>NC_142208.1:6622323-11422323 GCF_049639895.1 Pseudopodoces humilis | reverse complement strand
GTAATTATATTCTGTATACTATCAAACTATCCCTTGCAATTATCCAACATTGAAGTTGTTCTTTTGAAATATTAGAAGCTACCTATCTAGTAAGTTATTTTTGGGATGTAATTGGTTGCTAGGGTAAAGATTAATTTTCAAGTAATTCTAGATATATATTGAATAAAAAAACCCCTTAAAATTATAATAAAAAACTTAAACTCATTTTTAAAAAGCAGTTCTCACCTTAGAAATCCTCTAAAATCCAATTCCATCAAAAAAGGGTAGAAGTGGTTTTAGAAAATATATTTTTGTGTAGGACTACGTTTATGTCCTGTTTGAGAGTCAGTACTTGCATCAACTCTATAATTAAAAATTAGAAGAGAATGGAAAAATTTGCCATCTGCCTGCAGGGAAATATTTTGCTTTGTATTTGGAGTGTGCTTCTGAGATCCAGATTAGTACTCTAATCCTTCTCTGAAGCCCTCTTGAGTGATAGATTTCTGAACTGCAGGACGATCTCAGGAGACTTTCACATAGGCTTTTTACTTCACTTAGTTCTAGAGTTTGATGGAGGTTGAATTTTGGACAAAAGTAAACCTCAGCTTGGTTCTTGGTTCAGAAGCCATGATTGTTACAAGTTTTCTTAGCTCACCATCTGGAAGAGGGGTTTCTGTTGTCTGACATCTCTCTTTTGTCAGACCTGGAAAGGTGCGCACTCATTAGTATCTGAAATTCCCTGGAAAATTACTGAAAATAATTGTGAAGGCAAATATTTTAACTGGAATACTTGCTTAAACATAGCAGCAGCTTCTGAGATTTAAAAGTTTGTCTGTACTCTGTAGTGACCAGGAGGTTATTAGAAACTGCTTCAGACCACCACTAGGCTGGAAGATATCACAATAAGCCCAGCAGGAAAGAGAAAATTCACTCTTGCCTTGTGATTTCATCAGGCACTCAAGATGATGCAACTTTCATTTCCCCAGTACAAAGCAGCAAGTGTGTGCCAGAAGCAAAATGTGGGGATGTGCAGCGAGTCCTGCATGTCTCCTGTTACCTGTTATTTACATTGAAACCAGGAAGAAAATTGCTCAGTCCATTTACAGCTCTTTTTTCACTGCTTATAGAACTGGTGAATACTGTCTTTCACTGAAAAGGCTGTGCAGATCTTACATTTCCCAAGGAATAATGCATTCCCATAAAGCTGTCACAGATTCTAAAAAGCAAAAGATAAGGGGGAAACAGCACAAGCCCAACAGATTTGAGAGTTTATCATTGTCTGAACGAAATGCAATTGATGTAACCATATCAGACACTTGCAGGTGTTTCGATTTTAAGATGACATTTGAGACTGTAAAAGTAGTATTTGTAGCAACAGCCTTGATAGATATAACCCTGTCTGAAGCTCTGTGTGCCCCCCATATTGCTGGGACTTTAGAAGAGGAGAAAAGGTTCATTTATAACCACATGCGAGTTAACAAAAGTTACTGAAAGCTTTTTTGAGACTGTGAGCTGCCAAAACCAGCTAACTCCTCTAGCCAAAATAGACTGCCAAGTGATTTGCACAAAATGTGTGTGAAGCTCCAGAAAGACCAATCTAGAGAATTGCATTTAAGTATTTTGGGTTTGGGTTTGTTTTTTTTCTTTTATGGTAAAATCTACACATTTAAGGGAACAATTCTCTATGGAAGCTACTTTCCTCTGCAGTTTACAGTCTGGAAAAGCCTGATCCTGGCTGCTGAAGTGACCCTGAAGACTAGAGAACAGGATACTGTACACTATTTGTGTGTATATCTGGTTTGAGACACTTGGCATGCAACTGTTCTGCTTATGGAGAAGCAAGAGAAACTGTTATTCCTACAATTGCCCCTGAGCTTCCTTCCCATTCTGCTGCTTTCTACCTGGTTTTGCCTTTCTGCTTTAACTTTCTCTGTTCTCTCTTATTTCCCTTCTTCCAAACCTTTATATAATTATATATTGATTTCTTTCTTCTTTTTCATTTCAGCACTTTGTGTAATTCTCATTATTATTGCTATGTCACTAAGACACTTCTTTCCTGTCTTGCAGAGTCAGGCTGTTTGGAGAGGTTGTCTGTGATGAGTGATTTCCAGAAACACTGACATGATAGAGTCATGGAACAATCAATGAAGGTTAACTGTCCAGAGGTAATTAGAAACCTCTCTGTTATTTTATTACCATGAAAGCCAAGTTCCTGCCAAGGACTGTCTTGTTAAGAAGGTGCCAAGTCCCAAGGAGATGGTTCAGTAGTACAAGTCATGCATTAGTAGACTGCTGAGCAGAATGTAATGGATCCTGAAAACAGACAATGCCTTTCTTGAAATAGAACTGGAAGGCAGTGATCCTTCGTGCATGTAAAAATACTAGAGAAATGATCTTGCAATGATGATTCAATAAATATTTTTAGATTTGAAGATCCTAAACTGATGTTTATACATAGGAAAAACTTGCTTCAGGCAGTTTGCAGAGGCTCCTCTAAGCCACTAAAACAAAAGTTGATTTTCCAAAAGAAGCAAATACCACTCCGTCTATGAGAAAAAAATTATATGCTATGCATAGTAAAAATGGAGTAACTTGGAGTTTTTTTCTGGGTTGTTTCTGCTGTTTTTTTTTTAAATGCTTTTGTTAAGACTTGAAATTCAACTGGGTTTGCAGAAGTGTTGGTGCAGAGCTCTGCCTGACGTTTTGCTCAGCCAGTGCAATAAAGGATGAGCTGGCACTGTTAGAACTCTGCAGGTGATTGAAAATAGCAGGAAATATATATTTCACTGAGAACTTAGAATTCAGGCTTTCATGTGAATTATCACAAATATGGATCAAGTACCTTTGTGTGCTGATACAGGGTTTTCAGTGTGTTTCAGAAAATTCGTTGCCAGTTATTGCTTGAGCTGAGTCTGAGGAGACTTATCACCATCCTTTAATCTTTCTGCAGGTTTTCAGAAAAGCTCTTAATATACTGTTTCATCTTAGGAGTTGTCAGCACCATTGGCAAGCAAAGATGAGCATGAAGGAGCTGTACTTTTCTGGATGTGATTAATTCTGGCACAGTGCTTGTTCCCATGGCTAAGCCCTGTGTGCACTGCTGTTCTTGTCAGGTTTGTTACGTGTGTTTTCTCTTTCCAAGGTATTATCTCTTCACTGTGAAGCTTTCACTCAGATTTGGCAAACAGAGGCTGAATCTAGCAGCATGCTGGTTTCCAGGAAAAAATAATTTGTTCCCTTGGAGGGAGGGAAGGGATTTGTGTTTTAAAATGCTTCATTGTATTTTATAACACAAAACTTGCTTTACATTTTTGTATATAAAATTTCTCAAGCAGTTGCTTAGGAGTGACCTTGATGATCGCTGAGTAAATTATAACATATTATGTGAAATTTCAAGTTCTGTTCCTAAATGTTAAATTCTAAAAAAAAGTAATAATAGCTCAGAAGTTAAGATACTCTTAACATGACTGTTTACAAAATGGGATTTTTCTCCAGCTTAGATCAGTATTTAATGAGTGGATTTTTAAAGTATGTTTTCCCCTCTAAGAAGTCTTGAAATTTTAACGTGGCTAAGGAAACTAAGTAGAGACACAGGTATTGTGTGTAATCTCCCAGGTCATCTGAGAGAGGCTTAAGAGGAAACAGAAGTGGTTTCAAAATTTTCTAAATTTGATAGTATTTATAGAGACAGAAATTCCTGTATGGGGTCGAACTGAAGGTTCACCTAGTTCACTCTTCTGTTTCTAACAGAGGCTACATTAAAAAAAAATCAAAGATTCTTATATTTTATGTCTTCTCTCAATTTGCTAAGGAAGCACAGAGCTTGTTATGGCTATGATGCAAATATGAAGAGGTGATAGAATTCGATACCTGTGCTAACAGTCTCCTGTCAGAACTTCTCACGGTACATAAAGTGAACAACACAAACAGCTTCTAAACATCAATAGATTTTTATTGCTGGGACTAAAAAAGACATAATCCTAAAAACACTGAATGAGCAGTGATAATTCTTGAGGTGCTTATATTTGCATTGCAAAATGCATTGCAACGTGAGCAAGTAATTTATAAACTTTTAATTTATAAAAGTTGTCTTTCAGCTTCTGTAATGCCTTAAGACAAATGCAGGCTTTTCTGCAAAACCAAAATCCATCATGGCCAGGGCAGATTTGTGGTAAAATGAGGCCAGTTTAGTAATGAACTTGAAGGGTATAGGGTTATTTCTCAGCAGTGTCTACTCATGGCTTCAATACACCCAACCATACTTCTCCTTTTTAATTTGGGCATAGTTTATTTTGCTTTGCATAATGCTGACATTCTGGGAAATTTTGTCTTCATGGAGAACCTTTAAATGATAATAATGAATAGTTAAGAATGGGCTTTTGGCAGTTAAAAAAATAAAATATTCCTCCTCAAAAGCATGTTTACATTAGGACTTCATATTTTGTCGATTCCAGCAAACTTTTGATTTAACACAGATGAAGGATACCAAGTACACGGTCCAGGAGTCTGAAATTGTGCTTAGTCCCAGATTAGATCAGGGAGAGATTGGAGCAGTGATGCCCTCTCATTTCATTCTTGTCATAGGAATTAGGACTTGGGAACAACAGTTTGCAATATTTGCTGCTCTGAAGCTGCCATTTCAGATGTCTGTAGTATGGTAATGATTATCCCTGTTAGGCCTGAGGTGACACCAGTTTCACAGAAAACAGATTGATGAGTATATTTTTATAATAGAATAATTTTGAAATGAAAGTAATTATTCTTATTCTTGAACTATAATTTTATCTACTGGCAATTAAGGAATTGTATATTGCAGTAGCTCTTATTTCAATCAAATCTATGTATGTTATGATACAGACTTCAAGTCAACTAGATTGAGATTTTAAAATTATTATAAGGTGATTATTAGTATGATAAGTTTCTGGACTTTGTTATTCCAGTTGAATACACTCTTCTGCAAGTTAAGGGTTTGAGTATGAGTTGCTTGAAGCCACTGGAAGGCAGCTTTCAGCCAATGTATTTGTAATGCTGTTGTACGTTTTCATCTTCTCAACTGCCAGTACTTATGGAAGCCTCCCTCATCTTTTTTTGCTCAGTGAGATAATGTGGCTGATAACCTTTGTATAGTTCAGGGACTTACTTCATTGCTTTCTAATAGAGTTTCTGGAGAGTATAGATTTAGATTACAATGTTGAATGGCCATAGGGCCTCAGGGAAATATGCTCTCATTAATGGACTTGTTAATGATTATCATTGGAGAGGCTCTAATAGTATCAGATGTAAACGTTGTCACAGCCGTCCATCTTTTTCATGCAGATATGGAGATGCATCATTAATTCACACAGAGATTCTCAGATCCTCAGAGCTGTGCACATTGATGCAGGATGATAATGGCTGAAGGAAATTAAAAGCCATGCGTTATCAATTTAATATTTCAGATTTCTATTTCCAATTAATATGGTCTAAGAGATAAGAGGAATTGAACCACAGCAGAACTATGGGTCATTCAGAAGAGATCAAATGCAGATTATGCCTCTGTCAGTTCCAGCTTCATTATGCTCATTGCATTCTGCCTGAGAGGGATGAGACAATGCAAATTTATATCAGTGAAGTCTCACAGCTTAAAAGTTAAAAATATATATCCTACACAAGCACAAAAAAAAATTATGCCAATATAAAATAGTTTACAGAATCTAGAAGAATTTTTAAACAATTTTTTTTTTACTTTTTTCCTTTATAAAGTACAATAGTGTCTTTTTCCTTTATCATGACTTTGATAAAGTCATTTTTTTGATGATGGGTCTATTTGCAATGCATTGAGTGCAACAAATTATAATCTGTCTCAAATTTGTAGTTTTAGCACCTTCTACATTAATAATCTGTTTGATAATTATTTGCTGAAATGTGAGAATTTGATTGTGAATATTTGGTTTGGAGCTTTGGGGTGGACTCAGGGTTTTTGTGGTAGGAAACACACCATATTATTTCTTTGTAACCCTCTGAAATATCGGTATTTTCAGAAAAAATAAGAAATGCAATTTTTCTATATGCAAATCTAAATGTAAGCTTTTAAAAATAGTAGCAAATTTATAACTCCATTGTCACTTGTTTTGGAAATAGTGGCTGGGTGCTAAGATAGAATCAAAAAGTAGCTTTGCAGTGGCCTGTTCTGATATATCAGACTGTGTCCTACTGGATGGGTCCCCTAAATGCAAGGGAGAGGGGCATAAAAGAGCAGATATTACAGATGATGGTGGTGGTAAATCCTCCTGTAAGGAGGATAGTGTATGACTAGATAGATGTCACTTGTGCTGAATTGTAACTGCTTGTGAAGCTGTGGATGAAAGAACTCAATTCCAAACTTGCCAAGGACAAACGTGCAAGGTGTAAAAGAATTAGGGATATCCCTAATGAGAGATAAACAAAGTTAACAAAGGATGGAGACATTATTTTAGATCAGTGAAGAATCAAACCAACCATGGATGAAGCATGTACATCTGACTGGGGAGCAGCTCTGACAGGAGCATGTGGGACAGTGAGAACATGGACAGCACACTGCTGGAATTGGGAGATCCAGAGATTCTCTTGAGTCTGCCCAATGATGTTGCCATGTGGGGAAAAAAATTAAGAAAAGTTTTTTCACCTATCTCTGAAGCATGAAGCAGCTGAACACTATGAAACAGAGAGAATGCTAGTGAAATGCATTAGAGGAATTTTTGAAAGGAATAAATTGTAAGGTCCACGTCTGGAGGATGTGATCTATACCCAACTGCTACGTGCTTTCATGGGTACAGATGAAAGACTGTGGAAAGTAAGGCCTTGCAAGGCTGGAAAAGATGTAGAAATGAATATTAACAAAGGAGATTTGCATCAGACACTCTTATGCAGGACAGCAGTAAGGGAAGTCATCTGTGAAATCAGATCTTAATGCAGCTGAGGTAGAGAATTACCACTTGGTGCTCCCAGCAGTCAGGGTGGAGACACCTCAGCTGGGCCTGTCCTGGCTGGGGTCAGACAGGGTCAGGGTGAGGTGCCACAGTTCTGCTGCTTGCTCCTGACACAGGGAGCCCCCAGAAGCTAAAAATTCTCTTAAGTAAGGCTTCAGTACTCTTGGTTTCACAAGAGCAAGAAATCCTGTTAAAAGCTTTATTTATTATATTTCCTGCCCACACTGATGTTCACTTGAATCTCACATAGCTTTCAAATTATTGATAAATCTATGAAATGAAGGATTCTAATTATTTTACTCCAATGAGCAAGTGCTAACATCTGCTATTGGTCCAGTGCTGCTATAAAATGTAATTTTATTGAATTTCTTCTATGAGTCCAGAGAGGAATCGGTGCACTTTTTTCCAAAATCTTATATATTCCTCTGGCATTATTCTTGCTGAAGCACACTTTGCTCATTTTTGAGTCCCCAGACTGAAAAATAATGCTCACTTCTCAGATGTTTGGGCTCTGTCTTTTTTAGGGGGCTGGCAGGCCTTGCAGGTTTTTGACAATGTAGAGTGTGTATTGTAAAGTCTGTAAACCTTATTAACAAAAATAACCTGGGTTGCTGTGAAATTTTGGAGGAGTAAAACATTATCATTACTTGTACCATTTTACTTTTACTTTACACAAAGTAGAGGTACTCCTCTCAGAGGATGTCTCTCTTATCCAGACTCATTTGTTGTGGTTTTTGTGTTGCAGTCAGTGCAAAATGCAAAAATTGCCATCTATTCATCTTAGTCCCTTTGTCACACTTGTCACCTGCTTTTAATTTCCCCCTAGGAAGTCCCTTCCTATCCCCATTGTATGGTTCTAATTTTAATAATCCCAGTCCTTCCAGAGCTCTTTCCCCAAAGAAATATTTCACTGTACACACCACTTAGAATGCTGATATTTCTTGTTAGTATGCAGCATTGGGTTAGCTCCTCTAGATAACCTTGATAAATTAAAAATTGGCTTATCAATATTCAATCAACCTAGCTCATTTATCCAAATGTCTGATTTCCTTTCTGTCAGAGCTGAGCTAAAAAGGCACTGCAAAAATAAATGGAATTAAAATTGCATATTTTTCTTTGAAACAATAATTAAAAACCAGTCTTCTGCTAATGTCACCCTAAATGCACTGGTTTATCAACAGTGAAATAACATACAGTGGCAGATATGACATAAAAAATTGTTAGTTTTCAGTAGACACTTGTTCTTTGAATACCTGAACATCTAATCAAGACTTTATTAGGAAAATTTGGGAAAGCTGGGCTTGTTCTGTCCTGTTCTTTGTATAAGTATTGGCTCTTGCTAATTCTACATATATTTTGAAATTTATAGAGGTTTATGTGTTCCAGGGGGCTGGGAGATAGGTGGGAGGAGCATCCCGTGATCTTATCTTCTAGCAAAATGACAGCAGCATAATTTTCCAAATCAGATCTCCATGTTTCATTGCCTTTGCAGTTTAGAAATCCTCAAATACCCTTTTGTGTTTGCACCACTGCTGTTCAGTAGTTCCCTGTAATTGTCCCACTCAGCTGCTTTCACTGCCTGGGACCTCGTGTCTTTTGCCCATCATCTTGGTTTTACAATATAGAATATCAGGTATTCCAGGGAAACGACAATGTTGTTCCAACTTGGTATCAAAAAGCTGGCAGTGTATGGTGTGAAAGGACAGGTCTCCCAGGAATTCACCAGGCCAAGCTTTTCAAAAGCCCCAGTGGTCTGGAGGACCTGCACTGCAGTGCAATAAATAAATCTGATTGTCAGTGGGCACATGGGCAGCAGCATTGTCACTGAAGGGGCCTCTCACTCCTCTCTGCCTGAGAAAGGCCTGATTTGATGTCCTGGCAGGGACCCTGAAGCTCCTGGGTGTCCTATGATATGTTCCTAAAAACATTAATGTGCTCGTTTTCTCGATGGCTTCTGAAAACAGTCAGCACTGTCAGTTGACAGAAGGGAAACAGAGGCCAAGCTTTCATCACAATATATAGACCCTGTTAATTTATGTATAGTGTGAACCCTGAAGGCTCTCATTCATCCAGTCAAAGTTTCCTGGGGGTTTATCAGCTAGGTTCATTCTCTATTGTGGCAGCTGTGCTGGAAACAGAGGTCTTCAGCAATTCTTTGACTTGCTTATATTCAATGACCCCTACTTCCGTGGTGAAAATGCGTTCCCTTTTTGGGGGGCTTCTTTTGGGGTTGTTTTGTTTTGGTTTGTGATTTTTGGGGAGCAGGGGGGAGGTCTTATCCGTGTTCCAAGTCAGAAGTGCATTTTGCTGAGCTCTGTATATTGTACTAAAGTTAATCTACATAGGTTTTACATTAAGACAGTTAATATTTTCTCTGCCAGATTAAAATTTAAGGTCAAGCAATTTCCCTTTGAATTAATTTGTGCAAAATATTTAAACAAAATCCTGTGGGTTGAAAACCTTTAAATTTAAGTACTACTTTAAATGGAAAATTAAAACTCAGTATTTTAAAATTAAGTAAGATGACTTCTGATTAAAGATTTGAGCATTTGCCTTGCTTTAAAAGCTCCAGACAGTTGTTGGTAATCTTAAAGGAACCAAAGAAAGTGCTTCAGAGAGTGTATATGCACTGCAGAGAAAAAATACAGGGGGAATGCAGCCAAGGAACTGCTGTTCAAACATTGTATGTCTTCATGTTGTTGTCATCTTTTACATTAGATGAATATTTGTGCGTGTCTCCTAGTGGGACTGGCAGTGTATTTTTCAAAAGTGAGCAATTGCAAAGCATATATCAAAGGTATATTTGTATATAATATAAAAGTATCAAAGGTGCTATTTGATATCATCAAAATCTTGCTCTACAGGTTTTGCTATCATCTGTGGAGAAATGGAACCTAGAAATGACCTTATGATATGGTTTTGCATCAATAACTTCTTTCTACCTTGGTCCAACCACACTTTCGCCCTGGATTAAAGCTGCCAATTTGAATTCTATAAAACAATGTCCATTTTTGTTATTGAAACAGTGCAGAGGAGCAGTGCTATCCTGCTGCTGGTGTTCACCAAAAGGATTTTTAGAAGGAGGAAGAAAAATTGTGCCCATTTCAGTTAATTATCTATGTTTAGAATATCTGGTGCTTCTTTAAAGCATGAGCCCTACAAGTTTTGCACAATTAATATGTACAGGCTCAGTATATCAGACTTCTCAGCTATGTCATTCCTGCAAGAGTGCAGAGTTTACATCCTTGGAGATGTGTGGTTGTAAGATGTTTCATGTCCTCTGCTTGGTATAATTAATTTCCTTCCACTGCAAGAGATGTGGGGTTTTTTTCTGTAGGGTTTGGAATCATGGAGACAGATGGAATCAATGGAAACACCTGAAATGGATAACAGCTGAGAAGTGGGTGAAACCTGGGATGCTACACAGAGGATGGAAGTAAAAGACTGCTTTAAAGGTAAACAATACTTTGTTGTTTACATTACAGAAGATAGAAAATTAAAAAAAAAATTCATCAGTAACAGAAGCTTGAAATATGCAGACTGGAACAGAACTGATATACAGATTCAGTGGGTAGGAAACTTTGGTAACCACAGTAACAGCAGGCAGCTTCAGCCTTTTGAGTTATTCATCCTTGCAACAGGAATTCAATAGAGCAGTGGTGGAATCTTTGCTTGTCCTTTGGAAAAGTCAAAACAGACCCCAAGGATGATTATGAGGAAGAGAAAACACTGGGTCTGAATTTTAATAGAAAACAAAATTTTAGTAGAGAACCCTAAGTTTCCACACAGTTACTGTCTTGTATGTACCTGGTCAAACGGCTTCCCAAGGAAGAACTGAGCTAGTAAACTCTTTGAATTTTGCAGTTTGTTAGTTTGGCTCTGTGAAATGCAGATTTTCATGATACTATACTGGAAGCTTTGCTATTTATGTACTTCCTTTTAAACAGTGTTTGGGTTTCATAGTAATTCATATTTTGAAGTCAGCCTTAAAATCTGCACTTCTGTTGTTTTATCAGGAATGGACTTCTGAGGCATGGAGTAGTGGCTTAGCCTGTGAAACCCAAGAGACTGTCAGTGGCAAAATCCACAATGAGAGAATACTCTTCTCTTTCTCATGTCCCTTGCACAGAATTCCTTTTGCCAGTATCAGGGTGGTGGAGGGAGAGAAAAATTATGAAAAATTCTTTTTAGCCCTCTATGCACTGGACTTCTGTCCTGGAACTAGACTACAATAATACCTTGAAAAACGGGCTTGACCCTTGATGAGGATGCTTACTAATGAATACAAAGCCAAGCACAAGTTTGGAATAAAATAAGGAAATATTAAGTTTTGTTTAAACACCTTTGTTCTCAGAAGTTTTCTTTTTATGATCACAAAGATATGGTTGCACGAAAAAGCAATTTCTGGCTAGTTATCCAAAATGCATTCCCAGGCACATCTGGGGATGCACTAAGGCTGCTGGGAAATGACCTGGTCACCTCCGGAGTGGGATGGCAGTGGTGCTCCTGGCCTTCTCTTGTATCTCAGATTTCACACTGTGAAATCCTTGCAGAGTCCCACTCTCCCTCAGAAGAGGCTTGCCCAGCAGGAGTGAATTTCTTGGGACAGTTTGGCAGGGTCTCTGCAGCCCTGCCAGCTGGGCTGGCTGCTGAGACACTGAGGTTGGAGAGCCCCAGTGTGTATCTTGGAACACTGGAACCCCCCGGGGCATCCACTGGGCTGCACAGTCTGAGTAAACTGGGCTACCACTCTCTGTGCACAGTCTGAGTAAACCCTCAAAAATACAAACTTTTAAAATACTAACAGGAAAATAGTGAAAATCCTCTTTGGACAATTAAAACATTACACCAATGATGGTGGCCAGCCAGTGCTAGAAAAGATTGTTAGTGACTTTTATTTTAAAACAATAAATCTAATAACTAAAACTTCTTGCTAGGATGAGAAAAACATTTCTTTGCCTTAATGTTGTATTATGCATATTTTTCCAATTTAATGACAAGTTTAGCCAAAAAACATCTACAATTAGTTCCAGCTTTACAAGTATAAATCCATATGCTAGCTAGCCTTTAGAAAATAGCCATTCATGTTAAATTCATCAAGAATTTCTCATTAAAAACTGAGAACACACAAATTAGTTTGACAGGGAAGAATTGCTAGAGCATTTCCGTGGATTTGGCTCTGCGTGTTCCCAGCCTTTGTCTTCACTGCAAGTGTTGCTGTCAGCTATTTCACCCAGCCTAGCCGCAGGCTTGGAGCCCTGAGTGATTTGATTAACAGATGATGAATTATGGGAACCTGAACTGTGGCTTGTGGTTGAAGTCCCACTGCATTAGTACTCTGGTTCTCAGCTGAGTTTGAATATTATGCCACAGACCCCATTGGGTTGGCTTGGTCAGACTTGAAGCATACATTAAAATGAAGTCTGGGGTATCAGTGATTGGATGGGAGCTCATCTTTAGAAAATATAGATGTCTACAGCTTTTGCTATACTGCAGTGAAAGAAGGCTGAATAAAGATGTGAGTAAGCAGCTCACCAAAAATGTTCACAAAGCTGATGACAGATTCTGCTTGTGAGGCTGAAACTTTTTCATTATGGGGTGCCAGAGTAACCCTGAAACAAGATGGTGCTTTACTTTTTATCTGTTGACACTAGAAAAATCTCCCCAAAAATCTTCAAGTGCTTTTTCTTCTCAAAGCACACCCACTGAAAGGAGAGGTGAAGGTGATAAAGGAGAATGCTAAAATATGAATAGAAGTTATAATTATAGCAGCCACTATTCTGTTAAAGCAGTTCTCTGTATTAGCATGAAATTCTAAGCTCTCTTCAAGAGCTGCAATGCTGAGACTAATTTATTGTTATCCTTGTTGTAAAATGCTTTAGATCATGAGTTTAATTATTTGATTAACTGAGTTGTCCTCATGTTCAGTCATCCAAAATTTGGGTATTGAGCTACCTACTATATTTGTCAGTATGTCTTCATGACAAATTCAATTCTGTTTTTTAGGTAAGTGTGCAAAGAGTTAAAAAAAAACTTATAACATGGAACAAATCAAATACTCTCTTACATGTTTTTCTCACCTGGCTAAATTTCATTAGCACAGCTAAAACACATTATTCTGCACACTTTCCTCCAAAATTTAAATAAATCAAGTAAGGCTTTATTATTACTCCTTGGTTCATTATCACCCAGGCTCAATTTGATCCAGTCACAAGTGATGGGCAGGATAAGCTAGAAAAGAAGATATGCACAAAAAAAAGAAGTTATGATATTGCCAGAAATGCCTTAAAAATGCTAGTTGGAACACATAGAAATAAATTATGTTACAAAGAATATTATGCTTCCCAACCTGTGGATATGGCATTAAGCTCCTTCTTTGTTTCCAAGTCTATTTATAGTTCCTAGATTATGTGAAATCCTTATGAAATTGTTTAGTACCCATGGTTACCAAACACGTTTCACAAACTAACACAATTCTAATGCTGTGATATATCAGCAAGTTTTTTCTCTTTTCCTAGCGGTAGGTTTCTGGTAGAAATCCTCAGAGGTATAGATAATAAAATGCAAAAAAAATTTCCTACATTTGTTGTATTTAACATTATGGTTTCTACATGGCTTCACTTTCAGCATGGCATTGTGGCACTTTAGGGGCATAAATAGTCTTGGCCTGCCCTGTATTCCAATGAAATGTGTAAGTCTTCAGGACATGCTGTTTCTAAAGAGATGACAGCTGAAAAGCCTTCATCTAAATCTAAACAGCACCTAAACCACATAAAACTTCCTTTTTACTGTCCTTTTCTGTTGCAAATGTAAACAGAGAGCAGCAAGAGTTGCAGCTGTAATAATTTTGGTGTTAGAGGTCCTGTGATATTTTCTTATTGTGGTAGGATTCACACATTTTTTTAATGCTTTGTTCTTTTCAACTGATGGTTCAGGAAACGTGTGAAATTGAGGCAGGGTTGCTGTGTCTTACAGGTTCTCTGTGATATAAATATAGGGCTATTCACCAAAGACTTTTACAGCTATGAATGATACCCTGTGAAGGGAAGAAAGCTGGCACAACTGACATAATACAGTGAAACTAAAGCTATTTTTCACTCCTGTGATTTTTTTCCTCCTTTTTAATGTGTTAAGCCGTTCTTCGCTTATATTTTTGTCCCTCTCCTATTTTGACACCTCTGATATGTATCTCACATACAAGAATTGTGTGGCGCCAATGAGCTGTAACAGAAAAAAAATAATATTTGCAAACTCCCTTATTTACTCTTTTGCTGTTTTCCTCTAAAGATCCCTCCATAGGGAAGCCAAGACGACACCCATATGTGCCAGTAATTAGCAGGTACAGGCTGATTGCCATCAGAAGCGGGTAATGTTTCGGCACTAATGGGCCATTACAACGAGAGGGCATTGTAGTCTCAGCACTTCTTTCGTGCTCTAATTTCATCCTGGGCGTTTTCTGCTCTTCTCGCTGACAGCAGTTGAAATACAATCGCAGCTAACCCAGGTAATCCACCTGATGGAAATCTGCTCACTAAGGAAAAACAGTGGGGAAAAGGAAGCATTTGGAGTAGCCTTAGTATTTCAGAAAGATGTTAAATAATTTAAGGCTTGTATAGTTTCTCACTCCACTCATGCTACTTGTTTGTTAAATAAAAACTTCCAGGAATCGGTCCAAATCACAGGAGAGCTACAAAACTGATGTTTGTATCCATTCCTGTGAACTGTTTATTATATTGTTGCAATTCATCTCCTCCTTTGGATCTGTGTGTTGGCTGATCAACACAATAGTTGGAAACGTATGTGAAATGTAGAATGCATGTGAAATGCCGATTGCTCAAAGTAGATTTTGGAAGGGGGGGAAGTAAATAATTCTCATGGAGCTTTATTTGTAGAACACAGATCAGAGTTGCATTTTATCATTGTCTCATAAGCAGTACACAGGAATTGGTAGGTGCAGTGGTTTTACTTTTCAGAGGATAAAAACAAAAATTCTGTTCTGTGCTGCCATTAGTGACTGGGAGACTGAAGTAAGCAGAGGATCATTGCTGTTTCTGGGTCTGAAGATTGTAGGGCCTGGCTGTTTTCAGAGCCTGCCAGATGCTGAGCCTCACCTGCAGCAGCAGCAGCAGCAGCTCCTCCTCCACCTTGCAGCCTGGGGCTTGGACCCAGGAGAGTTATTCTGCATGGGCTTGTGCAGAGCGCCTTCCCATCAGGGGATGACTAAACAGTGTGAGTTGCTTAGGAAGGCAGAGACTGTTTATGTCCTGCAAAACACATTATACTTGGGATTAAGAGAATTTTCCCGACTCTTTTTAGCCTGCCTCCAGAGCTTAAACAAACTTGGCATACGTAGTTGGACCATGGAAAGTCTGCTGTGGGAGGAAGATATCAGATATCTTGAGATACAGGATGCCAACAGCTGTGAGCCTCACTCTTCATTTTATTTCTGCCTTGGGAACAGGCCGTGCAAGCAGACCAAAAGTTGGCAGTGTGGAATGACTAAGCAGAAAACAGGCAGCTGCTGAGAAAGTGAAAGTGGGGATGTCCAAATTACTGTGTGGCTGCACTGCATTCCTCACCTGGCCATGGAGGAGCTCTAACATGAGATACCTGACGCCATGATCGAGGAATTAGCACCCACTAAGGCTGGCAAGGGATCCGTGGCCATGGTGTGGTGGGCAGGAAGGACTGGCTTCCTCCCCTCTTCCTCAGCTGTAATTGCTTTTTGCTACCTCCTCGTTAAGGACTGTTTCTTCATGAACTTCAAGTTATCCAAATCTGGAATGTGTTTGTGCAAATGCTTAGGGGCTGTAAATCCAGGACCGAGCTAAGGTGACAGTATTCGTGATCTGAGCCTCAGAATAGTGTAGACAATTTGATCTCAGCATCTGCTGTGTGAGATAATTGGTGCGTCTTGGCTGTGTGTCTGGTGTTAGGCTGAGCAGAAAGATGAACACGCTGTGCAGATTAAGGTTAAGCCAAGAACAACATTTCCGTGAATGTCGCTGGAAGTGAGTTAATTTCACAGCATGGTCTTGCAAACGTGATGTTTCCCCATGAACCATTTACTCTCTTTCTTCCAGATACTCTGGAATTCCACATAGTTTTGTTTCTTTTGTGATTTATGAGGAAAAATATCTATCACTCTGTTTACAGCCTCTAGACACTATTCTAAATGTCACCATCATCTGAGCCATGTGAGATCACCCCTACTGTGCAGTTACATGGCCAGACTCTTAGCAAGCATTATTGGATCTGTATGCCTAAAATTTGGCACCACAAGTGTGAATAAACCTATACCTACAATCACAGAGCAGTAGAAGGAACAGCAGGAAAAACAGATACTCAAGAAAACAGATATTTCATTGGAAGAGAAGTGAACGATGTCCACTTTGAGCATGAGGTATTTGATTTATAGTGATTTATGGTTTAAAATCCATGTGCTTTCAATGCTTCTTGCAGGTGAAAATAATAGTCATTGATGTGAAAGATCTATCTGTGGGCTCTCAGCTGTGCTATTAGAACAGCAGCAGTGTCTATGTTCATGTGCAAAAGTGATCACAGGAAACATTTCTTTAATTGTAAGAGTTTTTTTGATGTCACTTCCTCTTTTGTGAATTGTGGCTGACAGTGTCCAGACACTCGTGAAAGCCAGTACACTTTCAAGCAATTTACCAGAATTTTGAAGCCAAACATATTGGAGGCTCAGTTGACTTCATTTTGTCTTGGCACAAGCACTGAGATAAATGTGATTAGAACTGAACATTTTAGTTTCAGATTTCCCTGTTCTGCAGAAGGAAGAACACCTATCTTACTGTGATGCTAGCAATTCTTAAAATCATTCTAGAGATGTTTGTGCTCAGATGTAATTTCTTCTGTGGTAACTGAGTTTTTGTGAATTACTTGCAAACCTCTCTGAAGCTCTTGAACCTCTTTTCTTATTTTCTGGAGGGGTTATTCTTCCTCCTTTCTCTTCTTTCTCTTTTTATCTTTTATGGTTCCCCTGCCAAAGTGAAGTTCATTTTAAAGTCACATTTTTCAGCCAGGTACTGAGGAGGATGAATCCTAAAATACTGACTAGTTTAAATTCACTCTACATTTTTACAGGGATCACTGCAAAGCCTGTGTACAACAAAGGAGACTTTACATCAGCTCTAACAGATTTCAGCTTGAGAAAACATTGTATTTTCCAGTGAAATGCTGTGTCTCCATCCTCTTTTTTTTTCCTCACTCTTCGGTCTTTAAATTTATTTTTTTAAAGGTTTTGTTTTTGTTGTTGTTTTTTTAATCTGGATGCTCTCTGCTTCACTTTTCTCCCTATTTTGTTTTTTCCTAAGTGGGAAATTTGGGATTTGATCCCAGTAGAGATGAGGTTCAAGCTGATATTTTAGGAGCAGAATATGGCTGAACTGCTCATTAGCTACAGTGAGTATATTCATCTCTTATTAAATATTCCCATATTCAAAGTGAAAATGTTAGTTTCACTTTAGAAGATGCTGTTCACACTTATGTAACTTCATTGTCTAATAAGGAAAAAAAAAAAAAGATTTGGAAACTCGCTTTTTCATACTTGACAGTATGAAAAGCAGTTTCACACTGTAAATCATACTGCATAATACTGCAATTTCACACTATAAGTCTGTAAATCATAAATTATAAATAGAGCCTATAGCTACATGCCTGTGTGCCGTGATCACATTTTTCTAAGTTTTTGCTATAGTAGTTTAAGTCTTCTTTTAGAGTTTCTCCTACTGGCACTGCAGGTTGGTGATGATTTGGTAGAAGGCTCTCTTCTTTCTTGTGTAAGCAGTGAGGTGCCACAGCTCAGGGGCCAAAGCAGAGCTGTGCAAGTGGGCTGTGCTCACAGGAGGTGGAACAGTGGTCTGTGGATGCTGATCTTGGCCTGTGAGCCTTGCAGGGTTCACTCAGTTGCTTCATTTTCTGCCTTTTGCAGGATTTTCAGTTTGAGGACTGTGCAGGCCATGCCACTACGTGGCCATGCTCACCTCACTGAAGTCTTGAAGCCCCTGTGTGCAGCTGAGCATGATCTTCAGTGTCCTCAGCAAACCGTGTGAGCTCCTCCCAGAGCAGAAGTGATTTGCTTTCCAGCCATGAAAATGCAAGGTTAGTAGTGGCAGAACAGGAGAACTATGAAAAAGTACCAACAATGCAGGTGCACAGCAATAAAACCTGAGCAAACAGACAGGGTTTTATTTCAGTTCTGATGGCACTGTTCATTTCTCTTCACCTGCCAGAATACACTAAGGACACATATCTCTTACTAATCTTTAACCACATATAATTAAGATTAGATTGGATCATCATTGATATAAACAAATCAAGCTCACTGTCACAGTGAATATAGTGAAGATGCCAAAACTTCTATGGGCTAGAATCCATACTGGGAGAGTTGTGGAAAGTAATGGTAATGGATTATGACTAAGAGCAATTAACAGTAAGACAATTCCCTATATCATGAGTGTCTCACATGAAATCCCTAGGTGAAATTAAGCTTACTTAGAAATAAACAGGAGGTATTATTTTGGCTTTAATGGTAGTGCACTTCACCGCTTAATTTCTACAGCTTTTGAAATCAAAAGAGAAGACAAAGAATAAGAAGTTTTTCCTATTTTGTTTACTAAAGCTGTCCCTCAGACATCACTGACCAGCAGGTATCTCTTGGAAGGACGGTGGATGCAGGTGCACTGTAGGTTTGTGCCTCAGTCTTTAGTGCTCTCTGCAAACGGTGGTTTAATTTTCTCCAAGTTCACATCTTTTTCTGCAAATGAACTCTTTTCTTTTTGAAGCTTGTTGAAGTAAGAAGGCTTCACTTCAATTATAGTGAGCTATGATGTAGTTCCTAATGAATGTGAAAGGCATCAACGTATCAGAGATAGGCTGCCTGCAAAAAGCTAGGCAAGTGTCAAACAGGTCCCTCTTTAAGACTTCAGGAGATTATATGCTGCTGTAGAAGCCCACTGTGCAATTACTTCGCTTTCATTGTCACAGATGGCTACTGAAATCATTCTGTCTGATAGTGTTTGATGAAGCATTTAACATTTTGAATCACAGTGGTCTAATACAACTCAGAATGAATCTTGAATATTTTAACTGGATTAAATGTCTGAGAATTTTTCTGTCTCAATGTGCCACGCTTTTCTACTTTAAGAAAACCTCAGGCACTTTAAAGTTATAGTATTAAAAATGCTATTTGCTGCTGAAGATGCTATAGAATGATGAAAAGAATCCCACCTTTCCTTGGTGGCTCTGGCTGTTCCTTTCTCATCATAAAGTATGTATTAGCTCTTTCAGACAGCTGAACACTCCCATTGTCCTGGGCACAGAAAAGAATAAAATCACTGGCAATCACTTTGCCATTGTGTTTGGAGATTAAAGGACAGGACCTGACAAATGAAGCAGACCTTGAATCAGAAGAAGAGGTAGTAGCATCAGATAATGCAGCTAAACAGTATGTCTAGCACAGATTAGCTCTGAATGAATTCTTGGCCAGTCATTCCTCTGGCAACCTATTTGCCAAAGAAAGGTCTTGATTTATCTTGCAGGTAGTATTGATCTTTATTTCTAGTTCTGAATAGTATTATTTTGTATTCAGTTTTAATTAATATTCGTCATGGTCTTGTAAGCTTCCAGGAATGCTCAAAGAGCATATACAGTGCTCATAATCCAGAAAATTACCTGGATGCTTATTTCTGTGTTTTTTTTCCTTACTCCCATCCTGAGTAACCTCATCCTGGCAGCACATATTTTTATCAGTTTTCTAATGTTAAAAGCAGTGTGCAAGGATTTATGGGAAGGTCTTGGGATGACTCAACTCTTGGCTGCTGTCTCAGCAGCAGAAGGCTGTGGTTTCCATTTCCACCTCATGTACTAGGCTCACACCCAACGCTTGGCACTGCCTTTTGGTGACAGGGGGTGTTTCGCTGAGGAAGATGTCATCCTGAGCATGACATGATTAACTCAGAGCTATTGTTCCTCCATCTGGAAATGGAAACCCCAAGGAATATTTCAGACAGTGCAGGAGCTTAGCTTAGGGCATGGCCAAACGTTCCCAAAATCATTGCTGTGGAAATTCATATGTGAGATGTTCAGTACATGAGAACCATGTTTCTGCCTGAAGAGTTTTTGCAGCATCACTGTCTCTATTGTTTCCATCAGTGCACAGCATCTGTTGTGCCATTTGTAAAACACTCAGATTTCTATTAGCACAGCAGACATTTTTCTTCTCTTCAAGTGGCAGGAGCTGGAACAAGTCAGCTTTGCTGCTGCTTCTTCCCACCTCTGCAGAGGTGTATCCTTCCTCTTGCTGTAGGGAGAAAGTCACTTGTGGCAGTCAGTGCATGGCACCACTGGAGCACTTAACTGTCTGCCAATGGAAATACTACAGCTGATTTCATATTTTTTGGTGACATGGAGACAGAAATTCTTTAATTATGGTCCATGATGGAGGCTGGAACAAGGGGCCAATATTGTCAGTTTACTGTCTTTAGTAAAGGAGATTGATGTACCTAGGGAAAATGGAACCCTTTTGGCTCATTGTGATATTCTGCTTTCAATCTGAAATAATAAAAAAAAAATATTTACCTTTGTATTGTCTGTGTCTGACTCCCTGTTACCCCAGATTTTCTGCACTACTCTATAACCTTATTACATATTTCTGCTTGTTTCTTTCTTCCCCTCGTCAGAGAAAGAAAGAAGGAAAGAAAGAAATCTTTCAAGTACTTTTTCCCTTTTCCTTTGGTTTGAAAAACACAGAAAATGCTTGTGTAAGAACTGTGATAATAGCCAAAGACCAGACTTCAGCCCTGTGTTTCCATGCTTTTCCAGGGAAGATGGTGATGATTATGAACTGATCCAGTCACAGCCCATTAACGAGCTTGTTCTCACACAGAGACCTGATAGCAGATTTCAGACAGATTTGGGGTTAGACACACACAAAGAAAATGCTTCTGTTTGTTCTATTCTCTTTAGGCTGGATGCCACACTGTGAAGCATCAGCCTCGCTGCCCTCAGTGGTGAATTTGCCTCCCTTCATGGCAAATCTAATCTTAAAGAGCAATTAAAAATGCATTATAAAAGCATCTTATGATGTCCTGTTTTCCCTAGGCAGGGGATACCAGGATCCTACCAAGGATACCATCATGTTCTAAAGCCCTGATACTCACAAACCTCTCTGTGGTCACTTTGGAGAGCTGAATGTTCCTCTCTGTCTGAGCTCAGAAATAACTCTTGATGGAAATTTGGTAGAAAAATTGTTCCGAAAATAATTTAAAGGCAAGAATAAATATACTGCTTGGTACCATGACAAATATCTAGCATCTTTGAGGTGGTATGAATGCACAAGTAAATTGGTTTGCAATTCTCATGACACAAAAGTAAGTTGAAAACTGTAAATAAAATTTGTCTTGCAGATCACAGAAATAAGAGAGCATACAAGAGAGTCTGGTATGTGAACAAAGTTGTCTATAAAATAGACTCCTCTCAGGGAATTTAAGCAGTTTTTTTCTTTAACAAAAAAATATGGCAGTTAGATGCTCTGCCAAAGTTTTAGTGGCTTAAAACTCCAAGATCTCTACAGAAATCTGGAAAGGAGCCATTTTGGAACATGATTTTTATCAACAGGGATTAGAAGGAATGATCAAAACAAATCTGAAGTTTTAATAAACAATCAAGTTTCCATCTTCACTACTTAGATTCCTATTTCCCTCTTATGGAGGTAGTACTAAATTGCAGGTAGCAGGTGGGATTCTGGTTCTTCATGAGACTTTAATATCACTTCAGATATATATTTATAATTTATAGCAGGTCTCATGAATTCAAATGAGACATCACAGTCCACAGATAAAACTGCAATAACAGTTATACAGATTTTAGAAAATAGCCAACCCCAGGTGTTGACTCATGAATATTTATACACATCAGTCATCAAGGAAGGAAAATACAATTTGGACCTCATCCTATTCCAAAAAAAATAGATAAAAAGCCACCCAATACTAGAAACACTCATTTAAAAGACAGCTGAGAAAAAAACCAACAATTTTTGCCCATTTCCATGTGTATCCCCAAAAATAGGGTGAGGTAGAGAGATCATAAAATGAAAATAAGTTTTTTTCTTTTTTTACTTGTTGAGATGGTTATTTTTCCTCAGTTTGGAATATATTCTTATCTAAATGCATTGTAAGCAAAGCTATTTTTCACATACAAATTTTTTTAATTGTGTAACAATGTTTGAGTTGAAGCACATATTCTTTGCATGATAAATTTCATGAATAAAAGCAATCTCTGTGACACCTGTTAAAGGCAATACATACATAAAAACAATTTCAAGTCAGTAAAGATCTTATTTATACAGCTGGAATACAGCCAAAAAGTTTATTTCACTTAAACATTCATTCAAATTGGGAAAGTTTCTAATCCAAAAAATTCTATTTGGAGTGTCGTAGGGAAGAAAAACCAAAAAACAAGTCTGGAACTGAAATGAGATAAATACAAAAAATATGAGCTCTAAGTCAGATTCTGACTTTATTTGCCTTTGTACATACTTGAATATTTCCATTAAGTTACCTTGTAAAAGATGTTTTTCATGGCACTGAGACCAGGATCATGCACATGAATGCCTGACAAAGCAGAAGAGACGGTTTGACAGATCAGGAAAATAGGACCAAACCTAGACTTTATATAGAGCTTAGATTTTCACTCTTCCCTCAATTCTGTGTTTTCCTTCTGAAAACAAAACTCCATGATCCAGGGAGACAGCCAAAAGGGAAGAGAAAATGCTTGTGGCAATAAAAATAATGTAAATAAATGTTCAGGAAATAGGATCAGTTGTTTAGAAAGACCCAAATCTGTTTTTTTTTTCCTAGTGACCATGGATGATGGGGGAAGTCGTGCATTCTGTTCCATTTCCCAGGAGTCTGACATTGTCCTGCACTGGCAGGTAAGTTTTTACCTCATGATAATCAGCCTGGGAAGTCTTCACTGTGTTCCAGGCTAAAGAATTGTACTGAATTTCAGGGTACTGTATACAAAGTACTGTATACAGTAGTCAGTAAGAGTAAAAAACAGTAGGTTCTCATCTGTTTATTTCAACATGACAGTTCTCTGGCACTGGAGAACAAAAAAAGTTGATTTCATGAGGTGAGGGGAGTAGAGCTGTGCACTCAGAACTCTTTATGCGTTCAGTAGCTTTTAGCTTTCTAATTTGTGTCAACTTCCAAATCTGGCTACGGTTCCAGAAACAATATTACTTGAATAAAACACATAAATATTTTTTGCAAATATGGCAGAAGTGATATCTTAGTTCACAGTGTCTTGTCTTGAACACTTAACATATGAGAGTTCTTTAATAGCCTTTACGTATTTGTGATGAAGACTATGAATTCCAGAAGATTTACAGAAAACACTTAAGGATGTTATTCCATTAGTGTTCAATTTAAAATATTTCACACTTAATTAGGTAACAGAAACAATGTCTGACTTTGGTGTTTAAATTTTAAGCTGGGTATAGTCACAGTGAAAAACTAATGCTTTGATGGAAAAAGAATTCTCTTGGGAATTATTTGTCATACACAATAGGACCAAAAACAATTGTTAAAGTTTTGATTTAAAGGATATACAAGAGGACATAAATAAAAATTCTTTCATGTGCAGGATCAAATGAGAATGTTAAGTAGGCTGCCCATCTGGCTACCTTGTAGGCAATTTTGTAATTTTTTTCATTTATTTTCATTACCTATAATCTTTTTAATGCAGAATAAAGTTCTTCTGCTGAGCACAGTGTTGCGTGGGAAGGGGGAAATGTGCAAGTGCCACATGACAAATGTCATTACTTTGTTCACTGCAGCTGTGTAAGGAAGGGCAACCAGTTTTCCTCATGTGGTATCCAGACTGAAAATCAGGTACAGGTGACTCGACATCGATCCCACACTTGAGAAGGGATTGATATCAGTGGGGACAAGTGGCATAGAGGAGTAGAGGAATTAGGTTGTCTGCTTGCATCCTAAAACCATGAGGGATCTTCATCTGTCTCTGGATATCAAGGTTAAAAAAAAAAACAGGCAATGGCAAGCACAATGGGGTGTCTTTACATCTCTAGCGAATGTATTTTGTATCTGCTTAGTCACTGTGACTGCTAACAGAAAGTCTGCAGTATCTAGGGAAACAGCTTAGTGCATATTAATTTCTTGGAATTGCCCAAATTAAAATAGAAAGTACAGTCAGCTTTCTATGGACTCAAACAATTAAGGGAAATTTAAATAGATTAAACACATCTGCCTGTACTTAAGCAGAAAAGGGATTAGGAATTAAATGTAACAACATAACCCTTGTTCAGCTATATGTCAGGCATAGTTTGGAGCTCTGTGCTCTGTAATGATTAAAATTCATAGAAGTATTGCTAAGAGAGGGAAGACATTTTAATTCATATCTTCTAATTAATTAACAACTAAATGTGACATAAAGACAGCATAAGAGAAGGAAAGGCTCTGAGTCATCTGATACCCTGGCACTTTTTTGACATAAAGAACATCATCTTCAGTTACAGTTTCATGACTCTGCACTGCTCCAGCTGAGAATTCGCAGTGCACAAGGCTTATATGGAACTTAGTGAAACTTGGTTCCCAAAATGAAATGGGGATGACAGGATGCGTACCACACTCAGATGAGCGACTCGGATGTAAAATAGTGCTTCAGAGAGACCACAATGTTCTCTGTGAAAATCTATTTGAAATGTACCAGCAGTACATTTAATCAAAACAGTGCTGCTGGAGGCTGCCATGTGCTCTGGCCACAGAGCAGAGATGCACTAATGAGGACAAGCTCTGCACTGTCCCCAGCAATGTGCTTGAACTCTGACACTCAACTGGAACCAAGTGGATCTGGAAAAAATTTCTTTGCATCAGCGGCAAAACTGTGTTTGAGGGAACATCGGTGAGGGCAGGACTGCAATGTGGGTGTTTCATGACTTTAGTCTGTATTGTTGAGGTTAGAAAGCACGGCGTGATTTGGAGATGAGAAATCAAAGTATTAGGGAGCTGAGGGAGAAATCCCAGTATTTTTTGACTCTGTTAGTAAACCTGGCAGCGTTTAAATTGCCAACAGGAATGATATTATATCTATAACATACGTATAACCACTCGTGAGTGGGAAACAGGGGGCACCAGACAATTCATCCCTTGTCAGCCCCGTTGCTCCTGGCCCAGACAGGAGTGTCCCGCTGGCTTCTCCCGCAGCACCTCACAGCGGCTCTTCCAGCCGGGAGCGGCCCCGGCATCGCCCGGCAGGGCAGCGGCATCGCCCGGCCTCCCAGAACAACAACATGCGGGGGCCAGCAGGGCGCAGGCTGCTGCTCCGGGAGGGGATTGCGGTGGCCGAGGTGACGGACGGACGGACGGACAGATGGGTGTCAGGAGAAGCGCGGGCCTGCCGCTCCCCCTCGCGGCCGCAGCCCGGCGGCTCCGGGGCCTGCGGGCGGCCCCTGCTCCCTCAGAGCGGCTCCTGCTCCCTCCCAGCCCGCTGCCCCTGCTCCCTCAGAGCGGCTCCTGCTCCCTCAGAGCGGCTCCTGCTCCCTCAGGGCGGCTCTTGCTCCCTCCCAGCCCGCTGCCCCTGCTCCCTCAGAGCGGCTCCTGCTCCCTCAGAGCGGCTCCTGCTCCCTCACAGCCCGCTGCCCCTGCTCCCTCACAGCGGCTCCTGCTCCCTCACAGCCCGCTGCCCCCCGTCCTGCCCGATGGCAGCAGCAGCAGGAGGCAGGGAGAAAATCGAGCTTTGCGAGGCCCGAATGCAGGAATTCGCCCTCATTCGTGCTGAGTTAACACTGAAAAGCTTAATTATCGCCCGGTCACGTTCAGGGGATGCTTCAGCTTCAGCCCAGCAGCTCAGCTGTGCTTCCCTCCTCATCTTCCACCACTGCTGACTCGTGCTTTAGGATGTCTGCGAAGTGTTTTGACGGCATTGATCTGTTTTGATCCCACCTATGTTAATTGTTCTTCCAGCACCTTAACAGGCACACAGAAGGGATTTCAGAATCAGTCATGCACAGTCCTTTGATAAAGATTGTTAGTACATGTGCATATCCAATTTTGGATGCCATGGCATTCAGATATCCTGCCCTTCAGTTTTATGGATTTTCAGCTTGTGAGTTTTTCAGTTTAACCAATGGCTTTTATTAAATACATGTTGGATTTTGGAAGCATATAAAAAAGTGCAGCGAATCCAAGAGTGCTGTGCGATAAGTGTGGTAAAAAAGTTTATTGTCAAAATCTTAATCTGATCAAGCTGTTGTTGCTTCGTACCCTATTTAAATAAGTATTTAAATTCAAGGGGCAATTAGATATTCCTGAGAAAAACGAAACAAAAGCACCTCATAAGCAGATCAGAAATTCATGTTAATTTAGTGTGCATTCCTGTCTGTACTTTAAGTCCTCAAGGGAAAACTATGAGATAATTTGATTTAAAGGGGGAAAAGTGACAGATACATAATTTTTGTGTTTCATATTAAAGGTGTCCCAGGAGAGCATGGCATCCTGCAAAAGCCTATGGGAAGGTAGAGGGGGGAAAATTACAGAAAAATATGGGCAATACCCCAAGAGAGTATATATGATGAAACAGTGGAAAATAAAGGCAAGTCAAAGAAAAACACACAAAAAAAAGGTTTAGGTGATCTAAATTGCTGTCACCAACTGGTGTTTTGGATACTCTATAAGTACAAATTTTAAGTTTTACATATCTTTCTGTTCATTTATCCAGTTTTGACATGAACCGTACTTGTGAATGAGTTTTGTAAAAATATAATAACTTATATTTGTTTTATGGATTTAATTTTCTCCTTCTCTTTCCACAGTGACCTGGAGCTATACTTTAAATGTCCCTGTCTCCAAGATACAAAATGCTATCTTGATATTTCTTCTGCCCATGGTCATCTCTGCATGCCAGTTAGAAACCACAGAAGCACCATAAAGACAAGTTTTACAGAAAAATAGTATATTAGGTGTGGAGGAAGCCACAAAACCCCTGCCAGGATGTAAATATCTCCCTCTAGAGCTGTTCAGGAGTTCTGATGATGGAGGTGATTCGAGGTGAGCAGTTGAGAGATTCCTTCTGAGCTACAGCAGATCCTCTCACTTTTACCACTGCTCTGATTTTCTATCTACACCACGTGAATGTATGTCTGTACATACAGTACTACATGTAGTACTGAACACAAATGAAGGGAGAAATAGTTTCCAGAGAATTTTAGGTAATTGTCTATAGCAAGAAAGCAAGAAAATTAGGTTATTTTGGATGAATGTCATACTGTACTATTACTCTGTTGTTTTTAAACAGAGTATTTTTATTCCTTAGTTGTCTTTTGAAACTGTACAGAGTGTTCTTGGTGAAAAATCAAGGATGATTAAGAGAACAGATCAAAGCAAGCATCTTTTTTCCAGAGTGAAGTCATCCACAGTCCTTTGATAGAGATTGTTAGTACATATGCATATCCAATTTTGGATGCCATGGCATTCAGATATCCTTCCCTTCAGTTTTATGGATTTTCAGTTTGTGAGTTTTTCAGTTTAACTAATGGCTTTTATTAAATACAATGCACTAAATAATAGAAGATGTCTTTGTTATCTAGATGGCTAGAAAAATGCCTAAAATTTAGCAGCAGTATCATTTCTCTCCCTACCTATCTCAAATTCAATTAAAATTCTATCCTTGTGATATGAAAGAATCTATAATAATTGCATTATAGTAATTTAAACTACAATTGCTTTAATGTTATGTAATTCAGATGCATCTAATAAAGACAGTTTGAGTTAGAAATTTTGGGTTTTGATATTGGAAATAATGAACACTAAACTGTAATAGTTTTTTTCATATTATTTATATGACCATGTAATACTCTGTTAGATTGATATCATTTGAACTGTGCTTAGAATTTTGTAACTTAACGCTTAATATATAATTAACTATTTTTTTTTGAATCTTCATAGTCACAGAAACTTGTGTTTAAGTTTTTATTTTCTCTGATAACAAAAAAAATGAGAGCAAATATTAAGGTAGATCCTGCATATATGATGAGAGAGCTAATATTTTCATCAACTTAATTTTCTGCTCTATAATTTTGAGTAAAAGACAGGTCTATAAACTCATGATAATCTAACAAATTTGTAGCTTTAGAAATGCTCAGGAACCAGGGAAAATTATATGCTTTGATTTTGGAGACTGCAATTACCAAACATCTATCTCATTCCAAATGGAGACTGGGAGGAGAATGTAGAAAACAAAGAACCACTTAAAAACTGAGCATGTTTTGTCCATGTTTAAATAAACACAGAGTATTAAGAACTTATTAAGGTAATTCCTACGAGAAGGGTAAGTAACCTGGCCTTTTTGGCTTCTGCTAACTTGCATGCCCCCTGGTAGGACTTGACATAGAACATGAAAAGTACATGAGAGGTCTCCAACATGTAACTCATCTGTAACTCAGTGCAGACACCCACTGCCTTTTAGTGAGCACAATTATTTTTTCAGCCAGAAAATTCTCCATACCAATAATGTCAGAGCAGATCTGTTTGGCTCGGGTTCCAATGAGTGAATAAAATCCATATTTTTCCATAATTAGTTTCCCTACGTAGCAGGTTGGTTGGTTTGTGTTGGGTTTTAACAAATGTCATTCTGATCCACTTGCAGCTCCTTACATTTGAGCTGCTGGAACGCTGATGCTGGGATACCTCAGGCACATTTTGATTTCTCCCTTAGCACCAAGCAGCTCATGCAGTTGTTACTGCTGGCAGTCACTGCCCTTCCTCAGGACATCTGGAGGCTCCAGGCAGGAGCCTTCTTCTGTGCCCAGGGAGAAGTGAGGATGTTGGCACCACATGCTCCATCAGTGTTAAGATGAAGCGAGCAGGCAGCATTGCATTAAAGGCAAGAGATCCTCTCCTGCCTGCCTCAGCTGCCTCTCTGAATTCTCCCTGATGTTTGACCAAATTATTTGGATCCATTCACCCTTCTACACTGATTTTTTTTTCCCCAAGATTTCTGTTTTTTTATGAAGCACATAACTATGGCCATTTAACTTCAGAGCACTGTGGGAGTTTACAGAGAATGAACCAATGTGGGTTTTTTTGTTTTGTGTTTAGAAAATTGTTTAAATTTTTAAAATAATACTGTGAGCTTCTGGTTATTAGTCACAATTTTTTAATGCCTAAGAGAGAAAATGATGACCTGATTTGGGTACCTAAAGGAAATATTAGTGTCTAGAAGCAAAGGTACATAGCTAGACATGTGGCCAATGAGCCACATATTTTAGATGAGTACTGCATTTTATGCTCATTATTTGCACTGTTATTAATTTCATCAGAGACTAATTAACCAATATCCTCAGATAACTTATGCTCAGTGTTCCTGCTACCACTAGGTTAGATTTCTTGTCAGGAGATTGATTGTTATGCTTTTTTATGAAGAAAAAAATACCATAAAAAAGAATCCTACATAATGCAATCACAGGTGCTGAGGTCAAACACCTACAATATGACAGAGAAAGGAAGAGATCTGATATCTTTATTAGAAAGAAATAATTGTCTTGTTTGCTTTCAAGGTAGATAATTTATTCATGACATGAAACTTATGGAGTCCAGTAGTGACTTGTTTCTTTTCTTAGTCAAATACAAATTTGATTTGATTTTAAATATATATTTTTTTATGCAAAATGGCAACAGACATTGCAACAAATATTCCAGCATCATATAGTTTTGTATCCCAAAGTCTTTGAGCCTATTTTTGACATTAACTTATAATATGTTCTTTTTTCCACTGGAGGAATTAGAGGGTTCAGGATGACCAATTGTCATCTGGGATGTCTCATTGAAAAGTGAAAGAAAATGATGAGATTTTAACTTAATAGCCTGAAATAATTGTGAGGTCCACTGTGGTAAATCAGCTCCTGCCTTCTGATTCTGTTGGAAAGGAATTGTACTCGAGAAAGTTTATAACACACCACAGCTCCCCTTCTGAGCATGACCCCACACAGCTGATGCATAGCATGCAGTTTTGGGAAAAAGCTGATTGTAACACGTTCAAGTAGCCTGGTACAGACAGCTGCCATGGTAGGCTTTACTACTCTAAAGGGACAAAAGCATCACAGTTCCTTCATCCATGTGCCTTGTAATCTTAGTGTTTATATCTATCTATATATCTATATCTATATATATATATATATATAGCTGTAGCACGTGTGTATCTTCTCATTATCACCATTCACTTATACCACTGCTACCTCTTATGCTCTGTGAGGTTTTTATCCTCTATAAGCCTTTTATTCTCTCTGTGACTTTCCAAATGTACTTCACAATGCTTTGAAGATTAATCCTATAATTAAAGGACATAGTTAAATAATAAAATTCTGGCTTGCTTATACTGAAGAGACATGTATGATCATCAACCATTAAATTGCATCTAAAAGCATATTTCACTCAAAGAAACAAAGTACCAGCAAATATTTTCAAAAGAAGGATTTAAAGCTGCTGATTCATGACACACCACCTAAGCATGTTATCTTATAGTATGTTTTGTCTGGAATACACTTCATTTAAGATGTAATGTTTAATTCATCTCTTCTCTTTCCATATGACAATAGAAATACCTTTCTTTCTTATTAAACAGAAAAGGCTTCATTTTCCCAGTACATCAAGGTGAGAAACCACAATTGATTCATGAGGCAGTGATATGTGCTGAATCAAAATCTAAATATCCTACAGCACAAATTACTCCAATCTCTATTTGATGCACTGTCTGCCTATAGACAAGCACGTCATAGGCTCTTTCAAGTCCCATTTGTTCAGTTACCAATTTGCTCTAATACCTGCCTTTATTTGAGGAAGTTGTCCCACATCCCCTGCCATAACAAAGTCATCCTGCTGGCTGAGCAATAATAGACTAAGCAATCCAGCCCAGTGCCAGAAATCAGCAAGGCACAGATGGAAGTTACAGTCATCAGATGTTTGAGCAGCAGAATACCCTGCTTCTCCTCATTTGTATTGAAATGCTTCACCTGGGGGATGATTTTATCCACTTGATCTTTCAGTTTTGGCTTGAAATGGAAGCCTGTTGATGACTTTTTATGGTTAATGGTCCATCAAAGTTCACTAGGACTTTTCTTAACTTGCAGCCATGGGAAAAGAAATGACGTGTTAAGCTCAAATTTATTATTTGTTTTCTTCTTCTTTTAAACCTTGAGGGTGGAATGGACTGAATCGTAACAAATGTTTCGCTGACCACCCAAATACCTGTAGGAAGTATGACCTTGCAGAGTAACTGAGTAGTACATGTCATTTTGATTAAAGTCAGCAATATCATATGCATTGTTTAAAAAAGGTTGAACAAAATACTGTAATGTACCAACTCTGTACAGTCTGTATAGTGTAAGGGAGAATTTTGGGCAAGTGCAGGGGAGGGAAAAGAAACAGTGGAAAAGGTTTGTTTGATGGGAAGGGTTTTATTGAGTCTGAGGCCTTGATTGGAGAAGGAGAGATCAAGAGTTTATAAGCTGTGGGAGGTAAAGCTGGTCAGTGACCCAAGGATTATGGGCCCTGCCCAAAAGGTCTTGGCCTCAATATAGCTCAGAGAGCCAGCATTGCTGAGGTATTTCAGTCATATAAACTGTCCTGTACAGATATCTCTCTCTTTCTTTCTCATTTTCTGCCTGGAAGAAAAAGCACTATTTTAGTTTCCCTGTGTGATCTTTTTGCTTTTGCCAGTCGCTGCTGTAGAGGAAAATAAAGAATTGAAAACAGAGTCCTTTCTATGGAACAGGTAGCAACAACAATCCTGTAATCTCTATTTGAAATCTGTTGGTGACTGTAAATAGAAATTGGGTGGTCTTTCTTTTAGCGTTTAGGGAAAGGTGCTGGACCGACAAGATTAACTCTTGGTACTTGTGTTTGTCCCCCTGGGTTTCTCCTAAAACAGTTCTTGTTGCCATAAACTCGGCTTTCTCACTTCCTAATTACATCTCTTAGTAAGGTCAGGTTGTAGTCTGTTTTTTTTTTTATCTGGAAAGCTATAGAATTAGGATTTCTTAAAGGCTGTCAGAGACTGAAAAATATAGAAACAGTTCCAGTGGGAAACATTTGACAAGAGGCATGTTAAAGTCAGTTCTAAGGGTCAACCCTTGTGATATCCCAGGGTAATGAGATTCTGCCAAAGCCTAAGCCTTCTAGCAACTTAATGGCTATATGCATTTCTATATATTAATATATATACATATATGTCCATAATTTATTTTTATTTAATCTTTGTGCATCTTTAGAACAGTGTGAAGGGAAGGCGGGGGGACAGGCAAGGGATTGCCCTATTCAACCCCAGTCTAGTCCATATTATATACAGAAGGAGGGTAGTAACAAGAGGACTATTTTAAATGAGAGTAACAAGCCCACACCAATAGAAGTACATTGAGGGGAATTTTTAGGAGATTCTGTGGCCTTTGTAAATAGTGGCCCCTCATTATTGAAAAGCCAGGTGACATACAGAACAACCTGCAGCACATGAAGCAGCAATCAGTGCAGGGTGCTTTTTCCTTCCAGGCTTTATGTTATTTTTGGTCTCTCTTGTCATAACTTCAAGCATGGCACATGCCATTCTTGCTTCCTGTAAACTGGCATAGCTGAGACACCAAAGCTCCTGTTAATGCATCCATAGTGCACATGTGCACATACATGTGTGTGAATGAAGAGCCTGATTCTAAGGGAAGGGGTAAATTTGAGGATCTTTTAACACAAAATTTAAAAATTTCTTGTATTTTATCTCTAATTAAGTTTTGTAAAGATAAAGCAGTACATAATTTGCCAAAGTTTTGTTTCTTAAAACATTTTTGTATTTTAGATATTAATCATGGAACTCCTTTTATGCAGACATTGCAGTATGTGCTCATACCTTGTTTTGAACTCTAGCACTGGGTTTTAATTCTTCTCCTTCCCAGTTTTTGTGCTATTTAAACAGAAAACTTGAGACATAAATGATTGTTAGAGCTGATACAAAATTATTCATCAGACAAGTATGCGATTGTGACTACCAAGCATAAATATTGCAAAAATCTTGGTTTTAAAGTGTGTAGCAAGAGGGTACAAATACAGCAATTCATTTTCTTAAAAATAACTGTCTACCTAAAGATTGTGGTTGTACAAATAGCTTTGTAACATGGAAATGGCAGGACAGGAGAAGGATGTTCCAGTGTTGAAAATATGCCTCCATTTTAGTACAAATTATAAATGATTTAGAGGGCAAATTCAACAAAGTGGCTCTTTGTACAGACATGAAGTGGCAACGTTCAAATCTGAGGAAGTGTTCAAACATTTAGAATTTAACAGGGACTGTCTGAAAGACCAAAGACTAAAAGCTGTATGAGTGGTGAAAATCTTGTTTGTATGTATGTGTGCAAATAATTCCTGGTGTAGATGTTTAGCTTGCCCTTAGGCATTTTGAAACATGTATGTGCCTTACAGATACCCAATTGCAAGCAGCAGCTGAATGATACTGCTACCACCAGCTGCACTTCCTCCTGTCCTGGTGCAGTCCCTAAAGGAAAACTGCCAGCCCTAATCCTGCTCAGACTTCCAAGCAGCTCAATGTTTGTGTACCAATGAAGATCTGGGATGGGCTGCTTTAAAGGAGAAAAGATATATTTGGATATGCAATTATTTATTTTATGTTTATTCATGGCTCTAACTTCTTAAGTGGATCCAAATGATTGCTATTTAAATTATGTAGTGCCATAAATCTGTTTAAACCTTTTGCTCAAGAATACATAAATAGAAAAACATATTGCTGGCATATTTCTGATCTCATGATCATAAACAGCCTTCTTTGCAGATTTTTATTTGAGAACCATTTCTGACTAATGTAAAGCTGCCTGCCCAACCTTTACTGTTTTCTAGCCTGCTAAAAATCTCAAGTACTAAAATTCAACCTGGTCATTGTGGTGGTGTTGTATCTACTTAGAGGACAAAGTACATTTCTTTAAACTTGAGCCTCTGTAGTGTTTCTTTAAATTACAAGTGGCATAACAGAGGATGTAAACCCAGAGCCATTTTTATTAGAATGCTAACCTACTCTTGAACATGTTAAAGCAGAATTAGAAACTCTTCAGGTTTCCCTGAAAATACGATCCCTGATGTGAAGATGATTTTAAACCCAAATCAGATATGACACTAATATAAGGAAGAAATAGAAGGAGGTTAAGATCTAATCTACACCTAATACTAACATACATGTTAAAAATAAATTTGGGCTTTAGAAGGTAGAAACTCCTGTGTTTATATTCTCTGTAACCAGATGTATGAGGGCAACCTGTAAAGCACAGCCTCCCTTGAGGTCACAGGAATTACTTGGGGTCAATATTCTCCTCTGATAAACAGCATAAGATCTGATTTTTCAGTGCTTAACTACTTGTGGCTTCATATACTGCCAAGATTTTTATTGCTTTTAAACTGTGTTAAGAAAAATCAGCTTCTGCATCATTTTTCAAAGCCTTTCTCTTAGGCCTCATAATTACTGAAAGAGAGTTAGTAACTTGGCACACCCTGCTTTTGTTAATCAGGGCTCAAGGACTAAATCATTGCAATTTAGATGTATGTGGAAATAGTTAGAAGACACAGCTGAAGTCCTCTAATGACTAGTTGTGGTAGACAGCCTTATAAAGCCCTAATAATATTTTGATTATTTAGCTCTGATGGCTCTGAAATTTTTGAGTACTGGGCTATCAATTAGTGAAATCATAAAACCTGATATTTTGATCAGGGAAAAATGGTGTATGAAACTGAAAAGAAGCATCATTAATTCTTTCACTACTCTGCTGTATGCAGGGATATCTCTGTTAAATGTCTTCCACAGCAGCCCATAATTAAATATCTGCTTTATACGACAGATGCTAAAATGACAGCTGGGAAAAAATATATGAAAAAATGCTGGGAAATCCAGATGGGATCTGAAGACCATGAGCTTGAGGAGAATATATTTCAGATTTTGCATTTACTGCTAAGTTCAGCATCATGCAAATTGACTCTGACAGAGGCATGAGCCAGAGTTCTTACATTCCACAGAAATATTTTCCTTGCTTTCATTATACTTTGGATCCCTCCTAAATGTAGAATGTGTGTGGGCAGAATTTTCACAAGCATTGCTGCTGGTATTAAAAAATACTCTGGAAGACTGATTATGATATACATTTGGTTTCTATTATGCCATGAATTAGACATATCAGTTAATTAGTTATCAGCTGCTGTTCCTTTGTTTGTACGATGTGTTTATTTACCATGAAAAAACATTAGATTGTTTAGATTAATCAGTTAAATGTACTTAGAATAAAGTGACATGTGGGAGGAATTTGAGATCATTCTACTAAGTGCTAAGTAAGTGTTAATGGGAGGTTGAACTCCAAAATGCTTTCTGCTTGAAATTTCTCAAAGCACCAAAAATCATGGAGCAAATAACTGAGTGCACTCTCTGCCTCTGATTTTCATTTTGTCTTCTTTTGATGGAGCTGCATTCAAAAAAGGTTTGTTTTTTTTAAAATTCAGAATCTGCATTTATACAGATGAAATTCTGATGGCATACCTAGTGTAATAATGTTAAATTTAACAGAATAAGTGGCACCCATTAAGCATATCTGAAGCCATTAATATTTCTGGTCTCCTGATTTACAGAGGATATGTTAATGTTCACCATCTTATTGAAATGTTAAAATTCTGTTATTGCCATACATTGGAGTCATTCACACAAAGCAGCTTACCTATGCATATCTACCTCTTTTCACAGTCATGAAAATGAATCTATATTTGAGAGATCCAGTCTGTATGGGTTTTGGCTGCTAATTACAAAGTCATAAGCTTAGAAATTGGATTTTAGTGCAGTTCTGTTTGAACAAACTCAGTGAATCCAGAGGTACTGTGAGCTCAGATGCAATTGGGCATCACCTATAGCTAATGAGTAAAACAGCAAAAAGGGCTGTTGAGACAGGATTGTAAGGGCTGAATTTTGCTTTCAGAGGGACTTTAATGGCTTAGCAGAAATATCCCCAAAATTATCAGTTAGAGCCCTCATCAAAAGCTCATCACTCATTGAATAAAGGCTTCCAAATATGTTGGACATCAACCCCATCTCTGAAGTTGTCCTGTTTTCATGACAAACCCTTAACTCTAAGCAAGGGGCAAAGAATCTGGGAGTTACTTTCATACCAGGGCTTTCAGTGTCATGTGGACACTGAGATGATGGAGCTTTAGCTTGCTAATTTGGGTTCCTGAATTTTAGGCAATTTTTACAATTAATGTCTGTTTTTAAGGGCTCTTTTTAAAGGTATTATTTAAGAGCTGCCCAGGAGCACTCATTTTATGTATTAAAAAGCAGAAATTAAAAAAAAAAAAAGAGGTGATCAACCCACTTTGATGTAATATAGTTATGTTATGGAGCATGGGCAGCTAAAGAGAGCCAGCAGCTCTTACAGTAATTCGGTCATTAACCCTTGCAGGCCAGACTGAGCAGTGCTGCTGCACCCAGAATTGAGCACTTCAGTCCCAGGAGCAAGTGACAGCTCCAGCACTGCAAACATGTTCCATGCTGTGGTCCTGCTCAGAATGCAAAGCCAGGCAAAGACAGTAGAAATAGAAAGGAAATGGGGGTCAAAATGGATCCAGGTACAGTAAAGTGGCTTTCCTATGGTTTGTCTTGCTGGTAACTAGGTTCAACTATTCTTCATTCAAATATTTAATATATTCTTCAAATATTCTTCAACCAGCCAAGCATGGAATGAATGCTTGTGAGCATAGTTGATCTGAAGGTTTATAAAATCTTCTGATTTCATGTGATTCTGTGGTAAAAGACTGGATGAACATGAGAAGCATGTTAAATGGGGGTGGAATATTCCACAGGTAATTATTCTTCCATGTTTCTTTCAGTTCTAGATCACCATGTTCAAATGCACTCTGGTCTCGTAGTGAATTAAATCTGTTACTAGTGTTGCAGTTTCAGAAGGTTTTTCAGGAATTCTTCATAGCTTTCTCTAAGGCAAACACAATGTAAGATGTATAGCCCAGCTCAATATTTTACACCAAAATAGGAAGGATCAAAAGCATTTCAATTCTTTTTTTTTTTTTTTTTTTTTTTTCAGAATACAAGCCAGGAGGAAATGAAAGGCCAAAATAAGGGAAATTCTGTAGACATAAGAATGTCTTTTTCAGTCTAAATTGTAACTAACAATTCATTAGCTATCTGGGAATGCTCAGGCAATATCCTTACCAAGTATGCTCATAATGACCTACGGTTAAAGGATTTCTGCTCATGATTAGGGCAATTAAAAATGCTTGTGTTAAAACTAAAAGAAATTAATCAGCCAATTTACATCTTTCTGGACCAATAAACAACATTATTCTCATTTCTGTTAAATTATGCAGATATCTGATGTTTTCAGAGGGCTAGAAGAAAGAAATTTAACTTCAGAGAAGGTCTGAAAGTTTCCCACTACCAAGTTGAGGAAAAACTAGAACTCTAATGCAAATGTATGTGTCATTAGAGATTGAGTACCCACAAAATGAAGCTGCTTGCAAGAAAATACTATTAAAGCATTAAACCAGTGGGAAAAAAAGTGTAGAAGAGAGGGTTACTAAGGGTTGTGAAAAGTCACATAATCCATCTCCCTGCCTGAAGGAAAGCTAGAAGAATAGTGCCTTTAAAGCAAATCTTGAGGCACTGCACTTTACAGCTCCACTGAAGCTAGTTAAGCAAAAAAATTTAAAATTTTCTGATTCAAGCAAGCAAGACTTGCCACCCCTGCCTCAGCTTTTGGACATTGGTGGTAGCACATCTGTTCAGGCAGCTGAAGAGGGCCATGGGAAAGATGAGGGAGCCACATTTGGTCACAGACAAGTAGTCTCATGCAGCACCACTGTGGCTTCAGTGGCAGAAGAAGAGGCAGATTTGCCCTTCCGCACCACAAATCAGTCACTGCATTAAGCCCTTCCCAAAAGTCTTCCATAATTATGTGTTCTGCCTCAGTTATGGCTTTACATACCTCAGTATGGCTTTGCCTTAGTGCTTGTGGTTTCCCTGTAAGCAGCCTGGGGAGGATGGAATAAATGCCTCTTGAATATTCCACACTTGCACCCAATTCTTCATCCTGCCATTATCCTCTCAAGACAGGTATTTCAGTAATATTTTTTTTGGTCTTGCTTTCCTATTTTCCTCTTTGGAAATGTCACTAGCAAAACCATCTAATGCCATTCTATGCAAAAATAAGGAAAAATGAAATAAATGTTTGCACTTTGCAGAATCCTTGAGAACAGCAGAAATGATAAGGAGGATAAAACAGACAGACAGAGCAAGGTAAAACAGCAGCTATTTTCCAGTCAGAGAAGCCTCCAAGCTTAGCTAGTAATAGAGAGTAAAGTCAAGATGTGCTTCTAATAAGGCCAGTATTAACTCACCATATAATTATACCTTATGGTAGTGCTACTTCATCATCATGGCACAGCTATAAATAGAATATCATCACTTCACATTTTCCAATAAACTCAATACATTCTGAAATAAGGTAATAAAATCTGTGATTCGAAATAGTGACATATAGCAGCTGCTATTTACTGCAGAAACCCCCTTAATAAATGCAGTATTAGGGGTGGATTTTATTTCAGAAGACATACTGAATTTTCTTCTGAAGTGGTAATTTATTTATTTCTGGTATATCTAGGTCAGTGCAGTTGTTTGGTGCATGTGGAAAATTGACTTCTGTGTACTTTATCCTGTGATGAAAGAAGAAATCAACTGCATAGCACTATTTTACCTCTTTCCATCAGGTAACTTTCCAAAATCTGCCTGGGAAAATTGTACAGAAAGCACTGCCTCATTTGCACTTAAATAATTTTACTGAGGCCAAAAGGAAGACTTACAGGGCCACTCTGCAATCATAGGAACTTACTCAAGCAAGATCTAAATGCAAATGCCTGAACTTCTTGCATATATTCAGTTCTGGAATTCCAGTTAAAATCCACAGGTATCAAGTATTATACTTTGCATTTGTAGTAAAAGACCAGAGTTTCCTTTTATTGGTTAAAATCTGCATCTAGTAGTTTTAAGAGGAAGCTGCAAATGTTTGCAAAGTTGTGAGATTTATTATTTGCTTAATTTGCATTGTTTCTCTTCAGCTTCTCTGATTCAACTCACTGGGTCATGAAGAGTTGAGGCTTTTAGAAAACAGACTGTGTGGACCAAGAAGGGCAGCAGCCACAGACATTAGAGGAGCTGGGTGGCAGGGGTCAACCTTTTCTTAAAGGAAGCAAAAGGCCCATAAAAAGTGTAGGCAGACAAGGTAAAGTAAATAAATATGATAAAAAGGGAAGAAAGGCCCACTTCCTCTTTCCAGGCTGAGATAAGGTCCTTGTTTAGACAGGAGGAATTGATGAAGCACAGGTAGAGCAGCTTCTGTTAGATGCCTCCCTCATGCAGCTGCCTTTTGAAAGCTGAGTCAGATTGAGCCTTGGTTTGCAGGGAATTTGGACAGGTTTTGTTTTGCCCTCAGCTGAGGGATGCAGCCAAGCTGTTGCATGCCCAGTGGTGATTACTGATGGCATAAACAACAGAAAATTATTGTGTACAAGAAATGCTATATTCCTCCTAAAAAATAAATAACATTTCCAAGAGTTACTGTAGCTTTCTCAGAGATCTGACAGAAGTAATTCTTCAGGATTTTAGTAACACAAGCATTGATGCAAAAGCCATCTCACAGGGTATTTGGGTCCAGGACCCATTTGATCCTGAACCTCCTAGATCTTTCAGAGAGCTACAGAGCTGGAAACCAATTTTTAGACTCCTCATTTGGAATGGCAGTGCTCAGCTGCACTGACATCAAAGCAAACTGGCGATTTAGCCACGTCTTTGTATGCAGTGTTCTCACACGTGCGTCACTTAGGGAAATAAGGTGGCCTTGCTCAGCAGGCTCCCAGAAGACACCACTCTGCTCTACTGCACTGAAAGTTATTTAGATGTATTGTGTTTCTGGGTCCTCTTCATCCTCCTGTTCCCAAAAGGCAGGAGTGCTAGTGGAAAATTATTAAAACCTGTTATTTTTGAAGGTGACTTGAGACATCAAAAGCACTTCATTGCCAAGCTGCTGGGCTGCTTGCTTCTCCAAGGTAGTCAGCAGAGAGTAGTGCTATAGAATAAACAGCAGTTCAGCATAACCATCACCTGAAATGGATGATATACAGGCAGGAGAAATCCTTAAGCTTGTAGTTAGGTCATAAAATCCTAATATTCAAACTGAGATCAATAGAAATGGAGTGGTAAAGAGAGAACAGTGGACAAAGGTGTAAGTGAAAAGATGGATCCTGCTGGTAATTTCTGACTCTAATCTACCTGTCCCTGGGTTGTCACTTGGTATAAATGTGCATATTGCTTCGTATATTGTCAATATATCACATGTAACATTTTTTATTATATTGCATGAATGATGTCCCCATTATGGCTGTACTGCATCACAGTAATAAATTCACTACTTTAGCATTCCTGTTTGGATTTCACATTGAAGTCAGCTACATGAGTCTCCCTTCATTCACTTTGTTATCAGTGAAAACTAACTTTCTTGCATGTTGCTCTTATCACTTTTAGACAAACAGAAACTGTGTCTGGTGACTCACTAACAGGAAGAGAACATTCCTTCTTAGTGTAAGTTGATATTAATGACAGTAAATCTTCCCATGACCTTAGTTAGCTGCCATTTGCTTGGCAATTCCCATATGTCTGAAGATCTGTGATGTAGCTTATGGTTATCTAAAATATGCTTAGAAAAGGTTGTGTAAAAATGATGATTGGTTTTAGGTCTTCTCTTGTATGCATGAAAGCTGTTGGGGATCTATTTAATATTTTTCAGAATTCTGTCTATTTAAAGTAACATATTAAAATTATGTTTCATTGAAAAAAAAAAAAGTGGTAGGTTTCAAAAATTCTGAAAATTCACAGCCTCACTGAGGCCATTGAAAACTTTGGGGCACCAAACTTTACAAAAAGATAAGAACTATGTTTCAGCTGTAACAGAAAGGCTCTCCAGAACTCAGTTATTGCCCAGCTTCTGAAGCAATTGCTAAGAGAAGCAGTCTGTGCCAGAAGATCCTGTTCTGTTATACACTTCAGCTGGTGTTGTAGATTGTATTTAAACCAGTGGCCTTTTAAAGATTATTCAGACTATCCAAGAGAAGTGACTTGCAGTCACAGTCATTCTTAGTGCACTGGAGCTGCACAGCTCCTGTCAGATGGGATGTGCCTGAGAGGCACTGGAGACTCCAGGAGTGCTGTCAGAACACGTTAACAAACCCATTTTTGCATTTCTGCCATCACATCAAGATATCTTTGCTCACTCTCTTTGGAAAGATCTAGCGTTTCAAAGTCCTGGGTCTGAAAAATCTCCATGACTTTCATATTTTTGGCAGCTACCTTTTAAGAGCAGTTAGGATTCATTCCCTAATATCTCTCAGATACCAAGACACATTTTGTGGAAAGCTACTGTAGAAATGGAACAGCTTTGATTTCTTATGAGAAGCAATGCTGTCAAGGTTAATGGCAACAGCTAGCTGTTTGGTTGGTTCCATAAACTAGCCAAACCAGGGGGGGAGGGAGTTAAAATCAAACACATTTTTAAGAGTCCGTTTTGGTTGTCTATAATGTGAGGAAACAGCATGACAATTATAAAAATTTCAAAAATTTTGTCTCTGTTGTGCTTGAGTTCAAAAGAGTCAGATCCAGAGGAGGCACTGGAGAGAAACAGTTTGTTGGGCATTCCTGTCCATCCACTGTGTGACATCCTATGGATGCATTGCAGGGAAGCAACAAAGGCTTGGAGCATTTCTGTAAGGGAGGTCAGTCTGCACAACAGCCTCTGCCCCATGACTCAGCTGGGAAACTACTCCAAAACTATTCAGAACTTTAAAAGTGGTTTTGAGATAAAGAGGATGAGTGAAGATGGAATAGGAAGTTATTTGTACAACTCATGTTTTTGGCTGAAGTGAATACAAGAGTGGAAAGTAGGTGGTAGGAGCTACCCTGCTTGAGTAATTGTAACTGTATTTAATTTGTTTGTAAATATTGGTGGTTCAATTTTTTTTTCTAGTTCAGCATTATCCCTGTCAGAGGTAAGCTTTGCAGCATCTCAACTGTTGGTCAAGCAGCCTGAGTACTTTCATTAAATTCAGATTCAAGAGACAACAATTTGTGGAAGCCGGACTAGTTCTTTCATCTACTTGAGTAATAATTTTTGAGGGTAATAACTGGAGGAGGTGTTAGTTTGTAGACACTCTTTGTTATCTCTAACTGTGTAAAAGCATTTGATTTATTAGGGCTTCTATAAAATATGAGAATTTACAGAATAATAATTTTTTTTTTGTGCATTATTTCTTCAGCATAATGTGCATAATGCACATTTTTAGTTCAGAGTTAGTACAGAAGAGCATGGAGTTACTGCAGAAAATGTAAGCCAAGCCACCCCTCGTGTGTTCTATAGCAAGCACTGGTACAGCAATTCAAACTCTACCACACTGTACTGCAGTGCCTCTCAGCCTGAAATGTGAACTGGCAAATTCTGTGTCCAAAGGAGTGCAGCAATGGACAGTGGAACTGTTCTAGTAAAGAAGAAAAGTTACATTCCCCTTTTTCTTTATTTTATCACTAAAAATTCAGACATGTTGATCCTAGACAGAAATGTAGCTGTTCAGCACAAAAATTCAGTTGGCTTTGTTGCTGTTGAACCCTAAATACTTTAAGAACATTTCAAAAGCAGTGTTTTCTCCTCTTGTTTACCTCACACCAGTCCTGCTTAGTAAGAGCTCGATCAGATCCAAGCTCTCAATCTCTGTCACAGCATTCCAGGCCTGAGCTCTTAATAGATATGCTTATTAATGCATATGCTAAAGGAAGCATATGGCTTTGCAAATCAAGGAAGATTTTATTTAGTAATAGAATTTTATTTAGAGATTGCTCATTAATTCTTTAAATCAGCTTTTGGTTACAAGTATTTGCTAAAGTTTATGCAACATAAATTGCGTATAACTACAACTCAAATTATTTCTTATGAATAATGTATTTGAACAAATATAGGCCTTCAATGTATTTGCAGATCATTTGTAGTCAGCTCACAATTTTTATGTCTGAGACCATTTTTTCAAGTTGTTTACTCTTTTAGGTTAGAAGTGGGATTTTATATGTCTCCAAGTGTTTACTATGCAATTTTCAAGATGTTTGATTTACTGCTTGAGGTGCTTTTTTCCATCTCCTTGAAAATCTCTGGGAGTCCACCTGCCTAATAGCATCCTGAAACATTTATTGTATTTGAGTTTACTGTGCAGGTAATGGAAGGAGAAGCGTAAACTGATGAAAAACATTTCTCTGCCGCTTGTGCAAATATTGAATTCACCCAATGGTTGTGCTATCATCTAATAAACTCTTTTGCATTCCTCCTCTATAAAAATGTATGTGCCCAAATATTCATGGCTAAATAGAGTTATCATATGCATGGATTAGGATAATTCAGAATAAAGCAGTAGAATAAACCTTGAGAAATATTTCAAGAGGAAATAATTTTGTTGCCAAGTCATGTTTTCTGAAACATAAATGTTTCTTTCAGATCAGTTTCTGAGCATCTGCTGGAAGTGTTGCTGTTTCTGGACTACGACGTCCTGTTGTAGCCCTAGTCAGCCTCACACTGACCCTTCAGAGATGGCATGGACTCAGGTACTTCTCATTTCTTCCAACTGATCCATTCCAAAAGTTTCTGCTCCCCACTCAGCCCCTTACTGGTCATTCAGTCACCCTGAGGTTTCAGTCACACTTGTGCTTCGAAAGGGACAGCTAAGGGATGCCAAGCCCATGAAAATAAAATGGCTTTTTTCTGTGTCACTGCTTTTCCTGGGTAACAGGATTTCCTGGATACCAGAAAACTCTGTGGCCAAAGGACTGCTTGTTCTCCCTGTGAGGGAGATTTGCTGTCCCTGCAGCCCTGTCCCAGCAGGAGAGCCCCTGGCTGTGCCCAAGTGAGGCTCATCCTCTTGGACGCTTCAGACACTTCCAGGAGGTGTTGAAGCAAACTGTGCTCAGGCCTCTCAGAGTTGGGAGTGCCTGGGAAGAGGGAACAGCGTGCTCTGCCCAGGAGGGACACTTTGTGTGCTGTGCCCTTACACCCAGTGTGTGTGCGAATGGTGATGGGATGCATTATATACACGTTCCTGCATTGTCCATTTGAGCCCTTGAGTGCCAGGCAAATAAATGCCTTAGAGAAGGTGTAGCAATGGACAGAGCATGTGCTTTGTCCCAAAGTCAGAACAACTTGCAGTGAGGCCACTTCAGAAGAAAGAGCAATCAAGTCATGATAGGCAATCAGGGATTGCTGAACACGTCCGCGCTGTCTGAGGCCAAGGATCACCATGTGAGCTCCTGAGCCTTCATTTAGACTCAGGTCTGGCCTGTGCAGTTACAAGTGCAGCACAGTCTTTCTGCTAGCCTTGATGGGCACCTGTGCCACACTCCAAATTTTAAATCAAGAGCTATACAGACCTCCAAAGCTTTCACAGTCTTCTGAAAAGCTACTTAGAAAAAATGTCCTGTGTCATTTCTGTCTAGTACTGTTATGGCTGTGCTGACATATTCTGCTGTGATTTTTCCAGTGCAATTTTCCTTCCTGGTAGAGAGTTAAGACAGTTCCTAACATGATAGATTAAAAAGGGAAAAAAAATAAAGAGAAATGATGTTTGAAATGATGCTGTCCATTAATATGCCTCGTAATTAGTACGTCCTGTATCTGTGTTCAAGAGGCAGAATTCCATAGCCATTCAAATAACCTGTTTGACTGGTGAGAGTTTCCTGTCAATGCAAGGGGTGGGGGAAAACCAAATGGTGAGAGCTTTCCCATTCTATTCCCTGTCCACTCAGGGCTCTGGGAAAAAATGACTCACGGATCTGTTTCCACAGATCGGTGGCCACCGCCCTCTGCCAGGAGACTTAGTTGCCAGGACAACTGTTGCCAAGACATGCTGGTTTTCCTAGGGAACAACTTCAGTGTGTTATTTCTGTACAGCAAACCATCTCCCATGTCTATTGTTATACCCACATGAGAAGCTATCGGAGTTTTAGCTCCATGTGGAGACTGGAAAAGGGTAACAGGGGAAGACAAGTCCAGTAATCAAAGGAAAATTTGTGCAGATCCCTTTAGGACCACAAACTTTATGGTTTGTCAGACTGTACATGCTTTCTGAAAAGAGAGTTCCCAAAGCCCAGAGCTGGGAGCCTCTTCAAGCCATGAGACCAAAATGAATTCCCAAGCTTGTAATACTTTTAAAAAATATTTAGTTGAGAATAGGATAAGGTCCTTGGGGATATTCTGCACTGTAATAATAGCTATATAAGCTCTTATGATTGAGTACAGTGGCTGTGAGCAACCACTGCATGTGCTGGAAGGAACAGGTTCCACCACCACACCCAACCTGGAAAATGTTTTTTTTGGATGACTGATATGTCCTCAAAGGATCACACTTTTCTCTTGGAAACTGCTTGTGAGTTTTATATCACCTGAAAGATTACCTTAGCTTCACTTTGTTAGTGGTATAACACTAATGATATATACACAGCAATAGAGAATCCCCACTGATAAAGATGTTTAAAGAGTTTATGATTCAACTGTATTAGTTTCCATTTCTTTTTGTATCAAATTATTTTTGATCAAGTGGAAAATTATTTTGATTTTTCTATAATATGAGATAGCATTCAACTGAATGGCTGTAAGCTAGTTAAATGGATAAACTCCTCTGTTGAGAATACCAAGAAATTTAACACCGTTCTTGTCCAGCAGAGGTCACTTACTGGCCACTTTATTCATTGGTGGCTGTGCTTTCACTTGTCTAGTTAGCATGTGTTGTTTCCCCTTAGGAGTACTTTTGGATCAGCTGTTGAAATGCAAGTCCTGAAGACCCTACCACTGCCTTTGAATCTTTTCTAGAATCATTAACTTTAAGAAGCAGGAAGAAAAAATCCTGCTGAAACATAATAAAAATCATGAAGGACTTTATTGATCCCATAACCTCGGTAGGTAATCTCAGTATCTACACCATGCTTCACAAGTTTTGCTGTGCATATTAAAGGATCTTGAGTGTGAGCCAACTCTGCCCTGTATTACTAAATCTATATGGGATTCTTATCTGGATTCTTATCTGCTTAGTCCTCACAAAACCTTTCTCAATGTGCACTTCAGTTGAGAAGCAAAATGTGCTTACAATTTCTGATACAACTGTATGTGAATGTTGCATGCTAGTGTAGGCTTCTGCTTTCTAAATTTTTGCTGCAAAATGATGAAAGCCCTTAAGAAATCTTTATTTGACAGTTGTCAAATGTGAGCAACTCATCCAGCTTTGGCATAAGCTGCCATTCTGCATCATCTGTTGCAGCTGGAGTGAAGAGCTGGAAATCTACCATGGTGTTTTATGAGCCCTTAAGCATCAAGATCACCTCTGTGTTTGAAGAAGTCTCAACAGGAAAAAGAACATCCTTCCCCTTACATTTTGTTTACAATAGCTAAAGGAAAAGCAAAGGAACAGGATAAGAATATTCCTATTCCTCCAAGTTGAATGAAGGACAGAAATTTCCCAATAGTGTACAGAGCCCTTTAGCCCTATAATTAGATAACATGTTCTGAGCTTGGTATGAATGACATTTATTTTTGTTGTTACTGTCTGATGGCAAGATTTAACCACTTCTTGTTCAGAGCAATATCGTGCTGAACAGTTCAGCATCATACAGGTGTGTCAGCATCAAAATAATTTTGTTTGATTCACTTGAGTAAATATCAAGTAAACTTTGAGATTAAACTGTAAACTCCAGTTTAATCACAAAGCACTATAATTCATCTTTGTATGCGAATGTACTGGAGCAGACAAAAATCTGCAATTTTCTGTCCCTCTAACCCCCTAATTCTTTTAATACTGGGCTAAAATCATAGCTATTCTCAAGTATAAAGGTATAAATATGCAAAAAATACTCTGTGCTTAGTTTTTCAGTAGCACTAAGCAATGCATTCTTTGCAGGAGTCAAACAGAAAGCTGGGTGCAAAGTGGTCTGGTTCTGGATAAAAACTTTCATGGAGTGATGGGTGTCCCATATGCAGATGCATTCCAAATGTGTAAGGTAAGATCCCTTAAAGCTCCATGAAGCTGAAGAGAGAAATGTTTTGACTTCATAGTCAAACTTTTACAATGTATGTAGAAGGGCTGACTAGGAATGGTAAGAACAGCATCTTGATGTTATTTATCTTCATTCAGAATCTCAAATTAAAGCTTACATGTGTTTTAGCTCAGATGACAGGAAACTCAGCAGATTTTCAGAAGAGGAGGAGAAGCTCAATACAGGTGTTCTTAATAGTCATATCCTGAGTGAGGGATCCTGCAAGAATTGTCAGTTTTGAATCTCAAACAGAACTTCCTCTGAATTAAGTAGGTTGAGTTTTTTGGTCTGGTCTGCTTCAGAACTGTCTCACACTCTCAATAGCTTCTGTCAAGATTATGCTCAAGATTATGTGTTATTCTTGTGGCATTGTTCCTAGTGTGTCCTACTCTAGAAATTCCCTACTCCCTCACAAGTTGATACTTTTACCTTGCTCGTAATATACCAAGGGGTCAGAGAATACTCAAAGATTTTATCATTAATTGACTATTTCAGGATAGAAAACAAAACAGAAAGCAGCTGTTCCTGTGCACAGTCCCTTTGGTAGACTGACAAGTCAAAGGAAATAGATAAAGAACTTCAGGTCTGCTCAATCCTTCTGATTGTGCAGATAAATCACTAGTAATTCACAAGAAAATAATCCTGCCCAGGACAGCTTCCATTTTTTATATTTCTGAGGGCTCTAATTACACTCACTGTATGAGCAGTTCTATTCTGTTGAGAATTGTGCTCCATAAATTCCTGCTCTGAGTTTTTTCTGAAGCAAGGTTATTCCTAGAGTTTTGTTCTTCAAAAGTCTTTAATCCTGTCTCTAATTGTCTCAATGAAAAGTTTGAAACACTTTGTGAACTCCTGGTTTCAGAATAAAAGCACTCTGATGGTCTGACATCAAAGTGAATCAGTGAGATAGCTGTGCATTTCTATCCAGTGCTTTAGCCATATATTCTTTTGCAAGTGTCTAGGAGCTGTCACCCTGCTATGTTGTGATGAAAATAATTGGGTATAGCTCCCACTTCTGTTATTCCCATATGATATTGCTGCTGGTGAAGAATACTCAAAACTGATGGCTGCAAAGGCAAGTTTGAAACTTCAAAAGCCAAGTGTTCTCCTGTACTGAGCTGCTTCCTTCTCCAAGGAAATCCACAGAGTTTCACTGTATATTCAAGAATATGCAGACATAAGACCACTCCCCCAAAAGAATGGTAGGCAGAAAGAAGGTTGATTCAAGGATCTAAATAGAGAGGAAGTCTGTATGCAAAATTGGAATCAGAACCAAGTAATTCTAGATTAAGAGAAAATATACAAATGAGCAGATAGAAGTGTAGAGATAAGCAGATAGAAAAAGGAATTGCAACTAAGAAAAACATTTAGTAGCTTGTGAATACTAAGCCACCTGCCCTTATGATTTTTTTGTCAGTTAATGCAGATACTTACAACAGTCCTGTAAATTTTGTACAGAGTTTAATGAAACTTCTGCTGTGTGGAAGAATCATGTTTCAGCAAGATGGTGTCTTGACCTAGTGAGAACCTAGGGGTGGGGAAATTGCTGACAATCCTGTCTCCTTCATACTTCTGCTTTTGCAGGCAAGCAGTCTCCAGGGAAGTTCAACAGTTGTACAACAAACCAGACATTTTTGTGGGTTACAAGGTTACAAGCTGAGCCCTGAATACCCTGTGTTGACAGCAGATAGATCCCACGTCTGCTTCTTGGCCAAAACAGCAAAGGTCAGCATGGAAAATTCAGCTTCTTATTTAAAAAAAAAAAAATCAAAACCAAAAAACAACAGACCTCTAATTCCAAATCTCTTTTAAATGATGTTGGCTCTACGATGTTTTTATCAAATCATGTCCTTCAAGTAGCACTGCTCTGAACTGAGTTGTTCATTATATTTTTACAGACACTAAATTTATCCTAGCTTTTGCATAGGAAAGATACAAGGCAACCTGACAGCCTGTAACTTCTCTCTCTTATGCCACTAAAAAAAGAGTACAATAGCCCCAGAAATGGGATTCTGGGAACAAAACCCATCCTGACACTGCTGCAGGGATTGAGAGTTTTAATTTTTACAGCTGGAAACATCTAATAGACCTTACTCTTAGTAAGGAATTTCTCTGCAAGCAAAATTGCTGAAAAGTCTCTTCCTCAGCCTTAAATTTTATGTTATTAATTTTGCTGAGCTACCTAGCACACACTGTTCTTGCTACTGTACTTTTCATGTCCACACAATGGAACCTTGGCCAGCTGGGCAGTGCCATTTGCAGGAAAGGCAGTCACTGCAGTAAAACAGGCCTCAAATAACCTTCCCTCTCCTAGGTTACTGAAAAATATATCCACTGGCTGAAAAAAGGGGAAAAACCTTACAGTCAAAACTCAGTGCCTGCAGTTGATTCTTGGGTTGTTCATTTGCACTGTAGCACAGCCAATGTCTGCCCAAGGCCAGGCAAAGAGCAAAGGGCTCATCCCCGGAATGTCAAATGCAGCCCCTGTAAATAGGGGTGGGAAGACTGAGGTGGGCAATCATCAGGATTGTGCAAGACAGTGATAAGCCAGTGAGCAACCTCTTCCCAAAGCAAAGCACAAAATAACAGCTTTTAGTAGAAATGTAGAGGATATACCTTTTTCTTTTGGCAGGCTCGTCCTCATGCTAAAAATTCAGCCGGTTTCTGTTTCACTTTTTCTCTCCAGAATTCTGTTGTTCTGACTGCCAGGCAAGCTGGTGGTGCAGCAAAGCTTCACTGTGAGCAGGTCTGGGAAAGGTGCTGGGAAGAGAAGATTTCCTATGCTGGGATAAGTATTTGACTGTGCTGGGGCCAGGCAGCCGTTGCATGCTGATGCAGAAGTGATGAGAGGATTTTGTAGGTTTCCCCCCAGCAAACTGACAAGGAGGACTGTCAGGAGGGTACAATCTCACGGTCTGAGAGCACCCTGCCCCTGAGTAGTCTGTGTGTAAATACAGGTTTCCTAGGACTTTAATTCAACAGGGCTGTCCTCTGCTGTCTGGTGGTTTTGGGCTTCTGAGTTGATGACCAGGAGCTGTCACCTCCAAGACTAGGTCTGGAAAAAGAACTTCCTGCTGCCTCACCAGGTTCACCTCTCTGCCATCACCTACATTGTGTCAATCATGGCTTAAAGCATATTTTAAGGAGGAAAAATTAATTACCTGAGACTTCCGTCTTTGAAAAGGACCTTCCAAACTAGCTACCTCCTAAATATAAGTTTCAGGGTATCTTTCAAAGCCTAATTCTAATCTCTGCTGAGAAATCTCAAACTGTGTAAGCTTTATCTAATATATATATCTAATAGGGACCTGAACACTGTCATTAAATCCACACAATGTGATTCTCCACGTGGAATTCTCTATCCTTCTATGAATATAAGTATGGATTGCAAAACCTATTTTTTCTTTTTCAGCTCCCTAGATTTATTCAATTTTTGTGAGAAATTTGGTGCATTTTGCTTTTTTTTAATCTAAGCATTGTTGGTGCTAATTGTCATCAGTTACTTTGGAAAGTGATTTAATTGCTAGGAAAACCTGCCACCATTTTGCCAAAGTGTAAACAGGCACTTGGGCTCTTCTAGGATAAAGGATTGGAGCACCCTGGAAAACTATGGAGATGAATAGATTTTAGCTCCTGGCTGGCGAAACCAACAGAGATTTGTGTGAGGTTGAACCTCTGCAGGGAGAGGACTTATCTGAAGCCTTACAATTTGTTTTCAAGTTTTATTTTATTTTGATCTTTGTCTTGTTACCTTCAAGGGAGATATCAGCAATGTCAACTTCCTTAGTATTGGATAATTAATGTAGTATAAAGAATCAGCAGAAGGAAATCCTTAGAGGGTGTTAAGATCTGTCTGGAGTTCATGAAATTGGATAAGAAATATAAACCAGGATTCAAGTTTGTTATACTAGCTAGCTAAATACCTTCCTTATCATATTTTAGTGTGTGCCACTGCTCTAGACTTTGATGGGAGCCTAATGGAAGAAGCACAAAGAATAATATAGAAAAATGGTGCTCCTTAACCTCTGCTTTTTATCCTAATTATAATGTTCTTACAGTAATATTCTAATGATTATACTCTATCTGGTATTTTATCAGATGAAACCTTACAGGGGAAGCTGCTCTCTGTGGGAAATCTTTTCTGAGGCTTAAAATAAAGATAAAGAATTGAGGTGAATAGCAGAATCCATGCTGGATTTGATTTTTCTCTTGTTACCCAAATCTGTCAACCAAATGGTGTTTCCCAAGGCTTCTTTTTTTGGCTGGTAGAACTGGGAGAAATTAAGAGAAACTAAAGCCGCTTGACTTAATGTGTGGCTGCTGGTGAAATAGTTTTATTTACTATAAAAGTTTGTCAACTCACGTTTGTGGTAGTTTAATTTTGAGTTTTTTTCAGTTAAAGAGAATATGTGGAGTATGATTGCCTCTCATTTGACACTCAAATTGAAAACAAGGGCAATCGTATTGGTGCAGCTTGTCAGAGCTTTACCTTGTGATGTTGCTGTCTCTTACTGCTGTTCTGCTCCGAGAGGGCAGCAAAGGATTGCAGATCTTTTGGAATCCATAAGGAGCTCAGCTCTGAGATGTAATACTGAGGAGAAATGCATCTTTTTAATATAAAAGGTCTGAAAGGAGAAATAGAGGAGGCATTCAGATCAGTGCTGCTTAAACATAGTTGAGCTTTTTTTCCTTTAAATTGTGGGTTATTTGCAAGTAGTGGAAATCCTAATAAGAGAAGCACTTAATCACTTTGAGCTTAGGCATTACCTGACAGGTGTGAAGAGTCCCAGCAGACACACAATGAGCTATTGAGGATTCATCCTCAACTGGAATATTGTATGATTCATTTGGCATGAAGATAAATGCTGTAAATGTAGGCATATAATGAACAAAACACTGAAATTAATTTGTAGCACAATGAGATTAATGACTGTTGTGATATTAGATATTTTCATTAGACCTCAAGGCTTTCAGACTGTTATAAGCTTGATTGTTTCTTTTCAGGTTTCAAAATATACACATACAATCAGGGACTACATGAAATGGTTCAGACACTATCTCTTTTGCCTGAAGAGAGGAGTGTATTTTCCAGGTAACCCCTCAAAATTATGCAAATGGAGAAATTTATTAAATGACTCTGTTTGATTTGTCCCTGATCTATGGACTTAGCAGTGATTCTTTGTCATCCTTTCAATACCCTGGCTTTCTTTCACTGCTAACAGTAAGAAGTTCAGTTAGCACAGAATAATCTGCACATCTATTCCTGCCCAAAAATTCAGTGCTCTTGCAGCCAGTGTCTTACCAGCTACAGAAGGTCCCAAAAGTGCAAATGATGAACAGCTATGACCATTTACAAATGCTGTAATTTTGACTCCTTAATCATTCCTTTACTCTTGTTTCAAGCCTCCTTCAATCTTTAATTTTGTTTTTTTTTACTTCTCTCCTTTTCTTCTGCCCCATTAGCCTTTTGTAGGCTCTGCACAATTTCAGGAAGCTGAACATGCTTTCTGCATTTATAATGCCACTCTAGATACTTGGTTTTAATAAATAAAAAATAATATTATACATTTTCACAGCAGCCTATAAAATAGAGATGTAATGAGATTTTAATCTGATCGTACCATTTGTACTCTGAATCACTTCCTATTATATCCTACTAAATTATTACTGCTCTTTCTTTCCAGGGGCCAGCTCTCAAAACCAGAAATCATGCTTGCTAGAGCTGCCTCCTAATCTGATGGTCATAACTTGATTGCTTCCTACTCTCTATGCCCCAACAGCAGAATTCCCCCAAGGTATGAATTGTCAGGTAACTTTTTTCAAGTGCTGCTGCAAACAGCAAATGGATCCACAAATTCTTTCTGCCATGTGGCAGAACCAAGTCAAGCTCTCTCCTGAACTGCCAAATCAGTTTCTGCCCAAACTCTTAATAAGTACATATGGAATTGTACATTTTCTTGCCATATCCCATCTGTGCCATCATGTGCATAACACCCACCTTGGAATTAGGTGCTTGCTTTTCAGCCACAAAGAAAGTCTCAACATTATCACTTTAGATGAACAATGACATAAAATTTCAGTGGTACACACGGATATTCTGTATGGGCATCTTCTGGCCCACACACTCCTCAGTGTGCCCTCTGCAATTCCATGGTTGAAATAAGTAAAGCCAGCAGTATCTTTCAACAAATACTCCAGAGAGAAATCCTTAATAATGCTGCAATTTAGCTCATTTTCTAGATCATATACTGTGTTGTGTGATTGGATTACAGCTGATTACAGATTGGCTTTCTGGTTTAAGAGAATGTGTACCTCTGCAACAGCACAAGGGCATTTACTTCACTGGATTTACAGTGCTATAAGGTAGTAAAGGTTTTTTTCATCAAAGTAATGCATTTCCTAGCAAATGAAGCTTTCCATGGGAATAATTCAATTTTCCTGAGATGTTTTTATTTTCCTGGGGGTGGACAGGTGGGAAGGAGCCACTGTTTGGTGTTCTCTCAAAACTATAGAAAACACAGTGGGAGAAAAATTTAGAAACCTTTGAATGATTTTTTTTTAAATGAAATTCTAGAAGATTCAAGAGGCCTATTGAGTTTCCCTGGAAAAGTGAGATCTTCAGGAATAAAAGGAACTTTAGAACCACAAGGAGAGAGAAGAATAGAAGTAGAATATGGAAGTTATAAATAAATTGCTCATATTTCTATGAGTCTGGTTTTCAGCCTTGTAGTATTGTTCCCCAAAAATACTTGTGTTAGTGTCTGGTATTCCTATAGCATCACTTGAGGAAAGGTGTGATTTCCAGAATCACATGTGAGGAGCAGAAAACTAAACCATCTGCTACACAGGAGACGAGATTGCCCAACAGGACTGGAGAAAGAGAGTGTCTGGAATGAGTCACTAGCCAGTTGTTTTCTGTGAGTGAAATACCAAGCCCTTTATCTCATATTATAAACAGCATTTTGTCTTCTCTTATTTTTGCCTGTTCATGTGGTTTTCACTCCAACTTTAATTAATTTCAAAATGTTCACATGTGTGTTTTGCCTCTGAGAACTGGGCTTTTCCCTCTGAACAGAGAGGATGTCTTTGGCAGCCCTGAGAATTCAAAGCCTATCCAAGTGTTCACTTTGGTCAGGGGTAAGGCACTCCCAGTTGGACAAATTCCCTGAACAAATCTGCAGTGTGGCCTGTGATTTCTGCTCTGGAAACCAAATATCTCTTTCACGTGGCATCAGATTACAGGAGAGCAGAGCATCTTTGATACTGCTGTTGTGCAGTCATTTTAATATAAAGTATTAAATAACAGCCTTACGTTCCACTTATACTGGCAGAGACAAGTAACTGCTTTGGAAACAAAAGCATAGGTTTTGGAGATTGAATTAAATAGACATAAAAAAGGTAAGGGAAAGGTAAGTTTACGTTTCAGCCTGGTAAAATGGTGGATGTACTTGTGCTGTGCCCCTAAAAGGGGCCTGGAATACCCAGAAACAGGGTGTATTTATAGTTGTTCTCTCTTTGACATTCAGTTTTGAATCTCCTGCTAAAATACAGATTTCATATTTTCAATCATTAAGTATTAAAATATGTTTATCCTAGTGGCATAACGGTAGTAAATTATGGCATGCTCAGCAGGCTGGTGGTTCTTTCTGCCTGACTTCCCCATAAATACAGCATGAGGGAAGTATTTTTTAATAATCTTGAAACTAATGAAAAATTTGTCTCTATTTCATCTTTGAGCTGAGGAGTAAACTTGGAGAGATTACTGTCTAAATGCTGCTTCTGATACATTCTTTTATGATGTAAATAATGGACAGCCATATGGTCCTATGTTTCTTCAGCATTTAGTGATGCCTTTGCTCCTGGGGCACTTTTATTCTAGTTCTAAAATTGACTGATAATGATCACTTAGAGACTAGAGTGGTATTTATCCTCTGAGTACAGAAGTCCACTGCAGTAGCTACTGACATGGAAATAATTTCTTTTTTGAAGTTTCAGCTATTTTCATGCTGCTCTCCCCGTGTGATTGGAAAATGAATTGTGCTGTAACTACAAAGAGGAATAAAACAGTAAACCAGTCAGCCAAGTTGCTTTGTGTGCAGTAGAAAATCATGAGAAGAGAACAACATGATGTTTTCTGGCACTCTATAGGCATCAGTTGAGGTACAGGAGATATAAATCAAGATTTAGATGCAGTGGAAAGGAGAAATCTTTTGTTTTAAATTAAATACAAAAGCCTGCTACTGAAATGTTCTCCAAGTGGAATTTAGCTCATGCAGAAAAAAAAGCAAAATGCCCTGTTTATGTGATATGTCCTTAATGTGCGAGAAGTGATCTTATAGGCTTTTATGTTTTTATTGATGGGAGCTTCTTTCACCTCAAGTGAACTACAAAAATGCAATTATGGACTGTATTAACTAGGAATGAGTGAATATCATGACAACAGAACCCAGTACTACAAGTCTGACAATTAAGAAAAATGTTTCCATTGAAGGCTCTAAGTGTTTAGCCATGGAAGAACAGATTTTCAATTTGTCTTCCACTTAGTTTAAGACTAAGCTAAGTGCCTCTATGGAGAGAAAGATTGTGGCTACACTGGCAAGTTATGGACCCATGGGAGCATAGGAATGTGTCTGTACAGAGGAGCATTTGATGCCCAGCTCATCTGTTTTATAGCTGTTATTTTCATTGCCATATTCCCTGTCTACCTTTATAAGTAATGACGTTTATTTTCTCTGCACTAGGTTATACAGGTACAGCAAAAAAGCAATTACTGAAATTGGTAAAGGATATGAATTTTCCAGAGTATGATTTATCTGCTGATCTGCTTCATTCCCTCCTTGTCATTACTGGCAAAGTGTCTTTGCAGTTCTCAAGTGAACTGCATTCCTTTTCTGCATTAATTGGTGTCCTGCAGCTATGAAAAACAGAATGTTTAAAATTTTGCCTGGAAGTTTTTAATCAATATTTATTACCTAAAACCACAGGAAATGGTGCAATATTTAAAAGATGTATTTGGGTTTAGGGATCAGAGATAATTCCGTCTCCAATGCATTTATTTGGAATGATTATGTAAGTCTATTTTGAGACTGTCTCCAAAAACCACTGTGAAAGGTTTTGAGACCATTTTCATCTGCAGCTGTACTAAGAGCAGTGATGTGTTTTGCCCCCAGTGCATCAGCCAGTAGGTTGCAATGACTAAACTACTGATTTGAAAAAAACAAACTGGAGTCGTATTTTGAAGTTATGAATGGTTGTTTTCTTTCAACTGTTTTATTATTTTAGAAATACTATTCCTGGTTACTGTATCAGCCACTTTCTCAAGATTTCAGCTCTGAAGTGTAATTTAGACTGATTTTTACATTATTTTTCCCAGCTAATATCCAACAGAGTTGAGAAATTTAAGAAGCTTCTGTAACCTTAAGCTAACATTTATTTTCAGAGAGCAGTGTGCTTCATTCAAGTGGGATCTATACAAACAATAAAATGGTTTGCAGGTAAGTGCAAAAGTATTCTTATGCTAAACACATTGGAAGCTCACAAAAGCAGAATGGGAAAACGTTCCTATAGTATGCTCAGTTTCCTAGGCCCAAAGTTACCGGATAATTAACTTTTTAACCAGGCTGCATACAGGAAAGGCATATTTGGCAGCAAGGATTGGGTCTATTATAGAAAATCTGAGCTGCACTTCTTGAAATAAACTGCCAGTCCTTATGCTTTTAGGCTCCATTCTGGTGTCACTTCTCCTTTCCAGCATTTCCTGCCCTGTAGGTTTACCCTGGTGTAAACCACCTCGAGGGAAATGCTCCCCCAGCTGTAACACCTCCTGTGCAAAAGGGAAGCTGCCAGCTTCCCTTTCATTTGAGAAAACCAAACTGTTCTTTACGGAACTGGTGAAAATCCATCTCTACTGGAGCTGCCCTGGAAGAGTGGCTGTGCAAGTGCAAGTGTAGCTCTGTTAGTCTGGGCTTACCTGGTAAACTCTCCTGTCCTGAGCCAGAGCTCAGAGGAGCAGAATGGTGATGCTGCAATCTGACAGCTTGGAAGGCCATGGTGTAGGAACAGGCTGATCTCAGGCTGGACAAAAGTCCACAGGGCAAGAACCACACCTAGAAATAGAAATTGAGCTCTTACTGAGTCATATTACTTGAAACTTTTAAATTCAGCAAGGTGTTATCAGATCTGCCCTATATTCTGACCTTTTTCATCATTTATGTTAGGGACACTTTTTCTTCCTTGAGGAACACTTTTCTTCAGTAGGTGCTAAAAAGAAAGAGTTTGAAATTATGGTCTTTAAGCCAGGAGGCTTAAATCAGCATCCCTGGTGACCATTTAATTTTGCATTAATTATAATCTAATCTGTATTTGCTGTTACAGCCCTGATAGAACCAACTCATATGGTGCTAATATGACCTCCACAGAGCTTCTAAGTAATTCAGGATGAAAACATCATTTCTTAATAAGCTCCTGTGTTTATCTTTCTAAAGCACAATTTCAGGTTAAGTGCAGGCTCAGGAAGAGCCATCCTGTCACATGTGAAAAAACACAATCATTGAAAAGCTCTTTTCATTCTCTTTAGATTTCAAGTGGCAATTTTAAATGGAAACTACAAGGTGCAAACAGGAAGCCATTCAATCAGTAAGAACTCATACTTACTGCTTTATTTTTTACTTATAAATATGGGGGGGGCAGGTGGTTAACATATACTTAGAGCAGAGAAGTGTGTTCTTTGCTATGGCTTGTTTCCTGTTGTGAAGGCATCAAACTCTTCAGCTTAAGCATGCAGAGGAGAAGCTTTATGCTGGGCTCTGTGACTTTAGCACTACCAAATGGCCCTACTCTGTTGCTTGGTACCTGGAGACCTAAGGAATGAAAAATGATTGCTGGGTTGCAGTTTGGCCAAAAAGGCTCAGGGGAATAAATAATGCAAGATTGCCTGAAAACCTAGGCACAGTTGTGTCTCTTTTAAGCTCTGCTAAACCTCTCAACACTAGCAGCATGACTGGATACTCTGTGCTCTCTCTAGCACAAATGACTTTTTTCCTGGGGCACCTGCAGTTAAAATCTCTTTTTATGGCCTGTCACCCCAGTGAAGATTCAGACACCAGCAGCTTGAGCTGTTTAGATCAGTGCTTCAGGGTTGACAGTTGTAAGAGCTTTTTCCTGGCTTTCTGTGAGCTCTGGTTTGTTTATGACTTCAGCTAGTGGCACAGTTTGTCCCTCAGCACTGAGCCTGTGTGCTAATCCTGCAAGAAACTTCTGGCATATTTGCAGTGGGAGGAAGACTCTAGAGCGTGCAACTGGTTGGCATCCTCTTCCAGGGTGTTGAAATTCAGATAAAATTTCAAGCAGCTGGACTAAATACACAGAATGTGAGAGCAGCAGCCGAGCCACATTTAAGTGTCTGATTTGAGTCTGAGATTGCTAAACTGGGATTCATGCAAACAGACCTGCACCAGCTCAGCAGTGCAGCAGCCTCAATTTCAGTGTTTCATTCTTCCTTTCCTCATCAGGCTGCCTGGGCTTATTTGGAGGATCCTGAACAGAATATTTTCCCCTTCTTCCCACCTGCAGGGTTGTGCTACAACACTTGGCCACCTTTGCCTTATGCTTCAGCTATGTAGGAAAAAAGTTCCATGCAAATTTCCATCCTGCCCCAAGAATTATACCCAAGCACATTTATAATGTAAAGTTTTCTTTCTATGTAAGAGAAGCTGAACCATACAAACTTCTTTAACTGAGATGGACACAGTGTTTCACCAAATTTAGTTGGAGGTCCTGAAACCTCTTCAGCAAAATCATAAAGTCTGCATTAGTTGCTCTCTTGATTATCTCCTATCTTGCACTTTACATATCCAGTGGCACCTCTGTAAAGGTGTCCCACTCAGAAGTGGTTTGATCAGAACTACACTGCCTACAGATCACAAGCTTTTAACTCCTCCATCCCCTTATACCCTCTCCACCCTGCCTAAGCAACCATACAAATTCACAAAAGCATGGTGAAAACAGGAGGAAGTGATGTACTTTTTAAATCCTTTTACCTCTTTACCTTTCTGTTCTACAGCTGCAAATAAAATGAAAAAAAAGGGGGTTACTTATAGTACTTCCTAAGCCTGCTTAGTAGATATTTTATTTGCATCAAAAACTAGTGGAGCAAATATTATCTTGAAGCTTCTGATGGTCCTCTATGGGCTGTTATTTTCTACTGCATGGTAATAGTAGAATATTCAAGCTGCAATTGCCACCCTCTGGAGAATGTCATCTTTCATTTTCATAAGTGAAGTGCATTTCTAGCTTTCATGACTAATGGTGAAAAAAAGTTAAAAGCCTTTCAATGGAAAAGTTCTACAAGCAAAGTGAAAATGTTTGTTTCTTTATAACATCATGTTTTAAATTCTATCTTAAAGCAAAACCTATATTTTTAATAAGTGGGAATTAAGTGTTAGCAACAATATGGCAACACTGGATGACAAAATTTTCAGCTCCTGACACAATAGCAGTTATAAAAGCTATTTAAGAAATATTTCAAATGTGTCTACAGTGCTTAAGTATGTTATATATCACTTCACTGAAATTTGTATATTACTTTTGGTCTCAGGTTACTGGGAGCTCTCCAATGGTTTTGAATGCTGCAGTCCTAAAGTTCATTTTTGTCAAATATTCTCAAAATACTTCAGAATTTTGTCTTTACTATGGCAAACTGTGTGAGTTGTTGAAAATATAATAGTTTACATTACTTATCTCTGTAACAGTCACAATGTTCCTCAGAAAGGTTAAAAAACCCATAAATGATGGCAGTTATTAAACAGTTGGGCCCCATTTGTGTGGAAAAATAGATGTTAGAGAAATGCAATGCACTACCAGCATGGTGACACTGGTACCAAAACATTTAGGAGTGCAGCTGTTCTCCAGGTTTTGAAAGCTGAATTTTATAAGTTAATAATCAAAGTCACTTCAGCTTTAGAGGATTGTCCACAGGAACAATGGCAGTGGCCTGATCTTGTGAAAGAGGCACTCCAGTGTACGCAGGGCAGGGTTGAGCCCAGGCACAGCTGGGGAAAACCTGTGCTCTACCTTGGATCCCTGGGACGCTCTGGTAAGGCAGACAAACAGTGAGACTACTTGAAAAATGAGCATGTTTGAAGAGTTCTTGCGTAGATTCCCTCTTCTAGGAAGTGAGCATGTTCCTGTCTGCCTAGAATGAGTCCTCAAATCCAAGTAGAGTGCCAAATCTGATTATAAATAAATATAATGAATATTTTCAGTATACTATAAAATATATCTTTTATACTAGAATAGGTAGCTGAAATAATTATCAATAATTGTGTAGAGTTTCTCTTGTCTTACTAACAAAAACAGTGTTAAATCTTCTAATCCGCATATAAAGCTATATAAAGGATGTAAGGGGTGACCCCCCTGGAATAGCAAAATGATATTTTATTAGTTAAGTAGTTGACATTCATGGTTATTACATTTCTCATAGTTATTAAACATTCTCTTTGATTTGTCATTCAAGTTAAGTCTGCTGTGTTTTAATAACCTACTAAACAATTTCAGTTTGAGTAATTTTGGCCTCAAGCAACATTCAAGATCTCCCCATCCCTTGAGAGAGAATCTGAGGGTGTAGAACTCTATTCATTCCCCTTTGCTGTGTTTCTATTTCTTTGAGTCTTCATCTGTTCCTTGGTTTTGTCTATTAGATGAACTTCAAGGGGCTTTAAACAGCTTTTCTCATTTACCCTTGCAGGAACCTTCCAAGATATTTCCCATATTTCTGCACTGAAGCCTCTGCAATAACTGGACCTCAAGTAGTTTCAAGCCAGCTGAGATGTATCAATACAAGGTAAGGAGATTAATCTGCTTCCTTGGGCACTTACAGCTTTCCTTTGCATGTCAGCACACTCCAGCTCGGTGCAGCCCTGCTGGCTCCTGCTGCCTGAGCCCCCAGCCCCGAGCTGCTCCTCTGGGGGTGAAGCACAGAACCACCACGAGGAATTGCAGGAGCTGGGTGGATGCAGGGCTGGGCCTCACTGACCCATCAGGTGCTCAGGATCTCTGCTTTTCAGGGGAACTGAAATGATGAAGTACTTTATTAGCTGTCTGCTAGAAAATGCTCCTCTGCTTTTGCACAAATTGTAATCTAAATGTGCAAAAGAAGCAGATTTGGTATGTTAAGCTCTACATGCTTCTAACAACACAACCAGCTAAAACACAGAGAATTTTGTGTTCACTCTCCTGAAAAAAATCTGTGAAAAATAGAATTCCGTAATACCCGTTATCTTAATTTTCAGCTCATAACAGCAATAAAAAACACAATAGGTGGTGTTTGCTGGGAATTTCATTAATGGTTGTGTCTCTTCAGTAAAATACAAAGTAGCTTCATTTCACTGCAATCATCAGACCTTAACAGCAGCTTGGTGAGTTTATTATTTTCCTTTGCTACTCTGTATTTTCTGCCATGTGTTTCCAACAACAAGTTTCTCCCAAGGATTTTGAATTTCAATTGCAAATAAAACAGTGTCAATGCTTTTGGATACATATGTTCTAACACTTTCCAGTGAGACATAACACAGCCATTTCCCAGCAATAACAACATAATAAGAGCTTGGTAGGATTTTTTTTTCTATCATCAGGCTAGATTATTTTAAATTGATAACAAGAGCCATGTGGCTATTTATAAGGGCAAGATATGAATTGCAAGCACACGTTTCCAAGGCAATGTTGGCCAGTGGCTGTTCAGGCATAAATTGCTTCCTATTACCAATTTTGATGGAAGGTAAACAGTCCAGTTCTTCTCTATGGGAACATAAAGTGGCAGGACACCTCCAGCATTACTCTTTGCACTATTTCCAGTAAAAGAAGGCAATATTTACTCCACCATGACACACCTATTTGACACTGCAGCATGTAATTTTGTTGTGTTGTTGAACAAGGAGTAGGAATCATGTCCCATACTGTTGTGTAGTATTCCTGTAAGAGGGCTACTTGGTGCAGAAGATGAAAGGAGGAATTAGAGCTGGTAATGTAATCCTACAGGATACAAAGGTGAATTGAAGATCTGAGGGAAAAAACCAAACCAACAAGATTTCTCAGTGATCCTAGGAATAGGATGTCTCTAAACTTTAGTTGTTCTAGCTCTGAAACAGGTAAGAAGAAGATTTGAAAGCATTATAAGGCTGGAAATTTAGAGTGAAATGTTTCTGGTTTCTGTTTATGAAAGGACAAGCCAGAAGCTAATTTTACAGTATGGTCAAAATTTTTACCAAACCTGGATAAAGAATATGGGGAGAAGGGTAATGCACTTGTCCTGCCCAAAGGAAAGAAGAAGTCTGTGTCTAAATTTGTCTATTATTGTCAAAGCAAGAGCTACTTGATGCCTTTGTTTTAATGTGCTCTAGTTGATTTTCTCCTTTTTTAATTCAAAGCATAGAAACAATAGTTCAGTCAAAATGATTTGACTGTAGCACCACACCTATCATTTTCATAAAACCCAAGAGACCACTTTGATATCTGTATTTAAATCAATTATTTCAAGTATATGAGAGAGAAGGAATATAATATAATCTGAAAGCAAAGGCCAAGTAGTTCTATTAACACATGCTTAACTTGCACAGTTTTTGACAGGAGAGAACCATGACATTTTTTTAGAAAAACTGAAAACCTGGTCATTTCTTTTCTTGATAGCAAAGTTTGAATTGCTTTTCCTAGAATGGAAAATTGATAGATTGAAAGGGATTTGGGGTCTGCTTGAAGCCTTTTTTTTTTTCTTTTTTCCTTTCTATTTATGTATATTTTTGTCTTGAATGTATGATTTTTATACTTTGGAATAACAAGACTATGCATGGGCTGTTCAGCTCAGTCTGGTGAAGCCAGCTCTTTTAGATCCAATGATCCAAGCTCTGTTCCTCATCTGTGCTGTCTCCTTTTTGGAAACTCATGATCTATATTCAGTATTCTTTCTTTTTCTCCATCCACCTGTGTACACTTAAACCTAGAAATCTCCCTGGGATCCACTCCCCAAAATAACATTATATGACTGAGCTGACAGTATTTCTCTGATGCCATGGCTTTTTCATCAATATAAACATGTCTCATCAGCAATTTCATTCTTCCTGTAAGATGTTTATCCTCAAGTTAAGGTCTAGGGCACACACAGCAGAATTTTCTTTCAGTATTAGCAGTGTGATAAAGTGCCACACTGCCTACATTCTTTTCCTCCCATTCCTGGATCAACGCACTGTAAATTAGCATACAGACTATTTTATCAGTGTTTCTTATTTTCCAAAGGTGGGGGACTGTTAAGCTTCCCATATTTTTGTTTGGTTTTGTGTCAATAAAATTAAATTGCAGGTGGGGAGGAGGTAACACTTCACCTACTGGATTGTTTCGTGACCTAAGAGTTGATATATATTTACTGCCCTGTATTTCTGATGAAGTCTTAAGCTGATGCCAATGAGGACTCTTAAAAGTAATTTTAGACGCTTAACTCTGTATGATTTAAAGCTCAGCAAATAAATTATAGTGGAAATACTAGAAAAATATAAGAAATTACTGTTGTTTCAAAAGAGGTAAACATGGAGAATTGACCACACCTGCTTACCACACAGCTGCTGTGCCAAGGACTCACTCAGAGTCAATATCCAGAACTTGCAGCACAGTGACACATTTTAAATTATTGTCTCACAAATTGCTAAAATAAACAAGCAAGGCTGTACACATCACTGTTTTATGTGAAAGAGTTTGCCTTGTGTTCTGAAAATAAGAGGCTTAAAGGCAGTATAAAATTACTTCTGGTTGTGAAACCCCCTTGGCAGTTAGTTCTTTGAGGGTAGCATGCAGAGCTGTTAAAGAAAGCAGCAGTCTTTTTGGCTGCTTGACACCTTGAAAATCAGATTCCTTTTTTCCCCCCAAGTTCTCCTTCGCTGATATTGAGAAAGGTTTAATTCACTGTCAGCACAGCATATTTAATATTCTTATGGTTCTTCCTAATGATAGAAAGAGGTATGCAGTACCTGGGGTCCACTGAAACCATTAAAGTTTCCTGGCTGAGTTTTATGGGTATTTCCCAGCTAAAAGCCTTCAGCCATTACTACACAGATTTACCTGCAAAATTCAGAATTCCCATCCTTGTAGCTATTCTACAGGGATGCTAGGTTGCAGGAAAATATATTTACTTACTTACTTCCTTGTTTGAGCACGTTTGTTTTCCCTCATTCTCTGCTGCATAACTAAGGAATGTAAATTTAATGACTAAGTAATCTAGCACATTGGATTATGTTTTAGATTTCTTATCAGATTCCATTGTGTAAGTATGATCTGACTCATGGGAGAACAACTGTTATCAAATGTATCTTTCTTCAAAAGGTTTGGTAAAAGATAATAATTGATAAGGTTTTCCTAGATCATAAGCCACGTTTTGCTCATGCCACACTTTCATAAATAGAGATAATAGCTAGTGGGGCTTTACTGATCTCCCTGCTTAATGTTTTCAAGTCTTTAAGTTTTTTATAATATAAACTCTTTTAGATTGAAGAAACAGTAGAAATCTCCAGAGACTCGTCATGTTCTTGTATTAGAGCTGCATGTATATGCAACGATGCAGCAGAAAAACTTGCCCTTACCACTGTTGCAGAGCTGCCTAGAAATTAGATCTGTATGAGATTTCGATCTGGTAATAGTCCCAAAAAAGTGGGCACCTAGTAATTTAAAATATTGCTTGCCAAAGTCTGGATCCATTAAATTCCACTGTATTCTGAAATGGAAGAAATTTCCTATGTACCCCAGAGGTCTGCTTCCATCCAGAAACAGAATTCCTGTGTTCCTGTGCTCAGTTGTCTGGTATCTGTGCTATTTCCAAACTCCAACAGAAACTGGAAGAAAAAAAAAAAAAATCTATTGGGTACTGTCTAATCCACATCTTATGCACTCAACACCAGTTTTTTACATCTTCCTCATCTGGACTACAGAGAGAAATAGTTTCCATTGGTGGGGTGAGAGGTCTTGTAAAAGGACTAATTGCATTCAGTGCTCTGCTGCCCATCTGGTAAAGGAAGGACTTTGAAGCTAGATTGTCTATAACATACATTTGTCAGTGTTAACTGATCATTTGCTGGGAAGGACACCTGATCTGCCCTCAGTTTGCTGTTTGTATGGGTTTCTGAGATGGAGAACAGGCCATTCTGAACAAATTTTAACTGCAGGACAAGGCTCACAGTTGTGAATGGAAGTGAATTTAAGTGCCTGCGCTAGATCTAAGGGGAATCCTAAATGTATCTTCTGCATTGGTATTTTATCTTGGCTAGGTCAGCCAGTTGATATTAAAAATCTCTAATTGCTGAACAGGGAGCCTAAAGATGTTAGCTTGTGAATCCTGCTGGAATTATTCAGAAATAATAACACTAGAGATGATGACAAAACTTTAATGATTTTAGTAAAATGCAAATGAAAAATAGAAAACATCTTGTCTTTAAGAGAGCACTGATGTGTTGGCTTGCTGAGGTTTATAAAACAAACCCCATCTAGGATCAAACATTCTAGAGCAGAAGGCGTCAGAACCAGAAGGAAGTTACAAACTCCCAATATTTATTTCTGGGAAACAAGTGGAGAAAAACCTCTGGTTTCTTTTTTTCTTGAAAATTATGTCCATTTGAGAATTTTGTGCATGTATACAGATTTTTTCCAAGATCCATCTCTGACCAAGAGAGGATCAGCTGTCTTGTACATGCAAGAGAGACCAGAAGCTCATGGAAACACTGAGCATTCTAGTACATAGCTAGAAAACCATATTACGGTAAGATAAGTACATCAGATACAGAGAGGGGAGGCAAGGTTTAGAATTCTGATTACTGGGTCAGACAACCTGGAAGGTACCAGGCTTCCCTAAGCTTAACCACAAGAGTATCTTTCCTTTTACAGGAGCCACTGGTGGTCATCTGCCATTTTTTGCTTTTACAAAACAACAAACAATTTTTAAATACAACCTAGAATTGCTGAAACTTACTTCATGTTTTTGTATATTTTGTGTCTATGAATCTGGGGTTATCTGTTAGTTCTGGATTGCATTTTCTACAACTTTGGCTTTATTTTTTTTTTAAAAAAAGAGAAATTTCTCAGCCCTTAAAACTGAACTCAATATTTGCATAACAAGTATGTCAGCAAAACTGAAAAAGCTCATTTGTGGCCTCAGTATCCAGTCTCCACTTCAGCCATATCATTTAACAAACATGACACTATATAAAGGGGATTTGTGTGAACTGCTTTTTCATTTCACTTTGAAGCAGAAGGGTAAGTTGAATTTCCTTTTAATAAATCACAAGGAATATCAGCTAGAAGGCAAACCCATTCCTTTTGATTTCTGTGGTCATATTTACCTTCAAAAATTAAATTTCCCTTTATTAGTAATTTTTTTACTTTGCTTATGCTAGCAATTTTAGTAGATAAGGAGATGCCTGAAGGACACTAGATAGTAATGACTGATGAAGGTCATTAAAACTGAAGAGCTGTGTTTTTTCCATTTTGCTGTATAACTGATCAGGAGTCTGACTCTGCATCATAATCCAATTATGAGCTGGATGCAGTAGTCCATTCAAATGTAATTCCCCAAATGATCATCACCAGGCAAAGGGTATACAATGTAATTGCATCTCCTTATCTCAAGGATGTAAGTATTCCTAGCCACCTAAGCTAGGTTTCTCTTGGGGTCTTTAATAACCTGCTCTCTCTGAGTCACTGGCCAGTGTTTCCAGAGGTGTCTGCTGGCCTTCAGTAAACAACTCAAGATGCTTCAGATTCAACAAACAAAACTCAACAGCACCTTTAATACTGCGCAGGTGTTCTCAGGTGGATTTGATTTTGCATTCTTTAAAGTGCAAATTCTGGACCATCCTGCTATTAGCTAAACAGATCCTATAAATTTATGATCCCTATGTGCTGCAAATTTATGACATAATTGGATATTAATGTATTCAAGGGTATGTCGCATCAAATTGACTTTGATGAGACAGTCCCCTAGAAAAACAAGTTGCTGTTGATGCAGATTAAAAATAATCTCAAGAGTCTTCTAGCAGGGTCAATATGGAAGACAAAACCAATATTTTTTCTTTTAAATTTTTAAAATCTTAAATTTTTTCTTTTCATTTAATAAATGACACTACACTGATATTTTGATTCTGCTTGGCATATATACTTTGAAATATAATGACAAATACTTTGTTATAGCTGATGAACCTAGGTGTTAATAATCTCACAGCATTCAAGACAACCAAGCTTTTAGTTTAAATTTTAAGTGGAGCTAGATTTAGAATCTAGTATGTGTAAACACTGATTTTTAAAAAAAGATGGAAGGTTTTAAGAGCGAGCAGGTACAGGATCCTCTGATTTGTGCCAACAGAAAAGTGAAGTAATGGATAGCAAGTTTTGTTTTGTATGAGTCAACCAATGAGCATCACCCCTTTGGAAATGGATACTCATTCTGGCATATTGAACCTTTCTTTATATCTCCTGTTAGTTTCACTGAATGATGTCAATAACTGGATATTTCTATGCCAGAGTATCTTATAGTCCTTCAGGTTTCACAGCTGCACAGCACACCCACTCACTCTGCTGTAAACCCACATTAAAATGCTTTTTAGTCACAATAGCTCAGCACTAACATTATAAAACCCTACTTCTTGTTTTATATGTAGGGATAAAAGATGAATAAGCCTATTGCCAACCAGCAAAAATGCATTTCCTACAAGATTGACTGGCATTTGGGAGCCCGTGGAATTTTGTTCAAAACAGGATAAGAATGTCAATTGAGCTATAAAGTTTTGCCCATGTGTAAAAGAGTACCAGTTTATGCCAAATAAAGGTACTTAGATAGTGCTGGGCTTTAACAAGCTCCCAAACATTACAAGTACCTCTGTAACAGATTTGCTTTTCAGGTTAGCATCCTATGCATCATTCAGTGATTATAGTCCTTGCAGGCAAGGACTGATGGCTTAAGTGAGATCAGTTACCTCTGAGCCTATAATTTCTCAAGGATTAATCCAACAAATAGTCAGTGACAGTGAAAGGGATAGTTTATCTTCACCACTCCAAGTTTATCAGTCTAGAAAGAGTTTTGTGTATAAGTTACACAGTGGTTGCAAAATAAATCTGGGAAATCTCTTACAACTGAATTATAAATTTTATTTAAACAAGGAAATAATGTAAATTTCAAGAAGGGATGATAGGGGGTGGGGGGCAGGAGTGTGCAGCTATGTAAACCAATGTCTACAATTTCTTACAGAATCATTGCCTGACAAATGTGTGGGTTTTTTACAGCTGGCCTGAGAAATCATGTTGTCTTACTCATCCTCCATCCTCATAGCACTGGCTGCTGTGTTAGTGCCTTGCCATGCATTGAGTAAATGTCCAGGAATTTCTGGGCTACCTGGTATCCCTGGAAGAGATGGTCTGAAAGGTAAGCAAACTCGCCTCTTTGGCAAGAGACCTGTGTCATGAAGGCTGCATGACTAGAAACAGATAACACAGAAGGACACGTGCTCTCAAGGAAGTAGATGTGTTAAGCACAGGAAGGAAAACAGAATAGAGGAAACAGGCAGTTTAATTTTTTTCTAAAAAGCAGGTCTCCTCAGTGTTCTGGGGGAAGAGGGGAATTGAACAGCTTATCAACACTCCAGCATATACATATTATGTATATGTATGTAGAAATGGCTTCTCCGGGTCTGCTGCCAAGGCTAAAGCACTGTCAGAATTATTCCCAGACTCCCTGTATTAGGTCACATATGGGTTTTTTTTTAATGGAGTGTGAAGTGCAGGAGGAGTTGCAACGTTGCAGCTCGGGAATGCAGCAAGCTTTTGTGCTTCTACATTGTTGTTTGTTTCAATTTTGAATTGTGGATTATGATCATGGGAGTACATTAATGACTTTATTCTACATGTAGGACCTCTGTTACCTGTGGAAAGTGGTATGAAAAAAAAAAGAATCTATCTTTACAGTGGCTTCCCATCTTTAGCAAGCAGCACTGGATGTTTTTCACTCACTATCCAGAAACCTTCCACTACCACTGTTTATGGCTCCCATTGATAAACAAAAAGCATAAAAACCCAGCGCTTGAGAAAGACAATCACATGGTGCCATAGAAACTGTTTCCTCCTCGAAGTATCCCTTGTGCCAGTTCACTACCAAGTAGTGGGATTAAACCAATTCTCTTAGGCAAAGACATTTTCACAGATGTAACTAACAAAAGGCTTCAACTTATAAAGCTTCAGTTTCTTTTTTAAAGAGTGGAATTATCAGCATTTCATAGGATTGGATGTTTTGATTAGTTTGCTTTAATACTTCAGATTAACAACAGTGTGAAAAATGCTGGGAAATATCTATTTTACACTTGATGTTAAAAAATACATTTGCAAGTCAGGTCTGGAAAATAATTTATTTTGTCCAGGGGATTTTTCCTAGCAGCACAGCCTGGGAAATTTACTTGACTGTATAACTTTTGTTTTTATCTGCACAGGTCTGTCTGATTCTCTGGCCGCCAAACGCCACAATGCTTTAGCAAATTTGAAACACCGACTTTTCCAACTTGAAGCTGGTAATTCTTCCCCTTGTAACCTTTTCAGCTCACAGCCAGTTTTAAGTGCAGTAGGCAAAGTTAGTTACAGAATCACGACTTGCAGGAAAGAAACTGCATTTGGAAAGGATACTACATATCCCAAAACTCTATTTTCTCATTCCAAGCAGGGGAAGTCAGGATTCAAGTTGTCCTGGAGGGAAGCAGATTCCTCATGGCAATCATAATCCACATTTATTAAAATTGTGTTTATTTTAAAAAATATTCCAGCTAACTGATGTTGCACTTTCTGCATGGATTCGTGGAAACTCAGGCTTGTACCTCTTTTCTCTATCAGCAACCAGATTGTTAAATGTGGTAAATGTTAATGTGGTAAATTGTTTTGTACTGAAAAGGGGTTCACAAAACTATTATAATATTTCTGTTTCCCTTGCTCAAATTTGAAGCACACTGATCTTTACAAAGTACACAAAATATAACAGGGCTGATATTTAGCAGATGTTGGTGGGACATCCTTGTCTTGGAGACAAGGACAGACGGTCACAAACAGTGAAATACATTTAGTGAACAGTTAGTGAATGGGTAAAATTAAAGATCTTCACTCTTCTTCATCCTTTGCTCAATTTATCCCTCTGTTCCTCTTAACAGTTTTAGTTTTCTCTTTATCTCCTGATTCCTCTTCCTTTGCTTTTACATCAGTATGCCACAGAAAATTTACAAAGCTAACTCTTCATGTTTCAGTGCTTGCATTGAACGGGGAAATAAGAAAAGTAGGAGAGAAAATACTTGCCAGCAATGGGAAGAAAGCTGACTTTGCATCTGCACTACAATCCTGTGAAGAGGTTGGAGGAACTCTTGCAGCTCCCAGGAATGAAGAGGAGAATAAAGCTATTATGGACATTGTGAAACAGCATAACCAATATGCCTACTTGGGCATTAGAAAGGGCGAGACTTCAGGTCAGTTTAAGTATATAAATGGCATGCCTCTGAATTATAGCAACTGGCACCAGCATGAGCCTAACAGCAAAGGGAGAGAGAAATGTGTGGAGATGTACACTGATGGCACCTGGAATGACAAAAAATGCAATATGTATCATCTCACAGTCTGCCAGCTTTAAAGAATGGCCTTTCAGCCACCTCAGAGGATAATGAAGTATCTGTGTTTCAGGTTGATTAAATTTCTGCAATTTCTTGGTATCTTAAAATATAAAATTAATCATATTGTGATATTTTTTAGCCTTAGTAAAATGCCAAATATGCTAGGTGATTAACATGATTAAAATGTGCCTGAACTGATGTGCCTGATGTGTTTCTCCCTTTTGGAGGGTTGGGAATACCTCAGAATTCATTTCTCGTGGCAGCCTGTCTCCATACCTTTGAGAAGATTAGAAGAAAATTCCAAGGTTTGACTTGGGATATTGGGAATGCTGCAGTTAAAATTGCCCGTGGCGTCATAGTTGGAAGTGTTTTGAAGTACTTACTAGTTTCTGCCTCAAAAGAGGTGGAGAGAGGTTGACTTCACTGGAGCAATTACAGTTTTAGGTTTTAGACATCACTTTCAGTCAGAGAGCCTGTGCTGTATCACATTGAACCACTCACTGATTCATTAGCATCCACCTTTCATTTTATAAAAATATTACTACTACCTGTAACTACAGTTACAATTACAGTTACAACTACAGTTGTAACTACAGTTTACTATCAATTTTTCTAGTTTCAGAATCTAGTCTGTATAAAGCACACAAAGATATTGCACTCAATTCAAGCAGACAGAGTGTTTAAGATGCTAAAGATTGCATTTTGTTGCTAAAACAGCTCATTCCCTTAGAAAATTAGATTGCAGTGTCAGAAGGCCATTTGTCTTTTCCCAAAACACTGAGCAAAGCACAAAATACTTTGGGAAGAGTGGAAGTTCAATCAGTTCAAACACAAACATCTCTCTTGATGTTATAGCAAGCAACATCACAAAGACTTCAAGTCTCCAAATAGGAGCAAGAAGCACCTTTTCACAAAATGTTTTCACTGCTACTCCTTTTGGGCAGCTGGTGAGCAGGGACAGCTGAGCATAACAGAGCACCACCAGCAACAAATTCTCACATTCTCACCTTGCAGTGAGGGAGTCCTAGGCTCATTCACTGCCATTTACACACTTCCTGAGGGAGAAAACAAAAGAAAGCACTAGCTTTAAAATTCATGCGTTAAACACAATCTCCTCCCCCACATTTGGCTCTGTGCAGGAAGCCCCTGGGTAGCTGGACTTTGGGCAGTGATGTTCCCAAACCTCCCCTGAGGAGCAGAGATAGGATCTAGTCCTGTTCATTTCAAGCCCTGGCAAATTTTTGGCAAGTGATGATCCATCTCCAAGTAGCATGCAGCACTCCAACTGATAAGAGAGCAGACTGGGATTCTGAAATGAAACCTATCCAGGACCATGCTGGATAGATTTCAAAGTGTGAACCTGCTTTCCAAAGCAGCTTGTTTTGAGAGCTATGACCATGATACCATTTCAGCCAAGAGAGCCATGACAATTCTAACTCTATGGTTACATTGAGAAAAAAGGTTAAATTTATACCTTTTAATCTTCTTGGGGGTAGACCTGACCCAGCCACACTAAATCTGCTAGAAAGGTTGAAGGTTTACGAAAACTACCTCTTAAATATTAGTATTTTAGTAAGCAAACCTCACTAGCAATTTTTGAGCCTAACTATGCAGTTTTTCTTTTTTAAGCAAACCTGTCACAAAAAGTCACCAAAGCCTCCCCTCTAAAAAATCTCTACCAACATCATCTTTTACTCTCTGAACAGAAAAAGCATATTCATTTACATGTATCTCAAACTAGTTTTGGGGCATCCTACTCCTTTAGTTAATGAAAAAATTATTTCTACCACATTGGGGTTTGCAAAATGACTGTAGACGTCTCTTGTTAAGACCCTTAATGTGAAAAATCTTACAAATACTTTAACACAACATCTATATCTAAACAGATTTCGACTTCAAGACACCAGGGTGTTTTTCATCCAGTTAAGAAAAATAAGATTTTTATTTTCCAGTCACAGGCTAGTATTTATTACACCAATAAGAAAAGTATCTAGGCTGGTTCTAAAAGCCCAATTTCTTCTGCTTTAGCCATTATCATTGATAAAAGGAGAGAAAACCAAATCAAACACATACATGCTGCTCCTCAGAGCAATATTATTTTATTGAAAAATAAGAACTCCTCAGATCTGGTCAGAGAACTGCTAGACAATACTTTCCCCTTCATGGTTCATACTTCATCTGTAACATTACTTGATTATTCTTTGCAGTCCCACAGAGAAGAAGTGTCCAGAAATTGTTACATTTTTTATTTTGATATGGCATTTTTCTGATGTGTTGGTGTATAACCCTATCAATTTATACCCTCAAATGCTGTTTGAAAAAACAGCATTTCAGTCTATTTTTTGTGAAATATGTAAATTCTCCATTTATGGATGAATTATTTTTTTCTAATGGACAGAGAGGTTGGGCACATGAAGAATCAAAATGAACTGTTTCTGTGTTCTGCTATGGTAACATAAATAATTTTGATAAAATCTTTCCTTAAAAGCGCAATGAGCAATACTCCTGATGTATAACAATCACACCAGGAAAATCAAGGTTAATTTTTTTTTTCTTCCTTTATAATAATTTGCTACAGAAGTGCAACATAAAGTTAAGATCTTTAAATCAGAAAATTAGTTACTCCCCAAATGCTATAGAAGCTGTTTTTAAGAACCAAGATCCTAGTACAAGTAAAAAGATGGCAAAAATCCCAACCCTGTTGAGGCAAGTGAATCCTGTTTCACATAAGAGAAATTGAATATAGTTATTATAATATGTTTAACAGTAAGACTTTGACAGTAAAAATTTTGGATATTTATTTCAGAGAGAATTGTCTCTGGTCTAGGGTGATATCTTCTTTTATAATGGTGTCATTTAATTAGCTTTTTCAGCTTAGAAGTAGTATTATCAATTTTGAGCGCTCAAAAACCTCACAGCAGCCCCCATCAATCCCTACTTCAAGTGAAGAAATTGACCGTCAATTCCAGCAAACACAAATTTTTCTGTGTCTCCCTGATTTTTGTAGAAATTTAATTTAAAAAACCCCACAGTTCTTGAGAAAATCGTGTTCAAATTCAACCTTTTGCGAACCTAACTGGCAGGATGTGACACAGGCTGGCAGGGCTACTTTATCTTGTATAAATTGTGAACTGTACCCCAGAGTATCAGGTTGCAAGAGATATTTCATTATCGGAAATTGAAGCATACTGTTATAAAATCCTATTAGCCAACAGTTACACAAACATAGCTGATTTCAAAACACAGTAGATACAGGATTCTTGGAAATTAGAGTAGCACCTTAAAAAAACGTTAAGAGGACTTGGATTTTTTTTTGTTGTTTTTTAAAGTCTCTGTTAGGAAACCAGGGTTTGGCAGAATTTACATCAAGGGTTATAACCCAGGTGTGATGCCAAGTGAAACCTGGAATGAAGCTTTCACCCATCTCTGCCCCTGTGGCTCAGGAGCTGAACACCACTGCAGAGCAAGGGTACCTTAACCCTTGAGGAGGCTGTGGCAATGGGAACTATTTGGCTATTAGAGATACTCTCTTGCTTTCTATTTGCTATGCACCTTCTGTGTTTTTTCCTCAGCTGAGCTGCACAAAGTGACATGTCAGAGACATCCAGAGACCTCCTCTTGCATCCTTCACTTAAGCCTGTGGGGCAAGATAGCAGTAGCATTCATGTGCATTGATCACAGGTAAAATGACAACTTTCTGCTCTAAAATGCTGCTCATAATTTAATTTTTAAAAAAATGCCTGTTCAAGTCTGCTATCCCAAGTGTCCATATCTTGCTGAATTGCTTTCAGTGCTCAGCAAAACCAGCCTTAGCCCTCCTCTTAAAAATGGGACCTCATGTCTCCCCATGCTCTGTGCTCTTCCTGCTACTCCCAGGCATAAGAGAAGGGACAGTCTGATAATTATTTGGAAAAGGAAATGCAGAAAGCACAGGACAAAGTGGAAACAAGGTAGAGACCAAAATCAACTTAAACAGAAAATATTGGTGTGGTTGGGGGTGTTTAAATACAAACAGACAGCAAGAAAATAATTTTTAAGGTTATCTGTGAATAGCACCATGGAAGAAAAAACCTAACTTTCAGGAGACTAAATATACCAAGGAAAGACTAACAAACAGGCTTATGGAAAGAGCACACAGACGTTTAACTGTTCAACTCTGTTTCTCAGAGCAGCTAAGAAAGCAGCATTGACCAATCTTTGTCCGTAGCAGGTTTTGCCTTTGCCTTTGTACACTGCACAACACAACCTACTCAGAATAGCTGTCATCTGCTTCACTGCCACTGAAACTATGAAACCTCTTACTGACTGGTGTGGAAACTGAATGAAAGTTACCTCAATACTCAAAAATAGTTTGTTCTCTATCAGATCTTTTTCCCTGAATCTTGCTAGACCTCTGTGATATGTGGTTCAAGGAAAGATCAGAAAATAGTTACAAGTTATGATAGTTATATAAAATATTCTGTTAGGTAATCACAAACAAGCATATTAGAAACAAAGCTGTATTTAAATGTCTATTTAACTTGCACTATCTCATCAATATGCTGATGAAAATCAAGACAAGAAAGGTTTATACTTTATAAAATCTATGTTAGTTTCTCCTCGGGAGTCCATCACAAGACACCTTTTGTCCCCGCTCCTGGCCTCCCAGGCCCTGAGTCAGCAGGTGAAACCCACAACTTCAGGCCAAACCTCCTCCTCTTCTCACACTTGCCTAACTTGTGGTTTCTTCCAGGTGCAGTTAAAGATTAAAGGGCCAGGGTCTTCCAGTGAGCTTTTCTAGGGCTTATCTAGAACACAGGTACTGGCTTGTCTCATGTCGTCTGTTTGATTTTGGTGGGGTTTTTTTCCCAAAAATAACAATTGAAAAAAACCTCTTCCAGAACAATGTTGAAAGCATTACATCAAACACTCAAAAGTTAAGGAGCTTGAAATTTGACAAGAAACTTGAAAAAAGGTTACCCATGCAAATTTAAAACAGCCCTCTTCTGTCAAGATACATACAACTGGGTACTGCCTATTTATTTTTCACAGGGCTGGTGCACTCAAGGGCACTCAATAAACAATGCAGCAGGATTTAATCCAGCATCTGTGGGCACACCACCAAGGACAAAGGTGTTGAGGCACACATCAGTGGTTGAGGTGAGTATGGAAGTGCAGGGCACAGGTGCACAGTGCCTGCAGAGGTGATCTAGCCTTGCCTAGCCCCAGTAGCATGGTAGACTAATATGGATGCTGCTGACATTCCCCATCTAGTCCCACATCGTTCCTCAGCTGTCTTGGCCTTGCTACAACATCAGGATGCTGGCCTGACACCACCAGCATGATGTGGCCACATCTGACTTGGTTAAACTGGAACATAGACTCAAAGCCTTCACTGCACAGAGCCAGCTCTCAGCTGAGAACAGCTCTAAAATGCTTAGCAAGGCCATCTATCTCCTTTCCAGTGATGCTCCTCATCTTGGGCCTCTGTACTAACAAGACTGGCAAAAGGCAGCTTTTTCCTTCACTGAGAGGTCATTGCTCTGCTGGAGAAAACTGCTCTTTTTGGCATATAAACTTCCCCTGGAGTATTCTGTAAGTTAGTTCAGCATGTGGCTCTCTAGCTGTCTCTTCAGTGGTGCTGCAGATGCACCACTGTCAGCTGGCTTTGCTGCTGCAGTTCTGAGATTCTCTTTAGTTACAAGACTTCAGTCATTGTCACTGGTAAGTCCTCAGTCTGTAACAAAAGTGATGGTGGTGTTCCTGGTGCACATTATATTTCAGGTGAGCTTGTTATGGCTTATCTTCTGTGACATTTGCACAGCCACTCTGCGGAAACATTAGGTATTTCAAATATGAATTGAGAAATTCATCCTGTTCCGGGGTTGGCATTTAAAAACTTGTGAAAGTGTTTCTACAAGTTAAAAAAGTACCTTCAAACACTTTCCTCATGTTTTAAGTATGCTTACCTCTTGAAGAAAACAATCCACCTTTCATTCAAGTTAAAGTTCATTAGATTTCCATTTATATGTAAATTCTTGTCATATGACATATTCTTTGTTCTTTCTGCAGCTAAGATGATGAACCTCATGTTACATGCCCTATAAATTGGACCACTGAATGAGTCTTTCTTAATTCACACTGGAGCTGCTAGGTAAGTTGAACATCCTTAGATAGGTTGCTGCTTAAACTATGTTGAATCTATTAAACTCTATCACAAAGCTTTCCAATTTCAATGTGTGTGTATCTACATTTTTATTAACAATTTCACCTCTTTTTATAGACTGTGTCACCTGAGGTGAAGAGATGTTAAAAATGGATGCTGCAATAGAAAAATAATTATTAGCAGTTGTTTTACTCTTAAACCAATTGACAAGGACAGCATGTCCCACTTTGTCTTAAACATTCTCTTGCTACAGCAGCTATGTCTCTATTGCTCTCCTGTAAAATGAAACTAACTTTTTGCGTGGGGAAAAACGGCATATAATGGTATCTGATGTACAGAAAAGAGCTTTGAAGGGATGCTTTGGTTTTTTTGCTCTGTAGACTTTTGTAGACTTAGCAGACTATCTTTTGGAAAAATATTTTAATTGCCTGAAATAAGATAATTTTGCAACTACATGAATGACATTCATTTCACTGCAGGAAGAGCATAATATACGTAAGACTTCACCTCCAGAAAAATTCTAAAACCTTCTCCTTTTTTTTAAATGCAGGACTCTATACTGGAGAGTAAACCACTCTGGTTTACCCTCAGCTTTAAATGATGCTGTCTCCACAGCTGCACAAAATCTTAGCAGTAGCTTTTTTCCTGCTTCCATTCTGTGCTCAAGGTACACTTGCAGGATTTCTTCCTTTCAAGCGTTTTTTTGGAGGTGGAACTGACAAACAACAAATACCAGGTACTGGTGCTTTGTAAACTCAGTGCTATCTACCATAATCTTGTGTGATCTACGTGAAATAAAATAATCAGGACTTCACTAACTCCTTATATGAAGTAAGATGCTTGAATCTCTGTTTAATGATGCAGTGGTTCAATTCAGAGAAAAGTTTAGAATTTTCCATAGCACAAGAAACTTGTTGCTGAGTCCTAGGTTGGAGCTAGCGCTTGAAAAGCCTGAAGGATTCAGTCAAGGATTCAGTCGAGGATTCAGTCCTTAGACACAATTAGAAATCAACTAAACCTACTGCACTAGTGTCAGTGTTTTGCCTGGACTGGCTCAATCACTTAGAGAGAAAACTAACTCCGTTTGCCAGTTCATTTTCCATAAACATCCCTGCTCTGCAGGTGACTTCCAGAAACTTGTCCCTTATGCTTACAAAGATTAATGTGTGAAGATATTACATGTTTAAAACACAGCAGTAAACTAAAACTTATCACACAAACATCTTAAAAGTTTGTATTCATTTCTTAAGATGAGCTCTACTTTATTTGAAAGCCAAGACTGAAACTGTAATGCAAAGTGCATAATAGGTGGTTTTGTTCACAGATCCCGTACCAGTGGCTGGTAATGAAAATGGGGACACCATCCATCAACTAGAACATTGGATTTCCAGACTGGAAGGAGGTATTTTATCTGTCTTTACTTTCTGCTGCTACTGGGTTAGTGCGGATAGACCAGGTGGGAAAAAACTGTTTCTTAGGAAAAAGGCAGAATTTTCTGCAGTTTCACTGCATTCCTTTTATATCTTCTTCACTGGTATATCACTGAATGAAAACTTTCAAATGGGGGAGGCGGGAATTTGAATTTCATAACTAGTGGGAGACACCTGGATAACAGCTCTGAAGTATGGCAGGAATATGCCAGGTTAGAACCCCTGCCTATGAAGAGCTGCTCCACGCACACCTTGTGCCCTCAACAGACAAACACTAAAAACATACCAAGACAATCATGACCAGATCAAATCTAAGATCCCACTTACTCAAGAATGTTGGTATACTTCAAACCACCTCAGTCTTATGGAGAGTCCCAAAGAAAATCATATACTTTTTAAAATACAGAAATTCTTTCCTTTCCTCATTCTCCAGCTTATGTGAGTCTCCTGTTTCATCATCTGTGTATTTATGTGTTTCTTCCCTTTCCCCCCACTCCTAATTTTCAAATTTCCTTGAAATCTTTGATTTCAAGTTCTCCTTTTCTTTACCTTTACCTATGTTTAATCTAAAGTTATGGAGCAAAATAACAGGAGTCAGAATTGACAGCAAAGTGAGCACAAAACAACGTACAACTGTTTAACAGCTTTTCCTTCCTCTTGCAGTCCTTCGCTTGAACAAGATGATAACAGAGTCTGGAGGAAAAATATTTGCCACCAATGGGAAAAAAGCTGATTTTGATACTACAGTGGAAAAATGTAAAGAGGCTGGAGGCTCTATTGCCACTCCAAGGAGCCCTGGCGAGAATGATGCCATTCTGTACTTTGTGAAATATTTTAACACCTATGCCTACCTTGGGATAAAGCAATCCCTTATTCCAGGCAAATTCCAGCTCCTGAATGGTGCTCAGCCAAGCTATACTAACTGGTATTCAAATGAACCTTCTGGCAAAGGGGAGGAGGAATGTGTGGAGATGTACACTGATGGCACTTGGAATGACAAAAAGTGCAACAAGAATCACCTTATTGTCTGCCAGTTTTAGTGCTTCCCTTGCTGCTCTCTGGAATATGCTTCCCTGCCACTTGTATCTTCATTTGTAGCTAGTGAATTTAGATAACACAGAATGAAAATATAAAATTTACTCTTTCCCAGTTTAATTTGTCTTTTAAACAAAGGTCAGCCATAAAGAGGAAACTGTATAATGAAAGCAATGGCCATTTTGTCTGTTTTGTTAATCATTGCCCACCGAGTGTCTTAATACTACTGCCTAAGGGTTCCTACTGCTGGTAGCCTGCTGATTTACTACAAGATCAAAAATTAGAGTTCTTGGCCGCATATCTGAAGTGACTTGCAGCCACAACATCTTCCAGTACCCATGAACCTCTATGCTGTATTTTGATCCCTTCCTGTAATTTTCCCCCACCAAAATTCCCCATTGCAGACACTCTGCTGTTGCCCAGCCCATGTTGTTTTTCACCCTTACCCCCAACAGGTGGCCTGAAAGAAGACACAAGCAGTGCTGCTGCGGTGGCACAGAGCCATCCCCCTAATATTTCCCATTGGAAAATTTCAGCGTCAGCAGGTCTTTAGCCTTCATGCACCTCAAAAGTGGCAACCAGAAGCCACCTGTTTAGCAATTCCTAATCCCTTTCCTGACTAAAAGATGTAGGAACACAAAAAGACCAAGTTCCCTGGAAGAAAATATATGGGAGCCAACAGGAGAATTACTGGGCCTATGTGGGTTAGGGAAAATCAAATCAAATACAGAGCCATGATGAGGCCAATTTTTTTAGGTTATATTATCATGAGATTCAGATACAACTAATTTTGGGCACCACCAAGGTGCTTGTCAGACCCTCACTGGGACTCCCACAGGGCCAAGGTTGCCAGATGTCAAGTGACTTGTACTCAGCATTCATTGCAGAAGCTGCTCAGTCTTCATTGTCCAGCTTAAGCCAAAGGATTAAGATAAATCCTTCTAGGCTTTCTTGCTTGAGTCTGTTCACCTACTGAAGGTGAGAATTCCCCAGGTTTATATTCACAGTTGTGCAGTATAGCTGCACACTCAGAGATGTCTGATTTGGTTTTTTTTCCTTCCTCCAGGGCAGCTGACCTCAACACAGTTTAGGCAATGAAGGCTCAGCATCAGCTCCGTGATGTGGTGCAAAGGCTGGCTGAGCACCTTTGGATGCCTCCATAAAGCCAAATGCCTGACTATCAGTCACACTCATTCACACTGTGCTAGTCCCAGCTCGGCCACAGAAACCTGAGCAAGGACATGTCCAGCTCTAGAGCCAGATCAGCTTCCCTCACCCTCTGCATGACAGGGAGACAGAACAGGTATGGAAAGTAGCAGGGAAGGGAAGGTGTGCTCACAGCTCCTGTGAACCTGAGGGCCAGCAAAGAGGCTGCTTGGAACCTTGCAGCCGTGCAAATCACTGTAATCCCAGAGCAGCAATTTGCCATGCACAACATTACTGGCTTAAATTCAATTACAGGATTATTTTGGGCACATGGTCTCACCACCTGCTCTGTGACAAGGAATGGGTCTTCCTGGCCTTCTTTCAGCCCTCTGCTTGATGTCAGGGGCTGTGAATCATTCTTGCTGTTATTCTCTGTAAACTAAGCTGCTTGTCTTTTAGGTATTAGGAAAATTAATATGACAAGGTTGGTGTGAAACCAAGACACCTTTCTGCTTGAACAGCCTGGTGCCTGCAGGTTCCCACCTCCACAGGTAGATTCAATTCCTCCCTCCAGCAGTGTTCAAATCCTTCATCACAAAGCACACTAAATAGGACCTCGTTTCCAAGAGCTATAAAGTTACCTCAACATATGCAAAGATAAAACTTTTGTGAGCAAAGTCCTCTTTATCCATGCATCTGTTTGGCATGAAAGGAGATCTACAGGCTGTTAACAAATGCCTTATTCTGGACAGCACAGCCAAAGTATAAACTACTGAATCCCATATCATGTAAGATCTAGATAGACTGCTCTGTTAACCCAGATGAAAAAGGTACACAGAGGGAAAATGAGGATTCAGGAGTCCATGTGGCACTGTTTTACTTTCAAGTTATTCTTACAAACATTTTACAGCTCACCAGTATCTGTCTGCACCCATCAGCTCACCTGCCTAGTCTTCAGCCTTGCGTGACTCCTTTGTGAAATTAACTCTGCCATGAGCACAAGGAAACAGGATCACAGGCATCATCTCATGTAGTAATTTTCCACTCATCATATTCCAATAAAGATTAAGAAATTTACAGTGATTACCATCAGCCTGAGAATGAAGCTGGACACACAGCCCAGCACCACCAAACATTTAAAGCCGTGGTAAGTTCTTTTTATTTTATCCTGTTAATCTCCAGGGGATCACAGAGTTATCTCAAAATTAAAGCTATTTTCAGGTGTGTGAAAGAAAGCAGCTACCTTCAGTGTTAGTCTAATGAAGATGTGCCACAGCAATATTCCAGCACAGCCCCATTTGTGGGCTTTTCCCCTGTGGGCTCCTAGTGAAGAGATAAAGGACTTTGTTCCTCCAAAGCTGCAGATGCCCTATTGAGATGCTGTAGCTGCTCATGGGACTCGGATGAGAACACAAAACCTCAAAGCAAATGTTTGTCACCCTGCCTGAAGCTGCCACCTTCAACAACCCTGCTGACAGCAGGCAGGTCTAGAAACAGCAGTCTTGGCCTGAAAGGCAGTATTTGGGCACTGAATTTGTTTCCTAAATGTGAATGAGAGGGCTGTACAGCATTCCACTGATTTGTAAAAAGAGAGGATTTCCCGAGGCTAGCAAGCATTTACTTCAAAAGCTGTTTCCTGAAACATTTGTGAATATATTTTAGAAGCTTAATCCACCCTATCCTAACTTTAAACACTAGTTGTGCTTTTAAAAACTGCCACTATTTGGCCTATATTTACTAGTACTTGTGAATATTCTGGACCAGCCAGCATGCTGACAAGCCAAACTGTGATATTCAATTTTCAGTCAATGGTAGGCACTTTCCTACTTTCAGTTGTAGGTCTAATAGTACCACCACTAGAAATAAGCAAAGTTAAAATTGTATTATTCTGAAGACTTAGTAAAAGAACAGGATAAACAGGTTTCTTGGAAAGCAACTTAACAAGGATTTTGATTTTAGCAAGATGAAATATTAGTGTCAAATATCAAGAGAGGTGGAAGTCACTTTGTCAGGTTCTGAGGGGAAAAGTGTTACTGATTCTGCCTTGTACAGTGGAAAACAATTTCTCCACCCACCCACTCCCCACCAAGAATTGTTCAGGAAATTGTTTTGAGTCCTATAAAAACATCCATCATGTGAAAAATTATTCTTAACAGCTGTTATTTTCTGTGAAAATACCCTAGTTAATATTTTTTTCTGCTTTGGAAGAAACTGAAAACCATGTTGATGTTTGTGTGGGTCTGAGGTCTAAAGAGACATCCCTGCACTCTGAAGCTCTGTACAGCCCTTTGGATGTGTCCATCCCAGCACAGACAGTCCCACAGGCTTCACTGTTCGATTTTTAAGGCAGGCTGCAGTTTGGCCTTCACATCTTCTCTTGTCGAGAGCCAGATGCAGCAGTGTGCTCAGGCAGGAGGGCCACTTCTCAGGGCCTGGGTAGTGCCACCTCCACAGCATGGAGAGGAGCTAGAGCTGGCTTAGCAAAGCCTCTGAAGAGGTTTTTACATGCACTTCATATAACAGGTACTGCAGCAGTCTGAGCGTGGCTGTGATTTTTCAAATGTTTAAATAAATCTAAGCTGTTAAGTAGCGAGTGGGTTGTTGAATAGACATAGGTGGAAGAGAGTTGGGTGTTTGAGCAGCTTGGATCAGCAATAAACTTAGGGGCATCAGCCTTCATACTTGTGAAGGCTGCACATGCTGTCCATAATAACCCATCAGAATGAGTTACTTAATAAGATTACTTGTGAGTAAATAAGATGATTTACAAGGAAAACCCAAGTGGTTTTCTGGTGAAAAACGAGCCTTTATTTTTCACTTCAAGCGGCTGTCTCCTGAAGCAGGCTGTGCGTGTCAAGAGCCAGCTATCCCCCTGCCCTGAGCAGGCCGCGGCCAGGGCAGAGCGGCTCCCTCGCCTCCTCGGGAAGGCTTGTGCCTCTTTAAGAGCACCGAGTGGGAGGCGGTAGAGGCACCGCTGTACAAACAAGCTCCCGAGCACCCTGCGGCTCTCACCTGAGCCCGGCACAGCCGAGGGGAGCCCGCCCGGCCCTCCCGGGATGCGGCCGGCAGATCCGCTCGGGCCCGGGCCAGCGCCTGCCAGACACCCCGGGCCGCTGAGGAGGTAAGAGCGGGCACAAATACCGATACCTGCTTCCAGGGAGCCAGTCAGGAAAGACAAAAACCCTCCACACAAACTCAACTGCTCTGATGCCTGTCTAGAAAAATAAGGGGGATAACTAAAATACTCCTGGTTTGGGTGAAAGGTTGTCAGAGGGGAAGATTTGAGGAATGTAGAATTCCTATTCACATAATTAAAGTGCAAAATAGTTTGCTAAATTGTTAGAATTATGTAAGTGGACTGCATAAGGCAGTCCTTTACTCTCCTTTTACAGTTAGCACACCTCCAGCTCGTATAAGTTTATTCAAAAACATTTAAAATCTAAGTATTTCAGAAGAGGAGATGTCTTTGACTCAGATGTAGGTATCTCCTTACTGCTACACATTCAAGAATCAGAAACCTAACAGACATGTGCCACACTGTTATCCATGAGAGCACAAAACCATCTTTTCAGACAAAATAAAAAAATCTGAATTTATAGATCCAGAAAAGTGTGATTTAAACAACAGCTGAAAAACTCTTCTCATATTTTTAACTTTCATTGTAGTCACCTGATTACAATTACTTTTGGAAGCAAGGTGAAACTAAGGGCTTGATCAGCTTAATCCCAACAGTTTGCTATGCTAGTTCTGTCTATTAAATAGTCTGTCTTCATCACAATTTTGGTTTTAAAAATCTTCCCCCAGGTTTCATACATTTAATTTCTGAACCCAAATTTCACATTAAAATACCTTAAGCTGGATTTGTATCCTACAGTGACTTTACTCGCTGAAAGATAAATACAGATTTGACTTAAAAATAATCAGACTAAACTGCTGCATGCCTTATGCTGAAATCCTTTAGAAAATGAATACTGAAATATTTTAATTAATACTTTAGTTACTTGTAGAGGAAGATATTTATAACAAAAATATTCAGTGAAATTTCTGTTAATATTTTAATGATTCTAAGTGCTTTCATACACTTTTGGTTTGAAAGGTTCGACCCTCTAAAGACCAAAGTAGCATTATTAGACCTATTTTTAAGGTTTTACACAGTTGAAATGAAGCCTTTTCTCTAAGGTACTAAACTCATTAATTTGATTTCTGGTTCTTTCAGGAGTTTTTAGTGGCAATTATAACTTGCAATGTAGTTATCTCTCGATCACCACCCTCTTTTCAAGTCCATCACTGTGCCAGACATCCAGGTGTGAGAACTTTTCCTGCTCCTGCCGTTTGCTTGCTCTGTTTGTACCACAGAGTCAGGGAAGAGGCAGAGGAATGAATTCCTTTGCTGCGTTGCACAGGGTTATGGGGCACACTGAGGACGCTGCAGCAGCAGCCGTGACCTCTTCACAAAACCAGCCAAGGGGAATTATCTTGGAGTGTTAGCAGGAAGCTGGCAGTAAAGTTAGAGAACAAGTACGCAGTAGCACTTGTTTTCCCCACTTGAAGGGCAAATATTTATATCACTGAGTGGAAATGAAGCAGAACAAGTTCGTTGTTGTTGGTTTACCCCTTTCAGCTTGTTCTTCCTCTAAAATAAGTGTGTGCCTGGGAGAAGAGTGGTCACACCTCTGCAACACTAAAATTTTCACAGCTCCAGTTGTGCTAAAGCAGCTGGGAGCCTGTCTTTGTATCTGACGGAGCAGCTCTCAGGTGCAGATAATAAAACCCCTCCCCACATAAGCAGCTACAAGCCCTGTTTGTAGAAGATATTGGAAATTCAATATGGTTCATGTGGTTTTATCTGATATACTTAATAGCAGAATCTAGTGGAATTGCTGACCTAATAATAAATCAAAATTTGTATGAAGATATCACTTAAAATCAGTCTTAAATATTTCAGATATATTGTTTTGTACTTTATACAAATTTTATATGGTTTTGTACTGTTGATTGTGTTTTTTAATCCACTCTAACTGTATTCATCTCTACCAAAGTAAGAGCTGAGCACCGTCACTTGATTTCACAAAGTCTTTCACTGACATTAAGTGCTGTAGCTACTAACCAGAATATCTGCTAGAAACAAAAGAAAATATAAATATTCACAGATATAAAACAGACCTTGCAGACATCAATCCATTCTGCCATTTGATGGCTGCACTTACAAATTTACTGAGCTCCCAAAGTTTTAAAACTTGTTTTTCTATTTCCAGAGCTCAGGCAGTAGTACTAGATTTGTGACTTTCCAGGCAAAGAGTAAAAATTATTATATGATAGCCAATAATTCTGTAGTTTGGAGGCCAATAAATTATCTAACTATGTGCTAATTCAGTTCAACTTTTAGCCCTATGCAAAATTCAATTTTCAAAGAAACCACAACCGAGAGCAAGTTACAGGCTGGGAGGCTACCAACTCCCAAAAGCATCTTGCTCAAGAAAACTTCTCAAGTTACAATAACTAATGTTACTGTAAGATTCAGAGGGTTGTCTTGAACCTTCACACTTATTTCTGTAGACTGCAAATAAGCCTTTTTTTTTCTAACAGTATTGCTACCTTCAGCACTTGTCTTCATTGGACATTGAGGAAGTATCACTGTGTGATAGAGGGATAAATATACCTGGGTTTTTGGAAGGTTCTCCCTACTGTTAGTATTCTAAAATCAAGATATCCATGTGTAATTTGGAGTGGGCAGGGGGAAACAAGGTTAGCAGAGAACAATAACTGCCTTTTTAACCTATGTTCATAGCTAGCAAAGACTACGTTCAACACAGCAAGCAGGAAAAGCATTCTTAGTTCCAGCTGGCTGGAAGGACTGGGGTGGATTCCTTGCAGGGCAGAGGCCCCAAGGCAGCATCCTGCCCATCCACTCCACTGCAAGACAGCAGCAACACAGAGTACATCACTGTCCCCCTTCTATGTGGTTTTGCTCTTTTTCCTAATAATCAAAAGGTAAGGCTTCAAATCAAACAGTGTTTTCTGGCTTTTCTATATTGCAGCAGGCCATAAGCCAGCACATAGCACATCAGCTAAAAACACTTAAAGTATTTTGTTTCCTGCTTGTACTGCCCTCTGCAAGAGTTGTGTGTCATGGTCTTCAAGTATTGCAACTCAAAATTGAATCTTTGCTAAGATAAAGGGAGCAGCAAAGCAATCCACAATCTAGGATACATTTTTATAGGGTCTACTTTAGATTGTGTTAAATATATGACATTAGTGAAGAATATCAGCTTCATGTCCAAAATTATATAAGTTTATACTTGTTTTCTCTGGAGGGTTAGAGGATAGAATTGTAGTTTCACTAAGAAAATATTCTGTCCACTGTGCTAGGATTAAGACACCTTTAGCATCCAGAATGGTCTTTCAACTGTAGTACAGAAAAAAACCCACCTCAATTTGTGTAGCCTTCAGGCAAATCTTAAATGAAACATTGGAAATGGAAGGTACAATCACAAATCACACCTCTAATAGGCCTCCTTTTCCTCCCCTCCCCAACTGCCTTATTTTACTGTATAATTCTCTAAATAAGTCATTTATTGCATGTCATTCAATGCATTCAGCTCAAATCTTAGCAAGCGCCCTTACTCATCTATCCACTTCTTAAATTTAGTGATAGATCTATAACAAACTTCAATATAAATTATTTTTTTGGTTTAGAGACCAGATCTGACATGTTTATTCATTCACTGATGAGGATTTTAGTTGAGAAAAAGAACTCCCAAAGCTCCAGTGACAGTATGCACTTATTCTAAAGACTGTATTTCCAGAGCTATGTTTTGGTTGACCACTATTTTGACTCATTTATGTCCTCCCATAATCAAATACTGTGTCCCTGTGAGAAACAGCTCATTAATAGAGCAGTCCCAGGCAGACCTTTTACAGCTGTGCTGGTGAGGATGGGCTGGCTGAGATAGGCCTGCAGTATTCAGAAGGGCACTGAGTCCTGGCCTGCAGCCTCTGCTGGTTGCATAGCACCACAGCTGAACAGCTTCACTTGGCAGTGCACCCATGTTCCCTTCAAGATGAGTTCTGCTTTCATTAATGTGCCTTATTTTTTATTATCTTACTGAAAACGATGTATATTGTAATACTGACTTATGACACAACCTTTTGTCACCGCAGCAGGGTTGTTGCATTCAGCCCCCCAAAGACCAAAGCACGCTGCATATTGTGCCCTGAGGCTGTGCAGCACTCACTCAAGCTAAGAAAAGCCTTAGGGCATGAGAACACAAGTACAAGAAAAGTTTAGAATAGGTTAATGCAGAACAAATAGACACTTAGGAGACTTTGTGTAACACTTAGCATGACTTCCTCGTCAGCAGCAGCTTTTCTAGATAAAACAAATGTAGCCAACAGCGCCAAAAGGTGAGCAAGGCCCTTGGCAAATGAACTGCTGCTCTTACAGCCTTGAACTGCACATCCTCAAATCCTCAGAGCTGCCTCAACACTATCACAGACCTTCCCATCACTTCCCAATTGCATCTGCCATATCATCCTCACCGAGGGCCACGGCAGATGGAAACCCTGCAGTGCTCCCCCCACAGTCCCAGGCAGGGCTGCTTTGTCCAGCCCTGGTTTCACTGCCCCAGTTTCACTGCTCAGGTACAGCTGGCAGGACAGCAGCTCCTGATCCAAGAACAGAAATGTGTTATGTCATCTCCACCAAGGGATGAAGGAGAGGGGTATGTGCTCAGCAAAACCCACCTCCTCCTCTTCAAACCACAACATTTGCTTTCTCAGCACAGGAAAAAAGCAGAGCCTTCCTTCACCCTCAGCATCCACTCTCTCTTGGGGTCTCTATTTCTTACACAGATTGGTATATAGTCCAGATGAAAATCACTGGGGGTTTGTTTTGTGCAAAAATACCTGGTGTGACCTTCCCTCACAGCCAGGGTTTAAGGAAAGGGGCAGTGCTCCGCTCTCACCCCCACCAGATCTGGCTGCTGGCAGAGCAGTGGATGCTCTCAATGGATTTTGTATTTTTCACCCCCAGATCCTGACACTGGTGAGGAATCAATAGAGCAGAGAATGGGGACAGGGATTTCCCATGCAAACCGTGACTGAATTTTCAAAATAGGGAAATACAACAAACTGAGGGGGGGAAAATGAAGGGAATGAAACAACAGCAAGATTTGAAACAAAAGCTAGAAAACGAAGCAAAAGTAACAGCAGCAAGAGCTTTAGAGAAGATGCTTGACAAAGAAAAAGGCAGGAAAAAAAGGACCACAAAGCAAGTCAGAAATGGAGATATTTAAAGGAGTTAATTGACAAAGATATTCAAATTAGCAGACAGGAGGCTAATGTAGCTTTCAGGTGTGTGGGATCTGACAAAGGACTGGCAGGCCTTATGACTTTCAGGTGTGTGGGTCCTGTGGAAGGAATTGTATTGAACACTGCACTCCTTAAGACACCCCTATTAACAGCCAACAACCCGTGGCATTCCCTGGGCAGCAGCTGTAGGCAGCAGTGAAGCAGCACGAGGAAGCTCCCTGAGCAAAAAAATAATCCCTCTCCAACACAGGAGAATAATTCCAAAGGCTGCCAGAGGAAAGGCCAGAATATCACAGAGCCTGATGGGCTTTGCAGCACAGCCCCTATCAGCAGAACTATGGTCAGAGCCCACAAACACACACAACATCAAGCAGCTGTTTTATAGTTTGGGTGAAAACAGACACAGAGAACAACCCACTTCAGGGAATGAACCTGGTGGGCAGCATTCCAGCTCGAGTCACCATCCTGCCTCAGGTATGTGGCTTCACTGGTAAGAAGAGAGCAGCTGAGTGCTCCAGGCCCTGAGCTAGGGGGGCTCCAGCTGCAGCCCCTGTACTTTTTCTGTCATTGTAAGATTTGAGATTACTCTAACTAGAATGTGACACAGCAGCCAAGGTGAACTCCACCAGGAGACTGCTAATGGGTAGCTAGGCTTCATTAATGATATCATGGCCTAAATCCTCCAAGATTTGTTATCAGACATATAGTGACTCTCCTCACAAACCACAGAAAAAAAAAATAAAATAATATTGAGCTAATTGTAATTTTAACACAGTCATGTACACAATTGCTGGAAATTATTCAAATTTTCTACTTTCCTTAGACATACATATTCTATCAACCCTGTTTCCATCATCATCTTTACATAAAGGTAAGGATTTAGTAACAGAAACCTGGTAAAGCACACGCTTGGACAAATCTGAGGCATCCTCTGGTGAGTTGTAGCCCCAGTTCCCACAGTGTAGGCAGCACTGGAGCCCCTTAGAGAACCTCCTCATTACTGGTACAAGGGGTTGTGGAGAAAAAAAACTTCATCCCCTGGCACCTCCTTTTATTCACCCACTGTGCAGCTTTCAGGTGGGTGGGTCCTGGAAGAGGACTTGCAGTCCTGATGGCTTTCAGGCTTGTGGGTCCTGTGGCAGGAATTGAACACTGCCTTCCCTAGGACACACCTGTTAGCACTTGACAAAATCAACATGATTTAACTCCTTCCTAAGCACCCTGCTCTTTCTAAAGCATTACACATGGAAAAAGATAAAATATGTATTCTGATGTATATTTTCATATTTCATATTTTGCATATTGCATTTTGTATATTTTCAGTTCAATTTCCTGTTCTCCTTTCCATCATCTTCTTTTACTTTCATCCTTGGCTTTGATACATGTCAGTATAGTAATCATTTTGTGCAATGATGCCCTAAGTGGGAGAAGAGGGTCTTAGAAATCAAAATTTTAAAGAGAAAGGCTTCCCCAGGGGTTAGGAACAGTGCTTTAAGGTGGACAGGGAGTCTCATACCAGCACCAGCAACTGCAGCTGAGCCAAGGGGGAAAGGCAGCCTGATGCTCTATGGAGGCTCCTGTGGGCACAGAGAGAAAGAGGAAGAGCTCTTCTGGGGTCTGCAGCCCAGGAAATGGGTTTATTCTTCAGGCTGAGAAAGGAATAGGCCAAAGAGGCTGACGCCCCTATGCTGGCTAAAACAAACACATCCATTCAGACATAATTCCTATTTGCAAATAAATAATACAGCATATTTTTTGCTTAACAGCTTCAGACTCTTGACATGGAGGAAATGATGGTGGAAACAATCCTGGCTCCATGGGAAATCCTGCTGGTCATTTTTGCTGCAGTGCTGGTAATGAGTTTCCTGATGCTGCTGCCCCCCGCTGCAGTGGTGATCTGGAGAATGAAGCGTGTGCCGCAGATTTCACTGCAAGGCTCGGTGTGAGCCACTCCTGCTGCACCACCTGTGCCCTGAGGATGGTTCACAATGATAACATCTCTCAGGATCACTCTCACTACCTGTGATCCACCCAAAAACAGTGGGTCTACCAGTCTGTTGCTACTAAGTTCCTGTGGAAAGAGAACGTGTGTGTTTTTGTCGTCATGAACTGCAGCTCTCGGCACTTTGCCTTCCATTTTTTGGCTGGGTTGTAATTACTGTTGTTGGCTCAGTTCCTAGACTGAGTTCTTCTCCTGTGTTATAATGGACTGAAAGAGAAGCAAGGATAAGGCAGCATTGTATTCCCTTAATTAATATCAGGAAAGCCTCCCTCTCTATAGTTATACTGTAAATATTAACTGACTGACAGGTGGACTTATCAAAAGCATGCAGGATACTCTGGGGAGGCAGTAGTTTAGTCCGGTTGTATTGCAAAACCTAAAAAAAAAATAAAATTTCAGAGAAAGGTACAATAAATAAGTCTGCCCTGCTTCTGTTGTTTGATCTGAAAACTTAATGGTTTAAAATGTTCTTAAGTTCTTCCCTTCTATATGAATTTTCCTCTCTCCTCAACCCCCTAGTGCTGGAATAAAGCCTACCCCATCCTGGCTTTAGAGCAGAAGCACGAGGAATGGTCCAATGCTCAGACAGTCCAGGCCAGACATCAACAAGAAGTTAATGCAAACACACAGCAGCCATTTACATGAATTAAATTATGCAAATGTACTCTGGGAAATAACATGATTAAATTTTCTTTAGGTTTTAACTGTGTCATATGAGCTTATTGAGTCAACTCCCTGTCTCATATATAAATAAGAACTCAGGTGGTGAGAACAGAACAAAACTTCTCTGCAAGTTTTTGAAAAACATCCCAGCAGCAACCCAATCTCCAGCTTACTATCAGGTTCATGACAGATGATAATTAAATCTTTCCAACCTAATTCTTCCACTTCACTGCGTGAAACTCAACTATGACAATTTCTGACCCACAAATTAAACAGTTTCTGTTAGTTTACAGGCTTGATTTCCTCATTAAATAAAATATGAGTGACTTTTCTTTTGTTGTTTTCTTTGGAAAGTCACTAGAATAGATTAACAAAATTGAGAGAAAAAATAGGGTTTAGCACCAGTAGAAAAATTACGCTGCAAAGTACTCCAGATATTTTATCTGAGCATCGGTTTATAATGATTTGTGTGGAAAGACTTCAAAACATTATAATTTCATTTGATAGAGATCATTTGTTTGCCAGAAATAAATAATTTTTTTTAAAACCCCAAAAAACCGCAATGATTCAGAACTCATCGTTTTTCATTAAGACTACAGCACTTTTGTCTCCAGCACAATGACTTAAATTATTGCCACATGGTTTATAAGCAGCCAAAGCAGCCACCTTATCCCTTTCCTGGTGTAATTGTCTGCTCCACTCATTGTCATACGACTGTCTGCTTCTGGGCCCTAAAGCAACTAGGGTTATTTATGGGGTTTTCTGCTTGTAATGACTCGATTCTGAGCCTGGCATATAAGTATGTAAATATATATATTTGAATCATTTATCTGATTAATGAGGTAAGGGTCAATCTTACATCATGTACCACAAAACTGTGGTAGTGACAGAAATAGGGAAAAGGTGAAAAAGAGAAACACAAACAGATGAGCTGTCTGTCTTCAGATCTATAGCTTTACTGTTTGCTCAACAGAAGAAAATTAAATTATTACCCCAAGCATAGATTGCACTGAAAACCAATCAAGCAGTAACTAAGTTTCTTGTTTATATTTCATAATAATTCACATGCACGTTGTTTAGTAGCTACAGCTCCACAGATAAGCTGGATCACCAGTGCTGAGTTGCCTTTGATCTTCACCTTCACTTAGTGCCAGGACAAACGGGCAGGTTTTCTGCTGCTGTTCTAAGCCCCAGCCAAGCAAGCAAGTGGATAAAATATTATACCCCTACAGCCAGGAACTGCTGTCCCTTACACAGCTTTAATGGTCATCAGAGCAATAATAGTGATTAACTGGCAACTGTAAGTGAGTAGAAGTGTGGTCCTTTCTCAGTAAAGATGACCTCTGACACAGGACAATTTTTGATAACAATCAGTGTTATCACTATCTCCAGAGATCCTGAAGAATTCAAGCCAATAAGAAGGCATCCATTAAAAAAAAAACCCAGTAGTTCTTATTTAATTCCAGCTAGATAAATTTAAGCCATAAAAGTGGTCTTTCTTTGAAACTCTTCTGCCATGAGCTGTGGGATTAGATTTAACCTGTATACCCATACCCCAAAGCTGAGGTCATGACTATGATCTCCAGCCCTTTAACTAAACAAAAGCAGTGTGTTTACATGTGTTAGCTGTGATTTCACTGCTCTGCTTCTGCTGTCCAAGTGCAGCCAGAGGCTGGGCTGTGCCCAGGCTGCTTGGTGTGCTAGTAACCACAGATGATACAATCAGCCCCCTGGTCCCGGCTGGAGCCGTCCATGCCCTGCTCGGCGAGCTCCTTGAGGAAGATGTCCAGCTGCTCTCCCTGACTCTCAGGGAAGGCAAGCGTGTGCACACAGGTGCTGTTGCTGGGGAAATAGGCAGATTTAGCTCCACTGATGGCCACTTCAGAGGCTGGAAAAGATCAAAGATGGCAATAAACAAACAAATAGGCAGCTGAATTAGCTTAGCTTTGTCCTGGTCTTTAAACATGTGCCAGCATTCCCATTTTCTAGACTGAAGTCTCCAACTTGGAATAACAGTGCCTAGATGATTGCTTGCTTTTAGTAAGCCTTGGAAAACAACTAGCAACTAGGCAGTGTCAACAGGAAAATACTTTCCATTAAGCACAGGAGAGGTAGGATGTCCCATTTGTGTATCTACACACACATTTATTTTTAAATTAAGGCAATAACAACAGAGTCATGGAGCCTGCTTTGGGTCACAGATTGAGGAATGGATACAAAGGGAGCAGTCTTACAGTCCTTGGGCTGCCACAAAGATGGCAGTATTGCTGGCTGGGGCCCAGCTGCTGGGCTTTATTGTTTGTGCATACAGGTGTTGGCCAGTTTTGCTAAGATTCTTCAAGTATTGTTGAAAGATAAACAGTTTTATGTCCTGTTGCTGTCTGTCCAGTGGGTCACACACCCTTATGCAACATGGGGTTTGTGTTAGGGTGGTACCAATTTACCATATTTTTTATAAAACAGGTCCATCTTCCCACAAACATCTGCATAAATGTCATATTTGGTACCCCAAGATGAGACAGCAGTGCCTTCATGAGAGTATTAAAGCTAATGTGTGTTCTTACCCATCAATTTGCCAGCTCAGCACTGGCTCTCCCAATGCCATACATGACAAGGTTGTCACAAAACCAGAAACTTTTCTTTCCTCTTATTTTTTTGAACAAAGGAGAGGGAGCCTCGTGTCCACATGAGCAGATATATCTGAGAAGCACTCACGGTTGCAAACAGCCAGTGCCTTTCCCCCGACAAGCTGTGTGGTCCAGGCAAATCCGGTGGCATTGCCACATGCTTCATACAGCCTGCTGCTTCTGAGGAACTCAAAGTCATAACCCTTGGGAAACAACAGTGGGGAGAAAATAAACAAACCCTGCCTTGGGTCATGGTAACTGCAAGGGGAAGAAACAGTCAGGGCAGGTAAATGCATTTTTTATATATATATATGTAACACTGCAACCTCTCCCAGCCCTGAGGGATATAAAAAAGGTATAGCAAGCAAAATTAGGCTTTACCAAATCAGCACTTGTAAAAGAAGGAATAGATGCAGCAATGCAGGGTAAGGCAGGAATGTTACCTTGTTGCACATGGGTTTGCAGTACTGAGTGCTGTCAATGGTCACACACACCAGCCCCCCGTTCTTTGGGGCCACTGGGCGTGGGCACGGAGGTAGCTGCTTGCAAACTTTTGGGTGGATAAAAAGATAAAAGAAAGAGAGTAAAAAAACAATATATCAGCGTGAAAGTGAGTATAAAAGCCTCCCATTCTCAAGCACATTCATTGGCCTGTCTCCACTAGCTGGCATCATCAAAGCAAGTATTTTTGCTTGTTTAAATGTTTTTCTACCCCCACCTTTTTCTTTTTTTTTTCTTTTTTTGCCACACCCACAGAATTTTCCCCTCACTTGTCACTGTGACAACAGGGTCAGTCAGCCCCAGTTAGACTTCAGAGGCTGCTCACTATGGCATTTGCTTTCACAGCACTGACATTCAGTGCTGCTGTGGCCAAAACTATCCAAATATTTTTTGGAGAAATATGAGTGGCATGCCAGCTCCAAGGCAGCACAGAGGCTCTGGCTGGAGGGCAGACAGGCCCTGCTGGCCCTGTGACTGTGCAGCTGCTCAGCCCCAGTGCCTGGGCTGCAGGGACAGCAGCACCCCCCTGTTTGTGTTGCTCTGCCTCCCCCGTCCCAGCACTCCCTGTTGCTGAGAGGTCTCTTAGATTATGCCCTTCCTCCCCTAAATAAATGCAGTAATAAACTTGGTTCATTCTGTAGAAGAAAAAATTTCCTTCGTGCTTCTGCACCGCCTCTTTGTTCAAAGCCCAGCAAAGAGGAGCGAGCGTTGGTTCAGGAGGGGCCTCACACTGCTCTTGAACAGGGCGCAGCAGATCAAGTGTTTCTTGCAGTGTCCACGCCAGGAAATTGATTGAAGCTTTTTCACCCTTGGCAATCATTTCAGGCAAGCATTTTGAATATTTCTGTGGAGTTAGGGGAGGAAAAAGTCTAAGTTGAAAAGGAAAGACTTTGGAGCCTTAGAATTAACCTGTCTGTGAACACAGGTAAACAAGAGACTCATGTATTTCTAGGTAGCTATCTAGGTAGCTACTTATCTTGCTATACTGCTTATGTTCAAGCCACTTCATGTATCTGGAGCAGGGCAAAACTGGAAAATATATCTACAAGGACATTTTTGGATGAGCAGTAGCAGGACCGAAGCTGTGGTAAGCCAGATGACACTCATGTTTTTCTGCTCTTGCGTGGGGCTCCCCTCCCCAGCATGCACTCTGTACATTGCCAAAGCAACACACGAGCTGTGCTCGTCCAGCCAGCGCAGGCACACACGGCAGGAGCCCAGCAGCACAGGAGGTGGGTGCAGAGCAGACCCTGGGTCAGCCAAACTCTTACCTGCAGACTCCCATTCACATCATCTATGGTTGCACTTTTGCATTCACTTAGACTGGCAAAAGCTCCCATTTCAGTAAAACCTAAAAGACAAGCAGAAGCAGGTACTTAGCTAGGTCATAGTCCCTCCTGACACATGAACAAACCCCAAATACCGCTTGTTCAGAGGAACTGTCCTATCCTGCCTCTCTCCTATCCCACAGTGCTAGTACTAACTTGTGTACCTGAGGGGATCCGGGCCCAAATGAGAATAATCTGTACAAACACTGATCTGTTGGAAATAGCAATGTGAGCACCTGTTTGGGGTTGGGCTCCCAAACATGCCCTTCATTTATTTAAGACAGTCCTAATTAAATAATTGTTAGTCATATACAAGAATATCTTACCTGCAAGAAGAACTGCTAAACTTATAACAAGCAGTGTTTTCCAGGGGAGGCAGGAGCTGAACATTTCTCTCTGCAGGAGACCACGGGTAATTACTTGTTGCTTGTGGTTCCTGAGAGCAAAAGCCCTGGAGTCAGGCACAGAGCCGTGTGCCTGCGTGTCTCTGGTTGTTTATGTGTGCCTCACTCCAGGGCAGCGCTGGGATCAGGATTAGGGGAGGCACACATTGCCCCACTTGCTGGGAAGCCCAAGGAGAGCTTGCCAGAACAGTCTGGGGGAGGGCAAGGGCATGTTATCGTCAGGGCACGGAGGCAGACTGGCTCTGCTGCTGCCAGGACCAGCTACCAGCTATCAGGAAATATTCAAATTAGCTGGTTTTCTGTAAACATGTTTAGTGTATGCACATTCTTGCATGCTCTGGCTCTCTCTCTACCCTGCCATCTCTCTGTGTTTGTTTCTCTCTGTCTCTCTCTCTCTCTCTCACACACACACACACAAAAATATACTTTCATAAAGAAGACATAATAATGCCTTAACTTGTACCTCATGCTCCAAGAGAAAGCTCAGAACATCAAATGATGACTGATTTGAACTGAGGGAGTACGATATGTATCCTGTAGCATCCAGAGTTTAGCTAATTACTTTTTCTTCCTTTTTTTTTTCCTTTTTTTTTTTTTTTTTGATAGGGCTATGAACCTCATGAGCTTAAATCCATTTACGGGAAGAGCTGAATAGGTGGCAAAATTGCCACAAAAGTTTAACCTTTTCTAGCCTACAAATTTACTAGCAGATTAATCCAATTGTCCTAGGGGTGTGCCTGACCCATGTGTGAAATGCAGGGTTGAGAGTCACACCTGATAACTTCTCACACATCTCCACACACTTCGAAACCTCGGGCCAGCCTCACCTGCCGGACAGCCAGGTGGGCACACACACCCCCCTCTTCCCCAGCAAACCTTTAATGGTTGTATTGTCACCACTCCAGCAGAACTTTTCTGTTCCTTTTGTCTGCAGGTGTTTCTTTTTGTTGAGACATGGACTTTCTGCTTCCATGTTACATTATGAAACACATTTATTTATTTATTTAGCATTAATTAATTATTAAATGTATTTTTTATTATTTTCTTTTTATTAATTTTTCATTCACTTGCTTCTGCTGGTTGTAGTGCACTACATTATGAACTGGAGCTCCTGAAGAACTTAAGCTAAAAGGAAGGCACCTGGGGCATTGACAAAGAAATGTCTTCTTGTGCTGTCTCCGGGACATCTTGATAAACAGGTATGTGTAGGACTGTAATGCTTCCACAAAACAGTTCTGTGTCAGCATGAATGGTGATCTCATTATTAGCAAAATGCCTTTGTATACATTACTGACAGGTAAAAGACCATTAGCAGCACAAGTCTTTAATAACAAAGGTCCAGGCTTATGTTTCTAGGCAGATCAATAGGCTCCAAACAGCTCACGTTTCTGAGGCTGACACACATATTCTGTATTCCTTGGAAGATCTGCAATATGCAGCTAGGAAAACAGCCCCTGGGAAATCTTTGCCAACTCATTCTTTAAGATGCAGGTGGTCTTTAAGATATTTTCCTGCCAAAATGTACCCAGGTGGGTACCCAACAAGGCCCAGTGATTAATATGGTGAGTCCTTGGGAGATCAGAAGCTACACATAAACCTGTTTATCTCAACTTGCGCAGAACACAGAGTGCATTAGCATAATAAATAAAAGTGGAGAGACCTCTGGCTTGACTAGATAGAAATTGTGTTTGTGACATTCTTGAAAGGAATGAATGGCAGCTTTTTCTTTAATGTTCATCACAGTCACTTTCTTTCCACCGCCACATCTGTTCAGGAGGCCGTGTATGAAGACATTTATTTAGGAGATAAACACGGGGTGGCAGCACTTCTCCAGCACAGATTTATCGGAATGCCGGCTACAAGCATTAAGTCCCTCTTGGGACCATACACAGGCAACCCTCACATTTTTTGTTTCCTACTGGCAAACAAAACTGACCACAGAAGATAAACGCGGTCTCCCAGTTTAAACAAACCTGTGCCTAACTCACGGGCATTTGCAAAGAGTAGTTTGCCACTGTGGGGGACAATAGAGCACATGGACAATAGAGAACATGGACAATAGAGCACAGGGGCCTGGCAGACACCGGAGCAGCCCCGGGCAGACACCGGGAGCATCCCGGGTACCCGAGTGCCAGCACCCTGCCCTACAGCTGGGCGCACACTCCCCTCCCCTGATCCGGGACCAGCTCTCCAGTGGGGCACTGGTCCAAACGCAACCTCACGCTATGTGTGTTTGCTGAAGTTTTGAGGTTATTTTTTCTCAGCTATTTTATTCCCAACTTACATCCAACATAGAAAGGCATGCAATAAACCTGATGCTTGGGAGCAAACATTAGGAAAAAATACCCTATAACACAAACCTAAGAGTTATAAATAAAAATCTAATACTTTTTCACTGAATTTCCACTAATCACAAGGACTCAAGAGTGATCATATGCATATTAGCAGGGAAATTCATATTACAATTTCAAAATCTAATCAAATTCAATTATGTTGGTAAACTAAATTCCTACAAGAGTAGAAGCAGCTGAGTTGAGATGGACCATTTTACAGCAGGATTAAAAAAAATGAACATAGAAAATGATACACCTTTACATACATGGTAGGAAAAAGCTTTTTATTCTATGATTGTTGCTTCATAGGAGAGCACTTACGTTTCAAACACGCAGGTAATTGAAACACGACAGTAACGGCACATATGCACTGAAGATGATTTAAATGCTACATGTATGTTAACATCTTTTATAAAAGAGGCCAAGATACTGTTAGGTGATATTCAGCCTTCTCCTGCCAAAGCAGCCCCCAGCCGAATGCATTGCTAACTCCAGTAAGGAAATTGGACCCCAGATTTTCCCATTATCTAATTAGAAGCAACAGATCTGCTGATCCTTAGTCAGAGTTGGGAAAGTCATCTTCACCTTTGCCCATCAAAGGTTTGAGGTTCAGCTTTTGGGTTGAGTACCTGAGTCACACTTTGTCTTTATCCAAAGAACCAACAGAGCAGCAGTTAAAAGTAAACTGTATTTTGTTGTCTTATGCTGATTAAAAAACAGACTCTGTCCATTATATCTTAGATAATGAAAGACACTGAGGGTTAAAAAAAATCAATTTCCAGGAAAATAACCTTTTCTTTCTTTCCATTTAAAATCTAAAATTCCTTATGTTGAATATAAAGCTGTCAAATTTGATTTTCAGAAGCATCCTCATCATTAGCAGTCTTCCTTTCTGTTTTTAAAAGGTGACATGTCACTAATGTCAAAACACGAGTTTTTTAGGTACTTCCCATGAGAATTCCTGTCTTCCAAAGTGACCATAACATGCAGTCTTCTGGTAAATGGGCTTTTTTAGATCCAGATCCCTGTGTGCATAATAAAAAGAACGAAAAAATTTTCATAATAAGATACTTTATGATAACTACTATTAAAATCCTGATGTAGATATCCATCCCACCCCCTTAGACAAGCAAGCATGCTCTGGGGATGCAAGCATACCAATGAACACGTTCAATGGAGACAATTATAATGACAACACTACTTAAATGCCTTTAATGTACTTAGGGCTATAGGAAAAGGCCTAATTATTAAGAATTATTAATTGAAATGGAAAAGATTAAATAACTTTAAATTCCTTTGGTAAACCAAAATATACCTTTTTACTGGGGAAAAGTAACTTAAAGCTCTTGGAATGTAGAAGCTGTTTTATTTGAGTCCCATATACTAAAAAGGGCCAAAGTTTCAGTAACAGCTGAAGATTTTGCAAGAAATCATTTCCTGGATGTGACTAGTGGGATATTTTCCTTTCTGTGTGTTTCTTTACCTGACAATGACTCCAGGCCGAAGATCAAAGTTTTTGTGCACAATGTCCAGCAGCTCTTTCTCTGTTTTTTGGGAAGTTCCGTAAGTGAACAGTGAAATAGACAGCGGATGAGCAACCCCAATGGCATAAGAAACCTGTGGGAAAAAAGGCACTTGAGCCAGCCAATAAACACAGCACCTCAGGGCAACAGTGGGGAGCAGAAGAAAGCATTAATTTAGGAATCATCTTGTGAAGACTAAAGCCTCTCCTTCACTTCTTGTATTTGTGCAATGTGTATGTGTAGACAAAAAGAAGAGAAAACTTTGAAAATGCTGAGGCCTCTGGATTACTTTCTCCTCCATTATCCAGTCACCCCATGCTCATTTCAATGACAATGAGTGTCAGAGGGTTGGGGGCTCAACAAATATCTGGAAAAATAGCCAATAAAATAGCCAAAAAGCTAAATGAAAAATTCCATTTTCAAGAAGCCAGCTGGCTATTAGTGACATTACACTGGGCTTGAACCAAGCACATCAAGTCTTCCTTTCTTCAAAAATCCATCACCAAGACCACTTCGACTACAGCGGCTCCTTCGATGGGCATTCAAAGAAAATCTAGAAAGGGAAAATTGTTTTGGGAAAAGCATCATCCTTGGCAAACCATACCTGAACCAGAACACGGCGACAGAGCCCAGCTTTCACCAGAGACTTGGCCACCCAGCGGGCCGCGTAGGCGGCCGACCTGTCCACCTTGGTGTAGTCCTTGCCAGAGAAGGCGCCGCCGCCGTGCGCTCCCCAGCCGCCGTAGGTGTCCACGATGATCTTCCTCCCAGTGACGCCGGCATCGCCCTGAACCAGAGACATAATTGTCCATTACACATCCATTCAGTCCCAAACAGGGCTGGGCATTCCTTCAGAACGCTGCAGCAAGGGGTAAGTTCACCACACAGGCATTGCTGGGGGTAGCTGAAGGAATGAACTTCTCTCAGCAGTGGCTGTAATTGTTCTTTAAAGCCAGATCCTCAAGACAAGTCACTCACAAATTTATTTGGTTAATCAAGCAAACCAGATAGCTACAGCGTGCACTGCCTGTTTTAATTGTAAATATGGAAACTTTGGTTTAGAAATGACCTACTAAGTATCCAAACCATTAGAGGATATAGCTAAAATGCTGTGTGCCATAAAGGAACTGTTGAGAGATTTCACACTGTTTAAAATATGAAAAAAAAAACCCAATCCAGGTTTTTGTACCTTTTAGTCAAAATCACAAATTGTGTGAATATTAAATAGTAGATTCTTTTTTTTATTTACAGTCAAAGGTATGTCAGTGATACCTTATAGATGGTTACATGGACATTGGTGCCCAGCACTTCCAGTGCAGTATCAGAGACTGTCATATAGACTGTACCAAAAACTGCATTTCTAACCCCAAAATATTTATAGTCTAATTTGAACTGTACACAACAGGCATGGAGTACTAGGCAGTCATAGGTAATTGGGAAAGGGTTAGTTCTTTCTAAGAGCAGATACTAATAGATAAATATTCTAAAATATTTAATAAGGAAGTACAGATAATATTCTAGTTGCCTACAGCTATCCTGATTGCTCCTCACAAGTACCTCATATTTTCATTTGCTCTGGGTTAGCTGATCAGCACTGGTCTAATTGTCTGACCCTTGCAAGTTACTAAATCCTTAAGCTTTCTGGTGTGAAAGAAAACATGTTCAAATTTTAAATTCCGCTGCCACCTGTGCAGGCAGATTTGAAATTCTTTGCCTCAGAACATCATGTCACTAAAATCCAACTGCTGCAATGTTTGCATGGCAAACACAGTTGGGGAGTCAAAGTTTTTCTTAGAAAGACTGTGCATATACACAGAAGTAAACCTTTGGCACTGTTTGTTCCATTCTGCTAAGAAAGCACTGAAATGTAGATCTGGATTTTTAGATAGCTGAGCATGTATTAAAGGATCTTATCCTTGAGTTTTTCTGCTTGTCTTAAACCTTCATTTTTGGTGGTGCAGACAGTTGGAATGAGAACACCTTGTGTTCCACTCTGACTTGGCTGCAGAACTGAGAGGAACAACAAATGGACATGTGAAAGGCAAAAAAATCTTGTTTCAAAGGGGCTGAACAAGTACAAATGCACTTGTAAAGCATGTGGAAGGCATCACTGTGATGAGCTGTAATGTCTGTCTTCATCACACCAGCAGGTATTGCTGGTAGGAAAATGATGACAGCAGCAAACCTACTCATTTTGCCATAGCCAGAATTCAAGGTCCCACCACACCCAAAAACATAAGATGAAAACCCCAAGTAAAATACATGTATCTTCCTTAGATGAATTGTACTGGAGGTAAGACAGCTTCCTGCAGCTAGCGTTGTTAAAAATAAAACTGAGTAACACTCTTCTGAAAAATAAGCAGAAAGCTAAAGCTGTCAAAGTCAAGAGGAGAAATAGCTATTTTCTGGTTGCCACAATGCCATTATAAATTGCACAAGTGATGATAGCAGTTGTAAGGTCATGGACACATAGGCAGATTGACCCATACTGAGCAAACTTAGCCTGGGTTTAAAAAGCTGTAAACGAACACTGTGACTTGCCTCGGTTTGTATGTGCAAACATATGCAACAGAGCTCCAGCACAAGAGTAGCAGGGGTATTCTTGGCTGGCTTATCACTTGTAACTATAGTGCATTTTTAAATGGATGTACAGTTCAGTACACATCTGAAAGATTTACACTTTTAATGGGTGCAGTTTGCTGCACACATAAAAATTTTCGCCTTCTTTTTGTTTGCTGCCTTGGTGCATTCACTCTAAGTTACAGCTCAAGTTTGGCTCTCTTTTATGCACGGTCTAGGATGTCAATGATACACAAAATTACAGTGATAAAACCCACTCAACTGCAGAAAAATACATCTCTTGTAGAATCAATAATTATAATAAATCTCAATGTCTTCCTACCTGTTACATGGCACTAATGTAAAAAAAGACAGAGTGCCTTAGAAGTAATTCTAGAAAATTCCAGTAAGTGAATGAATTGAAAAACAAAGAGGAAACACCCTCTGCTTGGATTTCTTGTAAAAATGAACCTAATTTCAGGAAGGAGCTTTGAAATTTTGTTGTGGTAGTTCTGAAGCCATCTGAAGATTTAAACATTCATAACGCTAAATTTGTTTTCAAAAACTAAATCTCAGAACTGCTGATCCTACAGAGTGGAAGTTCTGCCTGACCTCTGTGAGTGCAAGATCAAATGATAAAGCCTGTCTCCTGCATTGCCTAAAAGTAAAAGAAGCATTTATTTTCTCACCATAAGAAGCCTGTTGGGGATGATTTTCAGGAGGGATGAGCACCTTTGGCTCTTACTGGTGTCAGGCCAAACAGTGAGAGTATTCAGATATGAAAACCAGGGTCACTCTAAAGAAGTAAATCTTCTCTCTTGTCCATCTCTCTGCAAGAAGTGCTTCCTGTGAGAAAGGACTGCTGGTGTCACTCAGTGCTGGTCCCCAGAGGGTTTGAGGAAACCCAGAATTGGGCTCTACACTCTACATGCAATGGAAGATTGGATTGCCTGCCTGGTGACAACACATGTACAGCATCACCAGGCCCTCAAAGGTTACTCTGGCATGGGAAATGTGAAACCCTGGCCCCTTCTCCCACATCCAGCTGCAGGAAAAATCTTCCACTGGGCAGCTTGCTCCTTACCCTGGGACAGAGATGCAAAAATCCAAGCATTGAAGCCACACATACAGTGAAAGGCAAGCTCGTAAGACCACCAAAATAATACAAACCTGAGGCCCTCCAATAACAAAACGTCCGCTAGGCTGAAGGTGATAAACGGTTTTGTCATCCAGGTATTTTGCGGGGACAACGACTTGGATCACGCGTTCCTTCAGGGTCCTGCGCATGCTCTCCAGAGAAATGGTCTCATCGTGCTGCACAGAGATCACAATGGTGTGAACACGCACCGGGATCACTGCTCCGTTCTTCTGGATGTACTGAACCGTCACCTGAGGGACACGGCGACAGCGGGGAGAAACAGCAAAGCTGCTGTCAGTGTGATGGAGGAATTTGTCAAACGTCACGTGGGCTATTCTGAAAGCAGCACTGGAGCAAAATGGCAGTGCTGACATTAGAGTGATCCCTGCCAACAGCAATGCCAGGGTATGAGAAATGAAGCTTACTTAATTCCCCACTGCATTTCTGCTATCCTAAAGAAAAAAACAACAAACAAAAAAGCCCAACAACAACAACAACAAAAAAAGCTAAAAAAACCCAGGAAAACCCTAACTCAATGAAGACAGCTTGATTCTCTATGAAATCATCCAAAATGTGTCTTTCATGTAGGATTTCCTTCAAAAATCTCAAGCCTCAGAAATTTATGTTCTTAGTGCATCTTGAAAATGTCAGCCTGAACCCCTAAATACAAATAAACTCTTTGGACGTCACTTTTCCATCAAGCACAAACCACTTTAGTTCGGAAGGGTTAAATGTCCCTCCACTGGCAGGTGGTGGAGTGCTCTGAGACAAGTTAACCATTTTCCAGCAGTCCAGGAGACAACGTCACAAGCAGTGGAAAAGCTTTATCTGCTACTTGCAGGTTATCCTGATAGGCTGAAACACATGAACTGCTGTCTTCAAAAACAGTCAGTATTTCTGGAAGGAAAAGGTGTTGCTTTCCAGCTTTCTGGACAATGCCTTGCAGTGTTTACCTGTGTCTTAGAGTCAGGCCTCAGCCAAGGGAGTTCTCCACTGCGCCTCAGCTCGGCTAACCTGGCGTTCAGTTTGTGAGCAAGAATAATTGTTAGAGGCATACATTCTTCTGTCTCATCTGTTGCATAGCCAAACATCAAACCCTACAGGAGGAGAGAACATACTTTAATCACTGTTAAAGGCACCACAACCAAAGGCAATGAGATTTCATCTGAAGAAAAGAGTCAGCAGTATCCACAGGTTTGCTTTCTACTGTTTTACATCACAGTGCAAGAAGCAAAAACTCGCATCAGGCTCCAACATGTTACAGTGTAATGAGAAGCAGACTATGCTCCCAGAATTTTTTCACTAGCCTGAAGGCTGACATGTTGAGCTAGAAACCTGGACAAAAAAATGAAGACATTTCTGAGAAAAAACCAAATAGGTTCCTTCACAGAAAAAAAAAAAAATCAAAAAGTCTGCTGGAGAAAACATTTCAGGTCTATTCTGTCATGGGAAAGATGTTTTCAGTAGCCTGGAAATGTTCCAGAGGCTTTTATGTATGAATACAGACACACTTATTGCAGCTCACATCTGAAATTTCAGTGGCATGGGGTGTGAGTACTCCATGAAGGACAAACCCTTCAACAGTTTAAGGCACCTGCCTCAGATTTTTCAATGCCACATGCTTAGAGGCACAGCTTCTACTGTTATATATTATATTTATATTTATACTCTTAGATATTACTTTTATAATTCATTCATATTCCCTGTAATCATGTATCAGATTATCATTGGCTAAATAGAGCAGCATTTTCTTTCTCCTCAACCATCATATGTTGAGGAGAAAAAAAAAAAAGGAAAAAAAGGAAAATGAAGCAGGAAGGTACTTGAATCAAATGGAAATTGAGGCCATCAAAGTGTCAAAGGAAGTCAAATCTCTTTTCATCTTATGTAGTATTATGCCCCCATGACAGCAGAAAAGCATTTTAATTTAGTCCTCAAGGGATTTTTTCAACAATATTTGCTTGGCTCCTGGACTCTGATACCTGCACTTACCGTTCCCAACAGCACTGGTATGAACTAGATATTACTTTTAATGATAACTAGTGAATGTTAAATTCACTCATATGGCATCAATCACATTATGCAGTTTTTATGTTAGTATCTCTCTCTTGGGAACACACCACAAATGTCTACATGTGTTCTTTAGCTCAGAGAAACACAGTTTGGACAGCCTTAATTACATGGAACTCCTACTACAAGAGCTGCCTCTGGGAATAAGTGAGAAATAAAAGTACTCTGGTATTTACTGTACTAATGCTGACAGCAGATGAAACATCACCCAATTTTCTGCTGCACAAAATCTCAACAGCTCTTTGAATGTGAAAAGATTCTTTGTTTATTCCATGTTACATGGCAGGTCTGGCTGCAAGATGAATGGTCTGATGAACCTAAAGCTACACAACAAAAACATGAAATACATAAGCAAAAAACCTTTGCTGAGTTTTAAAGGGAACCTCCTCAGCTACTACAAACTGCCAGAGCTCTCCTGATTTGCCTGGAGTTCTAAAACAACACCAGACAAAAATCTGCCCTCAAGGAACCTACAATGGCTTTAGTAAAATTATGGGGTTTATTCTGGGGTAAAGAGAAGTGTGGAAATACTTTGGCATGGGTTTTGACATAAAAAATAGGTCATTAAGATGGAGTAATCTTTTTCCATTAAAACAGCTTTGGTGTTTTAGATGTGCTGCTATGTCTACCTGATCTCCAGCACCAACATCCTCTTCATTCCTGTGTAGATGAACACCTTGGGCAATGTCAGGTGACTGCTGTTCCAGTGCCACTAAAACGTTGCAAGTCTTGTAGTCAAAGCCTATTTAGAAAAAAGAATAGCAGTGAATTAGCTTTTTCTGTCACAATTCACATGGAACTAGAGGACAAAATTTTATTCTGAAGGATACCACATTCAGAACTCAAAACCAAACTGTTATTTTTTAGCAAAATTTTTGTCAATACCACACTTGAAACCTGTTTTAGGATAGGGTGGGATATATAGGGTTGCCTTTCTTGCTTGTTACTGGCTATTCTTTCTCCCTGTGCCAAGCCAGTTCAGATTATGAATCTGTAGAAGTAGTCAAAAAGGTAAATAATGAGCTTCTCCCAAATGAATACAAATAAAACCCTCTACATGAATTCCCAGAAACTGAGTTTTTCAGCAACTGAAGACTCTGCTCTCCACCACATTATTTATGAAGCAGTGTCCATACCTAAATCTCTCATGGGACTTTGCATGAACCACAAACAGAAAACCACCAGATTCAGGTTTCACAACAAATCTGGAAATGGGAATGTACATGACTTTCCAAGACTAAAAGTTTTAAAAAAGAAATTGAAAGACTTACAGAAGATTGTGGCAAAATTTCCCACCTGTTCCTAGGTATATAAATAGTAACTTGCTTCTCTCCAAATCCAACCTTTCCTAGAACTGTAGCTACTGACAGCTGCTGACCAAACTCATGTTCAGCCAGTACAACATATATACACGTCCATATGATCATGATCCACTTGAATGCTCTTCAACCTCTTTTCAGTAGACTATGTAGAGAAGAAAATTGTATTTCTGTACATAAAGGGCTTTATTTTTACTTCTAGAAATTGTTTTTTACTGGGTTACTGAATCTCCCCTCATCATTGACGGCAATTTAGATAATAAGGAGATTTATGACCTCATAGATTTGCTTGTGTTTTCTGAAATCACTGCTGTTGTGTGATGGTGGAGGCAACCTGCAGCTGAGCTGCTGTAATATTCTCCTACCACAACCTCCTGCAAATTCAATTGCAATCAAAGGACTGCAGTAAACAACTTGTTAACTGAAAACTCTTTAAAGATACCCTTCACTGTAACAGAATGCTTGGAATATTTCTACAATATAAACAGATACATGCAAATCAGAAAGTGAAATGTGTCTGGTGCGGAGAGCATTTTGTCTTTTTTATCATTTGCATACCTCACAACTTGGGTCTGGACCACACACTGCTCAGTGTAAAAGGAGATATTCAGAGCTAACAAAGCAGTGACAGCTTTACACCTGGGAATTCTAAATGCTACTGCAATACAAAAATACAAGGGTACAATGAAATGGACCAGATTTCTTCTCTCTCTTTTGCACCAAGATGCAACAATCAGCTTGCCAGATGAAAACCAGGAGTCAAGTTCTTGCAAGTTTGGAGGAGTGGTAGTTCAAGTTGCAGTTAACTAGTGTGGCCAAATACCACAGTTCAAAGTATAGTCTGCCTACTCCCAATTCAGTTTTAACTAATAAAAGGTTTTTACTTACTGGGATAAAGCCAGAAAGTGTAGCTTTCACATAGCATATTCAGTTTGTATCAGGCTTGCTAAAGCCCCTGTATAGATGTGGTGACAGACCTGTTTTGCAGCTGCCTATTGCTTACTTTTCCACAATTTCATGAGTTTTTCCACCAACCTTTAGCTGAATCGTCATAGCCAATATGTCTGATTGCATCTCGGACAACTCGCTGATAATCCACAATAGCACGAGAGGTGATCTCTCCACAGAGCAACACCATTCCTGTCTTACATACTGTCTCTGAAAAGAGAGATGAAAACAGGATTACAATAGCAGAATAAGCCAGCCACTAAGACAAAGAACTGTGTTTGTGATGATGCTGATTTTGAGAGACCTATCGGATGTATACCATGTAAATCCTTTCTATCCATATTTTTAGCATTATAACTCCATCTATAAAAAAATATTTTCATATTCACCATCTGTCTGAAAGCAAGGAAAAAACTAATATGTCCAACTTACAAATAGGAAACTCAAAACACTGAGCATGATTCAGTGATATGAAGACCTATTTCTTCAATTCAGTCTACACACAAAATCAATGGCTCTACTCTTCTACAGCCTGCTTGGGTTTTAGTCTTCTGCTTCTTCTCATCTCTCCTCTTGAAAACTGAAATTCTTACATCTTTTTGGAGAGTGAAATGAGCTAGGTCTTTGCAAACATCCTAGAAAAGAATGTGACTGTGTGACAACTTAAAGCAAAACAGCAAACAACTTACCACAAGCAACCTTGGCATTCGGGTCCTGTTTGAGATGGGCGTCTAGTACAGCATCACTGATTTGATCACAGATTTTATCTGCAAGACATCAAAGCTGTGATTCAAAACCACACCACTCAATACAAAACATGGACTGTTTGCATCACTTTCAGCAGGTATTTCAGAAAGGAATTCTTTTATTGTGTATTACTGGCATATTTAAGGTAGCTAAATAGAAAGATTATATTAATCATCCTTCCAGCAAACTCAGTAGGCACAATGGGGAATTTACCTACCAGTGTAAACTAACTAACCAGAACTTCATCTGTAGTTTTCTCCCCTTAGATGTGAAACAAGTGTGCAATGGACAGAATAACCTGAGAGGTTAAGAAGTTTTTCTTGCAGCTTTCTCCTTCTGTAGCACCACCTTCTCTGCAAACCCGTGGTGTTCTAATGGAACGGCGATGTTCCACCACCAACTTCCATTGCCCCAACAGAAAGTTACAACAGAAAGTACCTGACCAACACTCGTGGTAAAGCCTGAGAAAATGTTTAGATTAATAGAGACAATGCACAGCTCAGTGGAGGAGTGGTTTTGGGGTTGCTTTTTGTCACTGCTTCCTACCATCTGGCAATGTCACCTCCTAATAATCCCAGCAACCCACCTAAGGCAGCACAGGGAATACACGCACAGAAGCAAAGAAGGGGTTACCAGCTGAAGTTTGCCTGAGGTAAACCTTTAGTTACATGCCAAATACAAAGGCTTCAGCTCAAGTTTGTCATAAAAATATATTATCTTTTTCTTTCTTTTCTAATCTTTAAAAAACACATTGAATCTTAATCAAATAATCTAGCTAATCTAATGTACACAAAAGGGCAGCACCCATAGCAATGTCTTCTGCATGAAAATGGTTAATTTTCTTATATAATTTAATTTTATTGTTCTTAAAAAAAAAGGTCAAGTATTGCTTTTAGATTTTGACATAACAAGCTATGTGGCAAAATTAATTAATCTCCTGCCTTGCTGTGTGCAACGCGATCTGTTGGAAAGCAATGTTTTGTAAGAGTCTGTCATTAGAAGCTTTTAAAACACTTAAGCTCAAGTCAAAATAAATTCTCACTTATTTTCATGGAGAAGGTGTACATTTAGCTAAGAGGGACAAATCAAGGACTGGAGAACTAATGTGATTCTGATGATCTTATCTCCCATATTCACTCCCCTCTCACCACTTCAACACAAAAAGAATGAACACAAAAGACAATTAGCAAATGCAGGCTGCGTTGGAATTTTCAGCCTTGCAAGAACTGTACATGGATTACTAAATTTGGGACAATTATTACCAAACAGGAATCAGACACTGTTCTTGCAATTCAATTAGACATCCAACTGGACCTTGTTTAGCAAACCTGAGTACAAAGGTGGCAGGAGTGATTAAAAAGTATCTTTGCTTGCTCTCTTCAGAGTTTTCATTTTTATAAGGAAATATATCCACATTTTCAAGCATAAAAGCAAGAAATATTGACAACAACATACAATTTTTTGTTAGCTGGGTGAGACAACAGAGCAACTGGGGTTAGAATGGCTTCCTTAGTACAGGACCAATACCCAGCAGCAAACTCTAGTGACTGGGACTGCTTAGGAGTCTTTTTTCAGCTCCCAGAGTTTTGATCAACAACCTTCATTGCTGTCCTTGCTCCACATGAAGCATGTCTCATCTGCACCAGATGCCACTGTCCCACATGTCTAAGTTCCCTATATGGCACACTTAGGGGTATCATTCGCATTCTTGCCAAAACACTCAAGAAGGGTGCTAAGAAGCTGTGGGAAGGTTTAGGACAGAATGAGAGGAATGCCCTAAATCAGAAAAGTCTATCTTACAGGATGAAATCAATCAAACTCAATCTAGTTCTGAAAGGCTGAAAGAAAGGCAGACTACCAGAGGAAACCCCTACATGCATTGACATCCTGGTCCCTAAGAACCTAAAAATACTGTGCTCAGAGAAAAGGTGTTTGTTTTTTGGTTTTTATTCTGGTGGGAAATAATGTAACTACAGTTGATAAATGAAAGTTAAAAAGACACAGATAAAGATTGAAAAAGGAAAATATGAAAAGAGTGAGAGCCATGGAAACCCTTCATCTAGAGGCATGCAGAATTCTTTCAAATGCTTACATGAGAATTTGATATCTTTTTAAAAGGTATGAATGAAATCCAACTGCCATTTACTCGCTTGTTTGAAGAACTCTTGCATGAAATATTATTACCTATGTATGAAGGTCAGATCACGTTATATTTTGGAGATCCCTTCTGATCTTTAACATCTATGTGAGACCCTAATAAATTAAAATAATAGATTAATATAATTAAATCTACCATACTTGGAGCATACCTTTACATTCAAATAGTCTGAGGCAAATCAGTTTGATAATACACGTGATATCTGATTGTTGATGCAAAAACCAGCAGTTCTAGTGCAGCTAGATCCAAATCCAGATACAGATATGTCTATCAAGACAGGAAAGAGAAATCCAGCTGGGTGATTGGCTGATTAATGCATTAAATTAAAGGCATGTCTATTAGTAAAGGTCTCTGGTGTTAAATAAAACCGGGCATTCTATTTTTAGCAATGCTTTGCAGGCTTTGTGCACCCTTCATTATGTTATTTAAATTTCTCATCTCAGCTGGCCCATTTCTCTTATTATCTGCTAAGTGTGAGAGGTTAAGTTTGTCCATTTTATTTTTATTTTTTATTTTCTCTTCTTTTTTAGAAACAGGGAAAGCATAATGAACACCTCTGGTGGGACACTATAATCTTAAAAAACCATTTAATAGGTCAGAATTCAGTTCATGCATACCTTCATGTCATTAATTACTATCCAATAGAATGAATACTGCAAAAGAGATATCTAAAATGACTGAGCAGGAAAGTACTGGATAGCCATGACTCTTTTCTGAAATCAAATCATCCCACAGGCCCAGCTTTATGACAGAGATGCCAACTGGCCATGAAACAGCTCTTGTTAACCAGAAAATGAGTCTAGGGAGGCTGATGATAAACCCTACTCAAAATCCCAGTTGTAATTCTAGGAAGTAAAGGAAGTGTTCAACAACAAAGGTTATGTGTGATAATTAGAAGGAACTTCACAGTTTTCCAGATAGTTAGACATAAGTTTCTAACATGAATCTAGAGTATGTAAAAGCCTAACAAAAGTCCTGAGAACCTTCACAGGAATTCAATTCCACAGACTCACCACACAGAGAAAAAAACTTTGAACAGCACTAAAAACTGAAAAAAAATTATTCAAAAAAGCCCCACAAAACACAACAAAGAGTTACAGCTACACTTCTGCCTTTGATAGTTTAATAGTAAATAAAATAAACATTGAACACGTGAAATGGCAAGGTTGGTTTTCTTCAAAACCTGGGATCATCAACATTAAATTCAGTGTTTTTAATCATATGTTATTTTTATCAACAGAAAAAAATTAAACTAGAATGTAAATTTTTATATTCAAAATATGACAAACTGAGCAATTCTCAGTTTTCTGGTAAAAAACAAAATTAAACAGGGAAGAAATGCAGATACTTATCATAAGCATTTCATGGAAAAATCAGCTTTCCAACAAAAGATTTTCACTAGAAAGACTTCAAATACCTGTATTGTGCTGTACATTTTTCCTATTTTAAGGAACCCTTGAGGAGTGCTTGTTGATAACTGCAGTAGTACTGCAATATTAGCAGTGTTCAAATGCATTGTACATCTGTTTTCCTTGTTCACTGCACAGTTTACTGAAGCATCATGTGTATCATTAAGTATATATAATCTTAGATATAAGACATGCTGGACAGATCTGCATTTTCTGGGGGGATTTTTCTTCATTTTTTTTTTTTTCTGTGAATATCTGCAAGATAAACATATGCTTTTAATATGGTTGAAAAGATGAGGGTGCTTTTAGAAGATGTTTGGTCTTATATTTTTAAAGAGATTTCTTGATACTTTCTGGAAAACTGAATGGCAGTCAGTTTGCAGCCAATTCCACCTGAAGCCACATCAGATAGGGGAAGAAATTACTCTTTGGTGGTTTGACATCTGTACAACATTGTGTCTCACAGAAACACACAATGTTTTTCAAAGCACCAAGAAAGCTGTGCAGCATGACAGACACTACTGGACTAAGGGAAATGGAGCAGTGACAAAATACAGCTACCAAAAAAAAAAAAAATGTATTTTTCATGCTTCTGTCTGTGTGCTTTTATTATTATATGGAAAGGAAGAAGTCATGTGTAAGTCTTCAGAGAGTCTGGAATTTATACCACTAAATGACTAAATGATTTAAGATCTGAAAGGAATTCCCAAATGTTATACCCAGGGGATTTTGAAGAATCTGGAGTGAGAAGATGGCATAAACAGTCTTCTATAATGTCTTTGGGGAGCACAGGTGATACCTGTAGGTTAATTATTGACAGCTACTTCTTGCTTCTATGGAATCTGGACTTCTCAGTGACAGCCAGCTCTGGGCATTGTACAGACACAAGGCAGTTCTCTGTACACTCAAATAAATAAGCACGTAATTTCTCCTGCTTTGTGCATTAAGAAGGTCTCCATTAAATATAATCAGACATTAAATATAATCAGAACAATTCAAATTTCCACCAGACAAAGATCTGGTTCAGGACCTTTACTTCACATAATACCCTCTAGCAAAATTCACATACGGAAGAGAAATAATCAAGAACACACAAATTAGCCATTTTGTATAAACAGAGGAAACCAAAACTCACAATAAAATTCTATTGCTACAGATAACATCAGAAGCCCAACTACAGCCTCAGGCACTGGGCCTCATTTTAAGAAATAGCCAAGATTTTCCTGGGTGATAAAATCCTAATGGCATGTCTACACCTCTTGTGCAAAACCACAGAGGGGAAAAGCGGGGCTTGGCCAGGATGTAGGGGTGATCAATTTACTGTCAGGAGCCAGAGCTATCAGTGAGATGATTGAGATCCATTGCTGATGCTCAGGAAAAAAGAATTTACAGGACAACCCAGAGTTACTTACTGCCAGCCTGTCCTCCTTTGATCTGGAAAATCTCTATCTTCCCTTTGTCATAGGCATCAGGGTTTTCAGTACCCTGTGTGAAGGTCTAGTCTGTTTAAGAAAGTATAATCATCACAGCCTTTAAAACACCACAGGTAAATCTCAGCTTTCCTCTGACTCTAAAATAAACCTCCCAGGTTGGTACTTTGTATCTCATAGTAGCCAGAGACCCAGCAAGATATCCACGTGGTAACTGTGTTTCTCAAGGGCCTGCCTAGTATTTCAGCACCGGAGGAGAGTAACATCCATGGGGCTTAAAAGAAGGCTACTGAGGGCCAATAGAGGGTTTGGAAATAAAGGAGGGAATGTGAAAAAGAACTAAAAAATTGGCCAAATTCTAAAACAAGAAACAAGATAAAGAGAGGACTGGTAAAGGAAGGAAAACCAAGGGACAAAGCTAAATCTGGGGACTCAGTTGAACTCTCTGCTCTGAGACTTCCCTGTTATTGCCCCAAGATGATGAAAAAATAATGATTAGAGTAGCATAAATTGTGACCAGTTGTCTTGGGAAATAACATCATCCATGTAAAATTACCACACTGTATTATGTTATTTTTCCCATGAAACTACATAGCACTACAGGCACTGGATGTAATTATATATAAATTTGACATGGGACATACGTTCCAAGGACAAAACGTGGCTGTCATTTTCTGACTGTGTTACATCAGAAAGAACCCAAACTGGTTTAACCTGATGTAGTTGCCTTCACATTGATGGAGATGTACTCAATTGCATCAGCCATGGACTTGATCTGTAGTAATAAGTTCATATAGAAGAGTATAAATTATAAAGTTCTCATTGCTGACCATTTTATCCTCCGCTGTAAAACCATGCCACCCATTTATGATTTACCCACATAACATGAATACAGACCTGAAAAGCCTTATTACAGCAGAAAGTACAGGCCACCAAATAGGCTCCTAAAACAAATACACTTTTCAGGACATCAAATAGCCCATTGTCCCCCGGCCTCACTTGAGGGAACAGTTGCTGTTGACATAAGGTGTATGTTTATGGTGGATGAATATTTGTTTTCAATAAAATTGAACTAATCTCTGCTGACCATACATAAAGTTTAGCAAATAACTGTCCACTCTTTGCTTAAGCAATTCCATATATTGCATCAGATGATGGAAAGGGGTGGGAGGCGGGGGGAAAATTGGTGACTTTGCCACGTACAGCTGCCGGGACCACTAAAAAAAGGCTCTATGATAGGCTACTTGGGGATATTCCTGTCATGGGTGACAGTCTTAGAGCACTCATGTGTGCTGGACAGTTTCACAGAGCCCATAATGATATGGAACCTGAGAAGCAAGCAATGCATTCTTATCCATATGTGAAACTTGAGCCTGTCAGAGATACACTAGTGTCTCCACAGGAATACTGAAAGAAATTTAGATGAAAAGGAAGAAGCAGCAACCAGAAACCTCATTGCCTTCCTCAGCTGAACACACACCCTGCAAAAGCACATAAGCTCCTGTTGGAAGCACTCTAGTTATAGCAGTTCTACAGTCTGTATGGACAAAGTCCTGTAGAAATAAAGTAGGAAAACACCCTGTTACACTTAACTTCTCCAGTGAGATTAACACCAGGTGAATTCCTCTTTAGGCTTTTAAAACACCTCAAATGAAAATATTGTACTTTTTGGACTTTTACCAGAGCTGGCTTCTTACCTGGATGTCCTTCTCCCACGGACTCCGATGTGAACATGAAAGCCCCTTCATCATCAAGCGTGTAATCACATAAACCATCCACTGGCCCATTCATGGCTGTGATGCTTTTCCTGGTGGATTATTATAAATGGTGGTTGAAGAACTCTACCTTTAGTGCCTTCTGTTTAAAAAGGCTCTTTATCAGCAGGTCTATGGCTGTCTTCACTTACTACCTCTAGGGCTAACTCGAATTTCAGTGTGTGAGAGCAGCATGTGCTTGCATCCGTGCCTGCATGCAAGGAGTATGCATGTGCCTGAAGTCTGTATCCCTACCTAGCCTGATCTGTCAGTCCCTGAGCTGCTCCTATATATGGAAAAGTGTAAGTGCCCAGATAATCATGTGAGGAAAATGGAAGAGCCCATTTCTGGGCAGGGGAGTTAGTTAACTTTAGGATACTTCACTAATTAACTCAGTTCTTGGAAACACTCTGGAGCCAACCTGTGCAAGACTGGTTATCTTAGCAGCTCCGCCGAGCATGAAGTAACGCAGGAGTGCTAGTGACAGTTCAGATCAGCTGCTTTTCTCTTTGGCTCTCCCCTGATTCTGGGATCTATGGTGTACTTCCAACTCTGTGTTGTGGTTTTGCAGGGATAGATACAAAATGTGTAAACACACGTCTTTCATAAGGAAAGACTAGAAGAAATTTGCTCTGCATCATATAACCATATTTTCCTTTTACTTTTTCATTTCTAGAAAACTAGAATTCCCTTGCGAATTGTTTTTTTTTCATTTTCATTCATTTTCTCAGGTTTGAGAGACAAAACATCTGATAAGATCTAGCACCACGGCTGCTTCACAGTCTGCTACACAGAGCTCACCCTTCAGCTTTTGCCTTTCTTTTCCCCTATCCTTTCTTCTATTAATTCAGGTCCATTTTAATTCTATATTTGTATCATATTCCTATATTATATTCCATAACCCTTAGAAATACAGCAACTGCCACATCTCAGAACTCAGTGATCGGTTCTGATGCAGAGAATTTCTTCTAGTCAGATCACTCATGTCTGGAATATGCTGATGGTATGTCAGGAATGAAGGAAGAGGGCATTTAATGGGTATTTGTGTCTTTAAGTGAGTATATAAAAAACAAATAAACATACCTGTGGGACAGATCCACAAAATGCCCACCACTTCTGCACCATTATCAATAGTTGTAATTTTCCTTATTTACTTTACAAAAACCATTATAGTATCAATTCCTAACCAAAGCACCAGTCTACAAAAAAAGGGAATTCTTTATCACTCTTCAGTTTAAAAACTTAGTTTACTTCAAAACCTTAGCCAATATTATTATTATTGTTGTTGCTGTTGTTTTGTTGTTATTGTTACTGTTGTTATTGTTGTTGTTGTTATATCCTCAAGATGGTTCCTTGCATTCAAATTTCTGCACTGCTACATATTTATGTAAGAATTCATTAGATTTTTCACTTTCTGCCTACATTCCTGAAAACAATAACCAATGCCTGTGAATGTTCACCAGTAATCTGCTGCAGCATTGGCTCCTCTCTAATTATCATCATCATGCAATCGTTCATTTCAAATACCCTCTCTTGCTCTTCTATTGTACAGAATTCATCTCATGGAATGATGAGCACTGGTTGCACCTAAAAAATTCCACAAATTCACACATCAGATACACACTACAAGGCACAGCATTACGAGGTGCCACATTACGAGGCACAGTAAACTGTGGTCACCCCACTGACATGAAGACAGTATCCCAGCTTGAATAAATTACACATTAACACCACCCAGAAAAATACAATTTGTAAAAAAAAAAAAAATATATAAAACCAAAGAGTAACTAACCATATTAAACCTAGTTAATATGTAACACTCAAAAATTATATTAACTTTTAAAGTAAAATAACACCAGTGATAAGCGCTCATTCTTAAATGTAAATGTTTTCTTCTTCCTTATGGAGGCACCAAAAGACACAATGGGAATGGATGAAACAAAAAGCGCTTTTTGTATGTATTTTCTTTCTGATTCTACAAACAAATCATACAACAAAAGCAAACAAGACTGCTTTTCATCAGCCTGTGTGTTCCACTCTCCCTTGCTTCTGGTTTTGCTTTTTCTTGGTTTTCCATGCCACTTAAGAGAGAAATTGTATTTTGGGAACCAGCACTCATGTTTTTAAGGTAACACTTCAGGAGAATGCAGGCCTCTCACATAATCCTCTTATCACATATAAAAATAAAAAACCCACAAGCTCTCAAAATGCTGAAGAGCACAAGTATTTGACATACATGAGGAATGAGTTTGCAGGACCATTGCTTATTTTGCTTTCACAGTTCTTTTTGGACTTGCTTCTGTCTAGTTAAATACACTGGGCCTTGTGACCTTTGGAGTCATTTTTATTTCATTAAAAACCTCCCTAGTACTAGTACTCCAGGATTGTTGCCCAGCTGCATTTCACATTAACTTGTGTAAAACCTCCAATTTGAACTTCTTCCAGCTGTGATTTTACTATCAAGAGCAGTACATTTGCTTTACGACCATGAAGCACCTCAGCATATTCTCTTCTGGGACATCTGTGACCAATGCTAAAGCATTGTAGGGTTATGTAATGTTTAATCTGGCTTCCCTTCCCAGACAATTTGACTTTTTAAATATTTGTAAAAAGGTAAGATAGTGCTTTACCATCATGGCTTTTTGGCATAGCACTTCTGTCTATGAAAAAAAAAAAAAAGGATGATACTTAGAGAATGAATGATATCAGCATTTTTCCTTATTCCATTTTATTGATGATGACTCATCACTCAGTGTAACAGGATTCCAAATTTTCTGTTAATTTTATTGCCATACTCACCTGGACTGAACCCTAATAAAGTTTCTCTGTAAATTTTTTTATAATTCATGTATTGTCCATCATTGTATCATCTTTTGACCATATTCTACAATCTTGAGCCAGAAGATACCTACTGATGAAATCTTCCAAATCAGTATGACTCCTGTGCTTTAAAATGAGGCTAAAGACAGAAAAAAACTTGATGTAAAAACAACACTGCCCCTCTGTACTTCTCTGTATTGTCCATAATGTCAATTGAAACCACTGTTTCAATTGGAATAGCAATGCAAATCTTTCTACTGACTGTAAGAGTCTTCGTGTTTGGCACCATCCGATAGTTTTGCTGCTTTTGCTCACAACAGTTCTGCAAGACCACCCTTCTTCTAGTTCATATAACGAAAATCAACAAGAAGGCAGAGATTTACTGTGGCCTTGAGAAAGCCCTGGAAATCAGTGAACAAGACTTAACTGACAAAAACTTTTATGAATTATTGCTATTGATGGTGCTGATTCTCTAGAAAGATGACTGATAAATTGTCTTGACCCTAGACCGATCATTCTCATCACATTGTTTTACCTGCTCATTTTCTCCTTTTCTACATTTATTTGCCTTTCTCCCCCTCCCTCATTTTGTCTCACTTATATTCATTTAGTTAAACACATTTCCTTTTCTTCCTTTTTTTTTCTTTTCTCCTTTTATTTGTGCATTTCCATCTCGCTTCTTGTCACTACTGCTATCCCATTCAGGTTATAAACCACTGAAAATGGAGCTTACATGGCTGAATGATATCTGTAGAAGTGAGAAAACAAGTTTGAGCTAATAAATTACAGACAAAACACTAGGACAGCAGAAGGGGAAAGAAGAAAGCAGGTATCTCTAAGACAGGCATCCTCACTTCAGCTGCAGGAGAATCAAGCTTTCCCCAGCAAGCAGTACAGGCTCCTTCACTCACACAGTTTCACCACCGTGGTAACTTTACTGTGACTTCTTTTGAGTGAGGATTCTATCAATAGAATCAGTTATGGGAAGACTATTTCTTAAGCTCTATTATCATATCTTTCAAATATTAAGGATAACGATATGTAGAGATCACACACTTTTACTACATTAGCTTAAAATTACAATTCCACTACATTAAAGAACCAAAACATGCTTAAGTGTAGTAATATACAGAAATACTTCATAAATACAAATAATATGTAGGAAGGTGTTTTCCTAAATGCTTCTGTTTTGTTCTCTCACCTTTATTTTCAGATATGATTTTACCAAGTTATCTGTTTAACAGGCAAATGGTTTATATTTCTTATTTGGCTATTTTATTCTCACTTCATGCAAGGAATTTACTCCTAATTAATGCCTGTGAAACAATTTTTCAGGTGTTTACAAAAACAACTTTAATACTAATTTCACTTTTGCTATTTACTATTAGTAGTTTGTATGATACAAATAATGTGTTTTCAAGGAGTTACTGCAGTCCATCTTTTTTTTCCTATTGGAAATGAGCAGTAAATTACGCAAGCCTCGTGGGAATATCCTTGAGAGCTTTTTGGTTGGTTGGTGAAAAGCCTTGACTGAGCCTGTACATTTTGGTTAGGGGGAGGTAGCTGTTTTGGTTTGTTTCTAGAGTTAACATAAGGAAGATTTGTTAAGATGTCTTTATTTCCTTTGCATGAAGAATGACAAACCTGATCAAAGCAAGAGTTTGAACATGGGGAATTCAAAACTCACTACCCACCTGCTTCAACAACACTCTCACCTCTATCTAGTATTATCTGAAAATGAGAGTGGCTCAAGGCCTCTCAAATGTGCAGGTGTAGATTTCACTGGTCCATAAACATTCAGGGTAAAATAAATATTGCAGAACAGTAAAAAAAGGTTGTGACTGTAGAAGGAAAGAAGGTAGTGTGTGCCCTGCCCAAATCATCCAGCATTTATTCTTTCATCTCATCTTTCACCTTCTCCAGACTGGACTATTGGACCTCCTGCACATGACCATGAGCAACTTTTTCATTCTGGAGGGCTTTTATGACTTTTTGAGTAAATACAAATTCCAGTCAGAGCAATTTCTTGGTGTGCATTCTGTGTAACTCATTCCACAGTAACTTCATCTTCAAAGAGATCCTCTGCTGCATCTCCCATCTGCTATCCCCACCATTTCCTAAGTAGTCTTTCCAGGTTCTTCCATTACTAATATCAGAGAAAATAATTAATTTTGCTTGTCTCCCCTGTGCCTGTCCTTTTTGCATCTGTTTGACTTCAAATTCTCTATTCCAATACCTCACTGAATCACAATGTTTGAAGCTGGACAATCTCTACTCTCCAACTTTCTGCTCAAAGCAGGACCACCTTGAACAGGTTGCTCATGGCCATGTTATAAAGGAATATGTGCCAGATCTTTATACATGAAGCATCAGCTTTTAGCTTCTTATGAAACAATTAAAGCTACCGTGGGACCAAATTAGACTTTCATTAAAATATATATTGGTGTTATTTTCACTGGGAGCACTATTTCTTTAAAACTAAGCAGAAATGAATATAAAATAATTTTTTTATTTATTCACTAGTATTAGCAGTTCATGCCTCAACCCTGAAATAATAATAAATTAAAAATTCCTTTTTTCTAATCAGTCTTCACAAATAAGCCTTGCTGTATCAGAAATGGTGCAAAAATAGATAGATTAGTTGAAGTTTAAAGTTTTCCACTGATTGGTTACTATTGCTTCATTTAAACAATATTAAACCATACTGGTATATAATTAGTTCTGCCTTTAGTTTTTGGCAGTTTTCCTGTTTAAGTTACAAGCTCTGTAGAGCAATGCACAAGTATTTGTTTGTGTTAGATACTTATGTGAAGTATTACAACAGAATCACAAGTTCTTTGTACCCTTCACAAATGATGAGAGGGTAGAAGGGAAATAATAGAGCCCTGTTCCATAGTCACCTCACAAATTAAAATTTTCAATTTGCAAAGGTAGCAGTGTACAACATAAAGATTTAGCATTTTACTCATAAGCCACCATAAGAAATTTAGTAAATTCATTGTTAAAATTATGCCTTAGAAAGGTATGGAAAAGTCTTCAATTAGAAAAGGTCTCCCTTTAACCTTACAAAAAAAAAAAATCTATATATTGTACTGGAAGCTTTTTTTCCAGCTGCTATGGTCAGTTGTTTGGCTAGGGAAAGATTGTCATCTGACATGTAACAAAGTACAACTCTTAATTTCAATTGCATGGGGTGTGACCACACACGAGGTCCACAGGCAGCCACCATTCCTTTCTGTGGGAGTAGTCACAGGGCTCTTTGCTGTGAATGACAGGTCTGATCACCTGCCCAGACTAAACCCCACTGCAGCCATAGATCTGTATCTCAGCTTGGCTAGGGAACTTCAGCTGGCTTCCAGCAGCTTGGGCTCTGTACGATCTTCTGCTTTCCCATGTCTTGTGACATTATTAGTGTATATATGTAAACCATTAGGATTTCCTCAGTACCTTAGGAAAGAGACTGATGCATTTAAACAGCTATTACCCAAGAGGTTTTGCCACAGTGTTTCACAGATGTTTAGAGTACAGGTGGTCTTTGGACTTTGAAACAAATATTGACTTTAGTACATGAAGTCAGATTTCAGAAACCTATCTGCAAGAACAGTTGTGGAATTCATTAATTCTGGCTTTCTGACAAGGAACATTAGGTTAAATTCAGACACATCTGACTTTTTCAAGATATAATGCCAGAAGATACTTCTCCTTCATCTGGTATAAAACTGTAGTTACTTCTCTGGACCAAAACCCTTTAAAAGTCTTCCCTTTATGTATAGTATATATGAAACAATAACCAATATTTGCAGATGTACCTCTTCTATGCTTGCAATGAAAATATTTACATACTTAAACTGCTTGATACAGGCAAACATCTACTCAAACACTCACTACTAATCTAGTAAATAATGCATAGCATAATTTTACATGCATTTTGCATGACTGAAAATAACTACATGATGCTGCGAGCTCAAGAATTAGGCTTGTATGGCTATCAGAAGAAAAAGATACTGCACACATCCAACATCCATTTTATCCATGATTCCCATCCATGGTTATTCACAGCCTTTTCAGAAATTCTCCCACTGTCACTGCTACAGAGCTCAAACGCTCTACTGGTGCTGTGAGGTCTGCAGGAAACTCTTAACTGAATCAACTGATTGGTGACATCTTTCAAAAATCCTCCAACCTGACCTTGTTACTACAGTAGATCCAGACTGGGAAGGTTGCCACTTAAGTAGCAATTTCACATACCTCACCCAGACAAATACATTAGCAAAGATTATTATCTTTCATCTCTGAAAGATTTCACTGCAGTTGGCCATTTAGCAGTTTCAGAGAGGCAGGTCTGAACTAAAACATGGCCAAAAATATTCATAGATCTCTGTCTAAACAGGGGATATTAAATAATGAATGAAGGGTATGTAGGATCAACTAACACAAGTATATAAACAGGACTACACAAAAATTCATACAGCAATCACAACACATCAATATTTTTAGATTCCTGTTAACAGGTTGAATATGGAATGGAAAACGGATCTCACCAAAAGATCCTTAGACTTATAAACATAATTACCCTCTCACAGTTTAATTATGATACTCTTCCTCTTTTTTTTTCTTCCAAGTCCTTTACCCTGAAACAAATTTAAAAGCTCTGCACTGTGTTACAATCTTGCTTTAACCCATAGCAACAAGAATACTTTTAGCAATGAGAAATATCAGTACCTGGAATGTTACATCTTACCTGCTGTACTAAAACATGCAAAATTATTCAAATGACCAAAAAAAGCCCCCAAAAAATCTCCTGAATATGATCATTGTTTGCAATGTGAATTAAGACCATAAACTTCAAAATTTTATTCTTAAGGTTTAACTTTTTCATTCTTGCAATGGAGAGTATTTAAGTTATGCACAAATCTCACTACTCCAGAAACTAAGCCAGCAACACTAAATCATCTCAAGGAAGAAGACAGTTTTAGTCCTTTAAGTGGAAACTGAAGCTCTACTAGGCAGGGAAAGAGAAGAACAAACCTATTCTCTTTACCATTTTAACCCTACCCTACATAGGTATATAGGCTCCCCACAGGTAAAGCTCATAGCTAAACATGTGGAAGAGCTGCTCTTAGGGTGTATCTCTAGCTTCTCCTCCAATATTTTCTTACCCTTGATTCTTCTTTTTTCCCTCTTCCAGGTTTTCCTACGAATTGATTTAAGGAGCACCTAAATTTCCTACATTTATACCAATCACTGATTCAACTTCTCTGCAGAGGATTCTTTCCTGTTTCTTGACAGAAGGTTGACAACTTACAGGTTTCCTGCTACTGCTTCTTTTTTATGTCCACAAATCTGTGTTGCTTGTAATTAAACACCAGTGTTGCCTTTGGCCTCTCAACAGTTTGATAAGTCAGCCAGAAAACAGAGATCAGAGCAGACCTACCACAATCAAAACCTATCAACTACTCCTATTGACTCTGAGAAGAAAAAATGTTTGACTCACACATATTAGAAGGTTTATCCAGTGAAGTGAAGCATCTCAATTCTCTGCTTTTGAAAACTGGTATTGAAATCGGCACCTAGCATAAGCCAGCTCCTCTCAGGTATCCTCTTTTCTGTGTTTTTAGAAATCCTGGCTAATGAGAAAACTAATGGCAAGTTTATACTGCAGCTTATTGTTAAATTCTTCCCAGTTGCTACTAATGGCTTAGAATCCCAAGAGCAGCAGTTGGAGGTTTTGGGTAGTCAGTTCTAGTTTGTTCCCTCTCCACCTCTGCATAAAACATGTCACTGGGATTTGTAAGTCTTTACAGGCAAGGTCAGCAAGGTGACTTCAATGTGTAATTATTTTTAAGACACATATAGATATTCCCACGCAGTTGACACCAGTGTTTTACTAGGACTCGAGTGGGATTCCTGCCAGCAAATTCAGTAAGCACAGACCTGATCTCCTTAGAAACTAAAATATGAAATTCATTACCAGATTTTGAGTTCAAAAATATGTGAACCTATTGAAAGCTGTAGGTTTCATTTTTATGGTGTTTATAACTATGAAATACTGTAAGCAATAAAAAATTATTTTACTTAACACTAGGAATTCACTTATCCTACCAAACAAAGCACAACTGAGGGAAGTCAGTGGACATTTCTCTCAAGGTTAGATGACCCTTTGATTTAAAGAAGTATGAAAAGGAATACTGTTGTATTGCTGCCAGCTGCATGTGCTTACCACACACAAAAGTGGTGACTTTCTTGTAGTCACAGAATAATGAAAGAGTTGTAGCTGCTGGAGAGACTTTTGAAGAAACTGCACCAAAACAAAGAAGCCTGCCTTTGTCAAGAGTATAAATGTATAAAAATAGAAATATATAGGTCTGGCTGTATTTCCTGATTTTTTGTGCCATGCAAAGCTTGGAAAAATTAATAGACAGATAAACACACTGTAGCTATGCTGAGTTTCTAAGTGATAGCTAAAAGAAAACAACCTAGAAAAGTCATATAAGGAGTGCAAGGGGAAAACATGCTACAGGTAACAGTGACCTACATGTGAGCAGTGGAAAAACCATTTATCCTAAAGATACTAAGAGGCAGGTGTCCATAAACACAAACTTTTGAGGTAAGAGAATACTTAGTGTTTTAGTATAGTGCTTTAATATATCATCAGTGGTAGTTTTTGTAGGGTTCATAATTCTTAACAATGAATCTGACTCAGTAGTTTTAAAATAAAAGCAAATACAATAACATTCAACCCAAGTTCAAGTGAGAAACAAAATACTGGTGCATTTTCACTAGAGGCTCCTCTTAGACACATATGCCCACAGGAAAAAATGTTGAAGAGCAGCTGTCTCAGAACTGCACCACAGTCCCAGCCCTAGAAATTTTCAGCTGTCAGGGCCTGAGGGTAACTTTTCAGTGCAGCCTGGCTTACAATGAAACAAACAGATCCTGTTTCCAGGGTTACAATTATCAGCTAAATAAATATAATTTTTTTAACTTATCTACTAAACACATCAGTGGCAAAACCGCAATTGCTTAAGATAATGAACCAAATACAGGTGTGTCAGTGTGCAGCCAGTCATTTCTGGAAGAAAGTATATCCAAGAGGTGGAGTAGAAATTAAGCAGAATGATTGGAGAAGCCTAACACGCTCCCAGGAATGTGACTTGAAACAGAGCAAAAGAGAGCTGCAGTGCCCCTCTGCTGAAATGGGAATGATTTATTATTTTATTATTTCCTGTCTCCAACCCTCCCCACAATTAAGCTATTTTATTTCTGTGGTATCTGCCTTGCATACAATTTGAGGCTATTAATTCTCTCCTGTTGCAATATTAAGTATGTTAAAAGTTTAATACCAAGAGATGGCTTCTCACAGGTAGAACGCCTTGTTAGTTGAGAGCTCAATCCTCTTACGGTTTCAACCACAACTTTTTCAGCAATGAGACCAAGACTCTCAGTCTTGGAATGCATCTTCAGTGCACCAAAAAAGGGTTTGCCACATTTTTTTTTTAAATAAAACAACAACAATCAGCTCTACAATAGAGCTGAAAATATGACTCAGCTCATTAAGAAAAATAGACTAACCAAAATACTGATCAAGTTCAAACACACATCCTCCTCCTCCACCAGGAAAAGCCAATTCCTTTATCTGGCATCTACTAGATAACATCTGAATTATGGAGGAACCACTGAATAAAAGAATTTACTGAACCCAAACACCAGTTGATTCTTGCATCAAACTAAATCACATTTTTCATGAGTACTTTCCCATGATTTTTGGAAGAAAAACCCAAAACTTTCATGATGTTGTCCTGGGGTGACCCCTAAACCAGGACAGATATCAACTTCTATTGAGATCCATGAATGACTACATAAAGAAAATAGCAGAATTCCCAAGGGGAGTTCATTGAAAAATTCCTAAACCTTCTAAATGCCCTTAGAGAAGCTAGGATTATTCAGATAACTTTGGTATGATATGCCTAAATATCAATTTTTATTTCTAAATCAAATCCAAGCTTCATATCATCATTTAAAGTACATTGAAATTTTAAATTGTCATGGATGAAAGTAATGGGGGAAATTTGGAATTTTTAGTGAAGCATATATTTCTGTAGCAGTATAGAAATGTCAATACAACCTTTGAAATAGGCAACTCAAAAAAGATGAATCAACAAGAACCAAATGGCAACCTTCTCTGCTCATTACATCACTTGACAGTATCAATGTGCATTTACTTTCAGGTGATAAAAAAAATGCCCAGTATTAATAATAAAATTATTTGAATTTTTGGGCATTGATTTTGGATGACCTACACCTAAAGAAAAAATGGAAACAATTTTCCAGTATCTTCAGACAGGCTCTAATGAATGTAATTTTTCATGATGTAGTATCTTCTAATATATTTAAAATAAAAAAACAGCATAGATTACAAAAATTCTTATCTAAGTTAGACACTGATTTTGGTTAATGATGATGATTCCATGATGTACAAGTTAACAGGGAAGACCCACAGGATTGAAGTTGCATATACATCAGAGAACTCTCAAATTCTGGGCATGAGTCTTCTGCTTAGCTTCCCAAAACTGCTACACTGACACAGCTCAAAAAAAGGGCACCTTCCTATACCCAGCCTTTCTTCCATTCCTATTAACCGAGTGCCTGTACAAATGCTTCTAACAGTGTAACTTATTCCATTGTATGAACTATAACAAATACACAAGTATAAAACACAATGCCTGCATGAAGGTTTATAATGGCAGTGCCAGAAAACAAACAAAAGCAACAAAACTAAGCAAACAAACTCCCCCACAAAAAAAAACCTCAAACAAAAACCCCCCAAAAAACAGCACCTCACAAACAAAACTGAAAAAGCAAACAAGTGTACTGGTAAGTTATTTTAAAAAGTACATCAGTCCTTATCAGCAAATAACAGGCTTAGACTCTTTTCTAGCTGTAGTCAATAGACAACACTGCTCTTTTTCTAACCTAAGTACAGGAAAGTCTTCAAAGAAGTAAAGCAATTAATAACTGACTTCAAACATGAGTAAGCTGTATTAGCAAACTTTAGAGGAATTAAATTTAACATTTAATCCAGACTAATTCATCTGGCTCCCATTACAATTAGCAAATTACTGTATAAAACTTTTGCTTACAAAAAGATAAGTTAGTTTCTTTAGACTATGAAGGAAAGCCATTCATCATAAAGGGGACTGTAAACTTAATAAAACTTATTTTATTAAAACTTTAAAAGGAAACTTTTAAAATGTGCCTTTTGCAACACATATTTCTCCATGCAAGAGAAGGTTCTCACACTGCAGAACTGTTTTCACCTCTGTGAGCAGACTGATAGTTAATCTGAATAATTTTGTCCTATTCTGGGCTTCCTATCTGTTTTCATCCTTGTGTTTCAGTATTGCTGGAATGAGAACAGCTGTGAATGGGCATGTTACTACCAGCATGTTTTCTGAAGGATCTGAACATGACCTGCTCACAGCCTAAAAAAGACTGCTCTTACTATGAAAAAAAGGAAAAATGACAATTTCGTAAGTATTCTGTCAGTATTTAGCACCTTATTTTCAGTGACAATTTTCATAATTTGTCTATGAATTTATCTTCTTCATTCCATGAAAGTTTATTCAAAGGGAGTGTAAACTGCAGATGAAGTTACATTTTATAATTGCTTTTTTTTCCTTCCAACGTACAATTTTACATTTTATGCAGAGGTTAAATTGTGTTAACACTTCTGAAATCACATCATGTGCAGTAACTAAAATAGCCATCTGTCCTCCTCCAGACTAGCTTGCTATACTCCAAAGAAGGTGAAAGTTCAGGAAGAGAAGGCAAAAATTATTTTAAGCTGTCTTAATTTCCTTCCAGGTTTAGACAACCAAGGAGAACTCATCTTTGTTGTGAACTATGTTTTTGAGTAACCTACAGGCAGGTTTGCATCTCAAGAAAGCACTGAGACAAAAACTGTTTACGTCTTGTCCCATATCCAAGATAAGAATTTCTATAAAGCTGTAGAAGGGGAATAATGCACCAGGTCTGTGCACATCAGATCCTGAAAAATATGGGCATTTCTATGGATAGCTTTTTAACAACAAATGTTTTCTGTACCTAACAATAAAGAAACAGGTAAATTGGAATCTACCACTATATTTTGACCTTTGTTCAGTAATTTTCTGATAAAATTTTCCATCCAAAACTTCCTACCTTGAAATAAATGAGGAATATAGACTGCAGCATCACAAAGAAAAAGTCATAGTTAAAAATAAGCTGAAACAAAATGACAAACAGAAGTTGTAGTTTTCATGGGCTATAATTGACAGTTTCCAGTGTGTTTATTTAGGATGCACTCTAGTGGACGCATGTATAACAAAATCAAACAAAGATACAAACAATATGAAATGATAAGAAAATGAAAGCAACACGTCCTTATAATTAATTTCTAGTATATTTTAAAATAGTATCTTACATTTTGAAGGCTCTATGAAAGTTAAAATTTTCATGGTTAACATGACTGGACATTAAGTGTAAATGGACAAAGAGTTACCAGTTTTTGGAAGTGTTAATCTAAATATTAAGAATCATATACATATTGGTTTAAAAGACAAACTCCATCTGTTTATCCATTTACTCCTTTGAGATTGGCCCAAGAGGCTGCTGGGAATGCAGTGTTAACAGGTGTAATTAGAACTGCGGTGTCAAAGTGTGTCCTTAAATTATTCCATTTTAACTGTTACTAACAAACATAATCGTAAACTGTCAAAATCTGTCTCCTAAAACATCAACCACAAAGGTGTATTCATGCCACTGGAAAGGTTCTGACGATCACAGAAACTGCAAACCAATCAGAATTATTGTAGATAACAAAGCCTGAATACTCAGACACAAAAGCAGTTCCATTTTTTCATGACGCCAAAAGTTACACAAACATTTCTAAGTATTTATACCTGGTGACATTTTCCTCTTTTGACTTTAAAGATGCTCATATAGATGTGGTTATTAGCATCCAAAAAACAATGTAGCAATAAAATGAGCACAGGATTCTTTTAATAAAGGTACTTCATCTTTAAGGAAAAAATAATATATTACTATATGAAAAATCAATAGTGCTCATGTTTTTAAAATTTGGTAAGATTATTCTTAGTCTGATCTACATGATCAAAACAAGTTATTCAGAGCAGGAAAATATTTATTATGTGATTGACCCTTGTCTGTTAGGTGAATAGATATTTTTAACAGTTTGCCAAGCACAGCAAACCCCTTAGACTAAGCTATACTATTAAAAAATTGAAGTGAAATTATCAGAAAAATCTCTTTCATCCCAAGACTGAAGAATGCAGTGAATACATTAACCATGTACTGATTTTGTAATGAAAGGTATTTTCAGTATTGGCCATGACCATCTAACCTGTAGCAGAAGACAGAGATGTAAAGGCACATGTTATTGAAGAAGCACAGGATTTCTTAATGTTGATGCTTTTTCCATTTGTCATGAAGAGACACAGAACATTCTTAATAACCTATACCAAGATATCAGTGATTACAAACATCTGTTCTTGTAAAAATGCATTTTTAAGGATTATAGAACTTATTTTTATGGATAACCATGGATTGAGCTAAATATTCTTCTAAATTTTTAGAAAATAAGTTTTGAGAAATTATAATGGTACTTAGTAGAGAACATAGATTTGATTTCTTGGTTTACAAATTCAAGGAAAATGCAGAAAAGATTAAAAATGTTACTAATCAAAACTAATATGCAGACACAGCTTACCTTGTACCACACAATACCCAAAAAGACTCTAATAATAACTATAATATTAAATATATTTATCTAATAATAAAACCTAGAGCAAACACCTCATGTTACAAAGACCACCTCACTTCTAGGAGACAAGATCTTCTAGTATATACTGAGTCAGAGTGAAATCTACATCTTTCAAATACATTTGGGAAATCTGATTGGATTTTTGCACCAAGTTTGATGTCCAGAACACTCTCTCCATCTTTTAATCTGTAGAGCATCCCCTTTTTCTATCAGAAACCATGCAAATTTTTGGAAAATCATTTTCAGTAAGATTTTATTCTTTTGATTCAAATTACCATATTGTAGCATCTATTCCTCAAATCATATTGACATATTAGTTATATTTATATTTATTACGGTTACTTCGATATGCAATAAGTAGAAAATATATTTGCTGCAGTTTTCTTCCTGCAAATCAGCCATGTTAGCTACAATGGTTTAAAAACAAAAAGAGTTAGTGTCAGAATTAAGAGACTTTATACAAACACCTTAGAAACAGACACTGGAAAAACAGGCATGTAAATCAGTTCTATTTATAAAATACATAAATCAAGATACTACACTTGAGGATCGGCAAGTAATGAGCAGAAAATATATTTACTGCTTTCAGGTCAGTTCTAACTTTCTTCTTCTTCTTCTGTTACTGTTGGGAGATCTGTTTGACTCTGAAAAACAACAACAAAAAAATTCTATCACTTACCAGCATTCACTGAACTTTGTAAAAAGGAAAATGGGAAAAACTGCCCATGATAGACAAGCTGTTACTTATCAATATAAGCATGTATTCTTCCATTCAATAGAATGAATAAAATGAATGTTATCACCAGATTTCTACTATAAAATCCAGCAAATTTGGATGAAGCATTGCGATTCTGAGGGCAGAATCAATAATACAGGCCTATATGTCTTATTTTATCAATCTGTTCTTAATTTGTAGCAAATGTATCACTGTAAAACCTGAAATAAAGGTTTTATAACCTGAAATAAACCCCAAAGGCCAATGTAATCTAATGCCTTTAGGCATGAAAACTTGGCACATGTAGGAAGCAGCAGGTACTACTGACGACTCATTTTCACTTCTGGTTTTGCAATTTTCTTAATAAGAACTCATAAAATAGGCCCAAAGCCTCAATAATATTTTAAAATATGTAATTATCAGAAAATTATAAAAAATTGGGCTATATGAGATATTGCATACACGTCTGATTTACCTCAGTGGAAAAAACACCTGTGAGAAGCTGACCCTAAGAACAGTGACAAGCATTTTCAAAAATCTATTGAGAGAACACTTCTAAAACAGGCTGCTATTAAAGCAACCTTAAGAATAAAACATATTAATAGAACAACATAAATTCTGAGCTAGAATTTCACAACTGATACCAGAAATGATTTAGTACTTGTTGTACATAACTGTTCACACAGCACAGAAAGGCTGCCTCCGCCTTAAATATATTCATGCTTTAGTCAGTAACACATTTGAATACAAAAGGGTGTTTTAAATCTTGAGGATTTAGTGAGGTAATACCACAGAGTCTTCTAGAATGGCTGAACTCCTTTACCAGAGTGCAGCTATGGGCAGTTTGGAGGTTGTAGCCAAAATACCATCCCTTAAACAGTTTTAACCTCTTGATAGGTCAGCAGAGAAAAGCAAATCTGTAACAATCAATCATTAATAATCTCTTTCTAAATACTGACCAGTTCACTTGCATCTGGCTCCTCAGAAGTAGGTGTTCCAGGTCTATCTGTAATTTCAGATATTGTGTTTTCATCTTCCTGTGGCAATGAAAACCAGTTTTCAGTTAAAACGTCCCATGTCATGAAATCACATTTCAGATGTGTTAAAATGACATTATGTATTAATATAAAGAGAATACTTTAGGTAAGTGCTATACAAATTTAGTAGTATGGGAATACGGTCTTTGTACGCTTAGCCCTATTTTTTATATATTTTTTTTAATTAACAGCAATTTAATTCTTTTCATATTCATTGTTTCTGTCGCATTCATACTCTCATCATCCTACAATAACATTCTGTCAGTATTATAAGAGTTTTCTAAAAACTTAGTATTTATAAAATACTCTGTGGTCCACAGAGTACTTGAAAGCTTTAGGGAGATAAACATGCCAATTATCCATGTATGTTTCTAAGGAAGCAGCATTTAAAGACCATAAACACAAATATCTGTATACGCACTCTTCTCTTAGTATAAATTCCCATACACCACTAAGATATATGAATCCAGAGGCACTGTAAACCCAAAGCACAGTTCTTTTTCCAGGTATAGTAAATGGATTTTGTGCTAACACCCTGTAAAACATTACTGTCTTGATACTTAAATTAGACATGCTTATTTTATAAAACTTTCTAATAAATACCATCAAGGAATGTGGAAGAATCAGCTAAGCTGACCTTATGCTGGATTTTTGCAATAAATTTATGTTTTTTTCTGACCAAAATTCAAGTATAAAACCCAGACTGCAAAAGCCAAGCATAAGACATTTCCCCCTATCTACACTCCTGTTTCTTTAATTATGTGTTAATTCAACACCCATGGGCTTCTGCTTTGTGTTTTGTAATTGATGCCTGCATCTGGAAAAAGTGGCTGATAAATGGCATTTTCAAACCAACAACTAAGCATTAGCTTAAACCTCTTGATCCTCCTGCTCCAACTGCTTTTCAGCTTCTATAATCTGTGCTTCCAGCTCTGCACGTTCTTTCTCCAACTGAGCCTGCAATCAGTTTAAGAATGGTCAAATTAGAAAGAAAAAAACCCCACATTTATCTTTTTCACCACTTTGTTTACGATGAATTTATTATTGAAATAATAAATAAAAAGTAAGCATAAAACATAGCTGCTATGTTAATAACAAAGTCCTTTCAGTATCATCTGGTTTAACATTTTCAAAGGTTTGAGACTCTTATGGATAAAAAGGCTTCATTACCAAGAGGAAGAATAAACAGTTAACTGAAGTTAGTGTACACCCTTCAGATCCTGTCTTATTACACATGCTCTTTATCAGTCTGTATCAGTTATCTCCTACGCTTTGGATTAAGCTCTTTGATACTTTGTGTAATACCTAGCACAGACGGATGAATCAATATGGAATCAAAACTATAGAAAAATTTGGCAAGCAGTGTCATTAATGTTAATCATGTCTATCAGCAACCTTTTCTATTTACAACAGGAAACATCTAACAGGAAGTGTTTATTAATTGTGAACATAAGTCCTATTACATCAAAACTTCAGAAACTGCATCATCTAAGTATTTACATTTACAACTCTAGAAAATACTGTTTGCTCTTGCATTTTGTGAGCAGTTACAAGTATGGTCATAGTTTTCTGTTCCTTTTTGGTACGTAAAAGCAAAACTTACCTCACTATTTGACTATAGCCAAAAAAGAGATTAAAAAAATATGCATCTGAGTATTGTTCAACATCTTTCCCACAGCTTACGTGATTTATTTAATTCTCAGTGAATTATCTCTACACACAATCTCTATTTTTATTTATTATTTTACATCACTCATGAAACCCTTAAGCACATTATGTTTTGTTTGCAAATAATTAAACTCCAAATGAAATAAAATGAATGCATCTTACACTAGAGCTGGGCATAATATGATCAGCATAAATTTAAAATTAAGCTTTTGATTTTAACATCGTGAAAGTCATCCATACAAAAAAATCCAGTTAGGTCACATCAATATCACCACAGCAACACTGAGTTCACATGTCTCTTTTATAAAGAATGGCTAGAAACATAGATACTGTATTTATTTCTCATACTATAAGCTCAAACAGTATTTTCAGTTACTTCTCACATAAGTCCTAAATTGGCTGCTTTTTACCTTAACAGTCATCATTTTTTAATAATATTTTACCACATAGGATGTAAGTTTTCCTACCCGTGTGCTGATTAATAATTTCAGTTACTCAGAAAAGTGAGATAAAAGTGAGCATTGCCTAGAATTATCTATTATTAAGTATTCATAACCTGACGTTGTTCTTCAAGTTTCCGCTGCTCTTCCTCCTGGATTCTCAACCTTTCAAGTTCTGCTAGGGCTGCCTCCCGTTCTTGTTCCAGCTCAGCTCTCTCCAGCACTCTCTATTTCAGAGGTAATATAGAATCAATTGAACATAAAAATGAAAGATATATTAAATAGCATCAACTATATTGCAGCAATCTTTTTTTGCCTAAGTTGGATCCACCTTTTTTTCTTCATCTAAGTTTCTTCTGTAATTGTAAATCCAGTGTGCAAGATACTCGATGGGATCTGCCGGCTGATGCTCTACAATCTCTGCCAGCCCCTTCTTCAAGCAACTTCCCAGGCATTGCTTCAGATACTGAGACTCCATCCAAATCTACAGACAATAAGCAGACAGATATTGGACATCAATTAAGTTAGGGGGTTTAAAAATTCTTGCTTCAGGCACCAAACACTGACTATGACATTACTTTTACTAAGCTTGCAATTTATACAGGTTATTTTAATAGTGGTTTAGTTCTTAAAAGCTCCAGTGACAGGTCAGTTATATCAATCACTGCAGAAAAAAAAATGCTCAAACCCCACCTTACAGTTTAGACATGTATAATTCATAAACTACTTGGAAACATGCTGCTAATTCTAGGTCTGCATGATAACAAAAACAAACAAATTGAAAACCACAACAGGACATAGAAAACTTATACACAGATACTCGGAGAACATGGGAGTAGTTCTAAAGACGATTAAAGGATAATTTTAGTTTGAACCGTCAAAGCACTTTTCAAGATGTGTCTGCAAGGCGAGGGCCTGAAGCACTCACTCTACAGTTACAAAAGGCACAGATCTCCGTGCACACACTTTACTAGCCCAGTTTAAGTAAACACGAGCCCTCCTTTGCTGTCAAGGGGGCTGAATCCGTGTGGGGCAGCCGTGGCCCGGCGGGGCAGAGCGCCCGGGCACTTGGCACAGCATCGGATCCTGTCCCATCCTCCACCTTCACGGCGGCTCCGGGTGACCTTAATGGTGCCCACCCCCTTAACCCGGACCCGCCACCCGCGCCCTCTTGCCCGGGCTCCACATGAGCACAGGCTGGGCCTCTCCCCTTCCCCTTCGCTCCGGGAAGGGCGGGCCCGCTCCTTATCCCTACGCCTGGTGTTGGGAATCCGGGGAGGATCTGCTCCTTATCCCTACGCCTGGTGTTGGGAATCCGGGCAGGGCCTGGCCGGTCAGCCCGTCTCGCCCCGTGCTCCGCGCCAGTCACTGGCAGCCGGTGCTGTCGCTGCCCTGCTTCTGGCGCCGCGGGGCTGCGCTGTAGCCGCTCGCCTTCCCTCGGAGAGCAGCCCCGCTCCGGCTCCTTGCTGGCAGCAGCTCCCAGAGCCCCGGGACGCAGCCCTCGGCACGGCCCGCTCCCAGCGCCCGGCCCCGGCCCCGAAGGCGCGGGGTTGCTCTGCAACAGCGCCGCGAGCGCAGCGGGCCCCAGCGCCGCCCGCGGGAGCTGATGGACGGGTGAAGGGCCTCTCGGAAAGGTCACCGATGGCACAGAACCGGGAGGAGGGGCCGAGACCCCAGAGGGTGTTGTGGCCCTTGAGAGAGACCTCGACAGGCTGGAGGGATGGGCAGAAGAAGAACCCGAAATTCAACAACGGCAGATGCAGGGCTCTGCACCTGGGGAGGAGTAACCCTGAGCACCGGGGGAAGCTGGGGACTCAGCTGCTGGAGAGCAGCTCTGTGGAGAGGAACCTGGGGTCCTGGTGGACAAGATCTCCATGAGCCAGCAGTGCCCTTGTGGCCAAGAAGGCCAGTGGTATCCTGAGGTGCATTAGGAAGAGCATTGCCAGCAGGTCAAGGGAAGTGATCCTGCCCCTCTGCTCAGCCCTGGTGAGGCTCCGCCTGGAGCGCTGTGTCCAGTTTTGCGCTCCCCAGTGAGAGAGAGAGATGGAGACATGGAGTGGGTCCAGCAGAGGGCTATGAAGATGATTAAGGGACTGGAGCATCTCTGGTACAAGGAAAGGCTGAGAGGGCTGAGCCTGTTCAGCCTGGAGAAGAGATGATTGATAGGGAGCCTCATTAATATGCATAAATATCTAGAGGGGAGGTGCTAAGCTCTGCTCCGAGGTACCCACCAGTAGGACATCAGGCAGTGGTCAGAAACCGATGCATAGGAAGTTCCATCTGAACAGGAGGCAGAACTTTATTTTGTGCAGATGACCACACACGCTGGGACAGATTGCCCAGAGAGGCTGTGGAATCTCTCTGGAGGTACTGAAAACTGTGTGGACGCAGTTGTGTGCATGTGCTTTAGAACGACTCTGCTTAAGCGGGGGGGACGGAGCAGATGACCCACTGTGATCCTTTCCACCTGTTTTAGTGCCATCTCTTCTGTGAGCAGATTCCCTTCACAACTGACGTGATCTTTTCTGCTCCCTGCCACACTCATCGGCTGACGTTCACCTCAAATTTGACCAGCTGTTTGTTTTACTGTCGACTTCTAATCGGGTATTAAAAAGCCCTGAAAACAACTGCAGCTGGAAGAATTAACTCCGTGTGTTTATTAATTGCGACGCATAGGTGCACCGGCATTATCTTGGCCTCTCCTTGGCAGAAAAGGAAGGGGGCTGCTTCCCTGAAGGAAAGGCAGCTGGCGGAGGTGCCGAGAGCGGTGTGGAGCCGGCTGCGGCAGCTCTGGGATCGAACGGGTTGGGCACGGCTGTTGCGGCCTGGGCCGTGCCGGCCGGGGGGTGTCGCTGGCGGCCCGCGAACGCTCCGCGCAGGCCGCAGAGCGCAGCCGCCCGCAGAGCGCAGCCGCCCGGCCGGGCCTGAGGGGCCCTGCGCCGGCGCGGCCATGGCGGCGGAGCGCGGCACGGCGGCCGAGGCCCTCGTGGGGCAGGTGGTGCTGCCCGGGGACCTGCTGCTGCTCCCCGCGCACTACGACGAGGACGCGGAGGGCGAGCGGCTGCGACTGAGCGCGGGCGCGGCGCCGCAGGGGCGGCTGCTGTGCGGGCCGGGGCTGCGGCGCAGCGGGGCCGGGCTACTGGTGACCAAGTGCGGGCTGCTGCGGCATCGGCCCGCGGGCGGCGGTGCCTACTGGGTGGACTCGCAGCAGAAGCGGGTAGGGGCGCGGTGGGACCCGGGTGTCCGTGTCCATGTCCATGTGTGTGTGTATGTGTGTGTGTGTGTGTGTGTGTTAGACCCGGTCTCGCCCGCGCTCCCCTGACCCCTCTGTCCCCCTCCCCCGCTGCAGTACGTGCCGGTGAAGGGCGACCACGTCATAGGGATCGTGACGGTCAAAGCGGGGGACGTCTTCAGACTGGACGTGGGCGGCAGCGAGCCGGCGTCCCTGTCCTACCTGGCCTTCGAAGGCGCCACGAAGAGGAACAGGCCGAACGTGCAGGTGGGTGCCCTGGGTAGCTGGCGGTAGCGCTCCAGCCGCGTCGTTTGGTGGCGCTTCTGTTGCGTTCCAGTAGCTTTTCTTAGGGGAAGTGTTTCCATAAGCCCACGTTACAGGAGGTGTGCGGGTCTAGTTGTAATGGTTTCGCCTTGGTCCTTTTCGGAGGGTTTTGCACCATTAGGCCGCGGCCTTTCTGGGGTTTCTTGGGAGGACAGACTAGCGTGGTGTGCCCTCTCTCAGGTGGCTGGGTGCTTCACTCTCATGTTTTCATTTGCTCATAGTGCTGCCAGGAGCAGCTCAGTTCACGAATAAGGTGCATCCGAAAGCACACTCCGATGTTAAGGTTTTAAAAGATGTGACGCTGGTAGAAAATGTTAGTTGTGTGAGTTTTTTAACAGCACTATTATGAATTGTAGTGTTGCGCATGCGTGCCATAGTTTCTGCTCTTGGATGAAATGCCTTTACCAGAATGGTAAAGGAACTGTAAAGAAAAACAAAATAGACCAGTGTGGTATTTGTTATTGATGTCCTGCTAAATGATTATAAGAGGTTATACTTTTGTTTTTTGATGCTGTTTTGTTTAGGTGGGAGATCTTATTTACGGTCAGTTTGTTGTAGCAAATAAAGACATGGAGCCAGAGATGGTCTGTATAGACAGCAGTGGAAAATCAAGTGGAATGGGAATAATTGGACAAGACGGCTTCCTCTTTAAAGTCTCCTTAGGTCTAATAAGAAAGTAAGTACTAAAAAACATCAGTGGTCGCTCTCATGTGTAAGATTGCCACAACTGTTTCTTCTGAGCAGTGGGGACAGTTTGGTAAATCAGACTGTGTAATTCTTGTAGTGCATTTAAACCACTTTTACTGAATAGAGTATGGATTGATCTAGAAGGAAAGTTTATTTTTCCTTTTAAGGGGCTTAGAAGGTCTTTTGTGTAGTGTTGCATGACTTTTTTAAAAAAAATGATGTGGTTGCCAAGGCAGTATAGGAAACAGAAGTAGTGACCTGGGGAAGTCAAACATTCAGGATAGTGTTTCAGGTGTATGTACGTAGTACCTTGGAGTTTAAAATTTGTCAATGCTTATTGCCCTTTTTCTGTTTAATGGGGTAGTGAAGGGTGTATGTTTTGCTGATAGCTGATTAAAGGGATCTTTACATGACTTTCTGATTTCCAAAGAAAAATAAATAGCATTGAAATAAGGATACAGATGAAAGTAAATGTAGGATTTTAGTTTAAAACTGACACATTAATCCAGGAACTGTTTCCTAAGATTTTAAATATATTATGAACTTGAGAGTTGCTTATGCTGATGCAAATGTAAGACTTTTTTTATGACTGTCAAAGAATACCAGACTAGTTGGATAAACAGCAGTCAAACTTTGTTGTTGCTTTTTGGGTGGAGTTTTTTGTTTTTTGTTCTTTGGATAAGCAATCAGGCAAAGCAGAGCAGCTTTTCCCTAATTGTAATTGTCTGATTTATATGTCCCGTCAGAAGTCAGTGTGAGTTGATACAAAAACTTTTTGCAGCCATTCTGTTTTCCAAATTTTGTCTGTATGAAAGTTAAAGAGTAACAGCATATTACAAGTAGACTGCTAAACCATGATATGCTTTTAGTTTTTGTGAATACTTGTTCAAGCTTGATTTAATCCTAGACATATTACAGTATTTAGTATGCTGTCATCTAATAAAAATGAAGTAGTCTGTTTATTGCTGTTAATATTGTTTCGTGAAGTAGAAGGGAAGTCCTGTTTTGAAAGACATATCTGGGGCATCACATTTATAAATAGCACTTAAAAATGCCATTTTGTTGAACAATGTACTTTTAGAATTTATTAGATCATAGAATTGTTGTAAAAGTATCAACTCACTTAAAACTTGCTAGGGATTGCTTCTGAATCTGGTGAGAAAAAAACCTAAATTTACAATGGTTTTATTTTTTAGGTGCATGTATTTTATATGATAGAAACCTTGAAAATCTGATACTGGATTGCTATTTTGGATGTATATACAGCTTAATCATCTTCCAGTGTTTCTTAAATATCTCCTATAATAGCAGTACTGCTGGAGTTACTGGTCAATAATAATGTGGTGTCTGTAAGTGTGAGCACTTCTTCCTCTGACTTTTTTTTTTGGTCTTGTTCACAGGCTCTTGGCTCCCAAATGTGAAATAATTCAAGAGTTGTCACAGTTGTACCCATTTGAGCTGGTGGTGGGAATGAATGGAAGAATATGGGTAAAAGCAAAAACAGTTCAACAGACTTTAATTATAGTAAATATTTTGGAAGCCTGTGAGTATATGACTGCAGAACAGAGAAAACAAGCGCTTGCCAAACTGTCAGGGAACTGATAAGAGAAAACCTTGGGGATTTGTTTGTGATTACTGTAGGGTGTTTTGGTTATTTTTGTATTCAGATTTATATTAAAAGCCTTTTTTTAAGTAAAGTACTAGACCTTGGTTGTTCTTCTTTCCCTTCTTTATCCATTCAACTTGTTTTTGTGTTAAGGAGTTTGTTTCAACTTATCTTTATAGTTTTGAAGCCCTGTTTATGTTCATGAATTTTCTGACTAATGGGAAGATGGTCTCTAGAAGCTTTCATTAGCTCTGAATTCTGAAGTGTAACAACTTAGGTCTTCTTTAAAAAACTGTTCATTTTTTTTGAGCTTGCATGTATTTTTTTTAATAGTTATTAAAATTTCAAACAATCCATGTTTACTTGGGGTAGCAAAAAGTATCCCATGAGTCATTAATTTTGGTTGGGTGCTCTATTTGTACAGTGACATGAAGTAATGATTAATATGTTATGAAATTTGGGAATAGAAATGCAGGTAGAGAATACCAGAAAATAATTGCAGGGTGTAGCATAAAAGAATCACAGGGTGGTTAAGGCAAGTGATCAGATAAGACCAAAAATACATTCAAAGGGACGTTATCACTTTCCCTAAGAGATGACCTGCCTAGTAGCATTAAGGACTTAGTGATTAGGATGTCACGGTAATAGCCATGTGTTTCTTGATTCAAGACACCGATTTGTTTAGTAATGGCATGAAGATACCATAGAGCTTTGCTAATATTTAACAAAACCAGCATTTCTGAGAAAAAGCTATGTTTGGCTTCTTTGTGTAACAGTCCCTCTGATGCATATAGAGGAGATGCTGTCCTAGGAAGGGTAAGCTCTAAGTGAATTTTAGTATGTGAGTAATTTGCTACTGTTCTGAGAGAGAAAAAGAGCCCTGGATTAATGTAAGGGTAGTTACTGATACCTTCCTCCTGTGGGAGAAAATCTTGATTGTAGGTACCTAATGAACTGCTTGCAGCTGTTAGGCAGTCATTTAAATCTGTGATGTTCTGTGGTTCTTAATTAGCTGAATGGCTTAATAGCAATAGTTAAAGGGAATTACTAAAAATGAACTAATTAGGGTAAGCCTGAATACCATCTTAATTAATTTTGAAACATATTTTTTCCTGATTATTCTTTATTTCATCCAAAGCTCAACCTATGGCATTTGATGATAGGGTTGTCTTTGGCATTTCTGTCATTTAGAAGTTGGCTTCAGTTCAGAGCCAACTCCTCTGAGTCATCTGTAATGTGCTTACCTAGGGCTTCCCCTAGTTCCACAAGAACACAACTCTGATGGTTTCCATGTGAGTCAAATGGCTACAATTCAGAGTTCTTTGTGAATTTCAGTGGTCTCCCTGTTGAGCATCTAGGGCGTTGCTCATCTGGCTTGGTAGGTCTTTATTAATCTTTTTTCACCTGTCATCTCCCAGGTGAAGTGACTTTCATTCCTATCCCATAAACCTTTCAGGGCAGTAGTCTATCTCTTGCTACACATGAGAAGCTGTAAATTAATCAGGTTTTCCATACCTGTTCTTCTCCAGAGTTTTTTCAATTTCAGCTAACCAGAGCCTCTCTAGGTTGTCTGTTATTGGAACAATAGCTGACATAGGCAAAAAAGCACTTGCCAAATTATCTCAGGGTGCTACCTTTTTTTTCTGTGAATTGTTCTTGGATCATAATAATGAAACCACAGGAATGCACAATGACATGGATCATTTAATGGATAGTTGTGGTTTGAAATGGAATTAACCTTACCACTGCCCTTTACCTAAGGAAACTCCTTTCCCTTCCAAAAGCCTGTGTTTCAAGCTTAACCTGCAAGATAGAAATGAACAATCCCTGTTAAAATGCCAGCTTGGTAGTGCAGCACACCAAATGGCAACCTTGAAAGTTCTCAACATAATCAGCACACTATTTCATATCACGCATCATGCTGTCCTACTTTCACCCACTTATCACCCAAATACAAATTTAGTTACATCAAGAACAGGATACAAAATGCATTAAAGTTATCCTTGTTATTAATTTAGCAAAATTAAATAACCAAAAAGCTATTGGGTTTTACCCCTTACACAATCATTTTTAGTATGTTCCATACTTAAGTTGGTTTGACAGTTTATACAGTGGAAAAAAATTACAGGGGATGTGACCAAAATGGGTGTGGGGAAAAACACTTGAAAGAAAGTACACTTAAACACATTAGTAACAGAAGATGATATTCACATTTTGCTTTTTTTTTAACTTGGACAAAAAAAAAGCATATCAAACCAATTACAATTTGACAGGCTTTATCTAACAAACCAAACATTCAGGCAAAATCTAAACCATATCTTTGCGAACTTGTAATCTTATGTTGGTGACTAAACCAGTCACGAGGAAAGGTTATGAAGTATAATTTGGTTCTAGGAAGAAAGGCTGATCGTGATTTAGTTACGTATTAGGCTGGAAGTCTTCCACATTCGATTAAAGGCACATAAACCCATATGTTCTTGGAAACGGGACTTGCGGGAGGGATGCTGTGGACTTGAAATGTACCTTGCTAAGTAAGTAGAATGTCTTTTCTGTTGCATTTCTCCATGATGTTCACCTTTATTAGGTTAAGTCAGTATTTAGAGTTGTTAATTTCAGATACTCAATGATTGTGCTTTGGATACTTTGTTATATTGCTTTTCTTTCAAGCTGTTGCAATCAAGTTAGGTAAAAATGGTAGATGTCAACATGAAAATTCTTCATATGCCCATGAAAGATGAGCATAACCTCTTAAAAAGGAAGTTCACCAAGAATTAAACAGAAACCATGCATTGAAAATATAAAATACGTAGTTTGTGGCCCTTCCTAGGTTGATGTAGAAAGACCAAGAACAAATAATATCACAAAGTACAGAAATGCGGTGTTGAAATTCAGTTTGATAGCAATGCATTTGTGTTTTGCTCTAGCAGAAGAAAGTTACACAGACAAATAGCTCTGTAATAAGAGGATTAAGAGCTCAACTCTAAGGCTGTGGTTAGAGTGTGGCTGTAACTCTGCTAGATTAGAAGTTTACCGTGGCTAGCTACTCATTACAACCTTGCCACCAGGAGCTGGAACTGAGGCTTGCAGGCATGTGTATTTGATTCCTAGCCAAGTTCTGTCAAAATGACCCACATTGGCATTACACTTCTAATACCAGGGTTATTTTGGTTTTATCACATGGATGTTCTTTAGCAAAAGAGGTCATATAATTTTTCTCACAGATTTTAAATATAAAAAGCAGTTCTACTGGAGAATGCCAAATTTGTTAGAGAAAGCCCAGTTTTCTGCCTTAGAACTTGGACAAATACCTCTGAGTAACAGCTAAATCAACAGGTTTCAAACCTTAAAATTGTTCACCTCCAATGCTTACCTGAAAAGTATTTACATCAGATTTTCTAGCTACATAAAACCACCCTGATGAGATATGTTATTTGACTGAGTACAGAAACTTGTCTTAAAGACAATGTAGCACATTCCACTTGTATTAACACAAGCAGTCTTGTCCTTACTCATGACTTCTATAGATTTTAAGATGCATAGCTACCCTTGAAGGCCATAGTAAGAAATTAAACATGCCAGTTTTATCTCAACAACTTGTAAGAGAAATAGCCTAGAAACATACTGAGTGCATGGATTTTAATAGAAACTACAGAGTAGTTGCAGGTTAACACCAGGATCACTGTAGAATGACTGTTTTCCTCTGATATCCTGATTTTACAGAAGTGCTATTACTGCCTCTTCAGTGCTATCTTTTTGGGTAATTAGAGCTTGATGATGAACTTGGTTCTTGATGTTCAAGAACCTGGTTTTGCTTGCAGAGCCTGAGGCTTGATCACTGTTCTAGTGGCTTGAATAGTCATTAAAAATACCTTTTTTTTTACTGGTCTTCAGTGTCCTACATAGTATGAGAATACTAAAAAAAAAATCAAAATACTTTATTTGTAACACTGCAGTGAACAGGAGACAAACTATAGACCACAGATTCTATTTTGCTTACACTTAGCAATTACACTCATCTGACACAAGGATATTTAAAGACTGAAGGACAGTGGGAGGACTAATGACCTCATCTGCACTTTCCAAATGCCTTGGTTATCTTTTGTCTTGTAAATGATAGGCTTTTCTGTGATTCAGTGTTTGTTAAGCTATTGCAAAAGAGATTTGTTGTAAGAAACTGTATACCCACTGAAAAGACTTACTAATTCTTTCTTCCTGTTCTTGTTCAGATGGAAGGTATTGCACCAATCTCTTCTTGGTGTCCCACTGTGAACTTATGTGAATGAACTCATTTCAAAAGACCTGTATTTCCTTTGTCTTCTTCTGTGACTACTGCAGTTTACTACTGTCATCTTAGCTAAGATAAATCTGAGATTCTGTGTCTAGGCTGACTGATGTGTTTATTTTCTGGGAATCAGGATGAGGTTGAGAACACCCCTACAAGGGTACATGTCACTGTACAGCCTCCAAGCAAGAGACAGCTTGTGCCTGGCCTAGTGAAGATCTACGTCAGTCTGCTTCTGTGTGGCTTTGCCTTTAGCAGCATGTAGGTGAAAAGCTGTATATTTTTTTTTATATCTACATCTGATCTTATTGGCTTGGTGTTGAAAGTCTTAGTCTGGATGTCCTTTTACAGACCTAGGGCCTAGACCCCACCACTGTCTTTCCTTGTTGCTTTAGAGGTCTCCTGTTCCCTCGTAGAAAAGACAGTTTCTTTAATAGAAGCCATTTGTCTAACAATGCCCTTGGTCTAAGGCTGATCTATAGAAGCATGATCCAACAAGAAGAAGAAAAAACTCTTGAAATAATGCACAGCTTTGTCATTCTGTACATGAATTGAAAGTTTCATAATAGTAGATCATGTTTTAGCATAGCTACTGATACAGTGCATTCTGACTTACAGGCATGCCAGGGAAATTTAATTAACTGATGTGCAAGCAATTTACAGACTGATTCTCCTCATTCACTGCTATGAAACTGAATTATGAAGGCAAGAAGAGAAGGGCTGAATGTGTTTTTTAAGAACACTGTTCAAAGCCTGGGAACTTGAAGATTAAATACTGGTGTCTGTTGCTTTGTGAAGTGTGTGTGTGTATATGTGTTAGAGAGTTTATTAGTCTCTTTTTTTAAGAGGAAATATATAGGAATGACATGTGAATAGGTGCATGGAAAAACTCAGCTATAATAGATCAATCTTAATAAGATTTTATCAAAAGGAAAAAGCAGAAAACCAAAGAAGTCAAATTTCCATTCAGCTTTCCTGCCAAAATTTCACTACTTTTCTGAAGCAATGAAGGCAAAGATATCCTAATAAAGACAAAGTAATTGTTGCTGCACCTCCACTTAATGCAAGGAAAGCAAGCTTTTGTGGAGGTGTGGGTAGGGAAGGTTAGATTCCACTATTTTCATGACACCGTATTTCTTTAAATTCTGTGTCTATTAGATATGTGCATACATTCAAAGGATTTTGCTGCTTTGTAAAGTTGGAGGGTATTCCTGGATGGAATCCAGATGTGTGGGCTGAGATTTTGCTGCATTTTTTTGCAACATTTTTTCAATAGGGACAGATAAAATCAGTATCAATTGTGAGATGAAGTGCTTGTTATTCTCACCTGGTGCCTTGTCATGGACTCCTTCCCAGGGCAAAGAATAAATATTTTCATTTTGTGATAGGTGGGGGTTTTTCCTCCTCAGCAATACTGGCTACCTTGGAATTGTGATAGGCCAGCTGCCAGGTTGTTAGAGGTGTAATGTGCAGAAGTATCATTAAGAAAAAGTTCATTTTGTGTGTTTACCATGGAAACAAAAATAATGGAGCTGCCATTTTACCATTGCCAAATATTGTCAGCTCGGTCCACAACTATGGTAAAATTCAGAAGAAAGGAATCTTGACAGCCTGCAGAAATTAGGGTTTTAATTATATAATGATGGTTGACAAAATTTGCCAATCTTTTTTTTTTTTCTCATAATGTTTTTCTAAAGATTGCTGTGTCAGCATGGCAGATACATATATTCTAATGCTGATTGAATTTTAAAAAAATTACAAAGTCACTTCAGCATATTATGTTTGGTGTTGACAGACAACTGAGCCATGCTGATTAAGGAGAAAAAACAGAGATACTGTTTCATGTAGTTCCCAGGAAAAAAGGAGCCACAAATTCTTAATAATTCCAAATTCCCCATCTCTTTCAGGCAGTCCAGTAACGCTGTTTCTGCTATGAGGTTTGCTTAGGTTATTTTTTTTATTGCTGCTAAGACTTTAGTGCTTTTTATAATCCATTTGATTTCTGTGCGTAGATAAAAACATAACTACCATAACAATTTTGGGCGAAAAGACTCAAAATCTTTTCTTTGCAACTCCCTGAGCCCATGCCATTCTGGCATGTGTAGTGCAACATGGTACACGAATGCAATAGGCTCTTTCTTGCAGAACTTGCTGCTCCATGTGGCTTTCTGGCAGCACACGGCTGCTGCTGTGCTCTGCTGTAGGACCAGAGTGATAAGAAAAGGCCATTTTGTGTAGTCAAGTTTGGAACGTGGTGAAAAACTGGTTGGTGGAATGTAGACATGCCAGTACCATGAAAAGGGTTATGTTCGTTCTCCTGAGTTACTGTTGTGTTACAGACCAGGCTGTTCTGAGACCTCAGGAAATAGTCCCAAGGTAGTAAAGACGAGTCCTCTGAGTTTGTGGTTGGAATGGTGCCTAAGGACCACAAGCATCTGAAGAGCGTGTTTGTTAAACGGTGTTGTGACATGTTATTGGCTGGCTTATCTGAGCAAGTATATTCTTGAATGCAATATATATGCAAACATTTTAAGTGCCCCATTAATCAGATTAGTTGAATGATAAACTCACTACATTCTTGGACTCAGGTCGTTGTGGGTTGGGTGCTTTTCTTGCCTTGCGTATTTAAGCACTGTATCCCATAATGTACTTAGTTTCTTTCTTTACTTAGCCAGAAGCAACACTAGCCCCCGAGAGGGGACAATGGGTTCCGAGAGGGAACGGAAGGCTTCCATCCGTTCCAGCGGCTAACGGCGGGGCTAATCCCGCTGGCCGCACCGGCGCAGAGCCGCCGGCCCGAAGGGCACCGAGCACTGCCGGCAGCGGTGCGTGCGCGGAGGGCGCCGGGGGCGGGCCCGGAGCGGCGGCGGGCCCGGAGCGGCGGCGCTGTGAGTGCGGGGCCGAGGGGCGAGTGCGGGGCCCAGGGGCTGTGGGGCGAGTGCGGGGTGCGGTGCGAGTGCTGGCTACGCTGTGAGTGCGGGTGCGGGGCCGCGCGTGCGTGCGGGGCGGGCGTGAGAGCGGCGCTGTGAGAGGGGTCGCAGAGCGCTCACCCGGCGGGTGTGAGGGCCACGGGCCCGCCTTGTGCCGCCCGGGGCCCGGCTGTCCCTCCCACGGGCTGTCCCCCCGCGGGGTGCTGCTCTCTCCCTCCCCGCTGGCTGTCCCCCCGCGGGGTGCTGCTCTCTCCCTCCCCGCTGGCTGTCCCCCCGCGGGGTGCTGCTCTCTCCCTCCCCGCTGGTCCCGCTCGCTGCCGGCTCGATCGCCGGCTGTTGAGCACCGAGGGGCGGCCGGGGACCCCCGCCGCTCTCGCCAGCGGACCTCTGCTGCCCATCCCGAGCTGTCGAGGTTTGAAAACCTGCTTCTGCCTGCCCTCGTGGTTTAACGCTTTGAGAGATCCCTGCTTGCTAGGCAAATTTACCCCGTATGTAAGTAGGCACAGCAGGATCCGTGAAGGGTGAAAAGACTCCGTGCTTCGTTTCTCATTTCATTCGCGATGCGCTGGTTGGGTCCTGGGTGCAATCGCTCAGCTCAGGAAATCCACCTTTGAGCTGCTCGAAGGACCAGCTTGGAGCCCTCCCAGCCTTTTCTTTTATAACCATAGGGGCACTGTTGCCATCAGACCTGGTTCATAGCAGGCGATGAAAGGGGAAACAAAGTTGTGGAGAAATTACTCTGCACTGGGTGGGTGCATGGCAATGTGTTACAGCCTTGTTTATGCATAGAGCTCCTCTGCCCTATGGGGTGGAGTTGAAATATGTCCCATTTTCTTGTGTCTTTGATCTTAGTATCAATTTTGCTGATAAGAAATGTACAGTGTGAGAAATGAGAAAATTAAAATATAAGCAAGGCCTAAGAACTCAAAAAGGCTGGAAAATCTTATTTTAGGCTTGAATCTGCAGGACTTAGAATTCTTGGATCTGCTGGGTGAGAACAGGAGGGATCACTTGCTGCCTAGCACCTGCTGTGCTTTCAGTAAATGCTGATTTGTATTATTAGTGGGTCTGCTGGTATTCCCTTTCTTCTGCCACCTCTGCAGACTGACACAGGCTGCAGCTTTCCTGCTCTGGATCACCAGCAGACCAAGCAGTGAGTTCATCCCATATTGTCTTCAGATAGGTACTTTTTGCAGTTTTGTGCTTCATGAAATACCTCACATCTCTGTAGTATCCATTCACTGACAGATCAGAAATCTGAATCTTTCCATACACAGTGTCTAGCTGCCTGTTCCCTCTCAATAAACCAAGAGAGCTGGAAGATTTCCAAGGTGATGTGCCAAAGCTCTTGGCTCTCCCTTGCTCAAAGTAAAAGGCTTGTTGAGATGTTCGGTTTCTTTAAAACAGTCTGGGAATGGGGGTAACAGCTAACTTCCTTTCAAAGGGAGGAGTATGGTTTGTTTGCTTGACACAGCAACCTTTTCTACAGCTTCCATGCCAAGAGCATGGAATTCAGTAGTGAACTGTGCACGGATTGGGAAGAAACCTAAAAAGATGATTGCTATTCTCGACACAATGTGTGGTTTGTTAGGTCTTTACAAATGGTATAAAGAAAGGAAAATAATCCCTTGTGTTGTGAAAATTACATTTATGCCACAAGAAATGCTAGGAGGTTTCTCTGTGCATTGATTTTGGTGTTTACAGGCCAATTTAAGTTGGAAGAGTCCTCCTAGGTTTCTCCAGTCAGATCCCTGCTTCAGGCAGGGTTAAGTTTGAAGGTCTGTCAGAATGCTGTATTTTGTAATCCTTAATGGTATTTAAACGCTCATGAAATTTTGATGAGCATGTTACCAGGTTATTGTGAATTGTAAATTTTCTTTATAGGAGTTAGCTTACAAAGGTATTTGTAATCATGACTCATTTTGGGGAGGGGGGAATGTCTCATAAAAAATCATCTCAACTTGTTTGGGATACGCAAGTTCTGACAAAGCTCTGAAACATTTTTAGGCTTGATATGGAATGTCTTGGGGAAGCTGGAGCGGGAGAGAAGTGTAGAACAAGCAATGGTCAAAGATGCTTTAGGCTATAGAGTATTTACTAGTGCAGTCCAACTTTGTTGCAAGACAGTTTTCTTTTTAGGAAAAGTATGTAAGGAAATCTGTTTGCTACTCTGAGTCTTATTGGCATCTTGAAAACAGCGGCTTTCTCCTATTTTTTAGGGTTTTTTTGGACACCGCTGTAATGAGTCCTGTTTACGCTGTTAAAATAAATGTTTAAGGATAGCTCTCTTCTGAATGACAAGTTTTTTTTTTGGTTGTGGGTGGGAGGGAAATGAGACATCTAGAAAACAACGGTTTTAACTGGTCTTGATAAAAGTGAAGGCCATCTATTACAACAGGATTAAGATTAAATTGGTTTAAATTCTGGTTAACTGAATACTGACAGGCCATAAAGTAACTCACTGTTATTTTGTAGATCTCTTGTGGTCACCACAAAAACATACACACAAAAAGATGTTTTTTTCCTTTTTTCTTTGGCCTGTACCGTTTAAAGAGGAGTGTTCATTATTTTCTGGAAACTTTTACGGAGTTGAGGGATTGAAGTCTCAGAGAAAATGATACTTTTTAGCAATGGGATGTTGCCACTCAAGCAGGTAGCTGAGCATAGAAACACTGGGTTAATTCTGTAGTACAGGCTCTATACTAATAATTTTTTTCCTAATATTGTGCATTGTTATGACTTTTACATTTTTTTCCAGGGTTATTTGTGTGTATATATATATACAAATATTTATACAGTATATATACGGTGTGCATGTGTGAAGGGGTTAGATGTAGAATAGGCTGATACACAGGGAAAACGTTACTTGTAAAAATGCCCAGCTCTACAGAAGAGCATGGCTCAGGATGCAGATCTAGAAGTTTTGTTCTGCTTTCCCAGCTTCAGAAAAGCTTTCTGTAATTCCTGTTCCCTGTGCCTACCCACCCCATAAAAAGGGTAACCGTGTGTTCAGTTTAAAAAAAGAAAAAACCGAAGGGTTGGGTGATTAAGATGCCTTTAAATGAGCCGTGCCCTGGATTGGCCAGGCGTGCTCGCTGTTATCGCTGCAGGGCGGCTGGGCCGGGATTGGCAGAGGCTGCAGCCGTGCGCTCCTCCCCAGCCCTGCCCCGGCCGTGCCGTGCTGGGCCGGGCCGGGCCGCGGCACTCCTCTCCCGGCTCTCCGGTGCTCAGCAGCCCGCATGGGTTCGGGTGAGTGCCGCGCCCCTGCTGAAGGCTTGCGGGATGCTCTCCTGTCTCTTCTCGTGCATTATGGCTTGTGGGATACTTTCTTCTGTCTTCTTATGCTGCTCGGTGCTTAAAAACTTGATCACAAGGCGGTTGTGTTTGTATTTTAGGGTTGGGGGGAGGGTTGTGAAGTCCTTTTGGGCTTCCGATGTCCTTCATAAACAGCAGCTAACCAGAAGTGAAGCTGCCAGCTGCAAATGCTCAGCTGTTTTCCAGTCAGTCTCGCCACTTGGGGTTCAATGACAGGGCTCAGCCTGTCTTGTTAGCAAATGCTTTAATAATCCTGCCTGCTGCTTCCCATGCATATTTTTTAAAGTGGCTCATTATGATGTTTGCTTAGCAGGGGAGGAATTTAGGTAGCGACCTGCAAAGCTGCATTTTCCTTTTTCCTATTTATATAAATATAAAAAAATTCCCATATTTGAATAAGGTTAGGTTTTTTGTCACTGTGTGGAGATCAGAGTCCAACTAAACTGAAAGGTGTGTTGACTACAGTTAATGATGTCCTAGATCAATAACTACTGATTGGAAGCTGAGCTTTAGAGATGCTGTTTGTGCTAATAAAAATGAAAAGCTATGTGAGAACTCATTAATCATTTGCCACAAATTTTATAACATTTTTGCACACAAATGATGTGCACAAGGGATTAAAACTTGGGTCCCTCTCCACTGTCCATAACTATAAGTTTAAAAAAAACCCAAAAAACACTTCTTGACCTGATTAGATTGAAATCCAAATAGTTGGGTAATCAAGCTCTGGGAGGGAGCAGGGCTTTAGCCTTTTGGCCACAAAAATTTTAAGTCATAGCAGAAGGATATTGCTGCATTACATATGTTTGGACTTATATTTGCATGAGTCCACAGGCTGGGGTCAGGATGGTCTCTGATAGGTGTCAGAGGCTGATAAAAAGAAATGTCATTACAATGTGACTTCATGTTTGAAAGATGTAAAGAAAGCAGATACGGTCAAGGAAGTTTTGCCATAGTTAGAAGTAAGTGGTGAATTAGGGTAGTATCTGTTCTCTTATCTGCATGATGTTTGTGTAAACTGGCCTTGTTTCTTGCTCAGGATCATGGATTACTTAAGTTTTTAGATACCATGGTACTGCCACCCTTGAAACTAAGTATGCTGTTAAAAGAACAATGTGATCTTTTTGTTTGTTTGTTTGTTTCCCAATGCTGGATTTGTTTCTCAGTAGTATTCTGGAGCTGGCTTTAAGGATGGAAAGGGGTTTTCTCACAGAAAATTCTGGTCACAAAAGTGAGGAGCTACTCCTAATTGTTTCTGAATTCTGGCAACAGCTAGCTGTGGGGATAAAGATGATGTGTATGTCTGGTTTATTGTCAGCCACAGTTCAAAAGAGTAATATTTTATTAGATTTATTGAGGTGGGAACCTCACCCACACAAAAGTATATACAGACAGCAATACTTACTAAAATATTCTATCAGGAAATGGGGTTTTTGTGAAAAAAACCTTGATTCTCCATAACGTGTAATGCTACAGTTGCGTGAGTACAAATATACTGCCCTTGTGATGTAAGTGTACAGTGACTTCTTATACTGCCAAAACTCCAGTGACTCTTGTACCACTTATTACTCAGAGCTGGATCTTGAACTTTGTCCATGAGGCAGGGCTGTTGTGATTTCCAGCATCCTCATTAACTGATACTGCATCACTGGAAGCCCTTTCCAGGCTTGTGAAATACTTGCAAGGGTCAGGACTGGGCTGTGGAGGGTTTGTGGATGGAAGGTGGTTGAACAAAATTGCCTCCTAACTTGAGCCACCAGTAACCACAAGCAGGGTTTGTATTTTAGCGCTGCAATATTTGTATGTAATGGTTCCCATTGCAATGCTGTCAGTCCCAGGTGGTGGGTGTGAGTTTAGGCTGTTTGTTCCTGCTGTCCTTTCTGCCTTAGCAAGAGTGGCAGTGAGCTAGCGTAGAGGAAGAAGGTGCTGTCCCGGGCATGTTTGTAGTGTTGGATCACTGGGTAATAAAATGGTTGCAAGTCTACATTTTTCTGTCTGCAGGCATGAGCTCTGAGTTTGGCTTTGTGCCTGCTTTGGTTCTCAGTGGGGAACTGTGAGGAATGTGAAAGGTTACCAGTTATGATGAACCAGATAAAGAAGGTTTAGATTTATTTTTTTTTCCCAAGTATTTTTGGAATATTTGTAAAGTTCACAGTTTAATATAGATTAGTGTGTATAAAACATTTAATTTACAAATGCTTCTTTTTTTTTGAAAAAAACTGCTGTCTTACTATAATAATTTAGGTTACTGGATAATGTATAGGTCATATTGTTAGAGGCTGTTCATTACACACATACACTTTGATCATCTTTCTCCTCATTGCATCTGAGCACTTAATTATTAATGTTTTTGTCTGGTGGCAGGGAAGGGTAAAAACATCTTGTTAATATCTAGTTTTGATGTGGGTCAAGCACAGCACTGGAATGTAATCACTATCTTTTAAAACCCATTTCAGTACATTAATAAATATACAGATTATCTTCATTAAACCAAAGATACCTGCATGAACTTTTAGTTGTTTTAACCCAATTCCTCCTCCTCTGGCATCATCCATGTCCAATGTCAGAGCTGTTCTTTCTTTCTCTTTCCAGAAATGTCCTTCCTGCCTGACTTGGGGGCCTTCACCATGGGCATGTGGTCTGTTGGCCTTGGAGCCATTGGTGCAGCTGTGACAGGGATTGTCCTTGCTAACACTGACTTATTTTTGTCCAAGCCAGAAAAGGCCACATTGGAGTTTTTAGAGGAGATACAGCTAAAAACTTTGGGACCAGGTAAGAATCTGGCTATTTCAGACCATGTTCTTCAAAAACTGGACTTTCATAAGAACCTTTCTAAGGCTAGGGCTGGAAGCAGTTTTCTCAGTCTTCCCTAATGTACTTGGGTGTCCTTGATATCCAATATTTGTGGTGAAGGAAAAGCAACCAAAGCTGTTATTTCTGGATGAAACAAGACACACTTCCAAAAATCAATAATGCACTGATCTCCTCTTATGCATACAGATTTTTATATTTTTTCTGTTAGAACTCTCTTTGAATGTGGAATTTTCTGTAGTGCTTTGTGTTGGTCCATAAAGTATTAATCGTTATAAACAAAAATGGCTGATATTGTTGGTGTTGTTTCTCCTGTACAAACAGAACAAAGGACATTCAAAGCAGGTGAACTATGGAAGGAGAATGGTGCAGTGATCATGGCTGTACGAAGACCTGGATGATTTTTGTGCAGAGAGGTACTTGCTGGGCTTGGGGATTAATTAAGAAGAGTTGAGGTCTGATTGCATAAGATAGTCTGTAAATAAAGGGAGGGGATGAACAGGACAGTCATCAAATACATCTGAAATACCTGCAAGGTTTTGTTTTATGGTTCAAACTGGTCACCAACTACCAGCATACTTAGTTTCCTTTGCAGCTGTTTTGTATGGTCCAGGTCCTGAGCATTTTCCTTCTGAAGGTGATAGTTACAAGATTTTTACATCTGCCAGGGACCTAGCCCATGGTAATTAGAAAGGGAGATTGCACAAGATTCAGTTGGTAATGAGTCTTATGAGCTATTTATATATATATAGTCCAAAATAAGTCTCTTTGAGCCAGGTAGTCTCTGGTCAAATGCAGCCCAAGACTGGACTGGCAGAAAGCCATCAGATAAAGCTCAGCTGCAAAAACAGAGGTGTGCATAGAGTGAGTATCTCTCTGTTCTGGGTGCTAAATGTGAGGCAGGAAGGTACAGACTCTGGAGATAAGGAGTTTCTGTTCCTTAACAAGGTGGGCTGGAAAACAAATTTTGATCCTTAACTTGACATTAGGCTCCTTGGGTGGAGCTCCTTGGAAGCAGACACCTAAAATATAATTTGAATGTACCAAGTGTCTGGGAACAGCTATAGCTTACACCTAGGACATTGTTTCTCATAGCTATAGGGAAAAATAGTTACTATATTGTTACTCACTGGTCTATAACATGGAGTAATTAAACTTATAACCTCTTCATTAAGGTATCTGCTCCCGTCCCAGTAGCAACTGCTTAACTAGGTGTAGCATTCATGGAAGGTTAAAGAGCTTTGCTCTCTGAACAGGTGTAGCGTAGGTGGGAGGAGAATGCACTTACATGCCTGACTCTGTAACTTTCACACAGTCAGGAATCCAAGAGTGATTTTTTTATTAGTAGTAGTAGTATTACTGAAAGTTTCTGTTTTTTTCTGTCTGTTCATCCCTGTTTCTCCTTGGTACTCAGTGTATATTCTAGATGTCCTGCAAGCCTTTCAGCTAAGGTATTTCACTTAGGTGACTGAGAGTGATCATGTAAAGTGTGTCCGTGTTTTTAAAGTGTAGAGTTGAGTGTTTTTGTGGGAATTCTGTCCAGTAGAAATGACCTTTCTCCATGGAAGATAGGAAACATATTTTCAGTGCACACTCTGATCAAAACCTCAGGGATCCTTGTACAAACTGTGGGAATTGGGATTCCTTTAGGAGAACAAAAAACCCAGCAGATGAGTGGTGGCACCTTGCACACCAGAAAAAGCAGTTTTGCATCTGGGATACTGAAAGTCTATGAAGAAACTCCCTGATTTTTTGTTACTGGGGGATTTAGGAAGGAGAGTCTATCTTCATTACTTACTTGAAGCTTGTATAGACTGCTCCTGCACAGAGCCTTCAAAATACTTTGCAGAAGGATTGATAATGATGGATGTTAACTTGGAAAAAGGATTGAAAATCTGAAAAAGTTAAATGATGTGCAGGCATTTAGAATGATATTTTTATATCATTCTAAAATACTTCAAAAGATAATTGAAGCCCTATTACAGGCAAGGTATATCTACAGCTCTAATTTAAAAATATGTTTTATCCAGTAAATGCTCAGAAGAACCTTCCTCCTCCATGTTTAACAAAGGAAATTGTAGTAAATCTGATGAAGAGCTGCCTAAGAGTACAGCTAGCTTAAATGTTACAAGTCTGTTTCTGGTCTGAATTCTCAAGCCAGAATTTGTGTGTTTCTGATGGTCTTGAAATTCAATGTGAAGCTTTCCAACCTCTATTTATTGACTGAAATGTCTGGGGCTTTTTCCTTTACTTAGGAGGCTTCTGAGCTCTCCTCTCTGAAACCCCAGCTGTCCAAGCTGGGTGTCCCTCTCTATGCTGTTGTGAAAGAGAAGATAGGGACTGAAGTGGAGGATTTTCAGCATTATTTCAAAGGAGAAATCTTTCTGGATGAAAAGGTATAGTGAAGTTGGTGTTCTTCTTTTGTTTAAAATCGAATCTATGAATGCCCTCTTTGAGGAGCTTGTATAAATAAGTAGAATGTAGTCTGAATAAAAAAGGATTTAGTAGCACTGTAGTTTAAGAAGTTAATTGGCTTTGTTTTTCTATATTTATACATCCTGCTGAGCTTACAAACTGCGGTGTAACTATGCACTGATAATGCACTCTTGCAGGATTATTCCTCCCCTTTAACAGGTAAACAATATGGCCTGTTAATATTGATTACTTTCTTTTACTGGCTGTGTGACTTGCTGATGTTTATGATGTGTGAATCAAGGTTTGAAGGTGACACATATAATTAATTCATGATGTACAGGCCAGATTACAGTGATATGGTTTATCCTGGGACACTGGCACATGCTGGATTGCCAATCTCATGTCCTGCAGAACCACCGCCCTGCTTTCTCCCTAAGCCAGGAGATACATTTAAAAATCATTTGAGTTCTGAAGAAAAAAGAATATGTAATAGTCAAAATCTACTAGACAATCTTTTATTTTCTCTCTCCCCACTGCCTGTGTGAAAGAATCAGGCTGAATTTAAAAAAAACCCAACAATCAACCAACCAAAAAGTATATTTATCACAAAGGACTGCTGTTGTTTGCACTATGGATGTAGGTGTACATGAGGCTTAAGCACTAGTGGATGAGCTTAAAATCCACATGAATGAAAGGTCCTTTTCCCTTTGTTTGCTGACATATTTTCTGTTCCCCTGCAGAAAGGCTTTTATGGTCCACGCAGACGAAAAATGATGTTGTCAGGCTTTTTCCGCTTGGGAGTTTGGCAAAATTTCTTCCGTGCTTGGAGAAGTGGATATAGTGGAAATCTGGAAGGAGAAGGATTCACACTGGGAGGTGTATATGTGATTGGAGCAGGAAGACAGGTACTGCAGGCCATCTAGGAAGCTTTTATCTCTCGTATCAGATCAGAAGTTTGTTTCCTGGAATTGTTTGGTTTGGCAGTGGATCTTTTGCAGAGAGACGTGTCTGAATTTGTCTTTTGTGTCTTTGACTAGGGTGTTTTACTGGAGCATCGTGAGAAAGAATTTGGAGACAAAGTCAGCCTTCCATCTGTCCTTGAAGCTGCTGAGAAGATAAAAACACAAGCTTCATAAGTGAAAAAACAGTTGCACATGTTTCTGATTAGAGCTTGAAATGTAGAATGTATCCATGTCTTGAATGTATGGTGTAATTGCTTAACTATTTAGGGATCAATGCACATGAAAGGCTCTCTATTCAAACACAGAAAATTATGAAAATCCTCTTGGATTGTTTTTGGTTCCTTTGCAGTCCTCCAGGTGGCCAGGATTTTGACTGGTCCTTTGTATCTGACTGTATTAATGAAAGGCTGGGTCTAAAATCTGACCTAGCCTAGATGTTTTCAGTCAGAGAAAGTCAGTTGAAAACCTGTCTACTAGGGAAGTAAAACTCTGCTAAGGCTGTAGTAATGGAGTACCAGCTGAGGGGAAAATATAATAAAACTTAATGTAAATGAAATGCCTTTGATTTTTGCTTTTTCATTAACATGTAAATACATCTGTGTTTCTAGAAGGCTATACCCTGTCAGCCTAACTCTGAGATATTGCATTCAAGGCATGCCACTATGTCTGCACAGTGAATTTCTTTTTAGTTCACTACTGGCTCTAGATCCTCTAAGTCCATGTGATTCCCTGCAAGGAAGATAATTGTAGCTCAAGGGCAAGTTCCTTTTTGTATTTAAGATTATTTTTAAAAAAATGTGCATCCTTATGGATGAAATTCTGACATTTTTTCGTAGTATTTATGTCCAGTTGAAACTGATTTTAACAAAAACATTTATATGTTCTTCAGAGTTTGTTCTTCACAGTTCTCAGAAACCACACTAGCAGTGAGGATTTTGAGTGATTTATAGGTTTCATTTGGAAACTAAATATAAATTGGTCTTGTATATGCTACTATCAGCTGAAATTTGTGTTTGACCATTTGGGGGGATGGAGAAAGGAACAGGATTTGAAGAGTACAGCAGCAAATTGACTCTGTGATATGGACTTCCTCTATAAAGACTCTCCTTGGATCTGTGGACAGGCACACAGAATCATGAAATAAAGAATTGTGCCTGAGGGATTCTTTTCCTGGGTTTTACCGCTGAAAGGCAGTACTGGTATCGTGTGCTGCCACAAGGGCCCTAAAAAGTTCAAAGCATTGTCTCAGTGTCCACTTGTCTGCAGTCAGCATATGGATACTTGGGAGTGCAAGTGGGAGGAAACACAAGAAATTCTAAAAACAATGGATGTGAGCTACAGTTTCCTACAGTTGCAAGAGATTATGAATAACAAAGATCTTATGGCAGGAGTATTCTGGCATCTGTAGAGTTGAGTTTTCTTTCTCATGGGAAATAGAAAGCTTTGCCATTTGCAGAGAATACATCTTGCACAAAGACCAGCAAAGGAGGTACTGATCTTAGACTTAGACCTGCATTTCAGGCCTTGTCCCAAGATCTGTTTGTGCATTTCACATAAACATGAAATGAGAAAGGCATAAACAGTCCTTGGAGTATGGGATGGAAGCCAGACGAATTCCAAGAAATTGAAGATAAAGTGGAGTGCCTGTAGAACCTGCAGAGTCTGGGAGTATCTTCTTAAAATTTTGTGTACAGGCAACTGCATTCTGCCCACTCTGTCAGACTGGCTGCCCAGTCAGATTGCAGGGAGCCTTAGATAACGACAAGGATGCCATGCGGCTCCAGCCCTGCTCTCAGCATACCCAAAGGGAGTGGAAACAGAAGCAGGAAGCTATGCTGTCCAGCATTTGGAGTGTTCATTTGAAGTGTAATGACTGCCAAACATATAAATCACTAACACTACAACATGCTAAAGTGTTCCTGTAGCGTAAAAACATTTTTAGACCCACAGATTTTCAAGTTTATTAAAGTACTCATGGAAACTGAAAGTGCTCTGCCCTGGTAGGTTCCCCAGAGGGATCTATACAGAAACCACATCAGACCAAGATATTTTCCTGCTCTAAACAGCTTTATTTCCCTTAAACAGTTAATGCACGTCTTGATTTGAAAGTTATATAAGCTTACCTGCATTTCAAAGTTTTATAACCCTGTCTTTCAGAAATCAAGTCAAAATTTGGAGCCCTAGAAGGTCAAAATGACATTTGAAATAGTTCTGAAAAATTGTTATTGATAAATCTGATTGTTTTTTCAAGCCAACCCTGGGATTATTTGGAGGTGACTCATCCTTTCTGAACCCCAGACTGACAAAATAAAAATGGGAAGGATAGAAAATAGGTGGTACATAGGAGCTAGAAACAGATAATTACCATTGGAAATGGGCTAACCCAAATAACTAAAATTAGAGCAAAATAGTAAAGTAGGAACAAATTAACTGAATTTCCAATACTGCAGTCTGAATTTAGAATATTTACTGAAAAAAAAATATTACAGTTGTTGATTTTTGTTGTGCTAACAGCTACCTCTGCTGGCCCAATTCCTTGTATGCATTTAATATTTTTTTTCCTTTAACACGACATGTACCCAAAATCTAAATCACTTCTCCGCACATCAAATACCTCATCATACTTCAACACTCATCTGGTTACTGGAAACTAATAACTAAAGGTTTGTTTGTTATTCTGAGATGTGCATTTTGCACCCATGCAGTATGATATTCTATTTATTTTCATCTTTAAGGCTGAAGATAGGTCAGTAGGAAAGTGCACAAAGTGCAAGGGTAGGCCTTGAGAAACAAAACATTGCTGTCTTAATTTCTCTTCAATCAACTTTTCCTTATTTGTCAGCCCATTTATCTTTTTTTTTTTTCAGCACATAATCGAGATTAATGAAAATATTTCAAGAATGAAAATGCTGTGAAGTCAACGATGTAGGTGTAATATAGGAAAGTGTGTTTTATTTCAACTTTAGGGATCAACAGTTGTGTTTTCTATTTGCAGTGTCCTTTTGGGGCCATGATAAAAATGGTCTGGCCCAGAGGATGTTTTTGGTTCTGCATTTTTGTTTCCCAGTGCAGATCTTCTGTTCCCACGGCTGTCAAATTGCCTGCCTTTTGTGCCATCCGCAAATATCCACAACGAGGCGGGCATGCTAAGGGTTCCCTGCCATTTTCTGATGCGCTTCCTGTGATGCACTGTGGTAAAAAAATAAAAAAAAATAAAAAAAAGAGCAGGTTTCTCTCCGCACCGCTGGATGTCACTGCTACCCAGCCAAAGTGCAGGTGAGCGGTGAACCCGAGGGGTTTTCTGCAGTAGATTTGCTTAACAGGTTCCAGGAACAGACCACTGTAGGGTCCGATGCGGCTGGAGGAAAGCTGTTGGAAAAGACATCTATTCTTGCCATCTTTTTCACTTGTATGGACGTCTTCCTTTTAAGAAGAAGAGATTTGGAAGAAGGATCGACTGCACTGACTGACACAGTCTGTGGTATATAGATATTTCTAAGTGGAGGGAATAAATTATTAACAGACTCACTGTAATACTTAGAAAATTTACCCTGTTGCTCTTTTGTGGTACTGATTTCGGCTCCTGCCGGGGTGTGTGTGGCACGGGCTGTCTGGGGCAGATCGAGGGGACAGGAGCAGAGAGGCACGACAGTCTCTGGGGAAATGCTGTGGGACTGAGAACAAATTTAAATCACCGATTCAGCCTGATCCCCTCGAATTTTATTTGGTATCTGACCAGTTCCATCCTAGTTTATTACTCTTCTAGTTGTTCTCAAATGTGTTATAAAGGCTTTCCCTAAAATATTTCTGCTTTCTCATTTAGATCCAGCTACTGATTTCTTTGTATTTGAAGTTGCTTAAGGTCTCTCAGTAGCTTCTGTGGGCTTTGTTTCCTTGCACATCCCTCTCTCTTAACCTCATAATTATCAAAACCACATGACAATTCCAACTCTAACTCTGGTTTCCAGATGCCTCCCTCCATAAATAGATTTTTTTTTTTTACACTAAAAAATGGTATTTGGTGATAATGTTGAACATACACCGTGGTAAACAGTTCTGGTCAGACCATTTTCCACCAGCTACTCCTCATGATGATTTCATTAATTTTAGAAAACGTTTTGCAGTAGTCAGAGGCAAACAGTATTGACAAAGCATACATTGGCCTGTACGCGTTAAAATCAGATTTCCTATTTTCATTCCTGCCAGATTATTACACCTCTTACTACTGAAGTGTCTGTCTTTTAAAAGTGTTCCAATTTGCCTTAGCACTTAGTTAATGGTTTCTGTGATGGATGAGATTTTTACTCCAATTTTCTTGGCAACACAGTGAAGCACTGTGCGGAGATAATGTCAAAGGCAAATAAATGGGGCACAGAGAGGCTGTTCGAACCAGCTCCATGCTAACAGTGAACACAGTCAATTCAACTATGCTGTGAACTGCTAACACTAACCATTTTACAAATGGCAAACTGCAAGAGAACCTTATTTTATTGACAAACGCCCTACCTAATTCCACAGTCCTTACATCCTAAAGCTGCTGAATTTCCCTGAAATTTCCCATTTTCCCTGTTGAATTTTAGCAGTTACTATTACACCATCTTCCTGTCTCTTACAGAATTGGCGTACTTGAGCTTTCTGCCTTGGCTCTGGACCTCCTGAAGATGTGACTCAATGCTCTGAGATTACTTGAGTACTTCTGAGGTGGAGAAAGGATCTCTTCTAGTTCTTCTTACCATCTGATAATCCAATGATCTTTCTCAGCTCCCCTTCCCCTCTTAGATTCTGCTCAAAATTCCAGTAGTTCTTCTACCATCTCCTGTCAGCTTTAACACTCAGTTCAATTTTGCTTTGGTTTCTAAGAAGTCTTGAGCAAGCTTGGGAGAGGCTGGCAAATACTCTCCCTCCCTTTAAAAAAACAACAATAAGCAAAAACCCAAACCAAACCCCCCATTTATTTAAATAACTGCATGTGGGAAATGAGAAGGAATCCTGATCATGTGAGCGGCAAGTGGGTGACACACTGGTGTCTGCTTTCTCAGACATCGGAAGAGCATGGGCGAGGGGAACTCTGCATTGACTATTAATTCCAGCACGCTTTTAGTTGTCAGCTTTGATGAGTGGAGAATTAGCACACTGGAGAAGTGCTAAGCTCACACCATTTGATTGCTCAACAGTTCCTTTCACTTCAGTGCGATTGCTGTTCCTTTGTGAACGGGTTTGTTCCTGATCCGGGGGGAATAAGGAATTCCTCAAAGTCCAAGGAGCTGGTGAAGAAAATGCAGACAATGTAAGGCAGCCTGTACGAACACGTGTGGTACTGCACTACCTCTCTTGGCCTTTCCTTCCTGCGCACCAATGTATTTTCATAGTACCGGAGACATTAGTTTTGCTTTCTATATGAGTAAGGGAATGAAGGTGACAGAAATGTTTCCTTCTGTCAAGAGGGATCACAAGGTGTGGAAAGGGAACAGAAGGAAAGCGTGAAGGTTGGGAGCCGAGCGAGACGGCAGGGGAGCATTTCCCACCTGCCAGGCGGTGGCTGCCTCAGCTGGGAGCTATCACTCGCTAACTACACGGGTTAAACAGCTCAGCTCCCCCTTCCCCTCCCCCCTCTCTTCTCAGCGTCTTTCCCGGGAGGTGTAAAAGCTCTGGGACACTTGAAGACTCGAAATGCTCTTCGGGGCCATTTTATTTCATGTCTTTCCTTCACCTTCCGGCTCTCCAGGTAGGCTCGACCGTGCCTTCAGTACCACTCAGCGTGTCCCTGCCACGCCAGCTCCTGTTCGGAAGCCCTGCGGGGCTGAGGCGCGCTGAGGGCTGTGCCGCGCTCCCGCAGCCGGGCCGGGCCGGGCTGAGCACCGTCCGCAGGGCCGGCCCGGGGGACGCGGCCTCCCCGGCCACGGAACGAGCCCAAGACAACAAAGCCGAGGGCCTCGCCGAGGGGCCGCGCTCCCCGGGCTGCGGGGTCGGCACCGTGAGGGGTGGGGTCAGCCTCCGCCCGGCCCCGGGCTGCTCGGGGGGAACGCCTGCCAGGGGGTTACAGCGGGCGAAGCCGGCGGCAGCGGCGGGGTCCGGAGCAGAGCTGGGCTTCCTGCACGCCCCCTTTGTGTGGAGCACGGCTGCGTGCGGAGCGGGCGTGGCCGGGACGTCCATTTCCGCGCTGCCTCGGCCCGGCGGGAGAGCGGCGGGGCGGCCCGGCACAAGGGCACGCCTGGCGGGCACGCCTGGCGCACCGGCCGAGCTGACGCGGGGAGGAGGCTCCGGGAGCGCCGCCGTGTCCATGGACTAGCCGAGGCACCGGAGGGATCCCCGCCTACGCCGACCGCCGCCTCGCCGTCCGCCCAGCTCGGCAAAACTTAGCGAGCAGGCTGCTGCCCCGGTGAGTCCCGGCCCAGGCGTCCGCCCGCCGTCTGCCCCGGGGGTCGCCTCGTCGGGAGTGCCCCTTTCTCCCTCCGTCTTGTAGCGCCGGCATTTCTATCCTGTCTCCCTGGAGCGGTCTGCTCCCTGCAGCATCCCGGGGGGCTGGCGGCCAGCGGGCCGGGCGGGGAGCAGCCCTCCGGCTGCCGAAGTTTCCCGGCAGCGCGGGGCTATGGCGAGCCCCTGCCATTGTCCTTGTCCATTAAAGGAAGCCGGAGAGGTCGGGTGAGGCTTCCTCTGGGAGTTCACGCTAGCTTGTCTCGTTGAGGTGCCACGAGGGAAAAAAAAATAATAGTAATAAAAAAAATTAATAGAAAAAGGCCTTTCGGAGTGCTGCAGCCAGAGTTTCCCCGCTCCGTTCTCCGCCGTCGCCCCGGCTGCTGCCAGACCCTGCCCTGAGCCCAGGCTGCTTAGGGAAAGCAGCGGCGCAGTGAGTGTCAGGATTGAGGCACCTAACTAATTTAAAAAATATTTTAACTTTAATTGCCTGTAGGCTGTGGTAGTGAGCGACCTCTCTTGACACCCTTTCAGCCTCCTGCCGTAACAGGCCCGTCCGTGGAGCGCGGGGGTACCAGAGGTGATGCTCCATGGTCAGATCTGTTTTGGCTCTTGTTTCACCTTCCGTGCTCTTTGTAGACTTAGCGGTTTCATTTTGAGACATTCCGAATTAAAAAAAAAGTAATAACTAAAATTCCCAAAGAAACCTTAACTCATGCTGTAAAATAAGCCGCTTGCTTGGGTGTTTTTTCCTTTTTTTAGTGGATCTTCCAAGGAGGTGAAGAATAATTTAAAATAACTGGCAGGACAAAATTCTTCCAGCACTGCTTTTTAGTTTAGTTGGGTTTTTGTTTGCTTGTTACAGTGACATAAGTCTTGTGACCTGGAACTCTGGATAAAATGGAAGGAAAGCAGTTCTTAGAGAATGGAAACAGGGTGTGTTGTTCCTAAGTGCTCTCTGTTGAGATGATCTATCTCTGGCTATCTCCATCAGGGAGTAAGGCATCAGTAATAAGACCCTTTATACTCACAATAAATGCGTGAAACTTGAAATGCTTTGGTGTGGACGGCTGAGGTATTAGCACTATCTCCTTGACAGAAGAATTGTGTGCAGAGAGAGTGGGAATTCAATCAGGTGGGAATTCAAGTCTCTAGTCACTGGTGTGAAGTAGGAATGAGCTGTAGCAGAAACTACTTTGTAGCGTTTGGTTTGTGTTTTTTGTTTTGTTTTTTTTTTAAAGGAATTCAGGACACTTGTGTTGGTAGAGTCGTGTTCTTTATCCTTTGGTTAATGACACTGGAAGAAAGTACTTTTAAGGTGTGATCTATATCCTTTTAGCTCTGCTCTTGGAGGATATACTATAGTGTTGTTGCCTGTCCTTAGAAGGTTGTCTTGTTCAAAACTATAATGCCACTGAAACAGGAATTTTTAGAAATAGCTTCCCAAAAGTCTGGAAAAGTGCAATTATATTGAAAAAAACAATGTGCATGTAAGTTACATGTTTGGCGCTTTATGTTTGTTGATCTTGTTCTCAGATGGACTTGCTGAAGGTGCAGTCTAGGTCTAAATTGCAATCATGGAAAGCTGATTTTCTGGGTGGTGTGTTCTCTGTGTGATTTTTTTTTTTTAATGTAAGTTGATCCAGTTAGCTTCCTTCGTATTTGTAGTATTATCTCCAGTCCCCAAGTCAGAAGAAAACTCAAGTCTTGCTCTTGTTTCTGGGCACATGCTTTGCCTGACAGTGCGCTGTAGACAAACTAATCTTACTGTTTCCTGTTTAAAGCCTCTTTCCTGTCATTCCTGCCTCCTTGTGGGGAGCAGGTGGCAGAAAAGAAGGAAAAAGTGTGATCTCCTGCTAGAAGCAGTGTCTGTGCTCACCTTCATATAGGTGACATACATAACAGGACTGCAAGGGGGTGTGTTCTGGGCTGCCTTTTACTAGCATTAGGCCTTGTAATACTTAGTGAAAGGACCATAAAAAGCCCTTGTTCTGAGCCCTAAGATGCTGTTTAATTGGGGTGCTTTCCTTGGTATTGAAGGCATAACTTTTTGCTCTTGGGTGCAGCAAGAAAATTGTTGCCACAGTGTCTTGTGAATTTGGTTATATCTGGATGATGAATGAGTTTATTGTATGCTTCTAATGAATAACTGAGGAATATTGGATTGCTTTGTTTTGAGGCTTGTTGCATATAGGTAAAACCTTACAAAAGAAAGGCCTTGTAAAACATGGTTTAGGCCTTGCTAAGCTAGCCTGATAAGTTCCCACGAGAATAGAATCCTGTAACAGTAGGAGTTAGCACAACAGTCTGTTCTTGTAAAATTACAGTTCGCACCTGTGAAGAGGAGGATCCTACCCTTGAGAATCCTTGAAGAAAATATGTAAACATCTGGGTAAAGAGAGAGCCTTAGCACATGCACACAGGCACCTTCTAACCAATAAATGGAGTGGCAAGAAACTTACTAACTAATTAGGATTAAACACGATGACTTTGAGAACTGTATAAAAATAGGCTGTAACATCAAAGTATGGCTTTTGCCGCTGAAATTTGAGTGTTGTGCCCATCATTGCCTGATTCTCACAGTGAGAGGCTGACCTCTGATTTTCTTAGAGGGAATTTTTATTTAGTTTATGAAGCTTTAGTGGGTGGCTATTAGTGTGCCACTACCTGTAAATGGGTGTTTGGAAAAAAGAGGAATTTTTCTGCTGATGAACTGCTACAATTGATTGTCATAGTCTATCAAGTTTCTCATTGTGGATTAGGTGTGGCACAGTTTGAGCACTGATTAGTGTGTTTTGATCTCCCTGTGTTAGTTCGGTATTCTCATTGGGGTGTACGTCAGGGGAAGTGGAGTTGACTGAGCGATTGTCAAAACTGTTCCACAGATCCTCCCTTTATTCTTTTTTGCTTTTACAAAAAGTTTCACCTGGGTGGGGTATGGAAAAATCTGTGGATTTCAGTCAAACTTTAGTTGTGAGCTCTCTGTGCCATGTTGCTTTGCGCTGTGGCTTCCTGTGTCAAAACTTCCTCTTTTTTGGTAGAACAGACTTTCATACTTTGCCACCTGTGGTGCTTTTCTAGGGCTAAGACGGTTGCAATTCACAAAATCCATGACCATGCTGTGGTTCTCATTTTGCTTCAAGCTGAAGTAGCTCAGATAAAGTAAATCAGACGCTCAAACAGTAAATGGTGCAGGCTGTTACTAAAGGGGCATTAAGCAGAAGTTATTTCTAGATACAGAGGTTATATTCTAGATCCAAAGGATGGTTGTGTGTCTTCCTCTCTGGTATTGCCTAAAGTCTCTGGCTCTTCCAAAGCTGTGCTGTTGGTGGTTTGGGTGGAGCTACTGATGCTGCCTTCAGCCCCCCCCAGCACAGGCTGAGCAGGAACAGGATCCTTCTCCTTGATCCTTTGGCTCAATCTCAGACAAAAGTGTCTTGTAAAGGTCGAGAATAATGTCAGAGATAAGCTTTAGACTATCAAGGTTAGAGATGTATGGATTTTAAAGAGTAATAGTTTGGATCTTCCCAAGAATACAGGAATCTGAATTTTGATTTAGCAATCTAAAAATAAGGGGTGGGGCTGAAATGTCTAAGCTCTGATGAATTAATTTGAAATGCAAATTTAACTACTTAACTGTAGCTGGATGTCGTATTTGAAATTGTATTGTAAAACAACTTTATTCTGGGTGAAATCTGCTTTCAGATGGTCAGTCAGCTGAAAAATCATGGTTGAGCAAATTCTTCTATTTTGGGAATGTCACACATGAGGATAGTAGCAAAGTGCAGGTGTTGAGGATCAACTGCAAAAGTGATCCTAAAAAATTGGATGTATAAGAGATTGTGGTGTTTGCAGTTAAAACCACTGCCTTGAATGGCCAGGCTTTTGCTAAATTTTTTCACCAATCTGACATAAAACTTGTAATTGAAGCCCTCGGAGAGAAGAACCACTCTGCTTGATTATTCACATGTGAATTCTGTTACCACTTGTGCAGAAAACCTTTAAGAAATTAAAATAAAATATGCTGGCCACAATAGGAACTGTATCCAAACCTAGGGTTCTTAACCAGGTTTAAAAATAAATTTATTTTTTTTTCTGATTCAAAGTGTGCCTCAGCCCATTTGGCAGGGGGGAAGGGATCAGCACTTGTTTTGCTTCAGTGTTTCCTGTCTTTCTTCAACTCTTTGGGAGCCAAACAGTGTTTTGTCCTTTTCATTGCAGCACAATTTAAGATACATGTGAGTGGAATTTCTGCTCTTATCTAGGGTGGATGTTTACCTGTGTTTCTTCTGAGAGCTCTTTCTATGTCATTGTCTTTAGAAGTTGTGTGAACTTCTAAAGAAGTTGGAAAATCTTAGGCCTGTCTTCATCCTTAATCCAAACCTGAGTGGGAAAGGCAAGCGTGTAATAAACACAGGACTCTGCTTCTCTTTGATCCTTGTAGTAAGCTTTGTTGAATGTTGTCTTGGTATTGTAAAAGAGCTTCTGTGGTATTAGAAAAGAGCTGCTCTCCATTTTATGCTACTGAGCTAGAGAACAGGCATTTATAAAAAAACTGATAAATTGATAAAGGTCTTCCATGGGAAGACCTGTCCTGAAACCCCCTGATGTAGTTGGGGCTCTTTGGCAGTAATTGGCTCAGGCATTTGATGAGCCTGTGTGTGCACATGAGCTTTTGGCTTTAGGGCTTGTTTTATTTTGGCATTCTTGTTCTATTTCAGGCAGGTTGTTAGTGTACAACCCCAAATATGTTCAATTGACCCAACAGCCCTTCCCAGAAAGCTCTTTTCCTCTTTTAGCAGTTTTTGTTTCCTGCTCAAAGACTAAATAATTGATACTTGAATGTCTCTGGAACGGAGCTTTAAATAATTGATGAACTTGAAGGTAACAAAGTCAGGTGTTTGAGTTGCTGCATTTGGAGCTACAGGATAAAGCAGATTATTTGGAGGCAGCTGAATGCTGTGAATCTTAATATTTTTAAAAAAACTTTCTTGTTCAGCTTGACAAGTTGTGTACTCTTGCTTTGGGGCATAAAATGGGCACTGAAATACCATTGACATCTAGAAACTTCTGGAATAGAAAACAAAGGGAATAACCTTGAGTAACTTGGATCTGGAGACGCCTGAGAGGCTGGACTTTGGTCTTTATGTGACAGCAGCCTTCTGACTGGCAGGGTATGGAGTTGATTCTTTTGATGCATATTCTTTTGATGCATATTAGGCTTCATGGGGCTGAAATACACGTGCAGTGGTGTGGCTGTATCTAATAAAGGGTAAAAACAGCAGAGCTTTCTACCCTGCCCTGGGTGCTAAGTTACTTCGGTTTGGCTGCATGGCAAGCCTGTGGAGCAGGAAGGTTTGTCAAAAAAACTGTCTGACTTGAAACTAATAGAAGGCAGCTGGTGAGGTGACTCTTGAAAAGCAACAAGGTGGCTTTCTTTGCTAGGTGTCCGCCGTGGTGAGCTTGCAAAGGATATGTGGACAAAGTGGTCATAGCAGTGATCTGCTCCTGCAAAAACAGCCTGTCCAGCTGGGGCAAGTGAGAAGGGAAGGTACAGTTCAGCTCTGTGGTGTTATTTTATCTGAGCTGTGCTGCTTGTGTGGCTAGTCTCACTGTACTGTCAGCCCATTCAGATGGCAGTTTCCTGTGTTGTCACGTTTTTTCCATCAGGAGGTGTATTTCTCGTTTTACTGAAGGCACGGGTTAGGAAATGTTTGTGTCTAAACTCTGCACCTTCTAATTCTGCTGGCGTGCTTGTAATGAGCTGTTGCAGAGACTGAGGTCTGAGTTGGAAGGAGCACTGACTGTGTCCCTTCACAGCCTTTGTTGCTGTGATCTCGAAATGGCACAGTGTTGTTCTTGGCATCATCTTGAGAGGTGGAAAGCCTGTTTCTCCTCCCTCCCCACGGGCGGATGCAGACTCTGGGCGAGACAGTCAAGGCTTTCTCACGACCTGCCGGAGAACTGGCTTTTGGGGGAAGGGCTGGAGCTGTTCAAGCACGGGCTTGTCCTGAAGCACCATTGGTTTTTGTCTTTTTAAATCTTTTTCCCTGTGATGTTGTAGCATGTGCAGTGTGCTCTGCGAACCTACTTGCTATAACTCCTGGAGCATTAACTTGTTTCCTGGGTGTTTGGGCTGAGACATTTATTCTGCTGAAGCGCTGTCAGTGCCTAGGATTGTGAGACATTTGCGAGGGCTGTTTTGTCACATCTTTAAGACTCTCCAGCGCTGCCTTAGAGGTTTATCTTTTAGTTGGGTTTTGCAAGTTTCACGAGTGTGTTTCTTTACCAGAAAGGAGGTAAAGAGATGAATTACATGGTGGTTGAGCTGTCTACGTGGCCACAAAGAGCCATTTTCTCTTGTGGCTTGTAAGCTGGTGATTGTCGTCCTTGGCAAGTAAAATGAGGCTGTCCTGGTTGTGTTCCGAATGCAGTTGCTGGAGGTGGAAGGCAGCAAAAGAAAGCTTTGAGAGCACTGTCCCCAAACCCTCCATGCCTTTCCCCAAAATGTAGTGTTCCCCGGTGCCTCATTTGAAATGAGTGTTCCTCTGGTGTTGAAAGCGGAGGTCCTGGTAATTGGAGTGGGAGGGGAGGAAAAAAAAAGAGGTTTCATGGATTGAACTCCACATCTTGTTTCCATGACATGGAGTCAGCATTGTTTAACCAGAATAAGTGGTGATTGTTACTACTATTATCCAGCTACTGCAGTAATTTCTTAGCATTTTTAATTTCTTTCTCATTACTGGAGATCAGGTTTCAACCCTGGAATTTTTCATTTTTTAACTAAGAAATACCTTGATCTGATTTAAACTGTTAAAATAAATGTCTCTTTTATTGTATGTAATATATATATGTTTATATAGATAAATTCATATATAGGAATATTCAGTATGAAGGCTAAGAAATATGGTGTGAATGTAGACAGACTGCACATAATATCCAAAGCAGGGAACATTTATAAGAAAGCAAACCACAAAACCCAAAGCAAATTATATGCTCATCACTTCTTTGTTGTATACTGCTATAATCAGTCTCAGGGGTTTTTTTCTCATGAAAAAGGAAAATGAAGGTATATTCTTTTAGACTGAAGTATAACCGGGGACCGAACAAGTGGCATTCCTGGAAAAGGAGAAAAATCACAATAGGTATAAAAGTTTAGGGTGTTCTCTGAAGAAAGAGCGTATTTGTTAGCAAAGTTGGTGACTTTCTGTCCTTTTTTTAATGATATGATATGAAGTGCTGTAGCAAATGGAGGGACTGTTTCCGTTTTTGAAATCTTTTGGTCTGTGTGGAGGTATGGGAGGGAGCAGAGAATAGGAAAAAAGTTCTGTTACTGTTGGATTACTAAATAGAAGTAAAAATATTCCCTGAACTGGAAGTTCTGGCTTCTCAGATAAGATATTTACTTTGTAAGTCTTCCAAAACCTTTTGTTAGAAGGGGAAAAAAATCAAATTACATGCTTCTTTTAAATAAAGACTTTGAGTTTTGCCGTGCAGCTGTTGATGTTGCAGAGAATGGGTGTGTATCTGCTCTCATGAAAGGTAGTAGAAAGCAACTGAGAATTTTGGGTCAGCTAAGATTGTTCTGGTTGCTTGTTTTGACAGGTTGTGCACCCTGGGGTGTATAAATTCCTGCTCAGAATGACTAATCGGCTTCTAGGTGTTTCCCAATACCTGAACTTTCTGTGAAGTAAAAGGAAAGCATGACTTGTAGCTTCCTGTGTATAGTGAATAAATTGCAGCACAGGCAAGATCCTATTCAGGTGAAACTGATCAATAGCTGTATTAAAGAAAGTTTTCATAGATACACAATATTTTTCTAAACTTTTCTAAGATGTTAACGAGGCATCTGTTGAGCTGTAGTGATGGTATCTAGTGTTGTTTTCACTTACTTTGGTGTAATCCAACTGAGTTTTAACTCCAGAGGTTTATTTAATAGTGCTTTTGACAAGATCAGTGAAGGCCCTACATCCTGTGCTCCTGCTCTTCTCTTTATTTCTTAAATATTAGTAAAGATCCTTACAAAATGATCTGTCTCTCTTCTACTTTGTTCTCCTTATGTTTGGAAAATTGCTGGCTTTTAGATGAAGTTTACATGTAATGTTTCCTTTTCTGTTTCCTGTGCTATCTCCTTAAGTCAGAATGTGGAGTATATGCTTTGTTTGCAGTCAGCTACTTCGAGCAGATTTTCCTTGAACTGGGTAAGAGATCCTTGCCTTTTAGTTGACACCTTTGTCAAGCGTCAAGCTCCTCTGTATGCTGAAGCAGAAACTACCTTATCTGTTCAGTTACTACTTCAATGATTCCAGGGTCAGTGGGGCAGAACTAGCATAAATGCACTAAAATTCTGTGGATAATTGAGTTGTGCCTCTCCTCTGTGTCAATAACTAAAAATACTAGTTTGAATGTATATTGTCAAGACTTCCATTCCACACTACAGTGTCCTCAGCTGGCATTCTGACTGGCTTGTGTAAATGAAAATACAGGATCTTTGGAACTTCTTTTATTTTGCGGATTATATTGTTAATATTAGTAGTAGCTTTTTTTTGCTGAATAGGAATAAATACTTCTTCACATGGAAGCAAGGCCAGCCAACTGTATCTTTTGTAGCTTCTGTATGAAAACAGTGAAAAGTGAAATTGATAGAACTGCTGTTGGTTGTCCTCTGTTACAACTTTTGAATTGCTGTGGGAGCAGTACTGAATTCTACTTGCCTTTTACAAGTCTTTAGTGTAGTTCTGTTAGTTTAAGAAATCAAATGACCCGAAAATATTCCATGAATCATAGCTTAAATAGCTCCTTGAATTACAGTTGTGCAGTGTAGAGCCTTTATGCCAAAGGATTAGTGATGTAAGTCAAGTGAGCAGTTCAGAAGAGGTTCTTGATGACCATGTAGCTTATTCCCAAAAATATGGAGTATCCACTTTATGAATGTTACTGAGTTCTGAGCACTTACATGGTATTTTGGATGCAACTCATCCCCACAGAAGTAGTGGCTTGGCCAAAAGTGCAGCATAACAAGCGTGAGGTATAGAGACCTGGAGTGGAGCTCTTTTGAATTCTGCTTCCTTGTTTGGGGTTTGGAAACACTGGTGTATGTTTCTGACAAGTTTTCCTAAGTTGTAGTTTGTGATGCAGTAATAGAATAAACCCTGGTCACTGAAACATGAAACCCTTCCCAATAGGTTTGGGGTTTGTTCTTCTCTGAGGGTTTGTTTTTTAGTGCTTACAGTGGAACAACTTCTGCTTGAAATATTCTTTGAGGTCTGAGTCTTCAGCACAGTACAAAATAAGGGTCTCAAAAAATGATGTCTTAAGAATTGTCTGGCTTTGGCCACATTTTCCATTGAGTTCTGAGATTTTTTACTTGCCATTATTTTTCTGGTGAAACAGGGATAACCTATTAATGATATGTCTTTCATAATAAGTCTTTCAGGTTAAAAAAACCTCAACTTTTTATTGATTAATCCCCAAGTTTCTTCTAAGAATGAGTGAATATTTCTCTGCTCATTCACACTGCAGCAGAACTAAATAAACTGTACTTGTATTCCTTAAGAGGTGATTGCCTGTTCTTTTTTGAGGCCCTAGTCTGAGTTCCTTGGAGACAGAATTGCAAAATGACACATTCACTTGGAGTTTGAGTCATCGGCAGGACTACTGTCTGTTTCCAGGAGCAGATTAGCCTGTAAGAGCATCAAATCCTGACAGTTTATCTTGCTTTTTTGCTGTACCAGCTCAGCCCCTTCACATGAAGATTTGATGACAGGCACCCAGATACTGTTCTGAACATTAGGACCCCTTTGGTGGTCAGCTTCTCTCTAGGATGTGGAAAGAGCAGTCTATAGGTGGCTCTTAACTGATCTGTTTTTAGAAGGCCCTAAGAACATCTCTGAATTTTGCCTGATTGGGGATTAGGCTGCCTTTTACCTTCACAAAAACCCCTAATGATTGAGCACCTTCAAAGAATGACAATTCTTTTTCATAGTATCATGTCTTGAATGGACTGATACTTTTTGATTTAGATTTGGTCTTGATGGAACGGAATTGAGTCATATCAACAAGTCTTAGACCTAAGTACATCTCTTGCTGTATTTTAAAAAGTTCTTGCTTCTCAGCATATTCTTCTTTGTCCATTTGCTTTCACATAGATGTAATGTTTTGTATTGATGAACAGTGGTGGAGAAGCCAATAGCTTGGCAAATGACATCTTTTTTTTCCTCTTGCCTCAGTTGTGCCCCTGTTCCCCCAGCTTCATATATTTCAGCATGTTGGCTTCAGGTGTGCTGCTGGTATAGGCTGGCACTAGAGGAGTGCTGTGTTTCCATGGACACACTCAAGTATCACTGCTTTTGCTTTCCCATCCTTGTTCTCCTGCCAGCTCCTGACTGCCCCCACACTGGCCTATGTACATGCTCCGGCAAGGTATTTTGGAAGGCTTAAAACTGTTTACTTCTTGGTGTATGATACAAGATTACAGGATTGACCTGAAGATTTGCTAGTGGTTTGCTGTGTGGCTGTTTGCACCACTGAGCAGGTGGATTAATGGTTGTGGATTTTAGGAGGAGCAGGGAAAGGGATCAGGACTTTCTCTACGGTGGCAGTATTGACTGAACTTGGAACTTCAGTGTGACTTAGGCATGTCCTGTAAAGTAAATGTCTCTGGAGGATTAAAAGACTTTTTGAACCTAAATCTAGAAACTTTGTTTCAGTTGTTCTAGACTTAACATCTTATCCATGAGGATTTCTCTGCATATCTACATTAGATTAGTTGATAGATCACATCATCTGCTTTATGAGAATTAGGAATATACATTAGGAATATCACTGCTGTAGCATTTTGAGGGTAAGAGTGAAATTGTGGGTGTCAAAAAGCTTGGGAAATCACAGTAGCCTCTTGATGAATGACTACATTTTTTCCCCCTCACTAAAGCTGTAAACACCAAGACAAAATTATATTCTACCAAAGCAGCAGTGCTCTGTATTTAATTTTTAGGAATTCCTTTTGCTGTGAGTGGGTGATAACTGTCAGCTGACAGAATGTGACTTGCTTTGTCTGAAACACAGTAGAGAACGTTATTAGTCTGTGCTGCCCACATACTGCTTTAATCTTCCAAGTGTTTTTAGTATTGCCTAACCGTAGCTATGCAGCCTGTGCTGTGAACAAAGTGAATTACTGACATAGCAGATTTCTAGACTGCTAACAGATGCCTTCTGTGTTAGGAAACATGACTGCTTTTAGTATAAACACAGGGAAGGTGGCTGTGTAATCTTGAGTGGACTGCTTCATTTGTTTGTAGTGTTAGGGGGAAAAAAATATCACATAACTGCACTTCAGATTTATTCAGATGAACATAAGCACAGAGCAAGCCAAATCAGATCTTAATATAGGCAGGTGCTTTGGAAGCTATTATCTGTCTGAGGAGCTGTGTGCTGTTACAGGACAGCTTCTTACTAGTAGTGGTAATACACCCCTCCACCCCCCTTCCCCCCCATCATCTCCGAGCATTTAGAGGTGTGTATGTTGAAAAAAGTATTTTGCTTTTTCATTCTGCTAAAATACTGGGATTGGTATTGACTGGGGCATCTTAGGAGTTGTGTGAAGCATGGAGGCATGTCTTGCAAGCTGGTGGTCAAAATGGTGAGGTAGGTGGGGAGTAGTGCTTATCAATAAGGATATTTTCAATGCTCTTGTTCCTATGAGTAGCTGGCGTGAAGCTGGGGCTGAACAGTTGAGAATAAGTCCAGTGCCAGGGAGGGTAACTGAACAAAAAGTAAATCTTCAGATGATGTTTGTACTTTAAGTCCTGAAATGATGTGCTTTCCTTTTTGCCTCGGGTTATATTTTAAGCCTCTTTGTCTAGCAGCACCTGATTTTTGTGAAATTTAATGATGTGCTAGCTAAATGCAACCTGCTGCTTTCTCTTTTGTAGATATAGCAGCACCAAAAGCAATGCTCCTTATGTGCATTTTGCAGCTGCTGCTCCGGTCTTTTATCAGGTTCCTGATTTTCAGAGGGAGGAGGCAGAACAGTGATGAAGGTCTCAGAGTGTCTGCATCTGGAGAATATATTTACACTGGCAGGCAGTGTATTGCTGTAAAATGGGATTACACTCATGCAAGTGGAGTCTTAGACTCTTGCTCAGATTAGTGGGCTTTTGTTCTTGCACCCCCTCTTGCCCAGGCACATCAGACTGACTGACTTGGACAAGTCTATGCATAGTGATTGTTGAAATATAAATTGCTGTTTGGAGCTAGAAACTGAAATTAATTTGGGAAAACCAAGCTTTGTTCCTTCTCTTATATTCACTCAGCTGTGGATTTAATAAACAGGAGAATAGTGCTTAAGCAAGAGTTCTTTGCTATGATTCATAACAGTTGTAAAAGTTCCTAAATTTTGTCTGTAACATTGGATGGGTTGCAAAGGTCAAACTAAATTACAAAACTCATTTTATGTGGTATTACTGGGCCACATACAGGAAGGTCCTTTGTATATTGCCATAAAGTACAATTTCCTTTGTTTCAGCAAAAGTTAAATGTTTTTTTCTATAAATGGACTGTGTGCATTAGAAGTTATAAGGTGAAGGAAGAAAACTTGTTTTCAGTGTTTGGTTAAAATTATATGGATGTCAACATCTGAACTCTAGAAAAACCAAGCTCAAGTATTAATTCACACTCTAGTCTGTATTGGATGGGTTTCTCAAAGCCAATTTCTGTTTCTTCTGTAAGTGGGAGTGTATTTTATACTCAGGTGCAGATTCCTTTCTAGGGAAAAAAACCACCAAAACAAACAACCCCAAAAAACCTAGTTTACCTTCTCATGGTTGTGGATGTGTTGCACTTCACTTCCCCATTCCATAGTCTGGATTTCAGACTTACTGGGTAGGCTTGGTTTTTGCATGCTGTGAATGACCAGGGTGGCACAGTACATTTTCTTAGCTAGGAGGTGCTTGAAAATTCTGCATTCTTGTTTCCTTGCCTTTGCAAACCTTCCACTGACATTTACCTCAAGGAAGTGGAGGATTGAAATGCTGCTCATCTGTCTTAGGCAGCACTCAGCTGTCCAGACTGTGAGGGCTGTGCAAGTGCTCACTCTTGCTCTGAATTTATTGCTTGTTCTCTGTTTTTCTTATTTCTGCATTTCTGCAGAGGTGGGAGTTGTGGTTGTACCTTATCTCTCTCTGGTGCATGTAAGGAAGCAAACCAAAATCCACAGAGCAGATGTGCTTGAAATGGGGGGGACTTTGGTTCTTGAGAATAAAACCCCTTACAGGAGATGATCTGGTAAAGGAACACACAAATATGGAAGAGCTGAGTACAACTACCTTTTGTATTTAGCAATCCATAGACACCGAGATATTCCGGGTAACCACTTGGATATCCTGCTAACTTGATTGCTGGATGTGCAATCCACAGGGTTTTGTGGATAAGTCCAAGCAGCCATCTGCAGAAGTAAAATAGTTTTGAAAGAGTGAGAGGGCAGATGAGTGTGAACTTGCTGATGTTGATCTTCCTAGACTAACTGTATAGTGAGTTCCCTTTGTGGGTGTGACCACCCAGTTACAACATTAGGGTTCTTACAGATAAGATTATTAAGCAACAGATACCGAAAGGAAGTGTAGGGTTGAAAAGAAGTTTGAGCTTGATTTTGAAAATACCTCTGGATGGCATATGGTACAGATTACTGTATTCCCTTTCTTAAGAGCAAGAGGGACCTCGGAAAAAACCTTTATTCATGAAATCTTTACCTAATCCTATTATTCTTTCTCTTCTTTGCAGACGCTGTGCTATAGAAGATGCACTATTACCGATATTCTAATGCAGAAGTCAGCTGTTGGTACAAATACTTGCTCTTCAGCTACAACATTGTCTTTTGGGTGAGTACAAAATTTAGAGGCTGAAATAGGTTAGGCATAGCTAAGTTTTATTAACTTCATTGCTCTGTTTAGAGAGTACAAGCTGAAATAGTTGCCTGAAAGCAGGAAACTGATGTATAGTATGCCCCAGGTGTTTTGTAATTGAAGCAGCTTATCCTATATGAGAAATTATTATTGAAAGTGTGAGGACTCAGTATCCATATTACCCATGTTAAGTTGCTTCCCTGTTAAAATAATCCTCTTATAATGTTTCCTTTCAGATCATCTTTGATCTTTGAGTGGTGTTGCTCTAAATACACTATGCAGGAAAGAAGCAAGATTCCTCAGAGATGTGTGGCAGCACATATCATGCTCTGTGGGCAGCCAAATTGTCTGATATACTCTTGAAATACTTAGCTATGGACTAACCAGCCTGTAATGTTTGTTTGGAATTGTGACTGGGAAAAGGTCCAATAGTAGATGAGTAGTTTTAGATGTGTATGATGGTTAATGAAGCACCTGCCTTGGAAAAGAAGGCCCTTTAAAGGTTAGTGCATGGTGTTGCTCTAGAAAGAGTTAAGATGCCTGTGAGGGGAAGGTGAGGAAGCAATTTGGATATACTGAGTAATTCCTTTTGGAACTTTCAGGTCAAATGTTAAGAGTTTGCACCTGAAGTCCTAGGAATTGCAGTCAGGGAAAGGCATGAGTAGTCCTGGAAAAATGCAGATCCATTGACTTGTCCAGTGCTAGCAGCAAAGTTGCTGAAAACCCCAGAATTTTTTGCTACTGTCACCACCATTTGTTTACTAGTGCAATGCTTTAATGTGATACTGTAGCATTAAGCCAGGGGAGTTATCCTTGTGTGGATACCACAAAAGATGTGTAGAAACTTTTGTTCCATTAATTGTTAATTTGCCACAATATTGCATAGTGCAAGTGTTCATTAGGGATGGTATTTTCTGTGTTGCAGCTGAAGATGCCTTCAACAGGTCAAAAATCGTGCTTACAAGCCATCAGCTCTACAGTTCCTTTCTTCTGTATTGTACAGTTTCCATATCCCTGTAGAGGAGTGTGGCATAGTGAGGAGTAAGACTTGCCAAACTGTTCTGGTTTTTAGAGAAATCACTTCATAACTATGTGGATGCTCTTCAGCAGCTCTTCATGGTGGGATATGTGAGAAATTGACACTCTTGTTCATGAACATATTAAGATTCTTCTAGATCTGTTTTTTTTCTAGTGAGTGTCTCATGAAGTGGGGTCTATGACTGACTGTTTCTGACAACCTTTTAAAAACAGATTTTTTTTTTTTGTCTTCACTGTAAGGGGAAGACTGTCAAGAATTTGCCTCTGTTTTTTCACAGGAATCAATTTTGTATCTTTTTTCTTCTCTGCAGTCATTAGACTTTTTTAAAAACTGTATTCTCTTGAGATGAATCATGAAGATCTAAAGATTTTTCAGTTCTTTAAAGAAAAGCTTTTTTTTAAAGAGATGCCAAAACGTTGAGGAGAATTCGTAATACACACTGTGTGTTTCAGCTGATCCGTTGGCTGGAGGAATTAGCTTTCTGTACAGGTACTTGTAGTCTTGGTAGCTTCCTCAACAAAGGGGTCTGATGCTTCTGTTGATGTTATCAGGCTGACCTAGTAAATGATTCGAAGCTACAGCTTTTCTGATAAGATTTTTGGCACCTTTAGTTGTAGAACAAGCTATGTAAATGTTGAAGGCAGACGCCCCTATAGGCAATCCATGAATCATTTAGCTGACACAAGGATTCAGGAGCCTGTGAAATCCCGCTGGCTGGGATGACTACAGATTCACCATCTGTGAAACAGAGTAAATTTGCTGTGTGCCTTAATCGAACTGAAGGACTATAAAGCCAGAAGGAGAAATGTAACTATAACAAGCAGCATTTAAGGAGGGAATGCTAGTTTTGATTCACTTTCCTTGGGTTGCAGGAGAGGTGCTTCTGGGAACTTGTTTGTGAACATTTGTTAGTGAGCGTGGTTTTAGAGGTGGACGAGGGAATGGGTTTAGCTAGATGTCAGAGGGCCTTTTGCCCATACCAGCTGTTAGACCTCTCCTGTGTTTCAACTCAGGACAGTTTATCCACAAACCACGTGCATGTAAATAGTTGCATTTGTTCTGTCATACTTATTAAAGGTAAATGTTGACTTTCCCATTGCAACTCTAAAGATATCATACAGTGTATAAACTTTAAAGCATGTGGTGATGTAAAATCCCAGAATTTTTGAACTTTTCACTGAGTGGTTACTGCAGTTTGTCATGCATCAAATACAGTTCATATTGATTGGGATGAAACAAAATACTGAACTCAAAGAGGGCAAATATGACTAATAATGGCAAGCTCAGTGTAATCACCCTTTAAAAATCTGTAAATCTTCATTCTTTGGAAGTCACTTTTTTTTCAGTTGAGTGACTTGGGAATAGAAAGTTCTGGCTTTCAGTTGTGCACTGCTGGCTTGTAATATCACTTCCCTGTTCTTTTAAGAAAGGGAATGGAGGCCATAGGAAGGCTCTGCCTAGGCATGATTTTGTTGTGTGATTACTTTGTTTCCATCTTGCTTTTTAAGCATGCTCACAAAACTTAGCTTGTCCAAGTACACTCTTGTTAACGAGTGGTGATAAGGCAGTACAGCCATTAAGATAGCCCTGCAGAGAGCAAGATAAGAAGGCTGGACCTTTTTGTGCTGGAAAGTTGTTTTTTTTGTGGGTTTTTTTTGTGTCAAATAACTTAAATAACTTTATTTGTCATGGTGCAATTTAAAGACTGCAACAATGCCAAGTGAAGAGCTTGGTTTTGGCACCTTTCTGTTCTGAGTCATTCTGCAGTTGAGTGAGCTCTTCTGTGAAAGCTCTGGTGCTTGCTGCTTTGCCTACAGTTGGAAGGTTTTTTTGGGGGTAGGCTGAGAATTACACCTCAGCTGGCCCATGGCTGTTTCAGTGAAGTGAAGGATTACATGTGGGTTCTACCAAAGCCTTTTAGGTTGCATATGAGCTTACTGTCTCTCAAATGAATTGAGAGGAGAGGGTAAAACAGCTTTTAGCTACTGTCATCTGGCTTTATCTTCTAAAGGTCTGTAGTTGTCTTTGACTCTTAAGGGTTATTGGAGACAAAACCAGAACTTGTCAGTCATCCTATAGGAGATGGGGCATTTTGCCCTGAACGTGGTGATGATGGGCAAAAATTCTCTTCAGCTCTGGAAGAGAATTCTGAGTTCATCTCTTTGAAAAATAAGAGAAGACCCAGGTTAGCATAAGATTTTCTTGGCTTTAGCTCTATGTATGTTGTTTTCCAGGAACTTCTGAAACAGCAGCAATGCTGTGCCAGGAAGAGGAGAGAATGTACCACCAGGTGGTTTCCTGACCCTGAGAGGAAGAGCCTCTGAAGAGACAAGGATAGGAAGGAAGGGCTGCAGGCTGCTGATTGCTCTAGCATGGTTGGAGCTGCAGTGTAAAATAGGATTATCCAAGGAGTGGGAAATTTATTCTCTGTAAGAGTATACAAAAACTGCATGCAATTCTTATTGCTGCTGATCAGACCTAGGGACAGACCGACCCACAATCAGTTTGTATGCAGAGTTGTCTTGCAAGAGTTACTTAACTGCTGCCTACAATTGAGAAACAAATTAGCTGTTTTCTCGGTTGATAGTGTGATTCTGACAGCATAGGAATCATAGGAATTAAAAGTGTGATTGGGAATGGATAAATGAGTAATGCTTAAAAGTGGTAATTTGGTCACAGTGTCTCTGAGCTGGCATCAGTTTTGTACATCTGAGCAGAGCCTAGTTTGATGCCCTGTGTTAAGAAAGTGGATTTATCAGTTCTAAAGCAGAAAATAAGCAAACACTGCTAATAGTGTTTCAGTTTCCTATTCAAAGGGGCACAATTCAGCTGCTTTGTGTATGTTTCCATCTAACCTTTCAGGCAGTATAGGGCTTAAAGGACTTTTAGCACAGTAGTGAATTGGGAAGTCAAGTTTGTTCTTGTTTACATGTCATTCAGATTCTAGTGTAAGGCAAATTTAAAATGCTGTGCTTTTCTTTGAAACAGCTAACTAGTTTACTCTCACCTTGGGAACACTTTTGATTGTCCTTGCTTTCTTCTCAGCTGCCTGTTGTCACATTCACTTGGCCATTTACTTCAGTGAGCTGAAGAAAGTTGAAACTTGGCCTTTAGTTTAGTTAGTTCCCTGGTCTGCCTAGTAGGCATCACATGGATGCCTCTGTGGAAATGTGTTAGAGAGGATATTTTCCTGGGGCTAATTCTCTGTAGAACTCTGGGCATGCTCAATCACACAACTTCTGAGCTAGTAAGATCACAGTGTATTTTACAATGGTTTTCAGTGAGATACTTCAAAGTATCTTGCACATGGTCTTTAAAGCAAAAGGGTTTAATTTCATTTTTCATTTCACTACTATTTTACTTTGTTGCAAATTGGTTATTTTGGTGATTGCACCTATCAATGTAGTGGCTGATGACTTTGTTTATTCTGCAAGTACATAGTACTTTAATGGATTTTTCCTAAAGGAACTCGATGTATCTGGTTTGGTTGCTTCTAGTGAAAAATATTAATTGCTTGTCTTAGTTGAATTAAGTTCTAGATTTATCTACATTGGTTTAATTAGAAAAAGTTGGGTTTTTTTCTGATAAACTCTATTTTCGTTTTAGATAGATGCTTATGGAAATAACTTTGCTAAAATAGTACAGTTTCTTGAAATGGAACATTTTATAAAAATATGAGAGCAAAGTTCATGTTCAAAGGTGAGAATAATGCATACTAGTGAAAAATCTACTTAATCAAAAATCCATTGCAATTTAATTAAGTAATTATAATGAAAGGCAGAGAATTTGAAGAGGTCATCCTATTTCCAAATTCAATAGAACAATATTAGTATTCCAGTATCCTTTATTTGTGTATACAGAGTGGAATATGTCTTCCCAATTATTTTTTCCACCTGATTTTCTGTAGAAAAAGTTTCCAAAGATCCAGCTTTCTGTGTAATTTACCTTGATTACCGCAAATTATACCAGCTGTCTTCATCTGTCTCCCAGCATTCCTACAGCATTTGGAGTGAAAAGGATGAAGGATGCATCAATTACATGCACTGTGCAACTTAATGACATACAAGTTTGATTACTGACTGTTTTCCCTGCTTTTTTTTGATCAGAAGATCACTGGGTTAAGATTTAGGGTTAATCTGGATCAATATTCTCTTTACATTGATGTGGTTTTTAATGGTATTTTTCAAGTTATGTTTTGATCCAGATGATCACTTTAGATGTTCTTAGCTGATTCAGAGTCTGAGGTGAGTAGTCATTGTGCTATTGCTTATCGAGCAACATCTGGGAATTTATTTAGCACTGCTTTGTCCAGTTGTACCTCCGTGTATCTCAGTGGTGGTTTTGGTTGCTTAATCTTTAAGACCCAGAATATGGCATATAATAATTCCTGCCTGGACAGAAGTGTTTAACATAATTTGACTAATTTTTACAGAGTAACGTGGGTGATGCTTGCAGCCCTTTCTGGCTTTGCTTCCCCCCAGGCTCCCCAGCGGAGTAAGTCCAGAACAACTTCACTTGCCCTGAGTGATCTTAAAGCAAGCAGCCCATGAGCCCAGCAGTATTTTACACTCTCACATCTGTTTTCTTGTGTGACTGTAAGAGGGTTCCATTCTTGCTTCTTGCCTGTGCTGTAGAAAATTGCCTGGGATTCCCATTTAGTTCATGGGGCTGCTGTATTTCCTAGAGAAAAGCATTCCTTTTCCAAAGTGTTTTTTCAGTTGTTGGGATTCACTCTTCAGTGCCTGTAAGACTTGGCACTGGGGAGGCAACTACAGTCCTTTTTACAGGATAATCAAATCCTTTAGGCTAGAAAAGATTTCTTAAGATTCAATTCAGCCATGCACAACAGCCAGGTAGTCCATGTCCCTAAGTGCAATGTCTATGCATCCTTTAAATATGTCTAGGAATGGTGACTAAGCCACTTGCTCCAATGCATGATAACCTTTTCAGGGAACAAGTATTTCCTAATATCCAATTTAAACTTCTGCTGGTGCAAGTTGAGGCCACTTCCTCTTGTGCTGTTGCTTGTTATGTGGGAGGAAAGACTGATATCCACCTCACTACACCCTCCTTTCAGGTAGTTGTAGAGAGCTGTAGGGGCCCCTTACAGAGTTGAATGCTTTTTAAGTAGTGAGGAAGAGCTGCCCTTTTGTTATGGAGAGGTAATTTTAGTTTGATTATTGAAATGGATATTAAAAACAAGATGCCTGTGCATTGAAGAAAGGGAATAAAATATTAGAACAATGAACTCTTGTTCTAATTGAACAAGATTTGAAATTCTAATTGAAGTTGCTTCATTTGAGTGACTATACAAGCATATGAATTAGTGGAGGGTTTGTAGCAAGTTAAATTTGGTGCTTGTGGAAAGTAGGCAAACGGACCATTAATCTAGCATGATTCAGATGGACTTCAATGAAGTAAGGATTCAGAAGATAAACTGTATCTAATCAGAGAAGAGGCTAATATAGAGAGCCTTGATGCTGAGAAGTTCCAGGGAGCAAGCATGGCTACTGTCATAGCCATAATATTGGTACTATTAAGTGACTAAACAAGGAATAACCTCAAAGGACGTTAAATATTCTGACATCTTCATTAGTGGGCAGGCAGACATTTTATAGCAAGTCACTGGGACAAGGATAACTCCCACTTGCATGCTGCTCTGTGGGATCATCTGTTAAGGACTATGTGCTTCTTGAGTAATCATGAAGAATCAAATTAAAATACTTTTTTTAAAAAGTAATTTATAAAATGCATTGATATTGTGGAATAAACGCCCTTCAAATAATCTTTGTAAGAGATTGACCTATGGGAAGGAAGGTCCCATTACTATTGTCTCAAATTACAGGCAATATTTGATTTATTTGACCAATAGTGCTACTAGCTGAAGTTTTTTGAGAATGTGGTTGATTAGTACATCTAATTAATTTTTCTTTTTTCTTTTTTCTTTTTTTTTTTTAGCTAGCTGGAGTGGCCTTCCTTGCAGCTGGTCTGTGGGCATGGAGTGAAAAGGTAAGGTATGACATGGTCTTACTTCAGTGGCTGCCCACTCCTGCTCCAGTAAAACTACTTCCTCAGGAACCAGCAAAAGTTAAATGCAGCATCTGAGCTCAGGAACATGTTCAAATAATCTAAACAGATTTTAGTTGGAATTTGCTTCTTGTCCCTGGTCAGGAGTTAAGCTGTGACCCTTGATATTCAGAGCTTTATTTATAAACTTGTTAGAGCAGGACACTAGGGAGAATTTAGTCTTTGTGACCAGGTTCTCTTTCAAAAGCATGTTTTCTAAAATCTATATTTCTCTACCTCTCCTCCTTTTATTGCAAACAAATATTTGTGAGGTGTATGAGCTGTCTTTATATTTGAAAAAGCACCACTAAATCTAAATGTGCATCTCTGAAATACTTCAGAAAGATGCTCCCAGTCTGTTTGCCATCTGTTATCCACTTTATTCCCTATGGAGTGCTTAAGTGATTGTGTTTCCATGTAGAGGAACAAAACTGGGCAACATAATTTAGCTGAATAACTCTTATTCTTAGCAAAGGTTTCTTGCAGCTAGGGAGCTTCCTCACCTGAGGGAAGTTAAATGCACGTGTACTCAGAGTTCTCCTGTTACAAGAGAACAGAATGATACAGGTATAGAAATGAATGGTTCCCCCATTGAATGGCTGTAAAAGTATGGGTTTAATGAATTCCAGCAGTAGGAGAAGGTGACCATCACTAGATTCGCTGACCTGCATCTCAATCAGGAGTGGAGAGCAGGTGCCCTCGCAGTTCAGTTGTGCCACTAAGTAGTAAGACTTCAATTACCATCATATGTTCACTTTTCCTTAATTGAAGTAGTTTACACACAGCAGCTATCCACATGCAGAGAGGTTCTGAGATTCCTCTGCTTTTTGTAAATGAGCTTAAGGGCAATTTTAATTCTGAGGTATTTATTCTCCTCTTTCCTGCTCCCTGTGTGCTTGTGCACATTCTCATAACTAGATTAGTCCTTCCACTGCTATATAGTGAGCAACCTATCTCAACACACAAATGCATTGCCTCCTGTTTTGTTGTTGCAACAGAATTTTCTTTCCAACCCTTTGAGAATGTTAAACTTGCCTTGAATTTGTGTTCTCTAGTGTTCATTCTTCTGTTTTGTAGACAAGCACATAGGATCTGTGTTGTTGGAGACTAGTATCTTCATTTGCCAAATTTGCTTTATGGTACATTGAAATTACTTAAAGGCAAAGGCATATTCTGTCTTTATTTTTTAAACTTTGCCTGAGCTCTTTCTGCTCTCTGTGCTATCTTGCAAATAAATGCTTCAAAGCCTTCCCTGTGGTTTTGAACTTCTGAATGGCTCATGGAATCTGTTGGTTATTTTTTATGTCAGCTGTTCTGTGCTATGTTTTCAGTCTTTCAGAGTAGTGCCATTCTTCAGCCAATAGTGCCTGTATTTTACAGATAAACATCTTGGTGAACAATAGATGGGAAGTAAGAGAAAAACATTGCAGAAACTGTGCTGCAGTGGTAAACCCAAAGATAAACTACAGGTGGGGGAAGAGTTCTGAACATCCTGTCTCTTACCACAACATGAAGTACATTAGGACCATTGCATGTCTCTGATTTTGTCTCTTTGTGCATTAGGATTACACTTTAGATTAATTCCTCAGCATTTTTTTTCTCTGTTTATAAATTCCATGCTTCTCTTTTGGCTGATAATATGTTGAAATGAGACTGCTGTTTTGTGAGAAGTGTTGAAAATACTACTTGGAAAAACATTACCATCCTTACTGCTGTTATTTGATTAAGATCCAGTGTCTCTAACTGGTGTATCTAATTGGCTTATCCTTATGATTTTGTAACTGGCTTCAGTTATCTTGAACAGTTATGTAAAAGTTAACTTGCATATAATTTTAAGATATCTGTCAAACAAAAAATACTGCAAAAATCATGACTAATGAATTGTTATAAAGTGTTGGTAGAAACAAGGTGATTAACACTGAGCCCTCTTATCAGGAAAACAGTTTTTTTTTTGATAGAATGGTTTCAAGGGGGACACAAAGGGAGGTCTGGGAAACTAGAGGCTAATCAGCCTAACTTCATTCCAGCAAGTTCATGGCCAATAAGAAATGGAGAGGAAACAGTCAGTTTTCATATCAAGACTCCTGCTTAGAGGGACTTGAAGAGCATAGAGAAATAAGTCACTGTTCCATGTAACTGAAAGAAAGATTTAAAGTGTGAGTTTTGTTTCAGAATGTCTGACACTGACTGCAGGTATCAGGCTGCACTCCTGTGTACCTGAGGAACTCTGTGTTGGAAAGGGCAGCCTGTTTGTACAGGAAAGGTGCAGATGGCACAGGCAGTAGTGTCTTTAGTGAAATGGGTGTGGTGGGATGAGAGTTTTCGGAATTAATTCCCTGTTTTCTTCCTTCAGGATTTTTGACTTAACATCTTTTCTTAGGCAAAATCCCTATAACCTTCTTTTTAAGAGCATGTAAACATTAAGCATGAACATGAAGAAAGTGTTGTGAACCAGTGACATCTGAGGGTAGCCCAGTTCCTGCCAACTTCTATTTGTAACATGGTTTGATCAGAGGAAATTGTCTTCCAAAAAATGTTGCTTGAGTAAGCAAGATTGTCTGAAAACAAAAAGCTTGAGTTTGGGTGTGGGAAGGAGGTGGCTGGCAATAGTTATGCATGTTTCAGCATCCTGGTCCCACAGTTTGTTTCACAGCATGCTGCTTCTATAAGGATGCTGCATTAGCCCATCTGATCTTGACATGTTTCTTGATTGTGGAGTCTGAGCCAAGGTTTGGTTAAGTGGGACTCTCATAATTAGCCAGGTAGACCAAGTTTGTTAGTTAGCTGTGAAATGTAACAGTTTTTAAAAATGAAATTGTGTGACTGGTAACACATTATCAACAAACTAGGACCATTTTCTAATAGCCTGTTTCAGCTGTTAGTCACCAGCTGTTGCAAGTCAATTCTGAATTCTACAACTCAATTATTTTTTTTTTTCTTTTCACCCCATCAGCAAGTTTTAATAAAAACAGCTCTGTCTTGTTGTTACCAAATTAAGAGCTCTGACAGAATCTGTTATGGAACATGCTATGAAAGAGGATGGAGCCCTGTGGATCACTGTAGTACTGTTAATCAATGTCTTCAGCTGATGGAGTTTCTCCAAGGGCACATTTTCTTCTAATGCTATATTTTGAAGGTTTTATTTTTGTTAAGTAATCAGTTGAATAAAAAACGATAGGGATTTTTCCAAGGTGTTGTCTTAGGATGTATATCCTTTGCACTTAACTCTAGAACAGAAACCTGGGTAGAAAGATGGGAATTTGCATTTTATTGAAAGAATTAGGCAGCTTATTTCTTGTCTCTGATATTTTTCTCTTACGCTAAATGTGGTTAGCTTGAGAATATACTTTATAAAAAAACAAATAGTGAACATGTGATAATGGGATATTTATTGTGCTGTGCTGATTTTTATTTCTTTGTTTCAAAAGTGAAAATATTTCCTTATTAAAATGTTCTGAGTGTTGTTGATGATTGTATGATGAACACTCAGATTTCTGCAAGTGTTGGGTGTCCCTACAAATCATTCTCATGAGGAGTTTCTGTTGTTTGTCCCTTCTGCTTCTGTGTGTTCCATCTGTGTGTTCTTGCACATCACATGAGAAACCTGTTATGTGTATTTGATGGAATTTTAATGGTAGCTGGTGTAGTAACTTTTTAAAACCTGATCTAGAAAGTTTAAGGAAGGTTTTCACTGTGCTAGCATTACATTCACACAGATTTAGCAATCTAGGCAGGCTTCATAGCAAAGATTGTCAAGATAAGTGGTTTCTGGATAGTGAACAAAAAAGAAAATATTACTTCTATGTTAGGCAAATTGAAAATATAGAGAATAGATAACTCCTTGTGATGTAAGAATTTTTACCAGGAGTGAAAAGGGAGTGTTTAGACTATAATTTTATATTTCTGAAAGAGTTTGGAGGAGCACTACTAAGACTCTTTGACACTAGAAGGGTTGTAACTAAATGAGAGGAAAAATCCTCTTCCCTTGAAAGCCAAAAAAAGATTATTTCCCTCTTTAAAATGTCATCCATAAGGTGCTTTGTCCTTGGAATGTCTTTCCCTTTCTTCCACTTAAACATTAGGATTAGAAAAATTTTCTTAATTTATTTTTTAGACCATGATATTGGGTTGCCCTTCTGATTGATGCATTTCAAGTTAATACAAAACATTAATTCTTTTGCCTTGAAACTAAACGAACATTCGGTAATAGAATTGTGCTTTTGGCACCATCTTGTGGAATTCTCTTTGGCAAATAGACCTAGGAGGATGTAATCTGAGAAACTGACTTATTAAGAGAATTGCTAGCTATAACTTTATTAATTCTTCTTCTGGGGTGAAGAAAGCTGGTACTGTCAATGACCATTTTACAACAAGACTTTTTTTTTGTTGGTGTCACTGTTGGCAAATTCAAGGGTTTGCAACCAGTTCATTCTGAATCATGTGGAAATCATCCAGAATGAATGCTGAGTGAAATAACATGCTTACAAGTAGTCACATTCTGTTCTTGCTTTTTCTTTCAGGGTGTATTGTCTGATCTGACAAAGGTGACTGGTCTTCACGGTCTGGACCCAGTGGTGCTTGTCTTAGTGGTGGGAATAGTGATGTTTACTTTGGGATTTGCTGGTTGTGTTGGAGCACTGAGAGAAAACATCTGCCTGCTGAAGTTTGTAAGTAACATCATGATATGAGGGAATTAATATATGTGTGAAGCTGGCAAATGATGAAGAACTGGGCGCAAACCCAGATAATTAATGATAGAATTTGGTTTGTGACAAAGTATATGGTAAGCTTGCTGCTTTGACAAACCTCTGAGTAACGGTACTGAAAGCAGGGGTGGTTCCAGCTTATCTGTTTTCCTCTTTGTGGAACATGTTCTTCCTTGTCTTTTTTAATTTGTTCTGCTCTGCAGTGATGTTATGGTAGGTATATCAGAATCTAATATTGTGACGTTATGGAACATGCTTGTCAGGAATTACTGAGAGAATATAGTACAGTGGAACAAAATCCCTTAAAAGCTTCAAAGTTTCTTGTAAGTGTTTCCAAAACTTTGGGACTTGAGTGACTGACGTAAAATTTCTGAAATGATTGTTTTTATGCTAAGGCTGCTTCTTTGCTTTAGATCTGAAAACAGCGAAGCTGGACAAAAAATTAAAAAGAAAAGTAATTATAAAATTAGAAACAATCCAAGAGGCAATATCAAGACTTCTTTAACCATGTTTTACAGATTCTCATTTATTATTGTTTTCACTGCTGTACATGATGACTGTGTGTGATGCTTTTTACTGTCAAGTTCAGGTGACAAAAACAAAAGGATAACTCTGCGTCCTGGGGGTTTATTTACCTTGTATTCTCACTGTGCTCAGTGTCTGTACTGAATCAAAATTTGAACCCAATTCTGTCTGTTTCTGGTGATATAGGGGTGCATTCAAAATTAATGCATATTTTCTAATTTAGGACTTTTTTTTTTTACAGTTCTGTGGAACAATTGTGTTTATATTCCTGTTGGAGCTGGCAGTAGCAGTTATGGCTTTCCTGTTCCAAGACTGGGTGAGGGACAGGGTGAAAGAATTCTTTGAGAATAACATTAAATCCTACCGAGATGACATTGATCTCCAGAACATCATTGATTCACTACAGAGAATTGTAAGTTCATATCCTGTCACTTTGATGCCTTCTAGGAGAATATAGATTTAGAAGTTGTCATTTTATTTAATAGAATTATAAGATTTTGTAGCTAATTGTACTGTGTTACAGATGTGACAGTTTTCTTCCTTCTGTGTTGAAAGCAGCAGGAAGGAAAGATATTCTGAGATCTAGGCTTGTTCTGATGTCCTTTGTGGAAGCTCTCTCAGACATGCATATGCCTTTGACTTTCTCATTTGCTCCTCTTTCCCTTGCTCCCTAAGAAAAATCTTCCTCTTAAAATAAATTTACAATGTAACTAATTGTATCTGACAATTACATCTAAAGTGATAATTTTTATGATTTTGCTTGACATGCTGACACCTGTTTGCAGGAGCAGTATTCCAGATGTATTGCTTTGATTTCACAGAGCCCTGTTAGTTTACTCTGCTATTGCATTAATTCTGCACAGACTTGGGGATGGCGAAGATTTGTAAGCAAACACTTACTGGCTGGAGGTATTTTAGAGATAATTTATCCACTGAACAAACTTCTGGCATATATTTATCTGTTGCAGAACCATTGCTGTGGTGCTCAAGGTCCAGAAGACTGGGATTTTAACATATATTTTGACTGCAAGAGTGAAAGCAAAAGTCGTGAGAAGTGCGGAGTTCCTTTTTCCTGTTGTATACCTGATCCTGCTGTAAGTTGTTTCCTGGCTTTGTTCTTGCTCTGAGACTGTAAAGTTATGACAGGAAGTACTTCCTGAATAAGGTGTTGAAGGGCTTTGAGGTATCCTAAATGACCAGAAATTACTGTTGTGCAGACAAACTTTTTTTCAATTTCTGTTGTATTCTTTTTAGAGTCTAAACGTGGCAACCTGGTAGCTGAAAATGTATTGTCACCAGGAATTCAAGCTATTTTAGTATGGTTTGGATCTGAAGCACTGGTGGCTGGCATTTTTTTATTCCCTGTGTGGTGTATCCTTGGGCTCCTGGCCTTTATACCTGGCTTGTAAGGAGCTGAGAGCTCTGTCTTAGCAGTGTGTTTGCCCCAGTAGAAATTAATGTTTCACCACCCCTCTGCCAGACAGACAGGAGGAACTCCATTTGCTGCTTTTTTTGTCAGTAATTAGTAAAGTATTCATGTATGAAGTTTAAAACTTCTGAGTCAGTCCTTGGTTTTGGCAAGGTTTAGGTGCTTACTGGTTAATTTGCTTTACTAAACTTTTTGTGAGCCTTACGGAAGATGCCAAAATGTGGAGGTAGGAGCTAACATATAGTACTTTATGGTATTACTGGGAATACTTACAGCTCAAAATCCATCCGGGAATCCTTGTGCAGAGAGTGAGCCACTGGTAAGTTATATTTAATACCTGGTAGGCTTCTGATTGTATTGGAAATCAGCCATGGAAAGCCTTTGTCAGGGACATATTCCATGTTTAGATTCCCCAGTAATTATTTTCTAGTTTAGTTTGGAGCGGTACTGTTTAACTGCACATTTTTCTGGTTTTGTATTTAAGGAGGCAGGAGGATGCTTAAATCTGTTTAATGTGAGATTCTATTATTAATATTTCAATATAACTTACTATGCATTTTGTAAATGCAAATGTCTTCCTTGTGTGCTGGCAGCTCAGTTTTCACGTTAAAAAGTTTCATGCCAAGTGATAGAAGCAGCTGAGATTTCTGCTGCAGGATATCATCTTGCTAGTACACACCTTTGCTTTGTCATTAGTTTTCTTGTATTTTGCTAGGGCATTGCTTGTTTTTTCTAAAAATACTTTTTAAAACAATTGGCTCTGACAATTCTGATACGTTTATGAATATAAAAGAAAAACTTGCTGTGAGCAGAAGTCAAATGATTGGTTTATTTAAAATCTCTTTTGCTTTGCAGCAAAAAGTTGTGAATACACAATGTGGCTATGATATCAGAAAGAAGGTAAGGTGCTGTCTGTTGTGTTCTGTGCTTGCATAGGCAAAACTGTAAAAATGGTGGGGTTGCTGATAGATTTGTCAGCTCAAAATTCCAGGAACTAATGACTGTGCTACATCATACTGCAGGTAGAGCAAGGTAGACCTTGTCCTTGGTTTAAAGTAACCTTCTATTGTTGGAGGGTAGAGAACATAAGTGGGAACAGGTAAGGGGAAAGGTGTGTTTCAAAAAGGGGTAGGACTTGGATTTCAAGTGTGTGTTTCAGTTATCTGTTGTAATAGTCTAACTCTGCTGCTCTATTGTCTGCTAATTCTATGCTGTTTCTAATAACAAGATTTTCAGGAAGATACAGATATCAATCTCTGGCAGTCCCTGATTCAGATGTGTATTTTTGAAGTGTGGTTAAAAATTTTACTGCAGAAGTGACAAAACATAAGCTTAGCTAGATCATATGATTTATCTTATAATAAACTTGTGCAGAAAACTAATATTCTTATTCTTCCTTTCTACATTCAGAGCAAAAGTCAATGGGATGATCAGATTTTTGTCAAAGGATGTATTCATGCACTTGAAGCTTGGTTACCCCGAAATATCTACATTGTTGCAGGTGTCTTCATAGCTATCTCACTGCTCCAGGTTAGTTGTTATTTTGATTATTTGAAAAAAATTCCATGTTTGTAGATAAAAGCCTGCTGAAGGTAAAAGTAGTTATGGACAGAGGTAAAATAAATATTTTGAATGTGGCTTGTTTAGGTATGATAAGAGGACAGCAGGAACACCAAGTATAGTAAAGGGGAGTTAGTGTGAAAATACCTGTTGCACAAAGCAATGAAAGTCATTCTAAAAGTACACTGCAGTAATAATAGTGTGTGATAATTAGGATATATATTGTAATATTAATATAGTCATATAAAATATGTAATTATTATCTAGAATATTCCTTGTGTTTCAATGCCATTAAGGAGGGGGGATCTGCTGTCTGCTCCAGTAGATCTGAGCTCCAGCCTTCCATCACAGACCTGAAATGACTAAGATAAAATCGTGTCCTTCATGCTTAGGTTGCCTCAGCCAGCTCTTAAGTGGGCATAGCGTGCTGCTCAAAAAGGTTGGGAACGTAAGAGCAGGGAAACAGGTGAACAGGTTGCAAATGTGATCTTAGCAGAATCAGATGGAAGATGCTGGCTTCTATTGCCTTATCAGTGCCTGATTCATCAAAGAGAGAGATGAAGTTCTCAATAAATCATATTAGATTGCTGCTTTCAAGGTGGATCCTGCTTTCATTGTGGCAGTTGTTTGTGCTGCGTTAATTTCTATGGTGTGAAATTCCTTCACTTCAATGGGAAATAATAAACTTTTAAATCTGCTACAGAAAGTATTTTCAGTGTAATTGACAATAGTTGAGTATTGAGTGCTAGCAAAAGACCTTTATTCAGCCCTGGTAATACTGTCTTCTGTAGCTTAGGATTTGATGCAGTTTTATTGCCATCTGGTGATGGTGCTTCCATGGGTTTGAGAAATGCTGTGCTAAGAACAGGACCTCTTGCTAGGAAGATGGTCAAGACACAAAGTTTAATCTTCTGGCAGTGCATTGATTGACAATAACTTGACAATGTTGTTCTTTATTCATGTCCCAAGGCTTTGTGAAACCACTTTGTTCTTTGTATTTTCCAATTGGGTCTTTCTTGTGCATTAAGCTGTTTCACAGTGAGACTGAGAATTAGATGTGACCTGACTACATTTAAATGAAATCTTTTAGCTTTCCAAAACTTCACCCCAGTTTTATGTTATTTCTAAGAATGTTTCAGGAAATTTGCTGAGTTACAAATTTATCCTCAATTTTTAAAAGAAGATTTCCCTGAGAACTTACATGGATATTAAAATTTCAAATGTCTCTGAATAATCTGGGACTACTCAAACTGTTGTCTGTGACAAGAATTTCATTTTAGTACAGATAATTGTACATTCTGTCTGTGTTTAAAAAATTGATCTGAAAACTGACTGGGCTGTTATTCAAAGTTGTGCAATGAATGAAAGTGTCTGCTTTGTAGTAGTAGGTAAGCATGGGTGTTTATGACTCTCAAACTTGGGTAAGTGGATTTCTTCTAGCTCTAAGGCATCTGGAAGCTTATTATTTTGAATGCTGTGGAAGTTTTACATGAAAGCAACTTTCTCATGAGTTTTATTACCTGCAGGATTCTGTTGCCTTTATTACTTTTTAGTAATAGCTATGCTTTGATGGATGATCCTGGCTATGAAATGGTATCTGAGCCTGCCACCAAGCATCTTGCAGACAGGTGCATTACAAGTGTTTTATCTCACAAATGGTATGTTTTTTATCTTTTTAGATTTTTGGGATTTTCCTTGCCAGGACATTGATTTCTGATATTGAAGCTGTAAAGGCAAGTAATGCCTTCTGAATATGAAAGCAGACGCATGTTGCAAGACAATATATGTTAAGATTATTGATTGGACACCAAAGTGGAAGAAATCCACGGGCCATGAAATACTTCTGTTGTTAAAAGCCTTATATGGATATTTTTTTCCCTGCTCATGCTTTTTGTTAGAAGCTGTTACAAAAAAAAAAAAACGCCAAACACGTATACTGTCTACCTTTTTTCTAACAAGACAACTTGGTGCACCAGTGTTGATCTCTGAGGAAGAAATGGAATTTCCCAAGACATCAGCAGAACAGATTTTAAAGACTGTAGCAGGGAGACATGAAACTGCTGTAAACACTTTCCTTGAAGGATTGCTATGAAAATTGTTCTGTCTTCACTCCTCTCTTCTGTCTTAAAATGTAATCTTTTCAAATGTTGCATGCTGATTTCTTTAGAACCTTGCAATTGTATTAATCTCTACAGTAGACTTATCCAGTCATTTTTGGCTACATATCCAGCAACCATAATTGGAAATTGGGGGGGGGGGGAATAAATCACAAACTCTCTAGATCTTGAATTGATTTTAGGCTGTGCAAACCCCACGCTGTTTTGAAAAATGCAAGCTGGTTCCCAGAATGGGAAAAATCTGAGTATCTTGTAGCATTCTTACAAATCTCCATTTCAGGCAAGAGGGTGTAAAGCCCTGATGCTTCCTGTCTGAGAAAAATGTAAATATTCTTTTTTTATAGAAGAAAAACCTCTTTGAAAATGCTTATCCTTTCAATGATCAATAATACCTTTACAAAGTGCTGTCTGCATACACTTCAGAATGCAGCTTGTTTCAGTAGGTAGCAAGCTTGCTGGGCTAGCTGTTGATGGCTTTTGTTATTCCTCTAGTTTCTCTCAACTGCTATGTTGATTTTCACAAGTCTGAACTGCCACTACCAGGACTGATGAAAGACTTACAAATTCAGTGTTAATCCTTATTGGAAAATGTTTTTAAATAAGGAAGCACAGATTTAGCAAAAGATTAAAGTTGTTGAACTTTTAAATCTTGTATAAAGCAATTGAGCCATCAGTTCTGCCTGGTTCATGGTTCAACTGTGAATCAAAATACAGTGAATCTGAATGATTTCTTCAGTCATTTTCTACATGAAACTGAACTAGTCCTTCTTATGTCAGGGTTTTTATTTTAATAAAGAGAAAAGTAAATTCTTCTTTCAGTCCTCCCTTTGCGGGGGTAGGGTTAGTAGATGGATCTGTAGTTCAGTAGGAGTTCCAGTCTCTTCTGTAAGACTTTGGTGTTGTATCCTTAGCTGTAAGGTAAAAGTATATGGCTGAAAAGTTCTTGGAAGTAGCTGTAGCTGTCAGTTTTACTGTGGGCCATATAACTAACATAATTTACTGCTTCCAGTGACACCAGGTTTTCAGGGAGAGCAGGTTCATTTACAGTGCCTAACAGTGTAAATTTTACTATCTATTTTTATAATGATATTTTACTATCTGTAGTGTGCCTGAAGGATTTAATACTTGTATTTCTAAAGTATATGGCTTTCCTTGGAAGCCAAACTTTTAAATATATTATGTCCTTTTTTTCTATTATGCATGTATTAACAAACATTTCACTGGCAAAAGTTTATCAACAGTTAGAATCCTTGTGTCTGGTTGATTGTCCAGACATCCTTCTAGCTTGTGATCTGTGAAGCACTTCAGACAGTGCTCAACTACTTCAGCCTTCATATAGTTCTTTTTCTGGCCAGTGATTGAGACACAACAGGAAAAGGAAGCTTGTCTAAGGATGGCTGATTTCCTTACAGTAGCAGAGAATAGTCTGCTATAAACTCATCTGAAAACCTGAAAGTAAAATGGCTAGAAGTACACCGTGGCTTTTTCAGATTTGGTGTACAAAGAAAGCAACAGCAGTAGATCACTGAGGGGAGAGCAAGAGGCATTTCTTCTGTAAAGCTGTGAATTTGAGGTCTGTATTACTAATTTGTTGAATCTGATCCACAAGGAGCAGCCAGAGATGTGTGATTGTACTACAGCTTGGCAAGCAGCAGAGCAGTGGCTAGCAAACTTTGCTTGAAATTCTGGTGCTTGAAACTTTGCAACACCCTTTCAACCACCTTACTTGGTTAAGGTTATGTGTGATAATCTGATATATGTAAAATTGGAGAAGGATGCTTCCTATTTGGAACTCCTTAGTCATAAAACATTGCATTGAAAATGCCAGGTAGGGAGTACATTTCCCTTTGCCAGTTTTTGACACAGCCAGCTCCTAATGCTGGGAAGGAATTTCAGCAGTTTGGTGAAAATCATTCTGGTGTCAAAGATGGCTGTGGAGTTCACGTACTGAAATTAGCTGCTGACAACAGCCAGCATTACAGATAAGAATTCCATGGTCTGTGAATCTTGCCAGGTTACCTGAAGACAAATTAATACTTGTGGGTTTTTTTTTTTAAGTACTGTTTGTATGCAAACCAGAGTTTAACTGAAGTATTGTATTTCTACAGTTTGTTCTTAATGGCTTTGGCCATATCAACAGCAGCCTTTGTACGAGTGTTTCAGTTATTTGGAACTGAATTTGAGAGAAGCTCAACCTATTTGAGGATCTTTAAATTCATGAAGTGATTTTTCATTTTTGCCACTGTGGATCAAACTTCTCTCTGCTTATTCAGTATCATTTTTAAAATTTTGGGGCTCTAGGTTGTTTTGCCCCTGTTCTGAAGTACATGCATACATGGTTAGTGTAATTTCTGACTTGTAATGGGAATACTTTCTACTTAGTTTTATTTAGCACCTTCTCTGTGGAGCTGCAGTGGCTTCATGGCTAAAGATTTAGGTTATGGCCTAAAAAAAGTCTTATCAGCAAAAGCAGCTGGGTGTGAGCCTGCCTCTAAAGCCTCAAAGGAAAAGTAATTCAGATCTCACAGAGAGGTTTGATACACTGTTGATGTTGAGATTTCAGAGGTTGCAACAGCTTCACAAACACTACAGTGGAACCAAGGTTTTTCATGAAGATGTCAAATGAGATCAGACTTGAAGAACTGGACTGAGAGAAGCAAACTTCAGTGTGGTCGCTTTTATTCCTCAGAAATGAGCACAGTTTATTTCCGTTAAGCAATGTATGTATTTGTCAGTCTGACAGTTCAACTGCCTCTGTTTTTATTAATAAAACTGCATTTGGACACTGTTTCCCTGTACATGAGGAGGAGGATGAATATAAGCACTGCAAAAAGTGCAGTGACCAAAGGACCCCGGGTTGCCCTGTGAAAACCTGAATGTTTCTTCCTAAGAGGTCTTTAGCTTTGGTGACCTCATTCAGTGCCATGTGGACAGACTCGTGCTTCCAGTCCATGGAGCTCAATGTGGCCATTGATTTATGTATAGAATTGCCTTGGGTTTTGTCTCCCCCTTTCCATCCTTCCTTCTTTCTTCCCCTTACTTCCTGTGCGTTGTCATGCAGCTTGAACATTGTTCAGCCACTGGAAGGGGAGCTCCTGTCTCCTATTCTGAGATGGTCTTTCTGAGTGACTTTCAATATATTTTTTTCTCAAGCCTCAAATTTGATTAAATAAAATTTAATGTTTTCTACTCCTGGAGTTTGATTCCTGGTATTTGTTGCTTCCAGTCACTAATATTCTGCTCTCGAAGGTTTAGACTGGCTACTGAGACTGCAGTTTGTGGATAACTCAGAAATGATGAAGGTCCAGGGGTGCTTGTTTTTGTATTTTGCTGAAACTAATTCGTGATAATTTTTCTTTTCAGTTTGGGCTGTTGAATAATAGATAAGACTGATGCTTTTCTCTGTATTGTTAATGGTAAGCCATGAACAAGTGAAGAGCTGCAGAATGATGCAGAGTAACTATTAAACCTCTGGACCCCCAAAAAAAGTTAAAAGTGCTGTTTTTCTTTTCTCCTATTATGTGGTAAAACTTGTTTGTGTGTTACTCAACAAGTGATAGTTCTCTGGGGTGGTTTTATGAAGTTTCTTTCTCAAGCCTACTCCTAAGAATGATATTTGATGATGAGAGTGGTAGGCTAAGTAGTGTTACTGGGTTTTGCAAGTGGGAAAGCTTTTGCAAGAACAAAGTTGTCATGTTTGTTTGCAGACATAAGCCAGTTGTTCTCAAATTGAGAACATGAGGCCTTGTTGACTTCTAAATGCAGACTTCTTTATAATGGGTTTCTGAAGATTAGTGCTTGTTTATTTTTTTCTCAATAGCTTTTCTGCTGGCTAAAAAAAAAAAATGTAATTGCTCCCAAGCATTTCAGTCTCTACCACTTCATGGTTTTGAATTTGATCTCCTAGGCCTGGAAAACACGACTGCAACATACCTTCAACTGCTTCAAAAAGTTCCCATAGGAGCAAGTTGTGGAATAGAATCTATTACCTTCCCATCTAGTGACCTTTTTAAATACAAAAGGATTCCACAGAAATTTTCAGGGGTGTTTTACTGTATTATTTTTCCATTATCTAAATCTATTAAACCCAGGTTCTCTTATGGGTGATAATGGAATGCTGGCTGCCTCTACATCCTTACCCCTGCTCACTTGTAATTTCTGCCTAATGTCAGAAATTTTCTGACTAGTTTTATTTCTGTGTCTTGTCCAAGCACTGTGTGTTCACTGTCGGTGGTTTCTTGTAAACTTTGCTTCTGCAGCGTCTCATTCCAGTTGGTGCAACTCTGAAATCAGGACAAGACTGTAGCCTCACATATTTGGGAATATAACATGTGGCAGGAGCAGGTACAGCTTCAGAGATGAGCTTTAAAATTGGAGATTGAAGGGGGAGTTAGCTTCAAGATAATTTTGGTTTTAACATGTTCACCTAACAGTTGGGTGCACAGTGTGATCCACAGTGTGCGGATGTTGAGTTGGTGCCAGTTAGCCCTTTGAATTGTTTAAGCTATAGCTTTAATCTAGCCTGTGTTTCAGGTTGTGTGATAAAAGCTTAAGACTTTTATATCATTATTTAAAAGTCCCATTGATACAAGAAAAATCGCAAGTGTGTATCCTAATCTCACAAAACCAAGCTGCTGAAAAATGTGTAATGAGTGGTAATTGCCTGATGTTTCTCCTGTGATGTTTCTTAACACCATTTGCTTGACGGGCATTTTTCCTGCTGCTGTGTGTTAGTGGTTCAGTGAAGAGCTGCATTGGTGCAAATATCAGGCCAAGGAGATGTGCTGATGAGGGGTTTTTTATACACAGCTTTCAAAGCAGGAGCTGCATCTGGGCTTCAGCAGTGTTGCTTGTGCAGCAGCATGACAAATGCAAGGGTTGCAAAGCTGGTGGTGTCTGCCTCGGCAGCGGTGCTGGTTTGGCACATGGGAGAAGGGAGCTTAGTGGGGTGTCTCTCCTCTCAAAACCTGTAATGTTGTGATGGCTTCCTGGACCACACTGGTATTGCTGTGGCTGCAGAGGTGCTCAAGGGTGTCCTTGATATTGTCCTCTTCTATCTCTTGTCTCAGATCACCTGAATGGGAGATGAAATGATGGCTTTTAGTTGCCTGTCATAGCATAGTGGCTCCCAACAATTGTTGTAAGATAAAAGTTTGGAGTATTTGCTGTTCATAATAAGGTGCTTCAATTAAAACATTTTTTTCAATAGATACCCTTTCAGCCATTGGAAGTATTAAGGACAGATTAAGGCTTTTTCCTCCTGCTTGACAGAAATAAAGCAAATTTTGAAATTCTAACATGGGACAATTTCTAGCACTTTTTTGCCTGTATGCTTTTTGCTACCTTCCATATTAGTAAGAGTCAACTCAGCCTTACTATTGTTAGTCTATAAAATGCTAAGTATATACATCTCTGGAAAAAAATCTTACAGATTGTATCTGTTATGTCAGTACTTCATAGTAGCACTGAAAGCTGCAAGTTCTTTATCCCTATTCCAGTATCCCTATTCCTTTAGCCGCACGTGTGTGGCTACAGGGATAAAACAGAGTATACTGCAAAACCCAGCTTCTCTGTCAATACAGGGTGGCTTCAGGATTTGAAAGGCAGCTCACCTTGTGATCCATCCTTGCCTGAGTACAATTGTTGTTTTCAATTTATGTAACTTTTGTGTTAAGATGTGAGAAACTGCCAAGAGATCTTTGGACTCCTGGTTTCAAGGTGCTCATTTTCATTTTGTGCTACACATCTAGGATAGTGCCATCCTGCTTGAAGCATTTTAAGTCTTTCCTGATCATGGAGTGAAACTGAAATCGTGCCCTTCACATGCTTTACTGACAGTCACTGTGTGAAGGCAGCATTGCTAAAATGATTGCTTTATCTCAGCTGCTAGTTTGCTCACAGCACAGGCAGAACAAATGTATGCCTGCCTATAAGCATAGTACAGACTGTTTCTTTGGACACAAAAATGCTCTGGGACTGCCAGGCATTTGTGCATGGTGAAGTTGGACAAAGATGTCTTTACTCCAAGACTCCAATTTTGCTATTTTGGGACCTGGTTATGCCACTGACTCACTGGAATAAGGCCTTCTCTTTTTTATTTTATTTAACTGATGGTTTCATCAGCTTTTCATAGAGAAGGAAACTACTATGATTTTTGGTGATCAATACAGAATGAATCTCTAATGTCCCTTACTCATTCACTAGAACATTGCAAGCAGCATATTTTGGTAACAGACACCACTTGTCTTCATCACAAATATTCATCCTTCTATCGCAGACAACTTAAAATGAAGTTACCTGAATTAAGAAGCCTGCACAAAAGGCCCATTGAATTGTATTTCACCTCAGGACTTGTGTTATCATCTCGCAAAAGTTTGTGTAAGCTTTGAACTAGCTGTGATTCTTTAAAAGATTCTTCAAGGGTTTCTGGAAAACAAGCAAACAAATAGTAACCCTGAGCTGTTAGCTGAAAAGAAATTATAAAGTGAATATGCTTGCTTTTTAAAAAGAAATTCTGGACTGGCTTCATTTCAAGCTGGCTATTCAGGGATGTCTTGGGCATCTGTCTTCTGCACTGAAGAATTTCTGTGCTCTTTTCTGTACAGAATTGCTTTACTGGCCTTATTCATGAAGACAGGACCAATCTTCTATTGGCTGTATATAGTTAACCTTATAGTAAATTAAAACCTGCAATGTTCAGTGCTAGATATGTTGATTCCCATTAGTTGCCCAAATGAGTTTGAGAGTTTTAATGGTAGACAAGCAGTAAAATGGGCTTTTCAGTCCTACTTGTTGGTATAGGACATTACAGATTTCAAGTTAATTTTTCTTTTCAATTTACCTTTTGGTGTACCACCCTGCAGATTTGTGGTGTCTCTTTATTGTAATAAACTGAGAGCCATTTTCGAGTTATATAGGAAAAATCTGAAAAAAATTTGTACCTAACTGAAAATTAGCTCAGGAAAAGTAGTCTGAATCTTTACAGTTTTCTTGCTTCGTTTGCAGTTTCTACAATGCCTTTTTATTTATACTTCTGCTTTTTTCTTTCCTCATGTCTGTCTGAGGATTATTTCTGCTACTTTTAGTCTTCAATGACCATTTGAGTATATAATTTGTCCTTCATTTAACCTTTATCATCTTTTATCTCCGTCACATTCACTTTCCCCCCTTTTTTGTATAGATTTCTAGCATCACATTATGCTACTCAAATAGTGCCTGTCCACACAGCATGATAATTTGACTCTATCCTAAATTAAAAAAAAGATAAAACTTCAGGCCATTCCCAAAGCTTATTGATTTTATGATTTGAATGGTGACAACCTTTATTTCATGCTGGAGAGTTAAATCTAGACAAGAAACGTGCTTTTTTTGTACACATTACCTAGAATTAACAGCATGACAATGTTTCTTAATCACTGAGGATCTTGCACAAATAAGTTCTTTTAGAAGGCAAATACCTAAATCGATGGCAGATGCTATTGCCAGGGCATTCAGAGCCTCATTCTGCATGGCAGCATGTTCGCTTGTTGTCATGGAAATGAGATGCTTCACTCCTTGTGCTGCCTGGATGGCTTTGACCACTTCCTGTGAAAGCAAAGGTAGAACAGATGGAAATCTGATGTACGAATACAGTAGAATGAAGAGAGAAATGAGATTGCACTCTTCAGCTTCTGAATAGAGAGAAATTATTTGTCTGGTGCAGTGCAAACTGCCAATATTCAAAGGCTAGAGATAACATTGCTTTTGGCACAGATCATAATTGCTTAGGGCTGGTCTAATATAGGTGGAATATCAATACTTAGAATTAACTATAGATGCATATCTGTAAGATAAATACATGTTTTGTGTTGCATCATTTGTCCTTATTCCACTCCTTCATTTCAAGCCATCAAACTAGCAAGGATTAGTTTTGCTTTATCAAAGCCTGTGCAGAGAGTACCTACTTTTTTAGTCACTACTTCATAGTAAAGCATGGCTGGGATGCCTGTGTGTAATAACACAATTTAGAAAAACCAGAAGCCTTTTAAAAAATGCCAGCACATAAAGATCATGCCAGATTAATCCATCATGGATAAGTGGGCTCTTTAGAGCTTCCAGAGGACAGCTCTGGGTTATTTTTACCATTTTAATTTGACATTTGAAACATAATTACCATTTTAATTTAAAACATACAATTTTAATTTAATTTGAAACATATTTGTGGCCCTAGAAGAGCTTTACCTGCTTACCATTTGTCAAGCCTTACTCAAGCAGGGTCAGTGTTGACAAGTGACAGTAAGAGACCATGGTGCTCGTTTCTGTGAGGCGTCTGTGCTTATGGAGTGCACAGGATTTCCCCTTTCTGGTATTGAGGCAGAGCACAGGGGTTTTCATTGCAAAGCTGTACTTGCTGTTTAATCCCTAGCTCTGTCTACAGGCTTTAGAAACGTTTGAGAAGGATGAGGTGGAAATCAATTGGCTGTTCTCGTACCTGGGATCTGTTGTGGTGCAGGATGGACGCCAGCAGCCGGTTTGCCTCTCCGCAGATGCCGCTGTGGTCGCTCACACTGCACCACTGCACCAGCCTGTTGAGCAGCATGGGGTCTTGGCCCAGGATTTCAGCTGCATCAGCTGAAGAGACAAGCATCACCAAAAGGCATTCAAAATCAGACCCCTCAGTCCGTCACAGGAATGTGAATGTAGAGGTAACTGGGGCTGTGGACCTGTGCTGTGCTCAGCAACCTTCAAGAACTCTAATTGAAGCATTTAGCTTTTAAAAGATCTTGGAAATATTTACCAAAGGAATCAGTCAGGGGAAGGACAAAATTAGCTGCTCCAGTAGACCTATCCCTTCAAAGGGGCTGCTGAAGTGGGGCTTAAAATAAGCAACTTTGTCTTTGAAAACAAATATTCTGTTGCAATACTTCAGGAGGCCCGTCCCTTTCCCACTTGGCTTTTGGTGCTTGGCCTTTGAGCCCTGCAGAAATGTGCCCATGGGCTTTTGGGAGCCTGTTTGTGCTCTTTTGGTGAGAATTCATTACTGTTGGTAGTGTGGGAAGCCAAGCCTTAGTACAGAATGGCAGCATGTTGGATGACCTGAGTCTTAGGAATGTGTGTTGAACTATGAATAAGACATTATCAGAAATTCCCCTTAATGTGGAAGAGCCTTTTAATTTGCATTCCTCTGTGTTTCAGGAACCCTGTCTCAAGACTTGCTAGAAATATTGGTGGCTGTGGTTGACATTTGAAAAAGACCTCACTAGGTAACTTTTCCTAGCAAGTGGAATTCTAATTATGTTAACATCTCTAACAGAAGGATAGGTTTGATAGAGGCATCACCCTGCTCCTGTTCCTTTACCTGTCCCTTACTCTGTGTGTTGCATTTCTTTTGAGATGTGCTGGAAGAATCCGATGGAGCATGCACCAGAAGGTCAGTGTCAATAAACCACATGATTGCTCTGGATATTTTCCAGAAGATGTAAGTCTTGTTTTGGGGGAGGGAGATGGGGAAGTACACACACTTGCTTTTTAATTTGTCCAGCATGCTAAGGAGCAATCCACAGGTCAAAAGCCCACAAGGAATTGGGAAGCTCATAGCCTAGCTGACAAACTTTGTTTTGGGGTAAGAGTTACTGGGCATTGCACAGCTACCTGCATGTTATCTGCTGTAACACCTGTCAGGAGTTCCTAGTTAGTCTGCGGAGAGTAATCCAGTTTAGTACAGAAAGCTGAAATAAGAGGCTGGAGGATGGAACCAGTTTAAGAGATTTGTTGTGAAGGCAGGTTCTTTACTCAGTTTGACATCTCTTGGAGCTAAAATTCAGTTAGTTATTCTTAGTGCGAAGACCTTTTAACTTATTCAAATTTGTCATTTTACAGGACTGAACTTCCAGTTGTGCTGGAAGTCCTTTGGCTACTGAAGTGCACAAGTTATTCTGCTCCTCTGGAGCCACATGGTGGAAGAACCAGGAGTTACCATCTCTTTAGAGTTAGGAAGCTGACAGGTCTGCCTGCAGTTTTCTGTGGTTAGTAAGAAACCTGCCTCTTCTGCTCTGTAAGCCTCAGCATGCCTGCTGATAGTCAGAGTAATGAATTTATACTAGATAAGGCAATTAACTAATTTTGTGTGGACTTCTTAGAGATGTGTGTTCATAAGAGTTTCAGGCTGAGTTAATTGAGGGCGATGTTAGCTCCTGGGTAAACAGAATAGAAGGTAATTAAAAGTGGGAGAATTGTGTTTTCGTAGTTGGGAATGGATAAACATTGAGTCTCCTACATATTTTATTCTACTTTACATTTTGATAATTATGTTGTTTCATAAGAATCCAGAAATTGTACCTTGTGCCAAATTCCAACTTTGTATTAGGGCTGGTAAATAAAATTAATAAAAGATAATTTGGTGTTTGATAGTTTAGATCTATGTTACTGTGATGTCTCAATTTTAAATGTGAAATGTCCTGTCACAATTGAGATATAACTTTGGAGAAATTACCTTGCAATGACTTCTTCAAAGCCTCAGAACAATAAGATGCTAGGTTTCTGTGTATCTTGCAATGTTCATTTCCTACCATGGTGAAATGTAAGTGAAAGGAGCTTTTCACTGGACTGGAAGTAGTGCAAATTAATATAAGGACTAGATCTAAGTTTTCTATCATGCATGTTAATTTGATAAAAGATGCAAATAGTTCTCATATTGAGTTGTGTCTGTGGTAGTACAATGGAGTGCAGCGTGGAATGTAGCAGAGTGATGTTTATCCCCTATGTAACTAATGAAGTGATGTCTGTAATTGTCCTATGTCAGTTATCACTTCCCATCACAAAATGGTCATAACTATTCTGGTTTTAACTTCTGTTATTCCTGCATGTCAAGGAATCACTACTGATTAGTGCTCTAGAGCAGCTCCTCTGGCAATGTGAAAGACAGTACCAAACCGCACAACACTTGTTTTTGTGTACAGTCTGGTAAGGGCTGAGTTAGCCTAAGGATAAAGTAAGATACTGAAGTATATCTTAATGTAATTCCAACATTGTGCATGTTTCTCAAAATGCAATGATGACAGAAAGATTATTGTTGCTTTTGCATATCCCCCCTCTGTTAAACTGAATGAAGTGCAAGTAGATAATCTGATACATTAACATGCAAAGTAAATTCAACGTTTGGGCCACATGAGCAAGATAAAACTTGCGACATGTATAGAAAGACTGGTGGAAATTAATTTCTCCTGCCTTGCTCCACCCCAGCTCCCTTTATTCCTTTTATGTTCTCTGGTTCTTTATTGATTTGCTGTCCTGTGATTTGACACTAAAACCTGGCTCTTTTTCACCACACTCATGCCTTGCTGCTGTATCTCTGGTGAAAAATATCTTTTTAGGCTTTTGCCCGTTCTCACTGACTGCTGTGGATTCATTCCATGTGGTTTGTTGCTCAGCTACCTCTGAGGCTGGCTGGGGCAGGCTGGAAAGCGAGCAGCCTCTGGCAATCATCTCTGCTGGAAGCTCTCCAGACTGAGTGGAATTGGGTTAGCAGGACACTCAGCCCAAGACTTTGTTTTGCAGGGTGAGGGAGGAGGGGAGTTCACAGCTGACCTCAGTGAGCATTGCCTACCTTGACCATCTGCTAACATCCGTAATGTTCCAAGGAGTTTAAACTGCACAGGGGGACTCTCTGACCTCAGGAGCGCCTCGATCCGCTCTGCGACACCTTCCTCCAGCATCTGAACCTTGCTGACCACTAGAAAATGGAAAAGAGATGTTGACACAAGGCTCAGTAATGGCACAAACATCTGAAAATGTAGATATGACTGTTGTGAGTTGTGTGCTGTGTTAGGCTTCTAGTGAAAAGCCCAACTTGTTAGAGAGCTCAGAAATTAAGTCACGTTTAGATTGTTTAGACTTCTCTTTTGGGCTAAAGCTTTCATAGGAACTGCTCTTGGGTGGTTTTGGTTAATTTTGATTTTAGCTGTCTCCAGAACAAAGTACATAAAACACAGCATTGTTGTTTCTCTTCCTTTTTCTAGTTGTAATAGATTATCCATCCACTTGCCCAGTCACATGAGGAAGCCTGTTCTGTGCTAGCTCATCTTAACTGGGGAGCAGAAGTGATTTACTCAGCCATACTTCTTGAAAATTAATTTTCTTTTTTTTTTTATTTGAGCTCACTGATCCCCTTTCATTCTTGCCTTTGCTTCTGTGCTTTCCTGTCCTCATTTCTGTGTCTTTGCTCCAGTGGTTGGTGCAGTAAATCCCTTGTAACAATCAGAAGCTTGTCTGGAAGGACTCTTAATACTGCTTAACTGTGCTACCAAAAGCTGCTTCCTCCAGAGCAATTTTTTTCCTATATTCTGCATATATTTCTGGGAGAGTGCTGAGGAAGATGGGACAGTGAAATGAGGGAGATAACTGATACATCCCTTCATCCTTTTATTGGGCAAATTGGGAAGCGCACCCTATTAAGTAACTTGCTCTCAATGTCCTTGTTTTTCAGTGGCACAGACTGACTCCTTTTACTAGATCATAATGACTTTTTCAATTTTTTATAAACATTTGTTCTCTTTCAAGATCAATACTTGAATTGAAGAGTTCCTCTGTGTCTATTTCCAAGTGTGGACCCATATTTAATTCATGTTTATGGATTTCTACTCAGAGTCTTGTATTTTTCTTTTTCAGGTAGCATATTATATTGTTGAAAGTGATATAATTTGTGTTTCTAGAAGTGTTGTATTTCTGTTAGAGAATACTTAACAGATACTACAGATGAAGTACAGATATTTTTATGAATTCATAAGGAAAAGTACATTGTAGGAATAGCATTTTAAATGTACACACACTTGGAAACATCTAAAATGGTATGTAATAGACTTGAACAGAACACATAATCAAAATGCTCTATATTGATATTTTATGATTGAGTTGAGCTTTTTAAAGTGCAGCTTCAAAAAACATTAAGATGGTGATATTCATATGAATAAATATGCTTTATACAAGAGAAAGTTTGACATCCCTACCAGGTGTCTGCACCCCATACTCTGTATTTTAAGTTATGAACCCTGTTCTGATTTTTTTGACTCGAGCTGCTGTGTGCTATTAATACAAAACTATTTCAGCAGCTGGTAACGAGATTACACTTGATGATATTTGAACTCTTTATGTAGATGAGGAAGTCCTGATGAATTATTCAAATGTATGTTCCTGCAGGGGAGGGGGGAAAGGTGGATTGCCCCTCAGAACACAGGGGACTGGTGTTGGTGACTTGGGCAGAGCTGCAGGGATGAGCCATGTGTACAGAGAGTGGCAGATGTGTTCAGACTGTGCCTGGAACAGCGAGGCTCTGCAGCGCGCTGAGCGCAGCCTGTTGAACAGAGGTGTCCCCGCTCCGGACGTGTTTCTCCAGGACATCCAGGAGCTGGTGAATGACTCCCAGCTGGAATATCCGCAGGCAGTTGCCATCTGAAGAGAGAGGCAGAACCAACAGAGAGGTAAGAAACACAGTGATAGAAACGAATGATGTAAATTCAGAATTCAGGGAGTCCTTGCCTTGACTATTTTCATGTCTTGCTGAGAGCAAGGCTATAGCTTTTGCACTGTGTTTTGCAACATTCAGGTTGTTAGAGAGGTGAGCATCAGCTACCTGTAAACTGATGCTGAGAGAGACTCCAATGGAGCTTAGTTTGAGAGAGCTTTCAAGGGACAATCACTGTCAAATTCAAAACCAGAGGTTCTCCAGTCCCTTTTTCTCCCCCCTCAGTGCTGCTGTATTTTCCACTACACATGTAGTAGAATACCAGTGGAATTTTTGATTTCTCACCAGGATAGGTTTAACACTCCTTTAATTTTGCAATTCTACTGATTTAAGATGCTTGTGAAACCAGGGATATTACCCAGCAGTGGCAAATCTGATTACTTGTTCTGTACTGCTGTTATTCTTTGTTTTCTATGAAATAAATTGTCATTAACTACTCCTTGAAAGAGTTGGAACAAGGTTTTTCTTGCCTCTTGGGAAACCCACTTTCTGAAATGAGAAGTCTATTTGCGTTGCACTCACATGAAGCTCGGAAAATATGAGTTGACCTGGAGAGATCTGGTTTATTAAATCCCAGTGAAAGAGCAGACTTATACATTCCAAAAAACTACCACTTTTCCCAGCAGTGCTCTGCAGTGTTTTGACAGTGCATGTCTGGATCTCTCCTGTCTTTGAGAACTTGCTCTGTACAGGTGGCAGCTTTGTTTTCAGAAGCTGCTTAGCTCACCTTGTTAGGAAATGAGAAAGTTCTGCTAAAGAGTAAAAGGAAACTTTCTATGCTACAGATGGCATCCTTTCTGAAGGAAGTGTTTTGAAGATGCCATTTGGAAAATAATTTTCTGTCTTTTGCTTTATGCAGTTCATTATATCTCAAGAGAAGTATATGCCTGACACACATGAACATCTCCTTATTCCTGTTTTCTTACATTGTGAAACCTGTTTGTTAAAGGTGGCAAAACAGTGTGCACACTAAATAAAAATACGTATTCACCTGGAATAAAGAGTTATCCATGGAACTATACACACCTCATACATGGTCTGGCCAAAAGTAGCTTTAGTACTTATGGTTCTAACTGAATTTACAGATAGAGGTGTACATACTTCTAATTTTTGTATGTATAGCATGTAAAAATGGCCTTAGTAATTTTAACACCTTTGCTGGTCTTGGTGTTATTTCCACATCAAAGCCATAGACACTCCTGTTGTCTTTTGAGTGAGTGCCTATTATTCTTTTCATCTCCTAACATTTCATTTAGTAACCTGGATTTCCCCTGTATTCTTACATATGTTAGATAAGAATTTGTCAAATGCTTGTAAAATGTAATTGGATATTTTCATGAGAGAACTGTCAGTCTGTGAAATAGTTGGAATTTGACTCACACAAAAATCTTTTGATACTATTTTATGCATACATTCTCTAAAGCTAATGGTTCTGCTTGTCATTCTTCAAGTGTTCTCTTGCCTAGTCCTAATCTTTGGAGATCAGAGTGTATGAGGAAAATTGTCCAGTCCCCTGTAGGAACAAGTTCCATAGAAATAGGTCACCTCTTTTGGTCTGATAAAATTCTACAGGGAAAATATTTTGATCTTCATATAGACTAACCTTAATTGAACTTAATTTCTCTCCTCCCCCCACCTCTCAAACTGAAGAATGTCAGAGAACTTTTTTTTTCCTCATGTAGTAAAGTGCAAATAGGCAGAGCCCATTAGTGGTTGCCTTGCTTTGATTGTCACAGAGCTCCAAATTGCTTTTCTCTCCTATGGAGTTTTTGCTTGGATAGCAGCAGAACATTCAATTTAATGGCTCATAGTTAAAGTCTGATAGGAACAGCCACTTTTCATAGCTGCAAAAGCTGTCTGTCATCTTTTCAGTGCCTACAAGTCATTTGATGCTGAGAACAGATTTCCATGGGATTTTTTTTCTCTCAGATTAAAAGCTGTGCATACATCAGTGGCACATAGTGCGGCATGAGAGGGATTATTCACTTCTTCCACATGAAACATCTAACACTGTTGTGGGGAGGATGGGGGGAGAAGAGGGAGTGACAAAGCAAGCCATTCAGCTGAGTAAATTGAAATAGCCAGTTAAAGGCACCAGAAGCACTTGTGTGGCCTTTGTAGAGCCATGAGGCACAATGGCTGATTCAGAACAAGGTACGAGGCAAGGAAGAAAGGGACTCTAGAAAGGTTGTGAGGTGGAGGTGAGGAGATATATGGATGATAGCCTGCTTTAAAAAATCCCAAAAACCAACATTCAGACAGATGTGAGGGAAATTTCTAGTAATTAAGCGCCTATTAAAGCAGGAAGTTGAGCAATTTTGTTAATTGAGTTTGAAGCCAGTACAGTAGCCATCAGTGAGAAAGGACAGGAAGGTGCTGGGGATCTTCTGCTGATTGATTGAGCACAGCATGCTTTCCAGGAGTCTGCTCATAAGAATCTCTTTCTCTCTGCAGAGTATAAAGGCTCATTGCTTTCTATAATAGGAACTGAAAGATAGAATGGCTCATCTTTTTCTCCCCCCCTCCATATCTGAGCAACCCTCAATTCCTGAAAGCAATTTAATTTGTGGAGTTACTTTGTTTGTTGTTGTTTTTTTGTTTTGCTTTTTTTGTTTAGGGGTATTTCTGTGTGATTTTTTTTTTTTAGTGTGTGTTTTGCTGTTGGTTTCTTTTTTTGGTTTGTTGTCTTTTATTTTTTTATTTCTAAAAGATATATTTGCCATTAAGTATTTCTAGAGTCTGCCCTCTAATAAGGTGTAGTTCAGGAAAAAGAAAAGTGCAAAAGGTTGCATACCTGGATCACTCCTTTCTTCAGGATTATGCCCCCCAAATTATTTTGTTATCACTAGCATCTGTAACTTAAAAGCACACAAGTCTCTAGTCTGCAGACAAGAAAGTTTCAGAACCAGGGAACAGTGAAATCTGATAGTGTTGGTTTTCTTTGCACTCACAAACATCTTTCCATCTTTGAAGGGTAGAGAATAACCAACCTTACCATTTCTTTTGTAAAATTAGCAATAAGCCTTGCCCCTGTCTTGGCACCTGCAAGTGCCTGGATGTGGTGCAAGTATCTGCTCTAAGAGACAATGCCACAGGCTGTAGCAAAAACCTTCTGCATGTACTTATTTGTGTTGTGAGAAATAGAGAATATCTCATATCTGGTTATAACTAGCCCCAAACGGAACTGTTCTGTCAGTCAGTGATGACTTTGTTGTTAAGGGTAATAATTAAAGACCTTTGTGTTGATTGCTTTGGGGTGAGAGTGGTGGGATACAGTGTAAATGGCCAGTTGTTGACAGTTTATTTTTTAATCTGTAATACCCAAAATACAGCATAGCAGTAATATAATCCAGGCTGCTGTTAGGCACAAGCACTGGGCTATAGGCTGTAGAAATGAAAAAGAATTCCTTCAAGGATCATAAAAGATTGTGCATGGGTCCCTGATAAGTAAAAGAAACCAACAGAGATGGCAACTCCTCTGCTAAAGACACTTCTGGATGTTGATTCTTTATGTACCTGGCCTGTAATATTTCCTTTTTTACCTCCAAGAAGCAGAGAGACAATGAGATCCGATGCAGCCTTGACAATGCACGTATCTTCAGCTTGTGAACTGCCTTGGAGCTTCAGCAGGATCTCGGACAGCACCTCTGGCACACCTGCATCCACCAACTGCACTTTCAGAGCATCTGTAGAGATGACAGTAAAAGCACATTAAAAGTGTCTTGGCTCTTTGTGGAAGCATTTCAAACTAGAAAGCTAAATCCTTGAACTTTAGCCAGTTGTTTTTCAGGTGCAGTCACTGTTCTGGTTTTGTTTGTAACAGCTATCTGGAGCTAGGATGACACCAAGGCAGAATGAGCAAAGCTTTTTGCATTGCTCTTTGACATTTCTTGTGTTGCCAGTCATGAGCTTTCACGTCTTTAAAATCTGTGTCAGATATCTAGATATTTTTAGTGGGGCAGTGTTTGTTGCACTGCTGCTAAGAGTATGTGTCTTCACAGATTCGCAGAATATTCTGAGCTGGAAGGGATCCTCAATCTGCAGCGAGCCCAGCTCTTAAGTAAATGGTCCAAAATGGGATTTAACTGGTTTTTCTGATTTTTTTTTTTTTTTTACCCAGTTTTTCTGATTTTTAAAATTAAAAAAAGGATCTGTGTTTCTGCTTTCCTCCTACCCACTGTGGAGTGAAAGTTTGAATCTGCTGTCTTTTGGATCTACTGAAATGCAGTGGAATGGTACTCTCTCCTTCCTTTCTTTGTTGTCTCACCTGTCCAGGTGTTACTTGGGCCAGGATCTCACGTGTTCTTGGGGCTTATTTCTCCTGAAAGGGTTGCTGGTTCTGTTAGCAGGGTCCCATGGCAAACTTGGAACCCAGAGCTTAAACCAGTATAATACCCAGTTCCACCCAGACCAAAAGGAGCCTTACCATTTTCTGCAAGTGCTTGCAGGACCTCAAAGACCATTTCTAACCTCTCATGGCTCTCTGCTCTCCTCAGTTGTTTCACCAGCTGTTCAGCAACTTTTGTCATGCTTAGAGCTTCCTTGGCTGAATCTGTGTGTGTGATAAAGTCAGGATTTTTAATTTTTTTTTTTATTTGATTAAATGTTTAAAGATACCTCTCTATGATCTGAAGTAATTAGACACTGTTTTTGAAGGCTTTCTGTTCTTGTAGAATCTTCTGTTTCTTTGGACAGCACTGAGACAGCAGAACTCTATCCCTTCTCCCCGCAAGTTATCTGTTTTTCTGTAATTTCTGTAGATCTCATAGGTGTCAAATTAATCCTGGTTTCATTTCACTGACTTGTGCAAGTCCGTCTGTAGTATGATTATTTAATATAACAATTGGTACATGTCTGTTTGCTGTAGTAGTCTATTTTTGGCCTTGCTTAGGTGCTTCTAGTCTTGCTGGGATCATAAACATCTGCAAGATGTATGTTGGCAAAGCTTGACAGTGTTTCACAGAATTCACAATATTTCAGTTGAGTATGGTATAGAACAATATAAAACAATATAACAATATAATAATACAATAAAATAATATAACAGATATAATAAGGAGAATAATGTGACAGTGTGATATCATGTCCCCTGTCCTGCATCTCCCCCTAAATGCAGGAAGAAGTAGATCAAATTTTAGCCAGACCATATATAAAAGAGTGGTAATAATTTTGCATTTGGTCTTTTTCTTCCATTACTACTCACAACTTGTGTAAAGTAGGTAAAAAACATTTTAAATTAGTGGAGATGCTTTTGATTTGAAATTTGTGTAAATTGAAATGGAAGCTGTTTCAGTAAGGTATAGAAACTTAATAATTAAGTAGAAATGAAATTTTAATAAACAAGCTTTTAATGTACCAAATCTGCAGTAGATGAAACTGTCTATTTATCATATGAAGTTATGCTATCTCTTTATTTGGAGTCAAAATCTGACTGTTAAAACTTAATTGTTTTAATGTAGTATAAGTGACAGCTGGTATTCCATAAAAGAGTAGTTATTTCTCCAGTCCAGACACTGTGGCCAGTTCCTGATTAGATATCAGTAGTGTTTTAAAAACAAAGCCCAAACACCCCCCCACCCCACCCCAAAAACAAAGGAGAAAGCAAGCAAAGCCCACAAACCTCTGGGCATGGAAAGGCAGTGACAGTGTGGAGATGATATTTTGCTCTAAGATGCAAAAACTTTAAAAAAACTTACCAAGGTCTGCCAGGTTGTACAAGGCCAATAGAGCAACGTGGACAAGTGGTTCACTCTCTGCATAGTCAGTTAATATCCGGACCAGTGATGGGATTACTCCAACCTTCACCAGCTCTTCCTGAAGGCCACCTGCTCAGCAAAGCAGAGCTGTTAAAGGTGGTTAAATCAGGAGCTAATTAAATCAAGGGTCCAACTGAGATGCTTATAGCAGCAAGGTAGCCTGGTTCTTTCTCACACTATTAGAATTTGTAGAGCTTTTAGTGTGGTGGCTTTGGGCTAATGTGTGCGTGGAGGAAATGCGAGTTTGGAGCAGATTTTTCCTAAATCTGGTTCAGCTTTGACTTAAGGTATTAAGCCACTGTGTCCAACCACATGTGCTTGCTGAGGAAAACCCTGATAACTGTTTTCTTGTTTTTTGTGGTTTGTTTTGTAATGAATGAGAGCTTAATAGCTGAAATGATTTAGAGGATGCCAAGAACTATAAGATACAAAGTTGGACCGTGATGGTTGCTTGAGAGTACAATGGCACTTGCTTTTGCGGCAGTGTCTTTCTGGGAGCTGGGCTGCTGCTTGGGTGACAGAGTGCATGGCAGACACCAGGAAGGGTCTGGTGCTATTGTAGCACAGGCAATTGGAATTCAGACAGGGAACTGGTGAAGTTAATTTTTCTTCTCTTTGATGCATTTATTGCTGTGTTAGTAATAGGATTTATTAAAGCATGTCACCATCATCTTGGCAAAGCTGTGCTGGGGCTGTGCTCTGCCAGAAGGGAAGCAGATGTGCAGGAGGGCCATATGCTGCAGAAATGCTGTGTACAGGAGCTGCATGAGCCGGGAATGTAATTGTAGGGAAAAGCTTTTTTAAACTGTTGTGTCATTCCCTGGTGAATACACACAACTCGCAGGGAGCTTGGTGGAATCTATACCAGGTACCTATCATGCCTGGATTTCATAAGAACACTGAAGGAGGCAAACCTACAGCTTTCTAAGTAAAGTTGTGCAGATCCACACCAGAAGGATTACAGAAGGTAGGCTGGAGGCAGAGGGTAATGGGTACAAGATACTGGGTGAAAATTTCCATATTACTTTCAGTATACAGTAAATATTTTGATCGGTCTGGGAGTTAAAGATAAAAAAAAAATCTTTAACTCTTCTGGGCAAGTAAATGAAAATTGTTTAATTTTTGAGACCAGCAAGCAAGTTGGTGTCCAGGCAATTTGGAGCACAAAAATCTCCTGCATGCAAGCAGTGGTCCTCAGAGGAAGACCATTCCTTGCATAGATAAATGTCTCATGGTTTTTTGTTGTTTTTTTTTTTTTAATTTCTATTTTTTTCTAACTCACTTTTTAAACAAGTGCCTTGCTTTATAGATGTCCTTATTATTATGGAAGAAGTCCAAGCCATTCAGGATTTGGAAGCAAGGCAAGTCTACAAAATTGGTTAAGATATGTGTGAGGCTCTGCTCTTGTAATTTCAAAGCAGTTGTGACAGAGATGTGCCACCTTGAAGTCAAAAATGTAGGGGAGAAGCCCAGAGTTCAGGCAGTGTTTGGGGTGCATTCAGCCAGGTGACTGTGAGCTCTGTGAATTGTACACCTAACTGGAGGCTGAAGTGCACGATGTGCTCAGGTCTCATAAAGTTATTTTGAGTTACAGGTTACAATGCCTTTTAAAAGAGTGCCTTAGAGGCAGGGAAAAGCAGATTCTCTTCAGTGGATACCTACGATTATCGTAGCAGATACGGCCAATGGCCCTCCCAGTGTGAAGCAGCATTTCTTGGTCTGTGCTCTCCAGCAAAGGTATCAATGTTGGAACCAAATCTGCTTCAATACATGGTTTCTTCATTTCCTCTGCATAGATAAAAGAGAGGGAATTCCAGGCTTTTGCCATTTAGGAATAAAACAACTGCAATAGCAGTAGCTGGTAGCTGTGAAACAAAATCCAAGAGTGGAAACATGAAGCTAATGTGCTGTAAAATGCCTTGTAGTAATATTGGAGCACAACTTACCATTTTTGGCTATCTCTGAAAGCACGTGGGCTGCTCTCACTGCACATGGTGGATTGCCCTTCAGGATTTTTGCCAAAGTTGGGAAGATCCCACTCCCTCTGAGTAGGTGGAAGGATCTCTGCTCTGCAATGATAAGAGTGTTAGCAATACCTGCCGTAGGTTTGCAGCTGCTTTATTCACGTGCTCCTTTGTTTCCCAGGGTTCTGAGTGGGTATCTGTGGGATCCAAGCTTCTCTGGTTTAAGAAGGTTCTTAGAGGCTGTTTGAGTCTGAATATATGGACACAGTCATCTGCTTGAATTGCAGCATGTGTGGTTCCAGCTGATTACTCTGCTTTATGCTGAATTGAAGCAGGGGTGGCAAAGCAAAGAGGAAAAGAGTTTCATCTTCTCTGACTATAAAAGGATGCCTGCATAAGACAGGGGAAGTCAGGGATTAAGATGCTATTCCTGAGGTATGGCCTAGCAATTAATTCTGTAGGTAGGCACAGCATCTTTTATTAGACTGGCAATTAGAGCAGGCAATTCCCTTAGCCTTTTTCCATCAAAAATACGGCCAGCTGCCTGAAGGCAGTAAATCACCATCTGCCAGGAGACTCAAATAAATGCAGGTTTATGTCATTTTAGGAGAATGTGTGAAGGCTTTAGGGACTTTTGAATAAGTAGATTAGAAACTACTTTTAAAATGTCCGACCTGATGGGGTCACCCTAAATTAATCCTAGGAGTTTGTAGTAAATAGAATATTAAACCTGGAATTTCTCTGGAGCTTTTGGTATTTTAGTAACTTTATCTGGTCACAGGTAATTTTGTGAGTTTTATACAGAAAGAAAAGAAAGCATCACAGCCTGAAAACAGCTGTAATTCCAGCAGCAATCACTTTTTGAAATACAGATTATCAGTAAGCAAAACCTGCCATGAATTCTTTTGAATTGTGCAAATGTTTAATTGGTAATCCAGAGTGATACTTAACTATCTTCAGTGATAGCCAGGAGAATCCCATTCAAACTCTCAAGGATCTGATCTTCAGCTTCTGTATCATCTCCACATAGCCCAAGGTATTCCAGGTGCTTGCTCAGGGTTTCTAAACAGAATGGGATAGAAAACTTTGGTGAGCCAGCATGGAAAATGTTGAGTTCCTTGTGGTAGCTCTTTTCAGTGCTGATATCTTATTATAAAATAATTTCCTGAAGGGTCATGATCTAAATATGCTCATTTATTCCAAGAACATGAGGTCAAAGGCTTGGTCACTTCTCAGACAGCACATAGCTCTTGTGCAGGCATAAACATGCAGGGATGAATTCTATCTGGAAACAGAAATTAACATATAATAATTGTGCCAGAGTTTGAGGTGGGGAGGAGAGAGGAATAATTACAGGGCCCAAATCAAGCCTGTCATTTCTAAATACCTGTTTGTGATAAAGACAGTACTTGCAGCTTAACAACTGAGTATCTACCGTGGCAGTGGCCAGGAGCAGGCCCTGAAAGAAGAAGAGATGAGGTAAAACACTTCTCTCTTTTTTTCTGGCAACTTTGGCCTTTAGAAACATACCTAGTATTTACATCAATGTATATCTAATACATGTTGATCAACTTTTATTTGGAATTTTTTTACCTATATAAGTTAATTTCGAATTTTTATCTCCACATCACACAGTAACATTTAGTTCCACAGTTTCACTGTTGTAAGAGGAAAATGCTTCCCTTTATTTTAAAATAATTACCAAAAAGGTCAAATTTGACGGCCTTTGAGTTGCTGTAGTACGAGAAAGGAATCATCCTTCACTATTTCCTCTTCCATGTCTGTCATGATCAGGTGGATTTTCATTATAGTCCTCCTTTGTTATTCCTCTGCCAATTTGCTTAGTAGTTACAGAAACGCTGATAACTTGCCTGAATATTTTTCTGGCTCACTTTCATTCTTTATGAAGATCTAGAATTTGAAAGTGTTCTCAAGACTCAGGTGGACAGGGATTCAGACAGAGATTGTCATGTTTTGTTTTCCAGTCTGGTAATTCTGTGTCTATTTGAGAATGGCTTTTGTGCAGTTAATCAAAATTATCTCTTCCAGGCTGCAGGAGTTAACTCAAACCCCACCATCATTTATATTTTGGCCATCTTTTCCCCATGTAGGTTGTTTAGCATTTGCAGACAAGTGAGCTTGATGTGCCTCTTTATCCCAAGTCACACAGGATGATACAATTTTCCTGCAGTTCTCTACAGTCAATTTTGAATACTCCAAACAATAAAAAAACTCCTTAGCATTCTGCTATTTCTAGGTCATTTATGAATATATTGAATTACACAGGTTCCAGCAAAGGTAACCTCTAATAATTTTGGGTTTCTATTGTAAAAGCAGCCTTTATTCAGCTCTTCAGGCTTCATCAGATAATCATCTCTCATATCCCAAGACAACTTAGACAAAGATTATTGAAAGGTTTGTAGAAATTGAAATGCATTAACAGTATCTCCTTTATTTACCTTCTTACCAGCTCCTTAAAAATGTGTTTAGAGACAGGTTGAGCATTACTTACCTCCACAGAAGCCAGACTATCCTTTTTCATCATGTCTGTGTTTAGTATCTCTGTGCTTTACTATAATCCTACGATTTACCTGTGCAGACTTCTGCACTTCAATTTCCCACATTCCTTGCAGCTATTTTTGTAAACTCATCCCACTCTTACTGTCTCCAACTTTATTAATGCTATTGTTGATCTCAGTGATATTCTGTGTCTCATAGTTAATGATTTGATGAATCATCTTTTAATCTCTTATAAACTCTGTAGTATAGCATCCAATTCTGACAGGTGGTGACCACTTATTTTATTGATTTGTTCAAAATCTTCTGTCCTTTCAATATGAGGATTCCTCCATCTACTTTCCAAAACCAAAAAGACCTAAAGTGGCTGAAGTTAATGTAAGAAATATTGCTGGAAAACTGATGTCTGAAGTAGTTAATATTTAGTAGGATATAATGCAGGATGTTTCCAAAACTGTAGTAAAATAGCATTTCTGCTTTCCAAACGGTTTCATTGAAAATGCTGACTCATGGGTCATGCCTCAGAAATTATTTGATGAGGATTAATAATTGATCACTTATCTTTCTTTGGTGGACTAACTGTATTCTCTGTCCCCAATGTATCCATTAATTAATATGAGACTTTTTAAAAATGAAAATGCATTAATTTAGTGCATACACGAATTTACCTCTGAGGAACAGAAGTGTCCTGAGCAGTTTTGGAAAGAGGGTGAGTAAAGGGAGTTGAAGTTGAACATAATTAAAAGCTGCCTATTGAGAAGAAAAATTATTTGGCTTAAAAAAATTAAAAGCAGTTATTTAAAAATAGTTTTGCTTTTGTGCTTTGAAGAAACTAGTATCTCTAGAAAAATGGCTGGGTTCATCAGGTCCAGTTCTCCTGCCAAAATCTGCTGAATAAATAATTTTGTGTAAATGAAGTACAGTAGAATGCAGCTTCTTTTACACAAAAAGCAGAAACTAAACAAACTACCTGAGCAACCTGACAATTGAATCAGGTTTGATCTTAAACGAAGATTTAGTGGGAGTGGACAGAAGGCTACAACTGCTGATTGAGCAACATGAAATAAATTAGGAGCCTGTGAGACTGAATTATCTACTGAACTCTGCTTTCATCTTATCAAGATCCAAAATGTGTTGGCATTTGACTTCTAGTACTGTGTGTTCTCTAACTAGAGCAACAGTGATGTTTGCAAATATATTTCTAATATGTTTCTAATTAGGTTCTATAAAGCTATGGAAAGAAAACTGGATTTCTTAAAAGGAGGAGGTTGTTTTACAAATGACAGGGGACATGTACTGGTGACTGGTTGGGTCAGTGCAGTGATAACTAGAAATCCAGATGCTTTGTCATTTCTCCAGGGAATAGATCAGTAGAATAACACCATATGCATGATGACAAAGTCCTTGTAAATCACCCTTCTGGCTGTAGTATTTTGAAATGAGAAGTATGAGCAGTAGCTGACTGAAGAGTTACTCAATAAAAGCCTCACAGAAAGCGGCATTTAACTAAAACAGAAAAGGGCTCAGCATTTTAACACTAAGGAACTCAGAATTCTATCCTGCTTGTTATTCATAAAATCTTGATTAACTTAACCAGCTTGGGACTGATTCCTCAATACTCCTTGTGTTTAAGTCCATGCTTCTGCAGGGACAGTGAAGCTGACACTTAATACAGTTATTTATGACAGTGAAAAAGCAGTAGAGCTTATGCAGATTGTGACTAAAACAGACCAGAAAAGTGTGTTTATTTCTCTTTTGTGGAAAATTCTGGGGTGTTGACATTTGTTTCATCCCGTGCTGGACTAGACTGTTGACACGGTGGAACTGGAGGCAAAGCAGAAGGATTTGTTCAGGCTTTTTGCAGAAGTGGTTCTTTGCCAGCCAGGGGCTGGAAGGGTGCCAGCCAGGCCAGCCAGCTGGTCAGCCAGCAGGGAGTGCCTGCCTGCCTGGCCTCTGAGCAGCCTTTTAGCAGAATAAACATCTTCCAAAGGAATACTGCTTGTTCTCTTGAATCAGCGTTTTTTGCTAGACCATTGCTCTCCAGCTTTAGTAATTCACCATAGAAGAGAGGGAAATAGGCACTCACTGCCTGCAGGGCCTGAGTTTAGAAATCTCTTGAGGCTGAGGTACAAAAGGCTTTTTTCCTGAGCTGAAGGCATAGATTATTAATTCACGTAGATCTGTACATAAGATACTGAGTAAGGCATAGGAACTGGACTTTTGCTGTGGGAGTTGGTTTTTGATCATCCTAATGAGAGCAGAAACAACAGTGTAGAAAACGTGCTGTAGCACAGCAATTTCAGCTGGCTTCTGCTGTGGGGAAAGAGCCACGAGGAGTGAGCTCTTTGGAACCCTTGAATCACTGCTGTGTCAGTTCTCAGTGCTACTTTTGACCTATAAAGTCCTCAGGGAGCGAGAGAATCCCACACATCTCCCTCTTTCAGCAACTGATTTTGCCCCCTTCTAAAACAGCAATGACTTCTGATCTTTTTCCTTTTTATAGCTGCTCACATACGTGGAAACTATTTTCTCTTTTTTTCTGGAGGAACTATGGACTCTATCCTTCAATATGAATGCTACTCTTGATATTGCTTATTGTTGTTTGGGTCCTGAGCAGCGTGAGGTCTGTATGAGCCAAGTTGAGGGCTTGAAACAACTTAATCCAGTCAAATGCCTTTTATTTTGCTGCCTCTTCCTCCAGTAATTTCACATACTGAACTTGTTCTTCTGTCACTTTTCTTTAATATACTTTAGAAGGGTCTTCCATGGATAATTATCATCATCATGATTATTCAAAGCAGAAAAACAAGGTAATGTGTTTTTCCAGAGTATAAAGGTGTGGTAGCTGCTCACAATGGAGGTCTATTTAGCACTGTCTAATGTCTCTGGTAATAGACAATTAAAGAAAAGTAAAAGAAGACACTATACAGACTTCCCCACGTATGCTTTCTTAACTTCTAGTAATCAACTCCACAAGGATTTTCTTTGGTGGAAGTTTCATCTTGTTTAATTGCACTTAAATTCAGTGAAGAATTTATGTTGAATTTGTTTGTAATTTAGCTCATAGAACATGGAGATAAGTGCCACAAAATAAGTTTGGACTGAGAAAAAATAACTCAGTCTTGTTTTTTCTTGTTGAAATTGTCATCTGGCCTTCTCTTGACTATAGTATTCTATAAATGTATTGTATCAGCAGGACAGGAAACACAAGTCTCTATTTTGACATATCCTGTGTAACAGCTGAGGGATGAGGGTTAGGGTTGAAAAACTCGTAGTCTTCTGCAGGTCAGGAGTAGCTGAAAAGCATCAGATGTAGCCTGAAGAAACTAAAATTCCAACTCATAATACTGCAAAATAGCTGTTGTGTCTGTCTAGCAATGTAACTAAGAACAAAGCAAAAAGAAAAGGTGACCTGCATTCATGTTAGTGTGGCAGCCTGCAAAATCATGGACCTGTAAGTCTTCATTCTCTCACAGCATTTTTTAATGCTCTTCCCTAAAACAGATAAAACAATTCCTGGTTTGTTGGGGTATGTCCTAAATAAACCTATGGTAATGAGTGTACCTGTATGCTGAGTAGAAGTATTATTGTATCATAGTCAAAATAAAGCTCCAGGTCTCCTTGTCTGGGAATGTGATATTAAATTTGTTTCATATGAAACATAAAGGCGTAAATTGGAGATGGAGAAGTCCAGGAGAGCTGGCAAATGTGTGTGTGTTAAGACCAAATAAAGCCTGTAAGGTCAAATACATTCCTGCTGGCTGTGAGCGGTGCAGCTACATGATTATAGCATTTTACTGTAACCGAGGGTAGCAAAAGCTGCTGCTTTTGATTTTGTTACCAGGGAAGGGAGGAGAAAGGTGCAATTCAATTCAAGGAAATATTATTTTTTTTTTTAATTTCTCCAGTGGTGAATTATTGTATTTCATCTCTAGAAAGTCATGCAGCTGTTTTGGGACTGGGCTGACTTATATTCTTTCTGATAGAACTATCTTATCTTGGTGCATGAAGTAAAGTATTGGAGGAACAGATCCTCCATCTCTTCAGACTTTCAAACCCATGGCAAGAAAATTGTCCTATAAATCAGATAAGCTATTATCTGTGTCTCCATGGAAAGCCACTTACGGCCATGTTAAAAGATACATTTTGTGTCTTTGTCACTACACTCAAGGGTGATGAGATGTAGGAGAAAAATCATGAGATTAAAAAGGACCCAGGGAGAGAATTTAAAACTAATATCCTGAGGATGAAAGGGATATAATTTTGAACGAATCCTGACCTGGCTGTTTTTTAACTCTTGCTCCTCTGCATTCTTCAGCAACTCTCTTCAAGGAGGAAAGGAGTAGAAATGTATGAGTATAGATTTTCCTAGAAGGCTGGAGCCCTGCCATTATCTGGGAACTGAAATATCTCCTTCCACTCACTTTTGGAATCTGAAAGGCCCATGTTTTCCCCAATATTCTTTCCTCCTGGTCTAGACTATGTGTAATTTTTCTCAGTGTTAATGGCCCAAATACATAAGTGTGCACTAAAAATATGTCTTGCCTAGAACTGGAAACCAGAGGAAAGCCCACTGTGTTGTTCCCAAAATATAGACTTTTCTCATTGTTTTTGCAGCCTTTCTGCACTGCACTGGCCCATCCTGAGCTCCTTAAAGTATTCAATATCTATGGTCCTGTGGGATTGACCTTTGAACCTTTTACTGTTCAAGGAACATGAGAAAGCAACAGGTTTTAAAGGAGATTTTCACTGTTTAGTCTGACCCACAGGTGGAAGGGCTGATGAAGACAGGAATTTAAGCCTGGCTGGCTAGTACTTACATTATAAGATATATATATAATAGATTATAGATAGATTAATATATATATATATATATATATATATAATAGATTATAATAGATTAATTTTATCTATTAATCACAAGGATTTAAAAAAGACTTTCTATAATCCATGTCTACAATTCTCTTAAATGTCACAAATCAGGTAGGACAGCCACAAATGGTCTTTGATGTGGTGTCAAGCATGGCTTTTATTTTTTTTTTTTAAATGAGGTAAAGAAATCACTTAGTGGCAAAGTAGAAGAGAAAACTGAGATGAACAGAAGAAGTTTTCAGAAAACTAGCAGAGAAATGCAGGCTCAGAAGAGGCCCTGGTAAAAGGAGATACTGATATTATTGTGGTAACCCAAATTGATGTATTGTTATGGTGAGAAAAAAAATGGCAATTGATTGTGAAATGGAGATTGTTTGGGAGGGGAAAAGCAACTCTGTATTTTTATAATTTTTGGCTTTGTTCTTGTATAATTGAATCCCACCAAGGAGGAGTACAGAAAAAGCGTGTGTGAGGAAAGCTGTGGGTAGAAAGCAGATCCTACAGGCTTGTGGCTGATATTATGCCCTGTGGAGTCAACAAGAAAAATAGCTTCAAAACCCTGACTGAAAACAGATAAGAGGAAAAATATGATAGCCTGCAACAGGTCAGTGAGATAAGTCAAAATAAAGCCAGCCAAGTGCAGTCAGAGTGAACATATGTCCTGAAGAGCATGAAAAGCTGCTTAATTGTGTTCTGTTAAACTTACTCCTTTTTTTGAAGGCTGGAGAATATGGATAAAATTCACCTTAGTGTAAAGGTACCAAAAGTCTGATCATTTAGCTGACTTAGTGCTTAGGGAATAGGTCTGTTGGACACACACCAGCTTCACAGGCTGATGCTGAGCCTGGGCTCCCAGATGCTCCAATTCATGATGCAAGGTAAGGGAATTCTAGATCCAGAGGCTGGACAGGAATAGCCACAAATGTGCTGCACTCAAAAGCAATGAGTAAAGCACCATCAGCACAATTTGTGTTTGGGTAGTCTTTTCAGGTAGGTTTTTTTTTTTTTTTTTTAATAAACAAGGGGTCAGGAAACTTGATGGTTTAAATCAGAGTTCCACTTCTTTCAAACAACTTCAGTTGTTTGGTCCCAGGAGGTGTTGATTTCTTCATGTATTGTGAAAGAGGAGTAAATTGTCAGTGCAGCAAAGGTACATGTGAGCAGATAAGCAATCAGACCAATTGTGGCAGCTGGGGATAAATTGGCTTCATTTATGGAAATGAATAAAATTTCTGTCTTGCTCACTGGAGATCTGGTTTTCTGCATTTGTTGAGTGATGTTGGTCTCTAAATATACCTTTGATCATGCAGTTAATATACATCTTAAGTTTTGTGGCATAAAGTGAATTAAAGGGACCCTTCCCTATGGTTATCATGTATGTATGGGAAGTAGGCCATAGTCTCAGCCGAACAGCATTCAGCCTAATTTTCCTGGCTCCCTAAATTTAGCTTGAAGAGCTGTCAGTGGAGAAAAAACCAATTAGACTCCATGGCAGAGAAAACACTAATTTCCTTTGGCTGACAGCTCCTACAAGGGGCTTTTTAGCCAAGCAGAAGAACAGCTGTGAAAAAAATGAACCTTTTTGCTGATATGAAAGCATCAGCCCAGTCCTCAGCTCTCCCTGCTAAACACAATCTGTTGGGAGTGTGAGTGGATGTTGGGCACGGCTGGCAGAGCAAGGGGGCCCCACCAGGGTGCCCAGTGGCAGGAGAGCTACGTGGAGAGATGACAAATAACAGAGCAAATGCAATTATTGACTCCACCTAAACAGGCACAGCACAAAGGTCCCGCTGTCCAGATTAAAGTTCCTGGACTTCTAGTGTTTAATTAATGATTGATTCCATGCAAATAAACTCACAGGCCTGAGCATTTGTCTGTTCTGCTTGTGTGTGACAAATGATGTTTGAAGAGCTGTAGTGCAAAGATACATTGCCAGCCTTGAAAGGGCATTCATTTCTCTTTTGCTTCTCTGGTACAATGCCAAAAAAGTATATTTTGTCTGCAACTTGTCCTCCACCTGCACCTGCCTTGTTCTTGCTAACTGCTTGTATGACTCCACTCAAGATCTGGAAAAAAAACATGGAGAGAGGAGGATTTTGTTCCTGCACTGTTGAAGATAAGGGTATTGCATGACCTATGGGGTGAGGTACCTTATTAATCTCAGAGATCTCCAGAATGAAGTGGACAGTAGTGGGAATTTGCCTAAATTCTGTTAAACGTAAATATTTTTTGTGGCACAGTCTGAAATTTTGTAGTGCTGAGCATTACGATTCTGACCCTGACATGTGTGTTTGACCCATTTTATAGTGAGAGAGATGAGAAGATGATCCTTGGAAGACAGTATTGAAGTTGGCTGCATAATGGACATGCCAGGAATATTTTTTTCTTGCTTAGTGGGTGTGTTTGGCTATTTTTATGTAGCATAAGAGACTTTGTACTGTAATAAAAGACCATTCTGAATTCTGACACACATTTTAAAAGCTCTGGCCTTATAAGCTCTGTTGGTGCTAAATGCAAGTAACATTCTGCTGTAAGGCATGACCTACAATTTAGCTCTGCTCCAAACCTGAGTTGCTCAGCAGAATCTGCTTATTGGTGCATCACATTATCAATATCTATAAAGTTATAGTTAAAGCTTGTTCCCAGCAGAGCAAGAAGGATCAGATTTTAAATGTATGCAGATGGACACAGGTGTCTTAACAATTTTGAAAATATGTAATTTTTGCTGGGTAATTTCTTGTTTGCTTTAACTTAATTCATTATGTTGACCTGGTTACCTGTGCTGTATGAGTAGGTTTGAGCTCTGCTTTACAAGTGGGTTGGTGTTGCCTGGGCACTGAAGTTTGCAATAAGATTTTCCTGGACAAATTAGTGTTTTCATGATGCTGTGCAAGCTTTTTGGACATTACCTAGAACTATCAGGTTCAAAAATCTTGGCAGGTTTCTCTCACTTTTATTTGTCCAGAAGAAATGATTGCAAGAATTAGAAATTATCGAAATAATTTTATTAATATAAAAATTATCAAAGTTTGTGCAAGAGGCTTTTCTAATGTTTCTAAAAAGAAACATTTAATAAAGGGAGACAGGGACTGTCTGAGCAAGTCATGAGATTCTTCTGCTGAGCTTGTCTTGGCTGAACTACTTTGTGACTAGGTTTCTTCTTATTGCTCTACTCTTTTGCACAAACAAGTTAAAAAATGATAAAATTACTTGGATAAAATAGTTTTGGGATGCTAGATATTTCAACATCTGCATTGAACAGCACTGATTCCAAATACTTCTGATATTTCTTATAGTCTTAATATATTCTCTGATTTATAACATGGGCTAATTTCTTTTAAATGGGTATTTGTTTTTTCTTGTCTAGAATTGGTGTTTTTGAAGGAGTTTCTACAGATCTTTCAGTAAAGCTGAGCTGCTTTTATTCACAGATGTTTTTTAGACTGGAAAGGACATAGTTTTGTACTCTTAACTGCAAAGGACCATAGTAAAGTTTCCAGTTTATTATTCCAGTTTATAAACAATACACTGTCACTGTCCTTCCCTAGACTGTGCCCTGAATGAAGCACTTTTTCTTTATAGATTTAATTTAAATTGTCTCTCCATTAGAAAACAGCTCCCCCTGAAAATTGGATTTTGATATTAGAATAGTGAAAAGATAATTTAGCTCTTTCCAAGCAGCACTGTATTTTATTCACTTAATTTAGGTTTTCTAATGCATGTGAAAGGATCCCAAAGCACAAGAATGATAGGTTTAGGTGAATGGATATAAGAAGTTATTTGGATTGCAACGGAGCGAGAAGAGGGGGATTGATTTTTACTTTTTGTTATTTTTTTCAGATTGTTGGTGACCCTGTGGTACAAACAGGTCCTCAGAAATAGAGAAGATGGCAGCACATACAGGATATGAGCCTTCAGACACAACCTCATCCCTCCTCAAGTGCCAGAGCTTTGTTTCACAAAGCACCTCAGAAAAGAGGCTGAGAGCCTTTGATGTGTTGGTTCAAAACTGCTTTTGGGACCCTGTCTCCCCTCCTGCAGCCTCGACAGGTCAGGATGGCTTTACTGGCTCTGCTGCAATCTATTTCTAGTTCTACAGAATAAGAGTGGCTGAATTTTCACTAGGTGCTGGACAGCAATAAGTTTGTTGACTCTGATTTATTTAAGTGCATCTGATACAATGCTTTAAAATCTACAAGGAAAACCAACTTGAATTAAAAGCAGCAGCTGTGGGATTTCCCTATGGTTCTGATGTATTATGGGTTTATAATGCTGTTGAAGCAAGTGGCAGGGTGCTGGGGAATGCTGAAAACTGCACACACACAAGGAATTTGTAATACTGTCAAGGCTGGCTTTAGTATTTTTGGTTGTAAGGAAGGTAACAGAACCTACATCTAAAAGTTGCCTGAATTGTTGCATGATTTTACATAAATGGATTTTTTTTTGTTGTTCTTGTTGTTTTTAAAGATTGACAAACCTGTAATTAGAAGTGTGTGGGTTTCTGTTTGTCATTTCTTATTATCCTGACCAGAGTTTTGTACTTGGGCAACAGAAACAGTGCTGTGTGAGCAAAAGCAGGCTGGAAAGAGCAGGAACAAAAGTGGGAATAAAAACTTTGAGCCACTACCAGCAAATATATCAAAAGGATAAGCCTTCTGAGCAGAACATCCAGAAAGTAGGACAGGCACACATAAATGATGTAGGAGTAGAAGAAACAAGCTACCTAGTTCAGCCATCTCCACCTGCATTGCAATAGGAAGTCAGTCCTACAGAAATGACCTGTACAAATAGAGTAGTTTAGCCAGAAGCAATACCTGTCTAATACTGGTTTAGTCCACTTACATTTTGTGCCCATCTCTCTGACTGTTTAAAGTGCTTTTAAATTAAATTTTGACCTGCTTTTTTATCAGTGTCCCAAAACTACTGAGGTGTGTTAAACTTGACTTGAATAATCATTTAATTGACTAGGCAATTACCCTAAATGGCAGCTCAGTTGTCATACTGCTCTTAGAGAGAGATTATTTCACCCTTAAACATATTGAGTATACTCAATACATACTAAGATTAGTTCTGCTGATGTCACAAGGTCCAGCTGTGATGTGAGTTGCCATCATGTGAATGAAGGGGGAAGACTGAACCCTTTGATCCAGTTAACCAATACCTTGGAATGATCTGGAGACTAATGGAAATTAAGGTCTCAAAGGTATATTTTAAATCCAGTATGAAAGGCATTATTTCAAGTGGAAAGGTCATAGCTAAGGGCTTGTACTCCAGCTTTACCTGTGCTGAGGGTTGAGTCATAAAGAAGCACATTCAAAGGCTGGGCCATCTAAATGCAGCTGCAGTCCTCCCAGCAGTGCCTGGCAAAGTGCACTATGTGTGCAGAGGCACATGTGAGCATATTTGCTTTCGTGGGTCTTATATTGTCAATAGAGACGAATTAATTTCAGTTTTCTTTCAAATACTTAAATTTCGTAAGAACTCAGCATTTTCCAGTGCTTTAAGTTCCCTTTTCATTGCTGTTCTCATGATTTGCTAGTTTTCTTTAAACCAGTCTTAATTTTCATCTGACTGTGTTAAGTATTGTTTTGAAAAGACACAAGAATTTTAGCTCACCTATAGTATTGCACTTATCATAGAACTATACTTGCATATTTAAATGATCCCAAATTAGTTTTCTATTTCTGTCACATACATCTGCAATTTCTAGATGAGAGAAAATTAATCACAGACTAGAGATTGTATCTATCTATAGTTAACAAGAGCTTTACTTACCCATAAAAGCTGTAGCTCTCCAGAATGGGGACAATAAAGAACAGCTGATCTGTACTGTGAGCCTGTGTCCTTTACAGCTACCACGCTGTGAATAAGGGGGAATATTTTATAGCTTTCAAGCTGATGAGCAGCCCACAGCATGCTCACTCTTTCCTCCTCCTGCCTTTTTCTGTGACCCTGCTCTTCAAGTGCATCTAATACTCCATAATTACTTAATCCTCCACCACTACTTTTGTTTCCAGTTCTTAGATGTCATTAACAGAAATGGAAACATAGTAATTATCACTCTGGGAGAGATCCTTTCAGATCTTCAAAACAGTTTTTATTTAATGAATTTCCTTCTGCTGTCATTCAGAAGAGTGATTATTGAATCTGATAAGGGACGGAGTTCTAAGAGAGACTAGATTACAATTGGCATCTACTTACAGCCAGATTTAAGAGTGCTCCTAGAAGCTGATTCTACAGTCTAGCCAAATTTTATCCATACCTGGACCTCACCTGGCAAGTGCTAAGTGCTTGAGAAATGGTCCAAGCCCTTCACGCTCATCTTTCAAGTCTGTGGCTAAAATATAAAAGAAGATTTCTTTTTTTTTTTTATGTAAATTAAACTTTACAGCCTGAAAGTGCCATCTCTGACTTACTGTTTTTTGATCAAGTAGAATGCTTTCTGAAATATACTCAATTATTATTTTGTAATGGTTATAAAAAAAAATGCATGGCTTTTAAAAAAAAAAGCTATCCAAAAATTGCTGGTTTTGAAGCAATAGTTTGAAAATAATGTACAGATTTTTTTTTTTTTTTCTGTTGCCTTCCTAAGCCCACTTTCTGGGAGAGTTGAATCTCTAATAAATAAGAGCCAGTTATAGGACAGCTTACGAAGCATGTGCTGTGCTCTATTCAGAATGCATTACAACCCCCTAGTGTTACTGCAGCCTGAGCTAGAGGAAATGCTGTCTGCCAGTTAATACTATTTAAAGATTGTTCCAGTAAGCAGATTGAGCTTGCCAGCGTGGTGCTGCTTGGTGGGGGCTGCGTGTTGCAGTCTGTGGTTGTAACAGTGGCTCCGAGTCTGTAGCGTCCTAAAACTTCACTGCGCCACGGAATTATAATCACTGTGGTGATTATAATGCTGGAGGGAGTTTAATTTGCTGACTCTTAAAAAGCAATCTGATAATGAGTTTGGAGCCTGAGGATCCTGTAAAGGAGGTGGAGATGTTTTACTGGCTCTCTTGCTCGATAATTAAAAAGCCAGTCCCTTTGGCTGGGCTTATGGAGAGGGAGGATGAGCTGAATTCTTTCTGGCATTATTTGTTTTTCCCAGTTGAAATGACATGTGCTGCAAATTGCATATGAATTGGGAAATAAAAGTCCTAAGGTAAAGATTGCTACCTGGAATGGGGAAAATTCTTGTGTGTAATGCATTATGTTTGCATTGTCACATCCAGAAAAAAACAAACGTTTTTTACAGATGATGCAGAAATAGAGCACATATGCTTGACTGCTTAAAAGGGACTAAGATCAGTCATGGATTAAGCTGCATGTCACAAAATGATGAGACCTTGCTGCTGGTTCAGAGATTGACAAGATGAGCTGGTTCTTGTTGGCTTTTGGGTATCAAAGGTACGGCTGTTTATTGAGGTCAGAGTGCAGACTGAGGCTTAGGCAGGACTGCCACACGCTGTCAGCAGGGCCAGAGATTGGGATATTTATGAAATGCAAGCAAGGGGGGTAAATGTTAGCATTTTCTTGGCAGATCTGGTAAAGTGTGAAGTCCCAAAAGAGACAAGAACCAGAGAGGATGAGTAGGTGGTGGTACTGCAGCATTAGGCATGCCAGACACATTCATCCTCCACAGGGGCCAGTTCCAGTGTGTTCTTCAACAGGAATTTTTTCAAAGAAGCTGGATCAGAGTCACTGATATGTAGAAAATGGTAATCATGAAAAAAAATTAGCAGTTTTCCTTGGTAAAAGACTGAAGACAACAAAGGAAACAAAATGAGGTACATAGTAAATGGTTGAAGACAAGTAAGGAATCACATCAGATAAACACATCTTCAGTGTCATTCATCATCTTGCTGCAGTGAATACTAATGGTGGAACAGAGGTTCATAACACTGCACAAAGCACTGACAAGCAGCCAGGTATGGAAATCCTGTGCCAAATGAACTGTGATTTTATATGCAAACTAATCAGTTTCAAAGATTATGACAAAATAAGATGGTTTGGGAATCCAAATTTACAGAACACCACTATCAAGCTGAAATGCTCTTTTTATTTGCACATAATCCCACAAATCTGTTGTAAGAGACATTGCACAAGGTTCTTGTGATTCTGTTCCTGTGATTGTGCTGGGTGTGACTGTGTTCTGCTCGTGCTGCTTGTGCTGGGTGCTGTACAAATGCACAGGGAGCAATTTTTGCACTGGGAAAGAAAGTTTACACCAAACTGAAAAATCAAAAGATGTCAGTAACCTGGTAGAGGGGGAGAGGCAGTGAGAGGAGCCAGCAGTGAGGAACAAGCTCAGCTCTGGTGAAGTATTAACTGGTCAGCACTGCTGAGAGAGATGTGCTCAGGTCTCAGGCAGACCCTGTGCCTCTACAGCTTCTGAGGTAAAGCTGGGCCTCCATCTGGAGGGCCTGAGCTGTATTTATGCCTCCTATTCTAGGTACATCCCAGGACTGATAGACAGGGAGAAGCTATTTTCTCTGCAGATAGCAGTGAAAAAACTTCCTTTCAGCAATAGAAATTATCTAGAATAAATGGATGAGTCTTTCTTCCTTTGTTACTTGATGGATTGCTTGAAATTAAGTTAATCTAATATTCTGCAGTGTGATGTATCTCTCATCTGAGGGTTAATTTGATGCTTTAATTTTTTACAAGGTGGAAATGTGATTCATTTGATTGTGGCTTCAAGTAAACTGTCCTCTTCCCAGGGGAAAAAAAAAGGGGGCGGTGTGTATCTGTGTTGATCTGAGCAGTAAAATACCAGAAAAAGATTTATTGGAAAGGACTGCCTGCACTGGGGAACATACTCTGATTTCATATATAGTACTGTTTATCTTCTGTGCCTTTGAATACTAGTGAAAGTCTGGTTCACAGGTCTGGTAGATGCAGTTATTTTGGGAAACATCAAAAGATTTTTAGAAAAGGACCGATAAATTTACTTGCTCAGCACGAAACTTCTGTAGCTGTGATGAAAATAAACTTAACGGAACAGAAGGGAGAGTGGAGGAGTTAGAGCAGAGGGTGAGCGTAGCTGAGAGGAGAAGCAAGCTGGAGCCTGTGGTCGTGCTTCAGTAAACTGCTTTGGGGGGAGAACTGGGGATGGGCTGATCTACAGCAGCACATTAAGGTGCAGAGTGAGTGCCACCCTTTCCATGGGGACACATCAGCACACAGGGAGCAGTGCCCAACGTCAGATGTGCCTGCACCTCCCTGCGGGCTGCACTGCTGCTCCAGCTGTGTGCAGTCACACATCCCGGGTTTATTGCTCCCTGAAATTCACGTTACTCTGAAGTACTCTGATGGGGAATCCATTTTAGCAAATTCCATTGTTTACTTTAGAGGAACACTTCTGATTTATTATGAAAATCATTATATATTCTTACAGGTAATTACCTGTAATTACAGCTACCAGAGTTCTGACCAAGATTTCCTGAAAAGAAGCACATCTAATGTGCACTGGATTTACTCTACACATTCTTGTGCATGTTGGGTGTGATCTGAGCATGCTGTTTTTCCTGTATTTCTTGGTGTTTTATGATGCTCTTGTAACTCCAGGTCTGAGTAGGCTATAGATATCACCAAATCTAGGACAAATTGCCACTGTGAACATGAGCACTCTGTCCCTATGTACTTGCTAGAGACAGAATTCGTGCATATCCAGGGACCATGTTTGGAGTTCTGGCAGTTTGGTCAGGGCTTTTTGTAATGGGATGTACCTAATGGTATTCCCGTGGTATTCATATTCCCAAGTTGAACATTTCTTGATGGTGAAAAAAGACTTGTTCTCAAGAATTGCTACTGTCACTCTCACTTCCAGGCTGCTTTAGCTTGGTATTCCTAATGAATTAAAAGCGGGGACACTCATAGTGACAGTCAGTAGTACTTCAGGTGTCCTTTTCTACACACCCATAAAGTATCTAGATCCTGCAAATCCATTTATTTTTCAATAGTTTTGCCTGTCTCTGCTCTCCCCTACTGCAATTTTTATGCACTACTTCTTGCTTTCTGTTTTGTGTGGTGCTGGTGCAATAAAAATATACATACACCCACAGATTTTTATGCTTTTTAGTACAGAATAAAAATACTACATGGAAAGCATCAGATGCCTGTCAGCCTGAGTACCTTCAGCTGGGGGAAAAAGCCACCAGTCTATGCTGCCTTTCCCTTGACTCACATTCCAAAGAAGCTTATCTGGAGATCCCCGTGATGGACAGAGACTTGATGGAATTGAAGTCTGTGGTTTTAGGAACCAGAAAGAAGCCACCCTTTCTAAGAAAAGGGGAAGGTTGAAAACATCAGTCATTTCAGTCCCCATTGCTAAGAGATGCTTCTGGAAAGTGAAGAAATGACTAACAGGAATAGATGTGACAGTTTGTGATCCTGGCAGGATTTAACTTTAGTCTCGAAGCCTGCATGTAAAGATTCAAGTTGTTGGTAACGATGCAATGCTCTGGTTTCTACTTTGTGTGAGTCACTTTTATGAGTCCCACGTGGTGATGCTTCTCAGAGTTTTCAAAACACTATTCTTAATCTTGTTTGGTGCTGGAAAGGTGTCACAGAAATTCAGCTTAGCACCATTAATGTGAGGAGGATGACCAGATCGCTTCATGTTGAGGAGTAAGAGTTCTGTGGGCAATGGATTTGGATTTACTATCCTTCACTTCTGCAACACTTTAAGGAGCGCTGTTGGGACAATGGTTTCTGTGAGCTTGGTCCAGAAGGTCATTCCCACTCCTGAGTTTCACCTCTACTTTTCCAGTGTTGCACTTCAGCCCAAGAGGAGCACCACACGCCTCTGTAGTGGTGCCGTCTGCGCCTGTGGCAGCTCCTGGCTCCAGGCAGATGCTGCTGCCCCTGCAGTGCTCAGGCTGTGTCAAAGGCCAGGCACAAACTTGCACAGGTGCAGCTGGGGCTGAGCTACCACGTGTGAAGGGCTCTTTCTTTGCAGGTTTTCATTAAAGGGGTTGAAGCAGGGTTAATACTTCCCTTTCTCCCTGGAGTACTGTAGTAATTAGGTGGCAGTCCTTGCAGTGAATTGGAAATCTGTGAATTGCATTGAAGCCTAAGCAATCTCAGTGCACACTCCTGAGCTTGGCTCTGTGGGGCAGGAGCTGGGGATCTGTGTCACCAAAGGACAGTGTACTTACAAACCATTGCAGCCCTCTTGTACTGGGAATCCTTTATTATCATGGGTACAGGGCAGATTTCCACTCCTTGTTTCTCTGGCTGTAGTGTTTAGCCTAATAGAAATCCTGGGCTGTCAGAGCTTAACTCTTGAGAGTTTATTCATGTGGAAAAAGAAAGGGGGGAAGAAAAGAGAGAGAAGGGATAGGAACTTTTCTAAAGGTTCCCTAATTTTGTTCAGCCTGGGAGATGTCATGTCCTTTCATGTAACTTACTTTCAAATACTTTTTTTTTTTTACCTCAGGACCTTGGTAAGAAACGTTCTGAAAGAAAATTAATGAACTTTTTTAGAGACTAAGCAACAGTTAAGGGAGTATCAATGATGATTTGGAGGGCAACTGAGCAAATCCCTTGTTTAGGAGAACTGTTCTGCCACTATGCATTTGGAAAATATTTTAGATATTGTGTGTAGCAGGCAGATTTTAAATTAGCTATAGATTTTTCATTCTTCCTGTCTGGTTCAGCAAAAAGACAATTTACTTCATAGCGTGTCACAATAGAGGCTGGCTACACAACAGAAATTTGGTTTCAGGAAAGTTTTTTGAGGTTTTGACATTTCATTTTCTTCTACACTGGAAGATTTCAGCTTCATTTTTATGCTTCCACAACCAGAGCTGTACTGGGGTGTCATCTCTGGAACTGAAACCTTGGTATTTCAATTAGAAGGCTGCAGAGATACCCAGCTAGGCTCGTAAAGCTGGTTTGGGAATGGGCTACAATGCACACACCTCTGTTCTGCTTGCTGAGAGCAGGTTTAGATGGGAATTCATTCAGGTACATCCAAGATTTTAGCATGACAGCCAAAGCAATGAGAACATGTCATAGATGGACCTAGCCCCAACCAGCCTTTCTTAATAAATGCTTATTGATATGTCTCCAAAAGACTTAGGCTTTCACAGAACTTTTTTGAGCCAAAATCCTTCTGCTAATTATGCTAATTATTTCCATCCATGTGTGACAACATGTAGAGCACAAAAGGAAAGCTAGATCCTGCTTTCTGCAATTAGTGCATTTATTGCTCAGGGAAAAGGCTTAGAAGCAGGAATTAGATTCAGTTATTTGTGCTTTATCTCTGTCAGGCTCAGAGAACTCATGCATTTGACTGCAGAATTCAAACAACACTCTAAGAACTAACATGAGTGAAATACTCAGTATCTTCTATGCCACTTTTTAATTATGTATTGTTATATAAATCCTGCTGTTCTTTTTCAGTTTATAATGGAGATCAGAGGAACTTCTTCACTGCTGAGATTAATTTTTGGTATCAATTCTTTCCAAGGCTCTCTGAGTATTTGAGGGTTTGCTTCCAATAGTTTTCACTAATAGCTGGAGGTTTTTTCAGGCTGGTTCTCCTTTAGCTGCGCATGCTGAGGCTCAAGAGACAGATTCAAAGCCCAGTGAACGAATTCTGACTTGAGGTGCTTTATTTCCAGCTCTCTGTCTCCTGAGGCAGTGAAAATTGTAATATCAGGAGAAAGAAGCAGGTAGATCCTCCATCTCAGCTGTATAAAACATGACTGGAGTCCTCAGGGATATTGGAAGATCATTCCAGCCGACCTTTGGAGGGACTCTAGAAGATACAGAGAACCCAGCCATGCTTGTTCCTTGTGACAGATTCCTGAAATGAAATGCCTTCTTTCTTCAGAGAAAAGGGCTTGTGTATTTTGCTTATGGTATTAAAAAAAATTGCTTGGAAGGTAAAAAAATTGCTTCCATTTTTTTTTCCCTAAGAAAACCAGAAATGATTGAAACTACCTGAACTTCTGACTTTATAGGGGAGAGAAGAGCCTGTAAAATCCACAGAAAAGATTTGTTGCTGATACACGTGAACTTAAAAAGAGAAATGGCAAGGGAAGGATATGTGCAAGTATTTATGACACTCAGAACTGAGTGTGCTCTTCTGAGATTGTTGTGGATTTTCTTAATCTCATTCCATTTTGGTGATGACAATATATAATTAGAAATAAAAAGTTATGAAATTAGGGTTGTTCTTTTGAGTGGAGTTGCATATATAATTTTTTACAATCCTTGTGTGATAAAGGAGTGTGTAAATACAGAAACATATCCTGCCATATGATTTTGTTTATTGAATATTTAGAAAAAAATTACGAATCTTTGTTCACTAGATCACATACCGTTAATGGTACAAACTATTTTCTTGATGTATAAGAGCTGCAAGATACAGTGATATACCAGTAGCAGAGAACCACCTTTGTGTTCAGCCTACTACTCAATTTAAAAACAAAAAGGGAATTTGTTCATAATGAAAAACACATCATAGTAAGTCCAGAAGCTGATGAATTTCTGGGAGGCAAACATCATGGAAATCTGGACTTGGTTGCAATGTCACAATCTCTACCTGTCCAGCATAGTTTCTGATTGAAGATCTAGATTACAATGAAATATTAATGGTTAAAATATGGGCTCTTGCTTTATTGAGATAGTTTAGTTAGTTTATTTTATTTTTAGTTCATAACAGTTTTCCTTTCTTCTTCTATTTTAAATTCAGCTCTGACCTCAAATTCAGCTGTGACCTTATACTGACTTCCTCTATCAACCATCTGCATCCTCCTGCAGCTTGTTTTTTTTTTCCTGTTCTACATACTGAATGTCTGCAGTATCCCTCCTAAAGAATGCAAATATTGACCATCTTGCTTTACAGTGGATTTTATTTCCAGAAAATGAGTTTTAATGCAGCATTTTTGTAATGGAACAGCAACAACAGCCAAAGAAATACGGTCTCTGAGGATTTATGTAGAGTCATAGGAAGAGAGGCTAAATAGGAAGGGAGAAAATGCAGTAAAATACAGTCTCCAGGACCAGTTTTCTGTTTAGTTGAGCTAAACTTTGCACAGCTTTGGGGTCTGTGGGAAGGGCCTGGAGTGGAGTTGGGGCAGTTCAAACTCCTGTGCAGCCCAGAGAAGTCTCAGGGTTGTTACAGTGCTCTACCTACTTTTTCTTGGCCCAAAGGGACCTGCATGTGTGCATCTTTTCTCCAAACAATCCCCCTGTTCTAGAGGGTCTTTTTAGCTTTTTGGCCTTTCAGCTGAATGTTTACTTGGTTTTGTGAGCTTCCCTGTGGCTTTCCAAGGGTTCTTTCTGGGATGAGAATTAGGCCTGTATTACCCTATTCCCACGTATATCACACAGTAGTCCCTGGTAGTTACTGTGCTTTATCAGGGAAAATGCAATGTCTGAACCCATTTCTTCAGTGATCTACAAAGCCCTTTAATACTGCACAGTCTAGATAATTCCATTTTTTATTTTTGATTTTACTGAAGTTGACTATACAGCATAAAGTTAAATGCTTACTTCAGTCTGTATTTTCTTTAACAGCTGGGCCAACAAAGTAGGATCTCTGCTGGTGACAAATCTGCAGGCAATTCCAATAAAAATTAGAGAAGGATAGACAACTCTCTTGTTTCATTTTCTGTGATAATTATGCTTTTAAGGATTATTACTTCAAATGAATAAATTAAAGACAAAAAAAAACCACTTTTCAGTAGAAGTCCAGCATCACTCCAATGCATTGTGGCATTTTCAAGTGCTGACTTTTTTGGTCTGCTTGATGACACTTAGGAGCAGTCTGTCTCACTCTTGGGTGAGTTTATAGATAAATAGCAGTAAATAAGCCAGCAGGGACTATTGGGTCATTCTGATAATCACAATACCTTCACCCAGTTATCCCTGTAGCTTTTGCTCTTAAGGCTGAACATAACAGACCTGTGACCTTTCTGAATTTCATAGGAGAAAATGGGGAGGCCTCATGTGGTTCTCTGGAGCACTCTAGGGCTCAGAATTGATGGTTAATTTAGTTGGCAAAGAACTGTTTGTGGTGAAGCGGTGCAGTGAAAAATTTAGAAGTTCTCACTAACCTGTTTCATGTCAGTGTATGACTCATCTCACTGAGATACTGATGATCATCAGTTTAATTTAATCAAAGAAACTGCTTGTATCCAGCACATGTAACCTACCGGATGAGTGAGTTGAAACTCCTGAGAGTGTTAATGCAAAAACTCCCACCTCTGCTGAATAAATCACATTTTACCAGTCAAATCAGAGGGACCAGGTTTTCCCCACTGTTCACACTTGGAGCCACAGTGCAGTTTATGGTGACTGTGAGATGGATTCCCTGAGCCTCACCTTTACTTTCAGAAGCTGACCTGCTTGCTGGCCCTCATGAGGAATAAATGATCTTTTCTTGCTGCAGGTCTAGCAGGGAGGTAGCAGCACCCTCCAGGGCACCAGCTCCTCTGGAAGATTTGTGAGGAGCACGGAGAGCTGGGCCACAGACAGTGCCCATGGGATTGTGTGCCAGCCTGGCCTGGCTCTGGGGGTGTGAGGACTGTGAGAAGGCTGAGGACAAGGAACAGTGAGCTGCTCTGAATCTGAACCCTGCTACAGGTTTCTGAGGGCAGCTGACAGCAGTTTCTGTCTTCCAGTGCTTTGCAGGGAATGGAAGAGATCCCTGCTGCTGATGATCCATATGGGTAGCAGTGAGAGAGTAGAAAAATTGCAAAACAGTGGTAGTGGTCCAACACCTGTCCCCTGGGCTGCTCACTCATTGCACCATGGTAAAATAAGGAGGTACTTAGAGAATCCTGAGATGAACACACGAAAATGATGCCTGTTTGGCAATTAGAAATACTATTTTTTTTAAACTGAAGGCATGGAGGTGGCTTTAGATGACTTACTAAAAGGATAGAAAGACCTGGAGCAGTAGCCATAACCTGATTGAATCCATTGTTACTCAGGAGTGGCTGGGATATTTATTTGCCCAATTCATGTAATGTCTCTTTGCATGAACTAGCTTGTATGGTGCCGTGCCTGTTACACCAAAGCAAGACTTTCTGTAGGAAGAAATTCCTCCATGAACTCTGAGTAGGACCATTTTGTGGTCATACTGTATAATATATTTAATATAATGGAGTTTATTGCCTCTGCACATCTGGGTCATGGGGAATGGGGAAGGGCTCATCTTCCTGTTGGGAGAGGGGAAAGTTGGGATTCCACAAAACCACTGCAGTCCTCTGTTCAGTGAGAGGAGCAGGGATGAAATTGCTTGAGCTGGTCATCCTTCTCAGGCAGGAGCTGCTGATGGTGGGCAGAGGCTTAGTGCAGGAAACAACAGGAGAAATCTATAAAGAAGAGACCTAGGAGAAAATGAAAGCCTGGAGAAGTGCAGTGTGTGGCACTGTCGGAAAAGAGTGAGGAGATGAGGACTCTCATGGCTGAGGATATGAGAAGGGCAGAGAGAATGATATAGAGCTGCTCTTACCTCATAAGTCTGCCCTAAGGGATTGACAGCGACACATCCCTATTGTGAAACTTGGATCTGCCATAATTTTGCAAATAGCATTGAAGAGGGTATTTTCTGTCAGGTGAATGGAGTGCAGACATGAATGCCAAAGATATGCAGGCTTGTATTGTGAAAATGAGCCAGTGGGCTTAATCCAGGTTTTGTGGTTTGAAACTGTGAAGATGATTAGAGTTTTTTTTAAAAAAAACAAGTAAGTTTCAGGAATGTCCTGAGCTGCTCTTTGTTCCATGGAATGTGACAGCAGTGGAGAAGGTCTTAATAAGACTTCAAGTAAAAGGGAAGGATTTTCAGAATCCTTTAGGTACTGCTTTTTAAACTTTTGAACAGCACCTCAGTGTCAAGACATGGAAATTGCTGAATGTGCTCTGCAGCAGTAAGTTAGGCACTTTTTTTTGCAGCAGAGGTTTTGCTACCTTAGCAGATGGGCAGCAAGTGCAGATGAAAATAAAAGAACAATATGATACCAAAAGTGTTTGTGGATCTTTCCATCTGACTCTTGAATATAAAGAAAAGACTGGCTTCTTATGGTGAGTTTAAATTAAAGTTTAAAAAAGAAGAGCAGACCCACAAAAACTCCCATCAGAAAGAAAGCTACTTTTGTCTAGATGGATTTTGATTAGGTACTGCAAACAGGAGTCTGATAGTCAAAAGAAATCCTTTGTAGTCAACATTCAGTTTATGCTCTGCCTTTTGTATATCTGTAGGATTGTACTGCCAATGAAGATGAAAACTAAAAAGTGGCTTAAGTGGGCAAAAATGCTATGGCCTGAGAGTAAGTCACTTGCACGGTGCCACTAAAGCAAGACATTTTCTATATAAAGCTGATTAGTCACTAAAATGATTAAAAATTTTCCTATTGGTGCCCTTCAATTACACAAGCAATCAATTCAGCTGCCATAATGCAGTGTCTGATATGATGTGAAGTTGATATGCTACGACTGCTGCATTATGTGTAATGCAGCTGAATGGTACCAGGGAGTATATTAAAGAAAATTAGCTCTTACATGATATGTTCTGATGCACTTATGGTGAGATGGAAAAAAGTGAGCTTACTGAGCATTTTCATAAGTTAATATATATCTGAGAAAATAAACTCATATAATGTAGAGCATGATATCTCTTGGGTAGCTTGTTGTAATGAACTTCACCGAAAACATACCAAATGCTGGAATAATTTCATGTAGCAATTAGGTCATGGAATTCAAAGGTCCCTTTGGGCTTTGCTGATGCACAAAGCAAGTAATTTGTGTGAAGGAGAACACTGAATTCTTGCTTGAAGTGTCCTGTTATGCAGACAGCTGGCTCTGGAAAGGTGTGTGCTGAGGGGCAGGGAAAGAAGAGCAGACCACTGCAATATTCCTTAGGCAGCTGTCTGCACTTAGAGTTTCCTCCTTGGTTAACAGATCATTATAAAGATCAGATAGAGGTTAATTAATAAAAAAGAAAAGGTATATAGATCCTTAAGAAAAGCCTATCGCTCCAGAGTTGAAAGGCAACGATTTCTGCCTTGAAGGGTCATGGATGGCCTCCTTCAGTCTCCACTGGAGACTTCTGCTGAGAGACAGATGGACTGATGTATTTTGTACTTAGCCAGCAGAAAGCTGGCCAGCAGTGTGCAGTGTAAGCTGTGTTTTGTGCAGTGCAATATAACATCCTGATGTGAGCAAGGAAGTGTAAACAGGAGAGCAGGAGACAGGGCATTCTGTCTATCTTTTTGAGAAAATAAAGGCTGTTACCAGTGTGCCTTTAATCTGATCAGGTTAGATCCCTACAGACATTTAGTGAGCTGTCATTGCTTCCTAAGCAGAGCCTGCTGACTGCCAACCAAGTGCACCCCATTTGTAGCTGAGGGCCCAGCCTGAAGAGCTTGATTACTCTTTTGTAAATGAGATATACACCAATTGAATTAGACAGCACAATCCCAGTGAGAGGTTGGTGAAGTACCAAGAACTCTGTTCTAGTTAACTGCGGTGTATGGCAGTATTCTGTCATCATCTTCTGCCCTTCCTCTGCAGTCTCTCTCTTCAGTACCTGGCCTAGGAACACTAATTGTAGCCTTTTTACCACGTTTTCTCAGATGAATTGTGTCAAGGAACCTTGGCCTTTTTTTCTGTTTTTTTTTTTTTTTTTCCATTTTATTCGCCTTTGCTCTGAATTATTTTAATAGTGGATGCTTTATTCTTCATTTGTAAAACTATGGTGGGACTTGCCAGTTCTTTGTTGTGCCTTACACAGTGTATTAGCAACAAACATCAGGTATATGTTGTTCTACATACTTCTCAGATCTTTCTAATGCAGGTCAGAATTTGGAATATCTATTATCAACTTGAAGAAAACTCAAAGGGCTGCCCTTTCCACTCAGCTCCCCAAATCTCTAATAAATTGTGCTGAACCTTGAAGGCATCACAGGCTCCAGTGTAATTGTGTGTATGACAGCTGTGGCACGGAACACAAAGGGATAGCCCTAAAGTAATCTTGCTGGGTAGGATTGCCACAGTGCCAGGCAAAAATAATCACTGATGGGACTTCTTCTGAAGGGCAGGTAGTGTTGCAGAGTACAGAGCTAACCTTGGGAGACTGGAGTAATGACAGATGGCTCTACTCTCTGCAGCCCTGGACTACACATACTGCTCCAATCTCTTTGCTTTCCCTACTGTCAGTGCTCTCTCTATTTGTGATTGTCTGATTTCTGTGTGGGACTGAGGAATAACAGATTCAAATTAAAATAAAACGAGGCAAAACCCATCTATCTGATGAGACTCCTGCCACTGTAAATCTTCATTGCACCATTAAAACCCCCAGTTAGAATCGTTTCACTTGCAGCTGTAAGACTGACATATTTTGTATAAGACATATTTTCTCATGGATTGGTTTGTAGCATTCTTGCTGCATTTCATTTCATTGAGATTTTAATCGATTTAATTCTTATTTTGATATACATATCTCAGTTTTTTTAAAATTTTCCTTTTCTTTGTAGTTAACACAGTGCCTTGTAGAAATAGCAATCTTGAACGAGTACAGACAAGATGATGAGCATGCCAAGCCTGCCCATGTTCCAAAACATGCTGCAGTCTGATTTACTGATGCTAGAGCTCTATGGAAAAGGAAGGTCTGGAAAAACATACCCTCATTTTTCCTTTATGTAGTGCTTTGTAATGGAATAGCAGCTTCAGGGAAGCAATTGTTCCGACCCAGCTGCAGATTGTGCTGCTGAGAAACTCATTTCAGCCCTTAGAGGGAGCCACAGACTTGACTATGGAAATGGAGTAAAACCAGGCAGGTTTTGTTGCACCCATCTGTGAAAGAGGAGGTGGGGAAGTGATGGCTCTCAATTGGTTTTGTTTTTTTCTAGCTTTTAATTAACAGCAACTTGCAAATCAGACATAAGGCTAGTTCATGGGGAGTGCCAAAGCACATTTGTTTTTGTAGTGACATATTTGTAGGGTTTTGGAGACCTCAACCAAATGTTAATTTTACCTTTCCCCTTTTACATGGTCAGCTCCCTCCTGCACCATTCAGTTCCAGGTTCTACTGTTTTCCTTTTGATGCTGACATAGCAGGACTTGAAAAATTAAGATACTGCATGCTGCTTCCTCTTAAAAAATGAAAAATATAAAGACACAAACCACAAGAAATTGATTAAGACCGTGGAGTTCACAGTCTGGAAAACACGATTACCACTTTTTTTTTTTTCTGAGTTTTTTTTCTTGATCATATCCCTTTCTTTAAGGAGAGAGATGCATTACAGCCCTCTCTTCTCCTGTAATGTGTAGGTTATAGCACAATATTTTTATGTAAATTACGTGGCTAAAGTAGATTATATGGCTGTGTCATAAAATGCAAATGCTGCTCTCCTGGCTCAGCAATAATCAGCATTGCCAGTGAGCTGTTCAGTTCGGGGAATGGAAGATGCACGTGCTCAGAGGAGAAATGGATGAAGAGATTTGCAGCCTTTAGCCAATAAAGGACTTGCCCTTTCTTAAAAAATGAAATGAAAATGTTTTTCTGTACCTTTTTCCTCTCCCTCCCTCCCTCCCTCCCCTCCCCAGCAGATGGATTCTAGTGGCACAGTTGAGGAGTGCTTAGCCAGAAAGATGCTACATCAGAGGTGGGACAGAATGTGTCTAGTCCCAGAAGATGCTATTTAAGATTAAAGAAACTCCAAGCTTAAATTTTAAACAGCTCTGGGCTCCTTGCAGAGACTGCTACTAATTAGAGCATCAAGTTGTACAGCAATTATTGTAAGGTAATGACTGCCAACAAAGAACTCCATTAATAGTCACTTTTATTTTGTGTATAGGCGGTTGAGTTGTAATGTTTCCGTAATGATTTTAGCTTAGCCTGGACTGTTGAACTAGGGGTAACCAAGGTAGAAAAGCAATGGAGAGTTCATTGTCCTTCTAAACTCTTCAAAATGCTTCCCAGGAAGGCTGGAAAGATGATGGATGACCACAGCCAGGAAGTAGGCATCCTTACTAAAAATTTCCCTGCTCTTCTGAGTCATTAATTTATCCATATATTAATTTGGCCTAGGAAAGGAAGGGAAAAGAGAGAATAATTATATTGCAATAAAAGTTTTATTTTTCATTTTGCCCAAGTTACTTGCTATCCCTCAGTTTTCTGACTCTGTGTTTGTTGGAGCTGCAAAGCTCATCACAAAATATGAGCTAATCCTAGAAATATCAAGAGTTGTTATAGTAGGTTTACTGTTCCTTCAGAGTTCTTTTGGATCTCACAGATTTGCTTAATTTTCTGAGCAATCAGGAGAGATCATGGTAATTTGTGCTAATTCCATTTATGTATTTGGAATATTTGTGGAAACATGAACTGCAATGAGAATCAGTATCCAATAGGTTAAAAATTAATGGCAAAATTTATGTTTGTTTCTACTTCTGTTAGATGTTGGCTTATGTCAGATGGGATGTTTCTTTATCTCTTTACTTCTCCTCCTTACTTCTTTCCAGTTTTTTATTTTGGGATTGCTGCAACCTGAAGAGGATCTACAACATGGAAGTTGGTCAGATTTTGCTGCTGTGATTAGATGATAACTCTTTCACACATGACTTTTTATTTTGTTAAAGAAAAAAATAATTCCCACACAGATTAATTCCACTTGGTCATTTGGTTGCCATCCTCAAATATTTTTAGTGAATAATCAGGCAATGAGTTGTTCATGAAATGTCATTTCATCTCTTTGCTCTTGCTGTTTTTCTTGTGTGGTTGCCCACTGAGCATTACCAGCAGTTGCCTGAATATTTGTTTGCATTCTGTCTTGTATCTCCATCCTGAGCTACTTCTGCAGCTGAATGCTGTTCAGAAATGGTGCTACTTATTGTGCTCAAATACACATAACCCATGATGAAGAGTTTGTTCTTTGCACTGTGATAGCTTCTGATCAGGATTTAATTTCTGGTCTGTGAAGTCAAGCAAAATAAAACAGGAATGATGACAAATGAGTAAAACGGTGAAACTGCTCGCCCTGAAGCCTTTGCAAAGGCGAGTCTTTTTCAATTAGTGCCAAAATGTGGAGCCACAACTCTAATATAATTGAATAGAAGTGGAGAAACAAAAGCCAACCCCCTCAGGGTCTCCCCGTTCTATACCTAAGTAAAATATGGAAGCATAACAAAATCTTTCTTACAGCTTGGCAGGAAAAAACCTAGAGTATTTCTTAAAAAATAACAGTAATAATAAAGATATTTTGTTTTAAGAGACAAAATCTGTAGATAAGACCGATCCTGAATCGCAGAGTAGCGTGTTGAGTATGCTCATTACAGCCCATACATGATGGGCTCTGAAATCCTGTCCCAGCTGAAAGCACCATTCCAGCATCTTTAGCATCATGTTTCCAGGAGATAGAATGTCATCACCAGAATTTTGGTTTATATCTGTTTGATTCTCCACCTAAATTAGGGCAATATTATTTTTCATACCTCAAAAGGAGGACATAAGAATAGGTGCATTAGCAGGATGTTTTTGACTATGAGGTCGTGGAAGTCATATAAGACTTTGATAGCTCCTTATCTATAAAGCAGGTTTCTTGTGAGGAAACATAGCCTGCTCTTCCTCTTCCTTCTTGTGTAAAAATCAAGCAGTGGGATGTGGCTCAGCCTGCAGATGTGATCTGTGTTTTGTTATGCTTCTGAGTGGCCACACTTTGGTTTGTCTTACCAAGTGGCCCCCTCCCACAGTGTGCCATCCTTCTCCAGAGAAGCTGAGGCCCTGCCCAGTGAAAACAGGCTCCCAAATCCAGAGGGTTTGCTTTTTAGTGTGTTGGGCTTTGGTTTGGTTTGGGTTTTTTATATAACTAAGTGGCTGTTGGCCCTAGTGCTGAAATGTTATTTTTGCTGATTTTGGTAAAACTGTTACATAGCAAAGAGCTATAATCTCCTGGAAGAGCAGTGTTGTCACTTTCTTCAGTCACCAAGTGGAAAATGAATTAACATCAGGGCTTGCATAATCTGCGTGAATTGCTGAGAACTTATTCTTGTTTAATTCTTATTAATTTATTTATAAAGTGATAACAAGATTCTCGTGTCTTTTGTAACATCTGCTTTTAATTTTAGAAGCATTTTAGTCAATTTGCTGCATGACAGTATTTGTCAACACCAGATAACTATGACCACTAACATGCCTTACTCTGCTGAGACTGGTTAACAGGCTAGACTGAGAAATAATATGCAAACTCCTGTCTTATCAGGAGAGATCAGTTCCCAAAGTGACATGGATATTGTTGGTGTAGGTGATACCTTTAACCATGACATCACTTTAAACCCCTGGGCAACGCTCATGCCCTTGGGAGTGTATTGCTGCTGAAGGGGACTGCTTGACCTGAAACTCTGAGACTCTCTATGTTGAATTTCCTTCTGCTCAAGGGAGCAAAGCTGCTGGGTTCAGTCAAGAATCCCTTATTTTTACTGGCTTGCAGTCAGGAGAACTGAAGTGACTTTTACTTTTTTTTTCTCCCAGCCTTTTCATTTTATGTTTTCTCCCTAGCCTTTTCTGTTCATTTTTTCTTACATTCACTTGACACCTGTCCCTACCTTTGGAGGATGAGATAAGTGAAGAACTCTGTCCCTGTCAAGACAAGGAGCAGAATATGCCTGCACAAAAAGGGCCAGAGCAGGAATCAAACCTCTCCTGGGCAGGCAGGGGTGGGAGAGCTCCCTTGCAGCAGTTTGCATTCTGGAGTGCCATCAGTGGGGTTTTGTCACTGTAGTGGATAGCAGGTTTCTCTCTTGCTTTTGTTTTTCCTTGTCTTTTTTATTTCTATTTCTTTGGAGTCATCATGCTGCAGCAAATTTTGCGTGATATGTATATTGACCCTGAGCTCCTGGCAGAGCTGAACGAAGAGCAGAAGCAGATCTTGTTCTACAAGATGAGAGAAGAGCAGCTGAGGCGCTGGAGGGAAAGGGAAGAAAAAGCCCGAATGGAGGAGGCTGTGCTGAGAAAGACAGCGAGGCGCAACCAGAGTAAGATCTGTGACCTCCTTCTATGCTTCAGAGCTGGGGATGGTGGGCTTGCAACCGGCTGTGGTGCAGCAGGCATCTGGAAGAGATTCTAAAGATGAGTGCCAGCTGTTCCCATGGGCAAAGTGACAGTCTGGGACAGCAAAAGCACCATGTTCCTGCTCCTTGTATCTCCAGGCTGGTCCTTTCTTTTGGGCGTATCCTAGTGGTGGAGTAAGGGGAATCATTTTGAAGTGCTTGTTTCAGTCGGGAGTCACTGCTGATGTTCTGTCAGTGGTGACTGATGTATCGTGACCAAGTTTCTACTCTGCTCCTAAGGCTTTTTTTTCACCTGCCATCCTCACTGTAGGTCAGGCAACACCCTGTGCTATTGCAGTTTCTTGACTTGGCATTAAATATTTCCATCTGGCTGGAAAGGGAAATAATTTTGTGAATTTGAGCTTGTTATGAAGGGCTCTTTGTGAAAGAAAGAGCCATACCATATGAGACATATGAGACTTTCCAGCTGTATTAGTAAATAGCCTCCAAGAGATTATGTTTAGGGAACAGGATAATAGTGTGGCAAGCCAATGACCAAAACCAAAGAGAAGAAACCAGAAATGTGCTTGCATGCAATATGTAGTTAAACCATGGAGCTCCTCCCAGAGGCTGCTATGAATGCTGAATGTGTGGGTTGACTTGAAAAGTAAATAGGAGAATGATGGAAGAAACATCAGAAAATAACTTATCCAAATGTCCATTCCAACTGACTGGCCCTGGGTCCAAGTGGTTTCAAATAAACAGAAATAGTTAATTCCTTGCTCTTTTCTCTGTTTAAGTGGCTTTCCAGCTCTTTCCTCCATTTACAGGATGAAGCTGTTAGGCTGGTATAAGATAGAAAACATTTTCATCTGGGGAATGTAACTACAGTGATTCCTCACTCAACAAGGAGATGTCAGGGATCTATCAAAAGCTCATTTCCCTGTCAAAGATCTTAAATCTTTCAATCCATTAAAGCTTGAATATTCAAAATTTCTAATAACTCTTGGTAGCTGATTTGGAGAAAGGTCTTTAATGGTTTTGGGACTGCAATCAGCATTTCAAGTGTTGCTTATTTGAACACACCCATGGTAGAAACACCCCAATACAGAGACATTGTTGGATTCAGGTGTCAGACTTGAAATATCTAGAGCTTCTGAACCTTACAAAGTGCCCCTTAGATAGTTATCAATTCAAAGACTATTATTAGAAATGTGCTTCAAAGCAAAACAATTTTCCAAGACTCACTTGGAACACATGAAATGACTGCATTAAGTTTCAATGGTAGCCTCGAAATGAGGGGTGATGTCCAGAACACCCTAGTCAGCCACAGTAGGAGTTTAAAATGTCCCCTCACAGATGACAAGGTGGATGTTGAAAACCCCATTCTGTTTAATTTTATTTTATATTTTTTCATGCTACTTAGCTCTCCCTGTGAATGTGCCTCTGAGAGGGATGGCATCAGAACAGCTTCTCTCATACAGCACAAAAACCTTGTTCATTTTGATTGATTTGTAGCTGAGAAAAAATTAAAAATGCAGTTCAACTCCACATACCCAAACAACATCATATCATTGAGCTAATCTGTATTATGCTCATTCTTTGAGGGAGACAAATACAGAAAACTCTAACTGCAAAAATATTTATCTGATGAATTGTCACAGTGTTGACACCAGCATTTCCATATATAAATTATACATTAAACCTGTTCAGCTTCCTACTACAGGAGACCATTTTCTGGGTAATTAATTTTCTGATTTATAAGGAATAGGAGAAAGGAGAGCAGGAGAGTACCCTATAGATTATGTTTGCTCTGACAAAGGTAGTCACAAATACACATTGGGTTAAATTTCACAAAAAACCCATTTCCATTTTACCTTCTTAAATTGCCAATTAAAGGTATTGCTTAGGTTTGACTTTTGCCCGCTGTTAGGGAATTTCTACTTTCTTCAGAACTGCAGTGAAGAACTATTGGAATCAGATTTGCATGTCAGGCATCTGGTTCTGCTGGAAATACTTTTTTTGCATTCATGAACTGATGTGCACCAGAGTTAGAAAATATAACTTCTTTCAGGTGTGCTGGCCATTAACTGTACAGATGTAATTGATTTCTACTGCACAGTTTCACAATGTGATGTTAAATGGTCTCTCAGTGAAGATGGTTTCTTGTTTAAAACAGGAAAGATAAAAAACCAACTGCAAATTGTGGATATAAAAGAGTAATTACTTTGCAATAGTTTTGCCTATAGACTCAAGGGGTCAGAGTAGATGCCAATAATATTTTTTTATCTTAAAATACTTTTTTTTCCTAGAAGACAATTGACATCATCATTTTTTGGATCTTGAAGCTGCTTAATGTTCAGTTGCCCTTAATATAAAAGTGAATTTCCAGACCTTCTTTCCCTGCGGCACACTGTAGAATGTGGAGTGGTTTTATTCCTGTTTTAAATTAGTGGCTACCAAGAAATGCAAAGCTACCACAATTACATGTTCTTTATTCCCTTGAAATTGAGGGGTTTGAGATTTTTCATCTGCAGATTTTGTTTTTGACTCTTGCATGACACATTTTATGTTCATGCTACTTTCTTTAGGGCAGGAGTTCCTCTGAGTTTATAGATATCTTCATAGCCTGAAAGAGTAGAATAGATGGGAGACTTCAATTCTCTAATGTTGTGCTGAGTTTCTAGAAGTTTATAGTTGACAGGAAAACGTGGATGCTGTTTGTGACTATAACATAGCGTTTGTATAAAGTAATTTTATACTAATTTATCTTCATAGCACTGCCTTTCAAATCCTTCTTTTTTCCTCAAAGTTTGAGTAGCCACATATGAAAACTTTTCTCTGCACCTCTTTGGTATGGGATACAGTGAGACCGAACAAAAGCTGTTCATGACAATGAACTTCTCTAAATAAAAGTGCTTTGAAAGATGACTTCTGCTTCATCTGGAGTTCTATAACCCAGCTTCTGCAGTTCCCCATGGATTCAAGAGCTTGGCTACAGTGGGATGTGTGCACCCAGCAGTGCAGCCAAAGGCTTGGGTTTTTCAAAACAAAGCAGTAATTGTGAGTTCAGTTTCGGTTTCCTATGGTGACTTGAGGATGAAGTGTTCTTGTGTTTTAAGTGTGCTGTCCTATGGAAATCACAAGTGCAGAGCTGGGGGCAGGTCAGAAAGGCCTTGTGCTAGAGTTAAAATCATCAACAGACTTAGGGAATACTCACTGATCATTTTTTAATTGTTTGGAAACTAGCTACTGAGGGCCCCAAATCTGCATAGATTCTTAAAGCAGTGCCACTGAGTGCAGGTTGTCCATAAATGCCCTAATTACTACTATGAAATTTGCTGTTTAGAAAGCAAACAAGTCCATGCAAACCATGAAGTAAGATGTAAGTTGTTGAGAGTGTTTAGCAAGCCAAATAGTGTACCCGTCTGTGTAGTCTTACTCTTAATTTCTAAAGAAAATAATATTAGTCACCTGCAGTAAGTGCTAAATGGTGCCTGCTTCTGTATTTGGATTGTTTGGCTGCATGTGTCTTGAGAAAAGGTTAAAGCTGAAATTAGTATCAGAATGAGTCAATGTTGAAGGAATTATTTCACTTTGGGGGGGAATGAAATGTGTTCAGATTATTCAACAGTTTTAATTTCTTTGCCATTTAAAAAAAACAGATTGATTTCTAAAGGGAAGCAATGTATAAACATCACTTCTGAATTAAGTACTTCCTTTAGAAGATATTGAATAAATTGTTCCAATTTTTTGTTGCTATTTGTACCTTGCCTAAAATTTTTAGTAGAATTTGGGCATCACGTGTCCTCACAAATGATGACATTTAGTGAGCTTATTCAACATAAAGGAAATCTTTTGTAGCTTTAATTAAATAATGACTGCTGGCTGGTGCTGAAATAACATCACAGGTGAGCTGAATTCTTGGAGGTCCATCCTTAGCTCACTTACAAATTGCTCCTGGGCAGATGTTTCAGGAACATATCTTCATTGTAATGAAACAGTTTCCTTGTTCCTACTGTGCTAAAATCACTGAGAGAGGTCTCCTCAAGATTTCAAGATCCCTTTGGGATTTTTCTGAGAATTGACTGACAGGCAGCTTTACAATTTGCAAAGAAACATATTTATGTGATTAGGCAGGAGCCCTTTAGCCACTACAGCTGAGCTGGGAGGAAGTGGAGGACCCTGCCAATTTGGGTTTTGACACTGATGCAGTACCCAGAACTGTCAGCATTCCCAAAATGAGATCTCAAAAACTATTGAGCATTAGGTAGCTGAAGGACAGTCATGTAGGAGGGGGCACCATGCTGGTCTGCTGCTTTTATTTCTGACATTTATTCATTGTGAACTGCAGCTTGTGGTGCTTAGACAGGGGCTATTTGTAAATGCTCTTATTTACCTGTCCTTAACAAGAGTAGCTGGGAGAAAATAGGGTAGGCTTATCACAGCATGGCTAGAAAATAATTTATGTATCTAAATTACATTTGTGTTAGAAAATCATTAGAGAATAGATGATGCTATTTGGAAGTAAGTATTTCAAGTATCCCAAGTAGATGGTCTGAGAGTACATCAGTGTCAGAGGAAGGTCAGTGAGTGAGCATGTGTTTCAGTGGGTGGACATGCAGTGACATTTTTTCTGACTTTGAACTTGGAAATGTATTCCTTATTTATGCTCAGGCCTCTACAGACCCTGGTTAATACTTATTTAAGATTTTATCTCCTATGGAGGCAAGCTCCTGTCAGAGACCAGCGTCACTTTCTCTTTACTACTGAATATGGGTCTAACCAGAGACATCAGACCTCAGCATTTCTGAAATTTCTGGCATTATATGGTCTTGAATTCTGTAGAGTCCCGTCCTTTGTTTCCAATTCAGTTATGGATGGAAAAGTAACAAGAGAACGTGAGTAAGAACATTAAACCAATTTTTGTTAGGGGACTGAACCACCTAATTTGAAGTAATTGGATAAGTTTCAATGTAACACAATGTAGAGCAGCTTGAGTTATGCTGTGGCTTTGTTAGTGCTCTTGGGCCAGAACTGAGCTGCTCAGGGCCCATGCCTGGTGTGGCTGGGTACTGGGTTAGACATCAGCTTCTAAACTCAATTCTCTGAACCTGGGGCTACCAAGAGACCTCTAACTACTGGATGACCTAGATACGCACCAGATGGAGCAGATCCAGAGGGTCTTCCTCCTATGATCAGCCACAAGTCAGTGCTTTTTGGTCTCGTATCTTGTCCTGCAGCTGATTTTTCTGTTTTGCAGAAAAGTGCCAGGAGAATATTGCTGCCTACCTGGGACCCCCTCCTGCCCACGTGCAACCCTCAGTGCTCCTGTTCCCTGAGACACCTGGCATCTGGCACTCTCTGAGAGAGGCTGCTGGGTCTGTGAGCCTCTGGCATGGAGGGCATTGCTGTGTTCCTCTGCAGCCTCGTGTTCCTCTGCCCGTCTGGACACAGCAGTGTTGGACTTTCTCCCACACACTGTGCCCCGGTAATGACATGGGGTTGTGACCCTCTGCAAACTCGTGAATACTTGGTATGGAAAGAGGGCAGACCTGTAGCCAAGGGGAGAATGGGATTTGCCCAAGATAATTCAATATTTTCTTGCTGGTTTTGCAATTTTTTAACGTAAATTACTAAAATATTCAAGGACAAAGGAACCAGGTTTTGAGTACAGGATTTGGAAGGTACAGGAAAGCTCAATGTGTTCAAGTCAGCAGTGGATTTAGCCAGACACTAATGGCAGCTCAATAATCTTTGAGTCCACTTGTTTGCTGTGGTGCTGAAGAGCCTCACTGTAGGGTACAGTTCTCCCTGCTTCCATGGTCCTGTATGCCTGGCAAAAGGAGCCAGTGCAAACCTGCCCCGCTGCATTAATCAGGAGAGCTTGGTGCACAAAATGATCCACGGTTCCCTGTTCATTCTGTGATCCAGAACACTTATCCTCCTGCTTTGCGTTTCCAGCAGACCCTGAAGCAGCCATGCAGACTTGGTTTGATTTCATTCTCAAAGGGAAAACCTGGAAGCTTTGTGAAAGGTCTGTGTGAGAAACCAAGCCCTGTAACTAGCTTCTATACTTTGCAAGGTTCGGTTTGGATGAAGAATCAGAAAATACAAAGATATGTTCTTGACATTTTTTAATGAAGAAAAAGAAATCTCAAATGAGCAATACTGCTGGAAATGATTTTAAAACCTCCAATTTTCCTCTGATGTTTACCTATATTTTTATGCTGTTTACAGTGAAAGGGTCAGCCATTAAAATGGACAGACAAGAGGCTGCCTCTAGATTGTACAAGGAGTTGGAACAATGTCTTTAAGAAAGAGTTTTGAATGTTATCTCCTGGTTGAAGTTGGTCCAATTACAAAATTGTTACGTGTAACAGTGTGCCTTGGCCAGGGAGCCACAAAATCATTTGGAACATACTGGATAGATGCTGCTTAAATGGTATTTTATTTCTATGTTTCTTTTTTCTTCTTCTTCTTTTTGGTTTCTAACATGCAAACCTCTTTGTGTATGTTGCATATATACATACCATGTCTTAATGCAAACCCACTTACCTTTGAGTATTGTGTACAGTTACCCCTGCTACATTTGTTAATTACCACAGTCTTATCTGACTGTTTTCTCCCTTAATATTTGCTCTCTTCAGTCACTCTTCCTTTATTTGATCCTGCAGGGGTTTATTGCAGCATAATTATTTCCATGGTAACAGGCTGTAATTCCATAAACAGAAGACTGAGTTTGTTATATGATCAGGAAGCAGCTGGAGAGCCATAAAAGGCTGATTTTTCAGCAATGCTGAAATCCTGCAACCCTTATTGATATATTAATGTAATCAGCTGAATTTCTTTCTCCCTTCACAAATCCTCCCCTAAATAGAAAGGCACATAACACAGTGTTGAAATTCAAAGGTGTGTAAATTGAAATGTTAGGGGCAGAATTTCCCCCCATTCTTCTTAAGAATAGAAATGAAGGGGTTTTTTGATTGTATTTTGGGAAAAGAGGGATAAATTACACTTGTATGACTATTAGCAGGGGCAGTGCACAAATTAATTGCAGATTTTCAGTTTATTGTGGGATGATGCTATTTTTGTTACTTTCCTCATTATCATCTAGTTATTCTCTGTAGATTTTAATGGATTTACAGAAGTTAATGTTTTGAGAAGTACATTCTGTCCTCTGTCTGAATAGTCTCTCAAAAACATTCACAGTAATTTCCTAGGTTTTCTCCTTAGAAGTGAAATTCTCTTTGTGTGTTTGTAAAAAAAATGATAATTCAATACTTATATTGGCTAAGCTCGAGGAACTGAGAACAGCCTAAAGCTCACATCCTCATTTTCATCCTAATCAATGCGCTTCTAACACATGCCCTCTAGCTAATGAAACTCTGAATGGAATGTCATCTACCCTGCAGACTAACAAAGCTCAAGCCTCTACTTTAAAGGAGCCATTAAAATAATTTGCTTGGATAGCCAAGAAATCTCAAGTAAAGGACATTGCGCTTAGACCAGAGTGTACCAGATATTTGAATTGCAGAAGAACAAAAAACCACAACCCTACAAACACAGAAAACTCCGTGAGCTATGGTTCAGCTCTCCATGGCAAACATAGATCAGGCTGATCAGCTTTTAGTGCACATGCAGCCTATTTCAAATGCATAATAAATTTCAAAAGTTTTTTTCTAGCCCAGAGAGAGAAAAGAATAGAGATGTTTTCTGTAGAGAGTCAAAAGATACTTATGTGAGTACAAAACTTCCCAGCGGGTGAGGAAGGACAGTCAATTGCTGTTGCAGAGATCTGTAGCTTCCAGGCAGGAAAATTGTGGTGTGAAGCCCAGAGAAAAAAGGCTGTTCATGGAAATAGCAGATTCCTTAGTGCAACATCCAGCAGAATTTGAATGCTGTCCTGTGGTTCTGAGATGATAAATCAGTGATCACATAACTTTCTGCATTTCCAGCCTGTGGTATTCCCTACCATGGAAAGGCAGGAGGGTGCTTGGTGCTCTCTGTCATTTTGCTGGACTAAGCAGGCAGGCTGGGTGATGGCACAGCTGGGAATCCTGACACCAAACCAGGCCTCTAGCTCCTTGGAATAGTTCCCGTGTGAGCATGGGATGGATCACAAACAGGGGCTGCTGGGGGCTCTCTGACTGTTAAAGCAGTGGTGACCAAGCTTGGAGAAAGGAAGGTGACTCCAGCAGTATTCTATTTGCTCTAATTTTTCCAAATTCCATTATTTCCAAAGCTCCAGCTTTTGTTTGGAGATGTGAAAAAGGAGCTTAAGAACCCATAAAACTCCTGAACCCAGTGAGTGGCTGGCTCAGCTCCTCTGTTCCAGCTGGCAGAGGCAGTGTGAGGACCATGTTTCTGTTTGTTACAAGCCTCAGACACAACCTGGAGGTCTGAGCTGACAGGATTGGAACGCAGGGTGGCCTGAGCTCCGCACACAGCCGTGATTCCCCATCGGCTGTGGTGCTTCTCTCTGTCCCCAGGTATCCAGGCAGGGTGGGTGTTCCCTGGCAGCCTTTGGCCATGGCAGGGGTGAGGTGACAATGCCCTGCTGGCCCTGGGGCAGGCCGAGAGCAGCCGGTGGTGCCCCATGGCTCCGCTCCTGTACAGGCCGCGAGTGCTGCTGGCACAGCCTCGTCGTTCTTGTTGGTGAGAGCTCCACTTTCCTGTTGCTCTCTAGGGCATTGTTTTACACTTCCATTGCTGTGCAATGCTGTGCAATTGACTGTGCAAATAACAGACAAATAGAAAATGTGATTTGCTCTTATTTTTGATGGTGTGTGTTTATATGTACAAACTTGAGTTGCTGTTGGCTCTAGCTTTAGATCTCCAAGAAAGTTTTTGATGTGATCCCTTTGTACTGCCAATTTGAGAGACCTGATTTTGCATTTTCTGACCTGGCATTTGTCTGGAGTAAGGAGCCAGAAGCCAGTTTATTGGTCTCAAGGCAGTGTGGGTGTAGGTTTGGAGGAGCTCCATGTGAGATACTAATTCATGGATGAGCTTCAGGTAAAAAGAGCTTCAAAAGTTTATGTTGTCTTCTTCTGGTGTTACAAAGTTGTTTCAGGTGAAAAATGGTGGAATATTAAAGCTGATAAATCGTTGATCTGAAGAGTAGGGATGGGGAAAACCTGGTAAATTATTCAGTAAGTTTTCTTGATAAAGCAGTGCTTGTTTCTAAAATACTTCCATTTCTACTCTCCAATCCAGACTAACTTTGCTGTCCACTGCTTCCTAAGGGTTATTATTTGCAGCCTGCCACGGTCTCTCCAAGAAGAAAAAGGTCCTTTTGTGGTCAGAGCACAAGAACAGGGCTCAAACAATTTAATTTTTGTTTCCTGACTCTGCATTAGGCTTTGTGGCTGGGCTCAGAAGCCTGCTGCTGAGCAGGAAACATGAGGTTCTCTCGCCTCCTTCTCATCTACATTTCAAATTTGCTTAGTCAGGACCTGTCTCTTGCTTTTATATTTAGTAGAATTTTTCTTTTTTTTTTGTGTATTTCTCTTTCATTTGGAAATAAAGTGTATTAACAAAACATCTTACTTGGCATAAAATATTTAATACTTGAGAGGCATTTTAAAGCATTTTTTTAAAATTTCCTTTAAACTTAAAAGAGTTATTTTGTTAGAATCAGCCCTCAACTGTGGTAATTCTGTGCTTGCAAAGCAGACAACACTAGTTTCCTACAAGTATTAGGGAAAATAATTTTCTGGATTTTCTTGATCTTGCCATAGGTTCTGGGGTTTAAAATATTAGCCTAGAAGAGCTGACCCTCTCACTGTGAATGTAATTCTGCAGGCTGCAGAGGCTTTTTGTATGGCAGGAATTCTGTTTTCATGGTGCCAGATTTTCTCCCTGAGGTGCTCATATTTTTTTTCTGCACATTCAATTTTGATGTTATTTTGTGCTAAGAAACTACTGAGTTTTATGATCAGATTGTACAGTAAAGCCCAGCTGCAGCTTTATGGGAGCAGAGGTTTAAGGGAAGGTTTGCATGGGAGTCATTTCTTGAAGTAAATTCAGTGGTTGGATGTGAAAAGGCCTTCTAAAGAAAAATCTGAATTAAGGCATAGGTGCTTAAGTTGAACTGTTTTAAAATTACATATATGGGGGTCTATCTGTTTAATGCTAAAGGCTAAAATTGCCAGATTGTTTAATACACAAATCTTTCAGCTTGAACTATACTAGAACATGTACTTTATGCATATACAGTAGAGTTCTGTACTGTGTGTAGTGCTGAACCAACAATACATTATACAGATGGTTTCAAAAGAGATTGTACATCTACTGGCTAGAACTTTATAAAAAAGATCTATTGTTTTAAAAGAAAGAGAACAATTTCTCAAGACGTGTCTACAAATCAGCTATTTGTTTTTTCGGGATGGGTTGCAATGGGTAAGTTGTGCCTCTGAGAAACACATTAATAAACCTTTGGCACAAAAAACCTTGAGAGAAGCGAAGATAAAATTTGTCTGCTTACCTGAAAAGTTTGGGCTTTTTTTTTTTTTTTTTTTTTTCCCTGGTTCCCTCTGATAAGCTCATAAATGAACAGAAATAGTGAAATTGTCTCACAACTGGAGTAGAATTTGTATCCACCAGCTATGGTACAGATCCATTAATACAAGGTGTGGTGTTTGCAATGTTTGCTTTGAAGTACTAAATAAAAGAGACCAACTAGGATATTCAAATTCCTCACAAGAAAGAAGACATGCTATGCTTTTAAAACAAAAACTACTTTTGCTTATATGGAATCAGTACTCCTGGGAAATCATTCCATACTTCTCGAGATACTTTACCATGAAATGCAGTAGGTGAAAACCTTGCAGGCAAGTAGTGATATGGCCAGTCAGGTCTCAGCAGATGGTGTTCTAATGCAGTGTCCAAAAAATACAACATAAATGTTGTGTTGACAGGAACACAGAAATGTACAGAATAAGAACCACAATGAAATACATTCACATTTATAACCTGAGACATAATCTGATAGACTGTGAAAGAGCAAATGCTTTTGAGAGTTATTGAAGGAAAACACTATTAGCTTAAATTTCCTCCCCTCTTTGAAGTTCGTAGTGTTAGGTCAACGCTGGGGATTCGTATAAATTACATTTTCAAATTTGATATAGAATATTGGCTTTCATGGCGAGATCCGATCCGTTCATTGCCTTCAGTCTGGATTGTCAACACTTGTGAGTGTGGGCTGGCGCTGACACTGCTGCTGTCAACAGCCCCACTCCACTGCCTCCTGCAGCTTTCTGCGTTCAGCCTGGGATGTCAGAAACACTTCATTGATTGTGCATTGGGAAACTTAATCTGATTAAATGGATATGTCCTCACACAGAACAAGTGGTAGCTGAAGGTGAGAGTAGCGAAGCTGATTCTAGTAGAGAGAGATGGAGGAAAAGTGGAAGCAAAGCCTGCCTGTTCAAGCAGGACAGGTTTCTTTTAACCCTCAGGGGAACACTGGAGAAAAACTACTTAGGAAAAGTAGTCCATTTCTCTATGTTTCCAAATGAGACAAGGTATTTTAGAAGATATGTTGTGATGCACAATTTTCTCATATCAATGCCTTGGTGAGAGGATAAAATCTAGGGGACTGTACTATACAGAAAATGATGCAAACTGCTGACCCTTTATGGCCTTGCAGGCTGAATTCTTTAAAATAAATCCACTGTCCATCTTGGCAATGATCTTTGTAGCAGAATCTCCTTTTGTGGAGGACAGTTTCAACAAATTTGCAAGAAATAAAACATAAAAATTGGTGCCTAAGAGGTGTTTCTAAAAATTCCTTTTATGAAGCTCTAAAATGCTTATAATATTTGACAGTTGTATGTATAAAAGCAGAAGGAGGAGACCAAACCACAATAGGTCAAGTAGTGTAAATAGCTATTAAAATGTATTCAGGTAGGATCTAATCCAGTGCCCTTTGTAGTCCTATAGTTGGTTCTTGTACCCGATGGTTCACCAAATGCATTCTGTTTTGTAAAGAGCACTCAGGCTTTCTTTTGGTGTTATTAAAATCACTCTGTCAACACAGTAACCATAGATTTTTCTGTCATTTGTATCATGAAAATGGAACCAGAAATTTAATCCCTTTCAACTGCTTATGTGAGCAGAATAGGCTCTGCAGCACTGAGTGGTGTGCTCTGAGTATGCAGACTCCCTGAAACTCCTGCTTCACACAGTGGCAGCAGGAAATTCCTGGATTCTTTGAAGGTGTTCCCATGAAGTCTCCCTACCTGTTCAACACTCAACATTCTCTGTGCACAGAGCATTTTTAGTCACATAATGTCACTGGTTATTGGTTTTGCCCCATCTCTTTTCCCACACTCTTCATTCATCCCTCTTTGAGTGAAGCAAAAAAAATATAGCAATTAAAAAGGGATTATAATACTGGAATTCTGGGAAATGCATGAATTAATATTTTTTATTTTTAAGTGGGACAGTGAGTTTTTAAAGAATGCATAATCTGCAGCATAAAAACCTTTTTAATTTTTTGCCCCAGCGTTTGACCAGTTTCCATCAAAGATTTCATTGGACCTCTGAGCAACGTTTTCTTCCAAACTGTAAATTGCAAGCTTAATGTCTTCTAAACTACAGGATTTCCACGTTTCCATGTGTGTTTATGTAGGATTGGAGGCAGTGTTGATGTTTTGCTCTCGGTGGCTGTTGCAGGTAACGGCAAACACGTGCACTGGCTGCGGGGCAAGGACGGTGAGGTCTGGGTCTGGGTGATGGGAGAAGCCCCGGGGGACAAACCCTACGAGCAGATCTCGGAGGAGCTCATAGCAGAGCGGGCCAGGCAGCAGGCACAGAAGGAGGCAGAAGAATTATGGTGAGGATTTAAGAATCTGAGTTCAGGGCCCACTTGGCATAATGGGAGACTTGACCCTGTAGAAAGGTGGCAGGTAATGGTGGGTAAAGCTGGTAAGTGTGTTTTGTGAACGTTTGCTTTCACTGGTTTTGTCAGGCTTTCAGCGTGTTAAAAATGTCCTTTTCATTGAATATTGTTTTTACTGAATATTTAAAGCCAAAAACCCTCGTTTCAAAAAAAAAGTGGTGCCAACTTTTTCCTCTCTTGGGAAATTTAGCTAGACCATTGACCAGCCTGTAAATAAAGAAAAATGAAGCAGCCTGGTTTTGAGATGATTAAATTAGATATGTTTGTTATATCACAGTTCTGAGACCACAATGGGGGTTTGGTACATAAAATCCTTTCAAAATTGGTTTTATTTGCATTTTGCTAGTATTAATTCTTATTCCAGCAGTTCAAAAACTCATTATACAAAGTGCCATGTGGCTGTTTCTAGCAGGGCCTTTTCCAGGTTTGGGGGAGATTCAAAAGTGTTTTGATGCTTGATATTGTTAGGAATTAGGCCACCTGCCTCACACATTTCCCTTGTAGTGCAGCACTGAAAAGTGACTGTTTAAATATATGGTTATTCTCTTATCCTTTTTCATATGAGATTATTCTTGCTTTGAGTGCTTGCATATTTAAGCAGGGATTGAAACCTTCAACCTGTGCTCTGAATTCCTTTTTTGTTGTCAGTACTAATAAATAATCTATCATTAAAATTTGGAAGAATTTTGTACTGCTATTTGTAAGACAGTAAATTCCCAACCATACTTTGCTAGACTAATAGAAAAATATAAGGTATGACTTAAAGATATCCAAGAAGTGCTTGTCTAACTTAGAAGTGCCATTTAAATTAATAATTTATCAAAAATTGTAAATTATCTGCTTTCTTCAAATATGATTTGTGGTAGTTCTCTTGTTAAATACATTTTAATTCTTTGCTTGCATCTTTCTGTGAAGTCTTATGCTAATTATTTATTGCAAAAAGTGAGTAAGTATTGATCCTCAATTTAAGAAAATTAGTGCATTAAATTTCTATTTTCACGTCCTTTTCTGAAGGAGACAAAAGGAAGCTGAAATAACAAAGAAATTCCGTGATGCTATGGCTCAAGAAAAAGCCAGAATAGTGGCAGAAAAATGGAAAATAGAAATGGAGGATCGGAAAGCAGCCAAACTGGAGGAAGAAAAAATTCAGGAGGAACTGAAGGTTTGCATAGAGCAATTTAGGTTTTTTTTTTAAATAGTATTTTCATATAGATTCATAGTTCTTGTCACCTTCAGGGAATGCTTATTAATAAACTTTAAAATCCAGAGCTGTAATTTTTCATTCTGGAATATACAGATAGCTACATGGTGTTCAGCAGAACAGCTGGGTGAGCGATGAGAAAAAATTACAGGTCTCATTCAGAAGTGCCAGAACAATCAAACTGGTTATTCAGCTCACACATTAACAGAATTGTTCAGTCAGCTGTGCTGGGTGAATCATCCTGGGGAAAAAAAATGTACAATTGGGAAAGATCTCATTTTAAGTTAGTTTGCTTGAATGTATTCTGTGTATTTTGGATGAGTTTGTTCACATAATGAACTTCAAAACTGTGTCACTACTTCCTTCAAAATAATAAGGGGAGGATCCTTCCCCTACTCAAAATATGGGAGAAGTCCAATTGGCTTTGCTGGGAGAAATTAATTTGCCTGATTTTTATTGACTTCATAGTGAACTTTCTGTGAACTCAGTTACAGTATTTTAATGTTTGTTGGAAATAATATTTTTTTCACATTTTCTAGTTGAAAATAGCAACTTCAAAACTAAATAGGAAATGCCTCTGTCCATCCTTTTCATATTACTTGATAAAGAGGAGAACATGTTTAAAAATGAGAAAGTACAATATAATGGGTTCAGTGTGCAGAGAAGTCCTCTGAGGGCAGGATGTGCAGGCTGGCACTGCACACCATTGGTGAGGCAGAGTTTCCATGGTGAGGCAGGAGAAAGCCTGGAGAAAATCTGACTCCGAGCATCCAGCAACTTCCATCCACGCTCCTCTCCCCTGCTGACAGCTGGCTGAGTCTCTTCCTCCTTTCCTGGTACAGTGATTTAAGGTGTGGAGAGCAGGGATAGACTTTTCCCTTTGTGATGGGAAGAATGCTGAAAACTCAGTGTTAAGTTTATGTGGTTTGATTGCAAACAGAAAATTTCTTGTCACTCTGCAGACTGTGGGCCTGGGATTTGAGGTGAGGTGGAGCTCAAAGCCAGGGTGGTTCCTGCAGAGAAGGCTGCACTGAGTCCCTGATTTACCTTTGCACAATTAATTTGAATTCACAGGAGAGAATGGGGCCTTTGAAAATTGATGTCAATGAGTAATGAAAGTATACCTTTTAAGTGTTTTATTAATATATGAATAATGAACAGAGCATTATTTTACACTAAATTACTACCTAATTAAACACTCTTTGCTCTCTGAAAGCAAAACCCTCTTGAACAAAGGCTGGCAGAGTGTTCACTTATATCTCTGTGGCTGATTTACAGGACACTTGATGGGGAAAATGTCCACAAGCTCACTGTTACTGTTCTGTTTCAAAGAGACTTTTTCAAAGAGTAGAGTGAGCAATTTCTGAGACTTTCAGTGGCCAGTGTTCATAGCTTTCTACTAAGGAAAACTAGTTGTTCAGTTGTTGATACAATTACAAGGAATGGCATAAAATTCTGCTCATTTTCATGTTGATGGAAAGCTAATGTCAGAGTGATCTGTGTTTCCAGTTTCCCAGGACATGAGCAGGTGTCCTCCATCCATCTGTGTGCCTGGTAGGAGCAAGGAACACTGCTGGAAGTGGGTTGAAATTATGTTTCAGTTTCTACTTCGAATTTCAAGTACTTAACTTTGGCCAGGATTTCTTTATCTCTCTTCCTAAAGTTGCAAACATTTATTCTACTAAGGAAGTAGAAACCCCTTCTTTCTCAATGTTTTTTCTTAAATAAAGCATTTGAAGACAGAATTTGAAAAAAATTAAATAAAAGGAACAAAGTTTTCAAAACAAGACCCAGCTGAAAGGAACACTTTGGCTTAAGGAATTAGTCTGGAAACAAGATATGATGCAGTGGTTGTTTTTTTAAATACCCTTTGTCCAATGTTCTCCCAGCATTTCCTGTATTAATCCAACAAGAGAGACTTAATTCCACTTTCAGCATTGGCTCTTCAGCTAGGTCTATAATTCGAGATCTGTCAGGAGAGACTTGGACTGACCAGCAGAGATCCAAATGCAGGATTGATTCCTAGTGCTTTGACACTGCCCCTTTGCTACTCAGAAAAGCAGCTTTATCTGTTACTTGCTCTTGAAAGATCAGGTCTTGTAAATTGTGTGTATCTAGACAGGAAAAGGAGGTTGTGTTTCTGGCATCCACATTCAACTGCAAGAAGGGACTACAACTAAGGTACATGGAAAAAGATGAATTAATGCATCTACTGATGTATGACAGAGGTAATTGATAGAATGAATAAAAGGATGTGGAATTTGATGCAGATCTGTAGGGCAAGCTTGCTTCAACAGCTTTAAATTATTTAATGCATGGGTAATCATCCTGTGATGATGACCAGACATGTTTAAAGAAGTCTCCAGACTGAGATATGGATAGTTCAGTCTCTGCTAATGCTTCATCCTCTTGAAACAGTTTGACTTGGTAAATTGAAACTGTCTTGTTTCTGCTGGCATGTTTAATTTCTAAACACTCCTTTTTAAGATGCTTTTATTCCTCCTGACCTATCATGGCACGTTAGGGCTGTCTGCACTAGATAAATGATATCTTACATATCAAAGTGAATGATGATCCCTATTTCCTTTCCAACACTATTTGAAAAGTATTGGTTTCCTTGGTGTTTCTTAAGCAGAATTGTCTTTAATTTATGATGCTAGAATATAAATTTTGACTACTCTAGTTTTGCAGTTTAAGGACAGCTATTCTTTTATGCACCTATTGCAAAGCATAAATAAGAAAGCCAATTACTATTATTAATCTTTTGCTAATTCACAAAGGCTATGAGGTCATAGGCATAATTTTCTGTGCTTATCAGTAGCTGTCATTAAGAGTCTGAACAATGTGCAGAGCTAAGGCAAATTAAAGATGTGTCATCCAGCCAGGGGTGGGTATCTTTCAGCTACATTTAGAAATAAAAGAGCTCTTCTCTCAGTTCAGTCTTCATGTGGTCTACATAAAGCAAGAGAATATTAATAGTAAAGTACTGTCCTTATGACAACATCACATACCTGCCAAATTTAATAATATAAGCAGAGTTGACAGCAGAGCTAGATTGCTCCTTAAAAATTCCCTGGGAGATGAAATGTGTCTCATCAAAGAAGATGGGTTGAGAATCAACCTTCAGAGAACAGAACAATTAGTGCTTCTGTTCAGGAAATATCTAATTAACCTTATGCTCAGTAGAAAGAATACAATTTCTATTGAGCTTGGATGAGCTTTCAACACATGTCTGAATGCTTTACTGTGCCCCCAAGTGCTGTGGACCTGATTCTTCAGAAAATTGCTGCCAGATGTAGAGTTTAGGAATACAGTGAACTGTCACCATTGCCATTTGGAGTACTGTGGGCTTCTTATGATGGAGCAGTGAGCATTCTGTCTTGATCTGAAAAAAACTCTTGTCTCCAAGTAAACGTCAAGCACTTGAGTGGGACTGTTATCTCCAAGTGCAAATAAGCTGTAAGTTCAGCTCTGTGCTTTGCTGTGCCAAGAAAACATTGAACTCTTTCCCAAAGACAGCATATATAGGAATATGACAACAGCTTCTTGCTGGGGTTCAGCACCCAATTCATGCTGAAAGGGCCTGAGTTGGGTTATTTCAATGACAATTGCAATAATTCAGTAATACCTCATTTTGTTTCCTTTTGGGTGACCACGGTTCAGTAATCCTTTTATTTTCTATGCTGTTGTCCCTTGAACAATGTTGTGAATGTTCTTTTTGCTTGGGAACTGGTCTTCAGGTTTTCTCTATCCTACTTATAACAGCCATTAATTTTAAAGAAGAATCTCTTCCTCAGTGACATCAGTAATGACTGCACTTCTGAAGATAATGTCTTCAGTCTGGATTGCTGGTAGAAAGTAGCAAAGCTCAGTGTTTTCCATGGGTAAATTGGAAAATCTGAGCCACTAATGAGGGTAGCTTACATGTTAGGAATTCATGCTGTGAAGAGTCTCTAAGGTCCAGAGACAAACTCTGAGTAGATGGTCACTGGATCTATGGCAAATTACTTGAGCAGAACCTGTTCCAGCAGTAAATGCCAGCTCTCTCCCAACCAGGAACGGTCCTTAGCTTTATTTTCCAGCTTATGGAACACAGGGTCTTTGTGAATCAAAGTAAGTTGGTACCTCCTTGTATGAGATGTGTGAATAGCATGTCCTGGGACACATCCATGGCAGAAATCTCGTAGCTTCTGCATAAAGCATGAATGCATTTCATACATTTGTGGCTGTGCAAATACATGCACAGTGAAGCGATGCAAAGCCTGTGTTCCTCTTGAGAAGCTGGTAGTAGAGAAGAAAATAATGCCTCTGCAAACACTTTCTTTCCTGCAAGTGAGAGTATTTTCTCAGAAAAAGGCTGGGAAGGAGTTGGATATATTTCTGCTGTTACTCAGAGCTCTGTTGGCACCTGTCAGGTGTGTCTGGAGAGAAGGCTGATCTCTGAACTCGGCTGGCTGTGTCAGCCTTGCTGAGAGCAGCCTGTCCTGCAGCCGGGGACCCTGGGGTTTCCAGATTTCCTTCCTCAGAGCAGGGAGTCCCTGAGAGCTCTCAGCTGTGTTTTAGGTGGCCTGAATGTCTTGCCTGGCCAGGTGGTTGCTGAGTGGGCTCAGGAGTTTTGCTGCAGCTGTGGTGCAGCCAGCTGGCTGCAGCTTTCAGGGTGCCAAAGACACTTTGTGCCAGCCTGAAGCACTGAGAGAACCCCAGGCAGTATTTGCTTCAGAGAGGGCTGTTGTAACAAATATACCTTGTGGGTTTTGCCCTGAGCAGGATGTTGGCCATTCAGCTGCCCTGCATCCTGTAAGACTCCCCAGAAAGACCCCAAGAGCTGTGGCAGTCAGAAGCCCAGTTTTCCTCTGTAAAAAACACCACTTTTTTATTTGGCCTTTTCCTCAGTGTATTTTTTAAATCTCTCTGCAGCAGTGATGACCTAATCTCCTTTCATTTGCCTTGGATTGAAACATTAAAACTTAACTATGGCTAATATGAAATATTATGTAGAGCTGCCCATAGTAAAGCTGTCAAACAAGGCGAGACACACATAGACAGAAACAGGTTTGTGGTAAATTCTCGGCTGCCAGAGGATAGATAAGATCATTTAGCATGTTCAAATTCTCCAGTGGAGTAAAGGCTGGAGAGGATTACTGCTGCCTGTTGAATTGCCAGTGTGATTGGTTTCAGCAGCTTGGTATTTCTCAACAATTTGCAGCTCTGTACGGAATTGTCACCTTCCTAATTATTTTGGCAGAGCGGAAAGGGTCAGGCACAGAGTACGATCTCTCTCAACTTTCAGGCAGAAGATGTTTTATGTATTACAGCTGTTCACTCCCAGCTCTGATGGGAAGGATTGGATTCCTGGGGAGAAGCAGACAAACTGTTTGCTGTATTCTTGCAGTGGAGTAAATGTGAAAAGTTCAATTGTTGTTCATTTTAAATACAAGCACGCACTGTTTAGTCATATTGACAAAAGGATGACTGTTCTTTCCTGTGTCATACCAGCAAGGATTGTTTCTTCTCACACACACCTTAGGCAATATACCTGCACATCTATGCACTAATTTAATAAATAGAAGTTAAATTTCCCCATTCTGTAAAAAGAAAAATTATGAGAAAAAGTTTTGGAGAATTCAGAATCAAGTACCTGTGTTAAGTTTTTGTTTTTGTCTCTTCCTTGACTTAAATCTCCTTCTCAGTTAAAAAGGTAGGATTTTCTTAGTTGGCATTGTTGCTTTCCATTAAGAATTCAAACTCTACCTGAATTTTAGTCTTTGGTGTGTGTGTGTATGTGTGTGGGCTTTTTGTTTTTCTTAGACCCTTTCATCTTTTTACTAGAAATGTTTCAACCACAGCTACATTAAAAAACAAGCCCAAACCTACAACGAAAGTCTTGTGTGATTCAGGGAAACTGCAGTGAGATTGATTTATTTCCCCCCCTCCTCTATTTTTTAGTTTACCTTGTGGTTTAAGATGTTGAATAGAAAATATTCTGATAACCCAGCATTGCTTCTGTGTCTGTCCATCTTCTTGAAGGATAGACTGGTTATATTGAATTTTTTTAGGTAGTGAAGATAAGTGAATAAATATTCTCCTCATAAGAATAAAGAACAGATATTCTCAATATTCTCAAGAAGAGAATAGAGCCATTTTTTAGCAGCTAAAATGTGCAGTCCCTAATTCTACAGAGATATTAAAAATGATAATTTTTTTCCTGAGGAAGCTGCTTGGCTTTGAAATTAGCATTATCTAAAAGCATTGACTATTCAAAAATAATGAATTGTCCACTCAGCTCATGTTTTTAGGAGCTAGGAAATAACAATGGAAGAACATTGTTAGAAATGATCCAAGATAGTAGCATTAGAATTGACTGAAGAACAATACTAGGCTTTTCTTTTTCAGAAATAATAAGAGCAGCCTAATATATTGTTCATAGAATCACATAACATTAAGGGTTGGACCCTTAATCTTCATCCTATAAATGTCATACGATTAACATTTTGCAACAATCTACTTTAGGTTTCCCTTACTTATAGTTTAGGTCAGGTAACTAGGACAGTAATTCAGGGTGATTTTACTCATTTTTTTACTCATAAAAAATTCTTACCTGTAGGTTTGTTACCCATAAATGTATAGTGTTGGTTCCATTATAAAATTAAATAAAAACTGGTTATATTTGTAATTCAAGTTATTTCAATAGTATGAATAACACTTAATGAAGTTCAGTTTTGAGTTTTTTGGGGGCTTCAATTAAACTGTATGCTTTAAATCTGCTTCTTTACTGCCTAAGGGATTTGGGAAAATTCATTGGAAAACAGATACAGATTTCTAGTTTTGCATTAATTGAGCTCCTATGTTATTGATAATATGAAGGAGGCCAGCTGCAGAAGCAGTCTTTCTCAGATTTCTGTCTCTTTTAAGGCTTTCTTGGAAGGGAGTTTTTTTGGCATGTTACTCTTAGCTACATTTTGCAAAGTGACTGTTGTGTGCTGAACGATCTGCCTTTTCCTCCAGAATGCAGTGATCTTAATTTTTGGAAAATAATATTCTCTGTTTTGGTTATGATACATTGGGACAGTTACTGAAGCAAGAACAGCAATACATCAGTTCCTGAGTTTTAAGGTTCTGTGGATGATGTGTGTAGTGCTCAAAGGCAGCAGTAACTTTGGTGGGGGTACTCATGGACTTAAACCAAGCTTTGCTTACTGCCTGGGGGATATCACAGGCTTTGGTGCCACATGAGAAAATGTTTTCTGTATAGTTTTCAGATCTTAGATGCTTACATGTTCCTCATTCCTGTGATACCTGTGCTCTCAAAATGTGCCCTCCTCCTTAGGAATTCCTAAGAGGTGGGAAAAATTCAGTGAGAAAATTTTGAGAGGTAAGAAGCCCAAAGTTAGAAGAGACAGTGATTTACTCAAGGTAATGCAGCTTCTCTGTGATAGGAAGCAACTGAAGCAGTGTCTCAGCTTCTGGCACATTCTTCCTCTTTAGTCACTTCTGGCTTACTTCATTTTCTCTAGAAAAGAGAAGAAGAGGAAAGACAGAAAGGTGAGGAACTTATCAGGCAGCAGGAAGAAATCCGGGCAAAGGAGCTGTACCTGAGCCTGAAGCAAGCTCAGCAGCACAGTCAGCACAGCGACGATGACCAGGAGTGGGAAGAACAGTGTGAGTAAAACTACCTTCACAGCATTAGTGTATTTCTGAAAGCAGATAAAAGGACACTTGCAGAATGGAGAAGGTGTGACCAAAAAAACCCTCTTCTACCCAGAGCAATGCAAAGTGCTGTATTATTTTGGTGGAAATTACCAGCTTAAAATTGCAAACAGAAGTTTTGGATTTCTTTCTGAATCTGAGTCTATGCCTTATTGAAATTTTTTTGTGTACAATGACTGAGATCATTAAATTCTGTCTAATGTACTTAATTAACAGTTTTGGCTTAGTAATAATAACTCGGGGCACAGCTATTTTGACAGCTTGTCCTCAGCTATCTCTGAAGAGATAAAATCTGTCTTCATCAGTATTTTAATTGCTTCCGTATGGTAGTGGGGTGAAGCTATGATATCAATGCTGAAACTCCATTCCAAAAGATTCCAATAAATCATACTTAGATTGTTGCTCTAAAAAATCCACCTGATGATGATGATGATCTCACTCTGTGGAAGTACTGTTCCTTTTAGATAGCCTGGAATTCTTTATGAATATCATAATTGTGATTAATTTCCATGCTTTTTTTGGTGATTTTTAAAAGCCTATAAGGAACAGAACAACTATATTATTATATAGGTGTATACATTAATACTGTAGATAAATAAAGGTCCACATTAGCAATAACTTTCAAAATATACAATTAGTTTATTTTATGGATTTAGTCATCACTTCATTAATTCCTGAGGACTAATTACTGAAGAGCTATTACCTGGAATTGATCTGATAATGAATCATTCTGTACAAGATGAATTAAATCTATATGATACACTGCTGTCATTTGCCAAGCTCATAGCAGGGCATGTTAATTTTGATCAATAAAACCTCTGTATATTACACTGTCAATAAAGATAAAGTAATTTTCTGGAGAATTATCTAAATCCAGGCATACATACTCATATGGAAAGAAAAACTATCTTTCTTTATTTTGGGTATGTGAGAGCAGAATGAGTTGGTGAAAAAGTGGCCCTTTAATTGTGCAGAAAATCAGCATCAGCTGGCAAGACAGCATAGAGGATGGTATTGTGTACTTCAGGATTTCTTTCATGCTATGTAAGGAAAGAAAACACATTTCAACCATGTTGTTAGAAAAAAAAGAAACTGGGTTACCTTTACACTGAAAGAAAACAAAAATACTACAACACTACTAAAACCAGGTATCATTTTCTTACTGTTGCAATAATGAGGTAACTGATGTTTTAAATTGTTGCCTCTGTTTTCTTGAGGAATGCTGTTTGTGCAGGGATAGACATCAAAACTGCAATAGAATAATTATGGGAGAAGGGAGGGATAAAAAGGAATAAGCTATGAAAGGTTTTGACCTTCAGTTCTAGAATGGGATTTTTGGTCTATTAAAACCCTTGTGACTGCATCACATGCTGGTGGGAGTAGTCTGCCACCAGTACCTTTTTTTTGGGGAAAGCTCTGGGGTATTGTGTATGCTCTGGAGGAATTCTGTCACCTCCAGTCTGTGTGCCTCAGTACCTGCAGGTCTGTTCCCTCACCCTGAGGGTGACCAAGAGCAGCTCAGGTGCTCGGAGCTGCTGAGCCTGGTCACCAGCAGTAGCTGCCAGGGCAGAGGAAAAGCTCAGCACCTTCTCTCTCGCTGCTGGGTTTGCAGCCTGCTATAAATTCTGTGCTGCCAGAGTTATGCTGTTAGCAGTAATTGATTTAGCATTAAACTAACTGCAGACTAATGACTAGAGTGTACCATATCCTTGTTTATCCTCTTATGCTTATCTCGGTGTGTCAATTTATCCCTGTTGGTTTGAGGGCTCAGAGCCGTGCTCCATTAGCAAATGGGTGTAACAACCGAAGATAGGAAGATGCAGTGTTTAGTGCCTTATCTGAGACCAGTTGCTGGATGGTTTAGACTGTGCTATCAAACTTTGCACTGAGTTTCCTCAGGCATTTTAACATCTTCCATTTCCTTAACTTTACTGCAGGAGCCAAATTGTGCAGCAGATAGTCAGTAACAAATATTTGGAAGCGGGAACTTCTGAAATTGCTATGAAATTAATTAGTACCTCAGGTTCACCAGATTTTTCATTTCTTATTTCAGTTCCAGATATTATTTTCTTTTTATGGTAATCCTTCCATTTTGTCTGCAAGTATTCCTGTGGGGCACTGAGAGAAAATTTAGTGAAGTTAGGCAAAGGTGTCCACAAGTCAGCTTTTCTAAGTAATAAATAAATGCATGAATGCATAAGAGAATTACAAGCAGATGCAATATTTACATTTTTTGCCTCTACAAACCTGCAGTGGAGATCATATTGACTATTAGGAACAAGGTCAGGCTCCTTTAGGTCTTGCCTCCTTGAAGTGAGCCCTGTCCTATTGCACAGAGCTGGGGCTCAGTGCTGCTGGGGAACAGCAGTGCTGGAGCAGGTGTTGGGGAGAGAAATGTAGCAGTGGTATTGATGACGCTACTAATTTGTTTAGTAGATGGAATTAAGCACGTGATGGGGATTCATCTCTCCTCTCACATTATCCCTCAGCTGTTTATTGCCAAGGCAATAAGCAAAGTGGTGCCAATATTAGTTTCTGTTGTTTGGTTCAGTTTGCTTCTGCTGTTTGCCAAAGAACAATAATGGCCCATAGAACTACTGTGTTAATTGAAATACATGATTTTAGGGCTTTTTTATTATACTAAATAACAAATGTAGAATAACTTGGGAAATTGGTGCTAGAAGGGGAAAATGATTTTGTAAGAGCAATTACACACTTTGATTTCATATAAAAGATATATATTGAGATATTTTAGAGGGCAGCTGTAAGTTAATAAGTCGAGCAGGGATATTGGTTGGCAAGTGAAAAGATGAATAGTGGAAGACTTATTCAGAGAGTCTACTGTTCAAACTCTTATTTTTGAAGCTGAGAAGCAAAACTAAACTTGGATAGCAGAGGGTATGTATTGTCATTCGTTTTGGACATTTTTGTGCGCTGTCCCATTTTTAGGTTTCTAGTTTATTTAAGTGTGACCTCTCTTTGTGAAAGTAAAAAAAGAATCTGTGAAACATGATAGGAAAAGCTGTAGCATGAATATTCATCTGATTGAATATTGTAAAAGGCATTCTGTTAATACACTGACAAAGCCCTGCAAACTGCATCAGGCAGGGAAGTGCTCAGATACCATCTGATCAGCTTTATTCATCTCCAGAAAAAAAATTATTCCAGTAAAAATGTAGACAGAGATGAGTGAGATGATCTGTTCTTTTGCTTTTCCCTGAACACCTACTTTTGGTCTCTCTTGGAAGAAAGATACCAGGCTGACTCATTATAGCTTCTTTTATATTGTTGTATATTTATGTTCTTCTACAAATGCATCTATGAATTTATTTTTGCCTGACTTTTAAAGGAATTAATTGGGTATTTATGTTACCCAAAAATTCAAATGAGTTTACTGGCAGGAGCATTGATAAAATGCTGACTTTCAAAGTGAGTGGTCCCCAGTTTAGCTATGCATTAACTAAGCAAGTGCTCAACCTTACATATATGTGCCCTCTGAACTCCAATAGGTCTCACAGTGCATTGTTGAATAGGAATGGGATTATTCACATGCTTATAGATAAGATTGCTGAATGCTGAAGCCATATTGCAGGAGAAGTCATATTTTCCACTTAGGAAAGGATAAAACCACTGTGTGATTTGTATGTGCACTCAGAAAATCTGAAGATTGAATTTTATCTATTAGTTATTATTAGTTAGTAATTTTCAATAGCTCATAAGCTTCCAAAAATTTTTAATAAGGGGAAAACTAAAACAAAATAATTTTAAAATTCCAGTGCATACTCAAAGCATATGTTTGGGTTTTTTTCACTTTCCACACATCTGACTGTAAATCAAAAAGTTTCTTTGTGCTCTTCAAAAGCACAAAATAGATTATAGGAAATGGATAAGTCCTAGTCTTTCAAAAATTATTTGATCAAGTTCAGCTGCAGTGCAGTATGAATTAATCCTCATCTATATTAAAAGATTTGGTATTAGAACTTTGCCAGGACTGCAAATAGGGATTTCTCAATCCTAACAAAATATAGAAGAGGCACCTTAGGTTAGCATAGAGAAAGTACAGATTCTCATAAACTCTTCATGGAAAACAACGTTTTCCAAACATGGAAAACAGCCCCTCTAGGAGCCAAAGAGCCCCTGCACACCCAGCTTTGGGGTTTGCTCCTTGCTGTTAGGAGGATGTGTCACAGAGACATGTCTGAGCTGGCTTTCAACTGTTCATTTCTAGCAATGCCAACCAGATAATGATGGCAGCATGGACCTGTCTTAGATGTATTTACCAGTTTCCAGGAGGGTTTGGTCACCTATCTTTGGCCTGCTGTGCTGAGGCTGCAGTCATAGTGGTACCCATCTCTCTGAGCAGCTCAGACATTTCTACACAAGCTCCAGTTCCATCAGGGCAGAAATTTCTTAATTTTAAGAGCACCTGATCTTGGCATCACCAACACCAGAAGAGAAAACTGGTCTTGGAGCTGGTCTTACAGGACTTGGCTGAACTGTAGATCTCCCATGGGCTTGACAAATTCCTCATTTGCCCATCTTGTCCATCTTTACATTATTCCATGAAATAAAAGAAACATGTACGAGTTCATAAATTGTTATTTGTAATTATTTATGCTAGAAATATGGATCTGTGATGGTGATTCAGAGCTTTTAGGGTTTTTTTTCAGATATCTAATTTCCCCACTGAGAATATTGACTGACTACACTACTAGTGTTTTTCACAGGGGTCATGCCAGAAGTAAATTTACTGTAGAAGGACAGCCAGCTAAGAAAAATAATCTGTTTCTACTTAACTCAGTACTAGAAGTCCTGACTACTTTTTCTTTCTTGTTGTAACGTAGAATTTTGGCTTCTTCTATTTTAAAATATTTGTGCTAGACTTGATCCAGACATAAAGTTCTCCCTCCTAGTGAGATGGTTGAAAGCCATACAGAGAAATATGAATAGTCATGAAATTCTATTGTAAGAAAAACCTTCTACAAAAATACATCCAGATTTACCTTCAGACTTTGAGCGACTTTCTCAAGATAGATAAATTTGTGGGAAGTGTCAGTATGGGAGGATGGTTCATGTGGTAAATATCATATTGTCTGGGCTATAGTGAAAAACCTTTATGTAGATGCCTGACTGTGATGGCTTTATCCCCAGTACTATTTCCAGTCACCAAACATGGTTATTGATGCCAGTGACTTTGATTATTTGCTCAAAAAGCCCCTTGACCAATCAGAGATTAAAAGAAACTTAGGATCACCTAGAAACACAGGTCCACAGTTGAAGCTGTACTAGACAACTTCTAAAGGTAGAGGAAAGAGAAAGATGTTTTTGGGATTAACTACATGGAAGGGGATAGGGAGAAAATCAGGGGTCCAGTAATGAGAAAAAAGGGATTAAGAGATCCTATGCATCCCTATGGTCAATGATACATGAATGGACAATTCAGATACTTCCACCGGGAAATTTCAATAAAAATTCTTCCTAATGAGAAAGAGATGATTTTGTATATACAATCCTTATATGCATCTTTCCCTATCCTTGTGTGTCCACAGACACATATACATGCATATGGGTATGTACGTAAATGTAAACACACATGCATACATGTGTATGTATGCGTAAGGGAGGGCTGCATGTCATACTTCCAAAAGATTTTCTGAATATTAATATTTAATGATTGCAAATTATGCAACCTCACCTCATACTTCTGTGATAAGAAGTACTAAAGTTTGATAGTTTGGGAAAATGTAGTCTGGGTCACTGACTTCTGATGGTACAGATTTGTACCAGATTTGGCTAGCAAAAATACAATAGGAATATCTATTGAAAAGACTGCCAATTATTGAGGAAAGTGGGGCATGAAGATACCTTGCCTTTCTCATTGCCAGGCAGCCAATCACCAGTAGAAAAGAGTCTCAGAAAGCTCCAGGCAGCCCACCCTCAATCTGAATATTGTGATGGTGACAAACAGTTGAGGGTTTCTAGATGTCTTGCAAAGTTGCATCACACTCATCTTCCTTGCAGTCTCTCATAGTGCTGCAAGCAAAAAGTTCATCTTTAAAAGTGACCATTACTGAGTGGCTTTATAAGGGATAAATCACAGAAATACTGGAGCTATTGAAGCAGTGTATGTAAATGACGTTATCTACCCTTAAAAATAATGATCTGTAAGATAAATAGTGAAGTCTATTACTTATGTTTCCTGTGCTGCGCATTTGTTTATTATTGTGTTTAGCCAAAATTGCAGGGTATGTAGTTAAGTGAAACTGAAATCCTGCCAGTTGTATGCGTATGAAGCATCTATGACTCGTTTATTATGCTATCTTGATGAGCTTTTAGTCCTGCATATCTTTCTGCTTATGATAATATTATATAATTCTAAGCTTAAGGGTCTTTTCCATTTCCCTCATTTGCCCACAAGGTTTTATTTCATTTCATTTGGCTTTGAGTGTTTTTATTTCTTGATTCCATTAAACCTTCTTAGAATTTGGAAGTTAAATCCAGTTATACTTCTGCTTGCTTTTAACTGGGATTGTAAACCAGAGGCATGCAAGAAGACAAATGAAATGAAGTTGTCTGGTATTATATCATGCATTGCTAGTCACAGGTACAGTCACAGGGAGTAGGAAATGGAGTGTTCCCTTTATGAACTGGGTATGATCTAAGCCAGGATGGTCATGGCAGGATTTATAATTGCTACTGGAGGCCATAGATAGCTTCTTTAATATTTGCTTCACTGCATGTTAAAGGTTTGTTTTGCACTGGAATAATTTGCCTGCCTGCAGTTATTTGTGACTCAAAAAAATCATCCAAATGGGGCCTAAGGCACCAGAAAAGAGCTGATAGATGATGAATATTTGCAGTAGAATTCTCAGTGCATTTAAGTTATACCATGTCAAAGACAGGATTCTTGGAACATTAATTTTAAAATGAAGAAGCTTTAGTGACAGATGCCTGAGCTGCCCTGGCCAGAGCAGCAGTCCCATTTCAGGTTACAGAAATGGGTAACTCCCTGGACAGTGCCAGTGTATTCAGTCTTCCAGTACAAATTCTGGTTCTCCATATAAGATTTCAAAGACTGAAGTGTGAGGTAACCCCAACAATTGCATCAACACGCCCTTTCCAATGGCTATTAATATATCCATTTTTACTGAAACCATTTTTAGACTGTGAATTTCAAATTGGAGATATCTGTGACTATAAGTACAATGACAAAAATAGCGTATGCCTTTCATTAAGCAAACAGCACTGACAAAGTGCAACCTACATGCCAGTTTTTACAATGGTAAATTTTGGGAGTTGACCCTTCAGTTCTAGTTATGTTCATAGTGGAAAAGAACACTGTTGGACACATACTTAATTTTAAGCAGTAATTAACATCCTTTCTTGAAACATAGGACTTGGTGCACTTCCAGGAGAAAAGATATCCCCAAGCAGAATGTCTCTTACTACAGCCAAAAGAAGTGTCAGATTTAATCACAATATGTAGAGGCTCAGTTATTGCCAGTAGTGGTCAGATCATTGATAATTTGAGGCTTCTTCTAGAGGTGGGCCTGTGTTTGAAGCATCAGGGAAGTCATCCAGTTATCCGCCTTCAGTAACGTGTCGCAATTTATACATTCTTAAAATCAGCTCATATAGAATAAAGGCACTAAGCTGCTCTGTAAGCAGAGGGGCAGATGGCTGTTTGTCTTTCTAAATTTCTCCTCCTGTCCATTCCGTCCAGTGCGCCGCTCCAAGGCTGCTGACGAGGAGAGGAGCCACAAAGCGCGCAGGGCGCGGGACGAATACCGACGGCAGTCCCTGCGCGCCATCCAGAAGGGAAGAGTGGCTGGCCTGAGTCATTTGTTCCAGGGGACAAACCTGGGCAATGATCAGGAGATCAAACTGAACAACAACAGTGCGACCCCTTTGCTGTCTTCTGCAGTGTCCAGGTTGGTTTGTGCTGGAGTGGTTTTGAAACAGTTTTCTTTTGGGTCACTCCTCTCCAATCCCCACTGTTGCAACAAGCTATTCTTCAGGTTTTGGGAGTCCTCAGTCTTGCTGTTTCCTGGTGATCAGAAAAAAGAATGTTTAAAGGAATAGAAAAACAGATTTAATGCAAACTAAATGCCATTTATCTTCAGGCAGATTTCTTAGGATTCACACAGAGATGACTCCTTGAAAAGACAGTATGAGATCAGTGTGCGAGGCTGTGATATAGGGAAGTCAAATGGACAAATTATTAGGCAAGTCTTAAGCCTCAAGCCTAAAACTGCCTGCTGCTTAACAGCTTTTTTTTTTTTTTTTTTTTTTTTAGAGAGCTGTCCTACATTTCAGAGGCTTTTAGTTTTTTGTGGCTTTTTTTCAGGCAAAACTAAGTGTCTTTGGTATTTATTAATCTTTCATTTGACTATTTCGGGAGCACAATTAATTGCAGTAGAGGAGAAGAATCCAAACTGGAAGATTATTCCTACTAGCTAAAACACATAGAAAGTAGAAGAAGGCGTAAGGCAGGCTGTCAAGTAGAGAATGCAAAGGAAACATTAAAGTTTAAACAAAACATTCCCTCTATTGTGCTTAGTGGTTTCTGTTTGGAGACACCGTGTATTATAGATGATACTGATTTAGAGTTTTTTGCCAGTAAAAAGGAATATACTCAGGAAAAAAGAATTTCTTGTCAATATTTATATTGGAATAAAAATGAGGTGGAAAAGGAAAGCTGACTGAAATGCCCATTGTGATAAATTGTTTTTCAGTTTAAGTTCAGTAAGAAAATGTTTACAGTGCTATTGCAAATGTAAAAATCACACCACTACAATTTCTGTAAAAACACACAGTAATTTTAACAAATTTAAAAAAGTTAAAGTTTTTCAGCGAGTGGTACTGAACAGAAGTTATGCTGACCATTTTGCAGCTGTGAGTTTTGTAAATATGTAGGAAAAGATGAATATTTATATTGTCCCTTGTTTTCATACACTGCTGATGCTCTGTCTTTCCCTTCAGTAACATCTGGGAGCGCCCTTCTCGGCCCTTCTCCCGAGACGTCATCATTCGCTGGTTCAAGGAGGAGCAGATCCCTCGGCGGGCTGGCTTTGAGAGGAACACCAACAGGATTGCTCAGTGGTTCCATGGTAATTCCCTCATCCCTCATTTCGTGTATAACAGAAAGCTTAACTCTGATAATAACTGTGAGCATCTGCTTGGGAAATTAAACTTGCCAGTTTTCACCTCAAAGAACAAAGCCTACTGACATGGTCAAACAATCCTGTTAAAACAAGACTTTTGCATCTTTCCTACTATTAGCATATTATTTTCCCATTTTCTTTTTGCTAATTGAGTAGATTAATTTGGAACCCATATCACCAAAGTTTTTTTCAGGAATATTTCAACCAAAATATACTTGCTGCAAAATGGTAACCTAAGCAAGAGTACTGAGAGCAAGATAGGGTGAGAAGTACTCCAAAATTTAGTGGCAAATAGTGCAGTGATATGGTATGTGGATGACTGCCACTCAAGTTTTTGATTTACCTGATTTGCAAGAATGACTTGAACTCATATATTTTTAATCTTTGTTATAATTTATAAATAGGGGCAGCATTTTTTATTTCTTGCTTTCTTTTGCAAACAATTTTTTTTTCCTGAAAAATAATTGATAGTGTATAATTTTTGGCAATTTTCCTGAAAAAAACTTTGGTGATATGAGTCCCATCTCTGACACTTTTGCTTTTTTGCATAGCATTTGCTATGCAGCTGAATCTTTGTTATCAAATTCACAGGTAAGACATTTTTCTAGGTATTAGCAATGATCTTTATGTTCAGTATTCTTAGACATAAAAAAAAAGGCTTAACAGCTGACATAACTGAGGGACTAGAAAGACTTTAAAGTTAAATCTCAATTTTTTTTCCCCATTTCTGCTTTTGATGAGTCTATTTCTTTGTTCACTAAGCTGACCCTGATCTGATTCATGAGTCTCTAAGCCTAAGATGAAGGTGTGCTGGCGTTCTGAAGTTCTGAAGGAAGATTTCTGAATAAGTTTAGTGTTTCATATATTTCATATTTCTGTTTATGATACACAAATCCTCATGTGTTAGAAGACATCAACAAGCTTCTATTTTCTTTGGCTTAATTAGTCAAAGACACTGAAGTCAGTCATATATAGCTTGTAAATGCTAAATACTTTCATTTCGTATGAACAATGATGCAGACAGTGTTGTTTGTTTTCTTAGAGAAGAAATTTGGTATGGTTGCTTTCTGAGAGACAAACATTAAAATTTCATTTGTGGATATTTGCCAAAAGTTCTTCCAACCAGGATCTTTCTATATGATCCAATGATAAATGTTTTCCCTGTTCCCACTTTCTGTTGGGGGAGTTCCCATGCATATAAATTGCTGTGAGAAGTTATGAACATAATTTATACTTAAAGTGAAGGAGGTATCTGGGCTTGAGCCAATGCCTGTGCAATCTTTCCACTAATTTGGGTGGCTTTTGGATTACCCTGTTAATCACTGAAAGAACTGAGACATTCATGATAATTCTTTAATTTCTCAGGTCCTGCTCTTCATATCTTGTGAAACTGAATGTAATGACTTATAAAAGTGAGCAAAATGCCTAATGTTTCATTCTCTCACTCAAAGAGCCTGACAAAGATAGTTAAGATACACTCCCAGCCTAAAGCTCAGTGGTTTTCTTTGCAGGGACCCCTGAGAGTGCTGCTTTGGTACCTATTTGCTGCATGAGTCATGGTTTCTGCAGGTCTGGTCAGATTAATTGTTACAATTGTAAATTGTGAACAACTCAGCTGCCTTGTAAGTCTTCTGCAGTGGTGGAATCCAAAGAGGTTATTACAAGTGCAGTAATTAGTGTTTGGTATGGTTATCTGGTGTCTGTGTTACAGCTCATAATGGACACAAACTCTGAGGAAAACCAACCAAACAGAATCACAGATTATGCTGAGTTGGAAGAGACCCACAAGGATTATCGAGTCTGACTCCTGGCCCTCCTGTTATTTTGTATTGTATTCAGGGAACCAGGAAATTATGTATGATTTTTAATGATTTTGTCTATGAACAAAATTACAGCAGAATACGTTTGACTTGTATAAGAAAATTGCAGCACAAATGAATGCCATTCTGCAAAGCCCAGAATTACAGCTGACAACTCGAGCCACTGGGGCACCCCGAGCACCTCTCACAACAGCAATAATCAGGTCCTTCACACCCTTGAGCAACTTCTGTATTTTCTTATATCTCAGTTTTGGACCGTAAAATGGCAGCTTAATATTCTGCCTCACATTAAGGGTTTTTTGAATGCAATGGGCTAAGAGTGCTATTGCAGCAGTACTGAAAAAGTAGATACCAGTTTATTACAGAATTACATGTTTTTGCCAGGGTCAGTAGAGCTTGGCTTGCCTGCTCTGACTGTCAGGCTGTTCAGCTTTTCAGCTGAAGTTAAAAATTATCTGATTCACTGTCTTCAAACTATACTATGGATATATTACTCATTCTAGTTATACAGAGATGCAGGCTTGAGACAGATGTGTGTAGCTAAAGTAGCAAAGTACAAATAATAATGTGAATGTCTTTATGCTCATATATTTGGCTTATTTTCCACTTTAAGTCATCAAACGAACCTGGATTCCATTTAAAAATACAGATTGTCTGAGGCATTTTCATGGTACATGAAACACAGTAACATATGGCCTGCTTAATGTACCTGAAGTTTTCCTTTTGTCTTCATTTGAAGAATCACTACAAAATGTTTTATTTGGAGCGGGGTAGCAAAATCTGTAGTAACAAAAAGTCTTTCAAATCAGAAAATATCTTTCTTTATTCGCAAAAAGTTACTTCTTAAATGAATATCAGCTTCAACTTCATCCATCTCTATTTGTCTCTTGAAATTATCATCAGTTATCTAAATTCCAGCAGATGTTTTTACCTCATTTGAAATAGGCTTTCCTGTTTTCTTCATTTAAAAAAATGACATATTAAAGATATAAACTGTAACATACAGTTGAATTCTGGATGTAAATTCAGTTATTTTTTGCTCTGTTTGAATAATAGATCCCCGCCAAAACCCAGTTCATTTGCCCTTCCAATCTAGAATGATGTTTTTTAAGTTTGCAAAGAAAAATATTACATGCCTATTTTCAGATGTTTTTTTATATATTAAACCCAACTTTAATCTTGTCCTAAATCATAAAATTATAATATATGATCTTCACTTCATTTGGGTTGTGAAGCAATGAACCTTTTTTTAAAGTAGCATATGCACACTGTATGGCTGCAGTGCAATTATGCTCAGTTCTCAAACTGTTAAAACAAAGAAGAATCAGAGCCAGTGATTAAGGTGTCACCGGGCCTATCTTGGAATTTAATATAATCAGTGTTTATTTTTTTTGTATTGTCTAATAGTTGACTTAGGTTTGAGTGAAAAGAAATATTATTCATTTTTTTTTTGACTATGAAAACTAAGAAATTGGTCTAAATTAAATTAAAGGTGAATTCTGTACAATGTGATAACCAGAAAGTTAATAATTGTATTCTGATTTCCTACCTGCTAATTGATGAGTATAAGCATATAAATCAAACTTATATGGGCATCCTAATGTTGTATCAAGTTGCATGAAAGGTTTTTGGTAACTTGAATTAAGAGCATTCTTTGCCAATCTCCTAGTTGCTGATATGCTTTGGAAGCAGGGAGGTAAATTGGTGTTTAGGATTGGAGAGCTGTCTCTCAAATAGGCTGGAAAGAGGACACATTCCTTGTTTCTGCCAAGTTTAGCTTTGAACTGGATTGGGACCCATGCTGAGTAAAGGGAAACTTGTCACTCTTCCCTATTTGTTGAAGAGTTTTGCCGAACTATCACAGACATTGGCAAATCATAGTTTTTGCAGGCATAAGACACTTGGGATAGAATTCCATATGGCAACAAAACTAAAGACCCTTCCTCCCCTAAGTATTTAACAATAAGTTGCTGGTGGCTGAAATGTGTATTGTTTCATGTTTGCTCTTTCATTTGTCCTTTAACCTTTCTCTTGTGCTTGCAATCTCTTTCAGCACTTTTTTTTTTTCCCATTGCAATTAGTTTGTCAGCTGTTAATTTTGAAGGTTTTGATATTTTTAACTTCAGATATTAGATTGTTCACCCTCACATACTCTGTTCTGCGTTTGGTTATTTTCCATTCAGAATATGGGAGTGCTGGACTTCGCAGAGGGTGTTGTTCTCAAAATATTTCCCCAGCTTTAGTTGAGAGCGATGTTTTATGGTTGCTGCTGTTTATACACAATATAACAGGGATCTCTCAGGTGTGTAGTGAGCACAGTACAGAATTTATTTATTGCCTGTCTGTGGGTGGCTGTGTGCATCTGCTGCAGCACTATCAGATCTCCACTTGCCTTCAGGTTGAAAGGAAAGTTCAGAGGCTGATATCACAGATCTGGAAACATGAGTTTCTACCAACAGGTAGTTGCCCTGAAGGCTGTACCTTTAAAATGTAATTGCAGCAGCATGGCTGCTATTGTGGAGATCCATTCCAGCAGGGGAAGTCAGAGTGGTGGTGCAGTTAAGGGAGTTAAGGGAGTGGGGAGCTGATCAGAGCTGATTGAAAGAATTCTAAGAGATGCAGGAGCTGAATAATCTCTGAGGTCAGGGGAGCCAGGGAAGAAAATTTTCAGTTTAACAGGAATGTGTTGCAAATGTTTACAGATCAAGGTTTATCCTCAGATGGCTAATGCTGTTTTCAGGAAGAAACTTGTTTTCAAGAGGAAAGTCTCACACACCAAAAGAGTGATAATGGTTCTGCAAATCAAGTGTTCTCAGCAAAGGAAGTATTTCTGAAAGTCTATTAATTATGAGTCCTTGAACAGCAATGAGGGCACTGGGCATATTCATATAGCTGAACTCTGGGAAATATAACATATAGCTTGTATTGTAATATTTTTTTAAAGGATACAGAAATGGCAGTGGTCTGTTTGAAAAATATCTAACATGAATAAAGTTTGCTGCTTTGAGCACAAAAACATGCTTTTTCTTCTGCTCTTGAAGAGGAACCTTCCAGTTTTTCAATAAATGCTTGTTAGAAAGGTGTAAAGCAAGTGTTGTAAATCCAGCAGAAGTACAGCTTTCTTGATATTAATGATCAATTTTCTAATTCACTGCTTTATCATTACTTAGGTTATAAATCTATATGAGAAAGTGTACATATAGATTAACTCCTTAAGTAAACTGAGCCCTAGGGGTCTGGGATTTTTTTTCTTTTCTAGAATTGTAGCTGATGGTAAAAAAGATACAAAGTTTGTTAAAAATCTCCTGAATTAACTGAGAGCTTTTCACTGCGTTCCACAGGACTTAAAGAATGCAAAAAAATAGCTATATGCACGTCTTGGTATCTAAAACGTTCTGTGTCTGGGAAACATCTGGAATGGAATCAGAGAATTCCTGACAAATTCCTGACTCAAATGGAAATTGTGAATATCAGTGTATCTGTTGCACACATTTGCAGGACAGGTCCAGTTCTCTAATTTATACAAGTAATGAAGAAGGGAAAGTGAGATTAAAAAAAGGTGTTACAGAATATCAAAATTTATTTTGAACCCTTGTCTGGGGAAGACTTAAAAAGATATTTTCGAGATGATAGATTTAGAAGAGATTATGTCTTACTTCCTTTATTAGAAAGTTAGAGTTCTCTTTTCTCTGCTAATCAGTTCTCAGAGGATGGACACAATTGTGATCAGCAGTTCAAATATCTGTAGGCTTTGTGGCTTGTGGCTGCTGCAGGGATACACCCAGGTCAACCCAGGCTGCCAGATATTGCCACCTGGTTGATTTTGTGCAAAATGTAATGTCACAGTCAATTAGTATCAATCGCCATCAATTACTGTGACAGTAATGTCACAGTCAATTAGTATCAATCGCCATCCCCAATCTGTGTGGTTTTCTCAGAAAACTTTGGTAGGAATGGGTGTTACCTTGGCAGGTTGGGAACCTTGGCAGGAAGAAAGGATATGGAGTAAGTTTGGAGACCATATTGCACTCCCATCACATAAGCCTACATTGGGAAAAGGGTTGAGAAATGCAGTCAGGCCTGAGTGGGAAGGCATGTTCAGCTGTCACCTCTGCTGTCCCCATCCTGTGGTTACACAGAGAACAGAAGTTTCCAAGGCTGTTCAGTTCTGTGCTTTCCCTCCCTGCTGAATTGAGGCACAGAATGATGATACCCCTGTCACCATGGTGCTGCAGGATGAATGAGATCCCCCTGGTGTATTATATGGAAAGTCTGTCTAGAGCTTGAATGGCTGATGATAGGCTCAAACAAATGGGTTTGTACCATTGCATTTAAATAGTAACACTATTGTAACTTTACTTTATTATAAAGCAGTAGTTTTTATAACCTACGCATAGAGGTTTTAATGCAGCACCAAACATGAACCAGTTTGTCCTTGCAGTTTTATATATATTCTTTAGATGGGTGGATATAAGCATGAGAGCTGTTATTAGTCATGGTAATCTCTTTACTTCCTGTGAGATGAAACATTATTTTTCTGTATTTCCTGAACATATTCTTAGCAAAAATTTACTGGATGTTCTGATAGTATTTTTCAAAGATCACACAGTATTTGGGGTTAAGTGTTGAGGTCCTGTGGTGGATTCTGGTACTTGATTGTTTTTGTCTTAAGCCAGAGCCTTAACATAACAGAACCCAAATGCTTCCACAGCTTCAATTCAGCTCTCAACTTCTTTTTTAAGAAATGAGAGGGTTTTTTTCTGTTTTCTGAGAAATAAGATGATCACACACTAATTCATTCCACTTAGGTCATAATGATTGTTTCAGCCCATCAGTTCTTTTGAAGGCTTTGGAATTATTTTTCTCACGCCATTAGAGTTCCAAAGCGTCTAAGCAGACAGGTTATTAGCAAACAAAATAAATGTTTTAGACTCGTGGCTCCTCTTGGAAAGGAGCAAAGTATCAAAGTGAGGTAATGTGAGCTGTAACACACTGCAAGGAGAAAGGAAGCACAAAAGAACAGCAGGGAAATTGTAGAATGAGGCAGATGAATAATTAATGTAAATAGGCTAATTGCTAATGTGAAATGAGCTTTCTTATTCTTTTACAATACATTGTCCTTCTTGACTGCTTTTTAACTGGAAGCTATATACTAAAGATTTGGCACATTCTGAAGATAGAAGGCAGCAATTTTTCTTAGCAGGTATGGTAGACGTTTAAAATGAGACAAAATAAAGAACACGTGGGCACAAAGGGGAAACGGGTGTGATGTGTTAACAGTTTCATGGACACAAACAGGTCAGATACAGAGCCCAGACAGTGCAGGGTTAGCTAAAAATAGTAATATAAAAAAAGAGGCTTTTCAAGTTTCTGTCAGGCAGTTTTTGCATAAATGAAGACTATTCAGAAACTTTTTCACAGAGTTTACTCCCAGGTGAATTTACTGAAAAAATATTGAAAATCAAATTCCTTTACATTTTGAAGATATCTTCCCCTTTCACTTAAAACACTTTTAAGATTTTCTTCTCCATCTGCTAGTCTTAGAACTTGCCATTGTGAGCAATTATGATTTTGCTTAGTAAGCCATCATGGTAGTTTACAGTATTTACCTGCAATTTTTCACTGCAGTTCTGTCTCCATTTTGAACTGGTCTGTGTGTGAGTACATTTCTCTGTTATTGCAGTTCCTTCAGGCTTTATCACATTGCCTAAAACAAAACCAAGAGATGTGTCTGGACAGAAAGCTCTGCTGTTAGTGCTTAGATATGAAGGATTTATATAAAATCCTTAATTTACAAAAACCGTGTGATATAAGAGCAAGAGTTATTTGGAAGTAATCATATGTAAAGACATAAAAGTCACATTTTATACAAAATGTGTTACATGCAAGTAAAAAGCCCAGACATCTACAAAGGTTGCTTATAGTAGGACTGGAAGGAATTATGATGATTTGATGGTGACCAGAGCAAATGCAGAAAGCCTTACTCATCTGCCCAGCAGCCTGAGTCTGAGCAGTGGTATCCTTTTACAGGTACTGTAGTCTGCTCCTTACCTGCTGGACCATGCTTTCTCCTTCCAGTGGCAGTGTGGATGTGTCAGGAGTTTATCCATGCACAAGGCACTTTTAGACATCAGTCACCACCAGCACAAGACATTCAGCTCATGCTGTGCTCCTTTAAGTGCTGTGTCTGTTTGTTTCCTGATCACCCCCTCTAGCATACCGCAGCTATCCTGTGCAGAACCTTGTTAGCCCTGGATAAATTGCTCATATCCTGCTTATTGTTAGTCTATATCTAAGTGTTTATCAGCCATGCCTGCAGCTCTTCTTCCTTTGCATGCACACTTACAAGAATGTGCTTTCCCTTTCACAGGATTCTGTATATATTTTCATCAGATTATGATAGACCGAGTTATATTTATTATTTTATCTATTTAAAGCCCAGCAAACACTTGCAGACCCGAGGTCAGTAAATTTCCCTGATTTCCCAGCAGCTGGATGCCTTATTGGTCCTTCTTCTTGCTCTGCTAAGCATTGAAACCTGCAGTCCTATTGATCCAGCCCCAAGGGAAAAGATTACAAGTTATTAGTTTGACAGCTCCTCTGAAGTAATACTATTTTCCTGCTAAGCAAAGACAACTCTCTCAAGCAGGGTACCAGCAGGTATTGTGTGTAGTCATGCAGGGGGGAAAGCGTGGGGCTGGGGTGAAAATAAGTTGCTGGTTTAGCTTAATTCCAGTTCACCCAGTTAGAAGCAGATCATGACACTTGAACTGCTTTCCCCACAAAGGGAAGAGATTTCTGTGACTGCAGGCAACTAACCTGTGTGTGTCACAGCACCGTGTGCTGCTGAATGGAGGCAGAATGGGGCGGAGTGAGGGAGACAGAAATTTGCCTTTCCCTTGCAGACATTAAGGGAATGACAGCTTCCTTCCCTTTTCAATTTCAGAAAGGTCAGTTCTTTCTTCTTCTCCTGGCCTTTCAGTGAATGGAATTGTCAAATCACAAACTCACGACTCTTTTGAAGAGGAAAAGCTCCAAAACAGCCATGAAGGTTGGCACACTGATTGGCATTGGCTCTGACTGCTTCAAACCCTACCTTTCTATCCAAAATTAACATCCACAATAAAATACACAAGAGTTCTTAATCCACGGTGTAGAGGACTGAGATCTAAATTATATGTAATTGCATGGACCATTCTGCCACTGCTGTTACCACTGCTTCTCACAATTAAACACAGCATGGACCTTTCATGAGTGCGTGTGGCTATTATAAATTCATTCCAATATGCTTGATAAAAGGAATCTTTTCCACTTGAAGTGTGCTATAAACATTTATAGATATTCAATCCAAAGTACAAGAAAGAAATAGTTCATTAGCCATGGGACAGAACTCCCTCTCCTATTTTCTCTCTTAACCATGCTACTGTTTACATGTGGGGACAGCAGCTTTAAGAACTAAGATGGTGGTAGGAACAAATTATTCTGCACAGTTGCTGTATGTGCTCAGTTCCTTTTCTCAAGTTTCATTAACAAAATTTAGCATAAATGAAAGACTCTTAATTCCAGACTTTGTATTCAAAAATGAAGTAAAAATCTGTGCCCGCTTCTGTTTATAACTTTTTTGGAACTTGAGATGAAGTCGGTTCCTCCATTGAAGTAATTACTGTTTCTGAGTAGTGGTTTCAAACCCCTCATTCGGATTACCCTGCTGTGAGTTTGAGCCTAGCTGCTAGCTCGCTCACCTTAGTTCCACTGCTGGTAGGAAATGAGGCAATTTAGTGCCTGGTTTTTGGTGGCTGAACTGAGAACTATGTCAGACCCCAGGGGATGTCCAGAACTGGGTCACTGTCAGAGCTGCACATGGTTACTACACTGCCACTCATTAGGTGTGAAGTTTTTACTATCCCAATGTTGTTCTCATTTGACTTTCAACAGTGCTTCAGTGTCTGGTTCACTTTATTGAGCCATTAAAGGTAACTTTTTCCCCTGAGGAACAGTGCACAAAATCAATGTGCAAGAGGGCTGCAAGCAGCTAGAAAGCACTGCAATTAACAAAGCTAGCCTGAAGTTCCAAAATCTAGACAAGTGAGAAGAGAAAGTGAGAAGAAAAATCAGTTATCAATAGTATCCCTAGATTTACTTTTCTTTGCACTAGATAAAGAAGTACAGTTTCTTAAGTAGATACAGAAAATGCTTTGAAATAATCTATCTGGAACTGCTGTTTTAAGTTGAATATAGGAAATTACTCCAGACATACTACGATTCATATTTTTACTCCTTTTAGCAATAAAAGTTCTAATAATTACTTGATTAAAAAAAACATGTAGAATGATTTCTTATGAGCTCAGTGATGTCATCTGGAAGCTTCTCACAGATAAAAATATATTTCAGATTTCAGATTGCTAATGTGCCTAAAAAATAAATGCATTCTTAAACTTTACACACAGGGAATATATTTAAGGAAAAAAAAACACATTTTCTTTCACCTGAGAGAAAAGCATGAAAAGCAGAGAACACAGTATATTTTCTGCCTAGTTATCTGTTGAAACATTCAGCTGTAAAATTTGAATTTTCCAGGGCTCCATGTCAACTGTGGCTTTTGTTTTTCTCCTCCTTTTGAGTGAGCTCTGCTGACAATGTGATTTACTAGTACACTTGTCATTTAGGTTTATGGAAAATGTGTCTTGACAGCTTCTTCAACACCCATGAGATAGCAGCTTTCTAGGTGAGCTGTAAGATATATGTGCTTTTAAAGAGCATTGTGAGCATGTGCATGTGTTTATACAGTCAGGTTTTCGTACTTTTTGGCTCTATTAATTTAATTATAGAAAGGAGAAGTGTTCATCAGGAATTTTTGATTGTGGGCTGTATCTTTTGTTAAAAAATCAAGGCTTCCTTATTAGGTAAAAGCAAACTGAGAATGCATTCCACTGCTTTTCTTCTGTCTAATTCATGGCCAAGAACGCTATCAGTCCTCCTGGAAAGCTTCCTTGCCTTGTACTCACACATTCTGTGGAGATTGCAAAGCCAGTTCAACCATGTGACTGTCTTTATCAGCTGGTATCTACACATGAAAGGCTATAAACTGTGGGCCAAATCTGTGGAACTAGACTAAAACCAGTCTAGGTTCTTTCTGAAATTAAGAGTTTCACCTGGGAGCATGCAACAACCCTCAGCTGCATCATAAGGCACATGGAAACACAACACATAGAGAAAAGCCCCAGGATCTAAAAGCTAACCCTTGCTGCTGGAAGTCAGACTAGAGGTCTAAAGAATCTTGTCGGATGTAAGGAAGAAACAAAACCTAACTTCCACATAGTCAGATAAAAAAGTATAGGTGCATCAATACAAATAAGTATCAATATGTAAAGGCCAGTGGAAAACATTAGTAACTCTAGCAAAATAGCAGCTTGTCAGAGGCTGTAGTGTAATATTTTATTTACTACCATGTAACTCAATTATCTTCTAGACATTTCAGTGTCTGTTCATTGGGCAAATGCTTTTACAGTGAGACCACTAAATTAATGAAGTTTTATTCATAATGCATTCCCTGTGTACTGAATAACAAATCAATATTAGCATAAATAAAGCCATTTAAACTAGAAGTGTAGCAAGAAGGTTCCCAAAGGAGGCTCTAAACATTCATAATGCTCAAAACATGACCAGCTTCTATATCATATATATATCTATATCATCTCTCAGTTGGTAACCAAAACCTTTCTTACCCTCATGTGTATTTTGTGTTACACTATTCAAGACATTTGTTCACAGCAATTTGACATTTGAATAAACCTTACTAGGCATGGGTGTCTGTGGAGAGCTTTGGGTTTCAGTTTACACACAAACAGATTTTGAATACCTAAGTCATTACTCATGTCATCATTTTACTTCGCTCTTTCATTGAAGTCATTGTGAAGCTTGTTGGTTTTAGGTAGAACTGCAGATTAATTGCCTTTATGGAAAGTAATTTAAGTATTCATTCAGAGATGCATCACACAGAAAATTATTTGAATACATCTGCTAGTCTAAAGCCAATGCAGTTGTCTTCCTTATTATAAACACTAACGCGATAATTGTTCTTCAATGTTCTAAAATGTCCTTTCATTCAGTACATCTCATTTATTTTTTAAGATTCTTCCTAAATAGAACTAGGATATATTTCCTGTTTGCCTGAAGCTATAGTCTATATTTTGGTTGTGTTGTTACACCCAAGTAAAACATGTGAAACCTCTAATAAACACAGTGAGCTCAGTTTCTAAGTCCAAATTTGAAGTGTTGGGATTTGTCTTAATTCAACAAAATAATGAAAATCTGGAATATGTATTGAAAACATTCTTAAACATTTTTTGCTTTTATAATGAAAACATTCTATTGCTTTTATACAAGACATATTGAAAAGCTTTATAACTTCATATTTTTATATAATATGAAGAAGAAAAGAATGCCTGAGAATTACCTTTTTCTAAAATTGTTTTCCTATTTTTCTAGAGATGAGCTTGAGAAAGTGGAACTGTTGTTTTTCTCTGAGGTTTTAGCCATTAAGAATTGCAGGCTTTTTATAATTTTGCTCATGACTGAATGTACTGTTTCTCCCTCCAGTTTTTGATTGTTGTTTTTTTTGTTTTTACTTCTTGTGTGTGTTTGTGTGGGTGGGTTTTTCTTTTGTTTTGGTGTGTTTTTTAATGATTTGTGGAGATGATCTGATAAAGGCAGGGATTCCCATAAAATGTAGTTCCATAGACACATCTGCTTTGCTTTTGTTTGGCTTTTTATAGCTTGTGTCATGTAGCCACCATGATTTCAGAATATTCTTGTCCATTTTGCTGCTTTTCACTTGGCTTGATGAAATTTGCCAGTAGCTTCCTATTACCTAAGCAATTAATTCCTTTTCTGCATGTAGTAAATACAGTTTCTCTCTTTCCTAGCCATTTATAGCTCTGGCAATAGTGGCACAGGGAACTGTACTAGGACTTAATGTTGCTCTTTTATTCATTTTGATAGAAAATCAGAGCATGTTACAATTCAAAGTAATTTATTGCTATTATTATTAGAAAGCTTTTTGGCAGCTGATTGTCTCAGTCCAGTCTGTGTGGACAGGGGCCTGATTTTTTAATTCCTCTGTACTTTCTCTGTTTAATTATATGATGGAAAAATGGGTATAATGGGTCAAAAATGCCTCAGAATAAATAGCTGCACAATATACAAGGTATAATTTAATCAGGCTCTAACTGTTTTGCCAGTGTTTATGCTGATTTATTATAACATTTATTCAGTGCAATATCAATCAGTGTAGATATTATGAAATCCATGGGCACTGAATTAAATCCTGTTTTCCTCTACAAGTGGTATATTCATGATAGAGCATGCAAATGGTGTGGTAATGTCCTGCTTTTGGCTGGGATGGAGATCATTTTTGCTTAGCCCACAGCAGCCTTTTTAAATGAACGTTCATTATTTACTGTCTCTTCTATATTTCTGTAAATGTGGCCATGTTTTTAGGACAGGTTAGACAAAGGAGCCAGTCTGCATTCCAAACTTAAATTTTTGTGTGCTTAAGTGGCCAGGTATTCACAATTCAGGAGCATCAAAACTAATTTATGTATCAATACTGGAACACTGTGAGTGAATATATATATATATATATTTGGTGTTAGTGTATAGTATTTTTCTTATGTCAAAATTATTTGAGGACAAAAAGAAGCATCTTACTTACTAAGAAACATCAATATATTAAATGTGTAGTGCAGAAGCAGAACCTGGTGCTAAAAAACGTAAATATATATATATATATATATTAGCATTTAATTTTTTAAATAGTGATTATGTATTTACATGTCCTGTAAAGTATTCCACACTTCAGTCAATAATGCTTATTTCAAAAATTGTAAAATATGTAGCTGTTTTAAAAGACTGCACAGTTAAAGTTTTGTGCTTGACTTGTCTTGTTGAGATTAAACACCTATAGATTTGCAAGTACAAGTATTTCTTCTGACACTGTTTTTAAAAGAAAATCCTGGTGGTTAAATTTGCATATAGACTTGAGAGCAGGAAGATGCTGCAAGTAAATAAAAATCTAAGGAGACATGTTTTTTTTCCAAAACAATCCCTGAGACTGACAGTATTTTTAACGCCTGCAGTTTTTCACCCTTGTCTTCCACTTGCAGGAAGTGGGAAATGGTAACATTTCCACGCACTGAGCAGTGTGTTGAGTTCCAAATGCAGCTTGCACAGCAAGTCAGGGAACTGGCATTCAGTTCTCACTGTGATGCCTTCAGAGGGTGAAGTGTTCAGTGACTGCTGATTTTGAATTGCAAATAATTTCTGCTTTTATATATTTCTTTAAATTATTTTTTAAAGGAGCCCTTGATTCCAGAAAGATTAACCCCCAGCTTCACAAACTTTCCTCAGTCTCTGTGTGCTCAGAACGGTACCTCCCATGTCCCAGGGCCATGGGCTCTTTGAGATCTCGGCAGGAAGGCCATCCCAGCCAAGGCTATTTAGCAGCAGTGCTGTTCCATGCACAGTTCGTGCCTTTGGTCCATGTGATGCCCCTGGAGTGTCATCTGGCAGTGTTGCCTTGGAATGAATTGTACAAAGCCAGGAAGGTTCTTCTAAGAGCCTACTTTAATTCTTTTTCTTTGCATTTTCGCAGAAATGCAAAGTAAACAAGAATCTCACTGTGGGTTTTGTATTGTTTTGTGCAATTGGTTTGGTAAAAGCTCAGTCTTCCATGTTTGTTCATATCTGTGTTTCCCTCAGAAGTATTTAGGAGAAACAAGAGCCTAATGATGGCTGGAGTTACAAAAACATAAATAGATCCCAGGAGGGCTTTTCCTGTCTCCTCTTCTCCTTGCACATATCAGCTTTCTCATATTTTTCCTTGATTTAGATATAATAGAAGGTCTTTCTCATTTTCAAATTCAGTAAAGTTTGAGAATTTAGATGAGCAGTAACAAGGTGAGTAATGTAAACAAATTAAATGCTTGCAAAAGATGCCCACAAACTAGAATTTCCCATTCGTTGCTTGCAAGACCAAGACTGAATGAATGCAAACATTTTTGTCTGCCTGGAGAAAGGATGAATACTGCCCACTAACCTTCTAAAAAAACTGCTACACTTTTCACTTTGCACACAAAACACATTATCAGTGACTATTGTAGCAGGACAGAGATGTTTCAGTTTGCTGAGCCAGAATCAGAGCATAAATCTGTTTCTTTGCTCTGTGTTTATTACCCCACTTACAATTTCTAGCCCTGTCAGGCTTTAGTGAGATATTTCTGTGTGCTTTACTGATTAAGCAAATTTTCATATTTCAGTAGATACAGGAAGGTCTTAATATCTACTGCATGTGTCACATCATGCACTCATCAGAAAAGTTTACTGATGGTCTGTATAGCTTGCTATCATTTTGTACATAATAGAAATAAAAATTAAATCTCATCTGTATTGTAAGGAGGTAAATGAATCCTACAGGAATAGTATTCGTGACAAAATTCCTTACTTGGATTATTGTACTGATATTTTCTCAAGTTTGAAGACATCTTCATGTGTACATTTATTTTCCATGCTACTTGCAGGACATGTCAGGTATCTGTAACAGAATCTAGAATGTTTATATAGGTCTGGCAGTATTTACTCACTTAAAAACCCAACCAAACAAAAGCAAAACCAGAATCCCAATGGTCCTGTTTGTTGTTAATCTTCCATTGAGTTCACTTGAACATTGAGGCTTCTGACTTTGAAACACAGTTGTGTTCCAACAGTGAAAACAGTACAAAATGAAATATTCTTGACCCATAACTTCTGACAATTTACTGATCATACATAGTAAATTACACACAGAAATTCAGTTTTATAAGCCACTGACAATGGAATGGTTAACTGTTGCATCTTTTAGCATAAGCTTCTTATCAGAAGCTATTTAGACAAGAAGAGAAAACACTCAAAAATTAAAGGGTAGTAGCAGAGATTTAATGCAGGGATTTCAGATCAGAAGAGCCTCTATCTAAAGAAAAAAATTATATGTATATGAGATAAAAGGTTAAAGGTATCTTATGCTATATTTTTTCTTCTGATACATGACAATAATGCACAAAGGGAGAGGTTAAATTGTTTTCTTCCCAGCTAATGCATTCTATAGGCTGTTCTGAAAAGAAGGAATAAAAGAAACCAACACCAGGCTTTGAGAAGACATTAACACAAAAATTTACGGCTCTATTATACAGTGGTATATTCAGACAAGTAATGCCAACACCTATCTTTTATGTGCTGTGCTGCTTGCTAGTGAATAAGGCGTAAATGTTTTGACAGTGGGTATAAAGGGTTTTCAGAGTATTTGATAGTTGGATGTAGAATGAACTCTGAAGGAGACAATTAAGAGGTATATTTTCTGCAGAGTGCATAGGGAATTAGCTGTGAGCCACACTGGCAACAATGGATGTAACACACCTGATTTTCTGTAAACCTGAAGAAAAATACCTGTTATTACTGCATTATTCATTTAGATGGGATTTTTTAAGATTCCCAGGGGAGTAAGGCACCCATTCCTTTCAGAATTTCAGTAGGTTTTTAATTGCTTTAGAGAATCTGATTCTTAGGGAATTAAGAAATCTTCTGACTGAGTTTGCTTTATTCTAAGAACTGTTGTACCCTGACAAAACAGAGAGATGAATCCACATTAAAAAAAACCAAAAAAACCCAAAGCAACCAATCAGAAAAAACCTTACAAAAAAAAAATCCTTCAAAAACCCCACCCAAACAAAATAAGGCCTATATATTTTTACCTGTGATACTTTTCCTTGATTTTCTTCTGTGTGTAGAGACTCAAGATAGTCCCCTGCACCAAGTAAGTCTTCAAGGAGAGCTCATTTAGGACGTGATAGATTATCAGTGTGTCTCATCCTTGCCTAAAGGGATCTCCTGCCATCAGAAATACATTATTCCTTTGGGCCTTGGTATCCTATACGTGTCTGTGTGTAGCCCAGGGCATAGTTCCTGTACTGAGCAAGGCACACTGGGGAGATGGCTGAGTCTCACTGAGCTGTTGCTTCCCAATTCTGCATATGCCTAAAATGTGCCAGGATGGTTACGAAGGAAAGGTGAAGAATGGCTAATGGGCTCCTGCTCACCTGTCCCCAGCACAGATTTATCTCCATCTGAGGTATGCTACTGCATACTCGACTCCTGAAATTGTGTAGAATTGTCCAGAGGCTCCCTAAGCTTTGCCTATGTAGCTCAGAGAAGGCTGGTACCACACTGGCCCCTGAGTACTGACATAACTCATCTGTGAGTATACTTTAAATGCGTTTACCTGTTGATTTCTAAATACAACTCAGCTTTGTCTCTCCAGTTCTGCAGAGACAGGAAGGTTTTATTTACATATATTTTAGGTTTTGCTTTTTGTGACCTATTGCATATATTTTCCTTATTATCAGTATCCATAAATATTACTAGTTACTAGGACTAGAGTATCAACCTGCAGCACACCATGAAATATCTGCATTCTCACAAGCTGTAAATAGCAGAAGCATCACATAGGAATTCAGCACCCCTTGGCTCTTGGGATCTTGCCATGACACTTCTGGCCAGTTTGGAAAACAAACAAACAAAACAAGAAAAAAAACACAATTCCCCCCCCAAAACCCAAAAGCTACCAGTCATTGTGCTGGTTTCTTGTTTGGGTTTTTATTGAATTTTTGTTGTTTTGTTATTTTATTTTTTCCTCTAAGCCTGGCCATTTATTTCAATGTCTAAATGGAAACAGAACTCTTTTGAAGATCTAGTCCCATGTGAGTTTGTTCTGCCTTAACAGCAGATGGTGAATAGCTTCAACAGCTTTGTTTCTATTACCAGATGTCTTTGATTTACTCCCTTGCTTTGCTTTTTAGTCTTTATTGCTGCTATTCTGAAATAGCAGAGGCAAAGCTATTGTTACCTCTCAGCTATAGCTTTTCTCATACTATTGATCTCTTCTTTGTTTCGTAGCATTATTCAAAAAAGTATTGTGACTAAAAGGAAGGAGAGGGTGAAACCTCTTTAACAGCTGTACGCTGTAAGATCCTATTGCTGCAAATATTTGCACATGTATTTAATTGCGCATGCTACTCCTGCTGGAAACGCCAGAGAAATGACAATGTATGCCTTTTATTGATATATATTTATCTTTAAAGGCTGAATTATCTTTTTATATAGACATTAATATTATGTGGTACTTTAGATCCTTTGTTATTTTTTGACTATTTCAATTGCAGCATAGTCCATACATCGATAACAGTGTTCTTTAAATTCTGTGTGACATTGGCAGGATGACGTATTCAGTCTAGACATCACCCTGCTGTATTGTGTCCTTCCCAATGAACAACCAGAACTATGTTCAGTCAGTTTAAGAGTCCCTGTAGAGACTTGCACTTGTGGGAGAGAATTGGAAGAGTTGACCTGAGGAAACTTGCTTTGAGTGATGCTTTTCCTTGAGAGTATAAACCATAGCTGCTCTAGCTCTTCTACTGCCGGAAGCCGTTACTTCATCTTCCCTGCTTTTATGCTTCTGGTCTTTCTGAATGGCTGAAGGAGCTGTTTTTTTCATCTTCTCCCAGACCAGAGATGGCTGCTAGTGTCATGGATTTGAGTGTTTGTTTCAAGCCTTTACTATCCCACCTTATTGTGGGATCTCAAAAAGGTCAGAACTATTCTAAATTTTAGTTCCTCAGCTTCAGTTTTCATCTTAGCTTGTATTGGCTACTCATGAGCATCTTCATCTTCTGTGGGCTCTGGATGCTGTGCCCCCCTCCATGAGATTCATAAATGCAAACTGATAATCCCTAAACTGTTTATTATTACACTAAAACAATGTGGTTTTTCAGTACTTGAACTCCATGGAACTCTCACTAGGACATGTGTTGGATTCTATGATGACAAGCAGTTCCATTAAACATTACATGTATTGTTTGGAGAAAGTTATCCCCACAGAGAGTAACTTTGGAACGTGTACATACATTATTTACTGACGTATGTGCCATGTTCACATTCAGAATGGCCTAATTCAACATCTGCTCCTGATGAGAGTGAGCATCTGGTGTTTCACAGATAACTGAGACATGAGCAGACTGTCCTCTAGGCTGACCAGACAGACTGGAACCAGGCTCTCTGAGTGGATGGTAAGACCTGGTTCAGTGCCAGGTGCAATTCTGATCACACCTTTGTTGTGGGTTGGGATCAGAATTGGTTTTATCTGTTATAACCTCTATGCAAGCAGAAGTACAGCAACTTCAGGGTTGTGCCCTAGAATCGGAAGTAACAAGAGAGATGAAAGAATAAAATGGAAAAGTTCTTGAACCTCTACTCCCATTAAACATTTTTCTCCAATTTACCTATATACATCTATGGATGAGTGCGTGTGTGGATGTACAAAAGCAGAGAAATGCTTTTTCTCCTGGGACTTGATTTATGTTTCTTCTGTAGGACCTATAAAGCAGTTGGAAGTCAACAGTCTTGCAGTCCAATTGCAAATATCAGCAATGTATTGCAAATTCAAACTGCAATGCCAAGCTGTGCTAGTCTGCTTAAACAATGGCTTGTCCAGAATTCGCTGGTTTGATAGGCCAGTTGCACTTACGCACTTCCTTTGAAAAAGCAATAAGGATGGAAAAAAGCAAGTCTTACTCATCAAATTAAAGAGCATATTCCCTCAGACTCCATCAAAACTCTTAAAGCTATCCTACAGAGGTAAACAGTATATACATTGTCCCCATCTCCTCCTAGACTACTCCTAGAAACATTCCAGTCTTCAGAAGTTACACCATTGTGATTTAACTTCTGTTCAGTATTTGCTGCATTCGATTGCCTCTGGCAGAGCTGTTACCTGCATAACCATGGGTATTTTTCTTGCCAGGCATTATCAGCCGTCAGGAAGCAGAGGAGTTGTTGATGAATAAATCTGAAGGTGCATTCCTGGTGCGAGTCAGTGAGAAAATCTGGGGCTACGCATTGTCCTATCGCCAGCAAAATGGCTTCAAGCACTTCCTGGTTGATGCTTCGGGGGATTTCTACAGCTTCCTGGGGGTAGATCCAAACCGACACCCAACACTCACAGATCTGATTGATTTTCACAAGGTAACACTTGCTAGGTGGAGATCAATAGCTGAGTGGAATGGATTAATAATTTAATGAGGAGCCATGTAGTTTGAAACCACACTGGAAAATACGAATGACCATAGTGGGAAAGAATACTGTACACTAAGCTGTAACATTCATACTTCTGTTGCAGTGAATCAGAAGGCTTTTCCCCTTCTTTCAAATGCTCCAGTATGTACTTGTGTCCCCTTATACACTGTGTACTCTCCTTGGCTACAAATGGCCTAATAAGGGCTGACAGATGTAACACTTTCTGAGCCTTTTTGCTGCGGAAAATTGGATTGGAAATACCACAGAAAGGTTTTTCAATGAAATTTCAGCATTTTTCTACCTTTGAAGTGAGGTCTGTAATGTACAAAAGCAAGAGTGTGACCCTGCACTAAAGAAGGGAACATGGAGGGGTTCTCTTTTAGGGATGTATTAAGGGTCACTCCTTATTATCCAAAACAATCTTGCAAGAGGAATTTACTATTCGACTTTAGATGGGTTTGAATTACTTTACCTCTAGATTCTGTTTCTTGTTGCCAGACTGTAACTAAACAGTAGCACTGTTTCTGAAAGTGTAAATTGTTTTCGTCTTATATATCGCTCCCTATTTTCATCAGTTTTAATTCTTTTTTTCTTAGCCACCTTTATAATTCCTCTTCACCCCCTCTTTTCTAGTTCCCCTTCCTATTTTATCCTTTTCTCACTCTTGTCTCAGAGTAATTCTATAAATTTTTTGCTCCTCCTTTTCTTCACAGCTTTTAGTTTTTTAAGTATTCACTCTCAGGTAATTTTTCTTCTTAATTCCCTATCTTTTAAATCTTGCTTTTATCTCACTTGTTTTGCAGCATCTCTTTAGTGTTGCCTTAGTGACCCCTCAGAGATCACTATGACATTAAATATCCACAAATTTTATTTCCACATGGGGAGATGGTAGGTGTCACATTTGACTAAAATACATATCCTCCCCTGATTTAAATAAATCCTTTCTCAATGGCCACCTTGGAAGCTCAAATCTCTGACACCCTTCTTGTATAGAATGTCCAGTTCGTCAGTTTGGGTTAACCAACTGGGTTATGTCCCCTCCTAGTTCTCCCTATTCCCTGCCTACTCTGCCAGCAGTGGGAAAAAGAGAAAGCCTTTGTGTTGTGCAAGCACTGATCAGCAATAGCCAAAACTGTAGTGTGTTATCAACACTGTTCTAGCCACAAATTCAAAGCACAAGGTCACAATGGAGCACAGGCAGCTGTGAAGCTCCATCCAAGCCAGCCCCAGTGCACCTGGTAAGAGTCTAACCAGGCCTTGTCAGGGAAAGAAAAGCTGACATGCAACACCTCAAATACAGATTGTCAGGTGTTGAATGTAGAACCCCAGGCTCCCCTCTGCTCCTGGTGATGGTGACAACCAATTCCAGCCATCTCTGCTCCAGCTATGTTCCTATATTTTCATCACAGCTCACGTTAGGCAATCACTGTATTAGGAACAGAGACAGCAGTAGAGAACTTGTCAGAAGCAGAATGGCTTTTAGTGCCTGCCGCCTAAAAAAAAGGAAAAAAGCTTGCTTAGGTGTCCCATGATAAGAGTTAATAGCTGACCCTGTAGTAAGCCTATGAGGGAAACTGGTTAAGCTTTAATGCTAGCACACAATTCTATTTTCCCTGTTACATTAAAACTGGTTCCTTTGGCAATCACTTCAGGAGGCATTTTGTCCTGTCTGTCATGTGGTTTTCTTAGAGGCTTTTCTGCCTGCCCTCTCTGGTGAAGTACACTGTCAATTGTCCCAAAGCCCCCTGGTAACCCCAAGCAATCCATATATGACTGGCTGTGAGGTGGGCACATTTTCCCTTGCAGCTGTATTTTTTTGAGAAGGTGCTGCTTTCCTCATGACTATTTTTGGCAAGAGTATACTTCCCCATCCCAAAGATTGCATGGAATTTTTGGAAGGCCTGAGGAGGGCTGGCATAACAAATTTTTTGCTTGCTTATACCTATTAACTTAATTTTGTTTTATTTTGATTAAAAAACTGAGAGGTCACTCAGGCAACTCAGGTGGCAGACACAAGTGGGTAGTAACCATTAGGTGGAAGAACAAACCTTACAAAATTTGGTATGAGTGTGCATTTTCCTTTTCCATTATTTGCATTTAAACACTGTGTGGAAAGCAGCAACAAGATATCCAAGATCATTGTTAAATATTTGTATTTACTTCCTTATAACCCTCTTGTCTAGTAGACAAGGTGGTGATTGGCCAAAGGTTGAACTCAATGATCTTAGAGGTCTATTTCAACCTTAATGATTCTGTGATTCTTTGATTCTGAAAATCATTTAATTTGGGTAGGAACTTCCTGAACTGATTATCAGTCTGGTGTAGTGATTGCAAGGCAACAACTGGGAGCCTGCATGTGTTCTGAGGAAATCAAACACCAAATTTGCATTGAATTTCAATAGAAACTGGATAGGTTTTGAAAATATTAGGTCCATATATAGATCCATATCTTGGATCTAAACTTTCAGATGAAGGATTGCTATTTTAGTCAATATAATTCGGGATTCCAGCTCATTTTGGTGCATCTATCAGTCTTAAACTTCTACAAAAACAAACTATCGTTATTGTAGGAATAACTTCAAAGACCAAGTTCTCCACTTTTTCAGTAGTTGTCTTGGTAATCAGTCACTGGAATGACACTCTTGGCATGTGAATATTTAATGAGAATAGGTGCTGTGAGTAGAGACTGCCTTTACTTAGCAAGGGCAATGCCTTTCACCTTGCTGTCATCAGTCAGAAAACTGTTACTCATGTGTGGGCACTCAACATTGAGCTCTTGCTCAGTGTGCCTGTGGGTAGCAGCATGGTAAGACTGGCATCTCTCTGTTCAATTAACCCAGGAGAACACCCTGTGTAAGTTTCTGTAGCTGACTCCCTAAGTAGTGCAGCAACTTATAAGTAGTACAAATCAGAGTCTCCTATGTGCACTGATTTCACTTTTTGATAGTAGCACAAGTTGCTACCAGCATAAATAAGAGATAAAGCATGAAGAAAATGATTAATTGATAAAAACCTTTTTCTGGTCCGTAATTATTTTATCAAGTGCTTATTCATAGTTGCTTGCCAGTTACAGTACAGTGGTGGCCTTCATTGCTATTCTTAGAATGTAGATGTAGCTGAGATATTTTATATTTTAATTGGTTTTATCATTCCAGGAAGAAATCATCACGTCCTCAGGTGAGGAGCTACTCCTGGAGCCATGTGGACAGCAGAAGAATCCACCAGACTACAGCCCTTTATTTGAATAACTGATCCAGGACCAACAGGAATGCATTCTGGATAGCTGTAGTAATAGATAGTTACAAAAATAAACAATGGAAGTAGTTAACCCACTTTCAAAGCCACTGGTCTTGTGGCCAAAAAGTATCCTCATTAGGAGGCCTAAAATATTTCTGATTTGCATCTGAATTATCATCATCATTATTCATATTGCAAGCACTTGAAAGGTAAGAAATTAACAGCAAATTGCAAAAGAGGACTACTTCCAAGAAAATTTCAAGGGGTTGTAGCCAATTGCACTGAATACTAAGTTCCTGTCTTAATTTTCTCATGTTTTATACTGCAAGAAGGATGGGCAGGAGCTATTCATAGAGTACTGTATGTAGTATCAATGCTGGTGAACAGATTCTGTGTTCCAAAGCAAGGTTTGACAGTTTCTGTTGACAATTTCATTACCCAGTGGTGCACTTTGGTAACAGGAGAAGCAGTCTTCAAACATCCTTATGAAGTTTGTGATTGTGTATGTAATTAGGTGAAACTTGCCATTATGCTTTTGAATTCAGGCCTACAAAGTTCTCTTATCTACAGGATAAGGTCATACACATTTTATTTACATTTTCATGAAGCCCAACAGCCTTGGAAGGGACTTTCCTGTACAGTAAGTGGTCAGTTTATTCTAAAGGAAACTGATTTGCTACAATTCTCTCACTGGCTGTGTCATGCTTTCCACTTTTAGATGTGCAAGAGACACAGTGGATATTGCTAGCTTTACTTTGCTACAGGACTGGGTATTTTCCTTATCTGAGTTATGAGAGTGGGTGGAGATAGTATATCTATACATAGAAAAGGTACATCTAATTACATTATCATCATGCTATTTTATGGGTAAAAACAAGATGCACACAATGTGTTCCTGAACCATTTGCTACAAATATTAACCCCATGAAAACAGACCAGAAGCCTAGATCTATGGAGCAGTTGCTTAGTGCTTGGACTAGAAAAATAATAAAATCTCACAGTACACATAGGAAAGGTACACCGAGCATATTTCTGTAAGCTACTGCTTTGGGCAGTCTCTGAGTCCTGTGGGGTTCTCTTCCTGGGAAGCTCCTGTAAAACCATTTCTCCTCAAACAGTCAATTGACCCTTGACTCACTGTTACCTTCTGTACTCTGACTGATCTAGATGGTAAAAATCAACCAGGAAAACAAACTTGTCATGTCCAAGCCAATAAAGCACACTAAACATTTAAGGTGCTACAACAGTAAATACTTGTGGTAGAAATAGCAATTTTTTTATAATTAACTTTATGGCTAGCTCATATTAAAGTACAGATTTTTTCACACAAGCTTCATTCTTGGTCAGGGACTTTTTCTTCTGTTAACATTGGGTTTTGTGTGATTTAATCCATCAGTGTTTGTGACCCATGAAGAGAAAATTCTATTGAACTTCCTACAGAGACAGCCAGGCAGTTTCTGTGCTAATCACTTGGCACACTGGCTCAGGAGGTTTTAAATAGTTAGCACCTCAGAACAAAGCAAGTCAGGACACAGCAGATAAGCAAAAAGCAAGAAAGATCTGCTTTCTCTGAGAAACCAGCTTTGCACTTTCTCCCTCCTTCAGAGGCATCTCAAGAACCACCTCAGCCTCAGGTTATTCACAGCTGCAATTCTTTCATGGAACAAGTGGACCCATACTTAAAGGACAATGGAAGGGGACCTCTGAAATTATGAAAAAAGAAAAGTATCCACAGACTTATCTCTGAGGTCAGAAAGTGGTAGGTGACTGTGTAAGACCAGTCTTTTGCCTTTATGCACTGAAGAAACCCCCCCCAAAATACCAAGAACAACAACAAAAACAACAATAAAAAACACACACAAAAAACCCAAAATGAACAAAAAAGAACCCCAAAACCAAAACAACAACAAAAACAAAAAACAAACCCCCAAAAACTCACCAAAACAAAACCATTAAATGCTACCTTTTCTCTGGAGAAGGTGCCAGGCATGCTAGAAGACATACAAATTCCAAAGTTTTTAGAAGATTACTCAACATGATACTGTGAATGGTTATAGACAGAATATTGAAGAACTTGTTCCACATGCAATTCACATTCAGATGCTGATAGCAATACAGCTATTTGTTTTTAGTGACACAGTTCCCAGCAACTGCTTGTGTTTTGTTTAGCCATTAAGAAGGCCTGGAAATAATAGTTCTTTAGCTTATGTGGCCTTTTGCAATGTAATTAACATTATTTTCACTTCAGAGCACATTTCCTAATTCTAATTTTCTAATTTTTTGTCTGAATTCCACCCATTTCTCACTCTAAGTTTTATCTAGCTTTAAAATAAAGCCCTTGTAAGTTCCCCTGCAGATGATATTACTTGGAAAATTGCAATTTCTCCTGAGAGTTTTACTATCCTAATAAATGGCAAAATTCTTAAGTAAAGGAATTGCTTGTTTTTCCTCCCCATAGCCCCACAGAAATAATGAAAAAAGCCAGCCAGTTCACAGAGTTACCAAGAAAGAAATCTAAACAATACATAACCAGAAGCAGCAGCACTGAAATATGGTGTACTTGGCTGAAGATAAATTTTGAAGGAAAGAAAAGGAGAACATAGCTAGCAGAAACTAAGAAGAACAGAAACTTTCCTTGGTAGCGATGTGCAGCTGTTGCCAATATACTTGAGTGAAATACAAGCTTGGAGATGTTAGGTCTAAGTTAACAGGCGCTTCTTGTTGCCTAAGGGGGCAACAAGACAATAATGGGACCATGAAATGGTAGCCCAGTTAGTAGGAAGAATAGAAGAGAAGTGAACGAGTAAATATGGAAAAATTAGGAAAATAAGAATGGGCAAAATGTGCTTAGCCTGTTGTTTTGAAAGCATTTTGGATTTTTGCTGCTCTGGGAGGAAGACCAGGCACTGCTACCTCTTTTTCTCTCTGTAAGTCTGGAAGATTTCAGCTTTGAGCTTAATCTACTTTGGAGGTAGATTTGACACTCTTGAATCTGTAAGAGCTGGGCTGGTCTCCACTTCAGCCTTGAATGCTTCCCTCTGTGCCTCTCCATGTAGTGCTGGCCGCAGCTGCTCATCACTGGGTGAAAAAATGGTCATGGTGCTGCCATCTCCTTGGATGTCATCAGGCCTAGCTTCAGCTCATCCCCCTGGGACCTTCCAGTCTTGCTTCCTGACCTGTTTTTCTAGTGGTAACTATTGGCGAGTTGTAAGAGGGTCACATTATGGAATTTCCTTATAAAACTCCCTGTCAATATTTCTTGCTGATGAGACTACCAGGAATTCACTGAGAGGCCTGCTATGGTAATTGTCATAAAGATGAAATAAAGGTAATTTTCATAAGGAAAAATGCCACAGCGGTAAGGTAAACTTCTAAACTTTAAAATAAATTGAACTTTTCTCATACCTGTTTCACACCAATAAAATATGGCACACAAGGTCCCAAGCTTGTTTGCAGGTATCTTTGAAAGAAGCATCTCTTGAGGATTTATTCTTGCTCTTCTTCCTAGATCTATGGATCCATCTGTTCTTGTACACAGACATCTCAAATTTTATACTGCCCTCCTCTCTAAAAAAGAAAAAGCAAGGAAATTGACAGCAATAATGGATGAGATTTCCAAGGCTACTCAAAAAACATAGATGCCAGTCTATTAACTCTTGTAATTAATGGAATAATGATGTAGCATGAGTTTTTGCATATTAGTTTTATAATAGATGTCCTGGATTATTCTTTTAAGAAATCCCTGTTGTGCTGAACAAATGGTAAGCTAAGTAAAATAACACCTATCTCAAGAATGAGATACCTAAAAATTGTTTTTATAACAGAGATTTTTGGAAACTCTTTCCAAAAACCAGATTTACAGTGAGAATTTCCACTAGATTTCAGTTACCTTGAATCAAATTAAACAAACCTATTTCTTGCCTGAGGTGAGGCAGTATTAATACACTGACTACAGTAAAATACTTTAGTTTTGTATGAACTAGGAATCCACTTCTGCTCAATCTTCCCTTGAAACATCAGAAACCTGAATTTTGAGCATTAATGGAATTAAACCACATTTTAATGCAGTCTAAATTCTTCCATTTACCACAACACAAACCTGTTCTCAGGTAGACCGTGACAGTTTACAGAGGGAGAAGCTTTTCTCTTTCTATGAATAAATTTGTTTTCATAATTTACAGAGCTTATTTTTTAATGATTTTCAAGGAATGGCTTTCTCTTCTGTCTTACTGTGGCTTTGTTTTAAGATTCCTTTTTCCCTTCCCAAGACGATGGGGTAAGTGACTTCTGTGAAGTGTGTCCCTGGTCAGGCTATCAATTGCAGAATGAGGTGTTTGTACTTGACCAGATGCTTTGCTTTGTGTTGCCTGAGATGAATCTCCTGGATACATACTGTCAGATGATAATGATGCATAATTGATTTTTATAGCTAATTTCTTGCCATGCAAATGCTGTGTGAAAGCTTCTCTTCAAATATTTGTTTACTGCTAGTGATTAATCCTGTAGCTTGTATATTTACATGATGGCCCGTAGCTAATGCAAATTTTCTACTAGGCTGGAACCTTCAATGGGTTTAGTTTCTTCTCTCTTGGAATTTCTTCCAGTAGTTTTAAATGAAGTTAACATTTTATGGTATCTTTATTATACATCAATAAATGACTTTTCTTGTGGAAGAGAAATAACTTCAAAAGAGGCTGGACAATTAGTTTGGTCCTATATGTGTCCTCACAATGTATCTACAAAGAAAACACTTGGCATGTTAATGACTCCTTTAAAGTTTAGCTGACATTTTTCCCTGTTCTCAGTTTTAATGAGAACTGTGGGTGAGAGAAAGTCATAAGGTCCAAAAGCCATGGAGAGAAAAGAAAGGAGGCAGCACTGGTTTATTCCATATAAATTTCCATATAACAGCAGGCAAAGCTTGGATTAAGTACTTCCTGTGATGCACTGGTTATCCTGCTTAGCATTCAATGTAGTGTGGTCACTACTTTTCCCTCACACAACAGCAATAGGAAGAAATTCCTAGTGGGTGAGAAAATAGCCCTAAAGTTGTTGAGTAAATAACATTACAGTGCCCCAGGAATGATACAGAAGGAGTGTGGATCAAGAACACAGTAAAGACATATTTTGTGTATGGGTTTTGTGTAGACTGGAAGCGATTGCAAATTCTTGTTTGGTAGGAGTTAATTCTTTTAATTGCTTGATTGTTGTCATTAATGGTCAATGCATGTGAAGACGTGGCCAAATGTAATGCACCTTCTATTCCACAAATTGGTAGAGCATGGATTGCCTGAAAGGAAAATCAGACATAGTTGTCTTAGGCAAAAGTTACTAAGTACTCTTGTAAGTTATTTGGGGCAGAAAATTGTAAAATGTAGAATGTATATCCTGATTTACAAATGTAGAAACTACGCACTGCTTACCACATAAAGTACGATGAGTTTGTCAGTGAAATTTTTACAGCACTTTAAAACCCAGTGCAGACTAAAGGTATCCCTGGTTATTCTGCTCTCCTGTAGGAAATGTCAGCGTTGTAAACAAGAAAATATCTTCCCATCCAGGAATTTCATCTTAATAATGGACTACAGCAAGTCATTTCTGAGAGCTGTACAGTGAACTCTGCACTGCAATTAGTAAGATAGCCAACCTGTTCTTGATTCTCAAAGTCTTTTTGCTTGTGATAGCCTGATGCTAATGTGAAATATGCTTTTAGGAAGTCATTCAAACCCAATGTAATGAAGAAGTGTGGAGAAGGGCATATATTTCATTAACATTTTTACTGTAGACATTTTCTCTCAAGGAATCCCAGGAAAAAAAAAAATTTCTAACAGCAATGCATAAGTTCTGGTTTGCCTTCTAGACAATATTTTGTTACCTATAATGTGCTGTACTCGCATCATGCTACTTAATTTATTTTGAATTTCAGTGGTCTATATGCTATATGGGAATCTGTCTGATTTTTTAAACTAGAAAACAGTAGAGACAGGTGTATGCAAGCAAACTGTTCTGTGGGACAAAAAATGCTCACTGAATTCCAATGCTGAGCTCCCACAACATTTGCTGGAGTTCATGTAGCAATCCTTAGTTGATAAATATGAAAATCTTTTATTAGGGCTGACTGTTAAAATCGCTTTTCACTTTCCCCAGAGCTACTCTAAAATCTTCCATTGACACTATTTAATGGGGAAATGTTCTGTTTTCAAAATGCCAAGCTTCACAAAATTGTTTCAATTCCTTGGAGTAAAAAATAAAAAAAAAGAATAAAATTATTTAAAGGCATTTTTAATTGCAGAAAATATGAAAGATGTGTTCAACACAGAAAAAATGTATATTTTTATTAATCTCTAAAAGAAAATGTGCTACATTATGCTCCAAATTCAATGCAGATATTCAATGTTTTTGACATTTCATTAGGTATCCATTCTCTCCCTTAATGCTAGCTTCCTTTTAAGGGAGAATGAAAATACCCAGGGAGCAGTTACTCAAAATGTCAAGCCCATTAAATATCTGATTTGATGACTGAAATACATTTGTGAAGGTTTAAATAGGACCCCAGATAATTTTCTCCAGAAAAAAAAAATCAAGCTAGGAAAGTGAGTTCAGAAAAAAAAAGAATGGATGCATCTTGTCCAGAATTTTGAATATATTGTGTTACATGCTTGGATACTCAGAGTAAGATTTACATTTATACACTACTAAAAAGTCTAAAGATCAAAAAGTAATTAATTTAAATGGAATAATAAATAACATAAAGGAAATTAGACCAACTGTTCCAGCTTCTCTGAAAAAGGCTAATTCTATCAATGGTTATGTAAAAGACCAAGCCTATTCATGGACTTTGGAAGAAAAAAGGGATCTAATTTTCCAAGTTGACATTGTGATCAATCACAATAGAAATCTCCTGGATGTGGTTAAGAAATACAACATTCAGACTACACATTCAAATACAAAATGAAACTTTTGCAATGTACCAGCTCCTTGCAAAGGTGAAACATCCCACAGAACAGCTGTTGTGCTGTAGCAAAAACGAGTAGCTTGGATTCCAGTTGTTCTCCTCAGGCTGGACTAGAAACAGGCACTTTAGAGTTCCAGGTCAGTGTCTATCTGAGGAGGCAGGATTGGGAGAGAGTGAGAAAACTTGTGAAACCTTGAAATATTACTATGAAAAGAAAAAAACCCCACCCACTTCCCCTTCCCCACCCTAGATAAGAATCTGTTTGTAATGGGGAAACAAGGAGGCATTGTGAAACTGGCAGACGTTGTTTTCCTGTTGAGGAGGAGACATGTACACAATTTGTTGAAGTCAATGAGACCGAAGTGGGGAATAAGGATTTCACAGCCGGGTCATTTTTTATTCATTCTGTTCTACAGCAGTGCACCTACAGTCATGAAGTACTTGGAGTGCTAACCCATCTGTTCTCAGAACAGCTCACATCCAGTGGGCTAAAAATACTCAGTCTGTCAAGGAGAGAGTCCAGGTACTTTGAAAAGGCTTGGATGCTTTTACTTTGGGCCACAGATAAAGGTGATAAATTAACAGGCATCAGGGCTCTTTTTTTTTAATCTCTCTTCATACCCCAGACCTATTAATAATGAAGCAAATTCAAAACAACGAAGGAGAAAACTGCCTGCTGGCTAATACTCTGTAATCCTGGGTCTGCACCTGCCCACAGTGCTAAAGTTCAATTCAAGTTACACTTCAGTAATTGATGATCACTTGCCATATCCCTTTATAAAGCTTTTTCATCAATGTCTCTTGTGGTTCATTTTCTATCAGCAGCAAATCAATGAAATTTTAATGGAATAGAAAGCCTACTTGAGACTGAATTACGTTACTTTACCTGATTCAATATCAAGTGAAGTTCTCAAAGGCTCAACAGATAATAGTTTTTCAGATTTTTTTCTATGATAACTTTGTTTCTGCAGAATGGTGGAATCTATGCAATCAGCTGTAATAAAGATTGAAGGCATTAATGAACTTGGTTTTATTGTGCTGTTAGAGACAATGGGAAAACGTTGAAGCTGATAGCCAGACCCTTACAAATGCTGCAGCGGTGTAGTAGGGAACGCATTAACTCCTGGATCTGGTGATTGAGGGAGAATCTGAAATGGTTTAAAAATCTCCCGGGTAATGCAGTAATTAACCAGGCACAGGGAAGTACAAGGTCACGAATTGAGTTCCCCTCTCGAAAACTGCAGTGGGAGCTGTACTGTTGTCAGAACAGTCCCACCCATCACTCTGGGGGCAAAGCTGCCGGGTCTGCGAGCAGGGACGGGCAGCGCTGAGGCCGCCCGTGGCCCCCCTCAGAGAATATTCGAGACAAGTATCGGCCAGACACCACACCTCGCTTTTCCTGGGGTAAACTTCATTGATTTGAACCCAGCGTGAACCGATCAGGATTCGCTGTGCGGCTTTGCTTTATGTCTCCGGTTCGGGTGGGCTCCCCTCCTCCCCGCTCCGGCCGCTCCCCGGGCGCTGTGGGCACGTGGAGGGAGGAGCAGGGCCCGCCCCGGCGCTGTGGGGGCTGCGGAGCCTCCCTCAGCCTCTGGAGCCTTCTGGGAGCGCTCTCAGGCCGGCCCGTGCCGTGGCCTGAGGGCCCGGGTCGCATGCTGTGGCTCTGCCGCAGTGCCGGGGGCGGGGAGGGCTCGGGGACTGAGGGCCCAATCTCGCAGCTTTGCTCCAGCGATTTTCCTCTACCCAAAGCCTCCTGTTTCCCCAGCCCTACCCAAACCAGCTCCCGAAATACAGGCCTGATAAAGTCGCGCCCCGTGGGTTGATTCCTCTCAGGCTGAACGGAACAGATAATTTACAGATCGACAAGATGAAACTGGCAGGAGGTGCCAAACTGTCCTGGCTTTTGTCCTGGTTTAAGGACTCTTCACCTCCTGAAGAGAACTTAGTGCTCCTTGTGGCTGGACAGCAGAAATGGGAAGGCTCCAGGGAAGGAAGCTGCAGGTGTAACAGTGATGGAATGCAGGAAAGGTACCAGCTGATCGATGAAAATCACCCACAGTGATTGCTAAGGAGGTCAGCATTCACTGCCCCAATTTGTTAACCAAGCCCAAAGTTTGAGTGATGTAGAACAAATCTAAAGGAAAAAAAATCCAACGTGTTTGTATCTCCATGAACCATTGCACACAAATCACATATTAGTTAAGTATCAAGGATGTTTAAAAAAGTTTGAATATTTTCGAATTTTTCAAATGGGACTTGTGTCAAGCCTTGAATGCAAAAGAAAATAAATCTGCCTTCTCACCTTCACAGTCACAGCTGGGGCACACATTATTAGTGCAGTTTGTGTTTCCCTTAATGGAACTGTTTCTATTTGGTGAAGTAAAGTGTATCAGTCTGTGAAACTGTAAAATTTAATATTATCACTACCACCTTGCTCCAGACAGCACTAAACACAATTTCAGATACAGGAGAGGGAAACTATCTGAAGACTTAGAAATGGCAAAATATGAAATGTCCAAAATAGGATTGTGCTAGAGAGTAGAATGGCAAACATCTATGTTCTGGTTGATTTGATGTGCTTTGATACAGTCTATAAACTCTGAAAAACTATTTAAAACATACTGAAATAATGCTCAGAAATGTAATTCAATGAAGCTTTTGCATAAAAAGGAGAGTAAATGGCTATCAAGAATGCAATGTTGCCTGGTTTTCACAATGAAGTTATTCTGTTTTGATTTCTTTGTCTTAAGTAATCTCTATGGATCCTTTTCCTACAGAACAAGCTAGAGAACATCTAAACAAAGTTAATACTTTCTCAAGTAGTTCAGTTGAAATGTTCATGCTTATTTAATATTTTCTGAGTATTTTTCATGGTAGTTTAGTTTTTAAAAAACCAATGTGTCCAACAGAGAAAATAAAACGTGGATTTACGGCACTGTAGTTGTAGTTGATGACATGCAGCAAATAAAAGGTGAAGACTCACCTGCCCTCATTCTACAGTGCACAAAACTCAGGCAAAGAACTGCTTTGTGATATGAAAGGAAGATGCTTTTGACTCAGCATGGTGGAATTGTTGAATCTTAGAATAATTTGGGGCTTTAATGGGCCTTTGGGAGTCATGTTTGTACTAAAATTTTAAGATAGTCTCCTGGATTTGTGTGGAATTTACTTAATTTTCTTTGATCTTTCAGCATCCAGAATTTCGCTTTTTCCTTGTCACTGAATGCTCTGGAGGACCATAGCTGACTAATTTATTGGTCCAACTAGCGGATCTGCCCTTTTATTTTCATGAATGTCTTTCAGGCTGTCATTTCTGGAGCTCGTTGTTCAGTAGAGCTTTTGCTGTACACTTTCTTTGTTTTGTTCTTTAACTTTTAGTTTTAAATTATAGTTTTGATGCTGGACTTTGTTATGTGTGAATATGGGAAAAAGTTCTATTGAAAAGGCTGAAAAATATTCTTGCCCATGTTTTATTTTTGCACTATTAAAATTCTTTATGTATAGTCATAGAGCAATAGGGGAGTTGTTGGTTTTGTTGTTTTGTTGAGCTTGTTATCATTGGTTTTGGTTTTGTTTTACTTAAAAAAAAAAACTGTGATGGGATATGAGCAGATTTGTTGAAGGCTTCATGAAGATTCTTCTTTAGCCTTGATATTTTACAGTGATTTTTGTTGCTACATATTTAATAAAATGCTGTTGCTCTGAGTTCTGTAACTGCTGTGGAAGTGACTAAGGTGTTGAGAGGTATATAAGAAAAAAAAAAAGCAGCTCATTTCTAACCCAAGAATGCAAGGAAACAATTTGTCACTACTGACAGCAGGAAAATGAATAAATATTGCAAGAGATATATGTATAGCCAATGAATTTGTACCAGCACCTGAGTGATGTCCTGTCTCAGGAAGGCAGGCAGACCAGGGTTATTAACTTCCTTTATGGAGAGCTTTCCTTTCAGGCAGTGAATCTGTGGTGGGAATCAACAACTTGGTTATTGGTTTTCCTGTATTCTTTGTCTTTATAAAGTACTATGCACATTACTACACAATACTGTGTTAAAGAAAATACAACCCAAAACCAAAGGGCTTAGTTGCCTGTCCAGAGCTAGGCTCCAGAATTCACATTTTGGCACTACAATAGAAATGGACAAACTGAAAAGTCTCAGTTATTCTATGAATCTTTATATGTACAATATATGTTTCACGTATTGGAAAAACTGTGATTCAATACAGATGTAAAAATAAATTTTGAGTCCATGTTGAGGCATAGAAAATTCTGGCAGCTCCTGTCAATGTATTTAGACAGATTATGAGTTCTTGTCAATATTAATCATAAGGCTATAAGAGGAATGGATCATGTTTTCTAGGACAGTAAACAGCTAATAATTTTAGCACAACTTAGCCTGTGAGCTGCCTCACTATTTCTTTATTACATTTCAACTGAATTCAACAGAATGACTAGGTTGCAAGAGACCTCCAAGATCACTGAATCCAACCTGTGCCCTAACACCAAAAACTAGACCATGGCACCAAGTGCCACATCCAGTGTTTTTTTAAAGACATCCAGGGATGGTGACACCACCACTTCCCTGGACAGACCATTCCAGTACTTTATCACCCTTTCTGTAAAACCTTTTTCCTAATATCCAGCCCATATTTCTCTTGTGTTCCCAGCCCCTCACCAGCCTTGTTGCCTCCTCTGGATGCGCTCAAGCATCTCAACAGCCTTCCTAAACTGAGGGGCCAGAACTGGACACAGCACTTGAGGTGTGGCCTCACCAGTGCTGAGTATGATTTTTACTTTATTTACTTCATTTTTCTTGTTGCTCAGTTCTACAGGTCCAGGATCTTCTGCAACTTTGATTCTTTCAAACACAGACATCTTCCCCTTCTCGATTACCACCTCCTGTCTTTTTCTTTTTTCCTATATTTTTTTGTTTGTTACAATTTAGTGCTTGCCAGTACGTTTTCACTTTTTGTTGTGCACCATTAAACTGTGCTTAACGCATTCCTTTGGCAAAGGTGCCAGACCAGTTAGGGTAGAAAAGTTATTGTAGAAATAGAAGAGAAGAAAATCTTGGATAAACAATTTAGTTAAAGAAAAAACAAAACAATTTCAGGCAAGCTGAATTAATTCCAGTTCTATAAGTAACCGTAACAGAACTCTCTTGAAGTTTAAGAATAGTTCAGTGTCTCCACTTCCAGTCTCCCTTTAGGGCCTCATAAAGTTCCTGGTTCTTACTAGTTTTGATCTGAGTGCTAAAAGGATGCTCTGTGAGTGCCTGCTTGATCGAAAAGTCCTGAAACTCCATGCAAGTTTGCCTTTATCTTCCTTTTACAACTCGTTAAATGTCTGTTACAAGAAGCTATATGAAGAATGGGAAGTCTCAAAAGACCACCTTGATGCATCCCAAAGACCTCAATTCCATGAAACACTTTCAGATGAGGCTTTGAACTCCTGTGCTTCATATAAAAGCATCTGAACTTTTTGAGAAGAGCTAATCTCTAATGAAAATGTCCTTATGTATTTTTTAATCTTTCCTGATATTTTGGATGGTAAGTCCTTTAAAAACTCTTCAGAATACATCAAAATGTCATATTGTGCCAAATGCCTACTTTTTTCCCCTCTGGAAAATGAATGCTGTAAAATAGGAGATCATTTTGGATTACAGAACAACTTCTCAAAATGTCAGTAGTAAATAGTCAGCAAATCCCTCATTATCAATAAAATGGCACTGATATGCAGTTAAAAAGTAATTTGTAATACTTCATATCCTCACAAGCCTTTTATCTTGTAGCAGTCTCACCAGCACCAAGCAAAATACAGTTTAATGCAAGAGGGACCTTTAGGGTTTTTGCTTGTCTAATGAACTGGAGTAAAGGTTTTAGAAAATCCTGCTGGACAAAGGACTTTGATTTTAATAGTGTTTTAAATGAAACCACTTAAAGTTGTTTTTAAGTCATCATCTTTCATCAGTGTAATATATATAGAACCCTTTTAGTATGTGTTCAGACACCATTCATTTTCTGGATAAGAGTCATTATTGTTTATGAAACTACATTGCTCACAACAGAAGCTTTAATTGTTAATTTAATGTTAATTAATCTTTTTGAGGTTTTTGATCTCTGACTTATGTTTAGTTACTTTATCCATTCACTCATTCCTTAAAAGCTCTTTATCATGTGTAAAGTGAAAAAAACACCTCTCTAGTGTTACTTGTGTGGAAATTGTAACTCAATAGGTCGAAAGCCAGTATTTCTTCGATGTAGGTCAACTGTAAAAATCCCATTGACTTAATTGGCAGAAGAGTTAGACCTGTATAAGAAGCAGAGAAAAAATGAAACAAGTCAGTGGAAAAATAGTATGAAAATTTTATACCATCAGAGAAAATGTGGAGATGCTGAAGACAAAAAGTGTGGGCACAGTGATAGGCATTGGTGTTGGATTGCTGAGTGCAAGCTTGTTTAACCACAGTGCTGGGCATTCAGCACCATGTTCCTGCAAATTCATCTTGTTCCTGTAGATTTTATGGCTGGAATTTTATTCTGTACTTTTGACTTACCTACTGAGGTTTTCTGACTGCTAATTAGGTAGCTGTTTACCCATTAATGTAACACAGCTCATCTTACATTAACATCTGTAAGTGAGCAGCCTGAACTGAGTTGTCCTTGAATAAATGACTCCCAAGGGCAAGTCCAGGTATCTTATTGCAATCTGCTGGCCAGTCAAACACGTGTGAAGTATTAGGAAGCTTGTAAAATGTAACTCATTAAGGAAAAAAAAAACGTTTTCCAAGAGATAAATGGATCTCTAAAATTTTTGCTAATAGAATAACCAGGAAAATAATCTTGTAAAATGCATATGTAAAATGTTACATGTGGTTGCTTACCAGCAAACATGCTTTCAGTGACATGCAGTACAAGGTCTCCAAATATAGATGTTTTTGAAAGGAAAAAATTATCAAGTGTTTGAATAAAAACTAGCTAGATTTGACTTCCAGAAATAATCCAGTCTGAGTAAAATAGTGCCACAAATGTGTGTGAAAAAAAGCTTTTCTCAAAAAAAAATTTTGAATCAAATTCATGAATGGTAGCTGAGTTTCAAATACATACATTTCTTTTTAAAACATGTTATTCACATGCTCATTAGAAAAGTTTGTAGATCTCTGGTTGACTTCGCTAAAGCCGTAACTGTCCACACAGCTTTTCTTGTGGTTCCTGAAAGTCATGTATGATTCTTTCTCCAGCTTCTTTTTCCTTCTGATCTCTCAGTGATGGTTTGTAATTGAGTAGTCAGCAATGCTGACAGTGGATTGGGTACCTGAATCTCGAAATGCTTCCTGCCAGGGCTCCAGATAAGATTATTAGATTATTGTATAGATTATCCCTCATCTAACACTTGAACTGGAAACAACTGGGCCTGAATTTACTTGATTATCTCTGTTGTAAAGGATGGAACATGCAAGCTCCGGAGGATAATCTAGACACTCTTCAAGATGTAGAAAGTAGAGCTTTTAGATGTAAAAATGTGGCTCTAAGGTTTGGTGATCATCACAACAGGTTTTCTGAGGTAAAAACAAGTAAGTGCAAGCCTTTTCCATAGTCTGGTCTATACCTTTGTTGTTTTGATTCTAAAGAATATAATCCTCATCTTCAATTCACTCCCCACATGGGATTTTAGCTGATTTTCTCCCCTTCACATTGCCTAATCCTCTTGTCCTACCAGAGAAAAATCCCTTTAGAACACCGGCACACAGCCAATGCACATCTTAGTACTGTTTTGAAGCTTCCAGTCAGCTGTGTAGGGTGACTTTGTTTCCTGGGAAAACTGTAATGGTGCCCTGCCATGAACACTGTTTCCACAACCTGTAGAACAAGGCAGTTGGATATGGGATGGAGACATAATTGGAAAGATTTTTTGCTACATGATGGGCTGAATTCCAGTGAAGGACCACCATAGCAATAAGGTAATGATGGAAGAACTTCAAGTCAAACACTAAATACTTTAATGCAAAATGTTAGGTACCAAATGTTTGCTTGCTGGGAGGGTATATTTAATGCTACACAAACAGTTTGTGAAAAGGTATGTGCTGCCTAAGGAAGAAAAGTGCAATTAAAACCTCATTAAAACTGTTCTAAAGGGAAGTGCTTTGAAAAACTGACTGTCTAAGAGGTTCAGAATAACTAATTTCTTTCCTTTTGAACCTAGAGTACGGAATCTGAGAATGAGAATATAGTCTAAATACTGTTATTCACACAGATGTGAGTGAAATCTTGTGCTTTGCATATTCCTGCTGCAAGCAGACGTGGAAGTGTTCCACTTGTGCTCAGAGATCTGAAGTCAGTGAGCACAGTGTTGAGGCAAGCTGCAAACCTTGAAGCAAGGGAGTGTATAAACTCATCTCTGACAAGCTCTGTTCAACCCAGCTCATAAGTTTGGGGGCTCCACTAGATGATCATCTATAACTCTTAGTGCTGGAGTCAGGAAACTTCTGATGGGCCAAAGCTGAAGGAAGAAAGCCAAATCAATTTCTTTCCCATTTCTTCTAGGTATAATAGGAGATGTTTGACTAACTGGTAACATCTCCTTGTAGTTGGCTTTAAAAAAATATGTTATATATTTATTTATACTGGAATAGAACCTTTCTTCCTGTAAGATAGAGAACCTCCTGCTGCAATATTCTGCCAGGATTTTACAAGGGTTCATAACTCATCATATATGTATAATGAGGGTAGTTCTGACAGGCATGGACTCAAGTAGGTTGCATTCTTGTTTTTGTCTGGACATTCACAATTAAACTTTTCTTAGGGTTTGGCAGACACAGCCAATTTAGAACATTTCAGATCACAATAAAATTGGAACAGGCATAAAATCCTCCTTAACTGGTGTGTCCCTGTTACTGCAAAAGGCTTGAGTTCTGAAATGTCAGTGATTTCACTGTCTCATCACACTTCTGCTTAGAAGACAAGCAGACAGCACCTTCTGTAAAAATAAATATTTTAATAGTATTTGGTTATTTGGCTTGCATGTGGAGTTATGCTTTTAAAATGAAAGCCAGAGGGCAAGACAAAAATTGACTTGTTTTTAGAAACAGTAGCTGTTTATGGACCAGGATGATTGTATGCTCTTCCAAGAAATATAGCAGACAGGGTTGGTCATTTTGGCAGCACTTTGAACTCTGCAGTTCATATATTTATATCTCAGTTTCAAGCATAATCTTGATTGGGAACATACTACAGCCCAACTTTTCAAGCATGATGAATAATTTTGCATTGTCATGTTCTGTTAGAGACATTTTAAAAGGTTTCGTATTTGCTAGTGCTGTGCAAAACAATTCCTTCCAAATGGGCAAAAAATAGATGCATTCAAAATCAATCATTTTTGTACACCCTTTCTTTCAATGTTATTTGATAAAAATCCTTCTCAACAGTTCGTGATTAGAACTTCTAGGAAAATTAAGGGTCTGGAATATGGTTATCAATAAGAATGCTCAATTGCCGAATACCTTTTACATGTGTTAAATATAGTACACAGATGCAATGCTGTAACCCAGCCTAATTAAGAGAGTGTTTGGGTCCTATCTGTTCCACACCATCTTTTTGAGAAGATATGGGGATGTGTTGCCAAAACACAAAATGCTGCTCCTTTCCCCCCCACCTCCAAATATCATTAGAGAGAAATTTACATTATTGACATTTTCTTGAGAAATCAGCATTAAAACCAGTGTTGCTTTCTTCATAATGTGAGTTTAATTAAGGGAAAAAACAGCACCAGCACATATTCCATGGGCTTCAGACATGATAGCAATGGACATTGTGAACTGGGATTTAAAAAAGAATGTGTCTACTGTGAATACTTCATGTTGCTTTTACACAATTTCTACAAAACACTAGGCAGCTTTAAAATACTCGTTTTGAATAGCAGAAAATAACTTAGCTGTTACTCAAACTCTTTCAATGACTTAAAAATAAGCTTAAAAAATGAACAATGGTAAAATGTTCTGTTCAGGGGTGGCATACACATAAACTTGGGAAAAGTTACTATTACCTATCATTCTTACTGTAAAGCTGCATGAATGTGCACAGTGCTCACAGCTTGAATGTACAAAAGAATGTACTATGCAGAACAGGTGATGATCAATGCAATTTAAGCACTTCAGGGACCATCTGGGCTTTCAGTTATTTTAAGATGGAGAAAAACCAGCTTGACATGTTTACTGTGAAACTGCAAATACCAGCGCAGTACAATATTTTGCAGTATTTTGTTTAGTGTCTTCTAGCAAAAGAATGCTTACAAATCTCAGAAGTGTAGCACTAGAAAGGGACCTTTTTATCCAGTTTGTCTTTCAGTGAGAGCGTTAATGACAGTCGTTTTGTCCCTTACTGTCTAAGCAGTGACACAACTTCCCTGGACACTAATGAGAGACACAGAAACATTGTGAATTAGAAATTTCTTTTTCAGACTGCATCTGAAATCTCTTCAGCAGCCAAAGTTTGTTTCTCTTCTTCCTCTTCCCCGTGAAACAGGAGAAAAATTTATCGCTGTAGCACTTTTACCAGCTTTCATGTTATAGAGCTGTTGTCATGTTACGTGTAAGACCCCTCTTCTCTAGACTAACCTTGCTGAATTTGTGCAGCATTTCATTTTAGTTCACATTTTTAAACCTTTGACTCTTAATGTTCTCTTCAGGATTTGGTAATTTGCTTTTGTCTGCCTTAAGCAGACAGCCCCAACTACAGTCAGGGTTCTAGCTAGGCTCTCACTAGGATGATGAAAAGCAGAACAATTTTCTCCATTTCAGATTTACAATATTCCTGTTAATACAGTTTAGAATAAGCTGGCTCTTATTCAGGTTTAATCTTAACAACCAGAATTTTCCCTGGTATAATCTGATAGTTTGTTTCCCTTTGTATTTAAGCTCTTTATTTCTCTTTACTATGGGCAGTGCTTTGCTCTGGTTCTAATTGAATTTATCTTACTGTCTTTAAATAATTTTTCTGGTTTACCAGGGTTATTATAAATCTTAGTGTTTTCCTTCAATATGCTTTTAAATTATCTCAGTACAATGTGATGTGTGAATTTTCTGTGTTATTTAATTACTCAAATAATTTATAGATATTTTGGCTCAAATAGTTAAAAAAAAGTGATCATAGGGTAGACTTCTGAAAGATCTCAAAGTATCCCAGTCTGAAAGGTCATAAACTGCTAATTTTTGAGATTATTTCACTGGCCAAATGTTTCCAGTTTATTGTAATGTCAGTGTCAAATGCCTTACTAAATCTGAGAGGTGACATCTTTTGCCTAACCTTGTTCACTAAGCCAGCTAGAAGGAAATTCACTTGCTCTAATTAAATGTTTTGTTTACATCATGAAGAAGATTATTTTATTTATTTATCACTATTCTCAGAATGCTGCAAGTCTTCCAGGAGCTTCCCAAATACCTCATTCAGCTGGGTGATCTGCAATTCCCAGGTACTTCTCACACTTTTAAAAATAGGTTTGCTATTCTTCTTCTGCTTTTGCAACCTGAGTCATACTTTTCACTCCACATCAGGATCAGTTTCTGATCTCAAAACACAAATGTAGGTACTGTGTTTCTGGGGTAGCTCCTTCCAGCTGTGATTTTATTCATCTTGCAGGCTCACTGCATTTCATTGCTGTCACTCTCTGCACGCATGCACGAATTCAGGCACTCCCAGAAGTCTTTGTATGAAAGAACTGAGTTCAGAAAAAGCAGGCTAGAGCCCACAGAACCATAGAGATTTTTCAAAACCTATCTCACAATATCACTGTTAGGATTAAAATATACATAAAGGAATGTTTTCAAAGATGGAAATTAATTTGTATGCTGTAAAATGGGTGTGGTACTTGCCAAGGTTCCATGTTATACATAGATGTACATGAAAAATACTGAACATTGGATAATTATTTTCTTTATTTCCACATCCTCAACTTATGAAGGAAATTAACAGAAATGTCTCAGAAAAGTGGGAGTTATGGCTGCGACTACCAGATAGGCAGTGCTCTTTCTCTGAATTAGGGCATGGAGACAATATTGAAAGCTGTTAATATAGGAAAGCCATAGTCCCAGCCTGAATTCTGGAAGGGTTTTTTGCTATTAAGCAAAACTCAGCCAGTTTGTATAAATTAATTTGGAATGGCAAACATACCCCACAATCCCCACAAAATTGTCCTGTTCTGTAATGGAGGGGTCAGGAGAGGGCAAGGGCACAGACGTGCCTGTATTTTTATTAGTTATCACACATCGTATATGCATTTACTTTAATTGTAAGTTACAAGGCAGTAGGTAAATTAAGATGTTTTTAGTGAAATGTATGTTACAGGAAATATCCAACTGAATGAGATCTTGGAAAATGGCAGCTAAATAATAAAGCATGAATTATGCAAGTTACAAAAGCTATCATTGCTCCATAATTTTCAGTTTAACAATGGATCAACACTGTTGCGTGGGTGGTTATTTGCTAATATTTATTAAGGAATTGAAACAATAGTGCCTGCACTGTTAGAGCCTGGGTGTTGTCACTGGACAGGTGCAAGCAAATAAAGTGAGAGCAAAAGCATAAAAAAACCCCATTCAGTATATTTTAGCCTGCTGCAATTGTTTGGAGAAATTGATTAGATCATATGTAAGTCCTCGGGGTTTGTCAGGGCAAAGGTGTTAAGTGTATGGCACTGGTACATAAAGCACATCTCTGAATTCCTTGCAAGGACACTTCAAAGTAGAGGTCCTGCATGGGGACTTAGGGAAGGACTGCACTGGATGGCAACCCTGGCTGAATGGTGTCAAAGTGCTGTTCCTGAGGTTTTTCTGTGCAATGATAAAGTTCAGCTTAGTGATGAGCTGGAATTCAGGAGCTTTTCTTTAATATGCTCAAATTACAAAGAGTGCTGTTATGTTAGAATGGTGAGAATGTGTGCCCTTGATGAGCTCTGGTGATAACACTGTGGTTTGAATTTTGCAGGTGAAACATGTTGTTTTATAAGGGAATGGAGCAGACCTTTATCCATGTGGGGTTTTTTTCTGAGGTATTTCTGGGAACTGCCTCACTTTCGGTGAAATCTTTGTTGGAGGCTGAGGTTAGGGAAAATACGCTTTGAGCAGGATTTATATTGAGGTAAATCTAAATGACTAATTAGTCACCAATTAACCACTTAGAGGAAGGCAGCTAGTAGTCAATACTCTCTTCTGAACTGGACTCTGCATCCCACAGTTTTGAAAATACTCATAATCAAATACCAAACCCTCAGTGCAGGCTGCCCAGCTTCCATGGGATCAGTTGAACTGTAGCCATGTACACCAGCTGAAACTTTCTCCCATGGAGCTGTAGCAACACAAGTATCAACACTAAGATGAAATTGGCATGTTGGGTTTTCTTTCTGGGAGCTACAGTTTATCTGGGAATTGAGTTCTAGCACTAAACAGAAGAAAAAGTCTTTTAAACATTAAAATAATTTATGAACATTAAATAGCAACTAAAGCAAAGTTAAAAGTGGATAATCATGCTTTTCACTAGTAGTTCAGATACACTGTGTCATTATTTTTCTTTCAGAAAGAAGTCAAAAGGATTGAATTAATGAAAATAAGATAATTATTTAAATTGTAAATACTGATTTCTACATCAAAGACCCCATTTCTGCTTTTAGTAGTGAGTAGAGAATGTTTTGAGGATTGAATGTCTTTTTCCTAAGCTTCTGTATTTTCAACTCCAGCGCCAAAACTGATTCCACTTGCCCAATATGTGGTCTTTCATCACACTGATAACTTTGAGAAAAGTCTTTCCAACATTTCAGAAAGTCTTTAATAGAATAAAAGCCTACAGTTGCAATAACTGTTTTTTCTGACCCATGGGGGTTCGTGTGTCTGATATCTAAGGAGCAAACATCTTTTTATGTGTTGAAAGGGAAGAATGACACATTCAAGCTGTGATACATTTTATTGCCTGAGACTTCATCATGTGCATTAGGCCTTGAAATTAAAATTTCTTGTTAACTGAATGTGCTTCTACTAAGATTTGCCTCGATAAAAGCAAGAGTCGTAATGAAGACAAAACGCCTTTGTTTGTTTTCTTTGTTTTAGTAACATTGAGAGTTACTAGTTGAATATGTTTATTTTTTCAGTTAGGTCAAAAGCTGCTGTTTAATAAAACATTGGCATGGCTTTAGTGATAGTAGATCAACATGATAATTAATTTCCCCATGTTCTCTAAGGGACCTCCTTCACGTTGGAGATGTGGGACAGAAAGCCTTGTATATGCTTCTTTTATGGCTTCTGTGGCTTCTAAATTCCTACTGGAACTTCATGTCTTCAGCTTCACAGCATGACTTTCTTCCTTGTAAGAATATGGAGAGTGAGACCTGAAAAGTTCTGGTGCTGTTTTTTTACAGTATCTGTGTCTGAATCAGCCAAATTCTCAAGAGTCCTTTCATTAATTTTAATTATATGCTATTCATGTGTTTTAAGGCCTGATTTGATGGCCTGGGACTATAAAAGGACTTCAAAAATTCTTAATGATATCATAGTAAGAGCTGTTACTTTTATGAACATTTGAGTTGTTCATTCATTTTTCATGACTATGAATATATCTATCCCTAAATGAATTTTGGTGCCACATGTCCTCTAAGGTATTTGATGAATTCAACAAAAGCCTTGTGGGACAATATTTTTCAATCAAGAATTGCTTTTGATTTTTATGTGTACCTGGGATGCAGAAGGTAAGAAAAAGGAGACACTCAAAAAAAGTGATATAAAATTTTCCATCTTGCAGCAAATTGTCTACAAATTTTCCATTAATGCAAAGTAACTTTTTCCTTTTGCTGTAGTTTTGAGTTGCTTTAAACCACAAATAGCAGCTTAAAAAGGAAAGACATTGTCTCAGAGAGGACCGTTTTGAGTACATTTAGCTAAATAGATAAACTCTCTATCCCTTGTGATTTGATGGAACATCAAAATTTTCTGTTACCACCCTTTCTTTTTTTATTATTTCTAGACTTATGCACACACATACTTGCACAACATGTATGTAAATATATATATATAAAACAGCAGTGACAACTGTGGCATGTGTTTGAGACACACAAATGAAATTATTACTCCTGTTTGTTCTCAATCTAAAGTCTCTAATATTCTATAAGAGGAAGGTACATTATGAGATAAGCTTCAAAGGAACTGGTGTCTCTTAATCATAAAATCAAATGGGGGAGAATGTCTAAAAAAGGTGTTAGTAGCTAATACAGAGAGGAAACAGCGTATGTGCAACAGTCCCCATAGTAATAAAATAGAAGTTCCCTACTTTAAATTAGTCTAACAAGACTAGATAATTTCCTTGCTTACATCTTGCTAAAAATGTATTCAGAATGATACCTGTAGAATAATAACATTTAAGAACTCTTTGGTTAATTTTTTGGTTGAAAAATTGGGAAGTTGGAGAGATGTACTATGAAACTACTGAAAAAAAGTAAATTATGCTGGCTCAGTTGACATTAAAACCTGGAATGAAACTGTACATGATTTAGAAAGATACCTTATGGAATCAATCTGTTTTTTAATATACTAAAGTCATTATGAATTGTAAATTCCCAGGAAGTTCCTGGTGCCATGCAGCTGTTGATACTTGAAATAGGGTATTTCCATTCCCCTGCTTTTGGAGCATGTGCTTGCAAGTAACTATTAACAAATTTCATAGTATAGTGTCAGAGTTGCCATGTAGAGAGAGAGCTTCATGCTGCTTCTGCTGTGACTAGAGCCTGAGTGGAGTAATAAAGCTGTTTTTCTCTGTTTCATCTGGCTCTGATACCCCATGGTTAAGGGTCAGGACCCTTAATCAATTCTCTGGGAGTCCTGCGTGTCTGATTTCACACTGCTCTGAGCCCTTCCATAGAGAATTCTTGCAATCTCTTGCCTGCTTCTATGACCATCAAGAATTTCTATTGGCACCCCGCAAAACAAAGTCAGGAGAACTTAAAGCAAATCAGGTAAATTTTGGTGCATTTTAGGTAATCGGTGTTGTACATCAGTAGACATTTTGTAGGCACACAGAAAAATCCAGTCTGAAGAGCCATAAGACAATGCAGTTTATTTTAGCAACTCAACAAGAACAAAATGACAATCTTTAAAAAAGATATGGCAAAAAATGAAAATACGCCTATTACTCATACATGGGGGAAAAGCCCAAACCTTCACGATAGTTTGACTCCAAATTTAGAAAAAATAGTCTTTCCAAAGAAGTTTGGAAGGCTAATGGTGTATGGGAAAACTCAAAAAAAAAAAAAAGGAGAAATGCCAAATGCAGACTCATCAATAGCTTACAAGGTTAGACCTTGTACTGTATCAGATATTTCTGATATATTGAACTCTTTCTCACATCTGCTTATATGAAGGACAATCCACTTTGTGATGGTGACCTTTGGTCCTCATGTCCCTGCCTGGACAGGCATCACAGTCTGTAGCTGTGATTTCAAATTGTTTCCAGTTCCTTTCTAGTCTTCGCAGGAGTTCCATAATTTTCTGCAACATAGCATAACAGTGGTAGGGTCTGTGCCAAAGCAGTCGTATGACAAAGTTGTTGAGCAGTGTTGGGCAAGTCACAAGTTTGTAAATTTGGGTAAATTGCAGGTCTGTCAAAAGAATAGATTACACAGGTGGAATTTGTGGAAGCAGCGTTGATGTGGAATCAGATTATAGCAGAAGTACTTGACTGGCAAGAGCTGTGGGGAATGTTGTGTGTTGAATGCACGTGAAATTCCTGGTCATATTCCTGGTCAGGTTCTTTTGAAGATCTTGATCTAGAAAGACATGAACTTTATTACTGCTTGTCCCCTTGTTGTAAATGCATAACTAAAAGCACTGAGTCATTCTGGCTACAGATCATGGTGCTCTTATCCTGGCTCACTCCTCCACACCTTTACTACTATTCATGCCAATTTCCTACACATAGTGTGTAGGCTCCCATCCTTAATGTGCTCTTCTGAGAGCATTCTGGCTTTTTGCAATCAAATATTAATTTCATTTATCCTACATGGTTTTAAAAGTTATTTTCTAGTCTAATATTATTCAGGAAATTTTCCTGTGATACAGTACGCAACATTCATTGTGGTGTAACAAACACAGCATAAGGCTAGTGCCTGAGGTCTTAGAGAAAATTTATGAAGATTCATATAGAATGTTACAACAAGAATAAATGTTTCAGATAAAATCCCAAGGACAAGGCAAACAACATTTTAATAGGAAAACAGGTTTCCATCTAAGTTCTACAGGGAAACCTCACATTTGAAAGCTGTTATTACCAAACAAAATATGTATTAGCTTGCTATCTAGTCATATATTACAGGTGTATTTGCTTTTCTTTGCACAGGCATTGTGTGAGAACTGAGGTGATGAAATCTATCTGGATTCTAATTTAGTAAGGTCAGCCTTATCAAAGGTTTGGTACCTCTGTCAGGTTACCTGGGTTCTGTGGCTTGGTTCTGTTTGTAGAGTGGGAGTAATGCTACCAGGTGGCAGCACATGCTGTGAAAGGCCAGAGAAGCTGATACTGAGTCTGCTCTGGGTCCCACCCCTGCACAGTCCTGGCTGCTGCCGTGACTGGGAGTGCTGCTCTGCATTAGAACATTATCTGCTTTTCATTGTGATGTTGTTCTGTGAATAGCCCTGGCATCCTTTGACTGTGCATCAGGCTGCTCACATGCCTCATCAAGACAGAGCACTGAAATTCCTTAGAGAGAAGCTTTCATTCCCTCTGCCAGCACCATCCAGAGGCAGAAAAAAGTTATCGTGAAAAATGAGTGAGGCTTTTCTTTGCAAAATTTTGCATAAATTCCCCTCAGCAGAAACATCTTTCCAAAACGAAGAGATTTTAAACATTTGCTCTGATATTGTTTTGGCAGTTAATGAGATCTGAAGTTTTAATGAGTCTGAACTCAAATTGATACTGTCCCCTTTAGAAGTATAAAGAAAAACAAGGTCATGAATAAAAGAGATTATTATGGAATTATTTTAGATGATTATCTGTTTAAAGTTATTCTATCCTCATTGTTTTGGATATGACTCCCTTTTCCCTCTCCTTCATTTCTGGATGAATAATACTAAGTCTGAAGGTCTTACAAAGTGAATAAAAAACCAAGTTTAGTTAAACTGATAATGCCATAATTCCACTGTCTCAGGTATACAGCTGCCTTACAGCCTTAAGGTAGGATGTATGTCAGGAAACTTTACACATTCCAGGCTTGCTTATATGTATTAAATACCAGGAAAATGGCTTCTACCTTTACCTTACCACCAAACAACTTATGCAGGATTGAATTCACTAGTTTGTTCTAGCCACCTCTATGTGAAACTGAATAAATATATTGATTTATTATTTAAGATAACATCTTACAGAAGTTACTCCACTGATATTAGTGGTTATCTGCCTAGCTGGTCACCTCAATGCATATATTCCATATTCACTTTTACACAAGCAAGATTAAAATCAACCAACACTGTCATCCTGCTTATAACTGTAAGAAAATCTTCTCATCATTTGAAACTAAAGGGAAAATTGTATTTTGACAGAATAATCATCAGGGTAGAATTAGTGCAGATTGAAACACGTCTAAGAAAATTAAGTAAATCTACCTGACAAATAGATTAATCTTTCTCCAAAATAGCATTGCATTTGCTAGTATATTGTGAAAGAAATCAGGAAACCCATGGTAAACCAGGACCTTTTTCTCCTTTGGAAAAATTTGCTTGTAGAATAGCATGTCTTATATGGCCTACTAGAGACAAAAAAATTCAAAATACTTATGAAAATAGTTCTGCATGTCATATGTGCAAGCTTTCACATACCATGTGTTTCTGTGTGTACCCTCAAAGTTCATGTCACAGTTACACAAAGCAATAAAAATGGAAAGGAGACTGGGATAATACTGTGATGCTTAATGGTAGGCTGCCTGTAAGTTGATATAAATAGTTTACACACCGCTGTAATTCATTTTTCATCATAGCATAAAAGAGAACTCCCTCTCTTCCCCCCAGCCCCCGGAAGATTTTGAAAAGTGAAGAGATGGCCGAGTCTAGAGCAGCTTCCACTCATGTAAGGAACTTGTAATCTCATGCATTATCAGTGGACATCACTGCCACTTCAGAACTGAATATTTATGTGAAATAACTACTTTGAACGGGGGAGTAAACTGTGTCCATTTAAAAGTGCCATGGTGGGCAAGGGGACCAAGCAGTTTTGGTGATATGATTTCTCTGAACACAGCACATGAAAGAAAAAAACACCACAACTACACAGAAGTGCCTTTATGAGAAGGCTTGGTGCAGTGGTCAGTTTTCATTTACTAATAGACCATGTGGATTGGAACAGAAAATTCAGATAAAACAAAATACATTTCATTTTGTAGTTTTATGATTATTTAAAATTATGACAGATTTGGGGTCCAATTAATACCTTTTGTAATGAAATATGAGTGACAAGCCTGAAGCATCAGAATTTTCTCTCTGTCTTCCTGCCCTTCATTTATTTTCCTCAAGTGCCTACGAAGACTTCAGGGAGAATTCTTAGATCTGATATAATGGCTTCAGTGCAGTGGAAACTGGGTGCTTTCTATGGGTGTGTTTTACATGACAGATCTTGGCAGTTGACTGAGTTTACCAGTTTCACTTTAAAATGTGTGGTTCAAGAAGATACCCTTCCTTGCTGTATCTCTGGGGGCTGTGCACTACAAACTCTGAGAGCTGCACTTGATTACTGGATTTTTCTCTTCAGAACACTCTCTGAATTAGACTTGTTAACAGCTTATTCATGTAGGCTTCATTTCCACATTCTAGGAAACACAGTTTGCGAGCCATGAAACAGATCAGCCTGTAGCCTTTTCCTTCTTGATGCTTCCATTACTTTGGAAGATGATGTGTGGTTTGTGGTTTTCCCCCTCATTTTACTCTGCCATGAGATGTTGTGAGGAAGAAAAAGCAAGCTTATGTTCTTCAGTTTCCTGAATTTTCCTTTTATTTCAGGACTTGTATGTGAATGGTAATGCTGAGTATATGCATAGAGGGATAGCAGGCTATGCCTTACAAACAATAGTCTAAGTCTCCTGGAGGTGCAAGGTTTCTGTTGCTTGGACTCCTTTCAGGTGCTTGAGGACATCCCATCCCCTGGTTTCAGAGTGGCTATGCCACTATGGTGAAATAAATCCAGCCCCAAAGAGGATTTAGACCTTCATCTCAATATTTTCCCTCTCTCCATACCTGACCCTGTTTGTGAGAATTTAGTTTTGAGGTCTAATAAGAAGGTTGTGTTACCTGATGTAGAAGCTGAGCAGTGTTGACACTGACTGAGATTTTTTGATGTGAAAATACAAGCATTCACTTACAGAAGAAGACCTGTAGTTTCTTCAGTCTTATGAGCTTGACAGTAGAAACTATATTTTGTCTGCTTCCTGTCCTTCCTTCATACACACTGTGGTTTTATCTCAGAAATCTTGTCTCAGCTGTAACAAAGGAAAAGAGCTCCTATTGCATAAACTACCAGCATTTATTAATACAGGATGACAAAAGTCTTATTAAGCTGAGGAAAGAGACCATATTAAGAAGAAATTCGGAAAGACTTGAACGTGGATCCTTTAAACATACTGTTGTATGGGTAATATTCACCTTCTAAATCCACAGTTCATTTGCACTTAGGCCGAGCCTGATTTCTCGACAGCTGCCAGACAGACGCTGTCCCTGATTGTGTTTGTCCATCTCTAAAGGGGAATGGGCAAGGAAACCTTTCCTGTGTGTGTGGGACAAGGCAGCACGGTGCAGGGTCCGGTCCCGAGCGGTGCCGGGGAGCTGCTGTGGGCCGGACCCGGAGCTCCGTCTCGGCAGGTGGCACTCTTGAGCTGACCTGCTTGGCACAGCGGCTTCCTCGCCACATTTCTCCCTCCCCCTCGTTTTTTAATGAATTATTTTCTTTTAATATCATGGTGATGTCTTCCGCATGTGTCTCAAACTGCAAGTCATGGCAGGGTGGTGTTGTACCACTTTAAATGCAGAGGGCAGCAAAAACCCTGTACAACAAGGAACAAGGTTTTGCACTTAGTTCCTGCTGAAAGTCCATTTCTTTCTGCAACCACGATAAAACCTGTTCTGATTCTGAGTAGTGCCTACTTGTACCATGTTTTTAAAGACTAATTTTATTCCTTGGTTGCAAGAAATTGCACGCATGTTGACAAAATATATAATGGCGCAGCAAACAGCTTATGGTCAGAATTTAGGATGGTTCAGTCCTCCCAGCATCCTGACCTGTGCACCACATGCATCAGATTGAAATCCTGTGGGGGGATCTTTACAAAAGCTGGCCCCAGCCTTGTCGGGAATTGCCTTCCAAGCATCCAGCTAGCATTACCAGTGTCATCCTGCAGAAGTATTAATGTGTGAAATACCTTTAAGAATAGGAATATTATGGTTACTGCAGCTGCATTTTTTAACTTCTCTGCACCTGTCAAACCAGTTTCCAGTGGTTGAATGCTCACATTTCACCCCTGCTGTTTCCCAAGCTATGAGATCTTAGGATTGTCATTGATGTAAAACTGAACATAATGAAGGTCTAATCTGCTAAAGTTGATTTGTATTACAGAAAGGTTTGTGTTTAAAGGAGATAACAATTCCTGATTCATTCTTGTATAGCTGCTGACTGAATGACATTCTTCCATTTAAATGTATGCTAATTCAGAGTTGTGTACTTTTTTTTACTTCAAAAGAGCAGCACCAATGACAGAAGATGAATAAGAAGAATCAGGAATAACAACTAAGAATAAATACCCCTGCAAACCCTTCCTCTGTGTAGTTTGTAGGAGATGCTCTACATTGATTCAAGAGGAAAAAGAAAGAAGACAGACTGTGACTTAAAAATGCTTACAACTGGAATGTAGTATCCTTAGCAGGTAAATAATAGCATCCTTCATAGTTCCTCATTTATGTGTTAACGGTTGACAAGTAAAAAATAGATTCAACAACACAATTAAATGTGTCTGTTTAACACACCAAGGGGTTATTTCCAGTTTTTTTTTTTTATGTTGATCACACCCAGTCTGGGATAAACTCTCTCCTATAAGACAACACAACACAACACAGACATGATCAGGTTATTCCTATGCATAATGTGTTCCTTGCCTCAGTTTTTAATAGCACAAGCATTGGTTCTTTGGATACCCAGCCCCCTGAGCTGGAAGACAGGGATGGAGAGCAGAATGAAGCCCCATGATCCAGGGGAAATGGTCAGTGTCCTACTGAACCACTTGGACACACATACAAGTCTATGGGGGCAGCTGAGACCTATCCAAGGGAGCTGGTAGAAGTGCTCACTGAGACATTTTCTGCCATTTACCAGCAGTCCTGCCTAACCAGGGAAGCCCCAGTTGTCTGGAAGTCAGGAAACATGATGCCCATCTACAAAAAGAGTTGGAAGGAGAATCGAGGGAGCTACAGGCCTGACCTCAGCCTGACCACAGCCTGACCTCAGTGCTGAGGAATATTGTGGAGCAGATTCTCTTGAGTATCATCACGTGGCATGTGCAGGACTCCCAGGGGACCACACCCAGCTAACTTGGTTTTAAGAAAGGCAGGTCCTGCTTGACCATCCTGATCTACAGCAAGGTGACATGTTTAGTGGATAAGAGAACAGCTATGGATGTCTGCCTTGACTTCAGTAAGGCTTTTGACACTGTTTCCCACAGCATTTTCCTGGACAAAATGGCTACTTGTGGCTTGGATGTGTTCTAATATCCAGACTAAACCTTCTGCTGTGCAACTTGAGGTCACTTCCTCTCATCCTGTCACTTGATACTTTGGAGAAGAAACTGATTCCCACCTTACCACAAATCCCTTTCAAGAAGTTGTAGGGAGCAATATAGTTCCCCCCTGCATCACCTTATCTCCAGGCTAAACACACCCAGCTCCCTCAGCTACTCCTCACAGCTTGTGTGCTCCAGACCTTTAACCAACTTTATCACCATTCTCTGCACTGCTCCAGCACCTCAGTGTTGTTCTTGTAGTGAGGGACCCAAATCTGAGCACTGCACTCAAGGTGTGTCCTCATCAGTGCCAAGAACAGGGGGACAATCACTGTCCTGGTCCTGCTGGCCACACTATTCCTGATGCAGGCCAGGTGCCATTGGCCTTTGTTGTGGCAAGGTGAGGGTCAGTCTCCTACCAGGTATCAAGTGACAAGATGAGAGGAAATGGCCTCAAGTTGCACAAGGGAAGATTTAGATTGGATGATTAAAAAAAAATATTTCTTTATCATAAGAGTAACCAAGTACTAGAACAGGCTACCCAGGGAAGTGATGGTGTCACCAACCCCTGAGGTATTTAAAAGACATGGTACTTAAGGACACAGTTTAGTGGTGGATGTGGCAATGCTGGGTTAATGGTTGGACTCGAGGATCTTCACGGGTTTTTTAATGTAAACAGTTTTATGGTTCTCTATATTGGGATGTCATAATCATTCTTTTTAATGCCGTTTTAAAAACTATATTCCTATTCACAATTATATTGAGCAAGAACACATTGTATCCTATGTGTTCAGTTTTCTTTGTATAGGCAAGTAAGAAGTGAAAAGTGACTAAGGCATGGTCCATGCAATTCTGACTGTGGTCTGTCCTAAGCTGCTTGAAAACCCGGGTGTGGCCATGATACATTAAAAATATACTATGAACAGCTAGAATAACTGGCTGTTTGTTGTAAGGATCTTGATATTTTCTTCAGAAACCATCCAGAAATTAGTGAAAAAGAGTGTGTTTCTTTTCTCATCACTTCTGAGACACTAGCAGCTTTCCAGGCAGGTATTCCATCTAACTGGAGATTCAAAGGCATTTTAGAGCAGATGTTTCTGCAACATCTGATATGACTCATCATGGGTGAGATGCTACTAGAATACCAGAATTTATCCTCTCTTAAGACCAATAAGAAATGATCAAACTGCAGAGACAGTGCCCAGAGGTATGAAACATGACATGTTTCAGGGATGTGTCTCCAAACCTTTGTTGCTCAAAGGACATATGATGCCTCTAGACAAAAATGTTTCCCAACACAGCATGGAACAACATCAGCACTCTCATAATGCACAGCTGTGTATCTTGTACCCTGTGGAGCTTAGTCTCTGCTCTGGAGAATTGCTTACATGACATTGCCATCTGGATGCATGCAAATTATTTTGTTCTTTGTTTTATAAAAACATTAGCCTTGCTGCTGAGGGGAGGTCATTCAGGGTGTCTTTACCTACAAGTACATAAACACATCTTCCCTGCCCATACAAGCTTACTGTGTATAGTTGCAAGGACATAAGATTTTTTGTGATGCTGTAGGCATGTAAAGAATGTAGTGGTTTGCTTACTTTATTCTACTTGTGGAGACTGTCATTGCAGCAAGCCTCTTCTAGTTGTCTTTCATTTGTTGCAAACTACATCTGATATGTGGCAAGCCCAGCTTGCTGGATGTTGGATGAAAATATCTCAAACTGTATGTTTTGATCATCCTGTGCTCTTACTTGTCTCCTGCTGACCTTGCAATTGCAAGATACCCTCCTTGTAAGCATAGTGCTTGATTAATCACAATTCCCCTTCAGTCAGGCTTCCAGCAGAGCAGCTGCCCTGCTAATGCTTCTTCAGGGCTCAGGGTTGTATTTGCTCTCTGGTTTTGAGGAGTCCTGAGCAGTTAACACCTTTTTTGTCATCTTTATTTTGGCTGCATGTGAATTAGCAAACAGACTGTAAAAAGTGTAAATAAAGTGTAATTCAAAACAAATGGTAATGGCCATTTGTTTTGTCAGCTGGTTTATTTTTTGGGGAAGGGTGGCTTATTAAATATTCTTTAAAGAAATGTCTTTAATAAAATATTGTGTTAGAATCTGTTTGTATTTGCAGTGCTTCAGGAATTTGGCAGTTTGTGTGTGCATGCTGAGGTGTTTGCCAGCCTCAGAAAAGAAACTGTGTTTTCTTGGAGTTCTTCTTAGAATAAGTGCTCTTAGAAAAAGAGAGGATGAGGAAGAATGTTTCTCAGGTTGCTGTCACGCTTCAGTCATTTTAACCTCTATACTTCATGCACTGTGCATGAAATCTATTTCCCTGCTGCTTCCTCTGGTTCATAGTACCTAACTAGGCAGGTCTGCTTAAACATTAATTAATTTCAGCCTGGACTCAAATTAAGGTTTAAATTCTTGAAACACTGCCACCAACATGTGACAGATTATGAAGTTGAGATCAGCTATGCTTCTTTATTTAAAAGACATTAAGTAAGAGAGGTAATGGATTTGGGGCACCTATGTGAACTTTTAAGAGGCTGGAACACTGCAAATTTCTTGCTATTTTAGTTTTAAGAATACAGAACAAAAGAAATACGTACAAAAAGATAGTTGATGTTGTTTTTTAATATCTCACAATTTTCTGGATTATTTCAACAGACTTAGAAATGATGGTGGAAATATATGTTATTAATTTTTACTCCTTGTTCTATGGGAAATAAATAAGCCATCCAAGTGGTTTTCTTCATGCAAGTTCTCTTTAGTAGCACAGCATTTCTGCTCAATAAAACCTAGTTCTCACTTCTTTTTGTAGAAACCTGTTAAATTCTGTTTTGGCCAGAAACTATGAAAAAGGTAATCACATATGCAGAGGTTTAAGTAGGAGAGATTTCTCTGGCAGCCACATGATAAAGCATTTCCTTCATTTCTCCCTGTCCCTGACATATTAACATGTTGATTTTTGCAAAACATGACTGCCAAGAGTATTTTATGATGCTGAGGAGAAATTATTGGAGATTAATAAGATCTTTCAACTTCTGCCCTTTTTATCAGTAATCACCTAAATTACTGTCCCTGATCAGAAAAATTATTTGATCAGTTTATTAGGTATGGATGGTGAGAATTAAAGCTCCATATGAGTCTTTCTGTTTTCTCTAAAGTGGTGTGTGGTACAAGAAACACAGATGTCACGGTGGATAAACAAAAACGAGCTTTCAAGAAAAAGCTATGGAAAGATGTTTAAGGAAGTCCTTGGCTGTTTACAGTGGAGATTGGCGAGAAGGGAAGGACTTTCATCTCTCTTCGCCACAGGTAAGATTGGTACTGAAATTCTGTGTGAAGTTGTTGTACTCATGCTCTTCAAAAGAAGGCTGAAAATCTGACAGGGCAAAAAAGAAAAGAAATCACTGTGTGGATGAATTGGAGTCTATTATTCATAGAGAGACAGAAGAGGTCAGCCTGATTAGTGGACCACCAGGCAAGATGTTTCCACCAGTAAACTCTTTTTTTGTATAATTGAGAAAATGATATATTTCCATCTGACCCTAATGGTCAGTGATTTTATATAGCCTATGCTCGTTTACAGCCTACACTGTAATTCAGTAAAGTTACAGTATCAGTGGGTTGAGACTTGGAGGGAATGATTGCTGCCTTCCTGGTTTGCTTGTGCATGGAAACTGAAGCAAGGTTTCTGTGTCAGTCAGAGGACAACGACAGACACTGTTTGTTAGTCTGAAGAAGATACAGGGTCAGCAGACTCTGCCATGCCAGCAGATATGAAAATATGAAGAACAAGAATGCACACTTACTTAGCATTTTAACACGATAAAATATTTCTTTCTACATTACTGTCTTCTCCAGTGACTACCAACACTGCATAATAAATCACCTAAATTATATCTAGGGAGTCTCACTGTTCTATAACTGCTGCAATAAAGGTGTTTTGTATGCTCTGATTGCTTTCCTCTATGCTCCTTTCCCTTGGAAGACACTGAACCTCTTCCACAAATTTCCATCCTGGACTGTGTTTAATAGGCTGCACAAGATAATACCTTTGAAAGAGTGGGGTCAGAAGAGGGAAACTGAGTGAAAAAGTCAAGAAGTATCTAAATATTTTGTCTCACCAAAAGGAAAGCAGTTATAATCTGAACAACAGCTGGGGCTTCTTATGATTATTTCTTTCCTTTCTTTCTTTGAATTCTAGACCAGCATGCAAGGTGAAAGCTTAACTACAGTGCTTTACTTCAGAGATGCTCATAGGCAGTGGAGCGTGCCAGACTTTGTTGGAATTTGAAACTGCAGTCAATGGCATTTTCTGCTGTTCTGATGCTTATCCTATTCAAACAGTAAATTTACTATCTAATCACAAGTTGCATTGTCAGTCTAAACAGAGTAATGCAAGGCTTCGAGGCATAAGGTAATCCAACAAGAATGACAGCCAGTGAAATTACTCTTGTGTTTGCTTTTTCATTATGGAGGAAGCCTTTGAACTTTCAAAATTAGTGGTCCTATATTCTTTAGGTCTTCCCAGGTGTGTGAGTCCAAGACATACACGGCAATCAGACAGCTAGTCAATTACTACTTTCTAATGCAAATAGTGCAATTATTGACAGAAAGCAAAATGAAATATTGTGGGCACCCTGCAATTGCTTCATCAGAGGCAGTAGGGCTTTCACTTTGGGTGCTTGCACGCAAAGACTCTGCAATTCATCCATGAAAAGAGTTCATGGTCCGTGACCCAGCGAGTATTCCCTACTCACTGATGCCCATTGTAACATTCTGTATCCTTTTGGCTCAGATTAATGCCAGCATAGAAACTTAACAGCCCTAGAGAATCAGGCTGATGGTGTCGCTGGGAAGTCATTATTGACCTTTTAATTTTGTGCATTATGCACCCTCAGGGACACCCTCAGGTTAATGGCATTTTAGAATAACATCAGTATTTTGACATGACAGCCTTGCAAGGACTGTAATACAGACTTAAGTCAGGTTTTACAAACAATTCATGGACAGCCAGATACAGAAGGGGTATGCTTAATCTTGGAGGCCACATACCATTCTGCATATTATTCCTTTGGCATGGTTGCTCTCAAAATTAATGTTACCGAAGTAACTTATGAAATGTGCACTTCTAATGCAAATATTTAGAAGGAACAGTAAACACAATAAGACCTAATTTTGCTGAAAAATGTAACGTTGAACTTGCCCTTCCCTCCCTACTGCATGTGATCTGATACTGTTTCCTCAGAGTAAGATGTGCTTATCTAGATGTTGAATAAGGAGACCTAACATACTAGACACCTAAAATTATAGTAATCTTGAAGTTTATTCAGTTAACTGGAATTAGGAATTTGGCATTGTTTTCCTATTTCTGACACAACCTTGCCCGGTAACTTCACTTAAATCACTTAATCTTGTATGGTATTTTTGTATTAGAGATATAATAAATTCAGCAGGAAGAAGTGAACTAGAAATTAATTTTTTTCACATCTCTTGTCCATTTGTCATGATGGGGTTTTTTTATGTATACCCCAAAAATGCCCATTTCAGAGGGTCAGTGGTCTCCTGGTCTCCCTTCTTGAGGGCACAGGTTTCCCTGCAGAATGGCATGCAGAAGTTGTTGTCTGAACCACTGCAAAAACAACTAAGAGTATCCAACACTGCACAAGAACAAGACACAATTGGTCCAAGAACAATGAGACTTACAGGACCAAGCTTCTCCATGGTTCCATTTCAAGCCCAACACATTTAGGGAGATTATATTTCCCTAAATATGTTTATGCTTCACCTGCCCTGAGATGTCTGAAGAATCCATGTTCTAGAGCAGTTCATCTGGCAGTTCTCAGCCAGAAACAGACTCCTGGAAATGAACCACCAGTGGTCCCACCATCAGGTTTGCTTGCCTCCAGCCCCTGAGAAGTGGGCCTTGCTTCTGCTCCTGTTAAGCTGAGCTAAGTGGGGTTTTAGACTGATTACAGCAGCTGCCAATTGCAGCAGCATCAGTCACCAGCAAGCTTGGCTCCTGAGAGATTTTTCTGTTGCCACCCAGAGCTCAGTGAAACCCAGCCTCTTTCTCCATTTCTTAGTCCCTCATCTATGGGGTAGCTACATTCAGTGTCACCTTCAACTTTCCTTCCTATAGTTTTTTTTAGTTTAATTTGAGCTCTTTGAAACAACACAGAAAAAAACTATGAATTATTGGGTAATGTAATTATATATATTTAAGATGTTAATGCAATACAGACCTATGGTTATTTGGGCCCTTACTGGCCTGAATTTTAGAAAATTGCTTAGCAAACTAAAACAATTTTTTAAAGAGTACATTAACTTTTAATGCAATGACAGGTTTCTTTCTCTTATGTGAAATAAATCAAGGCTTTAGCAAAGGCTGACACATCCTACAAGACTAATGTTTGCATGACAAGGATCAGGGGAAAAATGACAAAAATAAACATCACTGGAAAACTGATTTATGAGGCTTGTTTTTTAATCTACCCAAATTGCATTAATCTGGACCTTTTGCTCAAAAGCTATTACCTCAGTCTGTTACCCTAAAGGAAACTGGAGAGAAGGACAAATATTTAGTACCAAGCTGTAACCATTTATATTGATGTGCTTATGTACAGCAACAAAGTTTTGATTTCTTTGATAGAAAGCTCATTATCTAGAAAGAGGGGTCTAGTGGTTAAAACCAAAAGAGTCTTTATACTCTTCATAATTGCTTAGGTGGCACTTCAAAGAAATAACCCATCCAATAGAGAAATGAAATGAAAGATCTAAATTTAAACAAAAAAATCATAGCAACCTACACATTTTTCATTTAGAAGAATAATATCTAACAGTATAAATCACTTCATGCTTTTATGTTTTTCTCTGGATTCCTCTTAATTTTAAATACTAAATGCAATTTAGTTTTAGGACTAAATCATTGTCCTTTGTGCCATTAATGCTTAAATCCCCAAAGTTTCAAGAAGAATAGGATTAATATTCATCTTGATTGCTGTTATAATGCATCGAACAACTTTTATTCAAGATTCTTGGAGAGTCTGTGCTGACAAAACCAACTTTGTTGTTCATCCCTTGGGAGCAAAGTTCACTTAGATAAATTTTTTCAAGTGAATTTTTTTGATGATTAAAGCTACAAAATGTAAGCTACTATGACTTTTAACATATCTGAAAAGGTAAAAAATAATGCTTTATACATATTTTTTACAAGATGGTATAAATTTTATTCTATACAATATTATTGCATTGTAAGAACTGTGTTTGGGAAAACAGACTTTCCTATGTCTGCTGTTCTCCATGACCTGTGTCTCTGGTAATTTTCCACGGCTTGTCCTTAGACTAAAGAGAAGGATATTCCACAAGAGTCATGGATTTGTCTCAAATTTGTGATTTCTTGACTTACTGATTTATGTGGCAAAAGAGTAGCTTTATTTAAGCATAGATTGAGGTGTAGACTTTTAAATGATTGCACAAAGATGTTCTAGTTCTTGTAATCTACCAGTACAGGTGTGAGAGGCAGAATTTGTTTGCGTAACAGATAATGCTGAGTGACAGCTGAAGTAACTTATAAGAAAGACACAAATATAGAATTTAGAATACTCTGACAGGATCCAGACATTAGCTTTCTGTTGTTGTTGCTGTGGTTTTTATTCATCTAATAAAAACATCAATTACATGGGTAAAAAACTGCCTTGAGTATGTGTGGGAAGTCTCCTCAAAAGTTCCTGGTTGCTTTGTTGTCATTGATCCAGTTTTATGGGATATCTGGTATAGGAGAAGCAAAGAAACCATGCAGTTTTTCATAGCCTAGAACAAGGGATGTTAAAGGCTGGCTTCTACCTGTTAGGCACTGTTTAGGTTTCCTGTCACTGTGTCAGGTCCCTAGAGATTGATTTGCTTCCCACACTCCAGTGGCTTAAGGGTCAAAATAACGCTGGTCACAGAATATTGAAGTTTCTCACTCTAATATCCTGCCCTATGCCATTTAAGCAACCAAACCTGGGATGTGTGACAAACTGACTAGCTGCTTCTCTTTGCTTTGTAGTAGAGTACATAATGTGTAATATTGTCAGGTTTTAATGCCTCTCTCCAAACACTTTTGCCCTTTTTACTGTAGCAAGAAGGGACATGCTTTGAAGGTTCATCCTTCTCTAAGTGTATTCTGTATGTATGAATGGAAGTTCAGCAATGCCAGCCTCTAAATAGGGTGATGACTCATGTTAATTATTTATAGACTAATTGTGTGGAAAAGAAGATGATATCACTGGTAAAAAGCTGTATTTCACAACCTCCCATTCTACCCAGACTAAGTGGCAGTGACCTGCAAAGTAGAGACATTGGACTGAATAGTATAAAAGGTCTCTCTTCATAATTAGTACTTTTTACTTTCAGTCAAGGATACAGAAAGCTAAAGGAGTGACATCTAGATTGAAATAAAAAAAAAGCTCAAGGAATGTAAGGATATGATGACAACTGGTAAACTTTCAAGATTTAGTGTTTTTATCTGTCCAGGTGCTGTCTGTTTCTCCTCCTCTTCACTGGTGTAAATCAGCTTGAGATACTTAAACAATAGAAGACCAGACCAACTGTTTACTATGGAATCACTGTAGTAATTTCAATACTGTCAAATTCCTCAGGTGTTTAAGTAAATACAATGCAGACTTCCACTGCAATTACATGATAACCTGTCAAAAATCATAAATGTCCATCTTTATATAATTAAAAAGTTTTATAAAGAGATTTTCTTGTCATCACGTGTCACCAAGACTCTTGCAGGACAGTAGCTCTAGAAGACCATTAACACCAGTATTTAACTTGTTTGGGATAATTCGAAGAAAATATTTATTTATACAGCATAGCTGTGAAATCAATTGATTGTTTGCTGCTAACACATGAACAATTATTGCTACCCTGTAGCATTAGAGAAAGCAAACATTTCACAACAAGAAAAGAAAAACAACCCTGAAAGAACCTCACACAGCTTCGTATTTCTTGGTTTCAAGAACAAAAAGTACTATATTAACTTCCTTGAAGCCAGAGTGTGTAGTCTATGTTATATGTCTTTGTTAAGGGATTGAGGAGCAATAACTCACCTCCTTATTTCTGTGTGACAGCTAGCAATATTTATGGTGTATCTGCAGAGCTGCTGCTGTTCCCCTAAATAAATCATAGTAGGCCCAAACATTTGAAATATTTTTTAACAAAAAAAAATAAATCCACATTTCTATTTATTTTGTTCATAATTTAAAATCCTTTGGTATTTTAGAGAGTTCTCTGTCACCCTGAAGCCTAGCTTTATTTTTTTTTAATTGACATTATATTGACATTTTAATTGACTTTTTTTTTTTAAATTGACGTGCTTCAAAGTTCAAGTATTTTCAAGATCAAGTACATTGCAGGATAAGGGTCTGGCACAAAGCCATAAAAGAATGGAGGAGGGTCTGGACAAAACCAGACACTTCTCTCTAACATCAGGCAAAGCAAGCACTAGGGAAAGTCATGTTGCATTAGGCTGTATGGTATCACCCTTCAAGGGCAAGGAGGCAGGCCCTGACTGTCACTGCTCATTTCTCAGTTTCTTCTCAGAATGCTGAGTCCACACAGAGGATGTGCAGAAAATGAAGCAGCAGCTCAGTCTGTTCCATCATAACTTCAGAGAGCTATGGAAATAATCTTACTTGAAAAGTAATCATTTTGTTGAGGAAGGAGAGAAAGAGATGGCACACTTGCATGTGTGAGAAAGTGGGAAAAAAGTAGATTTTGGAGGAATGTCTTAAATTTCTCATTGAAGTTTGAAAAATTTCCAGTGCTCTGTGGCATTGCTGTGCATGTTTGTCAAACAAGAAATGTCAAAAACTTACAGAACTGGCATAGATTTGATTATCTGCCTTTTTAATGTATGGGTGTTTATGTGAGCACTTCTTTTGTTAGGAAGGAACTGCAGAAACAGAATGTTTTCTTTAACCTGTCAGTACTTGTTTTGAGAAAAGTGTTCTTAGAAACTATTTTTTCTTTCCAGGACTGACATGAGGCAGGTTTCTAAGGCCCAGATCCTGCTGGTTTTTTTCTGTCCCAGTTTCTTTGGAGATAGGCTCCTTTGTCTAGGCCAGGATATATTCATGGGAAACCCTAGATTCAATTTTTTGAATAATTCAGGACTTAATTATTTTTTATATTATAGATTTTGAAAAAATGTCATTAATCTGTTTTTTTTTTCAGCATTTTTTTTTTCATTTCATTTTCATTCAGATTTTAAGCTCGCTTTCTATCCCACCTCAGCCTCTTGAGAATTACTGTTTCTGAATTAATTCAGCTGAAGAAAACCCCAAACCAAATAATTTTTGCTGCTGTGGAACAGCTTCCAGCAAGCTATGAGGGATTAATTCAAGGTTACTTGCCAAGATATTCTTACTTGGAAGTTGATTTAACCTCCCAATAATTGTACCCTCTGTGTACCATCTCCCAAAATTTGGTTCTCTGAGTAGGTTTGTTTCTGCGGTTCCCGCTGTATATGGGACATCTGACTCAAGGTCAGGCTTTCTCCTGGGGGTTTGGGGGCTGCTGGATGCTGTGGAGCTGCTGGCTGGGGTCACTGGGGCACCCAGGGTGTTGTTACTGGGTTTGCTGTGGAGGGGATATGAATAAGAAAGCTGGCTGTGAGTGCCTGGCACCCTGGAGTGCAGCAGGGAGAGCTTTGGGGTAGGGCTGGGGCAGTTAGAGCCTTTGAATTGCTTGAACTGCTTGACTAACAACCCACCCCCAACCTTCATGAGGTTGATAAGTGGGTTCCTACCTTCCACCCAACTCTTATGAATGAATAGAAACCATTTCAGTCTCGTGAGGGAGAGGTTTATACTGCCCTTAATACATTTGGAGACTTTGTGCCGCTAATTTATGTTTATAGCGCAAATTTAAACACATGCATTTATCAACGTACATAATTGTATGTATGGAACTTCAGTGTTGGCCCATAACAAATTAAATCCTTTTCTAAGGATACTGTGAAATATGGAGTCACGCTAAAGGACTTCCTGCTTCTGAAGATGAAGCTATTGACAATATTCTAAATAAATTCTCTAATCTCACAAAACATTCTAAATCAAATTTTCTAAACTCCCATTCAGTTGGCACATTTTTTCCCACGTTAAAATGCAAGTACCTTAATGTTGGGTGGAAAGGCACATGCAGTATAGAATAATTGACCATGAAATAAAAATGAATCTTTTTTAACATGAGATGAATCCCAAGTCTGATTCGATTTTTAGCACTGCTGACACACCTGCTGTTAAGCCCATGGTAAATAAAGCTCTGGGTGTGGCTGTAACTTTAACTTACAAAACCACTGTGGAAGGGGTGTCTAACATGTATTTAGGCACTTTGTCCACTAGCAATAGCAGCATATAGAATAAGAATTGTATACTGTGACAAAGAAGCAAAGAAGGCAGCAAGCATAATTTTCCTATGATTTAAAATACTGAGAACTTTGGAGATGAGTTGTCTGTGAAATTTTCAAGGGGTGAACCTGATGTATGTAAACGTGGAAAGACAAAGTTAAGCCTCATTCTGCCCTCAGCCTCAGCACTTTCACCTCACATTTCATTCATTCATAAATGGTAATTAAAAATTAATTATAATTACTGAAAACTAATTCCATTTAACCAGAAAAAAATCTAAGACTAATATGATTTAAAATATTTTTAGTTGAAAAGGTGAAATCAATCACGTGAGGCTAGTGGGTAGTCTGCATTCTTCTGTACCACAGTTTACTTGGAAATACCTTTTCTATCTTGAAATCATTCTTGTCACCATTAGAGAAATCAGGTAATACCTTGTGGTGTGTTATCTCATCCCTCACTAGTGGGAAAATGCAGAGCGAAAAAAAGTATTAGTATTCATTTTTGTATTAATTTTTAAAGTTTAAACATGAAGGCCTGGGAGGAGGAAGAAATGCCTCAAATCCTTAGCGAGAATCAAATCTTTCTTAACTTACTTATGGCTGATCAAGAGGGCTGAGATTTAATTTGTAATGATGATGTATTTACACTACTTTAGATAAAATCTTACTGCATTCAGGGAAATGTTTGATTGTTTGCTGGCTGGATCTGTCTCATGAGAGTTGGTTGAGAGAGGTATTAGTGGATTAGCTAAGAATTTATTTGCCTTCAGCTCAGTACTAGCATTACTACAATGAGTTTAGTAGATTTATAGAGTCCTGACTCAATACTTAGGAGTTGAACAGGGTGGAATGAATTTTAGAATTTTTCAGAAACCTCAGTGAAGGAAACAGTGCATTTCTAGCATAACACTTGTGAAGAATTCATAGAGTAGGCATTCAGTGAAATTATTTGTTTTAAAAGAAGAAGTCCTGTTTCTGACTTAGTTCTTTTATGCAGAAATTGGATTTCAGAGAATGAAAAACAGTTGTAGTAAGAGCAGCTAATACCACACTCTTTATATATCCATGGGAAAAGCTACTTCTTTTTTTTTTTTACCCCATTTTTACGTTAGATTACATATTTTGCTCCCACCACTTCATCGTGTCAGGAGCTTTTTAGCCTTTTCTATGACTTGGTTTTGAGGTTTTGGAAACATCAGAGAACCCATCAGAGCATTAGAAGATCCAAAATGCTGTCTGAAGTGGGATTCAGAAGTACTGCATTGTGTTTGCATGTCTTGATACTTCACTCTTTTTTGCATCACTCAACTTCTGTTTATATCCAAGCATATTTCCCATTTTGGGTGTCCTAGCCTGTGCTGTAATCTATTTCACTCTTTGACAGTTGCACACACTTTCATTTCATGTGATATGAATGACTTTCCCTCAGATCCACAAGAAATGTGTTGAATTTCTTTTATGTGGTGACATCACTGAATTGAACTCAAGGTTCAAGAGGGCAAAAGGTTTTCTAATTATTTACTATGCCTCTCGATGGAATGTTGACTAGAAAATATCTGCTTATCAATCTGCAAAATGCTGGTAAATTGTATTTTTATGTGTTGTTTGTATGTACCCTTTTCACTGCTTCCCTGTGCCTTACATTCCTGATGTCTTTTTCAGATGTCATTATGGAAATGTCATAGATCAAACCTTTCAGTAAAGATGTAATACAGAACAAACCTGACTTGTTATGACCTTAAGACCTGATTTGGTTGGCTGCATTATTTGTGTTTACAGAATATGGCTTCCTACTCTGCATACAGCAATAACTTTTGTTGGGGTTTGGTTTTTTATTTTGCTTCCCTGTGTTTGAACTTAGCATAAAAATGCTTCTACCCAATAGAAAGAGCATTTCTGGCATAAAAATCAACATTCTTCCTAAATAAGGAATGAGTGGCAAGTATGGACCCACCTTACACTTTCAGAGAAGTACCTTCCTCTACTCCCTCCAGTCTCATTTGCGCTAAAAAGCTTCACAGGAAGGAAAGAAGTTTGTAATTGGTTTGTGTATTCACATTAAACCAATTCCTCTGGCAGACCACTGAAAAAGCCCTGTTTTCAAATCAGTGAAATTGAATTTCAAACAAGCTTCAACTGTATCAATAACAGATTAAGGAGAGCAGATTTCAGTGAACAGGATTATTCCTGTCAGTGCTATGAAGAGCACCACTGTCGCTTATTTTGGTTTGATGCTCAAATACTGGAGCCTTGACTGTAGATTCCAAGAGAAAGGCTTGGATACAGAGGGAAAGCTATGTTTGGACTGGGGCACTGCAGTTAATGTAGTTAATTGGTTTCATTGATTTTTTCCTCTTTTTTACCATTGTAGCACAAGAATTGTGAAGCACATTCTACACATTGTCCTCAGTTTTCATAACTGTCACTTCCCTAGACAAAATGCCATTGTAAACATGAGCATCCACACTGCAAAATGAAAAAATAAATATTGTGTGTTACACTGTGCAGTATCTATGAAAAGCAAGAATTGTTTTTATATTATTTATTTATTCAGAAAGTGCAGCTGGCCTGCTTCTACTTCTGAATCCTCTAACATGCCTTAAGAATGTCAGACTCCATTGTAAGAACCCTTATTGCAAAATTAATTCTTTATGCTTCCCTATACAGACACTTGTAAAGATGGTGACAAAAATGTCTCTTACCAAGCACAAATTACAAGGGAAGACTTTTAAGTCCTTTTCCAGAACCAGTCTATCACAAGGTTTTCCTTTTTTTACTTTAAAGTACACCATGGGGGTTGTCTTCCAGCTGGAACCCAGGCTGTACACCTTGATCTGCTTCCTGGTCATGGTGGCAGGAAAGGACTTGGCTTTGCTGATGGAAGTTTCTGACTGTTAAAATGCCCACTGTGAAATTGTGGTAGCCACTAATCCAGACTAATTCTTTCCTTAGAAACCAGAAATGTCTTTGCAAGATATGATATATGTGCAGGAGCAAAAGCAACCCATGGCTGCTCTCCAGCTCCTCTACCACACTACCAAAGCAAAAGGATGTCCTGGCATGATCCTGCAAGCGAGTGATGTGACCTCTGCCCCAGGAAAAAGGGAATTAGAGTCCTTAATGCTTCTCTCTGGCTGAAGCTGGGCCCTTATGGCTTTCCCTGCCATCTCACCTTTATGTAGTTTGAGAGGGGTGCCCACTATGATCACCAGGCATTCAGGGATCACGTTACAGAGGTTTACTTTGAAACCTCCCTCGGCTCATGGTCCAGAGTTGCTGAATTTACCAGATTCAACTCGTCATACATAATTCAAAATTCTGATTAAGCCATGTTCAATTCTTTGCATCGCAGTTGGCTTTTTAAAAATCCTTTCTCTGGGAGGGGTTATGAGTTTTCTGTTTGAGACAGCTAAGGGAATGTAAAGCATTTTTCCCCCCAAGCAAATTCTACTCTACTAGTGTTTGGGTGGAAATAATTAATTTGGATTTAATCACAGCAAATTTTTTTCTATATAGCTACAAGCATTGTGGCAGTCAATTACAAAATCACTGAAGTAGTTGAAGGAATACTGAATAAGAATACTGAAGGAATGTAATATATGGGGGAAGACTATTAATCCAGTAACCAAAAATTAAATTAACCAGCAGAAAAAAAAACAAACACTCCTGAAAAAACCTCTGTCACTTTTTCAAAAATTTATTATTTTCACTCTTTCCCAAGTACTGTCAAAAAGTTTTCTAGACAACTCTTTTTCCCCAGAAATGTAATTGAAAAGGGCATCTCATTTGCAGATGAACTATGTCTCTGAATACATTAGTGAAAATATACAGCAGCCAAATCACCAAAGGAGCATGTATAATGAAGAGATTGTCATCAGGTTCTAGAGTGATATCTGTTTGTAAATTCATGTGTTGCAAGCCTTGAACAACGAACAAATCTCCATGTCAGTCAAACCCATGGTACCTGTTTGATTTCAGATGTATTTTTGAGGTCCACTGAGAGCATGAAAGAGCTTCCCACGTTGGTAGTCACTTCCCAGCCAGGTCAAAAAGGCAGAGTTCACCAGGGTGACAAGGGGTTGAATGTGTAGACATAACTTTTCATTTTACAAAATTTGTAAATCAAAGGACTTTGCTATTTTTCAACAAATACCAATACCAGCCTTCATTTTATTCTTATCTAATCAGTGAAACATGTAAGCAATAAAAGAGTTTAATTTTTCTACTATTCTAAGACTTCTACATGGATACTGAAAATAGGATTGAATGTGTTTTAAGATGACAGATTGAACTGTGTGTAATGATAAAGTTTAATGCAATTTTTGCCTATACAAATCTAGCAGTTTTGTGATTTATTTTAAATTTAGAAATTCTACAACTTTGCCATTTACACAGAGGAAAAACAACTCTTAAAGGGTTTCATAGCCAAACATATTTCTTCTTTTCAGCAGAAAACAGCAAAAAGTACCCAACAAAAATAGAATTTATTTTCTTCTGGATTTCCCATCAAAGTGGGCTTTTTGTATGAAGTATGAAGACGGTGCACATGAAATAAACCACTTAATTTTTCCATGATCGGAAGAAAGAATTTAATTTCACTGCTGATTAGAAAAGAATGTTTAATTAGACTAATAATGGATATCCAATTTACTGCTTTTCTTTCCTGATACAAACCCTGTTCAAAAACACATCAGATGTCCTGTACTGCAGTGCCATAGCTTGTCCAAATTGTAAGCTGTGGTATGAGACACACACATAGAATTTTTTCATACCTCTGTACACCCCTTTTGAAATTCTCTTTCTCAGGGCTATGGTGAGAGGCGTGTATGTGTAGCTATGTGCAGCCTTTCATTTAGCTATTTGTGATTTGGGTTAGCTCAACTTCTGTAAGAACAAGCTCAAATGTTCTTAGTTTTTGTAATACTCTTGGGTGAGTAGAGGATATGTTTTGTAGAAGGAATTAAAAGAAATAGTTTAATCACCTGTTGAAGCATTATTCAGTTGAGCTCTCGGGGAAGAGTTATATCAGATGAATTATTGCTCTTTGGCTTGAATCTACCTAGAAATGTTGGCCTAGAATTACAATCCTTCTTTTCCCTGCTTGGTGTATATGTGCAGTTTGGTCACATTACAAAATAAAGGTCCTCAACCACAGTTTCTAAGAAGAAATGGAACTCTGGATGAGACAACACTTGGCAACAGAAAAGGAATTCCAGGAGAGCAGAATAGACATATGAAATAGCGTGTTCTCCATGTGAGTTTTTAGAGGATTGGTTCTCCTCTGTAGCTGTTTCAGGTGACAGCCTTGGGCCTCAGGGTGCTGGTGACAATTAGGATATTCAGCACCATCAGCAAGAGGCAATTCCATAAGCTGTATGCAACATATTGTTTTTCCTTTCTCAAAGGAAAGTTTCCAACAGATCATAAAACATGAGGGCAGACTTTATGGCATCTCTAAATTTTTAAGAATATCCATTATACTTATTAATGACATATTGGTTCAGATGCAAAGCTAATTGAAATCAAGAGCCTTTCTGTTATTTCCCGTTGATGGTCATGTTCAGTAGAAGCAGCTTGAGCCATGACTGAATTTGAGTGTTCCTTTAAAACTGCATTAATTAATAATTAATTAATTTATTGAAATAGCTGAATGAAATATTTTTAACTGACCAGCATACTTAAGAAATTCCTTAGAAAGATCTGTTTTCTTTCTCCTTTGGATGTTTTGATTCAAATCTCTGTCTACTTGTTTTATAATCTGTTATGTCTGCCTTGGGTTACGTTATAAGCAGATGGAAGTATTTGTTTTAAAAACACACTAAAAGAAATTATCAGAAGCATATATTGTCAAAATCCACTGTTTCCTCTGGGTTTACATGCTAAAATATGCTATGAATATAATTTCTTTGTCAATAAGTCAGTCGTCTAATTAATGAGTCAATGACTCAAAGGAGTCAATGCTCTTCCAAGAAGACTGGGAAGAGGCTGGAGAGATTGTTTCTGTACCAACTTCTGAGCCTGCTCAGGGGAGAAGAGGCTCCAGACCTAGATGTGAGAACACAGAGTTACAGCAGGGATCTGCAAGCCTGCAGCTCCAGCAGATATGTCAGACAATGAAAAGGAGAGATGATACAACCAGGCCCAAGTGGCAGCAGAAGTTGGAAAAGTCTTGGAAAGAGATGGTAATTTCACTGTTTACTTCAGTAAGACTGCAGTTTCATATCCCATTTTGTTCCCTCAGAGTATCCTAAAGTGTGGACGTGTGAATATATCAGACTTTACTGGTCCTTCTACTTCTGATCTCTCAGATGCTTTTTTTTTATCCAAAAGGAAATGAAAAATTACACACTTTGAACTGAATGAAAAAACAGGGCATCAGTGAAACTGTGTAATTCAATTAATTTCCTCTTAAATAATCAGATTTCATTGCTGAGAAGGAAAAAAATAAACATTGCTGGGATAATTAAGTAAGAGAATGTGGCAAGTGGCATACACAAAAACAGTATTTTTATTTGTGTCTATTTACTGTGCAACAGAAAACACTGATTCTAATTTATCACACCATTTAAGAAGGGACATTCATTAGTGGAAAATTTGTAATTTTTTTGTCCTAGAGTGGCAACATGTACCTACTTGTGGGGAAATAACCTCTGCTCCCTTCTCAAAGTTCAGGTGCTGACACAAGGCTCCCTGCCACAGCTGCCCTGCCAACCTCCTTGGTGCCTTCAGCAGCAGCAGTCAGGGCCAAGCAGAGACAAAGCTCTGGTGCCTCCAGGTCAGTGTGGCTACACATTGTCACAGGTTACTGGGTACTCTCCTCTAACGTGTTTCTATCTGATTTGGGGATGAATAAATAGCTTTGATCATTGGGTTGGGACCCCTGAAATGACAGCAGCCAGGTCTCAGTGTGTGTGACACAGCCTAAATGGTATTTTGTATACAGAATTTAAGGTTGGATAAGAATTTAGGTCTATCAATGTATGTGTGGTCTAATAAGAAAGTAATGGCTTCCTTGTAGCAACTTAATCCTTGCTCACCACATCTACAATGCCATGCATGGTTTTCAGTGGTAAAGGTGTTGGTATGAAAAGTCTTTTGTTTCAAATTAACTATGAATGATACGTAGAAAAAGCCAAAAGCCTCACACTTCTTAATATTGCACTAAGATTTAAGAAGTTTATTGTTTATTTTCCTAGACTAAACCAGATTATTTCTCAAATCAGATATTTATGTAAGAAACAAAATTTGTGAGAAGGAAATGTTTATGTGGAGGAGGAAAGCCATTAAAAAAATTTCTGGCAGAATATTGGTTGGTTCAATGAGACTGATGTACTGTGGAAATTCCCAGGGAGGTGTGATTTTCATTTACAGACCATAATGAACTTTGGGCAGTGTTTTAAAAAGTCTGTGGTGCTTGGCAATCCTTTTGGTGGTAATCCTTTGGAAAAAATGCAGAAACAAATACAAGGGTTTTACAAATGGAATTTATGTTCATAGAATCAATGTATTACCTATGTGTGAAAAAATCTTATTCCTTCCTTTCCTTTTACCTTGATGTGTATTGATAGAGCCCCAAGGCAGCAGAAGTATATTTCAAATTTGGGTAGCTGTGGCAGACAATGCAGTGAGCTGGTGCAAGGTGTCAGGATGATGAAGCAGCAATTCACAGTGCTTCATTTGCAGAGTAGGAAGAAAGGAGAAATGCTGGAATGAGTTATAAGTAGGGGCAAAGGATCCCTGTAGTCATAGATCACCAGCCAAATGCAATGTCATGGGATGAATACCACCCTGAGTCCTCAGCTGTATCACTTATGTGCTTATGTCTGTCCTTTGTGACCTGTGGGAACATTCCACTATCTTCAGTAACCTTGCAAAAATCCCATTTAAATAGAAATTGCACAAAGGACCACTAGGACACTAAGTTAATATATGTCTAAAAATCCATATGTTATAGTAACTATGATGCTATTATCAGGTGGCAATCCTTATATGGTTTAGGATGTTCCTTGAGATCATAATGCCTTCCACTGCCATAATTATTACATGCAAAACAGAGGGGAAAAAAGGTTTAATTTTAATTTGCTTTCTCTGACAGTAAGGACAAGTATGGGTCTTAACAAATTAGGTTTAAATCAGTTATTGTCCATTTTCTGGTGAAGACACAGAACAAGTCAGTCGAGCAAGTCACTAATTTGAAGTGATCAGGTAGCAACTGTTGTTTCTTCTCTGAGACATTGCTGAAGAGCTGAATACTGACCTGCAAATAGACTTGCCTCTGTCTCTTTTTACTTTTTCAGAATCTGTTTTTATTGAGCAGCTTTGATGACATCTTTAGGAAAGGAATGTGATGAGATATTCATTTCCCTCCTTCCAATTTTCTGCTGCAGATTATTTTGCTTTGCAAAGCTAATCATAATCAGTCCAATGGAAGAATTTTTTCATTCAAACTTATTTTTTACATTAATTTATGATATTTTAACGTAGTACATTTTTGCACCTGATTCATAATTTTTTTCAGTAAAGATAATAGGTTTTGAAAAAAAGTTGAGTTTTCAGATGCATAATGTGCATTGCTTTCACTTTTTGATTTCAATGGTGAAGCAGCACCTGTAGATGAAACTTCTGGGATACAGCATAAACTGCAAGACACAGAATGGATTAGAACTAAGACCAGTGGTGTTTCAAATTTGCTGTGCCTACTTTTAACTATCGTATAATTTAGATCTAAAATTATGTTCTGCCTGAATACTAAATACTCAGAGCAGTGGGAACTACAAAGTGCAGCTAAAAGCCTCTAAAAAGTTTCTGTTGCTTCCTCTGCCAAAAAAACCCCCAAAACAATCCCACAAAAAAGCAAAAGCAAACAACCCCCTGAAAACAATAACAACAACAAAACAAAACAAAAATGAAAATTAAAATTAAAAAACCCCCCAAACATCCCTGCACCCCACCCCTCACCATTACTTAGGACTCCCCATTTTTTTTCCAGAAGTGAGCACTGTAAAATTCAGTCCCTAGCAATATTGTGCTTGCTCTCTCTACTGCAGTATTGGACAAACTCAGTTTTAACTCACAGAATTTAGACTGAAAATTTTGTTGAAGGTTAGCACTAGGATGTGCTAGAGCCAGAAAAAAAAATAAATTCTAGGCTTTGTTTTCAAAACTTGCTTGGGTGAATTTGGCTATGGATATTGCACGTTATTTAAGCCTGTTGATGTACTGTTAATGGAGCTCCCAGACTGAGGGAATCACTAGGCTTCCTTCTCACAGCACTGCATTGCAGAGCTGTGAGGATAAATACTTGTGGATAGTGATTTGCAAGTGCTATCAAATAGACATGTTCTACACCACAGTTGCCATGCACTTCTAAACTACCTTAGATTCACAATACCCATTCTATGAATTTCATATTCATCTTGGAAACACTTCTGAAAGCTCTGCTGTAACAATGGGATCATCATAAACAGGACTGTACTAATAGCTGAGACTGAGCAGTTGCATACAGCTCTTTAGGTTTCCAGGCCCCTCTCTCTGCTTGGTTTAAGGAAGGTAGACATGGGAGGCATCTATGTGATCTGTCTTGGACTTCACCTCTGACATTGTGTGAAAACTGCGCCAGTGTGAGAGATAATTCATGAAGAACACAATGGGTTTATCTAACCTGTTATAATTGAACCTGCCCTGTCTTCAGCAATAATCAAATGTGGTATTTTGGGTTGTAATTGTAGGATTAAGAAGTAAGCTTCTGAATGTGTGGGAAAATTCTAGTAGTAAATCCCATTTTGATTTCATGAGATTTATATGAAAAGATGTAGTGTGAGAAACAATTGTAACTGACGACTCACCATAGATGGAATAATTTTTCAGCTTTGAAAATACACTGTTTTAGTAGTAGTATGAGTTACTAGTATATAACTGCAATTAAAATAATCATCTGACTCAGGAAATACTAGATATGTAGCATAAAAAACCAAAGGGCCAGCGTATGACAAATCTGGGATTGATGAATAAATAACCTGAAGGAAACTATAAATAAATTCTATTAATTTGAAATTAAGTAGTTGAAAAATAAGTAGCTCTATAAATATTTGAAATTTTCATGCACTTAAGTTATAATTGCAATAACAGTTGCAAAAAGTGAGGGTCACATAATAGAAGCAGATTGATGTAGCACCTTCTACCCTCTGTGGCACTGAGCTGTTTGGGTATTTCTACAACAAGCAAAAGTTGAAATATCACAGTCTTAGGGCCCAGGGTACTGACGTAAGCCAAGACCACCCTTTGGTTTTCTGTAATACACCAGGCTGTAATTTGTGGTTATTCATCAGCTGCCACAGAAATAGTTTCACTTTCCTTACAGGAAGCTGGGGTAGGACTGCAGGATTGCCGCCTCAATGCAAACTCCTCAGTCATGAATCAGAGCCCAGGGTATTTTCAAAAGCTAGGATTTAGCCAATTATCCCCATTTACTCTTCTCTCTTGACTAGTTTTAACAAGTTCTGTGAACTGATTAATCTACTCAGTCATTAAATGAGTGAACCAGCAGACTCATGGGCTGTTCTGCATTGAAGACCACTAAAGGTGGTAAAGGTTTCTGCCTTTGGAGCTGAAGGTAATCAGGTGTTACTGCATCTCCTCATTGATGGGGAAACTGGAATCATGGCAGCTAAATTAGTCCACAGAAATCCCTAAAACTGAACCGGGATAGACTTCTCTCAGAAGGATGACATAATGTGCCTCCAGAATTAGTTCCCATTCAAGAACTTGGAATATTCTTCACTTAAAGGCTCCAAGTTGCTATAGAGCTCCTAACTCGAGGAATACACTTGGTGTGGGCAGCTCAGGGTGCAGCTGCAATGGGAGCTGCAGGTTGAGCTCTGGGTGGTGGGAGCCCACAACAGGAGTCCTTTGCTGGTCTTTTGCTTGACAAAGGCTTTGGGGACCTGGTGAGGACCACTCAGGGACACAGCAGGAGCTGAAGATCCCAGACTTTTGTGCACTTAGACTGTGAGGGAATAAAAGCTCAGGGGTTCCTTTTTTGGGGTCTCTCCTTGGAGGCACCAGCTCAAGCTGTTGTTTTTTTATTTAATTATTGCACCAAGATGAAACCATTTGAAGGATCTGCATGCCTGTGACTCTGCTATGGGAAACCTAGGGTATGGAAACCTGCTCTGACTGAGTGTGGGCATGCAGCTGCAAAGGGGCTTTGGTCCCAGCTCAGGTTGTGGGAGCTGGACTGCAAGAATGGCTCCTGGATGGTCAGAGAGAGAGGTTTCCTTAACACTACTGATATTTAACTTTTCCCTGGAAGTGTTTGGAGCAATAGCTAAATAATTTTTATGGAACTGTAAAAAAGTATAAAGTTAGTTATATGATTGTTTCTAACTGATGGAATTTAGGGATTGCTTGTTCTCAGGTTTCAAAGTAATCTTGTGAATTGTGTGGTATCATGTACACAAAACTTGCCCCTACCTCAGCTGAATACTTTTGACCTGAATTTTTTTTGTTTTGTTTCTTTTTACTGGTAGGAATTCATATCTATAAACTGTCCAGCTGGTATGTCAGGGAGAAAAGAAGTGAAATACTGAGATATGTGAAACTATACTTCACAGAGCTGAGATCACATATTCTAAACCAAAATCAAGATCAAACCATTTTATTGAAGACTTAACAACACATAATTAACAATCAGCAAACTATATATTAAGAATCAATATCAGATAAACCACAAAAGTAGATACAAAATGTTAACAAATGCCCACAAATTTGAAACACCTTTGTAACTAATCCTACCCTCAGTGATGGGCTCAGATCCCCTTCCCCCACAAGCTCCCCACCCTCCCTGAGTGATGTGTGTAGCCCCTCCATGTTTGGGTGCCCACTTGGTGCACCCCAAGGTCCCATTCTCTCAGTTGGATTGTGACTGCTTATCATGGTTGATGATGAAGATGCTCTGTGAGGCCTTGACAGAGGCTGTGCCACTTCTGTGACAACTTGTAGCACCATCAAAACATGTTTTGGCCACCTCTGTGTCAACCTCCAGGTCTCCCCTCTCTTACAAGTTTGTGCTTCAATAATTCTTTTCAGGCTGGTTTCTTTGTTTCAGAAGTCTCTGTAGTTTCTCAATTATTTAATCCAGCTGATGATTCTCTTTCACTGTAACATGAACTACGTGGGGCAAATGTCCTCCCAGATAGTTTTGTGTAATATCAGTCACTCACACTGTTTACTCTTGCACTTCTGTCATTGCGAGTGTTATTCAGGACACCTTTGTCAAAGGTGGACCATGGGAGCACCCACATATTATGCAGTTGAAAAGAAATATTTACAGTAAGTGTTTTCAAAGCTTTTGGTTAATTTTCAGCTGTGGGTGGATGGAAACATTGGTGTTGAAAATGTCAATTCAGATGTTGAAGACAAATGTGACTACTTTGGTAATTCTCACCCTTGTCATAATTTTGTCATGCACTTGCCCATGCTTGTCTGCCCTTTGGCACAGTTCATCTTTCTACCCTTAATAGAACAGAACCATATTGAAAAATCAACAATAGATCTCAGTGGCTTTGTGTATCCTTGATAATAAATACATATATAGGACTCCCTTCATAATTATTATGCTAACTCTTATATAACATTGTTTCAAATTTGTTCTTTATATTTATATTTATCTTTTTATCTTTTTATTTATCTTTTTATATTATATATAAAATTTATATTTTACAGTGTGTTAGGGCACTTCAAGTCTTGCATTATGCTCACTGTTGAGCTGTTGATAAGATAAATTATACTGCATTCATTTGCTTATATGGATTAATGAGCATTGTGTTTTCTGTTGGAAAGGACATTTGCTCTCTGTACTATCTTTACTGTGTCTGCTTTGTAGTGATATTTTGTAAGAGCTTCAAAACTGAATCTTACATATGTGTTCAGACATATGTGTTATGGTGATATAATAGGGTTTTTTTTTACCTCTAAATTCCTCTTAAATCACCTTTGGCTTAGCAAAAGCAGAGAAGGGTGTTTAAGGTCAAGTTAACTTTGCACTTTTGTTTTACAAGTTTATTTCTATGTAAAAGTTAAATGGTAAATAGGAAAGAGCAAATAGCAATCATGAGAACATTGCTTTCTTCCTCGCTTACCTGCAGTGAGCACTTTAAAGGATATATATAGATGAACAGAGATTCCATTTCTGTGTTTTTTTATCTCCAAGCCTTTACTGCACCACCTAGAGTAGAATTTAGGTGTTATTTGCAGTGTCAGTAGTCCGTAGGAGTGAACAAACTTCTCATGTTTAGCACAGGGCTAAGTACATTCAACACTTGTGACAATGTTATAGCTAAAAGTATTACAGGACTTGATGAAAGTAATTTGCAGTGTTTTGGTTGAAGACTGAAAAATTGCACCTGCAAAGACATAGGCTCCAAATTCTTGTGGAGAGCAAAACATAGTCATTGTCTCCACAATCCAGGACAGCAATCCTTTCTTTCCTCTATAGCCAAAGAAGCAGAAAATAAGAGCAATGTATTTGTGCTACAAAAGTAATTGAAGTACCTTGGTATTAAAGAAAACTGCTCTTTCCAGTCCTGTCAGAAGAGGGAATAATGAACAAGGTAAGTACTTTTTCCTTTTCCTTCATGGCTGGCATTTTGCAGCAGTGTGTATATCATTGACAGAGACTTGATTACGGTACCAAAGAAGATTCACACATTCTAGCAGGAATGATAACTTTTTGGCTTCTGGAGGCCAGTCATTATTATTGCTGTGTATTTCTTGTTTTACTTTAGGTAAAGCTGCTGATATCTTTCCACCTCTTTCTTACTCTGTAAAATGGATTTTACAATATGTCCTTTGTCTTTTTCTATTATAAACTCATATACCTGTATAGGTGGGCTGTTGGGTTTGGCTTCTAATCTTTATTTTAGTATAAATTACATTAAAAATCCAGGAGGAAAGGAACAATCTTTTTTACTTTGATTTTTTTTTTTTTAATACAGAAAATCCGTGGGGACCAAAGGCTATCTTCATCAGCTTCCAGAAAATTTAGTGCAGTGGGTCTTTATGCATCACTGCCCAACACTGGGCTCATTATAAAGTCTTTTCTATACAAAGTAGCTTATCTTTAACAAGTAAATCCACTGAAGTTCACAGAGTATGTGCATGATTGCAGCAGGAGTTAATGTATTAAAAACTGAGGTAGATAATACGTCTAAAAATGGTAATGCAAGAGACAAAGCTCAAAACACTATTTCAACCCTCATACTGCAATTGCAGTTGATACAAGATATTTGTCACAGCAACAAATACTGACAAAGATACAATTTCCTAATTTTCTTCTTTTATAAAAATGTGATCAATGACAGTTAACTATCACAGCTGCAAAAGTTTCCATGAGCTACAACATCTCCTCAGACATTATGGAGAAGAGTAAATGGAGAAGAGTAAATACAGTAAATAGTAATCTGAGCAGGACATAGATAACTGAGAAAAGCATCTTTTAAGCATTGCATGGGCCAAGGGGGTGTTACATAGATTTCACTATTACATGTACACCTGTAATCCAGTACTGCATTCTGTGTATCTATAATTCTTGTTCAGAATCTCCACAATCATGGATTAATAGAATAGTTTGGGTTGGAATGGACCTTTTGAGGTGATTATCTTCTACCACACATATTCATTGACTTACAGGTGTTCCTTTTGCTAAAAGCCATGAAAAGGGAATAGCACGTGACAAAATGATTTCATCTAGATTAACACTTCTAGCCCTGCAGCCGAACTATGTGGTGAGTCTTGTTGAGGGCAATATTCCACCACCAATACAAATCAAAAAACAAACCCCAAAGCTGATTTGGTTAAACTTCTGCTTAGGGTAGATACTGGAATATTCAAACAACATCAAAATTCTCTATTTTAACATTTTGAAATGTATTTTTATGTTCTTTATTTTTGGTATTAGATATTAACAATCCCATGTAAACACAAGGTTTCTTATTGCTTCAAGAATTCTGAAGACTTTGGTCTTCACTTGCAGTTTGAATGAATATGTATTTTTAAATCTCGCTTTTTTAGTGAAACTGCCATTTTTCTCTCTGTACATTTCTAGTTACACTCCTCTAGAGGCTATAAAGCACAGAGTGGTTCTTGATTATACTGTTTGAAACAGTGCTTAATTTGTATACAGAGATCTGTAAATGTAACAGTTTGAGCCCCAGTAACTACTGAAATGAAACAACTCTTTCTTCTTGCTGTTTTTGTTCTTGTTAGCGAACCTCCTTTACTTTGATCATTACTTTTTCTATGACCATGTGGTAGCTTTCTCTGATCCATTTTTTGCTCTGTGCTTTTTATGTACTTCCTGATTGTACTATAACCATGGCAATTTGCTCCAGAGTAAACAGAACATATACAAGCAATTTATATTTTGTAGGCACTGAAATTCAAGGCCAGTCCAAAGACAATGTCAGATGTGAGCAATGTATTCAAGACAAAACCGTGAATCATTGCAACTGGATGAATGGCCCATTTTCAGAGCTCACCATTCTTTTCTTCCCTGCTATTATTGCTCTGGAGATGTGGGACATATTTTGGATGGTGGTATTTATTCCAAAGCCTCATCTCCCTGTTCAGGATGGAGTCCGAATTTCAATTCTGATACACTGCTGACACTAGAAACAGATGGCTATGAAGCCACTGGAGCAAAATAGCTGCTGAGAGAGGTTAGCTGAGTTTGTGTCTTGTGTCTTGAAAACAGAAATATCAAGAGTCAAGGAGATTTATATCTGTTTCCCAAACTGAAAGGATCTAGTAATCTTGCATCGCTTATTTTGATTACAATCTACATTTTAAAGTAATTTAAACAATTCCTTCTCTAAGTAACAGTCTGGAAGAGGTAAAAACCTGATGCCTTGTGTCTTATGACAATCAATACATCCTCAGGCTTTTCAGAATGTTTTGAAGCTAAAAGCTCTGACTTAAGTCTAATTTGTATCAGGAAAAGGAATGTGATGTCCTTTCAATATAGATCGTGATAAACATTGGGAATTCAGCAATATAAATAACACAGCAACGAAACTGGAGGTCAGGGACTCAAAAACCTTAATTTATACCATAAATCTTTGTAAACTCCTGCTGGAAAATTGTACTATCTCCATATTTATTTATTTATTTAATCATTTGTTGATAAAGGAATGAGGATGTATTTGGAACACACAGGGCAAAACCCATTTCCTGGGACAGAATGGTACAGGGAATTTATTCCAGGGCAATAATTATTTTTCAGACCTATCTGTGGGCCTCACCTACTATCAAGATTTCAAAGCTTAAGAAAAAAGTATAATAAGAAGGAGCCTCTCCCTCAAAAAATGCATGTCCTACAGAAAAATAGAGAGTCCAGTTAGGATACTCCAATCTCAGCCTTAGTCTCCCACAGAAGCAAAGCAGTCAACATCCCACAGGAGACCTTGCTAGCTAAGAAACCTGCAGCTGATGGTCTTGCCAGTAAGCACAATTTAATGAAGAACACAGTGTATTATGTAAAGGGAGAGGATTCTTTGTAAATGGATGTGCTGTCTGGAGGTTTTCAATTGCTCATGTTCATTATCATATTCAGGTTATCTGGCTGAATTTTGGTGAAAGAGTTAAATAATCAAGAGATTTATAAATTCCGCAACTGCCCCATTTTGGCAGTGTTCTATGTCACTCTATTCCCAGTGTTCTCTTCTACAGCTATAGTGGTAATGTGCTTGTTTTCTGACCTGATCTTAATTATAGCTCTGGTTATTCTTTCATGACATCACTACAAATAAAAAAGTTAGGCTGTGCCTCAGTGGAAATTCGTATCAGGTTCTTCCTGTTTTGCTATTTGTCTCTGTTGAAATGAGTGTGCAAACTGGATTTAAATGAAGTTCCAAAAAATGTCTGGATGTGCTCCCAAGTACTTCCAAATCTCCACTGTTCACTGCTGTCCTTACAGCCAGAGTTGAAATAACACACCTACCCTGGTTATTTCCTACTTGCTGGCATGAGCTTACTGAACTTATGTTGCCATATATTAAATAAAGCCCTCCAAAACACTGAAATGGAAATAAAAATGGTTAAAACCAAAATGAACAGTGATTTCAAGTATAAAAGAATCCAGCAGCCACTGTATTAATTCCCAAGGAACATACTGTTTTTCTACAAGTAATTACAGTCAAGTAGTGGTAAATGCACAGCCTTGTTTCATACAGTCATGCCTTTAACAAGGTTATTCCTCTCCTTTATCTTTATTTAACAGAGCCTATTGTGTTCTCATGTATGGTTTGATGCAAAACCAATGTACTCTTTAATAGCTTTTGAAGGAAATTTCTTTAACAGGTATCCACAGAAACAGTTGTGGAATCAACATATTTGCATTTCAATTCAACTCTGTTTAACTGGCTCAAAATGAGGTTGACTGTCCCACAATTTGTATCTCTGTAGAAAGACTATTATAATTGCTTCTTTGGGCAATTCTTTCTACTTTGCAGTGCATGAATGCTCTTACAGTCTGACCCATGGGTGTGTATGCATTATATTATTAGTTTTATGAGGCAAGTGGACATTACTGAGAAGCAGAGGATGATGAAAACAGTAGTGTATGGCTCCGAAAATATTTTATTATTTTTAAAGACAGTTTTGATTGAGAAAAGCTTAAAAGCTGTAATTTTCATGAAGGCTTTATTATTTCTTTTCACACATGTGCACACGTGCACACCACACACACATTGCACACACTGATATCAGTAGCAGCAGTTGCCTCATGTCACTGCTACCTGCTTTAATGTTGGCAGAAGGAGAAGAAAATGTAGGGCTTGTGGGAGCAAGGACTGATGACACCAGAATATCTTGTCAGCCTTAGGCAACTGCTTATTTCTCTTAGAACTAGACAACCAGACAGTGCTGCAATGCTGCTTAATGGATATTTACCTCCTCTGATCATTTTTTAGATGGTAACATAACTTTGTCTACATTTGCTCTATTAGATATGCTGGCAGTCTTCCCACCAGTGTTGGGTGGTTGGGGTTTTTTTGCTGAAGTTCTTTGGGGGAATGTTTTTGGTTGATTGGTTTTTGTTGTTGTTGGGTTTTTTCTTTTTTTAATCTATGTCTATTGTTGAGTTTAGAAATTCAGAAAATACTCCCTGTCCCTTCCAAAATTTGTTTTGTTTTAGTTGTGAAAGCACTGTAACTCTGGTATAAGAAATCACTGAAACATTGCTTTACTTTAATCACACATGGGAACAACAATGGGGATTTGAAACAATGAAATAATTCTTGCAGAAGTTCAAATTACTCAAGACAGCTTTGTACTACATTTAAAAGGACTCCAACCTCTTAGGCCTTGTAGTAATGGAACATTTGATTCAAAGTTACTGAACTTCAGCTTTTGTTTTATCGGAAGCTTATAGTGTAGGCATGGCTTAAATGATGAAAGGTAGATAAAGACACCTTTGTTCATGTGCTTACATAAAAAATACACCTAAAAAGGAACATGAGCTGACAAATCAAGGCTAAAGAAAAAAAATTGCATCAGATTGGTATTGGATGGAAAGAAAAACACAAGCTATAAATTTAATGGCATAGAGATATGTATGTGTTTGAGTCTTGAACAACTGGTTGTAGCAGTTTAAAGAAAAAGATCAAAAGGAATTAAGAGAAAAAGTAGGAAACTTGAACAGAATGCTGAGTGCTTCGTCTATTTATAGTTTGTAATGCTGGAGACATCATTGCAATTGCCCAGTGTAACTTCTTGTTTGAAACCTGTAAGTATAAGGAATCATCCCAGACCAGACTGACTGTGAATTGCCCCTTCCTGGGACTAACAGTGCTGTCACTCACTTGCTCTCCCACTGAACACATCAGGCTGTACAAGGACTTCTCCATTCCACTACATCAGCATCGTCAATCTGCTTATTCCCTGTTGTGACAGGCAGCTGAGTTTGTGCTTGCCTGTTTTATGAACATTATCTAATCCAGAAACCTTTAACCTGATTTAAAAAGAGCTGTCCAGAGGTACCAGAAACATTTGTGAATGAGGTTTCTTTTTTGTTTGTTTGTAACAGAAAGTTGTCCTTGATTTACATGTAAATATATGCATAGACATAGACACAAATGAGAAGCCTTAACTCAGCTGGTCAGAGCATGGTGCTAATAAAAACAATGATGCTCTAAGTAACTTCACTTTTTATCTCAGCCTGAAATTGTATGGATGCATGGTTTAACCCATTTCAAGTCTTACGGAATTTTAAAGGAAAAAACTTCTCCTTGGATCTTTAAAAATAGTTTTCTCCTTTAAGCTCCTTCCTTACTATTGAATTTGCATAGCATCTAGGCATCTCAATGAATATCATTCCTACTTTTATTTCCTACTGCTTCACATTTCTGATGTTCCAGTCTAAATTTTCTAGCAGCTCTTACCCTGGGAAATCACATGTTATCATATAGTCTCTTTGTTGATCGTTTCTCTGTCTTGTTCTGAACATACCTTTTCCCTCATTCTTATCACTAAAGGAGCAGGACAAAGCAGAGCTTCTCCCAGAGCTCCTAGCACATAAGAGATCAAATGTCAGAATCACAGAAGAGTGCAGTACTTGTTTTCTGTGGCAAAGGGCTTTCAGGCCAAAGTCCATGTGTCACCTTTTTTTAATTTCAGAGTATTTAGAAGGAACATCCAGCAGTTTGTGCCTGCAGGCCCTGCCCTTGTATTTGCTACAAATAGCAAATGAGGGAGAGAAGTGTCTGTGGTCATCCTCTCTGAGCCTTTTTCTGCTTTGTGGCTCATCCAGCACTGGGTAGCCTGGTTCTGGTGTAGGTATCATAACCTGGCACTCTACAAGTGAGCATGACCTGTGCCACACTGTGATGGGCAAGGAGTTTTCTTTTCATGCCTCATTTATATACTGCTTTGCTGAGCCTATGAAGCACAAGCCAGTATTTGGGAAAGGAAACTAAGTTAATGAGCAGAAGAACCTTTATCTATTTATTTTTGATTCTCATACAAGGAATTACACGTGGAAGTATGTTCACTTTTGTATAGTTTTTGAGTCTTTTCATAAAGAGAACAGAAACATAAAAGTTACAGGCTGTAGCCTGTGATGAAGATGACAGAATTTTTCAAAATATGAAAAATCAAACTGTTCAAAATATGATCAATGTGCACTTCAGGATTTGTCTAATGAAATGTTACTTGTATCAATGGGTAAGAATTTTTATTGCATTAGCTGAGCTGAAGGTTGACGCTGCTGCCATCACTGGGAATTTTGCAGATGGTTGGGAACAAGATTCTCCTTTCCCTCCTTGCATCCTGTGATGTGTTGTAGACAGATCACATCCTGTGTGCAGACAGCAGCACATTTTCTCTGACTGCAAAGATTGCCTCTATTCTGCTCCAGGGCAACAACAATTTGCAGATTAAAACGCCCAAAAGTTACACTTGTATCTTATCAGTCATAGGAAGATTAGCATACCCAACCTAAAGCCAGTTAAATTTTTGTGCTGTTTTGTAAATTACTGTGATATGTGGCAAAACACAGAGCAGAAGGTTTGCACTGTTGTACAGCCTCTAATTATAGCCCTGTTTTAAATGGTCACTTCCAGAAAACAATTCAGTTGAAGAAATCAGAAGGTATGACTCAAGGTTTCCCTCCTAGAAAGAGCTCCCTAAGCCCCACCCTGGCTTCATTAACTCTCCTGGCCTCCTTAATGCAGGCTTCACCTACTGTCTGTGTTTTATAAAAGTAGGGGGAGAAATTTACTTTCAGAAGAGGATTCTATGCTCTGTTTCTGTGTTGGAAGAAATGTCTTTCAGCCCTACTTTAGGCTTTATCTATGGCTTCACTTGAGAATTGGCAACAAAATAAGTAGGAAAAAGGTCAAACTGTTTCATGATCATTATGTGTATACATCGTTCCCTTCCTGAGGCTGAGACCCATTCTGCTGCTTCTTTTTAAAAGAAGAGGCTGTGCTATGCTTCCCGTGGAAGTTCAGTGTGGTTCAGTGATAATGCAGGAAGAAATCCCTTCTGAAATACCTCTCCCCCATAATAAAGTCCAAGTTTGCTCCCTGGTTTTAGCTGAGTAAACTAGCAGAAAAATTTACATATAATAGGCAAGAGAAGGCAAGACAAAACTATTTAACTTTAAAAGTTTCCCCTTTAAATTAAGGTCCAGTTTCCTAAAAAATACTGCACCAGGGATTTTTTTTTTTTTTTGTATTTAAAAGTCTTCTATCTCCAGTTATTGCAATCTGTATTTTCCTTCAGTAGTGTGTGTATAAGGGAAAATACAACTGAGTATCTTTCAGATACCCATTAGAAGCAGCAATCACTTACTTAACCTTTGACAGTTAAAGCTGTGGGATTTCATCTCAGATGTAGGCTTTAGAACAATAAAGGTTAATAAAACCTTATTGTCAAGGCAGTATTATTTTCTGTGGTGAAGTCATTGGAACTTGAAAATTGAGTTCTACAACAGAAGCAAAGTAAGGAGGAGAGAGAAAAACATTACATCCAGATGAAACATAATCCAAAGGCAAGAGAAATTTATAGTCATACCCAGTTGAGCTGTCCTAGTCTATTTATTCATTTATTAAGCAGAATAGTTAACTGGGAAATGGTTATGGAAAATGTAATTTTTATAGATATTCTCAGTCATGAAAAAACATTTGTTATATTCAGCTCTCAAAAGTCAAATCTGTAATAAACTGCAAAGATTTTGAGGAAGAGGAATGTCTTTGTATTTAATATATTTAGCACAGCAGATCAGAGCTTTTGTATTTTGTGTGTGTATATGTTAATATACAAAGCAATATTAATGCTCTGTAATTTATGTGTTGTGTAACTAAATAAAACTTGCTTAGTCACAGTCACTAATTTTGGGGAAAGCTGAAAACCCTAAGTGGTGAATGAGATGGTGTGAAAGAGACACTTGTAGCAGCTCAGCCAATTGCCATGGAAAAGATTGCTCCATCCTTAAACTTGCAGGAAGATAACTCAATGTAACAACTTCTGAACAGGGTTCCATTGTGACTGTATTAACACCAGATCTGCGCTGAAAACTGAACAGGGGGTAAGTAAACATGAAAGTCTGAACCATCAGATTAGACACATGTATATTTCCACAGAGAAATGAAATACATTTACACAAACTAGAGCTCTTGGCATGGTTTGTTACAAAATCATAATCCATTGCACATATTTATGGTGTGTTCCATGTATTCATATATGTCTTTTTGATGATAGCCTGAGACTGGAATGCCAGGGGTTTGACTAATGAGATAACCTTTGCTGTCAGTAGCAGCAGTGATATCTTTTTACATAAACGCAGGATTGTATTTTTATAAGTATATTTGCAAACGCAGAACAAATGTATGCAGTTGTGGTCAAAATGTTTGTGCAGGGAGTACTGCAATTTCACCTACCTCATTTCCTCAACCATTCCTTGGAAGATTTTCTGTTCCCTTCTTTTTCTTCCTCCATTCAATCAAGGGCTTTTTAATTTTTTTTCTCCCTTATTACATACCTGCTAATTATGAAGAATATGTAAATAAGACACAATTAATATTCAGACACATTCTATAAGCTAAATTAACCTATTTTGTTTGGAAGATGAAATTGATTATCTTTTAGCAATGGTTAAAATCAAGGTTAGGTAATTAAGAGTTTCCTGTAGGCTCAGGAAATTATTTTAGCAAAACCCTCCTGAAAAAGTCCCCTGAGTGAAGAAAGCTGGAGTTAAAAATGCAGACAACCTGAAGATGATTACTGCATAACTAATACTGCAGCTTGTTTTTCAAGTCTTCATTAAAATATTTACTGTGATGGTTCAATTACACACTGCAGTCAACAATGCACTACAGCTGATATTTATTTTCTCATTTTAAGTCCATTTTAAAAGGTAGAGAGAACTATACCTTGGTTAAAACAAACAATTGACAGTTGTAGTAAATCTGGTATTTTCAATCCTGTATAGCAATAAGGCATAAATTGAGGTTCCTGCTGATAGCTCATAATTGGAAATTGTTTCCTACAAGAAGAGAATAATTGTCCTATTTTTTCTTCCCTAAGAAAACCACTCTTTTTTTAAAAAAAAACCTTCTATTTTTGTCCCCTACTCCCTCCCCAGCTTTATAATTCTCTTTTTTTGTTTATACTTTTTCCTGAAAGGGATCCTCAGATCTATAATAGGCAAATTAAAAGAACTGATAAAATGGTGCTGAACTTTCCATACTAGAGGAGATGGGACCCATACAGCTCTTGAGTTTGTGTAAATAGGAGTAATCACCAGCATAACATGATCTACCTTCAGTATAGGGTTTATATTATTTTTTATGGTGATAATCACAATTTTAGCAAACATTTTGGTTCACGTTTCTGAAATTGAGTGTCTTTGAAAGCACGAGAAAAGCCTCGATTCTCAGAAGCCTTCAGAAGATCATAGTGCAGCTAGTTGTGCACTTGAAAAATGGAAATTTCTTTCTAATAACAAAAGGCAGCCTGCCAGTTTTCCCCAAGTAAAATACTCAATTTTGGTTGTGTACAACCAAATTTGGTTGTACCAAATACAAGGTAAAAGAAGCATTCCATGACAATTTTTTGTATGTATGATAGAGATGATACAGTTTCTTTCTTAAAATAAATGTGATGTCATCTTAAGATGGCAAAAACGTGGGCAGCTGCTACAGGTAATACAGGTGAAAATAATGTCAAATTCTATACGTCCCAAGAGTGCTCAAGTGCCATGGGATCATTTAATATCACTTCCTATGAGTTAATTAGACCTCCAGTTAGAGAAATATTCTGCAGTTTTGTGTTCATTAGCCTGACAGTTGCAAATGAAGTGCTTACAGTTTATGCACCGTTTAATCCCAGAGCTATGGAAATGTAGGAGAATGTGGAGGAAGGCCCTCCTGCCTTTATGTGTTTAGAACTTTGATAGAGAAATAGTGTTGAAGGAATATTGATACAGCAATAAAAAAAGTTGCCAAGTCCTGTTTTTCTACAGTGACTGAGGTTACTTGCTTTGTGGACATCTAATAGAACTTTTTATTTATTTTGTACAAGATAAATATATTCCAGGAAGATTGTGAATACTCTCACTTCCAAGTGATTTTCCTGATAAATGAGGTAGCTTTCTTCCTTTCAGAAGTGAACCTACAGTTCGGATCCTAACAGAGCAAAAGTGTAAGTTTTGAAAAATTGGTCCTGTGTCTGGGGAAATGTGTTGGGATTTGAAGTGTCCAAACATCCCTTCTGAATTCAGTCGCATCTGACCATGTGTTGTGATCTTGGGAAAAGACATTTTAGTCTCCTTCAGTTGAAAATGCAGGAATACTTTAGTTTCAATACTTACATGAGTCAAGCCATTATTTTTTCAGCTGAATTTTTCTGACTAAATAAGGACTGCATTGGTTCCTATCTCATGTGCAGCATGGTCAGTTCAGTAATGGTTATAGAGATTCTATTAAGTTGTGTTGTCCAAGAAAAACTAAAGTTAGTTTGCACTGGAGCAGTGAAAAAAAAGGTATTGTTCAAGGGCATTGAACCAATGAAGGTCAGCACATTGCAGACTGTCAGATGTGCCAAGTGTAATATTTTGACAAAACAGCTGACATTGACAGCATCTCTGAATGGCTTTTTGCCTGGAAGTTCATAAAAGATAATGGTGGTGAGCAGATGTCAGAAGTATATAGGCTTTTCTGAGAAAGGGAGAAGGAACACTAGGAGAAATGAGGAATACATGAGAACAGGTGATCACAAAATTAGAATGTCTGCAGGCTGACAGCCACAGGAACAGATGGAAACCTTGTTCAGACTGAAGTTGAAAGGAAATACAGAAAAAGCACAGATTGTCTTAGAGTATAGAGCACATATGATCTGCTATACTATACATATGTAGGTGTGGTTGCAAAAATAAAAGGCAAAACTATGCTCTATACATATGAATAAACCCGTGGATTTAGATGTTGCAGAACTCTACAATGCTAAAGTAAATTGGCCTAAATCTTACCTGTTTCTCACTTTTCAAAGTGGAGCTAAACCATTACTATATTGCTTTGGTCCATAAAAAAAAAAATTACTTCTGAAAGGACAAACAATGGAGCAATAAAAAATTCAACAAAATGTCAACATGAGCAAGATTTACATAATTAGAATTTTGTTAAGCATCTAGTTCTATCAGGAAAGTTCTCCCAAGCTGAAAAGTTACATTTCAGAGATGTTAAATAATGTGACTAAGAGGAATTAAGGAAGGGAGAGGTTTACCATCCTCCTTATAGGAATGGTCCCGTGGCTATGAAACACTGGCAGAGCTGCTGTGTTAGTGGGACTCAGCTGTGGGAAGATAAGTGGAGGATGCAGGCTATCAGAAAGGCTTCACTGCCACGACACTCTGTTTCTCCACCAGAAAGTCTCCTTGCCCAGCAGGTCTGTGATATCACTAAGCCAGGTTCAGCTGCTCCTGGATCTGCAGGATGGCAGGCTGAGAGCAACAGGTTCCTCTGGTGTAGCAAAGGAGGTTATGTTCATCACAGGCTGCAAAGTGTGGGGATAATCTGGTAATGGGAGACATGTGAGTGCTTTTCTTACAGAGATTGTTACTACCTGGAAATTAAGAGAGAAACTCACCATCCTCTGATTTCTCAGGGCCTATTTGGGTGAGTTTGCAGGCCCCAGTTAAAATGTAAGTGCATACTATTAAAAAACCTTTTAATAATTAGTGAATGGCCTCCCTGAAGACTCAAGAGAAAGGTGAGGATTCTTGATTCTCATTTTTAAAAAAAATCTTTTTTTTTTCTCTGCTAGAAGTGTGCTAATGTAGAATCTTGTGAGCAAATTTACTTTCATTAATTTGATATGAAACTGTCTTTGTGTTAGCTGATTTTCTGCATGTCTCCAAAACTGTCCCTCCCTATCATCCCCCTCTCCCCCTGAATCTTTGAGCTTCTGTTAGCCCAGTAGGACTAATCCTATGTAGGTCAATGGTTTTTCAGACAGTTGTTCTCAGTACAAGCACATGGATATTTTATATTGTTGCAGAAAATGAGTTTTGCTATCCCCTTCAACACAGACACAGGAAAATGGGGAGGACACATCTTTGGATATGTCTGCAATATTCAGGTTAATAACCTATTAATGAAACCCATTCAGGCTGGTGTGCTGCCTCTGAGACAGCAGAGTGTGATATTCAATAGTTATTCTCACTGGCAGATATGATCAAATTGCAGGATATTCCTTTGTTAGTGACTGCCTCTTTCACACAGCCCCTTTCCTGATCTACTGCATCTGCTTACTAAAAGTAGCTATTTATAACTTTGCATTTCAAGGTTAAAACAATTCACAAAGATCCATCTATTTTCTACATAAAGCAGGACTGAAGACAGGTACATCCTGAGTACCTTTCTCTTGTGCTTAATATTACAGTGCAGCGTGACAAGTAGACTATTGTTGCATGAATGTTATGTGGATAGAGCTAACTACAAACATGGAGAATGAGAAAGGTTTTAAGTACCTTGGAAGGTGGACATCTTTTGTGATTTGTGTTTGTGAAGTAGTATTTCATTATATTATTGTTACCAGGATCACCTGAAAGTTCAGGGAAACTTCTATGGCAACAGATATATTATACTTATTTGAAATTGAAATTAAATTTATCTATTATTATTTTATTTTGGGATGAAAATGAGGTTTGTATTTTTTTTTTCCAATTATTAAACATTTTCCTACCTAAAGACTGGCAGTACAAGCTGCTTCTGTGAATAAAATCAGGGCACACACAGATACATACATACGCAGTTATAGCAAATATTTGCAAAGAAAGGGAGACAATAACATTTTTTCTCTCTAATAAAACAAACTATTGAGTACTGCATGGGAATTAATCAACTTCCTGCTTTGGTGTGAGTGTGGTAAGTGGGAGAAGTTGCAGAGCCAGGCTGTTCAACGTTGTAGTCCAAGATTACATTAAATACAGAGGGTTATAATATATATCTAATATCTTCCAGGATAAACTTGGCAAATGTAATTCTCACATCTAGAGAATGGTGTGTTCAGAAAATGACTTTTAAGGTATCTAGCAGAACATACATATTTTTGCTACTTGACAGTAGCATTGTTTTACTGTATGAGTTCTTTTATATCATGGTTTCCTGGCAGTGTTTTTTGTTAATTTGGAATTTTATCAGATGAGGAAAGAGGCCCCTTATTTTAGCATGTGTCTTTTGGGGAAAAGAGTAGTGACAGAAGTAACTTCCTGTGCAGGGAATAGAATAGTCTTCCTTGGCCTTTCTCAGGATTTACAGTCCATTTTCTAAAGGTATCTTTAAAGTAGCTAAAGAATAAAAAGAAGATTTTTCAGGGGCACTTTGAAGGGTATACATGCTTATATTCTGTATTGAACAGTTCAATGCTACTACTCCAATTTCTGGTATCTGGCACTCTGAATTGACTGCTACTCAAACCCCTTTTTAACAAAAAGAATGCCTGCAGTCATACCCACCAATATAAAATGCTGCTTGCTAATGGTCCAATTCACTAGAAACCCTTCTCCACCTGGTTGCTGATAATCCAGATAAGGAAATCTCTACCTTTAGCTCTTCATGAGCTATGTTGTCAGTCTACTGTCCCTACCCCCTGCCTTTGTGTTTTCTCCTTTTTTTTTTTCTGATTACTCTCCACCCCAGTTCTGTAAAATTGGTAGGTTAAAAAAGCTCATAGATACTAACTTCTTTTATTTGTTAGGTATATTCTGGATCAGACTATGGAATTGTATTAGGGAGAAATCAGGTGAGCAGAGGTGTGTGGGCAGCAGCCTTCAGGAGGTGCAAAGGCTCCCACGATGAAGACATCGGCAGCCACGTTAACCACGTGTGAAATGAGTTTCTTGACTGTGTCATAGCTGTTTGTGAGGTTTCTCTGCAGTCTGGTATGATTCCAGGGCCCCTCTGGCTGCCCTTGTGGCACATGGAGCTCTGCTGTCTGGAGAGAGACCCAAGCAGCAGATGATGATTTGCATGGAAGAGAAAGGTAAAAAAATATGTGAGGGAATGAGCAGGAGGAGTTTCGGGAAGGGCAAGTGTCTCAGTGGCTCGAGTGAAAATGCAGTGAGGGATGGTGAAAGAGGAGGAAACAGCAGGGAGAAAATGTTCCCGGAATAAATGAGGCACTCCACACCATGGCAGTCCCAGGAGTGCCAGTCCATTGCTGTGCCAGTCAAACCCTCCTGGCACGGGTGCTCCGAGGGGATCGGCTGGGTGGGGCAGCCACAGCCTACAGTCATCTAAATCAGATTTCATCCAAAATCTGATCCTGCTTCTGTGTCACTTTACTTGAGAATAAAGCCTCTGAAGGTATTGGGGAAAACCACCAAAAGCAAGTGAAATTGGATTTTTTGTTTTAAACACTGGAACAGGAATACATTATAAAACTAACTGTAGCTGTGGAATAAAAGTCTTGCTGCCTAGCATGTCGTCATGCAGGAAGTTTAGTTAGGCCTAGTTTAATGTGGTTGGGGACTCCTGGTTGGGTAATAAGTACTGCATGAAAATCACTGCTCTTTACATCTTGTTTAGGTAACCCAAATTCAATTACCATTGGAGTTCTTTATAAAAAATAATGCAAGTTAAGCAGAAAGAAAAAGAAAATTTCATCTATGAAGGGACGCTTAACAACTAAAAGAAATAACCATAAGAAGTTTTTTGTAATACTCACTTGCTTATTTAGGATATCTGGTTTCTTGAAAATGTTTGCCAAGATATTTTTCATAAAAGAAGAGGGAAATGGAGGCATTAAAAGAATCTCTGTGTGTTAGTGAAGAGATGTGTAATATATCCTATATTATGCACATAATTATCATACATACATATCCTCTGTAATGCATAGAGTTATAGATAATAATATAAATACCAATCAATTTAAAATATTGAACAGCTGTTGGTGAGTCTGAGTGATGTTGGGAGGAAGTGTAGAGAGTAGTCCCAAGAAGGAAAAGTACCTCTTTTATGTGTTGAGATGCTTTAAAGGATGTGGTTTATTACTAAAGAGCTGTCGTCTAGAATGCTGTAGCAGTCCTGAAAGTGCACAGGTCTCTCCATACCAAAATGAATTTTACAGTTATAACAAAAAATGGGGTAGTGGCAAAGCTGCCAAATATTTAATTTATCTGATAAAACGTGAACATCAATTTTCAGGGACTGAAAAATACCACTTTTAATAGAGTTGTGTGTGTGGTTTGAGTTTTTTCCTCCTAATTGGTACTTGTAAAAGATCTACAGTATTGTTAAGAGGCAAGGCATGGATGATGTGCTGAATTACCCTTGGTAAAGATCAAGAAATGTATCTAATTTTTAATCATCTTTATTCAGGGAAAGAGTTGTGCTAGCCTACAGAAATTACATATAACATTGTCTAGATATTGACATTCTGTTTTCCAGTATCTCTGCACTCGTTAAGCACTAAAATGCAACAAAACCCTGTATACAGACACCTTCACTCTAAATTCATAAATAAAAACTTCAAGAAAGCCTTTCCAGTGCTAACAGTCTGACCCTGCAGCTTTTCCTGGAACAAAAAAACCCCTCTATTTTGATGTGGTCTCATACTTTCTGTGATAGTTATGGAATTTGTGTGGAATATGGTCCAGAAGATAACTGGGTAAATGGTAGCAGCTGTGGCCTTTTGCTGATAATTGGTCCTCTGCTGTTTTTTCCTCAGTGGAAAATTTGGGATGAAAAATGGAAAAGAAGGATAATTTCTGTAACAAATACTACAAAATATTCAGTAATTTATCTTTTTTGGCCTGACTTTTTGGAAAAAGACGTTTTTGATCACTGGAAATAATAGAAGAGTCACCCAAAACTTCAGTGGGAATTTGAATACATTGAGATCAAGTTCTCATCCCACATTTCCCTATGGATTTTCAAAGAGATACAACTAATCTATATTCTGACAGGTACTTTAGAGATAAGCTAATTCTCTGAGGTTAGGAGCATTTGGGTTGTCTTTTCTTGTATCTGCTGGGCCTGCCATACAACTCACCTACTGTTTTAATCCACATTGAATACATATTTTGTTTGCCACTTATGAAATGAATTCTGTTGCCTCATGAGAACTGAGTTAATACTGTTTCTACAGTCCATAACCACTTCTCAAGAATTAAATATCTTGACTATGTATAAACGAGGTCTGTAGCCTGTTGGGGTGGTCTCAGTCACGTTGTGAGTGGAATGCAATTCCTGCCTGCTCTAGGGAATTCTTTCACAAAGTGGTCTTGGATTGTGTGGGAGTGTGCATAGTTAAACAGTGGGGCATGATATTAAAAAGTGGGTTTATGGTTTTTAGATTAGTATCTCTCTCTGCTCTAAAATTTAGGGACACATTTCTACAGCTGTTTAGTCTCGAAGGATGCAAATCCATCTCTTGTTGCATTCTCCAAACCTTATTTGCATCTATGTTTGACTTCTCACTGAGCACTGAGGATGTTTTTGTTCTACTTACCAGTTCTGTAAACTCTCAAACGTGCTGAGTTTAGATTACACAGCCCAAATATTTTTCAGGGACAGATATTAATTGAAATTTAGAGAAAGGAATTAACAAAAAACCGAGTGCCTGTACTGGAAAATATATGCAATATGAATCTCAGGGATGTGAAGCATACACAGATTTGTTTGGTATCAGTGGTAGCTGAGGTTCCTCAGCATCTCTAAAAATGAAGCAAAAGAACAGTTACCATGGAAATGTTATTTTTGTAAGTGCTAACTTAGGTGAAAGACAGGTCAAGATAAAATGTTTTGGAAAAATAAAAAAGCAAGGTAAGTTTTCCTTTATAGAATATTCTTAAGTCAATTTTGGCTCTAAATTAAAACTTCTGTGCAATTTGAGTTGAATAAAACCCACTTTTACATTCATCATAATAATTCTATGTACTGTTCAGGTAGTTTTCAGACTGATCTGGAGGTACACCCATTTTAAAAGCAAATGGTATGTAGTAGTTTCTTAATTAAAGAGAAGATATTACAAAATGAACTAGAAATGAAAAATGGAAGTAATTTAAATTGCAAATATATCTACCATAAGGGGTGACCTTGAGCTGTGTTTCTAATTATACATATGTTTTTATATATACACAGATGTTAATATAAATCATGTAAAGCATTCTATTTACATGAACTTTTTGAATGCTTTTTACAGATGTGTAAATTGCTTAAAGTGTAAATGGAGAAAAAACCCTCAGTAATTAATTAACAAAGAATACTTATGTGACTCTTATTTTGTTAACTTGAATATATTTACACATTCTGGATTTGTTAAAGGAAAGAAGAAAGTCAGATGAACAATATAAAAAAAAATTATTTGGTAGGTGTTTCCCTCAGGAATTGTCTTTATCAGCCAATAAAATCAGACTACAGAATTTAGGAGGAAGTGCACAGGAGGCCCCCAGAATCTCATTTGTTTCCCTTAACTGGCCTGAGTGGGGATCCTCACATGAACATTTCAGATGAATTTATTGCCATCCAGTGTTAAATTACAGGCTGTGACAGGACTGGAGCTGCTTTGTCAGAGAGGGCCTGTAAATGACAAAGCTGCTGTCACTAACAGCAGGAACACTTCTAGGATGGCAAACTTAGTATGAAGTCCCATTTCTCTTTGTATGTTTAGAAGTTCAGTTACCTTTTTCAGTTTTTGGGGGAAACTGGAAAGCTTTATTTTGAGTAAGTTTAGGCACATTCTTTGTGATGCTATAATAGATTTTTTTCAGGAGCTGGCCTTGAGTTTAGAGGGTGAATAGCTGAAGCTAGCTGAGTGAACACTCCTGCTAAAGTGGCTTATGGCAGAGTTTGTGACTGATCCACGTGTTCACTGCTGATGAACTGGAGTGAGAGCCAAACTGTGGGCAGCAGGAGCCATCAAGAGGTTTGGGATGGAACAGAAAACAACTCTCACCGTGAACATGAAATGATGAAGGTACCAATGTCACATCTGTCCTGCAGGAAGGGAGAGCCAAGCTGTAGTTTACTCGTCCCCCCTGGCTTAGTGATGGAATTTTTCTTCCCAAGGTAACTTGCTAGTTTGTGGCAGCTTGGAAGGGAACTAGCACATTATGGATGGCAGGAATCTGGAAGGTGATAGAAACTACAAAACCGTCAATAGAGATTAATATGCAAAACAACAGAGGGACCCAGGAGAATTGAGCAGCACAGAAGATTCACCATTTTCATGAATTCAGTTCTTTGCTCTTTGAGCAACCTGCTTCTGCTGCCAGCCAAGTTTCGGAGCTTGTTGGCAGCTCAGTGTGTATCAGGCAGGCATTGGCTTCTGCCAGTACTTCCTTATGCCAGGAGATTAATCCCACATGTTGCAAGGAGGAGGAAGACAAAGAAGCATCTTGTTCTACAGACATTGTGGTGTGTTCTTCATCCATGAAGAGCTAAAACTTTAGTCTCTATTTGCTTACGCTATCAGCTTGGCAATGCATGCACAGGTGTAATCAGATGAAGAAAGAACAACAGGAGAGCCTGCCTGGGCAGACAGTCAGGAAACCCCTGGAAGCTTGTAGTCCCATTAATAAAATTCCATTCTCAAACATTCCTCCTGCAAACTTACATTTGTAAAAGGAAGCCACACCTCCTCTCCAGCTGACCTACAAATTGCTACATTTCCTTCTCTTTTCATTAGGCTTTTTCTGTTGTTTCAGTGGTGCTTTGTCACACATAGAAAAAGACATTTGAATGATATTTTAAAGTGCATCTCTCCATCAGCTCACTTTTTGCTCATAAAGGGAAGTAAACATGACACAAAAGGGATTCTGGTTGAATTTTAAAAAGCTAAGGCTTTGTGGGATTCTGCTACTCAGATGCAGCCTACATAATGTGTTGGGGAGGTTGCAGAAATAAATGTTCTCTCTTGTTAAACATGTAACTTGTTGGGGAGATTCTTTTCTTTTCCTAAGCAAAAGCCTCATATATGAAGAAATATAGAGAGAACTTTTCTTTAAATCTTTCATCTTAAGAAATAAAATGAATCAGTTGTCATTATATAGAGATAAAAGAGGTTTCCCTGTATTTTGTGTCAACACAAATGGTCTTTATTATTTAAAAGGTGCTTTAGTAAAGTAGATGAGGGTATTATTCCAGACCTGAGCATTTCACTTGCTTTGAAAGACAGAAGAAGCCAACAGGTAGAAAGGCCAGGGGGTAGCACCAATTAGCGAGGCAGGAGTGTGCGCTCCTGGCTAATCCTGACACCCTGCTCTGGGGAGCAGTAATTCCTGGGCAGGCAGGTGCACATGTGCTCAGCACTGCTGACACTCGGGATCTGCTGCTGTTCTTGCCACTCCACCCTGCCCAGATTCTACTGGGTAGATTTTAAATGAGGGTTTGGTGGGGACCATAGTCAGAACAAGGCACTGTCTGGAATACAGAGGGCAGCCTTCTATGAGCAGTCCATTTCAGGCAGGAGGAGGAGGAGAAGAGCTGATGAAGCTGTTTAAGAAAAAAATAAGATTCTTATTTTAAGCTGTAAATGTCTAAAGTGATAGATTTAGGAGGAAGGGGTTTATTTAGAGGAATAAATAATAATATTTGGACAGCCTGAAGCAGAGGCAAAGGTGAGCTTAGAGAAATCTATCTGCTGAGAAATAATATGCAAACTCCCTAGAAAAATATTTTTTATCACTTTTATAATTCCCTATTTCAGCTATGCCTGTAAGATACATGCTATTTAAATCTCCAAAAGTGCATGTATTCTCCCAGAACTGTAGCAGGAAGCTACATCTGGAAGGGAAGACTGTGACTGGTTCCCTGAAACAATACTTCCCTTTCCACTCTTAGTCATTCTGTCATGTCTAAAATTAGTTCTGGCAGAGTCCCACTTTGTATTCTGTTATGGAGAGGGGGGGCATGATAAGCTCAGTTTCACCTTCTATGGAATAAATAAGAATACATCAAATGATAAACAAGGCAAAGCAATAATTCTAATTAGTATTATTTTACAGAGTATTCTGTTTAATTACAGCTAGAGGGAAAGACTGTTTCACAGCCATAAATTTTAGGGGTCCCTGGGTTGTCTTAGTACTCCAAGATATTAAAAAAATGTTCTTTTGGCTGTGAAAATATTAGCAGAGTTTTTATGTGGTACTTCATACTGTTAATAGGAGAATTTAAAATCAAAACAGAGTGAAGAATAAAATCAAAATTAATGAAAAAAGACTCAAGTGGGGCTACAGTTAGTTTTGCCATTTTTCTTCCTAATTAATTACAATATGTAAGACTTCTGCAAATCACCATGTAAACACTTTCTCTTGAAAGGTTTCACTTTTTCAGGAAACCTAGGAACTCCTGCTGTAAGTCTGTAAGTTTCCACCATTCTTGTATGCCATGGCCCAGTAAAAATAAAGATTGTCAATTAATAGAGAATCCCTATTTAAATTATATAAATTTTGAATAATTCACTTATACTTCCACGTAAATAATTTTAGAGTTTTAACTACTTAATTCTTTAATCTGTTAAATTAATTATTCAGTGGTCATCTAATTAAAAACTACCACAACAAACCAAATCACAAACATAAGCACAAACCCAGTCATGTAGAAACAATGGAAGCACTATCTGCAAAAGCCTGACATCCCTCTGCAGAATGTAATTTTTACAAATGCCCTACTGATTTCAGGAACAAAAGTTTCCATGGAAGACTTAAGCATATGAAGAATAATAGCTTCAAAATGTATTAAATATTTCAGTCCTACTGAAATATAGCAAAAATAATGCTTTTGTTGTGAGACCTGTTGCATTCATGAGACTTTACATAATCTTTTGGAGACTTGACCTGACTTCACTGTTTCTGTGTGATTTTCATGTAGGTTTGGGGTCAACAAGTTGTGAGAGGAAAATTAGATTCAGGGCACTATATCCTTCTTTCCTATGCATCTCCTACAGACCCTTGCATAAGTGCAAAGTATGCATAAAGTACAAGTAAATCAGGATGGGAATGAGATAACTCTGTGCAGAGTCATTTACAATATTTTTGAGAGAGAATCTAACATCTAATATACAAAATAATATCTTGTATATTAGATGTTAGAGTCTCTCTCAAAAAATATCTAAGGTAAACATTTACTTTGAGCCCAAACTATGGGATTCAAATCACCAGAAAAATCAGATTTTGCAGGTCTGAAGTGTGGGAATCACCAGTAAGTCAAATAAATTAGGGTGTTTTTCTCCCTATGATTTCTAATGCATTGCTACAGTGTTTCAGTATTTTTTATTACTTTATTAGTATCCAGAGGTTTCCAAAAACCTGCACTGGATTTTCCTTTGGAGTATTATGATGTAACACTTCTGAAACATACAGAGATAAGCAAAGCTTAGAATATTTAAGAAGGAAATTTTGTAACATTAGGAAAAATTGCACAACTGCTTTTTCTCTGGCATCTTGTTTTCCCAGTGTGTGGTACTTACTTGGCCTAGGAAATAGTAGGAACTACATAATTTAGGATATTAATTCCAGTGTATCAGTCATGGGTGTATCAGAATCTTGAATGAGGAGTACCAAAAGCAGTTTTCAAGTTACTGCAGGATAAAATGTTGGTACAGAGCATCTACACCAGCCATCCCATTCCCTCAAGTGGAGATTTTTCTCATTGTGTTTTGTTCCTGCAAGATCTGTGAAAATGGTGCTGGCAAATCTGCAAACAAAGAATTACTGTAATCCAATCTGAACACAACAACAACCCTCAATCTGGCTGTAAGAAAGCATTTCCTAAATCCTCTGGTTTTGAGCAAGATGTAATCCTTGTTATTCTTTTTCAGATGACAACAAGCTGTTTTAAAATGCAATCGCAACGAGATAGCGGCTGGCAAAGTTGGAATGGGTGCAGTTGTTTTTGAATCCACATATAACAGAGGGAGGCACTGCTTTCAGGCAACAATAACTACAGGCACTGAGAATCTTCAGGTTTCTGGGGATTAGTTTTTCCTTCCGTATCTTTTCCAGCAAAAGGGCACATGTATGCCTTGATTTGTGTGAGCTGCTTTTTTTTTTTTCCATGGAACCTCTCTCCTTTTAGCAACTCAATATATAAAATAGAATTATCTGATATAAAAGCAAACCCACGATGTCTTGCTGTCATTGGCATCTGCAAACCTGGAGAAATTTGTATACAAATTATTATGAATGGATTCAAGGGAAAGCATGTATACAGAAGAGCATAAGCAAAGAGGTTGGAGCCCTGTGGCACATTCTTGATTTGCAAAAATGCTTTTAGCAAGGGTCATCAAAATTAAAATGATTCAATTCATACTCAGACTAAAACAGCAAGTTCAGGTCCTTCAATATTCAGTAAGCAACCTTTGCAAGGCAGACTATTGTTATTACTTGCATAGCTGGGATGATTAAGACCCTTATCTAAAGTGACCAGGAAGGCACATTCTACAACACAGGCTTGATACCTGGCCTTGAATATAGTACAAAGAGGAGACTGAACCTCATCTATTCCTTTCTATATAAAAAATACAAAACCATTTTTGTTCCTCCAGAACATTTCTGGAGGAAGTACATAGCCTTAGTTTTCACATAACTTTTTTTTTTTTTTTTTTTTTTTTTTGAATAAGAGGTTTTGTGTCTGAGTTTGAGGCTGTTGGTTGGGGTTGGTTTGTTTGGTTTTGGTATGGGGTTTTGGGGGTAGTTTTTTGTTTAGGATTTTATTTGGTGGCTTGTTTGTGTGGGGTTTTTGTTCTTTTTTTTGTTTGGTTGCTTTTTTGGTTTGGTTTTGTTTTTGTTTATTTTTAGCACAAGCTTTTAATTTAGAGAAGCATTCTTGGAGGGCTTTTTGCATGTCTGACTTTCCCCAGTCGTGTTGCTTACAATGTCTTTTTGTTCTTTCACTCCCACCCCCTCATCCATCTTCTGCCCTTCTCTTAAAATCTAAAAAGACCCCACCCCTATTTTAGGTTTATAGGTTTGTAACTCTCTACCCCAACCCCATCCTTTTTTAACTTTATCCTTTTCTCTTAGGGATAAAAAAAAAATCAAGACATAGTGTTTGGAATAGCTGCTGAGTGTAGTGGTTCTGAAGTAGTGACTGAAATACAGACAAGACATGATGTAGTGTGTTATCTGCAGCTTTGTCATCACTGCCTAATGGGTATTACAGCAAACTAAGAAAACCATTTATAGCTTCATGGAAGGAGACTGCAACACATTTGGTGTAAATGTGTATGGGTTAATGAAAGCTTAATTATAGCAAATGGAGGGAACATTTGCAGTCTTCGCTGGAGGAAATGAATTAGAAATGACCAGCTCAAGGAGGCTATAAAGAAAACAATCAATAGTATTAAAGTGGAGAAAATGGCTAATTCTGATTCTTAAAAGAGCAAAAAAGGAAAAAGAGTTATACTGGTGTTGGAAATTACATACTAGTCAGATGATAAATTCTCTTTCCAATTTTTATAATGGACAGCACGATCGAAGAGTTCTCATTTAGCTCCCAATCTTTGACCTAAAGATTTCAGTTTAGCAGGTGTACCAGTGACCCATAGTGATCTAATTTAAGTGTTATTAGAATTACAGTACTGTAACATGGGGGTATAAATAATACAAGAAAAAGAACAATTACAGCAATTAACCATGGCATGCACCACAACAAAAAAAAAAAAAAAAAAGAAAAGAAAAAAATCACCCTGCAGCAACTAAGAATTCATTAAAGTAGCAGAGAAATTACTGAGCTCTCAAAACCTGGTACTGTACTCCTGAAGAGGAAAAGAAACCCTGATAGATTTAAACAAAAGATATCAGAAAGTATCTTTTGTGACCAAAGAGAAAGAGGCATAAAAGAATTAAAGGAAGGCATTGGAAAAGCATAAAGTTAAAGTCTGTGGAAAATGTAATAATATTGTCTTAGACTCAAGTAATAACATGCAGAATCTGAATTAGAGACCTCTTGATGCAAAGGTAAGACTACATAAACCAAATGTAATGCAAGACTGTGAATGAGTCTGATATTTCTGGTGACTTACAGTGCAGTGAAAGTAAACACTGTCTGAAAAGAACTGAACCCTATGAGAATAATAATAATACATAAATGGAGAGAGGATCCAGCCAAAGTTAGAAATCTCATAGACAACCTGCAGATCGGGTTTGGCTGTTTCTTGCAAACTCTGTCACAAGATTTTGTGTCTAGTAAACACTAGAAAGTTTGCTACTTTCTGGTAAAGCAGATCTTATGAACAATCAGACTGGTACTTGCTAATGATAAGGAAAAATAAACAGAAAATAAAATTGCCCACATAATTATCTGGAGATAAATCAGAACTTACAACCCCCTCCTTTTCTATGGAATCAGGAAATTCCCGTATGGATGCTAGATACAATGACTTTAAGGATGTTTCAGAAGGTCCCTCAGGGAGCTCCTCAGTGGATAGAGGTTCTTGTAAATGTTTTAATTAGGTCTTAATAACAGAATGATTAAAAAATTTCTTGTGTGCTAGTTGAGGCTGTGTTGAGCTTTTCTTCCTCTTGATGCCATGTTAGAATTTCACTGAGCCAGCATGGCAGAAGGTTTAGGGAAGAGATCATTGATAGGAGACTGTGTGGAAATGAAAAGTGTGTTCCAAAGTCATGTTAGACATTCCAAACAAAACTACTGGTTTGGGACTAAGGCAAGGACAGAATAAAAATTAATATGGTAATAAGCTGTTCCAGTGAATTCACTATGTGTGCTGAATGCAGCTGGTTAATACCCTGTGGAAACACATTAAGTGGTGCTTCAGACAGCAAGAAAACCCTGCTGCAGAATGTATGTTAAATAATGAGGGAAGAGATGTATGGACAGACACTCTTGTATTAGGGATGGTGGTGGTAAAGACAAGGAACCAGACCTGTGTGTGGCAGGAAGGACAAAACATGGAATTCTCATTTGCAGAGGCTGATGTGTTTTCATTGCTGTTATTCCAGTGTTGTAATGCCAGTGCCCAAGGCTAGCACACGATTTTTGTACTCCCTGGGTACGAAGTGTGATCTAATCCTTCCACACAGGTGTCTGTTTTGCCAGGCCCTTCATTTCCTTACCATCCAAAAAATAAAAGACACACTTGAAGAAGTTTATAGGTTTTAATGCAAGGAAGTGAACTAGGCTTTAGTACATAAGAATATCTAAAAAATACAGAGCTGCTGCCCAGAAACATCATTTCAGTGGAGCTACTCGAGTGTGCTAGAAGACCTGTTTTTATTTAAGTGCTGTTATAGGTTGAGGTGTAAAACCAATAAGCTTTAATGTCTCTTCAAACAATGCTATTAAGGTCAGACTGCTCTAAGTTACATAAGATTCTTTCCCTGATGATGTTTTTGCCCTTGTTTGCTTTATTACATTTTTGTCATCTCATCTCCCTGTGGGCTCTTTCTTAATTTTTCCTTTACTGAGATCATTTTGGTTGACAATTCTTTTATTATAAAACTCTCAATTATGGGCTGTTTTTCTTAACTCTTTAGGTCTCAGATAAATGAGGTGACTTGAAAACCTTACTTTCTCTTAAATAACCCCAAATAATTGAAATTTTAGCCTTGTTGATTTCGAAGAGAGGTTTTAAATTGTAAGGTAGAGACTCGATAACTGTAGAAATCAATAAACCCGTTTTTAAAGGTGTTAAAAGTTTTATGCCATGGGCACGATAATTTTGGGGCTTATGCATTTCAAGATAAGCAATGTTATTTTCTGTAAATGTTTTACATAGGGAAGGCCTTTGTGGAATAAATCTGAACATTTCCTCAGCAGGTGTGCTCTGCACGGATCCTGTCTGTTTAACGTTTTGTGGATGCATCATATACTTGAATCTCTACAAAATCATACATGCAGATTTGATTTTCTGGGCAGAGTATCCAAAGAGAAATGGTGCAGTTATTCATATTTGTTTTTATGAGAAGCCGTGTTCCAAAATTTGAATTTTTCAGGGTTGAAATAGTAAAGAGCATCTCTTGGTATCTGTTCCTTGCCAAGGAGCACTATTTCATATTTGTAGTAGTAGTTTTTGTTACAACCTTGTGTAGTAATACCATTTTTTCAACTGGCCTGTAGGTCTTGGAAGGAAAGACCACCTGTGTCCACATTGCTCAGAAAAAATGTCTGTAACATACTTATTGAGGGAGTGTATGCTCACACCAGACTTCAGTGTATTTACTGACATTGCGGAGAGGTAAATCCCACTTTGTTAGTGTCACACAAACTCACCTTGCTGAATAATCAGACATAGTAACTCAGAAATAAAACTTTGCAAGGCTAAGGCTCATCTTGACATAAGCTCCACAAGTGGCTCCCTACTTGTGTAGTTTTTCTTGCTTGAAATCTACGTCAGTGAAGTGGCATAATTTGGAAAGTTTCAAATGATGTAGCAAATGCATTTTCCAGTCTGTTCTGAATAGCAGGTGTATCAAAGTACAAGAGCATGTAATTTTTAGGTTACCATTTTCCCATTCATAGTGCAAATACAGTTGTTTATGATGATTCTCTTGCAGTTAAATTTCATTTCCCTGTCCTGCTTTGTGCTTAGTTAATAGCAAGTGAATGCTGCTAATAGCTCTGTTTGATCCCATTGGTCTTGAAAACTTAAGGATCATTTCTCCTTTGGATTTAGTGAAATTTCCAACTGGCATCTCTTACAGTGTCTTATACAACACTGCTGAAGCTTTATATGAATTTTTATTCAGCATAACAGCCCATCTCTCTCAAACTCACCTTTTAACATCTTTTACAGCTTTCTCAAGAGATTAGGTGTTTCCTGAAGGACATGGGCCCAAATACTTGCCTGGTTTTAACTGTATTGATACTTTAGCTGTCTGATAGTTACATGACCTATTGTTGTTCACACATCACATGCTGGTGATCTAGAAAAGGAGACAAATCTCCTGTATGTCACTGGGCTGCCTGAGAATACTGAAATAATAATAGGTACAAAATCTTCAGCACAAGGTTTTGTGCAAGTCAGTATAAATTCCTCTGTAGATGAAATGGTCTTGAAAAGTGCAATGCCAGCTCAAAAAGGATACCTTTTTATAATTCCTGAAAAATAAATACTGGCAGCTTCTATGCAGTGGATAAATACAATGGGAAAATATGCAGTTCTAAAGAAAAGTTTTGGAGTTGCAACAGCTTCTAAAAATCCTTACATCTACCTCTTTTAAATGGATATTCAGTGATACTTTATATTATGATACAGCTGAGGAGGGTTTATAGCCACCTATTTGATTGTAAATTATATTCTCAAATATTCTTTAAAAATTTTAAATTGTTAGGTGATTTACTGTTCTGTGAAGTTTGTTGCAGCAGTTACAATATATTTTACATCACTCAGGAGATTTCCTTTAGAGAAAAGATCATATTTCTTTGCTTTCCACTGGCACATATAAAAAATACAACAGAAGAAACTGCCTAGTCATAAAATACCAACTGTTCAAGATTGGCTCGGGAAAGAACCACAATAAATGTTAATTGATAGGGAAAAACCAGAGGAATTAACAATCTGCAATATTTTCCTGGAATACAATAAAATCCAGCCTGTATAACTCAAATTTTTAATATCAGATACCTTAATCCATTAGGAAATGATAGCCCAGGAATTTATAATCCCTGTTATTACAGAAACCATTCTGCAAATTACAAGTATTCTCAGAAAGAGAAAATTCTGAGTGTATAGGAAGGAACGATTCAAGGGTGGAGTGGAAGTAAGATGGTTCATTTTGGCAGCCAGCACCTCGATTTGCCTTGAAATCGTGTGCCCCCTTCTTTAGCCTGGTTCTAATCCTGGTTTTGTGATTTGCAGTTGGCTCCAAGCAGACCAACCTGTTCTGCACCTGTATGGAAATTCACATCAGCTTTACCTGAGCTGGCCCTTCTCTTAAGAAGAGAACAAATGTTATCAATGCTGTTATAAAAAGCAATGTGTGTAAATATTTAAAAATAAGCAAAAGGAAATGTTTAATTATTTTATACATGGATGAATGGAGAAGGCATAATTTGATTCTGCAATGGGAAAACAAATTTTGGTAATTTAGGGACTAATGATAGTCTTGAAAATGGTTGAGATTAAATTAATTGATAGAACAACAATCTAATAGTTTTAATTTTGTGCCAGGTAGAATGAGAACTGTAAGACACTTTATCTCTTGTGCTTAAGCACTGAAGTGAATCACTAACACAAAGTGGCACTGCTTAACAGAGATGGTATGTGTGCTGCCAAGTGCTGCAAGAGGCTAAAGACCTAAATAGCCTTGGTTTTGGCAGCAGGATCTGGTGCTATTTATTGGCTCTTCAAGAATTATGAAGATAGGAGGGAGCACTCATGAGGTGCAGATTTTAACTACATTATGAGTACTCTTTGTCCATAATGCCTCTAAACACTGAATTGATTTTTCTGGTACACTGTGGTTTTCCAGTACCATATTCATACTTGTTTTAGTATATTTAATGTGTTAGATACATTTCCTCATTGTTTTGTTATTTGGTCATAGTATTGTTGCTTGTGGAGGTGATAACTGGTCACAGAAAAAGTGGAGTCTGCTGTGTCTTATTCTGACTGATGGTGTATGAGGGAAAGCAGACAGTACTGTCACTAAATGCAAAAGTAGCAATTAAATTCTGAACAAATAACCAGCAACACACAGATAGAAAGCACCTAAGAGAATTGGGGAGTTGTGAAAGGAGGGTGGTTTTTCCCCTCACCAGGAATGTGTGAAAAATATTGTTATAGGGTTTTTTTTCCCCCCCCATCAGGAAAACTACTGCTGACTTTTAAAATCTGTAGAATGAGCAATGCTAGCTTCAATTAAGTTATAACTACATTCAAAGGCAATTTATTACAATTTCTCAAACTTTATCATCTTTATGCTCTCAAGGAGCACTCGATTAGGTAACTCAAAGCCACTGAATTACTGAATCAATGAATAATATGTTATTCCACTTAAAAGGGGAATGAAACACTAATTCAGTTCTCTATAGGTAAAACAGAAACAGTGCTACAGTAATCTTCATACCAATAAAGAGCACTTTAGCTATTAAATTCTGATGGAATAATTATTAGATTTGGATGAATAATGGATTCCTCAGCTTATTGGGTGAATTGGAAAATGAAGGCAAATCTTGAGTGAACTAGAATACTTTTTTTTTTTCTTTTTTTTTAGTTCAGGTCAGTTTGTAAATGAAGCTTATTGTTTCAAATAGGAAAGTCTAAAGGTTTAATTAAAAAATTATCCAAATCACATGTGTCAGTGTTGTACCAAAGAAAGTTTAATCAATCCTGGCTCAGAACTTTTCTTTATGTCCATGAAAATTACTGGTTATTCCCCCAGATTATTTTTCATGCAAATTTAGATTTTCTTACAAATTATAAAAAATATTTTTTCACTACAATCACAAGACACTGTGTAATGCTGCATTGTGTGCACTTAAATTTGGACTCTGTGAGAACCTTATGTATAGGCTGATCTTTTGCCTCTGTTTTTTTTTTTTTTTCTGTCACATTGGATAAATAATTAAGAATGAAAATAATTTTCTTCACACTTTTCCTTTCTTTCTCTGTACCCTCTGGAACCCCATTTGTTGAAATACAATTAGCAGAGAGCTAATTTTGGCAGATATTTTTTTTCATTTTGAATTGTAAATGATGGAAACCCAGGATTCAGGGAGCTGATTTGCTTGCAAAGCCCCTTAGCACAGGAGAGGTGGTAGAGTGGAATTTTCCTGGTTGTTTTTAAGAATAAGGCCAACTGAATATAAAGTGTGTCGAAAGTAGGACTGCCTGAGAATTTTGAGTGCTAAGGAATTATGAATTTTTAACCAAGAGACTGCATGCAATACAAGATATTCAGCAAATAAAAAGAAGTATTTTGTCCTTTCTTCTGTTCAAAGTTTTCTGTTGCAAGAGTACAACACAACATCCTCTGAGGGCATACTCTGAAGACATAACAAAGCAAGTGTCCCTTTAGGCTTCATTATACTGATACCCTCGTTTTAGCTGGCTTCTCAGCTGGCTTCCAAAGTTCTGGTTGCTTCATGTAACAATTCCACTACCATCTACGAGGCAGGACTGTGTGCCCAGTGCAGAAAGCAGAGGGGATATGACTGTCACCTTACACCAGGTCCCCTTGTGCCCCTGCTGGGACACCTTTGTGTCTGTGCACTGAACACTTGTGCCACTCCTGCAGGAGTGCAGAGGTTGCACTGAATGCTCACCAAACTGCCAGGCACTGCTTCTTTTCACAGATCCTGCCATGGATCCATCCATCCATCCATCCAGGCCTCATTCTGTATTCAACTTAATGCTTCACCTTTATACCACTTTTAATGTCTTGTGTGTATTTGGTGTGGTGTTTTCTTCAGACTGAATGAATTTTTGAGGATTTTTCTTCAGTTAGACTCAGATTGAAACTGGGAAATTTCAGTTTCAATCAATTGCAATCACAGAGTGATCAGAGTTTTAGGAATAGGCACCTACCTGGTAGGTGTGCTGTGAGGTACTGCTGAATATTAACAGCCTAATAGGTTTTATTTTCTTTAGAAAGCATCACACTGTAATCAGCATGTGCACCCTTCTCTAGCTTTCTTGGTATTCATTCAAATAAAATGTTAGGATATACTTGGGGTACAATATTGTCAAGGTACAATCCCATCAACCTCCCACTTCTCTGACACTATGACCACTATGATGATAGAATTAAATTTGAGTTCACCAGTGGAGAAACAATTGCTGATATTCCTTTGCAAGGGGATGGTGAGCTGGAAGAGAACCCTTGAGAGAGGTAGTTGCCATTTGCCAGGGAACTGAACCAGTGATATAAATAAGCTGGTAAAATCTGGGTATCATGTCTGCAAAATCTGGTATTATAAGAACTACTTATTATGGCAACAAATAATAATATTCTTGTATGTATGGTAATGGTGCAGAACTTGCTCTGCTATTGTTGTGTACTTAATGTTTCATTACCACAGTAGTGTGGGAAAGTGACTACACAGCAAAGTTAACACAGGCTTAATCTCTTTCATAAATTACCATGGAGAAGAGACATCTTTTATGCATAACTCTGAAAAATGTCCCTCTCCTAGTGTGAAATGACATGTTTCAAGTAAAATATGGCACTCCAAAGTTCTGACATTCAGATGGCATTAAAAAAGCAGGATTTTGCGGTTTAAAAGTAATCCTAGCCAATTCTAGTATGTGAATTCTAACTTGGAAGTTATGTGCCTTAGCCATTGTTAGGAAAGGTTCTGTATGTCTAGCCCTTCATATTTCTAGATTTGTAATTCTGGTTTTGGGTTTAGGTTACTGTAGCTGCTGTAGATTTTGTGACAGAAGATGCAAGCTATTTCACAGATGGGTAGGAAGAAGTTTAATTGTGTATAGCATGAGTAAGTGTTTACTTACTTAAACAAACAAACAATAGATGCAAAGAGCATTTTATTCACTTATTTAAGTGCTACAGAAAAGAAGGATAGAATGTAATTATCAAGACTATTGCCAAATCTCAAATGTTTGCTCTCACTGACTTACGGTGTTCACTTGTAGCTCCTTTCTGTAGGAGACATCTGTGCTGTACTAAAAATATAGTGTCAAAAGTATGGCCTACAGGGCAAAATTAAGATTATGGACAATGGAATTAGTAAAATGGAAGTGAGCAACTCTTGCAGTCACTTCTAGAAAGGCTATCCTTTTCCAATTACATAATTCCCTTTGCTTTTAGTTTTCATTAGGTATAGATTTTGGAACTGTGATCTAGAATCTTGCTGTACAACACCACAAGGGAACTTCCATCATTATTGATGCTCCCAGTCTCTTCCACATTCTATGCCAAATCAGATCTGTCTGGCAGGTGAAGCCTTGGCAGAGCAAAGCTGTGGAGCTGGGACGTGCCCCATATTTTATACACAGGGGCTTAGCTGCAGCCCCACTCTGGGACTTCAGCTGTGACATGACCTGATACCCAGCATGGGACAGGAGTGCCAACAGAGAATCTCTTGGGGCTGCTTTTATCAGATTTTAACTGAATGCTTTCCTTTACTTCTTAGTCCTTTTTGGACCCATGGATGACTACACCGGAGATCTCCCCTTTTCTAGGACATCACTCAGTTTTTCCCTGTCCCTTTCTTTGTAAGTGAATGGTGGCAGTGCCCAGCTCTAGAAATTTCCTAGTGTAGACTTATGTGGAATTTTCCTGCTTTCTAGCTGCCACCTTTTCCAAGGAAAAGAGAATGTGCTCTGAGAAACTGCAGATGCAGGTCTTGTATGTCCCAAAGGTTGGATGCGTGTGATGTAGCATTGAAAACAGCCAGGAAAGATGGGTGATGTTGAATACACATGAAAATTGATTCCACTCCACCTATCTTGGAACTTGGGAGACCTCAAAGAAGTTATTAGACATAAGGAAATCCAATCTGTACAATCTACAATAGGAAATCCGATCTGCACAATCTACTAGTAGCCACCTAACTCAGGCTGAACAGGTTTTATGACTGAAGCATCTGCTCCATTTTACCCTTTAGTGTCCATTGTACTGAGTTTGAACACGGCTGAGAACTGCTGGGTTAAATGCAATATTGCTGCACAAGTTTGCACAAAGGTTCCTTAACATGCTGAGATTTTTCTCCAATGTGGTGCTGAACACAGAAAATTAATCTTTATATATCTATATGTGTACACCTTGCTGTTGAGCTTTATGCCAATTCTCAAAAAATCCAGCATGCAGACATAGTAACAATAGAGACCAGGCCTTCTGTGAATGAAATATTTTTTACCTTTGGGAGATGTTGTAAAATTTAATCATTTGACAATTATGAAGTGCTTTATGTTCTTCAGATGAAATGTGCTATGTAAATGTGAATTAGTATTATTGATGAGCTTAAGCCACAAGATTGAATGCAAATGAGAACTTCTCAAGATAATAAATACTCATTATTCATCATGAAGGATGATGAAAAAATTAAATACCTTTTACAGAAGATAGCAAAAGTATGAAGTTTAGCTGTGAGCTGAATCAAGCACAGTGCTTGACTCAGCCAAAGTCTATTGTTAACGTGACATGGATGTGGACCAAAATCCACAGAAAAATCTCCTGCACAGGGGAGTAGAGGGCAGCTCAGAAACCCATGTCAAGGAGCATTCATGCTTGTGTTGCATCTTTTTTTACTGGATATCTCAGAGTCAAGCAGATGTGTTGAAGGAGAGATGATAAAGTGGCAGCCTGCAGCAGTGAAAGTGGGATTCATCTGAACAAATATGGATGTATATCTCAAGTATGATGTATGAACATCTAAGAAAGTCACCCCAGGCAGTGCATGTCATCAATGGTGCAGTTCAGGTGATGATCAGAAGTCAATGTCTGTTTTAAAATGAGTTAGAATTGAACCCTTGATACCTTTTTAATGTTTAAATCACAATCGGTATGAGGGAGTCTGAGATGACCAGCTTAGATACAGATACCCACAAAGCAAGGTCAAAAAGCAAAATCCATGCATATTATCCATGAAGAGCTGGCTTTTGGCTGATCTTTATGGGAAGGTTGGTGGCTGTCCAAGATAACATAGACAACCATTCCCTTCCTCTACTGCCTCGGCATCTTCTCCTCACAACCAAGATAACTAAATATGCAGCAAATCATGGAGTGCAATTCCAACTTTTTCTGCAGCCTTTGTGCCTTTGTGCTGTGAAGTGCTGTGGGTTCTGGTCTAACTGTTGGAAATTGAACAAATGTAGGATTTTAAATGTGTTAGCAATAAAGCTATAGTCACTCTAGTGCTGCTACATTTGTGCAGTTTTAAAATAGAGCTCAACATCTTTCTGGACACAGGGATAGATCTGAGTGTAGTACAGGTAATGACCCATTTGTTCATTGCTCCTGACATAATCATCTGTGTTTCTAGACATTTATCAGAAGCACTAAATCCATATTTAAAGGAATATTGTGAACATTCATATTCACAAAGCCTTGGTGTAATAAGGTCTGGCAGAATTGTTTCCTCTCATTTATTTAAAAAATGTTTAAAAAATAAGAGGTCCAATTGTACCTTGTTTTTACTAGAAAATTTCTGTGGTTGTGTCATGTAGTTATAGTGTTTACAGGAATTCATCTTCTGGCATGAGGCCTATGTTTTGACAGCCTTAGGGGTATTACAAACAAAACTAAGATGAACCAGGGCTCCAAAAAAAAAAAAACATTTTAAACAGAAAGAAGTCCCTTTAATCTTATACAATTCCATACAAGTAAGAAACATTTAAAATGGGATTACACTGTTGCTGCTGAGTTGGACTCTGTATCGAGGGTTTGGTGGTATTGCACATGAAAGAATAGAACCATTCTGAACTGAGAAATTTTCTCTCTCAAAGGAAAAAAACAAAAGCAAATAAAAGCCCCTTTATGAATGGGAACATTATGTAGCTATTCTTTAATAATTGTGTCTGTTTATGCAGGACTGTTTGAAGTGTATGAATCATGCTCAAATCAGCTATGGCATCCAGGCTGCTTTCCTGTTTGAACCATCTTCTTGAAAGTGGGTTGCCTTTCAGCATGGAAATATTATCCTATTTCCAAATACTTCCACCCTAAACCAGCAGCTGTTCTAAGCAAATGGCTTTCTGAATTCAGATGGGTGTCTGTTTATGCAGCCCCAACACACAAGACAGGTTTGGCCCTCCATGAGAATGTTCCTAATCACCAGATTTGAGTGAATGTACGAGATAATACTCTGGTTCTCTATTCCCAGATGCTGAGCTTGGGAAAAATTAGCAATTTCCTGAACAACCCTGATTTCTCACACTAGCATTTAACATTTAGTCGATCCCAAACCAAGATGAAAGAAGGAGGACTCACAACATATTCATATATCTCAGTGAGAGGCTGCAGCCAGGAACTTCTCTTCCCATGAGGGCTCTGTGCATTTGGGGAGTGTTTAAGCTACTTGCATGGTACAAAAGGATTTTACCTTTTGAAAAAGAAGGGTAATCTGTTCTGCTTCCTACAATTATGACAGGATATCTCTTGGCTTTGCTGGAGAAAAACAATCCCTTTTAATGCTTGCAAATCTTAAAGAAGTCTCCACTGAGAGAAAGTAAAAGTTGTTCTATCACTTTGTGTTGAAATTGCTTACTCATGTAGACAAACTCAGTTGTGGTGAAAGTGAGGAGGGAGAAAAAAAAATATATTCACACTTAAAAACCTGTAGATTTATACCTTTTTCCAAGGTTTTTATATCTTTTATTAATTCCCATATAAATCACCCTGTGTAAAATCAAAAAGGGTAATAAGAAGTTAAGAATCTAGCATTTAGAAGGTAGCATGTGAGAGTGACTGTTTTTATGGCTTTGAACAGTTCACATGACAGAATTCATACGTCATACTCTCCCCTTTGACCACTAGTAACTTGTCTTTCATGTCTGAATGTTTGTATTTGCTTCAGAAAACAGAACTGATCATTTGGAGTATTTTAGGATTATTTTTCATTATAAAGTTTCTGTTGAAGACAATCATAAGTCCTATGGCAAAAAGAAAAAGACTGGGGTGAAAGAGGTCTACCCATTCTCCTGCTTATGTAAGTTTTGTTTTGAGGTTAGAACAAGTATGGAAATGACATCATGTGCAAAAAAGACAGATACTGTAAATTCTTTCTTTGCTGTTACAGAGCTAGAGTTAATCTCTCATACTTTCCCCATCTGTTTTACTGTTTCAGGCCACCAAATTTTCAAAACCAGAATTCATCTGGCATAGTGGAGAGATGTTGATTTCAATCTTTTCTTTCACTGCATATTCTCCCCAGTACATAGATTTTGAGGTCATGTGCATTTCTCTGTTCCAAGATAAGGAATTCTGTTAGTGTCCTATAACAATGAGCACAAATGAGTTAGTGTTACAACTTTTACATAGATGTATATTATATATGCATTTATGCATGGAATCACAATAATAGGGATAGTTATATCTGAATTAATTTTAATGGTGTGTGTGCTGCAATGATCAGTTTGCAGGTCTGTCTCCTGCATCCCAGATATTTTTTAATTTTGTTTCCAACTCCATAGAATGGTGTTCTAATCTAGTTGATATCAATGGGACTCAAACATACCAAAACTTTAGATGAAGGACAAGATGTAAACAGTCTCTCACAAAAACAATTTCATTTTACTGGATTCTGAGTATTTTCCACATGAGGACCCTTAGCTAATGGCATTGCTAAGAATTTTCATTCCAGGATTTTTCTTTATTTGTCATGAGAAAATTCTATCATCACTAGGTACATAGGCTTTATTTACTCCTTTTTTTACTCTTACATAGTGCTTACTTTTCCCTTTTAATTAAGTTGGCATTCATCTGAAAAAAGCAAAGCATGCTCTTCTCCTGTACCTACAATCTTCTCTACTCTCTCACTGCTAAATTCACATTCAAGGTCAATTACCTTTAACTACTGTAGGCTTCTGGCTTTGTCCTTCACTCCTAACTGTCTTTGGTCTCTGCAAATTACAAATGCTTCCAGATAAATTAGTGTTTAGTTGGGAAGAACAACTCTCTGTTGCTGCTGTTCTGGGTTTCCCTGTTTCCCCTTCGGCCTCCATATTACCTTTCATTTTTCCTCACTGCCATTTTGCAAGCAGTGTAAATGTTGAGAACAGTATTGGAGGTGACCTGGCTATGACCCATTTTAAACTGTGTGTGTGGGAGATGGATGTGAACCAGCTGCCAAACCATGATGGAAGGATGCTATGAGGGGTGCTATCAGATAATAAGCAGCCAAGGTGTATTGCCAGAGCTGCCAGAGTCGCTGCTGCTTGAAAAACTCTTTCAAAAGACTAAATTGCACTTGTAACCTTTGTCAAAAGGCATTCCAACTCTCTTAATTATTAAGCAAATGGCTTTATTTGGAAAAGTGTAAAAGATTGATATTTTTGATAGACCCTTTGCAGACAGGAATCACATCCCTAGATGTGCTGTGTTGAATTACGTCAAAACCTCAGTGCAGTAAGCATGTCTGTGGTGAGTAACATTCTTGCCTCTCATCTCTCTGCTAATTCTTTTTCCCCCTCCAATTTTCTAGGTCCATTTCACAAATAAAAGATGGAAAAGGTGATAAAGTTTGAGATTTGGTGAAAAGCCATTGAAGCCTGGTATGTGGCCAGCAGTTTCATTTGAAGGCCACTCAATTATAAATTCAGCAGGTATTCACCATTGCAGGACAAGTGCTAATGAACTCATTTGGTATTCATGAGAATGTCAATATCTATCTATTGGTACAAGTTTCATTGAAATTCAGATGCATGCCTAGGAACATTCAAGAATTATATTAAATACTGCAAGCAGCCAACTCCTCATAAGTTAATTAGTAGTATACTTTCTGAAGACAGGTTCTCATCTGTTCTAAATCATTAAAAGTCAATGAAGTTATATTGAAGATTTGCCCAATTGCTTGTATTAAGGTCTTGGCACATATTAGAAAAAAGAGCTTCCATTACATATAGAATTAATTAGTACTTAAAGGCAAAAAGAACATAAGGTGAAAGGGGAATTGGTGTGGCTGTGGCTTCTGGAGGTTGAAGTTCATTAAGAATTCTGTGATTCTGTGAAGAAACTGAAGCACAGCTTGAATTACCACTCCATGTCTTTTATTTGTGAGGACAAAGTCCATGGAAGCAGTAACAGCAAGGAGCTTACTCGGTTCTTAGCTTTGCCATTGCAACACATCATTGTGAGTACCTGAGGCACTGAAAACAGGTCAGCACAGACCAGAGGCTGGACCTGTGGTTACATACAAAAGATGCAAGAAACTTTGTGTGAACTAGCAGGAATTTATTAACATTAAAAAAATCTGGACTGTTGCATAACTTGTGGAAATTAAATTGACAAAGCAGCTTGGAATATTTTCTCATTTGCTTAATTGTTTGTGCTTATTTTCTATTAATCGTACTCTTGCTTATCCACCTTTCAATTTCTACTCAGAAATGATATATTTGATATCATATGTCCATTCACTGTTGTGCTCTGGCTCTCTCCAGCTATAGCCACTGTTCATGACCATGTGGTGTCATACCTTTTCTCCCCTGGGTTTTTCAGAATAGTTTTAGCTTAAGAGATGGTTCTGATTGTCTTAAACTACCTTTAAAAACAAGCATAAACACTGCTCTAGTTCATGGTAATAGTTTAATGAAAGATGAGAAAGCTGTAATTTTTGCTGTGATGTACTGACCTTGTGGCTGAACCAAGTCTGCTGTCAATTAAGGTAAGCCAGGAATTTTAATTATTCTTCACTTTCTTATTTACACTGAATTAGGAGGGCAGATGCACATCCTTTAGCAATTCTGGGAAGGTAAATTCCTCTTAAAATCTTACCCTTTACACACGGATATCTGCCATGGAAAAACTTAATGTATTTTCTGAAATCAGAAACTTCACTGTGTAGGCAAATATCTGCATACTTGTCTGACAGAATATTTCAGATTAAACGGCAATCATTGTTAAAATAAACTTGATGTAGGACTCTTGACTCCTGTAGCTTCATGGATTCCTTCCTTTTTTAGAGCCAGCAGGGTGTGTTTTTCTCAAGAGAGAGATTTGCTTTGCCTATGTGGATTGTAATCTGGTTTGTCACTGTGTAATGTGGTATGCAGTTTTAAACTATCAGCGTGCAAATCTTTCAGCAGATGCATTTAGGAAATATCTCTAAGAAGGCATGGAATAATTCCACTTGGAAGGGTCCTCAGAAGGTCTCCAGTCTAAATTCTCTCTCCAAGAAAGGCCAACTGTCAAATCAGACAATATTGCTCTGGAAATTCAGGTTATTCACTCTGGTCTTGAAATACAAGAAAAATTATTTTAACTCTCTAAAACCTCATACCACATGTTTTGAGGCTAAGATTTTCAAAACTACACAAGAAATTTGGATGTCTCAGTGTTCATCTGTGGATTCTCTAGTTTTTTTATAGCACAATATCCTAGTATTGAGTCCCAAGGTTTCTACAACAACCAATTTAAAGTTGAATCAGTCCTTAAAGTGAAAATTATTAGAGTGCTTTACAAATATCTAGTTTTATGATGAAATTAGTAATTTATAAACAGATAGTTTGATTTTTTGTTTTTTTCTCTTTAAGAATGCAGTCTGGATTAATAAGCCAATAAGTATCCCTGAATGACCCATTCTTCTGTCTTAAAATGTTGTATGACATTAAACTAAATTAAAAGGTGTAGCTAAGAAAAGACAATGGGGCAAAATGGGAACTGAAAATACTTTTTTTTTTTTTAAGTTGTTGAATGTAATGTTTCTAGAATTCTGTTTCTATGCTAATGCATAGAAACAGAAGAGCATGAACTAGTTTTAGTGTATGAGCTTAGAGATTTTGTACTCTTGAAACCATAACAGGAACACATTCTATCTGTAAATGGTACATGTGGAGCTGTGGACATCTGTACAATGCTGATGAGGTGATGTCAGTTGGATGAACCCATTCAAAATTCATTTTATGGTTGTCTTTGCATCTTCACTTTGGTATATGTATCTGGTGTTTCTATGTGAGCTGTAAAAATGAAAGTCACTGGAGTCTTGGATTCAGCTGGTTGTGCTTTCAGCTCCTTGGAATTCTTCAAGCCTGATTTTTCATGTGATCAAAACAGAAGCTTTGAAAGTGAGCATAAAATATTTAAGTGGTGTAGATTTAGCTGCAAATCCTGCAAGTATGAATTTTTTTTCTTCTGGAATGATGTTTGATTGCTGGGGGATGTTGGTTCCCTTATGATGTGATATTTTTGTTACTGTTCCACTAAAAAAAAAAAAACAGTTCTAAAACAAGTAGCTTCAAATATCAAGAGAGATAATTTAAAAGAAAAAAACTTAGCTTGTGTTAATTTTCTATATTTTCCACTAAACAAGGATAACAGTAATTCAGCCTTTTGTTAAGAGAATTAGTGAGGAGCAGATGCCATTTGTTTGAAAGGCACTTATGAAAGATATTCTTTTAGATTGAATTCTGTCAAAGTTTTGTTTGCTTTTGTTTGGCAGATCCTACTTTTTTCTCATAATGCACCATATAGTTAATGCTCTCAAAGTTTTCCTCTATGGTTGAAATTGCTCCAGTTTAGCTCTGCAGAGAAGGAGCTTCCTGTTCTGCAAATGTTTCCAGCATAATGCCATGTACACACATTCACTGCATAATCCCTTGCAGAGTTCAAAGCTGCTGAAAGGAAAATCACTGGTGATGTATGGCTGACTTTAATTTCATTTTCAGCCTTCTGCCCTACTGTAATTTAATAGTTTACAGTAAATGAAAGTTGCTGTATAATACCTTACCAGCTGTTATTCCATCAAGTGCACAGTAACTTTTCAGGTTTTTTTCTTTGCATCAGTTGATAGCGTTAACCTGAGTCCATAAACCACTCACCTTTCCTTCCTTTGTTTCCTTAATGAGCTGGAAAACCACACTTTGAGGGGGAACTGGAGAAGCACGAAATTTGGCTTTTCTGAATTGACTTGCATAGCACTGATGCAATGAAGTAAGCATGTACTTGCTTGGTAATCAATTTTCTGTATGAAGTAAAGAATGGAGAATTATCCTATTATCTGCTCTGTTTGAATAGGTCTATATACAAAGCTAGTGTATTCATCTGTAGAGATACATTTCTAAATAAATTGTTCCAAACAGTACCCCTGAGGTACAGACAAAATATAACATATATATTTTAGAGATCATCAGTTTGCTCAAGAAGTAGTCGCTGTCCCTATAAAGTTAATTTTTTTTTAAAAAAAAATCACATTTCTAAGGCATTTGAGAAATGAATGGTTTGTGACTTCTTGGAAATGACAATGGAAGGACAGTCAGCATGACCTTGGGTACATCACCTTTTGCTGCTTTCTGAGAAGAGGCCATGGTTCATGCACGTGTTCTGCTAGCAAATGGATTTTTTTGCATGAAAGTGGATTTTACCAAGAGAACATTTGCTTAATTTTGACTCTCACTTCATCTATACTCTAAAGTAAAACAGCCGTCTAAAACACAATTCCCAACATTCTTCTTACCTGTAACGAGGTAGCATAAGGCTTAGTGCTGAGAAATGGGTGTACTCTTCTGACTTGGGAAGGAGGGAGGTGAAGAGAGTTTGTCACTCATGAGTAGTTTCTTTATCTCCACAAACTCTTGTCTCTGAACCATGGCTCTGCCTGACCCCAACCTGTCTTTATAGGAGAGATGCACTTTCCATCAGAGCCCAGGCCTTTAGAACTTTGATTTTCCGGTGCAAATAGAACAACAGACTATGCATATGCACACTGTCAGGGCAAAGCCTGCTGTGAGCCAGAAGGGACACAAATGACCATATTTTAGATGCAAAGAAGACTTCTCCACAAAAAAATTTGTTTGTCAGAGTTTTTATATCCACTTCCCGAGTAATTTGATTACAGCATGTAATAATCAGAATAAATCTCAACAATCTCTGTAGTTTTATCAACAAAATGTGACTTATCATAGGTTTGCAATTATTAATTCAAAGAAGGACATGTAACCACCTCTGATCATGGTGGTTAAGGAAAGTGATTTAGCCTGACACTTTATTGCCTATAAGGAGAGATAACTTCAACTCTACTGTTGAATCATTGTGATGTGTCATAAATAGACAGGATCTAAAGAAGAATTTTGTTTCAGAGGAGAAAGAATTCTGTGTTTCAATTTCAACATTTATTATTATTTTATTAACAATGATACTACTGTATCACAGTAATGTTTCATATTATACTGTAAGATCCATAAGATCTTATGGATCTTACAGTACCCTCACCAGAAACTTCGATGTGTATATTATAAAAGTTATTTAAAATAAGTCTGAAACGTGATCAGTAATTCAAACAGATTTAAACTTCACAATGGCTTCTAACCTTAGAACATTCTTTTTAGTACAGAGGATACGAAGGTGGAATTAAGTTTAATTTAGAGTGCTAATAAAAAGCCTATGATTCTAAGCCAGAGGTATTTCATAAGGAATGGAACATAGCCAGTAAGGTAAAATCAGGCAGATCCAAACAACCTGCAGAATACTTTTCTTATATTTTCAGCATTAAATCTGAGATTGGCTCTTGGGTTTCTTTGTCTGAATAAGAGATTAGGTTTCACACATTCATTTGCCATGACAAATTTAAACCAGTTGCTTTTATACTCTATGAAGTAAGGTACCAGTGGACTGCAAAGCCCTTCAGCATATAAAAGAAATAAATAATTAAGCACTAGCTTTTGGATACTTGTACAGTTAGAAATTTCCAGTGTCTGTTCATTTAAATTCAGGTTTTGTTGACCTTCATGGGGCTTTTCTGTTTCTTTTATTTTTGCAAAAAAGCTAGAAACATACAGGTTATCATTTATGTTTAGCACAGATGAATATTTACCAGAATGTTCACTGGGGGTATTTCACATATATCCATCCTGCTGAAATATTAAAAGAACTTATTCCTAATGAGTTGACATCTCTTTGGGGGTTCTGCCTGGAAAACATATATCTAATGACTTAATTGTTAGGAAAATCTGGAAAGCTCATTACATCTTAAAGGAAAACGCCAAATATTTCTCCAAAGAAATCCTATATGTAGGAACTTGCCCCAAAAGATAATCAAGGCATGCCATGTAGCCCCTGAGCTTAAAGAGCATAGCTGAAATTTCAAATAGCAACTAACTGCCATGAATGAGAAATATAATCGTGAATAATGCTGCCGAACAGTTTTGATTAATGTATATGTAATAAAAATTGCTCTATTTAAGAATAGCTCCTGAATATTATGGAGGTAAAATTCTGTAATTTGTGATGTACGTTGGCTTTAATGATAGTATAGAACAATACAATATATAGCATTAACTAATTGTGTATTTTAGTAAAAGAAGTGCAAATCAGCTGGAGAACATTAATTTATGATGCAATGAGGCATCTGAAAAATTGTGATTATTATTCTGACTAGTAATGGCAAACTGTTTTTGTTAACTCTTTCACTGGCTGTATCTATCTACAATCTCCTTTCCATATCTTTTCATCTCAGTTGCAAATGTGTGATCTTTCATTGAAGTCATTGCTAGGGAATGGAGCTGCAATATGAGTGGCATATGAACCTTAACCAAAGAAAAATCAACCCCAAAAAATCCACCCCCAAACTCCAAACAATGGCCTAACAACTTTATAAACTGTGATCTTAATAAGGCCTGGCAGAAAAAACTGGGAAACTCTTAAGGTGTTAGCCATGAAAACTGTGTTCTCCAAATTATTTCAGTGAGTATAAGCCCCACTACTTCTTCTTTGCCCTTTTCAGACCAACTTTTTCCGAAATCCATAGAGAATTTTAATTTACTGCAGTTGCCTTAGATACTGTAACTGGTGTCAGTTCCTATCAGTGCCTGCTGTTGTGCCCACAAGTTTGCTGTAATTTTTTTTTTAATCCACAGCAAATTTTTTTATTTATTTTGAAGGTTACATACCTATTATGTTCAAGTGAAATTGTATCTTTAGAGAGAGCAAACTCATCTATGACTGCCAGTTTTAGCTAGACCAGTGGTTAATGCTGGTGCAGTTTGGGGACCTCTGTTTCAAGTCAGGCTCTACCATTGTGTCTCTCATGCTGTGTGCTACAGAAAAACAGCAGCAATTCCTTATGATATGTAATTATCTTGGTTAAATTTTGTAACAGCTGGAAATTAGCTACAGGGAGATATCAATGTTTTTATTTTCTGTTTTTCTTTGAGTTTTTTAAAATATGACTATTACTCACTTCATCTTTGGGTTTCTTTTTAAAATTTTTTATAAGTTAATATAAATAACAAAATATAAATAAAATTTTTCCAATGGATTCCTGACATATGAAAATAGGGAAGAATATGCCTGTATATAATAGCTCTTCCTTTCCATTGCGACTGCGTAGTCAAAAAAGATTGCAATTCTGCTTTGATTTCAACTAGTATCATGCAAGCTTGGGGTTTTCTGTCATAGTTTTCCTTTTTCTGGTAAAAAGACATATGCCCAAGAGACCTGAACAGAGCAGTTTCACTCTGTTAGAGAATATCACAGCAGAGAACTCTCATGGGATATACATCTGGGGCCTTGAAACAGGTTGTCTTGGGAGACTGCTTGCATTGAAAGTCAAAATAATTTCAAAGTATCTATGCCATGACAAGCTGCAGAAGATAATTTCTGTGATTCTCTTTTGAGTGTCAGCGTGGTGGCAGGGTGCAGGAATACCAAATCTTTCTGAATTAGAATAGCTGAAAGCCTCTGTGCTTGCCCCCAAGCTGATTGCTGTTTCCCCTCTGTGCTGGAGGCTGCACAGAGCAGCTGAGAGAGGATCCACGCTGGCTCTTGGCAGGTTTGCAAAAGGGCAAAATCCTAGTGAGGAAGCTCTAGGGTGGTGGCTGAGAGGACACATCACAACAGGGGGAACCAATGTAAATACTGCTCACTGTGGAAAGTGTTTTGGGGTTTTTTATTTTGATTGGGATGGGGCATTTTCCCACTAGATCAGCTAAGAATTCATCACAGAGGTTGCTCTGCACCCAAGTCAACAATATCAGTAAAATGACTGTGTTAGGCACTGGGAAGCCATTCTCAAAAATATGATTCCTAGTTGTCTACTGTGACATAGGGGAAAGTAGGTGGGTTGATGCTGCCATGAGAGGATATTAATTGTGTTTATCTTTTAAAAGTGAAAGATTTATTACAGCATTTTACCTAATGAGATGATACTTCCTTTAAAAAATATTAATTCAAATGTATATATTGAAACCCCAAGTGATAGTTAACATAACTGAAAGCAACACAGTTCAGAAAGAAGCCTGGGTGGTAGTAGGGAAATTCATTTCTATTCGCTGAAAAACTCAGAAAATCAAGCTATATGCAATGATCTATTTGATTATCATTCTCTGCACTTTTTTTTTTTGCATTGACTAAATATCACTGTAATTCTTTTGATATTAAGCATACTTTTATCCATACAAAACCATGCTGAAGAAAATCAGGTTAGAAGGATCTGGGGCTTCATTGTTAACAAAGTGGTTTCACAAATACCAGCGTGTCTACAAGTTTTTTAGACTTTATATACTATGATAGATAAGTTGTGTGTGTGTCTATATGATGCATGTTTTGTTTACACATGTATTTATTTCATGTGTCTGTTTTAAAAAACATTCAAATTAATTGCATTTATAAAGCACAGCATCCTTGTTTTGGATCTCTTACCTGAAAATCCATCCTGTTTGGCCTTAAGGCAAACCTTACACATATGTGACCTCTTTATCTGCTGACTCTTTAGCTGCAGCATTTTATGGGACAGAAATCTCTTTAAAAGCAATTGAGAAGTGATAAGTGGGACTTATGTCTCTATCAGGGAAAATCTAAGGGAGTCTGAATAGGGGTGATAGATCAAAGACTGGAGTAAATTCTCAGTTTAGAAAGATCATGTAAATAAGAAAGGTCCTATGTAATGAATATAAGCCTAACAGAATATTCAGTGGAACTAATGAGCCTAACTCTCCTCGGTCCTGCTGACTATTGAAGATGAAGAATTTAAATTATCAATTAATTGTAATAACTCTTGCTTTGTCATGCTAGCCTGGAATAATAGCCACCTGAACAGAAACTAAAGTGATAAAGGACTTGAACTCTAAATTCAAAGTTAAAATATTTCCTCTCGCTGTTAACAGTAATGTATGGAAACCACCAAGCATAGTGAAGGAAAGAAATTGAAACTGATCTGAGAACATTATCTGGAAGGATCTTTTTGTAAATGCTGAGTCTTAGGGGAGTTGTTTTTAATTCCTACAACTATTTTTCTTCTGTCACCTTAATTCTTCTTTCCTGCCACTTGCCTTTTATCAACTTACTTTCCTTCCCTCTGGCTCTTCTTTGCACTACTTTGTACTTTTTCTTGTATCTCTGCTTTTTTTCATCTTTGCCTGTTTCTTTCTTGAGCCTGCTCTTCAATCTCCTCTTTATTTCTTTTATTTTTGTTCAGAAACTGTTCTCTTACCATAACTTCTTAGTCTTACTTTAGTCATAACAACTGTATCCATTCCCAAATATAGGGGAAAAGGGGGCAGTTTCAAAAGTTAAAAAAAATATATAATTGCATAAATAAAGATGGAAGCCAAGCAACTATGGTTTGGAAGGGGAGAAAAGTTCCCAGTTTGCTTTTAGTATCTTTACATATTGTTCCTCCAGAGGATATGGATAGCTGCATATTCATGAGATTTGCAGCTGTATGGGAACGAGATGATCTGTGCTAGGGATCCACGTTCAGAGCTGCAAAGCTTTGTGTCGGGAATACTCTTACCCTTGCTTGCTGTTCAGGATTCTGGAGTTAAAGAGAGCAGGAAACAGCACCACACACTTTGGGCCCCGAGACCCAGTGCTGCTTCTGCTTGCTTTCAGATCTTAAAATAGGACAGGTGTGACCCAGATAACTGCAGGCACAGGGTGGAGTTTCTGTGGGAGCACCCCAGGACTCTGTTAGAGAGCTCAGGCTGCCTGTGCTTTTATTGAAGGAAGACCAACTAACCCACAGAGCATTAGAGAGGTGTTGACTCACAGAACTGGGCCTGACGCCCACTGAGTGTCACAGAGGACACAAAAATCCCTGCAAGCTCTCAAAAATACCCCCTCAAAAGTATAGGACTTTGCAGCAGATGGGTGCTTACTATTCTGTGACTGTATCATTTTCAATCTGGTGCTAGGATTCTGCAAGTCACTCTTGCTCTATTGTCAAACCAAAGCTCAGATAAATCCCCAGCCAGTAGAAGTAGTGATATATCACAAATGAGTCACTCATCTAAGAAATGCTAAAGCTATAACAGATTATGGACAAATAAATGATTTCACTGTGTTTACAGGTTAGTTGTCATGGTTGTCATTCTGCTCCCCCTTGTTTTGACATTCTGCCCACTTTGCTTTTACTCCCCGCAATTTTAAAATTTCATTTGGAAAAAAACAACAACCAACCAAACACCATGACTACCTCAACCCCAAAAAGAGTTTTCTGAAAAAGTAAGTATAGCTAGGTAGGAACTGAAATCATCACTAAATGGCAGCTTCTGTTCCCCTGGGAATCCTTGAGCATTGCTGGTAAGAGAGCAGAAGAACTGGAATAATGAGATGAGACTTCTGTCTCTTTGACAGTAAGTATAGTGTCAAAAAGTGCTTCCAGAGCTGATCACTTTCCCTGCTGTTTGTCAATGCAGAAAAAAATCTGGTTTGTAGGGTCTTCGAGAGATGCATTTGTCCTGTCATTAAACTGGCACTGAGAAGTCCAGCTGAGATTAAATCTTAGTGTAACTGTACCTTCATCTATACAAATATATGGGCAATAACCATCTAGGTTCTTCATCCAAGTAAAAATACCTATCCAAACAGAGTATATTGGCACTTTCTAGAATCAGTGGTGATCCCTAACCAGAGTTGTAGGTTGTTGGTTGCAAAGTATTCCCCAATGTGCCTTCACTAGAAGAAACTGCTGAGGCTTCCAGCCTGTTGCCAATGTGGTTATCCTAGAATATTTCTTGGAGATAGTGGAATAGGTTTAATTGTTTACAAACAATCGTAAAATCCAAGATTTTAATGCAACATCTCTTCACATAGAATGTACTGTATTTTTGTCAGCCTGGAAATGCTGCACACTTACAATGAACCCTAACTGAATTTACTTGATCTCTTTTGCTGAAAAGAGAAAGAAAATGTTCCTTGAAAATCCTGCTGCTTCTGGGCTTGGACAGAGATATTTGGAAATGTTTGGGTAATTAGTAAGCCTGAAGCAATTGGCTGGGAATTAGCAAATTTTTGAATTAGGGAATTAGTTCAGGCTTTGCTGGCAACCATGACCAAGGGTCACAGGAAAGTCTTGTGTCAGCCAGTTGAATCAGTTTCACAAATGTCTTCTGCAGAGGTGCTTCACTCCTGCTTTGGGCATCTCAGTGCACTGGGATGAGCTGTGTTTGCTTAAAAGCATCAGCATGATTCCATAGAAGTGAGACCTTATCTTGAAACTCAAATCACACAAAAGGAGCCCGAATATGTCTAAAAATATATTTGCATGCCCTTTAATCTGAAAAAAAACCCAGCAAAGAGCACTTAATTCTACTGAAAATCAGATCCTGCTGTCAGTCATATATCCAGTTCCTCATGGGACTTTCAACCTGCTCTTAATATTGTCTTCTGAATGCCGCTAAATTCCTTATCGAATTACTTATTTTTAGTGAATATGTGTCTAAAATGTCATTAAGATGAGAATTATATTTTTAGTTAAAATCAGTAGAGAACAGTTGTCTTTTTAGAGCAAAACAATTGAAACATTATTCACATATTTTCAGATCTCCCACTCAAGGCAGTGGAGAAATCTAACATTAAAGAAACTATTAATGCAATACAATGTAAATTAAGATCATGTCTAGAGCAAAATGTGCTTAATATGCTAACTCCAAACTCCTTTCCATCCCTTTGGATTTAACAACCAGTTTCAACTGCTGTAACTCAGAATATGCAATTCAGTTGTTCTTGACCAACAAAGAAATAGGAGAAGAAATTACTTTAGCAATGCAATCTTCAATTAATGTTCAAGCCCATTGAAACTCATCATGAAAATTCTAGGTATGTGTGCAATGCATAAATCAACCCCCTTTTTATTGGGGCTCTCTCTGTTTTACAATAGCAAAGCTCTCCAGTCACAAAAATATTTTCAGCCAAAACACAGCAGACATATTAATGAAAGAGAAGGGAATGTATTAAAAAATAAATCTTATAGCTAGCTGAAATGTTTTGTCACTATTCAGCACTTGGAAAAGAGCAAGAGATGCATACTGATCCTTCAGATGGAATCAGTGCAGGAAAAAAGTAGGATATGTCAGGAAAATGCAATGTAGAAAACAAGTATTTGCTAGAATTTGCTAGGAATTGCTCCCAAAATTTCAGAAAAATGCTGGTGAAATTTGGCAAAATACAGGTTTCTCTGAATAGTAAATATGGCCTTTTTTTTAACACTTAGAAATATCTAATTAAGGGATTTTAAAAATAATTTTGGCAATAAGTCTGCGTGCATTTCAGACCCAAACTGACTGGAGAAGTGCTGTCTACTAAAGCTTTCTTCAACCAAGTAAGAACAGCAATTTCTGTTGTGAAGCACCTGGTTGTATGGAAGGAAGAGCACAAAGAAAACACAGCCACAGTAGAGCACTTGTGAGTTACAAACTGACACTGTGAGAAAATAATACCCGTCATTTCTTGTAATTTGTTTCCTTGGTTGAGATTCCCAGAAAATACCCATTGGAAGAGCTGTAGTATGCTTCTGTGTTAGCTTTTTAATGCCCTCTCTTCCTGTTACATCCTCACCAGATGGAAAGTTCAAGAGCCATTATGAGACTTACAAAATGCATCACTGCCCCATACGTTTCTGGCCTTTCAACAGAACCCTCTGTCTCAGCTTTGACAGTCTTTGAAGGGTGCTGAAAACAGATTTCTCATTAACAAACTGGCTTAAGTAGAAAATAGCCTGCTGAACCCTGAAGACGTGAAACTGCTTTATTCTCAAAGAGTAAAGGTTTACTCTGGTTTGAAACCTTAAAGTAGACTCTGATCTCTTGTCAGTAAAAGTCAATGGATAAAAGAGCTTGGTTTCTTTCCACTTTTACAGGAGCACATTTTTAACAGTGAGCAGCTGCTCATTAACTTATGGAGGTCTTACTTTTGTTATGTCTTGAGAACATCATAGTTTTCAGTAGATTATATAATCCTCTGCATTTCTTTTCTGTCAATGAAAATCCAAATCAAGCTATCTTTGATTTTTAAAGAAATTTGACAGAATCCATTTAAAAAGCACTTTAAGGTGTTTTCCATCAATGAAACAGCATAGGTATTTAATAGGTATCAATATATATGAATCCTTCTGACATTCACTTAGACAATCTATGATCATGACACAGAGGCCAAAAGTTTTCAGGTTATAAATGACAGCATAGGGTTAATTGGTTTGGAAAGCAACTTTTCACCTGAGTCCCAAATACAAAATAGAAGCATTAATGTATAATAAAACAAAACTGGAAATTAAGTGAATTTCCATTATGCTAATGTAGTGGTTTATAATTTTGCCAGTTCTCTAAAATTGCATAAATGACTTGCTCAAAACAGTATATCAGGTGATATTTGAAATTAAGCAGCTACTTCCTTCCCAGATGTAATCTGTGAATGTCAGACTCAAGTCAGTGATGTACAGTCCAAAACTGAATAATTGTCTCTGCCACAGGGATTGAAAAGGTAAAAGGAGATCAGAGGGACATATACATGTCCAGAAAAAACAGAAAAGCACATGTGGTGATGTTGTCAGGAAAGTCTGTGGCCTTTCTCGAGCAGCCCATTTGTTGTCAATACTTGTAGAAGTATTGTTGGAAGAGAATTCTGAAGTGTTTCAATGAAAACCATGAGCTAACTATGTGACTGGTTATAAAGAGCTTTTTCCTAGCCAGAGGTGCAGCCTGGAAGAAACAGCAATACATTTATTTGAAAATTGAATGAACAAGTGGTGGGTATTGCCCTTACCAGGTTGCTGTGATAAGAGCTGGATCTCCTGACATGGAACTAGAATAGGATGAGGATTGAAGCTTTAGACATGAAAACATATATCTAACAGTTCTGTATGATGGAAAAGCAATCTGGATAGAAGACTACTAGTAGTTGTAATCAATTTACTAAGAAAAGGATATTTGTCCCAAGATTCAGAATGTCAGCTGATCATCCTTACATTGACTGAGAGGAAAGCTATGTACCTTATGGTTATTGAGGTCCAGGCTAGTGAAAGAGTGGGTGAGCTGTAACTCTGTGCTTCACTGTCATTTTGTCAGTGTACCCCCAGGTAATGGAGTGCAGCTCTAAAGCATTCACAGAAAATCAACTTGACCTGCCACCTGCATGAGCAGTGAAATGATTTGGCAATACTTCTAGCCCAGGGACATTTTCATTTCTTTTTGTCAGAATGTATTTGAGTATCAATTATCCCTAGAGTGTCTATTTATGTAGCAGAAGGGAAACTTACAACAACATTAGCAGGATCCCCAAAAGGTTGTGGGGAAATTCCTCAAAAACATCTGGAGCATTCTTAAAAGTCATTTATGAGTGCCAGAATGGTAATCCTAAGATCTATTAGTGGTTTCCTAGAAAGCAGTGAAAAAGGTCTGTCAGTAGAAGAGAAATTCCTGGGAAACAGCATTAATAAATTCCTAGAAGGAATCAGTAATATTTTCAGAAAATCCCAGAGGAAATTCCTAGGGAATAACGGGAGTATTAATGGAAAACAACAGGAAGGATCTGTGAAGAATCTTTGTAAGCAGTTGGGAATTTCCTAGGAAGCTTGCAAAATTCCTACTAACCATTTAGACAAAATTCACAGAAATCAACAGGGAGGATTTAAGAAAGAACATAGAAAATTCTTGGAGAGCAATAGGAAAAGACCTGGAAAGCTTTGGGGAGATTCCTGGATGAAAGTACTGAGAAAATTATTTTAGAAAGTAGTGGGCATGAGAGAGCAATTGAAAAGTTCCTAGAAAGTACAAGAGATATTTCTGAAAGCCTGTAGTAAAAAATTCCCAGAAAGCAGCAGGAGCAGCGCTAGAAATAATTTGAAAAGTTCTTAGGAAGGAAGAAAAAAATTTCCTGGAAAGCAGAGAGAGAACTGTTAGAAAGCATAAGCATAAATGAAATTCCTTGAAAGATGTTACAGAATTCTTTTATTTAATATTTAAGGATAAAACCAGCCTTTGGGGATGCCAGCTAAGGAAACAGGCACTGGCACTGTGTTTGGTGTTGCTGTAGTTTCAACCATGACTCGAATATGCAAATTCCTGCATAGAATGTTTTAAAAGAGGTGTTCGGTGTTCTTGATGTCTGAGTAGTTATTGTTGGCTGCTCCAGGAAAAAGAGATCCCTGTTAATGGGGAGTTCCTTTCAGGATTCAGGTCCAAGCTAATATATTTCTCCTCTAGCTGTAGAACATGCTGAGAAGAAAGAATTGCCTTACCTGAGAGTTTGAAGGCTCCCTGATGGTATTCCATTAGCTCCCAAATTATTGCTGCTTTTCATGAAGTTCAAAAACTGCAGTTCCCAGCAGATTGCCTTGACAGAGATCACGTTCTTTCACTGTACCTCGAAGACATGCTCAAACACCATGTGGGCATTAGCTCTCTGTTAGCAGCAATCACTTACAAAAGCAGTAAACCTTAGCATATGCGAGATACTGTAAGCTGATACAGCTTATCTGCAATTCTCACACCAGACTCAGAATAATGTCTAGGATTGGGTCCTGCTTTATGTATGACTTAGCAAGGGTTAAGACAAAAATATTTCTCAATGCCTGGAGTAGCTTTGCATTGTTAAAATGTGATCTTTAAAGGAATCCTACAAGCTCAGAAAATGTGCTCATATGTGAGTGGTAAGAAATGGATGTTAAGAAGGTATAATAAAGACTTTGTGCCCCTCTCACCTCAGATTACTCTTAGTTCATTCTAAAACCATGTGTTCTTTTGTATTCTCGTATTGTTAGGGTACTTTCTGCCTCTGCATGTCTCTCTTTGGCACAGATGGAGTTTCAGCACCTGCTAGGAGTGATCTTTTTGTCCCTCATTCCCTGTGCAATTTTCAGTGCCTCATTCATCATGAATCCACTGTTTGCCTCTCTTTGCCCGAGCTGATTCCGCCATGGCACATCCCTTAAGGTTTCTCATCTGCCTTTCTCTCTTTGTGCTGATCAGTGTCATTCTCTGCCTCTGACTGAGCTGAAGATGATGACCATGTCCACGTTTCAATAGGAAAATACAACTCCTATGAAATCATTAATGGGTGTAATTTTGTATATTGTTGCCTGCTGCCTGTCTCTTACAGATATCCAGTGAAGGAGGGCTCTAGGAGTATACTTTCCTGGTCATTTAGAAATGGCCAAACTCCCAGAAGTGCAGAAACTATTTCAAGTTAAACTAAATAAATAATAAAAAAAGAAGGATGTTATATTTATACAGAATCCTCACCGGGTTTTATTAGTATATGAAAACCACAGCAGCAAATCGTCAAACCAAATAGGACAAGATAATTGCAGGCAGAAAGAATGAAATGGTAGTTCATTTGCTCTAGCATTGCATCTCTGCTGATAAATACCAACAGCTCCTTCAGAGGTTGAAATCATGTGCTTATCTCTTGTCCTCCAATGAAGAATATGTTTTTAATATCTACCAGGTAGATATCCTTAATGCCAACCTTAATGTTAACAGGTTAACTTTTTCAAAGCCTTCTAAAACTACTTCTGTATTTTCTGTATTGTATATTTGAAGAAGTGAAAAATATGTCTATAAACAGTCATGGTAATTCTGACTATTAATAACTCTTGTTATTTTTTTATGCCTGTATGAATATGTTCACTCTTTGACAAGTATAGACTTTCTCATTCTCATTTCACATTCTCATTTTTCCACCAAAGACTTGGTTTTTAGATTTAAATACAAGTGAAACTGAGTGTAAGAAAACATAAACTGAAAAACTTTGCAACTGTCTTTCAGAGGGAGCTGAGGACTTTTTCTTCAGTACTCATTTAGCTCTCATAAATTATAAAGCAATTCCTTGCTTTTGGAATTTCCCAGGGCCTGCATTTTTCTTCTGGATTCCTACTGGCATTGGTCTAAATAATTAGAAATTGTGTGGTATATCTAAGTGGTGATGGCTAGGAAAGGAAATGACTGCAGAAAATAGAAGAATAATTCTGCAATTTCTTGTCCTTTATATTGGGAGTTTCTGTTTACTTTAACAGTGAAGGTGTGATGAGAGATCTGAGTGGAACCCATTAAAGTAATTCAGTCCAAGTCAAAAGTACAACAGGATAGATCACAAAGGTATTTCTTAAAAAATATAATAAGGGATCGCAAACCCCTAAGAAAAGCAGAATTTTGCTTGCACTTACATAGCCTGACAAAGGACCTGTAAAAGAAAAAGATGAAACACAGAGTTAATTAAGTATAAATAGCATATTGCATCCAGTTTTCAAAATGCAGTAGCTTTCCATATAACATAACATTTTTAAAAGGATATGGTTCTGCCTTTGAAGGAGAGAGATTTGAGCTCCAGGGAATGGGCTTTTTTCACCCTTTCTTATTACAGCCTGCCTTTCACTGTGTGTGTTGTTTGTAACCTTAGTTCTGAACTGAATCTCATTTAGTAACACTGGAACACTGGACAAATACAAATGATGGAAAGTTAGCTATGTGAAAGCGCATTCCTAAAAGCATTAAGGAAAAAAATTGCATCAGAAAAATCACCTTGAAGCTAGACCAGTAGTTAAAGAACTCATTTCTTAAACTAGATGTCAGTACTCCCAGCATGACTTGGTCTCCAAATTGCAGTGCTTAAATTGCCAAAACTCCTACTAAAGTCATTCCAAAAATGGTGTGTGCATGAGGGAAAAAAAATTGTCAGTATTGCGGTCTGTGGTGCTGTGATTGACAAAACCACAAAACGATGGATATAAATTATTCACAGAAAAACAGCATTTTCCTGATGAAAAGAACACAATGTCAGTCTCATGGAGTTTTATTATTATAGTTTTTATTTATCTCATGGAAGCAATGATGAAAATTAAAGAGATCAGCATAAAAACCTGTGTCAGTAATTTTTGGTAGTGAGCACTTGAAGAGGCATAATCTACCCATATAATGGGTTTTGAACAGACCAACATCAGTTTCCTGCTTAGGCATGCAAATAATTTCCCAGTTCCATGACTTGCAACCAAATATATGGCTATCAATGTTTTTTGTAGTCGATTTTAAAAGTCTTCTGGAAACACTTTCAAACACTGGAAAAATTTGTTGCACTTCCATGATTAGCTGTCAAATGGGCAGAAAAATGGTGGGTTTTTTTCTTGTTTGGGTTGTTAGTTTTTTTTTTAATTTCAAGGTATCTTGAATCACAGGAAAGAATGAGATCTGAAACCTTGATCTCTTTCCTTGGGTGTTCTGGCATCTGTTTTAACTTATCCCATTACCTGCTTGAATTTGGATAAATTGCTCTGCCCTTCTGCATTTTGTTTTTCCTCTCCTTTGTGTGCCACGTTCAGAGCAGTGAGTTCATTGAAGCTGAGAATGGCTGTGCAGCTTGGCTTTCTGCACCAGAAAACTGACCCTGCTGATACAGCAGAAAGCAGGCTGGGGGACAGGTCTGTTCTCCATAAAATTACTGGCAGTACTGATCAGATCTAATCAGGAAAGAAGGTCCTTGCAATTAAAAGAAGAATGCATGTGTACAGAGAAGTGGTATTATATTCCATAGTGCATTTATAAAGGGTTTTCTTGTGACTTGTCCACAGTGTGGTAAACTTTTCAGTAAGGCTTTTCAGTATTTTTTTTCTTAAATTTTAAATATTTTTGCTGACTGTGTATCAAATATGACTTAGTTTAGACTACCTCTCTTTTATACAGTTTCAGTGAAATCACAGACTTATTGGGCACTGACTGGAGCTCTGTCTGTCAGTTCAGCATCTGTACTGTTGCAAAAAGATTTCTAAAATACCATCCTTACCTAGGTTTTCTGCTGTTTTTTTTATTTTTTTCTTTTCTGGCACAGATACATACTGAAAGAAAAAGAGCTCATAATCCCTAGTGCTTCTATATCTGTTTCCCGAAGTCATCCATTACAGCACTGACTGATTCTGAATAGGAGCTGAGGGTGTTAATTAATTAGTCTGCACACTGAGAGCTGTCTGTAATTGCAGTTTTCAGGAGCAGTGGTAAACATCAAGGTGGGAATACAGTCAAGCTATGAAAAGAAAGAGTGAAGAGAGGTTGTATCAACATTGATCCAAATAAACCACACTGCTTAGAAACAGGATAGTTTAATATGATTTTCCAAAACAAAATCAAAAAAAGCCAAAATACAACCCCAAAACAAGAAACTGTGGAATCAAATAATGCTTCACTACTATGTTTTTTGAAGAGAATATTTTGTTGTCATTACCAAAGAACTGAATTAGTTTCAGTGTTTTGTTGCCATGCCAACAGAAGACTCGTCAGCTTGTTTGCTCCCACTGTCAGAATAATACATTTCTGAGTTTAGTCCTCCAAGTAAGCCAGCTGTAGCCTGAGTGAAACACTACAGGCTTCTTTAAAAATTAAAAGCAGTATCTTCAAATATATGCATATGAAATGATCAGAAGATAAAGACTAATAGGTAAAATAGTTAAAGTTTTGTTTTTTTATTTTTAAGTGTCTTAATTATTAAAAAAATGTATGAATAATCAAATAATTTAAGGAAAATTCTATTTTTGTTTAATTTGATATCACAGTGATGGATGTTAGCTTACAAATAGATTGGAAATTCTCTAAAAGCTTGACAACTGGCACTAGACCAAGATGTCATTAATTACTCAGTGCAAGTGTTGATAAAGCCAAAATCTGTAGAGTCTCAGCACGTATGTAGCAGTTATCTGAGCAGACTGAATGAAGAGTCCTTGGCACAGCCTAAGAGAAAATCTCCAGCATAAGTCAGTCCATCCAGTGATACTCCCTGCTTCCCTGGGACCAAATCATACAAACTGAGGACATTCATTTTAATCTGGCTCTTGACACTGATATAATGCCCCTGGAATCTGGACATCAGATTTTTTCCGACATATATTATGGTAGCTACCGAGGTCCTTTTCCCATTTTCCTCACCATGAAAAACTGATTTTACTGAGTTTTCAGATGGCTCCATTCCACAATTTATCTTATGCTCTTTACCTGATTAGGCTTTTACTCCTTCTTCCATTAGGAACATTTTAGATGCTGGTTTTGATTGAAGACCATCATATTTCAGTTCATTCACCTAGACAAAAACGTTAGCACGTTTTGTAGCTGCATCCTGCGTACAGATGAGGATGGGATTGAAAGATAGCTGATGGTACCTCTACACAAGGAAGGTGGAGGTACAACAGCCCCTGGATTTTTCAAAATTATCTCTGTTGCAACAGGACAAGAGACAGAATCAGGTCTTGAGGCAACAAGGTGATGATGGTGTGGGAATAAATACATGGCACTTGCTCACATAAGGGATAGCTGATGTCCTTGGTGAATACTGAACCAGAGCAAACACTACTGAGCTACAGCTACCTAGGGGTGTAACTGAAGCTTAACCCAAAAAGTGTCTACATTGTGAATTAAAGATGGCTAAATTAGGGTAATTACAACTAAACTGATTATATTGAAAGCACTGCCAGGTTTGCTTTGCTCTAAGTGTGTTTTCTTGCTCACTCCCAGCCTTTTATGTGGCAAGTCCTGAATGCACAGCAGCTCTTTGCCCTGCATATGCATGATTTTGATTTTAGAGGAAGAAAACCAAGAGCAAGGATTTGAAAAAGAACTATGATGGGCCAGCAGAAGACTGGAAGCCTGATGTGCCTTGTGGCACAGACTGGCAGCTCCCTGCAAAAGGAATTTGGAAGACTTCATTGACTTTCGGGCCAGGCTAAAGGTTCAAAAAAAGATCTGTGTATTTCTGAGACTGTAAGGAACATCTAGAGTTTTCATAGAAGAGACAATATATCTTAGCATTGAGGTAAAGCCAGTGTCTTTAGAGATCAGAATAAGTTCTATGTTATAGAATATATATAGTTCTATATTATGGGGTTTTTTTAAGGCCTATTCCCTTGTCATTTGCATCTATAGTTACTGTATGATACTACTATTTTCAGAGATGGAATAACATATCCTGATCCAATATGACAGTGCCTACATTTCTATTTAGTATTTGGATTGAGTAGAGATACTATGATAAGAGCATCCAGAATTAGGTTCCTAATAAATATAAATGATGTATTTTATTTGTTGTATAATTTATTGTTCATTTATGCGTTCTTCTTTGCATGAGTTAGCCTTTCATGCTAATTTCTCTGACAGTTGGATTCATCAAAAGGATAATCAGGAGTTATTTTTCATTTTAACAAATATAAATGGCAACTTGGTGCTTCCTTATCTGTTTTATGAAGCACAGAGAATTGTTTTTAGTGCAATTACTTGGTGTTGGTTTAAAAAACAGGAGGGGGGTTAAAAAACGACAAAAGCTGCAATTTCATAAATACTGGGTGAGATAATTCAAATCTAGAGAAAGCTCATTAATTAATTGAATATATCTCCTGTGGATATATATATATCTCCTATGGATTTTGAACAAATTGGGGTCTACAAAGCAATTATGCATCTGAAAGGAGTTTGATAGTATTCAGTTTTAATACAGTTTATGCTTATTTCTGCTAAGTGAAGTCCCCTATAAAATTGTACATGGTTGAATCCAAACCATTGCAAATCAAAACGTTAATGTGATTTCTCTGTGTCATTAGCAATTTTGGGGGGTTTTTTGGTGTGTGTTAGCCCCTGGATATTGTATGGTAAAGGTGAGAGCTTAATGGCTCCTGGTAAAACTACTAATGGGAAAGCTGATGTGTTCTGTTCCTTCTGTAATCAAGCAACAACATCAATTCTAGCTGAGGTGGGAGAAGAAACTCGTGCTAAAACTTCAGGGGAAACAATGCCCTGTCTTTGAGAGAGAAGTAAGAGAATTCTCACATGTCTAAGTCCTTGAGAGAAATGAGAGCAAATCAGATGACAAAAAAATCTGACAAAAATCCCCACCTATTTATTGCTGGTTTTCCTCAGAAGGTTAAATAACCATATCAAGACTTTCTTTTGCACAGATTTTATATTTCTGCATAAACTTTATGCAGCTCCTAGAAAAGTTCTGTTCCTTGTGGTTCTTTGGCACTTTGTGACTCTTATATATAAGTTTTTACATTAGAGAGCTTGGCTGTAAGGTGGCAAATAGAGTTCATTGGTTAGTCAGCCTGCTGGACCTGGAGATGCAAAAGCAGAGGTACAAAGTTGTCGGGGTCTAATTTTCCCTCCCAGACATTCACTCAAGTCTTGGATCCGTGTTCTCCCCATTGTTGTACAGTAGCTTAAGGCAAACTTTCCTTGTGTGCCAGCCAGGAGCGCAGCTGGAGGAGGTGGAAGGGAAAATCCCGAGTCACACCCAGCCAAGTCCTCACTGGGGACATGATGGGGCTCCTGTGCTGTGCCCAGCCAATTCCACACGTATTCCAAGTCCTGCAGAGCCAGGATACGAGGTAAAACATCAGCTCCAGAGTGCTCACTTGATGTCTTGCATTGGCCAAGTGTTGTTAGATTGCACTTCTCTGGCACCAGAGCCCTCTGCAGCCGATGATGCACACACACCTGTGCTTAGCTCTGGCTGCCTGCATTTCTAAACCACAGCATCCGAGACTGCAGGGCTGGCAGTCTGACAAGGAAATTCCACAGGCACAGCAGGTGAAGCTATCTCCCGTGCCCTCTCTGCATCCAAACTAAGAGAATGCGTGATAGACATAAATGTATCGTTCACACAAAGGAAAACCGCGCATGTGAAGTGTCAGAGGAATTCTGTGTTTAGCCTCAATGAAAAAAGCTATTTTTAATATGAAAGATGCATTTTTTACTAGTAATTAATTAATTTTCCTGTTTCATGAAACTTTTCATCTATATATGTTGAATACAAATGTAATTATATGCATTGAGTAAATTTTTTCTTGGAGTAGGGGAAATTACATGAATCCTTTAAGCTCTATTAAAGTTTATCCTTGGAAGGTTTTGTGTGACATTTTTTGCTTTGACCTGTCTCTAGAATTTATAACTTTTATTCATGGAAGGAAAAATCTACAGCTGGATAAAGGAATAAAATAATCAAGCCATGAACAAAGAGGTTAATTTATAAATAAGTAAATAAATAGACAGGATCACTGTGCTATGTCTTTGTAGTATGAATGTGCGAATTTCTTCATGTTCTCAGGTACCTAGCTGACTAAAAGTTAAGTACAATTACTTTAAAATTAATGCAATAAATGAATGGGTTGGAACATTAAAGGAGATTGTATTTCCTGCTCTACATGTTTTAGTTTTAATTTGTTTCCTGTTTAAAAATTAAAACCAAGGATTTAATGAATAAAATTGGTATTTGTTAATCAGGCTTAAATTCAGTATCTTAATTATTTCTGCAAGGAATTTAATGTATCAGGTTATTAGAAAACTGACAAGGCAGTCAAAAAATGAATTTTCACTTTTCAAATGTTGTTTTAGTGTTTCACAGTTGGAGCTTAAAAATTATTATATTGCAAGAAAAAGAGTAGATTTTAAATGTTAAAAGTAGTGCAACTTGGACACCTGTTTCCTGTTTTGAAAGTTTCCCTCCTACATAATTCGTGCCTCTCCATTCTACTCAGAATCACTGATCAAGTGTGCATTTACTAGGGTATAAATGTGCCATATGTGGGATAAGTGATGGGATAGTGCTTCACAGAATGTGGTGGCACAGCCAAAATGATCCATTGGTGCCCGTGGAAGCCTGCCCAAAAGCAGCAGGAGACACTGCTGGAACACACCTTCCCCCTCTGTAGTACAGGGTGACAAGGGAAGGCGCTTCTGGAAATGGCCAAGTGGGGCAGTTTTTGCCTCTGTCACTTTTGCAGCTTATTTTTGTAACTCTGCATTTTAGGAAATTTGACCTTTCTTAGAAAACAGTCTAAGGGAACTCCTTGGAATCATTCAATACATAACAAGGATTCAGCATGTCTGGCCATGAAAGAGAAATTATTGCAAGGTTGAGAGTGAGGGGGAAGAAGTCGAAGATGACCTGGGTGTTTTTGTAAATACCAACAAATTACTTGTATGAAATCTCCTTATCTGGGTACATTTTTGTATGAGCTATTAGAGCTGTGTGACTTGGAGGCTTCCAAAGAGTGCCTCACAACTTCGGGAACGAGAGTGTTAAAACCTCTAATCTGTCCCCAAAAATTCAGCCAAACTGGAACCATGGAGAAGTGCCATTAATGGTCCATTAATGGTTTTTTAAATGTTATGGCAAGGCTCTGCTTTTCAGACAGGAGGAGGAATCTGTACATCCCTAAATACAGGTAGCTAGTTCATCTGTGTTTCACTGTAACAATCAATCATATGCTTGGAAATTCATGCTCGTGGAATCCTTTATTTCAAGACTGGCCTAAAAGCTTTTAGTGCCAGAAAAGCAGCTGTTGAAGGCAGCTTTTTTCATGACAACCTGTTTTGATTTTAGAATGACGTATGGTAGAAATGGGAGCGAGATGGTGATCTTGTTTCCCAAGGAGCCAGCTGTGTGCACCTCCTGTACTGGAAGTGCCACTGTGATATATTTCTCCTCCATCAGAAGGCTTTACTGGACAAATTGCGAGGGGTGTTGAAAGTGATAAAAGGAATGCATCACTGCATATTTGCTGTACAAGCAAGATACATAAACAGAATCTTTTCTCTCAGCCTCTATGCAGAAGTATCCCCAGTGCCTTTATAAAAATTGATCTGCCCTTTGAAACCCTGTGCAGCCTGAAATGATGGGATTTCAGTCTCCAAAAAGGGGATTAAGGACCTGGCCTCCTGATAATGCTGACAGGCCTTTAACAACATTTTACTTGACTGTCACAACCAGTACCAAGGTTTTAATGCCATTACTAAACAGAAATGTAATGAATTAAATCATTAACAAAGACACAGTGATTTAAAATGCATATGTGTGTAGAGATTTTATAGCTGCATAATTTATAATTAGGTTTAATTTTCTATTGAGTGATAGAGAAAAGCTAAGTCCATGGTGACTGAGAACCTATTGCACCAGGAGGAAGGAGCAGTTCCTTTCAATGAACAGTGCCTTAGAGATACTGAACTAACACTGAAGTAGTACAAAGTCTGTGAAAAACTGAGTTACTTATTTAAAACTACATTGTGACTCTGTACAGAGTACAGCTTTGCTCTCAACACTGTCCTATAATCCTGCCCTTTCAAAAAGCTGAAGTCTGGAGCTGTAAAATGTGGGTGTGTTCAGCAGGATAGACACCAAGCACTGAAAAAACACAATAATACATGCTGGAATCTTTATTTTCTGGCAACTTCTTGTAGCTTCCTGCTTTTGCTTAGATGGTTTTCTTTTGTCTGCTGGAATGAACAGATATATCCATCAAAGATTCTTAGGTAATTTTCATGAAACAGAGTCCAAATATTCCTCCTATTTTTTAGCAGATATTTTAATTCTTGTTAAAAGAGAAAAGTAAATCCTACTTAAAAAACTGCTGGATAAGGATACCTACAGTAACAAAGAGATCAGTGCAAACATTAAATAAAAATTTCATTAAAATTTGAATTTAAGAAATATTTTAAAATATTCTTCTGAATATTTTAGCTTTAGATTTTTTTTTAATTTGGAAGGAGTATTAGACAGTATTTTGTTACAATAAAATCAAATATTGTCAACAGCATTTAGTAAAAATGTGGAAAAAAAAATATCAATACATCAACATTTTAGTAACAGATGGAATGAACATGAAATAATATGTCAAGCAAACTTCCTGTGCTTTTGTTAAACTATAATCTTTCAAATATTTAAAGATGTTACATGCCTAAACCCAAAAATTTTCATTGAGTAAAATTTAGTTTACTATATTGTGAAAAATTAAGTCTTCCTTTTCTTTGCCCACTTCCATTTTCTACTGCCTACAAAGCATGGTGGAAAAATAATTACAGTAGAGATTTGACATATTTGGGAATCATCATTAAAATTTCAAGTAACTTGCTTGTTCTTTAAGGAACAGAAAAAATGGTAGTAAATAAATATATACATTGATAGGTTTGTTTCTCTTCAGAAGCATATTGAGTTCAGAAGAGAAGACATTTTCTTGCTCATAAGTACTATAATAATAAACATTCTGCTGAATAAGCCACAGGAGAAAAGATAGACATTTTGTAGTTCTCAAATTTAAAAGCTGATCTTAATAAGAAATGTTCTCTGAATGATATTTTATCTCTGAAACTGCTTTATCACATTTGAGAGCAACGGTTCTCTCAGAATTTCTCAAGCAACTTTTTGAAGAGATCTGCAGTCTCGCTATTTTTCAATGACAGAAAAGGTGTTAGTTAGAAGAGATAAAGACAAAAAATTGTCCAGTTGGCTTTGCAGATGTCATGTTCAGGATTAAGAAATACCAGGCAGCCTAGCATACTCTTCTTGAAGAAAGATGGTCCTATTTTCAAGGGTCATCTGCTTTCCATTCTTTGAATAACTAGGTCATTGTGACTTTCTTTAGGAAGTTATCTCACAGTCATAGCAGATCCCATTATCAGCAAGTTTACTGTGTTATTTAACTTACTTCCTCAGCCTTATTTCATTTTTCCTGGTTTCTGTTATCTGTGACAGGATATGTAAGGCTTGCAGCAGACAACAATGCATCGAGAGATAAAATGATCTAAAGCGTTGTGACTTTACCTTGTCAGCAAAACGGCTGCTATAGTTTCTTTAGAATCTTTTTTCCTCACAAAGAATGTAGTTTTATGCTTCCTCAGGTTCCTCTAGTTTAAATCCTCATGAGGACATTCAGGATATTAGCAGAGTTACTTCTCAGGATACTAGTAGAGCTTCTTTCTTCTCCTGCCCTTAAGAGTATAATCAGAAATATAAAACCCATTATATACTGACAGACATCAGTAAGTGATTAAAAGCACTTTTTTCTACACTCTCTTCTTCTGGATCTTCTGAGAGAGACACACAGAGAGATGGCCTTACAGTTTTGCTGTTTGGACTTGCCTCATTTGTTCCCAGCTTTTTGGCACAAGGTATTTTCTTTACTGCAATGTATGCAAGGTCAGGATCTCCAGGTAAGCCCCAAACAGCTTTGCAGCTGACTTGCCAAACAAAACCAATTGCAGAAATGTTGCAGGGAACGTGTAATCCAGAGTATCAAGCCAAATTAGAACCTAATTGATGACCTAATGATGAAGGTACCACTTCTCATCGACTGTCCCCAAGGCTGGTTGTGTTAGGTGACTGAATTCCCACTGCTGCTTCCGTAAAGGACAAAGAAAAGACAAGCCATTGCATCATAAGCTGGAACAATTTTATCATGAATCCATACATTTGGATTACTTTTGGCTATTATAGAGATAAGAATTCTGAAGTGAAAGTGAGATGTACTTGATAAGGTAATTACAGGGGGAAATCTTATCTAGCCCTGTGTATATCACTGGGGAGTAGGGGGCACTGAGAAATGGCAACCCCTAAGCTCAATTCTTCTTTAGTCTCTACTCAGCCACAGTGCTCAGAGGTCAAGTCAAACCTGTGCAAACACACCCATCTTGTGTTTATGTGACTTTGATAAAGCAAATTTCTGTGGCATTTTTTCTTGCTGTATTATCATAAAATGTATGCAAAAATTGAAAGTTGAATATTAAACCTTTTTCCTGTTATCCAGCTATTTCTTATGGAAATTTATGTCATGCAAAAAAGAATAAAGTGAAATTTATGTTATAAGGAAACTTTACCCACAAGGCCATCAACATTTGCTTATTTTTTGCCTGCAAAAATGAACAATTGCGACACACATGCCTGTTCTGACTATAAGTCTGACCTTAATGTAATTTACTGTTTACCTGTGTTCTGTATGGAGACAAAACTTTTCTTGGGGAATTTTTGGAACTGCTTCAGCACCCAGCTAAAGTAAATCTGTGGAATAAGCTAGGGGTGCTCACTGCCTGCACAGAATGCCATGATATAATCTTGAACCACAGATGTTTGTATCAGTTCTGTGAAACACTGTACTCTGGCTATTAATTACTTCAGTGACTGTTTCACACAACATGGTTTTCATGATTTTGCCAGTCTTATTAAACTTAAAACAATGCTACATGCATAATTACAGTAAATAGTTCATTATTTCAATAAAAAGGCTGTTAAATTAGCCCTAAAGATAGATTACACATTAGATCACACATAAGGATTGAGTATCTGTGCAGATCTTTTGAAGAATCTAAATTTATTACCCTTTGAAAATGTGAGTAGCCTTCAAAGCTGCTAAGGAATTATGTGACATGGGAAGTTGCTTTGTGTCCCACAGGAGAAGTGGGTGAGTCATTGAAATCAGTGAGGTTACTTGATATTATGCTTCATTTTATTAAGCATGACAGAATTTCTAAACAAATTAGCGTTCAGCATGACAAAATTGGTGTTCTAGCTGAGACATGCACTAAGATGTCCAGATTATTGTGATAAATCACTGAAATAATACTGTGCATATATTTACAATGTTGGAAAAGACCCAGGCTGATAGAACTGGAATATTGGAGCAAAATGCTTGACAGCAGTGCACATGTACTGAATTGCACTTGGTTCACTGTGTGTAGGACTTCCACATGAAGATCCCGGAATTTCAGTGATGCTGAGTGACTATTTGCTTTGGGAAAGAGAACACTTTAATGAAAAGCACCAGAACAGTATAAAGGAGCTCCTGGTAAAGATAAAGTCTATTAGGACAGTTATCCAACTGATTCAAGAGGAAGAATAACTTTAAAAGATGTTTGGAATAGGGCACCTTGTGCTTTGCATTGAGGTTTTATTACAGGTATGGGCACATGTCTCTCTTTAGAGTGCAGGTAAGATTTCTGAGGAAGCCAAAAAGCTCTGAAATTATTTTGAAAGCCCAAGTGGTGTGTTTAAAGGTAAAGGAGGAAAGAAAAAATCTTCCTTAGAAATCATTTAAAATTCAAAACTGTTTCAGTTTAGAAGAAATGGGAAATCTATAGAAAAAATTCTTAAACTAAAATTATCTCAGAGATTTTCAACCACCTGAAAACAATAATTTTTGCTCCTAAAATTGTACCTATTAAGAGATTTGGAACAGGCATCTAGAAAAAAAAAAAAAGAAAAAAATTACCTTTAGTGCATGGAGTATTTATTTAATAATCTTTAATTAACAAACTAATGAGCCTTACGTTGTTTCATTGTAATTTACCTACACAAATAGCAAGCGGTTCCACCCCTTGGAAGACCTCCATCCATTTATTTCTCATGTATTATTTGACAGATGACCCCAATTTGATCTGAAGCCAGTGCCAGGTGGAGCAGCAGGAGAGCTCCCAGCTGTTCCAGGGTGACTAACATGGTGGAAACTGGCAAAGAACAGCATGAGGATTGATTTGCACATTAAAGTGTGATAGAAAGTGAGTAAGTTATCTTCTTGCTATGACAGGGTAATCCCTTTCTTTTATTTTTCATTTCTGCTTGCTTTTGCAGAAGAAGAAAAACACCAATTTCTCATTACAGTTTGAGTTAAATGCATGCTGTGAGAACTTCCAGCTCTCTATCCCCAGAGTCTGGACACTGTTACTACACTGCAGGGTAAAAAGAAAGTTGACATACAATGATGCTGTGTGCTGTTTTCATTTTAGCATTCCATTTAAATGTAAACTTGAGATTTGACAGCACAATGCAATTATTTCTTTTGCAATCCAGATTTTTGCAATACATTTTTATGTTAATCTCTCCTCATCTAACTGGTTTTCATATGCTAATTTTTTATTAGGATGCTGGTGGGCTCTTTGAACATATAAGTTAGGGGAATTTGTGCCATCTCACAGAGGGGCATTTAAAGAGACACAGAGCTGAGTTTATATCACAAAAGAAACACAAAGCCAAATGCTACTCACAGGCATTTGCATTAGCTAGTGTTAGAGAAACTCCTGCTTCTCTGAAAGTTTTGCAGTAGGTAATATGAGGGAGCAGTGTGGAGAATTGTCTGTATCCTCACTGCTGGGCAGCCTCACCAAGTTCATGCCCTATACTGGAAGGGGCAGGATGGAAGAATAACTGAGGCACTTCTTGACTCTATAAACAAGTAAAGAACAAGAAGGGGAAGAGAAATATGAAATAAGTTTAGTGTAGCAAAAGAGACAACACTCTTCAGCATCCCAGGGAAGGGGAGTTCCAGTGCAACTCTATCTCTCAGAAGTACTCTGAGGTTCCACGCTCTTATATTGTTTTCAGAAAGACCTGGACTGAAAAATGAGCAAATACCTTGATTTTTGAAATTGCTAATTTTTATGTATGTAAGTAAATATAGGCTACCTTGTGCATAACAAGAGCAAGATTCTTTTTCCTATTTTCTCCCTTCCATCCTCCAGCATTGTAACTGTTTTATTTAAACTTACATTGCTTGTAGGATTTGTTTGTGCTGGAGGAAGGAAATGGTTGCAGATACAGATCTTCCCAGTGTTAGGTTTTTACAGAACTTGAGAGACCTTATTTGGTGTTATGGCTTTTCTATTTGTTAATCCTCTGTCCTGAAAAATGTTTATGGGCTGGTATGGTGCTCTGATGGTTTCACTATTGCCATACTTAGACTCTTGCTTTTCCTGTAGGGATTGGAGTGAACGTGTAAGACAGGATGGTGGGAGGTGAGAATTTCACACACATCCCACCCAATACTCAGCCATGCCTGGGAACTCTGCCATCACACAGCTCCAAACACAGTGTGTGTCATTCCTTCTTGGATGTGCGTTGCATGATTCAGAAATATGTATTTATAGTCTGCTGCAGCTACTTCTAATTTTTGTCTCCAAATATTTACTATGTCCAATACCATTACAAAACAGAGCTTCATAAAAGTTGTGCATATATGGAGGCATTATTGCCTTGGCACAATGTGTGAGTGATGTATCTGCTGGGGTGGTCCTGTAGGTCAGGCTTCACACTGCAATTGGCTTTAATCAAAAGCTGTCTTATTCTCCACATGCATCAGAGAAGCAGCCAGAAAACTGAAATTCTGTGCAGCCTCTGAAAACATGAAAAAATGCATGAGAGATTCTGCTGGATTGAAGTAGGAAAGGGGAAGCACACTGAATTGCAGGATTAAGAAGAAAGCACTTTTGTAAATTTTAAGTGGTGACATAGTTTATACTTGCAAGCAGTAGCCAGTAGAATAAAATGCATATTTCTTTGTTGAGAAGGAGAGGAGAAAAGATATTTTAAGCAGCTTATTCTGTTATAATTTTTGCAATGATTTTTGAAGTCTTTGTTTGCATTCATTCTGTGGGCTTGCAAAGACAGTTATCATTCTTGAGTATGGGACTGAGGAGGACTTTTCATAAGGGTACTGGTTGTGAGGGGTGATTTTTTTTCATATGTGACTCAGCTCCTATTCAATTAAGAATGCCAGTGAGCTGACTCATTTAATATGACTAGCGAGCTAAAGCAATTTATTTACTAAATAATTTTTAAAAATTATTTTTTTCCAGCTTTTGTAGCCAGAGAATTGAATTTTAGTCAATTTTCAGCTGGTAAATCCTTCCTATCAATTCTCAGCCATGCAGACTTGCCTAACCCATTTCTTGGTCGTGAAGAGATTCATAGAATGGTAGCACTGGATACACATCCAGCTCAAAGACACACTTGTATGGCCTCTGGCAGATTAGGGAATTCCTTCAGATGGTGTCTCACAGCACAGAGATACTAGAGTCAATAAGGAATGTGGACACTTGATGGTTTGGAGGGAGTTTTGAAATTATCATCTCAGGCACAGGGAATAGCAACACAGAACTCAAAGACAGGAATACTCCAAAAGCTACTGAGGCTGTTTGTAGGCCTAACCTGTAAATCACACTCTTGCTTCATGTAGAGAAACTAAAGTGGTGGAGAAATACTTAAAAAGCCATACAGAGGGTAATAGTTCACAGGCATGTATAGTAAGCAAGGAAAATGTGGGAAAATGACCTGAAAACATCCAAACTTCTTGTAGTATTGATCATGGAGTACAGTGTTGATTTGCAGCCTGCTCATTCGTCAGGGAGGAATATACATCCTAGAGCAATGTCAGAGTACACCAATGTTATTGCTTTTTAATGTTACAAATTCAAATCCTGACTAAATTAACAGAAATTGCTGCTAGTGATGGCTATTCCCTAGTGTTTATAAAATTAGCCATTTGAGGCCGGTTGTCCACACTGTGATGTTGTCATTTTGCCATAATGGCAGCAACTGGCAGCACTGCTGGCAATGCTATTAATGCAACCCAGTAATTAGAGAGGCATGGCAAGCACACATCTACTACCAGTGGTGTCTCTGTAATTGTACTGAGTCACATTTCTGTGGGTGGTGTGGGGAATCTTACATTCATCTCTGGCAATGCTAAAACTACTCCGTTGTGTAAAATAATGTAGACATTACATAGTAGAGTATTTCTGTAAATGTAAAAATGCGTTGCAAATAAAGTATTTTTTTCACGTTTTTTTAGGAAATGTGGAAGTGACATTTAATAAGAATATTTACAAAATGTTTTATGGTTCTTCCTGAATACAAGTTTCTGTAAAACATTGAAGGAGATGGGGGAGGGGGAAATGTAAAGTGTGTGTCAACCACTCAAAATCAGTAGATCCAGTTACTCAAGTATCTGTAAAACAAATCCAAAACTGTTATCAAAAGAAATAATCTAGGAAATTTAGGCAAGTCTACAATACAATTTCATCTTGTTAGAAAAATTGCAGGTTAAGAATAGAGCTGGTCAGTAAAAAAAGTAAGTATTTCCCAGAGGATTTCAATATTTCATAAGATTCTGATAGGTCTGGTAAGACATGGAATGTATTTAGCCTGTCTTTTGGAAGGATGATGGCAAGGTCCTCCTTTTAAAAAATTGTTCATCTGTCTACCTCTTTGACTTACAGTACAGTTCATCCATTATCTCTAAATTTATATTACCCTGGGTTTGCATCAGCTACTGTGAAATTCTCAGGAATTTTAAAATTATCTACAAAATTTTCTTCTATTAAGGAATGTAAACTGCAATGGAGACAGTAAATCCTTCCATGGGAGTCGGATGTACCTTTTATTATATTAATTATTTAGTTTATTTGAATGGCATGGGTTATATGAAATCCCCCTCCATGTTTTTCCTTATCTCATTTTTAGAGATAGTAGTCCATCATGAGGAAGTGTGAGTTACTCTCAAGAATTAACTTAATTCTGTTTCCGTTGTAACTAACAAAATGCTAAAGGCTGAAAAACTGGCTGAGTTAAAATTAATTCTTTGAGAAAATGTTACAGTCAGAAATTCTTTCCTGCAAATTAGCATGGATTGCCTAGCATGAACCACTGCTAAGCCATAAACCTAATATGATTTGTGAAATGTGTCCTGGCAGACACACCAAGTTGCTCCTTCCTGTATTGTTTTAGAATGTTGGTGATAGTGTTTGTGTTTGGGTTTTCTTTCTGTTGTCTTTCTTTTCTTCTGTTGCCTTCCTTGGAGGTCTAAAGCTGGCAAAGTATGTTGGTTTATGACCTGTGGGGGCTGAATATACAGAGTGTAAATGTACTGTGAACTCTGCAGGAGCAGAGAGTGTAAAAGTTTCATGATTGCTGGGACCTGATCCAGCTGTCAAACAACTGCTCTCAATCAGCCCTGTGTCCCACAGCCCCTCCAGAGCTGTGCTGTTCCTATCCAGGACAATGTGGAGTGACTGAGCCTCCACCACATGCACAGGAAGGGGTGCTGGGATGTCAGGAGCTGCAGGGTTTAGGAAGTCTTTCTGCTAAAATAAATGTTCCCTTTCTAACTGCAGGGTCAGACTTACTCCCTTCTGTCTTTTGTTTGATAGCTGCTTCCATTTGAATGTTTCTTACTGATTTAATTCTTCCTTGCTCTGCTTTATAAAGGAGAAGTCTTTTAGTCAGCAGTGTATTTGAATGTTGTATTGTTGGTATCAAATGCTTTCAAGCTCATGAGAGATTGCAGAGGCAGTAAAGGTACGAGCCTGCTGTGTCAGAGGTTTCTAGCAGATCTGCCAAAGAGAGACACAGCTAATCAGCAGTACTGAAAGTCAGTCCTTAGAAGTAAAACTTTGTGTATTCACAAATGCAGAGTTTTAATCCACACACTGGGATTTACTTTAATTTATGTATCTATATATTAATAAATAAAATATATTTACTAAAAAAGAATGTTTACAATTAGTTACTTCTTCCTTTTTTGGTTTATCCTTTCCATATCAGACTTAGTGTCTGATAAAATAAAAGGTTTACATTGCTGTGAGTCCCAAATTGCAGTTAACAGTTCAATCCATCCTTTCCCACTTCATCTTATTACTTTACAGACTAATGGAGAACTGGGCTTTCAGAGGTGTTTCACAGGATTGGTGTGATGGTGGTCAGTACAGCTGATCCTAAGGATGTTCTGAGATAGAAGCAGTCATCAGGAGCCTGGGCCTCCTTATAGTGAAGGAATTTATGGCTGGCTTGCTGTGTATTTCCTTTCATTAAATTGCTATTTAAGCACAACAGCTACTGGAAGCACGACAGGAGAAATAATTCCACATAAAGGAACATTGGAGGTTTAATTTATAATAAAATAATCTAGTTGAAATATTGAGCAAAAAGAGATGTTTTAGTAAAACCCATCTGTATAGGTGGAATACATAGGGATTTAGACCCTCTGTGCAGGTAGTCCCCTTCAGCTATATTGTGCTATGTATTACTCCATTAGAGTAATTTCCACATGTGACATCTTAGAAGAAGGAGACAAGGCAAAAAAGGGGCTACAAATTTGAAGCATGGAATTCCGTAACTGCTTGGGAGCACCATCTCTATGAATATCCCCTCATCCTTCTTCTTTACCGAGCTTTACGTGCTGAGCATTGCACCATATGATATGGAATATCTCTTGAGTCTCCTCACTGGTGGGCTGAGAAGCAGAAAAGGCCTTGGCTCTGTGCAAGCCCTGCAATAACAAGAACATTTCTGTGTTATCACCACTGTGTTCAGCACAGATCCAACTATTAAGAAAATGGACTCTACCCTAGACAAAACCAGCACACTCCAAATGGTAGGAAATAGAGTATAACAGATTCTCAGCTCTGCATTTTGTTGTGATCAAGTATTCTAAGCATGGCTTCTATGTACACTGCATATCAGCACTTGAAGCTAAAGATTACCCTGGAGTGCAACTGGAATTCATGGAAATCCCAGTTCTTGTTGGATTGGTTTGGGCATTGCCTGCAAATATTTACCAAACCAGACTCCTATGGAAGCTCAAGCTATAGTAATGCTTGGCTGATGGCTCCTGCTGGAGAACTGTGAGAGAGCCTTTCGAAGCTGTGAAGATGCATCAAGGAATCTGCTTTGGAAATTCTAGGAAAAAAGAAGGGAGGCATTTTCAGAGTTGGAACTAGGTGGGTCTTTTCAGAAGCATGTAGCCAAAATTTAGATGCCTAAGGCTCACTTTAAAAGCCTAATATACTTACCAGATTTAGGGGATGAAATCTCACCTTAAAACTGATAGAAATGGATAACTCTTTCAACTTCTCAGACAATGAGAATAAATTTTCAAATGTTTAGTAACTGGAATACCTAAAGTTCTTTCTTCTCCCTTAGCAGAGAATAGTGTAATTTTTCTTTTTCACCAGTAAAGTGCAACAGAAGCAGTTCAGTAACACTATATCCCATTGGGATATTAATGCAGGGAACCCAGACATTAGGGAAATATAAAAGTCCTTGGCTCTACTGAACTACTGCACCCCACAGGATATAAAAAGAAGAAATGAACTGGGAGAGAAATAAAGTTATCTAGGTTGTCTAAGGAATCAGTGATTCTTTAGGAAGTAGAGGTGGAAATAGGTTCTTTTTATGTTATTTTAGCTTTTGTGGCACAGACTTGTGTTATATGAAAGATATCTTTCATTCTCATCAAATTGCCTTGATCTCTGAAGACAGCCTTGATTTCATTTAATTTGAGGCTTTGAGATTCTCCTTTGCTTATTATCTATTAACCCACTCAAAATCTAATGCTAAGTTAAATGCCTGTTACAAAGCAGGCATGTAACTCACATAGCAGTGCTAAATTCTGATAGCACATGTTGAACACAGATTAATTTAAAGTTCAAGGAGCTTGATTATATTTTAAATTGAAAAGAAATTCTCCTTATACCTTGCAAGCATTTAGCGGCATTTTGCTGTGCATTAGATACGACTTGTTTTCTTTTGTACAAGATACAGAAATCATGCAGATAATGATTTTTTAATTGTTTTTAATTTCATTCTGGGAATTTAGCAGTGGTTAAAGATTGGACAGTACTGCAGCAGATTGAATATATTCATTGAAGGCTCATAGCTCACACTGTGATAATTTCCCATGTATTTTTTCTACTCAAAGAATTATCAAGTGCAAGGAGGCTCGAGCAGAGCCAGTCTTGATGTGCAGGAAGCGCAGTTAAAGCTCAGGGCAGAGGGAAGAGACCCTGTGCTCTCTCCTGTGAGATCATGTCTTCCCACCAATGCTGGAAGAGATTCTTGGACATAAGGAATTCAACCATACTCTCATTATTGTTTTCCCATTCACCCTATAAGGAGGAGTCAGCACCCATGATTTTCTCTTGACAGTTGTTTTTCTTTCCGAGTCAAACCCAAGACACAGCAAAATGTTTCCTCCAGCCCTTTTCCCAGGGGGATGGATCAGAATGTCTAATCCCATCCCTTATGCCTTTAATGAATACTTATGACAAACCTCAAATTAAATGGAATCAAGGCTGTCTTCAGAGATCAAGGCAATTTGATGAGAATGAAAGATATCTTTCATATAACACAAGTCTGTGCCACAAAAGCTAAAATAACATAAAAAGAACCTATTTCCACCTCTACTTCCTAAAGAATCATAAAAATTAAAAAAAAAATCCACAACAAAAATATTTATATTATTCCCTTCACCAAATCTCTTCCTCCTTCTCAACTCCTTGCTTTTCACAGCTAATGTTTATTTAATGAAAAATGTCTCATTTGCATAAAACAAAAGAAGTAAAATGGATTTAAGGAAGAGATTGTTAAGGGGCATAGTCTGAAGAGAGAAATTAATAAGGGCAGTGTAGAAACGTTTCTAGTACTGATGGTGATTCTGGTATCCCTAACACAGCATTAGGATTTTCATGTAGGGATTAAGCAGCAAGAGCAAATACATTTTTAATTGTTTTTTCTCTCACAACAATTTCCAAAAGAAGAGGAAAAAGAGAGAAGGGAATCAGCTCAAATCTACACCATCTCTGTTGAAAATAGGATATGTCAATAGAATAATTTCTAGATGCATTTTCACAAATTTTCGAATGGCTTTTTAATCCCTTGAACTGTTTTCCAAATCAATAGAACAAACAGGGAAAGAATTAACACTAGCCATGAAGCAATTCAAGTCATATGAGAGTTTTAAATACTGGTCTGTACAAGAGTAGGAGATATGACATAAAAATTAAATAAAACATCCACAAAAAAATATTTATATTATTCCCTTCATCCAATCTCTTCCTCCTTCTCAAATCCTTGCTGTTCACAGCTAATATTTACTTAATGAAAAATGTCTCATTTGCATAAAACAAAAGAAGTAAAATGGATTTAGGGAAGAGATTGCTAAGGGGCATAGTCTGAAGAGAGAAATTAATAAGGGCAGTATATAAAGGAGTGAGGTAGTCCAACTAAAGTCTAAATTTATTGTATGGTATTCAGCTGTTTTGGAGGGAGAAAACTGCAAACCAAAAGGAGAAAATTTTGTATATATATATATGTATGTATATATATATGTATATATATATATATATATATATACAGCTATAGTTTCTATTTATCCACTGGACTTAAGAAGGGACTCCAGCATATGAAAATATTTAAGGCATGGGGATTTTAAAGATACCCTGCTAGGAAATATTAATCAGTGAAGTAAGCTTTCAAAGGAGTTCAAGACAATTTGGTGAATTAGATCAAACATTATGAAGAAGCTTTGCAACTTACATAGAATATTGCACAAATATCTAAAAATATCTAAAAAATGGAAGGAAGAATGTGTATATATCTATATATATTTATAATAATTGATTAACAGCTTCAATTAAATTAGGAAATTAATTAAATTCTTAAAAGCATCTGGGATTAGGAATTAGGTTAAGGACGAATGAGAAACGCAAATGATGCCATTAGTGAAGAAGTGAATTTTATAAGGAAACACTGTAGGTAGTTGGTGGCATTGGGGGAAAGGCGTGGTTCTCTAAACATTACTAGTTTCAGCTAAAATATGAAGCTTTCCTTGAAATCAATGGCCACATAACTGACTTTAGAATTTGGATCTTCTGCTGACCACTTTTAACTTCATGAGATAATTTTGTTCTTCTGCAGATGGAAGTGTAGTCCCCACAGTGGCTTTAGGGACCAGCAGAAAGCTTCTAATGCCTGCTGAGTGAATAACAGAAGTGTTTCTTGAATCCTCACAAGTGGGAAGGGTGAAGTTTGAGGTTTTCCCTCATTGTCTGCAAAGCCTTCCTCTTCAGTAAACTGTGGAACAATTCTCAGTAAAAGCCAACAAAATATTGAAAATTAAAGTTTAATTCCTCATCTAAAAATTGCTATCAGCATGTCCACTGTATTCAAGAATTATAAATTGTAGTAGGAAAAAAAATCTGAACCCTTTTTGGGGACTGTGGAGTTAGATGAACAAACTTCTATATTACATATGCTTACAGTGCATTACTGTGTTCTGTAATCTACCTGCAGGAAGTTCACAGTTATTGATTTTAATCCTATTCTGGGGCTGCCAGTTTGAATTGCTCTTAAACTTTATGTGTTGTTTCCCTCCTGAAGATAAAGTGTTATATTTAATATAAGTTATCAACCCTTTCACTTAGATTTACTCTCATATTGATTAGTTACTAGTGTTCCTTAGTTAATTTAGCAAAAATGCCCCTAGCAGTGTATGTTGGATCTCATGCCTGGTTTTGAGAAATGTAGCTCTGCAAAAAGGTCTCATCATAAAAATAGAGCTTTTGAAAATATTTTGTAGATCTTGTGCTGATTTGTAAACATTTATATTAGATTAAGGTGCCAGAATTTGAAGTCACTGAATATAAAAGCTCAAATTTCCGAGGAAAAATAATAAATATCTGATTATAACCCATAGAAAACTGTACAGTGTTTTACTGTAATAGTTTTTCCATTACATCTTCTTATTTATTTTTGTTTTTAAAAAGCAGTACTTACAATATTGGTATTATAGTATATCAATACTATAATATCAATATTATAGTATTGATAGAATAATACCTAACACAAAAAAAGGGAGTTAAATGCTCTGTACCTGCTGCAAATTGATGAATAGACTTTCAGCAAAAGCTTTTGAAGCATTTGTGTGCATGAGTTTTTGCACCTGCTAAACTAAAAGCAGTAGCTGAAATTCATAGCTGTGTGGTAAAAGGCATGTATTTTGTACTGAAGGTGCATATTTTTATATATTTTTATATTTTTGTACTTTATGCATATTTTAATCTCAATCCTACTCTAGAAACAAAATATACAGATAATTTAATCAGATTATTCAAAAGAAAGCTAACATTAGAATGAGAGTTTCATACTGGGAGATGGTAAAAGGGTGGATGATTCCCCTCTGGGCAGCATGAGAGGGATGTGCAAATAACAATGGGCTGGGCCCTCTTTGAGCCAGCCTGTGTTGTTGACAGAAAATTTTTCAACCTTGTTCTCCCACTGAAGTTTTCAAGAACTGCAAATTAAATAAACCTTCACTGTTAAACACTTTCTTGCTTACCATTTATTTTGGATCTTCCTTCATGTGTTTTAAACCTGAAGCTTCTTGTCTAATCCTAAATATAGAGCAGGTTCTTCCATTCCTCTCTGCATTTCTTTTAGATGTTTGTAGGACTGACAGACATTTCACCTCCTTTCTTTAGACTAATCAGCATTAATGTGTTTGGTCATTCATCATTATCATCGCTTCCCAAGCTGGGTGTGTTATTCCAGCTGAGACCTTACCAAAGCTAAACAAATTATACTCTCACCAAATTGAAATTCAGAACATATGGGAGGTGTTTCTTTCCTCCAAACCATTTGCCCACACTCACTAGGAACGCAACAGACTTTGATGTGAATAGAAATATGAAAGTTGATTTTTAGTGCAAAAAGACCCTTAAAGCCTGTACTCCTGAAATAAAGAGCTGTGTGGTGCTTCTGTATCAGAACATACTCTGCTACCATGAAGAGTCTCTGTCCCAGGACACCATCTCAGAGTTTAGTAAGCCTTGGGACACTTTTATCATGATCTTGTAGGGATTTCTTTAACTTGATACCCTGTGGTACACTCAGAGCAATTTATCCCAGACAAAATTGGGAAAAAAGAAGCAGCAAAATGCATTTTATAGAAATGTTTATATTGTAAGAGAAGGAGCTCAACAGAATCTATTCAAACAAAAATTTCAAACTTTCTGCAATTGAATTTTTCCCTAAATTTTTCCCTACCTTTGAAAAAATTCTCCTTTTCATTCAGAAACCTACCCTGTACTCTGAACTTACACAATACACCTATATTTTATATTGAGCTTAAAAGTAATATATATATATATATATATATATATATGCACACTGCTGGAATAAAATCAGGAAAGTGGTTGGCTTTTAAGATTGAAATAGAGTAGGGATCTGGTTTTCAGTGCATAGATCCCAATGAGAAGACAGGAAACAGAGCTGTGTAATAAGAAACAGAATCTTAAGACCATTTTTTAATGAAGCAGTCCTTTGGCTGAGGCCCAAATAAGCAAACTTATAGTGGTCTAAGTGTCCCATTAGGGATGAATGAAAAATCATCTGCTACAAATGTTTCTCTTGCCTCAAGTGGCAAGATACCATCAATTGGTATAAATCATAATGTTCATTTCCTCTGAGCTGCATTTCAAGAAACAAAGCAAAGCAGGATATCTTCCTGGCAGGGAGGTAATGTGTGTCATAACCAAAATGAAGGCCGGGTGTCCTGATACACAGTCCCAAAATCTGTCCCCTAAACTATTCTTCCCACAGAAGGTCCTTGTTACAGACTGCACACATATTTCTTTCTATCCCTCAGCTTTGTCTGCTTTTCAGAAACATAAACTCCACTGAATTCTCTCACAGAGCTGTCTGTCTTCTCCTAGGAAAAGCTGACATCTGTCTTACACTCACTTGGGTTTTGGAGATCAGTTCCAGAATTAACTGCATTTTCCTTTGTGAAAAATCTGAAGTATACTAAGTTGTCATGTCCACCCTCCATTAACAGGATTGCAGCTTTTTATTAAAAATTCTGTCATCTTAGGTGAATTTTTCAATTGGCTTGCCCAGGGTGACTTGAAGAAAAGATTTTGGGAAAGGAGAATGTTCCAGAACCCCCCAGCTGACCCAGGGACTGTTCTCTTTGTCTGTCATTGGACCACAGTTCAATTGGATCTTTACTTTTCCCTGGTCTAATAGAAGCTGTTGCCTTCTTTTATTTTTTCACAGCCATTTGCCACTAGGAGAAATTTCTATGTTTTTCTATGTTGCCTTTATGGTATCTGACAATGCGATCTAACATCACAAGATAATTTCCTTTGGAAAACTGTGACTTATTGATAGAATGGATCCTGAGTTGGAGAATAAATTAAACATTATCATCAGTATCTCTGGCCTGCCTGAAGTTCTTGGTGGTGCCCCTTTGCTTGACTGACTCCTGGTTCAAGCCTGCAGAGTACTGCCTGTTTTACAGGTTGCATTTTAGTTGTTTTGTCCAGCAATTCTCATCTTAGATCTCTTAATTTACTTAAATTCAATAAATTTACTAAAACATAAAGCCAGCTTTACTGGAGCAGAATGTCACAGGGACTCTAGATTTGTGGAAATGTGATTTTAACACTCCAGTGTTTGCATGGTTGCATTTTTAAGATATAAAAACACCATAAAAATGCTAGTCAAAGCTGGTGCTATTTTTCACTGACTCATTAGTTTATTTTTTGGGATATTTCAATGTTTTCTTATTCTGTAGAGGTTGTAATCTTTCATAATTCAGTGCTGTAACATCCGATTTGAGGGTTGCTGCTCTGTTGTGGCCTCAGCAGTGTGCCATAAACTGGAATTAACCACGTTCCTTATACGTGATCACTCTGTCAGTATGAAAAGCTTCATTCTAAATGTCAATGTCTGTTGGCAAAAGAGTGTTTAAAAAGATGTTGTTCCCACCCCTTGCAGCCATCGACACATTCAATGGGAGCATTATTCAGGGTTTCTTCCTGTGCAGTTTTGTCCCCTGTCTGTGGTTTCATCCCGGGACTTCACCTCTCCATTCCGGCAGTGTTTGTGCCGCGGTGTCCCCTCGCTGCCCGTGCCTGTCAGGAGTGTGACTGCCCCTTCCCAGCAGCAGGATTTCAGCATTTCCACAGCTGCTCCTGGGGCTCACACACTCCTGACCCCAGGCCAGCAACAAAACTGCTGCCCTGTCTGCTCGCCAAAAGCAGCGCTCCTTGACTTTGTACACTGGTGTATCCTGTGCACGGAGTAGAGCTGAGAAATGGTTACCAGCTGCTGCTGCAGTCAGATCCAATACCTAGAGCAAGGTGGTAGCACTCAAATCCAAGCTGGTAGAGAATGTGTGTAGCGAAGGAGGAAGAATGATACATTGTTTTGCTATTTTCCCACACGCTGCTTCTTTTCTGAATTCTCTCTTCCCTTTCTGTCTTTCTCTAAACCATAAATTATAATAATTTAAAGAACTGGAAATCAGACCATACTTTGTTCTAAATTATATGGGAAAACTACTGCTTTGTGTTTCTGTAGGATTCATCCTTCAATGGACTGGATGCTGTCACTCATAGTTAAGCTTTTGAGTTTGCAAGCTCTGGATGCACTTAGTTTGCCAGAGTTGATCAGGAAAATGAGTTTACTACATAATATACAGATGTGTATTCAGACAGCTTTTGTAACTTTAACAAAATTTGGGCCTCCCAGAAATCCCAGATTATTTTGGGAAATTTTCAGAGCATTTAGAAGGAGAACAGTGACTGCCCTTGTTACTGTATGAACTGGTGACAGTGACCATTTGCAGGAAAAAGACAATCAAAAATTAGAGATGGTGCCTTATATTTTGTGTCGTACAAAATGGGCCAGTAATGTTTCTGAAAAACAATCAACAGGCATTGTTTCAGTGATGACAGGTGGCACCTTACGAAATCTGAGGTTGTTGAAAATGAAAGTTGGCTTCACATGTACTTGTTGTAGTATTTAGACTGCAAATTCTATACAGTGAGAAGCTTTGAAAGAGTTATCCTTTTTTTAACAAGTGCCTTAACTACTTTCTTTTTGATGGAAGAACTTTTGGAAAAGTTTATAAAGAAGGTGAAGCAGCCTTTGACCATGATAACTACCTTAAAAAGTTGGCTACTGTTTTTTCTGACTATTTTAGGGACTAGAGGAGTTAGGTGTTTAAAAAACAAACAAACCTGAACAACCTTTGTTTTTTCTCTTCCTGCAGAACATGAAGATATTGTTATTATTTCCAAAATTGAAGCAGTGTCATGTTCAGGTCAGATTGTTGCAGTAGTTTTCAGTACTAGTGTTTAAACACAGAAACACCCGCTCAAATATTTATGGCTCTGGCCCATCCATGATTTATTTATGTACTCATCTTGCTTTTGTATGACTAATGCCATTACTTTGCATGATTTTGTGTTCAGAAAATATTATTATTATTGATACAGGCAAGGTCTGTCCACATGCAAATTTAGCTGTTCCTAGCCAAACTTGGCTGCTCTTCTCTGATTCATGAAATGGCATCTTCCTGGCTAGATGTGATTAAGTCTCTATCAAATATATTTTCTAAGTACAGGGGTGGGTTTTTCTTCTGTCTGGGGTTTTGGGGTTTTTTAATGTGGAAAAGTTAGAATATTGTTTTGTTTATAAAAGGTTTATCCTTGTTGGGTTATTTGTTTGTTTGTTTATTTTCAGAGCTGAAAGTCCTATTTCAGTCCTATTTTGACTTTTCCACAATTGCCAAAGCATGACACTTTACAGACCTTTTCAGAGTTTCAGAAATTCCATGTCCACATTTACAGAAAAGAGAGGTTAGGTCTATGTTCTGACATGGTTTAAAGCAGATTATGTGCATAGATTGGGAATGTCACTCTTACTCTTTGAGGTTTCCAGAAAAGATGACAGTCTGAAAGTAACAAGAGATGATAGAGATACATGTTATAAACATTCTATTCTAAACAGAAGATATTGTCTCTTTTTCCCCCAATATTAATCTAAATACTTTATTCTGACAGGAATTTCTTAAACATAAGACGATCATAGACAGCATGAGCTTCAAAAAACCCCTATCTTAGTAGCTAGATGGTGAATTTTGCTTTGCTTTCAACAAGGAAACCAACTGTGTGACTAAATGTCTTTGTCACAAAATGAGACATAGAAAAAACCTTAAGCCTTCTCTTCTTACTTGTAACTAGGTTAATTTGTAACTCCACTCACCCCATGATAATATGGTTGGGTGCAAGAGAGGAGTCAGGTATAGGGAAGGAATATCTGCTGGAACAGTTTGATAACAAATATTCACAGGAGTTTTATCCTGGGACTACCCCAAATTGCCTGGTTTCCCTTGCAATGAAGTAAAATTCCTGCTTATCACCTGCTACCTAAAGCCTTAATGCCCAAACATTTCTTCATAGAGATGTAGCTGTCAAAAAGCTGATTGAAGGTATTCCTGTTGTGGAGCCCACATTTACAGGCAACTCTGTAACCACAGGGACATATAGGCTTACGTAAATATTGGTTTCTCCAGAGCCCATCATGTTTTATCTTCAGCAGTGCAAGCACAGAGAGACATACCCAAGAATCAGAGTCCTCCTGAGAAGGGAATTGGCTGCACTGAAGACATTTGTCACTTCATTCTAGGGGGCTGGTGTATGCTGTAGCATCTGTACCTTCTCTGTACTGGGTATGCAATACACAAAGTAACAAGAAAAACATCTTAGGGGCCAGTCTATAGAACTGATGAGCTAAAACACATAATCCAATTATGGGAAATTAAGCTGTTTGTTAATATAGCCTCTAATGTAGTTGTCTATTTCTGCAGAATGCCCTTTTAATATTTTTCTTTAATTATATGGGATAAGTATAAATGCCAAACCCTGGAGTATTCTGGGTTTCTTTTGACAAAAGGTTTTTGGTTTTTTCTACTTTAGTCTTAGGTATGTTACAGCTTTTGAGAGCAATGAACTAAATGGAATAGATTTGGAGCAATTTGGTCTAGTTTTGTGTATTATTTTTTTCTTGCACTTTAGGAAGGTTTGAGATATTCCAGTTAAAAAGAAAAAACAAAATCAAGGCACGGACATCTGGACTGGAAAATTTCCGACTCGCACTATTTCATAAGGTTTAATTTTAATTAGTTTGTTGTCATGGATTGCTAAACTGCTTCTCATATTCATAACTGAGCCATTTAATTCCAGCTGTAAAACAGTAGCCAGAAATTAAGAAGAGTAAGTGTTTTGCATGAATCCTGAAGTCCTTTTACTGCCTCTCCTCGTCTCATTTTCTGTAGACGGCATTACAGTTCCTGCTGTCCTGGGAGAGAACATTAGAGCTGTGATAACCTTCAGTGTGGCTGGGAAGGAAAGTGAAATGAGGTTACTTGCCAGCTTTGCTGTTGTTCATTTGCTACTGTCTGTGTTCCCCATCACATCCTCTGTGTCATGAAGATATTTGTCCAGGATGTGATTTTCTAAAAGAGTAACTAAGTCTTTGCTCTCTTCAGTAGCTTGTAATTTATCATTGTCAAAAATATGCAAGGTTTCTTTTTGTTGGATGGATGAGAACAGAATATAAATGCAAGTGTATGAGTGACACTTTGAGCAGTGATGCCTATGGTGGCAATCAATCACAAAGGGTTCAGCAAAGCAAGGTTACTGAAATGGTGTTCTGCAAAACAGGCAATATTGCAATAGGTCTGGGGCTTTTATTGGTGGCATTACTGGGATGCTCAGTGTATTGCCTGCCTGACATGCTCCATGATTGGAATGGTGCTGGGAATCTGCTTTGGTTTTATAGGCACATGTACAACACAGGAGCTGAAAGAGATTTATGTACTGATAGTACAAGTTAAGTTCTGAAATGGATGAAATTTAAGAAAATGGAATTGGAAAACATTCCTGAAGTGGTAGCAAGCTTCTTTCAAGGGTGACTCTAAGGGAATTACTTTCCCACTACCCATAAAATGGGAAAAGACTAGGGAAGGAATATTTTTCCATGGAATGCTTTGAATTTTTCTTGTTCTGAATGTTTATATGTGAAGGCAAAGACTTTAACTCATCCTCTAAATACCACTGGGTCACTGCGGCTTCATGAAGGAATGTAATCGCGAGAGACAAAAGAGGTATATTTTTAAGTTGGTCACAGCCTGCTACTTTTCAGCCCAAAATTTTCCTCTCTCCTTCATAACTAGGAGGGAGGTGAGCAGTGTTCTGATTTCAGGGTGCCCAGACCAGCTGATGTGTGGCTGTGTGGCTTGGAGGTATGGAGAGCAGCAGCAGGAGCTTGCAGGAAGGTGACTGGAACTGAACCAGTGAATTTCTGTGGTAACAGGAGGGATTTATCTTGCACCCTATTCATGGATGGCAGGAGATGTGCTGAGGAGTGCAAAGGAGCACAACCCAGGAGCTTGAATGCATAAGAATCATGCTCTAAAAGAAGCAAAGGTTTTCCACTCCTTAAGCAGAAGGCTTGCAATGTACACAGGGGTGATAGTTGCCATGCAGACTCTGAGGTGATTACCTACATGTCTCTGCTGTTTAAAAGTAGGTGTACTCTGCTAAAGTGGAAAAAATCCTTAAACCTTCATATTAAAAATGGTGAGGCTAAGTATATCCATGCTACTTGTTTTGTGTTCTGAAAAGAATATATGATATGTGTAACATAGCCACTACAAAACCCTCAGAATTTCAAAATAATGTATCAGCAAGAAAAATAGCCTTTATTCCCATATAATGCTCCTAAACTGGAGCACTACTGCAAGAAATAGCCCTTGTTGACAAGCAAACTGCAGAAAGTAAGAATTATGGTCTGTATAGAAATATCATCTTTTCCAAACAACAGGAGATCCAAGTGTTTTTCACAATATTATGCAAAGGAGACTGAACTAACAGAGACCCCAACACAAATGTCCAGACTGTCCACATTACTTCATAATGAGTTTCTTGTGGAATGTTATGAAATGCTGTTTCTCTTTGCTTTTGAGGCTGACAAATTCTGTGCATCACTGTGTCATTTTGTGTGAGAGTCACCCCGAGTTTCTCCTCAGCATATCCTGTTCTCCAGTGAATCCATATCTCAGCGAGCTTGTTCCTCACTGCTCTTCCCTGTGCTCTTCTGTACAGCACCATGGAACCAGAAACCATGCAAGGGTGGTTGCCATGACACAGAGGGATCACACTTGATGCTTTTTCCACACATTCATGTGCTCTCTGGACTTCTTCCTTTTTCTTTACCCACTTCATGATTCAAGGATGAATATTTCTCTTTCAGTAGGTAAAGCTCTTTGTATTATCTGTATTTCTCTCCAGTTCAAGGAGAATAATATGAGGAAGAAGGGCTGCCTCTGACCAGTTCAGCTTGTCCTTGGTTCTGAAAATGGCTTTGGAATCCTTGCAGTGGTGGATATTTGTTGAATATGTTTTCAGCAAAGCCTATTCTCCACTTAGAACAAAAAAATACCATTTAAATTTCCAATAATGAGATGACTTCATTAAGCTTCTGATATTAACGCAGTCTTTTCATATGACTTTTTTTTACTGCGTATTTTATTTTGAAAGAATTGTCACTTTTTCATCTGCAAAAGAAATATATCTTGAAATAGGCAGTGTAGAACATAGATGAGCTCATGGTATAGCATGAAACCAGAGCAAGAATGGCAGAGAACAGTAGTAAGGAAGATAAATATGTATGTCTTATTGTCATTTGCTATTCACAAAATTTGCAATGCTATTTAATTTACATGAGAGCTATGAATATCTAGAATTAGTGCATTTAAAATATTTCACTTTATAATGGCTGTCACTGTGACGAGCACTTAGCTTTCAAAGCTAATCTTTGCTTTTGCGTAGAGGGCAAAAATATTGTTCATTTCTGTGAAGGACAGAACAGGTCACTGCAATGAAAGAAGGTTCTGATGAGATCCTGCCTGCCATTCATCCCAAAAAACCAGTAGACATAATTGTATTTCTCTGCATAGTAATCTGCAGACCTTTTTGGAGGAAGAGGACAGCAACATTTTGATCTAACAGATAACACAATGGTCACCATACATGCAAATTTAAATTCATGTTTGATATCTAAATATGAAAATACATATCTAAATATGTATATATAAATAATGTTGGAGTAAAGTGTCAAGTGTATCATTCAGTTGAATGATATAAAGCAGAGACAATGGTAAGGAAACACCTGAACTGCATTTATTTTCCTCTTTACTAAATATTTGTAAACATATTGCAGAAAATCCAATTCATTCATTCTTTTCAAAGCATAATACTATAATATTACATTTTCCCTGTAGAGCACTTACATGTGATTTACATTCACTACTGATGCAGTTCTCTATAAAGATTGTGTTATATTTATTCTGTCCACTGATAAATAGGAAGTAGAGAAATGAAGGCTAATATTATTGGGGAACACCCACACTACAGCATTAGGAAAATTAACTGGGAGGTTCCCCAGAACACACGAGTCAGACACGCCATGTGGCAGCAGTGAAAGAAAAATGACAAGCAATATATTATCTGGGAATATCCACATTAGCACATACATTTAATCAACCTTAGGATGGAATTAATGAAGGGGTGAAGCATAATAAAGTACAAAAGCTGTCCACGTATCCTGAGCCAGTCTTTCTGTGTTTGAGACTGTCCTCCCCAAATACTTCCAGATGTAATGGGGTATAAATAATTGGTTTAAAGTGCTTGGCCAGGGAAGATGAAGACTGAGACAGCAGCATGCTTGTTAATAAATTTCATCTCTGCCACAGGCATCATGGAGTCTTTCCTCATTATGTTACAGAGTCTTTCCTCATTATGTTACAGATACAGATCTGTGCTTCTTAAATTGTCTGTCCTGGCCAAGATCTACCTCCTGACTCCTGCTCCACTCAGTGGTGTGTGAGCATGGATAAAGGGGGAGGAGAAGCAGACAAGTGACCAGCAAGGACCTGTTGTGGTACAGGAGTTCTGGGAGAATATAAATTAACTTTTTTGTTAATGGGCTGACGTTATTGCATTATGACAAGAATAAAATAAATTAATAAATAAATGATAGGAAATCCACCTGTAGCTACAGAAGTTTTCATATAGGTTGGATTATCTGGGATAGCTGGACCTCACAGATGAACACTGTCAGGCTCAGTTCCTGGGACCAGTTCACAAAATCCCCACACTGATTATCCCTAACGCTGGTATAAAGCATTCTCTAGTCAGCCTGGGCTTGAGACAAACTCCTCATTTCTAGAAAGTATGATTCCATCTCGTCCTCAATTTTTGTGTAACGCTATTGTCGTTATCAAAATTAAAGGATAGGTTTTACATTCTGGGTACTTTCAGATAATGTATATTTTAGATCAGAGTGAATATCTATTAGCAAAAACAAAATCGAAATATCAATATTTTAAATATGTCTATGCCACAGTACAAACATTTTTCACTTTATCCCCTTTTCTGAGTATAAACTGAGTATAGAGCCTATCACTTCATTTCTGTTTCATTTTAGTTTCAATATATATATATGAACTTGTGAAGTTTTCAGAGAAAACCAAAACCAAAAAACACCACCCCTACTTCCCAAAAGAGATGGAATGATATAAATTACTGGTTTTCCAAGTAATTAGGATTTTGTGGCCTTTTCCTTGAAGGAGCTGAGGACATGGGTGACTGCCAGTGATGGAATAACTTACAGAAACAAACACTGGTCTCAGCTGAGTGCAATGGGCATAATGCTCTTCAGAATTTCAGCCATACAACCCTGATAGCATAAGAGATTAGGTACTGTGCAAAAAAACAGAATACAAAAAGAAAAAAAATATACAGATAAAAAGAATCTAACAAATGTTAACACAAAATCTGTTTCTGGATTTTGAGTTTGATCTAGAAAAGGGATTTTTTACCACATGGGCAAGAATTACATCAGAAAAGCTAAGGTTGGCTTGTGTGATCCAGAATCCAGCACTGAAATGGAGAATCCAGAGGCAGGTAGGATTGATTGCTGCTCAGTCTATCAGGCTCTAAGTAGTCTGAAGGTGAGTTAGTCCCTGACCTGAGAGTATATAAGAAATTAGCTGTATTAGTTAAAGCTTGCTTTCTAGATAAAAATTCGAATCAAATACAATGACTCAGAAAATGTTTCTGTGGAATTAGACACTCTATTTACAAAACTTGCATTTTTACCTTAATGTGTAGTATTTTCATCTTTCTCTTTGTAGCTCTCTTGTATGGCTTATCTGTCTTTCTGGGGCTTTGAGGTTTTGTCTTTCTGTTCAGCCTGTAGTTATTTTGCTGTTAAGAAAACCTGAAGAGCTTGATTTTGTTCCTTCCTCTAGAGGACCTGTGAGAATAATGCAGTTGGTGACATGAGACAGATTTTTTTTCTTTTTTTCACCTCAGAAAGGATTGTCTTCTTTCCAGGCACATTGCAAACACAGAGCTCAGTTCAGTCATTCTTAGCAGAGCAGGTTGCTCAGTCTGAGGACGTTACACCCTGGTAGATAGATCTCATGCAGAGAATTAATGTGCCCTAGCTTGATATATCACACCTCTTCAATCTGCCAGCTTCTGTTGGATATGGTGAAGAGGTAGAAACTGAAATTCTCAGAATTAGTTCAGTTTGAGCTGTTCTTAGAGAGTCATCGGAATTCCCTGGGGGAAAACTGAGTTCTGTCATCTTGAGAGCTGAAAACATTGGTAAACTCTTTGTCTCCTGAAAATAAGTAGAAAGTGTGAGAGTTCCAGGTGCAAACCCACGTGATTACCCAAATACAACAGTGGTGTGTATCATGCTGTGCAAAGAAACTCCAGCTGTCCTGGACTTGAGATGTATGCTCAGCAAATTTTAATACTCAAAGCTCAGTGAAATACAAAACAACACATTTTCACTAAGTATCTTCTAATTAAAAATTGAAAGAAAACTTTAACCATCCCTTCTAACCTCGGAAGGCTTACTGGCTTGTGGAACAGTGGAAGAATGGCAGCAGTGGGCTCATTTTTATAGGAATAATAGGAAACCAGGGAGCAGTTGTAACCTGAAATCCAAATAGCCTTGATATGTGTGCACCCATCTTACAGAGTGGAGATGTAGGAAAATATTACTTAAATCAGTGGTGCCATGTAAGTCGTGGAACAGTGGGGCTGGAGGCTGCTGCTGCCATCTTCTGACAAGAATAAAAGTTAGAAGTTGTGCCTTTTTTTTAACTTAAGAACTTTATGTAAGTTTAGCCAAGCCATCTAGGTTTCATACCACAAATTTAAATAATAATAAAATAAAATAAAATAAAATATAGAAAAAAAAGCAGGCTTGAAATTCTTTTGCAGAAGTGAATTTCAGAATAGTTAAAAGCATTTTGCTTAGGATTCTTTTAAAATCTAGGTCACTTAATTGAAATCTCACAAACTACTTTGTCAATTTGCTGTGAATTGGGCAGTTTTGAGTAATTGGACAGACCTTCACTGTGAAAAACTATAAACCCTGATTTAAATTAATCACTTATTGAAGTATGAGCCAATGTGTATCATTCTATGCTGTATGCCAATGATTCTGTGATTTGATTCTGTGTCTGTTCTTATCTCAGTTGAATGAATGATATGCTTTCCTCATGGTGAATTTTGATTCTTTGTGATATACAGACAACATAAGAAAACAAAATAATAATATTTCCCAACAAGGGAAGGAAACAGTAGGGATAGAGATTATAAGATTTTCCCAGTAGATGAACCAGTCAATCAAACCATGATTAGAACACAAGCAGAGTCATCTCCTGATATATAATCCACCAAAATAAGGTGGGTTCTCTTCGGGGGAAGCCCTTTCTGGGTGGGGGAGATGGAGTGTTCATACTGAACTGTGCCAATATGAACCACAGGTACAGTTTGAAAAAGAGGATTATATATCACTCCTTCCAGTTTCAGCTTCACAAGAAGCCAGTTTTATTTAATTACTGGGGTAATTAGGGGCTAAATTGGCAGGAACTCCAACGCATTCTGCGTCACGTGTAGGCACTGCATAGGGGGCTGAGCTCAGGCAAACCTTCAAATTCCTTATGCCTCAGTTTTTCCTCCACAAAAGAAGTAAAATACAGTTTTCCATTTTGAGGGGGGAAATAAGGCTATTAATCAGGCCACCTGAGCGCAGGTTGAAAATATCTGTTAGTCTGGGTGAGACTGTGATGGGAATGTTCTTGCCCAGGAGCCAGTCACAGTTACACTGTGGATTGTCCATCACCCTCCTGCATACTCAGTAATCTCTGTGGAGAGAGGCTTGTGAATTCTTACAGGAAATGAAATAAACCAACCAGAAATCTAGATGAATGTGATCAGTAGGCAATGGCTTTTTCTAATAAAAATTATAAGATATTAAATGAATGATGTGTATTCTTGTGCTTGAACTTGCACCTGCACAAATACATATCAAAGTGAATATTTTCCTCTGAATGTAAGAAATACTTAGGATCCTAATATATTTATAGGCAAGGATATCCTAGGTGATGTCAACACAACCTGAAATACAAGACAATAAAATGAGGTCACGTGTGTCATTAATGTAGCACTATAAATTGAATCAAAGTGGTAATTTTCATTGGCATTTTGAAGAGCTACACAATTTTACATTGTGGGAATTGTCCTCTGGATATCCCAGTAACAAAAATTTTGGCATAAATAAGAGAAAGAAATACCTGTCAGCAACCTCCCTTGTCTCATGTGAAATACAGAAAGAAAGTTGTTTATATTTGGAGTGGTGATATTAAGAACAGATACTAATCTGTCCCCTGGCATCCTTCCAGGCAATTATCAGCAGAGTCAATGATGGAGAGATACATTAGGCTATGACTGACTGAGCTAAAATATCATAACAGTTTATAGCAATGTACCAGGCAAGAAAAACAGTGTGAAGCATGGTACTCCCAAGTCTGCAGGGCACTTAATGAAAATGATACACCTGTAGTATGTTTGGATAGCTAGAAAAAATTGTATAATTCTTTAAAAAGCAGCTTTGCTGAAAGGCTCTAGTCTGGGCTTTTCCATGTTTGATTTACAGAACATACAGGAGAATGTAAGGAATCTCTTTGATTATTTTACTTTGATTGTCACTGTCTCAATAGTGACTGCAGTTTGGATTGCTGTGCCTGGGAGAGCCACAAGCACGAGATGACAGGTTGTGTAAAGACCTAGAGCCTCATCTGTCATAAATCAGCGTAACCAAAGTGGATGGGATACCGTGCTCATCTCTGCTGGTGACCTGAATTCCTGTGTTCCTGCCACAGAGACCTTCTGTGTGGAGACTCCTTTCATGTTTGCTTTTACCTTGTAGTAGGAAAGGCTGGGTAGTGATAGGAGAGTAGTTTGTGAGAGGTGTGGGGTGATGAACAAACAGTCCCCACCAGTCCTGTACAGGCAAAACCATTTCCTCGCTTCCATTATTCACTTGATGTTGATAAACTGATTTTAGGCTGCAGTATGAATAAGTGAATTTCTAAAGCCTGTTTGTTTTAGCTGTATGCCAACAGTGACATAAAGCAATATTGAAAGCTTCAAGTATAACAAGGCCTAGCAGACTGCTACCACCCTTCAGGTTAAAACATCCATGTAGTTGCTAACTCACGTACATTGAATAAATTGATTATGGTGGGCACTCAGAAGAGTAATCTTACAGCTTGAACTGCTAAATAGATACCCAGTTTATGCAATGTTGGTAGTCAGCCATGAGGAGCAGTGGCTCTATGTAGTAACTTGCATGAAGGATTTTTATGCTTTTTTGGAGTTAATGTCAGAACTCCAGCCTCTTGCTTTCAAGAACAGCAGTTTCTATGTCAAATATTTTCTTCAAAAATAATTTAAACCATATAATGAGGTACTTCTGCAGCTCCAGCATGTAAACCTAAGACACAGAATGTAGCACAAAAGAATTTCAAACCATTGTGCAAATCCAAGGGAGAGGAAGGAGTCAGGGCTGCACAGAGTATTAGCACTGCCTTATGGCCACTTTTTTGCTGAAAAATCCAGTTTGTTGGTACCTGCACTTCTCTGGCTCCTTTTCCTCTGTGCTAAAAGTGACATACTAAAAATTTATAATGTAATCAGCCAGTATATAGCAGTGTTCCTGCAAATGTCTTGGAGCGCTTTGCAGTCATTAAAATCAAATTAAAATACTATCTCAATAAATGGAAGAATGTGCATAGTAATTCTCATCTAAATATTAATCCACTATAAGTATTGACTTCTTTCTAGAAAATTCTAGTAAAGAAAACAACTGCTTACCAAAATACTTTCTCCTCTTTCTCTTTCAACTATTTTGTAGATCAGCATTCTCTAGACAGTAATCAATCTACAGACTAGATTCTGTACCAGCCCTCATAACTGCATAAGATCATCACGCTCCATAGAAATATTCAGGTACTTAAAGTTATGTTTAAACTTGCTCAGTGTCTCAGATGGATTTTACTTTTGCTAAGATGCTCTTGAAATAATGTGAATAAAATCAAACTTGTTTATCCACCATTCACAGAACACAACTTTATTAGTGGTTGCTTACTGTACACTGCATATGCTAAGGCACCATCTCCATGTATTGATTTTTTTTCTTCTCTCAGTCCTAAGGCATTTGGTGTATTTGTTGGCTGGCAATATCTAATCACATCACAGACATGTCACAGCCCTTATTTCCCTTGCTCTGTTCATCCCCTGTCACACAGAAGTGCAGTGGTACTCGCTTTGGGGAGCTCAGAGGAATCCAGCTAGTCCAGCAGGTTGGGATCCATGTGGCCATCTCTTTTTCTGAGCAATGTCTCATTCACTGGTATTTTTAACTAACATTGGCTGTCAGTCTGCTTCTTATTTGTTGGTGACTGCATGTGGAAGCTAGAAAGCAGCAGCTAATGGTTTCCAATTTTCATCAGTATAAACAGCAATCATTTTGCAAAATACTTTCTTCCACAGTTGCTCAGCTGTTCTGCAAGAAAGCAGGTGACATTTGACTGCGCTTGGCTGCAAGTAGGAAGCCTTCATGTTCTCTGAGCTGTGCTTCTTTATTTACTATTTGCATTATGTATTAAATTATTGGCATGCATTCATCCATGACCTCTGCTAGATTGACTGAGCATTTTTCCCCTCCATTTCTCTGCAACTCTATATTAAAACAGTTTTTGAGCTGAAATCAATCAAATGAGGAATGTGGGTTTTTTTTAGTGGGTCTCTCTTGATACCTGTGGGTGAAAAAACTTATGAAGAACTGATTATGTATGCTCACTTAATTTTTACTTCTGGAGATTAATCCTGTAAAGAGAAGATTCATGCTACCAATTTTTAAAAATATTTGGAGCTTTTGATATTTACTGTTTTTAATGGGTTTTCCTTCGAACTCCAAAGTCAGTTCCTTTTTTGGAATCTGCCCCCTAGTCACAGTTTTTCATTAAACAAAACCAAAACCAGCAGCTAAGAATTAGTTAAAAAAAAAAAAAAAAAAAGATAGATATTAGAAAAAGCCAATGTATTATCAGCTGAAATAAAAAGAAACAACATTATGAATCCATTCAACAAAGGAGTGAAATTACAGCTTCAGAATGAATCAATCATTTCAGTAGAAGCTGATAGCATATGAGGATAAATAACATGGCTCTGTGGTTTATTGCTGTGTGTTTATTTTCTCTGCAAAGCTTCTTCTTGAGGTCTCTTACAGAAACACCATCTGTGGTTTAACTGGGATTCTTTTCAGCCAGGAAGCAGCATTGGATGAGGTGAGATTCTGTAGCTTTACAGTGTTTTGGCTTGGAAACTCCAAACAGTGGAGGAGCAAAGAATGAACCACTCCTTTAGGGCCTATTAGCAGCGCACAGCAATATTCTCACTCTACAGGAGGTTAGGGCTAATACTTCATAATTAATGGGAGGTAATGTGGTTCTCTGGGGGCCTCCTAGCTGTAATTGATACATGGTGCCTGGACTGAGTTTTCTCCCTGTATTCCATATTCAGGTTCCAGGCACATTTGGTATTGAGATATGATCTCCTCTGTAATTCCCTCAGAGTCAACAGTCTGCATGTGCAGAAAAACATGCCCTAACAGACCCATTTTCATGAGTTTTGACATGTTTTTTCTTTTGATTGTACCAGGGACTGTTCTAAACTTAGAAAGAAGTGATATTTGGCAGCTTTCAGAACAATTTTTAGGATGACTGCAATATTTTCAAGGCTCTAAATCAAAGCAGAACTTGATTGTAAAGAAATTGCTAGTGACAATAGCTAACAATCTGTTATGATGATGAAGAAAGGGAAAATAATCATCTTGCGTCATTCCAGCTGTCTGCACTTTAGGTCAAGAAGATACTGACCATCTTCTGAATGTAAATGAACCCTGGATTTTTTGTCTGTTCATATGAACAAAAAGTGAATCCACCACTACTGAATTCTGCCTTGAGATTACAGATTAGTGCAAGAGTCCTATGAGGTAACGCTTTATCCATCTTCTGATAGAGATTCAAGCACTTTTAGCATTTCTTGCTGTTGTGACACTCTGAAAAACTTGTGACAATAATGTTTAAATCCAGAAGTAGTTTTACACTGCTTGCTGTAAATGAAACATGACCATATGTGCAGAATCTGTGCAGATGACTCTGAACAAGCACAAACCAACAAAAATATAGGAATAATTTTGAAAGCAATGTGTAGGTGTTTGAGGAGACAGATGTTTAATAATAATTAAAACTGATTGCAAAGTGCCTATACTGCCACTATAGAAAGAATCCTTAAATTTTTGGGGGGATTGATATGAAGGCCCTAATCTGCACTGAACATATGCTTAGCTTCAGGAGCAACGATTAATTAGTGTGAAGGGAGCTGATTAGATGCTTTCACATTCTGATGGATCCAGATTTGCTTTCTATTTCCATATTATATGAAAGAAAGCATGAGAATGAGCATGTTAAAAGGAGCACAATGAATTCCTAGTTCACATGCTTAGAACCTCAATTTCACTTGCTTTCACTGGGGCCTCAGCTCCCAAGTCACTTTATAAAACCATTAAGTAGAGCAATAATTATCAAATTGTGTGTATATCAAATTCTCTGTATATTAGCATAGTTGAAAATTTCAGCAGATGGATAATTCATTTGAAAATGTTAAAATCAGTCTCTGAGATGTTTTTAAAATCTCATCTATGTCCTTTAAAGACAGTGTTTGTTTATTTTGAATCTTGATTCTATTTGGGAGTCTGTGGGTGCTTGTGATGTGATCTGTGACATTTTTCTGATCTTTACTATGTGCTCTGTAAGCTTGCAACAAGACTGTATTGAAAATAAAATAATGCTCAGCATTCTTCAGGTATATATAAAAAAGATCTGTAGTGAAAATGTTCTGACTGAAGTATCTGTTCCAAACTCCTAGAGATCCAGAATGCAAGAGATGTTAAAGTTTGCTAGATCTTATACATGTGTAGGTAATTTTTTCTCCTAGATTTATGGTACTAATAACCCTAAATTTTTGAACTATGATTTTGTCACTGTTGGAACACTTAGAAAACAGAATTAAAAGATGCTGAAGACTCCAGTCCACATGCAAGATATTAGATCCCAAGTTATTTCCATTTGAAATTTCCATTGTTCAAAAAAGCAGGCAGTCCAACTTGAAGTTTAACAACTAAAAAACTTGCTGGTTTCCTAATGTGTCAAAATGGGGGTTATGATGTTTCAGAACTGAGTTCAAGATCTATATGAAGAATTTATGGCAAAATTTTGCATAGCAGTAATTTTTTTACAGGTTAAATATTCAACCAACTTTAAAAATTAATTCCTTTCTGCAGTGTGACTCTTGTGCAAGATATCTGTAGATATGTCCTGGGGTTAATCAGATGGCTGAAAGATTAAATACTTTGTGTTTTCTTATTCTCTTCCTCCTTTTTTACCTAAGCCTTTTTTCCATACAGAAGTTAGATTATTAAATGAAAAGTGCGTGTTTCCACAGTAACTTATTTTAATATACTCAATAAGAAAACACATTTCATAAAGAGGTGTAGTAGAGGGTTATTTTGCAGGTGTTATCCAAACTGTTACTTGCCATTTCAGTGTGACAGCATGAACAACTGAACTGAAAACCTGCACATCTTTTAGCCTCCCTCATATTCTTTAGCAAGGCTTTATGTATTTTAAATACTCTCTCTATATTTTAATAGTTAGATATTTGAGGTTTTCTGAGCTTGGATTTGAAGTATTTGCTTTAATTGGCACAATTTAGATCTCACATTTACAGTATTGCAGAACTGGGCTATTTTTTAATGCAAATACCAACTGGGACAAACAGAATGAATCCTTTGCCATTTTATGTCTGCTCACAATGGTTTTGTAATGTCAGAGTGGCTACACCTTGCTTAGAATGGAGGAAAATCTTGTCAAAATAAACTCAAAATTCCTGTCTGGTATGATGTATGCCAAATATAGCTGAGCTAACCACTTTTTAAGAATGGGATGCATCCTTGTGTATGAGCTAAGTACAGGTACTCAATAAAAATATATGCTGGAAAGTGTTTCAGTTCATTTTTGCCCAGTCTCATGATGTTTGTATTTTCTCCTCTTTCTCATCACTCTCCTCGCGTCTGCTATTTAGATTTTATTCTTCAGATATTAAAATAATTGCCAGCTTCTTTCTATCCAAATCAGCAAATCAGAATGCTTGGTTCATCAGTTGAACTAAGGATGTCCACAACTCTGATTTTCTCTATTCTGCTTGTCTTGAGCCCAACCCTTGAGACAAACCCTGGTTGCTTCCTTCTTACCCCTCTTACATCACAGCTTTTAAAATTCTGTTTCAAAGGAGATGGCAGCCTTAGAATTAATATTATCCCTTCCTCCTAAAATAAGCCATTGAGAAAATCAAAGGAGGACATTGATAATCCAGTTAAAAGATCAGACGGAGAAAAAATGTTTTAACCATATAATTCATTACTTTCTGCAGAGAGGGAGATGAAAAATCACTGATGTTTCTGGGCTGTTAGTCTTTTTGCTTGATTCTTGCATGCTTTGGGTCACACTATTAATTAACATGTTGTAGAATTGAGAGTAAAAAAAAAGTTAAAAAAGGAAAATATTCCTAGTACCTTTTGGATCCTTTCTTTTAGGCTGGCCTGCCAGGCCTTAAGACAAGACATTCAGAGTCTTATCCCATTAATAGTGAGCTGAAGGAAACCTGGGACAACCCCACTAGGAACAGGACTGAAGTGCATCATTCTGCCCCCAAGGACAATTGAGGTGATTTGCAATGCTGACAATAGGCTATGAGAGTTGAACCACAGATTTAGGACAGTATGGAAATGATTGAAAGTGGCCTAGGATGATTCATTCCTTATCACACATCTGTAAATATTAATGTTTTGCTGTTTATCTGTAGGCAATGAGAAGGGGAGGTAACACCTCTTGTCTCGCAATTGCTGTTTTCTCCTCCCTCTTATAAACTTTAAAATAAATTGAATCTCCAGTAACGTTTAGAAAAGGAATAAACAAAGTATCAATTAATCAAAACAGCAACTTTGTCTCTTTTCTCACAACTGAGACATTGTCAAGGGAATGTAGCATAGGACAGGAATTGTCAGCTTTAGAGCTGCTTGTGAAGGGGGGGAATGTATCCAAATTTGCAAGTAGGCTTGGAACATGAATATAGACCTTCAGGCAATAGGTGGTTGACTTTATGTGTGTGTTGCCAACATCCATAGAAAGGGCCTAAGGGAGCTGGTTTTGCTGGTGCTGTTCTTGCCCTGAAGGTCTGATACAAAGTTCCACCTGCCATGGTTTCGATTTTCTCCTTGGAAATTGACTTTCACAAGGTTATTAAATTAACTTACAAATAAGGTGTCCGTAGTTCATGGAAAGCACCATTATTCAGGCAGTGCCACAGGCCCAAAGAACAGCCCAGTAATGCATTTTAGCAACTGAGAAACTGGGTTTAAAAGTAGGGGCTGTAACAGAGACGAAATGCAAGTGATGCTTTCAGGCTAAGTTTCAGTTCAGTGCAGGCAATTTGAAGGCCACAGCAAATAGGATGGAGGTGATGTGAAGGGTGGCTGAGGCAAAAGTAGTAAAATCCACCACTGGTCAAAAGGAATTGGTTCTTCCTAAGACCTGGGAATTTATAGAAAGTATAAAATGAGGTAATCAGCTGTCATGAACAAAAGAAAAGAAGTTCCTGACCTTACATTACCAAGGAACAACACTAGGAAACAAACAGCTACACAGGACCGTGGTCTCCCAAATGGCAAACCCAAAGACTTGAGCAAATCTCACAAAGTTGTGGGTGCAGTTATATGTATCGCCTGTAGAGTTAATTTAGTGTGTGTGGTAACTACTGGTGATATTCACCAGCTGACTGGTGACATAATATGTCACAATATTTCTATTTTGAACTGCTGTGGTCAGATGTCTCCCTATGTTGAAGGGATTTCTCTTTGAGCAGTGATTTGTAGAATTTCAAAGGATACAGCTGTGAAAAAAAAGCTATACAATGCAGGCTGCAATAAAGTGTACAAATGATCCAGCTACATGACCTTCCAAATTAACGACTAAATTAACTTCCTTTCCTCTCCTGTAGACTAGAAAGCTGTGTGCTTAATAGAGGCTGAGAAAACCTCACAGAAATTCATGTATCTAATGATAAAATATGAAATGTAAATGTAAAACATACAGAAATATGTACCTAATATTCTGTATGATACATGCTGCTTAAGTTTTTTGTTTTCTTTTATTTTTTTAACAAAACACTCTCAAGGAAAATAATCTAAAGTAAATGATAATCTAAAGTAAAGCCAGCCACGTTTGTTAGAATATGGCATCCAGCAGCTCGATTGTGAGAAAAAGATCCAACTCTCCCTTTATCAGTATTTTGTTTTCTAACATTTTTAATGCCCATGGAATCTGATTTAGAGCTCTTGTTAGACACTAAACCAGACACCACCTGAGGCCTCCTGGGGACTTGGGGTGGAGGGGCTGAACCTTCAGGAGACATCAGAGAGTAATCATTACAGACATTGTGTGCTTCCTGTGAGTCACCTCAACAAACAGTGCCTGCTGGCTAAAAATTTCCAAAAGATCCAGGAAAAGCTTCATCCCCTGTGTGCAAAGCCTCTCAGTGGAAGCCAAGATGGATCTCCCAATGCAGTGAGTGATGGGGAGACACAAATGTGAAGGGGTTGAGAGGACATTCTGTCCTCCCCAGCTGCTCTTCAAATGCCACATCTCAGTATCTTCACAGGTTCTGGCTTCACTGAAATCCCATTTTTCGGGTGACACAGAGGGTCAAAGGAGAGGTATGTGTGTTTTTCCATAGGTTTACAATGCTTTATGGTTTTACACTGTCATATCAATTTTTATTAATGTGTAATTCTCACTAATAACAGCAAATACAACTATCAAGTTCAGTATTTAAATAGCATTTTGCCACTTTCTAAAGGATTCCTTTGACATTAACTTGGGAATTTTTAGGAGATGTTTACTTTTAGCATGTTGGGAGCTCCTATTATTTCAATCTGATCTCTCCCTACTTAATCTTCAATCATTTCATGTCACACTTGAAGAGAAAACTAAACGCTAGTAGTAATAGATGCTTTTAAATTCCAGCTTTATAAACTTTGGAAATATGTTTGAATTGTGTGCAACAAATCAAACACAGATAACATTCTTATCACTGTATTGGGGTAGTATTTGGCTTGCCAATGTGAATTCCATTTCTGCGTGGTATTTGTTTGCTTCTCTGCTATTTAAATAGCAAAGGTGTGACTATGCAGAAGCAGTGTCTGTACAAATGTCTTTTTGAACTTTATTTATGATAGCAGTTCTGTTTCAGCATGCCTTAGACATTGTAGCTCCTTGCAGATATGCTGGAATAAAATTTATATTAAATGTGTATTTTCGTGTAATCAAGACCCTTAAGAGATCTAGAGGTAGCTGAAACAACACAGATTTTAACAAGATTAATTGTAGAAAAACGATTTGTAAACTTTACTTGTTCTTCCAATTTTCCTCTCCTAGGGGAATTTTAGAGGGCAACATTCAAAGTACAATGTTCTGCTGCCATTTCCAAACACTCTCTATCAAAGGTCTCACTGTTTTGGGCACAAGGCAGGTAGGGAGAAGCAATAAGAAGAAAGGTTATTTTTAAAAGAACAGGAACTGGTTGATACAGTTGGTTACTTGTTTAGGAAGCAGGGCAGGTAGGGAATAGCCAGCCTTGAAAAGCGTTGTGCATTTTATAAACTTGTGGCAATTACCTTGTGGCATCCATTGTAACTTGTCAGATGTCTCCTTAGATCACATCATTTTATAATCCAATGAGTTAGGACAGATGTTACCTGCTATGGCACTTAAAGGCAAGGCTGAAAAAAATGCATCTGCCCCAGGGCTGGACTTTTACAGTTTCTAGAAAAAAGCAAATCAGCTTTGAGGAATTCAAGACTTTGGAAAAACAAATAGAAGGTGAGACTAAAAGAATAAGGAAAAAAACCCACAAAGTGTTGCTGATTAGAATATAATATACACACTGCAAGGTGAAAATATTGGTAAGATTAGTCAGCAGGGAGCCAAGCATTTTCAGACACTATAAATGGATGCCTATAATGCATGATCTCCCTGTAACAAGGAAATGGCATAATAGCAGATCTTATTACTAGTCATGCTATAGACACAACTGGATTACAATAGAGCAATTGTCAGCACATTCAAGCATCCTGGTGTCCAGCAGTGGGAAATGCATCCCTCAGGAAAAAAAAAAGTGAAGCCTTTATAAAAGTCTTGAACTGCACAGGGTTATTATATGAGATGAATAACACTTCCTGACCTGAGGCAAAATCATCTCATGACATAACTCCAGAAGTAAAGTGTTTAATAGTTCTGTATTTTCTAGGAAATGCTCAAGTGCAGAGTCTCATCTTTCTCCTAAAGCACTTGTCTCAATGATACCTTGTGATAGAAAGTTTCATGCAAAATTTTATAGCCCTGTTTTATTTTCCCCACCTCAGGTTTGTTTCCTGAAATGTCTACAATGTGTCACACATGTTTGGAGTATTTTTATAATTACATTTAGCATGTCATAATGAGATTTTGCTTTTCACACCTTCTCCTCAAATTAGGCAATACTGCTCAGAGCAGTCACCACTGAAATTTTTTTTATTTATGATGTAGTCTCTTGAGCTGTGCAGAAAACTACTTTTTGAATAACACTGTGGATTGGCTCTGTCCATTGCAGGTTAAAGTTTAGGGCAAAGGCATTAGAGCCATCACAATTGTTGCAGGATTCCATGAAAAATTTCCTTGCCCTATTTTGGAGGAACTCGGTCAAATGTGAGATTTTGAAATTCTCTATAAAATTTTCACAAAGAAAAGATTAAAATAATTTAAATACTAGCCAAAATACACAAAAGAAATTATAGCACAGCTTTTCCATAACCAAACTAAAATGGATTAAAAATTGTCTTCAAGTCCTTTGATTGTCAAATTGTCCATATACACTATTAGCGCATATGTTTATAGATGTCAATGAGAGTTACAGCTCATTAATTTTAAGGTTATACTGTGATGTTAATTAAGCCATAATGACAAAGTAGATGAGAATCTTATTGCTTACTTGGACTTTTAGAAGTATATGGCTAGTCCAGGAATCAGGACTTTTCCTGGACAGTGGAGTGAGATGTGTTTTCTGTGGACTTTTAATCCCAGCTATTTTAAATGTCTTTCATAACAGGTGTGCAGTCACACTCTGTAAGTACTCAATTTCTTTCTACAGAAGGAATAAAGCATTCATTAGTTTTTCCAGATGCCAAAATTTTAGAAGCCAGTAATGAGAGGTGACTTGCACTCATCAATAACAGGGGTTTTGTCACAGACATGATTCTACATCTCTTTTTCACTTTTTAAATAACGCAGACAAATTTTCTAACAAGTAAAAAGAGCCAAAGTTCCAGTGAAATGTTAAATTAATTCTGTTGTGATTTGTTTGTCTTTTGAGAAATTAGTTTATTGTCCAGAAGATACCCATAGCCAGCTAAATTTCCCCGATTAGGAGCAAGATAGGCACATCAGGAGTAAAAAGTGAAATGGAAAATCAGTCAATCCATATCAGCATAGCATAATTGTGATAATAAATTTCTACTAACCAATGCATTCTGTCCATTGAAGAACTGTTCTTTAAAGGTAATAAGAACAAAAAATCTCTAAATAAAGCTTATGAAAGGTTGCACACCATCAACCCTGTTATGACTGCAAGAATGCCTGTGCCTGTGCAGCATTAAAGGGAAGACCCAGCAGACTGCAAAGTGATGGTGTTAACACAAATTTTTGGTGATAACAAAAGAAAAGAAAAAACAATAACAAAAAACAAACAGAACAAAAGAAACCACACCACAAAGAAAAAAAAAAACAAAAAACAAAAAACCAAACAAAAAAAAGAAAAAAAACCAACCAAATCAGAAAACCACAAGGAGAACTGTTTTTGCCTCCCTGCACTCAGAAGGATTGGGTTGCTGCAGTCAGTAAAGATGCAAATAGTAAATTGAGGTTGAGGATTATGACTTTTTTCCCAATCTGATGGGAAAAGGTGTAAATTCTTACAATATGCATATATGTATATATGTACGAGAAATATATATTTATATGTATATGTCAGGGGAGAGGGAGAGAAAAATGAACAATTCCTGCTTTAGTTCCAGGACTATATCCTCGTGGTCATTTGAGGACTCTGGGCTCACATTTAAGCTGCTGCATACCCCTACCATGTGGTATAAGTGGGTACTCTGAATTTTTAACCTAGTTTTTAGATTTAGTGGCCAAACTCTTTTCCACAAGTATTTCACCTCCAATGAATGATAGCTAAATGGGATTCTAGAAAAAGAATCTGCCAATTTAATGAAGTTATGCAAATATTAGGTTCACTCTAAACACTTGCCATTATTTTTTCTTTGACAAGGATTAGGGAAACACTGTTTATATTTTCTGTGTTAAAAAGGGCTTTGTTGCCAGAACATTTATTCTCTTCTGGGTTTTGCAGTAATAATAGGCTGCTTTCTTAGCTCATCTTCTGACACTGTAGTAAGGATATGATAGTAAAGCTGCCTGTCCATAGTGATTAGTGTCAGCCTGAATTTGCCATGTGCCATTTTGAAGTCAGATTTTGTTTTACTTCAAAATTTGAGGAGCTCTAAGTTGTTCAGATCTTGTCTTGAATTAATAAAGACTTTAAAGTCAATAAAGTTAAACTTTTAAAGGAAAAACCCAGAGCATACATACAGCAGAGTATTTCAAATGTGTACTTTTGCACACATATATACACAGATGTTATATATATATATATAATTATTTTTTTCAACTTCTTCTCTCCCCTCACATATCCCAACAGTTAGTTTGGACATAACTAGATACTTATTAAATTAGTTAACTCTGCTTCAACCAGTGTAAAACTGCAAGTACAGATAAAAAACATTATTATATAAAACTGGTATATATTATATCAGCTGGGGCTGAGACATGAGAATATAGTGCTATCACACCTGTCTTGATCTTGCCCACCTCTTTAACCATTTTTTTTATTTAGAAAGCAGGCTTCAAATAACCCTAGATAAGAAATGTTAAATAGTTGATAACAAAGTACAGTTGGATTTTAAGGCTGCAAGATGAGATAGCAAGGAATTCTATTATGTGCATCAAAAGCAGTGCTTAACCCTTGAAACCCTGTGAGCAGCACTCAAATGAGAGTCTTAGTAACAATAAAATTGCTGGTACTGCTATAAAGACTCCCTACTTAGTTGGATCATATATATAACCAGATAAACTGAGAAATTTACATTTTGTTATGCAGATGAAATGGCATTAAACTCTCATCTTCCTAAAGAAAAGACATCTCTCTTTGCAGCATAGCCAGGCACCACTGAACATGGTTCACCTACAAATAAACCTGAAACCGACACAGGATAAGCTGCAGTCTTTGGAAGGGCCCTACACCAGTTTATGCAAGAAGATTTAGAGTAGGAACATATTATAAATGTCTACAAGGCCTTTTAAAAAGAATAGAGAAGTTCAAAGCAGACTTTGGAGATGAGGAGATGGTGCTGCTCTTGCATTTCCCTTCAAAAGTTGTGAGAATCCCTTAGCACAAGCTAATTTAATCCTGAAGCAATTAATTTCCATCAGTTCAGATCTCAGTTAACAGTCAGTAATGACCTGCATGCATTAATCCATTGAATGAGTCTCTTTGAAGCATTTTTAATCAATTTATGAGCAGATGTACAATATGAGATTCTTTAACTAGAGATGCTTTACACTGAAATGCACTAACTGAGTCACCATGTGGGGGAAGTTAAACGACATTGAGTCAAGTTTAGTGGGCTAGTCAGCTACTAGAGGTGGCACCCGATCTGCTAAAATGGCATTTGTGTCTTCAGAGGGGTGAGACACTCTATAATTTAGTGGGAGAAATGTCAAAACTAACTCCTGAATGGCATAGGGTTAGAAAAATTTCAGAGGAAGTAACTGAGTTTTAATGGATACCAGGAATCACTCCTAGAAATGAAATGTACTTCAGCAGGAAAGGCTTGTCTCTTGCCTCTGCTACTGCTGATGTGTGTATATCTAGAATTTTAAAGGGCAAAAGAGGATTTTTCCCCCAAAATAATACTACATCAATTAATCTCATAAAAGCAGCTGAGGAACCAAAAAAAACCACCTTCAAATCCCTCAGAAGTCTGAAGAATTTGAAGCTGGACCAGGCTTCATGTTTCTAAAGTAAATCAGCACTTATAACTGCTAGAATTATTTATACCAAGCAGACCTGTATTGGGTAACAAGCACATTTTCTGCTCACAGATATGACTACAGAGCAGGCTAATTGCCGATACTCTGCACAGCTTTGGCAATATCACCTGTGGTGACAAGTGCTATAAATTCTTATCCTCAGAATAAATCTCTTTAAGATTTGACACAGTTTAACACAGCCATCGTGTTCTGGGAGAAGGGTTTGTGTGCAATGCATCACAAGTTCAGAAGTCCTTTACTGCTGCCTCTAGGCTTCTGAACAAGGATGTTGGCTACCCATGAGCTTGACAGTCTTTTTTTCAGTTTCAGTGAATACAAGTTGGCTGGGAATAACTTGCAGCTGGTACAGCTCTATTTTTAAGTAAGAAATTAAAATTAGCCTTTCTGTTTCCCCTCAAAATTCCATCTGCTACAATTAATATTAACACGATTTCTAACTTGTTCTTTTAGCTAATTATATTTATAGAAAGACTCCATAAAAGGTTAGCATGAAGAGCTCACATCTTGCATTTTTGACAATCTGCTTGCAGAAAATGTGATCCTCCATAATAACATGTAGGTCAAAAGGAATTTTATTTAAAAATTTCTAGCTAATACACAGTACAGGGGGAGCACCCTCAAGCATGTGGTTGTTTTTGAGATATTGTTCAAGCCTTCATCCCCATCTCACAGTGGATTCCATGCTGGCACTCTTAAGGAGGCTGGAATTCAAAGATAGCTGAAAACATGAGCTCAGAAAAATTGCCCACACTTCATCAATAATACATGGCTTCATCATCTACAAGTGCTACAAATTTAAAACAATAATTGGAAGTACAGAGCAGCCTTTTAAAGATATTGCTGCTTTCTGGTCCTGATGCTCTAATGGGTGTTAAAGGTCCTTCCTAAATTAGGTCATGACCTGTGTTAAATTTTCTGATTTGGAAAATATTTGCCTTAACTCCAGAAGGAATTTAATCTAGATACTTCTAGTGAATTCTAGTTGTATATTTGTGGATGAAATTGACAACATTTTCACCCAGAAAATTTCATTTTCCCATCGCAGGAAGAGTTGACCATAGAAAGGCTGTATTGGGTCTGTTTTATGACAACTTTGTACAAATAGCTTATAAAACACTCCTTAATGCAAAAATTGCCTTCTATATGCAATACTAATTTTAAGGCCATGTAGATGACTGTAGGATTTCAGTTACAGTGCACTTTTGAATGCTGAATAAGCCACTTTTTGCTCTATTTGAAAACAGAATTCTTCAGAACAAAATGTTGTGAAAATTGAGCTTAATCATGTTATTTGTCCCACTTGAGCCTCATGGACATCAATTAGGGAGCACTGCTGCTGATGCTCAGTACACTATCAGCAGCAATTCTCAAAATACCCACAATACCTAAAAAAAGAGCACTAAGAGTTGCCTTTTTCATCTTTTTTACAGTCTGAAAAAATCTCCCTAAACTTTCACTATTGATTCAGCAATCTTTTCCTTCTGTGGAACGATGACCTTATTGGTTAATATCTGACCTCAGGAATGGTAGTAGAGGATGGAGGAATTAGTACTCAAGCTGTGTGGATGCCTGGGTATTGCCACTGCTGCCTGGGCAGTTGAGAAAGAGCACAAACCAGCAAGTAGTGCTCACTGCCACAGAACTCAGAATGGCTGAGGGCAGAGGTCCTGAGCCATGTTGTATTTGCATTTGTAAACCATAATAAATTGAAGAAACCAGCTGTTTATCTTTGAATAGGTTGCATGTAGGTAGCAAATTAAATTTGTGAGCTCTTCACTGTCCTTTTTGCTGCCATTCAACTCCATTCTGCTGTGTATTGAAGTAATTCCAGCAAGTACCTCAGCTATTGCTGAGTAAATAAGTGAGTAAACACAATTACTGCTATAATGAGCTGAGATCACAGTTTCTAGTTTGACAATATTTTAATAAAGGAGAAATTCATTAGCACCCACTTAATGACTGTTCTCCTTTGACTATATTGAAATTACCATTCTTTTTAGTTGATGGGAATTTCCTTAACCAGTAAAGTTAACTTGCATAATATTATTTTGATGGCATCTATTTAATGGTACTTTTAACATAACTTTTTTTGTTTAAATCATTGACATTACCTTCTTTGTTGATTATTCATTGATTTGTATAGTTTATATGATTTGTCTGGCACAAATGTTGGCCCTGTTTCTGGAATTTATGTATCTACTGCTTAACTTTGAATATATACCTAACTGAAATCAATGTTAATTAACAGTTATGTGGGAATCTGAATTAAGTTGTTTTCCAAATAGAAGAATGTGAGGTAGAAAAGCAAAGCCAACTTGGGAGGTTAAAAAAAGAGTGCTGTCTACAGTGAAATGAAGTCCAACAGTCTTTCTCAAACAGTGAGTGAATTGAGTTAACCCAGAGTGGTTCTGTCTCTGTTTTATATCAACAAGAGCTGCCAGTTTCAGTTAGAGAAGTAAATATAACCTGTCTTTATGCAGGCGTGCAAACCTTAATAAAGTTTAAAGTAAAAGCTGTCAAGGGCATAGATTTGTTTTAGCATCACCAGGTAACAGCAGCATAGTGCACAGAAGCAGTTACTGGGCTTGGAAAATGAAGGGAATCCACTACTTGTGTGCTGGGAAAATTTTGTCAGATGCCAGTTTAATACAACAGCCTTGAATGCTGCCAAAGGGCTGGCCTAGTTTGCTGTAAATTCCTGCAGCAACCCAGCAACTTCACATCCCTCTAGAAAGCCCTGGGAATAAAGAAATTAGAGATGTCAGAAGCTTCTGGGCAATGATGATGCTCATCTTCTGTTTTGTCTGAGAGACAGCTTCTTTTAAAGTGGATTTACCACTTTAAAAAAATTTCCTTACTAATTAAAAAGAAACACTCTGCAAACCCTTCATTGCTCTATCCCTCCTACACTTCTACACTCTGGAGATCTACATGTCTGAGTCTTCCACAGTCCCTATTTATAAATCCACATCTCAAGAAGCTATAGCGATATTCTCTAATTTCTTCCTGCTGGCCACCACTTTTCTGTAAAGAGTTTTAAAAGAATAATTAAATTTTGCTACATACAGTAAAAAGTCAAATTATTCTTTATGGATTTGGGCAAGGGCAGTACTGGTTTCTCCAGAGGTTTGATGGCAAGTTCTCTCTGAAGAAGCCTGACAAAATAAATGCATTACAGTCCATTGTCTCTGCCTCATGGCACAATAGTAAAGGAAGCCTGGCTGCAGCCTTGCCTCTGTCATACCCAAACATAATTATATGGCATTCTTTAGGAAGCCAGTTCTTCTGATACCATATATACATCCCAGAACACCAAAAGAGCATAGCACAGTACTTCCTATGAAATTTCTAGAATCCCAATGCCTGACTTGGTGTAATCTCAGGAAGAAATAAAGTCCTTTAAGGACATTATAAAATGCCTTTATTTCTGTCAGTAGCTGAGTCCTTACAGTCAATAAATATCATTCACATAAACTTGCTTCCTGTAGCCAAGTAGTTTTCAAATATATTTTTATTTCAGTGAAATCATTCTTTATTGTACTTTCAAGTTGTGTGAGAATTTGTTTAATCTAGGGTTGGTTTTCAACTTTTTACTGTGGCTATTATCTCCATTAGGAATTCATTACTTATGTATCATTTGCTCATTTTGGTAATGCAGGATTTCCTGTAGGTCACTTTGAAACTGGATGTGCAAATGGCATCCTGAAGTTCCCATTTAAGTTTCATTCTCTCTGAATAACGTCGTCCGTCTTGATCGTGCCTTATTTTTAATGTTGTCATTTGTGCAAGTCTTCAAAGTGCCATTCCTGTGCATGAGCATTAGTGTGATCAGTTAATTTTCCCTGGAGAGAGGATGGGGATGAGTGCAGAAGGAACTGAAAATCTCTGGAGGAAATGCTTTTCGCACGAGCACACCTTGTCGGGGGAGGCAAAGGCACAGCGATAGCAAAGGCAGGCCAGAGCACATGGAGCTCCTCAGAATTCTCAGGCAGGAAGAGTGAGAGGCTTTGCACTGCCATGAGAAGGGAAATAATTGATGTTCATAGCTTTGCCTCTTACTGTGCATTGTCAAATGTGTGCTTTTTTATGCAAATGGCTGCTTATTGGGAGCTGCACTGTGTTCTTGTGTTTCATACCCACTATTTCTGATTCTTGGTGACACAAGTGTTTCCTACATGTTTGACAAACACAAGTATCAAGTTGACATTCATTTTTAAACCATATTGAGATTATTTACAAACAAACAAAACCCTTAAGTGTTCTTTCCATGCAGAATTCAAACACTCCAGGGATAGATGCACTCTCCATGAATAAACTAGTACCTGTAGAGCAAGCCCTCAGAGGCAGAACTTGTGCCACATCAGAAGTGCTCTGTCAGGCAGCAAAGCAGAGACACCTGAAAATCACAGGTCCAAAGATCATTGTGGACAAAAAAAGGTTTTGCTTATTAAAAACAGCAAACCTCTCTTTGCTGTGTGAAAATAAAAATTCTGGTTGAGTTTGATGTCGTATTTCTGAATTTTGTGCTCTTCTGTTTAATCCTAGCCTGTTGTTAAGGTAGCACCTTTCAGAGCTCAGTGATACTGAGTTCTGCTTGCTCCTCCTGTTCAGAGATTTAACCCTACTGTTTTCATTTAAATTATATTTTTGCCTGGCTTTTACCATCTTTATATTATTTTTACTCAGGTTATTGCTTGTTACAACGTATTTCACATAAGCAGATATGCAGGTGTCTCAGGAAATTACATAAGACTGTGATAGCTGGAAACTTAACTCACCCCAGCAATTTATAAAGCGGTTCTGGAGTTGATGGGAATTAGAAGTGACTTACAGAACACACTGTGCTATGTCATCTCTCTGTGTGCTGCAAGGAAGTCTGCTATTACTTTGGTAGTGCATCAAAAGACAAAACAGTCTCTTCAGTAAATATAATTTATATTCATAAGTGTGTTTGTTCACATATCTCTCTTCAGCACACAAACAAATACCTTTGTAAGAAACAGTCAGTGACATGCAAAATACACTGAATTTTCTACTGTTTCAGTAACCCTGAGAGAGTGAACTATACAGGGCTGACTAGACCACTTACAAGTATCTTCTTGTGAGACAATGAATCACAGGCTTTGGTCTCCATACAACCCACAATGAATAAATAATATTGATTAAGTTAGTTAAAGCAGTATTACAAAGAGGCTGAAGAACTGAGTGGGAACTGCCTGGGTTATGTGTGTACAGAACTGTTAAATTGCATACCAGCTTGAGGGGAAAATCTGGTTCTTCCAAAACTGAATAGAAAAACTTCCTGTAACTCCAGAGGAAACAGGTTCATGTCCAAAATTAAAGTTAAAAGGCCCATGCAAGCATGTTATCAGTTATCAGACTGCTTCTGCTTAGGGAAGCCGTGCAGTGTATCTCACACAGCAGAGCTCAGCCTGTGCCTTTTTGTGACCACACTTCCCCTGAGTGCTCGGTCCCAAACCTCAGTGTCAGCATGGCCCTGTCTACTCCATTGTCAGAGCTCAGATTGTGTCTTTATCTGCTTCAGAGCTGGTCATGGGTAATCTCCTAAGATTGCCTTCGTGCTATCAATAAAATCTCTTGTGTGCTGGTGTGTTAATTGCTCTTGTGCACAAATTCAACCTTATAACAAGCTGTAAAGCTTTGAGCAAATGCTTGCACATCATCAGTTTTCATTGTTCACTGAGTAAATAAAAGATCATTAAAAGATGCTACTAATGTGTAGCAAATAATAATGTTTACTGAGGCAATCTAAAATAAATGATATTAATGAGCATTCTCATACTATGATATTAGTAGAAATACAATCATTAACTTACCCTTTCTATACTTTTTATTGTGCTGTTAAGCATTCAATAATGTGTTTTTAATGAACTCTTATTTACTGAGCAATGAAATAGCTTTGTTAATAAATTTAATTAGCCATGCAAAAATGTTAATTAGAAAAAAAAAAGCAAACAAAAAAAAAAAAAAACACAGAAAGAAAAATGACATCTGCCTGGAACAGTGCTGCTGCTGCAGCTCCCAGTCAGAAAGGTTGCCAGGAGCTGCTCAGCTGCAGGGGTTGGTGACACTCAGGGCAAGGGCAGTGCTGGAGCCTCTCTAGAGCCAGGGGTTGGGAATGGTGCAGGTGCCAGAGCCTGAGGCTCAGCCTGGCTCTGGGGGTGCTGCGAGCCTCAGGCTGCAGGGATTCCACCCTCCCTGCAAACCTTGGCACAGCTCTGGGAGCTGGACCAAACCAGTGCCTCAGACATCGCTGCCAGGTTTGTCTTTGATGGAAGAATTCTCAAAGGTTGGCCTCGAATCACCTATTTCTGACACCATGCCTTAAGATGATATTTTTTAAAAGTCTGTGAGATTTATCCCACTGGATTTACCAAACCTTTTGTGTAAATTATTAGAAGACACAAGGTAGGCACAGTTTCTACATGGCATTCACTAGAAAACATGAATTGTTCTTCTTTTAAATTAGGATAATTGGATCAGGCAGCTGGATATGCGAGTGCAATACTAACCATATGTTAATGCATTTTTTTCTGAGGCTGTTTTCTGATTAGTACACTCTATCACTGGATTTATCAAGGAAAATTCAAGGCTATGGATGGTGGGAAACTTTTCTTGTTTGACAAATGCCGGTAGACTCCATGCAACTTTTTATGTATTATCTGCATGCAAGTAAATGGTTTGTTTTGGGTTTTTTCTGGGTTTTTTGTTTCCTTTGGTTTGTTTGATCGTTTGTGGGGTTTTTTGGTTTTTTTTTTTTCATTTTTCTGTCCTCAGAAAATGGAAAATTGGAAAGAATTATTTCTCCATGAAGAAATCTTCACACGGTAAAGTTTATACTGAGTGGATTGAAAGTTAATTAATAATTGAGAGATTTCAGGATTTTAGGTCAGGATAAAGTAAGCCATTCTGGTGAAATAAAAAAAATATTTAAATAATTTGATTATACTACTATTTATCATACTTCATTATTCTAAATTGTACACTCTGTACAACAATTTAGTAAATTTTGCAACGTGAAATCCACTGTTTTTACATGGATGGGATCCATGTTTTCATGTTCTCTCATCCCAGGTTATATTTACAACTTTTGCCATGCTTTTTTTAGTCTTCACATAAGATATAAACATCTTAATTCAATTCATTGACTTCCAGATGGCAGCAGTGACTCACTTTGGAAAATGGTCTAGCTCAGGATAACCATACTAGTGCTCAAAGAATTTTAATGTCATTCATATTTGTCACACAATACCTGAAAAATGGAATGTTGTAGTCTAAAAATTCATATAAGAAAGTGAGTTCCTGTAAATTTTCTTTAAGCAGCTTCTTTGAAAATCCTTCCTTCCATTTGCAATAACAAAAATCAATGTGATGAGTTTTGGCTTTTTAAAAAATGCTTTGTATTCATATTTAAATTAAGTACATCAAGTACAATATTTAATCCTGATTTCACTTTAAGGGTTTGGTTTTTTTTGTTTCTTTTCCTTTTTGTACAGTTGATTAGGGGTGAATTTTTAAATTTCTCTGCATATTTAATGTACATAACATTTAATTTCTAAAAGATGGTGTGTAGTATTCTCCTGCAGTTAACGTAATAGCTTGGCTACTAATGTTAATCATCAGCACACTTAAAAATGAGGAAAATGCAAATGTACATACAAGTAAATTTACATTATGTGAGACTTGTATAACATTTATAATTAGGATTCATTTTAAAAGTGCATGAAAGTGCCAGGAGGAAATTTAAAGTGACATGTATTACTATTATGCAAATCCAGCACTTACTAAACTCTTTATTCTCAGACTAAATTCTGCTATCTAAATAATTGCTTCACAACCAGAAATTATCACCAGCAGCCAAATTCTCTTCTCCCTTCCAACCCTTCCCTTGATCGTGTTTATTCAGTAACACAACAGCGTTCAGCGGTGTTGATAAACGCGTTTAGTGTTCATTTGGTTAAGCTTCAGTAACACGAGCCTCTGGAATTAGCAATCAGTGGTTACAAGGATACAATTCACACTGTAGTATGTTTAGCTGCTCTACCAGAACCTCAGCTGAAAGAGCATGGAACATTTCAAAGCTCAGTTGACATTTGTTGCTTTTTTTTCTTGGCAATGTCTGTAGCTTTTACATCTGCTCATAAATCATTTTTAGTCTGATGTGGTGCTGAGGCTTCTTGTTTTGCAGTAGTAGCCAGGGTGCTGCCCAGCAACACAAATAGATACCCAGAGTTAATTATTTGGACATGTAATGTCCAGGGCTTCCCTTCTCAGCAAGGGAAACAAAGTCATCCAGATCTGATAAAAGAAAAAGATTAATTTAAGAGATTATAGATGGGGAATGATAAGTAGAGAATAAAATTCCAAAACAAAGTTCAAAAATACCAGACAAAGATAAAATAAGTAGGCCAAGCAAACTCTGCCTCACTGTAGCTGAAAACAGAGTGTTCCTGTTCCTACCTATAAAAAGATTGATCCACCGTGTTATGCACAGGTCCACAACATTCCTGGGGCAGCTGCACAGAGAAACTTCACGTATCAGTCACTGGAACTGAGCTACCTTGGCACTCCTGGGCCACTGCTTGTGGGGCCTGTAGCTGTGAGAACAGGAATCCCAATAGATTATGACTATGTTGGGGTGAAAAATTTGCACAATGGCTTCAACTCTTGTGTTTGATGTGAAAAGTGAGAAAAAAAATGAAGAGCTGTTCTAATAGAAAACACTATTTACTCTTAAAATTAATATTTGATACTTTAAAATATGTGATTTTTAATTTTTTTAAACTTCCTTACACATGGTCCTATTAGAGGTTTCTATAATGATGCCTTGAAGTTTACCATTTAATATTTTCTTCAAAAGCAATCAAGAGCTGAATTCATTTGATTTGGAGTTTGGATTCAATTTGCTTGACTCTTGCTGGCATCTGCACAGTTTTCATCTGAATGCATGCATGACTGAACAGCAACGACATATTTTTATGAACTTCCAGTGGGCATTTCCTTGGAACAAGTATTTGTGGCAAAGTAATTAAAGAGCAGATTTTACCACATGAACCCTCCAAACAGCCGCAGGTAAATATTCCCACAAATGAACTCCCTGTATTATCTTAGGCAGATGAAGTGTCAACAGCAAGACTGATTTTGAGACATATTTACAAAACCAGGGATCGTATTTCCAGATGGCTGGGCTGGTACTGATCCCACTGGTACCAGTGTTGCTCTTGCATCACTGCTGTTCTGCCTCACACATCTCCTGCTGCTTTGAGTTCACCACATCCACTTTTGCAACTGTATCATCAAAACCAAGAACTTTGTAAGGGGGCTATGGTTACATATGCAAAAAGGTGAAATTGATTGGGGAAGCATGCCATACAGCACAGGAGATTGGGATCCAGCCTCATCTACTGGTTTGGAAAATTTTCATTCTCTTTAACAAAAGACAGAAATTTTTCTTCTATCACTTAAATGATAAAAAAAACAAAAAAGAAGAAAGAATATATGAAGTATATTATATATTATATATATGAATTATATATCAGAATTATTTAGTTTAATTCTATCACAGAGACAAACCCTTTGTGTTTAGATGTAGTCCATACTCACCATTTCTGGATATAGCTGTGATGGTGCAGTTGCTATATCTGTAGAAGCTTAGCACATCTGCTGTATGAATCTGGAATGAAAAAATGTAGCTTTGCAATTCCCAGAAAATACTAGCACTTCTTCCACCTCACTGTGGAAAAACGCCATAGACCTGGATTAAACTCACTTAATGCCAGCTAAATGTAAGAAGACTGTGAAACCAGTCTGCATCAGACATTTATGTTTTGTCTATAGCCATGGAGATAGGGAAAGAGACAGAACAACTCATCCTATTACACCTTGGTGCTCACGATTTTTTGGCTGCATCACCTGTCTAGGCACTCCTTTCAATTGAAGTGGAACTCCAGCTCTCAGATGAAGCACTTGAAATGCTGGAGGGCCTGACCAAAGAGTGCCATGGATTTCTCTTAGGATTGGAAAGAGGAAGATGTTAACCACTCTCTATAAAATATGGCCCAACTTGTATTTTAAAAAGTAGACATGTTAGAGGGAAGACACTTGTAGCAGTTTTGTCAAGCTTATTTCTAGAGGAATAGATGCAGCATGCTTTCATTACTAAGTTCTTGCCCCTGGAAGAAGAAGACAATTTCTTAGTTGCTTAAAAAATTTGTAAAAAAAATTTTGCTGTTTGCTTTTATTTTATTGCATGCTAGAACTCTGCTGGGAGAAGGAAGAGCCACAGCCTTTGTCACCCCTCCTGCTAAGGGTAGCAATAAATGAAAAGTGAAAAACATGACAAAAAGCATGGTCAAAGCTGTCTGTTCTGAGGTTCTGAAGAAAATGCCAATCAAAAGAAAAAAGAATGATCAGGCTGCAGCTCAGCATTTCTTCTGTTGCTACAAAATTTATCCTTCTTTCCAAACTGTATAAATAGTAAGGATTCACTGACAGAAGGGATTTTCAGAAGCTAACAACTTCAAGACAGTTGATTCCTTAATGGCACCAAATGGAGCTTCAGTACAAGTTGGTCTGCCAGTTCAGAAATGTCACATGATGTAAACCTCTCATTTTCTCACAAGAAATAAAGGATGAATCACTGACTTCTGTTAGGAATCAGATTTCAAAATATCAACACTGCATGTAACCTCCATAGAAATTCAAATGTTTTTCTACATTTTGGCATTTAATTTCACTCTGCATGGTTTACAATCAAATGTTTGTGCTGATTTAACTTTTTTTAAACTTGATTTAACTTTAACTTTTAACCTAACTTATTCCACAACTGCTTGTACTCTGTGTATGTGTGTGTATATCTGCCTGTCATTCTTTTTTCCAATCATTTTTAGAGCTGCTATCTAATTTTATCTCAATTGGATAGAAAGATACAAGTCTGAGATAAATTCAGCTCCCACAAGATTTAGAGGAATATCTGTCAGAAGAAAGTGGAGGGGAAGGGAGAGGGACAGATCTTTGTGGGCATTCACCCCTGAGAACACAAAGCTTATGGGGTTTCTACAGAACTTTGTGTAATACTGAGCTGGCCAGAGTGGCAATAATATTTATTTAATAATAATAATATTTAACCAGAAAGTAAGACGTACTAATAATTAATTATGAACAGGGTCTTGTAAAGGAGAACAAGGGCAGGGACAGGTATTCACAGGGTCTCTTCACCTTGTAAGAGCATGAATACTATCCTGCTTCACATTGATGGATGTGAGAGTCCCTTTAAATGTCCAAGGTAAATATACATAGCAGTCTATGGCATACATAGCATTTCTTATTTAGCAAGGAAATTGCCAGAAAGAAAATCAACTCAGAAAATCATAATTGAGACTCTATATTGAAAATAATATGCTGGGTATATTACTATTAATAGAACATTAATGTTGGAAAAGTTGGAAAGTTGTCTGGTTAGTTGAAGGAGAAAAAGAGTCATAAATAAGGTAAAGTGACCTTTTTGAGCTGCAGATTAATTTTAAAGAAAGGACTATATTGTTATCATCTTACTGAAGTCTGTTAGCAATTTGGCACTTGCAAATTAGCAGCACCTAAGACCCACATGACAGCTCTTAATGTGTATGTCCATAGGATGCAGATGCTTGTAGAGATGTCTGCAGAAGGCAGAAGCCTTGCATTTCCAAAGGCATGAAGATTAAAGGTAGACCATTAGCAAGAAAATGGAACACATAAAGCTGTGAGGGACTATTCTTTAGCAGATAAATGAGTGTTTAGAAATATGGTAATAAGGTTTGAAAGAGAGTGGCAGTGTTTTGTAGTTGATAAATGCACAGCGTAACAGATCATTATTTCACAACTCAGTGCAATCATAAGCATGACACTTGTCTAATAAATATGAAAATATTTTTACTTAATTTTATACCAAATAAAACTTGCCTAAACTATGTTATATTTGCTAGAGGTTTATGCTACCACACCCATTATGGTAAACTACTTCTTGTCTTTTAATGCATAAACAAATTGCTCATATTAAAAATTATTTTCAAAAAATGTACCAAGTTACATAACCTGTACTTCCTTTCTTCACTGAAAGCAACCATCAAAGACTATGAAAAATTCCAGGTTTATGAACAAATTTATGAGTTCAGGACATAAAAGGAGTCAAATGTACCTAGGACAATAACATTTCTCAATAGTCAATATATTAATGATGCACATTTTTCACTGCACACTCAGAAAACTTTTTAAGGTCCACAATATATTTATAAAATAGTGAGAAGGGAAGCAGTAGTTTGAGTGAGAGCTGTAATTATTCCTGTAGCAGATGTATTCCCTTAGTTTTGTGAAAAGCTGATGAAGCTACAGTAGGACCTCTGTGTTATTTGAACTCAACAATGTTGAGTCTGTTCCAGACATTTCAGCAGTGAATGTGGAAAAGACACCAAATCTGCCATTCTGAATGGGGCTGGTGATCTTGGCCAATGCATCCATCTCACCTGAGGCATCCAAAGGCTGCTCTAAGGAGCTCTGAAGCTTCTCTTTTAATGCTGACTGCTAAAATTCAAGAAACATAAAAAATTTGAATCCTGTGTTGGAAGAGTGTCATGAACTTTAAATGATGCTCATTCCTGAGCATCCTGCCTAGTCCTGAGACAGTCTGGGAAAACAACGATCACAGAATCACCAGGTTGGAAGAGACGTTCAAGAACATCGAGCCCAACCCATGTCCTAACACCTCAACTAAACCATGGCACCGAGTGCCATATCCAATCTTCTTTTAAACACATCCAGAGATGGTGACTCCGCCACCTCCCTGGGCAGACCATTCCAGTACTTCATCACTCTTGCTGTAAAAAACTTTTTCCTTATACCCAACCTGTATTTCCCTTGGCACAGCTTAAGACTGTGTCCTCTTCTTCTGTCAGCTGCTGCCTGGAGAAAGAGACCGACCCCCACCTGCCTACAGCCACCTTTCAGGAAGTTGTAGAGAGTGGTAAGGTCACCTCTGAGTCTCCTTTTCTCCAGGCTAAACAACCCCAGCTCCCTCAGTCGTTCCTCACAGGACTCTTGTTCCAAGCTCCTCACCAGCCTTTTTGGCCTCCTCTGGATGTGCTCAAGTGTCTCAATGTCCTTCCCAAACTGAGGGGCCCAGAACTGGACACAGCACTCAAGGTGCCAAGTACACTTACCAGCACTTACCAGTGCCGAGTACAGCGGAAGAATGACCTCCCTGCCCCTGCTGGTCACATTATTCCTGATCCAGGCCTGGATGCCGTTGGCTTTTTGGCCATCCGGGCACGCTGCTGGCTCATGTTCAGCCAGCTGTCACGAGTACCCCCAGTTCCTTTCTGCCTGGGCACTGTCCAGCCACACCGTCCCCAGCCTATAGCACTGCAGGGGGTTACTGTGGCCAAAATGCAGGACTCGGCACTTGGACTTGTTAAACTTTATCCTATGGACACTGCCCATCCATCCAACAGTTCCAGGTCTCTCTGCACAGCCCTCCTACCTTCCAACGGATTAACACACACTCCCAGCTTAGCGTTGCCTGTAAATTCACTAATGAAAGGCTCAATACCCTCATCCATGTCACCAATAAAAATATTTAACAGGACTGGCCCCAGCACAGACCCCTGAGGGACACCACTGGTGACTGGCCACCAGCTGGATGCAGCACCGTTCACCAGCACTTTCTGGGCTTGGCCTCCAGCCAGTTCTTAATCCATCACAGAGTGCTCCTGTCCAAGCCTGGGCTGCCAGCTTCTCCAGGAGCGTGCTGTGGGAGACAGTGTCAAAGGCCTTGCTGAAGCCCAGACACATCCACAGCCTTTCCTGCATCTACCAGGCAGGTCACCTGGTCATAAAAGGAGACCAGGTTAGTCAAATATGACCCAACCCTCCTAAACTCATGCTGGCTGGGTCTGATACCCTGGCCATCCTGTAAGTGCTGTGTGTTAACACTTAGCAGACACTGCATAAGGTAATGACCTTACAAGGTACTGAGGTCAGGCTGACTGGCCTATAATTACTAGGATCCTCCTTCCCACCCTTTTTGTGAATGGATGGCATACTGGTCAGCTTCCAGTCATCTGGAACCTCACCAGTGAGCCAGGACTGCTGGTAAATGATGGAGAGTGATTTTGCAAGCTCATCTGGCAGCTCCCTCATCACCCTGGGATGGATCCCATCTGAGCTCATAGATTTATGAACATCCAAGCAGATCAGCAGTTCTCTGACTGCCTCCTCTTGGGTTACAGGGGGACCATTCTGTTCCCTGACACCATCTACCAACCCAGGAGGACAGTTGTCCTGAGGACATCTTCCCAGTAAAGACTGAGGCAAAGAAGGTGATAAGCACTTCCACCTTCTCCTCATCTGCGGTTACTAAATTCCCTCCTGCATCTAATAGAGAACAAAGGTGGGTTTTGCCCTTCCTTTTGCCATTAATATATTTGTAAAAACATTTTTTATCCTTTACAAAAGTTTCCAAATTAAGTACAAACTGAGCTTTGGCCTCCCTAATTTTTTTCCTATATGCCCTAGCAACCCCCTTAAATACTTCCTGAGAGACCTTAACCTCCTTCCAAAGACGATACATCCTCTTTTTTATTCCTAAGTTTCTTCAAAACCTCATTGCCCATCCAGGCTGGATGTTTGCCTCATCAACTCATCTCTCAGAACTCAGGGACAGTCTGTTCCAGTGCCCTCAAGATCTCTTGAAGCATGGCCACCTTTCCTGAACTCCTTTGTTTTTGAGGGCTGCTTCCTAAGGAACTCTCTGAATAAGTCTCCTAAATAGGCCAAACCCTGCCCTCCAGATGTCCAGTGCAAATGTCCTCCTGATTTCACCAAATATCAAGACTTCTATAATGTCACGATCACTGTGCCCCAAGCAGCCTCCAAACACCACATCTCAGCAGTCCATTTCTATTTGAAAACAGGTCTAACATAGTCCCTCTTCACCCACCAGCTGTGACAAAAAGTCATCCATACATTCAAAAAAACTTCTGGGACTGCCTCTTTTCTGCTGTATTAAGTTCCCAGCAGATGTCTGGCAGGTTGAAGTTGCCTACAAGAACAAGGGTTCATGATCCTGAAACATTCTCTAGCTGCTCATAGAATAAGTTGTTCACCTCTTCTTCCTGGTTGGGTGGACAATAACAGATTCCCAATAGGATGTCAGCCTTGTTGGCCTTCCCCTTAATTCTTACCCATAGACATTCAGCTCCATCGTCATTAGTTTCAATACTGATGGTGTCAAAACCTCCCTAATATAAAGGGCCACCCCTCCACCTCTTCTCCCTTTTTCTGTCTCTTCTGAAGAGCTTGTAGCCATCCAGGGCAGTGCTCCAGCTATGTGAGCCATCCACCACGTTTCCATAATGGTGACTACATCATGGCTCTGCTGTTGCACCATGGCCTCCAGCTCTTCCTGTTTGTTACCTGTGCTGTGTGCACTGGTATACACACACCTCAGCTGGGCTACTGATTTCTCCCCTAACTCTGGCCTACCACCCTTGGCCCTGCTTCCAGACAGCCCAGGTGCATCTTTATCCCCTTCAAACCTAGTTTAAAGCCCTCTCAATGAGTTCTGCCAGTTCATGAACTAAAATAATTCAGTCCTTAACAGAGAGATGCAGCCCATCCAGTTCTAGCAGGGCAGGTACCGTAAAAGTTGCCCCATGATCAAAGAACCCAAAATTCTGCTGATGACACCAACCCTTGAGCCACTTGTTGATAATGTGGGCTCTCCTATTCCTTTCACCATTTTTCTCTGCCACCAAAGGGACTGAGCAGAACACTACCTGTGCTCCTGCCCTATCAACCAATTCACCCAGTGCCCTAAAGTCCCTTTTAATTGTTCTGATGCTCTTTTCAATCTCGTCACTGCCAGCCTGGAGTATCAGCAGTGGGTAATAATCAGCAGTCTGAATCAGCCCAGGAAGTCTCTCGGTGATATTCTGTACCCAGGCCCCAGGGAGGCAGCAGACCTCCCTGTGGGATGTGTCTGGTTGACATATGGGCCCCTCTGTTCCCTTCAGAAGGGAGTCACCCACTACAATTACCCTTCTTTTCTTTTTGATGGTGGTGATCCATCTGACAGATCAAGCTTAATTAGGAGGCTCACTGGGCAGATAATTTTCTTCTACATCCTCTGGCTAACCCTCTAGATCCAGGGCCTCATGCCTATTCTGAAGTGGCACCTGGGTAGGTGATGGGGGTCGGGAGGAATTTTTATTACCTCTCCATGTGGGAGCCCATTTCCACACCCCTTCATTGGCCAGGCATCCTCCTATTGTCTGGCAGTGGGAGGCATGGGAGTGCTCTGGCTCCTGGTGGGCCTCCCTCAAGGATGGAAAGTTGTAACTCCACCAATCTATTTCTCTTTCACTGTCCCTAAGCTCGGCCACCAGCAAAAGGAGATCATTCAGCTGTTCACACCGCAGCAGGCTTCTTCTGCAATGGCCCCTGGAGCCACTGTAGATGTGTTTGATAAGCCATTGTAGTAGTGTTTGATAAGTTCAAACACTCCACGCAGAAAGGGGTCTGCACAGACACATCCTTTTTGGAGGGCTCTGTTTGGCTACACACACTTGTACTAACTGCAGGTTTTGATCATATAAAAACCATTACTAACAAGAGAACCCCAAACCAACCAACCAACAGAAACACAACAACTTTAGCAGGAGGAAACCTGCAACCCTGCCTGTTTGCCCTGCCTGTGCAAACTGCCGTGCCACACCCTCAGAGATGTGCCACGCCCTTGGAGATGTGCCACGCCCTCAGAGATGTGCCACACCCTCGGCGATGTGCCATGCCCTTGGAGATGTGCCACGCCCTCAGAGATGTGCCACGCCCTCGGAGATGTGCCACGCCCTTGGCGATGTGCCATGCCCTTGGAGATGTGCCACGCCCTCAGAGATGTGCCACGCCCTTGGAGATGTGCCACGCCCTTGGAGATGTGCCGTGCCACACCCATTTTCCCTCTCCTGTTTGCCACTCTCCCCAGAGCCCTCTTTTAGTCACCCCACTGCTCACTGGAGGAAAACCCCACCCTGCGCTTGCGTGGCTAACGAGAACGATGCTTACCATATGTCTTCAATAATCTGTAGAATTGTAAGAGGTTTTCTGTCCCAGAGCTAGTTCAGCTGCTGCCTAAATGGAGTCCTAAACAGGCAAATCCTAGCTATTTCACATCATCTCAAAATTTTATTTCTCCTCATAGTTCCTATATCAATATCACAAAGAACTGAAGAAGCCATCAGAAATTTTTAAAAAGTACCGATGGGGAACACTGCTGAAAAACATGTAATTATTATTAAAGCTTTAATAATTAGGTACATACATAAAAAGATAAAATTTTATTTCCTGACTCTGCATTTCTTTCTTCATCTGTTTTTCTTTAAACATAAAATCCAATTTTCATAAAGAGTGAACAATTATGTTATCACCTAATAGCTCTGCTGTGTACTCTTCAAGCACCCAGGCAATAAGCTTAGTAGAGTTTCAAATATGAATTAAAATCTTTATCAGCTAAACAATTATTCCTGTGACCTGATACTTCTATATCTGTTAAAAGCCTTCATTAATAGAAGTTAAAATTAAAAAATAAAAAATTGAGAAATTATTGCAGACTGCCTGAAGATGCAGGGTTTTATAAGTGCTTAGGAAGACAGTTTATTTCCCAGAATCAAAAAGACATGTTTAATATAAATAATTTCTTATAATACATTTAAAATTGTATTAAATTGTTGATCTGTAGAGGAATTGTCAAGGAATTATCCTTTACTGCCCCTGTAACCATGTAAGAGTATAATGGCATAAGAGCTGGCTGAATTTGAGTTTGGTTGTATAACAACATTTCAGGGAAAAAAGATCTAATGGAATGATATGAGTGTATCTGTACATATATTGTGACAACTGTAGCCTCAAGGATGCATTTCTGCCACATTAACTCATTTCAGATTTCATTCACAATGTGGAAAGCCTGCAACTTGTGCTCTGAAAGGAATGTCCTAAAGCTAGGACCTATCAGCCTGGATAGCTCACCTTTTTCTTCTCGAGTTAAACAAAGATAAACAATGAAAATAAAGTATCTGAAATATGGAAGGAACCTGTAAAACAAACCTGATTTCTCTCACTCTCTCTCTCTGGATTTTTTTCTTTCTCTCCACTATTATTTTGCCTCAGAAAATTATAGAAGCATCATTTAATAACTATAAATCTATTTAAATAATTGGATGTCAAATACTCTCCTCTTCTAAGAAACTTTTTATTATGTGCCAGGAAAACAAAATCACTATCCTCTAGCACTGTGTGATTACTGTGGTTACAGTTCTGCTGTTAGATTTGTGGAGTGATGGTATCTGGTTCAGAAAAATTAACAGAAAAAAGGAAAACAAGGAGCTGAATCCTGAGCAGTATGATTCAATGGCATCTGATGAAAACATTTAACATCACAGATGATCTGACCCATAAAATATCTGGAAATCATTCATCCATCTTTGCTTTGGAAAGAAGCAGTATTAGTGGGAATTGGCAATGAGGTCTTCTGACAAATATTGATGTTTTCTACTAGTAATTACTGTAAACTGTGAAAGCATCTGCAAGAAGGATCCAAACATGAAATGCTGCCAGGAGTTGATAATAAAACTTGTCTTTAATAGCTGTAAGTTACTGTGGCTGGAGTGTGGGATCTGAACTAGTGGGTCTTGAGTTTAAAACAAGAGGTCATGCAAAGACCAGAGCAAAATAGTGAACTCTGAACACTATAGGGTATCCATATTGTAGTTTATTCCCACTGAAAAACAATTTCCTGAGACTAATACCTGCAAATCCTGGCTTCTGTTTATGCAAAAGTTTATACTGAATAAAGAATTTATTTAATTTCCAATGAAGTAGCACCAAGGGAAGTTTAGATTTGACATTTGGAAAACTTTTCACTGGAAGTGGGATCAGATGTTGGAACTGGCTACTCAGGGCAGTGGTGAAATCATCAGGCCTGGACATGTTCAAAGTTGTGTGAATGTGGCTCTTGGGGATGTGGTTAAGTCCATGATAGTGTGTGTTAACAGCTGAATTAGATGATCTTTGATGGCTTTTCCAGTGTCAATGACTCTGAAGTACTGCAGAATGGCTTTACAGCTGGAGAAAAATCCCAAAGAAAGATGCAGCTAACAAAGAGTAATTGATACCCCAAATTGCAGGGCAATTGCCTTTTATGTGTACACAGAAATCACTTAAGAGGTTGCTTAAAGCCCAAAACTGACTGAACAGTGGATCTGGACTGCCCTGTTTCCTTCATGGGGTTGCAGTATCTTCTCTGTATAAGCATTTTCCATGAAGCTGCTTAATTTGCAGTTTTTCATGTCTAGCTTCTGCAGCCTAAATGGATCTTTAGTGACATTTGACAACATGTGCAGGTTTGGTACCTGAAAAACTACAAATACATCACAGTAGAAGAAAGTGTAACCACCTGAGTATCTTTTGGGTTTCTACAGCAGTTCAAGGGAAGGAGAGATACCTCTATGGCATTTCTAGTAGGCTTTGTAACAACATATTTCATAAACTTGATCTTCTGGGACTGACAAATAAATGCATAAAGGACAGAAGGCTCAGAGCAGAAGGGGAGGGCCTGGTGTGTCTGATGCTCGGGGACACTGCAGGTGTGTGACCAACACCTGGGTGTGGCCAGCGGGGCGGGGCTGCCTTTGTTCAAGGTAATCAGGTACCAGTGTCCCAACCCCTGCTGTCAATGCTCCTCCTGGAGCTTGGCAAAGAGTGGATGTGGCCCTTGGGCAGCCAGGTCAGCCAGGCAGGACTGAACAGGTGGCTCAGCCCAAAAAGGGTATAAACCCCAAACAGCTGGCAAAAACTTTTTAAAGAGAACAAGGGCTTGAGCTGACTGTAACCTCCCTGCTCTTTCCCAACGTAGTGAAAGCATAATCCAGGGACTGGCACTGGAAATCACATTGGTATTGGGATTGAATTATTTATTCCAAATTTTTTGCTAAGTGGTGATGTACAATGTATATAGTCACCTGCTAAGTCAGAAATCCTTTGTGATGCGTGTTATCTTTAAAGAAACTGCTCCATGTATGGAATAGCCAAAATATTCTGGTCAGAGAGTATTGAACTCTGACACCTTCACATAAAAAAAAAAAAATCAGTTTAGCAATAGCTGGCAGGGCTGGGGAACTGTGTGAATCGATTTGTACAGGATGCCAGGGAGGATAAAAGGTTCAATAGCATCTTTGTATTTCACTGGGCTTCTGAAGTGGCACAATTTTTCACAAAGTTTTAAGATAATATTCCTCTGGTTCACTGACCAGAAGTTCCCTTATCTAAATGAGCTAATAAAAAAACCCTGGCATCAAAGGTTGCAATTATTGTTTTGGTGAATAAGGGGAAAGTGAAGCAGATTTAACATTTTAAAATGTACTTTATGGTTAAACACCACACTTTCCAAGTGTGAAATGGAGGATTAAATTCAGTATTAGGGCTCAAAAATAAGAAATTTTATCAAAATATTCCTTCCATCTAAAGAGTCAAGTAAATCCAGGTTTATTTCTGAATTATTTTTATCTTTATATGGTTTTGGATGCATTGGGGTATTAGTTAGTTAGAAGGATGGTGCAATCATTCTGTTTCTTATGTAAATGATGACACTTTTACGGTCACCACTGTTGCAATAACATGGCTATTCTGAATTTATATTGAAATTCCTATATATGGACTCTGTGCAGACTGTTAACTCCAAATAAAGAAAGAGAAAGCTTTTGAGACAAATATGTTAAGCTGGCATATTCAAAACCATTCATTTGACAAAATTAGCTAGAAAATACAGGATACACTCATATCTAACTATTGAATACATAATGTAAGTCACTGTTTACAACATGGTGTGGCAGTATTTTCTTAAAAGATGTAAATATTATGTGTTGCTGTTATTAATGTTTTTCTTTGTTTGAGTTGGTTTTGTTTACTTTAACTGAAAACAATCACAGTATAACACTAAAATATTGCCATTGTTACTCTTCTCAAAGTCAAAAAATTATGTCATCAGTACTAGGACAAAGTAGCTCAAAGCCTTCTTGGCCGACCATTGAATTTTGCAGAACTGGCATCATTCTAAAAAGTTGGTTTTGATGACTTTGTACAATAAGTTGCAGTCTGCATCTGTGTGCATATTGAGTCTTAGACTCTCCAAGGTTCAGAACTCCACGGTTTTACTTCTAGACTGTCACCTAAATTTGTATTAGTACAAAATTAGGAATGATATATCTGTGCCACTATTTATTCATTGTGGCCTATATTGGAACTTTGTTTGTAAATGCAAATGCACGTAAAAGCACAGCTTACAATTCTACTGCCCCACAACAATTTGGCAATTCCTGCCCATTACAGGTTGCCCACCAGTGCTAGACTGTAAATATAACAAATGCCTTTCCTCATGTCCTGGGAAATGGGGTACTTCTGGTGTAAAAGCTGAACTGTTTGCACTGCTCCTCTGAGTTATCTTTCTCTCTCCTGTGTGTGGCTGTGTCCCTGTTAGCAATGTGCTTTACTCTTTTGAGAAAAGTACTGTGTGCAAGGGAATGAGGTACCTGTGTCCCCTTACAGGCATTGCAGGGACAGGATGAATAATAATAAAACACAGATTCAAATCTTTTGCCCTATGTTATCCTTTTCCAATTAGGGGGGATTGGACAATAAAAACTATTATATCTATATATTTAGTTTTTACAATGAACAATGCATTTAGCTGCTTCTTTTTTTTTTTTTTTTTTTTTGCTAATGCTTATACTGGAGTGCTGGTTTTTTTTGATCTCTCTTCATAAAAGGGCTAAGTTTGAACAAGTCTCTCCCAAGGTATAATTTTGAAACTGTTTCTTAAGAGTATTATTTCTCTAGTCTGAACTTGAACTGTATGATTGGTCTAAATCTATTGATTTTTTTCTAACTGGATGACAAAGTTATGTGTTATGCAAATTATTATTTCCTCTGCCAGAGTTATATTTGGTTTTGTACTGGTTTTTTTGTTTAATCTCTTTACCCAGCTAGAATTTGAGTCTCATAGGATAGGAGAGGATTGCAAGTGATATTCACTACTGGTTTTGGAGAAGCTTTCATGAAACACAATAACCAAGAGTTGGCTCTTAATAGTGTGCATGTGTTATTTAATTTCATAATTCAACCTTTGCATAAATGTATACTCATACATTAAATAATCAGAAGTGATCTATTGTATAACTTAAACTTTGAGCATCAAAGAGAAGTCACTTTACAGTGGATTGCTTGTCCATCTTCTGGATATCAGGCAGCTTGTACATTTAAAACCAGAAGCAGTGATTATAGTGAACTCTTCTATCCCTTTCTTTTGTCTTTCTCTAAGTAGAATTGAAGGTCAAAGGGCATCTTGTCAGAAGAATGTCTCTTATCTCAGAACTACTCTATCTCTAAATATGTATAACAAAGTACAGGAATAAAAAATAATTTACAACAAAAAACAAGTAGGAAAATAGCCATGCTTGGTGTTAAAACTTTAATATTTCTAATAGACTATGAACTTTGTACTTAAATTTAGCATTTTAACATCTCTGCAACTTATAAATCATTTTTCAATGCAATATATTTTCTGCACACCACTACAGTTAGTCTTTGCTTGATATTACCTTTTAAATTATTGAGGCAGTTTCATACAATGCATCACCTTTATTCATTATTAAGAAGGCAAGCCACAGAAGTCTCATATTTTCACTTGGGTGCTATTAATAACAAGAAGAGAGCTAACCAAACCAGGACAAGAATAAGGATTGTACAGAGAGAAAACATTTCAGCTGAATTTTCTTCTTCACTGGAGAAAAAAGGATAAATATTTAAGTCAACATAACAAAAATACTGAAATGAATTCTCCTGAGCTGCAGCTGTAATTGAACTATTGATTATTTTGTTATTTTTAGCTAACATTTTAAAAAATACATAAATGCTAATGTGCTAGAAACAGAACTGATAATACTTCTGTTATCATGAATTATACAATGTAGTGTTGATTTTTTTTTCCTTAAACAGATGAGAAGAGAAAATAGTTTCAAATATACATATGGTTTCCATATTGATTGGGTTGTACACAATGTTTGTAGAACTTTTATTTATTTATTTATTCATAATTTTTCCTTATATTATATTCCAAGGTAAATAACAAGAATACACAGAAGATAAGAGTTTGCTTATCAGTTTACCTTTTGGTACACTTTAATGCTTTTTTAATGAGGAATTCAGAGCTCTGCACTGGCATTAACAGTTGGAAACCTGTTTGCAAGGCTTGTTTTGGGGTGGTTTTTAGAAATATTTTTTTCCTTTTCATCCTGTCTACGTCCTTTATATTTTTTACTTGCTTCATCATGAACATTCACGCAGTATTTTATTAATACAACAGTAATCTTTAATGTGGACAAGAACAATTCCCATGTAGATAATAGGATTCATTATTCACTTAAGGAGTGTTCCCTCCTTTTGAATAAACACCACTTTACCCAACCAAGCAGCAGAAGAAGTGCAATGGAATTCAGATGTTTGCACACAAGAAACTGGAGCAGTAAGTTTCTCAAAATATAATGAAAGCCAAATCTTGAAAAAAGCTAAGGCTGAATTTTAGCTTAATAATTTCATTTGTCATAATGAAGAAATTTATGAAAGTATAAATCTGAATGTGAAATTACTTCAGAGTCAAAAGGGGAAATATTAATTAGATCATCTTTCCTATCCATGTCTGCTGAGAAAAAAACAGATAGTGATGGATTTGTTTTCAAAATCATCTTATTTCCTACCTCAGGTATGGTGAAAACAGGTAATAATATTTAATATTTTGTTAACCAATTCAGATTGTGCATTCACTGTAAAAAGTCTTTAGGGGAACTAATACAGGACTTGTTACTGGAGTGAAACTAGAGCATGACTTTGGCTGAAAGGTAAATTGAGCTTGTTGCATGATGGGGAGTCAGCATGAGCTGCCTAGTCTCAGATAAGCTTTCTCATGATTGCTTATGTAACATGTTGACCTTGGAATAATTTCCTGCCAGCCACAGTGAGATTGTTGACTTGACAGTTTTTACACAGTAAAGTTTTGAATGAAATTGAGGCGAATCTGATGCTCAGTTACTTTAATTTTATATTGCTGATAAATTAATGAGCATTTTAGACAATTTATGTCTTTAGTAACTACATCCCTTCTTTGGAACATTTGATATTAAGAAATTCTGCTTTTCAGCTTTACAGCTAAACTGAAACTGCCAACTCTATAACTAAAGTGTATTGAAGTTATCAAGGTGCAACAGAGACATTTCCTACACATTTTGCTTATGTAGCAAGGATTGGTACAAGAGATAAGAGCAAAATTATGGGATCCTTCTGTCCTGTGTGTCCTTCATGAATTTTGCAAGGTACTAAGCATTTCTGTGCACATTTTTTGGAAGAAAAGAGAAAGAAAGGAAAATCTTCCTTTGCTCCCTCCTCCATTAACTTTTAGATAGATCCTTTGAAAAAAACATTTCAATGACTTTCATATTTTTTCTTGAATTATCATTAAAATTTTATGATGTTATTTACTTATCTGTTTTGTTTTTGTTTTGTTTTTTGGTTTGGTTTGGGTTTTTTTTTTGTATTAGCCATTAATGCATTTAATTGGGTCAGAGTTTACATCACTCTCATTTGACTGGGTTTTAGGACTTGGTGCTACACTGGAAAATCCCAAGATTAGAAGATTAAAGTTAAATACTTGGGGAAAATATGTCTGCAAATCCTAGACAAATCTATTTGCAAACCATCAGATGGAATTATTCTGAATTGCTTTATCAGTTTTACTGACACCAATGAAGGCTGTTTTTCATGGTAAAACCCTCAATCAGATCTGGGGGGTGAATATAGCACAGCAGAAGGACATCCATTTGTCCTTGTCAGAATATTTGTACTCACATGATCCTGGGAATAAGTACAGACAGACTAGCAAGAAGAAAACTGAGTGTGTTGCCAAATAATCCCCTGACACTGCTGCTGGATCTGCTGGGGACTATCAATGCTGATCAGCACAGCAGGCCTCTCATATCTTGTTTTCAAGTAACTACCTGGAAAAAAAAGGATATTCTGTACTAAAGCTGACTATAAAGCCAATGACAGCACAGTAATGGAAAAAGGTGAATTATCAAATGAGAACACAGCAATGATGATAAAAGATTTAAGTACTCTTAGAAATGTTGTTTGTATTCTTCTGTAAATGGAGGAAGTTCTGCTGAGTATTTAAAACTCTTGGCTTCCTTCACTCCATTGAAACATTTAAATAATAACTGTAAACAAATAATCAGCTTTTTATATTACCATAAAAGTAAAGAACACACAACTGCTGAATGGAATAAGAAAAATTTGTGATGAGCATCAAAACTGAAAGAATATGGAATATGCAGGAATCATAGGGACTTAAAATGTTCAGTAATGAATGCCAGGAATTGCTCAGTGTTTCCACCTAGATCATTCCATCCTATTCACCATAGCCACAGGTAAAATCTTTTGTTTTGGATGCTGTTAGAAGATGGATAAATTGTCTGTTGGTGTTTTCACATATAGCCTGAGTGCAAAAACTATTGAATTGTCTGAGGAAAATTGCGACATGGAGCAGTTATTTTGGGGAAAACAATGATAAATCATTTATTTTTGGGGAAACAAACAAACTAACAGAACCCCAAGCACAATACCTCATTTCTACAGAATCTTTGGACCGATGTTTTGGGATCCAGTGGATCTCTAATAGGGATATAAACATACAGGATAATGCTGATACAACATCTGTGTCTTTTGCTCAGATTATGTCTGTTGAGAAACTTGATTTTAACTTTGATGGCCATTTTATCTTTTTCTTGATCTGAGACTTGAAAAGACATGGAAAAAAGCAAGTTTTTTAGACTTTAGGTATGAACCACTGTTCTTAAACTGCAAGTTGTAGCTGAAGGCCATCTGTGGAACATGGGTGGTGCTTTTTGGTTGGTTTGTGCTGTGTGCAGTGGCTTGCACAGATGGCACTAACAAGAATGAATCTTCTGCTGCCTGTCTGGGAATTGTTTCCCTCTCTCTCTCAGCAGCAATGCCATGCACCATAGAAGGCCTGGAACAGGGATGTTCAGAAATTCAGCAGTGAATCTGCACATCAGTATTTCTATGGAGTTTCCAAAGGGGCACCAAAAGGGCAATGAAGTCTGCATTTCTTCATGATCTGTGTCTGGCAGGAGTCCTTAAAAGCAAAATATAGTTTAATCTTAGTAGGGTCAAGTTTAATCATAGCAAGGTCATGAGGCCAATATAATAACATTGTGGCCGGCATTGTGACAATTCTTGGACCAGCCGGGGTAGCAAAAATGAAATAAATTAACGGGTTTGACTGAGAAAGCCCAGAAAACAACTCTGATAAGGGAGCAGACAAAAGAACATAATCCAAACAGGAGTATAGGTCAACCTCTAAAGACCCCAAAATGTGGGAAATATAACAATATATGGAACACTGATAACCAGACATCAACAGGAACTCAGAACATAACCTTATAAGTAAAACAATAATAACCAATCACCAATGAGAACCAAGAATATTACCTTATGAATGAATTAGCATAATATTAATATAATCCTTCCCATTATCCCATCCTCCTCACCATCATCCAAGCAGATGTTTCCCATGGCCTTAGATAGATGGCTACTTTGCAGTCGGCCAAGGCCAGCTCATTGTCTGTCCTTGTCAATCCAACTCCCACATAACATAAAAATGAAAGTCTGCCATTTTCTTCCTCCCTCTTGTCATGGGAAACACCAGGTTTTTAAACACAGAATAAATGCTCCTTTTTAAAAAGACAGGAAAACTTGGGGCGGTGGAGTGTGGTTGGGGTGGGTTCATCTTCAAGTCAGCACATGTAACATAGAAAAAGAGTTGTTTGCAGACCTGTTGAGGCAGAAAATATCATTTACATAACCTTTATCAAAGTAAAACCATGCTGTCAGAAGTAGTAGAATTTAAAATTTCAAGTCCATGATTCATCCAGTGATTCTATTTTTCCAATCCGTTCAATGGTCTGCAACCCTCCATATCTTATGGAAAGTCCTTCACGTACACACCCATTTAGAACAGTTTTTCTTTCCTTGTCTTCCTTCCTTCCTTGTGGCATTGAACCCTTTCGTCCCCTGAGATCCCACTACCTCCCTGTGCTGTTAGCACACACTTTCCTTTAGCCACCCTGCTGGCACAGCTCCCTCCTCCTGCATTTCCCCTGCTCCTGGATTCCAGCTTCCTCTTCTTGTGCTGGTTCTTTCTTAGCTATTGCTTGCAACTTCCCAAATATATCCAGCCTTCTACTCCCTTTTTTACTCCTACCCTTCACAGTCCCTTAGAATATTTTGTTACACTGTGTTGTACAGCAAAGTTGGTCTGTCATGGGACCCTTTTGTTTCCCAATCTTCAGTGACAGTCACCTGATACAAATCTGTCACATCCAAAGGTAAGGGAAAATCTCCACCAGCCCTTTTTTGTCTTGCTGTTAGCATCAGCCAACGGAGGCAGCTACAGGGTGGAACAGCTGCGGAGGAGCCACAGTTCTGTTTGGAGTGGAGACTTCTTAGTATTTCATTTTGATTAGCAAGTTAAATTAGCAGGATAGCTTTTTTCCAAATATGAGATGTGGCATTTGTTGCTGCAAAGAACTCCAGTGTATGAAAATGGAGCATAAAAGGTATATTTTTACTGTTTCACTCAGTCAAAAATATGATTACCTGCTTATTCAACTAGCACAGGTTTTAACCATTAGTACAGATCTTAGTCTTTCCCTTAATTGAAGTAGATTTTGTAATGATGGCTTTGAAAATTTTTAGTGATTTTTGTATAACAAGGAACTCAGTATGGTAAGGAGTTGGGACTGAAACAAACCACAAATGCTATTAATAGAGACCTGCTGCCACTGAGAATACAGACTGAGATGCCTGTTGGAAACCCAGGCCTTAATCTAAGGAACCACTTTCTAAGCAGGCAGCCTGTCAAAACAAACTGGACTGCTGGAACACCACCCTGAGAAGATTAATGCCCAACCATTCTGTTTAATTTCAGCTGAGCTTTCTAGACAAGCTCAAAGGACTCTGACACACAGTTGCCAGTGAAAGTGAATCCCTGACTTCCCTAAGCCTTATCGAAAATCCTAGCATGAGGTCATTTAAAGTCTGGCTTCTGACTGTCTTTGGTGTTTGTGCAGATATGTTACACATTCTGCCTCACTGCCTCCCCCTGAGCTCACTGCCTTCACACTGGGATGTGCACAAGAGGTGGAAATGACCAAACTTTGGTCATAGCTACCTTGGGGAAGAGCACCTTAAATAAAGGTATAGCTTAAATGGCAAGTGAATGTCTTATTTTAAATTATTCATTTTAGAGAGGGATTTGGATGCCACTACACATGCATTTGCTACATTTCAGTGGATTATTTGTCATGAAAACTGTCACACTGACAACTTTTGGATAAATTTTATGTGTCCATCCCAGGCTGCCAGGGAAGCCTTTTAAAGGAGAGTTGCTGTCAGAAATGTTGTCAATAAGTGCTTATTGATGGAGTGGGGCTTGTTTTTGACATCTGTTTAGGAGAAAGTCCCATCATCTCATCTGCCACCAGGTCATAATCAGCCATCTGATTTCTTTTGATACCAGCTTCCCTGCAGGGAATTCCCTTTCACAACTGCAAGGTTGGACTGGTCCTTTCATGTTCTGTAGGAGTCTGATTCAAGTCAATGGGGACCAGGGGAGGCCCCAGGATGCTAATAGCCAATAAGCCTCTGTAATTTAATTGCATTGTAGTCTTTTTTGGATTAAGCTACATTTTTATATTTTATGCTAATACATACTGGTTCTATTAGAGCAGAATAAACCAGAAATCCTTTAAGGCCTTGTGCCTTTATTACCACTCAGGTCTGAGGAAAGATGCACTATTTATATATGTTTCTAAGGGTCATAATGTTTTGATATATGTCTTTTTAGGGAGGGGTTACATAACAGATATTATAGGGTCAGCTAGCTTCAAAATCCAGGATTGATTACTCAAAGCTTAGGACTTGTTGATTTAATAACCACAAAAATAGATGAGGCTCCTTGTTTTAATGAGGAAAAGAATAACATATGCACAACTAAGTCCTTTACAGAATCTTGTAGGAACATATCTGTCTTCACACAATCCAAAAAAAAAAAAATAAAAAAAAAATGGGGGAATCTTTTAAGAGTGCCTGACAGGCCCCTGATCAGTGCCAGATTAGTTTAATGAAGCACAGTGCCACTAATACTAATCCCTCTTCTAAACTTCCATTCACTCTCTTAAAGCCTTTACCTTTTGCAATGTCTGGGTGTGCAAAAGCATAAGAGATAAGGAAAAGGAGACAGTGAGGCTCTCAAAAAGCTGCATGGAGCTAATCAGTGATCAGCTTTCAGTGGCTCCAGAGGGGCACACTTGCCATAGCTGCTTAGTGCAGTTACATGCACTGCATGCATTTACAGCGTTCCAGTTTTTAACTTGAGGAGAGTGCAAGTGCTATTGAAAAGCTTAGAGGTGCAAGTGAAGCTTCTCTCATAATTACAGTAGGATTCATGAGATGAAAAATTGCTTCCTCAGAATTGTTGTATTATCTGGGTTTTTATAGTAATATGACATCTCCATAAATCTTCTCTCATTTTCACTTATTCTCTTATTGTTTGAAATTGAGAATGCAATGAAGGTACTGATATGTTTAAAGCTGTCTGTGTCAAATCATCTCCACAGAGCTGAGAATCTTGCAGAATTTAACCCTCTTGTAGCACAAATCTCTTCTCCTGAACTGTAGAGAAGTGCCCTTAGCCAATGGTACATTTTTCATCCATATGTGTGTTCTGTCAGGTGTATCTGCATGTTTGCTGTGTGACATGATTTTTCACTTTATGAATGCTCTCATGTTGATGTTCTGGAGAGAAGTATAATAAGATTTTTTTTTTTCAAGTGTAGTTGAAAAGACTCTTGTTCAAATTCTGTGATACTGGATAAAATCACAGCTTTATTAATTGAATGTTCCTGTACATATTTACACCAAATGAAGGTCTGACATTATGTGTTAGATTTGAAGATTAAAGAAACAAATTTATAAGTTATTTAAAGAAGTGCCTAACATGAAATGCAGATGTATTAGTGTGTCTCTTTCTCAGTTAAGCTTCTATTGGAATGCAACTTTATATGAAGATGTATTAAATATTGTACAATTATTGACATACTGATTAGTAGTAGTATTATAGGTGTTGATGCCACAGAGATGTGTTCTCTTTTGGAAATGCATGACGAGAAAATCTAAGTTCAAGAGTTCAATGAACTGCATTGTGGGTGTGCTGGTTAGAAACCACTAAATGGTAAAGGCTTTGGTGACATGTGCTGCTCATAAATTGATTTTAAAAAAAAAGGCATGGTATTTTTAGTGAGGTTAAGTGTGCAGCCTATGACTAATTTGGACAAGCAGTGAAGAATGTTACTACAGTACCTATATCTAGTAAAATATAAATAAATAAATACAAATATAAAAATATAAATAAAATATATCTAGTAAAATATGTCTAGTAAAATAATAACATTTTAATGAGCTGTGTTCTATGTGAAATGAAAGTAATTAAAGTAGCTAATAAGAGTTTAAGTCTAAACTTAACTTACCACTAGGAGTGGTAATCAATATGGTTAAATAATACACTAGAAAATGTCTATATAAAAAGAAAGGATTTGGACAGTCTTTGATCTGTTTAATAATGAATACAGCATTAGTGATGAGCCCTAGTTAGTACTTGGGCAGCATTTATTTCTTTATGTATTTAACCGTGTATTTAACCATGCAGTCTACATATACGGTCACATGCCCTGGTGAGTATTATCCTGTTGATTACAAATGATAACTGAACACTTCTGTGCCAAGTTAAGAAGGCAAAATCTCACAGTTCTTCCCAGTGCTGTGGTTTCTCTGAGGATCTGTGCAGATAGCAGGGGACATGCCTGGTGGGTCTGCAGCACTGGAGCCTGTCTGCAGCGTGCTGGGGCTTCCCTGCAGCCCACAAGCCCAGAATAAACAAGGGACTAATTTCAAGGAGTTTCCATCGTGGTTCAGACACAGTTTAAATGCCTTCATTTGTTCCATTTTGGAAATTTTGTGTTAGTGTAATCCTGCTTTCAGCTTTGTTCCTACCTCTCAGCTCACAAGAGGAGAGTGGGAGAAGTGTTGTGGGGCACAAGGCCATTGAAGCCAACACAGCAAGAGCACCATAATGTGATTCATCTACTTATTACAACTTTTTGTTGAAAGCTTCCAACCAGGATCAATTGCATCTCAGCACATGCTCTTCCTGTAAGCACAGGGAATACAAAGTTTTGTTTTGTAAGACTTGTTCATCATGATTCAGGCACTAAATTTTCTCAGGAAAAATACATAAAATGTGTATTAACAACATCAGAGCCTCTTTCTAGCCTACTGCCACTCATGCATTTTCAAGGCTAACATGACACAGGCCATCAGCAGATCTCAAAAATGTCTCTGTTTTTTAGATATCTGAAAGGTTAAGCGAAGGACAAGGTTTCCAATCCTCACCTCTTGTGTGAGCTGCCTTGTTCATACCGTTACCCACGCACTACTTCAACGTTAGACTGAGTTCACTCAGGTGAAGGATAGGCTTGCATTACTCCTGCTTGAGAAGGTTTATTTATTTGTACTGAATTATAGCAGCCTTAATAAGAGAACTTTAAATGGTATGTATCTGCTTCAGTGGCAGCTCTTTGTTGCTGCTGTTGTAGGAGGCAATTACTGCAAGCCCAAAACATTCCTAGTCATGGAGCAGGGTATGCTGAACAGTATGGGAAATGAAAAGATACTGATCTAGCAAATGCTATATGGTAGCAATCTATAAGTCATGGGAAGGAGGTCGATGCTACCTACTTACTTATACTTTATATATTTGCAGAGCCTGCCTTTTACTTAATTAAGTCCATATTACTTAATTATTATTGAGACATGAAGGAGGAATAGATATGTGTCTCCTCTGAGATCCAATTTTGCTATAACAAAAGGAGACAGAGGAAGTTGTCAGTAATAGAAATTTATTAACAATTTTCCAGTTTGGCATCTCCTAAGTAGGCAAAAAATTCTATTCACTAGAGTAAAAGCATCAACCAAGGGCTCAGAACATACTTCATGGTGACAGGTATTTAAAATTTGGCAAGCAAGGCAGTCTTGGACTGAGCAGAGGGACTAGAAATATAAGGAGAAAGAGTTTCAATTTATTTACACTACATAAAAAGCTTTGATTTAGCACTTCCCTTTACAAAAAGAATGTTTGAAGCATAAAATCATGTGTGCGGTAATTGTCCTCACAATATCACTCTTCAGTTCCAGAACCACTCAAGATAGATCTTTTATTAGTGGAAAGCACAACTGTACTTTTCCTTCGTATGGAAAGCATCCCATTATCTTTTTGGATAAGAAGGTTTTACCACACATATTGGGGGCCCATAACAGAAAAAAATACCATGTTAAACCAACTTATTTCTATTGTTCCTTTATACTTCCATGAATGCTAAGAAAGCCCAGTCATTAGGTGCTTGAAAGACTCTTTTCCTAGCTGAGGCACAAGGTCTCGCAGACATGCTGCAAAGAAAATTTTTCAAAAGAGAAACAAATCATTTTGATGTTTCAAGAAATTGAAGGGGTTTTAAAATAATAAAAAACCAAAAAGCATCAGAACAGCTGCATCTCTCCAGACATTTCTTCTGACCTTACTGCTGATTCTTCATACATTGGTCAGTATTTCCATCCCTCTGATTCGCTGTAGGTAAGCAGAAATGATTTCTTTAGTATGGTGCTTAGGCTATTTCCAATTAGTTTTCTGGTTTCATTCTTCTCAACATGTAGAGCATTGTTACTGATGTGTCTTGTATTGGCTGATCATCTTTACTGGTGTACAGGGAAATGAGATGGTGCTGCAATTCCCTTTCCTTTACTCAGGTAGCAGGCACACACACAGACACCCACACATTTACACCAAGCTAAATTCCTTAGTTTTGTACTCAAATCTATTTAAACTGTTCCCAGTGTGCAACAGGAACTTCATTAGGGGGGAAAAAAAAAAGCATAAACTGAATGTGCACTTAATTAAATTTAGAGTAGCAGATTGGAACTCTTCTTTGGACAACTATTTGTAGCTAAATTTCAAGTAATTTTACACTGATTATTTCTGGAGGTAGACAGCAGAGGCTGCATAATGACACCCTCATGATTAGCAAGTGAAGAGACTGCAAACTATATTTTACTGTTATAGGGTAAATGATTAGAAATTAACCAACATGCTGATGTGGGTTTCATTTCAGTAAGTAGTATTTCATCAAGCTGCAGAAAGATTTTAATTAGAACTCATTGAGGGTACTCTTGCTTTCGGAATACAAAAATGAAAATGTTAAACCATTCATCAAATAGTTTAGTTCAGCCTTCTATCTCACAAATAATGTTTTTGTATTAAGGAAAGCTGTTTGGTTATTACCCTGATGGTGAAATTTAGGTGGTGGTTTATTTTGGATTAAAAAAAACCCATCACAAACCCAAACTCTAAACCAAAATTAATGTTCCCCACAGATAAGCTTCTCTGACTGCATTTTCCTTCCTATTTAAAACTATAATGACCCAATGAAGCTATTAAATTTATCAAAATTTGTCCAAAAACAGACAAAGCAGGTAATTTCCCAACATTTTCATGCTTTCATATCATAATGATCTTTTTGTGACAGGGAAATCATGGTATCATTACAAAAGAAATCTGTGATTTTCAAAAAATCCTAATAACAGAATTTCTTACACTAGTACAGACAGCAGAATAATATGAATCAAATAAACACAGTTGTTGGTAATTTTACTAAAAAATACCTATGTAGATAATGCCATCTTAAAGGAGTAACTTTTAAAACTCAAAGTTAAACCCATTTTTTTAGCAATAATTGTTGTTATTGGATATTGAAATATCTATAAGCAAGCCCTGATCTGCAGGAATGTCTGCTCAAGGAGCTGTGTAAATCTGCATTGGGAACTCATCTGCACCTTGCAGCCATCATTCCAAACACAAATAAAGGGACTATGAACTGGGAAACTCTGGGTTTGAGCTGTGAAACTCACACACCTTCCCCTCTGACTGATGTCTGTTCCACCCTCTGTCCCTTCCTGGGACAGGGACATAAGATGTTGAGTGACTTTTTTACCTAATAACACTTTTCCAAAATCCTGGGTAAAATTACAGAATGACAAAATGGCTGAGTGGTTTCTGAGTGAAATAATGCTTTACTTAGGAAGTAGAGGTTTAGGGTCAGGGGCAAGTCAAGGTTGTAGTATTAATACCTACTATGAGACATCTGAAAAACAGAGACAACCTTCTGTCTGCTCTAGTCCTTGAAATCTAAAATAGTTGGTGCCTTTGCAGCTGAATAAGAATTGAGGATCTACCAATCTGTTTAACCTGGGAATTTTTCCAAAAAATATATAAAAATCAGAGAAACACCTCATCTCCTTCCCCCAATTGATTTAATTGTTCAGCTCTGACTATAACCAAAAGTGTTAGCTGTGTCTTAGTTTAAAATAACTGTATGGGAATAAGTCTATAAATATGTAAATCGTGTAATTCTGTGCAAGGACATCCGATTTTTAAGCAGCCACAGTTCAAAGTACTTAAAGTGCCTTTGCTTTGTTAAGGAAACATCTTAGAAGTTGATCATGAGGCCAAGAAAAGAATGAAGTGAAACAGGAGTAAAATTATAATATGCATAATAGAGACTAAATTCTTTTCTCAACACATAAATGTAATGTCCTCCCATTGTTACTATAGAGAATCTTTCTTGTTCCACAGGTATGTTTTCAAAAGTATTTTGATTTTCATTCATCCTCTCTAGGAGAAAAGGAGGATTAGCTTCACCTTTTGGAGCTGAGGGCAGTGTGGAGTTCTTGTAGTCCTGGCCCAGCAGCTCTGGGAACCCTCTCTGTGTGCAGCTCTGCAGAGCTGTTGGTTTGGTGCCTTGCAGGAGCTTTCAGGTGCCACCCACCCACTCCAGAGGGTTCATCAGCTGCCTCAGCTGAGCATGCACTTCCCAAAATTTCTTCTTGTGGTTTTTCATTTTTTCCAACCTCTGTTCATATTATTGTATTTTCTCTCAGGTTCAGTTCTTGTTTTCCTCTTCTGACCTGGTCAGGTGCAAATCCTCGCGCTCTTCCCCTGCCTCTGTGTTTTGATGTACCTTATGGTGTCCTCATTTAATCTTTTCTGGGTGACCTCTGGATCCTGTCATCCAAGAGCTCACAGTTTACCACATCCTTTGGGGTGTGTTCTCTTTTCTGTTAGATTGGGGTTTTTTTTCCACAACACAACTTGGATATTTTTTAGCATATCCTTTTAGCATGAAACTCCGGTGAAAAAGAATGACAATAACCTTTCCAGTTAATATCTTAAGCAATTTTGTATTTTAACAAAATCTTATTGGAGATGTTGTAGATTGATTGATTGGAATATTTCAATCAGAGACCACAGGCCACATTTTGAAGAGGGTAAAGTAAAATGGGTGTAAAAAAACTTAGTGGCATGAAGGAAAGTCTTTCCTTTGATTCGAGCAGGTAGATAACTGATTAATAACACCTTTGAAGTGTTATTGCAGGAACATTTTTCATGCTTGCTTCTCCTGTTCTGAAAAGGGAAGAGTCAATATATTGTTTGTATTATTTATTTCTTATAAACTATGTATGTCTACCAATTTCTGCTTAGAAAGAGGATGCTAACACCTATGTAGTCATTCAAGATATGCCTCCTGGAGAACTATATGCTGTGTTGTCAGCCTCTTTGAATTTATTAATGTGCAAGATTATTTTCTGTTATGCAGTGTCAGTTTGAAAAAAAGGCAGGTCACTGGGTTGGAAAAAATTGGTCCTTGATTTGTTAATTAATTTCCGCTTAATAATTTTTCATAGTGATTAATGTCAAGTTCTCCTTCTGGTTTGAGGGTGCACATACTTTCATACAGCTTAACTCAAAGTAAGGAAGCTAAAGGAATAATGCTGACTGGCAATTACATGTGCAGGTTGATTTAAGAGCAAAGAAACTGGATCATGAATTAGCATGTGATCCTATGAAATCATAGGTAATGGGGCCTGAGCTGAAGTCAGTGCAATCAGCTGAAAAAAGAAGTTCAATAAACTTTAATGACTTACAGATCAAACACAGTAAATTAAATGTCCTAGGCTGAATAAAGCATACAGCTTCCCCTAAATTTGTCTTCATGTCAGCACCAAAAACCTCTCTCTTTAGGGAGCCAAATATGAGCACACTAAATTTCAAAATAGCTGAGATTAATATATAAATTTTGAAGGGCCTTGTATGGAGCAGATCTGAGGCCCTTTACTATTAAGATTTGACATTTGGATATGTGAACTCCCTCTAAAGCAAGGCACATGATATAAAAGCTGTTTAATAATAAAACTACGTATTAGAGGAACCAATCAGTGCTTACCAAGTATTTCTTTATGAAGACACGCTCTTTTAAACTGTAGATATTATTTAGCTTCTCTAACTTTAGGAGCACCCAGTAATTTAAAGTTAATGTACACCTAGAGATTAGAAAATTACTGATTACAGTCAAAGATGCCTGGTAGGGATCCTCAGTTATTCAAGGAGAAACACATAGAACAGAGATCAATCTAACACTAACTTGTATTTCTCTTCCCAATTTTCTTGTCAGTGGTTTTTCACCTTATGCTGCAGTTCTACACTTTTCCTCCTGTCAATCACATTCACTGGTGTGAATCCAAACTAAGTCCACAGGCTTCAATGGCATCACTCTCTGTTTAACAGAGTATATTTGAGATCAAAATCCTGCTATTTTAACATGCCTTCCTCCCAGAGAAGCCTTTCTTCTCTACCAATGAAGTTCCCAGAGTGCACTTTCTCCAGACTGATGCTTATGGTGTATAAATAATTTGGCATGTGCATTGTATTAATATAAATGATCTGTCACAGCTCTGATTTCCTTGCAGCCCAAGTGAAGTGTGCAGGAACAGACAAAATGGGAACTGTGCTTGTTTAACTCTTCCTGCTCATGCTGGTTTAAGTGGGATTATTTGCAGCCTGCGTGTATTCTGATACTTTTCTTGTGATTTTTGGGTGCATTTTGTTTCTCTTATAAACCAAGTGACCCTTTTCAGATATGGAGGCCTCAAGGGTTTCAATCTTTTCCGTCTTGAAGAAACTTCACAGGTACAACAGATTAAAATAAAAGCTGAAATGCAGTAGAAAACACAAGGTTGCAATCATGGCCATTGGATCATGGTTCAGCACTGTCCTGCTTATCTAGACCTAAAGAGCAACTCCATGGCACAAGTTCCTGTACTGCCAGTTCTCTCCCCTAGGGCTCTGTACAGATTGCTTAGGTGCTCATGTTGCTGGAACATTACTTGTATGCATCAGACAATTTTCATCCTCACAGTTCTGTCAGTTTTTTATTATATTATTTTTATTTTATTTACTTTATTGCTGAATTTGGAAAGCAGGACAAATGCACAAAAAAAAACTTGTGCTGCTTGCTCAAGGTCGTAGAGAAACCTGTGGCAGAAAATAGAATTTAAATACTCTTCCAATTATGGTTGCTTAGATATAAGTAATTCAATTCTAGAGTATGTAACAGTAAATATTGGAACTGGATAAATTATTCAGAGCAAGTGTGTTATTCTGAATGTTTAACTCCCATGCAGGTGATTTCCAGATTGTTATAAATATGTTTATTTTTCCAAAATGCTCAAGCAATAGTCTCATACATAATATTTGCTGAGATTATTTTCTGTATTCCCCATTCAGTTGTTATCTGCAACCTCAATTTTCCTGATGGCATCACCGATTTGGTGTTTTTGAATCCTCTTGGTATTTCCAAGACTACTGTGGTATCTTCTTTTTATTTAAGCACAAACATGACTACACAGACTTAAGAGAATTGAGAACTTTGCATCATTTCATTGACCTTTTTGAAAAAAGAAGGACACTTGAATATACTATCATGAAAAAGGAAGAGTGCATCATAGCCAAATCACAAACTTTACTCAGTCACATCTGTTAAAATTTGCTGTCTGATATCCAGAATGCATTTATATTCTAATATTTTGCAATTCCCTGTGACAGAAATACAGTTAATTAGGCATGCTGAAAGGAGAACTTTAGCTACTTCAATATGCATTGCTCCTGTCACAGAATGTTCAAACAGTGGTGGTGAATCAATTTGAAAACTCCGAGTAGGCTGGTTGATATAAATTAAATTAAAAGCTCAAGGCTGCTTGATATGCACTTTTTCAGGCATTGGCTGAAATCCTGCTTAAAAATAACCTGCCAGAGTCAGCCACAATTTAAGAAACTATCATATTTCAACTCCCATTTAATTGTCCTGAACATTTCTGTATTTGCTTTCCCATCACTGCTGATTACTGAGATCTGTGTGTACAGATCTGTGTAAACAGAAGCTCCCCCTCCTATTAGCATGCCCCTGATTCATTCACTGACAAAACATTCCTGTGATATAAGATCATAATCATTTTTGCAAGAATGGTAGAAACACAGTGAAACAGAATTCTCCAGTGTTGCTTCTGTTGTCTGGAATCCATCTTCTCATCCTGCTCTACAGGTAGCAGGAACTTTGGCCCTGGGCTTTGGCTTCCTGGTGAGAGGGAAGTACAATGGCAAGTTCTCTGCTTGCTTTGAATCTTACTTCTGTAGGGTCCCCTGAACAGAGAACAGAGTTTCAAAATCAGAGGAGAGCATGATCATGCTTTTGAACTTCTCTGTAGAACAGATATTTGAAATTTTTGTACATTTTGAAATGCTTTTTAGAAATATCCATATTTTTGCCTGATTCTGGTGTGTTTTCACACGTAGGTTTAAACCCACTTCTGAAATTTATCATTCAAGTGCACAATTTCACGTGTCATCACAATATGTGTGTAATTTTCAGAACATCACTAAGCCTATCATGAAAAAATAGACTGAGAGAACCTTAAGAGGTCCCTTTTACTCAGAAGGTTATTTAGAAGAACCTCTGGCATCCTTGACAGGAGTGCATCAAATATTTTTTTGTGTATGGAGACTACAAACTTTATAAGAGGCAGAATTAGATGTTCCTACTAAGAGTGAGTTTGGTTATCTCACCTGAACTTTTGCAGCTTTTGAAGCTTTTGCAGCTGTCCCATCCACATGGATGTAGAAGATACTGTATTCTCTTTCAAAGAGTCTCTTGCAGACATTGTGCATCCCACTGCTATAATCTAGTCCAGGTTTACCCCTCTGTGTCATGAGAATGACTTCTGGGACACACCAGATAAAAGTCACAAGGTCTGAGTCTTCTTCTTCCCCATTCACAAAGTCTCTAGGCCAGTAAAGAGTATTAAAGGAAATCAGGCTGGTCTTACACAACTTATTCCTGACAGGTCCATTTTTGCTGCTATTCACCACCTTGCTATGCCCAGATGTGAAAACATCTGAGTGATAAATAATACAGTGTTCTCTGTTACTTGACATGTTTGTTGTGCACCATTATTTAAGAAAACCCAGTGCAAGTTATAACTTGGTCAGGATTTTTTATGTTTTTCAGATAATAAATGTTTATGGATTTTTTTTTTTTTTTGTAAAAATGTTTCACTTTATTTTGAAAACTTGTAGCAAAACACAATTTTTACTTAAATTATTTACATTTCTTGGCTCATTCTCCATTTATCTCCTTTTCTATCAGATAAAGAGATAAGAAAAAAGAGTAGCAAAATGATAAACATTATCAAAAAATGAAAACTAATCAAGTTTGTTATGTAATTTTGGGGAACTGTGAGTAAGTATATTGGGGGAAGAAGGGCTGCTTTTTGCAGTATATAATATTGGAATGAACTATCCTCTACCTAGCCCTAGCTCATTCTCTAACAACTTCTTTGACTCATTCATAAGAATAGTTAGAACATCTTCTGGGTTCTCTCTCATCTATATATTTAAGAAAATAAGTATGTTATAGAAATAGTCTTCCCTTGGAATAATAAAGCATGCATAACAATTCACAGTGATACATGCACTTCACAACAAAAGTGCAACAGTTCTCTGAAAGCCTCTTTCTTTTGCTTTTCCATTATAAAACTAGCATGATGTTTGTGTGAATAAACATTAGACTGTATCAGTGCAATCTTAATTTGACCCTTGTAAATACGTTTTCCATTCTGCCCCAATCATAAGATTGCATTTTTTTCTCTCATGAAAATCCCGTCTCATTCCGTGCAGAATGAATGGTGTTCTTCCATTTTCACAACCTGCTATTACTTGGATTGTTCCCCAACCAGTTCTTGAGTTGTCTTAATCCTCTTTTAAAAAACTCATCCTTGATCAAATGCCTTCCTGTAAACACTTGTTTTATCCATGAACCAAAGGACTTTTATGTCTCTTGCCCTTCTCCATCTGTTTGCTAAGTACTGCGGTTTAAAATTATCACAAATATGGTTGAACACATGTAAGAAATATCCCTACATAGCCTCAGTATGTCTTACTACAATACAAATGCTACAAGCAAACATGGTTTTCTTCTTTTTAGTCCTCCACCCCCACTACAGAAAATGATAATGTAGGAAGGCCAATGGTGTGTGATCTCTTCTCAGCACACTGGAATCACCTACAATTCTTATACTGCAGGTGGTTTTCCAGTGACTCCCATTTCCCACCAGAATGGGCACAGAATTAACCCATATAATAATAAATAAATAAATTATTTGCATGAAGCACCTATTTTCTAGGACTTCAATTAGACAGCTCTTTATCTTCAAAGCAGGTTCAGGTAATGTTCTTGCTTGTCTTGCATGTCAGTAGTGAAATTTCTAGCAATGAGGAAAAAGTCCTCATACATTCCTGCACTTTGTTTGGTGGAATTAGCTTCCAAATTTTGCCCTTTTTTATCCATTTCTTCCTCATTGTTGCTTGCTCCTCAAGCAGAGGAGGAGCTTGCATGAGGCATTCAGTGCACAGCAACTTGAATGAAGCCAATATAGACACTAGCTACACAGCACACCGTCCCTGTGGTTTTGCTCATGTTGCACAGGCCACCAAACCCTTGCTGTAGTAATTAAATGAGACAGGAAGGAAACCACGGATTTCTCTTTGTTGGGGTGGAAGGAAGGACTGAAAACTACTCAAGGCTGAGTTTTCCTTCTTTCTGCCTGTGCTGCATCTGCCTGGGGGCTGCAGGCATTTGGCATGGGGTTGGGAGCAGGGCTGGCACAGGTGATATCTTACACAGAGCCCATATGTGCTGCTTTCTCCTTCTGGTTGTTGTCATGTTGTCTGGCCATTCTGTTGAGACTTTCAAAATTTCCCTTGTGTGTATGTGTGTATCTATGCCAGCTTTGGTTCTGAAATAAATGCATGACTTTGAGAACTGGACTGTCAAGTATAAGTTTGCCTTTCCCCAGATCTGTTTGTGCACTGTCTAAACAGTATTATAGTCATGTATTTCTACAGTGCAAAGAATTCCTCCCTCTATAGGATTGAAAATGCTTTGTTTTCCAATGTTACATTGATGCATTTGAACTAATATATTTTCCACTGGAGATCAGAAATTTTTTGAAATACATGTATATAAAGTGTTTGCAGATAGTTTAAAAAAAAACCACAAAAACTTTTTACAGAAATTATTCTTTATCTATATCTATATTCTTTATCTGCCCTCTTAATTGTTGAATGAAATGCTCCTTTGTATAGTCCCAAAGCACTCTTTCTTTTGTATAAAGCTGAGTGTAAATTCTTATTACTGTTTGCATTGTATTCCTCTTCATTATGGTGGTCTTTGGTATACTTAACTGTCATACATGAATTTTTTTGAGTCACTCTTGCAAATTATTTGTGAAGTCTTTTTTAAAAAGCTTGTTTCCCAGTACTTTAGGTAAGAAATAGTTTTGCTGAGATTTATTTAGTGGGTTTCTTACGAAAAATGGACAAACCTTGCCTTTTGTCACAAGGTATAAAAAGATAATTTTTTATTGACTCAGTTTCCAGAGTGAATTTTCATTTCCCCAGAGAGAAAAAAAGATATTGATTACAAGGAAAATTTTGCAAAATGGTGATATTTGTGATATCTGCTGAAATAGTTCAGAACATTTCTGGCATTCCTTGTGAAACCTGGTGTACCGTCTTTTTTGTGAGGCTCCAACAACTTCTCTTGGGCCTCAAAAGCAACTAAGACTGATTTTCCATGAAGACCCTGAGCAGGAGAGCTCATTATCACTCTTAGGGAGCTTGGCTTGGTGACGATAAATCAGCTGTATCCATTTTTATATCACTGAGCTCAGCTGGGGAGAGGATCTCAAATGAATAAAAAACAAAGGACAAGAAATCTGTCCTTTCCCTGTCCCACCCCTCACTTTTCCTTTGCACTTTTCTACCTTACAGAGCTTTGAGGTAAGCCTATGCACACATTTATGCCCCCACCTGCTTGGGCACACGCAAGTGTTCTGGCCGCATGTGCCTATGTGCGCACTGTTCTCTGGAGGTTGCCCCCACAAAGACTTCAGGAAGTCCACATCCAGGAGGAACCTTTCTGTACATTCTATACATTCATGGTTTTCTGGGGTTTCTTCCACTGGTAAAACCTTGGTAATGCAGATGAAGCCAGAAAAAGAGCAGCTATTCAGGAAACCTTCACTGCAAAGAGTAGGGGGCCCTTGTACCAGTCTCTTGGCACTGGGGACCTGGTTTGCATCAGCTGACAGAGGAGTATTGTCAGCTTAGTGCAAAACCAGCAACCAGACAAGCCTGTGGTTACTATAGAGATGTTCTTTTGGTGTCACACTGGAGCCTATGCAAACCTAAGTAATCCTCAGTATGGAGTGGGTATCTGTTCTGTTAAGTTTATTGTCATTTTATTGTGAGGGCCTGAAAATGGCTTGGTTAAACTGTGTGTGGATGGCATTAATTTAATGGAGTGTAACTTGACTGGAATCTTGCCTTATCAGAACGACAAAAATAGCTGTAAAATTGTATTGACCGGTGAAACAATGGGTCAGAAGCTCAGTGTGCAGAGATCAACACAGCTGGCTTGGGAGTCAGCAAAGCACCATCAGTTTATGTCTGCTGTCTTGTTTCGGTTGTCTGAGAACTCTTTTAACATGATGGCTAGAAACCTGGTTTCCTTAACTTTGTTTTTTTTTTTTCCACTGCATTTACAGTCATAGTCCTAACATGCCTGGAGCATTTTCTGAAATCATGGAAGTGAAACGATTATAAAACTTAGTGTGTTAAATCTATGTAGAAATAGAGCAATACATAAATTCAGAGCTGTATTTTGCTTAACATCTGGGGTGATGTGGAAAGCAAAACAAAAAAAAAAGAAACCTGAGTTGAGTTGGATAAGAAAAGAAGTTTATTTACAAAGACCTCAAAGTCAAATTCATCAGAGAAAAAGTCCTGCATTTCATCAGAACAATGTTTTTTCCCAAGAAAATATTTCATTTAAATAAAAATGTTTTGATTGTTTCGTTTTCAAGAACTTTCCACTGGAATAATGGTAAATTCCCTTTCAGTCAATGTCTCACAGAGTCATGCTGCTAATCACTCATGGAGGTTCTTACCCATCAATAAAGTTAAACATTTGTCTCCAAGTGAAATTCTTGTATTAAAAACATTAGACCAATTTTACTCTTCTGATTATTTCAATGATTCATTAGAACAGTTTCTGGGTTGGACTTGCCTTACTTAATAACAGTTTGTGGCCTGTGACAATAGTAAGATGTTGTTACAAGCAGCTGCATTAGGCAGCAGTACTTATTTCTATTTGTGTAAAAAGAAACCAAAAGGATACAGGAGCCCTGAAATGTCTTTTTCTTAATCATCAGCTACTAATCAAACTGTATATAAGAAGTTCTGCAAATCCAGAATGATGTAAAGATCTCTGAGCATTTCAAATCTTTCAGAGGGCTTTAGGATGAAGCTTTGTTCTTCTGGATGACCTACTGCTTATTAGTGTGACCTTTTAAAAATTAATTTAACATGTCCATGTTTTTTTAATTTAAATCCGATTGATTTCAACATACAGTTGAGGTCTAACCCTAGAAATGCAAATACTTTGTTTTGAAAGCATCTTCAGCAGAATTATCAATTAGATGCCTTCCTTGGAAGTAGTTTAGTAACAAATTCAAGGAGCTCTATAATTCAGAAAAACAAATATTGGCAATTTCAGAACAATACTTAGCAGGTGATCCCTTTCAGTCCTTGAAAAGTGCTTTTGATATTTGACTGTAGTGATCTGTTAACTCCTGCAAGTGTAGTCTTGGTCAGGATGACAAAGGATTCCAAAATCATCTTTCACTTCAAAAACAATGTTGTAGGATGTAAAAACATCTTGCAACATGTGAATAAATAAAAATTAAAGAATAACCCACATGCCACAGTGGGAAAGGGATAGGTCAGGGTGAGGGGAAGAGGCTCAACTTTGTGTGGATGGAAGGTATATTTTTTCCCAATCATTCCAATTCTTTAATCCTAAGGATATTAAAGTCAGCATCTACAGCCTAATACTTGTTCACGATTCCTTGTTAAAATAATTTTTAAAAGCAAAAACATAATGTCTTAAACACTTCTGCCAGAAAATATGAACCGATTCAAATCCCCATTTAGAAGCTTGAAAAAACTCTGTACTTGCAAAAACGTGTCCATACATGCAAATACTCTCTACTGTTCTGGAGGGAGCTCTTTAACTCTTTTTGTCAGTACTGACATCTACTTAATATATTAGGCTCTACAGGAGTCTTATTTATTGTGGCAAATCAAAGTGCTGCCAGGGTTTTCATCTGCCATGGAACTAATTTCTCATGTCATCTGTTGTGAGAACAGGAAATGGAAAAATCTTTAGTTATAGATCTGATTTGTGTGTGGAAGAAAATGTATGGGTGGAATTCTACAGGAGAAATTCACTCTCAGAGAAGTATAGAGTTGTGCATATGCAAATATTTGTGACTATGAGTTTTCCACAGTTTATATCAGAGCACTGGAGCCTGGCAACAGAGGAATTTCAAAGGTCTTAAAAGTCAGATTTTATTATACAGAAGTACACACATATCTTTCAGGGACCTCCCCCTCCCAAATAGATTGGTCTTTAGTTTACATATAAAATAACTTGCTTCTGATCTCTTCTCCTTGGAGTGACCTGTAGATGTTTTTTCCTTCTATACAGACAAGGTCTTATTTGAATCTGTTGTGGTCTCTTTAGATATAATGAGCTCTATACATTTATATATCTGATACCCTCACCAGGTTTAGTTATCTCAGAACATCAGAGTCTTCCTTTAGTTTCTCTACAGCTTCTGTAGAGATTTTTAAAGAATATGCAAATTCACCCTGGTCTTTTCCCTAAATGGATGCTGAATTTTTTAGTGTATTCAAATTTTGAGTAAGCCCTTTGATGTAATGTGATTCACTGAGGCGTCCACTCGAGGCTTCAGTTCTGCATTTGTTTGCAGGCCCCCCTGTGGTCCCTGGCAGGCAGGATGCCACATCCCTGGAAGTGTACATGGCCCACATCCCCTCACTGCAGTACAGAGCCAGCCCTCTGACACACTGAAATAGAGGATACAGCTGTCCAAGGACTGAATTTGCATAGCAGAAAGGTGTGAAATGGAATGTGATTTAATACAGTAGTGGAGGTGAACTTGGGGTAAGGTGCACTCTGCTAAAGATATTTCTCTTTGTGCTTTAATATTCTACTTTTTCTTTAAAAGGATAACTTCCAGGGGAGAATGAAATGTAGGAGACTGACCTCAAATTCTTCATTTCAGTCTTCCCAATACAGAAATTTGGGAAAAAACAATATTGTCTTCAAACTGTCATTTCTTGCAACTTGGACATATAATTGAGGGATGTTCACCCTCATCAAGACATTTGTTCCAAATTGGAAAGACTGTACTCAAACCCTCGAGCTTGGAAAATTTTGGTAGCCAATCTAGGAGTCAAAAGAAGGATTGATGAAAATAATGTGTGTAATGACTAAAGAAGAGGAAATATTTGTAAAGATGCCTTCTTTGTCATATCTTATAGACTGAAATTGTTCTGTTTAGTACATTTGAGGGACCAGCCAAATTACAAAATTTGCTTTGTTTCTTTGTTTCTGGGTGGTTGTGGTTGGTATTTAAAGTATTATTTAATTTATATAATGTACTACAGGATATTTTTATTTTCCCCATGGAATCCTAGCTTCTATACAAGATAAATCATCATCTTAGCATGTTAAGGTTTGATTCCTTACTTTTCCTTTAGGAGGACACTGTGATAGTATAAAAGACACTTTATTTCTATTGCTGTTTTTTGAATTTGGTTGGGGTTTTTTGTTTTTTTTTTCAAGGAGCAGACCTAAATGAATGTGTGGGGCAATAGCTTGGTTGCTCAGTGACAGGAGACAATATCTGCTATTAAATTTGAGCACATATTGGCCAACCTTTATGGGGCCTTAGGGAGAAATTTCAGCACTCAGCTGAAACTTCAGCTGGTTTGTAAATCTAGTAAAGTCACGGAAGAGTCAGAAATGTATAAAGGTTGAGACTTCCCTGGATGGTTTTTTCCCTACTTTCTTTTCCCTCTCCTGTCTCAGTCCCTCAGGTGATAACAAATGCGGTTACCCTAAAGGTGATGCATTGGTTTGGGTATTTTAAGAATCATTTTCTCTGAGCAAAGTGCTTCTCTAGCCCCAGTAGTTAATGATGATGATCAGCTATGTCTGCTCCTGAAGGGAAATTATGAATACTAAAAATATGCTGTCCAAGAAAAGCATATGATGAATCTGCTGATTCAGTCACAACAGATTTTAGTTCAGATAAAAACCACACAAAAAAAAGGACAATATTCATAACATAATCTTAAGAAATAGTCAAATAATAACAAAATTGATAAATACAGTATTTCCACATGAGAAACTGTTCTTTTGTGAAAGTCAAAGAAACATGAGACAAGTCTGGGTGTATATCTTTCAGCTTATACTTTATGATAATACAGTGAGCTCAGTGTCCAAGTCTAAAACACTATCATATCCATCAAATAAAATCTATTCTCTGCTAATCTTCATGCTATATATTAATGTCTATCAACTTTTCCTACTTTCTTTTTTCTTCTCTTTGCAATCACATTTTTTGGCAGGTATATAAATACTTTGATATCTGTGACTGAATATGTAAGTGCTGTGTAAGCACCATCCATCCCCATTTTACAGCCTGCCAAAGACTGCAATAGATAAAATTTACTGTCATCCAGTGCTGGGAAGTGACAGCACCTTGCAGAGCTCTGTGGGCCCCATTGTCCTCAAATTGTTGGGGTTAAGGTCATAATAGAACCTGGGGTTAAACATTGTCTCAAAGATGATAAAACTGTGCTCTCTAAACTACTGTAGCATAATATTAATCCCTTGCTCCTGTGAATTTTTGAAGTTTAAAGTGAGAGGTCCCACTGCACTGACAGAAGTGTTTCAGGACTGAAACCACGTGTATTGTTTATAAAAGCATCACTTACATTCACTCTGGATTCCAATCTGGCAAACTCATCTTTTTACAGAAGCAAGACAGCAATTATTAATCAATATAACTTCCAAATTAGACCATTAAAACATTAGCAGGTGCTCTGGGGGAGAGAAATGCCAAGATAAAAGAAGTACTATAAAACCCCTATTATATTCCTTAAGAGTACAAATAAGTGTCTGTTATGATGAATGTAATAAATATAAATAAATAATAATAATAATTTTAGAACATTAATTTTCATAGAATCTAGGACTAGTATTCCCTCACAGGAGCAGCCTTTTGGATACATAATCAGTAAACTGTCCACAGTGTTTTCAGGAGTGCAAGCGGCACATCTGAATACTTTGAATTATCCCTTCATGTGGCTATTGGCTACATTAAGCTGTTAATTACAAGCTTTGTCATAAGAATGTCACTGCTTTTCCAAGACAAAATTAGTCTAACAGGACCACCTTCAAACTAAAGTAGACAGAGATATTTTAAATATGCTGCAATATCAGAATATTGTTGATATATTGTGTCAAAAAAAAAAAAGCTTCTTACCATACTGGATACCTCAAACAAACTAACAATCTTATGTTTGGAAGAAGTGTTTACTTTGGGAATAATAATAAAGATCTGAAAGTAGAGAAAAAGATAAAGTAGGTGTAGTTTAATTTCAGTTTTGGCTTAAATATGTATTCCTTTCTCCAGAGTTATAGAATCTGTAATATTAGTGTTAAAGGTGCATGATATCAAAACAGTGAGATGGTACTTCTAATAAAGGATCAAGAAAAAAATTCACTGATTAATTTTCTTTGGTCCTTGACCTGTGTTTTCATCTTGCATTTTGTCAGTCTTTTTTTCTTTTTTCTCTCCTTTATTACATCAGTTCTCACAGATATTCCCAAGCTGCACGGACAGCAGGCTCCTGAAGCAGTGCTGCCCTGGGGTCAGATAGACACAGTCTCTTTAAATATGAATTGAAATCAATGAATAATTGCATTGATAAGGAATTCTGTTCCCAAAACTTGTGCAGAAGCTGCTGTGTTGTTCCCTGCTGGTCATGCACTCCAAAATAAAATAGTCTGCTTGTGTTTTTCGTGCTCCTGTGTACAAGAAATCCCCCTTGCCAGCCTGGCCTGCTCTGGGCCTGCTGTGGCTCTGACCTTTACAGATATATTAATGTGTCAGACACAGGCAATTCAAGTGCTGCTGATGGAAATAATGTCTTAATAAAGGTTGACAAGTATTAAGGAAAGACAAAGATTTCCTTCAGTTGTGAAAGATCATTTGAGTTGATGTCACACATGAGAGAGGCCTTGTTTGTCCAAAATCATATCTGCTTTTTTCCATGCTGCCAGTTCTACAATAAATGCTACCTGCAGCTCCCTCCTGCTGTGTTCTCCCATCACCAGTGCAATGCACAGGTGCAGGGGTATTTCAGAGTAGACGTGTCTGGTTTTCAATTAGACTCAAGGCCTGGGTTACTTTGCTTGTTTTAATGTTGTATTAATCCATAATAAATTTCAAGCCTCAGTGAAAAAGGGAGGAGTCAAAATTTGAGCTCTGTGAGGCTTTCTCACCTGCCTGTTTGAGTTCAATTTGCAACAGAATACGTGGAAATTATGTTTTTGCTAACTGATTATTATTTTTTGGTTTTTTGCTTGAAGGCGGTGGTGATTTGTTATTGTTTAATGCTCTGAATTGCTTTCAGTATTCTAAGCATGGCATGCTGATGTTTTAAAGTGTTAAACAAGTAAATATTATGACTGTAGGTTGTTAAGTGATTGTTTATTTTGGGAGTACTACAAGTTCAATTCTCTTTGAGAAAAGAGAGGGACAAAACAACATAATGTTGGTGACAATCATTTTTACTGCTGCAGCAGTAAAGCAGGTTGAGGGAACAGAGTAAATGTTTTCTTTTCCACGTTAATTTCAGTGTGTACTTGGATATTATTTGCATGACATGTCAAACTAAATCAAATCTCTGAAGAGATGAGTGGAGAACCCTACATTTAGTGATTTGGGTACCCTTTTGTGGATAACTGCCTGACATTTGAAGGTTGGATTTCATGTTTATAGATGGTGCTACAAATAATGATGAAAAGAGCAGTGTGGGTGAAAAGTAGATGCATAACAACTCTAGAAATGCAGCTTGGCAGCAAGCAGGTAGAAAATAAACATTGATGCTGACAGCTGGAGGACAGTAAATAGCAGTAAATGAAATGAGGTGGCACATAACAAATCTGGCATCATACTGCAGATAATTGAAAGAAATTGGACACTCCTTTAGAACTTTGTTTTGGCCCAATATAGAGGTGCATTAAAAAGAACTAGAAACATTGAGCAGAATGCTGTGCAAATGGAAACTTAATGATGATGGTTTTGGAAATTCCACGTTATAAATAAGTAAAATAATTTAAAAAAACACAGTGACATGGATATTTTCAGCTGTTGTTACACTGCTGAAAATAATGCATTTTCCACCAGCATTTCTACTCCTCAGTTAAAACTTACATGTCAACATTTGACCTTGGATGCTTCATGTTTCAGCAGCTGTGAAGAGTGTACCCATCCTATCCCTCACACTCAGCAGGACATTAAATACCCCATGCTTAATTATGGCAAAAGAATCTTCTGGGATATACTGCAGCATGAGAAGTTAATATTGCAAAATCATGAAGGGCTGTTGGAAAATGTCAATTTTGACCTATCTTTTAAAAAAATACTTTAATTGACTTTATGTAAATAATTTGACAAATTCCTTCAAAGCAGTCCTTTGAACATACAACTGGATAAAATCCATGGTTATTGGAGACGGTGGGTTTCCTGTAAGCTCTGTGCAGGAGCATAGCAGGTTACATCTGTCTTTGGAGTTCTTCAGTCAGGTCATTTTCTGCCATTTCTGTGGAGCAGTGAACAGCACCTCTCCTACACGTGACAACTGTGCCTGCACGTGTCAGTGTCAGGCACGAGAGGGTCAACCTTGTCTGGAGCCACCTTCTCTTTTTCACACAACCTGCTACTCACACACAGAAAGGTGGGAAAAGAAAGTACATACTCACTGCTCTGTCTAATTTGACATCAGTTCATAGTGAATAGGCTCTCCAGGCTCTTTGTGGGCCACTTCATTCTCAGCTGAATATCTGAGTTTTAAAGTAAACACTTATGAAAGTGCAGTCCTTTGGCAGAAAGGGAACAATGGATTGTGAGATGAATTGTGAACTGCATCAGACCTGCTGAGCTGGACCTACACCATCCAGTGATGAAACAGTAGCAAATGTAATGTTTTTCCTAATTAACTGTAACTGTGGAATTGCAATGCACAATCATGTCATTTTGATCAGCCCCATGAGTCAATCAGTATTTTATACTGGGTGTATGGAGTAGGACATATGTATATGTCACCTCCCAGCAGGGCACCTGAGCAACTTTCAGGGTATTTTGTGTTATTTTATGGTTGTCATTACACTCCAATCCTTTCCTCTAAGAGGAAGCAGCAAATCAAGAGGAGCATCTTTGTTTTGAAGTTATGTCTTCTAGGAATTGATTTTGGTCATAAGACCTTTGCTTTGATATATTTACAAGGGAAATTGTGATCACCAAGGCAGGTGATTCTTAATTTCCTAAGCAGATCATTTCCCATGCTTGGACTGGCCTCATGAGAAACTTTGTCCTTCCTTACAAAGTATTTAATTTTTAAAGGGTGAGGGATGGCTTCTACTGGGCATTACAGTAAAACTTGGTTCTATTTAAGAGCTCATAAAATTTCAAATACTTCCTTAGCTGAGCGCACTTTATAACAGTGTTTGCATTAATTAAACTTTTTTTATTTGTCCATTAAGATTTCATCATTCTTCCATGCCAGTTTCATGTAAAATCCATTACTTTCTGGCTTGATTTTTGGATCCATAAATCTCTAGGAAAACCCTGTTTTGCTATTTTTTTAAGGGTGACACTGAAATTTGGAATTACCATGGATTTTAAGGCAACACCACATATGTCTGGGGTGATTTGGCACAGCCCACTCCCATGAAAATCCTGGGTTTGCAGACTGATCGAATTTCTCAGCAAGTTTTTTACATGGCACTGAATGAGTGCTCCGTTTTTGAGGTATTAATTGTATGGTTAGTCCATCACAGTAGATAAAGGGCTCTGGATTTTATTCCTTCATGTTTGTTTCCAAAATTAGGATGATTCTTTTTGTACATTTTCTCACATTTATAGATGCCAAATGGGGTAGGTGGTGCTGTACCAGGAATGATGTCAAACATGAGAAATACTCAAAATATCAGGGGACAGTTGGTTTCCCCAGATTTAGATTTTTCCTGATAAGCCTGTAAACAAATGACATCTTTATTCAAAAGATATTTCCTTCAGGCAAATTTCACTCTTACAGAAGTCAAGTCATACAGCATTTAGGTTCTACATCGATCTCATTAGGGGGGAAAGATGAAAAATGTCCTCCATATATCTTCTGAGGAAAGGTGAAGTTCACATTTCATCTGCACGTGTTGAATTCAATGTTAAATTTCCAACAGTTTCAGTCTCACAGATGGGCTTAAAATTCTGATCACCAGGAAGATGAGCACATTTTATGTCAGGAGTAATACAGAAAGAAGAGACTAGAAGAGAAGACACACCTTAAATAAAATATGGCATGACATTTGCCAAACAAATAGGAATTTTTATTCTTTTTCCAGCATGCTATGTTAGTTATAAATTACCATTAATTTTTAAGATAAAATATTATTTTTCCATTCTTCTAAGTCTGTGCAAATGACTTCGCATTTAAACAAATGTGACCTTTTTAGACTTCTTTTTAGGTGTTTCGTTGTTCAAGAGTGTGAATTGATTCTCCATGTGTATAGACTTTGAAAAGAAGAAATTTATTAGAGAAAGTGAGAACACGATATTGGATCTGTTCAAAAAATTTCAAAGGAAATCATAATTGAAGAGACATAAGATCTCTCAACTTTGCTGTAGCACTTGAGCATACTTAAAACGGTGGCATGACTGGAAAATAGAGATGCAAACCAAGACTTTCTTTTTTTACGAGTTTTGATGAAAAAGGTGTAGCTGAAGTGTTAACAATAGTGAAAGCTCATTTCTGGAACATAAAAACATTGCTGGGATATTTAACTTATTTCACTATTGTTCAGTGAAATGTTGCTCGTCTTCCCACTGTGTTCAATCTGTAATGCAAATAGATCCACTTCCAATTTATTTCATCTCCATGTTTTACTTCTTTGTATCCTACAGAGCCATTCTTTTGAAGCCAGGTATCTGCTCATTCTTTTTGTTTTGTTTATTCATTGCTCTGCTGTACAACCTAGCAACACATTTTGTCTGACAAGAAGGTATATTTGAATACATGGCTGTTACTCCAGAATAATAATGGTCAGCTGCTATAAAAACTTGTAACAGGACTGTCTGTGTCACATAATCTGCATGATTTTATTGTAAGACACTCATTATTTTTGACCTTTTAATATAGCTTTGCAAATCAGACACTGTTAAATTTTAAAAATGCCTATTTAAAAATCCCTTGCATTTATCTACATTTATGCTGCAGATGGGTGTGTAGGATATATATTTTTCACTATTTGTCATATAAAGGAAGCTTTTTTTTAGGAATTTCTTTTAAAACTATGAATGTAGATGCAGACGAGGATTGCTTTCAAAATTAGCTAAAATGAGTGTCATTGTGCTGAGTTATATTTAGTGTTGATGAATTCTTTCTGGCAAACAAGAAGGATCTGTCACAAATGTCTGCAGAAATCTTCACTACTCATTTCTGAAGACAATTGAATGTCACAAACTCTCTAAACACTTTCCTACTCTTTTTACTAACTTTTTCTGCTCTTGGTGGAGTGCTACAGAGAAATGGCTTGTATAGTTCTTTTCCTCACGTTCCTCCAGCTCCTGGCAGTACAAGCCATTTGTTATTGGTTGTAGATATTTACACCTTTGTGCAATATCCCTGGTGCTATAGAGTTGTTAAATACTCCACAGAAAATTCTCTTTTGCACTAAGCTCATTCTCCAACTATCTTTAAGGCATAGGCTTTCAGGACATTGAGGTGATGTTTGATGGATTTCCAGCATTCATATGCGGCTCTCAGGTTAGATATCGAATATTTAATTTAAAAGTGTTATATAAACATGCACACTGAAGTTGAGGATTCTGGAAAAAGAGTCTTAATATCAGCTTAATGTTCATTTTCTTCCACACCAGGATTTTCCCTTAGACTTTAGCTCTCTATTAATCAGTGCTTTTACTGGAGCTTCTTTATCTTACAAAGTACAGCATGTAGTTAAGTCCTTGTAGAATAGTATCTTGAATAGGAAATTATAAAAACTGTTTATTAGGGATGTTTAGAATTCTATCCCAAAGAGAAGATGGAACATTTTATTCCATGATCTCAGTACTCATGAATTGAGTGATGATTGAATGAAAAGCCCCAAACTCTTTTATTCTTCCTTTCAGTGTTTAATTTCCAGGAAGAAAAATATTTACATGAATAACAGTTAAAATTCTTAATTCACCAACTGGGCTTCTAAATCACATAGGAAAGGCTTTCTAAAACCTGTCCCCAGGACCCCAGTGCACAGGCAGGTACATCAGACATCTTACAGCGAGACCAAGCTCCTTGCAGCCAGAACCAGACACACATGGAATTATTTAGTCTGATTCTGATAAGAGAAAATTAAGTGTAAATGTTGTACCTAGCTAGTGAATGAGGCAGCAGCCTGAATTTTCTAATCATGAGGTTGCAGAAACAGCTGTGGCTGGGGAGAAAAGAAAATAGAGGAAAAACAAGAAGTTTATAAACTTATTCTGAGGTTTCCAACCCTTCCAATTTTAAGTAAATTGCTTCTTTTTGCCATGACCACCTGAAATATTGGAAACCTCAGTGGTTCCTCTAGCTTTTTCTTCTATTTCTAAGAATAACATCCAATTAGTATCACCAGGTTAGAGGAGGAGCAGAAGTGAAACATCAAAATCAAAATGTACTGTTCACACTTGTGTCATCCATCAAACATTAAGATTTAAAAATGTTTCAACTTAAAAAAACAAATCAACTTAAATAAAATCTAATATGTTTTTAGGCATGGCCAGGGAGGAATGTGCTTTCCTTTGAAATAGCCTTTGGATATGAATATCTTATATTTAATAGATATATTTATTAATAATATTTAAGAAATATATTTCTTTTCATTATATAAAACTCTGGTTAGAGACACGGAAAATTGATGGGCCCTATTATTTTTTTTTAAACAGTGTGAACAAAGTTGAATTTTATCAATACCTTGCAAAACCCAACCTCCACCAGGCACAGACAAAGAATTCATTCACCCATCAAAGTAATCAGCCTCTAAAATTATTCACTGAAATATTTGAAAAAGCAAGGGATTTTAAAGGAAGTTCTTTAATAATGCACAGATAATATATTGAGGGTGATTTATGTGGGAATGGCTGGAGACACTATTAAATGTCAGAACATTTTCTCTTGTACTGTGCTTGTTTTGAGACATTTTTGTCTTTTTTTTTGTGTTTTCATGGAAATCAGTAAATATGAGACCAGGTCCATAGAAGAGCTCTTTGAATTCTGAAATACAGGACATACTGACCATTGGGAAGTGTCAGCTAAATTAGAACAGAACAGCATAACAGAAATCTGTTAAGCCTAATTAATTAATTAGTTAAAATTAAAATTATCATTTTATACAGCTTCCTGCATGAGGCCTGAAAGTCTCTGAAATATAGAAACTCATTCCTAGTGAGTTGAGAATACTCATTGATGAGATGAGAATACTCATTCTCTGGCAGAATTAAGCCCTGTAGAAGTTCAGCAATTATGCAATTAATATGTTAATCTGCAAGTTTAAGAAATAAACAAGGAGTTTATCTAGCTAAGAAGAATAAATTATTCTTGAAGCAGGAAGCAGATGGGCACTTGATTAGCTTTAACAAAATGTCTTATCTTCATGGACTTCAACAAACTGCAGCAAATTAGGCTTTGAGTAAATGAGGTGTCCAAAAGCCAGTAAAGAGACTGTTATTGTTTGTTCCTATTCTTAGAGGATGACATGGGAAAATGTCAGTAAAACAATGAAAGATATAATTAAATAAAAACTATTTTCTATCTGTGTGGAAAAGGCAAAGGCAGACAGGCAGATGGGAGAAGAGAGGTTCACCAATTAAAAAGGTAAGCTCATATTCATAAGTAATAATGCATTTACATGATGCTTGCATGTCCATCTGTAAAGCAGTAAATGTTCACTGCTAAAAGATATCCAGATTTTAAACATTTTAGCAGAGGACTAAAACATTTTGGGCTCAATTGATGGAAAATCCCAAGGAATAGATTTAATGAACTAGCTGATTTTGTTAAAATGATACTTGAGATTGTAGAGTCAAATTTGAAAAAAACATCCTTTTGTCTTCATAAATTGTAATAATTGAATAAAGCTGGTAAGGGTATGATTTAATCTGATTGTTGGAAAGTGACTAGAAATTAAAGGGCAGTGCAAAGATTTTAAAGGCAGTCCATGATTCTCAGTGTTCCTAACCACGCTTAAGTTTCTTCGCATTGGAAACATGGGATCACTGGGGATATGGTTAGCAATAAAAACAATGTTTCATCAGGTTGGAGATTATAGTAGCATGGTATTAGAAATTGCCTTTCAATTGCTGGCTGATTTGGGATGGATTTTCACTCCACATGGCACAAATATTATGAAGCAAATGGAGACTGCCCATAATTCTCTTCTGAATCCTCCTGACAGAATATGCCCTTCAGGGACTATGGAGAGAACGCAGCTTTGCTTTCCAAAACTGCTCATTTATGATCACAGTCCTTTCTGACTCTGTAACCAAACAGCAAAAGACAGCCTGAATATGTAAAATGCCAATAAGGGCTGAATGATTGCTTCACCTTCTGGATTGTGTCTCCAGCCTTTCTAGATGGAAAGCAATCTTTTATTGAGAAGCTTCTACCGAGTCTAATAAAACCTGCATAAAATTTTAAGCTGTAACAATTCCAATTTCCCTTCTCTGGCAGATTGATGAAGATAATTTTTCTTTCTTTTGTAGGTATCTTATTTAAATTCTTCCTGACTACCTGAATGAAGATGCTCTAAAAAAGAAAAAAAAAATCAAGTACCATTAGTTGCGTAGAAAAACAGGTAGAAAATACAGGTAAAACTAATTTCTCATGCACAATCTCAAGTATTTAATTATTTGGACCTCAATTCTAAGTGCTACTGAGAAAAGTGTTTGGCCAGAAATTTCAGTGAAATCTGAAAAACTGTGGTTTCAAGGATTAAGATGTGGTGCCTTTAAAATTTATTATGAGGTTCTCCAATTTATCTTACTCTTCACTCTTTTTCCACCTTTCCCTGTCCCTCAAGAAGGTGCTTAAACTTCCCTACCTACTTTCAGATATGATTTTTTTTCTCATCTGGCTGAGTGTGCTGATGAATAAGTACCTTACAGAGTGAATTGTATGCTTTTGTCTGGGTATAATACACCTGTATGGAACCAGAGCTAAAAAAGGAACTGGGGAATAGATGCCTTTCATATGGTTTGTCTTTAAGTAAGAGTTACTATGAGGGTTTGAATGTGACAGTGACTTTTCCCAAAATCTGTGGTAAGAGAGCTCAGAACACAAGCCTTTCTTTTTATTATTTCTAAAATTATTTAATTGCTGTTATTAGATTTTTCTTTCATTTTTTAGTGGTTTATTGCTAAAGCTTAGGAAAAAACCACACCCTCAAAATGGAAATAACCAGGTTTCTATTTAAGTGCTTTTAGACCATATTCCTCATACCATTTTCTTTATTATCACAATTCTTCCAGACATATAATGGACATTTGAACTTTCTATTAACATATAATTTGTAGCATTATTAAAAGGGCTCTTAGAAGATCAATAGTAGGAAATTAATCGTACTCGTATGGTGCAGTGAAGTACAAAAAGTTCTTGCCTTTAGAGGATTCTTGAAATTATTCTTTTGATTAAATCCCTATTTCGAGAGTGAACTTGAAGAAATTGAAATGGAAAAATACATTTGCTCTAGGATTGACTTGTGATAAATATTTGTAGAAAGCAGAGCTGGTTAGGTTGAAAAGGACAATAAAGACCTGGTGTTTGCTAGAACAGTTTCTTCACGCTGGTGACTGACATGCTGGGATTGATTTCATACCCCTTCATGCAAATGAGGAAATTGTAGATGTTGCCTATTAGCAATGATCCCAGTGCCTGGCACGGATTCACGGAGCCATGGCCAGGGCACACAGCTCCTGCTCCACGGCAGCGGGAGCTGCAGCAAGCGGCCACAGCAGGAACGGGTTTGGTGCTGAGCACCCCAGGCTCTGCAGCAAGCAGGGCTTTGCTCATCCAGTGCCAGCACTCTTTGGCCCACACTGCAAACCCAGTGCTGAAATCTGACACAAAGCAAGCAACTTAATCTTCGAAACTTTCTCTGATGCCCTGAGGCCAGTGCTTCACTATTCTGTCACTTTTCAAACTGGTCGTAAGTTTTCACAACTAAGATGGACTAAATGCCTTCCCTTCATTTTGCTGTCATTCCTTGTTATTTTTAAAACGTTCATTTAATTCTCTGAGTTTTTCCCATTCTTCTTCATCTCCATATTCTGTAGAATTTCTAATTACTGCATAAGTTCTTCTCCAAACACAGTGCAAGCTGGATGGAAATTTTCATTTCTTTCAGTGCTGGGAAACTATTTGCAAGATCCAGATTGTTTTGTATTCCCTTCTCAACTTTTATGAGTGAATTTATATTCAGTGTAAGTAATGAAGTTCCAAGTGAAAGGAATTCTGTGGAAATTTTCCGATGTGGTAACACCTTCATTCCTCATGCAACCATTCATGAGCCTCTGTTTGAGAGCAGTAAATGAAACACCTCTAAATCAATAATTAGTAATTCACAGATTTTAAAATGTCATTAGGTTTATTTTAGCAAACCCTTTCTGGTGATTAGTAGAAGAGAAAACTTGGAAAAACAGAATTAATCCCTGGTCCTCATTTGTATCAGTCCAAAGTGGACTGGTTCACTCTCAATCAGCGCTAAGAGAAATTATTCCATCCTCCAAAGAAATTATTCAGAGATTCATCATGCAGCACTGAACACCCTAGACAGCTTCAGCAGAATAATGGCTTTTGTTTTGTTTCCCTATAGAAATAGGAAATGACTGATTTGTACAAGAGGGGTCCTCTGTGTGTCCCATGCTGCTTTTCAGCACTCAAAGGTTTGGGGTATGATGCATATTGTAAAAGGTGATGTGTCTGGCACTTAGTTTTCAAAATGAGCTTTAATCTCCCAGGGAAAGGAAGCATGTGAGAGTTCAAAAAAACTTTAATGTTTCCATTAAAGTGAGATCTGTAAATGGCTCAGGGCTGTGAAGTCTGAGTGGATTTTGAGGTCTTGTTTTCACTGTAATTCTGTATTGCATTTTTTTGATTCTTAAATAAGCCATAGTCCTGCGTTTTAAGATGGGTTTGTCATAAACTAAAATAAACTTTATGTGATAATCCTAATATATTAGGTAAATTGAAATTAAGGGGTAGAAGTGAAAAAGCTTGCTGCTCCCCTTCCTTCTCTCCCTACCCAGAGAGAGAAGGGAGAAGATGCAGGGATCCCAGGGACATCAGAGATGCCTGGTTCCTCTGAAGTGGCTCTTTTCCTGATGATTATTGTGACAGACTTCCATGGTGCAACAGAGCAGTGAGGAGCCATCAGTAATCTGTAGGCAATACTGACACAGGTAATGTGGAGGAAGCTCTTTGTCACTGCTTGGGAGAAGAGTTTTCATTTGTGGGACAGTTTATATGGAAAAAAATTAGTGATGCATTTTTTTAAAAAAACTGTGTGTTTTGCACCTAGTTCTGGCTTACTGCTCCCTCAGAAATGGAAGAGAAACACATCCTTAAAATTCTTATTAATTGTCTATTTCTTGAGATTTCTATATTTTTCTCTTTAATCCTTTAGCAATTTGATTTGCACTTAGTCTGCTTTACCAAACAAGCCTCCACACAGTGAAGTAAGAAGGAAGAGTTTTCAGCTACATGAAAAAAAGAATCCTCCTGGGTTTATTTTGACCTTTCTCCAATCTTACCTGCATGCATTTATTCCAAACTTCCACAGTAGTACCTTTCAACTGTGTCCACCACCTTGCAAAGATTTGATCCCTCAGTTTAATTCTAAAAAAATCTTAGTGTTTTTATGTAGCTTTCCTTTGGAGAGGAAAACATTTTTTAAGCTTATTCGAGTTAGAAATCTGCTTAGAAAACAAATATACACAAAAAACCCCAAAAAAACAGACCAACAAACAAAAAATCTTTAATTACTGTTTTGTAAGGCATCTGCAAGTGGTTTTTTTACTTTGATTAATTGATGTATCAGTGCTATGGATTTAACTGAGGTGTTTATTAACCAGCTTGTAAACTGTGAATAATTTTAGTTGCCCTTCTACAGCCTGAGTCTAATCTGAATGTATCCCCTGGTTTGATCTGTGGGAATTAACACAGAGACAGCTACAATTCTCATGGCTTTTCTCTTAAATTTTATTGGACATGCCATATCAAATAATCACAATTTCTAAAGAAGAAAGTTATGTTTCTATGATTCTTGGGCTACAAAACCAACAAATTTTAACATTTTGGTTATGGCCAACTTGTGAAATCTGTCACCTGCTGATGTAATTTATATGCAGCTGTATTTGCAATTCTCTCTCTGTAACAGAAAGAGAATTCTTACAATATTAATATGTAGCTAGGAAACTAAGAATTTGTTTAAAATAAAGCTGCAAGAACTTGAAAAACTTACCTGTCAAGGAAAGCATCTTTGCTTTAGAAAAAAATCATACTCCCATGTTCTGAGCTCAAATTGCTGGAAAGAACTAAAGTTAACAGAGAAAGCTGACAGAAAAAGAAATGACATTTAAATTTCACTTAAAAGAAATAGATTTTTTTCCCCTTGATTAGTCCTAGTCTCAGATTAAAAAAAATAAATTATTTCTACTGGCAAATCCATAGATAAGAGAAGTGCTGATACTTCCTTTGCAGCAAAAACAAGCTGTTAGTTTCTGTATACACTTGTCTGGAGGGATGTTTTCCATTCAAGGTGGGCTCTCTAGAGTGCAGCTTGCTACTATTTGTTTTTAAACTTATCAGGCCATTAATGTATTAAAACTGAGCTAAAGAATGAGCTTTCAGCCTCTTTCTGCTACCTGGGAGTGCATGCTGTGGAGCAACATCCCTGGTTAGGTGTGAATGAGCAGGGTTTGGAGCTGCCCTGACCTCACCTGAGCGCAGGGAATGACAAATCAGGTGGAGGAATTGGGGCCCAGACTGGCACTGGGATATCTCACTCACAGGTGAGTTCATGCAATTTCAGAGCTTTGAGAACCCAGCTGGAGTGATCTCCAGGGGATTTTTAGCTCCATCTATGTCCTTTAATTGTTGCACTGAACCAAGTCTTCAAAAATCTGACAGTACTGTGGAAGTCAACAGACAGAAAGCATTAAGTGTTTCCTTATGTTGTTGAACAGTCTGAGATTCAATTTAAGAATCATTTAATCCCATATTATTTATGAGAGAAGTGCTCTGAGGTGCAGTGAGATATCTTATTAGGTCAGAAATGTTTTACAGTCTCTGGAAGTGGCCTTTTTTTCTAGTAAAAAGGCAAGAGGATTGGGTGGCTGAAAGAATTTTTAGACAAAAGTCTTTTGGGGACCTAACCCTTTGTGGTTAGCTTAAGAATCAAAAGGGACAAGGGAACAAAACTAGACACAGTTCATATGAATTTTTCAGAACTAGATTATATTAAAGGTCAGCTTTCATTTGGAATAAAATTGTTCAATTTAGGTTTTACATATTTGTTTTTCCTGGGATCTTTTTGGGGTGTCTGCATCAATTTCTTCCTGTGCCTGTGCTTGGCCAGACCTAGTTTAGGCAATCAGGGCAGGTAATCCTGCTCAACAGAAATTGAACTCCCACTGTAAGATGAAGCAGTGATAAAAGCAGTTTTGATACCCTTAATATATTGGACTGTAAATTACATCATAACCAGCAAAGCCATCCTTTGAGGAGGGACTCAATAACTGTGTCAAGGTATCTCGTTCCCTTTAATTAGTTAGAGCATCCAGTTTCTCAAAAGATCAAATGAAAAACAAATAATAATTTTAGACTTAAAATGCTCAAGATGAGGATTGTATTTTGTTTATAGACTTTCTCTAGTCTCTCACTGAGCTTCATCTGAATTTTGTGACATACACAAAAATTAAGTTATAAGCCACTAAAAAAATAGATCCTAATCATCCTGAGGCTTGAACTGAAAGCTGATGACATGTTTTGTGTTTCTCTGCTGTTATTATCAGGCTTCTTATTTAAAAAGAACTGGAGATAAATAATTGTCTTTCTATCTGCCTAAATATTTACTGTGTTATCCAGGAAAACAGTCAGCACACATTTATGTAACACAAATTTTCTTCCCATAAAATCATGTTTCTATGTGTACCTGAATGTGAGCACAGTATTTCTTTGAAGGGTGGATTGTACATTTATCAAAATATTTGTTTCAATTCCTTTTTCATTTACAACTGAAAGCAAAGTAAACTGCAACATCAATTTTACCTTGTTTCAGGAATGATATTGTTCCTTTATTTTAAAAGTCATTATTGTGCAGTCTGGCCATGTTACTGATATTTAATTATATCTTGAGTATTGAGTGGTTTGAGTAAAGATACAATTTAGAATCTGTTTCTCAGATCTATATTGTGTGTTCTTACTATAAACTATTAAATCATGGTTACATCCCCTTATAAGAAACTGGGTTGTACCAGGATATCTTTGATTGACTGAGAGCAATTTCTGTTGTCTTTTTCACAATAAATTACAATATTTACAGTAGATACAATTAATATTTACAAAAGTTTGTGACAAAATACAACTGAAATACCAAACTAGTAAAACCAAGGTGCTGATACATAGTTTATAGTTGGTCTTATTTTCTTAAAGGGAATTTGGCACAAGATTAGTCCTGCAGTATGTAAATGGACTCTGTATTTCTTTAGGTATGTACAGCCATCTTTACAACTTCTAAACCTTTACAGTGGTATTTTAGTAATTATGTAGCTTCTTTAGCATCCTGTTCTTTTCACACCTAAAGCACAAGGACGCTTAACAATGTTTGAAGTTTCATAGCTGGCAGATAATGGTCCATCAGTCTGAGGCCATTTTTCAAAATGCTACAGACACTACAGCAAATAACTGCTCCTTACAAGCAGAGGTTTTCTTGGCTTTGACTTCAATTTTTTTTTTTTTAACATGTTATCCATTCAAAGTCCATCCACCACGGGAAATGCCAAATACAGACATATATCTAGTTTGTCTTAGGCAAATAATTCAGTATTGATCTCGTGAAAGTCATCATGTATGGTATATTTAATGGGATTTTTCAAAAGAAAATAAAAAAATTAGAAAATATTTATGCAGATACAGAAACAATGCTAAAGCTCTTAACTTAGAGTATGTACATGGCCTTGCTTTTCTCTTTATGTCCTGTTTATGGATTAAAAACTGTTCAGCACTAGATCATTTTCTAATAAGTCTACAGTAGAGATTTTTTTGTTCTGTTTTATTGAAGATGTCTACCACATTTTGTTTTCCTGATGGTGGTAATGTCCTGCTGGAGACATTTTGACCATTTAATTAATATTTTTCTCAAGACTTTACTGGAATTAATTCTTGCAATGAGCTTACAAAGCCTGGCAACACCATGGTACCCACTGGACAAGATAATGACAAAGGGTCTTTTTGTGTTCAACTGGGCAGAATTTCTTCTATAATGACAAAAAAGATCATGCACTAATAACTTCTGCTTTTAGCTGAAGAGGTTAGGCTTTCCAGGTAGAACAATAAAATATTAAATGAAATGTAGGCTGCAAATGACAGGTTAGATGTGCAGTGTATCGATTCAAGAAACTGCATAACCATAAAACCAAAATCCTAGAAGCTGCTATAATAAACCTGAGGAACAGTAAGGTACAGCATTTTGATGTGAGCTGGTTTGGACAGTTATTCATTATTCATTGTAGCCTACACTTCTAACTACAACTTGTGCCTCTAAGTATGGAGCAACTTCACATAAACAAATAGATTTTTAAAAATTTTGTTCACATCTCAAGTGAACTTGAAGTTCACTTGAGTTCCACAGGAAGGAATGGAGAGCTCAGAGAGCTGTCAGCCATCCTCATTCTCAATTCTGCAAGAGGAAGAAGCAGGGTGGAGAGGTCCAAGGTTAAGTGTGTGGTGGGCTAAGTGCTGAAAGAAAACGATGTTACACTCTTACTCTGGGATTTCTTAATTACATACCCTGTTCCTTCAATATTCACTTCAGTTGTATGTTCTTGAGCAAGTTCAAAATTCCTTGGGCTTTTTCTAAATTGAGAATGGTGTTTACTTCCTGCTGCAAATTCTTCACAGAGACTGATTTGCAGTATTTATTCAGTTGATCATTCAATGGAGAAAATATTCTTCTCTTAGCAGGGAGCAATGCCACACCATTCTCTAATTCAGTCAAATCACTAAATGCCATTTGCAGAGCTGGGGGTGCCAAAATGCTCCGGGGTTGTTAATTGGATGTAACAAATGGGAATTGTTTCAGAGTATTTTTCTCAAGCAGGGGAAGAAGGTATGAATTAGATATGTGGCAAAGTGACAAATTTCACACTTAGTGCATCCTGAGATGCTTCATGCCACTTGTATCATTTCAATATTCAAAATGTTCCTTTCCATATGTGTTTCTATGACTTGCTGTCAGCATCTTTGTCTGTGTGATGTCCAGAAAGCTGTAGGGCTTTACACTTCTTTCACCTCCTCTTCAGCAGAAAGTGTGGGGACTCTCAAACTTAAAGCATTAGAGCAGCTGTTCCGGTGATAATGGGCTTTATTACTTGGCACTTTCTTCAGGTGAGACAAAATAAAAATAGGGACAGTGTTTGAGATAGGAAAGTAAGAAAGATGCATCACATTTTGGTCCTGGAGAGGCCTTCCTTCTGGGGTGTTGATGAATCTTTGGCATGTCCTGAGACAGCACATAGAGAATCTCAAAAAGGAAGAAAGAGTGTTTGACTCTAAATCAAGAGCTGATAAAAAAAAATAGAGAAAAATAATGTCTTCAATCTTGCTTAGGAAATTAGCAAATATAATACAATTTTTTCATATCCACCTTGATGTAAGTGCTTGATGTTTTCAAACCTCCTTGATGTAAGTGCTTTTTTTATTGATACATTCTTCAAGGGTGATAAAGGTTTTGATTTTGGCTTATGAACTCTCAGCCAGCTAAGGAGAAAAAGCATCATGCTCATGGCCAGTACTGAATGATTGGTGTCAGGAGTGATTCAAGGAAAGAAATGAACATAGAGGTTGTCAGAAAGTATTTCAGTTGCACTTTGCAAAGGTGGTAATGTATTGAAACTAAAGGACTGAAGTTAGTTCAGTGGCAAACTAAAGCAATGAATATTTGAAATTGAAAACCATGAAAGTGTATAAGTGTCTTGTTTTTTATATTAGTTGCCTTTCCCAGTGCCCACTGTTATATATGTTATATATATGTTAACATAATAGAGGTATTGTGCCTTCCAGCATACACAAGAAAAATTCCTCTACTATTAATTATTTTATGTCAGTCTCTTCATGCAGTTTAAAACAATGAAGCATTTTATAGCAATCTAAAAAAGTCATATACATGCACACATATGTAATCTTTCAAACTGTTTTTTAGGTGGCTTCACTCATAAGATTCAACCCAAAGCCTAATACTTTTAATGTGCCAGTGATTAGTCTCAGAAACTGTTTTACTTACTATGTCATCTCACATTAACACACTGATCCAGGGGCTTGGAAGTTAAGTAGCTAGCTGCTCAGTGTTATGCTTCATCAATATTTTGTGTGTTATATGAATTATCTCAGTGATTATGCAGCATCAGAGATTAGGGTCATGCAGTCTCAATGAATTAATTATAAACCTTCGTGGAAATGGCTACAGTTTACTATTGCTCAGTAGGAGAGCAGAATAGAAAAGGAATGTATTTCTCATTTAAAGGCAATTGTCAATAGGTTGTGTGCATTGTTAGACCAAGTTCTACGCTCTCCCAGACTGAGTTGTGTCTGTTTTAACAGAAAGCAGAAAAGTGTAAGTCTGGCTTGGTTTTTGCACATTTCTGCCCCTTTTAATTAAATGGCTTAAAACCCCTTGTGATGACAAGTGCTAATTTCCTTCAGCTTTCTACTGTGTTGTGTCATCTAGAGAAAACTGGAAACAATTTTGTCCAAGGGAAAGCCAATGAGAAGTGACAAGTTGTACTGGCCTGCAGGAACTCATCATGTTAACTCCCTGGTGTAGAAACTAATGTGTGTCATTGTATTACATGCAGTGAGTTCAGACTGGAGGTAACAGGGCTTGTTTAATGTATTTTAACTTGCCAAAAAAAGCATTAAATTTTGTCTGTGACTGATAAAGACCTTAAAATTAGAAGTGACTGCTTGTTTTTTCAGTTCAGTTTTAAACAAATTCAATGAAGAGAAAGATCAAAGGATAAATCACTAATATTTACTCAAAACAAATAACTAAATAATAAGATAATAGGATCCATGCAATAGGGAATTGAAAAAAATGAAAGGAATTAGCTGTTTTCATGTCTAGGTTAATATGAATGTTTGTGACCTAACATGTACTTTATATAGAACAAAAAAGGTGCTTCATATTATTTAATGAAGTTATCTCATTAGTTGGAAACATTGTTTCTAAATAGATATAGATAAATATATATAGAGATATAGATAGGTCTGTAAACCTTCTACTTTGCAGAGCAGAGATAATCCTGTGGATGGGACACTTAGCTGAAACCAGAAAAGTTTCCTTTTCTGCCTCAATTTCTATGTTGCCCAACACTATCTGAATATCTCAATAACTGTAAAATGCAAGCTTCTTCTTTGCCTTGTCTGCTTGGATTTTGGTAAACTTCAACATACTAAAAGCCATTCCTTACTTCATCAGTGATGCCTGCAAGTAATCCTCAGCTCAGTTACACAAAATGCTTCTGCTGTGTAATAACCATAACCCAAGATAATATCAATATTTAAAATCTCTTCAATGTCTGTGTTCTCTGACAGAGTACTCGTGAGGTAGAAGTGCTGCACTGCCACACTTCTCTTTGTTTTTTGCAAGGAATTTTCCTTGTCAGGATTTTCTGAACATTCAGCAGCACTCTTACTGCTGATGTCTGCATGGCCTGTAAAAGATGGCACCACTGAAGCTTCCAACCCACCACTGTGATTTTAATGTAATTAATAATGTAAATAACTCCAAATTGATTTAAAAACAGGGAAGTTAAAAATGATGCAATATGCAGTTAGAATTGAGTGCATAGTTCTTAGAATAGGAAAGAATTTATGAAATTAATCTGCAAGGACAGTTCTGGCCCCATTGGAAGTTACCCTTCCGGTGACAGAGGAGCTGCCCGCACCCATACGTGCTCTGTTTTGATGCACCACACATAATGTAACTGAATGCTCCCCTAGGAAAGCAAAAAAGTTGATTCATAAGCATCTTGCAGACCTTCCTGGGGACAGGTTGCTAAGCCTTTCCCAGGAAAGGAAATCGATCTAGAAATATTGAAAAAGTGAAAAAGCTACACCGTAAATATTCAAGAATTCTTTATTTTAAGCCTTTTGGGTTGGTGGTTTCATACCACCAAGGGCACTTCTAAGGAATGACTTTAACCTTAACAACTTCAGTCCAGTAGGTTCTGCCTTCTGTTTCCTAAAGTTTTATCCAATTAAACACTATTTTTTAATATATCAAATGTTAAGAAGCAATGACATCAATATGACTTGCATTTTTATGCATTTTATAGTAGCTCTATCATTCAAATGTATGGCTTTAATGGTTTATTTCCACATAGATTTCCTGATTTACATGTGGACTAGAAGTACTGTGATAATTTTTAAAAGACTTTCCGTGGAAAAATTTGTCTAATTTACAGCGTCAAAGGGAAGTACCAAATCCTTTAACTGTGTTTGATCACAAAGAAATAAGCTGCATCTGCAAAAAGAGTGCTTTCAACATTTCTAATTAAGTAGCTTAGGAGAAAATATGCAGCCATTTTGTTAGTACCACACTTCTTACATAAATGGCACTTCAGATCAGCTGCACGCTTAGTCACACGAGTCTGTGAATAATTCATCAGAAGAGACGCATCACCCTCGTCAGAAAGAAGAGCTTTGCAGTGGAAGTAACGTTATCAGTGGTTATTTTCTTTCCAAAGCCTCAGGAAAGAGGTGAGCCACTGAAAAGCACTGAAGTGTCACAAGGAAGGTTCTGGAATCATCATGATAAAATGGTTTTGATGTGCAAACAAGACAGTTATTGTGAATTGAGCACATGTACCTCTGGAGATGTAATGTCATTTATTGGCTTAATCAAGAGCTTTTGAAGATCTGTGCCCATTTTTTTCAAACATTTGTAATATATATCTTTATCAACTATTTCTTCTGTATAAGGTTTGTGTAATATCAGAAGGAAATGTTGTTTGGTTCACAGTTTGTCAGATTGGCATTGAAGCTGTCTATTCACTTTAATTGATATATCATTGACAGGTTGTGAACTATACCTTCAAGATCAATATTTATAATACAATGGATAAAAAAATATTGTCTAGAAAAAAGTATACTTCCTTTTGAAATGTGCCAGTAGTAATAAGTGAGAAAAACTGTTGTGCTGATTGTGCTAAGCAATTAAAATTACAGTGATATTAAATAAGCATGAAAACTTGGCATCTTTGCACTGTGCTCCAATACCACTCTAATTTCTTGACGGGACCATACTTTGAGTATCACATTCAAAAAAACATACAATTTTTTAAAAAATATTTAGACACGTTGTTGGATGAAAATAGAAAGTGACAAAAATGGCCTTGTGGTGTGCCTGTTCCTTACAAGTTGTGTTGCTAAAATATTTGGTGTTATACAGGTCTAACAGGGCTAGTGCAGCAGTCCTGTCATTTATGTGACTGCCACCAAGAAAATACTTGGAAGGAGTGGGACAAATTTACCAAACTACAGAATTAGTAATAATAATAATAACAATTTCAACTTTTGAAGACAAGCATTACCTAGCATCTATAAAATCATCTGGTGTAAGATCACCTTGTTTTGAAGACAAGCTCTAGAATGATCTATAGACCCTAAATTAGTCGGTCCTTATAGCACTTCATGTAGCAAATTGTACTCTTTACCTTCAAAAAGTAGATTTTTTTCTCCAAATCATTCCCCAACTGGCTCTAATGAAACTGAAATTTCCAGTGCTTTATGTGTGTGGGCAGAGCTAAGCTGCACCTGGGTTGAGAGAAGCATGAAAGAAAATCTAGATGACAAAATGCAAATTGCATTTGTGCTGTTTTCTAGTCTGTTTCCTCAGTCATCTGAGGTCTACAGATAAAACTGCATTTTAGTACATAACGTTTTTTATGCTTAGCTCACACATTTTGTAGTCTTTAATTTCAAGAGAAGTAAATGCAACTCTTCAAAGGCTCTTTAGGGACCTCTTTGATGTGTGTCGTTATATCCATTTTGGGCTGTGTCTGGTACGATCGTGGAGATTTTACAGGAGCTTAACCCAGAGTTTGGAAGGAGCCATTGAGGAAAATCTCACAGGATCATCAAAGTTATGGTGGCCAGTTCTAAGTACTTAGAGTTTCTAGTAGGTTTCTCTGCTCAGGTGACTTGAGAGAAATGATTGTGTAAAATGATATAGACCAGACACATGAAAATGTTTAAATTTTAGTCATCACACTTCAAAATAATCTGGATAGCCAATGGGAAGCAAATAATGAGGGAAGTTTCCCCAGATTTTCCTCTAATACATGAAGAGTGAAAAGAGAAATAAGGGACAGCAGAAAGTGAATTATACATAAAACGCTTGCACATGGATCAAAGAGAGAAAAGAGGAGATGGTGAAAAACAGGGAGAACAGTTTTACCCTTTGCTGCTTATCTCTGTAGAGATAGGTGTTCAAGGTTTCCATAGAAACTTGAACATAGCCTGAATTTGGGGGAAAATAGAATTTCTTCCATTTCTCTTTAACTGCTATAAATGCCATACAAAAATTGATGTGGGGGGGTTTCTGTTTTGCATAACTAGGCCAGCTACTTCCACAAAAAACAACTACTGTAGCAAATTAATCTATTGAGCATCGTGGTGAAATTATGGATATAGGTTATTTTTACATGTCACTGGAATAATTTTGGTCATAAAACAAAGCTCAGTGTCACCAGGAGTTAAAATGGAGTTTCTTTCAGCAGGTAATGCAGTTACATTGTATTGTGTGAAGAGATTTCTTGAAATATATATCTACAATTTCTACTCTGTGTGAAATAATGATACTTTAAAGGAACACTCCTCTCTTTTTTTGTCCTTCTGCAATGTGTAATATTAGCTTTTGTTAAAAAAGAATGTGCATATATTATGGTACTTTGCCATCTAATGACTAATACCTATAAATGGACTAAAATTAATTTAAAACAGGCTGCTATGTAAAATGATATACTTAGCAAATGTGTTGTTTATAGCTGGTATATAGTTTTGGGGGTTTTTTTGAGGATGGTTCCATGTATCTGTAATTCAGATACTTTTAACCTGAAGAAGCTGACAGGCAATTTCACCTCTCAGTACTGTCAAGGTATGAAAGGTTTTTTAATTAAATTCATGAGTATGGGCTAACTTTAAAAGTGTGCCTGGCTTCCATTAGAATGTTAGTTAGCAATGAAAGGTGTTCATTATGGATGGACATTTTGCTCAACTGTAATCTGCAAAACAGCTCCTGTAAAATGTGCCCTGTTAAAGAGTTCCTTCCCAACCTAATTTTGGAGAGTGGGTTTGCATGTGTCTACAGTAAAATATGGAACTGAGTGTGGCTCAAGGGAAAGGCAGATATTCCTTCATGTTAGAGAGCAGACAAGTACAGTTCTAGAGTTCTAGACAGGAATAGGGACACTGCAGGGCTAAGAAGGTGGGGGTGACATTCCCAATCTTTGTTCAAAGGACTTTTTACCATTTTTGCAGTAATTGGACGCAGAAATTGGTGACAAAAAATAAAAAAATAAAAAAAAAAATTGGCAAGGAGCAGAATATTCCCTGTTCTGAAATGAGGCACAGGAAACGAGGGGCATCACTGGGTACAGACACAGATATAATGAGTGTGGCTAGTGGGGCAGATGGGATGAGCAGGGCTGCTGCCAGGCCTCTCAGGCTGTGCCAGGGCAGCTTGGCAGGGCAGTGCCCTCCTAAAGCCCATTCTTGGGTTTTAATCCCTGCCCACCCAAGGTGCTGCTCACATTTTGTTCACTACCAGCTGTTGGAGGCTGTTCTCCACATGGCACCCCTTATTCAGTAAAGCTTGGAGAGGTGTAAAACACAGATCTGTTTGTGGTTGAAAATAATAGGCTGGATGATTTTGGGTCCAGATTTTTAGAACTCCAAATTTTGGTAATTCAGTTCTCTGTAATTATGGCAGATTGAAAATTTCATCGACGTGTTTGTTGTTCATTTTTGCCTTTATTTTTTATTTTACTGAAACAAAACCAAAACAAAAAAAACCAACCAACCAAAAAAACACACACAAAAAACCTCCCGTCTACACTAAAAATTAAATAGGTGCTATTATTTCTATACATATAATATTGTTCATAAGGAATAGATTTGGACTTTGAAGTACATGCTTTGAAAAATTTGTCTGCTGAAAGATAATATAATATATGTTTATATATAATATAATATAAATATATATATATTATATTATAAATATAAATATATATATATAATAATAATATAAAAAAGATAAAGGAAAAATATTGAATGAAAAGAGAAGTTTCTTGACATTATGCCCAAATGTCAACAATATTCCCATTATTAACATTTAATATTCAGGAATTATTTATAATAATTTACTTTTATAGTGATGATTAGCTACAAAAATTTCCTTTGCCCTTTTAGGATGTCTCCTATTCTTCTATTGTAAGCATTTTTTATACTTCTTTTATTTTTATTCTTTATTAATATTTTAAAATGAAAATAAGTAGCTCACAGTATGCATATTTTGGTAATATTAATTTCATAGCTGGTACAAGTAAAAATAAAATTCTGATTTTAATTCTTTTCTGTGTCAGTGGAATTATTGCAATGATGGTTTCATCTGTGCTATTGGTCAGGCATCTCCAAGGTCTCTAAAAGGGATCTCTGATTTCCATGCAATGTGAACCAAGGTTTTCACCTCACCGTCACACTGAAAGAATTAATGTACAGTATTTCACACTGTGTTGTTTCCTGAGAAATATTGGCAGAAAACCTCTGGCTCCAGCAGGCTGGAATCTTGAATGCTAAATTGAGAACATTGTTGTCATTAAAATTATTTTAATTATACCTTTCATTAACAATATACTGAATAAATATAAATTAAAATCATAAACTAGTGTTTAGTGTTGCAATAAACAAAAAGGGAGCTGCCAGGTGTAGTGAATACAGCTTGTTGAATTACTGGAAAATAAAAAATGATGTGGGCATGAGGGCTGCCCTTTGCCTGCATTCAAATAAGGCATCTCAGAACATCTACAAAATTACCTCAGAGCAAAAGATCTGCCTGACTCAGCACTGCTGACACTCTCCAGTGTGATCATGGTATTTGCTTAAGTTGCTCATAGGGAGAAAACTTTTAAATAGAAGTAGATAACAGATAATGAAAAAGCATAAATTGCTATTGAGCTTTTGCAAATGTCAAGAAATGAAAAATATTTTAGGAAGAGTTAATAAGGAATACCTTAACTTAAAAAATGTCTGATATTGAAACTTTCCTTTAAATTTCTGTACCTGTGGTGGATATTCCACACTTACACTGTCAGTATCTTGATCTGAAATGCACAGCTAAAATATTCTCTTAATATGCATTGATTTTAAATATAAAAGCATAGATGCATACAAGAGGTATTTCTAGGAGATCTGTTTCATGTTTTATTAAAACACATTTCAATATGCTTCCCATTACTTAAGAACTTGACTCCTGTTCACTCTGCATATTTCTAAAAGAAATTTATTTTATCTTAAAGTTCACTTCTTTAACCCATCCCTGTCCATATCCCCTGGCTTTATAACCCCCTGTACATAGTAAAGGAGCTGTGATCTGAGATTGTATCACATGTTAAAATCCACAGACAGGAAATCCTGCCTCGGTAGGGAATAAGATTAACAAACACAATAACCTGGATATGATGTGGGATTAGCAGGGCAGCCTATTTTTAAGCATTAGAGCTCTGCTATCATTCCATTCCTTGAAAACACAGCAGAAATTGCTTCTTATTTTGTAACACTCTAAGCCTTGAGAAATGAAAATTAAAAAAAAAAAAAAAAGAGAGAGAGAGAGAGAGGGAGGAGAAAGAAATCCTTTTTCTTTGGGCTACAGCTAATTTGATATATAAAATATTATACTGTTTCCTTTATAAGGAACTGATTGATTGGTTCTAAAATCCTTCAGAGACTTAGGACCTTATTTTATAGACCTTTGCTAGTGAATTTATTCCCTGGTTTAAATCTAGAAAGTCCAGCTGTTTCCAGTGTGGAATTCTTAATGACTGAAGTATTGGATTTATTTAGTAATGATAAGTAGGAGAGCATTTCTAGCATTAGGAGAAAATTAATTTACCAATCTATAGTAGTAGGCCTCAATCCCACAATTCAAATTCATGGAGACCATTTATGTGAAAGTCATTGCCAGCATTTTACATCATTAAAATGAACAATTTGATCCATGGGATGCCAATATAACAGCTCTCCAGGACCTGGAAAATTTACTGAGACATACCATTTACTCTGTAGTAGAAAATTCTTGGAAAACACTTTCATATAGCTCCTAGATATTTTTGTTTTACAGTGGGGGCACAGGTGCGTGGGCTCACAGTTTAGTGTTTCTGTTAAGATGCTTAGTAGTAAATAAAGTAGATTTTATACTAATAACTTAAACGAGGCCAAGATTTTTCATTTATTATGACATTAGCAACAGATGTCCCTTGATATCCTGCTTATTATCCAAAATGTGTTAGGAAATCTATAATATACTGTGAATTTTTCATCATAATGAGATTGTTGTGTATATCTAAAAAATAAATTTATTTTTGTATGAATTCATTATGGTTACAGGATACTCTGGATATTAGACAAACTCTTTTTCCAAACAGAAATGACTAAGTGAAGTCCCTGAAGGCAGTGACAAAATTTCATTAATTTTATAAGCACTGGTTTCAGTGAGCATTCATTTTTTACCAATTTCTAGATCTTTTGAGAGAACTTTTTTCTTTGGAACTGTGATCAGGGGAATGTGATCAGCAAAATCTCCTGGCATGTGTGATTGTGATCACAGGAACAGAGTTGAAGACTTAAGGCAAGAATACATCCATGCACATTTCATGTATAGATACATTCATTCTGCCACTAAAACAGTGTCTCTTCTAGACAAGGTCTGAAACTCTCTGTCACTGTTATACATGGAAAATTACCTTTTAGTTGTTGCCACTTTTGAAGTGGAATAACACCTCTAGGCAAATATTCTGTGGCACACATCATATGCAGGGAGCTGCCCTGAAACTTGGTCATGCACATCCCTTAGTTCAAGAGCTTCTAAGAGGTGAATTATTTACAGCTGCACAGAACTGAAAAGTCATAGAGTTTTCAGATCAGATATTTATTAGCATACTTTTGCTAATTTTGCTGATATTTTGTTGTGATTTCTTCTTCCACTGAGGATAATCCCATATTTTTTATTGAGAATTTTGTTTTCACTTTCTAATCCCTTTCCTTCCTCCTAAACCACAAGTTAATCAAGCATGCTATGCTATAATAAAATTTTCGAAACAACTATTATATGAATTTCTGATTAAAAAAAAATAATATATTATCCAGGTCAAACAGAATCTTGATGTAATGTATGTAATTTTGCAAGTAATTAATTCATGTATCTTTTCTCTTGGAGAAGCAAAAGCATGTCTCAATTATATATCTAAGGACTATGCTTATCAAAAAATACTTTCCTTAATCTAGTATACGTGCTTTATATCAGTAGATAATGACTAAATCTGAGGCAAGGTTGTAGGTATAATGGTGTCCACATAAAACTGGAATTCATCAGGTTGAAGCTTTAAAACTTTGACATAGCTTCAGGAAGAAGAAAGTCTGTTTTTCTCAAATAAACCTTATGGTCATAAAGAAATAGTTTACTTTATGGTCACTGATTGTATTATAAATTATTAGGATTCTTTCAGTACTTTAAGAGTTAGCAAGAGCCTTCTGGTGATTCTACATGAAATAACAAAGGAAACTTTAAAATTGCAGCAAATGTATCTGCAAGCTCTAGGTGGTCAGAAACATAAATTCTTGCTGCTAGAATTATATGGACAGAAAATGTGAAACTCATGTTGAGGTTTGTGCTGTTGATCACAAATTATGTTATATGTGTATTGGGCTTTGGGCAAATGTAGTTTCTCCATGAGCAACCCAATTTCTGAATAATGATTTTTTTAACTGATGATTTGAAAAAAATTGATTAAAAGACAAATTTGAAAATAAATAATGTTGTTGGAAAATGTCTGTCTCTGTTAGAAGGCTATAAGCCAATTTTCTCCCTGTCAGAGGTTTAGGAAGGAAACCACAGATAACAAACCCAAGCCCCTCCCAAATCTCCATTAATATTAAACGTGGCAAGCATTATAGGCAGATATAAGTTTAGTTGCAAAGCATAGGTTGGTTATTTCTGACCTGTGCTAGTCAATGTGAAATAAACACTACAGAAGTGGCATGTAAGCTGGGAATCAACCACAATTTTAATTAATGCTGATAACTCTATTCATAGGAGCACCTTCCGTAACTTGTTCTCAGAAGGACAATTCCTACACTGGTTCTTCAGCTCCATTTGTAGTTGTGTCACCCAAGCCAGACTGCTTATTTAGCTTTCATGTTGAATTTTCTGGGCCTGAAGGATCACATTACTTGCACTTTATGAAGACTGCAGGCATTCCACCATTTAGAAAAAGAGAAAATTAGACTGAAGCAACCCATATTGAACATTTTGCAGACTGAAGGGCAGTGGAAAATGCAAGACTCTCTAATTACTTAGGAATATCCATCAGTTTGATGGAACTTGTTGATACATGTCCCAGATTTATTTCACAAATTTTAATGGGAACAACACAGATAATAAGCAATCTGCAATGGGATTCGATGCTGAGACAGTATGGCTGATGGTCAGAAGTGTTGTATCCTTGATTTACTGTATGAAGTTGGTAAAGTCACATGGCATTTCTGCGTTGCTGTTTCCTTATGAGGCAAGTGATGGTGGTTTGTCTTGGTAAAATTCAATGAGGCCCATTGACAAAACAGCCCAAGCTTTGTGCTAAATAATGCTTACTGTTCAGCTCTTCTGTGATGCTTCACAAGTATTGGAAAGAGACCTGGAAAACTGAGCTGGCATGAAAGTGTGAGTGGATGTAAAAGGTACAGCATCAGGTGGGTTTCTCTTTGAAGAACAAAGTGAGGACTTGAAATATTCAGTAAGAAAACTGAGATTCAAGGCAGAATAGGAGGTTCTTCGTAAACATGAAGAAAAACACGGCAGAGAACACAAATAAGTAGTACTGCATGTGATTTCTTTTTTATGGAGGATATTTCTAATATTCTTATCGTGGACATGCCCCCATTGTACAATAGAGAATAATAGAGGAATATATTCTACATCTACCCTATGAAATCTGATTGTTCCTCTGTGCTTCTATCTAAACTAATAAGCTTTTTCATACCAAAACTGCTGCTGTCAAGCATCTTAACTATTAGAATTGTATTGGGTTGAGGTTGTGGTTATTAAGTCAAGTGTAATTAAGTTATCGCACTTCTAAAGATTTTTGTCTTGAGAACGCCTGAGTCTGACTTTGTGTTTCTATCAATACTGATCCATGCTTGTTTTAAATGCATGAACTTCTTCAAATTTAGGGACCTTTTTCTGCCTCAAAGAGATCATCAGTGATATTATTTTTACTGATTTTCTGACTTCTTGTGACCAGGAATCCAAATTAATGACAACTATGAATCTGGGAAGACAGATTAAAATTAATAAGGAAATTGATTAAACATTCAGTATGTTGTATCTGCCATTAAATAATGGCATATTAACATTTTAAAGCAAGTCTTATTAATTTAGGGGTTCTTTTGTTGCCAGTATAAGGTAGATACATATAATTGTCCTATCTCTGCACTGATATCTACGGAGATAGTGCAAAACTTTTATAATAACCATGTTTTATATTCATGCCCTATAAATTGTAGAGCTGGACAGACTGTGGGTGATCTTGAGAGAAGAATATTCGTGAGCCTATAGCTTTGAAATTTTTAAAGTCCCATCTAAACTTTTCTCAGTTTTATCTTTAACAAAGAACTTAATGGAAAAGCTATGCAGGAATAGCAATAAAGAATACATTGCAGTGCATGACATTCCATTTCCTTGGAGCTGGGGAGATTAATGAACTTGCCTGTAGGTTGGTGCTACCTCTGGTGTTACAGAAATAAAGTGCCCATAAGTATAATGCAGTCTCTGGCTTGGTCAAAGGCACCACTCCTTTCAAATAGGTTCTTTTGGATAATTTTTCTTTCTAGTTTTTACTGTATTAGCATGCCAGCATTTTAAGGATGTTAAAGAGTAATTGATTCCAGCCACAAAATGTGAATTCAATTTCATTCATGTGAAGATTAATCCCTGAATATTCAAAATCAGGTATCTAAGGTTAGGTGCTTAAAATTTAGATACATAAATGTGTGATCTGATTTTGAAAGTGACTCTTGAAAAGAAATTAACATTTAAAATTAACCACCTCTGAAAATGGCATATTATAGGTATGGTATGAAATTCTAGGGACTACAGGAAGGGAAAAGGTTGCTTCAAACCTTTAGAAATTAATCAAAACAAGACCTAGATAATGGGGATGAGGTTCAAGTAAATATTTCTAAAATTAAGTTATAATTAGACATTACATTTCCACAGTCCTCGTGTGTGATATTTCAATGTTTTGTCCCAATTTTCCAAATTTTATTAGAAGTTTTTTTTTTTTTTTTTTTTTTTAAATTCAGGGAACTTGCTTCCTTTAACATTCTGTAGTATATGAACAAGATTTCCAGGCAGGTTTCTCAGGTCATGTTGCTCCTGAGCGATGTTCCTTGCACAGCTCTTTGTAAACTGTGTTGATTTCATGTGCAGGCCATTAGGGGAACATCTATCTCTCAACGAAATTATAAACATTTTAAATGCCACTTTTAGTATGCAACTGGGAAAATACTACCCAAATACATAAAAATAAGTTTAAAAACTGCTCCTAGACATGTAACTTTTTTTTAATTCAGTTCAAAACAAGTTCAGAGTGTCCCAAGTGGTGAGTAAGGTGTGTTGTCAGGTGTTCTTTGTGTGTTTAAACAGAAGTAATTTCTTTTTTTCATATTTTTATGGTCTGTTGGGTATTTTCCTAAGAGATGGGAAATTACTCTTCACCAAACAAACCTTTATTTGACTAAAACTCAACACACTTGCAACAGCTGGGAACACGATTTCCCCATTTAGGCATTTTTAAAATAAACCAGCAAACCATTTAGACTTCTTCTGTTTTTTGGTTTTGTTTTGTTTTTTTCATTTTCACCATGGTTCTGCACATGTCAGGATCCTCCAGATATAGAAATGTTCATGTTTCCATGTTTCAAATTAAGAAGGAGGAAGTTAAGAAAAAGAAAAGGTTTTGTGTGAAAAGTCAGTGAGTTTCTTTGAAATACTAATATTAAAATTTTAGAAATTTTGAGCAGATTAGATGGAATGTGTTGAACATCTCTGGTCATATCTTGCATTTTCACTTCAAAAGTGAAAATAGTAAATATCATGCTTTTCATTTCCAGAATACTATTTTAGAAAACAAAACTACATACATGTAAAAATGTTGGATGGTTATTTATCTTGGACTTGATAGCAAAACCTTATCCCAATTTATCTCACCAGTAAGAGAGGGGATATAGAAAAAAAAAAATGCACAAAAAAAGATGTAGGGCTTAGATTATCCAAGGATGCCTGGGGAAGAGTTAAATATTGCTGTAATATACTCTTGGAAGAGAATAAATGCATAGAAGAAAATACATAGAATCGTATTGCAAGCAACATAATTTTCCCTTTATTTCACTTAATAGTGGTGGGCATCCCTGCATTAGAGCAACCAATGAGGAGAACAAATATTAGATGGCTTTTCACAGCTTTGTCTGGGATGTTCCTCTCCCTTTCTTGTGAATCTCTCCTGAAATAGTACGAGCTGCAATGAGCAGCAGGCCACAGCTCATGCAAATTATCAGTGCTGAATTAGTCACAAATTTAAAATAACCCTTTAAGTACTTCTAGCTATTTTGTTGCCTTTTCAGCTACAAATGAGACTGCAAGGAATTTATTCTTAGCATACAAATGCTTTTTGCCTTGTTCTTATCACAAAGCTTCAGATTTATCATTTTTCCACCCTATTGCACATTCTAGGAACCAGGTATGCCTAAAAAAAGTTCAGCTTTCATCCTTCAGTGAGTTAATTAGGCTAAAGCAAAAGAGAAGCATTATTGAGGTATGGAAATGAATTTGTTGTCTTTTTTCCATGAAATCAGGCACATCATTACTGATGAGCTGAGTGCCAAGATGTTAATTTCCTTGCTCCACAAGGATTTACAGGCACTGCCAAACTGTCTGTTCTTATCAAACTTTACTTGGTTGCAAATGAAGAAAAGATTTTAGATCAAATTTTATTGTTTAAAGCAATTTGAATAATTAGTAGACATGGATTAGATAATGGAATAAGACTCACTCTCTAAAGCATGGAAAAATAGCTTGTAAAATTATTGAAGAACATGAGAAAAAAAAAATTCTTCAGGTTTTGTACTGATCAGAATTTCTATTGCTTACTAATACTGTAAGGTACAAAACAGAAACGTATAATTAACTTTTCTCAGGTTTCCAAGAGCTATCACTTATTTCTGCCTATGAAAAAAAAAAAAGCACAGCACTCTGGCTGTGTATTTCTTGGCACAGCATTCCACCAGGGGATGTGCCAATAAACCCTGGACAAGGCTAGGTTTTCACAGCGAGAAATCCCCAGTCAGTCCCAGCACTAAATGTGACGAGATATTGAAGAGACAGAGCTCAAGCTGAGTCAGACCGAGCTGTGCCTGGCACCAGCTCTTGTGCTCTTGCTTGGACAGAGGTGATGGGCAGAGTCCCCCTGTGGGGTGAGGGCACAGCACTGCACCCTCTGTCCCCCTCCTCTGTCCCCCTCCATCCTTCTGTCTGTCTCTCAAACGCTGGGACTGGGAGAAAAGCCTTATTTCACCACGTGCCAGCCTGGGAAGTTTCTGCTGGCCACTGGCATCACAGCTTTCACATGCAGATTTCACACACAAACTTCTGCTTGAAACAAAGCTTTGCCTTTGAGTCTCCCAGGGGAAGGATCTTGGAGACTGGGATATTTACAGTTTGGTACAAAAAGGCATAGCCTGGTAGTTTGATGCGGAAATGCACTCATAGGAACTCTGTAGAGTAGGGTAGCATGGGGTCTGGGTTGTGGGGTGGAATTAAACCAACTGCACCCAGCTTGCTAAATCAGAAGATCTGGGAAAATCCCAAAGTCAAAATACTTACAATTTCATTAGAGCACTGAGATTAGGCACTGCCTGGAAATTATATGGAGCACCTGAAATCTTCTGAAGGGATGACAATGCCCGTTTGTCTTTTTTCCCCTCTAGAGTAATTTCTGAAGGAAAATCTCAGCCAACACAACTGCAAACCCTCCAGCAGCTAAATTGATGTCTTGGAACTTGAAGTGTCCTGCAGCTAAAGGGAGAGGAGCATCAAAGGTCATGTCTCAGTGGTTTTGAGAGAGTGTCTATCCCAACACAGAAGGCCTATAACAAAGTAGGTTGTAATGCATGAGTGCTTTTTATTTTCCTGTTGTCATTTTTGATATGACAATTTATATTTTTACATAATTTTGGAAGATATTTATCTTCTAGAACTGTGGCTTTACAGATAGTAGGTGAGTAAATCTCCCTATTGTAGTTAGGCCAAGAAATTTGGTTTTCAAACTCTAAGCAAAGCATATCCTGGGGGATAATAAAGCTTTTTCTGCATGATTGTTTGTAAATAGCCAGATTAAAAAATTGGTCTGCATTTCCTGTGTGGTACTTGAAACCATTGTACACTGTCTGAAGGAATATGCCCCAACCAGGAGTTTCCTGTATAAATCCTGCATAAATCTTGGATTATAGAAGCAGTGTCTTTTGGTTGGCAGAAAGAGGCATTTCGCTACTGCTGGTATCAGTGATGTTAATGGAAAACAGGTGAGTCTAACATCAGTAATTGGTTGCTGTAGGCAGGACTTTTCTCCACAATCTCCATGATAAGGCTTCATACTGTTTCTAATTCCTCAATTCTCTTTTGTGTCTTTTGTTGAAAAAGCTCTCATACACTTTTCTCAACAGTTTGATGCAATCCTGTGCTGCACACCTAAGCAATAAAACCAATTTATTTTCTAAAGCAGGCAAAAAAACTGACTGAAAATATTTGCTAGATTATCCCATAATTTTGATAAAGAGGGTGGGAAGTCTTTGAGTAATTTTTGTAGCAGTTTCTCCTGCTGAAGGAAATAATGTGGAAATTCAGGGATGTAAAAAAGAGAAGGAAATACCAAGATATGCTCTTGTGATGTTGATGATTTGTACAACTTATTCCCTGTGCTGCAAAATGCTGATGAGGTAAAATCCATGTTTCATTGGAAATTTGATGTTTTTCATAGCTGATATGAAGTAAGGAGGTTTGGCCTCTTCTCCCTCTATGTCTGCACAGCCTGAATGTACTCAGTCTAAAAATTTTAAAAGCAGAACTTAAGTGATTTTTTTTTCATTTGACTTGCTAATTTGAAAACACTTTTAACTATCCCCTTTTGTTTGGGATGCAGCCCACAACTGCCTGTTATTCGAAGCCAGTGGAATTAAAGCAGCAGAGAGTTTGTCTGTTTATGGTTTAGAAGCAAGAATGGACCTAATGTGAAAGCTCTTCCCTTTGATTTGGAGTGAAAGACATCCAGTGATTTTCATGCTAGTCTGAGAAATAATGTGAAGTCATGCTGCTCCTGCTTAAAAGAGTATGGAATATTTTTTCTTTTATATATTTGAGAATTAGGATACTGTAGTAAATATTTTTTTGCCAGATAGTGCATTAAGACTAACCTACCTTTGAAATTCAATGGTTTATAAATAAGCAGTTAGAATGTAATGATAAAAAACCAAAGTATCTGACCTTTTCCAAATGGATACTAATATTTATTCAGGGTCATTTCCTAGACATGAGTTTCCTACCTAATGAGTTAGGTTAAAAAATTAGTGCTTTACCAGTCAGTTAGCAATTTCAGGGCACTGGTAAGCAGTCAATTAGTGTTGTAATGCTTCTTTTGTATATTAGGTCCAATCCCTTTGTAATTATAACCTCTCTTTCAGTTTGTGGGTATGAATGTCTATGACATAAAACAGTTCTGCATGGGTTTATCAAAAATAAAAACATGTTTGGAAATGCAGGGAGAATATTGTAGAAGAACTTCTGGTTTTCCTGAATTTATTTATGCTATATAGGAACAACATAAGATGATTAGATGCACAAAGGTGGTGCACAAAGAATTTATGGACCTGGACTCAAGCTCTTTCAATTAGTAACCACTCTACAAAATCTGCATTGCTAAGAGTTGCCCTGGAATATAACAGGATTCAAATTAGGTCAGGTGATTTCAAAGGGAAAAGAGGTTAGAAGAAAAAACATGACTATATTGCTAGAAGAATTAGCTTGGTATATGGATGACACAGGTATTATCTTTTGTAGGAACTTCATTTGGTGTGAATTGGTAGAGATCCTTACAATGTACTATTGTGTAAAACATTTATGTTCCCTGTACTTCTGTAAATTTTCATTCTGCATCTGGAACTTGAGGTCAGAACAGCCCCAATGACAATTTGACTGATAGACTGCTTGTGTTCTGGAAAGTTTGGTGATGGAACTGGCTGTGACAGAGAATTCCTATTACCCCATTTCTTGGCCTCTTTCCCGATGTTTTTGTCTGTCATTTCCATAACTTTCAGATCTGGTTTAAATGCAGAAGAGGTGATGCTTCACCTTTTTAATATTTTTTTCTGTATTGAGTAACTGTGTGACTGCCCTATGCATTAGCCAGGCTGCTGCTAGCAACACTTGGTTTCACTCCTGCCTGTATCTGAAGGAAGGTGACATTCGCAGCAAACAAAGGCAACAAGTTTTTAAGCTTTCCACAGAATAGGCATTTGTCTGTAAGTCTTAGAACATCAACAGCATCAGCCTGCTAGGAGCTGGGATCTACTGCACAGCCATGTAAAATGGTCGTGGTGTCTGCACCTCCAGGATGAACCTAGAGAAAACCCTAACAGCTCTCATCAGGTCTGATTATGATGTTTTTATTGTCTTTTTCTTAAAACTTTGAAGTACTTTGGCTCTTTTTCTCCCTCTTAATTTTCAATGATAGGCTATCAGGCTGGAAGAGGCCTCAAGGATCAGCTGCTTCAACGTTTTCCTGGCAAAATTAGGGTCTAGGCAAGATGGCCCAACACCCTGTCTACCCAAATCTCAAGTGTCCTGGGTCACCATCCAGAGGAGATGATTCCAAAAGCTGATCTTTCTCATTGTGAAAATTCCCTGTCAGAAAGAATCTTGGAAAGGCATGACTCAACTTCTTTATGTGGGTCATCACATGGGAATGGAAAAATGTTTTGGCCGTGCCCCTGACCAGAATAAAATGTTCCTTATTGCACATTGTTTAGTGCTGCAAAATGGTAAGGCAACCACTGGGAGCTGTAAGTGGGAGGATTCACACATTGTCCTTCTAGGATATAAAGGGAAGAGAAAGAAAGGAATGAAATAACAATGAGGAGAGTTTTAAATATAAGTTTTTCTTATTTTCATCATGGTTATTAATATATCAGTTTTAATAATAAACATATATATTTTGGGCAATACACCATAATGTGCCTAATGTGAAAGAAAAAGGTCTTCCAATAACTCATTTTATTGCTGAAAAAACTGGTGGAGCTAAGGATGAAAAGTTGTATTAGAAGAAGTTTCAAACAGAGCATGCCATGCTGCCATTGCAGCAGATTGACTTTTCTTTGTCAGTAATTAGATTTTTAAGAGAGGGTAGGTGATTATGTTTGCAGAAGGCTAAGGAGCCCTACTTAACTCAGTTTTGTTTGGTTATCAAGAATGACTTGGAGAGCTCATAAAAGTGAGGGGTTGTGCTACGTACCTGAACTCTCTTCAAACTTCAGCTGAGGTCCTGAAATTCAAGGAACTGTCTTCAGGCAAGGAAATTAATGAATATTACACTGAAACTCTATACTAATGAATACTATGGTCAAAATTAAATCCTTTGTTTCAGTTTACCAGATTCATTTCTCAGGTTACTTTGTCTAAATTATGTCTGCTTCTAACAAAAGGGACATTTCTTGTTGTATGGTACATCTCCCAGGGCAAACCTAAGGAAAATGCTGCTTTCCTACAACTAACATAGGAAAGTGAATAAAGGTTCCTTTCACAGAGCTGCCTAATTCCACAGAAGATAGGACCTTTCAGTTAAAGAATTAAATTAAAATTAAAATACTACAATTAAAATATGTGATGTTTTCACTTACATTTATGGGTTAAATGCTCCTTTATTTTACTCAATAATTCTATGTAATGTTTAGCAATACAGTGAATGAGTCAAAGTACTCTTCAAAAATGGATCATAAAATAAAATAGTGCAAACCAGAGACTTCAGTGAGATTCAGAAGAACAAGGCATGGATTTATGGGCTTATTTTGCTTATTGCTGCTTAGGAAAAAAATCCTTTTCTTCTTAATATTTCTTTGATGCATTACTCAATGTATTCTGATTAATTAAATAGATGAGCCAAAAAATAGAAATTTTACTCGGAAAACAGCTTATGTGTAAAACTGAACATACTTACTTAATTCATTATTTTACCAAGATAGGAAAAAAAAAAATTAGAATCCAGTACTGAAAATCCTTTAATGAGAATTAAGAGTATATTTTATATTCTAAAGTTATTAAATCATAGACATTGTTCAAAAAGATATTAACTGTACTTTTTCCTGTGCTTGCACATATAGCATGGAAATGAAACAAGTTGCAGAGTCACTAAGTTGGCAGAGGAGGCCCAGCACAGGCTCATAACCATGCTGGGCATGTTTGCCCAATATCTGCTCAGCTGAGTCATTTTGACTTGGAGCCCTAGATGTGTAGCACTGCCAGGTCCAGTGGGAATGCTGGCAAATTCATACAACCAAGTTTATGATCTGAGAATTTCAGGTTTGGGTCATGTTATGTCTGTCCATATCTGTGTGTCTGTCCCCTTCCCTCCTCACCAAAAAGAATTTTCAGGAAAATTATTAATTTTAATAGTCCACACCACCTACACCTATTTCCTCTCATGCTGTGGATCATGAAGATTTCACTTGTTTTAGTTAATTATTTTATCCTTCTTTTTTTCCTAAAGAACCTATTGACTATCAGATTTTGAAGATCAGTTTTGTGTGTAAAGAATTAGTAGAAGTCTAGCATGACACCAAGCATTGTTTAAAGAACTTGGGAAAGTCTCTTGTACAAAGAGATCTCTGAAATATTTGTCATTATTATTTGCTTACAAAAATTATCATTAGTTTTTAGACTACTTTTCAGGAATCCTTTAAACTCAGTCCTAAACAATATATTTAATTACTGCAACAAACAACTTCATGCAGTTCAGATGCATCAGGTGAACTTAGCTTAGTTTTGTAAATTAATGTTTCCAGAACCTTGTTGCTCTCTAAAATCACAACAGAGTAAACAGAACCTGCATGGAGCAAAAAATGCCCAGCTAAGTACTAATTTGGAATAAAATAATCCTAGGTATGTGGGAAATGCTTTAAGCTTCAGGTCTTTTCACCTAGAAATACTAGGAAATATTTTAACAATTTTTGTGACCAGGTAATATTTTCCTTCACAATTTCAGTAGTATTAAGTTCAAAAGGATAATAAATAGAGATGGAATCTCTTAATGTAAAGCTATCTTCTAGTTTGAACAAAATAATCTTTATTGATATCATTTGTTGTGGTTAAAGCAGAGCTTACACTGAAATCATTAATGATGCTCAAAATGGCAGATAAAGCTTACAGACTAAATAGACAAGAGACATGAAAGGAGAGGCTGGAAAGAGAGATGGAGATATTGGGTTGTAGCAGAACCAGAAATTGATTTTGATTTTTACGTTCCTCTGACAATATTCTACTATATCACTTTCATATTCATGTAAGTGCTCTGAGGTTTCATTTAGATTTCTGGGATGCTTATTTTAATACATGTGATAATAAAGTGGGAGATTACCTTTGTGTGGAAAATTACCCAAACAGATAAAACCTCAGCCACGTAATGCCAAAGAATCCATTTAAAAATAAATAGTAATCTTATTAATTTAACATGATTACTAAAAATGCACGAAAAGGTACTGAACATATTTTTTTTCCCCTGCAGTATAATGAACCCAGTGAAAAACCAGGGTGTTTTCAAATCAGTACATCAGAAAGGTGAAATTTTACATATGTGGAGAAAAAGTGTAAGCATTTGCTAATAAAATCTAGGACAGTCCATCATGGGAAACAAGATGTTCTCTGCTGATGTAAAGGTGTTGCCATGTGCTCTGCTCCTTGTGTGTGCTCTGGGTTGCTGATTTACACAGCTGGACTCTATCAGAATGAAATAAATGGAGATAGGAGAGTGCTGCATCAGACACCAGAACAGACACTCACATTTGTTTTTGCAGGCAATATTTGCCAGATATGTGGGCAACCGAATTGTGAAAGCCAGTTGAGACTGGTGATATTTGCAGATTTCTATTGTGTAGAAGAAAAGGAATAAATTCTTTGCTAAGCCCCCTGATAAATGTGGAAATTATTCTATGGATTCAGGGCCTACCTGTCACTTGAGTGGTGAAGGTTCTACAGCTACTTAAAAAGAGATACAGGAATCATTACAATGAAAAGGTTTGAAGTGATTTTTGGTTCAACTCTTCTGTTAGTTTGTGCTAGTATCACATTTCTTGTAAGGTAGCTTTGTTACAGGATGTATAATAAGAAAATGATAAATATTTGTTTTATTTCCTTCATGATTTGAGGATTCTCCTGACTGTTTTAAAACTCCATTCAAAAGCATCATATACACTACGTAATTCAGTGTTGCAACTTCTAATTCTTTAACAAATAAAAATATGAAATCCTTAAATAGCAAAGAATCTGCTGATTAAGCCAGAGCTTCCAGATGTGCATATGCACATTATCCTCTGAAAGCAAAACCCTACCCAGCCTGTGGAGTGTCAACTTTGTGTATGTCTGCAAGTGCTGAGAAGGTAGATCATCTTGTTGGTTATGTAAAATTAATATTTTACCCACAAATGTCCAGTTTATTCTTTATTATCAAGGAAATTCTACAGCAACCAAAAGTAAAACCTAAACCAAATTACAGTCAAATGAATTACCTCTATCTGGAGTAGTAAAAGCCAGGGTCTTCATTATTGTGGGAAAGAATCTACTCATAAAAGAGATTTAATATCATTTCCTAACTGATTGATGACAGAAAACGTGGTAGAGAGAATTTGTGAAGTCACTTTCTATTTCCCACCTTTATTGATGGCTCCTTGGGATAGAACAAAAGCTGACTTTATCATATTCTATTCCCTTCAACACTCATCTTTCTGTTAGAAACAACTTCTGCATGTTTTGACCTTGTTTTTGAGAAATTCTGACTGGTATTGGATGCAAAAGTCATCTTTGTATGTAAGAATGGCAAGGACAGAGAACAAAGAGTGCCTCTGAAAAATTCTATATATCAAGATATAGAGGAAAATGTTTAAATATGTTTTTTAAAATACCATTTTTAAACAACAAAAAAAAAAATCATTGCAATAGACTAAACAAGTCTGTTTTGACTGAAAATATATTCATCCTGATGAAGTGTTCTTTATAAAGTGGTTCGAGAGGCAGTTAGCCCTTAGTCTCTTCTCTCTCAGTCTATTGCTGGGGTTTATGAGGGGGAATCTCAGTTATTGTGTTTTTCACATTGAAGTATTTTTTCCATTTTCAAAATAATTATGTTGATCAAGCTGAAGGTTAGTTGATGACAGTAAACTGTATTGCAATCCCTTTGCAATATTCTTTTTATGATTAGAGAAAAACCAAATGTGGATGACTTGATGAATGGATAGAACTGTGTTCAGTGTGCCAATAGCAGTGCTCTGGTCATTCAAACAAACTCAGACTGGAATATTCTCTGTAAAGTGTTGTTAAATGCCACATCAGGTTCCTTACCACCACAACAAATGCTATTTAAAAGTCTGGAAAAAGAGTGTCTTTGCCTACCCTTTGGAATGTGTGATTGCTTTTACATTTTCATCCTTTATGCACATTTGACATGCAGCTGGTGGTGTTGTACTCCCTTCTCCTACAAATTAAATAATCATTGCTAATTAGTGATCTTGATCTTTCGCTTTCTCTTTTTCAGCATATGCTACTGACAAAACTATAGGACTCAACTTCATTAATTTTTTGTATCTCTTAAAAAAAAAGTGTATTATTTTCATTACAATAACACAAGTAATACAAATGCCAGTTTTGAATTATATGTAATTTTCATTTGTAGTTGCTAGGCATTCCAATTGAATTTTCTTTTGTTTTTAAAGCATTTCAAGTGATTTTTATTTCTTTCTATTACAGAAGACTTTGAACTCTAAAGAACAAACAACAACAACAAAAAACCCTAAGCAATGCTTTAAGCTGACATTTAGTAAATCACAACTGCTGCATTTTATCATGGAAGGACATAAGCTTAATACAGAAGATAATATAAGCACAATGCTTTTCCACTGCTTTTTACTTATGCAACTGCTGATTACATATTTAAAGGTCTATTAGTAATTTCTAATGTTTTTTGGTTGTAAGGGCAGATTTGATTTGTGCTTTTATTAATTTTTTAAAAAAATTAATTCTAAAACCCGGGACCATATCTAGCCACAACAATTTTCGTAATTAATAGCCTATGCTTTATAAAGCTTAGATTTCTTATTTTGTTTTCTTGAGACTGGTGCAGTAATTTATGAAGATTTTTGGCAAAGAACTCTAAAAAATGGTTTCATTAATACAGATACACTGAATAGGGGTTTTTGCACTTTATCATATCTGTGCTGTGGTGGGTGTTGCTCTGCTGGCTGGTTCCTTTGTCAGCTGCAGTGGCACACAGAGTGAGAAGTGGCAGACGTGGAAGGAATTTCGTGGCACACTACCACGTGTGTTGTCCTCGCAGTGCAAGGAGAGGCTGCACCTGCCCTGGGAAGGAGAGGTGTGCTGCTTCAGACATTCCCCTGCTCCTGCATTCTGATCCCACCACATTTTGGTAGCTCTAATCCTTGGTTACTGAAGGAGAAAGAGATCAGAGACCTGAAGGAAATTAGGGGATTAATTTTTTGGGTTGATCTTTGATTACATTGCAGGAGGCAATCCCAGTGACAGCAGTGAACTTGCTAGAATATAAAAAATCACTGTACTGAAACCTTACTGTCAAGGGTGTTCTCTGTGGTTGGTCTTCAGCACCTACTTGTCATTCAGGTTTCCCTGAGCTTTTCTCAAATGCATAAAGTAGGTGGCATTGTAGTTGAAAGAGCAAACAGGTGATGCTAGATCAGTTTCTCCATCATGTATTGCAGAGATGTCTAATTTTTTCCGCATGGATTACGTATGCATAAAATAGATTATGCCACCCAGAATACTAAATACACTGAAACAGGTAGCACATTAAGCTTTGGACTTGGCTCAGTCTAGAAAATTATATATGTTGGCCTATGCAAGCATATTTATCCATTTTCATATTATATATGTATGTACCATTGCCATATGTATTTAAAGTTATACAGATGTGGTTGAATATGAATGCACGTGGGTAAACTTATGTTTATGAAATCTGCAGATTGAATCAAACCATCAGGATAACACCCTGTTTCTTTCAGAATAATGTGAGAAAGAGGAGACCTTATTTATACATGTGTGGTAACATCTGCTTTTGCCACCCACCTGAGAAATGAAAGTGTAACAGAAGGGAAGGAACATCTCTCCGCTGGAAATGATCCGCGCAGGGAGCGCGTCCCCGAGCAGCCCTGAGCGGAGGAGTCTGGCACACGTGTTCAGCTCCCCAGTGGGAAACACTGCACAGCAAAGCAGGAAATGTGCTCCTGGAAAAGGAAAAACCAGAGCTGTGTGGAGCTTCCCTGGTGCCCGTGACCACAGCTCATCCCTGGAACCGTCAAGATGTTGGGGCTGGTTAAGGCCACTGGACTTTGCTGCTGTAGGGTTGTAGCTCAAACAATGCAATATGAGAAAAAAGGAGTTAAATTCTGTGGGACAGTCAGATTTCCCTTTCAATCTTTGAAACTTTGAAGTTCATTTTATTAATAGTTATCCATGTCTTGCTCAAACCAATCTCTTGGGTCTGTGGTTTACTGTTACAAAAACTAGCACTAAGGCTTCTTTTGCCATTTTCTGTCAAACTTAATATAAAAAAAAATGTTGGGCAAACTTTGGTGGTTTTGATCATGTTCTTATGTTAGATATTCATGGAAGGAGGGATAAAGAAGGAGCAGTGTGAGACAAGTGGCCTCAGTGACCCATGCATTGAATTGTTATCTTAAGTGGGTGTGCACATCAGCACCCAAAGACTCACTCATTCTCAAGGGAAGGCCTTTTGTCAGTGAAATCTGTGCTCCTGCAGAACATGAGTGGTGCCTGCTGGTGCAGGACAAGTGGTTGGGCCTATTCACAGTATGGGAGGAGATGGGAGAATATGAAAAATATTCACCTGGTCACCTGTGTTGACAATTCTGTGATGTATCTTTACAGTTCAAATTCCTTCTGGTGAAAGAAATTCTTAGTTTTTAAATTTTTGTTAAGCAGATCTCAGCATCTTCTAGTGAACCTGAAAACCAGGATATTTTTCTTGTGCTCTATTTAAAGACAGATAGAGATAGGTGGATGGATAGATAGATAGACATGGATAGATATTCTCTGCTTTGCTGTAATTATAACTTCAAGTTCGGAACTGCAGTTCTGAAAATTACCTTATATTATTTCAGGGAATAATACTTCATGGTTCTTATAAATTTGGTCATACTTTTTTGATAAGTAAATGTGATCACAACTATGATTTTACAGTTGTAATAAAGATGAAAATGACTTCAAAACTATTCTCTGAATCTCAATAGCCCTTTGCATATTTCTGCTGTGCAGGATGTGAAAAGGGACTGTGGAAAACCATGTATTTTTCAGACTCAGTGACATATGTTACTGTTCTTGAAGCTGATGGTTAACTTACCAGCCCATTGTGTAAAAAGTGTTTGATTTGCTATCCTTGTCACTGTCATGGAGTTTGTTTTTGGAATATCTTAAAAAAATTATTTTCAGTGACATTTCTACATCCTTCTGTAGCCATTCAAAGTTAGTTTTGTTCTGAGGCCCTCTTGTAGAGCAGCACTGATTAAAGGTATGTCCCAGGGGGTCTATTTGGTAATAAATAAATAAGTTCAGACACTAGAGGCATCTTCAGATCCTTGTTTTAATGTAGCATTGTATGTTTTAATTGTATATTAATATATATTAATATATATATTTAGTTATATATTAATATATATAATATTGTTTTAATGTAGCATTTAATGTAACATTCCTGAGATGTCTCATAGAGGACCTCATAGGTCCTGGAGTCCATTTTTTAATGGGAGTAGAGTAGGCAGCTCCAATTCCCAGGCTCAGTAACTACTTGAGGCATATTCTGTGCCTGTGTCCTTGCTGGCACAGGACCTTTCACTTTTGGTGACTACAGCCAGTTTTCAGGACACGTGTGATGAGTCAGGTACATTAATGGGACTGGCTGGGATGTTTTTAGCAAATTTTCAGGCTCATTGTCTTCCACGGGGGAAATGTTATGTGGACATAACATATAAAATAGACCACTAGAGTCAGACCCCAGAGGATTTGCTTCTAATGCTTAAATCACAGCAGTCCTTTGCTAATGTGCAAAAGTTTCACTCATCTAGTTCTTATTAGTTTGTGTGAATGAATGGATTTGTTGAAGGCCTCTAAATTTTGCAGAAAATTTATTAAAGAAAGTCCTTTCCCTGCTTAGATTTTCTTTTTTTTTTTTCTACAATAGAAGATAAACAGGTAGACTCTGCTGTTTCAGACTCATTACTACATCTTGGTGCTGAAAGCTGAGGCAAGATTTTTTCATAAATTTTGGCAAATAGATGTTAGCAAAAGAGATAGTCTTGTAAATATTCTACAAAATCCAACTTTTTTTAATGATCTGTGAGATGGCTGAATATTGAATTTTTAGGCAGTAGGTCTTAGATGGCCTGAAAGCTGTTTTTAAAAAACACAAAAATGGGTAAAATGTGAAAATTTCCCAGTAGTATTTATTTTCCCTTTATATTCTTGCCATTCAACTTACTCTGCAGGGTAAGTACCCTGAACTTACAGTGCAACTGATAAGTTTTACTTTCTGAATGAGCTGATGTGCCAAATATTAAGATTTTATACATAATTTTACTGGAAACTGGCCAGGCATTTTGCTGGGCACCTGAATACACAAATACAATCATGTGCCAGATTGTTTATTGGAGGGTTTATTTCATTTTTTATCTGCCATCACCAAATAAGATCTCTGTTGTCATAGGCCATTGATTGAGTCCTTGCCATTCTGTCTTCAGCTGGCTGCTTAAGCAAAGGGTTAATTCAGTTTTGGTTCCTTAGTCTGTCATTGCTGCTTCTTTACTTTTCTGTGTGATTTAAACAGAATACTTCAGCCTCCCAGCTGTCAATCTGTCAGTTTTCATGAGTGCTAAATACACTAGGGGAAAAAAAGCAATTTATTACATTTTCACGACTGAGGAAGACCGGATGGCTCAGGAGATCAGTAATGAGCCTGGATGCCAAAGTTATAGATCCAGCAGAGAGCCACACATGTTACTATCAAATTCAAAGATATATCTGCAGAGACATTGTATAGATTGCACCAAAGAAGCTAAAGTTGGGATGCTCTTGATGGGATATGAACATTTTTCTTGTTCATGATTGCAGTAAATTTAAACTGAAACCCCTTGAAGTCCAGGTTTAGCAAATGAAATTCTTGTTATAGGTGCCTCTCCAAGCTGCTCTTTCAGCAGTCTACTGCAGATGGATCTAGGGCAGAGTCACTTTTCTCTTCTTGACTTCAGCTTTTCTAAATAACACTCATACAATGCAAGTTTGATATCAATTTGATTATTTAGAATATTTTGGTATATTGTATGATGGAATAGTGCAAGTCCAAAGTAAAGGTGTGAGACCAGACTTCCATTCATTTATAACAGAATTAATACTTTAAAGGAAACTTTTAAATTATTTTTTTTTCCCTATGGAAAGTTGAGTTTCTTGATCATTTTATTAGGGAGTTTTATGCCTAAATACTGTCCAACAGGAAAAAAAAAATCATTCAGAACCAGAGTTTGCAGTGGGAAGCTGTTCAAACAAAATACAAAATACAACAGTGGTCTCTTGCATGTGGAGAACCTTTGGCAAATGTGTTGAATTGCACTGCTTGTTTCACTGAGATTTAATGATGTCCAGGCTCCAGTTATTTCAGCCCAGTGATAAGAGGCTGAACCAAATTTTGAGTCAAAATTAGGAGTGATGGGCCACTCTGAATGCAGAGAATAAATGCTGTCTCTTGTAAGGAAACCTGCAGTACTCATGCAGTATTCACTGGCCATTCTGAAATATTTGTTTATATTTCGCTGATTTATGTAGGGTCTTGTGAAATTAAAAAAGGTTAAAAATGAATAGGTGTGAGGGTAGCTTTTTTGATTAGAAGTGGATGACACTTTCCTAGCAGGAGCTTTCAAGCACTTTAGCAACATTTTTAGTTATAACTAATTATGCAATATCGATTTTTTCCTAGATTTAGAGTGCATGAAAGTTAATAATGTTCATATACTGCTATTTTCTATCACCTGAAGCAATTCTCTACCAAAAACCAAAACAGAAAAAAAACCTACCACAATCCTCCCAAAGAACAAAAAAGAGACCAAAATAATGATTAAAAAAAAGGAAAAAATCCTTTCTGCAAAAAAAGAAAAAGCCTGACCCCACAACCCTTCAGCAAAACCATCTTTACTCTTGTAGGATTCATGGACATCTACTGCCTTGTGAAATATCTGATAGGAAAAGATGTTCAATTTATGGCATTTAAACCTGACTCCTGATAAATAATAAATAAAGCAGTTGCTTTCAATAGCACTGATTCCCCAGTTTAAGGCTGAATTTTGAACTAAGGCTGTCCCAGCAATTTACTCTCATAAAAATCTTGTGCAGTTGTGCTTGAACAGGGTAATCATTAATGATTGTAGTTTGGACAAGATTCAGGAATCCACTTGATCTCTTAGAAAGGTAAAGGGATGGATTAATGATGTCCACTCACAGCCATTGTGAGTACTTCGGTGACTTTTACATATCTGCCTATTTTACAGACTGAGATTTAGCACTTATTAGCTATCAATAGATAAAGTTTCCTCATAATTTTTATATGTACACAGGTACAAAGACTAAAATACTCCTTGTGCTACAATACATAGGGAGGAAAGTAACCTGTAAAAATATGTCCAGGTCAAATAATTAAATAATTGGCTTCAAATGCTTTTATTTGCAACCTGAACCATCCTCTGAAAGGATTGTAAGAAAAAAAAAAAAAAAAAAAAAAAAAGAACGTAACTTTAACCCTCTGGAATCTAAACTCTGCTGAGATTTGACACTTCCAGTTCAGCTGGTTGGAATACGTGGTTCAGTTCTGTTCACATATAAATGTAATGAAGGTGATGGTTTAAACAGGACATCTTAGTTTATAACTAAGTACTCTGTCAAATTCCTTGGCATTATTTCCCTGTAGCGTGGATACTGTTTGTATTTCCATAAATCACCTTTAACTGGTGATTGAAAACTTTCAGGAACAGTATTTTTTCCACTTCTGATTAAAGCAACATTTATATTTTCAAGTCTATGCTCAGTCCCTAATACTAAAAAGTTAATGTGAGAACGTAATATTTTCTGCATTAATTTTTTAAACTTATTAATAAATTTAAATCTATCAACAAAATGACATACCAAGTGAATATCACATCAGATTTTGGAGTTATGTGATGATGTCTTTGCATATATATTTTTGTATGAGTCACTTGTTTATCTATGTTTGATCAGCTAAGCATATGCATATCTATTTGCATTTGACTATATCTAGACACACATATGCGTATACATTAAAGTGCAGATTTGTCCCTCAACATGTTGTATGGATCATGGCTGATGATATCTTGTTTGTCATAGTGGTGATATTTGAACCCTCTTTTTCCTCCATATAGAGCTTTTTGAAAGAAAGAGACTTTAAAATTTAATTTTGGCTTCTGACCATCACTTAGAGTTCTGAGCTTGTATAATTACATTATCATTTAAAAAGCTATTGCTTGTAACTGGCACAATGCTGGAGTTGTAGAAATGGGCATGAATGAATTTCAAAGCTGTCACTGACTTAATGGTTACAGGCTGAAGCTGCCTGTATTTCACCATCCTTGCCAGATCCACTCTTTTTATCCAAGGGTTTGCAAAGAATGCTGTTGCCATAATTACACACTACCTGACAGATGGTACAATGGCAATGACGTATCGTGTTTTACTAATGTGTTTCTTTATCAGATGTTCACACCAGAAGTATTTACCTTTATATAACACTGACATCAATTGTGCAGGCTGAAAAACAGATTTATTCCTCTGAAAAAGTGTTTCTAATAAAATGAATACAGTGACATTTGGAACTGCAAGCCTTTAGGCATGTATTCTGTACCAAAAACCTTAATTAATTCATAGCTTAGCCTGACTTAGTGTGATTTTTGCAGCACAATTGCTAACAAAAATAATCAAACATATTACCAATTGCAGTAAAAGAGGTACTGTTGAATTCAGTTCATGTGTTTTGTCATGGTAAAATCAAAACCTTGGCATGGCTATTACTGAGAAACCTCATAGGATTGGAACCACAGGATTTCCTCTGATCAGTCTGATAATCAACATCAGATTAACCAATCTCTGGTTAGCTAAACATCAGAAAAGAATTAATTCTTCCTTCACCTTCTGGTGAGGATAACTTTGTAGATATTCAATGGAAGAACAGATAAACTTCATCAAGAAAATCTTGGCTATGTGTCCTTCAGATTCAGTACCATTTTTCTCCTTATTTGGACGTTTTTTCTTGCATCTCAGCAGATGATTGAACTTTAAAGTGCTGTTCTATCTTGAACAGCAAATTAATGTTAATTAAGAAAAAAACTTTTGTGGAGATAGTGTTTATCACCTTCATATTTTCTGACTTTAGAAGAACAGTATTTTGAAGGTTTCTCCTTGACTGTGAGCACTCTCCATTAGCCTTGAAAAGATGCCCTGTGTTCATTTCATGTGATGGATTTTACTTAGCATTGCATTCTTTTTCTATACTCAGCATAGAAGCAATGCTGTTCCCACCAGAAGCTCTTTGAAGTAGAGGCATGTGTTTTTACTGTTGTCAGGAGGAAAGCCTAATGCATACATCTATATGTACAAGCATGTATAGAATTGGATACAAAAATCAGCTGTTTTTCCTTTATTCTTGACCTGTGAGAACTTTTGCATACTACTGCATGACTAGTTTGGTTTGGTGTTTAATAACTATTTGTTGTGCCTTTAGGTGTTTCAGCTAAGCTGTTAGGGTACAGGCCTACATGTTTTGGAATATCTATAATTATGTTTCTAAGTTATCCTCTATAAAGTTACGTATTCAATATCCAGTTGTGATATAACTTATAGAATATGAGAAAAAAAAGTATATCTTTTCAGCAAAGACATTTTTTTAATACAAAGCTGCCTTATTAAAATTCTGGCATGTTTAGGCTTTATCTGTGTAGTTTGGAAAAATCTAAGTCATGGAACTCACTATATGCTCAGGGATCAGAGTGTGAAAGCATTAACAGCTCAGGTTTTGAACATAGGGAAGGCAATGGTTTTCTATTACTACATTTATTTATTTATTGAGTTTCATTTTCCTTATAGAAGTGCTAAGTATGTCCTTGAGCGTTCAGACATTAGCAGTGCATTAAAAAACAATCATTGATTAAAATCTGCTTGTAAGAAAATGTTGAATAAGTAAGAATTGTTAGATGGAGTTCCTAGTGGGGCAGGTTTTTGTTAGATATCTGAAGGACGGGAGCCCAAACCTTGCTTCTGTTCTGGCCCTAATATCCCTCAGACCACTGATCCTGCAGATTCCTTATTAGCTTCAACTTTTTACATGTGAAGGATAAATAACTAATCAGCAAACAGGGACCATATCAAAGATGTATTTTTTTTTGCATTTGTACCAATCTGAAGAATGTATTGTAGTCAAAGCGGAACATGGTGAGCTTTAAAAATGTCTCTTGTCCTCCAAAACACTGCAAAGATGATTTCTAACAGCATGAATGTTGGCTAAGACACAAGGTGACTCACAAGAGACTACTTCAAGTCCTTATATAAAAGTTGTTATTCTTAAAAATGGAACTGGAAAGAGAAATATGCTCATCTAAACTAAAACAAACAAAAATCCACTTGTGGCTTCCATGTCTACATAACATCTTTCTCAAGGTTCCTGGTGAAATTTGGTTCTACAAATGTAGAGGGGTTTGTTTCAAAACAATTTATTTATCAATTAAAAATATTTTACTCCAGGCAGTCTTATTCTATTCAAATAATTTTGTCCTTTTAAACCTCAATTATAAATTTTAACAAAGTAAACCAACAGTAATTGCTAGATTATTATTTTTTATAAATTCTGTAATTATAATTCCTTGATTTAAATAGAATCACAAGGGTGGTAGAACAGGGTATTTTTTAAATAAATGTTATGTAATTGAGTTGTTTCCCTGCAGGTTGTTCAACTGCTTCATTTGCAAAAGTCAAATATGATAGATTTGAGTTGTTTTAATTTAGTTATTGGTATTTATATTCTTTGTAAGTTTGTAATTTAGCTTGTCATCAAAGCATAGTTGGTTTGTCAGCTCTTTAATTTTTCTTGGAACTCTGTTTTCATTTGTTTGCAATTTTTTTAATGAAACATGAGTTACATACTTTGTATCTCTTTCACACTGTGCAAGACCTAATTAGCTCATTCTTAATAGCAAATAATTAGTGGTGTTTTTAATAGCTTCATAAATATATGGGAGGGAAATATTACAAGAATAGGAGCTTTTTATATAATGTTTTGCCATGGAAGCAAACCTGATTCCTCTTAGTAAGAAGGAGTGTATGAGTAATTTCATAAACTCCTGTAACAAAATTTAACCTGTGGTAATCTCTGTAATGGACCTGGTTTAATTTCTTTCTTCTCCCCAGTCTGTAGAATTGTGTTCCTCTGGTTTCTCTGGTATAATGTGATAGTTGTGCTCTAGATGATAAGTCCACCCTTGGAGTTTTAACAAACTTAACGTTCTGCAGTTCTTGTACTTTAAAAGCAACGCTGTAACATTTGTGCTAAATGTTTGGCAGGGGTTAAAAGCTGTCTGTCTTTAGGAACACCGTGAATGGTCCTGTGACAGGGACATTAGGAGCTGAATTCTGGCTCAGTGTTCTTCCCCCCACTTTATCTACAGAGCATGATGTCTGGAATATCCCTTTGGTCAGTCTGGGTCACCTGTCCCAGCTGTGCCCCCTCCCAGGCACCCCCAGGCTCCTCACCAGCGTGGCAGGACAAAAAGCAGAAAAGGCCTTGGCTCTGTGCAAGCCCTGCACAGCAACAAAAACACTCTGTATTATTAACTCTGTGTTCAGCACAAATCTAAAACTCGGCTCCACATCAGCCACTGTGAATTAAATTAACCCTGCCCCGGCCAAAACCAGCTCAGGGGCATTCATGTTTCAGTTTGTACCATGGAGTGAATGGACCCAGGATCACTGGCTCCTGAGGCCCACAGGACCTCTTTGTGCCAGCATTTCTGACTGCCAGCTTTCCTGGAGTTTGAGAGTGAAGTCCACCCTGTGAGTTCCAGGTGCCAGCACCAGGTCAGTCGCTGCTGCTCCAGCTTTCCTGCTGATGCATGGGGTACTCAAAGCAAGCCAAGCTGGATCGTGGGTCCATGTCTCTTCCCAGATGGGGACCTTGGGCTGCTGTGCCTCTGAACACCCCCATGTTTATAGTGAGGACCAGAGGAGGACAGCACAGACCTGTGCAGGCTCCTGGGGTTGGGGAGGCCCAGGGAGTCCTTCCCAGGCTGCCACCGCGCTGTGCTGGCTGTGGCAAGGTGGCTTCCACAGGGCAGGGGGACACCAGCCACCAGCTGTGGTTTTTTAATTTATTTTTTTCCTGAAGGATGGTCACACATAACTATTTTTATAATTTAATATATAGCCACAAATTATAACTAGCTCTACAACTGCAGTGGAGTGTATTTCATGTGTTTTATTGTAGGCAGGTGTGACAGGATACGATACCTCTGTGAACAATTTGCCTATAACTAAATAATGTTGAAAGTTTTTTTTCCTCTAACTAATTTAATGTTGTGATTCAGAATACAGAATGGAATGTTTAACCATGTACTTTTTTTATTCTTATAGCTGCCAGAAATTATCCCAACTTTCTCTTTATGACTGCTCATTTACCTTTTGAATGATCGTGCCCTTCCCTCTTGGGGAAAGGAAATTTGGTGCTTATTTATGGCAGGAATCTGTTATGGAGCCTTTGTTCTCCCTGTGCACTTCAGACTGAATTCTGAAGTAACCTTAAAAATTAAAGCATGCTGTGCTTAGGTCCATATTTAGAGGTTCCATGCTGTCAGAGAATTATTTATCTTTAAATATATATATTTTATTTATATATATATAATTTATTTGTTATTATTTAAATAATGTGTTTTATTTTCTTATATTTATAATATTCTACTATCTTCTGTTCCTTGTTCTGTTCTGTGTATCAGACTAGGGTTATTTTTGTAAATGATAAGGGAAAAAAAAAGACAATAAACCCCTTAAAATTATCTGCAAAGGTCAGATTATAAATGTTCATTAAGTCATTAATTTCAATTTTTTGTAACAAAAAAGTACAATAAATCACTCTACAATATGGAGCATAGTCCTTGCAGCATCAGCTTAGCATTCCTCAGTGAAATGTCCCACTTTTTCTCTTTCTTTTGTAGGTCGCCAGTGGGACTTCTAGCTTAAAATTAGTTATTGTAGAGGCAGAGCTATTGGGAAATCACGGATCTGATGCAATTATAAATTTCATAATGCTGTACTGCCACATGCTGTTCTGATATGTGGAAGTGTATTGATTTAGATATGCTTTATGGCTGGTGTAATGTGTCCCTAACCACCAAAAGCAATCCTATATCTTTTTAAACACTTTATGAATTCAGATCCAACCATTTTGGTAAAGAGAAGAAAATGTGTATGTTTCATTAGAGTAGATGATGAGGTAAATGTGAGAGAAAGAGTGAAAAATGTAGGTAGGACTGGAGAAAAATGGACAGTTGTTGAAAATGAATAGAAAAAGTAAAAGTGGAATGTAAATAAGAAAAAGACCAAAAATGCACTGTCAAAATTAATTTTAAAAATTTCTTTCAAATGTTGCAATTACAAGTCAGTAAATATTCCTTTCTTAGGTGAGGGATGTAGCTGAGTGACTGTCCAAACACATTTATAGGCCTTTAAGATGTCTTGAAATTCCATTCTATCCATCACTCAGATAACATGTTTGTAACGTGAAATCAACTGCTCTAATGTTCCAGCAGACAATTTAATTTGTGTTCTTCAGAGGAAATACAAAACAGAATAAAAGGCTTTGTTGAATAAAATTGAAAAGGGGTAGAGGAATTCTGCAAATACTAGTGTAGAATCTTGGTGCACATGTGGTCCAAGCCCGTGGAACGGAAAATAGGGAAGCTCTTGGCCACTGTTGTCTTCAAAATGTGTTCTCAACATGCTGCAGTGTTTCAAACAGGATTTTTGATTGTTTTGTTTTTTCTATTCTTGTTTGTTGCTTTTCCTAGGATTAGATTCTGTGGTATCTAGAAGTGAAGATGATTTCTGCAAAATCAGAACTATATGTAATGGAATTAAGAGAAAGCACTTTCCCCCCCACTCTGGGAAAATATTTTTGCCTGGTTTCCATTTGAAAAGTGCTTAGGTCTGGTCCTGTGTAGTAGTACAGAAAAATGATACCTTGAATATTGAAAGGAAGCTGGGGACTGATTGAGTGGGACAAAAGAAAGCAGGTGATGGAATAATGGAGCCAATGATCCTCCAAGCAGGTGCAGGGGTAGCCAGAAACTGAGGAGGTGGGTGATTTTTTGACCCATGCCATGGATTTTCCCTACCTCTGATGCTAAAATTTTCAGTGTTATTTTCACAGCTTTGGTATAAATTGAAACTTCATCTCCTCTCTTGCTTTGGCAGGAGATTACTGAGGATTTAAACACCGAACTTGAGAAGCACCGAGCTGTCTCTCATGGCCAGGACAAATTGTCAGGGTACATTTTCATCTGTCAGCCTGGCAACCTCACTGTAGCTCTCCTCACTCGAGTTTGTTGCAGATTTTGAACAGAAATTTGATCTTCATAGAAAATGGCTTCTTAAGATTTTTCCACTGGCTGGAGCTTTCAAAAGTTCTGGTTTAAAATTTTAATTGAACAGTTGAAAAAATGTCATGTTTTCAGGACTTATGGGAAAGTCTTTCCTCCTCCTTCCCATTATTTGGGGGACAGAGGATAAAAGGCAGGTAAGGGAAGCAGAGTTAAATCATATAAATTCATATAAACTATAGGATTTGTTTGACTATTTTTTTCTTTTTCTAATTCATGCCTTGCACATATTGCGAAGATTTACCCTGTGTAAAACAGATGAGCAGGAGAAGACCTATGCATAGGGAAGGTCTGAGCATCAAGTCTGATTTCAGGGCTTAGGGAGGATATAGAAAATATCTATATCTTGGGCTCTGGCTTCCAGAGAAACTTTCATCCAACACCTAAAAGATTTTTCTTTATTTGCCCTTATTCACTAGGACACTGAAAGAACAGTCATCTGCTGTAAGTTTACTTTTGTGTTAAACCATCTCTACTGTTTAAAGCACATGAATTTGGAAGAACAACAGAATAATAATTGGCCATAATTTGTAATTTTTCCAGAATTCTAGCAGTAGGAAAAGCCACAGAGAAATAGTTCTAATGTGAACTCAACTACTGTGCTGGAATTTGATGATCTGTAAGATATCTTCCAACTCCAGGCATTCTGGGCTTTAGATACTCCAGAATTTGACTGGATATTCACCCATTTTATTAATTTTGGCAGATACTGTGTCTGTGTTGCATAACAAGATCTTCTAGGAGCTGACAATGATTAACATTTTGTATTGCATTCTTAAAATAGTGTAAGATTATTCCTTTAATTCTGATACCATGCCAGAAAAGCCTTTGCTGGCTGCTAAACAGTAGAAAAATTGTGTCAGTGTTGTGATCCTTCTCTCCTTAGGGAAGATGGAATTCTCTGTTCCCTTCTATTCAGTGTACTGGGGGGAGCCAGTGATTCAGCACCACTTGATTGAAACTGAGAATGATCTCTATCTAAAATATTTAGTTCCTCAAGGCAGAGGTAACACAGAAGTCTATGAAGATTGTGAGTAGGGTAAGGATTTGTATGATACAGGCACCTGTATCATGCTTTGGAGTTTGGGAACAACAGGTGTGTATGTGTGAGGGCAGAGAAGGTGACATGCCACAGCTGCTGAGTGTCACTTGTCACAAAATGTGAAAATTCAGTCCTCAGCAAACTTCAGCATTCTCCAGACCCCAGCACTCTGAAGCCAACTGGTAGGCTTATTTTCCTCTCTGGTTATAACAGAAAACAATGTACATTTGGCTTCAATAGCATTTGTCTTTGTCCTTCTGTCTTTATTTCTGCTTCAGGATACTTGAGATTTTAGTTCTAGTTTCTAGATATTTAATATGATAGATAAATATCTTGCTAGAGTAACTGGAAAAGGGCACTAGTGGCTCTTAAAAATAGAAATGGCAACAAAACCAGGTAGTCTGTATACATATAGCCCTGGAGTGAACAGAGCTTTGAGTGCCTTTTTAATATTTAACAAGCCATTTTGACATATCTTATTAGGCTGACCTAGAACAGCTTATTCATACAGATACATCATTAATAATTAATTCATCCTGGGAAGAAATTAAAAAAAAAAACCAAAAAAAACCTAAATGCATAAAGAGTTTGGTTGTGCTGACAGTCTTACAAGACAAGGTCTTACTTTTCATATGACCGTTGTGTTTTCCTGACAGAAATTCCATTAACTTTGATAGATATTCTTGTGGTGTAAAGTATTGGTGCTTGTAAGTAAACCTGACCTAGGTTTAAAACTCATTATGATGCCTGTACCTTCCTATAAGTGCCTAAGGGCCCTCAGTTTAAAATTAATTGTGAGTATGCTCACCAAATTTATTATTTGCTATGTTTCTCTTTATTTCTCACATTGCAGAAGTGCATGAAACCTTTATCTAAACCTGTGTATTAGGTACAGGAGGAAACAATGTCCACTTAAAGGAATTTGCAATCTGTGTGAAGTAAAAGAGGTAAAAAGATTCAGCACTGCAATGAATTCACTTCTTGCCAATATACAGCAGATCAGTCCTAGAGCTAGAAGAGAAGCTTCATTTTTTCACACCTCCTTTATATTAGGCTAGGCAGCATTGAGAGATGTGACCTTGCTGGAAGACTTCTTTGGAGGTTTTGGGGTTTTTTTCCATGTAAGAATAAGACTGTATCTAGTATATTCTGTGATGAAAAAAGTAAGCAATCTTTAATCTTTCACTCATCCAAAAGCATTGAAACAAACCATGGTTACTTGAAGGAATCACATATTGGATAAGATTTTCAAATGGCATTTTTTTTTATTCAATATGTGTACATTTTATGTTTGCTCTTCCTGAGGTCAGTTTCTCTTAATTAGCACATTCTCAATTCTTCCAGCTGGTGAAAGTTCCTAAAGCAGACAGAAAGTTCAACACCAGTTAAGGAAAAAAAAAAAAAAATGGAAAAAGTACAGATGGACAAACACTAGTTATTTACCAAGGTAAGTCACAAATTGCTTCACTGAAAGCATTCCTGAAATTCACTCTATAAAGAGTGGAAGCATTTAGCCCTTGATGTTTGAGTGGGCTCTGAATATTTGTAAGAATGGCTAGAGATTTCCTGGTAAATATGAAGAGGGAAAGTTTTGCAGCATATCACTAAAGACAAATATAGAGAAATCAGGACTTACATTCTGGGGGCTGTTTGCACTTTTTTTTCAGAATTTTTTGTGTACTCATAGACTCATGTTTCATGTATATTTTATAATGCATCTATTTTACATATATCTGAACATCTATGAAAAAATAAATAGCTTTTTTGTATATAATTTTAACAAAACTACATCAAGATTGTACAAAAAAGAAAGTGTTCAAGGGTGCTTTATTTCTTCTGTGGTTTCTGGTGACGAACATAAATTGGTCATGATCTGTTTTGTGCATGTTCGGATGCCACTGAAAATATAATAGAGCTTAACTACAATTTATTTTTCCTCTCTCAGGAAGCTTTTCAGTAATGCCAGCATAATCTTTTTATAGGATTCTCATGTGCCCAGTAAACACTAATCAGGGGTCACATCTCTTCTGTTTTCTGACTCCTTAGGTTTCTGTCATCTGACTTCAGATTGTCTCCTAGTCTTTTGTTATTTAACAAAAAAAAAAAAAATCAGAATTACTGTGAGGCATGTCTGTACTTGAGTCTAATCACTTCTGGAGTGATTGTTGATCTAAGTGTTGTTTGTAACACCAGCTGTACAGCTGCCAATCCTGCTGTGGAAATGAGATACTTCATCCCCAGGGGTGGCCCTGGAATTACCAAGTAAACACACAGAAGAACTTGCAGCAGAGACAGAAATATGAGTTATAGGTTGTCTTTGGTCATCTCAGTTTACCTAGTCCTCTCAGCAAACATAATTCCACATCTCAGGATACTCATAGCATGAAATAATATTATATAGCTGCATAAATTCTAATCCATAAACCTCAGATGGATTAAAACCAAGAATTGTTTAGAATCTGCTCAAATATTAGAGCAGCACAGTTGCATTTCCCTGTATCTGGAAAAGAAAATTGTGCAGATGACTGAATACAACATCTTAAATGTTTAATGCTGGAGAATGGCAAGGACTTGGATCATAGATCAGATTTATTTTGGACTATTAATTCCTTAGTCCTCGCTTATCATATCTACCACTGTCATCTTTCTTCAGGAAATAGAAATGTTTACTTAGTTTTCCATCAAAAATTAAAGCTGCACTTTTTCTGATATGAAAAGTCATCATTCTTTGTTTCTGAAATTACTCAGTGTTCTGTTTCTTGAACTAATCACTAAAGCACTCTCTCAACTTCAGGAAATAATCTTTTCTTTTTAGTGAGAAGAAGAAAAGGAGGGACTATCACCACAAAAAACCTTCTCAGTTAGCAAATGCAACTGAACAGGATATCAGCTTCCACTGTACATGTGCAGGACTTTCTGAAGGCAGAAAACTATTTTCTCTCCTACTTAGAAGTGAAAACAATAGGTGCAGCTATTACCCAAAAAGGAGGAACTGTGGCAGTGTAGAACCTAAAACTCAGTACTTTTTATAATTTTCAGATGTATTCTCTGGACTGCTGAACCTCACTGATCATTACTACACTAAGTGTGCTGATGTGTGGGAAGGAGTTTGTTACTGCCCAAGTGTCATTTAGCCAGTCTGTCCCTGTGCCTTTTTCTTCAGTGAATGGTACTCACTGGTATATCTCGGCTGAGAAAAACTGAGAGGAAATGAAAAGGGGAGAAGTTCCTCAATTTTTCTGTAAAGATGAGGAATCCTTAATAACAAAGACCTTTGAAAAATTGATGGCTTGTATTTATACTTTCCTATATTTCTTCACAGTATTGGACTAAATTCTTTAATTTAGGACTATGCTCTAGCCTAAATATCAGGTTGATGATGGTGGTGCTCAACTTGTCATTCTTTTCCCCTTTTTCTGGACTGGGATATGTACCAGATAATCTCTGCAAGACAGCAAAATGCATCAATGCACTTCTCTGTGAGAATTTCTCAGCAGTCTGGCGGCAGAGCAGATCTAATAGTTCATTAAATGCAATCCCCAAAGGACTGGGGACATGGGCAGAGTTGTTGGAGAGCTGTGATTGCCCAGAGAAATGCAAACAACATCTGAAAGGTTTCCCAGCTTTCTTTCTTTTTCTTTTGCTTTACTTCCCTTTCAAGAAAGGACAGTTTTGCAGCTGATACTTTTATTGGCTTACAAAGTTTACTTTACTAGCCACCAGATATATCAACTGGAATAACAAATATCCTTGTCTTTGTACTTTAATTATGTTGGAGAACACCATTTAAAATCTTGTTGGACCAGGCATTTGTAGAAACAAGATCTTTCAGTATTTCTGAAACCTGACTCGCATGTGCTAAGTGACAATCACTCAGGAGTAATTACTTACTTTTAACAACTCTATTTATAGATGGTTAAATGGAAATGTTATATGTCCTGGAGTTGCCACATCTAGTCATTATCAGCTAATTATTTTCAGTACTATGACAACAGGCAGAAGAGATGCATCTTTCAAAAGCTAGCAAGGCACAAGTGTATATTAATGTGACAACTGGTCTTTCACACAACTTTCTAAATGTTACTGCATTATTTTCAGTATGAATACTGCAGGAAAATTAGAATAATGTAATTATTGGAATGTGCATGATTTTGTTATTAAATTTTTATCAAAGGTTAACTTGTGCTTCTTCATCTGGAATAGAAGAGGATTTGCATCATGTGACAATGTCTTACAGAGAGCAGGGTTCACAGCTCATGTACAGCACATCTACCAAGTGAAAAACTTGCTTTGTCTCAATCTGCCCAACCAGAAAATGAAAATATGATACTTAATAGAGTGTCTTTTAGATTACTGATGTGCTGGCTTTGGTGTTTTGTGGTTCCATATTGATCCTTTGATTGGTTAGACCTAAGGAAAGGTGGAATGGCACATAATGGTCTCAGGTATGTGCAATGATTGTCTCTGGCTGATATAACAAAAGTCTGTGTTCTGCCAAAATTTCTGTAAGTATTAAGTTTGTTGTCAGAAAAGACACTTTGAAATGTCACTAATAGCGATGTAAAAGGAAAGGACTCATAATTTGTGAAATCAAAGTCCCTTGAAGATTTCTGGATGTGTGAGATTGATCTATGGTGCAGTAAGGAAACCACAAAGAAAGAAATATAAGTTTTGGCTCAGCTAAAGGATCTTCTGTAAGTACCTGGCAGATAAACAGAGCTGGAATGTTTATTAGTCTCACAATCAACCAGCATGAGAGTTCCTGAGTGGTGGGCTATGAAACTATGCAAGAAATGAGATAGAAGGTGCACAGCAAATTAAATTTTAGGAGAGGGGGAAAAAAATACTTTTTTTCTGCTTTGAAAATCAAGGCAGAAATTAAACTTTAGTCTCTGCATCTTATAGTGGTGTCATATGTGCAGTCTATTTGCACTGCAATGTCTGTCTGCTGTCCCAGAGTAAAGCTGCAGCTGTATTTCAGGAGAATTCACATGGCATGTAAAGACAGAGCAGAGTTGAGGCTCAGAATTGACATGTGCCTCCTAGAGAAAAACTCTTCCTAGAGAGGCATTCGTCTTGATGGTGTGATGTGGTGTTTCTGATCTTCCTGCCTGTTCTTCAAATGGTTAGTGGGCCTTCAATAAGGAATGTGCCCATTGGTACGTTTTTGCCAATATGAGGTGAAATGCTTTTGTTGCACTTCAAAATATTGTATTTGAAAGAACTTGTGTTACTCTAGTAGTATGAAAAAAGAAAAAAACAACTGAAAATTATTAGACTGGTATTAAGAAAGTATTCTTAAAATTGGGTTTAATTGTCTTAGGCTACAAGCAAAAAAATTTTGTATATTTTTCATGCAACTATATATACATATTTTAGGCTCTTATTAGAATATTAGAATTTATCCCAGTTTTACTACCGAGACCAAATCATAACATCAGTTTGAGAGATTAAGGATGAACAAATTGTTCTGCTTCTGTAGGTAGGACTTTGTGTTAATTGTTTTTCTTTTGAATTTTTATCTCCCCAGTTCTGACTGGGGAGATAAAAACATGTGACATTAAAATGGGATAGAATTCCTAACAGAAAGCCAAGGCTCAAAGCAGAAGCCTTGGTTAAAATAGGGAGGATGATTGGGTTAGTATATAACAAGGAACAGAGGAGCTGTAAGACTTTTATTGCAAAACTAATTTTAAGAAAATATAATGGAAGGAGAAACAAGGGAAAATGGAAATAAAAGGAATATCCATGTAGCTGAGAGATCCCCTGAATATTCTTGCTAATCAGGCTATATTCAAAATTTAACACACCAAGTTTTCGAGCAAACATTTAATCAAATTCTTGGCAAAAGTGACACAAGTTTTTGCCAAGTCTCATTTTTTGACTGGTTCTTAATTTTAGTATTGTTTTTGGAACTGTACTTCCTGCCATTCTGTCTCACCATAAGAAGTTATAGTTCCATTAGTGGGCTGTTAGCTGCCTTTCAGAATGTACACACTGCTCCTTGTTCCCAGAGTAAACAAAGTGAAGTTTATCCCAGTTGAAGTGGATATGCAGCAAAGGTCTTATAAAACAAACTAACATCTGTACTGGCAAAATAACAGATGGCTCTTATCTGCTTTCTTCATGTTTGTAGAGAGGATCTGGTGGGAGAGACCGTTCCTGTTGGCAGTCTTTGATCTTAATACCTCGTGTAAACCAGTCCAACAGGGAACATCTGCCCACAGTGACTCTGGCAAGTGGATGTGTGTGAAACCCGCTTAACATCAAAACTCTCTGGGCAAAAACAGTGCAGAGAGAGCGAGATCCCCCAGTTTAATTTGTATTTTGCTGCTCTTTTTGGTTTTCAGCACTGAAGGTGTGTTTATTTGTATTTGAGAAATGTTTTCCTTATTCACCTATGCACGGGAGATTCTAGATATCTTGCAAGAATTTGTGTAAACATTAATTATTAAGGTACCAAATTCTAAGTGGTGCTATCTTCGCAGGAAAGGTGAGGCTGTGAAGCTGTGCAGAGTATCATGCACATTAAGGTAAACACTATTCATAGCATTGTGTACCTTGTTATTTCTATTCAAATTTTTTTGTTTTCTATTTCTACTGTGACAGCTGTCTTGATCATTCTCTCTCAGAAAACAGTCTCCCATCTGTGCCATTGCTAACAAATCCAGTCTAAAACTGGTACAGAATTGCCCCTCAGAATACTACATGAGTTTCCTTGTCATAAAGGTACATAACCAGTGGAAACTAACTAACTAACTAAGAATCTCTATGAAGTCATTAAATTATTATGAAACCTGCTTGTATCTGAGATGAATCTGTCTCTTAACTAAAAAGACATTTTGCCCTTTACATGGATTATTCTGAATTGTGCTTTGGGCACTTAAGGATACTTTGGTGTGCACATTGTATACCTATTTTCTTGATTGCCAATAAGCTAGGAAAGAATATATCTAATTGTAGTTTAGTGCAATTCTAGAAATACTTAAATACTTAGTCTTTGGAACATTACAGTTCTTTTGTCTCACATTTCTTTTCATCATTCTGCTAAAAATTGTTTAGAAAAATTAAAATAATTCATATGTGTGGGAGATGTCGGGAAAGTAAAATGGATATGTAGAAATTCAGAGAGTTCTAAAAGATGATAGTCTTTTCATGACTCTTATGAGCTGGGGGAGGTTAAATGGAGTTTGTGGAGATAGTAATTAATAATGGCCACATCAGAATGCATTGAAGTGAGGAGCAGAGGAGATTATATTAAACATGCAAATATGCTCAATCTGCTCATGCACTAGAATCTTCTATGAAGAAGAAAGCGTAATTTGTCTTAGCTTTGCAATTACTCATTGCACAATATTTGTATCTAAACAAATCCACATCTTGGTGGGGGCTTTAACTTGTCACAATAATCTTTGTCTTTTCTTTAATCAAGATTTTAATAGTATTTCTAAAATGGATTTAAAAAGATGATTTTTCAAACCATTCCATTTTGGGAACCTTTCTCAAGATAATTAAATCTTTCGCTACAGAATAATTCCTCTAACTCTGCGACTATATAAATATTTCAATCACTTTAGGCTCCAGTGCAACTGGAAATTATTTATTGTACTGTAGCAGAATATTTACAGAGCAAGAATTCAACATGTAAGCAATGTTATATTTTAGAACTCCCAGATATGCAGCCAGTCATTAATGTTGTACTTTATCTTAAGTATACTGAAATTTTTTTCTCTGCTTCAGGGTGTTCAAAGGTTCCAAAGAGGGCAATGTCTGTGGCTCTCATGACTGCTCAAAGGCACTGAGGTATTTTCCCACTTGGGAATATATAAATATGCACTTGTTAGTGCTGAGTTAGAAAACTAATCTTTAGTTCAAGTTTTCATGCTGTGTCTTTGAGATATCACATAGCAAAGGTCTCACTGGAATAAAGAAAAGAGGAGATCTCTATGGGAGACTAATGGCTTCTGTAACCTTGATCTGCTTTCTGCTTACCATAAGGCAAGTCCCAGTTTGTCCCTGCACATTTAATTTAATTTCAGATTCATGGAGAGCTGTATTTTTAGTTTCATTTCTCCATGTTCCTCTCACTTCTTTATTCACTGTATTTTGTTTTAATATATTTCTCGATGAAGGGAAATTGAATTTATCTTACTAGAATTTAAGTCTGTCTGTATCTACAGAATTTATGGGCACCACAGAAACTTGAATCAAAGGGAAGAAGCTAATCAGGCTTGATTGAACACACTCATGTATTTTGAAGATTGGATAGCTGGGGCATCAAGCAGAGAAACACATGCACCTATGGTGAACTGACCTTCATGAAGTGATACCAAAAGTATTTGTCATGGACTGGCTACTTATTCTGGGTTATATGATGGACTTTTATAACTTGCTTTCCAAAAAATGTGTATAAAGAGCTGAAACTCCAGAAATAGTTGGAAACTAATGACCCATAAGAGATAAAACTTAATTAGAAAGAAATTTCTAAAACTCAATATTTTCTCATTTTCTTCAGGAGTAAACCAGATTAATATTAATCAACTTATTACCATGTCTCTCATCCCTATATGGAGTTACTGCAAAAATAGGTAGTCTGCCCTACTATCTAGAAGCTACAGGAAAATCATGCTTGCAAGAAAGGTGAGTACGTCTTTAGAGGCAGTAGAGAAATTGATAAAAATATGTGAAATAGCTACTGCTGTGAATTCTTAGAGAAGCTATTTTAAATGTTGAAAGATCAATGATGGGATAAATTCCCCAGGAGAAGCTAAAAAGATCCATACATGAGTGAGGTTTGCTGGTGGGGTTTGAGTTTAAGGATTACATCAACCTAAGGGAGCTCAGTGGTAAAACTAGAGGTCCATGAAGTGCTTGTATGCAGAAATTCCAGGGACACCTGTCCTTGTTTTCCTTGGAGATTACTGTGGGTGATCTGAGGTTGCCATGGGTCACAAACAAATGCCAGGGAGAGACTGCACACAGAAGCCAGAGGCCATCAAATGTAAACATGTAAACATGCTTTTTGTTCTGTCCACCCCCTGTATGTTCTTGCACGGGCAGGGATAGAGGTTGTCAGACACCTGGAAACATATTCTGCAAAACAATGCTGCTATCTCAGTTAGATACTGTTCTTTGTCTTTGATCCAGTATTCCTCCAGCTCTGCCAGGCTGCTGAGAAATCTCCTCTGATCTGTCATAAGAACTTGTGTTTTCCATCAGTTTGTAGGTTTCAGTCTCTGTTCCCAGAGCTAATTTTCCAAGCAATAAGAATAAAATGGGAAATATTTTCTATAATATTCAATTCAGAACAGAACCAAAAGGTAGGATAAACTTAAAATCTTTAATGTATGAAGGACTATAAAAAATATATATCTTGTGAAGGTAAACATAAACCTCTAAAAGAATCTTTATTTTTAAATCTCAGGCAGGAGGAATGATGAAGGATGTAATACTTGTACATCTGTGTGTCTCACAGATAGGTGGTAAGACCATGACATTTGTTCTTGGTTTTACTGGAGTCTTGCTGCATGACCTTGTGAAAGCTGCTTCACGATTCTGTCTCAGCATCCCCATCTGTCCAATGATGCTTATAAAACACTTTGAGATGTTGTGGTGAATAATGTCACAGGAATTAATAATTCTCAATTCAGAGAAAGTAAGAAGCGTATCAACTTTGGGAGTAAATGCCATGCTGAAATAGTGTAATTGTGTGTGACAACAGTCCCACACACTAGGACAGATAATGTGTTCATGTATACACATATAGATATAGATAGACATATGAGAGCTGAGATCTATTTTATAGTTTCCACTCCACTTGAACTGCACATTTTCATATGACTTGAAACTTTCTGGTATTAAGGCTGTGCTCACAGAAAGGTTTGTTTGCTAAAATATTTGAATTTCTGTTCACATTTTCCAGTGTTCTGATAATGTACTTTTCCCTTCTGTGTCCTTTTAGTTAAAAAAAACAAACAACAAAACAAGAATTAAATACTAGTCTGCTTTGGCTGCAGCCCAGGACAAAATTGGCTTTGTGGGCTGCAAGCACACACTGCCAGGTCATGTTGAACTTTTTGTCAGCCAACACCTTGGAGACATTCTACCAAGGGCTGCTCTCTATCCCTTCTCTCCTTTGCAATCCAGCCCAACCTGTCTCCGTGCTTGGGATTGCCCTGACCCAGGTGCAGGACCTTGTCTTGCCTTGTTGAACTTCATGAGGTTTGTGTGGGTCCACCTCTCAAGCCTGTCAAGGTCCCTGTGGATAGCATTCCTTCTCTCCAGTGTGTCAGCTGCACCACACAGCTTGGTGTCTTTGAAAAACTTGCTAAAATACCTTCAATCAATTGCTACACCCTGTAAGTTTTTGTTCTTTGTATTTAGTTATAGTAACAACTGCATGTGTTAGTAATTACGTCAATGTTCCATACTTAAACTACTAAATTCTAGTTCTAAGAAACACATTAAAACTTTAAAATAATGTAGCATGAGTTTGCATTTCCCTTGAGAAGATTTTATGTAACATTGTTAGTAATTCCCTGCTGAAATAATTGCTGCCAACACTTTGCTTCTGGACTTGTGGATTCTGTTAGCTTTTGACAAAAAAAAATCTCTTTTACTAACTGAAAGTTGCTGATATGAAAATGACTATTAACATCTTCATGAATTGCCTTCTTTTTCTTAATTAAAGGTTTTTTAAGTAACCTCTTTTTGGGCCTGGAGTATAGGATGATAACTGGCTATACTTTGTTGAGATAATTCTCTTCATTACAAAAATAGTAACAAGAGAAGGTTTTTCATAAATATCAATAGATTAGAGCCATGCACACTGTCAGATAAAAGGTAGTCTTCATATATTCAACTTGGTTCAATTAAATATTCTTCTTTAAAAATAAGTCCAATTCATATCTTATGGTGTTTCATTTCTACTAATTTGCTGCAGTCATAGTAGCTCAAACAGCTTTACTGGTTAATAGCTTTTTGAAGTAATTTCAATGTTAATTTTTCTTCCTTGTGAGAGAAAAATAATTGCTGTATACATGAGCATAAAATTATTTAGAGCAGGTAAAAGTAAAAGCACATGAAAAAGAAATAATTAATAATTGTGAACCTGTAGTGTTTCTCAGTGCTCAAATGTCCAAGCCAACAGCTTAAAAAAAGTGCTACTGATATTTTTCATTCAGTCACATGAAGGATGCTCCCTTCTCTCTGGGGTGCTGCAGTCTGCACGATGGGAATGGTGTGATGGGCAGCACGATGGGAATGGCCTGATGGGCAGAATGATGGGGATGGTGTGATGGGCAGAATGATGGGGATGGTGTGATGGGCAGAATGATGGGGATGGTGTGATGGGCAGAATGATGGGAGTGGTGTGATGGGCAGAATGATGGGAGTGGTGTGATGGGCAGAATGATGGGAGTGGTGTGATGGGCAGAATGATGGGAGTGGTGTGACGGGCAGAATGATGGGAGTGGTGTGATGGGCAGAATGATGGGGATGGTGTGATGGGCAGAATGATGGGAGTGGTGTGATGGGCAGAATGATGGGGATGGTGTGACGGGCAGAATGATGGGAGTGGTGTGATGGGCAGAATGATGGGAGTGGTGTGACGGGCAGAATGAAGGGAGTGGTGTGATGGGCAGAATGATGGGAGTGGTGTGATGGGCAGAATGATGGGGATGGTGTGATGGGCAGAATGATGGGAGTGGTGTGATGGGCAGCACGGAGCTCAGCAGGGACATGGGCACAGTCCTGGCCCAGGAAGGAGGAGCCAGCAGGGCAGGCTGGGCACCAGCTGGGGATCAGCCCTGTGGAAAAGGCCACGGAGGTCCTGCAGGGCTGCAAGTGGGATGTGGGCAGGGAAAATGCCCTGGCAGCAAGCTGGGCTGTGGGAACAGGAGCATGGCCAGTAGAGCAAGGAGAGGGAATAATCCACTCCACTTAGCGTACTTCAGTAGACATCTCCATGGACAGAAGTCTGGAAAGCTGCTCTTTGTCGCCCTGAGAATCAGGCTTTTTGATACTCTTTTCATAATTTCTAGCCACTTTCCCAGGAAAGTAACTATAAACACAGGTGTTTATACATTCCATTAAAGACATGCCTTTTGATGGAAGTCTCTCATGGCCAGTGTGGTTGGGAAGGTGGTGAGCTGACTATCCAATCCCTGGTCATGGTCGAAAATCTATAAATACTGAAAGGACAGAATAAACCTTCTTCTTCTTTCAGCACACTTCGAGCTGTGTCTGTGTGAATCATTTTGTGTCCAGCAGTGACAGCTCTTCTCATTGTCAGAAGGAGTAGGGCTCATCTGGTGATAAGGAGGAATAAGGAAGTTTAAAAAAATGGAAACGTTAAGCTTTGTGCTTTAAATGGTCAAAGCATACACAGGTGTTTCTATTTCCCTAAAGAGCCATACTTATATTGTTTTTCCTCCACAACCAAAAAGTGAAAGAAAACCTCATTTGAATCCTCAAATCATTTCTTCAGATTCTTTCACAAACTTCTGTAGCTTTTGCTACATCTTAATTGGATACATGAATGCCTTATAAAGTGCAAATAAATGCTTTTTTGCTCAGTCAAAAGTTCAAGAAGCAGAGTAAGTACCCTCTGAAATATCCTATAATTTAAGAAAAACCCTTGTGCTTCCTAAATTAGTTTTCACCTTAATTTCTCAATATATTAGTGGAAAATATTAACTTGTAGACTTTCTGATTGCTGTACTGATCAAAAAGGGAGGAGTAATTTTTTAAGTCTCTTTGAAGAATAATGAAAGCAAATGAAAGATGAAGGAATTTGATAACATCAAAAAGAATTATAATTTGATGATGACCTTTCTATTTTCTACTGGTCCATTTCCTGTTCAGGTTTGTGTGTTCTCAAACATACTTTGGATGGATGACTCAAACTATAGCCATGGATCTAGATGCATAATCAGAGCAACCAAGTTCAAAACCAAATTCCTTGGCAAATTTTAAAGTTATTGTTTCCCTTATGAACAAAACAAATTCAGAATTAATGCCACGATGTCTCTAATTGTTAGCCTTCCATTGAATTTCTGGAATTCGTTGGATAGCTGTAATACAAAATGCCATGAGTTTCTGTTTTGGATTATAGTATATGCAGTGAATAATTTTTGAAATTTCAAATCCGCCGGTTTACTGCAGATAAATATTTAATTGAATCTTTTAATGAAAAAAAATCATCCTTCTTGGATTACTCATCTCTGGTAGACTGTTTTTGAATTGACAAAGTCAGGAGACTCTAATGAGCTCTGTCATGGTACCTCTGTAGGTTAAAGATTTTCCTGAGTGCAATGATTGTCAAAGCAAGCCCAGTCCAGTAACCATGGTGCACTCTCAGCTGAGCAGAGGCATTGAACAGGCTGCTCCTTTTGTTTTGGGGTTTTTTGATTGCTCTGCTACTCATACTGACCAGAAATTTAATGGTCTACAAATGGAGAGTTGCTTAGCAACAATGAGTAAAATACTGTGAGTCCTTTTCATTTTGTTGTATTTGTCATCATAGAACTTCTGTGATGTTTACATATGAAAAATAATATTTGGGTGTTTTTAATATCTGTAAAAGCAAAAGGATCCAGAACAGTTTAGACCAAAGCTATCCATGACACAGGTATATCAAATGACTCTTGAATGCATTGTTTGAATTGTTTCTGGGTCTTTTTTTTTTTTTTTTTGCTTGTTTTGCTTTGGATTTTTTTTTGTGGTTTTGTTTTTTGGGATCTTTTTAACAAAATAGTAGGCTATTTACTCTCTTGCTTCTCCCATTTTTCTTGGAAAATAACAAGTAAAACTGCTTTCTTCTCCTGCATTCTGAAATGACCTTGTGGTACTGATATGCTAATGTATTCAAATGAGACATTATGTTTCAAAACCCACTAGCAGAGATTAAAAAATGCCAATATACTAAAAATAGAAATACTTTTGAAATGTGGGGATATAAATTTAACTATGTTAACTAATCTAGCAGTCAGGTTCTGAAAATACATGTTTTGTCAGGACAATCTGGGAAGGTTGGAGCCACAAATGTTTCTGCAGTAGCTGCACTGTTTTTCTGGGAGAGAGGAATTGGATTAGTTCTGCTGTAGAGTAAAAGCTGAGAACCTGGGTCATGTCCCACCATCAGCCAGAGCAGTGCTGGAAATGGAGCTCAGTAGAGATGGGCAGAGGCACTGAGATACAGCTTTGCCTCCAAAGGCACCACCACCCTCATTTCTCTGTCCATTGCAGACCCCTTTCCTCTCTCTAAGTGGCACGTGGAGCAACAACCTGCCACAAGAAAGCTCCAGCCTGACAGCAGCAGCACAGGGTGCAAGAACACCTGCCCAGGTTTGGTGTGCCCCTGAGAGGTTTGAGGCTGTTGCTGGTTTTCCTCAGAGGCTTAGCATGCCAGTCAAGAAAAGAAGTAGTAAATAGGTCTCAGAATAATTACTTTTTAGTCCCAGAACTGAGTATCCTAATAAATACCTGTTTGTTAAATATTATGGTCAGGTCAAATTTCTTTGGGGGCTGAAGGCTGAATAACCCTCACAGCTCAATATAAGTTTATCACCAATAGGTAGCAGGAAGAACGTTGTGATCCTGTAATATTTTGTAGCTCTGAAATATTTCCTGATTTAGCCATTGGCAGGAAAGAGCAGAGGAGTTCTGGTTAATGAAAGCAAAACTACTTCTGTCTTCCATCGCTGATCTTAAACACAATTTCAGATCAAGCAGTTGTTTTGGTTATTATAGGTTAACAAATTAAATCAAACTTGTAGGTTGCTTATTCATTGTCCTGCAGCAGAATGCCACCAATGGCTAAATGCAAGTAGTAGTAGGCCAACACCAGTTCTTGAAATGAAAATATATTAGCATTTAAATATGGTTCGCCTTTTCAAATTATGTCAGTCTCTAAATCAGCCCTTTCATGAGAGAGTGTAGAGGTCAAAGATTTTTGTGGAAAGGATCTGAATTTTTCTCTGTTTCCTTTATAGGTTACTGCAGATGTTGATAGTTTTGACTGCTTTTTTATACAAGGTCTTAAAGATTTAAATTATATACGTAAGATGAAATATAGCTGTAGGATGGATAAATATACATAGCTACTTAAAAATACAATAATTTAGGGTAGCTTGTTGACATCTCTCACAATCTGAATTTAACACAGCTTAAAAGAATAAATTACCTTTGTTCATCCTTTATTTATTTTGATTTACTATGGATAAACTATATACAACTACCTTTAACCATCATTTAAATTTTGGGATTATGTGCATGGCTTACATATAAAAAATTCTTTGATCTCTTTATAACTAGTGATTAGCCAGGGCTCCAGCTTCCATCAAAACAGCATCATACAGCAGAATAGCAGAATAATCTTTAATCTTTTGAGGGAAAATTTACTGCATCAGATATAAGCGTTTATTCCTTTAAAAAAGCTGCGCCTTCCCCTGGTGTCAACATGATTTTTGTTCTTTGTCATCCAAGTTATTGGATCAGCGTTATCAATATATGCCTAGAACTAAAACATTTGGGTATAGTTGAGAAGGGTGATTATTTGGATTTGGGTTTTATCAGATTTTTTTTCTAGTTCTTGTTGGGTAAACACCAGATGAATCAATTCAGAGGCAACTAGAGTATTTGAAATATTATGAGCATGCTTTTTAATTGTCTCTGTGTTTTGACAAGAAAATAAGAGAAGAAAATGTTTATTAAGTTTTCTTGCCCGTTGAAATCTCTATTGCCTGAGCACTTTATTTGTGATAAAAAGCAGTAAAACTTCATGGTGTATGTAATAGGAAACCATGATTTATACTTAGATGGCATTGTTGTGACTTTTCTGGGCTCTACTTTTAATAACATAAAAATAAATTTAACTAGTACTCAAAACATTATTGTGCTTAAACCCTCTTCTCATGCCCCCCTTGGAGTTAGAAATGTTCCATATAGTTTTTCTACACGAGAGTTTTAGGCTGGGCAGCTTTATGGGAGGATTAATATTTATTAGATATCTTTGAAGACTGATAGCTAAGTTGTACATGCAAGATTCACTAATTATTAGTACTTGATTAAATTTTAGGTTTTTCCCTTGCTTGATGCACCTGGAGACACTGGAGAGTCTTTGGTGGCAGTTTAATGATATGCCTTTCTTAAATACCAAACTGAACATTTTGATGTTTTTACCACATCATTTGCTACTGCTTTAAGTTGGTAATATCCATAAAATAGTGCTCTCCCCAGAGTTTACCCATCTGATTTATTTACAGGCAGAAATTCCATCTCCTCTGATGTTTTATGTTTACTATACAAAGTAGGTTAAGCTCTTCTGTTCTCTGATATAAATTCTTGTCTCTTGACCATACACTTCATGCAATATCACAGGTGCACTTTGACTGATGCTGTTGATTTTCTCAGCTTCTTAATGTCTTCTTTTTTCAAACTTGTATTTGACTATCAATTAGCACATGTGAGCTTTTCATCCCACATCATCCCCAAATATGAGCTTCCCACTTACTAACAGAAATTAGTACCTTCATATTAATCCCATTTCTGTTTTTTCTCTTCCAAAAGCCAATCAGACTATCTTTGTAAAGTCATAATCCGCATTGGTTTTTAAAACACCACATTTTATGTCAATAATGGCTGTCATTAATGAATTCCTACCTCATGTTAGTTAATGTCACATACATTTCAATATGTAAAATATCAATCTTCATATCAGTCCTTCAAGAACTGGTAACCTCCTTGCAGACTGATTTTTTTTTTTTATCCCTATCCCTTATATTTTCATTAAGCAACATTATCTATAGCTCTTTAAAGCTACTCCTCATCTACCATAACTAATGTTTGTGTGCAATTCTATAAAAATCATTACTAAAATTCAGATTCATAATGCCTGCCTCGTAATCAGCTACCTTTTCAAAGAGACAATATTAAGCTAATATTATGTCTATTATATTTTGTATGGCATTTGTTGCATTTTTCCACATATTGTTCATGGGAATAATGGTTTTCAACTGGAATGCCTGTATCTGTTTCTTACTGTTCTTAAACAAAGTTATTCCAACAGATTATTTAATAAATGTGGCTTTTCCTTTATGAAATAAGTCCTTTATCTCTCAAACGTTTCCTGGTGGGTGAGAAGTCAGTGGATTTATGTACATATCTCCTTTGCGGGGGGGCGGTGGTTGTTACCATCTGCCTGGAAGAAGCTGAACTCAACCCTACCCAAGTACATAGAATTAAACAAGCTTTAAACTAAAGATGAAATGAACTTACTAATTTTTTTCTGCCTTCAGGCTGTGAAGAGTTTCACAGCTTTGGTTTCAAACACCTGCATTGTTTAATTCAGGAATAAGTTAGAGATCATTCAGCTCTGTTTACATAATACTTATCCATGTCTCTGATTTGCAGTGTTACATCTACCTTGAAGGTGATTTATTGGCAGACTGAGAAACACTGAAATAGTTTTGGAGTTATGGTTTAAGTGTATGTACACTTGGTATTGGTAGTTGACACTTTCAAATAAACTTTAAATTGCTGTGCTTTAGCAGAAGGTGCACACAAAATGTGGTGTCTGTCTGTCCTGTCCCCCTCGGGCTCTGCCCTGCTTTGGCAGAAATGTTTGCTGTCACCCAGAACCGTGCTGGAATAGGAGCTGCTCTGACTTTTAATCATATGTGCTGGCAACAGTTGTCTTCTCTGCTCTGTAAACTCAGGTCCTTGTCTTCCATCCAAAACAAAGTCTGGGTCTTTTTTTTTAACTCAGTGTCAGATGTGAATAGCAAAGGAGGAACTTTTTTAGGCCTCATAGCTCGATTCTGTACAGAGAGTGCTGCATATGGCACAAATGCTGGAACTATCATGTGTGTGGGCATGTAACAGGCAAAGGAGCACCAGCAAGTCAGTTCTGCAGGGAGGGAAAAAAAGAGACAAAGTTGGGAGGAAATGGGGCCAAACAATGTTAGTTCAGTTGTTCTTTTAAAAACACCTGATTACTTGAACTGATTCTGACCATAAAAACAGTTTCAGTTTCTTCACCTCCATACCCTGGGTAAGCAGATGTAAACCACCTTCATTTCAAGATTTGACTTTAAATCAACTCTTGGCTGTGGGACAGTTTGGTAAGGTTTAGAAGTGAAATTACTTAGCTGAAAGTATGTCAGATAGCTATAGGTAGTATGACTGGAATTAAACAGTGCTCCTCATAAAGAGGAATCCTCTTTCTATGGAAAGAAGAACTGTTACCCTTGGTGAGGCTGCAATTATAAAGTTGATTTTTTTCTGTCATGTTTTAAAGAGAAATTGTACTGCCTTAAAATCCTTCGGCATCTACTGAAAAAGACTTTTTATAAATTAGGCTAAAAAGCAGAGATCCTGCTGATCAAGGACTAATAATTTTGCTCTAACCCACCTGGAAGTACAGGGTGACACACCTTTTGAGATACTATGCTCTTATGATTTATTAACAGAAAAATAGATATAAATTTTACTACAAAATCCTGTAACACTTGATTTTTTTCTGATGTTTTCTTCCACAGTGACATGAGGAATGAGGCACAGTAGCATGCTAGTCTTTCCAGGAGCATGTGTACTAAGTGGGTGACAGTGGTATTTGGCATTTTAGTACATTGTGCAAATATATAACAAACTGCTGTAATTTAATAAAGGTCACATTGCTTATGTTAGCACCTTGTTTTGGCAGAGTTAGAATTAGATTGAAACCTGCCTTTTTACCTTCTCCAGTTCTCACACAAGAAACATTGTTAAAACTGTACAGATCTTACTAACAAGAATAATCCTACTTCTCTTCAGCTGTCCCAGCAGCCCTTCCACAACCACATCCAACAAGCAGAGATGAGGGGGAGCACACAATGACACTTGTAAGCACCACCTTAGCACTTGTATGTCCATGTAAGCCTTGTATGTCTTCTATTTATTTTTGTGCACCTCTCTAATATTGGTGTTCTCCCTTAAGAATTGAAGAAAATAGTTATTTTTCCTGCCAATATCCACAGAAGTGAAATCTCTGGAATAGATGTGTTGCCACCCATAGGTTATGCTCCTTTGAAAGTGAAACAATTTTTATGTGTGGTAAAAACTGGATTATGAATTCCACTGTGGATGTTGTGGGGAAAGGGAGGCAAAGGCTTTTCTCTTAGCACCTCTGTGTTGTGCATATATGTGATATCTTGGTGATCTACAGTATTTATGTTGAGTATCTCCTTGAAAACAGCTACTCAGTGGTAGGAATTGCACTGGAAAACACTGTACTGATCAGAGAGGATGAATACACTGGCATTTTTTTACTTTTTAAGTGAAAACGAGTGAATAAGCTGAACTTCTGAGAGATGTAAATTTGTATTTAATATTTTCTGCATTTAGATGGAGTAATTTTCCACACTGGTCACAAATTATTATTGGTATGATAAGTGGAGCATTTGTGGGTATGTGATGACTGAAGCTGGTTTTGGATGCAGGTGGAATTGCACTCTGTTCAAGTTTGCTCGTGGAGTTTGCATGGCCAGCTTGTATTACCCAAAGAGCAATTGCATGCATGCAGCTCACAAAATGAGCTCCAAACCCCCAGGGAGCTTCCCTAAGAGAATAAGCTGGTTAATTCAAGCATTTTGATGACCTGCCAGGAACTTTGGAGTAAAATCCTGTTTCTGTGAAAATCTAGTGGGAATCTTGCTATTAACTTCAACAGCTGCAGGATCAGGCAATATATTCCTAAGTAACTTCAGTGCTACATTTGGCTCCTGTTGGCAGTAATATTGTCCAACTAAGGATATTTATTTTACCCATTTATTAAAAATATACCAGAATTAGGGTGAAATAAATGCTATAAGTAAGAATGACCATTGGTTTACCAAGGAGAATATTAAAAATAAGTTAAAAATATAGTTGAATCTGGTCTAGTGCTGGGAGTACATGAGCAAAGTAGGAACTTTTCTTTCTGTCTCCTACTAAATTTTATGGATACATGGTAAAAAGTTTTGTTTTACCATCAGTATCACACAGGCCTTGTTAGGTAGTGCCTTGTTTTCTACTTTTCATAATAAGTAGAAAATGTTACTCTGTATCTGTTACAATTCCTCTGGAAAGTAAAGAAGGACTAAGAAGTTCCGTATTTTCATATTTGCTCTGCAAAGCTTTATTTGAATGCAACTATTTAAATAGTGTCTGCTACATTTTCTCTGCTCTGACATATTCAAAGTTGTATACTGCGCCAAAGAAGTGCATTTTTATACAATATAATTATGTACAAATATCTTTGACACTGTCAAAACTATAAAATATCTTTTCAGCATGTAAAATACTGAGTGTTAAAAATCTATTTTTTTAAGAGAAAAATCTTTAACAAGTAATTTTGGAAAGAATTTTAAATATGATTGGGAACAGTACAGTGGGAATGAATTTTATTGAAACATTGCATTCTATGCAGCAGTTTGGCTTACTTTTTATTTAGATTAAGCTTACTTTGCTAAAAAGTATTTTTAGCATGTACAGAGTAACATGAATAGAATGTACATTTCAAAGAATTCACAGGTAATTTTTGTTTAGCCAGGCAGAATTCATGTGGGGATTTTTCAGACACTGGGCAATTTATCTCTTCTCCCTCAAGTCTGTATTTAGATATAAAGATATATACAACTTCGGGGGTGCAGTCCTTACTGAACCAAAGTTGAAATCATGATGCAATAGTCCAGGAGTTTTCTCCACTAAGTGCTTTCCAGACTGTGGCTTTACCATTTGCTGAACCTATTTTACAGACTCAAAAGAGTATCCAAATTTGTAAAGGAATCTTTACCAATTCCTGTGCAAACTCCTTTAAGCCTTCACTCTTTCCAGGCTCGTTCCTGATTTCCTTACCTATGGCCACAGAGAGAACTAAAAGAGAGCTCTGGACCAGATGCACAAAGGGTGTAATTTCCAATTTTCATAGTGAAATGCTTCAGGACTCCAAGTAAAGGCTGGCAGCCTTCATATTTCACTTTTGCTTACTTTGGGGTTAGGTTCCTTTGTTGTTTTGTTGGTTTGGTTTTTTTTTAAGTTCTATTTTACTCATCAATGTAAATTCAGAAGACAGCTGAAATGCATTGATATTTCTGTCCATCTGCAAGAAGAGAAGGAAATGACTTTGAATTTGTATTCAGCCAAGGGCAAAGTAAGAAAGGAAAAGTGTCACACTACAAAGTGAGGCAATACAGGAGCAGGTATAACCCTGGGAACAGATTAGAATACCTTAGGAGTTCCTCTGTCATTCTTTAATGATGGACCTTTGAACCAGCTAAAAATGTGATGAAGTGGTACAAGAACTTTTAAGTCTGATGGCATTTTTTAGTACAAGCTGAAGAAAGGAGACTACATAATTACCAAAAAATGTCAGGTTTTTCCAGGGGAGTCTGCCCAACTAATCCTGAGAGAATTGGCTGTAGCTCTTAAACTTGAGTATTTACAGTGTGAACTTAGTTGAAGTAATTTAATTAATGCCTATTAATTAGGGAAACAGAGATCCCCTACAGATCACCATATTATTTGACATTGGATGAATGGTAGCTATTGTCAGTAAATTGTAGGAATTTAATTGATTTCAATCGAATGATCTTGTAATGTTTTCATTAGTGTGAGTTCATCAGTGATTTTTGTGTGGTTGAGTCAAATTTATGTGTAAATTGTAAATAGACACAATTTGGGAAAAAAAAAGTATAAAAATTTTGAGAGAAAATGTTAAATATTGTTAGCAGACTTTGTTGCTCCCTGGATATGAGAATCCATCATATTAACTCATTCCAGGCATATTGTCTTGTCCAGTCATTGTCAAACACTTCTTTAGCAAACACTGCACCCCTTTCTCTTTTGCAAATTACTGCCTGATTCAGGAATTGCCTGCCAAGAGTTTATATAAATTTTGCATAAAAACATCCTAGGTAAAAGCTTCTCTGTGGTGCTTGTTCGATGTCATCACCCACATCACCTGGGCTGCAGAGTAGGAAAGCGTGTCCCTGTAAAAAAGGGAGCTATGAAGGAATCCCCTGAGATCCTCCTGTGAGAACAGAGCTACCTGGCTGAAAGGCTGATATTTCTTGGGCAAAAAAAGTAATTTTAAGTCATTCTTTGAAGTGGAACTTTGTGTCAGTTATACTTCAGTTGTCAGCTTTGTGCCTAAGCAGTCGTAGAGAAAAATAATTTTGCATAGTTACTGTGTTTCTGCTCAGGCTTCCAAAGTGATCTCCACTGTCTTCCCAAGAGGGAGTTTTCCTGCTGAATATAGCAAGAAATGAATGTTTTTTCTGCAGATGATGAGCATTCAGAGACCTCATTGCATGGCTCTGTACAGAAGGAATCGTAGATGGTGCTCTTTGTGTGTTTGTGTCTCCTGATGCCTTCAGCATCACCTGTGTGCCTCTGACCTTCTGAATAATCCCTTCAGAGTTATCCCTGCACACTGCACGGGCTCTTTGCTGATTCCCAGAAGTGCTTTATCCTTAACCATGCCCACACTGAAGCTCCAGGTGCTGCAGAGGTGTAACCAGCCACATCTCCTGCAGTTTGCCTCAAGTGGAGCCAAAATTCATCACCACGTACAGGGCTCTGTGTGTCTGTGCGAGAAAGAATGAGTAGCTGTGTGTTTCATAGTAGCAAGAATGACACACTTCTCCTTTCATTTGTTAATGAATCATTTGCTTTAATTTATTTAAAGAGAATAGAGAACAGGCAGTTGTTTGCATCTTACAATCATCCGGGCTAGGAATTTTGTGATGAAAAGGATAGAACTAAAAAAAAAAACTCTATACTGTGATCTTCAGACTTCCAAAGTAGTCTGTCAGTATTTCTGAATTTATATGTAAGGCATATGTTAAAATCAAATTGTGCTATGTTTTATTAAAATTCAAGAAATCACCTTTTTAGTGAAATCTTAAATTCAAATTACTACGTGTGTAGGAATCGTTTTTTCAATGCAGATATTGAATGAAGGCTCATGGTACTGTGCTGTTGTCATTCTTTCCTTGAGTGACCCATTTTAGATTCAAATCAGAGGGGGATTTGCAGAACAGAACCTAAATCAGAGAAAACAGGTCGACTGATCAATGATCAGGAGGAGAAAGGAGGGATGTGGAACACTATGTTCCACACTTCATTTTAATTTGAAATACAATATTTAGGTCCTGTGGAATGCCAGAATACTCTTTAACTCCATTGACACAGTGCAGCTCATTATCAAAATCAGAAATCTAACCAAAGCAAGTTGTAGGACTACAGTCCTTTGCAGCATATTTTAGTTGAGTTTTTTTCCTGGATTTTGGGGTTTTAACATATCTTAATGCCTAATTCCATAAACTAGTTCCCTAAAGAGAAAAGAAAATTCTGAAAAAGATATTTCTTGTAGATTATTTCTTAACTGTTGTTTTTAAACTGTCTTTTGTGTTTTCCTTAAATTTTTATTTTCAATGTGTAGAGAGCAAAGGCATCTTATTATTTCCATGTCTATTTAAATAATCTCTCAAATTTATTTTTTTTACTCTTAAATTCTTGTTCCCTTAGCAAGTGATGATTGCATTGAAAATTTATTTTTAAATGTACCAAAAAAAAAGAAAGAAAATATATTTATGCTTGAGGGAATAAATTATTTCCTTGATATTACAGAGTAAATAATTTCTTCAGCAGTCACTGTAGTGGTTTGGATATCAGACTTAATAACTTAGTTCTTTTATTCATTATACTAAATCAAATAAATCCCCAGAGTGATGAAGAAAAGTCTATCAAATAAAAAAGGCTGACAAGAATTAATGTAAAAATGTCCTTTGTTCTCACAACACTGGACACAATTCCTCATTAAATATATTGGTGGAGAAACAGCAACAGAACTCATCTGCATACCCCGGATAGTTTAATTTTATTCAGTGGATTTAATTGTTGTACCTGCAGACAGAAGATAATCTGCTGCGTGCCATATAAACTTTGCAAAGTGGGAAATTCACTTTAAATTGCTTTGCTATTGAATCCAATTTTCATCCTCACTGAGGGAGAAAATATTTTTTGTTATGAATGGGTGGTTGTATATTTTAACTACTTCACCTTTACCTCTAAGAATAGGCCTAACAAGGACTCCCTTATTTTCCACATAGTGCTCCTAGCTATTTCTAAGATACCCGTGTCTACCAGGAATTGTTCTGAATAAGTGAGAACTGCTGTCACTTTGGGGAATGGGGCTTAAGCATGGCAGCCCTGCTCATTTTCAGTCGTGATCAGCAAGCAAGTGGCCACATCTCATCCTAGAACTCCCTAAAGCTCTGCAAGGAATGGATTAAGTGCAGGAGCTGGGCTTGTTTGAATACCTGTGTGCAATTAGTAGCTTCTTCTCTGTTTCACATCAAGGTGGGTGCACAAGGGCTGGTTTCCCGGTGCTGGGGAAGTGGTGTTTGGCCAGAAGTGGAGTGGAGGAATGCGTGGCTTCTTTGCCCCTTCTGAAAGCATACTTCTCTCATTGTGTGGCAAATTGGCATTTAGCTCCTTCATACCTACGAATCACAGGAAAAATCACTGTCTCTCACAGGAATTTCAAGAGCCTGTTAGAATCTCCCTCATTTGACAGAGTTAGGTATAGCAGGGGACTGGAGAGCAAGCACCAGTAGGATCTGTCCTTTGCTCAGTCAGTGAGGTTACTGTGGCTGCTTCAACTGTGAGCAGAATGAAAGCCCTAAAGTACAGGTAAATCATCTACAGCACACACAGTCTTAAACTATCATGGGATGAATGATTATTAAAAAGGGAAGCTTGTAGTGGGGGTGGATAGGGTGAAGTTGTTTGCCCTTTAAGATGTGTTTGATTTAGTCAGGGGGGTGATTAGATTTTCTAATCTGAGAAAAACCCCTGGATATTTTTTTTTAATTGAGGGAGGAAAAGAATATATCAATTATTTTTCTTGTTTGGTTTCTGAAGCAATCAAATAGGATGGTACATATGCCACACGTTTTTGTACAGTGTGAACACTGGGAAGTGATTTATGGAGGGTTTTTTTGAGTTTTGGGGAAAATAGAGCTGGAATCTCTTCTACTACAAATCGTCTCTAGAGATGTATACATCTGCCTCAGCCATGCCCCATTATGCCCAAATCACAATATTCCTGTGTCTGTAACATTTTTAGAGGTTGTGCTCTTTCTGTAGCTGTGTCTAATTACATTTTCTTGCAGTATAATTTCAGTTATTGTTTTAAATTGCTACTTCATCTCCAAATATATGTTGGCAAACAGCATTGCTGTGTATCATAATTTCTTGCATGCTTTTACAGTTTCTCAGACTGTGGAGTGTGGAAGGAATGGGAAAAGGAAGGAGGTTGCACTAGACCAAAGCACTCTAGCCAAGAAGATTTGGAAACAGCAGGCTTGATTAAACCTGATATTCCACCACTTGTGCCTTCTTCTAAGTGTAGTTATATAAGGAATCAAACAAAACAAAGGGGCTCTGTCAAAGACTTGTAGAGAAAATGAATATGCAAGTTCTAAAACTATCCAGTATATTAACTTGCATGCAGGTAATCCAGAGGATTTGTCAGGCTTCACACAAAGAAATGTACATCAGGTACATCATAGCCAGAACCTCACAGCACAATAGTAATAAACCCAAAAGATCATTTCCACCATGAAAACCATCTGTTAGATTTTTTTTTAAGGGATTTTTGGGCCCGAAGCGTGGTTTGAGTTTTCATGTTTAGAATTTCTTCCTGTTGTTTTGATAAGACCTGGATACATAAAATTAAGCCTCTCTTTTCTGCATTACAGTTTCAGGCTTTTCCCAGTCTGAAACATAATTTAGTGAGTTTTGATTTGAGAGTTGTGGAAACAATTGCTCTACTCCCACACTGTCATTAGCGGTACTTCCCCCCCCTCCCACTCCCCTTATGATACCCAGAGAATTGAAATTGTGTTGTTCTCTTTAGGTCTCCTGAGCTGAATCCATTTCATGCTGAAATCAGTGGAATTTGGAGCAGCTCTTTGTGCTCCTGTTATATTCAGGGGGGAATTTTTTCGCATGAGAATTTTTCCTGTGCAGGAGGAGAGCTGCTGCTGTGTATCTTGGGCTGTAACTATCCCCTAGATATGAGTTCAGCCATCTGGGAAAGAAATATTTAATTAAAGAATTAACTGTACCTTAGCACAGAGAAATGTAAGTGCATACATCTAGGAGAGAAATGTAGGCCACACTTCCATAAGGAACACGATTTGAGAAAAAGCAGCTGAAAAAAATTCCTTTGAGCAAATGAATGCCTAATATTTTAGAACTGAGAAAAGAGGTAAAAAGGAAACTTAGGTGTGGAAAGGATGGACTATTGAACACAAACAATACTCTTTATAGACCAAAAATGAGTTTGTTACTGGAATAAATTTGATAGTTCTCCTCATTGATAACACGGCAAATTTTAGGAAAAAGATCCTTAATGAAGACATATAAATGTCTTTTATGGTGAGATTCAAGGAATTGATAGGACCAGCATGTGTTTTGCTCATGCACATTTATGGATGAAAACAAATTTCATTTTAAAGTACTTACAAACATAGAAGGCGAATCTACAAGGTCCTGTAGCATCAAATTTAAAATAGAGAAGAAGATGTTTGTTTAAATTTCTGCATTTATACATAAGAGAAAAAGAATATACAGAGAACTGTAATAATTTCTTGGTAAGTAGGAGCATAAATGGAAAGGATATAGAGTTATGTTACTTTTGCATTTCAAGCTGAAATAATCTATTGTTGGCAATTGCAAAAAAAAAGTGCTGTGACTTTCTTTGATATCTTTCTGGTATAAAAATCTTCAGTACTAGATTTCAACATGACCTGTAGACTTATGCAAGTCAAATAGCATCACTTGTTACACCTGCACATCATGAAGGTTCTCATTGCTGAAAATTATTTTGTTTGTGTCTTGGTATTGTTGAACTCTCTCCAAAGTGAAGGGTATTAAAATCTAATACAGCTTTTCAATTTAGGAGGATGTTCAACACTTACAGAGGGATTGAGCTGAGCTTTATTTATTTTGTCGTTCATGAGGCTTCATGCTTATCCAAAGGTTTTGGAATGGAGTGACCTGCTGGGATTCCTTTCCCTTTCTTCTGCCTGCCCTGCCCCCAAACCCCCATTCATTCAACTGCTTTTTCACCACTGTCTCTGAGGAGGATATGTTTTAAAATATCTGTTCCCACAATTTTTAGTACAGCATTAAAAAAAAAGAGCCTTAAGACAAAAATATAAACTTTTTTTATGTTTGGTGGTTTGTTTTTATATTTTTAACAGGGTAAACTATTCTGTTTTATGGTTTTTAAAATTTTATTTGTTAGTGCATAATGAAGCAGCGACATGGTATTAAATTAATTTATGCTGTTGGATTTTGTCTATGTCCTACTGTGATGTGAGCATGCATTATGGATTTGGATTTTATTCTGCCTATGGTTATTGTTGCGTGCATGTCACAATATGAAAAGATTAGCACATTTTCTTTCTTGAGTCTTTATTTCCCTGTGTTGTAGACATGAAAAAGAGGGTCATGTAAGTGCATTTGTTATAAGATTATTTACTGCAGTGCCAGCAATATAGATAACATGTGCAAATAAACATTGATTTAGCTTATAACTTCTGGGACATTTGCAGTTACAAAAACTGAAACTGCAAACCAATTCAATATTTACAGGCATTTCTCAGATCCTTCATAAAGCTTTTCTCCATATGAAAAAACTTATTTGTTCCTATCTGTTTCTTCTCTAAACTACAACCCTGCTGTTGCACTATGGTTTTGCAGAACTTTGTGAAAAACAAATTCCTTCACTCAGAACCCCAAAACCCTAATATCACAGACTGATCACATAGTAATTTTATTCTTCAATACTTATTTAAGTACTGTGAAATATACATTCAATATACATTCACAGTAATTAATTAATTTTAGTGAATAAAGATAAAACTTTATTACTTCATTATTAAATCTATAATCAAATAGAATTTTATTTTATTACATATATTTATTATTTATTTATTATTTCTTTAATTATTTAATAATTTATTTATTATTTATTTATTTAAAAGAGTATATTCTTTTAGAAATAGTGCACAAATGTTTATATTGCCACAACATTTATTTTATTACTATTAATATTATTGTTGTTATTATTATTATTGTTATTGTTATTATTATTATACAAACCTATAAAAAAATATGGCTTAAACTAGAGAAAGAGCAGTCTTAGCTTATTTTAAATGTGGCAATAACTTCCTGACATTTTTTTCATGCTGCCAGTCTGATGGACTTCAGTTTCTATGAGATTTTTGCCAGGCATTTCCCCTAAATCTCCTGTGTCGTTGTTATTAGAAGCAGAATTCAGATTTGGGCTCTTAACACCCCTGGTAAAGACTCGAACTTATGGCAAGTTGCATTTCAAGACAAGCAGGAGCAATGCAGACACTGTTGGTGTATTCATAAAGCCATCCCTAAGAAGACTGGGCTGGTCGTTGTTTGAATAATGGATGGCTCAACCCATTTCTCTCTGGCTTCTGTATTCAAAAAATTATTTCTTCTTGTTAGCAAAGCACATAAAGTCTTCCTTTCCTTTCTTTCCACATTGTGCTGCACTTTTATGATGTTTTTGTTTGCTACTGAGATATGCTCCCATCAGCACGTGGTCAGGTGTCAGTCATGTTCTGTCACATCTGATTTGTTTTGCTCTCTCATTGGAACTTTCTCTCTTAATTTCACAGATGAATTTGACATTCAGGGTCTCTTCCTGTGCTGATTATCCAGAGATAATGAATGCTGCTTGTATATGCATGTATTTTCACCTTAATATAAAAAAAGTTTTGACATTCAAAAAATAACACATCAGTCAGACTTCTAAATATAAATAGATTAATCAAAGAGACCTTGATTTCTCGGTGCTTCATTCAAATTATGTTTATTTGTGAATTGTAGTTTCTAAGGAAAGTATAATTACCTTTTGGATGTTACACCTTTGTGGATTTTCACTGTAACTTTGGTATCATTACAATTTTATAGGGAGCTAAAAGAATAAAAAAGACAAGGCATTTCAACTGAAAAAAAAAAAATTATGTGAGAAAATGTTGCTAATAGCTGTGAATAATTTCTCTTTTTGGCAATCAGTTGGATATTGCCATATGGAGCTTCAGATGAAAGAATAATTTGGCCATTGATTTCAGTGGGGTCTCTTGCCAAGTCCCAGAGCAGAGCCAGGGCACGGGACCTGCAGCAGCAGTCACTGGAATTCCTGGTGGAATAAGGCCACAAGAGCATGGGGGAACTGCATGCCTGAGGTGTTACTTCACAGTATGATAGGAGTGGCTAGGAATAAAGCTCCACTCTTGTTTATGTCTTTACAAAGATGAAAGTTGCACAAAAAGCCATGGAAAAGGTCCAGATTCCGTCCTGGCAAGGCACAAAAGCGGGAGGACGTGACAGAGTGCTTCAGAGACAGTCCCTTCCCTCATCATGGAGGTGCTCTTCTTAACCATGCAGTAAAACTCTTGGGGTGAGGTTAAATACAGTCTATAAGTCTGTCTTGTTGTTGTCTAATTTAAAACTAATTTTGGTACTGATCTTTCCTAGTATTCCTAAGTTTTTCATGAATAAATGAAGCAGCAGATCATAGGAAATACTCAAAGGTTTTTAGTGGGGAAATCCACAGGGCAATCTTTCAACTCTCTGAGGCAATTAGAGAATCTCTGTGAATGGCATTTCCCCTGAAATACATCCTGATTTCAAAGTGAGTTATATTATGTAATATTTACATCCATTCAGACTTTCCACTAATGTGTAAGAATAGATGCTTTCTTGGCTCCATATGCATAATGTGGTGAGGTGAGGGGAGGTGAGCCACTTAAGTTCTAAGAACATGGTTCATCAAGGGTCTGTGAATCCCAGCTCAGAATGGAGTAAGATAAAATATTCAGTCTGGACAATCAGCGTTTTTGTATTGCTCTAAGTAGATGACTGTATTATTTTTAACTTATGCACCATTTAAGAACTGGAAATTGGTGTAGTGCTGCTATCCTCAGTGGCACTCACTCATGCCAGCCAAGAGTTAACTCCAGAGAAAGGAATGATCCCTGCATGTCAGGCACATGATGCAATGTATCAGGCCAATTCATTGGTATGATTCCAATTAAGATTTGGCTTTAAGGCAAATTCTGGAAACTTGGTAAAATCCTTTCACATTATGAAGTAGAAGATCATCTTGGAAGCACATATAGTGAAAAACAGGAAAAACGAAACTAGAACAATAAGGAAGGTAATCAAAGGCACATGTGAAAATGTCAAATTTTGCAGGCAGCAGCTGCCATCAGTACCTGAAAGGGAAGTCATGGATGAGCTGGGAAATCCTTTAAACACTCAATCTGGGAAGTAGCTGGGTGCATGAAGGATTTTCCAGGTGTTCTGTGTACAATAGCATAATGTTATTAGACTCTCTAAAATTATGCAGGGTTTTTAAGATTTGGTTGCTAACTGAAAGGAAATCCAGTACTGACAGCTCAGTAAAGGGGGCAGCTGACAAAAATACAAAATTCTGGAGCTGGAAGCTCAAGTGATAGCTGAGAAGAGAGGGTGGTCATTACAAACTGAGATGTCCTTTCAGCCTCCTTTCATGAAATTTGTTCTCTTCCCTTTCCTTGGGTATTAACTGCCAAGAGCTGAATTGATCGTTTGCCTTCAGATACGAGGGAAGAGTGGGAGTATTTCTCCTGCTATTAGAAGTCACAAGTTCCAGCTTCCATGCCTTGTGAGCTGTCCTCCCTGTTTGTTCAGCTGCTTTTCCCTCCTTGAAATCATTGGTTTCTTGCAAGGTCTAAACCCACGTTGCTTTTTCACTCATCCTTCTTGGGGCTATAATCTGCTCACTTTCTGCCAAAAAACTGCAATCTGCTCTTTTTTGCCTCAAGTGCTCAAAAAACATGCAGGTGTTCAAAACCAGCAGAGTTGGGTTAGCACTTGGACTCAATCTTAGGTGTCATCTCCAGCTTGAGAAGTCTGTGATTCCATGTCTGTAACGCACTTGCAGCCCCCTGCCCCCAGGTGAGGCCCCTGTCTCTGCCCAGCCCAGGGCACAGGCAGCCTGTCCACCTTGGCCTTGGGCCACAGCTTCCCCCATTCCTCCAAGCCTGTCCCAGTTCTCAGTTCTGTTTCTCCAGCTGGGGCCCAGGGCTCGGCAGCAGAGCTGAGCTGAAGGCAGAGCTCAGCGTGGGTCAGTGGCGCGCTTCAGGGTGTGCCAGCCTCCCTTGAACTCCGGAGGCATAATTAGGGATAATAGCCAGTAGATCAAATTTAAGTGCCCAACATAAAGGATAAGGTATAGAGCATTCTAAAGGGTTTTGTGTGTGTTAGCTCTTCATTATTTTCAATCACGGCTGCAAATGAGCTGTGTAAGGAGAGTACATCAGTGGAGATTGCTGTGTGGTTGAAGTGCATGTGAGTACAATTACATACATGCCACTTTCTGTCTGCTGAGTTGTATTTTCCACTTAGAGAGAGGGAAAGCTGCTGGAACATACATTGACAATTTGTTCTTGAATTTTCTGGAAGGTAACCATTGTGACTGCTCAGCCAAAATCATTATGCAAGATTCAAAGCGTGTACAATTTCCAACTCTCTTTCCAAGTGTGATTTGCTGTGGTAGTGAACTGTGCATCAAATTCCTGTCAAAGCATTCTAAATGGCCTTTCTAAAATACTTCTAGAAATGTAATTGGAATGTTAATTGTAATAAGTTGAGCTCTGTGACACTCTCATAAATCTGGGTAAAGTGCAACAACTCTACATTTATACTACTCTAATGAAAAACACCAGCACAGGGTCTAATGAAAAGCATCAAGGCAGGGTCTTAAAACATAAATGGTGTCCAATTTCTTTGCAAACTAGATTTGTATCTGAAGTTTCATTGATTTGAATTAATCAAATAAAACTAACTTCATATTGCTCTCTAATCCACACAAATTCTTCCCTGGAAGTGTAAGGGTATAGTGGATCACATGGATAGTGATCTCAAACAAAATTTCAGCCATATAAAAGGCCAAGTTCTCTTGTTGCAAGTAGGTTAAAGTCCAGATAAAGTCATATATCTCAGAATCACTACTAGTTTAGGTATAAAATTGTTCGCACAATTGCTTGTGTGCTCTAAATTAGAGTAGTTGGTAAGAAAATTGGTTTTTTAACTAAACCCTAGAAGCCTGTAGGAGCACATAATAACTTTGGGCTAGATAATTCTCTCCTGAAGAAAGCCTCAAATAACAGTGCCTTTTCAACAGGTACTTTCAGGGAGGAGTGTCGGAATTTGTCTGCTGTCAAATGGGTCAATAGAGCCAATCCTATGAACACCTGCATTTTTTTCCACTGAGTTCTGTTAGCTTGGGGGATGACCCCAAGGTCTCATGTCTCCTCTTAATTGTGGACTTCTGTATTTGGAAGTGACTTCACATAAAAATCCCAAACTTACGATTTCCTTGCAATCTTCCTGGATGCAGGAAGAAAAAGTCTGTTTCCAGCTGTGTTCCCCTGGCACAGCACCCTGGAGGCAGCTGTGTAGCTCCTCTGGCCAGAAGGGCATGTGGGGTTTGCATCTGCAGGGGCACAGCTGTCCCCAAGCCCTCTGCTGTGAAGGACCACATCAGCACACTCCAAAAATTATGGCTGAGGGGGAAATACGCAGCCAGTTTCAAAAAGCTCTATTTACCTCTGTTACACAGCAGCAGTTACTGTTGGAACGTTAGAGACTTGATGATTTTGTATTATTAAAAAGGACAATTTGATTTGCCTCCTGAAACTTTTGACAAGTTCATAATGGCAGGCAGATACTGGATATAATTAATTCTCTGAAATGAAGGAGTAGAAATAATAATAGTAACACTAGTGTAATGTATTGCTCTGATTTTTTAATGTTAATTATATCAATGAATTATTGTGAGGTTAAAATATTTAAATAGAGCAGTTTGCAATTTTTTTAATTGCTGCGTTTGTGCATGATGTAACCTGATAAATATTTGTACAAACAGACTTTGTCTTTTCCAGGGAATATGAAGACATTTCAAGTAATGCATGCTGGAAGAGAAACTGTCTGATACCCAAACAGTCTGAGTTTTAAGCATTTAATTAAGGATCTTCTATCCTATATTCAGAAAGATGCAAAACCCAATAAAAAACTGTATTCAACTGAACATTTAGCCTGAAATTTGGGGAATACGAATTATTATCTTTTCTCTTTAATGGATTTCACTAGACTTTAGTCATATTTTTTACTCTTGGTGCCCTAATCTAACATCTGCAAAATGAAAATAATGTATCTGGGAGAGATTATTGTGGAATTCCCGTTAATTAATTTATCTGAAATTCTTAGAATTAAAGCAAAAAGATGTCACAGAAATACTGTGAATTCTGACTTGAATATAAATTGATTTAAACAGATGTCAAAGATATCCAATTTGAAATATTAGTAAAACTATGTTTTATTTATTGATGATGTTTCATTTGAGTTAGGTACTGAAATAACACCTTGGATAACAGAGTCCCCAGAGGATGTAATAGTCACACAAATAGAGTTTTGAAGAGACTTATTTGTTTATTCAGAAAAAGATAGCCATTGAAACAGCAGCACATGCCTTAAATCTCATTAAAAGTTAAAAAAATTCTCTGAGTATATTCCATGTATATCGGTGTTTCTAATCAGTGCAACTGTCCAGGGAGCAAGCTGGAGATTCTGGCAGCATTCAAACAATGTTCCCCCCATCACTGCCTTCTGGCAAACTGAGGGGAGAACTGTCTTCTGTTTTCCAACCAGAAATGATCTGCTGCTTTCCCTGGAGTTGGTCACTTGGTGCCAGCGGACATCTGGCCTACTCTGTTCCATACATAGATGACAGAAGTGCATAGAGCTCTATTTCTAGAATTTTCCTTGTCGTCGACACTTAATTTGCAGTAATATAATTTAATATTAAGTATTGTAGGGAAGGAGGCCTCTGTGTGCAACAAAATGCACAGCTTGTTTTCAAACTGCTTTCCTTTTTCTACTCGAAACATGTCAGGATGCAGTGAATATCTTCTGCGAGCGTAGCCATATGTTTCCCCTCTGCACCCATGTCAGGACCCATATGCTTGCCTGAGTTTGTTTTCTCTGCATGCTCCAGGATTTTTCTATGGCCTTGTCTTTTTATTTGTCTGCAAATAACTTAGCTCCCGTTTTGAGCTGGAATTTGTGTAAGGAAACAATTATTTTCTGATTACATATACATTAAACCTGAGGGAAAATGATCAAGCTTTTTTTAAAGAGCCAGGATAACATTTTAGTTCAGCAAATTCCGCATTGCTTAAAAGAAACCAAACTAATTCTTCCCTCACTAAGTATTTTTAGGTTTAGGAAGATCTGAGTTGCAGTGATGCTTTAGTGTTTAACAGTTTCTGCACTGATAAAAAACCTTAGCAGGCAGCCATTGACAGCTAAAAAAATAAACTGCTGATTAGAAACCTAAATGACATGAAACTGAACTCAGCCAGAAGTTGAAGGAGGTAGCTAAAATGTTGAACACCCAGGTGTTTCAAAGGTGTTATCAAACTAGCTGAGAATTGGAACTATACGAGATGGGTTCTGCTATAACTGCTCTTGCACTTGTTTTCAGATTTATGAAGGTGTGAAACTAAAATTGCGTAAAGTATCTACTATAGGAGTAGTATCACAGCTTTTCTGGCTACTGCAAGTAAATTCCTAGAAACCTGTATAAGAAAATGGGACTGTAGTGGTAAGAAAGGGCAGGATTCCAGCAGTGTCTCTCGGGCTGAGCAGACCAGCCTGCAAACTCTAAGTCATTGGAGTTAGTAAATACAGCAGTGTGGGAAAGAGTCTAAGTTTACTTTTATGTGGAGCAATGCCAAATTTATCCACTTCTCCATACCTCTAGGAGACAAAATAAGTTGATTTATCTGCCTGCAAAATTAAATAATGCATTACAGAATGAAACCATGCAAGTGAATGAGATATGCTGTGTGACCTTAGTTGAGAATTGAGCTGTGAGAAGAAAACTCCCAAGTTTCCCATTCCTGATGCATCTTTCCTTTTCTATTTTTGTGTAATATCTCCAGGTATCAATACCCTTTATTAGATTAATTGCCCTAAAACTGTACCCTTTCCCAATAGACTATTTGCTTATCTGTACATACGAGTGATGCTTAGTGAATTTTTCTCGCCTTCTTCTTGTTATCCCAAAAGGGTAAAATGGCTTATCCTGAGATATAAGTACATCAGGGGAATGAGTAAAGCCAATCACACTCTCCTTAATGTCCTTTTCCTTTTCTTTATAATATCTCTTGGAATAATAAATTTCCACCTAATTTATCTGAATCTGAATTAAATTATCTAATTATCTAATGAATCTGAAAATGCAGATCATTTATTGTCATTATTCAGATGGTAATTCTGATGTTCCTAACATATTAAATTCAGTCTTTTAAGAAAAGGATAAAAGCTTTCTTCTCATTTGTCCTGGGTTTTTTCAAGTTTCTGGTATGGAAATGGAATTTATTTACAAAAAAGAAAAAAATCACACTTAGGATCTCAAGGCAAAAGTGATTTAAGGAAATTAGCAGAGAAAAGGAATTTATTGGCCTGTGAACCAATGAAATGTTGAACAGATTAAGGATATGAAAAAATCAGTCCTATTAATCTTGATAAAGGAGTTCATGAAGTCAAAATATTTTTAAATATTAGGTGTCATAGAATGACAAAAATTAGCATTGGTTGTTTATAATCCTCCCAAGGACTAAATGTTATTAGACTTTTATTTCCCTCAAAATATGTTCATTAAGGCTTAACTTGTTAGTCAACACAGAGTGATTTCAGCAACTAAGCTACAAAATACAGCAACAAGACTAATTTTTCTCAGTTGTTCTTCCTTTCATTTTCTTTGACTCTTTAAAATTGCATCTTTAAAAGGTGCTATTGTCTCAGACTGAAGCTCACAGTAGACTGCATAAACTGAAAGGTAAAAGAAGTCATGAGTGTAAAGCCAGGAAATGTTGATGAGAGATCTTCCTGGGAAGCAAAGGGCTTAAACACCTCTGAAGCAGCAGTGAAATTGCCTTTTTGCAGCTCTGGGGTATTTTTGCACACTTTGGTGCAAGCATCATGTGTGCTTCAGCAGATGGCCTTCTCTGTCTTCTTAGCACTTCAACAGTTTATTTCTGGGACAACAAATACAAACTCACTCCAGGCTGCGAGTAAGGCTGTACAAATAGTTGACAATCATTTGGGCAGGCAAACAATACCTATAATAATATAAATATAATTTCCAATTAGGGAAAAATGCTCACGTGCTTGATGCCAGAACAGTAATTTGGGAGTTGAATTGATCATTCTGCTTTAAAAGAAAAACCAAACAAAACCACAAACACAAGGGAATATTTTGTCTTGCACTCAAAAGCGAAAGAAATGTTACTCAAAAACCTGCTGGAAGAGGTTTTTGAGAACTACTAGGAGTAGTGTTCACATTTTGCATACTCGAAGTAATATGGTTTACATGCACTCTGGTTCAGTTCTCACTTCTCAAAAGAAAATCTTGTTCTCTGCTAATGTTTCAGCTGCTCATGGTCAGCCTTCTGTGGATTCTCTGCCTGCTTTTGGAAGTAATAACCATGTCTCAGAAGGTCTGGAAGTTTTGTATCCTGTGTTGCAAGTGAATGTCTCAGGGAATAAAGCTCTTTTCTTGCTCAGTTTCTGACTGGAGAGTGTCAGAGAGAAAGGCTCAAAATGCCTCAGGGGAAGGGTGGCCTTGATGTCAAATTTGCTTTGCCCAGGAATTTCTTTTGGACTGTCAGTTAAAGGGAGATTTTGAGAAATGCTCTATAATTCTTCCTTCAGTTTTTTTCCCCTTTTGATAAAAATAGTCAGACTTAACTAAAATTCTTAATTGTACCCAGAAGTTCATTAAAGTTTGTCTATATTTCTCTCTGATTTATAATATACTTCAATTTAATTTTAAGTTTTCCATGCAATGAATATTTCTAAGTGATAGCATTGGTAGAATTGTTTTGTTATTTTTAATAAACTATTAGCCAATCAATAAAATAATTTAAGCAGCTATAGAGCAGGAAATCTTTCATGAGGCCATTTTTATCATATCCAGCCCGAAGTAATCATGACCTTTGGATATTGTCTCATGACCAGTAAAGTAAATTGCTGAGAACAGCAATAAAAGATAATAATAATAAAAAAATAAAAGAAAAAAACAATAAAACCTAAAATCCAATAAACCTGTCGTATCCACTGTTTTCTCTTTGCACAAAATATATACTGCTATTCTGGGGATTTGTAGTTTTCAGCTGAAAAGATTTTGTGGGCTTTCAGCATAACATCAGACAATTTTTAATGTTGCTCACCTCTAATATGGGCAAAACATTTACCAGGTAATTTTGATAGATCAAAATGCAAAGCAGTATGAGAAGAAATGGACTATTGTTTAAAGTGAACAGAAATTTATTTAATGATTTTATGTTATTTTTCTGAGCAATAGTGAGGTAATAATGAAGTCCAGTTAAGTATCACAATACTCCAAAGAATGTGGCTTAAGATACAAGGAAACACTTGTCAGATTTTGTCATTCCTCTTTCATCTAAGTATCTAGAACTGGTAACTAGTGCTCTCCAGTGCAAATGAAGAACAAAAGACCAAATTTTATCACACAAAATGTTTCAAGGAGGACTGGCTCCTCATGCTGTTAAGAGCCTCCTCTGGTGGCTCCTGAAGGATTGTAGTTGATGTGGGTGCTTTGAACTAATTTCCAGAGCGTGGCTTGTGAAAATGAACAGGATTTGGCTTGGGGTGGCTGAGCAGGTGGGAATAACAGAAGGATAAATTTTTTAGACAGCCCATAGGAGGTAAAAATGAAGGCAGCACTGTCCCTTTTGTTTGTGGACGTTGATGAATGCGAAGCAGCCATGAGATCACATCTTCAAGGCAGCATCAGCCAACCTTGAGTAAATCCATCCAGATTAGTGGGATCACCTGGAATGAATTCAAGAACCAAACTCAGGAAATCTGGACCTGCAGCAGCTTTCGGGAAATGGGCTTTGCAGTCAACCTCTCCTGAGATTTCTGAGGGTAGAGAGAGTTTGAAAGTAGCTTCCAATTTTTTGCTTTTGCTTTTTCTTAATGATGCTCAACACCTGTTTTATGCAAGTTATGGCTAGGGTATCCAGCAAGTCCTGTTCAGCTGTTGATTAGTGCTTACTTTAATGAATGTTATATTAACTGAAATGAATGTAGCAGGCAGGGAGGCAAACTAGAGGAGACACAGATGTCTATCAGCACTGACAGCTAAAAATAAAGGACCTACTGCCAAAAACCCTGCGCTGAACCTTGTAGTGGTCTGTTGAGTTCAACACAGCAGATAGAAAACATGAATAGTATGGGTCTCCAAGATAAAATCCTCAGTAGTGCAGATGGTGGTTACTCCAAAGGAAAAGGTTTCCCTTTTAAATTTTGTTTCCATCAGAGAGCCTGGCATTGCTGGAAGAGCTGTCATCAGCTCTGCCCTAAGGGCTGGGGGAGGTCCAGGTGACCTTCAGCACAAGCACAATGGTACAAAGCTGTGCTGCTGCACTGATGGATAAAGCTGCAGTGGTGGCCTAAGGGTATTTCAAGCCCTTGTCATTATTCTCCAGAAATACACACAGGGTCTGACTAAAGGCAGATCAGACCTCATGACAACATTCTACGTTAATTGCATTTTTTAAAATTTCATTGTCATAATTATACTTCAAAGGTATGCTTGCTTCCTGTATTTACATTTGAAAATTTATGCAGATCACAATTTTTTTTAATTTAACTTACCTTTGTTCCCTAGGACTTCAAGGATTTCTTGGTCAGAGTCTAGTATATTTTGTCTGGAAAAATTCTAATTGAAAGGAATAACCTTTCAAAAAGTGTTCAGAATACTCCAATTTGGCTTGTTTGCTCTTCCCTTATTTTTTCCATAGCAATTCTCATGCTAAGCTTCCCTCGTTCTTGTTGGCCTTTCCTATTTTTTCAGTCCGTACTGAAGCCAAATGCTGTGATATGTTCAGCATATTAATAGATATACATACAAAATCAATCCTGCAATAAAACTTTATGGGACTTTGGTGGCCTTTGCTTACCTAAATTGGTGTCATATGTTGTTCTGTGTAAAGTTCCTCTGTATTTATGTAAATATGCTCAAAAGGAGGTATTTTGCTTTTCTACTTTCCTGAGTAATAAGGAGATCACATGCTATGTAAGAGAGAATGCTGATATTCATGAGTGAATTCCACTTGGGACTGATGAAATTTCTAATGAATCTTTGGCTGTGGTATCTCCTTTAGAAGAGCAAAGAAATTGTAGATTTAAAAATACGGCTTCAGTGATATTTATTTTATAGAACAGCTGTGATTCTTTCCTCATTCAGACCTTCCTAGTTCTTACATGTCACATTTCCAGCTACTTAGGAGGAAATGTAATTCATCATAACCACATATCAACTGTTATGTCAGCCTTCTTAGCATCACATGCATGTCAGTGATAGGAAAAACTGTGGTAAAAATAAAGGATTGTTAAAAAATTAATTTTATTTTTACTGTGACGACCATGACACTTATCTCTGTGGTTATAGCAGATTAACTTTATAATGGAAGTACACAAAAAAACAGCTCCTAAATTAATTATAAATAGATAGAATAGCCTCAAAGATTAAGTTTCAGCAGTGGTTATTTATTAAACATGCATTATAACAAATTTCACATTTTTATATATTTATATGGTTTATACTGTAAAGGGAGGCAGCTTTGGAAAATTGGAGAGAGGCTTTATTTGAAATTAATCACAAAATAGCAGAAAGCAATATTTGTGGGGTTTTTTTTCCTCACACCTTCCTCTGTCTGCCTCCCTCCCAAGCTTGAGTTTAAAATCATAAGCTTTAAAGGGCTGCTCTGATATGGAAGGATTAGAATTTCTAAATCATATTTGTTTACCTTTAGCCAAAAATGTCTATAAATGAATGCCCTGAAAATTTTCCTTGTACTGTGGGGACAGGAGGAATGTCTTTGGAGGAGGTTTCCGAGGATTGATGTGTTGATTGCAGTTGAACTGTCTCAGGACAATATAGACAATGGTCTGTTCCAAACAATCCCTTGTAGCACGGGCAGGAGTCCCTAGCCAGAGCTGGTTACTAAAGCACTGAGATGGAAGAACTGAACTTTGGAAAGAGACTGAAACTGCTTCACCTCTCTTCCTAATGAACTAATTTTAAATTAAAATATAGAAGTTACCGATTTGAAATTATGGCAATTGGTCCTGGTGGGAGTTTCATATTAGCACTATGAAGAGGAAAATTCTCCAGAAAACCATTGTTGCCACAGTTCTTTTTGCATTCAGAGGCTGGACTTGAAATCCAGAACTTTTAAACTATTTTCCAGATGTTTTCTAACACATGGCTAAATCCATTCTGCTATCCAGTGGTCAGGATTTTACAGTTTATTCAGCCTCAAATACAATTATATCCCTGACTTGATGCACTAGCAGACTTTTAAAATTGGGATTACTGTAATAGTCCAAGAATCAATTCAAAATTTAGAAACATTACATTTTTTTCAAAAAAAAGATCTTGGCAAGGAACTGAAGTAATTTTCTGGCCAAACACATTTTTTACTTACTTATCTTTGAAGACGCTACTCAATTAAATATCAATTTCATATTCCTTAAAGGCTCAGCCTAGGAGGAAATAAATAAACACCCAAATTACAGCCTATTTAATTTGTTGTCTTCACTCCCCTGCTTATAAATAGGAGTTTTAGACGTGTTTCATCCTCTACCTCAAGTATCACCAAACAATATTTGTGGAGTATTAGTAGCTATGTGCTGCCATCCTATGAGCTCTACTCAGCGGTACTGAGGGCTCTGAGCATCTGGTGCCGCTCCCCTCATTGGCATCACACCATCTAAAGACTGAGTACTTCTAAGTGTGTGATCACTGAAGTGTTGCATCTTGAAAATTGAGATTTTTCAGGGCAAAATAGATTTGACTCAACAGCACTGTAGAGAATATTCTGTGAAGAGTGGGAGGCCTCTCAAAGGTAATGGTGAGTAAAATATTTTCCTACAGTGTTGATGCTCATGAATGGTGTTTGAGCCAGAGGGGTAAACCACAGTAGTAGACTGGCTTTTGTTTCTATAAAAATGGTGTTAAATCACACAGATAAAGGTATTGGCTGTTTGGAAATAAAGTTTACTTCTTTTTTAACTTTCATTGCAATTTTGATAACAACTACACAGAACAAAAAAAAAAATCTGTGTTTTCAAAAACAATAAAAAAAATCTGTCATGGATGAATACACAGAAGTGAACACAGGCAGACAGGGAGCTTAAAATATTTTGATGAATATGTAAATTATACAATAATAGAAAGATCAAAGCAGTAATAAACCCTTATTGTCTCATAGATCTGGAATCTAATAGAGAGCTCTTCCCAATAGTGGGAGAGCTGCAGGGTAGGAAAATGACCAGATCCAGTACTCACCATTAACCAATTCCAAACTTTACTCTTAGGAAAGGATTAAGTGGTATGTTGTCTTCCCATGATATTTTTCCAGATGACTGATCCAGGCTGCAGCCTGTGCACTCAGCTCCCTGCTCTCAGCTCCCTTTGCCCTCTCAGCTGGATGGCGCTAAGAAAGTGGTGCCTTTCCTGTCTTATCCCAGCTTCTACTCCAGCACACTTCCCCTTCCTGGCTAAGTGGAAGGTTTTTGTGTGCTGTGCTGTGTGTGACTTCCCTCTCTACCCTCCCAAAGCCTTTACACATAAGAGATGGAAATGAGCAGCAGTGCCATGGCAGCAGCACACAGTGACCCACCACAAATGCCCAGCCCCAGGTGCAGAACGATGCTTTGGTGCATCAGCTGCCAGCTCACTGCCATGGCCTTACTCTGATGCCAGTGCTAAAGATAAGTTCTTAAGTGCCTTTATGATTAAAGACTTAATACCCTGAGTTCCCTCTCTGTAACAGGGACCAAATCCCAAAGTGCTGATTTGTGTGAGTCAATGAATCAGCGTGAGGTTAAAGATTATTAATGTTTATTTTCATTTTATGCCACTTTCTAGAGACTCTGTTTGTCTCTATTATTCATAGCTTCATTTCTCTCAAGAGGGACTGTAACTGGCAGTCAGGGATGTATATGGAGCATCCCTGGAAAAAACAATGCTTACAGAAATGCACACCTAATTTAGCAAATATTGTATGAATAATGGTAGCAATTTTATCTAAGGGATGAAACTGTACTGCAACACACATAAGTCTCTGCAAGAAACTTCCTAGAATCTTCCTAGATTTTCTCTTATGATAGTTCAGTGGGGTTTAGTGAGAATCCTAAAATACTTCTGAAGTGTTAGTATGTCTGCTCCTTCCCCATCCTCCACACTGATGGAGCTCAAACCCAAGGTAGATGTTTTAGGAAATTGTTTTTATCTTTGAAATCATAGAGAAGCTTAAGTGGAACATCACAAGTAAGAGTCTAACACTCACAAATATAATTGTTGTAGCTTTAAATAATTCTGGATCACCTTGGGAAGTACCATTTTCTGGTATGCCTATATTAAGTAATATAAAATTTGAAAGACAGCTTACTGTGCTTGAATGAAATGCTGTTGATCCTGCCTAACTGGTACTAGCCCTAGGCTCAGAATTTTTTAGAATCCTAAGGTGTTGGTATAAATTTTTCTTCCCCTCAGTCTAGCGTTATTCTGACTTGGCTGGGCTTTTTATTGTCTCCCACTGAACTCTACCTGTTTCTTCGAGTCCCGAGTCACTGAACCTTTCTATTCTGTTTTGCACAGACCAAAATGTGCAGTTAGTGATTAGTGATTGTTATCTTGTGATTTGTGATTTGTTTGGCCAGCTGAGCTCCAATGCATCTGCATCATATTACATAGCAAGCATTTACAAAAGCTGCAAACTTACGAGGCTTTTTAGGTGGGTAAAACACGTTCTCTGCCTCAAGACAGCTGGGATCTGTATTAGGCAAGACACAGGCTGAGGCCCAGGAGAAGTATCTGGAAAATGCTAAAAGTGTGTTTTGATAATTTAAGAGGCACTGAGGGGAAGAAGAGTCCTGGCTCTAATGGCTTGGTACAGGGAAAGAATTCTTGGCAGATGAAGACAATGAAGGCATTCCAAGTGTGGGCAGCTAATCTGACAAAACTTAGGAAAAATATTTGAAGATAATAAAATGTCTCAGGAAAATATAAGAAATAGAAGAATTAGCGTGGGAGAAAAGCTGTACAGAAAGCTTGGGTGGACTGAAATCAAAAGGATTTGTGTGTTGGAAAAGGCTCATGTACAAAGTTTTGTAAAACAGAAAGCTGGGACCTTGTGTTCTTTCTGGTTTCCAAGTTATGTGAGGTAGGTTTTGGCTGGAGCCTCTGATGTGTAAGTAGTGAAATGAGGAGTAGGTTCAGTTCTCACTTCTCTTTCAGCAGTGTCCAATTAACTTACCTTCATCAGGGATTTTTCATTAAGCAAAATGTCTTGACTCAATAATCATAGAGGTCTTTTCCAAAGTTAACTGTTCTGTGAGTCTGTGATTGTCTGAAGTACAACTGCTAACATTGCTTCATGTGTCCTCGTTATTCCATAGCATTTACTAAAAAAATAAAATTGGGATTTTTAGAGGGAAGCAATGGAATTTGCTTTTAAGTGCCACAAACACCACATAAATGCCAGTGTTAGGCTCATGCTACCATGAGCAAAGTTGCCTTTACATCCTCACTTTCCAAACATTATTTCCAAAATAATCATCTATTATGCCACAAACTTCAACTTTTACTCCCTTACATCTGTGTTATAGATATGTGTAAATTATAATTTTAAATGTGGCCATCTTGCTAGCAAATCTAAGCAAAGGGAGCCACCTCCACCCACCTTTAAAATATTTACATAATTTTCTTTCTCTTGCCTTTCTTTAAATCTATGATTTAAAAGCCTCAGCTGAACCCAACTGCAGTCATGTCATTGCCACATAGGATCTGGAGAAGACAGCCTTCCAAAAAGGTATCAATTGTGCCAGATTAAACAGACTGAATCGAAAACATACTGAACGAGGTGAAAGAAGAAATGTTCTTGCTTTATGGGTAGGAAGAGAAACATGAACAGATCTGAGGTACTGATGTAGACAGGACTTCACCTTAGCTCTGAGAGCAACTTGAATGGCTTAAAACTGCCGCTGGCTGGGTCCTGTAACACTGACAGGGCTTAACTCATTAATTCTGCCCAGAGAGATGCTTTAAAACAGATTTGTTGTGTTGGGCACAGGAGCTAGAATTTACTGCACACTTGATGTGGACATTCTAGCTTAAGACTCTGCACTGCTCTGTGATGAGCTGCTTAGACGTGCTCAGAAATGTATAAATAAGTCTATGACAAAGCTGTGAGTCCTCAGATTCCTCAATGTCTTTTTCATGGCCAAATACATCTTCTCTCTGCTGAGTTTCCATTTTGCATTTTTCTGCTGATAATACTGTTTGCCATCCATCAAACACATGCAGAAAGGGGTAACAGAGTAACAAAAGGCATTATGTTATTGCACTGGAAATGGAAAAAAGAAGATATGGAGAGATAAATTAAGCCTAAATTCAAAATCAGAAATAAGTGTCTTGCTAATCTTGCTCTGTCTCTCTCTAAAAGCTGAATAATCATTTTATTTTATTTGCATATTACTTAGCAAAAGCCAGATGATCTGGCTTGCATTTTGCTTACTAGGCTAGTCTGCGTACTCACTGATCCTTTTCCCTCTGTTATTACCTGCTTGCTTGCCTGCCTGCTTCTTTCTCTGAATAGTGCTGTTTTCATTCTCTGTGCCAACTTGCCCGTATGGTGAAAAGAGCCGTTTCAGCGTCCCTTTTTTTGCATTTTGTGTGTTATTTCCCGGCGCAGGTGGAGCCCCGCAGTGCGGGATGAGCTGCGGGCAGCCCGCTGTAGCGGCACCAGCGGAGCCCGCAAGCCCCGGAGCGCCATCCCCGGCACGACAGCGCTCACTGTGACCCTCGGCACGCTCCTCAACACCTACAGAACGCCAGATAAATCTTTATTCATTTGTTTTTTCTGTTTTGTACAACGCCCCTCTTTTATCACTAGATTTGACTCTTGTATTGTGCTCTCGCATGATGCCTTAATCTTTTAACACTTCGTCGTCTCTTCTGAAGTTCCTTCTTGAGAATATCAGATTCCATGCAGGGGAAGGGAAAGAAATTATCTTCAGGATAACAAAGAGGATAAAGCTAGGAAGAGATATCAGCTCAAAACCCAACCTAGCATATTCTTTCCTTTTCACATTTTTCAATTTTTCTTAACTTAAAATTACAGAGTGGATTGTGCTCCAAGGACAATAGTGTCTATTGCAAGAATTTTGTCGTTTGGGATGTGTTTTGGTCTTTGGAGATTTTTTTTTTAATGCATATTTTAGGACATTTCTGTAAAGTTAGCAGAATGAATGTGAAATATTGAACAACTATTTTAAAGGATCATATTTTATTTTTCTCCCAATTGTTTTTGCTGCTTCTATAAGGCAAAACATACCAGGTTTGGTCTCACTCTCACCTCAGTGAAACTAGATAACAGAGGTTTCCAAGGCTGATATTGTGTAATCCGTTCCTGTGGCACGGAAAGGGGAAACATGTCAAGTGTTAAGTGCAGATGTTGGGCAGGATGGCGATGGCAGGGGCAGGCACTGTAAAAACATGCCCATGGCTCACTAGCTGCCCAGTTGCCCATGCAGCTACTGAGGGGATGTTAAGAGAATTCCCTTAACAATCTTGTTAAACACACTTTGATTGTGAAGGATGACTACTGCGCTTCACCTCCCTGAGGCCTCAATATGCTGAAGCAGGCAAGCTGTGCAGTTTTACAGGATGATATAGATTCATAAAAATAAATTAATCATGTATGATTTTTCATGCTGGCAGATGCTAAGTTCTGATGAACAGTTTTGTGCATGATGTTCTGGATTTTCCAACCTAATTTGGCCATGTTTTTTTACTTCTCATCTCAGTACACAAAACAATGTACAGAAATACAACCTGTTGTCTTTAAAGGCAGAATAGTTTCTGGTAGTCATACACTCAGGAAGAAGTATTATTCAGAATATGATCTGAATAATAAGATCTAAGACTGGAGGAAAGTTTAGTTGATGTTCTGTTTTCACTGTGTCCTCAGATAGGATCAGATTTTAAAAGGCTTGAAGATCTCTCAACAGAATTTTCAAAATCACCCTCAGTTGCTGTGGAAAACCTATTTTAATGAATCTGTATGTTTAGGTTCCTAATTCCATTTGAAAACTTACATTTATCTTATCTTTGATGTATTTCTTCTGCACCTTGCCCCTTTTGAAAGTAAAAGATTTATGATCAGAGAAGTCTAGAAATGGATGAGATCGAGGTGGAGCATGGTCTGTTGTAGTATTTGGACCGTGGCTCTGTATTAAGCACTTATTATGCACTACATTTTTCATCTTGGGCCACTATAACCAGCCCAAGAGCAGTTGTGGATGGCTGGCACCGTAAAATTCAACAGAAAATCTCCTAATTCTGAGATCATTCAGCTGCCGTTAGCTTTACACAACCCACATAGTTTCTCCACATGGGGAAAAATTAACATGAAATTTGCATATAAAAGGATAGGTTCTGAGATGACAATTAAAATTAGATGTGAGAGCCTAAGTTTTTCACAGACAGCTCAGGTCTTAGCAGTGGTGAAGTCTTAGAACTTTTCAATATCTCTTAGATTTCCTATATAGAATAAAATAGATCTCGTTGTTTTACTTAGTAAATTCATGATGTGATCACATCTTGTATGCTTTATAGAGTTACTGTTCTCAACTCAAAATAAACATATATATATATAAAAGCTTGGAGAGAGGAGTAAATAAGGATGAAAAGGGCTATCAAGACTATGGAATGGCACCTGTGTGATGGAAAATGAAGTAAAACTTCCCAAGCCAAAAAGCCATGTTTCAATTGAAACACATAAATATATCAGTTAGGGATATAGGATACATTGCTATGATGAAAATGTTTGGGAGACTAACTAATCAGAATTGCTATCACTCTCTTTCTATCAGATTTCAAGAGCATACTAAGAAATTTCAGCAGAGATTTGACTAGGATCTAAAATGTTCTTCGATCATACAGCAGGGAAGGACTTTTAAATCTACAAATAATTCCCAAGGATCAATAAAGTGAAGAAACGTTGGTTTTTTGTTTTTATTTAATTTTTTTTTTAATTTAGGCAATTTTGTGATTGATGAATGTGAAGTTACAGACCGCAATAATCAACTGTACAAATGTAAAATCGAGTATAACTTCCTGCGTAATTTTTTGAACAACAAAGGTCTGGTTACATGTCAGCCACAAGAAAAAGATGACCAAAATCATTCTGAGATGCATAAACAAAATTATAATTTGTAAAATTGGTAAAATATTAAATAATATGGCTGTTTAACCCTTGTTAATTCTCAGTTGGAAAATTGTCCTAAGTCTACATTCATCACAAAGTAAAGCAGTTGCAGACGTAGTAGGCAAAAATATGAAAACAACTGCAGCTAAAAGAAACAGGATTGTAAGGAAAGGTTGAAGAGAAAAAAATTTAGGAAGCAAACCAGACAGCCTCTTTTGGTGAGGGGAAAATTGAGTTTGTCCAGTGTCAGCAGTGTTCAGCCCAGCTTTGGGCAAGACCTTTCATTCATGGTCCCATCATTCACATCAATAGCAGTTACTAGCTTGTGTTTGGTTGCACAGGATGATGGTGAGAAGCCAGAGGCTCTTTGTTTTCCAGGCTGGCAGTTTCTTGGATCTCCTGTGATCTGGTTTATTGTTAGTCCATAGTACAAAGACTGTCCTGCCAAGAGCTGTCAGTGATCTCCCGTGCATTATCAATCGTGGTCACTCTTCTGTCCTTATCATAGCTGATTTGTCATTGTTTTGGGATTTTACAGCCCACGAGGTCTGCTGTCACAGCAGATTTTCAGTAATTCCACATAGCAGGCACCAGTGCCCTGTTAGCTCCATCCCATGTTGTTAGGATAGGGATGTGTTGGCTGCCACACTGTAAATCTCTTCATAATTTCTACTTTTGACATTTGTTTCTTTTCATGGTAGGATGGCACGTTACACATGCCTTGGAGAATGCTAAAATAATACAGAGAAGGTAGAATAATATTCACTAATTCCAAGTCCAGATTTTCTGCTTCTGCAGGATAACACTAATAATTTGCTGTGTCCAGTCTCTAGTACTGTCTGTACTAGAGTTCTAGATGACTGTTGTAATATTGGCTTCTTTTACTGGCAGTATTTTGTTACATAGATCATAGCCCTGCCATTTCTTCCCTACCAGAACTTTATTTCTATTTCTTTCAACAGACCTTTTCAGAGTTAATCCTATCTGTGATATCATGCCTACAAAATCTATCAGGTGACAAATACCTTTGGCTGACTAGGATACTCCAAGTTATGACTGTGATATGCTAACTTTTACCAGACTGGAATCTCTCAGAGGTTAGACATAGTTTTCAGGGGACCTGCAGAGTGATTTCAATAAGGTTTTCATAAGTGTTTGAACTCTGAATTGTACCAAAGGCAAGAGGGGAACAATGAAGCGGTGTGGCCAAGTTCTTTCCATTCTTTCCATCCTTTTGAGTTTTCATGTATTGTAGACAGGATTGCAGTAAGAATAACAGCAGCAGCCTGCTATTGGAAAGCAGAAGAATATTCTTTTTCATGTGAGGTACAGGGCAATCTGTGAAGCTGATGTTCAATACACTGGAATAGAGACACAATTCCATACTTGGAGTATGGCTGTTATCTTCAAGTAAGTGGTAGATAGCATCCCAACTATTTCTGAGCCCACAGACTTCATTATTTTGTAAGACTGTCCAAGTATTTTCATCCTTTATTTCCCCTTGAAATTGCTAACACTCCATTCAGAATTCTGTATCCACCAGTCCCCAGGAATGAACTGATCCAATTGCAGAGTGTTTGTGCGCAGGGCTGGGTCATGTTGTGTCCAAACAAAGGATTACTAGCAGGAAAATGAGCTCTAGCCCCATCTTACCTGTCAGGAACATTTCAACTACAATAAGCAGCTTTATTTGAGGCAGCGTAGGGAATTAAATCACTCCTCCTACTGGGCTGCTTGTGTAGATCGTTAGGATATGGCTTTGTTAAGAGAACTTGTTTGTGGAGAAAATAGGAATAGGAAGGTAAGAAAATTGGAAAGAAAGTTGAATAGGAAAGTACCTGAGCCTCATCTACCTTTGGCAATTTTCAACAGAAACATTATTTAGGTGGCTGCTCTCAGGAACTCCTTAGTGACCACAGTGTTTCTTCTGCTGTGTCTATCACTGAATGGGACATTCCTCTTTACAATATGACTATATTCTTTAAGCTTTTTCAAATGTTTTTGGATTACACTTACGATTTCCTGATAATTTGTGTGTTTATTTTTCAAAGCGTAATGTTAAAGGATCTATTAGAAAACATACCTTAGGAGCTGTGCAAACCCCTAGCAGGCTCAGCCTGAGTGGAGCAAGAGAATTCCTTCCTGCACACCCACTCTACTGTGAGGTGCCCTGTGGTGGGTGTGATGTACAGCACCACACATATTTCAAAGAGGAATTCTGCAATCCACTGTAAATTCATATTGCCTAGAAGACAAAACAGAGATGAATGTCTCATTGCATTAAACTTTCTTGGTATATCATGCCAGAAGTAAAAAAAAATCCTGAGTCCTGGTTTACTCTTGGATAAACTTATTTCTAAGGCATAATTTACTTTTTTTTTTTAAAAAAAAGTAATATATAAATTTGATACCAATTGGAGCAACAGCATTCCTGGCTGCTGTGCATTGTTTTTCCAGAAAATCAATCCTGGCTGTGGTGGAAATTTAAGTCACCTTAGGTTAAGGCTGGGAGGACCGGGACTTGTGGCTGTATAATGATTTAGCTGAATTGCACTGAAAACTCACCACATTTACTTTGCACTTGCATGTAGTTTGAAAGTTCAGGGCTGTAGACATCTCATCTGCGACCACAGACATCTCAGTTATCATGAGAGCTGAGGTTACTAAATAACGAGTTACAATGCTGTTGGAGGAAGCTCTCACACAGTGCTCAGTGAACCAGTTTTGAATATTAATAATTCTGCTTGCAGCTCTTATGAAAAAAACATGTTGTAAAAGAGGGAGATGAAAGGAGGAAAACAGATTTTTTTCAGTATATGTAGTACTGAACACTGTGGAAAAGCACACTATTAAAAAATGACCAAAGTTGACCTCTATCTTGGTTTCAGGATGTCAGACTCTTAAATCTATATTTAGGCAGCCTGCAAATTGTTGCTTTTCCTCCTGTAGCACCGAATACCCAGCAATTTCTATTAACTTCCCCTAAAGCTGTGCAAAGTCACCAGGGCCCCATCAGCCCCTCACATAATGCAAAATCAGGTCTCTCATCAGCAATCAAATTTTGTGTGGAACTGGAATCTTTCAGTCAAGGCAGAATCAGGTAACACCAATAACCCTCACTGTTTTATTCATCTGTAGTTGCTTGCATACATTTAATTTCCATTTTCCTCCCTTAACGTGCTGCACTGGTGCAACTGAGTCTTAGTCAAAAATATCCCAAAACACAGCAGAGAAAAAGCACACAAGACATGTAAATATGTCAGAAAAATGAGTAAGGAAAACTGAGAGGAAAATAAATCTTATTTCAATGAAATCAGGGTATGAAAGGATTTTTCACTGAGAGTGAAGGAGATGAGCTGAGATAGCGGCCGAGTATGTGGGCAAGATAGTGCTTATTGTGATAAATGTTGTTTATGTGCACTCCAGCAGGAAGTAAACTGAGATTGCTTTTTCTTCACTTAAGTCCTAGGAGTGAAGCACTTGAGTAAGTGCTGATCTTAAAGTATTGAGATTAATAGGGTTAATTTTTCCCTCTTATAAAAAGACAAACACCCCTTCACCCTGATATTCATGAAGCCACTAAGGAAGGAATAGAGATCCAGAGCCATCTAAGGATTGAAAAAATGAGCTCTTTGGCAGTAACTTACAGTGAACTATTTTATCTTATATTACACCAATAGCAGATTTTATATGATTCCAAAATAATGCATGTGTACCATAAATTATGTACACAAGTAATCATAAGTTTACTAACAGTTTAACCAGATAGTTTAAAATTAACATATATTTGGTTTTTTTCTGTATACATTAGAAGATTGAGGAATCTAATTTATGATTTCAAAGTTGTTTTTTTTCAGGTGCTAATCTCTAGTTTTCCAATGAAACATTAAAATTTACATTAAATTTCAGTTCTTAATAAGAAGAGCTACAAAATGCTTAATCTGATGTTAACATAATCTTAACCCAGACCTTCTTACAGAATCTGCCTCTTCTCATTATTGATTCCTTTTATGTTTCTTTCCTGGCTCTACTGTGGATTGAGAAAGTCATTCTGACAAAATGGCTGTAATATCTTATATTTGCAGGGGCTGCTTGATCTTAGCTGTATAGTGCAGATGTATCTCCATTTAAAACAAACTGCAACTGGCTTCATGACTGCTCTACATAAATCTGACTGCATTTAGATTTCTGATAAAAATGTCCAATAAACTTTTGTCTCTGTCATAAAAATGAGCTGGGGTGCCATTCTTTTCAGTTGTCTTCTTTTGGGGACAATACTAGGAAAATGAGTTTTTCAGGGCTTATTTTAAAAACTGAAATTCATTTCTGTATGTCTCTGTAGATACCTGGGCCTTTCTGTTCCTGATTTGATGTACCATCGTGATTAGATAATAGCAAGTTGTTCTATGCAAAGAACATGACTGAACTTTATTTCCAGTGGTTATAGAGAATCATTTAGTGCTTGTTGGTACACAGCATATGCTGTTGTTTCCTGTGCAGCTTTTTTAATAGATGCTTGCCTTTATATTTCTCACCTGAAGGCAAAAGAGTAGTTGAGGAAAAAAAAATAATCAGGAAAAAAATCAAGCCAAACATATCTTTCAATACTGAAAAGCAAAAGTATAGCACCTTTTTGAAAAGAATGTATTTTAGATGTTTCCTGTGCCAAAATAGAATTTAAGCAAATGTGTAGGCCATTGCCACAGAAATGATATTCAGCAGGAGGATTGTGACTATCACTTGATTTCTTGCTTTAGGTTCACATTGCTTTTACTTTAGCCTGAGATGATATTGAGTTTAAGAAATTTTACCTTCTTGTAGTTGCATACGCTGAATTATCTGTACAAATAATATTTTGTTGCCAGTACTGGGAACTCAGTTCCTAGGGAATTGTGCAATAACATTGCCTTTCAGTGTACTCTGGAAAACTATCATAGAAGACAAAATAATAAGTGCCTTGCAACACCCAAACATTCAGCAATCCAGCCTGTCCTGGAAAATACAGCCAAATGTTTGAAGTGCTCTGTGTATTCTCTAGAATGGCTTTTTACTGGTTTCTAGTAGAAATCAAAGTCTACAAGATGAGATAATTAAAAAAAAAAAAAAAAAGGGCTAGGATGGACTGGAATTGAAACTGAATTTATATTGTAAGTGAAGGTTTCTCCAACTGGGCATACTGTCCTACTGCTGCTTGTTTTCTTTCTTTTTGGTCAGGCTGGTATTATATTTATTATTATGTTACCTTGAGGTTTCTGTTTGGGGTTTTTGTTTTTTCCAAAACCTTCTACAAGAAACTGGTATACATACTGTTTTATTTACATAGGTTGAGCCTGCTTGGAGCTCTTGCATTTCCTCTTGAAAAGCATAATTTGCTTAGAGTCATTTTTAAAATTATAATTGTTAAAATAGTTTCAAATTTGAGTCTCTGAAATATTTGTGGATGATGTCCATATGGTATTAGGAAGGCTAATTAATTAGTTGTTCTAATAACCTGAAGATGGTTCAGTAAATTTCTTGCTAATGCATTTTCTAAGTGCTACCATGTTTATACATTTCACTGAGTTGTTACAGAATGACTTGTTCCCCTGACATACCCTTGTGAGAAGTGGAAGCTCACTGATCTTCTCAAGAGGGCAAGGTTAAATTAATGACTGATTCAGTCAGTCTTTCACCCTTCATTATCACTGAATTAATTTATTAAAGAAATTAAAGATCATCTTGAGTGGTTTAATGTGTAAATTTCATTTTAAACACACATCGGGCCTCATCTATTTACAGAATAATGATTAATGGGGAAGTTTAAGAAATATGTGCCCTTCACAAATGGCTGATCATGTTAAATTGCAAGACCTTCCCTCTAACCCCGCTCTGTGGTAAAAACTAAAAGCATGCACAGTTTAGTAAACTTGGTTTTAACAAGGAGGAACTCTGTTTAGAGTAAACACTTGCTGTGTTAGTAATGTGTAAATAGGCTTTGGTAATTATGATGAAACTATAGCATTTCAGGGTTTCAGAAGGTGGCAGTGATAAGCCTAGAAATTATTATGGTTTTACTTGCAAAGACAGGAGAATAAAGAGTTCTCAGCTGCTTCCATAATAAATGTGAAAAGAGTTCTTTCCATATATAATATTTTTTTTAAAAATCTACTCATGTATTTGAATAAATATATGCAATCTTGGACTGTGGTCTTATAAATGGGATGAGATCAAACAGTAGGGCAGGAGGTCTTGAAGGTATTTCTTAGGTTTCCTTAAATGATACCAGTGACTCACTAGGTCATCCTTCTTTTGAATCAGTTTTGAACCAATGTTTCATAAAGTACTAGTGGGAAGTCAGTGTGGGAAGTGCTCTTTCAGATGAGACCATATGTGCCCGTGAAAGTTTCCCCCGTTCTCTCTTCAAGAGTAAGATTTGGAGGTTTGGGTTTTTGTTTTGCCTTGGTTCACTTCACTCCACCCACTGCATCTAAAAATGAATCCCATAATTTTAATTATGGCAGCCATTCCTTTTTTTTTTTTTTGAAAAATGAACAAACCCATAGTCTTGATTAGTGTTTTTTTTTTCATGTGATGTCTATTGAATCGTATCCTTAATAGGTTTTCAGTGTTGTAAAATGAAACTGGAATCCATAATTCAGTCTACAAAATGTTATATTTACTTAAGAACTGCAAATGTTGAAGTCTTTTATTCCTATTAAATACATGTAGGCATTACAACAGCCTTTATTATGTTGGGCTATGTAGAGGTATTTTTGTTAGAGTTTTTTTCAATAGGGTTTTTTGCTTTTACTGGATGGGGATTTTTGGGGGAATATGTTTCTACATGTATAATTTATAATTTAGTGTCTGAAAGACAGCACAAAGAACATGCTGATTATTCAAATTTTTTTTATTGGCTCAAATATGCATTTATCATCCCCCTATGCCATCTGAATATATAAAATCACTCTCTATAATGGGGCACCTACCTGGTAAAAATTCAGCAGCTCTGCCTAGCAGTTTGTTCTGTTCAACACCATCTGGCAGCTGCAAGCTGGTTATATCTCCAGATAACCTCCCTGTTACTTCACTAACACCATCCAGTGTCTCGTGGCTGAAATACCTTTTGTGGTCAATTTATTGACAGCACAAAGAATGCATGAAATTGCATTAAGAATGTTCCTGCTAAAATTATTCTGAGATACTTAGTTTAATAGCACAGTCATGAAAGTGACCAAATATGTCAGCCTTCTTACTGAAATAATTCATATTATTGTTGGGATTAAATAAAAGGTGCTAAAAAGAGGAGTCCTTTGGTATGATTTCTACAGTCTGAATATAGATACTTTAAAAGCAAGCAGTGAGATTTTGGAAAAAGACTTGGAAGGAGCAATGAAACATTCAGAAAACCTGAAAATTTTTAGGTCTATTTTTGGATCAGATGTTGGTTTTGTGCTGCTCCATCTGCTTTCATATTAGAGAAGCTGAAATGAGACAGGGAGGCAAAAAAAATCTTTAAACATTTATTGATATTTTCAATTAGTCTGCTCAAATATATTGGTATATAAATTTCTGTGATCATTTGTGTACAAAAAAACCCAAACCAGTAGAGATCATTTCCTATATAGTGGAGAGGAATCTTGTTAAGATCTTCTTCACTTCAGATTCATTGCATAGACTTGTTCACTTAATCCAGCAGGGGAGATGGGACTTGGAGGAAATTGGTAATATTGTGACTGGGAGGGAAGGGGGCGTGGGGTATTTGGCATATAGTGGAGGAATGAAACTCTCTCAGAGAAAATCAGGTTGCTTATTCATGACCTATAGCAGCCAAAAAAAAGGACCCAAAGTCCTTTGTCTGTGGGTCCCAGCCTGGTTTGCAGGCTCAGTTCTCCAGCTCTGAGGAGCCAGTCGCTGGGTTGTCCACCTGGGCATGATAGCACAAGCACAAAGTCATACAGAAAGAAAAAAGGTGGTCAATACTTACATACTGTGATTATTCAAAACTTTGAAGTAGGTTTTTCCTCTGTGTCCTTGTTTTGGAAGACAGGTGTCTGCTAGGGAGGGCAGGAGCCCCACTCGGAACAAAAGTGTAGATCCCCTCCTTCCAAATTATTATAATTTGAAATCAAGGGGCTCTCAGGCAGAGATCTGGGGATAGGAATAACAGTTCTTTACTAGTATTTATAACAAGGTACACAAACAACAATAACTACAGCATTAGCAAGAAAACAGAACCAGGGACCCAGTGACAGCTTTCTCGGCTGAGACGGGAAGGGATGGAGGAGAGGCTTTGTTTCACAAACCCCTCGGGCAGTCAGTCCCGGTGCTCCTGCAGGGCTCTAAGGAACAGCCGGCTGGAACAGCAGGAATGAGCTGAGATCCTGGGCTGGTGGCTGAGGTGTATCAGCAGGGATGAGCTGAGATCCTGGGCTGGTGGCTGAGGTGTATCAGCAGGGATGAGCTGAGATCCTGGGCTGGTGGCTGAGGTGGATCAGCAGCTCCGCGGCGGTGCCTGGCACTGCCACACGTCCTGGCAGGACAGGGGGTGCGAGGCCACCAAAGAAGAGGGAAGAAGGAGAAGAAGCAGCAGCTCCATCTGGGTGATGGCTAATTCCTTTTTCCCAGCCGTAACAGCTCCCAGTGAGTGTTCCACTCTGAAGCTGAAGAAATCATCCAGTCCCCAGCTTCCCCTGCCCTCCCTTTTTCCTGCCCCCTTCCCCCCTGAGCCCAGCCAACTCTTTGTGTTTCTCAAGCAAGTACCAGCAGTCAGATTTCCCCACCACTGATGGGTAAAAATTCCATAGGTGAGAAGGAACAAAAGGAAAGACACCTAATTCCCAACATTACCCACCCCAATTTTTTTCCCATACCAAAATGTTACATCTATTTTAAACCTTGAAATTATATACAAACACCCACTACTTTAACTATATACATATGTACATGCAGATACAGATACAAGCACAGTGTCTTGGGTAGTTCACCTTAAAACGAGGTCCCTTGGGGTATGCACTGGGTCTCTCCATCCTTTTGCATCACCCACCAGGTGCAACCTGGTCCCTGGTCCGGCATGGCAGCACTCAGCAGTGGAGTCACTTCATTTAATGCACGATAGTCCACAGTCAATCTCCATTCTCTGTCAGACTTGCGCACAGACCAGATGGGGCTGTTGAAGGGTGAGTGGGTTTTGCTGACCACCCCTTGGCTCTCCAGCTCTCTGATCATCTTGTGGATGGGGATCACAGCATCTCAATTTGTCCTATACTGCCGGCGGTGCACTGTCGAGGTGGCAATCGGTACTCGCTGTTCTTCCACCTTCAGGAGTCCTACTGCAGATGGGTTCTCTGATAGTCCAGGTAAGCTGTTCAATTGCTTAATGTCCTCTGCCTCCACAGCAGCTATTCCAAAAGCCCACCTGAGTCCCTTTGGGTCTTTGTAATAGCCATTTCGAAGGAAGTCCATGCCCAGAATACACGGGGCCTCTGGGCCAGTCACAATGGGATGTTTCTGCCACTCCTTCCCAGTCAGGCTCACCTCGGCTTCCAACAGAGTCAACTGCTGCGATCCCCCCGTCACCCCAGCAATGGAAACAGGTTCTGCCCCCACATGTCCTGATGGCATTAGGGTACACTGTGCACCAGTATCAACTAAAGCTTCGTATTTTTGTGGCTCTGATGTGCCAGGCCATCGGATCAACACCCTCCAAAAGACCTGGTTTTCCTGTGCCTTTTCCTGGCTAGAGGCAGGGCCCCTCTAGCACTGGTCATCCTCTCCTCCCTGGGCATACATGCTAGAGGTTCCTTCAAGGGGATCTGACAGATCATCCTTCTTTCTATAATATCTGGCAGTTTGGTCATGGGAGGTTGAGGCCACCTTCCTTTAGTGGAACTTTTCTGGTTACTGGTTCCCTGCCTGAGTTGACGCACTCGTGCTGCCAGGGCAGAAGTGAGTTTCCCATCCCACTTTCCCACGTCTTCCCCATGGTCACGTAGAAAGAACCACAGCTCAGTTCGTGAGGTGTACCCTCTCTCTCTAGCTGGGGGACGCTGGGCTTGGAGTTTGGGACTTGTGACTTGCACTGCTGCCATATGGGAACTGCTCTTCCTCATCTCCTCCCTCATTTGCCTTATCTCCTCTTGGAGGCTCTTAATCACAGCAGAACCTGCATTGGGCCATTGATCATACTCTCAAAATTTCTGAGCTTGTTGGCAACAGAACCCACCGTCTCTCGGCTGTTATCAGCGTTAATCGTCACAATATAGGTGGTGTAGTCACGTGGCCCTAGATTTGCCAGACTCCACAACATCTGCCCAGTGCACCTGACTTTGTTGGGGTCATTATCACCCCTCCCAAAAAGGACCCCTAATACCACCACTTCTCTCAGCTGTTGGATCCCTTCCTCAATGGTTTTCCATTCCCTTCTATGATAGTGCTCTTCCATTCTCTCTCTGTGGACAAACCTCTCTCTTACACTCATCAAAAGCCGCTCCCAGAGGGAAAGGGGCCCTTGCTCCCTGACGAATACCTGATTCACACCTGAGTCCTGGGTCAAGGATCCCACATTCCTTGCCTCACCACCATCCAGCTGCACGCCCGTACCCATAAGGTCCCAGACCCGAAGTAACCAGGTTGTATAAGCCTCACGCCCCCGCCTCACAATGTCTTTTTGTAACTTACGGAGACTGTCATATGTCAGAGACTCTGTAATGATTTCAACTTCTGGCTCCCCTGTGGGTTGTGAGGGCCCTCCTTTCTTATCCTTATCAACAGGGTGCTGTGATTTCATCTTAGACTTCCTCGTTTCCACAGGGGCAACAGCTGCTGGCTGTGACTGCCTTTGTGGTTCAGCTGGAACCTGGACGGTTGTAACGTCTGTGGGTTCCACTGCAGCACCTCTTTGAGGCAGGGGGAGGGTTTCTCAGCAGCTGAGGAAATGCACTCTATCTTCTGGCTCATCTCACGTATCTCCTTTACCAGAACCCCCACCCACTCTGGGTGGTTAATTTCTGAGGTGGGCTGTGGGGCAGGGGCAGGCTCTAGAGCAGCACCCCCTGTCTCTTGGGCTGTGCCAGGCTCTGGGGCAGCACCCCCTGTCTCTGGGGCTGTGCCAGGCTCTGGGGCAGTACCCCCTGTCTCTGGGGATGTGCCAGGCTCTAGAGCAGCACACCCTGTCTCTGGGGATGTGCCAGGCTCTAGAGCAGCACCCCCTGTCTCTGGGGCTGTGCCAGGCTCTGGGCAGCACCCCTAGTCTCTTGAATAAGTGTCAGGGTGGTTATCCCAGTCAATCTCCCCTGAATGCTTAACAGAACAGGCACATCAGCAACACCAGCCACTGTATGATATCATTAGCATTTAGAGAAGATTTTAACCCTTTGAAAACTGGTGGGGTAGGCCCAAGGAATAGGGTGAAGGGTTAGGAGAAAATTTCCCCTGGTGTCATTTTCTCCCAGTAGGTACCATTATTAAAGCAACCCCAAAACCATAGTGTGTGATAGCTCTGAATCCATGAGCCCACCTTTCAGAGGAAGTTAAACATCCATGAATTCCTCATCTCATCAACCCACAAAACAAACTGGAAAATAGCTACAGTAGCCTTAGTTATAGGACCTGCAAATGGGAGAAGTGTAGCCATGACCACGTGCCACCAAAACCTGGGTAAGCTGGACCACATGGTTCCACCTAACAAGGTTCCTATATCCAGTGCAAAAAAATTAGGTTATTTAAGAACTGTTATGCCTTTTTTGCCCTTTTCCTCTCAGTGCCCTCAGGCCCCACCTTGGGCGCCAAAGTCTGTCCACAAACGAAGAAAGAAGAAGCAGCAGCAGCTCCGTCTGGGTGATGGCAATTCCCTTCTCCCAACCACAAAAGGAAGGACACCTAACTCCCTTAACACCTAACTGTTAATGTATCTGTGTGTCAGCATGGCCTTTCTGCAGCAGAGAAAGCTAAGGTGACAAATACCCCTGTGAACTAGCTTTGGACTTGCTGCTGGAGTTCAGTATGAAATCACAACTTGAGTGAGCTGATTTCACTTTAACTCAGACCCCGGTGTTTCAGCACACAGCGCTGTAGGGTGCAGTGCCCTCTCTGAGGCTGCAAAGGGACAGAGCCACAGACTCATTGAATCACAGCACCGTGCATCTCTAGATGCATTTGGAATCCTATGGAATCCCACCAGAGAACATGGACAAAAATGGGGGTTTTTCTGATGACCGCCAACTTCTTGAGAGAAAGTTGGAGGATTTAGATCACTGTCTGAAATCTTACCTAGGTTCTTTCTTTCATTCTTTATTTAGCCTATAAAAACTAAAGTAATTATGTCATAATGTGTTTTTTTTAATAATATCTTCATCAGTGTGATTGAAACTGGTTTCACTATCAGATCACCAAAACATTTGTGTATTTCCCTGGCTACTGTTATCTATTAATAGTCCTGTGATGCTGAAAAGAATCTGTGAAGTTTTAGTGCATTGTTCAGCAAGGATTAGGGGAAGTAAGTAGAAGCAGTGAGTCCAGACATGTTACATCTTTGAATTGTATACTCTCCTTTGCCTAATATGCATTTTTTATGCGACCTTAATTGCAATTAAATGTTTATAACAAATATTTAATCAGGTTTCAATGATTAAATAGGCAAATTTAATTTTGCTCTCGTTATTTTTTCCTAGGTAATCAATGCAGATGTGATTTAATGACAAAGTCTAATTGAGTGCTTTCATTTTGTGAAAAGAAAATTAAAAGGAGAAAATACTCTTTTTAAATTAGAAGTAATGATGGAGTCACAGGACAATTCCTGGGGATTAATGACTATCTGAGAAAGCTGAAGGCTCAAGGTTTAGCTGTGGGCTGTTAACCTCAGGTGGCCATTAATTCTTCAAGTAATGCTCCATGCCCTGACCATTATTACAACTGAGCAGGGATGGAGTAGCAAGTTTCAGCAATTAAACCATCACCAATATATTTAAATGCATATTTTTCTCTCCCACTTGGACATTCTGACACAAAACACAATAAATCAAACTATTGATGATATCCAGTCAAACCCGTGGTGTTTTCCTTGATTTGCCTGATCTGTCATTGAGGACATGCCACGTGGTGTGCCACACACTGCTGTCCTGGTAGCTGTGCTGAACACACTTTAAATATACAGCTGTGTGTACCTGCCCCCAGTGAGCCTCAAAGCTTGCATGGATTCTTGATCTCTCTCTCTCTCTTTCCCCAGTGATGATGCAGATGCCATCAGCTTGACTGGCATCAAAATCATAGTGTAGGTAGCACCCTCTTGTCTTCACTATTCTACATGCTAATTTCCCCATCTTTCTGCAATAAAGTTATAGCTAAACCTTATTTTCCTCATTTCTGTGGGACTCTTGTGTGGCCCCACTAGTCAAAGGATGAGCAAGGCAGAATCCCCCACCAGCTGGAATTTGCTGCTGAAAACAGGGCAAGAGCTTGTACCAACACATCAGTCACTTGGTGTGGGGTTTTTTTCATGCAGGGAATTCTGACAACTGCAGCCAGAGCTTTTCTCGATTCTGTAAAGTCAAAAGATCTCATGCTATTGCTTTCAATTTGAGATCCACATAATTACCTGAGAACACCACTTTAGGCTGAATTTGCCTCTGTCTAAGCATAGCATTTATACATATTGTGTACTACTTGGTGCACACACAGAGAGTCTAGGAATACCCCCCAGGTCTCAGCAAAGCATGCAGGTTTTTCTAAAGGCACTCACTAAGTGGTTCAGAAACAACTGTTGAAATGCTTCAGAATTCCACTGCTAAAACATTTCAGTCTATGAGTCAAGGGCAGATTAACAGACAAAAGCAGCTAATCCAAAAATCAGCAGTTTATGCCTGAGTGGAACAAACAGACTAATGAAGCATACAGAGCTGGATAGGTCACAAAGAGATGTTAATAACATGTCTGCAAAGAGGTGAGCGAGCCAGCCACAGCAAGCCACCTTCCAGAGTGACTCTGGGTGAGAGAAGGACCAAAGATTACTACGAGCACTCCCTAATTAGCAAAGTCATTATCACAGGGTCATTGTGAGCATGGATAGCCCATGCAGCATAGGTAGCAAGCCCAAGCATTTTCGTGTCATCTGCTGGTTTGAAGTGCAGCCTGTATGAGAATGCAGGGCCTGCAGAGTAGGCACATAAAGATGTGCTTTACATCTCTTGTTTCACATAACTTTGAGATTTAACTTATTAGTCCCATTTACATTGATGCAAATGTGAGTAAAATTATAAATTATTCTCAAACTAATGTAAAACAATAAAACCTCGAGGGCAGCTTTGATTATTTAAGTTGATTGTAACAGTTAAATGTTGACAGGATAATGCATTCACCAATTATTCCACCAAATAATACATCTTTTATTGCAGTTCTCTACTTGTCAAGATAAATCTCTCTATTTGAAACTGTCTCTGCTGAAACTTCCATTTGTGGTTGTGTTCTCCCATAGCTGCTGCATGAAGAAATAAATTGTGTGCTTGCACATTATGCCAGTCCATCAGGATGTTGGTAAACCACTTCATACGCAACATAAACATTAATGGCAGCAAAGTTAGAGTTATGGCTGCTACTATCCCCTCTGCCTGCATCATCCATCTCTGCTCTCTGTCAGTCATAACCTTTGAGAGTTAGAATTTCTATTTTTAAATTTCTTCCTGAATGGTGTTTTATGGAGTTTTTCTCCTTCTGATATAGTCCAGCATAGCCATTAGTGGGAAAAATAAGAGCTGCACTTCAATGATTCCTGTAGAGATTCTGGCTTATTGGGCTTGGGGAGAAGGGGAAGAATTCCCTGTGACTGAATCTGCAACAAAAGAAAGTGTGGTTAAAAATGAAAAATAAGCCTAAATCTACTTCTGATCCATCTATTTCACAGCTATTTTCACAGGTTTTTCTCTCATACCCTCATTTGATCCTGTTCATATGGGCAGCACAGCACAGTATGAGCGGTAGGTCTGAGAACAAATGACAGGATATCCAACACCTCATTGCTGCATTGGAGTTCAAGTACTGCTCTTACATATCTGTTGCCTGAAAATGCAAAAAATTCCAAAAATTAGTCTACTCAAAGCATATAAAAGCAAGCAATAGACCCCACAAAGGCTTGATTAAATAATATCCTACAACTGAGGGAAGTAATTTAAATAAGGGATGGTGAGTGGCCCCTTACGCCACTGACAAACACACTGACAAATCACTTGTATTTTCTATGCATTAGTTTTGTTTCTAGAATAATTGGTCTTGACTGTCTCAAATTAATTGAGCAGAGATCACTTTCTAGTAAGTGATGCAAATTCTCTGCTTTTCATTTTGTTTATCACTCTATTACAGAATAAGGATCAGATATGGAAAGGGGAAGGCAAAGGAATCCAAGTGCTCCAAGCTCCTAAGAGTGTTTCCACATGCAGCTGGGAGAGATGCATTCACTTCCATTTGTTTTGACTCAACAAAAAAGTGAGTTACATAGCCAGTGAATATACTTGAGTCCTAGAATCATCTGTTAACACTTGATGCCAGCCTGTAAGATTAGAATCTGACTCTAAGCTATTGTTCATTATTGAGACTGAAGAGATGTGTTTTCCTGCTCAGATAATGGACCCAAGCAGGAATGATTACCAAGTCCTGTGGGAGACATTATCTAAGCTCAGTTTACACCCTTGTGGAGATAGGTGGAGCGTAAGGCTACAGCTTCACAACTCCTTATCTCTTATAGGGCTTCAAGGAACAACATACAAACTTGGCTTTCCCCGTTTCACCTACTGGGAGTGGAAGAACTGACATTATGTTTGGTTTTTCTAAATGCAGAAAGTAGTTCCCAACAGTAGTTTTTCCTTCTCAGAGGCAGCTCTGCCTCTCTGCCTCCTCTGTTCCCTCCCATAACCCACACTAGGATACTTCTGTGCCCTGTGCAAAAGGATTCCTTTAGATTTGAGTGTTAAAAGTAAAACTGAATTCTGTATCATGATATAAGGCTACAGATAATGGTTTTGTTCGTATTTTGTTACCTTTGTGTTTCATCATTGTGGAGCTTATAAATGAACAGAAATCTTCACTAGAAAATCAAAGTGACCTATAGGATATTTTAAAATGATTAATTTTTAGCACTTAAAAGATGATGATATAGAGCAGATTACTTTGGGGAATTTGTTATATAGTGAAATTCTGGAGCGTGACCATTGAGGTTAACTAATGTCCTTCCTGTAAGAGACTACCTCAAACAGTAGGGAAAGATACAGAACACATCCCTCCTTCTCCTCTTCCTTTATCCATCACCTTTATCTTCATTAAAATATGGATTAAAATTCTTATCCTCATTCTTTATCTCCATTAGACTGCTGTCACTTGAAGAAAATATCTTTCCCCTAGCTGTTTTCTAGGGATGTTATTGTGCTTTTTTGGTGTAGAGAAATATACAAAACTTTCAATTTTCAGCTTTTCATCCAGACAGTTGTTTGAAAAATACTGTGATACTTTATTTGGAGAAACAAGATTCTTTTCTTTTTTGCTTCTTTTACTTCTAGAGTATAGCAGTATTTCTTTTCTTGCACCACCGCTCTCTTATCAAGAAATTACAGTAATATAAAATATGCCATCCAATTAGCTTTTTTTTAAAAAAAAAAAATTGTGATTTCTTAGCAAAGAAGTCTTTTTTTCTGACACTATGTGTGGAATGTGCTTTATATTGTGTTTCAACCAGCAGTTTAAACATGCCTCTTGACTGCTAAAACATGAATGGCAGTCTCACTAGCCCATCTGTTTAAAGTATTTTTGAAGTGCTATAGCACAAGCCATAATATTTATGAAATTTCATATTCGTTTGGATAGTGACAACATTCTTAACTTTATCTCTTATTTTGTTTCTGGTATTATTGCCATAAAGAAAAAGATACTTCAGAAAGGAAAACATATGGGAGCTTAATTCTGCATACAAGGGCAGAGCTTTACATTGAATAAGAAAACATTTGTGTTTTTTTACCTTTTATGTTTTCCTGCAGGAAATAACATATGCCCTGAGAAGTTTGGGAGCAATTTTCACACCTTGGAAAGCACAAAGCCTGTGTCTGCCTGGCTGTGTTGTCAGAGTTGAGAGTAAACCCAAGCAAACCAGTGTAGCTCCAGCAGCATACACAGAACGGACCCGATGTCAGAGAGCCCAAAGCTGGACTTGCTGGTTATGGTCATTCCCTTCAAGTTCATCTCTTGCTGGGCCAGACAAGAGTGTTGAAAATCAAACAAACCAGCATAATGAATGTTTTACTGAGCCAAATATTCATAACATAAAACCAGGTTATTCTAGCTCTCACACCATCTAAGCATCATGCAACCGAACCTGCCCTTGTATAAATCCAGATGAATATGGTTGAAAGTACAGTAATCAGTAGGTTATTTAGCTCTCATTAATTTTCCTTTTTCTATCATCATATTCTCTCTAATATGCCTTCAGATTCTGCTGAACAAAATGTATTTTTAGTTTCTAAGCATGTAAGCTGTGCTGACCTCTCTTGTCAGTGGGCCCACAGTGGGAAATATTCTCCTGTTCTCAATAATATAATTTACAGCCTTCAAGTTGACATGGTGGTATCATTCACAAGAGTCAGGTTATTTATGTTCAGATGTAATTTTGGCACATAACAGCCCTGGAGGCATTTAAAAGACTTGTGGGTGTGTCACTTAGGGGCACTGTTTAGTGGTGGACTTGGAAGTTTTAAGCTCGACAATCTTAGAAATTTATTCCAAATTAAAATGTGATTCTGAGGGGCAGTCTGAGGTCTAACAAGATGGGAACACAGAAACCCTGGTGTCCAACAGCAGGATGGCTGTGTAAATATAACCAAAATTGTCAGTTTTGAACATTCCTAACTAGGGAATTAGTGCCTAATTCATTCACGCTTCAGTTGTGTTTGGTACCTGGAAGATAAATTAAAGACAGGAACATAGTTCTGAAAGTAACTCTGAAAGTATTTTCAGAATTTTTAAATTAAGCATGCTAAAATGAAAATTATTCTACTTTAAATCAATATAAAGTTATCTGAAGATGTTCTGGGAAGTATAAAATTTATATATATAAGGATGCCTTCCAATTTGGCTTAAGTCCAATCAAATGAACACTCAGCACAAAGCATTATTACAAAGAGTAATATGGTCACTTTCTGTCATTACTGTGCATCTTTTTCCTTTGTAGCTTGTTAGTTCTTAGCATGATGGAATGATTTTCCCTGCAGTTTAAACAGATTGAATAATTTTTAGATACATTTCAACCACTTATATGCCAAATCAGAAGAATTATTGTGAAACAAATGCAGTAAGTTCTGTGACTCTCTTCTGTCTTAGGAACTATGAGGCGAAATACACTCAGTGGACAAATAGAGTTTTTCTGTGCAGTGACTAGATAACTATTTCTGCAATTGTAATACTGATTTTTTTTTTTTTTCTAGTTTAGTGTTATCATTTAGCCCTGTGTGTGTTTCACTTGCCTGTTTTAATTCTCCTGAAGTCCTATTAGTCCTGAAGACCAGATGATTGGTACAAGGAACACTTTGTTAAGTTATTGTAATATATGAAATTTGTTTAATTTGCATAAAGCCTGGGAATTTGTTTGTTCCTTTAGGTTTTTTTTTTTTCCTTAAGCTAATATTCAAATCCCCCTAAAAATTCAAATCTCTACTCTTACATAATGGGTGCCAGATTATCACACCACTCTTTAGAGATAACCATGTCATCCATGTATTAAAAAAGTGTCAGCTGATTCTGATTCTTCTTCTTCATCTCACTTTAACTCCTTTTAAGTTGGATTATAAACAGGACTCTCCTATATCCTCTGTGCATATCTTATTACTGTTTTGGGGTCCTGTGGCGCCTGCAGGCAATAATGCATGTAAATAAAATTCAGAGCTGCTTTGCACAGGATTTGCAATGAGAGGCCCTACTTGGTGTTGTACAAAGGTAAGAGATTCTTTGTGTGTGGGGCATCTTTTTCCGGAGAGGAAAACCACTGCCCCAGAGCAAATCACAGGCAGCACCGTCACACCACCAGTGACAAACGCCCTCCACAGGCAGTGGCCTCTGTTAGGTCAGACCCATTCCAGCCCTCATTCCACTCCTACTGTGCTCCTTTAAGGGATGTTCAAAGCCAGATTTAGCTGATTAATGTCAGCATAACTGGCTAAAGTTTCCTATAGTTCAAATTCTGTCAGGGCTATGGATGTCATGCATCACCTTTTAGGCATGAATAGTGGTGAATTAAAGGTAAGAGCCTGCTCTCCAACACCACCTGCTTAGCCAGCAGAAACAATTCCATACTGAAATGAGAAGCTGTTTTTATTAAAAAAACATCATGCAACACTCTTGTGATTTGGAATTCACAATGTTATTTTTTTCACTTTGAGTAGAAATAATATGATAATCATTTTCTGCCAATATAGGTAGATGATGAGAGCTCTTAACCTTCAAATTATTTTTTTTCCTAAGTGAAAGCCACCATTTTTCAGCATGTTATGCTATCAAATTAAAACAGTGCTTCACAGTAGTTATCAGTCATTAACTTTCAATACAGAATGATCTTTTAAAGTATGTCAAGTTTGACTTGGTAACTTTGACAAAATATTGCAGTTGGTAAATGTTAAAAAATCCACAGTTAACTTGAACAATTTCAGGCTTAAGTTACCAGCCTGATGTAGGGAAGCCCAGCATGAGATGTGTTCCATGTTTGGTACCTTAAACAAGAGTCACTGCAGAGGGTGCTGGTCTTTCCTGGGGAGGCTAAAATATAATTTTGCTTATTGCAGCATTTAACTGGTCCTTGGAGGTCAGACTTAGCTGGTCCTCCCACTCTGCTTAAGGTCTATTAAGGTATTGTCCTAGGGTGACTACAGCAGGACAGGTATATGAAGCTACATGACAGTTTTACAGAGAACTTTAAACATGGAAAGTGTGGCTGTCTTTCTGACCACAGTGCTGTATAGAAAGCACGTTTCTTACCTTCATTCAAGCTGGGTTGAAAAAGTGCTACCAAATGAAAGATGATTCCAGGTGGAAAATACAGCTCCAATACCTACCAGCAAAAATAAACTGTCTTAGAAGTGTTTTAAGAATTTCAGAAATATTAGCTGCTGAAGGAGTCTGTAAAAGAACATGGGACTGTAGATAGAGCAATCATTCATCATTTAACATCTGAATCATTTTCTTGCTGACTAAACAGAAATACATACCATAGAAGTCAAATAAGCCTTTCCCATTATTATATATGATTCATGAATTCCACATATTGTACAAATGCACCATTAATCTAAAAGGAAGCAGTGTTTACCAAAATAGCACTTATAGGTTTATAATAATATCTAAAATTATTTTGCAGTAATTATGGTTTTTCCCCAATAGGTTTACAGTATCCACACTCAGAACCACCCTTTTTGAAAATATCAGGATTTGTTTGTAATGTAACTAGCACATGAATAGTTGGAACCTTGTCTGCTCCTCACTGTCTGTTTGCATTTCTGCTGCAGAATAAAAAGAACCATACAATCTGCTATCAAAGGTGAACAAATGTATAACATTAAAAGTCAGAAGAAACTAACATTAAAATCTTTTTGTTGCATCCGTACTTACCTAAGTTTATTCAAAGTTTAAACTGAGAGATACATGGTGTATGTCTGCAGATGTTTGCATGAAGGTGCGGCGCTGGTGATAGGGAAGGCACCAAGTTCAGCTACGAGGTTTGTGATTGCTTTGTCTGTTCCTGGTAACTGTGAAAATGAGGGAAGGCTTTGGCACCTTGTGGCTGCTGAGCAAATCTCAGCTGCTCTCAGCAGGAACAAACATTCCAGGACCTGCTGAGGTCACATCCAACCTGAATTCTCCTCACTTCTGCTTGCAACCAAGTTAGCAGCAGAGTGAAGAGGTTCTGGGAAGGAAATATGGTGAGATTCGTATCCCTGAGTGTCCTAAGAGGGTTTTTTGGTGTTCTCCATGAATTTCAAGATCACTAGTAATTTATGGAGCTGTTCAGGAGACAGTTTTGACCTTGTGCTTTGTTAATATTGTGCAAAAGTGCAAAAGCAGTAATTGTCAAACCAGTGGCATAAAGCCATTTGAAGAAAAGGTGACTGAAGTGTTTATGAGGATTTATGATGAAGCATTATGTAATCTAGTCATAAGAAGCTTTTATTTTTTAGCTAGAGAAACGTATTTGGAGCACATGCATCCTGACTTGGCCTTAGTCCCTGCTTTCCCTGCTTTTGAACAAGGCATGTGCTGTAAAGAAAGGCAGTAGTGGTAGGATTTGCATAATACTAAATGTGCTTTTCTGATACAGAAACTTTGGCCTTTTTTTGGAATTATTTTGATACCCATGTGTAAGTATTTCAAAGCTTACCACTGCACTTATTGGGATTTGTTACTGTCACTAGATCTGAATATAATAAAGACCATCTCTGATGAAATATGCAAATATTTTTTTGAGTATAAAAATATCAGCAAAACTTCCAGCTTTGCACCCACTGCACGAGTACATTTGTGTCACATACATGGACCTGGAAATTTCTCTTCTTTTTTATTTGGAAGGAATTAGGATGCTGCCATGAAGGCACTGGTGTAGGAGTCAGGGCTTTCCTGCTTGCACCACAGATTTTCTCTGCAGTCCTGGACAAGCCATTTGATCCCCACCACTGTAGCTTTTTATCTGAAGTTGAAAATGCTGTTTTTCTGTTTCAGATAGTAGTTTAACAAAATGTGTACTAATCGTGTTTGAGGTATTAAGATGTAATATTGATAGGTGATTTTATAAAGTAGTACATGAATACATTCTTATTGAAATTTTAGTTTTGTACGTAAATTACTTAACTCAATAATTACTTTAAGGAGTTTTTATTTAAAAATCCAAAAAACAAACAACACAAAACCTCCTCATCTTAATCCTAAGAGTATTCATGATTTGGCCCCAGAAAACAAAGTCAGGAAAACAACTATCCTTAAATCTGTTGATTTCACGGTATTTCTAAAAGCAGATTAAAACTTGATCGAAAATAAATATTGATATTTCTAGTTTAGAATTAAAGAATCAGCAAAAAGCAGCTGTCATCATCTTGACAGTGAACTGAATATCCTCAAGTAGTGCTTGCATTGTAAATTAGAGAGACAATAGTTAGCCTGTTACCTGCATTATTAATACAAACAATATTTATGGTGTTGCTTTCATCATTAATACTGTATTACTTGTATTACAAGCAGCAGAACTTCCAGCTCTCATAGTGACTCAAGCTGCAGAGAGCTGCTTAAAGAAGTCCTCGAATTAGTGGTGCCAATAAACTTGTTGTCTTATCTCCTGACTTAAAGGTTTAAGAATTTACCAAAGTCCTGGTGGCTTTTAAGAATTCTTCTCCAGTATTGCTCTATTTGTTGGTCTAGCAGAAGTTTGTAAGTGAGACTTGTAGGCACTGAAATGTTGCTTAGCAATTTGCTTAAGCCATGGTTTTTCTATTGCCCTCCTGCTGTGCTTGAAATTCACCCATTTATGCTTAAGTGTGACAGTATGAAATAAGCAGAAATAACCACTCTTTGTTTTATCAGGTCCCTGGGGCAGATTTGTCAGCCTTTCATCAAGCAAGACTTGCATTGTCCTCAACAGGATTTCTGTGTGATGAAGGACTGCTACATTTAGTGCTTTGAGTTTTTAAATATTGCATTCTTTGTGCCTGGTATTGACAAATGCACTACTCTAACACCATATTTATTCTCCATTGAAAGTAGAAGCTTGCTTTGCCTCCCTCTTCTTGATTCTTGTTGTTGTCAGACAAATTTACATGGATGATTGCTCCCTTAGCAAGCTTATCTATCATCATAACTGTGAGATATCACTACCAGTGCAAACCAGAACAGAAGGGATCACCCAAATTCCGCCATTTATTCAAAGGACACATTAACCTTCAAAATCTAATTTATTGTTTATTTTCACATCCATGCTATCCCATGTATTTGTAATGTTTTTATATAAACTGTTCCCATGAAGCAGGTAACTTTACATTAGTTCAGATACCTCATTTTTCTGAGTATCTGAATTTTGTTGCTGCTTTACCAAGTCTGCTGAATTTCTGCAACCAAATTTTGTATGCAATCAAAGCATAAAAGATTCTATGCTCAATTATGTTAAAGGTTTGGAACATTTTTATGAATTAATCTCACATAATTTAATGGGAGACTGGGAACAACTTATGTGACATATTTCTTCCTCTATTTTCTTAATTTCATGGAGGTTTTTGGTTTGCATATTTCTTCCTTGCACACACAAAGTATCACTCAAACTGCAGCATCCACTTGGAGGTGTCTGGTGTGACACAGGTTCTGTCCTGTGGAGTGTTGTCATCTGAGACACAGCACATTTAAAATTTTCATGTTGAATAAGTTTTTTCATGCTCTTGATTTAATTTCTTCTTCCCTCTCTTCATATTCTAAGTAGGTATACAGGCAAAAGCAAAGCCAGTAGTATGCCCTTGGGAATTTTTTTTTTAAAGTCTTACTGGTGAGAGTTTGAAAGGAATTTTAGCTCCATCTCCCATCAGAGACTTTGAAAAATTTTTCTTCTATATTTAACAATTGTAATAATTCTTAAATCACATGCTCCTCCCACACTTCCCGAAGGCAGTCAGCACACAAGAAACAGATGGAAATATGGTACAACTTCACATACAATGATACTGTCATTAAAAGCTGAATGAGGTCTTTTGGCATTCTCTTCAAAAGTAATCTTGAAGATTACAGCACTGCATTGATTAGAAATTGAAGAAGATAGTCCAGAAACATTTTTTTTTTTTTTTTTCTGGCAGTATTGAGCTTTCTGGATCTTTTTCTTTCCTTGACACAGTGAAAACAAAACATTCCAAATGTTTCCATGTACCTGAAATTTAATTGATGGAAACAGATTTTCAGCTTAGGTCTCCTTCGTGTATCAACTGAAAAGAGAGTGCACCCTGGACTGGTTAAATTGATATTTCCTAATGATTCTCTTATGTCTGGCTTAAAAAGCATTATTCATTTGAAAAATCTTTACTTAAACCACTTTGGCCAACTCTTAGAGGCAGTCTTTTTAGCATTTATTTTAATAAGTAATTTTTATTAGCATTTGTGCAATATGTGAAGAAAAGTCTTCTAAAAGAAGGGCCCAGACTAATAATGATAATGACAAGATTCCAAATGGAGACTTGTAAAACCAGAGCTGCCCCTGCTAAAGCTACATGTTCTAGGTTTTTAAAAATACACAGAGAAATGTTAGACCCTTTTGAATGGCATTTACACAAGCCAGTGCACAACCTAAAAGTTTAGTATTATGCTCTTTTTCCCTAAGAATTCATGAGCTCATATGACTTGACTCAAAGCCCTGAACCCTCTTATAGAACAGAATATTCAGGGGAAAAAAGTCTTTCCTTCCAAAAAAACCCCATATATTTTAAGATGAAGATTAGATATGTTAGTGGTTGGAATATTTTCATTTGCTATGAGGCCAAACTCTTTCATTTGCTTCATGAGGCTTTCTGCTTCTCTCACATTCTAAAATAGTGTCCAAATTTCCATATACAGTAATCCAGACAAGACATCTCCACAATTTCCCAGTGAAGCAGTTGGCTATGTATGAACCGGTTCCATCTGCAGCCCAGAGGTTTGCACAGATTACAGGGCCATAAAATACTCCGACCCTAATTGTCACCTTCTCCACCTTTCAACATATGCAACTGTTGGACCAGAGAGGGAGGAAAGATGTAACTGCCATGAGTTTATGGTCTTTTGAGTGGTATAAAGGAGAGATCAGATTTTTCAATCATCATCTTTCTAAACATCTTCTATATTCTCATTCAGTTGGAGTTTGGCCTCTCTGATTATGTGAATGTACCTTAGAAATACAACAGTTCATCATATATACCACAACAGAGAATATACCTGCTAATACCTTTTCAACAGACTATAAAATTGGAAATTGCTGATCTGATTTTGAAAGTCATTCAAAGACAGTTACCTTTTCTGGAGTGTTCATGTGAGAATCTTTGGTTCCCGTTTTAGCAAGGACATCGAAGAATTTTCTGCTGGCAGCTGGCTGAGTCCATTGCCATCTTTGTCTCTTCGCTCTGGGGTTAAGGAGCCTTCAGAGCTTTTATTAATCTCAGAACAGAGTATCAGTGAAGGGTTGTCAGGATGAGTGACAGATGAGAGCTCAACTTTTAAATGCATAGTCAAATCAAATATATGTTATCCAGAAGGAGAAACAGGAACAGAATCTCAGACATCTTGTTTGGATTGAATCTCTATCATTCATTTAATGTATATTAACTTGAAATGATGGATGTAATTTCCTGTAAGTAGAGCTGTAATTTCTGACTGATTAGAAGCAGAAGGAACACTGTTAGAATAAGACTGTACTCCAGAAACTTACATCTCATTTGCATTTAATCCCTCCTCCTGACCAGAATCAGAGCTAGTGGTGCATCAGTTCTAAAGTGTTACTTGTCAATTTAGTGCTAGGCGAAGGCAGATGTTTTCCTGTTATTGCCAAAACAAATATTTATATTTAAAGTAATTAGCTACTATCACAGAATAGGATACATTTTAAGCTTATAAAACCACATATTTAATGATATTTTTCTCCAAAACCACAGTCGGTTATAAAGATCCGATAGGGAATTGAAGAACCTCTATGAAAGTGCTCTTAACTTTTCAAGAATGTGTCCTCTGTCTATCTTCATTTGGTTTTATGCCTGCAGAAAACCCCAATTTTGCATGAGGCTCTATCATGGATTGAGAACCTTTAACAATGTATATTGGTCATTTAACACTATCACGTTGATGAAAAATACGTTTTCATCCTGGTTTTGAAAGGCTCGAGGGAATATGTGGTCAAAAATATCATAATTAAATATATCAATCCCAAATCTGTAGTTTAGAGAAAATATTACATTTACTGGCAAATTAATACAATTGATTGGAAATCTCAATTAAGGTAAAGTAGCAGATAAAACATGTTTGGCCTTTATTATAAAGAGATTAAAATTGAAGATCGTCTAGAATAGCTACTGAGTAATTAGGGTCCAGAGTGTTGATCTAGGAAAGTTTTCAGAATATGATTTTAATGTCTATACTTGGGTTAAAGGTTAAATTCATTCATTAACATTTGTCAGCAAACCCTTCAGTATCATTAGCATAGTTGAAAATACTAAAGATCACTATTATGCTTTTCCTCCAGAAAATGTGTTGTAGCCCAGCTGGTGTTCCAATTTCTATTACTTCAGTTTCCTTGAATATTCTGACTCTTACAAGATAGTTTTTTCTTAAAAGAAAACTTAAAATGGTTGTTTTTATTGAAGGTAGAGTGTTACACAACATACAGATCAATATATAAACATGAGTGAAACTAATTCATAAATCCTGTTTTGGAGTAACACCTTTATGTTTCTGCTATTACTGTGCTGAAAAACAGTTATGGCATATCATGCCTTACTTTCCTCTTGAGAATGTTTTTTTAGCTTAACATATAGAAAGTTCTTTGTAGTTATTTTGGGTTGGGTTTTGTAGGAGTATACTTCCGTAGCCTAAAGTAAAATCTCTTAATTGCAATGAGGGCAGAATGCGTAGTGCATTTACACATTGAATCTTAATTATTTCATCCATATGTATAGTCCCATCTGCCTGAGCATGCTGCACTCAAAGAACAGGGTGGCCTTCTCCTTATTCCCCCACCTTGAAGAGGATTTCAACAAAGCAGCATAATCTGTTCCAAACAAATAATTAATCCTTGTGACAGATCTGGCTGGTGCCATCAGCGGTGAGCTGAAGTTTCAAGTGCTCCTCGGTGTGGAACTCTGCAGTTCCACTGTTGGTAGTGACATGGATCCAGCAGGAGGTTTGCAGTCCCACTGCCTGCAGCCCCATGCCATGGGGAACTTTGTGACACCTGAAATTTCCTGCCCCAACCAACTTTGTAGACCAAAATCTAAAACCTGGGAATATAAATGAGAGAATTTTGTTGCAGAAGAATGTTGAATAATGAGCTTGTTTGATGTCTGTTATACCCACATTATTCAAATCCATTAATTTGGCTTCTTAGAAGAAGCAGAGTGGGTCATTCACTTTTTAAGCTCTTCTGTTGAGATAATTATCCATGAGTTTTACATAGGAGTGTGTCAAGATGGAAGTGATATAAGATTGTTTTCATGGGAATTTAGTGCATTTAGATCTGTTCGAATTTTCTGTTCTCATGTACATCGAATTTCTGATAGGGATTTTGAATAAATTAATTAATATTGTGAAAAACACCAGATGAATGTGTTTTGCCATGGAAACTTGAGAATTCGCTTGAAATTCATGTAAATAATATAAAATGTTTTACCATTTTTATCTTGTGGTGATGCTGTTGGTAAGATGAGATGCTTATGGTGCGCTAGTTAGAAGGTATGAGAGAAGCAGAAAGAGCTTTTTGCATTCTTAAAGGTTGAATGGGCTGCTAAACAAATTTGAAGCTGTTCATGCATTCAAGTGCAGCTGCAGAACTTAAGCTATGGCTGTGGTTACAAAAGGTACTGAGCTACAGCAACAGATTTGATTCTTCAGGAGAAGTGTTGGGAATGTGATGTTGTAAGAAATTACCTTTTAGAAGAAAATACTTTTCTAACATGAGTTCTGAATTCACTAATCAGGTTAAAACCCTGAACACTTTAACCACCAGAGGTGACTTACATACTCCACAACTTTCAATATTCAATACAAGAGTCTTTGTGTAAATTCTCTGTTTTCCTAAGCAACGGCGTTAAATCTACATTTTTTATAATCCCCTGTTAGTGAAAAGCAAGTTACCAATCACATAAGTTCATTGTAGAAATAAATAACACATACAATTGCTGTGCTACCATGAAAGAGGAGAGGGACCCTGAGAGGGGATGGAGAGCCAAAGTTTGCCCATATTTAGTCTCAGAAGGAAGTGCTGGTTTTGTAACCAGACAATAAGAACAGCCAGGTCAGTTGTGGTCACCTAGAATTTCTCATTCCTTTCACGTCTTTCACATCTCAATTCAAATGATAAGGCACTAACTTTTGAGATTCCCATGATTCCCTGCTTAGCTCACGTAGTCCTGGTCTTAAAACTACAGAGAGAGCTGTCCAATAGTTTAGTGAACTCCAGGGGTCGAATGATTCAGTCCAAATAAGTGCATACTTTAAGCAAAATCCTCTCAAATTACTAGTTTTGCTTTTCTCCCCCTCTGCCAACCACCTCAGTATTTCTATTCCCAGCCTTCAAAAGGAGCTTCCAGTATCTGCAAAAAGAACTTCTGTCAGATTTGCAGCTGTACCACTTCCAGATCCAGTGTAATAGAAGTCTATCCCATCAGGTTTTTCTGCTCATTGGTCTCTAACCATAACAAAAATATGTTTATTTTGTTACTAGCTGCTGCCCTGTAAATCTTGTGGGTTGCAAGTAGTTCCTTTAAAAAGCTGATCTAGTGTCATTTCTTACTCTTCTTCTTTCTGACCTGGCTTGGAGTAAAAGAGCATAAGAAGACAGTTACAATAATGTGTGGAAAACATAGCAAGAAATTGAGTTTGCACCAGCAAATTACAGGAATCAACGAAGCAGGAATCTATGTACACATTGTTATCATTTTGGCACACAAGAGGAGAAGGGTGTTCTATCTTGTCTTAAAAGACATTTTCAATAATTAGTCTGGTAAAATAGCACCCTGTAAGACAAAAATTACCAAAAGCTATGCAGAGAAAGCAAAAATGGCATTTTCATTTAATAGAAAAGAAATTCATGATATTGTGTAAAGCCTTGCTGCTCCCTGAATCGTCAAACCAAACCTTGTACATTACTAAATGTCATAATTTAATTGTATGCAGTTTTCTATTAAAATTTGAGTTGATTGTGTAGGAAAGTATACCCAGATGGTTGAGCATAACCACATTTTATTGTTTCTCTTCCCTCAGTTATGGCTCCCTGAGCTATAAATTTGTGTGACTTAGTGACGGTTCTGTATTGCTGCTTTACAGTAGTTTGTGTCTGTACAACTCCAGCTCACCCACTGCTCTAATAACCTCATCAAAGTCCCTTGGAGATAATAGCATGAGACAAAACATTATGGAGAACTTGAAAGTGTGAAAATAGGAAGTTACAATAGTGAGGACTAGTCAGGGGCTTTTAATGTAAAACTGGGTAACTTTGAATATTAAAGCTTTATGATGCAGACATTATTTCTTTCAGCTCTAAACATAACCTATTGCCTTTCTCCTACATTTTCCTCCAATCATAGCTTGAAAACTTCAGAAAATGTACATTTTTACATTTAGATCCCAATAGCCAACAAGGAATCTTTCAAGGTTCTCAGCTATCCATTTACAGAACATTGTATTTCCTTGGAACATGCCCACCTGCCTCAACATATGAAATTATATTCAAGTCTGATTCATAATCTGTTTGCTATTGATTTTCAGTTTGGGAACTTGTGAAGCATAAAAAGGAGGGTTCATTAACACACCCCCTTTTCCTGTTCCCTGCAATACTGGCTTAATGCTGAAGTTTGGTGGTGTTAACAGGGTTATACATCCCAGAGTATTATCTGTTAATACCAGTGACAGAATCATTCATCAGCTAAGATTTCAAACTGGCACTCAGAAATCTGCAAAATGCATCTGGTTTCTCTGTATTCAGCAGTAAAATACCCAGCCTCTGTAACACACTCTCACAACTGTTTTCCATCTCCTCTGTTCACGTTCCTCAGTCAGGACAATGTTTGTTTCTGTTAGTTTGTGAGCTCTAAAACTGCAGAGATCTGACTCTATTGAAGGCCCCTAGAAGTTAACTGTGATCTGTGCTGTGTGATTAATCTGTACTACAGATATGTGATTTTCAGAAAAAGTGGGAGACAATTCCCAGTGCCAGAATGCAAACTCCTTTTAAAAGTTGTCCTTAGGCTTGAAATCTTGACTGTGTCCAGACTTGATACATTTTCTCATGAGCATGCTAAGTTTCATAGGGATACCAGGCCCGTGGATTCTTCAGGGAATTATGGAAGCTTGGACAAAAAGTGATTTTCTTCAACCCCAATAATAACTGTATCCATAAAGTGTCCTGCCTTAAAGATTTTTTGTGAGAATAAGGGAAAGGAACAAAAATATTCATCATCAATTTTATGAGTTCTGAGCTGGTTGTAAATACAGGAGGGTATAAAGTGACAAAGTTCCACTTGTCTTTGGTGTGACGTTCATTCACAACCACAATAAGGAGGAAGTGCTGCTGTGTGGTTACCCTAGAACTTCATCTCTGTGGTGCTTATATAGCTTTTCATTTAAGGGGTTAATCAGCCTTTTATCATGAGTCTGTTCTCTTGTCATATGAATGAACTGAAAACAAAAATTTTCATCCTTTTTATCTAAGTGTAGATGTTCATCTTTTTAATCTGATGAAAAATTATGAACCTTAAGTACAGAAAATGGGACAAGAAATTATTTTCACTCCCCCAAATTCTCTATGTCCTAAATCTTAGACATATATTTTGGGGTTTATTTTTTATTTTTAATTTACATGTTAATTGTTCTCACCTTTGCTTCTTGCTCATCATGCATTCCTTGGATCTCATAATGTTTTCTTTCATTTTTCTTTTTCCATCCCCCTAGTTTAACTATTCTGAGTTTTGGGGCTGGTTTAGCTTCCAGTGTCCATCCCCCTTATAAAGGAAAGCAGCTCAACTGTCACAGTTTCAATTATATTAGAGCAATGATGGTAGATCAATGGAATATCGAAGCGTGGTATGCTGAATGTCTTTCAGTTTTAATTGATTCTGAAGTTAAAAAGAAATGCAGCTACTATCTTATTTCCATGAGTAAACGTGTAAGAAAAGCAGCATCCATAGGAATGTTGACTTGAAATGTGAGTTGGAACGGCAAATGATTACTGGCATGCACAGCTTTCCAACTTGTAATAATTCTCATCCCACATGCAAAGAAGACCAATATCTACCTGTTAAATAATTTTCTTCTTTAGGTATTATCTGTAGGAATTCAGTACTTCCATTCTTTGGCAGAAACAAGTGAGTTACAAAGGCATTGCAATAATTTCTGTCTCTTTCTGTGTTGCATAAATCAAGACTAACACTCTGCAGGTATTCTGGAGTTTGTCCAAATTACAGACTTACTATGTTGCAGATAGTTTGCATGTTTAATGAACATTTTCAGGAAGTTTATTGAAAACAAATTGTACATTGAAATAAGACATCAGATGCTTGAGTCAAAAACTAATACTGTGATACATTTTTATTGTGTTGTAATGTTTTATAAATCTTACAATGTCCCCTGCACAGTATAATTTTCATTTTGTAGTTTTAGATGTACATATGCATGATTTTCATTTTTAAGTTTGAAAGATATTTAGTGTTTTATCAAATGTAATGATGTAAGAAATGTAATATTGATTCAGCTCAAATGTGTTGACAAGTTCTTGACATGATAAATAAATTTAATATTGTAGTATTAAGTTGCTTAAATACTATTCATTCCTAATCATTATATTTATATATACCAAACCTGCAGCAGTGTGCCAGTGCTCCTGGCCAGCACAAGCAGGCCAGGAATGACAGGCCACATGGATGACATATGTCATTCACAGGCAGCATGGTCACTAGACAAGATTAAAAGATAAAGGAATGTCCTTTTGCAATCCTAGAGTTATAAACATAGAGAACAAAACGTATGACAACATAGTTAATATTACATACAGCAATGCCATGCCACAGGTAGATCATTCTTCATTTCTTAAAGCCAAAATCCTTCTCTCAGTTTCTTCTCCAATGTCTTTCATGACTCATGGATAGGATGCTACTGGCTCTTCCTGTTCCTGCCCCTGCACCACCTCTCTTGCTGTTAGAAAAAAGACAGGATCACAGGCATATTGCATCTATGCTCTTTTCTCTGTGCATTCTAGTCTTGCCTCATTGTTCCAGCTTCTTGTGACTGACACAGTACTTTTGTACTACACTGCTGTGAATTACTTCTTCTGTATGTTCCTTTTACATATTCAAATGGTTTTCCTGATTGCAAATTGCTAGTGCTTGCAAACTTCTGGGAACCAGGACTGCTGAAAACTCTTGGTGAAACGCTATGCATAATATTATTATTAGTGGGTGCAGGGATTTACCTCCCTGTGCATCTTACAGTGACTTCAGAGGATGTCCTGAGCACTGGCATTTGGGGAATAGCTGCCTGCACAGGGTTTGCCCTCTCTTTGCTTGGCTCTGAGCATCTCCTCTGGGAACAGCGTCACAGTTATAAATATTTTTAAGATCTGCAATAGTTGGAGATAATGTGCTAGTAAAAGCAATACTAACATAGCACCTGACAGTATTCTGTTCATTCTGCTCAAGAAGGGATTGAAATTAGAGATTGGTGATTGATTACACCATTGATAATGAGTAAGAAGTTGACCTCAGCTGCAAACAGGGGCAGAGCAGATGGCAGAGGCATATGTTATGCCCTGTTATGTGAGGGAAACACAATAGCTGTCTCTCTCCCTTCTAACACCTTTTACTTAGTGATAACCTCGACCATTTTCAATAATGGTTCAATCTGCCCAAGAAAGGAATTCACTCTGCTCAGCGCTACTGCCATCTTCCCTCCTACTGATGAACGCATTTACTACCCTATTTCATCGACTTCAGAGCAGCCCTTAGCATCATTCCACCCTCTAAGATGCACAGAGATTTCTGTCTTTAGGGTTTAGTTTCATTTTTGTCCCCTTTCCTGTTCTGCTGTGCTTTTGTGTGCATGTCTATGACTGTGTGTGCTGGTGTCCCTGTACCAAGAAATTCCCTGCTGAAGTTTACAAAAGCTTATTTTGGCAGTCTCCATTAACCTTCTTCATCAGTTTATTGTGCCCTGAAAATCCAGATACACAGAGATGGCACAATGTACTTCACACATTGAAATGTCAATGTTCTTTTAAAAAATCTGAGCTTTCTAAAGATGCAGCATGAATAAAACTGTTAGTGAAAGGCAATGTGCCTATGTTTAGTGTAGTTTCTTTGCTCTGCATGTCAAAATAGAGCACAACTATTTTTGGGAACACCTGTCACCACTCTTACCTCTGTTTGGCCTGGTTATTTCCTACTGACATTCATTTATTTTCCTATTTACCACCTTGCACTTGCAGCCATGAGAATCCTTGACATTTGGGATAACTTTGTGACACCTCTCTGCCTTTAGAAGTCCCCTAAAATATATATTTTGCTCAAAAAGTATTATCCTTTCTTTTTACTTTCAGGTTTTTATCACCACTATTGTATCATTTAACTTAGAGCACTCTGGGGCACAGTTTGTACAGTAGGCAAAATAGTTATATTTTGCTTTATTAGGGAGCCATAGGTCCTCAGATATAACTGGAAATCCCAAGGTGGTTAGATGTGGTTTTCAGGCAGTCATTATTTCAGTATCTGGCAGAGAAAAGAGCAGATAAATATTAGAGCTAATACTGCAGATACTTTGACTAAACCTTTGTGCTTGATGCTACAGCTCTCTTCAACCACCTTTCATTATTTTCCTTCCTATGAAACACATAAAGGGCTATTGCCACCTGAAACAGAAATGACTTTATGTTGAATGATACATAACCATTTAAAGACAATAACTCTACAAATGAAACATACTTTAAACAGAAGTTAACGAAATTGTTTGGAGGGAGTCAGACATTTACAGGAATAAGAGAGAGCAAACATAATTGTATAAAACAATACAACATTTGGAAAAATGCTTACATAATAATTGACAGATAATTATTTTGGATCAATTTCTGAACCTTTTCCTTGATATCCAAAATTCATGTCAGATGAGAAGGATTTACCCATTAAAATTTTGAATGTTGTGCCACAAAGAAATTGGCTGTCTTACACAGGAAGAAACTCAAAGAGAAAAATCTGGATTAATTTGGTATGTTGCAGTGTGGAAATACTGACAGACTGTCCAGGATATCTGATTTCAGAGCTCTTAAAATGAAACCCTGAATTTGTGTGATATAAACATGATATCCAGGTAAGAAGGTGACATCTGATGAGGAAAAAAGTGCAGATTTTAGAATTTAGCAATTTAGAAAGGCTGTTTTAGGTCTGCTTTTTTACCTAAGAGTTTGTAGCATCTGTGGCTATGCAGCTTTTTGTGGTATGTGTTTAAACAAACTTGAGGCACTATAATAATCAGAAAATATGCTAGAGGGAGTTTCAGCTCTGATGCAGGATGAAGAAGGTATCAAGACAGAGTGAGCATCTATCACACACACCATGATGGTTTTCTCTGTTGCTGGCTATTGCAGGCTGCTCCTCTGCTGCTTTAAGGAGTAGCATAAAGCCAGAACAGCTCTCTTTTCCTGCTCTTTCCAAGAACCATGGCAAAAGCCATAAAATTAGTTATATCCATTTGAGTTTTTAGAACAGGTGCAAACCTAACACTAATATTTGTTTATAGAATTCAGGTATAATGTTATCTAAGAGAAGCTGTGTAACCCTTTCAGTTCATACAAAAAATTTCAGGAAGATTCTGAGAAATTGTATGCAACTGTAGATTGAAATAAATGCTCCAGTGAAAAACATACAGTGTTTTAGTCTGAACATGTTTGTTTATTTCCACTCTACTGAGTGCCTTTGAAGTGCTCTGTGTTGTGCTTTTTAGTGCACTAGAGCTTCATAAATATAAATATTGCTGATAGCCATATAATTATGGACAGATGGACAAGTAAAATCCAACTGAAAGTTCCTTATTTTCAGAAATGGAATGAAGTTTGTTTGTTTGCTTATTTTAATTCATATCAAAGATGCAAAGAAGCAAAATTAATGTCTGCAGTGGTGGGAGCAAGGCAGACGGAAGCATTACATAAGTCCTCTACTTCCCAATCCCATTCCTTCCAAAACAGTTTTTCTGACAGTGTTTGAAAGCAAATTGTGTTCCCCAAATCTCTTATTTCTATATCGGTCTTACACTGGAACACAGGCCCAGCAGTTTTTGGGGGAAAGAACAGCGTAACAAAATCCACTGTAATCCTCTCTTGCTCCCAACAAAGCAGTTCAGTCTGTTCTGCTTCCTCTTATCAAAACTGAGTTTTTGTTCAGCTTCAGCATTTTCACCTGTGAATCAATGTCCAGAAAAGTTAAAAAGGATTAGGGAAGAGATAGACAGGAAAATGCAAAGACACAAAAAGCCTCACTGAACTTTGATCACTCATGTGGGCATGTGCCCCAGGTGCATTCATTCAGAAAAGCTGCAGCCTATCCCTGCACTTCCTAGAATTCTCCTGAAAGCTTTATGTCTTTAATTTTCAGTCCCTGTAACAGACATTTATTAGGCTCAGAAATGCTACAGGGTTATGTTGCATCTTTTCTAATGGTGGGGTTTTTAATATTTTAAGCAATTTGTGAGGCTGGGGTTTAGTTTATCAGACAGAGGAAGCAATGAGTCAGCAGTCTTGAAACAATAAGCACTTGGAGGTACTTGCTCAGTGAGATGCCCAGCTCAGAGCAGATTAACACCTGTGAATACAAATGGCATGCAAAGGGTGTGAGCATCTCGGGGATACACTGACTTCAAAACGTGCTATGACTTTAGACAGCTGTCATCAGGGAATAGATTTGGGGCTTTGATTCTTGCTGTTTGTTTTGAGGTTTTTTAAGTGTTTCAGGAGCATGCTTTAATCGTTAATGTTAAATAAAAAATGGTTGGAAAGCGAGCTCTGGCTCCAAGGCGGGCTGTGCAAACTGACTGACTCCCAAACCACGAGAGCAGACTGCAACCACTGATGCAGGCCTTGCACCAGGCTGATTTCACACAGCAAGCAGAAATAATACTGAATATAAGTACTCAGGTATCCATTAAAGCTCGCCCAGGATATTGTCTCAGGGAGAGCTTTAGCTGTCCCAAAGAGGCTGAAGAGAATGAAAGCAAGAGTTAAGCAGTGCAAACAAAGAGGGGTCCCATACTTGCCTTTTTCTGTATCTTTTTCTTTAAGAGAATTGCTGAAGCCAGAGTATCTGCACAACAAGGAACTACACAGCCCATGTTCTGTAGTCAGTGAACCAGGTTTTTATGAGATTTTCAAGGAAACAACTTCACTGATTTGTTTATCTCATTGAATAGACAGGGTTCTCCTCATCCAGGATCTAGTCCTTAATGAGGTTTCCATCAGCACTGTCCTAGAGTATATGGAAGTAGCATAAGACAAAGATTCAGAAAGAGGACTACAAAATACTGACTGTTCAGCTACCAAATTAGCTAAAGAGGATATAAATAAACTATAGCTATTACTATACTGCAATTAAACACAGTGCAAAGTGTGGGGTTTGGCTTTCCAAGCAATGAAAGAATATCACAATGCTGATACTGCATGTTCCTCCTTCCTACCAGAGCATAATTATTATAGAAAATAAGTACTCATCCAAAACACCTGAAGTTATTCACCAGCTACAACAACTTTAATAAACATTTCCTGGGTTTGGGATTATTTTCTGCTTTCTATTGTATCTTTTCAAGAGAGATAAAAAATCTCTTTTCATCTAAGTAAGAGCACTATATTTAAACCCTGAATAAATATTTAGTAAGGATAAGCTATATGTATTTTAGGAGCTAAATGGAATTTTCCATCAGGATTCTAAAGATCCACATAATTAAACACACATTGTGGAGGGTATGGTGTGTTTCTTTGTTTGTTTGTTCTTCAATGAACTTTGTTTTCTAAAAAGCATTTGCAGTTGATTACATATTCTTTGTTTATCTACTGTTGGCTCAACTGATCATTGTGAGCCCTTCATTTTGCAGCCAATCAACCTATTTCCTTTGTTCCACCACAAAAGACATCACTGCATTATTTGAGGTATTAAAGTCTCTCTGTTTTTTTTTTTTCGTGGGGGGGAAATTATTACATAAATGGAGAAGCTGATTTCATGGGGTGTCTCTGTGTGAGCTGTGTCAGCTGGTGTACGATCACCAGTGCCTTGTCATGTCTGTATAAACACTAATCAAGTTCTTAGGGTGGAGATGTGCATGGATTGTTCTGTGGTGTATGAGACCAGCATTTCTAGGCAGGTATAAAAGACAGACATAATCTCCTTAGCTGCCTTGTAAACAGAGAGATTTATCAGTGGGCTTGGATCCAGAATATTCAGATCTGCTGAAACTGAAGTTTCTTTTCTAGGATGTATCTCAGCACATACCAGAAGGGACCACAAGTCCATCAGCCCCAAACAGATTTTCTGTTTATAGTACCTTAATTGCTCACACTTGAAAAAGCAACTTGCAGCGAAACAAGGCTACCTTTCAAGAAATTCCCCCAACTCAATATATGGCAGCAAGAGTGGAAGGATGCTGATTCAAAGGTCTGTCATATTTTCTTTAATTTTGTATTTCTCCCCTCAAGCTTAGCATTTTTTTTGTCATAAGGATTTGTCCTACTTTTCCACTCTCATCTAACGTATCAGGAGTGCAGAAAATCAGAATTAATTTGCAAGTAAAAGTAAATAAACCACGTAAACTCTCAGGCAATCTCCTTTAACTGCCGTGTTATGGTATTTAAAATCAGTGTGTATCTACAACATTTTATATGATGGTATAATTTTTTATAAATCCAGGCTGAATGTATGCTTATAGAAAGGTGGGTGCTTATGAAAACAGGGGACACAAGTAATTACTGGGGCAGCTGCTCCCCTCTACTAAGAATCATAATTATATAAGAAGGCCTACATGGTTTTGATGTCATTTCCTGAAATGGCACCATGTGTGTCAGATGTGTAATTTCGGAGACAGAGTGACAAATAAGCAGTTGGCTGATTACTAACATGGTAATTTTAGATTCTCTAATTGTGATGAGTAACAGTCACCCAACTTCACCTCTTGCCAAAAATCTGTCTCTGGCAGTTGATTTAATTCCATTGACACTTGGGGTTTTTTTGGTCACTGATCTAAGTAATCCCACCAGGAAGCTTCTGATGCAAGGTAGGCCAGGTAGGATGTGGTGTGACAAGGAGTAAGGGCAAAGGACAATTCCCTGGTGAAAAGGAAAGTAAATGCATTGAGAATCTCCAGATTCATGAAGATCAGTCTCTCAGCTACTTCTCTCTTTGCTTTTCCCACACTTTTCCATAGCTACAGGATCTCTGGATTTGGAGGGATTGCTGGCTTTTCTCCTTCTTTTATTCCTGTACCTTTGAACAAAATGAACAGCTTTCACAAACTGAGGAAATGAGCAAGAGGTGCTGCTGTTAGGGAGGAAGCACATGTTGGTGGAAGCAAGTGGAAGAACAGGTGGGATGGGACCCCAAGGCTCATGGGGAGCTAGAGAGGGTTCAAAAAACAATTAATATACTTGTGAACAACACAAATACAGACTGATGTCAGGAGATGCTCTTATAACACTTGTCATGAGGAATGGGAGTACTGTCCTAATCTTGAAGGTGGTGCCTTCCTTGAAAGGCTATTTTACTTTGTTATATCACAAAGGATATTGTGTTCCAGATGACATTTCATAAACAGCATTCAAGACAGCATTTTTTTTTTTTTTATTTCTTATAGCAGAGTGTGCAAATAAGTTTAGCAGGTGTTATTAGAGCTGGTAGGGGGTGAAAGGCAAATAAAAATTGCTGATAGGGATTTTCTCTGTGTGCTGCTGCTAAGATCCTGCAGAGACTAGACAGTCTTAGTTAATGCTGCAGTATGTTGGTCTTCATGGGAAATCTATCTCTTTTTATATTATTTCACCTGTGAAATCTATTTACAGAAGAGGAATTTTCCATTCACCTTTCCTGAAACCATTTTTTATTGCTCAAAGTGGAAGTGCAATCTGCAGCTATGTATGGTAAACCAGTGTGATTCGTTATCAAGAATATAAATGAAACATTTTCCTACAAGCTCACCTCTTCTTTTCTGTGTGGGCATACAAAGTTCAGTGGCTGGACTATTCACACACTACAAGATATTACACTCTGCCGCTTTTACCTCCCTTTCATGTTCTTTTCTCTTTTCTTAAGACACGTTTGCCTAAAAGTAGGCCAGCATGATGGATTGATTGTGGACTAAAATACTCCCATGTCCCATGTTCTGGATTTTCCAGCTTTAAAAGCACAGTGCAAGAAAAAATGTGCTTACAAGAAAACTGATGTATTCAATTTATTATTTTCTATTGTCTTCAGTAGAGTTTATTTAAAAAAAAAAAAAAATAAAGAGGCTGATTTGCATTAAAACTCTTTTGCAAATTCATTGTTTTGGGGGAAGGAAAGAAGGATATTTGTCCTCGGAAAATACACAAATCTTGATGGCATTGTTATAAAGAAGTGGGTAACCACTGCAGAATGAAGCTGACACTGGTGAAATGACATGAAGTTTTCCTGATAGAGCTATTCTTTTACTAAGATTCCTTTCTTTTCTGATGATTGAATTCCCACTCTGCTCTCCTGCAAACAAAAATACGAGCTCTTCTCCCCTGTCCCTGTATTCCTTCCTCACTTCATACTTTTCCCATCTATTTGCTGTCTTTTGTTGCTGAAACTTGTTGCCACCTTTCTGGAGCATATCCATCTCCTACTCTCTGTGGCTTAATCAAGCTCTCTTAGAACAGATACTTGACCAGGATTTCTGGGAAGATAATGAATTGTTTTCCACAAGTATCATTTTGAATGCAGAGCCTGTCAATACAGACACCTCAGTTATTTTCCTAGCAGGACAAGAGAATACAGGCAGAGATGGATTTTCTTGCTCAAAATTCACTTTGTGCCTTTGTGAAAGGATGAGATTTTAGTATTTTGACTGAAAAGGGGATTAAACCTCTGAATATTCCCTGTTTTCCGCACTGCACACCACAACCAGCCTGATGCTACTGCCAGAGCCTCTGCAAGGTGTGGGGAAAGCACAAGGAACCTTGCCTTAACGCCAGGCTGTGTGTCACAGAGCTCCAGAGCGTGGCCAGAGGTGTCTGTGCTTGCAGGGGGGAAAGAGCACATTGCTGTTGGTGCTCAGTGATTAAACAGCCAGCAGAGGCTGCATCTGAGAGGCAGAAGTTAGCTGTGCACACCTCAGCTTTGTGTTAGTTTGGGTTGGGGTTTTTGATTACCCAACAGTAAATGCAAATTGCATCACCCACAGGCACTTTGGTCAATGTCAGTGGGACCAGCTTTTCTGTAGAGCTTTGGTCAGATAAAAAAGGTTTTTTTATCAAGTCTCACATGCCCTTCCTTTCAGGGTTTTTCCTGTCCTTCCTTACAATGGAGAGAACCACTCTGGGCCATAAGTGTGCCATTCGTGTCTCCTAAACAGCTGTATGAGCAAACAAGGGACGGGTTTTTCTACCTCCTAATCCTTCCCTTACTATGGAAACACTTTCTGTGAAATCTGAATTGATTTATCCCCTGATATCACACTGCTTAAGTAGCCCTGAGAGCTGTTATACTATTGAAATCAGTTGATTCAGTCTTAGTTCTTAAAATACACATTTCCTTGGATAGAATTGGACTTTTTTTTCTAATTTGAGGTCTGCCCCATGTTATGCAGTATTACAGCACTGATTTAATCTTATTTTAAACTTCTTTTTTTCTTAAAACTAAACAAAAAATAATGAGGCAATACTGAAGTAGAAAAAAAGACAATACTTTTAATTTAATTCAGTGAGATTTTATGCTCACTAGACAGTGCTGTGCATTTTTGTAATAAAAATGAAGGTAAGAGAAGCACTACTTTTGCCCATCATGGTTGACACCTTGGGCTTTTCCATGTATAACATAAGATCTTTCCACGTATAAGATAAATGTTCTTGCACCCTTTTGTCAAAATTACTTTGAACATTTTCAAATGCAAAAATATATTTCCTCTACCAAGGAAGAACTTATACTAAATAAGAGTATTTCTTAAACAGCATTTCAGCATATTTACTGACACTTGTAATAACTATACACATTTTTTTTTTGTCCAAAACATTCATATTTCTGTCTTGGAAGATTAAATTTGTGCTATATTCATATTTTGGGAATGGAAGCCAAATGGATGTCTCTTTCCTTGGGCAGAAGCCTGGTATTTGCATTTATGCACAGAATTATTTTCTGAGATGTACTGAAAGGTTTTAATTTCATGATTGCAACTTTATTGATGGTTTGAAGGGTTCTATATTTCTTGATTTTGGGGTTTTTTTTTAATATTGTAGTGTTGTTGCAAAGGCTTGTTTTTAAGTGACTGCTGAGAAATTGCTGTGGAAAATTGTGTTGAGGAAAATAAGTGAAGAAAAATCATGTGGTTTTAGCAGAAAAAGTAGAAGACTGAATTTGACTTCTTCAACATAAAATAAGAAAATCCAAATCCTTATATTATTCAATTTTTTCCCTTTTATATTGGATTTTTCTACAAACATAATTGTGCTACAGGTAGGAATGAGTGCCCACTGTATTAGTAGCCCCAAGGAGAATATAAAATAATAAATTTCTAGTCACAAAGAGAGGAAAGGCAATGTTAAAATTGGAAAGTTGCAAAAGATATACTAAAAAAAAATATGGAAATACATACTTTTTAAAAATAACACCAGTGAAATAAGAATTGCAATGTTTTGAAAGAATACCAGCTGCTAAGTTGAGAAGGATTGCCTTGATTTAATAACCATCCTGAGCCCATAATAGCATTTTCATATCAAATTTACCAATCTGAACATTTTTTAATATATATAAGTTTAAGACACAGAGTTTATCCAGTTCTTTCGTAGGAGTTCAGCTAATTAAAACATGATAGTTCCACAGAGAATGTGAAACTGAACTGTGGTAAACCACATATAATTTGTTAAATTATAGACAAGAACATCAAGGTTAATATGTCTCTTGCTATTAAAAAAAGGTTGGATTAATTAAAAGATAGTTTTAAGATTCGTGTTTTCAGATACTTGCAAATTTGCAAATGTGTAGCAGTTGTGGCTGAAAGTGTGCAGTAGCTGAAGGCTTCATGGAAGTCAGTTCTATTTCAGCCACAGCCCATTCATTTCAGTCAGCCATTTATTTCTCAGGCATGTGATGGTCAAGTCTGTGCTAGTGGAGAGAAACAGTACACATAATTATGTCCATAATAATTTTATTTTTTGAAGAGAGGGAAGAAATTCTACTTAAGTGGCAACAGCAGTCAGTATAAAGCCTTCCCCACTTTTTTCTCTTTTTGGCACACAACCCTGCTGACAGAGGTGAGATGAGGTAAATTTTTTTTCCAGTTTTTCTGGAGGTTTTAGTTGCTCTCACTCCTCTCAAGGAGTTTACTTATTCAAGGAGCCTTCCTTGCTGGACTTGGAAAATGTGTAGGCTTGTGAAGTCAATCTGAAATCTCTTCCACTGATGCCACTGATATACTGGGAAAATAAAGATGCAGACAAAACTACAACCACAAATCTGTTCCCACAGTCTGCAGCATTGATCTGTGCCGATATGCTCTTACTTTGCTTTATTTAGAATTCATACACCATTAAAGCTGCCTTTCTCTTAGGGCTCAATTCTACTTGAAGATAGCAGCAAAATCTTGTACGTGAGAGAAAGAACCTGACTGATACAGATACGCTAGCTTTAAGTTTCTAAAAAGAATTCATTATAAATAAAGTGTAAATATACGTCTCTCCAACCTGTGTGCCTTTTATCTGTAGTCTCCAATTTCACTTCACAATTTGCTGTGATAAATTATTTGACTGCTCTGAATGTGTGATAGTCAAAACTACTTCTGTGCCTGAAGCTGAAGTCCATGTGAGTATTACTGGAGAGCATCCTCCTTCTTGATATCCATAAGGTAGTATCAGGGTTGGAATATGAGTTTCAGTAATTCAGATATTCCCCAATTCTTTTCTCCTATCTGTTATATGAGAGAAAAAATATACATAATATTAAAATACTTTCAGGTCTGCAACACATTTTCAAAGCTGCTATTAGAAGATACAACCAGAATGCTTGAACCACTTCAAACAGATTAATATATACCTTAGGCCAGACTCTCAGGTGGTGTAATGCTGCCAGATTCTGAGAAGCTGACAGTTATTCCAAATGTCTGGCCCTTCACATTTAATCCTAGTCATTTGATCTGTCTAGAGAAAATTTCATTCTTCACACTCCCATGTGATATGAAAATTGATATTCACACAAGGTCCTAACTGGCAATGAGGATCATGTGGACTGTACACTTAGCAATACAGAAGTTTAAAAAATAGTTATGCTTCACCAGCTTCGATATCTGTTTGGTGTGTATTAATCTGTAAGGACAGAATGGTGAGCACTGTGCAAAGCTAGTAGCAGGGGTACCCCCACTCACTTAGAAAGTGCCTATCTCCTGCTCATCCTGACTCCAAATAATGCTTTATTTCCTGCCCTCTAGACACAGTCCCTCTCAGGAAGCCCTGCCCTTTTAGAGAACAAGACAAAGCAGGAACCTAGGTGAGATGGTAAAATTTACAGCCTTCATGTTCAGATGAGGGGTTATGTTTTAAAAGCAGATCTAGAAAGCAGAGACAAGTTTTAACACTGAGTTATTCAGCAGCCTAAATTTTCAACTATTTAGCAAAATATTGCATTAAATATCAGATTTAGCATTAGGGTGTTTTTTTTTCCCCAGTAAGTTATTTTAACAATTTAATAATAAGAAATATGTGTCATAAGTTCTTTCAGCCAGTGCTACAGAAACCCCATAGACAACATGGTCTGGCTTCCTGTATGTTTATGTATACATAAACTGCATTGATATTAACTTGCCAAAATTGCTTGTAACCATTTTAGGTTCCTGTCTCTTTTGCACTGGATTTTCACACTTGTACTCAGCAAAATATTCTGCTGCCACATCTCTGCAGCCTCACCTTTGTCCCTAGAGAGAAAAGAGATTGTTGAATGCACTCTTGTCCTAGTATCAAACAAACTTTAAATGCATTGCATGCATGGTTTAAATGCATCCTAAAAAAATGTACTTCTACAGAAGAACTTAGAAATGCTAGACTTTTAGTCTGTGCATAATGTCATGTTGTTCAAGGATATGCTCCAAATATTCCAGAAACAACTTGTCTCTTCTTCAATATGTTTTTATTTTGAAAAAATTTATAAATTTTGAGGTTAGAGTGCTTTGTAGTATGAAGAACAAGGTGTCCCCTCTCATTTGTAAGTTATCAATGTTTACTATAAAAACACATTATATTTTATAAACATTCATATTTAGAAGTATTTAAATATATTGTATAAGACTATTAATACTATATTAATAATTTCATTGGCTTGTACTAAAAAATGTTGTATAACTTAAACAAGAAACAATCAATAGTTATGATGACATCCTTTACTTGCCAGTTTCAAATGTTTTAGTCTTTTTGAGGGGGCAGGTAAAATGTATCAGCTACTGCCAGCAAATATTACAGCTTAAAAAATAAGAGGCAAAATCTGAGGTTAGAGAAATGTGTATACTTCATTCGAAGAAGCTCATATTCAAATTAAAAAATAAATATTTATTTAGTTTTATGAAGACACTGACAACCGTATTTTGTGGAGCTTTGTTTAAAATTACTATCAAAAACACTACTGTGAAATTGTGGAGATGAGTGTCGTGTAATATGGAGGGTTTCCTGCAACCTTTTTGGCTTATCACCTATTAAACTGACAGAACAGAACAATTGCTGCCAGCTAACAACAGGGTTTTAAAGCTTGTTGCCAATCTCAATGTGATAAATGAATCAGTCCTTTTCTGCAGCTGTCACATTTCATTACTTATTTCAATTCGCTTTGCTTGCACAAGGTCTTTTTACCTTGTAGTTTTGACACAATTCTGCTATTTTAAAATCACACCAGTCTGTAAACTTGTAGTAACTGGTAACATTTGAAAAACAAGACGTTACCTGCAAAATGTAATGCCAACTCGTGGCTGCTACACCTTACAAGAATGAATTTCAGTGTTTTCAAAATATGCCTCCCACTCTGGACATGGGATTTCAGAAAAGTTCTTTTAAGAATTCCCTTTGCAATGGGAATATCAGTTCACGTGAAACTAAAGTAAAAGCACAGCAATGACAAGGAGACAGGTGAAACTTTTTAAATCCTTGAGTGTGCTGGGAGTCAACGTCTGTGCTGCATTATTTATGAGCAGGGAATGTGTTGGAGAGGTGGTGGTCTGGACGAGACATTTAATGTCTGAGGAGTACTTCCCTCACTCCCACTGTCCTCTGGTTTGATTTCCTTAAAATGAGAATAATGCAACCCTTATCCTTCATGCACAGTGCATTTATACTTTTCTATTTGAATAACAAATGTGCCACTTCAAGGGATGTTCACATTGCTGGGGTACTTTCTTTCCTTTACACATGAGCAGAGAGAATCTGGGTGGAAAATATGCCAGCTAATCTGGTAAGGATGGTGATGGGTGATAGAAGCTCAGTGATCCCCAAAACCAGTGTTAACAAAATGAGCATTCATTCTGTCAGCTGCTGACCAAAAGATTTTCAAAGCGTTTTGAAAAATTTTAATCTTTCCCTGGGGAGCTTTTGGTATGTGTGCATGCTCATATGAAGCAGGGAAGCCTGACATAGAGGAGGGATGGAAAGAAATCCACCTGTATTTCTAGATTTTAACTGCAAAATCCACAGTTGTGTGTGTATGCAAAACACACCCACATGGATTATAATCCATAATTAGGGCTCATAGAATAGAAATGCCCACACATGCACTAATGAATTGCATCTGCATGAAGTGTGTGTGCATATCTAGAATTGTATGCAATAAAACAACAGTAGGTGGGGCTCTATCATTTATTCAATAATTAACTTTCTCTCTTTTCTGAGATGGATTAAATGCTTTTTCTGGGGAGGACTCAAGATGTAGTCATGGGTACATATCAGAGCCAACTAAACTGCTGAGTAATCTAACATTCTGTACCCTGACCATCCACCCACACTCTCCAGTCTCGTGTGGCTGCTATCTGCTCATTTTTTTTTCCAGCTGGGGAGGAAGGCAAGAAAAACAGCCTTCAAAAAGCTGTTTCTCAGTTTCTTTGCTTTAACAGTTTATAAAATACTATTGGAGACTTCTTACTATGAAGTATGAAACTTTGCAGAGAAAAGAAATTCATGTTTTCCTGTCTAAAGGTGAAGTGCCTCAGAAAACACTGACTAGCTTGTGATGGCTGCTTATTGTCCTTAAGGTTAAAAGCAGCTGTCCTTTGGCCATTCCATGGCACCTTCCCTTTCCTTACAGCCACAGGCTTTCTAGGAAGCTGTTCCTTCCTGTGCTCCCTCCTTGGCTTATTCTCTCTTTGTTTTTTTCACTAGGAGTAGTGCTCCCTAACCTGTTGCCAAGATCTGAATCCTCTTTACCAGGAGTACAAAGCACGACAAAATTCAGCATTTTTCAAGAAGAGGCTCCAAGGCCTCCAACATTTAAAAGATTTCTTAGATTTTCCTTTGCTCTTCAAAGAGCAGTAACAGCAATATTCTCTAACAGGGGAGGACTGAAGAGCTGCTCCCAACAGCTTCTTAATCTTCTAAAACCAGTGACACCTACATTGACAAGGGGCTGCTGCTGCTGCCCTTATGTATATTTGCAAGCTATGACTTGGTCAAATTGTTGGAGTGGTGTGTATTTATCCTTCCAGAAAGTTTTTTCCAGCACCTCACTTATGTGTCTGCATAGGACATTAAAGTTTAGGAACTGAGAGCTTTGACTATCAGAGAACTGCACTAAACCCTCTGCATTTCTTAGTTCTTTTAAATTCCAAATGCTTCCAGTGCTTTCAAATTCCCATTTTAATAATATTTTTTCTGATTTTTAAGATCAGATATGCAATATGCCAGAAATAATAAAGCCTCTCATACCTGAGCAACATCACAGCAATACTTTGTGATCAAGGTAAATGGTTCTGATTCCAGCTCAGATCCTTCATGAAATGACAGGATTTTGCTGTTGGAAATGATCATGTTACCATGAAGACATTGAGCATTCCTTCTGACAGTTGCAAATGTATGGAAATTCACACCTGTGCTCTGGAGGTGGAATTTCACAATTCTTACAATGAATACCTGCTTTCTCTGAGAGAAATGACCAGAGGTTTCACCCTGGGCCAATTACACAAGTGCCCATGCAAAGATCAGTTTTCACACAGGTACTCACAGAGGGAAAACTGCAGGAGCAGCTTGAGTGTTAGCCAAATGAGGCACAAGTATCAGACCACATATGGGAATAGAATGCTCCATTCTTTCCTGTACAAGGGAAAAAAAATATGTTTTCAATTATTGCCCTTCTGAAGGAGAGGGTACACAGGGTGCTGTGTATCAGCCATTCACTAAAAGTGATAAATGTGTATTACTGCAAGTGCCTCTCTATATGTCTCTAACTGCATCAGATGACATTGCTTCAACTGTGCTTTGGCTAAAAATATGGCTTTACATCTAAAGTTCCATCTGTGTTGTTGTAACGTAACTCAGCTGCAGAATGTGAACTCCCTGTATCTTTGTATGGTGAAATATCAAGGAAGCAAAGAGCAATTCCATCCATATATGAAATTTACTTATGTAATGTCCTAATCTGGAAATCATTTTTGTTGAACAAGGGAAAAAGCCCCTAATGAATAAAAAATTGTGCTCAAGAGGGTCTATTCAATAATTCTCTTTAACATGTCATCCAGCATTTCAATCTGTTAGGAAAAAAAAAGCTATTCCATTTTAAGGAAGCTTTCAAAAATTTGGTTGCCTTCCAATTTGAAACAAATGCTCAAATCTTTACATTTTCTTCCAGGTCCAATTAGAATTGTAGGGCGAGTTTGTCTGGGAGGTTGTACTTGAATGCAGAAACAAAAAGGCTGGAAATTCCAGACTCCAAAAATAATTACATGGCTGCAAGTGAGGTAGCTCAGAGCAGCTGGCTCTAAGAATAGGAACAAGCAGAAGCCTGCTGGTGAGCCTGGTCTAAGCTCTGCTGACCCTCTCAGTGTTTGACTCTGATGGACACAAGACAGTCTCAGCTGTACAAACTGTTCTAAACCTGTTCTTGATCTTTTCAGATTTCCAGAAATATACAATATATTTGTATTCTGATTTGGTGTACCCTGATTTTCTGTCAGTCGAACTGTCAGCTCATTTCAGAAACCAAATACATAAATGCAGGTGGCTGCCGCAGTCTTCTAAGATTTTAGAAGCATTTTATCTATCTGGAATGCTGTGCTGGTTCTGATCATAATTAGTAACATGGTTTTATTACGCTTTGGAAGCATTGGCTATAAAACATATGAAACACTGCTTGCAAAAAATTTACAATAGTAAAGGACTTTCAATGAAAAATTTGTTCCAGAATGTTTTGGGGTCTTAAATGGATTCAGAAAGCAATACTCTCTCATTTCTGTGCAAATTTCCTGGTAGATGCTGTCACTGCAGGTATACTTTAGATGAGATTAACAGCCATAACTTCTGCAGGAAGGTGCCATGTGTGATATGGCAATTGGCATTCGTGAGAAACTGACTGCTTGAAGGCCTGCATACAGATGTGTGATCCTATTCCTTACACAGACTTAAATGGGATCATTTGCTCTTATTCCCTGTGTTTCTTACTGGTTATCCCTTGTAAGAATCACAAGTGTTCCTCATTCACAATTTACATTTCCCTTTGAGAACTTTTCGCGTAGCTCTAGGATACTAAACCCTTATTAAGCTGTATCACTTTTCAAGCTCTTTTTTGTTTTTTTTTTCCTTTCTTGGATGATATGCCAATACCTAATTACCATTGCTACTCTGATGTGCTTCAAGCTGTGGGCTTTTTTTTCCTACATGTAGCAGGTGAAAACACCCACGTTGTATAAAAATGCTGTTGCTTTCTCCTACATTTAGGTAATAATCATGTCATCAAAGCAGAAATTAGTGACTAGAACATTTAAGGCTGAATCTTGGCCTGCTGAAATGGTACCAAAATTATGTTCACTCTCATATCTCATTTTTTTAAAAAGACAATTACACCTGCATTTAGACTATTGCTGTCCTATCTATGACCAAGCAAGAACAGTGTTTAGGAAGTTCCCAAAGTCCAAGATCTATTATAATCCTGAAAAGAAGCATAGCAAGTGTAAAAAGAAAAAGAAAACCCACTGAATGAGTCCTAGTTTTCTATAAAACTGAGGGGAAAGGGGTATGTGAATCTTATGAAATGCAGTAGTAATAATAATAATAATAATAATAATAATAATAATAATAATAATAATAATAATAATAGCTGCAGTAATGTTATTCTGATTAATATGGTGACTGGAGAGCAGTGTCTTACAAAGGGTTCCGATATTGTTCTAGTGAATAAACTCTGAATAATTATTCTTGTCAAAGAAAAGCCTGAAGGTCCAGCCAAGATAGACAAGTGACTGTACAGAAGAAATTTTGTGTAATACAAAAGCTGTGCACAACAGTTTCACCTTGAGTTCTTGAGGCCTTTTTGGCCTTATACACCAAATGAAAAGTCATAGAAATAGAAGATACTTGATCCAATCATTAACCTTACACTACTGAGCCCACCACTAGACCATATCCCGAAGTACCACGTCTACATGTCCTTCAAATACCTCCGGGGCTGGTGGCTCCGCCAGTTCCCTGAGCAGTCTGTTCCAATGCCTGACCACTCTTTCAGTGAGGAATTTTTCTAAGATCCAACCTAAATGTCCCCTAAATGACTTAAGGCCAATTTCCTTTCTTCTGTTCCTTGTTATCTGCGAGAAGAGACTGGTCCCCACCTGGCTGCAGCCTCCTTTCAGGGAGCTGCAGAGAGTGACAAGGTGACCCCCAAGCCTCCTTTGGTCCAGGCTGAACACCCTCGGTTCCCTCAGCCATTCCACGTCAGAGCTGTGCCCCAGACCCTCCTCAGCCTCACTGCCTGCTCTGTGCTGAGGGGCACAAAGCTGAAGAGAGGATTTGAGCTATGGGCAGCACCCTGGACCAGGAGCCATCCATCAGGCATCTGCCCTTCCACTGCAGCGTCAGGGACACAGGAAATGTGGAAGCTGTCAGAGGACTGAGCTGTGAACTGAATTCTGCAATATTTCTGCCAGTGGGTTAAGCTCTGTGGAGGACACCAAGCCTTGGGTTGGCTTGTGTGACAGTCCTGGCCATGTTAGTGAGGTTGCCTGGAGACAGAAAGTCTCAAAGTAAAAGCTGGGAAGTGCAGTTGCAGAGCCACTGCAGGGAAACTGTTGGCAGTCCTGGAAGTAAAAGGCCTTAGCCAAGAATAAAACTGTACTATATTAGAACCAACTCCTCCTTTAGAATGAAATTTACTTTCCAATTTTAATTCAAAGTTGATGGAACTTTCATTCTCTTCAGGACAAATAATGATTATTCCAGGTTATCCTGTTTGTTTATTCATTGTCTGAATTCACTGACATTCACTTCTTCATTTGAGACTTCCTGTTAAAAGCCTGTTTTAGGGGTAGGGATGATATGGGAGTGGGAAGAGGATTAATTCTGGGTGGAACATCTCAGAGATGTGTGATTGCAGACATACAATGATCAGGTCAAAGCTTCTTGATCAAATAGCAACAGATTTTTCCATGTGTACCATGTATTGCAAAATGGTTAAACAAACCCTGTGAATGATTCTGGGTTGGACTGTATCCACAGAGTGTCCTAAAAAGTAATTATTCTGTTCTGTAGCACATGCTGCAGGCCAGACACTTAAAAAGCAGCTAACCAGCCAAAAAATACAGAAAGGAAAAGGGGAAAAGAGAGGGAGAGGAAGGAAAACAGTAAATGTCTTCTTAAAGAGTGAATTTCTGTCAAACAAATTCCTTCAGCGTTAGATGCAACCTGGATACGAGGTACAGTTAGATGACTTTTAGGATTGCTCTATCAAACACGTCTTCTTAGTGTGTTAAAACAATGCTAGCACAAGTGATTTAAGAATAAATGGCTAAAATCTAGACAGCTTGGATAGAGCTGCTCGGGAAGATATGGATCTATGTGTTTGTGGCTGCATAATGGATGTGTAAATTACACAGTGTCCCGCAGTGGCAGACTGTACATCAATACTTTTACATTTATTTGCTGATATAAAGCTATAGTTTACAGCCTGTCAGGATGATATGCTAACAATTTAAGTACAGAGGCCTCATACAGCAAGGCAATTAGGTAAATTAAGTACATAAGCTTGAGTTTTATTCTAAGCCTGGGACCAATTACAATGAAATCAAGAAAACTGTTTCCATGTTACATTCTAGTCACTGCCCAGCCCTGGAATCATTCTACAAACAGCACTGCAGTAATAATACTCTACATGTCTGCAGCAGAGCTGCTGATGTGAACCCCACTACAGCTCCTCAAGTAATATGTACTGGGACAGACCTTCCTGTGTTCTGGAACTTTCCAGAATGACTTTTGCATGTTACTAGGAAAGGTACCTCATCTGGATTTTTCCAAACTCATGGTAAGTCCTAGAAAAGAGTTTCTGCAGCCCTATTTTTCAATTGTGCTGTTTCTCAAAGAAGCAGCTCTTATTCACCACCATCATCAAGGCTTTTCAGCATGAGGTTAAATTTAAAGAAAAAAAAAGAAAAAGTGTTATTAGTCAGAAATTTAGCCACACAGTGTCAAAAGTAAACTATAAAAGAATAGGAAACTCAAATCTGTCATCATCTTCTTTTCCTACCTATGTCTTTTTATTTTAGAGTATCGGTCTGCTGTGCAAGCCAAGAGATCAGCTGTGCAATATTGGCTACTGAATTTCAGAGCATTCTTCTCTCATTAGGCTGCTTCCATTTAATTTTTCTTTCCTAATGATTGCTCGCCCACTTAAATAGCAAAAACCTCCTTCTGCTAACAGGGGAGTCTTGGTGTGCTGTGTCTTTGAGCTGTGTGGACACATTCACATCATATTTTGTGGACACATTCATAGACTGCCTGTGAGCTTTGATGAAGAGGATTCCCATGTCATTGGTACAGAGTTTCACTGAAATCCTGATTAATCCACAAATTTACTTTTTCTTTTAAGAAAAAAAAAAACAAAACAGCTGACCCACATTCAAAACAAATAAGATTTTAACAAATATTAATTATAAAATTTATTCTTGTCCCCAAAAAGTTACAGTTTCATTTGTCTTTTGTTTCAGTTGCATTCCTCAGAGCACACATGATGTATTTGGCAACAGCACTGCTTTTATGGTTAGTATGCCATGCAACCAGTGCAAAAAGACTGATTTAACTCAGCTGAGAGCTGAGATTTGGTTGACTAGATATTACAGTTCCAATACCATCATTTTTACAGGAAAGAACTTCCATTTTATTCCAGATAGTGAGAGAATGTCGCAATTTGCAGATTTGTTTTTTTTTAAAAAAAAGCTATTACCTGTGCCAAAATGCACAAATTCCATGCACTTATTTCCACCTTTCCTTAAAACACAGTGTGCTTTCTACAGTGCTATTGGAAACCTGAGTTTTCCACAAGTTGTACAGATACCAAAATGTTAAATATGCAGGCTTCCTTGCCTTGAGCTAGACATGTAGTATGAGTGGTTCGTGAGAGCATCCAGGCTGCAGCTGTGTGATGAAACAGAGCTTGGCAGGAAAGGTGTGACTATTGGAAAGCATTCAAGGTGATTTTCAGCTGCATCTTGCTTCAAGCTTTTCACGTTAACTTCCTGGAGTCTTTTATTACTGTCGGGAATTATAAACAAGTGAAGATAACCGTACCTGAACAAAGCACATAATAATTGTAGTCTACAAACTAGGAAATATTTCAGCCTAAACTGCTTTGCAGGATACAAGAAATGCAAAAAGTGGTGGAAGAGATTGCTTGTCTCATCACCTCACCTGCTCCTCCACACACTGACTGCCTGACCTAATCCATTATCCTGTCATCACTGGCATACAACAACAGAAAAGCATTTTTTTTTTACTATAAACCAGAAATTTAAACTTCAGAGGAAAAAAAACAAACCTCAAACATGCCAATTAAAATTTCTGCCAGTAGCTAGATATGTGTTTTGCACTTTAGGAAACATGCACTGTAATTTAGTTTTAGAAAAATGGTGCTTGGATTTAAATAATGGGACAGAACTCTGGTAATTTCTGCTATAATACTAATAATCTGTAAAATCCAGTATATATACTGTAACTACAATCTAAGGAAACGTTAAAAAATGACAATTTCTAGTACATGAAGTGCCCAACTCTGTTTTCTTATGGAAGATTATAATTCGGTCATAAGTAGTAGGTTGAGATACTTCATTCTGAATGTACAGCCTTAGAGAGCTGTGCTGTCCTCCAGATATTTGCATTCTCTATGAGAGTATTCATTAGAATAAAAATAAATAACTGGAAATGTAGAAATACCTCTGTATGCAATTCACTATCTCAGTGCTTTCATGTGCACCTTTTCAGTCACTCAGCATCGCTTTGATGAATTCCATAAAACTAACCAAGTTAAAAAAAACTATATTAATATATTGAAGAAAGGCTTTTGGTCTCTACATATTCATTTCTTGGGATCTAATTAAAATTGATTTTGCTGCTATTGGGTTTTAATGACATCCTATATTGTGGAAGCTTTTCCCTATGATTATTTCAAAGTTCTGAATCAGGGATCATGTAATATGCCTGGCACGTTGACACTCATAATTTTTGGGTCATAAATATTTAGATTTTCTGAGAGAGCTTAACTTGCTTTATCTACATTTTTAAAAATTGGTAGGGTGTATGCTTCACTCAGTCTGATCTAATAAGTTGTGCAGTGTCGTGTCCTAACAATCCACTAAGCTATAATCACTATTTGTATGCAAAGCATTGCAATTAGAGCAATTTTCTTTGCTGGTAATTCTGAACCTGAAGGAAAACAAATTAGAATAAAAATGCAAGCTCTTTATTATACAGGAGTATATTGTACAGTATTTTAATATAAAAACTGATCTGCATAGCTTCAGGGAAAAAAAAAAAAAAAAGGAGGTTGCAATTTCTCTTGCTCTCAGTTTTAATCTGTTCTTAAAAGAGCAAAAAAAAAATCTTTCTACTTGGTTTTGGTTTTCAGCTACCTTGGCCATAGATTTATCTTCTCAATGCACCTCAGGATTCTCAGACTTTACATTTAAAACTGAATAATCCAAGTCTCTTTTTATTTTATAAAAATAGCGAGCATGGCCACTTGTGAGCTAATAGGTAATTCAGATTGTGTTGGCATGTCAATATCTGGCTCTTACAGTAGATCTGTCTTTTAATCTGATTTATTTGACCAAATTGCAAACTTCATAGCAGCTTGATAAAAAGAATATAGAATATTGTATATTAAAAAGAAAGATCACTTAAATTTCAATAGACTAGGTATAGAACATGAAGCTAAATAACTGCACTGCCATAGGTCATATGTTGGAGCAATGATTTCAAAATATGTTCTTCAGAATTATCCTGTTTATAATTAGTTCAAAACATTTTTCATTGTTTTTTTTATTTTTTATTTGCTTATGTAGGTTTTAAAAAAATAAAGTAGACACAGAAATTGCCAAACTAAAAATCTCTTTGGAATAAGATGATAGGACAAGAGAAATGTATTTCATCAACCTTTATCCTACTGGCTTTTAATGAAGAAAATAATTTTTAATTAAAAATATTTTTGCTTCAGTAAGTAAAAGCCTGGAATGTCTTGGGGAAGGAACCCCCCATGCCACAACTCAGGGAAGTACTCAGCTTAAGCAGGAACACTTCTGCTGGCCTTAAGGGGGATGTCTGCCAGCACAGGGCCTGAGCACTCCCTGAAGAGTTTCTGCACTATTTAAACGACTTATTCTTCGTACATGTGAAATGGGCAGGTAATGAATGCTGCATGGCAGCTGCCTCAGAGATGAACCTCCTGGGGGACACTGCTGCAGCACCACACCCTCCTGACGAGAACATGGCATCTGTGCTGCAGGACAGCGAGGACCACTAACATGTGCTAACACTGACATCATGTGATGTGCAGTACAAGTCAGTCTTACAAGCACTGTTTTGGGTTTGTACATTTTGCTACAGAACTTCCTGAGCTGGTAGTATGCAGGGAAATCTGCTGCCTGCTCCTACAGACAAGTAATCTCTACAGCTTCACGTTTAAACTTGAGCCAGTTCTCAGTTGCTCTGTGAAGCTTGTGAGTAAAATCATCTTGGTGTTGAAATACAGAGAAGCTCTACTATTGACCACAGCTGGAACTGTGCTAAGATGCTGTCAAGTTTCTGACATTTAAGCACCATCCTCACTTCTTGAATCTTATGATTGCAACTAAAATGTAGGAAAGCTTAAAAGACAGGAATGTGTTTTTCCATTTGCATAACTTTAATGATCAAACTGATTGAGCTTAACATTTCTTTTAAAGTTCCCACTTCAGCTGGCATTGCTAGTGTTGAAATCACACACATCTCAAAAGTAACATATTTTTGGAAAGTTTTATGTGAAAGGAAATGGGGTCTCAAGATGAAAAGTGCTTTTTATCTTAGAAGTAATTTTTATCTCACTTGCGTGTAAGCAAGTGGAGGGAATCAGACTGTGTGCAGCTATTTGTACATGTTTGCCTGCCTGATTTTTCTCTCCCTCAATCAAAAGAAGCTTTTAGGATGAACAAGTAAGAGATAAAGCAAGGACCAGAGGCCAGACACCCTTTTGTATGTTACCTCCTAAGAATTAATAGTGAGACCATGGTGGGGAAGTAATTAAAATTATATCACTGCTTAATCAAAAGGATCCTTAATCATTAAAAGCTTCCTTATTATAGAATAGAAAGACAGCTCAGTATTTAAGGACAGTTTCTGTAAAACCAGTGAAAGATAAATTTACAAAAACTAGGATATCCCTGTGTTTGTGAGATGCAGTAGGTTTTCTGAGGCCAAAGGTTAGAGATTTTCTGTTCTTTCTGTATTTGCCTACGTATACTTTTGAATCTACAGATTCAGCATATTTATTTTTAGGGGCAATTTTCTACTAGAAAGCTGTTTGTCACCAGCTGCTTGGGAAAATTTCTTGTAGATGTCAGTGCAGCTCAGCTTGCACAGCAGGGCTGAGGAATGGAGGCTGAATTTGAGGGCTCTGTGTAGAACATCTGATTCTAGGGCATATCCTCAAGAGTGCAGAAGTAATGAAATCTATAGGCTGATCTTTCCTTGCCTTCAGAGGGAGGGTAGAAACTACACCCGGGCTTTTACAATTAGAGAAATTAAGTTCATTATTTAGAAATTAAGTTAATGCAATTGACTGGTGATTTTAATGGAAACAGATGCTCTGCAGCACTTTTGACACAGATGCATTATATAAGATGTCCAGATAAACAATGAAAATGAAGATTTAAAGCACTCTGGTTTGAAAAATATTTTGCTGCATTGTGGATGCTGTTATGCTGCACTACATTCTAGGGTAGAAATAGAGGAAATGAAGAAATAGCAGAAGAGAGCAGCTTGTGAGAGACCTTGGGGTCTCTCATAATTCCCTGACCACAGGTTTGGATGATGAGGGAGCTATAAAGTTTGAAATCTTAATTTCTGACCTCTGAGTACAGATTTACCATTCTGCTGAGCTTGATTGTCTGATTATAGAGAGATTCTCTGATTGACCAGAGAGGTTTCTCCTTAAAAAGGTTCAATTTCCCAAAAGAGATGAAGGGAAATGTGAATGGCTGTGTAGAACAAGTAGCTGAGAAATCTATGAATTTTAGCCACTTAGCCTTTGATGACAGCTGTTTTAAATAAAAATCTTCTATTTGCAAAAAAAAAGAGAAACAAAAATTCTGGTCCCAGTTTGAGATTGGGAGCTTACATGCTTTTGTTCTCAAAAAAATCATTTTATGGCTTTCTTGCTTAGGACTCCTCCATGCATCCCAGCTGATGGTGAGAGATGTGCTTCAATTTCTGACTGCCAGAATCTCCTGGTGGGCCATGGATGTTTAATTCAACCTTAAAATAGGATTCAAAAAGGTTGTTCTGCATTATGTTTCTTTGAGACCCAGGAATATTTGCATATGTATATTTGTATGCAAAACTGAGCTGTGGAATCTCTTAGCAGCTGATTGGTGTCTGCTTTGGTACCAAATGGGACAAAGTTCCACAGCCAAGGGACATATTCACATATTCTGTTTACTCCACAGCTTTAACATCTTCCTTCTCAAATAGATCTACATTTACACACTGATACATGTCTATTTTTATATACATACACACACATTTCTGAAAGCTTTGCTGCTCTCCCTTCAGAAATTTAATTTGGTCGAGAAAGGGTTTAAAATAAAGCCTTGTGTGACTGAAAATTTGTTTTCTTTAATCAACTATCTCAGCTGGTCTGGTAAAAAAAACAGCAACAAGAAAACTACAAAAGAAAACAAACTCTTTCAATAAACCTTGTATCTATTTGTTTATCATGCTTACCATTATTAAAACATCAGAGTGAGCAAGGTATATTGTTACTGGTATGATATTGCGAATTAAATATTAAATCCCTGATTATTGAGCTGTAGAGAATAACCACCATGACAAAATCTGTGAATCAATGTAGTCATAGTGCACAAAGAAACAGATCACTATGACTTAGAATTACTGACTGGGATTTTAGGTTACCTAATACATCTCTAGTTTTCCATTGGACAAATAAATGTTAACACTTACAGTGTCCATAAGTGGAAGGATAGACTTGTACATTGTCAATTAATTAGTTTAAGGTTTAATCCTAGTTCTTTCTTTTTTTTTTTAAATTTCCTTTTCAACCTGGTAGAGTTGCAAGTTTGGCTGTTGATAACCCTATAGGTTTCAAAATCCTAAAATTTACAGAGTACATTCTTAAATTTTTTTCCATTTTTTCTTTAAACACAGTATTAAATATAGATATTTATCAATTAATTTTCCATTGCTTGTTCTCTTTGAAAAGAGCTGTCTTGCTCTGGGCATTGCTTTACTTCTTATTGTCCCACCCCTGGTATCTGTCCATGTGCAGTTAATTAAAATCACAGAATCATAGAATGGTTGTGTTGGAAGGGACATTTAAGGGTCATTTGTTCCAATTCCCCTGCAGTGAGCAGGGACACCTTCAATTAGGTTGTTCAGATCCCCATTCAGCCCCACTGTTCCAGGAGTGCAGCATCCCACACCTCTCTGGGCACCCTCTTGCAGTGCCTCACCATCCTCAGTGTAAGCAATTTCTTCCTTAGGTCCAGTCTAAAGCTACTCTCTTTCGGTTTAAAACCATTCCTCCTTGTCCTATCACAGCAGGGCCTGCTAAAAGGTCTTTTCCCATCTTTTGAACAGGCCCATTTTCAGTGCTGAAAGGCTGCAGTGAGGTCTCCCTGGAGTCTTCTCCAGACTGAACCAGTCTCTCAGCCTTTCCTCACAGGAGACATGGTCCATCCCTCATTTCAGGGCAGACGTGCTCTCAGTGAAGCTGTCCTGGATCACTTCCCTGTCCATGTGCCTTAGCATAACTTCTAGGAGGATCTGTTCCATAATTTTCTCAGGCACAGAGATGAGGCTTGGCAGGGCAGTAGTTCCCAGAGTTCTCCTTTTTGCCCATATTAAAAATGGGTTTCCATTTTTCCAGTCACCAGGAACTTTACCTGACCGCTGTGATTTTTCAAATACCAGCAAGAGTGGCTTGGCAACTACAACAGCCAATTTCTTCAGGACTCTCAGGGCATCTTATCAGGTCCCATAGACTTACACATGCATGCATAAGTCATACAAAAATGCATTCATAAATGCACAGCAGCGATAAACCCAGAATTCTCATCTGATTTATTTTCCATAACTCTTTATGTTGGTGTTGCTAGTTAGAGAAAAGTTCCTCAGAGTTACACAGGGCACCAAGAAAAAAAGTTTTATTCTGACTCTTCTGTTAAAGGAAAAAACACATGTTTTTCCTTCATAGTTGAAATCCACAAAGAGTTGAAGCGCTTGGAAAATTTGACTGATTTCATGGATGTCTGAAAGCTTTAAAGATGAAAGATCCAACTTTTCTTCCTTATTAAGCTATGAGAATTATGAATTCCTGTGGGTTTTTTTTACTTCAAAGGGTCACTCAAATATAACTGTAAGGATGGATGCCACAAAATTATATCCATAAAGTTTGACAGAATTAATTCCCTTTGTTTTATGTGGAAGGATAAAGAGATTGCTCCCCTTGGCTTTTTCTACCTGTTTTGTACCTGTTGCTTTTCTGGACATTCAGGGCAGCTTTGAAGAGGTTCCTGCAAAACTGCTGAACCTCCTGAAGCTGTTGGAATCTGACATCCAAAATATGCAGCAAATAACATGTGGAAAGCAGTGCTCATTGCACTGGGTAGAAGTTACATGGGACAGCAATGTCCAACTGAAAAAAGGAAAGATCACAAAGTCTGAAGTATGATATATATTCACTTTTCATAAGTGGGATCAGGTGTCCTTACTGGGATGGAAAAAGTGTAGATTTTCAGGAAATGTTTGGAAATAAGTCATAACAGTAAACATTTTTAACTTCCTTGTCTATTAATGCTTCACAGGCTTTCCCACTTGCTGTTGTCACCATTTTGTCATAGATCTTGGAAAGATGTGAATTTTGATTTAGGGCTTAGTCCAAGGTAGAAAGCAGGATACTGAAAGATTTCTGCTGACTCCATCACACTTTGGAGCAAGCCCTTTTAAAGGCATTTTCATGTTTGCTTTCAATTATTTCTTTCTCTGGCATCCTAAATTGATGTTCTTGATAAAAATCTCAGGGGTTATAAAGGCTGGAAGAGTAACATATTCATTTCTCTTCTGCTGCAGTGGCTTCAGTATGTCAAGGGCATTGTTAAGGCTAGTCACTATATTTCTCAGTCTGAAATCATAACTGTGTTCTTAAAGGACTGATACAATACAACTAAAATCAAAATTTAAAAAGTACTTGCCAAACAGAATTTATCCCACTGAAATCCTTAGAATTTACTGTCAGTTAAAAGCAGAGAATATTAAAAATTTGGTTTGATGAAAAGTGAGTGAGGCATTTAGGATTTCGGTTATACAGCAATAAACTCCTCCAAGGAAAGTATTCACTTTACTAATATTTCCTGACTGAAACATGTTTTGTAGAACATGGGGTGTCGGGTTTTTCATTGATATCACATCATATTTCATTTCATCATTACAAACCATGCCAAGATAAATATTTAAATTGTATATATTCATTAGTGCACATTCAAGTGTAATTCTAAATATTTAGTGGCAGCCTTGGCATTTGCAAATTTGCTACACATCACTTGAGTAACCTGGGACTGCTGGTTCTTGAGGAGGAACCAGTACACTTGCACTATGTGACAGGATAGGTCTACTTTACCCAATTAATTTAGCCATGAGGTTGTTATTCAGAGTTTATATTGCAGTGAAGGAGAGCAGGCTCTTCTCCTTAACCCAAAATTAAGTGTCACTCACCTCACACCTGCCTGAGACTGACATAATGCAAACGAGCAGCCTGCTCACATCTCACATGGCTGCTGTGCTGTGGAGCTCTGCAGTGCTTTTCTCACTTGTTGCATCTGTGTGCAGGGGGAACCCTTAACAGCCTGGGTCAGAATTCAGAGGAATACTTCAGGTACCACATTACAAACAGGTCCCTAGCCCAAATCCCCCCACAGCACGATAACTGAGTAAAGCTTGGTCTGTCTTGCCTAATGGCTGTTTTAGCAATCAGCATGGGGAGGAGCACTCTGGTTCTGAGCACTGGTTAATGGCACCACTGGAATGCTGGCTGTGCTTTTCACCTGGAAAAGGGAATACAGTTACATGCTGAGCTCAGACAAAAGCAAGGCTTTCCCTGCCTGATGATGATGGTTGACCACTAGGGATCTGTATGATGTTGCTGAGCTGGGGATGAAAGCTAAGAGGAAGAAGTAAGTAAAGAATATTCAAATGCCCTAGTTTGGGAAGCAGTTTGGAAACCTATTTATATAACCAACCCCAATTCAGGCATCCTTTGGGAAATTCTGTTTTCTTCACCATATCCACCTGCTGAAGTACCAGAACACAGCAGGTGAGGCGGGTGCTGGAGCAACTCACAAATTCAAGGCTGGTGATGCTCTCAGGGGCTGATTACACCATAAAGCAAAGTTACTGTGCAGGTTTTGTTGCTCAAAACCACAGACGATACTTACATGATAACAAGGAATGCCTTCAGGGTTTTGTAAAGCTGGGGAGGAAAGCAAGGCTTTTAACTGTGTGTGTATGCAGGATTGGGATATAGGCATCCCGTGTGCATATTGTTTACATGCTGAAATGGATGTAGCTCCATTTCATGGCTCTAGTTTTCCAAATTTGAATTTCTGCTTCTTTTGTTGGCTCTTCTGAGGATAGCTATGCCGAGGTTTCTGGATCTGGCTCCATGATAAGAGTTAAGCAGTAATCTAAGTCCCCTAACACACCCATTACAGTTCATTATTTGAAATAATGGCTGTAGGCTGGTGTGAAGCCAAGCAGGAGCAGCACCCTTGTAGCACAGCCATTAGCTGGGCCATACCTACTGGCAGCCAGAGTGGAACCCCCAGTGACAAACCAAGTGATACATGCACAAATGGCATACCTGTTACATGCTGTGTCTCACCAGCCCTGAAGAAAATACCACTGCTGACTCCATCACAGATAAGTAATTTTAATCCACTCCAGTCACAGATGTCCTCAAGGAGACACTACAGATTTCTTTGCATATTATGAAGAAAAGTCAAGAAAAATAAATTGCATATTGTTTTCTGATCGTGATAAACATATTTCCAGAAAAAGTAAAGGAGTTGGGCTATGATACAAAATGAGTAGGAAGAACTGCAAATGAGAGCTACCAAATACCTACGTAAATTAGAATTAATGCATGGAACAGATTCAGTTTAACAAGAGTGGGCTGATTTGAGAAACTGATTATGATTTGAATATTAATTTTTAAGGACAGAGAAATAACCTAAAAGCATTCAGAGACTGTGTTTTTGTATACATCATAACATTTTAACTCATGACTAAGTTATTACAGGAAGACATTTTCATGTATTGCCTTCATTAAGGTGTCTGTCTAGATGAATGACTTTTTCTTTTTTTTTAACTGTAGGATAACCTATTTGGAATACATTTGCATTTACCATGAGGTTAAGGGAAGCTTCTTGTATCAAGATCCATTTCATATTTTTAGACCGAAGAATTTTCTTCAAGAAGCTAATAGTCATTGGTAAGATCATGATTAACTTATCAGGGTAATGCCTGTTTTTAAGTAATTCATTTAAGTAAGGCACATGGAAAGCATTCCATAATCAATTTCAAGAATAGTTCATCAATCTTCAATAAGATTGAAAAATTGTAAGAAAAGAAGCCTGAAAATCTTTACTAATAACACAGGAAGTCTTCCAATATTAAACAATGAAATGGCTACACTTGAGTGATCTTAATGGTATCACATCCTGATGTCTTCCATTAGAACCACTGCAAAATTTAGGAGCTGATAGCTTGAAAATCTTAGTGGGGGAAGAAGTGCAGTTGAGACTTCTGAAATTCTGAGAGTTCAGGACATAGTCGTGAGAAAAATCAAAGCTCTGTGTCTTGTAAGTGTTGTGAAACATTTTTGTTCTTCCAAGAAGCACGGACTAATTATTTGAGGATGAGGACAGAGTGATTCATACTGGGCTTAGTGAACTGCAATATGGTTATGGAAGAGGCAGGAGCCAAAGGACACTTGTACAGACAACACAAAGCACATAGCAGGACAAAGGTATTCCAAGCTTAAAAGGAAGGTGAGAACTTTGTAGGATAGGCACTCATGACTGAACGCACCTGGTTCCAGACTTATATAAAATCAGTGAAAAAATTCTCTGGATTTGCAAGATTTCCCCATCATTCTCATTTGTTTGCCTTATTTAGCATCCATTTGTGGTTCTTTCTAAGTGCTTTCTCTGAATCCTTTTTCCTCTTCACTAAATTAGTAGAAATCCCTAAATTCATGTTTTCGAATGTCAAAGTGGGGGGATTTTTTCAAGTGTTTACATTGTACACTTACCTGATAAGCCACTTCCACACATTTTCTTGATGGCTGTTAGCACAGAACTATCTTAGAGGAGCTGCCAAACTCCAGATGGAGTTCTTGAAGTGACAATAATCTAGATATCTAGTTAATGTAACATTAATAATTTAAATGGTATTAACATTCATTCTGGAGAAAAAAAAAATCAAGCATGTATGTTTCAGTTGCAATATTTTATTTTCTCTATTTGTCTTTTTATACACAGAACAAATGCATTTCACAGATTGTTTTGAACTTTTCTGCTCACTTACCCTGTAGAAATACCAATACCCTTAAATACATGACTATGGAAATGATACCTATGCATCAATACCAGAAATGGACACCAATAAGCTAACAGGTCAGAAAATAGGGTTAAAAACATCTGTACCTGTATAATTCTACAGAGTATTTTCTAAAATTTTGGAAATGGAGATTAAGCCACCTTTGGCAAACTGCTGTTAATCCTTCAGTGACCACCCTAGCTGGTGAAATGTTTGTCCAAAAAGTGAAAGCACCCATTGTTGACTACATTGCACTTGGGACTTCAACTTCGGTGTAGACCAAATAAGCCAGAGTAGTTAAGGTATCAAAACTTATCTGGCAACCTCAGCACGCGGCTGTGCCATCAGTTTCTCCCCAGATGCTGAAAGAAATGTCCTTTAGCTGCAGGTGTGTTGTTGTGCCTTGTTTTGTTTTTGTTTTCTTTAGCGAATCCCCTTAGAAGCAAGAGCAACAAAGTGCTGCCAGTCGATAGCTGTCGGATGGCACCGAGGGGGGAGAGCCGCTGTCCTGAGCCCCGGCCGTGGCGGTGCTCCCTGCGGAGGTGTCTCCTGCCCCTCCCTGCACACAGGTCTTTCCTGCCATGCAGCACCAGCCCATTGGAACGCTACCACAGGATGGGCTCGGGAGCTTCGCCCCCGCCCCGCACCCCCGCCCCTTTCTCTTTTCTTTTTCTTTGCTTTTTCCTTCCTTTCCTTTCTTTCCTAGGCTCCGTTTGCCGTACCATACACCCTCCCGAGGGGTTTGCCTGGATCATTTATTTATCTTGTGCGCATTAAGAAACCACCATTAGGCTTTGGTGGGAGGCGCCTTGCTCGGTGCGCGCTCGCCTGCCTCCGCGGCGCTGCCAGAGGAATACACAATCGAGCCGAAGCTGCAAGCTTGGCAGGAGCTGCCTTTGCGTGCCCATCTACTTGCCGGATCCGTATATTTTTTTGCCGACTGGGTCGTTGCCGCTCCCCTCCAGGGTTTCATCTTAATTTTTATTTTTGCGTGTGTGTGGATTATTTAATTTTTTTTCCTTTTGCTTTTTTTTTTTTTTTTTTTTTTTCCCCCGGGAATCCTCGCCGGAGTTTCGATGCCGGGCCGGACTTAGCGCGGGCGCGGAGGAGCAGCGCGGAGCCGCGCCGAGCCGTGCCTCCTGCCCCGGGCCCCGCCCGCGGATCGGCCTCCCTGGCCCGGCGCCGGCCGCGGGGTGGCCGCGGGGCCGCGGAGTGGCGGGTGCGCCGCGCCGCCGCCTCCCCGCGGAGCCGCCGAGGGATGCTGCTGCGCCGCGGCCGGGCATAGGCAGGAGCCGAGCGGGCGGGGGAGGGAAGGAAGGAAAGAAAGAAGGAAAGAAAGGATCCCCCAAGCCCCGAGGGGAGAGGAAAGGCGAGAAGGTGCGTGAATGTGAAGGAATGTACCTGCCCGTCGCCGGAGCCGCACGCTTGGGATAAAAAAATAAATAAACCGAGGAGGCTGATCCCTGCGACTTACTACCCGGAAAAAAAAAAAAAATTAAAAAAAAAAAAAGAGAGAAAAGGAAAAGAAAAGAAAAGCCTTATAGCGGAGGGACGAGAAGAAGAGCGACGAGGCTGCAGCGAGCAGCGCTTGAGGCGGGCGCCCGGCGGATGGCGCGGCCGCCCCGCTGACTCCGCGGCCGCGGGAGGCTGCGCGGGGCGGCGCGGCGCGGCGCGGGGCATGCCGTGCCGGCGGCGTGACTGAGCGGGGCGCTCCCGCCGCCCGCTCCGCACCGCGCCGCGCTCCCCTCCGCTCTCCTCCGCCGCATGCCGCCGGCAGCCGCGGCGCGCTGATGCCCCGGGGCCGCGGCGGCGCTGCGGGCGGCCCCTAGGATGAGCGAGGGGGCTGCCGGCGCCGCGGCGCCCGGGGCGGCGGAGGCGGCGGGGCCGGGGGGGGGGCCGGGGGGGGGATGGGGCCGGGGGGCCGCCGCGGGAGCTGCGCTGCAGCGACTGCATCGTCTGGAACCGGCAGCAGACGTGGCTGTGCGTGGTACCCCTCTTCATCGGCTTCATCGGTCTGGGGCTCAGCCTCATGCTGCTCAAGTGGATCGTGGTGGGCTCCGTCAAGGAGTACGTCCCCACCGAGCTGATGGACGCCAAGGGCGTGGGGCAGGACCCCTTCTTCCTCTCCAAGCCCACCGCCCCCCCCCGCGGCGCGGAGACCACCGCCGCCGCCACGCCGCGGCCGCCCAGCCGTGTCAGCCCCCGCCTCACCACCATGAGCCGGGCTCCCCCGCGGCCCCCCGGCACCCGCGGCCCTGCGCGGGGCGGCCCGCGGCCCACCGCGGCCAGGCACCCCGTGTCGCCGCACACGGCACCGCCCGCCAGCGCCCCCCCCGGCACCGCCGGCCGCGGAGCCCGGCCGCCGCCCGCCGCCCCCAGCACCCCGCCGCTGCCCGCCTGGCCCACTGCGGCACACGCTACCTCCTCCTACAAGATCTACGTCCACGACTCGGCGCCGTCCTGGACCTTGTCTCCCTTCCAGGAGTCCACCACCACCACGCCGGAGGCCAGCACGACCCCCAAAACCCGTAAGTGTCGCCGGCCGCCCCGCGCCCTCGGGCCGCCCGGTGCGCGCCTCGCCCCGTCCGGACCCGGCGCTGGCCGAGCGCCGGCGGGGTCGGGCCGGGGCGATGCGTCGGTCGGAGGTGGGCGCCGCGTCCTTCCCGTGCGGTTTGCTGCCCTGCGGGAGGCCGGAGAGCTCCGAAGTTTGCGCTTCTTTCTCCCTTCCCTGCTTGCGCCCCCTTTTACCCCCGGCAAGTTCCCTGCCTGTGTGATGGATGTTGAGGCAGGAGCAGCCATTTGAGCAGACTGCTTTTCACTGTGGTTTTAGGAAGGCTGCAGACTCCCTCCCGCTTTTCCCCTTCTAGGCTGCTCCGCGAAAGGTACTTAGGAGATGCTGGGAGGTGTCTGAGCGAGAGGGACCGGTGATGACCCCTCTCCGTGAGGGGCAGTGTGGAGAGCGTGGTCTTCAGCAGGTGCGGGCTGGATTGTGCATGTGCTCTCTGCTGGGGACGGAGTTTGGTTTCCCGCACACCCGTCTGCCTCGAAACGAGGGCGAGCTCCGCAGGGATGCTCTCCCCGTCCCAGTGTCAGGCTCCTGAAGGAGCTGCTGCCAGCTCCGCCGGGAGGGAGCGCGGGGCACCCCGCGGGTGTGCGGACCCATCCTAGCGCTTTGCCGGCTCCCGTGTGTAGCCACGGCGCCGTGTTGCCGTGACTATTTTTTTTTTAAGCAGAGGAGGGGGCTAGTTCTCCGATTGATGCTTGGTGGCTGGTTCTTCCCACCCTCCCAAGCGCAAACCTAAGGATTCGGGCTAAAGCTGAAAATCCATTTGGTCTGGGTGCATCAACTTTCGGCTTCTCATAAAGGTTACTTAGGACAAATGCAATTCTTTGACGAAAGAACTTCTGTGCGGTGCTATTCAGTGAAACGCTCAGTTACACTGCATTATAGTATTCTTCTGCGCTTTCTTGGATGCAGTAGAGGAAGTGGAAAGCCGGGTGTCCTCCATTAACTCTTAGTTGCTGCTGCTGGGAACGTCAGTTCAATTGAAGCCCTTTTACAGCCCGGGGCTCCCCTTTTGTATGCTGTTGTAGGGGTATTCTGCTGGAGGATTTTGTCGGAAAGCAACATGAACTTTATTTTGTCTGTTAAATCTCTCTGTTGATAAGCGCTGGGACAGGGAGGATAGGCAGTGCAAGCTGATCTTTTGAATTGACAAAATTGGGAGAAGAGCAGCAAACTGGATGTGTGTGTGTGTGTGGGTGGGTGTGCAGGTGGCGGATGGCTGGGAATGATTACGAATGAAACTATCACTAAATCAGAAGAGCTAAGGAGGCAGTAACTCGTTTTGCCTGTGTCTGCCACAGTAATTGAGGGAGAAGCAGCCCTTACAGGTGTGTCCAAGCCTGCACGTTCTGTAGCTACAGCCTAAGGTAGTTGGAAGTTACCAGAAGGAAAATCATTTGTGGAGCTCAACACAACCTGTTTCACTCAGGTGTAGGGACCTGTGTAGGGCACTTCTTAAAAAACAAAACAGCAAATGAAACCAGATTCTCAACTCATACGTTTATTTTTAATTTTTGTGTGAACAAGATATACTACATGGTTCTTCAGACTGCTGTGATCTGTGTGTATTTGCCTGAGCTTGCCAGGTGGGATCTAAATGCTCCCTTGCAATCTCTTCCTTTCTCCCCTTTCTGTCTCGTTGGATATGTAAGAGAAGTCCACAGCAATTTCCGCCCCTGTAGGCTGTCTCCTTACAAGGTATAGAAGGCAGGAATATCCTGATTAATAAATAATGTTCAGCTGGCAGGACTCTCCTCCATGCAAGACACACAAAGGAAGAAGGAAAAAAAGGACAATCTTGAAATGTTCCTGGCAGTTGCAAAGCTTTCTAACTGTTTTTTGTTTTAGGGAGGCTGCTAATACCTTTTACAGTTTTACAGCAGGGTGTTTCCCTTCGTTAAATGCAGCTCAGTTATAGGATGGAAATGCAAGAAGTGCAAATCCAGCAGAAATTGACCCTGTTTGGGCACATTGATAGCAGAGCTTATCATTAATGGAAGATTAAATAGATTACATAAAAAAGGATTTGAATTTGTAGGGCATATGGACATTTTTTGAAAGCCTACAGCTGTACTCTCCTGATACATATAAGCATCTCTAAGGATACATGAAAAATTCTTTGAGGCTGCAGTATCCGCTGAGGGGAGAGAAAGGAGAAATGCAGTCTTTGTGCTGTGAACTGCTGACATGGTGTGACCCCACAGCAAGTATCTGCATCTGCCACTAATAGCTCTCAGTAAGAAAGGGAATTTTACTTAAAAACAAATTCATCCTAATTTCCCAGGTTGAGCTGCATGTTCCTTCTGCGCCCGTCGTTCCAGCTGCTATTGAAATGAAAGTCATGGATCCTGCTGTAGTTTGTGAATACAGATCTGACAGGATGAATCTCATGGGCCAGTCTTCAAAATAGTGTACGCCCTTGTGTCATCCTCTGGCTTGGCAAGGCACATATGTGGGTGGGAGTCATAGGTTATTTAGCATTTCACAGGTTTTAAGAAAAGAAGCAGCTATCTTTATTTATACTGGTTTGTGTTGTAGTTTATTTAATTGTTTTAACATGTTGAAACGGGCTCAAAACAGGACTTAGGAAGATGGAAGGCAAATCAGGAGCTATTTCTGCGGGAAGCCAGATGATTGCCCACCTGAATAAGTGTTGGTAAAGCCTTTTCTCGGTGTGTGTATTCATCTGAGGAGATGTTGTGAAATCTCTCTTTTTTGTGGGTGTGCATAATGACAATAATTCTTGGTTGTGTTTCACTCAAAGTCAAGCTATCTGTTAGCTGTTTTGAAAGTTCTTGATGAAGATCCTTCAGGTTCTGACTAAGCAAAAGCCACTTACTCATCAAATCTCTCTCTGTATCTTGTGTCTGGTGTGTTTTCCATGATCACGTATGGATTATGCCTGTTCAGCCTAAGCCTCTTCATCCAGTGCTCTGTGTAAAAGTCAGTTACTGATTCAGAGGGATAGTCCAGCCTGTAGATCAGAGAAATCAACCAACAGACTGGAACATGCTAGTGAGGTTTTATTTTTATCAAGCCATTGGTTTCATTTCTAAAGAGTCATGCCCTGATTTTTCCAATATGCATTTTTCATGGTATTCTGGGTCCTTCAGTAATGTTATTATCCTCGAATTGAGATACTGTACTTAAAAGAATTCCTGTGTGAATTCAGCTATGAAATAGCACTGTGGTTTCTCTCGTGTTCATATGGCTAAAGGCTAATGCAGAGAACTGAGGTGAGGCAGGTGGGGCTCAACTGATGCATAGTAACCAAGAAAAGAGATGTTACAGAACACTTAATCAATATATCTTGTGAAGTCCAATTGCAACCCTTTTTTTTGGGAGTCTGAGTAGACTTTGATTTCCTGCTAAAGATTTTTTTGGTCCAGTCATTTATCCTCGTCATATCTCTGACTCTTTGTTATGCGCAGCATGGGTTCAAGTAACAAGCATCTGGCAGATGCACTGCTACCAGCTCTGACATTTTGGTAAAAGCTCTTTGTTTTATTTTGCACTGACTCAAGTATCTTTTTCACATTAAGGATGACACTTAGATGGAACTGCGGGGTTTTCACCAACTGGAGGGTGTTGTGGGAGGTGCCAAACCGTAGTAAAACCAGACCTACTCTTCTTCCCAGAGCTCTGAAGCATTCTGCCAGCAAGTGACATGGACCACGAACACTTGGCACGACGAGCGTGAGCTGTCATTGAATCGAGGGAAGCACACGTGACTGCGGAGCACGTGCCCTTGGCATTAACTGAGATTAATATGCCACTTATCTACCAATTTTAAATGCTCCAAAAGCTGTTGAATTGAAAAAAAAAAATATACTGAGGCAAACAACTGGGAGTTTTAAGAGAGTTTGCTTCTTCTTCATTCTCACTTATTTTCTATTCAGATACCTTCAGTCAATACCACAGACATGATTACATTGTGTTTCCCATCTTAGATACTTGTTGACAGAAGGCTGCCATCGAGGTAAAGATAACGAATGCAGATGTGTAGGCACATCACTGTAGTAAAAGTTACTGTAATTTATTTTATTTTTCATATTTTACAGCTATATATATATACATATACATACATATATATATACATACATATGTATATGTGTAACTTGCTTCATCTGTTTCAATTAAGTTGGAGGACACCAGACTGAATTCCGTTTCCCATTTTTAATCTTCTTTATAGTTAGGGACTAGAGCAGCTATTGCTGAATTCATAAAGAGGTGGAATATTCAAACAAGACCCACTCAGATATGTACATCGATTCTGTTCAGATATATTTCTTCTCTCTTCCTTTCATTAACGTGATTGTTGGGATCCTGTGACCTAGAAGAGCTTGCACAGCACTGGCACCATGAGTGGGAGGGACATGGCTAAAATTATTCCATGCTGATTTTTAACCCTGAAGGAAAGTCATCTGGGGGGCTGTAGAGTTTTTCATTACATTGATTAAACCTGTGATCACTGAGGAAAGCAAAGCCTTTCATTTTATTTGGCATATTTTTTTTGCATCTATTCAAGGACATTATGTGATATATTGTATGTTGACAACGGAATGCCATTATTAAATTAGAGTATTGATTCATCGCAAAGGATTATGCTAAAGTAATGTTGACGGTTTATATAAACCCACAGAAAATGGAAATTAAAAATTAAAGCAAAAGACCTGTCTCTACAGTATTGTGTCTAGTGTTGCACAGTGCATTTATCATATGACTCATTGCTTTGAATGCAAAGCCCAGTAAACACATGGATTTCTGGGGATTTGGCCTTGACTTTGAGTTTCATAGCCCATATGGTTTTCAGGAAGTACCTGAAACTACCAGTGTTTGGTTTTGTTGATTTCTCCTGCGATTGTTTTGGAAACAAGCTGCACAAGAAAAAGTGCCTAGTAAAATCATGTGGGATGACTTGGTCACAAGCATATATAAATAAATCCTTTAAAAGCAGAGGCTTATTTGTCTCTGAGCCTGGTGGTTTCTTTCCCAGCTTCTTTGTGTTTGAACAACTTTGCAATACTGTGCACACGTGTGTGCACACACAAAATTCAAGCATGGATTTGTGCATTTGCACAGTGCCAGTTTTTGAGGAGGATTGGGATCTCAAAGCCTGTAGTAACCCCGGGACCAGCCTTTGGCTGCTTTGGTTCTGACGCCAGTCCAGTCAGTGTGGTTCCGAAAGGAAACCCAGAGGTTTCACTGGAGCTAATTGCACTGAATGCCAAGCTGAAGTGCATCTGCTTTATTTTGGAAGTCTCTTTCAGCTTCTGCTCTGTGGAAGGAGTTTGTAGTCACTTTTACTATTAAGTACTTTTTTATTATTATTTTGCATTACTAGAGTAGACAAAACACAGTAGAAACAATGAAATCCTTTGTTGACAAAGGAAAACAATGAAATCCTTTCTGGAGATGTTTTCTTCCTCCAAGGGACTCAGTTCTTGGCTCAATATGGTGAGGGTTGGAAGTGTCATTTAATGGGACAGCTGTGCTTCAGATCAAAACTGGGGCTGTGTTTTGTCATGGCTCAGCTGAATTTCCAAGGTGGACAGCTCCTAACTGTGCTTTCTCACTTTTACCTTCCCCCTCATGGCTAATCTCAAGCTACTCCACTGAGTATCTTCACTGGAGGACAGGAGCTCCCTGTGAGGGTGGAGAGAGGGCATTTCAAACCTGGACAAGACAGAGGATGAACGTTCAGGTGGCTCCTGAGTAGCACAGAGAAAGTAAATGCACACAAGTGCTTTTTGAGTGGGTTTCTACTTTCTGTCACACAGGTTCTAGGGTCCCTTGGTAGAATGCCTTCAAGAGGAAAAAACTGAATAAAGCAACCACGAGGAAAATTAAAATAGGAATTTCCATGTCTTTTTCATGGAAGAAACGTCTAGTTGGATCAACTCTTCCTGGTGAAATTTGGAGGTAGTGGAGGAAAATATATTAACTAAATGCTTATTGCTAACTGTTTCAATGGTTTGTTTCTGTTTTTAAATATACTCAATATTACTCTAGCAATGTTTAAAAATACAGATAAAATAATTCTTCCAGTATTCCATCTTTTCTGTCCTCTAAGGCCAGTGTTTTGGCTTTTCAAAGTTGTGTTTCTCATGTATCATTTAAATAAGAGGATTCCATGACTTTCAGGTCTTTTTTACAACACATTACTCCTGATTCCTTTCTGGGTTTTTTTTTTGGTGTGGATATGTTGACTGCTGACTGTGGAAGATAAACTATTCAGCTTCAAAGATAATTCACTTCATATCATGTTGAGCAACCAATTTTGAAGTCCAAATTGATTTATATTTTCTCCTCAGAGTGATTTTATTTTTTTTATTTTTGCAGGAGTTAAACATTTGGGGAAAGCTCAGGTAGAATGGAAGAGGCTCACTGTCCAATAAAAACATAACTGGGTAAAAAGATAAAGTGAAACTTTGGTTTGGAATACCTGAATTCTGCTTTGACCCCTGTAAAATCAACCCAGAAACCTGCAGAGTCTCCTCTTTTTACTTCAACATCTTTTTGTTTGTTGGTTTTTGGGTTTATGGCTTTTCTTTTTCTTTTAAAATTTGAATTAATCTCTTGGCAACTCTAAGGGCCCTACAGTTGTGTCCCATCCCCGCCTGCCACTTGTATTTTCCTGTCATAGGAAAGATGCACGTTAGCAGTGCAACATTGCAGGTGCTCTTTGCAGAAAGATTAATTAGTGTTTTCATCTTGTATGAAAATTCAGACCTTTCACAGAGGCATTTGGTAACTCTTAAAGTAAAGCATTGAGGAAAAAATATCCTGATAGTATTCTGTGTAGATGCTGTGCTGAAGAAGTTTATGGTCTTTCGTTTTTTATAATGAGATTGCTGTATGGCCAAGTTTTGCATACATTATAGGCCCAGTTTAGGATGTGCTAGTGATGCATATTCTGTTTTGTAGAGTTATGGATCTGCAGAATCATGGCCAATTTATGTGAACATCTGTGTGATTAAATGTGTTAGTCTGTCTTGCAGTGTGAGTGCTTACAAAACATGCCTCTGTAAGTAAATGTACTTCAGCTTTTTAAAAGCTGCCACCATTATTTAAATGTGCTTATTAGAACTGAGTTTCCATTAGAGCATTTTCTTCTTGTGTCTGTGTGTATTCTTAGCACTGCCTTGAAAAATGCACCATTATCCTGTTTAGCATTTTCCTGAAATGACTTCTGTAGTAAAATCTTTGTGTTCTGGAGGACTGTAGTTGCTTAGCTGTAGACTGTGACAAGACACGTGAGTCATGGATCTTATTACATGTCACTTTTAAACTATTCTTTTTCCTGATTTTTGTTTTTCATTATTCTTGAGAATATCTCTGGTTTTGTAGTTTTTCTCTGTATTATGTTCTCAGCTAGATATATGCTAAAATTGACTTTTTCATGAAGATTGTAGATAGAAAATGCTTTCTAAAACATTAGAGATGGTAAGATGTATTTTAAGATCTAGTAATTTTCTGAAACCAAAATTATGAAATGAACTTCACATTGTTCTTTTCACAGTGTCATTCCTGTCAAAGTTCAAGATTCTACTTCAGCAAGAATTGAACCTTGCTTGCTGGCTGTTACCAGATAGAGGGGCTATAGCACTGTGCAACAGCAAACCATTAAATTAGGATTAATAGCAAATAGCCTCTTTTCCAGAGCTGAGTATTCTCACTGATGTCAGACCTTGGAAGGCAGGGATTGAGATAAGGTGTGTTCCACCCTCCCAGAAGGGTGCTGGTGGTCTACTTCTACTGCAGTGACAAGTGGTTGACAAGGAAGGTTGAAAATGTTCAGCCTGAATTTGCTGTGCTGCTTCTGACTGTAATCAAGGCTTTAACAAACCCAAGCCCTGAGAAGTGTTGCTAGCCTGGAAAAGTGTGCTGGGTTCTGCAAGGCTAATGGTTACTTGTGTCCTCCAGTTCAGTGCATAGGAAAACAGCATTTCCAGCAGTGTGCTCAGGGTGCCCCAGAGCTGTAGCTAACTGCCCTTCTCAGTGGCTGAGTAATACCACTGAATATCAAAAAATATGTGGGGAATCTTTGTTTCCTCTCCCCTGGTGAATTACACTATGGTGGTGAGTGGGTTATTGCAGTAGTACTAAGCTAGCCCAGAAGCTTTGACTAGGAATTGATTCTGTAATACTTGCTAAAAACAATCCAGTGGTTGTCTTCCAAAGCAGTTGCTTTGTTAGTTTGGGTTTTTTTTAGAAGTAGTGTTGTGTGGAGAGAAAATTAATTTTCTTGTTTAATCTGTGAGTGAATTCAGAAAAGAGAAGAGGGAGGTTGGAAACCCAGAGATAAACTGCACTGAACTGGTGCGGTGATTTTCCTGCCAGGCTTTGCTCTGCCAGGATTCAGTGGGCAGTGGGTTCAGGAACTTAACTGAGGAGATTATTCTCATGAGTGTCTGCTCCTGATTTAGAAGGGTAGAGGTACTTTTATAATTATTTCATCAGTAGCTAAACCACATTAGTCTTTAGCCTGAGTTCTGGCCCAGATACATAATGTCATAGTGGTAAAAGTTCCATCCCCTCAGGGTTTTTTTTTTTGTTTGTTGTTTTTTTTTTTTTTGGTAAGGACTAGAAAGCTTAAATGTAATGCATAAATAGATACAGCAATGACTTTTTCCTTAAGCACATGGTGTTTCTTTTGCTTTTAGATTTCAATCTTTATTTTATTACTTATTATATAATAGAGCATACCACACATTTCACAGGGTCAGCTGCTTATTTATAAGCTATATCTCAGTGTAATAAAGTTGGTTGTAATTAGTTTTCATCCTTAAAAGAATGTTAGTCAGAAAAATACAGGGTGGAAATCAGAACAGTTTATATCAGCTACCCTGCCTTGTTCCCTCCAAACACACAGAAAGAAAGAAGTGCTTCTAATACCTTTTCATATCTGCAGCACATTCTTTACACAGCCCTACTTAGTCATAAATGAAAAGCATCAATAGTAACTTAATATTTTAAATTTGGTTTAGAAGTATCTGCCTGCAATAGGGAATTCTTTCAGGTTTTAGTTCTTGGATGGCTGGATTTAATCTGAATGTGTGAAGCTGAAATGCTAGTGTGTGATATGTTTAAGAGAAGAGTTTGATACTTGAATTGTTAGTTTAGAGGTGGCTGAAAAGATTGCTTGCACCTCCTGGATTTCAGTATTTGGGTGCACTACAAGGCTTGATTGCACCTTGTGTTTGCATACATTTGGAAAGCTGTCCTCTGTCACCTTGGCAGATGTAGGGGATTTGTAGCCAGCCACAGCTTTGCTGCTGTAAGGTGGATCTGTAAATATGAGCTGAACACACACAGATTGAGGAGCTACTGAGCTCCTCATTCCTGGTTTGTTTACAGTGCATGATTTAGAATCATGAACAAATATTTATTTAAATTTTACAATAATTAAAATACATTTAACCCTGATTTTAACCGAGTACTTGACTGGTCAGTGATACACCTGTAGAAAACAAATTTATGTATTGGACAATGTATTGGGCAGGTGTAATGATAAAATTCCTTACTAAAGAGATGGTGGTGGGTAGAGTCCTACAGTGAGAATGAGGTATGTTAGGTGATTTAAATGTTAATAACTCTTGTGAGATGTTTTATTTGCACACTCTGAGAATTTTGGCTGCTTAAAAGCGGTGTGGGTTTATTAGGGAGCTTATTTTTTTAAAAAAATGCTTTTAAGAAGATACTGTGAGATTGTATCTAATTGATTAGATACATTACATTTGAATTATTTAATTAAATATTACTTTCCTACCACCCCTTAATATTGTAACGCTCTCTTAATATTTTTTTCACATTTTGAATCCTGTTTACGAATGCAATCTATATGGCAGCGTAGACTCTTGGACTTTTTTTTTCCTAACAAATACTACTTAACAACAAGTTTTTGATATTTTTGTGTGGTGGAGTAGAATTAGAATCTGAGGAACTCATGTGTAACTGAGTAGTCAGTGGGAGCTTTAGGCTGGTCGGCAATTCTGTAAGAATCACAGCAAGAAGGAGGATAGACCACAGGCACTAGATTGAATGTTTCACATGAGAACTCTTCATTGAGAGGAATTTAGAGTCCAAACATAATGAACTTCTTCTGAAGTTCAGTTCAACTCCGCCTAAACAGAGGTTGGGATAATCAAAACATAAATGAAGGCAATCAGGAGGTATTAAATTAAATATATGTGACATGCCATTTCAGTGGTTGCTATGGGAAGTGAGCTGACGTAAAAAATACCCCAGCAAACCCCAAACCCCACATGTAAGAGCAGAGATCCACCGGCGTTTCACCTTTCTGTTGGTTACTTTGTGTAATGATTTCATGCATTACATAACACAGTAACTTTTCCCACCGGGTACAGAAAAAGCAATCTCCGGGTGCGTAGGTGGAGATCCTTCTCTGAAGACAGCGCTCAGGCGTGAATAAACCGCGCCGCGCCGCCTGCTCTGCAGCTCTGCCCTTTGCTGCTACAGCTCAACAAAATCACCCTCACCTTCCCCTTCCACCAGAAAAAAAAGTGGCTTTAGCAGTGTAGAGCTTTTCTGACAGTCAGCTGCTGCAGAATGACTTCTTTCTCACTAGCCCAGCTTGCTTATTGGTCTGCTGTTCATCCCAAAAAGTTGTTACAACCTCAATGACAGTAGGAGATTTGAGACTATTGGTTAGTGGAAGTTAGGAGATGAGTAGTGGTCCCTTCCTCTTCCTCAAGCTCAGGTTTTCTTATTTGTGAAATAAGTGAAATAAGGTTTTCTTATTTGTGAAATAAGATGTGGTAAAGACATACAGATGAGAAGTGAGGTGTGTATTAATGAATATGCAAAAAATAAGAAGGAAATATACTTCACAAGTCTTGTTTTAAATTTCAGAAAGTACCTGATATCCTTGGTTGTTCTGTTGCTTGAGTGTCTGATAATTTCTAATAATTCACTTACAGTGAAATCTATTGGACTTAAATACTAAAGAGGAAGGGACAGAAACTTCTATTTTTTTGGCTGATATAAAAATATATCTCCAAATATAGCCAAGAGCTGTCCCCATATGACAGGGCTGTCTCTGACAGAAGGGCAGGGCTGTCTGTGAGACACCCTAGCAAGCCACTTACTCTAGTTAGTAATTCTTTATTTTTGTCCTGCAGTGAGTGGAATCAGGTTTGAATTTGGGACACTCATTAGGCCAAAGCCTGCCATTATGACAACCCCATTTAAATCTTTTTAGCTTAACTTTATAATCACTTGTCACTGGGAATTTTAGTAACTACTATGTCTTATATTACTGTCTTGTTATATTTTAGAACCAAAGTGTTATTGTTGCCATATCTCACATCAAAAGGAAGAAACACTCTCAGTATGGTGTAGTCTTCTATAGATAGAGTCAAAATGCTCTCTGAGTAGGTGGGATCCTAATCCAAATCCAAACCCAATGAGATAAGTGAGAATAAGTGGGCTCTAGCTAACATTTAAAATAAACAGTTACAAAGGAGTGACTTGCTTAGCCTAGTCTGTTGTTCTGCATTTGCTCATAGTTGACTTTTATGAAGTGTAACTATGCTGATCTCTAGAAAAGAAAAAATCTAACAATACAAATGCATTTATTAGAGGGAATCTCAGATGGAGAATGAGAAGTTTTACGGGAGAGGTATTGTAATAAACCAGCCAACACAACTGGAGAAAAATTGGAAAATGGATTTTTACTGTGTCTCTTTCGACGTCCTTCCAATAGTAAGACTCCAGAGTCAACAGAGTTTGAGTTGTTTGTTGTTTTTTAAGTTAGCTGAAATGTTTTTCATAACTTGAATTGATATGCTTGGGTTTCAAGTGTAAATACGTATGCTTTCTAAGTGTTTTATTTGCTTATTTTTCCTGCTGTGTGGTTTGGGGTTTAAAAACAATGTAGCAGAGAAACTTACTAGTAGTGGGCAAGAAACTGCTTAACATCTTAAAACGCTCATGTACTCAGTATTTCAGAGAAAAGTTTCATATCACTTGTTATTACTGAGGATAAATATTGTATTAACACAATCCCAACATGCACGTTCTCATTGAAGACTCGCTCATTATGAATTTCAAAGCCTGTATGAAATGATTTACACCGGTGCTTGAAAAACATGTTTTGATAATAGCCTTTTTAATGCCTTGAGGGCATTTAATTGCCATTAAGTGGCACAATCTGCTGTTTGGAATGGAGAGCTGGGAATATTTCAGTTGCAAATAGGATAATGAAATGGATTGGAAACAAGGAGGTGTAACAACTGAATAGATCTGTGATGTTAACAATGAGGCTGGCATCCTTTTTATGACCAGAGTATATGGTGTGTGCCCCACCTTCACCAGCCTGCAAGTGGCCAGGTGTGGGACACACTGAAACTCTCCCAGTCTGCAACAGTTGTGCTGAATAGTGTTTCATTCCAAACAGGTGGGCTGGTGTTTGTGTAGGAGGGTTTTGTCAATGTTTCAAAGTCCCAGGTACTCTTTCTGTAAATCATGGGCAACTTTACCAAATGCCTGGCTTCTCATAGAGCTGAGCAGTTGATTGTGTGACTAGTGTGGATAGTCACTTGGGAGGGCATCACAGGAAAGGTGATTTGTAGATCTTCAGATAGTTCTGTAAGAAAACCAGCACATGGTATATTTGGAGATTTTACAGGAAATCAGGATGTGATCAAAGGAGGATTTCGTACTGCACATCCTAAAAATTAACTGTAGGGCTGGACTTCCACTTGCATGAGATGTGAAATCTAAAATATTCTGCTGTATTTTCAAATCTTAGCTTCTCAAAGCATAGGCCTTTATAATTATATAGAAGTTTCATTGATGGGTTCTGTGGAACCTTTTACATAGGGACCTGTAACAGCTATTCCCAAGTGATGTATTATTTGAGGGTATGTCTTTCCTCATTTCCTTTTTTTTTAATGTATGCTATGGTGCTGTGCTTTGCTGATGCAGTGGAATTGTGAATGCCATTTTCAGTGCTCTGTGCTGATTCTTCCATTGCTGCTGTTGAGTTAAGCTCTTCCAGAAATACCCAGAGAGCAGGACAGCACAGCTAGGAGCAGAGGTCTTATGCTGAGAGGAAATGAGAGAGACAGATTTAGAAGCTCAGGAGATTGGAAAAGCCAGTGGAACTGTTTGTATTGTGAATATTTAGCGTGCTTTCTCTTAGGCCTAATTTATTATGATAAGGCTCCTGCCAGCAAGTGAATTATTGAAGAGCTGAGAAGGAAATTGCCCCACGATGATGTGCTGTGCCCACAAGCAGGTGATACAGTTTGGGAGCAATTCCTGTTGTGCTCTTCAGCACAGGATCCTGTGGTATTTCTCCCAGGGATTCTCCTGGAATGGCATCGTGTTTTGTTTGTTTCCTGACAAGTTCTAGGTGTCTCTCCTCGGTTTTAATTTCTCTGCCACTTGCTGATTAGGATGAAAAATGATTTAGGCAACTGCAAAACATAAATTTGATACTTATTTCCTATTAAGCAGATAATAACTTGATTCTGATCAAAAAATAAAACTTATGGCTCTTTTCTACTGTAAGAAAATTTTGTGAAACTCTTTGGAGATAGAAATATTTGGGGTATCTTGGCCCACCTTTGTGAGAGTCAGAGGCATAGTTTCACATACGTTTCTGATTATTTGTTTGTTATGGTTTTGGGGGTTTTTTTGTCAGATTATAATTTATTTTTTGGCAAGTGCCCTGTTATTTGCAATAAGCTTTAGAAAGTAATCTTCTAGAATCTTTCCATGATGCTTCTTTTCTATAAGTGCTTCATTTTCTCTATAAGTGGTTCCTACTGGAAATATGAAGTTTATAGTAGATGTTTCTCCATCACGTTCTGCAGTAAAGATCAATGCACAGAAGTAATTTATCTGCAGTATCCATAATTGATGCCTGATCTTTTAGTAGAACATTCTGATTCTTTCATAACCTTCCTGTTACTGATATACTTAAATACAATAAATTTATTGCCTTTACCTAATAGCTTTTAAAATTCTCTTGGTTTTCTGAGTCATTTGCTCAGGGTAGATTTTATTTGAGAAAGGATGCATTGTCATTTCACTTGCTGTCTTCCCCTGTTGTGTTCTCTTGCTTTCAGGGAGAGGAAGAACTCCATATCCTGCTGGGTTATATTACAATGTTATTTGAAATGCTTATATTTTATACTCTTAGGCTTTCCCCCTTCCATTTAATTTCCTTCCTTTTTCTTTTTTTCCAGCTTCCCAAATCCTTTGAAAAAGCTTTAACTGTTGTCTGAAATGGCTGTTGCTTTTCTTGTCATCCCCCTTTTCTGTCATAACTGAGCTGCATCATACTCTCATGTTTTGAATTAGCTTCTGTTTTTCTGTGAGAACTGAGTCAAGACTGATTGCCTGATATCCTTTTCTCGCTGTTCCAAGGAGCAGCTGTTGCTGCTGGAAACGACAAAATAATAGACGACAAGAACACAATCACATTTTTTCATTTACTGTGTTCTGTGATCTTTTAAGTGGCCACAGAGGAGTAAAATTTGCTGTATTTGCTTGCATCAATCAGGTGGAAAGTTGTCAAGTTATCCATTCTCTTCTGAGTCATTTCTGATTTTGTGAGGAAGAGTTTGAAAATTTCACCTTTAACAATGTTCAAGTTCCCGTCTGATAGACTTTTCCCATGATCACTGCATTTAAGTGACTAATTTTTAAATAATCTCACACGATAAGAGTCTGTTTTCTGTTGTACATTGGGATAAACTATTTGAAAACCATCCCTAGAAATTTGTATTTTCTTATGGTGATACTAATTCTATGTTGAAATTCCTTAATTTACATTCTTGGTATGCCATTCTGCCTAAAGATGGCATTTTCCAAAGCACTGCATGGTGCTCAGGGAGATGAATTTGTGTTGTCAGCCCTTCCAATAAGTGAGTCCTTATTCTTCATGGTTCCTTCCAGTTCCTTGTGCCTCACCACGACCTCAGGAGAGCTGCAGCTCCAAATAAACAACCAGTTCACTGGCTGACGAGCAGTCAGGACAGTCTGATGCAGAATCAGTTTCCTGACTTTTTTTCCTTCAAGATCTTCATTTGGAGAGATTGCCAGTGATGCTCTGATATGGTTTCCTGCATTTTGCCACTTTTGTGCTTCCTTTCCTTTACAACACTTTACAACATTGGGGTTGCAGCTGCTGGATGTCTTATGTGGGCCCCAGACATCACAGACACCTCCTCAGACAGGAGGCTAAACCATTCTGTCCTCCCCTCAACATATGGGTCCTTAATTCACTCTGATTCACCTGGTTGTATGTGATTTCTTCGGGATACACGTGCCACTGCACTCTCACTTTGGAGATTTGTGTTTGTGGGTATAGGTCTCTATTTTTAACCAAAAAAAGGTTGTATTTTTTAACAGTTACACAGCTGTTTTTAAAGATTGCCTCTCTTCACTTTAGATCATTATCTGGTACTCTGAAATTCTAATAGAATAATAAATTTGGGTGGAGGGAACATGTATTCTCAATGACAGATGTCTTCGCTGATCCACAATTTTAAAAGAGGTCCATTTTTCAGTTAAAAATATGTCTGGGCTTTATGAGTCTCTTCTGCTTCCTCAAGAATTATTTAAACTTCCCAGAGTATTTCTTTTTGTGATTTAGCACCTTTTTGACACTTTCTACCTCTGAATTTGATGTTCTTGCGAATTTCCAGAAATTATTATTCAAATAAATATTTAAATGCACTGTGAAAGAGCTTTAAGAAATACAGTAGGTTGCCTTTGTTCCCTAGATAACTAAGCTTTATTTTGATCAGTTAATTTGTAGTCACTTCATTCCCCTGAGCAGGTAATTAAATGAAGAACAAAGCCATTTGAAAGAAAGAGCCTTTTGCATTTTCTTAATATTTCTCAACATTTAGGAGAAGATAGAACAATATTGTATTTAAAAGGACAATACAGCTATTTCTGTTTGAAAAATAGAACATCTTATTTTATGTTAGGTAGCACCATATTCTGTTCATGATGATACTGAGATCCTTTTTAATTTGCAGTTGTAGAGCATATTCCTTTATGGATGAGTGCATTTGTTTTTCCAGAGGTCACATGCAGTAAAACTCCCGCTGTACATCAGTGAGAGAATTCACTGGTTCCTGTAACATCTATCCCAGAGCCCTGTTCAGTTCCACTCATCACTGCCAAAAATATTATCTGGATTTTACCTCCATTCCTTTTCTTTGTTACAAACACTTGCCTATCTTTAGCTCTTGAGCTACTTCACCAAACAGTAGACACAACCTAAATAAAAGTTCTTTTCAAATTTGTGAAGAATTCTGTGACATTTTAACCTGTAGTATATGCCTTTGAAAACTTCCTTAACAAAGGAATCACATTTCAAAACTTCCTTAATTTGCCCAGAATGGTCTCTAAAAATGCAGAATGCTGGTAAAATGTTAATTTAATTTGATAAGCTTGGGTCTATAATGTTGTGTGTTGAAAAATTATTTTTGCCAACCAATCTGTGTGCCCACTTAGATATTTTTTACTGTGTAACCTTCATCCTCAGCTGCCTTTTATAGACATAAAACGTTCTTTTCAGAGCTGGTCTGACTTAAGACTGCATTTCACACACAGAAGTGTGTGACTTCCAGCTTCCCTTTGCTTCCACAAAGGCCATTCTGTTCTAGTGTTTTGCACTCCTTACCTATTGAAAGTTTGGAAGTTTTCCTAATGTCTGAGTCTCCTTTTGTTCTTTGTAAGGTGCACAGATAGAACAAATGATCCCTTTGCATCAATTTGCATTTTTTTTAGTTTTTTTTTTAATTTTATTTTGGGTTGTCTTGTTGATTTTGTCTGCCAGCCATTTTTTTTCTCTTGCTGTGACTATTTTTGTTTACACACCATAACTTGTGCCTGTCCCAAGTGAAAAACTGAGGTTTTTGGATTACTATCTGCAGTCAGTGATTTTTATCTCTATGCTCTCTCCAGAACTCTAATCCAAAATCTTCAAGTGAACCACTTCTGTGGCACTGGGAAACAAAATTATTTGCTTCCTTTAACCTACATTTGAGAGAGATTTTAATAATTTTGCAGTTATTTAATGAAATAAATATCCTTATTCGCTATTTTTTCCAAGCCCCATCACTGTTTTCTCCTTTTCTAAAATGCTTAGTCTTAGAACCTGTTAATTTATATCACCTTCATACTGGTGTGGCTTTAAAACCATTTTAGTGGTTGCATCATGTAATTCTAGATGAGACAATCAAGATTTTAATAAGTTGAGAAAAAGAATGTGTTTTTGTTTAGTGTTTATTTGGAATGATATGAGTACTGAAATTTTAATGAATCTATCTCCACCACTTTAATAAGTGTTTTATACACTTTTATAATAGGAGGTTGTACCAGAAACAAAAGTAGTATCTTGATTAGTATGAATGCTAGGATTTTTTATTTTAGTATTTATAATGGTGAATTTCCCTGTTTTGTTTTTATTTCACAGCACACAAAACTGCAGGGGGGTGTAGACGTGCAGTTGACAATATCCATCTGATTTAATTCCTTTATCTGCTTTTGAATATTTCAGTGCTTTGTATGATCTCTTAAGGGTTACAGGTTGAGTAAGCTTTAAGAAGCATTAAAAACCTGGTTTGATGACCAGTTTAATGCTTCTTCCAAGAACAATTTGTAGAGATTAGGATTTAGTGAGATATCACTGGAGGATTAGCAATTGCTTCTTTAGGCATTCTGAGTTGACAGCTAATGGATAACTTTCCCCGATAGCTCTTTTATAGTCCGCTGCAGCTGGATAAAAATCAATGAACAAGTGAACTTAAGTTTGTTTATCCATTAATTTTGGTTTTAACAGATGAGTATGACTGCCACAGTGACTTGCTTAGTATGTTCTTCCCATCTGTCATTATCTAGATAACCTCAATTAACACACTGATTAATCTTCGAATTCCACTTCAGTAGCTCCTTTCTGGACTGCACAATGTGAAGGAAAATGTTCCCAGCATGTCTGAGCAGACAGAACACACGCTAATCAATACCCAGATAAACAGAGCCTGAAGAAAAGGAGCCTACTTCTCCTCATGTTTCCTACCCTCTCTAGATGCTAAATAAAACTGTGCTTATATTATTTTTTTTCATTTCATTTCCTTAATCTCTTCTGCATTTTGCTATTATTTGAACTTAAAGCTAGTAGTTGCCTTGAATTTTACTGTTAGCTGAGAATTACAAAGCACATTTCCATTGTCATTTCCAAAGAAACAGCAGTCATGGTATGAAATGGCTTTATTTTTACAGATTGATAGAGTTAAAAGAAGTGTGTAGCTGTTGGTAATGCAGAACTGTTTGTGAGAGAGCCTCAGCCCTCGTTTTGAATCTACTGGTGTTCCCATAGTTATAATCTAATTTAAGCTCTTTGTTTCCTAGCTGTAGCTGTCATATCTGTTGAGTATTCACTGGGGGACAGTTATTTGCTTCAAAAGTTAATGACACAAAATAAGTAAAATCCAATATTTCAGTTCCAATATTTTCACCACCAATGTAGGAACAAGCATTAATTAATTAATTTGTTTTAAGCCATGCTTTTTAAGGTGAAAAACATTCAGAACACGTGAAGAGTACAACAAAAATGTCTTTTGGTTTCCTTCCCCCCTTGGCAAGGGCTAGCTGTGGAAGCTGTTTCTCTTCACTGGACAGGATTAAGAAATTTATGAAGAAACCAAATGTGTGGGTTGAATGAGTAATATTTAAAAGAAAGCTACAGGAAAAATTACCTAGACACAATTTTTATAGATTCAAGAAAGTAATGCATGGGCGAGTTATTACAGGAAACTACCAAGCCATTTTATCCTACAAAAATAATCAATTATACACTTTTAAAGTTTTTATCTAAGTAATAATGATCGAGAGCTTTACCTGATAACCAAACAAAAGCTCTAGACTGCTCTTGTTAAAAGAAGCACTTGCTGTGCTGCCATGCCTTTAGGAGAATGCAGCAGTGACACAGTGTTAGCAGTGCTGAACCTGACAAGTTGTATAAATACAGGTGGAATTTGCAATGATTTCTGTAGGTTTTACAATGTCATTTCATTTGCACTTTCATTTGTTTCCTGATACTGATGCTGGATCCTCTTTGAAATACATCAGGAACTAGGTAGTAAACATAAATTCCTAAGATCTGGCTGGATGTTACAATGTGCATCTTATATAGAAACAATTCTTCAGTTCTCCGTGGTGGACCTAGTTTAGTTTATAGGTTTATGTTCTTATGCATGCTTGACATTTTAAAACAAATTGCAATGTATAATCTTCTTAAGCAAACTGCTTATATTCAAGTGGTAGCTCTAAGTGTCTTTAAGCTTTGTTTTCCACAAAAGCAAGTATTAATCTTTATTACTAAGGCAGAAAGCAAATCTAAACATTGGTGGTATTTGTGTCAGTAGTTTCTTCCCTGTGTCTCTATGAGTTCTTACAGTCCCAGATTTCAAATCTCTTCCCTGGTTTCTAATGCAGAAGGGCTTTCAGCCATCCCTGCCTTTTGACCCCCACAGCCTGGGGGATGCTCCAGGTGCTTCCAGTGCCTGTGGACATGCCCTGGGCTTCCTGCAGCACGAGCCTGCTCTGAGCATCAGGCTGAAAGCACAGGCTGAAGTCTTTTGTGTCATCTCTACATCCCTCTGCTACTGCAATTTCAGCTGTGGCTCTGCTGATGGTAGACACCTATTATAGCATTTTAATGCTAGAAATAGTTTGTTATTTTTAAAGCAATTCAATGATTAATCTGCTGATAGTACTAGTACAAGTGTATTTGGCCTTAAGCACAAACTAGGCATCGTTGCTGTCTCAGTTAAAATGAAATAAGAGTTTGGGAAGCTTTATCCCTAGGAACAGAGAAACACGTCTGGAGCTTCTTTGCAGCAGAAGTGCTCTTTAAATTTAGCGCACTCTGAGCATCTCAGAGCCGTGCTGCTGAGGAACATGTGATTTAAATAGGACATGGAAGGCCAGGTTCTCAACAGGGACAGGGTGGTGCGTCAGTGATACCACAGCTCAAATGCTTTGACATATTTTTGCCTTCTGGATTACTGACACTGAGTTCAGGCTGTGTATAACTTCCCTTTGCAGGTTTTCTGTAACACATCAGTTGAGAATATGTGTTAGTCTCAATCTTCTGCACTGGAAATACTTTTTAATAAGCACACCCCTGCTTCCACAGAGCCGTAGTTATTCAGTTACCTTAATGCTGACCTAGCAATATTGAAAGAAAACCTGTTAAATAATTTCTGAGTGTAGCAACAACATGAGAAATCTGCAGAGTGCAGGGAATGAGGACAAGCAGTTCCTCTTGGCTCCAAGTTTCAGTTTAGGCAGGTGGAGTGCCCATGATCTGCCCCCTGCCTTCAGGTTTTCTATCACTTTGGTCATTTGATAGTTTCACCACGTCTCTGAGAAATACCAGGGATTGGGTTTTATTATTTTGCTTATTTCCCTACTAAATGTTAGTAATATCACAATTTAATCTCTTTTAGCACTTGTCAGTGCTACACTGATCATTTTTAAGATTATCTAATTGTATATGCAAAACATCCCACTTATTACAGGGCTTAATTTCATTACATCCACATGCAAGGCCATCATGACTACTACCATTATAACACTTAAATTTGAATTTTTAATAAGGGCTTTGATCCTGAAAATAATTACAAGCATTCAATTATAATTGTGCATTATCGATGTATATTATGTATGTGTCTTATTATGCAGAGATCTTACTCACATGCAAGTTACTGATGTATAAGAACCTGCATAATTAAATCAGTATTTTATCAACTTTTGGGAAAACTATTATTACCATATGCACAATAACATTTTTCAAGGGTACCAAATTTTCTTTTCAGCAGTGATTTTTTAAAAGCTTTATACATAGAAGGGCGAATAGGTGTGTGCATTATTTTGGAGTTATGGCATTATTAATCCATTTCAACATAACATTTGCAAAATTAACTCATTGATTGCTGATCTCTCCACACACATTTTATTTTCCTCATCACTGAGGTGCAGCCTCTGCTCACAGAACATACACTTAGATTTTAAGGATGTGCAAAGCAAGATCTACCAGCTGAGGAATACAGAACCTAAGATAAACTTTTGGGAAACTTAGGTCACTAATAATGTGCTTTTCCTGATTGCAGATTAAAAGTGGTCCCTTGCAGTGACCTCAAGATTAGCCCAGCTGGTCAGAGCATGCTGCCAATAACACCAAGCTTGTGGGTTTGATCCCTGGGGGCCCTGAGAGCTGGACTTGATGATCCCTCTGGGCCCCTTCCATCTCAGACAATCCTGTGCGATATATTTGCGTATCTGTGCCTCCATGAAAACGTGAAGAACAATTACTTTAGTAAAACTTTCCTGTCTAGTTGCTTTTGTTTATTTTTTCCCTGTCTTTTTCAATATTTTTTTCCACATTGAAAACAAAGGAAGGCTGAGAGAATTCACTGCTAAGAATCCAAACTTTGCACCTAAAGCACGCATTGGGAGAGTTTCCAAGAAACATATTTGTTATTTTATCTCAGCTCTCAAAACATGAAAAGCTGTTTCTAATTCAGCTCAGCAGTTTGTTCCTGGGGAGCCTTTTTCCTCAGCCTGCCTTTCAAATTGGGCATTATTTCTCATGGACCACATGATTTTCTTCTCCCCCATATCCTGCCTTGGAAGATGAGCAGAATAAATGTAGCACACTTCCTGACATATTGATTCCTTTTGGGAATGAGGAAAGAACTGATGAGGTCACAGGTATTAAGATTGTGTGAAGTCTTTAGTTAGTGTTTTATGGAAAACATCTTCCTCAGCTTGCATGGATCCTCATTTTGCTGTGCCAGTGTCACAGTGTGTCACTGATCACTGAACTAAAAGTGATCACTGAACTAAAAGTGGTTATGATAGTTTTGTTTGATATGCAGAAACACAGTGTAGCCAGTGTCACAGAGTAAACATGGCATACTTCTCACTTTAATATATAAATATATGTATGGGAATTTGAAAGCGGTTGGGAGAGAATGGAGTGGGAGGAAATGCTGAAACAAGAATACCAATGATAATTGGGACTGTGCAAGTCTGATTCATTAGATGCCAAAGAATACAACTCATTAATTGTGAAAGAGAACTACTTTGGATTAAAAAAATATGATTAAAAAGGGAAGTTAATCAACAAGGGAGTAATGAGGATGAACATAAATAGATAAAAATGCAAAAGCTGAGAGCACAGCATGTTAGGCAGTGGACAAGTGCTAAATGATATCGGAGTGTAACTAAAAAGGAACAAGTATGAATTGCTGTAGTTTTTGTTACAAACTGTTTGGCAGCAGTGAAATTCTAAAAATGGAATAGGTCTAATCATAGCTAAATTTGGCAGAGAATGCTGGAAGGAAGGCTAAAAATTTTAATTTTTTATAAATTGAGAAAAAAAGAGAACCTGTATGTTCTAAAGAAAAAATGAAAATTCCTTGATTTTGAAAAATAAGCAACTAATGTGTTAAATAATTTGATCTAAAGTTAGATGATTTTGAATTGCAGGTCTAGGTAGCTTGCACCAAAAAAGAATATTCTATCTCTGGAAAAGGAGCTTTCTGAATCAGTAGTGTGGATTTTTAATCAAATAAGGTATTGTACATGGGTTCAAAAGTCTTCTGAATGACTGCTTATATTAAAACCCCATAAATGTGGTGATTAGGTTAAGGACAGGTGAGGTAAAGTGACAGCTGTTCTGGACAAAATCATGGTAAAGCTGACGTGGGAAACAGCTGTTAGTTAACTCCTGGTAATCTGATTTTAGTAGTGGATAGGAAGTCTTGTCTGATTAATAATACTCTGAGAGAATCTCCAGTCCAGCTCATTTATGGCTTTGCCTTTGCATTATTCACTTAATTCCATCACACATCAGTGCAGAAAAAGGGAGAGTGCTTTAGAGTGAACAAATGGTGTACAAAGTCAATGTATGTATCCATCATGTAAAATCATGTTTAATAGACCCAAAAATGAAAACCAGAACAATTGATTTCTAGAAGTCTTGGGGGAACAGCCTCAGCATGGTGTTCTGGTGTTTGAAAGAAAGTGCAGGTTCTTGTATCTAATGAGAGGATTGGAGATGTGCAGATGAATATTCTATTTGTGTGCTTGGATTCTTCTCACGTACAAATATCCTCCAGGTTTGAATCTTGACTCTTTGCACATTTTCAGTCCTGATCCCACACAGACCTACTCAGCTAATGAGGTTTAAGATCATTGCCTGAGGTGGAAAGACTATAGCACATCAGAATTCACAGTAATCTTGTTTTACACTTGAGTGGAAGCAGCAGTGAAAGAGTTGCCAAATATGCCGTGCTTTGCAATTAATATTTTAAATGTGTGCTGAAGGTGCATGTGTCTCTTACTGTTCATTATCACTGTATGATGTATCAAATAAAGGGGAATAATCTTTTTTCAAATATACTTTAAAATCTTCATAAAATTCTTCATCAAATTAAAAATTATTCTTCATGTTGCAATTCACTATTTTGCATGTAAATGTAACAGCTAAAGATTGTTAGCTGTGCTTGAAGTTAAGTTGAATTTTTTAATGAGAACCCTACTCAATATTTTTATGCCATTTTTCTCTTGTCTTGAGCTGTGCCAAATTACATTGAAAGAATCTACAGGATAACTTCTAGAGTAAATGCTGTGCAGATATCTGGTACAGATAGTTTGAATTGTGTTGGTACATTTAAAATGCATTTTCCATGTCTAAAATAATGTCCTCTAGGAAGGAATTACCTCTTCACTTACACCCTGTTGTGTGTACTTTTGCTGGTTTTTGTCTTTGGAACATGCATCTCACCACTGATGTTGCTGACTATATTAAATTTTGATTTTTGTCAGTGAGTGACATGAACCAAATCAAATCCATGCCCTTTATGGTGAAAGGAAATACATATGTGCAATATCCATGCATCCATGCATCCATGCATCCATCCATCGTCCATCCATCCATCATCCATCCATCCATCCATCCATCCATCCATCCATCCATCCATCCTTTGGTTCTTTATTATCTCTCAAAGTGGTCAGAGAGGAGACGTGTCATCCCCCTGCTCTAGGCAGAACTCTGTTTCCCTGTGTAGATAATTTTAAGAGTGATGAATCGGTAGCAGCAGCAGGAGCCTGGTGCTTCATCTGTGAGCAGGTGAAATGCCAGTTCCCTTCAGCTGTACTCAGGCAGGAATACAGGACAAGAACAGGCTTCTCCTCTGTTGAGCAGAGCTCCCTGCAATCCCCTGCTGCAGCCAAGAGCTCGTTTCTCCTCGTGGCAGTATGGGACACTCCTGTTTCAATTACAGGGTAGTTCAAATTGCATTATACGTGCCCAACAAAGGATAACATAAATCAGAAAGAATTTAAACAGCACTGCAGTTGGTGTAGAATATTCGAGAGGAAATACAGATAGCTGAACTTCCTTGTTGTATGACTTAATTACAGTGTTGAGTGTGCATCTGGAGTTGCCACTTGCCACGGTGGTTGAATTTTACGGGGTTGTGCGCTGGTGTTAATGCAGAGCTTGCCAAGTTGGAATGAACAATTGAGATGTTTTAGCTAACCAGAATGATTCATTTATTACATATCACCTGAAAACTACCAGTCTCAGGGGAAATGTTAAAGAATAATTAATAATTTTCATGTAATTAACAGAAAACGCTACAAACCCGGTCACTTTCTAGCTGCCAAGGCGAGTCAAGCGGGGTGTGTTGCTGCCGAACACTGCAGCTGTGAGTGGCTGGGGTTAATAGTAGATTACTGATTTAAACTTGATTTTTAAGTTCCCTTTCAGGTTGGATTCCCTCACTAGAACTCTTGCTTCAAGGAGCAGTGCTGGTGCTCAGGGTGCAGTCCCCTGTCCCGCTGTGGCAAGAGCACTTCTTCAGTGGGAGGTTCCTCTCTCGTTTCAGCCTCTCTAACTGCAGTGAGTGGTGCTGGACAAGAGCAGTGAGCTCCATCCGACCCAACACATTGATGACTTTGTCGCCATGCTTTTAGTTTGGCTTCTTGTTCCCCAGTTATTCTAAACTCTTGGAGCTGGGTTCCCAAAATAGGAGGGTGCTTTTGCAGAGGAATTGTTTAAAATGTTTCTCTATTAGATCCTTAATTTCTCTGAATTCTCAACCTAGGAGCAGTTTTTGAATAAAATTCACGATGAAGTCACTGCCAAGTGCTGTGTTTGTTACCTCGGTCTGGAAGTCAGGAAGTGCTGGGAACTCTGAAAAAGTAATAGGTTTGTTGCTGCTGGGAAATCCTTTAAGCTGAGCAAGGGAGGTCAGCAGGCTGTAGTGAGAGTCTTGTCTTCTGCCTGGAGAATGCTGTGTAAAAAACTTCAGTTATTCAAACAGTGATTTCAGGGCAGGAAGAGAAATTCTTCCATAAAAACTGGCAAAATTATTGTTAAAATATCTGTGGGGGCTACTCTGTAATAGTGTTGCAGATTTTTGTATGTAATAATTTAGGTCCAGCTTCTGAAATTGGGTAATAATTTAGTGAAACCAAAACCACTATATTTCAGTGGGAATTTCTGAATGAGTAATAACTTCGAAGCCCAGAACAACTTAAAATCATAGTAATAAAAAGTTCCAATCTTTGAATATTTGCTGTTGTAAGAGCTCCCTGTAGTTTGTTTTTCCATGTTCTTATGCTTTCTTACCATTGTTAGCAAGCATTAATAGAAAAAGGGAAAAAAAACCTGAAAAGGGCAACAGCATTTCATATGCAATTTATAACATTTTATATTACCAACATCCAGGAAGATGATAGCACCATTTGTTGATATTTTTTGTCACTGAAAGAATGCTATGCACAGTTGGCTTATAGCAGATTTCTGCAGGTGTAAATGAACCTTGCTCAAATAATAACTTGGGCATTGCTGCAGCCGTGGTCTCTCGATGTGAGCTACTGCTGTATCTGTCACAGAGATAAATAATAAATATTTAATATAATAAATAGCCCTAATAAAGTTGGCATCAACCATATCCAAGGTCATTACTGTACACATTCAGTAGTATTATGGTTATCTTCTGAAACAGTAAAACAGGTGTCACATTCTTTTTGACCCTCCCAGTGGGATACTACTTTGTTTACTTGGGGAAAGCAAACAAACAATGGAAGTATTTTTACTGAACTGAAGGTTTTCCTACCTTGCTAAAGACCCAGACATGGATGGAAATATTAGGTGAATATTACCACTTACACAGTGCTGATGTGTCACACACTTGAAAGCAGAAAAGACCTTACATATTCTGAAAACATCTTTACAGGAGTTCTCATTCCAACACTCCCTGAATTACAGAGGTAGAAAAGCTGAGGAATAATCAATCTCAAATGCAGGCAACAGCAGCATCTCCTCTGTACCTTTTTATGGAGACCTTGTAGAATTGTTCTGTGACTGGCATAAGAAATCAGAGAAGCAGGTGTAGGAAGGAATATCCTCTTCATCTCCATGCCCTGCATAGAGAGACATTAAAAATTCATCTCACAATTCTTTCTTACTGGATCAAAATATATAATCTTATAATCCATGCTCTAAAAGTTTTCCAGAGACAGTCAAATCACTTAGCCCATAAATCATAGTGACTTTTGGGGAAGTTGTATTTTTAATTGCAAGAACCCTTTAGGTGTCATCAAGACATGATTGCAAAGGTTGTGAAATTGCTTTTAACCATATTACCTGTAATCTTGACATAAAGATTTCAGGTGCTGGAGTTCATGTAAACAGATGAAAATGTGCCTGCTGAAGCTCAAAAAAACCTGCTTTTGTGTCCTAAGACCTTCATAGACCTGAAGATGTTCTTCTACTCTTATTTAAGGGAAGACACTCTTGAAAGGTTTGTTGAGAATCCATCCTTGACATGTTTATTTTTGTTTTATCCAGTTGTAAAGAAAGGGTGGCTATCACTAATAAGTCACAGAGAAATTTTATCCAATAGTGACCCATTTTAATCATGTGATAATCACATTGTCCTGCCATTATCTAAGTAATGTTTCATGTGTTTAATTTTTCCTGTATTTAAAAAAAAACAACCCTTTTTCTAATATTCATTTGTAGATTTTAATATGTTGCTCTGTGTGGGAAATTACTCTTATTCCTTACTAATCCCAGAAGTTTATAGGAATGTTTTCTTTCTTCACAAATCAATATCTTCAAGATGTTTGAGGAAAACATTCTTTTTAATTTTTAATATTTTTTTGGCATCTATTAGCATGTATATTTATTTTGAGTCTGCCTTAGCAGTAATCTCATCTCCATGAGTGATTGCAAGTGTAAAAGTACACAGCTTGCTGAAGTAATTAACAGTGTGAAGTGGTTTGTAATTTCAAATAAGTATAATATTTATTTTCAATTACTTCTTTAACACATCGTACATTTCTGGTGAGTTTTAATGAGCCTGGGATACCAGGTCTTGAACACCAGAGGGAAAGCCCTGTTTTCCCTGCCACTCAGTGTGGAGTGTTATATTTTGACCTGGAACTGACATAAAGAAAGGATGGAAGGATAGGATAGGATAGGATAGGATAGGATAGAATAGAATAGAATAGAATAGAATAGAATAGAATAGAATAGAATAGAATAGAATAGAATAATAGATAGATAGATAGATAGATAGATAGATAGATAGATAGATAGATAGATAGATAGTTATGAGACAAGAATTGTTTTCAAGTAATTTTTTAACCAGTGAGAGAAGTACATTAATATCCTTGCAATAGGTATTTGTTTGCTGGTACTTATCCTGCTGATCCTCAAAACCAAACCATTGGTAATGGACTTCTGTTTCTTGATAGCTCCCTGTGCTGTCATGCAGAGCTGTCCTAAATTCTGGACTGTTTTCTGAACTTGAGAGTGTTAAACTGGAAGGGGAAGGTTCTTTCCATCTAAGCTGACCTCCTTTGCAGTGGCTCAGATGTCCACATGTAGCACAGTTTGGCCAAGTACATCTTTATACATCCAATGCAATTCATGCTTTATCTTGCAGTGACTTCTTCAACATGAATTTGGGTGCTTCTCTGTCAAAGGAAGATTGGATTCAACCAGTTCACTCAACTGTCCTTGTTGTTTCATGACCTTTTTAAAAAGAAAAACTTTTCTTCAGTCTGACATCCTCTGTCTGGGTTGGCACCATTTCCCCCTTGCCAGACACATTTCTGTTTAAACCACTGAACCACATTCTGGTATTTCACAATAAAATACATATGAATTCTCACATTCAACATAGGTGAGTTATTTTTGTTTTTTCTGAAGCCTATTTTCTTTTATTCCGTGATATATTAATATTTCATAAACTTAGAAGGTTGTTACTTAATTTTGTTAATAGATTTCTGTCACCAGGCAGAAATATGACATGGAAGTCTTTGTGCAAAAAGCCACTTATTCAGTGTTCACCATTCATCTTGTATTAATTTTTCATGTATATGAAATGTATCGAGTTGATCTCATCCTTAATGTGTGTGCTTGCATCTTCTTCCTCGCTGAGGCCTGTTTTTGTTGTTTCAAATAGCACTTGAAAAAAAATTACAAAGATAGTTTTAAAATTTGGTGACATTTCAGGTGATTGTGTAAGTTAGAGGGAATAAAACAGTTTGAAACTGCTACTAAGATTATAAAGGCGTCTTTGGAAAGCAGGATTCTAATTGTTTCATGAATATTTAAAATACATATAAAACTTAGTTTGTTTTTAAAATTATTTTTTGTCTAAGATATCAAGCCATAGAAAAATCTTCTCATATGAAAGCTGTGCAAATCTGAAATATCAAAAGTGACTGGGTTGAGAGGTCTGGATGCAGGTGAAGGAGAGCAAGCTTTGCAATAACGGTTTGTTTCTGTCCCCAAGTAGGTGAAATGCAAATAGGTGGATGGATTTAAATATAAACTAGTAGGAAGGAGTAATTATCAACAAGGCAGCATTTGCAACAGAGAGCACTGGAGGACAGAGACTAAACCACCCTACCCAGCAATTTCCATTTCTTTTTTTTTTTTTCCAGTTTGAAAGAAAAGAGATGGTGAGGAGATCTCCTGTTGCTACTTTGTGCTCTGTGCAGGGACTGGAGAGCTCTGTGTTTACTGCTGGAGGTGCAGCATGTTGCCTGAGCAGTAATTCTAAGATAATTGTTGTGTGTAGAAGTTTCCTGACCCAGAGTGTGATATGTGTCTGTTTATTTGCTGAAAGTTTAGACTGTAAACATATGGACTTAAGTCTGTTTGTTACAAACTTAGAGGCTTTTCCATGTAATGGATTGAAAAAGGGAATTAAGAGCCCTAAAATATTAATTTTATACTCTGTCAATGATTTCAATTCCGGGAACCTTTTTCAAAGGTGTCCCTCGTTTTGTGGCAGAGCAAAGGGCAGAGCTGGGGTAATTGATGGAGAGACAAGGTCCAGCCATTGCATCCCAGCAGAGTCAGGCATGAATTATGTGGGGAGCATCTCTTGCCACCAAAGGAGTGGGTGTCTGTCCTTAGCTGAGGGACAGCAGGGTCATCCGGACAATGTGACCACACTGCCAAGGGGCAGCCTGAGCTGGTGGCACGTGAAGGGACAGACTGGGCCCTCTGCCATATGACACTGCTGGGCACCTTCCCATTGCAGCTGCTTCATCCACAGCCCAGGAGCATCCCCCAGCTTTCCCCTTGTGTCCTTGAGACAGCCGACAGGAGCCGCAAATGTAAAAATTCATTTTAGCCCTGCACCAAGCAAGGGGCATTAGCACTTGTGTGTCTACTTTAGAAAGTGGAAAAGTTTAAACTTTTGGGAGACTTGCTAAACATCTGGCAAAGTTCTCCCCTGAAGGTATTTCACCTCATAATAGGGCTGCTCTCGGAATGATTGCTGTTGCTTGGGCATGTGCATAATGGTTTCTCAAAATGCATAATAAGGTAAAGCTCTCCACTATACTGGAGAGGTAAAATGAATCCATAAAGTTGAGTCTTATAAATATTCACTGTTTTGACTGACTAGATATTTCACCTGTTTCCTGCAGGTTGTAAACAGGAGAGAATAGGAATTGCCAACAAATCAAATTACAGAACATTGAAAGTGTCGGAGTGGTGGTGTTCATTATGCTCATTCACAGAATATATGAGTCATTAAAATTTTGATATTGCCTCAGAATGGTAGAGTTTGTAATGAGAATAAAAAAAGCCCTTTACTTGCATTTCTCTTTCTGGCAATGATTGTTGGGAAAATTAAGGATAATACCAAAATAATTACCTGTGTCTCCTGCAGTCTTAGGTTTTCAGCCCTAAATGCCTTGCCTAACTGAAGTGCTAGGAACACCATACTGAGAAGGTGCAGTAAGAAAGTTCTAATTTATTTTGAATTACAAGTAGAAGGCTTTCACATTTTCTTATTAACTTTCTCATGGTTTCATAATTCTTTTTTCTTAAGTGTTTCTTCTTTTTTGTAAAATAATACTTTGAAAGCTCTGAAATATTTTCCATGTATAATAGACTGCTTTTTAAATTTGAGGTTATACAAGCATAGCTAAGGTTTTGCTAGGTGCTCTTATTTGTTACAAACACACTGAAACTCCTTTATCCAAAGTCATAAAGTCAGATGGATTTAATCTGGCCCTTTTTTTTATTCACAAGTCAGAATGGGCCAACAACACAGTTGTTGTAATTAGTAATTAGCTCAGAGTGATGCCTTCCCCATGTGTTAGCGCTGCTCATGCTGTCAGTTGTGTGTGCAGGCTCTCCCCTGGTTCCCTTTGCACATCACAAAGGCTCTGCCTTGAGCTGCTTCTTCACCTGCTTCTCCTGAGGGCACAGGTTTGTAGCAGATCAGGTGAAGTGGCTGTTCCTGCCCCTGTCTGTGCTGTCACTGAGCTGTGCCACACTTCACACGCATTACACAACTTTTCTTGTCCCAGGAACAACAATTCTCAGGGGTCTGTACACTGGCACTTGCTTGATCCATCCCAGGTTTCTCATGTACTGGTGCAGCTCTCCAACTCCAGCTTTATATTTTAAGTGGCAACAAAATACTTCACATCTATTTTATAAACTTGCCTGTCTTAATCAGCCTAAAGCCCTGGAGTTGGAGCTCTGGGAATATTTCCTAAGTCTCAGTGGGGAAGAAATACAAGAACAGTAGGTATTTTTAAGGTTTTCTGGAGTGCTTAAGTAATTTTCAAAGGCTGTCAGCATATTATACAAATAATTGAACTCTTGTGTTTCTGTTGTGCAGGAAAATCTCTACTTGGAGACATCAGCTTCGTCACCTTACTGCACATGTCCCACAGGTCATCCTGTGTGCAGTACACTTAATTTAGTGTTTGAAAATTCTTTTATTCTGGTTGTGACAATAATGTTGAAGCTCATAAAGTAAAATCACATAGTGGTTATTTAGAGGGCCAGGAGAGCCACTTACAAATACTAAAAGAATGGTGGCCACTCTGCTTGAGTCCTGCCTCTGCAGTGAACAACTAAGGAGTAGTGAAAAAACACCTCTCCACATAAAGTCAGTGATACAGCTAGTGAAATGCAAACTAATTGGCACCACATTTTGATTTGTGATTAATTTTAACTAAGTGTGTAGAACAGAAATTAATTCAATTTAAAGAAAAATGCAGTGCAAGGATTTTTTTCTTTTTAGTAGGTTCCCAGTCAAGATAATTTGGTGCATCAAATATCCAACTGTAATATAGTTTTTACAGAGAATTGTAGGAAATGTTTGTCTCTGACTTTCTCATATAGCCTTTAATCCAAGCAAATCAAAGCATAAACATTAGAGATAATCTCTGGGCATTTTTAAAGTGAAAAAATAAAATGTGACTGCTTACACTAAAATCATATTTGTAGATGGGATGAACACAGCTCTTAAAATGGAATATATGCACTGGAGGCAAAGGCATGTGTGTGTTTACTGATCTGAAGTTTACTGACCAATCACAAAGGCTACATTTCAGTAATCTTAAGCAATTTTGTAAAAGGAAGACTTTCTTTAATGATATTCAGAGAATCAGGTTATTACTATACTGTGTCAGAAAATTGCAGATTTGTTTTTAAAATGTGCTTGTGTAGATGAATACGAAGAAAAAAATACCAATTTTGTACAGCGCATTCCCAAATAATTTAAGATACAGTCAGTCTAAATCTGGTGTAGCTTCAAAGCAGTTACATTCAATCACTGTCAAGGCTGCTGTTCACTCTCTCTGCATGTCAGATTTCTACAATTTAGTCAGAATAAATATGCTGTATAGAGTAACCTTCATGATCCAAGATTCCAGAAGAAATAGGGCTATGTAGGCAAAGTGGGGATAGTAGCAGAGACACATGGGAAAGGTTTGGCTTTGTGGTCAGTGACCGTGGCCACTGCTGGACAGTGGGGTGCAAGAGCACTTCTGCTTCGGGAGGGAGCATTTAGAAGCCACCATAGGTAATTGCAGCTTTATATTTTAATAAAATGTACAATTATGGCTTATTTTCATGATTCCTAGAGGAGGGAATTCAGATATTAGTCTGGAGAACTCTACATTTCAAAGAAACTACCATTTTTCTTCGGACCTTAATGATTCATAATGCAGAAAAACAGATTTAGATATGGAAAAACATCTGCTGTGTATCTGTTGTGGCAACATGAGACTATTGAGAAAGTTCAGGCTGAGACTGCATCCAGCTGTGGGGAAGGGGGACAAAGAAGGTAAATGGACTTTAGAAGTAAATGGACTGAGAGGGGTGACTGAAGTATGATGAATGTGTGATGACTGCAGTTTTCACGTGCTTCATTTTCTGTCACTTCTGTCTGAAGCTTTTAATCTCAGCTCTGTCTAAAAGTTGAGGTGAATTATCCTGTATGCTCCCCTAGGTCTCTTCACTGACAAAAAAGAAAGTCTAGTAGACTAGTTGAGATGTTGATGTGTACACAGTAGGTGTTGGTTCGAGGAATCTAATGCCTCTTGTTGCTTAAAAATGTTAATTCGAACACAAAAGCAAGTCCTCAGTGTTTGAGGCAAATACATGAGGTGGCAGGTAACTAGAAGATGAGGGATGAGACAGAGGAATGTTTTAAATCATTTGGGATGTCCTCAAACTGACCTAGCAGTTAAAATGATGTAAAAAAAGATTTTTTTAAAATTTTCAAAGGTATATTCAGGCTTTCTGGAATAATGTACATCATTTCCTTGGCTGGAGTCTTTCCATATACAAATAGCCCATTTCAGAGTTAGTTTCAGAGGTGAGAGACAATAATCCTTTTGCTTATTCTCCCTTTGTCATCACAGAATCTTTGAGTTTATATGTCCACCCCTCTTCTCTGATCCTGGCTGTTACCATTTATGGCTTTAATTCCAGATTCTGAAACATGGGGTTTGACCTTTTTAGCTGTGTCTTGCTACCTTCAAACAGAAGGGAAAATATTTTACATCATAAAACTGTTCCTTTTGTTTTCTTGCTTGCTTGTTTGTATGACTTCCAAGGGAACCTACATTTATAGGAGTCCTTTATGCTTTTGGAATGCACACACATGAAGTTTGTGGTTGCTGTTTCTTTACAAAAACCAAGAGGTCAGCTGGAATCAGAGAAGGAAATAAGTACAAACCTGCCTTCTTTCCACTTACATAATTTTTAATATCTCTATGAGTTTATTATATATAGAATAGAATATAATAATAGTTTATAATATATATAATGTATAATATATAATATATACATTTTATAAAAGTAAACTAGAGTACATTCATAGATTTTCAGGAAACTGATACTCATGGCATTTTAATGTTCAACTTTTATTCTTTCACTTCTAATTTTTGTGAAAGTCATATAAAAATCTGTGCTCCAGATAGCTTAGCTCTTGATTGTCACGAAGGTATTTCTTTTCTGAAGAGCCACAGTTGGCCATAATGGCTGACATAAGGCAAACACATAACTCATCCCTTCCTAGAAACAGCCCTTGCACTGCTGCTGCAGTCAGTGTTAGCTGAAATTCCCAGCCCCAGATGTGTGAATTGTACCAGCTTATGGCAGCCCATGGGGAGCTTTGATGCAAATCTGAGATAGCACACCTTAGGTCAGATCTCTCTTTCTTCATGTCACTTTTGGAAATGATTTTTGAGTTCATAATTTCTTCTAAATGTGCTTTAGTAAGCAGTTGTCTGGCTGCCTTTTTTTTCTCTTAAGGTAAGGTGAGAATAAATCTCACACACACTTTAAGATTTTTTGCATCAATAAGTTTGCTTATGGGTGAATTACATTTACACATGAAGATCTGTAATGGATAGCACTCATCTGGATTTTCCTCATCATCTACAAAAGAAGATAATTCTTTTAGGCTTAGCCAACCAAAAATGGCCATTGTTCTGGTGAATTTGACTGCTCTGTGTGTTTCTGTTTGAATGAGGGATTAAGGAGAAAGGAAAATCCTTGAAAAATGGAAAATACTCTATTTAGCAAATCATCAAACTCTTCCCAGGTAAAAAAACAGATACTGTGGGTAGTTTCTGTCAGTTTTCTTTGGACTGAAGGTATTTTTCAGAGATGAGTACTAGGGGCATAAAGCAGCATTTGCTTTTTGGAGAACAGTCTTTTGTAATCTATCCACCTGTCAGTACATATTCAGAGACATCTCCTCTGCTTATGCACAAAGAGAAAGAAGATGAGAATTAATTCTAACTTACACTAATTAAGTCCTCAGAGTCCCATAATTAATAAAAGTACAAGAAATATCCACAACTAAAGAAAAAAAATTCCCTGGCCTTTGCTGTCAAAAGGGGTTTGTTTTTTGGTTTTTAATCCTGGAAGTCAAAATATATATACTTTCAAAAATATTTAATTTCTTTTGTCATTCTTGGTCTGTTAGATCTATTATTAGAATCATCTGTAAAATGCCAAATTTTCTGATCCATGCCTTCATTTTCATCTGTCAGAATGGTTGTATTTTGTCACTGTGTGCTTCCTTTTAGATTAATGTTGGAGTACAGGTTGCAGAGCATGAGCTCTGGAGACTAAATTTTTGTTCACACCCTTGCATAGTCCTCTGGGGAGCATTCTGCCCTTTCTGCTTCCCTGCTTCTGTCCTGTTTCATGGTGACAAAATGTAACCCTTGAAAACTAATTAAGAGCTCTATGCTATTTTATTGCTTGAAGCTTTTTGTACTTTTACAATATAAGTGAGTTTGTGAATGCTTTATTTGGGGTTGTTGTTACATAACTTAAAAAAAAAATAAAAATCTCTCTTTACTGTATTTTGCCATAGAATTGGGAAGAGGTGGTCCCATGGAACTGCATTTAGGTGTGATTGTAAGCCAGCCCTTAATGCAATGCAAGCAGTTTTCCCAGGCTCAGTCTCACTCACTCAACATCTATTTTATTTTCTGCTCAGGCAAAGACTTGTGTTCCAAACTGCCATTTTAGTGGAAAGCTGGAGATGGAAGAAAACAGATTACTCATAGCTGGTGCAAGGCCACATGATGGGTGACTTTATTTTTAGAGTAGGCTAGCGCAGTCTAATCCTGGGATGTTGCTTAGAGGAAGGAGGCTTTGCATGAAGTGGTTACTATGTAGGTTACATTCCTACATTATTAATAGTGTAACTGGAATGAAAATCTCACAAGTTTAATGTTTATAAAACCCTCTATCTGGAGGTACCTAGCCACCCAAAGGAGGAATAGCTGCTCTGCTGTTGATTCCCATGCACAGCTGGAGTTCCATGCTGTGTTCCCATCCGAGCAGAAGAGTCTGTGCTGTTTGATATGAAATGTCCTGAGGAGGGGTCATGATGAGAACCACTCAGAAGGACTGGGCTCTTGGGACAAAACTTCAGTAACAAACTCTCCATTGAAAATCTTTGCTATGGATAGGATATTAATCACCATTATTTGTCCACTATAGCAGCTACTTCATTCCAGTTTACCTCAGTACTTCTCAAACAAGCAAACTGATGGTCAGCAGCTTCTCAGTTACTCGTTATGTGTCACAATTTTCAGCCATTTATTTTCCCTTGTATTTTTTCATAATACAGGGATCATGAGGAATAATTTCAAAAAGCATCTGAGGTGATACTGTGTTACTGACCTTGACAAACTGTTAAGCACATTAAGTGTATGTATGGAAAATTACAGTCAGACAAAATGTTTTAGGTCATGTGAAAGAAAGTAAACTCTAGTGTATGATAATACTGTAAATTACTGTAAATTATGTTCTCAAGAACTGATTGGAAAGTGGAAATTTTTGTTGAAATAAAAATACATTACTTTGAAATTTAGTATTTTTTCAGATTTTGGTAATTGAAAGAAAGTGAGCCACTTTTGTTTAATGGAACATTTGGCTATATTATGTCTGTACTTAGGCAGTACAATTTTATAGATTAAATCCTATGGATTACACTACTTTTTAAATGCACAAGAACTGAAAAAACTTAATTTTTCATTGAAGGAGAATTTTTATATTCAGTTAAACATAATGCTGGAGAGCCTGTAAAGAATGTGTGTATTTCCCCAAAGCTCAATGGGTTTTCATTGGTTTTCTCATAACACGTTTTGTGGTATCAAAATGAAATACACAAAACCTTAGTGCAGTTCTCAAAATTATTCTATTCTTAGGCTGATTCAAAGCTGAAATGATATGTAAATGTATGTGTTTGTGATGGAATCTCTTTCTACCTATATTTACCTAGCCAATCCCACCTACGGCAGGAATAGGAATGTGATTTTCCTGTGTTTCATTAGAAGTTTTAATGATACACATTATCCAACAGTAAAGAAAATTGGAAATAGACTGAACATGATTGTTAAAATGTATGGGTTTTTTTGTTAAAAAAGCACTTTGGGATTTTTTTTTTCCCCTGTCAGCTGAAAGACTATCTCCCTGTGCTTTTCTGCTCTATGAGGTGAATGTGTACCTGAAAATTCTGTCAGCCAGCGTGAGAACAAGGCAGAATCACCTGGAGTCTCCATAAAGAGTACCCAGAGTGGATACCAGTGCTTTCCTGGAGTGCAGTGAGGTGCAAGGAGGAGGGAAGTGCTGCTGAGGCTTCTGTTGTTGAGCTGGAGATCACTCCCTGGCAAAGTCACGTCCCACTGAGTTGGAAGTCACTGTATTTTTCTCCCAGATCTCTGGATGTTCACAGATATGATACACATTATGTTCTGCACTAAATAAGGAAATGTGTTGATTTTTTTTCCCCCAGATTTTATGCTTATGGACTACTAATTATCTGTTGCAATGTTACAGGGTGGGGGTTTGAATGGCTGGTGAGTTTACTTTCTTACAGGCTTTGAAGTAATTTTTGCATAATTCTCTATCAGACACAGTCCCTGAAAAGCATGCCCAGTTATTGAGTACGTATAAATTTAAAGGCTTACAGGTTCTCCTTCTTTCCTTTGTTCCTGTAAATCTTTGGTATTTAGTATCTCAGATGACATCTCTCTTCTCTTTTTTTTTTGTTTTCTGTTTTTACTCTTGCATCCTCAATTGATACTAGCTTGATGTGTGGTTTTTCAAAAGAAATTTCTCCTTGATGCATTGGTTCTATGTGCCAAGAAAAAATTCTATCTGAATGAAAAATAATTAAAATAGCATAGTGAGTTAGCCTGTTAGGCTGCAAAAATTGGCTTTCATTTCCTAAAGCATTTTGAGTGACAGTAAGTGTTTCACTTGAATTTCAGGGCTCTGATGAGTCACCTTTTATGTAGGCATTATGATGGCACTGTTGATGCCTCACTATGACAGTCTTAATATAGCTGTAATTATGCCAAAACTACTCAATAAATGAAATCATTGTATTAATCTGTATGTTTTCTTTGCAGGCTCCCACAGAAACATTCAACTGTGTTCTTTCTCAAGTTCACTTTATTCTTACACCACACTTTGTAGGGAGAGGGGAATGGAAATATCAGATGGAGTCAATTCAGAAATCCTGATTCATACTCGGTAGCTGTTCCCCTCCTTCATGCTTTTCATTTTCCTTACAAGAATTTCAGTAATTCAGGTACAGCAGCCACTGCATGGCCACTGAACTCAGATGATCTTGATGAACTCAGAGGTCAGCTGCAACAGCACTGGTAACTTCAGTAACAAATGCTCCTGTTAGTCCTGTCTGATGGAACAATTACATTGGCTTAAACTCCAGTCTAATTCACAATGCTTCTGCACACAGGATAACAGCTGAAACACATGGCTTTGAAACTTCAAGACAAATATATTTAGATAATATTTAGTGATCTGGATTTCATAATTAATCATTAAATCATTTAAAATGGAAAAGTATGTAATAGAATTTGGCAGGGTTGACTGCCCTTAATTTTTGAAAGCATGAACCATCTTAGTAGAAATGTCTTTAATGATTGTGTAGGTAACTTGCTTAAGTAATAGACTTCAAAGTTGTCCGTTGTCAGTGTCTCTCTGATAAATCTGTAAAAAATGGACTTTGAATCACACTGGCACCATGGCTGAAAATGACTAAGCTGAGGTCTTCCCAGGTCTTCTTTAAATTTTAAAATAAATATTATTAATTCTTACAGTTTAGATGGATGTACAAATGGCTATAATTAGAACTTACACTTCAGACAAAGGATTCTGTTGAAAATTTTCCCTATACATCGTGATAATTTTAATTTGAACATTTATATTTACATTTCAGCTTAAGAAATTGTCTGATGACAGTTCTTTATGATTTCTCAATGGTTAATATATGTCTTTTGTTTCTTGTCACTGTTCTTGGATGTAAGATTGACTTGCCTTTTCTAAGAAGCTTAAAATACCTATTTTATATGTATAAAATGTGTATATAAAATATATTTTATATGAAGTCTCCATTTAGGAAGTTCTGTCACTGCTATTTGTACTGAACTTGATATTTTTACTGCTACTGAAGTGATAATTCTGGGTCTTTCTGGTTTCTTAACCTCACATTTGGGTCAGGGTTCTTCATGGTTTTATCATCATCGTCACTGTGCCAAACATCTCTGTCCCAAGGCTCGTGGTCTGTGCAGTGTAGTGACTTGCAGAGCCACAGAGTGTCTGAAACAGGAGCCAGTTTCTCCACCAGTTTCTCTCTGTGCTCCATTGCAGCCAGCAGAGTTTCAAGCTGCTCCACGTCAGTTTTGAGACAATCATTTTCAATCCTAAATTTATCAACTTGTATTCCCGATTTTGCTCCTGTTTCCCCAGCAAAGGCTAATGATGACTTGAACACCTCAATTTCTGATTTCACAACAATATGCTCCAGTTCAGAAATCCTTTTGGAAGCAAAGAAATCCTTGGTTTTCCCCAGTGCACAGGAGGAAAGGAGTTTTAGGCTCCTAGAACTGCACAAGTGCTAGCTTTACATTTTCCCTCTTTAGATGAAGAGTGAACTCTTCAGTTCATACGAATGAACTGAAGCACCTGTGTTTTTAATGAGTAAAGTATAGTTTGATTTTCATAAAAATGAACTTGGTAATAATAGTTTATTGATTTGATTCAAAATATAGAATTTAAAATTATTTTAAAAATTAATGTGGCTTCTGTCAAAAACATTGGTTTAAAAAAAATGCCAGTTGAATTTATATTGTATCTTTCTGAATCCCTCTCGTTGCAGTCAATTAATGTGTTTATACAGTTTTGTTCAGAGTAAATACACTGACCAATGTCCTGGCTGCCCTGAAATCAATGTTAGTTCCATTCATTTCATTAGTGTTTATTGACATAAGTAGATTTATTCATCTGTGCAAGGTAGACATAACATTTACTTCTCTTGCTGAATGAACACTAATTTTGAAGGTTTTTCCTGTATCAGCCTTGCTTTGTAAACAGCCTCTTCATTTATCTGCATGAAAAAGTTCAAATATGGAGATCCTAATCTGTATAGTTACAGTTAAAGTTACAGAGATGATGACAATTCTTCTGCGTTTCAGGCATCATTGAAGTCTGTGGGAGCTGGAGGAGTTCAGTGCTTTTCAGAATTTTCAGTATGAAATCTGATTTGAAAAGAGCTGGGTAAATTAGCTATTTTTCTCCTGTACAATATGGTTTCTGAACACTGAACGAGACATACAATGTGCAGATGTGCTCTGAACATGGGTTAGTCCTAAAACAGAAATTATACTATGCTGCTACCATACTTTTTTCTAATTTGTGAGCATAATTACTTAGTGAATTATCAAAGTCTTGAGGGTGGCTTCAGGGAGTCCAGTGTTGCTGCTGCAAAGCAATTGTACTTACAAAGGGTTCAATTGACACTACAAAACCAGAAATTTGTTATTGCTTGCGCTTTTCCCCATCTTCAACATCAGATCAGTGTGTTTATACTTCCAGCACTCGCACGTAGTGTTTGTCCTGCTGGCAGTCCTTGCCACAATACAGTGTAGCTGGATGTTCCCAACAAGCTTTTAAAGGAAATTATGTTGCAATTCAATTCAGACCCCCACTTTTGTTTGCCCGTTTAGGAATGAATCATTCAAGCTGTCCTTCATCTGCCCAGGAAAACAAGCAAACATCATTTCTCTTGTGCGTGGCGAAGCGATGTTTTTACATCTGTGTCAAGCGCATTACTCCAGGCCGGCCCGCAGCTCCCTCCAGCCGGCAGTTCGAGGGCTGCCCTGTGATAATCAGATGAAATGCAGGCATGGGGACTGAAATGCAATGGCCAAGTGCCCCGCAAGGCTTTGCTCCCGTGCAGGCTGCAGCCAGCGGGGCAGGACCCCGGCAGCAGTGCAGGTGCGCTCCTGCCATAGGGAGATGCAATTCCTGCAGCTGGGAGAGCTCCTCATCTCCTGTCTCCTCCAAAGCAGCTTGGGAGAGGGTTACTTGTACTTCTTTAGGTTAGCTAGAGTAAATTTTTTTGTTTCCCCACTCACTTGACTTAGTGTGAAATTAAAAATTAGCATTTCTAGGCCTAGGGTTACATCAAACCTTTTATTCTCATGCTTTCTGTAAAGGAATTATTAGTTAAATGAACTGTATGATAAAAAGCCTAGGTGTGAACTTTTGTTGAAAAGATCTCAATAAGACACAAGTCACTGGTATTTTTTTTTTTTCATGTGGTTTTAAATTAGAACATAGGCTGGAAGTTGTGGCATAGCAGTAATTTGACAGAACTGGAGTTGGTGTAGAATGTGTTGCATATGTTCTTCCTATGTAGCTAAAGGGAATATATTTATTTTATATCTTCTTGTTTGTCTGGAATATTCCTTTGAGATTGTTTTCTCAGAGTTAACTGTCTGGGATCCTGCTATAATTCTTGTTAACAAATATCATTTAAATCCCCTTATTGGGCTAAACAAAAGGAAATAAAAATAGATGTATTTATTCCTTTATCTATTTTTTTTTTTTGTGGTGCAAATTTTTTCATACTAATCCATTTGTTCAGTCTTTTGGAACACTAAAAGCTCGAGTTTTTTTGCTGAATCCAATTAATGCACACATAGTGTGATTAGAGATATCACAACAAATGATGACAAATCGAGAAGTTTCACATTGTCTGGGGCACCTTTAACCCTGCAGTATTTAGGGTTTGAAACATTTATCACTATATACCTTGGAGTTTCATTTTGTAATTTAAGGAAAACAAAACACATTTTGTTGGAAAAAAAAACCCAGAGACATTAGGGATCCTTGTATTCTGAACATCTGCTCTTGATAACATAGCTGAATTTAATGACACTACCAGCACTTGAAGCTATCTTGCCTCTATTTGAGTATCCATATATATGAGGAAGACAAGTTTATATTGCTTCTGTTTGGAAGGTAAAATGAATCTGTATCACACATGCAGATAAGATAAAAAAAACAGTATGCAGCTTGAAAATAGATAGAAGTTGTCATATGACACCAGAAATGTGAATATTAAAACCTGTAGAAGCAGATAAGGTTAGCTTGGCAATTCCTACCTGTATAGGAAATACAGAGTAAATTTAGATGCTCACAGAAATTACAAGCCATAAGAATAAATGCAAATGGCAGTGTAAAAAAAATAATATTCACCATTGTTCATGAGTTACAAGCAGGCTTTTGTATTCTCATAAATTCACAAATGTCCAATGAGGAGTCCATGGTACAACACAAACAAATTGCCATGTTGGTGGGACAGTGGGTGAAGTATTTTTAGGATAACTCTGAGTACTTGGTTTTGCCTTAAACCACATTTATTCTTTTTGCTGCTATATAGTTTATATTTCAAGCTGTAATTGAAATTAGGCTAATAGTCGGCATAAAAGAATAAACAGAACTGCTTATCAGGACTAACTTTTCATTGTCTATAAATAAACATGTATATTCATATATGAAATATAGAGTAGATCTCTGAATGTTTTTGACTGTTTGCAGTCTGCATATATATAGCTACATATAAATACAAGTATATATATTTGTACTATATATATATATATATATATGTATACTTTTATGTATTCTTTTTATCTATCAGTCTATCTGGCCAGCTGTCATTTCAGCAAAGCTAACAGAATTCTTTTCCTCATAGAAATACTTTAATTCTCTTTTAATCAGGTCTTAAAATCCTGTGTTCAGAATTCAGGCCTTATGTTCACTATTTCTTTACCCACTGGCAGTGTTTCCCAATAAAATCAGGAAAAAAGTAGTGGGTCTAAGGTATCTTGCATGCAGTGTTGACTTTTACTGTAACAAATAAACTTCATTTCTGCTCTATTCTTTTGAAGCTCCTGCTCTCTCGAAAGCTTTCCTTATATGTGTAATCCATGATGTGTCTCTTGTATGTGTTCACTGGGAAATACAGCAATAATTCTTGGTGTGTGCATTCATTCTCTGATAGAGATCCTGTGTAAATATCCCTTCAGCTTGAATAGTGACAGCATAAGGCTCCTGCCTAACTTGGTTTCAGTCACTAATTACTCTTCTCTGTCAGCACTATGGTTTTCTCTACAAATTTTGTCATGCAGATCTCACTGACTGGCAGTAAAGTTAGTGGAAGTTAACTAGGGCAACTGCTGCAGCTTCTAGAAGTGACCAAACCAGAAATCACTTTTCTACAAGGTATATTTCATTAAATGTGTTTTCAAGTGTCTTGATCATACAATGAAAATTTCTCAGAAATGCTTAAAAAATACTATATATCTGTTTACTTCAATTAGCAATGAAACATTGTTCCTTAATGAAAGCACCTGAAATCTGAGAATCTCCCTTCTAATTTTATAGGTACTTTCTTGCTTCTACGTAATATATTTTCGTTTTGTTCTATGAGTTACGGTGTTTCTTGCAAGCGACATGGAGGATTTATCATGCAGGGATTTTCACATTTACTGTCGCAGTATTATTTTTCTAATGTATACAGATATGAATTTCCACTTCAGCAGGGTAATAATTCCTCAAGGGAATGACATGTATAGATTGAAATTACAGGCAAGCATATGTATAAATCGAAATGACAGGCAGAAAGGGGACACTGAGCTGTTCAAAACATTCCTGGTGAATGTGAGGTTGGATATGGCCTGATTGCTGCCCATATGTTTGAACAGCTCTGGAAGTGAGATCACCACAAGGAGATCAGGGAGGATTTAGAGGGATGATTTCCACAGCTTGTTTGAGGAGGCAGAGATGAGTGAGAGATCTGGCCGTGCCTTTGTCAAACAGCGGCGCTGGCTGTGTGCGCTGTAAGATGACAGGACACTGCAGAGGAGGAGGGAGGAAGAGGGTTACAGGCTGGCTGCAGTTAAAACATGCAGATGATGAAAGGAGTGGGGTGATAAGATCCCTGTAGTGATTCGAGATTGTATACATTGTGTTGCAGCCAAGATTACTTCTCTGCCATCAAATAAAAGATCTTGTCTGAGCTGCTTTTGTTAGCTTTCTGTTTACTGAGGATAGACTACAAATCCTCACACATGTCCAGCCTCTGTGGCAGAGTCAGGGTAATCAAGATTTGCAAGCTTTTGGAACAAATAAATCCCTCGTATTTATACAGACAGAAATCTCTTTGTATATAGCTTGCAGAAATCTGCATGTATATAGCCAGCAATTTGTCTCCTGACTAAATCTTAATAACTACCTTTGCATTGTGTAAATAACTGAAATGTCAGTAAGGTCTAGAAAGGCTTGGGTGGGCTTTTCTCACTGCTGGGATGGGAATGTACAGCAAAGGATGCCTTCAGTGCAGGTGATTTGTAAACAGTTAACAGGACAAGCAGTCTAATAAGGGAAAGGGTTTGGATGGAAGTATTGAAAAAGCCTCATGCTGAAATCAGTCTGGAATACAGTTTGCTTTTGGAAAGAAAGATTGAAATAACCTAAGAATTGTTATACGAGATTGTTAATTGTCCATTTCTCAATATAGAGAGTTTAAGAGTAATTTCAAAGACATGAAAAGACCTTCTGATGTAAGCAGCCATACAGGCTGGGAAGTTTTCCTTGAGGCAGAGATCAGGTGAGAGAGAGAATGGAGCTGACTCCTCCATCTGCTCTGGAGCAGCCAGAACTCCAGGTCCCCATGAAGGATTGCTGTCCCCGAGAGCAGCATGTGCTCTGATACTAAGGGAGGTCTGTTCTGCAAACCCAAGAAAGAAGGAATGCTGTCATGTTAATGGTGACTCAAGCAAAATTAATAGATGCAAATTTAAAAAAAATCAAAAAAAATCTCTGTGAACTTGAGGTATTCCAGCTGTAAGTAATTATATTTACAAGGTATTATTTCCGAAGGCAGCATTTGAAAAATTCTCTGTGATTTTAAAGGCTACTATTATATCCTGCAATTCACTTCAAACTGTTACTGTTAGCTTTAGGGGGCAAGTTTTGTACCATGTAAAAATGTGTAAAGCCTTTATAAATTAATTTTCTTTTTGAGGTCATACATGTTAGACAATTTCTTCTTTGCAATTGTTGTGAGAGCTGATAAACCCACTTATTTCTGTGCAGCTTGATTCAATTTTTCTTTTTCTGCAAAATGTTCTGGCTTTATCTGTGGCCTGCTTGCATTTAGTAAATGTCCATTTTGGATTTGACAGTGATCTAAAAAACTCCTGGCTAACAAAAAAAAGAAAAAGAAAAAAGAATTCAGAAGGTATTATTTCAAACAAAATATAAATTAAGATAATGGTTCAACAGACATTGCTAGGGCATTTATTCTTTATTGTGTACAGTATAAGCTTTCAATATCAACAGTTTTGACAATTATGAATATATTGGTCCTGTGTAAAATTAGTCTGCAAAGTTTATTCATCAAAAACATCATAAAAAGTCTATGGAAGATGCCTGTGGTAGAGTCCAAATGTTGTAATAATAAGGAATGACAATTTTATTTCTTCTTGTAAGAAAAGGCAGAAGTGAGGTTGACCTGTGGCTCACAGGAGAGTTGAATTTAATGCAGATGCAGTTGTTAAGGATCAGTCATATTTTAGCAATTAAGCACCGCAGATAAGATAAAGATTATTCCTAAAAAACTGTTACTGATTTTGGAATCCTAAGTTATTACTTACTGTTTTAAGTATGACTTAGAGATTCCTGTCATCTAGTAAGACCAAAGAAGAAATTATTTAAAACTTATTTTGCTTGTGTTATGGAAGGCACACAAGAAGAAGCTGTACTGATATGAACTGTGCTTTACAAAATGCCTTGGAGATTCCAGCCCAACTTTTAAACATGCAAACAAAATTAACCTAAAACCCCACATACTATTTTTTTTTTTTATCCAATGTTTCCTCTACTGTTTAAAGAAGATGCTCAGAAAGTAAAAAAGAAAAAAAATCAGTCAATCAGAAATGTTTTCCTCAATTTAAAAAGATGATTGTTATTTGTCATATTGGGGTTTTCCTGAAGGGTAATTTCATTAGGAGACAAGGAAAGGAGCCGTGCACAGATATCATTAACGCTTTAGCCACACAGAGGTGTAGCCAAGGCATGCACCGTAAAGTGGACTGAGCTCTCAAGTGTTCAAATAGTTGCTTTATTTTGCAGTAACATTGCAAGTGCAGAAAATGAGTAATTTCACTGAAGTGAGAAAAAAATCAATGGTGCTATTGATGTGCCTGCCCCAGCTGAGGTGTAGGTGGCATTTAAAAGATGAAGCGTGGAGCCAAAGCTGTCAATCTCACCATAAAGATGGCCCGATTTTGTCTAGTTGAAACCCATTAGTTGGCTGAACTCTTGCACACTGGTTATGTTTCAGGAGTTTATTTTTGAATGTCAAGCACTAGCTTGAGCAGGCAAATTTCTCTTCTTAATTCCCCAAGGTTCCTGAGGTCATCCTGTGTTTCTTGTGAGTGCTTTGCCAATTCTAATGCAGTGTGGAGTCAGAGAAATATCAGTCAGGTGTTATTTTAAAATATTTTCCCTCATAATAGTAATCTTGAATATTTTACTGTGGCTGTTTTTGTTTTGTTTAGACTGGTTATTGATTTACTCAAATGTTTTTTTATGACATGATTGTCAGTTAAAGGAAGTATTACTGAAGACATTACTAGATCATTTTCACTAGTCTCACTGATCTAGGAGACAATATAATTGTTGCATGCAAAGGGTTTTAAGGTTCATGGCGTGATGGTAGAGCAGGAATTGCTTCATCTAATTTGTCTTTACGAGATGAAATGTCTCATTTCATTTACAGGAGAAATGGAGGACAATATTAATCAAGAGAGCGATAATTTTCAGGGCTTATTTTATTATTTAGATGTGAAACAAAGTAATTCAATACACAGATGTGAAGAGAGCGTTCCTTTTGTCTTCCTTCCCTGTACTCTGGGGTTTATGCTGGGATCTGGCTGCCTCTCAAGGACAAGTGAACTTTGTGCTGGTGTTTGCAGCAGACACATTGGTCTCCTCTGTGAGCATCTGCTCAGCTCTTTGCAGAGCTCCTCCCTGGCCCTTCCTGAGCGTGTGGTGATGCACGTTCTGCTGGAAAGGAGCTCTGTCCCTCCCATCCCAAGGTGCCTTTCTTCATGGCAGATAAGGAAGGAAATGAGTGCCTGCATGTGCACAAACTCCTTGTATTCCTAAATTGCTTTTTAAAGGATTCCTGTTGTGATAGCCAACAATAAGGATAAACCTCCGCCTTTGGGTCATACATTTGTGTAAATTTGTGTGGAATTCTGCAAACTTACTCTGCAGAAGGCAGGGTAACACCAATACTGTCATGCTCCTGTTAATGTGTTTCAGGCTTATTATACTGAATCTGCATATTATAGCAGGTGACACATATTCATGCAAGGTAAATCTTGAAAGCCAAAACTGATTCAATGTATACAACAAAGAAATAACTGATAGATTTAAACCAAAATCTCTGACAATTTGAAAAGCATTTAAAGGATTTGTTTCTCATTTTTTGATGACAATTGATTCCTGAAAGAACTCACCGTGGTGTTTGCACAGGAAAACAGGTGTGCTTTTGGTTTTTTGTGGATTTGTTTTTTGTTTGTTTGTTTTTCATAGCAAGGTGAGTAAGGTGATGCCTGCACAAAGCATTCATTTTTCCTTGGACTGTTACACAGAAAAGTGCATGCAGAAATACAAGCTAACAGTCAATGTTAAATATAGGGGGGTATAATTTCAAATTTATAGAGTTATAAACCAGGACAAGTACTGCTTTTCAGAGGCACTGAAGAAGATAAGTATTTAAATGTTTATAGCTATCACCAGCCACATAAAAGTTAACATTCACATGTTACTGACAATCGTGATTGTATTTCGATATTAACTTCTATTAGTATGAGTTGAGTAAGGAATGGCATTCTCACTTCAGAAAGTGAATTCTCGATGTTTCAGGAAATTGTATTCTCATGAAGGGTCAATCCTGAAAAATTTATATTCCTGAACATTATAAAGAAAAAATAATGGTCTTTGAAATGCAGTTGGTGTGTTTGCTTGTGTGAATATATATTTCACATTTCTTATTTAAATTTAAACTATTCTTCTTTTTCCTTAAAATGTGAAAGGCTTTGAAGTTTGAATTAAGTTCAGAATTCATGTGGTCTAGCTCTACTTTGAAAATGTAGAAGCAAGCTATTTACCAAACCAACCTTATACCATAAAGGAGTTAATTTAATCAAACTAATTTTTTGTAGCGAAAAATATTTGTTAAGAAATACATGAAAAAAATATACCTCCAGGGTATGTAGGCTGAGGAGGAAAACTGACATCTGAAGCATTTGGAAGTATTTGGATTTTGCAGTCAGTGTTGTTTAGTTGTGATGTTTGGAATTACCCTATCCTCATTTGCAAGTAAGAAAATATAGCTGAAGAGAAGATAATCTTCATTAGAAGATTATTTCTGTTGTTTCTGTCAAGAAAGACAGGTGTGATGAGGAGAATCTTCTCTCCCATAATACAGCAGTCATGTTCACTTCAAGGTTATCAGGTGTCCAGCAGTGCTACAGACACCCCATTTTCATGTTCAGATTCAGAAACTTCTTATGGGTTCTCTAAAATCTGGGTGAGGACTTGCAGGAGGAACTTAATGATGCTTCACAGCTGTGGCAGCTGTACTCTCTGTGGGTATGGAGGCACTCTGCAGTGTCTCAGCTCAGGAGTCACTGCTGTGAGTTTCATTAAAGGGCTGGCAGCTGCTTCTAGGGGAGTTTTCAGTATTGGATTCCAAATCTGCCGGAACAGCTTTGTCCAGTCCTTGTTCTCCTTGCAGCTAATCATAGATTCTTAAGCACCTGGGCCTCACTGGGAAGGTATCTCCCTCCACACAGGGATTATTGATCCCTGCCACAGAATAACAATACTGACATTTGAGGAGGATGTGTCAGAGAGAATCTTTTGCAATAAACCATATGGTACTCAGGTCTACTCTGCACCAAGTGTTTTTAACAAAATATCTGCTGGTTTTCTACCAACTGCAAGAAGCAATCTTCTGACAAACCAGAAGGAAATCCCTTTCTTCTTGTCATTCTTGAGAAAGAAATAATGATGGGATGAAATGTGGCAAAAAATTACAGTTTTATCTGTTGCTATTCCTGAGGAGCACCAGATTTCTTGCAACTTCTGTGTTACTGATAGGGAAAATGAGATGTGTTTTGAAGCCCAGAATATTACTTGTTCCAAGCCTTTACTTAGGTTTTTGAAATGGATAAATTTTGAGGAGAGAAAAGACCAGAATAGACTAGGTATCTCTGTAATTGCTTTCACACCTATCTGCAGATACCTTGAGTGCAAGTAATTTGGCAGAGCTGCCAGGCTAGGTGAAGAAACAATAAACAGCTTTTCTTGCACTAGGCCAGACTCTTCCAGCTAGTAAGAATATTTGCAGCTAGAGCTAACAGCCTGTGTTTGTACAGACAGAGTTATATCAACCTGGTATTAATAAGGGAGACCCAGGTACATACACATTCTGTTCAGGAAAAGGAGAACATGCTCTTTCATGAGTTTTGCATCCAGAGGTTTACTTATCCCATTACCTGTGAAGTTTAGTGCAGGAAGATGTGGTGGATAGGATGAGTCGGTTCCATGCCTTGCAGAATTTGCTTTCTGTGTCCATGTGCCCATTAGACACCTGACTGGAAAATGCACTAGAATTTCTTTGTTGAAAGCACAAGAACATTTTTTTTAGGCAGGAAGAACAGTTCCTGAAGGATATACTCTTAAGTAATTTTTTAGCATGTGGAAAGAAGACCTGAGCTTTAGAGCAGGGAATTTGTTAATAATTAGTATTTTTAATATTTTTGTTCTTGTATGTACAAATTGAATTACTGATGGCAGCTCAGTAATGCATACACAACAAGTGGGCAGAAAAGGGGTGCAGAAAAGTCATCTGTTATATCTGACTCAGATATTTCAAACCATTTTTATTATCTAAAGGCCACTTCTTGTAAGATTTCTTGAAATTTTTGTCACATCTGTTGTCACTAATTGGTAGTGTGTGGTTTTACACTCCACAGTTTGCTAAAGAAGTGGAAGTTAGTGTTCAATCCAATGACTGTGCTCACTTCAGTAGGCTGTTCAGGACAATGATTTGAAATGTTCCAGAAGTCACGCAGAGCAGTGGGCAGATGCCACGTGGGCTTTGTACAGTCTCCAGTGAAAAACACGAATTGGCTTCTCTTAAATGACCAGGTTTCTCCTCCTAGTGAGGGATATAATCACATTAATGAAAACTTTGCATTTGCACAGTCTTAACACAGACTCCTGCTTCTCTCATGGATTCTCACATAAGTGGAACAAAAACTCACATAAGTGGAACAAAAACTTTTTTTCCCTTTTTTTTCCTCTCTGATAAGCAAAGTCTACTTTCATTGAAACTCAGTGTAGTTGCTTTTCCTCAGTGTCATTATTTACAAAGAGATTCAAAGCTGTGCCACTGGAGTTTTGCATGTGTTGCTGACAAACAAGATGTTATAGGAAAATAGCCCCAAGACTTAACAAAATATGTTGAATTACATTTGCTGTTGCAAATATATTCATTTCCTTTGGAAAAGATTTAGGATTGTTCTGTGCTTGTCTTATCCTTATAAGACCAATCTAGAATCTAGTCTAAGAAAATAGCATTTGCAAATGTATCAGTGCTAATTTTCCTATTGCTGCAAATCAAAACAAAAACAAAAGAAAAGGGATTGAAAACAGAATGAAGCAAAAAAGTTCAACTTCAAACCAAACTGAATCATCAAGCTTCTAAAGCTTACAGATAGTGGTCTTTGTTCCTTCACATGCTATTAAGGTGAATTGGATTCTACTGAGCCTTTAGAAATTCCAAGGAGAAAAGCAGTATAAAGACAGTAAAATTGTTTGGGCAGAAAGCTACTTTCCATGCACATTAGAAGAATCTGAATAGCATGAAAGTTGTTGAGGTCAATTAGGTACATGAATTTATGCTGTGAACCTAGCCTTTAGTAAGAAACTCAATAATAACAGGATCTTATGAAAAATTTCATTGTATTTAATAGCTTACAAATGAGTGGGACCAGTTTGTGGACAAGTCCACAAGTTTCTGGGACCACCCCAGCATGATGATAGTACAGACAATAAGAAGAGAAAATGTGGTCCCATTATTGCTGCAAGTAAATGTACAGTGCTCTGAGGCATGGCATTAGAAAACACCACCATTCTTGCACAGGTTGTCCAGTGTTACTGCCTTATAATCAGATCTGGTTTCATTTGCTCACTAAGTCACCTAAAATATCCTAGCTGGAGGTTCTAAATTACGCCAACTTCAAATTTGATCTCTCATAAATCAGTAATCTAATTATCAAGGCTGTTTCCCTGGATGCACCCAAAAGTAGGTTTTGTATTCCAGCTTACAGGCAGTTCTAAAACTATGCCTGGTGGAGATTTTATGGTTTTCCACTATTGTTTGTGTGGGATTTTAGTGCATATGCTTACCACTTCTTTAAGGGATACATTTGGTGCAGGTGGCTCTGCCTGCAAGCTGCAGGTGGAGCTCTGGGAGCCCAAGGCAAGAAGAACTGTCACCCTTTGCATGACAAAAAGCACAGGGGCCTGTGGCACAGCCAGGTGAGTGACACAGCTCAGGACTCGGGAAGAAGAGCAAGACTTTGGCCTGCTTGGACTGGGAGGAGATAAAAGCCCAGGGGTTCCTTTGCTGGGATCCCTCCTCAGAGGCACCAGCTCCAGCTCTTTCTCCGTTCCTGCACTGTGAATAATTTGCTCTATGGAACAAGGATATTTTAGGCTCTGCTGTGGGAGGACTGGGGTAGAAGAGGAGAGGAAGCCTGCTCTGTGTGACTGGGGGAGTGCAGGGAGGCCACTGGGGACCTCTTGGCAGTGTGAGTCTGGAGCGGGACTGCCAGAGGGACTCGGGAATGGTCAGACCGGGAAGTCTCTTTAACACTCTGGGACTCAAAGAAGGGAAGACTGTACTCACCCTTCAAGAATAACCACCCTGCTTTCCCCCTGACGTTAAAGCTCCGGCAGGTTGGGCAGTCCTCACAGGCTGGCTGTGACCTGCCCGGCAGCACAGCTTTCTCTGGGTGCCACAGACGGCTGGGCATCCCCGCCTGGGCACTCCTGAGGAACCTCGGGTGCTGATGTTCCTGCCAGGGCCCCCAGGCTGCCTGCCCTGTCCAGCACGGAGCTAATGTCACGGCCTCCCTCCTTGTGTCCGTGGGGAAGGAGTGAGCCCACAGGGTGTCCCAGTGCTGGGGTTGGTGGGGCTGGCTGCCGGGGCTGAGCAGGAGGCCTGGGGCAGCGTGTGCAGCCCTCCAGGCCCAGCTTCCCTGCTCCTGGTGCTGCCGCTGTGGGGAGGGAAAGGAGCCAGCCGCTCGCAGCACGCCAGTCATCCTGTCATCCTTCCCTCGCTGGCGGCTGACAGTGTTTGGCTGATCTGTGAAAGCGTACGCAATGCAGTCTCCGAGCAGGGTGTGTGAGTGGGGGGAGCTGGCATCAGGCACGGCATCCTAATGTCGCAGTCGTTCTTCAGTCTCCCCCAGACAGCAGCCGCTCCTCTTGCCTGCACCAGCCACTTACTCATTCACAGCGCAAATGTTCTTGTTTGTATGACAATGCTAATTGAAAGAGCTGTTCCAACTTCAGTAGCTATTTGTTTGGTTATATCACAGACAGTAACTTCTAACTTAATAAACCAAACAGACAAATGCTCAGGAGTTACGACGGCAATGTTAAAGTGTTTGGTTTTTTCCCCAGTGTGACGGCGTGAATGAAAAACACAGTCCTCATCTGCGGCCGGCCTGTAAATGTTTAGAAAGAACATTCTAATAATTCTCATCTCTGATCTTCTAATTTAAATGAAAGATAGCCTATTTTAGATTAGAAAATTGTAATTCTCCAGTTCTACAATGAGTTATTGTAGCCTCCTCATTTTTTTTTTTTTACTTTTTCCATATATATTTTAATATACAATTTACATTAAAAAAAAATTGAATTGAATCTTATTCCGCATCAATTTACTTGTTTTATTTAGCCATCCTGATGCACTATTTGATTCCATTTAATAGTTGTGATAAGTATGTACAGATCTTGTATCTTAAAGTGGGCTGGCTAATCCACACTCACGAGAGTATCTGTCAATGGATGCAGGAGAGCCATCTGCAAGAACATGTGAATGCAGGGTTAGATTTATGAGGATTATGTGGCAAGAAGAGGAGACTTTTGTGCTTTTTTCATCCTGCACATCCTTCTTCAAATCCCAGTGCACTTTCAGTACTGCACCTTTCTCTCACATGGACTTCAGGCATTGATCACCTGCCATTTTACAGTATGAAATTCTCAGTTCCAGGTGCAGATTTAATCTCTTTTAGAAAAGGAGTTGTGGCCATGGATGTTCATGTTTGTTTCAGCAGGTTTATTTCAGTTTGAAAGTGAGCAAGTGAGGAGCTTGGATATGAAAATGAATTACAACTACTTTATGGAATTGTTGGCCACTGTGAGTGTGTTTTGACCTTAAACCAGGTGAGAGATAAATCTTATTAACAGTTCTGATTTGCAAACAGGTATATCCTCTGACAACAGGAATGAAAGCCAGAAAACTGATTTTACCACTGTTACAGAACAGAAATTCCTACTTTATTGTTCTCCAGCATGTTATTTGGAGTACACCTTTCTCATGCTAGCGCACACATTAGTATAGAACCATACCAGAGGAGAAAGCACCTTTGTTCTCCAGTCCACATTAGCTGGACAGGAAATTTTAAAGTCTGCATGGTTTTATAGGGGGTGCTTTCTGGGAAGCAGTGTCAGGGTTCATACTGTACAACCTGGCCTAGTATCTGTCATATTGCAATGATTCAAATAATACATAGCATTTGAAATTTCTCAGTTGCTGCTATTAGGCAAAAACATGCTAAAAATGGGGATTAAAATTTTTTCAAAGACCAATCACACTAACTTGCTGTCTCTGGGAATTGTTTTTGTAGTTAAACCAAAGATTTTTATGCCATCTTCAATTTTAGTGTTTAGTGTTGCCATCAGATAAACAAAGTTGGCATAGATATTTCACAAATATACAAATATTTAATAAAAAATAGCCATTCTGAGTAATTTTTGTAGGATTTGTATAGATGAAAATGTTTTATGTTAGTCGTGCATTTGTTTGAAACCTATTGGAAGATCGTGACAGCAGGAGCTGCCTAATAAATGAAGCTTACCTGCCAGACACCACCAGATGTCTGGAAAAGGGAAGTTTTTTAAGGAATTGTCCCTTATGGCTTCTTAAAATGGCAGAACCAAATTTTTCAGGTTAACACTTCTGTATATTTTCCAAGATTTTTACATGCACAACAGAATTCCAGTGCAAACAGAGTTGATTTAAGAGAAGAAATTACTGTGCCAAAGATGTGATGACAACTGAGACAATGTGCAATGAAATGTTCCAACTTCCATCAGAAATAATGACATTCTTGGCTGAGTGGAGGTGTTTTAACTAAATACCGACAATTCATCGTAATCGGTGAACCTATTAGCTGTGAAATTTGATTCTCTCATCATGGACTGTTCACTTACATATTTCAGATAAAAATAAATCTGCATATCATTCCAAGCCTAACACTGTGTACCTTTCTAAACACTCCTGTAGCATTTCTGTGCTTTAATAAAGTGAAGCCTCAAACTCTTTTTCAGGAAGAGTTGTCTCATGATTGACAAGAATCAGTAGTTAACAGTGCTGTTCTTTATGTCAGCAGTCTGATGCTTCAGTGGAAACTTGACTGGCTCCAATTTGTTGTCTGCAGCAAGAGAGAAGCAATTGCTTCTTCCTTGGCTGGTTCCATCTTTTACTGGTGACTTTTGCCATCAGGGGAACTAAATGGGAAAATACTCTTAATTGAGTAAAAATATTTTCAGAAATGAAAATTATTTGCATGAATATTCCAGTCTTGTTAACAGCATTTTGGGAGCCACTAATAATGGACTTTCTTCTCTATTGCCAACAGTGAAGCAAGTAATAGGGCTTTTCAGAGACATACCTGTAGTGTGGAAAAAAGGGATTCTATATTTGTATTTGGCACAAAAAAAAAATAATTATTTGCTAGAAGGCTAGATCTGTTTTATGTGGAGAGATCCATCCTTTGGCTGCCTGCAGAATCATTGCAAGATTTAACTGCTACATGACCTCTTCTGTGGAAAAGTTAAAATAATGTAAGCAGCAAGCTTTCTCTTGCAAGTCTTAAGTTGCTGCTGTGCAGGATTCGTATGATCTGAAATTGCTTCAGGCACAAATGGGGCACTTGCACACTGGCAGGTCATCACAAGTGGTTAGTGGAAAAGTGAGGCATGGGGAACATATATAATTGAGTGGCTTTGGGTCTAATTCTATTCCCGTTGAAAGGGAAAAGAAAACAATTACAGTTTGCTTACACAAATAAGAATCACGTTTGGGAACTACAACATGACACAAGGGCGGTGCAAAGTTGAGTTTGTGTGCAAAGAGAGTTTGAGTGCAAAGAGAGTTTGAGTGCAAAGAGAGTTGAGTACTGTTTCTGTGACATTGTCTTCTGTGGCAGGAGGGTAACTGAACTGAGGGTATATTCAGTAATTTAAAGTTCTCTACTAAAAGCATAAAACTCTAGAATTTTTAGTTGAAGTTAACTAGCAGGGTGTTTCCTCCTTTCATCTTGGTGAATGCCTTGATTTTTTATTGGTTATATAGTGGAGCAGCTGCAGATCTACAAATCTTGGCTGAGAAGATTTTTCCCTTGCCATGATCAATTTGTATTTCTTTCATCAGCTGCCAGGAGCCTGTATTTACCCTCATGAGATACAACACAATGTCCTTTAAAAACAATGATCATCTTTCCCTTTGCTGCTGAATCTCATCACCTCCAGTTACCTGTAAAGGTATCCAGCTTCAGAAACTGCAACAGTGTCCTCAGAGCTGATTGTATCATCAGCACAGTGAATAATGTGTTGAAAATTTGCTGAGTTTTCAGATCAGCAGCCCTAGCATTGACTAGACAGCCATTTCCTCCAAAACTTAATTCCTATGTAGTGTTATCGCCTTTCAGATTTAAATCTCCATACTTCTTTAAAGACAGAGGTGTTTTCTCTTCTTAAAAGCAAACGTGGGAGGGAATTGTTTTTTTTCTACTTTGTTCATGTCTTTTTATTCTCTTTTAACTCTACTACTAGTCAAACAATAGGTCTGTTTGTTTTTTGCACTCAGTTTGTTGAAATTACATTTAGAAAGCTGAAATTTTAGAAAGTGTTGAGCAGCTGGAATAATGAGCTAAAAGGAAACAATTTTAGAAACATTATTGCAGTTGTTAATTTCTCCTCAGACCATCCTGTTCAATGTACATAGAGATGGAGTCCACAGGAAATTCCTGGTGATATGATCAGTTCATAGTAATAAATCTTTCTTAATGCAACCTCCCTAAATTGCCAGTGCAATTGTAGCTGGTTTAAATGCATTTGGGGAAGTCATTAGCTCTTCCATTGAGTTTCATTCCATTTTATCTGTGGATAAGCCATGTATTTTTGCACTTAAAGCTCTCTTTTCTAATGATAATGCATTTATGAAATAACATATGGTAAACTGTGACAATGCTTTAAGCCCAAGGAAAAAACCCAGAGCTTTATCTCCTACAAGTCCTTAAAATAACCTATGAAATTTTCTGGAGTACCACCACTGTTTGAAGGCGATGGATATTTTTTCTGTGTGTAAGAATGCTGTTTTTTCAAATGACGACCTGTCATCTAGAAAAACAACTCTGAATTTTTAGAAAAAAAACCCAATCAATGTAGCTGACTAAAATTCAGGTGAACTCCTCATATGTCCTATGTAACAGATGTAATTTTGAACATCCCCATATTGAATTCTGTGCAATTGTTGCTGCCAGATTTGCATTTATACTCACTGTAAATGCATTAGTAACTCACCATTGAAATAGTGTGATATTTTTAAGCCTTCTGTCCTGCCTCTGCCATCAAAGCACTCAAATGCTTTGAAGAGGAAAAAGAGAAAAGCCAACTTTTAAAAAGAATACTGAAAAAAAAGTTGTAATTTGTTATTTTAAAAACCTTCACAGAAAATCACAACAAAGTGGGACATCATTTTGCATTGCATTTTGAAACATTTGAAACATTTGTATGAAGAAAGGACAGCTCAGCATGATATCACTTCATCCCTTTAGTTTACAGAAGTAGGATTTGTCATAAAAATACTTTAAAACAAATTTGTCAAATTCAGATTTTCTATACAACCAAAATATGTGGTGTTTTTTTCATGCTAGTATGTTTTCTTTTTCATACTTACCCAAATGTGAAAAACATGTCCATTTTGTACAGACTATAAAGGAGACAAAGTGCAGGCAAGGAAATCATCATAAAACTCATGAACTGGAAAAATGTAAATACATTGCATCTTTAATGCATAAATGAGCTGTTTTGTGTTCCTAAGGCCATTAGCTCTTAAGGCCTAATGATTTAGCTTCCTGCACAGAATCATCAGACTTTAATATTCGTATTCCCTTTCAGCTCTCAAAGATTCTCCCTCTAATTTCCATATTAACATTTGGTAAATACAGCATTTATCATTCAGTATGCTGCAAAGATAAGAAAGGGCTGGACACAGCTCCGAGGAAACCAGAATAATTGCTTTGTATGGCCACAGACATATCATTAGAATGAAATTGAAACTGAGAGATGTTTGACTGTAATTTACCATCAGGAAAATAGTGAGATTTGTACTATTAACATAACAAATTGAGAGACTTGTATTCAAAAATACAACTTAATATCTCAGTGGAAAAATTATATTTATCTCCATGCCCTGACTCAGTCATGTTCAGTCAGTTGTGCTTCCAAGCACAAGTTTCTAGTGCTCAAACTGTTTTGGTGTGTGCCTGCTATGGAGATGGTACCTTGCAGGCATAGGATTCTTCCAACTGCTTCTAGAAACCTAAAGACCTTGAAAACATAGACCTCTTCTATATCTGACTGTCATCCACATTGGCAAATTGAAAGAAATTCAGGCACATTTAGAGGGAAATAACAGTTATGGGGGAATAGAGCATTTTAACTTGGAGTGAATGACCAAACCTAGGTATTCATTGCACATGTCCGTGCCATAACTGGTAATATTAAAGTTACGTTTTTGTAAATCTCTTAGAAAAATATTTTTGATCTGTACCAGATGTCTTTTAAATTCTCCCTTGCTATAAAGAACAGCAGTATCAGTAATAGTGATATCTGGGAGTTAGGGAATGTGGTTGGTTGACCTTGGCTGGATGCCAGGTGCTCACCAAGCCTTCAGAGCTGGACAGGGAAGAGAAAATAAGATTGAAGACAGCTCAAAGGTTGAGATAAGGGAGTTTACTAAAGAAAAAGTGAAAGTTTGTGCATTCACAAGCAAAGAGGAAAATAGTTATTCTCTACTTTCCATCATCAATATTTGTAAGTAATTTGTAAGTAAAGCTATATCATTTGGTGAGAGCAGTAAATATTGACACCCACAAAAAAAAAATATTGTCTCCCTGTGTATTCTGTTATGGATACAAATGTCTACTGGCACACAGAGGAAGAGGAGAGAGCAGACAGAGAAACATAAAGATGAAAGAAACATTTGCTGCCTGTTCCTGCAGAGTTGTCCTGTTTCTCTGCTTCCATGAAAAAGAGAGAATGAAGACACAAAGCAGAATAGTTAAATGTACGTTATCCTTTTTTATATACAATTTTAAGGTAAACAAAGGGCATTCAAAAAGTCTGTCTTGAATATTATAATATAGCTTTTAATTCAGTTGTTGAGAAGAACAATTTCCTTGGCTTAATGTACCTGTAAATTGTTTCTGTATTCTTATTTCAGACAACATGATGAAAAGTAAGTAGTTAAAGGAAGCTGTTTCAAAGTTTGGCATCCTAAAGGATTTTCTGAACTTCTGTTTTTGTCATATCAATGAAGATGTTTGTAAAGAGAACAAGAATTTGATCAATAAATCATTTACAGTATACAGTTTAAACTGAAGCTCTACTGTTGCTGGAAAACAAACACATTTGGAGCTAAATTAATAATTAATATTAGCTCAAATTAATAAATATTTTAGCAGAGAGAATGCAGAGGCTTGTATAGGAAAGCAGGAATTTCCTATTTTAAAGTCTGCCTACAGTCAGTCGATTGTGATTGCTTGACTTTCAGTTGTGAATTTGATTTGCCATATGGCATGGGAATAAGGGACCTGGGCTTATCACAGGAAGATAGTATTGATATGCAGACTGAAATGGAAAATTAGATTTCCTTCCTAGAGCACAATAAAGAATGTGTTGGAGGTTGACTTAAGGCTCTGTTGTGGCAAGCAAGTGTACAAATTCTGTTTAATATGGGTTTCATGCTTTCAAACTGTGACTTGAAACCTGCTGACACTGTTAGAAAGAGCATTAATGCTTTTAGTTCGTTGTTGTTGGGTGGTTCCTGTTTTTTCTGAGCTATGTCTTATCAAACTGACACACAGAGTCCAAGTGATGCTGCTTATCCCTGTCTGTGTAATTAGCCTTCACTGGTCCTGTATGGAAATCAGGGTTTCTAAACCCCTTTTTTTCTATGCCTTTTTCTCAATAACTAAAGATAGAGTGCATGACAGAAATAAAAGGACAAATTTTAACCTGGTGGGACAAATGCATTGATACATATCCATCCTATGAAGTCATGCCTTTTTAGAGTAGAGTAGAGCTTGTCTCTGTTTAATTAATCACACTGCACAGAGAATCCTAGATTTGAAAAAAAAAAAAACCAAAATTATGTACGGATAATGTGCATCATAGTAGCTTCACTGATAATCCACTCTATTCCTGTCCTTCGAGTATATGATGATTCTGAGCTCTGTAGAGAAGAAAATCACTTTAAAAAGCTCTGAGAAGCTATTACAAATAAATGGACGTGTCTGGACATGGCAAATCCTTTGTCTTGGCAGCCTGGTGATTTTTATGATGAGCCTTATGTTTTTCAGCTTTTCAGTGTCCCAGTGTGAGCTGTGTCAGACAAACCTAATGAGATGGATGAGTTCAGTTCTTTTGACTGGATCAGACTCTGTCAGAGAAGGTCCACCTGGAGTATTCAGCTAAAAATTAATTTCCAGTCCTACATTTGAGGCTTTTAGGATGGAAGCTGACTGTGGTGTAAGCCAGCAGTAAGCAGAAGGCTTTATGGCTGGCAGGTTACTGCATGGAGTTTCATGCTTTCCCTGATGAACTTCTCTGGTGTAAAAATTGTGTTGATCTTCGTGTTCCCAAGCTCTACATATTGAAATGAGGTCCATAGACAATCCTTACGTTCTCAGTTGTGTTCGAATGACAACAGAATGAAAACTACTTCTTTCTAATGTTCTCAGACTTGCAAATCCTCCAGTGCAGAGGGAGAAGTTCTAAACCAAAATGTACTACATCTACTGTCTTTGAAATTGGGAATTCTCTTCAAGTATTTATTATACATGTATAGGACTTCATACATTTATAAAAAGAGCTCAAACTGCTTTTAGATTTATAAATACATCAATGTTTTAAAAATATGCTTGTAGTTCAAAGTTTCTGCATTACCAAGGAAATACATTTGATTAAGTAACCATCTGGTAAAATGTTTGCTACCAGTGAAAACACTGAATTTTGGATTTTGTATGTGCCAAGTTAAAATGTGGGCAAGAGTTACAGCTGCATAAATTGAGTAGGCAGTAATTGGACCATATACCTTTCAAGCCTACTGCTATCAATCTAAATAAATATTGTTATTCTCAAAGCCATTTTACTTAGCTGATGCATCTACAGTCAATTGTTTCATCACATCTTAAATTTTTCTGAAAAGATTTAGTTGACTTTGAGTAGTAACATTTGTACAAATCTTGGATGACCTGAGTTTTGATAGACTTCACACACAAATAATTTGGCCCTGTGCTCCATGCATAAACCATCCCTTGAGTCAGCCTCACTCCTCAGTGTCACAACATTTAGAAAGATTTTCTGTGGATAAAAAGTAGGTGCAGGTTGCCCTTCCTAGAGCTCCCCTAGTGCTAGTTTTTAAGGCATGCTGATAATAACAACAACAATGGGATTTCCTTGGAAGAGTTGCTGTAGCTTCACTTTATTGAGAATTGTTTTGACCATTTGTGCATCAGTGGCTTTGTAGAATGCAATTGTCTTTTTTATTCATAGTCTGTGGAGCATCTGTAACCTTTCCAGAAAACGTTCAGCATTCATTCAAAATGCATCAGCTGGTCAGAAAGGTAAAATAGTTAAAATAGGAAAGGCTATACAATGTGTTGGTTTTATATTTCTAGAAATTTAACCTGAAACACATACTTGTCTTCTTTTTTTTTTTTTTGTTATTTATTATCTTTTTAAGCAATATGATAAGGTTTTTGAAGCCTATTATTTTATTTCAATAAAAATGAAAATATTAGAAAGGTTTAGTATTTGTTGTGTGTTGTTGTTACCTGTGGGAGACTGGAAAGACAAGATAGCACTGCTATACACACTTCTATCTTTGATCCCAGCCAGTTTTGAAGTGTGCTTGCCAGAGGTGAAAACAAACTTGTTGTTACAGCAAAAACCATTCTAATGCAGGGGATGCAATACAGTTGTTCTGTTCATAATTCACCATGTACGTTTCTATGTCTTCCTTTCAAATACTCATGGAATGACTAATAAAGTGGTGGTTATTTTATAACTCCATCTCTTTCTCCCTGACATTAAATATTGAAGCTACAAGCCCTTTCTGAGAATAATGAGATGAGGAGCTTAGGAGAATAGTTTCTTCAACAAACAAAACCCTACACTAAATACAAATTAATTGGAATTCTGTTGATTACATTTACTGATTAGAGGAAAATTGTTGGAAAGGTATTTTGTGAATGCTGTGCTTCATGACCATCCTACAACAATTTTAAAAATTGTTCTGAAATTGCTGGGAATAGCTGCCTATGGGTTGCTGATCTTAGATCTTATTCAAAAGATGCTGTGAGCAAGTAAGAAGAAAACTGAGGAGATGGCTATTATGTAGTTTCTTTAAAATGTAAAAGGAGTAGTGAATAAATACATTTTATTTCCCAGTGCTAAAAATGAAATTCTTGCTTTCCTATTATGAGTGTTAGACATCTGTAATTTCTGTTATTTTTCTTTAAGTGGAGAATGGTGATAAAATATCTTTTGCTGGTATTTCTGGTGTAATTTTACTGTTAATGTTCAAAACTAGGTCTTTGGGTTTATTTCAGCCAAGCTACACTGACTTATTTGAAGGTTGCCTTTTATATTCTTTGCCCAGGGTTGAATCTAGGGGTGAACCTACATGAAAATCTTTTGAACACAAAGCAGCATTGTCTATATTATGAGGTGTGTTGCTTGCTGAGAATGGGAACGGGTGTGTGCAATCAGTGCATTATTACCCCGTAATGCATGGGCATTTACACACTGCACATCAGCCAGGGGCACTGCACTTGTCAGTCTGGCCAGCTGGCTGTCAAAGTGCTTTCAACCCCCTCACTACTTGGTTTTAAGGCTGTGGACAAGGAAACAACTCCAGAGAGGGCAAAGAGCTATTTCAGTTTACTGTGATGCTTCAAAACACAAATGCATTTAATGTACGACTTGATCACCAGTTGCGGAATACCTACATTAATTCAAAAGTCTACTACAAATCACAAACTAACCTACAATTAAGTGAGGTTATCAGATCTTGAGGGTTGTGTTGTGTTACATGGTTTCTTGGGTCCTTGTGTTGCTTCTTGTCTTCAGGTTAGGACCATGTCTTTTTTAATCTTCTCTCCCTTGTTTCCATAAGCCTTTTAAGCCCCTGCATTAAACTAATTATTGTCCTGTCCAGTCAGTGTCTACCACAGCCTGCTGACTCAACTCACCTTTTTCTGCATTTGTTGTAGTCTTCTGACTGCCTGAATCTAGTTCATGTTATCACTGAATTTGGTGAAATGAAAGAACACCTCCTTTGTTACAAAGTCTGCTTTGCTTATTCTTCTTAGCAAGCACATGACCAGGTTATTCTGGGAGCTGCAATGTGACTAAATAACAATATCTCCCATTGCAGTGCAGGATGACAAAACTCGTGACATTCTGCTAACACTGTGAGAAATTCTTAACACCAATATTGGTGTTTTGGTGGGGTTTTTTTTAGGTGTATGAAACATTTGTAAAAAAAAAGGCAACACATCAGATTAGTCCATTTTGCTTTTGGACTGCATAGTTCAAATTGTGTAACAGGTCACACCTCCAAGGTGCAGTAAAGCACATTAGAACAAATTACATATATTTTGCTATAATCTCAAATTAGAATTATAGCATACTTTCTAATGTATTTAGTATTTTATGATCCCATGGTACATGTATATATATAATTTAGATACTTTAAAAGATCATCAAGCAGAATTTCCAGAAATGGAGGGTTTCAGTGGCAACTGCTGTTCACATCTTTGGCTAGAGTACTGGATATAGTCCTTCTAAAAAATAGAGCTAATTAAGATCCTCCAGTTAACATATATGCTTTTTTTCCCAGTAATGTTCACAAAATAGATACTCTACAGGGTGACTGTGTCATAGTATAAAGTAAATATTAATTAAAATAATCTGCTTGTGGAAGGGGTGAATGGAGGGGAGGATTTGGGATGTGTGTGTGAGAAATACCTGAAAAGAAAATTTCAAACTGAGTTTGCAATGTGGTGGGGAGAAAAGTGAAGGACCTTGGAACTTTGCTGTGGAGGGAAAGAAAAAAATCCAACCCGACAGACATTGCAGCTAATTGAAATGTGATATCCTATGGCAGTCAGTTATTCAATAATTAGGAAGAAGCCTGGATGGACAGAGCCTCATTTCTGCCCTCGTGATGCCCAAAAGGGTTGTGCTGTGTGTGAGCTCAGAAAGTCCAGGACGTTTGTGCTGGTGTGTTCCATTCACAGCCCAGCCTGGGGTGTGGCATCTGCCATCTCTTCAGTCACTTAAGCCTTGTTGCCACATGCTGCTTGTTCTTTACTGTTCAGTCTTGTAGATGTAATATTCTACTGTGTGGCTAGAATGGAGTCGAGTAAAGTGAAGAACTTCTTGCTGAAATGGGGACATCTAAAGGCTGAAGAGTATTTTTCTCCTTCCATTACATTCCAAACACATTCCAGTGTTTTTTCCTTGCCACACCAAAAATTCTCCTTAGTGTTTCCTAGCCAGATGAGCAGGGCTGCTTAATTCAGCCAGAGTGTCACTTTTTACAGACGTGTACATTAGCAGTAGTTGCACTGGTTACCTTTTTCCACTGGAAAGCTTCCAGCTTCCTCTCTCCTGCTTAAGCAATGCTTCAGAGAGGTCCCATGGAAAAAGAGCACTACAAACAGCAGGCTTGGTGGCAGGAGGGACTCCCTAAATCACCTGGAAGTTCATTCCTGAGAAGTGCTGGGCTTTGAGCTGGCTGGCAGAGGGGCTGATGAGCCAGAAGGTTCCGTGTGCTGGGAGCAGGCACAGCCTCAGTCATGTCCCCCCCTTACACACAGTGTCCTGTGTTTACATCAGGTCACATGAGGTGATCTGTGTTCTGTGAATGCTGTTTTAACTTCTGGGTTGCAAGCAGGGTTGACTGGAATGTCTGTAAGGCAGAAGGGTATTGATTGCTGTTGCTTTCAGTAAACAGGGATGGTATGGAAATTGTTTTGCATTTTATATGGTCGTAGTAACAAAAATTACATTGAAGTAATAAAAGTGAAGAGGTCTGAGATTGTCAAGTAAAGTATCTCTAAAAATGAGTATTGTCTAGTACTTAGAAGAGCTTAGCTCTGAGTGGAGACATGCTATTTTTTTTTTTTTCATAAATGATAGATTTATAGGTGGTTCTTTGGTCCTTTTCTAAACTTATTTTAAAAGTCAAATGTGTCTTGTCTTCCTTGACACTAATCCTATGCAACTACAGAAAAATGAATTGATTTTCTGTATTGATGTGGCTATTTCTGCCCAGACTGTAGAGGCTGGACATGTTTTTTCATTGATTTGGCCCTGAACTTCACCGACTCTTGATGAGCACAAATGAAAGACCCACTCTGGAGGTAATTCTGAATCAGCAAGGGAACGAGTACCACTGCCTTGGCCAGACTCTTGTGTCTTCACTGTATGAATTATACATTGGATTACCGTCACAGTAATTAGAAATAGGATCTGGATATTAATGTATGACCTACAGTAAAAGGGTTGTTCCTTGGAGTGCTTGATCGCTGGATGATGATAAAGAAATTTATAGAATAATTGCAGAGGAAGGTTGACAGGGCTGAATCCTTTAACAGTCCTGGAAGTGCCTGTGTGCCCAGAGGATATTGTGCCTGTTTCTGTCAGAAGAACATATGAAAAGGAAATCAGGAGAAGGATGCACGAGGAGCTATTAGCTGATGCTGAAATCTGTGCTGGGGCACATTCGTGCAGTGTTTTCCAGCACACTGATGGAAAGCAGCTGGAGTGCTTGGGGGTTTTTAAATTCTGGATATTTCACTTGTAAGCTTATTGGGAAACTTGACTGTTGTGGTACTGAGGGGTGGTTTGAAATCTGTCTTCCGGGAGATGTGGAGATACTAACAAAGATACAGGCCATTTACAGGAAATAGATTTTTTTTCTGTATTTCTGTAGAAAAATACTGTATTGCATGTGGCTGGATTCTCTTCTCTGTCACAATGGTCAAATGGTTTCAGTGCTGTTTTCTTGATATCTCACACGGTGTTGATGTAACAGAGGAAGTTAGTGCTTCGCAGATAACAACTTCTGCTTTTTTTTTCATTTGTTCTTGAGACACACGGGCACACGCTTAATATAGAAGATTGACTTTTTTTTGAAGTGTTGATGACAGAGCAAAGCAAGAGTATGTCTTTAAGAAATAATAAAATCTTAAGTAAGCAGCATTCTCCAAAATTGGATCCTTCCAGTACTGTGGTTTCTCTCTCTCTTTATGCTAGTAGATAAGATGAACTTATTATTTCAATTTTGTCATAAACCGGATTTACTCTCTGGTTTTAAGCACAGCTAAATCACATTGTCAGCACGCTGCTTTGTACTATCTTACTATTCTTAAAAAAAAAAATCTTGGTACTTTTGCCAAAGGCAGAGATAAGGCTGAGCCATTTCTTGTGTGTATGTAATTTAAAAATCAGCAGAGAATATTTCTTTCACAGGAATCAATAAAGTATGAATATAAAATTGTCAGGTGATAGCAACTGTGTGATGCAGAGATTAGTGACTTGTCCTTTTATTATCAGAAACTGTGCTCAAGCTTAGATACAACAAATCAGAAATAATATAATGCTGCATGGGCTTTAGTAGTATTGAACAACAAAAGCTAATGTGTGTAATACCCCAGTCCAGCTGGGAAATATTGAGCACCACGCTAATCTCTTGCTCTCTGCTCAGATCAGCTGTGGGTTCTCAATCTAGTACTTGGCTGTTGATCATTCTTTACTGGCAGGATAAACCTTCTCCACACCAAGAAAACCCCACCCTCATTGTGAGTTTATGTTTGTAGGTGCTCATGAGGCAGCTGTAGCCCTTCCTCTGGGTGCAGCTCCAGGCAGGCTCTCAGCAGAGCATCAGTGAGGAGGCCAGCAGGGCTGGGAATGGGAGTGTGGCTCGTTCCAGTTTGGCAGGGAGGGAGCCCAACCAACACCTTTCCCTTCCATCTTTGACAGTGGTGGCTCCTGTGGAAACCTTGCCAGGAATGACCTCCCTTACTGATGGAAGTAAATACGCCGAAAATTCTTGTTTGTTTTTCTAACTGTATCTAATTTTCTTTGGGATAAGCAAACTGTGAATGGATTCAAGAGGCTATCGATCTAGCCTTTAGAAAATCATAGAATCATAGATTCAGTGTGTTACTGCATTTCTGTGGGGCTGCTTGCTTGCCTAGAAAGCACAGGGATAAGGGCAGGGCACGGCCTTGATATTCTCACCCGGCTCAGAGCTCCAGTTTTAATTACACCTCTGAAAGATCTATGGATTACCTTGTGAAACATCAGTTAATACTAAAAATAATTAGCTTTGATAAATTGAGTGAGTTGGGCGCTCCTAAGTAATTGCTTTGTTTCACCTGAGAGATTTTTGCGTTTCAGCGGTGGGTTAGCAATTCCCGTGCATGCTTTCTGAGTAACACTTTGGGAGTGAATGCCATCAGGAGCAGCTCAGGAGGGGCACTGGCACTGCCAGGGTTGCCAGAATGAACTGGGGGAAAGAATAGGGCTGTGTTGACATGGGAAATATTCCATGAGCAGTGGCAGTATTTTAAAAAGTAGATACTTACTTAAACTGTGATTTATCAGTAGAACATGAAGGATCTCTAGAGTCTCACAAATCCATTTGAAGTAGTTCCAGCTCAGTTCCACAGGACACTGGTGTCTCACCTGTCTTGTGTAGAGGTAGGCCTTGAAGAGATGAGCCAAAAATTACAACTCTAGAAGTGGATCACCTGTTTTAAAAACCCATGAAGACAGCAATGGGACTGTCTGCTTGTGGGAGGGGGGGATATTTCTGCGTGCCAGCCAAGGTTCATATTGCCAGGCCAGACTTGATGACAAGCACAGACATTTATAATCAAGCTACAGAATCAGGCTGGTGACTGGTGACTTCAAGAAAAATATCTGTTCACTCAAAATGCTGCATTTTCTTCATAGCTTTGTCTGCTACCCTCTGCAGTGTCTAACACAGGACAGCGTTGGTGAAGTTGCATCTGTTTTAAAGCACTCTGAATTTTTAGTCTGAACTGTTAAGGCAATACCTGCCACCTTCAAGTCTTCACAAAACATGCCAAGTCAGGATAAACACAATTAATATCTGCTGGAGACTTTTTCAAGCAACGTGATAGCTTCTGAAGAATTATTTTGAATTATTCTGAAGATTTGCATACAAAAGAAATAAGCAAGCAGTAAAACTGCAATAGTGCTGACACCAGCATTAAAGATCAATGTTTAATACAGCAAAGTGATGGAGAGCACATATTTGTGTTCCCAATCATCTGAGCTGAAAGACATTTTTAAGTGAAAAAGTCATTCGGAGACCTGAATTTTGACTGCACTTCCAGTGTCATGTACTGTACAAGGTAGCACAGAAGATTGAATTTATGCTATAAAAAACTAATTCTAAAACAGGTCATCGTGCCAAGTATAATTTACCATATTAAAAGATAAAGAGCAAAAACTTCTCCAAGAGAGGTGACTTGAAAGATTTACATAGCCTTCTTTCCCTTTATTTGAATAATTTCTCAGAGATTTGCAAACCTGTTAAGAACTATTTTCATGTTCAAAAGCTCTGTCAACTGGAATAATAGAATTATCAAGTAAATTGTGCTTTTCCTGAGATTTATGTTTCTGTCATGCCAAATTAATCTGCCTTTTTTCTGCACCTGAAAGTTAAACATATGTTCTCTTGTTTTGTTGTTGTGGTTTTGTTTTCTTGTAATTATTTAACCAAAGAAAATTACTTATAGTGATCTCTCAGCTCTGGAGGAAATAGCTCTTTTACAGTTTCCCAGTCTTACCTTAACTTCTTTTTAGTTTCTAAAAATTATTTCATTATTCAGGTTAGCTAATACCTTTACAGACTGAATTAAAAGTTGAATCTCATAAATAGTTTCACACATTTCCATTACTTTGTGTAAACAATGAGATACCAGGTCCTTCCTCACAGGAATTCCTGTGAATTAACATTCTGATAGACTTACCCTTCTAACCTGTTTTCCTGAGTGGGAAACACTTGAAGCACTAGGAAAAGGGAAGGATTGCACACAAAGTAGAGTCATGTGTTACTTCATCCAATAAAGACTCTTTATAATTCCCTCTACTGAGAGAAAATGGGGTTTCAATCCCTGTGGCACCACTTTTATTCTGAGTTTACTTTTGTAATTGTTTGCACATCTGCTGCTGTGGCACCCGGTGCTACCAGGTGGAGTTCATGGTTCAGCCAGAGATAGTGCCCTGGGAATGTTTTTGATGTTAGAAAAGGTGTATATATATATATATATATATATATATATATATATATATATATATATATATATAAATTTATCCCCAGATAAATATAAAAATTCAATATTTCTTCTGTGCGGGTAATCAGTCTTGTATCTTTATCTGCTTTTAAGATTTTGACAGGCTTGTTTTCTTTAGGTGTTTGCATTTTGTATAAAGTGTTTCAGCCAGCACAAACTTACATAACATTTTAAATCCTTCCTTTGTACTTAAAGATGATGGAATTCAAATGTAAAGGAAAAAAGTCATCATTGCTTTTCTGTAGCTTTGCTTTTTTATATATGTTGGCTGTCAAATTATCCAGGAATTGTTTAGACTATAAACCTCAAGTATTTCAGGGGAAATTGTTTGTGTCCTGTTTATCAGTTGTAGTTTGCTGATTCTACCCATGAAGGCTTTTATTTAGAGAAACAAAAGAACTTGATAGCAGCTGCTTCTGAGTAATTGCTCTCCATGCAGGCACAGTCCGATGCTTGTGACTACTAGCTGGAGATCAAAGTCTCCTGTTTTTATTCTTATCATGAACAAAGATCTTCCTCTTGTAGACTGAGAGCACCTCATACAGAAGCATGAGTTGAATAAAGCAGCTAATTAGTAAGAATGTGGTATCTAATTTGAAAGCAAACCACATTTTTTGAAAGTTTGTTCATGAAATGAGAGGGATGAAGGTTTCAGCATCTTGGTGCTTGATCTGTTGTGGAAAAAAATATGTTAGAAAATAAGGGCAGAGGCTGCAAAGTAAATTATGGTCATTGTGTGTCCTTTTCTTTATTCACAAGTATTGATGCTTGAGAGGAAAATAAAGTTTGTAGGACTCCCTTCACTGGCAAGGTCCGCCCCTCCTTCCCTCCACATTCAGTGCTTTGGGGTATCACTGAAGAATGAATAAAACATATAACAGAGCCTGCAGTGGACCTCCGAATGGCCCTATTTATCAAGTAAACAGAATTAATAGTTGGAGTTAAACGAAAAGAACATCATACATCCTATTTAGAAGTTTGAGTTTCACTGCTCATCAAAGTCAGCCAGACTAGAATAATTCTGGTGAATACTTCATGTCCTGTCTTTCTGGATTATTTGATAAGAAAGGCCAAAAGGCTGGAGCAAGGCTTTTATTTTACATGCCAAAGGAGTTTGTTTGTTTGACTGAAGTGAAGGATCGTGGAGGCAGAGATATTATGTAGATGTACTAGAAAAGCATCTTACCTGAACCTGGGGCTGCATTCCATTTGGGATTGTCATCATGAAGAGACACATGCTTTGTTGTCCCACTGTGTTAGAAGAGATGTCTGAAATGTGCAGTGCTGTTTCATCACTTGCAGTTTTAAACAACAGGAAAAAGAAAACACAAGAAAAGCATTTGGAAGTAGCAACATTGTGAATGGAGGTAGAGGCAGATGCAGTGTGACTGACAGATAGCTGTTCTGTCTCTTAAAAACAGATGTGTACCACAAATGCTATCAGTATTCTGTGAGGATCTGTGTGCTTTGTTAAAAAATGCAGGAGATGACATGAAGCAATCAGCCTACTAAATCTCAAGCTGTAAGACAGAAGAAACCAGCCAGCACAGTGCACTGGGGATAGTGCTCCTGGGGATGGGGGGTGTGGGCTGCTCTGGAAAGGTGAGGATTAATTGTTAATGAAAAGAAGTATGAGTATTGTCTTTTTCCAACATGCACCCTTTATCAGAGGGCTTGTTTTTGTGTTGGGTGCTTCCCTTCCTCTGTCCAAACTTCCTGTGATTTCCAGTTATTTACCTACCCCCATCAAAGTCTTTTTTTCTTGCTGTGCAGTTGCAGCTTTATATTAAAATTATTTTTTTTATTCCCCTGAAACATTAATTTTTTAAAAAACATGCGAAACACACCTAGTTTTTCCCCCTTAGTCTTCTTATCTGGAATGGAAGTTGAAAACTGCACCATACATTCCCTTTGCCACCTAACAGCTGCTTCAGAATTAGTGCTTATCCCAGAATCATAGAATTATTAAGGTTGGAAAAGTCCTCCAAGATCGAGTCCAACCTTTGACAGGGACAACCAGGACTCACTTTTCTACTTACAAGACAGAGCTGACTCTTTTCTGGATTTCTAGTCCTATAAGCCAGCCTTTACAATTTCTTCCCTAGATTTTTAGTAGCTTTTAGAAATAAGTTTGGACTGATGTGGAGGAACCTGTAGATTTTCAATTGAAATATTGGTTGTCTGTATGGCAGCAAATACAGCAAATTTATTTAGAAAATTAGAAATCAGAAGAAGTATTTTATAGGAATTGTGATGCTTGTCAAAGTAAACTGTCTTTAATTTTCGTGATGATCAATCTGTGATTCAGTTTAAGGCTTTAAAATCTCTTAAGTATGCCTGGAGTCACAGAGCTATTATTTTATGCTAGTGAATTTATCTGCTTGTCTTATTTTTGTCCCAAACGTTAGCAAATATTTTTGTTTCATGAACTCAGTGGAAAAAAACATATCTTCTGTTCCTGACAGGTTCATAAAAAATATTGGTAATGACAAATTACATTAGATTCATTCTAGATCTTAAAATTTACAATAAATAATTCGCCTCCTTATCAGTAGATACAGGCTGTTTCAGCTTGTTTTAAAAAAATAATTAAATTCTTTACTAAGTTGTTGAAATGCTTAAATTTATTGCAAATTATCACACTTATTTCAATATAAAGTAATTTTTGATTTTTAGGGAGGTTAAGGCATCTATGAAACAAGATTTATTTCCACCCAAAAATTCAGAAGCAGGAATTTTGGATAGTGCACTTTTTGCCAATCTTGAAAGGTACTGTTGGGAAGCAGTGCCACAGCTGTCCTCTCACAGACTAATTTGAAATAAATAGTTAAGGTCATGAATGTTTTTAATCTCTTTTTAGCAGCACAAACAGAATCAACCTCGTTATTATTTTGTAGTGTTCACCACATGCATAAGACTTCTTTCGGTAGCAGTTCCCCCCCTGGCAGGAGTCTGCCTCTGCATTTAAATTGTACTCCCTCCTTTCTGTGACCTACAAGCATTCAGAGACACTATTCCCCCTTTCCTCAATTAAATCCTTCCTTTACTTTTAGAACCTAAGACATCTTGCTCTCTCCTGAGATCCTATTTACAAACAATGGCAGTGCTAAATACAACAAAGCTAAAAGCAATTCACGTTTCACCATGATAGTAAAGTTCCTTAAAAGTCTGAGATGTGAAAGATCCAAAAAGATGCTGCAGTTCTGTGTGTGTTTGTCCATTGCTCTGTCTCCCTGCTGGAATTGCCAAAGGGGCTGGGCCACCAGAGCAACCGCTGGAACTGGAAAGTAAAAATGTAATCCTGTGACATGTGCGAACCATTTCAGTTATTTTTAAAACCAAGTTTAAATATAGACAATATACTGCCCAGAGTAGGGATGAAATAATTTTTTCTCAGCTTTAGGACTTCAAAAGTTATTGTATCACTGCCTCAAAATTTGGGGGTGGGAGGAGGTCTGTGTGTTGATTTGTTCCCCCCTCTCCTGCTTTTTTGGTTCGTCTTGTTCCCTGATTTTAACTGAATGTTTGCATCCTCACACCTTATGGGCCAAAGAATCTGAAAATATTTAACTAATACCTCTTACTGATTTTAGTGTTACAAAAATATTTTATTATTATTATCACAGGGTTTATCTGGAAAAACATAACATGTAACCATGCAGATGCCTGAGTTTTTTCTCTGTAAGTCTGGCTGGAATTCAGCTGACTAAAGAATCGTGCAGACAAAAACTGGCAATTTGGTTTTGTATATTTCTTAAATGGTGAGAAACAGCTAAATGGCAAATCTAATTCTGAATTGCTACCTTGTTTTTACTTGAATATCCCTTTTCAAGTTAGTTTGCTCTGTAAAAAATAGAATGGATTTTGGGAATGATGTTAACTACAGGAACAAAACCAGTCATGTCAGTGTAGATGCTAAAAAATATTTTCAGTTCAGTGTAAGTAAATCAGCTACTTGAGATGCATTATATTTTAAGGTACATACTTAAATTCTTGTTTTGTGCTTTGAGACTGCAAAATGCAGGTGCTTTAATTGCAGGAATATTATGAGGCAGGTAGAGGATTTTTCAGGAACTGTGACAGAAGAATGGCTGGCAGTAGGTGAAGTCTTCCAAGTGATGGATATAGTCCAGAGCTTTTGTTCCTTGGGACAAGTGATGCTCTTTCATAACAAGCATTTATCAAAGGCAGTTTCTTTGCCCAGATGTGAAAAAAACCCATCCTGACAGTGTAGCATGGCAATCCAGTGCAGCAATCCAGATAGGAGCAGTGGTTCAGTCCAGTGCAAGAACAGCTGTGACAAGTGACTTACATGCTCAGTGCACTGCTCTGTGAGTGGCACAAACCAGCTGGGTTACAGTGTTGATCTCTGTTAGTTTCACAGATCCTATTTTCTTAAAGTGCTCATATGCTTGTCTCAGTGCTGGCTACCAGTTTTTTACTGGTTTGAACAATCTGACATGACTACGTTTGAAATTGTGGGTGATTTGGAAGGAATTTGTTTGGGCCTTTCGTAGCATAGCTTTTATTCCAAGAAGAAGGGCTTGATACTTGATACGTGTTCTGAACTGAATTTAATTCCCTGGAAATGGATTTCAGCTTGTTGCTGTGAGCTCTGTCTGGGTTACTTTTATCTTCCAATTTCTAGGAAGGCAGTTAGACATTGCAGTCATGAGGGCCATAAATACGGTATGTTAAAGAGAGGGAGAGCTGACACACAGAATGCATCTCCAGTACCATAGCTTGAGGCTCTGTGCAAAAATAAGCTCGATATTTTACAGAAGATTGTCTTTGTATATACCAAAAAGTGTGGTCCTGCAGCCTTCACCACCACTGATTTAGGCTTGTTAATAGCTGGACTTTAATCTTTGCACCTAACAAGTGAACTTGGCAATAACTGTTAACTTTAACAGCGGTTTTACTGAAAAAAGAATTAATTTCGGTGTTAGAAAGTTTCTTGGAACTGGCTCGACTCACCAGCTGTAGTTTTTACAAGAGTTTTGGCCAAGTCTCACTGGAGAACGTGGTGCAAACATGGTTTGACATATCCCACCCCACAAGTTGCTGAGGAGTGGGCAGGAAGGCAGGGCGCAGGGCATCACAGCTCAGCCTGCCAAGAGGCCACTACAGCACAGAAACACAAAACTAACCGTAGGAGTGTGAGTAATCTCATCCCTTGCCAGTGAGGCATCTAAGCACGTGTTTATGGTTAATGATTACATCCAGATGAATGCAGTAAGATGAGCTGTGATTAAACACATGTTTGTATGCTTTCTTGAAGAGGAATGAAATTACCAAATGCTTTAGTGCTGTGGGTCACCTCACACTGCTGTGTTTTCTAGAATAGGCTATCAGAGTCTCTAAAAAATGTTTAATTTAAAAATATTATATATGTTTGAAGTTCAAATACATTATTCTTAATTCTCTTACCTATTTGTTTTGGTCTGGATTTTGATAAGATACTCTGCTTCAGACTAGAACTAGAAATCCAAAGTGCTGATGAGGAAGAATTGGGTTTGTTGACATCCAGATCCTAGACTCAGAACCTGACCCTGTAATAGTATAACAAACTAAAACATTTCCCACCAACTTGTATTTCCCAGTAAGTGTCTTTTGAAAATATGATTGGTGCTTCCTTTTGTTTGGAAAAAGGCACACACTTTTTTCATGGGGAAGAGAGAAGAATTCAGGAAAGGTACTGCTTAAAATCACTTTGAGCTTTAAGTTATAATCTTTTTTTATGTTTAGAAAGCAAGGAATTAATTGATGTCTTATATGAAATTTTCATCATATTTCATTAAATAATTCAGCACTTTTTCATTGCATGTCAGGCGTATTACTACCTTGTGAAGAATAATTTCTTTGCTTCTTTGAAGATTTAAGTGAAATAAGGCCAATCTTGTACCTGATCTTCAAAAATGTATCCATTTGCTTTATTGAAATGTATTGCCTCTTATGTAATATCTATTACATGGAGCATTATTTGTCCATGTATAGTGAGGAAAGAAATTGAATGGTGTGAGAGGTATAATTTTGTTTTGTTTTTTTTTCTTGACATGCATTTAATTTAATCTGTAAAACACAGGTTACAGACCATGGAGATTAAAGAGAGACCTAAACCCAAACTAGGAATTTCTGGAACCCACTTCAGATTTTCTTCAAAGCCTGGATCTTAAGACCAGCCCCACAAGGGTATGATAATCTTGAGTTTTGCATTTTTACTTATCTTTATGAACAGCTGTTTATGAACAGTTCTGCTCTCAGTCTTAAAACAAAACTCTCTTTACTGACCCTAAATGCAAAACAGACCCCAAAGGGGTTTCTTGCACAGCTGAGATAGAACAAGGGCCTCGAGCTCCCTAATTGAGCACTAGGAATTCCCACTGGCCAGGCACCAAAGGCAGAGTTTGTTTCACCAACTTGAAATCCCTCCCAGCCCTTCCCCAGGTCTGTCTTCCTCCAGAGGCCATCCTCTGTCTTCTGCCTAGTCAGGGGAGAAAGTGGAACTCAGGGAAGCAGAAGCTGCACATTTTTAAGGCATTTGATCACCTTTATAAGAATGAAAAAAAAAAAAAATCAAGGGAGAAAACAGTATATCAGTATTTTTAATTCCTTATGCTGGAGTATGGGTAGGCAAAAATGCATAATGGCTTTGTGGGCTCTGTCCCCACAGGATCCCAGCTGCCTCTGCTGCCTTGGTGTGCTGGAGAAAACAGGCTGCATTAAACAGGTTTGATGGAAAATGTGTTTTCATTGTGCATCAGTTAAGGATATTAATTCTTACTGAATCACATTCTGTTTTCTGGTTGCATTTACTAAATGCCACTTTCATGTTGTAACACTATTATGGATTTATTATTCTAATGTTACAGACTTTTATTCTAGGTAAAACTGCTTATACATTATTTGAGGTATTTATTTGGAGACAGATGATAGGAAAACCATATAAAAGTAAATTATGTTGCCAAGCTTTAAATTAGAAGTGTTTATAAGCTGACATAGTAGAAAGCAATTTAAAAGCAAAATTCATACTTTCTACATTGTTCAGTTTCCATAGTGTTGGTGCTCTCAAAATGAAGTTTCATATTCCAGCACTTAAAATTTTATTCAGATTCTCTCTCAAGTAAATTTACTTTTTAAGTTTCTTGCTTATTTTTGTGCAGATTTGGCCATTCTTGTGTCTTGTTTCTTTGTGGGGCAATGCAAACGTGGTGTCCTTTTGGGGTTGTTACAGATACAGCTTTTAGTTCAGTATTTCTTGAGCTCGTTCAAAGAGCAAGAGCCACTGGGCTCATTTGTGCTCCTGTACCTTGAAGCACACAACCCTTGAGCCCACTGCCAGAGAGGGGGGAATTAAGGCATGCTAAGATTTGGATTTGATAGCTCAGGTCCTCCAGGGTAGAGGGTGCAGGAGTTGCTGGGAACTTTACCTAAAAGAGGGAGCTGTCAGTAATGAGACAATAAGGAGCTCATCCAGCTCTTGGAACCAGCTGTGCTCCTAACCCACAGTCACAGTTCATTTGCACTCCTGGCCCCTGAAGACCTGGATGCTTTCTTACCCCACAAGCATTTGTGTTTCTGTCTAACCTGGGCACAGGCTGCTCTGTGTCATTCAGTCATGCAGTACTGTACAAAGGTGATCCCAGTGTGATCAAGCGGGAAATCAAATAATCTGGCAGATCACAGAAGAAGGGATCTGTGTTGTGGAGTTCTTGTCACCTTGGTTAGTCATAAGATCCATTCTGTGACGTCTCCTTGTAGAAGTGTCACTGAGACACCTTATTCAGCAGAAAAGTGGTTGGTAGGAAATTACTCTATGAATGCTCGGAGCGATTCTGAGTGAGCAGGCGGAGCCTGTGCTGGATCAGCATTTTTATCCTGTATGACTGTATTGATTTTGATCCAATGCTGTCAAATTCAAAGCCAGATTTACTCCACTGTCAAGCCACAAACTTCAAAATCTATCTTTAATTGAAGTGTAATGTGATATATGAAGAAGGAAAGTCATTAATTAATGTTGTCTTCCATTTTGCCTATGAATGGAAAAATGCTGTAGTAGAGACTCCTAGGGCTTGGATTTCATTTATTTGCTTTCGTTTTAGCTCAGTCTCCCCTGTATCCACTACAGGAAAGTTCTGCCAGCATTCCCTCTATGATTTGTTTAAAATTGTAAAATCTGCTGCAATAGCCTGTAACCTGTAAAGCCAAACAGCATTATTTAATTTAAGGAAGAATTTCCTTAAATTGAATTAAATTAAATCAAGTTAGAGAAGAGGAAGATGGGACTGAGAAAGAGCAAGGGCTGGAAGATAACCTTGAGAAACAGGTTTTGAAATCAGGAAGATAGCATGACAGAAACAAAAAGAAGTGATGAAGTAGAAAATCTCAATCTTATAGCCCCAGCTTGTCTTTTTTTTTTTTTTTTTCTGTTTACCTCTTAAATGATTAACATAAATAAAAAATGGTATTTCTGGGGAAATGAAAAAAAAGTTCCTGTTGTGTCCTACGTGTTCCCATTCCTATATATGTTTTGTATTTTACTATTAATCTTTTAATGCTATAATTGGTAGGAATCTAATTACATTACATTGCATGAAGCTGTATCTTTTTGAAGGAGTAAATTACATTTAAACTCTTTTGGAGTGTATGTGTTTTGTCTTTGATGTCCTTGCTTAGTAATTGCAGCTCTTGTTATCAAATGTTATACTTAAAGCAGTTTCATATTTCTCTGCTAACATTTTCTTGGCAAGTCTTCTGTATGGTAAAACATTCTACAACTTGTTCTATTTAGGTAACCTAAAGTATTTTTTAAAATATTCTCCTGTTTCAGAAAGTTGAATAAGTTCAGTTCAGAGGTACATGTCCATTACAGGCACAGATGAACGTGAACCCATGACTTTGGACAGGAGAAAAATCTGTGGTTTCAAACGTTGTTGAGGGTGTGCAGATGCTCTCCCTCCTTGTGCTGTTGGAATGGTGTGTTCATAGCTGTGGAACTTCATGTACACAGCTGCCTACAATGCAGACCATGTGGATATTGCAAGAGTGCACTTCTTATTTCTCTTTCTAACTGGGGAACAAAGTTGTGTCTGGAAGCAGAAAAGGTTTCAAAACTTCACTTTGCTTGTTAAAACTGCAGAGTTTGTTTGCTGAACACATCCTAAAGTTCACTGCATCTCTCTGCTTTAGCTCCTTCTTGTAAACTGCTATTTCATTACAAAAACACTTACTTGCATAAGCTTTTACTCCCAAATTATATTTCTGTTTCTACAGGTTATATTTTTGTGTCTGTTATATCTCAGTGTTTCCAGATTGTAGGTATAGTTAGTGTACTTTACCTCTATTGTTTTGTTCATTAGTACATATTTTTATAAAGAAACATATGTTTAATACTCTCACCTTCTGACGTGAATGGGTTTTCTGTCATGTGCTCTGAAAAGGTGTGGAAAATACTGGTATTAATAAGGCTGAAATGTAACAGTTATTTCAGTGCTCAGCTGACATTTCCCTACTCTTTGTCAGGAGGTTCATGCAAACACCAAATGCTGAAGGCAGAGCTACGTTTGCTGATTCTGTCAGAGATGACAAAAAAAATCCTGCCTGAACTTTGGCAAAGCAGCATTTTCACAATTTGATTCCTTGGAGAAAAACCACACCCATTTAATATATTGTTGCACTTTCAGCAGGACTTTTTGCTTCCAGATTATTTTAGATTTTTGATTGCCCTGAATTTTTTTAATTAATTTACTGAGCTGACATGGGAAGTACAGACCAAAGAACTATATAGTTTACAAATGGTAACATCTAGTTTAAATGTAGGAGTGCTTAATGGTTTTGAAATATATAAAGACTAATTGTCCTACAGATTTTGTAACCAGTCACATTACTAATGTGTAGTTGTACCACTTGCAACATTAACTGTTATGTACTTGATAAACATGAGTCAGACACATAACTTTAAATGAAATCAGACCAGGTGAAAACTGCTGTGCCAGAATTAATCAACTACTTAATGACTAAATATTAGAACTTCTGGTGAATAAATTAATTCCAATACTTGTATGAATATAGAAATCTGGAAATATGAAAATTAATTTGAAACTGTTATTAATTTTTGAAGATTGCTACAGCCAAGATTGTGTACATTTCTGAAGTTTAATTTTCTCGAACTCTGGTAGAACTCAATTTAACGTGAGTACATAAATAATCCTGACTGATGATAAAAATTTGATTATATGTTAATATCTTTGCTCATTGTTTTCCTTACTTCCTTCCCCCACCTCTGTTGAACACATTTAGGGTATGACATATTTGCTCACCTTTGATCCATGTAACTTTTTTGATGGGCAGCACACAAATAGTCATTAATTGTTGGATCTTATTTATCATTGAAGTAAAGAACAGCAGAATAAAATTTAAATCCTTTACTCCAGCAAACTCACTGGCAGAATTTCACGTTAGAAACTTGCAAGCTTACAGAGCCTAGCAGACTATTTATGAGGGCAGTATCTTAAAGTCCTCATATCTTTTTTTTTTTGTTTGTTTTTTTTTCCCCTCTTCTGTGAGGAGTGATATGATCTGGTGATTGGAAGCAGAAAGGAAGCAAATTCTCTCGATGACTGTTCCAAGGATGTCCCTTTGTGGAACTTTAAAAAGGAGCTCATCCTATTTTTCAAGGGATTGAAGGGTGTAAGAGCATTAAAGTCCCCAGATATTGTACTCTGTAAAGGACATGATATGCAGTGAGAAAAAAATCTAAAAATTCTAAACATACTTGAAGATAGAATGGTTCCTGAGACCAGGCAGGTCAGAGCATTAACATGAAGGCTCTACAATACTTTTCCCTTTTACTTGAAAAACTCCCAAAACATTATTGTGCATTTGCAGCTTTGGTATTCTGGCAACCTGGAAAACAATCAGATTGGCTGTTAAACCCATTTAGTATTTTTTTTACAGAATATCGTGAGTCTTGAGAGAAGGTTAAATCAATTTTCTTTAAAGAAATATTTGCGTATAAATTTAAAAGTCCCCCCAATACTTAGCAAAACAACATGATCTTTTGAATTTGTTAGCTTGTCTGCAGTAAAAATCTTTTAATCCTGCTTGTTTCTGATGAGCAAGAATATCTTAACTATGTAATTTAAATTTTTGGCTATAAATATAGAGGCGAGGAATATATTAAATTTGTTAACTGATTAATTATAAAGAGAAAATCAAATGCTGCCTACAGATACATATATTCCTTTTGAAATTTGTCTCCAACTTCATGGATGTGAAAGTCACCCCAGGACAATGTGGTGGACTCATATGATTTAAAATGAAAGCTTATATTCAAATTGTTTGTTTAGATGAAAACATTTAGGTATTTGTAAAATTGTTTACTAAATAATCCACAATTTGGTCCTAATGTGTTATTTTTAATTATTCATTTATGCAATTTTTTTAGTTTATTGGCATTTATTTGCTCTGAGTGAGTCCCATGAAGTTGTGTATCTGTCCTGGGGAGTGCAGTAAGTGGTAAGAAGTGCTTTGTTCTCCCAGCACAGTGAGGATGTTGTTGGGCAAGGATGGCCTGTCCTGAAATCCCCCCAGAGCACTGCCAGCATTCCTCACAGGGAATTAATCCCTGCAGGAAGCACATGGGCACTTGCTGCTGCTTCTTTCCTATACTTTCCCTCTGAACACATCTTCTCTTCAGGGCATTGTTTCTACGTTCAAAATGTGCTGAAAACATGAGTAGTCAGTGAGACTTATCAAAGCTTTGCTCTGTAGGTTCTTCTCCAGGATATCTATTGAGATGGAAGCTTTAATAATTATATCCATTTTCTTTTTTTTGGTGCAAGAAGGCTGAGCATGGAGTACCTTCTCCTCACTGACACAGCTTTTCCTGCCTACTTGGGTGTGTAAGAACACACTAAGCCTCTAGGAAGGAAGGAAGGCATTGATGTGTTTCAGCCAGTATAATGAATAAAGTATTATTATGCAGATATATTATATTTCCTTCCCATTTGCTCTCTAACTGTAGGGTGTAACCTTGAAGGATAAGTCACCTATTCCAAATTTAAATCCCTGCCTGTGCTCAAAGGGATTTCTCCTGGAACCTCAATAAGTACTTGGGGTGTTTAAATATGTGAACATTTGTAGCGAGGATCTGTCACAGCTGAAGCTTTTAATGACTTTAATTAACTTTTTCCTCGGCCTTGGGGGCAGCCTGGGGGAGGTGCCAGGAGATAGAGAACAGCTGAGGGCAGGGCAGGTGTGGGGCAGTTGCTGCCTCTGAAGGAAAAGTTGGAAATTGCTTGACTATGGATGCTGGTGACTCCAAGTCCTGACTCTAGGGATAGGCAATGTGAGCTGCGTTCTTTCACCCTCAGAGAGGTGAACTTGGTGATTTAAAAGTACCTGTGAGATTACTGCTGGTGTTGGAGCTGCTGTAGCAGCCCTGGCTCCATTGCAGCTTCAGTAGGAAAGAAGAGCAGTGTGTGGATCCTGTTGTAAAAAAGTGCTACTTTGTGTTGTGGTATTGTGATTTATTCTCTTGTTATAGCTGTGCCCATGCACTGACCCACAGACTACGTTTTATGATGCTTTATTTGTCCTTCAATCTTCTTTCCTTGTGGATCTTTTATGCTGAAATGAGGTCTGAATAAGTTGTTGTAACGGCAGATGTTGAGTCTTTGTATGTAAAGTGTGAATATGGTCATGAGCTGGGGGTGGGGGTTACAGTGCATGAGAGATGGTAGCAGGAAAAAGCAAGTATTTGGTGCAAGCCATGTAATCCAGTGCCATTTAGGAGCTGTAGATTGTTCCAGAAGCAGACTGTGTTCCCTGGCAGTAGCAGTGAGGAGAACACTCAGCATGGATATGTGAGTGTGATGCCTGAGCAGAGGAAGCTGCTGCCCCTGGCTTTGCTACCAAGGTTCCAGATGTGACTAAGACTGATGCTTGTGTTCTGCCTTAGCAGTCCCTTTGCTCTGGCTTTGTGCCAGGAGCAGAGAAGCTGTTAAAATGTCAGATGTGGCTGAGGGGACATTGCAGAGCTCCTGCAGGCTTGCTTTTGATAGCAGGCTAGGAAAATAGGGGATTTAGTGTGTCCTGCTGGCTGGTGGTGCATGGAGCTTGCAACTTGTGCACATCAGCTAAATGTGGCTCATGAGGTCACTAAAATGGAATTATTCCAATGATGATGGATAAATATTGATGTTTATAAAATATAGAAACTTGTGGGTGTTGGCATTTATAAAACTTAATAAACTTCTAGGAAAATATTTTAATCTCTTTATTGTGTTCAGTTCTTCATAAATACTAAAATATTACCATAGTACCCTTTCTCAAAGTATCTAAAACAGTGAAGAAATTTTCTGTACAGAGCCTGAATCTCTGTGTGGTGTTGGTGAAAGCTGTGCAGCTGCTTTAACTTTCTCTGGATGGAAGACCAGAGTCTTTCATCTCTGGGATTCTTCCTGTGGCTTCTGCCCAGTTTAAATATGATCGAGGTGTGTGACCGCTGCTGCCATTCATGATCAGCATTTGTACCACCCTTTGTGGCTGTGGATAAAGATGTTCCCTTCCTGCTTCAGCACAACTGTGTTAACATGTTTGTAACATAGCTTTATATAATTCACAGTAAGAGAGAACTCTCGCATGTTGGTCAGGGATACAATTTTGTGCATGGACACCTGGAAGTTGGGGAAAAGTAAATGGAAATGTGTGGATCAAGCTTGCAAACTAGGGGCTAGCTTTTAAGCTAATATGCACCCCTTGGCTAAAGTACTTGGAATGGAGTAATCCTGGGAAATATATAGATTTTATCTTTGAGCTGCAGTTTATTCTCTGCAGCTTTTTCTGAATTTAAAGAATGTCCATTTCTATATAAAATGCTGTGTAATAGGGATAAAATCATATCTTCAGGGGAACTGAATGCTAGAGAAAAGCTATCCTTTGTTCAAAAAAAGTAAGGTTCCAATGTTTTTTGGGTTTAGAGAGAAAATAGAATGTTTTTACATTTTCCTATAAGAAGTTCATGCCCTTCTATTTTTCTGAAAGTAGCTTCTTCAGATGTGAAAATTTTTCAGGTATACATTTAATCCTGAGCAGAGCAAATTGCCTATGCTTGTAGAGAAAAATATGATGCGTAACAAATTTTTTGGTCATGTTCATTTTTCTTTATCATCAGGGTGTGAATTTAAAATTTATTTTGCTTAAGTGAGATTTAAAATCTGAAAAATGTTTGCAATACAAGTTTCACTCTGTGTGATTCAAGATTTTCTTTGAATAGGCTACTATAAAAATATGAGTGCTTTAAGCAGAAAAACTGATCAATGGTTTTATAAATATTCTTTTTAAGATCTTTTTGAAAACTTGCTTACGTTAAAACTTCTAATGAGAAGCTACAAAAATATGTCTGATACAGTGCTGTACTAATGTTCTCATTTTGGGAAAGTAGTTTTGACAACAACTGAATTTCTCTGTCCTCTCCTTTTTTCTTTCATGCTCTTTTCAGCCCTCTTTATTCCTCTGTGATAGTTGAGAAGTCGGGAAATGAGTAATTGGAAAGGCTTTAGAGGCTGGAACTGGCAAACTAAGAGCTGGTTTTGATGTAAGGTACAACCTTCAGCAAGGGTAGTTAAAGCAGAGTAATCCTGGGAAACACTTGGAGAAAAACATTTCAGAATTGCAATTCCTTCTGTGCTTCTTGTTTTGTTTGAGGTTGCCTAAATTAAAATACTGTTGGGAATAAATTATGGAGCCTCTCCTACCAGCAAAAGCTTTTGTAAGATCTGCTTTTATTATCCACAGTGACAGAAACTGATTGGTGTTTTGGTGTCTATGTTTTTTCCTAGGATTCAGAGTTTACATAAGAAATTCAGTTGTATAATGATTTATCCTTCTCCACTCTCCTGTATTTGAACTGGTGGTTTGAACGCTAGCTGTGTTTGGGGGGGAGATTTTGGGGGATCAAGCAAGGACAGAGAGCATCAATAAAAAGCACAAGTTTTATGCAGAGTTTGGAGTTTTTCAAACAGTGTAAGCTTATGAAACTCAAACACAGATAAAACCTAATCTTCCCTGTGTTTATGAGTATTTAAAATTGGTTAACTCCACAGCATATATTTAAGTAATATGAGAATATAAAATCCCTCCTAGAGTGCAAAGATAACATCCTAATGAATGTCTAATATCCTGGCTAGTGTTCTGCACATCACCATAATTATTAAACAGACAGAAATGGATGCCTTAAGAACCCATCGTGTGTGCCCCACGCTTCACCAGACCTCACAGGCCTGTCTTGTAAGCGCTAATTAAAATGATACTGCAATAAAGAGAAACATTGCAATAAAGAGAGGTGATTCAGTGCTAGCAAGTACTTGTTAGTGTTACTTCTTGTTTATGATGGAGAGATTTTATCATGATCTAAAGCAGTGCCTGTGCTATCGAGCACACGCTGGAGGAGCTGTGCAGGACTTTGGACACCACGAGGAACAGCTCAGATTGAAATCTGAGGTGCTGCCTGTATGAAGTGAACTGTGTTCTGCAGCACTCAGACTGTGCTTAAGTGATGGTTCAGATCAGACTGTGTTTAAGTGATGGTTCAGATCTCAGTGTCTATGAGATGGTTTTCTCTGGTAATGAGTCGACTGCTTATGTAACAGCTTAGACACGAGTGAAAAAGGTCATCCAACTTTCTTGCATTAATTAAAAAAAACAAACAAAAACCTGTCACTGAAAAGAAGCATCACTTTTGTGGAGCTGTCAATGCCAAAAAAAATACAGCAAATCAGGTTCTTAATTTAGAATTAATTTTTCATCAAAATCCCAAATTCCATCAACTCCCATAGTCCAAGTTGGCCTGTGCTGCTGAAACTTATATATATACTCTCTGTACCCTCATCCAGAGTTCAGCTGTTTTTATCATGTCTTTCTGAGCTCCATTGATGTGCCTATGATTTCCTCATTAAAATAATCCTTTCTCTATTTATAGTCATAAAAGTACCCCCAAAGTTCTTATGAGAATATATAATATATATGTGGATGTAAATGGCCTGTTACAAGGGACTGTAGAAAATGGAGGAGCTTTTTATTCCTTATCCTAAAGAAGGAAGACGGATACAGTGCTGGATGATATAGGTGGGTGGTCTCTACATTTTCATATTTTATAAATTCACAGTTAATATTATGACCATAACAGAACTTATGAAACTTAATATTCCCAGTTCAAAACATTTTACTTAAATAACAGTCTTGTGTTTTGGTAATAAACGTGTGGACTGGCTGTTCCATTAGTTACCAAGGTGCATAGTTAGAAAAACCTATGGGAACATGAGAAAGGTAGAACAATTTTCCATGTCTTGCTCACCACTGGTTGGGTGATGTTAAGTGATCACATGTAATAGCTTAAACATCATCCACAGTGATGGCAAATTTAAATGTCTGCCATAAACAGGGTTTCTGTGCCACAAATAGTGGTGCTAAAAATATGGTCGCACTTCAGTCACAAAAACATCAAAATGCATGAAAAATGCATCTCAAATCAAGGAAATAATCAAGCAGTAGCACCAAATATGTGCTTTGGGATTTGGTTTGAAATGAAAGTTCTTGTGCAATCTCTCCAACAATACCAGCTGTGCTGTTCAGTTATTTCTGCTACTGGGAATTTTTTTCTTCCAGGTATTATTCCCATTAATCAATCTGTCCAAAGAGAACAGGTAAGATGCTGGCTCATGGAAGTATACCAGTCATTTTCAGGGAATAAAGTCTAACTAAGAATAAGAATTTTTATTCAGTATATTCAGAAATTATCTTAGTAAATATGCTAGATCTTCTTGTAGTACCCACTGTCATTGATTCAATAAACCAAAACCCAATCTCTTTTCCAGTAGTAAGTGAGGAGGTAACTTTTCAGCTTGTAGATTCTTTATCTTGTGAGCAGTAATGATTGTATACTTAACATAGATGGTGGGTTTTGTTTGTTTGTTTTTATTCTAAAGGGTTTAGTGGTTTAATGTATAGCTCTTCTTTACAGGGATACATCTTACTTATTAACTGAAAAAATTGTGCTTTTAAGAAAGATGGATGCCTGGATCCTTGATTTAGTTTCATAGCTCTGTCCTCATTTTGAATATCACAGCTACTTATTACCTTTAATATTTTTCCACAAATACTCATTTTGAAAGACCAGTTCTATATTTAAAACACGTAAAAATTATAGCAGTGTTTTACATGTAAGCAGTACAAACAATTTGTTAGTAAATGGAAATGAAACCTGAAATATTGGCTTTTTCAGCTGTGAAATGGGTTTGCATGCCAAGGTTTTGGCAGTGGGTGGAATTCAGAGGTGGCATTTCCCTGCATTGCTGAGGGGAGGAGGTCGAGGACCGGGAATGAAGTCAAGCCTGGGAAGAAGAGGGATGGGGTAAAGGTGCTTTTAAGATTTGGTTTTAATTCTCATTGTTCTACTGTGACTTGACTGGTTACAAATTAAACCCACCCAAGCTTCCCTTACTAGTTAACACAAGCACAGCATTGCGGTCAGTGGTTCTTGACAAACCTGGCAGTTGTCCTTTTCCAACAGATTCTGTCATTCGGTGTGCATAGAAGGGGAACACCTTCATCATTTTTAGCTACAAATTTTTAATAGCTTTTTAGCTAACTGGGAGGAGAAGTGGGGGAGAAGTCAAGTTAATGAAGTGAGGTTGTGAATGAAGTGTGCAAAGATAGTCTGGTATAAATTCTGACTGCCTCATACTATAGTGAGTGGCCTGAAATCAAACACAAAAGGATTATCTCTGGGCAACGTCTCATTTGTAGTTTGCTTTCTATAGGAGGCTTCAGGAACCAAGGAAGCTGAGAGTGTTATTTACTGTGTGCAATGGAATTGCTGGTGTTTTTAGGCAAAATCCCAATAAAGTATTATTTTTCCACCCAAAACGTATGGGTGCTGTAGCAGGCTTCTGCTATAGCTGCTTCCATGCTATATCTGTTGCCCATTTTTACACATCCTTTTGTGGGGCAGGGCTTCTGCTAAAGGAATGAACTACTGACAAGCAAAACTTTAATGAGACATACTTAAATTTCTGGGCTGTCATGCAGAGAAACTAGCCAGTATAAATTCTGTGTAGTTACTTGCTTTTTTTTTGCTGTACTGCTTCGATACCGTGTTCTCTGCTGTGGATGATGGCACTCACCTCTTTCCAGTGTAATGGCTGAGTAGGTGTAGAATGTGCAGCAGTGGCAGATTCAAAGAGCATTTTCTGTAAAGCAGTGTAATAAAATATTTACAAGATTTGATGTAATGAGCTAGGCAATTATGTGTGAATTGTACTGTCTTCAGTTGGTTAGAATAGGCAGCCTGCGTGCATTTACAGAATCTCCTTCAGCACAGTTTCCAAACCATGTTTTATGGAGCAAGAATATTGTTACTTTCTCTGTGAGGTTTCATTCCATCACATCACAATGAAACACAGAAATATTTACAGTTGAGCTTTAGAAAAAAGGAGGTTAAGAATTCTATTAAGACATAGAAATGAGCTTATATGAGGGTGTTGGAGTCTGAGGCACAGAGTGCGTGCCCTTATCTCTGATGCCTAGCTCTGACATCCAAGAAAGCATTTAATTTCATGTAACGCCATGAAAACAACTGTTAAAGTTAAATAGAAAAACTAAAAGTGTGTGTAGATTAGAGTTTTCTTAAGTCACTGAGTGAAAAAGTTAAAGTTTAGAGTTTAAGCTCGTTTAGAAAACAGAAGATGAGATGGAGGGTTTAGGGTTCATCTTCTTCTTCTAGAGGTTTTTGGGTAATAGTAAGTGATTGGATAGAGAATGCCACAGTGCAGCACCCAGGTTTTGGGTCATTGGGTCACTGAGAAAAATAATTCACGTGTCTATAGTTAATTGGGTGAGAATAAGTATAAAGATAAAAAAGCTGCACAGTTTGAGGCCATTTTGTGCTTTTCAAGCCAACTGGAGCCAAGTGATGATGGGTTGAACTTGAGCAGGAAGTCCAGGGAAGACCCGCCAAGACTTTTGGTATTTATTAATAAACACAAGAAACAAGAAGCAAACAAGCCTTTGGAGAATCCTTCTTGAAACAGAACTGAGATAAGGGAAACTCCCATTTGAGAGAGGATCACAAGGGGCTCAGCCCTGAGGAGACCAAAATCACCAGCAACATGAGGGTGTGTGGTTTTTGAACCTGCCAGAGATGCAAGAACAAGCTTTTCATATTGGAAGTTTTGGGCAATTTCATGTTTTTCAGGTATCTTTCACCTTTCTTTCAGTGCTTTCGGTATGAAACTGCAGGAACCTCTGACCTTCCCTGCTTAGCTGCCCATCTTCTGGAAAGCCTGTTATTTAAAGCTTTAGTTTTTGGGTTTTTTGGCTTTAGTGCTTGTGTTAAAAATGTGTGCAAGTACCAGCAAGTGCAGTGCTTATTGGCCAGTTTTCTATGGCTGGGATAAGAATTCCTGTTCACAGATGTGCCAAACCTGATTCTTTTCTAGAAAATTAATCTGTTTTTTAGGCAGAGCGGTACAAATCTGGACCAACAGATGACAATCTGCTTCCTATTTTGTGTGGGAAAAGGAGAGAGAATTTGGTTCCACCCTGTATGTCCTGAGACAGTGGTATAAGAGTGAAAAAAGCAATTAACTAATTCTGCTACAAATTTATTTTTAGCTATGCAATACTACTACATCCATTCATTTAGAAGTATTTTTCTGAACTAAGGAAAGGAAGGACCATAAATGTTAGAACTGAGACTGCTGGTTGTGATATAGGGTTCTAATGTAAAATTGTCCAAATACTTTAATGTCCAAACTGCTCAGTTCCGAAAGAAAATGGATTAATCTTGCATCAGTCATTGTCTGTATTGCTTTTAGTCTAAGTGTAATCTTCTCAATGCAGACAGTAATATGCTTTGATCTTCCTGTTAGCCACTTGGCATTGCTTTCTGAAGTTACAATCAGCTGCCTTATGTGAAGAAATTATTGGAGCCATTGAATTTTTTTGTGCAGAGGAATTTTACCTGGATGACTAGTCTGCATTCTCTCTCTGACTGTTTTGGATTGTGTACAAGGTATGCATATGCAAGTACGTTAAGAATATCGTGTCTAGCCTTATTTATAAATGAAAAAGGGCAAGGTTTTATCTACAACTCCTATCAATCCAGTAACCTGAGATATGCTGTCATATTTTTCACTGTCCTAGAATGATCGATTTTTGTGCAATTGGTATTAATCTTGACTGGACATCTTAACTGGAGTTTGATCCCTTTGACTGTTCGACTTACCGCTGCACATTGATGTCTTTCTCTTCTGTGGCCTCACTTAATGGGAACAAAACTGTGAAGCAGTAGTCTTTGGGAACATGTATTAGGGAAGTACTGGCCTTAATTTATACTCTTGAAATGCTTATTTGTAGTGCAGTCTGATTAGCTCAAAACTTGAGTGTCTTTGATTTGCAATGTATGCATTTACAATTAAAAAGTGGGGAGCGGGGGCTGATGACAGACTGCTGTTGCATAAACATTTACCTGAAAAAAAGGAGGTAAATTTGTCTGTGAAACCACAGAAATTGGATCTACTGACATATCCTACTGGCCAATTAGAAATCCCCATGTCTTAGTTTAGGGCAAATTAGGAAGGAAAAGCATGCTTGAAAGAGTTGGTGACTGCTCCAAAAATAATGAGAAGTGTTTATAGAAATTTACTCCAGCTTTGATCCATGCTCTGGAAGAACTGTGCACACCTTCAAGAAAATGTATTCATTTCTTTTGAAGTCTCATTGATTTTTAAATGAGAACCTGGAAAGTGGTGGAGAAGCAAAACTTTACTCTTCATAAAAGCAAGGAACAACTAAATAGCGTTACTAACTTTAGACAATGAGCAGGTACAGCCCGAAGGGAATTTTCTTTTTACTGCCTGTGGTTTCTTGTCTCGCACAGTCTTATGTCTGTAACGTATGCAAAGCATTAGCAGTGATAAGCAGATTCTTAAACCCCAAAGAGGGGCAAGAAATTATAAGTGTAGTAACAAGATTTGCAGAACAGTCAAGTGATTTATGGACCCTGCTGATTTCTAAGGCCTTTTGTAGTAAAGCAGAAAATAGGCAATAGCCTTTAGGCATCATTAATTTTGATTTGTTTTCATCTATACTACAAACAGATAAACTGATTTTTTTTTTCATTTTACAGTAGAAGCCATGGCACATCTATTTCTTCCTAAACTCAATAGAAAAGTGAATATAATTAAAATAACTGTTAAAAAGGTTAATTTTTTCTGGAATGGAGAGTGCATTATGTACTGTGAATTGCTGAGTCTAATGGAAGCCCTTCAGTATTTTCTTTTACTTTGTTTTAAAATCATTGCAGAGTTTCTATGTACAAACAATATTTAAAATTCCATCAAATTCTGGTTTGTCGCTCTGTAGGTTAATAGTTTAGCTGTTGGTACAAAGCATCCATGAAAAACAAGGTCGTTTATTGTGTTGGCATAGCCTAGATATTCCTACTTAAATGCTGTCTTAACAAGTATATGTGAAAGCAGCAATGCCTGCTTTTGGCCACTGAAAAAAAATACTGTGTTTTTCTGCCATGTGGTGTGGTTGCAGGAGGCAGCAAGCAGTGTAGTCAGGCACTGGATTACAAACTATTCACAAAGCAAATCCACTCATAATCTTGTCTCTAGTTCACTGAGTGAAACTTACCTGAAGTTTTACTCCTTCTGATCATTATTTTTTTCTACATAATAAGGTATAACCTTTCATTAAGATAGTGTCATAAAGAAAGCAAGTAGACACAACAGTACCTGAGGATTGATGCATGTTGCATGAATCGAGTTGTAAAAGTGCTGATACAAAGTTTGTGATGGCTAATATTGATATCCCTGTACATATTTTTTAATAATCGTGTTATTGAAAGCATTAATTGAATCACAGTCTGAGAATGCATGTGATTTTTGACTGCTTCTAGTCAGTCTGACTCTAGTAGGCAGTGTGTGTTTTGCCAGATACTGTATGAAGCTTTAGCAAATCTTTGTGCAGAGCTGCACTGTGGGCCTGTCTCATGTTTGTTGTGTTCTAAATACTTTCTTCTGGTCCAGAACAGAGGGACAGAAAATCTACCAGCTCTCCCACATGTCCAGAGCAATGAGGCATCCACCCCATTCAGCTCTAAATGCACCTGTCCTGACCTGAGTGTTCAAGACCTTTCATGCAATTAACAGTGCTACTAATAGCTGTGACTTCAGACAAGCACAACAGTTCCTCATCATTATGTTCTGAGATAATTTTTGTCAGTATCAAATTTTTTCCTTGTACTCTGCTTCAATGTTGTCCATGTTCTTTATGCATTTCTGTTTACTAAATGTTACCTTATTTAAAATAAGGTTTAATTTGACCAAATGTTACCTTATTTAAAGTCTTGCAATTCCCCAGTGTGATCAGCTTCCTCACAATTTTTGATCTACTTTTATGAGAGAAGGTACATGAGATGAATTCTGTCATTTTTTCCTATTAAACTATGCCATCTTAGATCACATAAAGCTCTTTCTTGGGCAGAGAGTGAAGCCAAGCTCTCTGAAATGATCTCAAAAGATAAAATGGAATGCTTTTCTGAGTTAGTCTTTGAAGTCTGACTTAGAGATTAATACCTTACACCGTGGGGTTGGGGGGGGTTTGTTTGTTTGTTTGGTGGGGGATTCTGTTTTGTGTTGTTAAAATGCAGTGGCTAATGAGATCCTGAGGGTCTGTCTGTGCTGCTGACAAGTGTAAGTGTAAACATTACCTGCCTCAGGTTTCAAGTACAGCTTGGCAAAGCAGTTTCAGGCTCTCTGTTGGGGTAATTCCCACTCAAGTCATGGCTAAGAAGCTTTGTGTCTGTAGCAAATTCCATGCAGCTACAGCTGCTGTGTTAGGAACTGGAGATCTAAAAATGTGACCTGGGCAAGATCTTGCCACCCTTGATGGGTTCTGCTGAAACTTAGATGGAATTAATGCTTTTTTGGCTGCAATTTTTGTTTCACTTGACAAATCCGGTGACTTAGAACCACAGCATATTATCCTCATGGAGTTTCAATCAAAGAAGCCAAAGTTTTGCCAATATGAATGAGTAATAAGAGAATGTTTGCAAAGAGTAAAAATGTCTGCCTGGGACAAAACTAAGAAAGCATATTTAAAAAATCTCCAGGTCTGTGTGTGTCTGAAGGTTGTGGGGAGGAGGACAGGGTTATTTGTAGGCATGGCAAACTGAATGTGTCCTAATGCTTCAGCTGTAAGGATTTGATACCATGAGGATGTAAGTGCACCACTGGAAGGATTCTGTTTCCAAGGGGTTTTATTTCCTCTTTCAAACCCCATTCATTTATTAACATACTTTGTTAGAACAAATAAGCAAACATTACTTTAACAGTGAGCAGAACCTGCCATGCAAAATAAGTGTGAATACTTCCCTGCTGGAAAGATAATTCTCCAATTAGCCTCCAACCATTCAGTGATTGAAAATTTGTGGATGCAAATAATTTTTAGATTATTTAAGTCACTTAAAAATAAAATAAAGGATTCCTGTGGAGCTGGTAGAACTCATTTATAGCTGGGGTGTTTCTGACTGCAGATCACATCTGGCAGGAGGAAAATGTATTCATTCTCCTTATTATCTTACAGTGTGTGCCAGGCTGATGAAAGAAACACATGTAGAGGTAATTCTGTCCAGTATTGAAATGTGTATATTTTATTAGAGGAAGAGAGTCATAGAGAGAGGCAGGGATCAGGGAAATCATTTATACAATAGCCTCTTACATTTTCTATTCCTCTTTTCCTCAAAGCCTCCACAGATAGTAGCAATGTCTGTCATTTGGGTCTCTCTTGCACATTGACCATGCCTTTTAGATCAGGAGCGGTGCTCCTTTGTCTCCTTCTCATGGAGAAGCCACCTGGCATATCCCACAGCCTGCTCAAGCAGTAGGAGCTTCTTTGCTTCTTCAACTTCGAAGACTGGGATTAGTTTTTGCAAAATCTGCTCTGGCCTGACCCTTGAGTTAGTGTTTAGTGGCTTTTAGAGTAATAAAACTTTCCTCCTTTCACTCAGTGTCTGCTTTACAGCAGAAAGTGTTGAGGTTCTTGGCAGCCTAGGTTTTAAGTGGCTGTTAAATCCAATTCAGCTTGAATTTCAATTGTTTCTCATCAACAAGGAAGCCAGTTGGACTTGCCAGTAGGGTCACATTGTCTACTGTGCTTTGTCAGTCCCATTTCAGGTCAGAACCAGCTTGTGTGTCAGTCCTGGGCACAGGATGTCAGCCTGCCAAAATCCTGCTGCTCTGAGGTAAGCACAGCCCCAGGAAGATGTCTGATGTGGGATGTTGAGTGTGTCCTGGCTGTGGTTAGATGGGGCACTGCATTGCATGGCTGAGGAAGAGGGTTAAAGCAAAGAGTGCTCAATTTTGTTGTGTCCCTATCTGCTAAGGTCTGTGACACTGGGATGGACTTTTCAGCCAGAGCTGCTCATTTGCCTGAAGAGGGGACACATGCAGAGGAAAATCCCCTCAGTTACAGGAGTGGAGTGGCAGTGTCTGAAAGTGAGAGATCGTGTTAAATGGCCTCTGGCACCATCACACCAAGGCCAAAGGGAAAAGTCAGAGGGCAAAGCTTGAGCAATGGCTGTGGTCATCCCAGAAGCTCTGTCTGTGGGCACGGGCATTTCTGCATTCATGTGCACTGGATTTCTTGGGGTTCTTTTCAACATAACACCCTGTTGGACCAAGGGACTTTTTTAATGCTCAATACATTTTAAGCCTGGAGTTATGGGTTAGTTAGGAAGACCATTCCAGCCAATCCCTGTGCATTCCTCTTCAGTGTCCGTGTCATCCCTCGCCTGTGTGTCAGGCTTGATGAGTAGAGCTGTTTTCCTTGTTTTTATGGTGAAGGATCTCTTACCCTACAGCTTTGCTGATAACTTCTTTGTGCTCAGTTTGAGGGCTTGTAACGTAAGTACTCAAAATTCAAAATATTCCATGATCATTGTCTCGCTCCTGTTATTATCAAGCAAAAGTGATTATCCTAAAAGTTGGCCAAGGCAGGTGTTGCTCAATACAAGAGTTATGAGTGGTGTTACCGTAAAAAGGCTTCTAACAAAATACATCTTTTCTGATAAAAAATTTTCCCCCTACTGTATTGCTTGTAGTTTCCTAATTGCTTTTATATAATAAAACATTAAAAGAAATTTGATGTAGTAAAGCCAGATATAGCCTTATTAAGTTAGAAGACTTGAACATTCATTATAATTATATTTAAATTGTTTTTATGATCTGAAAACAACCGTGTATGTGATTGAGAGATGGATGTTTGCAATATTAGATAATGGCAATATTAGATCAAAGCTGTTTGTGTCTTTCAATTACCTTGTGCAGCAGTATTGCTGGATTTTCAATTACTTTACAGTTGAGTGTGCTGCCTCCTCAGTGCACCACCTGCTCCTGTAGTTTCATGTCATCTGCCATGCAAGAGAGCTCAGTTGCTCAAAAGGAGTAGAACTGACTTTGTTTAACTGAGGAAGAATCAATTTCAATTGTAATTTTTAGGAAAGGCAGCTTGTGAAACCATCAGTCCTGGTGGGTTCAGATAGAATAATTTGCTCCTACCTAGTTATGAAGAAGTGTACGGATCTCCATCTCACACTCTGATTTTGCTTCATTAATTTGCAGGATCTTGTTTATCTTAAGTGAGAGAAGGAGCAAGCCCACCTTGGATTTCTTGCACAACAAGGAATATTGTTCTGGTGCAAAGTTAATACCTTAAAATTGCTTCATTATGTTCTGCTTTAGTAAAGATTTCTTGTTTCTCTGTGTGCTGTCCTCAGCTAATAGAGTGAAAAGTCTCCATTTTCTTCAGCTCTTTTTTTTGAAGGTTTCTACCAGAAATGTCAATATGTTCTAGCTTTCATTCACTATAATGAATGATATAATAAATATGGCTGCAAGCAAAAGGAATCCATTTTCATCCAGACGACCTTTCTTTTAATCTTGCCACAGTGTGTAGCCTAAAGACTATAGCTAGATGAAAGTTTTGTATTACATGCTTCATCAAAGCAGCATAAGTATTTTAAGTCTCTAAATTCTGCAGTAAATATGAGGGAAAGGGTTTTCTCTGGCCTTTTGCATGTTCTCTGTGAGAAACCTTTAAGCTGCTTCCAGGTAATATTTGGCTTCTTTTTAGACATGCTTGTTTTGAGTCTCTTTTGAAATCTATTAAGAGAAAGAGCTGGAGGAAATTTTCAGGGATGATTTGCTCTTCGTAATGTCCCCATGAGAACTCATTTCAGCAGTGATTTTTTTAGTTATTTAGTGACAAATATATCCTTTATTTCCAGAATTATAAAATTCCTAATCTCTAAAGCTTCAAATCTTTGTACGAAGGTGCCTTCAAGACTAAGTGACCTCTCCATTCTGTCTTGCAGTGGGAGTAGTTTCTACCCTTGATCTCATCTCACAAGTGAGGCTTCCAGAATCAAGTTCCACTGAAGAGAGCTTGTAATTGTAAAATGCTGTGTGTTTTCCCACTTTTTTGTCCCTTAAAGTGCGTTGGTTCTGGGTTCATTATTCCAGACATGTCACCTAAACATTTTTCTGTGGTCACTGTCGAGACCCTCTTGAATTTGTTGTGCTTAGATATAATGGATAAGGGTTGCAAATTCTAAATCTTGGAATGTGTGAGGTAAGTCACAAGGAAAAGTATTTCCCAGAAGTTTTTTCACATAAAATAGAAATATGCCTAGCAGACTTCAGTAATTTAGTCCTTCTTTGGAATCAGTGGCTTCAATCATTAGGAAAGCAATGCTAAAATTGTATTAACACTTACTTCTGAAATAGAACAAAAAGGATTAGAATTGAAACTAAGAATGAAGCGCTGATGTACATGCTGAGCAAGAATTTTAGAAAATCAAGCAGGAAATAATTAGGTTTGAGTTTGGGCTCTGACTAGAGCTGATTAAAAATAAACCAATCCATTTGGCATGATCCATGAATTCCTTACTTCTTTTGTGAATCAATGAAATTTCACACTCTGAATGTAGTAAGAAACACTGTTGAAATGACACCTTTCTGCTACCACAAGTGATTTGATGTCTGTACGTGTGTGCCCCCACGGGTACACGCACATAAACCTCTGATGGCAGAAATTCAGCCCAGCTCTGGGATTGGAGTGTCCCTGTGTTGCCTCACCCTTCCCTTGAGGACACTTGCTCCACTTCAGTGATTTCAGGATTAATGCTGAGGTGACTCATCACCCTTTGTCAGCTTGGGGAAATTCAGCACGTATCAGTGTAGCTTCCAAAAGTTCCCATGGGAATGTTTATGTTACTTTACAGTCACCAAGTCTGGGAATGAAAAGGTTCAGCAAAGCTTATAGGGAAGTTGGCTTACAAGAACCCCCATCTGAAATGTGGTACAAGCTGCTGTTGCTGGTCTGAAAGGGGGAAATAAGCCTGTTGTTACAGCTAACAATGGCTGGATAGCCAGTGGTTTAAAACCACATTTTGTGAATGTGCACATTTTACGAATGTGCCTATTTCACAAAAATCATGTGACTCCTAACTTATTAAACTCCCTTTTGAAAAGTAATTTGAAATTTCAATTTTTCTATATGTTAGTTTAGAAGACTTTTATTATTATTATGCATTATATTGTAAAATATTGATTGGTGTTGCCATTTCTAGGTAGGATTTCCAAGAGACAAATGTTAAGAAACAACGCATTTTAATTTAGAAATACTTGCTGTAAATCACATGTGATATAGAGTATAATATAGTTTTAGAGGATCATGAATCATCTATATCCCAGTTAACACATTCTTATGAGATTTTGTGTTTATTACCTTTTAAATATTACATTAGGTTTTTTTTCTTTTACTCAGATGAGGGTATGCAGCAAAGGCAAGTTAACTTCTTTTGAAATGTATCAGGATTGGTATTCAAAGTAATCCAGATCACATAATAGATGTTGAAGGTAATCTAGATGGCATGAGCAAAAAAAAGGTGTTTTGAGTATCATCATATTTCTCTTGAGAGAATTCAGTGATGCAAAAGGTCTACAGATCTTTTAACTGATCACATAATTTTTAGAATTTAACTCTGGGCATGTGTCTGCCAGGAAATTATTAGTAGGTGTGGAATGATTTGTAGATACAGTTTTGAACTTGTCACCAATTTCTGGAACTCATATTTACACCATTACACATTTACAATGAGAGTTCCATGTAGAAAAGCCATAGAGAACCTGATTCTGTCAACAACAGTGGGACTGTAAGTTCCATATTCCTTGACAAAACAAACAGCAACTTCAGAGATCCATGTTTTATTTTTTTACCATAAATTCAGTATCTAGGAAACTCAAAGAAACCATATAGAAAGACAGGGATTAGAAAGGTTTGTGATAAACATTCAAGATGAAACAATGTAGCTGAAAAGATGATGTAGCAGGGAGATTACAGATGGCACTAGTATAAGTTCTAGTCTTTTGGTATTTATCTTGTTGGCTGTTCATGATGCTGCCTACATAGACCAAATACACACTAATAAGATCAAACAGATTTTCTGTAAATTTTGGGGTTTTTTTTGGAGACTTTCTTGCATGTATGGAAGCCATTTTAAAGGAAAAAACAAAATGTGGGAGATGGACATGGGAGAGGTGTATTCAACCAGGAGAATCACAAAACACACTAATAATCTATACTCTGATAAGACTTGTTCTTTAATTTTCCAATTCAGGAGATGTTGGAAAAGAAAAAAATATGCAGTTATATGAGCCAAATACAATAATTTGAATGCCACTAGGTTTGTCTGAAGCAATCATGAACTCTCTCTCATTCTTATGTTTCTTTTAAGGATGTTCAAGTGAATTGCTTTGGCCTTTGAGAGAAAATCAGTTTTGGGTTTGACTGTAAATCATAAGATCTTTGCCTCCTTGTGATTAATGAGATAAGCTGCTTGAATGACTGCTTCATTTAGTGATCTGAGATTTAGAGAACTGCTTTGAGAGCATTGGTAAGTAAATTTGTTCACAGTGTGAGAGGTATTTAAAATATCAGAAGTAGCTTGAGAAAGACTGCTCTCCATTTAAAGGATGTAACACTGTTAATAAAAGTCAGTGTGTGTGGAGAAACTAGGGCTCTACTGTGTCACTCTACTTAATTTAGAGCAGCCAGTTATAACTCGGGTTGATTGCCATTAAAAGCCAAATTTGTCTTTGCAATCAGTGTTGATCATCATATATCTCTGAAGGCAACAGGAGGGGAAGCCAGAAAGTTCTGCCATGCCACTTGAGAAGCTGTTTCCAAGGACAGGACTTTGGATGGTCTGAGTGGACTCTGATTTGCACACCTTTGGTTCTCTTGCCAATTTGTGTCTTCACCCAGTAACAAGGCTGAGCAGATCTCCAGAGGTGCAGATGGGGAACAGCACCTTTTTTAAATCGCTGCTTTATTATCTTGTCCCTCTTCTGCTTCTTGAGTTCTGTACAGCTGGGTGGGTTAATTTATTACTTTCCCATCTTCTGTCTTCTTCTTTGGCTGAATTCCCCATAGTAAAATATCCTTATATTGCACACATCCTGGAAAGTTGTGTATTCATTTGAGTTTGAAAGTGGTCGTTCAGAGCAGCCAACAGACGAGTTGTTTAGCTGAGATCTGCATGTCCCTGTCCAGTCTCAGCAGAAATGTACATCTGTGCAGGATTGTGGAGCTCAGGAGCTGCAATATGCTTATATCATGGTCAACTTCTACCACTTCCTGGTGTGTTTTGGGAGCTTGTCCAGGGATGTCCGTTGCCATGGCTCTGGACTTCTGCACTTGGTTTCTAGCATTCTTATGCATGGTCTGATCAGTCTGGCAGGGGTAAAGAAACAGATTTAATGACTGTGCTTGTGTGAATTGCCATGAATTTTGTCTCTGTTCCAGAAGCTGTATCAGTTGTGTGCTGGTCAATGCTCAATATCAATAGATTTATACTGGGTTTAATAAGACATGTAAAGAAAAATGCTGCAAATACTTTCTTTTGCTTGGACAAACTGTAAATAAGCAGCTCGCAGTTTAATGTTGTTTAGTGAAGCCTATTCAAGCAGATTTTCTGCCTGTCATGTTGATCCAATGAATGCCTGATATTATACAGTATTTGTTATTATTTGGTTGGTTTATTCCTGATTTATTACCTATGCAATAGTAGTTAAATGCTCTCATAATATGCAGAGTGTAAATAAAAATATCTAACTCAAAATAGTGGTTTCATTTGAGTTACCTGGGTTTGGTAGTGACGCGTTTGACTCTGTCATAGTGTTGCCAAAAAATTCTGCCAAGAAATGGGAAAGAAGTCTTTAAATGTAACAGTCAAAATCCTGCAGTCCTGAGAATTTCTTTCACATATCTTACTGGTATTTGCCTCTTCTCCTTGTTCCCTCATAAGTGGCTGTATCATCAGTTTTGTTTACATCTTAAAAATAAGTGAAATGCAATTGTCTCACTTTTCCTAATGCCTCCTTTGAATATGAATGTTGTCTAATGATGTGTTTCTACTCTTCTAAGAGCTAGGTGAGTTAATTTGAAAAATTCACCAGCAGCCCAGAGCAGTGAGTGCTTGTAATTGCCCACCTGGTGTGCAAGATATGCCTTTATTTAACAGAAAACTTCAAAAGCTCAGTGAGTTTAATTAAAGTGTATGGAAGAATAAAAGTGAGATTGAAAAGGCAAAAATGGAGGTGGAAAAAACCTAGAATAAATACAGGGAACTGCCTTAAACTGTGTTAGAATCTTTCAGGTGAGTTCTTGAGCATCAACACAGGACACACCTTAGCTTCAGAGCAGGACTGTGTAGTAGGATCTAAAACAAGTTATCAAGCTGGAAGCATTTGGAACCAAGCCCTGAAGATACCTGTTAGAAGAGCTCAGACACAGAAGAAGAATGTTCATTTGTACTGCAAACATAAATCTTTGCAGTTGGTAGATACTTCTTTGGGAAGTATCATGTTCACATGATGTAATTTCTGTATATATGTTCTAAAGAAGATTCTCAATGATATTACATGTAATCCAGTGATGACTTGCTGATATGGACAGAAAAGGCTAATGTAAAATTTATTAAGTACAAAGAATTAATAATTGGAAGTTGTCATTCAGTATCTCAGTTTTCACTGTGATACGGAGCTAAAGCTGCAGCAGTAAGAACTGCCAAGTCATCCAATTTGTGAAATATTAATTCAAATGATGTGGAAATTTTCTGTGGTTTTAGTATAAATACTGAGATGTCAATTTGGCTCAGGTTCAAAATCCTATGATAAATGCCTTATTCAGCTTGTGTTTGAGAAGGTAAGCAGGAAGGAGCAAAGAAAAAATAATGAAGTAACAGGACTTAAAATAGATAAACACCAAACTGAGAGGAAAAAAAGCTCTGAGTAAATAAATAAAATTTTGGTGGTTTTTGAAGATACTGAAGAACGGTATCTTCACATAGCAAAATACTAAATTCAAACATATGCATGTGGTTAAGTCTGAACTTAGAGAATTAAATGCACTCTCTTTGCATATTTCATCGATGAAAATCTGAGTATAGCTCCCATTAAAATTGCCAGTGAGGTGTGGCATGGGCTGCAGATTAAGATTGTGTTATAGGCATGGCTCCTGCTCTTTGCTCTTTGCTGTGAAGGATGGAGGCAGAAAAATTTTTTAAACAATTTATAAGGTTAATAAATAATTATGCTTTCATTTCTTTGTACTGATTAATTTTTTTTGAGCTTGTTTGTGTATTTTAAACTACAATAATAACTGGTAGAATCGGGCCACAGATACTGTTTTCTGCAAGATGGAATGCCATAGGAATTGATATAATGGGATATTTTAAATTTGTATTCAGATATTTGCTTTTTTTGTCTCTAAACAACTTGTACAGAGTTCTTTATGTTGTTTGTTGTGATAGCAGAGATGATTCATCATGATCTTTTGACTTTTCTCCAGTGCTGTGTAGTCATGAATAGCTGTGAAAGGATTTTATGTAATGATAGTGAATTTCCTCAATTGCTCTAAGACATGGAGCTGAATAATGTGTGCTGAAATAACTATTTACTGACAAGTTATGTTTGGAACTTGAGGGGAAAAAAGTGAATGTCTCCTTACCACAGGTACATAATTTTTAGAGGAGAATGTTTCTTAGGCAAAAGATTAGGAATTGGGCCAAAGAAGCCCATATTGCTTCAAAATTCTTTCTTACAGAAAGAATGCTCACAGAAACATTCATCTCTTTCTAAATGCAAATATATCAATTGTTGGTCCCCTTTACCAGAATACTGCAGAAATGGTTGATGCCAGTATTTGCTTGGGCATTGGCTACACCTTTATTTCTGTTCCTGGCTCTTGCTTTTGTTGCTGCTAATCCTCTGCTGAAAAACTCATAAATGCTGTTGTGGGTAAAGCACTTTACCATTTCTTTTCAGTTAGACATGGTTAAGTCTTGCCCTGAGGAGAGCTGAGTACCGATTTAAAGAGCTGGTTTATAAAAAAACTAAAACAACAAAAAAAAAAGTCTTCTCAAAGTCTTTGTTTTCTCAGTTTTCCATGTATTTTTTAGCAATGCCACAGCTCCAAGAACCACACTGAGAGTTATTGTCTACCTCTGAAGGGAAAAGCTGCCTTTGGATACAGCTCAGGTGTGGTTCAGCCTTGTTTGAGCTGATTACTGACATGGCCACAGGCACAGATATCTTTCCTTTGTCTCCAGCTGTTAATGTGTCCTTTTCATCACGTCCTTCAGTTTTGTAATTTCATCCATTTTCTCTGTGTTCAGTTTCTTTTTTTGCAGAGGGATTTAATTCTGCTCTCCTCAGTCTTTGTGGTATATTATTATTTGTTGGCATTGGTGAGACTCCCTTCTACTTTTTTATCACTTGTGAAACTGGTATGTGGTTTGTTTTACTTGATGAGGTGCTTGAAATAATGAAGTTGGGTTTAAGTCATCTACAGTTCTTACCTAACCCCTCACATTTTTGTTCAACAATGCAATAGGCTCTTTGTCTGCTGGCTTCTCTGCAGTGGTGAGGAAATTACAGATAATGAGAAACCAGGAAGTCTGTTCCTTTCCGTGGGTTTGCATGGTTTGAAGTAATAAATCATATAGCCTGGAAGATTTAATGTTTGATTCTCAATGTGCCTGCAATAGGGAACTCAAATATTCCTCCCAGATCCCTCACCAGGACTGATGCTGTTCTATATTAGTCTGTAATTTTGCTGTTCTATAAAGACTTGTCTGATTTAACCTTTTTTTTTTTTTTTCTGTTTTGACACAAAGTGAGATTTGGAGTCTGCTCAGACAGTCTGTGGAGGTGAAGCACTCTCAGTATTGTACATCACAGCTTGCCAGCTGCTGCTGGATGTTACACTCCTTTTTTGCCTTTCCAAGGGGTTTACGTCTTCATAAAATGCGGGTTGTACAGTGAATTTTAGATGCTAATTTACTTGTCTTAATTGATCACTAGGCTTTCTCCTGCAAGTGTTTATCTAAAGATGATGTATTTATGTCAATTCTGTGGCAAGTGCTGGATGCATATTCTTGAACTTGTATGCAAGCAGCACTGTTAATTATCAGCTTTCACTAAATGAGTCCTGAGCTCGTGTTGAGTGTTGGTGTCAATTCAGGTGAGTGAATTCACATGATAAATAGTAATAAGTATAACAAAGCAGAAGCAGTAGTAACACAACAGCACATTTGATGTATCAAATAGAGCATTTTTCTGGCCAAACAAGCATTTAATTTTTGTAATAACAGATGATTTGTGAAGCTGATGTTTCTTTGAAAGGAAGAGAGATGAGTAGATTTTTGACAAGCTATATTTGCTGTCTGGTTACAAAAGCCATGTTTTGCTTTGTTGCTATTACAGTGCCAACAGGAGGGAAGAGATTACTGTATTTTGTTAGAGCTGGTTGCAAATTGTACTTCTGTTACACTCAGGAAAAGCCATTCCCCTAGAGCCTTAATGTTTCATTAAATTATACTGGGTTTTGATGGGGAGGAAGGACAGTGGAGAATGCTTTTTAAAAAGCTTTAGAAGGTTGTGTTTCAACACTTATGAGAAGAAGTTTGGGTGTTCTGTGTTTAAAAAAGCAAAAGGTTGCCATTGAATTGAAATGCTTATTAGGCACCTGCAGAGGGTTTTTTTGTTGTTGGTTTTTGGTTCTTTGGTTTTTTTCCCCTTGAATATTGAGTTTTCTAGTTGTCTTTAAGAAAGTGTTTTGACGCTTCTCAAAGGGGACAGGGTGGAAAAAAAAGCTGATTTTCAAAGAGATCTGCAGAGTAATTTCTGTTAATTCAATTTATACAATATAATGTTAAGATAATAAGGCTGCAGATGAGGTGTCATATTCTCATTTGATGCAAACAAGTACTGCATAATGCATTCTCCAAGTTACAGATTCATTCCAAGCCTGAAGCTTAGAGAATTGGTTAAGCTTCCTGTTTTCTAAATTCTTTTTGATCTTGACCTTGGGCATATTTCAGCAGCAATAAATGATTACTCAGTTTGATTTTATTAACATGTGTGTGTTGGGGTATTTTAGTTCTTGCTTCTGAGCCAGTGGGTTTCAATTTTACTTCCCCTGTTAACCCTTCTCAGGGGGTGACACAGAGACAATTCAAAAATCTAGCTCAGAGCCAAATGGAATATTTGTGGCAAAATCATGTCACTGATCTGATGTCATTTGTGAGTATAAAGAAGTCCTATCATTAGAGGACAAATGTACTGTTCCTGTATAGAAGTGCTGCCTTCTGAATGATACATGAGATTATGTAGAAAGAGTCTGTTTATTTTCTTTTTTTAAAAAAATATGAACAGAGCAAGCACTAGAAAAATAAGATTTATATACTGCAGGTTAAAATACTTACCTGCATTTCATTTTTTATGTGGTGGTTTGGTTTTTTTTAATGTGGGAAAATTTTCCCTGAATTTTCAGGTGCAGAGACAAATGGAGGATCTGCACTGCTCAGAATTCCACTGCAAAGAAATACAGTAGTGATAGCTGATAAAATGGGCTTATAAGGAAAAAAGCATAGCATTGTAGGGAAGCAAAAGATTATTCTGTTTTAGGGGAGCCACGTTTCTTTACTTTGCTTTTCCTTTATCAGAGGGACATGTGGAGTGACAGACCAATGAGATGAGAATGAACGTGGTGCCTGTGTTATTTGAGACACCCATGCAGGCACAGCAGCAAAGTCTTTCTGGTATAAGGAAAAAGCACATTTCTTCTGTCAGTGAGGTTTCCAGTTGGTCTCAGACATTCCCACTCGAATGGAGGAGAAGGTGCAAGATTGAAGGTGTGACTTGGAGGGTCAGGGGAACAGACTTGCAGGAGGAGAAGGTTCTGTTGGCTGTTTAACAGCACAAGTCCCTGTTTGTAGCTCGTTTGACACACAGAGCTGTGTGAAGCCCTTCCTTCGGTTCAGGGAGGCAGAAGCATCCTCCATTCCCTTGAATTACTCGCAGCATCGTTCTGCTGGAGTTTCTGCTCTTGCCTTGAGCGAGAAGTGTTTGCAGTGCTCCTCTCCAACTTCACCCTGCTCAGTTATGGGCAGGAACTCCTGCAGAGCTGCGAGCTCCACCTCACTCACAAGCACCTGCAGAGAATTTCATACTTTGAAAATAAAACTGCATGTAGATAAAGTGTAAAATACAAAACAGGTACACAGATATAAACGGGAGAAGTCAAAGATACATTAAAGCTGACCTCACTGTTGTTGTCATTCGTATGTGCTCACTTTCAGGATAGGAAAGAAGATTGTTCTAGAAACAGATTGTAGTTTTTATTTACTTTTATTTTTTTAACTACTGTACTTTAAACTCAAGAGAGAGGTTACTGTTTTTATTACATAGAAAACGCATGCAGACCAGAGTGCTGGGATAAGTAGTCCAAGGAGCACTAATCACCTAACATTTGTCATCCTGATTTCCCTTAACACAGCAATTTTTTCTGAAGAGATCCATCTGATGATACTGTGTCAAAGTAATTAATTATTTTTCCTATTTTTAACTCCTACTTCTGTTTGGAGAGAGTGTTCTAGTTGAAGTAACCAAAGTAGTCAGTGTGGTATGGATAAAATGACTTGCAGGTGGGTATGAGACTGATTAAAAACACTGTAGCACAGTTCTTAAGTTGTTATCAAAATTAAAGTAGTACTAAAATTAGAGATCTAACCAGGCTCCAGTATTATTTGTTGCATCCAATAGCAGGGCTGATGGTAGAAAAGAGGACTGCAATTCTAAAGGGTAAAGACACCTTAGAGAAATGGTTGAAGAGAAGTGAAGTGCAGTTGAACCAGGGACAAATGCAAAGTTGTGTGTCTGTCTTCAGATAGAGAGGAGAGAAACAAGCTGGGGAACAGCTCTGTGGGAGCCTAGTCCTTTACAGTGGTAACAACAGCACAATAATGTCTGTCTGAAAAAAAAAATGTAGACAAACATTTATCAAAAATAATGCGAGTGTTGTTGAATTTCTTGGGCGAAAAGTGCATTTATTGTCCTCTGGTGCTTCTTTCCAGGTCTTATTCTTATGAATGTCTGACTGAAATCCTTTCAGCTTACAGTTATCTGTAAATACACTACAGCACTGTGGGCAATCCCGCAGAAGAGAAGGCAATATATATTCCTAATTATGTTTTAACACCTATTACATTGCTGGAACAACAACTGGGGAGATTTGCAATTTAGTAATATTAGTAGATTGTTGGGGTTTTTTTGTTGTGTTGGCATGTACTTGAAAATACAAAAGTAATCACTTGAACAGGATGAATATATATACTTCCTACCTGTAACTGAGATTGTTCTAATCAAATTTTTGAACCTTACACTGAGACCCAGGTTTGCATATTTCAACCATTTTTGGGCATTTTCCCTTTGCTATTCACCTATGAAAGCTTTTATTTTAACATAGTGTGGTTAACAAAACATGGTTCTTTTTGACCCAGATATTTTTAAAATTTGTGTTTAAATGTGTTAGTGGAATGACAAGATTAAAAGCAATTCAAATTGCTTTTAGTTCAGCAATACAGTAAAAGCACAAATGTCCTAAGAGTCACTTCAGAGATTAGAATAACATTGTTAGCGTGAAAAAAATTTCTATTTTCCAGGTGATTTTGAATCAATCTGCCTGCTTTTGATAAAGCCACCCCTCACTGGCCCCTGTCAGATTGTCAGTGCTGATAGTGTGGAGGCAGATATCCCCCTGTATTGTGCTGCCCCTGTATCTCCATCCTCATCAGTATTGACCTTTTTCTGGAGGAGCCATATCTCACAGACAACACCACTCTTGCTGTGTTTTGTGTTTTCAGCAGATATGTCTTGGGTTACACTGGCAGCACAGGCTCCTCTCATTTGTCACCTGCTCTGTGCTGTTCTTTCTGCTGGGTCACAACAGGCAGAGTGTGACTGTGTCCCTGCGCTGCTGCTGCCGCTCCTTCACCCGCATTTGCCTTTTCTGCTGCTTCGACACTGCTCTCCCAGAACTTCTGAGCCAGAGGGGTGAGAGCTCTGAATCCCTGCAGCAACCACAGGAAAAGTAAACAGGAAAATCTGCCGAGCAGGGAAGCTGAACCTTTTCATGTCCTGCCTCAAATGAACAGTAATTGTAGATAGATGGGTTCAACGAGTAAGCAGAGCTGCACAACTGTACTGGAAACAAAGAATATAGCGTGTACAGGGTAGTAATTAATTAATGCAACTTGAATAACTTGCATTGCTAGACTTTTAATTGAACAGCAGCAGTAAAAATCAAATCGATTCCCCTGTACTGCCAGAGGAGGGGGGAAATCTGCGTGAAGAAAGCAGGTGCTGGAAAAGGAGGGATTCTTGGTCCCGCTTACTGTGCTTTAGTATAGTTAAGTTGTGTTTGTAGCCATTGATTTTCCCTTTGCATAAATTTGTTGTTAAAAAATACAGGGGATTTTCCAGTGTTAGGAAAGAGATGCCTTTTAGTGGTGCATAGTGTAAAAGTGGCAATGTCTCCATGCTGGAAAGGTGGATAGCACTGCAGTACTTCAGGAGGGTAAAGCATTGTATCTATGCAGGGGAGTAAGGCTGGAGGGGATTTTTTGGAGGGAGATTTCCATTATGAAACCTTCTGGATGATATGGTGGTGTTTGACTGAGGAAAATACTTCCATATGAGATGTTTCATTTTTGTGCTGCTGCCTTTCCATCGTGCTGTTTATCTTGGGTGTTGCTGGATGAATTGAGTATCACATGTGCTAGTGAACCAATAGGATCCCAAACCCTGTTTTTGGAGATTTGCTGAAGAAAGCCCTGTACCTACAGAGACCTACAATTCAGACATGCATGTTATCTGCCCACTTTCTCTCCATTGCTATTTAAACCAGTCTTTCTATTTTTCTGCTTAATTCTTATTTTCCATAACAGTCTGCATTGAAATTCTTTATTTTATCATTGACATCTCTGGTGCTGGTTACTCTGCAGATATTTTCACAGCTCTCTTTGCACTGTGTTAATATTACACCTCTGTAAGAGCTATGTTGGCAAATACAGTAATGGTAGTAGAAACATGCAGTTTTGTGGTCTTTTCCTATGGTGTTCCACACAAAGAACAGTGCAGTCTTTGGCTCAAGTTTTTTTGTAGTTATCATCTTCTATTTATTTTCCACTTGGAAAAATATGCAGATTACATCATGGTATTGAAGCACATAACTGTTACTTCAAATTCAGATTCTCTACTGCTTCAGAATAATTTTGATATAATTTTGATAATTTTGGCTGTTGATACCCACAATTCCAAAGACTATCCTGTAAAAATCATGTATGGCTTCTGTTAACATATAGCAATTAACTAGAATAAACCTTCCTTTTTTAATCACACTATATATTATATATATTAAATATATAACTATACATATAAATATATATTATATATATAGTGTGATTAAAAAATAAAGGTTTATTTTAGTTAATTGCTATATGTTAACAGATACTGTTTTCTTCCCTCTAAGTGTATTCTACAAATGTGCATTAGATTTGAATGAGGCTTGGGTTTTGCTGGTTTTCCCCTTAAAAATGCACTTAAATCATTGGCTGTCTCAGTATCCTCAGGTGTCAGAATATTGCTGGACTAGCTCCTAAATTTCAAACGTAAATGTAATATTGGATCTCAAATTGCCTTGCTATGTAGGATGTGCACAACACGCTGCCTTTTGTTTGCTTTGTACACCAAAGGAATCTTAAGTCCAAATTTAAATTTTTGTGGCATTATAAGCACTTAATTTTGTAGCTAGGGAACTGAAATTCACACAGTGGGAACACAAGGGTGAGATCTCAAAATGGACTAAAATTTTCTCAGATTTTTTTAAAATGGTTTACCTTTTAATACTATGACATTGGTTTCTCTATACACTGATTCTAGTGTCCTGTTGCTTACCCAGCTTGATATCTTAAGTTCTCTTTCTCATTATATGCTGGAACTTAACTGCAGTTTGAATGCTCTTAAACTTCGCTGGACTAAGATGAAATCATTCTTTATATGCACAAATACTTTCAGGGAAAATTTAAAGGATTTATATTTTGTTTTTAAAGGCTATACTTGTAATAACAGACTTAGCATTTGTATTTAGTTTGCTGGCATGTTTATGCAAACTTTAAGAGAAAAGCTTAACTACATCTTTTGTTGCTGCGTAGTTTCAGCATGTAAATTGGTATTTACAGAAAATACCATGGTGAGGGGATCAGAACACTCCTTTATTTGCACAGACTGGTATTTCAAATACTAACTCAGCTTCACACATCAGTCTGACAGCTGATGAATACTGTTTCACTGGTAACATTTTTTGGTTTTGTTTTCATTTGGGCTGAAACAGTTTGCTTACGTGCATCTTATTTGTTGCAAGTAGAAATTATAAACAATGAGGCGCCAGCTAAACAGATTGCTGTACAGTTCTAAGGAATAAAAAGAAAAATATTCATTTTGTGACACTGGCAAAAGCACAGATATTTTAAACTGTGGTGATCTATAGTAATGGAGAATGCTAGCCTAGGATGTAAGGGGTTGCACAAATTGTAGGAAATTTACTGCATTTTTTTTTCAAATTGCACAAGTTCTGGAAGAGTAGCTTAAGATAAACATTGGACTGTTTTAACACTCCAAAAGATGAGGTTTTCTGTCCCTGTTGGAATAACTTTACAGTAAACAAAGAACATAACTGCACCAAAAACATTCCAGCTTCAAAAAAGTGTCTTAATGGTTTCAGTGCTGTCTTATTTTCTCTAATTACTGTCATTTCTGTATTGATCAGAGAGGATTAATTATTTACTACCACAGAAATGTACTTTCTAAGTAATTCTTCAGATTAAGTATTTATATGGATTCTGACATGCATTCTGTTGCTTAATAGCATATATTTAATGTTAATTAACCCCTTGCATCTTGTGTAATTGGTGTATGATGTTCTTATGACATGTAGTCAAGGTCAGTAGATTGGAATGGGCAAAGTGTGTGTGGGGACTGTGTATTCAACAGTCCTTCCTTGGCCAAGGTCAGAGCAGTTTGGGGAGAAAACTTTTTAGATGTTTTGATAACACACTTCCAGTATCTTGAAACATGGACGCCTGTCCCAGAACTGCAGTTGTAATGAATTACTAGTGTGGTCGTTTATATTGATTACACACAAGTGGAAGCATCTGAAGCTAGCCAGCGCAGATCTTGTCTTCCTTGTAAAGGAGAGAAGCAATATGCAATGTATTTCTAGATATTTTAGGAAATGAAATTAAATTTGGTACCCTCAGGCTCTGCATCAAACACCAGTGTGTCAGGAAGAAGTTGGAAGAAGTATGAAATCTTCTCTGTTGGAAGAAGAAATCTTTGCATGCAGTTTTTGCACACAGCCCTATGACATGGAAGTGTGTTCACTGCACATTAAATATCTGTCATTGAACCATTGGTGTTAAAAACCCCAAAATTATTAATTAAGTCTCATTGAGGCATTTCAGATCATCAGAGAAGGTTTGGAGTTGAAGTTAAGAATTTGGAACAGATAGGGACTTGTGTTCCCAATGGAGACCAGTACTTAGCAGAAGTATTTACTTGCCTTTAATTATAGAACACCAGATTAGAAGGGACCTCAAGGATCATCTGGTCCAATGTTTCTTGACAAAAGCAGAGTCTAGACAAGATGGACCAGAACTCTGTCCAGCCAATTCTTGAAAGTGTCCTGTGCTGGGGTATCTACCACTTCATGCAGATTATTCAAATGGATGATTGCTCTTATTGTGAAAAATGTTCCTTTTGGAATCTCCCCAGGACAAACTTGTACCCCATGCTCCTCACTTTTTCCCTCTGATTGTTTGTAAGCAAGAAGTTTCCATCTTCCTTGTAGCCATCCTTTAAACACTGGAATGTAGTGATAAGGTCAGCCCTAAGCCTTCTTTTATCAAGGCCGGACAAGCCCAGTTTTCCCAACCTCTTTTCGTGTGTCAGCTTCCCAGTCCTTTGATCCTCTTTGTGGCTGTTCTTTGGACCCCCTTCATCTTGCCCACATCTTTTTTGGCTAGAAGGATCCAAAACTGAACACAGTACTGCTGGTGTGGCCTGGTAAGTGCTGATGAGTAGAAGGGGGTGATGACTTGTGTGTCTGTGCTGGTACTGCAGCCCAGCCTCCTGTTGCCTGGCTTTGCAGCAGCACAGTGTTCACTCACATTCACCTTGTTGCACCCCAGGTCTCTCCCCACTGAGCTCTTCTGGGCTAGATTCCAGCCTGTGCAGCACACCTGGACTGTGTTTTTCCCAGGTTCAAGGCCTCATGCTTGTCCATTTGAACTCCTTAAAGATTCTTGTTAGTCCATTCTTCCAGCAGGAATAACATGTCTGTTCCTGCAGGGTGACTTGCCCTTCCAAGTGTCCACTTCCCCTTCAGTTTGGCGTCATGGGCAAACTTCAACAGGATATATTTGATCCCATCATCCAGGTCATGGATGATGAAAACATTAAATAGTGTTGGTCTGAATGTCAGTCCCTGGGCCCCCCACTTTGAGGAGCGATTTCCCATGCTTGGTCAGTTCCCACCCCTGCCACAAGGACCATTTGTCCAGACCATAATAGCTCAGTTTCTCTAGGATGAGGCACTGAGGCTCTGTATCTCTGTGGAGATACTCAGGTAGACAGCAGCCATTAATTCTTACCAGCAGAAGAAATAAAAGGAATAACTTTAAAAGTGTGCAGAATTACACATACCCCACCCTACAAGATGGATATATGTGAGAGGGTGTTAGAATGGAACAAAAAGGATTAGAATTTCATGAAGGAAACACAAAATACATACACAGGATGCATTTTTTTCTGAAAACGCGGCATTGAGAAATTGTGAGAGTTAGAATCCTTGAAGGGGTGGGACAATGATTTTACCTATTAAATTTACCTATTCTAAATTTTGCCTGCAATACTTTAAGGGATCGGAATGCTCACCAGGCATAAGGTTGAGTTCAGCTTCTGTGCAGCATTACAGTAGTGTTCAGTAACCTGTGTGCAGTCTGTTCCCTCAGAACCCTATCCTCACTGCATATATTATGTGTATAAACGCCTTCTTTGAGCAGAGGTACTATCTTGACTGCCAGCTGTAGTTCTTGTGGTGTAGATTTCGATGGGTAAACAGGGAACTCTTCAGCCCTCTTAGACGTGTCGGCTTTTAACAACACTGACATTTTCAGGAAAAAGTGCAATCTTGTTGACTGTAGTATATCAACAGGTTTTTTTTCCTCATTGCGACAATAACAATAGATTGAAGATTTCTGCCACGTGAAAATGAGGGTTGTGTCTTGTGTGTTTCATGGTGGAAGTCTGATTTTTATGTCTGTTTTGAGATAAGCTACAGGAGAAATGGCTCATGTACATCACCTGCTTTTCTAAACATGGTGCTCACATCTGCAACCAACAGCAGATTCAGGTGCAGCTCTGACTGTATTTACAAAGATTAGAAAGATGCCAGAAGAGTATCACAGGAGACTTATGAATGTTCTCATCATGAAAGCAGGAAGGCTTTATGTATTTCTTATCAGCTCCTTTAATGGTAGCATCCACTGTGTTACAATATGATCATCTCCACAGCAGTCCAGATGGGGTTTACAGGAGGCAGTGACTTTGCTAAGCAGATGTTTCAGAGCTTATATATATATATCTATATCTATCTATCTATATATATATATCTATCTTATGTCTCTGGGTGTTACTAAGTTAAATGCATTAGTATACTGCTTGGCACGTTCTTAAATTGTATGATTAGACTTTACCTGTCTTCTTCTCGTAAGTTTTAGTGCCTCCCATAGCCTGTTTTGAGTCTCAGTTAATATATGTAGTGACTGCCTTTCCATAAGGATGAAATGTACAGAATTGAAAGGAAAAAAGGCATTTGGACAGAGCCATAGGTCTCTTCAGAAACTGCCTTCAAGACCTTGGGCAAGACACAAAGCTGCCCTTCCTTTTTTATTAAGTGAAGAGTGTGAATAAAGGAACTGCTTTATTCATAGATGTACTGAAATAACAAAATGAAAGCAAAGGAACTACTGTAGTGGGACTATAACAAAGGTTAGAATTCATTATTCTGATATTTTTAGAATTTAAGGACGTCAGTATATGGTTCTTATTCCTTTTATTTCTTTGTTGTGTGATTTAGGATTTATATATTGGCTGCTTGTGATCATTGGTAGAAATTTAAACATTCTGTGGTGAGGGGCCCTGGGTGCTGCTTCAACTTACATTGCTGGGGTTTGCTGCCAAGCAGAACGATGGGGAAGAGATAATTTAAGAAGGTGGCGTAACTTCAGAAGGCTCAGCAACATATTTTAGCTGCTGTCGTGATTTCAGAACAGTAATTCAGTATCTTCTTGGTTGACAGTGGGGGCAGCTGTCTCTGCTTCCCACTTCTTGTTGAAGAAAAGGTTGTAAGTGTGTGTGTGTGTGTAGACAGCAGGGACTGCACTTTTTTAAGAGGTTGCTTTATTGTCCTAGAGGTTACTCCTGAACTGTAGCTCCAGTTGTAGTAGAGATGAAAAGTTTATATAGAAAACTAACAACACAGCACAAGCCTGTAAGTCTCATCCAGCAATAAATGACTGTGTCCAATAATTAAAGATTGGCTACTGAGGGAAAGGAATATCTCTTCCTTTTTAACTACGGACTCACTTTGTTCATTTTTCCTTTAAGATATTCTGGTTGCAGCATGGCTATCTGCCATCTCTGTCTCAGAGATCCTTCTCTGATGTTCTCCAGAGTGCTTTGTTCTTATTATATCATTCCTTTTACTGAAAGTTCTGTGTGTGTGAAGGGAGAAAGGGAAACCCATTCCAGGGAGCTCAGTGACTCCTCCCAGCAGGACTCAGCAAGCCACTGGCATCTGCTGTTGCAGAGCTACAGGAGCACTCACAGCAAATGCATGATAATAAATATCCTCTGAAATATCTCCAGTTATACTATTGAGTAATAAATCATTGTTCCTTTAAGTAGACTGTATTTTTTTATAAAATAGGTTCTCTTACTGTATGTGAATTTATGCTTATTATTAAATGTTCAGAGGAGATATGCCTATGCATTATAAAACTGGAATAAATAAATTCAGGGAATTACATGAGAAAAAGCCTAAATGGAGTAAGTACTGTTAAATATAGAGAAACATTACGAGTTCAATGTTATCTGAGTGTATTAAAAAACAAGTATAATGTTGTGGTTGAGAATGAAATTACATCTGATCTGTTAATTTTGTAACAGATGCTAAGAAGAAAACCCAAAATTTCGTGTACAAAATGTCCATTGACTTGATGCTTATTTTAAATTAACTTTTTTTTTAATATCCCTTTGTGTGTAGACTGGAAGAGGCCAAAATTATGAAGAAATAATGCTTTTAGATATTATTCAAACACCTGGCTCTAGAGATGGGGTCTCCACAAGTCTTGGACAGAACCAGCAGGTACCTCCTGGCAGCCCAGTTCTCCCAGGTTTGCTGGTCACTGTGGCACGTTAGCCAGAGCTGCTCCTGGAGCCACATGTGATGCTTTCTGGTGTTCAAGAACACATGGATTCATCCTGATGATTGCAAAATCAATTTGGTAAGAACAGCATAGTGTGGCATATTTTCAGTACATCTGAGGGCAGCGTTAGTTTCCTATGAAAATGAAAAGTTTTCCTCCTACTTGTAATTCTCAAGTCAGTAGCTTGGATGAAAAGCAAATGAAATGCTACTTTTTGGCCTCTCTGCAACTTCAAAGGCAAAGATTTTTCTGGGTTTGGATGAGTTCTTTCTAGGTAAACACAGACAGCTCAAAGAATACCTGCAGGTCTTTGGAAAGAACAGTCAGACTGCAGCTTTTTCAAGCTGACTGTTCATCACACACTACTCACTGATCATCTCTAGCCTTGTTTTTTTTCCCCACTTCCATGCAGCTCCATTTGTATACTCCATAAATAGTACAAAAGTACTTGTATTCCTTACACTATGTAGTCCCTGCATAGGATAAAAGTGAAAATATAGGCAAACATTTATACTCGCTAGCATCTGAAAAAAATACTTTGAGGAGTATTGAAAAACATACTTGGACTTGAATTTATTTCACTTAGGAGTTTGAAGGAATAGTTTGCTAATGGATTTTTTAATTGCTGAAAAAAATTAATAATGACCTCAGCTGAAGAGAATAAAGTGGAAAATAAGTGAAACAGAGTATCCCATTAATTGTCAAAATGGATATATTAAAAAGTGTCTCTAAGTTTTCATTGTGTATATTCTGGTAAGTAAATTAAATAGGTCTAAATTTTGAAAGCAGGTTTTTTGGTTTTTTTTTAGATTCAGTTAACTAGCAACAGTATTATTGTAAGGTAGCTGTGCCACACACATACATGCTTATTTTAGATGCTCTTTCCTGAGAGTATTGCTGTGATGAGGTAGAGGAAAAAACTTACTGCAAACTATTGGGAGGGATGAAAAAAATCTCAACAAAACTGCCCCAAACCCCATAGTATTCAGAAGTTATATAGATTCTTCTCTCTATCATATTTATCCTACTATCTGTGTGTCCTTTGAAATTACCTTTGTCACTGTTCTTCTTTGGGAACTAGTCTGGCTGAAGGAATGGACCAACAGAAATCTGATGAAAATCAGCAAGGACAAATGGATTCTCTGTGTGTGATGGACAGACCTCTGGCAGATGTGCACAGCAGAACAAGATACGCTGGTTAGAAATGTTAACAAGGAGGCTATGATGGAATATAAGGAAAATATCTTTACTCTAAAGGTAACTAAGCATTGAAGCAGGTTGTCAAGGAGGTTGTGGATTCTTGCTCACTTGTAAGTCTGAGATGTGCTCAAGCAAACTCTTGAGCAACCTGTTGAAGTTCAAAGCTGGCCCTGTTTAAGCAGGAGTCTGGGCTTCCCAACGTTAATGACTTGGTCTCAAAATTCAGAGTCACAGCTGCATTTTTATGGCATTGACTGCAGCTCTGTTTTGCCCATAAAGCTATCAGTTTATTTCCACTGATTACATATATGTTATAAACCATCAGATTCCTTTCCTGTCCATAGGTTATGTGGAGAAGCTAAGTCAAAGGAATTTGACCATTACTTTTTCACCCCTGTTACTATGTTATTATTACCTATTGAGCATTTGCATGTGACCTTTCTCATGAGGCTCCTGCTATCCTATCCTGTCCTTGTCCATTGTTGTGGGAGTGCTGGGAAATGAGCACAGCAGCTGGAGAGGCACTGGCTCTGCTAACTCAGGGAACTTTCCTGTAGGGTTTAGAAAGTCCCCTGAAAAACAGAGGGGAGCTCTGCATCAATATTTGGGTGAATAGCTGTGTGCAGGAGAAGCTCACTGGTGTTGGAACGCCCTGTGCTGCTGAGCAATGAATAGCTGCTGAGTTTTGCAGGCGCTGATGTTTGTGGGTTTTTCTTTCTGCCCCTTCAGCTGTTTGGCTGTGTTCCCAAACATGCGGAGCTGAGCAGTGGTGTCCGTGTGTGTGGATCACTGAGGCCAGGCTTTTGTAACAAAAGACAAGAAATGGTCTTTTCTAACCAGCTCTCAGCAGGAAAGGACAGTGCCTGCAAGTTCATGTCCAAAGCATTGAGGGGAAAGCTAAGGACACTGAGCTGCACAGCAAACGTGAAATTGTGGAGTGAATGCTTCTGATCGAGGGAGATGCTGTGTGGAGAGGTGCAGGTCCTGTGGAGGAGAAAGAGGCTGTAAAACATGTAGATGTCTATTTTGCAAACAGGCAAATTTTACAGTGCTCAGATATATTTTCAGTGCACTGAAGTAGTAAAATCTGGGGACAGACTGGCTTAAAACTTAGTAGTAAATAGTAGTAAATCAAAATAGTATTTGATTTTACAAGTGGTAAAACTCTGGGAAAGAAATTAGTCATTCCTTTGAAAATAGGTTTGTGATTTCTTTAACCAGCCTTCTATCTTGTCTTCTTCCTAAGCAACTAGTTAGGTATTACCAAATATGTGTCCAGCCACTAAACATTTTTTGAGTAAATAGTAGTCTGATTTTTATTTTAATTTTTTTTACATAGCTTTTCAGCAATTTCTTGGTTTATTTATTTTTGGTTTTGATAGTACATATCAGGAAGCCATGACTCTTCTTTTATCCATTTGTTTTTTGTGTAAAAAGCTTTTTAAGACAAAAGAGAGGCCAGCTTTTCCTTAATGATATTTTCCCAGCTGATTATATGTAACTTGAGTTAAGGGATGTGAACAACAAATCTTAGATCCTAATGAAGTTATTTGACTAATGCAAAGTCTATTTTAGTTACACTATCTGCTGAATTTATTTATGGACTTACACATTTATTTGGATCTTACTCATGCAAAGGAGCTTTCAGATGAGGGTCCAGAATTAAGTCAGTGAGAGTCCTCATGTGCACATATATATATATATATCTATATATCTATATATATTTAAGAGATATAGAATAATCACAGTCCTGTGTTTCTAAAGGGGCATTTAAGGCTACAGATAATGTCTGGATTTCATGGGGTTTCTCACTTCAAGGTTCCTAATTTGATCTGTATCGTGATGCTTTGTTTTGCGCAGAGTGCCCTGTCTGTAGGCTCAGGAGCAGTGCTGGGCATGCCCGGGATGGGTGCTGCAGGGTCATAAAGCAGCAGATGCTCTGTGGCTGTGGGTGTGCAGGAAGATGTCCTGGTGCAGAGCCAGCCCTGCTGAGGCTGCTGGGGGAGCACTGGCAGTGGTCTCAGGTCCCCATGCAGTGACACGGGACTGGCCGCCAGCTCCTGACCGCTGTTAGGGATGCCTGGAACCAGTGTTGGGGTCTGCAGTACACACCTGCAAGTCTGGCTGGCCAAAATTAAATCTCATCTGTAAAATGGGTATAAAACAGTCTAAAGAAGCTCAAAAGAAGGTTCTCACACTGGTGTTCTGGGAAACCTTCCCTCCAGTGTGAAGGAGCTACTTGGATGTTTGCTATCTCCGAGTAGGTGGTACAGAATTCTGCTTTGTTTTCAGTTGTGTGTGCAGCTCCTAGGAAAGGATCATTATGAAGTGCTTAACCATTAAAAATATATGCCTGAATCCCTTTTTTGACCAAGTTTTGTACCCTAAAAAATTTGAAAGTTCAGTCATGTGTAGTGAGAGAAATTGACTTGTAAGTTCACTTACTTTAGTAAAGACTTGGTCCAGGCTTTTCAAAAGGAAAAGAAAAAAGAAAATCTTTTGAGTAGTGGAAATAAAATTTAGGTATCCTGGGTGCTTTCCAAAACCTACTTTTGTATATTGACTGACTTGGAACTGTTGACATTATTGTCAGCTGTTGACATAAATGTCAATTGACGTTGTAGATTTAAAAAAATGTGATCTGGGTTGCTGTCTAGTGCTCGTGGGGTAGATTGCTTTTGCATAATGCTTTTAGGTGCTCCTTTCATAGGAAGACTGATACTTTATCTGAATTGCTCCAATATGAAACCAAGTACAAAAATTGTTCTAAAATATCAACTTTGCAAAAAATCCAGACAAGAAAAATCAGTGATTTTGACATACAGCATTTTGTTAGGGTATTACGCTAAACCAGCAAGTTTGAACTGAGTATCACTTGCCTGCAGACATGCACTTCTATTACGGACTGATACAATTGTCTGTCATTTCATTAAATTATGGTTGGCATAATTTTATTGCTTTTATTTCATGAGGAGTAATTTAATTTCTGGAAAAGTGAGTTTTTAAAATATTTTGCATAAAAATTCTGTTATTACGGGAAGAAGCCGTAGTTGTTGAGGAATGTGAAGTTGAAAGATTTTCATTATGTAATTGTTCCATTAAAATAAGGGCAGGCCCTACTATTTACTTGTCATTTAAACCCTAGTTAGAATAAAATGTATTGTGTCAAGTCATTCAGATGCCTTGACATTAATTTACCATTAAAGCCAACTGCATCATGGGAGCAGTCTTGCAGAATATATATCTTTGAAAACTGGGACAGGCTGGGAAGCTTTGAAGTGTATTTCCATGGCAAATTTTACTTTTTTTTTCCCCCCCCCAGTGTTGTGGGTTTTTTCCTCTCGTTGTTTCTAACCAAACATAAAGAATATAATTCATGAATGGATACCATGCTGAAATGTGGGATCTTAACCCCGCTAATTCAGTGGCTGGGTGTTGCATGAAATAACTGCACTTCTCACTGTGATTTGCTTGGCAGCCTTGAATAAATCACAAACCTCGCACAGCTCTTGCTCTTTTTAATCTTTTTTTACATTAAAACTCTTGATGAGAAGGGAAAGAGGGCTGTGTGCTAAAATGCTGGGTCGTCATTAGAAATTGTAGGTATGTCATGTAAACAGCCTGCATCTAAAAGTGCTGATTGAAATCAGTCCTGCCATTTTCTCATGGCAAATGAGAATGAATTCAACTAGTTTGCATTTACAGCTTGCTCTTAACCACAGCAGCTCATCACTGGCTGCAATAACCTGATAACTGAGTACAGTTTGAGAACTGAGAACAGTTTCACACTTAGCTGACCAGAGCTTCGTGCTTCTGAGAGTAGAAGTTGCCAGCAGATCATGTGCTAATTAGTTTAGAACTCACTGCAGTGGGAGCACATCGTCTGTAGGCTGGACCCAGCCATGGAAAAGTTTAATCTGTTCGTCTTCCCCTGAGTCTTCAAACCTGTGAGTGGTCTGGGTGGAGATGCTGCAGACCTGCAAACCTTGCATGCCTGAATCCACAGGCAGCAAACTGATGAAGAGGTGACAGTGTCAAAGCAGTAAATGCAATCTAAATATGAATATTAATATAAGTTAATTATATTTTTGTTGTTCATAACTTCCCTGAACATTGCTTGTACAAAGGCAGACTGCTAGGTCAGGAACTAGCTAGTTATTTTTAGGAACACTGATATAGATTTTTCTTCATCCCTTTCCCAGAATGCCAATATTAACACACTGTTCCCCAAATCCAGAGACCTTTCAGGGTTAAGATTTCAGTGTTGGTGGTGGATCAATGAAAGTTAGGTCATGGCCTAACACAAATGACACTTTCAGGAGCTCTACCTTTGAACAGAAGAAAAATTTTTATTATCTCCTCATGCCACTGCCATGAAATAATTCAGTAAAACAAAAAGAGGTACTTGCACTTGGAGCAACTCAGTAAATCAGACTTCACAAGAGCAAACTGATTAGATGAATCACTGACTCTACAGATGCATTGGAATAGAATGTCACGTGATTTTATTTTTAAAATGAGAACGTTTTAACGAACATGTGCTGACTTAAGTTCCTAAACAATAACCTCTGTTTCAGATGTGCAGTCCAGCAGCTTTCCACGTGAATGTTTTTCAGACAGTGGGTAATTCTCCAATGTTTGTGCTCTTAATTTGAGGGGACACCTGGGGGGCTCCTGTGGGGGGTTTTGGAGGCTGACAGCCTCTGTAATCCAGGCCAGCAGAGGATGCAGAAACACTTGGCTGCTCTTGCTGAAGTGCAAGTTTTAGGTATGAACAGCAGTCCTGTTCATGCAGGTAACCTTTTCTGTGGATGTGATGCTTTATTAAAGATTGAACTGTAAGCTTTCCCAGAGTGAATCAGGTTAATTGCTCCGTGTAACGAAGTGTCGTTTCTAGACACCTTGAGGTGAGTGTATACGGATGAGTCAGCAGGTGAAATCAAGACCAGACTGATGAGCAGCAGTCTTCGAAAGCTCAGCAGTGAGGACAGTCTGGGAGAGATTCTGACCTCCATGATATGCAGAATGTGAAGACAGATAACAGAGATACAAAAAAGGAAACCAGGGCTTCTGCATTGTCTGGAGAAGACAGCATGCCAGCTGGTTGAAAGGAGAAGCAAGAAAATGTTCCTTTTTTTGGATTGCTGAAAAGCATTTAAGAATCTGAGGGTTTTTTTGTTTTGTTTTTTCTTATTTTTTTCCCCAACCATCTCTTTTATTATCCTATAACCTTGTTGCATATCTAGTGTTTCAATTTATTATTTTTTTCTTGAGCTAGAGGTTGAGGTTTGTGGGCAAGTGGCTATATTGGTTGCTTTGCTTCTAGCTGAATTACAAAGCACTTGGTACCTAGAGATTTGGCAGAGCTGTTTTGTAACTCTGTAAACTGGGGCCTCAACAGAGGCCAAGGCCAGTCAGCACACCTTCCAGTGTATGTCTAAAGGAAATCAGGGATAGATTTCATTTCAGATGCCTAAAGGCTAGACTGACAGAAGCCAAAAAAAGCAATATGATGTTCCTGTTGCAGATGGTAACTAAAAAGGCTGTCTGATGTGCAGCAAGATTCTGGGTTCTGTGCTTGAACCCCGTGGGTCACTGAGCAAATGTCTATTCTGCTTTGGTAGCTTGGTTTGTTGATGATTTTTGAAGTAAATATTTGGCAGAGTACCTGTAGTAATTAACAGTGGACTGTTCTCAGAATTCATCTTTCATTGTGTTCAATAAAAAATATTTACTGCTTCATCAACACAATTTTATTCCACACAGCTGAAAATATATGAACAACAAGCTACTTCACAAATCCAAACCAGATGTGTATAAGACATTCTGCTTTTCAATGTATGGTAATTCAAATGTTCTGCCTGGAAAAATTACTTTATTGAAACCAATCAGAGGAAAAAAAATAATGTTTACACAGGCAACATCGTGTGCTCTTTAAAAGACATAAATGACAATGATTGCTAGAGAGTGTTGTCAGAAGTAAATGTGTCATTTGTTTTAAGATTTACAGTCCACCACCATTAGAGTGAGTTATTTCAAGACTGTACTTCTTAGAAAAGAAGTTTCTTAAAATATTTATTTAATTTCTTTTTTTAATAGAAGGGAAGAAAGAATATGGATGCAGGTCTTGTAGCAGAAAAGCTTTGTCTTACAAAATATTGCAGAGTACATCATCTTGAATATGTTAAATGAGCATAGGTAGGCTTAAAGTATTTTGAGTTAAATAAGCTGTTTTTTTCATAATAATTCCTTACAGTACTCTGTGCCCTAGTTATTATTTTGGCTAGTTGCTTTTCCAGATGCTTCCAAACAGAATGGCTGGTTATATTGTATCCTAAAGTGGTTTTGGGGCATAATGGGACAAGAGGCACTCATGTGCACACTTGGCACAGAGCATCTGTCTCTGTCGAAGAGCACGTTGGTTTTTGCTGGAGAATGTTTGGTTGTTTTTGTATTTTAAACACAGTTTGTCATTACATTAAATTTGAATTAAAAATAGTCAGACCTGAAGACAGATTGGTTTTATAATTTGAAGTTCTGTGTTGCCTTTTTGCCCCCTGCTTGCCCTCACTTGCTGCACACCTAAGCCAGGTCAGGTATTTTAAAGAGGTAATATGAAATAGCATTATTTATGATCAGAATTACCATGCTTGCTTTCTTCAAAAGGTAAGTGATAGGATATCTCTTCAGGATATTTTCTTCTTGACACATTTAATTTAAATTTCATATTGAAGACACAGGTCCTTGGAGCTTTTCTAGGCTTCTCAACACATAGCCTTGAGCAACTCAATCTAAATTCAGAATTTGACCCAGCTTTGAGAAGGATGCTGGACTAGCTAACCTCCCGAGGTCCCTTCCAACTTCGATCCTGTGACTTTGTGATTTAGCATGAGAAACAGCTGATTCGTTACATTTGCACTTTATAAGCTGCTAACTACATCTAAGTCTGGTGTTTTGGGTGCACATCCTCATTAGAAGTGAAATGAAACCTTTTGGCCAAATGAAAACTTTGGTCAAAATGAAAATTAAATTTGAGACAGTGGATGTAGAATGGTTCAAGCAGATTTGGTTTATTTCCTGGCTCTACTGTAAACAGTGTGAATCCCATCCAGTGGATCACTTTGTTTCTCTGTGGCTTACTTGTATTTCTGTCAAAGGCTGATAAATGATCCTTTTCTCTTTGTCTTAGATTCCTTTGTTTTCAGGACAAGGTTTGTCCCTGTGTACTTTCTTGAAGAAAGGGAAAAAAAGCCCCAGACAATTACTTTTGTTGTGATTTCATATTACTTGTGCTGGGGGTTGCCAGAAGCCACTGTCAGTGCTGTGTCTGTTCAAAAGTGATCCTGTTTGAGCAAAGAGGGTGCTTTTGGAAAACTGCTCTTCAAAAATAGGCTGCACTTTCTTCTCCCACACCCCTGCCTTGTGGGCTTTTTTCTATGCCTTTGGGTTGGCAAAAGTTTAGTTTCAAGTTTGGAGAGATAGAAGTCTCTGTAAAAGATGTGTTCAAATGTCATATTCTATCTTTACCATTTTGAAGGCTTTCCACAGAACCAGGGCAAAGTGAAGATGGAGATGGAAGGCAGAAAAAACACCATAAAACTATAGTGTTTATATTCATACTTTTCTAAAGTATGGGATTTTCCTGGGCTGAATAGAGGGATTTTGCTCTTTCTGTTTTCCATTCCTTTCATAGTCCTGTAGTGTATCAGTCAATGAGCTGTCGTGATACAGGAAATTCAAGATGCTTTTCCCCTGAATATCTAATGAAATTGGCATCTAGTGGAATAAAACTTCTGTAGTGCTAACCTAGGGGAGGTTTGCATCCTCTGCTTAAACTGGAACAAGTCGAGAATCTTAACTGCTATCAACATTGCTTGGATATGATATTTTAGATCATAGTAAATAAACACAGAGAATATTCTATCTGAGACAAACAGTGGATCTTAAAATGTTTCAGATCATTAAAAAGATTTGAGATCAGTAACTAATGTGCTGAAGCCTTTAACATCTCATGTTTATTGCTGGGTTTGAAAATAACGAAGTAGCTCTACTGTTTTCTCTAGTACCTCTGTCAAAGTGAACTGGGGTTGTTGAAATGCCAGTGTCACCAGAGGTACCCAAAGCTCCAGGGGGAGGGAGCTGATATATATTAGAGTTTTAAGAGACTTGCTGAAGCAGAGAATAATATCTTAGTCTTTTTCATGTTATAGCCTCTCCCCAGATAAAACTGAAATGAGATGCCCAAGTTGTTTACCAGCAATCCACCCCATAAATCTTACACCAAAAAAGTGATATATTTATAAACAAGCAAGCCAGAGTGCATCTGTGTAGCCACGTATGTGCATGCATACATGTACAGGACTGCATTTTGATTTAAAACCAGGTGAATGATAAGCTTATCAGATTAATGGCATCATCTTAACAAGCACAAATCCTGCACAGAATCGGCAAAAGTTATCCCTGGTGCATCTGCCTGCTTCCATAAACAACCAGACACAGATAGGAGCACTCACCAGTCTACATTTTTTCCAGCATGTTTTGCCTACAACCCATGCATATTATTAGCTCTGGCCTCTGTCCTGGTGAAACTGAGCAGTGTTTGTGTATGTACAGGCTCCTGTACACCATAATTATATGAGGAGGAGACTCAGTAATGAAAGTAGAGCAATGAAGTATATCTGCAAAACTAGACAACCAGCTCCGAATGGGATTGGGAAGTACATCTCTGCCAACAAGCCCAGATCCAAGCAGTGTGGAAATAGTGGAATTAAAAGCTGAGGAGAGGGAGAAGTTTGTAAGGCCTTTTGTGGATCTACAGGAAAAAATAAAGTGGAGTGGGGGGAAGTTGTTGTTTGTTCTGGTGTTGTTATTTTTCTCAAAATCATTGCTATGTCATGGTTACCAACATTGTACTGAAAGCCTAGATGTTTGCAATGAGTGCATATCTAATTCTTCAGCCATAAAGCCTTTACTGAAAGCCAGCTGTAAGGAAATTTGAATAACAATCAGGGAGGAAGGTTACCTTAGTAGTTCTGCAGTTTGTGACCTTTTACATGGTGTGTTTTTTCTTAAAACTCATGAGACAAATTTCCTAAGAGTAAATCTCTATTTCCTGCATTTTGTGAAGTACTCTGCATAGCTCTGATGCTAGACAAATAATATCAAATATAGCTCACAGCAATATGGAGAATATTAACATCTACGAAGTGAGACTTCTAATTGTTCTTGGTTTTGGGGCAGATTCTGTCCTGGTTTTTGCTACACTCTGATTTTTAGGATAGCTCAGAACACTAAACCCTCAGCCCTTGAAAGTTCTCCCTCTATGTAAAATGTGTCCCAGATATGAAAACTGAAAAAATTACAGATCCTCAGATTTCTTCTGGCATTTCAAGGAATACTCAAAGTACACAGCTTTTGAAATAATGCCGTAATCTGAATTGCTTCCTGATGTGCTCCCAGTGTATTCATCTGTCTAATTTTGTGAAGAGATGGGAGGGTCCCACTCTCTGTACATTCTGCCTCCAGTGCTGAAGAGGGAGGGAAGGGAATAGAAGAGATGGATGCTGGAGTTATAAGCTCTGCGGGGGTGGACAGAGGGTGGGGTTTCGGTTCTTAATTACAATTCATTAAAAATTAAGCTTAACCCTGAGAGAGAGAGAGAGAGAGAGATGTGAAGTGTTGAATCCTTCCTGTATCCTAAAATAGGGCAGCAAAAACTTGCACACAAAAGCAAAGTCTTCATAGGAGCGAAGTTCAGTTTTTTCAAGATGTCACGAACATGGCTGCAGCTGTCGGAAGGCTGAATTTCAGCCAAAGTTTTATAAATGTACAAGCTCTCAGCTGTTTGCCTGGTTGTTCAGTCTCCTCAGAAGTCTCGCATCTGTTTGATAATGCTGGGATGAAATGAGAGCCTGGGAGAATCAGCAGAAGTGGTTACAGTGCACTGCTGCACGTGGAAGGGCACTGCAGTCTCTGAATGTGTGAAGGGAGGTTTTCCAGACCCATGGCCTCGTGATGCATCTACAGTTGTGTTGGCATGGAAAAATGCAGTGATCTGTTTATTTTCTGACACAATCATTAGCAGCACTAATTGGCTGTGCTACGATAATTATGGATACAATACATGGATTTGGGGATGTGTATTTGTTTCTTGGAATATCCCAGATATTAGCACTGTTCAGACGTTTAAATAGCCATGGTGTGCGGAACAGATCTGTGGGCTTGTCTGAGACTTTATCCATCCATAGTGGATGTCTGAAAGTCCTGGCTTGCTTCCACGCTGGCTTTTGGTGGTTCTGTAAGTTTTTCATTTCTGATAGTCAGTTCAGGTGCAGTATAGATCTCAGTACTCAAAAGCCGCTTCCCTCTGATGTGAACTTCGATATACCACGAAAACACGCCGAGATTTTCAGCAATACCATGTCTTGCGTGTGCTCAGAGATAAGGCTGCCAGCCTTATGATGAAGTGTGTGGCAGGGTGTGCTGCTGCCTTTGTTTGATGCTGAACCCAGGCAGCTCATCTGCTGATGTGCTCTGTGTCTTGCTTTGCTACCAAGCTGCCGCCTCAGACAAACTCCGCGTGCAGTGTGTGCGCAAGTGGGAAGCTGGATAATAAAGACTCAAGATGTTCGTTCTGTCTTTGAAGTCCTTGTCATCTAGTGGGAAGAGAATTAGCTAGCAGAAAGTATCATCTTGAATGTTTGACATTACTAAGGCAGTAGCATAAGAAAATACATAAATCTTCTGAATAACCATGAAGCATACTCAACTGGAGAAAATAGCAAGAAAATAAGAGTAGCTGGCAAATGGAGAGATACAAGCTGCCAAAAGGGATGTCAAGCATTAATTCTACCATCTCAGGACTGATTTTTTTTTTGAATTATATTTATTTTTAGAGCCACCAGATGCCAACCTTATTGCTTATGCAAACTAGATAGTCTGAAAATTGTTCTAGCTTGTTCTAGCTCACTCCAACCTCCAGTGCTCCACAGACGCTGTTGCAGCAAAAATGAGATCAGCTTCAAGGAAAGAAATTCTGACTCTCTCCTTCTCCTAGATGGTGGGTGTATGTCTTTCTTCTATGTGCCAGTGCCTATTCAAGGGTGCTGGCATGGGATCTGTTTAAATAACCTTTTAATTTATGAGGCCTTTCCCTGTGCAAAATATGGCTAATTCAGCCTAGCCATGACTGAAGCCAAGGATTTCCACTTTGTATGGTAGAGAACTTCTGATTGTGTGCTTTCCCCTGCCCCCAAGTTTTCCATGCTTCTGCTCAGAATTTAATTAGGTCCAAACCATCACACATTTTCCATTGCTTTTTAGAGCACTCAGTCTAAATTTACTGTTGGCAAAAACAAATTGAAAGCTGAAGCAGTGTAAAAATAACTCTTTTAAAGAAAAAAAAAAAAAATCAAAAAAAATATCCCAGATTCAAAAGGAGCTATCTTGTAATTTCAATCTGAATGAGTTCTTCCAAACCAGGCTTAGATGTTTGGTTAGATGTTAGGGGCTTTCCCCTTTTTAAGAAGTGATGTCAGTAACTTTGGTTTAATGTTGGTCTAAGTGGAAAAGAAGCAGTATTATGCTTAAACCCCAGTTTAAAGCAGGTTAAATAAAAGTTCCAACTGAATTGTGAAATTAATAGATAAAATAAGTAAATAATTACCAGATTATTAGCAACATACCATACCTGCTATATATGAACTCAAAGTACCTCACTGTTTAATGAGTGGTACTTCTTCAGCCTTGAGTTCATCCAAGTTACATCTCAGCTATGTAAAATGTAGTCTTACGTAGAGATAGCTATTAGGGGTTTTTTTTTGTAATTCTCAGTGTTTGTCCTGAAGGGACCTGAAGCTGTTTGTGTGAGATTTTGTTGAACTTTCTCGATATCCTGAATTTCTAGCATTTTTGTTTGTTAGTTGGTTTTTTTTCACTTTCCTTCTCCTGCCTTGTATTTTTTGACCCCAGCCTATGTAATTTGTATTTGGAGAAATTATGCTTTAGCACCTGATGGATTGATTGTTTTATTCTTCCTTCCTTATTTTTTTACTCAGGTCCTCATTCTACTTCCTTTCCTGGTATCCTTTGTCAGAACTTGTACCAATAAAGCAATCTTTGCTCTGGGAAGATTTATTTAGGAGAACAGTAGGGTAGATTGTAAAGGAAATGATCTTTATGGTTTTTTAGGAATGGCTAAGAAGCAAGTACATCTCCATGTGAGCAGACAATTGTCTCGTGGCTCTCCCAGTTAAGCACTGAAATTGAACCTGGATAAACTGGATGAACTATTTGTGTCAAGAACCACTGTTGCAATCCACTTAGCCCATTATTTAAAGCCTCACATATTTAAGTATATATGTACATATTGGTATGACCTGGGCAACATTACATGAGAATAATTTAAAAAGCAATATGACTGGAGAAACTAACCATTCATTGGAATAGGAGGGGGCAAAATACTGTAAAGAGTATTTCTGCCTGAACTTCTTTGCACAAACCTGAAATGGGATCTTTTAGAAGAATTTATTAGTGATAGGGTTCATCTCCTGTGAACTTCTGACAGTGATTACTGAAGCATTTTGAAACTAGCTTATCTGATTTATCAGCTGATTTCTTTTCTTGGTCTCTTCCACCCTTCCAAGAGTAGCAGTTGTGCTTTCCAGAGGATATTACTAGGATTTTTACTGCTGCTGCTGCCAAAGATCTTCTGGCACGAAATCACTGTCTGAGTCAGCTTTGTAACATGACAAATTCAGAGGCAGCTGCAGTAGTGATAAGTTTGCTGCCTAGTGGGCAGCTTCTGAGTAGACAATAAATCTCCTACTAGTTATAAAATGTCATTAAAATGGCCTAACAAAATAATGATTGTGAAATAGTGTGCTTATTATTCTGGTTAGCAGGTTGAAAGATGCATAAGTGGTCTAAGTTAGAACAGCTATTCAGTTGTTGTTTATAGCTGCTTTAAAAATTAGAAGCCGTCAGAAGAGGATAATGCAGTTTTCCTGTTATCTTTTCTCACCCAGTTGTTAATTGCTCATATTGTACTCTCATATTTCAGTGATCACATCTGTTGCTTGTATATGTGTTTTTCTCCAATGTGGTGGCACTAGAGCAGCGTATGTGATGCATTTTCCAGTGGAGAGATTTTAAAATGGAATTAGGCTGCCATTGGAGGTGCTCAGTGTTGCATTTCCAGAACTGGACTTCTGTGGTTGTTGTTTTGTAGTTCTATTAGGATTGTTAATGCTGCAGTTTGTGAGTTAAACTACTGGTTTAATTGGCTTTTTCTTTTCTGTACTAGTATCTTCAGTCAACCAGAGCCTGCAGTCCTACTTTTTATGTCTAATTATGTTCCATTTCTGTGCCCCAGCCTACATTTAATTTGCACAGAAGTGGAAATGAAGTTGTCAGTGACATCTCGCAATGACTCTCCTCCCCCTTACTTGAGCTATATCAGATGCCAACACTGCTGATTTGTTGAACCTCAAGCTGTTTTGTTTAGCAGTGCAAAGCTGACTGCTTTGCGACCATCAAACCGGTACAGTCAGCCACAAAGTGCTTGTGATATTGCCCAAATTTCTCATGGGTAAAGGTAGGAGATATTTCAGTTTCAATTATATACTGGCTTTATCTGAGTAATGAAACAAGGATGCAACTTCAGTATGTGAAATTTCATGTTCTCTGCTACCTAACACTGGTAGATAACTTAGGTTAACATGGATTTGATTCAGGGAAGCTGAGGAGTGTTTTCTATTTCGAGGCTAGTTTTTTTGCAAGATGAATGCTACAATTGTGCTTAGTCTGTATTATCTAAATCAATTAATTGTGGAGTGGAGAGGACTGAAGGGTGAGAAAGCATCTTATTGCTTCTCAGAGCAAGAAGAAAAGCTGCTACAGATGTTTCATTCTTCTACTTTCCTAATGTGAAAGAGGGGAAAATAGCGAATATCATAAAATGTTGCTACAGCCCAAATTTGTGGATGCTATTTTAACATTGCCTTTATCCTTTTTAACAGTCAAGTAGTGGTGGCTTTGTTCTGTCATGCTGTTTTTGTTGTAACTTAAAGTGTGGAGATTGAGGTTTGTGTAACATTGAATTTACACTGCCAGAAGCCCACCCTGCAGACCTCATGAGTTTGTGCAGCATTGGAGGGGAAAACTGACCATTGAATTTATTTATCCCCCAATTACACTGCTTTCTCAGGTACATAAAATTAGAGGGTTGGTAGGATTTTCTGCATTGGTTTGGTTTTTTGTAAGCTCTAGTTTAAAAGCATATATGATAGTTTTCCTAAAAAAAGTTTAAAGATGGGAAGGCAAAGCATAAGAACTACAAACTTTTAGTTATTAATGAATAGAAAATTAACCTGAGTGTTTTTGAGGAGTTTTAAATTCTTAGTTACCAAGGATGAGTTTTTTTCTTCATGATTTTCAGTGGAATTAAGTAATTACTGGAATGTTATTAATCATAGCTTTCACAACTATTTTGTTGAAGGATGCACTGTACAGGCTGATTCAGTTATGTAAAACCAAGAAACCATAACTCACACCAAAACTAGCGGATTTTACTGAAAAAAGCAGGGTATGTTTACTGCTTGCCTGCAGTGATGCTTCAGTCACTCAGAAATGATTAAGGAGGAGTGCTACAATGTCCAGAAAGCTGTGGCAGCTGGAATTGCTGGTGAGATGCACGTCAGGGTGCCGCTGTGTCAGCCCAGAGGTGCCTGGCAGTGACAGGGGAGTTCTGTGGCTGATGGTGACCAGAGCTCAGTGGCAGTCAGTGCTGACTTTGCCTTGCTGCGTGCGTGCAGTGCTTTAGGCTCGGTGTGTGCAACAAGGAGGGAACTACTGGAAAAGGGGTAGATGGTGGGGTGTTAGATATTTTTATGAGTCACTGAATAAATGCAGATGCTAAGGCTTGAGTGCTTTGTGTGCTACTGGTGCTCAGGTCTCGGAGTTGGAAGAACTTGAAAGACATAGAGAAGAGGGACAATGACTTATTTACTAGCTTGTTGTCGCTATTAAAAGACTGAATTATATGTACTCTCTTGATGGTTGTGGAAGGACATAACTGCTGTAGAGATTATTAAATGTGGAAGACAAATAGGTTAGACTTCCTTTTTGTGGCTAGCTTTGGTGTTAGTTAAGTTTCTGATGCTTCATAATCTTCTTGGTGGCATTATATAAAAGAGCTGTGTGCATGTTTCCCTTACCTGCCAGTGAGCCATCCTCTAAACAACCTCCACATGGGAAGAAAATACATATTAACTTTTAATTTGATGCTAAAACGAATGAATTAAATACACTGAAATGGGAGATGCAGATTTTAACTAATAATTACATCTCCTGAAACTCTGTAATCAAGCACTTAGTTGGTAACATGAAAGATGCTATGATACTTTGCTCAGGGTGAGTATGGTGACAGGTTATAAAATTAGAACTGTAGAGCACATTGGATGTAGGAGCATTTATGTGCTTCCAAATTCAGCTTTACAGTGTTGTGGCTTGTGAAGACTGAGGTGAAAACCAGGAGCCCCAACAGAATAGTGCTTGTACTGGTGATGGTCCCAAGAGAAATTTCAGAGAGCATTATACTCTGTCTTCATGAAAGCACCTGTCTTACAGTCCCACACTCCTTGTCTTCCCTTTGCTCCTTGCTTTACCACTAACAAGAAAATGTGTACTCATTTGTTGCTTTAAGGCTGTGTCTTCTTTAATATTAAGCAACCAGCCAAGAAGTTTCAATTTTTAAACTTTTGTACCAACATAATATTTTCAGTTGCAGGAAATGCAGCATCAAAATCTATTTTACTTAATAGGTGATGACTTAGATGGATGACAAGAATGTCAAACTCATAATTCTGTGTTAAATTGAACATCAGAGGGGGGATGTGTGATTTGAATGCAAGTCAAAGGCCAAGAATTCCTGAAATAGAAAAAATCATGTTTGTATTATTCTGCGAAATATTGCAGAGTATTTACCTTGGACGTCTCTGGTCAAACTCAGCCCAACCTGGGTTTTGTTGACTCCAGTCTGATTTCTGAAGCTGTAGCAGCCCACTGAGAACCTCATTATCTAGCGCTTCCTTACCACGGTTGACTGACTCTTGGCTGTGCTGAAGCAGTGTGTGTGTAAATTAAAAAGCTGTATGTGATTTACCTAATTACTGGCACTGGAAAATGCCGGCCAATAAAGCTGAGCAGTTTGTTGCTGTGTGCTGGTAGTAAAGACAAGGGGATTTGCAGTGTGTGAACTGACAGTGCCACGTCAAAAACAGATGGGAAATTGTTCTCCTTACCTGAGAAAGAGAATAAAAGAAATCCTGTGAGGTAATCCATACACAAGGACAGAGCAGTGCAGAATGAGGGAGCTGTTGCAAAGACACTTTGCTTTCTCATGCCCATCTCCTTTCTGTTCTGGAAGACTGAATTAAAAGAAATAAAGTGAGGAAATGAGATTTAAAAAATAGAGCATAATGTAGAATATATGGGTTTCTTTATGAAAGGAGATGTGGAGATTAATGTTAATGTTTCATAGCCTGTCTTTGCATGTCCACACAACAAGGATGTCAGAATTATAAATGAAGTAATGAATAAATTTTAGATTGCATGCCTTGGAAATATGCAGAAGCTTAGAGTTAAAATAGCTTTTTTTATTTCCCTTGTTTCTAGTCAATGTACTGTTTGACCTATTTCAATTCCTTGGAGAAAGAGCATCACTGCCAGTCAGACAACCTTCTCTCATCTTTTTGATAATTAGTATTTTTGCATTAAAGCATTAAGTGTTTCCCCATATAACTAGAAGAATTTCTTCATCCCATTAGGTATCTCCCTCTAAGCCTACAGTACCTTGACGGTGGCTGTAAGAAGTGATTTATTAAACATTGAAAACACAGTGCTGGGTAGTCCCTGTACAACTTTAAGGAAATGGTAAATGATCCAGAAAAACTATAAACCTCAGAGCATAGATCAGGCCCAGGCAGCCCAGCCTTGTCAGCACTGTATAAATGTATAAAATGACGCAGTACTCTGTTTCCAGAAGAACTGTCCCATACCATAGTGTGTAAAGATGTGCAGATACAGATTGTTACAGATCTGGGATTGACAAGGTGTTGCTGCTCAGCGAGGACACTTGCCAGCTACCATTAGTGATGAGACTTTATCAATTGTAGCGTTTCTTTAGCAAGAGCTGGGCAAGCTAAATCCCCTGTATGTTCTAAACAGAGATATTTGCCTTCCAGATCTAAGATTTCTGTCATTCTCTTACTCTCCTCTGGTCCTTGCATCTAAACTCCCACCCCCACTCAGTGTTTCACAGGCAGAGGGAGAAAGAAGACAGCTGTGATATAAGAAATAAAAAGATTTGGAGGACTGGTAATTGGGCTTTTTACTACGTTTAACGATAATTGTAACACCACTTTTGTACTCATGTTGTAGCAGTACTGAATTATTTAGGTCATTTAGTTTTTTGTATTTTCTTTTTCTTGATTTGATTCACTAGATTTCAAAGGTAAAATTTTGCTTGTTCTTTTTTTATTCTTTTTATTATTTTAGAGTGCTGGTGATTGCAGATATCACAGATGTGTGCTATACCTCTTTTCTTCTAGCCTCTTTTAACCTACACAAAAATTTCTGTTTCAGGGTGTCCCTCCTAAATTTTGCTTGCACCTCTTGAAAAATATTTTTTAAAAATATTAAAAAAGATTTTATTTTGTTTTTTAAATTAATTTACTGTTTTGCTTTTATGCTCCAGAGTCACTTAATTTAACAGTATTTCAGTTTCTCCATCTATTTGAGATCATTTCCTAGAGCCATTTTTATATCCTCAAGAGAATGCCCCTTTTCTGGTGCACTGGTGCCATCCAGTCTCTTTTGATGTCTCCAGAGATGTCAGGAGCAGGGGTGGGTGGGACTGCAGGGGTCAAAGAAGAGAGAAGCCCTGGTGTGGGTGATGGATCCGCTTCTGGCACAATCTCTAAGTGCTGCATCTCCACTGATTTCCTCTATCAGCTTCTTCTAGGTTAATTAATAAGTCCCACTGAAGGCTAAGTGAATGCATTTGATTGACAAAAGCACTTGCACCTAGAGAGCCTATCAGAACTGTCATAACTCAGTTTTGGAATAATTCTTCACTTTGAACTCTAAAACCTTTCAGAGTCTTAGCCACTTCTGTTTCTTTGGCTCCTAGACACCGAATTTCTGACGTTTTGTGTCTCACAGGGCTCACTCCTGAGTCATTTCCCATTTGTTCAGCTTTCCCTGGCTTCAGTCTGAGCAGCACAGGAGAATGCAGGCCCTGATGTGCAAATTGCCCATACAGAGATGAATTTCAGTGGTGTTTAGGGTTCAGTACTTAAGTTCTGACAGATGTGATTACATATTACGTTTCAAAGCGATACTGGCATTATTTCCTTCTCTGCTTTTGAGTTTGTTGTGACAGAGCATTAGGTGGGCATCTTTTTGTGCATTCCCTTTAGAACTAAGGCTTGGTTAGTTTAATTTTTTTTCTTAAGTCATGAAAGTAAGGGGCTAATTTTAGATTTCAAATTTCTTTGCATAAAGTAAATAACACATGATATTTTCTAAAAACGCATTAGTAACTGGAAGATGCTTCCATATGTTTTTCAAGATAATTCTTGTACAGTGATTTCAAGCTGCAGAAACATTTAGACAATATGAACATCAAGGTCACACTTAAAGAATTAATTTAGGAGTTGCTGACAGGGGAGCATGTGTGATTTTTGGAGAGATGATTGTCTCTAATATCTTCTTCAGGAAGCATTTTGTGTTTTCTCTGCAGTTGTGCGTGTGATGCTGTGCTCTGGTGAGAAAAGCAGTTTGTTTGAGGGTGTGCTGGTTTGGAGGGACAGAGAAATGTTTCAGAGGAATGTGCTGGTTGAGTTGGTATCACATGAGCTTTCTTATGTAATCCTCAGAGTGAAATGCAAAGGGAAGACACCGGGGCTGTCTCTGATGACAATTCCAGCTCCCCCCAGGTTGATGGGAGGGCAGCACCTGTAAATGACTTTGTTTCCATGCACTGGCTGCCTTGTCAATTTGTTGCTAGATTATACTGATTTGTTCCTTTAAATCTGAAGGATAATAGAAAATATTTAATTATATTATATAGATAATATAATATAAAATATTATAATATTTTAATAATATTTTAATAATAGTCTATAAGCTAGAATAGATCACAGAAAAGCTTCAGTGAGTCCCTTATCCATAGCACAACTTTGCTTTATATCATGATGTGATCAAAGCTTCTAATCTGTTATTGGATTAAATAAATTTTTCTCTGGCACAGAAATGGTTAAGGGGTAGCTTTTTGAATAATCCCCATCCAGAACTCTGTTGTTTGTTTATACAAAACTGCCTCTCTAAATGCAAAAAAAAACCTTTTTCTATTCTTAATTAAGCTTTTGGCTTTAATAATATATAAATACATGCAAAAGAGTTCAAGTAAGTTCAGAACAAGAAGCCTGTTATTATTTTATAAACCTGAAGTTTTCTTTTTTTTTTTTTTTTCCTTTTTTTAATTTTCATCATTTCTTACTAGAATTTTTAAATTTAATTATTCCAGCAGGTCCATGGCTAATGCCAGCTATTGTTCAGGTAGCACTGATGAAGCAAAGATCTCTGCTTTACATTAAAAATGGCTATGTCTAGATGTTTCCTTTGTAAATATCAACAACTTAAGAAAGAGCTGCCATCAGCTAAGGCTAAATCAAAATAAATACTAAATATTTGTGTTTTCCCTTCCTTCTACCTTAATGAATATCTTCCTAGGTGAACATCTCACATGTAAATCTCCCTATTTTGGGTACATTTTGTTATCAGTCTTGTTGGTACTGTTCCCTTTCTTTTCTCCTTTTCTCCTACTGTTTCCAGCAAATCTCTCTTATCATGACCTGTGATTTTTGCCTTTTGTGTTTCTAACTGGAGAGGGAACAGGGCAAGCACTGAACAGGGAAATACCCTTCCTAAACCATGACACATCTGAAAGCACAGCAATAAAAATTTTAGGTTCTATGTTTTTAAGGTTCAGTAGGTGAGTAAACAAAATCACTTATAAGCTATTCTGTGTGTAAGATTCATATTTTTTTTTGTTCAAGACTCTTTCTAGTTAGGGCTACCACACATAATTCTGAGATATCAGGAGAGAAGCACTAGATGACCCTATAGGAACTTCAGGGAACTCTGCTTATACTGAATCATTGTAAATATTTTAGCACTGACTTCACTGAACACAAAATTTAACTCCCTATATGCTATTAACTGACTTTTTAGACTGCCTTCTTTGTGGAATGCAGTAGTGATACAAGAATATGTTATCAAAAATATATTATTTTGTTGTAGGGATTTCTTGAGAAGGTATTTTTTTGACAACTAGAGTTGTATTTTCAGAGGAAATTCAGTAACTTGTATCTGGCTAATTTTTTGCAATGCATTTAGAAATGGGAAGAAGGATTTAAAATAAGCATCTTGATTTTTTTAGTGCCTCGGTAAGTGCTGGTTCTATGGGGAATGATCAGTTATAAATGGATAAAAAGATAAAGGAAAAGCCAGTTTGCATGTTGGTACTGAATCTGTAAAGCTGGTAATACCCAGTGGTATATGGGTATAAATATAATATGCAGCATTTTGAAAAGTCTTTCAGTGTGTGAGCTCTGGTGTTAAAATAAATCATGTCTTAATATTCCTTGGTGGAAATGCACCAAGCATTTGTCTTACCTGTGTTAATGACTCTGTAGCTGCAGAGTTTGGGTGCCTGTCTGCTGGTCACAAAAGTCATACAAGGCCTTCCCATCTCTTGTTCTCCTGGGTCATTTTTCTCCTTACAGCAGCTAATGTTGTCTGCCTGGAAAAAAATTGTTTACAGTGCGAGGGCCATGGAGTGTGGGTTTCATTTAAAGCTAGCAGAGGAAACTTGCTTTGTTCCAGATGTAAGCAGCAAAATCCATTTCTGAAGCTGGAATGCTGCAGGACAGATGTGATGGATGGGAATGGCTGCTGCTGCAATCTGTGCAGAAGCAGCTGCTCTGAATGCTGCTGCTTCCCAGGATATTTTAAATCTTGCATGCTTTCTTTTCCTGTATTTTTCCCTGGAGGTTACAGGTTTATCAGTATCAGGGCATACTACTGGAAACACTGAATGTGGTAGCCTTGAGGGAGCAAATAGCATTTCTATTTTGCTATTTCTAACCATATCATGCCTTGAAGATCACACAGAAAATCAGCTATAATGAGCCATCCTGCACTGGTATAAATACGATAACATCTATTAATGAGACAAGAACACAACTTCATAACAGTTTTTTAGACTGTTTTAAACCTAAACGAAATAAAATAGTATCTGTATTCTTCCTACTGATTTTTTTCAACAGTCCCAAAGACTGAATTTTTTTAGAAACCAACTCCATGTTTATAAGTAAGAGTTCTGAAGCCTTTCTTTGAAATGTGAATGGAATTAATTTGATTAAACAGTAACTGGGAGTTGGCAGTGATACATCCATTTTTGGAATATGGGAGTCATGCATAAACCTTTGCTGATACAGTAAGGCAAGAGAAAAGAATAAGAATGCCTATAAATATTTTTTTTTATTCCAACTTAGTTGGAAGGATTCCAGCAGAAATCAATATACCCCGCTGCTTTTGCATGAAACACCTGGACACATGGCAGTTAAAAAAATGAAAAAATACCTTAAGGAATACGCTCTGAATTCAGGGACATCTGAATGCTTCGCAGAAATTCCCCTCTGTTGCTCATAAATGTTTGGGACTGTAACCACATTCAAACACTAAAAATAAATTAAGGAGCTGGATTATTAAATTTTTTGAATTCCTAGGTTTTATTAATTCTTTTAAAAAATAGTAAAAGGGTCAAACATCACAATACAATGTTGTTTATTTACCAGGCTTCTGAAGCTATGAAGGACAATTCCACCATGGAAAAGTCAATTCAGTATTTGGTTAGGCGTAAAATAAAACAAGAGACAATAGGATTTATTTTTTATTAGATAAAGAATCAGGAAAACTATAGTCTCTACAGTGTTTTCTGTTGGTTTGTACTTTCTGCAGTTATGTTTAGAACCAGTTTTTAGGTTTTGTTTTTATCAATATTTAATGAAGCTGTAGCAGAGTTTGTGAATGCAACATAAAATAAGAGCAGGATTGTGACTTTCATGAAACTCATGTGTGGGATATGTGAGTTATCTCCAGCAGGAAGTACCCAGCAGCCCCAGGGATACTGAGGATGTCAGTTAGTGGCCCAGCTTTGGAATTTTGGTGGATGACCTTTGAGCTCCAGCACCTGATCTCTGCAGCCGGGAGATCTGTGCACAGCTCAGCTCTACACAGTGTTCCTGTGCCTCAATCTGCTTAGACTTGCTCAAATATTCCAAACCACAAAAGACTCCAATTGAAAAGTGACTTTTAATGAGATTATTTATTAAAAAAAAAAAACAACAAACAAACAAAAAACCCCAATTACCAACTCTTGAGTAGTTTTCAACATGAAGGGTGCAGTCCAAGGCTGCCATAAGGAGCTGCTAGCATCATTGCCTACAACTGTTGTACTTAATTTGAAAGGTGAGGGACCAAACACAAAAGAAAAGCTTGAGACTCGAGATTGTGTCCAAGTGGAGAAAATGAAGTACTGCAACTTACGCACATTTATAAATAAAACACAAGGGTTGATTAATATTAAATAGAGGAATAATTAAAATAAAGCAGAACAAAACTTCTAAAGAATATATTCAATCTAAAACTTTAAAATGCTGACCTTGACAAGGTGTTCTTGATTTAATTATGGTAGAAGAGGAGTCTCCTGCACTTCAAAAGCCGTGCTCTGAGAATTCACTGCGTCACTGCCCCAGCTCTGTGATGGTGCCGATCTCCCTCCTTTTGCCCTTGTCCTTTGGGAACACTTCCCATTCCTTTGCTCTGGGTATTGCAGCTGCCTTCATAAAGGTGTTTGCACAGATTGTTTCTGCAGAGCAGGCTGACAAATACAAGTGTTCTGTTCCCTAAAGCTGGATCAAGCTGAGTTTCTGCTCATTAAACAGTTTTACTTACATTTTGTACTTATCAGGAATGCTTCCAAATAATGTTACCAGTTATAACTGGTTACTCAGGTTTATAGTTATTTTTTTTGCCTAATTAAGTTTTAAATGGTCATTTTAGTGGTCCTGGGTAAAACTGACTTTAAAAAGTACCTGGGATACCTCTTTTCTATGTGAGGATTATTTTTTTTTTTTACATTAAAGCTGATCATTCTTGACATGTCAACAGTGAGATGCTAGTCACTGTTTGCATCTATATAACATCTTGTATTGTCTCCAAAATTCAACTTGATACATTTCAGTTCAGGGTTTGCTTGCAATCATTAAAAACATAGTTTCTATTTAGCCTGCATCTTTTTTCTAAGTGCTGCTACTGGGGACAGTGGCATGGCCTTTTGTTCTGAATCTGTAAAAACATTTGAGGTAAGACTGTTAGAGTTTATTCCCAGGATTTTTTCTTCTCTCCACTGAGAACACTAAACTACAACATTTGCTCTCTGGAGAGGAAAAATAAAAAAAGTGTTGCATACAAAGAATAGGGTGTGGATTTTCTTATTATTTTCAAATGTGTTTTATTCATCTTCTGTCATTTAGTCTGCATATAAGGAAAACTTGTAGAGGTGGGTTTTTTCTTAATATCCTGAGAACAAAAAAAGTTACTTGGACAACTGTTTGGGATTATCTGAATTTTCTTGCAGTACTCTAGTTACAGTTGTCTTGTGATTCGGTATTTTGGTTTTCAACTTTGGTGTCAGTTTGGTGGATATTTACCTTGTATGGAGTTATGAGCAAAGCCAGGTTAAAGTGTTTGCAAAACTTTGAGTTTGCAAGGTTCTATGTCTATTAAGCACTGCTTAATTTATTTGATAGCAGACAACTTAATATTTTGTGATAGGCTGTATGGCATACAGTGAAATGTTCTCTTACTATTTCAGTATATATCTGGTCCTGCAAAGTGATTAGGAATTTAAACTTTTTGAATTAAGATTGAATATGAAGATTAAACTATGGCTCTGTGGGAATCATAGTCTATTTTGAAAATCACACTTCATTAGACAAAAACCTTGTCGTAGTGAAGAAAATTAAAATATGTGTCAGTCAGGCATCTTCCTCTGAAAATTTCACTTTATTGTTGATTAATCTAACTGGATTGGAAAGGTTAAAGAGATTTATTAAAAGACAGGAATGATAGTTCACCCTGACATACTGTCAGTCTATTCCAAATCTAATTATCTAATTAAATATTCCAAAGGTGCAGCCAACAGTTCTGCCTGTAATCTGTAGGCTGTTAGGCCTTTAACTGTGTTTATGGAGTGGATTTATATACACCTACAGGTGATTGTGAAATGACACAATCTCTGGTACATTGCTTGTGTTTGATTCTTAGGCTGGTTTTTTGTGACTGGTAAATCAAATTAGTGCTGGCCTTGGGTATTTGGCTTTTCTCTTTCACTGTAGTGGGTTTTATTTTTGTATTCTTTTTAAAATTTACACTGCATTAACTACTTTTGCTTGGTTTTTATGAAAAAAAAATTGTATCTTATTTTGAACCATATTTTGTTGTAGTAAATATGGAAATATTGTTCTGGTTAAAGGACACAAAGTAAGTGTTGTTACATTTTAGCAGGGAAACCTTGGGAATTGGAAGTGGTTGAGACTATACTCCAACTTTGCTCCAGTCTGGTTTGCTTTTCTGCAGGTGTTTCTTGTGACTCTTCTAAGAAACCTGATTGCAAATAATGCTGCAGTCAAACAGAGGTTCACATTCCCTGTGCTTTTCATTTCTTTTCCTCTGGGTTTGATGTTACTGAGACCAGGATGATCAAATTTATTTGACATGTACTGTAGGAACATCCAATATTTATCCTTACAGCATTTCTCTCCTTTCCTTGCTGTCTCCTCAGACACTACAACGTATTCCACGGAGCGATCTGAGCACTTTAAGCCATGCAAAGACAAGGACCTTGCATATTGTCTCAACGAAGGGGAATGCTTTGTGATCGAAACCCTAACGGGATCCCACAAACACTGCCGGTAAGTCACCTGCCAGCAAGTGCCAGACAAGTCTTCTGGCTGAGGGAGGAAGCATTAAAAGAAAAAACCATAAACACTCAGAATGCTGGAGAGCAGTGGAATGTTTTTCTCTCACTCGACTGCATGCCTCACAGCTGGTGGCTTTTTTTTAATAGTCTGTGATAATCATATGTAGAAATATGTAAATACAAGAAGCAACATTTTGATCTTTCCATAGATAAGAAAAATCTTCAATATTATATTTTCTAATCATACAAACATGCAAGGATTAATGTTTCATTTTGTTGCCTTTTTTACATATTAAAGTCCTATACATCCCTACATACCAGAAGCATTCCTTTATTTTGGGCACTCCAGCTAGAGTATTAGAAAATAGCTGTATGTACTGTTAATTGAGAGAGAGGAAAGGCTAGTAGTTTTAAGAATTAGAGGTTTTTTAAGTTTAATTACTGAAAGGTAAAATGGACTAAGATAGCCATTTGAATCTGCTCTATAGCTGTTGTACACTTTTATACCCCTGAACTTCTGCTATTATGCAAGGCCATCTTGAGTGTATTGTAAAGAATACCAGAAAAGAAACCCAGATCTATTATTGTTATTATTAGTAGTAGTAGTATGTCATAGAGGCCAGTAAAAAGGAGTCATATGGAGAAGGAATTCTGCAATATCTTCCTAAAGATGAGGATTTTAACACACATACCCACCAGACCCCCAAATTATTTAAGCAATCTTTTAAACAGAAGAATGGATTTTCATTTTGCACTGCTTGTGATGTAATTTACTCATAAGATACTGTGCATGGCATACAAAAGGTGTATCTGAGACACTCATGTGCCCAAGTTCTGATCTGAAGATCTAAATGTGTGGAGAATTCTAACATAAATAATAAAAAGTGTCAGAGGACAGAAGATTTCCTGAAGGATTTGGAATTTGAGCTGCTAAGTCCCAATAAAAGTAGAAAAGAAAAAAGTTGCAAAGTCACATGGCTTAAAAATGGAAATTAATGAATTTAAAGATTGATGAAATTCTGCTTATTATCAGAAGAATATTTCGGAGATTTTCACTTTTTTATACAATACTGGTGACTTTTCACATTCAGTTGTTGTCTATGGTTCAGTGATCATTTCTCTTCTTTATGCTTTTGTACGGCATGCCTAAATTAAATATTATGATTCATTTATTGTGGAATATTAATGTCTTTTTCTACTTCCATCATAACAGTACACTGGTATTTTTTTTTTTTCTCAAAGCACTTGAGGTTTTTTTGTCTTTCTTAAAAATTTCATGAGCTGTTAAGGGAATTATATCACTCAATTATTTAAGTATTTTTCATTTTCAGAATATTCAAGCAGAACAAAAATGCTATAAAATAGCAGAGAAAAATGGATGTATATGAGAATTTTTAAATTGGCTAATAAATTATTAGCTAATCTCTTTAAACAGACTGGTTTTGTAAACTGTGGATTACATTTTAAAAAATTTGCAGGAGATATCTCTTAAAAGATGCATTTGGTTGTTGTATTTTTTTTTTGTTGTTGGTTTGCTTGACTTTCAGGATCTTTCCTATTGTCTTTGTCAGATTCTCATTTATTTCCTATGATTCTGACAGTGCAGTCTATGATGCACTGCAAAATGGTTAGAAGTTTTCCACCCAATGAGCCAGAGTGTTGACTTTCCGTTCTTTCCAGCAGAATGAATCTTTTCCATCACCTTCCCTGTGTTATCCCTCCGTAGGGGAGCACCAGTACCTCTGGGACTCTCTTGGCTCCCATGTATTTGAGGGTTCTGTTGCTTATACAAGTTCCAGGCACTGGCACATTCTCTGGGAATTAAGCATCTTTTTTTATGGTGGGTACTTGGGAAGGGTACAACACCAAAAGACCTGTGAAAGGCAACAGTTTTCATATAGCAAAAGAAGATACATTTTCACATTTAAAGAGTGATTAGTTGTAGTACTTTGTTTAGTTTTGTAAGGACCTTCAAGCATCTTCGACACTGCAAGCAGCAACTTGTACAGAATCACTTTTATACTGATAGGTTTGTCATTAATGGAGAGAAACCTTTAAATTTGACCCTTAAATGCTATATCTGTGCCTCAGTAGACTGCGTGTGTCTTTGTCAGGGTCAGTGCTGTAATGAGTGGGATGCAGGTGTTTTTCTGTCTGTAGCCTATAACAGTGCTCAGAAATAACAGCCAGAATGTACACATTTAGAAAAATGCAATTCTGATAGACTGTAATTGTCCTCTAACTAGTAAAGAGCAATTTTTTTACTAGGGTTATGGAATTCCCATTGCGATCAAAAAGAATGGTTTGAATACAGAATTATGAAGACTTAAAATGGTACTTCATTCTTAGAATCACGCCGCATTGTACATTCTCACTGTGAGAGTGATTTTGCATCTGTTCTGGGAGCAGAGCACCAATTTACTGAGATGGGAATTTGCCATGTGGAACAGCTGCAGACAGAGGACCCTGAATGAGCAAAAAAGTTTCATCCCACTTGGTCAGGTTTGAAGGGTATTAGAGGATGATATTCTTAGAGAGTTGTGCAGTTTCGTGTGCACGTCTAAGGATGAATACGCTAATTATAAAGGGACAAAAAGAGAGATATGGTAGCAATTAACAAATATTTGAGTTACACTTTGGACCTCTTCTGTATCCTCATGACCCATCCTGGCAATGCCAACAGGCTCAGCTGGCAGCTCAAGCACCTTTCAGAGTTATAAACCCCATCATGCTGTTGTTGGGAAGTTGACACGTGTCCATCCTCTGCCTTCTGCTCTCAGTGGTGACACTGGCGCTGGGATGTCCTGGAGCACTGGCTCTGGCTCCTTCCTGTTTTGTGGAGTTCCTGCCCTGCCTGCTTTGAACCCACAACTGTGGGGAGAGGGACTAAGGCACACTCCTTGGCCAAGGGCAGAGGGGAGGCTGTGTTGCAGGAGACCACTGGGAACACAGGAAATGAGGAGGTCAGAAGGAGCCCTGATTGTGGATCTTCCAATCCTGTTCACCTACAGAGGAGTATCCTGAAGTCACAGGATTTTAATTTTTTTTTTTTTTAATTTAATTCTTTTTGTTCTAAACTTAATTCAAATTCTAAAATTCAATTTTTTAGTCAAACTTCTACATTTTACTCACTGTCTCTTGGTGAAAAATTGCCTGGGATGTAAACTGGCAAGAGTTCTCCCACGTGGTTAGGTAACAAACAAGATCCACTGGATGTTTTGTGCTATTTTAAAGCTGTGACTTCAGTGTTTATTTTTGTGAATGGTTTAACATGAGCTCATTTTAAGGATAGGGTAGGTCATCGGTAGGGAAACTTCATATTTAGCTTCTCCATATGCTTAAATTTTTTCAATGTTGCCACCTTGAGAATTGAAGCTGAATGGTGAGGGTGCCTTAATTTTTAATTTACACAAAACAAATCAAGCACACAGTCAACTCTGACACATCAGTCTTTAATGGGGTATTACGTAATCCAGGCTTTAAAAAGACCTCAGGTCTTTTTTGTTCAGGTTTTCTTTGTACAATTTTATTTAAAAAACCCCATCGCAAGTAATTTTTGGTTTGGTTTGGTTTTTTTTTTGCTTTTATGAGTTTGGCTTGTGGAGTTGTGGTTTTTGGGCTTTTTTTGTGACTTTCTACATTATTTTTTTCTTTTTTAGTCCCCGCATTTTCTTTAGATAACCCATTTGGAACTGGAAAACGCTGGTGTTGAGTAAGTGGCTAAAACTTTTCAGGGGAGGATTTTAAATTTCTTTTAAATTTCTCCTTTGAAAGAAGCCATTAAGACTGTTGTGTATGCTCAGGAAGTCTCAGCTTTGGTGATGAACTCTGATGTACTCTTTATAGATTTGAGTATGTTGGATGAGATATTCCTTTCATCCTGTCTTCCTGTCCTTCAAGCAACAGAAAGCCTGAATAAGTTTCTGGGGAATGAATGGGGAATGAAAGAATGGACTCACAAATGTACAGTAAACAAAACTTCTTTGCCAGTTGACCAAATTACAGCAGGTTATGCATCAGCATCTGAAGTGTGCTACTGTGGTTACAATCCCAGAGTTTTCAGATTTGGACAGTCTGTTTTTGGTTCATACATGCTGTTCTGGTGAATTCTGAGCTTGGTGATCTTGCTCATATTTATGCAAAAATTTTCCATTTTTACATTTTGTTGATTAAAAAATTATACCAGCATTTTCTCAGCTTTGTTTAAAATCTGTCATGGGAGCAGAAGGATTGAATCCCCATTTAATGAAAATCCAGTTTGGATAAATGTTTATATACTGTCAGGTTTTATTGTGAATCTTCTGCATAATAGTAACTGTAATCCAGGCATAGCCCTTGCTGTCAGTAAAAGCAGGAGAAAGGGATCAAACAGATGGGACTTTAGAAAAATTCTGAGCGTGGCATATGATATGTGCACTTAACCATAAGTTAAAAATCTAAAAAGCTAAGAATATAATTTCCCTGATTTAGTTACATGGCTTGTTTTCCAGGCTTTGACAGTCTGACCTAGGTGTTTTAAAATACCAGCTACTCCATTTTGTGCATTCCCCCATCTTGTATTATGCTGACACTTTTCCAGAATGCAAGCCCAGGAAATGATTCGCTATTGAATAGCATTGAATACATTAAAAAATTTTACTCATGTCATAATATTCCAGGCATAGTTTCATCCAAATAATCCACTGCGTTAAGATGAAAATATCACATACAGCTACAAACTTTTAAAGGAGGAAGAAGGCTGTGCTTGGAATTTAGGATATTTTCAATGTCAAGGGCAGTCAACAGAGCTCCTGTTTTGAAACTTATTGTCTTATGAGCATTGCTGGAGCACATATCTAATGATATTTGTGTAGTTGCATGCACCGTCTTCTGGAATGCCTCCACCTTTACTTTCATGTTTACTTTGGAAAGCCTGAAGCAAAGCTGAAATACCAAGTTAGGTATCTCTAAGCTGTTGTTCAGTAACTTTAATATAGATACCCCAGGTATCTATAAGGTGTTATTCCTCCACCACCTTTTTATTCAGCAGTGCTCTCACAGGCCTTCAGCACTGTGATTGCTTCTTTAGCTCAAGTGCAATGACTGGCTCGCCTAAAGTGTTGTGCCTGGTTCCTCCTTTTCCAAAATCAGCCTGTAAGAGGTCAGGAAGCTGGAATTCTGGCCAAGAGGTGTTACAGGGAGGGAACATTCCCAGGGCAGCATCACCTCACCCATGTTCATTTACTACAGGTAGCACTTGCAATAGACAAATTAAAACCTTCACTCCCTTAAGTAATACTAATATCATCTACAATGTGACTACCTCTGTCATTTTTTATTGGAAGCCATCATGCTTTTCCTGTATAATTTTAGATATTTCTTCTCCTTCACAAAACAAGCAAATGAAAATATCCCCAAACAAAGACCAAACTAGAAACACTCCCCAAACCCAAAGCATTTCTGTGTGCTCTCTTTCAACCTCTTGCCCCTTGAAGTAACAGGAAGAGGTTGCATGGCTTTGTTGTCACATACCTTGTTGTTTTAAACCTTTTCAGATATGAACTGTGAAGAAAAATGGTTTATAAACCTCAAAGTGAAATGGTGTAAAGTCCAAGATATCTTTAGGACTCATTTGTTACCTAATCTAGGTATCTTAACCCTTTTCATATTCTCCAGTCTTAGATAATTTCTGTCATTTGGTCTGAATTTTTTTGCAGTTGACATAGAAGCCTTGCCTTCTTTTAATTGGATGCAGTTATCTGGAATAAAAACTAAATTAGCTGGTCCAAATAACAAATTTCACCTATATAAAATCAGTACTTTTTCAGTTATCCCTATTCTTTTTCTAACAGTCTGCTGAAATTAAGCCCCTTCAAGTCTGATGTGATGGTATAAGAATTCAATAAATAACAAACAGTTTTTTAAATGTAAATTAAGTCTTTTAACATCCTCCCCAGATGCAACAGTGCAGGAACACATTATATGATATTCACATGAAACACAAGAACATCTGATTCATGCTTCCATAATTTTACATTCAGAAGATAGAGGCTCTTGAGAAATCTTCTTGTCAAAGTACTTTAATTATTGATTAATTTTGACAGTATCAACACTCCATTTTACAGTGCTTTTTATTTACAGATTTTCCCCTAGATTGTTGCATGCATCTTCTGCTGCAACTTCTATGGTAGAAAATACTTTCAGCTTGCAGAATACATACACCAATTTAAAAGTCCTGTGAAATCCAGTTACTTTCAAATAGCTGCAGAATTAAGGGTTTTAAGGCAGCAGTATAATAGTGTTCATATCAAATGTCCTGACAGATATTTTCCTTGATGTGTTTGCAGAAGTTCACCCTTCACATGTTTCAGTTTTGGGCTACTGTGTTAAACCAGTGTTTATTTCAGTTGTCGCCCTTCAAGTGGTATCATTTCTTCACACAGCTCTGCTCACCAGAGGTCACTGGCTAAACATCTGTTATTCATTTATCCCTCTAAAACATCTTCTGAAAAGAGTTTTGTGTTAGTTTTATTGTTTGTGGGAGGATAAATTAATTTAGCAATAAGAAGAAATACAGAATGAAAGAAAGCTTTGTGTTTAATGATAGTTTTAAGTTTCTATATCCTGAATTCATAGTATTTCAGGATTTATTTGCTTTCTGTTGAGCACCTTAGGCTATATATTCTAATGCTTTTCCTTTGAAAAAAAAATGGATTACTAACAACTGGGATTTCCTGGCTCCATTTCCATCTTTTGAAGTCATGAAATTTATGCACCTGCTTAATGTTATGGTGAAGATGCATTTTTCCAGTGGAAACAATACGGTAAAAGTCATACTACTGTACAGGTAAAATGCATGCCCAAATAATTAAATTACACTCCAATTTAAGAGCTCACCTGTGATTCATTCAATTTAAGCGAATATCCATGAAAGCAACATAAAAACCTTAGTTCCATTTCGTCTTGTTTGAAGTGCTTATTCAAATTAATATTTTTGAAGGAGTTTGAGGAAATAAAGGAGAAATAGTGTAGATGTGCATTCAAAGTTAATGTTGATGCTTAAGAAAATGGGTGTTCTAAACCTGTGTCAGCATGCCCTACTAAAAAGACACGGAATTAATTTCTCTTTCCTAGAATACTGAAGACTAATGTAAATCCATTTTCAGTTAATGTAAAATATGGGAAAACATAGTTATAGGCTTAGCACATCCCCCTGCTTACATTTCATTTTTTTAAAGCCATGCATCTGTAGTTCAGAGATAATAGCATCAAATTAAGCAGTGTTAATTCTTTCATTTATGTATGTACAGAGTTACTTCCCAGACATAAGAGAGATGTATCCTTTTTTAGAACAACCAGTAATGTGAGTGAAACAAAAATATTTCTGGAAGCTTTAAGTAAACTGTCATCTCTTCCTGGAGTTCTGGAAGAGAAAGAGGCCAAATGCAGCTCCCTTTGGATTTGGCAAGATCCCTTCAGCTGGTTGAATCAAGAGTTGGGCTATAACCTGGAATTTTGGTGGGGAGAAGTGAGAAATGTAGTTGCCAGCTCAGCTGCTGAGATGGCTTTTCCTCAAGGCTGCTAATAATGCTTGGATTTCTTCATTTGCCACTTAAGTGGGAGATCAGGAACCAGTGGTGTGCTAACCTTTATTCCCATGTCTCAATATCAAGAATACTTAAATCTGGTGGAACCTTTCAGTTTCATCACCACCTTTTCTTGTGCCTACATGTGTTTCTGAAGCTGTATCTTGCCATCAGTGTTTAGCAAGGCATCCTGGTTGTGGTAGCACATCTGCACTTGTAGAGATGAGTCAAATCCATTCTATATAAAATACAAACTTCTATTAAGAAAGTTGATCTGTTGATTGAATAAATTTCCTCTAAACTGTCTCCTGTTTCCTAATTCTAAAGGAAAATAAAGTTGTGACACATACAAAAAGCTGTTACTCAGCACATGCTGTCTGAAACTAAATACAAGATGAAGAGGTACATCCTGAAAATTGGAAAACCCACAAATTGGTTAAGTCCTTCCACTGCAAAGGAATGTTCTGTCAAATTATAAGAATTAGGGGGTTTTCTCCCTTTATTTCCAAGATCCCAGGGGCAAAAGGTTTGTGTGGCTTTTACAGCACACACAAAGAATTTGTAGAAAAAGAAACCATACCTTAAAATGTGTGGGTGCAAACATTGATGGCATATATTGCATCTGTCTTGAAGCTAACATATGCAAATATTCTGCCATCAAACTCTGCTTTTAAATTAACTTGGAAATGAGTTAGGTTTGTTGTTGTTCTTACCTCCCTTAGGCAAGAAGGAATTTGTGAAGTGCATAATGCAGACATCTGAAATCTCTCATTTAAATTCTCATCCCTGCCAGTGTCTTAAGTACACTGAAAGCAATAGCATTTCCAATCTAATCCTATCTGCAGACATTCTCCCAGAAGATGGGGAAAAAAAATTCACTAGAACAAGAAATAAGCTCTGGACAATTGAGTCCTTTAAATAGAAATATATGCCAACTATATCAAAATGCTAAATACCAGAACTTTAATCCACCAGCACTCTAGATCCATCTAAATGAGAACAAACAAAACCAACCACCTGCTTCCTCTATCCTTTACTGCTAAGAAAGGCCTTCCTGCTATTTCAGATAGGAAGAGGGGAAGTGAGGCAAAAATGTGTGGATCCTGTAATGTTGTGTAAAGTGGGGCATCTGACATTACACAGACAGGTAAACTGTTTTATGTGAACAGATAAATATTGTATGGAACAGATAAATATTCTGGTTCTTATCCTGTACCCGTTACTGCAGGGTTTGAATTTTAAACTCATTCCTTGAAGTTATTCCAGTGCAGAGGGGTGAACTCTTTAGGCAACCTGCCGACAGTATATAATAAGAAGCAGATTTAGATAAAGTCTCCTCAGAGATAATACCAGGAGCTTGTCATGAAATGCCTTTTGGGCTGTGTTTGTGCCTCATCAGCTGCTTTGTTAGGTCGAAAACCACACTTTTCACAAGAACTGTGCTGGTGAAGAAGCCACTTTGAAAAGCTTAGGGTAATACCTGCACTCTCACTTGGATCAGCAAACAAATCTGAGGTCCAACTCCAAGCGCTGAAGGTCTTTATAATATCGTCATATATCCTATATAATGATGCCTTGTCAATTAATTAAACACAAAGGATATTTGATTGGGGAATGAAAAGTTAGAGGTTATCTGTGGAACTTCTCCTGGCAGGTAAGAATCTGCTATAAAGCTATAAAAGTTTATAAACTTTGCATCAGGTGCTGCATATTTCTTAGAAAACAGCAGTACTTGGCCTTCTGGTGAATGTGTACAATCTTTGCAGCAAGCATTTTGTCTGAACCTTTCCTATCTTATGATGCTTTATCCTGACTCCATAAGGAAAATTTATTTTTTTCAAGCATCTTACAAAAAAAAAACAAACTGGAGACTCATACTTTTCTGTATTCTAGATTTTATTAAAAGTTTATTGAGGACAGGGGAAAAAATCATGAAGAAATTAAATAAATCCTCAACTTGATGTTGCTGGTCTCAGGAAGATCCTTACAGACAGGCCAGGTTTTTTTTCTCTTTTTTTTTTTTTTTTTTTTTTTTTGGCTATTCTGAAAAGTAAAATCTAGACTAACAAATACAGTAGCTAAAGTGACAGGGGGCTGAAGTTGATGGGATCACTCTGGCAGACTCTTTGAGGCTGCAGAATGGAACTTTGTGTGGGAGCTGCACTTGCACCAGGCTGCCCTTTAATTCTGCCCTTCCTCTTTGTGTCCATTCCTTTCCATTTCTCTTCTGTCTTTAGGTCCTTTCTAACACTGCTCAGGTAACAGTGAGGCTCTGACTTTTGGGCTCCAATCCCATCAGAAATCAGAAGGAGGGCAGTGTAAGGTTCTCCCATGATGGCTGTCCTGGGTGGGACATTCCCAATGGATTACCTTCTGGAGGAATTTTCAGCTTTCTGCTTAAATTTATCACCGTGACTGGAGCTCCCAGGAGAGCTTGTGAGAATAACCAAATGCTAAAAATTGAGTTTTTTACTAATCTTATTAGGGAAATACTAGCAAAAGCTTGAAACAGACTTTCACCCTCCCCACTCCCTTCAATAGGAAAAGTTTATTTCAAACATCATCTTAATAAATTCCTAAGGTGGGTAACATATCAACGTAAGGCTGTGGTTGGTGGCTGAGGTCACGGCAGCAGGGTGACGGTGTGCTGATTGTCTTTGAGGACTGGAGGAAGAGATGGAGAATGAGATCTTTGATGAGTTAATATAGACAGAACATGGGAAAATAAAATCATAATTTGATGGATTAATAAGTCAGCAACAATTACATGAGACCAGCTGCTTCAATATAGAGGTTTTTCCATTTAAGCACCATCAAAGTCTTTGTGGACTGAGGAAAATTACATGGAAAGGAATGCTGTTCATGAATATGTGGTGCTACTTCCATGCTAAATTGCCGCTGTTTCCGTGTGACTTGCTAACTCAAAACCAGTGCAGAAATGATTGGGACTTCATGTTGCTGCATTGTCCAGGATCTACATGATTTTGTCTTATTTAGAACAATGATCCTTTTGTTTTGTAAAGCATCCAACATGTTACAAAAGCTATCAGCTCTGTGCACTAAATCAGTTCCTATTAGGAAGCAGCAGCAGCAGAACTTGATGTTGTAGCAGCTCTGGCAGTGCCAGTGTGAGATCCTGATCATGTGTGATGCACAAAGGCTTTGCCAAAATGGACTGAGAAAGCAGAACATGATTCCCATGCTGCAGTGTTGGTTCAAATCATACAAGATGTTGTCAAGAAGGACTGTTGTAGTTTTGCTTTTCTCTGTTACTTTGGTCATTTTGATCATTCCATTTGGGAAAGAGATGTTTGTCTCATGGGTGTCTGTAGAGATGGTAAGTTAATACTGCTAGGTTTATTATTTGTTTTTAGGAGTGGGGCTGAGGGTTTACCTCTGTACATTGGAACTTTAAAATTCTCCTGAAACCAGGAGTTTCTAACTTAGCAAAAAAAACTTACATCAAAACCCATGAATTTCCTGAAATTAAGGGAGAAAATAGCAGCAACAACTAAAAATTGATGTGGTTTTATTTTTGTATGTACAGTTGTAGTAAAAACATCCCAAAGTAAGAAGCAAAGATGCTCTCTTTTGGAAAGAACTAGCAAGTTCTGGTAGCAGTGGTTTTAAAATGCTCACTCTTGTAAATCCCTGAGCACTCTGTGTTTGAATAATAATGATTTACAACACTGGAAATGTTTGGTACACTGCACTAAAGATTTTTATATCCATCTCATTTTTGCAAGTAGTGAACAGTAGAATATTTCCTAATAGTAGAAAATGGACGAGATGGTGGCAGTATGTGCAACATGTTAGCAAAAAATAGACTGTATGAATTTTAAATAAAGTACAAAGTTAATTCATTATGCGTAATGGATAACTATAATACTTGCTGGGATGAAATTTCTAGTAAATCTTATTGCTGAATCAAGAGGATTCTGCTCTTGTCCAGAGTGACTTGCTTTCTTTGTGTATCTTGATTTGCTCATGATGTAAACATGAATCAGAAAACTAGATGCTGCATATTGACAGAACTGGAATTAAACTTTTATATTTTTTAAAAAATATTGTTACAGAATTATCCCAAGTGTTGTGTTTTGTTGGGTTAGATAGAAGGAAGACACTGCTGTGTCTGTAGCTGCATCTGTTAGTTTTTTTCATGGTTTTCAAAGATAAATTGCTCTGTTCTGTATTTTGTCTTCCCACAGTTATTTTCAATAATCCATAATCACACCACACATTTTATGAAACCACTCAGATCACAGATCTGTCTCAGTCATCCCAAGTGCATTCATTCTGTTTAAATGTTCATTTTGGCTTGCTTGTCTGGCATTTTGTCATAGATGTCTAGCAGTAATCTGAGGCTCACCACAGCATAAACAGGGTTGCTCTTAATCTTTTAATTATTTGTTCAGTTAAATCCCTTTCTGAACTAGATCCTGTCAGTGTATCCTGAGAACCATCATGTCCCCAAGGTCTTTTTGGGAAAATGATCACTGTAACCCAGTTTCACCCCAAATACTCTCATGAACTCTCCTGAGTTCATGTTGCATAGCAGGGAACAGTGTTCTACTCCTCTCTTGGTGAAAGTCCTTGTTGAACAAAAGCATTTCCTCCAGCAAAGAGAATTAATCCAGATTTCCACTACTGCCCCTCTGTCAAACAAAGTGCTTCTACTGTGGGCTTGAAGCTCTGATGGGTGCAAAAGCTGTGTTTCCCCAGTTATCTCCTGATCATTTCCTGTCAGGCTAACAGGCTGTCCAAGCATGAGAAAGCTGACATGAAAATAACCACAATCTGACAGAAATTCTTAGGCAGGGGTTATATTGTTTAATCATTTGCTGAGCTCCATGATTATGAAATTATGCTGGAGATTAGCTGCTGATCTTTGTCCTGCATATGAAAAATGTTTAGGCTCTCTGAAAATATAATTGCAAAGCAAATAACTGAGAAAAAAATAATATGGTAAGTGAAGACAGTGTAGCTCTAAGGAATGAAACAATGTGTATGTTTGTTTAAAATAGCAAAGTTATATATATATATATATATATATATATATATATATATATATATATATATATGCCTTTATATCTGTGTATGAAAAGGGTCAATCTTACCTATTCCATGATAGCAAATGTCAGACTTTTGCAGAAGTAACAAATTGGAAAATTCATTGTTACTTAGCAAGGAGGTAAATTATATAGAGGATCTAAATTTTAAATGCACACACAGGTCTCTTCAGAATGTCAGATTCTTATATAGAAAAGGTTTTATTGTGGTGGTTTAATCAAAAGCTAGAAAATCTTGGATTTTCTTCTGGAAACTTTGAGGGATTATTTCTTTACCTAAGCAATTTTTATTTATTTCTTTATTTATTTTCCCCCTGTGAACACTTTTCACTTTTTGTCCCCTTTCCATAATTACAAATACCTTGCAATTTTTTTGCTCTGTGTATAGTTACTGAAAGGCCCCAATAGTTCAAAAGCATTACAGGGGAAAGCAGAAATGGATAAAATTGACTGTGATCAAAGGGGGATGATTAAGGGTCTTCTATTAAATTGTATCCTGTTATTGCTATAATTTATTTTTGCTTAGGGATTAGGTGGTGTAACCTGAAAAGAATTATCATGGTAATTCTGGGATACAGTTTTTAGATGTATAGAGAACTTTAGCATTTCATGACAGAATGAGCTTACATCATTTGGAAGAAAACATGGGTTCATGCCCGATGAATCATTGTTCCCTAAAGGATCAGAGTTTCATAATTATGTAGTAGAGAAGAAAAACTACAATCTCAGCCTTTTACTAGAAAATGTTTGCAGAGTAGCCAGGAAAGCTTTAGTGTCTGTAAGTGGGCAGAATTCCAGATAAGCTTTTCCAGCATTGCTTGCCTTGAAATGCAGCTATTCCCTGTAGTAAAAACAAGCAAGATGTAGTACCCACCAGTTGTTTTCACCAACTTAATCTGTTGACATTGCTGTAAACAGGAAAGTAATATGTGAAAAATAAACTTTTTTCCCCTTTGTAAATAAAATGTAGAATGTGGCCTTTATAGACTAAGTGTTTTAAACAGCTAGAGCTGTTTAAAAAACTGACTTGAGTGGGTTCTCAGTCACTTAGAAGCTTGTATTATAATTTACTGATTTAGTTTTCATATTAATTACTGACACGCTTTTGCAAGTCTTTTTAGTGCATTATTAGTGTTTTGTGGTGAATAAGGGTTTGACATATTTTTCTTTAGCATCATCCTTAGAGCATAGTTGTTAGTTTTCATTATATTTCTCTAACACAAAAGTGTCAATAAATATCTTTATTATCATCCAAAAATATGGATATGAGAGTGCTATTCTCCTTTCAATTTATGCTTAGCTGGAATATCAGGGAGGTCTAGTAGTCATATAAAAATTTACAATTATGAGTCCTAAAACGATTAGGCAGTTTGTATGTAGCTAGTAGGAACTGTGTTATGCTTTATAATAATTAGGTACTTGATTGTTATTTCTTTTTTAAAGGAGTACAAGTGTAAAAATGAAAGTATATTTTCTTCAAAGGAGTTTCTGGAGTTGACACTGTGCTGTGTTTCATTGTGCTGGAGAATTCTTGATCTTTTGTCAAAATCCAGAGGTACATTCCTGGGATATCTGTTAGAAGAATCTGTGACATGTATTAAACCTCACTGTTCTGCTTCTTTCTTTTTAGCAGTGACTTAAAATGAACTTTTCAGAAATAGTCATCTGCTCCTAAAATAGGCAACAGCTTTTAACCTCTAATGATTATTGACCAGATGACATTTACACTTTCTGTCTGTCCTCTTTGAATGCAGAGTCAAAGTTCATTTTAAACAGTTGTTTTGCCTTTTTGCCTGCCTTGGTATTTAGGCTGCAGTAAATCTGAGACTTTGAACCCCTTCTGGCAGAAGTTTGCACTTGCCATGGGGACATCTTGATTTCAGGGAATTTGTAGATCAAGAAAACACTGTCACAGTCAGAGATCTCCATGCACTTCAGCCTATCCTTGACTTCTCTGTGTGCTAAGAATATTTTTATGCCATAACAGCTGGCATATTTTGTATATGAGAATATTTTGTATTATTACCTCTCAAACACACATCTCCAGTAACTTTGTAAAGTGGGCTTATCAATCAACACAATAATGTTGAAAATGGATGACCAAAAAGCATTTCAGTTTTGTCTGATGGACAAAATTAGGAGTCACCATCCAATATATTTTTTGATAGCCAAGTTTATAATCCGCAGTTCGACCTGATAAATGGTTATGAGGTAGATCTTTGCCTTGGATGTTGATTATGAAGGACTGGTGGCTGTGCAGGTCTGCTGGGGGAGCTGTCTGGTCTCTGCTGTCACACGAGGTGGAATGTGCACGCTACACTGCAGGTTGCTGCAGTGATTGCAGTTTCCTCTGATACTCTGTTACATTAATCTGAGCCTGTTCAGAGTCTTAAATACAATCTAATCACAGCAATAGCTAAATAAATAATGAGAAGTGGCTTTTAATGGAACAGATTCTGTATGTACATGTATCACACGCTGAAATTTTGCCCGCAGTCTTATCTTGGACACTAATATTTTGGGAGTTGGTCTTGTAGCCTGCTCCCATTTATCTGTTAGTTCCCTTTTCCTAGTCTTACAAACCAGTCTGTCAAACCAGCAAGGTCAGATGTAAATCTTGGTGACTGAGGAATGTGTTGTCTCTTGACTTCAGATTTTACAGATGCTTCTGTTTACAGGTATTATCTTCTTTTACCTCCTGGTGGAACTGAATCCTTTGTGATTGCCATTTCGTTGTCTTAGCTACGATCAAGGAAAAAAAAGCATCTTTTATGCATATAAACAAACACCAAATCAATTTTCTGCCTTTGCATTTGTCTCTTTCAGGATCTGATCTTCAGAACAAACAAACAAAACCAGGGAAATGGCGTACTTATGGCCTCTTTTAAGCCTGAGGGGGTTTTTCCCAGGTTTTTTTTGTTATAATTGAGATCGGTCTATCTAAAATGGTTTTGCTGACCAGTGCATGTATTGCTCACCACTGCTGGTTAGTCCTGGGTCAGTAGGGCTGAGAACACCCTCAAACTTGTATTCCATTATCCCCACTGGGGTTTGCTGTACTTTGCATGAGTACTTTGTTCAGCTCAAGCACCACACCAGGATTCCACATTCCCCAGTTCTCTGCATGGAATGTTTCACCTCACACGCGGAGTTGTGATGCAGCAATGAGGCTGGAATTCTGCAGCCATGAGCAGATCTATCAGTAACTACTGAGTGCTGGTGCCTATTATAAAACCAGGCACATAAACCAGTACAACCCAATATTTATGAAAAACTTGCTTTCTGCTGCTGTCAACACTTACTAATTACTACTGCAACTATTCATTACTTGCAAATGGCCTTTTTGGGTTTTATTGTAATTAAACCAAGATAATAGCTCTTTATATTCTCTGTGACAAATCATGATGAATTAATGAACTTATCTCCTCACCTATTTCTCTTCCCTTTTTAATTTAAGATATTGCATATGATTCTATGTTTTAACCTAGATTTGTATCTGCAAAGGAATTTCAAAGTACTGCCCTTGATTTTTGCACAAATGCACAATTCCACATCAGTGTACAAAGTCTTTAGTTTAGATGTCATTTCAGAAAAAGACTTGAAATAACAATTAGGACTATGATCCATAAATATTGGCTCAAGCCAGTAACTGAAAGCATGAATTGAAGAACATATATGGAACAGAAAACTGTAAATGCTGTTACATAAACACATTAAATATATCAATTATTTAAAATATAGTTAAATATATTAGTCTTAAATTTAACGATGATATTGACTTTCTTGGAAGTCCATGGAGAGAGGAATTGACTGACATATTTTATAGAAAACTCAAATCCACTTCATGTGCAAGAGCAATTGTTAAAGTAAAAGCAAATAGTATTTTTATTTTCAGTCATTTCACTGGAGAGAAGCTTGCTGTGTACAGGACAGAGACTCCTGCAGAGCTGCAAAGGGCCATCCAGCTGAAAATGCATTTTGAGGATGTTCTTTGGACTCTTGTCTTTTTAGACTCCCATTAATGAAGTCTCAAGATATCATCTCTTTGTTGATATGCCCTCCTGAATAAACATAATTACTTTATTGCTGTTAAAACAGCATGTACTATCTGAGCAGCAATCCTATACAAATCCTATACAAAATCCTAGTCCAAAACAGATAAGGAAAGTTTATCTTCAGGAATGAGGAACCAAAACAATGATTCAGCACATTTGTCTGTATTGTGTCCCCTGATCTCCTGAAACCATGAGAAAAATTTCACTTGAGTGGACTTCACAGTATGAATGATCCAATGGGATGGATGATATTTATTAAAGTTTTTACAAGTCCAGGAACTGACAAACTGCAGCAAAGACAGAAAGAGTCAAGGAGGGCAATTTCCATGATCTGCTGTTAAATCTTATAGTATTTACAAGCTTTCAAAGATTGGGTGCTGTATTTTGAGATGGAGAAATTTGATACATAGCAATGAGTTTCTGCTGGTTTAGCATTTATGTAGATAGCATAAAGAAACAGTAAGTGACAAACAATAAATGGCCAATGAAAAGCAATGTATTAAAATATATTGCACGTAAGAGCACTTCCCTTTTCTGAAATGCATATGTGGAACAGCAACCAAGATCTCATATGTTGAAGAAAATTTCATCTATTAGCTCTACAGCCATCCAAAAGTGATCCAATTACTCTTTATCACACTTTCTCTTTCCAGAGCTCCTTATGTGAGAAGTAATTCCTAAATTTTGGACACCAAATGCTGCAGCAAAGTGACATAATCTCAGTAATTACTGAATGTCTTAACATGAAGAAAGATTAGCTTTTCCAGCGGTTCAGGTTATGCATATGGCAAATGTTTTAATATTACACTTTTTCATAGCAATAGGAAAAATGCTAAAACACATCCAGTGAAGGATTGCTGGCAAAGTGCAGTGTCTGTGTGTGTGTGTGTCTGTGTGTGTGTGTGTGCATTAATGTGTCACACAGCTGCTTTCTGAACACAGGGGCTGAGAGAAGCTCCTCCTGACTTAGGTGAACCTCCTGCAGACAGTTCCATGTGCTCACTCCACACGTGCTATTTACTATCCACACTCATGCTTTTATTTTCCTAGGTGGTTTTGTCCAAGCCTCTGTGCTATTGGAATGATAATAATTTAATCTTGGTCCTGTGAGTCCAAAATCAGTACAGCTCAGAAGAATCAAAGCCTTGTCAATTATCAGGCTATCACAGTGTACTTCTGGAAGATTTTTCATGGCAGGTACAATATTTCAGGGTTGGTGTTGTGGGTTTTTTAGGGTTTTTTTTAGCAGAATTAGCAACTCAGGTAATTAAGCTTACATTAGATCAAATAAATGAGCTCTGAGAGTGAAGTTAAAAGCTGAAAGTTTGTCAGCCTTATTGTAACAAATTGTTGGCCTGACATACAAGGTTAACAGCAGCTAAAAGCTTAGAAGGGAAAAAAATATCACTCAATCAATGGGGAAATCCTTTAAAGAAAAGCTTTGCTGGGCTTGGGTGTATGAGGGAAGCAGGGCACTCACCAGAGGACAAAGAGAAATTTTGACTTGATATTTAAGAACTTTTAAAGATTATAAAACCCCCAAATGTATAAAATTGAATTAGAAGCTAATGATTTGGTGTTGTGGGGAGCTGAAGGGAGCAGAATTGGGAGTGGTTTGTTTGAAATGACCTTGCTGTCAGGGTTTCACATAAGCTGTTAAATGCATGCAAAGAACTGCCACAAAATCAATGAAATAAAACATTGCAGTGGTCCAGTATGGAAGCATAAATTACCATTTTAATTTTCAATCAATAAGAAAACAGATATCCCTGAAGCAGTAAAACATGACCTGCACACAGATCTTTATTGCAGGATGAAAAAGAAAGCAACAGATATCCATAAAACTCTCATAGGTGTTTCCAGGAATGATACTGGCTGTACAGAACAGCCTGTACAACCAGTATACTGGTTGAGTATAATAAGCTGACCTGCTCCTGATTGGGAATATCTGCTCAGAGAATAAAGCAACTTTCTTCATAGTTTATCATTTTGCAAAGCTTTTTGGCAGCTGACTTTAGAATTTGCATTGGATGTCCTTGTTTTGTTTTGAAGCTTGTGGGTCTGGGCAGCATTTGTAAAATTGTCTGGTTTAGCCCTGAAAAGGTGTCAGGATGGTGGTGCCCAAAAGGCACTGAAGAGGGAAATCAAGTAGCACAGAGAACTTTATTGTAGGCCACAGTTTTACAAGTATTTAGCCTTGATTTTTGCCATAATTATTAGTTTATGATAGTGTTTCATGCCTTGTTTGAATGAGTTAAGTAGAGCATTTCTGTTGAGAAGGTAAACTTTATTACAGTTATAAACTTACTACAGTTTCAGTTTGAGCATGAAAGTAAAGGAGCTTGAAAATCCACCCCATTGATACCTTGAGTTTAACTTCAAACCTTATTTTTAGGACAATATTGAATAAGTTTGAATTGCTTTTGCCTGTGTTTCCAGATGGTCATCACACGGTTTGAAATGCTTTAGTCACTTGGCTTAGACTGAAAGTCTTCTCTGAGTATCCAGTGTTTGGTTCTGACTGGAATTAATTTAATGTCTGAATCACATCCACAGAGATCTGAAACTGAGCAAGATTTCTGCATGTGCTCTAAATTGTAGCACCATTGTAAGCTATTTGCTCACCCCATAAATTCTGTTTTCAAGATACCCATAGTGACATAAAGCAATTAAGTAAGACAAAAGTTTTCAAATTTATCAGCAATCCTGATTAACTGGGGAGTTCCCAGCTGACTGGAAGATTAAGTGGGAAAAACCTGTGGTACTTGTGGCTGGCTGGAAGGACTTGGGGTCTCTATCCAGCTTGTAAATAAAATCAGGGAGGAAACCAGCTGATGTGTGTCACCATCAGGGCTGTCACACCTACCTGCAGCTACTGCAGTTTCCAGAGAATCCAGCCCCTACAACAGGTTGTTGAGTTCAGTGGCAGCAGCTCAATGGAATGATGGAATCAATAGATTTTTATTCATGTTAAACCAGTGAGGAACATTTGTGGCAGGGGTTCAGGATCTCCAAAGGACTGGCTGGTTAGCAGGACAAGGGGGTCTTGGTGAAATCATATAGGTAAATAGGGCTTTCTGGGTTAATAATGGGGATCTTAGTTTTGTACTGTATGATTATTTATATATTATAAAACACCTCATCAGTATGAATTTTTTTCACAGAATTTCAGATTTGAATGAAACCAGAATGAAAATGAATGCAAGTTATTTCCATTTATCTGATTTTTGCAGCAATTCTATCCAACCGAGAAGTTAGCATAATTTCTTTTCTGAGACACAAATCTGCCCAAATGAAACAAATCAGTCATAAACTCACTGGAGGGTTCAGTGTCTCTTCCTGACTTTGTAATGAAGTTCAAAACAGAGAGACAAAGATGCATCCATCATACCCTGGAATTCTACCTATAAAGCGATTGTGTGGTTGTACCTCTAATGGGATCCTGTGACCTCTTGCTTCTGTCACTGAAAAAGTCCTTTCAAGAACTTCATGTGCACATTTTTGAAAATTGTATCTTTACAGAGCAGGATAAAGCTTATGTAATTTTACTGTGAGCTGATTTTTCCAACTTAACAGTGTGATAATCCTAGAATGTAGTTTCTGCTGCTAAATTCTTCCCATCTTCCTTGCTAGGATAAAACAAGGTACCTCTTTACCAAGCATGTTATTTATGAAACAAAGAACAGATAAATAAGTGGTGAAACAAAGTAGAAATTTTAGGGAGGAATTTTCAAACCCTGAAGTGAATTTTCTTTTTATATTATTGATTTTATGATCACTTTTCCAGTATCTTTTATCAATTGGCTAACAATATCCACATCAATGTAATCTTGTGTATTTAAAATTTAGCTTGGGTTTAGTTTAGAATCTGTATTTAAAAAGAATATAATGTTAATTGTAACAAAAGAGACTTTAAAAAACGAGGTTGAAATAACAAAAATTATATCCTTTCCTGTTTCATTTAGTGTCCTGTTAGTTTTGTATCTTTGTAACTTTTAATATTTGTACTTAGAAAAATACCATCAATGTGCCTTAAAAACCATGGGACACAAAGTTAGTATTTGCATTTTGCTGAATTTCTACATATGAAAACAGCCTTCAGGTTTCTGTGAGTGATGTTTTTTCCGACACTTTTTCGTAAATATTGAGAAGCATTCCATCTTCTCTCGGCAGTGGTATTAACAAACGTGGTTTGGAAGGTAATTTTGTACATGTTGATGGCAAATGTATGATTTTTCTACCCTTCCCAAGCAGCCCTCTCGTGTCCTATGCACGTTAACTTTTGTTATCTCTCCTTGTCAAATAATTTCTAAGGCTCAATGTGATACACAGCCATACATGTCTGATGCCAGGAAGTTTCTAACCCTCTTTTTTCATTAATCTTCATAACTGCAGTAATTTCCTGCAATTAATAGAGTGACTGAGAGACAAAAATCCAATCACCAGATAGAGAGCACTTCAGCAAGTTACATGCAGTTTGTTGAGTAAGTATTTAAACAGCTGCTAATAAAATCTCAGGTCCATTGGGAATTACCTGTGTTAACACATGGATATACTGAACTTTAGAAAAGGATGAACTTCATGCTCTTCTTTTAAAAGTAAAAAGAAACAGAGGTGGAAATTGCATATCAATTTAACCAGAATATTGGGAGGCTGGGCATGAATATGTTTTATAGATAGGTATTTACATCCTTTTTTTGCATTTTATCTCTCAGATTTTACCTTAAAAATTGACATAGCTAGCAATTGTTCATACAAAATGTGGATACTAATGAAAATACACTTGCAAAACCTCTCTACAGATTGTAGGATTACTTGCTCTTCATTGACACAAAAAAAAAAATTAAAAATTGAGGGTTGAACAGTAGGGATGATTTGGCTGGGTTTCACACTACAGCAGGGAACAAGTTTACCCATTTATGTAAATTCCATTGAATTGAACCTTCTACATGAGAACGAAGGAATGTTTTCAGTAGGTTTAAAAAAAGAAAAGTTCACTGTCTTCATGAAGAAATGAAATGTTGAGCTAACACTAGCTGGTTTTCAGGCCATGAACAAGTTCAATCTCTTTCATAAGCAGGATGAGTCTCTTTGTGCACACGTGTTCATGTGTGCACAAAGCTCAGCACTCATGGCCAGTGCGTGCTGTGGCTTTCCCCTACAAGCATTAAAAGGGGATTTTTTTATTAGGAAATTTATTATTTCCATAAATGCATTGTAGAACTCTCTCTGCCTTCTGAAATTGTGGAAGAATCACACATCAGGTTTCTGGTTTGGGAGAGAAAGATTGCCGTGCAAATAGGCTTGACCCTGTTCAATATTCCAGTCTCCAGAGACTGGAAAAATCATTTGTTGTAAAAAGTAGAGGTATGAGGGAAGTGTTATGAGGTGTCAAAAACAGTTTGCAGCTTTTCCTTGGCAGCAGAGTTTTTCTGGGGAACTTGTACAGTCTGTTCTGTCCTTTCTTCTGCAGTCAAGTGAATTCTCCCTTTGCCTAAAGAGATTTTCTACTATTTTTGTTATGCTTGTAAAATTAAATAATTCTTTCGTATAAATTGCTATTATTTAGTTTCAATTACTAATTCCAAAATCATATTGCATTAATGCTTCTCAACTCTATTTCCTTAACAGCCCTACCTGAATCTCCCAGGGAAACATAACTAAACCTTGTAATAGATTGGTATCAATGCTGTTCCTTGAGATACACATCAGGTAATCTGGCTTTAAAGCCAAATGCTGTGAGAGGATAACAAGGGACCATTGCATTCTCAATCTCTAATCCAGATCTTGGTCAATTAGCAAGGTAGATGCAGTGCATCTAAGCTGATTTTACCTATTAGTTGTTTAATCTATGACTTTTAGGTCAAAAGAAGCCTAGACAAGATTTTGGTCATGAAAAACCTATTGCAAATAACAAGAAAAGGGGACACAATTTTTAATTTTTGCGTAATTTCAAACCCAGTGTTTAAAATAGGAGCAGGGGGAGACTCCCATTGAGCAGCTTTCCATGTAAGGTATTGAGATTAGTTTTAGGTTCTTACAGACAAATTATAGATGATAATTTTTCTTCAGGAAAAGAAGCAAAGTGAGCACAAAGAATGAGATGCCCATGTGAGAATTAGGACTCTTCTTGGTGCTCCTGGTGGGAATAGTAATATGAAATACTTTATTTTAGTATTTAGTATTTATTTAGTATTTTAGTATTTAGTATTTATTTAGCATTTTAGTATTTAGTATTTATTGAGTATTTTAAAATGGAACAAATTCCCCTCTGAACCTCAAAATTATAAAACCTCTCTCAGTGTTGTATTTTCATGTTCAGTAATTATTTGATACAAGATGTAAAGTTACTTACTATAGATTTCTGAGTGTGTATATGTATTTCACCTGGTATATTATGTAGCGAAAGAAAACTGGGATCAAACATTTGACATTACATTCAGCTGTTATTTCTGATAGAGTTGTGTCTGTGTAGAAAACACTTGTGGAGAGGAGTGCAGTGAGATAGTGTAATCCAGGGGTAGTGCTGTCTAGTTTGTTGAAAAGAAACTTCTGTATTTTTTCTGTTTCCTGTCTTGGAAAAAAATACAGTATGTGTATCTAATTTGAGGCAAAGCAATTTACATTTACTTTGATTTTTTTCCCCTTGTTATTCTTTGAGCAGTCTGACACACTGAGTACTGATGAGCACATTGGACTCCTGGGTTTTATTTCCTGCTCTGGCTCCTAAAGAAATCTAGCCTTTATTGCTAATTTAACCTCTTACTATTACTCATTCTTTGTGAAATACTACTGGGGTTTCAAAAAAAGAAACAGAAAGACGTGCTAGTAAATTCGAAAGCAGCATTTACTTGAAATTGAGTTCTAACTCCTAATAATCCAAAGTGAATTTTAGAAATTTCAGTTCTATAGTCCAGCAATTATTCAGCTATCTAAGATGTCTCAGTATGATAAATGAGATCATCTGATGTTTACAGGGCAAGTATTCAAGAAAAATGGAAAATGCAAATCATTTGATTATTTGTGTAAGTTCCTACAGGTGGCTTGTTCTGTATCACTGAAAATAAAATGTGTTTAAAGGTAGTTGTGCACTTCTGTACTTGACTGAATCCAACACCTCCCCAGAGTCCTTTTATGTTGGAGCATTGGAGAGTCTTTTCATAAAGGCAGAGTCCAGCCCCTTGATGCTGTTTACATGGAAAGAAGGAATTTCTTAGAGCCCTGCACAGCTTCCTGGCTTTGCAACAAATATGTTATTTTGCAGAAGAGTATTTACTCATGATGTCCAGCATAATCCCCTCTGCATAAGGTACTTTAGGAAGCCATAGGTCTTAATTATTTGATAGGATTAAATTTCATTTTTTTCCTTTACATGAGTGATGGAAGAAATATCAGAGTCGAGGTTTGCAGAGGAATGCAGGTCTATAACATCTTGCCACTTTGCCAAAGCTTTTTTGTTACTTTTTGTTACTGGAGGTTTAGCTTGGAGGAGGGAGGGTTCCCTTTTTCTTTTTTTGGGGGAAAGAAATGGATAGGATTATAAATCTACTTTAATCACAATTTGCAAAAGTTTGGTGTCCTTTGAGTCAACAGATGGAAATATATATTGCCACTCTAATGCAGAGAGTGTCCAGAGCAGCTGAATATTTATGTAAAAATCAATCTTATGCATAATATTCACTGAAAAGATGAAAGAATAGGAATTTCTATCTAAGAGATACTGATTCCCACATCTTACCCAGTCTTTTTTGAAAGAAGAAAGGGAGCATTAATACAAAATTTCTGCCTTGCTGCTCAGTTCCATCACGTGTGATTTGAGTGTATTTGATCAGGTGAATCTCCCAGAGGAAACTCATAAAGGAGCAGCGGTTCCCTGTGAAATAAATACAACTTCTGATGTTTTGGTGTTCACTTTCTTGCTCTGGCAATGCCAGGACAGCTGCATCTGGCCAGACCTGTGGCAGCCACCTTTGAAAAGACTGTGTTCACTTCAGGAAAATACACCTCTGCTTTTAGTAGCACCATTCATTAAAGAGAAACAACTTACTTGTTCATGATTCAGGGTCAAAATTTAAAAGCATTATTATTTTTTTCTTTTTAAGTGAATTACACTCTGTGACAATGGTGGCTGCAGTTACACATATAATTAGATTTACTATGAAAAGAACATATCGGCTTAATAAAGTGGATTTATTGTTTCAATTTGTTCCTAATTTTGAGGGTTTTTTTTTTTAGAAATTGAAATATTTTTGCATTTCTGTCAGTGTCATCACCACATGATGACATTTAGTCAACATTTAATTCGAAGTTAACTATACTAACAAAGTTAGTTCTAGCTTGTCTCAAAGAAATTGTAAGATTTAACTTAGGTTATGTGAGTATATTTATGTGCTCCAGGGATAGCAGGTGACAGTCGAAATCCCCAAATCCTCCACAATTTAATCGTGGGGTTTTACATCTGTAGGAGTTTTATGTCCATAGCTGTTGTCACATCTCTTCCTTTTGGCCAAAGATCAGGTCTGGGGAATGCTCCGTGTTCACTCTCCGCCTTATCCCACACCTGTTTGAAGCAATTGGAATGATCTTAATCTCACCACTGTCTTCTTCCTAGGCTGTGTTCAGCAAGAATCTTTAAATATCTTTGTCAAGAGTTTGGTCTACATATTTTTTTTTTTTCTTTCTTCTCCACAGAATTGACTTTTGTGAATTCAGTTAGACATTGGAGGATATGACATAATCAAGGGATGAGGCCTTTTAATGTGGAAAATATTCCCATGTTTTTTAAAATTCTTTTTTCCTCTCTCATTTTGTTGGCCAGTTCAGTAGTGGGGCTTTCCTCTCTATTTTGAAAAGGCACTATTTTGTTGATCGTGCTCTGTGTGATAACCAGGTATGTTGCCACTGCATGTAATTATGGGTGTTTCTGCTGGAAAGATTTCTTGACATATTTTTTCTTTTAACTTAAGTAAAGTGTACATAGAAAATGGACTTCAAGTGTTGATTATGAACCTGTGCCTGAGTTTTGACCATGGTTGTTATTGCACAAACAACTCTTGCTTGGATGTACTACTGAAAGAAGTCAATTATGTGAAATACTAAGAGAGGAAATCTTTTGGGTTATTTCCTGTACTAAAGTTTTAGTCATCCTAATCTACTTCTGGAATTTTTTTGTTCCTGTGTACAACACAACAAATATATTTAAAAAAAAATAAATCTGTGTGTGAGCTTATGCATATTCTACATTTATTTTTGCTTAACTTTCTGGAAAAAAAGCTCCCTTAAAGGCAAGTAAATGTCCATCCATATTTCTGTCATCATATAATCAGGCTGTGACTGTCCTGTTAGGTCAGCAGTAGAAATGTCTGAGCTAAACAAAAAAAAATGAGTAACAAATCATATTTTTCAATGGTCTGTATCACACATGTAGGTTTTGTTTGTCTTTCTTCCATTAAGGAAAAAATAATAATTCCCAAATGTACCTGAAGCTGCAGGCACTGACACACGTGGAAATTTCCATTCTGGAGAGCTTTCCCTGTGTGCTGAACAGCACTTGAATCACACACATTTCTGTTTTGACTCTTTATTGATGTACACAGCATTTTACCAGAACGCTCCTCTGCGTTCCCTTACCAGCAGAAGTGATAAATTGTCACCCATGGTGGCTGAGAGCTCTGTCTGATGATCAGAGGTTTTCTTTAATCCCTGGAATACCTCAGCCCTGGTTTCCAGCCTGTGTAGTACACACTGTATGAGAGAGGCAAATGATGCAGTTTGTAAGGGGCTGAGCTTGAACCTGCTGTTTGGATAGGCAGGAGAGTTTAAGAATTTACATTCATTATTTTGTAGGCAAATTTTAATAAATTGTTGTAAGTGTGTAATGTGTAATTTGTAACCTATAAGCCAGCCTCCTCTGCCAAATAAGAGTTCAAGGCTACAGAACAGTTAGTTTCCTGTTGCTGTTCTTTGGTGCAAAACCCTGATGGTCTTCTGAGGCTTTTAGACCCAAAACTATTATTTTCTCTGTAGGGTTCTTGCCTGTGTGCCAGTTTGTTGTGTGTCTTTGCAGTATTGTATCTATTGCTGCCTGGTAATTTGCCTCTGCTGGGAAAGTACCTGCCTCTCTTTCAGAGCACACAAACAATTCTGGAGATGAAATAATAGGTTAGGTGCCTTGTATTTTCAGCCATGTACAAGTGATGTGAAGGGTCAAGAGAATATCTTGTGCAAGAATCCACCCTTTCATCAGAGGCTGAGGTGTCAGACCTGATGCATTTCAGTCCTCCTGGCCCATGGTGCTTTATTCATTAGAAAGCATGTTTGGGCTTTTATCCACTGGCATTGATCTGAATTACTGCAACTAGGAGGAGGAATCAATTCTCTTTGGTACTTGATTTGGGCTGCCTGAGCTATAGAATAATTTTAATTTAGACTTAGTTCACACTGTAAAAGATAAGGGCTCCTTCCAGACATACTATTAGGTCTCAACCTTGAAGGTTTCTGTTATAATTTCAACACTTATCCACTTATTTCATGAATAAAAGGTTTCTGTTTTAATTCTAGTAATCCCCCATGTGAAAGCCCTTAGCACAAGCAGATTCATTGCTGGGAGCACAGAAATAGCTACAGAATTCAGTTCCATTGATTTCTTCTGCTTACTTAAGGGAGGGATCAACACCCAGCTTCATTAACAGCGCGGAGCATGCACTCCCTCTCTCTCCTGCTGGAGATCTGCAGGGCTTTCAGTGCCTGCCATCCTCTGCTCTGCACTTTGCTTTACTGCTCCTAGGCAGTGGAAAGCGCTGGATCCAGCAGTGGCACTGAGGCTGATGTCTTCTCCTTGCCTTTCAGAGCTTCACCCTGTCAGCACAGCCTTTCCTCCAAGATTTTGTTGCTGTGATTTGACTGTGATGTTTCCTGTGCTGATGTATTTCAAACAATCAGGTTTTTTTCAGTGCCTGTGTTTGATTCAGGTCAAAGGGAGCAAACCTCCCCTTCAGTGTTCTGTGTTTCAGTGTGACTGCCAAAGGGCTTACCATCACCTCAGGTTATGAGCTCATGGGGTCTGAACTACTGAGTTGGAGTTGTTGCCCAGATTAGGGTTCAGTGAATGTCTGAAGGTTTGATTTTTTTTTCTTTCTTAGTTACTTAGGGCTCGATCATGCAGATTTTTTGAAAACATCTGAGGTGAAAAACCTCCTTGCTCAGAGGTTGTGGTTATTAAGATGATGTGGAGCACTGTGTGAAAAATCCTATCTGTTCAAAATCAGCCAAGCTGGCTTGAAATTGCTGAGGGTGAATTGAGCAAAGGTTGGATGATGATTTAACAGAACTGGATGAAGATGCACATTTACATTAGCAGCATGAGCTGTGTGGCCTGGGGCTGTTTCTGAGGGACAGTGGCTCATGTGGTCACATTCTTACTCAAATCTGAACATAGTGAGGACTGCCTGATTCAAGTTCCTAAAGCCAAAAGTACCCTGTTGAAATTCTGCTGAGCACACCATTAACGCTAAACCAAACCATTTTTGCTTCAAGAAGAAGGTATGCTAAGCAATAAATATCAGTAAATTGTAACTTTTACTTCACACTTTGCATTTTATTACCAAAGTTGACTCAATTTATTCCTCTGATGAACCATGTGGCAAGGACACTGCTACTGTTGTGCAGCAGCCTTGCATTTTTTAATGGATTAAAATCAAGCTTGTGTGTGCTGATTATGGTAAAATTCAGTGTGTCTCAGGGGCAGCTGCCCAGCCATGGATGTGAGCACGCTCATCTGCTGAGAACAGCAATTCTGATGGACTGTTGGCTTCCTTTTAGACACTATTAGCTTGTTCTTTGCTGGTAAAAAATGAGCTGTGACTTTCTTGCCTGGGGGCATTTGTTTCTTGTAGCTTTAGCATTGCCAGTCATTGTGGAGATTTTTATTTTATTTTACGCTGTGAATAGCAAGAAGTTTGATTTGCTGTTAGAGCTCCATGTAACTTGGTTACAGGGAGCAAAAAATTATGCCACAGGGAAGCAGGATGTGATAGACAGCACATCTAACTTTTCCAGTGTGTAGGATCGTTCCAGAAACTCAAGAATTCTGTAGTGTTTAACAGCCACTATCTTCTACAGCCTGTACGTCTTCCCCGCAGCCTCTTCAGGAATTAATTTAGTTTTCAGTCACAAATTAAATTTTTGACAACTCTACAGCCTGAAAGCTATCCTTCTGCCACATGAAGAAAAGCAAGAGCATGTAGGTAATGTTTTTGCACACAGATAATTTCCTCTTTTTGGAGGTGATACAGTTTGGGGATAGGTTTTATTGGTACTTTCTGCTTTTTGAGCAGAATTACGAATGATATTTATTAGTATACTGCAAGAATCATGTTCACTTACATAATTTATATGTATCAGCAGTATTATATTGACTTCTGATTTAAAATAAAAATGTGTTTTGCAAAAATTTTGCATATATTGCCATTTTTTTAATTGCTGTGAAAACCTATAGTATCTCTAAATGGATTTTTGCCAAAGTTTTATGCTATAGAAAGTTACCTCTTGCTGTGGACACAGAATATCCAAATTAATGTGTGTATCTTTTATAAGTGTTAAGAAAGAAGTGTGCCTTTGGTTTGCATATGATTTTTACCCTATTCCCTGCATTCTGCATCTTTTTTTTTAAACAACTTTGACAGTGTATTGTGCAGACATGATACACAGAAGGTCATCTTATATTTTTACATTTAAAGGTATGTGTTGTAATGTTCTAGTTTTAGACATTATCTTTCATCCAAACCAAACTTATCAAGAAATAGAGCCCATCTGCTGCCACAAACACAAAATATTTTAAGCTCAAGGCTGCCTAAGAATTCTATGAACGCACCAGGAATAATTAGATTAGGATATATTTTCACTTGGAAGTTTAGTGAAGTTTTATTCTTGTCTAGCTTTGCGGGTTAAGGATTATTTAGGGCCATCAAAGCCTCTAACCAATGAGTTCTAAAGATACCTTGTTCCAAATTGCTCTTGGAAGCAATGTTTTTCTCTCTTTTCCTCTCTGCTTTTAGATTTAATGCCTTTCCTCTATTATTTAAAGCTTTTTTCAGATCTGCATTCTAGAAAACTATTTCCACTTTTTATATGTGCAGGTCTCCGTAAATGTTCCATAGGAGAAATATGGTGTCTGTCACCCAAAAGACAAAAAAATCATATTAAGTCTTCTTTCAGGTTATCTGACCTCTGTACATGTTTCTGTGCTCCTTTGCATTGCTTAATGTCTAAGGTTTGCTGCAGATTAATTAGTTGTCAGTGTATAAATTAGATCTAAAAAGGATACAGGAATCTTAGTTTAGAAAACTTGGCTGATATTGCGTATCTTTTGATGTCACATATGGCAGTAATGTTAATGTTCTGGGAGGTTCTTCTGGAGCTGTAGTGTCCACAATTGGATCTGGTTTGTCCCTAGTTCGGGGATAATTCCTCCTTACAGTGACATTGGGCCTGTATTTAGTATTTGAGGGAGTTTAAAATACAGAGGTGATAATTTCACAGATATCTTTTCTTCCAGCCTGGTAATTCTGTGATTAATTTAGGAAGGAAAGGATAGCCCATTTCAATTCTGAGCCCATTTGGGAAGTACCAGAGTTTTGAGCTGGAGTTGAGGGGAGGAGGTCCAGATGCCATGCACACAGGTTCTGAGGATACTGATCCTTCCCAAGCCTGATGTGCTGAATGTGCCGCTGGCTCAGCCAGGCCTTCCACCCCTGGAGTGATTTAATCTCTCTGATTCTGTGTGCTGGGCTCTGCTGGCTCCTCTGGGCAGGGAGCACAAAGCCTGGACACACCAAGTGCAGCTCATGGTGCTTAACTTGGAGGCTTTGGTTGTGAAGTTCTGTTTGATCCTTTGTCAGGAGTGAATTTTGTTCAGGTGATTGTCGCCCTTCCCTGTGGTCTGGGATCACAGATGTGCTCAGCACTGTGCCCTTGGGCGGTGTTCTCTGTGGAGAAACTGAGTACCACACATTTATTTACCTTTCTGGAAGGGGGGACATTAATGTTCACCGGCTTTTTTGTTTGCATTGTTAAAGAAAATCGAATTACCCCTAAAGTTCATTGTATATCAATGTAACTCTGCACTGAACAAAGCAAATAGCTGGGAACTCTTCCTTTCCTGAAGGGTAATAATAGATATTTCAGTTAGCTACCTGCTACTTTGTTCTCCTCCATGCACTTTGACATTTAGCACTGCAGTGTTTTTAATTTCCTTTGATTTTTATAATGACTATTTTGTTCAGTTATTCAGCTATTTCAAGCCATTTTTTATAGTTATTAAAAATTATATTGTAAACACCACTGATTTTTTTTTATTTTTTAGTTAATCTGAACAGAACTCTGCATCCTTGTGCCAATCAGGGTTGTGGTTTACAGTTTTTAAGATAACTACAGGACTGGGATTAAGTACTCCCTCAGTGAAAGGGAATGAATTATACATGAGTTCCTCATATGGGGGCTAAAATAGTAATAAGAAAATAAATATAATGAAAAAACTCCTTGTAAACTGATCTGGTCTTGAGTAGGTGGTCTCTGATGAAACAACAAAAATCAGGGTGGGCCTGTGGCTGCTGTTTGAAAATCCTGTGGTGAGTGGCAGTAGTTTATGTGAGCTGGCCTTTTTGATTCTTTCAGTGAAATGCCACTTTGCTTTCTAGTTGCTTTCTTGCTCAAATTTCCAATGCTGCTTTGCTACTAGAGGGCTGCAAAAACAAGTGGTGTTGCAGTTTTTAATGGGGAGCATCTTGCTTCTAATACTTAGTTCCACAAACAAAGCAAAGCACTGTCAGGCAGCTCTGGCCATGATGAAAGAATACAAGCATGGACACAAAGTGACCAGAAGAATTAATATTCCCCAGTGCCATTGTGAGGAAGAGGAGGGCTCTGAGTCTGTTGCCTAACCAGCTCTTGGCAGGCTTCTTTTGCCTTTGAAAAATGCAAAATTAAACAGTAATACTTCTTCTGTGTGTGAATAGGAATTCTCTACTTATGAAATATTTATTAAAATCTTACATTAAGAAAGCTAAATGCCAAAGGCATAGAATTATTTGATTCTAAAAGACATGTAAGCTGTCTATTAGCATATTTTTTTTCATTTAATTTTTTTTTCCCTAATGCATTTCCATGGTCATTGACAGGCCAACAGATTAGTTTGCTTTTAGAAGACAGATTTAGTGAAAAGAAATGCTTACATTTTCGAAGTACCAAAGTAGAAATAACAGAACCTTGTACTTCTGAAGCACTATTAAAAAAATAGAATTAGAGACCTTAGGAGCATGCAATAGAAAAGAAAAAAAAAAGAAAAAGAAAAAAAAATTAAACAGATTTGATCAGAGGATTGGTTCTTTAGTGGTTGGGAATTTTTTCTTTTTTAAAGCATCTATGTTACTTTGGGAAGGAATTTGACTTTCTTTTAAAATTAACATGTCGATTACTTTGGGAGATGGCAGAGTATAAAACATTCTGTTTTCTGGTCAGTTTGGAACATAGAGTTCTGCTTTTTCTATTAGTATGGTTCCAAGCGGATGCTTTGTGTACAATAGTGACAGCTATTACATTGTCTGTTTAATTACAGCCAGCTCAGTGAGAGTGGCAGGGCTGGCATTGAGCAGATTTGAAAAGCATTTCAAGGGAGTATTGGGCACATCTCCATTCCAAACAGAAAGTGTTTTAGTATATGATCTGTAGCTTAAAATAAAGCTCTGGAAAATACCGATATTTACTGGAATTATGATCAAAATCTTTTATTGTTTGTACTTGAAGCACAGCTTGAGATGCTTTGTGTATTTACTTTTTCACTGGGAAGATCTTAGGAAAACTTCCGTGGCATTCTCACGTCAGAGACATCTTGTTCAATGTCTCTTCAAAGCAGGCATTATTAAGGTTAAAATCAGGTTTCTTATGACCCTTTTGGTGGAATTTTGGTGACTGAGGGGTGCAGATTACACCACACTGTCCAAATGCCTTTGCCATGGTGCTTGGTCACTTTGTAAAACCTTTATCTTTTTATCTTGCCCTAAAGAAGAGAGGTTTCTACCTGCATTCCCAGTTGTGCATTTTCAAAAGGAGGTTTGTATCCCACATATTGGAAACCTAAGTCTCTAAGTGTAGTCAAAATGTGCTGAATTTTGTAGTTAAAAGCCATGCAGTTCTCACTTAAAAAGCTGCTTGGCTGTTCAGTGCAGCTGCTAAGCTCTGGAATGTGTCACCTGCTAAAGTTGCTGTCATTAAATTGACATTAAATCACACACAGAGGGCCATCGAGAAGGGCTTTAAAGCAATGTATAGCCAGGCCCTGAAATCTGGGCAAGAATTGCTTTGGAGTGCAGGGTAAGCCTCAGAGGAGTTGGGTGCTTGAGATGGTAAACAGAAAGAATTGTTGACTTGCTTGTCAGTATTAGAGGTTTTCCTTTAAAGGAGCTTGTGTCAGCACTCCTCAATCCAGAAGCCCTTCAGGAAACACAGAATGAGTATCTGAGACAAATATCCAGAATTTAGGCCATCTGAGAGGTTGCCCTGAGGTAAATCAGCTCTTGATAAGAGAATTTTGCTCCCACATAAGGGAAACAGAGCAAACATCTATTTTTCTGCATTCTTTTTTCCCTGTGGAAAAAAGGGGAACGAAGTACAGTGTCAAAATATGCATGAAAACTAAGGTACTTCATTTGATAAATTATGGCAAGATAAATTATTATTTAAAGAACCATCTTTTTGGGAGGAATTGCTACTGCATCACAATCATTTTCTTGTGCATAAATTAATTAAGAATAGTATAGGCATGGTGTTGGGAAAAGCATAGATTTCATAGTTTAGATTTAAGAACTCTACAAGTTCCTTTCCTTTGTTTCACCTTGACCACAGATAATTTGAGGTTTTTAAGTGATGATGATGTCATTTTTGTATGGCTTGTAATGAAATTTAAAAATCCTACTTGGTACTTATCGTTACATAAATTTAAAGAATTTGTGCCATTATTACCATTAGTGCTCTGCTTACTCTGTTGTGACACCAGTCTGAAATCTATGCTAAATAAACTAAGGATGGATCAATATAACCCATAAAATTAAAATATTCCAAAAGCAACACTGGGAGTTGTGGTTGTTCTGTACCCCAGCTTGCTGTGTAGCTTAAGGCACAAGAGGCTGACTCCAGGTTTGCTTGAGGTGGGTTGGAAATAAGATTCTGAATCTTCTAGGACAACATCTAGAATTTCAGATGCTTGAAGAATCACTTTCTATTGCTTTGACCTGTAAATATAAGAAGAATATTTGACCAAACTCAAGCAGAAGAAACCAGCCATACTTACGTTTACTAATCAAGCTTCATTTTTATCCAGTTTCACTTTTGTTATTGCAATATCAGTATATTCAAGGAATCCTACAAAAGAGACCATTTCCAAAAAGAGGGAGGGAGGGAGGGAGGGAGGGAGGGAGGAAAAGGAAGGAAGGAAAAGGAAGGAAGGGAGGGCTGGTCAGGTTGTTCTTTCTAAGTCCTGACTTGTACTTCTTGTCACATAACTTGGGGTTTTTGATGCTACTGCAGTGCAACAATAGATTATGTTTGCAAGCTTGATATTTTCCCAGCAGGGCCATGAATTTCACATGTAATAATTTGCATTTTAATAATGCCTGTAAAGTGTTCAGGTACATCTGACGGAAATACCACGTGAGTCACTTTTAATCCCTCGTGCAAAGGCTGCCAAACTGGCTTGTCACTTGTAGTGTTTTAATTCACATATCTTCAGGTTTGTGGGAAAATGCAGAAAGAAAAAAAATTCATTACCTGTGCACTCAAACCTCCTCCTATTCTGTAGAGCTGTATTCGTATGTAAATCTTTCTGTATTGAGAAATAGCCGAATAACTTGACAAGCCATGACATGGGGTTTTACTTTTGTCAATAATACATATAAGAAGAATCTGACTGATTTTTTTCTTTACGTTTTTAACCTTCTGACTGTTGTTTTGCCAATACCATTAGATCATTTTTATCTTCAGCAGAAAAGAATCATTTGGCAATAATTGTAAGCTCAATTGAGTGGAATCACACTGTGTGGTCCCAGCTTAAATTCTTCGATGTCTTCCTTTTATCCTAGATAAGTCTATCAGCCTATCAAGGATGGGATGATTTTGTTAATTTCTTTCTTGAGGTCTTCATACAATTATTTTCTTTTTGTAAATGTCATCTACTCTAATTAGTTTGTGCCAATTTTTTTGCTTTTACTGTGTTGAATCTTATAACAGAGTCAGTGACTGGTTTTGACAATGAGATATATATAATTGCTTTTTAAAAATGTATTTATCATATCTAATACTACTCTTCAGATGTATATTTGGTACAAAAGCAATAAGATGTAAGAATCAGATTGCAGGAAATAAGTATTTCAAGTATGTTGAATTACAATATTAAAGTCATAATTATAAAATAACAACTTTCCAGTAATGACTGCTGAGTGCAAAATGTGAGCAAGGCAATTCATGATATTCAGCCAGCAAAAAATAATTGCATTTTAGTAACTATATTTTCCTTGTTGAATTTTTATCATATGCTGAGTGAATAATCCAATCACTGGAAAAGTCCTTTTTTACACAAGGAAAAGGATTTTTCAGCTTTGACAATACTTAGTATCTGCTTAGTCTTGGGCACTTGAAGGAACTTCAGGTGAATCAGTGGGCAGGGGCTGCAAGGTTGACCAGCAGGGAATTAACCTGACAGCTTTTCATTTTTTCACTTCTTGAAATGCAAGATTCATACCAACTCCAGCAACTTTAGATATAGAGCATCTTTGTTGTGTTTCTTGAAAGAGCTTTACTTTCATACTTAGAAATAGCTTGAAACCTATTATATATAATAAAAACATGAACAGTAAAATAGAGTAATTTAGACTTTTTTGATATATTTAGCCTTTCAAAAACATCACACATGACACATTAATAATACACTGATTGATTTGGCAGTTGGGATGGTTTAGAAAATGGCTTTGAATGCATAACAGTAATAGTTTCATGCCATTACATTTACATTTAGACAAGCATGCAAAACTAGCGGTTGCTGTTTTATATTCCTCATAAAAGCTAAAACATCCTTTTGAATTTTTTACATATCCAGTAAGACAGAAAAAAAAGCTCTTTAAAGCATTTCTGTACCTATGGCTGTAAATGAACTGTGATCACTGTTTAATATTAGTCTTGCTCATATACTTTGAAACACTTGTTTGTTTCCTCAGTGGGGTTTCTTTGAGGTTTGTTTTTGGGTTTGTTTTGTTTAGGTTTTTTTTTGTTTTTGTTGGTTATTTTTGGGGAGTTTTGGTTTTTAATGTAGATGTGCAATTCTGTGTAATGTAAAGGAGAGGAGGTTAATATCAGCTTTTTAGAGAGCTTACCAAGAGAGAATTTCATTCTAGGTAATTGCTATTTTTTCATGCCAAGCAAGCATAACTCTTTGGAAAGTGATAGAAGTGTATAACTTGGTTTTTAACCCATTCATGTGAGTACTTCAGGGTTTTTTGGTAAAATATATTAGGTAACTTGGGTATTCTTAAAAATGCATATGGCAAATGTTCCTTTGTCTAAAAAAGTATGTTTTCTTTCTTTTTTTCATATTTTAATGAAAAACTTAGGAAAAAAGTATAACAAATTTAATAAATATTAAGGTCTGAGCTTTTGTTTTATTTGACTTGATGCTGAAAGCTGTTTATAATACAATATCCTTGTTTAAACACAAGCCAGAGTAACTATGTCTTCTGCTGCTTTATTAGTGTCCATATGGAATTCTGCATGTCGATTGTGGGTTGTTTGGGTTTTTTTTTTTTCTCTAAGGAATCCTGTTGAAATGGGTGATGTAAACTGCTGGTCCATATGCTTGAGGTTTCTGTGAGAGAGTTTGTTTTGGCGTTGGATTCCCACTCATTCTGATAGACAACATTTCCTCCAAAACCCAGCACACAGTTTAGTGGAGCAGGGGGTAGGTGTGGTTCTGTGGCTCACTGGATTTCCAGATTTCCATGATTCTAATGCTGAGACAGAGCAAACAAACGAGGTGGCAACAGAAACTCCAGCCTGGCTAAGCAGTGCCATCCTCACAGTTTGCAAGATGGTTGCAGAGACTTGGGAATCAGTTAATTCATCACATCTCCTCTTTTAAATGGCAGGAAGAAACTTTCTTTGTCTCAAAGATATGTCTTTGAGAAAGCTGACAGTAATTTCCTAGGAAAACATAGGAAGAAAGATGTGTTCATGCTGTTATGATTTATTGACTGGTTGTCACTGCTTGTCCAGTGTTATTAGTAACCTAAATTGTGTTATCACCTTGCCTTGGTTTGCTTTCTAACACATACCTGAACAGCTGGAAGTTTGTAACCATCCACTGGAATTAAATTCCAAGTACACCGTGTTGTTACTGGTGAGCACCTGCTAAAATGCTGGAGGTTAAGCATTTCAGTCCTCGAGAATATGTTAGTTTTTTAAGTGGGTTGGTTTTTCTTTTGAATATGCTGAGTTGGAAGGGACCCAGATGATCAGAATCATCAAGTCTAACTCCTGATCCTACACAGGATTCTCCAAGAGTCTTGCTCTGTGCCCTAGAGTGTGGTTCAAACATTTCTTGAACACAGACAGGCTTGGTTTGGTTTGGATTTTTTCTTAAAACTTAAGATTTGAAAGGATCATGACCAGCTGACTGTGGAATATCTCTAGAAATGAAAACTCCATGGTGCCTCTGGGCAAATTGTTCCAGTGTGTTGGTGGCCTCAAGGGGAACAAAATTCCCATGTATCTATCTGGAATTGCCCACATTCCAACTTGTATCCCTTGTCTCTCATCCTGTCACGCTGCACTGTGGAGGACAGTCATACCTACACCCTCCCACTGTGTAGCTGGAAAACAGAAAGGGGTTTTCCTTGAAATTAGGCTTTTAGCTCTTTCAGCCTTAGAGATGAGGTGCTGCAGCAATCTGAATATTTGGTGGCTTTCAGCCAAACTAATTTCATTATATCAGGGTCTAAAGTAAGAAATTGCAATTAAAAAGAAAAAGAAAAGGTAGCTCTTTTGAGCTAATGTTTTCTGAGTTTTCCTTGTTTTAATTGCATAGATTTCATCATTTTTGTTGCAGTAGCTTCTGTGTAGTTCTGGCAAATTCACTTTGCATCTGTCTGCCATGCTGTCAAAGTCAGCCCTGTGTCATAGGCCTGGTATATTTCTATATATTTTATTATCATTCCCATCTTGCCATTTCTTTGTTAGTCATCTGTTACTCTTTCCTTTTTTCCCCTGAAAGTAAACTGTACATTTCTCATGTTGAATAACAAAAAACCCCATCTTAGCTCAAAAGCCAAATTGTTTTCCATCAGGTTGGAAAAAAAAAAAAAAAAGGTGGAGCGAATAAGATTCAGAAGAGCTTCAGGAGAAAGTCCTTTGTTTAGAAGCTTTTTTAGCATTTGCAAGTTATGAAAATTACTAAAGCTTGGAAGTAAAGGGACTTTCTGTGGTTTCATTTTTCTGTGTTGTTAATTGTTTGTAGTGGCTCATAGGTAAAAACACTTTTACTTGTCTAGTTAGTGCTTTATAGTTTCAACATTGAAAAACTTATCTCCAGCAGGTATCGCCAATGTGGATTAATTTAAATAGAACATCTTTCTGTGGTGTATTAATTTGACTTTTTGGGATGTTTTTAATAAGGTTATAATAAGGTATCTTGAACTGAAATATGAAATTTTTTTCCATAAACATGTATTATTTGTCATCATGTTATGTAGGCTATTTGTAAACAACTCAGATGCCTTGGGAAGATGAATCCTATTAGAATACATTAAGTAGCATAATTGTAACAAATGATCCATGGGCAAATGCTGCACTAAACGAATTTCAAATTTCCAGCTAACAAAAACCAAGCTCTTCATTTATCTGAGATGCACAGATAAATCTCTCTGAGAGTGTGAAAAGCTTTGTCTGAATTTTTCCACTTTTGAGAGTACTTTAAGTAGGCAGACAGATCCTCTTTAACACAGAGAGTAACCTTACAGCCTTCTGAGGAGCTCTTTAATCTTAATCATCAGCTGGTATCTTAAAAGCATTGTTACATTTTTTTTCTGCTGAGAGAAGAGCATTAAAATTGATATGTAAAGCACATTCAGTTTGTCAGAGCCTTACTGATCTGAGGCAGGCGTTCCTTCCTGTGCGCTGTAACAATTTGGGCATTTGGGCTGTGGAGGCCTTTGCAGGAGGAGCTCCTGCAGTGGCTCTGCACTGAGGGTGCTCAGGGATGGGGATGGAGCAGGGAGCAGTGTAGCAGACGCTTTCTGGGGACGGTCTGAGACACGGCAAAGACCTCTATAGTCGAGTTAGGTGTTAGAAGTTTATTTCAGGGCGTGGGAGAGAGAGAGAGAGAGCCTGCTATGAGCCAGCAGATAGAGCTCAAAGCAGGCTCGGAGAGAACAATACAAAAGGGGGTAAAATATGAATACATGAGCTCAAGACTTAAGATTGCTAAGAAAGAGAGTAACAGAACAGAAGTGAGAGAGCCGGGAAAAAAGAGAGAGAGAGCGTAGCAAGAGAGCCAAGAGGGCTAAGAGAGAGCCAAGAGTTAAGAGAGACTAAGAGAACCAAGAGAGCCAGAAGAGAGACCAAGAGGGCTAAGAGAGAGAGCCAAGAGAGCATAGTAAGAGAGCAGCAAGAGAGAGAGTTCTCTTTTACAATTACTTATATAATCTATACATTTGAATATTCTATTCCTTTACTAACCAATCTTTCTAAGTATACTAATACAGTAACATTTGTGTGCGACCTATAGAAATCGCTGCTTTTTGCATATTTTTAGTTATCTCAGGGTCCTTCAGACCTTTCCTTATAAGGCTGGGGAGAGGGGTCTTAGCTTGGTTTTATTGCAGGAAAGAATGTGTTCTGGCATACCAGCCCGGTTTCTTTGAATTATTCAAACCGTGCTTTCATTTGTATTTCTTCCGTAGCCTTTCTGGCTAAAGAGCCGTATTTATAATTTCTTTCTAATTCTACCTTCCCAACAGAGCAGCATTTAACCAGTGTGCAAGTGTTTCACAGCCACATGCAGGGACAGCTCTTGTCCTGGCCTGAGCAGGGGCTTCTCCAGGCAGAGACATCCACTTGTGCTTTTCCAAGGTCTTGGGAAGGTCTCTGGGTGCAGCCACCGTCCTGCTCGTTCCTCCTCTTCAGCTCCGTGGGCCTGTCTGCCTCAGGCACAATCTGCTCAAAAAACACTATCAAATGTGTGCATGTCTCGCTTTTATCACTGCTGTAGGATCTGGAGTGTAATGCGAAGAAAATGTTCTCAGTTGTAAACTTTGCCATAAAAATATTTCTTTTGTTTATCTGGCTCTGAGGTAGCTTTGCTGACATGATTATTTCTATCAGTCTGTTATGACTCTGCAGTAAGCTTATTTACCATCTGCTTTCAAGATGTGTATTCCTGGCTAAAACATGATGTTTCCAGCTGTCATATGCCCGATAGTGTTAGGTAGAGAAAATAGCAACAAAAAAATGAGGGGAAAAAACCCCCAAAACATTAAAAAACTGCTTCATCTTCTGTAGAATATTTTTCAGAATTCAGTCTCGCAGTTATTGAGATGTAAAATACTTGAGGTATGGACAGGCAGATGGAATATGATCCATCTTAGTGTCCTCTGCCAGAAGACATGGGTTTGGGGGAGATATTTCTCTGTGTGCCTTCATTCCTCCTCCAAAAAAATAATGGATTTTAAAAAAAACAAAAAGCAAAACCCAAATAAAAACCTGTAAAAAAACCCCAACCCATTGTTTTGAGATTTAATATTCCATCTATCTTTATTTGTTTTTTTGAAAATCAAGTTTTACCTTTATCAGTAATTTATAAAGACTATTGATTTTTGCTCTGCAAGTTAGAAGTATGTACAGTATGTGGTCATAGAAAATTCACTGGAAAATGTTATTTTGTGTTGCACCTTCCCTGTCCATCCCATCATCCCAACATCTCCCTGTAGCTTCTTACCTGGATAGATTGCAAGATCTGGATGTAGACTGTACATACGATCACAGAGAAAAAAGCAATATGTAATAGGAGCTGATAGATTCTGTGGTATTTTATGTAGAGAACTGAAATAAATATCCACCAAAAAGTACAGAATACAGGAGTGTGATGAGAGATTGGCCAGATGTTGCTTACAAAAAATTAAGAGCAAATCTGTAGCTTTTTCCTAAGTACTTCAGCTATGTAGTAATGGCCCTAAAATTCTACGTTTAGAATGGCTGGGGAGTAGTAGAGCAATATAAAATTTTTAAATACACGGCAAAGAGTTAACATTTCCAAATACTTTTGCAGCTGGAGCTTTATCAAGCTGTTCGGTTTACCATTCTATTCTACATTAAACACAGCAGTTTTTTGGTTTGCTAAGTTTCCTTTAATAGCACGAGAGGATGTTACACTTTTATTGGAATACTACAGTTTTATATCCAACATAGCATCAGGGTGACCAGCAGGTCAGTCTGGAGGTCCATTTAAACCCTGATTCTGTGTACAGTGATGGCTGTGAAAAGTGGCTGAAGTATCTGTTTTACCTTTTCAGCTGCTCTTTACATGAAGTGCTGCAGGGCTGGATGTAGTTTCTGTGTACTTATTAATCTTTAACAACATCCTTCTTCTCAAATGTGTTCAGTCTTCCTTAAATCTAGATATAACCTTTGCCTCTCTAAACATCCATTAGCAAGGAAGTTCACAGATCAGCCCTTTGCTGGGTGATGAGTCACATCATCTGGTTTTGAAGCTCTTTCCTGTTAGTTTCAGTTGATGCCTCCTGCTCCTTATTTTGGAAGACAGAGTGAAGAATCAATTTTTATCACCTTGACCTTGAGGACTGTGTTTTTATAGGTGTTTGTTATTTCTCCCCTGAGCTATGTCTTTCTGGAAAGAGACTGAAGTGGGGTTTTTTTTTTGCTTTATGTAGGGATGCTTTTTGTATAGAAGTTCTTTCAACTTTGTCCACCTTCGGTTTCCCTTCTACAAATCTAGCTCTGCTGTGTCCTGTTTTGAGATAGGGGACCAACATGACAGGCAGCATTGATGTGGACAGACCATGGATTTAGACAATAGAAAAATGAGTTCTGTGTTGTTTTCCTGAAAGTTCCTAACTTTTAGTTTACATTTCTGAACAACTACTGATATATTAAAAAAAAAATCCCCACTCGAATTTCTTCCTCTTCATCTATATTTATTTTATCTGTCATTTATTGGTCACTGACATTTATTGGCCACTCAGTGCCCAGTGTTGCCTCTTTTTTTCCTAACACTGGGAGAAACTTGGCATCTCATGAGATCTTCATGATAATGCTATGGTGAAAGTGTATGGGAGCAAAATGTGACTGTTCCATTTGTTGTTTAAATTGTCACAGGGGAACAGGGTGGCTAAACTTAACTAACTTGGTGAATGTAGAATTCAAAAACTACCCCTAGTACTTTAGATCTGATTTTTATTCAAGTACACTAATTTGTAGTTCCCATTGAGAAAGAAAGGCTCTAGAATGGTATTCATCAGCTGAGGGAAGTCTGCAGGAATGTATTTTCTTCTTAGTGGTATGAAGATGTTTAAGGCCAGCTTGGATGGAGCTCTCAGCAGCCTGGTGTAGTGAAATGTGTCCCTGTCCATGGTAGGGGTGTTGGAACAAGATGATCTTGAGGGTCCCTTCCAGCCCAGGCAGTTTTAGGATTTATGTAGCAATGGAATTATCCTCAAGCTCATTGCATCCTTACACTTCATCAGTACATGTTGTCTCCAGCAGGACACGTACATTCTTCAGTTCTTGTGATTACAGCTGGTGTGAGTGTACCCAAATCTGCCACATCTGCTCCTGTGTTCTTAACTGTGGCTACAAAACACGACCAGATAAAAAGTCCCTAATGTTCTTTGTACCGGCCAAGGGAAACCAACACCTGATTTAGCTGGCTTTGAGGTGCAAATGTCAATGCTCCTACCTGGGAAGAGCAAATCAAGTTTACTGCTCCTGACCTCTCGGTAATCTCATTTGTGTTTTGAGGGTTTTATTGAAAACTAAAATTACTTTGTTTTTGTTTTTTTTCCCATCCTCTCAGATACTTAATTAAAGGTCAGAACAACCTTCTAATTTCTTAACACAACAACCCTTTGTTCTTGTTACTTCAGTTTCTTTACTTGGTCTCTCTGGATTCACAGGTCAGAAGACGTATAAAGGAAAATAAGATAGAGCATATATCAAGAAATCCAATCCATGTAACTGAAATGGATGAGACTCTTATTTTCTCCCTTAGTGAACAAGAAGTAATTGCTGCATATTTTTTGTTCGCTTCCATTGAATATCAGGTAGAATGTAAGTGACAAATGGCCAGCTTCTGCTATATACTAAAAATTATGGTAGAATAACTAGACCACCTTGCATTTTTTGCACTTAACTTCAGAAGTGACTGGCCTGATTGTGCTACTTGAAATTCTAACTTTAAGAACAGTCTTAAAGTGGTAAAACTGAGCTTGGAAGTGAAATTGCAGAAAGATGACACTGAAGTAGTCATGTAGTGTTTCTGGCTCCAAATTGCCTCAGAGTGCTCTGTTAGCTTGTAAATATTGCACTTATCTGACCTTTATCTGTTACTGAGAAAAAGGAAACTTCCACTGAGATAAAGATGCTGACAGAAATCTGTGGACAGGTCTGAGGCTGAAATTGAAGCAGGTGTTTGTTTGGCACTTGGCCACATTTTTAAATCACCAATTCAACTTTGGTCACCTACAGAATAAACAAAGTCCACCCACTGTCAAAATGGGCAGGTCTCCCCCATCCAAGTAAATGGGCTAACAAATGTTTTCCACAAGGCATGCAACTTTCATTCCAAGTTTTCACTGAAAGGAAAATGCAGTGCTTTTGTCTTGGTTTAAAAAGTGTGCCTTTTTATCAGCATTGTCCTGCAATTCAGTCTGGGACTGTCCTTATGTTTTGGGTTTGCTTGGGTTTTTTTGTTTTTTCCTATTAAACCGAAGAGTAAATTTTCCTTTTTCTATTAAAATAGTTCAGTACTATGACATCTTTTTGGAACAGAGGATTAGGGGAATGATAAAATAAACTCCTCAAAATACTATAATGTGTGACCATTAGTTCTGGTTATTCTTCTCCATACAGAAACAAGGATGTTAGAAATAGACCAGATATGAAATGTGTACTTACAGTAATATATATTTTAAAAATTGTGGGGGACTTTTTTTTTTTTTGATTTTGGTTCCATTCATGCTCTTTGCATGCGATCCATACAGCTGTGCCCAAAAGTATCCATGTGGATCTTAATGCCCGTGGAAAGCTGGTTTGTAAGATTGGCACCCTGATTTGCATGTGAAAACCCAGTGATTACTGTCAGAATGCTGCAATCAGAGAAGCAAGCTGGAAGTTCCACCATGTCCTATATAATTTCAACTTAGAAAATTAAGGTGCTATGTATATGTACTTTTCATGCAAAAATTATAAATAGGTATTGAAACTATTCATTAAAATTGTTAGACAAAAAAATTACTGAACAAGCCTACAGCTTTCGGGTGAAGAAATCTACTTGATGAACTTAGTTTAGGATTATTTCACGGTTTTAATGATAAGTAAGTTTTATTAAGAGTGTGGTATGATGCTAAATGGCACTTTGTAGATTGGAGAAGTAGATGAGGGGGTGGGTTCCAGTAATGTAGAAAAAAATCTGAGGTTTACAATAAAAGGTGAGTTAGAGCAGCACTATTCTGATAATTTTATATATAGCCTCTTTTGAATTGGTTATTTTACTCATCTGTAAAATTACCATTTGACAAATGCTGTCTGCATTATAGATGTTTTTCCAGGAAAAAGAAAAAAACACTTGTAGAAGACTTCAATTGCCTATAAATTCATACTAGTGTTTTCCAATCTCAATGCTTCTTCCTCCCACCTGCACCCGCATTGAATCAGCCTTTAATCTGATTTCTTTTCTGCTACCTTAGAAACAGAAAACACTTTTCATTGATGCCCTGTGTTTATGTATTAGAAGCATTTCTTTAATTTCAGATCTCTTTCCATGCAAGCACTCCTTAGAGGTCAGCTTGGCTGTTTGTGTCAGTATGTGTGTGCACATACAGGCTTTCTTAAATCTGAGGTGAAATATATATATATGTGTGTGTTTGTGTACACATATATATACCTGTGTGTATAAATATATTCTAAATCTCATTTAGCTTGTAGGCAAAGTAAACTTGTATAAGTCAGGCATTTTTTTAACTTGTGACTTCTTCATTACAGCTATGAAATTTTAAACCTACGGTTAGCCCTGCTATAATTACTTTGTTAACAGTAAAGATCAGACTTCAGTGCTTCACTGCAGCATTTTAAATTACCATTACTTCTGTTTTCAGTTACAGAGTTTGCACCTGGATTGCATTTAATTGCTTTACCTCAGACTCTCTGACCACTCAAAAAGAAGTCTAAAAACACAGAAAGAAATGCTCAGACGGAAAGACCACTGAATACTTATTTTTTAAATATTTGAGATTTTTTTTTTTTGTACATTATTTCTTAATGCATTCCCACAGCATAGCTTTTTACTTCAGGGCATGTTACAGTATGTATTTATAATGAGACTGACTGTGTTCTGTCTTGCTCTGGTGCACATGACTCCAGTGAAGTCAATGGGCTTGTGTGAGACTTGTAAAATAATATTCAGACTATTAATCTTTACGTTAGTCTCACGTGGAAGAGCAGCTAATATTTAAGACGGATTTTAAGGTTGTTGCTGTAGGTTCCAAAGTTATTTTATTCTCTTACATTTTTCTCATTTCCCCCTCTTGCTTATTTTATTCATTTGGAAAATTATTGTTTCTGAATATTGAAGACAATCAGGAGTAGACTTTATTTTTTTCCTGGATATATTAATACACCACATGAGTTGTTATTCATGCCGCACACCAAGTCAAAACTCTGGGGAATTTTTCAAAAGGATTATGTGGAGTTAGATTGGAAGGGTAAGGAAAATATTTCGAGACAATCTTCCTGCAGGGTAAAAGGCTCAGTGCAAGATTAGATATACATTATTTGTGTTGTTGCTTGCTCTGGGAGGAAAGTAAAAGAATCTTAATGCAGAGTTCAAAAAAGGAAAAGAAACCAAAAAATGAGTAAACACAACTTGTTTTTCAAAATGTGTTCCTCTTAGATGTCTCTCTATGCAGAATATCAGCCCAACTGGATATAAGGGAATTTATCACCAGCTCCAGTTCAGGATTAATTAAATAATCCCTCAGTTAATGATGCTTGTCTGTTATGCATTGGATTAGAGGGGTCATTGCTGATGGCACACTGTAGGTAATAATTTATGGTGAGTTTCTTTTAGCTAAGGCTTCATGGTCACCAGAGATGGCTGAGTCATTATTTAGAGAAACCCTTAGGAATGCTGGACTTTTGGAAGAGGAGAGTGTAAAGGAGGAAGATGGTTCAGTGTTAAATCATGTTTGTAGGGAAGAAGGGACAAGGGGGAAATGAAGGCAATACTGTGTAGGTACTCCAAAAGTCAGAAGAAGAGAATAGGTTGTTCTGAGGAGGTCAGGAGAGAAGGAAACCAGTAACAATAACAAAAATTTAAATACCCAAACTTTGTTACCAGTAAATTGATGGAGTGCTCTCTTTGGAATTAGAAAGAGCCTTACCTTGTGGCATTATGGATCCCTTCTTATGTACAACTCCTGTTTGCAAATATTCCCATTTTGAATAATCATTTCACAACCTGCATGTAATTTGGTTCATTAGTATGAAACATTGACAGTAGGTTTTTTTTTCATTTTGGCTAATGTTTAGTATTTTTTTTGCAAGCCAAAGGAACTATATACTATCAGCACAGAATGCTTTTGTACAGAAGCCAGAGAAGTCCCAGTTTGACCTGCCAGCTGTATGATACAGTGTTCAGTAAGGAAAATATTACAGTCCTGCTGTCTTTTTGACTGGCTGCTCTACAGATTGTGCAGGATTTGGAAGAATGCTACATTCGTTCCAGACTGATAGGCCAAATGAATAATAATCCATTAATTTGTGGAAATGATTTTTGAGTATTTACATTCAGTGGACATTAAGAATGTTCACCTTGAGCAGAAGTGTGAAACACCCATCAGTTACCATTCAGAGCAAGTAACTTGGGAAAATGCCACAGCTTTCTTGTTTAATGAATGAGAATAAAAAGTTTTGAGGAGAAGTATTGAACTACAACAAATACTTCTTGTAGCTGACCACTGTGCTCTTGCATTTCTACCTTTATAGAAATTGAATGGCTAGGAAACATCATTTGAAGTTTAAGACCCCCAAAAAAATTCCCCTGCCACATTTGTCAACTATAAACATTCCTAAAAAGTCTATTTAAAGGCCTGTTCAAGAACAGAAAGGTGATATACCTACTCATTTCACATCATTCGAATAGAATAAAAATAGAAAACTATGATTTCTTTCCAGTGCTGGCTTCACTTCCAGTTTTTGTTTTGGTTCTCAGTTAATAGTGTCATGTCTTAACACACCTAAAAGCAAGATTTCTTCAACTGATTTGCAGAAAAAAAAAAGATGCCACTTCTTTTATGGGTTGTGGTTAGATTTGCTTGTACAATGTTATTAGGGATCGTGCTTTCACTAAGTACAAAACAACACAACAGTACTTGTTCAAAAAGCTTCTTTGCTTGTATAAAATCATTTCTGTAGAGGGAAATGCAAGTACACAGTTAGATATCAAGTTAAATTATTCTCCCCTTTATGCAAGGAACTATTTACTTTAATTCTTGACCTGTTGTATGGTCTGTTGGTCTGAATGTTGTGAGTACTGAGTTATGAATCCTCCTTCCCTCCTCTGATTAAATCTTGTCATTTCTCTTTTTTTAATCCCAAAATATTTGTCATGTATTTTTCAGCAAATATAGTAAACAGTAAAGTTTTAGCCTTCAACAAAATGCTTTCCATTCATGGAAACTCTTATGGGAAGCTTAAATTAGCTACCCTTACATTACACACTGTTGAAATGCTCTGAGCCACCATTGCATAATATGTTTTCCAGTATCTCTGGAAAACTCAGTTATTATTATCACTTTAATATCAAACAAAACTCAATGCCTGTGAGCTCAGAATGAGTAATAGCTAAATTTTATGGTTTATTTTAGAGTAGCACAGGTTCCAGATGGAGTAGTCCTTTTTATCTCACCAGATTTTTTTTTCCTTGAATATGAAACATTTTATTCTCCATCATTTTTGCATTATAACTTTTCTCTGATATTTTCATTAAAATCAAGCAGTTGGCAAATGGACTTTTTGTCAGCTCATTCTTTATCTATTTTTTTTTTTAACAGAGATGACCATAAAACACTTATGTGTGTTTTATGCAGTGCCACTCCCAGTTTCATCCTCTCTTTCCTACGTTTCCAATTAGCAGGGGTTTGCTTCATTACTGTGATGAAACTGGAACAGTGCATCATTGCATTTCCCCAGAGAAGTAGGTGTATGCCATCAGCTTTACAGCATTCAGCTGAGGTGTTGGGGCACGGAAGGGAGGAGGAAAGATGGAAAGAAAGTCGATGACGACTTGTTTTTGATGGTTTTGTCTTCAATTGTCACCAGCAGTCTCTTGCCTTTTGAGGCCATATTTGTTTAAAGCTCTGATCAATGTCTGTAAATATCTTAGCACATGGAAAAAGTTTTGGGGTTTTTTTTACAATTTTTAATTCTTCCTATTGTAAAAAAATGTACTCTAGTGTCATACATCAATTATATAGGCTTCTGAGATGGGAAGGGGAAAGGAAAGTAAGATTCTGAGACCTTTAAATAACCTACTCAAAATAACTTTTTCCCTGAATAATGTTTCATTATTTTGTCCTGACCTATATAAGTTAGAAGCAAGAACCACATCCTAATAGAAAAAGAAGCATTCTTATTTTTCTAATGATATGAAAGTATGTGATTTTACAGGATGCCCATTTAAAACTGCTTGAAAGGTTTGGGTGAGTGAAAACCTTTCACTGAGCCAGACAGGCACAGGTCCCACTCTGGGGATGCTTTGGAATTAGCTTGCAATGCTTCAGCATAGCTATGGCCAACATTGACTAATAAATACTGCATTTCTGGGCAATGTATTTATGTTTTGTACTGTTAATTGAGGAGAGAAGCTGCAATAAGCTACATAAGAAATTAAAAACTTGTATTGTAAAATGGATTCAGAATATTTCAGGTCATAATCTTCACTTGGTCTGTATTGTCTTTTTTCCCCCTCATTTTACAACCTGGTAAGAGATAAAAGTACCACCCACCCTGATGCAGTTTTTGGTGCATTTTGTTTTCAGCTGTGAAATGATATAAGGCTGCTGAGAAAGTGGACTTCATTAATTGAAAGCACTTTTTCAAAAACCTTTTGGAGGATAGGGCATGTGTGCCCGGAAGTTTAGTCATATCAGGAAATGATTCAAAGGATTCCTGTGAGATAGCTGCCCATCAGAATTTTTCCCTTTTTTAATAATTTTCCTTTGTTTTTGATCTATGTACCATAATTTCTGATGCATTCTTTTCCAAAATTTTAGGAGTTCTGCTTTATAATTTCCTTTGAATCCTGACTTCTGAATATTTTTTTCTGAAATACTGAATCTTTTGAAATACTTGTCTCTACCCACTTCTCTTGGGGAGTTCAGTTTTTTTTGAGCTTTTTGGTACGCTGGGACTTTAAAAATGTTATGCTTTTACATCATATGGATTCAGGAATTGAGAGTTTGATGCCCAGTCTCTTAGTGTACTATCTTCATGTACAAGCAATTTTTGAATGGTTTGTAATCTAGTTTTGTTGTTTTGCTGTTTCCATGCTGAATTCTGAATCTTACATCATGTTTGTTACTGAAAGTAATTTTTATTTTCCTGTAAAACTGCAAGTGAAATGGTATGGAAATTAGTGAAACTGGTGGGTCACAGTATTGATCTGGGAAAAATACAGCACTGACTTGTTCATTACATTCTATTTCATATGATTTATCTAAGGTTTCTTCTCCTCCATTTTATATATCTTACTATTAATTGTATTATGGAGAATCCAGGTATGGAATGCACAAAAGTTATAGAATAAAGCTAAAAAAAAACTCTTATAAGAAAAGGTCAGGGTAGTTAAATAATAGTACAGATTTTTTTTTTTTTTTATTTTTTTATTTAATCATCACAGATGTGAGAGAATGAAAGTGAAAAAGGAACATCTCAGGATGAATCACTCAACAGATATGATGTTATGGTGCACTCTCATCCAAGTTTTCTGAGTTTTTTTCAGTAACTGGAATTGGAGTCCTTGCAGATATGAAAAACGAGGTTCACATAATTTTTATAGAATTTAAAAGTTTAATAAAAAAGCCAGTTAGGAGAAAAAAATAAAGTAAAGTATACAGATATGGCTGGGTGTCTCTGCATTCAGCTAAGAGAGCACACCTTACTAACAAAGGATTGTCTCTTAAAAACAGAACCCTACTACATATCCATAAATTCTCATACATATTCATACATTCTTCTTAGGATCTTTGGTGTTCTTCTGTTTAATTTTCTCTTGCCCCCTTCCCAATAGATCAATCTTCTTGGCACCATCGAGATTTACATTCCCTGATACCAGAAATGCAATAAATTCCTCCCCCCAGAGCTCTGGTCACTGCTGTCTTCATCTGGATAAGATAGTTTACAAAAGAAAAAAAAAAGGGTCTCCAGCTATCTTTTTCAGTCTTTGGGTTATACAGACAAAAGTAGTTTTTGTTTAATACTATGTCATAGCTTAACATATATGTATTATACCACTATTTCTAAGTTTAATCAATAACAGAAATAAAGAAAATTATATTAATACAACAAAAATTTCCATTCTTATACACATAACATTCATTTTAATATTTGCGCAAAGCCATCAATATATGTATCTATAACACAGACATGAAGTTTTTGCAGCCTGCTTATTGAGGATAGCAAAAAAAATTTACCAGAGGAACCAGCTGTCTTTTGCATTAAACAGGTGTGAGGCAATTCTTGTGCATGAAGGGAATGAAGTTTGAAGCTGTGATGTTCCTGCTGCTGAGAGGAGGTGCAGGGGTATTTTCACTCCTGAGGGCACGACCCACATTATTCCCAAATGGCCCATATTACCTGTGTCTGTAAGGGACCAGCTGCTTGGCAGCTTAAAACATTCATTCTATTTACAGTGTTGCTCCAGCCTGGTGCTGGCTAAATGGCATTGCCAGGAAGCATGAGGGAGTGTGTTAGGGCAGGAAGGCTCTAGAAAATAAGTGGTTTTTTTGCAATTGTCCATATTAAAGGCTGAGCAAATGCACTGCAGGTCCACCAGAGCAGCAGTTGTCTGCACTGCAGAGTGTTAGAAAAACCAACAAACCCCTCCTGCTAATGAAAGCTGAGGCCAAAAGGGATTTGTGCAAAGTTTCTCTATTCTTTCTGGCTGTTCTTAAATATTAAAAAAGAAAAAGTTGAAAAAAAAAAAAAAAAAGAAGAAAAGTAAATAATTTAATTCATATTCTTAGACCTTTAAAGTTGCCATGGATTTGTATTCATAAGAAGTTTGCAGTCCCTGAAAGGTACTGAATGGTGACTTTTTTTCATTTTGAACTTGTATTTGAAAATGATTACTCAGTTATATTTTGTTTTATTTTTTCAGTTCTCTGCTGTTGAAGTGTTTTATTTGTAAAACACTTTGCTTTTCCCCAGTCTGAACCACTGTACAATGGAAATCAGATTCAATTACTTCATTTTGAAAGCAAGCAGATTCCTGAAACTGTAGAAGAATTTTGTCACTTAAATATATTTCTTAATGGTTCAAACAAAGGTGTTGTTGGGAGTGAAATAGATAAAACAAGTAATCTCCTCAGAAATAATAGGTTCATAGTAAATTTAAATATTGTTGAGTTGTTGAATTGCCGGGTTCTGCCCCAGCATTCTCTCTTTGATTCCTTTATGAAGTTGCAGCACTAAAAAATGTTGCAGTAAGTTACAATACAAAAATCTTAGATAACAGCATATGTAGCAGTAACATTTCTATGTTGGATTTATGCGGATATTTTCCAATTAATTTTGATTAATAAAGAGGTAAAATTACAATAAGCAGCAGTGACAATTGGTGTGTATATATACAAACATTTATATAAGTGTATAGGTACAAACATACACAAAACAGAATCATATATTAGAATACATCAGAATGAAACCTGCTAAACATATGCAAAGAGTGAGACGCTTCCAATTTTTCCTCTTGTGAAACCTGGGATATAAATCTCCACTTTATTCAAGTGCTGCAGCTTACTTGAGTAAGTAGAATTGTGCCTGGGAATAAAGTGCCTGGGAAAAAAAAAAACAAGCTTTTTAATCTTCCTCACAGTTGTTAATCAAAATAGAGAAATTAACAGTGCTTGTTATAACAGTTCTTGAAACAAGTATGGAATATATTTATGAATTGTAAAGGTGCATGAAACTTTCTAAATAATTTAGGCTTATGTGTTACAATTAATTATATAGAAAAACGCAATCTCATTTCATTTCAGAATCCTGGTGAAACTTGAGAGCGTTTTGTTCAGAGAAATAATTTTTCTCTAAAGAGTGGAAAAGTGTTTGCTTTGTTTTTAAGTAACAAAATATTGCTGTGTATCAGATGAGCAGCTGTCTGTGAAAATGCCATTTTTACATACAGATTCTATCTCTCAAATATACAATTTGAGATTTCCACAGCTTTTTACATGTGAAATCATCACTTGGTTCCTTCCAAGTAGCCCAAGTCCTGCAAACAGAATGAAGGAGACACAAGAAAATGTCACCTGTAACACAGGTAGAAGTGCAGGTGTTTGGGGTTTGCTGGGGAAAGAGAGAAACCATCAGCCAAAGCAGTCTTGTTTCCTGCCACTGTCTTGGGTCTGGCTGAGCTGGAGCTCATTTTCCTCCCTGAGCTGTGCTGTGTTGCTACCTAGAAAGGTGCTGTTCATACCCAGTGTTTTGGCTCTGGCACTGCAGCAACTCTGTCTTCACCATTCCCCCCTTGCCTGTGGGCTGGAGGTGGGAAAATCTTGGCAGGGGCCACAGCCAGGACAGCAGATCCAGCTGACCAAAGGAATATTCCATGTCATTGTGATGTCTCCTTAGCAATAAGAGAAAGGGGGGCAGGGACACTCATTATTACATTTGTCTTTTGTAATGACTGCAATGCCTAGTGAAGCTCTATTTGCCAGGAAGTGGCTGGACATCCCTCATTGATGGGAAGTAGAAAATAAATTGACTTTTTTCCATCTTCTCCCTCCTCTTCACCTCCTGCTGAGGAGATGAGTGATAGAACAACTTGATGAGCACCAGCCAAGGTCAGCCCACTACAAGCATCATAAATCTCAGGCTTTTTGGCTTGAGATGTTGCTGTTTCATCTGCAATGAGTTATTGGTTACCTTTTTGTGCATAAGGCTTCTGTTTCCATAGCTGTTATTAGCCAGGTATATTCAGCTTGTGCTCTCAAGAAACGTTCCGATGAATTCAATGTTTCCTTCACAATTCATTCACCAATGTGTGGGTTTCTGGAAGACCTACTAAAGCTCTGTTAAGTGGCAAACATATTATGTCTTCCTATATGAAATGAAAGCAGATTTATTTTTTTTTCCTGAAAAAGCTATCTCCAACTTTCTAGAAACTTCTGTTTTTCCAGCATAACAAACTTTGTATGTAATCTATGCTGTCCTGCAGTGTGTTTCCTTCAAAATCACAGGACTGGTAACAATGCTGAGAATTATTGACTGTTTTATTGTACTTGTAACTGCCTTCCTGTTCTGAATGAAGTGTTCCTCCCTTGTAATCAACCTGCCTGATCACGTGGCAGCACACACAGTTAACATTAGTCCTTCCTTATGAGAACTGTAATAAATGTGCTGTGTCCCTTCCCAAGGTTAGAGCCAGCTTGAGCTTTTTTCAGTTAATAGACCTCTATGTGTCAAAGTAACTGATTTTTTAAACTCACTGGCAGTGGCCTGAGCATTCCTGGATCAGCTTTTTCACTCAGCAGAGGAAAGCATTTTCTTTGGCCTCGGGAGAGAGAGATGTTCTCCATCAAAATAGTGATTTTTTTTTTGTTTTTTTTCCTCTTCTCGAGTGAAAAGTGTCTGCCAATGTAAAACTACCTCTCCTAAGTTCAGAGTAGGAAAGTACCTCTCATAAGGCCAGACAAGAGTCTTTACTTCACTGCATTTTCTTGTATAATGAAGTGATGGTATAAAGAGCAGGACAGAGACAGAGAACATGTGCTGGGAAGGGCAGTGCTAAGGCAAGGGATGATAAATGTTTGCTGCCTATTTTCAGTGTCACGTATGTAGGATTTAGTTATTAATGGATAAAGAAATGAGAAATTATTGTTTTCTTATTAACATTAATACTTTTTGGCTAAGAATTCATTTCAGCTCTCACAGTCCTGCTGGAAATGTTAGGCATTGATCACACAGGAGCTGTTAGTCCTTCAGCAGTGACTAAAATGCTCATGAAAGCCATTGATTTCTGAGACTATTTCTGAGGCATTGTACAGTGTCAGAAAAGATTGGAAGATGTGATCCAAACCCAAAATTTTATCTCAAAACTGTGTATGTCATTCTCCTGAGAAAAGACAGAAATGCTGTGCAAAAAGCTGTGTCCTGAAAGCTGCTTAGAGATCCAAATTATTATAGTCTTGCAAAACTGACAGACAATTTTGTATCAACTCTATCATCATTGCAAGGCAGGTTGTTCATTAGCTGCAGGTACATGCTCCTTTCCTACATGCAATTTTCTTTTGACTTCGACAGTAGAGAAGAAATAGGAGACCTTCCTTTTATAATTTCTGGTTCAAATTTTTATAAAATTCTGAATTTAGAAATTATAAAGCGTTGCAGTAATTTGTTCTTATTTAATACATAGTTTATAAACTTTTCCTTATGATCAGGGCAAAAAGCATTTTTTGACATTTGTAAATCCTGATCTGGTCTCCAGTCATTGAGGATGTTATTTGGATTTGCAGTGATACACAGAGATATATGCAGTGGAACACAGAAAATTCTAAATGCTGTTGACAGGTTTTGACAGCCATAATCCTGATCTCATCCACTATGTTTCACGCTGTTGACAAGGGAACTATTCTTTTCTTTCTGTTCATATATGGTATACATTTGGAGTGTTCTGAACTATTTGTCTTGTTATAAATTCCCATTTTAAATGTTCACAAAGATTAGCTTGGCGTCACCATTTGTAATTTTGCACTTTAGGGAGGATAGCAGGGAGTTTTGTTGAATTAAAATACTGTGTGCTTAAAAAAAAAAAAATACAGCAGAAAGGGGGCATCTCTGACCCCTTTCTCTGCCAAGTCAGTGTGAGGTTCTCTGCTCTCATTGTTCCTGCCATGTAAAACCCACCTCAGTTTTTATGGGCAGTTGGGGAGGAGATGTGCACAGTGCTCCTGCTCTCTCCCGCTGCGCTCCAGGGGATCAGGGTGTTTGGAGCCTTGTGCTCTCTAAATGCTTATTTCGACCCACAGGTCCAAGACATGGATTTCATTTCACAGAATTCATGAGACATCTCAATTCTTTTCACACATGATTTTGTAGAGGATCATTGAACTCTTCATGCCAGTGCATGTGGGACCCATTTTGGAAATGCCTGTGCCTTTCATGTTCCTGGACATGTTACCAGGAGAACCATTTCATACTGCATAGCCCCTGTGCTGTGCTGTGGACCTCATCTGCTACAAGGATCCTTAAGCAGAGTGTTTTGCTGTATAAACATACTCCTAATCTGCTATTTTTATCTTCAGAATTCTGTACAAAAATTGTCCTTCTTTGTGAAAAGATTTTCAGAATTTTTTGGTAGGCTGCCCGTCTCTCATTGAAGTGGAAGAAGTGTTGCATGCAGGCTTTTTTTAGCCACATGGTACTTTTCATCCACCTAGCATATGCTTAGGAGATCAGGATATCAAGTGCTTTACTTTGGAACAAACACTCTTGGTGAGAGTAAATATGGCTTGATGGAGAGAATTGAATAAAAGCGTAGCATCTGAGGGGTTTATGAAGTTTTGCATAAATGTATTCTAGCAAATTTTACTGTGAAATACATCATACTTTAACGTTAGTGAAATTCTGATTAATTTTTCTTTTCCACCAGAAATCATAACTTCTTCTTACCCAGGAAGTAAGGACAGAATTGATCTGTTAGCTGGAGGAATTCTTCCACAGGCAGCAGAGGAAGAGGCTGGATCACTGAGCTTACAGCCTGTAAAGATCTGGGCGAGTTAGGAACAATTCTAATTAGAAATTTAGACATTTCCTCTTCCTCAGACTTCCCCTGAACCATAGGGGACTTTTAACATTCCTTAGACATTCTTTGCAGTCTGTTGACTCCAGAGCTGCTGTTCAGGCTGGAAGGAGTTGTGTGGAGCAGGATACAGATTCTGCAGCCATCAGGGCTGAGTGCTTGTTTGGTCCAAGGGCTCACAGAGTTCTTCACCAAAAGGTGTTCTTTGAGATCCTTTACCTTTTCTCATGTGAAATAGTGTGACTTTTCCTCTTCTTCAAATGCCAGGCTATCTGCATAGGTGCACAGTAAGCAATAAATTAATTGAGAAGGCACAGGATAATGCCAGACAGGCGACTAATAATGGCAACAATAGAACACTGTGCAAAACAAACTCAGTCCTGTAGAGTTTGCATTCTTTATTTAGTATTTCAGTTCTCAGGTGACTCCTGTACCTATATTGATGCAGTGGGAGTACACATTTAGCTGGGGCTTTATCCATCACATATATTTGGTCCTTGAAGGCTGAAAATAGATCTGAAAAACCTATTATACTTGATTCAAGTCACTGTTGTAATTTGTGTTGCTTATGGAGAATGCAGAAGATAGCTCAAGACTAATAAATCACAGCTAGAACTGAGCAATAACCTCACCAAATATTCCAGTAACATTTTGAAATGGTCTTCAGCATATCATCCTTTTTACTTTTGTGTTGTATAATTAAAAGACTGTGGAGTCACAAAAAAGGTTTTCTGAGGTTTCATCCTTCCTTGCTCATCTCTGTGTTTATTCTTGCACTGTGTGACATCTATGCAGCCATCTGGAGTCAGATTTGGTTGTCTGCCTGTGGAATGTGAAGAAATTCAAGGCAAAAGGACACTCACAAGTTTTATTTTGGTTGGTGGATTTTATTAGAAGTGGTAAGTGAAAACCTGGCTTGTACAGACATGCTGGGATGATTCCTTTAAAAGGACAAACTTGGACTGAGGTGCCTATTAGTGGAGGGGGAAGTTATTTTAATGGGACCATGAAGCATGCCAAATGTAGTTTTATTTCCATTTTTACATTTACCATTGATGTACTATTATATCCATCCCTGGCACCCACAGGAATCTTGTCCATTGTCATCTTTGTCATTTTAATTGACAGAAATGTAACATTTAGCCAAAATAAATTAAGTATAACTTTCAGCTGATAAAAAAAGACTGCCCAGTTTATAGCTGGAGATGTATATAATACGTATCTGTTCTTAAAATGCCTGTAAAATACAGGTAATGAGCAATATTTGAGAAGTATTCTCTCATTCATGCTTACTTTCTCTGCTAAAAAGGACAGTAGCTCATACAGATGTAATGAATGCTGAAAACCAGTTTGCTTGTAGTGGATTTCTTTATTAGCATTAAAAAATTTTACCTTTATTGAGTTGAACATCGTAGTCCTGATAGCAGCACCGTTGCTGTCAGCTCTTTTGGTGAGGCTTTGGTACAATTATGCTTTTGGGAAAGTTGATTAACTCTTTTATATGATTTATATATTTATATGATTTAAAGAATAACTTGGAAGAACCTATGTTTCAGTACCTGAGTCTTGATAGGGGATGTGTGTGCTTTTCTTAAGCAAATTAGGGTATGTCTCAAGATGAAACATGAGGAAGGAGACACACCTCTGGAAATTAATGTCAAGGAGTAATTGTCAGCAGTTTTCTTTTGTACCCAGATTAGCATCCTGATCTAGTTCTAGTGGCTTATTTTTATGGCAATAGTGGAGCTTAGCATTTGTGAATGATGCCAATATGGAAGGAGTTGTAAACATTTTGGGTATGGGGTAGTAATTCTGACAGATTGAAAGGGCAGTCCCTGAAAATACAAAATGCTGTAATTGCAGGATAAACTCTGAAGTGTAAGCAGTGCTGAGTAGCAAAATGGTTCTTTATGTTTTATGTCTGACTCTCCTAAATAAGTTAATAATGTTAACAAAGTTGTAAACTGGAGTAATTGTCTTCCAAGGATACACCATCAAAAGTCTGGTGTGCATTATTTAGCTGGAAGGTTTTGTCCAGATTTTGAGCCCATTTTAAAAAGATAAAATCTGATAGTTGAATAAATTCCATTGAAACACCAACAGTCAATTTAAACCAAGGAAGGAAATTTTAAAGGATTACATTTTTCTTGTTGTATAGAAGAGGAGACCTCATAGGATATGAGCAGAACTTTAAAAATGCAGAATAATCTTGTGAAGTGATTGATTGTTCTCTGAGAAGGCTGTGTGTGGGATGGAAAGAAATTGTCTGTTTGCACTAGCTCAGATGTTTGGATATTAGGAGAAGATCCACCATCAAAAAGAAAACAAAAATGAAGAGTAAGAAAATTTTCTTGTGTTTAATATTTTAAGGCAGTTACCCAAATATCAGGTATAACATCGATCACTCATGATGATCCTTTTCTGGTACTAAACAATGTATAGCAATGTATTTCTGGTGATTAGTCACAGATTCTTTTTTTACCTTTAATTTCTTTCATGATCCTATTTTCTCTTTTTCAGTGACAGAATGTTCATTGATTATGGTTGTCAGCATTACACAATTCTAGTGTTAGCTCATGTTAGCACTAAGATTAGTCCATAACTCCCTGAAAAGCAATAGCAGTGAGACATGATTTGGGAGTTGATTTTGGTTTGTTTTTCTTCTCGATTTGTGTTAAGGCTTTATGCAGTAGTATTTTTTAATAGGTGAAGAAGTAATTGACAAATTTATTTACCATTTTTATATATATTGTTGCTGTGGAAGATGCTACTTTATTTATAATATAGGTTTTCTTAATCAGCTTATGAAAAAATTGAATCTGTTGTAGCCTGGTCATTCTGCTGTTAAATCAGTCAGACCTCTAGAGGGAAGAGTCTGACAGCTTATGATCATCACATCTAAAATCAATTAGTGATATTCAGTGGAGCAGTGTAAGGGAGTCATTTTAACAGCTATCATATTGCAGGACACAGAGTTAGATCCACTACAGGTCACAACTAAAATAGACAATCATACATCCTGCAAGAGCTAATAACAGTAATCATCTGGGAAGAACAGCTAAGTAGCAAATGTTCGGGCTCAGGCAGAAAGTCCCAGTGCTGTGCTCCATGAGCACTCTTAATGATCCATGAAAATGGAAATATCTCTGTAGCATCTCAAAACACAGCAGATACCTTCTTAAAACACTGGACTCAAACCTTCCTTTGAAGGGTGGATCAGATGGATCTCTCACTGTGGATATCTCCTGCACCTACATGTGGAAGTCCACACAGATAAAGTTAAACTGACTTTGAGAGTACTGTAATTTATAAAGCTATAGTATAAATTTTCTTTGTGACTTCTGTAATTGTCTTGCTGAGTTGAGGAAGCAGTAAGTAAAAAGCCAGGCAGGACTGTTTGGATGAAGCTGACAGATATTTATGTACTTTTTTGTAGTAGACATTTACTGTGGGCATGTTTCTTTCAGGAACTTTAGCTTCAAAGTGAGATTAAAATAGGGAGAAAGATTGATTTACCTCAAAAGCAATTTGGGAAGATGCAAATTAACTCTTCATATTTCAGGTAGTAGAAGTCTGGCTGGCTGGGCCCCATTTGCCATCACAGTTGTGCTTCTGCTGCGAAGAGCGTGTGCTCAGGAGCCGGCTCAGGCTCTTGGGTGGCACAGAAAGCTGCAGCAGCAGGACAGTGACTGGGGCACAAACCTCTCCTCAGTGGCATTTTCTCCTGGGCTTTTTTGCAAGAGTGGTGTGAGTCTCTGCAGTCTCCTGGTTGATTTGTGGTTCCAGCTAGAGATGTGCAAGACACCACTTGCAGTTTGCTGAAATGAGAAGAGTTTCTGATTCCTCACAAGTTTCCTGTGGGCCATATTATCACCTGGATTTTGGTGCCTTTTCCAGTGGCATTATATCAGTGGAGCATTGTTTGTTGTGAGAACTTTTCCATGTTGGGTAAAGGGAAGCCTTTGTGAGACAGCCCAGGTCATGGCTGTGCCCATCTGAGCTCAGCAATGTGTAGCATAAAGCTTTTATTCCTTTGTCAGCCCCCATTCTAGCAGTGTCTCAGGATTGCAGGTTTACATCCTTACATACATCCCCTTGAAGATTTTCGTGGGAAATATTTGTGATTAGTAGAATATGAATATTAGTGTGTGTTACCAAATAAATGCATTTGTCTCCAACATTCTGCTAAGGACTTTGAGAATCTAGCTGTTGTAGTAATTTAATCATTCTTTTAGTGAAACCGTTTCTGAGCTGTTACTTATTTTATGACATTAAAATATCTTGCATCTGACATACTTGACCTTTCTTATCCACTTACGGCTCAAAACTGAATCTATTCAGCAGAGCTCTTAAAATATCTAGATTGGAGATTCCAACAATCTTACAGTGGAAAAAAACAGCACTCTCTTTACAATTGGTATCTTAGGAAGAAATAGACCACTTGAGGACTCATTTGACAGAAGAATCCCGATGAGTATTCTTACCTCTTCTAGTAAAGATGATGATAGGGATTAGGAATCCCCTAGTGCAGGACCTCTCTATAAAATCTATAGAGCAACTCTGCAGGATACTTGGAAAAGACTTTACACAAAATCTCTTCTCTGTTTTTGTCAGAAGTCTCCTCTGGCATCATGGCTCAAGTGTTATCCTTTGTTCCTTGCAATTCTTTATCTTTCATGCTTCCCTTGGCTATTAAATCTCCACTGTTTGCTTTACTCTATTTCTGAGTTTTTGTGATTGACTGAAATACAGTTCAGAGTATCATAGTTGTATTAGAGCCTCAGAGACCAGTGGCTGAAATTACCAGTTTTTTACACAAAATTAGATATCTTTCTTAAAAACCATATGTTCCAATGTTGTATAAAACATTATACAAGACACTCATTTATTTCTCTTTTGGGAGACAACTGTTCTACTGCTGGGAGGATCTCAATACAATTTCTAAAGACTAAAATAAAACTGTTTCTAATACAAATCAATGACTATTACAAAATTGAAAAAAAAAAAATTAGGCACAGTATTCTTTGGAGGGGTATTAGTAAATGTTGCTTCTGTGTGTGGAGTAAATATATGTCACTCATGCAGCCTAAAAAATAGTTTGGGGGGTATTTTATTACCATCTTTTGTTTTTTTTAGAATTAGCTTTAAACCAAATTTTACAGCATAGTTCCTCTTGTATTTAGGCCAATGTCCTGATCCAAAGGGAAATAGTTGCAGTTTAAGTTTATTTTGCAGTTTAGATTGAGGCCTCTGAAGAGAGGCCTTATGAAGAAGTTAGAAGTAGCAAAAAATTTTAGTCCTGTGTTTTTCTGGTTCTGCTTCCAGAATTCACAAGGCTGCCAAAGCAGATTTTGCGAATGCTCCTAAAATCTCATCTCTGGTGCTGTCTAATGTCCCTGGCTAGTAGATGTTCTTTATAAAGAACCCCTCATCCTGGTGGAGAGAGCCTGAGAGAGGCTCTGTGCAGGGGTGAAGCAATCCATGGGCACAGGAGCCCACCAAGGGCTGTGTGGCTGAAAAATAAAACACCCGACGTGTGTTTTGTTTGCACTGCCCTGAGTTTGTACAGGGATAAAAAAAAATTTTCTCCACTTGAAACTGTTATTAAAATAAATTTTGCTTATATCTTGACTTCCATATGGCCAGAAACTTAAAATTACTGCAGTCCAGCATCTCCTAAAGGATTCAGGCAGCCACTGATGTGGCCACCTCAGGTTTGCAGAAAGATCCCAGGGAGCACTGGGTTGTGTGTGGTGTCTCCATCCAAGGATCATGTCAACGATGTCTTGAAGATGTTGTGCATTATTTGCATGCTTGTTTTGTGTCTTGAAAAGTTATGCCCCAAAATCAAACATCTGCCCATCTTAAAATTTTAATACAGTTGAGATGTTTGGATATTTTTAGTTGATAAATGCATTTTTTATGTTACTTACCTAAAATCTATTTTTGGAGCGTATAACTTCCCTAATGATTTCTGACTCGGACTAAATTAATATGTAAAACTAGCCTCAGAATTTAAAATGCTTATGCCTGTTTTAGTATGTATGAGAGACATATACGCTTCCATGAACTCACATTTAAAAAAAACTCTGTATTCTCCAAATTATATTACACTGGGCTTAAATTACTATTCAGGCTACCATTTACTTTGACTAATCGGTTAATGGATTTAAAAATCAGCTTGAAAGATGACAGGTAGGTGGAACAGAAACGTCACACTGCTGCTTAAACCCAAATAAAAAGAATGTGAAAGAAAAAAGACCAGAATATGAGAGTCTGATTTTCTTCTGCATTAATCTGACAATTTAAGAGTGTTTCTGCCATGTATCTACACTATGAGTTCTCTAAAATATTAATCTTTCTGCATGTTTTACAAAAGGAACAGACAAAATTAAACATTGACATTACACATTTATATTTAATATTTCTAGCTATACATAATTGTAGCAGATGATTACTGCTTATTACTGGAGAAAGATTATTTGCAAAAGCACTTAAAATTGTATTATATTTGTGTCCTGATTAGATTAATTTATTGTCTTTCTAGACAGAAGTATAGCAATTCCATGGAAAGGAAAACAAAAGTCTTGGGTAGTTCTTAGCCCATTTGTGGTTCATAGTTAAAGACATTAACAAATTTAACATTAAAGTTAAATTTGATTCACCTGCAGGAGCTGTATCAGGCTATGCAAGTCCATGACTCCAGATGTTGAGGATGTTCTAGTGTCTTCTTGAAGGTCCTGATAATTACCTATCCTATAAAGGTTCTAATTGATTAATATATAATCCATTAGTTGTGCTGGCAGAGCAGTCTCCCTCTATCCCGAGTGCCCTGGCAGTTTCAGGAATGCATCTGGAAGGTCCCTCTAGGACTAAGGCAGTGAACACGGGATACAACCTTGCTGCTGGAATCAGTCCCTCCAGACGCAGAAGAGCTTTAGCCTGATACTCTCCAAGCCCCCACATGTCAATGTGGAACACTCAGCTTATGTCAGCACTTGAATATGCTTTTAGTGCCCTAGAAATGCTTCCTCACTGCTTCAGAACAAAAGTGAGGAAGAGCTATGCCATTTGAAGTTCAGAAAGCAAAGGCACAAAGAAATGCAAGCTCCAAATTTTTTTATGTTCCTGTTTTCCCTGAGTTTAGGCAGCGGTCCAAAACAGCATCAACCATAGAAAAAGCAGAATTTTTTTTACCTGGTCACCTTAGTCTCACCATTGTGTTCATCAGTCTCTGTTGTGCTTATCCTCATGAAAACCCTGTGTGGCTGAGCCAGCCCAAATCTTACCAGTGAAGACAACTTATGAAGAGATAACTCACAGGCTGTGCAGAGTGTAGTCTTTGCACAGAAGTGCCCATTTGCATTTCTAGAAGAATCCTAGTGGTTCAGGCATTCAGACAGTAACTTCATAAAGAACATTGCCTCTGTCCTGTAATGTTGAGATTCTGAATTCCTCGCTGGGCTCAGTGCTGCAGGTGGGTGAGCCTGCTGTCCCTCAGTGCTCCAGACTTCCATGCCTGGTTGGAACTGGAGCTCTTGTTTGTTCTGAGTACTCATCTACTGCCTTGTAATACAAACTGATTCCGAGATGTTCATGCTAGAGAGAGAAGAAAAACACTAAAGCAGAAACTCCAGGGAGGAATTGCTGTAAGTTTCAGCCATACAGATCTGTATAGTGTGTGGTACGGACATGAACACACATTTCTTGTTTAACACTGAAACGGCCTCAGGGAGTCAAATCTTGGAACAAAGCCTTGTTTTTAGGAGCACAGTACAAATTCAGGGGGAACTAAAAAGTTGATGCTCCAGAGACACTGTAACAATCCTACTGATGGATGCATTTTCACACACACAAACAACCTTGCCTCCTCCTCTGCATTTAAAGGATGCTCAACCAACAGTCTCAACTTACAAAAATATGCAAAAAATACACATTGGATAATTAGTGGCATAGGTATTCTGCATCGGTTATACTTTTAAATGTGAAAATCAAAGGAAACAAGATTTTTTTAAGAGCTTTGAACATTTTGATGTACCAGGTCTAGTAGAGAAGCTCTTTCTGTGATGTTGAAATGTGGCACATGCTTTAAAACAAAGTACAGTCAAGCCTACCCTTTAAAGGTTAAGTTACTCTTTAAATATTTTTTTTTTTCATCCTATTTGTTAGTGGCTGCCTCAAAGACATTGCAACAAAGTTCTTTCTTCTCACCAAAATGTAGTAGATGTGTCCATGACCTTACTTTTGAATTCTATGTCTATATGCTGTGTCAATGTGTTTCATTACTAGTGGGTTGTTGTTTTCTTCAGTATTCCTTTTGCCTGTGCTTTATACATACTGCTTGTCAGTTCCTTTGGATTTTTCCTTGGTATTGCCTTTCACAAGAATAAAATCAGAAATATTCCTGAAATAATATTACTGTCAATTTGTATGGCTAAAAGAGATTTGAGCTACAGGAGATTAATTCTCTAAGGGTCATTCATTTTGCATTAAATATAAAAGGTAACCTGCTCATTCAAAATTAGAGAGGCTTTCATAAAATTGAGGCCCATAATAGGGAAGAAAGCATATGCATGAGTAATTTGCAATCTTATAATGAAATATTGCTATGGGAAACCAAGTAGAACAACAGATGCTGACACCCTTGTTATGATTCTTGGCAGAGTTTTTTTTCCACTTTCCTCGAGCCTTCTGAGTCACGTTGACCTGAGATATTTGGAGATCTCTGTGTACTACAATAAAATATTAACATTGCAGCAGATATTCAGTAGTAATAAGTTTAAATTAAAATAACATATGCTCCATACATCAGAAACCTGAGCTTCTGGCAGTAAGTGAATAAAAACAACGGAATCACCTTTCTTGGTGATTCTTCAGCACTGTGTTCTGTAGTACCAAATCCCAAGAGTTTGACCCAGTTTGGTAGGACTTAGCAAGTGTGCTTTGAGGTAAGCAGTGGCTTAAAGGAGCTCTTGAAAAGCTTATGTTTTGAAAGGCCAGTTGTGTGATTATGGTGTATGATTAACCCCCATTTTTAAAAGGGGAAAGAAGGATAACTAGAGAAATTCCAGGCCAGTCAGCCTCAGCTCTGTGCCCATCAAAGATCATGGAGCAGATCCTTCTGGGCTCTGTGCTGATGCACATGGCATGGGAGGGAAGGAATGCCATCCACAGGGGGCTGGAGAGGTGGGCCTGTGCAAACCTCAGGAATTCCAACAAGGGCAAGGTCCTCCATGAGCACCAGGGGAACCCCAACACAAATACAGGCTGGGCAGAGAATGGAACTGATGGTCTTTAAAGTCCCTTTCAAACCTGAACCATTCCACAGTTCTATGATTACTGCTGTTTTCAAAAAGATGGACAGCAGGAAAAGGTGAGAGTGTACTTCAGCATATGGGAAAATAAGCAAACTTTGTAGAATTTCAGTTGTAATTTTGGAAAATTCACTTAAGGAGTTGTTTTGAACACATACAGTGAGTTTATTAAAATAAAAGTATTTCTTTGCAATAAGCTTGGTATTGTGCCTATGTGTGCTTTGTAAAATGTGTTTTTTTTTTTTTCCTAGTGAAGACTCAAAGAGCCAGAATGATATATTTGCTAAAAGTATTTTAAGGCATTAAATACAGACTCAGCTAGTTAAAACCTTTTGTCTTTATCCCTTTTTGCAATCATGACTTTTCAGATTCTGGTTGGAACAATTGTGCTTGTTCATAGGAAAGATCTGAAATTTTCAGAGAGGTCATCTTTTCATAAAATGTCAGGGAAGCAGCATGGCTGCTGTCTTTATTCAGCAAATCCCTTTGTGCTCTTCTGAGGAGGTTTTTCTTAGTTATTTCATGTGGTTTGTGACTGCACAGAAGATTGTTCTGCTCCTCTGTTCTCTTGACAGAGCTGTGCAAAGGCAGCCTGCATTAGAGCCTACTTCCCGGTTTCATTTTTATATTAATAGAACATTTTTGCCACTGACACAGGAAGAATAGGGAAGCACTGAGAGTGCTTGGCTGTCAGATGGTTGACAGCAAGCTAGATTAAAAAAAAATTAAAAAAATATAAATGGAGAAAGCTACTTTTAAAGCTGAAGCTTATGAGGGTTCCCTCTTTACTGTGGTCTAACTTTCCTGTGTCTGGATCTTTACAGAGAAATGAAATCTGAATTGTTAGGAGAAAAAAATGTTTCTCTAGTTCCAGAAACAGTGTTAGGCTTCTTTTGTTCAGCTTGGGAAAAACTACTTGGTAATGTTACTGTTGTCACTTTTGTAGTACATGATAATTAAATGAGAACTTTTGGAATTCATTATGAAAATAAAGAAAGGGAAAGCCAAGGTGTTAATCCAAATATTTAATAACATAAACACTTTAAAAGGAGCATGAAAGATGTCAAAATTAAATATTCATTTTGGTCAACTAACTTACCTATGTTTTTTGCTGCTTAAAATAAACCCTAATTTCTGCTAAATCTCTCTGCAAGGCATAAGGCAGATCACAGTTCTCGTCATTTAAAATATTTGCCATGAATTTTATAATTATTATGATAAAGTAGCAGCCAGCATGTCCAGGTTGTGAGATACAGAGCCAGTTACTGTGTGCACATTTGTGAGACCCAGCACCACATTTAGGAATAATTGGCCAAAGAGAAGTGAGCTTTTAGGTCACCTTGGTATATCCTGATCTGCTTGAGAAGCGTCAGTAAGACATTTTTTTAATTAGTGAAATTATACTTGAAATAGTCACTGTTAATCCTGTATATTTCAAATTTTGGACATTTTTCTAGCTGCATGCTATACTGTGAGCAGTCTTTCTGTATCCATAATCACCGCTTAATACTTAATATTCTTAGTCACCTCTGGAAAATGGCACCCTCTCTCTGTTTGCAAGTCCAAATACAAAATGCTGTGGCATTTCTTCCTGCATAAATATTTTAGAGTGACCTCCTGATTTATTTCCTTTTCATCAGTTTTGTGTCTGAAACTGAGTTCCACAGTTACTTTTACAAATACCTATCACTTTAATTTCATATAGTTTTTTTCTAAGTTGAATTTGTCTTTGTTTTACTATGTCATAGTGTTGAGGAATGTGTTCATGTTACAGTTTGAGTCATCTGGGAAATTATATATTGCTGTGATTGAACATGCTATGACTGGGGATGTTTTCAGGCAAACACAGGTTGTCTTCAAGATACTGAGCAATCCAGCCACCATTTATGCTTTTTTCAGCATAAAGCACTGTTAAAACCCTTTGTTAGTAACTACACTAGTAAAAGGGTAGAAGTCAAGGTACTAGGCTAAGAGAAAAGCTGGAAAGCAACAGAGACAAAAACTATCTTGTAAGTTCAGTCAGAGACTGGGAATATGGGCTGCTGGAAAACAGCACAGCCTTCACCAAGTCTTGTACAAAATTCTGAGAGCAAGTTCCTGGGAATGCAAGTTACTTTTGGACAAAATATTTGGGAAAATATATCAAACTCTGAACACAGTGACTACCCTGGTTACGTAATTAGACTTTATATAATTGCTTGTGACTTAATTAGAATAGACCCCATCAAAATAGCTCACATATATTGTGAAGCCTCAAATATGTGACATTCCTGAGGCAGAAGAGGTACCAGCAGCTCTAAGACACCAGAGAGAGGATAATCACAAGCTTTGAGGTTAATTAACCTGCAGCTTAGAAGAAGTGTGGTATGTCAGTGTGAGGCTTTGTTTTCAGTTTTCCTCTCCTGCCAAGCATGGTGATTTCTGCTGGAAAACACAATGCTGAGGGGTGTTGTGCTGTGGGTGAGGAGTTCTGCTGCAAAACCGACCCTCTCCACCCTTTCCCTGTAACTGCTCCCCTGCCACCCTCCAGAACTGCATTTCTGTGGTAAGCACGTGCATCTAAACATGAAACAAGGAGGATGTATTTGACAATGTATTTGAAACATGTCTCTTAGCAGTGACAGAGGATGGCAAATTGTGAAATTCTCACTTAAACAGGTTTTGTTTTTTTCCTAGGGCTTATAGAAGAGAAATGCTCAGTCTTGTTCTCTCATCTCTGTCAATCTAACCTTCATCTATCAGACCAGATGTAACCTGGAAAGAACTTCATGCTTTTCAATCATGTTTGTTGCAGCACAGGGTCAGTCATTTTTGTGCCAATTCATATGGAACAGATGTGAGACGAATCTGAAAGCATTTATAAATAAATGATAAAGTAAACTCACGGTGCATTGGAGACTGCTAAGCAAGTACTGGCCTATAGCAGGGTCCTGCTGTTGAGACAAAGCTGACAAAAAATGCAAATTTAATTCAATAAATTTATGCAGAGCACATGTCTGTTAGAGAGTCTCAGTGCAAGGAGTGACTGAAAGAGGTATTACACTAGATTTAGCTCAAAAAAATGCATCTGAGTGTGATATAAAATCCTGGGCTTCCAATTAATGGGAGGAAAACTGTCCTTGTGACTTGTTAATTAGAGCAGGAAGCAAGAAACAGCTAGGAAGATACATGAGGAATCCTTACAATGAGAGAGAGAGTCTAAAACCAGATGAAGGGTAGGAAAAGGAAGCACTGATAAATAAAAAGGCAAAAAGGAATGAGTTTATCCTTAGCAACTAACTGTAGAAGCCAGAAAAGAAGAAATGCATCCTCAGATTGTGATTACATGAGGAGGAAGAGGACCTACTCAGACTGTAGTTCATATATTATTGCATTTTCTTACATAGCTAATCCTCATGGTTTGTTCAGCACTGGAAAATAAAAAGACTGTTTTAGACTGGGGAGACAAGTGCCAGTATAATTTGCTTTGGGAACAAAATTTTCTTGTTCATTATTTCAGTTCATTTGTAGACAGTTAACATCACTGTACCATTATTGAAATAAAAGTGTAGAACTACTGCAACAGAGTATTAAGGAAGAATAATACCTATTGAAAATGAACTCCCTTTGACACTATAATAGCATTTAATTGACATTAAATAACTCTTTGGAGCCATTAAGGATATGATATGAATGCAAATGTGTGAAACATTTCCATCATATTGAATCAACATCTTCAACAGGCAAAGTTACATCATGGGAGCCTTAAAGACTTTCCCTTTTGCAAGTGAATTTAGTGCTCATGAAAGATCCATGCTGGCATTTCTGAGGAGTGATGTCTTACTGTGCACAGCTGGTTTGTCTCAGGAGTTGTGCTGACAGGGCAAGGCAAGGAGGAGCTGATCAGAGCTTTGTGCAGCCCATTTATCCTTTCCTTGAGGCTGCTGGCACTGTCCTCAGCCATCCAGTGACGGACACAGTGCAGGAAGAAACAGTAGCTAGGAAAGCAGATGAGTAGATCCACGATTGCCACAATGCTGTGTGCTCTCTCTATGCTTTGTTCAGTTATAAGACTTCTAACAATCATGACAAAAACAAATACTGTGGTGCTTTTGAGTCATCTTTTTTGGAGGAGAGACAAGCCTGAGTGAGAGCATCATCAGATTTTGGAGGTTTGGTGTTGCTTTCTTCTCATCCCACTAATATTTTCACCTGTCTCTTCATCTGCTGGAATTGTCCCTAGTGGATGCTGTGCCTGAGAAAGAATGGGCTGGATCACATTTTCCAGAGCTCGAGTCATTCTGAGGTACAGTAAAACCAGCATGGAAACAAAATGAGGCTTTAACTGAGCAAACAGTTGGTGTCTGGGATCTCTGTAACTCATTGTTAAATGCAGCTACTGGAAGGCATGGCTTTGCTAAGCACACAGTAGTGTTTGAGCTGCTGCCTGCATTTGCCCATAATTTGCCCACTAATAGGCTGGTGCATGTGGTACAAGAGATTAGGTGTGAGATCTGTTCATTTGGGCAAGATATTTCTCTTCTAACAAGCAGGTTATGCCACAGCTGTCCACTGATCAGCATAACAGAAAACAGCACTTCTATTTGTACTCTCTAAATTCTTGGACACCTACTGAATTTTGCATTTGCTCCTTAATTGGAAAGGGGAGTGCTTTAATAGGAGGCATTTTCCACTTCCAACAGGATGCCTTTGGGAATCCTATAAATGCACACTGGACTTTTTGATGTATTTTGAGTACTTACATGCAGATACTAAAGCAGGCTTTTGTGCAGTTAATCTAGCAGTGAATCATTATTTAGGCCTGGTTTTCTGTGGATATGTAAGGTATTTTAGGGAGAGAAGTCATTCCTGCAGTGACAGATGGAGGGTTTCTTTATATATGCCTTGGTGCAAAGCAAGAGCTAAATTAAATTTGATTATTTGAATGAGATTGTGATGTCAACACTTATTATTTAAGAAAATCATAGATCTGTATGTATCTTTACAAATGCAATGTGGATCATGCTAGTTTAGGAGCTGGCTTCTCAGAAAAATCCACAGCCTCTCAATGGGAACTGTGTGCTAAGTTCCTTTAGGTTAGGTTAGCCTAGTCCACAAGCCTGCTACACAGAGGTGTTTGTAAAGAGTTGTTTTCGTGCCTTTCAAAAGGCAGTAGTGATGTAGCTTTTTCAAGGAAAAATATCTAGTAATAATAATATTTCTCTTTTTTTTTGTTATAATCGTAGCAAATAACTCCTATCAATATTTGGAATAATTATTCCAAATGCATAGGATTTTCCAAATAACAGCATCTGGAAAACAGCTGCTGCATAATTTTAGGGCAGGAAGGACCTACATCACTGAATTTTGGTTACACCTCAGAGCTACTATGGACAGTAAAGAAACACTGAAGATGATTCTTTTTCTCTAATTTTCCAAACCTTTGGCTAAGTGAATCTCTCTGTACCACCTCACCCAGCCAAACCCTGTCAGCCCCATGAAAACCCAGGGCAGGGGTTGCTGGTGTGTGCTGGGGTTTTCAGTATTCCAGTGTAAGGAGCCAGAGGTTGCAGAAGAGATCTGAAGTACAGGGACTATTTGATTCAGCAGAGCCATATATGGAAAACATATCTGAAAATTAATGTTTTTTCCTTTTTAACATGAACGTGAGTTTACACTTTCCAGGGTAGATGCCAGCTTCTGGAAGGGTGGCACCTATTGCAAAAGAAGCCTGATGAACCCCTTTGAAACATGATGTTTTCAGAGAAGAATAAAGGCTTAGTCCTCAGCTAGGACGAGGTGGAGCACTGGAAATAGAGGATGGAGAAGAATCCAAGCTTCACCTTTCCTGATATTGAAATAATTACCAGGATTTCACTGCAAATAGGTGTGATTCGAAGTAGGAAGGGACTACAAAGCCAGTGTCAATCTGGAGGTGAATTTTTATGTCCTGAAAAGCATCTTCTCAGATCATACATAAGAGCTATACCACCACTGCGTGCTAGGATTTGGATTAAATGAAGCATTTAAACTCAAAACACTTATTTAAGATTCTCAGTCAAAAATGGAATATTTTTTGCTTGGGGCCTGGAATAATTTCTTTTGTTGTTCTGTGATATTTAACACCTAAAATTGAGGACTTCTTGGAATAACACAGTTTTTGCTCAGCCATCTGCATTAGACAAATACTGATTTAGCAGGCAGAAATGCTGGCCAGTTAGCATGATACAAACTTAGACCAGAAAGTCTGTAATTTTAGGTCTCAGCTCCCCAGGTTCTACATCATCTTTGATTTCTGGTGTTTTGGTTCTTGTGGCTGTTTTTATTCTGTAATAAGTGTTCCACCCAGTGCAGAAGTTCTGACTAAAATTAGTATATGCTTGAAGGGGTTACAATGGATTTAGAGGCATCTTTTTCCAGGAAAATATTTTTTAAATGGATAGGTATTTGCCCAGTATTTTACCATATGTCCAAAACATTTGGTAGTTACATAAACCACACTTGCTCTGTGTTTCCTTAGATTGCTGTCCTATATATGGCTGTGTATTTTTAATATTATGATAAGTTGTTACTGTGTCCTTATGCATACTTGGAATAGAGTGGGGTGTTCTCGGAGCTCTGACCTGCTGCACCTTGCTCACTGGTCAGGTTTTGTGGGGTATGCTGGAGCAGGTAGTGCAGCAGAGAAGTTGAATATTTATAGTGAAGGTAAATCCATTATTCTTTGCTTTTTGATAGTGTGGTGCTTCCCTCATTCAATACCTGCAGTGAGACTGAGAAAGCTCGGTGAAGAAATGGCTCTGTCACCAAGGCACTGTTTCCTTTCACTCAGTGTCCATGGAAACCTTGGTCAATTTTTATTTTCTTGTGTGGTTATCACTGAAGTACAGCTTCCAGGGGAAAGGCTTTGGCCACTGACCTCCTGAAGAACAGGCAGGTGAATTGTCTGCTTTCTGCAAGCAGGCCATTTCTGTTGCTCAGGGGACTGTACTGCCCTGCACAGCTAAAACTGTGGGCAGCTTCTTATGCCCTGTAAAATTTAGGGAAGAAAGAGTTCTCTCTCACACCCCCAAGCACCACTTTATGTTCCTCAGCAGCTTTCCAGAGCCCTTCCCAATGTCCTGTTACAATACTAATGATGATGACAAGATATTTTACTGTGTCCTCCTCTAAATGCAAGAGTTTTTTCACAACAACCACAGGGTATTTCAGGAAATCAGATACAAAGCAAGAGAAGCAAAAGTATGCCTGGCATCTTCATATGGAAGTAATAAATGCAAATTTGTACTGTAAATTCAGAGCTGGGGTTGTCAGTAGAGATTTTCCTTGATGTGTGCACTGTTGTCATCTGACATGTTGGGTTCTGGGCTTAAAGCTTGTTCTCAAGCATGATGGTAAATTTTTAAACTCTAGAACAAATACACATCTAAATGCAACTTAATAAGCTCAGACTGGTGATGTGTACATCATCTTTGTGCAGATATATATTTTATATATATTTATTTTATATATACTTTATACATATATATATATACTTCATATATATTTATTGTCTTATTTTAAGACCCATACTTTGCTGCCTTATCTGCAAACTCCTATGGACAAAAATTTAACTTTGGATTCTAGGAAAGATCTGGCATATTTTTTTTTTTTAAATATTAAAAAAGGGTTTAGCATCCCTCCCTCTTTATTTTTTTTTCTTATTTTAATACATTAAATCAATCTCTGTATTACTGAGCTTTTATGTTACTATTTGATTTTTAAAATGCAGAATTTGCTTCTAGTACTCTGATGTTTTGACTAGAGACATTTAAACAATCTAAAACATTCTGAAACGGGGAGAAAGCTTAATCAGCACCTACTGTTGTACAGAGAAGAGAAGGGCTGTTAGAATAATGCCCAGCTGATTAAAAGGATGTAGTATAAAAAAAAATCTAAAAAAATAAATAAGAAAAACCTAAAGAAGCAAAAGAAAATAGAGCACAAAGTAAATTGAAAACTGAAATGAGAAAATTAACTCTAATAAAATGGGGGCAGAGATAGCAGAGCCTTTTTTATGAGAATAATTTGTATATATATTTAAACAAAAATTTGCTTTTAAGTGCTTCACAACCTCCCTGGTGTATTGTAGGTACTTGGATGTGATGAAGAGCAGCCGCTGGGTGCCACTGTTGAGTTTCAGAGCACTGGGCGAGACAGGGTTTCTGTGGCAGCCAAAATTTGTAGCTGGGGAAGGGTGTGTGGGTAGTAGTTCTGCAACATAAATAAATTATTTCTGCACTTTCAGGGTTTTTGAAGTAGAATTGCAACCCAAGTTTTCTTCTTGCTGTTTCAGATATTACCATATCTGAGAGTAGATCACAGTGGCAGGTCCAACATGCCCTGCTCCCCACACCCCCGCCTTGCAGAGCGGAAATGATGCTAAATGAGAGAGGGGCTAAACAAGAGAGAAATAAAAACTTGCTTTATTGTTCTGAAGAAGTTTGTCTCTTATTGCAGCCTTTTGGGCAAGCACATCTAGTCAGATCTTTCTAAATAACATGTTTGCTTGTGAAGTACAGTGCTGAAGTACAGGAGACCCCACTTTTTTTATGGCTTTCCATCAATGATTTTCTTGCTCAGCAGAGTGTAAATATGTTTTGGATGTAGCTTTCCTGTGCCTAGAAAAGCAGGAGGAGTGATGGTGACTCACAAACTCACTCATGAAATGAATGTGATTCTAAATAGTTTTGGTTTGGGGAGTAGATAATTAGCGCTTGATGAATCAGAAACATATTTTTGAAAATGGATAACGCTAGCTGAAACAAGGTTTCTGTGTAGTGATACACACTTCATTCTGTCTTGCCCAGAATAACAGTGTTGTGCAGTCTGTTCTTCTGGAATAATTTTGATCATTTGCTCTCAGCCAAAATAAAGAAAAGTTAGAAAGGTGTGTGTGTGTGTGATATGCACAGCAAACAGAGTTAAAGGCAAGTCTACCATGGGCACATTTCAAAGCTATGGGCTGGGATTTGGGTTTTAGGTCCTGATCAAAGGAAGTCACTTAAAGAAAACAACTAATTCTCTTGGATTCACAGGCTTGAAGTTAACACATTTTGCTGAGTTTTTTTTTTTTAAATGTGGCCTCTCACACTGTAATGCTTTTGTTAAATATTTTGCCAATATCTGTGATGAGAAATTTGTCAAGTTTGGTTTGATCTACCATAGACTCCACCTTAGAAGCAAAAGAAAACTTTTGATTTATCATTTGAGACAGAAGTATCTTTGTGGTGCACATTTAACCCATTACCTGGTCAATTGTGCAGCCACATAAACTTTCCAGATAATGATGTAGAGAAGGTGAACTATAGATTCTATAGGTTTCCTTCAAGTTTGATTCCTTTCTGCTCATAGGGAAAACTTCTGCTGTATCCTTACAGTAATAACCTAGCATTATTAGAAAAAAGAAATAATAAAAAATAGCATAAACTTGTCCATTTCTTTTTCATACCTCTCAATATATAATTTGAAAAAAAAAAAAAATAAATGAAGTTATCTTAATTTTCTATGCTGAACTTGAGAATTAGCAAGCCTTATTTTTTCATGTTGAACCAGCAGGTGTTTGTGGCAAAGTTGCATATTAAATATCAACACTTGCGGGAATATTTGAGAAGTTAATTAGCAATTTTCATTTTCCAGTATTATAAATAAAATAATGGAATGTCTTCCATGCCTCCTTGTATTCTGTGCTTGCAGCTGGGGTAGGTGTGTTTCTTCCACTTCAGCTTTCTGGACAGGTCAGTACTTAAAGTAATGAGTATGGGTATGAGGCCTCTTAATTAAATTAATCATTTAATTGATTAATTAAATGATTGCTGTTTATCCTTGACAGAATGCCAAATGCTTAGGCTGCCTTGAGGTGCAGCTGCTGTCCCAAATACACCCAAAGTCACTGCCTTTGGAGGAGCTCTCCCCACTTTGTGTTGCTGTAGGGGAGCTACAGGCACAGCCAGTCCTTGCAAGGATTTAGAGAAAGGTAAATAAGTGAACAGTAAAGCAGAGTCCATAATCAGCTACACAGCTCAAAGTACCCAGGGATCATTTTATTCAAGATATAGATTTTGCTGATTACTTTAAGACCATCACATAAAGAATGGAAATGACTTTTCCCAGTGCCCTGTTTTTCCTTATTTTTCTCTCATTTTGTACTGTGGCTGAAATAAAGGATTACTTTTTAAAAAGTAAATTACTTTTTGAAAAAGAAGCCCCCACTAAAGCCCTTCTATTTTTATGTCCTCACCAATTTTCAGGCTCAATTACACCCAAATTACGAAGTAAAATTTTCATCATGACATTTGAATTTATTCCTTTTATATGTATTCCAGATTTGCATTCATATTTTTCTATAGTCTTTCATAAAATACCTCCCAGTGATGCTCTGGTTATTTGATGAATTCACTTTGTAAAGATCTTTGACATTCTTAGTGAAAGTTTCTACAGAATTTGTAAGTTTAATTTATCAATTCAAGGAAAATCATGTAGGAAAAGAGCAGTAAAGGGACAGAAAATGATGGTGTCATTTGCATGGCTGTTAATGTCAGTATTTTGAAGAATAATGATGGTGCAAATGCAGTGAAATGTGTGTTGTACTGCAGTGAGAAAGTTCTGTATTCATTTACTTTTCAGTTAAGTACCCACTTAAACTCTAGCACCAATTTTCACTGTTTACTGATCTGAGGAGTTAAATGTTAATCATGTCGTGTTACCAAAATATTTTTTTACTACTACAAATGAATTCATTTCATCATAGCTAAGGCAATAATTAGCAAAGAATAAGCCTTTGTGTGCAAGGATTTATAATAGAAATGAACTTCAGCATTCAAAATTTTCTTTCTTTGTCTCTCTGATGCTATTGTGTGAAGATGAAAGCATGTTTCTGACTCCCTCTAAAACTTCCCAGGTGGAACACAATTCAATCAAGGTCTGGGATCTGAGCTTCAAAACCCCAATTTTGATCTTTAGGGTCCGAGATAAAATATTCTGATATCGGAAAGACTATTCTTAAATGGTCATTTACATCTAGTTTAGTTGTGTCATTAAATATGACCCATGTGTCTGTCTGTATTTCAGTAAGGTGGAGCTCCCATTTTTATCCATGTATTTAGCTCTGCTCTTTGTGTGTCAATTATAAATTGTCTTTTCCCTGAAAATAATTTGTCAAAGTTATCGGAGATGCATTTCTTTCTCCCAAGTTAAACAAAAAGTAACCCAAATGCTCTCTTCTGAGAAGTAAGGTTTGCTTTTTCAGATGTGTTTGGGTATACAAAGACCCCAAATGTGAAAAAGAGTAAATGCAGATGAAAAATCATAGAGGAAGTCCAGTGTACACAGTGATGAAAAAACATTGAATTGGGATCACTTCTTAGCAGAACCAAGGGGTTCCTACCCCTTCTGGAAGTGATAAATGCCCTCTGTAGTGGAGGCAGAGCAAATCAAACTGAGGTGTGCCCTCCATTTCCTGCCAATGTCAGGGTGGAGGACTTGGCTTCTGCTTCAGCAAACTGCACTTTGCTGCTCTCAGATTTGTTAGTTGTCATGGTGGAAGTGGTAAAAGTAAATTCTAGATGGAAGTGTAGATTCTGCAATGTTGTAACGCTGTGCTTTAAGGAAGCTGGTCTCATCAGGGCTCGTCATTGCAGCACTATCACCGTCAGCAGGGATGAGGGATGGTCACACACAGCCATGGTCTCTGTTCCTTCTGTTCTTTTAGGGTTGCTGCACCACAGGGCAGTATTGAGCTGCTAAAATAAACCCTAGTGCTGTATAAGCTGCTGTAACCACTGGCTTTGTCCCAGATAGACTGTGTCCAAACATTAAAAGCATATAAACTGCTGAAACAGTGGGGTTTTTTCTCCTTATTGTGGGCAGGTGTTACACAAATGATTACATAAATATGGCTAAAAATAAATATTATCCATAGCTACCTAAGTCCTCAAAAATCAATGGCTATAAAAAACCTGCTACATTTCATTGGCTCTGTAAAAACAGACCATTTCCTGCTGACCTTTAAAGAATTCTTTTTCATTATTACCTATTACAGGAGGATAAACCCTTTAGATTTTAACAGAAAAAAAAAAAAAAAAAAAGAGATAAAAAAACCCAGAGCATCAAACTTTGTAGGTTTCTGAGGTGCTTGCTGAACTTTAAAGGAGCTGTTTTTCAAAGTACAGTCACTTAGTAGCAGTTGTACGAAACTTGAATACTGTGGAAGGTGCCCTTTTCAGTTATTTACAAAGCCACTATATTTCTTGGAATACTATTAAGACAAAAGACCCAAAGCTCTCTGATTTTTTTAACTGTGCTTTTTACTAAGAAAAAAATAAGTTGGTTTTTTTTTAACTGTGGACAATAAATGTCCACATTTATTGATGTGGACATCAATAGTCCACAGGTCTCACAGTTCCTTTTCTGTCAGGTGTTCACAGTCCCTGACATAGCTGCTGTGTGAGAAACGAGGCTTGGGAGGATCCAAGGCAAAGCACGAACATGTGCACAGGGTGTCTCTGCCTGAGGTTTGGGAGAGGACACTGCCTGAGTGCTGGGAGCTGTAAATCCCAGTGAGGTGATGGTGCCTTTGCTTAGTGCTGCTCCCTGCCCGAGTGCAAGGCTGAACAAGTCAAAACAGATTTGAAAGGAGTGCAGTAGCTGGAAGGAGCTAATGAAAAGAGACTTCAGCCAGGAGAGACAGACTTTTATGGGGAGCATCTCGGGTCTCCAGGGGCAGATGAGGTCCTGTGTTGTGCTCAGCCATGGTTATCTGAGCATCCTGTCATGGTGAGATTTCTACATCTTCTAGATGGGCTGTGGCATTGCAGTGACGGGAAGAGATCAGAATTTATTATGGCTTGATGTTCCTGGTAATCCTCACCCCTGAGGTTGGTACAGTATCTATGCATGCCTGGAACAAACGGCGTGTGGCCATGGTGATGGAGTGGGAATTGCAAATGGAGTTTGCTAACTGCTCAGTTACAGGACTGAAAACAGCCCATGTTTCCACTCAGTAATTGATGGCTTGAATGTCCTGAAGAGAAATTATTTCCAAAACAAGAAGGAGGTAGCTTGAAGTGGATACAATGGTTTCTAGATGTGATTTAGTCCACCCTCTCAATTACTTTTTAATCTGTGTCCAAATTCCCAAGCACCCTACTAATTTGTAGTGGTGTTATTAGCAGGTGGCTGCCAGCAAGCAAATTCTAAACCATAAAAAAAATGTTGTGGTTGACAGAAACAGTCCCACAGAGACATATTTATCTAAAACCTGAAGGCAGATTTAGACACTTGAAACATATGGTCTAGTGCTTTTGCCCAAACCAGGCAACACAAGAGGACTTACCTAATTAAAGATTTACTTTGTTTTTACTTCATTCACTTTGTCTTTCCATTTTAAAATGATCTGCCCTTTATTCATTCAACAATGGAGGGGTCAAGGCTGAAATCTTAATGACATTGCTCGCAGAGCAAAAAAACACCTGTTTTGCTTGTAAATGCTGATGGTTCAGGCTCTTAGTCACAGAAGGTTGCATGGAAAGACATCAGTGTTAGATTATTTTGTTCACAGTCTGGCCAAATAAGACGTGCTGCTCTCTCAGTCCTGCAGTTGCTTCAGTGTTTTGTTCCTTGAGTTGGCTGGAGTGGGCTCAGGCACAGAATCCTGGCAGTGTTTCTATATGATGTGTGTACCATTGTTCTTCTTCTATTAACTGCTTGTTCCCTGTGGAGGTATTTGGATCAGTTTTGCAGTAGACTCATTCTGCTTTTCTCCTTTTCTCGGGATCAAGTAGGATTTAAATGATGAATATTTTGCAAAATTTTCTGCTGAGTACAGTTGTATTTGATCAACTGTATTTGCAGCCAACTTATATTTTCCTGTTAGGGTGATACAGATGTGGAAACTGTATTCAAATTTGTTGAAATATTCCAGTCAGTGTCACCACATCTTCAGTTAAGAACCTTTTCTCTTTTTATCCATATGGGATTGAGGACAGCTATACATGAGTGTTGGTTTTTGCCAACAGAAATGCAGTGAGAGGTTAATAATATCAGTGATGATGTCAGTTAATGCAAACCACAAAATTAAAAGTTAGAGCTGGTTTTATTTATTTTTTTAGAAATTTTGAACTCTCTATTACTTGAAGCTAAAAAAACAAAACAAAAAAAACCAAAACAAAACAACAAACCACTGGCAGGACTGGCAATATTGCTCTTTAAGGTATTGCTTACTCAGACTATGAGATTGTAAATAAGAAGGATTTGGAGAACTATAAAGTACATTTTCCAAATCTTCTATAATTACTTTCTTGAGTTTTCATAACAAAAATAAGATGTAAGATGGGTCCATTTGCATGGGGCATATCTTGTTTTGTTATATCCTTATGTTTAATCCAAACTAGTCATAGCCACACAATACAATTAGGACATTTAATCCAGTATGTCACTTTTTCATTTTATTGAATGTCAGTGAGAAAGGAAATAAACCTTGACAAAACCCTATTCTCTCACATGTCCATCTTTCTGTACCTGTTTGGATTATTAAAGGGCATAGAAATTCCTCAGTGGCAAATTTAGCCAAGCAACAACATGGGCTCTGTAGGAGCCAGGCTATTCTTTTTTGTATTTTCTTTTTCTTTTTCTATTTTTGCATCAAAATCTTGAGCTCTATTGTGTGTAATGGGTAGGAAGGAAAAAGCCTTCTGCACCAGGTGGTCTTAAACTCTCACTTTTGAAAATGGATTTTGTGCCCCCTGGAAATTGAGTTATTTTGCATCCCAGTGGAAGGAACAAGGAACGTGCATCCATGAAGATTCCTGAGCTCTGGGATGTGCCACTGGGGTCCCTCCCAGGCTCACCCATTCTGTGATTCGGGGAGACACTTGTGGCTGAAGCACTGATCTCGCAGCACTTCGTGTTCTGGTGGAGGTGGGATCCATCTGCATTCACAAAACTTGTGCTTTTATTGATTCCTAAACACAGCTCTTTCTGAACACAAAACAAGCTATTTCATGGAAGATTTTTTTCTGCTTAGGTTTTGCTGTCTCTGTTCAGAGGTCACAGCTGTGGAACTAATGTAGGACTTTATGATTATTTTTATTTTTAATGAGTTTGGTCCTCAATACTTCTCAGCTAAAAGAATGGGTTCTATCTTCAGTTACAAATATTGGAAAATCGACTTCTCATTGATTCTCGCTGCCTTTGTGTGTTGCAGTGGATTCCTTTTTCTCCTTATTTCATTAAAGTTCAAATTTTATTTCCTCATACTATCATTTCTCCTTCTTACATGTTTTCCACCACTTCATTTTCTTTCCCCAAGAAAGAGATTCAAGCACAATTTTCTTTCTTTTTATTAACAATTCCTGTTATCTGCTAAGGTTCATGTCTCCTCACGTGCCTAGCCTTCCCTCTCCCAGTTCCACTGCTCTCAGTCAAGCTGATTTTTCAAACTTTTCCTTCTCTGGACTGTAAAATGTCACAGAACCACTCTTTTTGCCATTTGATGCAAAGCTGATTTAATCTGTCATCTGACATGTGAGCATTAACCTTTTCCTTCTGTTTTTCAACAGGACTGAATTTACCAAAAACACAGAGAAAATATCAGTCTGCTAGGGATCCTAAAGTAAATCATCTTAAATTAGTCTTCTCTTGGAATTTATATTCACTCAGGAAAGCAATTTATTTTGAAGATATGGGATTATTTCACAGTGGTTAAGTATGTTTTCAGCTTTAATTGACATGACAGATCCGTAGTGATCGACTCTCATGAGTGGCTTTTCTTATTAACAGATTAGACTTTTTGAGTCTTTGACTCCCTCTTGAAATTTCTCCATATTAGATTTGACTTTCAGGCTAAGATTTACTTTATGGCATCAGCTGCTTTGGAGGTAGTTGGTGACAGTTTTTGTCTCTGTAAAATTCTTGTCTAAGGGCATTGACAACTAAAACTTCAATTATAACCCTTTAGTGCCTATTTTCTGTAATGTCATCAGAGTGTGATAATGAACAAGTCATTTTCAGCCATTTCCATAAACCCAGTCTGAAAGACTAATTCTGGCATGAGTTCTGGCAGCAGTTTTTCCTGGATGGGAAACTAAGTGTGAGAAGAGTAATCTAGAACTGGAATAAAATGCATCAAGTAAATGTCTTTTAAATGTTTGTGTAACTGTAAACAATGCCAGCTAAACTGCAGTGAGACTTGTTTGATTTTATATAGCAATAGATTATTTCCAACATTGCTATAAAACGTAATTATTCTGTCTTGTAAACCTTTTATGAATTTGTGCAGTACAGAACTTAGAGAAGCGTACTGGAAAGAAAAACTTGTAGTTTTTGCCTATTATTGCCTACATGATTTTATGCAAATTATTTCTTTCTTATTTCAGTATAGTCGTTCCAATGTGGAGAGCAGGCTTTTTAATGGTATTGTTTTCTCCTTCAGAGGTATAAAAGGGTTCATTAATCAGAATTGAATTTTATTCAGAATTTAAATTTATTAAAATCTTATTACTCTATTAGAATTTATTTTTTTAATAATTTCCTAGCTCCAGTTTCCTTCGAAGACACCTGCTTTAATTCTCCCATGCCATGACTGTTTTTCATCATCAAAATTTTGAGTATTATTTTTATTTATTTATTTTTAAAGTGCCTTGTAGACACAAGAGGTTGTTTCTTTCCCCAGACAAGCTCAAGAAGTAATAGTCAGCCAGGCAGGCAGAACACCTGAGTGATTTTACTCACAAAAGTCTGAGGCACTTCTTAATCAAGCTAATACATGAGTAGTTACTTCCACATAAGGAAAGTTTTACTAAGTATGTCAGGTGCTATTATGTAAAATGCTTTGTAGAAATCCAGATAAACAGTAACTTTATTAAATAGATTTGTAATATTGAAAGGGATTATTCTGCCAAGGATGCCAAATCTTCTCTCCAAAAAATGCAGCTTCTGAATCTGTTAATAACATTGATATATAAAGAAGGCTGAATACTCATTTCATCTGAGCACATTCTTTTTCTTCTCACGTACATGGACAATAGAGTGGGATATTCGTTCTCACTTCAGGATATTGTTGCTGTGACTGTAAAATCTATCCTTTGCATGATTACAGCCCTTTCTGCCCACAGGGAATTACATTTTTCCCTTTACCCATGCTTTCCTGCTAATGCTGAACGTGGTGGGAGTTTTAGAGAAGTACACTGCCATGGTCCTGTGGTTCTCAGCTGCAGAAAGGGCATTAACCAATTCCACGTGGGTGACTTTCCAGGCATTGCTGTCTTTTTCAATTAGCTGCTGTTGTATCCCTGCATGTGCTGCATATGGAATAACATCTCATGATAAAACCACACAAGTGTCACAGCCCCCATCAAATCAGCGGTGTGTTTTATTGACACGTCCAAGCGGTAATCAATAGAAACTGATAAAAGCAGAAAGGGCAAAACAATCAAATATTTATAGCTTTTGTATCATTGCCAAATATTTGTTTCAGATTGAAACTGAGGGTGTTTTAGACGTTCTAAATTTCTGTGGGTCTGCTTGTTGTCAGTGAAGAAGGAAGTTATTCATGCATTTCTTTGGATTAATTAATTATCCTGAAGTCACTGTTGCTTTTTAGCAGTGTCATGGTGCAGAGATGCCAAAATTAAATCAATCCATGTGTAGTGACGTGGATTCGACATCATGAAATCCTTTATTTCCCTTATGTTTGTGGGAGCTGATGGGAAGTAATCTTTTGGAAAATTAAAAACAGTGAAACAAGCACCATGAGGTGAATCTCGGGGTGGCTTGACCGACATGAAACTCCCATTACTTGCCGGGAAGTCTCTCCCTCCCTGCCTTTTCCCAAAAGGCTGTGAGCATGTTCAGTGGAACACTGCTTCTACCAAATGTCATAGTTTCATTTTCTTATAAGTAAACTATGGTTAGCGCTCTAGCACCAGCCTTAGAGAAATCAATTAAGCACAGTTCCATCATGGTGGTTTCTTGTTTGAACCTATAGTTTATTTAACAAAAGATAGTGAGGGGAGGTTGTTGCCAATTTTGTTTTGCAGAGTAAATTGTGAGCGCTTTCTCCTTATAAAATGTTTTCTTCAAGAAGAAAGACTGCAGGATGAAGTATTTTTATGTTTAATTGAATACAATGATAGGGTAGTATTTCTCAGTTCAGTGGTTTTGGGGTTTTTTTATGGATGTTGTGTATGTAAACCTACACAACTTCTGCAAAATTGCGGAAGTCTAAATCATTTACAACCATGTTGTTGGCTGGCAAGCCAGAGACATGTTAGTCATTTACACAAGGAATTTTTCTCCTTTTTCCAGTCCTTATGAGATATTTGCAAGAGTTATGTGCTTTCAAATTGCAGAGAGTATGTGTGTATATATATGCATATATGAATATACATAAGTATATATGACAGCCAGTTTAAATTCCTGCTAGAACTGCTAGTGAAAATGGTGTTGCTTTTGCCATGGATAAAACTAATATTAACTGTGCAGCCTGTGTTTGGTGCAGTTACCATGTAATTCTCATCACACCCAGGCATGCAGAGCCCTGCTGCAATGCACAGGAGGCTCAGCTGCTCTGGGTCTGTGGTGAATTTCTAGGGAACCCTTGGAAAAGGGGATTCTCCTGATTACTGGGTGTCAGTCTTCCATTACTGCCAGTTTGATTTGCATTTGGTTTTCGTTTAATTTGCCTCCAGTAATACAGCACTGTGATAGAGAAATTTTATTTTTCCCAAATGAGCTTCCTACTTCTGCTTTCCTTTCATTCAGACAAGTGGTATTTAGTTTGTTTTTTTTTTTACAGTAAGCAATTGACAAGATGCTCAGAGACAAGTATAAATGCAACATTTTGTTTTCTGTCTCTTACTAATGTCAGAATTGAGGACATATCTACCAGATCTTTTAAGGGAATAGAATTCAAGCTAGGCACACAGTTTCTTTTCTTGGCCTGTACATCCATCTGGAAATTGTATTGATGTAAAGGTTGTATCCTCTTCATTGAGGTACTTGTGTTATTTAAATAATTGGGGCTGTTATACTGTTGCACAACTTGGGAGAAAAAACTGAGGCTGAATGAAAGCACTGATACAGGCAAAACTGGTGTTCTAGTAGTTTAATCAAGAAAATCAGTGCTGGAAAGGAGAAAAGGAGACGCTGGCTCTGGTGACCACATCAGTCCTTCAGCCAGCAGCATTTGCCAGTGAGGTGATTCTTTTCTTTGTCTTCTTCTATCCAGACTGGTAACTCCAGACTTCAGGAATCCACAAATCAGCCTGTTCGCTGTTGTCTTATTTTGTGTCTCTCTACAAATTCTTATAGAGCAAGAATTTCAATAATTCATAATTGGCCTGGGGAAAAGATTGAGAGGATGTTCTCCAGCCCAATGTGTAGGTGGAGCTCCTGAGTTGGAGACTTATGATTGAAATGGTTTGTAAGAAAACCGTGAAGCATGTAAAAGGATTTGTTGTTGAGGCTATTTTTTTCTCAGAAAGCATTTTAAAATATGACTGTCATTCCTAAATTAGGAAGTAAATGATAAAGTATGTTTTCTTTATAGACAAGTGATAATTTTAGAGTAGCAATGGAGAATCGCTCTGTGTTGCGTTTTCCACTCGTATTCCAGGTTAGCAAGAGACAGAGAGCAGAGTCTCATTCTGCCTAAGGTGATGATGGTCTTTTGGGAGTTAATGAACAAGGGGATTGCTGCTCTGAGAGTGGCTCCTAGCAGATGATAGGATTAATTGAAATCAGAACAAGAAAAAAGCAGCATCATTAAGTTATTCCTGGATTTATCTGGAAGAGGGAGGCCTCCCATCATTATTTTTTGCTTAGATAACTTCCTCTATGTGCTAAATTCACACTTTTGTGTATCCATATTTCATTTGAAAAAAAATAAAGAGCAGCAAATCTTTCAATGATGTAAATTTGGGGTGGAGGGAGGGAGGAATCCAGCTGTCTGTGACATGATTTTTTTTTTTTTTTTTCATTTAAGATATGAATAAATATTTTAAAAAGCAACGAAAATATATGAATGCATGCTTGAATTACTGGAAGTGTTTGGGTGGCTGGTTCCTATCCAGCTGTTCTTGGCACGTGATCTCCTGGAACTGTTCAAGATGGTTCCTAGCCCAGGATAAGGATATCACTCAGCATGCTGCAAGCATTTTTCATTTTCTTTTTTAATTACTGTTTTAGAAAGCCAACTGTGCAACTTGTGGCCAATCACTGCTGAAAATGGCATTCCAGTGTTTGATTGTGCTTTCCACCCTCATTCCATGTATTTATATTTTAATATTCTTACTGTCTTTCTGTGTATGTCTGATAAGTAATGGGCTGTAGCTTATTTCTGGATATCAGCCTTTATGAAGAAAATATGTTGATACTTATTCTTGGGCCTCTGATATCCTGGAAGCCACAGTAGCATGAACCTTATGACATGCGATGTTTTAATTTAAATTACATACAGCAGAGCAAATATGTTAATTTAAATTACATGCAGCAAGGAAAATCTCTCTGTTAACAAAAGATGAAAAAAGTGATGACAGCATTCTCAAAAAAACCCAGGTTTTGTAAATAAAAGGCTCTATAAAAAAAGTTGTAGCATTCTTGGGAATCTTTTCAATATTGTCTGGGCTTATTGTTATTTCCTTTCAAGGTGTTCTGTGAAATTCTCTAAATTAGCCCCAAAATAGTTGCACTTCTGAGCTTCTATACCCATGTATTCACACTGAAACCAGCTTCACTGAGTTAGTTCACATGACCTAAAATCCTTTGTGTAGTTTAAATTTGTGTATTTCAGGTCTGGTAGCGTTATTTTGGTCCATTTTCAATCAATACACTTAGTATTTAATTTAAAACACGTAAACATGACCTTTTTTTTTTTTCCATTTAAGGAAAAGATTACTGATTAAACACTAGGAAGTGGCTGAACTTAGACTACAGTGATGGTAATTTTCTGGTTTACCTGCTCAATTGCATAATAAATATTAGAAAACAGAGGTTATTCTTCTCAGAGAAAATTCAGAAATAAGTAAGGAAATAGCTGTGAAGTCCAATCCAAAGAAAATTCAGAAATAAGTAAGGAAATAGCTGTGAAGTCCAATCCACTTAAGTCTTAGATTAAGGCCCTAAAATACACTTAGATCCTAGATTAAGTGTAAATCCTAGATGTATGGCTTTGGTTGTACTGAGGCTTTGTTATTGGGAGGAGCCTTGTGGATCTTCCCTGGAGCAGTGGGAAGCTCCCCTCTATATAAATGTGTACAATGCACTTCTCAGGATAGCTGGGTGCTGGACACATTTGCATCAAGTTTTGAGAATTTGAGAGGGTTTTGGAGTTGTTTTTCCCTCAGGGAAGTTGTAGTTTGTCCTGTTGAGGGTTGGGATGGAGTTCATAATTAGGAAATACTTTGAGATATAAGAGATGTTACTCATCCAGCATTTCCAAAAATCACTTAAATTTTGATGTGGGAGTGCTTCTGTTGAAAGTTCACACTGAAAGTTACATGTAGTCGTGTGCTTCTTTAGAGCAAGAAAATAAGCTCAGAGTGTGACAAGATCATCCTCTGAGGCCAAGTGCCAGTTCCACTGACTGCTTGATCTTCACATATTAAAGCTCTAAAAATAAGGACTAATAATTCAGATGCATAAAAAGGCTGTTTCTTTTGTGATTTGAATAAATAATTTTGAAGCCATCCTTTTGGGACCTTCAGTGTTATTCTATATTTAAAAAGACAACTATGTAATTCCAATAGGCTCTGTCACTAGAGGAATAGTATTTTAGGGACAATGAAAAATTCAGGTGGGCTATAGAATATCCACATTATTGTAAAAATTCAGGTTTTGGCTTTGGAACAGGATTAAACAGGTTACAGGATTTAAAAAAAAAAAAAAAATTGAATTTTATGAATGTCTTGGAAAAATCATCTCATCTTACTCGTCTGAAGTTATTTGTTATGTTGTGCAGTGAAACATCTGTTCAGAGTTTTAAAATAGTTAGGGATGACAGCAGTCCTCCTCTGCTGGAGCATCCACAAGAGTATTGAACTGCCCCAGGATCTGTGTTTACAGAACATAGGCTGCATAAAATACAGAAGATTAGGAAGGTGCAAAGGGAGTTGAAACTGTAGACAGGAACATATTTCATGTATGTTTTATTTATAGTTGTGAAACCTGTGTTTACTGAGAGCTCAAGTAGGTGCACAAACAAGCAAACAAAAGTAATAAAGTGCCAAACAGCTAGAACAGTGCTAGCATAAAAAGAGAAGAAAAACAGAGTGAGTCTTTTGTTCTCTCTACAGTTGTAGTTTTCTTTTTTGAACTTGTTCTTTGGCTTATGGAGAGGGCTCTGTCTCACACCAAGTAGGAAGGGAGCCTGATGCACCCTGCAGCATATAAGGAAATTATTGCAATTATTGAGAGTGGTGTAAGTGCACAGCCTCACAGCACAGTGCATGGGCTGCAGGAGAAAGCATTCAAATTAGACCACAGCTCTGGTGGTGCTGTCTATATCTGCATTTTTATTGGATTCCCAAAACTTGATGTTCCCATGAGAGGTGTGGGTCCACAGTATGCTTTAATTTTTAGACTTCATCACACCTAAAGAGATTTGCCCCTGTGATATGCAGGCTTTGCAGCTTAAATAAGGTACTCTTGGTGTGCCAAAAGGTAAAGGTGGCCGTAGACTGAATTCTGCTTCAGAGCAGCCTGAGTTTCTTGGCCTGAGCTGCTTCCTCTCAGGAAGGTCTTGCCAGGCTGCTTGTCAAGAAAGCTGAGAGGGAAGAACTGGTTTCACTCAGGAGGCATTGCACTGGTAAACACAGCTCTGCTGGGCACAGCTCCTCTCTGCTGCACCAAGGAGATTTTATTGTCTCAGCAGATGGCCCGAAGTCCTGAAACACTGATTTAATTAACTGAAACCCCACCACCAGAAAGTAGCTCTTGTGGATGCATCTGAAGTGGAGCAGAATGCTTAAGGGGTAATATTGTCCTCCTAAAATTGAGTTAGGTGGAAGTTGGGACATCTAGGGGTTACTTAAACATTTGTGGTGAGCTGGGGAGGAAGGAGTAAGTGCAAATCAGATAAGGGGATTAGAGTGCAAAAGGTATTTTTCAAGCACTGCTGTTCATCCTCCTGAAGATATGCAAGGTTGTGCTGAGTGGTTTGGTAGTCTCAGTTGCAGTGGCTGGAAGTCAGCTTGAGTTTTAAAAGTTTTACAAGTCTGGTAGGGAGATGGGCGTGAAAAAACAGATCGTGGGCTTAAAGCGTGTGAGGCTTGCATTGCGTTAGCATTTGATTGCTTCAGTTTGGTAGAAAAGAGCAGTTTATCCCAGTGGCCTTTTAGTCCTGCTGTGGATGGGTGAGCTGGAGGGTGTGTGAGCCCAGCCAAAACCCAGGCATCACCACACACTATGCACATGTATCCACAGACCCCTCCTGTGAATGGAGACAGCAGAGAGCAGTCTGTATTTCCTGCTGGGAATACAGGAGCAGTAGAAAGGCTGTGGCTGTGCAATGCATTTCATTCCCCCTGTTTCACTAAGATAATGGTTGGTACTGGCTGGACACTGAGGTGGAGGTGAAAAAAGCTATGGCTCTACATTAAAAGAGCAGTCCCGAGACTGATTCTTGTTTTCATTTCCACTTGCTCTGAGAAACCTTTGTCCTATGTGCATTTTCCTTCTTCCCAAGGAAGGCCTAAGGCTTGGATAAGCTCAGTCATACAGAGTGAACTGCAGAAGTGGTTTTGCTGTACTTTCATTGTAATCTAACTAGTACTGCTTCCCTTTTATGAATTGTCAAAGGCTCTCCTTCCTCTGAAATCCTCTGCTCCATATACAGATAGCAGGAACGTGCAGAAGGGCTATGGGTGATTGTTGAAATAAGTGTCTTGAGGGAGAATTCAGTAAGCCTCCTACAGAGGTGGTTAAAAAAATAGGTGTAATGTTTTTATGCTTTTATTGTACTGGTGGGTTGGGTAGTTGCTTTCTAGTCGTGAATTAGTACAGATCACATCAGCTAGACTCAAGAAAAATGCTTGTTTTTTACAACCTTCTTCTTAGCTGTAAATTGCTTTCTCTAAGCTGTATGCAATCTTTTGCTTTGTCTCTGTCTCTGATTTAGCTTATGCTTCCTATTTTTTATCTCCTCAGGGTGCAATTTACTGTATCAATCAAAATAAAAAGGTCAAAAGTTTTTATAAAAAAAGGGGAAAAATTGAACTAATATAATCAGCTCATACATTGCATTTCATTTATGTAATTTATTTGTTTTATTGTGGTTCTAAGTAAGGTGAGTTACTTTGAAAGCAGTGGTGAAACCAGACCTCCTCAAGCTCTGGGGCATGGAGGGGAGAAAATAATATATATAGAGAGAGAGAGAGAGCCTAGATTTCTTTAGTAAGTAAAGGAACCTCTGTGATTGATTTCCATGAATCATGTGAGAACTTCACTTACAAAGCAGAGGATGTGTTTTTCAGATTTGGAAATCTTTTTTTTTCTCATCTGTATCTCATGATGCTGAATGATTGTTAACAATTATACTGAGATTGAGGAATTACACTGGCCCTCAGTAAAGGTTGTTTCTCTAGAACTGATTTCATTTGTGGAGATTTTGTTCTGGGTTGGGTGACAAGGGGTTGCTGTGGGGGTTGGTCTTTTTTTACAGTGGGAGCTCTTGTAATTGTCAGAGAAATTATTTTTTTCATTGATCAGATAATTGTTAAGGTAGGAAGACACCTCTACAGATCATCTGGTCCAACCCCCTCTCAAGCAGATCAGTTACTTCAGGCTGTTCAGGACTTTCCACCCGAGTTTTGAATATTTCAAATTATGTCCATCGTATTTCAAATGATGATAGTCCAGGCAACCTGTTACAATGTTTTGCCACCCTCAAAGTAAGCCACAGGTGTTTAAATGGAGTCTTCTGTGTTCTTCAGTGTGGTTTCATTGTCTTTTCACTGGGTAACACTGAGTTTATTTCTGTGTTCTGTGGTGTCTCCCCCCACTCCCTGGCATTTCTGCACATCAATAAAATCCCTCTTGAGCCTTGTCTTGGAGCTCAGTCATCTCGGCCTCTGCTCATCCCAGCCACAGCAGGGCTTTGGTCACCTGAGAGCACCTTCTGTGCCAGACTGATGCTGTTGATGAGATTCCATACCTGGCGTTTTGCCGAGTGCGTGCCTTTGAGAGGTGCAGAGCATCGGTGGAGGCCAGGTGACCCTCACGATGGTGACCCTCCTGATGGTGACCCTCCTGATGGTGACCCTCCTGATGGTGACCCTCCTGATGGTGACCCTCACGATGGTGACCCTCATGATGGTGATCCTCACAGTGGTGACCCTCACGATGGTGATCCTCATGATGGTGACCCTCCTGATGGTGACCCTCCTGATGGTGACCCTCACGGTGGTGACCCTCCTGATGGTGACCCTCAGAGTCTGTGCTGCTCCTGAGGTGGGCTGGCATTTTGGAAAAGAACAAATCCAGTTTGCAAGTACAGGCTGGGGAAAGAAGAGTTCCAAACCTACTACCAGGGATTCTCTCTCCCAGACTGCAAGAACTGATGAAAGCAAACTACAGAACGTGGAGGGAGAAAGGCCTGGGGCCTACCAGGAAGGTGCTGAAGAAAGCATTTCTTCCCTGACACACCCGTATTACTTATTTACTTCACTGATTCCCTTCCACAGCACTCTGGGACTCAGGTTATTAGCAGTGATAGATATGCAAAACTCTTCTAATTACTTGAAGCTTTTTTCCCTGACTCGAGTAGATTTTGAAGTTTCAAAGGAAAAAAAATAATTTCAGGATTGATGGATTTAATTTTCTGTAATACGGCTCTAGAGACAGAAGCCTTTATATTAAATTGTAAATCTTTGCAGATTGAGTTTGTTTAAATAAGGCATAATTTTATATTTAATATCTGGGAAAACCATTTTTTATGAAACCAATAAGATAACCAATAGATGATGAAGATGAACAATTTTCTTGGGTTTATGATTGCCATCAAAGGTTAAGACGCTTGAAAAGCAATGTTTGGAATACAAAAAATATTTTTACCTGTCTAACTGCTAAAATTAATGCAGGTATATTTATTTTGATTTTGTGTAGTAGCTATATGCTTTGTAATGCAAGAAATATGTTCTAAAATCAGTGGAATAATGTTAATTTCCTAATTTAGAAGCCAAGATGGGTTTAAGTTTCTTGGTTGGTTGGGTTTTGTTTGTTGGGGGTTTTTTTCCAACATTTAGCTTGTAATTAGGTTAAGTTAAATTATAAAGCCAGGAGCTGATGTGTCAAAATGGTGATGAACAAATCTAAGTAATTAATTTTATGCTTTACATTAGATCATGTTAACCTGAGACTTTAAAATGCTAATTCCTAGCTCAGTGTTTAACTGGACTTTTGCCCCAGAGATATCTGCTTTCATTCATTTTGGTTTTGTTTTTGTTTTTTAACTTCGGAGGAATAATAGAAACAAGTTAATGTGACCATGGATTTAAAACCCAAGGATTTAAATCAATAGTGCAATCTTTAAGAAGTTCAATAAATGTATAAAAGAAAAGGACAGCAGTGTGTATCATCCTTAATGTTATTTTTAAGGCTTGAGATATTTAGTCATTGTGCTACCTTCAAGTTGGTAACACAGCTGTATTAATCTCTATTGCATCAGGATCTATTTAAAAAGTTTTATATCAAATCAAATGAAACTTACTTTCACTGTAAGTCCCATGTGAATGCTTACAGATTTAGCACAAAATAAATTAAAAGCAATACCAAGTTGAAGTGCAGTCAATGTTTCTTTCTTTATGAATTTTGAACTCAGCCGTGTATGAAGTAACTGAAGAGTATTTTAAACTAACAAGTACACGGTTTCCCTCACTTTATGCTGGTTATCTCGACATTAATTTCTTTAAAATATTAGCCAGATATTTTGAGACGTTTTCTTCCCCATTAAGCACTTGGTAGAAACATATTTTGGCTGGAGAACTATGGATTTCAGCTTTTCAAGTGGATCAAGTGGTAATAAGGCATTATTTTGTTACAGAATCTTACTTTTCTCTGTAAAATGGAATAGCATAGCTCTAAACCAGGTTTTATGCTTTTTTCCATTTTTCAAAATGTAAGTATTGTTTTGTATGAAAAATATACTATAAATCATCTTAGCAGGATAAAATCCAAATTAAAGTTACCATGTAGACCATCTAAGTAGTGGAGGGGAGTAAAGGGGCAAGAACTTCTAAAAGGAAGAGCCAGCATATTTCAGCAATAAGCAAAAAATGAAGATATTTTTCAGAGCTGTTCTCTTCTGTTTAGAAACTCACTGAGTTGGTAAAATAAATAAAATTAATGAGTGTCTCTTTTCTAATAAATGTGAAAGATAGTAAAGGCAACCAAGAAGGAAAAGGTTATTTGGTATTACTGGAAAAAGCAAGACTGGTCATTTTTTATTTCCTGATCTATGCAATGACGTTTAAAGGAACTTACTACATACAACTGGGGAAAAAAGCCTCATTAGCGGCATAGGTAAACGTATAATGATAATGAGTTTATTGAGTAATTACTCCAGTCATAGTATAAATATGTTCATATATCAATTCCATGCACAAAAGTGTGATAAACTGTTTCACTGCAGGGCTGGTCTGACTTTTGAACAATCAGTTTCTTTATAAATGTAGTTATTTAGCTGTGCAGTTATGAAGAGAGGAATGCCAGTAAATAGCAATGGTGTGAAAATATCAAGGGTGGCAATATTTTATTTAGAATAGTCTGTAACAAAGGGAATGAAGAAATGCCCGAGGTAACCTTAGATTAGCTAACTCAGTTGATCCCAATAAAACAACTGCTGCATCATGGAACACACCTTGGGCTGCCAAATTTTACCAAAAAGTGCAGTAAATTTGTGAGCAGAAATCTCTGTTGAGCTGTCTGCCTCTGTGCCATAGAGTACAAACATATCAACAGCATTTGAATAAGCTACTATAGCATTACACTGAAACAACAAAAGCTTTAGTTTCTTAGATGTTTAGAGAATTGAACAAGGTATCAGGAGAGGTAGAGGGATGAGACTGAGGTGTGTAGTCAGTGAATTTCCTGACAGTGAAATGTAGCTAACCTGGAAGTCATAAAGACACTAGTGCTGTCTCTTTGACGAGTTGAAGACTGGGTCAAATGCAGAACTGCTGCTGTTAAAGTGCTTTTTGGGCACCCAGCTGGCAATTGTACCTGCAGGAGCCCTCACTGTGCTGTTTGCAGCTCTGTTGTTGGGGTGCTCTGTTCCAGAGGCAGTCCTGAAAATTCTTCTGGTTTGCTGAGTACTTTCCTCCTTGTCTGCCCAGGTGGAAAGTAACAGTGGAGTGGCAGGGAGCAGGTTTCTTCCAGCAGCCCCTGTTTCTCTGCAGATTTACTCCACACCAACTTGCAGAGCCTTTCCTCTGAATTTCTGTGGCACTACTAGCATTAAGGCCTTAACAAAGGAGGAAAAATAATAAAACTCTTGAAGCTAGATGGTGAAGCTGAGCATGTCTGGATAATGTACCCATCCTGGCCTTGGCATATCCATGGTTTGGCTGACAGCCACCATCCAGCCTCAGGGGTCATTGGCACAAGGCTTTCCTCCATACTTGTTTGTTGTGGTTTAACCCCAGACTTGCAGCTGCCCCTTCTCCTCCAGTGAGGGGATGGAAATTGAAAGGGTAAGAGGGAGAAAACTTGTGAGTGGAAGAAAAGGCAGTTTAACAGGGAAAGAAAAAGCCCTGCATGTGAGCAAAGCCAAGCAAGGAATGCATTCACTGCTTCCCATCCTCAGGCAGGTGTTCAGCCATGCCCAGCAGGAGATGGCTGGGGAAAACAGGCATCATCACTCCAAATGTCACCCTCTTCCTTCTTCTTCTCCCAGCTTTGTTATGTTGCTGAGTATGGCACCATGTGGTCCCTGAGGAAGTTTGGGGTCAGCTGTCCTGGCTGTCCCAAGTCCCTGTGGACCCTCAGCCTCCTCAGTGGTGGGGAGTGTGAGAAAAGGCCTGGCTACACTGAGCAAGCGCTGCTCAGCAGTAAGAGAAAACACCCCTGTATTATCAACACTGCTTCCAGCACAAATCCAAAATGTAGCTCTGTAGCAGCTACTATAAAGAAAATGAACTCTATTCCAGCCAAAGCCAGCATGTTTCTATTCTGTGCTCTAAAACACAAGGAGCCTTTATATCCCATTTCTAGAAAGGGGCTCACATCCTGCATGACAGAGGATGGAAATAGAAAGATTTGCTTTGTTGTTACTTGGTATTTTAATATTTTAGAAGCTCAGTCTAAACCAGAAAATTAGAATATCCTAATTTTCCTTGTAATCAATGTTTAATGCATGTTTCATTAACATAGCTTCACTTTATAAAAATTCTAAATATTTTTTCTCTGTAGAAAAACATAATGAATAAGTGAGCTTGACAATACAGGATTTCTGCTTTCTGCAGAAAATGACAAAGGTATATTTATTTTATTACCCAAATGGCTTCAGTGTTTATACTGCCATCAGTATTGCATGTCTCTTGGTAATTTCACCTCACAAAATTCCAGCCACAGGGAAGGCTGTGCTGATCTTATGACACTGCTGTTCCAGCAGCACTGGGAAGGATGATGCTGTTCAGTAACAGGCTGAAGGTCACACAGGAGGAGAGTGGTGTGGCTCCTGGAGCAGAGCTGCTGAGCTGGCAACATCTGCTTTTTTCCTTCTAAAGGTTTTAGTCTTTAGAAATTAGGTCCTTTGAAACAGAATAATACAATCAAAATGACCTGTTCTGCTCCTTTTGTGTGTGTGTGATGGGAAGGATTTGGTAGCACTGTCTACAGGCAGTGTGAACTCTGCTGCCTTTCTTTCACCTGAATCCAGAAGAGAATTATCAGGAACACATGGCTGAGTTCACTTCAGTTGCTTTATGATTAGGAATTCAAGAGAAGCAAATGTATTCATCAAATTTCATAGAGTTGTCTTGTCAGAGACTAATTCTAGTCCACAAAATGATATTAAATGGGACATAATGGCTTTCCTGATTGTTGCTTTCTGCTGCCATTATTTTGAAAATGGAATCAGGCAAGAGCCTTGTATGTATGGCCAGTATGTTCTGGCAGAAAGCATGTCAGATCTGTGCTACCTATTGGAGTTGCTGTTATTTCATAATACTCCAATCCTTAAAGTTTTCTTTTTTGTTGGGCTTGGCAGGTGGTGGCAGACAGAGCATGGGTGGCTTCTCATGCAGCTGCCTACTTTCACAAAAAGTATTGAGAAGAGATGAAAATTGTTCATTCAAATGTAGTAGGTCCTTTTGTGAATGCTGCTCTTTACTGTGCATAATTTTACCTTATATATAAAAAATAACCACATTTCTAGTTTTCCATTGGAAAAAAGTTTCCATTTTGCACAAATAAATAATAATGTCACTGATGGGTCAGGTACCATCTGTAGTTAAGAGGTATTTCCTGCAGCTAATACCCTATAGGCTGAAACATACCTGTCCAAACTCTACTAAATTACAAATGCTTTGGCTGGTGAAACTTAAAGTTGCATTGTGGACAAAACCACTTGACTCCCTAGTGTCAAATAGTACTTTTTTTTTTAAGTACTAGTACTTCTTTTATGGTGTAGGTTCTGTTAAGTCAAACAAGAAACTCATTCAGATGGCTAAATTTATGTTAATGACACATATCACTCTTCAGAAAAAAAAAATATTCTGCACAGGACTAAAACTTTCTGTATAACATGGAAACTAAGATTTTTTATTTTCCAGTCACTCCAGAGAGTGGCCCATTTGAATTTTGAAACTGTTCTTCCTCTGGGTACCAAATGATATTTAATATGCTAAGGAAGGGTTATTCTGCAAAACATTCCTGTATTTGAACTTTGGTAGGCAATTACACTGCGTGTCAGATTGCTCTTATCTCTGAAATGCGATGTGTGCAGACTATAGAAAATACAGTAGCAGAGCATGTTTATCTCTTGCCATAAAGTCAGAGGGCATCGTTTGTGTAGAGCATCTGGTAGTAGTTAAGGATATTTTAACTGACACCTCCGAGTGACTCCAATTATTTTTTTCAAACCAGGTATAAAAACAGGTACAAAGCAAATAGCTCACTGAATTACTGGGGGGTTTTGAGTTCCTGGCAGAGGCACTCTGTCTCTGTAGGTAAGCGCTGGCTTGATGTGACCTTGAGCTTTTTTAGGAGAGGAGTCTGTGACAAGCAGTACTCAATGAAGATATTATTACTAGGCAAGTGTCTGAATTCTTGTGTGTATTTTAAATTTTGTCCAAAAAAATTAAATAGAAAGTTTTACTGCAGTTTGGAAAATGGTCTTGATTCTGCAGGGCCAAGTTGGAAATCTTGCATGCCTTTGCCATGATAAGCAAAGGATCCTTCTGGCTTGTTTCTTCTAGATTGTACATCTAGCTAGGGCTTGAAACAAAAAAAATTAAATTTTCTGAGTATTTTTTTCTCTTTTGAATTGGGAAATATTCAATGTAATAAAGGGAAAAATGGATTTGGCAGTTTTTGAAAATGTCCAGAGCCGTTGCTTTTATTAAGTAGCTGGAAGCAAAAGTTTTTAATGTTAGGCTTGTAATATTTGTGGGGAGGAAAGTGGGAAAAGACACATCCAGCAAACCTGTTAAGCCACTTAGGAGTGAGTTTTCACCTCTCCTGACAATTACCTCATTTGCTGTTATAATTGCCATCTTTAACAAATGGCCTGCTGGAGAGCACCAAACACCATGATACCAAATATAAATCTTACATCTTTTAGTCCTTTTTTATTGATTCCTAGGTGGTATTTTTCTACCTAAGTCGAGTCCCTGGCCAATGTTTTCAGGAAGAGATTTGGAGGGTTTTTATTTATAAAGTTGGTAATATTGGGCAGGCATAATATGAAGCCAGGGTCTCATTTTCTTTTTATTTCAAGTATTGAATGTGGCTTTCCTCTATGCCATAGCTGTGTGGGGCTTTGAATATGATATGAAATCACTTTCCAATTAGTCAAAATCTTTCTCATGGCTGATGAATGCCATGCATAATGAAAGACTATATTCATTTATCATCCATAGTAAATCATTGATCACAGACATATCTTGTGGAAAAACTTAATCAAAGCTATTCAGTTTTTCTGGTTGGTTAAACTCAGAACAGCAAAGAAATGATTGCTCAGTTAGTTGGTTAAACATTTGGTTTATTAGATGTTACTCCCAGTTTCTAATGCTTTTTGTGGTTTACAGATGAAAGTTTGTTGTTAAGGAGATGAAGGCAGATGGCAAAATTGTTATCCCTTGAAAAGCACAAAGCCCATGAATTAGTGTGAAATGTTTATCTACGTGTGGATGTGCCACAAATGAATTTGATACCAAGTAACTATCAATAATATATTTACAGATCTTTTACGAAACCTAACCGGTGTTTCAAGTGAATTTGGTAGTCTGGAACCATTATGTAACAATTCTCCTTAGGCTATGTGCATTGATTAAGAATATGAAACTTTCTTTTTCTTTTTCTTTTTTCTAAGGGAACACCTTGAAATTAAAGCAAAATGGTCTGTTGTTGAGGGGATGGAAATTATCACTAGTTCAGGTGCTGTCATAGGTCTGGATGGCTTGAATGGTTTTACTAACGTATCTTGTTAATTTTTATTTCTTTTTATGACTTATCTTTTAGGAAAGATAATGAAGGCAAACCACCTGTATCAGGAGAGGAATGATAATTCAGTAGTTCCAGCATAATTATGGATGAGACATTGAAGTCAAATCCACATAACTCCTTTTTAAATGTTAAAAGCCTCATTTAGTTCAGTGGTTCCTACAGAGGATTTACTAAAGTGTCCCCATTTAGTTTCTCCAAGGCTAAAGGATCCTGAAACACTGGAGTCAACAAATTAGCAGAAAGCTTTATTATCTAAATCCAGGCAATTTCTCAGGGTTTTGTAGCTGTGACCTTTAGTCTCTGTGCCATCTACTCCGAGAGCTGAACAGCACTTCCCGGTTTTAGAGAGCTGCACTGACAGTCTACATACTGAAAAATATGAGGAGTGGTACCAATCATAAATATGATTTTTAAAAGTCTGACTGTAATTTCTCTGTGATGTTAGAGTGTTTCAAGTGGCCTGGTTCTACAAAAGATAATGTTAAAATCTCCCCTTTTTTTACTGTTCTTTGTCTACTTTTTCAACGTAATTTCCTTTCTGGTTACTTGCTCTACTTATTTTTAATAGTTACAACATTTGTCAAGAAAACTGACAGGCAAATGGGTTTTTGGTTTTCTTTTTGAAGTTGATGCTGTTCATATTGTAAGAATTGTAGTATTTCTTTAAGGAAAGAAAAAGAAAAGACAGATACGTATCTTAATTCAATCACATAATAAATTGCAAGGTCTCATCAATATTAAGTATGTTCAAACCCTGGTATGAAACCTTTATTATACAGTAAGTAGCCTCTCAGTTCTGAGGATTATCTAAAATTAACTTTATTGAAAGAAAAAAAAAAGGAAAATAGGAGGGTGAGTGTTCTGGATTATTGTTCAGGCTTTCCCTGGAAAATCTGAAGGGATTCATGAGTATGCTCAAGAAGCAGCATGGCTTTAGCTAGTTCCTTATTGGATCCCCAGTTTGTTCTTTTTCATGCCGTGCATTCATTTTACTTTAATGTAGTGATTTTTTTTTATGTTCATATTGAATTTAGTTTAGTTTTAGTTAGTAGGTTATGTGTTGTGCACAACATAGACCATTGAGGGGGTAGAACTTCAAGAAAGGAGTCCTTCTCAGAATAGGTAACACTCAAAGGATCAGGACATTTCTGCAATATAGAAAGCCTGGCTTCAAGTCTCTAATGCTTGATTTTCACACCAAAAACTGAATGTGAATCTTGCACCTCAGGTGGGTGCCTGACCAGCAGACTGCAAACTATTGATTTTTATGAAGGGTTCATTTTCTCTCTGGCTTTGAGCACGGTGTTCTCACTCTGTTTAGGTGGCCTGATCTGTGGAACCAAGGAAGCTTCTTTTCTCCTTACACTGGCTGCGTGTGTTAAATGACAAGATATCCTGTCTGACCCTCACTGTTAAGATTAAATTTTCTTCCCTTGTGAATAAAATCTTCACCTAATAACAATCCCAATAATAAATAAAAATTTCTGTGTATTCCAGTTAAGGTCATTCTCACTGCAGGCACAGAAATCCATATTTAGCTTACGTGCAGAGCAAAGGAATTCTTTTTCATTGTCTACAGCATATTTCAGGCTGGACTGTGGCTGAAATATATATATGGCCTATATAATGTCATGGTTTGCTATCATAGATTTATTGTATAACTGACTCTCTGACCCAGGATGAAGAGTATTGCATTCTCTGTGTGAAAATAAATACTTGATAGAAATTTATAGACCATTACAATATTTTTTTTTTATTATGATCCTGGAGTTCTCTCATAGAGAAAAAATAAGAGCTGCAGTATGTTCTCATATTGGCATCTGAATGTTAGTACAGTGGATATAATGGTGTCAAGAGAAAATAATTTGCAACTGATCCACTGAGATGGATCATTCTAATTAATGTCTTCTTTGAGACTGCCAATTTGCAGTTTTACAAGGGGAAGGAAACATGTGTTGATTTGGATTCACTGCAAAAATTAAATTTCATTTTTCATAGGTACTATTAATTCCATCTTTCAAATTGGATTACTCCTGTTGATGAGACTAGAATCAGATTATAGGTTCATATAAGTTAACCTTTTGGGCACTGCGCTATTAGGACTTCTTTTTTTTTCAATGTCACAAATGACCTTTGGCCTAGGACATGCTTGTTTCCCTGGTGTGTAGGAATATATAGCTTTCTCTTCTGCTGTAGTCTGTCCTTGAGATGCCAACTGTCATTTTCAAAATTTTCATTTCAGATGAACTCATATATTATATGTTTGCCAGATTCTAGACTTTGTGCAGAGAAGCTACTTTCTGCAGATTTCTTCACAGGGTCAGAGGCAATGTGATCACCTCACTTGGGGAAGAAGGGGAATTGCTTTCATTTCAGATGGATGGATATCACAGAGAAGGAGGAAAGAGATGTGGATTCATAATGTTGCCATATTTTGTAGCCTCTGCAGTTTGCTGGTGCTACCCTCCTGCATTCTCTACCTTGCTGTCCCTTGACAAGTAAATATTTAGGCTTAATGGGGACATGGAGCTCCATATGGAGGTGTTTGGGGAAAATGTAAATCATGATAGTATCATCTTCTTGGCCATTAGTTTTATGTCCTACCCTAAGTCTTCTCAGCAGGTTCTCTTTCTTCCCTTTCTGCTGTCTTAAATCTATTATTTTATTCTTTATCTTTCTTTATTGTGCTATTTGCCCCATCCTTGCCCCCATTCACTTTACTTTTTAAAATGTATCCAACTTGAAACCTAGGAAATTGAAGTGCTGTGTTAGTCTCAGGAGTGACACAGCCATCTATTTGAAATTTCCCTTGGCTCCATAAGGTTGTACAAGAAACAGTTCTGGGAGATGTCCATGGAAAGTGTCTGTGATCTCTTGGGCTAGAACATACATGTATTAGTACTATTAAACATTAGCATAAAGAATAAAAGAATGAATAAAGTCTCATGCCTTAATTACTTTTTAATACTTAGTTGCAAATGTGCCTATGTAGAAAGGAAAAGATAAGCCTTCTCACGAGGAATGAGAGATGTGTTTCTGTGTGTGTGTTTTCACACAGAGGTCATTGTGGCTGACTTCATGAAGTGCAGTGCACAATGCAGTTTCTTACTGGTGACCTTAAAAAATCATCTGGGAAAGTACATTGCCAAAAAAAGATGTGAAGAAGACATGATGAAGTAATCTTAGTTGGATTTAACACTTATCAGTTAGGGATATGTTTGCAAGCATTTTAGCAGCTGCAGATTAGCTTTACCTGTGTTTCTCTTTTCATACCGTTTAATCAGAAGGGTTTAAATAATTCCACTTATACGATACAATCCTGTTGAAATTTCTGGTCTAGAGCCTAGACAGACACACTCATTTGGGTGAAAATCTGAATGCAAAATAGAGAATTCCCTTTTCATATTTATTTTGCAGAGGCTGCAATTAACACCATTTTTAGACCCCTTTGCCATGGTGTGCACATGGGATATTAGGCTGTCCTTTCCAGCCTTTGCTGCAGGGGTCCCACACACAGATCAGAGCTTTTGCTTCACTATAAGCAATATCTTATCTAGGTGGTTTTTTCTTTTTCTATATTTTTTTTATGGTATCTCTAATAAGCATTTGTTTGTTTCAGAATCAAGTGATCATTTCTGAAACCATGAGCTGCACCTAAGCATTTCTCAAGGTTTCTCTGATAACTCATGGCTTTTTTAATGCATCCATAAGTATGTATTTGATCATTCACACTGCATATGGTGATATTGAGTGACCTCATTTGGACTTTCCAGAACTTCTGTATGTGTCACAACAGTGCTGCTTTAATAGGGTTTTCTGCAGTGGGTTATTGTGCTTTCTTCCGTAGAGGTGTGATACCAATGAGCAGCATGTGTGCATATCACATCTGCCTATTTAGGACACATGGCAGATGCTTTAGGTAAGATTATGGGATGCCACAACATGATCAACTTTCATCCTATTGTAGCATTATAACTGTCAAATGTATATTCTGCAAAGCTTAATGACTTAACATGCAAAAGTTTGAACTCGGGTGTCATGATGGCAGAGCAGTTATTGCTATTATTAGATTTTTAAAAGGAATTTGTTAAGGGAACCAGAAGACTTTAATTTTATCTCTGCTGAGAAACAATGCAGTTTAAAAAAACCAAGCTATGTTTGGCCATCAAGTCATAGAATAACTGATATGAAAAAGCCCTCTAGGATCAGTAAGTCCAGCTGTTAACCTAAACCCATGTCTAAACCACGTCCCTCAGCACCACATCTACACAGCTTCTAAATACCTCCAGGGATGCTGATTCCCCCACTTCCCACACAGCCTGTTCCAATGTCTGACCACCATTTCAGTGAAGAATTTTTTCCTAATACCTGATCTAAACCCTGCTGCAGTTTGAGGCTATTCCCTCTCATCCTGCCACTGCTTACCTGGGAGAAGAGACCAACCCCCACCTCACTACATGTTCCTTTCAGGGACTTGCAGGGAGCAGTAAGGTCTTTCCTGAGCCTCCTTTTCTCTGGGTGAACCACCCCAGTTCCCTCAGCCACTCCTCATTTGTGCTCCACTCCCTTCACCAGCTCCATTGCCCTTGTCTGGACTTGATCCAGCACCTCAATGTCCCTCTTGTATTGAGGGCCACAGAACTGGACCCAGGATTCAAGGTGCAGCCTCACCATAGTAGGTATTACCTGAGCATAAGGGTATGGTGTTACAAGATTATTCTTTGATATATCATCCACCTCTGTACTAAATTTTGAAAGAAACACATTCCCCTTGTGGCATGTTTGTTAGAGGTACAGGTAAGTGAAAATGTCTGCACACTGATGAGCACTTGGCACAGCTCTTCCAGGAGGTACCAATCTGTGACTCTCCTCACATGTTTTTAAGACAAGCAGTTTGGGATAGAGGGTTTTAAGTCTGTAATATGGTATTTATAGCCAAGACAGGTGCAAATGTTTGTCAAAAAGATATTAAAAAATGCTCACAGAAAGGCAAGAATCCCCACCAGCGTAAGTTATACTTAAGCTTTGGTATGAGGTCTGTCAACTCCTCTCAAGACCGTGGAGAAGAGTTTCTTTTTGATGTGAGGCAGCTTCTGATGTTTCATAATCAGAGGCAAAAGATGCATGTAGCAGTGTCTATGTGGACTACTTTAGTTTTTCTGACTAGTGGACAGTTTTAGTTAATAGAATATTTTTTCCTTGACCAATAACTTATGACCACTGTCGTGGGATCTGAATGAAATAAAACCTGAGCAGTTTTTTCAAGTCAGTTATTTTCTAGATAGGCGAGTACTGGGAGGAAGCTGAAGTAGTACCTCATATCCATCATATCCATCAGGGATAAAGGCCAAAAGGGAGGTTTTGAAACATTATTATGTATGGGGATTTTGAATCTTTTTCTTACTGTAGAATTTTACTACGTTTTTAGGTCTGATGGAAACATAATTTACATATTTTCTCACTAATGTTCTTGCTGATCCCTGAGTCAATGCTGGTGAGATGCACTTCTCATTGAACCATTAATTTATTAAACCAAAAGCATATTAAAAGGCAACATTTAGAGGAAGCCTGAGTAAAAACATTGTGAAGGAGCAGATAACTTCTTCTCCTGACATTATCATATCACTCAAGCTGCAGTTGTCAACCCTAATGAAAGGTGGTGATGCTGATTTGAGCATATTGCTTATGTGATGTGCAAGAGCTTTGGGAGATAAGGAATCCCTGTTGCTATCATTTATAATTAAAGTGTCCATCACTTTCCTCTGAAAAACTGCTTGACGAATAAATAATTAAAGATCTGATTCTGATACACTTAGTTGAAATGAGACTTCTGAGAACAGTTCAAAAGCAGTAAATGGAATTTCTTCAAAGTAAGGCTTCAAGATAAATGATAGTATTACCATCTCAGTCAAAGCCAGTTCTCATTTGTTGAGGCAGGAGGCTATTCTGGTTTATGTGCTTTAAAATCTAATCTCACAGGCATCTGAAACTTCCTGCTTGCAAACAATGCCTGATGATGTTTATCATTTTGTCTTTTAAGCACAGTATAAACTGGTATTAAAATTAATGGCTACCTAACTGTTCCCTGCTTTTTCAGACAGCCAAAGATAAGTTGTCTGTCTCATGATTTGTGTGGTATGGAAGCTTTATAAAGTGCTATGTTACCTAAAGAGATAATTTTATTTGCAAATGCGTGTATTTTATACAGGTTTTTTTCCTTTGGTTGTTTCACTGAATTGATATTTAAAATAATGGTTATGCTAAAACGATGTTTACTTTCATAGTTTCTAAAATAATCAAAAGGATGGAGGGGAACTTTTATTTCGAAATACAAAGTATTTTACCTGCTTCTGTCGTGTTCCTGTAATAACCATGCCCCCATTATAGCCGAAATAACTTGCATATTGTAGGTATGCGAGTCCCTTGCAGTGTTGGCAGGGTGGATTTGGTACCTTAAAATTAACCTTTTACTACCGCATGCGTATGTTTGTCATTTATCCCCTTTTTCTCAGGTGCAAAGAGGGCTACCAAGGAGTCCGCTGTGACCAATTTTTGCCGAAAACCGACTCAATCTTGTCAGATCCAAGTACGTCAAATGTTTTTCTTCTCTTTTCAATCCGTGCTGGAGGCTGCTCTTGCCATGTGAGATGACCCTTTGCCTGTAGTCAGTCAGTCCGTGCCATGGGCACTGCAGCTGTGTGCTAACAACAGCGATGCTCTCCTTGGCAGGATAAAACCGCATCGTCCAGACTCTGCTCTTCTAACACACGTGCTGCTCCAGCGGGGCAGTCCAGCAGGGGACGTGATTCCTTAGGCTTTGGAATAATACTGTCCCTGCTTAGAGCCAAAGCATTTGTGTTTCTCTACTTTTGACTCAACTGCAAATAAAATAATATAAAAGGAAGCCCTGTACAGAGTGCAAAGTGGTTCCTTCAAAAGGAAATAAATGCACATTGTGTGGCACTGAAGAGATTATAATCTCCTTGGAAATACTTTATATCAGTTTACATGAAAGTTAATTATTATTCACTTTGACAAGTGATTTGTTGTCTATTTTCACAAGTAATAAATAACAGAGGTGTACTTTTGGGTAATAATGTGGAGACAAAGTAACTTTCTAGTACACAGGCCAGTACATGTCAGAAAAACATTGCATATATCTTCTCCTACTCCACTGTTTCCCTTTCTAAATTTTCTTGACCAATAAAATGTCAAAAAATATTATCCAAGATGAGTTTTTTGAAGGTGAATCAATTTAATTATGCTTATTTTACATTTTTAAATGAAGTGACGTACAACAAAGGGTCATATCCAGTCTCTTGGTTTTGTTCATATACCTGGAACTGTAACATATTAAGTCTTCTGGTTTTGGGTGCTCTTTAAAATTAGATTTCTTTTCTTTTGTTTTTTTGAAGAACAATGCTTGTTTTCCTAGTCTTTGTGCTTTTTAATTTATTTTCTTGTGCTTTTCCATGTGAAAACCTGTTTCCAAGGGCACCTGTTGCTTTGTAGTTCTCTGTGTCGTGGAGCTCCCATTACAGTTTGCTTTTGTGTTTGGTTTATTTTCCCCTTAGCTTGACCATTAATGGTAAAGTGCAGAGCTTGTAGTGAGCAGGCAGCTTTTACCCCAGCCAAGTTTTATGTGCATGTGTCACTATATGTCAAAGAAAAATGTAGCTTGTATCCTAAAAGTCTGGGAAAGGACAGTTGATCAGCAACAGGACAGGGTGGTACCTGTCTGACCTGTTTTTCACAGGGGACTCTGGCTTTACTCTCTCGAGAGCAGAGGTTAAATCCAGGCAGATACAACCAACACAAAGTCCCAAAAAGGCTCCCAGATTAAGCTGCATCTAACAAGACCAAAAGCCCCATGGTGCAGACAGTATTGTTGTTTCTTTCTTTGTGTTGGTCTTCTCTTTAGTAGGAGATGCTTACTCCAGTTGAGTTCTGGCTTTATTGTTTCCAGAGCACTTTTCAGGCAAATGATCATACTCAGTGAGCCAAGTTCTGCTGAAACATCCTTTTTACACCTTCTGAAAACATCAGCTTTTTTAAAAAACATTATTGAGGTTTTCTTTCAAAATTATGTTATTTAGAGTATGTAAGGAGAGGGGGCTTTGACTGGACATTGTCATGGATCCACTGGACACACCCATGGCCCAGGAGGAGCCTCTCTTCTGGTTTGAATGAAGAAGGTTAACATGAGTTAGGTACATTTCTAGTCAGTTTTGAAATTTAACTTCTCTTTGAGCTTTGACTGTTTTCAAAAGAGAAAAAGACAGGTCCAGTTTGGGTCCATTTCTGTGTGTTGGCATAATGTGATGTATCTCTGTGTATGTGTGTGCACATGCACTTGTTCTAAGGATGTTGAGCCTGGAAAGAAGATAATTGAACTTTCTGCTGCAGCTGGACAGTGACAACCTTTTATTCTGGAGTTAAGTCAGTAATGTAGTTATCTTCCTTCTGGAGAGAGAAAAAAAAATAATACCACACTGATAAGTAGCACTCAGTGGCAGGAATGTTTGTTATTTGCACAACCTGAGGAGTGTAAAAAGTATTTGACACAGTTGTCAAGCGCAGTATTATCATCTTCAAAGGCTCTGGATTTACACTGCCAAAACTTAGGTTTGTGGTTGAGTGTGTTTGGATTAGAAAGAGAATGGCTGAAAGGTGAATTTGGAGGTGGCTTCAGAAGGAAACAATTTTTAAGATGCAACACTAAATTTCCAAAAACTGAAAAATGAGATGAGAGCTCCTGTGTCCAGGCTGCACGTAGCCAGCACTGGCTGGTGTCAGTCAAGCTTTATGAACAAGTCCAGCTCATTTGAGTTTTATGGGATTGCTTAGGGTGCTCTGGTAGGGAATTTGCTGCTGATGATACACCAGCTAACTCATTTGAAGTTTGCATGCATGAAATACTGCAGCAATGTTTTTGTCTTACCTTGCCTGTGATACCACAGGTTGTATTTTCAGAATACACCCTTGCCATGGCTGGGAAGTGAATCTGCACCAGTCATGTGGTAAATAGCAATGATTTTGTTATAAAATTGTTAATTATGTACATGGGCCAAAGCATCTTGATTTTTTTGGTCCTTCTCTTCTTACAATGTTTTTTTTAAATAGCCTGCTAAAACAAACCAAGCTTGTTCAGCATAGCTATTATCTGCATATTATTTGCATCATGAAAAATAGTGTGTTATGGCTCTGCAATATTTCTAACACCAGCTTCTTACCTCATTCTAGATATATGTTAGGCAGGTCTTGACTTTATATCACAGATATTAATACAAATTATGTAATACTTAATATGGATTAATGCATGCCAGATCATGTACATGTAGTTTAATTCAACTAACTGGTTAAGGTATTTAAGATTCTGTTTTCAGGAAACGCTCCTGAAACTACCTGATGGTGTTTCAGAGTTCCTGAATTGGCATCCATGGCTTTTTGCAGTCAGATCTACCACCTGTTACCTTCCTTCAGCTCAAAGATAGGATTAAAGTCGTAAGAAAAATAAATGTACAGCACACACAGACCAATATCAAAACACTCCAGGCTCAGACTTTGACTGGACCTTTAAGCATCACAGGAACAGCTTCCATCCACTTCCCTTAATATCTCTACTCTTAACAAGGTTTTCTGGCTATGAGAGAAAGTTGTTAAAAAGGAATCCAAAAAAATCCAAGCACAAGTAGTTTGAGAAGTTTGGTAATCTTGGTATATGAGAGAAACTTGCCTAAACCGTGGGAGCCTCAGACACTTGGGAACCTTACAAATTAAGAAGGGGAAAAGGCTGCATGGCAAAGCCACCCAGGCTCACAGGCCCCTCTAGAGGAGGAAACCTGTAAGCCATGTAAACACTGCAGACCTCCCTGAACACTCTCTCAGTCATCTTCTCCTTTATATGGATGAAGTAATAATGGGGCAAAAAGAACAGGGACAGGAGTATATTTAGAACGTTACTTCAGCTTTCTTTGTCTGGTCTAACTCCTCTATAAATACAGCTAACAGCAATGGTAGAGTACTTACATTTTCAGCATTTTAAGTACAACCTTAATACAACTTTATGCACAAGATATTTTTCTGTAGCCCTATGTGGCATTGGAGAAAATAAAGATTGGGAACTTATTTACGACATAGTTTGTAGAAATGTACTCCTGTACTATCCCTTATAATGTTCTGGAGTAGACCTGCCTGGCCCAATGAGTCCTGAAAGGTAAGTTGCATGTGGGCTGCAGATATTTCTTTTAATCTGCTTTTATTCTGAGGCAAAGTAAAACCTTTAAGGCTTTGACTGTTCTGTGGACATATTCCAAAGTGGGGAACAAGGCATTGAAAAGGAGTTTATCCCATTACCTCATTTTACCAAATTGCTCCATTTCACCTACAAGCATATTGTTCTTAGCACTGAAAGCTACTTTTCTATGCAAAATGTGTATTTTAATTTTATAATGTTTGGTATTAATTTTGTACTTACCATATCAACATTCAATTTGTCCCATTTGACTCAGAAGCTTGAATAAAGAGGGATCTCCTATCAAATTTTGGGAATGTTATCCAATCCTTTTTGCAGAATAAATGCATTGTCTCCTGGAAGAATAAAAGTGGGCGGAAATCTTAAACAGCAAGCCATGTTCCTGCTGTTGCAGTCAACCCCACCACCTAATTTCTTTCTCCTGTAATCTGATGATACTTCACTCATAAGCCAGTGTGATCAGTGTGAACCAGCCACTGGAAGCAGGGTTTGTTTGGCATCCCTGCTTGGAGAATTTCAAGACTTTGCAGCTTCCAGACAAAACTTAGGCCAAAATGTGTCAATTTTATGCTTCATTAAAATGCTTTGTTTCAACTTTGATTTTTTTTTTCCTTTCTTTCTACTTGGTTTCCATGTTGCTGTGCCTCAGGTTTGTTAAACTGGCTTTTTCAAATGTCAAAAGTCTTCTTCCTACTGAGTGAGCTACAGCCTGTGGTCTTGTAACACTTTAACCTGTGACAACATGGTACACATGTTTCTCTTTGAATCTCATCAAAGAGAAACCTGCAAGTGTCATATCTGGAACCTGCAGTTGCTCATTCTTAGATTACCTCTTTCTGTAGCAAGGGATCAAACTCCCTCTTCTGGAAGACTGGGGCTGTAGATAAGAAAAACAACTATAGCTAGGTTAAATGAAATGAAAAAATGTCATTCCAAAAATGTATTCAAAGCCCCAAGACCCCCACTAACATACTCAAAAAAATAAAAAAAAAGCCCACCAAGAAAATCACCAAAAATCTTAGGAACTTCATTTTATTGTTTATTCCGCCTATCTAGTTTTGCATATGTCAGGTCATAGGATAATTCATGTTGAAAGAGAAGTCTGGAGAACTCAGGAAGTTCAGCCTCCTGCCTTAAGCAGAGTTGGCTTTGAAGTCTGTGCTACGGCCCTGAACACCACAAAAGTGTTTTGCAAATGGACTTTTATTAAACAGAGGACAAAAAGCATCACCATTGTGAGATACCTCTAAAATGTATTTTCAAATAATTTGAATACATAAAATGGAACTTGTCCCCCTTACTGAATGACTGATTTTCTAGGGCCTGAATAATTTTTTTGTTAATTCTACTTAACCTTTCTGAATTTTTCAAAGTTCCTTCTGAATTTGCTTTTTTCCTCCTTTTTTGATTTCTAGAAGACATAGGAGAAAAGAAGATTTTGCTGCTGGAAATAGTTCAAAGGTTGCATGGAAATAGGGGCAGTTAGGAGTGGGAGACTACCCAGAGGTGGATATCTTGAGTTTTGTGGAGGACAAGTCCTTCTTAAACAGATTTAACATGGGACTTATTTAATCTTAGAAAGAACTTTTGAAATCTAGATCTAAGTCTGAATTTTGAGGCTTAACTTAGTCTTAAAAAGAAAAGGTTTTAAGCCTCTCTGCATTAATTATTTAATCTGTTCAAAACTTTTTTATTCAGATAAAGCATATGAAGGGAGAGGTTGTAGATCAGTCTTCTTTTACAGTGGCTGTTATTTTATGCTGTCTTATCAAACTAATGGCAGAGTGCCACACTACCTGTGTGTTCACAGAAATATTAATATTGCTCTAGGATATTAAGCTTTTGCAAAAATGAAATAATCAAAAGGTGGTATTTTATTGGCTTGTAAAAATAGGGTTTAAGAGCTACAGATGTGGTGACTACAGTCCATAGAAGTCCCCAAAAATGACAAGTTAGTAGAAGATCTGTTAGCCTCTCTCTGGTGGATCTGACATTTCTCTCAACTGCAGTCTCTTTATAAAGGTGTATAACCGGGGTTCCTCCAGCTCAAATGCATCACAAATTAACCTGGATTAGTCCTGATGAATTCATGGATTGAAAGGAAGGAATCGCCTTAATTAAAATTATAATAAAGAGGAAAAGTAACACATTCTCTCCAGAAGTTTCAATGACTTTAGGTGAGAAAAGATGCCTCAAATGAGAGACAGGCTGAGGAGTATGAAACATCAGCAAGGTAAAATAATAGAGAAAATATATCCCTGGGGCAATGGGGGACATTTTCCCTCCTCTTGGATCAGGTGTGTAGAGACCTTGGCATATGATCAACAAAAGATGATGTGTTTTCGAGTGGGATGGAAGCTGTAAAATTTGACTTTCTGTAAATAGTATGAAACTTCTTGATCTCTGGTTTCTGGTTTTGTTTTCTTTTCCTTAAAATAAGAACTTAGGCTTTATTCTGCAGAACTGGAATGGAATGTTCCAAACCAGAAGAGCGACGCTAACAAAGATTCAGTAGAATTGTTCACCAGTGATAACTGGAAGTGTGAATGTGTTTGTTATCAGGATGTCCTGAAACATTAAAGTCAAAGAGATTCATTGAAGTCACAAATTTGCCACTAATGCCATGGGCAAAGAAAATCACTGCCAGTTTTGATAATGTTATTTCTTACAATCCCAAAAGCAAAATTTAAATTCATTGGAAACCCCTTATAATACTTGATTCTATGGACAAGGTAACAGTGATTTGTACGGAATATCCAGTATAGATGTTTTTGAGTAATTATTTTAAATGTCTTCTTTTCTCTGTCCGTACTGTAACATAGGTTTTGCAAATCACAAGGATATTGGGAATCCTCATTTGTCTGATGGGGAAGAGAGTATTGTGAGTTCATGCTAAATTTGTATTGCTCTTCTCAAGTCAAAACAGAAAAAAAAGTGTGCTCGTGTGAGAGCTGTTGCCAAATATTAAGCTGAATTGCTTTCATTACTTTTGTGTGCAATAACAGGTGTTTTTTCTCTACTTTCTTTGAATTACCAGTCCTTTTAGAAAAAAAAACCAAACAAACCACCAGTGGGTTTGCACAACTGCTCCCCACACCCTCTGTCTTTCTTTCTGAAAATATTGGTGGGTGGGTTACAGTTTATTTCCATTTAATATTTCAGTTCTAAATTACTTGTCAGCCTTTGCTATATTCATATAGATCTTTATTTAGGAATTAGTTAAAATAACATTAAAAAGGTAGGTTTTTTTGAAAAATAGAAAAATTCAATATGAATTTGACCAAAATCCTTTTATTATTTTAAAGGAGCATTTGTTCCTTATTCTTCTCTGTTCATCTCTTCTCCTGGAAGACAAGAATGTGTTGCCATCTGATTACTCACCATTTTTTTTATTTTCAAAACTTTTTTATTTGAAGTATTCAGTTATGTCTGGTTTTGCCATGGCTTTTAGGCCATAGATGGTCTTCTGGAATTCAGCTTGTGCAGGCTGCATCTGTGTAGACATTCTTACAAAGAGGCTGGAATCGGGCAAACGCAGTATCTTTGACAGCGGGGGAAAAAAATCTCTAAACAAACCTCAAAACCACTTGTTTCATTCTTCTTTAAAATTTGCATGTTTGTGGAAGGATAATAATGAAATTGAACAATTCATTTTATATGGAGTCAGTAGAAATCCCAAGGAAGAAAGAAAATGGGATCTCTAGCAATACAAATCCCAGCCAACAAGGAGTTTTCATCAGCATGTCTTCCTGTAAACCATAGTTGCTGTAAATCAGAAAGGAAATGAAAGCCACCTCATGCAGAGAAGTTTGAAGGCTGCCTTTCCAAACTGCCATTCATCTGTGAAATGTGGGACTTGTGTCTACTTAAAGAACTTCTAGGTTTTTGTGTAGTGATTTTTGCACGTGTATTTTAGGGAAGTTTACCATCTGATGGCGGAGTCTGGGCCACGGCTGGTTACGCAAGGGCCCCAGCAGATGGCTGTGGATGGAGGTTACAGTGTTACATAAGGACTGCGATGGGAATCGCTGTTCCCGCTCTTCCGCCAGCCGGGAACATCCCGGGGCCTCCCTGCGAGGCGGTGCGGCTCTCCCGAAGCAAGCACCTTCTGAAGTGATGAGCCTCTGAAACAGCAACTCCTCCTAGCCCTCTTACAGACACATTGTCATTTCCTCAATCTGCTGCTGCCCATTTTGTGTCTGGAAAGCTGCAAGTACAAATACAGCTGAAGTCTATGTTCTGTGACACCCTGGAAGCCCCTAATTTCTCCTGTTACCCTCACTAACTAACTTTTCTGACTTGTGTACTCTTCTGCTGACGATACGTTACTGTTGCTGTCAATCTCCTGTGGTCCTTCGGAAGGACCTCCCTGGTTTTGCCTGGATGGATGAGGTGCAGTCAATCACTGCCTTGTCAGATCACATTTTCGGATCTCCTAAGAGGAGAATTCAGCAGTGCATTGACCATAGTTCTTCATGCTCAGGGAGAAAAGTATAAGGAAAAATGGGCCATCATGAAATGACATATGGGAGAATTACCCAAAACATTTAGCTGAAAAGCATTCATTTTGTTGAATTCTTGTCTTTGTAGATTAGCTACTCAGTTGTCCAACAGGATCTTACTTTAGCAATACTATTTCATGTTGCATCACACTTCTGATGTTAAATTCTTCATGGTTGGCTGAGATGGCATGGCATAGGTTCCTTTAAGATGTCATTGCCTGTTGCAGGAGCTAATAAGGATACCTGGAGGAAAGAGATGGATTTCTCTTACTGGCAGTCAATCCTATGTCTTAGATTTAACACAGACATATTCAAAGTGTGAATGTTTTGCCATCTCCTATGGGTGGTTCTGAGTTAAAATGATTCTAGTAAAAAATGCAGTAGTGTGGGGGCAGGTAAATCCTGGAGCTGTGGGGCTCCTCGTGCTGTAACCTGTCCTGTCCTGTTTTATAAGCAGTGACCAGCAGGAAGACGAACTCTGCATTGCAGAAGCACAAATCTGAGGTTCAGTGCTACACACACTCCCTGTCTTGAGAGTAAAACCATTAAGGGTCATCCATGAGAGCAAAAGCTTCTTCCAAGAGGATTTCTGCTGAGTGTGCTGATCATCTTCCCAAATTGAATACCTCAGAAGAGCCTCTGTGCTCTTAGCTGATCGTCACTCTTTGCATTAAGTCCTTACTCCTCTAAAAGGATGCTTATTAAGGCAATTATTTTTGTTAGACTTTTCACTTCACTTAGAGCTTCTATCAGTGTTGGTTCAGCTAATTTGAACAACCTCTGCTCATGAAGGAAGACGAGGAGTAAGAATCATTCAGAATTAAAGTAGTGAGTGCTCTGTGTTGCTGTACAGATTCTGTGAGGGCAATGTATGTATGCACATACCTGCCTACGAGAAGGGTAATCTTACTGAAAACATTATGGGTCAATATTACTTACTGTGAGTTTGATTACCACATCAAAGTTATAATATTTTGCTAAGAATAAAAATAGCACTGAGTGTCCTGAAGGCATTTCCCAGCACATTTCTTAGGCCTAACATGAAACACATTTAGCAACAGGGAATAGCCGCTTCTGGTTAAAACTTTACTGTGCAAACCCAGTAATTTATGTAGCTATTTTTTCCTGGATCAGAAAGATCAAATGATAGAATCTTGATCTCACTGGGACTGGTAAACTTTTGTTAATGAGCCCTTCAAGACTGAATTGTCCTCATGGGAGGTCCTTTTATGCCATGTATGACTACTGTTTTCCAGTAGGTTTTGTATCAACCATTAGGGAGTCAAAATTGCCAGCCATGGCATTCATTTTCTTCAGTGATAAATGTGCTCATGGCAGGAATTTCTTGAAGACAAACCAGATCAGTATTGTCCCAGAAGCAAACCAAAGAGCAGACCCAAAGAGGCAATTCTTGATGAGACTGTTTGGAGGACCAGATTCATTTCCAGCCTTTTCAGGGAGCACCCTGCTCTCAGGGCTCCTGACCCTTTGCTCTCACTGCAAGTACCTGTTTGCTGTAGAGAAAAAGTAGAAATGTTTGCTGCCGTCACCAGTCACAAGTTAATAAGGGGCCTGGGAAACAAAGTTTCTTCTGTGATTTCTGCACACAGCCTGAGTAACAGGCATGATAATCCAGCTCTGGATGGTCATACAAAAAAAAACATTACTGAAACACAGAACAAGTAACAGCCAAAGCCCTGCCTGTCACTGCCCATTGCCTTTCTGCAAGTAATTCTCATCTTTGACCTCGTCTTCCCCAGCCACTTTAACACCTCAGCTGAGTTAGCAAGAGGAGATTTGAGTGTTCTACATATGCTGCAAAAATACCAGTTTGTTTGTTTTTTTAATCTTTTACCTTTCATCCCAACATATCTCCTTTATGTCCCTCCCCATTTGTGAGGGGCTTTTTTCTTCAGCATCTGAATTCTATTTCTTACAGTGAGTCTTCTCTTTCTGCTAGTCTTTGCTATCACTCAAAATTCGCCATGTGCTTTGCTGTGATTCCTTCCCACACTGTCACTCTGTGTGGCCTTTACTCCCTCTCTGAAACCAGAATTTGAGTCCTCTGTTTCCAGTCTTCCAGATGAAATGTCTTAATCACAAATAGGTTTTTGTGGGCTGTCTGGTCTGTCTTATTTAGGCTTCTCTTTCTTCTTTATCTAAAATGTTTACTTTTGTTCCATAATGGAATAAAAAATATAATTTGCAGTTTAATTTAGTATCCAAAATGTTCTTTAAATGTTTACAATGAACAGCTGTCTACATTTCATTTTGCTTCCAAAGGAGTTGGCTCCAATTATCTCTGAAGATACAGGGAGAGGTTAATACCTGATGCATATCAGGAGAAAATATCCACTGTGTGGGCTGTTTGTGAAAAGCAGCATCTAAATTTAACTTGGATTCTTTTTTTGTTTGCTTTTAGTAAAACTGAATTTTTCTTGAAGAAAAGGTTGCATTTTCAATACAGTCTGGTTTTATGCGTCTCAGCAGTGCTTTGATTGTTAAAGCTTTTTCATTTTCAGAAGGAACCTTATCTGGTACAGGGAAAAAAAACCCCAGAATTAACAGAGAACAGAATACCAGCCCATGACAGGTGAAACACAGGTTCAAGTCCTTGACCTGATTTTGCTCTCTTACAGGTGAATGCCTAGTCACAGCAAAGAAAATGGAGTGGGTCATTCAGTGTCTTTTTTTGGGTTTGTGCTTGTGGATTTTTTTCCCTGGGAGAGAAAGACTAAGCTTTTTCTGCTATTTCCCAGCTAGCTCTAGTGGTGAGTCAGTAAACTTGAAATTTCTACTGTAGTGAAATGTGTTTTTTTACAGTATAGCCCTACCTTATAGACAGAGCACAACACAGAATTTTGCCTTAATGCTCATCTGTGTTATAGAAGGTGCTAGAGTTTACAAAATGTAAGATACTGACTTAGGTCTCAATCTTGAAAAGACTACTGATGGGTATAGTTTCTCAAGAAAAATACTCAAATAAAATATATTGAGCAGATTTGAAGCATCCAGCTGAATTATTTGCATTAATTTGTAGTTTTCATCACAAATTTTCAGTTTTCTTCATAAGATGACCAAGTACATTTTAACTCTGGATTTAATGAGTTCTTCTGAAAAGACTTTTTCTAGAAGCTGAGCAGCTCTAATGTAGGGGCTCGGCTCCTGCTGATGGAGGAGCTGCCCCTGAATGGCTCCAGCTGCATCTGGCAGACAATGCAGGGCACTGGTGGGGAAGAGTGTCCTTTTGAAGGAGCTCGTTGGTCTGTGGAGATTAGCAGTTGTAAATATAAATATGTATATATGTTAATATATATAAAAGCAAAAGGTATTTTTGTTTCTGTGAAGACTTTGTGTCCCAGTGTGATCTGGCTGTCTTTCACAGTTTGGTCTCCTATTAATGCCATATTAATTTGCTGTCAGTCATTTATCAGTCTCCACATTTTAGGCAACCCTTGTGGTCAGGATTTGTTTAATGTTCAGTAAATATTCAAAGACTGAAATGCTTTTAAAGCCTTAAAATATGATCTGTACCCTTCTGGAGAAAAGATTACTTATTTCAGAAGAAACGGGGTTAAGCCATATGTGTAGATGTCTGGACTACTCCAAGTAAAAATGCTACTTACCAATGCCATTCTCAGTAATTTATTATTCATTTTATAGCCATTGGCAACTAAAGCCTGGAGAAAAGGGAGCTCAGGAGAGACCTTACCACTCTCTACAACATCCTGAAAGGAGGCTGTAGACAGGTGGGGTTGGTCTCTACTTCCGAGTAAGAAGTGGCAGCACAAGAGGAAACAGCATCTTGCAACAGGGCAGGTTTAGGTTGGATATTGGGAAAAGTTTCTTCACCAGAAGGGTGGTCAGGCATTGGAGCAGTCTGTCCAGGGAAGTGGTGGATTCACCATCCCTGGAGGTATTAAAAAGACACCTGGAGGTGGCACTTGGGGACACGGTGTAGCAGTGACAGTACTTGGTTAGTGCTTGGACTCGATCTTGAAGGTCTTTTCCAAACTATTTTGTGATTGTGTGATTCTGAGGGGCAATGTTACTCCATGGATTTTTAAGTAGAAGATGACAAGTTGGGCCCAGTTGGGGTGGTGATAAGGACACTTTCCTAAGGTGTCAACAACTATAATAGTGGTTGCTAAATATAGAGATGCATCTGCTTGGGGAGATCATGACCTATTTCAGTTGGTTCTTGTTTTCTGTGCCTTTCAAGGAACATTCAGGGTAACCTATTTCTCCCTGCAGGACTTCTGCTTTCCTCAGCCCTGTGTTAGTCAGAAAGCTCTTACCAGAAATTGTTGTGAAAGCAGCAAAGGCTCCACCTGATTTGTCACCACCCTGCATATCTAAGAATAAAGATAACTTTAACTTTCCTATACATTAAATGGGTGAGATGTATTTTCCTGCTCTATCAGAGGCTAATTAGAATATGGCAAATAAGCAAAAACCAAATTTAGATAAGGTGATATGTAGAAAAGATTTAGTCTCCTAACTATTTAGGAAGCTCCAATAAGACAAACTGGTGAAGACTCAGAGTCATAGACGATGTCTGTCTGTTCCTTAGAAAAGGGGAACTTTTCAGTATCTGTTAGGGCAGATCAATATTGTTAGGGTCAATAGTGCTCAGTATTTATAAAATCTTTCTAAAACTCAGCAGAATTTTAATAGTTAACCTGTTATTCTTATGTTATGCAAAATCCAGATCTTTCTACATGCATAGCACCTTCAAGATGGATAAGGTGGATGAGATTAAAAAAAATAAAAATTGCTTGTGTGTGAATTTTTTTTCATCACTGTCATTGTTTTAAAGTTTTTTCTATGTACTGTGCAATTAGTTTTTGCTCAACTGAAGAGACTTGCTAAAATGAATTCTAATTGAGCCTTTGCTTGCCCAGAATAAGACCTGGAAGTCTCCTGTATGTTTTAGCTTCCCAGCTGAGTTTGTCATGAAAATGAAAATTCCTGAAGCTTAAAGTCAGAATGAGATTTACTAAGATGAGCATGACACTTATTCAAACCTTAAAATAAAAGATGTTTAGAGTTGTCAAAAGTAAAAAGGTATTAAAAGAGGTTTGATCTTCCCTTCCTTACAGTCATAACCCTAAATCAAGTGGTTTGGAACAACCAGGCTGAGTTCTTCCCATTTTGATCTTTTATATATAAATTCTTATGTGCTGACATCAACCAAATTTTTTAGTAAGACCAGCTCATATTTACAGTGTGCATTACTTTCAACAACCCTTAATTGGCTGACAGGTTGCCTGTCAGAGCTTCAATCCTTAGAATTACTCCACTAAAATGACTCCAGAGATTCTCCAGTTTGGTTAATCTCAGTATCATCTACACATTTTTCACTGAGAAAGCTTTTCTGCTTTGCTTAAGGAAAATTGGTCAGTTTTAGGGAGAAAACCTAATGTGCATAGCTTGGAATCCTTTCCCTAACATTTCCATGGACTGAAAACCATTTAAAGTTGATTGCCAGGGGAGAATTTGAGTAAGTTTGTTTTAAGGGATAGGAAGTGCACATTGAAAATTTACAACATGTACCTTCTGTCCTAACTGCTGTGGGCTTTTGCTTTTTCTCTACAGTCAGTGTCTCATTACAACATAGTACTGTCCTCAACCCAAAATACAGGAAGAACAATATGAACATAATTCACACCTATAATATCCTTCAGTGCCTACAGAGCTTGGAGCTGACAAATAGTTTGGAGAGCAGGATGGCAGATGGCCTGTCTGAGCAGAGGAAAAAGCAGCAGCAAAGGAAATGTTATTGCCAAGAGCGAGAGGAAAGTTTAAAAAGTAGTAAATGGAGTTGTGTACTAGGTGTTAGCTAAGAGATTCTTCAGGAGCATGGAGTTTGGAAAAATATGTGATCAGAGAACAAATTAATATTACTGCCTAACCACATCCTATTTTATTCTTTACACAAAATCCCTTACAAGCAGCTTATGTGTGGTAGGAGTAGATAAATATTTCAGCAGTACATGGTTGGCTCAAAAAAACACAAGGCCAAGTCGGGGAATACAAGAAAAACACTGCATTTGAAGATGAGTTTTGTGGGGGTTTAATTGTGTGAGACAGTGGAGCAGCAGGGGTGGGAGGCCAGGAGGAGCAGGTGGAAAGTGATTCTCAGTGTGATGGATGTGAACAAGCTTGGTGTTCAGGTCTGCAGAGCCCTGCCTGCTATCGCTGCCTCGGGCTCAGGGTCTGCCTCCGGGGTCAGGCACATTGCTGAGCAGGGACTTTGGGATGCTCTGAGATTGCTGAGTGTCTTAAATTGCTGGCCATAGAAAGCTAGAAGTGGAAGAAAAGTTGGAATAGACACGGCAGCTTGATCAATGCCCTGGAATGTTAATCCCGAGGTGATGACCACAGGGTGCCCAGATTTGTATCTGCTCCTCCCCAGTGCATGGTAAATGCACTTTACTTTAATGCCATTTACTGCCAGAGGTGTTAGTGAGAGCTGTGTTCAGACAAGGCTGGCTTTTGGTACAGATCTCCAATTGTGAATTCAATTCAAAGCTCTCCTCTATACCATTATTTTTATTTCAGTGGTTTTGATTAATAAAGACTAAAAAGCAAGTGCTTGAAGTCGTTGGGTTTGAGTGGGACTGCTTTGATTCTTTATTTTGGTGTCTTGTGCACAACAAAAAGGCAGACACAGAGGGGTTTTCATTTGGGCAGATTGTGGTATTTACACAGTAAAAATTAGATGTCAGAATAAGTGAAGTGACTGGGAAGCAGCAGGGTGTGCATCCTGCAACAGTGACTTGTGTGTATGAACCGAGGATGTTTTGTGTGCAGAGTGGGATGTGCTGAGATCCTGACATTGATACATATCTGTTTTTTATTGTTACACAGGCTGACTGATACAGTTATACAGCTGACTGATACAAAATTCCTACTTCTTTATTGATTGCAGTTCAGAAGAATGGCTATTCTTTTCTGCTTTAACACATGTTGGCTTAGAAAACAAATTCTGTGGCATGCTGTGGTCAAGGAGAAAAGTACTGCATTACCCATGTCTAGAAACTGGGAAATGTGTAATGTATTTTTCTGAAGAAGTTGGTCTGACTGAGGAATTTTATTTTGTTTTACATTTGTCTGTAGACTGGAATCTGTTGTCCAGCAGTTTGATTGAGTGATGCAGCTTTCATTTGATATGCATCCAAATGTACTCTTTTATTTTGCACTTGTGTTATTTTTCATAAATCTCTCAAGCCTTAGGTAGTAGTAGCTGCACCAGTATTTGAATGTAAAGTAATGTGTCTGCTCTGTAAGAATGCAAAATCTCACAAGCAAAAGGAAAAAGTAAAGAGAAAGTGCAAAATTATTAGAGGATTTCTGGCATCTGTCGATATTTATTAATATTTAGGCTCCTATATGCCTTAAGTAATTTATTTTTTTAATTATACTTTATTTGTATGAAAATTAACTTCTTAATGCCTCTGAAGCACCCAGAAATAAATTAATGGCTGCTGTACATTTTCATAGATAGAGAAAGACCTCCCAGCCCTAAAACTCTCTTTTGAATCCCAAGTGATATTTTTAGTGGTTGCCTTGGTTTGGTTATCTTGGTAGTGGACAGGATATCTGAGAACAAACACTGGACTGGAAAGCTGGTAATGGATGGAAGGTGAGATGAAAACTGTTTGGTGAGATAGCAGCTGTTTGTATCTGATTCCCTTTCCAGCACCTGGCTGGCACAAGAGGGGGGACTGCTGCTGGAAGATTTTATAGATGTACTCAGAGTTGTGGAGTAGCATTTGACCCCCAAAACTATACAGAATTTTCCTGGAATCTGTCCTCAAATTACATATGTGCATTGAGACTGTTTCTAAGTGCAAATCCTGCAAATGTGACAGAGCCCAGTGCTCAACCAAGCCCATCTAGAAATTCTGCTTTCATGAGACTTCTTTCCTATCAAACCTATTGTGGTCGCTACTTTTTGGGCATTTTCAGAGTAGGCATCTGTAAAATAAACTTGTGTCTTTCATGTGGCAGGATAACTTACAGGCTACTCCTAGTTTGAGTGTACCAGGAAAATTAGGAGACTGAGAAATGAGTACAGCAGAAATAACAAAGACTGGCAGTGTATAAATATAAGTGTTGCTGCCAAGCACTAGGATATTCATTGTCCTATAACTTAGATGCTTATTGCTAATTGCCATTGGCAGTTCTTTCAAATTACTATACCAGTTTTCTGACTGTATTATATGAGTTTTAATCCAGCAATTTCTGATTTGACTGAATAATTTTGTGCTGCAAAGGTATTTTATGAAGTTTTAATTTGCTCACAAGAAATTTATTTCATGTGGGGCTGTATGACTTTGCAGGATCATTTCTGCAGTTCACTGTGTGGTGGGCTGTCCTGTGGCTGAATGAGGAAATACCCAAGCAAATTTGAAATTATGTAGGTCAGGTTGTGGAAGCAGTTTAGCTGCAGCAGCACAGAGCTCAGCAAAAGCCAATTAATTTGCCTGCTTGTATAAATACTGGTATGCCTACCCCTCTCCCAAAAGAAGAAAAGCAATTTTGTCCATCTTCCGCCCTCACAGGTGGAACTCTCACAGGTCCCTTTCCAACATAATTTACATGTATTATTCACAGCCCAGTTTCTTTACAGCCTGTCCTTATTGCATTATTCTGATCTGGTTTGGGTATGTCAGAAATCTAATGACAAAAGCACGAAGTTCAAGGTCAAAGAGGGTGTTTTGGCTCATGAGAATATCTTCAAATGTAAATAAAGAATAAATCTAGAGCATAATCAATCTGCAGAACTTTCATCAACATAAAATCACTTCAGTAAAAGAACTGGGTTGCTGTCTTCCATAAACTTCTCTGTGTCTTAAACTTCCCTAATAAACTTTTTTTATTATTGTCCAATTAAGTAAAGTGTTCTATTCTCTTATTGCCCTTATGCTCTCAAAGGTCCTTTTAGTATCCTGTTCAATATGCTCTTTAGAAAATAAGTTTGCTTGATTTTCTAGTCTTCCATTCTGCATCATCTGTTAGAAGAAAGGCTTTTTGTCTGTTGAATATAATAACATTAGTTTTGGCCCAAGGGTTTAGCCAGAACTGAGCGTTCTGTGAAATTAGCAGTTAGGAAAACAAGCTGGCAATACTTGGAGATCTTTGATGCACTTATGGTTACAAAAGAAAGAACGAATTCTCTTGTCTGAACAGAAGGAAGTTGTTCACAACTCTAGCACTGTGGCTGCCAGAGAGGTGCCTTTTGTCATCATTTTTTCCTAGGCTCATACTCTTGTTGTATTGATCTCACTCTCCACTTACGTGAAAAAAACAACCAAAATAGTTTTCTAACCCATTTGTCTGCCTTTTTTTTATGTGGCATATATCTGAGCTAAAATATAATGCTTTATTTAATCTGGCCATTTTAAAAAAACTTATTAATGTCACCAGATCTTACAGTTGTGCTCTCAGATGGGCAAAACATCTCTCATTTCTCAATATCTGTGTCACTGCTGATTGATTTCCTTAATACACTTTGCACAGCTGTAGCAAATTACTATTTTTTTTCCCTAACTCACACTTTATGCTTGTAAATGCTCTTGAAAAATCACTGAGAGCTCTGTGGAAGCTGCTATTGTAATAATTGTAACCAGTTGTATAAAATTATGCTGTCATGCTGTCTTTTCCAATTAAACTTATAACATTTTTTGTATGGGATTTAAAAATCTATATAGTAAATTGGAGGGAATGGGTCCTTGACATTTCTATTAAAAGGCAAATTATATTTCTTCATGGCATAACTTGAGAAAAAAAGTGTAAGCAGTCAACCTATTTTTCTAAGATGAAGATGCACTAAAATACACCATTTAACTGTAGACTGCAATCCAGAACAACTGCAAGGATTTTACCTTTCCATCAGAAACAGCATCTTTTCCAGCTGCATTAAACACTCCCTTCAAGGGAAGGACCAGCACACACAAATGATGTGCTTTATCTGCTGCTACCAGCACCTTCTGCTGCCCACTGCTGTGTCTCTCCTGGTTTTGCTTCCTTAGCATTCCCAGTGAGAGTGGGACAGAGGCTGACAAGGCCAGGCTCAAGGTGTGGCATCCATTCTCATGTTGAACCTGCTTGCTGCTCCCCCTTGAAGCAGGATGAGGTGGTGGCAGGGCAGAGCACCCTACACTGAAACTTTTGCAGACGCTTAAAATGCCACTGCCAGCTTTCTCCTGCTGACATGTGTGAAAAAATGGGAAACCACGTTCCAATGATACAAAAATAAATGGGAACACAGAGAGACAGCAGGCTGACTTCAATGGCCAAGGGCAGAGAAAGCAGAAATTACCACAACCCAAGAAAAGCAGTGAATGGGATACAAAGCTGTAGCATCCTGTAACATTAACTCAGCTGAGATTGATGCAAATTAATCTAATTCATCTGACTCATCATGGTGCAGTTTGATTTGTATTATTATTGTTATGATTAGTTTTCCTTTGTGGTTTCATGTGTTTTATTTAGTAGTGTCCAATTAGATGTGATGTATTTTTGGTGAATGCATTTCATAGAAATAGCTTGCTCTCCCCCATCCCAGTCCTGGGGATGTCAGAAGGCAGAAACTGGGAAGAATGTCTCGAGTTTGCTCAAGAGGGAAACATTTGTCCTCAAAACGGCAATTTCTTAAGAAAATGTTTATAAACAGTGTAAGTGTTTTGTTTTGGTTCACTTGGTTATTTTGCCCTGCAGTGTGTTTAATTTTGTTAAAAGCAGCCTAATGGGCTGTAAGAAAATGAAAATGTGCAATTGCAGAGCAGCTAATCAGGCTCCATCACAGTGACATTGACTGCAAGTCAGGCAGACTAGGGCTCTGTGCCTTTTTTTATGGCATTTGTCATATCTGTCTGTCTTCAGAAACTTATTAGAGATTCATATATGACTCTACCACTGGCTGAGATTATCTTCTAGAAAGAAGGTTCATGTTGCAGGCCTCAACTTGTGTTAATTCCTCAGCAAGCATTTCTTCAGCTACTCTGACCATTGTTAGGCAAGTATTTACCAACTCCTATGTTACCAACTCTGCATGTATTTAAACTTGCTGCAGTTGCAGACTGAACAGGAAAGAGAAGTCACTGAGATGTCAAAATTTCTATTGTAAGTTGTCCAAGCAATTTAAACAGCATTAGAAATAAAGTATTTGTGTTATAATGTCTGTGCTGTGGTGTTTAGCACCTACACAAAAGACAGAAAAGCACAGTGTGTGACTGCATTTCTTGCATGACTATGTGTGTACATAACCTGTAATTATCACAACGTGATTTTTTAGAAGTTGCTTTTAGAGGTGCAGCCTTAAGACCTCCGTCTTGAATTTTATATTCCTTTCTTGAACCAGAATATTTTTATTATAAAAATTGTTGCTTGGTGCAGAGCTTGGTTATAGAAAGGAGTTAGATTTTAAACTGTTTTGATTTACTTTATCTGTAAGCTGTCACACAAATATGACAGGAACACATTTCCTTTAGTACATTCTCTCTGGTTTATAATTCAAGATAAAATCTAGTTAGTGGGGCAGAAATTTCCTTCACAGGCATAAGGGATTTAAGGAAAATCTCTGGCTTCCTTGTGACAGTTTGCTCACAGCTGGACTGGCAGTGGGACGAGCAGCTGTGCCAGCCAGCACAGTCCTTGCTGGACATCTTTGGGTGAACTTGCACTTTTGAGGGCAGATCCTGTGTTCTCCTGTCCTGTGAGGAGTCTGACTCAAAGGCTCCAGTCATAGCTTGTTACCTTCTTGATGCTGCTTAATGGATGGAGGTTTTTGTTTTGCGTCTGCTGATTCTGGCAGCACCAAATAGGTACATGATATATTTTTTGCTCTTTTAAGATGCCATATTTTATAGGAATGTAGGAAGTGGTGGTGGAAGCAGTGATCAGTTTTTTTTAAAAGTATTTGAATGCTATTTTTTGAGTGAAATATTGCTGATCCAGTACAGTAATTGATAGATGTTCCAACGCCTGTCAGGAAATTGCAGCTGTATGGAATGATGACCTGGGAAATATGTCAGAGATGTCATTGGGTCTATAAATATGCCAACCAGATAAATATAAAGGAAATATAAGAATGATTGAAGCTGAAAGATAGTGTTTGTGCAAGACTGAATGGGTTTAAGTTGATGCAGCATGAATTTAGACTGAAAACCCAAGGAAAATTCTTAGAAAAATCAGGTTCTGCACCTTGGAGCTTAAGATGGGTTTAAGACCTCAGCTGGGCAGCATAATATGATCATACAGGCAGCTCAGATGAGCTGGCTTTGGCCTTCTGCAGTTGCTGGATCTCCAAAGAAATCCCCCATGAGAGTAGAGACACCTGCTGTTGGTGCCCTGCGAGCTTTCTGCTAATGCAGCCCTTTGGGCAAAAGCAGGAGTAGATATCTCAGCACAATGGATATTTTGGGGCAAATGTACATGTCTGAAAGCTGACCTGAAGTGGCTGGCAGGAGCAGGAACAGCAATGTCAGGGAAGAACCAGCTGCAAGAGCACGAGGTGTTCTTAGGCTGTGATAATTAATGCGTGGCTGTTCTTCCATGCAGCAGTAGCTACGTGCAGGTGTTCCTGCTGCAGTCTGGCTGAACGAGGGAATGTGAGCCTTGGTGCAGGAATCACTTGTCCCCAAAATCTAGATGTTACCCCAAAGAAATAAAATTTTCAAGAGCTCTTAAGAGGTATGAATCTAAGATGTCTGCTTTCCAATTCAAAAGCGACTTCAACATTGTAAAAGATCTCAGTACCTTTACATTTGTAAAACAAAGGTATTTGGGTGCCAAAGTGGTTTTTTTAGTCACTTTTTAAGCTCTTTTTTCTGTTTTATTTAAGGGAAGAAAACCTCTAATCCTCAATGGGAAGGGTATTTGGCAAATGAAAAATAGAGAGATGCGGTTTCTCAGCTTAAAATATTCTTGGAAGTTAGTTATATGCAGTGCACATACTTACAGTGCACATAGTTATATGCTGCAGAATAAAGGAGGGGACAGCAGTTTGCAATGGACAACTGTTTTCCTTTGAGGGAGCAGTGTTGCTGCTGCTGACAGTGTTCTCTGATATTACAAGCTACTGAATCCCTCACAAACATATCTGAAGAAAAAAAAAACACTTTATCTGCATACTAGGTAGAGGTAATGGTTTTACTTCCTAGCAAAGTAGGAAGTACTGTTTCATTGATGCCAGGTGTTTTCTGATCCTTTATAAAGCTACTCAGAAGTGTAAATACCTGTTTCTGCTGCTGCTGTTGCCAGCTTAAGCAGCAATACAGTCCCTTGTCTCACACAGATTTCAGACAGTATTTGAATTAATGGACTGAGGAAGCAGCAGGATGAGATTGTTGTTCTGTACAGCATTCCAGGGAGAAGGACTGCTTCTGGTAAATGTGATGACTTCAACAGTGACTGGGAAGATCTGCAGCCAGAGTCCCACAAAATACAGATAATACTTTGCTAGAGCCTTGCAGCCCCCTGGAAAAGCAATAATTCTCTTGCATTAAATATTCTAGGAAAGAGGGGATTTGAGTCAGTAGAATGTTCTAGAACGCTGTTTTCTGCTGTTTTCTGACCCAGCCATGTTCCAAAGCAAAAGTGTCTTGGCAATTTGAGTAATGAATTTGATTAGAGTGTTGCAGGTGGAATCTATTCACTGAACACCAAGTTTAGGCTGCCTGGCATCTCCATGCCATTGCCAGGGGACTTGTGTTCCTTACTGATTATAACACCTTTACATCCCCTTCACAGCACTGCCAGCAATGTCACAGTAAAATAGATGTGTGCCTAGAGAAGAAAGAGGTGACAGCTGGACTTCCTGATTTTGAAACCATACCCAGGCAAAATTAAATAAATTTAAAAAAAGAAAAGTGATGATACTCGTTTTTTGAGTTTAGCACACTCAGCTTCCCAAAGCTTGCTGTGAAATCATAGTTTTCATCTCAGGTCAGCAGCAATTCTGCTTCAGTGGGGTTTGGAGCAGAGACTGGAAAATGGTGCTGCTAAACTTGGGCACCTTTTCACCATCTTTTAGGTTAATTTTCCTACTGACCTTATTCCCAACGTGAAATTCTGACCCTCAAGAATAAATCACAGCAAAAGTGTGTCGTTGTCTCTTTTCTCTTCATTATATTGAGCTTTGTGAGCGTATTACAGTGTGTTTCACACCTTTATGACTGTTTCCTCTGTAATAATGCCACTGCAAAAAAACAGATTTTTTCATGGAGGATTCCAGCACAGTAGCCATGGTCTTGTCATGGTCACTTGCCAGTTTTTGCCTCAGTTTAGATGGCTATATTTGCAGATAAAATGCAAGCCCATTTATTGTCAACATAACTGTATTCCTAAATGAATGAATTCACAATGCAGTTGCATCTAACAAATAGGTAGCAAGATTTCTTGTTTTCCTCCTGAAATGCTGATACATTATGTATTGCTCTTGTAATTTGGAAGCATTTTCTTCTTTTTGGGTCCCATACACCTTTGGTTCTCTGACTTGCTAAAAAGATAAGACCTTTCAATACAGTATTCTGTGTTGCTGATAGAAATAGCTTGTTGCGTTTTTTAGAGATTTTATTGGAATTTACATGCAAAATACAATAATTCTTACTTTGTGACCATATACATGTGTCATTTCTCAGTGGGACATTTTAAGGGAGAAATCCTATTTCATGAGGGCAGCACATTATCCAAAGACTTCATAAGTTGAAGCTGTTGTAGTGTTCACTTGTTTTCCTCTTATACCTTGGTTCAAAATTCATTTACCTCTCATGTAAAAGTGATTTCCATACCCCTGGCCCTACCAATGATGGAGGGAAGGTACATAGCTGGAGCCAAGCATGTAAAAGGAGAGCTCTTCTTTCCACATTGATGGTTTATAAAAGTTGGATAGCCCAAAGAGGAGTTAAAAGTTGTGACTTCAGCTCACAACTTTTCTCTGAGCAAAGATTTGAAACAAACCATGAAAAAAAAAAAAAGTCTACAAATCTAAGCAAGTTATAACATTATTTTATTTTAGTTCCATTTTCTAGCCTATCCTACAAAACTAATTTGCTTGCTGACACATCTAGTTTGTTGTAGTGGAAAAGAATATAGATCTTCCTTTTTCTCTGTTTTTGTTTGTCAAAATAATTTATGCCCTAGTAGAAAGGTCGTTTAAGGGAAATATTGTATTCCTCAATACTGTTAAGATCTAATTCCGAGTAAGAGAAAGTGTCTCAGACCTGGAAGGAAAAAGATCTTTGATGGGGGAATGTTCTCTGAGATTTATTGAGAACTATTAAATTCTTTGAGGCGCCTTAAAGTTTGCGAAATGGAGATGAAACAAGAAGAAAGAAAACAAGTGCCCTTTGATCATCTGAAGCACAGGTTTTACCGAGGTATCTCACAGGCCATAGTAGCTCTTTCAGTCTTCTGTGAAGTCTTAAGTAGCACGTTCATCTAAGCCCCTTTGCCTGGATTTAAATAATGGTTAGTGTTTATGAAGGTTGTGGAATGAATTCTGTCCCTTTTTTGTCCGGTGCTGCTCTGGCTGCAGGGTGCTGCAGTGGTGCTGAGCTGGCCTGAGGGCTGGCTGCTGCTGCCAGTGCTGCAGGCACCAGCACAAGGCACCATCCTGCTGGTTCTGGTTTGCATCTGGTCTGTGCACAGGCAGTTTGTTTGTTTGAACAGCTCTGAGAGAGCAGCTACACTCCATGAGTTTAGTGTTTCTATAGATGGGGCCCTTTGGCACCATTCTCACATCATATTCCTAACAATTAATTGCAGTGCATCACCATATACAAATGAGGGCAAAGAGCAGCTTTCATGTTGCTGCTCTCGCTGTAGGTGACTCTGGGTGGTGTGTGCACATCATATGCTTTTGTTCCAATATGCTATTTTTTATTGCTGCTGATAGCTGCTAATGATTCTTTTTATCACAGCCCTAAAGTCTGTTTTAATTCTCATGGATGAGTCATGTTGTTCATCCCCAACATTAATGATTTCAGACTACCTTTGTTACAGGTATTTATAGTAGTTAATGTTCTAATGTATTCATGGTAGTAAAGAATTTGAACCCTTAACAGTGTTCAAACATATCAGCACTTAAGTAACTTTCCCATTGTTTCCTACATATCTGAAGTCATAAATTCATGGTTTGCATCTAAAATTACACAAGATGCTTAGACTCTGAGGAAAATAATTTCTCGCTGTTCATTTTTGCTGCTACTTGGTTGTTTAGATTATTAGCCAATGACTTCTAAGCAGACTATATTTCCATAAGCAAGGCAGGATAGGCATGGCAAAAAGCCACTTTTGCATGACTGCATGGTATGGGACATTATTTGTTTTTACTCTCTGTGGGGTCAGAAGCACGTGTTGGTCTGATGCTGTCAGGACGTGTGTGCCAACACCCACGGTCAAACAGAAGCTGCACCATTTGAACTGTTACAGCTCCAGCTAAGAGACTTTTCCTTGGTGCCTTGATACCTCAGCTCTGTAGCTTTCACATCTCAACAAATAACTCATCTCAGTATCTCACTTCAGAAGCCTGGCATTTCCGACACAGCGCTCTGTGAGCCGCAGAGCTTTGTCCGAGTCACGGTGCTTCCCCATCAGACCTGCCTCTGTATTGATTAGCTTGAACAAATGATCTGCAGATGTCAAGAAAGCATTTTAGCTTAGAGGAAAACAGAGCTCTTCTGCTCCCATCTTCTGTTTGGGATTTGATGTCGAAAACAAGCTGACAATTGCCAATATATTTCTATTAGGACTGCTCATGCAGTGCACCAGCCTCAAAGGACTGAGATTGGCAAAGGCATCTGGTAGGTGACTTGAGAGAGCGCTCAAATTTGAGTACTGAAATGGTCTGTCCTTCAAGGAGCCTTTTTATGAATCTGAAAACACTATATGGCACCTAGGGAGTCTGTGTTTACTCACCAGCTTTAAATAAAATGTTTCCATGGAATCACAAAATGTCTTGACAGAAATTTTCCAGTTAACAAAAATAAACCAAAAAAAGGTAGTTTCTCTAGCACTTACACACATACTTGAACTTTTGTCCCTGCAATGTTTAACACCACATAGAGCATAAATGCAGGGCAAGCTGTGCTGTGTATGTGCATGGCCTGCACACTGTGATGGCAAGCAAATGTGCAGCAGCTTTTCAAAAGAAACCACAGTGTTATAGTTGAGTTATAAAATTATTAGAGGGGCTTAGCATTGAAAAAAGGAGAGATGGACCACATCAGTTCCCTGCTATACATTTTTCAGGCATGGAAGAATTTCACAGTAATGGGAGTATTTTTGTGAACTGTCATTCTGTACTTCCTCCCTTGAATCTTAAGAGATGTCAGACAAAGGCTGTGTTTGCTGATAAAATTCACTGCAGCAGTCTTTAGGGCTTTTAAGTATGTGTCCCTGTGAAATTGAAAGGAGTGATGCTGCTCTTCCTCACCTAATAGGGCAGATTTACACAGCTGAGGATGACCACTTTTAAATCAAACCCTTTTAAGCACCCCACACTTGTGGATTGCTTATCTGCAGCTGGATTTGAGGCATAAAGGCACTCCCATGCCTGGTTTCCTAGAGAAAGGACTCAGTAAAATTTGGAAGAGCATTTGACATCTTGGTGTTAAACTTCTGGTGGTTCAGGAAGGTGGGTTGAGAGACTCCTGACACACAGAAGTGCTTCCCAGCAAGACAGCAAATTTCATAAAAAATTGATAAAATTATGATGAAAAATTTATGCTCTTGTATTGTCTCCTGAGCCACTAGCACAGAGATGCTGTAAATGAGGTTCAGTAATGCAGCCACTTACACCATGTGTGAAAAACATGCACAGAGAAATTTGAGTAAGTTTAATTCTCTTTCTTCATCCTAAGTTGCTTAAAATGAAGCAACATAAGAAAGTGTACAGCAAATATAGTCGTTATTGTCAAAATTGGATTCCTAAAGAAAAGCAGATTCCCAAATCCACAGAGATAAAAAACAATCTTTTTAAAAGATGTGTGTCCTATATCTCTGAGTTTCTTGAGTTCTTTGCTGCAAAACTCAGTCCAGCTATCTAGGCAACAAAGTATGGATATCATATGTGGATCATATGGATATCAAATATGTCAACTTTCTTATCATTGGAGATGTACAATGCACAGCTTTTAAAACCTTCAGATAATATTGTAAAATTTTGGTGTAAATACCTGCACTCTGCTTCTGACTGTTTGTTTTTTGCCTGCAGTAGAACTAAATTACTTGAAACATTAGGGAATAAAGCTGTGGGTTTTTTTTTTCACAAAATTATGTACATTCCTTATCCTGAAGTCGAAGAAAGTAATTAGTTTTAAGAAATTGACAAAAACCTACAAAATTTTCTGTGCCTTTAGAGAGCAGTAAACAGGATTGCATCTGAAACATTTTCTTGTAGTAGGCAAGTGAAGGACAGCTTAATGATCTGTGGAAGGAATAAAGTAACATTTAGCGTGAAAAATGTTTATTAAATGTCATACATTCATAGGATGAGGGAGCTATTAGCAATTCATTTAATGTTTTTTGTGAGGCTGGTTATATTTTACAGACCCATATTACCAAACACCCATTTGGAAATAATAGTGAGAAGATCCCTATAGTAATTTCTAAGAAACTCATAGGCTTATCCCACCTTAAGAGACATTTTGTGTCACTTATTTAACCAGAACAGGATTGTTTCACCCACAGAATACTGCAGTCAAGTGAAATCTTTTACACCTTTGACAAGATAAATAATCTAATTCATGCACATGGTTTCAAAAACTTTCCAGATCACATGTTTTGGAAGGTAATGAATGTACTTTCGGGTTTTGACAGTAAATATGATTCCACTTCCCTCTCCTGTTTAGCTTTATGAGACCTTGTCACACAAGAGCTGGGGAAGGGCCAGTTTTGCCAGTGTAGAGGTTGGCATTTCCAAAGGACTCTGAGTCACCAGTCATGCCAATTGCTACTGAAGTTCAGTGGAAGTGCTTAATGACTGAGAACATCTAAGCTCAACGTAGATAAATGCATTTAATCAGCATTCCTGCAGGTGAAGGCAGGTCCATCTGCAGGGGCAGCGTGATGCCACTGCGCCGACCTGGAGCAGCATTGAGAGGCTGGACCAGGATTTCACACAGGACAAGCCTGGGCTCTGCAGGAGCCTTTGTGTTAATGAAATGGCACAGATGGACAGAAGAATCTATTTCTCCATAGCCCAGTTCTCCCAGCAGTTCCTCAGTTGTGCTGCAATCAGCTACCATGCAGCTGAGACTGTGGGACAAATGCAGTCATTGCCATATCTGCTGTGGAAGCCCAGGAAAAGAGTTCAAAATTGTAGGTCACGTAGCTACATCGGTGTTTTGGTTTTGCATAGTCCTTAGCACAGTCAGAAAACCACTGGTGTGTGGGGTTGGTCTTTTAGATGGGAATATAAAACGGGTGTGGTGTGTGGAGCCAGGAAAGGCAGGCATGGAGGAGATGAGATGTGAGGAACAGGAACAGGAACACAAAAGAAAAACTGCAGTTTTTGCAATTACAATGCTAACATGGGTTTACTGATCTGTCAAAACTGCATAATATCAGAGAAACCTTAATTTTTCTGGGAATATTTATCAGACTCATTGGTTATAGTAGCTTATGCTGATGTCAATAATCAAGTAACCAGACTGTAATGTGCAATGTTTACTACAGACTTGTGCCAGGGGAGGCTGATCTGACAGTGATCACACAGGTTTATCATTTCCAACATATATTTAGAGCAAACCTCATAAATAACCTTGTCACCATCAGCTATGAGGTCTATTTGGCAGCTTCATTTACATTTGATGTAGTTACTACTTTTCAGAGAAACAGAATTACGTTTTTAGCAAATAAAGTAACAAAGCATCTCCCAGTTGTCTGAGTGGAGACAAAGTGTTTTGTGCAGAGATCCTGTTTACTTGATGGTACTCTGGGAGGAATTAAAGTCCTTGTATGCGTTGAGCACTTGTGTTGATCTTTGAATGATAAGGAAATCAGTAAAAATATGTCTCCATATAACAGCATCGTTTAATAGCTACCCACTTTCTGATCTCATTGCTGAGAACAATGGGTTTTCAGAGAAATATAAAACTGCTGCATTTGTCTGACATCTGATGATAAACATTTTGGCCTGAATCTCTTAAATACATGGCCTGTAATAATAATGGCCTGAAACTCTTAAATGTATTCTGCAGGTGTTTAATAAGTCTAAAATCATAATATCTATAGACTACTCACTGATTTGAAGTAGACATGTTTATTTCTTCTACTGAATTTATAGCTATAGTAGAAAAATTAATCAGTACCTATTTACAGTATTGTGAAGATCAGTACAAATTGCTTATGTTGCTTGGTGAGACTAAGTTCTTTCAATTAATGTCCAACTTAGTGCCTCAAAGAGAAGTAATTTAGTTTATTAGCTGCAGAGATAATTTAAGAGATCTTAAAAATTAATAGAAAAGAGACAAGCTTAATCCTCTGAGTCTGCATGCTGCAGGGGAGGTAAACAGTTGAAATTTCTGAGTTGTCTTGAACCTGAAGATGGGAGCATTGCTATTATTTATTTGCAGAAGCTAGAAACAATCTTTCCACTTTTGCAATGAAAATCACAGCCACAGGCTTTAGTCATTCAAAGGAAAAGAAAATGAATTCTTTATTCCATTATTCAGCACTGTGTGTAATTTATACAACAAGAGGTTTTGATGGATGTTTTTCAAGTTTTCCTTTGTTATGGAATTGATAGTGGGTGAGGGGATCCTGTCCTTAGGCTGTGTTATAATCTTTCCACAGCCACACAAATACAGCAAGCCTAGGGTTTTTTCCCTCCTTTGTATTTTTTTTTCCTTTACAAATAAATGAATAAAGCAATTACCCCTTACATTTTGTCTTCAATATTTACTTTTGTGCATTGAGGACTTCAATTTGGTTTAAAGTAAAATTAACTGCATCTATGGAAATTGGGAGTGTAAATGTTCTCTCATTGTTTACACTGAGAATATAGCAGATTGTGAAGTTATTTCTATGGATTTATTGCCTTCTTTGTTTCTAAGTTGTTATAATTTCTATAATTATAGAATATTTTATATCTAAGTATTATATAATATAGAATTATATATATTACATATATAATATATTCTATATATTTCATCAAACACAGACCAAGTATCTTGTAAGGAATGTGTGGATGTATGACTTCCATCATTGTGTCTAGACATAGACAATTTACCAAAATATTCTGTGTATTTACTGTTACACCAGTTAGTGTACAATGTGTAGTGAACAGCCTACCTGCTGCCAGGGAAATTTTTAATCTGGAAAAATTTTAGTAGTCCTCTTTATCAGAGAGGGTAAAAGGAAGGTCCAGGAATTAGCTGATTCAAGATGATTTCCAGGATTTAGTTTGATCCATTTTTAAATGTCTCAGGGAGGGAAGTTTCTGTCATGTGTTTCAGTGAAGATATTTTCAAAAATCAGTAGTTGAACGATTTTGATTTTATTTCTCTGATTGCCCTGAACAGTCTCAATCAGTTTTCCAACCCCACCAAACATTCTGAAGAGTACTTTTGTGTAAATTAATTACAGAAACAAATTACTAGAATTTCTCTAAAGCAAACAGAATCAGATTTTGTGCTCTTTAATAACTGAGACTTTTAAAATACATTATTACATGCTTTTGCTTTTTCTTTTTGATATTAAAAAAACCCCAACAAAACAATTAAACTGAGAGCTTTGGTCAGTTTGCCCACAATGAGAGAAGACAGAAGCAATGAACCCTTCCTACTGAACAGAGAAATCCCTTCTCCAATTACTCTATGCTTGCATGCAAAATGAAGCACCAAAAATAATATGCTTTAAAGAAATGCTAGAATTGCAGGTATATGTATATATATACATCTATAACTGATTATGGTTTTCACTTCATTAGATATACAAATAGGCTGATAACTGTGTGCTGCCAAACATCAAAAAGCACAATGGATAAGAGAACAGCAGTTTGTATCTTTAGGTATTCTCCTAATCTAGCTGCTTTACGAATGGATTTTCCTTTATTTCAGACCAAGTTTTACTGGTCCAATACTTAAAAGTTAAACTCAGTCCTGTTCCCTCTAGACAGATAATCTGTTCACAGCACTTGAGCTCTCCCAGCATATTATCATGTTGCATTTTGTGTTCAAGACAATCATCTACCAAGGACAATTTAACAACTCTTACGAATTTATTTGAAATGATAAATTTCATTTGCAGAGGAAAATATTTTGCTGTTGCTCCGATTTCCTAAAGTTGTCTTCATGACAAAGTCAGCTTGTCCTTAGAAAAGACTAAAATGTCTGCAGAGGTTTAAAATGGGTACTTTCATGTCCAAGATTTTTCAGTTAGATTTACATGTTGGGTTTATATTTCTGTTCACGGTGCTAATATGGCTAAGAAAAAAGCTGCAGCAAACCACAATCCAGACACAAGGCAGTATGTTGTTTTGTGAAGCACTAATAAATTAATCCATTAGTTACTGCAAATTTATTTTCTCTTTTCCTCTTTATTGAGTATTCACAGGCGTGTATGTATTTAGGCAGTATAAATTAAAAGGGCTTTAATACTAGCAACACATTACCATAGTGCAAGGACCATAAGGCACATTATTTTTCCCACATTGACATGAAAATGGAGAGATACTGATAAAATAAAAAATAAAAGTGAATAATCTTCCTATCTGAGAAATATATTGGTTTCTAAGAACATAGCAATACCAGACAGAAAGAAGAAACCACAACAGAAGTAAAATAGAGCCGCATTATTTGGTTAATGACCCCATCTTGTGGAGCAGCGCCCACGCTTCAGCACATTTATAGCTCTCACATGCATTTTTTTACCAGAGTCCATTTCTTGATGGTGAATTACTTGGCAGTGCACTTGCTGTGTCCAGGGAAGTGCTCTGCAGGCAGTGCATCAGTCGTGCACCACGGCTGTACAGCAGTCCTTTGTCACACCGTGCATTGCCAGGGTCAGGACGTCACATTTTGGTGTTTGCTTCAGTCTCAGGTCACCACCACAGCTCACATCCACCCACCCCAACCCTGCTGGATATTTCCTGCTGCCCTGTGTCTCTCACATGGACCTGCTGGGAGAGTTCCTTGCTGTTGTTTATGGGGGGACAAACCCATCTCCAAAGCTGGAGCTTGCTCACCAAGGGCCAGCCCAGTGACGGTCATAGCCAGTGCCAACACGTGCTGCGTCTGCCAGAGTCACCATTCCTTTGTTTTCTGTTCCCAAGGAGCTTGTTGATCTGCACTTAATGATTGGCAGCTTGCATATTCTATTGTAAAGGTTTATCCTTCTGGACATACTTTTATCGTAATCTGGGGAAATCAGCTTTGTCAGCAATATATCTTTTGCTGGTTGCTGACGTTGTTTTCCAGGCACATGAGATATTTAAAATAAATCACCTGACATGTTTCCACCCTCTCCAGCTGAACATGTTTTCCAGGAAGGCTCCATATATCCTTGATTCTCACTTATGTGTAAGCCTCTCGAACATGAATTGAAACGCTTTTTTTTTCATTTTTTTAAAGGAAAGGTATATTTTATATCCACTTTTTGAGGAAGTGGTTTTTAACCATGTTGGCCAACTCAAAGGGAGAACTGCAGGCTGCAAATGGAAAACGTAGAGAAGATGTATAGCCAAGTTAGGAAAGAAGGATAATTTTTTTTTTTCCAGCTGTTCCACATAGACTTAAAAAGATGATGCTACATGATCATCCATGTGTCAATATCCTTAGTTCCTTGGAGAACACATTATGATGCTTTGATCTCTGCTGTAGTTTTTTAAAGTAAGGACTTTTCAACTGCATTTTGATCTGATTTACAGAAGAATGCAAAGGTGTGAATTGCACATAGATAACATTTGCAGGTTTCACAGGTGCAGAAAATTAGACAGGGAAAAAAGCTACAGATCTCTGTAAATATAGTATGATTGATGCACTTTTGATATAGCTGATCTCATGCTTTCATAAAAATTACATTCTTATAAAAATTTACATTTCTGTCAAACGTACAAGGGATGTTTGTACCTGATATTTGTATTTGAATCCCAGAATACAGCTTAGAAGATCATTTTGTGGAAAACACATATATATGTATGGTTTTGAGTTATGTATTTTCAAAAGGGAGGATTCATTTGTCACTAGACTTGCATAATGTGCCTCCCCTAACACCATGCTAATAAGGTATTTATACAATATACCATCATCTTGTGTTCTTTGCTTTTGAAGTGCATATTGTGCCCTCTGCATGGAAATAAAATACTGAGTTTAGCATAGATTTGTATGCTAAGTGAGCTGAGCAAGCTGATGCTCAGTGCCTTCTCCTGGGTGGATTGAAAGGGTGCAAAAGGTGAAGAATTTCCAGCATTTTCAACAGAAACTCAAATATTCCATGATCTCATCACAGGTACCAGAGCTGGCAGTGAAATGAAGTGTTTAAACTAACTGTTGGGTTATGGAAAATCTTTTAGCTTTGCTGTGTTGTTCTTGGAGAACTCTAATTCATCATGGATATAAAGGGCCCTGAAATGTTTAGAAGTCCATGTGGTAATTCAGTCAATATTCTAAAAGCATTAAAATTTTTGCTTTACTTTGAGATGTCTTGAAATTATTGCATCTTGTCTGTCTGATGGCCAAGTTGGGAACGTGGCTTCTCTTTCTTGCTGAGCTGTGGTGAGAGATGCCAAACTCAGCGAAAGCCTTCCATTCATCTGAGAGAACGAGAAGAGAAAATGAAAGAACCTTGTCTAACTAGGAACAGTGGTTAGCATGTTGAGAGAGGAGTATCAGGAAATGAAACCCCTTTAGGTAGCTGGCTTGAACATAAAGTCAAATATAAAGGCGTTCTTGTCCTTCCCCAAATACACGTCCCTGCGTCTGACGGCTGAGTGCCCGAAATTCCCACCTTAGGATTGCCTTTGGGGCAGGGTTGTGCCTTTGGTTTGGACCTGTACCCACACAGTGGGCCCTGACCCCACACTGCTCTGCAGCACTGCTGTATCAAGGTTAATTTATACTTCACTCTGTTTCTAACATTTCTGTCTCTTTTCTCTTTTTTTCTTTTACATGCTTTCATGAGTATAGCAGACCATTTAGGAATTGAATTCATGGGTAAGTTTTAACTTCTCTTCCTTTCACTTGCTCATATTTATCTTGGTTCCTTAGTCCAAAGAACATGGAAGTTAATGGGAAGACTCTCATGACCTCCACCACTGGGTTTAATTTGGTTCCTTTTATACTTACTGATTACATTTGAAATTATATGAAGGTTTAATTTTTCTCTTGTCCACTTCTACGGAGCTTAAAACCTACATAATGATGTGTTAGTATTTCATTGGTATTTAATGAAACATAACATAAAGGTTATGTGACCATATCATCTTGAGGAATAGTATTTTATATGTGATTTTAGGGTAGAGTTACTAACTTTCTCATGTAAAGGAAAGCAAGTTTTAAATCAGATTTTTTTTTTCTTTTGTTAAGAATTTGTTGTTAATTACAATATTAAATTTAACTAGGCTTAATAAGAAACATCTTATTAAGGATAATTCTTTCAAAACAGAGAAATAATTTTAAGAAAAGCGTCAAAGATTCATCATTCTATGAGAAAAGTTAAATCGGGTAGGAAAAAGCTGAAAAAGGAGTGAATAATTGCTTCTTACAACTTTGGAAAGGAAAAGATGATGTTCTACTGGCTCAGCTGCAGCTCTGTGTCTGTAGCCTCATGGAATAACAGGCTTAACAGATCACCTCTCAGTTGGTGATCTTCAGACTTGAGGAGATCCATCCCTAACAGAGTTAGTGGTCCTTTGTGTAAGAACAGCTTGCACAAACCTTTAAATATGACTGAAAACACTACAATAAAAAGCATGCAAATTCCTATTGAAGTTCCAAAACAGTTACTTTTAATGTGCTCTTTCCCTATGTTAAGTTGTATTCGATTTTTTTAGATTTTAAAAGTAAGGGCTTTATAACCTATCAATTTTAAGTGACAGCATGGGGATTTTGTTGATCAGTTAAGTATAAATTGTCAAGAAACCAATATGGTGATTAATATTAACTGCATGGCAGGCTGCAGTAACGAGAGAATAGTCAGCAGCTTCAGGGATTTTCTGCTTTTGGATTTGTGCCATACCTAGAGCACTGTTCTCTCTAGAGAATTGGTTCATGAGGTCCAGAAGTTTTGTGTTTCACTTCACTTTGTATGAGGCTTGAAAAGCGCCAGAGGAATCAATGCAAATGTCTTCACGGACTTAGTGGACAAGCAAAGCTGGGAAATGGTTACTTGAAAAGCTCTGTGTATATCCTGCTTTTCCTGCTTAACCTAAATTGTGAGCAGCAGTCTTGAGGCATACAAGTTGAAGGACAAGCATATAGGTAAAAGAGGATAAGGAGTATAGATATATGGGATGCTTTGAGTGAACCTTTCTGTAGAAGCAGGAAAGTGTTACCCAAGAGGCAAAGCTGAATTATTTTAATTTTATATTGAGACTTTCAGTTTCCTCTTTTTTTTTTTTTTAAATGCATCTCTTTAAGTCATGAACTAAAGCCAGTCCCTTAAATCTTGGCTCAGAGTAGTCCACTCATATGAGTAGCTCTCAGATTTTTTTGTTTTATATTGGAACAGATCCTGATGGCATAAAAATTAATGAAATCTTGTGTCTCGAGCCTGAAAATATTGACAGCAGCCTAAAATGAGGTTTGAAGTTGTTTCCTGTGGGCTAGAAAAATGCAAGTTCTGGAATCGTATGCAAAAGTGAAATGCTTGTTCTTCTTAAATCCTCCTCTAGTCGTCATGAAGATTTGCTTAGGAAATGTAAGCATGCATGGGATCACTGCTGTACACGTAGAAAAGTAGAAATCCCCACCCTGTGCACAGACATTTCAGGTGAAAATATGCTCATCAAATTCGGAACACTCTTGTAAAACCTCTACAATGAGTTTACTTCTGTACTGTAGAAAATAATGGCAATTATTGCAAAGAGTGTTTTCTAGCTTGAGAAAACAACAATGCAGAGATGGTGCTGAGCTTAGCTTTGATTGTACATAATCCGTAGAACACTCTTTCTAATGTTTTCATTGCATTTGTGGCCTCAGTTGCCTTAGAAATTCCATTTTCATCATTGCCTTCCATAAATTTTGTTTGAAAACCATGTAAACCATGTAACTTGGATTACCAGGGCAACTTGGATTACCAGGGCAACTTGAATTCCTTCCATGGTAGACAAAGCTAAAAGCTCATGTCAGTGGGACCATCTGTCGTATGTCCAAGGGGACAGATGAAATGTGCACTGAAACCACACACCTGCTTTTGTGTACATTTGCCAAGACAGGTAGATAAGTGTAGTCATTTCCTTTTATTTTTTCTTGCTAGACACTCAGGGATCAATGAAGTGTATATACATAGCCAGTCCTTTTGCTGTCCTCTTAGGGAACATGAATTTGTGTATCCTGTTGTGAAGCAGTTGGTGCTGTTTTCCCCCACAAGCTCCTGTGCCAGCCCATTCCAGTGCTCAGTAGAGACAGTGTCTGTTGCTTTTCCATTACCTGTTGAAATCTCCTTCCTGCTGGAGCTTTCTCTCACAAACAGTACTTTGGGCACGAGAATTATGCATTCAGTTTATGTACCACAGTGAATTTTGTGTTAAAATTGTCTCAAATCCCTTTTCCCTATCTGGCTGTTGTCAGGTTTGTGTTCCATGCAATATTCAATATTGTGCATTCAAAAACTTGACCACCTGTTACTTTAATCTTGCTGCTGATATTGATTTACTCTGTTTCTTTGTATGGATAGCAGAGACAAAGGCAGGTATATTGATGTGGCACGTCTGTTTTAAAATGTTGCAAATGTAGCAATTAATTTATGGTTCTGATGTATTCATGTGCAGCACCTTCTGAATTAAATGAAAGCCAAGTATGTGTCAAGGAACACTGTGTCCTTAAAGTTGTGGATTGAAGCATTGTCATCAGTGGTCCAGCTTTATGAAACTTCTGGTGATAAGGAAATGGTTTATACTTTCTAGTATATCAACGCATAAAAAAAAAAAGGTCTTGTGTCTTGATTCAGTATTCAATATCCATCTCTGATGCAATCTCCCGGACAGGCTTTGGGCAAGGTCTTTTAATCTGTCTGTGCTTCAGATTCTGAATTTAGGTTCCTCAGCTCTGTGGGGGAAATCTTTCAGTAGCACAGAAACCATTTGTTCCGTGTGAGAGGGTGCAGAGCTGGCTGTGTGCTCCCCTCTCCTGGTACGGGAGCAGAGCGGTGTCAGGAGAGCACGGTGCAGCTTCTCTGCTCTGCTGCTCACCAGCCAGGACACACACAATTTCATTCACTTTTCCAACACAAAAGTAAGGGAAAGTTGTCACCATGCTCTTACAAACTGAAAATACACGAGCTGTATTAACAATTCTGTGTCGATGGGAAGCTGTGGTTGGTAATGCGTATGCGAGGAAGAGAGATTGTGAGAAAAAAAATGCAACAAATTATCAAAATAATCAGCTTTTATACAATGAAAAAACTAAGTGATATATCATTAGCATTAGAGAGAATGTGGATACAAGCATCTACAGCTTTTTAATCCTTTTTTTTACCTAAGTGGCCAACTGCACTTCAGGACTGAGCGGCTCACTTTTCTGGTGGAAGTTTTGTTTTTGAGGGCAAATATCTGTGACAGCAAACATGGAGCACTTTGGAGCAACAGGCAGCAGCTGAGAGCTGCTGTGGAGACTGGCCTGGTGCATGTTCTCCCAGCTGCAGAGTGAAATCCTTACCTGAGAGTCATCTGTGGATGTTCTGAGCTGCAAGCCAGTGCCCCAGAAAAGGCGTTGCCTTTTAAACTCATTTCTTACACTGAGGATGGGTAGAGTTAGGGTGTGCTAAGGCATGAAACACCAAGGTGAGTACTGGAATAACCTGCTGCAACACATGAACAAACACAACTGTGTCAGCAACTTGCCTACACCACCTACTCTGATGATCCAGAATGATGATCTTTTATGCTGTAAAAGTCATTTGTGGTGGATACAGCTGAAAATAAAATGCTCCAATAAAGTGCAACAGCCAAGCCACTGCAGTTTTGATGGAAATACAGACATAACATGAACTAGTCTTCATCCTTGGGCTGTTTACCAGTTAAACCAGTATCAATGGTGCAAAGAATTTTGATGTGACAATCTCAGTCTCCCCATGTGTGAATTGCATAAAACCAATGTACTTGGTTGTTATATGTAGTCACTACTTTTAATTTATTCACTCTTCAGGCTTAAATAGAAAATTAGTATTTTTCCTTACAACTACTCATCTTTTCTGGAAAAATCAGGAGCTTCACTGAAGTCAATGGAGTATGAATGGTATATAATAACTTGTAAGTGCTGAATCATTAAATAGCATTTAATTGAGCTGAGTAATAAAGTCAAGAATGGGATCCTATTAAACTTTATATATCTCCTTGCAACGACTACAATGTGAAATGTGTTCAGTTTTCTGTAGTCTGAGCTGCTGTTAATACTGGAGAAGATGGTGCATGCTGTATTTTCACTGTGCCTATTCTCACTGCCTCCTCATTGTGCTAAAATTATGTATGCCTTAGACTCTGGGAATACCTGGTCCAGGTAACCAGATTGACTCTGCGACCTTGTGTCATGCACTGTGACTGGTGCATTTTGATTTTTACAAATTGCAAAAGGTGGTTTTGCTGATGGGCAGGATAAGCAATAGTGCAACAACTTAGTTTTTTTCCAGTATTCCAGAAGTAAAAAGGCAAAGTCCGTGCACAGTTCAAGACCTGTGAGCCTGGACTCTTTCCTCTGAAACTCAATGTTTTGCAGCAGCAACCAGAAAATGACAATAAATAAGATGGTCCTTGCCTTAGTTACCATACTCTTAATCTGTCATAAACTCTGTAATGCTCCAGTACTTGCTGGAAGAGAGGATGAATGTTCTATTGCATGAGCAAAACTGTATGCGTTCTAAACTATATATGTTAAAAAATAAACAAATTAAGTTCTGTTTTCCCTGTATTCATTTTTAATAGTATAAAGCAGGTAGATCTTTTTCTGATAATATGGTACACTGACTGCTTTTATGCTCCTGTTTGCACAAAATCTTATTGGAGATTCTGATCACAATCATCCCCAGAACTACAAAACCGTATCTTTCTAATAATTACATTTTTATTAATCAATAAGCATTTAAAATATATCATCTGTACTCTGTTGGTAAATTTCTGAAGAGCTAAGAAGGGCTATTGTGGTAGGCATTGGTACTTGGAATGTTTTTTTACCATCATCATTGCTCCTTGAATCCCTTTGTTCTTCATCCTGCCTCAAATTTTCATTACCTGCTTCTGGTTTTTATCTTTTCAAACTCAGTAAAGCTCTCGGGACCTTTTCCAAATTCACTAAAGGCTTTGCTCTTGAGACCTCATCTTTCAGTTTGCCTTATGAAATACCTGTCCTTTTTAAGTATGCTGCAAAATAACAATAGCATCCTGAGGCATGAAATGGATTTAAACCCTCAGCACTTTCCATGGGATTCACTTAGCTGGGAAGAAGAGTCATTTATCATCTCTGGAGAAAAGAGACATGAGCAGCAGAAGAGAGAGGTTTTACAGAAGCAGCTGATGCCTGAGCGCTGTAAGAGCAGTGGATGGAGCAGAGGCTCCTCGGGGGCTGCAGGAAGCTCTGCCAGTGGTTGTACCTGTTTAAGAAAACATATCTGCTAAATGAAAGTCAGCATGCATCTGGTGCATAAGTTGCAGGCTGCCTCACATCTTGGCTCAGTTTAGGGCATATGGTTCTAGTTCAATTGAGAGGGGAAGATTTTTACCTAAATGTTTTGTAACCTATCTACCATGGCTCGGTGCTACCTTCTTTATTTTTCTTGGTATGTCATTTTTTCCAATTTATCTGCACTTTTTGTATTGGCAGTGAACTGGGTTGGATTAACTTGCATTATTTTTAAAAGGTCTACTGTGTGGTTAACTTACATGTGTCATTAACTGCTTTATTGTGATGCTTTATCAAAATAGTAGTTCCGTGAACTGGCTGGATAAAATAATTTTAATATATTTAACTTACTCTGGTGTCTTTCCCCAGTATTTGGTTTCTGCTGTTCTCTCTAACTGAACCTCCTGATCATTTGGGATGAAACTTAGGGAAATTTAAGAAACAAAACCTGGTAAAAAGGTTGGTCTGGGTTTCTCTGTTTTGCTGGGGTCTGGGTTGGGAGGAGGAGAAAGTTGCATTAGGTGGGGTGTGTATCAGTCTGTGAAAAGGGTTGTGCATCATCCCTAGTGATACGTAAGGACTGTTATTCTGTCACTCCCGTGGTGAATGTGTACTGACTTCCACTGTGTGCTGATTGAGGGGGCACTAACAAGGTCCAAGTGTTACCTGTGGGCTAGAAGAGAATTTCTGAAGCCTCAAAAATGGATGTTGTGTGTAAGGCTCCGGGTAAGTTTCCATGTACCTCCTAGTGCCAGGTACAAGCCTCTGCATCATGCCAGCTTCAAAAACATTGGCACCTCAGGGAGAAGGGGTGTGTGCTTCCAGGTTGAATTTCAGCTGAGGACACAACATCTCATCTGCTCACAGAGGGGCTTTGCTGGGTCCTGGCTCTACATACAGATATTATGTGTACATTTTGGTTTGGGATGAGCACGTGCCCTTGGTTCCTGCACAGCTGGTGTGCCTCAGAGTTAAATACTTTTTATCATGAAATGCAGGTAATTGGATGGCATCAACACTGAGCAGACAGATGTGTATTTAAATGTGACCTTCTACCCAGTCAGTCTCATAACCTGCATTTTGAATATGGTATTTAGGTAAATGCTGTGCTGAGCCTGAGGAATTGTTAAAACTGACACCACGACGGTATGCTAATGCAATTAGATGACTTGCAGTGTTGAGATTTGGCCTTTGTTTGGGCTCAGTTGCAGTTTAACCAGATGCAAAAATATGTAGACAGTAACTTGTACACTGCTGAAACAAGCCTAGCAGGGCAAAGGTGAGAGCCACGTGTCAAAGGTGATGCTACAGACAGCTGCCACAAGATCTGCCAGCGACACTTCGTATTTCCACTTGAGAGAGGACTGGGAGGAGGCATCAAAGCAGTGAGTACCATCTGGACGTGTCCATGAGATGTTGTTTGGGGTGTGGGGGGATTTATTATTAGTAGAAGGCTGTTGACTGTGTGTTGAGGTTATCTTGACACAGGAGGAGAGGCTCCAAACACCTGATCTGTACCATGTTCATGCAGCCACAGTGAATCACTGCTACTTTGCCCTTCTGCTGCTTGGAGGTGCTACGTAGATGCCAAGTCTCATTCAGTAAATGATGCAAGGATTTGGAAAGCAGAGTGTAAATATCTCAATAAATGTTCCATGGCAGTGGTGCAATTGTAATGTACAGTACAGTTGTACAAAAATCAGTGGTTTTGACAGTGAACTAAATCTTTCCCTGTCCTTCTGTGTCCTGCCTAGAGTGAGTAGAGTCGGTGTCCTGCCAGTAATTGCTGGAAGCGGAGGAGAAGGGTAAGCAGGGTGGAAAAATTGGCAGTGTCCTGCGTAGAGCACTAAGATATTGTTTCAGCACTGCCTTTTCTCTTCTTTTGCAGGAGCTGTAGGATATTGGCACACGGAGAAGCACAGAAATATTCCTACTCTGGCTGATGGCTTTTAATAAAGATATTTTTATTGTAATTGAAAATTGTCTCATGATCCCATTTCCTGTTCCAATCAGCATCGTTTATCCTCATTCCAAGCGTGATTCTGATGAATAACACTGTCCAGTGGCACAGGGTATCTACCAGTATTGCTTCAGACTTACCAGCCAACAATTCTCTGGGACACAAGCATGAGCAGCACAAAAGGAAGAGGGAAAAACAAATCCTGTGTATGAGTGTGCAGGTGGTGTTCTTGTATGCTCAGTTCTTAATAACAGTGGAAATAATCTCGGAGTTGCTTGTAAACCGTTACATTCAAATGACAAATTAACTTTTTTGTTTACCACTGCTGATTATTCTTCTTTGAATGGTTAAATAAATCACCATGAGGTATTTTCATTTAGTATGGCTCCAGATCATTTTGGACTATGTTCATGTAATTTACTCACTGCATTTATATCTGTTGCATCAGTCATCCTGTAATTACGATATTAATTAAGATTTTTATTTTTGTGCTAAGTTAATTATGTACTGCTCCATGCCTACTTTAGCAAGTAAACTCTATTGTAATACAGTATTACTTTATGGTTATTTTTTTACATCTCTTGGTAATTTTGCATTTCACATTCAAATAAAAATGGAAATATAAAAAATAACCTGGAAATGGAGGAGCATAAAATGGGACAGTTTATCAGTTCTCAGCAGAATTAACAAAAACAATTTAGGGTATTCACTAATACTAATACACTAATAATAATTTCACTGTTCAATAGTGAAATACAAAGTAACAGAGAAGAGCCCAACAAAATTAATTAGGGCAAGCAGTTTATAGAGGCGATGAAAGTGAGAGAAAAAGCAGTTTATTTGCCATTCAGAGCATTAATACTTCTATTAGTAGGTTCCCACACCTTACTGTTAATTGCTAGGTGTGTAAGTTGTTTCCTCATTGAAATAATGACCTTAGCCACCCAAAGTTCAAGGTTTTAAGGAATGTAAGGAACACGGAGTGAAGCAGCTGATGCATTTCTGTAGGGCAGTGCTGGTGGCTGCCTGCCTAAGCCTGGCCTCCCTCGTGCACCTCCAGCTCTTGCCAGTCCTCTGTGCCGTGAGATAAAGTTCTTCAGTGCTGTAAAGACTTCAGTATCTCAATGCAAGCCAAGAGTATTTAAAATTGGTGCCTACAAAGACTTTGGGTGTTTTCAGAGTGTTAGTTGACTGTATACTTTGAGAATTGCCGTGTTGGACTTAATGAGTGTTACTTGTGTTTCTGACTAAAACACACTGGAGGTCAGTGGATATTTTGGTATCACATCTGTTATTTCTAAAATAGTCTATATTTTATAATATATTGTACAGAACCTGAAATCAGGATCCAGTGTGTGACTAGACTGACATATGAAGTGAGCATGTTATTTTCCTGATCGGCTTGAAGTTAAATAAATCTAAAAACCCAGATATATCTCTCAACAGTAGTTACAAAATTGAGTATGTACAAGTAATTTGGTGCAATTGTGCAAAGCTAGGAGTATCTTTGTTTCCTCTCTTGAACTTCCATTCTTCTTCTCCCTACCTTTTCTCTTTTGTACCTTCCTGATTGTTTTCTCTTTTTTTAATGTACCCCTGTGGACTTTCTTTTTGTGTTAGTTTCATAAATCTACTGAGCAATGAACTTACTCTGTTTAAGTGTGTTGCTGTTTGCAGCAGTGACTGCAGATCAGTGGTATCACAAAATGCTCTATTTAGCTTTAATGGAGAGTACAGCGTGCTCACACTGGAGCTGTACTCGTTTATTATCATAATGCCCTCTCCTGTACCAGAAGTGATGCAGCATTTGAAAAATGGAAATCACAATATACACTAACTTCACCAGCTCATGAAATATAAATGCTCAGGAAATGAATACAGTGTTAAATACAGTTAATCAGCTTTAGAAAACCAAAAAATATGTATTTATCACTATAATGCGTACATGCATGGCATATTAATGAAAAATACCAGATACTTCATTTTCTGTGTTTATTCTACACTGTGCTCATTACTCTCATTCAAATAATTTAAATTTGCTTTCAAGACAAGGACTATTTGCTGCTGATGGGAAAAGTTTGGATGTCTTCTGTGCCATATTTTTCTTTGAGGCTGTGAAGCAGAGTCTATGCACTGAATATAAAGCCAGCTGTGCTGGAGATTTTGCACATTGGACTGGCAGAGTAGCCTTTAAGACTGTTGAGCTGTAGTTATAGTTGCACATGGTGCATTGCTAGGAAGTGTATCATAACAATATAAGACTTTATTAAACTCAGTTTAACAGCCTCCCTCAGTTGAGAGTGTGAGACTGTGACTTCTGCTGAATTTTGCTGCATGAAGGTTTTTTTATGCTTCTGTACTTCAGGTAATGTGCTTAAGTCAAAACCAAGAAAGTGTCCTTGGTTGAGTGTTCGTTTAATGAATGATGAAGAGAAAATTAGGAAAACAAGCAAGTATTTTATTTCAGTCAGTTTTTCCTTGTGAATCTATCTGGTGTGTTTTAAAGATTTCTTTTGCCTGATGTAGTTTCTTTTCAAGGTGAGGTGGTACCAGAGCATCTCATTCTTTCAATTAGTAGTGAATCCTGTCTTGAAATAAGATGGCTGACCAATGGTGGGAGAAGGTGAGTGCATCCAATAGAAATCCTATAGAAAAAATCAAGTCACTTTAAATTTATTCTATAAAGTTACTTAAAGGTGAACTGGAGAGAAAAAGTAGATGTAATTGTCCTAAATTACACTGTTTCTTTGAAGTTAAATAGGTACTCATGTGGCTTTTTAAAAAAAAAAAAATCAAGCACATGTTCTAGTCAAGTTTTTGTTCCAAAAAAAACTGGAAAATATTCATTTAAACCACAGGAAAAATATGGAAATTCCATTATTTATTTTCTGCTGAGTACAAGTGGTGATTTGTGAGAACTACACTGGATGGCCAATGTCTTACTTGTCTGTATTGGGTCAAAGGTTCTTATTTGACTCTGATGCAACTGATGAGGATAGAGGACAGCTGAAAGACAATTCAAGTGTAGGCCTTGGCACTGATGTTGCATTATCCAACTTTTATGTCAGGAGTTGTTTTGCTAAAAGTGTGAGTAATGCAGTGACATTGACTTGTTTTTTCAAGTGATTTGTAATTTTTTCTATACTTTTTAAGACCATGTTTTTAGTATCCATGTTTCAGCTCTGTTGATGGTTTCATTGCCTCAACACCTTTGTGGATTTGGTTTAGCATCTGTGGGCCATGAATCAGTATGGTAATCATCCCATTCAGTCTGCTCAGCTATGTGCAGCCAAAGTCAAACAGTCTTTCTGCTAAGAAAATTCAGAATCACCTGTAAGTTTGCAGGTGGAACTCTTACTGTGGCAAGTACCCTGTGAATTCAGAATTGAAGTGTGCTCCACTTACTGGATTTTTTTACTTACAGCCCATATTCCTGGTTCTGGTGGTGCTAGTTTGGCAAAAACAGGGCATAGTCTGTTCCCCTTTTGGAGCTGTGACGAACGTGGTGGGAAAACCGTTCACTTTTTAAGAAACCCGTTCTCTGCCTCCCCAGTTCCCAAAATATGTTCCATTTACCTAAATCTTTCTTCAATTTAAATCTGTAGAGTTTCTTCTCTTAATAAAGTATGCTAATAAAAATTCATGAAAATAGCAGCATATGATTCACTTGTCAGGGAATTATCTTCCCATAATACCCCCCCTGATGTAACATTACTTTTTCTCCCATTCTATACTCCTCATTTAATGGTGCCGAGGTGTGTACCATCAATCATTTCATTCATCAATCATTCATAAAGATTACTTCTGTCATCTTTACTGCTTGCTCAGTCACTTTGATACCTTCATCTTATCCTTCCTTTTTTTGCTCTCTGTGGTCTAAAAAATATGGATGCTCGTGTTGGTAGCAGAGCTGTGCTGATGAACCTGCTTTCAAAGTCCTCTGCTGTTCAAAGGAGTCTGTCTCTCCATGTCATTACTGGTGTCACTGTTCTTGAGAACAGATTTTTAGCTCTTTATTCCTCTGGGTGTTTTCCTTTCCCCTTCCATCGTTTGTCACAGCTCTGCAGCCATCTCTCACTCCCTGGTTGTTTTGGTATCTCCGCTACTTCTGGTGTCAATGTTATCTTTTTTCCCTTAAGAAAGTCTGTAATGCTAAATTTTCTGAATTATTCATGAGGACATATATGAACACCTGCATCTATTATTCAGAACTTCTAATTTCTTTTATGCTAGAGCCTAGAACCTCCTTTACCATTCAGTAATAAATGAGAGCCTTCATTTTATGCTGAGTTTTTTTTTGCCAACTGTCTTTTAGTTAATTCTGCAGGGCCCTGCAGTGCAACAAGCTACAAACTTGTTAGAATAATTTAGAGTATCCCTTCCCTCTTTGCTGTCTCTGTCTTCATGCACTGGCCTCCCTGTGCAATGAGTTTGAAGTGGTTCTTGGTCTAGAATATATTATTTACTAGCATACAAATCTTTTTTCTCCAATTCTTTTCTCAGATCTTTTATCTGTGATTATTTATTTATAGTTATTGCCTTTTTACCTTCAAGGAGGTGCTAATTAATTTTCTGAAAGCTTTTTTGTTTGTTTGTTTGTTTGTTTTATGCCACTTATTATACTCCCACATGCACTTTTTTATTTATGTTCCCTGCTGTCTGAAACTTCTGTCCTCTAGAGCAGTAGTTGGTGTGCCTGTGAGTTTCCCACTTATTTAAAAAGTATTTGTGAAATGGATGTCCCAGAACCCCTGCATGATTCAGGCTGGAACCTGAAGGTCTCTAACCTGAGGCTCAGAGCAGGATCAAGTCAGGTGCCAGGGCTTTATCCAGATTAATCTTAAAAAACCTAGGACTGAACGGCTTCCCCAGGCAACTTGTTCCAATATTGATGGTTCTAGTGGTAAAGGATTTTCCTTATATTTAGATAAAATAGCTCAATTTGTTATTTTTCTAGAAATACTCTGGAATAATGTGTTTTCTGCTACTTGATATTTTGTGATTCAGACAAATAATTGCTTATTGGTACTCAATTCTCCGCTTATTTACAGTGCTGTGCTCTGAGTAAGTAAAAAAGAATTTAGTCTTAGTTTTGAGAGTCCTATTTTTCTTGTCCTGTCGAAGCTATACTAGTCTTCATTTATTTATGTCGTTTTACTGCTAGAAAAAGCATGTGATGTAACTCTAAAATAAACCTCCCTCTGCAGCTTTGTAATTATCCAGGTCTAGAGAACGATATTTTATCAGCTTTGTGGAAAAACAAGTTCTAAAAGTAATGAGTTGCAGTCCATTGTTTTAAATTAGATCATCCCAACTGCAATGCCAGGAAGTTATTCTGTTCTAGACACCTTTGCTTATTTACTGTATGTTTGTGATACTGACAATTGCTCACCTAGTACCTGGTGTCACGTTAAATTCTGTATTTAGGCAAAAATGTAAATGAACAACTGGAAGTACTGAGATTTCTAATGGCCACAAAGATGTGCAAAGCAGTTTGACAATCTTGTCAGTTTACAGAAATATGGTGTTTAACCTGCTGTGGTGCCTCTTTCTGACCATTTAACAGAATTCAGTCACAGGAGGAATCGTAGCATTCACCAGCAGTTTATCCAACTCTTTAACATCCTTTGGGTCTAGCATGAGAGAATCAGAAACTGTTTGCTGCAGCTCTCATAATGCAGTCTCCTCTTCAAAGAGTCTTGGTAGAAGAGTCACAGACATCAGAAAATGCCATCAAAATGAGGCTTGGATTTAACTAAACAACTTAAACACACTTTGTTCCATAAGTGCTTTTATTAACTTATACTTTTGCAATAATCTGAATGAGGAGCATGAACACTCAAAGTGGATTAAAAACTGAGGTGACTCCCACCTCAGTTGTGAAAATCTATGAGAAGCACTTTTGGATGCTCTTATACCATTTTCCTTTCTAATATTGTCTGTATTAAAATTGCTTTTCTTGCATTATATATTCCAAATACATGAACTCTATGAAACTTTTAATAACTTTAAAATAAATTAAAATGCCTCTTTAGATTATTATTTTTACTTTCCTCTCTTACTTATCTTTGTGTTTTAGAGAATATTGACCTTTTTTTTGTCATCTAACATGAATGTAAAATGACATAATAATTTTCATTAATTTTATTTTTCATTCTGTTCAGCAAATGATTATGAATTATGTTCTCTTATTCACTAAGAAGCCTGAATGCAACCATGTGAGATTTTTTTAGTTAGCCAAACAGAAAAAATATAATCGCGGAGGATCTTTCCATTTTGGAAACCAAAGGTAACCTTTTGTGCTTTTAACAACAACACTGTTTGTCAGGTTCATTGCCTGTGGTATTTTTTTTGATTTTTTTTTTTTTTCCCCCTGCAACTTGTTAGAAATATTTGGTAAAATACCTCTGCCATCTTTGATCATACCTGACCCATTTCGTTTGGAGCAGCCCAGATCTGTCAGAGGCCAGAGCTGCCCTGCAGAGCCGTGACTGCCCCGGTCTCATGGAGAGGTGAGCTGCTACTGCAGCACAGCTGAGAACAGAAACAGAGTTGCAGGAGGGCTTGAATTTACTGAAGGAGTGATGGCAAGAAACAAAAAAATTTGACCATAATTTTGCTTTCTTAACCAGGAAGAGATCTATGTCTTTTTGAAGAATTGGATTCTGCTGTGCTCCTGGATATTAACGTGAGATTTCTCTTGTGCAGTGCGATGAAATTTGTGGTTGCAAACTGATTTGAAACTGTTTGTATAGTTAGTGAACAAAAGTAATTTCAGGTAACGTAATAATTCTCATTTACAGGTTGACAGTATTGTATCTGAAATGAATATAAGTGATTAAAAAAAATATGAAAACCATATTTTTGTGTCCCAGGTGCTGCAATGGATACTAACTTACAGTTCTAATAATAATTCCCAAGAAATAATGTAATTGTGATTTCTTTATGTAATCTGGCATTCACATCTTTTTATCATTACGTCTGTCAAAGATTTGTTTTACACTGTGGGGGATTGAAAGATAAATGCTGACGGATGCCCCTGTATCTTATGAAAAATTGTTAAGTGGCTAAATATATAAATGCATTACTGTATGAGATAAAATAAATCTTAATTCAAGACAGAAAATCTCAGAGGAATCAGTTCTAAAATCCAAAGTTCCATGAACAAAAATACAACTCAAGATTTATAAATGGGAAATTACTGGTTTTGCAAATTCCTTTTGTCTGTGTGAATACTTAAACCAGCTATACAGGGCATAGTTTCCTCCTTTATTTCTGTAATCCTTTCTGGTTTTCTATTTTCACTAAAGCATGTGCACACACATTTAATTAAAATAACTTTCTTTTTTTCCATTTGTGTTATGCACAATCACGCAACTTCTAATTCCTTCCAATCTAACTTACTGATCTAATCACATGTTGTGTAATGATCCATCCCATTTTGTCCAGGCACATTTATAGCAATGTATGAAATGAATGTACCTTTCCTTAAGAATGCTGTTAATATGGACCATTGTGGAACAGAAAGCAGAAATGAACCACTTCAGGTTGTCTACTGCTAGGAAGTGTTCTAGAGGTTTCTGGTCTCTTACTGTAAATTTAATCATTCTTGGTTAATAAGTTTGTTACTACTCTAAAAATCCAAAGTACCACGGAGGTAAGGAGTGATGCAGTTCATTAGTTTAATGTCACTGAATCAGAAGACCTCAGCTCCTGAGATGAAGCATTTAAACAGTCCATTACTAGAGAAAGCAAAGTCGGTGTGTGAGAGCTGCTGTGGCAGCAGTGCTTGTATTCCTCACCTGCCTGAAGAGGCACAAGTGCTGTGCTTGGGGCCTGGCCTGAGCTGCTCACCCACTTGCCACACACATCAGGGTCTGTTCTGCCTAGCTTGTCTTATGTAGGGATAAATAAAACACTGAAGCTGTGTCCAAAACCACAGGGGAACCTTTATAAAATAATCAAATGCCATTTATGTTCAGCTGTTAGTGTTGCACTTGGTGTTTTCAAGAGCATTTGTTATGAATGCAATGAAGAAATAATGTTCTATTGTCCAAAATACTGTGTATGAAGTGTCTGAGCCCTTCTCTTTGCTGCTGTGCCTATCTGCACCTACTGCTAAATTGCAGCTTTTTAGGGAGGAGACAAGTAGTGTCTGAAGAACACTCATGTCTGCTGGATCGCTTCCCAGGGCTGTTTGCTCAGCATGGGGAACCGTGGATCAGGGTTGTAAAATGCTGTCAGCCCTCCTGTTGACCCATGTTTTTATGTCAAATCGTTTAAGAAAGAAGCTGATGTAGGCAGGAAAGGTAAAGTTAAAAGCAGGGGGAAGTCCAGTGCCTCTTCAAGAAAACAAGGTGAAACACGTTCAGTTGTTGGTTAGGAGACAGCATAATCAGCTGGGAAAGGCAGCAGTGATCCTATGAAACACTGTGATGCTGTTGCTGTAGAGGAAAAGGAGCTGTTTCCTGTTGTTAGCCTGAAAGTCAAGTCTGGGAATGATGGTTCTCATGGCAAAAGTGAAGCCAGGAGTTTTGCTGAGGAGACAAATCACTAAGTGCTGCAGCTGAGTCAGAAAATGAGTGTTGGTCTGGGGAGAAACATCAATAAAATGTGCCTTATGGATCAGGAGAGGAGTGAAGGTTGTTCCAATGTGGGTGAGACCTATGATGCCATGAACTACTGCTGCAAGCTGCTGCTTTTGCAGGCATGAGAAATGTTTTTTTCTGGCTGTTCTGTGCGTGATACGGGATGTCTGATTCAGAGTTCATGGCTTTGTACGCTGCTTAGTAAACATACCACGGCAAAGTTTCACACTGGGACTTAATTAATTTTGCTTCTCATGTGGTCAAGTGTTCCTTGTCCATATTTTTATTGAGATTTCTATTTTTGAAAATGACCTCATCTTTTTTCCTTATTTAATTTCTGTGACATTATGCCCTTTTTTAATTTAATTCAGTTAATCCGGTTTGCACTGACAGGACTCCTGTATACCCTCATGTACTTCTGATTTAACACAATCTTAAGTGTATCCTCATTTCTGAGTGTTTAAGGCATTATTGTGCTGATAGTCTACTAGAAGTATGTATGGAGTTTTAACAGACATGATCATTGTGTCATATAATTCAAAGCAATAAGAGCAGTACAATTTTAGGGGGAAATGTAAAAATAATCCCTCCTCTTCATCTCTTCCACAGAAAATAGCTGGTGTTTTGTAGATTTTGGTAGATGCCACACATTGCCTGTTTCAAAAACAGCAGATGATAAAGCACTGACCCCAAGCCCTTACCAAAGTAAAATTTCCAAGCTGAAGTTGAATCAGAGTTGGTTTACTTATGGAAAAATATAGTAGATAAAAAATATAACACTGTGGAAGTAGCTATCATAGAGAAGGTATTAGGAAACCATTTATCTGCTTATCCATCACTGGTGACTGGCAGGGTGAAAGGCTCTTGGCACTTGGAGCCATTGCTTGCAGCATGAAGGAATGAAGCAGCATCCAAAAGAATAACTACAGGAGAGGAATTTGCATTTATTGTCTTGAGTAAGTGAATGAATCCTGCTTATAAGTGCCATGAGCTTTCTCTGTACAGAGATGTGTATCTCTACAGAAAGCACAGTGTGGATTTAATAGGAAGTTCTTGCTGTTGACTTTGAGGGAAGGCTTGGAAAATACTTCCCCAGAGCTATGCTCGCTTCCTCCCTTTGAGGACCTGCCCCTATTATTTTAATTAAAAAGCAGCAGACAAAATCTGATCATACACAGCCTTCTCCACACCAAACCCAAAGTTAAAATGAATTCTTTGTGCTCAGAGTAAAACTGAATTTAGCAACCATGTCATGTAAGCAGAGCTTCTGCAGCATGCTCTGAAAGGCAGTGTCATGGGAAAAGCAAAGGAAGCAATTGCAACATTCACTTTTCCTTTTTATTGCCAGAACCATGCCAGAAATGTTGTTAGGGAGCAACGGTTAATTAAACTGTTATCAACTTAACTTTGGGGTATTTCATAATCTCACCCTTGGCATTGTCTTTTTATTAGGAAAAGGCTTAAGTGACTATGAAATATAATGAAAGGCCGTGGGGAGGGCTTGCACACCACAAAGCTGCTAATCCATTGGAGACTTCTGTGGGAAGTGATCATTTTTCAACAGCAATGCAGAGCTTTGAAGGTTATCAGGACCTTTTATCTTCTAGTCAGCTTTCTCTGAACTTGAAACTCTATCTGTGTGAAGTACATCCCCAGCAAATACCCACTGAGCTTGAGGTGGAGAGACTAATGTATTGCTTGCTGCTTTTCCTCAAATGTTTTAGATCCTTAGAGCTGTTTATTTGCTTTATGTAGCATGTGGGAGCCTGAGTGAGAGTCCAGGACATTAAGCACAATACGTGTTTAATGCTCCGGAGAGTTTATTGTGCAAAGTGTTAGGTGTTGTTCAGACAATGTAAGCTCGACACTGCAAATATAGAGACATATATTTGTCTTGACCTCAAACTGAAGTAAAAGGTCCAGACTGATCCAGTAATAGCAGGAGTGCAGTATTTTCCTCTCAGGTTGTTTGTTTTTGAGTAAGAATCTGATCATCTGGGAACACAGACCGTGCCTGCAGTTCACTTTCATTTTTTTTTTCCCTATCATTTATTATTTTTATTCAACACAGAAGAGTCTTAGCCATAAGTGGGAACAAGGTGTCTGAGAAATTACTGCCTGACTTTGACATTTGTACTCAGTCTCTTCTGTTAAGCCTTGCAAAGAGTAAGAACAGTTTGCTTTGTAAAGGAAGAAATGAACCCCAAGAGCATCTGACAAGACATAATTATTTGAAAGGAAGCTAATAGGAAATTTTTCAAAAAGCCTGTTGGCAGAATTTGGAGTTTCTGCTGCTGAATAGATCTCTTGTGGTTTGAATCTTGCCATTCCTAACCACACAGTCCCAGTGATCACTCTGGGAGCTGCCATCTCAGTGTTTAGTTAAACATGCCCGTGTCAGCACTTTAATACAGCTTTAAGTGACAGCAGTATTGGGCTGTCCCCAGCCTCATTTACTGGTGAATAATCATGTCATGCAAAGTCCATTACTGCCGTTCTGCATCCGTGCTGCTGGGCTTGCCCATCACTAGCAGCTAACAAAGAAGCACAACATAAATTAGCCACTTAACTTAAACCAAAATGCAGCTGGAGCATTCATTAGGCTCCTTGAAAAATCTCATCTTAACTGTCAAAGCTTAATACTTTCACTAGTTCTTGGTTGTTTGTTTATTTTTTTCTTGACAGTGAAAAGTTCTGGAGCTTTTACTGAAGTTTTACATCTTAAATTTTTTGGGAGGAGTGGTAGGCTTGTTTGCTGTACAAATTTTTACTGAAGATGTAGTATCCCAGTGTGGTACAATAATTTACATAAATATCAGTTCTGACTTTTTAACTATTGTCACTGTGCCTTCCACAGAACTTTAAATATTGTGATCTTTATCAAATGCATTATTCATAGGATTAATATAGATACCTCTTGCCCAGGCTTACTGAAAAGTTCCACAAACCAGAGAGTGCACATCTTTCACTTGTTACTTGGCTTGAGCCATTTCATCACATCAGAGCTACTGAAATCTGCCATTCAGTGGAGTTAACAGTTTACTCTGGCTGTGATCTGGACACTCACTGTGTCCAGATTGCTCCTACCATTAGCAGCACTTGAGTAAACATTTCAGAGAACATAATTACCTTTTGTGTGTGTGTATTCTATTTATAATCTCAAATCCTCGCTTCCTCTGTTGCATTCTCTTATGCCCAGTTGGCTGTTAGAAAAGAAATCAGTGATTTGTGTTTAAATTATCAGAGCTAATCAGATGCCACTGCTCATGCTACCAGAATGATATCTTACATGAAGCTAACTGGATAATGGCTTAAGCACTACTTAACTGAAGTCCTCAGTATAAAGCAGCGCTCCCTAAATCATGAACTGAATTTTGTCTGCTCATCAGCTGAGTTCCTCCTTACTGTGTTCAGGTGGAGCAGCAGCAGGATGATGAGAATCGCTGGTCTTGTGGCATTTATCTCTGAGATGCTCTATTAATCATGTGCCATTAACATATTCACCTGCATGGGGAGTAAACCAAGTCATGGACTTGGCAGAGGCAAAATCTGTTGCAGGGGCAAACTTTGAGACAAACTGAATTTTACTTCAGTTGATACAACTGAAGTTAATTCACTCTTTTCTTTAGTCAAATATTTTGACACAATCTGAGTTAATCAACCTGCTCTTCAAAAAAATATTGAAAAGGTCATACAAAATAATATCCAATTTGGAAAAGGGATTTTCATTAAAAAAAAAAGAAAGAAACAGGAAGGAGATGCATATCTTATCTGAGTGCAGTAACTGCTAAGTTAAAAATAATTAGGATATGAGACAGCAAGTATCTCTAAATATATGTAAAGAGCAATTCTCAGTAAAATACATGAACTTGGGTTTACCCTCTTTTCAGTTAATATAGAGGTTGGGATTGGGAGCTCACTTTTTTTTTTTCAATTAACAGAGAGAAAAGCTATTTGATACAATCCAAGTGGTTTACCATGCATTTCAGGTAAACCTGGTAAATTGATTATCTGCATCTCCCAAATAATTTCACTTGCTTATTAATGATAATTGCTGCTCATTGGTGAATAAAAAGCTGTAAATGTTATGTTAACATCACAGAAATAGCAACAAAAAGCCAAATGTCCCAAATGTAGCATTTGTCTAAGGTTCTCCTCCCCTGGCACTTCACTTAGACAGTTCAGTGTTTTATTGCATGCTAAGACTTTCTACAATTTAGACTAAAAAATATTTTTTTTCATAGTAGCTTTTATGTTACATGACTATAATTTTTTAAAATCTTTCTTTCAGTACTGTGATTTTCTGTGGAGAAAAAATATTTTGTTGCATGTAAGAATATTCAGTGGTCCAGAGAGCAGTGCTTAGGCATTATTTTACAGATATGTAAATACATATGTATATATAAATTAATTTAATGGTGATATTTATAATTTCCCATAGACTTGAAATGTTTCAGTAGAGAAGTTTTAACAGGGTACAGTTTGGCTGAGGAGGACTGGATTTGTTTAGACATCTTTTTCTCTCTTTCAATGCAGTTTCTATGAGCTGCTAAATAGCAGAGCTATTGCTGACATTTGGCTAATTGATTAACATAAAAAGGCTTTTGATTTGTTTCATATCTGAATATTTTTGAATATGTAAAACTCCTTGTATTTCATGGCATCTTACAAAAAAAAAAAATTATTTTTCTTTTTTGCATTTGATTGCATTGGTGAATTTTTAGGGTATGAAAAGAGTAGTTTGTGCCTGTTAGGGAAGAGCAGATGGTTTTGTTTCTTTAGAAGAGATCTTATGAGATTACAGAGTTCTTCAGCCAGTAAAGATTTCCACTGTAATCATACAATGAACTGGGTTAGGGACAGTATTTTGATACTGAATACACCTATATAATAAATAAAAATTATCATTGATAGGAAGTAAAGCAAATTCTGACCTCAAAAAAAGTTTCTGGGCTATGAGGGCTTCATAGCTCTTAAAAGGTCCTTGTGTCCTGAAATGACTTCTATATCAAAATGATCCAGCTCTGTTGCAAATCAAGCAAAAATATTTAATTGAATTCTTAAATGCAAAGCTAAATAGATTATAATTTCCATGAGCTTCAGAAATAAGCCCTATATTGGAAGTTATTGCAGTTGTTTATTAATTCCTTTTTTAAAAGAAAATAGGTTAATACACAGAAACCAGAGGTTTGAATGAAAGATAAATATACATGGCTTCAAAACTATGAGGGATTTTTAAAGTGTCCTTAAGAGCAGCATCTCCGTGGTCTCATAGGTAGGATTTCTGCTAAACCTCAGAGGTTTTCGAGGTAGTAAAATATTTTATTCCTCTGGAAAAACCCAGTGGCTTTTTGGACCATTTATTTTCTCAGGAAATGCACTGCTTGTTTTGATTGTACTAGGGATAAGCTTTCTTCCTGGATACTCTCTTCTAATTATTAATCATGGAATATTGCCAGAGAAGGTTTAGCTCACAGGAGCAGGAGCACTTGACTGACAGAGAGGTGTGTGTGTGTGTGCTCATAAAAACTTGATAATGCCTACTGCAAAAATCCTGGGGTTTAGCCCATACTGGGTAGATCCGGTCAGTCTTTAAGACAAGGTAATGTTTGTCCATGTTGTGTGCATGTTATTCAGCATCTCTTCTTTAAAATCAAAACTGAAGTTTACTGAGGATGCAAGCAGAGGTCTGTTGCATTTCAGCATTGTAAGAAGTGGCCAGAATGTATATGGGGAGCTCTGAGAAATCAAGTCTTCTCCATTTCTTCAAATCCTTCCTTCTAATCTTACAATCATTTCATCCCTCTCTCTAGCGAATTCCCTAAAGTAGAGGAATACTTACATGTGTCTTTTAATTGGTATATGAAAATGTTTATTTTTAGGCTCTGGAAGTGTAATTAAAAAAAAAAAAAAAAAAAAAAAAAAAAAAGCAGCAAATCCAAATGCCTGTAGAGAGATATTTAAACTTTGAGACTTTCTTTATCTCAGATGTTTCTGCTCCATTATTCATGGGAGAGGGCTTTATATCACTTGTACCTAGCCAGCCACAAACTTGTTCTATTTCAACCCATTTCATATTAAAGATTAATTAACAAGATCTGAATTTTTTTTAACCATTCTGGAAGCTTTGGGGGAAATGCTAGCATGTGTATGCAATTGCAACACACAGAGCACATGAACTTAAACAAGATAGTTGAGGTAGCAATAGGATTCATAAGTATTTGCACAGATTTTCAAAACACCCTGATGGGAGGGATGATTTCACTGTTCTCTTTCCTTTCCCAGACAGCCTGGAAGAGTTACCTGGTTGTGAGCCCAACACCAAGTCAGAAAGTGTAAAAGGTTAGGGTTTGATCCAGGGTAAATTTTGATCTTGCATCTGGAGAGTGTTTCACATATCTCTGTGCTATTGGATGTTAGTTGAAATGTTTTGGAAATTAATTTTTCAGAGAGTATTTCAGAAGCATTTCCAAAGTTCCTTTTCTACTTCTGGGTTGTGGCTATTCTGTGCCTGGTAGGGAAATGATGACAGCCTTCACTACAGTTTGTTTAGCTTTTATCCACAGAATATAACTTAAGGACTCTTTCAAAAAATCCCTGCATATTTCTTAACTATTTAAAGCTTTTTTTTTTTTTTTTTTTTCTATGAGAAGGAGTTCAGTGAGAAGACTTGGCCAGTAACTCCTCTCTGTGCTGGTCAAAGAACTTACGGAGCAAATCGTTCTCAGTTTCATACAATTATTCTACTGAAAATAATTTGGATTCTTTTCAATGATTTGGCCTTGGTTAACATAAATAGGTCTTGGGTATCATTTTTTTTTAGCATACATACTGGTCTTTATATAAAAATGGGATAAATCTGATAGTAAGCTACAAATGTACTGCAAGAGTTACCCCTAAATTATTTCCTAGTGACTGACTTGTGCTTTTGAATTCACTGAAGCAAAAACATTCACTGTAACACAGTCAAAAATGAACAAAAAAGCTTAGGGGAAGAATGACTTTAGAATGTCTCATAATTCCATTATGAGACAGATAACAATAAAACATGGAGCAGGAAACAGGTGAGCATAAAAACACTGCATATTCATAGAGCATCCTGGTCAGCATTTCTGATTCCTTGCAAAATGTCTGGGTGGAGGAATCACAAGGCTCTGCCTGGGAAAACAGCTCCTTTAGGCAAATATTGCAGCTGCATTTGTGAAAATACTCTTATTGGGCTGAAATCTGTTGTTTCCCAATAGGCATGATCAATGAAGGCTTTGCCTAATTGGAACACGTAGGTGGGAGTTGATTCTCTTGTCTGTTTTTTCTAAGATCTAATTCTGCATTATTGGAACATTTAATGTTCCCTGTGCCAGTCAAGAATACCTGGAAATTGATTTTTGGTTCAATAAGAGCCATTTGAGAAAATATAAGAGGACACCTCACACGTGAATGACAGTTCTTGTGTTTCTACTCTGACTCTTTAATTTTTTTGCATATTGCAAGATAGACCAGAATCAGTCCCACTATTTCTAGTAATTGGTGATTTTCTCCGTGCAAGACTCCTCACAGGTGGATTTTGCAGATTAATCCATAAAAAAAGTACTTCTTAAGTGTTTCCAAGTCAAAAATGAGTCTAAACAAGGGGGAATTACCCAGTAAGATTTAATAAAAACTGCAAGTGAGAATAATTGGGAGTTGAGGAATGTCAGTCTGGAAGGTTCTTGAATAGGGTTCACATATTATTAACATAGCATAAACATATATTTATACATATTTCTGGTATATATCACATATATAAACAAAAATGGTTTAGAGGAAAAGAATCTAAGCTGAGACAGGATGTCTCATTTATTGCTAGCAACTGAGGAATCCGTAAATCTTTAACTTCTTAGGAATGTTTTATTAAGTTCATTTATCTTAGTTCATAGCTACCACTTTTGAATATCACCTCTGCATTCTCTGACAATATTGTTAAAAGTGAAATTGATGGTAGTAATATGTAGGCAATTTGAAGAATCATGTTGTTTTCTGATTGTTTCTTAGAGTGGATATAAGATGTATACCCCTAAGATGATGACTAGAAAGGGGTCATCTGAAGGAATCTCCTCTCTAGTCCTGCTCAGAGAGGCAAAAAAGATAGGAGCTGTCAAAGAGGATTTATGAAGAGCAATGTGGAACTGCAGTATGTTTTCTTTGGCTTTTGCAACACCTGATGGCAAAGGAAAACTTCAAAGACAGTTAAGATATGCAGAGATTTTACCTAAATGCCTTCATAATTTTGCAAACTGGATTTTTCCTGATTTGATGACATAACTATCTAAAGCTGCTGGAAAGATATGAAGGTAACTCATTATAAAATGATTAACTTCTGATGTTGGGGAGAGAACAACGACTTAGAGCCAGAGGCAGCAGGTTGGCCAGCAGAGAAGCCTTTTTGTGTGGAATAGAGACATCTCCATGATCTCTCACACTTTGTCCACGGCCTTGGGACTGGAAGTGGCAGGGTCTTGTGCAGTCTGTTCTGTGTTCTTCCACCTTTTGCTTTGGTGCCACGGCAGTGCAGCAGCTGTTGCCTCCTGCCTCGCCGTCAGCCCGCCCTCGGTCTCTCAGTGCCACCCGAGCTCTCCAAAATATGTCTCGCCCAGGCAGGAAAGAAAACTGGGTCACAGGCAAGCCCAAGTAGGCCAAGTTATTGCTATTCAGCTGCTTTTGTTTGAGTTCTCTTCAGCCTCTTCAAGTCTGCTTATTCTTTTCATTAAGCTGTACTCAGAGCTGTGGTGTTTCAGCAGTGTTTGTTCAAGGCTCAGGACCTATGGCTATGAGCTGTCCATCACGACTGCCACAGAGAGTAATGTGAATATTTTTAAAAGACATGAGGCTGAGGGATGCAGAAAGGGCTGTCATGTAAAGCTTGAGTCAGAAAACACTTGGCCATTACTGCTTGGCAAAGTGAGCTTTGTGTTAAAATGTTGTGATAAGCCAGAGGTAGTGCTTGCTTCTGGCACGGTATTTCCATTTGCAGTTTTTTAGATAAAAATCATGACCAGAAATGTTACAAAGCACATCAGAAGCTGCCCTGTGCTGTTGGAATGACTATTGTGTATGACAGCTTCTGGCTCATAAAACCCACCCAGGCAGCCTTTGTAGACATGTTTATTACTGGTGCCTCCAGACAGGCTTTTGTTGAAAACATTTGACATTGGTGTAATCTGTCCTTCAGCTTGCCACAGAGTGACTGTGCAAAGCTGTTCCCTTTCATGCAGTAAGAAAATGATTCAGGAGCTCCACAGTCAATTGGTTGAGTGCCAAAAACCTCCAGTGATTGTCCTGCTCTGCTCTGCACTGGTGTGATGTGTGCAGATTTGGGCACCACAGTATAAAAGAGACATAAAACTACTGGAGGGTGTCCAAAGGAGGCCAGAGGATGGAGAAGGGCCCTGAGGGGAAGCCGTGTGAGGAGTGGCTGAGGGCACTTGGTCTGTTCAGCCTGGGGAAGAGGAGGCTGAGGGGACACCTCACTGCAGGTACAGCTTTCTCCTGAGGGGAAGAGGAGGGACAGGCACTGATCTGTGCTCTGGGGTGACACTGACAGGAGCCGAGGGAACGGCCTGAAGCTGTGCCAGGGCAGGTTGAGGTTGGATATCAGAGGTGGCTGGACAGTGGAACAGACTCCCAGGCCAGTGGTCACAGCAACAAGGCTGGCTGAGTTCAAGAAGCGTTTGGACAATGTCCTTGGGCACATGGTGTGACTCTTGGGGTGGTCCTCTGCAGGGCCAGGACTTGGGCTCCATGATCCTTGTGGGTCCTCTGCAACTCAGAATGTTCTGTGACTGTGAATCCATGAATGGACACTGCATGGCTCACTGGGCAGCCTGGCCCACCACCCAGCTGTCCTCATGGGAAGAGGCTCTTCCTCACACCCAGTGGGAAACTTGTTTCAATTACAGTTTGTTTCATCCTTCTGCCCTGCGCTGCTGACTCCATTTCTCAATAATCTCCTCAGAGTCAGAGATAATTTGGTATTTATTTTATTTGAAAGTCACTTTTAGCTTAAAAGTCATTATGTGTGTCATTCTGACAATACTTTTCCTATTGCTGTGTTTAATTTCTTATTATTCTGTAGACTATAAGAAATTATGTTATACTGTATGGTTCCATATAACCATGAATCCTTTTGAAGTAGCAAGTCTATGGATTTTTTCTGACAATTACTGTGCTTCACTCGCTAAAAAAAAAAAAAAAAAATCAGCCCATGCAAGGGATTTTGAAATTTGAAATGCTGTTAGTAAAAAATGTATATTTTTAGTCAAGGAAAGAGTGGCAAAAGTTTATCTTCTCTTGAAGGGTAGTACAACGCTTACAAAGCTTGTGCATGTACCTGCTTGCCTTTAAACATATGTTTGTATCCTTTTGAGCTGCAATTTACACTTGTTTAAAATCCACCTAAATATATTAGTACAGAGAAGTTGGACTATATACTGGGTTTCATATACATCAGCTGGCAGGCCTGGAAGAGGAATACGAGTAATTCCTGTGTTCTCAAGCACCATAAAACTTTCTTTTAGCCGGGAGCACAGTTAGGGTGTGTTATTGCTGTCGTGCAGTGTGTCAGTCGCTGGAAATGCCCTCCTGTAGTCCTTCTGCAGCACAGGGCTGTGCTGAGGCTCGCAGGCAGCAGTGCCAGCAGTCCCACACCCAGACAAGCTGGCATTTGAGCAGCTCGGCTCTGGAAGCTGCTGCCAGCCTGCAGCCACTGCCAAGCTCATGAGGCAGATCCCTCCTCGTGGGTGAGAGCTGGGAGTGCACTGCTAGACGTTCTGTGGGCTGAGGGCTTCACTGCATCATCCTGGCACCGCTACTGGCATTAGGAGACTCTGGGCACCTGCCAGCGCTCAGGATGAACGGCTCCGTGCCATCGCTCACCTTGGCAGAAACGCCGGAGGATTAAAGGAAGAGTGTAGCTGCTTACAGACACCATATTTACTTTTCTCTCTCTGCCACCACAGCCTGGTTTTCTCTCTGATCATTTGTCCAGCCTAGACCTGAGTGTTGCAGTCATTGTGGTGAGCAGAAGTGCACTTTCTGTGCTGGGGACCTGAGTGAAGGGATTTTTTTGTGACGAGGTGAGAGGGATGCCAGTGTGCCTGTAGAGGTGAGGACAGAGCACACTGAACCAGATCTCTGTCTCAAAGTGCCACTGGCTCATGGAGGCAGGGAAAATCAGCAGAAGAAATGTGCACAAAAGTCCTTCAGTCCTCCCCGTGGCTGGGAGCTGTGAGTGGAGGTGTCTTCACGGGGAGCGCAGACTGACACACCGCTCCGTGTGAAGGGCACTCTGTCGGCCTCTCTCGCTTTGTCACATCCATCCCTGAGCACTGGCTCCTGGGAAGGTGAGGCTTGGAACAAAAGGAAGGCACTGCATAAATACATAGTCCTGTGCCTGCAGAGTCTTCTTCAGAAACTGTAGTACCTCAGTGGGAACACAGTGTCCCTTGTCACATCTTTCTTCATCTGACTAAAGCCCTTGTCCTTGCCCTCTGAGTCCTCACCCTCCAGAGCCCTCCAGGCAGAACATCACATTTCTCTTTAAGTGTATGAAAAGCAAAATATGTTGCAAGTTATTAACGATCATTTTCTGTGATTTTCCTGTCACTGCTCTCACCACATTCTAAAAAAAAAATAAAAAAATCTATAAATGCACCCTGGTTAAAACAGTAGCAGTCAAAAGAAATGGCACTTAATTATGATATTGGTTGACTTGCTGCGAGCTCCTGACAATGTAGCCATCAGCAATAACTGTCAAATACACTTTGGCAGCTCTGAGGTTAGCTTGAGATTTGAGTGGAATGTTCAATACCAGCAATTGAGCAAGATATTGGAAGAAATTCCAGTGACAGGGCTTTGTTGATAGGAGCAATGCAAGCTGAGATCAAGTAAAACATCATTTGGGAAATTAAGATGTTATTATGTGTTAGTATTGCCTAGGATTTTAGGAATAACAACCCTCATCAGCTAAGTAATTACTAAAGCAGAATTAAAGAATGCTATTGCTTTATAAAGCCATAATATTTTTATGTAATAAACTTCTCAGAAACTACCTTTATGGAGTTACATAGAAAATGATTATGTCACTTATCCAGGGCCTATTGCACTTAATGGTCTTTGGATTTATCCATGTATATATGTATACATCCTAAAGGAACCTTGATAAACTCTAGAGTAACTCAAGCAGGAAGTTTGTATCTAAATATCCTTCCCCCTGGTTCCTCCAGTTGCCAGCACTAAGCGTGGCTGAAGAAGGGCCTCAGGAGAGCTGGAAAGCTCAGCTCAGCATGGATTTTGCAGAAATGGAAGGTCATAGTGCAAGAAGAATAAAGGCAGAATGGAAGTTCACTTTGGAAGATTTTTCATGCTGATGGTGGGGGGAAAAATATGTTAGCAGAGACATTTTAAAAGTGCAGAACTGTGTGTGGTTATAAGATTTAGAATAAAAAATAAGGACAAGAAGGGAAGGTAAGAGAATTAGAGAAGATGCAGAGAAGTGACAAAAAGCAGCCAAAAATTAAGATGGGAAAAAGGAGTGAGTCATCATTGTGGAGCAGGATACTACACCATTTCCCACACATACTTCAGGCTCTCATACAGAATTGTAGAGCTCACACGTTCTGTCAGAGTGAGCAAGAGAACCAGCTGGAGGCAATCCTGTGCCTGTGCTTCAGCAGGGAGCTTGGGCCAGGTGACCCCACCAGTGATCCCTTCCAGCCTTACCAATTCCATGAATAATGGAATTATCCACTTTCTGTGGGAAATCTATGGTTTGAAAGGCATCTAGGACATGCTGAATAATTGATATCCTGAAAGAATGTATGTGGAACCCTAAGCATTGGGAAAAAAACTTCACCAAAACCAAATCCTTCTGGAAGAAATGTTATTTTTATTATTTGTTAAAAAACAAATCACCATGCAGTTGTAATATTTTTCAATCTTCAAGCTTTTGTTTATTTATGCTTTGAAGCTTTTTGCCTCCCTAAGACATGTAGTAGAAGTTGGAGATGCTTGGAGCTGTGATTTTCAGTAAGCAAAAGTGGCATAAAGAGTGGAGTAGATGATATAAAGAGTTGATTGTAGATCGAGTAGATGAAGTCTCAGATATTAACTCAGAGGTGTCAGTACCTAGCACACAAATGGGTTTAACTGTAAGTTCAGTAGTGTTGTACACTGCTTAGCAACAACTGCAACATCAGGGTGTTATCAACATAATTCTCTTACTGAATCCAAAATACAGCACTGTACCAGCTACCAGGAAGAAAACTGTCCCAGCCAAAACCAGTAGCTATTAGTTTTAGCTACTGGCTCAGTACTGAGGTGCTAGCAGGCAAGGGTGCTATAAAGAGGCTTTGCACCACCTAACTGTGCAGACCACTGAAAAGGTTTAAAACCCCTCCTGCTGTTCCTCTGAAATGTTCTCTCAGTGTGCTTTTGCAGTTGGTTTCTTTGGTATTGCTCCATTGCCATTCATTTTTTGGTGGCTGCCTCAGTCACTGGTGCTGGTGCTGTCCTGTTCATGTGGATTCTCCCTGCTCCCCTCATTCCATGGGAAAGCACTCACACAGCACTGACATCAGGGCTCTCTCTTGTGCAAGGTGAACACACACAAAGCAAAAGCACAGAGGGAGGGGATATTGGGCTCCAAAGTTTCTTCCCAATGGAAGAACAGGGGGCAAAGCGTCCTGCCTCATTGTGCTGGAAAGGTTTGACTGTCTGTATTCACTGGTGTCTAATTCCTCTTGCTGTCCTCAAACTATTTAATTTTCATTTTTTGTAGCAAGGGCAGAGCTTTGTGTTCAGAAACCAGTAGGTGCTTATGGGGCTAAATGCTGATGGCTCACAGAGTTATAACTGAGCTGGGTATGCTTGGCTTAGTGAGGAGTGTCATTTTTGGCCTATGCCCTTCTGTACTGAATAGATGACAAAGAACCATGGTGCTCTGTGGGGTGCCAGCCCCCTCCATTTTAGACATGATGTGGTGTTTTGGGGGGAAGGAAAAGAGTTTCTTTGAAAATGTCTGCTGCTTCCCTGCTGCTTCCCTGCCTTTTCTTCCAAGAGCTGCTCATTGCTTTTCTCTGCTACAACTCAGCTGCTGGAGTACCACAGCATACAGAGCCACGTGCAGCCCTTGTTGCCCAGGAGGATCTTGCATAAATCTTTAACTTTCTATCTCAAATCTGCAAGCTTTCATGTGTGATTAGGGCAAGAGTTCATCTTCTTTAGGCCTAGCTGTTTGGCCCATCATTTCACATCCTATTACTATGATACTATGTCTTCAGTGCCCTGATGTTTTAGTAGAAATGTCCTCAGCAGTGGCCTAATGTAAAATAGAAATGAAATGTTTCAGATCTTTTAGTGGTTTCTTTTCTCTCCACCAGCTATCAAGTTTCTCTCCTGTGGGACTCCTTCTCCTTAGGGGGCTGTTTCTTAGCTGCTTATCCCTTCCACACATCAGCAAAAGTGCAGGCAGCCATCAGGCAGGAAGATTACTGCCAGAGGATCACAATCTTAGACAGCTTTACCCTTTTATCATAAGTTTTTTTTCAGTGTGCTCATTGTCTAAAATATCACCATAGATTTTTAGCTGTCAGCCTCTATTACCCAGATAAGGTTTTTTTCCCTTATATCCACACTGAAAATTAAGTTTAGGGAGGGAGGGAGGAAGAATGGTCTTCATATTTATCTTTTTCTTATACTTAGAAAGCTCAAGTTAAAACATGTATATTCAGGTTGTATCAAAAATTAATAAGATAAAAAGAAAGGTTCATATGTAACTTTAATTCATTTAGTATATAATAAAAATGTATTACAGGTTGGCATACTTGCTATATTTTTGCAATAGTAGAAAGTCTTGGGAAAACTTAGAATTGCTATAATAAATTCTAAAACTGAATCGTTCAGTAAGGAAAATTAGAGCTTGCACACAGAGAACTGATGAGATTTAGGTAGTGAATTTGGTTAGTGGCTGACCTTATCCATCTTGGAAATAAAATGAAAATAGATAAAGTTTGTAATAGGATTGGTTTGTCTTACTTGTAAACTGTCAATACAAAAGAACTTGTAACAAGGATTTTTCTTAAAAGGAAAAAGTTACCTCTCATCCCTTCGCTTCCTGTGGGGCTGTTTCAAGCCTAAAATTTAATGAATATGTTGCAGTGAATGTACTTAAAAGTGGCTTTGAGAGTTTGTTAGATTTGAGTTTGGATGTAGCTGGCACAAATCCCAAGTTCCCTGCAGATAAACAGAAAAGATAGTTTCTTAGAATACCTAAGTTAAAATTAATTTACCTTCAGAATTAAGATCTTGCTGTTTGAAAGTGCTAATCAGATTTTCCCTTTATTACCAGTAGTGCTTACTAAGACTACTGGGACCTTCACTCCTGCTGTAACCATAGACAAAACAAGACCTATATAAGATTTTGTAGTTTTTTGGGGTTTTTTTTTCAGTTTGGGTTTTTTTTTGTTCTTGGGGGGGTGATTAATTCATTGCCCCATTTTTAATCCCAAGCAAAACCAGTGCCAATGTAGCATCAATGCTGTGGAATCATGTACTCAAATGAGGTCTGTCAGACATGTTGAACTGTCTGTGTTTTCTTTTCTGTCTTCTGTGTGTGCAGAAATGATCTCCCCAGTGTTAAATGCCAATAGTCAAACAATGTAAATATCATGCAGTTGTAATATACAGCAGGCTGCATCTGTCTCGCTTTGCTTTCATTAAGACCCTTGTGCTGTGGACGTTCCACTTGTAGAAGAAAATGATTTTGTTCATCTTTGTTATAATCAGAATTATCGAACAGTTCTTCCCAAGAGAGAATCACTGTGAAAACCATGAAATGTTTTATGAACTTTTGCCAGCAGAAGTCAGCTTGCTTTGTTTCCAGTCTGAGATGGGAATCTGTGCAATTAACCTTGACTCCGTCCTCTCTGTAAATGATAGCAGATAAAAACTTCTGCTTCTGATTTGGGGACCTAAGTGTCTTGAATCCCTTTTAAAAGGGAAATTCTACCCAGACAGATGAAAGTCTCAAGGAATAAAACTCAGTGTATTTTAAAAGTAGCTGAGACTTAGTAAAAACCATGATATTTTATGTGAAGTAATCCATATGCTCTTAAAGATGTTGGAACAGGATTGTCTGGGGTGGGTTTATCTATTTCATGTATTTGCAAAGACTTCATTCCTTTCAAGGTTAATATGTTTACATTACATTTTGTCATGTTAATCTCTGCAATGGGAGAGGTAGTATCCCTGTGGTTACAGAAAGAACAAGGGTCTTGACCTTGCCAAGGTCAAAGAAGAAATTTGTGAACTGTGCCTTGTAGCATCTCAAGTGTTTCGCTCTGCCTTCGCACAAGCCACAGCATATGGCAGGGAATCTGTACAGTAGGTTTTTGCAAGTGCAGGAACAGAGAAAACTCTTGGGAGAGTGGAATGTCTGATGCTGAGGCAATCACAGATTTTGTGGAACATGCAGGCTTTTTTTACTCTCTTCATGAATTAAATTTAGGATGCTGTATATAGTTCAGTACTTCTCACACATAAATCTGAGTATATTGAGAAACATGCTTTAACTACTCTCTTTTAACTTGTGGGAATCCATGTTTTATTGAAAATCTTGATATTGTGAATGAGGTTTCCATGTAATCATCCCCCATTGCTGTCTGTGGGACTTTGAGGCTGCTGGACACCAAAGAGAGTTTGAGTATCGAGGTTCACTTCAGAAGTGAGGTACTGGCTCTGCAGGATATTCCAGTATGATGTGGAATTGAGGTGTGGCAGGAAAGGCATGGGCAGGGCATGAAGGGAAATGCAAAAAGCGTGGCAGTGAGGCCACAGCAAAGATCACAGTGCCCAGCTCGCTGCCTCTGCATGGCTCAATTTTTGCATGGGGACAAAAAAAACCCCAAAGCCTTGCCTGCATGCTGCCTTGTAATCTATTGAGGAAAAGCTGGCTCTGTGCACATGGAAAGCTATTGGGTTTCATGCATACCAATGACAAGATAAAGGGTTTCCCATATTTATTTATAGCATGTTGTTACTTGCAGTAATGCAGAGTGAGTCCTTTTAGGAGAAAGGGGTGAGGAAGGTAAGGGGATGCTGAGTGCCATTAAGGTTTGTGCTGTTTGGGCTGGGAATAAAAATTCTAGCATAAAAATTAATCTCCACATTTATTAATTTTCATGGGAAGTTTTTCTTCATGGAGCAAAGGTTAAGTAATGCATTTGTATGGTAAATGTCATAATTTCTCAGTTGGCTTGGTTTGAATAGTCAATAATTATTCTCTGTGATGCTTGTGACCATATTGAGATTTTATTCAAAAGCCATTGAAGTAAGCACAAGGGGGAAAGTTACTATTTTTGTTTTGTTATTGTTTGGTATAGGTCACATGCACAATGCTGTTCTTCATATTTGAAATCCCTTTCAAAGATATTTCAACTCACAACAATACACAAAACACACAATAGAACCAGAGGATCCAGTGATTATGGCTGGTAATGATAATGTGGATTTAGGTGCTGACAAAGCCTATATAATTAGTTTCAATTAACTCATTTTTTTCCCCTCAGTAATATGGTTAGAATCATACTAAAGGACCTTGTACCAGCATTCTTCCTTTTATAATAAAGTCACAAAGAAGAGGCCAATTTCAGCTTGTGTGCAATAAAAAAAAACAAAAAAAAACCTACCATATCCTTTAGAAGTAAGAGACATGAGAAAAATGTTTCTCCCCTACACTTTTTAATCCTCTAAAGATGTATGTTCATGCTTCAGTAGGTCTTTCCACATGTATAAAGCAAAAAGGGTACAGCCTGTAAGAGTAAATTTTAAAGAGCAAGGGAATTTAAATACCCAAACCCCCTAGAATACAACGTGTACTTTTTTTTCCTAATGAACATGAAATTTAACTGTGCTCTGAGCCATGGGTTAGTGGCAGTCATCTTGTGTTTCATAATAGCAGCAAACAAGTGAGATAAGCTTAGAAAAATTTCGTAGCAGGTTGGAAAATAAGAAATAATCAGTAGCACAATTGAGAATGGGCTCCACATGTAAGGGGGCACAAAGTGAGTGGGGATTTATCTTTGTGAACTCAGCCTTGCCACAGGCACCGTGTTCCGTGTGAGTTTGTCTTGTCTTTATGTTCTGAAAAGGCCTTTCTTTCCATCATTTCTATTAAACAAATAGTCTGCATCTACACAGTTTGCTGTGTTACTTTTCAGCACTGTGGTTGTATTTTTTCTCAGTAGAGGTTGTGTATTTTTTGTAATTTGAATGCTTGGTGAAATTCACATTCTGTAGTCTTAATCCTCAAGTGGATTATCTAGGAATATCCATGGCAGTTTATATTTTGGTTTTTAGCAGAAATATTTTCTTGGCTGCTCATTAAATGAGGAATCCTCTCCCGAGAGTATTTATTTCAACAGACTGTAATTGAGGCGATGTACTTCACAAGGAATATATGAATATATGTGAATAAAGAGAGACTTATCATTTCAGTCACACTTTAGTTTACCTTGGGAAGTTAGTTTCAGTATGTAAATACGTGCATGCACCAGCTGATGCCAGTCCTTGAGTGAAGGAGAAGGAATTTGCAGTTCTTCTCTTTTCTGCACTTTGAATTTCTGCAGGTTTCTGTTATGTGAGAGCCCAAGTGCTTTGCCGTGCTCGGCTACAGCCTTCTCCAGATTCAGGCTGGTTTTGATACTCCTTGTCTGGAGAGGATCTCAGCTGTGCTACCTGTGCTCAGCACATTAGTGAGGTTAAATCAAACAAACCATGAGGAGACCTGCTGAGAAAGGCAGATTACATTGCTGTTAGTAAGGTGAATTTTAAATAAAGCCAGTGTGGAAGATTAGAGAATGAAAAAATGCAGAACTGATTATATTTAAAGATGTTGGAGACAAAAAAATGGTGGAATCCGATACGTAAATAAATATTTAAAAGATGTAAAAATGAGCAAAGGTGTCTAGAGAAATGGAGTGCAGTTAATCAATAAGAACTTCTTTAAATATGCACTGTACAAAGTAAACAAAAAAGAAAGAAAATATTGATCAGCATGTGTTGAAAGCTGGTGACAGGGATTAATCTGACTACACAAAAGACTTAAATCTTCACATAGTTGTTTCAGCAAGATAATATTGTCTGGTCTCTGAATTGCTTTTATCTTGGTAAGGCTTATTCTAAATCATCTTTAACAAGGCAGTGATCACTATTGAGGACTAACAAAAGAGCATAGCTGCATTAAACTCACAGTTTCTCAAAAACAAATAGCAAGAGAAAATATAAAGTATTTACTGAGGGCATCTGTTGAAAGAAAATCAAAATTAAGCCTATTTGCACACATTAATTGAATGAGTTTGTTTTCATAAACAGATTTTTTAATTGTTACTTATATGGAATGTTTGATTGAAACTGCAGTTCATAACTGTATATGGTTTGGTTGTGACTTAGGCAGTAGGTGCTGAAATCAGTACTTAGGCAGAACAGGTTAACAATTGCTGAAATGAAGAGTATTTGAATGAGTTGCAGTGTTATTACATCAATGTAGGAATTCAAATTTGTTAGATTTGTGTATTACTGTGGAAATGGAAGGTGGGTAACTGTGTTTGCACAATTGCTTTTAATAGCAAACAAATTAAACCCCAAACATTTAGTTTAGTACCTATAAGGATTTACTGTCTAGATCCAGATTTTTTACTTCCCAGTGAGGAATAGGCCTAAAGGAACAGGAATCAGTTTTAGTGCAAAACAGGATTTCCTCCTGCATTACAATTTTTCCAGTTGTATTTTAGACAAGTGAAAAGACTATTTGTTTCTTTTTAAGATAGTGTTTTAGAAGTACAACTTTTATAATTTCATATTTAAATGATGAGGAAATGTCAGCAGAAGCTGAGGACATTTTGTATCTTAGGAATGGCTTCTGGATCACTGTGGTGTTTGAGAAAGCAAGTAGGCAAGTAATTAAAAAAATCAAGATTTGATACTGTAATTTCATTTTTAATAGCTTACAAAAAAAGAACTAGGACTTACAAGAGACAAATGCTTGTGTTTAAGATTCCAAATGTTTAGTAACAGCACTGTGATATTCATTCTTGAAAAATTAATAATCAGTACTGATTAGGATACTGTAGATGGTCTTCAGCGATTTGCCTAGATTTACCTCGGTGTTTTCATGCAATTATCTCAATTCACAAATTACCTGTTGTGAACCTGAGAGTCACAACCTTGGAGCTGCTGCCACATACTTGGCATGTGTGCCTGGTGCTCACGTCGGTGGGGAGCTCCAGCCTGGGAAGGAAATGGAGCCTTGTGGGCACACAGTGCTTGATAATCCTACGTGTTGGCTTTCCACCTGGAATATGTGGATGGAAATACTGCATGTTTGGAGGAACCAGTCTTAAAAAACAGCAATCTGTTTGGCATCTTAGCACTTTGAACTGGAAAAGTGGCTGAAAGAATAAACATAAAATATAGCACTTAAGGAGCTGTTGAATTGAATGTGTGGATCTCCAGTTGCTTATCAGCTCCTGCCTGCTGTCATGAATGAGTGTTTTCTCTTATTTACTTAGCTTTTTTTCTTTTTTTTTACTTTCATTCTCTTTCTGTTTTAAAGTTACTTAGACTATTATGAGATTTATAGAGAAAATTTGTTTTTTTTTAAAAAATAAACACTTATTTACACAAAGCAATATCTGGTGCTTCCTAGTAAAATAGACATTGGGTTCCATGCCAGTTCATTGAGTTAATTTTTTATTCTGGCATGTTTTGCATAAGCTCCAGGACATGGGAGTAAGGCATTGTAATCACCATCCAAATAAAAAATAAAAAAAAAAAAATTACATTTTTGGGGTAGTTAAAGGAGAACTCTGATTCTTGTGGGATATTACAAGAGCTCTGATGGCTTTTTTCCTTAAGCCAGAAAAACGCTGTGGTTGTAGAGCTCTTTATCCTATTGATGGTAAAATCTTTTTTAGAAAGAAAAAAATATTTTATTTCTTTTTTGTTTAAGAAAAGCTGAAAACCAGCATGTAGGGCAGAGAAAAGATTTAACTGTCCTGATTGTCTTTATTATGTATCTCTCAGAGTGTATTGGGGCCGTTTTCTAAAACTTCCCGAGGAGGCCACAAGTGCATGAACCTCACCTAGAGGAGAGGTTCAGAGAAGCATCCGCTCTGAGGAGGAGGAATTAGCTGGCCCAGACCAGTCCCTCGTATCTGTCCATTATCAGTGAAACCACGAGGTGCTGCAATGCCCTTTTTGCAGGAGCTGTTTGCTGTGCTTTCCTAACTGTGCCCTTTGCTGCCCACAGAGAGCGAGGAGGTGTACCAGCGCCAGGTGCTGTCCATTGCCTGCATCGTCTTTGGCATCGTCGTGGTGGGCATGCTTTGTGCAGCTTTCTACTTCAAAACAAAGTAAGAGCCTTCCTCTGCTCTGCTTGGGGTTTGGCTGCTGTCCTTTTCTCACAGCCTTAGGGTTCTTCAGCTTCTGCCCTCCTTCTGAAGTTGCTGCTGTCTCTGGTCTGGCCACAACAGTTCCCCATGGCTACACTGAGTCCACCCCAAAACATAAACAGGAGCAACACGTGTTTTTCTTTCTATTTTCTGATATCAGGAAAGGACAGATTGTGTCATTCCCAGTTCTTTTTTTTTTATTTGACAGTAATAATTTTGTGTCTTTTACTATCATGCAATAATCACTTGACTCTTCTGAAAATGACAGCTTCAACATACCATCTCCTTTATGCATTTCATTTCGTATCCCTGAATGTCCATTTCTGCATGCTGAGAACAAAAGTAAGGTTAGAAATGCAGAAACAAGTCCTCTGCAGATATCTGTAACCTGTAGCTAATACAGCAGCCCATGATGAAGGTGCATATTAGTATCTGTAACACAGAAGCACTTTGGCCTATCCAAGTACAGTGAAATCATCTGGACTAAACTATTTTTAAGTTAAATACTGTCCACTCTATATTTATCTTCCCAAATTAATATTATTTTATAATATTTATTGTTATGTGTGTAATAATATTTACTTATTTATAATATTTATTGTTATGTGTGTAATCTGAGTTGCAAAAAACTCATAGCAGTTACATGACACACATGTCAGTGCTCCTGTATCGATAAATATATTCTGTGTGGTGGTCATCCTTCATTCCTGTTCCACCTGGAGCTAATGAGAGAACACAATGTAAAAAAGTATCTGGTACCTGTGTGAGGCTAGTCAGGGTGGCTGACCATCAAAAATGTGAAAGTTGGCACTATTTAAAAGTTTGGATGTTTATCTGAATCCCCCTTTCTAGAATTTATTTTAATGTCTAGGAAATTTAATGAGGAATGGATTTGATTTAGAAATAAAAATTTAAATTGACATTTATATCCAGGGGGAGGGAAAAAAGAAAAGAAAGATAAGGAGGTCACCAGGTCCTTTTTACCCCTTTTTCTTCCCCTCAGACTTCAGGGGTAGGTTATGAGTGAAGATTTGAGTTGGTTCACGTTTTTTCTAAATTACTCTATTGTCTTGAGGGATTTTGTTTAATTGTTCTTTGGACATCCAGTGTGTCAGTCGTGCTAGCTGGGAAGGACAGACTGGCAGGACAGTTCCTCCCTGTACAGCAAACTCCTCTGCAGTGTAACTTGTGAGCAGAGACAGCCTCTTTGGCACTGCCATTAGAAATGTCACTATGCATTTTACATCTGCAGATCTTAGAAGAAAGAGTGAGTGAGAATCTTCCTGGGAAGGCTTGAGGGTTTTACTGATGAGGAGAGTTTCAGAAAAGGCAGGATGGGATTGTTAGGAGGAGGAACATGCCATCAGTGTCTGAGCACACTGTGAATAAAAAGCCCCTCTGTTATTCTCAGTGCCCCTCTTGGTCTTGCCCTGCTGTAGGGAGTGGTGAGAGCTGGGTTGGAACAGCCTCCAAAACACCCTGGCTTTGATGAGGAGGTGAGGAGAGTTATGTCTGAAAATAATGACTGGAAATAACACTTGAAAGAGGAACTTACAGGACAAGGGGTTTGGGGTCTGTCTGCATTATAAATACAACAGTTACTGAGAAGAGTTGAAGTGGGCTGGTGCCAGACTCTGGGAACTGAAGTTTGGAGAGTTATGAGAAAATGAGCACCCCTGGTTCAGTCAGGAGGCTTCAGACAATGTATGAATTGAGTAAGGAGACTGCTCAGTCCCTAACATCCTGGCTGTGGCTCCTTCTGGTGCTGTCCAAAAAGGAAATAAAAGTGTCTCAGCTGGGTCTCATGGGGGCCAGGTAAAATTGTAAATGTAACATTGGTCAGTGTCTTAAGGGTGTAAAACCCAACAAATTTGAAGTGCCCCAACACTTATCATATGTTAGCTTTTAGTCAGCAGGTTTTTGGGAGCTTCTTTTTAAGGCATGTGTACCCTGACTGTGCTTAAGAATTATCAAAGCATTCCTGTTGCATGGGGGTTATCTTGGGGTTTCATTTGACGTACAAGAAATTTAGAATATTGCTAACAGAAATAGAAACTCTGAGGGCATCCATTAAGAGAAAAGTTTCCATGAAGATCCTAACCCTCACTTACTTAGTCTGACAATTCCATAATATCAGCTGCTAGAAACAGGCACTTCCCTATATGCCATTGAATTAAAAGTCCTTTTTTAAAATAAATTCAATCTGAGAAAGTTTAGGACTATAATTAAACTCTCTGCCCTTCCAATTATTCCTTTTAGGTTAATCAAGAAAGTGCTGGAAGTGTTAGCAACAGATGAAGAATACAGTAATGGGCTGCCCTTTACAGCTTACACTTTTACAAATGACTAGTGACTTTATTTCTTGCTGAAGTAAGAACACTTCACTGCCAAATAACTCTAGTTATAGTTATAGTAGAACACATAAGGCCCATTTGTTTTGAAAACAAAAATTATAAAATAAATTTATTTATCAGCAAGTAACTTTGAATTATTAATGGTTTCTAGTTTTATAGCTGTGCATCCTATAGTTTTGCAAAATGAATATGCATAAACCTGATATTAATGTTAGGTTGCACGAACATAAAAGCAAATTAATGATTGGATTGTTTTTCTCAGCAAATTACCTTCAGGAATTTCAATTGTAGTGTTAAAAGTTGCAGTAGCGAAGCTGAATATTCCAGTTTACTTACACGTGTTTATATACATAGAAATAATTCTATTTATTTTTCTAAAGATTCCAAAATCAGTTTTGTTATTTTCCTGATTAAATTGTCATTTTTTATGTATATGAGAGGTTCCCAAAGTCTGATGCTGTGATCATGTTTCACTATCATTGTTCATAACTTATATGAAGTCATGCAAAAATTTCCTGAATATTCCATAACCTCTCTGGAGACCAACATGGAAGAGGCTGGTTTTCCAGTAGGACATAGGAATTTCCTCTGTGTATGTAATTTAGCTGGTCAGAAAATAGTTGTACATAAAAACTCTAAAGTTGCTTTTGTGAATCTCCCCTGGAATTTTATGAGAAGCTGAAGAGCTCATTTAGACATTTTACAAATTAAATTATTCAGTTTCATTGGATTCAAAAATTAATGAACATTAAAACATTTTTAAAAGAGATGTTTCAGACTCAACTGACTAATTTAATTTGACACTATATTCCTTCAGATTATATATCTATTCAGATTATTCCAGTATTAACTCTACAAGGTTTGGCTAAAGAAAATTTTGAAAGTTTTTTTATGCTTGAGAAATTATTTCCTCACCTACCTCTATTCACATATTTTACTAATTATGAGCTTGTCCTCGGTGACAATACTTAAAACATGCCACTCCTTTATAACATGCTTACAATATAAATTCATTCTTTTCCATTTGCTTCAAAATAGGATGCAAGTAGAAAGCCTAAGAGGTACTTAGAGTCCTGGATTTGTTATGGCTTATGACCTACACTCAGGAAACGAGCTGTAACAGAGGCTTTTAAGCAAGTACTTACAATTTGTTGAATTTAAGCAAATGCTTACATTGTGTCATACTGAACCAAAACTGAGGGACTCAAAGACTATTAATATCTATGTTATTAAAATTGAATATTTGAACTGTGATACTTCTCACCACTTACTTTCATATTGAGGGAACTTGTTCTCTCTCACTGCACTGAATACACAAGTCATTTCTGCTTTCTTATACCTTCCAGGAGTAGACACATATTCCTCTGTGAATAAGAAATTAAAATTAATTTTATACTTCATTCAGTGTCAAATTCACTGCCTGACCCAAGATCCTGTCAAACTTACTGATGTCACAAGGCTTTCCACAATCAAATTACCACAAATGTTTCAAAATGCTGCTGAAGCTTCTTTGCTGAAATTTAACTTTCAGTATAGAAAGGCCATATTTTCTTTATCTCTTATTGACATTTGCCAGAAATCACTTCCTTTGGAAATTTGGCTTGGCACCAGTTGCTGTCCAAAACCTGCTGGTGGCAGAATGAAATGCTGCTACTGGTGAGTCCTTGACATTACTGGGTTGTTTCCAAGGCCATTGTAGGTTCACTGCTGGAGATGCATCTTCTGGGGACAGAAAGGAAGCAAGGAAGGAAGGAAGGAAAGAATTAAAATGGTATTGTGAAGTTTTTGCTCATAATTGTTTAAAACTGATAGTCCCAGATAATGTAGCTTATCACAAAAAAAAAAAAAAAAAAAAAAGGAAACTGATAGAAGTCCTTAAAGGTATTTTGCTAACAGTTTTTCCCAGCTGAGATAACTTTTTGCACAAGATAAAAGTAATATTTAAAGTTTGCTGTCTCGTATCCTCTATCATGTACAGAACTTAAAAAGTGTTTGTCACTCCCACTCGATACAGTGTGGCAGAAACACAAAGTCTTTGTTAGCAGTATAGTTATCTCCTGAATAATGCAAGGGATTCATCTTGTGGTGTTCCTAGCTCTGACAGGGTGGATTATAGTCTAAGTCAAAAACACGGCCTCAGAGGCCATACTGATATTTTTTCCAGGTTTAAGCATATAAGCAGAAGCTGCTCTACACAAGATGTGTTATAGGTCAAGTCTAATCAGCCAGCAGAAATCTTTGATTCTTCATCAATTTTTGTAGCCTGCAGGGGCTAATGCCCATTTTATTTGCCAAAACCTCTTTTCCAAATCAGAGCAAAATGCTTTTTTATTATTCAGACCGACTTGCAAGCTATTGTTAAATGCTCAATAGAATCATCTCACAAAACTCTGCACTAGCACAAGGAGCATACTCTTAGAGTAATCTGAGAATAGAAGGTATTTTAAAACAGAAGAGAGAGGGTTTTTTCCCCCCTTTGTTAAGCCTTGCCAGGAAACAACCGCTGCATTGAAGTATCACACATTAGTCAATTAGCTCAGCTGGCTCATCCAACACGGTGAAGTTTGGAACAAAGGGAGATGTGGCTATAAAAGTATCATGGCTGTAGCAGAAGATCAGGAGAGCTCTTTCTTACACGAGTTTTATTTCTCTCTGCAGGAAACAAACAAAGCAAATTCACGAACAGCTGAAGGAAACGCAGAATAGGAAAACCTACAGCCTAAATGCTTCCAGCATGATGGCAAAGTCGGAGTGTATGGCACAAAGCCAAGTCCAGCTGCAAAATGTAAGTAATCCTGCCAGCTCCAGCACTTAATAGCCTGGCTGAGTTCCTGCTGCTGATGGCAGCACATCGTCATGCTGCTATTAACATCTGAGCAATGGGAACCACAATTCTCACCTCTTTCATAAAATGCTTTTTCTATCAGGCCTCTTAATGGAAATCTGGGATTTTTTTCATAAAGTTATTTCAGTGGATCCTGGTGCATTTTGTTCATGTAGCAGAGTTTGCTGAGCCCCCCAGCTCTGCATTCAGCAGTGGGAATTACTGTTATAGTTTCCAGCAGCACCTGAGGTCATATATGTCTCTGTGTGTAGTGGGGGTCCTTGAACGTGATGTCATGCCTTCCAGTAATTTATGATCCTGCATGAAAAAAACATAGAGATTTGTCACAGAGTATTTAATTCAGAGTAAATTCAAAATCTAGAACTAAATTTACCCATGTAAACAAATGCCCAAGGGAAGACCATGCAGATGGTCTCATTTTTCTGGGTCTTTAGTTAAAGGTACTTTTGTTTACAGAAAGAAATTAGTCTGTTCAAAATATATTTGAAATATATTTAATAATTTTATGAATATAATTATATGTAAGTCATTACAGTCTCACAATCATGAAATATTTAAAGCATGTTTGAAATAAGGAACTTGAAGACAACCCATTTATTTAGCCCTGGTATTTTCTTTAGGAAGGTATTTTCAGTATAAGTCATTCCCTTTCCCCCAGTCACACACAGTTAGTGCTGTCTTTACTTTGAACAAAGCCTTTGGAAGGAGGATCCTGGTAGCAACATAATAGGAAAATATAAAAGATGTATTAAAACCTTTCTAAATTATTAACTCTTTTTTTTAAAAAAAAAAGTATCTTAGTACTGCTCAAAGGAATAACTACCTTATTTGCCAGATTCCATCAAAATAGTGGGACTTCAGCAAAAGTGAGCACTCATGCGCACTTAACCAAAGATTTCTTAACTCCTAGTTTACATCCAGTTAATTTAGAGATAAATATAAGCCCTTTTAACCAATTTAGAGCAAGCAGAGCCTCCCTGCTAAGACACAGAGGCTGTCAGAGTGTTGCTTGTATTCACTGAAAATTCTGTTTTGTAGGAATACCACTGTGGTCATCCTGTATATGCTCATGATAGGCTTTGTAATTCAGGAAAAATGTACTCTTTCAAGAAGGAAGATGGCTCCACTCAATTGACATAATCAAAGCTGGGGGAACCTTGTGCAATTTTTTTCTCTCACTTTCAGTCATTCAGCCTTCTATTACTTCTAGCACAAAAAAAAAAAAAAGCTGTTGGGAGTGTTGTTGGTTGTAATGATGGCAATGACAGGTGAAGTTCATGATCCTTTTGTTCCAGCCTGTGAAACAAGCCTTGGTTAACACAAGGAATATGCTCCTTGCCATTTTCTCACAGTAATTCAGTGCAATATTTTGTCATTTTCTTTTGCCATAACCATAGTGGCTGAAATAGCAGTACATAGATTCTTGATGTAGTGACTGAGCACCATCATTATATTTACTATTTTAATCCAAATTTGCTTTTCAGTTTTTAATGCTGTGCAGCCTGACATTATGAGTGCAGGTAATTAACACACCATTTTCTTCTTCTTGTGGCTGTTTGCAGACAACTCTTTTCTCCTTGCCATTAATGCATTCTCCCTTTGGGAAGATAGGAAGGAAGAAAAACAGAATGACCTTGTGCAGGATGCAGTGTAACAGTGTAATAAGGGTTTCTATTATCAGGAAGATTTTAGTGCAGGAATGCATGCAGGCAGCTCATGAAATATTTACAAAACTTGCCAGATTGGAGTCTGGGGGGGAGGGCAGGGGTTTGGTGAGGCAGTAGAAAAGGGACTTTGGAAAGGTATTTTGTAGGAATGGCTGAGAGACTCCTTCAGAGATAAGCTGTCTGCCTCAGGTGGATGTGATCCCTCTGCTATCCCCATCTGCAGCTGCCACTGCATGGGCCTGGGGAGAAATCCTACTTCTCTTCATTACCAGGAGCTAATAAATAAGCTTAAATAATGAGGACAGTTATTTTTTTTGAGACTACTCCCCCACTCTGGCATTTTGGTTTAGGTAATCCTGGAAGTTGTTTCTTTTCCCACTCCATGTGCTCCCCCTACAAGCAAGAGAGTTTTCCCATTTACGTCACCTTTCTGTCTTTCCCTTGAAGATTATCCTGGATTTTTCTCTTGTCTCTTTTGAATAGACCTGGTGATGCTTTCAGGCTTTTCACACAGCTCTTTCTTCTTCTCCAGAGGAGAATGCTTTTGTGGAGACCTGAGAAAAGTTGCATAAGGTTCCTTATTCTTGATGACTATTCTGAAAGAACCATCACCTTTTGACTGAGAGGTTGCTATATTTAGTAAAGGTACATCTATCTTTCCAAATATGTTGCTTTAGAAGGAGGTTTAACTTATTTCCCAAGGCCCAGGGTATAGCAGACAGGGTTTCAAGTGGTTTGTGGCTATAAAGAGCTTGACCAATCTCGGTGAAGTAATTTTTCCTCCCACACTCAAATGTATTGCGTGTCCTCCACTCCCTGCCTCTGCTCATATATAAGTGAAATAAAGGGTTGGATTTTGTCAGGACAGCTGTGTTCTCTCTGAAGTCCTGCTGCTCATCACTGGTAATTGTGCTCATCTGTAACAAGTCTTATCCTCAGTACAAATTTCATTATTTTCCTAGAGGTACAAATTAGATGAAAAATACTGTGTACTTTAAGAGGTATTCATAAATATCTGTTTGAACACAGCTCCTAGGATTTCCTGAATCTCCTCCAAGTCCACTGCTTTTCCCAAACATTCCTGGCAGCAACACACTTAAATTCTTGCTAGGGTTTCTTGCCTCTTGGATTTAAAGACTAATGCATTGGTAATCTTGCTATAATTCTTCAGCCAGGAAGAGATAGATGTGCCAGCTTTTAATTCAGGATCTTTGAGGTACACAGGAGACTCAGATTAATTTCACCTAATGCATTAAACCTGGGGCTTCCCAAGTATTAAGTACCCCTTCCCAAAGAGATCATCCTCCTTTCAAGAGATATTTAAAGGGCTGCTGCAAACAGTTAGGTCTCCACATAGTCAAAAGGAAGGAAATTGTCATTCTCCCTATCTAGAAAGACAAGTACTTGGTGCACCCTCACACACCATGAAGGAGGAGGTGGGGTGGCTCCTGATTCCTATCTGCTTTTTCCACATAGAGTAGAGGGTTTCTTTTTAAATTCTCACAACTTGGTAAATATGTCATGGAAAAAAAATAAAAAAATAAAAAAATAAAAAGAGTCAACTGAAGCCTCAACATTCCTTTAGTGATTCTGAGAATTGGCATGGCTTTTTAAAGTGGCCTTTTTCATCCTTGTGGTTTTTAATACCTTCTCCCATGGTACCAAGGAGATCTATTAATTTCCCATCACTTTCCCTCTGAGGTGGTTAATATGCTTTTCGTGCTGTACTGTGTGGTTTCCATTTTCACTACACTTGTTTCTAGTGACTTGCAACCACTAGCTACAGGTTTCTGAAATTCTTATAATGAGGGACAAAAAATGCTCCTTTTGCATCTTGTTGCCTTTTGTTCATAGTAGTAGGAAATAAAATATTTTCAGTCACTGTGATAGAAATGCAATTAATATATGTCAAGCAAGAGATACTTTAAATCTTTTAAAGGATTATTCTGTGGTTTTACCTCAGTTACCATTTGATTTATCAGCTAAGATCAAGAGCAAATTTCCCATTTCTGTATCACATGACTATTTAGGAAGAGCTGCCAGCATAGACAAACCTGAATTTACTGCCCTCTGTCTAGAGCCAGTGTTGGCAACAAAACATAGAGAGCATAGGGGAAGGGTAAGGATGTTAAATGTACCACCTGGTGAGCTTTTGAGCAAGCTGAGCCCCCAGAAAAATCACTGGCTCTTTTCCTCCTTGAGGCAACCTCTCTGAATGTCATTTACAGCTGACCCCTCTGCCTTCTCAGCTCTTTTTGAAATGGGATCCCACATCGCCTCCCTTCCAATGCCACATGAATTTTTGGACCTTTTACTGTTTTGGGGCAATTGCTGAGGGGGAAGAGCTAAGTAAAGCCCAGGAGAGGGATGGGTGTTTTGGTTTGCATAGCACCAGGCCAACAGTGCCAAGCTGCCCTGCAGCATTCGAGTGGCTTTGGTCATCCCTGAGCCCTGCATTTCAGAGCCGGGGATTCAAGGTGTGCAGCAGAGGAATTGTGCTCACAGCAATGCAGCAGGTCAGTGACAAAGGCTGAATTCTTGTCTCCTGGCTCAGGCTGCCTTCACAGATTCACTTAGCACTAACTAGCAGGGGGTGGAATTTTTATTGTCAGAGAGTTGAGTAATTGCGTGTAATAGATTATTTTCTCCTTGAAACAATGAAAAATTGGAAATTTGCAAAGTATTTTTTTTAAATCTATCATTGTTCTTTAATTTATTTAGCCATATGCCTCAGTGTTTTTCAGTAATTTCTCAAAGAACCAATAATTAACAAAGAAGGCAATAAAACCATTAAAAAACCCGAATACAGGTAAGATTTCAGTGATGCTTTCACCCTACTGGAACTGGCCTTTGAAAGGGTTTCACAGCTTATTCTCCATCATGAGAATATTCAGCAGCTCACAACAGTCAGAGGCATCCATGGAGCTCAGCCCAGGTGAGAAGTGAGCTGTGAGAGCAGCAGGATGAGCCCTGCTGGGGAATGATCCCATATTCTACTTCTGGGGGCAACAACTGATACTGCTGTAAGCTCTTCACAGAAGTATGATGGTATTTTTCCCCAGAGGTGATCTTAGAGAAGGGATGTAGCTCTTGGAATTAAACTAAAGGAGAATAAACCCGTGCTTAAATGTATTAAAATGTATGAATAATGTAGTACATCCAGATATGTTCAATTACACTGTTAGAATTCCCTGTATATTCACACCTCAATTTAAACTGTAATTCACATTTTCATTATAATGAATGTTATGACTGTTACAGGAATTGTGTGTTAAGTGGCATATGTGAAAAGGGGAAAAATGTTCAGTTAGGGGAAAAAAATGCCCTTTGTAGGCTGTGTCTGAGTGATGCTGGGTGCTGGACCTTCATTAAAGTTTGATGATCGACACCAGAGCAGCTTCTGGGGTCCTGGTGTTCCTCAGCTGTGAAGAGTTAAGGCTCTGTTTACCACCACTCCAGCCCACATCCACCTGAAGCAAGGATGTAGCAAAAGGCACAGCTTATCTCTGTTCTTTGTGATTCACTTCATACTCATGGACTTTTAGGCCATTCAGGCCTTCAATTTTGTATCATGAACAAACTCAAAGAAAGGACAGAAATAGCTTCTTGGCACTAGCAAGCCATTCTTTACATAGCTCAAATTGATTTATTCAGGTCAGAAATCAAAGCCAGTTTCATTTCTGCAGCTGGCAGGCTAACTATTAAAGTTTAAAACCTTCACCGACACGAGTACCTTAAAAATCATATTTCTGTCTGAATATTTTATCTACAACATTTACAAGTGACATCTAAGATCATGGTAACTGAAAGAAATGGGAGTGGAATATGTTTCTTCTTATTACTTCAGTTGTGTTTACTTCATGCATGCAGCACCATTTTGCATATTGCCACTCCCAGCTTTGCCTTCAGAAGCATGAAAGCAATGATTTTGACCCTGTTTAACATGGGTATTTCACTCAACAGAAAGAGGCAGAAGAGCAGTGGAGAAAAACCTGAAGAGCTGTTACTTTATCTATAGAAATTGGTCTAAAGAAGTCTGGCTGTACTTAAAGTCCATGTAACCTATTTTTAAAAGTGAATATTCTTGTATGACTTTCCTTTTTGATCTTGCTGAAGTATACAGAAATGTAGATAAGAAAAAGTCAGAGTCAGAAAATAATTGTTGTTTTAAGCAGTTACTGATCTTTTGTTAGACAAAACTAATAATTATGAAGAATTGTCTTTTGAAGGAATGCCTACTATCTTCTCCATGAATTTCTATGCTATTGTATCATAACAAGACAATTTTCACCACTGTGATTTTTTTTCAAACATTTCAATTTTTATTTTCTTTCTAAAATATGTAATCGTGTAATTGCTCCCATGATACCAATCTGTTTTCAAGATAGCATGGATATCTAGGTGTCCAGTACTAAAAATACAAATCAAAAGGAAAACAGACCTATTAGTTTTAGTGCAGGTGCTTGTAATGCCATGTAAAAAAATCTGAAAAGTGCTTTATTTTTCACACTTGAGTGGAAATGTGAGTTTACCTCTCATATCTCGGAGATATTGCCCAGTGACCACTACATAACATGGAATCTTCTTACAAGCCCAAGTGCAGCTTTTTCTATACTTCAACTTTATGGCTCCACGCTGGTTGAGAGACCTTTTTTGTTGGGTTTTGGGTTGGTGGGTTTTTTTTTTTTTGAAATTGCAGTTGAATCACAAAGCAAGAAGACAAATCTGTTCTTCTTCATGTCTAGTGTCTGCTTTGCAGACCTTTGTGTCTCACTCTGTGCCCAGAGACTGCCCTACGCCTATACCTGCCACAGGAAGAATTATGTTTACCCTGTTCTTACTAGCACAGATACTCCCAGGTCAAAAGTTTCAAGCTGGTTCAGAAAGATATCTGGCTCTGTGGATATGTTTGAAATATTTTTCTTACTTATCTGATGACACAGGTGCTGTTTCAGTTTGGTTTTCATAGTTGTACATGCTGATGATGAATGCAGTGTTTGACTGAAATCACCAAAGGACCGAGAAGTTGCTGACTGTCCTCTGAGATGTGTTTTGTGATCTGTCTCTGCACGGACAGCCACAAAAACAGACTTCCAGTCAAAGGCATCATTATTATGGGCAGATCAGTCTGTAATTTTGGTGCTAATGCTGATACCAGCGTTTTGACGTGCAGAACGTAATGGGGATAATGGTTACTAGCCCTTTCTGCTGTGTAAACAATACCGAATGAATGTGCGATTTACAATGCCTAATTTTGATTTAAAAACGCGCTAGAGCACTTCTTACCCAGCTCTGATATGAATTCAGAGTGAATAGCATCAACAATGTACTTTGTCTTGTGAGTATTAATTAATTTTATTCTCTCTGCTACAGTATTCAAAACCAGATAGGCATCCGGGGCCTATTCTGCACAAAGTTATGGAGTCTAGTTTTTCAGGCCCTCAGTCTTTCCCAGAGGCCTTGTCTCCTGACAGAGGAGCCCAGCCCATCAAGCACCACAGGTGAGCAGAGTCTGTCTGGGGAGAGACTGGGCGGCGCGGCGCGGGGGTGCAGAACTGCTGATACGTGCGCGAGGTTATCGCGCGCTGGGGCTGGGTGAGCTGCTGGCTGCCCTGGTGCCAGCAGAGCCTCAGACAGATTATTAAGCAGCTGTCCACGCACGTTCTTGGCTGCAGACAGGAAAGGTAATAGCGATGCTCACTGCCTGCCTCTGCGCCAGTCCCGTGGGAAGCGTTTACAGGCGCCACCCAAGCTGCGGGCACAGCCCAGCCAGTACAACAGCTGCAGGAGGAGCAGCCTTTAAAACAAGACTTATCCATGTTCATGAAGTTAATGACTCATTTGCTTCAGAAAGACTTGGTTGCAAACCTGCAGCCTTTTTCACCCTTTCCCTTAACAAAAGATATGTGGAATGAATAATGACTTGTTTATGAAAACATGGTGGCCTTTGAAAAGGAGGCTTTAAAATGTTTGGATGGTCATTTCCAAGAGGAAAAAAAAAGAGAAATGTCACCCATCACTGGATGAGATTCAGATTAGAATTTTGCTTCTAACTTTTTTTGGATGAGAAAGATTGCAGGTGCTTCATTACAGGACTAGAAACCAAACTGGAGTCTGGTGCAAACAATAGTGTTGGTGGAATGACAGTGGTAACATCTGGTCCAGTGCACAGAGAGAGAGAAAAAAGGCTGAGAAAAATGAGTTTGGATTTTTTTCAGCTGGATGATCTGAAGTGGTAGACTTGTTTATTAATTTTTTATTTTTTTTTAACTACTTAGAAAGAAGTCTGAGATTGCATGAGGTTATGATCTGGCTTCTGTAGTACTTGGTGCACTTTCAGTGCATTCTCTCAGCCATCTATGTGGTTTTTCTCATTTGAATAAGTGATTTGCTTAACCTACCAAGTACCACATACAAGCCAGAAAGGGGTATTTGGGTCTTTTCTACTTTTACCTTAGTTAAGCCTTTAATTTGGCATGAAAACAATATGATGTCAGTTGTCATATCAGATCCATTTCTTAGGTATTTCTCCTTATTACACAGAAATTTTCAAAACATGGTTAAAAATTTTATTAAACATAGATGAACTATGGGACCATTGCCTAGAATGCTTTCTACAGAAGTTCTGGGAAGAATTTTATCACCATTTAGTCACAACATGAAGTTTGGAAAAGAACTCAGAGACATTCCCTTACCTTTTAATAGTGTGATTGCACAATCCAAGAAACATCTTTGCTTCAGAACTAAGAAGTGGGATGACTAGTTAATTTATAAAGAATTCTTTTGTCGTTTTAAAGCTTAAGATTTATTATACAAGGCCCTTGTTTTATAAAACATGCAACAGACTTGAACGTTTAAGACGTACAAGACTGTCTTTAATTTATGCACCATGTGAGAGCTTCCTAATTTGTTTTCTGAATAGTGTTCACTGTGGACAAATGGTCAAATGAGGATTTTATACTAAATATCCCTTCATTTCATTCCAAACCTGACTGAGCCTGGAAAAATTACATCAGCTCTGCAGGTTCTCTCTTTTATGCTGTTCTAAATTCTGTTGTTTTATTTCTGCTTGCTATGGAAATACTTTGCTCTACATCCAGACCTGTTTTGTCTGCTGGTGTTTTCAAGGACACTGATGATGGGTGATCATTTCTTAAAATCGGGAGCTGGCAGTTTCAGGTGCTGAAACTAATAAATTTTGGCCTGGAAGTAAGACTGTCAATGTAGGGAATCATTTGGAGTTGCTGAAATGTGACTAACAGAGACCAGCTAATTATTTCACTCAGATTATGGCTAATAGCAATTTTCTGTCTCAACAAACCTCAGCTACACAAAAAGAATTAATGCAGAGATTAGGTTTAAAATTGAAATTTAATCTCAAAAAATATTTACCCTGCGTTATTATTAATATCCTAAAATATTTTGCCTGCATTGTGCAGTGCTGTTATCGTAGAAGTTACATCTTCTGCTTGCATATGTAAAATAACTCTTAGAACTGTCAGAATTCAAAATTAACAAATGTGTTTAATCAGTAAACTTCCTGCAATGTATGTAATGTGCTCAAAAATGTGTCTTGGATTATCTGTTGATCTTGGTAAGAAGGAAATCCATGCTGCCTTATTTTCCAATATATAGAAATAAATTAGAGTTTTGTTAATTATGGGTTGAGTTGTGAGCCCATTGAATAGCAGTTTTCTTGGTAATTAGTCATCGTGACTTTCATTCATGGATTCAGTCATCCTTGATTTTAGAGGGATTCATTTCAGAGAATGCCATGGTGAAAGCCAAATGCAGAAGTTTTCAGCCTGGAGCAGTTGTATTGTCTTACAAAAATGCCAAAATAGGATAAACTTACCCTAAAATTAGTAATAATTTGTGTTTTCATTTTTAATGACCTTTTTACACCACAAAAAACATGGAAAAGCTTTTTTATTTTCATTTGGTAAGCATTTCACTCTTTATGATGCTAATGTAAATGATTCACTTTACAGTAGAGGAAAGAGTAAATAAAAGTTATTCTGTAAAATAAAACTATTGAATTTCAAAGAGCAAGCATAGATAAGCTAAAGCATCTAAGAATGTAAAGGCAGAGGAAGCCTGAAAGGAAGACGGTGTAAGGAATCTGCTATTTCCCCAAAGAAAAAGCAAAACTGATGATGGGACAGAGATCATAATTGAAGCAATTAGGGTAAGCCTGAATTAACACATTTCATTTTTTAATAAAAAGTTGGGATGACTATTTGAGGACAAAGGTCAAATATGAACAGAATCACATGTATGAAAATAGACATTCCTGTAGTCAAAGTGGAAGTAAAATGCAGAAATCAAAGCTCTCAAGATGGTTTGGTTAATCTTGATCAAGAAAATAAAATTGAAAGAACCAGTTCACAAAATTTCATGTCTGGGAGAAAAATCTATTAAAATGGGAACTGTGACATGAGATGATGGATTAGCAAGTGTCAAATATTTAGGAGGATGAAGAATTCATCAAAGTAACTAGGAACCTATGCTAAATTTGAATAGTCAAGACTTTAGGACAAATGTGGGGGAAGAAGATTCTTGCGATAGATATAAAAAAGGCAAAAAATTGTTTACTATCTTACCAACAGCAGGTACTGCAACATATGCACTGATGATTGTATTTATATTTGATGGGGCTGAGTTAGATCTCCACACAAGCTCAGTCACTGTTGCCATATGTGTCTAACACCTTTAAGGGGAGGAAGCTGGGAGAGGCAGAAAAACTCTGATGAGGATGCACAGAGGTGGTTAAAAGGGAGGGATATTAAGGACTTGTGTTGAGAAGGTAGGACCTTCACCAGTGCAGCACTTAAAGAGTCAGTCAGCACTGGGGACAGCCTTTCTTTGTGCCATTGAACAAAGCTGGAAGGCAGCATAGCGTGAGAATGCACCGCTGTTACCTCACCTGGTTCAAATGGCCTCCCAATTGCCATGGACTCCAATTGCACTCCCAAGCTAAAACAAGGAGTGAATGAGTCACGTTCCATGGAAAGTGTTAGAAGGCTGTCTTATGTCAGTCTTCAGTTCAAGAGACTGGAAAGGGTGTGTGACTGCTGTATGAACACATGAGAGCAAGCACTACAGAAGTAAAAGACCTATTTAAAATGAAGGAGTGTGGTGGCACGTATACCAGCTGAATATTCATCAGAAATAATTTTAAACTGAAGTCTCAAAGCTTTCAGTATAGAACAACTCTCTGTAATAGTAGCCTGGATATCATCATCAGTTTGGGATGGAGGTTGATCAATGCACTGGAGGAAGTATATGCTGAGGTTATGGCAGATGATTAAACTCAGTGCTCAAATGCTCTGTTCCCTTTCCCTATGGTTCCATCACCAGGATTGTGACCAGATGACAAAGGTAGCATTGAAGGGTTTTCATAGAGCTCCAAAGTCCCTGAGTAGCCTCAAAGCAGACTATTCCCAAATACCAGAATATTTTGAAGGAATCAATAATGATCTCATTTCAGAAACCAAGAGGAGATTTGTAGCTGTAGGCTGTATTAATTAATGCTGAAATTGGCTGAAAGTCTCGGTAGTTGATTCTTACAAATGTTAGCAGTAGATTGTCTAACAGCCCAAAAAGGTGGCTCTGAGGGAATATCAGAGGACACTGCCTGGCAGCTGGCTCTCTCATTTGGGTATGTATTTACTGGGTGTAATTAATTCAAAAATAGTTCAGAAGGATTCCAGAATTACTGTAAAAACACTGCTGCTCTTCTCTTCATGAACATGGGTAACTGCACTTGGGAGTTTTGTATGTGCCCCAAGAGGAGAATACCTGTAGGATCAGACTTTGTTTTCATTCAGTTGCTCAACCAAAAGAAAATTCTCACAGAAAACAACTGGCAAGAATGAATCCCAAGTTCTTAATTAACTTTAGGATGGTTGAACTGCTTTTTTCAAAACATTAATTCATCAGAAATATATTTCTCCCTAGTTTATGCATCGCTTGTGAACTACTTCATGCGTATTCTGATTTTTTTTTTATTCGGGAGTAATTGATTGATAAATTTTGAGGACATTTCTGCTGCAGCTTTCTGTATCAGTCTATTTTATTGAATGGCTCACTTATGTGGGCTGGTTTCTTTTACCCAGTTAGACTGGAGTGCATAGAGGGAGAAACCATAATGTTGGCTAAAGGAAAATAAATTCCTTGAAGAAATCCAAAAATCATTGTTTGCCTGAGAGGGAGGATTTTTTCACATGAGCAATAGTCTGAGAGGGACATTAAATTTACATTGCTTATACTCATACCAGGTTTGTGTAAAAGGCAAAGCTTTGTGGTGGAGATCCTTCTCCATAGAACTTTTAACAGAATTTTTTAGGGTTTTTTTTGGTGCCTGGAGAAACATCTGTTATCCTGCAGCTTGCAGCTGCACTGTCTGTGAGTATTTCCTGATCTGTAGTGAATTTGTCTTGTCCATGACCTCAAATGATTTTTGTTCATTCTTCCCTCAGTTTTGTTTGTTTCTGACAGAAATATTGAAAGCGTAAGAACCTCACATTAGCAACAAACTGGTTGCTTAGGCTGTGTCAGTGCTGGCTGTTCTGTGGTTGCAGATCTCTTTGGTCCCAGCATTTCTGCAGTTTATACCCATTACCTTAGGTATAGATGTATGTGTTGAAATTATGTCTATTACAAATAGAGCTTTTGTGAATTTGCATATGGAGATCATGTACTCTCATCCAAAAAGGAAAATGCTCAAGGGCATCAAACCAACCACAAATTAAACAATAAGAATTTCTAGCTTCAAAGATTTGTAGTCAATCAAAAGTTTGTTTTTTACTTTTGGATTCCATTGATGACTATGCTCAAGTCAATAAAAACCCAAAAAATTCATTATCCATCACAAATTATTCATTCACCTGCACCTCTTGAGATCCCCTGCTGTATTAATCTCAGGCTCTCCTGAGCAGAAATTGTCAATTACTTTGTGATGTGGTAGTGTTATTTTACAGAATGTGAACTGTAACTTGCAAGTCGAACTCAGCCTTCAGAACACAGAGGCCAGTATTTCAGGTTTTTAAAAAGGTTTTTTCACAGCCTCCTTAGTAGCAAAGCAAAAATCTTTTTAAGGAAGCATCAGAAATCCTGGAAGGAATGTTATTGCAATGGATTGTTGGTCTTTTCAATTAAAAAGCACTAGAAAAGTAAAGGTGTGGAAGAAAACAGATTAGACTGCGATGGAACACTGCTAGCCTGAGCAGTAGGATAGAGAGTGTTGAATTTATTTCTTATTTTAACTTTGGGTGGGAAAGGTTGATTTTAATGGAAATGTACACTCAAAGAGAATTTGTCTAAGGCACATGTTCCAAGAAAGAATTGCTCTGGGAGTAGATGTGGCCCTAACTATAATTAAGGTTCCCACTAGGTAAAAAATGCAGATTACCTTTAAGTCACGTTATAATAGCAAAAAAGAAGCAAACTTATCAAAAGTCTTTTGCATTGCTGAATTTTGTCACAAGTTGGAATTATTCACACAGCCAAAAATAAAAGGCATCTACAAAGCCTATGTTATCATTAAACATGTAAGAGAATATGAGGTAACACACGCATTTCTGAGACCCAGAAGATGCCAAGAGAAATATGAGTAGCTGAGAAATGAATATTCAGTCACACCATGCAGTACTGAGACCTGTTAGCAGTAAAAATGGGTTATGCCTTGCCTTAGTTCTGTGTTCCCATATTTTTACATTAGCAAATTTATGGTTTATATACCATAACTGTAGATTCTAGATACTTTTTTCATTCCTGCATGAAATGAAAACAAAACAAAAAAAATCCATTCTCCTTCCAAAACACCAGACAAACATTTGCAAAACAAATTTTCTAAAATAAGTAGAAAACTATGACTTATTTTTATCAAGTTCAAGTTTCTGTTATATCATATAAAGAAAAAGCACAGAATTTATCAATGTAAATAAACAACAAAGCAATCTGTAAATAAAACAGGAATAAAATAATAGAGAAATCCTGTTCAAGTGGAGGAAACTTGGCTTAGATGGCTTCTTCAATCTGCAGTTCATAAACTTCACTTACATTCTTCACTTACGCTTCTCAATTTAATGGTTTTGTATCAGGAAGCAGCACCTCGCAGGCTGATAGATGATATATTGGGCTTTCAGTTTAGGATCTAATTTTGAATTCAGCTGTGGGTATGAGAGAGCTGCATTGTTTGTTTATGCTGTCTGAGGATTCAACTCTCTATAGCAGGATTATGATATGCAGCATAGAAAAGGGAAGCATCCTTCATCAAGTGCAAGAAAACATTTCATATAGTGGGCAATTATTTTCATTCCTAGAAAAGAGGTGACGTATTAAATAATGGCATAAACAGCAGCTAATGGTGGATTGTACTATTATATTTCCATAGAGAATTTCTGCTGACATCATAGACTGCCACAGCAAAGCTTATAAGAATAGTAATCCATGCATTATTAATCCTGAACCTTTACTTTGAAGAATTTTATGATTTTGGTGTGATAATTTTTACTGTACTCTTGGTGTCGTTCCTAGAAGTCTCTCTTCATGCTGCAGCCCAGGACAAAAAAGTGGGATGCTCCATAGAAATGCCTTTCGGAGGACTCCTCCCTTGCCTCGGGGTAGGTTCAATGGAATTACAGGACCAGCATATCAACAGCTCGAAGAGTCCAGGATCACAGACCAGGACACCATACCTTGTCACGGGTGAGTAATGACATACCTGAAGGGAGCCAGCTAGTGCCTTTTGAAATAGTGGGTTTTAAAATAAAATAACACACATTGCAAAGCTGGTTTTCTATGGATAGCTTCGTACATAGGTTTGTTTTGAAAATGCACGAGAAATAGGCTGTTTTTTCTTTCCTTTTTAAATTCAGTTTATTAGAACATTGACTGTGAGCTCCAGCTGTACATAAGGTCTGGGTTTCAGAAGTGCTCCTGAGAACCTGCAGCTGCCTTTGAAGTCCTTTGCAATTGCTGAGATATTTTGCATAATATTTACATATCCCTATAGATTTCCAGAGACTTTCCAGTATATTACAAGCATATTTTATATAAAAATATATCTCAAATATATCTCAAATGGAATAAAAACCCCACCCAGTTTCACCTGTAAGTCACAGTGAAACTCTTCTCTCTGACTTACAGGTGAAACTGGTGGGGTTGTGTGTCTGGTGACTTCTTTTACATAAGTTTCACTCACACTTGTGTCATTGTTACTATTTGCTTCTTCTGAGGAAAAATTTATTTCCTCAAATTTATATTTATATTTATATTTATATTTATATTTATATTTATATTTATATTTATATTTATATTTATATTTATATTTATATTATTTCATAATTTTTTATGTTTATTTCCTCTTGCAGTAAATGTATTGTTGTTCATTTGTGTGATATGTGCATATAATTCCTGGTGAAAATTTCCTACTGAAATTGCTGCCCTTGCAGAAAGGAGCAGGCTGGCAGTGTTATATGATGCAGGCTGTGGGAAGTGCCACAGCCTCCTCCCAGGCTGAGGAGTGAGGTACAAAACAGCAAAGCTGTGGGTAATTGTATTTACTCATGTCTAGGAGATCAGTGTGTGGTTTTACAAGTATCAGCTTGTACTGGCCTGTATTTTAAATTTGCAGTTCTGCAGAATTTGATACTGGGACCAGACTGGGCCCCCTTCTGGCCTCAGTCCACTCAAGCACTTCATCCATATTTTGTGCATTAAAGGATGTTCACCCTCTGAATATCTGCTGGTTTCACAGTGTTGGTGTTCTCATCAGATTTCCAGCCCAGACGAAAATTTCTCTTGTCCCCTGCAGAAGTCACACTGCTTCCTTTCTTCTCCTTTTTCACCTCCATCTTTCCCCATTGGGATGCACAAATCAAAGTGCTTTGTCTCCCTGATTCTGTGCATTCTGAACTTCATCCTCCAGCAGCCTGGCTGAGGCACAGTCAGCTCTCCAGGTGTGGATGGGGGTGTGTGTATATCAGTGTAAGCGCTTCCAGGGCTGCCCCAAAGCCTGCCAGAGCCACTGCAATCATTCCCATCCGTCTTAATGGACCTTGGCAGCCTTGTACACTGCACACCTTTAGCCACAGGGCTTACAGCAAAGCTGCTGGGACTGTGCTGAGTAAGACCCATTTCATATTTACAGTTTCAGTCCCTTCTGTCTCTCTTTGATGTGTATTTTTAATGGGGGCAATAAAATTATTGTGCTTCTTTCAGTTTCATTCTTTAATTTAGACTCTTACACACTGTATAACATAATTACTATTGAATATTTATAAATGTTTGCTTTTGTTGCTTGGTTTTAGGAAGAGGGTGGAGAGAGAGCTGCACTTTGAAACACATGCACGTGAATTAATTTATTCAGACAAAATAATTTTTCAGATAAAAACCCAGATATATTTCTTTGGAGGAACTGTGGTTCTGGGAAAGTTAATTATAGGAAAATGTAATTAAGGTTCTGCAATTATAGCTCTAAGTCTCAGTCTATTGAAAACAGCAGCAGTCTGGTGTCACACACAGAAGCATGGATCAGTTTGTAATTAACTAAAAGCCAAGTCTCACATGGTTTAGATATAATATCCCTTCTAGTTTAATACCTCACCTGTTGCACACAGTGTATGCACTTTAATTCAACCTCAGTCATCCTTTGAAAGCCCTGTGAGCATGGGGCAGAAATATGTAATTCTGGCATAAAATTGGTATGTCTATCTGTATTTCAAAAAATATTATGGAAATACGCCAGGCATTGCATTACATGTCACTGCTGCTGACAGCTACTTTTCAAAATACCAAGAATAATTGAATCTCTATTGTGGAACTGGCAAATATTACTGTTTTCTCACCAAACCCATTTTAATTCAGTCTTTTCCTGTTTTTGCTTATATATCATCCATATAATACCTACATTGCATGTGAAATTCATTAAAAACATTCACTCCCTTTGTTTTCAGGGTGCAGCCCAGAATATATTTAGGGCCTGAATTACCAAAAAAGGGACTAATGCAACTGATGCGATCTCTCCAGCTATAGTCGTTTGAACAATTATATATAAGCAAAGGAAACAAGAATGGGCACAACCCAAAGGTCTGCACTGTTTTGTTTTCATTTATTTTTTTTAATTGTCCTCCCTCAGGAATAATACCCCTGACCAGAGTCCTGAGAGCTGGTGTAGGGAGCCCCCCAGGAATGGCTATGGGTGTGTCTGAGCACAGTGCCAGTGCACTCAGCCAAGGCTGAGCCTCAGATGTAAAACAGCTGCAGCTGTAGAGCACGGACAGGAAGTCCTAGCACACATCCCAAAAAGCTGCTTGCTCTATTATTCCCCTGGGTGCCACTTCCCAAAGCAGTATCTCTTTCCCCCACCCAGCAGCAGAGTTCCCAGCCCTTCCCTCTTAGCACAGAGCTCCCAGCTGCCCCTCCTGGGGATGGCAGCGGTGCTGTGCCGTGCGGAGCTCCACCTGGGCAGGGGCTGTGTGCAGCACTTGGACAAACTCAGTGCCACCACACACAGCTAATTACAGGTCAGTGGCACTCTGCTGGAAACGAGCCTGAAGTTGTCTCCTGCTCCCTCCTGCCTGACACCTCACCAGGAGCATGGGGCCAGAGGAAGCCTTCCCAGTTAATCACTGTTTGTGCCAATACTGGACTACAGCGGTTTCACGTGATTCAGTTTCTCTTCCTTAGCTCTTTCTCTGCTGATGCCAAAAAACAGGAGGCACATGTGAATAGAAGGATATTCCTAGTGAGGGCCAGCAGGCTTAAGGAACTTTTGGAATAATACCCTTCAAGTCAGTGCTTCCACACCAGATCTAAGTGTTGCTGTCCTCATCCATGGATAAAACATATTAGATTCACCATTACCTTGCCTTATTAAATAGTGATAAGCTGATTATAAATAAATTATGTTCTGGTACTGAGGTGATGTCTGTGGTCCATAGCAATCATGACTGGTAATACAGTAACTCCTAGAGCACCATATTTCTAGAAGTACTAATTTCTAACATCTAATTTCAGATGGGAAACATCTTTTTTTCTTTATTTTTTTGGTCATTGTTTATTTTATATTTATTACACTTTTCATTTCTGTTTTTTTTTAAAGTATTTTTTATAAACAAAGCAGAGTTTGGCTTTGAAACAAAATGGAAATGTTGATAAAAATTCACAAAGTTGCCACACAATCAATAAAATCATGTTATAATATGTGTTAGAGGAGGATAAAGGATTTTTTTTTTTTAATGGTATTGCAGTATCAAGAGAACACAGACATTTGCTCAAGTCCTATATATTAGCTCTATTTCCAGATGAAATCTAATAAAACAAATCAGGCCAACTTTATGAGTATGGGCTATTGAAAAAGGATATTTTTTCAGAGGTACACTGCACTTACATGCTTTGCTTGTTTGAAGGGGAGTACAGACAATCATTCCTATGTAAATAAAGACTACACAGCCATGAGTGTTTAATGTTCTTTTTATCTGCACCTTTTTAAAGTGTTTTCCTGAAACAACCATATGACTGAGAGTTCTGACATTGAAGAAAATATCGATCCTTTTCCCCAGTCAGAAATGGAGGAAATAGAATTCCAAATTTATTTTCGAAGAAAATTAATAATACATTGTAACTATATCTGAAATGTTTTAAAAAGAAATTTCCATTATTCTCATATCGTGGTGGGCGAAATGAGACTGAGAAAAAAGCAGTTCTTTGCCACTGGCAGATCTGAGAATCAAAACCAGTCTCCAGAGCCTGTTGTTTTCCCCAGGGCCCCACTACGGCCAAGTGCTCTTGTATTTCAGGAGAAAATGGTGTGTGTCTCTTCGGCACAGTTCACTGAATCTCACACAGTGTCCCCGCTTCTGGTCGCATCTCACCACTTGATGTACAACAAGAACTCTTCTTTACTCTTTCCAGGTATTCATCCAGTGGTTTAAAAACTCCTCAGAATACTTCAATAAATATGCAACTGCCTTCAAGAGAGACAACCCCATATTTTAATAACGTGGATCAGAAGGACTTGGTCGGCTATTCCTCTTCAAGGGCCAACTCCGTTCCCATCATCCCGTCTGTGGGCTTGGACGAAGCCTGCATGCAGATGCAAAATGTTCCTGAAGTAACAGGCATCAAATGGTGCAAAAACTCCTATTCTGCTGAACTTGTCAATGTGAGTTCCCCAGTCAGTAATTGTCTAATAGCAGAACAACACGAAGTGAAAATATTGCTAGAAACTGTGCAGGAGCAGATCCGGATCCTGACGGACGCGCGGCGGTCGGAGGACTTTGAGCTGGCGAGCGTGGAGGCGGAGAGCGGCGCGAGCGAGAACACGGCCTTCCTGCCCATGAGCCCCGTGGCCAAGGCAGAGCGAGAGGCACAGTTTGTCTTAAAAAGTGAAATGCAAAGAGACTCGGTATTGACCAAGTGACTCCGTGTGGGGGTTGTGGGAGGGGAAACGAGAGGTCTGTGCATTCGACGCTTTGCTAAACAGGAAGGGAGGAAGTTAAATACAAATTATTTATATGCATTAATTTAAGAGCATCTACTTAGAAGAAACCAAATAGTCAATCGCCCTCATATCATAGTGTTTTTTAACAAAATATTTTTTTAAGGGAAAAGTTCCAGGAGGGATGAAGCGTGCTTTTAGATGCTTTCTAGGCAGGATTACACAGTTTCAGTTACAGAGGATTTTACCGCGGTCCTGTTCAGCTGTCCGAAGGCTTAGGCTATGCATCTCTTTTTCAGTAAAGGCCAAGTACCGTTCTAAGATGCATTTCTGGTTTCAGGGCAGCACTGCAGTGAGCTGCTGGGCAGGGATTCAGAGCCTGGGGAGCACGTCCTGTGAGCCCAACACAGATCCAGTCCCCTCTCCCCCTCTGCTCTCGATTCCTGGTTCACACCACAAAAGCAGGCACACAGACACGTACTTCTGAGCTCTGGTACCTGCTGTGGAATGGTGACAACGCCCCTGAATTGAGCAGCTGCTTGACTCTCAACCTTAATTCGATGTGTCAGTCACCCCAGTAAAGTCAGTGGAATCATTTATGAGCTTTGGGATTGGCCAAGAGTGGGAGCAGGGTTGGGGTCTACAGAGATTCAGTGGTCAGGAGCCCACAGCTGCTCCCTCTACTGAGCTTTGCCTATCAGAGCTGCCTTGGTGGAGAGTGAGGAAGAGCAAGAGAAAATGTAGAGATGTCTATTACAACAGGTTTGGTTTTGGTTTCTGGTTTGGATTTTTTAAGTGGAAACATAAGCTCTGTTGTTTGTTAGCGCCCCTCAACATTTCTAAACTTTTACACTTTAAAGGCATTTGTAAGCTCTCAAGGAGCACTTCTCAGTGTGTGTGTATTTTTTTTAAACTTATTTTTTTATTATGGCTTGTTCAGAGAAGAGTCAGGGAGATCCAGTATGATCAAAATCCAGCCAGTAAGTGTCCACGCTGCCTAATTTGTTCCTGCATTCAGTTCTCCAGTCACTTTAATTAACTATGGCTTAGGCTTGTGAACTTTAAAGCTTCAACCCTGCAGATGGTTCAGTATGGGCAGACCCACAGGCATGCAGAGATCTGACTCCAGTGGAGCTTTCTAAGAGCAGATGGTTTCCACCAAGTCACTCCCTGCAGGGGATCAAGGCCTTAGAGAGGATGTTGCCACATCCTAATCACATTATAAGCCCTTTTTGCATTAGCTTTCTTTTGAGTCCCTCTTCCCCCCGCCCCCCCCATAAATTGTAACAAAATGTGCAAATTTTGCAATGAATTGGGTTCAGTGACACACCTTATTGGGTTTATAAGTGTTAAAATATCTGCTTATTCTCGGGGGGACAAAATCAACTATAATAAATAATTGCTAAATAGCCTTCCCTGGTTAGTGCCTGGAGATTGATTAAAATAATAATTAAAAAATAGAGTATATACAGAATGTATTTAAATATTCCTTTGAAGCAAAATAATTGTTAGATTTGTTAATGTGCCCCAGTCTTTCTAGTTCACAAGTCTCAAGACTTCCCAAAATAGCACAATCAATCACATAGTGCTGTTGTATGTTGAGTCAGAATAAAGCAATATCTTAACCTTTGTCAAGTAAATTTGGAAAAGAAATGCTGAAGGTGTATGTCATTTTTATTTTTTTTGTTAAGGCAGTAAAAAAAAATTATTATTGACAGTCTTCATTCAGCAAGTCTTATTTTGGGTTGATTTTGTGGTTTGGGGGGTTCTTTTAAAGATAAACTTGATGAAATTTTCCTGTTTACAGAATTTTCTATGGCTGCAATCTTTGCTGTGTGTTTTCAACAGAAACATATTTGAGGGCAAACTATTGTTTTATGCCCCAGGACGGAGTGTGAGCTGTTCAGACTCCCTTCTGCAAAGACACAGAGCTTTTGTTGTAGCAGTGAGGTGGGATGCCCGTGGGATTTGGTCTCACCCTGACGTTTTCCTGCCATATGTGGTGGTGGGCACAGCCTCACTGTGCATGAGCTGAGCTGACTGCAGTGGGTATGGCCCCAGATAAACCAGATAAACCCTCTGAGGTGCAGGGTGCATTGGCTGGGGCTCAGCTTTGCTCCCCTACCGTCATTTGAGTTTTCTGTCAGCACCATTTGCATCCCCCCCCTGTCTCAGGACATGAGCAAAGGGAGCTTGCCTCTGCCCATAAGCCCTGTGAGCATACCTGAATTTTCATATTATATGAAAAGTGGGTACTATATAAAGCTCTGTTTTAACAATTTTCAAATGGTGATCACAATTAATGAATTGTTCACCATTAGTTTCATCGAGATGGTCTCTCTGCAATACAATGCAGAATCCTGCTCAAACTGATGTTTAAAAATCAAATCTTTTCAATTCAGATGCAAGATCTTCCCCAATCTGCAAATTCACCTCTGGCAACGTAATGGGAACACACAGCAAGATTTCAGCTGAGGAAAGAACCATGTCATAAGCAATGCCTTTAGGGAGAGAATGTGTTCATGCAGCACCCCCGAAAGACCCAGAAAGAGGAGATGAGCAATGTATTTAAGAGAATGAAATGTTTTACTGAATGGTAGCTGAAGATCTGAAATGGTGAGGATATCTTTGGTTCATGTTAGAGATACGATCTTGTACTCAGCAAAGGATGTGTGACTGTTATATGTTAACTGTTCTATTCAGTTCTCAGCATGTTTGAATAGAGAGACGTTAATATTAACCAATGACAGACTAGTGTATTATTTGTTCAGAGCATCGCTTCAGATCTTATTGAAACTGTCATTATTTGCAGAGGAAAACAAAAAGTGTTGAAAGCATCCAACTAGGCAGCCTTAATGTTGTTTGTGTGGTTTTCTGATGCAGCTGTTTTCCTCTGTGGACCTTCCTGTTTTACAGTGAATGGGGCAACATTTTCTCTGAGGTCTGACAATTAATTGTGTAAAGCATCCGAATGAAAGCCGTACTGGAACAGCCGACATGGTAGGCCAAAGTTTGCTTTACTTCTGGTCCCACTGAACTTGTGGATTGGAAGGGATGCAAGTCATTGAGAAATGCAATTCATTCCTAAAAGTACACCTGTTCCCAGCCTTGGAGACAGTCTGTAATCCCCCTAGAAGAGGCTCTGAACTCAGTTGTTTACGTGGATCATAATTAAAAATGTTATCTGACCTATGAAGTTCCAGGTGTAGTCTGGTGTGAAAATTTACACACGTAGCATTGCATTCAAGCAGACTGTGAGAGCAGCTGACTAAATGAATTGAACTTTCTCTGAACTGAGCAGAGAGAAAGCCTGTGTCTCCAGCACAACACCATGGAGAATTGTGAGAGGTGTATATCCTGATCTTTTTTAAAAATTTATTTCTCTTTAGAATTTCTTCAGAAACAATCCAAAATAGCCCTAAAAAAAAAAATAAAAACCAGTAGAACAATAACAGCATTTGAAATAGGAAATGTAGGTAAGTATGGGCACATTTCATAGTGTTTACCATTGAAAAACTCTTCAGTACCCCAAGGCCCAAAGCTCGAACGTTGTAATTTTTTTGTTGTTTAGATCAACAGAGGGTTCTGTGGAACAAGAGCTCTTCAGAATGCCTTTGGTGCCTGGCCACGCTGTCAGCTGGTATAGTCAGTGCAGCAATGACAGTGTACATGAAGAGAGGATCACATCCCAAATCCCTGCTACCTGGTGTCCAGTGTGGGGTCACAAAGCCTAGCGGTCTCCCGTGTGACGTGAGCACTGCTACTCTGATTTATTTCGCCTCTGAGCATCCCAGCAGAGCGACAACACTCTCAGCAAAGCATGGAGTGAGGCTCCTTAGCCAGGGATTGGGCTCCAGGTCCATCTGGAACTGGGCTGAGCGTCCCTGGCCAGGCTCTAGCAGCAGTGTGGCTGATCCCAAAGCCATGCAGCAGTATCCTTCACCTTTAAATTCTGAAAAAAACCACGAGTTGATGGCATGTGCTTATGACCAAGCATGTGCTCAGTATGCTCCCAAATTGAAATGTTAGCAGGTAATTCACATCTGCTTCTCATGTAAGCAGGGAGAAAATCTGGATTCCTTTTCCCAGTTTGTCCCCAGGTTCCTGTAGTCTCCTTATGGACATTACTTGAACGTTTCTTACTCTTATAAGAAATTCTGAAAATGACTACCAAAGAAGAACTCTGAAAGAGTCCTGCCTGCAGTAAATAGATTTGAAGCTTGAAGGAGCAGACCTGGAATAAAAACTGGGTTTTAAAGTGGTGTTAATATCAATTGCCTTTCAATAAAATGAAATTTCCCCGTACACTCTTTACCCCTTGGGAAAACAATGAGCTTATAAAGTGATTTATTATCTTGCCATGAATTTAAAATGTTTATCTTCAAGGAGATTGGGAAAAAGTAAATATTTAGTATAGATTTTTCAGCTTTTGTGATTTAATTTTTTTAAAATTTTATTTCAGCAGCCCAACAGGTCAATGAACCCATTACCTGTATTGTCTGACACATATTCATAAAGTCTCCTCTTTTGTGGTCCAAAAGCTGCAATGCTATATTTCCTTAAAGAGATCAAGATTTTATCTAAATTTTATATTTAAATTATTCATAGAATAATATAGTTATTTATCTTGCTGAAAATGTAAAGTGATACAAACTTTTTTTGGGTTTTGTACTGCATTATTGCTGCAAGGTTGTGCTTCCTTTGTTTTGATGTCTGCTTACAGGAAAACAACGCCAAGTTTTCAGTTTTAGGCTTAGCACTTTCAAATCAGGCAGGATTTCTGTTTTCCATAGCAAAGTTCAAACATGACATAGAATGAAAAAGTTACAACAGCAGTAAAATTACTAATAAAGTAGGCTTCTGTTTGGGTTTTGAGGGGTTTTTTGTAATTTTTATTCCATGGCAATCAGAGGATTGTGCTGTGGGAATTGATGGTCTCTTGGAAAAAATACAGAATGTTTTAGAGAGAGTGGAAAGTCATCACTGTAGCCCAGAACTAGAAAAGCCACAGTGGAGGAGGAAACAGTCATCCACTGTCTGCTGCAGGGGATAAGAGTGCTTTCATCTCAGTAGTAAAAACCAGTAGTTGTTTACCTGCTAGGAAAGGTAAATTACCTGAATTTATTAATGACCACAGTGGTAGTGTTTGATTAAAGGAAAAGGGGCAGAAATCTCCGATTTTTTCCTGCTTGCCCAATCCCTTGGAACAAATCTAATTATGTTTTGGTTCTGTGTTATTAAAGCACTGTTTACAGCGCTTCAGAGACAGAGTGCTCACACCTCACTGACAGCCTGCACTGACTCTTCCTTGCTTGAAAAGATTTAGCAGTTTCCTCTTTGATCAACACTCCTGTAAACAAGGAGTGATTTTCTAATACCCCATGAGGCTGTTCTTGTGCAAGGTTTCCCAGACAAATAATAAAAATCCAGAAAGACCAACTATAATTCTATTTTTTTTTAATATAAGGAATGATATATAATATTTTATAGCTATAACAGAGAAGGGTTATTGTGACTGAAGTATGTAAATACACCATAGGATAAAATGTATGTCAGCAGCATGGAAATCCTGTCATTGTACCACAGCTTTTAATAATACATTCTCTCCACACCATCAGGAGACTACATGCAATTTATAATTTTGCTTTCCTTGAGGGGTGCCACGGTCTGTACCACGTCACTGTAGTGATGGCACTCACTGATGTGCCCCTGCCCTTATTCCCTGCATTGCAAGAGCCACTTCTGTGCTGTCCATGCCTGCTTTGGTCTACCTGAATTCACTGAATTCACTGAATTTGTAACCATTCAGCTTCTTTATTCACCTTCAGTTTTACCTTGCCCTCAGAATCAAGAGTATCAGCCTGACATTTGGGACCCTGGATAAATTCAAGGCCTTAAACAGTTTAACGCACTTAACATTTGTCTGCTTGGGTTTGACCTGACAGGAAATCTCTCCCTTGAAGAGGGATTTTTGCAGCCCGTGCTGCAAGGCACTTTCCTGCCCTTCCTTCATATGTGCCACTATCAACATGTCCAGGCTGTGAGCCAGCCACTCTCTGAATTCTCCCTGCCAGCACTGGGGAGCACTGTGAGATTTCAGACCAGACCTCTTCTAGTGTACCAAAGACCACAAGTCATCTGCAATGTCCTGAGCTCTAGCATCAGATGCAGCTTTCTGCCTCTTGACTACCAAAATGTCTCCAAAGGTTAAGGTCTCTAATATGCATCACGTTAAATTATGTAATATAAGTAACACCAAAGTCCATAAAATTAAGAGTTATATGGCAGATAATATTTTAAAATGTATGTCTTGCTTTGAAGAAATATGGCACAAAAGCTCCCAGTTGTGTAAATATTTAGAAACAAAAAAAAAATACAAAAAAAAAAAATAGAGGAATATAAAAGAATACTACTAATAATTAATATTCTAAAATAAAAAATAGTTCCTTGCCTTCTCTGAAATACACAGTTGAAGGTTATCAAGGTGCATCAGGGACATGAAGAAGACTCAGTGAGGCTGGTTTATAAGTCATATGTCTTTTCTCAGGAAACCCAGGCTTGGAGTTTCCCTTGCTTACAGTAAGATGATTCTTTCATAACATGTTAATGAAATTCACTCCTATGCATCGCATACCTCAGCATAAGCAGGACAGAAACACAGTACAGGCTTCACTTTGGCTTTCTGACTCAAGTTAAACTCTCTTGCTTTAGATTATCTCTGATCTCATCCAGGAAAGAATAAATGAATATCAAGAAAGAAAAGAAGAGAAACTTGAATACTTGACATAGTTTGGTTTTTATCAACAATTTAACCAATTGCTATTAAGACTGGAGCCATCTGCTGAACTTCAGTGTTCAAGAAATAGCTTAGACTTCCACTGCTCTTGATGGGGAAAGCAGCAGGTGGTTCAAGCATCAGCACCCCAGGAATACACACTGGGAACAACTGGAGAATAGAGTAGGGAGCTTCTCTGACTGTGGCACAGTTTCTTCCGTGGGTGAGGAGGGATGGATTTTGTGTCAGGCCAGATCGTGTCATCTGAGAAACTTGCCTTTTGTTTCTCTCTCAGATCTTTCTCATTTCAGTGAAAGTGTGGTCATCAGCACTAGTTTGTTTTTTAAGTTAGGGATTTCCAAATTCTGCAATCCTTTGAAATGCTGAATTTAGGGAGCAGAGACTTCCAAAAAAAAAAAAAAAAGTAAAATTTCTTCTGCAGTTTTTTTAAACCATTGAAATACATGTTAACTATTTTTATGTCACTTTGTTACATTATTTTGTTACATTACATTTTAGTATTTTACATTAACTATTTTTTTTAAAATTAGATGTTGGAAACCTAAATAATGAATCTTTATTTTACATAATGATAACAGGGGATGGCTAAGGTCTGTGTTTTACGTTTCTCTCCTATCTTGTTGAAGGTGTCCCAGCTTGTTGCAGGGCTGTTGGACTAGATGACCTTCTGACCTGAATTATGCTAACCACGTTCAAGTTAGTTCTTTCAAATTGCCCACAGACAGCTGGATATTTTGTCTGCATCAATGATAACTTTGGGTTGTCAAGGTAAATAAGAAATTTGGACTACATAAAACTTCCAGGCCAGACTCTGGTGTTGCACGAGTGGCAGCTGTTTCACTGCAAGCACAGTTAACGTGAAGGCTCCCAGAAGAGGATATTTGTGGTGGCTCAGCAGCTGAGCTGCCTGTAATAAACCCCAGGCGCAGTGCTAACCTCTGCTGCTTTCCAAAAGTGACCCACAGGGTGTCTGAGCTCCTCCACCAGTGACTGTGCCGAAAGGCAGGTGTCAGCACTGACTTCTGTGAAGGCTTCTCTCATTAAATCAAAATGAAATAATATGAGCTAAAAATTGATGGGCTGGGTTCTCCCAGGTATTGCCAGGTTATATGGAGTGCCAGCAGCAGTGCTGATTTACAATTTCTGAGGCTGTGGCCCATGGTTTGACCTAATTCATTAGTTCCCACCACCTGAGCTGGGGCAATTTAAGCAGAAACATCTCTGCCTGTCAGGGTAAGTTCAGAGCATCGTTGAAGCAGTTTGATTCCAACTAACCTCATTTTTTTTTACTTCACTTTATATTCTCCTTGATTATTGCAGAGGTGAAGCTGCTTCCAAAGTCTTAAAGTTGTCATTGCTGATCTGTCTTTGCCAGAGTTGTGGTCACTCAGCTGCAGCTCTGACTCCAATTCTACAGATCAGAGCTGGCTCTTGCAGTCCAAAATCATGTATATACCACAGAATAGTTTGGTTTGGAAGAGACCTTAGAAGGTATCTATTTCCATTCCCCTTGCCAAGGGCAGGGACACTTTAAAATAGATCAGGTTACTCCAACCCCATCCAACCTGAGCTTGAAAACTTCCAGGGATGGGGCAGCCTGTGCCAGGGCCTCCCCATCCTCACAGGGAGCAAACAGCACAAGCAAAACTCTCCATGCTTGTTCTGCAGCAATTGTATGCATTCAGATCTTGGCACGATCAGGCTGATCGTTCACATTATCAATTTTATTCAACAAAGCTAACTCTTATATGTAATTTCCATGCTGCTTCTCTGGATGTTATATAGAGAGTCATGAAGGCAAATTCAGCTTGTCTGCATTTTCACTTCAGATAACAATGGTGTTTTTTTTTTCCAAAGCAGGTCAGGAGACATCTCTAAATTTCTGAGCTGCCTGTGGGGGGAGCAGAGTTATTCTGAGCAGGGTTTGTCCATGTGCTTTCTTGTCCAATCTCTGTCTTTTCCCAAGAAACCCTCTTTCTTCCAACAGCCCTTTTTCCTGAAAACATCTAAAACATTAAGTAAAGCTAAGGCAGGAGATATGCTCTGTCTTCTGTGCAGAAGGGACAGTGGCATAAGTAAGGGCTAATTACCAAAAACCTTTTCAGCTGATTCCATGAATATTTGCACAGACAGGTGATGCTGAAATGACTCTGTATGGTTTGGTCACACTTATTTGCAGGCTGTGACATATATAAACTGTTTTAAGTTGTCTGTGGTTTGCAATATCTTGGGCAGACTTTTAGAAAGCTCAGGACAGCATTTGCCACTCTCTTTAACTTCCATCAGTTTCATTTGCCTGATGGGTGTTTCTGTGACGCTGGCAGCAGTGACACCCCCTTGCCAGGGCCATGGGGGCTGCACCAAGTCCCACATCACCTTCTGTCAAGGCTCCTGAAGCCTTGCAGGCACTGGTTGGGTGCTGAGGGAGCATCCCACAAGCTCAGATCCTTCCTCAGGCAGGGAATAGGTTTACAGTAGGGGAGGCCTCTGATGCTAAAAAAGAAAAACTCTCCCAAGCTTTTGGGCAACTTGGAAAAACCCCCTGGAAATCACAGTCCTTTTAAATAAGGCTCCTGTCTAACCTCATACAGAATGCTGCTTTTCTTTTCAGTTTCTCTGGTAAGCAGTGGAGTAGCTTTGCATTTCCATTAATGTAAAGCTGTCTCTAGGTGGCTTCAGAGAGCAAAGAGAACTCATCACTGTGGGAACAGCTGTGCTCTAGGAAGGTGCTGTAGCTCGTGGGCAACTTTCCATCCTTGTGGGTAGGATCTGGGCACCAGCACATTGCCTGTCTTCCTTAATTAGCTGAGAGAAGACCAGGCAGAGCCCTGCGCTCCTCGCTCACTGGCTGCTGATGAGGCCTGGAGCAAATCCCTACACTAAAAGCACTTAAAAATGGAACAGAGGTGATGGAAGCATGGTTTGTTCACTGTGAATATCCAGCTGGGATAGTTGGAATAACTGCAAGGGAAGAGTTGCCTTTGCAAATCATGTGCCTGATTTACTGGTTAAATAGTTCTTCAGTCCTCCCTATTTAGTCAACAAAGACATTAAGATGTCCAGAAATAAAAGTGGAATGATTGGTACCCAGTACTAATCTTAATTGTCACAAATCCAGTATCTCAGATTTTTTGCTCAGCACTTAGCAAGTAGAATCAATCAGGCTTTTCATTTATATAGATGAACTTCTATTCTAAAGTTATACCTGATTTCATGCTTTCCTTTATTGGTCACTAGATTTTTTTCTATTTCACATAAAATTATGTTTACCTTAAAACTGATCTGTAGATATGCCTGAAACAGCACCGAATGTGAACATAAAGTCAGTGTTCTCAATGCATAGGGCTTTGAGAGTCTTGTGAAAACCTTTTTGCAGCCAAAAGTCTTGAACCATTCACTGAAATAAGACAACTATTTGATTTCAACAAAATGGATTTTGTTGTCAATAAAATCACTGATAAATACTTGAGTTGGATTTGGGACTTCTGAGTATATATATATATGTAAAGCTACATACACAAACTTTCTTTTAGATCACAGAAATGAATGCTCCAACTTAAAGTTGATTCATCTAAATAGCTGCAGAAAATATCCACTTAATCACATAGTCAGCACATTGAAGTAGGGGGGAAAAAAGGTGTTCATTTTCACCTGTGTTTATTTTTTCACCAGTAAAAACAAATAAAAAGAGAAGAAAAATAATCATAGTGCCTATGACAAAGATTGTGTTTCAAGGAGTGTGCAATGTGTACCACTATTACTTCAACTGCAAATGGAAGCTGCTTTCAGACTGAGTGTGGTTGAAAGGAAATATCCTTAGAAAAACTGTCACGCAGAATCCCAGGAAATGTTTTGGTTCGATATGTTTGGCCTCCATTTTTGTGGAGCTGTACATTCCTGTCCATGGTTCTAAAGGATAAAAAAAGAACTTATTTCAGAATCAATCTGTATTTTGACTCGTTTTTGTACTCCCTGCACCCAGGCTGGTTTACCATATGTGTGAGTGAAGCTGAACAGAGTATTCATTTTTCTATTTAGCGACACAAATTAGTTTTACAGCGTTCCTGAATTCAGTCTTTTTCGCCTGCTCAAGTGGTGTGTTCCTGCTGTCTCCAGCCATCTCTCACTCCAAGGGGAGGTTTCACCCGTTCTCAAAGCCACAAAGGGAGTTGAGACTGGCCCGTCTGAAGACACCAGCTCTCTTCATTCAGCCCCTCTGGTGGGAGGAGCAGTGGGGGCTGGAGTTGGGGAGAACAAGGTACAGGGATCTCTGACATCTCAGCACACAGAGGAAAACCCAGGCTTTCTGCTGCTGAAGTCAGGCCTTCCAGTCTTACCTGCAACCCTGTTAGCGTTGGGCTGAATGAACCAGGTAGAAAGGCCAAACTATAAATAACACATTTGCCAGGAGGATCAGCCGAGAAGAGAGGCAGAGATGGCAACATCTTTCATCCTGGAGCCCCAGCAACAAAAAAAATAAAGCACAGGTTCTTTGCAAAATGGATCTTACCTGAGCACAGTGAAGGTGTCACAGCATCAGCCAAGGGGACGGGGCAGAATTTCAGTGTCACACACCCACAACCAGCCAGGGGCTGCCACAGTGGATACAGTGCCCACCCCTCCTCACTGCCTCACATGCCACTCTGCAGGGATGTCCCTCCCTTCCCCTTGTGCCCAGCGTCATGTTTTCAAGCACATCCCCAGAAGTTTGTGTTGAACCGCTCCATGATGAGCTTCTTCATCATCCACATCTCAAGGAGCCTCTCTGCTTGAGTGCTTCCAAAACGTCTGATGCCAGGGACCCCTCAGTCCCGAGGCTCTGTGGGTCCCTGACACCATCAGCTCTGCCCACGGTGAGCTGAGCTCCCTGAACCAAGGGAAGGCAGGTGCAGGGCTGTGGGTGCTCCCCAGCTCCCCTCCAGCTCAGTTCTGCTCCCCCATCACTCCTGAATGCTGTCTTGCAGATCCCCATGTTCCTGCTGCACTTGGGCTTTTTCTGTTGGCTTTTCCTTTTATTTTTCTGTGTGGTTCAGAATAGCTCTCTGGATCTGATACTTGGCTTCTGCTTCTGCATGATTTTTGTGTGCAATCTGCCTTACATGAGCAGTGTTAGTCCAAGTGCTTCTGAGCACACTGACGTTACAAAACAGCAAAAAAAAAAAGGAATTTTACTTTCAAAGCTGCTCTTCCAGGCACCTCATACCCTTGAGGCACAGTCACTTGAGTGAGTTTGATGCTGAAGTCCCCTGGGTTAAGAAGAAGGTTTTCCTTTTTGCCTAGGGCAGATTTGGGTGGTTGTATAATGCTGCCCCAGATAAGGCTCCCACCCAAGGGCAGCCTACCCCTGTGTTGGGTTGAGCTGTTCACCTGGTTTGCAGTCACAGCTGGAACCACTGAGGACAACCTTTGTCTCCCCACCTTTCAGGTTTCTTCTCCTGGTGTGCCTGCACCAGAAGGGTCCTGTCCTGCTGGGAGGAGGCAGCTCTGGAGGTATGGTTGTGGTAGGAGGCTTTTTCCTAAATGTGATTTTTTAAACCCATTTGGGTTTGTTTGTTTTTCTCCCTTTGTTTTGTGCTGAATATTTCCTAGAGTAGGTATTTTATTTATTCTGTGGTGTAGTAACTTGGTTTGTTAGACTGAGCAGGGATTAAGGTATTTATGCTATTTAGAGCTATGGGTGATTTGAAAATCTCCATGCTTGCTAAGAGAAAATCTCCTTAGATTTCTCCTAAACACACGGGTAAGATTTTTGTCTGCTCCTTTCCAGAATGGAAAAACATGAAGCTTATTTAGAGCACAGTTTATGCCATGATAGACACTGCCTGCTGCCCAACTATCCCATAAAACATCCTGGGTGCAAAGTGAACTTTCAGGGGTTCAACTTCAAATATAACAAATAAGAATGATGAGAGAAGCTCACAGAATTCCTGTTAAGAGTCGTGTTTGATACTTACTTAAAATTTTATGTTCTTATGGTATTGCCTTTGCCAAAAACACATTAATTAAGAATGCTTTCTGAAGCAAGGCTGCAGCAGGTGCCACACAGCATCAGGAATGCCTTGTGATGAGCTGTATCCTAATACCTGAAACCACTTTGCTAAGGCTGTCATCTGCAAAACAAAAAGTTTACTGTTAAATGTTTTTAATTCAATTTAATTCAATTCAAATCTGTTCAACGTTTTTAATACCCTTCACAGATCCATAGTAAGTTGTTAAAAATATTTACTTCTCAAGCTATAGTTCAAGTTATGCCTACTGCTAATGGGAAGCTATGCAGTTACTTACTAGCAAAATGCTTATAGAAATGTTATTGGTACTATGCAAAATAAGAATAAGTCTTACTTGTAAGTATGTTTTATTTTCAGGACTTGCACAAGCAGGTCACAGTGAAGTGCTTGCTTACTTGCAAAATGTCTCTGCTGAAGCAAAGATGATGAAACTAATTTAGTTCATGTGCTCCTCCCCAAAATAATGTTTGCTACCAATTTAATACTGCTTAAAATAGTGCACTTATGTCTGTAGGTCCTGGATGTTTTTTAACCTTAAGTCAAAGAGCTTGTTTCTTTTTCCTTTTTCTCCTTCAGTATAGTGAGAGATGAAATCAGAGTTGGGCAGGCAGCAAAAGAGCAACCACTCACAAAATCCTGGGTTTGCCCTCTTTGTGCTTTTCTCTTTGTTATTTATAAGCATTGTTACAATAAGATTTACTGAGATGCAAAGAAGGATCTGGCATTTTGGGAGCCTCTGGCAGGGGATAGCAGAGGAATTGAAGGAAGGCAAGGCCTGGGGAAAGTGTGGGTCTCAGGATGAAGACATATTTTGGGATATCCATGTGCCAAAGACCTGGGGAACAAAACCTGTGAACCTGCTCCATATTGAGATGAGTATAAGCCAGATGGACAGTTCCAGGTCAGTAAAGGGGAGCTGGTTGCAGAACTAGGTGAGAGAATCTACTCTGAGAATAAGACTTCTTGATAATTATCTCCCAGAAAAAGAGGTGGCTCCAAATATAAATTTAACTCAGCATAATCACCTGAGAGAAAAAAACAGAGAGGGACTATTTGCAGGTGAAGGCTGTGATTAGTGGTGCCTGAGTGTTCTTGACCCACACCTGTACTTCCTAACTCTTCAGACAGGTGGCTTGGGCTGGGAATGATGGATGAATAATCCAATGGAAAGATGGTGTTTTCCTGCAGAGCTGATTTATTTTTCAAGAATCAAAGAAACTAGAGGAGGGAAGGAAAAAAAAAAAAAAAAGCTCTTTAGTTTGAGAGATTAGTTATTTTACTTGTTTTTCTTTTTTACTCTTGAGGTCAAGCCAGAGAAGGCTAAGGGACTGAATTTTAGGAACTAACTTAAAAGTAGTTCCTGTAGCCTGGGGTGGTGCTGATCCTCCCATCACACTGGTGCTGCAGGCATACACGTGCCTGTCATGCTGCACTCCGAGTCTCTCTCTTGTAACAGTCTCTTCCCATTACTTCTCTTATTTCAGAACATGTTCCAGTGCAGGGAACCTGGCTGATGGGAATAGAGAAAATATGGTTTTCCCCCCAACAGATAACACAAATCCCTACAGCTGCAGTGTGTCCCCTGCTTTTCTCTCCAATGTCCTACATGAAGTTGCCAGTTGCCCTTCTCAGGGCTTCTCCTATGGCATCTCCTGCTCCACTTCTTTCTCTATGTCATGCTTGATAGGTTGCTGCTGTTCTTCTAAAAACAGAGCTGCTATTCTGGGTTGGGATTTATACCAGGAATAACAGCTATGACAGCTATTCAGGATTTTCTTTCTTTAAAATAAAAAGATAGCTCTGGGTTTGGCCAAGTCTTCAGGAAATCTGGTGCTTTTCTTCTCTTAGCAGCCTGTATTTTACCACAGGCTTCTTGACCGAAACTCTGTAGGGTATGCCTTGCTCTGGAAGATTTCTTAGTTTGAATTGAACAGTGCTTATAAGTTGATTGGTGATAATTTTACTGTAAATGTAGACCACCAAGGTATAGATACATAACTTCTGGTTTCACATCAAATTACCTTCTTATTCCTATACAGTTAATTAAGCCAATGTAGTTTAAATTCTCTAGCACAGAGCTTTTTCTCTCAATGAATTAAATGGATTAACCTTTCTTAGAAAGCTATCACTAATTATATTACTGTACTGGGCTATTCATTCCTTTTCTCAATAAGTTACTATTTTTATATGGCTACAGTGACCTGAAGTAATTACAACACCAGTTTTACTTGAAACCTTACAGTTTAGCACTCTTCTGATGAAATATACTGCTTCTCCTAATGTCTTACAAATCCTGGGAAGGGGTAACAGTGCACAGAGAGAATTTCAAGCAGCACTATCAGAGCTGTGGATACTCCAACATAACAGTATTCCTTTTTTCCCCCTAGATTATCACTGAGGTAGTCACATGCATGTTTGAGAAGAGGAAGTGTCACTATCAGCATTTGTTAGATTTCTTTTGTGTGCTAGAAATACTTTATCTAGTTGAAGATGATGGAAAAATAAGGTTATGATTTACTGTATGTTTGAAGTCCCAAGGGTCCAAAATTCACAATGCCAGAGGCTGAATTTCTCCTTCTTGTGTTTAGAGGCCTAAAACTGTTGGGCTGCTGTTGTGTGCAAGAAGAGGTGTTAGCTGAATCCTTGCTAATTGTCTAACACCTGATTTCTTAGGTGGGCAAAGCCTCCTTCAATCCATTCCTGTGAAATTAAATGGGGAGAACTCAAAGGGGTTTGTCACCAGAGAAGAAAAGTTCTCAGCTGAGTTTCATGAAAGATGCATCATGAAACCAAACAGGAGTGAAATTCATGATTTATGGATTAAATATCACTTTAATCAAGAAGACATTTTAAGTAGCCAGCTTAATCATTGTCATCAACTTCATCAGGGTGATTGAAACCATCATTACTTTAGCAACTGATTAGCAAGAGCTGGATGTGGTCTTTCTACTAATGCTGGAGCTGCTCATTAAAAAGATGTCAGAGGTCCCTGACACTGCCTCTGCATGATCTGCCCTGCTGCTTCTGCTGTATTTTGCTGGAGAATATGTGGATTTTTCCTTAGATTAAACTTTGTGTAATTCAAAATAATTACTATTTTGTATTACAAATACGTATTTGCATGAAATTTGGTGATAAAAGCAGAGAGTGCAGAAGTCTGATAGTTGGTGATTAGTTTATCCATGATTGTAAAACCTAAGAAACAATTTAAACACAGTTTTAAAAATAAAATCTAAAAGAAAGGATTGGAGGTTTCTGAAGGAAAATATAAATTCATCTAGACAATGTAAAATCCCAAACAATATATGGTGGAGTGGACTGGTGTTTGATTTGTGCTCTGCAAAAAAAAAAACAGTATTGGGCAAGATTACCAAAATGAGAGTCAGTTTGGAAATCAATGTGTAAACTTCTCTGTCTGGAATAAGAAGATAATAAGGAACAGGATTCATGGTTAGCATATTGGGGTTAGGGTATTTGGGGTAGGTAAAGGGGGAAAAAATACGGAATTTTTCTCTTAAGTACTCTATAATAGGCCATTTATGATACAAGTAGTGAAGTCTTAAGAAGGATTCAGGAGCAGAAAAATGAAAAGCAACTAAAATAACCAGAAACAATACAAGAAGTTACCTGTAGAGGTAGTGAATCCAGCCAGCCAGAGACTTTGGGTGGGGGTGCTTTCTGTCAAACTGAAGGTAAATTATGCCTGGTTTGGGAAGCAGTCCTCTTGCTTTAGTTTTCAGATTATTTTCTTTTTTTGCTTCCCTCCCCCCCACCAAAAGAAAGTCTTATTTTTAACTTCACAATGCTAGCAAAAAATTGGGAACTTGATCAAAGGCAGCAGTACTAGCAGTTTTATCAGTCTTGAAGGAATTTATATCTAATTACCCAAATAATTCAGGTTTTGCCTTGGATTCTTGATGGGGGTTAGCAGTTTGCCTGACATTATTATAGCAAAACCTAAATAAACATTTTCCAAAAACACTTCCCTGCACGTGGGGGAAAATCAAGCAGCTCTCAGCTGAATGTGAGTGAGACTTGAAGATTTGTAATCCAAGTGTGGTGATTTTTGACAAAGACTAGTGCTACACCTCATCTGTATTCAGGTGGAGACTGGGGAAAGGAAGCCAAGGATATTTTTTGTCAATTTGCAATAACCACCATGGGAAAGGAAATCATTCCCAGCCCCAGCAGTCCCAAGGAAGCAGCAACCACAAGTAACAAGGAGGGCCCTCAGCAACACACAAAACACTGTGGAGGGACACAGAATTCCAATTGAGTTTCAGGATGCATGGGACAACATTACTTTGAAACTAAAGACAACCTTTTATTTATCTTTGTCTTACAAACTGAGCTTAGTGACAGTCAGGACTGAAAGTGATGTGGACAGGAGAGTTTTGTGGCTGTGGGGAAAGCAAAGATAAAGGGGTTAGAAGGGTTCTTGGACAGGAGGACAAGAAATGGCTCCCCTACCTTATTTCTCATATTGAAAAGCAGGTTTTTGTCATCTTGAAAGATGTGGGAGACCCCCTGAGACCAAGACATGCACAGATTTAACAGCTGTATTCTCTTTCCTCTGTGGGGCAGGAACACTTGTGTCAATCCTGATCATCTGTCTGTAAAAGGCATTTCCCCAGCTGTGATGGCATCTTCCCAGTACCAAGTCTTCCAGGGCCTTTCTGGCTCTTTGGAGCCATATGTATTGGTTGCTGAGGTCTCAGTACTTGTTCTCATTATTAGTGGGACATTTCCCAGAGTATTGGGTTCTTCAGATTCACACAAGTAGCTTGCCAGCTGTTAAAATGTGTTTCTGCATTGAGAAGAGCTCCTCCAAATCAAAGCAGCACTCTCTGCCATCACAGGGTACATGGGGATGATATTTTGGAGCCTGAAGTTAGCAGAGGGGATTTCATCAGGCTTCCTGCACTAGCTCAGGTCCTCTCTTTGGTGCACAGAGTTGTGCTGTCTCCCCTTCTGCGTGCCCTGTGAGTGAGCAGGGCTGGTGAGGGCAGCGTGGCAGCAATGCTGGGTCCCTGTGCACCTGGCTCCTGTCCTGGCCCTGCTGTCACAGCAGCTGCTGCAGCAGAGCTCTGCCTGAATCAGCCTTCTTATTCCTTACGTGTGTAGGAGAGACTGAATCAAGTTTCCATTTTATTCTTTGGGCTGATATGCTTCAGCATCAAAGGAGTGCTCCTGCTGTGGCTGCTGTTTCAAAACACATACTGGAATCCCATTTCTATTACTCCTCATTACTGATACTCTCTCTCTCTTGCTTGCCTTTGTTTCAGACCCCGCAGGTGGGCTTTAAGAGATGCCCCTCCTTCCACCGGGGTGCTGCTATCCATGAGGCTCAGAAAGAGCATTTGGTACCTTTAACAGGCTTTTTGTGGCGGCACCATTGTTCTGAGAGAGTGTTTTGGAGTGTCTGTGTGCTTGGCAATTGCTGAAGCAGCAGCACCTGTGACTTTCTGGAGAGAGGAGAGACGAGCTGCAGAGGATGGGCTGCAGGGGGATGGCAGCCAGGCTTGGCAGACCCCAGTCAGTGCCTGCCTCTGTGTCCTGAAATGAGCAGCCCAGGCTTCTGTTCCCACGCAGGAGGACAATCAAACCTTCTCAACGTAGCAAATAACTGTGGCAGCAGACTGCAGGAGTACCACAAGCAGCAGTGAAGCACATCTGATGGGTCCCAGTGCTTTGTCAGCAGTAAATAATCCTGTGTGTGCCCTGGCAGCAGCTCCCAGCTCTGCCACCAGCCACACCAGCCTCTCCTCAGCCCAGAGCTGGGCTCCACAGAGCCCTGGGCCTTCTGCATGGGAACCAGTGTCTGCTGAAAGACTGATGTGGAGGGAGCTTCCCACAGAGGAAGGTAGATCCTAATCCCATTTGTTATTTCTGCAGCAGTGCAGTCATCAAATTAGTGGTCATGGGCAAGATTGAGAAGGACAAGTGCAGGGCAGATTTCTGAGGTACAGCAAACAGCTTTTTGAGCAGAGAGAGAGCGTGGTTTGGTGCTGTGTTTGTACCTAAAGAAAGAACTCACTTTTTTGCTATTATGAGAATTGCTGACCTCCTCTGCTTCTGCTTGATTCATATTGTCCTAACATGCTTCTTTCTAGATTTCATCATTACCCTTGTTTTAAGTGATCTAATTTTGTGGTCAAAATGAGCAGATGGAAGGGGACATGCTATCCCCTAGCATGTTCTACAGGACATCAGCCCAGGGAGTTTGAGCACCACTGCAAATAGCTGAAGTGAGAATCGTAAACAAGTGCTGTATCAGACACAAGTGATGTGTCTCAGCCTGTTAATACAGTAGCCATATATTAAGCTCCCACAAACACAGCAGAATTTCAGGATAGTTCATGCATGTTCTCTCTCATCAACCTGCTTAAAGAATAAGAGTATTTACTTCTGTAGGTTGCTGTGGAAAGAGATACTGCATTTTTAACAGGGGCGATTTTGTAGATGCTAAATTCACTGAAACCTTTGAGAGCAAATCTATTGTTGACTGTAATAAAAATCATTTGTGTGTGTGTGAAATAGGAGTCCCAAAGACATATAAATATTATTCTGCCAAATTAGAATTGTTTAGTTAAGGACTGCCAAGATGCTGAGAATTGACCTGGTTTTGGTCACTTTTAGCATCACTCATACTTGAAGTCACCCTTTCTTAGGTTAAGGAAAGAAGTCTGTGCTGCAACTTCAGGAAATAGGGCTGAAAAGGGACAATAGGAAGCCAAAATAAAAGCAGGACTTTGGACAGGTGCTTGTCAAACTCTTCAAAACTTGTGCAATTCCCCTGGACAGCTCCTTCTACTCACTTCATACTCTAACCCTTTAATGCTTTTGCTGCAAGACTTAACTTGGTTTCTTCTCCTTTGGCATGCAGAGAAGTTTTCCATTTTCTACTTTGTCTGTAAGTCTGTGAGTATTTGAGGACTGTTACAGATCTCTCTACTCAGGTGCTTTTTTTCTGGAGCCACCTTGCTCCCTTCCATCAAGGAAGACTTCAGCCAGTGTCTCCCCCAGTTAAAAAATGAAAACTTGATAATTGCAAAGCATTGTTTTACCATTCAGCCTTCATTTCTCAGTGGTTTCATTAGCCCATGTTTTCTGTGTTATATCAGAGTATCAAAAGTCTTTATTATAATCAAAGCACGTATTCTGCTGGGGTTTTCCTGCCTGCAAGGTCTCTTCTCCTGTTTGGGGTGGAAATTGGACTGCTACAAGTTAGTGTTTGACAAACCCATGTTTATTGTTAGTGCCTGCAGACACTTGTAAAACTTAATCCTAACAAATCGAATAAATGAATTGGAGAGCAGAAATACCTTGATTTCCTTCTGTGTTACCACAAATAGTCTCTGCCTTCTGGTATCCTTTAAGAAAAGAGGCTTATTGGTTTGGCCAGACCTCCTCCTTCTGCCCACCCTCACTTATTTCTCAGGGCCACTCTGCTTGAGTGTTTCAGTGATTCCAGCCCACGTGTGAGCTCTTAAAGGTGACGTGAAACTGTTGGGAGAGAAACTGGCTGGAGCAATGTCTTCTAAGGCAAATTCCACAAAGCCCAAGGGAAGCATTTGCAAAGGCAGGGATACAGAAGCCAGTATGCCCAAACATAAGTTTTGAGGCTCCTGACAGGCAGAGAATCAAGCAGAAATCTGTCAGATCAAATGGAGGCTGCTTGCCTTGAGAAAGATCCCCCCAGTGGGCACTAATAAACCATGTAGCTCTATTTCATTTACAGACCAAAGGAAATAAAGCAGTTCTCTTGCACGCTGGCAGGCGTGAGGGATCTGTTTTGGGTCAGCACCGGCGGTGCTCCTGCTGCCCAGGCAGACCCTTGAGGTGCCTGGCGTGCCCCAGGCCTCACAATTAATTGGTGTAATCTGGTGAAACCACACACAAACTCCAGGCACTGTTGGGAGCAGCACAACACTCGGTTTGTGAGCAGCACAACACTCGGTTTGTGAGCAGAATGATTTAAAGCATCGGGTTTTCAGACTTCAAAGAACAGATGCACTAAACCACTAAATGACACTACCTGTGTACTTTAAAATTGTATTTCCACAGATACCCAACAAAAATCATCCCAAAATAATGTTCTTGGAATTCATATTTTGAATGTCCTCTGTGGGAGTTCCAGTTGGGAAAAAAGTATTTTAAATTAATTTTTAATGTGGCTACTGCTCTTCAGCAGTTCAAGGTGATTGATTTATTAGACATTTTAAATGTTTAAATACAATTACTGACTGAACAGAAGACTGAGCAGCCTCTCCCATAAATTTTCATAACTAACAGTATGGCAAAATGAGGGTCCACTAAACAACTTTTTGTGTCTTGGGATATCTAACATGTAGCACACTTTGAAAAAAGACATAGTGGTGTTGAGGTTCTTTTCACTACAGTTGTTTTAGGGAAAACTGAAAATAACAATAAAAAAGGCTCAACTTGTGTGTTTCTTAGCATTCTCATGGCTCAGCAGTGGTGGTGCACACTGGAGATATTCCTATATGGATGCTATATACACTTCCCTATGGAGGTGGGAAGCTGGGGAGGACCTACTCTTCCTATCAGGACCATAACTTGAATGGGTATGAACGATTGCCTCTTCTGCTTCATTCAGCAGGAAATCACTGAGTCACACTGATGAAGAATAATCTTGTCTTTCCAATAAACAAATCAAAGAAAAGCCTGAATGCTTCTGAAAACCAGGATGGACTTTAGGTTACTTGTCTGAATGGTTTTCTGTTCAAAGTTTATATTTCAGTAGTTAATAGAAAATCTGCTGGGGTGCTAATGAATTGTTTAAACAGATTTTTAGCACTCACCACACAGAAAATAGAGCCCCTGCAGCCAGGGAATAGAGCCTGAAACACTTGACTAGATTTTTCAAACATGTGCATGTTGAAGCCCCAAGGATGGGGTTTCAGTCAGGTGTGCTTTTAGCATCCCATTAGCCCACATGGGGTTGTATACACATTCACTGATTTCCTCTAAACACTTTGAGTGGCCAAAGCCCAATGAAAATGTTACTTTTCACAAGAAGTGATTACTTTCCAGAAAAGGTAAATTGTTTGGTTTTTTTATAGGACTGTAAGTGAAATACTGCAGCTCAGGAATGCATACAGGTTACATCTCAGGCTGTACAGAAAGACTGCTGGGATTGCTGAAACTCCTGGAGATCTACAGCTTCAGTTTTCTCAGCAGAAGTTCCTCCTGGGAAGCTCTCCAGCCCCAGGATTGCACTTAGTGCCTGCTGGGAAAACTGCACGAGAGAATATTAGAGAGCAGGGAAAGCAAAGTCAGGAAACAGAGATGAGGAACAGGAGAAAAAAGGAAAGAACATGCACAGAAAAGTTAAAACACAGCAAAATTTGCCTCTGCATGTCTCCTCAATATTGGATTTATTCAGCAGTTGGATTATTTCAGCAGTTTGGCAGTCGAGTTGTTTTTCAAAAGAAAGTGGTAGCAAAGAATCGTATTAAAAGTGGTGGCAATGCTTTAATTTGCCCTTAATTAAATCTTACTGCATTCTATTTCACTTTCAAATTTTCCTGTTTATGGGTGATTTGCAATTCATACTTACAATTCATGCTTAAATTGCTGTTCATGCATGTATTTTTAATGGTTGCTAACAAAAATTTAACTCTGATTTGGTAGCTCTACTTTTAGGAAAGGCCCAGGAAAAGCGTGAAGTATGTTTGTGTTTTGTGGTTTATATATGGCTATGGGAAAGCATTCATTTTAAAAGGGGGAAAACCCATTTGATGTCACATTTTGAAGATCAGTGTTGTCATTCAAACGGCACGGTGACAGAAAATGCAGGGTGGGTTTGGTTGGTTGGGTTTTCTGTTGTTGTTGCTTTGGTTTGGATTTTTAGTTTGGTTTTTTGTTTGGGGTTTGTTTGTTTTGGTGTGGGTGTGTTTGTGTGCCTTTGCAGTGTTGTTTGGTATATATCAACTAAATGGAGAGGAAAAGTCACCTGGGAAAACCTTGGCAGATTCTGGCTGGAGGCCGATTTCAAACATTTTATGACTGCAGATTTGTTGCAGAGAATCAAAGAAATGGTAGGCAGAGCATCCAGAAGCAGAATAAACTAAGCTCTCTCAAATTCCATCAGGAGAGCCAGTACAGCTAGGGAAAAGAAAGACCAGGGAAGTTTTCCTTCCCTTTGAAGCTTTTCTGGAATGAATCTTTAATGATGGGTGTCTGCAACCTCTTCCAGACGATAATGAGTGTACAACCCCCAGGTTTTTAAGGCAGGGAAGATGGAGCCTAAACAAGAATAAGCTCAGGATGCCTCTTGCACAGACAGCTATCTGCAAGGAGCCCCGTGGGATGTGAGCTGCAGTTTGTGTGGATAATGCTAAAGGTACCATTTCAAACTCGAGGTGGGTGTGTGTGCAGTGTTTGTTCTCTGAGCGCTGAAATCTGGAGTGACTCCAGCAGTGGAAACGCAGAATCCTCCCTTCTGCAGCAGGCAGGGACCAAATGGCACAACAAAAAACAGGCTATGAATACTTGTGCAAATGGAGAGAGAGGGGCACTTCAGTGAAAATATGCAGAAAAAAACGAATAGTTTAGTAAAAGCTGCTTTTTTGTCCCCCTTGTAGAAAAATGTGCTTAGTAGTAGGTTCATTTTGACTTCTAAAGGAATTTCTGTCAAATACAATTATCAGGGAAGGCTACAACTGCAAAGGTATCAAAGCTAGGTTTGCAGAAATCAGGCTTCAGAGCACTTTGAGATGGAAGATATTTGTTGAATTTCTTTACATGTCATCTCATGTTTCTTTTATTTATGAATTTTCCAACTGTGGTATATGCTGTCTAAAGATGTGACTACTCCAGCAGTTTTATTTTTAAAAAAAATCTATATTTATTTGGTTTTTGCCTCTTCATCACTTGAAAAGAAAGGCAGAAAAGTGAAACAAAGCACAGAAATAAAGCAGTCTGTCACACTGAAAACCTCTGAAACATAAATGATAAACTTTATTTACTAGTTAATTCTCCTTGATACTCTTGTTTATCGTATTTTCAACTGCTCTCACTAAAGACAGTGTTGCCTAAGTACAAGGAAAGTGTCTTGATACTGTTAAACTGAAAGAAACATCCTATTTGTATTAACAGACATTCAGGTTTAAAAGCGTGTCAGGAATATTTTGAATGCCTTTGGAAAAGAAAATGCATTTCTTCCAAGTGACTGAAGACTAATTTCATTTTCTATTCTGGGTAAGACCAGGGTGCTATCAAGAAATGCCTATTATTTGCTTTTACTTGTTTCATGGCATGTATATTCCATGTTGAAGGTATCCTTTCTTGTTCATTTAATGTCACAGACCAACAATTGATCATCAGTTGTTATGTCTAACTCACCACAGCAGTGACTCCCAACTGATGAACTGAGTTTCATTTTAAACACACCTAAAGGAGGAAAAAAAGAGATTAAATTGTCTTCTTTCCCCGTTTTTGACTACTCTGTGCCCACAATTCAAACATGCACTGCATAATCTCGTGAAAATTAAATGTCATCATTTGACTGTAAGAGGAATGACCCACTGAATTGAAATGACAAAGAACTCTGAATTGCTTTCAGCTGTTCTCTCAGTGGGTCACGTTTCTAAGGATGAGCCGATTCTTCAGGTATGTTGGGAGCAGAGAGGGTGGGTTTTGTTTGCAGGAGAGCACATTAGCAGGGATGCACGGTGCCACAGAGCTGCAGTCACAATGTCCTCAGCACTGCTGTGCCAGGGAAATGCTGTTCAGATTATTTCAGGGGAACCATGTCACGCTTGCTGCAAGGGCTGGAAGCAGGAGCTCGGGGCTGTTCCCATTATGTAAGGTTTTCCCTGGGGAAATAGCAAGGCAGGAGGCTGTTGTCCCCTTTCCCAGCTCTCCTGTGCTCCCAGTGCCATCAGCCCCTGGGTGCCTGGGTAGAACCGGGGGGATCTGCTCAGGGATGTGAATCTGCAGAGGAGGACAATGAACCCCACCCGGTGCAGGATGCTCCCTCCATACCCAGAGCAGTGAGCAGAGGATTTCTCCACCCATGACTTAATACTGAATTAATTTTGAACAGAGCAGCTATAAGCCTGATGCTGTATTCAGTGGCTTTTGAGGTGTATTCTTTTTCTTTTGTGGGGAGCATGGGAGGGAAGTCTCTAAATGTCCACAAGCATCACCTTGCACAGGCATCAAATTCTTTTCTCCTCTAAAATTCAACTGTGATTTGCTGAGGCTCAAAGCTGCAGTGGGATGGCTTCTCCTTCCACCAGGCAAAACCTCCACCATGTGTTTTGTAGTGGCAGTTCAGTGATATAAGTGAAGAGAATGCATGGCAGAGTATGAGGCAGAATCTATTGCTCATACTTCAGGGTGTAAATCAGTCAGAGATAGCTTCAGGTGAGAAAGAAATCTCTTCTCTATATTTAATGCCTGGCTATAAATTTGAGGCCTCTGACTCCCTCTCATGCAGAAATATTGGCTAATGTGTTTTTCGTATATACAAGTGTGCATTTGTCAGTTTGTTGTGCCCACAGTACAGACATTCACAATTTTGATCACAGATGAGGAGTCTCCTCTCCTGAGATTTTTTTTTTTTTTTCCAAGTGTAGATTCACTTTAAAAGTCTGCAGAGGATGATGTGCCTGTATTAAATAGCAGCCAGGTGCCCGTGGAGCAGCATTCTTCACAATCCAAAGTTTCAAAAGATTATTTCATAAGAAAAACAAATTCATAGTTTTCTGTCTCCTCACAGGCCAGTAACACCATAAATATGATGAGGACTGTTAATAGCTAAAGTTGAGTTCAGGTCCCTTAATATATTTCCTCAGTAGTGCAGCCACATGCTTAAAACCACCTTTCCTGGTTATTTTTCAGGCTTTGAAAGAGCAGCACTCTGCAGCCCATGTGAGCTGTACACAGAAGACTGCATGCCTCCTGAAAGGAACTCTGCTCTTTCAAGAGGGTGGGAAGCACTAGAAGCTTCTAATTACAGCAGCACAAACTGTCAGGTCTTCTATAGTAGGTTGTATTAAAATGTAGTTTGTGTTGATTCACTTTCAAGCCAAGATAACAACCTCACAGGAAACCAGGTTTTTATACCCACTAATTAAAAATTGATATGGCTCCAATGCAGCCTAGATAAGGAGGCACTCACCCCTCGTACTGCCAGGCACTCAAAACCTGCCCTGGAAAGCCAAGCAAAGGCCAGGTATCAGTCATTGCTAATTCCCTGCTGATTCTCCTCTAGGTAATTGTAAAGAAGATCCAAATGATATTTAATTTCACTGTCCCATAAGAGCTTTATAATCAGGTATGTGCTTCTGTAATAATTTACTGGTTTAATTATATTATGTTGTCCAGGCAAAAAAAGATAATAAAAGCTCATATAGGCATATTTCCCTTTACCACTCAGCCTTTTTAGGGCTGAGGAAACAGGATAGGAGTGACACACAAAAAAACCCCCTAAATATCACTGGCTGGAACCAGAGCTGTGGGGTGGGTGAACGAAGGCAATCATTAAACGCTAGAAATTATTCCCTCACATGTGAAATTCCTACATTATGAAGCAAAACAGTGGATTAAATAACGGGTAGCATGCTCTGGGAAGCATCTTTTTGATTTCATAGCTGTGGCTTGGCAATCTGCCCCTCACTCCTTCGTGTTGCTCAGTCAGTGATGGGAGCAGGACACACCAGGCACTGACAGACAGGGTTGGTTTTTCACATGGAGATCTTCTGCCCTCTCACCCCTCGGGTTCTGTGGTGGGAAGAGCTAAAAAGTGGGTACAGCCTGAGGTGATGTGGCTGCTGCTGAAGGTCTCAAGCCCTTCTGGGATGTGACAGCATTTCAGGAGCTGTCCTGCTGTGTATGGACACCCCACAAACTGCAGCTGCATTCACAGTGTTGTGTAGCTGCAAGGAGAAGGTTAACAACGGGAGAAATTGCTACTTAGTTCATTAATACTGTAGATGTTAGCAAAAAAAAAAAAATTAAAACCCAGTTGGCACAGGCTGCAGGATTTACTAATCAACATGTCAGTTCATTTCCAAATGCCTCATACACCTCGAGTTATTTTTGTCCAGCTGCTTCCTGCAGATGCAATTTGAACAGTCAGAAATAAAAGCAAATTTCAGTGCACCGGCAGCGTGCTGCTGGCACTCTCCTCTGACTCAGGCAGGTATCTTCTAGAGGCAGGTGTATAGGGGTGGAGGAAATATTCAGTAACCTTTTGCTAAAGCTGAGAGAATCCTTGCCTGTGGGCCACACACAGCATTGTTTCCTTTGTAAACTGATTTAGGAAAAAATTCCAAGATTTATGCTGAAGATCCTTTATTTGTAACTTGAGGGCTCCACAATCTGTATTCAGCTATGATGTTCAAACAAGTTAAGCATATTCCCACATGCTAGAATAACTTCCCTGCGTTGGAGACTCCCCTCTAAGCGCATTTGGGCACAGGAATTGTTCCCTGTGTGTGTGCCTCGGAGAGGGCACCCCCAGGAGATGGGCCTGGCTTCTGTTTCATGGCTGGATTAGGAAAAGCTGTGGGTTAATGGGTTAAAAAATCATGGCAGTGATCAGGATCGCAATAAGAAGCTAAAATAATGAGGAATTAAAAAGATAACGAGACTTATAAGTCTCATTAAGACTCACTAAAGACACTATCTGTGATCCTCTAGGGTGAGGCTAAAGGAGCAAGTTGTTCAGGCAGTTTGGGTTTGAAGGGCTCCTTGCGCTCTCCTCTTGGCTCGTGTCACCTGTGAACTGGGAAGGGCTGGGCTCCCTGTCCTCCTCAGCTCTGCTGTGCCAGCATGCACACAGCCCTCCTAGTGCTCTCTAGGGCACCACACACTGATGAATTCCAAGCAAGAATTCATGAAAATCACTCAAGAGATCCCTGCTGACAACAGGAAGCTCTTGATTGCAGCGCTCCTGAGCGCAGCGCTCGGGTTTCTGTCTGCTTTGCCCGTGGTTTTCCCCATGTTAATGCCCATTCACCAGGGGTATTATTAGCAGCACAAACATGGGAGTCTGTAATAAACCTGAGCTTCCAGGATATGTTTTTGCTGGAGAGGGAACAACAAACGCTCATTTTCTTTTGAAGTAGCTCATCTGAGCTTTTAGCAGTCCGAGGGAGATTTCTCTTGGCAGGCACAACAAGGACTCCCTTTGAATGCCAGCAGAAAGGTGGCTGTGCAGAGGAGGCTGAGGATCAGCTGAGCCTTGTGGCTGCCTGACACAGACCTGCCATGCCAGGGGAATTCTGGAGTGCTGCTGGCTCCCCTGGCAGGGCTCCTTGACACCCAGGGTATTCCCAGACTATTTTCCTATCCCTCCTCTCATGCACAGGTACCTCAACCACCTTCTCTCTGATGGAAATCTGAGCTTTGAGAGTTTCTGAAGCTTTTTTTTGACCCGAGTGGAGGCATTTAGGTGTTCTCTGCCTCTAGAGCAGACTTCCATCACCACAGGCTTATCTGGGACAAAGCTCATAACAGCAGAAAGCCAAGGGTCAGTATATTAAAACAGAATGCAATAACCCGTTCAGTTGGAGGCTATCTTGATTTCCATATAAATGCAGAAAATGATATTTGAATGTGCACCTCTCAGGCACATGAAATGCTAGTGGTGAAGTAATTCTTATGTCACTTTGTTTTGATTTAGTTTGTTTGATAAATGGAATTCTTGCCATCCTGTAATGCTACACCAATGTCTGAGCAGGGTTAATTTTAATTTGAATTAATGGCTACCAGTGGCACTAATGCAGGTCATTGGCTGAATCTTAAAAACTTGAATTCCTAATATTATCAGAGATGTTTAAAATGCCCTGTACTACAAAGTAATAATGACCTACAGTTTGGTCTGTGGTTCTGAGCTAAAAAGGGTGTGTACCTCTTCTTCCATAGAAAAGAGCTGCTTCCTTAGCCTGAAGCACAGTTGTGCCACTAAACCTACTTTTAACAAGAGGCTTTGTTGTTAATAACATGCTGTCAGATCAAGATTTTTTTTGTTTTAGCTATTTTCCCTCAAATGGCAGAATTTGCCCTAAATTCCTTTGCTACTTAGAGGCTCCTGACCATTACAGGCACCAACCATCCTGACCTTTTTTCTAGCAAGATTTATGATAAAGGTTATGCTAAATTTCTGGTTTTCCTTTAAATAATGCTAACATGTCATGTATTATTAATAAGTATGGAGTGACATCCTAGAAGACAGTATATTTACCATCTTACCATATTCTCATTCCTTATAAATGAAAAAGGAGCACAGATGACAGGTTACCACGCAGGGATAAATGAACTGCAGCTCAGAAGGAAAAGTGATGAATTGTGGCTTTATGTAAAATGTAAAGCAGAATCACCTCTCCCCAGCAGCCACGTCTGCAGGACAGGGCTGCCAAGGCAGCTCTCAGCCTCAACACATGATTTCTCACTAACAGTCCTTATCTTGAATTCGTGGCTTTTTGTTATCCTGTAAGAGTTTCCCCTCGGTCACAGAAGCAAGCTGGCTTTCCAAAGATAATGCCAGCGTGGCTAAAGCGTCCGTGGCTGGGAGGGGCCCACGCTCTGCATGCCAAGCAGTGGGCACATCTCTGGAGTGTGGAAGAGGCTGCTTTACCGCGATGCTGCCCTCTGGGTTTGTCACTATGCAGAGCTGCAGGAACAAAGCAAGATTTCTGGCTAGTGGGGAGTGCTCAGAAATAATGCAGACTTCACCTTACCCCCGGTTCATGGGGTATCAATTCTCCCAGATCTTCCCTTCGAGAGTACCAACAAAAATCTTTCAACAATGTAATATGCTCCTAAGGCTTCTGAGCCACTTCTCTGCTACTCCTCTTCAAATTTGTTTTAAATTTCATTGTTCCTAGTTCAATTTCTAGTATCTTGTGCAAAAGTTACATCAATAGTATAATACATCTGATCTTTTATCCTTTTCCTATAGCCTTGTTCCCAGAAGATACTGCTGCTGTTGTGACAACTAAAGAGGTACAACAGGCTTAGAGTTCAAATATGACTCATGGTATGTTAACTTACTGATGCAGTAAACATGAAAGGGAAGGAAGGAAGGAAGGAAAAAAGACAGATTGCTTTTTCAAGATATTTTTTGGTTTTAAAGCTAAATAATGCAAATTGCACGTTATAAAATGTTTTTATGTTTTTAAAGCTAAATAATGTATTTTTTGTTCTTAAATATATTTTTTGTTTTTAAAGCTAAATAATGCAAATGGCACATTATAAAATGGGGGGTTTTTTAAAACCAGAAACCTACTGGTATAAAGAGATTCTAAACTTTTCTTTTTAACTTTTTTTTTTTAACATGGTCTTGCTATCACCTATTCTGTTTCCCTCTCCCCTAGTACTAGTTACAGACTTTTGTATCGTTGGGAAATCCATAAGTATATAATAGTTTTGATTGTTTCTAATTTATCCAGAAATTCAGCCTGTATTATGGGTCAAGATTTTCCTTTTGTCAGATTAAAATTATTGTTGTTCTTTTGTTAAAGAGAATATGGAGAGTATGAAGGCATTTCCTTCTCCTGTGAAGAAACAAAGGGAGATACAGAATGTGAGAAGGGACACGTTGAATTTCCAGTGCCAGTGTTGCCACCTGCCTTTATCATTGCATCATCCCCTGCAGGCAGTGAAACCCAGACTCATTTATAAATTGCTACTATACATATTAAAAAATCATACAGCGTGTCCTGTCCTCTGCTCATTACTTGCACTTGGTATTTGTCTCTGCTGGGTTTTCTTTTTCCTAGGGATGTTCTCTTTTTGCCGCATATCCCAGGACAGAGCCTACATTCAGTGCATTCTCCTCCAGCATTTCCAGTAGACCCACTAGAAACATATGTGAGAATCATCAGAAAGATCTCCAAGGTCTATTCAGACAGAAGAATGAATCATACAAGGTCTCTTCCAAGTTTTCAACTCTTCTGTCAAGCGTCAGCATCCCGCCCTTACTTCTCTTGTTAAGAGGGACAGGCAGACCCAGCGTGCTTGGCTCTGGTCTGCTCCTCTGGCTCATCTTTCCTGATATTTTCTTGAACCATGAACTGAATTGCAAAGAATAGGATTGCTTGTATGAAAGGCTGCCTCTTTACATGAGCAGAAGCCGTGCGTTTGGGCTCTTTGAAAACGGCTCTGTGGCATTTCATATACTTTGTTCTCTGGTCAGAAGTTCAGGATGTTCCATTTCTAAATCCGATTTCCAGCTAAAATATAAATGCGTCTCATTGACTGATCATCCTTGGAAGTTTATATGCTTTTAGAGTTAAAGATGTGAATGATTAATGCTTCTGCTGTGCTTGGCTATGAATCATTATATGATGCCCTGATTTTTCTTTCTAAATCTCTGTAGCTCCAGCAAATAAGGTGTTTAAGGAAGAGAGGGGAGGAAAGGGGGTAGAATATGACCTTCCTGTTAGTCACACTTCAGATAAAATAATATTCTTGCAAGGACATGGTTCTCTTTGAGTTTCTACCTACCCTATGAACTGTGACAAAGTGCAGACTATCACCTGCAGGCTTTTGGAAGTAAATTCAAACATAAAAGTCTTGACAGTAGAAGCAGCAGACAAAACTGTCAGGATTTAAGTTTTAATACAATCCTAATTAACTCCAGTATTACTTCCTCTCAAGGTCAATTAAACATTTTCAGGGTATTCAAATGAAGTATTCTTCTGGGAAACACATTTTTCCCCATCTAGTGACCAATATTCCTTAGAGAACCTTTGAACCTTTCTTGTCTCCCTTGACTATGGTGCAGGGAGCCAGTGTTGTCTATCCTGCATGCAAGCAACTCTTTCAAATTACAGATTTAAAAACAACAGGGTGCAACACATCTAAGCATCTACACTTTACACAAAATACATTTTCCCATACAGCCACCCACATTTCACTTGGTTCATCTGTGACACTTCATCATCCCAACAGTGGAAAGCACCACCTTTGGGTGCTCTCTGAGCCCCTAGCTGGGGTTTCTGGTGGTGGGGATACAGTCTGGGAGGGGCAAGGTCCCAGGGGGAGATGCTTCACTTCTGCCACCAATTTAAATTAGAACAAACAGGAGAGTAGGAATTGATTTGAGAAGGGATTAGGGATTCAAAGAGCTGTGCTGGGCCTGCTCTCAGGGGGCAGATGCCATGCATTTGACTGGCAGGCATTACACTGAAAACTGTGTCATCCCAGAAGGCGCAGAGCTAGTGGCTCTCATGGCACTCCTAAATTCCCCTTGCCATATTTGGGATTTACCATTTCTTGACTTCACTTCTTAGGAAAAAAATGCTTCATCTTATGGTTGTTTTGTCATAAATACTGAGGTAGAGCAGGAGAGCATATTTTAATTTAAAAACCCAAGCAAAATTTTAGGCAGTCTTTTCCAAGATGAACCCTTTCTTTGCTGAGATGTTTGGAATGGATCTTTCACATGGAGAAAGATGGAAAATAGTCTGTGAACCAATGGCTGCCCACTGAAGAGGAGATGGCAGCAGTATTTAGGGCATGAAACCAGCCTGCTCTGATTTGATGATGTCCAGCTGTACAGCAGTTTCTGTGCTCTTATCTGTGACTGCCATAACTAAAGCACTTGCTTCACCCCATGGCAGATGTCTGCTTCTCCTTGATTCTTCTTTTGAATCCTCCTTGAGACAGAGGATTCAAAATAAGATAGGAAAAATAACTTCCAATTCCTTGCTCCTTTACCTGCAGTCCTTTTCCCTCCCTTTACCAAGCGATTGCGTTTTGTAGCCAACCTCTTTTAGCAAGAACTATTTTCTCTCAGGCACTCATAATGTTTCCATAGCTCAGATCACCAGGGAATGCAGTCTCATGCTACTTGGGGACTAATTGCACAGAATAATTAGAGTCCTCAGCCCTCACAACGATTGTTTTATAAATAATTCCCACTTTAAATGTTGATTACACACATGCTTCCCGAAAGAATTGTGCAGAGACAATAATTCTCTGGAACAGTCACCATTCCTGGCATGTGGCACAGGAAGAAAAGGTTGCAGGGTGGGAGGGACAGGAGGCAGCAGGAGAGGTGGGCAGGGTCCGTGTCCCTTCACCTGGGGGGCCAGGGCCTCACCGAAGAACTGGCTCTGGACGTGGGTTGGCTTGGCAGAGTTGATGAGCCACACATTCAGTTCTAAAACAGGAATGGCAGAGCTCTGTTGCTCAGCAAAACCTGTGTCTAAAGGCTGCTGGAGATGGAGGGGTGAAGCTGGGTTTCCAGTAACAGGGGAAGGAGTTTATAGGGAGGTGTGTGTGTGGCTCCACTAAAATCCTTGCCTCAGGCTTTTTCTGCCTGCTTCAGAAATTCAAATGGATATGGCAATGTGTGCTGTGAGGGGGACTGTGGAGGTAACTGTATAAATGTGATGGAATGAGAATTTAAAATAGTGAATGTGTAGTGCTTGTGTAAATGACATACTACAGATGGGGCTTTGCTAAATGTATTAGCATGATTGGTGAAGCAGGCTGACAGTATTGTTAAAGCCAACACTAGAGCATTCGTACAGAGCAATCAATATCCCTTCTGGCCGCAGTTCCCTGTGTCAGGTGAAGAAAATGTTTTAATAGAAATTCAGTTTATATGTCTGAAGTGGAGGAGGGTTTTTTTTGTATTTCTTACAGTAACAAATGTGCTTTTCTCTTTCAAAGTATGTGTCAGGTGAATTTTTTTTCTTTTTTTGTAGGAACTGGAAAGCCTATTGTAATAACAAAAAAAGCCACAAGCGCCAGTAGGGCACTGGCAGGCAAATCAAATATCAGCCCCAGCTGATGAGCTAAGGCAGGGCCTTTCTCTGGATGTCTGCTGGAAGGCTAAAAATTAACATGTGGAAGTGTGCAGCCTGAAATAGAAGTGAGTTGTATTGAAGACTAATATTTATAACCCTACCCTAGCAATTTGTAACATACCCACTTCCTACTACAGAGGGCAGAACTATAATCAAGAATGCCTCTGATAGCTCAGAACTTTTTGCAGACGCAGATACAAATACTGTCTGCAAATGCATGTTCTAGCAAATGCTTTTTAACTGCTTACAGGATCTATGTCATCTGCAGAAAAACACTTTTCAATATTCAGTTGGACTTTTAGAGAGTTTTTTACTGGTAGCTGTGAGAATTCCATGGCAGATCTGCAGGTATAAAGAGGGCACAGCTTGGTTTCTGGTTTGGGTTTGCATTTTAACAGTGGGGGGTGGAAAATTATTCTTTCCCATGGTGCTCAGGAGGGTAACTCCTGTTACTGCGACACAGAAATGAGCTGACAGCTTGCCACTGACATAAATAACCTCTGTCTGGGTCTTGTCATCAGTGAGGTGTTTGATAGCTTGAGTTCAGATACCTGAGTTCATCACTCAGCCACTTTTGAAGGCTGTCGTGGTCATTTCATGGCATTTGCATGAGTTGTTTTTTGAGTGATACAGCTCCCTGAATCTACTGTGGCACTGCAGATGCATGAAGGCCTTCCCAACACTATTTCTTCCTGTTAGACATGACATGGGAGAAGTGTTAATGTGTTTCCTTTAGATTTTAATAGTTATGAGCAGTTACCATTTATTATGCATGAATCAGAAGTGGCTTAGGGTTCAAGTTTAACAGTGATGACAGCCTAACCACAAAGAACAAAGAATCCTTTCCCAAACCCAAAACCTAACAGAACTTTTTTTTTCTTCCATGTTTTCCTTGCCTTCACCTAAAAAATACTTTAAAAAGTAATCTAAAAGGCCAGATCAAGCACAGAAATTTGAAATGTGCTTTGTCCCACAGCTAGAGAGAGAGAGAGAGAGAGCACTGCCCCTCACCAGACCCAGTCTGCAGAGACCTCTCCAGGAAAAGGGCCAGAGTCAAGGCTCTTGCTGGAAGTTGCATTGATCCAAGCCCTGCAAGAACATGACAGAAATTATGGCAAATTCCTTCCCCAGACAGAACAATGCCATTTTCCACAAGATGTGATCTTTAGAAATCAATCAATTTTGTACTTTTCAGCAAATTCAGGCAGCTCCAAATTAAATTGGAAAAACTGTTTGCTTGGAAGTAATTCTTTTAAGTAAATTTCTCCCTATACCCCGACAATAGTATCAATGTGTATTTCATTAATATATTTCATTAAAAGGTTTTCCATTAGGAATTTGTTTCAAAATTGCCTAACATGTCAGACTCTGAGGACAACCATAATTACATCTATAGCCTTTCTAGATCTATACCATTTTCCTTCCTGTCTCTCTCTGCCTGTGCTAATAAGCATTTTTAAACTGCCTGTTAGAATAAGAGTCTGGCAAGTTTTACAAATTACAGAAAGTTTTGTTTTCTTTGCACTTGTTCAGACCCCTAATCTTCTCATTCATTACTTTCAAACATATTATTCTTCTGCTTTTTTAATAAAGAAGCAGTGAAGATGAAAGTCAGTATCAAATCTAGATCTTGGGCTCTGACCATGCCATCTCTTATGGTTTTTAAGCACCTTCAGACAAAATCTTGTGCTCCAAGGAGTGAATATGTCCAGATCCTCACACTGAAAGGTCTCCCCAATTTCTGAAAAGGCAACCTACAGCACAGGATCAGGGACTTTTAATGTGGTTAGTGGACAACCTTCTCTATTTAAGGGAAGGAGCCCTTCATCTAAGGATCCCACTGGTAGTGGGTGGCTGCCAGACACATCACAGTCCAGTGTGCAGGAAATCGTGGCTTCAGCCTTGAGTCTCTGCTGGCGTTGAACATTGTGAGCTTGTGTTTATCAGCCTAAGAGTTATTTTTACAATATTATCATTTTCCAAGGTTAAAAATGATAGAAAATTAATATAAAAATAACTAAAGAAAAGTCTACAAGGAGCAATAATGAATTTCAGTGCTATAATAGGTTGAAATTGAGTGTTTACCTACACTTTAATTACACAAAACCATTATAATTAAAAGTATTTCAAACAGCATGCACACAATGAAATAAATTCCTCCACATAGTAACATTTAATAAATAGGCAATATTGCTCTCTTTTCTCAAGACCAGATAACAATGGACCCATTATTCTTTACTGCTTTCCAAGAGAGTTTCCCATTGTACAGAGATGTTTAACATCTGGATCAACACTTGCATGATTTTTAATGAAGTCCTTTAGCTCGTAGAAATTATTGAAAAAACATCTCCTGTGGAAAACAAAGATTAGTTTAGCTGGATGCCATGCTGAGAAATGGATGTTCTTCTTGGCTGGCACACCACAAAACTGCTTCTATTGTCTGCACCAAGGAAAAATCTCCAGACTTGAGTCCAGTAAACAAACATTTCCTTGTCATTCAGTGCACTCTGAAGCTTCTTGGTTTTTTTTAGGAGTGAATTAACTGGGCCAAACTCTGGTTGTTGCCACTGCATCTTTGCCTTGCACTACACCCATAAAGGAGATACAAGGGACCCCTCAAAAAATCTGTACATATGACATAGCCCTAACTGAGAAATCCTACATGTCTGTCCTCTAAATCCACAAGGTAAGACCTGCCAGAATAAGGATTAAGCTGTGTGAGAGGGCTGTTGGTGAGGTGCAGGAAGCACGTGCCAAGTGCAAGGTACAGCAGTGAGAACTGCGCTGAGGTACCAGCCTCTTCAGCATTTCCACAAATCACTGCCAGGTATGCGCTTAAGGCAAAGCCAGTTTAAAAGGTTTGCGATGTTTTTGGAGTGGTTTTTGCCTGTCCCCCTCTGCTTCATTTTAGATGAAGGGCAGTCTCTGTGAGGAGCACCAGTGCTTGCCCTGGCAGCCCAGGGCAGGGCGGCTCCGCAGGCAGCACTGGCTGTGACAGTCAGACACCCATGGATCGGGATCCTGCGGATGCTCTTACACAAAAAGGCCAGACTGCAAACAACCCTGTCAGATCAAGTCACACATACACCTGGAAGAGCAGATTTTTTTTTTTTCCTCATGTGAGTAGCCTGATAAGAGTTATCCCTTCCTTGAATCCCAGGTTTTATTCATAAATCACTCCAGTGACTAACTTTGGCACACCATTCCAGCTCTCTGGGTTTCCAGCTAACACAGTGGCCTCTAACTACTGAAGGGTTCTCTGTAATTCTGCTAGTGCTGGCTCCAGCAGAGGTGAGGCTCAATAAATCTCAGCTGGTGAATAACTCTGATTTTTAGTTGAAGAGATAAATTACATGAGAGAAGCAATCATGGCAAAGAATTGTTCTGGCAAAGTGAATCAACGCATGCTTAAAAATGTCCCGTTCTGGGACCTGTGTTTCGTGGGATGACCAGAGGATGCCGTGGGAGCTAAGCAATGAAATATTTCCCTCTGAATATGAGGAAGAGTTCTACATCTAAATGATTCGTTTAATACTCTCTTTTTAAATTAGAACATGCAAGGAGAGAGACACTGAGAAAGGGACTTTGGCTAGAGGCTTCGCAGCACTTCTACCCACGCTGATGAACAGCACGGCTCTGTGCTCTCCAGCGGAGGCACTGGAGAAGTGAAATTACATCTGACAGGTTTATTTCTACATTACCTCAATTTTGGCTAAAGGCAAAATTGATTAAAAAGAGAAAATACTTAGGATGTTAGGATTTGTGGCTGTGTTCCTGTGCTGAAGTTCCAGCATTAATCTAGACCTGGCTGCACGGGTTACAGGAAGAGAAAAGGTAATTCTGTACCAATTTCAATCTATGTTTATAAATAAAGTAATGATGTAACAATAGAACTTTTTTAATGCATGAGGTTTAAGAGTTCATATGTCAAGAGAAGCATGGCTGAGAAGTGATGAAAAAACTGCATTTAGGAAGAAGCACCTGAGAATGGTGTGCTTAGGAGGGTAAACAATTGGAATAAACAGAGCTCCTCTGAAAAAAAATTATTGTACTAGTAAAACATTAAAGTGTGGCTATTATCTATAGAAATAGAAACACTTTTTCTAGATCAGTATGTATAGAGACAGATGTGCAAACAGGGACAAAAGCAGTCATTTTGTACAGAGGAGCAAATTCAGAAGTCCTGGGGAAAAAAACCACAGAAGTGATGTGTGTCAGATTCTGCCTTACCTTTTGTGTCAATCCTTTTCATCTGTTTTTTTTTTCAAAAAACTTTACAAAAGTAGTGCTGAGGTTACGATATGGCTTCGGTTTTGTTAATTAGCCAGATTCACAAAGGATATTGACCAGTTAAGGCACCAGCTAGGACTTGTTGTGTGAATTCAGTCTGCATTACTTACAGTGTGATACTGGAAGGGAGGAGATTCTGTCTGTTCATGTTCAGGGTGTAAATGAACTCAATACAAACCTCTCCTCATAAGGAATTCTAAGAACGTATTAAAAGATTTTGTAAAAAAAAATAAATTACTAGCATTTTGAAAAAGGATGAAGCAGAAACAACAAGATGAAAAATCTGTCAGAACTAATAATCCAAATGTTTGTCTCTCACCCTCTGAGGCCAGTCAATCTCTGAAATTACCTTTTTTTATTATTTTTTGAAGTTTAAGTCCTATAGCAAGTACCTAAATGAAACTTTTTAATATTTCATGGATTGCACATCTTCTAATCTGTTCTTTATTTAATTTTTATGAAAATTACCTTTCAAATTCATTTTATTCATTCCTGAAAGACCCATATCTTATGCATTATAATTTTTTAATTATCTTGATTTGTGTACAGCTATGACTAGAGAAAATTACAGCTCGAATTTCCAAAATAACTGGTGTGACATACGTGGCATCTAAATGATGTTCCACATCCCTCACCAAAGAGCATTTTGGATGGTCTTTTGAAATGTTTTCCCTGAGCAAATTAAAGATTGTAATTTCTGCTTTGTGCTTCATTCCCCAAATTAGCTTAACCCTGTTAGTAATACTGGTTGCAAATAGTTCAGATATTAACTGCCATGATTTCCCCAGCCCTCAGCCTTTCCTAACATCTTCCTTAGGAGATGGCATTCTCAGGAAAGAAAGTGGAAAGGTTTCCTTTCACAGGGAAAATGTGAGAAATTAAATACCTGGCACTGATGTGTGGTGGGAAGTGACAGAGACTGATGCTCTGACTAAACATGTTTAATTAGTTGTTATTGCTTCAAGTTTTATCTTTGGCACCCCCTGACAGGCCTTGGCCAGGAGGGCCAGCTCAAGGCAGCCCAGAGCTGCCAGCATTTTCTTACCACTTGTGTTAACTCTGGTTTTGCAATGATGGGGGTCAGAAGGAAATAAAGCTTTTCTGATGCCTTACTGTCACAGCTGCTGTGATAAGGGAACTGGGGGATAGCCATGACTGCTGAACTACTCTGCTGGAGTGAGAAACCAGGCAAACCTCCAAAACTCCAAGCAGGCACTTGTTTGTCAAGCAGCTCATGACAATCTAAATGATAACAACTGGAAAAGTAAGCACTTATCAAACAGATTAGTCAAGGGACAATATCAAGACTCCAACAACCCCAACGTTATGATTTGGTCTCCAGTGGCTTTGGTCTTTGATGTTTCTTGATCTCTAAGGTCAAAACTGCTGGGCTCAAGACCTCTTTGACAAGAAAGGCAAGGAACAAGGTGGGGGTCTTTGCTCCTCCCCAAGCTGTGCTATCACTGGTGTGTATACATCCCTTTTTGTTAGAGCAAACCAATCTGGTCTGAGGGCTCACAACCTCTTTCCAGAGCCCTGACTGTTCCAGGCTGTCCAGACCAGCGGTGCTCCTGGTGCAGGTCCACCCTGGCGTGACTTGGATGACATCAGATGCTGTCATGCAATTCCTTCTAATAGCTACCAATCTGAATAGCCAGCAGGATTAAATAACCTCATGACTTCTATGCAATTATGCCCAATGAGGGCACACTATGCAATGTTTCACTTTCTACCTTGAGCTGAGCAGCTGTGGGGTATGTCTGGTGTGCAAGGCAAGCAGGGTGCTCTCACAGGGAGCTACAGTAGTAACCCTGCCACTCTCCTGGCTGGAACTCTCAAAGGAGCCTCCTGTTTCTAGCTCTGATTAAGTCTATCAAACAAAAAATTGCTGTGGGCAGAGTTTTCAAACTCCATTATCCAGGGTGCAAGTGTGAACCCCGGTATAGACCTGAGGTGACAGTGAGGGTCTGGCCCCCAAATGAGCCAGCACAGGGAGGTGCAGAGGGCACCTGGGCAGCACAGGCTGACACACACACTCACTCACTAACAGCACTGCCTGGAGCTGCTCTCAGCAGCTTTCGTCCTGTTTCACACTGCATCTTTGATCCAAATGTATTTTACTTTGGCAGAAAGCGGTTTATACCTCCCCTAGCATACATGCAGTATGTGTTGTATTGTTCTTTTCTCCAGATGATTTAGACAATGCTTTCCCCGGCTGCTCTCGCTGCTGCTGGTTCACGTAGACACTTCATCTCCCACACAGTGTCTCTAAATTATTTGTATTTTTTGAGTGTGCCCTGGAAAACTTGTTAAATCTGTCTTTCAGATCAGGCATTCAGTTCCACCCAGAAGCTGAAAATATTTGACAACTCAAAGTGGTTTTTTCCTTCTCTCTGGAACTCAAAAATGCAGAACCCTGTGAAAATGAATGAGAAGCCCTGCTTATGTAAAGCTGGTAGAGCTTTGCTGCACATTCAGATTGTATTTGAGGCAAAGCTGAACATGCAGATGAGGTTTTATGATTCTTCATCCCTCCTGCTCTTCCTTGTTTCCCTGTAATGGATTTTGATTTATTTGATGATGGGATCAGACTTCTCTCTTCTGTGTCATCAGGAACCTTCACAAGTTTTCTGCTAAGGGAAGGGATAGTAAGATTTTTATTATGTTTTTTTATTATTTTCCTTCCACTGCAACTGAGATTTGCGAAACCCTGGTAAGGCAAAATTATTTTTTTTTCTAGATACAGATCTATAAAACAATAAAAAAATAAATATGTATATGTGTACTGATAAGAATTATATAATACATTATATTAGTAGCTGGAGGTAAAGAAAATTATTTTCTACCTAGGACTATAAATGTGTTAGGCAAATTTTCTCATCTTAGAAAGTTTTTTCTGTGGTTTTTTTTATCATTGGGCATTCTTGTCAGAGAAAACTGCCAAAAATTTTAATGTATCCTGGATTCATTAGTAGTTGGTAATGAATCTGATTCTACAAAATGCCTGTGAAACAAACACAATCTCTTCATAGGTTTTTCTGTGTTAATAGTCTTCCTACAGCTATCCTAGGTCACATACCTATTCATCAAACATCTGTCCTTTCTTGCTGGCAAACTGAGCTAATAATATATGCAATAATCTGCACTGCACCCAAGTTGAGATGTGTGCAAGCTTGTACATGTGTTTCCCAGTAAAAAGGGAAAAACACTTAAGCTTACAATAGATGTCTTCTATTTAGCTTGCTCGTTTTTATTCTGCATGTATTTCATTATTATTAGTAACAACTTTTTATCAATGTTACCATAGAAATGGAGAATGCTAATTCCTAGAATCATGCCAAAACTCATTTTCCATCCTGTTTACTTAGTTGCTCTGTTGCAAACAATGCTTGCTAGATAGCTGTGAATAATTCAGCACAGCTACATTATTTGGCCAGTTTATTTTTGTGTGAAATATCCTTCCGTTTCAGCAATATATTTTACATGTTGTTTTGGAAAAGAGTCTTGTGAAACTAGGCTGAATTTTAAAGGCAAAACCATTAATGAATTTCTGGGGGGTAGAGGGGGAAATCTTAACAAGAATCCAGAAGCTTAAAGAAAAGGAAGGACAGGGCTGTAACTTAAATAATGAGTAGCTCTTTCCTCTTTGAAAGCCACTTCATACTAATTCAAAAGATGTGTTTCTTCAGACCAGTACATATATGTTTTCATGGAACTCAATGATCATTAGACATAAGCCATGTACTGAGCTGCTCTTTAATGTTTCTCCTGAGAGCTCAGACTGTCAGTACAGCTGTATCACCTACAGCCATCTAGAACCTGAGTCACTTAACCATAACATTACAATTTATTTAATTTTGAAATACTAATTAATTGCCGGGGGAGGGGGCAAGAGATTCCAGAACTATCTAATAACCACACTTGTAATGCGGTGATTAGTTGGAAAATTAACTCTCTTAGAACAACATCTTGGTATTCCATAATTAATACAGTTAGGGAGCTCCACTATGAATCCTAAGAGTTTGCAAATAATAATTTCAAAATATTCATACTATAACAACTGAATCCAGTTTAAAAATCAACATATATTCTTTCTGCTTCATGCATCATCATCATCATCATCAGCTACTGCAATTGCAAATGCCCTTGAATCAAAACTTAGCAAGCAGTTTTGTTAATGTAGCAGAAGGTGGAAAAGAATACAATTTAGTCTTTCACAGCAATATTGACTCTGTTGTGCTGAAAACCCTGCTCATGCCTCATGGTACTGCATCATTGGAAAGAGACAAATCAGAGATTTTACCTCACCTTTTACACAGTACAGTGTGTAAAAAACTACATTTTTACATAGCCATCCTTTTGATCCTTCTTCCCCCAACATGTACATTATGGCCATGAATAAAAAGAGAGAAGAGGAAGAAAAGGAGATGTTGTTACCTAAGTGCAGGCTCCTGAATCTGTCTTGTGGCATTGTGAATGAGAGGGTTGACTTTATAATGCACATAGCACTTGGTGATTCCTCTGCTCTGTGGTTACAGATTTGCTTGCCTATTTTCCATCATTCGCCTGTTTCCTTACAGCCTGTGTAACTAAAAGTGAGTCTCCTTTTGGTATTGTTGGATACTCCTTTTGTTTCCTTGTGTGCTGTAAACAGCAACAGCACCTCGGAGCCGAGAGTCAGCACAACATAGGTAGTAAATAACTGATTCAGCTTTTAAAAAGAACTTCACAACTGACAGGTGTCTGCACAAAATCCCGCATTTCCACACAGCATTTGTACCAGCCCCGGTGTCACAGGCACTAAATCTGCAGCCACACAGTGTGTTTGGGCACACAGAGGGTGTGCTGTGTGATCCAGCTAAGGCTCTGGAGTGCTTAGCCAGGCTTATGTCCAGCAATTTGCACCAAGACTGTGAGTGCAAATCTATTGCTAATGTCATTACTCACCTCTGCTTCAGATCTGCAAATGCATCTGCAGATCTCTGTGTATCAGCCTTTTTTCAAAGCTATCCACTGGGAAGGCCACCACAGGAACAGCCTTTCTTTAGACATTACCACTGGGAGTTTCCACATCTTTTCAACCCATTTTTGCATTGCAGCATGTGCCTGTCTATGTTAGAAAAGTAGCAATGATCACTTTGATCAGCCCTAGTACCAGCACTGCCAGCCCTTTTTCCCTGCACACAGGAGCACGTCCCATAAATACGGAGTGACTGCAGCCAGCCATCTGCAAGGGAACCAACATTCAGCTGCAATAAGCAGGTATGCTTTTGTAGTCAGGATTTTTCAACTGTGGTTTCTCTTTTCACTTGAAAAGGTTCTGATCAAGAATGCCAGTTAAAAAAAATAAAAAAAAAATCCTACTGTTCAGGACATATATTGTTATTAAAGCTTCATCTTTTCTCTGCTGTCTCTTTGTATGTCCTCCTTTAAATTAAAGCTGGGCAACTCAACCCAAAGTTTCAAATCAAAGTGAAATTATTGCTGCTTGTAAAACTGCAGTAAGATTATTTTAATGTATATTCCTAATATTTTTGATGTCCCAGCTCTGATTACACTATTCACAAAATGTTTAGAAAAATGCATATCAGTGCATATCAATAAAGATGGATTGAATCTGAGTGCCTTTATAGTGTTGCAGATAAAATCCTCACTTGCCAGAACAGAGTGTGCCGTAGTAACAGCGCTGTTCAGCAAGAGCACATTTGCACATGGTGCAGCTCGAAGCAGGAATCTGCTTTCCCCTGGCAGGCTCTGTAACATCTGTGAGAGATAACGGCAGAAAGGTGGAAGATTTAGCACCCTTTGCCATGTTTGTCCATGCTGTGATAGCTGATGTCTGATGCTTGTCTTTGAACTCTGTTTCTAAGAAGAATGGGGTGGGCTAAAGATCTCTGTATCTCTGACTCCTTTTGATTAATCTCATTTCACTGTGTCAGTGTCAGATAGCCGCTGCCTGCTGCAGGCAGCCCCATCTCCAGGTTTCTCACTCTCCTGCAATTTGCAGCAAGTGACCCTGTTTCTCCTGCCTCACTCTGTGTACATTTGGTGTTATTTTCCTCTCCTGCAGATCTGCAGAGCAGCGTGCTCCTTCACCCAGGCGAGCTCCCTCCAGGCTCTGAGGAGCTCCTGCTCTGACTGGTGCCCACAGCTCTGCTCTCCCAGGATAAACCACGGCTGGGAGAACCCACCCACACTCCTCCAGGAAGCCGCAGGAATGCGGGAGAAACGTGAGCTGGGGATGGTTACTCTGGTGCACCTCAGAAGGGGGAAAAGGCTGATGGCTTCATCTTCAGAAATGGACCAGAGGAACAAGGACACCACTGAATTCTGTTTTTTTCTGCACTGCTGACAATTTTAAAACTGCCTGTGAAGTGCTGTCCTCTTGAAAGAGTGTGCACTTACTGGAATAAATCATACTTTCTCTTCCCCTCCGTCAGCTATTAATAGTGGTAAATTTTAATTGCATATGTAAATAAAAACACTGTGTACTCATTAGTTTAAATATGTTTTTCATTAGGCAAATGAAGCGCTTATTGTATATGATGTAAAGCCAAAAGGAGGATGTTAACAGCATGGAGCAGTTTGGGAAGTATAGTGACTTGAATTTTTAAAGTTCTTTCTTAAGATAAAAAATAAACCATGTTTTAAGGGATTATTATGGGCAAATTTTGCAGTACAGGCATCTTGTTTCTGGAAATGGAAAAAACAAAGTTAAATGACAGAAGTATGGGTATGGTGTCAAGGCCGATGCATTAAAACATTACTGAAAGGGAGAGACAGCACATAAACTTGTATTGCTATTTATAGCATTGGCTATTTTAGAGATGGTGACTGCAAGGCAGGCAGCATTTTTCAGTTTCTACTTAGAAAAATCCTGACATGTCTCACATTTTGATATCTTGAAACATATTGGTCCCCAATTACATCACTTCTTCGTCGTTAATTTTCAAACTCCTGGAACGCCACACTCCAAATATACTTTTTGCTATTTTTAGGGGCTATGCCATTATATTCAAGATACAATTTTCCAGTTCAGTAATCCATACTTTCAAGCTTGGAGTATATTTATCTACCTACGAGCTCATAATTTGTTTCTATCAACAAAATACCCAGAATTTCATAACTAATTTATTTCTAAACCTTCTTTTCTATCTCCTTCCACTGTTCTGCTCCCTGTGAAATGGGAAAAATCTTATCACAGAGACATTTAGTAAATTAGTATCATTTTATACAAAAGCCTGCCCTCTAAACACTTCAGTCTTTTCAGTGGAAAAGATGCTCTGAAGGTATGACTTTCTAAAGTTATGGCTCAAAACAGTTTAACAATCTTCCTTAATATCCAAACATGTGTTTCATGTTTAATATGAGAATATAAAACCTCTCTCCTTGCAAAACTCAGAGCACCAAGTACGCTTTCTTCCCAAGTGCTTGAGTAAGAGAGCCAGGATAAAAACCATTTCTATTTTATAAAGATAAGCTTGAATATCCTTGTCTCATCTGTGCTTCCTCAGTTCAAATTCCATCAAAGTTTTATAGTGGAGCACAGTAAAATATTTATATGCAAGACACAGCGAACGAAATGCAAGGGCTGGCTAGAGGGCAGTCTCTCGGAATTAACACACAGCAGTCTAAAAAGGACTAATATGTCAGTCTCCTAGATTCTTCATTTGCCAAACTAAATTGTAGCTAACAGTACCCACTGCAGAGAGAATAAAGGCAACAGAGATTCCATTTTGTATGAAGAGTTATTGCACTTGACATGGTTGAAAACATATTAACAGATTTTAAGACCAAAATGGGACTATAGGATATCAAACCAGTCTTATTACATAAGAGAGGCCAGAGCATTTCACCTGTCAGTGAACAAGTTTATGAACTGAGGCTGATTTGGAGCAAAGTTTTGAGGATGATATTCAGCTTGGTCACAGCTGAAAAGCCAAGAACCAAATAATCTCTTTTGCATCTTCTTGCAGAATACGTTTAAAAGCTCTCATAATTTAAAAAGTAGTGCTCTGTATTTGATTTTTTCACTTGTTTTGATCAATCTTCTAGTCATTGCATCATATTTTATTTTACCCTATCACTGGGCTATCTGAGGAGAATGAGGATAATAAAGTTAGGGAGAAAAGACAGAGGTTTTGTAAAACAAAACATTTTGAGTTTTAAGAGATTTAGGAGTCCTTAAGAGATTTAAGGAGGCTGTGCTTTCATACATTATGATATCCCATAATATATAATAGGTTCTGATCTCACTTTTGCCCTTGATGCCCTCAAAATACTTTTTTTTCTAGTCTGCTAAAAACCAGTAGGCAGGATAATGAATAAGTAATATTCACTGGATATTCATGCTTTCATACACCAAGAACAAAAATCCTGCTTCAGTTAGGATCCATGCTCCAACAGACCCACCGATTCATTTCCAAAGCATTTGATCATAAGACCCACCAGGCCCATTGTTTACAGGCCAAGGTGTATTAGAAAGCAATCACACCCTGACCTTCACTGTCCTTACTGTTCAGAACAGAAGTTCTCGTTGATCTAGAATGTCTGTAGTTTCTCTCCAAAGTTTTAAGTGTTCACAGAAAGCGGTTATCTTTTACAAATGATTGCACTCATCTCCAGATGATTCCTTTGATTCTCATCCAACATCAGATCCTCTGAATGATTTCTCATGAGATTCCCCTCCCTCTCACCACTGAATTTCTCTAGGCAGGAGAAGATGAACTTCAGAGATGTATTTAACATTGTACAGAGATATCTTCACACGCATGACACAACTCACTGTCGCTTTTAACAGCTCCTTCTTCAGGTTCCTCATGAAGCTTATGGTAGAGGTGAGAAATCTGAGGCTATGTAACACTTCAACCAGTAGTAAGCTCTCAAATATTTAAATTGTAGATACATCTAGACTGTTTTTAATGGTAAGGCATAATGATATGTAGGTAGATGAGGAAACGTAATTTCTGTATAACTCATCCAAAACTAGCTTATCACATTTTATCCACATTCAAATGTCTTATCTGAAACTTGGCTCAGCAGGAAATGGTAACATGTCAAGGATCCAATTAACATTATCTCACTCCCCTGTTTTTATCTCCAATTTTTCTGCCTTATGGGAGCTGCTTCCAGTTCTGTTGTTACTCTCTGTGAAATTGATTGATTTTTGGCATTGTTCTGATTTGCTGATACCTCAAATACTACTGGAACCTCTGAATTTGTATGAAATATGAACCTCCCCACAGAGGAAAATCCACTCATGAGTGTGCCATCAGAATTCTGGATGGTTACTTCTTTGTTCTGTCTGGATTACTTTGTGCAAACTGTGAAACCTTCTAAACACAAATGTTATTGAATGGTCCATTTTGTAGAGTGTACAACATCAAAAGGAACACGAGTTTGAAGTACAGTCAGCTTGCCAAAATCAAATTTAAAAAGAGGAAACTGGAGTGCTCTATAACAGGGAGAGTTAGAAATGTAATTGTAAGCTGTATTTGATACTAAGGAGTATGAATAGGAGGGGTGAGAGAGGTCCATGATGAATATATTTGCACACTAAGATAATTATTGTTTGTGAATAAAGGAGCAATTATCAACTGCAATACACTCAACAGCAGAATTTTGCCGGACTTCTTGCAATAACAACCATAATATCCTTGCAAGGCAACACCAGAAAGGAGTGTTGGGTTCTTAGGTAAGCAATGCTAAATATAAACACTAAGTGATTTTTTTAAAGTGAATTGCCTTTCAGCAAAAACCGCAGCAATACTCTGCTTTGGATTTTGCTTTATTTTTTCCAAGATTTCCAGTTATATTATAAGGATCTCATGAGTGTGCTGAGCTGGAAATCTTTTTACCTCTGTTGTTCTAGGAAATTTTCCAGCCTCCATTTCCTCTTTAAGTGATTATCTGCCACACAGCTGTTAGTATAAATTCCAAGTTATGAAGGGTCATTCACCAATATAGAGAACTGTGGGAGGTAGAACAGGAAAAGAGAGAAACTTTCTGTCTCCAAACTGCTCCCTTAATGTAGTCCAAGACAACTAAATATACAATGTGATTTAGGATCTGGTTTGTTATGTAGTTAAAAACAGTATCTTGCCACTATATTTTTTCTACTGACTTATATCAGTTTTGATTTATTATTTATCTGTATTTAGCAACAGGTGTTGTTCAAGTTCCAGTATACTCAATTGATTACTAGGAAGCATTTATTTACCATCTGTGTGTAACTAAGAGAATGAAAATTAGAATACTGAATTAAATTGAGGTTGGTAGCATCCACTGTGGAGGCAAGCCATAAAAAAAGAAAATAATCCAGCAAGCCCATAGTGGATCAGTTTTCACTCTCTTCCTTGAGCTTCTTTCCTGCTTGTAACAGACAGTGGGGTTTACCCTGCAAAGCAGTATGGAAAACAACATTCCCCAGGGAGAGGAGCAGCATCTTTTTGAGATTAATATCTGTAATGTCTTGGGAACTAGTGTTGCCTTGGAGGAAGGCTATCCATACCAACATAAATCATGTCCTCCCAGGGGAGTCTGATAATCTATCTAGCCCAATATATACAGTCACTAGGGATGTGAATAGGAATCTATATATGAGAAAATATGAACAAGAAATTACTAAGCTACTTGCACAGTGTGCACAGGGATACAATGTCAGCATCTCAATATTATTTGACCCTGATCTGGGATGAGCTCAGATGTGTGCAAGCCTTGATTCAAAGCACATGGAAAATGGCATGCAGATCCTTATAATGAATTTTTGAAGGAACGCTCCAGGCTGTGCCTAAGTGGGAGTGACTCCTTCAAATCTAGCTCTGATCATTAACTCATGAGCACAGCATGATAATGTGCTTCAGCTGGGGATGCCTTTGGAAATGCAGGTAAATGATGGAGATGTACACGTGAGCAGCACGTTATCTCCATGTCAGCGTACTGAGCTGCAAGCTCTGAGGGAAAGCAACGGGCTGCAGTTTGCAGAATGGCTGTTAAAATACTCAGATTCCTTGGTGTTAAAAGCAGATTAAGTACCCTCTTAAAGCAAGCAGTTTTAGGTACCAAGTCAAATACTTACTGATTCAGCCCAGGAACTCTATTTAAAAATACCATTTCCAAGCAAATTGCTATGAAAACAAACTTCCTCTGCCCTGTTAGCAGCACAATTCCTCACACTCATACTTGGACATGGCAAAGCTCTTAAGCACCTATTAATGCCTATATCCTCTCATCAATTTTTAATATTTGAGATGCCTCTGATTCCCATGAGCCCTGCCACTAATGTTAAAAATGTTTTTAAATATTTGGTTACTAAAGTTCAGCTCCAAAAGCTATGGACCTTAGCTTATGGACACCTTGTAGATTGTTTTGAGGGATGTGAAACTACAAATATCACAGTAAGTGACAGACAGGCATTTTTATTTTGAGGGTCCTCAGCATGATACTCCCAAAGAATGCCTTCTTAGGAAAGTATTTTGTCAGGTTTTTAATTCCTTTTGAATTTTATGATCTTGAAGCATATGTCTGAATGGATTTGAACAGGGAGTGGCATACAGCCCAAATTTAAGAAGTGTTCTTCTGAATCTGTGCCCAAAGTTTTCATGAATCATGAATATGTCTATTCCCACTGTAACACCTCATTTTTCAAATAGGTTGCAAAATCACATTGAAGAGAAACTTGCTCGCAGGCTCACAAATATTGGTCACTCATAATAAAACCTACAGAGCAAAAATATCTTTGCAGTGTAGATACCAGGCACCTGTTTATGGTATTACCCCATTATTTTAGGATTTGAGAACTGCAGAAGTAATGGCAACAAGAGGCAAGGAAAAAAGAGAGAGAAAGCCCGTACTTCAGTGATCCTAACCATCCTTTTGATTTTTGACAACCAGTCATTCTTTTACTGCCTCTCTCATGTCTAGTAAGTACAAATGCTTTCCTCAGTAAAATGCAAATGTACTTTCACAAACAGCAAGGGAAAATACCTGTACATTTGTCAGAAATGGACTATTTTCATTGAAGATACAAACTAGGTTTTTAGAGAGCATTTTGCCTTTCAGCTCCAGGCTCCAGCTGGACTCTAGCTGATTCCTTTTGTAACTGAGGCCAGTTAACTTTTGAAAGCACTCTGCTTTCTGCTCACTGTAGAAAAACCTCAGCACATTTCTGCAAGAAATCAAAGGTATAGCTCTTTCTCCTCAGGTTCAGAGTGTAATTCATAGTTTTAAGATGTCTCCTCTCCAGACAGAAGCAATGAATGTAGAAAATTGTTTCATTTCCAGACATACACCTCAGGTTTACAATCCTTCTCTCTTTCTCCTCTATTTCTCTACCACTCACATCACCCAAGAAACAAAGACATATGCCAGGCAGACACCATGACTACCTTCACTAACATCTGTTTGAGGCCAATTTCAATGCTATTGCTACTTTTCCTCTCATTCTGTATGTATGATCTGGTATTAAAATCTCCAAGGAAAGTAAATGCACGAATCAATGTGTCTGAATCAAACAGGTTGAACAAATGAAGCATATGTATAAAAACCCCCATGTGTTATGTTTGTACATTCAGGCTCTGTGTTGAGCATCACACATGGCAAGGGGCACATTGTGGAGGCCACATGCAGCTTGTCCAGGAAAGGCAGAGCAGACAGGGCAGGCAGAGGGAGACAGACCCTTCATGCAAGTTGTCACAGCCTTCCTTGAAAAAAGGTGTGGGAAGTCTCTGTGGCTGTGATGCTCGTCTGTGCTGCTGCCACACAGGTCTCAGAGGAAAGGACCAGCAAACAGCTCTCCCATCGAGCCGCAAGAGCAGAGGAGATGCAGAACAGAGCATCAGAGGGCATCAGGAACCAGGGCCAAAAGACCTAAAGATGTGGTGGCTACTTTTGAGGTCAGTGCACGTAGTAAGAAGTTCTTCCAAAGTGAGATGTTTTCAGAAAATACAGCCTGTCCATCCTGGGAAGAAAAACAGGGAGAAGGGGAGGTGCTATCAGAAACAGTTTCTGAAAATTGCTGCTGGATAAGCGAGGTGTGTATTACAGCTGTTCCCATTTCATTTGCCCCCACAGAAGCTGCCTGTAGAAGTGATGTTTATCCCAGTGCTGCTGAGAGTGGGTGGGCACTCACGTGCTGGCTGACATGGGGTCAGCTTGTTCAGAGCCACTTCCAGCCCCACATTTCCTTGAGCACCTGCTGAGGAGACAGTGCTTGCACTCTCTAGCCTTGTCAGTCCAGTTCAACCCCTTGTCAATAAGGCAGCCTGCTGCTAGCCAGTGAGTAATGGCCACAGCCACTGTGTATGTGCCACACTGACACTGTCCCCGGCCCCGGGGGCTCTCCCTCTTCCACTCATCCATCCTACGTGTAATTCATGTAATTCAGATGTGTCACAGTCAGCCACCTCCAGCTCCCCTGTCCTAGCAGCCACAGCCTGTTAGAACACTTTAAGCAAAACAATAGAAACTGGTAGCTGACTAATAAGGGAGAAGGATGATTTGGATTAAACATGTGAGGGTGATAGATACCTTTTCGTAGTGTTCAAATTTGCACCTTTCATGATACAGTGTAGCTGTGGCTGAAAACTCCCTTTATTCTGCCATTCTGTCTTCTCCATGCTGAGTGTGAACAGTACATGGTCCAGGAACCAGATCTGCTTCATACTCTATAATGTTCTGAAGACTGGTGTCACTGCTATTTTGCTTTATGTGATAGCAATAGGCATTTTTGCAGGAGAAAAATATGTACAGGAAACTCTCCAAGGTCAATATAATAGTCTAAATAGCCAGATGCTATTTCCCTGTGAATTACAAGGTTGAGCAGCCAAACATCTCTTAGTCATGTAAATTATGAAAATTCTGAGAAATGCAGTGCAGACAAAAAAAATCTGTGGCTGCTGAATCATTTTCTCTGGTTCAGAAATGACCATATCTTACCGTTTTGTTCCAGATTTTATTTGCATTGCATGATTGTGTTTCTTCCTGTCAGATATAGGAATGAAGCTAACATCTTTGCTTTAGGATATTGTTCTTCTATTATCAAAAAGGCATTCATCAGACTTGCAGAGATTTTTTTCAGACATGGAGAAAATAATAAGAAACCAGAATTTAGCTATTTCTTTTAAGCTATCTGCAGTTAAAGTGATTATTAAACCCCAGGACAGGTTTAAGGGTAATCCAGATGAATATTGTTTTCATCAAAGCAATAGTAAAGTCATCTGCTTTTTCCTTGTTGCCTTAGGACTGACATTAGTAAAGGCATACCAAGTGAAACCTGGAATTATTTTCCTCCACTTCCTTTAAAGTTCAATTTTTATCAGTTACTGCTTGGAGTTATCTGATGTAAGAAAGACTACTTCCTTTTTGAAAAATGCCATGGATAAGGGTTGTTTTCCCACTTTCACTTGGGAAACACACTGTCTTCATGATAAAAAAATCCCACAAGATGAAAATGAACTTCTTTTCTGGAACAATAAATAAATAAGGGCAATGCAGAAAACAAGCAGGAGTGATTTGAAATATGTGAATGCAGAACAAATATGAGAACAGCAGCATATGTTAATGCTACAGACTTGAGTCCCATCTAAGAAATAGGGGGCAAATGCTTGGTTTTTGTGGATAAAGTCAAAAGACAACAGACAAAGTAATAAAGGAAAATATAGGGCACAATGTTTCATGAAACAATTTATAATATTAGGACTGCCAGTGTCAGGACAAAGCAGGTGGAAAATGCACCTCAATTATAATAATTAGAGTTAATAGACCCTTTGCATTGTAATGAATAACTATTTAATTCACAGGTCAAAATCAGTCTCTTTGGGTTCCTCTGATATTTTTTTATTTAATAGAGTGTAAGAAGATAATAGCTGAAACAAACAGCACTGCATCTGGAGGAGGTTTGTTGTCCATATAAACTCAATCATTCCAGTTAATTCTGCTTCATTCACTGTTTCCCCAATGTGATCATCCCAGCTGCTTCCCTAGAGAAAAAACATTCTTATTTTTTTTTTCTGTTCTTTTCTGTTCATCTTCCTTGGTCTTACATGGCTTCTTGCAGTGGTGCTGTCAGCAAGATGATGTCTAGTCCCAATTAGAAATTCAATCAATATTCACATAATGAGGGTTCTAGCAAAACCATGTCATTTAGTTCAAAGACATGGATATATTACTGTAGAAATTCAGGATTCAAGTAATTTAGGGCAACTCAGTGAAAAAAGATAAAATAAAGCTGAAGGGCTTAGAGGTAGTTAATTGTTACTATGGCAACTTCCTAAATAAGCTTTAGATTCTAGTCATTTTTCAGTTTATTTGGAGGCAGAACAGAATCATTAAAGATGAAACTTATTTAAAGCTCAGAACAGTTATGGGATCTTACAGTTTCCTGCTGCTCCTTATAGAGTTACTTAAAGTTTGCCCATCTCAACTTTGAACTGTGTAAAAGAGCAAGATGCAGCCTGCATAGATTAAAAAATGACAGCATGTTATGTAACAATGATCTTATTTAGTAACTTTAGCAATCGCATTTTTACATTTTTATGTCTCAGTAGAACTCTTTCAAAAGTACTGTGTGGGAAAGGAGTGGACCTCAGCAAAGAATGCTCTCACCTGTCCATAAAACGAAGTTATTAAGGTCTGATTTTCAACAACAGGGGCTGATGGTGAGGGCACATTTGTCCACCCTTCCCTCCACAAAACCCCCACGTGTGGAAGGGCGAGGCTACCCTTTAGCCTAATCCTTAGCCAGTGCTGTAACAAATCTGATGAGAAGGGCCCAAGAGAAAGGCTGCCATATCAAAATCTTGCCATGCTGATCGTGTCCATTTGTGTTCTTCATGTGAATTAATACATTTGGCCTCTGTGGGACTGCATCACTGGGCAGATCCAAAGAGCCTTCTACAGGCAGCAATGGAGACAGTGGAGAGACAACAGAGTCCAGAAAACTCTCAATCCCTGCACATTAATTAGGTGTAGATCCAGATCAGTCTAAACTTGTTGCATTATCTCAGCAGCTATAACTCACTTCCTTAACCACTCCACAGTGCGTGATAAACCAGCAGAGGCCATGAAATAAAATCGTGTCTCAGCAGGAGACACCCCCTGGCTTCTCACAGAAGTAAATTCATACCTCAGACCGGTTCTCTCTCTTCTGTAGGCTGGAAATTTCTGAAGTCACTGAGTCATAACTGCAAAGCTGTCAGAGAATGATGCCTTAGGTGTGAAGATACTGAGAAGACACCCCTAGAGGTGAAGGTATAAGCAGTGTAGACTAAAGTAATGTGTCCTTCTCAAACAAAAAAAGCAGGTCAGGTTACTTGGCTGTGAGCTCAGTGCTCCAAGGGTGAACAGCAGCTGCTTTCTAGGCATCCTTAAACCAGCCTCAAGGAGATTAACTGAGCAGGATGGGGAACCTGAGGTGTGCAGGTTTTGCTCAGAAGGAGGTAAATGAGGGTTAGAAGAGTGACAGACTGTTTTGCATGTGGTCAAGTCAATCTGACATTGTCAGAAGATAATTCCCTTTTCCACCACCTGCAAACCTGTCTGTCTTTCTGTCACAAGTAATAGTCCTGGATATGGAGAGTCACCAGCCCAGGAAACACCTAGAAACCCTGTCTGTGTTTGGTAGGCTCAGAGTGACTCTAGACTTTCTCCATAATCAGTGAGGGGGAAACAGGCTTTGCCCGGCCATGGCCCATCCCATCCTAGGGACTAAAGTGCAAAAGAAATCAGGGAAAATTAGACTGTTCTCTCCCTATATCTTGAGTTATGAAACAGAGAAGTGTTGAAAAAATGTCTCTTCATTCATTTTCCAAATGAATGTTCACTTCAATTCTGTTCACCTAAAAAGAGAAAAAAGCCTTTGTTTTGAAATACAAGTTGAACATCAAACTTTCATGATAGAAACCAGTCATAATGGATATTAGTTCAAATTCAGACTGGTTTCATGTTACCTCATCAGGCTTAATTCTGTTGGTCTTGCTCCCTTCTTTTGTCCTCAGATAACTCCTCCAGACTGATTTCTGATTTACAACAATAACACTCTTTCAAATTTCACATGATTGAAAAGAAATGTGCACCCAGCTGCAAGAGAAACTGTTTTTCTCTCCCATCTGAAAAGGCTGTACCATGGGCAGGAATTCTGCACTGCCTATTGACTTGCACCACTCCTTTTCCATGGGAACCTGGTCTCCAGAGTTATAATGCAGGGAATTATAGGCTGGAGTAACTTGGCTGAGTTTATAAGAAGAGGAAAAAATACCTGCTGAGGAAAAAAACAAAGGAGAGTATGGTCTGATCCCAAACAGCCTGAGCATTATTTATTGTATTTTATTTTCTTTGCTGTTATACAACCGCAGCACCCGGCTGTTTGCTGTGTTGCAAGGGAAGTGTTTTCAAGGTTAGCAGAGAGGTAATCAACCACTCAATGGTGGCATGAATATTCATATCAAGACACATTGATGAGAAAGTAGATGGAGGTAAATATGCAATTTAAATATAGACTACAGCAGGAAATGGGACATGAAACAGTAATTAAATAGTGAAAATTACATGTTATTTACATAGGTAAATACACTGCAGGGGTTATGCATGTGAACTTTTCTATTAGCATTTGTTTGTTTGTGATTTAACCCTGATTTTAAAAGGGAAGCTTTTAAAGCATGAAAATGGGAAGAAAGGGACACTTACTTTAAAATAGAAAATCTGCCTTGCTTGAAGGAATACCAGCTTGGGCAATCAGCCAGGTTTCACAGCTGACTTCTGTACTGCAGAAGGTAGTGGTGGCAGTTCTCTAAAGCACAGCTTTTCTCCACAGCCCTGCTTATGCAGTTCCTTCCTATTTGGGCATTGCCCTCCCGCAGCTCCTGTGCTGCTTAATATCGAGAAATGCGGATGTTTGACAGGGACTGAGTGGTTTCCCAATGGGTAAGTGTCTCACAATTGGTCTTCTGGGCAAATGCCAAGCTGGTCAGTCCCACTCTATTTTAAGGTTCACCTGAAATATGGGTTACTGTATTTTTAAAATCTACTTAAGACTTCAATTTAGAAATCACGATAATCCAACCTTTGTTGCTGGTTATCTTTCATTTCCAGTTTTCTTTTCATCAACAGACAGGTGCTTGTGGATATGAGGAAAAACCCTGCAAACTCTTCCTATCTTTTATGCATGCTTCAACGCACAAGTGCTCTGTGTGAGAGTGTGTATCTGTCCTCTGTAGAGTGCCTGTGTATATTTGATATGCCACTTCCCCTTGTGGAGGTGGCAGCACATTGGTCCTTATTCTTTATAGGAAGTTTATTACTTTTTGTGAAGTGTCTCGAGACTTTGTGGACTAAAAGAATGTGTTGAGATAAAGATTATTTATTATTCATCACTCCAAATACATTTGTTCATATATTCTGAAGCAGGGAACAGTGTGTGATAAGAGACAGCTGCATAGCTAGGACTCTTCCTAAAAGTATGCAAATTATTTTTCAGATCTGAAAAGAGGTGATGGGCCCAAGTAAACACTTTTCTTTTTCCTATCTGTATCAGATGGGTCTATGAAAGCTATGACTTTTCCCCATAAAACATAGCACAGGGAGAACCCCAATCTGTTGATAAAATCACATTGTAGCTAACAGAACAGCACACAAAAAAAGATGTAAAAGTGTCATAAAAATCACCCAGTCTCAGATTTGAATCTTTTGTACAAAGAAGGCATCCTGCAAAGTGAGGTATCCCTTATCCCTGTGTGCCCAGCTTCTCCAAGTAAAATTGCTTAAGGCAGCAAGAGGCAATTCAGCTCAAGAAATAAAAGCAAAACCAGCCTTCCTGCAGAAACGAGACATTTTGTGAAACCAAATGGAGCAGAGTGAAGAGTGGATGTCTGTGAACGAAACGACCATGACAAGACAATCTCTCCGTATGTCAGATGGACAAAATAACAACTGACTCCACTGTGGAAATTCAATTGAAACTCACTCATATCAAGCCTGTGGGCTTTCTCAGAGAATGGAAATTAAGAGTGTAGTAACCATTCTCCACTTGTTCAAATGCATCCAAGTTCTCCATTTTTCCTCATTAAGGAGACAGGGAGGATTAAACATCTCCTGTTGTTTTTGGATCCAGTTTGAAATTGTTGAGTATTTCACAGGAAGCAATTTTTAGGAGGATAATGCCTCTAACTTGGTCTAAAATCATCTGAGCACCTGAGACATTTCAGACTGAAAGAACTGAGTTCCACAGAGCAAGCCACTTTTATTGTAGTCACTGCAGTCACTTCTAGAGATTTTGACACAAAAATATTTTATTCCACCTTATTTTTGGGCAGTTAAGAGTTCCCTCCATGAAAGGGGAAAGCTAATTTTTCTTTTTCTTGATAACAGTTTACTAGTCAGTTCAATTTAGGATTAATTCCAAGGGACTGTCTTCCTCCCTTTCATACTCTTCAGGATAGAGAAGTGTTACAATGGTCATCTGAAAGGGTTATATTTACATTAAGGATAACCACAAATTTCAACAGTGGTTTGTCTCTGAAACCTGCAGGTGACTTTCCAAATTACAGACATAAGACAAAAGAGATCCTGTTCTGTACCTTGCTGTGCTCAGTAGTGCACAGTACTTTGGTGAAGTCCACTTTCAATGAATGACTCAGGGAGAAACAAAACCTGAAATATTCACATGAAGAAGACACTGCTAAATTTCAGGTTCTGCTAAACTGAGTAGAAACTGCTGTCACAGGCATGGAACCCATATGGAATATTCCTCAAATAACAGCACTAAAACCTTTTCAGAGTGAGCAGGCATCAAATCAAAGGTCAAGAGTCAACTAACAGAGTCAGTAGTGTCCACTCCACTAAAAATTCACGATTTGTAAACACCAGGCCACCAGCTTCACCTTCAAGCATCCACATACCATTCAAAAATATCCTCTTTACTCCTTCTCTGATTTGAATCTCCTCTCTTTCCCTCTGTGTTAAACCTAAGAGATTTGTACAGAACAGAAAGTCTAATCTCAGATGAGGAATTTAAGTAGCACTGTACTTAATTACTTCTTATATCACTTTCTTTCACTTAAGATATTCCTTTTTTTTTCCTTTTCTGTTTTAAGCTCTCAGGAGTGATCAGCTATTTTTTAAGGTATTAAGTAGCTTGTTTCTAACTTAGAGTCCCTATGTGCATAGGATTCTGCTCTGCAAGACATTCTCACACAGTAGACATTCTGGCACAAAATTTTAAAATCCTCGGCTTGGGGAACAGATTTTGCCATTTCTCTACCTGCTGCCCAAGATAGGAGCAGTGACTGTCTATGACTCCTGAATGCTGTTTCAAATGATTAATTCATGCCTTACACTCAAGAACACACAAAATATCATGATGAACTTTTGCAAACAAGAAAACAATATCTCCACGTATTTGTGTTCAAGATTTGATTTATATAAATGACATTTTGCATGTAAATATGCAGCCACTCATTTCACTGCCTGCCAAAAGGCATTTCAGCTAAACCCAATGATGCTCCTCTTAATCTAAAATGTCATGTTCTCATATGCACCTACTGCAAAGGTTATTGCACACATCTGAAAGTAAACAGATTATTTGGCAAATGATTAGGCCTCACCAAATTTTTGTATTTTCTTCCTCATTAAAATAACTTCTATCAAGGAATATGAGTCCCCAGACAAGCATCCATCAATTCTGAGGACCTGACTTAAGATGATATGAAAATGCTAATTGCCTTCCATTCTCCCCAAATAGAGCTGAGTCCCAGCTCCAGGGGGATTGAACAGATGTGCTCAGAGAATACCCAGCTCTGGCCCAAAATCCTGCAGGCAGGCCTGTCTGTAAAGCCTCCTTGGAGCTCTATGAATAACCAAGGCCTCACTTTGTCTTTCCCAAATCTGGGCTTGCACTCAGAGCCCTGCATGAGTAGATCATTTATAACAAGAGATTGCACTGGCTCAGTGTGTTTTGAGATCTGTGTTTCTTCAGAAAAGCAGGAGTGGCAAACATCACAGAACATCTCTTATTTTCTTCTTTTGGAGTTCAAAAGGCTTTCAGGCTTCTGATCTACAACTAGAGGATCTGATCTGCTACTTCACTACATATTTACTGAGCATTTCTGATGTGTCTATTGTCTGCTCCACATCTACTGCAGCACAGCTCTCCCATGCCGCAGGATGCTTCCTCAGAACTGAGGCTGCAGCAGAAGTACCTCAGGCGCTCCTGATGATACTGCCTGGATCTACCTATACATCTGCCATGCTATAGATTGTTCTGGGAAGAATACAAAACCCAGGCTCTGAAAGATAAATTTGGGTCATGATGATTACATGAGCCTTACCCTCCTCTTGCAGGATGCTATAGTCACTGTCTCTGTCGCTGGACAAAATTCATTCCTGTCCTGCCATATAAAAATTCTTCAATTTCACTTAGTGTTTTCACCATTTTTCCCCCTCCTCTATGTTCTTTCCCCTCCTATATTATCTTTAAGTAATGAAAGTCTGAATTATCAATCCCTTTTCTAGCAAAACAACCCTGTGCTCTGCATTTTGTCACAAGTGCAGTTAAGCTGCTGCCATGGGACCGCTCTCCTACAGCCTGAAGCTCAGAAGTCACCTTTGTTTCCTCTCCTAGATTGTTGAATGGGAAGCCCCAGTGAGGCCTGCCTCATCTTAGTCTCTCTCATGTCAGATACAATATGTATACATCTCGTTTTGTGATGTCAAAATTAAAAAAAATAAATCATAGCTTTCCAATTATATGCCAAATTTCAGTTGAGATGTCTCAGACAGGATTTCTTTTTCCTTTACACAAACACATGCTATGCATAATGAGGTAAAGAAAAAATGGCCTGGAGTCTGTCTGAGGAAATATAATTTTTTTCACTTTTAAACCTAGCAGGAAGAAAGACTAAATTTCAAGTCTTATTTCTTTTCTATTCATGCATATTGAACTTTTTATTAAAATAAAATAATGACCAAGAAGATCTAGATGAAATTTAAAGAGGAAATGTTTTTTCATTTTCAATCACAACAAAATTGATTATATTTTTCAATGCAAGAGCTAAATTCCTCCGACTTCCAACTGAAGGAATTTTTTTCCAAACTCAAATGGCACATACGTGTGTATCTCCCATAAATCAGGGGAGCCTTTAGAAGTTCCTTTGTTTAAATGGTGTAATTTTATTTTTCCAGTGAGATAGCTACGCATTGGTAGCCTTCAGCCTGCTGTCCTTCAGCCCTGTGTGTGATCTAAGTACCAAGTTGATTTTCTCTCAGATGTTTCTCACTAAGGCACGCTCCCAGCACCAGGAGAGGCAGCCTGTTTGAGTAACAACTAAAGGAAAACAGTCTTCAGGTTTTAGCATACAGAAACATAAGCTGTAGTTTAATGGCTTAAAAGGCTGAAGGTTTGCTCTTGAGCATGGATCCAAAACTCACACAAACACCATGCCCACATACATGTCCAGCAAAGTTCCCAGAAGGTTCTGTGATGGTCTGCAACAGAGGATGAGTCAAATGGTAAGGCAGCAGAAGAATCAGTCACTCGCCTATATAACTCATCCTTTAACCTAAGCTCTGTTTTAAATCTAAATTTTCTTTTCTTCCAGTTCTTACTTTCTTTTTCTCCCATTCCACCTGAGTTGTAAAAAACAGTTTTATCTACAGAGATGAGAAGCCTCATCAGTAGTCTCAGTAGTCTCATCAGTAGTCTTAGTTCTCTACCTGTACTTGGAGGTTAGTCAGTCTCCAGGCCTGAAACAGAGGTAGAGTTCTAACTACATGTCTCTGTCCTGTAGTTGTAAGATAAGGCTGCCCTTTTCATGGGATGCCAAACTGTTGCTCTTTGAGCAAGAGCCAACATCCCAGGAAGAGCTCAGCCCGAGCCAAATCACCACTCAGGCTTGTTACTTACTCTGTGGTGATAACCTCTGGCTTAAAACCACATTTGCAGCACTCAACTGTAGAAGAGCTGATGGGCTAAATTGCTTCCTGAGTGGCACTCACAAATAAATATTTGAACTATCAAACAAAAAACAAGACTCTGAAGCAACAGCAAAACCAGCAATTAGTTTAAATTTGTCATTGAAAACGTAAATTTTTTTGAGGCTGAAAATAGTTCAGCTACAACATTTTGCTAAAAAGCCAAAAGACACCATATGAGCTGTTTTCCAGGATTCAGCAAAGGGAAAGAAGATAAAACAGAACCATGAAAGATAAAAAGACCACAGAACCGGCATTGCATCCATTTCAGCCCTGAGTCTGTGGTGTTGCTTTGGTTCCAGCTGCCATCAGGACAGCAGTAGTGCTTCAGCCTCCTGACTGCACGGTATGAAAGAGCTCCTGAGGAGCTGTGGGGCCATGCAGACACCAAAATCCCACCTGGAAGGACCCTCTCATTTGTTCCAGCCTCAAGCTATGGTAGCCACCCTGTCTTAAGAACTGGGAACAGGGAGCAGGACTGCACATGCAGGACATCTTGATCACCACCACTAACAGAGCAGGGATGTCTTTTTCTGTAGAAAGAGCTGTGTTAAAAGAAACATAGAGGTCTTGACAAACATAAAAACTCCACAAAATGCTCTCTGCTGGATATAGACATCCTCTCTGGAGGTGATTTTATGCTCTCAGCCCGTTCATCAATGAGAATTAGATGCAATGAGAATTAGAACAAACCTTTTCATAGATGTTATTAAGATCATTCACGTGAAACTGCCATTCACATGTTTTGTTTTATGCAGTTTCAGGTGGGTCATGTGCTTATGAGGCTGGGCCCCACACTGGATTTTAAGTGCAGGTCCTCTAAATCACTACCTCATGCCAGGTCTTCCAAGCCAGTACTTTCCAGTTCTTTTTGTGGACTTATAGGTTTCCCAAAATTATCCAGGGGAGATGCAGATTACCTGTCATTAGGCTGCCTTCTCCTTAAGGATCTCTGCATGGCTGTCCACATCCCCTGAGGGAATATAAATGCAAACCCACTGCCTGCCAATGCCTTCTAATATCCAAGACCTTGGAATTAAACTTGTACAATATTCAATTATATTGCATCAAGTAATATGTACAGAAAACCTTTCCACAGGTGAAACATTCTCAGAATCATTTAATAAGTCAAGCTACCTTTTATTTTAACAGCATAGTTAGTGTTTTTCACATAATGTTTAGGTGTGAAATCATTAGCATGAATAATTCAGCTATGCTTTTTTATCTTCTTTTTTTTCCTATTCACACTCTCCATTAACAAAGAAAACCTGGTGAGCAGAGTGCTGCAAGAACAGTAAATTCATGAGTTGAAAAAATAAAATATATATGCTGAAGAATTTCTAAGTGTGATTTATTATTCTCAAAGTACAATATAATTACAGCATTTGTTGATTCTAACTTTGTTATACTTTCTTTGACCTATTTGTTAAAACCTGCCTGCATATAATGTGTTTCCTGTACAAAGCAAATCTGTGGAATAGAAAATAGCACTGCTGACATTATTATGATAGGGCAAAGAAAATAATGTAAAATGAATTTACTAAGAGTTTAGCGAATATCAAAATTATCACTGCATCCATTTAACTCACCATTTAACTCACCATTTAAATCACTTTGCTTTATTCTTCCACAAGATTCCTGCATCATTCCCTGCTCTTGCTCTTTCTTCTCATGCCCTACACTCACTCTGTAGCTAGCTATTTAATACATTTTTTTACATCTTTCTCATTCATTGTGTGACCTCAGTGCCTTTTTTGCTGCACCACTCTGACTCTCTGTGGATGAAAAATTTACTAATGCCCTAAGAGTCTTTTGGTGGTGGTTGGTTGGTTTTTTGTTTGCTGTTTTTCTTTTTTTATGTCACAATATTTTAAGTTCACTTTCCAAACTGAAGGGATATTAAATTTCCCAATTAAACAGGTTTAAATTACTTATGTTGCAGATTAACCTACGAACTTTCTCCCCAGAATCTTCCTGATAAATGACAGAAGAGTTTTTCCTGGTATATGTAAAGCTTATGCAAAATATTAATATAAAATACAGCAAAGCCATAAGCTGCTGATAGTAGGTTCCCATAAATGACAGTGTTAAGAAACAAGCACTGCTGGATTTGGAGGTTCAATTAAATCAATAATAACCACTTAGGAAAAACTGGCCTTGGCATTTGTAATGTCCTGTATTTTTTGTAGTATGGACTATTCCATCCATCTTCAAAATATATTTCAAAGAAATGACACATTTTGAAAACCAGCTGATTTGATCAAATGGCCCAATCCTTTTATTCCTATGAGTCACTCTGCAGGGAAAGTGATCTTTTTCAATGTATTTTTGTCTTTAGGAAACATTAACATTTAACTACATTTATGTGAACATGGAAATTAAAGCTTTCTCATTATTTCATGTTGATTTTTAGAAAAGCTACAGCTGGGCTTTCCTCTCATAACTGATTATCAGCTGATTTTTGGCTCAAAACTAAGAAGAAAAATTTCCTATTATTTATTTAGCTATTTAATTGAGTTGCACTGAACATGCTTTTAAAAAGATAACTGTGAAACCAATATTATAGTAATGTTAGTTGGTGGAAATAATTAATTCTAATTTTTGGGTTAATTAATGGGAGTAACTTTCTTAGGGGAAAGGGACATTCAGATGTAGATTAAAGAAAAAATAATTTGAAACTCTGATAAAATCAAATGAGATTAAAATCAAGTGAGCCATAGGGTGGCTAAACATGTGGGAGCATGGCATCAGCTGTGTTTAGAGCAACTATTTTCTTCTTTTAAAGAGGAAAAGAAGGGAAATTAGCAAGCCAACCTTGGTTATAATTCTGTAGGGGTTTATGGTAACTGTTGTCCTTAAAAAGTTCAAGGGTTAAGGTGCATACAGAGCCACCAGTTGTCCAGCTGGCAGGGAGGGCAGGTTTATTAACTTACTTTGTGTTTCACCAAGGCTTTGCTGGGCACAGCACAAGTGTACTGGACTCTATTCACCCACGTGAACAACAAACAAAGGGCTTTAACTGTTGCTTTATGATTGCGCTGGGAAGGAATACGTCTGGTCTATTTATATCAGCTTTGTGTCAGAGAAAGAGATGTCTTCTTTTCAAGGCTTTTCAAAATAGAGAGTCCTTAAAAATGCGCTTCACTTTATCAGCTCACAGTGCTCCTGCAAACAGAAATGAGACAGGGAAGAACAGGAAGGTCAAACTTGCATAAACACACTGTTGCATATATTGACTGCCAAGAGAAAGAGCAGCATGCAGCTGAACTGAATGCATTATGCAGAGAAGACAGAAGATGCTACTCTGGCAAAGTCAAATTTCTCTTTTATGCAAGCTCTCATGTGATAAAGCTTAGAACTACTATTTCCTTTTAGTAATGTAAGAAGCATAAACTAAAATGGATTTTTATGAATCTGGCATGATGTTTTAATGACAAAGGGAAAAAGAGTTTTTGAATGTCTTTGTTTTGAAGTACATCCTATATATTTTTCTGTTTCCATCAGCAAAAATCTAAATTTCCTAGCACCATCCTTCTAATAAAGCTCTATTTCTCTTCAGGAACCCCACTTGCTGCTGCAGAGAGGCATCCACTAGAAGCTGACCTCCATATCTTGAATTTCATATGTAATGAGTAGCTAAATCTGACACCAAATGATTTTAGGAAGAAAATTCAAAGTCAAGCCATTTCCTTTAAAAAAGCCATTTGAAACCCTTTGGGGAACAGAAATGGAAACACAATTTAAACTCACTTCCCCACACAAGTGATTTGGATTAATTTCAATAAATCCAGCGTTTACTATGCACAGAACATCTCCTCCTTTCTCACCACAAACCCTGGATACTTTGGACTACTCTTTCATTTGTTGCTTCCTATAAAAGTGCTCCCTCATTCTGTTTGTGCAATTCAGATTTGTTCTTATCTGCAAGAAAATGCTTCTTCAGTTATTGAGACTAAGGCTGCTGTAGTGTGGGAGAAGTGTGTGGCCTGGGCTGTGCCGCGGTGAAGCAGCACCGCAGTCCCTCCTCAAGCCATGCCAGGGATGTGCGACCCCGGTTTTGCTGCTGGCCACCTCCACTGACGATCCTCAAGGACTGGGGGAGAAGCTGCACTGCCTGGCACTATCTCTACTGGAAAGCACTGTTTGCATTTGTAATGCAAAGCAGACATGATTTCAGAACCTGATCTCTTCGACAACAAAGGCTGTAGAAGATTAGAAATACTTAGATTTGCAGTTCATTAAAAAATGTATTTCTCTCTGTAAAAGGAATTGGGTTTTTTAACTCATTTGCCTTGCTTCTCTCTTGAGTGTGTATTTCCATTTGCTAAAGGCATTTGCACCTTTAGTGTATTCTGGTAGTTCTATGAACTGTGGATAGTTTTTTTCCACCAATTAGTTCCTCTGGGACTATTTTATTAAAGTCTTATTGGCATTTAAAATATGTAGATGATATCATTAATCCGATTAAAGTGTAGGTAAAGTTGGTAATACAAAATGTGAAAAAGCAGTGCAAGGTACAATTATCAACATAATTATTTTCATTATCAATACAATTATATTTTTCAGTTGTTGCTTCTTAACCTTTTTTATTTTTCTCCATTTCTTTCATTAGTTCTAATCTACTGCTGTGAGGCAGTTCTCTGTTTCTTCAAGCAGTATGAAGATAGAAGTGGACAGAACTATTAGCAGAGGAATAAAAGCCTTTTATCTCTCTCTGTTTGGCTGAATTCCAGTGAAGTCAACTCAGCCAGCAGAACTGTTCATTTTTCCAGGGGGATGAGCAATTGGGGTCTCAGTTTATTTTCCAGTCCCGAATGGTTTTACTGAAAAATCATGACAACCTATATGCTTGCAGGTAATATCAGGAAAAAGAGCCATAAAATACCGTTTCATCCCTGGAAGTGTCCCAGGAATTATTTTAAAGGTCCACTCTATTCTGTTTCATTGGCAGGCTACCACCAGTAGCATTTCATCAGTACAATAGAGCAGCTCTAGCACCTGGGCATGACGGACAGCAAAATAAGTCAGTGCTGTAAGAACTGTGAAGTGAAAATGGTGAAAATAATGATGAGGAAGTGATTTAAGACAGAAATTCAGAGTGAAGAGGTAGGTTTAATTTTGGGAAAGGGAGGAAGCTCATGGGGTGGTTTACATAGGCTAATTCTCATGTATTACAGTTCTTTGAGGGAACTAATTTGTTTTGACTTGAAATTGGGCTGCGTCTGATGGCACTTCTCTTTTTGTCTAAGGGAGTGATCATGGAGAGATTGTGAGCTGGTGAAGTCTGAATTGAAGGAAAATGCTGGTTTTGAAGCTCACAAATGCACATGAGTTCCCACACCTACACTGCAGCTGGGACTAATCAGTGGAGGATGTTTTTTCCTCTGGGATTTTCATGTTGCTTTCCAGGGAGCACTCACTCGAACTAATGCAAGCAGATACTTCCAAACCTAAATCTATACCCCTAAGGGTAGCAATTCAAAGTTGAACTTATTGATGTAAGTTAAGGAAGACTTAATTCAAAAGGTTTGTATATGTAAAATGATGCATCCACATCAAACCCTGGGATTTCTTGATTTCTCAATTAAAGGAGCAGGTTAAGAAACCTGAATTCTGTTCTTACTAAGACTGTGTCACTACAATGTGTTTTGTGGTATCATTTTCATCCTGTGGTTTTTTTCGCTTACCATCTATCAAATGAGTCTTTAATATTAAATTAATTTTGGGGTTTTATTAGGTTCTACAAAATCCTTGAAAGTTTCCACATATTTGTGTTTGCGTGTGCATGACTCTTTGTCTTGCTTTGACAAAGTGTCTTCTAACTGCATGAGGCTCCAGTTCATGAAATGCCCGGGGAGGAGACTATGTCAGTTGAAATTAGAGTGGATTGTGCAAGGAAGCACCTGTTTTCCTCATAGACATGATCTCAGCATCAATGAATAAAAAATATTTGTGCAGGCTCTCCCAATGGGAAGCAAGTGAATGAAAAATGAGAGCCACTCCTAATCTGTATGATACCTTAAAAAAGCACACAGGAACCAATTCAGTCTTTCAGACACAATTAAGGTTGCAGAGTTACCCTAAAAGAAAACCAAGTGTGCAACTGCCATTCAAAAACTCACCTCCAGGCTACCTGAATGAAAGGCTGAGGTACAACACAGCATTAGAAAAGCAATGGAGAAAAAGACAGCAATCAGAAAGGTTTATTCTTTAAATGAGCTGCAAAACCCCACTAAGTATTAAAAACAATGACCCTACAGAAGAGCAGATTAATGTACAGTTCTGAAACATCAGTCCTGATCCAGATTCAGTGTTTAGCATGTGTGCTGGATAAAACCTCAGAGCCTTATTTTTGCATAGATTATTAAAGATTGTATTAATTCCTCTAATGCCTAGGAAGCAACTGTGACTCCCACTTATCCTAAAACGGTTGGCAGGATCTAAAGTTGAGTCCTGACAAGACTAAAGTAAGAGCACCATTGGGAGTTGTTTTTTAATCCCTTTTCTGGCACATAGAACAGTTCCTCGCCTCTGCATGGCCCCCTTTGTATGCTGCCAATCCCTTTGATTCTGCCCTTCTGAGCAAAAGGAGCATCGTCCAAAATTCGCACATCCTTTCTGAGCCTGGGAGCCCCTTCACCTTGTCCCAGGTACTCTACAAAATGTATGGAATGGCCATGGATATAACACATCCAGAGTGAATTATGAGATGCTGTTAAACAACACTTTAGTTCTGTAATGTGGGAGGTGAAAGGTGTCTAATTAGTAAGAAAAAGAACAGAAGGAAGAATAAAGAGATAACAATAACAAGGCAAGGGAGGAAAAAGGTGTTTAGTAATTCCCAAGACGAATACAAACACATGAAAGCAACTCAGGAATAGGCAACCTCTAATTGAGCTTTTTCTTTCAGTGCCACTATGTTACTGTAAACAGCTGAAGGGAAAGCTTTTGGAAAGAAACAAGCATGGATTACAAGAAAAGAGGAAACAATATTCATGAAGCATTTCATGATCATCAGGCTTCCTAATGCAATCCCTCATCCCAAATATTAGAAATGCTTTGAAGTCTGACGGCTGCTCTCTCTTCTTCCTCTCCAAAAATGTGGTCTTCTAAAGATAGCATGTTATCCAAAAGAAGAATACTTCAAAATTTTTAAATGTTGCCATAGAGAGTTTCTTTAAAGTTATATCAATTAGTTTGCTTTTATAATTCTATTAAAAGAAGTCTATAGGTCCAATGTCAGCTATTAGCAGATTTTGTTGTAGTATACCACATATAGTCCCTCAAACATGGGAGAGCAAGGAAAACAGAAGTTTAAGTGAGATGACACTGGATATCAATCATCCTCCATACCAGGAAATTACAAGAAAGTAATCTCTGACTAATGTTTGTGCCAGTAAAACAATCTCATATAATAAACTGATTCATTCAGATGTCAGCCCAGCGGTCAATTCTTATTAGCAAACTTGTAGCAGCTGAACGTCTTTTCTCTGAATATAGTGAGCAAATCTAACCTTTGTGTAGTTTGAACACAAAGCTGCTGGAAGAAGATACTATTTCCACACAAAGATTTAAGAACTCTAAGCACAAATACAAATAAACTACTTAAAAATTGCTTAGGAATAGTTTAAAAAACCCTCTAGAAACAGCAGCATATTTTCTAGCTGAGAAATGTATGCCAAATGTTAGGTCTACTGTGGAAAAGGTTGTCAACCCAGGCATTCAAATGAAATTCCCTCAGTGCTTTCCTAAACTGTGGTTGAACAAACCAGTAGAATAGCAGAGTTTTTGGTTAGAAGACCTCAGTGTCCAGAAGTTCCTAAGACTGGTGCTTCTGTAAGGCATCCAAGTGCTAGGACGTGAGACTGGGACATCTACTGATCTGCAGAGTGCTGGCTCATCCATCACCTGCTCCCTGCATGTGTGTTCTGTAGGATGAAGGTGTCCTATTCAAGTGACTCCCTCCTTATCCATCCTTTCATTGTAAGAGGATAGGAGGACACTGGAGGGCCACTCTTCACTCTGAGGGGACAGGTCTGGCTTACTGTGCTGCTAGGCAGGCTGGACCATCCCCAAAATGTCTGGGGAAACTGTTGTCACGAAGATGGGCCTGATGGTTTGTATTTAGAGAGATGGATAAATAAGGGCATTCAAATCCAGCAGATGCATATAATTAAAGAAACTTAATTTAAAAGATAAAGGTGTGGAAAGGAAGTATAGGAGAAGTGGGTTATTAGCTTTTTTCATAAACAATGCCATCCTTAAGAAAACCTTTGTTCCCTCAGTCTGTCTGTTAAGGTTTAGTTTCCTGCTATACTTGCGTATCTGCAGAATTATAGTAGAAGGCTCAAAATCACATGGTTCATTTGCACTGTGTTTACACCATGTTAATCTCAGGCCTCCACGTTTCTTCCAAGGTACCCATAAGAGATCACGAAGATTTTTTTTTATTTATTTAGTTTGATATTCTGTTTGGCTTTAGTATAGTATTTCTACTAACCTCTGAAGCATTGTAGTTTGGCTTTAGTTTCAGGTAGGATTTTGGCAAGGTACACACAGTAATCTGCACTTGATGTATTATGTTTTTCACACAAGATGAAAATCTGAATTCTTTGGAGAAATTGTGTTAGTAAGCTGACAGAAAAACCAAAGAGCATGAAATTCAGATGTGTTTGGTTGGTGTTTTGCTAATCCACTTAGCATAAAGCCAAGCACAGATATGGAGCCAAATGGGAATTGTATCTGCATCAGATCACAAGCAGGTATTAAGGTTTGTGTTCTACCCTTTTCTACAGACTGAGTCATGATATTACAGCAGGCTCACCTGGGACCTTTATTTAGGAAAGCCACTGCTTTTATAGGGATGTTATTAGCCCCAGGACTCTATTATTACTGTTTCATTTGTGTGAAAATACAGCACATTTGGGCAAAAGGCAGTGCGTCTCCCCCATCGTGTGATGGTGCTTGGACTTGTCTGGAAGAAACATTTCTGGCATTTTTAACAAAAATCTTTGCAGCCAGGACCCTGTGGGTCAGGAAGCCCCTTTGGACTCTGTGCCATTGCAGTCTGTGTGCCACAGAATCTGCCCAGCAAACAGAACAGGCAGCAAAAGCCTCTGTGGGCGCTGGCAGAGTTTCTGAGCGTAACCCAGACACCAGGCAGACCTGTGCTGACACACACAGGTGGCTGAGTGCACGCAGAGCAGCCAAACTTGAGAGCCTGTGCAATTGTGTGTATGGGAACTCAAGGATCGACAAGGTTAGATAAAAGGGTTTGTGACTGAGTGATGCCATAATATTGGGAAAAGGCCCTAAAAGGTAAGTTCTGTTGCACTTGGCCCTAAATCTGTTCCTTTAATACCTAAAAAATGCCACATGCTTTCATGGTGACTTCTACTTCAAGGGAAATGGTGCCAGAAGATCAAAAATGTAAGTGCCAAGGAAACTTTGCTGGTAGGAAACCTTGAAGGCACCCTGTTGGTGCCTTCAGTTCCGAGCGCAGTCCTGGCGGCAGCATGCTGGGAGGTGCAGAAAAATTGAGTTCTGTACTTTGTTATTTCCTATTTTACAGGAACATTTAATGGGTGAATGCTATCAGCTTCTATGGTCAGATGGTTATTCATAACAACTTAAGCTGTTTTCAAGCTCTACTTGATTTCTGGGTAGAGCTTGTCAGTGAGACCCTCTTTGCCTTCAGTTTTGGAGTGGGTCTAGCTCCGCTCTTTTACATGGAGTAGTTTTGTCACCCTTCAGCCAGTCAGCTTCTGGCACATGCTTTAGCTTTTGACAAAAGGGCTGGCTTGGCTTTTCCATGACGGAATACCAGGTAGCTCATCCCCCTCCAGAGGATGCACGCCATCATCTCACACAACGCCACTTCACCACGCAGCGCTACGAAACCAGAGCTCTGCTGCCAGCATGTGCTGGAGGGCTGAGGGCCAGAGAGCTGGTACTGATCACCCCAAACACGCTGCCGCGGCCAGCTTAAAACCCTGGCAGTCTTTAGGAGGCTCCTTGTGCCTTCAGCGCTTTCTGCCACTACAGAGACAAGGAGACCCTCAGCAGCCGCGCCCCGGCCAGCACGGCGGCAATGGCGGACAGGGTCACGTGACGCCGGCGGCCTATTTAAACGCCGCTGGGACGGGCACTGCCTTTTCCCCCCTCAGGGCCGGAACTGGTGGCGGCTGCGGGATCTGTTCCGTGGGGCCCGCGCGGGGCCCGGGCCGGGCCGAGCCGAGCCCTGCCCTGCCCTGCCCTGCCCTGCCCTGCCCTGCCCTGCCCTGCCCTGCCCTGCCCTGCCGAGCCGAGACCCGGCCCCGGCCCAGCCCAGCACTGCCCTGCCCGCTCGGAGGCCGGCGCTCCCACGGCGTCGTGCGCTCTCCCAGCTGCGTGATGCGCGATGCTCGGCGGGCCCAGCTCTGGTGAGCAGCGGCAGCGATGAGAATTCGTGAATAGGGATGATTGAAGCTTCGTAATAGCTGCGAGTTTGCAATGCCTTGGGAGTGTTGGAGGTGTTGCCCGGGAATAGCACTGTGCGTACGGGTAGAATTAAAACCAATTTGCTGCTGTGGGTTTGGTTTGTTCGGTTTTTCCTTTCTGGGATGTCTTGGCTGGGGGTTCTGAGATTTCTCGGGTTGTTGTTGTGCCGGGGCTCCCGCCGTCCCTGCCTTGGGACTGGGTGGCTCTGAGGGGCTCTGCAGTGCTGCTGCATCGGGAAATGTCCGGCTGACCCCGCTGAGCCGCCCGCGGGTCAGGGCGGTGAAGGAAGGGCCGCGATTTGAGCACCCAAGGGTGATTCCTTGTAATCTTTCCTTGCTTCGGTTCTCTCTGCAGTACCAACACTAGTTTTGGGTACTAATGCTAGCGAGACCTCCATACCACATAATTTCAGTGCAAGTCTTGCCTAGCATGAATTCCAAATAGGAGCTTTTTTAATTTTTTTTGTCAGGTGGTGGAGGGGATTTTTCTTTGTGTTTCTTGGTTTGTTTTGTGAACTTTTATCCTAATGTGTGGCTACTTCAAACAAAGTCTCCAGATTTTGAATATGAAAGTAACATCTGGTTCGTGTTCAATACTGTTATGAGCAGCATATGCAAATAGAGTTTTGTATTTTAACAAAGCACTCTTGGATTGTCATTCTAATGAAACTTTCCTACGTCCCAATTATCCTAATGTCAGGCAGGGATTTGCTTGCTCTTGCTTCAGCTGAAAGAGAAACAAACCTGCTAAAAATTTCAGTGCAAAACTATCCCTTAGGATGACTGTCCATTTTAATAGCATTAGTTAATCTCCAACTTGCAATTTCTTCTACTTATCGTATTTTAAGGTCTCTAGGCAATACATAAAATCTCTTTTAGGGTCTTCTACCATCTGTTGTGCAGATTGTATCAGGCATGGACTGTTACTAAGCTGACACCCAGCTCTTCACACATACTTGAGACTGCTCCAAGCTAAAGTGTCTTGGAAAGGACATGCTGAGCTAGGAGTGTTGGGAGCGTCTCTAGTGTTTTATTGGGGTGTGCATTTGACTTGGGAGAGGGCTCCTTTGAGGCCCACCTAGGGAGTAATTGTGCCACTATTTCCTGTTGGCTTTGCTTCTGGGATTTAATCTGTATTCCTCTTGTGGTTAGAGTTGTTGCTACAAGATGTTGATTAGGAGAAACTCTTGCTGAGTTTCTTGTTTCTGTTTTTTGTTGTATTGTTTGCCTGATGACTCAAATAATGAAGTCTTCTTCCAACTGTTGTATATCACTGTGATAAACCTGCTTCAATGTGAGAAAGAAAATTAGGAATAAAGTGTTATGGAAGTTTATTTTTACATTGGATAACTATTTTATCACAGTGTCTATAACTGTTGTGCAGATTACCTGTCAGGGGAAAAAAACAAATCTACACCAAATAACTTCCTTCATTGTAATGTTTTCCATCTGTGTGTAAGTGAAATGTTTCCTTTGTCTATTCTAAAGAAAAAGGATTTAGTTGTTCTTCACATAACCAATTTCTCCCTTCCTTCTCCCTCTTCAATCATTTGCAATTTGAATGCTCTGGAGAAGGATGGTAAAATAAGAGATGAGAAAGGTGATGGTATTGACACAAATCAGACTTACTGACCAATTGGTTTTCTGGTGTGTTGTGGCACTCCAGTATTGCTTTAGCGAGATTCAGAGAAGGAAATGTGGTGACAGCAAGTGTTGGCAAGCTCAGGAATGATGTTATAGATGTAGGTCCATCAGCTTACTGCTTCTCTTTAATAGTCACCTACCTGGCATTGTCTTCTTTCTCATTTATTGGGGTGGGCATATTTGCAGTTATATAGCCACATTTATATTTATAAATTAAAATTTGTATGAAAAACCATGTCTTTTCAAATGAATTGTGATTTTTCTGTAGCATCTCTTCATGGTACTTCATTAGAAGTGATCTGTAGTACTGCACTTGCCCCAGTCATGCAGTACTTGGCTATAGATCATATGACTGAAGTCTTGTTAAAGCACAGTTCACTTCAGTCAAGAGAGGACACAGCTGTGAAGGTCATAGTGCAAAAGGCCTCCCAAAGGCTTGAGCATTGTCAGCCTCTCCTGCAAGAGATCAGCTATTTCAGCTGGAGACTCCAAACAAGGAATACAAGAACTGTAGCCATAACCTTATGCCTAAGCTCATAACCTAAGTTCAACAAGTCTTTGAAGACAGTTACCTGTCTTCAGTAAATTCCCATCCTGTGGTCACCTTGCTCAGCACAGCTGGGTTAGAAGTGTCTAACATGCAGACAAGAGCAGTAGAAAGCCTGTCCAGCAGTGTTTGTGACTCCATGAAGAACAGGGCTTATATCATGCTTCGATCATTTAGCTTGCACTGTTGCTTTTTAATAATCTGTCAGGTAAAGCAGTAAAAGGTGAATTGATCTTAAAGGTACAGAACTTATGGCTGCTTTCTTCTCTAAAAGCCAACCAAACACCACACCTTATTTGTTTCAAGAGGAATTTTGTAGAGATATGCCTATCATTGCTAACAGGTGAAGAAATTTGTGGAAGAAATATCTGTCCAGTTTCCTGCTTCCTTTTCTTTATGTTTTCCCTAGTGAGTAAGACTAGCCAGAAGCATTTTTCTTAATATTTTAAGGTTACGGGAATACTGCAGCAGAAAATGAAGTGTTATGGTCACAGCTGGTAATGAAGATTGCTGGAGTTAGTGGTTATGGAAGCCTGAATATGTGACAGGAGATTCAAGCTCAGAGTCACTGAACTTCTTTGTGGTGGCTTGAGATGCACAAATCATAGAGCTCAATTTTAAAGCATGTTGTATAATATTGGGATCAGAGGAGGGGAAAAAAGGCAACAAAAAAAGGTCTTGGTTTACCTGACTCTGGGAATCTACCTGCAAATGAAGCAGGTGGGAAACTGGCAATCCTGAACCAAGAAACTACAGCAAGTCAATTACTTTTGCATGGTACAGACATGACAAATAGAGCTAATCCCAGCTGCTTGCCTCCTGTACACAGAGGCAAAAGATGAGATTAAACTGGGCCATCAATTCTAGTGCAGAAATACTGAAGCATCTGTCAAATGTTTGACACTTACGAAACCAAAATTTGTTCAGTCTGGCACTGCTGGAGGAGCATCTGGTAAAAAAAAGCAGAACCTGGAACAACTTCCAACAAAATCTTGTTCCTGGAAGGGTATTGCTATGGTAACTAAGTTATCTTAGCCTCACTCTTCCCTTTAAACTAGCCAAAAAGCATCAAAGTGTCCCACAGGTAATACAGATTCACCGGACAGGTTCATATTTTCTAGTAGTGAAGATATTTCAGTGTTCTTTTTCAGATATCTTAAAAATCCTTATATGGGTAGAAATTAGGTCTCTAATACTAGAATGACTAAGGAGTGAAAATGAAAACTGAATTCAGTGTGGTGGATTCCATGTAACTTGTCACATTGGGAGTGACTATTGTAATGAATATTTGGGAAATCATGGTGTTGGTTTGCTTCTGCTGTGTAAAAGGCTGAAACATAGCCCAAGCAAGGTTTCCATCATGATTTGAAAGTATAATATTCTGAGCTACATTATATGTTAATTTTCTGTTTTATTTTTCTTGCAAATTATACCTCTTTTAGCACAGTTACATTATAAATCTTACCTTGAAAGCTGTGTTGTATTGGCAGAAGATGAAAGCATGAGTATACTGTCATATTCATGGTCTAATCTTAATTCTAAATGATGTTTCATGGTAATATCACTTAGCTACAGCTCTCCTGTCTTTTAAATGGAGATAGAATTTGCTAGTCACATAAAGTTGTTCTGAGAATTAATTGCTTAATGTGGTATGTATGCACTGCTTTGAAAATTAGGGCATATAGGTGATGAACATCATTACCAGGTAATTATTATTAATATACTGAGTCCTAATTAAAGCAACTATTGGTAGATGAAGAAGGTAGTGTCTGATTGCCCATTTTGATGTCAATAATGCTACAGTCATAAGCCTGATATAATGGAGTGAAGAAGCAGCTGTGGGAATTGCTGCTACTTTTAAGGAATCCCTTTCATCATTGTAACCTAATGGTAAAATGAATACACATTTTAGCATTTACCCTGTACAGGGAGTGATAACTGTAACTGCTGCCAAACAGATTTAGCATAAACAGAAATGAAATAGGGCCCTGCATGTCTCTAGACAGGAGATTGTTGATCACTGGCAGCACCTTGAGTTGTCTTTTGTCACTCCATTGGTAGATGGTGCTGTGCAGTGTTTTTGCTGCGAGCAAAATGCCCAATGTAAGTTTTAAACTAAGGGAGTTTATTAAAAAGCATCTTGGCAACTGTATGTATGAGTGTAAACAGGTCATTGTGTTAGAATAGCAAAAGCTCTGCTGATCAAATTGTTAGGAGTTGAGTATCCAGGCTGGGGATGAAGTTAAGAATGTGGATACTGTAAGACTTATTTACTGAGATAGATCTAAGGAGTTCTGTGCACTTGCTGTCTCAGTATTGGAACTGCACAGGTAAAATTATCTGCTCGAGGCTGGGTGATTATTTAGGAATGTAAAGCAGAGCAATTTCATCTGAGACCATGAATTAACAGTTCCTTCAGTTTCAGTAGTGTTGCAGTTCAGAAATAAGTATGGCCAGCAAATAAAGCACCAGAGTATCTTACCTAGTAAGGACCTCCCAACACAATAGCTTCTAAAGAGAATTTGTTAAATTTGTCATATTTAACAAATATGAATATTTTTTTTGAATTTTGGAGGGAGGTGTAATAAAATTCCTAACTCCACAAGATGGAGAATTTGGGAAGCTGATTTAATAAGCCTTGTTATTTACATCCAAAGCCACCTTATAATTCTGATAATTGTCAGGATACTGAGAGGGAAGTGATTAACTGTTTCTTTCCACTGTTGTAGAGGAATCTACAACAAAAGGTTACTATTAAGAAGCAATCTTAGAAGAGCTGAATGTGTGTGATGTCTTGTGGCTTCAGAAAAGGATTGTAAAATACTGCCCCATGTTTCAGAGTGTCTCTAATTCATCAATGATCATGCATAATGATTTTCATGGTAAATTTCATAGAATCACAGAATATCATAAGTTGGAAGTGACACACATGGATCACAAATTTGTTGATTTGTTAGATTTTAATTCCTACTTCTGAACTTTTTTGTGGGCTCAGTGAAGTAATAAATATTGTTAAACATTAATTTACTGCACTAATTCTTGATTCATCTCTTAAGTGATCACACTAACCTAATTAATTCATTAGGTCTTCTGGTAGATTTTTTTTGTGTTGGCCAATTTATTTTGATTCATGAGGTTTAATAAAGAAGCTCATTTAACATGAACATCATTATATTTAATCACTTGATACCTGCTAGTTTTTCTTCAAATAGTAATTCTGTCATTCATCTTGCACATCTAAGATTAGGAGGCAGAGGAGGGCAATGAAGTTGGTGTAAGGGTCTGAAGAGGAGCAGCTGAGGGAACTGGGGTTGTTGAGGAAAGGAGGCTCAGGAGGAACCTTTTAACTCCCTGCAAGGAGGCTCTAGGCAGGTGGGGAGCGGTCTCTTCTCCCCCGTAACAATGACAGCACAAGAGGAAATGGCCCCAAGCTGCAACAGGCCAGGTTTAGAGTGGATATTAGGAAAAATTTCTTCACAGAAAGGGTTGTCAGTCCTTGGAACAGACTGCCCAAGGAAGTGATTGGGCCCCAAAGCCTTGAGGCATTTAAAAGATATGGCACTTACGGACATGGTTTAGTGGTGGACTCCTAGTGTCAGGTTAATGGTTGGGCTCTGTAAGGTTGCACATTTCTTCCAACCTAAATGATTCAATGTAACATTTACATGAGTTTGATTAATATGTAGTCAAGCTATTTTGGCTGATTTTCATCTAGATCATTATAAAACAAGTCACTTTTCTGTACTCATTTGCAAAATTCTTTTAGATGGAAGCAATTAAAATCAGCTTTTTTTTTAATTTGACATGCTCTGCAATATTTAGCTTTAGACATGGGGTTTGATTTACTTTTTCTGTCTTCTGGTGTCAAGTATTGATGGAATTACGGTGTCAAGCTTTATGGAATGGGTTGCATTTCTAGATTCAATTTGTATAGTATGACTAAAGCAATCCTTGATTTTAATAAGATCTCACAGGCTTGCTTTCTCTCTATTTGACAATAAAATTTGGAATATAGGTATAGCTCAAAGGGCAGTGATTTAAAAATTCCCTCCTGATATAGTACAAATATTGATGAGGATGGGTATTTTCCATTTTCTAATGCTAATTGTGGGAGGATGCTTGCAATTTATCTTGTTACAGTGTGGTGTACAGCCAGTAGAGTGGAGAGCCAGTTCAAATAGCAGTCCTGGGTTAAATTGTTTGTAATCATTGCATATGAAGGAGGCAGATGCTGAAAAATCTGACAAAGCCCTCGCAACTTCTAAACTTCTGGTTCTCCTTTGCTAAGCTGTATCAGGCCTAAATCAGGTGATGAAATAAATTTAATGGGCTAAGAGAGCAGTTCTTCCTTTGGTTTTTTTGACCTTATTTTCTAGGAATCTAGAATTTATTTTCTAGGAATTCTAGTGTTGTAATGGATTTCAATTAAAAAAAAAAAAACCAAAAAGCCCACATGGAGACAAAAATGTGTTCAAGTTTTGACATTTCTCAGCATTTTCATTGCTTACTACTTACTATATTTGGTAGTAAGTTTTGGAAGGAGAATATGACTTGGAATTCTACTGGTGTTAGAAGTCTTATTTCATGCTGATATTCTTGGCAAACACCTCTACTCTTTTACTCTCTGCACATTTCCTTTCTACAGTTGTTTGTATCTTTATTCATTGCTACATATTAGCTTCAAAGAAAAAAGTAATCTTTAATCTTTTGTTTCTACAGCGAGTTGTTTAGGAAAGAATGAAAAATGCTTTGTTATTGGAATAAAAGTTAAAAATGTTCTTAGAGTAGCTTGTAGAAATCCCAAACAAGAAATGGCATCTTACTGTGGCACGTTCTATATAAATAAACAGAATCTGGTGCCTTATGCTCTACTAATGTAAGCAATGGTATGACTACACTTGTAATGATGGGGACACTTGTTAACATGTTGGTTGGCAGGCAGAGCTCCAGCCAGTAGAGGATGAACAGCAATACTCAAGTAGAACATCTCTTGCTCTTTGTTCTGCCCCTTCAAGCTGAATCACAGAAGAGATGAGAAGGAAGGTGAAGAAATCTGTCTACCTTCCAAAAATCCCAAGAGCTGAAAGTGCCACATTGTTTTCTGTGGAGAGGTGATTGTGGTAATGCATCATTAATTAGATATGTGTGATGAAGTCAGCATTACATGGGTTTAAAAGGCCAAGAAAACCCAAACTCAAGGTAGCAAGTGCAGTGTGAGTAAATGACTAGCTTCATAAATGACATAAATTGTGGAGAAAGTGGGAACAGGATGAGGCATTAGTTTTAGCTTGGAGGGGTTTGACCAAAAGGGAATTCTTCCCTCATGCTAGTTTATGCTCAAAAGAGTTCAGAATAATGAGGGCACTGTGAAAGATTTAGTTAGAAAAGGAATATGAAATTCTAAGTTTAGCTTTTATGGTTTCTCATATTTTTTATGCAAGTCAAGCAATCAGAACTTAATTACTGTTTGAATGCTTTTCTTGTCTATCAGTGGATCCTGTGTCAAAAACAGAAAAAAATTCCAGTTTGTCTTCAGTTGTGCCAGTCATGTACAAAGTTGACACCTGCAGCAGTGTTAGAGGAGCTGGCATGATGAGAGGACAGATTTAGCATGAATATCATGCAGATTGTGGGACATAAATTTTACTGATTCACTGGTTTTGTTTTTAATGGCAAACTGCCCAAAGCCCAAAATGTACGAATAGAAAGTTTCTCTCTAATTCACTGAAAAATCAGCAGCCTGAGGACATGCTGATTTATCCTGTGTGCTTCTGTTCCTGGTTAGTTCTAGCTGCTGATACGGTCTCCTATCTCTGGGATGCTACTTCTGTAGAACATGTGTACCTTGCTGGACTTTAAAGCTGATCTACATTTTGTATACATGTACTGAGGATCAGGCATTCAGTCAAACAGATTATAATTTTTCCTGCTTTTAGCATATGTTTAAACATAAAATTCTTTTAGCTATTTATGCTGTAAAGTTTTAGAAATCCCTCAGAGGGCTATTTTAATCTTAATTATGTAGCTGCTGATGGAAACTGTAAATAACTAGTAGATTCAGGCTCTTAAACATCTTGTTTTCATCCTAGGTAGTTATGTTAATACTAGGTTGTTATACCACCTGAAACTGTGAGAACAATGTTGGTATTGTTCATGGTTCTGCCATCCAAAAGGGCCTTATTTTCATGGTGTGAACAAATTTGGAGTGAATCACTCAGATAAACACAAACAGGTTGTTTGTTGGTGCCTTTTCTCACAAACTACCCCTTCTGCAGGTTTTATTGAACTGTTAGTCATTGATTAATGTAAATAATGTATAGTTACCTTATCTTTCGAGTGACTCGTAACAGTTCCAATTTTCCAAGGATCAGGCTTGTTAATTATTTTAGAATTCTTTTTCCATAGTTCCTCATTTAAATGATGTGTTCACTCCATTGTTAATTATCTGGGTTTCTCTCACAGAGGTAGTAGTAGATGTAAATTTTGTTGCTCTACTAAGTGATTATCAATTAGAAATGAATAAAAATTCAAAAGCTAGTTAAAGCCTTCCATGGAATTATTTTGGTATTCATTTGAAATTGGCAATTCCCTTTTTGAATGGAAAAAAAATGAAGTATTTTCTTCACAGTCCTTTCTAGGATAGTTCCTTTGGGTTTTTCCTGTTTTAATTAGTATTATGCTTGGTATTTCCCTATGGGTTTCATTGATCTGAAATAATAGGTTTTTTAAAGATAGGGATCTGAGTGTGGTTCAAAACTTCATTTGAGATGGTGTTATGAGTCTTCAAAGGGCTAATTGGGAGCTTTTCTCCATAAGTAGTTGGGCTCTGTCATGGAGAGGACATCAGCCAGGGAGGCTGGTGACATTTCCCCCCGTGGTTCCATCAGCTTTGCACCTGAGTTCCTGTGACCTTTGGTGGAAGTCCAAGCTGATTCTTACCTGTGCCATTGTGTACAGCTGTGTGTCCATTTTCTGTGACTGTCACCTGCAAGGTACTACACAATGCTGAGAACTTATTTCATAGAGGGAGTACTCCAAACCGGTACAAGATTGTAAAAAATGAGGAATTGCTAGTCCACACCTCTTTCACAATGCCTTAGCTATTTTTCAGCCTCAGTTACCAAAGTAGCTTAAAAAGTGCACTACTTCAACCTGACATGAATGTTTAGATAAGGAAGGATCTAAACAGACAGGGTTACCCTCCTCCCCATAGTCTTTCCTGAAGGAATCTCTCACCATATGCTTCTTGAATTAATAAGGTGGGTTTTGGATGCAGCTAGAGGTGGAAGAATCTGCCTGAATCTGCCAGTAGGTTTTGGACATTGGCCAAAGATGTCTAAGGGAAAAGCAGCTGTTTCTTTTTTTCTTTTTTCATCTGCAGTCAGAAGTTGTGATTTTAATTTTGGGGAAAGGTGAGGCTAAATGTAGTATGTAAACAGAAAATAGTTGCATCTCTTTTATTACTTGAGAACTATTCAATGTTATGGAAATAAGAATGATACGAGAACCTTTGTGAGGGCAAAAGATGAAACTTTTAATTGTGATGAGAGAGGAGCAGGGATTTCCTTGTTTTTTTTGAAAACAATTGAAAAGTTGACTTTTCAATAGTGTGGTATGTAAACTGCGTAAAGATAAAATGCAGGTATGTGATTCTTCTGCAGCTGGGGCCATACTTTTTGAGATGCTAGATTTGGGAAAGGAAATAAATTACCTCTACTGACAAAATTTTAAAATGGTGATACTGCACTGACTGATGTGATTCAGCAGAAGGATCTTGGTAAGGGCCCTGTAAGGAGTCCAGGGTTCTTCACAGTTCAGGAGTTTCACAGTTCAAAATTCTGGAGTATGGGTCACTTTTCACAACTGGCAGTACAGCTATTAATACAACCAAATACTGGAAAAATATTTTGGAAGCCTTAAATGCTTCAAAAAACTCAAAACCTGAATTTTCTGAAACATTGCAAAGTGGGTTGTATATAATTGGGTTTGACCCTTCTAGGTCTAGTATTGAACACTTGTGGAACTGCTGTGGAGAACCAGCATGGAATATATACTTGCTCTAAGATCTTTTCATGCCTGCATATTACTGGTTTAGAGCAAGGGTGTCAAACTCTTCCTGTATGCACTCACCTGTAAGGCTGTGTGTGTTCATCAGATCTATGTATTTCATCGAGTTCTTATCAAGTAAGCGAATGACAGAGTTGTTTTGCAAGGTTTATTTGCTGGGCTTATTATTTAAACTCTCTGTTGGTGAAGGGGAGGAGTTGCTGAAATGTCAGCTGCTCAGCATGAAACTCCTGGGAGATAGTATTTACAGTCCTGACCTGAATCCTTGCAACCTCTCTGAATACTGGCTTGCTGAAGTGCTGCGTGAAATAGTGTGAAATAGCACAGTGCTATCACTATGCCAGCAGCAATAAAGATGTACTGCAGCTGTCTCATGAATGCTAAATTCCCATGCAAAGTTCAGGTAGGAAGTTTCACATGCCTCAGTCATGTTTGCTCTTTGTAGCTGTCTCCTGGTTCCATATGTAAACATTTTAAAATAAACTTTCAGTGGTTAAACTGTATAAAAGAAATTAACACTGGAGATAAAGTTCTTGGAGAAGTTAATGTGATGTTCAATGCAAACTCCCTCATTCATTGATCCCAAATGACATTGCTTGAGGTTTCAATAATTAAAGATACACTCAGCTATTTTATTCTAAATTACTCTTGTATTTCTCACTCTCCTGCCCCTGAGTAAAATCCACAGTCATTTAAAATGGCAGGATTGATAGCGAATACTAGTGGCCTTACTGGTTACATCTCTACAGTTAAATTATATGTGCTTTGGACTGTTTTCAGACAGTGAGGGCAGCTGGCATGGAAAAAAATATGTCTGCATTATGGAACAGTTTTACCCTCCAGCATAGGGAACAGGTGGGCAAAATTCACATTGACACATTTTTTTTCTGGGAACGATCCTTGTTATCTGCTGTCTCCAGGGAATTGTTCAGTGGGGTGTGATTTTCTACATGCAAAAAGCATTTGGGACTTAAAGATACAAAGGTCAAAACAAGTTTCAATGCCTCTTAACACTGGTGATCTCTTTCCTGGCACTGCTTAATTTGCTAGAGTAAATGTACCTTTAGATAGGATTTGTTTAAAATCTAGGAATCTGGTCTAAGGTGTTGAGCAACAGCTGATAGAGAAATGAAAAAATAATTCTTGCTATCCTAACTTCTCTGCTTGAATTTCCCACTGAATTTATAAGCAGTGCATAAGGCAGACCTGTGCATAAGTAGATGACATCAACCCTTTGAAAGTACCTGTGCTACCTTGGAGGAGATATTTCTACAGAAAGGGTAAATATTAGTTTGAAGAAGAAAGTCAGAAATAGATAGCAGAACTGTGAGACGCAGGTTTTGAAATACTTGTGAAAGTTGTGTGCATGTAAGATTGGTTGGAGAAAAGCACAAAGTAAAACAAAGAAAAGTAAGGCTCTGGCAGATTGTCCGGGAGAATCAGCAATGGAAAAACAAAATAAGATATTATAGTTGTGTTAAAGGAAGGCCAAAGTAAATGGAAATTGGAGACCAGAGTTTTAAACAAACAGAAAATCTCATGTAGTCTGAGGACTGATTTAATAAAATTTAGGCATTTAAAAGAATGCGTCTAATTTATAAAGAAATTTTTTGGACAACTTTGAAGAAAAATCTCACCTGAGTCTCTGCTCTGTAGCAAGTACTTTGTAATTAAATTCTAGTCTGCTGTATTCATATTCTCAAAGATGTAAGATTCCTTGTCTCATTGCATAGGCAGAAAAATAGAAATGTTCCCTTTCTAATAGATATATAAAGCAGTAAGGATATTTTAAAATTCCTGTCAAATCACTCCATGTAAATTACCTAATCAGATACCATAGCTACATACTGTAATGTTAAAACCAGCAGAATTACACCATCACAGGAATCAGCTATCCCTGTTCCAGATTACAGGGTTTTATAATTGCAATGTTTCTTCATCAACCCACTCCACTTCATGCTGTCACATATCTTCGGAATTGCTATGAACATTTATTTCTCTATAGAACATAAAAATTTATGTTTTTCAAATATTTTTTTTTTTTTTTTTTTGGAAATCCTATTTTGGTGAATGCTGATGCTGGCATTTTGGGTATATCGTAGTTAGTGTAATGGAAAAACAGAAGCTCTGTTTATTCAGGAGTACTGAAACCATAAATTTTATTAAATAGTTGAGAGATCTAACATGCTTAGTGCCAGCTCAGAAGTATGGAATAACTTTTTGCACCATTACAGCCTCTTTGTAAAACAAAGTGTGTTTTAGTTCATAAACTTCACGTCCTTTTTTCTCAAATACAAGACTTCATTAGTTTTTCAAGACATAGAAATCAACTAAACTTCTCCTTTCTCTATGGTGGTCTCAATTTCATTCAATTTCTTCTTTCTGGTTGTGAAAAGAGCAAGCACTTATCTCAGGAAAGGCTGTTGCACAACCTGTGGCCCACTGGTGCAGCAGTGCCCCTAAAACCAAAGGTTCCTTGCACCAAGGTAACTCCAGCTTGCTTTGATAACTGATGCTCATTCTTTACAATATTCCCTGAGCTCACTGGTTTTGCCCATCTCCTCGGAGCTGCCTTCCATTATGAGGTTGCAGTTGCATTCCCTGGCTCCAACCAGCTCGGAATGATTACTGATGTAGCTCAGTGAGCTTAGTACATCGTTCATAGCAGTGATAAGACCTCTTAAGAGCCGAATCCTGCAGTCTTAGTAATTTCAGAGTTAATTGGGTAGCCTTCAGAGCTTCTTCAGTGGAAACTATGATGGAGGAAAAGGATGTTTGGCTTAGACAGATTTGTAAACAAGAATCCATTTTCACAATGTAGTGCAGGTTTCCATATCCGAAGGTGACCTGAGGAAGACTTGTCAGATTTCAACTGAGTAAGGCTGGCCAGGAAAATTCTCATGAATACTTTCTTCATAGGAATATGGAAAAGGATAACTTCAGACATAGTCCATTCTTTCCAGGTGACCAATCTCTGTGCAGTAGAATTTGCTGGCTTGCTGAAATCAGAATGGCTTGCGCAGACATTTTCATTTCAGCAAAGATGAGGTGTGGCTCTGACAGATCCCCGTGGGGTTTGGAGCAGGCTCTCCTGCCTTTGGCAAGCTGCCTGGCAGGTTGACAAGCAACAGAACATGACAAACTAGGGGGTTCTGGCACTTGTTCTCAGCGCTCCTTGAAAGGTGAAACTTGCAGGCTTTTTAAGATTCCTGATTCCAAGGCAACTTGGTAGGTGGACTGCTCCAGACTTGCTTTTCTTTTTCAACTGTGGCATAAGAATATAACTAGCATCAATTCTGATCACAGATGACAGTTTTTTAAATAGCTTTGCAGAATGATAGGCAAGAAAAAATTAAGTCAAATGTTTTGCTAACATGTGAAGGGAAAAGCTTTCTTGATTTGACGAGAAAGTAAATATATGCTATTTTTATTAAATTAAAATATTTACTTGACATTGTTGCTCTTCGATAGCAAAGTCCAAACTTAAAATTGCAATATATTACCACAATAAAATTGTGTAAATGGGCTGCTGTATGTTTTTGCCAGTAACAAAATATCAGATATTCTAAATCTTGTTACCACGTATGAACTGGGAAATTTATATGTGGAGTAGATGAAATGTAATGGAGAAGCTTTGTTCTCTGGTGCTTTCCCTGTCTGATAGTTCCTTATTGTTCTTATATAGGCTGTCCTATTTTGGCTAAATGTGTTGAAGGGAGGTGAAAAATAACAAATGAAGGCCTGAAAAACTACTCAGTAATGAAATGTTAGTCCAACTTCAGAAATAAAACTGAGGCATCCTCAAATAACTTGTCAGGTTATAAATCAGTCTGGAAGTGGCAAAATATTAATTGGGCCCTGCTAATAGGGACTGAACTGCCTAGGCTGAAGGCTGATCTTCCTGGTGTCAGAGTGAGTTCAGAATCAGGTTTGATCCTTTTGAGAAGGAATGCATCTCATACTTGAGAAGACAACCCCTGCCAACACCACTGTGCATCCTGATTCTATCCAATAGCATTATTGTTCTGTGGTCTCCTCTGTCTTTGCCATTGGTGCTTCAGTGTCTGAGGTCCCATCTCCCAATACTGACAGAACATAGAGAACGTGGATTTTTATTTTTTTTTTTTCAGAGCTAGAAACTCCCTGCAATTCTTTGTTCCTTTCCTGAGGTTGCCTTCTGCTTTCTCTATTTTGTTTCACTCCTGAGTGCTGATTCAATTGAAATGTAAATATTCTGAGCATTTTTTCCTAAAAGGGATTTGATTCAGGCAAATCTCTCAATTTTAAATATGCCCAAAATATTTGCTTTAAGAGAATGAAATAAATTTGCAGTGCCATCTTGTAAGTATGTCTTCAAACTCTCTTAGCTTTCATCACATTTTGATCAGCTACCTGCTCTTTTGCTAAGCACACGCCATTTTTTAATATCAAGCAGGAAGTGGCTATGACCGTGTTTTCAGAATCACAGGAAAAATGTTTTCTTTCAATATCATTCTGCAATCTTTATCCTCTCTGGGATGTACATTATCCAAACCCTTCTTGATCGTTGTTCTAACTTTTCTTTCTTTTCCCCTACTTTAAATTGCCATGTCTGGCTTCTTATCTTGCCCTGGAGCTCTACTGCAATTTCCTATAATATTCCAACCGTGTATCTTTCAATTCTGTACAAATTGGCAGTGCTCCTGCAGTCAGCATGCATATCTTTCCTTTCTTCTGCCATGTGCTGCTCCTCCTTCTGCAGTGTATCTCTGCACCCTTTTCTGTCTATAGGAATCCATCCTTTCTGTATTCGGGAAGTTAAGCAGTTCTGTCAGTTTCCTGATTAGACCACATCTCACGGGCTGCAATTTACTTCATGTTTCTTCTTAGATTCACATACTTGAATTCCTCCTTCCTTGTTTATTATGTCTTTCCCATTCTCAGAGAAAGAACAGAAGGATCCAGATGCAACGTGTTGCTGTCTTTTAAATGTTCATTCTTAAACCCATCTTTTTCACTTGCTAGCCATGGCCTCGTTATTTCTTTCTGGTTCAATAACAGTTATCCATCAATGGCTTTTTCCCAGTGTAATGTATGTTTCCTTTTTATCCTCTTAAACCCCTTTTATTTTATTTCAGATGCAATGCATATGGTATCTACAGTAAAGAGCTAATACATGTCCTCTTCCACTATTGGAATAAGTCAGTATTTCAATATGGAAAGTATAAAATAAAACCAAACAAAATACCTAAAAGGTGTTTAAGTTAAATTTCCCTAAACCTGCATTTGAAATTATGTTCTCCTTATTCTTTAAGCCATCTTTTCAACAAAATGGTGGTTTTAGAAAAATGTATTACATTTCAAATTTGTGCTTCCAAGAATATTAGTACCACTTACACAGTGTTTCTACAGAAGACAGTTTCATTTCTGTGTGACTGAAAAAAAAAATAATTACTGGGCTTTGTGCTATTGGATCATTAAAATGGATTAGAAATGAGGCAAGAGTCAAAAAGTGAACTTAGCTTGATCAAAAGCAGAAGCAAAGCAGTAAAATCAGCATGTGTGGTCTGGAACAACAGCTGATGTGTGGTTTATGCAAATTTCAGAGATCCCATGGGAATATTGCACATTATGGTAACCACAGAAAAAATCTGGAAGGTGTATCTCCAGGAACATGGTAGGAGATTTTAGGTAGGCATGTGGGGCCTTGATTAAATTAAGAAAGTGAAAGCCTAATATAGTACAATATACATTGTACTATGTATACATATCAATGTACATTTAACTCAATGTAATTATAAGTTTACTTCTCTTATCTGACCTGCCAGCCCATAAATGTGCTGCCTTTCCAGCTTTGACCTACATGGTGTTTCAGCCTTTTCCATCACAGCCAAGAGATCAGCCTGAAGACTAGAAGCTAATCCTGTCCTCTGTTGTTCTTCAGTTTGTTACTGCCCGGTGATACTCATAATTATGTCCATCCCTTGGGGAACTACTTTCCACCCTTAATGGTTTGTTATAATTCTCTTGGATACCATGGAATCAACAGAATCATTGTCTGGTTCAATTATTTATTTCATTGGTTGTTTCTGGGCATCTTCCATCTTCATTTGCCATCTTCCTCTTCATTTCGTTTCCTCTTCTCAGCATTGTCCTTCTTGCACAATGGTCACCCCGAGCATATCCAGTACTCATCTATTCTGGTTCCTAACGTGTAGGTGGAGGCTTTTTGAGGGCTGAGATCACAGTTTGTGATGGTAGAGCTAGCTCAACAAACACTTTGTTTTCTCTGTGTTACTACACTGTATTGAGAATGTGTGCTTTTTTTCTATACCATGCTTCAGAGCTCCTGCTCCCCACCCTATCCAGAGATAGGGAGAAATCTTACAACAGAAATAATTGCAAATGTACCCTCCCTGTGCTGTAAAGATCAGTGAGCCTGTGAAGTTCTGGTTGACACACAGCAGTAGGACATGTGCTGTTACATCTATAAAAGTCAATCTATTTATTTTTTTTGCCAGTGGAAGTCTATGTGTGTTTCATAAATTGTGTTTTAAATTATAATCTGAGTGCTGTTGTGATTCGTGGCAATTGCAACAGGAATCTCTGTTGCTTTCTGCTGAAATAGAAGCAAAATTGCATAATCCACATAAGTTTCATGTTGGCCTCTCATATGCATTCAGATCTGATTAAAACAATCTCTCCTGCCATCCTGTTTGTATATTTGTAAAGGTCAAATGTGTGATTAGGCTTGACTATTCAGCTGCAGGATACAGTCAAATTTTTACAGCATCTGTAATGTGATATGCACAGAAGCCTGTCTGCTTCTGAAAAATGACAGCTATTGGTCTTGAGGGTCACAGGCACATTTTTTCTTATGTACTTTGTGCAAGTGGTGGTGCCAAATCCAGTTGAGCCAAAGGGTGAAGAGTGATCGTGACTGGAAGGCTGTGGTGTTGCCTTGGCAATGCACAATATTGAAATGCTGTTACTCTTGAGTCAATTATCTTTTTTGACCTTTACACTCTTGTTGCACTCAGAACACTTAGTGCAATAGTTACTTACGGGGAAGTAAATATAATTCCCATTATCTTTCCTCTCTTTGAACAAGTGGAACACCATTCTCAGTACTTCAAGAGCAGTATCTTTGAATGCTGTAGCTGTTTTCTCTGGGCCTGTGGCCCAGCTACAGCTGCCAGGGTAGCACTTGGACATGTAAATCTGCCAGTGGTTACCAAACATTTGTGTGTGTGTGTGTGTTGTGTTTTAAGTAATATTGACAAATACCTTTTATGTTCTGGAGAAGCCAGAAGGATACAGTTTGTCTTTGAGAAGTGTAGTGACATAAACACATTGTGTGTATTTCATGAGGATGTATCCATCTGGATATAAGGGAATTATATTAACAACAGCCTTTGATAGAACATGAGGCACTCAAGATTTTATTCTAGGCTACATCCCTGTTTTAACATAGAAAGTGGAGGCACTGGAAATGTGCTGTCCTGAAAGACACCAAACACGTGAAGCAACAGAGGTTTAGATTCAGGGCCAGAGGAGATCTGAATTTAATTTCCAGATCTGTAATAGATTCTCTGTGTTAGTTTGAAAAAATACTTTTGTCATTCAATGCCAGAGTTCCCTCTTCCTGTGAAGAGGCAAAAAATTTTGCAGTGCTGCTTGCAATTTTGTACAGTCTCCTCTGGCATCTCCACATGTAAGTGCCTGTGGCACTGCTCCTCTGTATCATTTTGTACCCTCTGACAGTCGGGTCTGAAGCTTCCCAAATGAGGTTGATTGTTACTTTAGGAAGCATAGGAAATACTTAAGTTGACTGACTTTTTTCTGCCAAAGCTGAACTTCTCAGAGACTCATCAGTAATGCAGATCCAGGGGGGGTCTTTAGAATGTTCCCAGTCACTTCTGCATAATCAGAATCTATTGGCAGCTACCAGCACGTGGATAATCTGTATAAATGAGTTGGTGTTTACATCCTGCTTCCTCATATTGGAGTTAGCTTATCCTTTTAATCAATAATGTTGTGGTTATTCACAGTCTCTGAGGAGGCCAAGAGTACAACAGTATTGAAAGAATGAGGGTGAAGTGATACAGGCTGAACAATGGATTACATGGACATTTCTACTCAGGCTTTTGTTGGTTTGTACCTTCAAACACAATCTATCCTGGTTATTCTATGAGTAAATATACACATTTACTTTTTTATTTGTTAAATATTTTTTAACAAAAGCTCCTTCAGAATTCTGCTCCAGGTTCAAAGTAAAATAGAATAGTTTCATTAAATGAATATAATACAATGGACAGATGAGACCCCTTCTATTTCTTAATATTCTTTCCCCTTGTGGTAAGAATCCTGTGGCTCTCTGGAAAAGAGTTCAGACTGTGAAATAAATTCCATCTGGCAGTCACTTCTCCCATCTCCACATCTAGAACTCATTAGAACTAAACTGAATTCTTGAAAATGAAATTAACTTTCCTACTTAGACAGTGATTTGGATCCATTTGGTCTTCTTTATGCAGAACCTTTTACATCCTTCAGATGTAACTTCTCAGTTCCTTAAAAATGCATGAAATGGGAAAATTGGGTGCATTTCTGTTTTCCACCTCTGTTAGCAGATTCTTTTGCTTGGCTGCACCCCTGACAAACCACAAACTGTACCTTCACAAGCCTCAGTCCCACCTGAAGATACTTGCTGTCTGAACCTAGTTTTACTTTACATCAGATTAAAGCCACTTTTGTGATCCCAGTATATGAAATAGCTGAGTAAACACTTGTGTAATATATACACAATATACTGCTCTTAGTGAAGCCTAACCCATACCCTGCCATGGCATCTACTGGTATTACAGGTGTTAATACCTGTGCTAATACAGGTGTGTTAACTACCTGCAGGCATATTTAGAGAGATTCCTGGATGAGTTATCCTGTGCAGGAATGTTGCAATTAAAGTAGTCAAAACTTTATTAACTATCCCTTCCTTTCCTGATTGTCTCCTCCCATTTTAAGAGAATTTACAAGTGTTTTCCATGGGAGGTTCTGGACTGTGTACAGCTGGATCTGCTTTGGCAGGGCAATTGCAGTTGGGCAGTGCACTGGTATGATGCAGGTAGAGGGAATCTGTTTAATCTCACTAGATGAGTAGTTATGGGATGAAATGGCTGAGGACAGACAAACCAGGATTCTGATGGGACACATATGCTCTATGCAGAGTTTTTGGGTACTTCCAGAGGGATCTTAGGGTCAATGCAGTGGCTCTGTCTCTTGAAAGAAGAGACAGCCTGTTTTTATTTGCTGGTCTGGTCAATCATACATACAATCCCTCTAATTCTGAATATTTTAGGATAAGTCTGCAAAGAATTCAACTTCTTCCCTTCTAAGAGAAAATTCTTAGAAACTCACAGTCCACCAATTACATAAACCTTCTAATAGCATAAAAGGAATATTTTGGCATGGCAACTGCCCCCATGCTTTTCCATTTCTCAGAACAAGGGATGTCTAGGCCCTTGACAAACTGTCAGTCACTGATCATCAGTTTTATGGCATTACAGCAAGCCTTGTAAACACACTAAATCCTTAGCTTTTGATTCCTGAAAGTGCATAGGTTGACTCTATTGCCTGTGGGTTTTGTGGTCCTTTGATGTGAAGCTCCTTCTGTTTTCTGTTTTGATTCAGTTAATTTTGGTTTTATTTTCAATTTGAATTGTTTTGGGGTTTTTTTATTGGATTATGGAAGGAGTACTTGAGATATCCTAAAGAACTTATCTTTCCCTCTGCTGCTGTATTGCATGGAATCAGCTGATCCATGCTGACTTTGGTCCCAGTTCTGAATACTTATGAAGAGCAGGGGCAAGTCTTTCCTGTCTCTAATCTCATCACTCTTCACAGTGTTTCTTCACCCTGCCTAACTTTTCTATTATCCTTTTATTGTCTCTGCTTCAGTACGTTTCCTTCTTAGTACTTAGCTTTCTTTAGCAAATAAATTTTCTTTTGTTATTTTTAAGAGACTTGTCTGTCTAATGTTCTAGGTTTTTAACTCTTATATGTCAGTGTTGTGAACAATTTGCTGCCAAAAGCTTTTGTTTATTTTCCTGAAACCCTGAGGCTAAAAGCAAAAAGTTGCTATATGTAAAACTCAACCCTGCTATGGATACAACTAACAGTCTGTCAATAGAATAGGTTATTTTGGTTTTGAATAATAACTTCCATTAAAAGTTGATTAGTTCATGAGGAGATCTGAGAAGAAGGTATTTATATGTATGTGTGTATATATATGTAGTAGGTATTCTTATATAAAGGAAAAAGTATTAAACAGAGTCCTTTCTGGACTCTGCTTGCATTTTTCTCAGGGTTGGTATTATATATAATGAGAAAAAGGTAGAAGAGAACAAATTCTAGGAATAAATCATAGTACCTTCATTTATGATGCAGCAGTTTAGACCTGGAAATGTTTCTGCAATCACTGTTTGAAGCAGAAGTTTTCCTTCAGCTAGGAAAATAAAAAAGTCACTGTTTTGAAAACATCTTATTGATGCAATACCTAGACTGATTCTGTTCTCATTAGCACAGCTTCTTAGCCCCCAGTTTAATTGGTGTCAGTTACTGTTACACAATGTCAATCTGGTGGCAGTTTAAGCCTGAGCAGTATAAATTATAGTGAGGATGGATTTGCAGACTTAATTTTTATTTTTTTACCAAATCCTTAAAATACATGGAGGAGATGGCTAAAAAAAAAAAAAAAAAAAAGACAACTCTGTATATCCCAAATCTTGAAGTGCTGCTAATTGAAAGAGCAGAACTGGCTCAGAGATGTTCATGGGAACAAAAGGTGACCATTCAAATGTCAAGGTTATGACAAACCTCTTTTACCATTTTCTTACAGATACTCTCCTCAAATGGGAAATACCCGATGTTCAGCAGCCGATCAAAGCGGGTGTTGCAGCCTCTGAATAAGATCGTTCAGGTCCAGAAATTGCTTCTAGAAAAGCAGCAGCTACCTCCCAAGGGAAGGGTAACCCTCGGCCATGTGAAACGGGATGTGCCTTCTCTTGAAAGCCCTGAAAGGCAGCAGGAACCTCACAGCTGGCAGAAACATCGCCCTCTTCTGGGAACAGAAATGCGAAGTTGTTGAGAGTGTTTTTCAAAAATGCAAATGAGCTGTTTTCAACTCTTTTATATTTATGACTGTATTTCTGTGAGACTGTTAAGAGTTTTAATTTTGTAGTTACCCCACCTGCTGTTTCATTATTAAAGCCTTGGGTCTGATTAATCAAAAATGTATTCTGCAGTCAGATCACAGCAGTTCTATAAAATTTGTAAGCATGACTATACTGTGAAAGCTATTCATGACCGAAACAACTTCTAAAGTTTCTGATGTAAGTGTCTTATGAGGAAGCAGTGTGGTAAAATGGGTGTTATGCCTAGAGGCAAAACAAAACCATGATGCTGCTCTGAGGGGTTTTCTTTCCTTTCATGTAAAACCCCCCTCACCCATACACACTACGTGCAGAGGGGGCGAGTTCACATGCAAGTTATTTTCATGAGCACTTGAAGATGTAGATACCAAAACGATATGGCTGACAAATGGCAAAAATCATAGAAAACCTTGGCAAATTCTATCCCCTACACCATGCAGTTTTAGTGCAATTCTGTGTCTCTAAGGGAAATTGTCATTGAGCCATTTGTTTCAAAAACCAAATATTGTATGAGGAGGGTATCAGTGAATCTTCACACTTCACTGAGATCAATAAACCTCTTTACATCAGTCTTCAGCTTTCACTGCCTCCCAACTTTGCTGAATTCTTACAACAGAAGATATGATGAGAACTTGTAGTTCATGTTTTCATGGAAGTTTTCATTTGATATCTGAGTAGCCTTCACTGTCATGTAGTCTGGGGTTAACTTATTTCTTCAGTTGTTGTGGAATTTATGCTTCCCCTGATTGTTTGTACACAAGCTAACACCAGAATGTTGCTTGTATCTGGGCTTTTTTTCCTTTACTGCAGCTGTTAGTAGCTTGTATGGGAGCTTGTGTTAGAATTTTTTCATATTGGTGCTGCCATATTCAGCCAGTTTAATGAGGTAAAAAATGAAAGCAGCTCTGGAGAGCAAGTTTGAGGACAGTAGTGTCCAGAGTTGAGAGGGACAGAAGGTAACAGCAGAGAGGTTCACACTGAGGATAGATAGAATTTGTTACTTTTGCAGCACAAAAGGATATTAGCAGAAATAGTGTAGATGGATAAATTCTTCAGACTAATGGTTTCAGTGCAGCTGAACACTGTAAATCACAGATTTCCCTAGTCTATTAGACTCAGAACAGAATGAAAACAGCTTGTCTGATGTCTGGAGCAGCTCAGAGAAACACTTAATATTAATTCATGAGGAATATGCTATAAGAAGTCTGTTAAGATTAAATTTACAAAGGAAAATTTCCAATCATATGAATTACATTTTAAAGAAATAAAATGAACTTACTTTTGGGAGCCCAGTCCTTAGTTGACCTTTCTGGTTGCAAAGCAATTAGTTCCATTACAGTGCTTTGGCAGGATAAAAGGCACTGGGGAATGGCAAAATGTTCTCTGGAACTTAGTGAAAGTGAATGGAGTTTTTAAAAGAAGAAAAAAACCTGCTAAAACCGGAAGTGCATCTCACAAGCTTATTCCAGTCCCACTCATGTATGTGCTGTTTAGCTCAAGGAAGGAGTTTCATTTTCTGAACACGTTTGATGTACCTGGTTAAAGACTAACACCAAACTGCTGGAACAAGTCACCTTGCTCCAGATAGTTACCCACATGTTCTGACTGTAGTGCCATCAGAGGAAGAGGCAGTGTGAAAACATTCCTTGCTTTTGCCTACATTTCATATCCCAGTGCTATCTTTGGCAGAAAACGTGGCTGGCTGGAACTTCACTTTGGGTATCAGAAGCCCAGTGCTGAATATCAGCAACATCACTTAGCATTTTCAGAGAGAACTAAAATGGACATAAAGCTTATTGAATTTTCTTTATGAATTATGTGCAATCTTGCATTGCCTGCCTTTCTCTTCTTTGCCCTCACATGGTAGCCAGTTACTCTAGAGAATTCTTACCAAAAGAAAATTGAATATAGACTGTTTCAGCCTTTGAAACTAAATTCTCAGCCTCTTTTCTTATATCCTGTGAATGTGGTGATATAAAAGAGATTGAATCTGAAACTTAATGAGTAGTATTAGAGTAATATGCTACTGAAGGAGGCACCTTGGAGGGATTTGATCTTTTAAATAGCATTAAAAAAAACCAAAAAACATTTAAAATAATGTAAAGCTATACCACATGGTTTTCAGGGGAGCATGTTGTGATACATGTATTGTGCCCAGCCTGTGCAGAAAAAGAGTGTGTTGCACATCAGCATGGAAACATAAGAAATCTAAGAAAGTGTGGTTCAACCTACCACTGGTCATTTATGTCATCTGCAAAGATCAGCTGTGGTGAAACCAAAAATGAGACATGTTTATAAGATGTCTGTTCTGTTACTTCATGTGATGTTTAGGGTTCTGAGCTTTGCCTGAGTAACTGTGTGCATCAGAACAGGCAGAAGTTGTCTTTCCTTCAAAGTATTTTCAGCAACATCCTAGGAATACTTTGCTATTCATGATGCTCAGGGTTTTGTAGTTTGTTTTTTTTTTTTAATGCAAGGACAGTAGACATCAGTAAGAATGAGGGATGTGCAGCTACCTTCCTTTTAAAGATCTCAAAAACTTATTTGAGCATTTAATTGACTTGAGGTATAGAAAATTATTTTTACTCATATCTTTCTAAAAAAGGGTTTAATAGAAAAATATATTGGAAAATTGATCTAGAGGATGTTATGCTCATTTGGTATTTATCCACACTGTAAGCATTAGAGGTTTCAGTCTAAGAATCCCAACTAGGCTGTGGAATCCCAACTGCTTTGGGGCAGTGCCATTTCATTCCCCTGGTTAAACATAACCTCTTGTATTTGAACTCCCAAGAACCACAACTTACACAAAAGAGAAGAAAAAGTTGTTCTGGGAAATGCATTTCAAAGGGGTCTGATTACTGAGACTCTTGTGGAGAGGGGATAGATCTTCCTGTTGCTTTTTCTGACCCTGGCTTACTTGCTGATGTCTTACATCATTAATTTAGAATACTTTGGTTTTGGAAGCTCCATCAATTCTTTCAGCAATTTGGGTATTTAAGTGTGATGCTTAAAGTTAGCAAAGTTGTCCTTTATTAGCAATATGGGCACACATCTTTAAAAATCTCAATTTTAATAGACAACATCAAAGCAATGTGGTAGGGCGATCAAAACCACAAAAGTACTGGGCAGGGGAAAAACTAGCATGATAATGAGTAGAAAATAATTTGCCAAGAAATAAGGAGAAGACTGCCTGGACTTCAGGAACACAAGGTGGGAAATGTTGCTTTCTTTTTGTTTTTTATCTGCAGTATAAAATCTGTAATCTAACAATTTCAGTTAAATGCAGTGGCCTGGTGAAAAATATCAATATTTATTAAAAAGCAGTGAATTAGACTTGTGGAGCAGTTAACATTGCAAGGGGGTCTCTGGAGATGAAAATATTCCACCTTTACTGCTGAAAAAAAAGGTTAAATTAATATCAACATTGAATTTGAAGTGAATAAATAATAACTCTTTATTTTCTATCTAATACATTTACTTCTGGCTGAAAATCTAGAAAGAAAAAATGCAAATTCTTAGCACAGTTTTCTCTGTCTTACCAAGTACTATCTGCTTCTCATCTGTGTTCAAGGGCTACACTACCTTTAGTTCAAAGAAGCTTTGCAAAATCAAAGGGAGTCCAAATGTGCACATCTTTACAGTATCAAAGCAAGTTGTGTGGTGGTTGGTAATTTTTCTTGTAAGATAAAACTGGTTTTGCCTCATATGCTTACCACTGCACTGAAGTGGTAAGGAAATAGGTGATTATTCAGCTGTTTTACCCATGTTGAGTTTCCATAGCAGTCTTCTGTTACAGTGTTACATGCACTTTGAATATTGTGCGTAACAGTGCAAGAAATTTATCAGATCTCTCCTGTAATGATGCAAAACAGTGTGAGGGGACAGGGCTATGGACTTGCTGCAAGTCAGTATTGTTATTTCTAATTGTCCTTATAGCAAAGGGGGAGTTGCTGCTGTACTGACAGTCTCACTCCCGGCAGCTGTACCTACGGAGAAAATTCTTTGCTTCCCTCAAAGCAATTTTCCATCCAAAACCAAGTTGTACACATATTTAAAGATAAAATTTTGTGACTGAATTGTTGTTTAGAATGTAGCTTAATGTATTATCTGAGGTAGTTCAGAAGTACTAATAACACTTTCTAACTGTAAATGGGACTGTTGCTGGCCTCAGTTCTATTATTTGGAGTAGATCACTTGAATAAAATATATGTGTTGAATTTTTTAAGTATATTTTGGCTAGGAGTTGAATATGGAGGGCATTATGCATATGTATTAAAATTCTTTGTATGCAAAACTCTGAGAAATAGGAATAGCAAGCCCTCTTATGTATGAATATTGCAGCATCCATTTCATTAAAATAAGGCTGTTTCATCGGCTCCATGCTGCCAAAATATTAACATTTAAAATTCATTGATACCGTGTGATCTAGGGTTAGATACCATTTTGTAGGGAGTTTGACTGGATTCAGATCCTGCAGTGCTTGGTAGGTTACCCAGTGGATTCTGCTTTGGGTCTTCGATGTTACAGCCTTGGAGTGCTGCTTTATCTGGTGGTTCAGAGCCACCTCTTGTAGTGTGGGGAAGCTACACAGAATTCAGGCTTTATCTTGGCACTAGGATATCCTGAACTTTCTAGTCCCTGAAAGTAGTGACACTTTTCTGACTTTCCTTAGGGGGGCTTGCATAATTTTAAGGGAACCTTGAAGTTTACAATTTTCCTGTTGATACCAGTGAATAATCAAGTCCCAGCCAGACAGGCAATGCCCAAATTTTTCTGTATGTGAAGTCATATTTCTGAAAGCAAAATAAAGTATGCAAAATGTCCTGTCTTAACTGGTGCCCAGGGCATGTGTCGGTCAGGCTTAAAGCTTTCCAGAAAGCTTTGGTGGGTTTAAAATTCATCAGAACTTCAAAGTATTCTAGGTCCTTATCAGATCAGGAAGGAGGGGAGTGAGTGGGACCCAGTATGTGCAGCATGTTCAGGTCATTCTGTGATTACATTTTTTTAATCCCCCCACTTCATAAAAAGTCCAGGGGAATAGTTTGTAACTGAACATCTAATGGAATACAGAGTACAGGACTTAGATAGGTATAATGGATCACTGCAGGAGTTTTCACTGCTGCTTTCAGTCACAGGCTATGAATGTGCCAGATACAGCTTGAGATTTGATTTGATTCATTACTCAGCCCTCTGGCTGCACCTATACACAGAGCAGGCTAAACTGCTATTTCTTGACTGAAAGGCCACTTGGAAGTTCTAGGAGTAAAGCAGGTAGAGCAGCTACAATCACAGACTCATAGAATGGTTTGGGTTAGAAGGGATCTTAAAGATTATCTAGTGCTACCCCTCCCTTCCCCTGCCGTGAGCAGGGACACCTCCCACTTGATCAGGTTCCTCAACGCCCTGTCCAGCCTGGCCTTGGATCATTCCCAGGGATGAGGCATCCACAAGATCTCAAGGAAGCCAGCTCCAGTTCTTTACCACCCACACAGTAAAGGATTTCTTCCTAATACAGTAAGAAAGGCTTGAATCTTTTTTTTAACAGTTTGCTCATCCTTTCAGCCAACATTGCAAGCCTGACCCAAATATCTCTGTTGAAAGTTCCTGTGTGACATTGCATACTTTTGTTAGAGTCCTCAAACAGGAAGGAAGGCAAAAAACATTTTTACATCAGTTAGACAATAGCATGAAATCAGGAAAAACATCATATGTTGGCTCAGCATGGTGAGTCTCGTGTGTGTGTGTGCTCAGTCCAGGTAAGAAATTTAACAGCTAGGAGGGAATCCAGTGACATGACAGCAGAATGTCCTGGCTGTGATTAGTAACAAATCTTGGAACAAATAGGAAGAACAACAGAAAGCTGCTGGTGATAAGCCTGGCATAAAATGAAGAGAGCAGAGAGAGCTTCTGTTCCACACTGTAGGCTGTGGTCCATTTAGGAGACTGCTGCAAACCAAACAAGGGAGGAAAAGAAGGGAGAGAGAACACCAGTAGTGCTCTAGACAGTGTATGTTTCCTCAGGTGGAACACCACAAAGCTCTATGGCTATCAAATAGAACAAAAAAATAAGAACCAATTGACATTCCAGATGGCAGGAAAAACTACACACCCACTCATACCCCTGTCATCCCCTCCCACCACCCCTGCCCAAACAAAGCAAAAAAGCCCTGTCTGTACATCATGTGCTTAATGACTGCCTTACAACACAGAGATGTTTGTACCTGCAAGATCCATTGGAATGGAGAATGGTGATTCACCTTCTTGGGAAATTTGATTTTGTATCATTACATCCCTCTGTGTAACGCAGAAAACACCAAAGTCCCATGAAAACAATGTTGCCTTTTCAAGAATATTGAAAGGAACAAGAATAAAGCTCAGAACTGATCTAGAAAAAGAAACCCACTGGTTTGTTAATGCTAAGAATTTGTCAGAGAGGAAGGAGTTTTCTTGAAGACCAATCATTTATAGTCTTTAGGATTATGATGAGGTACAGCCATTAAATATGTAAGGAGAGAATATGAGTCAGCTATGTTATAATTTCCCTGAGCATATATTAAAAGACTGTGCTATTCCATTCATGAAAAATGGGAAAGAGCTGAAAGAGGATACATGAGACACAGTTTTACAGTGCTAATCTTCAGGTATTTTTTTTTTTTGTTAGACTCTATCCTTTGATATTGGTATGAATAATGCAAAAAGGCAATGCCCTAACAGTTATTTTAGATTCTGCTTTTTACATTGCTTTAGAGTTGCTGATTATATTCTGATACCATGGAGAACTGATACAGAGAATCTTTAATTCCAACAACTGTTGCTGTTGACCAGAAAACTTCATTGTAAAAAATACTAAATCCCAAGATTTTAATGGTGGATAATTGTGCATGTTCATTTATTTCAGTGACATTAAGCAAATTTATGCCATCTAAGGATTTTACAGATTATTGCACCTAAAGTTGTATATAGAACACTTAAATATTTCATTAATGGAAGATGATAATTGCTATCAGGATAAATTATTACATTTCTTTAAAAAACCCTCTGAATTCTTTAAATGCTTCAGCTTATTTGCAAGTACTGATGAATTTGTACAGTTGAGGAAATTCAAAAAGAAAGATTAAAATGCAAAATAAAATACTATAAAGTCAGTAAAGTTGTGTTTTTAAGGTTCCTTTGTCTCTAAGGGAAGAAAATTCTGAAGCAGAATAAAATTTCATACAATCAGAAGTTACTTGGGGGAAAAAAAGGTGACTCCATAAATTTTTTTTTTTTGAGAGGAAAGTTATTATGATTGAAGAAATAAGATGACAGAAATCATTAGTGAGGATGTTAAAGAAGATAGGATGCCCCAAAATACATTTGGAGGAATTATCAGCTGACTCACGTGGTGTTTTCCAGCGCGGTTTGATCTCGGTTGGAGTTCAGCAGGGAACACTCAGTTAGTTTTGACTCACTGCCACAAGGAAGTGGTCTTCTGATTTAGTGGTGTTTTCATCCAGGTTGTCAGTATGGCTTGTTACTGCTTCCCTGTTACTGTAGCTGACACACTCCATCATCATTATTTACTAGCACCGTGTCAAAAAGCCCTTTTGTGCCTAGCATGGTGCAAAGAAGATACTGTCTGTCCTGGGAAGTTTGCAATTTGTATACTGAGAAGAAAGAAACGGGTGATTTTAGGGTATGCAACTTAACAATCCTCAAGTCCTTGATGAATCACCACAAAAAGCCTGTTTCTCCTCATTAAGCACAGAGGGATTCTGCAGTGATGAGCTCTGCCTTAGGACCTACACTGCAGGGACGTGGGGGAGATGGATGTCCCCCAGGATGTCACAGCGATGAGCCCTGATAGGATGTCATCCCACACTGCTGCTTTCATCCCTAACAACTTTATATATACTCATGTTTACATGTGTTTAGGAGAAGACAGTTGCAGACAACATGTCAGAGGATGGCTGTAGGGAGAGTAAAGTTATATAAAGTACTATTGTTAAAATGGAAGGGTATCAGTATAGGGTGTCTAGGCTTTCTCTGAGGAATTCTGAGTGCTGACATGAACTGCAAGCAGGCTCCATTGGACTTCTTTGCACCAACCTTTTATCTCATTGTGCTGTAGAATACATTTATAATGACTGCAGTTTATATAGTACACATTTTATATGCTGGGAGCTACTTTTGTGTGGGGGTTTTTTGTTGGTTTGGTTTATCTGATTGTCTGGGGTGTTTTGAGTTTTGTTGGTTTGGGGTTTTTTTCCCTTTCTTTTGTTTTGTTTGTTTCTTTATTTTGTTGTTTGGTTTTTATTGTTCTGTTGTTGGTTTTGGTTTGTTTTTTGTGGGGATTTGCTTGTTTTTTTTTCCTTTAAAGGAAAGATCTGAGCAGAAAAGGTTTTGTGGTACAACTTAAAAAAAAACAACAATCAAAACCCCACAATAAAATGGAGGCTTATGTGTCCCTTAGGGCCCTTATGGGGTTGGTGACAGCTTCATTTTGATCAGGAGAGGAAGCCTTGCCTATTTTGGCACATACAGGCTCTTGTGCTTACCTAGCATGGTGCTGTGCTCCCAGGCAGAGTGGATCTGGGCCATCTCCAGCTGTTGCAAGCTTGGGAATAATTTTTGCCAGTGATCCAAAATCAACCCTGTAGCCTCCGCCCGAGTTTCAGACTACACCAGCAGTTACTCTGTGCTACCAGGACTGTGAGAAGGAGCAGAATGGTACAAACACAGGTAAGAAGCACATTTCCCATATCCTTATCTGTTTTCAACATGTTTCACAGTGGACTTCTACTGAATAAGTTGTTGCCGTAGCAATACTGATGTACAGAATCAGGAAGAACCTCGTAGGGAAGCAGCTGGCAGCAGCCTGGATTACACCTTCCACATGGAGGATAAGTAGGCTGATTGAAGCTGTCTGTCAAAGCCTGGCTAGAGCAGTTTGTTTCACCTGGCTTGTTCTACTACAAGTCAGTGTCATATTTTAATGTTAATTAGTTTTTAAAGCTGAAGGCTGGAAGGAATTTGTTTCTTTCATGTTTTCTGTACTGTATGTAGAGATAAAGAGAAGGCAATATTAGGCACTGGTAGAATATGAAGGCTGGTGAGCCATGTAGTACTGTCTTAAATGTTTACTGCACCTTTTAAGCAAGATTCTAGAATGTACTCTATACTTTGGATATAGAAATGTGTGTTACGAGTTATGATGCTATAATGGTTCTTGATAGAGACGTATAAGCTTGTATTAGCTTCTATAACAGAATCAACTCATATATTTAACACATTTATTAGTCCTTAAGCTCACATATTTCAGGAATCCTTTGTTATGTTGTGGAATACCACTGTTTATAGTGAGGATTGTGCAGTAGGCTAGTGATGGCTATATCCAGAGCTGTCTGAAAGATGAAGAAGAAAATGGGGTTGATTCAGTTAATTTTTGGTCACAAAACACCCCCTTGGTCCTGAGAGTAATAGCTGTAATTAGAAGTTCTTGTTTTGTCTGTTAATTGTGGCATAACCCTGTCAGTGCAACAAGACTTGCAAGTTCTTCCCCAGATTAATACTGCTATTAATAATAAGATAATTTGATGAGGTACAGCCAGTATTTGGGGGTTTGATAATCTATTAGTTGAAGAAAGTCCTTGACTTCAGGGAGATTGGAAACCTATTCTCTAAGATTAATTGTTGTGGAGCCCTTGAGAAATGCTGGCCAAGGAGCATTGATACCACTCTTGCTGTGTAATCTTGCTTGTGCAGCCTAGTCACTCCACTGTATATTTATTTCACTTTACTCATGATTGAAAGAATAGACAGAAATGGATTGGAGTTCTATTGTTATTTGTGTTTCATAAATAGCCACTCAGTGGAAGGGAGGAAATTTGCTTGCATGCTGGATGCCAACTGAGATTTTTGCTAAAACAGATACACAGAGAGCTGATACTACACTAAGAGGGTCATGGTGGTTCAATCTGGAAATAGGCTTGAGTAATTTGCCTAAATCTAGACTCAGCTAAATTTTGCACAGCTCTTCTAATTTACTGCTTTACTTAAGAGTGTCTGTGGGTTGTATTTTTAGTAAGGGAAATAAAAGGATGGGAGGTGGAGAACAAAAAAAAAGATTAAGTTCTATTTGTAATAAAGTTCCTCTCAAGATTAAGTTATTTTCTTAATAAAGTTTTTTGCATTTTTTCACACTTCCACTTGAACATTATAGAGCCCTCTCCATAAAAGATGAAAAGCATGGCATTCAGCATCCTGTTGCTCAAGAGAGCATAGTCAAAAAATAAGTCATTGTTATTGCCATGAAAGTTTCTAAAATCTTGTTTACTTTTAGACTGTCACAATGATGCTTTGTGTGAAAAGCAGTTAAAGATATGAAGGAAAACCTTTTTTATGTGTGTGAAGCCAATAGAGTCAAACCTTGGTCTGATGCCCAGAATCATTAAGAGAAATTAAAATGATAGTAATTGAGTCCTCAGTCTTTCTTTCAACCAATAACAGAGATCTGGAGTAATTAATTATTTTAACCAGACACAAAGCTATAAATATGAAAGACTCTTACCTGTGGAATCTACATATTATGGAACAAAACCTGTCTTGTTTTTCCCTTTCTTTTTTTTTTTTTAAGGATTTGGTTGTTAGACAGTATTGATGAAATCAGATGCATAATTTCAAAGTTGTTGCTTTCATGTTTCTGCCCTAGCTGTCCTGGTACTATGTAACTTTGGTATATGTGACAAGTGACAGCACTGAGCTACTCCATCCTCTCTACTCTGCCCTGGTGATGCCTCACCCACGGTGCTGTGTCCAGTTCTGGACTTGTCAGCACAAGAGCTGTGGGCACACTGGAGAGAGCACAGCAAAGGGCCACGGAGGTTATTGAGGGACTGCAACATCCACCCCACGAGGAAAGGCTGAGACCTCTGGGGTTGCTCAGCCTGGAGAAGAGAAGGCAAATCTCAGTGTGTGTAAATCCCTGAAGGGAAGGGGCAAAGAGGAGTGAGAGGTTTCCAGGGGTACCCAGCGGCTGGAGCAGAGGTCACGGGTGCAGACTGACACGGGAGATTTGTGTCTGATCAGGAAACCCTTTTCTGTGAGGGTGACTGAGCACTGGCACAGGCTGTCCAGAGAGGGTGTGGAGGTTTCATGCTTGGCAATACTCAGAAGCATTCTGGATGTGGTCCTGCACAGCTTTCATTGGCCCTGCTTGAGTGGAGTGGTGGAACAGATGACCTCCAGAAGTCCCTGGCAGCCTCGGCCAGCCTGTGATTTACATTGTTTGCATAAGTCTCTCTAGAAAGCTCTAACAGATGACATTTGGTAAATAAAAAACAGATACAGCAGTGGGTTTCCTGCACAAATTTCAAGACTGGAATTAATTTTTATACAGCTTTTGATTTTCATACACGTGGTGTAATTACTCCTAATTTTTGATCACTACAGTTGGATAGAAGATACAGGAAATTCACAAAATACTGTGATTCTCAAGGACAATAAGGATAAGCCAACCAACCAAATAAAAATACTTGTACTATCTATCACAAAAGGCAGAATAATACAGAAGAAATTTATGTAAATGAAATTTCAGGATAGGCGTAAGAATTATTCAGACACCAAAGAACTTGATAATAGACCAACATAAACAGAAGCATCTGTCTTTCTGAAGTACTGGCTGATTAAGAAAATTACTGCATGTGTTTAACTAAGCTTTTCTACTAACCTTAGGTTAGTGGTGAGAATTAGAAGCTTTGTATTTTTTTTTGATGGAGAATCTTTAATTTCATCTTTGTGGAAAGGCACCTAAACAACATTTTCATTTACATATTGGACTTGAATATTATTTGTAGATCTGGAAGCTGAAATGTGTCAGTAGCTGTAACTAATGGGGAGAAGGGATAGAACAAAAACTGTAGGAGGGCTTCTTTGCCTCCTGCTGATCCACCTGCATAGAGAAGATTTTCTAAACAACTAAATCATTGGAGTTTAGTGTCAATTGACATTACTAAAGCAGCTATTGCATTGTGCAGAGGGGATTTTTTTTTAGAAGACAAACTCCTTTTCTGCAGCTCCCACTGTTTTCTAGAGGAAATACAGGTGTTTGGCAACTCCTCTGAATGAGGTCACTGGATTCTTGCAAGCTTTTCACAAACACAAAAAGGCATAATCTTGTCAACATTTTCAGAAGAAAGTGTGTGCTGGCTTTGGCTAGGATAGAGTTAATTTCTTCACAGTAGCCAGTAGGGAGCTCAGTTTGGGATTTGGTGTTGATAATAGAGAGATGTTTTTGTTATTGCTGAGCAAAGCTTACACAGAACCAAGGCCTTTCTGCTCCTCACACCACCAGTGAGGAGGCTGGGGGTGCACAAGGACTTGGGAGGGACACAGCCAGGACAGCTGACCCCAGCTGACCTAAGGGATATTCCCTAACACATGGTGTCATGCTGAGCATGTACACCTGGGGAAGAGGAAGGAAGAGGGTTGATGTTCAACGTGGTGTCTCCCAAGTACCCACATGATGGAACTCTGCTCTCCCTGGTGTGGCTGAACACCTGCCTGCCCATGAGAAGTGGTGAACGAATTCTTTATTTGCTTTGTTTGGGTGCACAGCTTTTGCTTTCACTATTAAACTGTCTTTATCTTCATCCACAGCTTTTCCCTGTTACTCTTCCCATTCCTCCCCCATCCCTGTGAGGGGAGTAAGTGAGCAGCTCTGTGGGGCTTAGCTGCCAACAGGGTTTAAACCACAACAAAGAGCATCAATAGAAGTTGTGGAGAGTAGACTGCTGTAATATTACATGCACTTTAAAAAGTCCTTTCATGACTGAACTGAGCAAAGTGCTCAGCTGAGGATATAAAGAGTAGTCCTATCCCAAAAATCCATTTGCTGAGTCTGTGTTATAATCTGTGCCTACAAAGAAGTTATGCAGCATGTGCTACATTATCTTTGAGAAACCCACGGTTTGCCAGGGCAACACTGAGCATTTATTCCTTGGGAAATAGGTTGTTTGCTTCATGTGTGCTGCAGTCTGGCACACAAGTGGGAATAGCACAGCAGAGCCCAGCAGGCTGCTGCCAGAGGAATGTCACATTTCTCTTTCGTTGTTGCTGTAGTCCGACAATGAACAGAACAGAAAAGAGCTGGTTGAGTGAATTCCAAATTTTAGCAAGCTATTCCTTTGCCATGGAGTTTTCTGATGCTGTGTAGAAAGAACAAAACAAACCTGCAGAGAAATGGCTATTAATGATTCCAAAAGATAATATGGAAGATTCATAAACTTTTCTACAGGAAAAGACCCTTTGAGTAATGTAATTCCTCTCACAAATACTATCCCAACCAGGAAATAGTAGAGGATATAGCATGTCTGTGGAGTTGGAGTACTGTAACATTATCAGATACTTGCATTTCAAGTGTAGCAGCAGAACTGATCTTCCATTCTTTCCACATGCACCTGGGTGCTTCCCACAAATGAATATAATGAGAAAATGTAGTCCTCAGAGACTTTATTGAGTAAACTCACTTGAGAAATTCCTTTACACCAATTTAAAAAAGTTTACAAACTATGGCTTTTCCCTCCTTTACGTTCCCTTGAAGAGACCCATTAGAGCAAATCAATCTGTAAATTTCAGTGTCTTCAGTGCTTAATGTTTTTTTTCCCTTCTGTCAGGGAGCAAAGCAATTGAAATACAATATCAAGCCCAGGTGGAGATCCTTCCCAGGACAGTTTTCAGGAGAAAAAGAGTTACTTGCATTTCTGGAAGGTGGTTCAAAGTCTTAGAATATTTTCTTGTTTGTTGCTCTCCTCTATAATGATTGCTACTTTGCTTTGGTAACAGAATTTTCAATTTAACAGGCACACAAACTTGATTTGGAAGCTCCAACTCAGTAATGTCACCTCCTTAGCTGTTTAATGAACCAGCACTTCCCTCCTCTAACTTTAATGGATTACTCTAGAACAGAATGAAACTCATCCACAAAGAGAGCAGAGACAGCAATTACTGAAAATTTCATCAAAGAAAGTTTTCAAAGCCCTTTTTTCAATTTATCGAGTTCTCTATAAAGTTGGGACACATTTAATTTTACAGCTTTGTTTAAAGGACTTTGCTTTATGTATTTGCTTTATGCTTCATATGTATGGGATGTGTTGAAGAGCACTGTGTTCATTTTAGGGCAAGGTTTACTCTCTAGCCCTGGGTTTAGAGGGGAAAAATAGCCAACCTTACCATTTACAAAGGAGCAGCAGGATGGAAAATTTCTTTATTTCAACCAAATTACCTATTCCTTTAAGAGATCAGGAATTTACTGAAACCTTGAATGACCTACTGCTTTTTTTGTTTGGGACAACACAGAAAAGAAGGAATTATTTTTTCCTAGCCTTAGTAGTTGTGCAAAAACACCAGAGTTCCTGGGCTCTGCATCTGCAATGCAGCCAGGGACTGATTTGCCAGCCTGTGCAATGGATTTTTCATATGTCTTCATGCTTCCTTGAGGCCAGAATGCATTCTTTCCTAAAATTTCTATAGTCTACAATTCCATTTTTCATCTGGGCAAACAGTGATTTGGATTATAGGTGAATATCTGTTGTTAATAACTCTTCAAAGTGAGAAAGTCAGCAAAGTACACATGAGCAGAAATAATGTTCCAGAAATGACTTATACAAGAAAAGGAAAAGGCTCAAATTCTGTCAGGAGCAATTAGTTCAAACACATCAATGACTATTGCAGTGCCTTTAAAGAGGCAACACTCAAATTGAAAAAAATCAGTGGAAAGGGATCTTTTCTGCATCTTCCCAATTCATTTTGTCAACAGTGTGTGTGTGTGCTCTGCCTTTGTATATATATGTGTTTGAATATTACTATGTTTATATATATATGTATATATATATCCATACCATTCTCTTCCAGATTATGAAAGTGTTTGCTGTGAAAACCCCATAAAACTGAGGCCATGAACTGACTTTACTAGGGAAACATATTCTACTAAAGGGTCCTAATTTATAGGGAGGTGCCAATACTTACACAGTTATAGTGATATTTTCAGGAGGAATGTGTGCAGTTGCATCACATCAGTGATGCCAATAAATAAATGCAAATAAAACTTATTAGGAACCTTCTACTACTAGCTCAGACTTGTAATGTAGAGGCTTCATACCAGTTGAAGGATTAGCTTCTTTTTCACTAAGCAAAAGTTAGAGGTTTTCATCAAAACATTTTTATGTGGCAAAATTAACTTGGGAGTTTAAAGATTGATCTTCCCTGAGTGTGAGCATAAATATTGTCATAGCAACCTTTGTACTTCATTGCTTTCTGTTGCAACAATCATTTAATTAGGAATTGAAATTAATTTGGAGTAGTATTGTTTAAAGCAGCACTAACAACTCTCACAGCCAACCAAAAGGTTTTATAATAGCTTGAGGTCTGCTTGTGGGTTTTTTTATTTTGTCTATCTAGAACTCTGAAAGCATAGTAGTACCTACTGGCCAAACAATGTATGACACTGAATGATGTCTTACTCTCTAAAATAAAAATATAGAATAGAACACAGAATCTCAGTTATCAGTTAAGAAATGGAGAAACAAAATTTTAAAAAAGCAAACAAAAAACCAAAAAAAAACCAAACCAGATTTGTAATATATTGAGAAAAAGGTTTTCTAAACTTTAAAAGCATTTAACTAAGCTAGTTACCTTACTTAATATGAATATTGACTCTTGTTCTGCACCATGTTCTACATATGGTAAAACCCTTTTTTAATTGTAAATTAACAATTGGGTGGGCAATGAGTCAAGAAATCTTGTTTTCTATTACTGAATGCCTTGGTAATTGATCAAGATGTCGTTGTTTGAGATACTGTGTGTTTGATCTCCATTTGTGTTCTCTGGCTTGATTTGAGTTCAGAGCTTGGCACAGCAGTTGCAGCATGAGGACATAATTGTGCTGTTTACACTGTATTGCAGAGTTGGCTGTACAGGCATCATGGCCATTACAGCCATGTGGGACCAGAACCAAGGAAACTAAATTGAGTTCATTATGTGCACCTATGCATGTGTATATAAACACTCATATTTACACAATATATAATGTCTAAATATTTATATTTTCATTACATAAAAATATAATCTCAACATGGTTATCATCCCAAGTCTTTTATGTCTTCCCATCTTGATTTTATGTTCTTGAACTAGGCCTCTTGTCTTTAGCTGGTTCATTGTGTCTTCTCTTGTGGAATGTATTCATTCTGTGGATCAAAAGATTTTGCTTCCTTTTTGGAGCTCTACCTGGCTGAATTTCTTAGATATCACTACTCAAAGAGTTGCACTGTGAGCACTCTACAGTGTGTGCAATTATGAAGATTGCTTAGACAGCAAAGCTATGGAGTGTATTCTCTTTCACTATCTAATGAATTCCTAATGACTATCCACAGTCATTCAAAGAGATAATTTCCTTACTAAGATAATCTTCTTTTATGTACCCACATTTTTTGTTACAGGAGCCATTATTGTGCTTTTCATGTCTCAACCTGCTTCTTCCTTTTTGAAAGGCTCTTTGATTTTGCTGCTCCCTTTTCTTAATTTTATGTGACATTCTATACCTGAGCACTTTTGGCAGTTCTTGAGCAAGCTTTCTCTGTCTGCAGAGAGTCTGTTCTGGCTCATCTTGCTTCTACAGTGCAGCTGGGCATGCTAGATTGAATTTTTCTGCTTCATACGTGCCAGCTGCCAGACCTTAATCTCTTTCTAAAACCAAGAATTATCAAACTCCTCAACTTTTTCTCTCATTACAGTGGCTTGAGGCCCATATGGCAGATTTACATAGGAAGACAAAACAAAGCAATTCTGCAATTATCCTCTAAGCAAAGGCTTCTGTGTTGAATCAGTCCCATTGCACAGATTTTAGTGGAGCGGTCTCATGTGTCTTTCTGACAAAGCGATAGATTAAACTGGGCACTGAGAGCACTGAATTTTAATTTGCACTTCAGCACTGACTGCCTGTGTGTCCTATGGCTTGTAATTTCACCATTTGCATTTCAGATTGTAAGGCCTCTGGAATGATAACTCTTTCCCTGTCTTGCTAAATTTGCACAGTGCTGCTACAGTAGGCTGCAAACCTTCAGCATTTCTGCATTAGAGGTTTCGTTCAGCCACTGACATCATAGCTGTGATCTGAAACACTCTCAGCTTCTTCCATGTGTTAGAGGACCTTGCAAACATTTGTAGCTCAGCTCTTGATTTTTCATTTACTCTGTTTAACAGTGAAAAGATTAGGGATGAGAAAGCCTTCAAGCTGAAGTTATATAATGCCTATGCTCTGTCCCCTAGAAGGACATCGTATCCTTGATTTGAGGTGAGCAGCAAACCCAGAAGTTCTTCTGCTTCTGAGAGATGTGAGCTGACAGATAACACTTTAAATGCATATGTTGTTATTACACTACACTGAGTTAAGATAGCAAAGGTGGCAGGAGTATAGAATCACTGAATTCCAATCTGGATTACTGGGGAAATGTATTAATTGTAAAAGTGCATTGCATTGTTCCTTCCTTAACAGAACACAGGTTACAGATTTGGTTTTGAGGATGGCTTCTGCAACAGCAGGAAATCAGAGATATGAAGGTGTGACTGGTTCAGTTCTGTTAATACCAGTCTAATGGCAAAAGTGCATTTCTCACCAGCAGTCTCCCTGAAGCACATTGGAAAAATCGTATTAGTACTTTGACCTGATTAATAAATATAATGGGTAAGATTTTTCTCTTTCCTCAGTATTACTGAAAATGTGAACTTGACATGACTCATAGGTAGAACTGATGGAAAAGCTAGAAGGGTTGTCTTAGTGAAACACATATTTTGCCTTGTGTATTTGTCAGTGAAGAGATGAGAAGGGAAAAAAGAGTGAACTGAAGGTGAAATATGTGTACAACACACCGCTTTTCTTCAAATGCTTTTTTTTCCCTCTTACTTTATTATGGCATATGCCTTTGTTCTTTTGATTACTGAATTATACCAAATATTTTTCTTTCAGAATCAGGAATACAGGCCATTAAACATGATTGTTTCCTACTCTTCTGATTGTATACTTTTTTGTTAAAGCAGCCCCTATTATCAAGGTATTGATCCTGATGAAATCATAGGTGTAGGAGGGAGAAGTCAATAGTGATTTTTCCTGTCCTCTTTTTGTTGTTTCTGCCTTGCAATTCCACCTTGGAAGTCACTCAGTTGGCCCTTCCCAAGAGCTTGGTTGCTAATATAAGGTAAATAACAGGAAATAGTGGAACTAAATGACCAAACACCAACACTTGGTGTTGAAATTGTGAAGCTATTTTTGTGGTGGTTTTCATCTTGGCCAGCTGCCATTGTTTCAGCAGTCAGTTGCACCCCCAAAATTGCACTGTTTTTTCCAGCCACAATTCCATGTGTTATGCTGATGTAGGGTGACTATCCAACAGGTGCTTTCACTCACATGGTTCAGTCAGTAATGTAGCTACAGATATGAGGAACAGACCATTGACTGCACTGGGCTCAAGGACAAAGGGGGGAAATACTGTAAAAGTGAGACTTGTTGAAAAATGTAATTAAAAGGCAGATTTTTCAGAATACCATGATAAATCCTCTTAGCCAACCATTGTCCCTTTATCTAAATAAGTTGACAAAAGTAAATAATGCACTGCCTGTTGTGCACTATCAGGGTCAGAGGCAATTCTGTCAGCATGAAATCCACTGAGATGGAGAACAGGCCTTCTATGATTGTTCAACTCCAGTAACTTCAATTAAAAACTTAAAATGTTTGGATTTCTTTACTAGAGAAACTTACAAATTATTTATTTGCTATATTTGCTTATTACAGAAAGAAAATTTTCAGAATTAATGAGAATATTTTTTAAAAGTGCCATTTTCTCTTTTTGGCTAGACTCTGATCACACTCCCTCCTTTTTCTCTGATGCTATTTTTCCTATTTTCCAATAAAATGTGATATGCCTTTCTAAAGCTTCAGCACTCCTAAGCTGTTTTAAGAAAATACTGGTTATCATGATACTCTGTATAAAAACATTCATACTTGCAGAGCCATAACCATAATTTTGGTGCTTTTGTGGTTATTTTTGCATGTGCACTTAAGAATAAAATGTAGAAAAAACCCACAAACCTCTTTATTAGCACTGTTGCATTGCCTCACCTGAGTCCCAATTAACCTCCAGTTTATGTGAAGCAGCAGGCACTGTGTCCTTGTTTGCAAGTTCTACAAGCTTTATGTGAGCTGTACCATGACCTTAGTACCTAATAAAAATATGTATTTAAAAATAGACAGAAAAGTCAGAAAGGAGAAGGAACTTTAGAGTGGCAATACTACTTGTCATCACACGTCCTTTTCTCCCCTAGTTCTCCTTGTTCCCTACCTATCTAGTTGATAAATAATCTCTGTGATGCTTGTCTCTTCTATGAAAAGGCTCATTTGTACCTGCAGCTAAGAAATAGTTTTATTTTTTGTATGATCCTGCATCGGGAGTCGTTGAGATGTTTCCATATCCTTATATTTCAGTTATTTTGTGAAATGTTGGGTATGCTCATCAGGAGGAAGGGGAGCTCTTTTGACATGTGGGAGGCAGCAGTCAGCGTTGTAAACTGCTCCCACTACCTTTAGAGGTATGGGTGCTGTGGAGCAAGGAAGAAATGTAGGTTAAAGTGGCTGGGCTGCTGCCTCTCTCCTTCCAGAGGCCTTGGGAACACCTGGTGGATGCAGTCCTACAGGGAACGTGTGTTTCACATTCCCCATTTTTTAAGCACATGTGAAATAGCTTTTTACTAGGAACTTCTACTGGGAATACCTTTTTTTAGGGAACTTGAATGGTGAAGAGGAAACGTAGCAAGTTTTACACAGCTGGAAAATTAGATAATAGGGTGGGTATTCTTTCAATTAGGATTTTGCCACTAATAATGTACTCTGTCAAAATGGCTTGTGGCTGTTGCTGTTGGAGCATGTATTGTGGAATTTCACCTCTAAAGTAGCAAACATTCTTGAATAAAAATCAAAGGAATCTCAGGGAGATGGTCCTGCACTGGTGCAGGAGGAGATGGACAGGAGATAAACGCTACCTTTATAGGGTTTGCTGGGGAATAGCTGCTCTGAGTGGCCAGTGCTTACTGCTGGGGTTGTACCTAACTCTCAGCCACTTGTCTGGCTGAGTTACACCAAAAAGAAACAGGAAGATGCTTCCTTAATTTAAGGGCATTGAAACAGTCTGTTACAAAGGGCTTGGCATAAAAGTATTACTGCAGCTGCTTAGGTTCAGTACAGTGCCTAAAAGTGTGTCTTCTGTAGGCTGTAAATCCTCTCTCAGTTATGCTGTTTGATCCATTGTGGAAGCTGGGCTCTGGTGGATATCTTAGCTCACTTTATGACTAATTGCCAGTGTCCATACAGGGTGATAAACCAGTCTGCTCCTTCACCACTCACAAACCTGCTGACAGATAGCAGCAAAATGGCTTCAGATGCCAAGCAAGAACTGATATCACTCCAATAAGCTAATTCATGATTCACATCCAAGGTCTTATTGTATTTTTCTTCTCTAACAAGGTGCAGAAGTCTGGCTACTGCGCCCAAATATCAAGTACAGTAGAACAGCATGAAACTCTTCTCATTTGCTTGGTGGGCAAAAGACCTGCTCCTCTCCCAGATGCAGCAAGGGTAATGTGGAGGTACCCAGTTGGTGGCAAATGCTGTGCCTCTGCAGACATTCCTGTTTGTCAGGAAAGAAACATCACCTTAGTACAAATTACTGTACTCAAAATCTAATTCCAGCCTAAATTGCTTTATATTGAATTGTGTGGCAGCAGGCTCATGCAGATATCTTGATATAAGTTAAAAACCCAAACAGAAAAAAACTCAGACACAAACACCCCAACAAATCCAAGACAAGACACCCCAAAACCCCCTAAAAAAACCCCCAGAACCCTGAAAAAATGAAAACCAACCAATCAAAACACCATCAAAAGCAGGTGTCCACACTGACTACATTCTAAAGAATGTGTAGAACCAAATCAAGCCTGATTTACCCATTGGTCTAGACATTGACTTAAAAATTCTGAAGATTTGGTGTCTTCTACAGCAATAGTCAAAGTTCTTCCATAAGAAAATAGTTATTGGGTTAAAATTTGGGCTCACAGCATAAAAAGAACTAACAGAAGGGCATTGCAGAAATTGTTAATAGAGAAATCCCCACTTGCTAGTCTGCATTAATGAAGATTTGTTTAATTTTTATGTTCTGCAAACTAGTTATATGTAGGAAAAGGTGTATTTAGATCTAAGGCTTTTGTTTAATTTGTTTTACATTAAAGGAAGATGAAGTATCTTTACTACAGCTGTTCAGGTAACTGAACATGGGAGGTGATACAGAACTATAAATGACTGTGTTGTAGAGCAGCCAGGATGCTAAAAGGTATATAAATAAATTAAACATAAAAACAGAAAAAAAATACTTGGAAGTATCTAAAATTGCATATGTATTTTTTATATTTCAGGATATTTTCTTCCTGTCTAGGCTGACAGTGATTCATGTTCTTGAATCTGGATTTATTTTTATATTTATTCATATATAGTGTTACTACTGTTTTACCTGAACTGATTTTTTTTTTTTTGTCTTGCTGCATTGGAAATATATATGGAACTATAAATGCCATATGCATATCTGTTCACTGAACTTTCTTCCAATTTGGAGTGGAAGATACCTTGGTTTTCTTATAAACTCTGTTTCCATTAAAAATGAAATCAGTATCATACATGGTGCACAAATTCAGCTTTCTTAGTAGCTGTTTGTCCACAAGAGTTTTGTTTTGCCCCTTTCTTTTTCCTTCCAATTGATAAATCTTCATTAACACATCAAGCCTCAGTTTTCTGGAAAGTCTCCAAGCCTTCTGGAAGACAGTTTATTCTCCTTTGGCCTGTTTTAGCTTGTCCCACTGTTTTTCTGGTGATCTTTTCTTGTAGCCTAGTAGCAGAGGGCTTTTCTATTTCTATTTTTCCATCTCATATCACAAGAGTGCCATCTTGTTACCTCCTAGGAGATGCCACCTTTCCTCCAGTGCCAGTATCAGCACTCTTCCAAGCTGTGAAAGTCTCAGGACTCCAGGGCAGGTGGGTACCAAGCCATGAAGTTGATAAATCTGCCTGCTTGTGACAGCGACAGCCTTTTCAAAGAAACTGCCAACAAATGATTCTGTCACAAAAGTAGCTTTCTAGACAGACCATATTAAGGTCTCATGAGGTTCATTTGTCTGTCCACGGACTCCTGACATAAAATTTATTCTGAGATGCAATTAAGGCCTTCATTTGAGGACTTTGTCTGTTTTAAGACCTCAGTTGTTTGTCTCCTTCGTTCACAAGGGAACATACAACAGTCTCATCAAAGGACAGGGTGTGAGCATTGCTGAGCTAATCTGCCTTACCAGGCTACAGCAGCTCCAGGCCACTGTGGTGTTTTTAAACGGTTTTTATTTCCCTCACAGGTTATATCTTTAAGCAAATATATTTTTGCTGTGCTGTAATTTACCACAGCAGGTGTCAGAATGCAGTGCCAGGATTCCCCTTACATTGTATGCTAGGTGGCATTGTGGGACCATCAGGGCTTTACTTCTCCACCTTGCACTCTGCTTTACCGTGGCATTTTGATGTCCTCCACCTGGCTTCCTTTTTGCTTCTCATCCTCTTTTTTTTACCAAGGACACTTGAGCTTTTGCTTGGCTCAGCCAATCTGGTTTTATGATCGATTACCCTGTATGGAAGTATCAAACTGAATCCTGTCCATTGTCTACCTCTAAAGAGGAAGGTGTGATGTTTCTGTAAATCCCCTCTACTTTTTACTTCTCCTCTGTGTCCAGTATGATTTACTGACTGGTCAAGATGTTATTTTAGGCAGGCAAAATACACATAATAGATGTTTGTAGCGGAGGTTATTCTCACTGCTGTGGGGGTCATGGGCACAAGAAGAAGAAAAAGCAGAGCATGGTTATGACCCTGGGGCTTTTGTACATTTGGGTCAGTGTACGGGCTGTGATGACCTAAAGAAGGTGAACAACATTAAAACAAGGTCTTCCAACCAGCAGAATGTGCAGTTAGAGGCTGTGCACCAAATAATTTGTTTCCCATGTCCTGTTAAATGTCACAGTCATTGGAACAAAGATAGAGGATTAAGAGCAGTAACAATGAGGTCTGCATGTCTGTCTGCACTCTGAATAGCTCAATGTGGCTTATTTTCCCACCTGTAGTGCTCAAGTTCAGTGCACAGAATATATACTGTGAACTGAAGAACAAAACATGGAGAAATGATTGCTACAGATGTCTCATATAAAAATGTACTAATTAAAATGAGAAATGGCTGTAGATATAAGGTCAGCATTGTCTTCTTGGTCTCAAAAGCAAGGAAAATTGCTCAGAGCAGGTACCATGAATTGGAATTGAACCCTGTAGAAAGTACTGTCAACTGGAAAGTTACCAGCACAATCTAATTAGACAGGAGGGTCTTAGCTAGGGCGTGAACACATGCCCTACAAAGGGGATGGAGAATTCTCCTTTGGTCACTTTGTTCAATTAGATTTTTTTCCCAGTTATGCCATGTCATGAGCTGGCAGGGCAGGGATTGTATCTGTTACTGAGAGACAGGCTCATCAGAATCATGTTGTCTCAAACTGAAAATAATTAGAGAATTTTTTGTATCCTAAAAAAACCCAAGCCCACAAAGCAATATTTGAATCTTTTCTGGACTCTGGTGACTGATAAAAAAGTGGTATTTTGAGTTTCATGGTTAAGGAAATAATAATTGAATGTGCCTTTTTAAATCATTCTCATTTTTCTTTTTTGTCAGCTAGCAAGAAATAATCTAAATGACATTTAGATGTTGTAACACGCAAACTGTTTTTTAAATCAATGGATCTTGTTTTTATACTCTTTTAAAAATTGATATAATTTTTTTAGGTATTCATGACACTTTTCTTATGGGAGAAGACTTGCCACGTATTAAACTTATTTTTTGAGCTGTGGATAAAATGGAATATAGGCTTGGCAAGCATTTCTTCAAGCTGGCATATGTTGAACAGGGGATGCCAAGGTACAAGTAGACAAATTAATAATTATTGCTTCCCAGACACTATTGGAAGCATTTTTCATCCATCCTTTTATGCTGACTTTTCCATAACCATTCCTTCACTCCTATCACCCAAAGACACTTGAACCTTTTCTTGCAAAGCAAAGAAGGATGCATAAAGAGAAAAGTAAAGCAAGATTGTGCCCAGAATTTTAGATTTAGCATCAGTTTTTGACATCCTCTGGAGTGTATGGAGCCAATGAATCACGCTATAGTCAGTCAAGCAGTCAAAATAGAGAGTTCAAAGACTTTGAACTTTTCCTGAGATGGAATCAGTAGCAAAAGCTCACATTGAAGGCGTTGGAGAAATCTATTTCAATAGCTACAATTTTTTAGCCTCCTGAAACTCAGTGCTGAATTAACATTCGTGCTATTATTGGAATTTAATTGTACTGGTTGTTTTCCATAACAGATAGGTTTGAATTCCTAATCATTCAATTATTGAGTTAAATAATATAGTCCAGGAGGAGATTCTCAATCATGACAAGACAATCATCAGTAAAGTAGACGGTGCTCTGAGTTTTCTCTACCACAAAACCTCACAGCACAGGTTTACAGCACAGGTCTTTGCAGAGGACACAAAGTAATTGCCCATTACCAGGTCTGGTACTTGAAAGCAAACAGATTTTCTGCCTTCTCTGGTTTTCCCTCAGTGAAAATAAAAACAAAACAAAACAAAAAAACACCCTAAAGCAAACACTCCCCCCAAAAAGCGCAACAAAAACCCCAAAGCCTACCCAAGTTATTTAAAAAACAAGTAATTCAACAACTAGATTTTCAAAAATGCCGGATCTGCAAAGTAACCTCTTTTCTTGGTCTCATTTTTATCTCTTGCACTGCAGATTTTAGCCACTTATTTTCCTGAAGATGATTCAGAAATATTCAAAAATATTTCAGCAACTCAAGTTTAAATTATTTTTTTAATGTGCTATTAATTTTGCTTTTAATTACTTTAAAAGAAATGGTTGGGTTCAATGATCCTGATATCAAAATAAATTCCAAAAGTAGTTCTTCTAAATGCTTTTGCAATTTATTTCTGCTCAGACTTTGGGAGTGAGCCATTTTAAGATGCTGGTTTGATCCTCTCTGTGATCTGACTCTTTCTCTAGCAATATCAAGACTAGGATTTTTCTGTTCTATACTAAGGATTGTCATCACCTAATGAGTTTTGGTCACAGCAATTTGGAGATTAAAGACTTCTCATGCAGTTTCCTGGTACGGAGTGAATCAGTTTGCTGCTAGATTTTTTCCTTTTCTTTTCTTACTAAACTTTAATTGGTACCATATCTGAAGGTGGGCAGTGACTGCATTTCCAATAGTGCCATTTGCACCTTACTCCCAAGTTTCCATGTAGTTATGCTTAAAATAGATTTGATGTGTCTATAAGTTTACATTGCTTTGTTTCATCCTCTTCTTGTGCCACAATGAAAATAAGGCTCCTTCATTTGAGATAAAATGAAAAGTAAATATCTTCCTCTATGCATTTTTCAAATTTGAGTTGCCAAAACCTCTTTTCAGCCCTTTATTAGATTTGTCTTCGTGCATTTGTGAGGTGTTAAACTTGGGTTTAAATGGACTCACTTAGGTGATGTGTTTAGACAAATGTTGTGTCTTAATGTCATTTTAGATTAGCAGCTTGCACATGTGATGGGTTGTGAGGAAGAACACGGTAGTGACAGCTGAGAAGTGCTTCTGCCTTGGGGCACATTGCAGCCTTACAGTTTCTGTGGCTTAATGGCCAAGCCACAACTCTTACTATGAAATCAACCCTGACTTCTCAAGAAATTAGATACTGGATTCTGATGTGGATCATTATGCTTGCTTCTGACATTTATACTTGCAGGAGATTGCTTTACCTGAGTTTGCTGAGCTTTTGGGGTTTTGTGGGTTTGGAATTTTGCACCTTTGCTTCCACATGACAATCTTTGCTTTCTGGAAAGAGAAGACTGTTGCAGTAGCTTGTGTTTTACAACTTGCCTTCCCCTGCATCTCTAATATTTTTCTAAGATTTGACTCTTCTAGTTTCTGGTAAGTGAATACTGATTTCATAATAAATTTAGGAAGTGTTGAATCTCAGGAATTAGGTTTATGTGACTAATTCAGGATTTAGCTCCCTTTCATATAGATTCTGGTCAGTCATAATTTCTTATCTCTCTAAGCTCTTTACCAGCTGATTCTGTGATTTTAAATAATAATCTTGTGGTAAGAGGCCCACGAGTACCTAATTAGTCTGTATGCGAGAAGAGCATTCCATTGATAATAAAATATGTCAGCTTAAAGCAGTAGGTATGACTTAAACATATTTAGCCACCAGGAAGTCATTTGTGCTGCCTACTGCACATGAAAGGAGTGCAAAGAAATCATTCCTTCAGACCATTCAAACTCTATGATTGTTATTTCTGATGGTTCCTCTGTCAAACATATTCCTGCTTGCTACATCAGCAGTTCCTGAGGTCAGCAACGTCAGTTTTAGTTGCCACTTTAAGCTTTCCTGATGGTCTGTTTCTGTAAATTTAAATTTTTCTCTCCTTATATAACAGAGGACACAAATATCTGAATATGATGAATTTTCTAGAGGCATGGTATTGCCCTGGAGATGTGATCACATGCAACTTTCTGGCCTTCTTTCTAGAAAATAAAAGTGAAGCAAATACTTAATGTACAATAAAGTTGCCTTGGTCCGATATAGACCCAGACTGAACTAATGTGATTTATTAAGGTAGGGAAATACAAACATAAAAATAATGTAACAGAAGCATATGTCATAATTTATGAAACATTTTTGTAATTGCTGCACAGATATAGCACTGTGGGAATGAGTTTCTGCTCTGTTTCTTTCGTTTTGGTCCTGCATCTCAGTGTGCAAATAGGATTTGTGCTCAATGAGACACCAACACACTGAAATTCATAGAATTGCAAAAATTTGACTCTAAGGAGAGAAGCCCAGAGAGCTGCAATCCAGCCTCCTGCTCAGCATGTGTCCAGTTTCTGGCTGCTCAGGGCCTTTGCCTAGTGAAGTTTTGACTACCTCCTGGGACTTTTTGGATAGGTTATTCAGCATTGTTGGGTTTTTGTGATAGGATTTCTCTGAGAAATTCAACCTGCAGTGTGAGAGCTCCATAATCATTCCCTGTACCAAGTCTGCTCAAGAGTAAACCATAAGGACAATAATTGGAAATTAAGCTGGTATTACTACAGTGTTATTCACCTGGGCATCCAGGCTTCAGCAATGGAGAAGTTGTTACACCTGGATTCCTTTTTGGGCTCAGAGGAAAAGAGTGAATTTTTGCTCAGATGCACTAACATTTTTGCCAAGAAGCACTGTCAGCACCGTGTCCAGTGACCACAGCAGGACTGACCAGAGCCTGAGGCTCGGTGCTCCATGGGGCCACATCCCCTTAGGGACCCCTGCAGGAAAGTCACCCTCCTGGCTACCATGTGTGTGCCCAAATGTTTCACATTCAGGCATTACCAAGTTTACATCTTACACTGTAATCACACCATGGATTGCACAGTTTAGCTGGCAAAATGCAGTCCTATATCACTGCAAACTAAATCAACAATATAGCAAGTGGTTGATTTAAACTGATAAAATTTGTTCTTTTCCCCCTGATTTTGCTGGTGCACGATTCTAGCTTTTTAAAAGTTTATCTCAATCTGCCTCTGATTTTCACCTGTTGAACCTGCATCGCTTTCTATTTGTGACATGAAAATTAGTTGCCATGGAAATGATTGCATCAGGAACAGAAGATCTCTTAAACAGGGGACTTAAAAAAAGATTGCATGTATAAGCAGATGGGTTTAGCAGTGAGCAAGAAGAAATATCACCTAAAATCTAAGGTGTAAGGGGCAGGATTTTTTTATTTTATTTTTTTTTTACTGTCTAGATTTTTGTTTGTCTCACAGCATCATCTTAAACTGTAGCTGGTTTCCTAGAGCAGTGTTTGCCTGTGGGTGTTTACATCCTGATTTACATGAAAGCATACCCTTGTATCTGTGGAGACTGAGTACCAACTTTAGTGAGACACAAGGCAGAATGAGTTGCAGCAGGTAAGGAAAAGCTCCTCTGCAGAGGGGCAGATGTAAGAACAAAGGTTCACAGGGTTCCTTTGCTGGTGCAAAAAATGATGCAGCCCACATTCCCTAAATTCTGCGCAACAAGAGCATCTGCCTTATGATCACAGTAACAACAGCCTGGAGGGCCAGTTCTGCTTAGCTACATTTGCAATGTTTTCTTGTTTTAATAAGGATCTGACCTGAGATATTTCTAGGCTAATTCTTTTGACTGGGATAAGAATGAAATAAAATTCATTGTGGGACTGCCAGGCTTTCACTGGGATAGCTTTCATTCACAGCATTGGCACAAAGATCCTCCTAGATCCATTGGAAAAATCAAATGCAATTTTCATTACAGAGGATTATCATCTTTGAATCCCCATATCCATAGTGGTGGGAAGCCACTACATATGAAGTATGCATCTCTTCATACATGATGTTAGGGAGAATGCTCAGTAGATTCAGCTGTGGTGTGGTTGGTGATAAAGACAATTTCTGGGAAAAGTCAACTAAGTTTCATGTAATGTAGGGGACAAAATTTAGGTCTGTAATCTTTTTGCCTAGTTATAGTGCTAGTCTGGACATTTGAAAAGGGTATTTACAGATGCCCATTTTGTTTGTCACTGTAGAGAAAGAAGGACAATTAGACCTGTTTGTTTGCACAGTGAGAATGTTTAAAGGTACCATCATCTCTTGCTAGTACTGAGAATATTGGTCTTCTGCAAGGTGACTGGAGGGACCACAGGCAGCCTGGGGTGAGTTCTTACTAGAAACAAACCCTGTGTTACCATGTGGTTTGAATGGGGGTTTGACCCTTTCTTGTGCAGTTATCACCTAGAGTGACCACAGCAAAACTTCATAGAATGTCCCAGGTAAAAGAATTTGGCTCCACCCATACCTGGCTTTAGTGAATATACTGCACTGTCCTGACAGAGCTGCTGCCCTGTCATGATGGAGCATTGGCTTTTGCTGGCAAAGTCGGAGTATAATACCTCAGAAAGCTTCATTTGCAGTCACTGGGATCAGAGTATTAAAGAAAAAAGCTCAACATTTAGTTCAGACCATTCTTTTGTTTGGTTTCTATTAATATTTTAGTGTATAGATATATCTGTACAGAGCATTAGATTTATATACATGAAGAATATTTTCCAAAATCACGTTATGAATTTATATAGATGTCTTTAATCAGAAGACACAAATTTTAATGATTATGCTTATAAATATATAAAAAATTACGACATGCAATCCAAGTTAAATGGCAATGCTTGATTTTTGCTTTATATACTTAAGATGAAGGGCTCATCAGTAATCCCGTCATGGGAGATTATTTGTAGCAATGGGTCTTCAAATAATTAAATTATGATGTATTAGAATATTTTAGACTGATGAAGGCCAACTACAAATAGAAAAATCATTTGATGTAAATTACTTGTCCTAGCTGGGGACTTTCACAGCAATGGTCAATGTCATCAGAGTTAAGGGACATCTTATTCTTAGCAGCCATTTTTCTGAATTTACAGTGAACTTGAGCCCATCTGCCATATCTCCATCTCTATTGCCTAGGAGGATACCTAGTCTCACATGGTAAAATCTTTTGAGATACTTCTTTAAAATATTTTTGACTAATGTTTTAGTTGCTTTCTTTATTGATAATGATCCGTGTAATATATGGAAATAATTTCCTTCACTGCATAGGTAAATATTTTCTATTGCTTATATTCTAAACATCATCAATTTTTCATTATTATCCAAACTACTGATATAGTATCATGAATCTACAATGTTTAAATATCTTGTATTCAAAGCGTCATATTTTCTATGTGTGGTTTTTTTTTTCTTAACTACATACATTTGGTTTTCAAAGTATAAAGGTGTGAAGTTCATGTTGTTATTTTTTAACCTACAGTTGATATTTTTGTGCACACTTAAAAGCAGTCCTTAAATAGAAAGATTCCACAGGCATCTGTACTTAGTTATGCAAATAGAGTATCACAGAAAACACAATATTCATGGTGACTTCATTGTTTTTATCTTATTTATGTACCTCCTAACTCCCTGTGACCTGTGACAGTGCTTGCATCCAGCACTCACACCTCCAGTGATGGATTTGTAGGCATCTGAATCCCTGAGCTGTGGGGCTCTATCTGTCCAAAACTGAAGGTTTGGGATTCAGCAATCTCAGAGGTCTTGTCCAGCCTAAACAATCCATATATCATTGGAACATGTGGAGTGTGCATGAGGTTTGTGTTGCTGCTCCATGATTACATTCCTTGCTGGACTGGTGACTTGCACAATGCTTCTGAATGCTGCCCCACAGCTCTTGCTGGCATCACCTGATGCAAACATACAGATTTCAGTAGTTTTTTGTCTGTGGGACAATATTGAGATGAATGTACAGTACCCTGCAGGACTGAGTGTTAAATACTTCTCTGCTCTCAGCTGTGACTAGGGTTTCTAATTTAGTGGAGGGGAATTCAGTACCTTTCCACTTTGGAATATGAAAGAAAGACTTCTAGGCCAAATTAAAAGAGATTTTCAGGTCTAAAAAGGTAGAATAAAATCTCAACAACCATGAACAGGATCTCACTGTGGTAGTTGGAGGCCATTTCTTAATAAAAACAACCAAAATCATAGACAATGTGGTTAACACAAACCACAGTGTATATTCTTACTTGTCTGTTCTTTTGCATGACAGTAACACGATATCCTAAACAAGAGAGCATGTTATGAGACAGCATTTCATAGGAGAAAGCTTTTTGCAAACTCAAATGGACATTTATGATTGAGATGAGAATGTTTTGTGTTACTTTTCCTCATGAGCATCTAGTCTTTGTGCTTCCCTTTTGACAGCAAGGGTGTTGCTGTCCCTCTTCATTAGAGAGCACCTAACAGCAGGAGCTTTCTGTGTCCTCCCTTGCTTAAATGTTCAGCTGGCACCTTCACATAAAAATCAGCCAGAAGAGGTTTTTTTAAGTTGCACTTTTTTAATTGATGCCTGAACTCCCTGGTAAATGAGATCTCTAAGCACTGTGAATTTTCAGCTTTTGGTTTCATCCTTAAGTACATTTGATTTGAATTTGCTTGGACTACAAACCATTATACCTACAATTTGGACATCCTCCTATTTCCAGGATTTCTCCAGGCTGAAATAGGCATCATTTTCTTCTGGGTATTGGCTACAGCTAACTGTGGCTGGCAGTATTTTCAGCCCTAACAGGTTGCATTAATCTAGCCTTGGACAGTCCACTCACAGAAACTGGCTGTGAGCCTTGTGGATTTATTTGGAGATTCAGGTACCAATGGAGGAGAAACTTTTTCTTCAGAAGCATTTTCAAGGGTTATAAAATTTCTGCCTATGCAGAAGAAGAATGGAAACATTTTATGTGGTTTTCTCTAAGGGCAGGCAACTAAGATGCAATAATAATCAGTTAGAAATCTATTCAGACCTCTTGCTGGGAGGTGATTCCTATCCTCTTACTAAAGGTCTGTGATTGATGTGCTGTTTTCAGTATTACCAGTTGTAGTTTGGAATGTCATGTTGAAATGAATTGCCATTTTTCACCATTTGCAAGAGAGGGATCTGCCCAGCCTGACTCCAAGGTGTAACTAGAAAGAAGGCCAGCAGTTATCCAAGCTGTGGCCTGATGAAGAGGAGGACAGGCTGCCATTTAAATGGCTCTTGTGTGATTCACCACCCAGCATTTGTTGCTAGTGTAACCAGACACTTCCCATCAACAGCCTGCCTCTGTATTCCTGTGTTCGCCTCCTGCGTTCAGGGAGGTTTATTCTTTTCCAGCTCCCACCAAAGCTTTTGCTTTGCTGTTCAGCATCCTTTGTACAAACTTTCCCAGCTTTTGCACCACTTGGTTTGGCTGCCACTGCCTGTCTTTGCCCTGGCACACCCGAGCAGCACTTGCTATCACACCAGCTGAAAGGCATTTTAAGTTGTTCCCTGCTGTTTTCTGCTGTGTCGCTGTTTCTGAGATGAACACAAGCCTGATTATACTGTAACTTGAACCTAATCTCAGACAGTAATGATGTTTGCTGGGCTCGTGGACTGGACTTGGGCATTAAACATGTATTAGGATCATGGCTTGAATGCTACCAAATTAAAAAAATCTCATTCCCTTGCAAACATAATATAAACCTTACAGACATAATGAAAATCAAAGTTAGCACGTGAAATTTTTCCAAGGACATATTTATTGCAGTGAGTTTGCATAAAGCTTCAGTCTATTTCTTAAAATAGCAAAGGAAATTGTTTTTTATTTGTAATATTTTCTTTATGTAGTTACCTTTGATGCTATTGAGAAAGTATTTTAAAAAATGCTTTCACATCCAAGTTTTAAAAATTTAAAGAGGACACATCTAGGATCAAGAGCTGAGTAGAAATCAGAAAGCTTCCAGTACTTTAAAGGTAGAACATCCTAGACAAGAAAGGGTGATAAGATATGGGAATTGGATGCCCAGGGAGGTGGTGGAGTCACCATTCCTGAGGTGTTTAAGGAAAGACTGGATGTGGTACTCAGTGCCATGGTGGTATTAGAGGTATTTTCCAACATATTCTGTGATTCTGTTAATCTCAACCACTGGAAGCATAAGGCTCATAAACCAGCAAACCCTGTCTCTGTTACCACACAGCAAATATGTAAAGCAGAGCCTCACTAAAAGGTGTTTCAGAGCCTATAGGTGTGTGATATAACTCTGATAGTGTGTGTTTCAAAGACAAGTGAAAATGTAGACTAAAATCCCCCAAGAATTTAAATTCAGAACCTGGAAATGAGTAGAAGCTTACTATTGATCTTGGAAGCCTTAACAGGGGTATATTAATTTAAAATGGTTTTGACAGTTAAAATACTATAGATAGCTGCTTTATCTAGCATCTAATGTTTTAGTTTGGTTTGTAAGTTGTTAATATTTCATAAGCCTCCATGAGTTTCAGTGAGATTTAGAAACTGAGCTACCAAATCACAGAAGTGTTGTGAAAATGTGATTTAAAAAAAAAATCCTAAGCAGTGCTGTGCTTGGACTGGTTTAAAGCTGTGTCATGAGTGTTTCAGTCCTACAAACTGAATGATGCTGTCTCCTTGCTGTCTCCTTGCTTTGTGAATTCTAGGGATGCCTTTCCTGCTTTTAAATACAGTGGGATCAGGAGGTGAGCCTGTGATGTTCCTGGGGCTGGACCAATGCTTGCTGCTGGATTATTAAAAAAAAAAAAAAAAAGAGATAATTTAAATAATGAATAACAAATAATAGAAGTTTTAAGGCTAACAAAATATCCCATCCTTCGGATTTTACAATGTATGAACGTATAGGAAATGAAATTGCAAATTTGCTGCCATGTAATCCAGCTGGGGAGCAGGGTGGAGGGAAGGGAGGGCAGGCAGCTCCATGCTCAGCAGGAGCTGACTGTGAGCATGGGTGCTCATGGATAAGGTTTATTGTTTTGTTTTTGTCTTGATGCAGAAGGTGCTACCACAGCTGTGTGAGGTAATGACTTCTACTGAATTCCTGGAGAAAACCCTGTTACAAATACAGCAACTTACACAGAAAGTGGTGTGTAGCTCTGCCACACTGCTCCCCATACCTCACCCAGTAAAAATATACTTTGGCTTATGAGTATCAAGATACAGGGAAACCAGGAAGGTGACATTTGTTTTGCTTTTTATTTGGAGTTTGTTTGTTTGTTCTGAGGTGGAGTTTTTTGGTTTGGCTTGGGGTTTTTTGGTGTTTTTTGATCTGTTTTTTGTTTTGGTTGGGTTGTTTTTTTGATTTTTGTTTAGTTTTTGTGGGGTTTTTTGAGGACAGAAAAAGCATTCTGGTTTCTTTTCTCTGTTTTGATGTTGTGTATCCCTGCCATCTGAGCTCTGCTAGTAATTCTGACCCTCAAACTACTCAAAGAAGAAATGCTTCTCTAGGCCAGTCTTCCCTCTCCTGCCACAATCTGTCTGCAGGGGGGAGAAAGCAATTCAGTCTCTGTTCCTGTTCTGACTGGTCAGAGCTCTTGACAAGATGTCAATGCCTACTGTGATAGCTGTTCTTAGCCTTTTTCTGTGATTTGAATACCTTACTTGGAAAAGAGCCCTGAGCTTGTTGAAATAACTCCACAGAGACTCTGAGAGAGCTTTGAGATTTTAAGACCAATCAGTAAACAGCACTGGCTCTGAAATACAGCCTTTTATTCAGTTACCTCTAATCAATTCAAGCTGTGGTGTCCTTGCATCTCTGCAGTGGCAGCTCAGCTATATTTTGGGTTTGTTTCAATGCCTTCACAGGGCAGATATATCCTTAGCTCCCTCTGTGACAGCCAACAATAAATGCCCATGGAGTTCAATATCATGATATAAAAAGAATGGTGTATATACTGCTTCCTTTGAATTCTTATTAAAGCAAACAAACAAAAAATAGTAGGAGAAGCTCTCTGCTGAGCAAGCTGTTGAAGAATTGGAGAGGACAGCATTGCATTCTGTGCTATGTGGAGAAGGAGTTTTCAGCCCTGATACCTCTAGTCTGTATATTCATTATTATGCTTTCATCTTTTTCCACCTTACCGGAATGTGATAATGATACCTACAGTTTGAAGTTTAACCAAATTTCAGTGACTCCAGTGGGGTTTCTTCCTTTCTGCATCACTGGATGACAAGAGAATGAGAAATCTTTGACCAAATTCCTGATCCTCTCATCTAGGATGGCACCTGTCCAAGAGTTGTCCTCAGCAGTCTCTCATCATTTCCTTGCTCTATGAAGAATTATTCTATGAGCAGAGGAGCTACAGTGTTCAAAATGAATACAGCTCGTTATAGTTTGAACTCTTCAGCCATTCTAGAGAAGTCTGGGAAGAGAACACAGTTGGGAAAAATTGCTGCAAATATGTATGAGTGGTTAAAAGGATGGAAGTGATTTCATGGGCCACTTACTGTATCGGGTGCACCGCTTGACACAAGGTAAGGGGGAACTACTCAAAATGCCTTAAGCTGAATGAACTATGATGTAGAGCCTCGAATTCTTTATGCTGTATGAACATAATGAGTGCTTTGGGATATCCAGTAAATAACATGCTTCCTATGCTCTTAAAATGTTGTGATGTAGGCCCTATGGAGGATATTCCAACAGCCTCAGCTCCTGTTACTTCTCTTCTGAGTTCCACAGTGCTGTTTGGCTGGACTGCAACGTGAGTAGAAGCATTATGGAAATAGAATATTTTTTATCTTCTTCTCCTATTAATAAGACTACAAGAAAACCTCCCTCAGGAAAAAAAAAATAAAATAAAAAAAAAAATTTTCCCAAATAATCTTTCCTGAACATAACTTTATGAAGGTGACTCATTTGAAATTCTCCATCATTTAGGGACCCGTGGTATCTGTACCGCCTGTTGGTAATGTCCATTAAGCAGCAGCAGAAATGCATTTTTTTTCCTTGGTTAGACACTCCAATGAGTTCAATTCTGCAGGAAGAAATGTCTTTTACTCTAAATATTTTTTTGTTCCCAGTCTAAATGTATTATGCAAATAATTCACTTCATACAAAGATAACAAATGTTTGTGTTTTGGTTTGGATTTTTTTCAAACAGCTCTGAACATGATAGTTTAGGAAGCCAGTGTAATTTTAAGAGCTTAAGAAGAAGCAGCTACAGTATAATAGGATCTGGGTTTTATGCAAATAAAACCATTATGCCCATTACTGGAGCATAACAAAGTAGAGAGACCTCTGCATTTATGGGCAATATGACAGGTTCTTTATTTATGATAACTCTTAGAATTTTCTCCTGGCATTTTCTTGCAGTTCCATGTGGTGTCCAAAAGGCAGAGTTTTATGTTGTTGAAAAGAACTCTCAATATACTAACAAATTACTTTGTGCAAAACAAATGTTCTTCTCAGATTTTGTTTTGTTGCCTTTTAGCCCTCCAGCAGTTCAATGTAGTCTTGACACTATGAAGGATTTTACTTCAATATGTATGGATAATCCAACATAAACATGGAGGGTGGGAAAGGTCTTCAACTTATGATTAAACTGTATGATTAGCTATATGATGAAACAGCTCCTGAGTGTTACAGGTTCCGTGTGTAAAAGTCAACAAAAAACACCTTGCCACAGGTCAAACTGCAGAGTGCCCCATTTATTCTCCTACTGCACCAGGCAGTGGAGAATGTGAGCTTTCTAAAGGTCTGCTCAGATGCCCCAGTGATCTGAACATCTTGATCTTCATGTCCATTTGTCATTATATCACTCATGTTTTTGCATTTTACAGACAGTGTCCTAAGGCACAGAAAAGCTGAGTGATTTCCTAAGTCTGCAAAAGGGCAGGGGTGACCCTTGGCTCTGGAAGGCCAAGGGAGTATTCTGATTATCCTTCATTTCTAGAAAGTCTGGCTGATAAGTTTGTGTGTTCAGCGACACTGTGATTTTGATAATTCCGTTCTTTCCAATTATACTAAAGAAAACACCAAACAGCTTTGGGCTAAGTGTGCCTGAGGTTTATTCTTAAACAAATGGTATTTAATGAGATGGTGCTTTCAATGAGTACCTCAATAACAACTAAAGCTGTGACTAGTGCTCTTACCTGCCTGTAAACATGAGAGGCTCTAGGCTCACTTCCATGGGCAAGCTGTTACAACTACTCCAGTACATTAGTATTTCTTCTTTAAACTTGATTATGCATGGTTTGATCTCTCTCCCATACTACAGCTTTACTCTTCTGTCTCAGTAGACATTGAATTTCAGTGCAGTGGCATGGCAGTGTCCAGCAAAGGGACTCTTCTGTGCCACTGCAGCTCTTAAAGCTTTGCCATAAAGATTATTATTAATTTTTTTTTTTAAAAGAAAAATTCCCATCCATTTCAGTTGCTGGAAGCTTCCAGTGAGGAACCCTAGCTAAAGATATCTTGTTTCTGTGGTGGCACTTTTGTTGCTGTATCAAAGGTTATAAAGAATAAACCACCTGGATTTTAGGGAAGGCACACCCTAAAACCTTCACACTTCTGCTGACAATATTATTCTCTCTGTTAGAAAATAAAAAGTAGGCAAGCCTACTTTCTCTTTTGTTTCCCAGACTTCCCAGGGAGGTCACACTCACTACAGACAGTGGCAGCAGAAGAGAGAGAAAATTGTGATTTGGTGTAGCAAACTGGAAAGTGGATAATATACAGTATTCCTATATGTAGCCAGGTTATTGTGCTGTAGCCTAGGAAAAAGGAAAAGTCCAGCTCTGCTCCTGTCATCCCCAGAGGGAGTACCAGTTTACATATTTTTGAACTAGTCACAGTAATCTCTGTTGTAAATCTAATTAACCTTGGCTTAGCTCTATAAGTCAAAGCTTATTCCCTGCTCCTCTGGTCAGTGCTGGGGTTTCTGTGCTGGTCATCTGTGCCTGAGTGGGGCTATTGGCCAGGGAAGGCAAACATGCTTTCCAGAAACGGAAGGACTATTGGGCTGGTGATGCTTTAGCACTGAGCACCTGCTGGGTGCAACTTCCCCATCTGGAATACCCTCAACTAACATCAGCCAATAGCTCAGCCTGCAATGCCTTTTGCTTCAGGTTTTATGTGCAATACATAAAAATGCGACAACAGCTCCTTGAAGGCATTGTGCATCTGCCAGCTGCCCTGTCTCCTTCTTATTCACCTGTGGGAGGGATTTGACAGCAATAGCTTTATAAACTGCTTTAAAAATAAAAATTTCCCATGATTTTATTTAGTTCTGCTGACCTAAGTGCAGGACAACTGTAGAAATTTATGGGAAAAGCACTTCAAGGGACATAATTGGCAGAGTACCATCCTCTATGTGTGTGGTAGGACACCCACTAAGCAATGGGCCTCATCAAGTAGCCTTCATGCAAATATGTGAATGCCACTAAATGGCCCTTGTGAGCTTGATATAGTTTCCCTCAGTGAAGAATGCTGTAAGCAGAAGTATTTAGAGATACCCTTACTACTGTAGTAAGCAGAAATCCAGATACTGTATGTAATTAAAGATAGCAAGGTTAGTGGAATGTGCAGATTGTGCTGGCAAGCGTCAGGATATATCAGGCGCATTCTACTATTCCATGTGACCTGGTAGGGCAAGACAAACATGTATAACTTCATAGACCAGCTTATGAAAAAGAAAAAAAAAATAAAACTATTTGTAATAAAATGTATACGAATTTATTTATGCTTTTGATACAAACTCAAAACCAGTCAAGGCATTTATACTTAGAAAATCAATCCAGAATACCCAAAGTCTGCTTAATATTTCTACAAAGTTGTTTTTCACATGTTTCAGTAACTTAGTTTAATACTTCATTGACATGCATCTCAAAAGATTTGTGTCCAAATCTTGGCATTCAAAGAACTTTCTTGCACAATGAACCGTGAGACAGGAAACTTGTCTTCAAAGTCACCTGTTCCTGTAGGAGGTGGCATGTGATTGCCACCCAGAGGCTGGTTTACATTTGTTAATTAAATTGTGCTTCCCTAGATTAGAGAACTGTGCCATCAATAGCAATGTCAGCCAAAAGCTACACATGTTCTATAGGAAGAGCCCATCTTGTTCCCTTACTGAGTCACTCCTGAGGGAAAGTTAAGTCCTGCTGCCAGCCCGCTGCAGTCGGGGCTGTATCTAAAAAAGCATTTCACTGTTGCTGCATTTCCAGTCTCAGCACTAGACTTGGACTAATCCTGGCACTGATCTTGGCACTTTTTCAGGAATAAATCCAAAGAATGGTGAAAAGAGTCTTAAAGAATCAACCAGTGAAGTCAGCATCTGGTCCACTTTGATTCCATAGGCTTGTTTGTACAGACTCATGAGTGACATTTGTCTTGTAAATTACAACATTAGTAGCTTTTTTGGAGGTCGTGTTGCTTTGGTTTCTTTAAAACATCGTCCAACCAGTACAGCAAACATGCATTCTGGGGAGAGCAAAATTGCCCTGGTGTATCAACAGGAATTATTATTTCCTTAGAAACTCTGTAACTTAAGAACTCCATAATGTATGAGGGAAATGTTTTTGGTTGTTGAGAGATGAATTACAGTGAAGACAGGAAAAGGCTGGCAGGCAGATGCCTGATAGTAAACAGAGTTTAAGGAGAGAATGGAATTACAGAGCTGGTTGATTCATTTATATGGAAAAGTATCGTAGGCTTAAAGACTCTGTGGGTTCAGTTATTTAAATTAACATATGCCCACCCAGAATAGACTAATAAATTCAAACAGGTGTCCCATGAAGTCATATAATCTGCCACTTGCAAATCCAGATTCCAGCTGGATCTCTGCAGGAATTCAGTGTGTCCAACGCCCTGGTGGGGTGGGAATAATCTGCCAATAGAAATCCCTGTTCCTGAGGCCATTGGGGATGAAGGGCCTGGCTCCTTGCAGAATCTAATTCTGACTTACTAACACAACTGCACAGCTGTATGTTGGAACCCTGCTGAGGAGGGAAAAGGTTAATGATCCAAAAGTTTTAAATTTGGGAGGGAAAAGTAATTAAATACTGTAATCTGGTCAGTTATATAGCACAGAATTTCAGAAAGTGAATGGTAAAAGAAAGGTTTATTTCTCTTTAATTTTTTTATTGGTCTCTTATGCACCCACAAACAGTTGCAAATGTACAGAGACAACCCCTGTGATGTGTTTTGAAAACACAGTACTTGAGCCATAACATTTTTTCCCCTAGTAAAAACCTAATTTAACCCAGATTATTATGTCTCTTCAGAAAGAAAAATACTTTATATTTATATCTATCTATCTATCTATCTATCTATCTATCTATCTAGGAATCATCACAAAACTAGGTCTGTATTAAGGGACAAAATAATAAATTTGATTTAAGGTAGCCTCTTGACATTATTTGTTGCTTAGAGAATATAGACTTAATTCAGACTTGGGGCACTGTACCTTGGTATCTTATTTGCTGAATGTGCTAGAGCTGTTCTCTAAGACCAAAGGATCCACTTTGACAAAATTGGAATTCTTTCTGTAACTTTCAGTATAAGTATATAGGTGGTTGTGAGTGACTGACATTTCTAACACAAAATCTGGTAGAAATTGTGGGTACTTGCAGCTCCCAAGTAATTCTTCTCATGGGATGATGTTGCATTGTAGACTTTGTTTGTACAGGCTGACTCTTTCTGTTAGACACATTCCTCATCTTAAATTTCCATCTTAATGTAAATAAACATGATTCAACCATATTGCTTAAATAAGACAGGGTGAAATATGTTGTTGTGCTGCATAGTTTCTTACAGCAGTTTAATTGAGAATCCCCAGTGTTTTGAAACAGAGAATAAAAATTTGGCAGGAGGCTAATTTACTATCATGGCTGTGCCTGCAGCTGGCCTGATGCCAAGGATGAAAAACATCATCTTCAGCATGATGACAAGCAGAGGCTTGTCAGAATTTGCCAAAGTCCCTGAGGGTGTTTCCTTTCATGGGGGGCTGCTGGAGTTCTTTGAATGTCCCTGTGAGTGCTGGTCCTGCCAGCCAGGGCTGCTCGTGGGCAGGACGCTGGAACAGAGGGGCAGCTGACTGCAGTGATGGGAACTGTGCTTCTGCAGCTGTATGGCAGGCAGGATGTGTGGGATGAGAGCCCATCTGGACACAGGAAGAGCACAAAACCAGTGCATTTGGTCTGGGAATGGGCAGCAGCAGAGAGAAGCCAGGAGAGCTACAAGTTTAAAAGAGAACAACACTTCCTCTCTGTCTTCATCTATAATTCTGTTTCACACAAAGAAAATACTCATCTCCCTGCTATAGATTGCCCTCATATGCTCTTGATGTAAAAGCATCCTCTAGGAGCTGACCAATGTGTGTCTGACATAGTCTCATCTTACCAAATTGGTCTTTTTCCACTTAAATAACCAAAAAAACTTAAGTAAATTAAACACTTTTGGCTTTCTGTGAGGCCATTTTTACTTTTATGATTGTCTAGTAAGCTTTTCATGGCAATGTAGTGGTTCCATTGCAGCTGCATCATTTTGCTCTGAGCTGACATTGTACTCATAAAATCATACTTCTATGAACTGACAACAGAAGGAGGTTTTTAGTTTTATTTTTGTATATGTGAAAGGGAAGGTGATAAAGTTACAATAAAATAGCTGGTAGTTTTATATTGTTTGCCTACAGTAGTACAACAACAATACAAACCTGATGACATGGAAATAAGTTTTCTCCCTCCTTTGGAAAGATGTAAAGTTATACCTGGAATTAGCAGGTTCTTGAAATGGCAGTGCAAGTTTATAATAAACAGGTATTAACCCTGCAGAATAACTTTTTTGGGGTGTTCATTATTACAACTATTTCTGGGAGAAACTGACAGTTTAACTGGCTTTCTGTAGTCATAATTGTGAGGGTGTCTTGTGAGTAATGCCCACATCTCCCTGCATTGCTTCAGTTATTTTTCTCAATTTCTCCTAGAGTAGAAAAATATGCATATATGTTTGTAAGTTCACAGATGATTTTGAAAATTTCTGTTACTTTCCAATTCAGAGAATTCCTTTGTTCTGGTGGCATTTTCTGCAGCATCCATTTCATACTAGTCCCCCATGACTTGAACTGTTCAAGCCTTGCATTGTCTAGATAATTTAATAGATATGTTCTATCTATTAAATCAGCATCAGTACTTTCACCCTCAGAGCCCCTAGAGCACATGTGTCTGGAGGAGGTTTTGAGGGGCCAGGTGAGCTGTACTAATTGTGTCTGCTCCTCCTCTTTCATTGTTTTTTTGCTGCTTTTCTACCTTCCCTGCCTTACTTGCCCAGGTGTCATTGCCTTAGCTGATAATCTGTTCAACAGCACACAAAACATTTCCTCAGTCTTGACTGCTTGATGACAGCTATACAAAGGAACAAAACACCATTGGAATATAAATGAGATTCTGTTAAAACTGAGATAAGCAAACCTTAAACATACATGTTTTGTAGACTGCTCGGGTTCTGAGGAGGTGTGAAGGCCAAGCAGGTTGAATCTGTGAGCTGTGACCGTGTCATTTGCCTTAAGAGGACAAGGCTTGGTCCAATGCCATCAGCTCTGCCCACAGTGTGACCCTCCAGAGTTCCTCTGATTTCTCTGTAGGCACGTAGGCAGGATAGCACCAGGAACAGGTTCCTGTGTGAGGCTCCGCAATACAAATCTATATATGCTGTGGCTCGAGGTGGAAGAGATAAGAGAAATGCATTTTCCATCAGAGAGTCATCCCAGACTTTTAGCATCTCTTCTGCCCTTGATAGAGATGAGTGGAGCCCATCCCATAATCTGGGAATGAGAGGCCCCAAAATAGCAAACACTGAGGTTTTTTTCTGTGTCTTTGCTCTGTTAGAATGCAGTGTCATTTTGCATTTCATAAAACACAGCTTGGGATTTTGAAGGTGATTTTATTTCCATCAAATGCATGAGCTCTGCTCACTTCCTTTGCTGGTTAAAAAGGGGTCTTTAAATAAAAAAAAAAAAAAAACAGAGCCAAGAGCTGTAAATGATGCATGAACTGACACAGCCTCACATTCTGCTGTAGTTTTGTCTGTGATGCAGTACTCAGTTTGTATAGAGTCATCAAAACACATTAAAGTTAGAAGAAAATAGAAAAACTGACAACTGTGATTTTTTTCTCTTCCTCAGTTAGTTTATACTGATCTCCACAAAACTCAAATACTGTGTAATGATGTAACTTGAGAAGAAAATAATTAACCACATAAATAATTCCTGCCACCAAAAATAACAATGCTTTTAAAATTAAGCCTGAACAGAACCATTTTGCCAAAATAGTGGTTTCATTGCTCTTACATCTTTTACAATCTTAATTTAAGTTTGTGATTTTGTGTCTGAAAAGATTAAGGGCTTTTGGGCAAAGAAACATGCTTGATTGACACTAATACATGTGACCCCATCTTCTTACAGGTGTGAAATATGCTTTCAAGCTTGCCTCACAATATATTAAAGGGATGTTTTTATAGTGTGCTGCTCTGTACCAGTAAACAAAATGCTTTTTAAAGTGTCTTCAGGACAGCTTTTAGAATTTTCCATGTCCACAGCCATAATAATTTAAATAATGTTAAGAATATTCTCTATGAGGTCTGTGCATTAGCACTGAACTCCTACTAAGCAGCAGCCAAAACTGTATACTCTCTGCTGACAAAATTATTTTTAAGGGCAGATCCTGTTAACCCTACAGGGAAGCTCACTGACCTTGAAAAAATTATGAGAAGGTACAGGAAATTAAATGCTCTGAGTTAATTTCAAAGTCAGATTCTGTCAAAATTGTTTATTTTTCCTCCACAGCTCTGAGGTTTCTGTTATGATGCTTCAAGGTTGGATTGAGACTATGATTTGACATGCAGCTACTCTGAAGTAGGGCAAACATGTGGGAGAAGCAATGCTGATCACAGAGCGAAATTCTGATCCTCTGTGAGCTTCCATGTGCAAGCTCCCTATAATCCTTGCATTCCTCTAAACCAGTTTTAATTCGAAAACTGCTTGTTTTATGCGGTGAGAAATATGTACTGCTGAAATCAAATGACTTGGCTCCTGATAAATAAATGGAGTATCTTAGGAGACAGTATGCACCACTGATGCCACCTATGTTTCCAGATAAGCTTTTCAAGCTCTGAGTACAACCTCTTTTAGGAGACTGATTTCAATTAAAAATATCCCTAGTTTTGGTATGATTGGAATATCTGCGAGACTGGCTTGACTGTAGAGGCTTGATAAGCAAAACACAATTTAATAAGTGCTGTGGCTTGTTTTATTACGATTCTGCTTTTGCTTGGGGGTAAAAATAGCCCACAGACATGGTGAAGAGTGAAAGAGTTAACTTGAGATTCATGGAAAATGAAGTAGATAGCTGGGAGTAGCTTGGTGGTATGTACATCTGAAGCTGGAAAATTAAGGTTCCAGCTGACTAGTCAAGTTACCTATAGCTAAATAGTGTTCAACCACTGCACCAAAAACTTCACATTTTGAAACTTTCTTTACTGTCACTGAAGTGGTAGAGAAATTGCATCTGTGAGGAAGTGAAGATACCAATAATTTGTAATTACTAAAAAAGTCTGAGATTGAAAAATTTCCAATTACTACTTGGGTGACATTTTATTTGGTGAACAGATAAGGGGTTTGCATCCTTTATCGATAAGGATTTCTCCATCAGAACTCTCTAAGGTGCAGCATGCAGAGAATGCTTTGGGAAGGCAAATTCTGATTACAAAAGATATCTCTAATAAAGACCTCAGTGGCTTGAAGTCATATTACAGAATTTTCAGATCAAAAATTTATCTTGACAGTGAAGAGGACTACTATTTTACTGAAGTTCTATTTAGAGAGAAACCTCCAGGAAATGTATCTTCCTGGAAAATCCCATGTATGTTGATGGCATTATTCTAAATGGAGATCCTGGTACTATTATGGAATTCAGGACTGACCCTAAGGTGCAGACAAGTGTAGCTGGGAGGAATGCAATTCCAGGCATCAGGTAATGCCTAAGAGCTTTGGCCTTGCCCTGCAGCATGCTCTTATTTCTTTCTATATCACAATTATACATTTTTGATTGTACTAAAAAGGTGATTGGGAAGCAGTGTTTTCAAAGCAGAGGTTTTACATTGTGGGACAATGATGAGTGTGGAGTTCAGTAATTTCCCAAAATTCACAGCAAAGAGACAATGTGTGAACATTGGCAAAGCTTTCTAAATCAAGGGAAAGTGTCCTTTTTGTGGATCTTAAAATGTAGGAACACTGCTTCATTCCATAAATCTAATACTTCTGAGCTTTCAATCTTTGATATCATAGAAGAAGCTTTATGAGGAAATGTGTTGCAGCCTGTTTTGGATAATAATATCAACGTTTTATGCAAACAAGAACTGGTAATTGTAAGAGGCATTTTCACTTCAACCACTAATACAAATGTGTGTGTATTCTGCTGACTACCATTAGTGCTGTATCTCCCTCCTTCAATTCTTTTAATATTGTTTGATTAAGCTTGAATTTATTGGTTTAATTTTTCTTTCCCTAGGATTCTGAGTGTTAATTTGGAATGAACTCTACCCAAAGCATGCATTTGAGAAGGGAGATGGTCAATAGCAGACTTTCATTGCTAGAGAGGTTCTCTGGCTACACCCAGAAGTGTCTTGTGTTTGTGAACTCTATTCTCCCTGCAGGAACATTCATTAGTTTAATTGAATTCTTTAAAATCTCACTGATCATGCAAATTTCTACTGCATCCATATCCTGCACCATTTATATTTCTATACTGTTTTTTGCATTCAAAGCTGTTTCATGCAGTTTTGCAGAGCAGTCTGTGTGTCACCTGGGAATTCAGCAATGGCATCTCTATGCTGCTGTACATGCAGGCACAGCTCCAGAAATCTGTAGTTGCTCTATTCCATCATGTGCTGATTGTGTTAGGTATCCTCACAAAGATGAGAGTTAGTTCACTGAGAGAGTGGGTTAATGTTAACTTGAATCCTTTTCCAGTGCTCTGTCATGTTGGGCATTCTCTGGGTGTTGCACAGAGGCAGAGATTTGTACAAAAAATAGAGTGCTCTTAGCTGAAAACAGTCTGGGTTTTCTCCGTAGAGCGCTGTCAAGATCTATCAAATCAGTTCTGGAATGACACTTTCTGAAGGAGCATTTCATTTGTAGTTTTAGTGATCTGCAATTGCTGCAGTCCTGATTCCTCATTTGTTGTATGTGCATGCTGGCTCTTCATTCTCACTGTTTCTCAAATTCAGACCTTGGAAAAATTTCTCCAGCTATTTCTCATCTTAAATGCACTGTCATGCCTGTATTTCCTATCCTCTCCCCTGCCACTGATATTTCTCTACATCATTTTTGTTTCATCTGTTTTTACTTTCTGCCTGCATTTTCATGGCACCATTCTGCATGCATGACTTTCCACTTAATGCAAATCACAATGTTCTTTAAGCAACGTATGAAACTTTTCTTAATCCCTTAAACACTCAGTCCACAATGGCAATATCCCACACCACTTTTTCTGGTCTTTTATGCTTGTACTTTTGATGTGCAGTGATGCAGCAGGTGCTGCTCTTTCAGTACCTATTGCTTATAGGAGAAGCACTGTGAGTGCTTTCAATGCCATAGCAAATAATTTGGGCTCCTTTGCTGAAATTGTCAAAGATGTAGATCTTCTGTTTTAACATCAGTATTTTTACAGTAGGAATTTGATTTAGATGGTCCAGACAGCTGTTTCTTTATTTCCTCTAAGCTACATGGGGACACAAAGACTCTTACAATCTCTTGGATACATATTTTAGTGCCATAAAATCCTTTAGCGGAGGTGACCTCCTGGGAGGAAAGCCACAGACAATTAATTCGTAACCCTAAGTGGTAGTGTGTCTGGGAGAACTAGAGACTAATTGAGCTAAGCCTTCACTTGACTGTTTATTTTCATAACCTAATTGTTCATTTCACAATGACTGTAGGCAATGTGATTAATATAAGCTGTGAGAGCAATCAAGCTGAAAGAAGATAGTAATGGACTACATGAGGGTATTCTTGTTCTCAATCGTCTTACTTTGCTGCAGTTTTGTAAAGCTCTTCAACTGAGCTATGGAATGCCCTGAAATTGCTTTGGTAGCCAGCAGGTACATCAGGCTCAATCTATTGACAGGCATAGTGCCATTGCTGGTAGCGTTTATAGCAATAAAGTTCTAAATAGATTCTTCTCTTTCGTTTGTCCTTTGGTTCTTTCCTCTGTATCATCCTATATCATCTCCAGACACAAGCATGGTATAAATGCTCACTTGCCATTTGCAGGTCAGGTCTCATTCTTTGGACAGAGAGACTCCCTCCCAGGAGACTCTTTCTCCCTTGCTTGTTGCTCCATTTTCCCCTTTCAGAAGGAATAAAAGCCCTTTGTCATTTGGCCTTATTTCCCCTATCACTTTAAAGAAATGTGATGCTTTTCTGTATATGAACAAGGTGAGGCTGATTGAATGAGAAGTTCTTTCATGTAGTTGCCTGCATTAGACTTTCAAATTGCAAGGCAGAATTAAACTAGATATGCAGTGATGCTTTTATAAGATATTTAAAAGTCCAGTTCCGCTGGCAGCTGGCCTAGATAGTCACAGTATTAGATTTCTTCAGCAAACTGGAAAAGCATGACCTTGACATCTTTGCTTCTGTTAGCTTGAAATAAAGGTGGTACCAGTCACTTGCAAGTGGAAAAAATACATTATAAAGCCACAAGGGATTAACACAGAGTGAAGTTTGGAACCTACATGTGCCTGTTTTGAAGCAGGTAGACTTAAAAACCTCAAGAGTAAAAAGCATTTTCTTTGGTTCAGTTTCTTATTTATGAACATTATATGCTGAGAAATTCTTCTTACAATCAGCTTAAAGATGTCCACACTTTTATTCTTAATTATTTTCACCCTAAAAATAAGCCATAGGCTGCACAAACACACTTCTTATGCCCTGCTCAAAATCAAAATGAGTGCATAGCCATTAAGCCAGGCTCACTCCCATTAAGATAGCCTACCTGCTGAAGAAGGAAACTGTATCATCATCATCATCATCATCACAATTTCATTTATGCTTAGATAGAAACTTCAGAGTCTCACTGTTAAATCAGCACAAGCCAATATGTAGATATGCTGTGGTCAAGATAAATAAATCCAAGCCCCTAAAGCCATTCCTTCTTTTTTAAGGACTTTTTATACACAGCTGAAGGAATAAGTTCCTCCTGGCCCAATGGATAAATGTGACCACACACTTGGACTTCACATTCTAGTTGCCTGAAGTAGAACCTCAAATGATGTATATGTTTTTTTGTACTGTATTTTAGTTATCTTCCCAGGTGTACTGTTTTGGTGATATTGATGCATGACAGCCAAAAGTACTGTCCAAGGATAAGTTTTCATAATTTTATGTTTCAGGTGAATGTGCTTCAGTTGGGCCTTCAATGCTTATTCATTTCATACAGCATCAGGAAAGGAATGCCGAAGAAGATTCTGTTAGAGACTCTGTTTAGAGCTGCCAATAATTAATTTCTAGTGTTTTCTTCTCAAAAGCAGTTTATATGAGAGTGATCCAAGTTCTTCACCCTTTGCTCATGAAACTGTACCCAAGTCCAGTATTGCAAAATAGTCTGTTGTGACCCAGAAGCAGAGGATGTTGGTACAGATGGCTGAGACTGAAACGTGTCAGTATTGGTGCCTCAGGCATAATTGCTCCAGTGGGATAGGAAACAAGAGTGCCTTCTCAAAGGGAAATCCCACTGAAGAATGTGAAACCACAGTGATCTGAACCCATCACTGAAGGGTCTAAGGAGGAAAATCAATTCATCCTATTCCATAAAGCAGAGGCTCACACTCTTCCTACATTTTTGAATGTTTTCAGTGAAGTTGACATTGGCACAACCTAGCCAAAGAAAATCATGACTGTGAGAAGACACAGAATTTTGTTGAGCCACAAAAAAACATTAATATATTTACTATCAGCAGCAAGAAAAATACTGGCTGCTCATCAACACAGAAAAGGTATTGGATTTTGAATGTAAAGGAGTATTGTGCCTGCCTAAAGAGCAAAAAACCAAAGCAAGAAAAATGAGTTTTCCAATTGCTTCTTTTTTTTCTTTCTTTTTTCTTTTTTTATTTAATCTTAAAAAAAAAAGAAAAAAAAAACAAAAGACAAGCAAAAAAAAAAAAACTTCCTTGTTGGTAAGAACTTAATGAGAATGTGCTAGACATGAGGAAACTAACCAAATTTGAAATTTTCTGCCTTACATTTCTTTGGAAGCTTCCTTTTTGGAATCTCCACAGTATTTTAAAATGCAGTCTAGTTCCTTCCCTGAGTCTGCATCTGGGTAGTGAATGAAATGTTTCACAGCTGAATGGAAGAAGTTATTAGGTCCATGCTGTGTTTCTGTTAATCTGCATGTGCCACCAGGTTCCTTGTAATTAGTGGCCCTTGTAGTGCAATTATCACTAAGGAACTGCACACGTGCTCTGCTATGAACTGCACAGGTGTACGTGTGCGTTTTGTCAGACAGGAGAGTCCCACCTGCTCCTACAGCAACCCTCAAATAGCTCATCTCTGTTATCTCTGACCTCTGCACAGACCGGGGCTTTAGTTCTAGGTGTTACACAGACAGGCAGCAGCAACAGGCTGTTCATGTTGTACATGAACCTACCCCTGGAAACACGACACTGTCCTAGGGGAACACCAAGTAAATGGGGGCTGTCCTCACCTGCCTTAACTGTGTGATTTCTCTTGCCTGAGCAGTGGTTTGCTGGTTAAGGGAAGAGGAACTATTTGTTTAATCAGGGTATGTTGCTGACAGCACCCATCTAGAAAGAGAGCATTTCATTTCAGCACTCAGTGTCTATTCATAGCAAGATTTTTAAGCAGCTTTTGAAATTTATAGGGGGATAGTGCTAATCTTTGTTCCTACTGTTGTTTTATGTGCTTATAGGAAGCAATTCTGATAATGTTATACAAATTAATTTCAAGATATAGAAAAATCCCATGTTACTTACTTCCTTTGTGATATTTATGCCACTTGCTCTACAGATAAGTCCTTTGCATTCACATCTGATGAAACAAAATACTGTTTATCTGCTTCCCCTATCAAAAGAAAATCTGATTCTTTCACCTCTTCCCTCACCTTTCAGACCACCTCTGGCTAAAAGTTTGTTGAGGCAATGGGAACATCACCTTCATTAAAAATGTGTTATTTTACACCATTTCCATGTGAAATTGTTCCATATGAGACTGGGAAAGAACTCATGCAACATGGAATTCCTCACCTGGAAGCCCTTGGGAACAGCAGCAGCATTCTTTTAGTGAGTTTAAACTTTTTCACAGAAGAATAAATCCAAGGCCCTTTGGTGTCACCAAAAAGATGCCCAGCAGTTATGACAGACTTTTATTTATGGCCTAAAAAAATAAGGCCCTTGAGTGCAGGATAAAACAAACTAATAACTGTTTATTGATTATGATATAACTGATGACTTGATCACCAGTGTCTGAAGGAAGGGTTTTGTGTTTTCCTTGCACATGGTAGCTGGCCACCACAAAGGCTCTTCACTGAGGTCAAATCACAATTTTATATATATATGTATGTATGTATATATTTGTATGCGTATATTTTTATATGTATGTATACATATATTTATATGTATAAAATATATATATTTCCTCCTTGCCCAGAGATAGTTATGAGTGTACTGAATGTACTGCAAATACGCAAAATTAGATCAGACACAATGTTTAACTTCCTTGGTCTGGTACATAGATGCATTGGTGCCTTTTGTAGCTTTTGTAGGTCTTTCTATTCCTACTGGCAGTTAACCCTCACCCCCTTTAAAATGTGGGAAACACAAACACTTACAAATAGACAGGAATATCTGAAACAGTAGCTACAGGCTGAAAGGCCTCAGTGTGACAGTCTGACCTGCCAGCCCTTCAGTTCACAGTGGAAAGCTGTGATGGACACATGCAGCTCCCTTGCTGAGCCCAATACATATTTACAGCTGCCTCCCAGAGAACTGCAGCTTTGTGAAAATGGAACCAAGTTCTGTCTGCCCCTTGGGGGATTTGTTTACTGTGAGCCTAAGCTGAACCCCCTTGGGCTCACTGCTTTTCAAGGCAGGTTTAACAGGGATCTTTTCCTCCCTGCTCAAGCAGTGAGGAGGGCCAGCCACATCTTCAAGTGTCTGTCATTATGTCCAGTACGTGCTTTTCTGCCACATGTCACTGAATGAAAGGAAACCTTAGGATTGTGACACACCTAATTATCACTCTGGGTTTTGATTTCCCAGGCTCTCTTTACATTTCAGCTGAGGAAATAAATGGTAAAAAATTGCACCGAAAAGTTGTCAGAATGCCACACACCTGCCACGATATTTTGGTACATTTTATTTATTAAGATGTATGTACTGGATACAGATGAATTTTTTACTCAATATTTATTGCTGCATCTGTCATGAAACAGGAATTTTTGCATGCACTGGTAAATGGGTAGGGAAGGTGCCTGCCATGATTTCTCTGCTGATTGTTAAATACAAATGTGCTTTGTTGAAATGCTCCATTATAAGTCACACTGATATGCTCTGGAGAATTAAAATGTTCTACATCATGCTGGGGAGCAGCACTTTTGAGAAGAGTAACTGTCCTTATTCCTCAAAAATGGAAAAACATCACCAGCACAGAAGTATAACAAAGTTTTGGTGCTTGGTAATACTGACAAATGCTGTGTTTATTAAATTCTGTCTGCAATTTATTCATTTAAATGTTAGACAACTATTCAGGGAGGAGAATTTCTCTGGCTGTTATCTTGTCCTAAACATAGGGTCAGGCTCCAGGGGGAGCCAAAAATGCAGTGATAACATTGTGATATTTTACAAACAGAGCAATCAAAGTTGCAGGGCTTAGTGCAGCCCATGGAATGCAATAGCTGGAGGCCATGTCAAATAAACTCCCAGCAGTGAGTCTCTTCCACCTTGTGTGATACTATTGATCCAGGAACTCCTCCAAAAGCACAGGAGAGCCACAGTTCTGCTAGAAGTGATCTTTTGTACTTGGAATGAGTTGGGGCAATAGTTTTGTTCTTCAGTGACTATAATTATTTGATAATAATTCAGAGATTTACATTACTACTGGAAGTATTGGAATCAGAATAAACCAGGGTTCATTCTAGTGAAATTCCTACTTAGCTTTAAGCTAACATATTTCAAGTTGCTTTGAGGCTTATCCAATGTATTACTAAACACTGACAACAGAAACACATAACACTATCTTTTTGGAAAAGAAGAAAAAAATCTTATCCAGACAACATGCAGTTGACTAATGTACACAGAAACAATTTGGATATCTACTGATTTGAGTAAGAGATGTGAGGAAATTAATTTAGAGTGCCTGTGGCTCTTTTCAGTTAGGAAAAGCATGATTACTTGCATGGAAGCTATTTTCCCATCACCTTGTGCTGAACTTAATTATGACACTAAAACCCTCAGGACAGACATGAACCCAAAATACCAATCATGTATTCAGCAGTTGGCGCAGGTACCACAGCTCATAGTGTCTGCTATTGGGAAGGGGTGTGTTGGAAGACTGAACATGGAAGGAGATGAACTGACAGGTAATGGTGTCAAAAGCAACAGGAAGGAAGGTCACTAGCCTTTCATTCTAATTCCAGCATGCCTTTCTGAAAACATCTGTAGAAAAGCAAGTGGAGTGAGAAGCAGTTGTGCTGGGGATGCAAGGTCTGGAAGGCAGCCATTAGCTGTGTGAAAAGTGATTAAGCTCGAGTGCCATGGCCTTTGTTAGGCCAGCTCCCAGCGGTACTCAGGATCCCATGAGCTGCTTTTAGTGCTTACATGTTTCCCCCACTGCTCCCGGGCATTAAGCAGGGCCTGCCGGGGCCTGAGGAGACCGAGCTGCCCTGGGGGTTTCACTGCATTGCTCACTGGGGCCAGGAAGCTGCAGCTGGGCTGGAGACAGCCCTTGGCTTTCCCGTCCTCTGGAGCCCTAAGCTTGACTCCCCTTCCACGCTGCTCAGCTGGGACCTGGTGGGAAGGAAATGGCTGCTTTGGGGAAGTTTATTCTGTCCTCAGCAATTCTTTTGTCTGTCCTTTTCTCTTCTGCTCTCCCCAAAAGCAGAGGTGAAGGCTGCTTTGCCTGGCTCGGCCTGTGGTTCCGTACCTTGGTACTCTTTGTTCAGGCTTATGTGTTGCCTTGGGCTAAGCAGTTGTGAGGGGAGTGGAATTGCATAGATGTCTGGGTAGGTACAGGGTGTAAAACTTAATCAAAAAGACAAAAAAAATGTTTAAAAAATGTATTTTGACCAGGAGTAGCAACCACCCCAAGGAAAAAAACAATGCATGAAAGCTTTAGGAAGGAAGCTGAAAGCCAGACTTTTGGCCAACATGAAATGTGTTGCTGCATTGAAGTCTGATCAGCCCCAGCTGAGAGAAAAGCCTGCAAAAGAGGGTCTGAGAAAATGAGAGAAGGCAATGTCTTGTACACACAATGCTATGAGCCATGTAATTCTTAGAGGAATGGAAAGAATGCTGTAAAATCTAACTGCAGTCCACCTTCCTTTTTCCTCTCTATTGATTTGGAAATTGCTGGCCAATTTTACATGTTTCAAGTAGCAATCCTAGAGGAAAAGGTAAGGTGCAAAGAACCAAGTATATGTGGATATATATACTCAGTACTAGACTCCCAATGCAGAGGTTTTAGAAAATGCTTTGTACAACATGAGCTGCAGTTATTTCAATTGTAACTTAAGCAGCATATAACAGCTTCCTTTAAGGTCAGGCGGTACTGCTGATACTGAGAACTTGCTTCTATCAAGTCATTAACACTTCTAGTCAATACTGTACTTTTAAGTTAAAGAATTATCACATGTATACAACCTTTAGCGTACTGTCCTAGTTAAATATTTGAAAACTGTAATTAAGATTTTAAAGCTAGATGAGAGAGGCCCTGAACTAAGTCCATTATCCACTTCTTAGAGATGTTTGAATTTGGCAGTTCTGTCACAAGCCTTGCTGTTGAATTTGCTCATATTGTGACATAGCCTTTAATGTTTTCCCTTACTCGTAGGCTGGACAGGAGATGTTTAGAAAAAAACACTAAGGTAGGGGCAAGCGTTGCAATTTTTGAAATTTAACTACTATTCTGGTCCACTTAATCTTGTGACATCTGCCAAGAACTGAATATACAGGAAAGTAAGTTTTAATTTTTCATTAGAATCTGGCATTTTAAAATGCTTCTGCTACTCAGTGAAGACTGAAGTCCAAGTTGCATGCACAAACCGTATGTGAAAGAGCCTGTTTACTATCCAGAATGTTTCTAAAAAGTGTGAAGTTGCTGTTCCTTACTGTTTGTCTCTAAAGCTATGGACTGAAATACTTGCAAGCATCTTTGAATTTCAGCAGCTACTTAAATATTTATATAATACTATTGCAAAATGTATGGCAGCCTTTTTAGCTTGGAGATGTAATTAAAGGGGCAGATGAGTACATGAATTCTTCAAGTGCTCATTTATAAGTGTTTAGAGGACTCATTCTAAAAGTAATTAAAGAGTACTGGTATTGAATGTTCTTAAAGTTTGAAAGAAAGGTATGGAAATGCAGTGATCCTGTGCATGATGTTAAGACATTTTTCCCTGTAGGCTTGAATAGGCATCGAGGTACACTGAAAGTACTGGGAAAAGGGGAACTTCTCTGTGTCCCAAGATTAATCAAAGAGGGGGTTGTTTGTTTGAGTTTTGGGTGTGTAAAAGGCAGTCACTGCACTAATGGTCCAAAACCAAGCCAGAGTTAGGCTGATGCTTTCTGCATCCATGCAGCATTACAATAATAAATGATAGTGTGGGATTGCAGCTGTAAGAGAGGCTTGTGCTTTCTTGTTTTCCTGGTCATTTAATGAAGCATTTGAAGGTCTTGAAGGCTCCAATGTTATGGCATCTATTTAGTACCATGTATCAACATCAAAGACCACTGAGTCTATATAGAGATTGCCATTCAAATTACTTCCATGAGAAAATTAATAACATTTTACCTTCCTGGCATTTCAGACTGCTTGACTTTGAGACCAAATCATGTTTAATGATGTCAATCATCTTCACATCAAAAAAGTATGTTGGGAAAAACTGATAGGGTGTACATGAGCTTCTAATTGCTATCAGGTCTGAAAATGAGACCTCATATAAAGGAATTAGTGTCATTTAGTGTTTCTTTGCTCCCTGTAATGAAAGTCAGGATTCAGATGCTGCCATGGATGTTTTGTATAATTAGGACTGGATTTTCCGTCTGTGAATGTAGTGGTTTTAATATGTGCTGAACTGAAGCAAAATTCAAATTGAGCAATGTAAATATTCATTAGCTATGATGAAGTTAAAGCTGTGTTTTAAAAACATTGTTTGTTTCATTCCTGAAGGAACAAACGGGCTGGAGTGCTTCTGCTAGCAGCTCTTGGTGTCATTTGTGTTCCATCCCCCAATGTGACTGTGTGTGCAGAGGGGCTGCACCAGGACAGTAGCTCTCCTTCCACTGAAGTTAACTAAGAAATGTAACAGAGGGATAAAATTATGCATTTCAGCCTTCATCTCTATTGACAGTATAATCACACTTCAGGCAGATGACCTTAACAATTTAATAATTTCAGCTTGCAATTTCATAGCTGCTTTTGCCAGATAACATAAGTTTATGATGACCTATTGGGAACCCTGCAATCAACAGCTGGGTTTTTTTCATCCAGTTACCCATTAAACCCACTGGACAAACCAAAGGGTTTAAGAGAAATGTAAATTCTCAGTTTAAAAGACTGCAGCCCATTGGTGAGTAATTACAGCTGATCATTCCATTACTTCCTGGGAAAAAAAAAAAAAAAAATCCTTAGTATAGCTGACTGTTTCTACATTCCAGCCATTGCATCTTGTTATCCTTTTCTGTTTGATAGCTCCTAGAGTCATATACCTTCTTCACACAAAAAAATAACTAGAAAATGTGGAAATTCATCATCCTGTACCTTTTGATAAGGAGAAAAGACAAAACTCGCATGAAAAACATTTTGCAGCTATGATCTATTTTGAGAGGTTCAATTTTTAAATTACTTTGCAGAGGTGTAAATGCAGAAAACTAGGCATGGTCATTCCTTTCTGATAATATATAATTTTTAAGTGTATTCTGTATTTCTGAGTTGCAAGTTTCATTGGTGAAATAATGAACTATGTAGACCTTGCTGCAGTCCTGGCAACCTGGTGAATCCTCTGTGCTGGATGCTGCTGACTGCAAAGGAGGATGTAGTGCACAAAAAAAAAAAAAATTATTTGTAGATTTATCAGCCAGCAGATCCATGGTTTTGCTGCTTAAATGTTTATTGTCCTCCTGTTGAACACTTGTATTTGAAAATTTTGTGTCACAAGCCAATCCTTATCAGTTTGGTGTTTCAGGCATGGGCCCCTGCATGCTCAGGGCTGCCTCTCTGAGTGAAGTTTGCAGTACCCACAGAGGAGAAGAATCCATCATACTGTGCATAGAATTAGTCATCTCTTGGACTTTCATGTGTAATGCATTCTAACAAGCTCTGAATCATGTCATTTTGGTACTGTAGTAGCCCTCCTTGTTTTGCCTAATAACCATAGCAAACCAAAGCAAGGACAAAGGATGCAGATGGCCTTATTCAGAATATATAGACTCACACTGGAGAAGTTCCTGGAGGATTTTCTCACACTGTTCTAGTATGAGTTATACTAACATGGTAGAGCTCCCTAACCACAAAAGACATTTTTATGTCTCTCTCAGTGTCTAGACTTGTAAAACAGCTATAGGTCTCTTCCAATAATGGAACAAAACACATTTGTGGGTCCCTGAGAAACATGGTTTTATGTGCCACTCTCTCAAATGTATATGTAGGAAATCCCCTGTATCCTGGAGCTCGAATAATGAGGAAAATGACTATCAGGTGAATTCTTGAAATCCTAGCAGATGGCTGTATCTAGCTTGATATAATTTCATCTTATCAGTGATTTTTGAATTGTCTCAAATGTCATCATCTATGGTAAATTACATATTGCATCTGTTCTGCAGGAACAAGTGAGAGCAGGACTGAAATGCTGTTGAGCACACTCCCATCTGCCTCAACCAAGGGGTGCATTTAATGAGGTCTCTTTTCTTCTGCATTTCTATTGTGCCAAATGGAACTAAGCATGTCATGAGGTTTTTTATCAGGAGATGATGCAAATTTTAGACAGTTGGGAAATAATTAAGATAGCTTTTTTTTTTTTTTTACCAGCACCTTGAAAAAGAAAAAAAAAAAAAAGAAAAAAAAGAAAACAAAGAAATTATGAAATTTACTTTCACAGAAGTTTTTTGGAATTTCTTTTATTTAATTTTGTTTCACATTAATTTTCAGTGTAGAATGCTGCATGGAATTTTTGTTACTTTCAGTTTGAAGAGAAGGTTTGGTTAGAAGCCCGGCTCGAATAAGAAAACTGCCACTGACTGTGGCTCAGGTCAGGGGGACATTCATTCTACTGCTCTGAACTACCCAGAGCAGCAACTGAGTTGGCAAAACCATGCAAAAGCATGGACAGTTATTAAAGAGCTCCCTCACAGCTCAGGATGCCCCAGAGCAATCTGAGCTTGTTCTGCAGGGACATGCTGTCCTCCTGGACAGCTGGAAGAAATTGAGCTGCAAGGCAGATTCCCCTGCCCCTCTGTGTGCTCTAGAAGCACATTCCAGGCTGAGCACTTGTGCTTTAGAAAGACACTTTTCTGATGTTCCTGTGATGCCCTGCTGGGTTTTTTTAGATCTCCTCATCAAGTGCATCCCTGCTGCAGGAGCTCTGGGAGCTCCCAGATCAGTGGCCAGCAGCTGGAGCTGGCATTTCCTTACTGCACTTTCTCTTGCTCCCCACACACTGTTGTACACATACCTTCAAAAGTGCTGACTCCTTTTACCCAGGAAATTTGCCATTTATATGATGATATCAAGAAACCTTTGATACTTGGAGAAGTGTTTTGGGTGCTGTTTGAAAGGTCATGCATATAAGTAATTCTACAGCATATGTATTATAGAATTTGGGAGTAGGAAAGTACAAAGATTGTTTTGTAGTTAGGCTTTGTTTGGTTTTTTAACTACTACCTTTAAAAATACCCAGAGTTTTGCCCTCCCTTCTTTTTTCTTTTCCTTTTCAAATTATACTCTATGAAAAGAATTGTGCTTTTCTTTCTGCTTCATCCTGATAAGAATTGAAGTGTAGGCTGAAATCCTGAAGTGCAGGCTGAAATCCTGAATCTTAACCTGAGAAGATTTGGAGAGTTTTAGAGTCCATAAGACAGCCTATCCCTTATGCATGCTAAACCAGAAGAGTGCATTCAGGACCTTTAATTTGGATGAAAATAGGATGTGGAATTTTAATGCAGTAGTACTTTTTTACTTTTTTTTTTTCCTTTTTTATAAATCTAGACTAATATGAACATGTATTGGGAGGCTATTTTTCATTTAGTTATTACAGGTGAAGGCAAACTATATTGTGAATTTCATTGTAGTCTGAAACACCTTATTCCCTAAAGCTGCACTTAAAGCATTTCCTGCTGCAGATTTGGTGTCTCTCAGATCCTGGAAACACAAGATAGTTCATTTCTCCAAATTCCTTAAAGGCATACCTTTTTTTTTCCCAGTGCTGTCAGATATTGTCAGTAGATCTCCACTATCTAATTAAGTGGTCATTTAATCAATCTTCAGCCAGTAGTTTTTCATTTTAAAGGACCTTCTCAGGGAAGAGCAAAGTGCTTCTTTAAGGCTCTGAGATGGTTTTCCTTAGTGCTGTTCAAAGCCTTCTCATAGCAAACTGTTGCAGCCAAATTCCTAAACCTCCTGATAAAAATCAAACACTTCACAGTATGCATTAAATATTCTCCTTCAGGAATAATTTTTGTTTGAAAGTGAAGGAATTGCTCTGAACTCTTAACTTGGCCTAGTTTGGGACCAGCAAATTGAATGACTGATACTTTCTCTTCACAACTGAATTACTTCAGATTTTTCTTTGAACTGGAGTTTGGGGACTTTTTTTCCCAGAAACTTGCATGGTTTATTGCCCTGGGGAATTAGAGCCTTTCAGTGCAGAATTTTTTTCTATTTAATACCAAAATGGAGATGCTGATGAGGTTCCTCATGTCTCCATGAGGTTTGTTTGCCCTGGGAGGTGAATGTCCTGTTCTGCAGCAGCCTGTGGCAAGGAGGGACACCATGTCCTGTGCCTGTGGTCACTGTGGAGTGCCTGGGCTGGCTGGCTGGGTCAGAGGCTTAGGCAGGCTGAGCTGCATCTGTGCTTCAGAGACAATGCACCTCTTCTTTCTCTGTTGTTTTTAGCAAATGACTATCTAAAAATGGCACCAATAGGCTCCCAAGTGATCTTATATTGCTCGATAGTTTTTGGTGGGGCCTTTTTGGTTGCTTTTTCCTACTTTCAGTTGATTTTATCTTTTGTCTGAATCTATCCCTTTTGCTGTTAGAGCTTCCTGGCTGGGACTAATGGTGGCATTTTAGTCTATAGCAATTGCTGCTGTCTATTTTGGTTCTGCATTTACAGTCCCTTGTCATGTGCATTCATCTCTGCTTATTCCCGTCACGCTGTTCTTCGCCTGCTAAGCTGTGCAGTCTGTCCCGGGCTCTCCCGCAGCAGGCAGAGCCTGGCTCCTGGGCAGAGCCTTCAGGGCCCCCAGCTGAGCTTCCACATGGCCACATTGGTGATAAAACCAATCTCCAGAGCCCAGGCCAGCCCAGCGTGCTGCCACAACCTGGGCCCCGAGAGGCAGAGCCACTATGACCCCGCTGCCTGTGCCTGCTGCTCACCAGTGGCAGGCTCAGGGCTGAGAGCACTCTGTCCAGGAGCAGAGGGGGAGGTGACAGCTTAAAAGATCCCGTGTGATGGTTACCCCAGTCACCAAGTGACACTTTTCATCCTGCACGTGCAAAAATTGCTGGCACAAGAACACAGCCCCCAGTGTTTCTGGCAGCTTTGTCAAGGTGCACCATCTGCAAATGTGTGACAGACGGGTCTGGTTTGGCACACAGGTCTCACAGCCCCCAGAATGGGCCAGAGGCTTTTAGGTGTTGCTCCCAGTACAACCTGGGTTTCTAAAGGCAATAATAATTTTCTGAAATATGCAGACCTATCACTACATGCCCATAACAAAAAAGCCTCTCTCCATCTTTCTTGTAGGCTCCTTTCAGGTACTGAAGGTCACAACTAGGTCGCTCCAAAGCCTTCTTTTTTCTAGGGTAAACAACCAACTTTTTTTAGCCTTTCCTCACAGGAGAGGTGCTCCATCCCTCTAATCATCTTGGTGGCCTCCTCTGAGCTCCCTCCAAGAAGCCAATGTCCTTCCTGTGCTGGGAGCCCAGAGCTGGATGCAGCACTGCAGGTGGGGTCTCAGAAGAGCAGAACAAAGGGGCAGAATCTCTCCCCTTGCCCTGCTTTGGATACAGCCCAGGACAGGACTGGCTTTCTTCTTCATGTCCAGCCTCTCCTCCAGCAGCACCCTCACATTCTTCTCAGCAAGGCTGCCCTCGATATGCTCATCCCCCACTCAGTATTGATAGGTGGGACTTGCTGCTTTTCATTTTCCCGGTTTATTGTTACTCAGGCATTTCCTTCGACATACTCAGTGGAGCATGTCAGAAGTGCGTAGTGGCTTTTACAAAAGGTTTAAAGCAGAATGGATCCATCTTGAATTCAGGTGCCAATGCTGGGTATGCACTGATTTTTCCAGTCAGGAGAGAGACCTGTGCCAGCTACTTAAAATTTCCAGGTGTCTGGCTTAACTCTAGTGTGTGCTAGACTCATGAGCTGAGAGTCAATGCCTTGTGCACAGTCAGAACTTCCTCATAAAAGAGGAATTGCATATACAAAATGGTCACCTCTCAGAATGGGCTCCCTGAGGGAGCGATCATGGCACCAGTCCCATCACAGTTCTAGGAGTGTCTGGACTATGCTTTTTAGTCATATGGTTTAGTTTTAGGTAGTTCTGTGAGGATCACAAAGTTGAACTTGATCCTTATGGGTCCCTTCCAACTTGAGATATTTTTTGATTCTATGATTATATCATATTTCTTCACAGGGGAAAAATAGAGGTCGTCTGTTATGAATCATTAACCTTGTATCTCCTGCAAACAATGCGCTGCCTTTCTTAATGCCACCAGAAAATGAATTATAGCAGTGTCAGTAATTCCATTCTATTCCATATGAATCATAAATTTTGCAATCTATATAGGTAAAAAAGTATTTCAAAAGTGTTAAATATCCAGGAAGGATGTTAATCCCTGTTCTGTTTGATGAGTCTGCTCTAATAGTCTAACACTCTTTAATGTCCCTTTAGACTGAGGTTGAATTAGTTAATCTGTGTATACTGAATTCTCATATATTCACAGTAGACAAGCAATACATTATGTTAAGGAGAAAGAAAAGTAATTTCTATCCTCAATTGCTTAGCAAAAAGAATTTTTAGACTTCTCTCTCCTTTTATTTTTTTCCCCTTGATTTAATTACAAAAGATTTGCTGCCTGCAAAAAGTGACTGCCTTGAGAATTAAATCGATTCACATACATGCACTCATCTTGTGTCACGAGAACAGGCAGTGGAACCTTCCTAATTTTTTATTCCCAGTGCCTTCCCTCCTCAAAGGAATGGTATCTATTGTTCTCTCTGTTTCCCATTTCCCCAAAACAAACATATTTAGAGACAAATTCTGTGCCCTGACCTTTCAGTTGTTTAGTTTTTAAAAGAGTGCAGTTGTATTCTGGATGATTTTGTGGGTAACATCAGGCTCTAACATTTTTCAGTCAGAACAAGAACGTCAGACATTTTTGATTAGTGGTCAGGGAGCACTTTCTGAATCATCCTAAGGGAAAGGTCTGGCACCATAAATCCCATGTTTTTATGTATGGAAGACTTCTCTCTATGGAGTTAATGGTAATGCAGAGGTTGAATTGCATGCTGTGTAACTGAGGCAAGATTAATAATTGTTTAAAAGCAACAATCTTGTATCTGGAAGACTGAGTCATTTGTGCTTTTCAGCAGCTGTTGTAGGGGGTTTCCTTTAAAAAACTTAACTTTACATTTTCCTGTGTTTTCATTGTTTTCTAGCTATATAACAGATTTTAGCTTACAGCATCAACATATACAGGTAGGACAAGAAATGTTTTGTATTTCCTTCAGCACCCTGAGTCTGGTACTATTTTGTGGTGTTTTTTGTTAATATCACAGATGATGAAATAAAGAGTGTGCTTAATACATCTGAAAATGGTAATAAGCTCTAGGGAGAGACCTTGAGTGCTCTGAAAGTGTACAAGATAATCTCAGCCAATTTGTGGAATCACCTGAAATAAAAAGGATTGAAAAAGACTGAATGCAAACTGCAGTACTTCAATAAGAGTCTCCATCTTCCAAACACAGGACAGGAAATGGCCCAGGCAGAAGCTCTGTGGATAAGGAGCCAGTCATTTGATTTACATTGTTACCAAATGCATTGACACCAAATATCATCGTGGGATATAAAATAATAATTAAAGAATATTTCATAATATTCAATAATAATTAAATTTAATTAATTAAATTAATAATTATTAAAAATAATAAAGACAGTAGTCTTCAAAGGTCCAAAATCCCATTGTAGCACTTCTGGAAGCAAAAATAGGCATTGCAATTTAGAGTGCTGACTTTCTGGATTTGATATGGCTAAAGGTCATTAATATTGTAATTTTCTGTACAAATTGCAAATATTAATACTTCAATATATTAATATTACAGGGGGTTTGTGCTTAAATAATAATTTGCCTTTTAAAATGTACTTGCAAGTACTTACATGTTTGGGCACGTATGGTGAGACTTGTGGTTTGGTTTTTGTGGCGTGATCTTATGCCCTGGTCCACTCAACAAGTTTTAGGGGAAGGTTGTTTGAATTACTCTGAGCAATGTGTGGGAGAAACAACAAAATTCTCAGGAGGTTCGATAACAAACTTTTATTTGTAAACTTTAGATTATTCAGGTAGAATAAGGTACTTAGCAGATTTTAAGACATCCAAAACAAGGCACTTGGCAAACTTAACTTAGCAAACTTTAAGAAGTTGGGAATTGTCTTCCCTGTAGTGCCCTGCTGCCATGGGTGGCCTTGCTTCTGCCTTTGATCCAGAGCAACTTCTGGTCTCTGTATCTCGAGGTACATGTCTGGATCTTCATTTTTTGAAGATCTCGTCACAAAAAGTGGCAGTTTATATTCACAAGAAATTCTCTTTGCATAGAGTTTGAGTATAGTTTTCTCTGGCCTCAGACTTGCAAAAGGATTGTTACACTGACAGGTTATATTTTTTAAATCAAAAGGAAAGTACTAGGTTATATGCTTTGACCTCTGTCCTTACAATATTGCCCAGCTAATCTTATAAAGAGCTGAGTCAATTTTCTTGAAAATTACTTTTCACCACTCCAGGTGTCAATACATGGACAATTCACCACTTTTTCTTTTGATTTATTACACTGGTTATTTGCTTTAGCTCTGTAGCCTTCATAGGAACTTTACTCAGGAGGAAATCAGACAAGTCTCACTTGGGTCCCACTGTGGAAATGAACATCCAGAGAACCCCAGAGAATTTTGCTATTAGCTTATTTAGTGTTTCTCAATTAAATCTGCAAGAACTGTTGCATTATCCCTTCAATTTAATATGATTGTATGTTATTTCTGTAAATTGTGCCTATGTGACAATTTCAAAGATCATTTCTCAGTACCAAATTGATGACACTTGTAATATTGTGATTAAGGCCACATGCTTGCACATAAGCACGTGTGGGAGGGCAGGGTTTATATGAGAGTGAAATAAATGTAAGCTATTCATCCTCTCTATACCCTTCTTAAAAAGCATTAATTTCTGGTTGCTTTTGAGGTTATTATCTCTTATTTTTACTACTATGTTACTTAGAAACTTCAGATTTCACATCTTCCAAATTACAGAGCTAAAAATTACCTGGTTCCTTTTCATGTGAGACTTTATAAGGCTTGTTGTTCAATACCTGGCATACAAGGAGGGGCTGGGTATTTATATAAAAGCGTGAAAGATAACACAAATGTTAATTACATTATTGCGTAGTAATTTTGCATAGTAAAACTTCATTACAAAGTGAGTTCCTGCTCACCTTAAGAGGAACAGCCAGTAATTGTGATTTACAAAGCCATCAAACTATGGAAATGCTTACTTTAATCAGAACTGTAATTATGAGGAAATTTGCTGCAGGAAAATTTACTGACAGAATAAAGATTAAAAAGATCTGAATGTTGTCTGTCATAGTGCAGCAATTAAATTTTCAAGCCCAAGAGATCCTTGTGGAATGAAAAAAATAACGTAAATCCTGTCCTTTGATTACAGTGGAGAAAGTAAGCTGCAACTGTTATTGTAACTTCCTCAGATAATAGTAGCAAATGTCTACAAATGGACATAGACACCTTCAATTAATGGATTTAATTCCCTCTCTGAGGCTGGAATTGCCTATCAATAGAGCTACTTGTAATTAACTCCCTCTTATTAAATAATTCTTTTGTCTAGAATGCAACTAAGCCACTAATCTAAAGAACCATTTTCCTTATTCCCAGGGCTGCTGGAGCCCCTGCAGCTGCCACGTGGATGCTTGTAATATTTAATGAACTCATCTTTCCAATAATTTCTATACAGTTGTCCCTTCCTTTCAGGAAATAAAGGTGGTGTCACCCCTATTGTGAGCAACCTGACAGAGCTTGGCTACTGAATAGAAAGGGGCAGTTGTATTAAATGAACTACAGCACCTAAAATCTGTTGAGAAAACTGATGAAAAAATTAAAATTATCTTAAATTGAGACATTTATCTTTCAGATAGTGATTTTCCACCAGTAAGAAGAATGATCTTACGAGGGAAAAGTGATCAGATTTGGGACCTTACGAAGTTGCATTTCCCACACTTGCTGATGCAGCTGGATCACGAGGGCGTGTGGAAATGGCACAGAGCAGCGCAGTGCCCCTGTTAGCTTCAGGCCCAGTCTGATCTAATTAACCCTGCTCAGAGGCAAGGTTAATGAGCCTGGGCCCACTCCGGCACAGGAGCTTTTGTTTCCAACTTGCTTGGAGCTGCCCCAAGGCTCTGTTGTAGGAGTGCAGCAGAGAGGTGCAAGTTATTAAAATACAAACATGTACCAAGCCTCCGAGATGCTTGTGTGGTTTATGTCTTCATCAATGGCACTCACTCTCCTGGGCTGAGAAACTCTCTTAGAGCTGTAACCATGCAGTCCTTTACTTCCTTCCCACTTTCCACGCTGTCCAGCAAGTAAAAAAACAGATATTAATGAATATGTCTCACTGCTTTTATTTCTGACTTCAAATACTAAATGAAAAAATCAGTTTAGAATAGCTTTACGTTTTTTCCCTGTAAAGGTGCATTTAATAAAAATCACAATATCTATGCAGACAGCACATAATTTATAAATTAAATAATAATAATAATTCTACTATTAGTAGAAGAAAGTGCATAGTCTTTCTTCTAAAATTATTTGTTACTGTCATCTTGGATGGTTTATGCGAAGGGAATGCAATTTATTTCACATTAATTAGGATATACACATAGTAAACATAAGACAGGAAATTATTTGTTTTTCCTAGAATATCAAGCTGTGGTCTTTCAGAGCAGTAAAAGATCAATGTCGTAAAACAGTTTAGCAATAAATTTCCAGTGAATAATTTATATTTTTAATTTCTGTCTCTTTGTGTGTCACTGCGTTTCCCATGTGTGGATTTTCCATGATCAGTTTTCTCTATTGTTGCATTTACATTGAAATGGTAGATAATTAATTTCCTCCTTTCTTTTCCAAACCAATGCCCTAATATTGACCATTTTTCTTCTGGAATTACTTACCTATGTCTTGTGGTCCCAGGTTTCTTAGCTCTGGGTGTTTTATATCAGTTTTCTAAAACAAGATTTTTTCCCCCCAATCCATTATACGGTTTGATACTTTGAGTGAATAGTTGCATGTATTAATTTCAAATTCATACATATTTGAACTAATAAAATACATTTATTGAAAAGTTTGCAGAGTAAATATAAAAATGGATACTGATTAGTCCAAATATAATTTCTAGTCTGTATATTTGCTATCAATTTGTTCCACCACATGCTTTCATCTATGTCATGTACTTAAATGTTTTAGCAGAATTTGTTATAAAATGAGTTTGCTACTGAAATGTCAGCTCAATCTCACTTTTGGCTTAGCTCTATTGAAAATTGAGAGTAGTGGTAATAATACTTAATGAAATGTCATCTGAATAGCTAAGTGATCTGGGGTGCTTGGAAAAGAGAATAGATATAACTCTTCTCATTTGCAGATGGGGGAAACTGAGGCCTAAAACTAAGTAAAAACTTGCCCAAAGTCACTCAGGACTCTGGAAGAAAAGTCAGGATTACAGTAAAGGCGCATCAAGTTCCATTTCTGAGCTTGCCGTTATAGGATCCATTGTTCAGTAAGCAGAGCCTGTGGCCAACATGTCATGGATCTGTTGTAACCCTGTAATAAAGGGAGACTCATTGTTAATTGCAAAATGCTATTTTCCACTAGTAAAAACTTCTCTCTAGATTTTCCTAAGACTTTCCTCCTTTCAGCTGATTTCTTTCACAAAAGTTCAACATACCCACTAGGTATTTTTTAGTGAATAAATTAAAATGAAGACATCAAAACCCACGTCCCAGGATTTATTACCAATACATGGGAAATCAGAAAATTTTGCCATAATTTCTTTTCATTAGATATGTTCTTATATTTTGTAAACCAGACCAAATCCAACTGAAAAACATAAGATTCCCCTAGCTCAAAAGGGCAAGGCTGTCCTCATGATGTTTTTCCCTTCTTGATTATTTTCCCAGAACACCAGTGCATAAAAAATGCTTCATAGAAAATTTACCTTTCTATTTATTTATGTGAGCACTTAATGATGGCCCTTAGTTCCTGACTTCAGAATTCAGCAAGGCATCAATATCATATACTCAATTTGTATTTGTCTCAGATTTCTGATACATATATAGTATCTATATGTGTTTTTCTCTTTAGTGTCCTCCAGACAGAGTAGTGTGCTGTTCTCTGCCACCAATCTGTGTGTGTAAATTCAAGGAGGAAAGCTGTACATATTTGTGTGGTAGCCCATGTAAGCTGCAGGGGTCAGACTAATTTTCAAGCTCTATAATATTTTGAGGTTGTATTCTCATTATCCATCATACCCTTGGGATAACTCAGGAGTAACTTCAGTGTTACCTGAATTGTCTGTCAGCAGGACAGAAAAATATCCTACTTCACTGAGGGGTGTTTTCTAGAGAGGGAGAGCACTCATAATTGCTGTGATGGTACAAGTACAGCCACCTTTGGACAATCCTGCTGGCTGTCTGCACAAGAGCTTCCTCAGCATGGGAGCAGAGTGCAATCCTCTGGAGGATTTCCCATTTATTTTCTTAGATGCCTCCTTTTGATTTTCTCTTACATATTTTTTCATGTCTGAAATGAGAACTACAAAGCATTGTTTCTTCTGTTGTTCCTAACTTTTTTTCTTCTTGATGCGCCTAGTCTTTTCTCAAATCAGTTTCAATTCCTTCATCCTAAGAATCTTTAAGAATTCCTTCGGGTACATATTGGTTTTTACTTAAATGGTGAAAGGATTGTGTTGCTGTTTTCACAAGGGGGTAAAAGAAAAGCAGATTTGTTGCAATGGCTTTTTTTTTTTCTTTTTTTCCTCCCTTTTTTAAAAGATAGCTTTATTGTTTAATCTTTAAAGCCACAATGGAAGCTTTAGATGAAAGAGATACACGCATAGATTCAAAGCCTCTCCTGACTGATCAGTATTCCCACAGGAAACATGGATGAGAAAAGGTGGATGAGCAGAGTCCAGCTGGACTCATCAGCTTGGCTAAAAGGAAACAATTGGGGGGGAGAAAGTTCTCTTTTGTTTGTTTACTAGCTTTCATTTTTATTCCCCTCTAGCCTCAAAACAAGCAAACAGAGCTCTACTTAAAAACAGAGCATGTCCCTGCTCCCACACACCATCTTTTCATAATCAGTATCTTGGTAATCTTGTGTTAGACTTTCTCTGTGAGTATTTTCAAGGATAAAAAAAAGTCTAAAAGAGCACCTGGGGGGAAACTCTGCAGTCTCAGGAAAAGATAATTTTCTACCTGATTGCATAAATAAGAGAAAAAATTGGTGTGTTGAACTTCTTGTATCTGTTAGTATTTAGGCCATGATTCAGATAATTGTTTTCCTTCCATAGGGTCAGGCTTCTATCTGAGCTCTTCAAAGTACTTCATCCCCACGTGCACATTCATTATATCATCACAAAATGATATCCAAAAGGAATTGCAATGAACTGCAATGGATTTCCCCAGAGACTTCAGGATTTAACAGAGTGATCTAGGTTATGTCCTTTGCAGCTTTCTTCAGCCTGTGAGTTTGCTTAATGAAGCTGTGGAAATTTGAAAAGCAGATGTATTTTTCTTATGCCTTAGGGAACTGGACAATCTTGAGTTGAGATGTTGGGAATAAACTGCCTCATCTGCAATTGCCTGCCTCAGATTTTCAAGACCTGACATTTCTGATAGCAGCCTGTTGGAGACACAGTAGTGGAGTAACTAGGTCGATTGCCAGCTTTTAAGTACTTCTGAATGTTCTGATAACCCTTATTTCTTTATTTTCGTAAAGAAATGTAAGTTAGAATTGCTTCAGCCCTAGGTGATGTGGAGCAGACTCCGTGATCATGGCAATGTGTAGCTTTGAAAAGGAACTCCATCAGAAAACGGGTCAGTGCTTTTAAGCTTTGCTGCACAATGGGATTTTTTTATTGCTTGTTTGTAGAGGTAAAATGTTATTCCCTCAAATATACTTTCCATCTTCTTTCAGCACAATACAGAACATGGTATCATACTAGTCCTGTCATTTACCACTCTTACATCAGAGGTTTGTTAACAGCTCTGAGAACTGATTATTGAGATTGATGAAACGATTTAAAAAAACATCAGTTTGCAATTGAATAATTGTCTGATGTACAGGCAGGTTTTAAACCCTGTTTGGTCTTAATATTTATTGAGCTTCACAGAATGAAGATGAGAACTAAGAGATCTCCTTTGTCCAGCAGCATAGCAGGTTACATAAAATGTGCTTACTGAAATTTTCCCATTACTAGTTGATAATGTTTGCACCTCTCATACTTAGTAAGAATCACTGCATCATTTCTGCCACGTTCTTTTAGAAGGATGAAAAATTTGGCTTTGCCAAACTGCACAGCACAGATGGAATTGTGTGATGGCTAATGCATCTTGTACTTGTGTGTCTATCAAAAGCAGTAGCAAACAGTTGCTGGGTTTAGTTACTCTCACGGTGACCAGCTACTGGTGGATTCAGAAAAAGATACCCAGACCAGTCCTTTGGCAGAAAGTCCTGTCCTGTGCTGCCTTCCCTCGTTAAGAACCAAATTCCTGTAATCACTGCTAAGAATCCCCACTGACAGCATCTGCTTATTGGCTCAAAAGTTGAGTCCAGAGGAATTCTAATTCAGAAATGCACAGTTTACTAGTTACATAGTCAGAACTCACTTATACATCCCCTCAGGGATTTTGAAGGGTTTGTCTCTCACAGTGTCTTCATTAAGGGAATTCATACTGGATATATAAAAAGTGAGATAACTGGTACGATTTGAGCAACATGCCATGCTATTAAAACCAAAATTCTTAAGGAATTTGTAAGGGATGGTGGTGAAAGAGAGAGGGAGGCTTGTGATTATGCAGAAATTTCATGCTCAGTTCTGCTGATCAGGAACAGTGCTTCACTCCCAGAACTTGTCCCACTGCAGGTCGGTGTTACAGAACCCGAGAAGGGCCAGGTTGGAAGGGACCACTCTGGGTCACCTGGTCCAACCTCCATGCTCAGGCAAGGTCATCATAGAGCACATGGCACGGAGCTGTGAGCCAAATGGGATTGCTGGAGTCTGCATCCACAGATGAGAGATGGACTGATCTTTCTGTGAGCACCAAGGAACCCCTTTCACTCCACTTTCATGGTTCCTAAAGTCTACCTGTAATCTTCCAGATTTTAGCCTTTCTCTTGAGAATTACAGACTGCATTCAACGTCCTTTCAGTTATCTCAGAAAGCTTTTAATGTAGTGTGATCTATAAGAAACAGTGACAATTTTCCCATTTCATCACCCTCATCCCCAGATACAAGATAGGATACACCTCTGAAAGCAGGGAATTTGTATGGAAGGATTCAAGACATAAAATCAGAGAATTATTTGTTCTGTTATCCTACTGACTTGTTTCAAACCAGGTTTGGGAGAGTCACAACTGTTAGAGGAGAGGAATGAGCCATCACATGGTCTTCCCACAGGGTGTTCTTAAGGACTGGAATCACAGTGGTGATCGGAGGAAAAATTGCTTTCTGCCTTACTGCAACTTCCTTAATAACCAGATTTGCTGTCCTGGTTATTTGCTGTCTTACTTGACCTGTCTTTTCATTTTGTACAGTAAATTTGCACTGTTAGATAGTCCTTTGCTGCCTTTTGGCAGCTGTTCTCCAGACAGACTTTGTGTCTGGTGCAGCTACACACATCTGCTTTATGCTCATAGATGCTTAAGGCTCAAACAGAGAGTCTTTGTCACTGCCAGGCGAAAACTGGCATATGTCTGTTATGGGGGAGCTGTCAAACCACAGAGTGTCTGACTCTTGTTGTTCAGATGAAGTTCCAAAAACAGCACTGCCTCTGTGAACAAAGTCCAGTCCGTAACTGCACCACAGAAAATAGTCAGATACAAGATCTTCTGCTTTCTGCCCATTTAAATGTGGTTATATACACCTAAAGCACTGTCTGATACTAACTTTTGTGTGCTTTTATTATGGGAGATAAATGAATGCTTATAAAACTGACAGGCTTTTAAAATTTTAATTTAAATACATATTGAGGGAAGAGAGTTGTCAAAAACTTGGACTTATGTTATATCCTCAGTTTCTAAGCATTTTTAAATCAAGGAACTGATTGAGTTTTGAACAATGCATAACAAGTTACTGCATTTAAAAGTAACTTAACATTGGTAACAGATCTGGCATCCTATCCAGAAAGAGCAATTCTTTTAGAATTTGAATTCTTTGATCTTTGTCAGGTTGGGCTAGGGTGGCTGTGAGGCCCAGTTTGCTGAGGTGCTGGGGATGGGGCAGTAATTCAGGCATTGAAAAAGGCAATGCTGAAAATGCTGCTGATAAAACCTCATGTAAGAGACACAGATCTGATTGTTATGTTGGTCTGACATGTGCAGATTTACAGTCATTACTGTCAGAACAAAAGCCAGCATCTCACAGGGAGGGAAAAACCAACAAAACAGCTTTCATAAACATAAGAGTAAATGTCAAATGTTTCACTTTACTAGTTCTCATAAGGATTACGGAGGCAGGGAGCATGTCAATGGGACTGAATAATTATGGCATAATTAATTTTTTTTGACAGTATGTTTCTCCATTGGACAAGGACCACTGAGAAGAGGCAGGCTCAGCTTTTAACTCCAACCTCCTGTTTTTTTTATTTCTATGGATATGTTTTCAAACACTGGTTGTGGAGTGAACCTGAAAGTTGGTGGAATGTTTGTAAATTGGAGTATTAAAGTGGGTGAGGTCTTAAAGAGGGAATAATTTAATCCTGTACTGTACAAAAGCAAAACAAAATCCTTCATTTCAGTGCTTGAAGTGCTGAGCACTTCTCAGAGACCTTTTTTACCGCAGAAATTACCACAGTTGTTAGAAGTATGTAGTTAGTAGTAAGAAATTAGTGTTGAATTTAGTCCACAGAATTTGCACATGTGTCTCTCCAGGTCTGTAGCATCCCTATGTTTCTTACACTAAGCTTATAGGAGATTTTTGTGCCAGTCTGAATAGGACTCTGTATGGCAAACACCAGCGACAACTTGAGTTCAGTCAAAATTAGGATTTGAACTAACTCTTCCAGAGTTTAACCTGATGTAACAGTCTGCTGCCCAGAGATTTGAGCAGCTTACAAATGCCATGTACATGAACCTGTTGTGAGTTAGATTCATGTTTGCTCCTGTGGAGTGTACAGAAAACAGCAATGTCATTTTGCTCCAGTGTTTTAGCAGTCAGGGTTGCAGCCTTGTTCCAGTGGGAGACACTTTTGTCAAAGCAGAAAAGGCTTCCCACCACATGCAGCAGCCACGATTCTTTGCTGCTTCTTAGTAGTTTCTGTGATTTAGCTTCTACATTTTATTGACAAAATAAGTTTTATTTGTAATCTTTACTTTCTGATGTCCTCACATTGTTTGGGGGAAGGAGAACATTTGGGTGCTCTGCAGGATGAGGACATTTGCATTCTGGATTGGTTTTGTGTGAATAAGGTCATGGCAGTGCAGTTCCCTAAGCACCTGCTTACCTGGTGCTGTGACATTGTTAGCAGCTGAGATTTCTTTTTGCATGTTCCTAGGGAAATAGCAGTTTCTAATGTATTTTGTAAGGGAAGTTCTACTTTGCAATGGCTTTTTCCAGACTGGTAAAACCTCTGAGGCAAAGGACTCTTGTATACTATTTGTTTGCACTGGGAATTATTCTGAAAGATAAACCAGAAATTAAAACTAGCCAACAGCAATGTGATGTTCTTCTGAAATAAAATATATATTCAATATGTATTCAGAATAGAAAGTTATTTGCATGGGTTTACTATTCCAGTGTTTTGGAGTCTCATGAGATTTGGGACTCCCATGTTAATTGTGGTTCTAGAAGTTCCTCAGGTGGAAGACAGATGAGGTACTGGCTGAACCTGCATTTTAGCCCCATGAAGTTAGCCATGTAATGAGATTATAGAGCTGTGGACATTTCCAACTACAGCCATAACGCTAGTAGCCATTTCAAGAGCATAGCATGTCTGAAACTGGAACAAAGAAATTGAAAGTGAGGAAATAAATCTGGAAAAACAGTCCCTAGGTTTTTTTTTTTCTCTTTTTCTTTTTCCTTTTTTCTTTTTTTTAATAATCTAGGTGCTTAATAGACCCTGAGATCTCTTGAGTGTTGTGATGAGGAAATTTGTAAAAACATAGATTGTACCTAAGGCAGACGAAAGTATTTAACGTGTAACCACTAATTTGTTTTCTTCACACATAAAATGTTTTGTTTCAAGAACTGGTTCAGTAAAGCACAGGATTTATCTGATGTTTTTGTGCACAGAGATGGCAGAAGGTCTCTTGCTCCTGTTACAGCTGCGTGGGTATAACCCAGTTTATGTTGAGAAACGGTGAAAAAGAATGTTATGTAGATAAATGATTGGTATTTGCTTATTGCTTCTTTGAGACAATTGAAACATGAAGGAGAATTTCCAAAATCATACAAGATTTTTGAACTTATGTGCCACCATAAATGCCTGGAGTCAAGAAACTTCTTCCTTGAGGAGTTATTTGCTTCAATGAAAGACTTTCCAGTTTCAGGAAGAGTAATGTGAAGTCAGTTATTTGTGGTAATGGAGGAGGTCAGATTTCTGATTCACTGATGGTTAGAAGGGAAAAAGTATTAAAAAACAAAATAAAGGAAGAAATCATTTTGCAGTGGAGGAGGAGAGGAAGTTACCTACAAAGGATCTCAATGGAAAATCCTGCCTTTTTAAACGTACTGATGAAGCAAAAAGGAGAGTTAAAATCCATTAACATGAATGATGGCCCTCAGCCTAAATACAGAGGTACTTTGTCAGATATAATATACTTCTGCTTTTAATTTTCCATAATCAGAAGCTGCTGCTTAAAATTTGAGATACTTTGGGCTCATCTTCAATGTTGACTTTTTTTTTCTCTAGGATAAAAGCAGTCATAATCCAGGAAAATTCTAGGCTTGCCAAAGTTTACAGACACACTGTATTTGTATGTTTATGTGTTCCACAGCCCCAACACACTGTGTTTTCACATTTTTCCATCTTTGCAAGTATTTCCTTACAGAATTGTCAAATTGCTAGGTGACTTGTGTAAGTGCATCAAGGTCCTTAAATTGTTTGCTACAGTGATCAGCAGGACAATATATGGACTGAGCTTAACCATTAGGTTTCTGGACAAAATTGGTGTCTTTGTTTTGTCAGTTGTTTATGCATTTCCCCTCAGAGAAAACTGTCTCTTGACACACAGGATGAGTTATTTTCCTGTGTATTGAGTAGGCTTTTTTGGAAAAAAGATTTATTACCTTTTGTATGGAAAATTACGTAGAACTTTGGGGCAGGCAGTTGCAGGGTCACAGTCCATGAACTACTGAGAGGCAGCTGTGCAGGGCTTGAGGAGATTCTGCTTTATGCTAAAGAAATAAAGTCATGTTTGGGAGGCTTTGTATGTTCAGGAATATGTTCAGCTGTGGTTAAAGGACTTCCTCTAGAGGCTGGTACTGGTTTCAGAGAGGGAAATCTCTGTAATTTCTGTAAGTAACCAATTTTTATATGAACACTGGTAGTTTTCACAGGACTAATTGATGTATTAAGCTTGTTTTGCTGAAGCATATGCAACAGATTAAGGTCAGCAGTCATTTTTCAAAGACAAAGGACAAAAAGCAAATTATATGCAAGTATAGTTCTAGTGTATAACTGGAGTTGATGATAAGTTTCACAATATCTTGCCACTATGACAGCAACACCATTTAGGGACCATGACAAGTAATTTGTAACAGAAATCACTACCAGTGAGCGGGGCAAACTCAGCTTGGTGAATAATGTCTTCAGGGACCAGTACCACATTTTCTGCTGTGGTCTGTGAATGAGCAGGCTTGGGATGTAGGTGTTGCTTGAGGGAATTATGTTCATCTGCTCCTGTCACTTCTGTAGGGCTTCCCAATACCCCTCTATTGTGCAGTATCTATGTGGTATTTTTGACTAACATGGCATCCTGTGGTTGGAATGGAATGGAAGGGTCTTCTCTAGCTTTACTCTAGATCTGCTGCACTACTGAAAATTGAAACAATTTACTGCTAGAGTTTCATCACTGAGAAAACCCTGCTTTTCTGACAGATGTAAAGGCTCCCCTGAAAGCTGGGAAAAAGGGAAGGGAAGGGAAGGGAAGGGAAGGGAAGGGAAGGGAAGGGAAGGGAAGGGAAGGGAAGGGAAGGGAAGGGAAGGGAAGGGAAGGGAAGGGAAGGGAAGGGAAGGGAAGGGAAGGGAAGGGAAAGGAAGGGAAGGGAAGGGAAGGGAAGGGAAGGGAAGGGAAGGGAAGGGAAGGGAAGGGAAGGGAAGGAAGGAAGGGAAGGGAAGGGAAGGGAAGGGAAGGGAAGGGAAGGGAAGGGAAGGGAAGGGAAGGAAGGGAAGGGAAGGGAAGGGAAGGGAAAGGAAGGGGGACGGAAGGGAAGGGAACGGAAGGGAAGGGAAGGGAAGGCAAGGGAAGGGAAGGGAAGGGAAGGGAAGGAAAGGGAAGGGAAGGGAAGGGAAGGAAAGGAAAAAGGGGAAGATGCTGACATTGATTTTTGAATGACTGCTGTTAATAAAGCCAGCTGCATTGCTCCAGCAGCCATGTGGCTAACTCAAAGTTTGCCTGGCATCACATGGTTAAAGTGCTTTCCATTATAAATTTGCTCTGCTAACCTCAGCACTTCTTAATCTCTGAGGTACACTTCCATCTCTGACCTCTGATCTCTGCAATTTGAATTCAGTGCCACTGGAGTTGTTCCATGCCTGCAGAAGAGTGACTGAAAGGAATGAACTTATGGTTTCCTAACTGCTTTAAGAAAAAAAATTATCAGACTATGAAACAGCAACAGTAAACTTCCTGTGTTCCCAAAATATATAATAAATGGATATCTACCACCTTCAACCAGAAATATGACAGCATAGCATGAAAACCTTTGAGCATGCTGGCCTAATGAATACCCCTGTGAAATAACACACAATCATATGATAGGCAATGTTTAAATATCAGTAAAACATATGGCCTCTAGTGCAAAGGGCAGGGTTTCTTAGAGCAAGTGTAGTGTAGCCAATGTACATCATGGACACTGAGACTTTCCCTGAAGTAAGGTACAAGCATCTGTCCACCCAAACAGCAGCTGTGCACCTGATATTTTCAGAATGTGAATGCTAAACTAGGTGGTATCCACTGGGTGACCAAAAATACTTTGCATTAATTAATTTTGAATTAATTACTTGACATTAATTACACTTTGAATAATGACATTTATCCATTTAGTCCTTAATGATCCTATTTTCTTGCTTATTTTTCACATGATTATCTTTAAATGTTTGTTTGAAATAGCCAAGAGCCTGTATTCAGGTGTGCTGGATTTGGCTGGGGTAGAGTTGATTTTCTTTGTGGTGGCTGGTATGGGGCTGTGTTTTGAATTTGTGCTGAGCACAGGGTAACAATAAAAAGACATTTTTGTTATGGCTGAGTAGGGCTTACACAGAGCCAAGGCCTTTTTCTGTTCTATGACCTCTCATGTGTGAGAAGAGCAGAGCAGATTAGAAATAAGGGAATAGCTTCATAAGTAAGTATTTGCAGAAAGAATTTCCTTGGCTAAGGAGAATACATGTTGACCACATGAAGGCAATTTTTTGACCCCTTTCATGCCACTTAGTTTCTAAATAAATAGGACAATCTTGTCTGGAAAAGAGCACTAGATTATTAAAGCCAAGAGGTAAAGAACAAGCCAAGTTTTTGAGCTCTGCACATTTTACATTGTCTGCATATAAGTGAGTTACATTTGCAAGGGGGATAAATACAAAGCATATCACTGATGTGCAAGGCTAATTAATTAAATTCAACCAGATAAACAGGACAAAGCATAAAACTCTATTATATCCACCAAAATTCCCATTTCTCAAAACCTCACACAAACAAATACTATCTGGCATCATGCCAGCAAATCTGAAGTGTTCTGGACTACATCATTTATCAGGAGTAACCAATTACCTTAATCTTCTAATTTGATTTCCTAGTATGGATAACCAACTTCTATATCTTTGTTTATCCTAAAATACAACTGAGTATCATTGCTTTAAAGTACAAGAGCCTTGAATCTCCTCTCCTTAGGGGACAAACTACTGGATTCTGTCAGCTGCTGTACTCTGGTAACTCCTCTTTGCAAAGACCTCCTTTTCCCAAAAAGTGCTTTATTACACATATGCTCGGAAATAGGTATTTTGAACTCAATTATGTAAGCAATCTCTAACTAGGAAGTCTCTGGGAATTAGCTGTTTAAAAAAAAAAAGAGGCAGTGAAGCAGCTGAAGGCTGTTTGATTTCTAGGATACAGAGAGCTGTTTTAACTCTTTCTTCTCTAGCTTTTAATTAGCAATGTAGCTAAGCATCAGTTTGGGTATGAAGGAGTTACTTGACTCAGGTGTCTGTGGTTGTTCACTGCATGCTTTTATTATGTTCTACATAGAAAAGTGTTTCATGAACCCTTCCAGCTGTGCATCTGTCTGTTTAGAGAATGCTCCTTGTAGCTTCCTAAGCGGTGTTGTGGGATGCACTCGTTGTTTAATCACGTGAATTGAATGTGTGGTGTTCTTGAGCTGCACTGTGGCTTTGCACAGTGAACAAACCCAGAGTGTCCGGCAGTGATGGGGTGAAAGGTGGCAAACGCTCCCTGAGCAGTGGGGAGGTTCAGGAGCTGTCCCCCAGCAGGGAGGGGTTGTGGTTTCTGTAGCATGTCAGCAGTGATAGCCTTGTTATTGTGCACGGGTGGAGGGGGAAGCTGAAGCAGTGCGTGCCTCCAACTCGCCTCTTGCTTTTAGCCTCCAGCATTCCAGCAGAAAACAGTTGCAAAGAATAAAGTTTGTGGTGCAGATGTAAAAGTGGTCTTGTCTCAGCCCTTGAGCAGGGTTTGGTTTGGGCATGGGTTTCTGTGTAAGCCGGGCAATATGTTGTGCCTGTTTTACGAGACTTGAGGGAGTTAACCTCGAAGAAAGCCTACGACTTTGTCCTTGCCATTTCTGATATGAAATTACTTTTATATTTTATTTCTCTTGTCGCTTATAAATGTACCTCCAGTCTCTTCTACTTTCTCTCCCCTATCTAATTATATTTTTTAAAAAGGTGTCATTTTCTGCAGATTTTGAGAGGCATCAGCAGCTCCCTTTCTTTTGGCATCCTAAATAAGATGAACACTGGCTGATAGAGGTATAGCAGTGGGAGGTTAACAATCACCCGCTTTAATCAAAAAACTTTACATTTCAAATGTAATCTAGATCTAGGCTGGGGAGAGCTTTCAAAAAGCTGTGATATTGAACCAAATGGCTGCAGCTTAGATGTTATAATTGGCTATTTTGGGTTATATCATAATTCATTTCTTTTCTATGGATGCTTTTGATCAAATGGGAAGAAAATACATTTTAAACAACTGCTGTAATTAAGATGAAATGACATACTTTTGTTATATTTTTGTCTTCTCATAAGCTATTACATTTTTGGAGTCACTTTCTGTCTTACTGTAGTACCTCCATTCTTGACCACATCTATTCAGAAAATATACTGGTAACATTTTTTTAGAATAGAACCCATTTTATTTCTGTTGCTTCAGAATTTGCAATGTATCATTTTTTCACTGCCTTTTTAACATCTTGGATTTAGAATGGTGGTCCTGTGAGCTGTAAATGAGGACAAAAGGAAGGCTAAAAAAACCCTAATAGAAAAATTTGCTAGAAGTTCATGCATGGCATACGCTTCACTATATTCTGTGGTTTGAGGACCAGTGCCTCTGACTCCTGAAGCAGGCATGAATTTTGCTACTGACTTTGGAAGGGGTAGGTGGAGTCCTCATAGCTCTGCTCAGCCCCTAGTGCTTTCAAATTACATTACTCAATTTCTCACAAGTGGTTCTTGGCTTTCCAGCAGGTGATTTGGTCACTTTCTACAAATAAAAAATGCTTTTCACTTTGAAAATTAGTAATTAGTCTCAGGAGGTAAGTACTGGCTTCATGCCACTAAGAATGGACTTAGAAGGATTTATCAAATTCATCCATGCAACTCTGTTTTAATTGCTCCTGCATTGATGGGAATAATATTTTACTGACAGATATTCAAGTGCCACAATTTAATCTTTACAACTTTTCTTACTAGAATGATATGCGTGCAAACCACGTTCTCTGCCTGATGAAGCAAAGATCACTCTGTAAGCCTTCCTTGTCCTTCTCCTCAAAATGTTTTTAGAGCAACAACCAAAAAAATATATGTTCCATAGTGGGAGCAGCTTCCGTGCTACCCTCTCTTCTGTTAATTTCATCCTGTTCTTACTTGTTCTGAGGCTATGAAGGAGTCAGTGAGCATTCTTTGGGGTGAAGAGCAGAGTAACAGACCATGCCATTGCTACCAGGGCTCTGCTCCTTTCATGCCATCGAGAAAGGCAGCTACTGAGGGAATCTATCTCCCATCCCTGTTGTGGCACTGGGATAGTTGCATCAGTATCATGACCATGGTGGTTTAATGTTAATAGTCATTCGTGGTTGTCTCGGGGTGAGATACTGTTCAAACAAAAAATTAATTAAAATGTGTTAAGTATGGTTTCCCTTAAGGCAAAAGGGCTCCTGCACTCTGGATAATTTTGTCATTGATGAATCACCTTTGGGATTACTCTGATGGCACTTACTTTGTGTGGTTTAATTCCATTTTCCAGTCAGTTTGACTTGGCTACTAACACTAATGTTAGGTTGGGTTTTTTGGTTTTTTTTCAGTTAATGTAAAGTATTCCCTTTTTTCTCCCTTTATTCCTAAGGCAGCCTTTCAGAAGGATGCCAGATACCTTGCAGAAGATACCAGATACCTTGCTTTTCTTATTCATTCCCTTTCAGAAATCCATGCTGACTACTCCAAATCACTTTCTTGGTTTTATATGTCTAGAAGTAGTTTCCAGGATTATTCACTCACTCCATCAGGGGTTGAGTTGTGGTTGACCACCCTACAGTTCCCCAGATCCTTCTCCTTGACCTTCTTCAAGACAGGAATGACATTTGATTTCTTCCTGTCCTAGGGAGCTTCCTTTGATCACCATGACCTTTCAGAGGTAATTGAAAGTGCCATTGTAATGACACCAGCCAGCACTTTTAGCACTTGGGGATGCATCTCATCCTAAATACCTCCTCACCTTTTCCCATTTTTATCTTCAGCTTGCAAGTAACATGAATTAATTAAATATATAACTATATTCAAATGGCAACTACTTCACAACCATCTTTTTCCCCTTAAAGACATAGTTATGTCTTTATAGTAAAGACATAGCATGAGCTCTTGCCCAATGGTACTTTATCAGGTGCAGAATTTAAAATCTTTGACAAACATAACAGAGAAAGTCAACTATTTCTCTTACAGCAAGGAGGGAGGGAAGTTTGCATTTCTAATTTTCCCGTGATAATTATCCTACTGTCATTATTCTGTCTCATGCTTCAGCACAGATTTATAAAGCTGATATCATATGCCTCCTAGGTTTGCTCTCTGAGAAGCAGATAAAATTCTGTCTTTTTACAAGCCTGCAGGGAAGAGCTAATTCAACCAGGTTAGTCATGATTTATGAGCATTTATCCTAATCAGCTTTTCTGACAAGCCTCCCATTGGGATCCCACTAGGTTTGAAGAAGACACAATAATCTAGTGTCATATCTCATTCTGAGATGTACAGAACTTTCCAATTCAGAGAATTCCATCTGAACACTTGGTAAAAGTGACTTGAACTGTAACTGCTTTGGAAAGTTTCTATTTCTAACCTGTTTCCAACAGCTTCCCAGGGCCATTGAATATAGTGTATAGCTCATCTGTGCTTAGTGCTAGGGGTGCTGCTGAGCATTCAGGTGGTGCTCCACATTTTCAATAAATACCAAACTTAATGTATATTATCATTCCAAAATCATCCATTTGGGATAATTAACTCTTTGAAATATAAAGAAATGGAAGCAAAAAAATAAATATTCTCTCAAACTATTAAAAAAAACAGAACTGGGGGCTTCCCAGTCTTTTTCTTTTCCCTGTTTTCCTTCAAGTGATGGATTTTTTAAAATAATGTAAAAAAAATAAAATTTCATCATTGCACACTGAACAGTTGCTGACTTTGGGGGACATTTGGCAACAGTTTCACAGATGGAGAAATATGTGAAGGGCTTCTATGATGTTCTGAATAATGATTTTTCCACCTGGACCTAGTGATGGTTTTATTGCCTCATGTCCACAAGGGATGTTATCTTTGGTACATTTTTTCTGGTTGCTCCCTCCAAGAGTGACATTTAGAAGGAGGTAAATGTTCATTAGATGGAAGATGTAATTCTGATGTGCTTAAGTGCCTACATATCTCCTGAGAGCACTGGACTTTGCTTTTTGGGGAGGCTGATGAGGTACTCAGCAAATTTAATGAACCACTATCTCTTAATGCTTCAATAATAATTTCCTTTTGTATGCTTTTCCTTTAGAATTTGGCTTTTAATATTCACTGTGGCAAGTAGAACTTCTAAAAAATCTGGAGGTGATTACAAAATTCACATGTAAATTGGGAGGGCAAGAGGAAGCATTTGTTACTTTGAATTAACAGACCTAGTGAGGTTAAGGATTTTGGTAATATGGTTTATGTTATCATTCCAACCACAGTTCTCTTCAGATGTATAGGGAATCTAACCTGGGAAAGTCAAGCTCAATTTGAAGACTGATTAATTTGTAATTTTACTTTAGCTCTAAATCTCTCATGGGCAAACCCTGACATTTAGGGGAAGAAGAAACAATGGTTCATGTCAGGTGCAAAGGACATTGTTAGTATTCTGGAGAATGGTGGAGACTCTTTGGTGTCAGAGTTACGTGAGCCTTACAAATGAGGCACAGTTCCAGCAGGTTTCGCTGCACCCTGTGTCCTGGCGTGGACAGGCTGGGATCTTCCTTTCCAAGGAAGCCTGAGGTTTTTAGCTCTTCACAGCTCCTTCTGCCTGGTGATGTCTGGAGTTTCAATACCAAGCAGGGTAGCTGGAATTCAGCGTTCTGGAAGGACGTCAACCAATGTTTCTAAGCAGCAGAAGTGATCAGCCATTTAAACTTCTGTAGCTGATGATTACAACTTTAGCTCTCCTGTAAGCTGCACCTGGGAGCTTAGTTATTTAATAAAAGCAGAGATGTTAATTAATTAATTAGAGGGAAAGCTTTTACTAGCTGGAACAGCTTTTAAAACAACGGCTCTTATCTTCCAGGAAAGCTAGAGGTAAAAAACTTCCTACAGTCAAATGAATTAAAAGTAAAAAGAATAATGAAGACTAGAAAGTGTACAGAGCATAAGTTCACTGAAAGCCATGTCCTTATCTGGATTTAAACTGCCAGATTTTTTTTATTATCAGAGCCTCCACAAACACACTTTTTTACCACTTCATTTGCAGCTCTTATCCTTTGATGGTATTTTTATTTTCAAAAAAAAGTATTGCTCCTTTTTAGTGGGAAAGTGTACACTTTATAAAATGTTTCAGAGAAACTAATGATTCCCACTCACCGCTCAGGCAAGGTTAAAATTTCTGAATTGCTATCTACTTTTTGAGTAAAATATGTATTTCTTTGGTTTCCTGGGCACAGTGATAAAAGCATTCCAAGTTTTTTATAGCTTATGCAAGCAGAGAGTTTTCCTTCTGAAAACTGCATTTAACTGAAAAAAGGGAGAGGGAATTAGTCCACAATCAAAGTCCACTTTCAGAGTGTGGGCTTATTTCAATAAATATTTCAACTGCTTTTTAATATGCAGTTTTCATTTACATTTAGAATTAGCTTCTGCCCACCTCTACTTATTGTCATACAAATAATTGGTGAGTTGTGAAAAATGAAGTATTTTACCCTGCAAGCCTTACGAGCAAATACTTTTTACTGGAAGAAGCTCATCTTTGTCCCTGATGGAAAACCTTTTCTTCCACTGTTCTCTGTAACTAGGAGCATTCCTTTTAACAGGTAATAAAGCATCATGCCACAATCCAAAGGCTACCTTGAGGCAATCTAAATATTCCTTTATAGGAAAAAAGAAAGAAAAGCAGACATTGACTGGTAGTCAGAATACATCTAATGCCCCAAGGCATAAATTTGCAAATCAGGAAAAATTAGTGTCCTATGTTATAAAAACATTGATGTGAATTTTTAATATCCTGAAGTTCAGGGATGTTCAATTCCAGAATTGTGGCTCAGCCCACCAAAAAGAAATGAATCATCTAGAAATTGTGGTGACAGATGCATGCTCAGAATATTTATACCACAGTTGGGATTGATAAATGAATTTAGACAGTTTAGTTTGTAGACTTTCCAGTGCTGTTTCTCTGTCATCAGTTTGGTGCTTGTGTTCATTTTTACAGAGCATGAGGTGTATTCACACTGACCTCCTGTTAGCAGTTGTATCTGAGAAATTGGCTAGGAATTATTAGCTCTCTTTTCAACACCTTTTATTCTACACTGGGGAAGTTCTTTAAAGATGTTATGTGGGAAGCCTACCCCCAGATAACAGTAAAAAAATTACTTGCAGGACACATAACTGGTGTGTGTTAAAAAAAACAGGGAATTTTGCATGTGTTTAGTGAAGTAGCCAGCTCACGTCATTTCAGGCAGCAGAGCAGTCCCACCTGGCATGTTGCCACAGCTCCAAACTTTCTCAGTCAAAAGCTGCCATGGGTGTACACACTGATAGACATGGAATTACGTGCTTTGGATGAAATCCTGCTTCTGCTGAAGTCAGTGGCAAATTTCCCATTGATTTTCCTGGAAAGCAGTAACCTTGTTTCATACACCCAGCCTGTTTTATGCGTGAACCTCCTGAATTACATTATGCTAATGTTTTACCTTGCACACACTAAAAATGGTGTCCTGTATTTGTAGTCTCTCAGTAAACACTGGGTTAGGTCAGCTTGAACACCACAGGTCCTGCAAATTCAGCAGGGAGTTTGCCAGGTCAACAGACTTGTACTGACTTGGGCAGTAACACCTATAAAAATGTTGAGGTCTAGGCCTGTACCCTACTTCCACTCATGTTCAAACTGGAACAAGTTCAAAGTTTGTTCACCACTGCTACCAGGACCACTTAGGGACATTCACTTCACCCACTTAAAAATAGATTCAAAGCTTGTCCAAGCTGAAAAGGAATTGAATTGTAGCTGCATGCTTCCATCCTGCTATGGGAGATTAAGTGTCTCAACAAAGGGTAGAAGGTCAGTGAATTTGCCAACACTTTAGCTTTTCAAGGGGCCATTGTTACCCATGTTGATTTATATCAGTCAAGCCTTGATCTAAATCACTTTTCCATTCTTTAGAAAAAGGCTCCTGTCCTGGAAGTAGACCCACGTGAACAGACAATAGTCCCAATGTAATTTCATGGTCTTCTCTGGATTTATATCCTGGGTGAGCCTCCAGTGTTCCTCCAGTGTGATAGGCACAACAGGCAATAAAAGGTGTATACAGGAAGACACACAAAATATTCTACAGCTTTATGAGACAGCTTCAAGAGTAGCATTTGTCTAACCCAGAGCAATGAAATGCAGGCTGTCAGGAGCACAGAAGGACATTTGCAGTGGCAGCGAAACAGAAAGACAAACAGTCCAACTAAGGATTTTGATCTATCAAAAGAAGAAAAGTCTCATGAAGAGCAGATGAACAAAACATATTTTGTGCTTCCTTTCCTTTTAGCACTGAAAAGCAAGGAAGATTTATGGATGTTTGATTTCATCTTTATGATGAAATGCAACAAGAAGTACTTTTAATACTGGTTTAATAAAAACACTACTGGTTTTCTTTACTTTACAGTTTGGACTGTGTTTGTCTTTTGTTCAAGTAAAAGCATAACTTTTTTTTTTTAGTGGTGATGGCTTTGGTGGTTTGTTCCCCTCCCTGAGAAATTAGATATACATTAATTGAGCTGTACATTAATTGTAACAGTCAAAAATCAATTGTTAAACCAAAATGGGATATCAGTGTATAGTGGTATCCAGTAAATGCACTAAACAGGGAAGCTGTCCTCTTTTTGGATGTCAGTTATGTCTGTAATTATAAAGAGCATTTCTTACAAAATGCTATGGAGTGCTAGGGATAAAGTAAAAGCTATAACTGACTTAGCTCTTAAGTTCAGGTGTGATATTAGTGGTGATCTGTGAACAACATTTTATTCAAAATGAACATTGACTGAAAACACAATGCAGTCTATAATGTAAAAATATTAATGCTTAAGCTGATAGAAAGTCTGGAATTATTTCCACTCCATTTACTTACATTTTTAGATACAGTGCTGATCATGTTTACTTCAGAGAGGTTATTTTGTTACTATCCTTCTTTAACTTCTTTAAGTCCTGACCTATGTCAGATTTAATAAATAAATAAAGCAAACAAACAAACAAAAAAGCCAAAATCAGCAAAACAACCCAACCAAAAAAGCCTCAGAACAAATCTTTGTAAAAAGGAGCTTCTCCAAAATGGGAGCTGCTATAAAAAATGAAATCTACCAAAGCGTCTCATATGTTGTAGTTTGAATTATTGTGGATTTATTTAAGGGAAACATAATTAAAAGAGAAACTTCCTGAACACACTGCCTCATTTCTTCTATTAAAAATTATTACTCATCTTCATCTAAATCATCTTTACTTCATTTATAATTAATCAAGGTTATGATGTGCTGAAATAAACAAGAAAAATGTCAATTTTGGTATTCCAATTAATTTAACTCATTCAAATGAAGAACTACAAAGACCTCTTTTCAGCTGTAGAAGACAAATACTGTTAGGATAAAAGCAGAAATAACAATCCTGAAGTATTGCTAGGTAAATGAGGCTAGATTGAGCTATGGTCTTCGTTTGTCACAAACTCTTAGTATTGCTTAAACAGGGGGAATAATGAGCATTGTTTTCTCACTTCTTCAGAGATGTACATGGAAATGTATCCTTGACAAGGACTTGAGCACTCCAAAGGGCACTGAAAGCTATTGGGGTCTGGAAGAAAATATTTTATGTATCCTTAAAAGTATATATATTTTTAAATTGTGCTTTTTTTCACCATTATCCCATTCACTTTTCATTTCCTTTTTTTATGTATGTTTTTATAATGTAAATAATATGTTAGAAAAGTAGCACATGTACATTATTTGCAAATATAAATATACGGGATGCGTATTCAAAAAAGTTTACTGATAGCAGTGTGAGATCAAAAACTGTTGGTCTGGAGAGCAATTATCCACATGACAGGTCAACACTAGATATAATTTCTGATCATACAATTGTCTGGTGATACTGATCATGCATGGTTGCATTGGAAATGGAATTAAATCAGCTTCAGTGCTTGAAGAGTTTGCAGAAAGGCTCCTGTTCATTTTTAGAAGATAAAGATGTTAGAAAGGTGATAGGAAGGTTAGAATGCAAGAAAGTGATTTTCAACTCAGAAAAATGAAAGAAAACAGTTTTAGGAAGAAAAATCCAAATAATTAACAGTGACTCAAGAAATCTGTAAACCAGTTGTGCAGATAGGGAGTTATTAGATAAGGGAGAGTGGCTGAAATTTGAAACAAAGCAGCACAACTGGTCAGAAGGATTTTGAGTAGTACTGCAGTTAAATGCATTATGGAATAGAAATTAATCATTTATGTTGACTTGGCTCCACTATGGCTCTGTCAAGAAAATTGCATTTTTCCCAGGTTATTGCTGTATCAGAAACCTGTGAACACCGAAATGGAAGAAGTTTAGGACCAGTAAACTACTATGGAAAAGATCACAGTTATGAGATCATGCATAGAAATTAAAATATTTATTCAAACACACCTTTCTTGCAAAAGAAAGGAGGAGAAGCAGACGAAGGAGAATAGGGTGAGGTGATACGGCTTAAAATATTTTCACTGTCTCAGTGAAGAGTAGAAGAAATGAGAGAAGTGTTAAGCAAAGAAAAATAATGAAGTTTTCTATATAAAATTTTTAATGACAACAGGATGATGATTAATTACTTAAATTTTTGTAACATTTCTGGTACTATGTGTTTTCCAAGAACATAAAGAGGTGTTTCAGAGTTTAATGTTTCAAAGATGGACAATTGCTGAAAAAACACAGGTTTCTGAGATCTATAGGGAGTCTGTCTTGGTACTCGGTTATTTTATATTTTTTGTCGTGGTGTTCTGGGAGAAAATACATGAGACATATGCAGTGAGGTTACTTCAATGATGGCTCCATGTCATGCAAGGATGAGAGAAGCACTCAGTCCATTCCTATGGGTGTGCAGGCACTCTGGGATGGTGGGTTATACCAATCTGTGGGTGCTGAGGCTGCTTGGAAATGCTTCTGTATAATGAGGAAAGAGGTCATTACCTAGGGGCTTGCTACGAATAAGGTGAAGCACCTGTGTAATTGCTTGATAGGATCAACACAATTATTTTTTCATAGGGAATTGTTTTCCAGATCAGATTCAAGGTTGCTTTTTATTAAAGTAAATTATTTGTCTTTCGTTTCCCTCAAAAAATTTACTTTTTTAAAAGAGCAGTTGAGTCCTGATGTATTTTTAAGCATAAAGTACAATTGATTTCAAATATAAAATGAACAACACTAAGTGAAACATCTTTATGAAATGATGTAACCCTTTTCTAGTGTGTTTAAGTCATGCTATTTCTGTTATTGCACAAGTCTCCACAGAGCTGCGCGAGCACAGTTCTAATATGGTTGGAAGGTCTTGTGGCTTTTATAATGTGCTAGACAAATGTAGGCATTAATCAAACCTAATTCACTTCTGCCAGCAACTTCTTCTTATCCCTCTAAATAAAAACTGCCAGAAACACACCACAAAACAAATCAGCCTTCCTTCTGCAGTTCCTGTGTCAACCCACCAAAACCATTCAGCAAAGGATGTCTCACAGAGCTGCTGCTCCAATGCTGATCCCAGGATGTGGTTCTGTCATTACATTGCTCACGTTGCCTGTGTCTTAATTGGCTCAAAAGACCTTTTGTGACATAAAGTGACAAGACTCACACTGACCCAGTTCTGAACTCACAATGCAGATAGCTAACCACAGAAGATTTATACCTTAAAAAACCTTCTGCAGGAGGCATGATCAGACACTGGAACAGGTTTCCCAGGGAGGTTGTAGAGTCTCCCTCCTCAGAACCCAAGTGGACTCAGTCCAGAGCAACCCGCAGTAGAAGACTTTGCTTTGAGTGAGGGAGGTTGGCCTGGATGATTTCCAGAGTTCCCTGCCAACCTCAGGCCTTCTGTGATTCTGTGAAGAAGGTATTTCCAGCAAACAAATGTTCTGTTCTGCCAGTTGTGGTATTTCTAGTTTCTGCATGATCTCTGCTCTTGTACCACTCTCTCACTTAAATTGTGGCTTAGGGCTATCTGAAAACCTGGCTTTGTGTTGAAAACAGTGAATTTCTCTATTCACTTTTGCTTACTAGTAGTAACTAAGCAATGGTCAGAAGATGATCATGTTACATATACACAGTCTTATTATTGACTGAGTAGCAGATTAGTAAAGAACATCCTTTAGGGATATTTTGGATGAGAGAGCAGTGCAAAGACAAAGTGATATAAGAAAATGCTGACCTTTATTTCACTGTATTAGAGACTCTTTTGTGTCTTTCAGGATCTCAGAAAGAGTAAGAACACAAGATCTGACAGTTGTATTTAAATAAGTTGAGTAATAATGCATGTATTTTATATGATGTAATTTTTAAAAAAAAGCTTCAGAATTTTTATTTCTTGCAGTGGATGGAAAAAGATGGAGAATGACAATACTAGGAATCATTTGCCTAGGAGCACATGCTTAAACTTAATTCCCACTGTAAGCCTTCATGCAGGATCCAAATGCTTTCTTTCCCAGTGCTCTTCAGGCAATCTCCCAAGCCCACAAGGCTTCCCAAAAGAAGTCCTTTTAGTATGACCCACATGCCCTCAGTCTGGATGTGAAAAGGAAGTTTCCAGAATTTCAACCTGAGATGCCAAAATCCACATCGTCATGATTAAACTGTCTGTGATTATGTTTTCTTAGAAGAGGAGAAAAGGCCCTGTGGCTTTCCAAGTTGTATAAGTTCATGAGATCCTCAGGTTCCTTGCAGATTTTAGATATGTCCTCTGTTATGGCCACTGAAGAACCAAATGTACAAGTGAGTGGGACTCCTCAGACTAAGTCCACAAGGGAAATACTCTACCTGACTGAGAAACCTTTTTCTTTCACTGAACCTCAGGCCAGAATGATTAGGACATATCTTGATACCTGAGAGGGATAATACTCTATCATTTCAAAGCATGCACCTCATACTTAGTGCATACTTGTCATTCATTTTCCAGCCCTTGCTGGAAAGCTCTTGCCTGTTTGTAACTATCCTTCCCACTCTGCAGATCCAGGAGGCACCACATTTATCCTTTTCCTGATTTACAGGACAACATTTTGAAGGAGTATTACCTTCAAAGGGTAATGAATGTGAATCAATGTATTTTGATTTTAAAAAAGTGAAAGCCAGATAGAGTGGAAAACCATAAATCATTGTTTACTAAGGGTCAAGTTGGCAGAATGGAATTGTTGTACATATGGCTGGAAGCTGTTGCTGTGCCAGGCAGGAAGGAGGCATTTGCTGGCCAGCTGTTATTTGAATTAGGTATTACACATCTCGGTTCTGTCCGGCACAGGTGTCATGGAGACACACAAGAAAAAATTAATACCCTGTAGCAAGTGAGGGAAAGGGGGAAATGAATACACCCAGAAGCTCTATTTGTCCTACTGCATACAGAATGAATTGCCTAATGTATCTCTCTTCATTCTGAGAAGTAAGCAACAATACCCCCATTTTGCAGGCTAGAAGTTTAGGCACAGCTGAGTGAGGTCACCTCATCAGACTTCACTGGTTAGGTGCTCCAAAGCAGGAGAGTAAACCCCAGTCTCCAGAGTCCCAGATTAATGTTGGAACCACTTAATGAACCACTGAGTCTAGTGTCTCAGATGTGTGGTAATTCTGTCTACTTCTACTCAAGTCCCATGCTTGGGATGGTTTTCCACGTAAGTGTAATGATTTTTCAGTGGTATTGTTCAGATCTGAGCTGATAGACACCTCAAGAACATTGCTGAAAATTGCCTTTCTGGAAAACATTTGTATTTATAAATGGGGACTAATAATTAATGAGTTTGTCCACTTAACCTATTGCTAGGGCACTTTGAATATTCCAGGGTCTGCTGTAGACATGAGTTAGTTAATGGGAAAGGTCAGTCAGCACTTATTACCATTAAAAACTCATTTAGATCTGCTGATCCCCTTGATGGTGCTTTGGTTCTCATGGCACACTGGGTTTTATACTCCTTTCCAGTGGTTGGAAGCAGGGTTGTTTCAATGCTCCTTTTGAAAACCAGTGACAGCACTCAGAGGATGAGTTATGTGTCACGGTGCACGTAGATCATTGCTGCTACATCTGAACTGCTCTTGAACCTCACTCCACCTTCCTCCTACTCTTTTAACTCTTACCAAGTCTCTGGAAAGGTAGAAGAGCTGTGAAATGGAAGGGTTTTGGTGTGCCTGCTGCACATTTTTCTTGCCCTCTTGCCCAGCTTCCAAACTAACCTTCAGATACCCTGCATATCATTCCTGGCGGTCAACTATCAAGACAGCCAAGGTTCAGGTATTGGAAGGGAATCTGCCCTGAGCTGAGCTGTCAGCAGCCAGTAGGGGTACAGGCTGTAGGAAGGTATAGCCACAGTGTCTTCTGTTTGTTTGGGATTGTGGTTTTTTCCCCTGCTGTGTTTTTTTGAAAAGCCATTTGCCAAGAATGACAGAGAGATATAATGATGGGACATAGCTGTGAACTCTTCTGGGTTAATAAAGCATGCCAGTTAGAATGAGGGCAATGTGGGCTCTGCTCCAAATTCATACATATTCAGGTCATCTCTACGGGTGAAGAAATGTTTGAAAATGTGTTTTTAATCATGCAAATACGGTTCTTTAGTGACCATATTCATCCACAGTTTCTGTGAACCTGCAAAGTTATGCTTTCTATCTGGTTACTAGAAATTTCCTCGTGTATTCCCAAGAGAGAGGCATAGTTAATATGGGATGTCTGTTTGCTGCTGAGCTGACCTTACTCGGCACTACAAATCAATAAATCACAGACAGACATTTCTGTGTCACCTTTCTCAGGATATGAATTCTCCTACTTGAGTGAGCATTTCTATTTTAGAGCAGTGTAACCTACATGGGCATGTAAATACTGCAGTCAACACCACAGTAGCTCTTGCTGAAGAACTCGTGGTACAGGCACTAATACCTGCTGTGTCTGGTTTGTTCGCTTGTCTCTTCTGCACTAGGTAGATCAGGTCTGCTTGGTTTTAGCACATTCTATTAGAAAAGTAAGGTTAGATTTTCACACTATGCAAAATATTTAAGTTTGTGTCTGATGCTGTGTATTAAGAATGGCATATTGATATTTTTTAGCTATAGGAACACAGTGGTGTGTGTCTTTTTTTGTTTCTTGACAGAATGTCATGCACAATTACTAATGAAAACAATAATAAAAATCTTCATTCAACTTCCAGCATAGAGGAAACTTCCTGGTTTTGCCATTTTCATCTGCCATGTGAAAGATAAATAAAAAGAAGGTTTAGAGTCTAAACCTAAATTAGTCTATTAGAGGGAAACCCAGCAATGTGACTACCTTACATGCATTTTTAAGTGTGTAATTTTTTATCTAGTTTTCTCTTCCTTTTTTTTCCCCATTTCTCTGAATGTCCAAATCAGTGTTTGGATTCTGTGGAAGCACCTGCAAACTGCACAAAATCAAACTCAAATTATAGCTGTCATATCATTCTCATTAGTCTGTGTCCCAAAACAATTCAATGTACTAATAGAAATGTAGACAGCTAAAATTGATAAAGGTTTAATCTGGATGATTTTTGAATTGCTTTCCTGGCAAACAAGACTGAAATAAGCCAAAACTCATTTCTTCTGTATGAATGAGTATGATACTCCCTGCTGGATGGTTTTGATTTTTGAGCAGTTCCATTCCTAATTTATATGTCATTCTCCAGAAACAAAGGATGGGCCAAAATTGACAATTACCTTGTTTTAAACTGTCATGTTTCTAGCAAGCAGCCAGCCTCGCTCAGCTGACAGCAGCAGCAGCCTTGCCAGAATCTCAAGGCTTAATCATCAGAGGAATCACTTAAGATTCCTGGTCTAGGAAAAGGTGTCCCTGCCCGTGGTGGGGTGTTAGAACAAGATGATTTTAAAGTCCCTTCTAACCCAAATAATTCTGTGATTTCTGCATATATTCTAAAGTAGTATTTGCTGAGTGCTGCCTAAACAGGTATCTTCGTCTGCTTAGGTTTGCTTCTATTTTTTATTCCTAAGGAAGTGAGTATCTGCTTTTCCAAAATATCTGACCTCGAGCTAGGTTGATGTGGTTGATGTGGGACTGAGATGCACAGATGGGTATCTGTCATGGAATTACAGCTTTCAAATGCAAGGACAAGATCTGCTTTCAGAATCAATTGATGACTGGGGTTTGTACTCCTTTGGGGTTTCTCTGGAAGGTTATATTGGAATCACAAAAATGCAGAATGCCTTTGGTGCAAATGACACCCAATTCAGACTGCTGAAATATATGGGCAGAAAGTTTCATGGCTTATTCCACACAACCACTGGATTCCTCTCAGTGAATTGAACAGAGGAATTTCTAGTTAAATAGATTCTTTAAAAAATAAATTTAAAAATTCTCATACTATTTGTTGTGTCCTAAAAGGCTTTTTTGTTGACTCTGAACCTCCTTTAACACATCTAAATCTAGTCTGCCCTTCATAGTGGCAAAAGATTTTGAAAAATCTCTGCTTTTATCAGTCCAGCTCTAGAAGACTGAATTAACAACACAAGTCTAACAGAGCTTCTTGAACTGCAAAAACTAAGCCAAATACCAGTTTTATCAATTTGCTTTGGAAAATGGAAATGCTAATTATTTATGGAGTTGTGCAGTATTTCATGACATGCAATTTCGTTTCTGACAGGTCACATAATTATGTTATGGGGGATGGGATTTGCAAATGCAGGGTACTGATCTAAGCCCCTTCACACCAAAAAGCTTGGATGGTTGATAAGAATTAACCTCATTTTTTTTCCTTTCTGATCCCTTTTCTCATAAGTTTTTATGAATTATAGATATGCTCATGCACGTGCACAAGTGTAAGAGAGTGCATATTTTCTTCAGGCTTTTTAATTGTGACTTTCATTGAAACGACATCTATGATATAGAGTCTTGAAGGGATTAAAACAGAACAAACTTTCTGTACATATATTGGAACAATGAGGACTTTGATGTCTTTACAGATGCAGTGGTGTCTCTTTTGTCCAGATAAAAAGCTTCAAACAACATGGAAAAAAGGACTTGTTCTGAAAGGTATGGTATTGTTTTTAATTTTTATACTTTTTTTTTTTTTCCCTCTCAGATATTATGACCACCATTAAATCTTGTTCCTAAGCCCCACACGTACATACCTTTTAAATAGATCCCAACCAATTCCTTGGGAAGCCTGTTTCAATGCTTGGTAACCCATTTGGTGAAGGGATTTTTCCTGATATCCCACCCAACCTTCCTCTAGTGCAACCTGAGGCCTTTTTCTCTCATCCCACCACTTGTAGCGGGTCGCTGGCCATTTCCCCTTGGATTATGGGGGCTTCATTCTGCTCCTCAACTCTGTCTTCAAGTTTAACCAGCTGAGTACAACAACTGGTTTTATTGTTAAGGACTGAGGAAAAGAAGACATTAAGTACCTCAGCCTTTGTGTTTCCCTGTGAATCCAGTAGAGGGCAAAGACTCTCCTTAGCCCCCCTTTTGTTGCTAATATATTTCTAGGTACATTTTAATTGTCTCTTATGGCAGTAGCTGAATTAAGTTCTAGTTGGCCTAGAGATTTCCAGTGCTCTGCTGAGCCTTATAGGAACTATTCCACATAACTATCTTTTTCTTAGGTAAAATTATAGGTGGCATTTTTAAAATGAATGTCTCCTTTCTTCCATTTGTATTAAGTGTGACCTACCTTAACTTATGCAGTATCTTTTCCCAAGGTAAAACCAAACAAAATTAAAAGAGCAAGAATGTTATCTTTCTAAAGGTCATGTCTCTTATGATTAATGTGCTGTTCTGAACACAAATATCACTTAGCAATTATAATGTGAATGCAACTACCAAATTTTTAAGAGAAAACCAGCATGTTTGTGTGTTTATTTAGAGTTATGCTAGCCAAAGCCATTTGGAGGATGAATGTTTCCCATAGGTATCCACTTTATCCACAAATCAAACAAAAAAAATTTTAAAGACTATGAGTTTTTTGTATTTTCACATTCCAACCTGTGATTTTGACCTGACATTTCTCATCTGCCTTAGATGAGTGGCTTCTGTGCTAGCTTTTATTCCATTGTTAAAAACATGGTTAATAATGTGGAAGGTGAAGGGGGAATGCTCATAGAATAAGGATGAAGGCAGAAGGAGCTTTGTGTCTTTGGTGATTGTAATTACTTCCTTTTTTTTATTTTTTTCCTTTCTTGTACAGCCTGAAAGTGCTGCATGGACTGTCCTGAAATGCCAACTGCCTGTCAGTGTCATCCATCAAGGGTCGAGCAAGGACTCGCAGTGACAGACACCTCTGCCTTAAAGGTAATTACTCCAAACTTCCCAACACTGTATTAAGCATTGGTAATAAAGCACCACGCTTAAGGCCAGCGTGGAATGAAAGGTTTAGCTTCATGTTTATTTTATAGCTGCTTTATTTACACTTTCCCATATTCTGGTGACATAAATTAATCTGCTTGCTCTCTTCAGGTTGCCTGAAGTGCCTGTACGGATCCAGGCACGGTGTTACCTGGCGCAACAGCAAACTGCATCGATGTCAGCGCTCCTGATACCAACAGTCAAAGGAACACAGCCCTGGAACTCAGGCAGCTCTGTCCCTGCCTCTGGGTGACCTTAGAGAAATGCTTTGTTGCCTCTCTGCTTCAGAGTCCCCTCCCCTATCTAGAGAAGAAATCCAGTGTACCCCCAGCTGGATAGCTGCAGCAGAGATACAGCATATCACTTGGGGCCTGTAATTTAAAACTAAGTTTTCTGATTCTTTACTAATTTCACTATCACAAATCTATATTTTTTCAGTCAGAAATTTAAAAATCAGAGTAAGCAGACTGGGGCTGGAAGGATTAATATGTTTCCTTTGATACTAGAATTCTAGTATTTTGGACTGTGCACTGCATTTCTTTCCTCAAAGAATGCATATAAAATGCTATTTGCTGACTTCTCATCTATATAATTAAAGCAAGCCCAATTATCAGAAGGATTCTTATGAGGCTTAGCTGCTCTCCTACATATTCACTGTCTCACATCCATTAAAAATATCTTCTAACTTTCCCTTCTGGAGTAAATATATAGAAAAGTTAGAGAAATTATCCTACTGTCAATTTATAGAGAGAAAAACATGGCAAAATAGGTTACATTCGTTTTTTTTTTTCAAATTCAGTAGTTATCTGAAGAGCTGTGGATTTTTTAACTTGTTTGATCTGTGAATGCAACCAAACATTTCTAATCTCCATCAGATGTTGTGAAGCTGTGCTTTTTTGCTCTACACTGTTTTGAACACATCATGGTAATGGTCTCCTTCCTCAGGACCCCGAGAAAAGAAACATAAGGGGCCCTGGCCATGTACATCCAACCACAGATTTTATTTTGATTTAATTTATCTTAGTGAGGAATTGCATCCTCCATTTGTAGTGGGCATTAAATATCATACAGCTCTCTGTGAGCAAGCATGCAGCCCATATTCTTCAGGATGCACCATATTGCTAAACAAAGAGCCTCTGCACAACCTCAGTGTCATAGGTACAGCTCTGCTTCTGTCTGCCCCTGCCTTTCTGAGGCACAGGTACTGTGGGAAGTACTGAACTTGTCAGTAACACTTCTAGCACATACAAAGTAAACAACCAAAAACTGGTAATGCAGTCTGCTTTCATATTAAAATGGGATGAAGAAGGTTTCTCCTATTTTGAAAAGTGATCTTCCACAATATTCTGTTTATTGGCAAATGCTCAGTGTTGTTATGCTGCTTTCTCAATGGGGAATGCCCAGGATGAATTTTAAAGCAATCAGGAATACAAGGAGGACTTTAATAGCACCAGGTGTGCTGGATAACCCAGAGCTTATCTCAGCAGATGGCAGAGAAGGTGGTGACACTCTTCTGTGCACTGAGCAGGAAAAGACCTCAGCTGGACCCAGTGATTGCTGAGATTGTCAGCCCAGCAGCTGTGGTGACTTGGACAATATTTTCCATATCGTAAGAAGAAATTCTCCAAATCAAAAGATTTGCTACTATGTAAATATGAATCTTTGGGTTGATTAGAAGAAATGAGAAAAAAAAAATTCTGATGCTCTTTCAAAGTTTGTTTCAGAAGTAGTTGAAGCTGCCTGTAGCCTTTCTGAACTCTGTCTGTGCCATTTTGCTGAAGGGTACCTGCTTTGTTTATTTGATAAGACTCCTGGAAGTGCCAAAGTAGAAGAAGCTTTCAGATGTGAGCATAATTCAATTTCTGTATGGAAAGTGCTTTGACTCTTCTGTAACTCTGCTTTAACTTCCTCAGACTGAAATTCTAGGCAGTGGTAGAAAATGCTGCCTCATAGTCTGTCTTGTCCTCTTACCAGCTTTGCCTGATACTATACTGGCCTGCAAGGAAAAAATGGAAGGAACTGGATTTTAGCCTAAAAATCTGAGAGATGCAGCAGGCTTTAAATATATTAAAAGTTTCTGCAAGGAGGAAGAGGAACAAACTGTTCTCTTCAAGCTGTGAGGCAAAAAGTAGTTTGCTTGAACTGGAACAAAAGCAGATTTAGGAGGAGCTTTGCAGAAAGAATGCTCCAGTGACAAAGATAATTGAGGACTAGAATAGATTTTGTATAGAGGCTGGGGAAGCTGGAGGTTTTTAGAGTGGTTACGGAACCATCTGGCAGAAATGCTTTAGTTGATTTGGGGCGGGTGGATGCACCAGCTGATCCATTTCAGTCTTTCTTACTCCTTCCTAGGATTTAGCAGTAAGAGCCTAAAGAAAGGGGAAAGACTACACCAGGCATCCACAGCAGGGTGACTTTCATATTCCAGTGTTGAAAATACAACTGTAATAACAAATTTTGTCACAGGCTATGCAGCTCTAGTCAGGCAGGCCAAGTATTCTCTGCCACCTTCCCATCAGGCACTTGCTGATTGCTGGATCATTTGCTTTACAGTAATATGGGATTTTTTTTGAGTATTTGTTAGAGAGATGTGCGTGGGTTTGATTTACAATAAAGCATTGTCAGTTTGAAAAGGATTGCCATTATGCACATTTGTATTAAGTTGAGAAATGGGATAGAAATTCTCATCTCAGATCATATGCTTTCCTTTGCTTTGTATTTTGTGACTTTTGAGTAATAAAATTACCTGATGGCATGCAGGGTTAATCTAGTTTATTCTTCCTATAATCAGCAAACTATTTGTAACTGGAGGTGAAGGGGTTAGTTTGTCTGTAATATCTGCATAAATCACACAGTGTTAATTTAAAAAGTTAATTTATTTCATTTCACTAGCAAATATTCTGCCTCCAGAAATTATCCTTTCTGTGAAAACCATTCTGACTGTTTTCTATTGTCTATTAACATGATGCTATGAGGATATTTTCCATAGGAATGCTCAGACTTAGAGCTGTGCCCACCTGCAATGATAAAACTAGAAAAGCAAATTGCATTATCCTCTCAGTAAGCATTTTAGTTCTTTATTGTTTTAACCTGTGTTCTTGTAAATCAGCCAGAGCAATCAGTTTTAATGACTCCTCTAAGAGAAGAACAAACAGCAGTGGAAAAGATCTGCTCTTTAAGTTTAATCCTGAAAAGAAAAATAATAGAAGAGGCACTGCATTTTCCCCTCATCAAAACCTCCAGTAAATAACCAATTCTCATTTCTTGCCCTGTGCTGGAGGTTGTGAGATTCCTGAGCATATGAACAGTAAAGCTGAAAGTTGTTTTTCAGTGTTTGCTGTGAACAGCAGCAATTCAGCAATCTGCTCAAAGGACTGCACCAGCAGTAGGGAACAACGTGGCCATGGTCCAAAATAATCTGATTCTGGTCATTACATATTTAGTGATCCCCAAATAAGTTTGCATCAATTAAGGGCTCAGTTTGTTTTCACTAAACCCAGTGCATGACTTCTCAGCTTAATTCAGCTGAGCCATCCCTTCTGCCAACCACCCGTTCAAAAATGTATTTCTCTGACATGCTTTGGTTTCTTAAAGGAGAGAAAATTTGGAAAACCTTTAAGGACTACTTTAAGGAGTATAAAACCAAGATGACTGACTTTTCTGATTGCCAGGCATCTGCTCCTTCCAGTTGTGGGGAATTCCCTCAAAAGTAGTGTCGAGTGCCCTAAAAAGAGATGGCAAAGACAATGAATTTTTCAGATCTGCTAGAATTCTCTCTTTTCTCAGCAGATAGAATGTCTTGATTCGTGAATTCTTAAGATTATAAATTATAACTATAGAATCATAAAACAGTTGTGATTGGAAGGGATAACTGGAAGTAATCATCCAAGACTTATAGATGTTCTAAAAGTAATGGGTTATAGTAACTGCATTCTAAATCTGGTAGCTTATTTAATTGTTAGATGACTATAGGAATATTTTGGAGACTTAAGGCCAGGAGCCTTCTTCTACGGAGAGGAGGGAAAAGTACATTAAAATGACAGCCTAAAAGCTGAAAATAAGGGGAGAAGAAGAGAATGAGAAAGGACATGATTTAAGGGCATTATTCCACCTGAGAAGTAAAAAGGTATGGGGAAAATGGACTTATTCTTTCCAACTATAACACTTGCTCTAATAATATAGTACCTCCTCCTGTTAGCAGTGGCTTCCCTGTCCTGAGAACAGTGCTGTTACAACACTGCTGCCTCAAAGAGAGTGTTTTTAACCTTGCACTCTAACAGCCATTTCCATGTTGAACAGCCTTACTCAGTAATAGCCGTGTGTGCTGTTGTTACACAGCAGCAGAAACAAGCTTGAAGCCCATTTCCTTTCAGGCTTCACTCTCCCTGCTTCCTGAGCCTTCTCCCCTGCCACAACACTCCAAGCAAGTCTCCATCTCCAGAGAGGCAGAGTTTCTGCAGGTGGTTCTAATGTGTGCATGTGTTAATTGCTAAGCCAAATAAAGCCTGATGACCAAAGCCTGCCTGCCCTGCTCTCAGTGGTGGTGCTGGTTTCAATCTCTTACCTGTTCAAGTCTTGATCTTTACAAAACCTGGAGGAGCAGCAGTGGCTGGGCAGAGGTGATAAGAAGATGAATGAAGGGGCTTTCTTTCCAGAGGACATCTTACTAAACATTTTTTAAGAAAAGCATTTCCTCCTAAACATTTATTGTCTGCACTCAGCCACAGCTGCTGTATGAAATCTGTATTCTCTACCAAGTAAAATGTTTTATGTAATTCTGGAGCAGTTCCACTGGTGGTGGACCAAAGCAAATTTCAATGCTAGAAACTGTGATCAGACAGGTTATGGAAGACAATAAATATTTTTTTTTCCTAATTGATTGCTTATTTAAGATGTAAAGATGCTTAATCAAGTCTCCATGGCAATATAAGAAAATTTTGAGTTCTAATAATTAGCTGTTTGGTTAAGTTTCCTTCCCATCATACATCTCTGCATAAGCCTGCCATGAGCAAGGAATAAAGTGCTGGTACACCAAAAAAACGGTGGGTTCCTTAGTATCTGTACTTTATTTTTAATGATTACTGATAGATATAGATGGAATTTTGTTGTTTTAACTAAAATCATCACCAATTAAACTATTTAGTAATTTAAAGAACCTCTGAGATAAAAAGAAATGTGGGAAAATATACAGAAAAGCATACATTGAAGAGTTCTTTTCCATATCATGGTGCTCAGTACATATTTTATTTTATTTTTATGTTTTTTTTTTCTCCTGAAAGGAAATGTCTGTGAGATGAGAGAGTGCTTGGAAAGGAAGGGAGACTGCAGAGCAAAGGGACACACAGGGAGGGGAGCCCAGCAATGGGAGCATCTGTGGCACAGTGCAGACTGCTGAGAAGGAACAGGGACAGACAAACTGACAAAAGTGCAGTGTCAGAGACTTCTCCTGCTGCATAGAGAGGACTGTACAATCTTCTAAAACACAGAAAGTGACTGAGTCAGAATTAAGGAGCCTAAGAGGATTTATTCACTAAAACCACAGTAAGATTTTAATTTCTAAGTGCTCTTGTGATTATTGTTTGGTTTTAATTTTTAAAGTTTGCCTTTAGAGGCAAACTCAGCTTGTGCTTAGAAAATAACTCATGTTTGCTCTTGAGAGCCTTCTGCATATTTCTAGTGGATTCAGGATGATTTTGTGATTGGATCTGGACTTTCACTGGGTCTTGTTGTGCACTGTTCTGTGGAAGTACTTTGTCAGTTCTTCCAGCAACACTTTCACCCTCCGTGGAACAAGAAGCAGGCTTGGTATCTGCTGTGTGCCCAGCAGCAGCTCCTGCTGAGGTGGTAAGTACAGTTCTAGTGAAATTATGCAAGGAGTGCCGGTGAATTAAGTCATTAATTTTCTGTTTTCTCCACTGATTGGTAGTCAGATTTTGCTGTCCTTATGTAATGCTTGGAATTGTCATCTTTTTTTAATAATGCTGCCATATCCCTCCATCACAGTAAGAGAATCAGACATTTTCTTCTTTCATACATTTGCTTTTTTCTTTACAACTTTCAAAATCACGTCTGTGATTGAATTGTGGATGAGCTGCTTTTCACACCATTCAAGGTAGAACCAGTATACTATTTTATACTGGGATAAAAACCAGGGTTTCCTATAAACAGTTCCATTAATTACCTAGTTTTTTATATCTTTATGGGCACCTGGGAAATTTGCTATGCCTGTGAATGGCCACTGCAACCTCAGAAAGTTCAAGTAAAAGAAGCAATTATCTCAGATGAGCAATAAATTCTAACCTACCTCAATAAAAGCTACTGGCCAAATACCATAATTTCAGCAAAGGTGAGTAACTGATTGTTAGTCATCTCCAGTTTCTGTCCTGTTTCATCTTTAGAAGATAGGAACCTGCTCTGTTCAACTGCCTTTTTTTAAGAGTGCTTGATCAACAAAATTACATAGTAAAATGGAAGTACAAACTGTTGAGGGGATTGAAAAGAAAGTTTGATTTTAAGAAATGCCTTTGCTTTTACTGTGAGAGAGCCTGTTTAGATTAAATTTACACTCTGCTTCCTTCAGATTTTATGGAGCTTTTACTTTCATGACTACGAACAGCATCAGTGTCAAAATCCACATCATAGGTTAGACCTGTGGAGACACTTCCTGACACATTCCCCTGGATGTGTGTAAAAAGAGGAGAGTCTCCACAGCACAACTTGAGATCAGCTGGACAGCTTCCCACTCTTAAAGCTGTCATGCCAGTACCCATAAAGGCATCCAGTGCTTCCCTCAAACCTCTTGTCTTTTTGAAGACTTCCCCGATTATTCCATTGGATGTTCCCTGTTTGAATGGCCTCAGGATAAAAGATGCTTCCAGATGACACTGTGAACTTCTATTCATTTAAATGTAAAGACATTTCATGTACATGTAAAGACAAAAAAATTCCTAGCTCTAGACTATCCATGTGTTTTTATAGGCAAACTACTTATAATTGAGAAGATACTTGGTCCTTTGCAGTGAGATCAGCATTATGTGATTTCTCTAGATTTCTTACCCAGCCTGTAAAATATACATAATTTAACATAAAACATGGGATATAGCAGAATAAACAAAAATGTTTCAACAGAAACAAAAAGTTTGTCATCATCAAGCCTGGCAAATATAATTGTTTATTCAGTGTTGTGTGCCTTATTTGGACTAAATGTTGTCCATGAACATTTAATTGGACTGACAGTTTAGGCTTTGATGTTTTGCAAATCCACAGCTTCAAACTAACAGGAAAGCAGACTGAGAGTGGCCTCACTGGTGTGAATGCACCCACAGAAACAATGTGCTCACTGTCTCTGTTCTCTCATATAGTAGCTACTGGTTGAGATTTGAAAGGTTGATGGATTTAAATGGAAACTCTTTCCTGTTAGAACTGTCTAACCTGGTCCTCAGGAGGACTAGCAAAGACTAAAAGGCTACTCAGCATGAGCTTGAAGTTGAATATGACAGGTACTGGCATTCTGTCTAAAAGAATGTTTGAAGGGAAACATTTTAACTGCAGTAGACTGAAATCTGTCATTGTTACCTGAGCATGTGTAATAGTCTCTAGGCAGCCTTTAGAGCAAAATGGTTTAGTTGCAGAAGGCATGGCTTCCTGAAAGCCAAGTTTTTCACTGGAAAAGACTGGGCAGTCCAAACAGTAGTGGAAAGTACAATCCAGCCTCTCTTGAACTGCTAAATAGCAGTTTACATTTAAGCAACAGTTCATGAATGGGAAACTATTTCCAGGTCTTCTTTTTCATTCAGTCTGTCTTGAATTAGCTGTTCCACAGTCAGAAGTAGGGATGGATGGTAATCACAACTGGGGTTCCCTGGAAAATGTACTTTTCTCCTTTGAGATAGACTTGTAGGTATGGTGCTGACTTATGGTGTTCCCTGTACTTGGGATTTGGATATGAGGGATATGAGAGCCATCAGACCCAGGGAATGTTTATAGAACCTGTCATGTTAAACCCTGTAAGGAGCATGGGTGTGGAGCTCTGTCAGGTGGGCATGACTCAGCTTCTTCTGCTGGCATCTGCAGCACAAAACAAATGTATCTTGGCATCAAGGTGGCATCCTTGACACCAAGAGGGGAGCATCTCACAGGCCATGCATGTGTCTTTTTCTCACTGCCTGAGCAGATGGGAATTTTGGTTGCATGTAATATGGATGGATTTGTTAGCCAGGGTCAATATATAATTGGTATTTTTTCAAGCAAGATCACTTGCTTAATAGACCAGATCTCTTCTCCAGACTGTGCAACCAGAGAAGAGTTATGGCTTTCCATTAGTAGGGATGAATGTAAATATTTTGCACATAGGTCTAAATTTTTTTAGGAGAAACGGAACCAGGAAACATGAGATAAGATTTTTTTTCACTTCCTGTTAATGTGACAAAACCATGATCTATTGCTATTTATATTTTGTCTTGCTATCTATAAAAATAATATTTTTTCATATTTTTATGCCTCTCAAAAAATCACCTGCAACAGTTTTTATTTGTGAAGCAACTCAGAATGTTAATTAGAGCAGAGAGAAAGAGAGAGGTAAATTCACAGGTCCTATTGCCACCTCAAAACTGTGAATGCTTTAAATATGTCTTGGACTTAGATTTATTCAGAAATTATAGAATATGGGAAAATAGAAGACCAAAGAGATGTACCTTAGGAATATGCTACTCTATGGAGGAGACATCAGATGTGTCAGACTGGATATGGCTTAATGTGATTTTTGTTTGCATTGCTGGTTTTTAATTTGTAAAGAATAAAAGAGGAAGGTGCAGATAATCAGAGGTGTTCAAAACCTATTTTAGCTCAACAAGGAATAAGTTTCTAACCCTACAGAAAAAAAATGTCTTCATTAACATCAGCTTTCTGTAGCTTCCTGTTTTTCTCCTTTTCTCAGTTATATCAAATAGTGGGACTAGTGTATGGAACCCAGTCTTGTGGTAGGTAGGACCTGTCTTTGAGTGAGTGAATTGACAGGGAAAACCAAGAGCTGTGGAAGAGGCAGGGAAGAGGAGTCTGTTGGGCTGTGTCAGGAGCTGGGTGTCTATGTCCCTGTGATCAAAGTGTGTACCAAGAACTCATTGCAGTCTGATGATTTTAACAATCATGCACTCTTCTTCCTGAGGTATTTCTGTGGCAGTGTGGCCCTGCTATTTGAGAGTAGAGTTTCTCTAAATCTAAAGTATATTTGCATTTTTCAAATTCCCCTCCTCCACGTTTTTCCCCCCTCAGCCAGAAATTCAACACAGCTGTGACTTCACAGCCTGGCAGCAGCAGCACATTCCTGTCCTGTACAGCCACCACCAGACACGTGTTTGTAGTGTCCTTTTGACACTATCCAGAAATCCTTTCAAGAGCTCAGCCCTGTATTTGTGTGTGTGACCATATCCCAAGCTAGGACCTGACCTCCTGCCCCACTGCTCTCTGGTACCTATTCCAACCTTGCTGAAAGATCACATCTGTTCAGCCCAACTCGAATCTCTGGTGCCACATTTCCAGCCCTCGCCATCTCCCAGAATTAGCTCCCAGCACAAAAAAGGGTGCTTAGGAGAAGGGAACATTTCCCATGGGATCCTGGCTCTGGTGCTGCTGGTCTTCAAAGTACCATGGGCAGCAGGATGGACAGCCAAGGCCCTGCTGAGTCCAGAGCTTCTTCTGCATCTATTCATCAGGCATCCCTCATGCTTCCAGCCTTCCTATTTCTTTTTTGGTGAGAATAAAAAGAAAATGCAGAGACAAAAAGGAGATCACAAATTAGGAATGCAAATGAATGAAAATGAGATTAAAGTAAAAAAAAAGGGAAAAAAGAAGAAATTAGAGTTCTTAAAATTTCCTTCATGCTATAGGGCAAGGCATGGATCAGTCCTTGTGTTATCCTAAATAATTTGTTTTCCTTTAAAATACAGCCCTTTTATAGAGATAAGCTTGTTTAATCAGAGTGTTCTTTGATGAAAATATATCGAGCTAAAGTGCTAATTCAGTGAGCATTTCCTTGACAGTGCCATTGTTTGAAAAAAATCTGTTTTGGTCTGTAGTACAGAAAAGGTGGAGTGCCCTGTGGAGATTTTCCCTATTAGTATGCCAGGCAGTTGCTTATTTCTCCATTCAATAATCCCTGAGTTTAACCTCTAGATTTACCATAGACAAATAGAAATATTCACAATACATGTAAATAGGCTTTTGGTTGTGAATAGGATTTGTTTGCTAGCTCTTGATCACTCTCTTTCTTTACTGTTCTTTATGCTATTGTTTTCAAAATTGGTGTCGTATAAAGCTAAAAAATATGTATTTTGAATGGATTCTTCACAATACGACACCACTTTAAGGCTGGATGTTGCCAGAGGCAGATACTTAATCAGAGCTTAATCAACAAACTGGAAGAATCAAAATTAGATTATGATCAAAACAAAATATAAATATATTCTCTAATTGATTAGAGTGGCTTGGGAGGTTCTGTAAATTAAAAGATTTTGCTCAGCTGGAATGGAAATCAACCTTCCTTCCTATTTTCCATCCAGAAATAATGTTTAATAGCAGTTCAGCAATCTCTGCTCCTGAGGAAAAGCAGGAAGAAGATAAAAGGAATAAAAATGGCTCACAGAAAATACCTGATAATATGAGTGCTACTTTGTATGTGTGAATTTAATCAGGACTGGGGTGGAGGCAGGATGATGGGGAAATTCTTGCAGTGAAACATTTTTTTTGCCATGTGTTTTCTTTCCTGTCACAGAAAAAATAACCTGTTAACACTTCATGTGTATTTTGTTAAAGGAGGCACAGTAGCAGGGAGGTGGGGAGAGCAGCTCTCTGCATCCAGAGGTGTTCTCCTTCACCTCACCTCTGCCTTTTTGTGTCCCAGGCAGTGTCTGTGTGGCAGGACTTTACCCCATGAGAAAGGATGGCCCATGGGAGTGGCAGGTGTGTGGCACACAGAGGGACACTGGCCATCCTGGTGGCTACAATGTCTCTGGCAGCTGTGCAGTGCCTCAGCTGCAACTTTTCCAAAACAAAATACTTCGATTCTGAGCCAAAATATTTCAACCTAATTTTTTTTTTTTCATGTCTAAATTTGTCCAGAAAAAAGAAGTTTTTTGATAGACTGGTTGTAGGCCTAGAAGGGCTAAAGTATGAAGTGTACAGCAGATATGTATATCAGACTGGTGATGGAGGGGGAATGTGATATTCTGGGTCAACAGATCAACACATCTGAAGTCTTTCTGCCTTTCTGTTCCAGTTGTGTTCATCTGTTTGTCAGTGCCTTTGGGAACAGAGGTGTTGACATACAAAATCTGCACCAAGTGAATTGGCATTGGCCTTAATATAAGTTAAACAATCCTTTAATTATTTTTAAACTATTTTTAAGCAACTTTTCCTATTTCCCAGTTACTGCTGCCACCATAGGAAGCATGAGAAGCCCTCCAGAACGTGGATACTTCAAAACAATCTCAGCTCAGGCAATTGAAAGGCAGTTTTAAATGATATGGTTAAAATAACACTGGCTGGTGCTATCCACAAAGACCTGCACCTATCTTACTGAAGTGCAGCAAAGATCCAGCCATCAGAATCTGTAGTCAGATAAAAGTCACAGGCAAAGGCCTGATGGAATATTTTGTCATTAGAGAATTAAAGAATAATAATTTCCATGGGAAAAGTAATTGTAAGCATATTTACGAATAACTTATCTCCATATTTAGTAGGGTGGAGAGTGTTCCCCCTTCCAATTATATTTGACATAAAATAATTATTTTTCTTTTAAGAGCACATCTAGTAAAATGAATATGAAAAAGCTGTCAGGCATGCAATTGCAATGGTACAGAATGAAAAGCTGGGAAGTGAAAAAGATGGCATATTGAGAGAGACATCTAATTTCTGAGTCCTGAAGTTAAACTTGGCTGCACATTGCACTCTTAAAAATAATAGCAGAAAGGGAGGAAGAAAATAAATCGGATAGAATTTGTCAAAGTTTGTGCATCTCAGAAATGAGGAGCAAAGACTTACAGCATGCATCCAGGGAAAATGGCTTTTCTCCTCTAAAGGTAGAGCAGCTTCTCACTCAAATTCTTAGACTAATTCTCTGTTTCCCATATCTCAGGGGTGTATGATGACAGACACACCTGCAATTCAGCAGCCCAGTAAAAAGAGTGATTTCCAGAACTGTGCAATTTTTCAAGGTGCAAGCAATGAATGCAGTGCAGCATCAGCTGCTGAGTGCACTGCCCAACGTGGCACATGGCAAAGTAAATCAGCTGGCCTGCTACTTGAAAAAAAATTTGCCAGGAACATTGTTAGATAGAAAAATAAAAAGTAGGATAAATCGTTTGCAAAAGCATGACATGAAAAAAATCAGAATGATCTATTAAATGGGAAAAAAAAAATCTACTGATGTCACACCAGAGTACCCAGGAACTTTGGAATATTATTATTCTTGTCAGTTCATCTGCCTCCAATTAAGTATGTACCATATGTGAGAATATAAAGATTCTGAAAAATTCACTAGGCATAATTATTTTTTGGGAGAAAAACATAGTGTTAAGTATATTTTAGATTTTTTCTTTTCTCCTTGCATCCCACCCTCTTTGCTCTAAATGGTTTTCTTCTAAATGCCTAAATCTGGATTTCCTTGCCACATGGAAGTTTTATAAATTAGCTGCCTCTGCCTAGCAACTGTAGCAACATTTCAGGGACAGTTAATGATTTACAACAACTTGAAGTAATGGAAAGAAAACCTCATATGCCAGAGTGGCTCTTACACTATCCTTGACAGAACTCATTTGCAGGGAAAGCTGCACCACTGAAAATCTTTTCTAGAACTCAGATCACTCTTTCTGTTGACAGCTCAATGTTCTAGTGTGAAAAAAGGGCAACACTTGACACCCCCTCGGCCCTTTATTGAAGTTGCAGCTTTGAGGTCTACTGCTACAATATTTGCAGATCAGTCACACAAAGAAAGTGGGATTTTTAAAAATAAATTGATATACAAAGTTGCATAGCCACTTTAACTCAACCAAGTATACTTAGTTTTATTAATTTTAAATGCCTTAGTAACCATCATGGGTTTATAGTTTTCCAGGTATAAGGAAGTGGAGCAGACCTATTCTCCTACCAACTCTGTCTCCTCAATTTAGCAGCTGGGAGCGATGGGGAGGTGTGAATGTATAAGTAAAGAGGACAAGGCAATGACAGGAGTGAGGGATCTAATGCACTTGGAGGCTGCATGTTTGATGCTTCTTTCCCCTCTTTACTTTGCTGCTGCCAGTGAAATGCTTTCTGACACTTACTGATTGTCTTCTAGGGCATGCCTCTGTTTGAGCCCCAGCCCTCAGGGTGCCACATAAAGAAACAGTTCACCCAAAGACTATCCAAGTGGAACACACAACTGAGAGAGCGGATGAATTAAGATATTTGAAATTAGGAAGCTCTTAAACAGATCTAATCAACATGTCTGTCTTGAGCAGAGGTTGGAATGCTGAACTGTAAGACTCAGAAACATTTCCATTTTAATGGCATTAAGCAGGACATGAGGCAAGACCCTTGAGTTTCTCTGCTATAGTCTTTGTCTTGTGAATGGGAGTGGCTTAAGGACATGAGAGGTTCATATCTACTGACAGCAGTGACTGGAACATCAGTCAGAGCTGAGAACACACCTGGGACAGAAGCTGAGCAAATGCAGAAATCAAGAATGAGAAACCCTAAACCCAAAATAATCTTCAAACAGCAACTTCTCAAAGTTAACACAGAGCAGTTGTAAAACAACAGCCAAAAGGTAATCAGTAGGATGACAAAGTCCTTCAGTATGATTGTGTCAAGAGCTTTGGAAAGGTGGTTACCTTTCCATGGAATTCTCAATTGGCAGCAAAAATCAAGAGTTGTGGTAAGTCTGATAAGGCTGAGTGCAGCAGGACCTTACATAGACGTATCCCACACACTTTGGCTATGGCTCTTTTCATTACCATTGCTTTTTTAGTAACACTAAATTCAGCCACAGATGTTTAAAAACTGTGATTAGAGATTCTGTGCTAGGCAGAGAAGAAGGAAAAAAGGAGCTGTATCAGCCTTGTCTTTCTCTTTTAGCTCTCATGCAGCATTCACAGGGGAGCCTCTTGAAAAAGAATCATAGTTCAGTGAAAATGCACTGTGAAAAGGCCTTTGATGAATCCTGGAGTTACCCTGTTGCTTTACACCAGCTAAAAAATACATGTTACTAAAGGAAAGTAATCATGATTGTGCTCTGATGGCATCTTCTTTCAAAAAGGTGTCTCATGTCTGTGTCCTATCTAGAAAATAGCCCTCCCAAGCCTGCCAGTAGGTAAAGAACTTGTCTGGGTTGAGCAGCAAATCTCTGAGACAGTGGAATTTTCTTGTGACACTGTGCTGCAGAAACACTGAGAATAAAGGGCAAGGGTTTCATGACATTCCATTTATTGGTGCTTGGAAAATAGTGTATATGTGTTTATGGGTTGTTAAGTGAAGCAGGTTGCAGAGGCTGCAGGCTGGTGTTTCTGCCACAGTTTTTCTCATGGTATGAGTTAAAATAATCCAGTGATGTTACTAAAGCTGGAAAACTGGAAGCCTAGGCATAAATTTGAAAAATGTTTTAGAAAATAAAGTATCCAGTTGTTTGAAACTGAAAACAATGTCTAATTTTAAGTTTTATCTCCATGACTGAATTTGGTTTAAGCAGAACAAAGATTTTCAGTAGAAATTTCTGCAGTCAAAGAACTAGTGTCCTACCAGATCCCACATCCTGGAACATGTCAAGTGAGAAGGAATCAGCTAAAATGGAGGGGACTGTGGGACTGGGATGGGCCTTCCTCTCAGTAGTCTCTTCATGCTCCAAAATGCTCCTTTCAGATCCTCTAACCCACAAATTGTGGTTGCTGTTGTTACTTCTCTTACCTTGTCATCCCAAATGTCACTACCAGCTATATTGTTAGTTGTTTCAAGAGGAAAAAACCACACAGTCCTCAGACTTTGAGACAGTTCCATCTGTATTTGGCAGTATCCAATTTTACTTCTTCACAGCTACCTTGGATCTAGACAATAAGCTTAAATAAATAAACAGTCCACCTTTCCAAGAGGCTTTAGAGTACGAGCAGAGGCGAATATTAAAGTGCAATAATAAAAGAGTAGGAGTAGACACATATGGGAAGTTCAAGAGATGAATAAGACAGAGGCTTTTTTGTAGTTGGAATTTTCTTTAGCATTGTGAACGTTGTGGTATCACCATGGCATGCTGCAGATGCTAGAGAAATGAGAAACCTCAAGGCTCCTGCTTTGCATTGCCCCTTGTGATATGTCAAAGCTACTGGAAATCATAATTCAAGTAGTTACTGCATACCCTCTTTCCTTATCTTGGGTAAAATTCATCCTTGTGCAGAAGGCATGTGCACCACTTTTGCACTGCCAAACTTCCAGTGTGTAGAGAGCAATGGCACTGAAGAACACACTAGAAAGAGATGGCTGAGTACTCTGGATGAGACATAATGGGGTTTGTCTAGTGCATATAACCATAAAACCTTGAGCAATTATACTGTTTAGCATGGTGTTTTCTCATTCTTGATGAATTTTGTTGCAAGTTGCAAAATAATTAGTGTTCACCGCATTAGTTCTCCCGCAGTCCAGCTGCTAGTTTGGAATTTCAGCTTGGTTTTTTTTTTTTTTTTTTGTTTCTGATGTTTTTGCAAGGTTTTAATGACAGAATGGCAATGAAAGTGTTAAAAAAAAAAAATTACAAAGGCTCCAAGTAGAATAAAATAGCAGAAAAGGAGTCAAATATCCAGATCATTAGCTTTTGTGAAAATGAGAAAGATCATTACATTGTATTTTTTTGTGGACTTTTAATAATATATTTCAATGATATTTGAGAGCTATACATGAATATTTCTTCTTCCTTACATCATATCTGCATGACCAGGTAGACATCTGAAGCACAGTGAAACTTTTCACTTGTGTAAGAATTGCGTTGTGTATCATGATGGGAAGAAGCACTCCAGTGTGGTGACCACTGTCCTTTAAGCATTTGAAACCTCAATTCCAATCTCAGCTTGTATTTCAAATGAAAATAAGTAAATACTTCCTCTTTAAGCCTTAAGTTTTTACCGATGCCCTTGATGAAAGTGTCCATCACAACAGTTGATGTAATTGTGCAGCTCTAGCTCTGCTGAGCACTTTAGAAATCCTAGCAGGGTTATTGATGGTTAAGGAAGGGATGCATGTCTTATACTCGGTGCATAAAAATTTCCACAACAGCAGATTTGCTCAGTTTGGGAGCAGGGCACATTTTCAGAGCAGTTAGAAAAAATGAGACCATGGAGTCCCTGAAATGAGCTGCTGGAATCATTGTCACAGTTCCAGGTTCAGTTTGGCACCCACCGTGGCTGCACCTGCTGATGCCATTATGTTGACAGGTACAAATCACCAGTCATGAAGGAGAAAACCATGAAACAGGAGACAACTGGTGCTGACTGCATAATTACCAATCCCAAAGCCTGAGGCAGCAGTACCTAAAAGGAAGCAGGTGGAGCACCAGGGACTGTGTGTTTTCTGCCCACCCCTGGAGTACAGCAGCCACCAAACACGCAGAGATATTTTGCAAAGTGCTTTATAAAGAGATACTCCCAGGGATGTGACAAACCCATCTCTCCCTCTTCTTCCTTTACACACAGCTTTCAAAAAACACGCCTCACAGAGATTTTCCACTTGTGTTTTGGAATTGAATGTATTTTGCAACTTTTATGAATGTGCTTGAGTGTAAGCAGAGAAGGATGGAGTTTTTGTGTGGTGTTGAGCTTGTGAGCTTTAGTTTTGCCATGTGTCTAATTAGGCGGCTTTTTTAGTGCGTGCTCTGTATGGGCTAATTAGAGGAGTCTGGCCTACAGCCAGGCTATTTCTTCCTTAAAGATTTGGTTGCTCTACACCATTGCTGGAACAGATTTGTCTTTCTGGTTCAGACTGGGAATGAATAAATACCACAGGTGGCAGGACACGAGCACAGAACGTTACCTGCCTTGTTGATAGAGACAGACTGTAAGTCCTAAATGGATGATATTGGCACTTGTGAAAAGTCAGTTCTGCTCCTCACTGATTACCAGAGACATTTCAGCAAAATGTCCAGCAAAGCTGCAATCACAGTAATTGCATAACAATTGCAATCACATGCTTGTTTGGCCTTTCTGGAAGCAGAACAGCTATTTGTTATACAGTGGGTAGATTTTCAAATGTCCTGGCAGTGTCAGGTTTGTTGGTGAACTGTGCGTCTTGCTGAAAAACTGCCTGGGGAAGGGAGTAAGGCATAGACAGAAATGAATGGGATCTATTTTAGCTGAGCTTGGCACAACACAGTACCCAAATAAATCCCAGCATCTCAGAGGCAGAGAGCTCTCAAAACTGAAGTTTTAAAAGCTATGTTTTCCCTCTTGCTTTTCCTGATTTCTGCTTTTACTCCCCATATGTACATCATATTTATTACCTCCCTCCTGCTCACTTCACCGTAATACTTAACAAGAAATGTTATGTTTTATTGTCATAGATAGTGGGTATTGTCACATACACATCTCCAAGCACTGTAAAATAATCGCTGAACCTGAGAAAACTCAGCCAAAAAAAATTATTATTCCTTAAAAAGTGGGATTTTTCAGCAACTATGCCAAATGTGAAGTGACCAGAGCAGGAGCATGATGCCTTGTAACTATTCCTCTATTAGCAGGCATATTCTGCCCCTCTTTCTTACCCTTGGCCATAGTATAGCACTCTTTCTCAGTATTTCTTGCAGTTGGTGATAGATTTCTTTATGCTACATGTAGGTCCTGATGCTGACCATATGAACTCAGACTAGAACAGGGAATCGGTTTGCTGGGATATTTACACGAAAAAAAGGCAAAATCCTTAGTTCAAATTATGCAGCTGAATGGAGCTCATCAGTCACAGAGAGCTGTAAGGCCTGACCCCACAGCAAGTCAGTAGATTGTGGCCCAGGGGTGGTGGGGCTAAGCAGGCACTGGGGGAGGAAGGATATGTGGTGATATTACCAGCCTGCAGTAACAAAGAGCTCTGCACTCACATGATAATTGGAAGAGAACTACAGATGAGGAAAGTAATTTGGGCGGGTGAGTTTCTCAACCAGCCCCTGGACATGGATTTCAGCTACCCTTTTCCATTTGTGGGACCTGGAAGTGCGGCTGCTACCCAGCTGGCAGGTGCCATCCTGCCTCTGCTCAGGTGTCCTGGCTGTTACCTCCTTCCTCTCCGTTTGTCTGTCCTGTTTTAACTCTGCTTCTCGTGTTTTGTGCTTGTTCTCATTTGCACTCTCAGCTGTTATTTGGCCCCATTTCTTTTTTCACCATTAGCCATGTTCCTCTTGAGGTGTTTAATGTAAATCGACAGGTCTAAGTCAAATATGGGTTTGGCACTTTCCTGAGGCTGGGAGCAGAGCAGCCATCTGGGCTGCAAGCCCTGCTCCAAGGCTGCAGGGCTGAGTGTGGTTTTGGGGAAAGATGCTGTTAGAGGATGAGTGGGCAGAAGGCATCAGCTGCTGTGTTTAATTACAGTCAGGGGTGCACATGGTGGAGGTACAGAGTAAATTTGATTTCTTTGCTATTTTTTCTCTGCATTTTTACCTCACTGACTGGTATTAGAGTAATTTCTTGCAAACCTATGAAGTGCCCTGAGAAAAACCTGTCCCAGACCTTGAGGGTCCTTCTCAACCTTAAATCATGTATTTCAGTCAGGTGGCCTACAAAAGAGTTGGGGTCCTTGTCCTCTTTTCACTTGTCTGTGACTCAAGAAGGAACGCGTGTGCTTGTGGCAGTGGGGAAAGGCAGTCTGGCTCAGTGGGCTTCCAGCCCTTCCCTCTGCACACACGTGCTGGCTCCTAAAGGGACAGAGCAGCAGGAATGTGCCCTTCTCCTTGGACACAGGCTCAGCAGGGACATGAGGTGCAGAGGACACAAGGTGACCAGAGGCAGCATTTCTGTCACTGGATAAAGGGAGGGATGGGGCAGCCCTGTAAATTGTCACATGGGAACTTTTGAAGCAGAGGGAATTCTCTTCCTCAGAATGTGGTAAAATGTGGGGGATAGTAAAGGACCAAGAGAGAAAGTCTATGTATTCTCAATAAAGCAGACCCTCAGTGTTAAATTCATGACTTTTTACAGACTCGTGGTGTCTTCAGTCTTTCCCAGAAAGCTGTGTGTTTTCCCAGGTAGAAGTAACTCTTCCAGGTTTCCACACAGCACATTGAGGAGACAGGAAAGATGCAGAAAACAAGAGAAGGAAAGTAGGAGTATGAAGACCAGTCCCAAATAAAGTCAGAGAGTTGCTGTAAGGCACTAAATGGAACAATTCTTGTTTCAGAGCCGAAGGGTAGCATCATTTGACATCATCCTCCTAACTTCTAGAAAAGAGAGTAGGAAAATACAGTGGTGGGTGGGAAAGCTGAGTCTGTGGTGTCAGAGTGCAAGAGGCTGCAGTTAGAGCAAGAGAGGAGATGGAAACAGAGCCAAGAGGGACAGGAAGAGATTGTGCCAGCAGTAGGAGATGAAACCTAACCTTGAGCAGGTCTGCAATGTGTAGAACAGCAGCAACTTCAGCAAGAGATAGTGCCCTACTCCTCAAGAGAAAAATAAAATGTGTGCAGGTTGTCCTTGTGTTATCATGGGAGAATCTTGACACAGAGATGTCTTCTTTATGTTATTAACTACCCCAGGTCAAGGGTCGACACTCTTGGATATAATTGTTAACTGATAGTGGTTTCTCAAGTCACTTTCTGCTTCCAGAAGTGGAAGAAGGTGATCTGTTGCATGTAGGGAAAAACACAGTGTCCTCAGCCTCACTATTTAGCATTTTGTGAGGGACACAATGCTGTGTGATCCTAATCCCAGGGAACTTCCCAGACACAACTTCTACAGCTCATTATATTTTTCACATTATCACAAGATATTTTTCAATGGCTGTTACTTGGCTCTTTGCTCAGCTTGTTTTATGAAGGGGGCAGAATGAATTTAAATCTCTGAATAGGTAAAATAAGTTGTATTTCGGTTCTTGCCGTTGAAGTAATAATGTCTGCAATGAGTTTGGGGATGCAAACCTTCATCTTCAATCCTAAGGAATGAAAAGCCCTTAAACCTCTAGGAGAGAGTAAAAGCAAGGATGTGTGGAATTAAAAAAAACCAAGCCTCAGAGGATAAACTGCACAGTGAATTATGATTCATGCTGCAACACGGATTGGAGCTTGTCTCACACAAGGAATCATCAGGAAGCAACAAGCAGTTAAGGATGAACCCAGAGCATGCCTGCAATATTACTGACAGGAGCCAATCCTCAATAGGCACGTTTGTTTGTTATGGTGAGCCTGACGAGCTCATTTTGGATGCTGCCACCCAAAGAGCACCATTCTCTTCCTCTGTGACTCAAGCAGAAGCACGTAGGACGGTGATCTTGCACGAGGCTTAATGTTTCAGGCAATGTGTATCCTGTTTGGAGTAACATTAACAGAGCATTTTGGCACATGCAGGCGCGCTAACAGATTGCAAAACCACACTGAACTCCAAGGAAAAGAAGCTGTTCCCTCAGATGGCTCTCCATCCATTGATGTAAGCCAGCCAGCTCTTCCCCCTTGCATTTAGTCCCAAGATTTGTCTGGGTTTCTTTATCTACCTCCTACTTACAGGCAAGGTGATGGAATGATGCTGGGTATGGGGATCGTTCCAGAATCTAATCCAGCTGCTCTTTAATTTTAAGGGCTTCATTATCAATTCACAGCTGTGCATCTTAGCCAGAGGAAGAGAAGGCAAGCATAGCTTCCTCTATTCTACTGCTTCCAGGCAGTTAACTTGTGCACATTACTCCTGTATCCCCATTTTCTGAGACTGAGAGCAAATAATGGTCCAGCACCTGGAAACGCCAATGTGCCTCTGTTGCTGTGATCAGCCCTGCAAAGCCCTGTCACCCTTGCTGTGATCATGCTGGTTACAAGCCCCAACAATGCATGACCTGTTTGCTGCAGGTGGTGCCAGTGTCCCACAACTGTGTCCTGGCACTGATCAGGTTTGTCTGAGAAGAGGTCACATCTTTCCTCATTGTCTCTGATGCAAATCCTCAGCAGATTGACTGACATTAATGATCTGGGAGAGAAGGTTCTCCACATCCCTTTTCATTAATGGAGAAGGTCCTGCTCTTTGTATAAAAATTGCATTTCAGTGGTTTTGGAAATTCTGTAGTTTAATGAGGTCAATGTTCTTCTTAAGAATGACAGGTTTGCTACTGGTGCTGTTTATTTTTATGATGTTTTATGTCTTTGAGGTTTCATAGGTTGGAATAAACTAGGCAAACTAGAAAGCCAAAAAGCAAATAATGTTTAACATCTGTCAGGTATTCAGCTGACACAGTGAAAAGGGAATGTGGAGTTATAGGTACTTTTTTTAAAAATTGGAGGTTTACAAATTGAAACAGCCCAAGTGAAAATCTCAAAATGAGATGAAAACTAGCTTCAGTGCTTCAGCTTAATGGGGTTTGGAGCAGGGAGGGGTTTTGATTCCTTCCTTCCTTCCTTCCCTAAACACTCCAGGGACACTTAAGCTTTCTAGTGATGATAGGCAGCTAAAGATTTCTGTGCCTTTAGGACTTGGTACAAAATACAGAGCCCAAATCTATAATCCTTTGGTGACATAAGGCTGGGGGAGGCTCCATGCCATGGAAAATGTGGGAGGGGAACAGTGTGAGGTGTATGGCTGGGGCACTGCCCCTGCCATGGCAGATGTGGGAAGTGCCCCTTTGGGACAGGGGAAAGCCCAGTGCTCAGTGATTTATGTATTTTTTTTCCTTTGGTCTCTCCCACTACAAGCACTGGGTTGTACCAGGACAATGCGTACCACCACAACAGAGCAAGCAAGAACCCAAAGCCTTCTTCACTCTTCCAGAAAGTGTCTGACAGGAAAAACTGTCTGACTGGCAGCCCAAACTTCTGTAATGCTCCATGGAGACATTGGCATTAAAGGTGGCCTGATTTAGTAATATTTACCTTTTTCTTACAAGCAACTTTTTGTTATATTGGCTAGAATAACAAAATAGGGAAGGCCAGGAGCTGTGCTAGTGAATGATGACAGAGACTGCAGCTGAAGTAGTGTTAAACAGCTGGTAAAGGTGTTAAAAAAATAAAAAAAAAAAAAATTAGCCTGAGAGAGAAATATTCTCAGCACCATTTCCACTGGAACTACAAGGTCCCAGACAGCTTCTACTCCTGAGCTCCTTTCTGGAGACGCCTGTCTTCCTTCCGCCCTTGCTGTCCCTCAAAATGTATATGTTGGGGAGCAGGTCTGGTGAGAGCCTCTCTGCTGGCCCAGCTGGGGATGGGATTTGTCTCCCATCACACCTGTGGCCAAGGTCATTAAGACCTTGATCACCTCTTCACTCCTGGTTTTGACTGAGGAAACAACCAAGGACTTCCACAGGGAGTATGAAACCACCACTTGCTGCTGTGTTCCTGGCTGTAGGTGGGTCAGTGCTCACTGGGGCTGCTCTCAGCAGGGCACAGCAGTCCCACAGCTCCTGCACAGGACACACACAGCTCTGCTGGCATGCCCAGTACTGCAGGGGGCTGTTCTGCAGCTCCCAGGCTCACATCTTGTGCTGGGCACGGGAGGGATAAACACACCCTGACACCAGCTCCGTGGTGTCTGGCCAAGGCTGCCAGCTATTACTGGGACAGATATGATGGCTTAAAAGAGCATGAGTGAGCAGCATTGGAGAAGTAGCATTATTTCAGAAAAAGATCCAGAAAAAGAACCTATCAAGCAATTTGACGATGTGGACTGCTTTCTCCATGCAGAAATTGCCAGTAACTGGGAGAACTTGGTTTTATTCAGTGATTTTTTTTTCCCCTCTCTATCTTTGTATTAGGGCTCATTTGTTTCTTACTGATTAAAAGAAAGAAAACCTTTGGAACCAGCAGAAATGATTTACAGTTTAGTTCTTTAGAACAGGAAAATCAATCAAAATATTTTAAAAATAGAAGATAATAACGAGAGCCGCTCATCAAGATTTAGGACTAACTGCAGCATTGATTGAGGACTCTAAAATTAGCTTTTATTTTATTTTTCATGTAAGCATGTGCAAAGCACAACTCAGTAATTATCAGACAAATGTCACTGAAAAATGGCTTTACTGGATCTTTGTATTAGATGAAAACAGAATGTCTTTTCCTGCTGTAAATCTCTTCAGCAAGTGTTCTCTATCTCAGAACATGTAGCTCCTCGTTTGAGACTGTGTTTCCACTGCAGATATTTTGCAAGGCATAAGCCATGTATGTTCCTACTTCAGTAGGAATAGTCTGGTTTACACCAGATGTTGAGTTGGTTCCACATTTATTCTTTGTTAGTCCGTTTATTTCTCTCTCCCTCCATGGATTTAAAGTCTGTTGGAAATGGGTGTCATCAATTGGCAGACTCAGGGCTGTCCTTGAATCTTCATTGCTCGTGGGCAAGGGGTGGAGCCAGCCGAGACATGGAACTTAAAATACCTGCCCTAAGTTTTTATGCCACTTCTTTCTGTAGCTCTCAATCATTCCAAGGTCAGAAAACCATAAAAAAAATTCACTGTGTGCAGTATGGTTTGCCCTCTGTTCCCATCCCTGAAAATCGAGGTTATTTAATGAAATAAAGCACAAAGATGTGATTGTAAGCAAACATGCAGTTTTAGTTTTGACTCCAAAACGTTCTGCATTGCTCTCAAATTACAATAAAAAATTAAGGCTTTGTGCATCCTGATAAATAAAAGCAGGTGCTTTCTAAGGTCAGTAAGTTTTGCACAGCACCTTATAGGTACCAGAGGGGACTCTGGAGACCGGGTCCCTATTCCAGTTACTCATAATGCTGGGCTGTAATGAAGTCACTTAGCTCTTAGTTGCTCTATTGCAAAACTTAAAATACTTTAATAGATCATCTAAATGGGGCATCTGGGCATCTGTTCCAAATGTTGGTGTCCTTCCTTCCATACTACAAAATAATGGTACTTCTTTATTCAGATTACCTTATTTTTCGCAGGGAAATGGTGTTGTCATGAGAAGAAAGCAAAAATTAATTGCCTAAAATACAAGTAGAAGAGTGTTTCCAGTACGGGATTTGTGTAAGAGCCAAATTTGCTCTCTCTTGCTGCCTTTAAATTAATATTAAATAATATATGTATGTATAACCACTTCAGGATGAGTTAAACATTTTCTTCAAATTAAAACATTGCCAAATTTGGGCTCAAATTTCTGTTACCTTCAAAGCATGAAATGTTTTAATATAGAAAAAGAATTAAACCTCTCATCTTGGAGGCATCAAAACAAATGTCTTCATATCAAAATGGTGTGGGGTTTTTCCCAGCACGGTTTCTTCCAGATGCCATCTGATTAAACATTAGCAAAGCTGTTCAGTCAGTCTAAATACTTCAACATTATTTTTCTTCATGGAGAAAAAGAAAATCTGAAAATGTTTTCCCAGCTCTCATTGTTGCAGCAGGAAGAACTTTCTTATCCTTCTATGACCTCAAAGTCCTGGACGGCTCTTTCACTTTAGTCTGAGCTTCTTCTAAATAGAAACTACCAAATCCAGGGCTGTTTCATGAACCATAAAGTACATTAGCCATCAAAAGAAATGGAAACTTTCCTCCATTTGCTGAAGAATTAATAAGCAAAGTGCAATGATAGTTACAATTTAAGAGGCAGGAGCACAACCCTGGTTGCCTGGAAACAGGAGGATGCCTTTGGAAAGTCACACCAGACTTGCTTAGGAGAGCAGTACCAACATAAACTGATGCCCATCTTGTCCTTTTTATAAACATGACTTTTCTCATTGCTTTTTATCAAGATTTTAATGAGTTCCAAAATTCATTTATTGTTTACCATTTATTTCAGTGTGAGGATATATCAAGCAGTATCCAAGAGTTAGAGCTGGATCTGGAAAATGGTCCCACATCCAAACTTTGAAGAAATAACTCAGATTTTCTAACTGCTCTTTTACTGATGACCAAACTGCTCAGGAGTGTTCAAGTTTGGGTCAACCAATATAACTAGAGCAAGCAGAAGTTTGGGGTTTTTTTGCCAGGAGCCTGAAGCTGGGCTCAGTTTAAAGCCTGTCTTTCATCTTAACTGAGCAAATTTAAAGCAGAGTGAATAAAATAAGTTATATATCTTCAGGAAAACCAATACCAAATCCTGACCAGTTGTGGGAAAACCAAAAGTAATCATTTTATTAACATCCCCAACACATTCAATTTTTAGGCATGCTTTCCATGCAACTTCATCAGCCAAACCATATAAATAATATCCCCTGTGTTAAAAAGACCTTTGGAAGCCAGCATATATTATGGTTTGTGAGTGTGACATTGTAATTAAACCACAGCTAACCTACACTGCTCTGCCACTTCTCACCTGTGACCTTCTGTAGGCATGCAGAGCTCTGGGGACACAAACCACCCCCAAGAGTCAAAGGAAAATTGGAATTTCTTTGGAATCACCCTCCTGGACTCAGCTTCACAGCAGAGCCCCACCTTTGGGCTGTGAGGACCATGTGAGAAGGAAATGCAGGTGTGCCAGGTTCCAGCATCACAGCCCTTTGCATGTGATGACTAACTTGATGAAAACATCCAGAAATTTACTTAATTTTTGTGTAAAAAAAAATAAAATTCAAATCCAACACTTTGTCTAAAATATGTCTCACTTCAACCATTATTTGTGTCCACTGCAAGTGACTGTGGGAAATATCTTGCCTTTCATGTTGTGTTTTGCAGAACATTTGATGCTCCCAGCTTCTGAGCAGCAAAAGTAGATGCACTAAGAACAGACTTTTTCAGAGTACCCCAGGCATGGAAGGAGTTACTTTGTTCAAAAATGAGTTAAAAAAGGAAAAAAACCCCAAAAACACTTTAGAGGGCAGAAAAGGATAGATTCAGGATTCCAGCTTTATGCCTTCCACCCTCACTCTTTGATAGCTTGAACCTTTCATTACCACAGTCTCTCTGTGTTAAGGTGGAGATAATGCATTTTTCCCGGGACTATTGTGACAGCTAGTGCTTTGCCAATTGCTTTGATGTCTTTGAAGGAAAAAATACTCTATCTGCTTAAATTTAGACTGACAGAACATTGTGAATCAGGTGCAGGTGGCTTTGACCAGATTCCTGTAGAGCCCTTTATTGCATGAGGTGTGGTGGTTTTATCAAATACGGCTTTCCTTTTCTCATTGCTTCCCAAACTATCGTGATGTCCCCCACAATGTGACACTTTTGCTGAGAACTGTTTGTTCTTGCATAACTCCTGAGTGTGCTGAGAAATGGGAATATTTCACGAGAGTCTTTGTGCCTGGTAATTTTATCAGTTCTTATCAGGTTGCAGAGAAAGAAGTGGCAGTAAATTGGATGTCTTACCTTGAAAAGCTTTCAAAGAGAAAACATGACATGGTGAATAGATGCCTGGAGGGTAAGGGTTTTTTCTTCTTGGGTTACAGGAACACAGACAGGTCAATATGACAGAGTATTCATGAGGCGACTTTCCCTTTGCCTTGGGAGCTCACTCTAATGGCTTGAGAAACATGCTCCACTGTGGTGGCTAAATGGCAGATTGTATCCAACATCAGAGGCTGGGGGAATGGTGACAGGTCCTGAATACCAATAAAGCAGGAGCTGATGATTGCTGCAATTTGCCAAGGGCTCTGAAGTGCCTGAGACAGACAGCAAAACCTTCCTTTTTACTTCTCTTGTGGGTGTTTGTCAGAGTTCACAGAGAATACTGCATGGCAGCTCAGACAACTACAGAATTTTCTCGTTTCATTGGGTCACATGGTACCAGGCCCATCCTGTGACCCCAGCATCCTGGAACCTGGGACCTTAAAAGGGTTCTGCCCAAAGAAATAAGTTCAACCTTGTGTTATCAACTCAAAGGAGGAAGGAGAATCAGGGCAAGGGAGAGACCCTTGAGTATAGCTGGTTCTCAGCAATGGTCTAGCTGTGTAAAATCTGAATGCTAAAACTGGGTGAACATCCAGCAGCGGTTACATAAAATTCTTTACCTTATTTGAAAAAAATGCTAGGCTAAACTTCTCCATTTCATTATTTCACCTAGCTCTCTTCTGTACCATGGGCCAATACTTCAGCTGGCATAAATCAACATCATTAGGCATATGAGTATAACAGCAGCTGAGGCCCAAGAGCTTGTATGGACGGGTTGATCTGCATTTAGCCTTACATTCCTAGTTCCTTTTCCCCATGTTGTTTTTGTTGTTGTTCTCAGTTTTTTTCTCTGTCTGTGAGATTTCTTCCTCAACACTAAGGAAACAAGCATGTCACATGTATTATGAACAGTCTGCTTACCATTTCTTTAGATCCCTGTATTAGGGGAGCTCAAAGCAAACCTGATGCAGCACATGATGGTTCCCATGCCTTTGCTCACTCTTGCTGAGGCAGCATCCCATTGGTGCTGGCAGTGAGCGGCTCCAGAGGCAGCATCCAGCTCTGCCTGCTTTCTGCACCCTGCATGCCCAAATCCAGCCTTCCAGCCTGCAGGAGGTCTTGCTGGTCTTAAATCCACATATCAGGAAACAGAGGCCAAGAAGAGCCATCTAGCCTGCCTGATGTTTGCAGCCTGACCATGGATGCATGCCCAACTCCATGAGCTGTGTTTGCTGCGGCTTTGCTGCTGAAATACACTTAGTGACTAGCACAGCCAGAAAAGAGACAGCTACTCCAAACAAGAAGCAGGCAGACAGGGGTAGGTGTACAAATTATGGACCTAACAACTGCATTTTTTTCTGATTTAGATGGAATACACTTGGAGATGATGAGAGAATTCAATGTATTCAGGATTTTGTAATTTGTCTGCTGCTGGGTGAGGCACAGAGGGCTGGCATGAAACAGTTCCCTGGCCCAAAGCAGCCGGGTCCTTTCCAAGCAGCTTTCCTGACCAGACAGGAGAGTAGGAATTGTGTCCTAGCTGGCATGTGGGGTGCCCTACCGGACATAAACCTTCCCCAGGCACTATCATTCTGGTTAAATGTGTTATCATGGCACATATTTTGCAGGCACATGATTTAAGCATTTTTTGTTAATTAATTTTTATTGGGCTGTACTTCTGCTGTAGAGAAAGCAGTGTGAAGAGCCCTTGTTGCTCCGAGCCTGGAGGTAATTTATGAAAGTAGACTTCATAAGGTGAAAAAACACTCTGTCTGCTCCCAGCTCCTCTGCAATGCCTTCACCCGTGTCACAGCTGGGGTGACTGACAGGAAAATGCCACAAGCCAGCCAGGGGCTGTGTTTCTGCAAGGGAGCCAGCTGTTGTGTCACAGGGACACCTGCTGGAGCAAAGCCTCGCCACAGCTGGAGACCCTGCACCCTGGCTGTGCCTTGAAATACAACAGAATTCTCATTTAAATGCAACTGAGCTCTCATTATTTTCTTTCCTCAGCTAATTGTACTGCTCTGTGTCTTTGTTAAATTTCCCAGGCATCAGCGCATATGAGCAGATGAATAAAATTTCTCTTTGATTTACATGATAACACAGATGACTGACCTTGTGCCATGCTACAGCACTTGTCAAAATACTGCTTCTGTAAGAGAATTTCTTGCTCCTGCTGTTTCTGTGAAGAGTCCTGGCTTAGCCCTTAGGGAGGTGTGGGGCTGTACTGTCCCCTCTGACCAGAATGTCATCTGGAGCTGACACTGCCACACAACCTTGAGAAAAGAGGCTGTGTGTTTTGTTCTGTCCCGTAAGGAGAGCAGCATAATGCTCCTTGCACACTGTTATGTGTTAGAGATGACATCCCACACTTCCCCTTCCCTGCTGCCCAGGGGAAACAAGTACAAATGGAAGGAACACACCTTATTCCTCAGGATCACTCTGACAGCAGGCTCCATGCCTGCCGTGCAGAGCAGGGGACGCTCCTTTGTGAGGTGGCTATTTCTGTGCCATGGAGCTGTAGAGATAATAGCTGTTAGTACTGCCTTTAAGAGGTTTCCTTTTTAAGCATTTAGGAATTGTAAGTCAATCACTTTAAAGCACATCTCTAACAAGGAAATTTCATTCTGAATTCTAAAGTGTTGTAGTAATACCCTTAGGAGCAGTACCATTTGGGACTGCTAAGGGCAAAAAGCACAGTTCTTATCTGAACCTTTGATTCTCTCTGCTGCAGCTGGGCTATTGTATTGATAACTGTGCAACTGATGATACCTGCTCATCATCTCTCTGTGCCTCCTGTGGGACAAACAAGGGAACTTGTCATGTCTTCAGCTCCTTCCATTCAGGTCAGTTTGCTGATCATCAGACAATTCACATTCCCACATACATGAGTCCCTTCTGATTGATCAAACAGTGCTGAGATATTTGGATTTGAGGTCCCTTCCTACATGGCTACTCTCCAGCCACTCCTCCCAGTTTATACTTAGTTACTTCATCCTAGATGCAGAATCTGGCATTTTGACTTGTTCAGTTTCACCCCAGTTGTCATTGGTCAGAGAATGCCCCAATCTATTTATATCCCTCTGCATGGCATATTGAAACTAACAGTTAATTCAACATTTTCTACAAGTGTGGGGTTCTGCAAACTATTAATAGACTAATGTCTAATACTGTGATGCAGGAGCTTAAAATGTGGGGTGGTGCTGATGTGAGTTCCTCAAGAACAGCATTGTCTTGGTCAGGTTTCAGTCTCAGTCAATAGCTGATGTAGCCAGGGAAAAAACAAAGTCATTTAGCTGTTTGCTGAAGAGGAATTTGGTAAAACTCAGCTTCTGCTCTTCTATTCCTGTATTATACCTACAAAGCTGATAGCTGATAATCATGGCCATCATTCTGTGGCAAGAAATCAATGCAAATACATGCCTGTTAATGCACATATATGAAACAGGGGTAAAACCTAGCATGTGTTAAGTATTGTGAGGCCTCTCTTCTCCTGCTGTAGTATGTAATCTTCATCTATATTGTAGATCAGGGATAGAGAGGCCCTTTATATCACCAAGTTCTGCAAACACAGCTCCTCAGTGCTCAGAAGATGACTATCAATCATTACAACTTAGATTAGCTCTCAAGTCCATGCAAAGACAAATTTCTCCACTCTTCTTTCTTGTCAGCACTATTGATGAGCATCAGTTGGAAGTTTCACTTCCTTAGATAATTATTTTTATAATTTTAGATGTCATTTTAGATGTTTGTTTCAAGATTTCACAATGCAGAATCTCTCATGGAAAATGATTTGTGATACAGTTCTATGGTACAGATACTAAATAGGAAACTAATGTTTTGCACAGTACTTTCTCAGTACTCCCAGAATCCATCAAGGCAAAACTGGAGCATGTGATGTACTAATATTTGGTTCTGAAGTAATATATCTACTTACTATTTATGTATTCAGTACAGGAAACTGTCTGCCTTTAGTAGTGCTGATACAGCAGTGTGTTCAACAGCTGCAGAACCCAGAGCTCTATTTACCAGCAGGTCACCGAGCAGAGGAGCCCAGTGCCACAGCTAGCAGACCAGGCATCACCTCGGATCTCTAGCTGCCAAAATTCCAGTGTTTTTGCAAATAAGCAGCTTTGGGCACTATGGAGACTGCAGAGCTCATGAGTGGCATCAATTCACTGGCTCGTGTCTCTCCCAGTACAGCCACAACACAAACAGTGCATGTAGCTGTGTGAGCAGGGAATCCAGGGAAACTTCCACTGGTGCTCATGGCAGGCACGTCTGGCACAAGTAATATCACATCCCTGTCGCTCATTTGGAGCACTAGGACATCCTCTCACAAATTTAATGTAAAGTTTGTACCAGATTTCTCTTCCAGGGCATCCATTTCCAATGTATTTATTGTGTGTTTATACTGTACAGTGTATGTATAGTTTATACATATATATACACAACTAGACACAGTTAGCAAAGTTTTTTCCTGTGTATTTGGAGTCTGCTGAGCATTTTAAGTAATTTTCCCTAGCATTCCCTATCTCAAAAAGCATTTTGAGTAATTTTCCCCTGGGCTGTGCTTTAAACCTGCATCTGGAGTGGCTGCACAATGTGAACAGTGTTTGCTGTTCCCTGACTTTCCCTCCTCCCTTCTGCCATTGTGGGCTCAGTTGGCTGGAAGGTGGCTCTAGCCTCTGTAGTGTCAGTCTGATTCAAGTAGTAAACTCTAATGTGAGGGATAATTGTTTTTCTCTGTGAGGTGACCTCAGACAACTTTGTCTGTCATGTTTCCAGACATGTGAAAATCAGCTCTCATGAAACTACCGTGTCATATTCTGCATGTTTTCAATAATCCCTTTCCAAACTGGCAAAGTTTAGGTTGTTAATCTACATCTCTTGTTTCAAGTACAAACAAATTCCAAGAGTGCAACATCACTATCATCACCTTGGGAAAGTGAATATAGTATTATACTATATATAGTTGGCTTTCCTAAAGCAGGAGCCTTGCAGTAATCCTGAGCACACAGTACCCAGACCAAGCAACGGGAAGGTCACTGGTCTCATTCACATTTTTCAGGAGTGCAGTGGGTTTCCTAGGGGCTGTAGCAAAATACAGGTGGAAAGTAAGTTCTAGAAATTTACTTCAGCAACCAAAGGAACAGAAGTAAGCCAGGCATACCTGTAGTTGGTGGTAATATATACTAATGCACGTGCTGAAATTAGCCCATGAGGAAGACAAAGTCACTGATGTTTGGGGGATTTTTATCTCAGAAGAGCTGAGCAGAGAAAATGCTATGCTTCACCAATGTGTTGGCAGAAAATGATGCTGTTAGTACAGAGAAGCTGTCTTTAAGAGAGAGGAGGAGGGCATTCCAGTCCTCTGAACTTGGTATGGGCTGGCTCGTGGTGGCTTGGGGCAGAGAAAGAGCGTGGCTGAGAGCAGCAGCAACTCGGTGTCACGCTTCTTCCAACTGCAGGAAGTAAAATCCATTTCTGTGGGACGAGGTAGCTCTCACTTGCTGAGAGAGGCCAGCCCTGCCAAGATCGAGCCCCTGAGCTCTCCATCTGCAGAGAAGTGCTTTTACTGATGATACTAAAAAGATGTCCAGATGCTCTTCCTGTTTTGCATTTTCAGGCTGCTGCCAAACCAACTGGGAAGCCATATTGTGCAGATGAGGCAAGTCATCTCCTGTATAAATTTGTGTGCAATCCAGAGCCCATGCCTTTATTTTCCAGCAAACTTTCTTTTAAAGGTCAAAGCAGAAATCTGGGAGGGTGTTTTGTCTCTCTCAGGGACAAAATGCAGCTTCATTTCAGTTATAGCACCCGGTTGCTTGCCTGGCATGTTAAACTGGATCCTACTGGAGAAGAAATGTTCAGCAGGAGAGAGTTTAAAAGTAATTAGCAACAGGGGAAGTCAAAAGGTAGCTTTAGTACAAGTCGAAAGTAGTGCATAATAACGATTAACTGGAGAGATAACATGTAAGTGGAGAAAAGAACAGTTAATTTATCAAGATAAACAATAAGATAGTTAAAATTAAGGGGAATAGAGGAAGAGATAATTAAAATCCAGTATTGTTAAATACAAAACCACACTTTGCAGGAGCTAGGTATTTATTTTTTAATAGAGCCCAACCGAGCAATCAAGGGAATGCAAGGTATTGGTAAAGAGCTCCTAAAAGAACAGTGAAGCATCAATGTAAAGGTATCCTTTAGGACACATTTATTCTGCATATAAACAAAATTGTTTTGCTTCTATTTTGCCATCAGCATAGAAAATGCAGTGTCTCTATTTGTCTACATCTTTGTAACCTCTACCAGGAGGCAAGTGGAGAATAAGAATGTGATGCTGGCATAAGTCAGAAGTAAGGAATTTTTAGTGCATTCAGTCTTGCATGTGTGAAACTCATATCAGAGTGACAGATAAAAGATACATAAAATGCCCTATAGAAAAACAATGAATTCTGCTGTGTGGCAAGAAGGCAAGCAAAGGAGCTGGGAAATTAAGGGGATGTGAAATATGGAACCAGTTCCTCTGTCCTCCATCAGAGTTTTTATTTTTTTTTTTTTCTCATTTGGGTTATTTTATTTGGTTTTTAGTTTCAGTTTACTATTAAATACTGATAGTTTTACTATTAAATAGAAATGGATTGCTAATAACATTGCATGGCCCAGAATTTTGGTGATGGGGAAGCAAGAAAAGTGATGGGGAAGCAAGCAAATTTGGGCCTCTTTAAAGACATACCCTTTCTACCCTGATTCTTAGCAGAAGTCTGTTTGTGAGTATAAATGTCTTTGGTTTTTATACTCTCAAAATATATATACAGGAATTAATAGGCCCACTTCATGGCCTAAGAAATATGACTTGAGTGAAATTAGATGGGTTATCTGGGATTACTCTGCCAGCCAATGGCAAAATGAAAATGGTAGTTTCGGCAATGGGATTTCAGATATTCTTTGTAGTCTTAAGAGATGCCACCTCTTATGTCTCCTGAGAATGTCTAACTGAGGTTTCAGATTTTTTTTAAAAAAATTGGATATTTTCAATTGCAAGGGATTGAGCTGGGGGTGGGGAAGTTGGGTGAAGAGAACCCATGGCCTTCCCAGGAAACTTCCAGTAAAGCAGCCAGCATCCATGCAAATACCTCATTTTTTATAGGGGGCTTTTCTGTCAGGTGGTTTTAAATGATCAAGACATTTAAGAGGGGGAAATATGATCCACAAATGGGACCACAGTTCAGGGGAGTCTCAGAGGTGTTTCTGTCATAACTGTGTTCATGGCTAGTCAGAGAAGGAGAGAGAAGATGATTTGGAACAAATAAAACCTCCCCAGTGTCTGCTTCTTTGTTTGTTTAAGTACCATCAGCCACACATCGTTTTACTGCAACCACTTTGTAAAGGCAGGAGACATAAAAAAATGTGTCTTTCCTAAGAGTGTTTCCACTCTCTTTCATCTGGCAGCCTGCCCTAGTAATGTTTCCAAGGCAGAACTTCAATGGGAAGCTGAAAGCTATCCAGAATTTGGGGTTTATACAATTCTAACATTTAGCATTCAGTAAGATATATCAGAGGGCATATGCTACCATAATTTTTAATGTTGAGGATCCCACTGAAAAGAAAATAATTTTTCCCTGGGTAAAAAAATTCTTCCTAAATCCTGTCTCACTGCAGTAGGAATTTCTATAATGGTTTGAAGCTGATTAAGATCTATACCAAGTGACAGGTTTGAGAAGGAATGGTGTTTCCATAATTTAAAAATAATAATGGAGGGCTTTTCTGCTTTAGATGCTAATATGTGTGAGCAGCAAGGTAAAAGATGTTCTAGAAAGTGCTTTTTCTGTAGATGAATTCTATTGTAAAAAAAAACGTTTCCCCACATTGCAGGAGAAAGTGAAAGATGGGCACTGAAATACCATTTACATTTATATATCACCTTTCATTCTGAAAGAGGAACAGTTGATTTGAGATTACCCTGGTTAGAGAAATCCCTTCACCCCAGAAATGCAGCCACCCTCAAGAGAGGGGTGTAGCAGGTGTTTAACAGTGTATGGCACAATAGTGTGAGCAAAAACATTCTGCCAGGTTAAACATACTGGGGAATTCTATTCAGGCAAGACTGCTGTGTGCAGGCTAAAACTAAGCCCGGGGTTTGAATTAAAGAAAAATTTGATCCAGGTTGTGCTCACATTTTCAGACTGTGACTAAACATGGTAATGCTTAAATGCAGAATCATTGATCTTTCTCTTTTTCTTTACTCACATCCACTTTTTAGTGTGCAGCACATAGATTCTCCCTTCACAAAAGACAAGCTGCCAGACTTTGCCAATGAGAGCAGCACTGAACCAGATCCTAAAAGTGGAGCAGTAGAATTCAAGAAGTGATTGGTGACCGGGTCACTGGAAAGGTCATCCACTCACTACTCTGTGTTTCCTTTCTCTTCCTTTTCCCTCCTCTTTCACATCCTATATTGTATCTCCTTCTGAAATGGGTTCTTACCCCATATCATGCAAAGATGGCAGAGATTTATTTTATTGTGTTGAGTCACCTAAATGGGATGTCTGGTAATGTTCCTCATGTTGGGTACTCCCAATGATGAGACATCATGACAAAGATCTGGCTCCTGATCAGCAGAAACATCACAACAGATGTTTTGAGGATTCATTGTGCTGGATTGCTTAGGACCAAATCTTGCAGACCATGGTCTGTTGTTAAGGCCACCAACATGAAGTTTTGCGGCTTCTTCTGTAGAGGTAAGGTGCAAGATACTTGGAGCAGGATGTGAATTTCAGCTGGAATTAACAGATATCTCTTACTATAAAAGGCATCTGAGATGTTTTAGAATTATTTATGTACATGATCCTGCTTGGTATATTCCAAGCAGTCCCATAAAGTTCTTGCAATATTAAAATTGCAAAGACAGTTGTATGCTCAGGTGGTCTCTGGCTGCATGGGACTGCAGGGGGCTGACCTGTCAGGTCAGAGCTGCAGGTGGGCAGCAGGTTTTAGCCACAGACTTCTCTGTTCCAACCACTGAGGGCTGCAGGGACCTGGCACAGTTACTTGCTGCTCCTCCTTTTTATTCACAGAGAAGATATTACTGTTCTTCCACACTTCCATTGGAGCACTGAAAGACAGCTAACCAGCTGCACCTCTGAGAAGGTCTGTTCTGAAAAGGATTGCATTCTAATGGCAGTGATGTGCTAAACTTGACATTTTTTTCCTCTTATGTAATCAATTTTCGTCTCTCCTAAGTTAGTTGCCAGTTCCAACAATGGAAAACTAACTTACACTGATGGCCCAGCTTTGTGACTCTTCATGTGTGCACACAGAAATTTTCAGCAAACACCAGTGTAGGAAATTACTTTTAAAAAGTCATATAGGGAATCAATGGTGCAATCAGAACAGACAGAAATCCTGACTTATTTGTTACTTTCCTGGTGTGCTCTTAGCTGATAGATACCTGCAACCTCAATTAACTCATTCCCTATCCTAACTGTTGTGTGCTTTCTTCAGGGAGATGCATATTTAGTCTTTCTTAACTGTTTAAAGCTTTAGTACACACCAAATGTAATCAAATTCAAGCTACTATCTATCAGGAAAGAATGAAATGAAATGAAAATTACAGCTAGGACTCAATTTACAGTAATTTGCTATGTCAATGGCTGTGCTTACTATCTTCCAAGATGTGGCCCTTGCTACAAAAAATTGAAACCTTTTTTTTTTTTTTTTTAATTTAACACTAGAAGGAATAAATCTATCACCTGCAGATAAGGAGTTTTCAAATAGTTCAAGAATATTTATGGTGTTTAAATCCATTTGTGGAAAGGTGGGATGCATGCAGCAAACAGGTGAAAGAAGTGTTAGAGCTTCTTCCCAAAGTTCTTACCTTTCTTTAACTGCAGGTGGATGCTTCCTTGCTTTGGCACAACTCTGACAAATGACCCATAAAATGTCTGTCCATTCACCTTACTCACATCACTACCTGCTCTGAAAATTATCCCTGGGAAGGGAGAGAGAGGAGGGAAAGGAGTCATAGCTCTTTTCAGCAGCAGACACAGCACTGGTGGTGGTGTGGCTGTCACCATCGCAAGCTGGAGCTAAAGAAAGGGCAAAATTCCTTCCCCCTCCTTCCTGGGAATTCTGGGCCCAATCACAGTGATAAAATATCCACTTTACAAAGGAGAGCTTTGATGTTTTTCATGACAAATTGTGCAAAAATATGGTTGGAAGCTTAATGTCCTCCCCAGTGGTAATGTCTGGGAGAGATTTCTGTGCTTTCAGGGATGAACTGAGGTCATGAAACTCTTGCCATGCAGTAGCTCTAACCTGAATTGGGGGTGGTAGGTAACCTGCTCTCTTTATTGAATGCTACCTGGTATTTTCTGTTCAGCTAATGGTCAGGAATGTCTGTGACTCTTATAGAAATGCCCTTATTTTTAATTCCTCCCATATAAAACTACAGAAATTCTGTCAGGCTGCATTTCTCATCTGTTCAAATGAGTGTGTTTGGATTTGGTTTGTTTTGTTCACAACAGTGCTGCTGCATCTTACAGACTAAAGTGAATTTTTACCCTATCAACACCAAGGAGGCAATTTTGGATTTAATTCAAAATATGAAGTATGAGTTTGTGGGAACAGAATGAGGATGGGAGTTTGGATGCTTTCTTGAGTCCCTCCAGCTCAAGTAACTGTAAAAAAACCATTTGGCAAGGAGGTAAATTACCAAATCTACACAACCTAGTCTGAAACAAACCTTTGTTGCTACAAGTTACTACTACTTATATGATTTTAATTCTTAAAAAATACACTCTTCAATTTATTTGGCTCTTTGTCATTAACCCAATGATTAATGTTTTCCCAATACTACCAAATCAAATCCATTTGGCCAAAATTTCTGTGGATGAATAGAGGACTGAGATCAAGAAAATTATTTTGAAAAACACAGAATACATCTTAATATTGATGGTAATGGTTTATTATTATTGTTATTTGTTTTGCTGTTATTATTATAACTATTATTAATATTATTGTTGTTGTTATTATTATTATCCTGTGGAATTAGGTCACTATAAACTTGCATGTGTCCTTGCTGTATCAAGGGAGATTCACAATTTATATGTGGGGTATTTGGCAACCGTAAAAGCAGATGAATCCACTTCTGGTTACTTGTTTCATTAGAAGAATTGCTCAAGAGGAGAGGTTATTTCTTTTACTGGTGAGAAACATCAAGCAATAACAGCTGGTTTATCACTCCCATTGTAAGAGTGATAAACCAACTGCTTATCCTTTACAAGTGCCATTTAACTGTAAATTGTACCTTTTTTTCCTGTGCTATACTCTCAAAGATGTAGGTGAACGTTTAAGGATTATTCAAATGGACAGTTTCATAGGAGCTTTCATTGCAGGTTGTGAAACCATATGGTCAAAATGGTCAGAACACTTCTAGAACAGTCTCATTAAATGTTGAACAAGCCCACCTGGCATGTGAGAGAATCCTCTCTGTGTGATGGATGCTAACACCTGTAGCATGTGTAGTTTAGTGTTGGTTTACATGGTGGGAGTCCTAAAAGTAGCCTTGACAAACCTCCTCTTTGTAAGGAAAAAAAAACCTATCAGGTCCTATTAGATTTCTTTTTTTTTTTTTTTTTTTGACTGAGGAATATCTGTTTTGAAATTTCTCTACTGGTAAGGTGGCAGTTCTTCTTTCCTAAACCTCTAAGAAAACACTAATGGTTTTCTGGAAATCTTTGCTGTGTGTTAATACCTAACACGTTTCAGTAGTTGCCTCAGTGCCCATGCACAGCAGATGTTGATGGGGACCAGAGACACAGAATTCTTGCAAAATAGAAGATGCTCATGCTGCAGAGGAAGAAAAAAATAAATTATTTTTATTAGTTATAAAGTTATTTTCCTATTCCCAGATTAACAATCTGTCATTTCCAAAGGATACAGCAGACAGACCAAGTGTCCAGTGTGTCACCTTGGAATATCAGTCTGCTCTAAGGCAACTTACAGGTGGAGGGAAGATCCTTTGTGACCTCCCTAAGCAGCTGGTAATAATTGCTTAGTACATGCTGTAGGTACACTGAAGAGCATGCAAATAATTCTCCACCATCAGCAAAGAGTGACTGAGATGTACCTGAAAATACAGTGAGTCCTTGATGATGACCTGCAGAAGGCACTGCTGCTGCTTGGGGTGCTTCTCTGGCTGAGTTGAATTTTGCCTCTAGTTGAAAGATCTGAATTTTCATTGCAACTGTGATATGCAGGAAGCCAGCACAGAGGATCCTGAAGTGTTCTGTGACCCCCACAAAGCAGAACCACCACTGACTTGCAGAATATGTGCTTGCTTCTTTTCTGGACCAAATAAAATAATTTTTATGGTTGTATAGCACTTACCAGGTGTCAGCTTCAAGCTGAAGGAGCCTTATCAAGCTCACACCCAGTGAGGAAGGCATAGAAATGGTAGGAAGAGCATGTAGATGGCCTGAGTGCAATCAGCTGTCACACTCAGAACTGTCCTTTCATCTTTGGTGTTCTGAAGGTGGGAATTGCTGTCAGCAAAGATGGAAAATGTACTAAAACTCCAGTTTAGTTTAGTTTAGAGTATAGTAAATTGAGGGACCTTTAATTTGGGAGGAAGGGAATGAGAGAAGGCTCACAGTCTTCTCTTTTAGTATGCATGGGTAGTATTGCACTGCTGGAGCTGTGGACCAGCTCTAGGGAAATATGGGAGAGCTCGCTGTGGGCAGGATCGGCCACTAAACCTTGGCCTAGGATCACTGCACATTTGTAACCTGTAATCACATCCTCAGCAGGGCATTAGACACGTTTGCTTTCATGATGCACTGCCTTTCTGGGGCAATATAGCATTTCTCAGCCGTGTGATTTTGTCTCTAAGGCAGCTAAAACTGGAGGTTTACACAGTGATTCTGCAGAGGGGAGTAAATCAAAGAGGGAGAAGGAAAACTCAGGATTTCTCTGGCAGCTTGATGAAAAGCATGGTAAGACTAAAACTAAACTTAAGAATATCTCACTGCCTGGCTTGTTTTACAGGCACTGGTAAAATATAACCTCTTTCTCCATTTTGTTTAGTTTAGGTTTTCCTGGCAGTTCCCTCGTTGACCAAAATGTTGTTCCCGTTTGTTTTGTATCACAGAAGCACCTCTTCCATGTAGACAGTAAAACAAAGAGCAATTTTTGCATCTCACAGCATAGAATTCTTATTGAAACAATATTTTTAGTTAAATTTCACTTTGACTGACTCTGCAAATATATTAAGTCTCCAAAATCTTACCAGTATTTTATGGAGAATCTTGAGGGATCTCGGTAGAGTTCAGAATGGAATTGGCCTCATTCTTTTACCTAAGCAATTAATAATTGATTTAGTGGTATTCCCTCTGACCTCAAGATAGGAGTCTACATCTGTTGAAGGATCCAGGCTGGCTTTCAAAATACCTGCTCCAATGATAAAGGAACCCTGTTACCTAGGTCCTGTCTCCAGCAGAGCACAGGGTGGGACATGGGATGAGCAATCCCCCACAGGTCAGCCCTGGATCCAGCTGGGGGCCGGCTGCCCAGCAGGAGAGGGGTGGGCAGCTGCAGAGCTCCTGGAGCACACTGCAGAACTGCTGCAGTACAGCCTGCCCCAAAGGCACAGGAAGGTGGCTTTGGCACAAAATGTTGCTAGTCTTTCATTTTTGTAGCACATCTTTTATCTGTTTTCTGAGGGGAAATGGAACAAAATATGTAAGGTTGGTGGGGATCCAGTCTATCTTTACAACTTAAATGAGGGATCACGGTTTTTTGCTCTTTTATTTTTTTCCAAGAAAGATGTTTCAAAATAGTGACCCAGACTTACAGAGTGGAAAAATTAAAACTAAACATGCAAGAAGCATCACACCCACTACCCAAGCTGCTGCCAGTCAAGAGGAATGTGTTGCTTCACACACCTGCAGAGAGGTGTAGGAGCCCTTGGGAAGTGCAGAGATCCCCCAGCAAGTTTCTCACTGCCACCACCAGGACACCAGAGGGGTGGCTGGGTGAGCCCTCAGGGACTTCAGGCAGCCAGCATTGACTTAGATTTTATGGCATATGTTTTGTGGCATGGCTTAGCAGAGATAAGGCCAGGGTTGGTGGAGTGCAAAGCTGCTGTAGGCATTGAGCTGCAGCTCAGGACATGCCTGCTTTGGGATCTTCCAGGATCTGTAAGTTTGTGGTACTTAAGAATTGGACTCGATGATCCTTGTGGTCCCTTCCAACTCAGAATATTCTGTGATGCTGTTGGGCACAGCAGTGATGCTCAGTGAGACACACCCCTGGCTCTGATGATACCTCCCTTCTGAAAACATTGGTCTCAAACCATCTGCCAAAGCTTCCAGCTGGGGGGAGGTCTGGCAGGCAGGAACAGGGGAGGAGAAGCACTGCAATCCCAGATCCATCAGCGAGCAGTTAAGGTCCGAGGAGAGTACTTCAAAATCCAAGGTGAAAAAACATTGCTGTGCTGTATTACATGACTAATAAAGCAAACATCATCAAACAGCCACAATAGGCTTAATTTTGAGTTTTGTAAAGTGGATTAAAGACATTTTATTCATTAAGGAGATAAAAACCCTTTTTCTGGAACTCAAGTGTTTTATTAAAAAGTTTGAGTTTTATAGGTGGTAAAAGAACCATAAACAGAGCAATGAAATGGTGAGAGAAAAAAAAATCAGTTGTGTAAACTGCTTTAAAAAGAGCGCAAGGGCATTTCTTTTGCGTAAATCCTTTTTTAATGGATTAATGCATTATTAAAAAAAAAGACAGATTATGTACATGGATGGAAAAAAACCCCATGAGCCTTTGAGTTCTCTCTTGTCTTTCTCTCCTACTTACTGCAATTTGTCTCCCAGTAGTATTTAGAGGGCACAAGAATGAGGCCTCTGTGAGCACTGCAAAGAAGCGCTCCTGAACTGGAGAAGCATCACTTGGATGAAAAACTTGATGGAAAAGTCAAAGTGAGGTAGGGGGAAAGGGAAATAGGGCCTTGTGTTTAAAATGGGCATGATGGTTACAAAAAAGACTAATGTGAAGCAACCCCTTTTGTTTTGATGGCTAGTATCAAAGGGCAGGGCTACTGGGAATAATCTTGTTGTTTTATTATTTACTCCATTTTCATGTCATGTTTTCTCTCTTCTCCTGTTTCCTCCACTATATCCCTCTCTTGCTCTGCAGTTTTTCTTTCCCTGGCTCACTGTCCTTCCCTCCTCACTCTTTGGTTTCCTGTCTGTAGCACTCCCTGCATGTTCCCTTCCAAAGCCTTTTTCTATTCTACTGTCTCCTCACCATCCTCCCTCTCCGTGGCACAGGAGCTCTTCTCTTTAGAACTATTTGCCAGTTTTGAAAAAGGCTTATAAAATAAATGACATTTATAACCTGAGCACATGAGTAATTTGCTAAAGGTCTTAATTACCTGCCAAAAAGAAAGCTAATCAGGAAGATTCACTAGGGATTAATTGTGTTGGGAAACCTGGGAAATTCTTCCCATTTTCTGCACCTGACTGGACCTTCCAAATGAACTACTAGGTGCCTTTTCAGCAGGTACAGGAAATTGTAGTTTCAAAGAGATTTGTGTTAGAAGCAAGGTACCTGTTTTGTTTGTTTTTAATGAGGGCAAAGAGGTATGAGCCTACAGCTGAGTTACTGCTTTGAGAAGCATCAGTTGCAAAAGTTGCAGAACTGTCTGTAACATGTTTTGCAGCAGAGTTAGGCCATGTACAGTTTTCTGACAGCACACCCATGGGTTCTGTCATACCAAGATATCCTTCCCTGTGAACAGGATCTCTGAGCAGCCACCTTGCTTAGAAGCTGCTGGGGAACAGAGCAGAAAAGATGCAGATCCAAAATGACACTTTAGGGCTTGCCTCAACCCATGAGCCCTGCAAGTGTGGATCTGACAATCCTAAGAAAAGATAGCTCTGTAATTACTTTCCAGCAACCCTCCTTGGTGAAGGATTTCATCCTCATTTCAGTGCTGAAACTGTTTCCTTTCACATGCATGTTAAAAATAGATGGAAGCCAGGATATTGAGCAGGTGCCCTTGAAAAGCTATTTTTAAATTTTTAACAGGATGGTATTATTAATCATCAAGAAAGAGAGGATGGGCATGAGATTTCTGGAGTATTTTCCTGCTCTATAGCACAGGCTCTTTCTGAACAAATCACTGAATCTCCTGGTTCCTCTATGACCATCCTTCAAAATGGAAATGGAGCATTCCCTTTTCCATCTCGTGTACTTAAGCTGTAAACTTGTTGAAAAATAGTCTGGCTGTTGTCACACCCTCGTTGCATGCTTTTGTACTGCAAAGGGAAACTGTGTTAGAATAAGGAAAAGCAAACCATCTGAATATTATTCTTTTTTTGCTTCACTTTTAATCTCCATGTTAAAATGGTCTCAAGCCTTCCCCTTGAAGTCTGTGAATTTAAAATAAGAGCACAGGCTCTCTCAGCTCTCTCCAGTAAGGAGGAAGGACTCTGGTCCCTATGTAACATGGAATTAAACCACAGACATGAATGTTGTTCATCCTGCTGCTTTTGCAAAGGTTTATTTTTGCTATTTTTTGCAATTATTCCCGGGGATCTTCTATTGCAGGTCACAAACATATGCCAGCTCAATGGTCCTTCAGTTTATTTTTGTCTTCCTGCAAGGTAACCATTCATCCATGGAGTAATTTCTTTAAATGAGGCATTTTATTCCAAATTGCCAGTTAATACCTGCAGGGTCAGCTTCCCTCCCGATCAGCTCTGAAAATCAGGGGAAGCTTCAAAAGCTGTTGAAAAGTTTTGCTCACAGAAATTATGAAGGATTTCTGAAACACAGAGCAAAATTAGTAGGACAAGCTCTGAACCTTCAGACAAAATGCAAAACTGTAGGGGAAAAAAAAAAGCCAAGTGTCAAATTAACTCTGTGTCCCTGTCTCTCAGGTTTAGTGGGCCTGGGTTTGGATTTGAATGACTCTGTAAGTAAAAATGAGGCTGGAGTCTCACTTCACTGCACTTGCTCCCTGATGTAGGCTGAGCAGTGTTATGCTCTTCTGTGCTTCTTCCTCCTGAACTGATTCTCTCCTTGTTACCTGTGGTACCATAAAACTGAATGACCATTCTACTTCTAACTTAGTGTGTTTATATAAAGGCAACTACTGCAGTCTCCAGTTAAACTTAAAGAGAACAAGGCAAGGGTCTGTCAGATTATCTCTGTGGAAGGGTACTTTTTTCTTAAAAAAACAAACTAAGCCAGACATTCAGATCACCACCCAAGCAGCCTTCCATATCAAAGTACCTATGGAATTGGAGGGGAAACTACACCCTGCGTATTTACATGGCTTTGTCTTATTAGTAAATACTAATGGATCCCAAATGCACAAAAAAAAATCTCAACTTGAAAAATCATGCAGGCCTTCTGTTATATCTTCCACTGGAGTAGGAACAGAATTCATAGGTTTCCCTGAAAATTAGAATGTGGGTCATTAGAGCCAAGTGTGATAATTCTTCTAAATGGTGGTGGCTGTCCCTGTGCAGTATTGAAGGAGAAAAAAGTATATGGACCCAAGCCAAGTACAAATCAACTAGCTAAATCCATGTCCTGTAGCTCTGTTGGATCTATTGGCTTCTGTAACTGCAAATTGGAGGGAAAGCTTTGAACTTTATTGGAGGTATTTTTAAGGTTTGCAGTCCCATGGAAAACATGTGTGTCCATTCCCCCTTCTATTTCCCACTCTGTACAGCCTCTTTCGCCTGCCAGCAGATGCAGTTTAGCAGTCAGCTAAATTAAAGAACTAATACAGAGAAGAATTAAAGAAGAAAAACACCTGTAATTAAAAAGGCTGTAAGTTACCAACCAGCGCTGCATAATTTAAAAAGTCAATAATTGTAATTGTTCTCTAGTTATTCATTCATGGCTTGTTCCTTTTAGCTTTATTATAAAAGGAAAAATATGGCTACCTGTTGATAATTATGGCATAGTCTAAAGACTTTCTACACCATTAGGTGGAGGGGATTTAAAGCTGTTTATAATTTCTTATAAATAGTACAAACCATGTCAGAACGCTGTTCCATTTATTGGACTCAACCTTTAAGCAATCTGTCCATAATTGCACTAGAAAATGTTCAGAGCAATTTGTCAGGCACCTATGTGGACAGTAAGTATCCTGAATAACATATGATTGTTGTACTCTTAGCACCAATAATAAGCAGAGTACTGAATGTTCCTGCTTTTAAAGCAAAATGTAATTGTTTCTGGAATACTTCCATTTGAAAAAACATCTGAGTGTTTTCACTGATTATAAATTATTATTATGTTTTGACTTTGGAATGATGCAATTATATAATGCAACTATGAGGAAGAAATGGGTTAAGGGGAACTGCAATTACACACAAAATTGGAAAAAAATCTCATAATATGTTTTCTGTCAGCCCAATTAATTTAGCTGCAGTTGTACAAATTCTGCTTTCTAAGATGGCATTTAGGCTTAGGATGGTTAAGAGCTGATCGCAGTTGTGCTTAGGTTTTGCACAATACAGAAGCGCTGCTTAACCCATCCAAACTTTCACAGAGATTTCAGCAGGTTCTGGCTTTCATTTCCTCCTTTTCTCCTCTACAAATATAACTTCAGTTACAGTACCTGTGCAGATGATTGAGACTGACCATTGTGATATATGTGATTCAATCAGTCCAAGTCAAAATCTACCATCCTTTGTTGTGTGTCTTCTCCAGCAACTCTACAACTGATGATGGCTAAAAGAGAATTCTTGGTTGCCCTCTTTTAAGCCTTCCTTAGTACTCTATTTTACTGTGAAAAATAGCATCATCCTGCCTTCTACTTAAGCTTTAATAAAACATAATTTGCTATTGTATACTTCTACAACATGTAGATATTTATTCTGTAAGATCCTAAAGAGGTGGCCTACTGTGTGCATCCTAATAACTGACGTGCTTCCTTCTAAGTTCTTCCCTTCTCTTTGTATTTTTGTTTGCTACAGTGCTATTTTCTTTGTTCTTAACAAATACATTATTCCCCAAACTGCTGCTGCAAAGTTTTTTTGTAGAGTCCATCAGCTGAGTATGTTATATTCCCCTTTGCATCCCGATTCCATCTTCCCTAGGCTGTAATTCCTGTGTGGCTTTCAGAGATCCTCTCTGTACTCATCCAGTGCTTAAAGTCCAGTTCCTGCTTCAGAATAATCATTAGTCCACATACTAGTTTTCTAAGCAAGTATATTCATCCCTTCTGCCACCCACAGGCCTTGGTAGAACATCCCTCATAAGCTTCTGCTGATTTACCTCCTTATTTGCTTTCAGGTGATTCTTTCAAGCCAGTGACTGTGTGTTGGAAATGGCAAGATCCATTTTCACCTGGGGGCAAACTACACATTTACCTCTGGAGGAGGCATGAGAGCAGGCAGTTCCCATGGTTCAGCTAATGTGCTGGAAATCTCCCCAGCAGCTTTTCTCACAGTAACTTGCTCCAAGCTTCCACACCACCAAGCTTCACCTGTCAGCCTCGCATTTGCTTTGAGCAAAGGCTGATTTCTCCCCCAGCTCACACACTGCAGCAGAATATTTAAACTGAAAGGAGCTTTCTGTGCAGTTAATTGTTTTGCCATAATGATTCTTTTCAATTTTTATCATAATTTTTTTCTCCAAATAAAACCTTAAAGGGAAAGGTACAAAGTAAGCCCAAACGCTTTCAATTGCTGAAGCAAGGAGTCTGCTGTGAAGCTTCTGCTTAACAAAGTGGAAAATAAGAAAGCATGTTTTATTCCATCATTTATTAAAATTAGGGGAATGAGGGCCTCATTTGCTTAAAAATTGTCTATTAGTATTCACCTGATGGCAAGCAGCCTTAATCTCACACCATTAAAGAAAACAGAAGCTCATTAAATAGTAATTCTTTTTAATAGTGACAGGAGCTTGGGTTTGAGCAGCACTGCTCTAAGTTCCCATGTAAATTGTTCATGATGATCACCAATAAGAGAATTTTTTGTACCTCTCCCCACTCCCAAGAGCTTTCATTCCATATGTAATCACTTATGAACGCCAGAAGGGAAAGAGCCTTGCATCAAGGGAAAAATCTTTCACTGTCAGACTTCTGATGTTACAAAACAGGAAAGAAGCCATTGGATATAAAGCAGGAGAAGCAATTCCTGAACAAGAGAGAAGTGTTCTGAGAGGCACGAGAGCTTTGGGGGTCAGTGAGTACTCTTAGCTTTTGCCCAGTATTGCTGTGGCTTTGAAACAACAGGAGGCATGTTGAATTTTTCTGCTTTGACAGCTGCTGCTTGACCTCTCATTACCAGACATATCAAGCCAACATCCTGTTGATGAGCTCCCTCTGACCATTGCTGTGCTTTCCCTCCCTCCACAGGATTTAGTCATTAATGCCACCTTGTTGCTCTGTGGGCCTGTTGTCAGCAGTACCTGACTATCCACATATTAAAGCCCTACAGTAGTGGACAGGGTGCTCTTTTGCTCATTTTAGATCCATAGCTGAAATTCCCATTCCACTCTGAATGTTATAAAATGTCCTTTGCTCTCATTGCAGTCCTCAGTAGTTCCAGTGCTTTGCATGACACAAATCACTACCTTCACTTCAAGCAGCTGAGCTGCTCATGGCTCTTCTGATGAACAGCTTCAGGCCATGTGGTCCCATTCCTTATTTGACATTATTCTGTTCTCTCCTGCACCATTTCCTGTGCTAGGGATGTCTCTGGGCCAGGCATTGTTTGTTTTGGGTATGTGTGTGGGAAGATTGCTTAGTGCTGCTCCTTAGACATGCTTAATTCAATTACTGCCAGATTTTCTAGGCCTCTCGACATTGCTATATATAGCTCTTTAGTAATAATATAATCAATTATTTTAATTCTAATTTGTGCTTGCAATAATTACAAGATCCTTTACTGCAAGGGGACAGAGATCTCACTTTCTACAATTATATGACCATGGTTTGTCCTCAGAGGCCTAAGTTTTATTTAGCATCAAATGGAATCATTGTTAATACTCATCAAATAGCCATTATCCTATGGGAATGCTTCTGTGGATCCTTGCTGTCTGAGGACACAGCTTCTGTGAGAAGTTATTACAGGTTTCCCTCACTGGACTGGCTGTCAGTGGATGGGAACACTCTTACACTCTGTGGAGGCAGTTTTGTTCTCCCTGCTGCCAGTCCCAGCACTGGCACTGTGCTTATTGTGTGTTTTTATTATTATGTGTGTTATTATTATTATTATGTGTTTATTCTGTGACAGACAGAGCTGCTTGACTCCTTACACACACCACATCATCCTGCCCAGACTACTTGAAGGGCTGGCCAGGGAGGGCTGGGGAAGGTCCTGGGGGATTGATTATGTGTGTGCTTACTTTCTTCACAGATCCTCAGAAACCAATCCACTTCCAGGGAACAGAGACCTTGTGTCAGCACACTGAAAGCAGGAGCTGAATTCGGGCTGTGCTTGCCAGATGAGACAGCTGGCTGAGAAAGGTTTGTGAGAAGCTTGGAAGAAGGTTAGCATGACATCCTCTCAATGGCCTTGTTAGCCCTTTGCACTTCACTCTCTGCTGCAAATAGGTTTTGCAGTTAGGATTTGCATCAGCATTCCTGCTTCCGCTGTGTTATTGCCTACTACAGTTGCTTTGGGTGGCAAAATCTTCCTCTGTTCAGCACTTGCTCTTACAAGAGGTAGATTAGTCCCCTGTAGTGTGCAGCAGCAAATACTGTGGCCTGGTGCAATGTATACATTTTCACTCAGTGTGCCATTAACGTTCCTGTGCTGTACAAACCCTGGGTTTGTTATAACCCCCCATGCTGTGGGCACTCCTCTCTGTGACTCTACCAAGCCAGTGGGCTTTTGTTTGGTGAGGGTTTTTTGTTTTTTTTTTCCAGCAGTCATAGGGTTTTTTGGGATGAAGTGAAGATTTTGGTTCCTTTCTTTCTGCCACCAAGTTTTTTAACTATCTCCAAAAGTTTAGATGTTCACTGTTTTTTCTTTTGTTTGCTGCTTTGCAATTGGAAAACGGGAATCTGCCCACAGGTAAAGCAGCTCAGAAAATTAATGTTACACCACATTTTCTCTGCACAGAGCACAGTAAGTAAAATGTTACCCATAGAGGGTTAAAACCTGCTGGAAGAAAAGGTTTTAACCCTCAGATCAGAGAAGCAGTGCAATTCATTCTGCCCTGGTTGCCCTCCTGCCTACAATGTGCTATTTCACTGAAGCAAGCACCTGTCAGTACTTAACAGAGAACAGCTTTTTGGTGCAACTGAACTGAGGTGAAAAATTAAAAATAATTTCAGTTACATCTACTCTCTTGGGGAAAATATGAAGAGTGGATTTACTGGGACAAAAAATAAAGGAGCTGGATCTCTTCCCTTCTATTCCTTGTCATTCCTTATCCCCTGGACTTCATAGTCATAATGGTAGTTTTGATGATAGTCTTTTCTGGAAACCAAAACCAAATTCTTCTTGTTACAAAAACACATGTAATTTTTATGGCTGATTAAAAACGGGGAAATACAAAAAACAAGCACAAACATAGATACAGCGAAAGCAGTAGGATTATCTTCTTTCACAGTGCCCCACAGGAAGGAATTAAATGTATCCAGGATGTATATGAGGTTTTTTTTTGGTCTCTATAGCCAAAAAAAAAAAAAAGAGAGTGGGGTTTTGCAGAGGATTTTTGCTCATACTAACAGACTTTTGTACTTTAATGTCATTGGATAAATCTGCTACTTTGGTTTGGTCAGATGCAAAATTTTGAAAGATCTGACTGGAAAAAAAAAAAATTGGTTTGGGCAAAAATCTGAACTTTTTGTAGAATTTGCAATAAAATGAAAAAAGGTAATCAAAGTCTTGCCTTTCCTCCAAAAGTGGTTCCAACAGATGATGTTGAACAAATCGTTTTTCAGCTGCCTGGAGCCAGTGATGATCATAATCACAAAGGGAATAAGAACATGAAAGAATAATCACAGCATCATAAAATTGCTTTTGGAGAGATTTTTGCTGAATTCCTACTAATTTGAATGGGAACCACAGCCTTGGTTTGTGATACAAATATAACCACAGCATAACTCTCACTGCTAACCCCTTCCTTCTGAGCAAGCAGAGGATGTTGTTGTGTCCCCTTACAAGTCCTTTCTTTAAGATTTAAGCAAAATGTTAAGTTAAAACTTGCCAGTTTGGGGGTGGTGACTCCACAATGCTCATGTAATCACTAAATGCAAACTAGAGCTGCTGCACTCTGGCTTAGCCTGTCTGCACTAAGGCACGTTGTTTTATAATTCCATAGGGTTCATCTTAAGGTGCAATAAAAGCATGCATTTTACAAGCATGGCATCAGATCTTTCACATGGTCATGGTTTACATTATTTCTGCAGAAATACGTGATATGCTGTGATCTGCAAAGCACTGTACACGTCCATTAAATATTGCATGAACACCAACACCATGGGGAACATAAAATATTGAATCTGAGCAAATGGATAGCTCGGCGTAGGGGAGTGCAGAGATTTTCACCTCTAGGCCACCAGTCAAAAAATACAGTTTGGATTTGTGCCAACACCACACCAGATATAGCTTGGCAGGTGTTCACTGGCTGAAATTATTTATGTCCTCCAGCTTCTGTTGAGAAAAGGGCTGTATCACACAAGCCATGGTTGTTTGTGGCACCCATGAGACAGATCATCGTTTCCATAGAACAGCTAAGGCTTAAAAAGACCTGGACTCTGTGAACTTTCCAGACACATCTAGGACAGGGTCAGAGTCTTAAGCCTTTAATATTGCACAGGTGTTTTTATTCTCTCTGCAGAAAGAAGCAGTCCTCCTTCTCCAGGAAGGCTGGGCTGGCACATCCTGCAGAGTATGAGGCAGTGGTGTGACTGCACAGCCTCCCCCCAGCCCTTTTCTCTGCTGGCCACCTGATCTTTTCCCAGGACAGCACAAACCACCCGGGCTGTCTGCTCAGGGCCTCCCACTGGGGAAGTGTTTCTGGACCAATCTCACTCCTGATGCTTCCTTGCTCTTCTCCCACCCCCTTGCTTTAGGTTCTGTAGCTGCTCCTGCCTGTGAGGCTGTGATCACTGATGTGTTTGTTAAGCTCAGGAGACATAAAGCAGATGTTCTTAGGACCTTGACTGGGGACCCCTGAAGAGACTATTTCCATGATAGCAGCTCCCAGCTGGACCCATTGCTGTTTCTTTGTCATTTTCCTGGTCTACAAATTCCTTACTCATCTCTTCAGCACAAAAGCACAAGTTCTTCTCTGACAGATGCTATCTTTTCTGACTTCATAAGAGGATCTACTTGAATCTTTGATATGAATATAACCTTATCTGTCTCTTCTTCTGTCTGAAAGAACATGTCTGGTCTATTGTGGTTCTTCTGTGGGTGCCATTTTGTAACAAACAAAACTCTCTTTTCTCCAAATCTCAGCTACAGTAACAAGGATAGGTGTGATCTGTCTTTATTGTGGCTTCATAAAGCTTGTTCTGTAGGCTGAAATGTGAAGGCTGAAGGTATCTAATAGAATAAAATGCTGTGATCTATGAAACCCCTGTATTTTGGAGAATACAAAAGTCTGTGCTAATTGGTCTCCTACCTGATAATGAGGAAGCTGAAGGTGCAACCACCACTAGCAAGAACAGTTGCTTCTCTGAGGACCTTAGTGTAGCAGAAGTACATAGAATTTGGTGTCCCTAAGACACTAATAGGACTGGTTTCTAAAAATCCCTAAGAAATCAGTGTGAGGGCTCTTGATCCGTGCAATGGAGCAAGATTGGAAGCAAAATATTCTATGGGTAGGAAAAAACTTTTGCCTTCTAGCTTCTCCTGACTCTTGGTAAGTGACAAGGAAAAGCAATGTGCAATGTCTTGCCACCCTCAAAGACAGACTGAAGGGAGGGTTTGGTGGCATCACAGATGTGGTGAAAATACAGGAGAAAGCGCCCTTAAACAGCTGAATAAGAGCATTGCACTAATTATTTGTGCACTTTTTGTGTGAATCCACCCCTTGCAAACCTAGGAGAAGTAACTGCACATGGAAAAGCCATGAAGGAAAGGAAAAGCCCATCAGAGACGGGTGATGAGTGGATTTGGCTAGCCCAGCAGACTGGGTTTTGCAGGAAACTAAAACTCATCATCAAAACAGCTGGCTTATTTACTCTGCCATGCTCGTAAGCAAGGGAGGCTATTCCAAGGCATGGCTGCAAAACTGTTTTTTTAGAAACTGCAAAACTGCCACACCTGTGCTTTGTGTCTATTTAGTGGTTAAAAGTCACATTTGTTTAATGACTGGGGGGAGAGCTGGGGGAGATAATGGCAAACCCACACTTGAATTCTCTCTTTCAAGTGAGGCTGGGCAGGCAGAAATGGACACCTCTGCTGTTGACTGTAGCACAGATCCACAGTGGCACAAAGCAGTTTGGCATCCAGCACATCCACTGCTTGCCTGAATTTACAAGCAAATGAAATCTGTAAGAGCACTACAAGGAATTCTGAGTGGATCCCATCCCTCTGCTGTAAGGTCATTATGCAGCACAAAATTAGGCAGCCTCAGCTAACAGCTGATGTCTCCAGCACACATGAGCCCCAAATATAGCAGAGGCTGGAGGAAATTCCCCTGTTCTTTTCTAGATTGTCTGTGGGAGTAAAACAACAACAACAACAAGGTAATAAAATGTACAACTCGGAATAGGCTGGCTTGCAGATGTAGCTTGTCAGTGCAGTACAGAAACCCCTACTGAAAATTAATGTGCTCCTCCTGCAACACACTCTCCTTAAGGTGTGAAGTCCAACATCATGGATTTCTCTGCGAGATCAGGAGTTGAAATTACAAGCTCTAGGCAGTAATTCAAATTGATTATCACATTCTTGCCACTTCAGCATCTTGGTTTTGACACCAGTGTTGCTGCTGAGAGGCAGCAGATGCCCAGGCCCTGGCATCAGATCTCTGTGGAGGAGGAATTGGGCCATATCCCAAGTGGGCATTTTCATTTTCCTTGTTTTAATTAAAGGAACTCACCTGTGCTAAAATGAGCTGGTCAGAGAGCACCCTGGGAAGCCAGGGGAAGCTGGAGGAAGCAAAAGCTGCCTCCCCTCTGCAGGACTGAAAGCAGCAGCACTGGGGCTTCAGCCTCCCCTTTGCTCCGTGCAGCACACTCATCCTGAGAGGTGCTTGTGGAAAAGCTCTTTGCAGGACAGAGCCCAAACCACCAGGACCTGTCTTCCCAAAAGATGTGGAGTTGCTTCAGTGCTATGGAAGATATGAAACCAGTATGTGTGCAGTTGTGCTGTTTCTTAGTATTCCACTGAAACGAGTCACTTTTAATATGGAAAACAATGGACAAACTTTTTAAGGAAATTGATTATTTTAAGTGTATAAAGGAAAATTTGTCTCCTCTTCTTCCACTAAAACTCAATTACACCTGAAAGCAGAGAGAGTCTCAGTTTGCTTCCTGCATCCCAAAAATGTTTTGAATTTTTCTGTTTGCATTGCTGGGGAAGGAATTGTCTGGCTTCTCTTTTCACTGATGTTTCATTTATTTATTTATTTATTTGCTTTATTTATTTTATTTATTTATTGTACTCTGGGAGTGTTGAAGTTCACTTGAGGCTATGGGAGCCTGAGAATATTCATTGTGTCTCTTTTTGAATAATTGATGCATTTTTTTTCAAATGAAAATCACGTGGAAAATGCTTTAATATTTCATATTGTAAAACACCCCCAAACTTCATTCATCCTGAAACATAATATTTCTTTCTGTAATTTTGTGGTGTTTATTTTATTTCAAATTAAATTGATAAAATTTTGAAGAAGTTAAAAATCAGAAATTCAGTAGGTTTCATTTTGAAAATACCTATTTTTTTTCACTATGTTGTTTACTGATGATGTAAAATACGTTTTTTTCACCAAGGAAATGTTCAGAAGAACTATTTTATTGGGCCTTGTTTCTTAAAGCTTTTTAAAGTTTATTTAATGTTTCAAAGCAGACAGAGCCATAGATCATTAACTCCTTTGGACAGAGACTGATTTAATTTTGTTATCTTTTATGAGCTTTCTTTGTGTGCTCAGCACCACCTGGAAGGAAGATCCTCATCAAAAACATGTCCTTTAGCAATGCTTTAACCTCTTCTTAAAACATTTCTTCACCAGTTAACAGACATGAAATCAATATTTCTGTCTATATATAAAAGCAAGGTTTTAAAAGTTGGTGTAGAATGTAATTTATTTTTTTTTTCATGACTGCATATCTGCCAGAAAGAAAAAATAAAACAATGATAGAATTATATAAGCATCCAGGTCTGAATTCTTCCATCAATTAAACATGGAGATGCTGGTGTTTTACACAAAGCATTTTAAAAACAGTAATTATTTTTTTGACTATCAGAAAGTATTGGGGTTGAATATTCTGTTCTTCTCCAAAATTCATAGCTTTACACTAGAAAAAAACCTCAGAGGGAGTACCTGTTGTAATGCTTTTATTTCAGAAGCATTACTTTTGTGATAAAGCTGCTCTGTAACCGTGAGCCTACATGTTAAAAGTGTGGAAGATTTAATGATGCATAAAAGCTGAGGTGGAATGATAAGGACAGAAAGATTTATTGAGCCACGGTTGTTGCTTCTTTGAATTTTTGGGCTTACTAGACTTTTTGTTTTGAACAATGGATGGCAGGAAAATAGTCAAAGAGAATGACACAATATCCAAACAGTTTCCCTGGGCTGGCCAGAAAAGCTGGAAATGCTGGGAATGCGATCTGTGGGATTTTTAATTGACTTTTCACAAACAGAAAAAGCAATTAGAAAGGGGAGCAGAGCATTTTTTAATAATGATTGTTAGGACTTCAAAGAGCCACTTTTCAACTTTGAAGGAAAGTAACATAAAAATAAAAGCAGAAAAGTTGAGATTTCAATGCTTGTTCTGTTTTAATGATGTTTTGTGGCTCCTAGACTCTTTTAGTTTTTATATCATGTTTAGCATTCTGTGTTAGGCTGAGCTATGAGTGTTAAGAGTGGTTTAACCCTCCTGAATGTCAACTACAGGCATGTTTCCTGTGACCTGGGGATTCACACCCAGTGTGTAAATAGGAAAACATCTCTTTCATGCAAGCACAGCCTGGGAGGATCCATGTGAGTCAAGCTTCTGCTTTAAAAAAATCCAATGAACGCATCTTGTTCAACATGCTGTTTTCTAACCTAGCTGGGCAATTAGGTGTATGAAAGAAAACAGAATGAATCCATATGTTCTTAAACTTCAGAATGTGAATCAAGAATGTCATGGATTGTTTTGTCTCATTTTCAAAATGTAACAATAAGACATTTTTATTTTTAAGCTCTTTCAGTGTTGTTAATTTTGAAGTAACACAGGTATTTTTTACACACGCATGTTTTTTCTCCTTTTTTTTAACTCCCAAAACTTGTCAGAGGTCACCTCATTTCTTTTTTCCTTTCCTCTTCTAAATTTATTTAGTGTCCATGAAAATTGTAAGATCAGTAATGTCACACATCAGAGCACAATTTGGGCAGCACAAGCTTTCTGCATCTTGCTTGAGGGTTTGGGGGGGGTTTTGCCACTCTATTTCTGGCAAAATTAGGGGAACTATTCACAATTAATCATTAGTCTGATAAATTTTGCCTTTTTCCTGTTAGCCCAGAAATTGCCCAAGTAATTTGAAGCTCTTGGAAGCTAATGCAAGTTCTTTTTTAAGCTACCTACTGAATGAGATATGGCAATAGCACTTTGAAGATTGTACTTGATAGTCAAGATCTGAGACTTATACTTTAAATGCTGTAAATCTAATAGTTTAGTCTTGAAATTATCTAGAAGTTACACACTTACTTGGATATATTAAAAATCATGGTTTGGGTACTAAAAATGCATAAATGTCTGAAGCATAGCTTGAGAAACTAAGTCACAAAATTATTCTTCTTTACTTCTCTGTCTGAATTACTTCAAAAATAAAATCTGGTTTAGTCCTAAATGTGAACTGTAATGTCTTAAGGAGTTTTCATTTGGCTTTTAATATCCTGCTTTGTTCAGTTAACTTTGCCCAGAGAAGGACCCTTCTGTCTGTTTGCCATGAGTGCCCTTGGTGACAATCACAGGTCCCTGGGCTGCCCAAGGCTCTGCAGGTTGAAAGCAGCAGCAGCAGGAGGTTTTCTCAAGGGGAGCTCTTCAGGCCTCCCTGCACAGCTCAGTTGGTGGCCTTGGGCACACAAGACAGGGCCACAATTCCCTTTGCACCTGTTGTACCCCCCCTAAGGTGAGCCAATCCCAAAGGGAGTGACTGCCATGAGGATGTGCGTTAGCGTGACTTCAGGCCAGCCTTTATTTCGATGGGACAATTGGAACAGCGTGGGTGTCTCTAGCACCTGTTTTTGACAGAAGTATTTGGCAAGTGCTAAACTGAATGCAACTGGTTTCACCTTTATATTGCACCTTATAATTTTAAACCTCCTGAAGTTCTTATATCTTTACCTTTAAAGTGCTATGTGAAAAACTAATTTAATTAATAATCTACCTAATACAAAAAACAGGTTTTCCTTAAAAGTAAAAGGCTGTTTCCTAGTGCTTCCTTCATTACAGGAGAGGAAAATAATAAATGTAGAGATGTGTAATTAGAAGGATCTTAACTTACTTGGCTGAAAGCAAGCCCTAGTGTTAAAGATGTTTCAGGGTCTATAAAGACATTTTCTCAGCATTGCCTTGCAAAACGGAGTCATCTGTCATGTTCTGCAAGGCAGCCAAACCTAAAATGCTTGGTGGGGGGCATGGCTGCTGGACCCCTTCCAACAGTGGGAGCAGAGAATTGGAAACCACAAATTAAGCAAATTAACCTGATGGTTACAAGTTGAGGCTAAAGCAGGACACATCCTGTATAAATTTTTCCAGGATTCATCTCTAAATCTATATCTAAATTCTATCCCTACTCATGGCAATGTTTCTTTATTTTCAATTGTGTGTTTTGTACACTTGCAAATGCAGACAATTTACTTTTTTCTTCTTTTTTCTTTCTCTCTCTCTCTCTCTATGGTGTCATTATATCAGAGGGAGTGATCTTGGACTAATTGAAGCCTATAAATAATCTGAAGAGGGGAAAGAAGTTGAAAATTAGTGCAGAAATTAACTCCTCAGCAATAGGTTTTATGTGAATTGAAGAGGATTTCAGGTACCTTGACAGTGATCCCTAAGCTCTCTGGAGATGCTAGAGAGTGTGTTTTCTTAGTTATATGCCTCAATTAAAGTTGAGAGGGAAGGTGTGTATTAATACCGAAAATGGCTTTAAAATCCATTTTACACATTTAACAAGTAAGGAGCCGTCAAACTATTGTCAGATTATTCTGAGGTAGCAGTTGGTGATAGCAACAGGTGGGCTGAGATCAGCAAGGACTATTTCTGCTCTCCCCTCCCCATTCCTGGCACAGGAGATGCTCGGGTTGAAGCCTGAGAGGCTCTGCAGGTTGTGGGATGGTGACCCAGGCAGCCATGGCCAGCGTGGGCACTGGGGAGAGGCAGCAGAGGAGCTCAGGGATTGCTGAAGTCTTTAACAGCCAGCCTAGAAATGATGTGTCTTTGACAGCCACTTCTACTGAATCAACTGAGCTAACACAGACCTGAATTAACTGTTCTGTTTTATTTTTAAATCCATTAATATGAATGCAGCTATGCCTTGAGTGAGACAGAGAATTTGCTTAGAATTGGAGACTATACGGTGTAATGTGTGTAATACGAGACAACAAAACACAGTGTTCAAGGAAGTCAGTGAATAGGTAAATAAACATTTTAATTTGTTTGATGCCATGGAAGTCTGACTCCTGAAGATCTTTGCACTGCCCAAATTGAGGTGATGCTCTTTAAATGGCTGATGGCTCCAGTTAAAACATGGCTTGGTTAAATGACGAATGTTGGAGGGCTTGAGTCTCCTCTTGCTGCACACAGAAACCAATTGCTACAAAGTGCTGCCTGATCCAGCTAAGCACTAAGGCATGGGGACAGATGACATGTTTGAAGTGAAGTGTTGGTCCAGAAGACTGAGTCAGCTTGCTTGAGATACATCTGCAGAGACACACTCCTATGGTCTTTTGAATTCAAAACCCCTAGAAAGTTATACTTCACTTCCTCTGATTTCCTTTTCCCTGGCATTTCACTGTTGTTTCTTTTCACTTTTGCTATTATTCTGACCTGCCAACTGCAGATTTTCTGAACCTTGAACAATAGCTGTGACTTTGCTGTGAGAACTCAAAAACTCATTAACAGAAGGACTTGGCTTTAAGCAAATGTCACATCACATTAGTGTAATTCTCAGGCACTAGCTGGCTCTTAGCTTGGCCCATTCATTCAGGCAGAGTTCTGAATACCTCCTTGTTGTATCATAGAGATATTCTGATGATGCTGATTACTTTTGTCTCCATCTGTTTTGATTGATAACTCAGGCAATTATTAGCATTCTGAACACAGCAGGAGCTTTTCTCAGCTCTTGTCAGTGTAAGAGGACAGTGGCAAGGAGGAAGGGAATTTGTAAGCAGTATCCTGGGGAAAATAACCTACAGGGTCAGAAAGGATTAACGAGAGAAGTGCTGCTATAATTAGATGCTGTGCATGTGTACGGTACACACGTCTTGCATTATGCTCTTCTTGGGGTGCAGCCCTGGGATCTCAGCAGGATGAAGGTATCTGAGGCTCACTAGCAGCCTTCCACAGTGTTACTCTCATCTGCCTTTACAGGTGAAAGGAAGGCTAACACTGGGCTTAGGATTCAGCAGCTATATATGAGATTGCCATTGAAATGGCTCTTGCTGGGCTGATAGTTCATCATTCATTACAAGGACTGCAGAAACAGCACAGAATATTAGTTCTCTGTAGCATTACCCTCAGAGCTCATCAGAAGGATCTATCTTAAAATGCTACAACAGCAGAAGGGGGATGAAGCTGATTTTAGGCCTCCCCAGTGCACTAGCAGATACATTGGTCCAACAGAGCCTGCATCTGCCTACCAAGCCTCTTCCTCCTCCTCCTCACAATTTACATGGGAGGCTGTATCCATCTCCCATGCCACCACTCTGGCAGATATCTCTTCTATCAGAGTGTCAAAAGAGCATTAAAGTCATTGTGGCAGAAAACTGAAAAGCAAACTTCATTGTGGTTGATGTATGACTCCAAGAGTCTGAATTTCAAAGCATGCTAATGCCTTTCCATAATCTAGATGCCTCCTTTGGGCTGGGAGCACAACCAAAAGCATCCCAGAATTCCTGGTGCAGGGGAATAACTGAGAAAAATTATAAAGCTCCTTGACTACATAAATAGGAAGATGGAAAATGTAGCTCCTGCTCCCGGATCACAAGAGGTAGATTAAGTAGTGAGTGTGTGTTCTTGGCTGTAGCTGGCATGTACAGTCAGTGAATAGTAAATGAATGCAGTAGGGTGAGCTTTTCAGAGGATTTGAGCAATTATAGAGTATTGAGATTATTCCTAAAAGACAGCTTAGTTTTTATGTTATAATTTTCTCCCCTGACTGAACTAAGGTCTGCTGCTTTTTCTGAAGATGATGGCCCTGGTTGTGTCATTGAGTGGGCACGGTCATCTGGGAATGAAAGCGGCTCATTCTACCTGGTTACTGACCAGCATGGTCGCAGAGACCAGGTCTGTGTCCTGCTTCAGGGAGCAGAAATTACCTCTTGTGTATGGCAAACTGTGGAGAAGGGGGAAAAACAATCAGCAAGGAAAGTTAGATGTGTCTTATGGAGATACAGCCACAGAGCTTCCTCCCAGTACAGCTCCGGAGCGAGCCGAACGCAGCTCCATGTGTGTAACTCACACAGCTCTTGGGCCTCACACTGCCTCTGCTTCCACAGTCCTGCGTCCTCCTGGCAAAACTGGGCTTGAGGGATGCACGAGGGCTCAGCCTGGAGCACAGACTGCCTCCCATTTGCCATGAGATGTAAATCTCTGAGGCTGGAGTTTGTGTTCATTGCTAATTCAAATCCTGGAAGCTCTGGGAAACACAGATCTCACTTGAAAACCTCTAAAGCTCAGTGACAAGGATACTGCTAAAACCCATAGCTGGTTTCATGGAGTGCAACAGGATTTAAATCTGCAAACAGCCTGATCTGCACAGGGGCTGATTTGAGATCTCTTGGCCAAATGCAGTAGACTATCTTTTTCTACACCATTTTTTTACTCTTTTTTTCAGATATAACTTTGCTCATATCTGGCTGGTGTTAGTGATAGTGATGAAAAGATATAACAGTGTAATTTCCTTTTAAAATACAGGACTTGCACTGGAAGGGCAAGCCCAAATGAGGAGGTATTGATGGACCTCTGTTATTACTAACTGGATTATGTCCAGTGGGCTGTCAGCCTGAAGTTAATGGAAGGGTAATGAGGACCTAACCATAAACAAGCTTACTTGAGGAGAGGGGCTGAGGATGTTTGACACTGGACTGACTTTAAGGGGTCTCAGGTGACAATTTGAATGAGTTATTGATGTGCTCATTCATTGTGTTCCACTAGGGAAATTCACTTAGTCCACTGTCAATTTCCCCTGACACTCACAACCCTCACAGGCTTTCTGGTGTTGGTTATGTGTTACCAGGCAAAAAGAATTTGATTTTCATACGCCTTAAGTGAAACAAAGTTGGAGAAATGAGTAAGACGAACAAGGTCATCTCCTGTGCATGGTTTTCTTAGTTAGATTCCATTTCATGCACACACAAAAAAGGTGTGGTTTTCTTATTTTTTTGCAGCTTTGCTTTCCCTCAAAGTAATGTGTGGGTTTATTATTTTTTTAAGCCAATATAAAAGACAGAAAATAGATGAAGCAGGAAAAATATACAGCTCTTTTCAGAGGGGGCATTAATCTCATGATGGTGGGTTGGTGACTTTTGTTGGGCTTCCAGGGTCACAGTTCAGTATTGATAGGTATTTTGGGGGCCATTAACAGCATTGCTAAATAGTTGTTACTGAGGCTTTTCCAAAGTGAAATTCTTATGTGCCAGAGCAGGATTTTTACCATTTTACTGTGTGGTGGCTAATGGTAACACTGCATGAAAAGCAGTCTTTTAGCTCTGATAAAACGTACCCATCTCAAGTGAAAATCATCATGTAGTGGCTCTCTTGAGGAAGCTGGTACTATGCAGTGAAGTATGAAGCACCCAAGTATTAATTTCAGATTAATCTGAGTTACATTTTCCTGAAACAAGAACCTAGAAAAAAGTAGGTTCTCAGCTGAGTGGTGCTGTGCTCAGAGGTGGGGAGGCTGGCTCCAAACCATGTACAATGCTGTGTAAGACTTTCCAGGCACCTTTTACATAAGAAAATAACTTTTTCCAAAGGTACTGAAAGAAATAAAGGTGTCCCAAAGAAACTTTAACAAAAAATATCAGGCTCATTTGTGTGAAATATTGAGGCAAATCACTTCTCCAGGTGAACTGAGGGACGTTAAAGGCACACATCTACTCTGGAGAGACTGAGAAAAGTATCTTTATTTAGAAGATGCCTGTAAACCCACAAAAAGTGCTCCTGAAATATCCTTGAAATGCAGCATGGTAAAAATTTAGAAGAAAACAGCTGCCTTCTGCAATGTTTTAGGATTAGGAGTAAAACAGAATAATGATTCCTCCCAGAATGTCAGGAAATTTTTTTAAGCAAAAGTTTCTTTTAAGGTTGACTATCACACTTGATGCTTTTTTTTATGACAACCTCAGGTTTGTGAACCACTACATAAGATCAATGTAGATGAAGACATACAGATGAGACTTCTGTGAGAGTTTGTGTTCATTTTAACTTCTAATTTTTCTTCTATTGAGCTCTGTTTGTCAAACAGAGCTTAAATAAAAATTCAGGACATCAAATAACAGATGGCAAACACTAGGATATTAAAAGTAAAAAGCCCAATTGCGTTTCAGTTCATATTTCCTTGGAGAATCTTTAATTTTCATGTTCAGTAAGACATTGCCTGACCTATCCCTTGTACAGATCCATGAAATGTAAACAAAGCAAGGCTTCTCTCGGCATCTCTGGTTGTTCTCTGACTGTGCAGGGATATCTGTTTGTATTGGATCAATCTCAGCCAAAAAATAATCTTTGCTACGCTTATGCTGGCAGAAGACCAAAAATATCCAGGAACAATGGCTCATAATGAGGGAGAAGGATATTCTTCTGTGTCTCGTGTTATATCTTTCCTGTACCTTGCCAAATGTGAATGGTATCTGAGATAGTGAATAGTGGCATTTCAGTGACAGTGCTCTCAGGAGAAATGCAAAGTGCTGCATTCAGTACCTCAGTCCCTCAGGCTGTCCTTTCACTTGCCACTACAAGGAAACTGTCTTCAGTCTTCCAAATAAGCAAATTACTTTAATCTGAAAAGTGCCAAATAGTATCAGGCTTTTCATAGGAATTAATCTAGGCAAAAGGAAGGCTGGCCCTCTAGGCACAGGAGTTTTCTATCTATAAGCTACTGCTGCTCATTCTGTGTGGAGCACTACAAAATTAGTATATTGCTGATAGCTTTATATTTTCATTTGCCTACTCAGCAGTTACATTCCAGTAACTTCCCCAAATTGGATATTAATGAGTCACACTTGGCAATTTGTGTATCCATGAAGTGGAATTGCATAATCTAAAAAATCCAAAAAGGCCATTCCTAGGCACTAACAAGATCTTCCCCTTGATTTACTGGCTGATCCTCCATTCAGCCTGATTTAATGGCAGTCAGTGAATTAGCAGGTTCCATTGCACTCTCAGCCTGAGGGAGGGGCCCACTAATAGCCCTGTGCACAGCAGTGGTAGAGCAGCAAGCTGAACTTTCTATCCTGAGGCTCCAGAAAGCATTAACCCTTTTTGGAGCACCCCTGGTGATGGGCAGGAGCTGTGGTGTGCTGGGGAAGCAGTGACACAAGGATGAGGGCAGAGATGGTGTTGACAAAACTTGAGTGGTTGCTTCTGCATGGGGCAGAAGCATTCCTCTGGGAAATGTGCAAGTGTTTTCTTCTGTCATTCTCAAAGTGGAAACCTTATTTCCTCCTGCTGTTACCTGATGTGCAAAGGCATTCTTTCACTCTTTTTTTTCTTTTTTTATCAGGTTCTAAGTGCACCAGCTCATTTTCCCTTTTGCCTCAAATGAGCTCAGTTTTCTGCTTCTGGATGTCTTCACTTCCAGGGTATCCACTGCTAATGAAAAAGCCAGCCTCCCAACACTGAGATTCAGCTCCTGCCTAGGAAGGCACTGTTAGAATTGAGAAGGATAATTATGCACTGCTATATTCCCTTGCCTTATTCCACATGCCATAAGAAATTGTGCAAGGAGATGAAGCAGCAGCCATGAACTGCTGATATTACCATTACTTATACAGTCATGAAAAAAAAAGAGCCCTTGCAAACAGCTCTACCATTGATTTGTGAACCTTGGTCACCCCTGGGCCTGGGATTGTGCCTTTGTTCCTTACCTGCAGCCCCCTGTTCCTGCTCCTTAGCTCAGCACAAATTAGACAAAAGTTATCTCTCTGCTTGCCCGGCTTGTGCTGAATCCTTCGTGTGCAGGAGGATCTGGATCATTGCTGGAACAAGATACAAGCTGATAATAACCCCTGCCCTCAGTCCATTTAAAATGGGGCAAAAAGATGACCTAATTGTGATAATTGCCTTCTGGCCTTGCTTGTGCAACAAACCTTTTGGCTGCATGTGCAGCCTGTGCCCAACAGGCAGTCCTGTCTCTAATATCTGAGCTCAAAGATTAAACTTCCACTCCACAGAGCTGCCATCTGCTGCAGCTTGGGTCCAGACACTGAAGAATCTTGATCACTGATCTTTCACACAGCACTGGAGGTGTCTCTGTGCTTTTTCATGCCACCTTACTGGGATGAATTGCTCTGACTAGAACAGACTGAATAAACCAAAATACATAAAAGACTCTGGTAGGTGAACTTAGGTGTTAACTAGCTCATTTAGCCCTCATTTTAATTTAGTAAAATTAAAGTTTTACTTTATCCTTGAAGCAGGATAAAGTAAAATCTGAAATAGTTTTCAAAAGATATGTTTGTCCACCGAATGGCCAAGTTCTGCATAATGACACTGATTGAGTGTTTCAGGCTTGATGCTGTCACCTTGTGCCTTTTTTCTGGTCTCCTATAGCATGCAGCTTTATAGTAAGGGTTACTAGGATCTTTTCACAGGGTGGTGAAGACAAAACAATCCTATTCCAGCTCTGGACTCAAGGACAATCTCTTCAAACTTCAGGCCCAAAGCATAAACAATGTAAAAAGAGGAGGGCAGGCAAGCAAGCAAGCAAGGAGGATGAAACTTCATGATTTGAGGCTATTAATTGGACAGTCGGCTTCTGTTTGCAAATGGACCAAAACATAGAAAAATGTGAGATTTTGTGACCAAGCTCTCTTTTGCTTCCATCTTGGAGCCATCTGGGCAGAGCCACGACTGGCACTGGTACTGCCAGGATGTAGCCTTTGAGGGCCCCCCCATAAATACTCACTTTATTCCTCATAACTCTGTCTAGCCTCTGTTCCAGCTTCTCAAGGCATCAACCTGCAGCCACTGTAGGCTGTAGTATTAGTGTGACACTACTCTGTTTATGCTGCCATTGAATTAATGAGGCCATCATTTCCCTGGGCCCCTGTGGTCCCAGCATTTGGGATAAGAAGGTAGGATGGCACTATTTGAACTGAGCCAAAAGGAGCCCAGGCTACAGCCCAGGCTAGGTTTGCATTCTCTTCTGCATGTTTTTGTTTGCTGTGCTTTGGTGGGGGAGAGACATGCTGCTATGTAACCTGTTACAGGAATTCTGGACTGCTCCCATCTCCAACAGAGCTGAAATACAGCTTTTTAGCAGACTGTCATAAATTACATATTGGCATTTTAATTAATTTAATTTACTGCTTGGAGACATTTAAACTTGGAATCCTTGTGGGCATGGAGGCAGCCTTCCATGAGTCCTCCTGAGCCCCAGGAGCTCTCTGGCTGCCCTCTGGGGCTAGCCCAGGACTTGTGGATCTGCAGAAGTGATGTACAGAGACCAGGTCTGGGAGGAGTTGACTCTGGACTAGGATGTTTGAAATGGGTTAGTGATGAGGACCACCTAGTGCTCTGGACTGAGTGTTTTGAGTGGCAAGTATGTGGTACAGCAATCTCTGAGAGCCAGATGGAGTGGATTTAATGTCAGGAGACATTTTCCAGGGATCAAAGCGGCTTATGGAAATAATTTATTTTTACCTTTAAATTAAGAGAAATATGATAAATGTTAAAATGGCCCCTAATTCATGAGCTTCACATCCCTGGGGTATGATTAGCACCAGATAACTGGGTCTCCCTGCTGTGCCTTGTTGCTTAGATACGCTATACAAGTACACTGTGCTTTCATTTTCTGTCTTATGTGAGCAGAAGCAGCATAATCTAAAAGTTAAAAAAACTGAAAGACTCTGAAAGTACTCTCAGCTGTATTCCAGATCACTTGGGCTCCAGCAACACCACATGCACCGTGCTTGCTGTGAATGGAAAGAAGCTTATCCTGACTGTAGGTGTAATTCTGTAGAGATCCCATTAGCTGCAGCTGCTGGAATAAAGCAGTGCAAACAGAATCAGAATCATGCCCAAAAGGATGATCCTTTGTAGAAGTAATTTGTTTTCATTAAGAGAGATTAGCATCACAATGGCATGATAAACTTAAAAGGCCTTGGAAGTGCTACTGTTCTTCAGTAAATACTGATTCCTAAAAAAAAATAAATTAGCAGATTGTATCTCTAATCTCCTAAAACAGAATTGCCTTGAAGAGCTGGAAGAGTGCACAGTGTCTTCCTTTTTACTGGCTTTATTAATGATGGTTTGGTTGTATTGTAGAAAATCAGAGCTGGCCTATGCTGGGTCTCTTGAGAGCCATTAGTCTGGTGCAGCTGGGAAATCTGGGGAAAGCTCCATGCAGAAAAATGTGAGGACCTACAATGGAGAGAGGGATATCAGTGGGTTGCAGAATAAGGCTTCTGTTCACTTTGAGATTTTCTGCTGACTGTATGGAGAACATGTCTTTCACAATTCTTTCTTACTGTCAAAATACTTATTTTCCTATTTCGTTTGTACTGTTAATGGATTCTTAAATACAGGCACATAAAGGTCTCGTAGGAATTAAGAGCAAACACTGTTTTGCTTAAAAAATTATCTGGCAATCCAAATGGTTTTGTAGAAATTCTGAAACACCTCACTCTAAGTACATGGCTGAGTGATAACAGCAGTTTCCTTTGGGGACTGCTAATATTTCTTTGCCCACAGTGGCTACAAAGTCTGCTAACAGCAGCTGTTATTAATCCTTTTATTTCATGGTTGGGTCTTCAACTGCACAAAAATCAGAGAACAGGGAGGTTAGTAAATGTGTTAGTTAATTCCCTCAGACTGAAATGGTTCAAAGATCCTTAGATTCTTCTGTATTATTTTGGTTAGCTGTTAAATTTGACTTTCTGGTTTTCTGGGTTTTTTTGAAAGAGGACTATGAAAAAGATGCCTCAAATAGTAGTTCAGCAGTAGTTTTTAATGGCGATTCAATAAGCGTGTGTAAAAAATTAATTTTCCACTTTCAGTGGGGGATGCAAGGGAGATGCTGATGTAGTAAGGCAAAGAACTGGCAAAAGAGGGGATTCTCATAAATTGGCAGTTCTATTCTAGGTTTTGGAGGGGGTTTTTTGAACAAAAGATGCTTTTTTCTGGCAAAGAAAAGCTCTCCTGATTGCCTTATTCATTCTTAAGGGTTATGCCAATCACCCATTGTTTTTTTCAGAGTTGGGAATACCCAATACTACTGTTGTTACACGAACTTGGTGGGAATGTTCTCTAGCCAAGGCCAGGGGCAGCAAATTCAGAGAATCTTGAGGTGAACAATTACTATCATTTTCTTTCAATTGACTTTTGACAGATGATGGCTCCGAAGTGGTAAAACCAAAGCAGCAGCTTTGCCAACTTTATGGCTTTTATTTTCCAGTATTTTTATGGGATGATAGATATACTCCTCCCTCAGATGTTCTGCTTATACATATTTTGCACTGTGATCCCTACTTTTAATATCCTTGTATTTAGACAACCAGCCAGCCTCTCTGTAGCAACAGATAGCTGTAAAATTTACTGATAAAACAGTTCCTTTCCTGGATACTCACTAATATGAAAGAAGTTTTTCATCCTGGGGAGCCAATCTTTCTTCCCCTGCTACCTGTGATAGATATTGCATACTTAACTAGAAATTAATAAAGACAAGAGGTCTCATTTTCACTTGTAATATCTCCAAGGCACTCCTCAGCAGGCTCCTTGGCTGAGAGCTTTTGCCTGGTTTTCAGCTGACAAGCCAATAAAGTTGCAGAAATGTGGGAATGCAGTGGGCTGACTTGGTCCACCCATATTTTACATATTTATCCCATTAGTAAGGACAAAGGAATCTTCCCTTTTAGATTTGGATAGAGGGTTTTTTACTCCTATTTGATGTGAACACATGCAGTCGGTGAGATAGTAACCAACCATGTAAAACCCTTAAATGGAAGAAGAGAAGGAAAATGCATGCCAGTGCAGATTTTTAATTTTTTCTCCTGAAGTGGAAATCTATATATTTCCTTCTCACACTTTACTATGTTTCAGCACAGTGTCTTCCCGCTTAATGTGATAGAAAGTATGGATGCTGGAACATTTGATGTATCATTAAAAAACATAACAAGTAGCTTTGAATAAAAAAACTCAACTAGGTGTTAAAGACAACTTTTTTTGAACTAGGTGCTCTGGAAAGTGGTCTCTGCTGCCTGCAGAGAGCTGAGGGTGTACTCAGACTACATCCAGTGACTGCAGGCTGTGCAGGCAGGAGCTGACAGGACAAAGGTACCTCCCTGCTGCTGCAGGTTCACTGCTCTGAGCCAGGTGAGCTCCAGGGGTGAAGGGCACTTGCTTGCTTCAGCTCACAGGAGCTCACTGCTCCCTCTCTGGAGGCTTGTGACTGCTCAGAAATCTCATCCATGCACATCCCTAGGTGCTACACATAATGTCAAATGGAAAAAAAACTAATTTTTTTTTACATCTTACTGTAACTGTAATTATTACCCAAGAGAAATGGAAAGGCATCATTTTGGAGTTAAATATCCCCTGGAATAACACACATGCTATGCAGCAAATATTTGGCTTACCTTCCTGAAGGAAAGTCCTTCAATGGGAAGACCTGCCCACTCAGAAATGCTTGCACAGGGTGAGAATGCTTACTGCAGAAGGGATAACTTCTGCCTCATTTTTTTTCTGAGTGTAGCATCACTGCATTTTGAGATAGGTTTAAATCAATGTGGATGATGGTTAAGTATTCTGGTCTAAAAATGAAAAATTGATTTTCACCAGGAGGATATTTCAATAAGGTCAACAGGGGCATAGTGATTGAGTAAATCAGCTTTTGTTCGCAGTTTACAAAATCTCTGCCACAATAACTTTGGCATGTAAACATTTGTAAAACTAGTTTCCCTTGAGGGAAAAGTGGTAATCAGGGCCTTCTCCTAGAGAGAGAGGAGCTTGGCTCTACTGCTGATATCGATAAGCACTGATTTAGTTCAAAGGAGCTCTGTGGATTTACATATCCGAAAGTCCTGCTCAGGAGATTAGACACCTCTAGCCTGTTCTGCTTGCCACCACATGGTTCAGATGGTGCCATTTGGTATCCTCTCTGCCCTGGACACCCTGCCTTAGGACTTTGCAAAGTGAAAAGCCCAGTGGTTCGTGGCTGGACCCTGCCCTCTGCTCCATTGGGCTTTGGCTAAAGGCATACCACCCACACCGTTTGCTGCCTTACTCCTTCAGCAGCCATCAGCAGATACAGGATTGGTTTGCCACAGCCTGGTTTCTGGTAGCAGGGCATCACACAGGTGGCTTCTGTGAGAAGCTTCTGGAAGCTTCCACCATGTCCAGCAGAGCCAATCCCTGATGGCTCTGAGGGTGAACATGCTGCTGGCCAAAGCTGGGCCCGAGAGGCTGGTGATGACACCTCTGTGATAAGGTATTTAAGGGAATCAAAACAAAGGGCACACAGTTTTTCTTCTAGCCAGAGAAGAGGAGGAAGTGAGGACATGCGAGGGAAACAACATGGAGACACCAGGGGCAATGGAGAAGGAGGGCAGGAGGTGCTCCAGGTGCTGGAACCAAGATTCCTCTGCAAGGCTGTGGTGAGACCATGGTGAAGCAGCCACGCCCCTGCAGCCCATGGGGATCCATGGGGATGCAGAGATCCACCCACAGCCCATGGAGATCCATGGGGATGCAGAGATCCACCCACAGCCCATGGGGATCCATGGGGATGCAGAGATCCACCCACAGCCCATGGGGAGGTGCCCACACTGGAGCAGGTGGATGCCTGGAGGAGGCTGTGATCCAGTGGGAGACCCGGTGGAGAGAAGGCCCTGCTTCCAGGCTGGAGCAGCCTGTCCTTGGAGGGCTGCACCCTGTGGGAAGAGAGATCCACATCACAGCAGTTTTGGGAGGACTGTGTGCTCGTGGGAGGGACTCGTGTTTGCAGGAGGTGCAGTAGAGCTGCTGCTCATGAGAGTGGACCCATGCTGGAGAACTTTATGAGAACTGTCTCCCGTGGGAAGGACCCCACGGTCTCACAGGGGACAGACTCCTCTCCCAGGGCAGCAGAAGAAAATCTCAGTGATGAATTGACCAAAAACTCCCACACCCTGTCTCCATGCGCTGTCAGTGGGAAGAAGGGAGGGGCTGGGGGGAAAAGGTGTTTTAAGGGCTTATTTTACTTCTCATTATCCTTCTTTGATTCTGTTAGTAATAAATTCACTTTGCAACTTTAAGTTGAGCCTGTTTTGCCCTTGAACTGTTTTCTCCTGGTCCTTATCTCAACACATGAACCCTTTGTTATTTATTTTTCTCACCTCTGCCCAGCTGTGGCAGGGGAGGTTAAGCAAACAGCTTTTGTGGGTGCCTGGCATTGGGCCAGTGTCACACCACAACAGATGCCTAGTCCTGAAATTCAGCCATGAATAATGTGCAGGGTTTTACTGCCTGCAAGCTTGTGATTATGGTTTCTCAACTTTCTGATGCACCTGAAAGTGCCACAAACCTGATGTGATTTGATGAGGTGGCGCGCTGTGAAGAGCTGTGTAAGACTCCCAGGCTCCCACACAACTTGGAGGGTTACCATAAAGAGCAGCCTCTTACTGCTCTGGACAGCAAGGTCATGCATCTGGAAGAGCCTGACTGGGGAGATGGCTAACAGCTGTCTTCTCAGCCCTGTTTTCTTCTGAGGGGTGGGGTCTGTTGGGATGTGTCCATTGCCCATGACAAACCCTCAGCACAGTCCAAGGGTCAGTGAGAGATTCCCTGCTCTTGGTCATAGGATGCTGAGAGCTATTCCTTATCCCTGTTGCTATCCTGCTGCTTGAGACCAGGGGAGTTTATGCATTTTGTACACATGCAAAACGGGATCTAAGTTCTGGTAACTCCTGCAACAAGGAGCAGGTAGTTCTGTTTCCCTTGAGCACCTGCACAGATCTAACAGCCTTGGGATAAGCAAGGTATATATTCATCCAGCCAATCAGTGGGAATAAGGGGAAACATCCCAGACCCAGATTTTCATGAAGAAAACGAAACCCTACCTTTTCTGGCTTACCTGTTTCTAGTTTCATCACAAAAGCCTTTAGGTTTGCTCTGTGTTTTCCCAGAAACTGTTTTTCTGTTGTCACAGTCAAAGCGAATTTCAGGTTTCATGAACTTCCTTTCACCTAATTAGACATAAGCAGTTCTAGGAAGCTGCTCTTCCTTTTATCCTGGAAGGTTTAAAAATGTGAGGATCAGTAATAGAAAGTTGTAGGTATCATCTTCAGAGAATATTGTGGCTCTGAGTGGAGCTGATTGATACGGAAATGCTGGGGATTAGCAGTGCAATATTCACACTACCTCTGTACACATTTTACAAGTAGAGAATACAGTGGTGATTTTTATTTTTTTCCTCTAGAAGTTTTGACAGGACAAAACTCTAAATGCAAATTTTCTAAAACTTCAGTGCTTGTGGCACAGGAAATGCAGATGACAGGGGTACAACAGGGTTGTACCCTGTTAGCTTCTTTTATCTGGCTGGGGTCTGCTGACAGTAGGAACAGGAAAGCAGAGTAGGAATTGACTCTGAAGAGGAGCTTAGCAGAAATGGCAGCCAGAGACTATTTGAACTGATTGACTGTGCAGCTGAAACCTGAATCAACACCATTAGTGAACACTAGATGAGAATTCTCTTCCTGGGGACAGCTCTGACTAACCTGTATTTTAAACCTACAGTGCAGTTCTGCAAAGCTTTCTGTCTTTGTTGGTCTGATAATTTCTTCCTTGCTTAACATACCATGAAAAAGTTTAGCCTCCCCTATCCAAACAGACACACACTTGAAAACTGAGCAAGCCCCCTGAAGTTCCATCTCCCAAAGCAGATGTGTTCAGTTTTCTGGTGGACACTTGAGACTTTAAGCACCTGCCTAGGGAAGTGGAGTGCCAGCTGTCCCTGCCATCAGTGCACTGGGGCAGTGGGGTGGAGCTGTTTGCACCCTCTCATCACTGACACATCCTCCCCACCTCGAGGAGCAGTCCTACAAGGCGACCTCTTTGTGACACAGGTGCTCATTTAATTTCAGCAGTTGCTCACATGCAGCGAAGCCAAGTGTGGCTCCTGGGGAATTCTGTTGACTTCAGGAGATTTACTGTGGTGTAAATCAGAGGCCAAGTGACAGAGGAAGCCCATATGTTCTCCTGGAGTGCTGATTACGGGGGAAAGGAGCTGGATCAGAAGAAAATGATTGCACCCAGATTGTTTTCAATGTTTTAATGACTAGCTTAAGGCAGCAAATAAAAACAGAATCAGAGGTGATTTATATTTTTGCTGAAATCTAAACAGGTCTGGCCCTAGGCATTTGCATTTATTCCTGTCTAACACTGCGGCTGACTTCAAACCTCTTGAACTGCAAAAAACTGCTGAAAGAGTGAAGTGAAAGCTACTTGTATAAGTCAGTGTCAAGACTCAGAGACAACATAAAGGGCAGGAGGGGGTACATGTATGGGAAGAATTGGGTTGCAGTCGTGGATTACAGAGGAGGAATAGCATATTTGTAGGGAAAGCACTGTTATCCATAGGAAAGAGCCTCCACTCCCCTCCCTGATTAGCAATAGCTACTCTGGTAAACCTATCTCATTGAGATCAAGAACTATTACAGAATCACAGAATACACTGAGTTGGAAGGGACACACAAGAATTATCAAATCTAAGTCCTTGTCCTGCACAGCACCATGCCCAAGAGTAACACCCTGTCCCTGGGAGTGTTGTCCAAACACTTCTTGAACTGCATCAGGCTTGTTCCTGTGACCACTGCCCTGGGGAGCCTTTTCTAGTGCCCAATCACCCTCTGCACAAAGAGCCTTTTTCTAAGATCTACGCCGATGCCACCCAGGACACAGCTGGCCCTCCTGGCTGCCAGGGCACTGCTGAATCGTGCTCAGCTTCCCATCAACCCTTTCTGCAGTGCTGCTTTCCAGCATCTCATTCCCCATTCTGTCCATACATCCAGGGTTATCCCACCCCAGGTGCAGAACCCAGCACTATCCATTGTTGGAATTCACATGACCGGTGATTGCCCAGCGCTCCAATTTCTCAAGGTCTCTCTGCAGGGCCTTCCTGCCATTGAGGAGTCAAAGGCTCCTCCCTGTTTTGTATCATCTGCAAATTTTCTCAGCATCTCTCCCAGTCCTGCACCCAAGTCATTTATGAAGATGTTGAAGAGCACAGGGCTTAAATAGAGCCCTGTGGAACTCCACTAGTGACAGGCCTCCAATCTGATGTCACCCCATTGTCACCCCATAATGTGTTCATCCAGCTCTGGACATTTTGTCCAAAAGCATCCTGTGAGAGACAATATTGAAAGCTTTACTAAAATCCAAGATGACATCAACTGGCTTCCCTTGATCAACAAGAAGGGTGACCCTGTCATAAAAGGAAATCAGGTTTGATAAGCAGGACTTTCCTCTCATGAAGCCATGCTGGCTGTGACCTATAGCTGCATTGTCTTTCCATACTGCTTTTCAGTACCTCCCAGAATCATCTTCTCCATAACTTTACTAAGAACTGAAGTGAGAATAACAGGCCTGCAGTTTGGGGGTTCTCCTTCTTGCCTTTCTTGTTGAGTGGGATCATTCCTCCTCGGGTGTCTTGTGTTGTATCTATTCCACAGCTTTAGCTGAGCAGGAGAGGAAAATGAGCTAAGACTTCAAACATGATTGAAAAGTTTTGCAGCCTGTCCCAAGCTTTCTTACTTTACTCCCTTCTCCAAGTCCCAAACAGAAGGCTGCTTCCAGAGTAAAAGCAGCACCAAGGTGATTTGCCCTCTGCATAGCCAAAACCAGCTGCCATCTAGGGCAGCACCTTGTTAGTTAGAAGGAGAAAAAGACCATAGAGGATCATGACCTGGAGCCCTGTAAAATTTTGCTGCTATTAAGGGAGGAGATGAGGTATGGGACAGCAGCCACTGGTATATATTAACAGCAGAGCAGCACTCCCTGTCTTTCCACAAGCAGGGCTTACCTCATTTTTCCCTGGTCACTACAGCAGCTTCCCAGACTCTCCAGGGCTGTTTCTGGATCTCTATCCCAGTTTTGTCACTCCAAAGTTTAGTTTTGCTTCCATTGCTGAAAAGCCTTTGTCTGTGTCTGGCAGTAATCCTAATGACCACAGCCATTAGATCAGCAGGCTGGGGCCCACTTCACCCTGTTTGGGTCCTCCAGGATCACGAAACTCAGAAATTCCATAGTCAGAACCCCTGAGCAAGGAAAGAGGGCTGAAGCCATTTCTATAGTGGCAGAGAGGCTGTAGCAAAATCTGCATATTTAAATGGGTGTTTGCTTTATACAGGGAATAGCCCCTCTTGCATTCAAATTCACATAAAAGAGATGGTGAAGTCTGTTCCTCCTCACCCACTCAGCGATGTGGTGTGGGTGTTTCAGTGACACACTGAGTTCATGGCACCATTTCTCAGCTTCTTGTTAATGCTTGCCACAGTAGAAATCTCATTCATGGCTGACACTGATCTTATCACAGATATTGATTCATCAGCCAGAGCTGAGTATTAGGGATGAATTTTTCCTACACAGTTCTTTGATGGCTCTGATGTCTGATACCAGTGAAATAAGCTGGTGCTGGCTGATGTAGAGTAGGTGGTCTCAATGGAGGGGTTTTTTTCAATTGAGGCTTCTCTGTGATTCTGTGAGGACTTGATGTGTGGGCTTGGATTAGGTATTCTGCATCAAAGGGACTCGTAATTTCCTTTTCAATCAGTTTCCACTGAACTCCAAGTGCCTATTACACAACAGAAGATCAAAATGGGGAGGATGGGTGAGGTGAACTGCTGACGTTTGCTGGTATTAATTGGAATGACTCTTCGGAATGAAATGTCTCATTAATAAATTCCATGTTTAAAAGTTAGTCCTGGAAACTGGAGTTTGGGGTGTATTGGAACAAACAATACCAGGGGAGGGAAAGTTTAGCTGTTGGAATAATTTGTGGTTTTGTTTTCATTCTGTTTGGGGAATATGGGGGAAAGCAAGGGAAATTCATAGTAACCATAAGGCATTTTAGATGCTTTAAGCTTTTTGATCTCCAGATTCCTGAGGTTCAGTTAGAAAACTGCAGGTCATTTCAGGGAAGGGTAGCAGTCCCTCTTGTGCAAGTCAAACCTGCCTGACCATGGATAGTCTCGAGTCTTCACAAACTGTGTTTCCCAGGGGACGTTTTCCTGTGCCAACAGACCATTAATCATCCTCAGACTTTTGCAGGACTGAGTTTTGGTGCAATTCTGTTCATTCATCTACTTCTTGCAAATATCTCTCTGACCAGATAAGCAATGTCCTGTGGCATTGTCTGTTCTCTTCAGTACTATTAGATATATATAAAGCCACGGAGCAGCCCCTGTCAGGAAACTGCAGGACACAGGCTCAGAGAGAGATGTAAGAGACAAGGTGTTGTAAGGGACAGCACCATCTGCTTTGTTGACAGCCACTTGTGCAGAGAGGACAAGGCACTGATTAATTTGTCAGGGACTCATGTGGAGATCAGTGAAAGAAGGCAGATGTGTGTATGCACAATGCACGAGGGGCTGTGAGATGGCTGTCAAGACAAGAGAGAAGGGTGATAGAGGCTTTCAAAATGGGTTCTTGGATATCTCATTTGGAGAATGGGACAAAGGCACAGACACAGCTGCCTGCAAGACCACAGTGAAAGTTGCAAGTTGTTACTGACCAGCAGAATACAAGTATAGATAGGTATTTATGGTGCACAATAAGATGTGAAAAAGAAAGTGCAGGCTGGCTGCTAAACCTTGGTTGATTTTTTTTTTTTTTAAATATATATATAATTTTTTTTCTTTCACTGAAACCTATGAGTTAGAAGGTCTGCTAATCACCCTTAATTGGCAGTGCTGCTGCCAGGCTCATATACAAGGGATAAAGGAGCCAGAAGAATGAGGGACTGCCAGAGGGATACAGCGGAGGGATAAGACACACCAGTCGTCAATGAGAGTTTTCACAGCTGCAGTCCACTCTGGGTTTTTCCCCAGGCTTTGTGTTCTCCTAAAACCATGCTATATAATGCAGACAAGTTATGTAATTAAGCAAATTAAAACCAGTCTAGAGGCATTTCTGTCAGCCTGGCTAACAAAGACAAAAATTGCTTCTTTCACAGAAAAGCTGCAAAAAAGAATTATCTTCTTACAATTGGTGCCAGTACTTTAGATCAAAAGAGAAGTAGGATCAAATATAGATGGGAAAGATTGACCAATTTAGGGAGAATTTTTGGAGAGAAGGGAGTTTCAAGCAGACATGTAACAATCTCATTACTTTGATCAATTACCTGAAAATCATCTGTAAAGACGATTTCAAGACCTGAAAGGTAATGAGTGACATTAAACTTTTGGGCAGTTCAACGTTGCCTATTTGTGGTACTAGTTATCTATGGATCAACAAAATATAACAGGCAAAGACCCCTATCTCACAATAGCTCAGTTCTGGGCTTTTCAGGTCTTACCACTGACAGACAGTTCTGGCAAGGGACCATTGCTGAAATAAGTCCACCTGGAATGTCATATTTGAGTCCTCTAGAGAAGTTTCCATATGGGGTCCAAGAAGCAAAAGAGGAATGCTCTCCCATCCTCAGCACTGTATTTTGAAAATGAAGAGATTAATACCACAAGTACTGTTCCATCCTTTTACAGAGACATGCATATACAAAAAAAAAAAGAGAGTAAAAGTGTAAGAATAACTCGTTTTTTAGGGACTCTGTACCAGGAGTGTACAGACCTCTTAAGACAGGATGCTTTGAACTGGACCTTTCTCAAGTCTAATCCATTTCAATAGCAGTAAGTGTGAGGAAGATGAAAGGTGGAAGTATTTGAGGTTCTGCTGCTCTGGAATGCTCACCCATTCATTGCCAATCAAAGTTGTGTGGATGGTGTGCAGAGGCATTAATCACAGAACAGGCGTCAATTAAAGGAAACTTCCAATTTCCTGGAAATTGTAAGCACCAGATGCTTGATGAAAGGAATTCCATTCTGAACTCATTGCGAGGAGCCCAACAGAGCAGTGCAGTCTGTCCTTCCATAGACAGGCAAAGAGGGACTGGGGCACCGATCCCTCTCACTTCCACACAAAGTCCTTACTAATCCCATGGTTACAATAAAGATTTGTCTCAGTCACAAACTCCTAGTCAGACTTCTAAAATATTACCCAGCAGCAGGATTGACACTGGAGCTGTGGAGACAGACCTCTGCCAAAGCTTAACTGCAGGACTGGGGACTTATGTTAATCACAAATTTGTTCCCAAATCTGTTAAAACCATGGAAATATTTCAGTGGCTTTGGATTAGACCTTCATTTATGCTGTTTAGCTGCCATGTACCAGATTGATTTCTAACTGGCTGGCTTAGTAGGTTTTAAGATGCTAGTGTCCTCCTCCTTCAGGTTTTAGCCTGGAAGATTCATGTCACTTGGGAAAACATAATTTCATAATTACTGTGAATCATGGTTATGAAAAATTCATCTCATGATAAGCGTGTTTTTCTTGCTGATTGTTCAGGAGGAAGCAGGAGGAAAATTGAAGTCATTGGACAAAATTTTGGAGGCATTTTAAAATAATCTGTGGACAGTGGATTTTATTCCATATTTCCGGGTGGCATGGGTTTGGGGGGGGGTTTTGGGGTGGTTTTGTTGTTCTTGTTTTGGTTTGGCTTTTTTTTGTTTTGTTTTGTTTGGGTTGTTTGTAGTTAATTTTCTTTATTTTTTTTCTTATTATTTTCCTTTCTGTTGCTTAACAAAATTGTGGTAAAATACCTCTTGAGACATCCCAGGCAACTCACCCTGTGTTTCAGGTGCTATCAAAATAAATGTCTCCAGCCTGTGCAGCTGCCTGCTGTCAGGTTCATTACATCATGAGCATCCATGCCCCCAGGTGATTCCTGCTGAGGCCTCTCCCGTTTGTTGTGGGAGATGACAGACTCTGAGGAGAGCTGCTGATGCTCACGGAGCTGGGAGTGGAGCTGCCTGATTGATTGTCCACAGAGGGCAGTAGGCACCGAGTCAGTCTGCAGGGAGGGAGGATACAACAGGCTGCTGGTTTTGTCTTTCTCAGGAGCATTTCATTCACGTTCCTGGATAACATGTGCTTTGTTTTGCCTCTGTTCCACATAATAAACTGACAATGGCTAATTTAAAATCTTTTTTCCTTTTGTTTCTCATGTGTTCCTGGAGACTGGAGAGGAAGGTGATGCTGTGTGTTTCAGACAAAGCCAGTTTGTCCCCTACAGAAAAGCTTGGTGAGTTTTACTGCATCCAGTGTTAAATCATCCAGAAGTGCCACCACAATTACACCTCGGGGCTTTATATTCTCAAACAGAGAAGTGAGAGGCTGGCCTTTTGGAGCACACTTCTCCAAAATGCATTGGTATAACTCCACAGCTTCAGGGAATCTCTGCTGCCTGGCAGAGAGCCAGGTGATGCAGGATTGCAGCTGAGTGTGTGTGGCACACGGATGTGAGCTGTGCAATTTGCTGCTCAGTGCCCTGTCCCGGAGCACACGTGGCATCCCTGTGATCCAGGGGACACCAGCAAGGCAGTGGCACTGGAGGTTTCCAGCTTCATACCAGAAAGGGCTGGCAAGAGCTGCCACAAAGCTTTCCCAGCAGCAGAAGTTGGCATGGCTGCAAGAGCTACTACCTTGCACTGAATAGGTGATACCTCTCACCTGAGAGCACGAGCAAGGCCCTGGGGTGCACAGGCCAGCAGGACCAGCAGTGACCCAGGCCAGTGACCCCACGGTGAGGAGATCCATGAGGGGAACATGGGCACCTGCACCTGGGCCAGCACTGCAAGGGCTTCACCTTTCACTTCTCTGTGCGAGGCTGATGGTTCAAGTTTGCCTGGAGCAGCACGTGGTGCAACTTGACTTTTAGAGCTCATTTTGAAGTCCAACTCTCTCCACGTGGCAGGATTTTTAAATGACAGGTCCATGTGCTTCTATGAAAACATTGCCTTATTTCCCTAAACCCTTAGCTAAGTGATCTTGTCAGGGGATCTGTCAAAAAGGAAGGCAGGAGAGGAACTGTTGTGGCAGGACTACCATTTACAAAGGATGTCTGAATCGTGCACAGTTCACCCAGGCAGCTGATGATTTAAGATCATTGTTCAATTTAAAATGACAAGAGAATTTGAGCAAAGATTAATATGATTCTGCACCTGCAGATAGACAAACGTGGGATGGGCAAATGTGAATGTTGATTCTGATATTAAGGAAAAAAATAGTGTTTAGCTCATCTGAGCATTGGGGTCAAGGATTTCCCTGTCTCCCACTTCATTACAGCATTTAGTGCCTTGTCACAGAAGGGTTCTCTGAGGGCTGCCTTTGTGATCTCAGGCTGAGTTCCGTGGCAGAACCCAGAGAAATACAACATTGTACAGCAGAGACTTGAGCTGACAAGAGTTGTGTTTGTAAACTTTGTGCCCTTTTGTGTTACCCTGCACATAAAAAAAATGAGCAAATAACACTCAGAACGGATCACCATGAATCCTTCCTTCCCGCAGGAAAGACTCCATGGGCAAAGCAGAACAGCTCTGAAATTCATTCTAACAGTGGCAGAGGAGCACTGCCACATCAAAGGCGTTTCAGTCATGGTGTGCATTTGCTGTCACCTGAGCTGGGATGGCTGTTTAGCACAACACCGAGTCTGGTGCAATTAGAGCCTCTAAACCAGAACCACAGAAGTTCCCTTTCCTGATTTGGGGCTGGCTCAGGTCCCCAGATGGCTTCAGCATGCAGCACATTAGGCCAGATCCAGTCCTGCCTCTGCACCTCCTCTGCAGGAAATCCATGAGTCCAGATCATTGTGCTGGTAGTTGTTGGAGGATTTCTTGTGTTTGTCATCAGTAGGTTTCTTTGGTTGGGTTTTACTGTTGCTGGGGTTTGGATTTTTTTGTGGGGAGAGGGAGAGGAAGGATGAGGGGGTTGGATATTTTTCTTTTCTCCCCTTAGGTCATCTGACAGGCTTCATTTTTCTGTGTAGCTCTTCCTCATGTCTAAATGCATTTTTGTAAATCTATTACTCACCACTCTGTTTTCACAAGTGGTGTATCTTCCTTACTCCTCAAAATAATAACAATTGATTTTGAAGAGAAAGTTCATCTTGTTTACTTTCCTTTATAGCTATCTATTGCCTTTTCCTTACAAATACATATAAATATAAATATAAATATATCTTCTGCTTACATCTAGTGGCAGGTCTTAGCTTGAACACTTTGGCCACTGCTAATGTGGTAGCAAATTGCTGATTGTCAAAGGAGTGATGGCACTTTCTTAGACTCCCCCACACACTAAATCTAGATTAAGGGATTTGAGAAATGAGATGTAGGCAAGAGAATAGTTGGTTCCTTAATCAGAATGTTATTAAATATCAGAACACAGCCCATTACTGAAAAAAAATTAAAAAGAGATATAATTGAATATTTAATATGAGGAATATGATGAAATGGACATCTGGAAAAAAGGTGATGTTATAGCCTATCATGTCCTAAAATAATCAAAGAAGATGACAAGTGAAGTGTTTCTCCTGATGGTTATAGGAAGAGATAAGAACCTGCCTCTTGTTCCTGACCATTTGCCTTTATGGAGGGTTCTGGCTATTGCCTGTTCCACTGTCCCCCTGCAAAGCGGCTGCAGTAACACCGGGCTCCTTTCCTACACCACCTCAAACGACCCCATCTGTGGAATACCTGGGATTTTTTTCTCAGTTTCTCCTTCTAAATGAATAATAATGTGGTCTTCTTAGTTCTGTACCCCTGTTTGTTTTTTTGTTCCATTGAGGACATCTTAAATTGAAGTTCATGTTTAAGAAGGGATTCTGTTTTCATGTCTTCAAGTTCATTTATAAGAATGACCATTTTAGGGCATCAATTCCTGTTACTTTAATTCTATTCCATGCCTTAGAATTTTTCTTTAAATTTTCATTTTGGAGCCAAGAAGTCTCTGGAGGTAAGAATCTCTTCTTATAGAAACACACATTTTTATTTTCATACAGAAAGATCAGAATATCTAAAAAACATAGCAGCAGTGTATACAGGTGCTAGGAAAACAAAAAGAAACTTGCAAAATAAACCATGTGATCTGGTGGTTGATGTGAGGATAAGAAAAAAGGATAATGTTTTTTTGAATGAGTGTGTTAAGAATGAGTTTTAGGGATTTGTTTGGAATTAGTTTGGAGGCACTCCTTTTTCCTTCTAACTTGCCACAGAGCAGTACTAACTCTTTCTTCTGTATCTTTTTTTTCCTGTCTGAAAGTGCAGAAAGAGGCACTTCTACTTATTTATAATCTCTTAAACTGAGATACATAGCCTGGTGTTCTTGGCAGATTGCATAAAAGACCCATCTATGAACCAATAAAGAAATGCTCCCAGATTGATTAGACACTGGATAAGGCTTAGGCTGGGGAGAGCTGGCCCAAATCCATTTTAAGTTAAGGTACAGGTCTGAGTTATGCTTCATCCCTGCCTGCCTTTTCCTGCCTACAGCTGCAGTCCATTGAAGCTGTTGTCTAGGATACAGGCAGGCTTAGTTTATCCAGCCCATGGTTTAAATACAAAAAGAAGGAGAGTTTGGGGGCTGATGCAAACATCCATGTGGCATTTAACAAGTGGCATCTCAGAGCTGGTTTAATCTTTCATGTGGGAAGGTGCATGTACTTATAGGAGGGACCTTGAAAGCACAATGATATAGAGCACAACAGGTGAGAGAGAGAGAGAAACAGGCAACATCCTGATGTCTGCATCCTACAACTACAGCCTCCTGTGTTCTTCCACTTTATTTGCTTATTTCATTTGAGTTTAAAACTTCCCTTCCTGCTCTCCTAGCTAGTTCTAGGGACCTGAGAAGCTACAGACCATCCTGAGCTGCAGGACACAAGCATCTGTGTCTGTAGCCATCCATCATGAAAGGGTGAGAGTTTGAAAGCCACATTCTGTATGCTGTGCCACCACTGAGCAGCTTTCCCTGGCTGTAATGGCACAGCCAGTGTGTGAGGAAGAGGAGGGATAGTATTGTTCTGTCCATGGGCTTTCCTTGCTAGGTGATTGTAGTGAGGAAGCAGGAGCCCACCATTTTCTGCTTGCTTCTGTCAAGGAGGATATGGAGCTTCTGCTATGACCACTTCCATTAGGGAGAACCTTCACCTAGGGAAATGAAATCTCCTGTGTCACAAAACATCATAAAATTAATAAAAGGTTCTACTGTAGGTGATTGATTCAGAGACATGGGATTTTCCAAAAAGTTGATGGGGTCAGGCTAAGGCAAGTCAGGGGCTTGTGCAAGTCAGCCTTTCGCTTCCTCTGATGCAGGAGGTTTCTATGTCATGCAAAACAAACTTCCAAACAAAGCAATTAGCCGCTCTCTCTGGAAAGCAGTGCTCACCCTCTCAAGAATGAGCACACAGGAAGGGTCTGGTAAGACTTTCTGAGCTACAGAGCTTTAATCAATATCCTGCACAGAAGAAACTGCAGGGAAAACTGTGTTATTTTGCTCCATTTCTCTAAAGATAACAGGGAAAAAAAAAAGAACAAACAACAAATCCCCAATAATCACAGCTCATAAATTCTTCATCGTGTGAACAGTCCTTAGGTAGATACATCCACCATGGGAGGTATGTGACAGCTTCTAAGCACAAACTGCTGCCCTCTGTGTGGCCTACAAATTGCTGTGTACACTAGCTAACACTTTGCTGATGGGCTGGGCTGTTTAACAGGAAAGAGCTCTTCACTGAAAACAGGCCATTTTTCTCCTTCAAAGCAGATCTATTTTCTCATCACCACCTTTCATAGTAATTCAGCAATACTCAGTTCTCTGTGCCAGCATCATTTTCCCTGGCTGTTTAATAACCATCCTCTGAACCAGAGCGGCAGAGTATCTCATTATTCTGCTCCAAAGGTAGGAGAGGAAGGGTAGATGTAAAGAAAAACATCTGTTTCTGAGCATGTCATAAGTAAGGTTATGCTGCCAACTGCAGCATAGTATCTGGGATACTGCAGTCAGAATCCCTGCAGCAGCTGTAGGAGAGGAATGAAATGAGAGGAAAGAAAAATCAACATGGAAAAACATTATTGATTTCTTTTCTGCAGCACTGAGTTTAACCTGAGTTTAATATCACTTGAATTTAAAATATTTGGGAGCTGCTGCTTGCTGATCCATTTGCAGAGTCAGATGAAAGCTCCTATTAGTTATCTCTGGAGGATCTGCAAAATCAGAAAGTGTAAATGCTGCAGAAGGCTCTCCTGATGTTCCCCAGTGCCTCAGAAAGGAGACCCATTGACTCCCGTGCCCATGAGGGAAGCCAGACCATTTTGAAATGTTATGAGAGCAAGGCAAGCCTCACTGCTGTGAGAGAAATGTCCTTCAGAGCAGCAGAGACACCTAAAGCACAAGAAAGAAAAGTGTGGAGTGCAACACCCTGCAAAGACACGTGAGCTGTGGATCAGCTTTCCCAGTACAAAATCTGGAGTCTGGGTTTGTTCTTCGCAGTGCTGCTGGCTCTGTCTGTCACAATCTGGTCACCCAGGCCAGAGGTGCAGAAGCAGCAGGCCAGAAAGGCTGTGGGGTAAAGGCTGAAGGGATGGCACTGCCATCGGCTGGCGTCGCTGATGTGCCCCAGCAGCGACCAACAAACCCTCAGGCAGAGAAAATCAATAGGCGCTGCTGAAATGTCTGGCTTTTGCCTTTTTGCCTCTCTTTTCTCACAGTTTTCTTCAGGCCACAGGTCTGGCCTTAATCTGCTGGCTGTGGAAGTGCTTGGACATGACACCAGGTCTTTCCAGCTTCTCTACATAAATCATACTTAATTTAAAATAAATTTCTAATGGGAATATATGACATAAAAGTTTTCAGCTGGCAGATCATTGTCCACCACATGCCGTGTCTTTCTTTCTGGAAGCTAGTACCACAGGAGAGTCTGAAAATTACTTTCTTGTAATGGGACTGCCTTCTCTTCACTAGGTTTGCATTGATTTTCCTATAATTTTCAGCTATGAGTTAGAGGATGTTTTAATCCTGCCGCTCCAGCATCTGAAAAGGTAAAGCGTTCTGCCTGTGGTATTGCAATGACTATTTCAGCATGGCTAGAGTTAGCTGAAAAAAGTATTTCAAAGGTGGTTTTAGGATGACTTTTTTTTAGCTGCCTCTTTAAAAAAAAAACAAAATATAAAAAAATAATAAAAGTTATATAAAAGGATAACTAGGTAAAATGTGGACACTCTCTGGAATGAAATGGGAGACCTGGTTACCCAGGACATGAAGAAGTCTGAGGTCCTCAAGGATTTTTTTTTCCCTCAGTCTTCACTGCCCATGAAGTTCAGCAAGGCCAAGGCAAGGTCCTGCACCTTGGTCAGGGCAATCCCAAGCACAAGCACAGGCTGAGTGGAGAAGGGATGGAGAGCAGCCCTGAGGGGAAGGTCTTGGGGTGTTGGCTGATGAGAAGCTTGATGTGACCTGGCAGTGCATAAAGCTGCATCCAAAGCACCGAGGGCAGCAGCTTGAAGGAGGTCATTCCCCCCACTCTGTTCTGGTGAGATTCTATCTGGAGTATTTCATTGAGATCTGGGGTTCCCAGCATGAGAAGGATGTGGACCTGTTGGAAAGAGTCCAGAGGAGAGCATAGAGATGACAAGAGGGATGGGGCACCTCTCCCATGGAAATGAGCTGAAAAAATTGGTGTTACTCAGCCTTACAGTGACCTACAGGACCTACAAGAAAGGTGGAAGAGACTTTGTACAAGGCCATGTAGTGATAGGACAAGAGATGACAGCTTTAAACTGAAGGAGGGTAGTTTTAGGTCAGATATGAGGGAGAAATTCTTCACCAGTGAGGCACTGGCACAGGTTTCCCAGAGAAGCTGTGGATGCCCCACCCCTGGGAGTGTTCAAGGCCAGGCTGGGTGGAGCTTTGAGCAGCCTGGTCCAGCAGGAGGTGTCCCTGCCTTTGGCAGAGGGGTTGGAACGAGGCTGGTCCCTTCCAAATCAAACTGTTCTTTGATTCTGTGATAGACACACCAGTGCCCTTTAGCCACGGAGCTGTACAGTACAACGGCAGCACAGTGAGGACACAACAAATCTAGCCAAAAATCCACAAGGCTGGGGAAAACTTGATAGTGTTCAGACTATGGATTTTTGACTCCAGGAAGTTTTGTCATGAGATGCATTATCATTTGGCTGTTAACATTTTTATCTTCATTTAACATCACAAAATATTTGAGGTGAGCATAAGCAGAAGAGAAGCTAATAGACATTTTGACCAGGTGTTTTAATGAGGAGTAAATTAAGTAATTACAGAATCAAGAAGGAACCTTGCATTTTGGGATCACTGGTTCAGTCTCTACCAAGACCAGCAACAGCCCTGGGATTTCTACTTGCTCTTCGTATTTTTCTCTGCATCTCACAGAGAACGTGGAGGAGGAGATTTTTTCCCAGGTGCTTTTTCCCTCTTTCCTGCTAGCAGACTCTGTTGGGAGCCCAAAGACTTAGCTCAGGCTGGCCATTATTCCCACTGCTAAAATAGGATATGGATAGGACATGTTGCTCCTATACCAAAGCCTTCATACCTGAGTTCCTTCACAGCTGGTTTTCCTCCCTTCATTTACTTATTTTCTTTAACAGGAAAAAAAAAAAAAAAAAAAAAAAAAGTTACTTTCTATTGCCAAGAAAGTAAGGTGGGTATGCAGTTGCTTAGTATAGCTGAGGGATTCAGGAGCATCAATCAGCAGTTCCAAAACACTGGTACTTCCACAACACCTGTTAGAGTATTTAAGATGGAAAATCTTGCAGCAAATGAGATGAGCCTCTTTCAAAAGGTCTCTGTTTTTCAAAGCTTTTGGAAGACTCCTGAGACATGAGCCCAGAAGGCTGCCCATTTAATACATGAGAGACCAAATTTTGTTTAATATTGTCTGTTTCAGAGGAGATGCTCCTGGCAGATGCTGTTTATTGAAACAAAAGCTTGATGGCTTTTGCTAATGATGGTGTAGCCTACAAAATATTTATGTTCTGGGAATACTCCAAGTTGTGATCTTTTGGTAGGAGTTTTTATTGATGGAGTCTAGTACCCCATTATGGTAAATTTATCCTTTCCTTAGAGTTATATATATAAAACCTTTTCTCTGTCATTAGTATTCCTGTCTCCAAAATGAGAATTAGCATTGCAGGATATTATGGTATGGGTGAAAAGATGAATCATTACTCTTTGGAAAGGTAATTAACCTCCAAAGGCATCTGCCAGAGAGCTGCCATTATAGCATCAGCTGCACTCTGTTTCAGTTTTAGCCTTTGCCTGTCCTCCTCCAGCTCTCAGAGGTGCGTTGTTTATCAGCTCAGCTCAGTGCAAGCAGGAAGATGGATACCTTCAGCACAACAAGGAGCTGGGTGACAAATGCAGGGCTTTCACCAGAGGAACACCCTGTGCTTTGCTCTCTTGCCATCAGGATGCAGAGCAGAGCTGTGACCTTGGCAGTGCACCTGAGCAGGTGTTGGCAACATCCAGTGCTGCTGATTAATAGTGCTGGCTCAGTGCAGGGAGGGCTGCTCGTTAATTCAACGAGCAAGAACGTGTCAAGGAAAGAGGAGACCCTTAGGACAGGGCCCTTAGGCGAGGCCTGCTGGTCTGTGTCATGGAAAGACAGCTGTACAAAAGGCACATGGACTTTGTGGGAGAGAGAAGGGGGAAGAGCATCTCTCTGGCTGGCAGTTCAGGTTGGAATCCTGGTACGAGGGTGCTGTAGCACTGAGAGAGAAATACTCACCCTGTCTACAGGCACTTGTTTGCTAGTAAACAAAAAACACTGCTCCAAACAGAGATGATTAACGGTGACAGAAAAATTTAGGAACTGGGTGGAAAGCTTTATTCTGCCTTGATCACAACTACCAGTTATGTCAGTAGGTTCTGATTTTTTCAAGACTAATGGTAGGTGTACACTCATACAAACATTCAACTGTGCACTGATCTCACCCTCAAGGGACTGTGGATTTATCTCGAATGCCGTCAGATTTATTTATAAAAGACAGAGTACACTTACAAATGCTCCATTGTGCTGTTACTTGGAACAGAGTGAAACCTGGTCCCAATGGATAAGGCAAAATGGAAGAGGGTTTTTAAGTCTTTGCCCCTCCCAAATGAAGTGATTTTTAATTGAAACCATTGATGAGTTTCTATCAGCATACATGTAAAAAAGGAAAAGACAGTGAGGATTTCATGCAGAATTCCTGGTAAAGAATGTACATTTTGTGGCAATGCTGGAGGAGTGCTCAACTCAGTGTGTCCATGGTAGCAATAAGCAGTCTGCTGCTGTTGCTGCTGCTGTTGCAATGCATGTTTTCCTATTGTGAAACTTTGGGGTGCTGTCACCCTTCAGTGACCAATCTGTAGCTTAGCTTTTCCATAACAAAGAGCTGGAAAGATGGTGGAGATGATCAAGAGACATCTCAAATAGGAAAGACTCTCATGCTTCTTGGATGTCTTGTCTTCCTGGATGCCCCTAATTGTTTTCCTAGACACTTTGTGTTATTGGCTACCTAGGTTTGCAGTTTCCAGTGCTGGTCTTTTGCTAGTTCAAGACAGATTTCCAGAAATTTTGAGGGGTTTTCTCCCTCCTCTTATATGTCTGTTCCAGCATGTGTATCCAGATCTGGTGCCAGAGCTGTACATGCTTTTGCCTTCCCCATCCATAATGTGGTTGGGTTTTTGTGCAGATGGGCATGCAAATATCTTTGTTTGCAGAAAAAGCATGGCTTCTTGTACAAAAATCTCTGCTTACATAAGAAGCACGTTGTTCTCAGCAGATAGTGAGCTCTCTCTAAACCTTGGCTCTTCAGTAAGAGCCAAATGCCACAGTGACAGAATTAAACTCACTTTAGTATAAAAGCACTAGGGATGCACCTAAGCAGTGCTTTAAGCTTTCAGGTATGGGAAAATGCTGCTGCATAAAAAAACCCCAATTGTTTCCAAACTCTGTTAGTGATTTTTATTTCACTGTTTATAGTGTGTTCAAAGCATGAAATGATGCACCTCCTGAAGTGCAATGTTCATTTGAATCCATGGGTTCCAGCCTCTCCCAGTCAGTGGGAGTCTCTGCATTGATCTTGGCAGGCTCTGGACAAGTGTAGGCAGAGAAGACTGATTGTGTCACCAGAATGATGAGCAAGCTGCACACCCTCTTCTGTTATTGAGAGCTCAACTCACGCAGGCATTCTCCTCAGGTTCTTGTTCAGTTCCAGGTAGTAAGGAGATTTCACACGTACATCCTCACATCCCTATGCAACCCTTGCCTGGTAGTAATGCTTTGTAAACAACCATCCTTTGCCAGAACAGTGCTTTCCTAGAGCTCTGAGTCTGAGAGTTTCTGCAGGGGAAGCATTTCCTCCCAGCAAACTCTTTTGTATCTCCTGACAAACGGCTCTACTAAAAGAATTGTGAATTTGTGTGGGTTTGTTTCTCTTTGCTGCCTCTGCTGTTTCAAGCATTCTCAGGAAGGTCAACTGACCTTTATCAAGCCTTGGCCACTGGCAAGATGATATCCATAATGAGTGTACTTCGAGCAGCCAGTGCTCCAGCGTGAGTGGTTTGACATCTGACCCCTTCAGCACAAATAGTGCAAGACACAGAAGACACTTGACTCCTTTTCCTAGAGGAGAACAAATTCCAACTGTGTACCAGATAGGGTGTAAAATATTATATACTTATGACCTAGCTAGAAGAATCCAGTCTTTCGCTTGACCTAACAGTTCTTGATGTTTGTTTAGTTTTTTTCACTCTATGTGTGAACTGTACAGCTGTCTGGAAAGATGCAAAGGTTACTAATTTCCCAGTATTGTTTAGGTTTCTTTTGATGTCACTTGCCCTACACTTTAAAGGAGAAATTCCTTAATTAAATCATTAATATATGGAGTATTAAAATGAAGGCAAATAAAATGCAGGGGCTGTAACACGTACTTTTCACTTTCTGTGATACAGGCCATAACACCATATGCTCCACGTTGGCCAGGGTTTTTACTAACACTCACTTTGTGTTCCTCAATATCATGACAGAAATGTTTTCCCAGGTCAACAGAGGTGAAAAATCTAAGGTAGGGTATGCACCTTGTGATGAGAGCTGACTGAAAGGTGCCAACATGGCAGTCCAGGCCTTGAGTGAATACAGTGAGGTAGAGCTTAAATGAAGTGCTTCCTCACTACTCTCACATATTTTAATCCATGTTTTTCTTCTTAGGGAAAATGGTTCATATTAAGCCAAGTACAATATAAACATGCTTACTAAAGTAACCTTCTGTCTACCTTAGGGTTTTTTCCACATGAGCTGTCAGGCCAGCCAAACACAGAGTGTACCACAGGAAAGTACTGATGGCAAATCACTTCTTCCCTGTGTTTGAGGGAACAAAAACAGGAGAGATCCCTTCTAAAAGGGAAAGGCCCATGTACTGGCCTTATAATTTTTAAATTTGCATGTGTTATGGCATTTCACTCTCTCTGTGTTATTTCGCTTCTCTCTTCAATGAGCATACCTTTCTGCTCATTGTGAGGGGTGCTTATTGCACTCTCCTTGAGGTTTTCATGTCTGACTGTCTCCTTGGGGAGAAACAGTTGAAGTTTTGAGGCAGGTTAGGTTTCTGGTTTAGTGTCATCTAACACCTTTTAAAGGAATTACATCTTCTCTTTGAGCACTGAAGCTGGGATCTTATGATGTATCATTTAGATAGGGAGAGATCACCCATGCCCATTCCAGTGTCTCTATTTTCCCATTTGTACAGTACATCCAAATGTACTTCTGTTTCATGCTGTATTCATAACTGACCTGAAAGTAACTTGGGCTTTTGCTGTTGCACATTGTTAGTTTAATGGCAGAAAGAGTAATCTGGATTGATTGTTTGGGATGAATAGTCTCTGACTCCCCATCCCCACTCCCTGATTCAGCCAGTGCTTTGCAGCTGTCCTGTGACACCAGGCAGTACAGGAGTTTACTTCTCTCTGAGATCTGGAGGGCTGAATTCAAATCACTCTGTGGAATTTGACTTTCTTTGAAAGCTGAAATGGTTTGCCTCCTCTGTGCAGAAGGTGTTGTTAAGTTATACATTTTTATTTTTTTTTAAGATTAGTTCTGTAACTCCATTCTTGGGTTTCAGTTGTACCCTGTAGCTGTGCAGCTTTTGCACAGCTAAGTGCTCTGCCCAGAGGGTAAGGGACCAAGCCAGCCCATAAGCAGAGGTGGTCCCTGGGAAAAGGGAAGAGGGAAACAGCAATGCACTTGAACTGGGGACTCTGAAGAAGTGAATTTCTTCTCATTTCCTTACCCAGGTGGTACTCTGAGTTTACTGAAGATTCTGCAATTAACAGGGCTAAATGCTTTACGCAAGAGATGGAAATAAATAACTGAGGTTAAAACTTAATAGGATACCTGCACTTCTTCAACTAAAGACTAAGTTTTAAATAAAGATGTTACTAGCGTCACAAATATGTGACTTTTTAAATGCTTTCTGCAAACATTTTTGCCATTTTTTCAAACACAGGAGGGAGGATAAAGCCAAACAGATTTTGCAGTTCAAAGAAACGAAAGAAAGTAGAATTTAATGAAGGAAAAGTCACAGCAAATATGTCAGGAAAGGACCTCCACTAAGTAGTCACCTATGAGGGGGTGTGCCTGCCCCAGAGATTCCACGTGTATATTGTGTAGCTAACTCAGTTGCTAAAGGAGAATTCCATTTCAAAACCCTGATAGAAATCTGTGTGTTTCAGGTTGGTTTGGATGAAAACCAAAGGCTCCAAGTGTTATTTCTGTTCTGATAGGCCGAGTTAAGGTTTAGAACTCAAGCAGGTTTCAAAGGCGTGTTTGTATGTGGGCCATTTGGGCTTTGGCTGCTTTGAGCCATCAGGGTGTGTGAGGGGAGCAGGCTTGGCCCATGCTCTGAGTCAGGTGGCAGCCATACAGTTGCATTAGCAGAAATTACCCTAAATTAGGATAATATCTCCAACTGAGTCTCCACACAGCATCCAGTGAGCTGCAAGGGTTTGCATGTGTTCACCTGCACAGGACTAGCTGAACATGCTCTGGTCTCCTTTTGAATGACAGTCATCTTTGCAGTATCAGAGAAATCTCCATCTCTGTTAAAGCACAAGCTACTGTCTGTTCTGCATTTTGGAAACACAGGTTTGGGGTCTGTGGGACTTAAATCTCTACTAGATATCCTTATCTCAGCAGCATTTGCTGGGATTTTGGTGTGTTGGGGCTTTGGTGGGGGTGAGTTTGTACTGGAGTTTTAAAAAGAAAACTGTTAATTTTTCTTTTTGCTTAGGAGTCAAGTGGTTCCTCATGTGAGGGCCAAGCAACCCTTTTGGTAGGGATTTTATACTGAGACCTGATCATTATGTGCAGGTAGATTTATTGTTGGGTGTAATTTTAAGGACAAGTAGGCTTTTTAAATACTCCCTTCCATGACCAGAGGATACAGAGAAAAGTAATAGGGATGTGATCATTTGAAATACCTTCTTGTACTCAGAAAATTATGATCATTTATTCCCTGTTCCTAATTCAGTACTCATCCTGATTTAAAGATTTTAATTTTACTTGTAATATTATTACCAGTTGTTACATTATAGAAGTCTATTTTTCTTCTGTACCTCTGATCTAGATTAATGCAAAATCAGAAGTTGCTTGAACTCATTTGAGATTAAATAGAAGAAAAATGAGAGAGAAGCTTGAGGAGGTGGAAATATTTCAGGATGTTATCACATACTGCCTGAGCACTTCAATTCCAAGGTGATACATACCTAAAAACACCAAAGACAGATGTATCTGGCCTTATCTCACCGTGTAAATGCTCGGTAAAATTACAAAAAAACCTGAAACAATAGAGAAAGGGGCTTTTTCTTCCTTTTATACCTCCAGCTGTGACAGTTACCCTTCAGAGAGCCTGTCATATCTTTTGATAAAAGGTCCATCTTCAGTTTTAAATGGGAGCTATCTATGCTGAAGCAGAGATTCAAAAGCACTTTCTATAAACAGTCCCTCGGGAGCCTTTCGCTCCCAGCAGGAGAAAGAAGAAGAAGAAGAAGAAGAAGAAAAGCCAGCTCCTGAGTCAGGCTGTCCTTGTCAGAGGGGCAGGGGGAGCCTGAGCCTGCTCCTGGCAAGGCACGGCCACCTAGCCCGGGTGGGCACCAGGGCACACTGGTTCCTCTGCTCCCACGGAGGAGTTCACAGCCCTTCTGCACAGACAGTGATTATCCCAGCCTCCGAGGATTCCAGAATCCGAGGATTCCTCTTCTCTCCTTGAGAGTGTGAGGCAACGCCGTGGAAGTAAGTGATGTGGCACTCTGCTCTCACAGGCGGTTTTAGGGATATGTCAGATAAATGTATGTGGATCTGAGAAAAAAAAGAAGCAAGAAGTAAAGCCAGCTCCTCACCAGGTGTGGCATGGTGCAATTCTCAGGGAGCTGTGAGCATTTAGTCCATGTGAGGATCTGTCCCCAAGGCTGCTGTGAGCAGACAGGCATCTGTCCCTGACCTCTGCAGCAGCAGCTGCAGGAGTTTGGATGAGAGAGAAGCCTGTAATGAGCCCAGGCTGTCCTTCCCCAGCCCCTCCTTTTAGCACAGACTGTTATCCAGGACACTTGCTTGCAGAAAATGCTTGTTATTCAGTGGTGAAAACTCCCTGAATGCTGCTGAAGGACACTTTTTCTTTACCACACATGCACTGTGTCCAGTAGAAATTGATTTAAAGACAGACAGAAAAAACACTATCCCAAGAGCCATCCAGGGTGAATTTTCTAAATCGTTGGTGTGGGAGGGAATGAAAAGGTCTGCATCCTGCTGGTTACTTTTCTGCACTGAAGGATCTCACCGGGTCTGCAGCACAGGAGAAAGGCAGTGATGGACAGAGGCGTGTGTGTGAGCAGGAGGGAACAAGGATCTCTGTGTGGCTGCAGGCTGCAGGATATGAGGAGAAACAGTGAGTAGCAAGAACCTCTCCTTTGAGACAGAAATACTTTAAAACGTTTTTCTGAAAGGGGATGCCTAGTATAGACTTGGTGAGGGAGGGTGTGCGAAACACAAAAAAAAAACCACTTTCAACAATAGAGCTGCTGCAATGGTGAGCTCGATGGTGCCACCCAGAGTACCTTTTTACATAATATATGATGCTCTGTGTGGGTCTGGAAACTGGGAAGATTAAAGCAGATGATCTTTCTGCATGCAAAGCAGCCAGAGACAGCATGATGGATTATTACTGAATACATTCCTGGCCGTGCATAATCGTGTTCTGATCTTCCTTGTTGAAGTTGTACCACCATCTCTCTGCCAGACTATGTTACTTAACACATAAGAGCCAAAAATACTCTTTATGTCTCCATGCTTTGATCATAACTCTCTCTGGGGTCACTTGCATTGGAAGTAGGTTACTGCCAGCTCCAGTAAAATATTAAAACGGCATCAAAACAACTCAGAGCATACCAGCAAATCAAACCAGGTAACTGGCTGCATGTAAGGTCTGGAAAAGAGCTGTCTGTTCAGATTTTGATAGGCATGAGCTTTGTTTAACGCTTAATGGTTATTTCTGCACTGTCTGATGTCTGATTTGCACTGAGAATGTTAATGCAAAACAACAGAGGGGGATTGTTTTGTCATTTAGTTTCCTGACATTTCTATTTGACCTTTATCAGACAAATATTGTGCAACATATTTACTGAATAAGGGTTAAATAACCCTTAGCAGATAGTGGTGGACAGTACAGAAGAAAAATCCTCTCTTTCTTACAAATGAAAATCAAAGTCAAAATGAAAGTGGCCAAGCTTCAGGAGCCCTGAGATCCAGCTGCTGAGGGTCAGGCCGGTGCTCTTGGTCTGCACAGCTGAGCTGCAGCTCCCCTGGGGACAAGATCTCTGGTGACATGGTGTGTACTGCTGCCTTCTGCCTTGGTTAGAAGAGATTTATTGCAGGCTTGTCAGTTTGGATCATTACCTGCCTTTACATCTGTGCAGTGTCACCTACTTCAAATAATCTATAATTTATCCCCTGCATTAAACAACTTTTAATTGCACACGGTACCTATGAACACTTAGGTGCTTTTCACTTCTTAATAAATACAAGTGAGAAATGCAGAAACTGCCAGAAAATGTCTTCTTGCTTTCTCTTCTCTTCCCTAGCTCAGTAAAGAAAACCTGGAAACTTAAGAAAAGATTTAAATCAAACTTATGTTTAGATATCTTTTTCTCAGAAATAAATACCAAAAGTTATTTTGAATCAAGGTTTAAAATGGAGATAATACTCCTTCACTCAAATCCCAGAAGCATTTCAACAGTCTTTATTTCAACACTTATCATATTGGCAATTACCCGAGATTTTTATACATATATATATATATATATGTATATGTAAGTATAGATATACCCACAAGCAGTCTTCAATTTACATTCAGTATTACTTTGGTCCTTAATACCACGCTGTGCTAATTAAGTTGTAATGAACAAATGTGCATCATTTGCTTTCCAAGCTTTTTCACCTAAAAATGCGAGATTTTTACATTCATTATGGCATTAATTCTCCACTTACATACTGTTACTGAGCCTTTTGGATATAACCTTTAAGAATATTGATGCTTTCTAGTTTCAAAATTTTAATTTCTAGCCTTAAAAGGAGATGTCAACAGGTGAAAAGTGTACTTTAATACCTTATTATGCTGCTCAGCTCTGTCTCTAATTCTATGAATATTTTTCATTTATTCAAACTTAAAGAATTTGTGCCATAAATATACCTTACATTATTTTTATACAATAAACAAGTGATACAAATAATAAATTTTTCATTCTCAAAGACATAAATATGATTTAATTATCATATCATGATACTTAAATATATTAATATATTAATAACCATGATCAGCACATAGCTAGTAGGGGTATACAATTTTTGTGATGCTTCCATTTTTTCTTTAAGATGTCTGGAATTGTCTCATTCCAGTTTGCACAGGACTCAACACAAAATGAGACATTTATCGAAAGCGACTGGCTGCCTCTAGACAGCAAAAGCTTGGTTTTTCCCGACCTCAAAATATTTGCTTGTCATGAGTTGCAGAGAAGGGAACCATTTGGCTGGGCTCTGGTTTTGGCTCCCATTTCTCCGAGCTGTTCAGCGAGGCACAGAGTTCCTCCCTGTCCCCCTGCACTGCAATATGTTCAGAGTGGCTGAAAATTCCATGGCATAGATGGTTGCCACGCTGAGCAGAGCATGGTTGCGAGGCTCTGGTGCTGCTGAGCCCACAGCAGGGCCCTGAGCAATAACTGCCCCCAGTTTTCCATGGGATGGGTTTTCCATGGGATGGGTTTTCCATGGGATGGGTTTTCCATGGGATGGGTTTTCCATGGGTGCTCCTCAGTTTCAGCCAGCGCCACGAGAGGCCAACCCCCGGAGCTCCCCTGCAGCTGCACCCTGCTAACAAACACTAAGTTGGTACCTCCTTGCTGAGGACAGGCAGCCCAGTAAGCGCAGCTTGTGAAAAGAAAATCTGCCTGCAGGATTAGTTGTATCTGTGAAATCAAGAACTTGTGATGTTTGTTCCTTTCGAAGCCAATTCTTACCCCTAAAAGGATTCTGAGATGCAGTTTCTTGCCAGGCAGTCCTGTGTTCCAACTTGCAGACCAAACCACAAGGGCTGGCACCAGAAATAACTCCATGCTCCATGGCCTAAAGGATACCTGTACTGAATCCTGTTAAAAATACAGGATGTATGCGATTCCTCTGCAGTTGCAGTTGTTTTCCTGCCTCTGGGTGACTTGTGACGAAGAGCAGCTTCTCTTCCAGGAGTTGTGCAGCCTGCTCCTGCAGCTGAGGGAATCTGGGGAGCGGTGGCAGTAAAACAAATCTGAGTATACATGTCCCCCAAAGCCACAGGGAGGCCCTGATGTGCTCCAGGAGATCAGAAAGCCTGGAGAGAGATCAAAAGCTGTGACAGCAATGTCAGTGTTGAGAGGGCAAGAGAAGCATGAGGAGAGCCTGTGTGTTTCCATCTGAGAGGCTTCAGAATCTTGTGGCTCTCTCTCCACACGTCTTTCCATCCCCTGCTAGGTGCATGTTTCCCCTACATGGCACTAGAAAGTTGCAAGCAGGAACTTCAGGCATGGGGGAAAAGTGGAAACACAAACCTGTCCTGCAGCCACACAGACTTTTTTCTGATGGCAGCATCCTACTTCTGCCTGGCTAGGCTAAGATGTTTTCCCTTTGGGACTTGTGGAGTTTTTACTGGTTTTACTCTTGTCTTGTCATCTATGTCTTGGGCATAGTCCATTTTTCCTCTAGAGAATTGTTTAAGACAATGCACTGAGGAATTAGCTCATGCAAGTCATTCCTGAGCACAACCAAAAAGCCTCAAAAGTGATGAAATGTGTTTGTGTCATCTGTGAATGCATTGATATTTATCCCTATTGTCCTTCACATTTTCAATTCAAGCAGCACATAATTTATCAGCTCTGTTGTCAAATGCTGCATGTAATTGTGTTAAGTAGAAATCTTGGTGGGAGAGAAGGGAGAGCATATGGGGGAGATAACCATTCACTTTTTCCCAGGAGAATTGCAGAGCAGACCTTGCTTTGAATTTGGTGGCCATTCACTCTTTTCAAGTACTCCCATGGCACATGTTGTAAAAGTGGAGCAGCAGATCAAATGTAAGACTGTAGTTCAGCAGGGGCAACACAGGTAAATGTCTTACTGGAGCAATGCAGAGCATGAGACTGGAAACACTTCAAGGGCTTGCCAAGATGAACAGTTGCATAGCAGCCCCTTGCTCATTGACATCACTCTGAAAATGAAGATCACATCTGAAAAGACGCCAGTGCACTGCAGCAGTCTCCTTTTAGTATCACTATTTTGCTACTTTGAGTAGAATTCAGTTTAGTTCTCTAAGTGTCCTTCATGAAAACATGTATACAACACGGTTAACAGATGGCACCACTCAGACTGGGGATGGCAGCTGCAAAAGAGGCTGGAAAAAAGCGACTGACATGCTTTAATTTCTATAGGAGAACATGGCTCTGTCTGTGTTCCCTGGTTGTTCTGTATTCAACAGCTATGGAGTCACAGCAGAAGACCTGGCAGTCAGATCCCTTAATGTGTACTTTGCAGGGTTGCTAATTAAGACAGACAGTTAGGGAGCACACCTATAAAGTATGGCTATGAAAGTAGCAAAGGGGACAATTGTGTACAAGGGCCTCCACTTTATTCCCCAAACTAAGGCTACTGCAGTCTGTGTAACAGCTGGTTCTTCTGTGGCTTCTCCCTTTCTCCATCTCTCAGCATGCCCTCTGACAGAACAGGAAAGTGTTCTTGCTTATGTCTTTGTCAAAAAAGCATGGATAGATTCTCACCAAGATTTTTTGCATCTTGTAGGCCTAAAAAATGACATTGAAATGACATTTAGATCTTCCTGATAGTTGTTATCTTCCACTCTGGAGAAGCTGCAGTGCAGGGAGCATGCTGGGAATTGACAGACATCTTGATGGGTTTCCCTGGACCTGGTAAACCTGGTTAGGAGAGAGCTCTTCTGCAATTCTGTTTTTCCAACACCCTTAGTAAAGCATTGAGGAAGTACACTGTTGTTGGAAGGAACAGTCAGTGCCTGCAGTATGAGGCAGTCTAAGGATAGTAGTATGGAAATCCTTTTTCTTTCTCTTTTTATTCTTTTGATCATGAATGGAGATATGGAAATTGCAATAAAACTGTGTTCTCCCAAGGTGCTTTGCTCATAGGAAAAGGGAACATTGTGACCTGGAACCTCAGCATCTTAAGAACTTTAACATTAAGCCCAGACTTTGAGTGTGATGTGTTTAAAAAGAGGAGATTTCTTTAGTTTGGTTTGGTTTCCTCATGGAAAGGATGCTGTTCCAGTGCAGAGCACTGCTGTGGTATTACTCCATTGGTAGAAACTTTTAGGGCTTTGCCTTTTCCCCTGCTGAATGCTGGATCTGTGCTGTGAACCTTAGCTGACATTGCCTGCTCGAATAGGACCAAACAAGGCAGCTACTGAGCTGTCACAGGGGACAGGGGAGAGGCTGGACAGGGAGCCCCATCCAGGCACCAGCTCCTACCAACCACATAACCCTTCAACCAGCCTGGGAGGGAAAAGCTTTTCCTGCTGTGATAAAACCGTGCCCCTTGCACTGGCTGCACTGGCTGTGAGTGAGTTTGTGCTGTAGCTTGAAAAGAAAAAAAAAAGAAATCCTGAAATAGGATGTGGTCTGCTGTGGTGTGTCAGCCATTTGGGAGCACTAACAGTGACGAGTGCCTGTCTTAAGCAGAACAGGGGGTGTGAGGGATTTGAGCAAAAGGGGTTGCCAGACTGGTAGTCTGATGTCAGCCCTCACTGTGCCAGAAGAGCAGCTTGTCCCCTGCTAATAGATTAGCAGAAATTTCTATGCCTCTCTAGCATATTAACAGCAGTTTGCCTCTGTTTTGTTATATAAATAGATTAAGCTTTAGCTGTCCTCCTATCAGACAAATTTTCTTTGCCTTTTTTTTTTTTTTAATAATCGTCAGATTTTCTCATCAGTTTTGTCCTACAAGCAGAGCTTTGAAAAAACCCTGAAGAGCTAACTGAACAGCTGCTTTTCTTTCAGCATCTGTAGCTGTTTAATATTTTGCTTGTCTGTCTCTTCAGGTGCACAGGGGAGAGGGAGCTGCTCTCTCCAGTCTGTATCAAGACAAGCAGAACTTGATCAGCTGGGGAGAGAGGATGAACTGCCACAGCAGTGCCAAAACTTCTGGCTCCTGTTCTTGAGCTTTGCTGTTTGTGTGTCAAAAATTGAAAGTGTAACTGGGTGAATAATCCTTAGGCCATAAAATTCATAGGTGTTTGGGTTTCAGCCAGCTCTTTAGTGGGGGTTTTGTAGGTCCAGTTTTAATTCTTCCTTCCATTTGACATGGGAATCACGTAATTTATTCAGTTCTGGAGGTGTGGAAGGAGGCAGTGCTTTTTACTGTTGTTATTTTATTTATTACCTCATCTAAGTGCTATGGTGACCTATTACCCTCCTTATAAAATCAGAATTGTACAAGTATGTAAAGCAAACAGACATGTGAAGAAGCTTTGTATACAGTTCTGGATACTCACTACCACAAGCTAAATGGACTTGGATTTGTTGAAACAAAAAAAAGTCCTGATACTGCTGTTGTAACATAAACACCTGCAACGGTACACAAGGATCTCAGTGACAGAGCTTTCTTTAAGCAATTTTGCAAATAGCAACTCTTTCTTTCATGGACAAATTGCTTTTTGTGTTAAATTTCTGCTTAAAAACCTCATCTAAAGTCAAATTACTACAATGCCACTACAGTACTTGTCTCCCAAGCTGAATCCTTTGTTGGATTTAGTATCTCCTATAACTTTTAGCCTAATACTTACCTCTTGGCAGACTCTTCAGACATAGCCAGTAATGAATTCAAGAGATATTTCATGCCTGAGCCAGGAATTTATTTATCTCACTTCTGTGAATCCACAGAATGAAAAGAGAGGGTACTGACAGCATGTCTTGCTGGCATGTACTGAGAATTATACTGAAAACATATCCCTAACTACTTTTTTACATCTGAGTCCTGTGCAATAACTTACTCTCTAATTAGCTCAGAATGTGCCTGACCTTCTGAAGCTATATCAGCATGAAATGAATTTCCCTTAGACAATGGTGAAAAGAGTTAAGTGTGCTTGGACCTTTTTTTTTATTTTTTGACACAGACTTGCATCCCTGCATTGAGGTTCTGGTGACAGTGTAGACTTTTTCTGTGACATTTCAGAAATATATTAGTATTCATGACCTAACCTAGGATGTTATTAATGCACTCCTGCATTCTGCTTACAGTGTGAACATGTAGACAACTGTCACTAATTCTCCAGAGCCAGTAACCCAGATTTAGTCTTGCAGAATTTGCTCTTATACATGGCAATAAAGCTTGGGAACTATATCTGGCTGTGGTCATCTTAAGTATAAAAACATTACCAGCTCTTGAAGTCTGAGCTACAAGTTATTTCCATGAGATGGAAAAGGCTGTCTAATTTTATTTCTCCTTGTACAGAAAGGAGGAATAATAAGAACAAAGCTTTTAAGAGTAGCAGGTGAAGTTTCTTGGAGTTTTTTTTCACCTAAATCAATGACTTCTCTGTAGCAATCAGATGCTGCTCCTTTGCTTTTTTTCTTTTTTATTATTATAAAAGTGTTGGTTTGGTGGGTTGTTTTTTTTTCAAATCACAGCTGTGTCAGCCCTACTTCCACCCCCTCATTCCCTCAGCAGTGGATGAGCATTTGCTGCAGTGCATTCTGATAGCCTTAGTGCTTGTCCTTTAAGTCAGTTCTATGGTTAAACAGATACTTTGAAAAAGATGACAGACTCCAAAGAGGATGAAAAATCATCCCAGTTTTCCCTAGAGAAATAATATCCTTGATGTAGAGTCTGTGTTACTTAGTTTTACTCCTGTATCATTTTTGTGCTGTCTTATTTTTCCCCTTCTCAAAAAGACACAGGCATCTTGCCAGGTACAATATCAGCACACAACTACAAAGGGCCCTAAAATGCATCTCCCTACGTGCCAGGACAGCAGAACAAAATACAGTAGCTTTCTGTGAGTCCATTTTGTACCACTGGATTACCAGAGAGTGTCACATTAAATTTATTCCTATTTTCTGACCTAGAAAGACAGATGAATAATGTAAGATTGTCATAAAAAAAGAAAACTAGCTCAAGATTTATTCTTTAAAGGAAACAAATACTATTAATTCCTTCCTCTCTGGTTCCTTCTTCTTGACTAGCTCCCTAGCAATCACTTCTAAATCTCAAATTTGCATTTCTGCCAACTTGGCATGCTATATAGAAACAAAGCTTTTCAATAATATATGTGCTGTGCCTGCTCTGAAAGCATATTTTGGCTAGGGCTTTTCCGACTCGAACTGGTACCCACTTTCAGAGATTACTTCACTATTTAATTCCAGCACAGCCTGGGCGAGGCTGCTATCCAAGGTCCTGGAGAGCAGTGTCACACAGGCAACTGCTTCCTGCGAGAATTTAGGGGCTATCAAGGAGCCGAAGGAGCAGCCCTGGGAATTCAAATCCTTCATGCAAAGAGCAAAGCTCCTCACTTGACTGTACTCCCAGTGAGGTTCAGAGCTGTTGCTCCTCGGGGACTTGTGGGGATTCACAAACTTGCTACATCCCAGAGAAGCTCGGTGCTAAAGGGCTGTGCTGCTGCTGATCACCCCTAAGGGCAGGGCTGGACTCTGAGGGCTGTTTGGACCTACATCAAGGACCTTCCAATTTCCAGCACTCCATGAGGAGGGTTTTTCAAGAAACAACAGCTTCCTACTGATTTCTACCAGACTGTGGGTCAAAATTATTGGTAGTAAGAAATCAGTAACTAGGGCATCTTCACTTCACTTCTACAAGGAGCATATCCACAGTCCTGGGGGGACATTCTTAATATTTTCTCTGCTGAACGACAGAAGATGGACATGACACAGTTTTCTTGGGTTTTCTTGGGTTTTCTTGGGTTTCCTTGGGTTTTCTTGGGTTTTCTTGGGTTTCCTTGGGTTTTAATAATCTGAAATTATGATGTATTTACTAGTTCTTACTGGAATGAATACAAACTGTCTCTGGATTTAGTCCACTCTCAAAAGCTTACCATTCACAATGTGCTTTAGGATATTCAATTACTGGATCACTTATGATAAATACAGAACCATAGAATGGCCTGGGTATTGGTCATGGGTATGAAACTGTCAAAACCTATTTTAGAAAGTTATTTTAGAGAGTGTGCCACAACATAAAATTAAGCTCCTCAGTATATTGATATTTGTGCCCAGGTAATTCTATTAATAATTTTGTAGAAAGCTATGTGGTACAGTGAGTGCTTTTCAGGAATTTGATGCTAAGAGATACAATAGACAACATTTTTTTAAAAGTAAAATAATTAAAGCCTGTTCTTCCTACAATTCTCATGTCTTTCTTTCTGAAAGCCAACCAAAGTTAAGAATTGCTGAGGCATGAAATGCTGGCAGCTAAAATGTATATTTTTCTTCTATTATAGAGAAATACATGTAAAATAGAAACTTCAAAAGGATGAGGGTTGTTTTAGTAGATCTTACTTTAGAATGAACATTCTTCCCTATTTTGAGGTTTGAGAAGGGTTGATTCCCAGTTAGATTGTTTTTTCTCCTTTGTGACACTGACTGTGTACTAACACAAACAGATGATATGCCAAATGGCACGTTTGTATTTACAAAGCATTGGTAAAATACTCCCCATTTTAAGATAATTTTTTTCTTTGTTTTGTGGCAAAACAGTTTTATTTTTCACAAGATAGAATTGAAAAAATATTTCAATATTTTTACAGAAAGTGATACAAGCTGCATCACAAAACAGCTTTCCACAGAAAATTTAGAAAAAGTGAAAAGCTCTTTCAAAAAAAGACATCAAAAGATGTTTCAACTTCAGATTAAAACCCAGCATTTTTATCATTAGGAAAATAACAGTAAAAATGTATGACCACCATCAATTCTCAGGATCAGCAATCACTGTAGGTAGTTTTTTTTTATTTTCTGTTCCCTTACTCTATCAAATTGTTGCATTTGAATATTTAGCTCAGCTCCTTCGATCCCCTTCCTTTATTCAGCTCACGTTTCTGTCTGTACTTCCTCACGTTGACACATAATGAGGAATTATTTATAGATAATCGAATCTCTCTCAGTTTTGTAGCCACTGTGAGCCTGCTATATTGCATACATTTGTCAATAAACTACAATGTGATTTATTTCGATTCACCTAAAGCCATCTTCACAAATGGAATTCACTTACAAAAAGATGTTCACCTGCTTTGCAGAATTGTTCCTCTCAGGTACTGTTCTCAGTTTGACAAGCCTGAACAACAAAACCAAAGCTAACAAAGTATCTGTAGCAGCCTCGTGACTGTCAGCAGGATTGTGACTATCCCTGGGAAAAACCAGTGGTTCATGTTTTTAGAGCTGTTTTAGCTCCTCCATAGACATGCTCTTCTTGCCTGCCTTCCTCAAAACTCCTTAATTTCTCCATTTTGTCACCATATTTTTGGATGGCATTTACAATACACTTGGTGCATTCTCAGCTGCAAGACTGTGTCTGTGATCTGTGAGCAATAAAACGGGATAAGCTTATGCTTGCACACATTTGTGGAGCAGCCTGGTGTGACTGGAACGCATGCAGAGCACACGTGGAAGAATGGGACAAGTGTATGGGAAACCAAATGCAGCAAAAATTAATTTTGATCTCTTGCTTATTTTCCTAAGCACACCCGCGTCCATGTTAACAATAATGTTGGCCCCACTGACAGAGGATTCTCCTGTTAACAATACTGCTGTACAGTGAGCTTCCTGCTTACCCCAGCAGTCACACTGCTGAAGTGGCCCGGGATATGAAGCTGGCAGCTTGCTGTGTGTGGAGCCAGACCCATGACAAGCAGCTGCCACCCCATATTCATAACCTATCCTGAACCAGTCTGAAGGCTGCTTGCCTAAAGGGAAACTCACAAAGTCCTTAAACACCCAGCTTTTCTTATCTAAAAAGGAGTTATTGTAATGTATAGGTATCATCTTGGTAGGTGTGTATTTAAGGGCCTTTTTTCTCCCCCTGTTCTTCTAACATATCTCAAGTTTGCAGCAAAATCTGTATTTCACCAGGCATGCATATACCCAGTGCACATCCAATCTCTGACTGTCTGTGTGCATGCTGTTAACATTATTTATACATTGCCAGACATGGGCTGGAAGCAGCAAGATAAAAGCTGTGTTTTATGAGTGCTCCCAGAAGCACTACCCTCAGTTGCATAATTACCTGTGGCATCTGCTGGGAGATGTGTGTTACGAAACAGTGGGAGATGTTAATTTGCATACAACCATTACTCTGGTTTTCCCCTGTTTGCCAACTGACCCCAGCATGCCCAACAGCCTCTTCCTCATCTATTGGAGGACATTATCCCTGCTTTCTTCTGAAGCCAGGCAAACAATAAGCAGCACCTGTTGGGAGGGGAGAGAAGGGAGGTGGAGGTGTCCTGCACCTCGTGTCTGTGTGCATGGGGACACACAGGGGTAAGGGAGGCTGCACAGCAACACTTGGTATGTGCCTGTGTGTGCAAGAGAGGCAGAAACGGGTTCAATGTATGCTGCAGGCTTCCTGTTGGCCTCCTGCAGTACTAGGAAGAATTGTACCTCTTTAATCAAGCACATAACTCTAATTAATAATGAGGAAGGCCATCCTGCCTAATTAGGGTTTCCCTGCTGACCCTGCAGGATGTTACTTATGAACCTCATCAAATCTGCATTCATTCACTCAACAAAACATCGTTCATGAATAACTTTCATTTTTACCTGATGCTTCAGCTGCCTGCCTTTCTCTTCCCAATACCATCTTTTCTTGTCCCTCTCCATAAATGTAATGCCAGACAACACCTATTTATTACACTCTTCTAAAGAAAGCAGTACTCCAAACTAATGCACTTAGTACATGCATTTGCATGTTTACAGTGGACAGGAGGACAAGATTTGTATTTGAGAGGAAGAAATGCTTTCTGACAGTGAGGATGATGAAACAGACTTCTTTAGGTAGGTGGTCTCAGTAGGACTAAAAGGCTTTAAGAACAGTTCAGATTATTTTTCACCAAAAGTGCTGTAAGGTGTAGTTGAGTCCCCTGTTTAGGGACAGGAACTTAAACATGGTAATCATTCAAGATCCCTTGCATCATCATTATTCTTCAATTATTCTAGCACAATGAATTCTGCAGGTTCAACTCACTGCCTGTCACTGTTTCCCATTAAAAGTTTTTTGGGGTTGGGGGACATAAATATAAGAGTAATTAATAAAGCTGGAGAAATTTGATTGACACTTTTAGGTACCTCCAGGCATGAGACAGGGTACTAAGCTGTACCTTAGCTTGAGAACATAGTTCTGCATCTCTGAGAGCCTTTCAGCCACCAGGGTATTCCACATCTGAGCTTTCACGGCTCCTGTTGAGGAGCTGTTTCACTGGGGCTTTGCAATGGCAGTGCCAAGAAGCAGACAGGGCACACAGCTCTTGTACCATCACATTGCCCTGCAGGTAAAAGATTGAGGCCCTAGTGTTCCTCCCATGCCCCTTAGATAATTAAGGAATTCAAGCATGCTAAGTTGTGTTAATTACCAAGCAGTCTTCCTGCTGCAGGAATCTCTTCAGGAGAGGCAGTGATTTCAGACTGCAGCACTTCAGACTGCTTGCTGTATGTGCTGTATGCAGAGCACCACTTAGAGCAGATGAATGTTATCACCAGAAAGTGTGATGTACTCCTCCTGTCAAATTTCAACTCTGGTAATTAAATTCTTTCCACCTACATTCCCCTTCCCATTTCAATGGAGAGAGGTATACTTCAATTCTTTTTCTAAATATTTATGTAGGGTTAAGGGGGAAAAATTCAATGTCTCTTGCTGTCCATTCCTCATCTGGTTACAGCTGAGCAGTGAGAGTGTGAGCCATCTGTATCACTACATTTGAAAGGTAAAGTGCTTTGAGAACTCTGGGAGGTAAAAAGCATTTCATACCAAATCTCATCCCCAAAAGTGTTTCATTAACTTCTTACAAAATAATGTCTGCTCTTAATCTTGGTGGAATAACATGGAGGTCTCCAATACACACTATAGATCTGAAGCAAGACAAGATGCAGGTACTAAAAGGTGACCCTGGACCATCAAGCCCAGCAACTGACCAAAACTTGCACAATTCCAGTGCTTCTCCAGGTCCACAATTTTGCTTTTTTGTTGTTTCTGGGTAATTTCTAATTGAATTGAAGGCTTTTCCTGAGATTTTTTTCCAACTTATTTCTAAAGTCACTGATGTTACAAATGAACAGAACAGGCTTTCAGTACTTACTTTTCTATATATTTTATGATTTGATTTTTAAATGAGCCCAAGTATCTACAAAAGGAGAAACAGTCAAAACCCCACATCCAAAGGAATTACAAGAGAAGAAATCCACAGTATTCTAGTACAGAATAAGGCCTAGTATAAGCCTATTCTAGTACAGAATGGTGGTGTCTCATTTTTAAAGCTCTGTTTTTTATAAAGAGCTAAAGCATGCAGTTAAGGAAAGTCTATAAGCAGATTGAATTTGCTGGAGAGCAGTTAACTGGGATGCCAGCAGCTTTGCCCCTGCAGGCTGTATCAGCTGGCACAGCAAGGGACACTGTGGTGACTGCAGGGACATGACGTTGACCTGCCTGTGCCTGCAGCCCCTCTGTGCCACTGGCTGTGCCTCTGTGCTTTGGTGTCTGCTTAAAACTCTGCTCAGTGCCTCAATGTTTCCCCAGCTGGTAAGACTCAGTGTAAGTGCTGGAGAGTTTCTAGAGTTGAATCAATAGTTGCTATGGCTGCTTTCTGCCAAGACTTTAACCTTTTTTTAAAGCAGTTGTGCACAACGTTAATGAGTCTCTGCAAATAGAAGCCTGTATTAAATTGGCACTGGAGTTTGTGCCCTGGAGTTTATTCAGACACTAAATGCAGCTGAAGGGAAAGTCTGAGTATTATTCTAAAATGTTAAGTACCCAGAATTTCCCCTCTTCTTCAGCTGATGCACAGCAAGTCATCCCTTCTAAATGACCCTGTTAGCTTGAGTTAGAGGCGTTTAGTGTTATGACTCAGCCATTGCAAGCGGTATCTTTCTAATTCATTTCTCATCTTCCCTTTCACTCTGAGGGCAGCTGATGGATGCAGAGATGGGGTTAGGTGAAATGCCAAAAGCAGCTCTCAGCATGCCATGAGCCCTACAGGAGCTAGCCTTTACCTACCAGGAATGTGGGCTGAACTGATAGGCCACGTTCTCTGTGGTGTACACACACCTCACACACAGACTTCTGCTCAGTATGTCAGTCTTTATGGTATTTCTGAGACTTGCTCAGGTTACTGAGCAAGATGCCTGACATGATGCTTTACCTTTGAGCATTCTTCATACAAAAGGTTTGTTTAATAATCATTACATCTTCAGTCTTGCACGGCATTCCAAGCCTTTCTTGCCATATCATCTGATTATAGCTCTGTTTGCTTCAAAGACAGAATATGCAAATCCCCACTACATGTCTTTACAATGAAATGAGAAATTACCAGAATTTTATAGCTGGTTTTCTTCTCTGCTACCTCCTGGACAAAAACCACCCTCAAAAAATTGTTTCTCTCATCTGGTTGGTATCAGCTGGGCTGACAAAGTAAAACCATCAAGATCAGAAATAATTACAAAAGCTTAAGGGAAATCTGAAATGTGCATGTTCTCTGGAAAAAGGACAAAGCATATTTTCCAGATCACTGGAACAAGTGAGCATACTCCAAATAGGATTTGTTAAATTATATATTTAAGAAAATATCATCTTGTCAATTGGATGGAAAGAATAAGAAGGATTTAAGTCTGAAAGTGGGGCATGGTATGTGGGTTATCAAATGCAGAAAAAATTAGAAGACTTTGCAGGATGGAAAACCAAAATGTGACAGTCCTGATCCTCTGTGGCACTCAGGCTTCTGAAGGCACTTACGGTTGTTTGGGAACTGCCACAACAGCGTAGTGGGAGGACCAGGCTCTGCTGGGCAAAGTGGACTGGAGTAAATGCTTCCAAGGGTAAAGCAGAGGGAGGAATGGATCTTCCAGCATTGAGGTGGATGAGGAAGGATCTACTTCTGCTTCCATGGACCTATAAAATTTGTTCAGTACTGCCTCCATGAACACTGGGGTCATTCTGGTGGGATGCTGCCCCAGCAGCATCCATTTTGAAGAAGTCATTTTGGCTTCTCCTATCTTCCCCAGCAATATGAAAGGGAGGGAACCTGATAATCCTGAGAGTAGATGCACTGGGAGAACAGAGATTCCATGGTTCTGCATTATGCTGGCAGAGATGAGAGCTGTTTAAGATGGAGCCAACATGCTTGCCATCAACCTTGGGACTTCTGGGCTAGGATGTTTGGGACCCATCTAGAAAATGTTTTCCCTCAGTAATTGGAATATTAGGCACACTTTGTAGGGCAGGTATCAGGCTGGGAAAGAGGGTTGGAGTGGCCTTCATATGCCTGGTTCCTTACTGCTGCAGGGACTGCCTGAATGAGCCAGAGGTGTGGGGACAGCTCTGGCTTCTCCTGTTTGCCAGGCTGGAGCTGAGCTGAGCAGCAGCTCTGTCCTGAGAGATTGGTGAGTGTCTGCACTGTACCTGCATGGAGAGAGCAGCAGCCTGGCAGGGCCACACAAACAGGTTTGAGTGCTTGTTGAGTGTATCCACATCACTGGCTGAATGAAGAGCAAGGCTCATCTCTTCCAAGGACACAGGAGACTTTTGTGTTCATGGAAACACAGGATTATAAAGCCATCAGTGTAAAATAGTACAGTTTAATTTTCTGAAATGCAACCAGGTAGGTGGGGAGATCAAATTTTGGTCCACTTATTCTCTCACCATCTAAATCCCAGTATTTTAAAAATATCACTTAAGTGACAATAAAATAGTTTACTATTTACTTCCAGTAAAATATTGATACAGTTTTCCATTTCATGATGTTTCAAGATTTTCACATCAGGTTGGGTTGGTTTTTTATAGCTTATGCAGCCTGAAGTAGAGGTTGGATTTGTTACCTAAGACTTATTCCAAGTGAAGAGGATTTGGCAGTAGTACGTGTTTGAACTTTCTTGTTTTTCAGAGATTTCTTTACTTTGCACCTCCTCTGAGGTTAAGCTGCCAAATAGCACAGCTTGGGCTCTTTTGCTGGTTTAGGAAAGACAGGAAAAAGTTTCCCCTGAAGACCATTAGAGGTTAGATCTCTTCCTCTAGATTTAATTTGTTGAATTCCACTTGTACAGAAGGAAGGAGCTTTAGTACTCTTGGCAGACAACTGTATTGTCATTAACAGCTCAAAATAAGCAGTTATCTGATAATACTGATAAATGACTGCCTTGCAGGGAGTGTGTTTAAGAGGCATTATCTCAACTGAATTATAAGGTGGGTAAGAACGCCCCTCCTTCTGTGTGAGGGGAACAGAAGGGCACACTGCATCTCAGGTTTGCTGTATGGGATTTATGCTGCTTCATTATAGCAGTTCAGAGCAATCACACAAATATTTCTGAGCTGGTTGCAAACTGTTGGAAAGGGTACACTTAAGAAGGAGAAAAGGATGCCCACTAGTAATGCTTTTATCATGTGTTTATTATTTTGTGTATTTAGAAATATGGGTTTTTAGAAGCTTAATAAAAGTAGTTGCTGCCAAAGAAATTGCAAGCAGACCTCCATGTTGATAATTTTTCAAAGCAGTCAACATATAAATCCCACTTCAAGTTTTACTTTGATGTAATGTTGGCATAGGGTCACATCTGAATCCAGATATAGGTTTGGAATTTCCCTAAACTTCAGGGAAAATTAGATCTGAAATTTGCTTTTCATCATTCCTCACTATTTCTGTTGGAGCAACACCACCAAGAGACAATTGCTAGCAGAGAGGAAGGATGGACAGTGTGTCTGACTCCATGTGGCATTTCCTAGATCTGAGCATAAAGAGCATCAACATTTAAAATCAACTCTTGAAATTGTCCTCTCCTGATGATAGGAGACGTTGACCAAAACCAAAATTCTAGACTGATGAAATTCTCCACATCTCAGTTGTGTGATGAGACAGGCCATGTGGTCAGGTTTAGATTGCTCTCACATTTGTGGCATGATTTAGACACATATTTTTGATGGAATCATGACTTCGCAACAACTACTATCTGACAGGCTATCTAAAAATGAGATTGAAAGATTTTTCATTTTGTATATGTACAATTGTATATGTTTACAAGAGCAGTTACTCTTCTTCAATAAAATAAAATGTTTTCTATTGCTTCTTTATTCACCTGTGCAGACATTGAAACCCAGCAGTTTAGTAAAAACATTCTGGAGGAAGGTGAGGTTATTGAGTTTTATCGTGGCACGTTACATAGTTTTCTGTCCCTGGGGTCTCTCAGGACATCAGGCACCCTTTCTCCCATTCTTATGCCTCATTTGTATAATGGGGGTTTTTCTGGCTTTGCTAAAGCATTAGTAATCCAGTTGAGTTCACTTAAAAGCTCAGGCTTTCCCAGAAGAATACACACCTTCTCAGATGCAGAAAATCCTGCGTATCTTGTGTCATTAAATATGTTGAAGTATTTTCAGACAGAGTAGGGCAATGATCCTTTTGGTTTGGACAAAACATGGGTCTGACTTCCAAAATTTTTCAAAGAATTCAAGGAGTTAACAGGGTTTCTTTTTGTATTTCCCCCTACAGAACCTTGCTATCAGCAGAGACAAACATAATTCTTGTTCAGTGCTATTCCCTGATTCTGAGAGGGTTTATGCATATGATTAGATTTCAGTGGAGCAGCTTGTGTATAAATTTAAACAAGAATTTGTTGCAGGGCTGGAACTATTGTGAATAAGATGCATATTACCCCTGGGATCTTTTGATGAAAGGTGTTGTTATCTGTATCACTCAGATCAGATATGTTGCTTTTACATGAGTGCTGTGGCTGTAATCAATTCATTTTCTAACATTTAAAATAAAAGATACAAACCCTGGATGACCTGAAAAGAATCAACATAACACAGGCACTGCATGTAGATTCGTCCCTGGCACAGCTGGCTGACAGGAGTTAAAGGTCATACATTTTTCATGGAGTTAAAGGTCATACATTTTTTTGTGTGTCAGGCTACAGTTTGCACACAGATCAGGTATCTTTGACGTTTGTGTTCACACACGCCACATAAAAGTTCTTCCTGCTGACCCTTACAGAGCTCGAAATTAGCTGGCTGGCTAAATTCACACAACCTGATTTTTCTTTTGTGTTGCCCGCCACCACTGGCTATTATTAGACGTGGCAGAATTGTCAAAATGCTCATAAGCAGCCACTGATTTGTGGCCAGAGCAGGAACACTATGGATAGGCTTGAAAAATGTCATCTGAATAAAAAAGCATCTGCTGCTTTCCTTGGGAGGTAGTGCAAAAATTTATTAAAATTAAATTAAAGATTTATTTTCTCTCCATGCATTACAGAGATGGAACGCAGAGCTGCTTGCAGCTCTTTTTTCACTGGAGGATTCAAACTCATCAGCCCCCTGAGAGCCCATGACTGAGGTTCTCATTTGCCTCAGTCTGTGATCCCTGTTATATTCTGTGGGCTGAACATCACAATCAGTGAGCTATCAAGATGGGCTTAAGGTTCTTGAGGTTCCTTGAAAGAGCACCCCAGAGTTTCCTTTGTGGTAGTTTTATTAGAAATGTGCCATTTCTTCAGAAAAAGGCTGAAGTCTTGAGCTTATTCAGGATGGCATGTTTTGCATTAAAATTCAGATGAATCAGGATTTCACCCAAACTGGTCCACACATGGTCTCTTCCTAAAGTGCCCACCACCTGAGTGATGAAAGGTGTGTTTTCTTTCAGGAGCATGTGACAAATTTTCCTGGTCTCCTCCTCATTCCTACTGAGATACTGCTATTTGCCTTCACACCCAATCATTCTACATAGAGCTAAGAGAAGCTGTATTTAACATGCCCTACAAAGAGCACCACCAATGTGTTCCACCCTTTCTGAAATAATGCAGAACTCTCAGCCAGAGGCTGAGGGTTGGATGCGTCTCAGAGCCAGTGTGTACATGCTCCCACAGTCAAGGGACAAAAGTAGCTGTTGCTACAGCGTAACCCATCTGTGCTGGTTCAAGTTCTACCTTAGGAGCAGATAAATCTGGAAATGGCAATTTCTCTCTGTGGCTGAAATGAGAACGTAGCCAGAGAGTGCAGGTACAGACACTTGTTTTGTAGACATGTAATTTACATACACAAATCCCTGCCCATGTGTGCTGAGCAGGAATAAAGCCCTGGTGGCAAGTGGGATAAACAGTGCAAAGTCCCACAACCCTACAGACTCAAACAATTTTGTGGACACCACCTGTCTGTGAAGCACATCAGCACATAACTAGATTAAAAAGTCACCACTACACATATTAATGGCCTAGTTTTTCTTCATTTACTCTCTAGTATAACTGTGTGTATAAACCTGAAACAGTAAACTCTAGGAACTTTACCTGTGGGTTTAATACGATATATATCATTTTGTGCTATGAACTTGGAGCACTTGCCATACATCTCAATGCAAACCAATAAAGTATCTTTTGTATCTAAGGCAGGAAAAAAGTATCTATCTCTGCAGTGCAGTGAGCTCTGCCAGCAAAAGAATGTTGGGATACTTTTAACTGCAACAATGAGATTATAAAAAACATTCTGAAGTGAAAAACTCCTTACTGCCACACACTGCATGTTAAGGACCAGGAGTGAACTCTGAGGGCTGCAGAATTCTGTCTTTGTACTGCACTGCCATTGATATGTATTCTCATTAGAGGGAAAGTGATTCACCCAAAGTAGGATGTCGACAACTTTGCTCTTTCCCACACACTTTCTTCGAACTAAGTGTTTTTTTTATTGTCAAGGTCCCTCAGGATCACAGTTTATGAGAAACTTCATGCAAGTTCAAAACCTACTTGAGTCTTTTCTTGGTGCTGGTACTTAAACAAGGAAGGTTTCTTCAATTATTTAATTTCTACTTTCTAACAGCAATGGCTGGCTTCATTTTTTCTTCAGCTGTTTGGTTTTGCGGCACCACTGAAACCCTGATATTGCAGGGTTTTGGGCTGGGGTTCGTTGTTTAGGGATATTTTTCTGAGGGTCACATCAAGGATAGCTCAGCATATTGAAAAGCAACATACTTAGCAGCTTACCTTCCCCCTCAGACACTGAATGAATAAAAACAAATCTAGAAACACATTTAATTCTGACACCTAATGGCATGCCAGGACCAGACACACACTACATACTTGATAGAGAAACAGTCACAATCGAGTGAAAGGGATGTGTCTCGAAACGAAGGTTCTTTTAATGCTCTTGTTGTTGCAGAACATCACCGAATATTAATAGAGACCGGTAAAAAAAACAGTATCACTTCCATCAGGAAAATGAAAACCAAGTTCATTGCACAGTCACATGACTCCCACTAAGGGCTTAATAGAGGTTCCCTTTACTGCTGGATCATGCTATAAATAAGCAGATGGTGGTGATTTTGGGTCCAAACTGTTGGTTTTACATACAAAATGTCTTTGGATAGCAGGAAGAAGGTTGAATAGCTTTAAATTAAACAATAACAGCATATTTTATTTAAAAAAAGAAAAAAAAAAAAGATGGAAGCAAGAGCAACAATGTTATCAGTATGAAAAGCTCAAAGCCCGCAGTTCTGTCAATGTTTTAAAGCCGAGTGAGATAATACATAGTTAAGATTACTCAAAAACAGTAAATTGAAAAATGAGTGCAGTCTTGCTGATTTATAGCAATAGATTTTTGCTGTTATGCTCTTATGATTTTATTTTCAAATTAAGACTTCAAATACATTCATTTAAAAATGAATGCTCTAGCCATAAGCCTGTTTTGGATGGTTCTGGTTACACAGCTTGCATCTAAAGTTTTCTATAAGTAACATTTGTTTTTAACCCTACTTTCCAATCAAGCTGATGGAAGCCTTACTGCCTTGATTTAAACCCTCAGGATTTGTGCCATAAGATCACTCCTGCCTGCTGTTGTAACATGATCCTGCCCCAGCTCTTACAGCTCCTAAAAGCACACACATAAATGGAAAAACTCATGACAGTGTTGCCTACCTGATTGACTTCAGTCTTGAGCAGCAGTGTCTACATACAAAGAGCTTTAATGCCAATGACAAACCATGTTATAACGATGCCTTTTGCTTTTCTGGATTAATTGTGTCTAGTGTGGATGTCTCCTGGATGCTTTTACATCTAGATTCTGATGCAGTGTTTTGTAGAAATATTCTGCATGCAGTATTTGAGAGCAGCATGGGCGATAGCACATGGAGCATTTGCCCTGGAGCTTACGGACCCGTTTGGTTGCCCTTGAATGACAAACTGATCCTCCAAGAGGGACAAATGGGAAAGCAGCCATACAACTGAGGCAGGATAACCCAGCCCAGCATCCCTCTGCAGCTCAGGGCTAAATACCACATGTTGTAGAGGAAGGTTGCTTTTAGCAGCTTATGTTCTCATACAGAGGATGAAACTACTTTGCTTGCTGAAAATGCCCTCCCAAGCATGAGCCTTGTGACCTCATGAGAAGGCACAGTGTTCCCTACAGCTGTGGTTTTCATTTGGGTAGTTAGATTCCAAATGAATGTAAACTACTGGAGGGGAGCAGAGAAGCTGGAGTTTGTCCAGGTAAATATTGGCATGTAATAATTGCAAGTGAGCTTGTGTTTGCTTCTCTGGGAACGGTTCACGAAATTCATGTACAGGCTTTGCCTTGCCCACAGCTTAAATGCAGCTGTCTCAGGGGAAATATGGAGGTTATTTAATAGTGCCCAGCAATGACACAAAACAATTTAGGGCAAGAAGAGAAAGTACCATATTAAATTAAAACTGCACAAAGCAAAATTTAGGGAGACAGAATGTAATTACCCAACTTGGACCCTGGCCAAGATACTGATGCTAACACCTTTATTATTAACAAAAGGAAAAAATGCAATGAGACCCAGGAAAATAAAAAAGAGGTAAGTCTTTGCTTTCAGTCTCTTTTTTGAAAGATGGCACCTCAAGTAGCACAGTGCCTGTTAGCACTATGCCAGGGTATTGATTCAGTACCTACTAAGAAAGAAGAAGGCCACCCACTGAAGAACATGCATAATTAAAGCTGAAAAATGAGCTTCTTTCTCTGTGAAATAGAGAGTTCTCATAGCAGTGTTTCCCCAGGAATACACCATCAGGGAAAAAAAATAGTTTGCACTTCACCTCCAAGGAATTTTGCAAAGGTCAAGCACTAGAGACAGCTGGATGCATTATTTAGTGACTTGACCATTTTATTACTGAATATTTCATTGGGTTTGTTTTTACAATCAACTATTTCTGTTCATGTTAAAAGTAGTTATCACTAAATCCCATTTTTATTGTGGTAGACAGTGAGACAGAGGCAGCCAAAGGAAGCAGATATAACCAGATGTCCTTGATGTTCAGCAGCTTCCAGTTCCTTTGGGTTCCTTTAGTAACTCCCACCCTGCAGTGATTTTCTCTGTGCTATTCTAGGAGATTGCAACAGAAATCAGGATCCTTATTGCTGCCCACCAGCGTTCCAGAGAATCACTCCAATTACACCGTGAGGTCCTAAAGAGACATCATCAAATGCTTGCAAGGTTCTGTGGGCATATGGGAATAGGGAAAGGGAGAAAATGAGTTGAAGGCAGAGGTGCTGTGGTGGGAGCACAGTTTTGTATTCTCTGTGCAAACTAGAGACACACAGACTGGAAGTGACCTATACGTTTACCACAGTTATGATTTCAGTCATGGACTCAAATTCACCCTGGAATTTACCTGGTAGCCATTTACCTTTTACAGAATGGGTGTCTTATAAAAGGAAAGCCCAGAGATTTCACCTTGATCAGAAGTTTCATAGTTGATTGAGAAATCATTTGAGACTTTATAGGGACAATGTTGTACAGAGGTTCTTTTCAGGCTAAAATTAAAAAACCTCTCTTACAAATATATCTTTGACCTTCACCAGGCCTTTGTGCCATTTTGCTGAATGGGTAGATCTAGTTTTAGGAAAACAGACACAGAAGGTATAGATAGCCTATGTAAAAGTTGCACATTGCCATTTATTTCACATTCGAAAATATGGGCACTATTTATCTCAATTCCTTCCATGTTTGGTTTGGGTTTTTTGCTACTAGGATATTTCAATTTTCCTGGGTGCGTGCTAAATTATTCGTAAGATCGAAACTGCAGAGCAGAGCCTGACTTTTATGAATAAATATTATTAAGCACATTATCTAGTTATGTTAAGTCTTCACAGGCAGCAGCTTCTACTCTATAGCTTTTCTGCATATTATGCCCTTCAGAGCCTGTGCATTTACCAATATGATTTTGTGGGTATCTGTAGTAAGCTGGAACATTTTAGATTAATAAATTACATAGCAGCATTATTATGCATAGGTTGTGTTTGCTCCATAGTTACAGCTGAGAATAACTTTCCACTGTAAACACAAAAAACATAGCTCCCTTTATATAATCAGAAAAGCTCTATCCACTTCAAGTTATGTTTAAGTAAAAAGTCACAGGACACAGGACAGGAAAATAAGAGGCTCCATCTTCCTTGGGCCTCATCTTAAATGCAGAAGTCTACACCGAGTTGAAAGAATTTCAGAATATAACAAATAAAGCCACAATATACCTACAATATCTGAGGAGAAAATTCTGCAATTAAAAGTGTTTTTTGCAAACACAGATTTGCACAGGTCCTGCATGAGCAGGTTCTTAATACCATTAAGAACTCTTGTTTGAAAAACCACTGCATGTTTTCAGTATTTGTGATTTTTCATGGATGAAAGGTTTTTCTCTTCACAAGACAATTTCTTGACTTTTGGTAGCTCTTATTTTGATCAATGATGAGCACTTTTCAGAGTCCTTACCTGTGGTGTCTGCATGAAAGAAACAAACTTTTAATCAATCTTCTTTACATACAGTCTTCTTTTGTTAATGAGTAGAAAAGGCTAGAATGCTTTTCTCTTAATCACATAGTAATTTCACTAATTCCAGCCTCCTTAGTGATCATACTACAAACCACAAAAATAAGCACTTTAAATTTCTTATGAGACAGAGACAATACTGTATGTGGTCTTCATTAAGATCCCAGGCTCTACCCATTATGATGAAGCATCATTAAAAAATGAGTGTATATGTTTGTAACCTTCTTGGCCAGTAGCACACAATTACTGCATGTGTATAAAAAGAAAAATAATGATCTGATGCTGTAGCCAGAGATACAGATGTACACAGTCAAGATCCATTTGGAGCTTGGCTGTGCAGGGGTTTCTGCGAGCCAGAGACAAAAAGGAAGCATTGGTTCATAGCTCTGAATTGGGATAACTTACCTGGAATTTCATCCACAGTGGAGACTCACCCCACTCCTCCCCAGTGCCTCTGCTGTGGAGCTGTTCTGCCACATGCAAAGATAGTGTGCAGGAAGCTCCCCAGCAGCTATCACTACATTTCATCCCCTGTTAGCACATGAAGGGTTGATAGTCCCAAAACTACTTTTCCTCATCTTAGCACCAAACTATCCTCCAGCAAGTTCTAGCAAAGCCATCCACAGGGGACTTTGAACCACAGCCAGCCACTCCTGCCGCTACGTGGGATGGCCACAACATGGCCCCTGAACTACAGAAGCAATGCTTTTATAAAGCTCCTATATAAGAAGATAGTGACAAAAATAACACCCAACATTCACATATTGGGATTGCTGTAGACACTTCTGCATGACTTTTTCTTTTTTTCTTTTGCAAAAGTACTTGATGCAAAAAGGTCACATTTTGTTGAAGAGGTACCACCTTGGAAAAGAAGATAGATGAGGGTACAGCCACATTCACACTTCTGGCATCACGTTCAGTATTTAAAGTAGAGGGAAGGAAGAGGAATAGAGGGATATTTGGAATGATGATGTGTGTGTGATGATGACCACACACACTGCTGGGTGTGATGGAGTCCTGCTTCCCCAGGGATAGCTGATTACCTGCTTGACCATGGGAAGTGTTAAACTGATTCCGTCGGTTCTTTTTCCTTGACTGTGTCACTTTTACTTTCGCTATTAAATTGCCTATATCTCAATCCATGAATTTTCCAGTTTGTACCCACCTGATTGTTTCCCCAATCCTGCCATTGCAGAAGTGACTGAGCGGCTGTGTAGGGCTTGGCTGCTGGCTGGGCTTAAACCAGCACGAGGTTACTCCCTACCCAAAGAATAGCCCTGATTCAGCTAAAATTGTCACTCCCATAAAGGGGAAAATACCAGCTTTTCTCTGAGTCTTGGCATTTTGTTATGACTATTGATTTAATAATCACGTTTTCAGATACTGTGGTGACAAGAAAAAAATTACAAAGGGGGTAGATAATAGGTTATCCAGTCCAGGATTTTATCTGATTTCTTTCAGTCTGTTGTAGCGTGATACAGCAAGATAATAGTACTAACTTTAGTGCAACCCACTGTAATAGGGGAGAGTCAGAGCCTGTAACCTTCTCATGGTAGCTTTAGTAAGTACTCCAGTTTTCACTAAAAGAAGAAATCCCTCCTTGTCTTCTTTCTGGTATTTTGTATCTTTTAGTTACAAGCAAAAATGTAAAGGGCTTTGGTTGTCTTATTTTCCCCAAAGAAATGATTCTATAGAAAACATCCATTACTGCTTACTCTTTAACTAGATGATATTCCCAAGTGCTGTGTAATCATTAAGTGAGCTTTAATTTAACAAGTGTGCTGCTCTTAGCACATTTTCACTTATGTAGTAGTAGTAAATTAACTATAACAGATTGTAACTGTTCTCCATCATTTAGCAATAAGTAAATCTTCCCATAAATATATTTAAAACCAAACCAAGGTATTTTTATAGCTCACCACTTGTTCTTATTTCTCATCAGAGCTTAAACAATATCCATTTCAAAGATAAGACTTATTTTTCATGCTGAGGTTCAAAATTTCACTTCATTTGCTTTCTGGTTACTGGGAAGGAAATTGCACCACCTGAGGTATGTCTCATTTGGCCACCTGGTAGATGAGCAATGCTTTGATAACAGGGATGGGAACACTTCAGTGGCCTAAGTGAATTCACTGGACCAATGAGGCATCGCTGCATTTCCACAGTGATTCCTTTTAGTGTCTCATAGTTTCACATATTTATATCACAGATTTTTCCTTGGTAGTAATCAGCAGCAAGTTTTTGAATGACTACAGTGCTAAGGGCAAAAATACAGTAACCAAACCAGAGCCTGACATTTACAGCTCTCCTTTTTTATCCGCAGAGTTTGTATGTTAAGTCAAGGCTCAATACTTGTGTCTAAAGAGAGAAAACTCCTTCTGAAAGACAGTCCTTATGTGACACTTCTTCTCTATGTCCCTATAGAGATAGGAAATGACCATGATTAATTAGAATAGCTGCTAAAGTAATTTCTTGAGAACAACGATGATATTTAACTTGAATATTGTTTTCTCTAGGGCTTTGCCCAGATCCTTTAGGATTGTTCACTTCAAAGGGGAAAAAGTGGATCTGGCACTTACATTTATGCTAGGCTGACATTGTTGGTTTGCTGCCAAAGAGGCATATCACAGAGGAACCAGCTGAGGGATCTCAGCCGCTGAACCTTGGTGCTAGCCTTACAAGAAATCACTTCAGTGGTGACATGGAATATCTCTGTCCATTTTGTCCTTAAAGATACAGAAATGCCATTCCAAGTTAAGTTAGATCACAGCTTTCTCATACAGGTACATGACCCTTCAGAATCCAACTGATGCCATAAGCTTGTTTCACATTTCATAGCCTGAAGCAAAGTCTTAAAGGATGAAAATTTTGGTTATAAAAATCCTGCTCTATCCTCATTCTCTTATTGCCCCCTGTATATCACAGACCTCTTCATAGGACATTATCCTTTCTCTGGAGTTTTCTATATTGTGGCTTTGGTTTGGTTTTTGGTTTTGGTGGTTTGGTTTTTTTAATGGGCAAAAATTAACATGACATTAAAAATAACTGTTATTCTTCCAACCTCAGGAAAAAAAATGGGTCTGCATTTTAAAATAATTGAATTTTCATTTGAAATCTGTTTAACCATAATGGCCTCTTGTCAGTATTCTCATTCAGAAATGTTCTTCTGATTCTTTGACGCCTCTTTCTCTTTCAGTTCATGGGGATTTAGAACAAAATAACTAAAAGAGGCTAGTGAAATTTGAGTTGCTCATGGGTTACATTAATTATTTTTCCACTGAGTCCATATGTTCTTCTAAATATACAGAATGATAGCATTAGATGGGTAATAATCAGTGATTTCTCTCAGTAGTTTTAGCTGAATTGTGAGATAGAATTGTTCCCTGGAAGCTTATTTTCACTTGGCAAATGGAAATACATTCATCTAGTCATGCAACTGCAAAAGCAAGACAGAACAGGAATTTGGCCAGCATTTTCAACACTTCCATTTTTTAACATGTAGAAACTTTTATTTTCCTTTATATGCAACATCAAAATAAAGTCTTTCTTTTGGAATCTGGGATTTTTTTTTTTTGAGGGAGGGTGTTTTGGAAGTAGCCAACTATCACTAGAAAATTCAATAAATATTACTGTATTTAGAACCTGGATTTCTGTCTGGGCAATTTCTATGTACAACAGTACTGTGCCCACTATTCTTAAGTGGACTTAAGTACTTAAGACCTTAAGTACTATTCTTAAGGACTTTGTCCTTAATCCATGTTATTTACATTTTTATTATTTCAGGTCTTATGCTGTTCTGAAAACTGAGGTAAATATTTGTAGACCATCGTATTTTTTCAACAGTAAACATTTTTCATTTGTAAACAGTACCCCTTAGAGTCTGTAGGGAAAAACATGTGTGAGCAAGTCTAATCCAAGTTATTTTACTCCTGCATCTCCACAACGTAACCTTGTTCTCAGCTCATGTGATGCCTCCGTTTGTCTTGCCCCAGTGAATTAAACTATGTCAGCAGAGGCTTGATCTGTGTGTGTTACGTTTATATGGCTCCGCTTAAAGTTGCAAAAGGGCAAGTTCTTTAGGACAAACTTCTCTCAGTAGTGGTGCTTGTTTTACAGTATTTTGGGAGCATGTGTTTCCCTCTGTCTTCTCATTGACAGCAAGCAGATAGCCCAGAGTCACTACACGTGTCCTGGTGATAAGAAAGTGCTATGAATGCCTGTAAAAAGATTGGAAATTTTCAACAGCTATGTAATACTAAAAGCATACTGGATAAATTATGAAAAGAAAAATGGAAAGTAGATGAGTTGTTAAACATCTTAAATAAAACGAGAAAAAACAGGTGGATCAAAGAAGCCTAAAAAGCAAGTCTGTTTGCTCTTTTTTCATCAGATGTTACTTGGATCCTCAGGGGTTTCATTATCCAGATGGAAAGTACGGGGCTTGTCTATCAGCATGCCGAGGCTTACACTGAAATGCCAGCCTGCTCTGCAATCCCCACGGGATGGTGCAGGCAGAGTCATGGGCAGAGGTGAGCTCACTGAGGCCTCACCTTTGGCTGGGATCCTTGAAAACCCTGCTAGCACAAGCTCAAAACTTCACACTGTTTCCTCAGGCCTTCACTGAGAACAGGGCCTTTGACTGCAAACCCCTTCTGCCAGCCTTTGATTTCTTGTCTGCACCACGTGGCTGCTATCAGTTTACAAATAAAGAAAGATTAAAATTGGTTTATGAACTGTTATTATTATAACTGAGTTCTGCTATTAGCTAGGTCTAAATGTTTTCATATATTCCACACCTCTGTTGCCCTTTGAGATTTTTAACTGTTGTTTTCTTGTACATTAATAATTTCCTTGTATAATTGTTCCCAAGAGAAAGAGCTGAAAGAATTATGAATTAATTTGCATCTTTTAATGTACTAATAAACTTTGCAAGTAGAAAATTTCACTCCATCCAGGTGGAAACCAATCACTTCAAATCAAAGCTTACTGAATTTCAAATAGGTTTTTTTCAAGAAGTTGCAGAAGAACAGTGCTCTGCATGTTAAAAGTAATTAGAAAGCACAAACAGCAATTTCAGACAAAGCCCTGGGTCATTTTTTTGCTGCAGCATAGAGTTCACGGGCACTTAGGAAAATGAGTATTTGTTGTATTTAAACAAAATGAATAGCAATTTCTTGGAGGTTGAGAGGTCTCAGGCTATAAACGTAGAGTTCACCCTTTCATGGAAAAATATTTTTAAACTGGTTTAGTGTTTTTATTGTCTGATGTAAATAAATAATTCATGGTATAGCCTCTAAAACAGGGTTCAAGAAAAAGAAATGTCCTTTTATGTATCATTTATTCAAATAGAATCTTGAGTGAACAAAATGTTCTATCTCACATATTCATTTATAACCAAAAAGTGTCAGGTCCTTGTTCACCAAAGCACTCAACTTCATTTATCTCTGAGCACTTGAGAAACCAAAGATCTTCTCCTGAGTAACTAAAGAAACAAGTTCTGAGACTCTGCTCTAAGTTTAATACATGAGAGTGTTATGTAATTATTTACAAGCTTAAGCAATTTACTGAACTGGTAACTTGACATCCAAGTTTATTTACATTCATGTATTGTAGCCTTGGTTAAATCTGGGAATAGAAATGCATGCTCTAGCCCCCATTTTTCACATGAGACACAAAATATATAATTAATGGTAAAGATAGGTCTTGACATCAAGCTTCTGATTTTGGAAGTTTATTTTACTAGGTGATACAGTTTTGCATTAGCATTTGACAGGGAAAAAAAAACCTTTAAATGGCTACAAACGGTCAGGGCCAGAATGAATCCCAGCTGGTGTGGGAAAGGGAGGACAGCGCAGAAGGGGGAAGGGATTGATGAAGGACAGAGAGAAAGCAAGGATAAAACATGGCAGGTTTGGAAGTGGGCAGAGGAGTGTTGGAATTGTGACCAAGGGGAGGCCAAGGGAACGTCTCAAGAGGTGAGGAAAGTCCAGGGGTGCACTTGCTGGGCAAAGATGCAGAGTAAGAGGAAATGGGGATGCCAGGCCAAACAAGGGGTACTGTTTGTTAACAGAGGCAAAGGGAGCTGTGCCTCTTCCCTCAGGGAGCAGATGCAGATTAGGGTCACAAATTCATCAGGATTATTGATAAGGCCATAGAGAATCAAACAAAGAGAAACAAAAAAATATTCAATACAATCTGGGTGATGTTTCCTCTCAGAAAATAGAAAAATAAAGTAATTTCTAAAAATAGGGCCTAAATATGAATGATCAAAAAGCTGAATGCAGGAATTTTTCAGCAGATCTAAATGTTTAGACTTTCTATCCTCCTTAGGGCTTTGAAGAACATAAGCTTCTTTATCAACATAGCCTGATATGATGCTCCTTTCTTTAGCATGCCCAAGGAAAACATTGTATTGACTGAAGAAACCCCCAACAGAACCTGTTTCTCCCACAAAGCTACCAGGCACGCAGGTTTCCACACATTCTACTTGAAAGAGTTTTTCTGTTTTAAGTCTGAAGTTTGCAGAGTGCTTGCAAAGCAAACTTGTATGTGTGCTCAGAGCACTGTTTGTCATGAAAAGTACTGACAACAGCAGAACACCCTAGAAGTATGAAAATACACATTTAAAACAGTTGCTGTTTTTATTCTTTGAGATGTATTATTTGATTTTTCAGTCTGTTGCAGAGATTGCAAACAGATTTATTGTCTGTTTTCCAATCCTAAATTTTTATACAAATGTATATACAAATTAATTTTTTAAATCTCTGTGGTAATTAAAGGATATTCTTCCAGTGCTCAAAACGGCATTTTTACACACAAAAAGATCCAGCTACCCTTTAAACAGCCCAGAAGACACTATTTGACACCAGAAGTGTCTGCTATCATGGATTCATTTTATTTTTGCAACAGACAAAACATGTGAAATTCTTTATAGCAGACCACCTTTCTCCAATTCCACACTGGAATTACTTTTGCTTAATGTAAATATATATGGAAGTCCTCAAAATATACAAGCTGCAGTACAAATCTCAGTGCAATGCTTTTTAAAACGAGCAAGGTGAAAACTTTGTAACAGAAAGGAGGGAAGACACCTCAGAGCCAGCACAGTTCAGTACCACTGAAATGAGGCTGCTGTCTCTTTGAGATGTTTTGAGAGCTGGCCAAATAATCCAAGACTCTGAAAATTATCACACCTGTAAAAAATATGCTTCACTTCTGGCACATCCCAGCCTGCTCTTGCTGCATTAATTCCTGCATGGAAGGACTTATTCTTCCATGGTAAAGTAATACTCTATTTAATGGTTTTTTTCCTTTTTGCCAGCCTTTAAGAAAGTCATCAGTACTGTCTCCCCAAATCCCCTCCACACTGCAGTGTTTAATGATACTTAATCTAAAGTAAGAACATAGCACTTAATAAATATTGATTTGTCACATGAATACCAGAAGATATTAAGTCCAAAAGTCCCCTGTAATCTGCTGGGAGAGATATGTGGAGCGCTGGAGTCAGCACAGCCAGAAAACCTTCAAAATATTTTTCTTCAGCTCTAATTTGAAAACTTCAGTGGCAAAGTTTACCCTAAGGAGAAATGATGCTAAGCACAGATTTATTTATTTCCTGCCGATGAGCACAGCCATGTGAACGACTGAGATGTTTCCTTTGTGCAGGAGGGTGCCAGAGCTGCCGAGTTAAAAGCGTAAGCTTCAAAACTGACATAGACCCTATTTATTAGCACAATAATGGGCTTGTTGTGGCTCCCCTGGCTTCCCAGGATTGCAGAGGGCTATATGAGTGTGGTCTTGCTGTCCCAATGCAGGTGGGTGGCAAGGCAGGGTGCATGGCTGAAAATACATCCTGTGGTGTCTCCTGGAACATCATGGCATTATTTGTGATCCTCGCTTCCAGGGCAAGGCAACAAAATCCCTTCAGAAACTATTTATCTCTAAGAACAGGCTGACTTCATTTTTTGTAAACACATGATATTTCTCCTACAGGACATGGGGAACAGAGCTTGGACTAGTCTCTTGGAGTCAGATCAGCCTTCCCCTTGGGCATGGCAGTTGGAGACCACCATCCCTTAAGCCCTGGCATCTGCCATTGATGGGAATGTCACTGCTGGGAACTAGCAGGGCTGGGAAGCAGGTGAAGAAGGGCTGTTCCTCACCTGGCTCCTGCCTGGAGGAGAGGCAAGGTTTGGAGCCTGACTTCACACTTCCCTCAGGATACTCAAGTCCCCTCATAATGGCACTTTCTGATATTGCAGGATTTCTAATTAGAAGTTAACCCTCTAATATCAAACTGTATTTGACCTTCTCTAGAGAAATGTAAGATCTCCAATACATGCAAAACATGTTGTTGAAAATGTGGCCTAAAAAAAATTTTAAGAAATGTTCACCTACAAGTAAAAATTTTCAGTACAAGTTTTCCTGTTTATTAACTACTGAGGAATTGTTCACCTATTTTCAAAAACATTATCTTTACAAAGTTTCTTTTTTATTACTATTATTTTTGTTGCTTTGAAAATAACTTTTTTTTTAACAGTTATTTACTGTTTTCCAAACACCTCTTATTAGTGCATATCAGTCCTAAAAAAGCTAAAAGTGCTTCAGATCCTTCAGGAATCAACAATACTTTGTATTACTACTTTGTAGATTCATAGAATAGCTGAGGTTGGCAGGGACCTCTGGAGATGTTCTAGGCCAACCCTCCTGCACAAGAAGGTTGTTCAGGCCTATGTCCAGTCAGCTTCTGAAAATCTCCATAGGATTCCACAGTGTTCTGAGCAACCTGTTCCACTGTTCAACCACCCCTACAGTAAAAAAATAAGAAAAAATCACTAAAAATTTCTTACTTTAAAAAAAAAAAAAAAAAAAAGTCTTGTATTTCAGTTTAGGTCCATTGCCTATTGTCCTGCCACCAGAAATCAAAGAGAAGAGTCTGGCTCCTTTGCTCCCTGCCATCAGCTATTTACACACACTGATAAAGTGCCCTGAGCCCTTCTGTCTTCTGATGGAGCAGCCCCACTTTTCTCAGCCTGTCCTTGGCAGCCAATCACCCCTGTGGACTCTCTCTAGTGCGCCTGCATCTTTCTACTCTCCAGCTGGAGAGCCCCAGCCCGTGCTGGTGCATGGGGCTGCTCCTCCCCAGGTGCAGGGCTTTGCACTTCCTTCTGCTCAAGTGCACGACATTCCTGTTTGCCCAATTCCCCGGCCAGTCGACTTCCCCCTGGATGGCGGCACAACCACCTGGTGCAGCAAAACACCCCTTCGAGGTCCGTACCACTGCAAATCTGAGGGCACCTCTGTGCGATCATCCATGCCGTGAACAAAGGCGCTGAACAGCACCAGACCACAGAGCATTTGAACACAGTCCCACGAAGGGGCAGTGCTCCAGAGTTAAAAAGCCAGTTTTTATGTGAGCATTTGGCTGCCGTCTCCCCGCCAAGCCTCTCTATCCTGCTGTTATCCCTGCTCTTGTCGGCAGGAGCTCCAGGTGCTGCACAGCTCGGCACTCTGCAGTGTCACCGGCTGGCACAGGGACCGGAGCCATGGCCTTCCTGCCCTACAGAGAGCTGCAGGGGCACCCCAGACAGGATTCAACCTGCTGCTTCCAACCGAGAAACTCCTCAGGACCTCAGAGGCCGCTGCTGCCCCCAACACCCGCTCACACATTTGGCCAGCGAGAGCATTTACAGGCGTTCACCATCGAGGAGGAAAGCAGTATCTCTTAGCAGGCAAATTTCGGTGGGAAGGCTCCAACAGCTGAGTTTGCTGCCGGGTGGGCCCTGAGTAGATTTGGGTTGCTTCTGACAAAATTATCTATTTAAGAAACAGTTTCGGGAAAAACTGGGATGAGTATCTTATTTGAAAGTCTCAGGAGAGTTCTTTACATGATTATAAGCTGTAGTAAAAGAGGTAAGTTTGATTCCTTGCATAAATTATTACTATTAATAACTTAATTATAAATTTAAATATTAATTATTATAATGAATCCTTTAGTACCTAGCAATTATAGAGTGTTACAAACTCTGAAATAAGCACTACAAGTCCCTAAATAAACAACATATTCATGGGCTGAAACAGACTTTTTTTCTTGAGTTGTAGGAGACCTCAGTACAATATACACCAAAGATCTGGATTCACTTACTCCAACAGAAAGCAAACAAGTGTCAGAGTAAGAAAGAATTAGATCTCAAACCCCGGTAGGTCTGGCCTCTTCTGATGGAATTTACACCCTTCTGTCATGTATTCTTCTGCTTCATGCTTCTAAATTCAGATTCTTCCCCAAGATCTTACATGCTGGTGCATTTTCAGACCTCTTCCATATCTGATCTCTCTTGGCTTTCATTTTGTGAACTGGCAGGTCACTGTATTTCCTTTCTTACAGTTTAAACAAGGAGGCTCTGAGATACAGAAAGGCTAATCTCACAATTCTCAAAAGTGTATCTGTAACTCTCATTCTATTTCTGGACTTAATTCTATATTCAACACATTTTTTTTAGTATATTTGTCTTTGATCCTGCTCAAGACTCTTCAGTGTTTTACTTGGCAGTGAAGAACTACGGCCATACGTAGTGTTAAGCCTGAAAGAAACGACAGAGCTGTGGCTGGAGTGGAGCTGGAAAGGGGCTCCCAAATCAAAATTTGGCTCCATTTGGGGATTTGATACTCCAGGGAAGTGCTGCTCTGTCCTTCCTAAGGCTCAGTTTAGGATTAAACTTGGAAAAAATCTCAGCGCTCCATTTGGAGTGAGGCTGGAAGGAAGCTGCCAGTAGAGAAAGAGTTTAGTCCAGAACGGAGTGTTTAGCCCCGGGAAGGGCTGTGGAGCGCCCCTGCAAAGCTGGGATTAGAGCTGGCAGCATCCATTTCTGTCATTTATGTACACAGCCCTGGCACCTGAGCACCAGCCTTAAAGCATGTACTACATCCACAAGGAAGAGAGGCGTCACTCCAAAGAGGTTACGGAGATTTACCTCCCGCTTCCAGAGTGCTGTGCTGTAAGGGAAGGAAACGCAAAGGTCCTGAGCTTTCTGGCACGCTGGGAAGGACAAGCCTGCAATTCACAGGTAGCGAGCAGCGGCGGAGGCCGCGAGCTGGGTCAGACCCTGTCGGCAGGTTGGCAGCATACCGCCGTGCCCGTGGAGCGCTCCCGCCCTGCCGTGCCCACAGGCCGCGCCATTCCCCCCCTCACTGACCGCGCCATTCCTCCCCCTCACTGACCGCGCCATTCCTCCCCCTCACTGACCGCGCCATTCCTCCCCCTCACTGACCCCGCCGTTCCCCCCCTCACTGACCGCGCCATTCCTCCCCTCACTGACCGCGCCATTCTCCCCATCACTGACCGCGCCGTTCCCCCCCTCACTGACCCCGCCGTTCCCCCCCTCACTGACACCGCCATTCCTCCCCTCACTGACCGCGCCATTCTCCCCATCACTGACCGCTGCGCCACCCGCGTGCGCCCCCTGCCGGCGGGCCCGCCCGCGCGCTTCCAGAACCATCGCTGCCCCGGACAAAGATGGCGGCCGCGCGCGCGTCACCGCCCCGCCGGCCAATGGCGCCCGGGGGCCCGGGGGTCACGTGGCCGGAGCGAGCCAGTCGCGGGGGGCGCGCGGGGTGGCTCTGCGTCACTTCCGCTGCTGGGGCCGGGCCTGGTGCGGTGGCGGAGCTGGGCCGAGCGCGCAAGAGGCGGCGGGGACTGCGCGGGGCCGGCCCGGGACAGGTGCGGGACCGGTACCGGGGCGGGGAGTGGGCCGAAAGCGGGAGAGGACCCGCCCGGGCTGAGTAAGGCGGCGGCGGCCGCCGCCCAGCCGGTGCTGGGAGGGGTTTCTGCGCGCTGTGGGGCGGCAGTGTCACTCCAGCGCTTCGTTACGCCACTGCCAGTTAATATGTGGGAATGTTGTTCTGTTTTTAGCTCTCTGCCCTCCGTGCTCTTGATAAAGGGTTACCTTAGTTACCTTGCTCTAAATACCAGTTTCCAAAAAGAAAAGTTAAATCCAGCGAGCAGGCCCTGTCAGTTCCTGCAGACCGTGTCATCCCCGTGGGAGAGCTGCGTTTAATGGCACAATCAGGATGCACTTCGTAAAGTACTTCCCGTTGCAAAAGCAGCATTTCATAACTGCGCTGCAGAGCAAAGTGACTTTCTAGCAGCAGGATTATTATATTCTCTGTCACTTCTCTGTGATTAATGTGAGCTTGCCAGTGCTGTGCGTGCTTGTTTCTCACTGGTGTTTAAACCTGCTTTTCTTTAGAATACCCTTAGCTTATATTTATCACTGCACGTACAAGGTATGACTGGTCATTTGAAAAAAGGCTCTGGTAGTTGTGGTGTCCCATGATATCAGAGGTCGTGTGTAATTGTAGTTAAAGTACATTAAAGTGACTCAAAGGCCTTGGGGTTTTTTGTATGAGATGCACCATTTGCGGCAGTGAGTTGGCAGTTTTCATGCTACCAGTGGGACACACAGGCTGGCTCTGCTGGTGCTGTCAATTTACCCGTGAGTGGTCATTGTTTTCTGGTCAGAATTGCACCTGAACCTGTGTTCTGGGCTGTGACCTTGACCAAATGCTGTGCCCATAAAGCTAACCAGTTCTTTAAAGGTTGGCTTAAAATCTCTCCCTGAGTATTTTCCACTGTACATATTGTGCTGGTTGAACATTTGGGTTTATACTTCCATGGAGTTTTAAGTAAATTTGGAGAGCAGAGTAGTTATGCAGTGTAGTGTCTCAAAACAGAGGTTAGTTGCTAAAGTAACTCAAACATAAATACATAAAGGGTTTTGATTTAATTTATGCATATGAAAAGTGGTATGTGCTCCTGTCTTTAAGTAAACTGTGAGAGAGAAGTCTCTGATGGAACTGGGAAACAAATACAGGTAAAGCAAGGTTAAACTTTGTATTCAAGAACTGCTATTGCAGTACTTCAGTAATAATACTGTTTTTACTGCAGATTTTCTTTGGTTGATTTGTTTGGTTTATTACTTCTGTCATAGTTGAGAATAAGTAGTAAGTGTACCTTGTCTGAAAACCATGTAAAAAAACAGCAAAAACATTTTCTTGTGCATTTGCAGGATCACAGTGTGTTAAGTCATCTAAGCAACCATGCTGGCTGCCAGGCTGGTGTGCCTGAGGGCACTGCCATGCCAGGCCATCCGCCCCACCATCAGTCAGGCTTCCCCAGCCTTGAGGAGCTCCAGTATAAAAGCATACAGGCTGTGGCAGCCTAGCCAGGTAAGGTAGTTCTCTTTCTGATGGCCCTGACTGCATTTATTTTAAAGGGTTGAGTGTAATGCCAAAAGAATTGCTTTCCATGGAGTACGTGATGTGAATGAGCATGAGGCTTCTACTTGTTTGAGGTGCCTACTCTAATTTACTGAAGGGAGAATGTTTTTCAGTCAAAACACAGGGGTTTTGGAGCAGTTGAAGTGAAATCTTCTGTTTCAGTGACTGACTTGTGTATTGAAATTAATGGGCAAAAGAGGTAGGTAGAGATGGGCAGGCCTTACTAGGTAAGGTGGGAGGAGTAGAAATTATTGTCCTGTCTCCCTGCTCACAAGTTAGAGTCTGAAATATAACATTAAAATGAACACTTTCCTTTCAATTATTTTAATCCCAATATGTGTTTAGAGCTGTTGTTTAGGTTAGAGAAATTTCTAAGCTATGGCAGGACAATCACAGATCTAACCAACTTTTTTAAAAACCAGACTGTCCCTTAGACACTGTTTATTCTTCATTGAGAGAGGATGTCAGACCTGCAGCTCACAACTGTTAAGGGCTGTTGTTGCTCTTCTGACATCTTGATGAAAGTGCTAGTGGCAAATTCTTCACCTCCTTTTTATTTTCCTCTGAAGCATTCTTAAGTTTATAGGTACATGGTGGGTTTTTTCTGTGTGTGAATGTTCTAGTGTTGGGCTGGATTTCATTAGCTGCCAAACACAACCAAACTGAAGGGCTCTGGTAAAACCCTTGAATTGTAGTGTTCTAATGGCTGATGAGAGTAATGCTTGTAGGCTTTGTATTTTAGTGTTGAAACAAACTCAGCTTCATGTCCTTGACTGCTCAGATGCAATTTAATTTAAAAATTCCTGTAAAAAGTGGTCAGAAAACTTTTGGTTTTGAATTTAAATATGAGTGTATTCTGTGTTGCTCTTGCAACTTACTAAGACTGTGATCAGCATACTATAATTACTTGTAGCTTGTTGACCTTACAAATCTTGAGTTTCTAGGCCTTCGTTCAAGGTTTGTTCTATAAATCAAGGTTAGACTTAAAAGCAAAAAAATTATGCTGCTTTTCCAGCTTTAGTGTCTGTAAAATGTAAGTATTGTGCAAGACTTTCTTTTTACAATGAAGTGTTTTCATGAAGAGTGTTTTAGCATAGAAAGCAAAACACATTTTACAAAACAAAAAAGTAATGCTTATGCTTTTATATTTAAAAGAGGTTTGTGGCAGTGTTTAGTACAGTGGGAGTAGAGTAGAAGAAATGCAGTCTGAAAATTCCAGCTTCTGGAATTCACTGCACTGGTTCTGTACTTCTAGAATATGTGAATGTTTTTCACACAGGTTCCTAAATTTTAATGTTCACTTATTTTCCATGAGCACAGTTGCTTTGTGTGTATGAAGGTAAGCACAGATTAATAAGAGATTAATTAATAATTTTAAGTGTAGTAAGTTGGTAATAAAATTGATATCTTCTATTTTATTTCATTAAATATTTTTATGTTATTTCTGAATCTAACAGAGTTATGCCTCCAGAGTAAAAATGGGCACAAGACGTGGAAAACTTAGCCAGGAAGTGAAAGAAGCAGCATTTGAGCCATCTGCAGAAACTGCACTTAAAGGTAGAGGAGCTCTGCTTTAAATACTGAGAATCTTTGAAACTTAACTTAAAACTTCCTTAAAAGAAGTAACATGGTTGTTACTACTGAAACTAGTAAGTGAACTGACTTGAACTTAAGTGAAGCTTTAAGAAGGAGGGGTAAAATGGAGCAGCTACCGCAGACACATCAAAATTCACACAAGGATGTTGTTAACTATCCAAGAAAAAGCATTAATAAGAGTGTGTGTTTTTATTTCTTTACACAGCTGATCGCCTGGGGAAATTCATTGTTGCTGGAGGGGCTGCTGTGGGCCTGGGAGCCCTGTGCTACTATGGAATGGGCATGTCCAGTGAGATTGGAGCTATCGAAAGAGCTGCGTAAGTAAGATGGTTTACTCCTTTAATGAAGCAAATCTCTTTATCTGTCTCTTCTTTAGCTGCTATCACCCAGTATACACTCATATTTTTCTAAGCTCTGAAGAGTAAGCCCCCACCTATGCCTCTGCAGGTGTCTTACAAGGTGTGCTTCAGATAACTTTGGAAGTGTGGTCTTCTGAAAAGCATTGCTAACACCAGTTTCCCTGGTGTTCTTATGAGACTGCTTATTAAACTTTAATACAGCTGTTAAAAAAGTCCTCATTAAACACTGTATCTAGGCATAAGCTTTGATCTAATAAACATGTTCTTAGAACTTCGGTGAATTGCTCCTTGGTCAAAAAAAACCCTGGCTGATGGCAAAACTGTATAGTTAGACTTAAAAGATGGGTAGTAATAACCATGGGCTTGGGAGAAATGTATGCTGGGGACATTTTGCTTTATTTTGCATTAGTATTTGGAAGTTGTAGTCTGCATTTATGCTGAATGTGTGCTGTTTGTGTCTGTGAGAAGCTTGTCATAGATAGAGCTATATCTAATTCTTTTCTGCACGAGCCTTGAATAACAGGTCAAAAGAGTGAAGTGGGAAAGAATGCATGCACTGTGTTTAAATTTAGTGTTAGCAGGGAAGGTTCTCTCTCTGTAGTGTGAGCAAATGATACTGTAGAAACTCACTTAAGTGTAGGTCTGTTGCTATTGTTAGAGCTCTCAAAATGACATTTGTGTCCTGTGGTGTCAGATAACCATGTGCACTGTGACTCAGCAATTAGTGAGCTGCTCAGCAGGCTGCTTAGTGCCAGTACACATTCTGTAGATCTTTACCTGAAACCAGTTCGTTATGTATACACCCCATTCTCTATTTTTTCTGTAGTTAAAAGTGTTCATTACTCTGTTTTCCATGTGTGCTTCCTGCTTAGAATTGAATTATACTTAGCATTATTTGTACTTTTCAGTGTTTCTACTGAGTTAACGTAAGATTAAATCAGCAAGATTGACAAGTTCAGTCCCAATTGTAAAGTGAACTCATGGCAGAAGCTGCTAGACCAAATCACTGTTATGAAACCTCCTTTATATCCATGGCTGTGAATGCACTTAACTGTTTGATTGTGGTTTTAGCTGCTCTCAATTCTGAACCTGGTAACTGCACAGCTCTTTATGACTGCTTCTTTTTCAGTATTTGGCCACAGTATGTGAAGGACAGAATTCAGTCTACATACATGTACTTTGCGGGCAGCATTGGCATGACAGCTCTGTCTGCTGCAGCAGTGAGCAGATCGCCTGCACTCATGAACCTCATGACAAAGGGCTCCTGGCTGGTAAGCTTTGTTATAAAAATAAAAGTATTTGCTGAGAAATGCCCCCAGATGATGGTTAATATAGTAAAAAAAAAAAAGGAGAAATGTAAACTACTTGGTGGAAAGTAAGGCAAAACTTAACCTACATTGCTGTCCTTATCCATAAAGACTATTCAGGTAGCCTGATGCTACTTTGTGGTGTAAGATTTGATGATTCTGGTCACATTCTAACATGTTTTTTCTATACTGCTTTGTTGATTTGTCAAAGACAAACTACATGAGCAAAAAAATGCTATGCTGTCCTTATCAGCTGTATATATGCAAGTAAGAACCTCTCAGAAATAGCTACCTAAAGCTAATGGCACAGTTTGCATTGCTGTGTGTGAATAGAAACTGAGGCCCCTGTGCCTTTTTACTCCTCCCTGTGCTCTCCTGTGTAGCACTTTGAAAGCTGTCTCCTGTTGGCCAAGGGTGAAATGACACTGGTAGGCTTAGTACATATTCAGTGTCTTGAGCAGAGTGAAACAATAACAGTTAAGTGCCAACACCTACGTAACTTAGGGAGATTAATTTGATGAAGTGTCATTGGTGATAAAAGTTGTACACTTCTGACCAGTGTGGTAGAGGAATGAATTGAATTAGGTTGCTGTTTTCAGAATCAGTGCTGACTTTTAGACTAAGAGATTAGAACAGAGACCATATGTCCATAAGCTAACTTGAGCTCTGTAATGCTGTTTCTTCAGGCAATTGGTGCAACTTTTGCAGCCATGATTGGTGCTGGAATGTTGGTCAGGAGCATACCCTATGAAAATAATCCAGTAGCTAAACATGCAGCATGGATGATGCATTCAGGTATGTGGTTTCAGTGTTCATTGTAGAGATGTCTGTGCTTCAGTGTGACCAGATACTTACTTTAACAAAACTCCAGCTTTAAATTTTTACATACTGCTGTAGGGGAGTTGGAATTTTTTCAGAGATCAGCAAGAACTCCTGAATGAAAGGAAAGATGTATTTTAAGTGTCCTTAACAGGACCCTAGTGTTCATAATCTTCTAAAAGTCATGCTCAAGTTAAACTTGAGGTATGTATACTCCAATTGAATAGAACCTAGATGGTTTCATGGCTGCTTTGGTTTTTTGCTTTCTACCACCACTTCTGTAAGTGCTCTTGCCTACACTAACCATTCTTCAGCTGTGCAGAATAGGAGGTATTTGAAAACCTGACTAGAAAAAGTGATTTTAATAGTAGTTCACTTTTGAGATATGTGTCCATCAGGTATTAAAGCTGTGAGCACAGATCAATTTCTCGCTAATGATGCCTACTTCAAATAACAATAGCTCTCATTTTTTCAAAACTGTTTTGCCAGAAATACTTTCTTGTTCAGAAAAGACATGTGGATGTTGGGCACTGGAATCATGTTTACCTCTCCAGAGCTAACACGTCTGCCAAGAAGAAACCGTGTTTATTGCAGTGATTGTTATTAAGTGGAACAACCTAATGAGATATTAATGGGCTAGATACACGTTTCCTACAAGCCTCTAGCAAAAAAATCTGATTTACTTGCCTAACTAATTGTTGTATCAAAAATCTGTCCTGCTTTTAAGTGTTGCATGCTCCTAATGCTGTTATGTAGTTGATTAGTCTGTGTTAAATGCCTCTTCTTACCAGCTCTGTTATGAACCTATCAGTATGTTGACTTTTGTTAATCTTTTTTTTTCCCAAGATGAGCTCACTGAAGTATTCTAGTGCTAAATAAAAGTATGTTGTGGAATTTAAGGTTGCTAATTTATTGTGCTCTTCTACATAAGAGCACAATCAAGTGCATTGGTGTTTTGTTGTGCATGGATTAGTTTGAGCCATGCCATCTGACTGGAGATGAAAAAATCAAGTGGGTTTGGCATGTGCAGTTCCAAGTCCTACATGTGTTCTGTTTTGCTTTGCCTAGGTGTCATGGGTGCAGTGGTGGCTCCTCTTGCCTTCCTTGGTGGTCCTCTGCTGATCAGAGCTGCCTGGTACACCGCTGGAATTGTTGGGGGGCTCTCAACTGTGGCCATGTGTGCTCCAAGTGAAAAATTCCTGAACATGGGAGCACCACTTGGCGTAGGCTTAGGCTTTGTTATTGCTTCTTCAATTGGTAAGATACTGTTTCAATAGTGTCATATTAAGTAGGCTATAAACTTAAGCTGCTAAGGTATGGCTCGCAGTCAGTTGCAGTGTGGTCTGCCCAGTGAAGATTTGCCTTAAATACAGCCTTTGCAACTCCAGCACAGCAGAAAATACTCTTGTCATGTTTGTTCTTGAAAACAAATGTGAAATTATGGTTCTGGCAGATGTTAGTCTGACAAACAGCCAATTGGGATGCCTTGTATTTTAGGTACTGCCAGTGAGTAGGGAAGGCAGTAAGTGTGATCTTAGTTCTTGATCCACTTGTTTTCCTTCACGTGTTGTAGTCATTGTAGTTATAGGTACTTTCACCTGAAGAAAAATGCACAGTTCCATGACCCCATGGTCATGATCCATTCAAAGTGAATGGATCAGGTTGTATATGTGACATCTTCAGTGTGTGTGCTAAAGCTCTTGATATCAAACACACACTACCAACTGAGCCTTGAACACTTACTGAAAAATGCATGCTCCAGTGACTGGAGTTTGGCTTAGGTCAGGGTAGCAGATACCCTCAGTTACCTTTAACACTGTTGTACATTCCTCTCCAGGTTCCATGTTCTTGCCTCCCACCTCTGCTCTTGGTGCCGGCTTGTATTCAGTAGCGGTCTACGGCGGCCTGGTGCTCTTCAGCATGTTCCTGCTCTATGACACACAGCTGGTGGTCAAACGGGCTGAAACTCTGCCCCTCTACGGAGTGACTAAATACGACCCCATCAATGCGTAAGTGTTCTCTGTTGCCACAGCTGATCTCAGTGCCTGGGTAAGAATTTGCCTCAAGTTAGAGTGAAGTATGCTTCAGAAATAGCCTATTGTTTATTGTTCAAAAGTGTATTGCTGTTAAATGTGAAGAATCACAGGGTTTGAAAATAACAGTGAGAAAATAGATACTGAAGTAAAAACTGAAATCATTGTGAGAAATAGCATTGAATGTGTGATGCCTCCAGCGATACATTCTGAAACGTATTTTTGTTTTCTAAAGCATTGCTGACAGAATGTATAGCTGCTTTCTGAAAATAACTGTCAGTATCAGTTGAGACAAAAAAAGTTCATTTTTCCATAGTCATTTAATATTTATCAGTCTTTGTCACTAAATAAAAGCGCTGCAATGGTGTAATAGTGAAGGAAGGATTGATTCCTCAGTAAAAGACAAAGTCTGACTAACAAGTAATTTTTTTGTAAATGTCTGCCTGATCCTAGGTGAATTCTTACCTCCTTGGTTCTGTTTTATTCTAATTAGAGTAGAGTAATACTGATCTTGAAAAATCTTGGAGATAAACAGATCAAAGTTCAATATAAAAGCAGTGGTTCCTCTATGAAAGCAGTATACTGTCTGGTAGGATTTCTGTAAATAGTTCTTGCTGGCAGAGGTGGTAGAACAAAATACAGGTGTTCTTTGACATACAAAGCACTAAGGACAGTCTTAGCTGGGTTTTGTAAAGATAGTTTATGCAGGCTCTTAAAATGAAGTATAATGGTGTGAAACAACAAATAATTCTGTGTCTGTTTAATATTAGTAACTGTGATTTCTTGTTTCCTAGATGCCTGGGTATCTACACCGATACACTGAACATCTTCATTCGAGTGGCCACCATGCTTGCAAGTGGTGGAGGTGGCAGGAAAAAGTAAACAGAGACTCACGTTTGCAGCTGTCTGACAGCCTACCTAGTGCACATACTAAATAAACATTCATGGTTAAAGCAGTAATGCTCCAAGTGAGAATTTTAAAGCATTTCAGCATATTGGTTCAGTGCAATGTGATTCAGTCTTAGTTTCTCTTCAAACACTTTCCAGCTCTGTGTTTAAAATAGTCTGAACTGCTTCTAATTGTACATTATTTTGGGAAAGTAAATTATTTTTAATATATGAATAAAATAGTCCTACCTGCTTTTTAAGGGGCTTGATGACAGTTCAACTCTTACTTTCTTTCTCTTTTTTTTTTTTTTTTTTTTTTACTGTTGTTGCATATTAAAGGAAGTAATTTTTGAACTGATACCCCTTAGGCAGTTAGGGGTACAAGCCACTTCATGAAATGCTGCTTAGATGCATCAATTTTCAGTTAAGTTTCATAAATTTTATTTTAGTGATGTATTCAGCAGAACTGAATAAATTGCATATGGCCCTAAATGTGATCATGAATTTGACCTGGGCAGAAATTTCAGAAAAGTTTAAGCAGTTGTTTAAGCAGGATTTGACAGGTTAGCTGACCAAAAAGTCAAGGAGACAAGAGTGGGAACTATGCAGCATTTGTCTCATATGAACTCCAGTCTCCTTCTGGAGGACCCATGAGAATTCTTTGCTTTAATGTTGACTGGCTATAATAGCTAGCTTATTTTGATACTAGATTTATAAAACTGGTGAATGGTAATATAGCTGTGTCTTTCTTCTGGTGGCTAAATTCATGTATTGCAAATGAAGGTCTGTCCAGAAGAGCTCCTAGTCATCATCTCTTGGAAGTTTGTACAATTGGCACAAAATTGGGAATTGAGGATGTCAGGTAGTAAACCCCAGGATCATAAATTTGCCGTACTGTTGTGTGCTTAACTCTTCTGTAAATTGATACGTTAAACTTGGTCTAAAAGAAATGTTCCCTAACCGTGAAATTGATTTAACAGTAAGAAATTTATAATTTACAGACTCTGTTGCTATATGTTGGAATAAAAGGGGAGTTCTTGGGCCATGAAAATTTTGGCTTAATGTCAGCAGCTCTTAGTTTCTGGCAAATATGTTTATGGATTGACCTATGAACAATAAAGTTCTAGCTTCACAAGTTGACTACTCTCACTTTTCCCCATGTTAACAAATATTTTAGTACCCCTGCACTAACAGCTTGGTGAAGAGCACTATAAATATTTTTTTGGCTATGGTTACAATTTCCTTTGCAAGAGAGTACATATTCCTCTAAAAAAATCTGCAGAGATGATTCTCAGTTTCACTGGCTAGCACCTTTTTGGGAGTGTTTCTCAGTTGGAAGATACTGGCTACACTTGAAGTGGTTCTGTTGGTGTAACCTGTTGGCCACTTACTGCAGCCACTGCTGCTTTTATTTCTGTGACACACTGTAGTATTTTTTGACTCTTCAAACAGAGGGAAGAAAGTTGATTGTGAAGCACCTTGTTGCAGCTCCTTTGTGTCCAAAAATTATAAGGCACAATCTAGTTCCTGGCACTATTAGAGCTGGAGGGGCATCTGTAGTTCTCAGAAGGAAGAAATCTTTGGATCATATCAGTTTTAAGTAGCCTGTTCAGAGAGTTTTATCTTTTTAAGCAATTTATACCCTGAATTTCTCTATACTTTTACTGTAGCTGGACACAGCAGTGTGCTTGTCCTCAAAGTATGAAATACTGTCTTTAAAATCTGAAATATATGGGAAGCTGTCTTAAAATCCTGACATTCATGCTTGTTACAAAAGAAAACTCAGGCAAAACACCTTTTGTCTAGATTCTGAGTTAGAAGTTTTAGAGGTTGACTATGAACCAAGGGAGGGATTTTGGACTGTTTAGAATAGTGAGGTGTAGAAACCCACATTGTTTACGGGAGGTGTTTGCATGGAAAAGTGAGACCAACAGGAAATCTAATAACCTTTTGAGAAAGTACCTGAAGAAACATGAGGAAAGGTGTGATTTGGCTTCTGTGGATGAGATTACAGCACTAGCAATACTTCCTAGTGTTGGTCTCCAAAAAAAGAAAAAAAATTGAATTGTTCCTTCACATTTGAAGTTTTAAGTCAAAAATTAGGATATATCAGATATACCTTAATCAAGACAGCTCTGATTTGATGTGAGATAAAAATATGGAGGCAGCACTAGTGTCAGTGACACCTGGCAGACCTACTTAGGATCATAAAACTGGGATTTTCTGTAGGTCCAGGCATGACTCATCAATACATAAATTGAATTTGGCTAAAAATTCCCCACCTTCTACAGTAATTCCTTATTATGCATTCCAAAGGATATTAAAGACATAAACACTGTGTTTAATCCACAATTTAATTAAATTCTGATCTTTGCCACTGATTTTAGCTGGTTTCTATGGATTTTCATGATGTTTCAAGTAATTCTCCTTTTAAATCATTATCTAAATAAGCGGCTACATAATGTTTAATCATTTATTTCAATTCCATCAAGAATGTAAACCAGTTATTTTCCTAAGAAAGTGTTCTTCACCATCGGCTAGTATAATTAAGATGGCCAGATGTAACTGACACGCATATTTTAAGTTTGCATAGCAGAATGCAACATGAAATTTAGATCTCACCTAATGAAATTATTGGATGTAATTAGCTTTGCAATTTTCATCCAGCTTGCTCCACCTCTAATGCTGCTGAAAGCTGTCAGATAATACGCACGTACCTTCATAAAACCTTTATAATAGTTCACCTATAACAAAGTAACAGGGCATGTCTGGGGTCTTTATGTAACTTGAATTGGTCCCAGGACAAAGATAATTCCTTCCTCTTCCTGCTGTTATTAAAGAGCAGAACATTTTTTTTTAAACTCTTCAATACGCGGAAATAATGCAAGAATACAGCATCATCTTCCTTGAACTTCAGTTCATAGAATTTAGAAGTTGTTTCCATAAGTTCACTTCAAAGTTTGAAACAGACCATCTGGAAATAAAAAATGGGAATGCATTTAAATAACCCCTTAACAGAGTGTTGAGGTAAGAACTGGATTTTTATTTCAATATTCAACCATCTCAGTGACCTTTACCTACTTTAGTCATCAGTAAGAAAGCAAGATGGGGAAAGCCGGAGCCAGGCTCTTGCAACACAGGAAACAATCCATCCATCAGTCTGTGGCAGCCGTGGTGAGGGTGGCTGTCCAGACCTGTCACCTGGAACTGGAGGGCAGCTGCTGCAGAGGCATGTGGCCTTGTGGCACAAGGCGTGACATCGGGCGCTAGCCCAGCATTCACCCACCCTGTTCCACCAAATACCACACACAACTGACATCATTGAAGCACAAACCTGACATGTCTGAGAGTGATAGCTTTGACATCTCTAACCACCTCTCCTTTGCCAGTGATGAATAGGAATAGGTCCAGAAAATACCATCTTTGTGAATTCCTTCACTCAGTTTTGACACCATTTGGTGTGTTCCTGCAGACATAATTAAGCTTCTGAACAAATCTTTAGTACTGCTGTAAGGCATTTCTTTTATGAGCTCGTACAGAACAGCTAAACCTTTACTGAAATATAGTGGTGTTTGTTTTGCCTTGTATGAATGAGCAACCTTGTAATACATTATGTATTACATAATTACATTTTGGATTCTTGCTAGTGAAGAACACCAAAAAGAACTACTGAATCTGTTTTTTTAAATTATCACAGTTTCCTTTATAGAAAAAGCATGACATCACATTCTTGTAATATTGGTCAACAAAGAAATTAAAGTGGGATAGGGAAGAAAACAAAAACTTCCAACCACTATCAGAGAAAAAATTTAATTAAAATTTTAACTGGAAAATCCAGGATTAAATACAACTTGGATGAAAAATACTAACTTTACATTTTTATAAATTGCATGGTGGTCTGGGTAGCTGTGGAAGTACCAGACTTCATCCTAGACACTAACTCAACACCACTGCAATGGGGAGATGGAAGAGGCACGATAATGTACTTGTATCAATCACGGCCTTGGAGTTACAGGTTTACTGTGTGCAAGTCTAAAATCACTGCATGATCCCACCTGGACTGGACACGAGATGTTGCACAGCTGCTGACCCTACAATTCCTGACTGTAGCAATACTCCATTCAGGGATGAAGATCACTTTTTCCTTCCTAAGCAGTGCAATATGTCCTTATCCATCATCATCTTTTCTAAGTAAAATGATGCCACAAGTTAAAAAAACCCAACAAACTGCGAAACCAAACATGATTTGCATGTCTTATAGCCCTACATTCCTTCAGGACTTCTGAAGAACTTGTAGGAGCAAGAGCCACTGATCAGATTCCTTGTCCCACCCAAGACAGTATAAGAAAACAAAATTCCACATGCGTTTACAGAAGTCTGAAGGGGATAAGAACTACCAGCTGAGTTGAAATGCAAAAAGCTCATTCATTTGTCATTTATATCTCAGACACAGATGGATTCATACAAAACTTGGGCTCTTAAAAGCTTCAGCAGAGTTCTCCTGTCCCATCAAATTTTTATGTAGAAGAAAAGTCACTGCTGCTGAAGTCTTTTTTTCTTTTACTCCTTCCTAGTCACATTAAGTACAACTGAGGTGACCATAAATTCTTTGGTGGACAGACTGTGTTCAATGCATTGAAATGGTGCCCAATAAACTGGATTATGGGATTTTAGCAAGCAGACAGTAAATCAGCAGTGGAACGTTCTCCTCAAATGTCTCTCTGTAGGAGGTGGCAGGAAGAAAAGTTGAAATTCATACCATTATAGAAATGGAAAGATCTTTAGCCTCTAAATTCCTTAGTTCAAGTTCTGGGCTTCATTACCAACTAATTTTGCTTCTATGACATGATCTGCATATCTACAATGTACAGAATAACCAGAATGAGGTGACAGTGGTCAAGTAACAGCATCAGGACAAAACACTGTTATCTCTACAACCACCTCCGATCAGATAGCAGAGACAGGGCTTATTCATGTTTTTAAGAAAGAGATGAATATGCAGAACAATCTCAAAATCTTTCCAAAAGCCTACGGGTTGACATCTGCACAGTATTTTCTGTTTTGGAGGCTTGCCAGCTGAAGTAAACACCTTATCTATTCAGGAAAAAGAAGAGTGAGATGCCTGCCAAGACATCTGTTATTGTACCATTTCACTTCCTCTTACCAAGTTTTCTGAATTTAAGCATTGGGCAGCCAGACTAGTTACTTTGTACAGGAGGCCAGATAGACTTCATATTCTTCTATCATCTTTCTGAAAAACAAAACAAAGAAAGTATTGAGTGAAACAAGGACAAATCCTTTAGAGCAAGAGGGAAGTGGCAAGAGGGCTAACTTTCCCTTCTTGGGTGCCTGGTTTTTCCCTACTCTGTGGTAAGTAACATGCAGTGGGAGCAGATCTGCCTCCATAATGAGGTTACACTCCATAATGAGAAGGTTACACAGCTCCTCTCATCATGGAAGTGCGAGCTCTGGCAGATTAACTGTCAAAAACAGTCTTAAATCACACCTTGCCTGAACTAGAAGACTGGGCTACCACAAGAAAGAAGTGTTTCCATCACACACACACACACACTGAACATGGCACCCAATGTAAATGTCTCTGGCCTGAACCCTTGCCTGATTTCATTATTCCATTTAGGAGCCTACAGCAACCAGATAAACCTCATCACAGCTAGACTTTGAAAAACCAGAGAGAGAGCACATTAAGTAAACAGGGGGAAAGGGGAAGCATACTTTGTTCCACCTTTACCACATTGCCAGCAGGAGGAAAGATAAAACCAAGCAAAATAAGAGCTGCAAGTTCCACTTTAATAGAGCTGTCCAGGACAGACCTGTGAATGGAGCTTAGATGCCCTGAGCAGCACACATGAGACAGACACACCAGCTGGCAGCTCTGCAGAGGCTTTACTTGCAGACACAACCTGAGGAGTGGCAGGGCACTCATTAAAAAAGCTGTGTCAAAGATGCTTTAAAACCTGTTTGAGGACAGTTTTCAAAGTGTTTATCAGCTCACCATAAACTGCTAGGAGAAGTTATAACCTCAGTCATTCTTCATTCTGATCTTTGTTACTCTATCCCAGATGCTGTCATTCTGCCTCTCATACAGTGACTGCTACTACAGCCTTCAGTTTCTACACTATGTTTCCTCCTTTAAAAACAGGCCAGCACATGCTCCTGGACAACTGCATTGGTTCACCATAACTTGTCTACCCTTGAGTTAAATTAACTTTATATCCTGAAAGTTTTTAATGTTTCCTGCCTTCTCACAGCTCAAAAGTTAGTTTCATTTAGCCCTAAAATTAACAGGACCATTTACTCCAACTATGTTATTCTCCTCATGTCACAAACAGCTGCTTCAACCTGGTTAGAAGTTTTCATTTAAAAAATGCAGATTCTTCTTAGAATGGCATGACATTTAGAAATACTAATGAATCTTATATTAGCATACCATCTCCAGAAATAGTGACTCTATGAAGATAGCAAATTTAAGAGTTTTGGCAAGCACTAAAGGAGACTCTGGATCATGCCTTAATTTAATGTTAAGAAATCAAACTACTTTCTTAAAGATTTTGAGAGACATCCTATGTGGCTTTTGAACACCATTATGTTGCATTAATGCAAATCTCAGGGTGCATCCCTTATTTCCCTGGATGATTCAGAAATACCCCTGCACTCAATTTCCTTCACAGCCTTTTTTTTTTCAACTGGACAGATGTATAGCAGCTGCTGCTCATTTCATAAAATTAATTTTTTACAGAAGACTATCATACAGATGCCTCAGACTTCCAGCTGACAGACTCTAAGGACACAGGTTAGCAGGCTATTTAGTAATCTGTAGTTTTATTCCATCTCCTGTCTCCAGCCACTCCCTTGACACAGTTCTGTCTTATTGTTTTGTATATTCTGCAACCTTATTTGGAAAAGACTTTTATCTCAGAACAAGTCAAAAGATTATGCTAGGTCATTGCTTCTAGTCTCCCATTTTCAGTTTGCTTAACATTTCTATAACATTAGCATTTATAGAAGCATATGAAACAGGGCATTAAGAATTACAGGGTTTAACCACAGCAATGATCAGCTTTTGCAGCCTGAAATTTAAAATATAAAGCACCGAAATTTCTTCTGAAAGTATTCAGTTTAGGAGGAAAAAAAAATCTTCCTCAGCTATGTTTGTTCTCAAAACTGCTGAGCAGGATACAGTGCATGGACCCCAGTACTTACTCAAAAGAATCTCCAAAGGTCTGCAACTAGACCTCTCAATTGGTGAAAATAAGCAAATAAATTACTTACAATATCCACACCCCAATAAGTTATATTGATAAATCCATGCAGTATTTTAGTTTTAGAAAGTTTTTGGGTTTTCTGGTTGCATTCCAGGAGCAGCCTGACAGTAAGGCAGTGCAAACTCCTCAGACAGATGCTGTCCTTGAAAAAAATGGGCACCTGTTCTTGTTCCTATCAAACCCCTCTGTGGGGCTTTTTGGGTGTGCAATGATGACTGTACAGGTTTGCCTCATTTCACATCATAGTAGCTGGAAGGCTTGGATTGTTGTAACAGAGGAGACCAAGTAGCAGCCTGCCTCTTCCATGCAGAAAACAAATGGGGCATTCAGGTAACACATGCTGTTTTCTTGCTTGGGGTGATTGGTAAAGTTACAGTGATGTATATTTAGAAAAACAAGTCTTTGTAAATACTTCTGTTGCCAATCTTATGTTGTAAATACTTCAAAAGAAAGATGGGGGCTTCTGAGGTAGGTGTTGGCAGCACTTTTTGTTTAAATGAGCATAGTTGGAAATGTCAATAGCCATCATGTGATGAGGTTGTGTTTTGCAAGCTATCTCCCATCTTACCTGGTTGCTTTTCTGTATTCATTTTTTATTTCTTATCATGCACACAGAAAGATGCCTCTAGTTAAGGCTAAAAAGACATGAAAAATTATTTGGGTATTGTTGTGGTTTAACCCCCAACTGGCAACTAAACCCCACACAGCCGTTCACTCACGTCCCCCAGTATATGAGCTTGCCTGGAACTTTCTCAGAAAGTGTAATGGAGATAAAATACTGTAGTCACCAAGTGAAATCCTTGCTTCAGTGCTGCCACTACTCAGCCTGATTGAATGCTGCAGAAAAATTACTCTCCTACCAACCCTTTCATGTGCCTTATTGACATTTCAGATCTTCTGCAAACCTTTGTGCATAGGCTGACCAGCTCCATTTTACATGCTTAGTTGGGATTTATGTTATTTGATTCAATCTTAACCAGCAAAAATGTTGAATTTAAAAGTACAAAATGAGGACTCACACCCATATGTTTCAATATTCGAAAGAAGACAGAGATCATAACAAAACATTGCTGCTCTGCTGTCATTCATCTTTCTCTGCATCTGAGCTGTGAAAGTCCCTCCTGACATGCTCAGCAGGGATGTGAGCTAATGGCCTTACTGCAGGCTGGACAAGGTGTGCCAGTGCTGTTGGAGCCCCAGGCACAGAAAATGTCCCTTTATCTGTACTGACAGGCTCAGACACTCAAGAGAACACTGGGTTTAATTTTAAACCATGGAGTAGGCTTCTAAAACTAGGTAGAGAAACTGGGAATGTGAATGTGTGAGTTAGATAGAATTATGTTAAGTCACCAGGTGAAAAATTTAGAGTTTGAGATATAGTAGTGAATGAGGGACAAGATGGAGGTTCTTGGGCGTTGGCTTGTCTTTGCCTTTCTTCCTTCTTCTTCTTCATGGTTTTGGGTGGTATTGGGTGATTGGATAGAGAAGTACGGAGTGTGGAACACGGGTGTGTGGTTATTGGGTTAAAAGTAAAAATAAATGAGTTGGCATTTGACAGTTGGATAATTTATGCTTAAAAGGCCTCGTGGACAGAGCCCTGGGCTGCCATTTGTAGCTTGTTAGGTTAGTGTGTAGAAGTGCTTACTGTGTGTAAAAATGTAATATAGATAAGAAAAATAAACATCGTAAGTCCAAACACGAAAGCCATCTCTCTGCTCATTAATCCCAATCCTGGGGGAAAGAACTGGCCACTTTTACAAGTGTGAGGCAGAGCTTTCATAGAGCACTCTGCAGATAATACTATCTTGTAGCAAGTTTTGTTAGTGATTTGATTCTTGAACGTTGGTAATGCTGGCCTTGGCAAACAAAAAAAGGCTGTCAGGCATTAGCAATATTCACCATATATGGCTATTGCTAGGTAGGACTGCAGAAATAAGCTTTTGGGGCTAAATTTGGTAGATAAAGGGGTAACCCAATTTGGAAGGCTGCTGATGAAATGCAAGAAACAAGCCAAATCCCAAATCTGAAATAGGAAACCTTTGAAATTGGGGCTGGGGGCAATGTATGTGCACCAGAATGAAGCCTTCTAACCTGCTGTAATTCCTAGTCTGGGTGGCTTGCAGATACTGCTGCCACCTTTTAAGGCTACATAGCTCATAACATATTCTGTTGCTAGAGACCCAAATTTTACCAGATTAAGCTGGGAGAACTGCATGCTGCCAAACTTGAACTTTTTGCCTTTTTTTACGAGACACAGCTTTATTGTTGATCCCTGATTGAAGGACTTTTTTTTTTTTTTTTTAGGTACACTCTGTGAACATTGATACTATGTTGAATTTTATGACTTCTTAATCTGAACTGTTGGCTGGAATCTCCATAACTTAATTATTCAGATATAATAGAAACTGAGAAGTTAATAATAAACTCAGAAATCTGCTGCTTAACCAGCTGTCTTGTTAATTATGATAACAACACACTAGCAATTGCTTTGATTAAAACACCCTGGGTTTGGTTTGCCTTTTCAAGCCCTGATCACTGTCCATGCAAATTCAGTTCTGCTGTGCTCTCTGCCTTTCTAAGCATGCAGAGGAGTGTACCAGGTCCCCTGGAAAGGCTGCTGTGAAGCACAGGACAAGGACTCTGCCTCAGAGCATCCCTGTGTACTTAAATGCTCCTGTGTAACTGGCTGTATGAATATGAGTATATTGCTTCTTGAAATAGGAAGTGCTGTTTCCTTTCATCTGTTGAGGTGCAATCCAAAGGCCAAATCTCCACCCATTCTGAACGTAACATTCCTTTGGCTGTATCTTATAAAAGCTGAGGTTGTGCTGGAAGAGACCAAGACACTCCTTCAGCCTCCTCAGAAACGTCTAGTTGGAAGGATGAAGCTCCTGGCACTTTGTGGCTTTTTGTTTGTTTGTCTTCTGTGCCTCAGTGCCTTTGCTGCAGAAGGTACTGTATATATGGTCTTCTAAAACAGCTTTCTCTTCTGTTCTTTCCCTTTTTGATATAAAATATGTATTTACTCTGTTAAAGGAAACATACAGAGCTTGATAATGAGAAGGAGGATTGGACTTAGAAAAGGACTTAGACTGCAGAATGTGGTAGCATATCAGTGCTTTGGTTTGTACAGTAGCATTTCCTCTGTTATTGCCTCTTGCACAGCATGACTGATTAACTTTTACTTTAATCTGTTTTCTGAAATCTGCTCTCTTCTGAAAATACTTCCTGTTTTATTTTCCCAGTAGATCACCAACCATCCACCAATGTAAAAATAGTATCATTTTCTCAGTAATGGGAAAAGTTTCTACCCTTATGAAATATGGGAACATGAATCAATCAGGTTAACAGAGTATTTGAGAAGTTCTTTATAGAACAGTGAAACAAGTGTGAGTAACTCTTCTGACCATCCATCAGTCTAAATGTTTTTTTCCTTTGTTTTTTTGTTGGTTGGTTGGAGTTTTTTACCACTAATAATCCACACTTCAATTATAGTACCTTGAGGCACTTAGTTACCATTATGCAGTATTCCACATTCACAGAGCAGTTAAAATCTTGAAAACAGAGGATTTTCCATCTGTCTATAGCCTCATCTCTTCAGATGTCATTGCATTTGCAAAAGGGCAGTTCAGTAAAGTTTTTTAAGTGAGAGGTGCAGTCTGGAGTTATCTGAGCAGACCTGAGGTTTGATATTGTGAATCTCTTTTCACAATGTGTACTTTATACAAGATGTAGACAATAAATGTGAGATAAGGAAAAACAAATAAGCTAAGTGCCCAAAGGTCAGGAACAGCAGACTTACCATGCTTGATATTTTCTAGAAACCTTCTAAGAATTGCTTTCTGTGTAAATATGAGCATGGAGAAACATGTGGAAGCTGTTTTTCTATTTGGTGAAGTCAGCTTCCCAATTTTCTCATTTACTGGAGTCTATGCTGAATGGTAGATTTGCTCCTTTCACCTTTTCTACTTCTTTTTATTCTGTTTTTTCCATGATCCTTAAGGAAAGCTTGAAGAACAGTGCAAAGGGAGTTGGAGAATTTTTAGATGTGTCTTCAGGAGCATAAAGGAAGCCTGTCCAGGAAGGACAGGAGACAGCCATGTCAATAAAACCCAGATGAATACCTGCAAGTTCCCGTAACAGTGTTCCCTCTTTGTTGATGTGTATAGTACTTCAGTGAGTCAGAAGGTGGGGAGAAAACGTGCAAAGGACACTGTTCTTTATCTGTAAGCACCGATGTGAAAGTAAAAGTGTCTGGGTGTGCAAGATAAATGTACTTTGCATGTTAAACCTGTTACATCAGAACTAAATTATGGTGATAAGATAGCTCAGCCTATACCATCAGTCTTGGCTGTAAACTGGGCCTCAGTTATTTCCAGAAACGTTGACCACTGAGAAATCATCTGTTTCTGTCCTTTCTGCTCCACCTCAGCTCCAGAGTAAACAGTTTTTTCCCTCTTTATTGTGGCCAACATATACTATGTCAACTGCAGTCAAGAGCTCACTTACTTAGGTGTGGTGGGGAGGGAATATTTCAGTGGCTTTTCCCATCCAAAGCAATTTATTATACACTCCTGTGCATCTGGACACAGAGATGCTCTTTTTTCCTGTTGTTAATTTTTTATATTTTCTTAAAGAAGTATAACTGTAATTGTATTGCCTGCCAGTGTGACATTTCAAAGGATAAAGAAATCTTCACAATGTGTATCTGATGTATCTATGAGTAATAATGGAAAAGAGCAAATAAATTCCTGTTTCACACTAGGGACAAAGCTGTGCAGAGATCTAAAAATCAGTCAGGATAATCCTTTGTTTTACAGATCTCTCCATGCAAGGATGTCAGTGAGAAATACAGTAAGCAAAATGTCTGTGGACTCTGACACATTTACTGTATATGTACAATTATTTGCATTACCTGTCTCCACTGATAATATATTATTTTTCACCCTCAGGTCAGAAGGTTAGAAGACTCTGCTGCTCAAAAGTACACAAACTCAAGAAAAAAACACATAGAGGTAAAAAAGTTTAATTTCATTAGATTAATTAGGTAATCATTAGAGACAAATTACAGCACTCTGGGTATTTTCTATCTGCAAACTTCACAGAATTTTATATGCTGGTATATAGTAGCTTCATTGTATCACTGGGAACGTGTTCTCTTTTTCTTAGGAAATTTACTGAGTATTTGGATTGGGAAGAAATAAGATTAGAAGAGATTAGATTCCAATTAATGCCTGTATTGTAAACAATCAAGAGAAATACAGTCAAGTCTGATTGAAGGAGTATCAGTGCTCCTCATTGATAAGAACAGTTGCAAAAGTGAAATATTATCCTGGCTTTGCTCTGCTGTATTCCATCACCATTCATCTGCGGCTGCATTCATCTTCATACTTTGAAAGATCAACCAAAGTGTGATTCTGTAAATTTGCAAATATCCAATTTTTGAACCCACAGCTCTACCAGGAACAAGAACTGACTGAGATTGAATTTTTCCTAAATATGTGCATCTAAAAACTGCAAGTAGAAGTACATAATATCCCTGGTTTCAGTCAGACCCGAGAGGAAAAAAGCTAAACCATGAACAAGTCTAGGATAAAAGGATTAGTATGCTCTTTATAATCTTAGCATCTTAAATCTTTATGTTTCTAAATACAATAAAATGTCTAGCTGATAAGTTTTGTTAAACTCTAAAGATAAAGAATTTGATCTAAAATAGTTTATTTCCTATTTCTAATCTTTTAAGCATAAAATGACTAATTTGAAGTTCCAAGAAAATTCATTCTTGCTGATAAAATATCTTAAATGCTTTATTACTTTTTATATTTAGATAACTTAGGTGGAAATCTTTGTGTTACTCTACAGTTTTCCTTTAACTGGAGCCTTTCCTTCCTGTCCAGTCTCCCAGTGCTGAATCATGGGCTCTATTTCATAGGCAGAGTCCCATTGGTACCAGAACAAATTGGAGAATTATTATGGGTCAGGGGTTTATAGCTGTCTGGGGCTCCTCATTTAATCAACAGGTGTAGTAGCAGCTGAGGACTTGAGCAACAGCAGGTTCCCAGCTGGCCCACAAGGCCTGGGGAGTGCAATGCCAGAGGCACAGAGGTGGCTTCTGTCACTCCTGGCCCAAGCTGGATCACACGTTCTGCTGCCTGCCTGATCCTGTAGCCTTTCCATCTTACTGAGACTTCATGTGATCAGCACAGCTGTCACTATTCAATCTGAACACTTTCTGCTATCTGACAAAGTAGGGTGTGTTTCAGGCTTTTTTACATGCAACAGGCATGAAAACTCTCTGATTAAAATGCTTGTAAAGAGAATGTTCCTTTGAAAGCAGACTGCCACTTCCTGGGGATGAAGTCCAGTGGTGCTGGTCTCACAGAGCAATGGAAGGTACTGCGCTCAGGGGGAGAGTGGAGTGCAAAGGAAACACTCCATTAAAATCTGTGAATTCACCACAAAGATGTACAGAGGGAATCTAAAATGCTTTCCTCTGCTGCAAACACAGTAATACTTTATAATCTTTGCTTGTCCCATTACACTCTGCTCTGGTTCTCTGAGCATTCCAGTATGCTTACTGTAATCATCTTCTGTCCTTACTCGCAGCCAAACCTTTTTTAGGCCAGGGATTGTTGTTTATTTGCTTCCGTATAGGGTGCATCTTTCTGCTGCAAATGACTTCCTCAGTTCTGTTTGTATCAAAATGCTTGATCTGAATTGGTTTCTACTCTTACTGAGAGGAAATTGTAAAAGCTTGGGCCTAATGCAGCAATTGCCCAAAGCTGAATTCTTCTTTTTAATGTGAGGTTCCTGCCTGGAATTGTCCAATGTTTGGTTTGTTTTGTGTTGTTGCTATGAGATTTCTGGGTGACTTTTGCTGCCTTTTTTAGGGGGATATTACTTGTTTTATAGTCTGCAGGCAAAGCACAGGGACTGTTTCTCAGCATTGCTCTGCTCTGCTCTTTGTGCTGGGCACGTGCCATGGGCAAGCTGCAAAGCCACTTGGAGATCTGCTCCGTGTGGCTTGAGGAGAAGGTTATGTATAACCATATATAACCACACTGGCTACTTCTTTTGAAGCAAAACCTCTGATTTCCTAGAATATTGTCAATCCATCAGGAAAAAATTGCTGTCCCAGAAAGCAAATGCTTCAGGCCAATGTTAGTCTATGTGAGAAATAGGTAGAGTGTGATGATAGTAAGGGGAAGATACTGTTAAATGTGTCAGTTGCAGAATTCAAGTTGGAGACACAGTAGCACAATCCTGTGTCTATGAGGACCTCCACCTGACTATGGAATCTTCCAGCAGCAGCAAACGTTCAGTGATTAGGTACCCTCACTAAAGGGGAAATAGGCTGCTGGGAGTCAGTGACCTCCAGCAACCTAATGAGAAGAAAAAAATTGCCATCACATCCCTGTTTATTTTCAGATCACTGCTAATCTAAGCCTGCCCATACAAACATGGTTGAACTTCAGATATTAAAGTTTTGTGCCGTTCTCCACTTCCAATTAAACAAATCTCTCCATTGTCTCTCTTTTTCATGTTTGTTTTACAGGTATAAGTTTTCAAATTACTCAAATGGAAAAAAGGAAACACTGCAGGCCTTGTCCTCAGCAAGTCTCTTCAGTGATTCCTGGACCACTTCCACAGCTAAAATGAGCAGACTGAGAGGAAGGTGAAAAACATCTGCCTGTACACGCACAACTGACAGTGCTTCACTATCTTGAGGACCCTCCTTTCACAGATAGGGCATGAGTGTGCATTGCTTTTTTGCGTCAGTACTGTTTATTCATTCCTTCAGTCAGGCATCTTTGTTAATACTCACCTGGCAGAAAGAGTCAGACAAAGTTGTCTGGCTGCCACCAAACTTTGTGTCAGTTGAATATTCCTCTGAACTAAGCAGGGATTTGGCTTCTCAAGTACAAGAATGAGGGGAGCTGGTTGAAAAGGTAGCTGAATTGCACTGGTTTGCATTTCTAAATTGCCTAAAAGGTGGTGAAGGGCTGAAGCTTTTGTTTCTAGTCTCAATATATATGCATATTTAACATTTTCTTTGAATCATTTATTTTATATTAACAAAGGGGTTTGTTTGTATCATCATCAATCACTGATGATTTTTCCTGCAGCCCTTGTGCTCAGTACTTGCAATCCACTTGGAAGCAGATTTCTACAAATGATAAAAATCTCATAATTTAGAAAGGGCTGAGAAACTAGATAATTAGGTTGTTAAAATAGTGGTGATGGGCCAGATTCAAGTAAACTTTTCAATATGTCTTCTAAGGGGGCTAAATCTGACTTTAAAATCACAGTGACCTGGTTTTTTAACTTCCTTAAGAGTGTCATCAGGTGGTTATTAAAGAGCATACTGAAAAGATATTAAACCTAATCAGATTTAATCTGTTCCTCTGAAACCAGAAGGCAGCTGTTCTTTCAAGACAACGGAGTTGTGTGATCACCTCAATAAACAAAGCTTACTGGAGCATGAAATAAATGCTAAGAATAATACCAAAGGGCTGAATAACAGAGAAGCTGAAGCACCTGCTGATACTTTAGTCATGTATCTTCTGTCCTTTCTTCACTGTCCTCTGCATTGCTGCTATTTCTCTGCCTGGGGGAGAGTCCTTAAAACTGACTTACTTGGTTGTTCATAAATTCAGTTTTCCTTCTAGTGAATATGAGGAGGAGGAATAGAAACCTTTCCTGCTGCTGGGCAAATTGCAGACTGCAAATAGTAATTTTTCTGTCAGTACTCGTAGTACTACTCTTTCTCTTAACGTAATTGTCAGTGTGATAGAAATGGTTTCAGTGCCCTTCACAATTTGGGGGAGTTGAATGGGAACAGTCAGAGGTCTGCTCTAGCACACACACAGGCAAATGCAATTCCAAAAGGTCAAGTTTATGGGCACTTACTCAGGGTCCTGCTCTTACAGAGAGTGTTTCTATCGTACTGAGCAATTGAACCTATTTCTGGGTCTTCTGTGTGCTTGCAATTACTTTATTTTCATATTGGTTTTGAGATTAGATAGATCTGACATTCGGCTTCCTATTTTTGAAGACCTGACCATGCATAGCATTTTTTATATCAAAGATAAAGGAACTGCCAGTCCCCCTTGCAAGACCTCTGAATCAGGAGATTGGTGAAGGAACTGCATTTCATTGTTTAGTTGCTGGTCAGGGGGCCAACATATTTTATTGTTTTGTAGAGCTCACAGAAACAATCTGTAACATATAAATGACAAGTAAATGTAAAAAGCATTTTTGGTATTTTTTGCAGCAGTGTTTTTCTCTGTAAAATATGGCCATGTGTTTACAGCTCTGTATAAAGCATCACTAACAGGTTTGAAAATTCTGTTCTCTAATGTGAGTTTAAGCCCTATTTTTATATCTGAAAAAAGCTCTGTGATTTTCCTCTTTGCCTTACACCCTCCAAACAGCATGATCCAAGCTCTCCAACCCTCCTTCAGGCAAAATGTTCTCTCTGATAACAAAAGCATAAGCCCCAGAGACCATTAACACAATTATTACAGAAATACTCTGGATCTCTGGAGAGATCCCAGTACATAATTTAATGCACTTAAGTATTTTTACTCACTAAGTTTCCCAGACTGGCCTCAATCCCTGCCTGGGCAGTTAAAGGTGCTGCTTGTCTAAAGTCCTAGCCTTGGCTGAGCAGACTACAGCTAGAACCTCCAAACTGAAATATGGATTGTGACTGCTGCCTAAATGCTTTGTTGCTTCATATAGGAGAATCAGAATGTTGTGTGTCCTCTTGAAAGTAATTCCTCAGCAGAGTTTGACTTATATACCAGGCCACTTCCCCATGTGGTAGAACAGAGCTACCATCTGATCATGGTTTTCCTTAAAGGCATCTGTTCTTCCTTTTGTTTTCCTTTCACTTCTACATGTATTTGTCTGGCATTACTGGAAGAGAAACATATTTGCTCAGTGGCTTTTCAAAATACACAAGCTGTATGCTTATATAAAGTAGTAAATTTATCTTGTCCAAGCTGACAAATGCATTTTTTTGTATCTTGAGGTTTGTGTGCATTCGGCTGTCAAGCAAGAAAATTGCACAGCCCTTAAGTTTCAATAAAGATGTTTCTGAAATGTCTCTATGCCTGACAGAACAGATGTTGAGTCCTGGTCTGACCCTGTCAATTAAGTGAGCCAGGTGGCTTCTCACTTTGTTTACAGTTTAATACCACCAGCTAACACCAAATCAGTCTGTTTTATTTGCCACTATGACTCTGAATTGTCAGCAGCACAGGAGAAATGACCTCTACTGACAAGGGAGTGTTGGTGTAGAGGCAAGATTGGGGATCTCTTTTCCCCTAAGTGGCTAGTAGGATAAATAAAAGTATCTATTCTTTATACAAAATATCCCAAAAGATGTAATGGGGGCTCTTGATGTTGGCTTTTCAGCTCTCTAGACTGGCTCGCAACTGATGCAAAGGACCAGGTATCCTCAAGGAATTCAGGATTTTGTTTCTGGAGAGGTTCTTTCTATCCAAAGTGTGGACTACAGGAGTGACTTCTTGTGATCCCATTTGCCAAGGAAAACTACACTTCTCTGTGAACAATGTCATCTCAAACAATAAACTCAGCTGAAATATAAAAACAGAAGGCTAAATATTTTCTGTGTAGATACATAGCTAACTATTGCCAAAACTGAATAGAAGTCTCAGGGTAGCTTCAGTATTCATTGGATCAAATCTGAAGACCTCTTGCCTGACTGTTTTGTCCAAAGTTTTTGCTAACTTGTTTTAGGAAAATATTGTCAGATTGTGGAGGCAGGTCAGATGCATGTGCACTTTTTACTGAAGTTTTTTTCTGAGAAGAATTTATCCAAAGCTTGTCTCTTTTGTCCCTCTTGTAGATTGAGGGGAAAACCCAGTTACACAGTCTTTTTTTACCTCAGATCAGCCACTAGATGTAAGTGGTTATCTTCATCATAGCTAATTGCACTTCAGGACTCATTTTTTAAATTGCTGTTGGGGAGAAAAAGAGCTCCCTAATGGCAGGAGCAAGGGTGTTGGTTCCAATCCACATATGCCTGTTGTTCCAGTAGCCTTCCATGTTGCAAGACTGACAGCAGTCATTGGATAATCTAGCTTGCTTTTGAGCACATAACTGTTCCATCATGATTCATCTTCTGATCTTAGAGCAAGGCTATCAGCACAGAAGGAATTCCCAGGAATTACTTCTGGTTTTAGTGTCTCAGTGGTGGGATCTCTGCTAGAAAAGTTCAGTGTCTGGATGTGGGTTTGTTCACGTTGTCATTCAACCTTTGTGCCAACATCTGTTTGTGTGTTTCAGATATGTGAATATCTTAAGTGTGAGGGATTTAATTCCACATCTTCAGGCTGATGCTCCACAAGGGAGCTAAGGACAGATTTCCTATAGGATAAGCACCTTACACAATGCCATCTGGTCAGGCTCTGAACACGTTATCAGAGAAATCAGGTCACTGTGTGCCTGTGAGCAATCCTCAAACGAACGTGACTGGTCTGGCTTCTGCAGCCTCACAGCCACAACAGCCTCAGTTCTCCCAAGAAGCTCTCGCACCAGGCCCAGTTCCTGACAGACACTCAGGCTGCATCTGGGACGTTCCCTTAAGAGCCGACTGCTCCCAGCCACTCATACAGCTCAGGCACTCTGGGCTGATGATTTACACCTGCTGGTGCTCACCCTGACTCAGGGCTGGCAGCTTTATCGCAGTCTGGCAATAAAGCTAGGTCACCAGCTTGACCAAGACCACCATCACCAAGGGTCCACCGTAGCTACCGGTGAAATAAAAGGAGCGGGTACAACTGTGGTTGCCCAAAAAGCAATTCAATAGAGGAGCCAGCAAAAACAGAAGGCATACACAGTAGCCCCAGGGGGTAAAACTCTGGGGTGGGCGACCAACAGAAGACCAATGTTAAAGGGAACAGAACAAAGAACCTATGAGCAACAACGTAGCCATGTACAGAAAAGCAACTAACTAATCATTAACATATAACCTTATCTAGATGCAGTGATGTAACCCATATTAACATAACTAAACCCATAATCCCGTGCTTCTCACCATAACATGTCTAGATGTTCTCCTTCAGAGCACCCCACTTCTCAAGGCCTGAAGTTGATGCCTTCTGCATGGTCAGCCAGGGCCAACTCACTGTCAGTCCCTGCCTGACCAACTCCCACATCGGTCTAGGAGGCGTTGGGGCCCAAGCATTCAAAGGTTCCACCACAAAAATTTCCTGTTTGCTAACTTCCCACCAGGCACCTGTACAATCACTGAACATTGCTGTGCACTCCATTTGTGATGTGTGGTGCAGTCACAGCAATGGATGCATCCTGGCTCAAGGAACTCTGAGTGCAAAAGCCAAACAGCAGCAGGGTTTCTCTCAAGCACCTGACAATCAAGGTGCTGCTTAGGGCTGTGAAGAAAAGGCTTTTCTGCTGGGTTTTGTCGTGTTGTTTGGCCTTCAGCTCTGATGCCAACTTCAGGGGGCAAAAAGACATATTCCACCAGGCAAGCTTTGGTGCTTGCCTGGTCTCTGAAAATCAAATCTCTGTAACATGTGCTTCAAATTGTCTCCCAAAACTGAAGTGCACTGTCTTTTCTAGGTGGGTCCTCCACACAAAACTTCCTGTTTACTTTGTCCCAGAACCCTGTGTCCCAGTCAGTGCTACTTGTGTGGCCTGTTCACCAAGCAATGCTAAAACCTATTTGCATTAGATTTCTCCCCAAGGGATCAATATGCCTGTATAGGAAGACGTTTTCATTAGAGGAAAAAAAAAAAAAAAAGTGTGAAGAAGTCCATCTGTTTATGAATGCAATCAGAGAAACAGTGAGGTGATTAAAAACAAGATTCTGTATGAGCTGAGATAATGCAGCAGTGTCTTCAAGTCCTTCTTTAAAGTGTTCTTTTTGACTCAGTGGCTTTCCAGTTGTTAACTTCCATTACTTGGAAAACAATAAATGATGGCAACTGTCACTGAGTTCTTATCTTGACATTATTTGAATGTACCAAGGTTAAGCAATTCAGCATTTTCCTTTTACTTAGTTAAATATATCCCAATAGTGCTGCTTTATTCTGTACACATCTTCAGGAGTGTGGCTGATGAAAAGAGAGAAAGCACTGTGTGTGTCTTGACTTTAACCTTGTAAGCTTCACCTTTGATAGTCTTTGAAAGGAACTCCTCTTAAACTTCCATTTAAGTCAAGACTCAACAGCTTTTAAAACAGATCCTTGAGTCTGAGCAGTAAAGTCAGCTTGCTCTTCATAATTTTATTATAAAATGTGCTTTGCATTTTTTCCTGTCTTTTGAACAGAACTTTCTATTTCCTTCCTCAACACTCTTTCTATGCTTTCTTTTGTTCCTAAACATGTCAACTCTTTCTCCTTGTCAGTTCTCACTGAGTAGAAAATTAATATTTTGCCTCTTGGCATGATGGTCCTCCATCTTTGTCTGTGTGTGATCTCAAAGAAATTCTGCTGTCTGAATTTCCTCGAGTGCTGAGGAAATATTAATTTGTGTCCATGAATTTCTGTCCATGAGACTGTCTGGAGTGTATATTATCAAAAAAATATGCTGTAAAGTAGTGCTGCATTGCCTTTTTTGTTTTCAGACATTAATTTTGTACCAAGGACGCTTACAGGATTTGAACATCTCTGTTTCAAGGCCCTATACAATCATCTTAAAGTCACAGTATAAGAAGGGATTTTTTCTGTCATTTAATTTGTATTTCAGCATTCACTGCAATAACTTTGGACAGTGTGATCTTAGTTAGCAGTCGTGAAATTGTTTTCTCAGATATTTTATTCATTCCTCAAGTTAACATCTATTGTTGTGATTCTTGCTATGTAGTTCTCTTGATTTATCTTATTGATAGATTGTTAAAAAAAAAAGCCAAGTAAGTACAACATTTTGAGATAAAGTACTAGAAAGTGTGGGAGGAGATGGTGAGAGCACAGTGCTCATAGGTAGAGCTGTAGGAATGAAGAGATAATTTTTGGGCTCTCACCAGGTTGAACTACTTGATTTGAGACCATCGTACACACACTGATTGTAGAAATCTCTCCAGGCAAAGAGTAGATAGTTGATGGAAAATGTAAGTGGGAACAGAGCAATAGTCCCATGTGTTTTGGAGGTAAATTACTTGAAAGCTGAGTATTTAATATTCTTGTAATAGAAAATCTGTTGACCCATACCTTGTTTTCTAGGCTAAGGACAAGCACTGCTTTGGAACAAGGCTGCCTGGATACTCAGGTTTCCTCTGGACACAGCAATCCAAGGGAAAGGCTAGGGTATGCCCTGGCCAGTTGGATCTCCGTGCCCTAACAACGTAAGGGTATTTTACCCGAGTAAAATCCAGGGGCTGCATCAGCCCCTGTGGCCAAAATGCAGGTGTGGTGCAGAGCTGATCTCTAGCAAGGGCCTTGGTTCACCTGTAGTCTTTGCATTCATGCCATTCCTGTACTGAGCAGCTGAGTTTGGTCAGACATGGCCATGAAAGGAGCATGTTTCATTTTCATCCATCCCCTGGTTCAAGAGGTCATGTTACAGTCTTGTAAGCAGGACATCCACACAAGGATGTCCATGGCATGCACACCAGACAGAGATTTATGGGGAGAACACAAGTGTTTCTTTGCTCTGCCTAAACAAGTCTTCTTATTTTTCTCAGCCACACTGAGTAAAATATAAAATCTTGATTTATTCATTATTCACACCCCAACTCTGAGTTATATGTATAACTTTTACAGGCAAAACAATGAACAATACTAGTTCCTTCATAAATAACTTGGACTGCCTGTCTGCTGCTAAATGGCATCCTTCACACAGATCTGTGTCATGCTCCACAGCACCACATCCATCACAAATCATGCTGCTGAAGTGAATGTAGGCTATCTAAATATACCTGGATATTCTAGGGACTATTTGTTCATTTTGTATCCCTGTCAAAAGAAAATGAGGAGAGTGATTCGTATCTCCAAAGAAGAAAAGTTACTGAATTGTAAATGGATTTTGCAGTGGTCTTTAAAAGCCTCTAAGCTACTAAAATGGATAGCAGGAACTTTAATTACTTAGCAGCTGCAGAAAATGTTCCCCTTTCCTCAGTTACCTGCAGCACCTTTTTTGCAAATGCTATAAAACACTTTTTGGCAGATTAAAACCAGGAGAAGCTGTATCTGAGATGAAGTTACTTCTTTTTCCCAGGAACTCCCCAAACCTCTGCTGCCACCCACAGTGAATGACAATAACTCATGATAAATCATGCAGGCAAATGTTCTGAGATTTTTGGTGAGTAGGCTAGCATTTTTTTTTTTTCTGATGGGATGAAAGCATCATCTCTTTACCTGCGTGGAAAAAGTGCCCACCACATTTTGTTGGGAAAGCACTTTGTTGACTGTTTTAAAGCCACTGTAGAAATGCTAAAACTGGTAGATATTTGGTGTCTGCTTTTCCTCTGTTTTTCTGAAATTGTAATTTCTTAATTCCTTTGGAGATAAGAACATCATAGCTGAGTTTCTGTTCTTGTTATCCAAAATAGGGGGAGTTCAAAGGGGCTCAAGCTGATATAATGCTTGTAGTCACCTCTCTAAATCTTGGTTTTCCTTCCCATGAATGGGGAATGTTTCCCTTCTTCTGCTCTGTGGGCATATCTTCCTTCCTGAATCAGTTGATTTACAAAGTCTTTTTTTATGCTCTGTGTTTTATCAGGCTGAATTTTTTCTGCTGAGGGTGCTGAAATACCGGCACTGGCTGCCCTGAGAAGCTGTGGATGCCCTGTCCCTGGAAATATTCAGGAGCAACCTGATCTAGTTGAAGATGTCCTTGCTCATTGCAGGGGCTTGGACTAGATGAGCTTTAAAGATCCCTTCCAACACAAACCATTCCGTGACACTACCCAGTTTTCAGCATTGTCCTGCACACTGCTGAGGTTTAGTGGAGCTGCAATATGGAAAAGGTGTGTAGACAGCTGAGTTACAACTCATGTTGTTCTTTAAATGCCTTAAACCAAACAGTACAGTGTCACTTTCAGCCTGGAATTACTGAGAGAGGTTTATAAATTCAACCAAGATCACTAATGATCACATCACTATCTTTTGATTACTTTTATGGGACTTTAATAATCTTAGGCTGATTATATATAGACTGTCTGTGCTAGATATAAAAACTGAACTTAGACCCCCATGTGTGAGAAAGGTAACAATGAACTCATTTTCCTTTTAGTATGTTAAATTCATTCAATTAATAGCAAGAGCGTAACAGTGAGAGGAAGAAAGAGGTGTTCATTTGTTTGCATTTTAATCTGTCATGACTACCAAAAATTCCATGTCATTTTAACAAATTTGCATATCCTAAGTGATGGGAGTAGGCTGTGTAGAGATGCATAAACTCTCATTTAGGAGGTGTCATATTTGTTCTGGCAGCTGGGAGGATCAGAGTTTGGTGATAATGGCCAAGGACCCAAGCACACGTCTCTAATTAGATTTAACCACCAAAAAGTAGGACTGATTCTCATTTGTAGTTCCTACTGAGCAATGTTTGATGTATTGCAAGTCTGGTTTATTCCCATAGCTGGTAATTCAAAATATAGAGATAAGCATTGAAGACTTCTGAGGGACTTCAGTCTTCTCTCTCCTGCCAACAAACTGGCCCAGGTTCTTGCAGATTCCCCAGTTCCTATAGTTTCTCCCAGCAATCAGACAGAAGGTATGGTGCTGCGCTAGGAAAATGTAAAATTTGGGTCATGTAAAATCCTTCACCACCAAACCCAGCCATCTGAAATGTCATCAACAGCTGCTTTCTGGATTTCCTGCATCATCTGTATTCTGTATTAATGGAAATTGGTGGAGTGATGATATGCCCCAGTACAAGTCATCTGTCAGTCCTTTACAGGGAGATTTTAAGGAAGGGGAATGATGTAGTTTGGGCAGGCAAGGGTGTTTTGTTTGGTTTGTGGTTGGAGCTGTGGATTTAACTGTCTCAGCTCTGGTGAAACAAGAGCACTCTGACCCCTCCCTGGTACCAGCCAGGCAGCAAACACCCAAGCAATAAGTGTAATCATTTCATTTACCTTACCTCAGCATGTCCTGCTGCTCTTAAGGTGTTTGGAGATCAGCTGAGACAATTCTTGCTCACACCATGCTGTGGGACTTGCTACAGAACTGACCCTTCGGTGTGCAAGGGACAGCCCAGCTGGGGCCAGGGTTGTTAGGGTGTGATAGTTTATGTCAGGCCCCTTCCTTTATTTTCAAGCTCCCAATCACTTTCAAAGATGTAAGAATAGGGAGGGTTTTGAGAAAATTTGACTGAGGCTCCACTTCTCTCCTTTGCAGAATTGTATTAGGAATTCTGAGTGAACTCTGCTGTTCCTAATGCCTCCAGGTATCAATGGTAAGTCCCACAGCCCCTTTTAACATGTGATTTACAAAGAGAAGGCCACAGTGTGATTTGGTGTCTTTCTGCACATGCTGAGGTTTATGTAAAGTGTGCAACACTTTTTATGTTGAATTTTTTTACACACACAAATGTGCACACAAGAAATGCTGAATACTCCCCTCCAGGGTAATACCTAATGTCATATACAGCCCGAATTCAAGGACAAGCATATAAAAAAACGTATCTTGAACTGTTGTTACGTGAGTGTGAACTTTATTACTTATCAATACTTGTCCAGAGCCTAGAAAAGAAGAAAATGGAAACATAAAATCTGAAGACAGTATGAAGCAAAAAAAGCAAAGCAGGACAGTGGAAAAATAATATCTGCTATTTCTTTCATTTTATTTTTCTCATGATTTTTAAATTGCAAATGCATGTAAGCATCCAAAACCTGATCGAAATGCAACTCATGCGGACCTCCCATTTATGTGCCAAGCAGGCATTCCCCAGGTGGGCAGCTCTAATGTGATCACCCTGAGGTGGAAGGGCCACCCACCATGTGGAGAGGGTAATTTCTCTCCGTGCCCTCTGCTCAGCCTGCCAGCACGGGTGGCAGCAGGTGCCAGCTGGCATTCCAGTGCCACAGCAGGGCACTCCCTCCCTCCCAACCTCAGCTGTGAACAGCCCTGCCAGCGCCCCCACCCCCAGCTCCTGGTGGCACTGCTGTGCTCCTGGGGAAGTTTAGGTGCCATTTCATGTGGGCATCTCCTGCCGGTTCTAGTCTGGCCATCATTTTAGGATGTGCTTTGGGGCTGGGCTCAAGAGCAGCTGTCTTTATGGGACCCACAATTCCCCCATACAGGATTGTGTAAACAGAAAAGGCTCAGCTCTAAGTAGTGGTGAGAGTCCCTTTCTTGTCATCCATATTTGATTAAGGAGGACTACTAGTCTTAGGCTTAAAGTTTAGGGCTAAAAAAATTAACATGGTGGGGCCCAGGATTTTACAAGATTCTCAAAGAGATGAGGGATAACAGGGCAGGAGCTGACCTTGTGTGTGGCTGGTTTTGTGTCTGTCCTCTGTGCCCAGCAATGATCTAGTTTCATGTTGGGAAGTAGCTTTGTCTTGGGGGAAGAAAAGCCTCCATGGCTCAGGGCATCCCAGGAGGCTTCTCAATCCACAATCCAGCAGCTTTACAACCATGCTGCACTGGCCCCAGTACACCCCAGCTGTGGTCAGAGGTGGGGAAGTCTGAAAAATATTCATTGCATTATTGTAGAATCATTCAACATTTAAACTTCTGGTGTATAAAAATTCAGGTTGTCTTACAAGCTCCACTAGATATTGCTAGACAGCGACCTGAACTGTTGTTCTGAAGATATTGAATCTTTTCTGGATGTTTTTCATACTGAATAGTAAACAAAACCCTGGGCAACCAGCTGGTCCAGATCAGGTGGGTATATTTGAGATCAGATGGGTATATTTCATTCTTCTTTTATGTTTCTTACTACTCAATATGCTAAAAATGTATGAAATAGAAAGTTTCTTCTACATAGAGAGAGGGATCCTTCCATTCCCAAAAATTTTGGAACAGAAAGTACTGCTTTCCTGAAACCCCCTCCTGCCCCTTTGGAAGAAAAGGAGAAAATTCAGCAAAATGAGCCTGGATCCATGAGCTGTATTGGTTTTAATCAAAGTATATTTTCTGACAGAAAAAGCTACTCTGTCAAATGTTGCTGTGTTAGGTATGGATCTGACTGTGCATAGACACATATTAGTTAGGTTTTCAAACTGTAAGGGGATTAAGAGCTCAAACTCATTGAGATTCAGGAGGGAGGCATTTTGCTTCCTTGGAGATGCAGGCCCTAGAGATTCAGATCCCCAGGGAATGCAACCAGGGGAACAGACAGCTATTAACTTTGACAAGAGCTCTCCATCACTTCTTCTAGGAAAATACTCTGTAGGAAAAAAGTGTGTTGTTAGTTCTGGGTTGAGGAGGCAGATGAGAAGACATTTAGGTGCTATTTATGGGGTTTTTTGGAGTACCATGCAGGTCTATTTTTGTGATTTTATCAGTGGTTTAATACTATTTTTGACAGAGGTGGGAGGATTAAATCTGCAACAGGGACTAAATTTATATCCATCTTCTATATGTGTATCTGCTGCCACATAGTTTTCAGCTTTGGATCCCCATACGATGAATTTAAATGTACTAAAAATATGTTTGTTTTTCATAGTTGCCTGCTGCAGGTTTCCTTGAGCTTTACAGGCCCCTGCTGCAGTCACAGATCAGTTCAACGTGGAGCTTTTGTAAATAGTGCTTTACAAATATAATCATTCAGAGTCAGAACAAAGGTCTGATCCCATAGGAGATGGTCAGGAAGAGATCAAGATGTCAAAGGGCCTTCCCCTGGTTTAACTTCTGAGCTTCTGGCAGGTGAAAATGTAGTGCTGTACTGAACCAGGGTTTGCATCTGTGTCATCACATTTGTTAGTCATAGTGAGCCCAGTGTTCATTAATTTGTCTGATCCATCTGCAGCCCTCTTCAGTCTTTTGCTCTCTGTACCATTCTCTGACAAATTCCATTATGGGTAGCGAGTTTTGTTAACATTGGCCCAAGAGTTTTGCCTTTCCCTTTCTGAGAGCTTTACAGTTGATTTGTTCAGCAGGCAGAGATGTCCTGCCAGCAGCACTATAGATCCCAGTGTATCTGCAGAGCCCACAAGCCCTGTCCACAGCATGGGAGCAGCACTGTGTCTGCAGCATTTGTTCCCCCTGCAAAGGTCAGGGTAAGGCACACTATAAATGTGTGACAGGATCTAACTGCCAGCTCCTTCTGTAGGAAAAATATATTGGAGCTGCCCAGCCTGTCCCTCTCCTCCAAGAGTGATGGAAGCTCTCCCTGGGGAGCTGCCCATCCTCAGCTCTGCACCCCGCAGGCCAGGGCTGGGAGGGGAGACTCTGTCTGTGGGGTTGTGTTTAGGCAACAATGACCTGCTCCCTTCTGAAACTCTAGCAAACAGTGATGAAACATGTGGCTGACTGAGGGAGCCAAAGACCTTCATTATTGCTCTGTGTGAAGCTCTGCACCTGCTTTCAGTGTTTCCACTGCATGTGCCCCCCTCACCTGTGCCACTGCAGCAAGGGTCACTGCCAGGCAGCACCTGCAGATCCTGCCACTTTTTAAAGCACCGTGATGGGGAACTCTTTGACTGATTCATTTCTTAGACATTTCTTTCACTCTGACAATTAAATAACCCAGAAAACTCCATTAACACATCCTTAAAGGGCAAGTGCTTTGCTGCAGGTCAGGTTTAAACAGCTCAGCCCCAATGTAAACATCTCGGTGCTTGGCAGCCAGGTGCTGCAGAATCACAGTCACAGAATTGCCTGAGCTGGAAGGGACCACGAGGGTCATTGAGCCACCTGTCACTGATGGAGCTCCTTTTAAGCAGGTTGATCTGTGAACATCCTCAGTGTGGCTGATTTTTAACCATACAATATATTGAAATATATATATTTTTAGTTAGTGCAAACACCTTCTGTATGTCAAAACAAGGAATTTTTAAAAGCCACGCTGTTAACTTTTTTGACGTGTTGATGGTTAAACACACTTCTTAGTATGTTGGAAATTTCCTTCTGAAAGTAATAGATGCTTTCAGCAATTCATGCAGTTTAAGAGTGAAATTATCAGGCCAACTCAAAAAGAATATTTTGACTTCTGCACTTTTAATATGCAATGTTGTGTATTTTGTTATCATAAGTGCTTTCTTTAAAATGGTAACAATAATTTCTACTGTTTTTGCTAATATTAGATTTTCTTCTTTTGTAGTTTCTCAAGATTACCAGAGCTAAAATAAAAATAAACTTCTTTTAGCTCTTAAAAACAGGCAACTGGCTTAGAGAATAAAATACAGAGCTCAGAAAGAAAACAAATTTCTACTTTACCTTCTCCCTGACTTGGACAGCAAAAATACAGCACCAACAGAAAAACATAAGAGTTACACTGAGTCCTCCAAATCTTGTCTCAGAAATGAGTCCCACAGCTCCCTGCAAAGTAATTGGTCTAATTAGGTGGTAGGAAGGAGCTTCTTTAAATTCCTCAGAAATTAAGACGTGTCATCCGCTTAACATCTTAGCATCTGTTACTGCCTCTTCCACATTTCTCTGCTACATCAGTCTGAAGAACACTTTCCTGGACTTTTCAGAGAGATTTAAAAAAATAATAAAATAAAACTAAAAAAACTAAACCCTTATAACACAGAAGAAGTTGGCTCTTTCTTCAGTGGGATGAAGCATGTAAGGCATTTCACCCCCTCCTTATTTCTCAGTTTGGTGCATGTTTGCCTGGGTGAGTACAATAATCACTTTACTAAGTAAAAATATAGGAGAATACAAGCATAACCTTAAATCCTGTAGTTATCCTTACTGATGTGATCATGCTGTTCTGAAATATTTTCCTTGGCTACTGGTCCTTGTGCAAATGTTACCCTCTGTGTTTATATACTTGCAGTTTTGTTTCAAATGGGCTATTTTTAATCTCTAACAGTCAGTCAGTAGAATGACAACTAATTTGTTGTTTTTTTGTTTTGTTCTTTTTTAACTTTGCTGTTGTCTGGCAGCAAGTAAGTATTTAATTATGGCTAATTGCTCATGTAGTAGGCATAATTTTAGGGCAGGATGTGCTTAGAGACCCAGTAAGAATACTGGGTAAGGTACCAAGGCAATGGAGAAAGTTTCAGGCTTGTATGTGTAGAGTAGAGGAGAGGTGTTCCATCATTGCAAGCTGAAGAAGTTAATTTTTCATTGAAACTGTCTGGAACTGGTTGAGATTTTTTAGGGAGATCCTGCTATTTGTTTTGTTTTTGTTGGTTTGGAGGTTTTTTTTATATACTCTCTATTTCCTGCTGTGTAAATTCTGGCACAGTGGCATATAGAAGTAATTTTATTAAAAATATCTATACAGATACAGTTCTGAAAGTCCATTGCAGCAACTGGGTGTATTATGCACTCCTGGTATTCCCAAAACAGCTCCTGTTTACTGAGTCAGGTAACAGAGCCAGCCAAATAGCTGTCACCTACAAAATGCTTTTGTTTGGTTTCTGTTTTGTTTTAATTACAGTTCAGGCAAATTATGCCCCCTATTTCTTTGATAATGGAGCCAGAAGCACAAATGGGAACATGGCACTTCTCAGCCTTTCGGAGGACATGCCTGTTGGTCAGTATTAAAATTTCTATGTTTAAACTGTGAAACTGAAGTTGCTTGCTCTTATGATTAACATATATATTTTCTTATAGGTTGTTGTTATATGCTGTGATCTTTTATGTTTTTCTCTCAAGCTTTTAACTGGCCTCAATTTAAAATGACATGTTTGAATTGTAGCTGCAATTTAAAACGTGATTCTAGCTCCCTCTTATTAGTTCTACCAATCTATTCACAGCTTCAGAGCACAGACCTTTGGGGTCAGAAATAAATTCGTGGTGAGAGGCTTCTTACCAATTCTGTAAATGCTTATAAGAAGAAAGCCTAATTTCTAGTAATTTTATCAGCCTTGTTAAAAGCAAGCTGTACATTGAAAAGGAAGGGACATGATTTTTTTCTAAACACATTTTTAATTTTTTCATACAAATGGTAGAAATTTTTTTCCACTTGCAGTGAAAATTGCTTTGTCTAAATAACTGATGTTTTTTAAAAAGGTTTAGTTTTGTTCTATGGAAAATTCAAAAATTGATACAGTTTTCAGATTTCAGCTCTCTGAGGCAGGTCTATTTATGCTTCTTTTAACTTTAGTGCACTAAGAAAAGTTAAATAAGAACAAAAGATGATTTATAATCAATATTTTCTGTGGGGGAAAAATGATCTCCTAACACCTGAACAATTACATAAAAAATATATTAAGTGATGAACATCACCTTTAGTTCAAACTTTGCACTGAGATTTTATTTAGGATTTTCTTCTGTTCATCCGTAGCTTTCACAGGCTAAACCAGAAAAATATTTGGGTACCAAAGCACCCCTTTACCTGTGCCTCATGCAGAGAGCTATGGCTGCACAGGGGGTGCACCCAAACACCCCCTCCCAGGGCTTTGGCAGCTGGGGAAGGGCAGGATGAGGGAGGGATCAGAGGGCACAGCCTGCTCTCAAAGTCTGACATTGCCACCCACGCCTTCTTAAACCAGACCAAGGTCACTCTCTGTGCTGGGGAGCAGCTGCTGGGTTTGCTCAAAGTCTCCATTTCTGACCCAGTGGTGTTAATGTCATCCAGGACCCACCCTGGGCCTGCTAGAGGGTGGGCAGGGGGGTATTTGGAAGCAGCAAATTCTCCTTTATCTACTCAGCTTTAGAAGAGGAGGGGGAGAAGGCAGCACATTGTGTAGAAGTGACACATCCTGATGATGAACTTAAAAGGAGCTTGCTTATGATGCAGCAGGAATTTGCTATAAGCTTGGGCAAGCTTAAGCTGAAACCTCAGCTTGAAGGCCAGCAGTAATGTAGTAATGTAGTGTCACTTGCAAAAGCCAGAGGCAGACTGAGGAGCTGCTATTTTTGCTGTATTTCTGCCTGGATTCTCATGGAAACCACACTTAGTTCAGCCTTGGCAATCCCTACAGTTCTGCTGATTGCTGGAGTTAGATTAGCCAGTGAAATCACTTGTCCAAGTGTAGATAAGGCTTGTAATGCCAGACAGCAACAAAATGGGACCCCAACTCAGTTTGTTTGGGGTGGTGCTTGCCAACTCCACCGCTGAAACCTCAGGCAGTACAGTTCGCTTGCCATCCCACTCCCACTCCCTGGTGTGGTGCCAGCCTGCAGACATTTACAGAGCACCAGCCTCTCCCTGCCACCACTGGGAGCCTCCAGGCACCTACGTGGGGATGAGGAGCTAAGGATGGCACAGAGCCACAACATGGGCAAAAACGTCCCCCCTGTCAGGACTGCAGTGCCACATGGTCTTTCAGATGACAGCACTCCCTGCTGCAGTGAAGTACAGCAGTAATTTCCACTGCATCTGATCTGGTGCTCCAGCTGCCAGGAAAAGGACAGTGTGCCTCCACAGCAAAACAGCAGTGGGAGGGATCAGAGCCCTTGTGTTAGTGCTCTCCTAACTAGCCTGGGTAAGAATAATGAGATGTATGTGATGGGCTTCTGTATGTGCTTTTGTAGCATTAGCAACCAGACTAGGGACATACAGGTCTCTGGAGAGCTTGTGCTTTGCTTGCAGCAGTGATAAAGCTCAGGCTGCTCTGTCTTGAGAGCTGCTGTGCCTCCTGCCTACTAGCTTCATCCAGAATGTGCTTACAGGTGTTTAAATTGGATGGCTTGTACTTCTAATTTGATGTATAAATGTGCTTTAAAAAACAAGAGAGAAGCAGCTTCTCTCTGAAAGCTCCAAACCACCTGTAGAAACCCTTGGGAAAGAGAGATAAGACCTTACTTCTGAGAAGAACAAATTTGGTTGCTTTGTCACACAGCTTCCAGTGCTTCTTTGGGCTAATTCCCAGAATATCTTAACAAACAGCAGTAAGTACTGCAAGGTCCTCTCTTCTGAAAGCACTTTCAGAAGTTCCATTGGAACATGGTTGTTTGGGATTTGCTTAACACAGGCTGCTGCTGCCCATGTCAGCACAGTCACTCCTCGGGGAGGCTTTGGCAGAGACAATCACAGGGAAGGGCACAAACAGCACTGACACTTCAGTGCTGCAGTGCTGGGTGTGCTTTCAGCCTTGTACAGGGCAAGAGGACCAGAATTCACATCAGACCACAGCCACATCTTTGTGCCAGAGCTCAGTGCTAAATGGCTACCAGGCTGGCCCTTTCTGTGGCACTGCAGAGGAGACTATTGTTCTTCATCACTTGCTCTGATCTCCAGAAGCAGGAGAAGGAATCTGGTCTCCCATGTCCATGTGCAGTCTCAAGCATCCACATTCCTGCAGTCGTCTCTCAGGTTGAGCAGGATGATCAGTGACAAAAAAGGGGGAACAAAAACTTCAGAATCGTTGATTCTGGATGGCTTCAAATTTATGTGCTGCAAAAATGGGCAGGCTGCTATTAGATCTTCCCTGTCCTTACATAAAGTTTGGAGTCATGGGCAGGATGCTTTTCTTGGCTGTAGCTGGTGTCTGATCTGTGCAGTGCCACAGACAGCAGCTTTAATAAACCTCCAGAAATTTTACAGTCCTTGGCCCTGCTGAGATTGCAAGTGGTTGGCAAGTAGTATGTGTTAGTTATATTCCCAGACATCTGTAGGCAAGGGACATGCAACACTTGGGAACACTGAAAGGATGTGGTGGATTCTCTGTGTGACTGTAGAAAGAGAAATTGCAGTTCTGCAGCAGTGTGAACACACCAAATGCATTATCATTCTCATATCATCCTTAACTTGACCTTCTTTTCCCTTGCCCAGTTTTACTTATTTACAGATAGTTGTAACTTGTGTACCAAGTTGTCATAAAACCAGACAGTACAATTTCTGCATGAATACTTGAAAGTACCTGCAAATTCCCAGACCCTATTTATTGTTGCAGGACATGAGACCCCTCAGGGTAAGAGGGGCCAGAACAGCAGCCCCTTTCAGTGTCAGATTTAAGAAGAATGGGAGAAGATATAAACTGAAATAGCAATTGTTGCTTGTGGTTTGGCAGGGCAGGTGGGTAATTAGCTCTTTGCATGTGTACATACAAAATGTGCATGTGCTCCTAATCAAGGTCTTAAGGCAGTAGTGGGATGCTATTTCAGGTTGTTTGTTTCATCTTACCTCATAATCCCTGTAAGCCTCATAGTGGGGACGGAGTGGGGCTGGGAACAGCTGCGGAGCAGGGGATTGAAGTATACTCAGAAGGCCTAAGTTCATTACTCTCTCAAAGCCCAAACATCATCAGTGCTCTGTAGATCTCTGCATGATCTCCTTGCATTCCTCTTTATGTTTATTCCCTTGTCACCAAGAAGGCACTCCTCCCATTAAAAGCCAGTTTGCAGTGGCAGTTCTTTGATCAAAGCTACAGCTGCCAGCCACCCACCACTGAGTGACTGATCCCTTCAGATCCCTTCATCCTTCAAGCCTGACCTGTTCCTACCCGCTCCAGGTCTCCTTTCTTCCCATCATTCACAGCTGACTGTGGAGAGCCTTCTTGACCCTGTGGTACTTATTATTCTTTCCTTGTTTCTGTCACCCTGGTCCACATCTAGGAAAGCTAGGAGCTACCAGGACAGAAGTGTTAAACACAGCCTGCCTTCTGCACCCCTGTGGCAGTGCCAGCAGTGCACAGAGCAAAGCCTCCTGCAAAGCTGAGCACTGCACAGAGATGCTCTAAGGACTCACAGGTGTTACAGCCTTCAATTTTGTTTTGATTCTTCTGACAGAAACTGCAGATACATCAGAAAATTGCACTCAGATGGCTTCTCCTTGGAGCTGGTAGCTCTGGGTGCCACAGGGACATATTGCTGCTGTCTGTGGGGTGATGATCCGGGCCCCATGCTGAGCCCGTGCTGCCATGTCCCAGCTCTCCATGACAGGCACTGGCAGCTGCAGGCTGTGTTTCAGCTGCTGCTGCAGCAGCTGTGCCTTTTGGGCTGCTGATCCTGCCATGTCTGCCTTGCCAGCCAGCTGCTGCACCAGGGGTCAGGGAGGGAGCAGTCACCAGGCATGGTCCAGAAGGAGCAGTCTGTGAATGGGAAAGGAGCCGACTTTGGGGTAATCATGGTGTGTGTCATGACCTCCAGGAGCCTGAGCTCCCCTGTGCTTGGGGTGAGTTTGGTGTGAAAGCAGCAGTCTATAGCTTCATGTCCACTGTCCATCTCCTTTTCTGCTGGGGTAATGGGCCCTTCCTTGGCTGAGACATGTGGAGAGCAGGCACGTGGCCCTGGGCAAGGTGGTATTTGCTGTGACATTAGGAACAGAGGTGTCCTGTGCTGGGAGCACAGCCATGCATCCCTCTCAGCATCTTGTTAACAGATGTCAGCTGTGGTGGCAAAGGACTGAGCATGAATCCAAAATGTGCTTGGCTTGTTTAACTCACAGGGAAGGGATCTGATTGCTGGGTGTTGCACAGCAGAGAGGCAGAGCGTGTCTTCAATGAGAGAGCAAAACCAGCCCCAGAGCTCAGGGCAGAGACTGTGATTAAATTTGAGTCAAAAGTGAAGTAAAATAGAGCAATGGCATCATGAGACAGCCCAAGTGGCAGAGCACAGAGCAAATGACTTTTAAGATGGAATAGAGAAACAGAGTGGAAAAGCCTGGCATGGCTCCTGGGAGGAAGCCACAGCAGGGAGCAGCAAGTATATCCCCAGGACTCCCCTGTCCCAGCCTGCTGCATCATCCCCTGGGTACTCAGAGTATCCAGCTCTTCTAACTGTGGCATTTGCCATATCCTCAAGTAAAGATTTTTCTATTCCCATATTTTTATGACAGGGGGAGGCTGTTTATTTGGTATCCTCTGGTAAGATTTTAGCCATCTTTTTAATTTATTTCCTTTTCAGCAAGTAGAGGCAGCGCACTGAGAACAGATTTTTAATTGGCATTAACACTGCATTGAGAAGTGTTCCTGGGGGTGTTAATGATATGGAGAGTACTGTGCAGTGAAATTACAATTTGTAAAAAATAAGGAATTGTAATGAGTTAGAAAAAATATTTTGATCCACAATCTAATTTAAAAGGCATGCGAGTATTTTGTATTATGAAAAATGAAGCATCAGCTTTAGCTAAAAAGCAAACAGTCCAGTGTAAAGATCAATGAAGTCCATCATTACTTGCTCAGAAAGCTCAGTAATCTCAGTCTGTACCAATATCAATGTTTCTTCTCACACTTAGCAGCAAGAAAGTTCCTGTCTTCCTTATAAGAAAATTCTAAGAAATGTAGGAAAGGAAGCTGTGAGATTTAAAGAACAAGCCCAGGTTCAAATGGGTTCACATAAACTTCCAGTGTGTTGTTCTCCAGCCCTGTACCTCCTGAGGAGTGGTTTGCATTTGTGTACTGCTGGTATGGGTGTTTCAGGGCAGGCACAGCCACAGCAGAGATCTTGTGCCTGGTGGTTGCTCTCAGGCTCGGGAAGAGCCCAGATGTGGTGTCCATCCTGTTTGTCCCTGGCACAGAGAGCACTGCTCAGCAGCTGCTGCAGACATCCACACAAGCTGGAAACAGGCAGCACAGTTTGCAAGTTGCACATTGTGGCAAGTGCAAGGGACAGGAAGAGGCAGGAAGAAGAGCAGAAAAGAACTGAGAAGCAGAGACAACCAATAGCCAAAAAAAGACTGCAGAAAAGCACTATTTTTATAGGGATATCAGGGAGATTATGACAATTGACACATTAAATCTCCAATTGGACCCAGCCATGATATTTAGATAAAGCTTTTGAAAAACAAGAATAAGTGAGTCAGTGATGGTGCTGCAGAACCATCCACAATTTTCAAATTTCTGTCCTTTACACAGACAGTTGTATCAGGAAGCAGGTGTCCTTTCAGGATACTATTTTATATCAGTCCCAGTTAATTCCTCTCCTTTCATTTTCTTGTGTTTAGAGAGTTGTTACAGTCAGAAGTGTCTCATCATACCATTGTCTTTCCTTAATAATTTTCAGGGATCACAGTTACAGATGTGTTGTTATTTTCCATTCTGTTTTGTGGGAAAAGTACAAGAAAAATGTGGAAAAATATTTTGTAGTTTTGTGAACTGTTTTGCAAGTCTTGATTATTTGTTGGCTGGCTGAACCAGCTTGTAACAGGGTCTCTTGTTAGTGCTCTTGTGGTTTTTGCAATGTAACATTTTTCTGTATGAAGTTGCCCAAATATTGCCCTGGTAATTATCATATGAGAGTTTGCTCCTAAGGGAACACAGATTCCACATGGTTTGGTATAATCTCTTGCTATAACAAGAAGCCAGCCATGCTTTGGAAATATCACCACTGATGGCTGGATGCCCCATGTCCATAAAGGTCTCTGAGGAACTTCACAGTTTGCATGCCAAGGAAGAGGGAAATGAGGTCCAAAAGGTTGCCTCAGAAAAGTGAGGAAACCTTCAAGAAGCTGACTTGTCAGTGGTGTGGGCAAAGCTCTAGAATTAAACACAAGCTTACAGATCTGGTCAGTGATCTATGCTACTGAAGAGAGGAGATGAGGAAAATTTATCACTTTTGAGTACTGAATTAAAAACCTGCCAAGCTCAGGACCAGAGTAGTTCAAAACTGAGAGTCTTGGTGTTCTTCCTTAACTTTATTCTAACTTTCTTAGCAGGGATCCTTGGGTTGCATGCTGAGCAAAACTCACTAGTAACCAGTGAGCCACTTGGCTGCAAGTGCAGAGGGCTTTGTCAGATGTAAAGCACAGTTTCTGTGCTTAACCTCTGCAACCTGGATATCTCAGGTAACTTACCCAAGGCACAGTGGATTGGAAGGAAACAACAGCAGTGATTTGTATTTCAAGCTCAATTAACTGGTGTTTGTAAACTGCTTGAAGTTGTTTGGATTGAGGTGTTAAAGCACAGTAGAATGACAGACATGTAAGTTTAAAATATAATGCTAATAAACGCTCTCACCATGCTTTGAAAATATGAGTGTTACAACTCCCCCAGGAATTATAATTTAAAATACACCAAGTCAGTTTAGTGGAAAAACTGGCACCAACTTCTCAATGTTTAAAAATAGAAATAACAATCTTTCCCCAGCTTCTGAAGGAAATACATTGATGAGTTTGAAAAATTTAATAATTGGTATGAGCATGAGTGGGTGTGTCAAGTAAAGAATTTAATGAGAGAGAGCTAATGAGTGGGAGTGAAGTAGGAAAGAAGACTTTTGCATTGATTAACTCTGAAAGTGGGAAAGTATGAAAATGTCCTTGCACCTCCCAAGATTCAGAGCTCAGATCCAGTCCTGCGGGAGCTCTACCCTGAAGGGAGATTGCCAGATTCTCTGAATGCTAGTTTGCAATTCTTTTGTTCCTACAAAGAAGAGGTCTGTGAGGGCCTTTTGGTACTGCTGAGATTGTCACACAGTTGTACAATTGCATCACTTGTGGCTCACCTGGGCTGAAAGCTGGTGAAGAGCTTGTCACCTAGATAAACCCTTGGATATGAACAGTATTGACCTGGATACAGCTCCACAGGAAAGGGCCTCAAGTGACAGAAACCAGCACTAATGAACTCAGTTTAACCAGCTGGCTAAAAAGCTCCCACCAGGACTATTGAACTGTCTGCTTATCCCTATTTCCCAGTAAGTGGATTTGATTGACAAAACCTTCTCCTGCTGCAGGGCAGCCAAGTTCCTTAGGAACAGACCAGTGAAATACTCACTGATTGAAATAACCACAGGGAAATGCTGTTGAATACCAATCTTTCAGGAACCCATGTGTACACTCTGAATGGAACTGATCCAGAAGGAGATCCCGTGACATATGATCTGACCTATGAAGCTGGATCAAGACGTTACTTTTCTGTTGACAAGAACCTTGGAAATGTTACTTTGATCGAGGAGCTTGACAGAGAGGTAAAATAAAATGGCACCACTCCAGGTGTTTGTGGAATTTCTTTCTGTGTAATTTGATCTGAGGCTTTGAGGGAAAAGGCCAGTTTATTAGCCCCTGAAGCATTTAATATACTTTGCAATTCTAAGACATTATACTTCCCCCTTCATGTTGCATTCCAGTTGACTTGTGCCACTAACATTGCTGTCAAATTTTTTAGCTGCTGTCTGTCCAACTTTTTTTTTCAAAAAAGAAGTATGTTCTTTATTTCTATCTTCCCCCACCAACACCCCATCCAGAGCTTATGGGCAGCTAGAGTCATCAAATCCTCAGACAGGGGACTCTCCTGTCATTAGGAAGAAGTAAAGATTTGTAAGCAATGTTTCCTGACACTTCTCTGGTATGTCATAGCCCTTTAGCCAATGTAACTGTGCTGGTTAAAGATGCCTAAAGGCAGCCTTATTCTTGGAACACATGCTTGGCACACAGGTTCAATAACCCTTCATATCTCCTCACTGAGACTCTTATGCAATATTTGGTAAACCCTTTAAAGTTCCATATAGAACTTCTAAGACAGAAGAATTTTAAACCAAATTTTAAAGAACATTTTTTGAAAAAGGAGACTGATTTTTATGAGCACTTTAAGAAGCAACAGGGATTACCAGAGCAACCATCTCCTGACAGTAGCTACAGAAGGTTCAAGGAGCTGGAGCTTCCAAGGGGTCTTCCTGGTCTCTGCTGGGATTGCTTTGTGGTATTAGTTGTTACTTTCATCTGCCTGCCTAGACAGGTTTAAATCTGCAGTCCCTTTTCTAATCAGGACAAACATCATCTCTCTAACAAAAGAATTTTCTTCATTTACAGAAGGAAGATGAGATTGAAGTTATTGTCAGTATTTCAGATGGCCTGAGTACAGTAAGTATTTAATTATGCTGTAGCTTGTCAAAATGTCTGTTCTCACATACCTACTCCTATTAAATTACCTTAAAGGGACTGTCTCATTTGATCAGAAAACATAATCTCATTAGTCTTACCTCCTGTTCCAAAAGCCACTGAACTCACAGTTCATCAAGTCTCACTTCATCTCCTTGCTCAGCTATTTGAGGATAATTACAGTGTAGTGTGAGCTGAAATACTGACTTAGCAGCCTCCCATGAAGTTTCACTGCCAGCACAGTCGGATTTGTGCCTAAGATCTGGAGGCTTTTTGGAGAAATGTGTGACATTATAGGAACTAGTGTTGGGCACCCAAGAGCTGCCTGTCCCCACCCCCACAGTGTTTCTCCAGCATAATGTTAAGAAGATTTGCTTAGGCTAAGGTGGTGGGGGTTTTCTTGTCTGCTGCTAGATAAAGCTTTGTTCATGTCTAATCATTAAGGACTAATCTGAGGCACTGGGCATCCAGTCCTACTTCCACTATTTTCTTGGTATTTTCAATTTATGGATGCTGTCACAGCCAGGATAGCAGTCTGGCAGCAGGAGGATGTGGGCTTCATCACTAGACGTACCACAAAAGTGGGACCCTCTTCTTATCCAAAAGGCTGGATAAATTTAGAGTTCTTCCTCATCTCCAAGAAATTGAGATTATTACAAGAAGTTTTTGGGAGGTTTCAGCATCCTACAGGTACCACTGCCCAGGAAACCTCTGTAAATAGGAAATAATGGGATTCATAAATAATGGGAGTCATAATATGCTCTTCATATTCTACTTCAGGTTTCTGAAAAAGTCAGGATCCTTGTAATGGATGCCAATGATGAGAGCCCAGAGTTCATCAATACACCTTACATAGTCGAAGTCCCAGAGGTTGGTGAAGTTCCTTTGCATACTGGAAATATACTTCTGTAGGATGTAAACAGGGGCTAATATGTTTTCAATAAAATAACAAGTTGTGCAGTACAGACTTGCATACTTTTGGTTTAGGGTTTGGGTAGATATTTAATATTCACTGCAAATTTGGGGAATAAGTCTGTAGGTACATAAGGTATGCTATTTTTGGTGTATGTAAGTCCCAACATGTGAGTCAGTGTGAGTTTTTAGAATTGACTACAGTGGGAATAGGATACGCCCAGACTCAGCTAAAATGTTCTGTTATTTTTATTTCACAAAGTGTTTCTTTCTTCTTGTTTTCCAGTTTTAACCTCTTCCCTCTTTCCCTTCTGCTCTTTGGTTCCCTCAGTGCTTTTACATTCTTTCTACCATTTATCTTTTTCTGCCTACCTGCATGCTCATTTTTCATTTCTTTTAACTCACCTGGTTTTCTGCTTCTGTGTGACTCTGCTAACTCTTTCTGGTCACAGAACACTCCCTCCAGCAGCAGCATCTTTAAGATTGAGGCAATAGACAAAGACACAGGTTCTGGAGGAAGTATCACCTACTTCTTGCAGGTAAAGTATTGTCTGTACCTTCACAAATCATCTCTCATTTACTGAGATTTCAGAAAGCAGATTTTAAAAAGATTGTGGGGGTTGAGTGTGCTGATAATGCCTATAGGACCAATTTTGCACCATGCATGAGAAGATAATCATTGGCAGAAGGGATGTTGTGTGATTGCAAGAAGCCAAGGGTGGTCCAGCAGACAGCAAGGGGAGCTGGAGTTGCCACTGGCACTCTGGTGCTTGCCAGCAGGACCCCTCCTGGCAGGGATCTTACTGGCCCTTCCTTTGGAGTTACAGGGAGAAAGAGATTAACTGGTAATCTTGTATGCTTATGTGATTTCTAAAGCATGAAATAGCTTTCTTTAGGGAGCAAAACACACTGGAAACATAAATGCGCCCTTTAGTGTAGCAGGCTGGTGCATAATTGATATCTGGATCAGAGTGGGAAATGAGAGGTACTAAATCTTCTCCCTGACAAAGTAGTGACTGCCTGAAACCACCCTTTCAGTTGCTGCCCACTGGTGAAGAACTGAAAGTGCTCCAGAATTAAAGCTGAACTTCTGTATGACAGGTCTTCTTTATGCCACATTTTTTTTCATTATGTCCTTCAAATTCCTTCTTCCTACAGGCAGTTTCATCCAGGTTATCTGCAGTTCCCCTTTTTCAAGAGGAAACATGAAAAAAGCAAACAAAAAAACAAAGCAAATTTGTTGCAACATTTAATTTTGGATACAAATATGGAGACAAGTTTGAAGATATTTACATAGCACTAAAGCTAATCCTGTTAAGAGCTTGGGCATACCATGAAAGAACACCTTGAGTGCCTTGTTGAAATTTAGCTTTGATTTCACAAATTATGATCCATGTGCAAGATTCAGTTTTGCACAGGGCTTTAGCTGATAGTCTATGAACCAAGGGACAGCAATTTCAAAATTCTGTGTCTAGTTTATAATATATTTGTGTGGCAAAAAGAATGATAAATATGTGTATTGTTGAAAAAATCTTGCCATGTCTTTGGGCACAGTCTCTGAGAATTCTCAAGTTGCACAGAAAAAACCTCTCCACAAGTATGGCATAGGCAGGTGGTGACATCTGCTGAAATGGCCAGGATTATCTGACGGTGGCCATTGTGTCTGGGTACAGGAACAGAGGTGTTTGTACAGATAACTCCAGTTCAGAAGAATGGAGGGAGGCATTTTTTAGGCTTCTTTTAAAATCAGATGTTCTTTAGATTTTGTTTGTACATCACAAAAATCACCAGACCACCACTGTGTTTGATGATAATCTATACATAACAAGCTTGCTGCATTTTTTTTTAAACCAGTAGAACTTTGAAACACTAAGGGGTAACACCATTTCTTTTTTTCTTCCTTTTCCCTTCATCTTTTTTTCTGTTAAGTCTCCCTACCTCTTTCTATCCAATTAGCTGAGTTAGCCAAAGTTTAAGTTTTCACAATGATATACTAAAAGATTAAAAATACCTACATTACAAGTAACTGATTTATTCTGAATAATGAGAGACTTGTGGTTGCTTCATGAATTGTTCATAAACACACAGAGGTGAAATTCATCAAATACATTATTCACCCAAACCGTATCATTATTCCAGTCTTCTCCCCGAGCAGATGAAATAAAAGATGAATCCCTATGGCAGTCCTATCTCCCCACATGTAATCTCTGTCTGTTTCTTCTTCTCTTTTCTTTTAGAACATCCATGCTAATAAGTTTACGATAGACCGTCACAGTGGTGTCCTGCGCATCAAACCAGGGGTCACCTTGGACTACGAGAAATCAAGAACACATTTTGTCGTCGTCGTAGCCAAGGTAAAAAGGCTTTTCTGTGAGATTAGAGGAGGTGGGGTGTTGTGTTTGAGTGGGACCAATTAGTTTGAATACAAGTGCTGCTGCATCACGAAGGCAGCAGAGTTACTCCTGCTGTAAGCTCTGGAGGCGTGGGGGGTAACATGGAAAGGTAAGAGAGGAAAGGTGGCAGGTGTCTGCTGCTGAACAACATCTGGAGCATTTGGGAGGGGGTTTCCCATATTTTGCTCATGTCATCTGTGTCATGAGACTCACCTAGAAGTGAAGGGTTGGTGTTTCTAGCCCTGGCTTCAAGAAGCATCAGCCTGTGAGCTCAGGGCTCCTCATGCTGCCCAGGACACAGCCCTACCGCCACAAGGACAAACCCCTGGCAGGCAGACGGGCCACAGTCATTACCCACAGTAAGACACAGGGCACAGCTAAACCCAGCACAGCACAAGAGATGGATTTCTTTTCTGGAAATACCTGTGGACATTTCTTTCCTCCACTTCTCTGCTGCCTCATGGCAGGAGCTTATTCAATTCATGCAAATATTGCTGCACATCCCTTCTTGCCACTGTCTTTCCCAGCAGTACTGTGCCTGTGACTTGGCTGAGGATTCATAGCTTGCATTAAAAGTCCAAGATTTTGAAGTGTCTCACAATCCTGTCACACAGACAGACTCACATGGGTGGAAAGAGGGCAATTTTGCTGTAGTTTATGAGGACTTTGAGTTGCTCAAATTTTTTGAAAAATGTATGGACCTTTTAATGTATTTTTTAGCCAAGGTTCATTTAAAGAGAAGTAGCAGAGTTTGGCTTAAACTCTGCCTTTGGGACAGTAAGTAAGAAAAAAAAAATATCAGTGTATCTTTTCCAAAAAATTGGCATTTTTAAAATTGGTACTTCAGACATGTTGAACAATTCGCACTCTTAGACACCAGCATGACTACTGACCTACACCTGGTGCTCTGAGACTGAGGGTGTTAAAACCTTCTGAAATAGGGAGTTGTATTCCTAATTGGCTCTGCTGCATCAGTTGCGGAGAGCTGGTTGTAGCCAAGTCCCCAGAGACTGTTTATACAGTGTGGCTGTCTTGCAGGTTTTGGCTGCACAGCTCCTTCTGTGCTTGCACTTTATCACATAGGTGTTCCTAGGAGACTTTGAGCATATACAGTGTTTATTTCCCTCTAGAAATGCACTACCTTGCTACTGTGCACTGTCTTGTGTTCATGACAAGATTCTGTGTGGGATGAAAAGCTGTAGACCTTGATCACTAACTTTTTGTATAATTTTCTAGCCTTTTTTCCTAAAAAACCCTTGAATTCCCTGTCCCCTCTCTAAAGATCATTTATGACTGCATATATTGGTTCAATCACTTTTAATATAAGAAATTACTTATGAGGCACTGCAAGCTGTCTTCCTAATCAGAGAGAGTGCAGGAAAAATGGAAAAGTGAAGGGAATAGGGCAGCACAGATTAATCAGTATGCTCAGAGAGAGAAGGTATTCCTGGAACTGTGCTTCTGAAGGCTCATGAGGTCCATGCAATGCCTAAGCTGATTTTCAAGCATGCTTCAGCAGAGGCATCTGACCATTACTTCTTTTCTAGGATGGAGGTGGGAAGCTCAGGGGAGACAACAAAGTATTTTCAGCCACAACAACAGTTACTATCAATGTGGAGGATGTTCAGGACACTCCTCCTATGTTCATCGGGACTCCCTACTATGGATATGTCTATGAGGACACGCTCGCAGTAAGTTCTCGTTTTCATCTCTGGGAGAACAAGAAGAACAAGTGCAGCCTTTCCCATCTCGATCAAGAAAGCCCTAAGGTTTCTAGCACAGGCTTTACTGGAAATAGGACCTGAACTCTGATTTGACTTCTAGGTGAAATGAGCTGAACAAATCTCAGACTATTTCTTACTTATGTCTACTGCAAATTTTCTATTCAAGGCTTCCTTGTTTTTTCATTGAAGTCAAAAAATATTCTGCCCATTTATATTGGTCTAAGCCCAGACAGTTACTAAGAGCTCTTCTGTAGCTCAGACCTCCAGAGGCACTTGGCTGAAGGCTTAAGCAGGCTGCCACTCACCTCACCTGAACACATCATGCTTAAAAGCCTTTGTGTGTCTGTTTGCTCTGTGGGCTCACAGTGCTTTTATTCTCTAGCTCAGATAAGTCTGCTACTGACAGCTGGTTGTTCAAGGTGCAGACAGAATTTATGCCCGAGTATGCCCTCCCTCTGTGTCATCCCATGGGCATCAGCTGGGGAGAAGCAACCCTGACATCCCCAAAATGCAGGATGCTTTCTGCTCAGTGATGGCTGGTTAGGCAGAATGGCCCAGGAAGGCCTCCTAGGCCTAAACTCAATCAGATTATCAGCCAAACAGAGACATAATTAGGATAACCAGTCATTTCCAGCCACATATTCTTGAAGCTGCAAACTAATGAGCTCTGTCTAAGCACTGACATGATTGTGTGGATCAGCTTTCACCCTGATACATAAGATTTAATTAAAATGTTCTTCACATATTGGACAAAAAATGGTATCTGCCTATGAAATTACCCAAAATTAGGCCATTGATGAATTTAGCAGTGTGATTGCACTCTGTTCATCTGACCTTCCCTAGAGTTCCATGAAAGATTGTGTCTTTTCTGTCCAGAAATGTACACTGCAGCCCACGCATGACTATATATTGCAGTTCGCTGCAGAGGTTGTTACATTTCAGCAGGGCAGAGAAGTAATACTCGTGTACTTTGCAGGTGTTTAGAATGAGTGATATTATGTATATTGATTTATTCTGCATAGTTACATATAGATCTTGAAATAACAATCAGGTGCACACGGGAGTTAGTGTTTACTATGGAAATGAGAATCAATAAATGTTAATTACATCCAGCTTGAGCTCATAACTTACACCATTATGATATAATGATGGAAGCACGAATCAGTCCTTCCCACTATGGGTTTTGCCATTAGGACGAACTCCACAGAGGAAGAGGCAATAGCTGATTTTAGTGGTGTTTGTGCATTTGGTGTTAATTTTGTAAACTTGCTTCTTTTTTCCTTGGTGGAGTTGTCAGGATTTACAAGTACTCTGTCACCTTCAAAGGGACTGCACTGCATTTTGCCCAGTAGGCAGATTTTATTGCTGCTTCCAGCATAAACGATAATAAATACAGTTCTGTATTTCCAGTTGCTCTAACAGAGCCTTGCTCTTGTTTGAAAAATTCACTCAAGGGTTGTCATGAAAATGTTCCTTGTTGCCAATTTTGATTCACTGGCAGTTACTTCAGTGTTCCCTGGTTCTTCAGCCTCACACAGTAACACTTGAGTTCAGAGGCCTGACTTGCACAGCTCACTGCCACTTGGGTGAGCATTTTAATGTGACACTCATCATCCCTCTGAGCTGATAGGAGCAGTCACATGAGCAAATGGTCCCCAGTACACAAATTCTCTATGTATGGCCCACGGCCACGTTACTTGTGCAGAAAGACAGACAGTGAAGGTTTAAGAGCAGTTAAATCACCATCATTTTCATCACAATTTTATGCCCTAGATATTCTGTGGGCAAAGTTGCTCTGTCATCTCTGTTTGCTTCTACTGCCTGTCTGAACTTAATTAGGAAGGACCAAAGTGACCCAATGACTCCTTGGCAGCTGCCTGTGTCTCAGCACACACTGTGTGGCCATGGGGCACAGGAGCCTACACAGAAGCGGCCAGATGGAATCTTGGTAGTGCCCCAAACTAAACTTTGGGTTTCAGATTAGCTGCTCCAAATCCTGTCCCCTGTGCTGTCTACATCTGTGGCTCCAGGCAGGTGTCCTTGGCCACAACTTCCAGCCATTCCTGTGACCAGCCAGCCCCCAGGGCTGAGGCACCCATGGCCATGCAGAGTCTGCAGCCATTTCACACCCAGAGCAGTGGGCACTGGCCCTTTATGTGTTCCCCATATGGCACAAGCACCCACTCTGCCCCCGCACTTCACTGCAGAAAAACCTACAGGAGTTCAGTTTATTAATGTGCTGTTGCAATTTCACTGCTCTGATCTTGGCACACAGACTGTGATTTCCCATTTCTCCCCAGGGCTCTGAGGTCCTTACTGTTGTTGCTCTGGATGGAGACAGAGGAAAGCCTAACAGTATTCATTACTGCATCGTGAATGGTGAGTAGGCTTGTCTTATGGGAAATTTGAAGGGCACTCAAAACTACATCTGGCATTAAATTAGAACAGAATATGCTAGAGTTTAATAAACCTGAGACAAAATCTCAGGAAATAATGTCAGGTACCTCAAACAACTTCAGGGCCCTGTCCAGCAGAGAATAACCAAGATTCAATTCAGTGAGTCTTAGTATCTTCTTCACAGAACTGCGCTTGGAGCTGTTAATGTTCCTGATTTGTTAGGCATCAGTGCCTGCTTGTCATTTCAGAAAGTGTAAAGGGAGATGCATTCCCTCTTCTGAGCATCTCTATCCCTTAATCTGGGAGGTGAGATAATTCATTAGGAGACCCAGACGTGGCATTTGGAGGGATATTTTTATTAATACAGTGATGAAAGTGGCTAAACAGTCAAACCTCTGATTTCTTGGAGGAAATTATATTTACCAGTGAAGAGACACTGGCTGTACACTGAAGTGGAAGAAAACAGATGTTATCAGAAGATTAATGCTTTCCATCAGCTATTCTGGGAGTGTCTGTCGCATGTCTTTTAATAGCATGAATGTGAAATTTAGCTGAATTGATGATTCATTAGGTGGTGAAGAAAACAGCTTAGAGCAACTAAACTCCAGGCTATGGCTTTGGGGGTTTTGGGTTTTATACTCTCTCCCTTCCAAAACAAGGCTTCTGTAGCAACAGGGCACCCCAACTCACAGGTGTGAAAGATCCCAAAACTTCCTAAGAGAAATCTGAGGTGTAGTTGAAGAGCTATGGAGTAAATGCTTCATTGTCTTAAATGATCTAAACAGCCAGGACAGAGAGATACTCACAGATGAGATTTTGTCTTGGTATGGGATGAGACCAATGCTGAGGTTTCTTCTTAATGTGAGGAGATAAATAGGTAAAAGAAAGGTAGAAGCATTGAGGGAAAAAAGGTTGCAAAAGACAATAGATAGAAAATGAGAAAAGGTAAAAAGAAAGGTGTAAAATGAGGAGCAAGAACAAGTAAGTGGGATGAAAATATGCTAAACAGTGGAGAAATTAAGAGAACAAGTAAAGGCAGAAGAACCATGGAAAGTGTCAAAGGGAAATAAGATTAATGAGGAAAAATACTGGATTTCCAAAGAAAATGGAGAAGGACCAAAAGGGTTTTCTGGGATAAAAAAAGGTAAGTGTTTAGAGAAGAGTGGGAAAGGAAGATGGAAGTGGATGACAGATAACTAGAACAAAATATGACTTAATGTGGAGCCCATTTCTCGTGCCCATTAACAAAGGGTTTTGTTTGTGTGAAACGGAAAAGAGGGGAAGGGATTATGCTTTTAGTGCATAGCAAGTTGAAAAACAGAGAACAAGATTGCAACAGGTTTCTGCCCCTGCACCTCAAACACTGGCATTATTTTGACAAGCCATTATTCCAATGACTGCAGGCTGGGATGTCAAAGGACAAGAAAACACTAACAGAAAATAGGAAATTGTTCTTAATAAGCATTTCTTATTCCAGGAGTGTGGGATAATAATGGGAAATGCTCCAGTCTTCTGAATGTGCTGTAGGGAGGAACACACATACTGCTACATGTACTCCAGGGTTACCAGTTTCCCCAGGATAACTACACAATAACGTGAAGTATGGTGGCTTGAAACCACTATTGACTTCAGCTTCTTCTCAGCCAGAATATATTTTGCAGGCCAATGTATCTTAATAATTGGGTATTGTGAGTCAATATCTGTTCAATGTTGTGTCTCAAGTGCTTTAATGAAGTTGCAGTTATTGTAGGTATTAGCAAAAGAGGATACTATCAGATGGTTTAAAAATCAGCATTGGAAATGAGTTTGAGAAGAAGAAAAATTAATGTGCTTTCAGGTCATCATCCTTTATTTCTGAAGCCTTGATCTCCTACATTTAAAGGGATTTCCTCTCTTCCTTTCAATGGTAGACTGCCACAAAGCAGAGGATGTGGCCAATACTGTACATGAGGCAGCATCAGGGCTGCCCTTCTTGGGCACCAGCCTGCCCTTGGCTGTGATATGAGATGGTTCCTGACATCCTGGTGAGACACTGCTGCCTCTCTGCAAGCTGGCATTTGCTTCAGCACGAATATACCAATCTCAATAAATCACTGCTGCCTGGAACTGCTATTCTCTCCAGGTCAATGGAAGCTGGGTAGCAGCAGCAAAGTCAGCCTGCAGCCCTGTCCTGTCTCAGTTCAGAAACCTTGGGGTTTACCCCAGATACTCCAAAAGCCCTGTTTGTTCTAGACAGCCTTGCAACAGGCTGAAAGCTTTTTTTGACAACTCAGTGTTTAAGACCAGAAGACATTTCTCCAGAAATGCTGTCTGAGGGAAGTGACAAAGTGTTTCCTTGAGGCAGATTGTCAGACTTCTCACCTTAGCTGATATTAGTGAGAGAAATGTTCTTGTTTCTCAGAGACTTAATTAAGCATTTGCTAATTACAATGACAAATGTCTATTTTTGTCTAAACCAGCATATAAAGAAGACAGCATAATAAAAACTAATACCAAATTAGCATGCCTGGATGCTGAGGCTTGAGGGGAGCCCAAGCAGGATGGGAAGAGGAAAATGCTGACAGTTGCCCATAAGGGAAGAACTCCACTGAGCCTTTCTTTGGAGACAAAACCCTTCTTGACCCTCATTTGTGTTTTCATCTCACTGTGCCCAGTCACAGAAATGCTTCCTCTTTGAAGAGTGGCTTCAGATCTGTGGATAGACGTGGATACACATATGGACAAAAATGTGCTCAATGAAGTGTATAGTTGATTTGCCCATGCTTGTTCAAAGGAGGAAAGTGTGGCATATAACCAGAGCATCTTTGTTTCATTGCAGGAAGTGAAGGGTCATTTGAAATCAGCAACACAACTGGAGCCATTTCTGTGATAAAAAGCCCAAATCAGCTCAAGAAAGAAGTTTATGAACTAAAAGTTAAGGTAGGTACTGTGGCCACTTTAAGACTATTGGTCTCAAATGCCATGAGTTGGCACGATTATCTAAAATTGTTCAATTTATATCTGACTTTACCTGTTTCAGAAACTACCTCCTATATTTGAGCAGAGTGCCAGATGTATAAAGCAGAACTAATTGCTTTTGTGGGGATGTTGGGATATTATTTTTGGGATATTAAGTATCTCAAATTTCTTCTTTCAAATGAAATCATCTTGTCCAAATTTTTGTCTCTGAGGCTAGAGAATCAATGTTCTTTACAGTCCATAGATACCTGTTGTCTGTGTTTCCAGATTTTATTGCTAAACTGGGAATTAATGTCTTGAAACCTCCACGTTATGAGATAGGTAACAGTCAAATCTGTGATTAGTAATAGGACTGGAACAGATCATGCAGGGTCATGTCAGCATCCACTGCTGAGGCACTCATCAGACACATACAAATACATGCTCACACCTTGATGAGCTAACATCTCGATGAGCCAGTACTCATGTGATAGGCTGTGTTATTTTAAGCAGTTTCTAAAGAAAAAGTGTTTAAAAATGTAGAATTCAGTTGTGAAGACTATCAGTTTTCTTCAGCATGTTGAAACTGATTATTATTGTTGTGGTAAGGACAATACTGGCTTATAGGCAGCTTTGAGGAATTGCACACTGCCAGAACAAGTGTGTAGCATACCCAAGGGCCCTTGCTTGCTCCTGGGCTCCAGCACTGAGCTGTACCTGGGAGAACGTGGAGTCCTCATGGGCTCAGTTAACCTCAGGCACCATTTCTTCCTCTATCTGCTCTGCTTCACTGCAGTCTGCTACCACTCCCCCATGCAGAATGGGTTAAAGCCTTGCAAGCTTTTCTGATCTCCTAATTATGTATGTGGTGACCCAGAGTTCATGCAGGCTGCAAAAGCTGCTAGAGGAACCAAGAGGGTGTTATATTACCCAGCGGACATAATGGCAGGCACCTCAGTTGCCAGACTAGTGTCTTCAGAGAAAGTGCCTTTGGTTTTGAGCCCTTTGAACAAAAAGGCATGTTAGATATAACTGTTGTGACAAAAATACCAGCCATTTTCTGTCCTGGCAGAAGAAGTGCCTCAGGTTCAATCCAGTGAATCAGGCTGCAAGTTGCAGTTGTTGAAACCCAGACAGATTTGATCTTGTGGTTCAGAAAAATACCAGCTAGGTTTGCCTGTCTGTCTAAACTATATCCACTTTAAATTAGGCTCATCTAAAGAGCACAGCAGAATTCTGAATCAGAAACTAAATCTCTGATCACCTTTTCAAATATTTACCTAAATGCCTCAAGTACAGTTTTTCTCGAAGTATTAAAGGCTGCAGTCCTTGCAGCAATGAGACAATGAACTGCCTGTGGTACCACAGCAAATTTAAACATTGTCTTCCTTTTCTATTCTATCAACACTTTAGGGAAGCAATTACCTTACCTCTATTGGATTGTTTTTAGAGAACTGTTTTCACTTAGAGTGAGTTACTAAGATCACAAAATTAGAGGAAGAATCAACCGGGGCTCTACTGGGACTAGTTTATTACCATAATCTTCTAATCATCATAAACTTCAGTGTGAAATGGACTGAGGTTTTAGAGAAATATAAGTCTGTGAATCTTCCTACAAGTTAGAGTGCTTTGTACATGTGGAATAATATCTGAACATGAACCTGAAGAAGGAGAAAACAGTTTCATCATTCTTTTCTTCCTCTTGCCTGCTGCAGGCATCAGAAGTCAGTCAGGAAGGTGACATCTCCGAGCACACGTTTGCCATGGTGACCATACGGGTGGTCGACCTCAACAACCATCCACCAACGTTCTATGGAGAAAATGGTCCCCAGAACAGGTTTGAACTGACCATGTATGAGCATCCCCCAGAGGGTGAGATCTTAAGAGGATTGAAGATCACAGTCAATGACTCAGATCAGGTAAATGGAAACTATGCGGACTTTCAGTTTTCCTGTCCTGTTTTTGTAAAGACTAGAAAGAGCTGTCAGATGGGGAAATGTCATTTTAGAAACCCACCTGTTTCACCTGCATTCCCTAAAAGCCTAGGACAGACAAAGCAGTTGTAGGGTCCAGTACCACAGAGAGCCTGGACCCAGGAGTTCAGTTAGTCTGTCACACAGAGTTATGCCAATGGGAAGGGTGGTCCTGCACCTGCAGGTCTTGTGGCAACTGAAGCTGAACTATCCTTATGAACTTCCCTAACTACTGGTTGTGTTCTTTTGTTGCCTGTGTATTGTCTGAGAACATATTCCCTTTGAAGATTTTCTTGGAGGTTCCAAGCCCTTTATTAACTTCAGGTGTAATTAGAGTCTTCATCTTCTTCTGGTCCTTATGTTACAGCCAGGGTCTGCAGTGCATGGTCTGATAAGTCATTCCCACTGGAGTGATATTTTTAGGTAGTCTTAAAAATTATGCCTGAGCCAAACTAACTCCTAACAGATAAAGGCAAAGGAAAGAAGACTCCATCCATAGCCTGCTGTCTAACTGACCTGTGGTGCCTGTAGGTGCCATGGCAATGGTTGCTATAGGGACCCCTAAGCTAAATACTGTATGAATGACATCCATCTGAGTTAGCCTCTGGTTAGGTAGTGACAAGAAAAAAGCTTAATGCATCTGAGAATTGTATTACTATTGGAAAAAGCTCTCTTCTGTAACTGTGCTTAGTATTGTGCTGGTTTGATGGTATTGTACTTTATCAAACCCACTGGCTTCTGCCCCCTCCCTCCTGCTGCTCTGCAGCGAGCAGATAAATGACTGCTTTCAAAGCAGTGCTATGTCTACCCTGCTATTGTCACGGGGGATGGTGCTGCAGAAGGGGAGAAACAAAACCCATCTCTTCTCTTTAGAGACAAAATATATATCTAGGCTGACAAAATATTCAGGCTGCAAGTTAGGCTATAAAATAAGCAGAAAACACTGATAAATACACTGTATAGATTTCTCAAGAAGCTTCCTAGTGCAGTGTAAGGCATCACTCTAGGCGGGGTGGATTGCTTTTCTTCTAAGGCAGAGAATGCAATGTTTTCCCTTCCATCCAAGATGATCAGTAGAAAAGAAAATTAAACATGTGTCTGTCTGTCACAGCTACTAGAGACTTTTCTTTTGGGGGAGTGAATGATACAAGTGAGGAGGAAGCTGTGGTTAAGGTCTAGTTTAGGCCTACAGTTTGATGGAAATGCCATGCTTACTTGCAAGAAAATTATACAGAAATTTCTCTCCCAGACCTGTTCAACAGGGCTTAGGGCTCAGTGCTGCTGTTCCTCCAGTCATTGCTGTGTCCCATGGCTGTCTGCTTGAAGACATGCTGCAGCCCGGCTTGCTCAGAGCAGATCTGGGTTCAGTGGACATCTGTGTCAGAAATCACTCAGCTGTTGTAGAGGCAGTTCTCTCCCTATCCCATACCGCCCTGCTAGTCCCATGTGCCACACACTTTGTATGACTTTGTCTGACTTTGTATTGCCAAACTGTCCACTCTTCCCATCAGCACTATTTTCCACAGTCCAGCAGCTCTGGCTTTGTGTGTTTGGCTTTACCATCCAGCAAAAGAGAGCCTGTTATCACCTCTGTAGTTGGGGGATGGGTTTGTGTAACCAAACAACTCAGACCACTGAGTTTGGATCCAAGGTCATTCTGTTTCCCTTAAGAAACTACTGCTGAATACTTTTTCTCTTGACATGAGCTAGGGCTGCTCAAGAACTACTCGTAACAAGCTCTCCAGGGATACAGCTGAAAGTAAAGTTGTCCTGTTTGAAAGTTATTATTAGAAATTCATCATCTCAAGATTCATGCTACAGGGAGAACGTGGCACCAGGCTGGCAGTGAATCTGACTGTTTGTCGCAGTGTAAACATGACACTGAGAAATTGGTGAACCCAGAGAGTTTGGTGAGGTAGGCTCAGGTCATTTTCACATCTTCCCTGTAAGGCAAAAATATGAGAATCTCCCCTTCAACTTTTCTCTCGCATGCTCCAGTTTGATTTAAGAGAACTGGCCTGGCCAGCTGGCTCTGGCTCACTCTTCCCAAATTGCACACAAGTGGTGATAGCCTTTTAGATACTGCTGCTTCTCATGTTCTCTCTGGCTAGAACGTTTCTCTATGTAATGGGATTTGCCTTCTCACTTCACCTGGAGCTGCAAAGTGTGTCAGATTTTGTTCTGCACAAGTGGAGCCCCTCTCTCCCCACAAGTACACCAACTTCCAAAAGGTTTGGTATTTGCATCTCTGGGTTACCTTAATCCAATCAGTGCAAAATGTGGAGTACCACCTCTGTTTGGAGATTGCCTATTTTGTGATTCTGCATCTTCATCATTCAGAATGCATGAAGGACAAGTCACACAGCATGTGCATTAGCAGGACACAGGCTGGACACTGGAAGTGTTCAAGGCAGGCTGGATGGGGCTCTGTGCAACCCGGTCTAGTAGAAGGTGTCCCTGCCTGTGGTGATCTCAAATGTCCCTTCCAACACAGACCATTCTGTGAGACTGGGTTTGTGAGGATTGTGTTTTCCTTACTAGAGAATTTCAGTTGTCTTTCCTTGGTAGGAAGCTGGAAGAGGCAGGACTTCCCTGCCAATATGCATGTGGTGTTATCTCTGTCTAGCTCCCGGTGTGGGGCATGAAACCCAAGGCTGCTTGCCACAAGATTCCTCTTTTAGCCAGGCCTGCTGTGGGGATTTTCCATTATGACTGAAAGAATAACCAAGCTTGTCAATCTATTTTAAGAAAAGCTGTGTCTGTCTTGTGACTAGGGCTGGAGGGATTATACAACTAATAAGCCTCTTAGTGGTCTCCTGCCCAGGGGATGGAGAGCAGAGGTCTCTAAGCAGTAAGATTCGTTCTCATTTTACATAGTTTGAGGAAAGAGAGCAATCTAGGCTGTAAGATATGTGCCATTCACTGGAAACAATCAATGTCATATCTGCTTTAATTCACAGGGAGCCAATGCTAAATTCAACCTCCGTCTTATTGGACCTGGTGGCATATTCCGAGTGGTTCCTCAGACTGTCCTCAATGAGGCTCAGGTTACAATAATAGTGGAAAATTCTGCTGCTATTGACTATGAAAGCTTCAAGGTGTTAACCTTCAAGGTACTTCTGCTTTCCAGGTCCTCTTTTTCGGTGTATATACTATGAGTATGGTGGCTTTTGTATTTGATGTGATTTAGCTTCTTAATCCACTGAAGCTGTCTGATGCATATCAGTGACATGATATTCCATGTGAGGGAAACTCATTTCTGCCTCTAGTTCCCCACCTTCACAAAGTTTAATGGATACATCTGTGGACTGATTTAATCCAGTCAGTACAAAATGTTGATTTTTATCTGCCTCTGGAAACTGTACATGTTGGTGGCTCTGAATCATTCTAGACTGAACCTTGAGGGTGTTATTTCTGCACTCACAATGATACATTCACAGGATGAAATCCTAATTTCTCTGCAGCTAGAACTTTACCTGCTTAGTGCTAAGTAATTTGATTCATGATCATGCTTTTGAATGTTGGCAGCCTGAAGACCCCAGCTGACTGGAAGATAATTCCCAAAATTGCTCACTGCCTTTGTCAGAGTCCATCTATCTATATGGCCATTTGCAGGCTGACCTGAGGCTCACCCATGCTCTAAGCCAGCCACGCAAGAACCAGTTTCATCCAAAAGCTGGAATCGTGCATTATCACCTTCCCTGATGGATTCTTTGGCTCACCAACAAGATAATTAAGTTGTCAGGTTTTCTGTCAGCTGCCCCTGAACATGAGTGTAGATGTTTCAGTTCTGACTACAAAGAATTGCACAGACAATCCCTGTAATCATTTTTAGAAATTGCCAAAATGATCTAGCTGAGTACTAACATATGCTAGTTTTGCAATGTACAGAGAGGGGCATTTTTTGCACAGTCCAAAAGCCAAAATTCCACAATTTTGTTCTGCCCCTTGTAATATGGTTTGCTTTGTGTCCTTAGCAAGTTTCACTTCAGTATGTTTCAGGCCTCTTCTTGTAATATTCCTAAGCCATTTTGAGCTTTATAGATTATAGATGCTACAAAAATATGAGGCATCATTACTGTATTAAAGTGGAAGATTCTGAAGGGACCATAAAGTGCTACTGAAACTAATTATAACAAGCGCACATTTATTCAGGTTAAACTACCAAAAGCCCAGTAAAGGAGTTACACATGGCCTCCTCATGAATGCCAATAGAAATCAAAGTAGTTAATGTGATTGCCATGAGCACCAAAGAATTAATTACCAGGAAAAAAGGATACATATTTTTATAGCTTAAGCAGTTGGGGTTTTTTTTTAATTATTTCTACTGGAGAAAGACTTCCCAAAATTGTTTCTACTGGAGACTTTAAGACTTGGCATAAAAAGTGCAGCCTTTGTCTGGATTCCAAATGAAGAAGGTGCAGATGGATGATATGGTAGCAATATATGGCAGCAAATACTTTATAAAGACCTCATTGCTGGCTTCATTTTTCTGCAAAGTTCAAATCACTTCCTACCCAGTTTTAGTTGTCAGTGTAGTCATTCTGGTTAGAATTTTGGATGAAACATATTTAATGTGTATCTCACAACAGCTCTGAGAGGATATCTTGAGGGTTTCAAGGTTTTTTTCTGTAAGCAATGATCCCTCTCCTCTAGTTTGTTTTTGAAGAGTAAAATTCCAGAGATTAATTTGTCTGGGAGATGCACTGAAAAGCTTTCTGAAGCAAAGACTACTAGAGAAACCTATCTTCCATTTAGTGCTGGCTCTTAAATGTATGTGGTAATCAGGACTTCTTTCTTCATTTTCAGCTGTCCAAGGGCTCAAATGGGTTTCACAAAGTATGGCAGCTACAGTAATTCACACATCTCTCCCAGTCCCTCTGCCACAGGTTCCAGATACTGCTGTCCCACCTTGTTATGGGCTGCCATGCTTTGGGGACAATCCTCCTGCCTGCATCTCCTTCAGCTTAGAGCACATTGTGCCTTGGCAGGAGCCTGGACATGCTGCAGACACTCACTTCTACAGACTGGATGAGGCTGCAATTATCTTTAGTAGCCAAAATCAAACTCTATTTTAAAAATTTACCTACCATTTTTAAGATTGCATGTCAGTTTGCTCTTCTGGCATTTAAGAATTAATTGTTGTATGTAGTCCTGAGAAGTAATAGCTTTATGTCATTTTTTTTTTCTCTCTGCATGAAACAAACAATACGGGTCTGCATAAGGCACTGCAGGCAAGTAAGCTGACAAAACTCCCTCCCTGAAGGAAGATGTCAGCATGTTGACATAGCAGGACTGTGGATGCTTTAAGAAGATGGAATAAAAAAAATAAGTGTAGGAAACAAAGTAAAAATACTGAGCTTTCATAAGGTATACTGAGATAGGCTGATTGCAGCAGCAAAGATGATTTAACTGCAGATGTTATAATTTACTTATAGCTCCGTGTGCACAATCAGCACTAAGATTTTACCTCTGTGCTGCTTCAGGAGCTGAGATTTCTCATGAGGAGGTTTTTGCTGATGTCTGTATGGCTGTCCCTTCAAAAATTTCTTTTTCTGTAACACCACCTGAGACTCCCAAACACAAAAGTTAACACAGCGATGTAGTCACCAGTTTCCCCTTTTAGAGCAGATGTGTCCTGCAGCAATTGCAAGCAATCCTTCGAGATTCATTTCTTCTCTCTATTTCCAAACATTATGAATGTTCACACAGCAGGCACAGCTCTAGGAGATGACACTCAGATAGCCTTTTCCCTGTCTGCTTGAACAGCTCCCCACCTTCTGCTTTCACCTCGAGGTGATACAAACGTGTCCAAATCTGGCAGAGCAGAGGCTTGAGCACAGCGTGTGTCCCCCAGGCAGGTGGCAGTGCCACTGCTGTGAGCATCACTCACCCGCCTCGCAGGGACCTGCGGCACCCGAGCGATGAGCTCCCACAGCCACAGCACCAGTGGAGCAGGGCATGCTGTGGCAGACCCGCTGTTCCTTCCAAAGCTCACTTAGGCACTCACTCTCTTTGTGGGAGCTCCTGGGACACTTCTCCTAGGAATTAAAATGACTGCAGCCAGATTTTTCAGCTGAGCCTCTTAGATCGCAGTTCATGTCCTGCTCGCTATTCTATTAGTGGTGGGCTGTCTTCTTAGAGCCCTCCTTCTTTCTGTTAGCTATGTCTCTGCCCAAGCATGAAAACTAAACATGAGACCATTGTTTTTGGTGTTAGCCATTTGAGCTCAGCCCCCACAGAGCCCAGGACTGATGGCCTAGTGCTGATCCTGTGTGGTGCAGCCACCCATGGGACAGACACCTGGGACAGACACTGTGAAGGTCCCAGTGTCTCTAGTGCCTCTCAGTACCCATTGTTGAAACTGCTTGTTCTTGTTCAGCCACACACCACCTGAGCTTGCTGCTCTACCAGCTCAGGCATCCTACTGAATGCTCCCCAAATCCAGTAATTTTACTCAATAAGGAGTAGAAAGATACAGTAGAGACACTCAGTTTGCTCTGTGTGATTGCCTGTCCTTTCAGATGAGCAGTTATAAGAATGTGTGGTGTCAGAGAACTCTGTTCTCCTCAGAGACAGTAAGGCAATTCAAAAGCCCCCATGTTATCTGACAAAGTCCTGATCAGCATGAGGCAATGAGGGTAGAAGTCCCATGAAGTCAGTAGTAGAAGCCCTCACAATCTTTGAGAATTGTGCTGTACATGCTTGACCGTCCAACATTTGGGGTGGGAGTAATGCTACTTCAAAACAACAGGTTCCCTCATCTTTATACCCTGTTTGCTGCAGTTTATTGTTCCTGACATTTTCCTGATAAAGAACATCCTCTACGATTAAGATCACGATTAAATGTATGAGGTTATTGAAAACAATTCAGTGCTTACGTTTCCCAGAGTTCTAGGAGCTGCCCAGCAGTGATTGTTTGCAGGCTTCTGTTATGGCTTTTGGATGTGTGTTGGTTAGTTATGACTGGTCACATCTGTCACATAAAGTCTAATATGGATACACACAATTTGAAGGCCTCTCTCACAGCTTGATTACCCATCGCAATCAAGCACACACAAACAAGCCAAGGCTACACGGTGACCTGGCTCATCACCTCCCTGGTTCTGAGCTGTCTGGTCCAACCAGGCTGAAACACACCAGTGTGCCGTGGGTGCGGGAGGAAGCTCCTTTAAGAGAACTACTAGCTGCTTTGTAGTGATTTCTGGATTTCTTCTTCTTAGCTTCTTGCAATAGAGGTGAACACACCTGAGAAATTCAGCTCGACAGCTGACATAGTGATTCGCCTGCTGGATACCAATGACAATGTCCCGAAGTTCTCCTCTGACTACTACATTACCAGGATCCCCGAGAACTCCCCAGGGGGCTCAAATGTAGTCGCTGTTACAGTAAGTTTCAGTCACCTCTTAAGAAATGTTCTCTTTTCTATGGAGACTTTTCTACTTTTCTAAGTTCAAGTACCTTAAAAACACTGGAGAGGGCAAGTAGCAAGTTTTACTCACTATTTGACTTCTGGACCAAATCCAATTCCTTTCTAGAATCAACCAGAGAAAAAAAAAGTTCGGAAAAAAAGAGTTTTAGACAAATATTATTTAGAACAACAAGGGCCATCTGCTTTTAAGACAAATCACATGGCCTTTGAGTATTAAAAAAGCCTCAGCCAAATCAGTGTCCAGTGGGAAGATTCAGTCATGGCTAAGTGGAATTGGATTTACTGGATTTTGCTTGTTTAAGTATGAGTAAAAACAAAACAACATGGCTGCTTAGTAGGTATTAGTCTCCTCCTCTTGGGAGGAACCTGGCTGCTAAAGGCATAATTAAACTGTTAATGAGGGCAAGAATATAAAATTAAAGTGCTTAGGACTGGGGAAAAAAGATCCCTATGTATGTACCTTCCCACAGTGGGAAAAATATGCCTATAGATTCTCCAGTACCTTGCATTTTAATACAAAGAAAGTCAGGGTATTACAGTGGCCCTGAGTGCTGGAGGAGCATTTCCAGCTGCCTCTCTCTAATGCAACTGCTGAGACTGGAAACAGCCATCATGTCACAAAGCCAAGAAAGCTCCTGGCCACCTGGGCCTCAGTGGGGGATGCAGGTCACCTTGAAGAGGCCACTCAGGTAAGGATGGTGGAGGCAGGTCGCCAGAAATCTCCAGCACAAGCTGGCAACAAGTAAGAAAGACAATTAAATAATCAGAATAATAAAGTGATGAAGGCAAGTTTTAGTGACGGGAGAATCAAAGTGAAACATAATAGAGAAAAGGTTACTACATGAAACTAATAGGAAAGATATTAGAGAGTGTTAAGCATTACTATCCTTGAGGTAATAGGAATAAAAAAAAATCTAGGACATGGACAGCAAAAAAAAAAAAAATTTAGAAATGTTTGCAGAAGCAACAAAAATTCTGAGCCAAAGTGCACAGGAATATGTGTTGCTGAGGAGCCCATGTAAAATTTAGTCATGTGCTGTCAACTCAGTACTTGACCCAGATTCACAACTATATGTGAAAAACTAAGATGTTTCAGGTTCTCAGAATGACAATTCTGGAGGAAGTCCCAGGTATGCAAATGTTTTAAATAAAGTCAGACAGTACTAAACTAGGCTTTGGTCAAAATTATGGGGTGAGAGAATCTGACAAGTCAATGCCAAAGAACAAAAAACCCCTATCAGTAGGGCTGCAGGTGTGTTGTGTTAATCATGCAGGAGTCAAGACATTGTTCCAATTCTCAAATATTTAAACAGGAAGATGAATGAATCAACCAGCACCACCATGAATTTTGATGGCCAGATACAATGGTATAACACCTCCTCAGAGCTACCAGAGAAGCAGGAGCTTATGGAAATAGCTGCTACCAGATCAATAGCTCTCCTAAGCCTGAGCTAAGAAAGGAAGCCAACAAGAGTATGAAACAAAGATATCATCTAGCGTAGTATTTGCATTATTAAAAGTCACACGAGCACAGGAGTGATTAAAATATAAACAAAGCTGAAATACAATGTATGGATTGAAACATTTGTTATTCATTACTTTAAATCGAATCAATTAAACAAGCAGAAGCTTAAAAATACTCTATATAAAGTAAATCATTTTTCTAGGGAATATTCATTAATGTTTAACTGACAATTAGGAAGGTTTGAGAGCTGGCTGTGTGTTCATGTCATTGAGACTATCTCCATCTCTATCAAAGGAGGATGAGGTAACTGTGGATGGATGGGGCCATCTAGCGTCAGTCTCCCTGCCAGAGCCCCCAGGCACCAGGGACAGCGTTCCTGGGACTGGCAGGGACATTTCCTGGTGGATAAGTTGTGCACTTTCTAGGTGCATATTTTCTCATGCGGATTCCCACTAAAAATGTTGTGGCAAAGAGAGTGAAAAGCATTTGGGCCTGTTGTTAAAAGAAAAATTAAACATTTCTTTTTGCATTTTAGTAAAATAAAACTCTCTTTTTTTTTTCTTTTCTTAAGGCTACAGATCCAGATTCAGGGCTTTGGGGAGAAATCAAGTACTCTATCTATGGAACAGGAGCAGATCTGTAAGTAACAAGTAAATAAATAAAACTACATAACCTATAAGCAGAGTTCTAAAAGAATTTTAAAAGAAAGCTAGCCGACTCATTCTTGATCTGCTCATTTCCAAGGACATTTATACCATGTTCTTTGTGAGTTCTGTGAACACAACAACAGTAAAGCTACTGTGATCATTAAACATCTGCTTCATGAACCCAAGGAATTCTACCCACAAACCCCCAAAGAGATATAAGGCAGCTGAAGTATCAATACACAGGACTTGTTCAATCACCATTTGAAAAACACTTGTAAGAGAAAGAGAGGTTTTGATCTAGCCTAGGGAAAAGTCAGTTCTACAGAAAAAGAATCTCTTGATTTTTTCCCCTTCCCTTTCCATATGGCTTTACAAATAGCTCTTGTCAAAATACATCAAGGAAGACAAGATATTCAAGGATATAAACTTCAGCTTTGGAGGTCAGCTGCATTGGGTGTTAAAAGCCTTTTAGTCAGGAAAAAGAGAACCTGATGCTTACTTGATTTGGTAATAATGGCTTCCTCCCTCTCCCTGTCTTTGGGGACAGTGCTGGGGGTAGAACATCTTGAAACAGTGGTTCCTTCACACCATATCCATCCCAGCTCCCAGGCATGGCTGGGATCAGTGACATGGTTGTCACAGTGATTCCTGCTGGAGCCTGCAGCTGCAGGGCAGGGCTGCAGGGCAGAACGCTGGAAATGAATGAGATTTTCAGGCACTCATCTCAAGAATCTTTTTTCCTCTGTACATTATCCACCTGGAGCTAAAGCTGAACTCTTCTTGGTCAGGTGAAAGCCATTTAGGAGGCACAATCAAAGTCCAAAATCCAAGATGTTAAGGATGAACCTCTTCTGTAGCCAGAAGGATACACATATGGGAGCATTTCCACGATGGATTATTTTGAGCTCTCCACTAAGTCTTTAAGCTAGCTGCTAACTGCACAGAGAGAAGCAAGAAAAGGTCATGCCATGCAGGCAGACCTCTTAGGTTTAGAATGTAGCAGCTGGTGGAAAGAAGCTTGAGAAGGTTGTTGACAAAGGATTTAGGGGAAAAAAAAAGTAAGCACAACTTTATTCTGATTGGCATTATGGGGATGCTCAGATTCATTGTTCTTGTGCAGTTGAATGAAGAAACTATGATGTGAGCTTTTCTTTTCCTTCTTTAGTATTTTTGTTTGCTTTCCTCGTGCCAGAATGGCATAGCTCTGCAAGGCTGGATTGATTTTCTAGCCCTGGCACCTCTAGATCTGCTGAATACACAGCTTGATGCAGACAGGAGAATTTCAACTAGAGGCACAATGTTTCTGTCTTGGATATTACATCAGTGGGTGTGCAGTTGCGTGGGCAGAAAGATGAGTTGTAGTGGGGTAAGAGAAATCGTGTTAACTGTTGAAGTTTAAACCAATTTGATGGTAATCCTACCTTGGTAATCCAAGCTGCCAGTGGGAGCACTTCTATTCTTCCACTAAAATGGGAATGATGAGAGTGCTGTCTGCATGGTGAGGCTGGGCTGGGTGCTGAGGAGACAGCACAGGCACTGTCTCCTACACAGCTATTCCCACCTCCACACCTTGGATTTCATCAAAACTTGCGTTTGTATTTAACAGAGTTATGAGAACAATTGAAGATTTTGGATTACTAAATGCCCCTTCTATAATCACTCTCAATTGCATTCACAGTTGGAATACAGAAAATATTTTGCTACCCTGTACATTGATCAAAGGATATATAACAACCTTCATCTGTTACAAGCTCCACTGCTTGGAGCCTACACTGGCAGACCGTTTTCAAAAGACATTGTGTTGGTATCTTCTCTATAAATCCAAACTTTGGGCTGACACTTTTGACAGTGTCTCTGTAATTACAAATGTGTAAAATTGAAGTTGCAACAGATAAATCTGAACACCCACTCCATCCCAGTGTCAGTCTATGGAAAAATGATTATTTTTGGAGAAGATAATTTGCCCTGTAGTTTGGGAGATTTAAGAGCAGATTTTTTTCTTACCCATTCTGAGAAGTGAAGAGCTTAATATGTTATGCTTCTTTTAGCTATTTAGGAGATATAAATCAATCTTAATTTATGCAGGACAATCTATTACACTGTACTTTTAAACTGAAAAAAAAAAAAAGTAAAAATAAGTTTAATGTTTTTGCTTTTAATGAAAGGAAATCACTCTGGGAGAAGGCCATCACACTGAGCATTTACTGAAGACAAATACTTTTAATGGAAAATACAGCTAAAATGGCACAAGAGAGACAAAACTATGAGACACTGATAGTTCTCTAGTTTTCAAGCCTTAAGGAACTAGACAAAAACTAGGTAGAGATCCTGCAGGTGTTGATTGAATCTTCTGTGAGTTTTTGTAGCACAAACACGGGACACCATTTGTAACTTTTCTCTAAAAAGTCCTTTTTCTGTTTCTCTGTTTCTGCTGCATCTCTTCTGTATTTTTCTTTTTATTTTTGGATTTCTCAGCCTCCTTTGGACTCAATTCTTTTGGGATCCTCCCTCGTGGGGAGCCCTGTTTATCTCAGTTCTTATGATTCGAAGAAAACTCCCGAGCTCGTTAGAATCTTGTTTCTCGTGTTTATTAACAGGTGATCACAAAACTTGACAGGTCTCTCCAGGGTGGCTACACAAGGTTAATCTTTGCAATCTGGTACATTTCTTTCTTCTGATGGTACAAACAAGGCCTTGTGGCACACTTCATGTCTGATACACAAAATGGCCCCGAACTACGCAGTTCTTTTATCTTTATACCTATTTTTACCCAATTAACAATAGACACGTATATTATTTTTCTTAATGGCCCAATGACCCATCACCTCTGTGATGCACTGTGGCACTTACTATTACCCAAAAACCTCTAGGAGAAGAACATGAAGAAGAAAGAAGAAGGGACAAGGGAGAACACCCTAGATCCTCCATCTTGTCTCCTATTCTCTAAACTAACTTTTTTCACCCAGTGATTTAAAAAAACTTTCTAACCTACACACTTACACTTATAGCTTTTTCTATCTAACTTTAACATTTGTTTTCATGTTTCACCATGAAAACATGCTCATGAATTTCATATTATATGAAATTCAGTGTTTTTCTAGATCTTATAACTAAGTATCAGAAACAAGGGCACAAACTCTGTATTCCAGACTCCAACATGAAGGATTTGGAAACATTACCCAGAGAGGAATTAGGTGAAGAGTACCAGTGTCTGGGCACAGCATTTCAGTGTTCACAGCCTGCAGCAAAGGCAGGCTCTAAACACACATTAAGTGACCAAAAGTATTCTCTCCCCTCTTTTCCAGGTTCCTAATCCACCCATCAACAGGTATAATTTACACCCAGCCCTGGGCTGTACTAGATGCTGAAGTGAACTCGAAGTATAATTTCTATGTGAAAGCAGAAGACACAGATGGGAAATACAGCTTGGCTGAAGTGTTTATCACCGTGCTGGATGTCAATGACCACTCTCCAGAGTTCAATGAAAACATCCAGGAAAAGACCATGATCATTGGGTCACCGGTGAAGATAGAGGTGAGGGATGGCACCGTGTGTCACAAAGCAGAGTGCTTTGGAAAACCACCTGGCTCTGCTGTTTATTCTCAGGGGTCATGATGAATGTCTGAAAGTTGCCTTTTCCTGCAGCTTTATTTTGCACATCCATTTGGATGTAACAAATGGATTAAAGTGTGAATTATAGTATTTACTGACTGCTGAGAAGGAGAAATAAATTCTATAGGCAGAATATAAAGTCCTGTTACAGTATTTGAACGATCAGCTGGTGGACAATCCTGGATTATACAGTGATCACAAGAAGTCCAAATAAGATAAGTGAATGAAAGCACAGGGTTTTAAACACTTAACCTTCCTGACACCCCTTTGTGTTCAACCACACAACTTAGTTCCCTTCATTCTGAAGAACTGTATTCAATAATCCAGTGTGGAATGGAAGGTGAAAAAATGCAGTAACAATTCCCAGGCAAAGGCACAGAACATCCTATGTTAGACACGTTTAAATGCATATCATGAAGCCTGATCACACAACACCTTATGTCAGTAGAATAAATACCACAGCACAAAAATTAAGGCAAGCTACAGTTTATGGCATGGAGCTAATCCCGTTGCTCTTTATCACTTCATATTTGTCCCCCACACTGTGTAAGAAGCTCCCAGCTGAGGACCATTTGCATTCTACAGACAGGTTAGAGTTCAGTTTTTCCTCTGATTTTATTTCATCTCAAATAGAAATCACTTATAAAGAAAGGAGCCTAGTCCTGCTGTTTTTCACTAGAAAATGTAGCCTAGCTTCCAAGATGAAATGAAAGCAGCCCAGTGTTGTGCAGAACTGAATGCTCAGAAGATTTTTGTCCTCAGGCAAAGATACAAACAATAACACCTTTGTTTTTTACGCTTCCCCTACCAGGCTATAGACCAAGATGCAGAAGAACCCAACAATATTGTGGATTATTCCATCATGCAAGCAGATCCAGCCAATGTGTTTGACATAGACCAAAGCACTGGGGAAATCAAGCTGAAATCCTATATCCGATCTCTGGACATCATCCACAACATCACAAACAATAAAGACTGCATATGGTCACTGGTGGTCCAGGCCAAAGACCGAGGCTCCCCGTCCTTCAGTACCACAGCAGTTCTGAAGATCGATATCACAGAAGAGGTAAGCAAATGTTTTAGAAAATCCTTGTGGGAGACGATCCCTGAAAGGCACCAAAGGGTAGACATTGCTTGCTCCATTTCTGAGACTTGCCAGCTCTGTTTTGTAGAGTGTTTTTATAGCCTTGTGGTAAATCTGGATTCTATAGCCACAAATGTGAAAGATATTTTGATCAGAAATATTGCAAAGGTACAAAGGTAGGAGCATAATGTAATTGGGAGATGAGTTTTTTGTTAGAGATTGTTAGGTATGATTAAAGGTCTATAGACTTCTCAGAGTAAAGGTAAATCCCAACTGCTAAATTTCTGCCTTTTTATTTTCATCCAAGAGAAGAAAAAAAAGTCTTTTTCCCTTATAAAAAGTGAGTGGAAAGCAGCTGGGGTGAGAGTGAAATAAATCAGATAAATCAACCTGAGTGACATAGGAAAAGTGAGAAAAAGCTTTACAGAAATGCTTTAAAGTACATAGAACTTTGGATGGGAATTTAATAATTGCAGTATTATTAGCAGATGAAACAAGAAGACTCTAAAAGAGTCTTGCACATGCAGGTTGAGATTTTCTTTAGTCCAGCTTTTACGTCAGCTAAAGAACAAGCAGCAATTTATGGTGTGCAGTGCATGCTTGCACGATTCTTATTTATTGTAACTGCCTTGCCATGCCTTTAACTAGGTACCAGCAGGGAGGAAATAGGCTTTAAAGTAGATGAGAAACACATCATTAGCCTGACAGTCTCTGGACCGCACACATAAACTGGGAAAAGATGCAAATCTCATCCTACAGGCTGCAGCTGGCCTTCTCTTTGTTTGGTCACAATGCTCCCACTGCTCTTAGGTCTGTTATAATCTTTCTGTTTTCTCCATCTCCTCTTATTCCACTGATACTCCTTATGAGGCACATTCATATGATAGTTTTTGTACGCAGTTCAGAGCCTGCTGGACTGCCAGGGGACTTGGCAGTGCCTGGCACGGGGCTGCTTCTTGGGGCCAGCCAGCCCTGTGGGCATGGGCTGTGCTTGCTGCTGCAGGGCTCTGCCGTGTGGAGCTGGGGGACTCTGCACGAGGGGTGTCTGTGGTAAGTCTAGAGATGTAGCAGTTCTTACACATACAAAGGAAATGCACTGCTTAACACTTGGATTTCTCATGGAAATGAAGTTTTGGTGGGTTTTATACAACAAACAAGAATTGCTGCCCACAGCCAAGAGTGGCAGTACTTGCCCAGGCTGCACGTATCAGGAGTGCATGGCACTGTCCTCAGGCATGTCCCTCCCCTCCGAGTGAGCTGGAAACCTCTCTGTCAGCATGGGGGGCTGATGAGTGTGAGTGGAGAGAGGGTGCCCCACACCTCCCCTGCTGCGGGACAACGTGTCCCTGAACCAGCTGATGAAAGACAACTGGAAGGAAAACAAAAGTAGCTGATACTTTGGCATAAGGAATTTCCTGAATTTCCTTCTTGTGCTTGAAGCAATAGCATTACCTGATGAAAGATGGTGTCTTGTATGAAGTCCCCTGTCCGCTTCTTTTTCTGCCCCTCCACGGGTACATATTTGGCACCAAGTGGGGGAGAGCCCTCCTCATGAAGTCTAAAGGGAAAGCAGAGAGCTTGTGATGACATGGATTTCCTTGCACACAGTTTTTTTTCCATCTTCCTGTGCTCTTCTTGATGCCAAGTCCCAACAGAGAGTCTGAGATAGCAACAGCATCTTCATTCTTTGAGTAGGTTTCTTCAGCAGGATCTGAGCTACTGATCTAGTGTCACATCATCCATAACCTTTTGTATATGTATCTATTACTTATTCCATTGCTTGAAAATATTTGGTTGGTTGGTTAGATTGGAGATTTTTTATCCCATAGCATCCCATCTTTTTTGCAGGAACAGCTTTCAGTTTGCATGTATGAGAGATGCAGTGCCAGTGTCCAAAACCCTTGGTCTCCCCCTGTGTCCCAGGAACAGCACAGTCACTGCTAACACTTTGTGAACAAAACAATCTCTTGGTGTAGGCATACTGCATACACACACACTCTCTCTTTCTCTGAGGCTGTTACAAATGTGCATTTCATCCCTCTGTGCTCCAGCTGCACAAAGGCTCTTATTTCACTGTTTGGTGGGCATTTATGTATTACTGATTTTGGTTAGGGAGGATATTTTGAATGCATCCCCTAGAGGTTTCCTGCAGTGTTAATCACAGTAAGTAATTAAACAGGCATATTTTCTGATTAACGTTCACCATTGCAATTAGCACAAGTCTGTGCCCTTCGAGATGGATGCCTTGTGGCTAAGTTCAGCAGTATTGCACATCAAAAGGACCTTCTTCTCTTGGAATAGTACAGTGCTAAAAGAATGCAAAAGCCTTTTCATTTAACTGAGTCTGATTTTATGGAAATTGGTATTGAGGGGCATCTGTTAATATACTGTCCTTTCACAATAAATAAAAAATATCCTTTCACAGAATAAAAAACATATGCTGGAAAAGCCAGTCTTTTTCCATCCGTATGTCTCACTCAGAAATCTATTCCTGCTGCCTGATATTTTCAGAGGCTGATTCCCACTCCTGTTCCTGAAGGTTGGCCGGATGGGGGCATCCCTTGGCCTCTTGATGACTCCACTGAGGTTCTGCAAATGTAGAGGGGGCGTTTATTTACACCTGTTCATGGACTGAGGCTTAAGTCCTTATTTAGACAGCATAATCTGTAGTTCTTAATAGCTTTGGCCAATCATTTAAACTTCTAAATATAGCAGGTGAGTCTCAGTTTTAGGTTCTCCTAACTGAAAGGCTCAACAAAAATCTTTGAAGTAACATGGAGATCTTCTCCTCTCTCGTACTAACTGCAACCATGGGAACTGTGGTTGATGGCACTGCACAGCCCTTGCCACATTTGCAGAGCAGTTAGCAACTTCTTTCCACAGTTTCATGGACTTGAAAAAAATGTTGGTTTGATTTGAGAAGTCTTGCCTCATGCTGGTGTTTGTATTGCAAAGTGATGCAAACACAGCCTTCATATACAGTGATAGCACTGAGCTTTGGGATAAGCATTGCAGGGGCAGCTGGTGTTCTACCTCGGATCAGGAGTCACTTCTGAAGCAAATCTCCTGATCATCCCCACATACTGTGCCCGTGCCTCACATAGCTCCAAGCACACAAGGTAGACTCCTTTCAGAGGAAAATGTGTTTGGGGAGCACACCTAGTGTGCCTGGGCGCCAACAGGCAGTCCCTCCCTGCAACCAGGCTAGAACAAAACACCAGGAACGCTGAATGCATGGAAGTAGGCTCCTCAGAACCAGCTGGTTCATTGTTCAGATAGTACACATCCACTTGCTTAAGTCAACATAGCTCAAGTTGTCTGTAACACAATCATTGAACCAAGCATTTAAAATCGAGTCCAACTGTTAATTCAGCACTGCCAAGTCCATCACAAAACCATGTCCCTTAAGTCCCACATCTACAAATCTGAAATAGCATGGGCTCTTAACAGGTTTGCCTACCTACTTAGACTCCTAAATATAGCTGGTGAGCCTTGGCTGCTCATGTGGTTGAACAGATCAACCACATTCCTTTTGGGTCCAGCTTTTGGATACTTGGCCCATGTGCTCTGCTCACTGCAACCCATACATTAGGAAAGGCTCTTGAGAAACTGTCACAGAAAAAAAACAGCAAAGCATTATCTTCTGTGAGCAGTGGAATTTTAACTCCTTTGATGGCTGTTAAGAAAGAGTGTTTCTTCCAGGTCCTGGCCCACAGAGATATGACAGCTTCAATTTCATCATGTATCTGTTTTTATTTTATGTATACCAGAAAAACTAGTACTCTTCAAAATGCAGTGTGCCTTTTAGGAAAAAAACAACAGCTTCAGCAATTACAAAGTGGTACTATTGGTTGAGCTGGCTACGTGGCACTGCTGGTAATCAACACATGGACTTGAAGATGTTTTAAATGTGCACTTCCCATAAGTCTCTCTGAAGCCTGGCTAAGATTATGACATCCCTGGCTTGTATTGCAAGTTATTCCTCGTATTTATCCTGCCAGTGCAATGGCCACGACAAACATAAACTCTCCCACTGTGTGCTTACAAAATGTCTGATGTCTTTATGCAGAACAGTTGTCATCCAAGGCTAATTCCAGGCAAAGCTTTGTATAGTAGAGGTCAAGTAACTAGAATAGAGGCTGAACCAGCTAGCTGTTAATGGGTTTAGTTTTTGGTATTAATCATCTCTTCATCATTGGAAATCCTGAACAGATGCCAGACTTGCTGAGACCAGGAGACTGAATGAAGCCACATGCAAAAACTCTCCATACATCTTTCATCCGTTTTTACCTCTGCAGCTGTAGTACCTGGGCAACATGTACTAATGTCTAATCTCATTTATTCAATGTTTTCAAATACCTAGTCAAATATTCTTCAGCCATCAGTGCCTTCCTACAAAATAGATCTTGACAGAACTCGTAACTTGATGGACTTAGGTCATATGCTACTTAGCAGGGCTTATCTGACACTTAATTCACCTGACTTTCACATGAAGTTAAGTAAGCCAGCGTAAAATTTCTATCATCTGATGAGATTTAAGTACAAAAAAATACATGTAATGCAGAACAGCAAAGCTGATGTGAATCTAAGCTCCACCAAAGTCATGGGCTGCTTTGCTTCTGCTTTCTAGTTCCACTCCTAATTAAATACTGGAAGAACTCTCTGCACAGCAAAATGATGAAAATTTGTCCCTACCTCCCCAGTGACGTGGTCTGTTGAGTTTCACTAGCATTTCTTTTCCCCTTTCTTGTTAGCAATGGGACACATTCAGAATAGGAGAAGAGTGGGCTTGATAATGTGTTTGAGATAGGTTGTGAAAACACAGAAATTAAGACCAGGAGGTGTTTATTAATTAATTTACATGCCGCAAGTTTAGGGATGTGACATTAATGACAAGAAGTACTCTGAAGCACACTCTGGGATACTCTTAGACATCTTCCCCCCAAAAGTGGGGAGGGAAAAGAGATGGACATCCTAGATTAGAGTCACAGGGAAATCCATCTGATCTACAAGTCAGAGGTTAAAGTCCAAGCTATGCACAAGGTTCTCCTTATACACATTGTCTTTGATACCTATTTTAGCATATGGTGACTACTGCTCCAGAGGTGTCCTTTTCCTTCCATTGACCGAAAGCTGGGAGCTTAAACCTCTAACTAAAACACAGATCACCTGTTACTACTCATGCAAAGTTTGGGTGAGGATTCCCCCATGGAGTCAAAGACAGGGGACTGGGGCACAGTGGGAAGCCCTGTCTTTCTGCAGCCATGCATCACTTTATGACCAGCTCTCAGTAACCAAACCTGCATGTGAATGTGCCATTTGTGAAGGATCTCCTGGCCTTGCATAGCATTACTGTCTGTTCAGATACCACCTGTATTCACAATTAACTTATCTTGGAAAGGCAGTCCAAGGATGGGCTGCCATGCCCTGAATAAGGGTGATCTATGTGCCATGCCTCTAGCCTTTATTCTCCAATCAGCCCAGTGTTTATACGTGCCTCCTAACTTCTTTTACTGTTTCTGGATTCAGTTCAACATCATTGCAACTGCCTCCCCTCCTGTGCCTAGTTCAACACTTAGCTTCCTTTATTTTATAGGCTCTCTATCCTGTACACATTTCAGCCTAGTTCCCCAGCTGTATTTAAAATAGATACTGGCCCCTTTCAAATATAACCATGTGAGGGTTGACCTTTTCTCTTATTTTTGATATTTCCAGATCAAGTCCAGGGTAAAATCCTATATTTTAGGCCTCAAGAAGCGTCCATGGACAATATATGGAATATGCATGAGTGGCGTCCTTTCCACCATTTCTGTTACAATGGTGATCTCCACCATCATGTACTGGAAAAGTGTGAAAAGATCCAAGCTCCACCCGCAGGGCAAAATCCGCAAAATTATACGGGGACCTCCAAGACGCACAGTGTGCTAGGTTGGAAAGCGAACTGGCCATTCATTTGTCCTTAATATGCCAATGTAGCTTATGTCATTGCTGATTTCTTTTCTTTCTATAAACAAAGCTCTTTAGCTCCACTTATCTCCCCTACCTCAAAGAGTTTTGTTATGTCTGTAAAAGAGTACTTGAAAACAGAATGCAGCACATATCTGCTAAATACTCATTTGTATATTGACATTTTATAAGCAGAAGTTTTCTCCTAATCCTTTTCAATGCCATGCTCAGTAATTGAGCCAATTATTTTCTTGCTCCATTCTTGCAAGTTAAACACTATGGTGACATGCAGGAATCTGCCCTAGTTTGGTGGAAATACTTCTGTAAGCTTTTGTGTTCAAGTCATCTACCTCACATATAATGTTTACCCAGTCTCTGGCCCCATCTAAATTCTCCAGCCCTGGACTGGACTGGCTGTGTGACTCTCATATTTTTTTTGGAGACAACTTCCATCAATCAGCTCTACTTGTAACATATTTTGGACAAATGAAATTTATGGGTCACTGTCTGTCCCCTAGAGTAAGTCATGTGTTTTCTTTGTACTCCTTTACAGACTCTTCACAAAGGGCCTATGGCCGCCTTTTTGATGCAAACTAAAGATAACCCCATGAAAGCCTTAGGAGTGCTAGCTGGTGTCATGGGCATAATGGTGCTGATAACTATCATGATCTCTACTGCCATGTTCTGGCGCAACAAGCGGTCCAACAAAGTCATGCCGGTGAGAAGGATCATAAAAAAGAGACAGATGCCGCCATCCCGGACAGTCAGGATGGAGTGGCTGAAGTTCAAGAGGCCCAGCAACGCTGCAGAGAAGTTTGTCGTTGAGGAGGACGTCAAGAGCCTACACAATGAGAACAGCAACAACAACGTCCAGGTTGTCCCCGTGCCGCCAGCAGCCCCCCTGCCGCCGCCACCCCCTGCCCTGGCTCCACGGGGCGATGCCCCAGGGTGGCGGGTGCCAACTGTGTCCGGCTCCCTCACTCCCAAGCATGTAATCAAGCCCCCGAAGAAGAAAGGTCACAGCAGCACCCACAACGCCCTCGTGTCAGAGCTCAAAATGAGGTTTGAGAAGAGGAACGCAGCTTTCGGGGAGCCCCACATCTAGGCACTCTCAGCAGCTCCCAGAGACTGCAGACTGTGGCTGGGCATGGATGTTTTTATGTGCTGTCTCTTCCCCGTGTCTGTCAGCACCCTGTGAACCAGAGCAGCTTCTCGCTGTGATAGCCACCCCTCACCTTCTGCAAGTACCATGTGCTGTGAGTCACCCCACCCGCAGAAGCGCTGCCTCCGCGTGCAGTCGCAACTGCGGCTCCTTCGGCCGTGTCCCATGGGCCCTCCCTGCAGCTGTGTCTGACCACGGTGCTGAGTGTGCCAGCCACAGCCTCCCCAGGTGAACAGGGACTCAGGTTGTCCCAGGTTTGGAGGTCTCTACCCAGAGCTTGGGTTTTCAAACAAGATGTTCTGCAGCCAAGGCCCTGGTGGATGGTCCTTTCTGACCCGGTCTGGCAGGTGGGTTTGAGGTGTCAGAAAATCCATCACTTCAAATCCCAGACCCATTTTTGAAGATGTTGGCACGGCTGTGGCAGCAGCACTGAGTCGAGGTGCAGGTCTCCTACAGCAGTGACACTGCCCTGTCCCCAGAGCACAGTGTGCTTTGCAACAGCTGGCGGAGTGATGTGCTCGTGGCCTGAGTACCTTCATTCCCAAAAGGTAAGCGGTCAGGCTCTGAGAATCTCTTCATTTTCCTGCAGCTTACACTGGGTTTTGCCAGAGCACATTGACATGATGCTGCGCTTTGCTTCTGCCCTGGACTTGCCTGCTCTGAGGAGGGATGGGAGGGGCACCTCAGCCATCCCTGGACCATCAGGGCCAAGATTCGAGCACAGAAGTTCAATAGCAGCTCTCAGTCAGCACTGCCTCCTTCTGACACTGTGCCCCAAAAGAGCGGGAGCCCGGCAGGAGAAGGGCATGAATAAAAACACAGGGAACACTAGGTAAAACTGAGAGGCAAATGATAAGTGGAAGACAGAGACAAGTGCTGGAAAGTTGCATATGTTGGTCAGGGAAGTGTCTGGAAAGATCATGTGGTGGTGTACACTCTAGCAGAAAGTGTCAAGGAATATATTTAATCACCTCTCCTGGCTCGTTGCAGGGACTGGTGTGTGAAAAAGGAGGTTTCCATAAAATATTCAGGTTTTTATTATCAGTATTTTTGAGTGAATTAAACAACAGTTAATGGGAGGGGACTGGCAGGCAGCTGACAGGTTTTTTTTCCTGTTACGTGACAGTAAAAAGGCACTGAGAGCAGAGCACTTTTTTCACTGGATCTACCCCAGGGACTCCCCCTCAGGTTTGTTTCTGAAGAGATGTTTTTCAGCTGGGCCTGGCTGTTTCACATCCCCTTGAGAGAAGTCAGCACCAATGGAGCTGGCTGGGGAGCAGCACCCTGCGCCCTCTCTGAGACCCAGCCCTGCAGAGAAGCTGTGCAGTCATGGTACCAGGAACATCAAGGTGGGGAGCAAACCTGATGGGACACACCATGTTAATTCAAGGGGTTCATGAGACTTCTCCAGCTGTCATTTCAGTCAAACCAGCAGACCTGGCCCTCAGGATCTCCTCTCACTCCAGTAGCTGAAAAAATTCCCCTTTTTGCAGCAGGACTTCATTATTTTAGGGTATGGCTGGTTGAATATGAAATGACCCACTTACAAGGAAAATCTTGTATTTTTTAACTTCAGTTCAATCTGTCTAAAAGCCATAGTGCTCATGGCTCATGTCACCCATGAGCTGAGCCAGCAGCTGTAGCCAAGAGGTGCAGCAGAGTCCCAGCTGGGGGCCACAGCAGGAGCGCTGCTCCCAGAGCCTCTCCTGTCACATCTCTCCTTTTCTCTACTGTTTTCTTGCTTATCCCTCCTCCTGGGGCACTGTGATGTGAAGCCCAGGTTTTCACCTGTCCAATCACCTCCTCCTTGTCCCCTGGCCATAAGCTGGCCAGGGGGAGGGGATGTGCAGCCCCTGGCCCCACTCCTGCTGCCCTGTGCAAGCACCTGCCTTCTGCTGGCTGAGTGTCTGCAGGTTCTGCAATCTTCCCCAAAGCTCCTGATTTATTCCCCATACCACTGTCTTCCCAAGTGTTGTGTTATTGCCACTATTCTGTGTTCATTCTCTAATGAAGAAAGCCTATAAAGACCATTAAATTAAGTCAGATTTAACAGGAATTACAGGCTTATAGTCTTAGAGATTATATTTAAGAGGCAATAAAGATGTTTTATTACTATGTTGTGATACTCTTTCCCAGTTACTCTGTATTTCAACTTCCAAGATTTTTTTCAATAAATAAATTTTTAAAAAATATGCAAAAGGTGTTTCTGTGCTTGGTGTGCTTCTGCTGGCAACGATGCCTTGTCATCATCACCTGTTAGGTGTCCAGCCACAGGCAGCCAGGCTGCTTTTTAGGATGACCAAATGGACCCTTCCTCAGGCCGCAAGTCAGGAGAGAGGCCGTGAGGTTTATGGACAACACCGGGCTGGAAGGAGGGGAGGAGAGTAGCAGGATGCCATTGGCACAGGCCATGGGCAGTGTCACAGAGAGCCCCTGGCCAAGCTCCCGTGGTGCAGCCCTCTGCAGCATGGCCCCGGGGCAGGGAGGCAGCAGGTTCAGCCAGTGTCTGCGATTTGTTACGAACTTCCTCCACGTGCTCAGGGGATGTTTTGTCTTTCCCTGGCTGCTTCCTCGCTGTGATTCAGCACCTCTCTCCAGTCTCTACAGTGTGCTGCTGTCCCTCTCTGCTGACTGGGGTGGAAGAAGGCCAGTCATTACTAATGGTGCTTTGTTATTTACTCCCCCTCACCCACGGCCCCACACTGGTCTTCAACCAGCATCAGGTCATGCCTCACTCTGTATTAGCCGTGTCTGCAGGTGGTTTTCCCAGGACAAGGTTTTCCTGCTTGGCCAGCTGCTTCTGCCCCTTTCTCACCACTCCAGACCCCTGTGACTTGTACTGAAGCTGCCTGGCCTCCTCCATCCCTGCAGCCAAACCCCAGAGCTCCTTGGAATCCAGCTTTCTTTTCAATTTTTAACTGTGAAAGGCCAGAGATGAAGCAGAGGACCTCTGTGTATTCTGAAAACTTGTCATGTTTATTGCTTTGACACTAAAAGACTGACAAGACTAGGAAGTCTTGTGAAGTATTAACAGCGAGAGTCAGCAGTGACAAAACAGAGCTCTGTTCAAAAGCTGTGCAACACAGTACAGCAGAAGGAGGTGCTGGGGGAAGAATCATAGGGCTTGAGGAGAGACAGCATGGAAAACACACCAAAAACCAAAATACAATTAGAAAGGCAAGCTACCACAGCATGAAGCTCACAATAGCTGGGGTGTCTACTATACGTTTTTCTTTTTGAGACGATCTGTAACACATATAACAAGGGCTGTGGGTCTATGGGCCACATGCTTTGGTTGTGCTGGAAAGCATGAGGTCAAAAAAAGAAAAATAAGTCACATGTCCTCAGACCCCAGAAAATCACAGCACTGAGCTGCTCCACAAGCAGGAGGCAGTCACTTTTACATGAATCTTTGGGCTTTTTTTGCCTCTAGCAAAGAGGCAAGCTTCGATTTCAAAGCAGCAGGATGGGGAAGCACCTGTCTGCATTTAGGGAATGTGCCTGGCTTGCCTCTTCAGCTCCCAGCCCCCTGCTCTATGTTCTCTGCCCCTGTCCACTTGTCCCACCAGCCTGCTTCAAGCACTCGCACCTTTCCTGTTTGTGGTACAACCAAAGCTGTGAATCTCTTAGGGCTGCGTAAACCTTAAGGAGGAGTAAGAAAAAAAAAAAAACAGAACCCACCCCCAAAACCAACATCTCTGGTCAAAATAATTTTTTCTCCAACTTAAATAAAATCTGTTCATCATGTTGACCCGATCCTCCCCACCATTTGTTGTTGCTGGGCTGTGACCACAGCCGTGCCCAGCTCCCCTGTCCGTTCCCAGGAGCTGGCACCTGTGTGGATGAGTGAGGGGACACTTCTGGCCTTTGGCCACAAGTATTACTATTGGCTCGGGGGCTGATTTTTTGTTAGCGTTGGTTTTCTTGGTGTGTCAGCGTGCCTTGCTCCGTGACTGTGCCGCAGAGACAGCCCGGGGCTACGGAGGCGCAGCTCCACTCACACCAGTGGCCGGACAGCCCGGGCACCTCCATTCCCAGGGCTCCCCAAGCCCGCCGCAAACCCCAGCGGTGCGCCCGCCGTGCCCGAGTCCTCGCAGCGCAGAGCCGCCCCGGCGCCGTCCTCCGGAACGCCAGCACCGGCCCGAGGTGGCGTGTGGAAGGCGCCGCAGGGCCGCGCCCTCAGGGCGGGCAGGGCCGGGCTAGTAGAGGTCGGCGCTGTTCCTGTGGGGCGGCCGGGCCTTGCCGGGCTCCTGGCGCTCCGGGGACCGCCGTGCGCCGCGGCCGCCGTCGGGGCGGCAGAGCCCGTCCTCGCTGCCGGCGGGCAGGCTGTCCAGCGTGCTCTCCTTGCTGCCCGCGGCCTGCGCCGGGCCCCCGCGGCGGCGGCGGGGGCAGGCGCTGGGGCAGCGGGCCAGGCAGCCGGGCAGCGCCTCGGCCGTGCAGGCGTACATGCCGGCCGGCACGGCCAGCACCATGGCGCACACGATGACCACGATGTGGATGAGCTTCTCGCGCTGCTCCATCTGGCTGACGTCGCTGCCCGTGACGAAGACGACGCACTGGCCCTTGCGGGGAGCCTGGTTGCGCACGGCCACGCACACCTCGTACTTGGTGGCGGGCAGCAGGTCGGTCACCGAGTAGGTGTTCACCCCGGGCCCGATGTAGATGGTGTCCTTCTGCGCGGCGTCGTAGCGGCCCACCAGGAGAGTGTACCAAATCTCCCCCGGCTCGGCCGCCGCCGCCGCGAACCACTCCAGGGTGATGCCGTAGACCGTCTGCTTGGCGATGCGCACCTCCACGTGAGCGCCCGGCTCCGCGGGGGCCGCGGGCGCCCAGCCGCGGGGCGTGGTGGACGCCCACGGGGCCACCACGCGGAGGTTGATGGCCACCGAGGTGTTGCCCAGGAAGTTTGCCGCCGTGCAGGTGTAGTTGCCGGCGTCTGCTGGCCGTGCCGCCGGGATCAGCAGCTCCGAGCGGACGGTGTCGTCGCTGATGGGCTCCGTGGACACTGCGGGCAGAGGTGAGCGGTCAGCAGGGAGCCACCGTGCCCTTGGCAGCCGCAAGGCCTGTGTAGGACGGGGCCCACTCAGGACCCGCCCTGCCCAGGGAGAAAGGAAGAGGGGCACGGGAATGTGCGCAGAGCTGAGAGCAGTGTTTGTCTGAAAGGCAGTAACGCGCTGGGACACCCAGGCATGGGAAACATGGAGTGTGTCCGACCCCTAAACCAGAACAAGCTGCTGGAGGAGCTGCTGTGGGCACAGGCCGAGCTGCCCATCTGCCATCAGCATTCAGCGCAAACCAGGAGAGGCGCTGAGGAGGCACACCTACATTTTGGACACATGCTCCATCCTCTGTCAGGATTAAAAATGTCAGTCTCAGGAGGATCACACCAAAATAGGTGTATGAAGCCAGAAAGTATTGGGCTGGAAGTGAAATGCAGTGTTAAGAACAGTGTGAAACCCTGTTATCTACCCAAACAGAGGTGTGTGACTGTGGTAGAGAAAAAAACTATGTAATTAATCAGCATGTGCTTGTGGAAAGACACACAAGTGCTGCTACAGCGCTGCAATTGAAGCAAATATCAGCCCGGGATTAGGGGCTAATGCTATCCTATTTAGTAAGCTGGGTTATTAAGGACACACAGAACCTGTGTGCTGGCTGCCTGTATGTCTTATTACCTTACCCGTTGAAAATAGCAACTTGTCCTATTGAAGGCTCTTAGTAAAAATAAATGTGAGGGAGGATGGATTGGGAGGAAAAGAAAAAGGTCTCATATTACAACACCTTTGCTAAAGAATATAAATAAGCAAGACTTCAGGAAAACACAATCTTTGTTTCAGTTCATTCAGAACATGAACGGACGCAGACAGTTTTGTGGTTTGTGTACTATTTCTTGAGGGAATATGTGGGGATAGTATAGGAGCATACAGGTCTGTATATGTGTGCACTTTTACAAACACATCTACATGCACATATAATTATATAGTGTGTGCATATATATACGTAGTATATGACCAAAAAAAGTACGTAGTGTATAATATATAGTAAATATACATGCATATTTAGATAACTATGTATTTATTAAATCTATACAACTAATACAGGATTAGTAACTCCTACATTATGTATCATGAGGAAAGAGCTGCTTCTTAAAATCCACAAGTAAGATAATTGTATAAGAATGAGGCCATGCTCCTTTCATCACTGACTGATGTCCTGCATGAAGCAGCTCTTCTTATGCTGGTCAGATGTGCTTAGATGCACAGGATGATTAAGATCATTTGGATTACTGCCACCACAGTAACTGTGGTGCTCTGTAAAGGGGCTGGGTTGCTGTGGTGACTGTGATGGGCTGCAGACCTATGTAAGTAGGATAGTACAGCATAAATTTTTAATGGGGAAAAAAAAAAAAGGAAAAAAAGCTTTGCTTACCATTAAATGCCCTTAAAAGTTTGAGTGCATAGGTCCACCAGACAGCTGGGGAAGGGCTGGCTTGCACAAAGCAGGTCAGGGTGATGTTTAATCCTGCTGGGACTGTCAGGTTGGTGTCAAGGGCTGAGGTCAAGGGCTTCGTGCAGCTGTTAAGCTCCACTTCATGAAAAAACTTCCCTGTCCTGAATTTTGGGCCTGAGCAAGTTAAATAGGAATTCATCAGAATAATAGGTGGGCCCACGGACTTTATAAACTGGACAAATCCCCGCAGGCGACAGTCGCAAATCCAGGGGTTGTCATGGAGGGCCAGGACAGCATTGGAAATAGCTTCCAGCGGCCCCTCCGTCCTCTGGCTTCTCTGGTAGACAGGCCAGTTGTAGAAGACATCCCTGGATATGATGGTAAGCTGATTTGAGGATAGATCTAAATAGGTCAGGTTGGGCAGATAGCGGAGTGCGTGTTCTGGAAGGACATCCAGGCGGTTGTGCTTCAGATCCAGGATTTTCAGAGTCGGGGTGTCTTGAAATGCTGTCCATGGCACCGAGCTTAATTTGTTCCCTTGCAAGCGCAGCTCCTTCAGAGCTGGCAGATACTCCAGACTCTTGATGTGCATCACTGTGATGTTGTTAAAATTGAGCCACAGATACTCCAAGGCACTAACGTTCTCAAAAGACCCACGAGGCAATTCTGTTAGGTGAGAATTTTCTATTCTAATTTTCCGGATGTCCTGAGGGATGTTTGCAGGGATCTGCCTCAGCAGTGCAGACATACAGAGCAAACTCCTAGGGAGGAAACCAGAAAATTTTCCAGGTCACACACCACGTTTGAGGCCAATAAACCAGTTCCCTATTCAGGTCTACAAGCACTTGAATAATTATAAGGTATTGTATACAGGGCATGCATAAGCCATCCATCCATCCCCAGGGTTTACACCAATTTTGCCATAAACAATGCAATTAAGTAATAAAAATGGCTATGTATGTAACTATGTATCTCAGGAAAATAAGAGAAATCTCATTCTATGCTCAAGACAGCACTTTCAAGTATTAGATTAGACAGCAATTCAAGTATTAGATGTGGCACACCTTGCATCAGTCTGCTTGGTTTTGGTGCTCACATCATCAGCAAAGTTGCTACTGGGGCTGTCTGAGCCACTTCACTGGTGCTACAACAGGGGTAACAGTGTTCTTACCTTCCAAAGCTGTCCTGAGAACAAGAGCATCCTGTGATGCAAGATGAAACAGAGGGGTTTATCTTGTGGAAGGCCAGAAGAAGAAGAAAAATATGACAGACGGGGTCCATATTCTCCTTTAAGAAAGCACTGTGCAGGGCTTTGCACCAAACACGCCAACAGCCTCCAAGAAGCAAATCCTATCAGCTGTAATCTTCCTTGACGCAGAAATAAATCCTGCTGGGGACCCAACCCTAAGGAAGACATGTAGTGTGGTTCTCAGTCTGTGTCCAAGTGCTAAAAACCACCTCCAAGACCACTCTTGGCATTTTTCCTCCAGCTGAGGGGATTCTGACAGACATATATTTGGTTGGGAATATGAAGATGGAGCCAAAGCCACTTCTTTTGCCAAGCCCTTGCAAGAAACTAACCAGGCCAATTTTTTTTTTTTTTTTTAATTCCATGGGGTCTGTCTCTTCTATATTTTAATGGCTTTTATCAAGGCAGAAAGCCACGGTAAGGGCCAGACCTCGCAGCTGTAATTTGCCATAGCGCCCCACTGCACAGTCCATCCTCTCCTAAATCCTGCCTGGCACCATTTTCCTCTGAAACAACTTCTCCTCCCCACAGTAGCTCCGTTCTTACATGTTGGTAGTGAAAATAGCAACATGGCTGTGGCCAGTCCGTGGGTTTCTCTGATAAGGGTATCTTGGAAGTCAATCTCTTTTGTATAAATACAAAAATCTCAGTGCTATTGTCTTTCAGTCATCTTGAAAAACTAAGCTATTCTGAGAAGGGATTTTGAGTAACCAAATTTATTGATCTCTTTTAATCCAAAATAGCAGGTTTCAGTTGTGCTTCCCAAGGAGTTCTGCGTTCTCCTGGGGCCATCTAGTGTGGATGGGTTTCACTACAGCCTGCACAGGAGCACGCCTGGGAAAAGGGCTGCACCTCACTGCCCGTGTGGGTGATGCTGGGTCACAAAGCAAGATTAGCCTGAACCTGCTTAACCTCTAACCTATGGGACCAGGATAGAAAAATATTTTAAGTGTGGCAGCTTAGAGCTATATGTGGCTCTCAGGGTTGTGCTGCTTTCAGCCTACGGAAGACACAGGCTTGATTCTGCAGTGTTTAAATCAACAGGAGCTTTTCTTTCATGGCAAATCAGCAAAATGGAATGGTGGGGAAACTTCTGGGGACTGGTAGAGTGCTCTATTTCCCCCATGTACAGGGAGCAGGCCACAAGGAGTGGGCCTCTGGGGATGCTGTTGCTGGCAGTGCCTCACATCTAGCCACAAGCACATGGGGTTTTTATGGATTGGGGTTTTTTTAGCTGAAATAGTCCTTGTTTGTCCATAGTGCAGTATTTGATTTTTCAACAACTGCCCTGTAGTCAAACACGTCAGTGAGCCGGGAGTGAAGGGGGAAGGCTGCTGGTCTGTAGTACAGCAGATACAGCAGCTGTAAATCCCCCACTGGGGGGTGGTGGTTGCTGAGGAGTTTCTTGGTGAAGCTGCTGCTGTTGCAGTGGGGGTGGCACCAGCGCAGCCCCTGTCACCTGAGACACACTCCTTGTGCCCCTTGCATGTAACCCAAGCAATAGAGGGAACACCCATCAGCAGGGCTGGCTGGCTAAACTGAGGGTGTTGTAGGAACAACAGTGGCAGCTGCCATCACAGGGTGTGTCCTTCCCCACCATCCATCAGCCACTGAAGCAGAGCGACTCGGGGACCTCCACTCCCACCCAGCAAATGCCACAGTCACCAGTGTCTTTGCTCTCTTTATGTAGTCTGCCATGAAAATATTCCCTAATAAAACAATTATATTCTTTCTTAATAATAGTAATTTTCTATTTTTTATGCTTTACAATAATTAAAATTATAATTTTGCAGTAATAAAATAATGGAAAATATTAAATAATATATAATAAATAATAAATGTAATATTTCCATAGAATAGTGTAATATATAATGATACCATAATAATGTAATTTTACTATAATAATATTATTTTACCCTTTACAACAGGCAATAACAGTAACAAACTATTTGTGGTGCAGTTAGTTAGAAAACCCCTGTGTGTCAGGGGCAGCTCCTGAAGTTTGCCCGTGTATGAACTGCAGGGCCTGGGACCAGAAGGCTTTTAGCAGAGGCAGAGGAAAATCAGTGCCTTGATGTGTTCAGCTCTAGAGAGGATGGGACACGTTCCTGTGATGGGATCAGTGGCCCCAGATCTCTGGCACGTTCAGTCATGCTGGACAGGTGGGAGCCACGAGGGATGGAGACACCCATCAGTGGCTGGGATTCAAGGCAGGTGGGATAGAAAAAAAAGCACAACATGGCACCAGGGAGGGTCTGGATTGGGATGCTTTGGCTGTGCCAGTGGTAGCAGGAGGGACAGCCAGAGGGATTCACCGCTTTTAAGGCTCAAAACCTCCTTTGCTTGAAAGGAAGGGCCCTTCTTTGCCGCCTTCCTTCCCCTCCAGCATGGCCCATGGGGAGGGTCTTGTCATGTGGCAGCTAAGTCACATCTTCAAAAAATCTTTCATGAAAAGTGAAGTGTTATTTATTTACAGATTTATAAACTACTGGAGTTTCCCACCATGTACATCTTCAGGCACAGAACAGGTGCGCAATGTCCTGGGATGAAGGAAGTAAAATTATATCCAGGGTTCTCTGTTAGAAATACCTTATTTAAAATAAATAATTTGCTTAGCAGAAAAAAGCAATAAAAAAAATAGCAGCTTTTTTCCCACATGAGAATTCCTGCTAGTCCCACCTATCTTCTACAGGGCTCACAAATGGCCTTTCAAAGAGTGGTGTTAGTCAGTGCCATGGGCAATGCTCTGGCTGTTTTCGGTCTGATATTTATTTGCTGCTTGAGAGGCTACTTATCTAAATATATCCAAACTCCAAGTGTACTCAGAAGGTTCAGTATTAACCTGAGAGTCCAGTGGTGAATCACTTACCCAAGTCGGATGAATTAGGGTAGAGAGAAGGGGGAGGAGAAAGAGGGGAGGGGGAGGTAAGGGAAATAAATCCCCCAGTGTTAGGCACAGTCATTATGCTTATGTTCCCTACTGGACTGGGATTTTGGTGCCTTTTTAGTTCAGCCCAGTTTATGCCTGCTTGTAAATTTAATGGTCACAATTGTGACAGCAGATGTCCACCCAGTTCAGCTGCTCTTTAACATCATGTGGCATCCTGGCTGAAGCCAAAAAGCAGAACAAGCTGTCTAAAACTCAAGCTGTCAAAATAAATCTCCACAGAGATGGTTTCTGCTAGTCTATGGGAAGTGGAGTTTAAGAGATTGCGCTGATTGCCAAAGCAAATGCCAAGAGATCACCCATTGTGTGCTGCCAGCTATGCCCAGGGAGTCAAACTCCATCTTGAAATGACATTTCTTCTTGTAAGAAAGCAAGTCTGGGCTGATGCTTTTCAATTAGTCCCTCTGCCTTGGCCTTCAGTGTTAGAAATCACTGCTGGGCAGGACATAAGCATTGAAGACTGCAGTTGGGCGTTTCAGACAGTGAAAGTGTTTAAAAAATGAGTTGACATAATGTGGTTTAGTGGGCATGATAATATCCAGTCCAAGCTTGTTAAAAGGGAGCGCAAGAGCAGATGTTTGCTTTGGTTCTTACAGCACATCTTGAGCACTGACTTTAATCAAGAAAGAAATGGTTTGCTCCTTAGCGTGCTGAAACTAGGTGCCTAACAACACTTCCATGACAACAAAACAGAAAATCCAGAGAGGTGTTTATCTTTCCATGTCTGATAACACTGAAAATCTGACCCAGAGTCTTGAAGTCACATCTGCTTCCTTAATGGTTCGAAATTTCACTCATCATTTGGCAGGTACAGGGTTTCTCCTCTGACCAATGCCAAACAAGACAGAGCTTGTGCAAGTTTGTACCTATTGCTTATTGTGTGTGAACCACCAGTGCATAGAGAAAGGCTTGTCTTGAACAGCAGCAGCTGAGATGATAAACTGCAGTGCCTCAGCTGTGAGACAGTGAGGGTGGGCACAGGAATGAGAAAAGTCATGTTTATTCTGTTTGGGATCACTATTTATTCAAAGTACAAAAAATATCCAATAGAGTCTGTAAAACTGAACACCTCCACAGTGAATGTCCCAGGATGATCCCTGGATGGAGCAGAAGCAGAGTGCCAGTGCTGGCCCAGCTGGTGCCTTCTCCTCAGCCAGTTCACAGGCTGAGGCTCACAGCAGGTGAGACTGCTCCTCACCGGGGCTGGGTGCAGCAAATGGCCCAGCTCACACCTCCGGTTAGCTGAGAAGTGAATACTTCTGCTTCCCAGTCAGCTCCTGCAGACCTGACTTACAGGGAAGTCCTTGGACAGTAGGTGCACTCCATTCAGCACAGGAAAACTCTGGGACAGCTTTGGTTCTTCAGGAGCTTACCCATCCAGGGCCATGGTAAGCTGAGTTCTGCACAGCCCAGTGCTCCTGCTGCATATGTGGGCAGGACCCAAGCTTATATACAGCAATCCTTGCAACTCAGCACAAAAACTGCTACTGGAAAGACAGTTTTTTCCTGACTCTTAATAATCAGGCTGGGACAAATGAACTTTAAGGATTAGATCTATTACATACCATGTTTTATCAGTTAATTTGTTGCATTGAAATATGTAATTTTACAAAACTTTACTTGTAAACCTAAAAATCTACACAGTCCAGTGATAAAAGTAGCATGAATTATTTTATACAGGGATTGACGAATTCTCCCAATACAAGAGAAGTTCCTTATCATTAATGCAAGGAATACAGGGAGTCCCATCAGAAACTCTTGTGATGTACCCTGTTGCTGGTATTTATGTTGAGATCAAATGACTTGCTTTTTCCATCAGGCCAAGTAATCTGACATAAGTGAAACCCTTCTGTACAAGGGGGACTTGAAAAATCCATACAGTGCTCCATTCCAACCAGTGAATTTTGTTAAACCACACTGTACATACATATCCAGAATGTGACTGGAAGTCCTTCCAATAAATTTACAAACACATTTCAGAACATTTCAGCAGGCTTTATCCATTAGCATTTCAACTTGGCTGGATCTTTCCCATTCAACATTTGGCAGAACATATATCATTTTCTTCATGAATAATACTTATTACAAAGAGAAAAATGTTACATACAGTGTTACTACCTGAGGGACTTGAGTGGAAAATAACACATCTGGGAATTACTTTGTGATCAGCACTCGGATTCAAATTCCAGTGAAGCTGCAGAACTTAAATGACTGATCAGTTCACCCGGACTATGAAAGTACATTTGGATTAATATTAAACAGGTATTTTTCAGGGTCCTTGAATCTGTAAAATGTTTGAAACCCAAAAGACTGCACTGAGCCTCTGCCACCACTGAGACCATAGTCGGGAATGGCTGATGTGTGCGTTGCCAGTGGTCTGACACCACATCACTTTCTCCTGCTCTGCACAGAGCAACCATGACCAAGTCACAAGTGCCTGGCTGATCATGTGGGCCTTCACCATCAGTTTTTCCAGGAGCACAGGCAGCAGTGACAGTGCTGGTTTGAGAGATTTTTGCAAAACTGTCTAATATAAGTTTTCCAGTATGATTACAAAGCATTACCCCGCCACACACAATGTGCAAAGTAGCCTATTGTATGATTTTTATCTAGCACAGCTGGTATAAAACATACTCTACTAATTACAATTCAGATGCAAAATGCCAGCTAGGACTGATACTGAAAGACCTTTGCTGTTGTTCCATATCTTTAGAACAGAGTTTAGGGCCGAAATGCAATCAGCAAATGCTCTCTGTTACGCATTCTTAGGAATGGGTTTTGTCTCTTAATTTCTATCTCCTTTGCACATTTCTCTGAATTCAGAGCATAGAGTTGTGATTATGTTGAACATATTAGAAAGGATTGCTGTACATCTGTATTGAGTGATCTATTAAGCATCAAGCTGCATGTTTCATGCAAACATGGGGGATGTCAAAGGTGAGACTCTAAATCTTCACCTTCATAAGTATTTTTATTAAAATTACTAAACACTCCTCTGGCTTATCAACCAAAAGAACGTTAAAAGAGCTGAGAACAAAATACATAGCATATTGCAGAGCAGGTCCTAAACAACACCAAGCAGAACACACTCAGAAATGTTGCTTAATGTCTTCACACTTAGTGTGCACACTTCATTTGACAGGAGAAAAAAAAAGTGGTCCAGGAGAACGAGGCCATTATCACAGAAGCTTTTGACTGGGTATAAAGCAGCCAACCCCAAGTGGTGTGAGCAACATGTCCTGTAAAGCTTGGGCACAGTCTACCCTCTTGCATGCTCTTCCAGAGCATGTGAGAGACAGAAGCGTGGCCAGGCTGGCCTGCAGTGCTGGAGCAGAGTCACAGATAAAGCCACACGCTTCCCACTGTGCGAGCTGACAGCCAGCCCAGGTGCTGTCAGCAGAAGTACTCGTTAGGCTGTCCCTCTATCTTTGGTATGGCTTCCGAGTCCACGCTGGAGCGGGCAGACAGCAGCCTGTTGGACTCGTCAGGGGTGTGCCTAGTCAGGTATTCTCCTTCCACGCCTTTGGCCTTGGCCCCGGGAGACAGGCTTTCGAAGGTGACATAGGATTCCTGAACGTCCTTGGGTTTTCGCACAAAGCATTTTTTGCAGCGCCGTTTCAGTGCTCCGCAGCAGACCACCAGCGTCAGAGGAACAGCAATGACACAGGCCACGCTGATGACAACCACATTGATGAGCTTCTGCGTCCCTCCTGCGCTGACAACTTCATCTGTGGAAAATATGATGCACTGCTCCTTCCTGGGGATCAGCCCTTTCACACAGACACACACGATGTACTTGGTCTTTGGCAGCAGCCCATAGAGGGTGACCTTGGTCTTCCCTGGCTCCACATTGATCCGCCGCATGTCCCTCTCCCCAAAGACAGCATAAAGGACACTGAACACTGTGGTGTTCTTTGCCATGGGCGCCTTCCAGGCCAGGGTGATGCTCTGGTCCGTGTCCCCTATGACCCTGACAGACCTCACCATCCTCTCTGGCTCCTGCTGGCCCGTGGTGGGGCTCACCAGCAGGTTCTGGGGGTTGCCGTCTTGTGCCGCATCCGGGAGGAGGAGGCTGTCTCCGGTGCCCGCCCCAGCCCCCAGGGTGGGCACAGTGGAGGTGGTGATAACGTACCTTGCCACCAGTTTGTCATTGTAGGCAGCTGCCTCCATCCCACTCGCCTTCCCATTCCATGTGCCTTTGGCACTAGAGTTTGGGTCGTCCGTGCTTTCTGAGTCCGTGATGATGAGCGAGATGAACGCCTCTGTTGCCCCCAGGAAATTCTTTGCTTTACAGATGTACTCCCCAGAGTCAAGGTAAGAGACTACTGGCAGGCCCAGGATAGACCAGCTCATCCCATCACTGGAAATCTCTTGGTGAACTGCAGGGGAGGAAAAATGTTAAATAAACAGGCAGTAATAAATGGAATTCATTCCATGTTTGTAAAATATTAACTCTGTCATCAAATACCTGCTCAGTAAAGTATATGATAAGGAATCATCATTTCTGCTTGCTACCAAGAATATTACAAAATCTCAGTAAATCTAAGAAAAGGACTATAATTAGATTATGTCAGGATTTAAACTACTTCAAAATGAATATACATGGAAATTTTGATGCTATTTCCTCCAAACTGATGATGTAACAGGAAAGGTTCTTCCATTAAAGATAAAAGCTTGAAAATTCTTATGTAGGTGCAATACTTAAAAGAGTGGAAGGAGCAGACAGCAACTGATCTATTTGGCCATTAGATGCAGACCATGGAGGCAAAGAAAATACAAAGAAAATACAAACAGTGGAGAATTTATTGTAATAAACTCACACTGACTAGCCTAGAGTGTGTGAAAAATAGTTGAAAGATAATATCCCTTCTAGTGCTTAATTATTGCAGGTGTTTATCCTTACACAGGTGTAATCACCACCAAATTATATGTACATAGATGAGTGTTGATTTGCTCAGATGATTTATTTTCAGGCTAAAACTAGATTTTTTTGCCTTTTTCTATCAGTGCAGAAAAAAAAAATAGTTGGGATCTTGTGGAAGGGTAAAGCACCCTCTTGATTATTTAACCAGCCTACTTAGGATGGGCATGTGCTGTCTCAGCCCTTTCCTGCTGAAAGGTAAACCAGGGAAGTGTCTGAAAGGCAAAGGTAAGAGGATGCAAACTTCTCCCAAGCCCTCTTGGGGTCAGAATCCAGCCTTGGCAACCGGGGCCCCTTGCAATGGTAGCAAAATACAAGGTAACAGAAGTTACTTTTTCAGTTTAACTATTTGCTGAATGAGTATATTAAAATACATAAATCTATGGATCTACCTATGGCAATTTCAATACAGACTGCAGACTCTTTCTTACTCCTTTCTGCTCAGAACACCAGCATTTCAAATAGCCACATTATAGCATTGGCACAGAAGCTGCCATTGCTGAGAAATAACCTATGTTTCCAGCCACCTTTTTGTTGAAAGGTGCTAGCATCTGATTTAATGGGGCACAAAATACATCATTCTCAGTTGTAGCTCAAAGTAAACTCAACATAGGCTTTCAGGAAATCATCCTGTTTTATTTTTTTGTGGTGGCTCTTTTTCAAGTGTAGGAGGGATGATTGCAGTGTGATGGGTACACATTATCATTATGAGGAGCAGCTCTGCTACATTCTGCACATCCTGCACAACAGAGCAATGACTTGTGCACATCCCAGAAAATGATACTTGCTACAAATGGTTCTACTGCTGTGAAGGAAAATTGCACTCTTCCCTGTTCTATGCACCAAGGAGCCCTATAACCCTTTGAGGATCAGGCCCAACACTTAGCAATTTATCTGCTGAGTTTAGATCCTCTTTGAAAATCAGGGCAGGACTATACAGGAGTATTCAGGGAAAATTTGAAACAAGAAGGTTCAGGTTCTGACTGAAAACTTATAGGACAAAAAGCTAAAGACAACTGTCTTCAGCAGAGCAAAGGTTTCTTCCCTAAATTCCCCACAAATTAAAGGACCAGTGTTGCAATTACAGCTCCAGACTTTCTTACGAATGGAAATTAAATCATGATCAGTCACAGAACCAGTGTCTGTCTGAAGGCTTCCCCCGGGAGAGGGGTGAGCACAGAAGAGATGCTCAGACCAGGTTTCTTCCAGAGGCCTTTTTCTCCAGGAGAGCTTGTCAATCTGTCAGAGGAAATGATTCCTTGGAGACATTCCCACTGAAGTGTTGTATCCTTCAGAGTTTAGTGGCTTTTTTGTCTTTTAATATATCAGTAATGCTATATGTTTGCAACCTTTTCTTTCTTCTACAACTGATCTAAATCCCAGTTGAATTCACATCAGACATCTCTCTGCCAGAGAGGTTTGCTAATGGATTAGCAATAGAATATGTGAATAGAATAATAGAATAATTCAGGGGGAAGCCTTTTCAGTGACTAACTGAAAACAGCTTATTGCTAGTTTCATTTCATTAGCTCTAACAGATTTGCATAAAATCCCTCGACTTGTCTCACCACCACAATTGCTATGAAACAAAGCAAAACCAGCTTCCTACACATAATAATACACATTTATCTGATAATATTTAGATCAAGATGTAAGTAATTTTATAGTCTATAGAAAATCACAATGCAAGAATGAATAGCACCTAGTACAGGTCTGCCTCACTTATTTCACGTGTGCAGAGAAGTTTAAACCAAACCCACCTGTGCCATTCAGCTGAGCCCCATCAGCTCTCCTCCAGCTGAGCTCGGGGATGGGCACGCCCGTGGTGCCACAGCGCAGCAGCACCGTGCTGCCCAGGATAGTCTTCACCTTGGCTACAGATGTGTGCACCACGGGGCTCTGACACTTCCTCAGCTCCACCTGGCTGAAGAAGACTCCTGCAAGGCTCCGAGGGGTGAAGCATTTCAGCCTGGGCTCAATGAAGGCTATGTTAGGAGACTGGAAATTTAGGAAATGGACCATTTCATACAGACTGCAGTCACACACCCAAGGATTGTCTTGCAAGCCTGTCAAAAAGAAATCGGGGCACTAAGTCACTCCAACAGCGCCTTTTGTTTCTATTTTTCAGCAGGAGAAAATGTGATAGGCTCCCAGTCTGCTCTACAAGAACTGCCTGTGCAGGAGTATGTGGGGTGGGGGATGTGTCCCCCCTCAGCTGTTGGCTGAGCCTGATGGATCCCACAGTTGCCAGAATGGAATAAATACGTCTTGCTAAAGTATCTCCAGATCTGGATCTGAAATCATATTCTTTAAATTCAAAGCAGGATTATTCATATCATGGAAATATTGTGATTCATGCATATAAAGAAGCAAAACAAGAATTTATTATAACCACATTTCATTCCAGGATGAAAAAAAAACTACTCATGGGAGGAGGACTGCAGATTCTTTTGGCATGAGGAGACTGAGGTCTCAGACAGGCCAGAAAATTCTTCTCACTGGACATTCTTAAAATATTAGCCAGATTGTCATGCCACTTTTCACACCTGCAATAGCTGTAGCTGATCCTACTTGCCTGTCATAGTTCTCTTCCAGCCCTCTTATTCTAAGTTATTTTCATTATTTTGGTAATCGGTTGCTTTTCCTGAAATGCTAATTTATACTGAATGAGATGAAAGAACTGTTTTAAGGATTAAATTGAAGGGTGTGCCTGTTATGGTATATAAAAAACATAGATAGACCATAACTGTATAAAGGCTAAATACACAGAAGGAGATACGTTGAAAAACACACTCTTGTTTCAGACTCTTGGAATGTTTCTCTTCTTCTTTATTCTGCTCTCCCAGTTTGCACCTGTTGAATTCCAATGCTGAAAAAATGATACATTATTAAAAATAGACCTGTGAAGATAGTTCTGAAAAAGCAAATTTGGAACTAGAGCAATGCATATCCATGAACAGAAGTTGCTGTATTCTGATTAAATCTGTGCCATCCTACTTACAAATGTTCACATCCAGCTGTTCTGTGGACAGGTTGTGCTCTCTAATGATTTTAGCTAACAGAATTGGCACTTGGGATATTAATGCCATCTAACCCCAGGCATGCATTTGAAGCCTAAGCCAGGATCATGGCTCCTAGGCCTCCTGCCCGCCACAGGAGTGAGCTCTGCTCCCTCCAAGGGGGCTGTGCCTCCTCTTTTCCATGCCCAGCCCAAGGATATGCCTGGGGGCTGGCACCTGCCTGAAAGGGAAGAGTACTAATATTCTCTCAAACTGTTTTAAAGATGCTGCTGAAAAAATTCTTCTGAGTGCATTCCATATTTTCTTCCCTGGGCTTAGAAGAGGATCTGGAAGTGATGGGTTTTGGTAGGAAGTCAGTTCTTGTAAATGAATATGTTAAAGTAAAGGAGACTAAGTAAATAATGAACACTCAGCTTGGCTTTGTTGTTCTATGGCACTTTTACTAGCAGTTTCTAGTTCATGCACTAGATAACAATTGATCCCAGATTCCCTGGCAGGTGCCCCAGCTCCAGCTGAAGCAGCAGCAATCATGAATCTCAGTGAGGCCTTTGCTGCCCTGCACATCACAGTTCCATGGGCTCACATGGGCTGTCCTCACGTGGGAAAGCTTGCACCCTTGGCACAGACTATTAGCCAGCAACTTAGCAGAGGAGTTACTTCTTCTTGAAGGAGTCTGCAAGCAGTGGCTCTGGAGTCACAGTGATGCACTGCAGGCAAAGACCGGATTGGGCTGACTCTTTTTATTATTCATGATTTTTTTATGCCTCCATGAGAAACAGAAACATGCAGCTGTGTTTTCCCAGCCTGCTCCGGTGAGAGACATGACTTTTATCTACCTGGTTCCCATGGGTGTCCACAGGATAGGACCTAGAAGCTGGAGTGTCTGCCCATTACTGCATTAGTTTTAGCATTATACTCATATGGTTACATGAATTTTTTAGGATCCTGGCACAAGCAACCTGTGCACAGCTGGATACTACTCAATTTGGCCACATGTATCAAGGCATGGTCTGTTCTTGATAAAACACTCTCCTAATCTATATTGAATGGAATAACATTTTTACATGTAAATTGACTCTAAAAATAAAAAGGGAGAACTACGATCTAGGGAGTCTTGCTAAGAATGAAATGGGCAACCCCAAACTTCAAGTTTTAGCTTAAAGATCTTGTTACTGCATCTGGCAAAACAGGATAATGGAACACCTGCTCCTCTCCTGATGCTAGTGAAACCTTCAGCAACATCTGCTAAGGACACTAAAAGCTTTGTAGGTGTAGGTTGTACTTTTTAAAGTCCTGTATCTCTTTGCACTCCAATCCAGTTTTAAAAACCTCACCTTCCTAAGTTTATCAAGGGAACAAAGAGAAGCAGGTACTTGCCAGAGTGAGAGGAAAGTGGCAGTGCCTCTGCTGAGATTATCAGCAAGTGCCTGAACTCACACCCCTGCCTGCAGAGCCCATACATGCAGATGCCCACAGTTTGGTGACCAAACACAGTCCGTGGGGCTTGGTGTGCATACAGCAAGTGAAGACAGCAGATGGCAACAGCTCTGAGCCATCATCAGCCTGCTGTGGATTTGAACAGTGAACAGCGGCTAAAAGATCATGTATTAATCCCATGAGCTAGGAAATGTGTTCAAAACCTCACCTGGGCACCCTGCAACTGAGAGTCAGCTGTGAGATACCCTGACACAAAAATGGACAATTGCCTTAAAGCCATACTGTGAGGAGCCTAGAGCTGGCACCAAAGAGGGTATTCTTGGAGCTTCATAGCTGCCCTTCAGGGCAGCACTGTCTTGGTGTGTTTGGGTTTAATTCTGTGTGAACAGATAAACAAGGTTCTGGGAAGAGACAAATTGGAAGCTCTGACCCAGATTTTATGCTTGGTCATGGCGTTATTCCTCTTTAATTTAGGCATAATAAGTTACCCATCCTTTTATTTAGTTCTGCTTAAATGGGTCAATTCCAAACACAGTGCTATTAGAAAAGAGCACACAAATGACAAAGAGCTGTGAACATATTTGTATTTCTATCCATGGCAGTGGCAATAACTAAAAAATCCTTGAGCAAGAGTCACCAATTTTGTGCTACAAAGATCCAAGCAAGTAATCAAATTTATTTTTTGATCTAATCAAAGTAATCATAGTTGGGTGTGATGAGCCTGAGGTGAGTTGGTTAATATGCAGATGAGTTTACACACATTATTTGGGGTATTAAATTGTATACATATAGTAGCAGTGTACTTGCTACTATAGTAACCACAGTGGGTGAAAGTGGTGCAAGATGAGAAACTCTTGACATTTTTGCCCCCTGCAAAATGGCAAGCACTTCTCTTACCTAGGATGATCTTGGAGTTATCATTGGGGAAGTAGGGAACAGCCTGGAGGTTGGCCCAGGTGGCAATGAGAGCCTGAGGAAGAGTCATCAGCTTATTGCTAGACAGATCCAGGTATGTGATGTTCTTGACATAACGAGCAGCATCTGGAGGGATTGAAGTGAGTTCGTTGTTGTGTAAATCCAGAAGCCTCAGCTGTGGCATGCCAGCCAGGCTTTCCCAGGGGAATGATATTAAGTTGTTCCCATCCAGCCTCAGCTCTTGCAGACGACGAAGACCCTTGAAGGTGATCCCACTGAGGCTGGCCAGGGAGTTGTAGGGCATCCAGAGGTACTCCAGGTTGTGGAGCAGGTGGAAAGCTTCTCCCGGCACCCTGCGGATGGCTGTCTTTTCTATCCGAAGCTTGGTTGTATCAACAGGGATGTTCACAGGAGGGAGAGTCATCTCTGGGTCATTACACAGCACTGTCCTGGTGGGGAAAAACAAGGACAAGAAAAGATGTGACTTTATTTTGAAAATATTTGAAACCTTATTTTAATGCAAGATTTTGGTCTGCCTTTCTTTTTTCACAAGAGTTCTTGTCATTTCTTTCTTGCTGCTGATCTCTGCATAATCACCAAAAATACATCAACTTGCAGTAATTCATATCTGCCTTCTGACTGCAGAGATCACAGTGTTGTGCCTCTCCTGGAGTGGTGTGAGTCTCAGTCTGGCCCATTTATTGTTCCTGTTGGGTTTTGCTATCATTTTTTTTAGAGTAGTTATGATAGACAGCAGTGACAACATTCATGCACAGCAGAAGAGTCTAGTGCAAGCTAAAACAAAAGGATCCATAAATTGAACCATAAAAGCCCTACAAAAAGAAGCCTTATTGACATGTGGGAGGGCAAGAAGTTCTATAGATTAAATATGACACAGGAACTCTGGTTTGAGAAATGAGGATGAGAAAGCCAGCTAACAGCTCCTTGGAAATGCTCTGGAGTAAGCTCTGCTTTACTATGGAGGGTGTGTAAAGATGATAGCAGTCACTACACCGCAGGTACATATGCTCGTGAGAGTGAAAGCACAGAAAATTAACTCTTTGGAAAATGCTATACTGAAAGAAAGGCAGATTTATGTGCTTTAAACATGCCTCCCCCATTTCTAATCTCTAAAGGTCAAAGCATGAAAAGCTTGGGCTGCATTTTTGCAGCCTTCGTACAAAAAAATGTGACTTGAGATTGTAGAGAGCCATGTGAAATGAAAGGAGACAAAACAGGTCTCTCAAACTGAATTTTAATTTGCCTATCAGCAAGTAGGGGAGGGCCAGTTCCTAACAAAATACCAAGCTACCTGCAAAAGGTAGTAGGTCAGATGGGCATGTTCCATTCCACTTGCCGAACAAGACACCACAAGAAATGTAATGTGATCAGGCAAGTAATGTTTTCCTATCACACTGCCTCTATAAACAGAATATTACAAAGCTGTCAAAACCAGACTGGTTTTGGCTGAAAGCAATTATTTCTCTACTATCGACAAAAAAACATATAACATTGCTGAACTGCTCAGGCAGACCTCACAGATTTAAATGCTGTTTGAGCCTATAGTTAAATTGTTAATTTATAATCAAAACACAGTACATTACTCTCACCCAACACTTTTATTGTGGCATTAAATCCTGCCCACCCCCTACTGAAAGTTGAGATTTTGAGGAAGATAAGAATCTATCACAAAGGAAAAATCCAGAAACCCACTTACAATAAAACATTTTTCTTTGTGTAGTCATGTCACAAAATGTTTACTCACAAAGACCATGGCAGTAAAGCAGAATGGTTCTCACAGTGTCCCTAAATTATGTCAGTGAGCACTAAACATTTAATCTATGGGATAATCTCCTTCTAGTGGGAAATATGAATCATAATGCAGAAAAAATGTAGCATTATGCTCCTTAAGGCACTAATGGATATTTGCTTTATTATGTGTCTTACTAAAATGCACAACAGCTTTTTCCAGTCACTGAGAGGAAATTCCCCTGGGAACTGTGGCATTTATGGAGCAATAATTGGCTCTCACACTGTTGCACCCCCTTTTAACAATTGCAGGCTACTTGTGTCTCTACCATGCTGCTTCTTACTGGGAAAGTTTCTAGTATTAAATCTATAGTACCATAAAAGAGATAAGAAAGTAGAGCTATTTCATGGGGTTCCAAAATATCTCATTTCAGTAATGAAAAAATATTTCAGTCTAGAAAAAGTTTATTACAAAAGATTTTGCAAATCCTGTATCTGTCACAGGGGTTTAAAACACATTAAAACCTCCTCTGCTGTGAACCACACCTTATGAAAACATGGCCTCTATTTTCTTTAAGTCAGATACTTTGTGCTTACCCTTCAGAAGGACTCTTTTGTAACAGTCCTCCAGAGAAATGTATGTACAATGGCTTTGCATTCAAAGATGGATGTCCTTCTGGTCTTGTCTTCTTTTTTAACAGAAAGTTTCCAGTCTGAGAATGAACTTCTTTTGTTTATTTTCTTTTTTGTTACTATCTGGTTTTTTGGTTCATTCTTGTCCAAAGTCCATTGCTATGCCTAAAATCTCCAGCTGAAGGATTTTTTAAGTAAATTGCTGGGTTTACTACCGCAACATGAATCAAATCTGGTCACAGTTTAGCAACAAACCAGCAGAGAAGAATAAAGCCTTTTAGAATCAAAATTTTCAACATAAAGGTAAAAAAAAATAAAATATTGTTTAAATTTTATTCCCTTTTTGCCATTACACTAGCAATAATTATGTCGCTTCTGTTCCCACAGAGGAGATGCCCAAACGCTTTCTCTGAAATCAGCTTACTGTGTTTTCAGAAGCTAATCCTCCGCAAATATAGCTAGAGCACGGAGCAACTGGAAAAATAATGGCCACAAAGTCCAGACACAATATTTTCTCCCGCGAGCATCCTTCCGGAGGAGCAGGAGCATCCCCCGACCCCCCGCGCCTCGCCCCGCGTACCTGGCCTTGGTGCCCTCGCTGAGGCTGTGGAAGGCACAGCTGCACTGCGAGGGGCAGGAGCCGCCCGCCCGGGGCAGCCCCAGCAGCGCCGAGCAGCACAGCACAGTCACCGCCAGCCACATGGCCACCTGGGCATGGAGCACACCTGGCTCTAGGTAGCGTGGAGGGCTTCGCCTATTGTTTTATCCATCGGCCGGTCACATCTTGTTAACTCCCTTTTGTTTTCAGCCACGCTGTGATCTTCCAGCCCGCGCTGAGTCCATCAGATAAAAAAGGATAGGCAGGGATTAAGGATGGGGACTTGGGTTATTTTCATGAAGGTGCTTATTGCTTCCTGGAACCGTACTAACGGCGTTTCTTCCTTCAGCAGCTCCTTCAAAACACCCTCCTCTGGCAGTCTGGGGCTCTCATGCAAGAAAAAAACAAATATATTTTTGTGGGACCTACATCACAGGCAAGATAACTGTTATCTGACCTTGAGTTAGCAATAATTTACTTCCTTGCAGAGGTGCTGGGAAGATTTAAAACAGTTGTTTCTGCTAATGAAATGTAAGCTTTCTATCTAAGAACACTAATATATATATATATATAGTGATGCTACTAAAAGGCTTTATTTTCTTTCAAAGGCTCCTAGTTTGATAAAGAAATTATTGAACTGTTGGCAACAAGCCTGATACTGATATATAGTTAATAACCCAGTAAATAGGTACATATTTCAGTTTCTGCCAGAGCTAGCACACACCTGCAGGACTGGCCACTGTGCTCTGACTTGCTGACACAGCTAAGCTCAGGTAAGGGACCTTTCTGGGGAGTGCCACCAGATGCAGGGCTGTGTGGCAGGAATTCAGGAATGCTAAGAAAAGCTCATCTCTGTCTTAAGTTCGGCCAAAGACTGACTCATTGCACTTTTCCAGCATTCCTCACTATTGTGGACCTGTTGATACTGCTTTTCCTTTTGAAATACATAATGAGAAGTTACCACTCAGAAGTGCAGCAAAAACAGTACAAACTACCTGAAGGTTAATGACTATGTTTACATCAATGTTGTTCCTAACAAAGATTGCTCACCAGGATTTCTGGAGTGGAGCTCTTCTCATGCAGAGTTCATTGTGCGTTCTTCACAATGAAATTATGCTGATAATTTTTCAATAGTTCTGGGTAATGAACTTTCAAATTTTAAAAGTAATCTAGATGGGGTTTGGGGCTAACTAATAAAGAGATGTTTTATGGTGCCATTGTTTCACATAAGCTTGTTTCATATGAACTTGTTTCACAAGCTACTCCGATAATTAATTAAGGCTTGCAGAAATCATTTATTGAGAGGATGGCCCAAAGGATTACTTTTTCCTTTGCCATTTTCACATTCTACATTTACTGTTGTTCCAAGAGAAATTCAAGTATCCCATTATTTATTTCTGAAGAGATGAAACATAATGCAGTGCTGCTCATTAACTATCCATAGTTGTTCTCTCATTGACTTCCATTAGGTCCCATTTCTAGATCTAATGATTTCTCAGTTCCCTTAATGATCTCCAAGCTAAGACCAAGCTTATTGGGTTTTTTTTTTAGTGTACTCATTGGTCAATTTGCCTTGCTGCCCAGACTCTGCTTCAGCTCAATACTCACAACATTGACTGAAACATCTGAAGTTAAATTCTACTTGAAAAGGCAATGCAATGTAATTAACCTCTTGCATTTGTTTTTTCTTCAATACATCTGATAAAGTAGTTGCCCTCCACTGGAGCTCTTGGATAATGAACTTGTAGACCTGTATTGTAAGTTTGCTTTCATGAACCTAAATTTTGCCTCACTAATGAAACATTTAAGTTACCACTAAATGTCAGGAGCCGTAGAAGTAAACTTAATTTGTAAAAATCAACAGCAATCAATAAAGCATGCCTTAGCAGCAGCTAATGCTCTGCATTTTGTCAAGAAAGCTGCTATTTACTTAACATGACAGAGTTGCTTCTGAACAAGAGGAAAGACCTGGATGTAGGCTGAAAGATTATTAAAACCAGATAAATAAAAGATGCATCATCAACAGGTTTCACATCTTGGAGTATATTCACAAATGTGTCCCTGGAAAGAGGAAAAGAGAAAGAAAAGGACCAGTCAGCTAATAACCTAGTTATGTTTTATCAGCACTTATTTGTTGGACTTTTCCCTCCCTGTTGATTATAATCCTTCATCGATACATCACCACCAAGTGGTGCAAATGATGGGTTAACCATCAAGAGACAGATACACCCATGTTAGGCATGATTTGAATGGTCAAGAGAATCTTGCCATCATCCTTGGGTCTGTCCTCAGCTTGCAGAAACTCAACCAGAGGTTCATCAGGAGGTGTGGAAACCAGCTCAGTTAGGCTTTAGACATAAGGGACTGGAGAAGGAGGGCCTTGGTGCACAGGGAGCAGATATATTTCCCTGGTTCACAAGCTTCATAGATCATGGAATCACACAATGGTTTGATTTGGTTTGGGAGGGACCTTAAAGTCACCTAATTCCAAACTTGCTGGGACAACTTCCACTAGAACTGATTGCTCAAGACCCCATCCAACCTGGCCTTGAACACTTCCAGTGATGGGGCATCCACACCTTCTGTGGCCATTCTGTTCCAGTGCTTCACTGCTTAAAAAGCAGTAAAGAATTTCTTCCTAATATATAATCTAAATCTGTCCTCTGCCAATTTAAAGTGGTTTCCTCTTGTCACTGCATGCTCTTGTGCAAAAAGTCTCTCCAGCTTTCTTGTAGGCTCCCTTTAGGTACTGGAAAGCTGCTCCAAGGCCACCCTAGAACCTTCTGTTCTCCAGGCTGAACAACACCAATTTTGTCTTCATGGGAGAGATGCTCCAGCCTCTGATCATCTTCATGACCCTCTGTTGAGGGTTAGGTGTCCCCTTTTTTTTTTGGTTTTGTCGTTCTGGCCTGCCCGTGGAATTTTTACCCATTAGCTGTGGAGACAACCTAACTGTGGGTATTTAGTGGGTGATTGATAAAGGACAGAGTGGCCGGGCCCGGGGGGGGGAGGGAAGAGGGCAGAAAAGGAGGGTGGGGACAGTTTTTGGCTGGCTTTCTTCGGCTTCGGGAAAAGACATTCGTTTTTGCTGAGTCGCGGAGCTGCTGTGGTGGGGAGAAGGGAATTTTCGCCATCACCCAGACAGAGCTGCTGCTTCTTCTCCTTCTTCCCTCTTCGTTGGTGGCCTCACACCTCCTGTCCTGCCGGGACGTGTGGCAGTGCCAGGCACCGCCACGGAGCTGCTGATACACCTCAGCCACCGGCCCGGGATCTCAGCTCATCCCTGCTGATACACCTCAGCCACCAGCCCAGGATCTCAGCTCATCCCTGCTGTTCCAGCCGGCTGTTCCTCAGAGCCCTGCAGGAGCACCGGGACTGACTGCCCGAGGGGTTTGTGAAACAAAGCCTCTCCTCCATCCCTTCCCGTCTCAGCCGAGAAAGCTGTCACGGGGTCCCTGGTTCTGTTTTCTTGTTATTGCTGTAGTTATTGTTGTTTGTTTGCCTGGTTATACTAGTAAAGAACTGTTATTCCTATCCCCAGATCTCTGCCTGAAAGCCCCTTGATTTCAAAATTATAATAATTCGGAGGGAGGAGGTCTACATTCTTTCATCCCAAGGGAGGCTCTTGCTCTCCCTAGCAGACACCTGTCTTCTAGAACCAAGACACCCTCCTCTGGATTTGTTCCAGCAGGTCCAGGTCCTTCTTTTGTGGAAGTCCCTGAACCGGATGCAGTACTCAAGGTAAAGTCTCAGAATGGAGAAGGCAGAAGAGAACAGAGAGAATCAGTGAAACAAAGGCAATTAAATGAGATCCTTAAAACTGTGAGAGTAGATGCCAGTACCTGCACTTCAAGGGCTGCATGAGGCAGCACTGATGAGTGGGCTGCAAGAAGATGCTGCTTCTGCTTATATTCAAGCTCCCTCCCTAATTCAGGGAGATGGAAGAAATAAAACTGGAAGCAAAATCTGATTGCTCTGTTCAACAGACTATGAATTCACTTCTACATAAAATTCTGGTTTATCCTGAAGCACTGTTTGCAGTACCTCATCTTTCTAGATTTTCGTGGTGTTTTTAAGCCTTAAGTGTATTACTTCCTCCCAGCTACTGAACTGTTATTCACTTATTATGCTATCTAATGTAAAATGAACGCTCATTAGATAATTTCCTTGTAAGTGAAGGTAATATTTATTTGAAACTTTAAAATCAATACCACATTTTGCAGTGCAGAGTAAAAACATATTTTTTCATGACAGACAATTCCATTCCATAATGAAACTAGTGGGAGTTAGGCTCTTCACTTACAGTTCTGCACTCCAGATCATAAAAATTGTGCTCCTTGCTGTTTACTTAGGAAGGGAGGTAAACAGTTTCTTCTCTGCACCAAACTAAAAATATCTGTTGTAGAAAAAAACATACAAAGAAGCAGTCAGAAAGTGTCATTCATTTGAAGTGTAAGAATTTGTTATGCATTCTCTGAGAAGAATAAAATCTCCCGTTTATATTTTTGGTGTAAATAAATGCAAAGCAAATGGGGTCAAAGCCTACTGTCGGCAAACTTCAGCACATGGCAATCTTTCTTATCTTACTTAGGCGGGGTTATAATTCAGAGAAAAAATTTTGCTTTGTATTTAATAAGATTAAGTTAATTATTTGACATCATAGTTTCCTGTTTTTTCCCCAAAAAACACAGAAATGTTTTATCAGAAGATTGTCCTCATAAACTCTAAAGCTAAACCTGTGTGACAAACGCAGCATACTCCACTAAGTTGCTCATTTTTACTAAGGCAATTGGACAGAATTTATTTATATTTCTTTTTTCCATATACTTAAAAATAATATGGCATAAAGCAAATCAAACAGCATATATTAGCATAAATGAAAGCCATAAAATACCTTATTATCATGATTTTGTATGAAAGATTTTATTAGCAGGCAACACAGGCCGGACACTAAATCAATTTCATTAGGTAAATGCACCTCCAAGAAGCTTCTGGCAAGGCGCTTGTCAAGTGAAAAATCCTTCCCACTGATGCAAGTTGAGAGCACGTTAATGCATTACGTCACTCTAAATTGGATCTTGCACTTAATGCTGGTGAAGGCAGCTCCTCCAGACCTATGGGACCCAAGTCATTAACAGAGCTCTAGACATGCTGAAGAAATAAAACCAACGCACACGGCTTTTGGCATGGCACATTACAGGTCTGTCAGTGGTAATTGTTTTGTGCTTGGTTGTTACAGCCAGTGCAGAAGAGCAGAGGTGAGGGCAGACCTCATGGGGGAGGTCACCTCACAGCTCCCTCACAGACCATTTCTGTCCATGCAGCAGGAGCTGCCCCACAAGGCCCCACTGTGGTCAGCAGTGCCCAGCAAGGCAAAGCCTGGCAGAGGATGGAGGTGTAAAGAAACCCAGCCAGTCCCTGTCTGCTCCCTCTGGGCTCAGGCACCCAGAGAGGCCTCGCCCTGACTGAGGCAAATGTGGAGTGCTGGGCATCCACAGAGCCTCCAGGTCTGATGGAGAATGAGCCCCTCAGCAGCCAGTAAGGTAAACTGGACACAAACTCTTGCCTCACCTCAGGGAGGAGTGGGCCAGCCACCGTGGCCATAACTCTTCTACTCTTCTTCTACAAAGGCCGCACAGCGACAGGCAAACTCTACCAAGGATTGGATATTCAGGGCCCCGGAGTGAAATTCTCTGGACAAACCCTTTGTGAACTCTACAGAGGGAAAGCAGCAGAGGAACTGATTATCAGGGAGTTACTAAAACATATACCTAGAACAGCATAAATGTCTGTCCAGCAGCATCATTCTCATTGAAAAAAGTACTATTCTCTGAGATGCCTCAGCCACATACACATCCACAATAATCCAATTTAATGACTGGACATACCATGGTCATATTTGATGTATTTTAAATGAGTGAAGCTTTCTTAGGTTTATATTCCCGGCCCCATATCTCTATTGTACCTTTATTGCCTAAAATCCAGTACAGTTCCCTCAGTTCAACAAAATCAGTTAACTTTGGGGTTAGTATCCCCAGCTGCATGACAGAGGGGGTCATGCAGTAATATTGCTGACTGCAACCACCTTTTCTGATTTGGACCTTAATAGTATTAGTCTAAGCCCTGCAGAGTCACCTCTGCTTAGGAAACAGTGGCTGTTTTATTCTGCTTCTTCAGGCATACAAGAAGAATTTCCAGCATTGTTTATCTGTCTCCTGAATGCAGATGGAGCACAGTGTTTATACACAGCAACCCTCTGCCCTCTTGCCTGTCTGACATCACCAGCTTTCCTATTCTGATTTACCTGAATACAGCTCCAAGGTTTTGCAGGCTGAGTACATACATTCCACATTTGTGGAAGTTCAAGTAAACTTCTTGGAAGCTGCAAGTACTAGAGACCAAGAAAATTTTGGGGAAAACAAAACAAAATGGAACAAAACAAAAAAATAAAAAAGGTACAAGGAATAAGAAAAGGAAACCTTTTACCTTGTGTATTTTTCATTTTTTAATGTTATTCTTCTCTGCCCATTCCATCCAGTAACAGTAAAAACAAAGCCTAGCTTAGGTAATTAACACCTTTGCATTTTATATGAGAAAAAATTTAGATGTGATTAATCCCTCTAAAAAGTAAACACAGGTCTTACATTGAAGTTGAGGAAAGCTATGCAGAATTCAAGCTAAAGTAATGTCTGTGCGGGAAATATCAGCAGGAAGTTTGGGGAATGCCCAACACACAAACACTGGTAGAAGACTGTTGAGACAAACAAGATATGCAATACTACAGTGATAGGAAAAAAGATGTGTTTATATTGTATGTGGTCTAGAAGTTCTTGGTCAGTAGCATAGACTCATGAGGAATGGTTCAGGGAGGATCACGTCACTTCTTTACAAGAGCAATAATAGGAGAGCTGGTGTGCAAATCCTCTCTTAATACAACTAAAGCCCCTCTTGAAAGCAGAAGGTTTTTTGATAACTGGGTACTGGTCTTTGAACCGTAATCCCTTGAGGAGTTACTCTCCTGCAGTGGGAAGTCTCAGTGCCAAGGGGGAAATGCACTAACATTGTTAGGTACACTGTGAATTCTGTAGGACTGTCTTCTCCTTCAGAGTCCTGAAACATGTCACTCTTCAGCAGAGGGAGACAGCATATCTCATTATACTGTGAATATGTATATGACACTAAAATTAATAGCTTAACTGAAAGAAAAACACATTTATAGGTGCCTAAAATGCATTTTGAGGGACAAGTAACAGATCAGGGCAAAAATTATACATATTTTATAACAATCATGATTCGTACATCCAGCAAAGACTAAGTCTAGGATGCAATAAATGTTCTAGTAACTTTATTAATTTTCTAGCCTAGGTGGATATACATATATTTATGAATTACATATCCAATTTTCAGTGAATTAAGCTACCTGCCTCTGGAGAGGTAACGCAAACAGTAGAGGCAATGATTCCCAGCTCTACAGGAAATTCTGACTCTAAAGACTGAGGTGCAGCAGCAGGAGGGAAAGCCAGTCCCAGCTCTGTCTGGTCCCAGGCGTTGCATCCTTATTGAGGCAATCACAGGGCTAATGTGTGATATTTGGGGAGTGGGTGATGGATCTGTGTGCTTTTTTGGAGAGACTTACATACAGCACTGCTCTGGCTCTGACTCTGAAATTGCCCCTCCTGGCTTTCTTACTTCCCACTGAGTTTGCAGCTCCTTCATTTTTGCTCAGCATCTGTCCTCAGATATTATCCCTGACCTTGATGCTCTCTCTGTAGTTGCAAGTGAACCTTTTATCTACCTTTCTCTGCACACAGAGCACCTCCCTCCCCTGTCCCCCATCCTGCTTTGGGTCCCTCACACTGTCCCCACCACACCTGGGGCTGCCACGCTCGCTCCCCAAAGCACAGCCACTGGCTCCTGCCTGCCCCCAGCTTCCTTGGTTTTCAGCACTACATCTTCCTCCAACAGCTCTGAGACAAGTGCAGAGAAAATCAGATTGAGCAGGGTGTTACATTGCCAGACTGTTGAGGACAAGGGTTATTATGTGGCTGCAGGCATTTCCAAAGGGCCGATGCCTGTCCACACACTGGTGTGATGATTTTTTCCCTGCATCATCACTCCTATGGCAAACACCAGGTGCCTATTTACAATCTGGGTCATGTTCCCTATCACTTCTACCAAACTGAAACAAATTTACACAACCACAACAAGAAGGTCTCCGGACAATACACTTTCTGTTTCCTTTCCTTGGCAAGAAGCCTTTCCCATGAGGCCCAAGATTACCACTCATTTCAGTGATACCAAACTGCAGTTCTGGGTGACTGCATTCCCATCCTGCTTCTGCTGAAATGCTGCTGGTTTTCATTTAAAGGCATATTCCAACATAAAAAGTCAAATTTGGCTAAGCCTGAATCAGAAGAAAGGATTAGGAAGGCAGAGGAATAATAATAGACCAATTTAGCAAATTTCTTGCTGTGAATATAAAATACTGTGTCAGTAATCTTCATTGATTGCTTGAAGAAAATTCAGAGTGCATGAGCACTCTGTTATCTTTGCACTGCACCTTTTTTTGTTGTGCTTGTACCAGTGCATATTTTACAAAGATTAATATGCTCCCACCAAATCTATACAGTTTTATGAAATCCATAGGGACATCTGGCAAGAACCTATCATATATTTTTTCTGTGTATTCCTTGCAAACAGATTAGTACTCAGTGAAATATTCTTAAGTGAGAGGGTAAAAGGAAATGGATCTGTTGTTGATGCAGGAAGGAGATCAGTGGAATTCAAAATACGAAGTTCTAGGATAACATCAGGTTGAACGAAGATTTTTTGCTCTCGATTTGGAAAGAGCAAGTAGCTATTGAAAGAGTGCATAAAATAGAAAGGGATCACTAAAAACTTCATCAGTAAGGAGTTAATGAGTGTCTGGCAAACCTGCTATCATTTGCATGTTCTCCCCCCCAACTTCACGGGAATACACAATGTGAGGTTACGTCATACATAAAAAGGACAGAAAGGAAATGAATGCATTTTTACCAACTGGAAAAAAGAACTATCATTAGAAGATTCTATCAATATCTATTCCTTATTTGCACCTCCTCTTTGCTTGAAGAAAACCATTTACAACCCGATCTTTCAGCTGAAGTTAACAGCCATATTGGACCATATATCATTCCATACTGTACCCTTAGAAAGTCAGCTTAACACAGCATCAGCAAAGACGTTAAGAGACTGATGCATAAAGCTTCTGTTGACATGAACTTCACTTGAATCAGATGCTGAACTGCCACTGGAAGGTTTACCTATGACTGACTTGTGTAATTAGACACTGCACTGATAAATTAAATGAGATTTAGACATGGGGATTGTTAAGATACTTAAAGAAAAGCAGTCAAGAAGTTAATAATAATCATTCTAATAGAGGTCTGTTAAAACCAGGGGGACTGGGTTAGTAGCCTACTTTCACAGAAGAAATAGTATTGGAATGAGCAATTTTGCCCTGCAGACTTTAATACACTCCACAAAAACTACCAGCAGTGTAACACATCTGGGAGATTTGCTTGAGAGCAAAGGCAAAGTACAGTGGCAGGTAACCAAAAGTACCTGGCAGCCCTCAGGAGGGCAGTTCAAATATCTGTGTCCTTTATCCCCAGTCTAGAAGAGCTGTGCAGTTTTATGTTGACAAGCATTACAGTGAGCCATCCATTTTCAGAACTATCATGCTAGGAAAATTTACAGCACATTTAGAAGATCTAGCGCTAATTTTCTGCAAGAACATACAATGGATCACTATCAAAACACGGGTTTAGATCACTCATTTGCCATGCTAGGAGGCAGGACTGTCACCTTCTTTGTCATCAAGACATGTTAGGTGAGTGAAAGGCAAACATAACAATGGATTTATGTGGTGCAATGTAATTTTACTCTGCTGAAACTAAACATCTATATAGCCTAACAAATATCATGCCCTTCTGAATTCTACTTCAAAATCTAAGAGCATATCCATCAAGGCAATTACCTACATCAAAAAGAGCTGTAAATTGAATACCAGAGGCTAAAAAATATGCAGCAAGATGGTTCCACAACAGCCTTGAAGGTCTAGTCAGTTCTCCTGGGCATCACAGCCTTTAAGCACAGATTTCAGGGAAACTGCAAAAAATCCACCACTATCTTCAACCAATATCCCTGACTGTAAATGCACCCCTGAAATGTAAACTTCACCATGTAGTCGGGAGAACTGAACAAGCTCTGGTGGGATCTGGAGTGAATTCACTCTGCCTGACACCTGGATCAGCTGGGAGCCAGGTCAGCACAGTGTGGGGCCTGAGATGGGGGAAGCTCATATCCCCTGTACTCATATCCCTTTTTGCTCCCATTTTGCAGTAGGATTATCAGGATGAAGAAAGTTACGTATCAAGGAAGCAATTATCATGCTAGTGGTACCTGGTTAAGGCAATGAGTGGGAGGTTGGACAAGCTGCATGCTGCACATACTCCAGAGCCCCTGTACACCCAGACTACAGTCCCCAGATATCTCCAAAAGGAAGGTGCAGTGATTCCTGGGAGTGCTCACCACTGAGCAACTCACTCACATCCTTGTATGTTTAGGGCCCCAAATCAGTAAATTGTGTTTGTCTTTAATCAAGCTGTGCCAGTGTGCACATTAATTTAAGCCTCAGTTACAACGAGGAAATATGTTAATAAAGAGAACAGTCATTGCCAGAAAAATACACTGGACAGTTTCTAAAAAAATGTATGAGGGGAAGATCTACAAGCTGCAGAAATTATTGGTTCATACTTTTCCTCTAATTATCAACTCAGTGAGTGCCCCTTTGTTTTTCAGGTCATTCCCCAATTACATGTTTTCTTTGTTCCACAACGTTTAATTCTTTTCCAGTGTTGCAAAATTAACTGGACAGGTTTCCTAATCTTGTATCTACAAAGAACTTGTTGTAATTACAATGAATGCTTTCATTTTGCTGGTGTCTGAAATACGATTTGCCGGGGAAGGGGGAGTGTGGGTTGATGCTAGTCCCATCATTAATAACATTCCTGCAGGGATTGTAGTGGGGGGAGTAAAAACCCCAAAGCTTTTATATAATAACAGCATGTGTTTGCACGTGAGCTGCTCCTTTAAGAAGCCTTGGGCTACTGGAAGTAGAGAGATCCAGAGCCCCACAGCTATAACAGAGGGCAGAGGTTAAATCTTTTGGCATATTTACCATAAGAATGGTCACTGCACACCCTCTTCCTGAAGGCTTCACTGAAATAGAAGTGTTTGCCATTGGCACTGCCCTGCTGGTAGAAGGTAAGTTCGGTATGGGACCTCAGCAGCAATAAGATGTTTTTCCTCCTATTATTTCTGGTAAGAGAGGGGAAGGGAAATTGAAGTGAACAGTAGCATTTGTGTTATGCTGACCCTGGTTACTGTGGCTACATCACCAGTACTTCTGGTGACTAAATCAGGGTGAGCTGCAAGCTCTTTGCTTTGAATATCTGTGCACCCTGCATAGCAGTGAAATACTTGCTACTCAGCTCTCTTCTCAGGAATTTGGGATGTAATATTTTGTTGTTGACTTTTAAGGGCAATTTTATCTTCCTCTGGGGAAAGAAGTTGAAATGAGTTATAATCTCTCAATAAAATTGGACTGCTTGTTTTGTGGGTTGTGATGGCTGTCTTACAATCAAACTTGATAGCTCAAAAAAAAAAAAAACTGTAAACTGTTAGCATACATCCAGACTGCACTGGTAGCACTGCAATTAATGGCTGCTGGGTAAATGTAACAGACCATATCAGTTTAATTTAGCCAGTGTGATATTTTCTTAAGGCACATGCCACTTATTGAGGGACTGCAACAAAACTGTGAATTTGTATCTACCTGGCAGGTAGCAAAGGCTGATAGCTAGGATTATGTTGGTGTCAGTCCCAGGCCTGGGATCCCATTCCTGCATAGTGCTGCTCAGAGGGGGATGTGGGAATAGTGGGGCCCAAAGGCAGAGGAGGAGAAACTGAAATCACCATCCGAGTGGGATAAATGCTCATTGGCTCACCCCATGAACATGGAGCATGGGTGCTCACCTTCACCTTGCACCCGAGCTCATATCTGGCTGCAAAGGAAAGCTGGAAATGTTAGACACTCTTCCTTGGAAGAGAAAGGAAAAAGCTTCTACTTCTTGCCCAGGGGCAGGCTTCTGCCTAAACAGAGCCCAGGGCTAAGCCTGGCTGACAGTCCCTGAGCCATGTGCACAGCCTGGGAGGATCTGCTCTCCTATCCTGCAGGGTGGGAAGCAGCAGGAGGACAGGCACAGCACTGGGGACTGGCAGAGCCCAGGAGCTGGGTCCTGCTGGGGCACCACAGCCCTGCCAGCCCTGCCCTGTGCCAGGGGCTGCAGCCTGCTGGGGACCTGCAGTTGTGGAAGTTCCAGCAAAGAATCCCATGGTAACCTTCCATTAAAACTAGGTGTAGCTTAATATATTTATGGTTTACTAAACACAGGTATTTCCCATCGGGTTTTAGGCCAAATGTGCCCAGTAGATTGGCAGTAAAACTTTATAATTGTCATTTGGGTTAGAAGACCAAGCTAAATAACCAAGGATTAATTCACTTTCTGAAACACTCTGAGACAAAGGCAATGAAGACCTCTCATTTTTTTATGGCAGCTTCTAAGTGCAGTTTGCAAAAAAACGTTGTGTTAAAGAGTTGCATCACTTTATTAAGTGGACATCTTTGCTGATCTAACAATGAAAATTCAAAGGTTTTTTTTTTTTTTTAATTTAGTAAGTTCTCTGTTTGTACACTAATGCTGACCTTCAAGAAAGCAGAATCTGGTAAAGCCTGAGGCTTCCAAAAACAGGCAAAATGTAGAAAAAAATCTGATATAGTAATAACTCTTCAGCTCTACTCTAAATATGCTCAGAACACTTCTCTCCTAAAGGCTTCTCTGCATTTGGGAGAGTTGACAGCAGTTTTACCCCGTGGGCAGGAGGTAATCTGGCAGAGAGGAAATAAAAACAGCAGATCTCAAATGGCTCCAAATATTTCTCCTGGAAATATTTTGTTATATGTTGTGTAATGATAGACACATATCAGCTGTTACTATGGTTATGCCATCAGCCATTAATGCAATTAAGGTAGAAGCAGGATTTCTGACTAGAAAAAAATCATCCATCTTATGTAATCGCAGAATTAAGACAATAAGCATAAGTAACTACACTACTTTACAAAATTAGGGGATAAGGATTTTTTCTGAGCTACATCATTTCTTTTTTTCTGAGACGAACACAAAGACATAGTGCTACTCATCTAACTGAAACTAAGAGACTGGATGTTGAATCAGAGCCTCATAAGAGCTAAAATAATTCAGGTCGCCTTGAAAAGGGCATTAAAGGACAAAGCTCGAGTTTAAACCAGAGAGGAATGGGCTTCAGAGTGGCACAGCTCTGTGCTGGGCATATAGCTCGGGTTGCTTGGATCCCTCTCTGAGGACCAACATAAACTTTTTTTTTTAAATCTATCAGTGACTGCTTTTCATAATTAGATTATTCCTTTCCATGTATAGTCTACTGACGAGGGACAGTAATAAGATTGAGCTGGTGTGATTCAAGCACTGTGTAGGCTACGCTGAGACAGAAGCCCAAAGGGAGGCAGGCTGACTAAAACATGGCTGAGGGATTTCTGTGCTTAAGCAAAAAAGAATGTAAAAATGGATATTAAATGGAAACCATTTCTCTGTTAAGGTCAGGCCTGGACATGCGTACACTAACAGCATGTGCTGGCTGTCAGCTCTCCTGAAACTGCCTCCTCTGCATCTCACTTGCTCTGAACCCCAAATCATGTGCCCCTGCACAGAGCCTGTCAATCAGTAATTGATTTTAATATAAGTTTCTCTTATTATCACAAAAGGCAGAATTACAAATAAGATCAAACTGCTTCTGCTCCACATGACTGATGAGGTCTGAAGCACTGGCTTGAGCTGTCACCTCTGACTTCTGTTCTGAAAGCCTTTGTAACTTGCATGCAGACTGACCACTACAGATATATTCCCTGTGCACAAGAAGATTCCACTGTAATTGTTGTTCTCTCATCAAAGAAAACAGCAGTATCATTGTAGATATTTTCCATTTCCAGTTGAATCACACCAAACAATTCTGTCTTTCAGCCCTGCTTGGTTTCTGTCTGAATGGCTTGACAATTATTTCTTTCCGAAAAATCAAAGAGCTCCGAACACCCAGCAATCTGCTGGTTCTCAGCATTGCCCTGGCCGACTGTGGGATTTGCATCAACGCATTCATCGCTGCCTTTTCCAGCTTCCTCAGGTAAGGCAGAAAGGTTTTCCTAAAGCATGCTCAGAAGAACTACATGAAAATTAACAGTTTAAGTTCTAAGAGGTCTAACTAATTAAATGTCTCTCTTTCTACCATAAGTCATAGCCAACCTTCTCATTCCCTCGATCTGAAACAGCAAAACAAAACCCTACACGGTTCTACCAGGCAAATAGAAAAGCAGATTTTACTGTATATAATCACTTACATATTTTAAGACTGGCTAGAGAAGACATTTAACCAGACAGCTTTACCAATGGTTATAGAAGCTACTTGAATATCGAAATATCACTTCACTAACCTCTAGACTGACCCCAAATTTGTCTGCAAGTCTTTATCTGTTTGTTGTGTTGCACTGACTTGCACACATTGACAAGCTGGCTCCTCACAAAGGACACAAATCTTGAAGATCTGGATATTTGGATGAAAAGCAGATTTCAAATTTTAAAAGCCCAACTTTTCAATACACATTTACAGGGTTATATTTTCTTCTCAGTATTAAGAGTACAAATAGGTGTTGTACTGTAAGAGACACCACAGCAAGAAAAATGCTGGCAAATGCCTAAATGCAAGCACAGTCACATCTTTCACAGTGTTTCTCAGACAGATAGGATGAGCACAGGCTATCGTTGTACCCTCTCTGTCCATGCAATTTCCAAAGATGTCTTCACCTTTCTCTATCATTTTCTTAATATATTCCTTGTTTGTTGACAGATACTGGCCCTATGGCTCCGATGGCTGTCAAATCCATGGATTCCATGGCTTCCTGACAGCACTGGCCAGCATTAGCTCCAGCGCTGCTGTCGCCTGGGATCGATACCATCACTACTGTACAAGTAAGAGCTACAATTTACATCACAGCCCTACCCACATCCTGCAAAAGGCAGCTGGCTTAGGTTTCTGAGAATCAAAGCAGGCATATTCTTACTATCTGTGTAGCTTATATATAAGCTTGTTTTTCTTACACCCTAGATAGAGCAAATATAAACAATTTCTCGAAAGGACTTCTTTCCGTACAGGAGGAAATTATCAACCATGTTCAGGAGATATTTCCTCATCCACATCACATCCAATTTGTGACCCTCTTGCCATGCTTTCACTTAATCCATAAGTAGTCTTTAAAACAAAATCCCAAATAAAATCCAATTCCTCGTATTGAAGAAAAATCTATTCATCTTGAGCTTTCATCCAACACCCTGCTGTGTACCAAACAGATCATCATGTCCGTGCAGATTTTACTAACTGTAGATAAATTTGGTGTAAGCAGAGAGCTGCCTCTGCAGAGACAGTGGCTGGAACAGAGCCTATGAAGAGGCATGATTGGGCAGACAGAGCTCAGCAGCCCCTTTGTGCAACACACAGGCATTTTGGGGTGCAAGAGACTTTTTTTACCCACAGAGCCTTTTAGGCACAGCCTCCATGTGGTTCCAGCAGCAAATGGTAAAACACACCTAAAGCACACAGGGAATATAGTCAGTCTGATGATCCTGTTGAGGAAAGGTTGTAAACTTCTTTAGTTCTGCAGTTTTTGCAGGAATTCAGCTCAGGCAATGAAATGTTTTTTTTCATTTGTCAAGATGAAAGCCCCAAATAATGCAGTCTGTGAGCTAAACCCATATTAACAGCTCTTGGACATTGAAATGCAGTTGGAGCTGGAAGAGGAGCATCTGTATTTTACAAGAGAGAGCCTGAAAATAAGCATGTCTGGGAAAGACATTTTACCTTCTGCCACATTGGCTTTAATGCTTTTGTGTCGTGGATTCCTCCGGTCAAGAACATACACTGCATTAAAAGCACAGGCAGAAGGACCCTAAGGGCACAAGCTTCTTTACTTTGCTCAAATTGTTACTTACTGATGGCCAAACATGGCTCCTATAGTGAACATTTTGAAAAACAAAATTAAAAACCCAGAAGGTGCTCATGCCCTGTGGTTATTCCAGTAAAACCAGCCCCTTCTAGTTCAATTCTTCACATGCTGATTGCAAGGAAGATTAAGTCATATTTCACAGATGTGCTACACCAAGCCCACAGGCTATTCTGTGTTCTCAATCCATACATTAAACTCCTGTTGACATTGGTGCAAGTTGCATGCCTGTACAGAAGGTACAAAATACCTTTACCTAAAATAAAAGCCTTTTATCTTCATTCCCCAGGATGTGGTACTCCTTCCAGGCTCAATTACATCATCCCCAGGTTTTTTTGTTATGTCCTAATAGTTTCCAAAGAAAACATCTGTTGTGGCATTCCTCAGCTTGGCACTTGATTATTCACTGTCCTTATTTCTGGGAAGAAAGAGCTGATGAGAATGTAAGAGATTGCTAGGATGATAGGATAACTTGGGACTTTACAACCATTCTGGATGCTAATGTCACAAATTTGTTCAGCAACGTTCTGAAAACTGACCAGCTTTTTATAGATTTGGAAGTCAGCACAGCCCTAAGTGACAAGGCACTCTCTTTAAAGTGCATTGATGACTAGACAAGTCACTCACCAGAAATCAGGTTGATATTGCTTGGCATATGGAAGAAAACATTATTATCATACTGTTGATGTGGGGCAGAGTGGCAAGAGAAGGTCAGGGTATTTTACTCTCCCCTCTCTTGTTTTTTTTTACTTCCAAGCAACCACAATGGGCAACTCTTTTCATTCCCTAAGTGTGGCTCAGGGGGTCTATGAAATGCTACTTTCAGAGCAAAGAGGAGAGAACTAGAGGGATAACCTAAAAGTACGCAATAAGAGGAGAAATATCAGGGGAATCTGGAGGGTATCAATGTCAATCTCTAGCAAGATGGGAAAAAAAGATTTTAAAATTTGATCATTAGGGGGGAAAAGGAGAAAACAGAAGTAGTTATATGTTAGTGCCTGGCCGTGAAGAAGAAAAGCACAGATTCTGAGGAAGCTGTCTCTCAGCAGCAGTATTCAGGCCAGAAGGTGACAGTTTAGATCAAGGTGGACATTGTCAGTTCCTCTCTGGCCATTCACACTCCTTTCACACTGCCATTAGACGTTTGTGAAGAGGGAAAGGATCCTGGTCAGTTCATAAGCACAGCATAAAGTTACAGATTTAAAAGGAAATTTTAAAAAAATATAGATATTTTTTTACTTGCATTTAAGAATTAGGGGAAAACAGAAAATCTGAAGTGATTTATATCCGTATTTCTCTCAATATTATAAAAGAGAAGACAATCAAAAGCAGCAAGGATTTCACAGCAGCATTCAATTTCTAAAAGTAGAATTACAGTGACTTTTATCTCATCCTTAACAACCAATGTAACCTGGGTTTTATATCAGTATTCAAGGATTATCAAACTACCATTTGCTAAAACTGCCACTGTCAGCTCTGTCAAATTAGGAGAAAGTCCTAAACTCCTGTCACACTGACTCATCCATCCTGCCACCTTCCCTTCATCTAATTTTGCACCTGTATCAGTTTTCCCTGACAAAATGTCGATGTTTATACAGATCTTGCATTTTTCACTGAAGCAAGAGGCAATCACCAAGACAGTCTAAGATCATGGTGAACCACAGCAAAATCTGAAAAAAAAAAAACCAGTGGAGTAAAAATATCCCTTAGGTTATGTTAAAGAGCTCTTTATAATGATATGCACAAAAGAAGCTATTACACATTACAGCTTTCTTATTCCTACCAAAAAATGAATACTTGTCAGCACCAGTGACTGGTGCTTTTTGCACTGCAGATGAAATAGGCGCTAGCACCTATTTTATTTATGACTGATAGATATTTTTCCTTATCAGATTTTCAGATATTGCTGTCTTTGACAACCTTAGCTAACTTTAAATGATGCATGCCATTAAGTTTGGTACAAACCATAAACTGTCCTGGAATATATTATAATTTAATATTATACAGCTCTTATAACTTAACCATTTGCAAGAATGAGGAAAAGGGACTATTTTCCTCTCCATCATAGAAAATCCTGTTAACCTTTTATTTGAGACACTTCTTTTGAACAGCAGACTGAAATCTAGCTAAAAGGTAGCCATGGTATCAGAGATGTATTTTTTAGTCCGTGAAAATCAGCTAAATGTTTGAATAAATCATAAATCTTAAAAGAAAAAAATTCATAAATGTTTCTACAAACTAAACCCTGAGATATAGTTTATGATTATATCACTAAAAACTGCCCTTCATGATCAAAAACATTAAGGTTCCATGCTCTATTTAGCACTTGCTAAAAGTTCATCTTTTGGCATCACAATTTTAGTAATCTTTGATTGATGGGAGAGTAGTCTTTCTGTTCCAAATCAATTAGAGAAATTGTTTAAAATTCCCTATATTAATATTTCACTGTCTGGAAAAGAGAGACTTCCCTTTTACTTTTCAAAGAGAGAAAACCAGATCACAAGAGTGATTAGACTTAATGGGACCAAACTGCCAGCACTGGGCCCCAATTAGGAATGATATCAGTAAGCATATGCTGGACCCCTTGAATATGCATTTAATTGAATTAGGACCTACACAGCTATTACATTAAATTTTATCAGGCCAAGAAAAGGCATTTAAGGTAAAGCAATGGCCTGCTGTGCACAAAAACAGCTGAACTGCTCTCAACTTGTGCCCTTGCTCTCAGCCTTCTCAGGTGAGAACAATTTTGCCACATGAACACAGCACAAATCTTTCACTGTTCTTGTACTGAAAATGTTTTTTCTGAATAAAACTAAAATAATCTCAAGCTCTTTTAATTTTACATTCATGTATTTTTAGCTACTTCTGTGTGTAAATATTTTCTGAAGGGTCAGCCAGCAGCTGATTTCACCAGGTCTACTTCACCATTAATCTCATTTTGCAAAAGGTCAAAGCCAAAAGGAAAAATTTAATTTTATTAGTTCTGATTCTCTCCTCTTCAAGCATCCAAAGTGGGGCCCCTTGAGTGTGAGAGAAAAGATGAGCTCAGCCCCAGAAATGGGCTTTCCAAAGACAGGCTGTTGTGACAAGCCTGGTGCCAGACTCCATTACTGCATACTCCTTTTATTCTACATCTAATAAGAAAATGGTGGTCCCTAACTCCCACAGAAAAGTAACTAAAATAAATTTTTCCCTACAGTTCTTCATAGAAAAGGCACAAACACTAAAGTAATTAGATGCTTAGGCTACATTGCTTCTTTTGGCTGGGAGTTTAAGAATTACTAATTATTAAAAACTTTCACTTCTGTTTCTAGTCCCCTAAATCAAAAACTATTCTTTTATTTTCCTCTATGTAATTCTAGAGTCATATTATGTGAGTACTACAAAGCAGTGTTTAAGCCTTTGCAACCAAATTATATCTTCTATGTAGCATTCATATAAAAGACAGATATTAGTCATTATTAACAATTCTTCATTAGTAATCATTATAAAATTATGTTTTAAATTACTAAAAAATCAAAATTTTTATTGCAAGTATCAAATAAAAAACCTAGAATATTTCATACAGAGTTTTTTCTTTCATTTTCTTTGTTATATAAATTGCATTGTACAACTGTCTTTTTCCATGATGAATTTTTGAACACCTGCACCAAACAAATTTTCCAAGCTGATTTTTTAATGCAATTCAAACTTAGTTTTTTTTACCTTAAGAACCTCTTTAAGATAAGAAAAAGGAGAGGAATGGAACCAGAACTCCTGTAAAAGGGCAGTATCACTAGCACCTTTTATTTTCCCTTTTTAAAATATACAAGAGTAGTACAGCACCAAATAGCTGCTGTAGAGTCTGTGGCTCTGCTGTCTCATGGGGATCTCCAGCCTCCATGGCCCCAGATGTCCTTCACCCACGAGTCAGCCACGTCCAGCCCCACGGCAGGGACCCACCTCCTGCAGCTCATCCCTGGTCCTTCACCTGTCAGGGAAAGATCAGAATTGGCTGGAATCTTCCTGCCTGCTCTCACGATGCTGCTGCCTAAGAGCAGACAAAAAGATTGCTTCCCAGCCTCAGTGAAAATTGCATCATTACTTGTCCCTAATGGGAGATTGGATTAGAAAGGAGTGCTGGGGAAAGTCACTGCTCTCCTTGCTGGTGCTGCTCAGCGTGGGCATGATGACAGCCACTGGCCTCAAAAACAAAATTATCCAGACCTTTTTACATGCAAGCAGTGGGGCTAGCACAATAGCCTGCAGCACAAGGAAGCCTGCCTGTCTTCTCCATGAAGAAATACTTCCTGTGTCTTCTCAAGTTTGCAATCTTTCACTACATTCCTATGGTATTTGATGGAATTGGATGAGATAGGCACAAGGGAATGCTTTATTATAAAATTAGAAAAAAGTTACTAACGCTGAGCTTCACATTTCCTGTTATAGGTTAAGTGATCATCTTAAGGGCAAAATTACTTGTCCAATAGTATTTTTAGAAGAAGCTCTGTTCTCAGGTTGTATATATATTTTCACATATATATTGGTGACCAGTAATTTTAGAACAGGGTATATTAGATATCCACACATGCCGTGAACTCCTGGCCAGGCAGGAAGGAAGAAGGCAGGGGCTGGGGAGTGTGTGCAGTTACTTTTCTGATCTGACCCACACTCTGTGTTTCTTCAAACACTGTTTATTGCCTCACCCTGTTCATTCTGCTCTCTGCCTCATTTGTCTTTAAACACATTCCCAAAACACAAAGTATAATGTTTGTAACAGCAGCTGTATCTCCAGAATGCTACAAAGCTGAGCAGCAATGCAGCATTTGTCTAAGTAAAACACACAAAAGGGAAGTACAGTTTGCTGTTTCCTAAAAGCTTCCTTCATATTTTATGGAAGACTGACTCCTTCAGACTCGGGTCAGTTTCAGGGTACAAAACATGAACAACTGCTTGTTTCTGCCTGAGGCCCAAGGGCCTGACAGCTGTTTCCAGTGGTTTTGTTCGGGGCATGGAGACCCCCTTTCCTCTTCCTACAGGGAGCAGGCTGCAGTGGAGCACAGCTGCCTCCATGATGGTGTTTGCATGGCTGTTTGCTGCCTTCTGGTCCGTGATGCCCTTACTGGGGTGGGGAGAATACGACTACGAGCCCCTCCGAACCTGCTGCACTCTGGACTACAGCAAAGGGGACAGGTGAGGGCCAGGGCCAGCTCCCACAGGAGCAGAGTGGAGGCTGCCATCCCTAGGATGGCCTTGGTGGCACAAACCACCCCCCCAGCTGTGCCCACCACTATTCCTGGGGAAGATGTCCCTCCCAGCAGCTGGGACAAGGCGGGCATCACCCAAGGCTGCCTGGACTCGCGTGGTGGCACAGGGAACAGCTAAAGTCAGCTTCCTCTGTGGGAGAGGCTGGTGCTCAGCTTTCTGCCACTCCCTCACTCTTCTGTACATTGCATCTTCTCTGGGTTTAGGGCTTGAAAGTCTTCCACTATGTTTGGCTTTATGCAGGCCGACACAGAAGTCTGGGTAGTGATGTTTGGGTTTAGAATACAAACACCTGTTATGATTTTTTACGATACTATCCATCCCACACACAATAGCATGGCACAACTTAATTGGCCTTTAGCGAATGCTGCACCTGAACACATTGACAAAAGTGGTTTTAGCAATTTTCAAATTACAATTTGGTAAATACTTAAAGCAAGTTTACAGAGATGCACTGGATTTGAATTAATATTCTCTTTTTTTCTCCCCTTCTCACCTTTTCCAGAAACTATGTCACATTCCTTTTTGCTCTGTCCACTTTCAATTTCATGATCCCAGGCTTCATCATGCTGACAGCCTATCAGTCCATACACCAAAAGTTCAGGAAAACTGGGCACTTTAAGGTAAGAAAGCTCCCTGAGCTCCTGCGATCACCTTGACAAAATAGGTCTGCATTCAGTAGAGATGAAGTCCTTGAAAAAAAACAACAATTTCTTTCACAAAGACTTTGACTCAGCTCCTTCTATCCTAACTCCCCAGTGCTACTTGAGTAGTGCAATGATGGAGCCATTCAGAAAGTCCATGGACACACCATCCTTGGAAATGTCAACATTTTACCAGACAGCCACATTTACCCTAACCTAGTCCTGTAAACAGTTCCCCATCAAAGAGGGAGTTGGACCAGTGATCCTGAAGATTTCCCTCCATTAACATTGGTCCACCTCTCCTCAAAAAATAAACACAGAGCATACAGAATATTTGCCAATAGCATATCAGTATTTATCCAGAGAAATTTATCTCAGGAAGGATTGTTATTTCCTGCTTTGCTACTGGCCTTTGGCTTATGGCTGAGGAAGTCAGACAGAACTACAACTCTGCAAGGAAACATGCAGGCACCCCATGGGGAGAAGGGCTTTCCCAGACACATTGTGCTAACACTTGGCTGAGGAAATTCAGAAATGTTTATGAGCTGGAAACAAAGGAATTGTTCTGGTGTGGCAGGTTTATGGGAATGTAATGTGGTGATTCTATGAGTTGCTTGCTGAGGTGCAGGTGGTACAGTCTGGGGTACTGTGTATGGCTGGTGGGCACAGCCCAACCCCTGCACTCAGTAAAGACAGTCAGATCTCAAGAGAAATGTTATACTGACAGAGACAGTCAGGCCGACTTGTTTGTAGCTGACTGGAATAAATACATATGCCCTCTATATATGTCTTGAACAAATCTCAGTGTTCATTATTATGTCTATTACTTTTTTTCAAATAATGTATGCACTAGCATGTGATTTCTTTCCCACGATACTCTGTAGCTGCACAGACAGGTTAGAATGCAGAAAATTTAAGGATGAAATTATCACTTCCTTAGTCATTAATATTTATAAGATACTTGGGAACAGCTGGCCACAAACACCATGGATAGGGCCCTAGCATAAAGGACAGAGAAATCCTCCTACCACAGCAGAGCTGCTGCATCCATTTGTTGCACCAGCAGTGGTGTCACACACTTTGTCTGTAAGACTATCTAGGAAGTCAGCAAAATATCATTGCTTTTAATCTGCTTTTAAATTGTCACATTGCTGTCTCCCCTCAGCAGCAGTTACTGGCCATGGCTTCTGTGTCTAGCACACACTGATTTATCTGATTTACCACAAGGTGTTTTGTCTCCTCTGCCACTCCCCACCCGCACCCAGGATCAGGGCTCTGGTGCTGCTGCTCTGTTCTGTCCCATATCCTGTTGGCTGATCCTCTCCTGCTACTGAACACAAGCCACGGTCCCACAGTGATTGTGAAACACAAGGAAACCTATTGCTCTTGTCTTTCAGTTTAATACTGGTTTACCATTGAAGACGCTGGTCATTTGCTGGGGTCCCTATTGCCTGCTGTGCTCCTACGCAGCAGTGGAAAACGTGATGTTCATTCCACCAAAATACCGCATGGTACGTCAGCACCACCTCAGAACCCAAACACTGAGATTCTCCTCACTCCCCTCTCTCTCTCTCTCTCTCCATGGGACAATGACAGTTTACTCACTACCGGCTTTATTTGTAAAAATATGTATAAGAAGTAGTCCTTTTCCTCAAAGCATTCTGTTCATCTACCATTTTTTAAGGTAAGCACAGTGATACAACAGGCATTGTATTATTGCTTTGATCAAGCAAAAATTTAGGAAATCAGGGGTGTTTTTCCTTAGCAGTTAGTTAGGGGTGTGTAACCTGTCCTGTTCTATGTCATGTAGGAGCTTTTTGTTCTTCCCAGAGTGAGGTACCAGCTCAGAATTTTCAGTTTTAAAGTCACTGTTCGTCTCATTCATATTTCTAATACTTACTTGTCCTCAAGGAAGCTGTAATTGATTACTCCTAAGGTTCTGCTGATTCCTTCTTCCCCTTTCTTCAATAAGTCTTGGCTCCAAAGCCACAGCTGGAATCACTGCTGTAATATCACATCAAACATTTCAACTTTCATTCCATACCTCCCCCCAAAATCAGCCCATTTTCAGGTCACCAAATACATTAGTGTATTCAGTATCCCACGTTAAGTGTGCTAGCAACATCAGCCTATTTATCCATCCAAAGGTGTGCATGGCACACCTTTCACTCATCCTAAGTGATTGTATTCAATGGCAACTGAATTATCCCTGTTTCAGGCAATGCCAACCTAAATTCTTTCTCCTGTAAACTATAATTTCCTTAGTAGGACTTCCCACCAACCAAACTGCTTTTACTTCTCCCCTGTCTGGGAGTAGAAAGCTAATGCCATTGGAGACAGGCTTTTTCTGGTAAGGGGAAACTAAACATAGGCTGAAATCAGCCCGTTGGCTTCTCAGTGTGTTTTCCCGGTAATAAATATTGTGTCTCATGACAGATTCCTGCCCTTATTGCCAAGACTGTGCCAACGGTGGATGCCTTTGTATATGCCCTGGGAAATGAAAACTACAGAGGAGGAATATGGCAGTTCCTCACAGGACAGAAGATTGAGAAAGCAGAGGTCGATAACAAAACTAAATAACCCATTATGGCATTAAACACAATTACTGTGGGTACATCACTGAAAGCAAAATTCAAGAGAAAACTGAGTGCATTCTCTGATATGTTATGTGCAAAGGTGGTTCCACATTGGAAAGGCTGTGCATTGGCTACAAACAATGAAGTATGGAAAGAAAGCCCTCCAGATAACTGTCCAAACCATCATGAGCTGCTTGTCAAACAAGCTGCTGTGTCGATTGTCATCAGTCTCATTTTGTATGTCACTGCGAATAAACTATGTGCTGGAAAGCATTTTTTCCTCCTGATAAAAGCTAACATAAACTCTCAGCAAATTAACTGAAGCAGGATATTCATTTATCCAGTGAGGCCTCATCAGATCAATCTGTGCAGGTTGTCCATATGGTAATGTCTGGATTACTAGAAGATTAAACCAGTATCCAGTATTGACCACATGTCTGTATAAATAGCTTGTTCATCTGAACAACTCATTTTCAGTGCACCCAGAACAGGGCTTTCCAAATTTCCGTCATGAATCTGACATCCTAGTTCCATAAAAACATTTTAGTGAGCATGTTTCTCCAGTAAAGAATATTAGCTTGGCTCCTATTCAAATGAGTTACTGTGTGACATTCAGTTTTGTCACACAATAAACTACATCAGATTTTGCAGCTGGTGCTTAGCAGGACAATCAAAAGCTTATAGTCCATCATAAAAAACATTCATCTTTTTGTTGAACATTGAGCAAAAACTAAAAGGAGGTATGAGTCAGATTCTGTGAAAAAATGTCAGAATAAAAATTAATTTCACCTCTTCCATTAAATTCCCCTATGTTCTACATAAGAAAGCAATCACTGAATCAGTGGTGATTAAAGAGTCTGAGCAATTAAAAAGTCACTTTTATAATTATCAAAAATCATAAGTATTTTAAACTCTCAGAAATGTCCATTTTAAACACTAGTATTTGCTCATGTTGCTCATATTGCCTATGGGATGAAAAACTGTCAGTTGATATTGCCTGTTATTACAAGATGTGTCTCAGAATTGCCCATTTGTAAAAAAATATGTGCATGACACAGATTAAGAGAGATTGTGTGTACAAAAAAGCAAACCTAATTGATACTTGCAGGGATCATGTGGTTCATTTCCAATCACTGACAGTGGAAGGGTTTTTGAAACTGACCAAAGAAACAGCTGATCCATCCTTTTGATGCCTTCCAACATATTAACAGGGAAACAGTCATTTATGAGATAAAAAAGGGTAGATGGTACAATCCTGCAAGCTAAACAATCAGTGGGCAGAAGGAACATTCTTCTCATGTCTAGAGATAGGGAATAAATATCATTTTGTCAGCAGTTAACCAGCAGGATCCCATTCAGGGATGTGCTTTGGGACTTCATGAGGTTCAATCTGGTCACAAAGTACCTGACAGAACACTGAATAGTGCCATGACAAAATTATGCAGAATAATGACATCTAATGCTGACAGCTAAGTCTTACATCTTAGGTACACACAATATAAAGTGAGCAAATGACAAAATGTTTGCACTGATAAGTGCAAAATAATGTGTTTGGGCACAAAGTTACCTTTAAGTATGTATCTACAGTGACAGGCTCTGAATGTGCAATTATCTCTTTCTCAGGAAAGAGGCCTGGGTAGGTCTTGCAATCACCAGCTCCATTGTCAGCAGGGTCACAATGACAAATCCCAGCAGAATGCTAAAAAAGGAGTAGGCAACAAAACAGGACACATAGCCACACCATTTGAAAACCATTTATTCAGACTTAGTGAACAGGGTGCATAGTTTGGGTCATTCCAACTCAGAGAGGATAAACTAGAAAAGAGCCACAGAGATGATCAAACACAGGGAGAAGCTTGAACACAGTAGGGAGGAAATGAAGGAAAGTGTTGGCTCAGAAGAGGAGCCCGGTGAGGAGAACAGAGACAGCCTTATTGAACCATGGATAAGGGCATGAGAGATGGAATGATTGCTGCTCCCAGTAGCAGAAGAATGATGGGACATACAGTAAAATTACTCTGAGATGTGCATTTTCAAAAGTTCATGGTTTGAGGAGTGTTCTTCATGTCTGCCTACTGAAACACATTATGGTTTACATAAAAAGACTGTAATAATCTAATAAATAACAGCTAAAGATATTTGATTAGGGACTGAGTCCCTTTGGCTTAAAGGAGACATACATCAGGAACTCATCTCAGACTTTGGCTTACTCCATTTGCAGATTGATTTTTTACTTGCTCTTACTACAAACTTTCTAATGTGGGAGTAGAAAGCAGCAGAGCTGTGTCTTCATTCTGTTGGACAGCTACAAATCTAAACATGCCTCTGCTTAGGTTTGTGCATTCTTTTTCATACAGATTACTGAGAAGTAGTGATGGGTAAAGCTGAATATCATGATTTAGAGAGCATAACGTTGGTAAATGGTATTCAAGCCTTGAGACAAATGGGGCCTCTGTCCTGAGCAGCAACCAAAGCTGTCCTCTAGAGCCCCACTGAAGAAATGCAGGGTGACAAAATCACTGAAACCTTCCACACCTAGTACAAAACTTACAGATGGATTGTGAAGAACACAGGATGTGTTCATATGGCCCAGCTATAAGCATGGGACTAAGCAGGGGCAGTACAGGGCATTACAGTGAGATAAGAACAGCCTGTCCCACCCAAGGTGGGGAGAGACCTCACTTCAGATGGTTTCTTGTGCACTGTGTCTCTCCCATTGGGTCAGAAATCCCACCTGGTTTCACTCTGCACCTCTAAACCTAAAGAAGTACGTAAAACATGAGTCATTTCTCCTGTCATTTATCTCCCCCCTGAATATCTTCAACAAATGCTTCTCAGCCAGTCAGGCCCACAGCTGTCCCAGCCTGAGGGCTCCTTCAAACAGGTTACAAAAGCTCCTGACTGAGGGAGAAGAGGCAAACAAACCATTTGAACAAACTGTTCAAATTCGAGTTTATAGCCTTGGCTGCTGCCTTCCTGCCAAAGAGGGGAAGAATTGAGGTTGCTCATGGCTCATTTATTGGATTATGGATAGTTTCTCTCTGCAAAAAAAACCAAAAAAAAACAACAACAAATTGAAAGAAAAAAAAAGACATGGAAATAAGCATGAGGGTTTCCAGGGACTGTACCAAGAACTAGCAGTATCTGATAACTGGTCACTCTTCTGGCTATGGCTAGTTCTCACCACTGATTTTTCCACATTAAGAGGTGGCTGATGACCACTAACAATGGCCTAAACAAGCATCCTGTGCCTCAGGAAAATGTCTGAGAGCAAAGTGCACTGCATCAAGAAGCCCAACACATACTACCAGTTGATCCTTAGCACAGTTTATCCTTAGCACAGTCAGCCTTCACCACAACATGCTGGCCCAGTGCCTCATGGCACTGCTGGTTGTCCAGGTCTTGGCAGTGAATATCTGTTACCATCTTGATAACACCTGCCAAAATAAGGTGTTATCTTGAGTAGTTTAGGCTGAAGCATACAAAATCTCATCATGTGTTTGTACTCTGGAGAGTCCCAGATGGCTAGAAACAGGATTTACAGTACCCTAACCAAAGTACAGGCCAGGGGGATATACAGGGGGTGCAAGACACTCCTATACATGTAGTATTCCACCTATTCTCTAAAGCAAACTGCATAAGAACAAAAAATGGAGACTCAGCTTAAGACAGTACAATATGAACATCAGTGATTAATACCTGTCCTGTCACTAAGTGACTGAGTGAGTACAACAACTGTGTGCCCACTGCTAAAAATAATTAAATGGCACCTCAGGTTATGTCACATTAGCCACTGCAACCCTTTGTTGGGGAGATTTTGAACATGACCGAAATAGAAGTGGAAGGTGGGCCTCCCCTTAGGCTTCAATTACTTGATTCAGTATCCAACCACTCTTAATTTCCAGTGATCTGCAGCATTTTATCCAATATCACTTAAACACCCTACCATCCCTCTTACAGGCAAACTAACTCTGCTCATTTGTGTCAGTGAGCATTTTACACACTGATGAAAAACAGGCTTTCAAAGAAAAAAACAGAAGGCAATTTTTCCTCCTTATCTCTGGATACAAAGTGTAATTTCTTCAGGTTTTCTTTCAGCAGACATAAATGCCTCACATCTTAAATATCATTTCATGCAGTTCTATTTTCAAGGTTATTAAACGCCTACAACTCCAAATGAAGTTACTGTGTCCTCAATAATGCTGCAAATCCAGATCTTGCTGACTGAGCTTTCCCACACTGCCCACACTTACAAACACTCTACAGTTCAATAAAAGGGAGTCAGGCTTTTCTGCAGTGCACATACCTCATGTGCCTCACACACATTGTGATGTGTTTTCCCCAGCAGACACAGAACAGCTGATGGGAGCATTACACAATTCAGCAATAGGGTCAGAGGAGGAATCTGCACTGTTCCCTGTCTGTCATCATGCCTCTTTGAACTGCATTAGTGTAAAACAGGGCAGTGAGCTGGCTTTGTCATCACAGAAGAAAAAAGGACTGCCAAAATCTTAAACATGGACCCAAGTGCTAGCGATTGTTTTGATTCAACAAGGTGGGATACAAAGAAAAAAGTGAAATATAAGATCCTTATAGCATGATGAATGGCAAGTGTTAGTCACAAATACTCATCCTTCCTGTTGTCTCACTTAAATTTCTGTTCGTGTTTCACCTGCAAGGATGACAAAGTAGAGGCTCACACCTCAGCCCATGACAGTGAGAGTTTGTAAGTTGGAGTTAAACTGCAAAAATATTGTTACCATCTGCCTTTTTAGACATATTCACACTTGAGATTCTTCATCAAGGGATTACAGTCAATGGCCAGGTCAGGCCCTGGCCCTGGCCAGGCTAATAAACTAAATGCTCAGAAGACTTTTTTGTTGTGAAAACAGGCATTTCACTCTCTGCAGAGAAAAAGGGAGGGTGGGCTTGGTGCTTTAATATTCTGTAAAATAATAATAATTTTCAAATGGTGAACACACATGCCTACACATCTATATTAGGTGTTGTTTGGAAGTTTGTTAATGGAAAATAATCTTTTGTGTATATCATTAAAAGACAAAAGGACCCAATAACTGCACCAGGAAGCACAAAAATGCTTCTTGATGAGATGCTAGTCTGAATGATTATCACTACATTTGAAATTGCTCATGCAAGATTTAAGAATTATATTTTAACCCTTTGAGACCCTTGGATTTCTGCAGCGTGTTATTTCTTCCAGGGCTCGCTGTGTATGAATTTTTCCAAAGCAGGTTTTGTTCAGAGCAGAACATCAGATCACAAAACTGTCAGAAGAGGAGAGCTACTGCTGTGTGAAGGAGCTGTGCTGGGCTACAGGTTTTCCTTGTTTCAGAAGAAGCAGGAGACAAGCACAGGGCTCACTGGTTAGGAGCAATAACCCTGAGCAGTGCCAGAGACGTGAGGCAAAGGGAGCTGCAGAGAGCTGATATGTCCCTTGAGGCTGACCCACAGAAATGGTCAAGACAATTAAGATTCTGCACCTAAATGCCAATTTAATACATTTCAAATGCAAATTCAATTACCTGTTTTAAAGAAATATAATTTTAATTAACCCCGGTCTCAAATTAATGTAAAATAATTAAACAGTGTTTAGAGATATGTTTCAGAAGAAAATACCTAGTTCAGTAGGTCTCTAATGGTAGAAAATGTGTTTTCTTTACCAACAAGTTGTTCAAGCCATTCTATGATTCTATATTAGAAAAACCAGCAAAAAATATTATGTAAGTGGAAGAAGAGAGCCAACTTGCAAGTGCTACAGCAAGAGTGCTACATTTTAAATGTACTTTAGATCTTGACAGTGAAAACAAACTGCATTTTGACAGGCAACAGTTGGAGGCTCTAATTTCTGGAGAAACTACTCTTATAATCTTGGTGAACAGTGAGAAAACAGATTTTTTCATGGTGTTCATTGAGTTATGTCCACTGTGCCAAGATTTCTTCCACTGAACTACACCGTGAGGTGCTACAGCAACATTCTTAATTTCTCTATCAACAAGCTGACCCATTGTTCAAAGACAGGCAGGTTTGCAAGCAAATTATATCACATTGGATGAGAAACCATTGTGCTGATATCAGCTGTAGAAGCAGCAGCTTAAGGATGCTATTAATTACAGATGGGGCAGGGAAAATGCCATCAAACAAACAGAAGGAAGGCAAACCCAATGCTTTGGTGGCAATATTTGTCAGCTCTTTCACTACTGAACCAGTCAGTTCAAACCTCAAAAATGATCAGCACTCTGCAGTTCTGCCTCTGTCTCAGCAGCTCATTGAGTGGCAGCATGTCCTAAATATCACATGGAATGGTGCCTCTGATGCATGGATTAAATGCTGCATTTCCCAGAGAACTCTGAAGCCTTTCCTTTACTAAGAAGGTTTCAACTTTCTTGAAACAGATAACAAACAAAAATCTTAATGGAGACAAGACAATGGGCTGATTTACTGTTAGCCCTTAATCTACAAAGAATCTACATGTTGAGATACTTGGCATTGGTCCCCAATCCTGAGTTTGGTACATAAATTCTACCCAAAACTGGAATTCACACAGAAAGTAAGGAAAAGCACCTTAAACAGACTATAAATCTGAAAAGAAGGGGTATTTTTGTTTGATGTCCTTTGTCAGCACATTGAGCCAATTCACTGCAGCCTGTTTTCAGCAAAGATTCAAAACCTGGGACTAGTCAACTCAGCATCATTGAATTATTTAAGCCAGAAAAGACCTTCCTAGAATCACATTCCTTTACTACCAATTAGGAATAATTATTTTTAATTAATGGTTGGACCTGGTTTTGCCAACTGAATGAGAACAAGTAATTTGGAATTGATTTGACTTGACTAGATGTGAAGAAATTTAGATCATGATATTTTTTTCCAGAACAAAATGCAAAGACTCATGTGTTTTAGCCTAGTGAAAACTTTAATTTCTCCAGGATACTTGTAAGGATAAGTAAAATACAGTCAATTACACCTTTTATGGAGTTACCATATAACATGTTCTGTGAACTGAATACTAGGCTACTGGCAGCTCTTAAAATACAGTCCATAGGTAGATACCACTGAATGGGGACATTTTAAAACCAGAGACTTTTCCTTGAATGACTCTTTGGTTTTACTTCTCTATGCTATAGTCCCACCTTCAGCTGACATAAAACTGTGTGGAGTAGTAACTAACAGATAGATGGGTAAATGAGCCATCAGGGTAAATAGTTGTAACCTGCAAAAATGTATTTTGGTAAGATCTAGTGTTTGAGATCCAAGAATGGCAATTGCTTATATTTACACGATAGAAGACTCTGCTTTGGAAAACAGAGCTCAGTAAAGGATCTAGGGGTCATTATAGATAATCACCTCAATGTAAGCTGTCTGGGCAATGCTGTTGCAAAAGGACTAATGAGATTCTTGAATATGGGTGGGGGAGAATAATATGAAGCAGAAATAATGAAGGATTTCAGCATCATTTGGCAGCACTACGAAGACCCTTACTAGGTTACTGAATGCTGTCCTAGTGTCTGCATTTTAAGAGGATTTGAAGACATTGGACAGAGTTCAAGTGAGTGTCACAAATGAATTCTCTGGCTTTAAAAAAAAGCCCATGCCTTCTGACGTGATGGGTAAGAGGCTCAGCATATTCAGCTCACTGAAGAGAAAGCGTAGACATACCTTCATCGCACTGCGTAGGTAATTGCTCTTGGGGAAGACATACGTGAGGAGCTTTCCAATCTGGCTGACAAAGATTCAATGAATAAAAGCTGAAGTCAGAAAAATTCAACCTTGAAATAAGGAGAAATTTCCCAGCAACAAAGTAATGAAAAACAGAAACAGCCCATCAGAGGAACTAGTGAAACCGCCATCATCACTTGCAACATTTTAGACAAAGACAGCTCTGAAGAGACCCTTCTGGCCTATTTCAGACTAGAGGATTATGGTTGTCCTTCCTGGCTCCGTAAGCTGTGACCCCTTAGTTCCGTATGCTTTATTTCCTCAGCCCGTGGTGAAACAGGACTGCCTATACTGTAATCAGTGTGCCTGCAATGCTTCCCTGATGGCTCAAATGATGCTACAGGGGCTGCGGGTGGCAAGGGGAGAGGGTTAGTGTGGTGGGACCACCTTGGCCTCGTGGTCAGGGAGAAGGGGTAACCTCATGTCCTCTTCTGACATACACAGGTAAGGTTTCGATAGCAGGTGTCTGAGAGATCATAATCTATTCCTAAGGATGCAAACTAAGTGTAAAATCTTCTTGGGTAGCAATGGAGAGTGATCAGCCCTTGTGAAGCTACAAATGCTTTCCTTTACATTAAGGCCAAAACTATTTGGACATGTTCCCCTGCTTTCCCCAAAATCATCCACAGAGCACTTGGAAAGTGGAGCACATCACAGATATGGTCAGATCTGATCCCAGTGTGCTTTCTGGAGGGAGTCACACTAGCCAGCTTCACTGGTCTAAAAATTTAGAAGGCACCAGGTGCTTATTCAGAGGCAGGATCTTCCAGGGGAAACTGTACACTGGAGAGCACTGCAGACAGACAGATACACCTCCTGTGGGATAGACAGGTGAGGAGAGCAGAGTATCAGCACCTCTGGCACAATTGCCTAAAGATGGCATTTGAAATCAAATGTATACAGCAGCCATACTTGTAAATACAACACATGAAGCAGCAATGAGTTTCAACCTGAAGCATCAGTGAAAAAACATGGTTCTTGACTCCAGTGAAACCCCACTCAGCAGCTGAAATTAGAAACATAAATCTCATGGCACTGCCCATAATTAAAGGCTCCATCTACCACCAAACAGCTGTGTAACTACTGCTGGCTGAACCTCGGTGCTATGAAATAGGATTAGCAAGAAACTAAAAGAGTAGCATTGCAAGCAGCAGTAAGACAAGTAATACCTTAGTGTCTTTTATTACATGGACCAAATGATAAAATTGGTGTTCTTTTGCAGTTACTTTTTCTCAGAATTCATTACCAGCAAAAATTACAAACAAAACTAAGGAGCTCAGGACTAGAAGCATGTCAGAATCCATCACCCAACAGTCTTTGCTTACACTGAGTATTTATTAACTTCTTTTTGCTATAATATTTCAGTGGCCTGAGCTTGCCACTTGTTCTGGTTTTGGCTGGGTTGGAATTAATTTTCTTCATAGCAGCTGGTATACAGCAATGATTTGGGTTCACTGTTTGTAATATGGGGATGTTTCCCTTACGGCTGATCAGCATTCACACAGAGCCAAGGCCTTTTCTGCTCCTCACCCCACCAGTGAGGAGGCTGGGGGGGCACAAGGAGTTGGGAAAGGACACAACCAGGACAGCTGACCCCAGCTGACCTAAGGGGTATTCCAGACTGTATTACATCATGCTCAGTATATAAAGCTGGGAGAAGAAGGAGGGGGACATTCAGAGTAATGGCATTTTTCTTCCCAAACATGTTACATGTGAGGTTACATGTGAGGAAACTCAGCTTTCTTGGGGGTGGCTGAACACCTGCCTGCCCATGGGATGTTCTGAATTAATTCCTTTATTCTTCAATGGATGAATTTCTTCATCCATTGCTTATGGACATGGCTTTTGTTTTACCTACTAAACTGTCTATCTCCACCCACGAGTTTTCTCACTTTTACTCTTCCAATTCCTCCCCATCCCACTGCGGGGGCAGAGAGTGAGTGAGCAGCTGTGTGGGGCTTAGTTGCCATCTGGGGGTTAAACCAGGACACCACTGAAATCTGCTCCATTGATTTACCACCACAAGGGAATGCAGTGCCTCAGACAACGATTTACAAATAATTATCCAAAGGGATGGTGTTCTCTCCCTGGATGTCTCTAAATGGTGCATGTTGTTTTTCTGGCTGGAAACTATTTGTAGATATGGACAGGATAGCAACAAGAAAGTGTCATCCTGTGAGAAAGGTGCCATATGGAACACAAATCCCATTAAGAGGGTACTTAAAAGCCTACAGACAAGCAGGAATAAAAGGGAGCCCAGTTCAGACCTCTGTGTGCTGATTTTGCTTCAATTTCGGTTGAATGCAAGATCCATCCCTCCTCCTGCTAGTAGCCACTAAATACAACTGGGAGAATGTGGAATAACCCCCAGTAAGCCAGTGCTGTGCATTGCATCTTACCAAGTCACCAGGCTCCTGCAGTGCCTCCATGCTAGCAGCCAGTCCTTTCTCAGTTGCACTGACAATTTAATTCAGAGAAGGTGATTCATCTATAATGCATAATGGGAATTCCATGGTTTAAATTTTTTTGTGTCTCTTTTCAGAAGTAGCCCACCCTCCTGCCAGAGCCATAAGGCCATGGTTGCAAACAACATTACTTGTCACTAGTCTGTTTCTTCTTTCTTCCTTTTTGTTCTCTCCAGGTGATGGAAAAAAAATTAACTGGGAAGTCTTTTCAGACAAGGTGGCTGTACTGTCACCATGGGGCATTACTGGAGCTGCAGAGCTGCCATCTGCACTGGTTCTTCACATCCCAGGCTGGGCTTCCTTGTCACTGTCATGGAGGAAGGAATACAGATGTGGAGCTGGCTAACTGCTGCCTCCAGCAATCAAAAATTATGGCACAGAGCTGCCTTGCCAAGCTTCAGGCAGTGGAAAAGACTGACCCCTGAAAATGTATCCTGGCTGTTCCATCCAGGGTAAAACTGAAGTGTCTAGTTTGTTTTTATTAAATTGGTGTATGGAAATAGTACATAATTTAGAATCATAGGCTTTGGTTAAGGCTATGATTGCAGGGTTTTAAGCAGATCAGAGGCCTAATTAAAAAAATTAAGTCCACAAAATTTAAGCCCTCTGTACCTTTTTGCTTCAATGTGACTCTTGTTAACTCCCTAAAATTAGATTTTTAATCTCAGATTGGCACCCCATTCTCTGCCACTCAAGTAACACAAGCAGTGAGAAGATTATGGCCACTTATGTAGTATCTATTTTCCTATAATCCTTTTAGCACCATAAATGCTAAATATAGCATCCAGTTTAAATTAGCTTTAACCTCAAGTTGACTCCAGTTAACCATGCAGGAACAGTCAGGAAAAAAAACAAAAAAAAATTAAAAGAAAAAAAGAGAAACCAAAACCAAACCACACCCCAAAGAAAGCTAGAAAGAGGTAGAAATATTCCCACAGTCTTTTAAAAAATGTAGTAAGCTGTTCAGTGCATATTAACAGATGACTGCAATAGTGGTGAATTGTCAACAGCTTTTTGGAAATTTGGGACTTGTGAGCCCTTAGTCTGTCACACATGAGTAGATTGGTCACAGTACACACCTGTACAAACAGTCATCCCAAAAAGTACAACAAGAAACTGGGGCTGCTCCTGCAGCTCCTTATTCCTGGCTATATTTACAAATCACTAACACTGAACATGGAGGCATTTCTGTGAATCAAACTCCCACTAGTTTTTCCAGGACAACCCTTTGTAAGCATCATGAGACCTTCACAAGGAAAACTGATACATCCCCTAATTAGGGGAGGACCACCATCATAAATTGGTAGTGAGAAGAGCTAAAACAGGCCAAAACTTAGAACAGGTATGACTTCAGTGAAACAACTGCAGAGAGCCCTGCCTCTTGCTTGGCAATTTCTTCAGGAAGAAGCAAGTCCTCAGCACCAAGGCAGGGGTTTCAGGAGGTCTCCATTCTTGGAGAGGGGTAGCCCTGAGGGGTCTCAGGGAGTGGGTGCCAGCTTTACAGCTGCCAGGGCAGGAGCACTCCATGCATTTTCCTTGGACACTGATAGGTTACATAGTTACTGTATATTATATATTATATTATAGTTAGCCTGTATATTCTATTTCTGCCTCTGCAGGAGCGCTTATTCTGACCAGCTCTGTTTTTTCACCAGCCAGTTTGCTTAAGGAGCATAACAGCAAATGACTCCCAATAACCAAATCATCCTGAAATAAACAAACATATATCATTAAAGTTACAGGTTCATCTCAAACTTAATACTAGATTTAACAAGGCTGTAATTTTCTCCACTTCTAACTTTTGCCCTTTTCAAACACCACATGGAGACAAAGAAAGCCCACCCTCAGCAAGCCTGGCATTTTTTCATACTCCAGAGACAGAATGACTGCCAAACTCTACTCTGGCATGGGAAACGTCATAGAGATGGAAATTAAAATATATCTGATTGTGTCTGCCTGTCCATTTTGCTTCAGCTTGTTAGGAACAATTAAACAGATGCCTAATGCTGAGCAGTAAAATGAGTACCCAGGAACTCTTCCCACAGTTTTCCTCCTTCACTTGGAGGACTGCCACATACACAGATTGTGACATTCTCAAATGTTCATTATTGAGACACACTCATCTGTTAAACACAGATTAGAAGGAGAGGATAGGCAGAGCTGGTCAAAGGAGAAATAATGAATTAGGAAATGTTCGTGTGTACTGTCACAGCCACTACCAAAACATGTGGTGAGTTTCTGTTTAAAAAGCTATGAAATCTGAGCAAAATAAACAAACACATTGATGAAATGGAATTGGGGTTCTACATCAAAAGCAGAATCAAACTGGCTGTAGGCAGGAACTCCAGAGCCCACGGTACTCTCATGCTGCTCCCAGAATGTTTTTCCTTAAGTAGCATCAAATATCTTTTATTTTCTGGAAAGGTTGTATAGTAGAAGAATAAACAAAACATTTTCAACTACACCTGGCTACAAAACCAAGGAACAATAAGACAGAAACCAGCATAGGTAATATCCAGAGGAAATATAAACTCCAGGTGTTTATTTTGAGCCTCCTGAGGTTAGACTGAGCACCTGGACCACAGCAGGAGTATCACTGCTGAGGGGCACTCGGTCTCCCTGAGACATGAGGGGAGCAGCAGCACCATAGAGAGCAGGGCAGATACAAAGGTGAAACACAAGGACACACTGATAGAATCACATATTTAGAGGAGAAATTTATTCAGTTTTGCTATATTGCATTTGCAAACCTATTCAACTCTTGACTTCAGCAATCTCTTCCACTCTGGACCAAACCCCATACACTAGGTGATGGACAAAGATCCCAAGTAGGTTACACAAGAAGTTACCTGACTTCCATAAATTGGGCCCTTTGGAATAAAATCTTTCTGATTACTTTCATTCTGCAGAATTTTCAAAACTTGCTCACTGGTACTTTTAAAGTGATTAGCAAGCTGAACAATTATCTAAGCTATCATTTCCTCCTGAAATACAGGTTAGTTAAATCTTCTTAAGCTCTGCAATGGTACTGTGGCACACAGTTATAGTATGAAATAAGTCACTCCAGATGAAGGAGTTTGAAAAGGTTTTTGCTCTCTTCTTTATTTTTAAAAACAAATTAAAACCAAGATCTCACCATAACATAAGAAAGCCCAGCCTTAGAAACTGGGAGAAAGAAATTAATGTTATTATGCTAGTGGGGCCATGGTCTGTAATAGTGAAGAGTCAGCATCTCTTCTCTTCATAACTTCTCTTTATTCAGTCCCATGTTACCATCACCAGAGTACACTGAAATGGCAAACTTCCTCCAGAGGGACAAAATAAGTGGCCCTATGCCAAGTCACCCCATCCTATGCCCACAGCCAGAAAAGATGCACAGCTGGTGCCACCTGAGGTTGCCTTATGACATTTCCCATCACTGCAGCAGCCTCAGTGAGCCCCAAGGAAACCTCAGTCAATCCTTTTTTTTTTCTTTTATTTCTTAGTTCTTTTCCTGACAGAAAAAAAAAAAAAAAAAACCAAAAACTTCAAAACTGGAAATGTAATGAGGAGAATATTGCTTTAATACTGCACTAAGATTTTTGGCTTAGCCAATGCCCAGGCACTTCCTAATGTCCCAAGTGCTGCAACTCCCCTGACAAGAGCACTGGGCTTCCAGTCTTTGGGGGGTTTTTTTCTATTTTTTTTACCATGGAATGGATAGGGATGACCAATGTCACATTAGATTTTTCCTCACCCTCCTCTCAAAACAGCATTGAAATCAAACTCATGTCAAATTGATTTTATTTGTAATGAAACAACAGGTCTGTGTGTTGAGGAGTATTGAGTACTCCTCATATATAAATATATACTCATGTACAAATATGTGAGTAACTTGTTTCACTTCTGCAAGAGGCTGCTGGGTTCTGCTGGGGGCTCACAGCCTCTTCAGGCAGGAGATACACAGCAGAGGCAAAAGGATGTGTGGCTATTTGATTTGCTCAGCCAGTAACAATCTCACAGCCAGGAAAACAAAAATCAGTTGGCATCTCTTGGTTCTGCTTTTTATGAAAAGTCAATATTCCTACCACATTATTTATCTCTTGATACAGAAAGATAAATATAAAGCCCACAGCCTTTGTTCACCCAGCACGTGCACGGAGCACTCCAGGGTACATGCTCAGATGTAACCTGCCAAAGGTGTTAACAAGCCCTTTCCCACGGCCCACCAGGACAGTTTACCACACCTGGTGAAAGCATTTGGGACTAGGGTCCATAAGGCACAGCAGAGGCACATATCTATCTCAACAACTGCAGGGCATCCAATGCCCACGCTGCTGGTTGAGACCATCATTGTTTCTTTAGTGCAGCTGTCCAAGCAGCACTGGCCAAGAGTGCCAAGAGGAAAGGCCTTTTCTCCTACCATGGCATGCATGGAAGGGAAAGGCATTGGCAGGTTGTATTGCTGCTGGTCCAGGCTGTCTCTCCTCCAAAAGCACATGCATGTAGGGATGGGAGCCAAAGGTGGGGAACTGTACCCACTGGGCAGTTCACAGCGCAAGAGCACCTCCATTCGCTAGCAAGCACCATGCTCCCAGCCCTGGAGATAAACTAAACCTCTTAGGGACCTCTCTAACAAGGTCTCTGTCATTACTTCCAAGTAATGACAAAATAATTTCTCCAAAAAGCAGCTTCTAGTAAGAGCAAAGTGTTGGAGAGAGAGAACAGTCCCTGCACCTCTCTCTGAGGTGACCTGGTGTCCTGAGTGCACGCCAGTCCATTTAGTACTGTGACCTGTCTCCATTTACTGAATTGATTTGGCATATGAATGTTTTCACTGCTGAGTGTATTTAAACTAATGGCTTGCTAAAGCAGCTTATGTGACTTTTTAATCTAGCTTTTCCATAGAGTCATTTGTGGAATGACTGCTTGAAAGGGGAACAGACAAGAAATTGGGGCAAAACCTAACGCTGACAGACACTGAAAATGGGATGATGTGGCCACAGAAGTTTACAGAGGCAGATTTGTGGCTCATTCATTAACATCAGACTGTTTCCCACAGCTGAGCTTTTCCACAGGCCACCTGACCAGAGGCACAGCCCACTCCCTGTGAGCAGACCTCAGGCAAGCCCAGGACAGCCTGCACTTTATGAATTTAATTTCATTCTCTGAAGCAGAAAATACAAGTTCATTTTTCTCCCCGAGGAAAGGGGCTGCTGGGGAATGTGACCAGTTAAGAGAGACCCAGCTGGGTGGCTCATTCCCCTGTGCTCTAAAGGGTTTTGACTTAATGATCTCAAAGATCTTTTCCAACCCAGTTGATTTTGTGATTCACACAGTTATTTCAAGGACTCTGTGTGAATTACAGTGAATCTCAAAAGTTGCCACAGATAATTCTGACAATCATTAAGCACTGATACAAAAGGACCATTGGTGACTGAAAGATAGTTTCAATGGCCTGCTGCAATGTACAGAGACTGTTTTTGATAACAGACTATCTGATTTATTGAGCAGGTGTAATATTCTGTGTCACTGTATGGTGGAAGTTTCTTTGTGCCATTTACCCTTAGAGAACATAATGTTGATCTCTTACAAAACACTGAGATCTCTTGATCTGTCACCAAAAATATCTGTATCATACTATTTTCCTTTTCAAAGTCTTCCAAACATTTTTACTGTAATTAAGAATGCCACATCAAAAATCAAATTCATCCAAAAGTCATACTGACCTCCCCAACATGTCAGACAATTCATGTTGTTTCAGCATATGATGGAAAAAGTGAATCAAGGGACAGCAAACAGTCTTTGCAAGAGTAATAATTAGATTTACTTCTCCTAATTCTTTGCACGTGATCTTCTGGTTTGCACTGCAGCCCTGCAGACAGCAAAGGACCAAGTTTAGGTATTCTATATAACCCACAACTTCTTCACAGGCCCTCTTGTAGAAATTGCCATTGCTGTTTTAAATATAACCAATAAATTGCCATAATGTTCATTTAAAAAAGGAGCATTGTCTAAGCCTGCTATTCTGTCACTGATATATCCTTACCAACATTTGGTACAAACATTGCTTCAAAATTAGAGACAATAAAACCAAAAAACTCCTTCAAGAGGACTGGTGCCTGTCCCATCAAACATCTCCACCTGCAGGTGCCCCCACAGAGCCAGGAGCTGGGGCTGCTCTCACAACCACAGATCCCTGGTGACTATCCCACTGCACTCACAGCTCTGCTCAGAGCAGAGCAGTGTTGGTGATCCAAGATATATATATATATCTTATATATATAGGAATATGAGATGGGAAGGGCTACATAACACAATTATGGTTCTCATCTTCAGTGTCCTGAAGGAAACCCTATTCCATCAGCAAGACTCCAAAGGTGAAAAGTCAGTTCCTATCACCTGTCACAACAAGAAAATAAGAAATCACCTTTGGGTAATCTCATTCTGGGGATAATCATGTTAGCTCAGCCTGACAGCCGCTGCAGATCTGAGAAACAGGAGGAGCAGACGCAGCATGATGTGCCCAGCCCAGCTCTTTACGAAAGCCACCTTCACTCTTGGGTGGTTGAGGCCATGCTCTGATCACAGCTTTCCACTTTTCTGGGTTTCCCACCTCCCCACAGCAATGGCAGCACCTGACTTTTGGTGCAGTATCCAGAACTTCAGAAGGAAATGGCATGATCCCCTTAAACCGCAAGATCCACCTGGCAGTGGATTTCTGAGTGATTATCACGTACCTCAGTTGTCCCCAGACTTTAATAACCCAAGAAATGTGATAATCCCCAAAAGACACGCCAGAGTGTGTCTTACCAGTGGTGGAAATTACAGCAATGCATGAACAAAGAGTTGTGCTTTCCACATGGGCATGGGTCTGGCACGAATCCCAGGAACCAGCCCATGCCCTCTGCCAGGTCTAGTGTGGAAATCGCCTCTCCTTTCCCCCTGCCAGCTCAGGGGCACGCCACACGGTCATCTCCAAACACAGCACATCAAGTATTTGCTGACTGGATACTTGGATTCACAGCTGGGGAATGGAAGGTCATTCAGCACTATGCCTCCTCTCAAAAAATAGTATTACTCAGAAGAAAGCTGCTGAATGTAGATTGTCAGTCCCAGACTGATGGTACAAAGTGGCAGAAAGCCAAGCAATGAGAAGGGAAAGCCACGGGACCCAGTCATAATTACATCTTCAGTTTCAGAAATTGCATTGATGTTCTCTCAACAGGGGATAGCTTCCATTTCCTTCAGTCTTTGCTGAAGCCTTAGTAGAAATATGGGCTGTTTCTGTTGGATTTTTAATTAGAAGTGGGCTATACTATTTCCTGCAGAAACCAGGGTGTCCTCCCTCAGCTCCCATTCAGACTGTATGAAAAAGGAGGTTGGATAAGTAAGATCAGAACCAAAGGGGTGCCTGAAAATACAGAAAATATTCCTTGGAAGAAGGTGACGACAGAGAGGTGCATTTGGGCTGTATACAAAATACAACAAATACAAAATAGTAGAATCCTCTAAAAGCCTGGCTGGCTCCTGCATTCAGCACCTTGTCTAAGGAGCCTGGCCACGGCTCAGTTTGTGATTTATTTTAGACTTCCAGGATGGAGCTGACTGTGACAAGTCGGAGGAACATTCATTATCCGGTCTCCTCAGGCCGATGGCAGCACACACCTCCCTGCAGTTTAATCGGCTCTAAGCAGCCCAGACAGCAGCTGCCATTTCCTTTGTGCCCTGGCATAAATGCTGTGGATTTTACTCTGAAATCTGGATTTGACAAACTGGGAACAAATAAAGATAGCTGATGGTGATGCCCAGGCATCTGAAAAGACTAACCTTAATGGAAAAGAACTTTTCCAGGAAGAAATTTGTTTCTTGTATTTTTGAGATTTATATTTTTGTTTGCTGTTCACCAAAAAATCATTTGAACAATACTAATCTCCTACATTGTAACCCATCTTCACTGACATAACTTTAATGAATTACTGGAAGTTACAATAGAAAGAAGTAAGAAAAACCAAAAGACAGTGTCACACGTGAACTAATATTTGACCACTGATCATAAACCACAGTGCACACTTCCTTGGAGAGAGGAAGCTTTTATCAGGATCCTCATGAAGTGTTTAGAGAGTACAAAAACTAGGACTTCCTCCTGCAAAACTGAAAAATTCCTCCTGTTTGTTGAAGCCAACAACTTTAAGGTAGCTCCGAAGTGAGGAAAAAGTTGCTAAAGGTTCTATCAAGCATGAAGGCACCAACATTTGTCAATGAATGTTTTACTTTTTATGTCAAAAACACTGCCTTGTACTTCTTATTTCCTTTCAAAAGCCACTTTCTTCATTTCCTTCTCAATTCCTACATATATACCATTACCCTATACATAATCTAGCAAAAATATATGGCATTTATTAACAAATTTTCTAAACCTATGAAACTGCCATCAGAGTCTCAGAGATATCAAATCAGACAGCTGATGTTTGTGTGCAGAATTCAGTCTCAGCATACACCAGCCAAGATCAACACTTGCTAAAGCAGCAAATCAGGGTTTATAGTGGTAAGTAATAGAGAATGAGGTTTATATATCAAACCCTCTAAGAAACAAGAGGAAACATTAAATAAATGCACTCTGTCATCCTGAAGGTGGAATTCATTTTTTGGTATGCCTCAATAACTAAGTTTCTTCTCACTTCAGAAAAATGTGGGTTTTACATGCGAAAGGTGGCATCAGATCTCTGTAAAAGGAATGAAAAGGCAGAAGTCGCTCCATAGCTCAAACATGAAAATGAAACCTTTTTTCCACAAAAAATAAAAAAGACTTGCAGAAAGGCTTTGTTGTCAATAACAATAAAAATATTCTCCAGAAAATAGAAACGAGTTACAGTAAATAGAGGGAACTCCATCCCCAGCCAGGCTGCATCTGGCATATGTGCAAAGTGAAATTAGAGTCTATCAGATAATGCTTCTACATCTGCTGACACTCTGCATCTTCTGTGTTCTCGTTCTCCTTTGTAGTTAAGAGCTTCCCTAAAGGCCAGGCTCTAGATAAAGAGATGTGGGGCTAAGCTGAAGAAGAAAAGGGCTTTTTTCCCCCAACACATGCTACCTTTGCACCCTCTACTGGGGAAACAGCCGCAAGCAAACAGCTGAGTCTCACCACGGAGATCCTCCTCCCATCACCCAAAACACACAGGAGCAGTTTTCATCTTAAACAGGTAATTTCTTCTAACCCAGTCATATCGATGGCATTCTACTCAGAATCTTTACTGACTTTAGTTGGAGCCAGTGAAAAGTTTACACACAGGAGTAATGCACAGTAAGAGCTCATGAAAATCGTCTATTTACCACATTCTTGCAAAGTAACTCAGTTTTGTTTGCTTCTTTGTTTGTTTGTTTGTTTGTTTGTGGATTTTTTTGGCTTGTGGGGTTTTTTGGTGTTTGTTTGGGTTTCGAGGTTTTTTTTGTTTGCATGTTTGTTTGGGTTTGTTTTTGTTTGGGTTTTTTTGTAAAGAAGGAGTCTCCTTGTGCTGAGTAGAAAGGCCATTTAAATACAAAAAAAGCTCTAGTAGCAACATATCATTAAATAACATGTCCAGAGGACAAACAGTTGCTAGGTACTGAAAATCAGACCTTTGCTATTGGTAAACAGAAATGGCTGTGGCAGATTTTGTGTTGTGAGGCTGGCAAGCCCTTTTCCAGAACCTCTAATCTCTAAGATAAGCAGCAAATCACAATATAATATTTCTGTTCTTTTTTTTATTATAAATTTACTAATATAAACAGTAATCCAAGGGAAAATTTTCATGTTACTCGGTAGAAAAATGTGTTAAAATAAAATTATCCAAGAAGGCCACCAAAGAAGTTAGGTATTAGTTATTCCAGTTTATCAAAGACTGCAATAAACCCTTTAAGAGCAGCCCTGCTGTTACACTTAAAACCAGAAGGTGGCATTGAATGGCCACAAATCTGCTCCCAGGGTCCTGAACTGCCTGCCAGAGCCGAGCAGGGAAAGGTCCTGGGCACTTCACACAGCATAAATCTTAAATCTAGGCTGCCACTCCCGTAAACTCCCTGGAATTAGAACGACGTGGTCAATAACTAATTCATGTTACGGTATCAAGAAAAATATTTTATTTCTTCTCTCCTGTCTCTTCCCCTTGTGCAACCAGCCCATGGCATATCTGCTCTGGCTTTTTTGAAGTCCACTGAAACCCCGGCGGGACTCAGAAGAGCCCCACACCCATTAGCGTGCACAGTACATGCAAAACTCTCATGTGGAGCAGAGCAGCGGAATCTCAAAAGCTCGGGAGAATTTCAGAGGAATGGGTTCCTGTCACTGTCGGACACGAAATGATTCACACGGACTCAGCTCGAAGTGTGGTGAAGGAAGAAGCGAAGTTTATTTGTTCTTTCAGTATTTATAGATTTTCGACCATGACCAGGGATTGGATAGTCAGCTCACCACCTTCCCAACCACACTGGCCATGAGAGACTTCCATCAAAAGGCATGTCTTTAATGGAATGTATAAACACCTGTGTTCATAGTTACTTTCCTGGGAAAGTGGCTAGAAATTATGAAAACAATATCGAAAGGCCTGATTCTCAGGGCGATGTGTTCCCATGACCCATCACTTATTCATATCATCTCCAGCGACAAAGCTCACACTAGAGAAACCGGGGCTGTGCCTGAATCCTCTGTTGGTTTCCAGCAATTCTGAAAGCCACACTGCCACCTTGCCTCTCCTCCAGTGTTTCTGTATAACTTCAGCGATGCGCTTCTATCGATGGCCAAGGCAGCAGCTTGCCAGCTTTTACTGTGGACAAATCCTCTCAGGAGCGGCTGTGAGACAGGAGCCCTGCCCGAGCTGCCCAGCTGAGCGCACATGAAAGCATCTCTCACACGGCTGTAGTCTCGGGAAAAGATCCACACGAACACCTGCGCACTGACACCAAAGAGAGCCTCAGAGCCCCGGCTTCCCTCCACGTGGCTGAGCGGAGCAGGAGCTCCATTCCCTCCCGCCCTGCTCTCCATGTGCAGCGCTCCCCTCGCTCCGCAGCGGCGGCGCAGCCGGGGCCGCGCTGCTCTGGCTGCCACCGCCTGGCCGCCTGTCACGGCTGCACAACAGCTGCCCGTGGCATGGGAAGAGTCGGGGTTGGGGGCACGCTGAGAACAGCCGGGAAATGTGCAGTTCCGGGGCAGCCCCCAGGCCGGCACCGCACGCAGAGGGAGCAGCTCTGGGGACACGCACTGCCCGGCTCCGAGCCGCCCCTCGGCACAGCGGCAGGACTGCCGAAAGGACCGCGGCAAACAGCAGAGCAGGGACACAAAGAGCCGGGACCCTGCTCCCCGGGCTCTGCCACGTCCCCTCATCAAGTTGCAATCCTGCCATCTCCTTGAAGGAAAGGGCTTGGCTGTCACAGGGCCAGCTGTCAGTCAATCATACTAACACCGCGCAGCTGCTGGCTCAACACAGGCTCTGCTGTACTGACAGAAAAGAACTCAGAAACAAATAAAAATTGACTTTGTTTTGTTTGGTTGTTTTTTACTAAGACAGCTCAACATGGCTGTTTCATTTACTCTTTTTAATGAGTTGATAATTACTCCTTTTCAGTGAAGCCTTGTCTTATTTATTCTAGTGTCATCCCTAGCCCATCAAAAAGAACACATTTGAGAAAAGCAAATGCCATTTACCAAAACAGTACAACAACAACAAAAAAAACCAAAAAAGCCAGGCATCCAAAATTGCAAAATGTAAGGATCAACTATTCAGGATATTTCAGCTCTAACGCTGAAATATAGGAAAAGGTGACAAGGTGAATACTGGGATTTCCTCCTTTCTGTGATCATTTACATGCAAATGTAAAAGGAGACTCTTGCAAGGAATAATCCAGTTGTTGGAATCACTCTGTATCTACACAGAATAGGTAGCAATTATCTCATGAGCTTTGACCTTATCTCAAACTTTATGTGTAGTTTTGCTTAGGAAAGAAATAAAGATAAAAATTATATATTTTTTATTCCTGTATTTCAGGTAAATAATTCAGAGGTTTCTGAGTGTTTGGAAGTTTCTTTATTTTGAAGATAAGGGACTCTGATGATGGACATTTAAAGAAGAGATCAACTTTGTCAACCTTCATGGCAGCCCAGACAAAATGAATATATGCATGCAGAGGGAAAGCAGAGAAATAAAATTCAGGGTTGGAAGAAACCTTGGCATTTGAGCTGCCAATCATCTGGATCAGCAGAGCCTCCTGACAGTCTACAAATCTGCATTTCCTTTTCCTGGGACTTGGTAGTTGAAGGACAGAGAGGACAGGCTGAGACCAGCTCCCAGCATGACATGAGCTAGATGTGCTCCCCAGTCACACCTGGACATACAATATAAAGGTGATGTGTGTTCTGGGGGGTGCTTAGGTGTGAGCCCTGTTACTGCTTCTCAGAAAACGTAAGGCAGGGAAAGGTTTGGAGTGAACAGGCAGGGGCAGGTCGATCCAATGAAAAGCACAGCGATGCTCAGTTCATAGCACATGAAACTGCTGAAAGATTGAGTGCTCAGAGAGACTGAGGGAAATGCAAACAGAGCCCCCGGAGGGGAACCATTTTTCAGCAGGTCATGAGCAAGCCAATAATGATTTCCACTTCATTTGTATGTGTGCTAAACATACTTGGCATTACTTCAGAGACTGGGGTCAAAAGTTCGATGATTGCTAAAGGCATTGTGCTAGAAGATGCAGCTGGATAGCTGCTAGGGGAGGCTAAAAGCCAGGTTTGCACTAACCCTTACCTCTGCCCCATCCTGGTGGGGTTTCCCAACTGAGATCCATTATATATGCAACTGGCACACTGAAAAATGGCCACAAAGTTTATCTTGCACAGTACCTCACTGCCAGGATGCTTCAAAACAGCAAGCAGAAGGCAGAGCAACTAGGGCCAGCATTCCTTTTGCATCTCTCAGTAGCTTTTCCATGCTGCAGGTCTCCTGGGTCAGCAAAAGCCTTTCTTTGCTGCTGACCCTCTTCAGCATGTCCACCAAAAACATATCTAAGCACAACACACACAAAACTCGAGTCATGCACACATGAGCTGGGGGAGCAGCTCCCTCAAACACCCATTGCCACGGGCCTCTGGCAGTGGAGGACACTGCACCATTAGCTGCTCACTGCTGCTTTGCTGTAATGCAGCAGCAGCAGTGCCAGTCCCAGCACCCCCTGACATGCCTTGAGCCAAGAGACACACTTAGCAAGCAGAGGGTTGGACAGCCAATAACTTCATTTCTTGGAGACACCATCGGCATTTTAGCCTCACTCTTCAGGCTTTGGTGGACTCACAGTGTCAACATTACATGCTCTGAGATACATGGTGGAGCTTCCCCACACCTCCAAAGAACTCCTTGAACTCCATGACCTCCTTATGCTGCCCCTTATGGTCCCAGTAACACTTCACTGTGCTGCCTGGGGATAAGTGGAAAAGAAAATGATCTGCAAGCACAGGTTTCTCTGCCTGAAGATGATAACAAAGCTACAGAAAAAAAAAAATAAAAAGAGGGTCAAGTACACAAACACTGTAGTGATATAGTATGAATGCTGTGAGTGCCCCTTTCCACCAGCTCTCAATTTCTTCTTGGGTCTCTTGCCTTTTGTTTGCCTTGCATTTTTGTTTTGCCTTTCTTGTTTTCCAGGCAAAAGTAGCCTATGGAAAAGAAATCTTCCAGGGAAACAACAAGCAGACTCAAGGGAAAATGGAGGAGCAGAGGCTTCCATTAACTCACACAGGGCGCGGCTGAACTGGATTCAGGCTCTAAATACTGGCTGGGGAAGACAGAGTCTCATTTTTCAAAGACCCCTGTGCAACTGTCATGAACTTGGATAGGAGCTTGCAGTGTGTGCTCCAAGACTGTAAACCTGATAGAAAAGTCAATTTGACTTTTCACAAGGTGGGGAGGAGTAAAGCAAACAAACCTGTATCTTTTTTTAGCAACTTTCCCCTGCCTTTTTCGTAATTAAATTCACCATAATGACCACTGCACAAAATCTAATAAGAAGTCTGAGTTTCTGGTTTCCATTGGCAGCCATTTGCACTGCTCAATTCAGGCAACTCACTAAAGCATAAGAACAGGATTGCAAGACAACCTTCTTGAGTCAGTAAGTAAGAAGAAAAGCTTACCTAGACAGTATTAAATCACTAGAATTGATTGCACCCTATTGCTTATGCTCTGATTCCACTGTCAGGAAGGCTCTGAGCTGGCTTATTTACACACACACTAGTGAACTCATTCACACACAGCTGCTTTCCACCTTAGAGCAATAAAAATTAATAATAAAAATAATTAAACCTCATCAGCCTTCAAGCATCTGGAAACCCCAGAGCCCCATTGCCAGATCCTCTGCAAATGCATCAGCCTTCCCATGAGAGAGACTGGGGTTCAATTCCTGCAGGGCTGGAATTGTAGCTCCTGCCAGAGCTACCATGGTGCCTGGTCGTCACGCTCCAGCAACAGATTATTCCGTGCTATCGACCCCCCTGCTCTGGGTTAATTCTTTTAATTGTCTCACCACATCTTTTCCCATTAGGCTGATGTAACTTGTTTAAGCATACACAGATTGATTTATGACAGCACTAGGGATGTTAATCTGATGCCTGCTCTCCAGTTAATGCACGCTCGGTGAGAGATGCAGGACAGCAGTCTCCCATTTGGGAGCTCCAGCCTTTTGCCTTGAAATCAAAGGCAGCCTCCCAGCGAGAGCAGAATTACAGTGCTCCAAGAATAGTGGCTTCCACTGGCATTACAGGTCAGGCAGGATCACTGCGTCCTGCTCTCAATTCTCAAGTGCCATCTTCTTTAAATATAGCAGCAATCAAGGAAATGGAAAATCTCTTTAAAAGTTCAGTTAGGAAATTACTGGAGCCCACTGAATTCCTAAAATCTTGTCAGGAGGTAAAGAGTTCCCTTCAAATACAAGCTCATTTGTCTCAATTAGAAACAGTTTCCTCCACAGTGTATGTTCAACATCCTTCAGCTCATTGCTGCATGTTCCCTGCATTTCCCTTTTACTCTGTGCACTTAGGACAGAAACCTGCACAGAGCAGCCTTCTGTTCCATACATACAGTTTAGGCCATGAAATGCACAGAATACATAATGCTCATACATTATGAGTTGGAAAATAGAGTTCTTAACAGTACCAATAAAAATTTGCAAAGCTTTGGGAAAAAAATAGGATACCCCATAGAATCAAATGACTTTTCCATTCTGTTGCTATGTCCACAATTAAAACAACTTGGTACATTAAAACATATTTAAGTTCATTTGCAGGTGCCCCCACCTAACTGAAAGTCAAAGAAAACTTGTCCCATAATTTTGTGTTTCTGGGACAAAAAAAAACCAAACAAAGAAACAAATAACTGAAAAAACAACTCACACACATCCACTGTGCCAAAGTTCCTAAGAAAACTGAAATTCTACTTCTGAATCTAACCTACATAACCAAGCATTCTTTGGGATTACAACTGGGACACCACCAGTCCCATCACATTTTGACAGCAAATCCCATGCATTTTCCCACCAGCAAGAGGGCTCAGAGCAGGAGCTCTCCCAGCTGTTTCTCCCAGGTATTCCTCCTGTTACCCAGTTGGTCCTGCCTTGGTTAGTAGCGAATGGACTTCATCTCCTTGGATTTTCAAATCCTCCAGAGCTTTCAGTACAATTTCTAAGCACAAACTTACTAGATGTGCTGTCACCACTTCTTATGAAGTTTATTCCACTTATGATCTACTCTTCTCAGTTTGGGGGGGCATAGACAAGCTCTGGCTGAAATACTAACACTAATTCCATGTGCTTCCAGCCCAAGCAGGGAAGCAACAGGAGGTGCTCCACCCCTGAGAACCAGTCAGTGCAGTCCAGATTTCTAATGCCAGGCACCTCATTCTTGCAGCAACTTCTCTGAGAACAACCTTCATCCTAAGAGCAACTTACAATACTTTCAAACAAAATAAGAGACAATTGTACAAGTACCCTCAGATGGTTCATGAACAAAAAGTAAAAAAAAAAAAAAAAGTCTAATGTATTATTAAGTACTGATTATTATTCAACTTCATTCAAAAATACCAGAGGCTGCTTTGATAGACCTAGAAGCACCAGCAGGAGTCACTGCCCTTTGTACCTGGCAAAGAAGAGCCCCCAGCTGACAGTGGCCACATATGGACCCTATACTGCCCCGAAGCTGCATTGGCAACAGAGACTTCAGCAGATATTCCCAGTGACAAAAAGCACCACAAAGTCACTAACTTCATTCTTCTGCCTCTACTGACAACCAGTTCCAAGCCTTCACTCCTGTGCAGCTCCACAGTGACACCAGCTCATGCCATCCCAAGATCAGCCTCAGGCTAGCAGACTAAGAATCAGTCTGGTAACTTCCTGAGGTAGGAAGAATGATGCACCTCTGATTTCCCTTCCTAAATTTGTGTGAATACTAATCCTACACACCTGTAAGGACCTACAAGGTGGCTTCAGTCTCCACTGGCTTTATCTGTGATGCAGAAAGGAACATTTTCTCTACTTCTTTACAAGCAGTTTTCAATGTTTTGAAATGCCACAGCTATTCAAACTGTTAAGGCAGAGGATGAAAGCTACAGAAACGTAACTTCTTATGAACTAAACAGTGCACTGGGAGGAGATGGGCAAGTCTGGTGGCAAACACTGCCACAGACAAACCTAATACATGCACATGAGTAAATACCTAATGTTGAGATATTTAGATGCATTAGATGTACATGAGTAATTATCTAGGTTTATCTTTTCCTGATTTCCTTAGGTCACATGGAAAAGTAGAATCCACTACAACTTTATGTTGTTTGTCTCCAGACACCAATGGTTAGCTCATACTTAGAATTTTCTCCTTGGCAATAATTTTGTAGAAAGGCATTACTAAATTTCCAGATGCTTGAGCTTTTCCTGACAGTGAAATTTTGCTTAAATAGTTAGAAAATACAAGCTGACTTGTATCCTGTCACTGGGATATGTCACTTACAATATATCTTGCAAATATATATTTAATTATTTGCCAAGGTATTTGCCTCTCCATTTAAGTAAACCATTCACATTCAATTCATTCTGCTTTGGACAAATGAATGTCTTTGCAGATTACCAATCCAAATTATCTGACAGGTTTTTTTGATATATCTTTCTTCTGTAGTCAGCATGAGGAGAATGTCCAGCATGATGGAAATGCACATTTGAACAGTCAGCAAACCAAATTGCCAATATGACACCACTTTTAAATCCCCAGAAATTATTTGTGGGCATGTGGAAAATGTGTTTTCTGCTATCACAGTTCTGAAAGGCTGTTAAGCAGTGACAAATTTGATTTGGACTGCACCAAAGCCCCAGAAGGTGAGCAGAGATGAGTAGCTAGTAGAGAAGGACGTTAAGAATCAGGAGCATCCAAACATTCTTTCAGCTCCTGTTCCCTGCAAAATTGGATCAGAAATGAACTCGAGGAGTCTTGGAGCAAGGATAGATTCTGTACTTTTACAACTGAAAAGATCAAAGCCAGGATAACTTTGGGGAAAAAATATACTTTTGTGGTTGGTTGGAGAACAGTTTGACAGGCTTCCGCAAAAGAGCAGAGAAAGACATGACAGGACAAAAATGGTGTTCAAGGACAAGGAAGAGAAGCAGTCATTGGGAGGAACAGCATCTTCCCAGATTTTATAACTGCTTCTTGCATCTCAAAGACGGACACCACTTGTCATCCTTGTGTAGTCTGGGACTAACACAGCAAATGTCTGAAGGATATAAAGAAGAGAAAAAGGTGGTTTGAGGTGATGCACATGGTAGACATAGGCTTAGCAGAAACACAACAAGAAAAGAAATTTCAGACTGAACATCAGGAGACTACTCAAACCCTGAATTTTATTGGACATAATGTCCATAGATAAGTGTTCTCCAAGAGGGAAAGGGGAAATTCCATTCACTGAGTTATTTACATGTTCAGAAATTACTTTGTCATAGAGAATACCCTGTACTTTTAGAGTTGGAAGACTCACCATCATTTACTAGCTTTCTTTTAACTCTAACTGAGGAACTGTCTATTACAACTATCAAGAACTGACATAAGCTTAGACACATATCCTTGAATTACTTTTTCTCTTATTTTTCCTATATTCACCTATTTTTTCCATTCTCTCTAAGCACTATTTCCAAAGAGTGAAGCATGAAGTGTGGGTGTAACATTAATTAGAAAAACCCCACCCTGATCATTTTACCATTCCTCAAAGTATGACAACCATTAATAAAAAGTAGTTTTGCTTTTTATTAAGAACAAGGCTTTTACAGAAGTGGAAGGGCATGCTTTCATGTACAGTCCCCATCCCACATTACACCTGTATCACAGAGGTTTTGACAGAGTTACAAGACATACAGTCTCCCCAGAATGCTGTGCCTGGTGGCTAATCCTGCTAATCCCAAAAGTACCAAAACTGGAGAGGCTAAGGCTTGTCCAGCCAGGACTGCCAACCAGCTCAGCTGGAACCCAAAGCAGGACCTGGGTCACCAAGCCCTGCCTGGCATGTCCCTGCCCAGTGCCACCTCATGGCACCACCAGCCCCTGGCAGGACTCCCTCTTTCTTCTGCTCTCCAAAGCTCCTCTGTGTACTTCATGTGCTTCTGTCTGCACTGTGTGTCCATCTGCCTTGTCAACAAAGGTTTTAGAGCCCAACAGGAAGAGCAGGAACCTCAGCTACTACTGACAAATAGGAGTGTGTTAATGGATAATGCAAAATACCTGTTGTTTTCTCAATAATTACATTCACAGCTTATTGCTGTTATTAATTGGCTGTGATTTGATAGCCTGGCCATTTTCTGCACTAAAATGCATTTGAAATTAAGTTGTTGAAAACAGACCTTACCTTCTATCTCTTCCCTTTTCTTCTACCACACTTCTGAAGATTGTAACATACTTGTCAAACTAGGTGTGCCTCTCTTATTTGGCAGAACCAGAGTAGTAGGTCTTTTAATCAAAAAAGAAACACATAATTAGTGGGCAAGCTCCCTACTGCAGACATTAAGTACTCAGGCTATTAAGAGTATTAATATTTTGCAGACCTGTAGGACTCTTAACTCCCTGACTCATTGTGTTTGGACACCTCATAGCAAAAACTTTTTCTCTTGTGAAAGAAAGGCTCCTAAGGATGCACTATTAACTCAGTTCCATTCCTGACAGCAGAGTGCATCACAGCAGTTTTGCTTCTCTCCCCCTCTCTGTCTCTCCCTCTCCCTCTCTGTAAAATCATCCTGCAACAGCATCAAAAACAACTGTCATTTCAAAGCACAAGGACTATCAGTAGGTAGCAGGACAAGCAAGAGCAGACTGTACACAAGTAATTTTATCTGTTTAACTACTTATATACTTATTTTGATGTTTGGAGAGAAACCTCTCTCATTTTTCCAAAATTCCTGATGTTGGTAGGTCTTCCTTTTTAAACTGAGTGTTAGAAATGTGATCAACTGATCATACTGAACCCTACTTTTCCCTTTTATTCAACTTAAACTGATACCATCATCAGATATGAAGGTTTATATGCTCATATATGTTATATATTTTCTAGGATTTTTTCAGAAATCTTGAGGATCCTTAGTAGAATTTGTCTTCCTGGGCCATGGGCTTTTTTGGATTCAATAATAAATTCCCTTTTATTGCCAAACAGTCATCCTGAGCTACTTTTCCTTGATCTACAGCCTCTAGAACAAAGAAAGTGGTAAAAGTCCTGGTGCAGTCATCTCTGTTCTTTACACAGACTCAAAATCTTTTCTATTTCCTTGACATTAACAGTAGTTTTCCAAATCTGCATGTTCTGCACTGGAGGACAAATGAAGTACATCACCTCCTCCGCATTCCTCCTCTCAAACTAAATAATTGTCACATCTCTGGGCTTTGGGATAAAAGCACAAAATTTTAAAAGTCATGTCATTTCACCTTAAAGTCCCTTCCCAAATATAATCATAAATTTCTAAGCCAAACACCAGGGAGACTTTTTTTAAACTTTAATTTACTGTGGGTCCATCAACTTTGACCACACTTGAAGGTACATTTTCTCCCCATTAGTTCTGTCTAGTCAAAGAAGCTCACGTAGCGATGACGCATCTCCTGCAGATAAGGGTATCCACTGATTTGATTTACTAAGGAAGCTAAATTTATTATGCAACATTTTACAAGTATAATTCTGCTTTCTCTTGATGGTAATAAATTCGATATCAACTCCCATGAGACAAGAGAACCAGTCCTTTTATTATCCAGACATGACCCCCAGAGCCAGATTCCATTTTAGAGACGGGAAATGACCATATCTCTGATTAAAAGGGAAACTTTAATCAAATAAAGTGCCTCATCAAGCGAGAGCCAAGATTCCAATACTCCTGACTGCAGCACAGCAATGATCCAAAGTCACATCTGCCCCCAACCCATTACTGCCTACTGCAAACGTGATATCCATCCCAAACAGGAGGTGCATCCTTCAGCCATTTCCTCATCATCTGGGTAGCTGCTCCTCCCATGTCCTGTGCAGACACGTTCTCAAAAAGCTACCCCAGGGTCTCTTTGAGGAATCAGAGGAGGATGGACTTTGTAGTGTTTGATTTTTTCCCAACTAAACCAGGCTCACAGGTGACAAGTATCTTGACACTGTACAGCCAAGTGCAGCAGCCTTGGCTTTTAGCTCAATACCCTTCCAGTTTGACTCTTCTATTCCTTCAGACACTTTCCTTCTACACCCTGAAATTAGTTTTTGAAGCCTGTAGGATAATAGCTTATTTAGAGTCCCAGGTCAAGAGCTTTATCCCGATTGTCAGTGGTGCATTTCTGCAGTTTTACAATGCATGTAGTAAATGAATAACAAGGGTAACAATGACAATATGGATGTCTAGGGGTATTGTTATTTCAAATATGCTCCAAGGTTCCACTTCTGTGTAAGCACAATTTGATCTGTATATTACTCCACGCAGGGATCCATCTTGTAGACTTTCTGGCCATCTAGAATGTTTTTTCGCAACAGCGCAAGATACATCAGCTGACAGATAAATCATCTATCTCCCTTTCAGCTGTGGAAGCCCAGCTACGCAAGCAAATGAAGTTGCCCCAACTCCACATCCACTCAGGAACCGCTCGGCTGAGAGATGGGATTATTTCATACAGCCTTCTGCAGAGATCCTCCTCGGATCAGCCCACACGTCATTTCTGCTACGGGAGTAATGATATGCTGCTTTGTGCAAGGGAGTGCTCAATACCAAAGCCTCTGCGCTGAGCGAGGTCCCTTGCTCCGCAGCTCTTCCCGCTGCCGCACTGGCCCGGCAAAACGCGGGCAGTGTGTAACACAGCCGCACTCGAGGGTTATTTCCCCGGTGCTCGTCAGGGTGTTGGAAACGCGCTCGCACGCAGTTACTGCGCTGCTCTCTGATTTCCAACGAAGCTTCCGTGGTCTCGGGCCCCACCTGAGGTGGGGCAGGGCTCAGCCTAGCCTTGCCAGCCCCGCTCCCCACTAGCCCGAGTCCCCCCGCCCCGAGCGTCCCGCCCCCCTGCCCCGGCCGGACCCTCGCCGTGTGTTTGCGACAGCCCCGAGCAGCTCTGGGCTTAGACGGCGGCAGCAGAGCGGCAGAGCCCGTGATCGCCGCCCTCCGCAGGCGAGCCGGCTCCGCTGAGGCAGCGGCACGCAGGGCCGAGAGGACACGGGACCGCTGCTCGCAGCACGGGCGGGCGGATATCGCCCCGGCCCGGGGGGAAGCAAAAGAGAGCTCCGGGAGGCTGCCGGAGAGCCGGGCTCGCTTCCAGGGCGATCGCGGCCGGCCGTGCCGTCGGGCCGGCGAAAGTTGCCGTCGGCCCCCCGCCCCGGGGGCGGTGCCGCGTCCCCCCCGCCCCCCCAGGCCCACCCCCGGGGCGGGGAGTCCCGCCGGCCCCCCCGCCCCGCAGCCCCCTTACCGCGGGGGGCAGGGCTGCCGTCCCCGGCGCGGTGCAGCGGGGCGGGGCGCGGAGGGCGGGCGGGCGAGCGGCGGGGCCGGCGCGGTGGCGGGGGCGGGTGGGGTTTCCGTGCGCGGCGCTTATTAGTGTGGTGATGGAGGAGCGGCCCCTCGGAGCCGCCTCGCAGCGGCGGCGCGGGCTGACGGCAGCCGCCCGGAGGTGAGCGGCGGCGGCTCGGGCGGCCGAGGCGGCGGGGCCGCCCCCGCCGGGCCCCATGCGGGCGGCGGGGCGGCGGCGGCGGCGCTGAGGGCGATGTCTGAGGCGGGGGGCGCGGGCCGGGCGCGGGCCGCCGTGGAGCGGCTCTCGGAGGCGGGGGGCGAGCGGCGGCGGCAGCTGGGCACCGCCATGGGGGAGGCACGGCGGCAGCGGCGGCTGCCGCTGATGGTGGTGTGCGTGGCGCTGCTGCTGGACAACATGCTCTACATGGTCATCGTGCCCATCATCCCCGACTACATCGCGGCCATGCGTGGCGGCGGGGGCACCGCGGGCCCGCCCGCGCCCGCGGGGGGCAACGGGAGCGGCGGCGGCAACCGGAGCCTTCTGCCCGCGCGGTACCCGCCGGCCTCGGGGGACAACGAGGACGTGCAGATCGGGATACTGTTCGCTTCCAAAGCCATGCTCCAGCTGCTGGTGAACCCCCTCAGCGGCACCCTCATCGACCGCGTGGGCTACGAGTTGCCGCTGCTGGCCGGGCTGGCCGTCTTGTTCCTCTCCACCGCCACCTTCGCCTTCGCCGAGAACTACGCGACGCTGTTCGCGGCGCGCAGCCTGCAGGGGCTGGGCTCTGCCTTTGCCGACACCGCCGGCATCGCCCTCATCGCCGACCGCTACGCCGAGGAGCCGGCGCGGAGCCGCGCCCTGGGCACGGCGCTGGCCTGCATCTCCTTCGGCAGCCTGGCCGCCCCCCCCTTCGGCGGCGTCCTCTACGAGTTCGCGGGCAAGCGGGTGCCCTTCCTGGTGCTGGCCTGCGTCTGCCTCCTCGACGGGCTGCTGCTGCTGGTCCTGGCGCCGCCCGGCGGCACCGGGGCACGGGCCAACATGCCCGTCGGCACCCCCATACACCGCCTTATGATCGACCCCTACATTGCTGTGGTGGCAGGGGCCCTGGCCACCTGCAACATCCCCCTGGCCTTCCTGGAGCCCACCATCGCCAACTGGATGAAGGATTCCATGGGGGCCAGCGAATGGGAGGTGGGCCTCACCTGGCTGCCCGCCTTCTTTCCCCACGTGCTGGGCGTCTACGTCACCGTCCGGCTGGCTGCCGCGTACCCGCACCTGCAGTGGTTTTACGGGGCCCTTGGCATGGCCATCATCGGCGCCAGCTCCTGCCTGGTGCCCGCCTGCAGGAATTTCGGGCAGGTCATCATTCCCCTTTGTGGCATCTGCTTTGGCATCGCCCTGGTGGACACAGCCCTGCTGCCCACCCTGGCTTTCCTGGTGGACGTGCGTCACGTCTCTGTCTATGGCAGCGTCTACGCCATTGCAGACATCTCCTACTGTGTGGCGTATGCACTGGGGCCCATCGTGGCCGGCCAGATTGTGCACACCATGGGCTTTGCGCAGCTCAACCTGGGCATGGGGCTTGCCAACGTGCTTTATGCCCCTGTCCTTCTCTTTCTCAAAAATGTCTGCCAAATGAAACCCTCTCACTCGGAGAGGAACATCCTCCTTGAAGAAGGACCTAAGGGACTCTACGACACCATCAAAATGGAGGAGCGCAAAGGCATGGGCAAAAGCCTCCAGCCAGCAGGCGAGGTGGATGAGAACAGCATGGGCTCTTACCACAGAGACCTGAAAGGGGTGTCTGAGGAGGACTCATCAGACTATGAGTACAGTTAGGTTCCCCCATGTGGCCCAGACCCAGGAGCAAGGAGAGATGTGGGAGAGAGGCAAAGCGGGGAACGAAAATGTTACTGCATTATGTTTCTGTACTGACGTGCAATATCTACAGTTTAACCTTTGTCATGATGTAATGGCTTTCTTCTAGACTTACTTTTCATCGGTATTTCCCTCAGTATTCTGGCAAGGTGGAAGGGGTGGGATAATAATAAAAAAAATATTGGAGTGATCAGCAGAAATCTGAGGGGATCTTTCAAAAAATAAAACACCAAAAAGAAAACAAAAAACCCAACAGCTTTGTAGCTGGGGTATAATTGTGCAGAGTGTTCTCAAACTGAAACTGTGTGTGACATACTGTATATCTCTGTAAAAATTACAAGAAAAGCAAAAAAGTATGTGTAAAATTTCAAATGGTGTATTCAGGGACTTAGTAAATCTTGTGTACATATACTCAGACTTTCAGTTGGTTTCATATATTTAAGAGCAACAGCCATCTCATTTTATTCTTCCTTGGGAATAAACTGAAGTATTGTACCTTTTTTCTCTCTTGTGCTGCTCTCCGGTAAGTGCAATATGCTGTATTATGTTGAAGTCCAAGTTACAAGAATAATACGGTCTGAATAAAGAGAATTGAAGGGGATCGATTGTCTTTTGTTTTGTTTTTGAGGGCTGCTTGGGGGAGGGAGCTGGTTGTGCTCAGTATAACCCCTGAAGTAACAATTCCCCAGAGCACAATTCTCACTAGCTACCAAAATGGCACAGGAGAAAACCCCAGTACAAAATGTTCTTCACAACATAACGGGTCTGAGCAAATAACATCACGCTGCAACCGTGCTACTGCTTGCTTAAAAACAGCTCTTTGACTTCTCATGCAAATTCAATTTTAATTCCCCAAAATAATGATTTTCAATTTTCTAATATTTCAAAAATTACATTACAAGCAGTTAGAGGTACAATACTGGAAGGTGCTTCCAGTATTACTCAATGCTAAATGCCCAATTAGAAGGCACCCACCTCAGTGACTCGACAGGAATTAAACAAAAACAAAAGATGGGTGAAACGCTTCATTCAAACATTTGCAAACAGTGGGAACCTTCGATCCGCTCACAAGGGAACCAGACTGCATAACTTGTCCTGTAAATTTCTCTTAATATAAAATAAAATCGTTTGTTTTAATTATTAACCCATTAGGAAACAAAATTAATTATTTGTAATCGCAAGAGGGGGAAAAAGACATTTACAAGCGGCCACAGCGCCGATTAAAGGGCTGCCACCCGTCCCCGGGGATGTGGGCGCCGCGGAGCAGCGGCCGGTGCGCTCCGCTGAGCTGCTCGGGACGCGCCGCTCCGCAGCTCCCGCGGCCGAGCCGCTGCCCAGGCGCCGCAAGACTCATGAAGACAGCGGGATGGCGCTTTGGCACGGGGGTTCGGCGAAGGAGCCACGGCCACCGCGGTGCGAGGTGAGACCCGCTTCCCTAAACCGCAGCCGCCTCTTTGTGGTAAGCGGTAAAAGCGGAGCCTCCTCCAGGCCGCCGCCCGCGCTGCCGCCCCGGGCCGCCGCTGCCCCCCGGCAGCCCCCGGAGAGCCCTGCTCCCTCCCGGGACCGCTGCCGCTCCGTCGCGGCTTCCATCCCTCCCGGCCGCGGTGCCGGCAGCCACCGGCAGCTCCGCCCGCCCGTTCGGCCACGGAGCTTTCAGGAGCCGCAGAAGCCCGGCGGCGACACTTCTCGACATTGGCGACAACCCCCGTGGCAACGCGGGTCTGCGAGAGCAATAGCCCCCTGGGGCCGCCCTTGCCGCTGCCGAGGCTGACCCCGACGGCCGTAAGAGCGCCGAGGAGCGCGGCTGTGGCCGGCTGTCCCCGCCCGCCCTCACGGGACACGGCCGGCACGGGGCGAGCCGCCGCCGGGCGCAGCGGGCGCTCGGGCACAGCGGGCGGGAGCGGCGCCGGCAGCAACGCCTGTTGCGCTCAGCGGGAGGGGCGGCGGGGCAGGGCCGGGCCGGGCCGGGCCGGGCGGTGCTGGGCGGGGAGGAGCCAGCGGAGGCCGAGTTGAGCCGCCCTCCACACGCCCCCACCCAGAGGGGACCTGGCCGCGGAGGGGGCGGGGGGACCTTGGACAGAGCCGCCGCGACTCTCAGAGCCCTCCCGGCAGCCGCTCCGGAGCTCCCCGACGAGCAGGTACGGGCGGGCGGGCTGTGCTTGCTGCCCCGACGGCGCGGCTGCGGGAGAGCTTGGGGCAGGGGAGAGCGGGAGCGGGGGCGGCGGGTCCCGCCGAGCGGAGCCGAGCGAGCTCCTTTGGCCAAATTCGGAGGGTTAGGCGGCACCCCGGGGCCGCCCTGGTTTTGCAGCCGCCCGAGTGTCCCGCCGTGGCGGGCGGTTCGGGAGGGAAAGGGCTCCTTCGGGGCTGAGGCTCGGGCAGGTCTCGGGACGTGCCGGCAGCCTCTGGCGGAGCGTGAGCGCTCCCCGACGGGTCCGGCGCTGCCGTGGCCCGCAGGGAGCTCACGGCCGGCGACAGAGGGCGGCTCCTGGCTCCGCTCGCAGTGTCCACGGCCGCGGCAGTGTATTCCTCACATTCCTCTTAATTTCAAGCATAGATTCCTGAGAACTTTAAGCTTATCCTCCTGATAACACTGAGAGTAAGAATGAATGGATGAGGAGTGAGTGTATTGCCCCAACAACATCATGTACTGCGAGCTGCCTCCCGAGCCCACCATGTCAGGAGAACTCAAGTATAAGCACATGGGCTTATTTTAGTCCTTCTCTGCTGTCTGCTAACGGGGAGATCAGTGCCTTTTGTTGTGGATTTGAGTTGCTGCTTTGAGCTTGGGAAGGCCACCCCAGCCTGCTGTGACTCGCAGTCACCGTGCTAAGCTGCTCACCCTGGCCCTCCAGCTAAGCCAGCTGTAAATAAAAACCGCTAGGATTATTTTTTTTTCTTTTTTTTGCCTAATAACTTTGACAACGTACCTCACAGCTTTCTAGTGAGCAGCTTTGAAGTCATCTTGAATTTCTGCAGGATTTTCTCCTGTGTCAGTTTTCTTGTCCTTTATTAAGCAAATACAGGATTGGGTGTGATGCTAAGCTGTCATCACTTGAACCAGAGACAAAGCCTCCGTTCATCCTCAAAACAGAGAAAAGCACAGTTCAGGCTACTGCCTCCAAACTCTTTATCACACTGTTTTTACAGATATGCAGGGCTGTTAGTAGTAGCACTTCCCAGAAACACTGAGCCAATACAGACTTTTAGTCAGCGTTGCATCATATTGCAGTTTGACAGAAAAACACAAGGAAGGAAAGAACAGAAGTCCCAGCAAAAAGAATACCAGCAGGATTTTTCCTTCAAGGGAGTACAGTTTGAGGGGCTCTAAAGACAAAAGGTCTGCTCTGTATTTGAATGCAGGTGGGGGGCTGAGGCCAGCCCATAAACAACTGTGCAAGCCAACAGTCTTCCAAGAGTTACAGGACGTGCATTATTTGAGGTGCTTTGAACCTGTGTTTTAGGAATAGAGTGCATGGCTAAGTGGTGAGCCCTGTGCAGCACATAAGAGGGAGCAGAGCAGTGCAGTGGTCTAATGTGGCCTTTCCATGAGGGAAATCATCTCTCACCTGGGCTGAAATTGTGAGCAGATGACAGATCAACACGAGTTTGCTCTGTGGCCCCAGGGATGCCTCTCAACCTTATACAATCTATTTCAGAGCACATGGCCCCACTGACAGCCAGTGCAGGACAGGGAGAGGACGGGGTCAACACAAGGTGTCAGTGACCACATACACGTTGGCAGAGCCATGCTGAAGCTGCAAGGCTGGAATAACCAAACAAATTCCTCAGGAGAGGAATAATCCACAGCCATCTCTGCCTATTGCTAAACAAAACTCTTCAACAACACTCTTTCAAACACTGTAGAGTTTAATCCTAATTGTTCTTAAAAGCTGTTGTAGAAATAATTCCAGGGCTCTAAATGTAATAATTCTAAAGATTACAGGAAAAAAAATATTTTCTACATAGTTAACACATGTTGTCTTTTATATTTTGCATACACACAGTGCAAAGTAATTAAAAGAAAACCAAAAAACCTCTAATCCATCAAGACCTGACTGAAAACAAAAAAATCCCTCTGCTTTAGCTGTACTTATGTACTGTCATAACTGAAGGACAATCTCTTGATGTGGTCACTAGTACATGAGAAGAAACGTGTGTCAGATAGCTTATTCCTGCACAGAAAAGGTGTTAAGAGGCATCTTTAGAAGTGAAAACCGGGGTAAGCACACTAGAGAGACACGAATGGAAGTTTTTGGTCTTGTCACAGATTACTTTTGTGACTTTTGGCAGGTTAAGCTGTCTCCCTGGATAAGTGCATGCTGTTTGGAAAGACTATGAAGTGCTCTATGAAGTGGCTCAAACCCAGGGTACAGCAGCCATGCCAGCCTTCCCACAGCCTTTACAGGCAGGCTCACACGGCCCCCCAGGCCAGACCTATGCCCCAAAGCACTGCTACCCTGTGAGATTCTAGGCTGCAGGCAAAGACACAACTCCATCAAGCTCCTTTTTACATCTTCTAGCACGGCACCTCACTGTTCACCCATGGAGCAGTGCCATGAAAAATACATTTAAAGGCTGTGGTGCTCTCCTATAGAGTGGTATGGGAAGGAAATGTAAGATCCTAATACAGAAGACTGCAACATTACTATTACCTGTGTCAGCATAAGTACATTCAAAGAAAAGTCCTCTCTTTCCTCCAGCTAGCATATAACAGTAATACAAAGCACACAGATTATGCCACAATAAATTGCAAAGTAAATTACAGTGACACAATAAACCATGCTGAGAAGGGACCTTTTATGAGCATCAGATAGTTCTCAATAAATAAATTTATAGCAAAATGAGCCAAATAGAATGTCAGAACAATCTCCACAGGGCTCAGGTCAGCTGCTTTGAATGTTGTACTTCTATTTCTCTTCAGGTTTGCATTCTGAAGCTTCTGTGTGTGTTTGCACAGGGAATACTCCCCTCGTACATTTTGGTTATAAATAATGGGTACTGACAGGACTTTAAATCTTTTCTATTTCCAGAACTGAGGCATCAGGCTCCATAAGTGCCCCCAAGTGACTTCAATTTCTGTTCTCAACGAAAGATACCAAAAGAAATGCAGGACTGCCTGACCTAGGGAAAAAAAATGCAGAAGAACGAGAAAGATACATGCAGTAAAGATGAAAGAGTAAGTAACTCTTTCTGGGAAAACAAAAAGAAAAAAAAAGAAGATGACTTAACTACTTTTAACTCTCTAAATTAATATCATAATTTTAACTCAAGCTCTGTTCTAGAGACAACTTCTTCATTTCAGGGAACACCAGTTATTCTGCAACAGTTTATAGCCAGAAACCTTGGTCTAACACTAGTGCTTCTCATATCCAAATAAACTCTTTCTTCCAACATCCTCTGAAGAACTAGAGTAAATTAAATATTATTATACAACAAATATTTTTGTACTACAAAGTCAGAGATGGCATGAAATTATTCATGGTAGTACAGCACTATCAAACTATCACATATGATTAATTTTCAAGCTGGTTTAGAAGGTGCTGGGTGTGTATGCCTGTTAATAGCATCCAGGGTTTTTTTCCTAAGCAGAGTCATGAGCTGTAGAGGAACCTTAGATAGGCCCAAGCCAGGTATCAAAAAGAAATACTAGTTAGTACATCTGTTTCCTGAGGAATCAATAACAGAAGAAATATATCTTGACTAAGCATAGCTTGTAACTGTAGAATTGCCATTCTTTTATTTCTGGGTTTATTACAGGCTAAATTTGATTTGCATTTCCATTAATAAGTAGTAATCCTATGACACTTTTCATGAGCATCTAAAATCTTTGGTCATTGATAGGGAACATAATGCAGCACTGACTTTTCTGTGGATGTCAAAAGGCAGAGCTGGTACTTGAGCTCAGAGGACACCCAGTCCCTGCCTACTGTTCATAGCACTTCTTCCACGCCCTCCCTCCCTGCATGTACTTAACTAACTCTGAGCAGCAAGGTGGGACAGGTAATCCTTTCTGCTAATCCTTTCTTCCACCTAAAACTCATACTATGGCCTGCAATCTTACTAAAATGAACGTCCATTACAGCAAAAGCTAGCAAAAAAAAAAAAAAAAAAAATCTGAACTTTGCCTACTTTATGAGATGGCAAAAATCAAATTAGAAAAAGAAGGGCTCCAAAAGTTTATAGCCTACACTAATCACTAATGGACAAGCATAGCTGCATTAGATGACCATTTCTCAAGTAGGAGACACAGCTACCTCCCTGAGGAACCACGCTTAGAGCATCACAGCCTCTTGCAATTTCCCAGTCTTTCATGAATTACCTCCATACTTGATTTTCCCACTGCCCCCATAATTGCTCTGGCCTTTAAACGACTAATTACACTTCACTTGGTTAATTTTACATTAAAAAACAAAGGAAACTTAATTGCACGGACAGCAAGGAACTCTTCTCTTCCCAGATGCTATTGCTCCAAACAGGGTAAGGATAAAGGAAATAGAAATGCTTTCTCAAGCCTTTGGGGGGATGTTCCAGACTGACTGACAGCAGAGGTTTGTCAGGGTAAAGCACAAGCTCACTGAGGACTGTGTGTGGTCAGTTATAGCAAACAGACCTGCATGTTTTCTACTTCTATCCTTTTATAACCATTTGTATTACCAATCAGACAAGTATTAACCCCTGGTTTTACTAATCACAAGCTAAATGCACATCTTTACTAATGAAATACTTTAAGATATTATTTTATTATTTTGTAAGGTATTTTGCAGATTTCCAAGAGTTTAGCTCAGGGTTATTTGCTTGCATCATGCCTCTTTGTCCTAGGATTTCTAGAAGTTTTACCAAGGAATAGTGTCCTCAATAATTTTCTACTAGTCTCCTGCTGTATCCACTTGAAAGCCTACAAACAGTACATTTGTAGTAATCAGGCCTCTCAAGTGCTAAAACAGAATAAATTAATTTTTAAAGGGATGTAACATATTAATCAGCAACAGAAGGAAAATAAAAAAAAAAGAAAGCAGAAGAGGACAGATGGGAAACAAGTAGAATTACTCACTAATATGTATTTCTTTCTCATGACTAGGAAGTGCCAAAACTTCCAGTTCCACCACTGCAACAGACCTTACGCATGTACCTACAGTGCATGGAACACTTGGTGCCAGAGGAGCAATTTAAAAAGACCAAGGCCATCGTGGAGAAATTTGGAATTGCAGGAGGCCTGGGGGAATCCTTGCAGAAAATGCTTGAGGAAAGAAGTGAAAAGACAGTAAACTGGGTAAGAAAATGCAGTGGAAAAAATAATTGCTGTGTTGGATACTTATTTACAAGTTCTTTCTGATATCCTCTATGCAATCACTGTTTTCTTTCAGCAGGTCAATGCAAATAGGGGTCATTCTGACAAAGTAACATTTCAGATGTAATAGGCTAGATTTTTAAAATTATGGCAAAATACATGTCATTATTATGTTTTCAGATCAACAGTTTGTTGACATCAGTGAGGACATTCATTCAACTCAGGTGTATTCACAGAAGTGTCACAACAACTGTAGGAAATACACATTTTGGATGTAATTTCTTCCTTTGCCTTAAATAACAGGATTTAGAATTTTTATTAGAATGAAAAATACTTTCTGATAGGGCTTTAAAAGTGCCTTGCACAGCCATCTACCCAAAGTTCTGATCCACTCCAATTATTCTGAAATGGAATATTCATTATAGGAATTAGTCGTTTAATATTGAACTATTATTTGCCATTCACTGTCATGCTATACCAATGCAGTTACCCTGAAGTAGTTAGTTTGCCATATATGCACATACATGTATGTACATCTACATCTATCACACAGACCATGCTGAGACCTCTGCCTTTATAAAAGTTCAGCTTTCTGCTTCCCAAGGCAGGCAAATTAGGTAAGCCACAGCTAAAGTAGATTTTAGCATTCCACCAAGTCGCAGTTCATCCTGCCCTCATTAACCATGTTAGAATATGGCAGCTGAAAATTAGAGTTTTATTGAAGTCCTTCCATCCCCACAAGGAAAATGATTTTATGGATTCCCTGAAATCCTGCAGGCTTGTTACTGATGTCAGTGAATTGTGGTTCCCCCTTTTGTGCGACACACAAAAAAACTCCATCGAATTGCTGCTACGGTCGGGGGAAAAGCTACAGTGTTGTCAGTGCTTTCATTTTAAAAGCAGTGCTTAATTTCTGAACAAAATACTGCCCAATCTTGTTTTCATATTGTGATCATAGAACTTCATGGTGGCTAAACTAACCAGCATTTAAATAGTTTTCCTGATAGGAAAAATTATTCCAGAAGACAGCTGCTCATTGTAACACTTACAGCATGAAAATTAGAGAGGAAGGATGCATAAGCATTTTCTGAAATTGTGACATTTTTAAATACTGATTATTAAAATAAATACCTGATTCCTAAGGTAAGTTAGAAATGGTTTTATTTGGAATTTAGCTTGCCAGGAGTATATCTCTAGCATGTTCCCCAGAAGACTCCAGAGACTGTAGGGGAAGCATCTGTTCTAACAGCAATGAAATATCTCGGAGGAAAACTTTTTCAACTGATGCATGCATTTGTAATTATTTTTGCATCATTTTATTGTTGTTTATAGTTACCATACGCAAAGCCTGCCCTCTCAGAAAGACCATTTGATCTTTTTATGTAAGCTTCCATTTTCCAAATAATGATTCTTCAGTCTCTGCTCAGACATAACGGAATGCAGTTACTGTTAATCTGTGTTTTCAATAAAAATGGTTAGAAATTTAATGTGTGTCTGTCTGGGTCAAGAATCAGCAAATCTGCATTTGTGTCAGTGGACACAAAGGGAATTCTCCAGGGCTCCTACCCACATGCCACTCTGCAGGACTGAACCATTAGGCTTTGGAAATTCTTTTCCCACTCTGTCTTGCTACAGGACAGTGTCTGATGGCTAGCAGTGGAGCATCTTGGCACCATTGACAAGTATTTTAAGTCCCCTGAGAAACGGTATCGCTAGTAAAACCCTGGCCCTCACTTAAACATTCTAATTGCTATGCAAGAGTTAATGTTGTATTCAAACATTTTCTGGTTGTAGGAAGAAGCAAACAACAAAATACCCAAAGCACCACAATCTGGAGCTTGTTTAGTTTTTAATGGAACACACTGTAAATTGCCATTGATTGAGAAATGGGATTATGGAATTGTGGCTGACTTCTGCTGAGCTGAGGTCACAGAGCCCAAGCTGAAAATGCTCAGCAGCTCCATTAATCAGAGCCATGGCTGACACCATGAGCACCAGGCACTGTCCCCTCACCCTGCTTTTCTGTGTGCTGTTGGCAGCTTTAAGATGTGGTGTCCCCTTCCCTCAGGTGTTTAACTATTGGCTCGATGACATGTACCTCAACAACCGCCTGGCTCTTCCAGTCAATTCCAGCCCCGCAATTATCTTTGCTCGCCAGTATTTCAAGGACGTAGATGACCAGCTGAGGTAATGTATTACGACTTTGCAGCTTTTGCTAAATGAAAGGATATTTTAAATGTACTGCTTTTGCAAAAAGACAATCAACTTTCATTAAAAAATAAGGGCTGTAGCCATTAAAATGATTTCCTATGAGGCCTGCTGGCCGAGGGCAGTGTTTCTGGGGTAACTCATACTGATATTCAGAAAGAAAGATGTCATTACTATTACACTTATTGCATGAAAGATATGCCATGGGATTTATATTTTTGAGGAATATTTACAAAGTTTTTTACTGTATGTGTTTCAAGTAAACCACTTTGTGATGAAAAAACAAAAAAATACTAATTTCTGACACACAGTTTTAAGGAAAATAATCTTTAACATGGCTTCACTATGACTCGTAGCCACTCTGCAAACCCTGAAAAGGCCATGCTGGCATTAAATTGTCCCTCTCAGATGCACAAAAGGGCACCAGAAACACAGGGGATCTAAGAATAAGAATTCAGAAATCATTCTTCCCTAAGAACACCGCTTCCTTCAGGCCCATCAGTCCCAGCCCTGAACTGATCTTTCTGCTTTGAGCTGTTGTGGGCAATTACTATCATTTAAAAAGTGAGAAGGTAAGCACGTAGCCAAGCACAGAATATACCTCTCCAGACACCCTTAAAACAGGATTCCATTCTTCAGCCTTCGCCAAAATATTCTTCCTTTTAAAACTACCTTCATAGAGTGCAATTTTCCTCTTTGCTTTTAGCACTCTCTAGCTGCTCATTACTGAAATAATTAACTGCATGAGAATTTATGCTTTTATAAAACAGCCAGAACCTTGAAACCAATATGCATTATTTTAACATTTTGCACAGACAGCTAATGCATCTTTTTACTTTACTTGAAACATAACTATAAATGCTTCCATTCATTACTGACTAAATTTATTGTGCACACAGCTTTCCAAAAAAACCCTCCACTTTGCATTTTCTAATGCACGTGCTTTAACAAGGAAATATTTTTCTCAGAGCCTCCCATTGTGACACAATGCAAACGGACAGTGTTAGGAAGTAATGCACCTGTCCACAGCTCTGCAAAATGAATATCTGCTTAGGACAGGAAGTACTCTAACACTGGACAGGTTATGAGTATTGATATAGAAACCCATGTGAGGATTCTATTAAATATTCAGTCTCTGCTCCCATTCTGTAAATAAGCACTTTCAGACCTCCTCCTGTGGTAGTCTGTTTAACCATTTGAAGGAATTGTTGCTAGGATTTCATATTTCTCTTGACATGAATTAATTTAGGTTTTGGGTGGGGGCAGAGAGATCTTCTTGCCAAGCCAGAAGACTTTCTCTCCTTATGCTGTGCCATCAATCATTCAGGCTTTCCTCTGTCTCCCAGAAACAGCCCAGTGTTGCCAAATGACAAAAGACTGAAGTCACTTCTCTATGCTACTTGCAGGTTTGCTGCCAATCTCATTTCAGGAGTGCAAGACTACAAAGCTTTACTGGACACGTAAGTAGCTTGGAAGGAGAGCTTGAATAGCCACAGGGCTTCTGATTCAAGGCTGCTCTCAGTAGAAAGCTGGGCTGTATTGCACCTTTCCACCATGGGGAAGGGCTGGGGCTCCAGCATGCTTCAGGGCAAGTGCTTCAGCAATTTTTTTTGCCCTTTCTGCTATGTTCCTGCAGTGTAACAGATTGAAGAAAGATCCTTTTGGATGGTGGGCAGTCATCACTCTGGCAGGCATGGTGCAGCCCAAGAGGACACACGCAATTTGCCTGACTGAGTTTCTGAGAACACAAGAAGAAGCTTGTGCTCCCCACACCCAAAGGGCAGCAGCACTGTGGTTACACACCCTGCACACCTTTCCTGGCACTCCCCACCTAAAACAACACTGTCCCACCTCCTTCCTGCAGAGAATTAACTAACACATCCCTGCAGGGGAGGGAAGTCTTACCACAGAAGGGCTGGCCCAGCAGCTAGTAAAAATAAGCTCTTGTTACTTATGCTCTTGTTACTTTCTGAATAAAAACACAAGGGAAATACACGATTCTTCAAGTCATATATGTCTTATTCACCTGTGTAAGGAAATAAGTGATACACAGAATTTGAGAGTTGGGAACTAAAGTGAATATCCCTGGTTTAGAACTGCAACTGTTTTGAAGACATGGTTAACCAAGATTAACTAGCATAAAACATTACCCTCATAAGCTGTATGAGAATAAACCTTCTTGCCTCCTTCTTCACCTTTGCCCCTGTCTGACAAGCTGGAAGCTTAGATCTCTTTTGCAGAAGGAAAATCCCTGCACTGTAATCTTCTTCCTCCTGTGGTCTCTGCAGCCTCTCTTGACCAGCAGCACCATTATTTCCTGCTGCAATCCTACATTGTCAATTAATCACATTTTTTTTTCCTGGCCACTAAAGAAGCCTTTTAAGAGATGCTGGTTTCACCTACCTTCCAATCAGAGAAAGAATAGATTTTCAGCATGTATTACTCCATAGGTCTAAGTAAAAATTAGCACAAAAGCAAAGTCCCATGGAAAACAGAAATTCCCACTGTATTGCCCAAGTAATTCCCATTTTTTAGGAAAGGCCCTCTCACACCTCTCTAACCAGTCAGCACAATACAGGGCTGCTGTGATTTACAGGGAATTTCATCAGCACCTTTCTTCTAGATGCTGGTGTTTCCCAGGTGTTCTTCTGACTTCCGTCCTGCCAAGTTTCCTGGGTCCCATCTAGGCAGGCTTCCTACATTGCACATTGCAAAGCTGCTTGTGACCTGCTATTTCCATTTCCACTAGATGATAATGCATTGCTTAATGAATATGCATGAAGCTGCCAGGAATGATGTATTTAACTTTGGTATGGGAATTCATCTATTTCCCTTATACTGTAATCTCATTTTATTATTCAATTTGTGTTATACCTGATCTAATTGTAACAGAACAAAGGACAGATTAGATTTCTTTTCCTTTCTCTCTCCCCTCTTTTCCTCTGGCTTTGTTTTTCTCCTTCTCTGCAGCCATGCTTTACCTGCTGATTTTTCTCGTGGACAGCTGTCTGGCCATCCTCTCTGTATGAAGCAATACTATGGACTCTTTTCTTCCTATCGTCTTCCAGGACATACCAAAGATACCCTCGTGGCCCAGAAAAGCAATGTAATGCCAGAACCAGAGCACATCATTGTTGCTTGTAACAATCAGGTAAATTAATTTTCTTTTTTCATACCTTTCTATATTTCTTAATTTGCTTAAATTCACTCCAGAAGAGCCTAATCTAATCTCTGTTCAGAAATGCAATTAGCGTGCTGCGTATGAGCCCACTTCTTACCAATCGTTTGTGTTTGATATTTCCAAAAGATGCTTCTGCAGCATTTTTGTCCTTGGCCCACATTATGTTCCAAGTACAGTGATGCAGAAAGGAGGAATGTGGCAGAATTCATTTGCTTTCTCTTTAGAGCAAAAATGTTTAATAAACAGAGATAAAGCCACAGAGAAAAAAGAATCCTATTAGAGCGCATTTGCTGGAAATGCTCTTCTCTTGACGGTCACGTATTGGCACACAGTTCATGGCAGCTTTATCACCATCACACCTATGTGTGGCATAGACACCATGCAGGGCTCCTAAGCTATGCCTGAAGAAGTTAGCAGAGGTACAGGCAGAAATACTGGAGTGTTAGAGTGAGTCTGCCCCAACCAGTCATTACCAGGGAGCAGCAGAGCCTGTTTCCTGGACATCGTACCTTAGAGCCCAGCTATTTGCAGTACCAGAGCCATAGCTGCAGGCGCTCTTGGAATGAGGAGGTAGGTTCCAGTGAAGTGCTTTCTGCTTTCCCAGGAAGTGCAGGAAATTTTTCTAGATTCTCTAGGTTATGTTTAAGCAAATAATATCATGAAAATTACATACTGCCTTATTTTATCTCTCCAAGTTTTTTTAAGCTTATTCAAATAGCGTATATTTTATTTGAGTCCAACACATAATATAAGTTCCCTATGGCAACTGGCAATACATTGGTGTTAAAACACAGGAGGGGTGAGCCCTGGGCCATTCCCCAGTGGTTTTGTATTCCTTTGCATGCAGGCCTGGCTCTCCAGGCAGGACTTCAGCATCTCAACACCTATCCAGGTGCCAGCAAAATGTTGGGCCACAAAGGGTTCAACCCACCTCTGACTGATCTTCTGACTTCTGTCATTTTTTTGCAGTTTTTTGTTTTGGATGTTGTCATTAATTTCCGTCGTCTCAGTGAGGGAGACCTTTTCACTCAGTTACAAAAGATAGCAAAAATGGCAGAGAATGAAGAGGAAATGCTGCCTCCAATTGGCCTGCTGACAACAGACGGAAGAACAGAGTGGGCAGAGGCCAGGATGATCCTTATGAAAGGTTAGCAGCAGCAACCCCAGCTTTCTCTTCATCATCTTCCTCCTCACCATCACTGCCCTTCTTTACTGAGAGCAAACAATGCAGCAAACACAGGACTGAATGTGTAACCCCACTGCTGAATTTTGCCAGCTGTAGGAATCTCAGTACGTGTAAGATGCGTGTTGCCAGGGGAGCAGCAGAAATGGCCTGACCCTTTGGCTGTGTATATTTGTGTTATGCCATGTAATAACTCTCACCCATTCTTTGTTTTTCATCACATAAATTACGTTACATCAGATTTTGTGATTTGTCTCTTTCTTCATATCCATTTTGTACCAATAGGAATGACGTATCCTCTTAGCTTTTGGCAACTATTTGACATTATTGATCTTATCCAACAAAAACATCTGCGAGTTAAAGACCTATTGAATCTAGTTGTGTACTGTCTCTATTCAATGGAGAAGGTTCCAGGGCTGATTCAACCAATTCTTAAGTAGAAATCTAGGAAAGATGGCACCAGTTATTATCAGGGACTGCTCTCTCTCTTTTCCGACGGGCAGCATTTAGCTGTCTCAGATTCTGGACTCGAATGTCAAAGTTGGAAACAAATGAAAATAAAGGGTGGGGTTAGTGACCTCTATCACAGCACATCACATCATATCACATCACACCTTATATATTTTATCCTGAGTCTAAGTGATATAAATGCCCTCTTTTTGCCATTTTACATGTCTTAAGTATTTACTTCTTCATCCTGAAGAAAACATTAATTCATCTCTTTATCTCCAGCTCAGCAATGCCACAGAAAACATTGCTGTTTTACTAATACCCTGGAATATACAAGAGTTGTCAATAGTCTCAAAGTAAGTTTATCATCCTAAGGAAGATTCCCTTTTCTTATTCAAGTTTATCTGTGTTTTTAAAAACTTAGTACAGATACACACACACACAGAGTCATTATTATTATTCAGCAATATTACATAGCATTAATCTCATCTTTTAGCTTTCCCCTCTTTCCATCATTTCTTTTTAAAGGAGGAGACAAAAAATAACTTATTTTAATGAAAATTGAGGTGAACATCTAATCATTTAGTTTCATGCCATACTAAGTAAAACAATCAATGCCTTGAAACTTACAGAAAAATTGTCTTACTTACAAAAAAATCCAAAAGAAAAACAAAAAGAAAAATCAACAAAAACTGGCAAATCCCTCTCCATAGTGTTTTTAGATTGCCTGGCATTTACCAAAATATTCATTTTAATCAGAAGGCAAACCAACTCAGTTATGCATCTGGAAAAAACAGATTCTGCACTAGTAAATATCATAACACCATGATGTGAGCCTTCTCTAATCTAAGCAGGAATCCCATCCCAGACCATTCATGTTAGCACAGCTCTTCTATATTAGGTGAATGCATTGCTGTTACACATGGATATATGATCATTAACAGCCCTTTTTCTTTCTTATCTGTGATGGTGAAGTGTTCCTGCAACAATAACTAGAGGAAGAGAGAACCTGGAAAGCAGTGTGGGTGAAATGGTCACTCCACAGCTGGTCCATGCTGGGCAGGGCCTGAGAGATTGCTCCAGGACAGGAAACCTGTGCAGTACTTTGCAGAGGCCATGAAGGAGTTACATCCTCCTTATGCACAGACCTGCAGGTAGAGCACAGCTCTTCTAGGTGAGAAAATGTCCAAGCTATTGTAATAAACCCAGCTGTGACTGATTTATAAACACACTCAGCATTGAAACTGCCTTCAGGCTGCAGAACTAGCTCGCTCTTCCTAAGTACAGGAAGTGAATTCTGTGTGAAGTGACTGGCTACAGTCCCATGCACACTATGTCTAAATTTGATTCAAAACTCTCTTCTCATATTTTCCTTTCTAAAACTAAATTTAAAAAAAACCCAACTAACCGACAGTTGTCTGACCAATTCAATGCAACTGTGCATTAGAAAGGAAGAAATGTCTTGCAGGGCTTTAGGCTTGGTCTTACTCTCCTCTGTTTTAGCTCCTCCTGCAGATATTTTCAATCCCAATTCCTGGTTCATGAGTTCTTGTCCAATTTATTGCCTGCTTCACATGATAATTTTTCAGTGTTTGATCAGCCCTCTGGATAAGTCTGTTTCCTTCTGTAAAGGCATCTTTCCCCTACTTCTCTGTCTCTGGCACAGCTTAATTTTATTCAATCTAATACCTAGACTCCAGATACCCTGAAGCCATATGTCAGACTAAGGGCTTCGTATCTGTCAAAGATGTGTGGGTAGCAGCCACAATGAAATATATATAAAGCTATCAAACAGCGTAAAGCAGAATGCTGAACAAGCTGTGAGCAGTTTGTAAATCACTATCCAAGCTGTTTTTCCTCAAAGATGCCTGTCTGCAAACACCAGAAGCTGATGTATACAGGGCAAGTTCCATTCACAAGGATCTTTTCAGCCTTTGCAGTGATGCACCCAGTCAGTGAGAAAACGTACCACAGTTACGGTCAGCCCTGCAAGGGTGAGATACTTAGAAAAGCTTTACAACTAAGTGGACAGGGATGTGTCTTCTCTCTTATAAAGCTTCTGAATGTTTTTGAAGACACTCTGAAGGGACGCTGGTGTTCACATTTTGCAGGGCAGCAACCTCTCTGCGCGCCCCATCAAACACAATCTCTAGGCTCAAGCCTTTGAAGGAGCTGGCAGGTGCTCCAGCTGCTTTCCTTAAGACTCTTCTGTTGGCAAGGAGACACAACACACTCTGCATTCCACCAGGTCCCCAGAGAGCCTGGAAGAAGTCAGGCTGACCATCTCTGTCCCTTGGGTCCCTGGCTGCTAATGCTGCCTTGCAGGAGCCACCAAACAGCAATACACAGTACCTTACCATAACCTGCACAAAGCCACAGCTGCCCCACTTCCTTCTCAGCCACTGCTATCACTTGTCTCTCCTTATCTTGACACATTTTTGATTTCTTGCATATTTGGTCTCTTTTTCACTACATAGCATTTGGAGAATGAACCTAGATGGTAATAAGTGTCTGGGTTTTTTCCAGCACCTGACTAACCTATGTTACTCCTTCTGGAGAGGTGCATTATATCTTACTATGAAAAATGCTGTTCTTTAAGACAATCAAGTAACTTTACATACTTGCAAACCTTGAAAACATGGTCCCATATTTCAAATGTATATCAGAATTGTTTAATTTTAAATATTTTTCCATTCTTTCAGCTGAAATAATTTTCTGAATTGAGGACATGTTTATTGAACTTAGCCTAGACTTGCAAGAAATTTTGATCAATCTGAATTCATATCTTTTGGTGAGAACATTCAAAAACAAATTTATATTTACACCAAAATCTAGCAAAACCAGAAGGTTAAAGCTGATCTGTTAAGAACAAGGGGAATTTTATGTTGATGCTTGAAAGCCCTTTTTCCTTTGATCTTGGTAACAACTATGTAACAGCAATTAATAATGTTATGTTATTAAACTAAACAAGTTCTCATTATAGGTTGTGCACTTCTAACTTTTCAATGAGGAAAAGTGCTCACAACCAAATATTTCCTGTGCTTCAAACTGGATCTTGGATACAAACAAACCCTTAAGCTTTGTAATATTTCTGAGTTAGACAAAGAAACTGAGAAACTCATAAATTCACCATAAATAAGGAGGAAAGCAATGAGGACAAGGTAAAAATGGCCAGTAGTCCAATCATATAAAAAGAGTGTCAGGATAGGGAAAAGATGCAGAAAAGCCCATTCTATTCAGCAGTACAGTGGTGAAAGGAGAGCAGCATAATGTGGCAACCCATGTTTTTGGCAAAGCCATGTTCAAAAACTAAGCCTCAAAACCTCATCCACAGATGTTTCCTCATGTGATGTAGGCAGTATAACCTCATGATCAGGGACAGGAAAGACAAGAGGGTTTTGATACAATAAAACAAAACCAACGTAGACCCTGCTGTTCCTTGTTCTGAAAAGGGTTTTCATGGTAGAACAACACAAAACACTCTAAGCTCTGCTGTTCCAGAGCAGAATATTGCAGCAATAGCATGAGCTCTGAAATTTCCTATTTTCTACCTGTCCTCTGTAACAGTTATATATAAAATAAGTAAGCAACGGTGCCGTTAAGAGTAAAATAGATCTATTTTGTAATAGAATTACTTCAAGGAAATGAAAGGCAGAAAAAGAAAGTGGTTATTATTGAATCATGTGAGAGATACACAGAGTTACAAAAGTTAACACAGGAATTAATGCCTTGGTATGTTGTTACCTTGCACTGCGATGATCAGCTGCTGAGAGAAGCTCTGCAGACAGCAGCTCATTGCAGTCAGGGTCAGATGTTCGGTGCTCTCCAGGGCAGAGGGTTCCCCAGAGGTAAGAGGATGTGAGCATCTCACTCTTTTATCCCCAGACTCCACCAACCGCGACTCTCTAGACATGATTGAACGGTGCATTTGCCTGGTGTGCCTGGACAGCCCCAGCAGGGTGGAGCTCAACGACACAAACATGGCATTTCAGATGCTGCATGGAGGAGGCTACCATAAAAACGGGGCCAATCGCTGGTATGACAAACCCATGCAGGTAAAAACCTCACAGCACTGGGGCATCACTTGCACGCTGCCTTGTGGTGGGGAACACCTAGAGTCAGCTGGGAGAAAGGGGAAGGTGGTGTCAGCATCTGCCTGGGCAGCTTTGGTGTGAGCAAGGCCATCCCTTGCAAGGCAGGGGAAGCACAGACACTTCCAGCTTTTCCAAAGCTGCCCTTTGCTCCTAAGATAACACAAATGTGCAGATGTATGGGTAGGTAGACACTGGATATAAAAAAAAAATGCATTTTTCTACACTCAGTCAAAAGGAATGGAAATGGGTCTAGTATTCCAGAATGAAAAAAAAACCCACAATTTTTTTTTTATTTCCTCTTCTTACACATTTTCCTGATGTCCTAGAAATGCTACTGCTTATAATTTGGCATGTGTTTAAGTCCTCACTTAACAGACTGTTTACTCATTTAATGACATCCTTGTTGAGACTTTCCTTAAATATTGACTTCTCCAGCCTTTTTCCCTATCAGATTTTGATTGTCATATTTTAAAACATCGCACTGTTATTTCCACACTTTGCAATAGACCCAGAGTGAAGTGATGTATTAATCTCCAACTGTCAACAATGTTGACACCTTGTGAAAAATTGAAAAAACCCTGACTGATACATTGCTTGCATAATGCTTGTTGCTCTTGCCATATCCAAGAACATCAGCATGAGAAGAGAAACCCCTAAAATAATTTCACTTGCACCAACTTACCCAAGAACAAACACATTTCAGTAATCAATCCTGATTAATGCCACTGCAAATGGCATTATTAGCAGACTCTTTTGAAAAACAAACCATTTGTCTTTAGAACAGTTAGAACTCTGTTATTTGCAGGGTCAAGGGTTGAAATATTTCAAGCATGTGAGAACAAGCAACATTTTATTTTTGTCTACTATCATAAGGCAGCAGAAAGCAAATAAAATTGCATAGTGTGAGAGAGCTTAATCTGTCCAGGTGTATTCAGACCTAAGTAGTTCAAAGGTGAAGAGAAATTCTTAGGGAAATAAGATCCAATTTTCTTTTATGCAAACACAGAATATGTAGGAAGTCATTCTCACAGTAGAATTTGTTCTTTCTCTCCATATTCTTCCTCACCTTTGCAATAAGGCTTCAGAAAATCTCCAGGTGAACTTTTTGCATCATGCCTGCTCTATGCTCATGGAAAGCAGGGAGGCAGGGTGTGTGTGTGATACAAGAGTGCAAAAGAGACCTAAGTGGGTGAAGTCCAGCCAAATGCACTTCAAAATAAGTGTAGGGAAAAGCCCAGAAAAAGTATTTGCAGTATTATGCAGTATTGGCCTAGACATCTGCTTTTGAATGAGATGCAGAAGTTACAAATTACATGGGTGTATCACAGAACTGGAGTGCAGCAGGTTGTCACCAGCAGTGTGATGTGTACACAATGAAATTAAGAATGAACAAATAAGAGGGAAATTAAATGAAGAAAGTATCTAAAAATAAAAGATTCAAAATAAGCTATGAGAAAGCTATAAAATAAGGATGAGCTTTGTAATAAAATGGGATCCTAAGAATTTCCCAGACACAGATGTTTTATTGTCCTCAAAAGCGGAAGGAGAACCCTGGCCTGTCTGTCTGAATGGGTTTTCTGTACCATAAAGTAGATGCTGAACAAATTTTTAGATTCTACTGGGAATTGCTAAAATTCACATTCTCACAGGATTCAGTCCCAAATAGCATCATGAAAGGGATTCAGTGCAACACCTTTCACAGGACAAGCAAGTCTCCTGCAGTAAATCTGTAAGTCGCCCACTGATCCGTAGAGCAGGGAAGTTCCTGATAAGAGCAATAGGAAAACCACAGGGTGGTTTTAACATAAACACATGTTTAACATAACACCTTTGTCAGGTTTCCACCATGGGTAACTTACCCAGAACACAATTTATTCCCTGTTTATGTTGCACCTGTTCTTCTCCTTGTTTAGTTTGTGGTAGGAAGAGATGGACTCTGCGGGGCCGTGTGCGAACACTCCCCTTTCGATGGCATCGTAATGGTGCAGTGCACTGAATACCTGCTCAGGCACACGTGAGTTCCCTTTCTGCACATTTTATACCCATCCCAGCCCCTGGGAAGCCTCTGCCAGGGGAAAATTTCCCCTGATGCACAGGGGCACTAAGACACATAGAACTGTTGAAAAGCAATAAATAACTGCTAAAAGCTTTAATAAATGGATTATTCCTGTGACCTTAATGACTTCTGTCTCACATGCCAACAGGAAAGAAAGTTCCAAGAAATTAGTCCGAGCTGATTCAGTGAGTGAGCTTCCTGCTCCACGGAGACTAAGATGGAAGTGTTCCCCTAATATTCAGAAATATTTGACATCAGCAGCAGAAAAACTCCAAAGGTAGAACAGATGCCTCATTTTTCTCAGCCGTGACTGCAAGCTGGGAACTACCCAGCACATTGCATGGGCTCCCTCCTGGGGGGGCCTCCTGTCTTCCTGCTCCTCCTCTTCTTCCCAAGCTGCACACACCTAGCATCTCTCTGCAGAACAGGACCCTTGTGGGCTGGAGCTACTTGTCTGTATTCAGGAATTGCATTCCTGAATTGTTGTCCTTCCTTTTAAATATCAGGAACTCTAAAAACCACTGGAAAAACAGCTTTACCCATATTTACACAGGATGCAAACAATGCAGGTCCTCTGTTTTTGTGGATGTCTTTTATGGGTTTGAGCTGGCTCACTCTGAAACCAGGGTAAGAGGGGTACATACAGAGAACAGTAGAACACAACTGGTTTGAAAAGCTATTTGAATTTAGGAATGTAATTTGTTTACATTCATATTGCTGCTACAAAGTCTAGTTTTTCTGACTCTGTTTCCAGGCTGTCAGAGATTTGCATGATCTTTGAGGGTGGGGGCAGCAATAAGAATTTTTTCTCAACATTCAGGCCTATGATCTCGTTGTAGAGAATTAACACATTGTCTACATGATCAGCTGTAAGCATTTCCAGTGTGGTTGCATTAGATAAGACCTCAAAGTGGCTTGAAAGCTACATAAGAGTGAGAACATCCAGGATGCAGAATAACTCCTTTGTGTTTTTAAATAAAGGTAGTAGTTCTCTAAATTGAATCTTGCAAGGAGTTTAAGTCCTTCATCATTGGGTCCTAAATGCACTCAATTCTCTCACCAGTAAATCTCTCAGAAATTGGCAAGAGCAAAAGAGACCCTTGCTTAGGCTTCAGGAGTGGAAACACTAAGGCTGGGGGAAAGTTGTTGGATTTTTTTGGTTTTTTGTTTTTTTTTAAAAAGAGGTGTCTTAAACAAACAGACTTGAGTGGCACAGTTAAGGGTGCAAATAACTAGCCTGGTGTCGAATCTGTATGAATAAAAGTTACTGACTAGGAATAAGTTACTAAAGGCCAGGGCTGTTTGCAGAGCAGGAGAGCAGGAGGCCACTTACCTCTAAGAGGGAGCTGGCAGAAAAAGACCTCTGGGCTTATTTGCAAACATAAATGAGACAGAATATGGTTTAGTGGTGAACAAAGTAGGGTAGGTTAATGGTTGGACTTGATGATCTAAGAGTTCTTTCCCAGCTAAAAATTCTGTGAGATTCTTACAACTACCCCTGCAGTAACTGCCTTCTGCTTGTTTTCCAGGGCAGTGGAAAATCTGGATTTTATTGCCTTCAGGTTTGAGCACTATGGAAAGGAATTTATTAAGAAGCAAAAGATTAGCCCAGATGCCTACATTCAAGTAGCACTTCAGCTGGCATTCTACAGGTAAAGTCAGTTCGATTCATGGGAACAAGTTACACAAAGTAATGGAGTTTTATACAGAGGGTCCATTTTCTCCTCAACTTTCAAACAAATGCCTCCTGCATGGAAATGAGTGATCTTGCCTAATGACTGTAGAGCAGACAAGATAGAAACTCATACCTGGTTCTGGGAGTGAATACTCCTTTTCTTCACTCCCTTTTCCCTCTTCTTGCTCTGCTGTCCCATCCCTGTGTCCCACACATGCCGTTCCCAGCCAGTACCCTCCCAACAGCTGTCCCTGTGCTTGGCATAGAGGAGGTGATGGAATATGGCTGGGATGTCTGCAGCAGCAGCAGCTGGGGAGCCCAGGTCCCTGGGGCAGGAACACCCCTGCCTTGCCTCGTGGGTAGCTTGGGAGGAGGCACGGCAGTAACCACACACACATCTCCAGCACCACAGGCTGAAAAGCATCCACCACAGCACATCAGACTAGAGCTCCTACACAGAACAGTAACCACTGCTGTTCCCTTCTTCACAGGCATCCCAAGATTTGATAAGATTGCCTAATTTCCATGGTCTTATCAAAGTTAAAATCTCCTTTCTACATTGCCAGAACTCCAGGGTAGAGAAGGTTGCATGGTTTCCTGCAGAACAGCCTATTACACAAATAATTCTTTATCACGTCAAATCCCAGAGTGATCTTTACCTGGTCAAGACCAGAGATTCTTAACACATTTCATGTATTCCTTTAACATCTGTTGAACATCCATTTTGCATATTCCATTAATAAAACTTCAACAATGACCTAGCTCAAGATTTTCATCTGGATCCCGGCCATGATATAAATCCTTTGTTTGCAATAAAAACCTTAGGGAACAGTTGTGTTCTGAGATGACCTGCTTCAACTGAAAGACACAGTCTGTCTCCTGAAGCAAGGAGTAGTATCTCTGTACCTGGACCCAAATTAAACAACAGTCTTCATAATCTGTTCTAATTTCTATAAGGGTTTTCATTCCAGCTCACAAATAACACCCTACTCCCCTTTTAGTTTTCTTCCTCTCATTCATGCACCCAGCGCACTTTCTCTTGCTTTAAATAAAACATATTTCAAGCCCATAAGTAAATGATTTATTACACAATTATTTTATGATGCAGTACAAATAAAACATTCCTTGAGATCTTTCAGTAAATTTTTGTTTTACTAGCTTTGTTTTTACACAAGTCATTTTTTACTGGCAGTGCATAACTAAAACATATACAGCTGTATGCAGCTCTTCATATTAGAAAGGAATGAGCATCCATCTTTTTTAAGTTTCTTACAGAATTCTATCAACACTAAGATGAATACGGTGCAAGAAATAAAAGTGTGGCTGTAACAGTAAAATGTACCAAGCCTATATTTCTCTTAGTCTTTATGACTCTTTGAAAATAACCATTCCTTGTTTTTCTTCCTTCACTCTCTCAGGTGTCACGGGAAGCTTGTCCCAACCTATGAAAGTGCTTCCCTGCGCCGATTTGATGAGGGCCGGGTTGAGAACATTAGGTCTGCTACCTCTGAAGCATTAGCTTTTGTCAAAGCAATGGCAGGTGACAAGACAGCTGTATCGGTATGTTGGGCTGGCTCCCTCTGTCTTCTTTGCCTAAACACTAAAAAAATAATGTATTCATGGTCCCAAGTCCCTCACTTTTTAACTCTTAACTGAACATAAAAGCATAGGGCAGGGCAGCAAGCATTACAGGATTTTGCTTTTTGTACAGACCAACCATTAAGCTAAATATAAATATTCCCTTATTTTTATTTAAGCATCCAAAAGATTCAGAGTTGCCTAAATGTGCCATTATAAGGAACAGAATATCTAATTTTAGATTTAGTACTGTCTTACGAATGTTCTATCATCAGGTCCAAATTCATCTCCCTGGAGAGACCGAGGCTGAACATGCAAAGTTCAGGATCATTAAACTGCCACACCAGGGGAATTGTCTGGCAGGTCTCCTGCAGTGGTTAGTTCTGCTGCAGCCTGCAATATGTGATGTAATTCACATGCTTTCATTTCTGGATATGTGGATATGTTCTGGCTGATCTTTTTTGTTTTAAAGAGGCGTTTCTACCAAATAGACTAAGTCTTATAGGATTCTCGAGGGAGCTGATCCTTAATGATGAAAAGCTTCATCAAGCTAATCAAGCGACTCTCCAAACTGTCCTGATACCATATTGTTAAAAGAGAAATTAAAATTGCCTTTCTCTGAGACACCACCATCTGTTCTCCAGAAGCACGAGCGCTGTACAGAGTAGATGGGGATGCAGAGAGGTAGAGCTGAGAGCAGAGCTGCACAAACAGCCCCATGCACTGTCCTGCCCACCATCCCTGGAGAGCCTCCCTCAATGTCTCTGCGCCACTTCCACCCACTGCACTGCACTGCTGTACAGGGAATTTCCAGGTGGCTGTTTAGATGCAAAATGCTGCCACAATACAGTTTATTTTTCACAGTAAGCCCATTCCAGTGGCAACAGCCCACATGGCTGTTCTTTAGAATTTAGCATAACATTGCTAGAAGCATTGCTGGGATGTAGATTAGGTGTAAATTAATGAAATATTATAAACCAAGATCTAACATCCCAGAGGATTATGAAAATTTACCCAAATAAGTCCTCTCTTCATCCATTGCTTCTTCAATCTCCTTAAGGTTATTATGGCCAGAATTTAGCTCCTAATGAATAAAGCTCAAAATGACTCAAAAAACCTGAAGTAACTCCCTGTGCTGGGTGGGTAATTCACGGCAGATAATGACCATACTACTGCACATAACAGTGACCACCACACAGTCGGCAAGAAGAGGCTGTTTTTATTTACTCTCAGTCTCCTGTCTGACAAGATGGCTCTCAATCACATTTCATTAGAAGTTCCTGTTTTCTGTGCACTTTCCTCTGCACACCTGGGCACTCAGCCCAGTCCCAGCCCATGCTGTGGCATGCTGACTGTGCTCCTGGCAGCGTGCTCCTACCATGTTGTTTCAATAGATCTTTCTAGCTCCTTGCAACTATCCCTCCCTCCCTCCCTCCCTCCCTCCCTCCCTCCCTCCCTCTCTTTCTGACTTCTGTAGCTCTCCCAGAGCATTTCTCAGCCTTTTCCCACCCAAACCTGAGATTGTGCTCCCCTTTCACAGCACACTAAGCTGTCCTGTTTCGTACAAGCAAGCTGAAGAAAGCTATTGTGTGTCGAGATGGAGCTCAGTCTCAGTCCCATGTCTTTCTACTCCATCCCTTGGCCGTACAGACTAGGGGGGATAATGGTTTCATTTCCCCTGGAAAACCTGTAATCATAATGCAAACCAATCCACTGATGGTTTTCCTGGCCTCTTCTCTACCAAGAGATACAGTCTGTGATTGTTCTTTCCAACAGACATTAGTAAGTCTTTGTTTTGATGTGAACATCTTCATCATTCCATGCAAAACTACATTTATATATTAGTATCACAGAAACATTAAAAAATTCATTTAATACAGCCCTATTCCAAGGTAATTTCTTTAGACCTACACACTGCTCTGAATGTGAAGGGGATAATTCTTTTTTCTGGGCAAAGAGATGCACCACTTGGTGTAAGTAGCCTTGAACTCCCCAAAATATTGTTTGTTAATAGCCATTAATTCAAATCCAATTAAAAACCGTTTTTCTTCTGATACAAATATAAATTATCCTCAAACGATAGCTTGAACAGTCACCAAAGATTGAGTCAGATTGATTCTTCAGCAGGAGAAATATCTCATGCATTTGACACTTGCTATAAAAGCAGCAGCTACTGACACTAGAGATTGCTTGAACAGCTGTAAATTAATCAGATTTAAAGACTGCATTTGGTAATTTAATCTGTACAAGGGAACTAAGGCCTAGCTATAGCCTTGTGAAAAAATATCAGACTTTGTATTTTGAAGGTCCCTGATGGTGACCTTGACTTGTTTCTAAAATTAATTCCTTGTTCAAAAGATCATTCATCGTCCATAGGAGCTGAAGGTCCCGTTTATCTGCAGACCCAGTGATTTCTGGCTGTTTCAGCATCTCCCAATGTTGCAGTGTTGGACTTGATGTACAGCAAGGCAGGACTTCTTAAGATCATTCCCTTAATATAAAAGGCTGCCATTTGGCAGGAGTTAAAATTTACTAGCTTGTTATATGAAATGTGAGGCATCTGTGGAAGGTAGAGCCGGCTCAGAAAATTCTAGATGACCTTTCACACATGGGAGTAATTATTGACTGGCTAGTAAAATATCAGTAATGATTTTCATTAATGTCACTGTCACTGTCTAGATAAACCATTCTGGAGAAGGTACATCGCCTGTCTGTTTTGAAAATACTGAATTACACTAGTCTATTATTTTCCCTACTTCAAGCCTAGTGATTCTATTGGTAATAATCTACACTCCTAAAATCCATGGAAGGAATGCAAAAAAGCCTTTTTTTTTACTTCAAACAAACCACCACCAAGAAACCTGTTGCACCCCTTGCACGACCAGGTGCTGGTGCTGGTGCTGATCAGGACATTGATCCCTGTGGCTTTTCATTTATCAGAGTATTTACACCTGAGCCAAGAGCAAAGGACATTTGAGGTGCTTGCTGTTTGGCTCTCGGTTAGTTGATGGAAGATGATATTTCTTTGAGAGCTGATTCAATAATAAATATATTCTGATTACCCCAACAGGACTCTGAGAAGATACAGAAATTTAAGGATGCAATTGCAGCTCAGACTAATTACTGTGTTCTGGTGAGTAAAACACTGCCTGTCTGAATAAGAACCAGTCAGCTTTTTCAAGAGAAGTATGAAGACACAGTCATTAGCCATTTAAACACTAGAAAAATGTAGGCATCTCCAAACAGGAAAGTATCTGCTCTGTCACACTTAGGAACATTTTTAATGGCCCAAATAGTCATATTCAACTAACCTCAACTTAAAAAACACTAAGCCTAAAACTAACCGTCTATGTATTTTCTTATATTTCTCTTCACTAGATGATAGAGGTCCCTATCTGGAACCTGATCCTCAAATGGACTGGTATTCTGGAACATGTATTCTGGTATTCCAAATTGCCATTTGTAATAAAGGTCATTAACAATGAGGGAGTGATTATAGTAAGTTTTCTTTTAATGACCTGAATGCAGTGTCTAACAAAAGGGAGAGATCCCCTCCAGTGAAGAAATCAGTTTAATATCAAATACAACTCATTTTCTGTTGATTAAAAATGAGACAATTCAGTCTGGCTAATGCTTTATGTCCCACTGTGCCAAGACAAAGCACAGACTTGTTCTGTAAACAACTTAGTCATACCACTCATGAAATTAATAAATATTAATAACCAGCTATGATAAGTGAATTTGCTACCCATGGTTTTGCCTCAGACCATTGCCTATAAACATATACTGTTGATTACTCTTTGAATATTCATAATATTTAAGAAATCATTCACCTTCAGTGGTGAATATTCTTTTAAAGTATATTCTGAGCACTGAAGAGGTAAAGTGCTGCTTTCAGGCAGGACTGTGAAACGAAAGAAGCAGGGAAGGAAACCAATTCTGTGTTTCAAGCCTCGTGCTGAGAACACACATCAGAAGCTGAGACTTCATGTGTTCTGTAAAGCAAAGCCAGGTCTTCAGGGCAACCTGAATCATCTCAGGGTAACCTCACAATAAACACAACACACTGTAGCTCTGCTGGGTCACAACCAATGGAATTTCTGTACAACAGCTCTCAAAAAAAAAATAATAGAGAGAGAGAAAAATAAAAACACTCATTAATTCTCCCCTCCATGTTATTTCACATCCAGAAACTGTTACAAAATTCAACCTCCAGTGTAGCTTATGGGAAAATATTAAAACTACCATTGGAAAAATAATTTATCTTTAAATTTAAAAAGCTCTCCAGGTACTTCTACTTACCAAGCTCCCCCTCCTTTCTCAGAATAGCAGAATATAATTGTTGGGGCTTTAAACTCTGGGTAAGACTTAGATGATCTGACTAAATTGTGCATAACAGACTGAAATGTAATAGCTTCTAAGGAAAACAAAAAAAATCTACTTCATAAAACAAAAAGCAATTTAATGATTTTATTTCCCCTTGTTAAGGCTTACTAGTAGCATTGCTATCTTAAAAGTGGAGCTCTAAAATTCAATTTAGCCCAGTTTTTTCCTATGCGTTGACTCACAGTTTATTTCGTTAGCCTGTCTCGGCCTCTCTTCAGACATGACATTGATCTATGTTGCAAAAATGTCGTTGCTAACAGCCTTATAAATCTTGTGGGATAGCAAAATATTTCCTTTGATTATCAAGTCAGTTTCCCTGTATGGGAAAAAGAACATAGACACAGTGCTGATGTATGCTACCTTTTTGCAAGCATCCTTCCTCTGTCTGGGCTGATGAACAAATAGCTCCTTTACCAATGGGTGCCTAGTTATTAAAAAGCCAAACCAGACTATGCACTCCCAGCCCCCTGCTTCAGGCACTTATCCATGGTAAAAATTACCTCATAAGAGAAGTAAACTTGTGCTTTTCTTTATTTTTTTTTTTAATCCTTAAGAGAAAAACCAAGCTCATGCTCTTTTTTAAATCCTGCATTCTCTCAGGCTGTTTGTTCCCCTTGTACAATGGTCCTGTGCCACGGGGATGTCACCTCTGCTCTCAGGACAGTACAGTGTCCCTAGTTCAGCATTCCCTTCCTTCCTGACTTCAGCCTGAGCCACAGAAGAGCTACAGCTCAGTCCACAAAATCAGTGCTTTCACCATCAAGAACAAACCTGGACTGAAGGATCTTGAACACACTTTATTTATCACACAATTCCTGCATGGTTGGACCAAATTTTGGTTTGGTTCCCTAAAGAAACAAAACTCTGTAACTATCCTGTCTGCCAAGCCTCCAGTGCTGACTTTTGATCCCATTAGCCAACTTCAATCACATTTACTAGCAGGGCAAAGCTCTTAAATCTAATACATGCCTTAAGTCTGGAGCACTGGAGAGCTGGACAGAGCAGAGACCTGAGCATAGGCAGCTGATGGCAGAGACTTGCTGCAGGCTCAGCAGCAGCTCCTGTGAGCTGCCACTGCTGCTTCTGTATCCCTAAGCCCAGTTTCTCAAGCTTACAGATCTGTGACAGATCACTGGCAAATATCTGTTATTCTGTTCAGCCTGTTGCAGACACCTACCAGATCCTTGGATCTAAGTTCTGTGGAAGGACATATGCTTTAACTGCCAGAGGGAGATACAGGCAGAAAGGCAATGGAAGACTTGTTCCAATCTGGAGGTGCTTTGGAGCCCTTCACCTTGAAACATAACCCAAATGATGCACAGAAAGTTCCAAAACATGCTTAGAAATTTCTGCTGTCCCATATGCTCCCCTCAGCATCTTTAGAAGCCCTGCCCATGATAGTCAGCTCTAAAAGACAATGAACACACAAGTAACATCAGCACATAATGCACCTCAAGATTGTCCCATTCCTAATTTGTAAATCTTCAGACCACCATATGAATTTCTAGTTATTTCTGATCTTCAGCAAAGTACAGAGTCAGAGTAATATCTGAACATTACAGGCTTTACATCGCTCAAACCAAATTCACCAGCTCTGACCAGAGCGCTAGGCAGCAATAGTCAAAGTGCCTCCAAACTCAGTAAAATGCTTTTGTTATCACATCTTATCACAGGCTGTTACTGGAATGGCAATAGACAATCACCTGCTAGGGCTCAGAGAGGTGGCACGGGAACACTTAAAGGAGCTGCCAGAGATTTTTATGGATGAGACTTATCTGACAAGCAATCGATTCATCCTCTCAACCAGCCAGGTGAGTTTCTCCTGTTCACTGGTCTTGCCAAGCAGAGGATAATTCATTTGTGTTCTGCCAGACCTTGTAGCTCACAGTGGGAACAATGTAAAAAAAAGTATCATTAAGAAGTCTGCAAATTGCTCCACATTTTCAATCCTGTTTTGTTTCATCAGCACAGTAAATACTGACTGCAGTTACCACTTCATAGGAGCATTTCAAAGTCCTTCACAGAAGTTCTGTAAATGCACACAAACAAATTCAGTAAAATTCACATGAGGGCTGTTTCCTCAGTTTCCAAACTACGTAATATTCCTATTCCCCTTCTTTTCCTCCTTCCCCTAAGATGACAGCTCTAGTGAGCAGTCTTTACTCCAGTGACAGTATAGCCACCAGCCAGAAAGACTGCCACTCTGAGAAGCAAAAAGCCGAGAGCCACAAGGAAATTTAAAGTTGCTACATTTAAGACCTTTGAGAGCCTTCTGTTATTTGCTGTAAGACAGCAACCCATGCAGACATGCACCTCAGACTTACAGACATTTTAGACAGGTACAGACTTTTACAGGTTACAGTTATTTGCGCACACAAAGGTCTAAGAGTCAGTATTTCCCACATTTAATGTTATAATAAGGAAGCATCTTTATGGGATAAGGCCTAAAAATTAAATGTTTCGTTGCATGTAGTAGCAGTCCTAATGAAAAAAGAAATCTATGTAGGAATTCATTAACTGAAACACTAACCCAGCTGCAACAGATTGGGACTATTCAACAAAAGAGACTTACAATATCATGCTACAGCATAAAACCTTAATAAGTAATTTGATTTTGTCATAATGTTTGTAGGCTTTCAGACCTGAGTGAAAGTAACCAACATGCTACTACATAAATTCTCCAAGAAACTATCCATGAGAAAAGCAGTGCTTCTGAATAGCTTTATGGCCTTCGGCTGTTGCACAGCAAATTCATCTGACAATTCTACAGCTCTATTAGCAGGACTAATGGCCTGTTCTACACCATTAAAAAGGAAAATGTTGTTAGGGAAGGCCCATGTACACAAAGTCTGAAACATACAGATTTCTAACACCTTTTATTTTCTGCAGAAGAAAGTGTTTCACTGCCATATTATGCCATGATTAAACTGGGGTGTAATAGAATGCCTAGTTGCATTAAAGTATTTTTATACGGTATCACAATTATAAACTATTATTAGAAATGGACAGTGCTAATTTCTCTAATTGAATGCAGTCTTCACATTACAAATTTAACATAGCCTTAAGAAACTGAAAACCTTAGAGAAGTTTTACATATCCATTTTTTGTACAAGAATTACATAAAATTCCTATCTATCAATAACTAATCTTACAGCTTTCAAATACCAATATAAATTGAGCAGAGATGCATTATAGCCACCTCAGATTATACCAGTTTTTAAACCACAGTGAACAAACAGAGCAGTCAAATTCTATACTGAGATCAGCATTTGCCTTCCAAGGTAAATCATCTCCAGGTCTGGATTTCTGAAGACAGAAATACTCCACAAGGCTGGACTCACCATATTACCAATATTTGTAGCATTTTTTTCTCTTTTTCCTAATTCCTAAGCAGCTGGTTTTAGGTGCCCTGATTAATGAGAGATCACTGCTTTCCTTCTCCCTGCAACCAGGTTCCTACTACTATGGAAATGTTCTGTTGCTATGGACCTGTGGTGCCCAATGGATATGGGGCATGTTATAACCCTCAGCCAGAGCATATATTATTCTGCATCTCAAGCTTTAAAGAATGTAATGAAACCTCCTCAGACAGGTTTGCAAAAGCTGTGGAAGAAAGTCTCCTAGCAATGAGAGATCTGTGCAAGAAATGCAGTTCCACTACAGCAAAGCCACCTGCTAAACAAGATGCAGCCACACAGCCACAGAGTGACCGCCAGCGCTAAGAGGCTGTGGCAATTACTCTCCCAAATCCACCTTATGAAGAAACGTGACATAGCTGTTCAAAGGCAAGATAATACTAGTAATATAATAGTGTAGAACCAAAGTGTCATTTGTTTCTCATTGTTGCCAACATTTACAACTCTGTATACTAAATCTACCATTTCTTGCTTATGAGTCAGCAAAAAAGATTTGGTCTCACTGGCTGAAATGAAGGAGGAAGTCACAAAAGTATGTGTTGTACCACCATTTCTAACCATAATTAACTTGTGCCATTTTACTATCTAAAAAATTGAGTAAGTTTGTATATGACATAAATTAGATACTAAGGCACACCAAATAATTAATATCCCCTGCAAGTAGTTCTAAAATATTCACATCTATTACTACGAGATTTGCATGTAAAGAAAAAGAAGAAATTTCCAATATTGGGAATTTCAAGAGTAACACTGTAAATAATAGGCTGATGCCATTATATCTTGAACTTTTGCATGAAGAGTATTTAATACCACCAGTCTATTTACCATATAAGAAAAGCTGATTATTTTTAAAGGAATGGCCCCTGTGCATTTCCACAGAGTTTAAGAACATACCACAAGTGTTTGCATGTTTCCCCCAATTCAAAAATGCTGCAGAAATAATTTAGCTTTTATTCTGGTCTGCTCTGGTCACAGGCACAGTCCTGTTCTGAAAGTAGCATATTGGAGACATGATCCATCACAGAGAACTGGCAGAATTTTGTCCCTAATGAATTGACTTAATTATTTCTTTCTATCAGTGAGCAAAATCCAGCCGGACAGAGAGGCAAAGCACAAAACAGAAGTACTATTCAATCCTACTTAAGACCTTTTCTGTTTGCATTTGAATTAATTTAGTCACCGTGACTGGCAGGAGAGTGAATGCAACCACACAAAATCAAAGAGCAATAACTAGAATGAAGAGGTAAATTTGCAATATAAGTAAGTCTTCAAACTAGAGTTATACATACCAGTACTGGTACTCATATCAGCTTTGCAACATCCCGCTTGGAGGGACTTATATTTTTTTATTTTTTAATAGTAGATGTAAGGTATCATATTCTGCAATATACAGTAAATTCAACCAGGAAAGTGGTAATATATAGTGTCTGGTAATTCCCATTTTATGTGAGTGTGATCCTGAGGTTTCTCTCATCATCTCTTTCATTCTCTATGAATCCTTCCAGGGACTGATATTTTCAGTTACTTTCTTGTGAGGTGAAATATGCTGCCTTACAGTTCAGTACTGTTGTTAGAACCCAACTTACTCGCTGACTGAAGACACTTAATTCCAAACTCCAGCGCAGATCCTGTGCTGCACAAGCTGGAGCACACTCTGGGGCCTGGCCAGGGATTGCTTCCTTGCCTATGGAGCGGTAGAGATGTTCTCTCTTCCTTTGTAGACCGAACAATCATACGTTTCAGCACTCTGAAACATAAAAGCAGAATAGATTTATTGCAATAACCTAGAGATGCAGATATGTTTCTGTCTAAGAACTCTAGATACAAATTCAGGAGATTCTATATGTCCATGGTTATTTTCCTGCCTCTTTGGAGTTGCAATTAAGCAGTCTGCTGGATAAAGGATATCCACAACCCCATATATGAAAGCACAGCAGGCCTGATAATCAATTAGAGCAAGTAGCTATGTTGAAGTAAATCAACTATGATGATTTTCAGACATTAAGAGCTGGACTCATTTTTTTTTTAAGGTAATATTTCACTGAACAATATGTATGTTTTATTATTCCATGAGCTGTGGTTCAAATAAAAGATGAAATATGTTTTTAGATTACGTAAATAATATAATAGCATAAAAGCTGCCCCAAAGTTATCATAGAATGGTTTAGGTTGGAAGGGATCTTAAAAATCATCTTGTTCCCACTCCCCTGCCATGGGCAGGGACACCTTCCACTAGACCAGGTTGTTCCAAGCCCCATCCAACCTGGCCTTGAAAACTCCCAGGGATGGGGCATCCATGACTTCTCTGGGCAACCTGTTCCAGTGCCTCACTGCTCTGACAGTAAAGAACTTCTTCCTAACATCTAATCTAATTTAAAAGTTAAAATGTAAAAATACATAAGCAAAACCCAAGAAAACTTATCCAGAGCAAAAGTTTGCTCAAAGAATACACAGTGCAAAATAAAACTTTAAATTGTTCCTATACTATAATTATAAAAGATTACTTTGAAACATTCCCAGTAATTTTACTTTGTCTCATTTCACTACAAAAGCATTCTGCATTTCTAACATAAATGTAGCACTACATATTTTTGTAGAATTATATGTTTAAAATTATAGTAATATTTTAAGTGTATAAAATTACTGTGAATAGTTATTTGATAACTTATTCATTTTCTTCTAATTAAATATATACTTCTATTTTGCAATCCTAGCCATATAAGTACCAATAGTTATTTGCAAATATTACCTGTTTCTCATTTTACTTTTTTGTCTGGAATCTTAAAAGAAGCTCACTGTGCTCAACACAGTCATTGAGAACCCAGGATGCATCTACACCCACACCTAATATCTTATACCAATTTATCATTAAGAGTCCCTTAGTTGTCTACAGCTGCTGTAATGGGTGTTTTGCATTCTCCAGCTCTGGAAACTACTGGTGGTGGAAAATACTGATGCTATTTTTAGTTGAGGACCAGTGACCACCCATACTTCCTATTTATTTAACTAACCATTCTGTGCTTGCATCTTACTGATCTGGTTTTAGCGTTCAGCCTGAATACCTGAAAGGAGCAGCTTTGATGAGCTCAGTCCCTGCAGGGGAAGTCTTTTGTGTACATGGTTTACCTTTGCCGCTACCTGTGCTAAAAGCACTATCTGCAAGGTACCTGACTTTGTGCAGGAAGATTCAAGCTCAATTCAGGTCTGTTTAAATTGGAGGGTTCTGGTTAAATTACAGATGGATAAAATTTACAGGCATTACAAACTTTTCTGACAGCAGGAGCTTCACAAGGGACTGTACTGCTTCTCAGTTAACACAATTCCCTACATGTATGTGCTGTGGTCCCATGCTGCATCTATGAAAGATTTCAGGAAATAGGTTTTCTTAAGTTCTTATTTAAAATTATTTGTGTTATACAGATCAAGTTCCTTTATGAAGTTTAAAAATACACACTTTTATGCACTTATGGAAACCAAACATGAAGCTTTTAAAATGTTTCTAACCAGAATACTATGAAAGAGATTGTTCAGTATAAAAAGAGAGAAAATGTTGATTGACAAGCTAAGTGTAATTACCTTAATGTAACAAGTGGCTATGATTTAATGAGCCCTCTTGGTGGGACCCGGGGCACACAACCTCCTGCAAGAGAACTTCCAGAAGGTAATTGTTTCGCTCTCCCCGTGGGTGTATATCAACGCACACGCAGTGCTGGGGTGTAGAAATGAAAAAGCAGATTTTTAAATGAAATTCCGTGGTGACAGCGATCAAAAGTAAAAGATGTTCGACTTCAAAATAGGGGTGTTTCAAGGGTGTGCGAGCCCGGCCCTGCTCCTTTGACAGGAGTTCTGCCAGAGCCCCTGTGCCACGGGTAATTTGGCAGGACACGGCTGTGTCAACACAGCGTGAGTTGCAGAAGACAGAGAAATATTTTAGTGATACTTTTATTTTTATAAGAAAGTATATATTTATGACAAATGTAAATGTGTATTTATAGCACTTGTTCCTGTTACGTTTTGTCTCTATTGAAATATATTTATCTGTCTACATCGATATATCCGCCCTGAAACGTACGCTGGTAACGCGCATCCAGCTCGGTCACGGACGGAGCTCCGCACGGCAAATAAAAGCCTCCAGAGGAAAGACCTTGTCGCCTTTTTGTGCCTGGCAGCCCCGGCCCGCCGAGCCCACCTGGCCCCGCCGCTCGGAGCCTCGGGGCGTCTCAGCGTGCCAACCCCCCGGGAGGGAGCCGGAGGCGGGCCTGCAGCTGCGGGGGCCCTGTCCGGGCTCCCCCCGGTGCCCGGCCCGGCCCGTCCCGCCGGGCGGTGTGAGGCCGGACCCTGCCCCGGCCCGTCCCGCCGGGCGGTGTGAGGCCGGACCCTGCCCCGGCCCGTCCCGCCGGGCGGTGTGAGGCCCGGCCCTGCCCCGGCCCGTCCTGCCGGGCGGTGTGAGGCCCGGCCCTGCCCCGGCCGGTCCTGCCGGGCGGTGTGAGGCCCGGCCCTGCCCCGGCCCGTCCTGCCGGGCGCTGTGAGGCCGGACCCTGCCCCGGCCCGTCCTGCCGGGCGGTGTGAGGCCCGGCCCTGCCCCGGCCGGTCCTGCCGGGCGGTGTGAGGCCCGGCCCTGCCCCGGCCCGTCCTGCCGGGCGGTGTGAGGCCCGGCCCTGCCCCAGCCCCCCCTGCCCGCGGCAGGAGGCTCGGCCGGAGCGGGGAGGACTCTGCCCGCCGCGCTCCCGCCGTAGGATCGTGCGATATCGCGAGTCGGAAGGGAGGCACAAGGATCACCGACTCCTGGCCCTGCTCAGGACAGCCCCAAGCATCCCAGCAGGTGCCTGAGAGCGCTGTCCATACGCTTCTTCATCTCTGTCAGGCCGGTGCTCTGACCACTGCTTTGGGGAGACTGTCCCCGTGCCCAGCCACCCTCTGGGTGAAGAGCCTTTTCCCGGTACCCAAGTCTAAATCTCTCCCGAGGCAGCTTCAGGCCTCTGGTCCGTGCTCAGGTTCCCTGTGGCCGCGCCGTTCCGGAGGCTCTCTCTCGGTGTTGCAAGGCTGGCAGGCTGCGAAGGGGCTGCAGCAGCTGTGCCACGGGTGAGACAGGGGAAAGGGCCGCTCCTCAAACGCGCCTCAGAAAGCACAAACACCTCCAGATGTTCTCTTTGCTAAAATAAGCTTTCCAGTGTCTGTACATTTTCCATTTACACAAACCTCATTCAAAACACAGACTGAAATAAACACACAAACCGACGATGAAAACATTTAAACCCAAATGTAATTGTAAAGAGAAGTATTTGGGAGCAGAGTTACATCTGCCGCTCACAGCTCAGCTATTATTTCCAGCAGCCAACGCAGAGCAGGCAGCAGGTACCCCCAGGGTCGGGGCAGCTGTGCCACGTTTTGGAGCAGAGCAGCTCCGACCTCCCTCATCCGCAGGTGAGGGACCGAGCCAGCTGTGCGGCTCGGGGCGCTGCTGCAGGGTTTGAAATGGCTCCACGGCAGCTCTGACAGAAGAGCAGTGCCTCGGGGCTTTACAGAGTTTGCAGGTGCTGCAGAACTTCACTATTCAACTAAAGCTGCGGTGGTGTATTGCCCACAGAGAAGGGTTGTAGCTATTTTTTTCTCATTCAACTCATTAAGGACTGGTGTAGTCTATTCCCTGTTTATAAGGGAATAAGCGACACTTTTCCTCTGCTCCGATGCTCTCCAGCTGTAATAACTTTTCTGCCTAGCAAAATTAATCTAAGGTTACAAGACAAATCAAATTGCACGCATGTGAACACAAGTATTCAAATAAGTACAATTTTGTGAATTCATAGGCTTTAGGTAACATAGAGGCACCCCCCCACACACACACATAGACACACAGATAAACTCGGTATCAGAAAAATCCCTATTTGCTTGACACTGAAAATTTACAAAGAACATGAGTCAATGCAATAAGTGGGCTACTGGCAACTCATTCCAATTTTTTTTCCCTGGGGTTGGTAGATGATTGCAATGTACCTGTCATGGCCCTAACCTTGGGAAACTAATCAGGTGGGCTTTTTAATTTAGAGGCCACAGTATAGAGATGCCATCTCTCTCACCTATTTTATAAGTGTGAATTAATTGTCTGAGATTACCATCAAAGCTTCCTAGAAAGCAGCAAGAGCTGTCTGATGAGAATGGCAAAACAGCAGCAGAAGCTGAAAGCAGGGTGCTTCATGAAATAGACTCTGTCCTCAGCCACTTCTCCTACTTTTTCAATAAGTTGAATTAAAATACTGCAAACAGCTCTCACAGGTGGACACCATTAGGTTAAATTTTTGAGAGATGCTGACCCTTGCAAGTTGTACAGCTACAGTAGAACCGGGACAGATGAAGTACCTCCACCTGCCAGAATAACTGAGGTGTCAGCACAGCCTTAACACAGCTGATAGAAACCTGGAAAGGTGAGACCCTGAATGTTTGACTGTACAGGAATCTGCTTCTGCCTTGTAAAACAACTCAATAGAAAGTGATTAATAAAAACAAATTTAGATCTGGGTAGTGCCCAGGCAAGTACTTAGCAATTCTGTGTTCCTGGAACTGCATTATTAGCCAGTTTTCTTATTTCCCCAGTTCTGATTAATATTATACAATGCACCATAATAAACCTGAAAAGCACCTAATTCATCTAAAAAATTATGTGGATCAAGAGATTATTTTGTCCATTCTGATTTGACTCTCAGCTTCACAAAAATCTCAAATCTTGAATGTCCTGAGAAATTACTCTTTCAGTAGAAGATGAATTATGCGTCAATGAACAATTGGGTTATCAAGGTTGTTCAGTTAATGTTCCAGCTGTTCTATAACACCATCTTAATGCTTATTGGAGAATTCTTTTGAATTTAGTCTTATTCTGTGGTACTTACAAATAAATGCATTGTGTTCCTTACAGCTGCTCTGCCAGTTAATAGCAAATACAAGTACAAAATTAATTTCTTGCCTTTTATCCCTAGACCTAGAAATGACAGAGGGTGGAGGCTTCATTCAAAGGAGATCCATTAATGTAATAATAGTGAAGACAGAGATTAAAGCTGACAGGCTTTGTGGGGAGTTTTGTACAGCACTTAACTACATTAACACTGGGGTTTTCTCCTCTTCATAAGGGCTAAAACTTAGATATACTCAAAATTCACTGTGAACCAAGCAAATACAGTACTGGCCACTGCTGCTTTGCCCTTTTCCAGCTGGTCTGAAGACCGATGGACATCAACTTATTCTGGAAGTGGTGACAGGCTGGAATGCTGTAGACCTGGAGGTCAACAGGGAGATTGTATTTCATTGCAACATCCATGACCTGGATTTTGGTAACTCCTGAATTTTATTATTTGCAGCTTTAAAAGCACGTGCATTTTGAAATGAGCACTTCCTAAGGCATAAACAGTCCAGGTGCTATCAACATTTACACTCTTAAGCTCTGTACTGCATTATATTCAAGGTGGTTTGAAAGGCACAGTCAGGAACAGAGTATGGCTTGGGAGTTAAGGCCACGCTTGGGGAGCACTGTCTGGGGCCATCCCACATGCACCAGCACACAAACACAGGAAAACCTGCTAGGTTTCACAGAGGTATTAGGGCTTCCCTCTGCTCTCAAAATAGCAATTTTTATTTTTTGCTTGAGCTGAATCCATCTCAGGTTACAGAATTAACCACAGCAGAGCCAAACTGGGTCCAAATACTGCAAGGGAGAGCACAAAAGGACAATAGGTGTTGGGGTAAGAAGTAGAAATGCAAAAGATAAATATGCTTCTTGCATTTATTTTCTAAGTTGTAGTTTTCTCCTTTAGAGGGTGATGGCAAGCTGGATCCACTTTGTGAAGAAGCCAGAAAAGCAGTGTTAAATGCTTAACAATTTACATGGACACTTTCCCTTTAATCTTGGGTTTCTGTAAGGCAGTTTACTTGCATCACAAAGATAATACCAATTGGTTCTTTTCACTTCTAGGTCTCAGTGAAGAGGATAATCTGGTTACACCCCCATGTCAACCAAATAAGAATAGAACACCTTTTCCAGAACCAGCTGTATGTTACTACCCCAAATATTGCAAATTTGGGTACATAGAACTGACTTGTATGGCATTTTAATAATTTGAATTAAATTTAAAAAAGACTGAAATTCTGGGTATCTTTCATTCTTTCAACTCTATAAAGTTTCTTATGTCAAAGGTAGTTTCAAAGTCATTCATATCTGATAATACTTATTTTTACAGATAATACTTATTTTTATTTTATTTTATACCAGTTTACAGTTCCGCTCCTCTCTTGGCCACAAGTATCTCAGAGAACATTTGTGCATCACTAGGGAGCCCAAAAGAAGAGAGAAAGAAGTTGGCATAGCCATAAGGACAGGAGTAAAACTGACTGGGTGTTATCACAGCTGATATTCCATGTACCCTAAAGTAACTACAGTACAAGGCTTCCTTTTTGCTCTTATTTGTCAATATACATTCAACTTCAATTCTATTTTAAAAACAATTTACACTTAGGTAAAACCGGCTGTTGGAGAATAATCATATGGCAGAATGCTGGTACCCTGAGCAATATTCAGTTTGGCCCATAATTAGATATGAAAGAAGGGAGTGGTTAATCTTTGCATACTAGCAGAGCCAAGGAACACAAGGATTTGCTGAGGCCCAGGAACAGCAGGCAGCAAAGCTACAGTTCCCAGCAGGGCTGCAGGAGAGCAGGCTGCCCAGCACTAAACTAAAACCCAAAAACCCATCACTCAGTATCTCCTACCAGCTGAAATCTGCAAACCACAGATAGCAAACCACATTTACAGTAACACAGATCCAACACAAAGGTGTGTCAAAATAACACTATCACTATGTTCAGATTCAGTCCCCTTCCCTAGAGGTGACAGAGCCATTAAACCAATATTCCTTGGTAAGAAAAACAATACTCAAAGCTGAGCAAAGCAAGACTTGTATTTTCCCTTTAATCCACTGAAAGTTTTCCTTTCTACCACTCTGATACAACAAGATCAGAAAAGTGAGAACATTCAAACTAAGCTGGATTGAGAAGATCAATACAGTTAAGTTTGGCACAGCTGGCCAGGGGCACTTTTTGCAGGAAGCATTCACATGGACAGCAAACTGGGTTTTCAGCACTTGCCCTGGACAGAGGGAGTTTGTTCCCACCTTGCTGTCACCCTGACCCTCCCTGCCACTACTGAGCAGATTGTCCTGCCCATAAACCAGCTCCAGTGCAGCTCTCAGCAGAGGCAGGGCTTTCTCAAACACACCTACTGCATTCATCACTGGGACACCAACAAATGGCTTTCTGCTCTGGCACTAAATTGCTTATTGGCCTCTTAGATAAATGCAATTTAATTAGACTAAATTATTTTAAATAATTCTAGTACTGGGCAGGCTTTACTCCCTAAAATAGCAGAATAAACTCCCCAGATCTCTTGAGCACGGAAAGCTGTGAACATCACTGGAAACAATGCAAGCAGATGAGCTCACTAGTGTGACTAGACTTGGGATAGATTTGTTTGTTTGTTATTTTGTTTGTTGGGTGGGTTAATTTTTCTGTATTTGGTACCCTCTTTAACTTCACTCTGAGGACATATCTGACATACCTCCAAGTCAGAATAACAGCAGTTTTGTAGGGAGATATTAGGCCTTAATAAATCAACATGTTTAGCTGGAGTAAATACAAACAAGCTTTGAGGAACACAAAAACTGCAGGTTTGAAAAAGCAAGGTTTCAAGACAAGCATGGGTTGAAGACAACTGCTCTGACTTTGCTTTAGAGTAATATTATGACCAAATTGTGAGAGTGAGACAAAAAAATCAGCTGTACCTAAAGGAGATTTCATAGCTCCACATGGAGAACTCAGGGCCTGTTACTGTGTTTTTGTTACAGAAGGATGAAATAAACACAAATTTGCAGTTGCCCTTTGAGTCTGGTACCTACCCCCAAACCAAACCCTACCTGCAGTTAGTTGCCACAGCACTAGCAGGCAGCTGGATATTGAAAGGCACTACAGTAGCCATGTGGACAACGACGTGTAATTTTTTTATAATGAAATATCCACTTTTTTCCCCTCATTTTTAAGGGGATTATCTGTCCTGTGGATAATCATGGCCGTTCAAAACTGAATTTAGCCTCCAAGTCTTCTCAACAGCAACTTTCAGCCAGACTATTGTGATAAAGTCGAATCAGGAAAAAGAAAGCAGACGCAGCAAATTATTCCAGTAGTAACACCAGCTAAATTGCTGTGCAGCTTTTATGGTTTGACTAATTGTCTCATTAAGGCACATTTCTGATCACTGAAATGGATCTCAAGTATTATTAATCACTGAAAAAACAGTACCACTAAGAGCCTCTCTGCCTCCTATCCTTGGCACTCTTTGCAATGGAAAAGGCTCAGGGACTCCTGTTGATTGGAGCCCCACTGCTGCACAGTTGGCAGCCAAATACTAATGTACTAATGGCACAATAACCCAATATAACTAAAATAGTTATGCCTTTCACAGTAACAATCTCTTATAACATGATTAAGCTCCATCATGTGCCTTTCCTTGTGTTTTGCAAATGGCTCAAAAAAATCTGACAATTTTTCCAGTAATTTCTTCAAAAGAGAGGGAAAATATATATAAAATTCATTAGCTATCAAGAAACAAATTAAAAATGTTTGATAATTTTTTTTTTTAAATGAAAACTGCAGCAAGCACAGGCTGCACGGCAGCATGGTTGTGTGGCACCCAGGGCACTCCCCCTTGCAGAACACACCTCCAAAGAATGGCTTTGGCTCAGTTATTTGCAGGCACTTCAATGAACCTGTGATTAGGAGCTGGTTTGCCCTGGGCTACCTCTCTTTACCTGATGGAGAGAGACACCTCCAAAAGGCAGTTCAGATCTCTATGAAGTACACACTGCAGCATCTCTGGGCTCCTAATCCAGGTACTTCATTGGTGTTTGGTTTGAAACAACTTTAGGAAAGATGAAGTTTCTTCCTCATATAAGGAGCACATTTAAAAAGGAGCAAACCGGCATTATCCAAGACACCACTGATCTCTTCATTCTCAGCAAACAGGAGGACTTTGCTCTTGGCCAGCACTTCCAGTGGCTGCACAAGCCATACACTGCAACAGGACAGTTCCCCTTACCAGAGAGGCCTGTAGGTGTTTATCCCATGCATTGCCATATTAAAGATAGCAGGCACTTGAGTTCCAAGCAGCTAATTTTCAGGAGCCTAATGCAAAAGCATCACAGTTATTGCTGCAAGAGATATGGACTTTAATGGTTATCAGTTCGATCAAGCAGAAAAATAGACCTGCAAAGGTCTGGGAGCTCTTCTGTGGAGATGGAAGTGGTGCATGGGAAGGAAATTACAATGGTAATCCTCAGTATAGGCTCCTTCAAGTGAGAGACAAGATACATCACTAATTTTAAATTAATTTATGATTGATTTGAAATGCAGTCATTGTTTGCTGCAGCTTTCAGTTTTGATCAGTTTTGCAAGGCAGTTTTAAGAAAAGACAGGGTTGTTCTGCACCAACACACAGGCACTTTTCAGGCACATAAACATTTGCTCACATATAGGTATATATGCAAATGTGCCCAGGAATGACCCACCCAAGTCCTATGAAGTATAGCCAGAAACATTGCAAACAAGTGGTCTTTGTTGTAGGCTTTGGAATTATTCTGGACAACAGAATGTGGCTACAGAGATCTCCTTCCCTTTGGGCTTTGTTACAGAGACAGGTGCCACAAAGCTGAAATCTGCATAAATCTATTGAGCTCCTGAGCTGTGCGATATTATGCTCACCATGACAAATATTGTTTTACTGATGAGTCTAATGAGGGACTTCAGGATTGTGATAAAGGCCTAATGAAATAAAAATGGAAGTAAAACAAAAACAATCACACTTCACGTAGCATATCCCTCATTTTTTAATGTACATAAATATCAGAACGGTAATGCTGAAAAGAAGGAAAAACACTAGGGTTTTCTTTCCTGGCGCTCCCTTCAGAAGCTATTTATGAGCAGTCATAAAATAACATGCACCCTCAGATATATTTTCCTGAAGCCTGTAGAGTTTTGTCTAAGCAAAAGCTTCAGAATATGTGTGTGTAAATAAATTAAAGACTGTCTGGTTTATAATGAGAAGGGTGTATTGTGTTATAAATATTGCAGAGCACATTAAATAAACATGGTCACATATGACCAGGTATCTATTAAATGAGCACATCACAGGAGAAGTTAATTATCTAAGAGTGTAACTAGGAACCGTTTAGAATCACTGGAGATTAAGTTGCTTTATTTGTGTTTATCTTTCCTTCTGAATAGGCAGTAGGTTGTTGCAGTGAAGAGTCCCTACGCAACACAGAGCTTCAGCTCTTCATCAACTCAAAGATGACAGTTTTGTCAACACCAGTTTGAAGTCAGGATAAGCCCAAAATTTTAATCAATGTTAATTTGTGCAAAATGGGTTGGCACAAAACAATATTTTAAGATGTAAAACTGCAAAATATTTACAGATACCAGATGCTGTTCAAGGGAAAAGAAAACTTTAATGCTAAGTATGTATTTGCCTCACATATTGCAGCTTTAAAAAGTATATAAGGACTTCTTCAAAACTGATCTGTAGTGTAAGAGACTAGTATCCTGAGAGTAACATACAACTGTACCATAGTAATAAGATTTTTCTAGACTTGACAAGCTATTGTGTTTCAGTCCACATGCAAAAGCATCAGTGTTGATGGTTTTTCTTGGGTCATGAAACTCACAAAGAAAACTGTCCACTATTCCTCCTATACTAAATAGCCAACATTGCAAACACAGACTAATTAAGGATATGTTTGGGCAAACTGCTGTAACACAAAGAAAGACTGATGAAGAAGGATTTAATCACATAAAATTATTGAAAGCTAGATAAAGCCAATCCCCTTAAGTTACTTAAGTACTGCTTAAACCCTGTAATTAACATATAGTAATAAATATTTCATCTTTAACAAGCCTACTGGGAGCAGTTTGTTAAACATTTATTGCTAGTCATGGGAAATTATATACAGTCATTTTGTCATGTTCTATATTAGACATTTTTATTTTATCCTCTTTATTTTACCCCCAGCAGTGGGCACACTAATTTGGGGAAATATAATCGTTCTTCTAATGTGTATGAAACATACTCTTCCTTCATATGTCTTTTGGCTTTTTCTAATTAAGTTTACCCTTGCAAAGTCTTGGCCAGCACACAGTGGCTGCTCACATTTCCTCCCCAGCCTCTTCTGGGGGAACTGACTCACTCCAGATAGGGGAGCTTTAGTGGGAACCCCAGCAAAATGACCCAGGACATCACTGCAGAACTGACCTCAGCCTGGGCAAGGTCACTGGGGCAGCAGAAAGAACCAGGTCTCCCCTGTGGCACAGACACAGAGTGCCAGGGGTGTGTTTCCAGGCAGCTTTGAGCACTGACCTGTACTTTTTCCTTCAGCCCAAGCAGCATCACAGGTGCATGGGGAGTTCTGTGAGAGCATTAAACATCACTGCCCTTCAACCAAGTCTATGTGCAGACATACTGCAGGTGGAATTCCAAGTGAAATGCAGTCACTTAAACCAGTACTAGAACAAACCCATTATAGGGATAATCTTAAACCTCCCAAGGAAAATAATCAAGAGCCAAGCTGAGCTCTCACACAAACCCCCGCCTCTTGTGGCAGGCTGAATGCATCCTCTCCTGAAGCACAGGAGAATTTCACATTGTCTGTGTATGACACGGGCAGAAAGTGTGTGCTTTTTTCATAAGAGTATCAGTATCAGAATTTATGGGCTACTGAACAGGAAGTAAAGATTTCTGAAATTATAATTCAGGGTTTCACACAGTATCTTTAATGATGACTACAACTGTTTTCCCCTCTAAACAAATTAGGTTTCCATTTGCCATTAATGACTGAATCACTTAAGTATCACAAAGGAACTGCCTGGTGCACTTTTTAATAATTGAAAACTTTGAGGAAATCCATGAAACATTTTCAATCAAAGCTAATAATTCTCTAAAATATTATTTTTCCTGAATAATTACTCCTTTTGTTCTTTTATTCCTTTTGGATAATAGCTTATATTTTAAATAACGGCATTAAAAAAACCTGAAGTAACTGTTAAGAGGCTTCTAAAACCAGAAGCGGTTTCAATGTTACAAAGCATGAATTAGAAAAGAAAAAAATATTCATGTTTCCTTTCAGCAAGTATGCTGAATTTCTATTTTAGACTGCATGCTGTTCCCTGATATCTTACACCAATGATTAAGAAAATGAACTCACTCAATCTCTGCCCTCTTTCTGTATAAATATGAAGAAAAACTTTCAATTATCTTTTTAATCAGTAGAGTCCATGAAATCAAGACTCCTATACACAATTGGACTTTGCAGAACTACTCACAGCCAACAGGAACAAAGAAATAAAAAAACTCACAAAACTTTTTAATCAGACCTAATAGGAATCTTGAACACCATATTGTATTTATTCTACTCAGTAACCGTTACTACTCAAGAATAAGGTCAGAAAGATATATGCAAAATTACCCACATCTGCAAGGATTTTTTGGGTGCCTAAAATGATGCTTTTTCATCAGCACAGAAAGGTTGTATGACAGGTACTGAAAAAATCTCCAAGACCTGCAATTTTGTCCACAGGACATGGAAGGAGGGAGAAGTAGAGGTTCAGTGTCTGTCCATCCCAGCAGGTCTCACCTGAGGATGATGGCTGCAGCCTGGAAAAATCCAGGTTATTCTATTCCTCTCCCTAGGAAAGGAGATTTAATTTTTTAAAGTGTTTACTTTGTTGGGTTGTTTTGGGGTTTTTTTTGCAAAAAGAATAGAATGCATTTCTTTACCACTAACAGGTCCCCTCATGTTTCCCAAAGCAGCCCCACTGCACTCACACTGCAATATTTTACACTGCAAGTATTTTACAGCCTGAGCAGCTTTTGCCACTGGCTCGCCTCAGAAATCCACAGTTACAATCCAAAGGTGTGTGTGCTTTACTCCAGGCCTGACAGTCCTCAGCAGCTCTGGCAATAATTTGAAGAACAGTGTTCTCTTCACCCCACAGACAAGGTTTCCCCACCCAGTTCCCATCTCTTACCTGCCCATACTCAGCCCAAGTATCTGGGAGCCTCAGGCCTCTTTTCCCTCCTGAGCCTTTCCCAGCAGCCATCCTCAGCCTTGCTCCCTGCACCTTAACTCCGTAAAACAAGGTGAAATGCTTGAGGTATTTAGGGGAGGACAGCAAATTAGAGAGATGGGCCAGCTGCCAGCACAGGCTGGGCTTTAACCCCCACAGCACGCAGGCCAGTGCCATCAGCAGTAATTAATTATCCCCACTGCACTGGGCTGCTCCTTAGCCTGGCAGGCTTAGCCTGATGCCCCTCATCGCATCCCAGCCCAGCACCAATCCGAGGAGCTGCCTGGAAAATCAAAACATTCTGAACTCACTGCACCAATATAAAAGACAACAGTGACTCTTTTCTTCCATCTTTGACCAGACTTGTTTACTTTACAAATCTATTCTATCTGCTTTTAGGGCTATTCCGGCTTTATGTGAGTACTGAGTGTGCCTCTATTTCATGCTTTAAACAATGTTTGATTGGTTGTCATCTATGCCAACAGCAATTAAAAGATGAAGATATAGATTTATACACACATACACACCCCCATATATATATATATACACATATATATACACATACATATATATATATATATGTGAAATAATAGAGTAGAGGTTCCCGAGCTTTCATTTTGTTGTTATCCTTGGCAGCAGTGGGTATTCCCAGCTCTGTATCACAGGCAGCACATCTGCTGATTGTGCACCCAGGTAAGAGCTACCTAGAGCTCTTGGAAAGGCAGCCAGAGAGTCTAGCAAGGGATACTTAAAACAAAACCAGACAACAGTCCCCAAGGCACACATTTTCATCTATTCAGTTCAAACAATGCACACACATTCCTGTTTTTTTTGTCTAGTCTCATACATTAACTTTTACCTCCTGGAACAAACAGAACGGTTTCTTTACTGGAGAACAGGTTACTCCTCTGCTCTGTCACAGACTCTGACTGTATCACGGGCAGAGCAAGGGTTTCCATCAAGCACACTCCTGCTGGAATGAAGAACAGTGGCAGAAGCTGATTGTCTTAGCAAGTCTTGCTGCTGTGGGCATGCACAGCATGGTGTGTCCCCAAGTAGATGAAGTGAACTCACTCTCACATTTGCTGTTTTTTCCAAATCACAAAGCTGTCATTTGAATTTCAGTGCCAACTTTTTTCACAAGAGGTCTATATAATCGTTCAGTCCTTGTCAAACATGAATCTTTTAATTAATTTACCATCTCAAAGCTGAAGACACAAACTGTTAAGAGAAATTATTTCCAATGTTTAAAAATTAGAGACATTAATTCCAGTCTAGCTCCAGTATTTTTATTAAAAACTCTCCTTGAAATAAAAATGCATTAATGTGTTATGTCAAAAAATTAGCAAATAATAAAACAAAATGTTCTAATATAACCTCAATGTTATTGTCAATTTTGACTCAATGATTTTGAATAATTATCTTTTGCTAGTCCAAGTGCTGTCTACGTCACTGCTTCTACATTTAAATAAGCCACCATTGAGGAAACAAACAGAAAACAGAAAAATGAGCTGTCCTAGCACTCTTACAAATGGAATGTTAATATCCCCACTCAAAGGAGAAATTGTCAAAAAGAACAGCCATAACAAAGAATTTTCTTCTTATGTACTTTTATTTTATTGCATTTTTTTACACCTTTGATGGAATTTTTATGCAACTATTATGTCACAATCTATGATACACAATGAGAATGAAAATCTGTCATTTACCATTTATATTCCTATGTTAATTTTGTTTTCTACCTCTGCATATACTGTGGCAAAAGTGCATGTATCATATTTCATGCAGCACCGACTGCCTTATGCAAACTGAGAATACAGCAATATTTAGCTGCACTCAAGTCTTGCTAAAGAAACAAACATTTGTAAAAGCATTAAAATATTTTGGGTGATGGTTACTGTCTATCAGCTTAGTGTTTTGAGCTATAGAAATGGACAGATGTTATTTGTGGCTGTCAACTGTAGTACTTTCCAAGTTCATTAGGTTTTCAAAGACTGAATTAGCTTAAATGTTTCAGTGAGAGAAACACTGAGTTAGAGAAACAAGCCCAGGACAAGCAGCCTGATTTAAAAGGATGCTACAGACTTTCACAAACATTAGACTAAGTTCAGTTCTGGATGCCATGGTAAGTACCTTACCACATCATTTCTATGCTCTGACAGAATTATTTCTTCACCATCGTGGCCTATCCAAGCAAAATAAAAGGACAATACAAGGCACACAGGCCTATTTGGAAACCTGCCTGGGTATGTAGTACCTGATCATAGCTAAAGGTTTTAATTGCAGCTTTTTATTTTGATGAGACAAGAAGCTTTCCAGCATCACCCGACTCTCTGAATCAGACATAAACTACTATGCTTCCTTATGTCACAGTCCATACAGCAGCAGCAGGACAAAACAGACTCCCAGAGCAAAAGCATGTCCAAGGAGCATGCTCAGGACAGGGAAGTGGAGATGAGGTGAAGCCTCATCGCTGTGTTTTCCAGTCACTTGTTATGCTGTCTCCAGGTGGCTGCTCAGGACATCCAGCCTGACCCTCAGGGCACTGCTGGGACACAGGGCCTTTGTGCAGCTCCTTCCAGCTCCCTGCCCCAGCACGGGCGTAGGCATCCGTCTGCACCCCACTGACACTGCTCACCTCACCATTCCTTCTGCCAGCCAGTACAAAGAGGGAAAAAAAGCCTCCTGCCACTGCATAGGTTAGTGCTGCAGAAACCTGCAGTCACAAGGTCCACTCAGAGCCAAGTTCTCCTGGGGCAGAGGGAACAGGACTTCTGACAATACCAGCTCTTATGACAAGAAAGGAGAGGAAAGCTGGGCTCACCTGCCTTCTAGCGCTGTGGAAGAACACAAGCAATGGTCCTCAGACCACCCTGCCATCCAGTGCCTCCCCAGAAGCCAAGCACTACTTCCCAGCAAGAGAAACAGCCCCTGCTGCTGTCTCCCCTCCAGCACTTGCTGTATATCAGCCCCATGACGCAGAGCAGCCCTTGAGGTGGTTCACTTTTATGTCCGTACTGAAAGTACATGGCAATTGAGATCCCAATTGACAGATAAACATAAGGGACCAAAAAAAATTAATTACTACTTGTGCAAAACCACAGCATGTGCCTTTGGTAAATCAGAAGCTGTTGTTTGCCCACCTTCCTCTAAAAAAAAAGGGTGAGTAAATCAGGAATAGACACTTCATAGCTGGATTAGTATCAGCAAGGTGATGTGAGGTAGGGAATAGCACTGGACAAAGCAGAAAACCTACTGCTTGTTGAAAAAACAGATTTCTCATCCAAACATGATCTTGGAATGGTCAAAGAAAAGCAGACCTTAGTAGTACGGCGAGGGAAAGACTGTTCATCCAAAACAAGGGTGTTTACAGGATCCCAAAGCTCCCTAATACCACACAGCATGAAAGCAGGCAGCCCAGGAAGTGGGAGCACCTCTTACTTCTGAAGTCATTTGGTGCTAAATTCTCCTGGTGATCACCCATTGGTCTGTCAGCTGTGGTCTCATGTACACTTCTACCCTCTTCAAGTATACCCAAACAACCTTTTCTTGGTCCCTTTTACTTCTGCCCTTCTTGACCTCCTAAGTGGTTCACACTACTTACTGTTATCCTCCAGGTGAAAAACTTCGTAATGTGACTCCCTGTTTCCAGCCTCCTCCTCCTCACATCTCCAGGTTATCTCACTATCTCCTTCCAACAAACACAGCTGGTACATTTCTCTACCAAAGCCATCTACCAACTCTGCTTTTCAGTTTCATTACTCTTCTCTGATACATAGACAGAAATAAGTAATTTCTTGTGGTAATGCCTCTTGTGTGCATGTCCATGGTGCTGTCCATGTCTGCTGTACTTACAGTAATCAGACAGTGCCCACAGACTGAGATATGAGCCTCACCGAGCCACACACTGCATCCTGGGATAGGAGAAGCTTCTTGTGTCAAAGGGGTCCCAATTTAAATAGACAAGTGACAAAAAACAGTGGAAGGTAAGATGGAATTGTTTCTTGCTTATAAACTAGGGAGCAAGATACAGAGTAATGAAGTCAGCTGCTGGATCCTTTTATTTGATAAAGCAAAAATACATAATTTTCAGTATTCTCCCCACTTTCCTTCTGGATGCAGGTGTTTTGAGAGACTACCAGTCAGAGACAGGTCAGGGCCCTACAGTTAGAATGTCTTTCCCTCAAAGGCCTCCAGGTTGAAAGCTGTATCCAAGAACCTTCTGAGCGACACCAGATGCATGTTCTTGTTGCCTGTGGCAGCTGCAGCAGCAGGCTCTCGGCCAACATACCTTCATGACAAAAAGAATTGGGCAGACACATGAGATGAGAAGAGACACTATTTTGACAATAACAAGCATGAGAACATGCTGTTTAATGCATTCAAGTCAGCTTGGCAGATTTGGATATTTAGTCATCAATCTTTCTTAAATAAAAATCAGTCTAAGTTGTACCAAGTTATACCTTCTGGTCTGCTTCCCTCTCTTTCCCCCCTCCCATCACTGTTAAGCTGTGTCTTCTCCCCATCCCTCCCAGGGCAGCCAGGTACACTGTCTCATAATTAGATAACTTGCTTTTGGCAATGAAGACTCTCATTCCTTTGACAGCTGCACAGGCAGATCTGAGAGTCAATCATCTAAAATAAATGCAAAGGTGCCTGGATTGAGCTCTTACAATAGCTGTTTCCTGCAGAAACCTAACAGCTGGACTGAAATTCTTAAAATAACAGAATCTTAGCCAAGAGAGTTAAGCGCTGTGTTAAGTAACAATAGATATAGACCTAGTTGCTACTGATTTCTTTTAGATCTACAAGGAGGAGCAATATGTGCATCTTGTACTTCAGAAATAGTAGTCTAGATTTTCCCCTCCTTCACCCAAGAACCCAGACTCAGACGTTTTGATTTGTGAAGAACCTGACTTACCCATGAATACCTGAAAACAACCCCAACCAAGTTTAAAAGCAAACAAAACAGCCCAGGAGACACCAATTGTTTAAAGTCTCATACCAGATGGGTCGAGTGTGGTTCACAATAGTGCGGAAACGAGGTTTGACATAATCATAATATCCACTGTTTTTGTGCTCCTCCTGACACCAGACTAGATCAGCAGTTGGATACTTATCAAGTTCCTCTTTCAGCAAGTCAAAGGGGAATGGTGAGATCTGGAAAAAGAGAGTAATAGTTGCCAAGGCTTCCTCTTATGTGGTATTAGCCCATGGCAAGTCATTACTTTTCCATGGAGAGTGACTCATGTTTCTCTAATTGACTGAATGCTCAGAAACAAATACACAAGTATTTTATAGTTGTATTAGTATGAACAGAAGTAGTTCATAGTCTAGATCACCTGCACTCCTACAGCTTTTTTAGTGAAGTAGCTGTAGCATGTCCTTAATCAGTGAATGACAATATACCATCAAAGTGTACTATTCACAACATTAGCAGACTGCATATACAAATTTAAGGTGCTATCATATTGTAATCTTCATTTTGTTATGTTGTTCTGGAAAAGTCATCAAGCTTTCTGGATCTCATTGTCCAGTATGCTATTGACGTGTTCGTTCTTCACAAGGCCACAAAGGAGTAGAATATGTCTTGTAAGATGCTAAGTGCTAGAAAAATGCCATCACCATCAATTCTAGAAGGGGTGTCTATTTAAAATCAGGATCAGGGAGCTCACCTGTTCAAGTCTGGTTATAGCTACTTGTTTCTCCAGGTCTTGGTTCTTTCTCTCTTTCACAAGGTCATAGTAGACTTTTCCTGTGCAGAAAATCACTCGCTTGACCTCATGTGGTGCCTGGGCTGCCAGCCCATTCTCAGGAATCACACGTTGGAAAGTGGTACCTAGTTGGAGCAGAAATTAGAAACAGTGCTGTCAACAGACCCGACATTTCAATAAAGCAGCCCAAGAAACAGTCCTTTAGTCCTTTACTGAGCAAGCAGCAGGTTACAGTGATCAAAGGGCTCTCCTGCCTCTCTGGTCCTATTTTTCAGACTGGTAACTTGGCTAAAGTGACTTTCAGCAGCTCTGTTTCAAGAAGTTAGAAGGTTATCAATAATCCAGTCTTTCACAATACTTATATATACATATAAACAGTAGACTGGGTTTCAGCTTTGTGCTGTGTATTACATCTTCACTTTTAAATTAATTGGACAGCTCAACTTTTCTTCCATTTTGGGGTTCTTTTTCAGAGAATCACCTGAAATAATATTTCTTCTTTCCAAGATTATCTCAACCATGTAACATTAATACAGTTTTAGGAATTTCAGAATATTCTATAAAAACAAAACATATCCATAATGCAACTAAATCTGGCAGCTGCAGAAATATTTACCCAAGCACACACATTACTGCTGTATATTTGATTTAAACCTCTGTTTGAGAGCTAAAACAACAATAGCCAAAGCAAGAATTAGCACAGAGCTGAGCCATATGTATAAATGCTAAAGCACCAGTACCATTTCAGATGCATATCTTAACTGCTATCACCTCCCAGGAGTACAATTTGCTTGGGATATGTGAAACTGGAAGAAGGACTTGATGATCTGAAAGATCCTTTTCTTTGCTCTCATATATGATTGAGTAGAACTACTTCCACATTAAACAACTGCAGGGTAGCAGACAGCAGCTCAACTTCCTATTCTGAATCAGCACACCCACTTACCAGGAGAATAAACTCCTTTTTGAACCATTGATCTTGGGGAAGAAAAGCAACAGCACAAACCTATCAAAGAAGAACTGATTTATGTCAGAATTATCCTGTCCCACTGAAGTGCAGAATTCATCATTAAAAAAGACTGAATCTGTGCTTCATTGGGTCAGCTGGAGTCAGTCTTCCTCTCAGCTATTAAAAGCAGAGCAAAAAGGATTAGCTGAGAGTCAGAAACACTTTATTACCTTCTGTCCTCTTCAGCAGAAACATGAAAGTATAGCAAAATTCAATGTTAATTTGGAGTTTAGCCACTATTGAGATTAGCCTGAAGTAGAGGGGACTCCCAAGACAAAGTGACAAATCACAAAGCCTACAGAACTCCTAATCTGACCCATTCAACAAAGCTTTTAAACAGTAATAAAAACAGTAAACGCCTTTGCTTGAGAAGCAAATTTAATGCTTACAAAAATAAGATAATACAATATTTAAGCACACTTACACAGTGTAAGCTGCTTTTAAAAAACTGAGCAGTTGCTTTCTTCTGACAGCAGCTAAGACCCTCACTGGAACTGGAGACAGACCAGCACACCTCTGCCCACATTCTCACTCTGAACAGTCACTTTAATCCCTCATTACATGCACTGCATTTCACAATGCCACTCCAACATAGTCTAACCAGTGCAGTGTTTGGTATTCCCCCTGCCTTTACTGTGTATCTCTTGGTGCTGACAGCATGCCAACAACAGCTCTGAACTCACTGATCTCACTGTAGATCACTGGTGTGACACAGCAGCCCCAAACCAAGCATCGTAACAAGAACTAGGCACATTATTCTTCCAAATTACAACCTATCCCATAACCATAGTCTTGGGATCAGGAGGCATGGGCACTACAAAGAATTAAATTTTTTATATGAAGAGAAAAAAGAGTAGAGGGACATAGTAGCCTCTTGAGAGGAAACTCCCTGCAGAGACAGATATGCACTTTCCATTAAGATTAATGGCTGTTTACAAGATAAACCTGTTAAAATTAAGAATCTATATGTGAAAGCAAATTATTCAGCAAAAAGTCCCTGCTAGATCTCACTATGACAACTACACAGAAATTATGCCAAAAGAAAAGATAAACTCTGCAGAACAGATTCTGTTCTTCACAGTCTGACATGCCACTTGGTATAGCTAATTATTTTCCCACAACACTTTGAGGTGACCTACCAGACACCATTTCATCAAAACTGGATTTAGCTTCTGGATGCCTCAGCAGTGACTTGGGTGTCAAAACAATCAGCTGTAAGACAGAAATTTTTCAAAACACTCAGGAACTGCTATATCTCCATTACACATGCAACATTTGTAACACCGTGCATACAAAACCCACAAAATTAATTATATAGAATAAATTAACATGAATAGCAAACACAGTAAATTATTTTTCCTGTTTTGAAAGCCATGAAAGTTTCAAAATTATTCAGAAGATTTAGCTAGCTTACTCCTTTTACAGGTTCTCAAAACTCACTGCTTATTCTTCTTTTTAACAACAAAATCAAATCACAGGCTATGAACCAGTAAAACATTCAACAGTTGTATCTTGGGTCTTTGAAGTTCCAGCAATTAGACATGCAGATGATAGTTCTACAACCTGTAAGCTACATCATTAATATCTTGACAAGGTCATCCAAAGATCTGCACAGCCAGATGGAAACAAAGCTGAAAATCAAGTTTTAGAGCCACAGTAAATCAGAGCAGAGCTTCTTTCCATCAAACTGGCAACTTCAACCTGTGTTCAGTTAAGGTTTTTCACCAGCAATCCTTATTCTTTTCAGCACTGTGTCACATGCAAAGGCCACTCCTTGTCTGAGGGCTAATTTACCTGGAATAATCAAGTCCATTAAGATAACCTTACCGGCTTTCTGAATGGCAGCAAGATCTGCCTTCGGAGGACATGAAAGTAATTGGCTGGAGTTGAACAGTTCACCACAATCCAGTTGCAATCATATAGCTGGGAAACTTCAAACTCCTCAGTGAACTCCTGAGAGAAACATTAAAGGCATTAGGAAAATGTCTTAAAAAGCAGAAGAAAAACCTTGAAAGCCATCCTTCCATTTCTGATTTTCAGCAACTCCCTTCCTCAAAAAATTTATTTAGCAGCTCTCAGCTGAGATTGTTTTATTAGCTAGGGAAGCATCCCTACAAATAATTTCTTTCTGTTTCTACTTCCTAAAAATTGATGCAAATAAACACAAAAAGTTTCCATTAATACAGAAAATATAGGAATTCCAGGAATGAAGACTGAGGAGGACTAGGACATCAGCAGATGGAAGAAAGAAAATAGAACTGCTTTGAAAGAACGTTAAACTATAATTAAAATTTTGAGTGTACAGTTAGCTTTCACTCTCTCTCCCATCCTGTAGAGCTATGTACTTTATCTGTAGAAGTGACCAATCTATGAAAGTCTTAGCCCAATCAAAATTAGAAGTTCCCCATTTCCATACTCCTAGCAGTACAATTTAGTTCCACTGCAAAGAGCCAGGGTAGTCTCACTTGACGTCCTTTAGAAATTGGCTAGGGACACCTATTTACAGTACACACAGCAATATAAAGAAGCAGGATCACTGGCCCTGAGGAAGAGCCATAAAAAGATCATGATGCCAGAGATTAATTGTATGTGACCCCAGCTTTCCAATGACCAGCAATGCTGCATACTTCCATTACTTTTACTGGGATCAAGTTAATGTTGCACCAAGACTTGAAGCTAAATCCTAACTGCTATACCCAGCTAAAAGGATGCTACTAACAAAAAAATCTCTGGGATGTGAAAAGCAAGGAAAGGACTAAACTACTTACTGGATAGGCATCAGAATCATCATTGCTCATCTGCAGAAACCTCTCAGGTCTGGCTGATGAATGCTCTGGACCCTGGTAAAGGTATTATTTAAAACCATGTTAAAGAGCCAAATGAGCAGTTGGACACCAGTCTAGATCACTCACTGCATGAGTACCGCCTGTCCCAGCTGCACACCTGCCCCCAGCCAAAGGCACCAACAGCAGCACTGAGAGAGAGGACACACCACAGAACAGGAATTCCTCATCTTCTGTTTCCACATGGAGATTTGGTTTCATATGTATTTCCAATGTTTCTACCAGCTGCAAGTGATTTCTACCCTCAGTCTAGCTGCACAATAAAGACCAGTGGAAAGGCAGTGGGTCCATGTGGGCACAACGATGACCTTGCTAATGAGAGCAAACAGGAGCACAAGGAATGTCAGGAAAAGAAACACTGGGTGCCTCAGAGTTCTGCAGTGACTCACACTTCGTGCATGCTGAACCAGAGCAGACTCAAAGTTAACTGCTGACTACTTTTGCTGTATTTGCAAGAAAAGCAGGCACAGGATCTCTCCCACTATTGTTCACTGTTCAGTACAGGACCAAATACCTGGATGAATGCTTTAGCTAAAATGGATCAAAATATACACACACATTATCTGCCAGACTAACCTATGATTAATTTCTGCCTCCTTGGGGGATATTTTATGTTCTGTCATTACTGAACACTCCCATGAACTGTCTCACTAGCAGTACCCATGGCAATTACTTGAATTGCACAAATGCTGTTAACTCCATTTTACATTAGGAAAACATGCATGCTGGCCACAGAAATTATCAGGAATAAGGAATGTAACAGAATCTGTTATTTTTCCTTTTCATGTCCCCGTTTATAAAGGATCGGAGAAAGCTGTGAGGAGTGTTAGAATGTAATGTGCTTTTTCATGTATTGCTATTGCTGATAGCCTTGGCTTGTTGATGTGACAGGTACCCTTAGGAAGGGGTTTCATTTTGCACACAGCTGTAAAGTATTTTAACCCAAAGACAAACTATTACACCTCTCAACTCTCTCCATGTCTCCTAAGCTAATAATGTTCATAAAAAGATTTTTTTCTTTATACGGTTATCTTTCATCATAAGTTCCTCTGTTGAAATCTTAATACATGATCTCCAAAATCAGTCATTATTCTGACAACTAGTAATCCACCTTGATTGAACACATCATCCTTCCTAATTCCAAGTGCAGGATTCCAGATCCATAGTAGGAACACAAAGATAATCAGAGGAGTGGAGCACCTCTCCTATGAAGACAGGCTGAGAGAATCAGGATGATTCAGCCTGGGGAAGAGATGGTTCCAGGGAAATATTTTACAGCACCTTCCAGTACCTAAACAGGACCTGTAAGAAAGCTGGAGAGCAACTTTTCACAAGGTCAGGTAGGAGCAGGACAAGGGGAAATGGCTTTAGGCTACAAGAGAGCAAGTAGAAGTTTGATACAAGAAAGAAAATCTTTACTGTGAGGGTGGTGAGGCACTGGCACGGATTGCCTAGAGCAGTTTTAGATGCCCTGTCCCTGGAAGTGTTCAAGGCCAGCCTGGATGGGACTCTGAGCAGCCCTAGGTCTAGGTCTAGGGAAAGGCACCCTGCCATGGTGAGAGGCTTTGAGCTAGATTTTCTCTACAGTCCTTTCCAACAAAAACCATTCTATGACTCCATGATTCAGTCTGCTTCATGGACTAAGGAAATTCAAAGGAAAAAAACATTCTATTGGCAACAAAGGTATAACACAAATAGCCTAGAGCTGTGCCTTATATCACTGCTCCTTTGAATTCTGCCTCTGCTTTTGAGGTGCCAAATAATCTGGTCACAGACAAGAAACTTGAGAGCAAGGAACAAAGCTGCACAAAACTATGGTGCACAGTAGCAGCCCAGTTTATTGTAGCACCTCTGATGTTCACATTTGCTGTAAATGAAATCCTGCATTAAGCACGGCACACACAGCACAAACCCAGTGCTTCTCAAGCACACTGGAGTCAGTACACTGGGAACAGAGATGTTACCAGCAAACAATTACAGGACAGGCAGGTGAGGCTTCCCCATCACTCACACACTGCCCCAGCAACAACCTCAGTCCAGAGCCTCAGTGTTCACATCTATCTTCAGTTTCTGTGCTGATACCACCAATCAGACTACCAGCAACTGCTGCGTGGGATGGGGTAGGGTTTATTTCTGCTGTGACCACCTATCCAGTGAGACCTATACTGAATCCATTAGCTATTTTCAGATGAGTCCCCAAGGAGCCACTAGGCTGCAGAGTCTTTCAATCACAGCCAACTTGCCTGTGAATGCATGACCTAGAGGTGAAGGGATCCATATCCCATTAAGAATCCTTCCCCAAATCATCTTGTCCCCAACACTGTAGTTATAGAAAGACTAGTCCTCCTGTAATGAAAAGGTCCCCTGGGAAGGTAAAAGATTTCAACAGCCTGGTGGGATTCTTAAATATTCCAAATGCAGCTGACACTATTAGCAAATTAAGCATGTTTCAGAAGACCTGTGCAAATCTTCGCTGCCAAGTGGCAATAGGAAAAGATTAAATGTATTTTAAGTAGCAGAGAACCAGCCCCTTAAGCCAAGTGCTTCCCTGCAGAGGACCACACCTCCTGCTGAGGGCTCATTCAGGCTGTCCCCTCAGGATACAGTTAAAAAAATTAATTTATCAAAACCCTTGTGAACAGCATCAGACCTTTTATTTTTTAAGCACAATGGATATAGGAAGCCATTCATAAGATATGAATGCACCCCAGTGTATCAGGACAGGATCATAACTGAATAGAAATAAACTAAATTGTTTGTGAGAATAGAAATGACACAGTTTGTGGTGAAAAGGTCTAAAGCATTAATACAGATGGAGATTGCCACTGTGGCACATACTATGCTTTTCTAAATAGAAAACTAGAAACATACATGCAACAATTCATGAAGGTTAATGTATTTGAAAAGAAAGAAAATTAACCTTGCCTGATATGATGTTCATGTGATCTTAAAAATAATTTAAAATATTTGAAGAACAATTCCACTGCTGCTATGAAATTTATATAACTTTACACATAGCGTGTGCCCACACCCTTTCCCTCTAAGACATTGTCTACTTTCTCCTATACACCAAAAAAAAGACAATTAACAGCTAGTAGAAACATTTTCCTTTCCAGAAAGAGGGAGATTTCTTATTATATCAAAATTAACCAAGGTCAATTATTTTTGAAAAAGTTTTTAAATTGTTTTATGTCATTTCATTGCAAGAGAATTTACTGCAGAGTTTACACAGACATACTTTATTAAAAAAAAAGGAAAAAAGTGGGGGGAAGTGGTACATGCCACTAAGGACATGAAACTAAGACCTCAGAAATATTGCTCAGGGTTTTTTGGTTTTCACCAGTCAATCTATCTGCATTCTTCTCTGTAACACTGAGGCAGCCCCACATGCTTAACAGTGCCTTCCTCCCCTGGTTCCTGTCACCACTGGATCCCCAAGACCCCTTTGGCTTTTCCAGCTGCAGAGAAGGCACTGCAGCCAGCAGTCCCCTAGTGCACATGCCAGCCAGCAGCGCTCACCATTCCTTCCATCCCGTGTGGCAGGAGCAGGACGATCCCGTTGTGCCGAACCCACTTGGCCTGGCCGGAGCTGATGAACTGGTCTATGATACACTGAGCCGTGTTGTGGAAGTCCCCAAACTGGGCTTCCCAGCACACCAGAGCATTGGGACTCGCCATAGCAAAGCCAAGTTCAAAACCTGACAAGCAAACAAAGTAGGAAAATTAGAAAAATTGATTTCCTGAAAATTCTGTTCATTCCTTATTAAAAAATTAAAAATAACCCCAAAATTAGAGCATGAACTGGATTTCTAGAGCCCCGTTATAAATCATGCAGTTTCCAGTAGTACCATTTTAAAGCCTGACTTCTATCCTTCAAACTTTTCCTCAAACATTTCAAAATCTTAGGAGTTTTTGAACCAACTAAACCTCCTCCCTCCACTCCAACTTCAGTATAATGTTTCTCTAAGAGCTCACTACTATCTTCTCCTGTAAAAATGCACTTACAGCCCAGTTAAAGACAATGCTGTGTAGAGCTGTGGAAATATTAAAACTAATAAATAACTCTTCTTTCCCCCTCTCATAAGCAGATGATGAAGAAAATTACTGGTGACATCAATTTTCAGTCTACAGACATGATCCTAGTTTTCAGATCTTCCAAGAAACTTGAATGTAACAGCTGCATGGCAAACATATCTGGGGCTTGGATAAGCAATCCATTCTTAGGCAGGGCTAAGGACCCTTTAGGTTTCTGCTTCAGCATTAAAGTATTTGATCTCTGTTCATATTTTTCTTTGACTTTTTGCTATAGCAGAGCCTGGAGTGCTGAATAAATACCTGTACTCAGATTCTCCACCTATAATTTGGAGTGATTGCAACAAAATGTTAAAGCTCTCAGTAAAAAACAGAGTTATATGGCAGTGCTCTGGGTATAGAGGTTCTGACTGAGGCAAAACTGAGTCAATATACACAGAGAATAAATATTCAATTGCTATATAAATTTCATGTTGAAGCTCTATACAGAATATAATGATGTAATTTCAACTACAGAACTTCAATATGGGAATACTCTCATTGAAGCTTACCCCTCAGATCAACTAACTTTTGGGTTTTCACAGTCCTTTCAGCTCCAACCCAGTCAGGCAATTCCAACCCAGTTTTTTTCTTACCATCCCCATGGCAAGAAATCTTTGAGTCATTTGGCTTTTGGACTACTGATCTCTGAACAGTCCATCCATGACTCCAGCAGATGCTCATGGTCCCACCAAAAGGCAACTGATACATTAGAGGCCAAAAGAAGACTGTAAAGACAGCCCTTCCTCTATGAGTGCCCATGACAGAGAATGAGAATGACTTTTGCTGGCCTTGCCTTTGGCCTGACTGCCTGAACAGCCTTTCCTTCATCTCTGGCCTCCTCGTTTGTGTAATTCCACTGCTCTTAACACAATGAAAATGACGGAAAACTTTACACAACTTCTTCAATCATATCCCCAAAGGTATCTGAAAAAGATTTCCCTAGATAGACTTGAATCCCATTCTAATTTTACACAAGCATTAAGAGACCATTTCCACTGATTGGGTTACATGGTTGAGAAAATATGCAATATGTTCAAGACTTATTTGTGCATATGCTGCTCTCTGTAAGGGTGGGGTAATCTAGCTTTTAGACAAGCACAAACTGAGGTCTTGACTACTCAGAATTATGAATAATCAAACAGTGCTTTTCAAAGAATATGGAGCTCAGTGCATACTTAAAATTTGGTCACAGCATACACATAATTCTACTTCATATATGAAAGATCACCCCTAAAATTCACATGGAAAAAAGAGTATAATTTCTCATTTCCTATCTTGCTGACAACTTCAAGCTAATCTCTACAGGGTAACAATGTTCTAGGTGAAGCTGCATCACACAGATACCATTTGCAAGCTTTCTGACAGCAATAAAAATGTCTAGGAAAATACATCCAAATGTAATCTATACATTCTGATTAGCATTTTGAGAATAATGTTGCTGAGACTAGTATTTCATGGCACATGTGTCTGTGATACACACATCTTTGGTGTACCAGAACTCAATTTTCCACCAAGGAAATGGCAATGAGAGTTACTAAATTAAAACTATTCTAATCGTGATTACAGCAGTGGAATAACTTTAACTCTTGACAGACTAAGGAATTTGTGAAGAATTACTACTACCACCTTCATGGGGAAAAAATAGCTTAGAGAACAAAATCTGAACTGCTAAATAAAATTTTAAAAAGTGCTGGTGGAGAGAGATCTAGACAGATGCAAGATGAACAGCCCAGGAGAGGGTGAGATGTTCTCTTGAAAAAGTGAATTGTTGGAGCACCAGAGTCAAGGTCAGGGAAGCTGACGTGAACTAGAAAGTCTCCACCATTCTAGAGATGGGACATAAACTGCAGGGGAGCAGGTTCCTACCCAGGTCCCTCATGAAGGCTCAACGTCAGACTAGAAAAAATGAATTTAAAAAACAAACAAACAAACAAAGACCACAGCAGAGACCTTGCAAACTTTATTGTTTGCATCTGCAGAAACAAGAGCTGAACATTTAAAATCCTGTGCAAATTTTGCAGGTTTAAAGAATTAACTCTTCCACAGGTAGAAACAGAAAACAGGTTGAAGATGAGGAAATCCAAGGTAACCAGGTAGCAACACAACTTTCAAAGAATGTCAGGTAAGGAATCCACACACCCAAAGGGTGTTGGAAAGCAATCAGCCAACTCCAAACAGCAGGCAGCTGCTCAGAGCACACCAGGGCACAGGGAACCAGGAACCAGCACAGCAGTCTGGTAAACTTCTACACTGAGGGGACAGAGGGAAGAAAAATACACAGCACTTGATTAAGGTTGCAAAACTAATGTTTCAATTGCTGGAGTTCATTATGGTCCCTAGATGACAGACCTAGCAGAAATGCCTGTTTCTATTAGTCCATTGCCTGCTGTGCTCCCTCACTGTTCTTCCGTCACTCTGGCACAGAAAGAAGTGTTGTCAACCAAAGTGGCAGCTTACACAGCATACTGCACTGTGTTTTTCCCCACAGCATTTTCATGATTGTCGTAAGAATAGCTGTTTTTCAATTAATATAAGGCTACAGACATAACTTAATTCAATATGATTTTAAAGTGCCTTAGGGCATGAATGGTAACTAATGGTTAAAAGGGATTATCAGTACATGGATTTTATGTCAGAATGAAGAACAGCTCAGAGACAGCTTTTTGCTATCTTTAACAGAAATTCTAAGCCCAGGGACTACAGAGGGATATGCATCCTTCCACAAACCCAAACATAGCTCAGGACAAAATGAAGCTAATATCCATCTGGTGGCTGACTCTATTAAACAGGGAGACTGATGCCTTCTCAGAAGTCCATGCAGGTGCCATTGATTACTACAATCTAGTAATCTAGTCCTAGTTCCTAACACAATTTCTGACAGGTATTTGTATTTACTATCCCCAACACTAAAAATACATTCTTCTGACTGAGCAGGAATACTACATATTTCATCCTAGGTGTGTATTGAAAAAAAATAATTTTACATTAATACCAGTCTTCTTCTTTTCATCTTTTGCTTTAAACTTGATGTTTTCCCTTGAAAAAATTATACTCCAAGTCTCATGGTTCAGGAATTTCCTGAACTACACACTACTTCCAAGTCTATCTAGCCTGATATTACTTGAAAGCTCCCAGTATGAGATGCTCCAGCCCAAGATCTCTCAAGGACAGTATTGAATCTGACAAAGAAACTCACCTCTTGCATAGAGACTCAACACTACACAAGTCATTCTGAGGACCAGAAAGACAGGAAATCCCTTCAAGTATTTAAAAAATGCTGAAGAGGTTGAATGGAGCATATGTTAGTTACTTTTGTTTTTCTCCTCTATCCTAACCAGCAAGTAAATTCAGACAAACATTTTTTGCTTAAATGACTTCTGACAGCCATCACTTACACTTCCAGATATTCAGTTTCAGTACAAGGAGAAAATTACAGCAAGGCAAGTGGATGCACAACTAAATTATAATAATCTGGGTGTAACTAAAAATAGTAGACATAGGATGTCAAACAAAATTATCAGAGGTTGTCAAATACTCTAAATTAGCAGAGATTGCTAAGTACTCTCATTTAATGTTCAGGTTATACCCACTCCAGAGCTTCCTGTAGACAAAACATAAGCAGTTGTCTGAACTACAATTGAACAAGACTGCGTTTGTTTTCTAAGTGAAATCAATCCTGCCAGAGTATCATTTTAATGGCACAATGGCTCCCCAGGTGTTCCTAACTAACTTCACTACAACTTGGTGTAAAGCTCACAGCTCTGAACAGATACCAGCTCTTGGCTTATGTACCTGCCAAGGAAATAATCTGTAGTTATATCATGCTGGGCTGTTTCATCCATTTTAACTTAGCTCTTTCTCACAGAAACTAAGGGAATTCCCAAAATGCTTCTGAGATGCTGTGTATTAACATAGTCATAAAATAAATTCCTAACACTTTTTCACCATTTTTCCCCTTTATATTATCTCACAACTCTCCTTACAGCCACCAAACACTTCAGTGCGCTAATTCTAAACTGTTTCTTTTAACAGAATCAGATAGTAGAAACAGCAGTTAGAGAAAGTAAAGTGTTCAGCAGTTTTGGTTTTCCTGAAGGACCAACTCCATGAATTGCAAGCCTTCACTTATTCTTCTATGTATTAAAAAGGAGACCCAGTCATGTTACCAGCAAAATAAATATCAATTCTGATACCTCTTCTTTGACACAGAGCCTTAACTAGAAGAGACATGTTCACACACTGGTGCTTATCCCAAAACTGTCTCTGTATGGAGGTAACACACAAGAGTAACCATGTTGGAAAAGGGCAATATATAAAAGCCAGCAAGAGAGAGAAAACTTCATTATAAAATCACTTCAACACAGAACATGGCATATTTATTTTAAAAAAACCCAACCCAACAAACAAACAAAAAGCCACATCACTTAACTATTTGTATCAATTTAATCTCCTTTACTGCTAGGAAACTTCTCAAGGGATTTAAAGCTCTTGAAAATTAAAGGTATCAATACTATCAGTTTTGAAGAACCTGTCATCTCATCTGTGAAGCGGAAGTATGCAAATAGTATTGTTTTCAGCATACAAACAAAACCCTCTTTTACCATATTGCTTGGATTCAATGAATTTTATTAAATCAAGTTTTGCTGGGTAAGGTGGAAGGGCAGGATGAGATCAAGAAAGAGAGCGAGTCTTCTTGATTAGTTTTTTAAAGAATGGAATCGTGACAGAATTGCCTTCACACCATATCAACACTAGGCTTCCTGCTGTGTTGTTATTTTTGAAACAAAATCAGATTTCAACCATATCCAGACATTTGTCATTTCTTTTGGAATGTAAAAAGAGCAAATCCAGAAACTTATGACCCACTTACCCATAAGTTTTGCAACGACACTGTAAACAAGCTCAAATTAAGAAACCCCAGAACACACAGTGAGAAACAATAGGAAATTAGAAACTATCATTCTCTGAAAATAAAAATTCTCTTGATTTTTATCCATGCCAATTATTTTTCTCCTGTTTATAAACATCCTTGCTTGCACTCTCCTATTTAGAATTTACGTGTTAGCAATACAAAAAATGTGATTATGTTCACACCAATTCCGCCACAGAGTTAACAAAAATACCTAAAAAATCCAGTCTCCAGCCCATGCTCCAACTGTACAATTTTATATCACTTTAATTTTAATATTATTAGCAGTAGGTAACATGTAGCATTGCAAAAATTACTAAGTAACCAAGTATTTCTGGAACTTTGAAGGAAGCAGCTATCAACTACCACCTTTATCTACTACAATGCTTCAAGTTTTTCCTTCACACAATATTTTATTATCCATAGAATCAGTAACACTTTTGATAAATTATTAGATGTATTTGTTTCGTGCTTCACATTCCTCTTGCCACCCTCATCATGTCAGAGTAAGGTTATCCATTCTCTGGGGCTGAAGGTAAAATAATTCACTATGATTAATGCTATCTCTAAAAAGAATTTGTTTCCTTGAAATAGCACATTCAGAATAGCAGTTCAGATAAGGCCAGGATGGATTTGTTATATCTCTATGACAAACTGTGTCCAGTTTTCTTGTTAGTTTCTCCTCTTTTAAGAAAGCACCAGATGCACATTCCAGCACTGCCAAGATCAAGAATAGCAGATGGATGCTGTTAACTGAATCACAAAATTGTAAAATGCGGAGATGCTAGTTTAAGGGATACCAGAACCTGAGAGGAAGAGCTTTGATACCTGTTTCATATATGACCATTTTACAGCTTCTTTTTTCCCCCCACATTCTTCTCCTTGCTGACCTCTGCTTCTTATCTAGCAGCCCTATCAAACCCCAGGCAGATCAAGACGTACCCAAGACCCCGTACTCAGAGAGAGAACTGTTGCACACGGTGTAGGGGGCCTGCTGCTCCCAGAGGTGATTCATGGGAACACAAGTTCTCTTGTCAACTTCTTGATCGTGAAGCACATGGTGACGATGGCTGCAAAGAGTTGTTCAAAGAGATTTATTAGCCAAGAATCATTTTGGGCTTTAACAGAGCTATTTTCAAAGCTAAAGCATCAAAGCTGTGTTCTGGACAGCAAGCACCATGGTTATCTCTGCCACACACAACACCCTGGTCTGGTTGAAACCAAGGGAGATAAAATCACATGTCTAAATACAATTGCTGCACTGTAAGGACTTTCACTGACTATCCAAGGCTTCTCAAGCACTTACAGAAATTGAAAATACCTCATTGTTAGTAGAACTGGGGAGAAAGAGAAAAGGATAGGGAAGCTGTTGCTATAAAATAGAATTATTAAAATAAAGAAATTCAGAGGAACAAACTTTTTATGAAAAAAATTTGTTCTGCATTCCTCACAAATTCTAACATTTTCCTTGAAACAATTGTTGTTTGTCTGTAATGGAAAAAAATGTAATCTAATTTCAGCACTGAAACTTGAAGGAGTTGTATCCTCTTTCCTGCTATTTCCACTCACATGCACCATTTACAGTTCTCTAGAACACCATTAATCAGCATTAGAATGGGACATCAAGGAATACCAAAACAGAGATGACTGAAGTAATTACTGCAATCCATTAACTCTGTGAGCAGACTGAGTGAATCACAGCAATATGTCCAGCTTTACAACCACTGACATAAGGCCCAGTTATTGTACTGGTAACAATACTGTGTGTTGTAGAGCTGCCAACACTGAAATCTGAATCTTAGTGCACTTCCCTTTGCTATAATGAATGCTAGCAAAAGAGCTCTGAAATTCATCTACAACTCAACAATCTAAAGCCAGAAAAAGACTGAACCTTTGAAGAGCAGCATAAGGAGGGGAGTAGACAGAAAAGCAGAAATTCACACACCAAACAGCTGTTTGGCATAAATCACTTCTGCTGCCATAATTTTCATTTTGTCATTAAGCCAAAGACCTAGTTATGTGTTAAGCTTCTTGAGTACAAAGTTTTGTGTTTCCCTAGCAAAAGGTAATTAAGATGAGCATAGATGGCCAGCCAGAAATATACAGACATACAATTTGCACACATGCAAGTGTCAGATTTACTGACATCAAACCAGTACAGAATCAAGGCTGTCCCCCTTCCCTCTGTCCTCGAGAGTTTGTCTCCAAGAGGGGAAGGGGTCTGGTGCTTCTGTCAGAATCTAGATAAAGCTGCAATCTATTGATAGTATTGAGGACTGAAACAGAAAGAAAAGAAGCCATCACATGGAATACTGAAAGAAAGAACTATTTTCTAGACATCACTTTAGAAGCTCCAAAATAGTGAAAGCACCCCATCATGCTGTTTTATTATGCCAACACGGTACAATCAGTTCTTCCCAAATTCTAGCCAATAATGTACCAGAGAAGACAGGCACCAAAATTTACTTCTCTCTTCTGCAAGCATTCACAATGGAGCACAGTACAGCATTCACCCCAGGAACTGGCATCACATCAAAGGTTTCAATTAAATACATCATTAACATTTTACTCTACAGAGGATCAGGTAAGGCAGCAAACTGTATATATTCTACCAAGTGATGAGATCCTGCCTTCATACATAACCCATAGGCATTAAAAGTCTCAGTACAAAGGACCTTATTTCACTTTAAAAGCCTCACCATCTGGCAACATGTTTGTTCAGAGTACACAAGTTCCAAGCAGCCACCACTGGAATGGTATTTAAAAGATTCAGGATCTGCTGCAGCAACTATCCTCTCTTCTCAACAATTAGATGGAATGCAACTGTATTTTTGGTTAGAAATCAGGGGGAAAGATACCATTTCTGCTTTTCAGCAAGAGAAGGTAAAAAGTGTCTAAAAATGCTTGTTCTGGCTTAAATATTATACTTTAAAATGCTGCTTACAGATACACAGGAAATTTGATTGACTTCTAGAACCTGTAACATTCAGATTAATGCTGAAGAGCCCAAACTTTCCCCTCCCTGCAGAAGACCATATTTTTAAAACAAATGCCAAGTTGTTTCTTTAAGTGTGGGATTTAAACAGTTTTAACAATATTTAACAGTTATCTCAGTACTGACCTGAAAGTACCTCTCTCCACATCCTGGCCACTCAGTCGGACATGTATCCCTTCTTTGAGAACAGAGCCAAAAGCCATGTATTCTGCTAAGGCCCAGTCAACAAGCCTGTTGTTGGTCATTTCCAAGCGGGCTTTCAAAATCCGAGAGAGTCCTATGTCAGAATAAAGATCAGAGGTGAATGGATCTATTCCAGAGAAATTCTCCATTCACATTAAATTCACCTTACATTCTCCACAAATTCTCTCTTACAGCCTTTTAAACGGTATAAAAGAATCTAGCATACCATAATTGCTTTGAACCATAAATCTACCTTATATACTGGCAAGTGTTCCCTAGTGTCAATGGTTAATCAACTTATTAACAACAGACGAATTTTCCTTTTTAATTAGAATGTCTAATACTAAATTTTATTGGCCAACTATGATTTTTATTTATCAGTGTCACAACAAAGTGCACAAATGTGTATAAGAGTTAAATTTATCCATTAATTGTGTCTGCTCAACAAGCCTGCAATTACAAACTGGGAATGCCCTATCATCATTACTTGTGTTTCATTTCCCAAAGGAACACAAACACATAGCATATTTACAGAAGATAAACTTTATTCCTTGATGGATGACTCTAGAGAGGATTAGCTTTCTCTCTTTAGAGATTTTAAAGAGAAAAAAGCTCTTTATTCCTTATCTTTAGTATGTACCCGACAAGTCAACAAAAGAAAAAAGATCCCTAAACAAAGGGTCTCCATGTTTCCCCATGGAATGAGCAAGTTATTGCTCCCAATAGTTGCTAGATTTCAACCTGCCCAGGAAATAAAACTATCTCAGAACTCTGGCACAGTGGTGGGGCTCCCCAGTGAGATTAGCACTCACTATAATAGATGCCAAAGTGAGGACTGAATCTTTTTAGAACAAAAGCCAAGACTTTTTGGGGGGAAAATGCAAGGACTTGAAGAATGAAAGGAGTTATTAACTTAAGGTTGCAAAGAGACTTTTACTTCCCTCAGATGAAAATCTATTTTAATGAGGTATGAAACAGAAGTGGTGTGATACTGAAAGAATATTATGCTGAGAACAAGCAGCAGGAACTTAAATGTCACATTCTCCTTACCCATAGAGTAGAAGAATCAAAGTAAAAACAAGTTGCAGATATTTTTCTCTTTGAAAAATGGCCCAGGAATAACTTCTGTGCAGAAATAGAGTAATGAAGCATGACATGAAACCAGTAGGAGACACAAAGGCTTCAGCTGACCTGAGTGTATTTTGAAGTCTTTGACTGGCACTGAACTAGCAACATTGCCAATGTGAGTCAGCAGCTCTTCTGAAATGCCTGTTGGAGGACAAGACATGCTCTTGGGCTCTCCATCCACGTTAAAGAAGCCTGGGAGGAAGAGATTTGGTGAGATGTTCAAGGATTGTTTAAGAGATATGTATATTACTTACAATTTATTCAACAACTCGAGTGACATTTTAATTAACAGACTAAGCCTAGCTCTTCACCTTTCACTGGGAAACAATAATTTTGATTGTCTGCATCTGACAGAAGCTGATCTTACAGGCACACAATGATCTATTTTGTTTCTGCTTTCACTCCCTGTGATGTCCAACTATGTGGGCAGAGGCAGCCAATAAAAGGCATATGGCACCTCAATCCCTCAAACAAAAATAAATAACATGAGACATACTTCTTCCTGACAGCCCAGACAGTTAACAGTACAGGAAAACCACTTCTCTGCTAAACTGGAAAATGGCTTTTTCAAAGTCACAGCTTACTTTGCACATTTTTAAACAGAAGCATTTGTTTCAAGTTGATCTGGGAGAATGCTGGGAGATCTGGGAGGCAAATCAAAGATCACATATTCCATTTTATAGGAACACTGTCTGATCAAATCTACTTAAATCCTAGATTCTGGACTCAAAATAAAAGCACGTTCAGGTAGCACTAGGATAAGTGAAAGGACATTCCTTACCAGGCCAAGGTGAATCCAGCCAGTGCTTGATATGCAGGATCTTATTATCTTTAGATCTAGTATATGCTTCTTCACATATTCTATCATACTTTGCAATTTCTTCCTGTAGAACAAAAGTTTTCTAAAATAGATAAACGTAATACCCTCATCTCTTACAGATGACACCTCTCGTTCAGCACGATAAAACAAGCTATTTAAGTCCATGAGAAAATTTAGTTAAAATAATGCAAATAAATAAATTTAATTTTATCTAGACTCAAACAGCCTTACAGAAATATGCTTATATACATTGCTCTAAATAAATCATATAGTTTACTGGACAGATGTTACAGAGGAGTGTACCAGAAGCTGAAGCTGCAAGCATTGCTCTAAAATGAGACAAAATGGAACTATCAAATATAATTTACAGTCATACTTCTAAGACCAAAATAATCCAGTTCTCATACTCCCGGCTATGAAAGACACTAAAGCTTGGAAAAGGAGTTTCTAAAAAACTAGTCTGCCTTGGAGTGTCTAGCAAAAAATCTGCTGGCCACACCTCTCAATGGCAACAGATTGAATGCCATATTCCATAGAGGCAGAATGCCTCTGCAATATCTGTGTTTCAATCCAGAATCACACTGAAGTTATTGAGATAGCTAATCTTTAAAGGACTTAACAGCAATTTTAGCTCAGTCTGTACAGCCAAACATCCATCCAGGAACCTAGAACCAGTCACCAAATCCCACAGTGCCTCTATTGGCACATGATATAATACATGATTCAGGAAAGCTACTTCTGCCTGAGCTGTGATCCTTCTTAAAGACAACAGAATGCACCTACCCAAAGTGCTTATTTCATGATCTGCAATATCACATCACTACACCATTCTCAGAAGGTCCTTGAAAGTTTCACCCAGAAGGCTCCTCAGAAGGTTTCATCTGCATTCTAAACACCCATTCTCAAAAAAATTAAGGTAAAGATCTAACCAGCTTAATACAGACACCACAATCTACACTTCATCTTTCTGGAATACTTCAAATGATCTCTGAGCTTGGTTGAATTCTTGTAAAAAAACTAAAAGGTTAAAATTGATTCAATTTCATCATTGCTGGACACAAACCTGCCAATGTTATCAATATGAAAGTATCAACAGGAGTGTTTAAATACTGTCTTGCTGCTGAATCGAGGTCCCAGAGATGCAGAACAGCTGAAAAATGCCTCTATTTTCCAATGTTCTTATTTAATCACCTTCTCCCTCAGAATTGAAGCAATTTTTTATGTGCAATATATATTAATTACTTCAGAGCACTTCTAGTCCTTTTGTTACAACAATAGTATTTACATGAAAATCCAAGCCAAATTGAACCACAAATTGTCAAAGGGTAAAGACTTATCACAGTAAGGAAGTTTTCAAGCAGGCAGCATACAGTGACAGTTGGGTCTTTCCCCTTACAACTCCTTAGATTCCCTCTAACTCTGCTGCTGTATACCTCAAACTCCTGCAGTGTCACAGTCCCATCTGCAATCAGTTTGTCAGCATATTTCTTCAGCACCGGCACCTGCTTATGGATCTGCTTGTACATCAGAGGCTGGGTGAACATGGGCTCATCCATTTCGTTGTGCCCTCTCCTACGGTAACAAACCTGCAAAGGGAAAGATTGCTTCTGCTGATAAAGAAAAATGTAAAATGGAATATTTCCATTTCATAGTTTTATAGAGATCTTAAGAGGTTTACTGCAAAAAAAAAACATTCATGGCTTTTTGTGGACCTGTTAGTTGCTTGGTATTTTAAAATCAAGAGACTAAAGGCCTTTTAAATCAAATATGTTCCTTGACTCGACCTTCTAAGTCACAAAAAAATAAGGAGTAGTATATAAGGCACAGAATGAAAAGTTAAGAAAACCAAAACTTACCAAGTCAACTACCACATCCTTATTGAAAGTGTTTCTCCACTCTGCAGCTACGTTGCACACGTACATCACTGCTTCAGGGTCATCAGCATTCACGTGGAAAATGGGAGCATTGACCACACGAGCAACATCAGTGGGATATGGAGATGAACGGGCCATACGGGGGTCTGTGGTGAAGCCAATCTAAAAATTCCAGAAACTTCTATTAAAACAATTTCAGCACCTTCCTCTATTCTGTTTTAAAGTTTGCATTTAATAGCCATTCATAAAGCAACATCAGCTTTTCATTGTGGCTAGCTAGCTTCTTTTTGCTCCCTTAAAAACCAAAGCAAGCTTAATCCAATTAAGTATTACAATTTGAATGGAATACACGTAGGTGATGAAATATTATCCACTCAAGAGCTGTTAGATACTAGGATCATTTTCAGAAATATCTCAACCATTCTAATAACCAGAGGGGGCAAGGAACCCAGTTAATGACAAACAATAAAAAGAGATAGATGGGCAAATATTCAGCAGATAAGTTGATTGGAAAAGGCTGTACTTGTTACCTGGTTGTTGACCACAACATGGATAGTGCCATTTGTAGTGTAAGATGGGAGGTCACTAAGATGAAATGTCTCATAAACCACTCCTTGTCCTGCAAAGGCAGCATCCCCATGTAATAATATGGACATAACCTAAGAGGGAGAATTGTACACACATATCCACACACATATTAGAAAGGAAAGCCACAATTTGAGTTTCTCCGCAAGATTTATTGGCTCCCTATTTCTGTAGTGCTTATTAAAAAAACACAGTAATTTTATAATAAAATATAAAATTCTCAGCATTCTGCTGCCTTTTCTCAGCTTGCAAAAGAAATAAAGCTTTGAGCCTACTTCCTGAAGTTACCCTTGAGGTTTCATGTCAAAAACCTTACGTAGTTCAACAGGTGATATATCCCTTTTGTGAAGGAGGAAAAGAGGAAGATTCTGTGATATGAAACTACTGGCAAACTATTTTTATTGGAAATACCATGAAAAACTACCATTAGAAGTTACTATATTAAACAATTTTTACCTTTTTCCCTGCTGTATCCCCTCGATAAAACTGTTCAGCTTTTGTCTTGCCTTGCACAACAGGATCAACTGCTTCCAAGTGAGAAGGGTTAGCCATCAGGGACAGAGTGATTTTCTTGTTTGTTTTTCGGTTGATCCTCTCATGATACATTCCCAGGTGGTATTTTACATCCCCAGATCCCTAACAAGAAAGATGTAATCACAAATCAGACCTGCTGCATCTGATTCACTAGGCCTAAAATTTGTGCTTCAGCCTGAAAAACACATCTGGTTACCTGAACATCAGTGTGCATTATGGGTTTGACACCATAATTTCAAACTGGGACAGTGCCTATTCTATTATCTTTCTGTTGTCATCAAACATTAAATAAATACTTACAGCATATTAATACTCTGTTCATATAAAACAAAAATAGATGCTTAGAGGTTATGAACTCTGTCAAATGGAATTTATTTATCTACAGTCACTCCTGAGAGACCTTCTGCATGTTAGAAGTATAACAATTTTTAAATTTGTTAAGAAATTTCACCAAATCATGTTCCTCAAACTAGAAAAGAAGGCATTGTAGCTGATAATGCTGTTTTCATAACAGCCATGACCAAAACAACTGAAAACTATCTTGAATGTTGACCTCTCTATAGAGAGGTCTAATGAAAAAGCATCTTACCTCATCAGCTGCTTCAAGTTTGGGATCAAACTGACAGAAGATCTGCTCCAGCTCTTTTCGGATTACATTAGCCAATACATTCAGCCGACCTCTAAGAAAATTCCAAATACAGTTATGTCTCACAAATGGTACTAAGAGAGTCAACAGTATAAAACTCACAAAATCAGCAAACCACCCTGTCAGAAATTTGCGAATGTTCTCTTCAAACTTTTGAGCTTGAAATCCTTGATTCAACCCTTCTTCCAATAACAAAGTTCCTCCAGTGTGTTCCCTCAGACATTTTAGAACGCCTTGTTATCCAAGTGAATTTTGTAGCTATCTAGCAGTCTTTAAATAATCACATTATAAATTAGTTAAGGCAGACTGCAAATTAAGTTCAAAATTACCCCACAAAGCTTTCTCAGTTCTCTGCAATAGCAGATGGCTAAAGACCATGGCTGCTTTCACGTTTGCTTGCAGCTTCAACATATACTTAGGAGAGTTTCTCTACCCTTCGCTTTTGAAACCTGTAGCCTCTTACTGACAGTTCTGTGTTCCAATTACTTCTTATGACTGACTCTTTCTACCTCAGCTTCACTAATATCAACTTTTAAAACAAAATTCTAGAACCCAAAACTTGTCCCAACGCTGTACGCCTATTTGTTGGGGTGTTTCCATTGGCATTACCTGTGAGGCATTCCCATTATAACATATTCAATTCCCATTTCACTGGATTTATCAATGATAGTCTTAAGTGCTGGAATCATTACTTCACATCCTTCCAAACCAAATCTCTTTTCAGAAGACCACTTGCGAGCAAGGAAGTCTTCAAACCTTTGCCAAAAAGAAACAAAAAACCAAGTGAAATTATTTGTATTAAGGTAATGTAGGAAATACTTATTGTTTACCATCTTACAGCAAATGAAGTTACATTAACTGTTTTAAAACATCAGTGAATACAAGTCATATGCCTCTGGAATTCAGTCACATGGAGAAGGAAACACAGGAGAGAATTCAGTCTTCTTTCTCCCCCATCTGAAAACCATTTACTAGGACTTAGAAACAATTAAGAGTCTCCATCTCAAAGACAAAATTCTTTTGACTTCCCAAGTCAAACTCTGTTCTCATGGATACAAATCTGAGCACTGGGAAGGCAGAGTGACAGCAAAGAAGTCTCTTCTGTGAATGAAAGAAAATATAACAGAGAACCTGTATTTTCTAATATTTGTAAAAAAAAAACAGAGCAGAAAGCACACATAATCCATATAGCAAGGCTCCTAAGACTGTGTGATGTAACACTTCAGAATGAGCCAAGAAGCAGGACACTGGTATTTCTGCCTCAGCTTCAGCAGCAGAATGATGTCACTCCCTGACAGCTCTAAGCTCTTTCATTCTTTAATGCATTTGGGCCAGAGGCAATGCGAGTGATTAAAAAGTACCTTTCAACAAACACTGAAAGGATTATACATTGTAAAGCCTGGAGATAGGAAAGACAAAGAAAATACATCTTCATGAAAGTAGCTGTATTGGTTACATCATCTGTGCAGTGCCTCGCCTCATAACACTGCCATAATCCATTAATACTTAGCTTATTCCTCACTTAGAATCCTGACGTTTACCTCTTTAGACTGAAATCCTAAAGGATATGAACTGTTGCCAAAAGTGTCTCCTAGCTCACGCATCAATACTGTGCAATCCAGCCATCTAAACATGCCAGACCCGCAACTGAGCTAGTCTGTCAGAATTCCTCAGGGAAGACTGTGGGGCTATGCCAGTTTATATGTAAAGGGAAAGCACTGTGCCATGTGAACAGCAGGCCCCACAGGGTGAAGGAAAGCGGTGCACACGCTGATTTCTTCCTCTTTGGAGCAGCAAGTTAAGCCACTAGTGGACAAGGAGCAAGTTCATTACTTGAGGCAATCTGCCACTAAGTGTGCAGAGCTACAGTATTTCAGTCGCACCTTGCCAGTCCCCCACACGCCACTGGGAGTCTCAGAGACCCAGCCTCTGACACTGCATGCATTTCCAGTGAGGAAAACATCTGGTGAAAGCTGGTTGCTCTCTGGAAATCTGGAAATGCTTGACCCTGCCCAGATCAGGCTCCACATCAGGGTCTAACATATTTACTAATGCATTACAAAGTAGCTCAGAAATATACAAGTATTTTACATAAGGAGGACTTTAAAATGACCGTTTGTTCAACAACCTATCAGAAAACCATAAGGGATGAGAAATCCAACTTTAAAATTCAGTTTCAAGTACCTGAACTCTGTAGTTCTTGGAATGAACATATTTTAAAATCTTGAGCAAAATAATGAAAACCTGCTTTACAAAACCACAAAGCTAAAGAGGACAACCAGTTTTCCACAAAACTAGACTTTTTTCCTAGGCCATTTTCAAACAATAAAATAAAAAGCACACTAAAGATAGCTGGATAGAAATTTTTTACAAAAATTTTTTACCCATTCAGCAGACAATTAATTTGGCAGAAGATAAACATTAGGCTCCTTCATACCACTAGAAACCTTGATCTTTCCACAGCTTAGGCAGGAATAAAAGCACAAATTCTTGTCTTAGTATAAATGAAGATGGTTCATACTGAGGGCCTTTTAAACAAACTTACTTAATGGTCAAGTGAATATTCACTTGACCATTAAGTGTCATTTTTGTTTCTGTTTAAATGAAACATTTAATGAGACATTATAACACTGGCAAACAAAACACCTGGCAAAAACATCTTTTGACACCTCCTTTGAGCACTTCATTTTTAGGTCTTTGAACATAGAATCTTAACCAAAAAGTGTGCCTTTAGAAATCTCTGTCTCTTGTGTTTCACAACGGACATACACACTGTTTCATATAAAAATAAGGACTGAAATAAATCTTGTGTCTGAGAAGCCTTGTTCCAGGGGTGAGAGGATAATTCAGTCTCTGGGATCACAGTATTTCCAAACAGATAGCCACAATGGGAGTAGTCAAAAAGCTATTTCCAAATGTGCTTTCTTTTATTGTAGATACTAAAACTGCAGCTGCCAGGTCATGCAACACCACAACACATCTTGGCACATCTCAAAATGAAAAGGACAGAAACAGGACGTGAAATCACACACCAACATTGCTCTGACACTTATTTTCTGAAACAGGCTACAAATCTTTAATACAAATGTATATTACTAGCGAGTTGAAACAATTTTTCCCTAGTTTAACTCCTTAAGCCAATGAAAACATTAAAAGGCCTTTAGTGGCATGCCTGGCAAGATAACAGAATACTAAGTCACAACACAGACCCTGACAGATTCCTCACAGCACACACTTTCCTTTGATACAGCTGCCAGGTTAACTACACCCACCTGTACCCCAGATTTCAGTGAGACTGTTCCCCCCACATCAGCAGCTTCCAAATCCCACAGCTCCCAGGCAGTACACACAGAACAGTATCCCAGCCCAGCGTACCTCATAGAGCGCACCAGCCTTGCCAGCAAAGTCCTTTTATCTTCGTTTGAGAACTTCATGATTCCCGGCGTCTCAAACTTCTGACGGATCCACTGGCACTGCTCCACATCGTTGATGAACATAAACTCCAGGCCAATGTGTTGGCAGTAGGTATGCTAGCAAGTGAAAACACCAACAGAGAAGCTTTAGGAGATAGTGGGCCACAAAGAAACTAATATATGTTTTAAATTATATTCTCTCCTGAATATAATTTACTCTCCTGAAAATAAGTTACTCTCCTGAAAATAAGTTACTCTCCTGAAAGCTACCTTGTCTTCTTCCACAATATCTCCCCCAAAGTAATTCTAAAAATGAATAAATTGTTTTACTGAATCTAGTTTTGTATCACAAGGCTTTCTCTACAAGGTAACATTTCAAAATTTTTTAACTGGAAGATTCTCATCTAGTGCTACACTCGAAGTAGGCCAACAAACCTGCCTTATACTGACTGGAACATTTCACCTAACTCAGTGCTGTTCTTACAGGCATAGTGCACTCTTCAGATGCACCAGCAAAAATTTCAAGTAATTTATCAAAATTTGTGTCTTTTACCACATCCTTTTTAAATGTCACCTTAAACCAAGAAATAAAGGCAGTGAGAAGACAGCTATGAAGTCTAATGTAAATTATCTGATAACTGTCAAACCTGGAAATGTGAAAAAAATCCAAGTAGCTGAGAGCAGAGAAAGGACACGGAGAAATGCAAAGACAGTGGAAATTTTATCTCCTTGTTCATTTTTTAAATTTTCTTTTTCTAACCTTAAAAAGATTATTTCATTAGGAAAAAATATGTCCAAAGTACAAGTCAATAGAAGTAAGACCTAGTGTGAGTTTGAGACAAAACTCTCAACACAGTGTCTGCTCTCTACTGCCTGTAAGGAGTTGAATGGTGCCCTCTATTAAAAAAAAAAAAAAAAAAGGAAGAAAATCCAAAGCTCTAGATAGAAAAGCAGAGGCTTATCTCTCCTTAACAAAAACCAGTTCCTTAAGGCTCTTAGATTTTGCAATTGATTTTTTCCTTTTATTTACACATTACAATTTTAAGGATTATTGCTACACAGATAAGCTAGAAGTGCAAAAACAAACAAACAAAAAAAAAACCCAACCAAATATAGAGCTCAAATTCACAACAAAGATAATGTGGTTTAACAATTTACCATGCCTCAGCTAATCTAACATAAAAGTCAAACAACTGGGAATACCTAACAATGACTCACTCAGCAGTCTACAAATTCATTAACATTCCTACTTGCTGCTTTGCTATTTGGAGTTTCCCTCTAATGATATTTAGTCCTTCAAATTAGTTTTTCTTTGAATTATTTTAGCTTTGATGACTTCTGATGGCATAAACCATGTCACCTGTCAGATAATTACACTCTAGAAAAAAGACTGGGGATGAAAAACAAGGACCATCACTGTCTACAAGCTACAGCTAGACTTCCATGAATTTGGTACCCAGCCTTCATATTCTTCCTCAAGGTCTCACTAGAGCTGGGGATCTGAAAGCAACCCGTGAGTGTCCTGAGCATCATGTGCACAGGTGTTTTATCTGTGGTACAACACTTAAAAGACAATTTCTAAAGGCTCTACTCCTTTTAAATAGTATCAGTTCTTTCCAGAATGAGGGCTGGCATTAATATTCTGCCATATTCACCTCTTTTATACTCATCCTTAATCCACCTATTTCCAATATCCAGCTAATTGCACCAGTGGTGCTGCTACCTCTAGAAAGAGTACGTTATTTTTAATGTTGTTGGAATCCTTTACATTCTCTATTTATAACTGGCAAACAATCAGGGGGTTTTGTGACTGACACTTAGAAAAAGTTCACTTAAGTATGAATGAAAACACAATCACAAATGAAAACATGTGCCACTGACCTCCAGGCGTTTGATGATCTCTCGCAAAGAAAGACTGTTCTCATTTCCTCCTATGAAGGTGGTTGTCGGCAGCTGAAAGACTTTGTCCAAATCTGATTCATGCAAACCATAAAACCCTACAACAGGTACATTTTTGATTTGCAAAGTAGAACAGGAGACAAAAAGGAAGCCAGCATTGTTTTTCAAGCCATGGCAATTATTTTTAATAAAGCAGTATTAGATTTAAAGCAGATTAAAAATTGAAAGTGAGTATTTTGAAGGTATGCATTAGTAAAATGGACTTTAGTCAGGATTTTAAAGAGTCTTTGAATTAGTCATTATTTGATTCTTTCTTAAATGCTCAAATGAAACAACTGAAATTGGAATCATCCAAGCCTTTTTTATATTTTACCATATTCAGACATATGTCATCAATTTTCCACACTACTTCTCACAGCTCACTGTTTAATAAAATAACCAACTCTATCATGAGCAATAAATGCAAAAATAATCCCTTCTTGCCAACAGAAGCAGTTGGTTGGAAGCATTTTACACTAATAGACAGACCAAGAGAATGCACAACAGGTTCAATAAAATGCTGTACAAGCACTATGGAGACCTTTCAAGGTATTTCTATTCACTCTCTCTTTTTAGGAAAATTAGTTTGAAATAGCTATGTAATGACCTGTACAGCTCTAGCTCCCAGGCAATGGCCCCTTGTAAAATATACAGATTTCCACACCCCCACCATCTAAAACTTGTTTAGCCACGTTGACCCACTTTTATTTGAACATATCTAAACTAGTTCTGGCTGAGAATATTATTTAAGAAAATATTTAACCTAACTATTATGCAGTTTCAAAAGGCAAAATACACAACAGACAAAACTGAAAGACTGGTACCAATGCAAATTAAAGGCCTTGTCTGATACAAGTTTAACCAAGACTTGTTAAATGAAGGAAGGAAAAACAGTTCTTATAATTGTAAGAAGCAAAGGTACAACACTTATAATACACATTACCCACAGTTATGTAGTTTTAATGTATATATAAGGTTCTATATGTTCCTACATATGTAAAAATATTTGAAAAATTAAAAATCACTTCTCCATTTTTAATTTTCAACTCTTTATCTTGTTTCCAGATAAGCTGTAGACATCTACTTTAACAATGATATGATAGCATGCACATAAAACTCTCAAATCAATAAGTTGCTTAAATGTTAAGTGACTTTTCTGAAGATAAAAGCAAAGCTGAAAATTAAGGATGAAATAATAACAGCACTTAGGAGTTGAAGATAGGCCATAGGACTGCATTGCTACCACTTTTACTATACAGCACTATCAGTAAATAACACAATTTTTGCTTTAAAAATAATACATTTTAAAATGTTAATTTTGGGTTTAATAAAAATGTTAAAAATATATTAAAATTTCAAACCTGGACTGGCCAAAAAAAGCATAGGTACCACTACATCTCCTTTTTGATATTGTAAAAGTTTTTTTCCCAGCAGGAAGGGAAAGTGACACAGGGGATGACAGAGCCTTTAGTGTCATTTGAAACAAAGCAGTGCATTTATTTCTTCACTTTTGCTGACTTTCCCTCAGACTTCAAGGCTCTTGATGTCCTCTCATGCATAAACCAGAACACGTACAGGAGTGATTTGGGCACACACAGAACATCTGTGCTTTGTACCACAGCACCACATATTTACTGAGGCATCACCTTGTGTTTAAAGAGATATGACCTTATTGAAATCCTGAAAGTAGCTCTATACTGTGACTCATGCAGTGGGTACATCTGTAACTACCTGCATTTTTAGAAGCAACTCTCAGAAAACTGCCTACCACAAGGTTTCTCAAAAAGAAACCAGAAGATGGGACAAAGAAAATGCACAGAAAAATGAAGTATTAAAATACTTTCTGTCCCGCCAAGGACCTTTCAGAATTTTCTTGCCTGGAACATTCAAGCACAGGCATTTGAGATCTTCCTCTATTTTAGCTGTACCAAGACTGGCTTAGAAATTTAGTTTCCCCTCACAAACTGAAATCTCTTCAATTACACTCTCAAACACACCCCCCATCTCATTGAGAGGTCAGGCATATTTTTCCTATGGGCATGAGGGCTTCAGTGGATGCCTTCTGACCAGTCACAGCACCCTGTACTAAATTATTTGTAGAGTTTAAAGAAACGTGTACTGACATGCTAGTAGTCACCCATGCTCCAAATTAGTTATATTTGCTCAGTAAATGTCTCATGTGTTTTCTGCTAGGTAATTTTCTTTAATTAAAGCTGACAAACTTCAGAGAGAAGACCCAATTTGTGTAAGCGCCTCTCTATTTAGTCTTAGGCATCCACTTCCTTAATATGATCAGAACTGCTTCTTTCCCAACATCATAAATAGAAATCAGAGCACCAAAGAGGCAGTATATGCTTACAGTAAAATTAAACAGAAAGTGCTTTATTTACTTCCTGCACTATGTTTTATGTCTGATCGAAAAAGCTTCCCTACACATCAAAGAAAAATTGATTCAGTGTCTTCATCAAGTAGAAAACCACGTTTTAAACAAACCAGGTAGATTGAAGAGCAGAGAAAAATCAATCAGGTGCTTTTTTATTCAAGTAGAGTGAGGCAAAGAAATTGATCAGTGCCAATTTCTCGGCACAAGCCCTCCTAACAACGAAAACAACCTTTGCAAAAGCAGACCCTAGTGCACTACACTCTTTCAGTAGTAAACTGAAGTTTATAATAGAAGACATAATCTGCATTGGATTATATCCACAGGTAAAGAATTCTATGCTTCCCACATTTTCTTTTGATAACTTCAAAGAGACTTCTTCAAGGTACACATAAGGAATAAATATCAGACATTAGATTCCAAATTTGCTACGAAATTTACCCTAAGTTCCTCTGCCCAGTGCTTGCTATATTGCTTGGTTTCCCTACTGATGAGCCTTCAGATGTCCCCAGTTCAAACAAGTATGAACAGTAATGCTGTAAGAGTAATTTAGATTATCAGAATGTATTGATTAATATTAATTTCTGGTGTAGTTAAAAAATAAAATATTTAGGAGGTTTATAGAGCATTTATAACAGTCATTCATCAGATGATGAAATCACAGGAACCTCACCTGTGATCTCAGAGGAGAAATTCCATCATCCTGAAATTTTAGCCTCCTTACAGATGCTGAAAGGCTCTATGTCATGATATCAGCAAGCAGAAAAGGTAGAAGCATCCCTGAAATGTGGCATCCCTGCCCACAGAGCGGAGTTGGAATTAGGTGATCTTTAAGGTCTCTTCCAACTCAAGCCTTTCTATGTATCTGTGCAATGTCTTATTAAATCATCTCAGTCCAGTGATACACAAACAAGCATTGCAAATGAGAAGGCACACAGCTTACACACCAAGTTTATCGATTGTGGTAATAAGGTCAGACGGAATAAATGAATCCAAATCTGCATCCAGAATTCCAAGGGGATCTAGCTGAGCCACATGATGGCCACGGATCTGTAAAAGGAGGAAAGTAAGAGCAAAATGATATCACACTAAAAGTCAGACAAGGGGAAAAAATTAAATGTATCTCTCCATAGTTTGTATATCAGCCATTAAGCTGAAGAAGCAAACACCACTAATGTGATGACAGGGTTACATATTCCCCAAGTTTTCCAGAAAAACAAAAAATAACCATTATATTACTGATTACATGTATACCTCTATCAAAAATTACACATTACAACATAATCTTTGTTATGTCTGACACACAATTTTACTGGGATTAGACTGGCGTTTTAGTGAAGAAGTCTACTAGAGAGTACACTCTCAGTCTCCAGGTAATATTAAGAAACTAAGATGAACCTATAGATCTTACCATTTGCCAATTCAGTCATTTTGTATTTTTGCCTGAATCCTCCTTTCTGCACCTGCAGTATATTAAAATACAGAATTGTTGACTTAAAACAGATTGGTGCTGAAGTAGTTTATATTGGCAGTGAAGGGATAACTCTTCCTGAGCTCTGCACCACATTAGATAGCATCTGACAGCATTTATTTTCATCCATGAAATTTCAGAAATTTGATCTGATAGAATCGATATTCAAGACACTGAAGAACACAAATTGAGTGAGGAATTTAGACAGCTTTCAATGATCACTGTGACTGGTGTTAATGCATGCCACAAGTTGCTATAAACTAGTGAATAATCATATAACATTGCTACAGAAGAAATGAATAATTGATCCCAGAGAGTCACAAATATAAAACAATTTTTAATATGCCTTTTATGTGTGACTTTCTTATACCAAATTAATTAATTTAAAGTTCTGTATAGAGGAACATACTAACAATATCTCCGTATAATTTTTCTTTTTAACAACAAATTTGCATCCCTTGGGTAGAATTTCATTCACATTACTGATATCCTAGCTGTCCCTGAAAAAAACCCAAAATTATAAAGAGCAATATTAACAATGAAGGGCATCACACAGTAATAGAATATGATTACAGTGTGGTTCATCAAGAAGGGACCTGTAAAAACACTGTTGTTTTTATATATTTGCAAGATAGTTTATAACAAAATGGTTTCCAGTCATAAGAAACCAGAAATACAGCATCTTTTTTAGAACTACCAGCCCTGTAAACTCAGCTTGATTTCTGTGATTCTTTGCATCTCATGAATCACCAGTAATGAAACTCTGACAGGCCAAATGACACCCACAGCAACATCTGTGCCATCTGACTGTTTATAGCAGCACTAAGTTTATCTGACTGGAACAAAGCAAACAATTCTGTCTCAAACATCATCAACAGGAAAGAATTCACCTCCCTAAGCTACATCTGCTCTTCAATATTAATAGGAAGAGGAAGAAGATCAGCAGGAATGCCAAAACCCAGAAAGGTAGACCAGTAAATGCTGTGCCATATTATTCCAGGAGCAGTTTGGTCTTTAACTGAAAGACAGTATTTTCCTCAATATCAAGATATCTTTTCTTGAGTCCTACTACTTTCACTGAATACAGAAAATAGTAACATCTGCAAAAATCAGAGATCAACCTTTTGAAAATACATACACAGAAAATTTTGATCAATTGCCATATGACTAAATGCAAAGTACAGACTACCAGAAACCAGACCTTGCTTTCTCTGGCCTCGCTTTTGTTAAGCTAACACATCCCACTGAAAATCCTTCTTTCAGTGTTCCCAGTGCTCTCTGCTAGAACAAGCAATAGATTAACTGCCTTCTCAAAGTCCAGCTCAACAGACCACAAAGCAGTTTACCACAAAAACCATAAAACACTGACAGGTCTGAGAAACGAAAATTCTGTATCCTTCTCCATTTCATTTCTTTATCAGGCAAAGGAAGGTCACAAATTATCATACCCCTTCAACGCTGAACTTAGAAGGCACTAAATACCTTTTAAAAAGCAGACAGCTGCCTTAGGCAATCCTCTGTGACTGTTTGTCGCAGACACATGGGTGCCTGCCATTTCTACAGACATTTCTGTTCCATCACTTGACAAATACAGGGAGCAAAATGGCAATCCTTGAATTATTTTCAGATAAATTGTGTCAAAGCAGCCTAACTTTCTCCAATTTTCTCTAATACTTCACCAATTTTTTACTGCAAAATTGTTTATTTTCTACATATCTATTTCTAAGAAAATTTCACATACTCTATAATCACAAACATTTCTACTCTTTTACAACAACCCTCCAACTCAATGGTGACAATGCGATGTGTACAAAAAAAAGTCTTTTAGGAAGTTCCTCTTCCATTCCTCTCATGGATTTAAAATACTTAAGAGCAGGGAGGAACAGATCTGCTCAAATCAAACTGTTGGAAACTTCTTGGGAAGTTACTAATTTAAAAAATACTTGTGGAATATTTTGTTAAACACAGATCCAGTTTATGGGTTGGTTATTTTTGTGTGGGGGGGTGTTTACATAATTTTTAAGCCTTTTATTGAAACTAAGATACTAAATACAAGTCTAAACAAAAAATATTTAAACTTGTTTTTTCATTTGGAAAACATCTAACAAAGTCCGATCCTAACCTGTCCTATTTCAAAGTTCCTTCTTCTATTAGAGGAAAAATAATGAAATTAGACTTAATTTCTCAATTTAATAAAAGGGTTAAAAATCAGAGTATTGAAAAAAAACAGATTTTGATGAACAGCTCTCTAAAAGAATCCATCAAAGTTAACTAAAACTCAGTACTGTCAGTCTCCCAAAATTCAGTTTCAGGTTAATTCATCATTTCTCCTGCCTCTTTTCACCTATAATCTTGCTCAAATCAGCAATCTCATGATTCACCACAGATGTACATTCCTTCCTTTCTTAAAGAATGGCAGTGAGATTAAAACTGTAGTACAAATGTTCCCAGAGGTAAAGGCAGACTTTCACAAACCTCTAGCTCCATAAAGTCCTTCTGGGCTAAACCAGATGACTAACATCAGGTGTGTGGGTAATCTGGATTACGAATTTGCTAAACCAGAGGATCACCCCAGTCTGAATCCAATACCTCCATGTTTAGACACTGTGCTGCAAAGAAAAGCTGTCTAGCTCAAGGCATTTTGGATCAGAAGCAAGACATAGTTAAGACCAGAATACAAATGAGAACACAGGAAGAAGGTTGTCTGCATAGAAGAGGCCTTCCCACACCTACCCCGAAATGCACTTACTTGGTATGCTCTTATCAATGACTGCACAGCAAGGTGATCTTCAACAACCTTTTCAGCCGTCCCTGGTGCTGGGGCCAGGCCGTGGCTCTGCAGAAATGATCCCTTTCCTTCCAGTTGAGCTGGTAGATGGGTTGCTTGGCCAGTGTTAGCACTTCGGAAAAACACATCCCAGGACTGGAAACATGTACAGAGAAAACAGAAATATTTACTACTTCAAACAGAAGTCTAATCCAAAAGCAGCTCTTTCAAGCTGCAGATGGAACCTCACTGCATTACAGTATTAAACACCATTAGCAGACAGCAAAAAAAAAAAAGAGCATTGATATGTCCCAGTTTCAGTAGCAATTGTGTGTTTTATTTACACAGAACACTCTTCCTCTCCTTTCTTACACCAAGCTTGCTCAGCAGAAAACTCTCCAGCACACAGGACTGTAAAGCATCTTCATATATTACCCATTCACACAGCACTTTTTAATTGTGCTGTTTATTCAGGCAGCCAATAATGGGTACAATATAATGCTGCTGGTAAAGAGCTATCAAGCCTATAAAACAAAGAATCTTAATAAACTAAATTAATCCATTCCTTTAATGGTATTTATAGAATTTATGGTACTTCAAGATACTCACTGATTATGCTAAATCAGAATCAGTCCTTAAGAACTTTTCTTGAAGAAACTTTAAAAACAATTAAAGTTTTTTTGAGTGAAACTCTTGTTCTAATTTCCGTCCCTCAACACCTTAGGTTACCTTACCATGAAAAAAATTACAGGCCTAGTTTCAGGTGCAAGCCATAATTTTAGACTACTTATCTCAAAAACCGAATCACAACATTCAAAAAATTCTTTTATCTCCTTCTGTGCTTCTACAAAAGTTACTTCACTCACATATGCCCAAATCTTATTTTCCTGAACTGTTTTCATTCTGATGAGGTGGTCACAGTGCCAGGTTAGAATGGTACCAGATATATGAATGCTAACAGAGAGCAGCAGAATGGGACAAAACATGTGAGACACTTATACTCAGTAAAGAAGAAAGTCTGTGTAAAACGCTTCCCATTGGCTAACCTCAGAAAAAAATGAAGCTATTAAAAAACCTACATATCTTTGTGACTGGAACAGAAGAACTGCAAAAGATAAATTTCTGCAAGGCTGTGAGCCTTGCAGATTTCCATTACATTTTAAATAACCAAGTGCCAGAAAAAAAGAAAAAGTAGCCCAAAGCAATTATTTTTAAAAGATTACTTAATATATGCATTACAGAACACACAAAAGAATCAAAATAATGCAATACAAGCATGGCGTGACAGGAAAATATTTACAAAATCCTTTTTGTTTTCATTAACAAAAAATCTTCATACTGAAATTTCTAACAGCTCTATGGTGCTCAGAAACACCATGAGAGGGGCAGCATAAAGGAGCTAAACATTACCCAACCTTCCGAGTTCAAATTGTAGAAGTGGGGGCATTCATTCAACCTGTGGGTGGGAATTTCATCATTAACATGAGGCCATTGCCCAAGAAACACTGCTTTAATGCACCCCTCTTATTTTTTTATTCAGACAAAGTTGCATCAATACAAATACAGTAAACTTAGTTTATCACCCTGCTCTTCCACAGGCTTATCTAAACATAGCCTGACTTTTATATGCCCTGACAAATTAAGGCAGACAGATCATGTGTGGTGGCCAGTTCCAGACACACTGATGAAGAATTCATTCCTCCTCCTTTCTCTAATTTATGCCCATTTCCTATATTCTTTTTACCTTGACCTCTTGGCAGCCACACTGAGATTAGAAGTCTGTTATTCTGTTATCCTATTAGAAGTACAGTCATCCTGTAAGTGGTCTACAAGAGCCTATTAGTGTGACTGTATTTCATCTGGGATTCTCTCTATACACATTCTTGATCTGTGTTAAGAACAGTACTATTATTCCATGCCTACACAGCACCCAGTCTGAGAGGCTGGAAACCCTAGTGAAAAGCAATTATAATCCCTTGTTTAACTACTGAAGTTACTTAGACTGGAGAAATTATTTGGGCCATACACAATTTTAAATTTTCGTTAAACATTAAATTAGGAAATTCTAGACACACATTTGGATCTGTGACATCTCTCACATTCTATGTTTTAATAAAGAATTTGCTTTGCTTATGTTAAGGTTTCTTCCTTACTTTTTCTAACACCATGGTACACATACAATGATAATAATAACATAACTATTCCTTTGTTGAGTAAAACCTTTAATTTCAATGTAAAAGTTATCACAGTACATGCCCACAAACAACTGAATGTGTTTTTAGACAAGAGCTCTGCTAAGAGAGTTGTTAACAAACTCCAAATAGACTTGCCCAACAAGTGATCTGTTTAAGGAGAATCAGTATAGGGCAGTTTCTTCATGCAAGCTCACAAATATAAAGAAAATCTTTCCATCTGAAGATGCAGCCAGCTAAGACAGAATGGACCCAGACTATTTTTTTCTATCACGTTTTTGAACTTATTGATTTGTTGGACAGCCTTGACATTTAATCAGAGGGGAGGGAAAATACATCATTTGGCTACAGAAAATTAGTTTTTACTAGATACACATCCATCAAAGCCTTTACAAATTTCTGTAGTGTCTTTCAAGATTGATACCAGATTATAGTCTTCAAGTTCTGTGTATCAATGTCAGTCTTTGGCAACAGCATTTGCCACGTGACTGAACAGACAGAAGACCAGCTTGCTCTCACAGCAAACCTGCAGCTTCCCAACTAAATTAGTAAAGTTCTTCAAGAAAATGGTAGAGGAGATTTATAATACAAAATACATTCACCAAAAAAAATTAATATAGTGATAGATGATACATTTTCCTTCCTTCTGCCAGCAAATCTATATTGCAGTTAACCATTATTTTCTCAAATCATTTAATACAATTCAAGTGATTCAGTGGCAACATTTTACTATTATATAATAAACAGTATCGCAATTAGAATAACAAGTAGCAACATATGCTTTGTCTTGATGGTTTGGGATTTCTGTTCCTAGTGCCATCACAATATTCATCAACTGCAGTGAGGACAGTCAAGTCTTAGAGGACACACATTGAGCACCACTATGTCATTTAAAAAAGAATTAATAAAATGCAGTCAAAGCAAAACCCCTACATTTTTTCTTAGTCCATAAACGAAGGAGGTGATTACACACTCACAGCAGAGTGGCTGCACACAGGATAACATGGCAGGCATTATGTACTCCATAGCCAACCATGCAGTTTTGTAATTAATCTTGTGATAGTAATAACTGAGCCTTGTCAAGCTTCTCTCTTATGATCTATGGCCCTGACACCAAGCTTCAAGGAGAAATAATGACGCCTTTTTCAGAGCACACGTCATTTTATTCTGATTGTTGTTTTGGCTGCTCGGATGATAGGAAATTCAAAAGGCAAGGAAAAGCAGGAAATCATCTGAAATGGATTTGTACAAAGAATAAAAGCTCATATATATGTATATATATATGCATATTCCTTGGAACACAACCATGATATACATAGAAAGGAGAAATTCTTAGAAGCATTGCATGTGCTCATTGGAATGTGACAGCCATATTTCAAACAGCTGTAAATGAGCATATGTGAGAAGACATGTCCAGTCAAATCATCTGAGAGGGAAAGCAGCTCAGCAGCCCTGATTAGTTGGAGTTTCTAAGTATAAGTAAATAGAGTATAACTTTTAAAGCCCAGGAAAAATCAAGGTTTCCCATCTAATCGATGAGGAGGCACATCCACTCTGAAAAAGGGTTATCTAAGAAAAAACAATGAGGAGAAACAGGGTATAAAAAGGAAAATTACAAAAGAGAATGCAATGTCTAAATGCACAAGCTGATTCCTTAAACCATGCTGGACATACTGAATAAAACAACAAAAACAAGAGGCCTGGAGAAAGCCAAATCATTAACAAAACCATAATCAACACCACGTGGTGTCTTTTGACGTTATTTTCCAACACTTTCTCTCCTTTCCATACCCAAGTGACAAATGCACAACTTTACAGTCAAAATCACAGCACAAATTTTTCTGTATTTTTAAGAACACAGAGTGATTTCAAACCTTAACATTTTAACTTGTTTTATGAAAGCTTAAATTGAGCAATTTCTGTCAACAAAAATCTTAGAAAGGTATTTGCAGCTTTCAGCTAATGAAATTAGATGGTTTTCAAGAAACCAAAAATTCATATTGTTGATGAAACAAAGTTAACTGGCATTCTTCTCCCCCTCCCCTTTTTTCATTGGCTATGAAAAAAACTAATAATTTAGGCAAGTATAGCTGTAATCCATTACTTCTATCCATCATATTCTTTCAAGCTTCATAAATCAGGGACACAGTGAATTTACTTCAGTTTGTTACTGTCCCAAGTTTATTAAACACAGTTAACCTAGAAAAGAATTCACAGTTTTATAATTGTGCTGGGCTGGGCTAGTTAATTGCACAGTAACTGGTTTGTATTTCAAAAGGGGGTTGGCAATATAGAGATGTTTTTGTTATTGCTGAGCAAAGCTTACACAGAACCAAGGCCTTTCTGCTCCTCACACCACCAGTGAGGAGGCTGGGGGTGCACAAGGACTTGGGAGGGACACAGCCAGGACAGCTGACCCCAGCTGACTAAAGGGATATTCCAAACCACACCATGGGGAAAGAAGAAGGAAGAGAGGACATTCAGAGTGATGGTCTTCCCAAGTCACCGTTACATGTGTTGGGGCCCTGCTGTCCTGGGGATGGCTGAACAGCTGCCTGCCCACAAGAATTGGTGAATAAATTCCTTGTTTTGTTTTGCTTTGGTTGTGCATGCAGCTTTTCCTCCCCCTATTAAACTATCTTTATCTCCATCCACAAGTTTTCTCACTTCTACCCTGCTGATTCTTTCCCCCATTCACGCATGCGCGTGTGTGTGTGTTTGAGAGAGAGAGAGAGAGAGAGAGAGAGAGAGAGAGAGAGAGAGAGAGAGAGAGAGAGAGAGAGAGAGAGAGAGAGAGAGAGAAAGCACAAGTGGCTGCGTGGTCGTCAGATGAAGTTAAACCACGACAAAAATGCCTCTTGAATCACCTGGGATCCACTCCCTAGCCCACACCCTACATTCCCCTGCCAACTCATTTGTGCCGATTTATTGCTCGCTGTTCAACCCACAACCTGCATCACCTCAACAGGGCCCATTATCAGACTGTGCCCGAACTGCCAGATGAGTTGGATGGCCTATCGGCAGGATTTTTAGTATTTCTGCCTACCCCGAGCACCAGTCCGTAACGCGCAGGTGTGCATCTCCCGGCCGCCTCGGTTCAGCACCCTGGCCAGCTCCGGGCGGCGGCAGCGCTCCCGGCTGCGGCGGACCCCGCGCTCCCCTCCCGCACCGAGGGGAACTTCCCACCCACAGAGATGCCTGCAGGGATTCCCAGCAACAAAATGCACTCTACTGCAAAGGGGCTGAACCAGGAATTCCATTCATCTAAAAGGAAAGAAGTTAGCCAGAAGCCAATATAATGTAAATACAACAAAAAACAAGATGTCACCTTGATGTCACCACACACTCCTTGTGCATGAGTTCATCCCTAGTATAAAAGGGTTGATATCGATCCACAGCCTTGATGCATCATGAGGGCTTTGCAGAAATTCAGTGCACCCACACAATGTGCTATCGCACCCCACACTGCTGGAGCTCAGCTGGCAGCTCCAGGACAAGGGCTCAAAGTCAGATGAGAAAGTGCCACTCCTGGAGAAGATTTCTCCATCCCAAGTTCAGGTGTAACATAAAAGACCTAGGATCAATCTGCTATGTGAATAACAGTCAGCCTTCAGAGTTGGCACCGCATATGTCACCTTTGAACAAAGCTAAATTTATACACAACATCCAAAGAAAAAAAAAACTGCTACAAAAACACTCTTTTTGGTTTCCTTTTTTGTTTCTGCCCACAGCATGCGTCACTTCCTCACACTCTAGACAGATTATCAGACTTAGAACAACAACTTCTAAGTGACATTTTGATATACGTGTCTTGAGAATAAGGGAACAGACAACCAATTTGGTAAACATTTTGGGCACAATTCACATTACTTCTTGGAAAATGACTTGTCTGTCTTAGAATTGATCAGACTTTTCATCAGCTTCTTAAGTTACTCTATATGTATCACCATAACAGAGCCCTCTTTGTCAGCAGAAAGCTTGTTAAAACATAAGCCTATGTATTTTGTCCACAAGGAAGGATTTGGGTAATAGAGGTTTTAGAAAAGCAAACAAATGTCTATTGCCTGGAGAGAGAAGGAGAGACACAAAACAAAGACTACTTTTCAAGATGCTTCAGAAGAATATTCTGACAATTTCAGATTCAGTTTTAAGGTTACAACTTCCATAGTTTAACCCAAAGGCAACTGAACATTCACCTTTTTCAGTTTAGAAGTACCAACATTAACACATACTAGTCAAATATAACATATTCGCTGATACAGTCTTACTATAAACCAAAAAATTAGATATATTTTATTCTTGGGTCTTCTTCTGGACATAACTAATTACTTAACTGACTGCTTGACCAGCATTTCCATGGAGGAACAAAGTTTCAGAGAAGCTTTCTATTTCTGGCCTGGACTTCTCATTCTTTCCGCTCTGCTCACCATGCCCGTGCCTCCTCTGTACTTTCATAGTTGCAATATCACATCTTACACCAATCAATAGGTGGGAAATTAATTTCACATTTTTCATTTCACACAAGACCTTTTCCTGAACGTTTTATTAAAAAAGCAAGTAAAAAAAAGTAAAAGAATCCTATTCCACTCTTAACCCAGCATTACAGTCATGTTTTAGACTTACCTTATGTACGCTTTCAGGGTTTTCAAGCCATGCATGGTACATTTCCTCCATGTAATTGGAATTACTCCCACTCAGGAATGGCTGTGAGGTTCCTGATGAAACGTACCGTTGGCCATGTAAAAATGCCCTTCTGGCTATATCCTGCTTTTCCAAAAGTTTAAAGCCATGCCTCTTCAGCACAGCTGCAAACAACTTCAGATGACTCATGTTTGTTTATTAGCCAGACGATCCAAGTCTATTAATAAAATAAAACCAAACTTAATTAGAAAAACAGACAATGAATTGCAGACACATTTCAGCCTCACAGCAGAAACTGAGTTTTTTGGCTACAGTGCTCTAGTACAAAGCTCAGGCCTAGCATGTGAGTGGCAGCTGCTGGCCATCAGTCAGCTCCTCTCACAGCACCTGTAAGTGGTGAACAGTCACCACTGTAATGCCTGCCCCTGGGCCCAGTTTACTGGGTCAAATGGGGCTGCTAATCATTGACCCCTCTGGAGCTCCTGGCAACCCCAACTGCTTTCTCTCTGTTTGGAAAGCTGAAGCCTTTTACCCAATCACACTGGGGTGGGATCAGCAAATAGTGTCAGCCACAGGTGCTGTGGAAAACAAGAAGCTGCTACCTCAAATTTCTGCCACGAGTAATGGATCTGACTAAATAATTACAAGTGTTAGTTAAGTGTTCATATTGACATTGGCCTTCAACCAAACGGCAGAACACTGAGAAAAGGCTCGCTTTAATTTGTTTTCCTAACTGCCAACATTTATCTTGTACTTCAATGATCTCTTATGAGCTTTGTAACAAGGATAGCAGACTATGCAACTTTGAAATGAGAAATTCAGTTTTCCAATTCAATCTCCCACAATAAGGGCTGAATCTTCTGAATGCTGAACACCATTAGCTCCAGTGCTAGCAAACAGAATCAGAGCTCACTTTCAAAATAAAAAAGAACAAATGCATCTTACAATTAGTCCCAAAATAATATAATCTCAATGTTCAAGTTGCTAAAACTGCAAGGTAAGAGCAACAATGTGAACATAAATTATTAATTTTATTTTAATTTTAAAAGTATTTAGAAAGCTACAATAACATGAAGGATGGATAAGGTATTAATTTAGAAGAAGTAGAATTCAGATTTAACTCCCAAAGTGTCTCTCATTTGTTTAGCTATCCATCTGGAGAAATCATTTATTTGCCCCAAGGTAAAACTCAAGGTCTTTTGTTGCTTGGTGTGACTGAGCAATTGCTAAAAACAAATGTACTGAGCTGCTAAATGAACTTTAAAGTTTTTTTTAAAACAACACTGTTATTTTATTTCATACAAAAAATTTTAATGTTACCTATTACATTACAAGATTTATCTCTAATTCAAAAATAAATACCATAAAAAATTTATAAACATTTTCTGCATATAAATACCACTGAATTATTTTCTCACTGTTTCTCCTCTTACAGTCTGCTTTCAAAAAACAAAATACATGGTTATAAAATGCCTAATTTTCTAAGGGATAGGAATAGCTATATTTTTCATCATCCAGTTTAAATGTTAATATTGATCTTTTTTCAAAAAAAAGGGAGGGCTCCTACTAAATAAAACATCATTACTGCTTGTTCTTCTCTGGCATCATATTTTTAGCTCAACATCTATTTTAAAAGCTGATGACTAGATCATTTTCTTAGTCACTACCTTTAACTGTATCATCCCAGCAGTGAACTGTCCTTGATCATACCAGATTCCCTTGTCTACTCTTTCAAGACTCCAGCAGCCTTTTCACTTTCATCCACCAGCAGACCTGAGCTGTAGCTCCTAAGAGCAGCAGCCATCCATCATCCACTTACTGGATACTCTAAAGAAGCACTTGTCCACATTCTCCATGTGCCCAGACATGTGGAAAGTGTTCTTCCAAGGCAGCATCACTGAAACTAGCACCCAGTCCTCATTTAAACCTATGAGCTCCTCAGAACCACACACTCTCCTCACTCCACCTGGCATTTGCAGCAAATTGGCAACAGCTGAGCTACTGGTATGCTGAATCCCTTCTCATTAGTGTTACTTTCTACCTGCTTATATTCCCTTGTCGTTGCCCACTTCACAGAACCAAAGCTTATCACAACTTATCACCTGTGTCAACACTCATCTCTGACCAGGGCTCCCAGGCAACTGGAGGAACACAAACACCATTGGCACCATTTTGGAAGCAGATTAAGTCCTGCAAGAGCTCAGTGACTGCAAGACTACTGACAGAGCTCATATACTGTCTGCATACATAATTTTCTGTAAGATTTAACAGCAAGTACACATGATGTCATTTTGCAAAACTGGGTGAGACTTCATGTTATAACAGTAAGAACAGAGAGGTCACCTTGGCACTTACAACTTTATGTCTGTGCCCACTCTCATTGACACTATTATTGCACCTACCTTACTGCATGCAAATCTCACCCTCTGCCAAAAAACCTTTGCACACATACACTCATTCCTAAGGGATTACCAACTCTCTCCCAAAGTACTTTGTAAAGACTTGAGAGAGAAGGTAAAGAGAGGAACATTTTTTTCAGTTTATCATACTGCAGCAGCAAGCTCCTTAAGCACAGGTAATTTTACATTTTTTCTTCATAATATGTCTGCCTGAAGAATGTGTAGTTCTTTCTTCTAGAAGTTAGCAAAGAACACACAACAGAATAAGAAAAAATTTGTCAGGGAGGCTGGAAAATGGCTGCAAATGACATAATATATAACAGAAACAAAGAACTTCTAAGTGGTACCAGTCACTTCCCTCGGGTTCCATTTGAATTTCAAAATGGGGTCAGAGCCATACTTCAAGCAGTAACTACTGAATATGCAATCTATTAAAGCATATAGGAGCTATGTCATTCCAGCCAGACCCCAGTTACAAATTAATATGACTCAAAACCCCTGACTTCTTCCTAGCTTTTCCTTCTGCACACATTGCTCTTCAGCACAGATGTCAGCTGTCAGCAGCTAAACAAACCAGAGACCACCAGCGTGATCACAAACCATCCCAGCCCACTCAGCCTTGAGACTGTCAGTCAAAAATCTGCACCCAGGACAGCATGCAGGAGTCAGGAGGAGTTAGAACTGTTTCACTTCACTATGTTTCCCAAACCAACCCTGAAATGAAAAAAGTGATTGGAAATGGATCAAGCTGAGCTAAGAGCAACCTAAGGAATGGTATTAATTAAATCTCTACCAGAGGTCAAAAATAAGAAAGAACCAGTGAACCACAAGAACAACGTGATATTTAATGCACCACAGCACCCTCAAAATGGTGGAAGTAAATGAAAGCCCTAAGCAGCTGAAAATTCCTGCAGCTGTTGTGTCTCAAACAACAACCTAGCTTTCACCTTGGCACTTCCACCTCTAGAAGTGCCCTAATGTCACAGACAGTTATTTATTATTAACCTGGGAATTATTCTACCCAGGTTTCTAGAGGGTCACAGGTGCATGCAGAAAACAGGCAGCAGACACTTCTGATAACAAAGTTTTTATCCAGCTCTTTTCACGTTCACTTTCAGTATAAATGCACTGCACATATGAATCAATATCCTCTTGGTATTGCCAGTGCCCTTACTGAGTTTCTTAACACAGGTGAAGCCCTGCTTCAAATGTTAACAAATGTTCTTTATGCTCTGAAGAAGTGGTGGTTAAAAAGTCTGGTCTGTATTTCATAAAAATAATTCTTCATCCACTGTCATGGTTATTTCTCTGAACATTACCCACACAGATTAGTCTTAAAGTTCTTTGTAAGACTGAGCAATTCAAATAAAACAAGGTTGACAGTGAAAAAAAATTGGATGAACATGATAAACCTTCTCCAAAAGATTATCATAGATAATTTAAATTAGAGATACACGGAATATCCTTCTTAAATAAGGCTACTTCAGGGATACCTCCGCGCATAAGTGTTTCTTTTCCCCCAGCACAGGTATGCTACGCTGTATAGAGAGTCCTAATTCTCCACACACGAAGTTGACCTGCGGGAGGTTTCCCAGCGGCGCATTGGCCTCGAGAAGCACAGCGCGAGTCCCGGGCAATGGAGGCGTCTCGGTGCAATAAAACTTAACGGATTTATTGCCCTACCCTGAAAAAACGCATTCAGCGGGTACCAGAAGGATAACACCCCCACAGCCCCAAAGGGATGACACCACCACGGACTCCAGACTACCAAGAGAGCAGAGGGGAGGATCTGGGAGGGTCGGGTTTGTTCTCCGGCCCCTCCCCGTAACGCCAGGACGCGGTGTCCCGGTCACCCTGGCCACCGGCGGCCGAGCCTGCCGGGCTGTCAAGGCGCTCCCGGCTGCGGCGGGGCTGAGGCATCACCGGAGCCCGGGCCAGGACGGGCCGCCCCGCTCACCCCCGCTGCGGGGCCCGGCCCGGTCTGCGGCGCGACCCCCCCTCAGCCGCACGGCGAGACGCCCCGCCGTGCCGGGGGCCTGCGCGGGGACGGGCCCTGCACCGCGGCCGGGCCCGGCCGGCTCCGCCGCCCCCCGCCCCTCACCGGCGCGGACAGACCTGTGGGGGCGCGGAGGCTCCAGCGCATCCGCGGAGCGCGGCAGGGAAGGGAGGGAAGGGAAGGGACGGGAAGGGAGGGAAGAAGGGAGGGAGCGCCGGGAGCGGTGGGGCGGGGGCCGCACCTGCATCACGTGAGGCGCGCGCGCTGAGGTCATGGCGGGGCGGGGCCGCTGCGCCGGCACCACCGGCCCGGGACACAGCCCGGGATACGGGACACGGCACACATCACAGGACGCATCCCGGGACACACCCCGGGACAAGGCACACACCCCGGGACACAGCCCCGGCCCCTCGCAGCCCCCGGCCCCGGAGCCACCGCGGGGTCGGTGAGCGCAGAACACGCTGTGATGCTCCCGCCCCTTACCGAACGTGTAAATACAGGCGAGAGCACCGCACCGGTGGGCACCTGTGACAGGGAACGCCTGAGGAAACCCATCCGATGGACAAGCTGCTCCCACCGCTCCTGGGCAGGAGAAGTTTGACGGGAAGAAGATGGGAAGTTTGACAAAGGACATACAAAGGGTCCCAAGGACACACACACGTTTGCTCTGCAAATTTGTACATAGACTAGACCTAGTAGACCTTGACAAAATTATAGTATCTGACTTATATGACCAAATATAAAATGCAAGGGAATACAATTTCAAGTGTTCCTTTGCTGGTAGAATTTTTATTTACATCTTTCGTGTTTTCTTTTCTCCTGGTCGCCTTCAAATTATATGTCTGTGCATTTTCTCTCATAAATCAGAAATGACGTCTTTTTTATTTACCTGCTCTAAATATGTATATGAATACATACACATGTATATATATGTGGTAAAATTGGTATTTCAGATAACTACTGACACCACCACATACATTCCAATGTTTGGTAACTTTCTGGGCAAGTAAGATAAGATTGATTGGAAAACTGGACACACCTTAAAAGGAAGGAAGATAGAAAGAGTTATAATTATTATTTTGTGCTAAGGATATAGTGCAAAAATGAGTTTATCAGGGTCAGGTGGGCAGAAATTGAAAGGAAAAACCTTAGGAAGGAACACAACAGGATTCATCTGGGGTTTTGTCACCTAACAGTCACTCAGATTTTCTTGAGGCTTACTGTTGATACAATTGTTGATTAGAGTAAAATTAATTCTTCAAGATGAAAAAACCCTTAATCCTCACATAAATACATCAAAAACCTTATTATCATCTCAGCAGTTTTCCTAGCAGCTGTGCACCTTCAGGGGACTGCAGAGCGAGGGTGTAAATGATGCTTTCATGGCTTTGTGCTACAGTGTTCAGTGCAGGGAGCAGATGGGGCAGGGATGGGGCACCGGGAGCACCCAGGACGGCCCATCCCTCGCTCAGTGCTCCCGGGGAGGGTGGCCCAGCACACCAGCAAAGAGAAATGGGTACTGAACTGGTACCTGCAGCTGGCCAGATGCTGCCTGAGCCTTCTGGCAAGTGGTGAAACATTGTTAGATGCTGCAACTACTAATAGAGTCTTAACCTTGTTATGGGCAGACAGAAGCCATCTTTAGAGCAATCATGTTATGCTGAGTGAACATAAATTCAATTAAAAATTATAGTGAGGACAAGCAGACTTCCCCTCCACTTTAGAGGGAAACCCACATGTCAAATCTGACTGTGAATACCATTGCAGTGTACAGGATAAATTAAATATGCTTGGATAGACACTAAGGTATTATAGCATGTTTCAAGTGCTTACGTTGTTCCCAAAAGCCTTTGCTCAGTTTCACATTTATGTTATTTTTCTTTCTTTTCTTTCTTTCTTTTTAATGCTTCACACAATGGGAATTTGTGTGCTTGAAACAGCAAGATTCTGGTTTATTGGGATTTGGAGCAGGTCCCAAATTCTCCAGTATTTACTGTGACTTGATCGTCCCACCAGCCTGCCCCAGCAGCTTTTGGTGTACTGAGCTATTGTCTTATTACTGCTGGCTTCTGGTGTCACTTTGTCACCAGTCTGCATTCCTGAGCAGCACCTGCTTGCCACTCATCCATTTGCTCTCCAGTGAGTCCATGGTGGACAATAAACTATTTGCTCACAATTCCTGTTTCAATTCCCACAATTTTCAATTTACAATTCACATTTACCTGCCCATTCATGTGTCCATTTGTATGCTTACCTCTCCCTCTGGCCAGCCAAAGGGAGATCCACACACAGGCTTTGGTTCCTGCTAAACCATCACACTTTGAAATTGGCTGGAATGGAAATCCATCAGCAGAATGAAAACTTTGAAAAAAAATTGCAATTCCCAGCACACACAGAGTCAGGTGTGTCAGTGTGCTTTGCATGGTTCTCATGCCAGCTCCATAGTGAGGAAGTATTATGCGTTAGAAAAGTTTTGTACTGGATAAAATGTAGAGCACAGGATAGTCACAACAGCACCCCTGTGCTGTCAGAGGTGAAATTGCCTGCTGTGCTGAAAGACACACTGCCTCGCCATTATTTATTTTATATTTATCCTTATGTTCTGTAGCAGAACAGTGTGACTGTAACAAGTTTGCTTACTTATTTCATGCCTTTCTGTCTTAACTCAGACATGAGTTAACAAAACTAGATCCAACATGTTTGAAGAACCCAAGCATATTTTAACAAAACTAGAGCCCAGCTGGTTTTGGAAACTCACTGTGCTGCCCGCTGAGGGCATGATGTGCTTGTTCCAGGATATGATGCTGCACACCCCTCTAATGCCTTGCTTCTGTCTTTGCTTGGGTTTGGTACGAGGATTTTCCTTGGTGGATCAGCAGCCACTTGCAATCACTGAGCTTCTGCAGCTAATTGCTCCACACAACCCTTTCTCCAACACAGCACGGCTTCTCAGTGGGCTTGTTTTTTCAAAGGGTAATCTCATAGGAGGTGGTCTGGGTACAGGATTACTCATAGAAGGACAATCTCATTAATAGCTTCCCCTCCTGAGATAGATGCATTTATGTATTTTTGGCAACTCTTCATTGTTGTTAGTAATATAATTCCACTAGAGACAATGTTGACCAGAAGTTCTCTTTAAGCCAAGCCAGAAACTCCATTTGCCTTTATTTCCCAACGTGTTTATTATACACACAGACTACAAACTAACAGAGGTTCAAATATAAAGCACCATCTCTTTTCAAAGCAAGGCAATTTGGAAATGGTGAAACCTGCTCTCACTTTGAGCCTAACATGGATGTCACACAGGACTCTGGTCATTATGTTTGTCTAACATTTAAATCCAAGACCTAAAAGCCTTAGAGCCCAGATAAAACAGCTGCAACAAATGATTCAGTCAGTTTTCAAAGGAGAGGCTTTGGGGGGTTTCCTAGGCAGACATTTCAAACATGTGTTAAAACCCTTTTTTAATCCCGTTTTTGGTCAACAAATAATTTATCAAGCTTTTCTCCCTCCCCAGTCCTACATAAGAGAAGTATTTTAATTACATCTGACACCTCCTGCAGAAAAGTTCACATGAGGAATTTCACATGGGTTCTTTCTGTTTCCTTTGTTTTCTGAAACCTTGGCTCTGTGTGGCATAAACTTCAGTAATCCCTGACTTCTGTGAATAAACTTCCTGTGGTAAAGGAGATGTGCTGCTGGATGTCTGAGGGACAGAAAAGTCAGTCCCAGTTTCACACAGCTCTTTGCTTTGGGCAGGTTAAATGTGAGGCAGCAGGGAAAGCCAACAGCATGCTGGTTTGTGCCAACTGAAGCACAGCCAGGAGCTGGAGGGAAGCAATGACTGCCCTTTCCTCAGACACAGGGATAACCTGGCAGGGAAGGAGTTCAGCAGGAAGACAGTGCCAGCAAAGCCAGGCTCTTCCCAGTGCTGCATGGCAGGAGGATGAGAAGGTGAAATAGAAATGGCTCCATCTAGATACAAGGAAATCATTGTTCACTCAGAGGATAAAAAACATCACAACAGGGGCCCAGAAACAGGATTCCATCTTTGGAGGGATCTGGACCCAGCTGAACAAAGCCCTGGACAGCCTGGTGTGACTCCAGTCACATTTGAGCCCTAGATGACCTCCAAACTTCCTTCCAACCTGACTGCAACACCTATGACTTGTGCCAGTTTCACAGCAGAAGTCATGTCAAACCTAAGGGTAAGCAGGCCATCACTACTCGGTCAACAGACAAACTCATATCGATAGTTTTATCTGAACAACAGCTATCTTGGGTGTACTTATTCTCTGTTCTAAAATTTCAGGCTGTGATGCTCTGGAGAAAACAGGTACAAGTACAGAGTGTTTTATTGGTAGACCAGTAGCACCCAAGACTGCTCCTTGATTGATTCTGGCCAATAGATTATTTTCAAGTGATTTTATTCTCCAAACATATTTCTGGATAGAATCAAACTGCAGGAGCCCATTTGTCTGGCCACAGATCTGTTAGAGAGAGACAAGCTAGACAATAGAGCCGATTGAAAATCAGGCAAACACAACTTCTACTTGGTTTCCCAAGTCTTTCCTAATAAACTAGCCCATTACAGCTACAAGAAACAAAAGGAACTGTTGCTGTAATTATTTCTTTGATACCTCACTGTATTTTCATTAAATTCTTAAACAATTAACTACAGTATATACAAAACAGCGAGTGAGTCAGTAAGATACGTAGGTTAAGGAGGAACTCTGGCACACAATATTTATTATAGCTGCCAAGTAATGAATTCATGTGGAAATTAGCAAGAGCACCAAACTTAATTTGTCCCACTGTTTTAATGGGAGGTTCATACATTGGCAGGCAAAACAGCAAGTCTTCCCACTAACTGTGGAAACAGATTACCACTGGCACTGCAAAAGAGCCTGCCAGCATTTGGCATGATGACAATGAACAAAACACTGCCAACTGCCCTTCCCTTAACCAAGAAAGCATTGAAAATATCATTGTCTTCTATTTTACCAGTGGATTAGGAGAAAACTGCTAGAAAATTGTTTTCAGTATTTGCAGATGTTTCATTAGAGAATCCTAACAAAATTAGGAAAAAAATATTTTTGATACCTTTCTTTTGGCTACACTAAGACACACTACATTTTGTTAGATTGTTGCTTTAGGTAACAATAAAATTTTAAGGTGCCCTGATTTCATCATACTCAACTGGAAAATTATCCTCATCTCTTTAGAACTATACCACTGGCTGTGTTTTCTTCAGGAGGATCTATTTTGATTTTTAATGCTATTTATCCAGATGAAGGACTATGTAATTATCTTTCATTTGGAAGAAAATAAATAAGGGAAGGCAGTTCTCCATCAGCTAAAACTTCTGGGGTATTTGAGATTTACAGCTCTCACTAGGAGCAGGGTTTGCTAATGAAGCTTTTGAAGCCACAGTGGCAGTGTCTGATTGTAATTGCTGAAAGGTGACTCTTGAAGAGCTTTATTTGCACTAATCAACACCACGTTGTGCCTCAAAGCTAGAGTTCCCTTAGAAGCACTGTCCCTACTGAGTTATTCTGAAATAACTAAACAGGCTTTTCTGTTTACTTCTGTTTTCCAGAAGCAAAAACTTATCTATGTTTTTCAATGGGATCCTTTGGAGTTGCACTCCAAGCCTGTTATGCAGTTAAAATTTCATCATTTCTTTCTAACACTTTTCTCTGGTATTCCCAACCCTTTCTCTTCTGGTGCCAGAGCCAGAGACCATCTGCAAAAGTGTTGATGTAAAATATCCAAGGGCTCAGGGGTGGCCTGGGAATATCAAACCTGTTAGATGTAGAGTCACAATCATTTCTTATCTTCCTGATGGTGCCCATTTGGAAACTTTACATTCACAGTGCTGAACTCAGCTGGACAGTATTAGAGAGTGATTCTGCTTCACAGCTGAAGCAGCTCTGTGCTTCCTTTATGTTAAGTTGCCAGCAAACTGTTCAATTGTTTTCCTGTAAAGAGGAAACACCTGAACTGAGTAGCTGTGTGAGAAGATCAGTTAGAAAGGTGAGCTTACTGTTCATGTGTCATAGGAACTCGATCCACTAGCAGCCACCATATCACCAAATACATTTTCAGAAAAATAATATTGGTGCCATAGAAAAAATGCAACAACTCACCCCAAACTTGTCCCCAATATGTAGTTTTGGACTTGTTTAATTATCTTGGAATAAACTGTTCTAACTCTGCTCTAAATTCCTTTCAGAACAGTTTGCGCTGCAGTCCATGCTGTCACATTATAGAGATACCCCTATTTTATAAAATCCTCACCCATCAACACTGAGCTCACTGAATTGTTCTAATGCTTATTAACATGAAGCAGTTGTGGAGCTCAGCACACAGCACAGTAATGGTGTCCAACTCCCCGGTCTCTGCAGGCCAGTTACCAGTGGATATCTGTGCTTGTGTCACATATGTGAAAGGAGTATCTCTACAGCTCCATTTGAAGGCATTTTGAGCTGCATGAAATCCTGGTCTGATGAATCATAATATCACCTTCAATGCACAGAGCAATACATGAAGAACAACATCATTAAGTGAAAGGCAGGACCCACAGTGAGATGACTTTTGGCTTTAATGATGCTACTTTTGGAGTTTCAGTGCAATTGCTGTGGCAGCCTAAGGCAATTACAGATGTTGCCTTAACAAACAGACCTTTCCTGCATAGACCCATTCCCTGGATGTGTATAGTGCCTGTGGGAGGCTGTCACTGAAGCCAATTATGGAAAAAAATTGAAAAGTCTGTAAAGGTGTCTGGGAAGTGAGAAATAAATCCCACCTGTCATTTCTTACTCAATCCTGCTAGCAAATCATAACCCTCAGTCATCACCACCTCGGACCTTGGAGCACGGGAAGGATCTAGCTATGAAGAGCAAGAACTGCATGTCACTTTGGGGACTGTGATTAGCCCAAGCCTTAAGTAAATGAGTTTGGATCTGTCAGTTCAGTCAATACTCTAAAGCCACTAAGCAGGGCTGGCACACGCGGTCCCCACCGGCTCTCCGCCTGCAACAGCGGCTTAGCGGGAGCGAGCCCCTGGCTGAATTACGACTCCTCCCGCAGACAGGGTGAAGCTTTCGGGCGAGGCTGAGCTCATCGGCCAGACGCTGCTGAGGAGCCATCTGCCCAGAACACAAATAGAAAGCAAGCACTTCAGTAAACAAAGAGGCTTTTGCAATAAATTAACATCTTCTCAAGAGTGGGACAAAACCATACGAGGGTCTCAGCCACCAGGACTGTGTTTGACCTCTGTAAGGAAAAGGTGCTGCCTGTGCCTGCTGGGCACTGCCGGAGTAAGGGATAAGGGACACTCACGGGGTCCCTCACCTCACCCAGGCTCATTCTTTCCTTCAGCCCACTTCAAAGAATTCCCCCCAGCCTGGCACATTACCAGCACTCGGTTTTGGAAAGGCTTTAAGACACAAACTACCAAACACAACATTATGATACTTGGGCCACTAGTTGCTGCCTGTGTTATGTCTCTCAGCCCTGGAGAAATATTAAGGCAGCATAGAATACCTGGAGTTATTTGACCTGGAGATCAGAATTCAAAGTTGGATTTAACTCCCTTAAGACATAGTTCTGTAAGGTCATTGCCACATGAATTTTCAGAACAGCAAAGCCTTCCCTTGCTCATTTAAGTATACAAATGCCTTATTTTGGTCATAGATTAAGTATTTCTCATGGGTACAATTTTACATTGGACTGTAACAAAAACCAATCTCAGAAAAATTTATTAACATTTTGAGGCTCTCTGAAGGTGATATGTAATCAAGATTTGAGGCAAAAAGAAGGAGATACTTGTCTAAAGCAAACAGAAATTTGATTAGCCTTGAAACCTTTCAATCTACTCGGGCCAAAGCCTTTCCTAGTAGGCAAAGGAGTTACCCTGCTGTAAGTCAGGGTAACAAACCTCGTCCAAAACTGACATGCAGAAGGTGAAGCTTCATCTGAGTGTTTCCAGATCTCATGCCAATGACTGGAATCAATTTTAAGACTTCAAAACTTTAGAAAAAAAACAAGCCCCCAAAAAATTCAGTCAAAATATTTAGAGCCGCAGATGCTGAAGCCATGTGACTTTAGGAGGTACTTAGTTGTCATTAGAAACATCTCATCCACATGATTGCTCACAATCAAGTAGTCCAATTTCAGATAAGGAAAAAAAAGCTCCAAATTTGTTGCACTTTAAATTCAATCTGCTGGGTTTGGCTGCTGGTTTTTGTGTATGTGGAATCAGCAGAATGAGGAAGGAGTGGACTCAATCAATCAGTAGGTCTTTTTTCTTCATCTGAATACTCAGGGAATTGTCATCACCAACAGTAAAGTCTAAAAGCCACTTAGCCAAGATTTACAATATGGATGAATAAGGAACCTCCTTTTCTCAAAGTTGTGGTATGCTCAATCCATGTCCAGATGACACTGACTGTATTTTTTTCCTCACCTTTCTCCTCAAAATGCAGATGTTTTGATTTTCCACAGAATGTAAAATCAAACATCCCTTCACTCCTGACCTACATTTGCTGCAGGTCATTTAATTATGAATGAAAATGTCACTTTGTTTATATAAGTTCAATTTATGACAGAGATTAATTTATGAAATTTGTTCTCCTGGCATCTTATTAATACTGCTCTGCTGTAAAATTCCTCAGGCAACAGGCAAAATAATGACTTAAAACTGCAATGAGATAATTACCTAACAGTGCAGGCATTCTGAAGAGACGTAACTCTGGATTTGAAAACACAATTTTTAGGACCTTATCCTTTATATAAAGGGTATAAAACACTTACAATTACCTTAATTTATTTTCACGACATTTTGGTTTAGATGCAATCAATTCCTAGTACATTAAAGAAAATTTTGTCATTATTCAATAACAGGATTTAGCTATTCACAGCAATTTTCTTAACCTTTAATTCTGAAAAGGTAAGTCTTCAAATCTTGGCAAAATTACCTTTGTGCCATGATGAAACACTTTGATCTATACACTACCTTTATTGCATCTGGTATGCCAAGATGCTTTGATGAATGAAAAAAAAAAAAAGAGCAAATTCAGCACTTCCCATCAACTTCCAGCTGAAATGTAGTTGTACATGTGCAGAGAAGCCAAGTCCTTACTGATGAAAGAGGATTCTTCTGAAGAATCTCTAAAGCAGATGTCATAAACTACATCTAAATCTTAAGTGGACACAATTAATTAATTTATTTTAATTAGCTCCCTCTACCCTTTCAAATGGAAGTAAATAAAATTTCTCTCTGCTTAGTGATAATTCACACAGCTCAGGATCATGAACTTTCCTAAGCATCCCTTTACAGGCAACACCTGATGTAGAAATAGCACAAGAGATGAATCCACAAGAGCGGAGCGGGTTAAACTCCTGGGAAAAGATCTTTAATATAGTGCTTTTCCCCCTAGTCAGTTCTGCAAGGCCAAGAGTGCCAGAGGGGACACCCTGCCTTCTCTACACATGGATCCAGCTCCTCACTGGCCTGCTTATTCACTGTCACAAGAGGACCCCATTAATATGGGAACATTGTTATTGATGAAGATGCACAAGCCCACGGAAACAGTTCACTGTAAACCTACTCTCTGGTGTTCCAGGTACACAAAGCAAAACAACTTGAACCAACCAGGCAGGCTGGAGAAAGTTTTCCATATTTTTCTTATTCCAACTCTAAAGTTGCAAGATTCTAGACAAGCAAGGTGCTTAACTTTGTCATTTCCCCACACAGCTCCAAAACAGACATGACTTACTCAGACACTTATGGTCAGAGCTCACATTGGTTTTCAGAGAAACATTACCCTTGTGTTTTTTCTCCCCTGTAAGAAAAGCAAGACTACTGTCAGGATACAGTCAGGACAGTCTTTCACAAATAAAAAACATCAATCAAACAGGAACCAAAGGAAACATACAGGTCTTTCTGCTTGGACACCAACACATGGGAGATGGCAACCCAGCAAATGGGAACACAAACAAAAATCAGTTGCCTCCTGAAAGTGTTTTCTGACCTTTTTGCAACTAAAACTACAACATCAGTTTTTGAAACTAAAGGCTAATTGGGAACATACATTCCTGCCCCCACTTACAGCTGGTCTTCATGATGATTTCTGAGATAATCTAAGCATCACATTTAGAGAGCATGAATACGAATACTGTAATATATGTGAAAACATTGAAGTTTGCCCCTGATTCTGGTTTTGCTTTCCTGGTTTATTTTTTTAACAGATACTACTAGCAATTTCTGAGAATAAATGTAACGGTTCCCCAACAATCAAAATAATTTTCTGTCTCCATCAAGTGAGTGTAAAAGAAAGGTGAAAGCACTGTCTCTGAGCAAGAAGATGGCAGTTCTCCCCTGTAGCCTCCTAGCACAATCCACCACTCTGAAAAGATTTCAGATGTTCAAAAGCCATTAAGAGCACAAGCAGACAGGATTTATAGGGGTTTAATTCCTCATGCACTCCAGATGTTGTTCTGAGTGTAAATTACAGTTTATAAAAGCTAGCAAATATTGTCCTTTCATGCAAAAACACCCATAATGCCTGTAACATTTAGCTAAGGTCAGACATATTAAAGAAGTGATGACATATGGTTATATTAAAACAAACAGTTTGTAATTTGTCATTACTGTCTTCCTACAAAAACAGCCTTGGAATGAAAGTTCAGGATTTGCATAGGGACAACGATTAGATGCCAACACACATACGGATGTCTTGGATCCAAACTGGTAGCATCATGTGTGGTACTGCATTCTTGTTTCTTGTTAATTCTAAACATGGATTTTTAAAACAAACCTGTCTCATTGGTCCTTTGTTCCCTTCCTATTTTGCAAATGCAGCTTTTATATGTGCAGAATCTCATTTTGATAATATTAATTACAAAAGGAAGTAGTTGCAGTAGGTATAAAAATCCCAATCATTTACAGAAGGCATCGCTAAAAAGTAAGCAAGATGTTACTGAACTGGGCCTTCCAAATGGAAACAACTGAGAGCAGAACAGAAGAAGCCTCTGTGGAAAGTTCTGTACAGAGGAAGTTCTTATCTGCATGTTACATGAATTTTCAAGAGAAGATTTACACAAAACAATGTTTATCACTTGGGCAGAAGGAGATGAGGCTTTTCAGTAATCTTTACTGGCATACTCTTACTGTTTTACACCCAATGGAGAAACACCTTCATTGTATTCCCTTTCTTTAGAAGTTTGAACAGCAAAGTGGTCCTCTTAGCTATTCAACAATTAAAAATAAAGGAAAAAAAAACCCCTCCTATTTTTAATATCATCTGTTTAATTTACTATTAATTAATTAATTAAAACCACAGCACAAAAACCTGTCTTGTTATTTTTAGGCACATCAGCTATGCAAAGAGTTTTCAGTGCAATCCATCAGGGAGAGGCAGCTGATTGCAAAAGGCTGAGGTGTGTGAACTGTGCATATCACAGAGCCAGCAAGCACAGCCAGCTTGTAAAGACAGCACAATCTCTCTCTAGGTTCCTGTCCCCTGCTTCAGATTTACAGCTGATAACTTACATTAGCAATGATCCTCACTCCAGTTCATGGCATATTCTTTAAAGCTTCTTCAATGTGTGTGCATGCACAGCACAGTGTGCACACACCCACACACATCCCACAGTGTCACCAAGAGGACGTGGAACACACCGGTGCCTCCTTTAACTGAGGACCGAGTGCCACTTACCAGGACCACGCAATGAAAGCCTGGCTGACAGCTCAGCTCAGCAGAAATTGATGGTATTGCTGTAATGGAGTTATCAGTGACAAATACCTCCTATGCAACTTCCAGGTCACACTCACTTAAGCAATGATAAATGAGCATGAAACACTGTTAGCACAAAACAAGATCATAAATACTCAATTCTGAGCTTAAAAAACCCAACCATTTCAGACAGCTGTTGTATCTTGTAGTCTCCATGATTTTATGGATGTTCTCACTCTTGTCACAGAGGTGCCAAAAAACAGAAAAAGATGACTTTATTCAGATATTAAAAAAAAAAATTAAAAAAAGAAAGAAAAAACCCAAGTCATCCATCCAGAGCAAACATTGCATCACCCTACACTGGCTAATAAACAATTACCTCAGTGAACCTGACAGAGTCTGTAACAGCTTTTGGAATCCCAAGGTCTGACATCCATCTGTCCATCCTTCTGTCATAGAAAGCTGCTCAGAATCAGAGGATGCAGACTGTGAACACAAACATGAAAAGTTGTGAAACTCAGGTGGTTTGGGATTCCTCTGACCAAACACTGACAGAGGTGGGAAAACAATGGAGAAAATGAGGGAAAGTCCATGGTGAAGCAGCCCTTGGAATTGTGCTTTATCCTCAGGGTTACCTCACAGGCTATGGTTGCCTTTAAGAATTAATAAAGTGTATTCCTGAGGGTGTTTGCTGGTTACAGTGAGATCAGAAAGCTTGGGACAGACTGGCAGCTGCTTCTGCACTGCAGCAGCACAACGGGAGCACCTTCTGTCTCCCCTGCACCTGGGACTTCCGAGGTACATGAAGGGCATCAACCCTTCTCTCCCTTACCAGTTGTCACTCAACCAAAGCCCATCCAGCTCATCCAGAAATTATCCAAACACTGCTTGTGAAAATGGGATCCCTCTGGCCATTTCCACGAGCAGAGCTATCTAGGCACAGTGCAGGAAGCTTCCTGCTCACCCATGACCAACCTGCTCATTCCTGCTCCCCCAGACGTGTCTGTTGGTCACCATTCTTGTTTCCATTGCTGATGTTTGATGGATGAAATCCCTTAGTATCAACAGTGCAAACATCATAAGCACAACTACATATAAAACCTTAGGGAAAATCAAATTATACCTTTATCATAATTTCCTGTAATGCTAAAAAATGTAATTCCTTACTGTCTTAAAACAACATTTTGGAACAAGTTTGAAATGGTTCTATTTAGGAGGATCTCAGCCCAACTCTTACAAACCATAAAAACCCTTATACAACATGTTAATTATTTATACATTTTAGGGGGTTATTTGCTTTTATTTAGTGACATTTCCTTCATGAAGTTTAATGAATAATCCAACATCTACTTGCTTATCAAAAGTTTGGAAACATCAGAATATCTGCATATGCAGATGAAACCTCACACTCCCACTGACACCCATCCAATTTACAGTAGCTAATTGTATTTTACATTGCTATGCAGACAGAAGTAACCTCACAATACTGTACAGGAAGAATAAATTTCTCAGCTCTGTGTAACGTGTCAATTTACTATTGTAACTATTCGCAGTATTATGCCCTGTGCATTCAAATGTGCTGGAATTCTTCTGTCCTGGAAAGCATATTAAGTGACAAGTTACACAACATGGCTTCAGTCAGAATTTTTTAATTGTATTCCTACAAAATTATGTAAACATTAGCATACAGATCCAGAAAAATCAATACAATATAATGGTGCATAAACTGTAAGTTTAGAAGAATGTCAGGAACACTTCATCAGTTTATAAATTAATATATACAGTATTGGATATGCCTCATGGGATAAGGAAACCTCAAAACAGAGAAATCTAGGTGCAAGAGCTGTAGAACAACAGAAGTGCTCAGACACCAAACTTGACTATGAGACAACATTGCAATCGACATGACTGCTTGTTGTTTCATTTTAAGCATTCAATTTAGCTGCTAAAAAGTTCAAAACAAAAGTTTTGGTAGGAAGTCTATTTTTATTGGAAATCATACAGCAAACATCCCTAAAATAATAAAAAATCCCAAACCCAGAATACTCCATCACCAGGTTTCTGGAAGAGTGAAACTGAAGCTTTCTAGGCTGCACAAGGAGATCACTGGCATCTCCATTCCACACTGCTTCCCCCGAGCACTGAAGGCATTGCCAGCTAAAGGAGTTTGGAAATGGGGAGTGGTGGGTGGGGAGAAAAAGAAAGATGTAGAGCACATATTGGGCTGACATGCAGCAATCTGGGCAGTTCAGCTTTTTACTGAATTAGAACATCATGGGAATGTAACACCACTGTTAACTAATTCTGGGCTATTTTGCTTTAAAAAAACCCAAAACAAACAACAACAACAAAATAATCTTCAGCCTGACTGTGATCAAAATCACATTCAAAGCATTCTTACAATGCTGCCCTTTACAAGATCAGGAACACACCACAGAACCCAGGATATATCACTTATGTTATTCAGACAACATATGAAATTAAAAAGTAGTTATTTTCCTTTGTTCCTGTCCATACAAGCATAATTCACAAGAGAAAAAAGCATGGTAAACATATCCTAATGAATGATCTCAAACAAAAGGCATTCTTCCCCATATTAGAAAATGCTCAGTACTCACTGAAACAACAGACTGCATAAAAAGACTAGGATTATCCTGGAAGCATTTGACACTGCAAGAACTCTTTTAACTGCATACCTATAATATGATCATAAGAGAATCTCTCCAAAATTAAATTTTTCTGTTTCTATAGTTGAAGTAGAATTTAATTCCATCATATTTTGGTCCTTTTTTCATACCTGACCAATCACTCCTCACAATGACAATATTGCACTAATGAAGAAGTATTTATATATAATAAGGGGGAGGTAATTTCTAGCAATCTAAAGCTTTTTGTTGTATTTTTTCCAGTTGTTTAGGAACAAATTCTGTTAATCTCTTCTATATGAGATCCTGAGTAGTAAGGTGAAAAAGGTTTGGCTGATAGCACCAGTTTTCCATCACTTGTCATAATTCACAGGGTATATCTATAATCGGCAATACATCTAGAAGCACTATCATAACTTGAACCTAAACGCCCAAATAAGAGCTAATGAAACAGTTATTCCTATTGCTAGAATCTGAGCCAACACTGAAACACTAAGAGCAGGAGAAAAGATTTCTGCTAAATCTGAGGACACAGGTTGCAAACAGAAAAAAGCCTGAAATTCTAGCCAAAATCTCTTCCTTTTAATAGATGGGGGTGGAGAAAACTACAGCTGGTGGGAATAACAGGAAGAAACTTCTGTGTCCATCATTTCCCAAGTAACACACCTGCAAGCTGCCCACTTAGAATTAATGCCAAGGTACAGCACCCTGAAGGTGTTTATAAATGACCCAGACTCTTTCCTGTTTCTTCCCCCAGAGCAGATCAAGCAGTGAGTGATTTATTCTGAGCCAGACTGGCAACAGCTTCTAGCATTTAATTACCATGGTGTGTTTGAGGCTTGGAGAGTTTTATCTGACATAACTCAAAAGGATTCATTGATTAAGAAACTTGGGTCACTACATTTCCTGCTGAAGTTTTTACTTGTATTGCTAACTTGTAATAGCAACTATGACAGACAAAAAAAAATCTAACACAGAAGAGGTTAAACTTAGGAATGAAGGCTGAAACTTAAACTGGGCTTAAACTACGAATAGACAAACGTATCACTGGATTTTCCCTGTACATAGACCTGAAAATGTTTATCACAGATGTATCTGCAGTTTTGTGTAAACTATTAATGTACTACAGCAACACTAATTTGGTATTCACAGATAGTAAAAGCACGGGTTTTACACGTTTTGCCAACTCTTCATTGTTATTCCCATGTCTAAAATGACACAGGCAGAAACTCCTAACAAGACCTCATGTTCTTATCTGTAGCCTGTAGGCTTTCCTCCCACTGATACGTGATTTGTTTCCTCACTCACATATCCCATGGGGATCTTATACTCACATATATGCATACTGAGATAAGGGAGAACTGATATGACAATATAAACACAACTAGCAGACCTTAACTCAAATATTGCCAGCAGCACTGAACCTTGAGAAACTTCCAACAGACTAATGTGTCAAAGACCTTGTTCAATGTGGTAACAGCACCAACAAAATGGTATTGAAGAGTTTCACGTGAAAATCTTTCCCTCTGCTTCCAGCTTTGGTCACACTTCTGATTTTCCCACTCTTGTTGTTTTTCCTCTACTTTTTCATGCTAACTTTTATGTCTAATTTAGTAAAGACCCTGCAGTTGTGAAATACATTCTTGGCTCCCCCAGAACTTTTCAATTTTTAACCATTTATTAAAAAAATAAATTAGACCCAGGACATTTTAAGTTAAATGATGAAAACTTTGGTAAGAACACTGATGGTACCTTGGCACTCTTAAAGATTATGACGATTTTCAGCAATCATTAAAATACTTCTCTCTAACATCATCCGAGGAGTCACACAGCTGTCTGTACTCCAGCTCTAAGCCTCTGTGAGAAATCTACATAAGAGCTCTGAAAAATAAAGGCAAAGGAGTACAGGGAAATCTAAAGTTTTTCAGTAATCTTGAGTGAAATATGCACGTGTACCAAAATATTCTACTTAACAAGGTATAACACAAACCTGACTTACCAAAGAATTTTTTCTGTACACACATGAACAAGATTTTCATGTATGAAACCATCAAACAAATAAATCTTGACTCTCAAAGCTGTTTGTGGGGTTTTTTGTTTGAGTGTTATACATAACTACCAATGCAGTCAATATAAATTAAGCCAGCTCATTCATTATGTCCAGCAATTCACACAATATACCAGTGGGAGGAGATAAACATTCTGATCAAATACATTTCTTTTAATCTTCAAAACACAACCCTTTTTCTTCTTCCTCGTCATCATCATCAGTAGAATCTGCATAGGACTCAATGGTGTTGTATATGAAAGAGTACAGCTTGATATCTGGTCCTGAAGTAGAACAGTTTCTGCATTGTTCATTGTAGTATCTCAGCAACAGCCTATAAATGTCCCCTTCAAAAATCAGAAAGAAATCATTAAGCATCATGTAAGAACATGCCATATGAGCAAAGTATGATTGCAAAGGAAGGCTAGAAATGCACATGCACACTGAGATAGTGGCTAGAAAGATCTCCAAATGAAGCAGTGACAGTGGAGGCAAACCACTGTGTAATGGGAATGTCGGCAGGTTATTCAGAACATAGGATAGGCTCCCTCAACTTCCTGCACAAGCTATCCTAACATTAGGCTTGCATAGACATTACTTACAAATGTATTGCCAATTACCCAGCTTTGTGCTTCTGGCCCAGAAATTAAAAGACACAGAACAATTACAGTAGGACAATGGATACAGTGCTTTTCTAGTATTGCAACTGGATAACATGTCACACCACATCTAGCAGCATCAAGACCAGATCAAGACCAGAACCACTGGAAGACAAATTTATATCAAGAATGCCTAAGCAGCTTTTCCCTTTTCAAAGCATTACTGAGTTACATCAAAACCTTTTGCACATGTATCTGTATTTTTCAAATTCTACAGCATGACTCCTAAGTGAATCAGAAAAGCATTTAGAAGTCTTCTAACTGATTAGCACTGTGCAGTAGATCCCGAATCAGAAATTCCCCATTCTGAAAACAGGTACAAATAAACCAAGACCCGTTTCCTCGTGTTCAGGACCTAGTGGTGAGAGTTCGTATTGGTAAATTTCTACTTAAAGAGATGGTTATGTCTCTTTTGTGCACAAAGATTTCTTTTTGCTCACCAATAGTTTGGCCCTTCTCACAGAGAAAAGTATGCATGCTGTAAATGTCCCGCATCAGCTCCACATCTCCAAAGGTAAAATAAACAATATCACGTCCAGCCTCAGCAGCTGCCAATATCTGAATTAAGGCTGAAATAATGAAAAAAGATTACACATAAATATATGATAAAACAATTTACTGAAGGAAAAAAAACAGCTTAAGTTTACAGCAAGCAACCACAGCATCCATTCCCACGTGGATACTGCAAAGCAGAACAAACAACAGGTAGGTAAGTATTACTTCCATTTTTTAAATTAAGTAAAGAACGCTGGGCACTGCAGGTCAAAAGCGTTCTAGCACTCTGCTAGAGCTGTTAGTGACATCCACCCTTACTTCCAGATAAACAATGTGCTTAAAACTGACAGGGGTTTATTTTGGTCCATGTCTGCCCCCAAGCAGCATGCAGCCATTAATTGGCCAATAAACGCCTGTGGCAGCAGAAGGCAACAGAGCAGCACCTTCCATCCTGGTTTAAGCTGCCCATACAGCCACAGACAGTGGGGTAAAAAGCATCCATGAGCACTTGGCAATTTCCATTCTGTGCCACCTGTAAGAAGGAATGGAGCCAATCCTTTCACTAGGTAAGCTATGGAAAGTGAGAGCTGACCCAGCTTTTAGCTCCAAGAGAAGAACTATGGTTCTGCAGCCTCTTCCTGCATAATTTAAGGTGTCCATAATACCTACAGTAGAAGTATGGAGCATGGAATACGATGGCTTATTCTGACCTGTGAGGGGTGATGTCAGCAATGCAGTTCATGTTATTTAACTTCCAGCTTTCTGTCAAACTCATTGGTTCAAGATGCATCCCAAATTCTGCCAACAGCTAACATTACAATATACACAGACTTTGTTCCTCTATACGCAAAAGAAAGAAAAATGTTTCCTATCTTGGAAACAGTTTTTTGAAGATTCACCTTGAGAAATCATCTGTACTATTCAATAGTGCTGCTGAGCCAAGCTAATGACCCATTGCAATTGGAGAAAGTAGCTCTGGTCCACTTCTCACCCAGCTTCTGACTTCTCTGCAGCTCTCTGGTGCAACTGATGTTCACCAGACATTGTGCCAATTCCATTCACCAAACTGGCAGAAAAGTTATAGATGAAGAATAAAAGCTAATTGCTTGCTGCTAGAACAGCAGCTGAATTGGCAGAGTGAAGGGTTTGCTAAGAGCCAGAGCTGAGGCAAGGGAGGGCATCAGACCACAGAACTGGGAACAATGAAGGGGGAGAAGAAACTATGAGGGGAAGAAGAAAACCAGGATCCTTTTAGGCAGCACCAAACTTAAAAGAGTGCAGCTTTCTCACCAGCCAGCACTACCAAGCTGGAGTGCCACAGAGGTGTCCAGTCAATCACAGGTTCATTTCAGGGAACTGCAACAGTCCAAATAATGGACCCCAGCAACTATTTCATCTGCTGCAGCCTTTCTTCAGAGCCTGTTGGTGTAGCTCTGATATTAATTTTTCTTTTTTCTACCCAGTAAGTAGAGTTAATTAAAATGTGATTAATATTGTCTTTGTAAAGATTAGTTTTAAATAAAACAGCGTACATAGTGCATTACCACCAGCTAGTGGAAGCTAAATAGAAAGCTGTTCAGAGCTCAGCTCAATAATCTTGCACATTTTTAAACAGAGACCTATTAAAACACTGCATTCCTTAATCAAAAAAACCCCACCACTTGTAAACCCATAGCCAAAATTATAAATTACATGATTCACATGTGAAATTAATCTCAATCTGGGAATGATATTTTAATTAAACTACTGAACCAGCTGTGGATTTAGTAAAGCTTCAGTAGTTCAGCTTTTAAAGAGTCTAATTAACTAGCTTGCATAGGGGAACAGAACCTAATGAATCTTATTATTCATTCCAAACAAACAATGCAGTTTCACTTTAAAATATATTAAAAATATCCTACTGTTTATTTTGAATTGCTACAGATCTTATGAAACCAGGATCAAAATTTCTGTCAAGAATCAGACTTCACAATCTCCTGGACATTAATGATACACAATACTGGTATACCATGATACTGATACAGAAAGAAGCATCAGAGCAACAGAGCCTGTGGTATCAGGGTCTGGAGGGATCTGAGCTCTCTTGCCCCTTGCACCCAGCTGATGTAATCCCACTTAACTGCTGGACTCGCAGCTGAAGCAATGGCCGTACTGACAGCCCTTCTACATTACAAAACCATACATGGGATACTACAGTTCAAATACAAGATCTTACGCAAATTGAAGTATTTATTAAATCTTCCTAATATAAATCAAGTATGCTCAGATCCTACAGTAAATATTAGTTGTGGTATTGATAAGATATGCATCTGACAGCCTATTTTATCTAATGCAAATCAAAAAACAACTGCCATGAACTCATTGAACATTGAGAAAAAAATATGTACTTTATGAATTTCGTTCTTAATGAAATTAAGCTGATAGCCTGATGACTGTCTCACTGTAGCTACCTAAAGCTGTTCTGAAAAGCACATTTTAAATACTCTCCAAATGCTTGGAAACAACAAAAAATGTAAATTTTTATTTAGGATTTTATGAACCAAGATATGAATTTATATGTCAGGATCTATCACTTCTTGAATTGATGGAAAAGGTCTTAAATGAATGTAGGCATGTGATATCTGCTGCATTATAAATACTCTAATTAAATATAAAAGAACATGAGAAGTCAGGAAAGAAAGCAGCATGACTGAGTGACTGGCATACAGCAATGTATTAAGCAGTAAAACTAAACATCCATTGCCAGCAAATTTGTGAAGCCTTGCAAATTACCAGGTACTTTAAACAGCTTTGCAGAGATATGAATTTCAGGCAGAATCTAAAAAGACTGCTCCAGAAAGGTCAACTGATTTACATGACTGACAGCTGCAATGAATATGTTCTTCTGTAAACTAAAGCTGCATGTTTGTGTTTTGGAAGGTTTCAGTGCTACAAGTCCTTGCAAACTCTTGCATTTCACCATCACAAGCTTGCCCAAATCTTTAAACTGAAAACAGCATAAAAGTTTAAAGCACAAAGAATAGAGTAGAATGCTCTTTTATTGTTTAAGGCCACATTACTCATGGCCTAAAGATCAGCACTAATGAACCAATTCTATAGAATGCCATTTCTTGGCAAAAATGTATTCACTAGAATGAAAGCAAAAAATGTACTTGAACAAAAACATATGGCCCAGGATCAAAATGTAAGTTATTTGATTAATTTGAACATTAACTAATTGTTATGATTTACCTTTTAATCGGGAGTCCCCTCCAAAGGCACCACATCCCCAGTTTCCTGTGGCTATTGCAGAGAGATGCTGAGGTGGAACGCTGGGACGAGAGAAGCCACAGTAGGCCTGCATGTACAAGAGTCAGAGATGGATTTGAGAGGCAACCTGGTGCCATATTTTCAAACAATAAAATGATAACAAAAATCAGTATTGTCTTCTAGCAATATCAAATTCAAACTACTTCAATATGCCATTAGTCTTCCTTCAAATTCAACATCAATAACAAAAAAAATTAGGGCAGGAAGACTTTTGCCTTATTTGGACCCAAGTTAAAAATTAAAATACAGGTCCTGAGTCCTAGGCATTTCATCACAGCTACAGGAAACTTTTCTGGACAGCCTGAACAGAAAATTAACTCAAGACTTAAAATTTTCTTTATATACCAATCAGTCCTCATAAAAAAACATCAGCAAAGCCAACACACCTTATAAACGTTGCAGTGACCTACCATAACTTATTTTAAAAACCCAAACCAAATCAATACACTGAAAATTGTAGGCAGATCATAAATTTACTGATGTAGGTAATTAGAATTTTGTACTAAGGTATCAGTGAAGTTTATAAACTGTACTTAGCTGTCTTTTTTAGCACTAATTTCATTACCAACCATGAAGAAACAAGCTGATGTATGTTACTTTAGTCAAGATGCTAAGGTTTCACAACTAATTTAAATTAGTCCTTCAGCACTACACATCATTTCAAGAGGGTGTATTCCCTTTCCAGCTGAGAATTAGGGTGGTGTGTTCCTATGTTTAAATTTATTTAAAATACATTCTAGAATACTCTATACCCTCCTGTACTGCAGAAAGCAGGAGGCTTTAACAACAGTAGCATTGAACTCTTATATTCAACACCCACTGCATCTGTAAATGTAGAATCACACTAAGAAGACTCATCAGCATGTTTTGATCCCAAAAATTGGCACATCAGCAGAGTATATCTGAATTAGCATTCTTGTACTTCACTGCCCAGTGAAAACAGCACTGCCACTTCTAGAACAGTACACACACCTCTCGCCACCTATGCCTTATGCTGGGGATGCAAGGCCCTAGTTCTGGCCCATTAACTTTCCTATTAACTTAGGAGAATCTGCTTGGTGACCTGGAGACTGATTCCACACACAGCATGTCACCAGATAAAATTTGTGCATGGGATAACTGCAAAAGCCTTGAAAACATTGGCACAACCTAAGGTCTCATAACCACAAACAGCTCACTGATGGCAATTACTAGTCCCTGTAAAAGTACAGCCTTAGAAGTCGGGAAAAGATTGCTTTAGCTTCAACAAAAGAGCAGCAGCAAAACAAGAAGAAAAACAAGTGACAGGAAAACCTTGGCTATGCAGACAATAAAGCACCTGACACAGCTTGGGAAAATAACCCAATGTTCCCAAACATTATGTAGCATGTAATTCAGGGCAGAGACCAAGGGCTGGGAAACATCTCAAATATCTTACTTAAGGACAAGATCCCAAAGACCAATGGCAGAGAAGAGAAAAAAAACCTATGTCCACCACAGTTCCAGCTTCCCAAAGAGCTCTTCAGCCTGGCATCTTTGATGTGTGAGATTATCAAGGACCACAGTCACTGCAAAGTGCAGTTTTGTACGCACACAGCTGACTTAGGGGAGGGTCAAGGACTGACAACTTTGAATATTTAATGATAATGATTAATAATGTTCAAGAATTATTAGTAGGAAGTGTGTTAGTTTTGAACATCAGCCCAGAAGTTTTGTTTTAAGGATTAAAACTAGCCTGCATTGTCATTTTTGATTGTAAGCTCTGACTGGCATGTACACACACATATGTAGTTACAACAGCCCTTACAGCTATTGCAAAAATAAAGAGGATTTATGAACAGCTGGATCTGATCTCAGAAGACATCAATATAGAAAAAAGTAAAGTCCCAGGCAATATGTCAGTATCTCAAGAGCAAAGAAGAAAAGTGGAAGAAAAGCAAGTGGCACCATATTTATGAACTGCCCCATGTTAAAACATGAGGCACCTCCTTTTCCACCTTGACTGCACAGCTGAGTAGGATTCAACAGCACAAATCATATGGAAAGGACTTATAATTTAGAATTATAGAATAGCTTGAGGTGAAAGGGACCTTAAAGAGTACCTCATTCCAAACTGCCTGCCATGAGCTGGGATGCAATTCACTAGCTCAGGCTGTTCAGGGCCCCATCCAACCTGGGACTGAACACTAGCAGGGATGGGGCAACCACAGCTTCCCTTGGCAACCTGTTCCAGTGCCTCATCACCCTCACAGTAAGGAATTTCTTCCTAATACCTAATTTAAACCTTTCCTCTGTCAGTTTAAAACCAGTGCTCTTTGTATTGTCACTATCTGCCCATATTAAATGTCCCTCTCCTTTGTTTTTTAAAGCCCCTTTAGGTACCGAATGGATAAAATAAGGTCTCTCTGAAGCCTTCTCTTCTCCGTGATGAGCAACCCCAACTTGCAGCCCATCATTTGGAAGCAGGACAGGGAAGAGTTAACAAAATGTATATCCAAGTTTCATTTATATCTTTGAAAGTTACATAAAATAAAACTTTGAATAACACATCAAAGGACAAGAAATATATTTGACAATCTTTTGCTTTACCATTGGACAGCAAAACCCTGTTGTGAGACACAACTAAGGAAGAACTACTTTAGAACAAGACAAAAACATAAAAATATTTGAAAAGGTTGTATAAACATTAAACTGCAGGCTGTTGTAAGAAGTTACTGGCCTTGTTGAGCTCTCTTCTAATTTTCTCTGGACCAAACTGGTCAAGGAAACGTCTGAAGTGAAATGCATCTATAGCAACAATTTCAGTGTAGCGTCGTTGCCATTCATCCCTAAAATTGGAGGGGGGAGAAAAGCAGATGACATTAGTTGTTTAATATCAGCCATATAACCCCAATTCAAAATGAGCAATTCCCTTCAGAACTTCTCTGCTCTTCTCTGCTGAAAAGAAGCTGAAAAGTTGAACTGATAACAGTCAATGGAATACTTCTTTGTGGGTTAGGAACAAAAGCAGAAACAGAAATGAGACATGCCTCCCCATAAATTTAGAAACAACTCTGGCTAGACTTTGGGCATGAAAGTGAAACAAATCTAATTACACAGCACTATTTATCAAGTATGTAAGAACACTGCAAGGTCAGTGTTTCTCTGTCTTCCTCCAACATTTAAATGAGAGTACATTGTGTATGTTTCTATACCAAACGAGTAATTTTGTGTATACACTCTAATAACACTGCTGGAGAAATAAATTCAAGAGCTCAGAGCTTTCTACTCAGATTCATGGTATTGATTCTTATTTTGCAACACATCAGCTGCGCTGTGGCATCTGAGGTATTGCTGTCAAACTTCTTGTGACATTGCAAACCATAGTTCAGTCAGTATCTTAACAAAAATGTGCATTAAATACTTGTATCTCTAAACTGGAAAAGATATTGGTCTAAGAACTGACATAAGGGCAGGTACCACTTATTAGCATTAGTATGGTATTACCAACATGATATAAACTTTCTTAGCTTGTTGGTTCTACTGAAGAGAGCAACATCAAGCAAATGTTAGGGAATACTTAAAATTACCACGTTTTCAAATTTCTAACATTTATTTCTTCCCTCACTTAAAATACTTAGGTGGAACTTTACCTAGGGGTCTTATCTTCATGGCTCCTTGCCCAGCGGTAAGTCTCTGCATAGCCTGTGTACTCACTGTACTGCTCAGTACCTGAAACAAATGATTTTCCAGATTACATATAAAATATGTACATATTTTTTTCACTTGGCAAATCTTTGATAGGAATCGCTGCTTCTCCAAATGAACACGCAGCTCTCAGAAGCAATGGGAAACAGAATTTGTATCTGCACCATGAATACAAGATTTCCTTGTAAAGCTCCCTTTCCACAGGTGATGAGGAGCACCCACCACAGAACATCACGAGTGCAGATCTATATATGCTGCCCAGTATATAAAGAGAAGTGGTCAGCACCAACAAGCTACCTCTGTAAAAGCACAAAGACCCAAAAAACCACAGTTTGGAACATACTTGGCTGCTCTTGAAAAGGTCCAACAGGGTGTCTTGGCAGGTAATAAAGGCTGTCAGAAAGCAGCTCCTTAAGGCCACTAAAAAAAGTAATTTTAGCTACTGTGCTCTGCTATACCAACTCCTTTTCAAAGGTTTATCCCAAGACAAAGAAAGTGCAACTGAGAAGAAGGATCACAACCTTTCTAAAAGGCTGTCTTTCACCTCACTTTATAGAGCTTCAGGACCTTGCCTCAAAACCTGGGCATTGCACAAATGCTTCAGAGAAATACCCCTGAAGTAATGCCACAAAATCACACCTTTTCCCCCTGTTCTGAGCTCACAACAGCTGAGTTTCAGAAGAAATCACAGAACAGTCTGGGTTGGAAGGGACCCTCAAGGATCATCAAGTCCAACCCTTCAGTGAACTCACAACATTGGCATTATTGGCACTGTGCTCTGACCAGCTGAGCTGACTTGTTTGGAGGTTCATGCAGGTATAGCTTGGCACAATTATAAATAGTAAGAGTAAGAAGAGAACTGTTAAGCAACCTCTTAATTTGTGCCACCAGCTATGCCTTTAAATAGAATGGGGAAAAACAGGTTTTAAAGAAACGCAAGCTGACAGCGTAAAGCATCTGATTACTAAGACAAGAATACTGCCTAACTATTGCACAATCAGCAATACCCTGAGAACACAAATGTTGAAATTTAATATAAGTTTTCCAATCCCTACATAAAAATGCAATTGAAGTTGAACAATCAAAAACATAAAACTATTAACTTTAAACCTCACTGACAAGGAAATTTGAATGTTTACCTCCAGTAGTCTCAAGCAGAGGAAACAAGCTGTTAAAAACTGTTTACGATGATGCATATATGTCAAGATATTTTCCTCATTTACCTAAACTGATTTTAACTGACAAGACTTATCAATGCTCATTTAACTCATCTACCCTGTTACCCACTCATTATTTATTTAGTCTAGAAGATTAATAATTCTGAGGGCGCACAAATCTCACTCAAGGCTATTTTGAAAAGTTGCTATGAAAAATGCAAAATGAGTGGGATAGCACGAGATTCCTCACTGAGTTCACTTCCTGATAAATCAACTGAAAAATGTGGATAAGAAGATCTGCCTATGTATTCATACACATCCATGCTCTTGAACAAAGGACAACCACAAGCAGCTTCCATACTCAGAAATCAGACTTCTAATTGAATTGCAGGCTATCAGCCTTCACTAAGACTTTTCCTGACATGAGTAAAATTTAGTTCTCTTGATATGCTTGGTAAAATTGTTGAGCACAGAGCAAGAAAAGTCAGATAAGGAAAGTATGTGACTCTTTTGAGAACTCTTTTTAGGGGACAACCTAGCAAAACTTCCAGCTTGAAAAAGGAAGCATTTCCTTTGGTGTCTAAGATGGTGAAAGAGAACTCAAGGTCATCAAGATATAGATAAAGGATAGATTACATGATAAAGTATTAGGCTGGCTTTTTCAAGGTTCATTGTTTTCGTTAATTTTTATGGAAGTGTAGTGCCTGATGACAAAAGCACCAGGAAACAAACAAACAAGCAAATACATATATATATCTATAAAAAAAAAATCAATACTGGAGAAACTCAAGGAAATCAGACAGACTATAAAGTCATGTCCCAGAAACCTGAAGTTAATGAAAATCAATGACTTTTCATAAGTGAAGCTCTGGAAATTTGTCAGACAAAAATGATTATTCGACTGGCAACACTTCTGCCTCTGAACTACTGGGATACAAACTTCTGTTACTGGGAGAACAGAAGCAGTATGGGATAAGCTGCATACATTAATGTTTCTGGTTAATCTTTCTTCCTACTAAAGAAAATATAGAGGTGAAAAAAGGCAAACCACAAATAAAGTTCCACCAGAACTGAAAAGCAATCTACAAAACCTAGAAAAGCCTACCTAAAATCAAAAGAACATATGTACAAGTACCATTCAAAAATTCATCCTCTGTGAGACTTGTAAAAGTTACAGCATCAGCAAAAAGAAAACTTGCCAAGTGTTGGTGTTTATGGGACCTCACCAATTTAGGCAGGTTTGCAATTATTACTAAAAATAAATATACCTTTCTCAGACTCCATAGTCTAGCTTTACATTTGCATATGATCTGTACAGCACTATAATGTTTCCAGAGATTGGGAAAAATTCCGCTATAGTGTTCCTCTAGTATTTCTAAAAAGCTAGAAATTATACTCCTGAAAAGGCAGGACCACTAGCACTAAATAAAAAGTAGATGTGAAAATTGCAAGAGTTTAGTTTTGTAGTCATTGACATAAAGGCACTTTTAGTGCCATAAGTGAGAGGAAGGTGCTTCTTTCCCTTTCAATCAGTTCTTCCAATCCTTATCTTGTACCACCATTAGTCTTTGGCTCTCCCAACACTGGCACAACCAGCCTGCTAAGTCCAGCTGAAAACAAATTTTCCTCTCTGAATATATTTTCAGCCAAACCAATTATCTCTTTTGCTGCCTGGCTAACGTGGTCAGAAGTCTCCAAAACTACCCTGCTAAAATGTAGTCCTGACTGACCATTGGTAGATCTTTTTTTAAAGAAAACAAGGAACACAGCTTCTTCATCTGCTCTTAACACTGCCTGAGGATGTGTGAGCTCAAACAGGGGGGAAAAAAGAAAGAAAGAAAAAAATCTGAATGAAAACCACTCACACTTATTCACAGCTCTACCAGAAATGCAGGGAATCTCTGGTGTTGCTGCTGACATTTCTGTAGGTAAATGTCTGTGTTGAAGAACTTGACTGTTTGCATGACCAGTTTCATAGTCATTACAGCAGTGATCTTAACCAGATACTGTGAAATCACAACAAATTTAATTTATCTCCCAATTTCTTGGGCTCCTCTGCAAATTTAAGCTACAGTTATATCCATTAGGCTGCCAACTCAAGATGCATCACAAAGAATGTAATTTATCAAGAGGATCGTGACACAGAGGAGACTTGGCTAAGAAACAAGGTGGAAAAGCTCCTAGGATTAAATAAAAATGATGGAATGGATATTTCCATTAGGGAAGAACTCCATATCCCAAATACTAATTGCAAAACACTGCAAGATACAATATCAAGAAAGACAAATGATTGCTGCAGCGAAAAAACATTCCCACCTTTACTTGTCCATGCCAAATCACCATTTTTTTTTGCAGGGAAATGGAAGAAGGTATTTCAAAACACTAATTTAGTGTTTCTCCTAATCAGTTATTACCCAGATTGAAAGCTGTGCTCTGTTTTTACCCTTACCAAAAAAGTCTCTCCCAGAGGACAGTGCTTAAAATATGTTAATATAGTATCATATAAAAACATGGAATAGAAGTCTCTGATGGCCAAGAACCCTTTTTCTGATTAATTTTTTGCAAATGTAATCACAAAAGGCAATTTATCAAAAACTTTTCACAGAAAAGGTATTAATTCTGACAGAGTGGAAAAACAAAATAAAACATCGTCTTAAAAAGATTACCAAGCATAAGACAGGAAGCAAAAGGTGCTCTGCCCAGTACAATCAATAACTCAGGACAAAATAAGACCTGCAAGATTTAAGCTCAAATTTCTACTGTATATGCATGTAAGAGAAAGAATTGCTATTGGATTTTTCCAAGAAATGTGTTCTAATACCTACAGAAACTCTTGACTTTTAAGACAGCTCAGGTAGCTAAACCAAACATTTCTGCTATAGCAGATTGAAAAATATAAACATAGTCTATTATACTATTTACCCAGATGACCTCTCTGATCATATATATTTTTTTTATAGTTGCTCTTTAGTGCAAATAAAGTAGTATTATAGTATCATTTTATTTCTTCGGTCATGAAAAATGCTCATTCATGCATAGAACTGAGACTTGCAGCACGACCTTGGCTGCTCCAGTTCTTAGCAGGGACATTTGGTTTTTCATGCTAACTGTTTTAATCCAATGGATAATAAAAGAATCCAAGTTCTATGAAGAGTGGGAAGCAAAAGAAAAAGCCCTTTCAGCTAAGCTCTGGATAGACAGGAGGTCTCCACACACAACCCCTCAGCGACATACTGAAGAAGCAGGTTTTTTTTGATGTAATTAGGAACCCATAATTAACTTACAAGTAACACAGATGTGGAACTAACAAGACCAGAGACAGTTCCTAGCTTTCTACCCTTTTCTAATGGATGCAGATTTGCTACTCTTCCACCTCCTCCCCTTTTAGGTAATCAGAAGGTAGCTCCTCTTCCTAAGAGTGTTCAATTGCACTGATGACATCAAATGTTATGAATTCAGGAGAGGAAAAAAAATCCCACATCACTGAATATAAGAGAAGCAGTATCAGCTAATAGCTGGAAATTGTGGGTGTTACCTACATTGCCCATCAGCATTCTTTAGCTAAAGACACAAATTCCTCAAACACATTTACAGAGAAGAAAGTAAGTTCTTCTGCTTGCTGTCACTTCTCTTTTCTCCTTTCACAAATCAACTATGGAACAGTGTCCCTTGTGGTGCTAGGTGGGATGAAGCAGGAGGCTCATTGTCAAATGAGTGTCAACTTTTTTTTCCCATTTTTTTTAATCCTTACAGCATTTAACCATACTAAACTTCAACTTGAAATGTATTTTATATATATAAAACCAGAATTCGATGTGAAACATTTTCTGCAAAGACTAACCTGTGATGATAAGACATTCATTGTGATCCAAGACTTCAGTGATGAGCCTTGATACAATCAGCTCTGGATTGATTAAAAACCGAATTTCTTCTTGTACTAGTCCTGCCCCAGTCACACCACCTCCAACAAAACGGTTTGCAAAATCAACCTACCAAAAATACATTCAGGAGGATTATGATAGGATAAGCAAAAAAAAAAACAAAAACAAACAAACAAACAAAAAAACAAAAAAACCTTTCATTACCAAATTAAATAAAATACTGTACAAATTCCAATTATTTTGTTGAAATCTGCTGCTATCACTTAAAACTACAAGCAGAGAGACTGATTAACATGATCATGCCTCTTTTTTTCCCTTCAACTTCTCAGAAAACTTATGACAAATGAGACATTACACAGCAAAAGAAATCTTGAATCTCAAATGCTCCAAATACAAGTTGTGTGGGTTTCCCTTGAAGAGGCATATATTTCAGAATAAAACACATTTCAGTAAATGTGAAAGATGAAAACAGCATTCTTTTCAGGGACATTGAAAAATCATTAGTTTGTCCTTTGGCAAGCATTCTCCCCGAACTGTCTACACTGAAGTATCTTTAGATTAGCACTGTCAATGTAACAGCTCTATACCAAAAAAACCCTCTAACGAATTCTTCTTGAAATGTACTGACAATATCTTACCAATTGTCCATGAAATGCATTTGAACAAGGCAAATAATTTTGACTCTAAAGGTTTCTGCTTGAAATAGAGATCTCTGGACTATTTTTTGCTGCAATAGTACATATTCTGCCAATTACATTTTTGTACAGACAACAGTTTTAAAAGGAGTTTGTTTAGTCAATAAAGTAATTACTATTCACTCAAATTAACTACCCTTATAAAGTTATAATTTTAAAAGTTATTTCATCTTTTGAATGCTATTAACTTCTTACTAGTTTTTACTTAGGTAGCTGATGACAGCATAGGTACAGGAGGAGGACAGTAGTTGCTGGGATAACATGAACACCTGTATAGATTACAAACTGACCCAGAAGGCAGGGTCCAAAGCTCACCAAGAGCCAGCCACTACAGCAGCATGTGTTCCTTTAGTCTATCCTGGAAATACCAACACATTTCAGTTGTTTAGGATTTGCTAAACTTGACTATGATAAAAAGTTATATGAAAACCACTCAGATGTGCAGCGTGCCAGGGTCCCAAAGCACTGGAACTGTGCTGAGCAGCCTCCCCTGGGTCCCCGACCTTGTCCCGCACAAACACCTGCCCTGTCCTGGACCTCACCTGAGACACATCACATGTGGGCTCAGGTCCAGCCCTTTGTTCTGCTGATGCCCACGTGCTGACCAGACATCTCATTGTCCTTGGTGCCCTAACTCACCACCTTGCCTTTGTCTGATGGCCACCAGCCAGTCAGCAGAAACTGTGATCGTCACTGTCCCTGCCCAAGGCTGGGGTCACTGTGGACTCCTGCACTGTCCTGCCTTGGTCATCCTGCTCCCTGCTGGAGTGGCAGCTCTTCATCTGAGCAGAGACCTTTTGTTTGATAATACTTGAAACAGCCAAGAGGAAAACGATCACATCCTAGGCAATACTCCCTTATACAGACTGCAACACTAGAAAAATGGTCTTTATCGAGCAGTTGCTGAGTTCTTCATAATTTCAGCACGCATATGAGTGCTCAAGTTTCATAAATTTATGAGACATTTTAAAGTCTGAGCAAAAATCGTTGCAGAAAAAAGTTCTCATTCCTTCCTCCTCATTCAATGCATTACTTTGTCCCTGGCTAAAAAAGTTCTAATTTTTACTTCATTTTTTGTAAAAGAATTCTAGAAGGCATACCCATTTTAAAAAACAAAAAAAAAGCATAAAGCAAACAACTAATTTGAAAACTCAAACATGTTCCTTCCCATAGATATGGACATGACATCCTCCTTATGAATTTCTTTTGCTGACTGCCTCCCAGACTGAAACAGTGGTGCTGGCAGCAGCAAGAAAGTCTCCTGGAGCACTGACCTGGTCACTGTCTGGGGCACAAGAATAATATTTTTAAAATAAACTGAAAGTTTATTTTTTCACAAGTCATCACGATTACAGCCTGAATCTTTTGTCTTGTCAATCTTTGATCCTGGCTTGAACCAGAAGACCTGAAGCTGTCCAGGACTCGTGATTTTCTGTCAGCCCTTTCTGTAACAGGTACACATGCTACCTCGATGATCTGGGAAACACTGACAGTACTAAGACTGCCCATGGAATTAATTTTGATGGGGTTTTTTATGCTGCATAACATCTTGTCATTTAAGTTAATTGAAGATAAACAAGTAACTTTGTTAAGCTGGCAGACCATGAAATTATGACAAAAAACATGAAAGCCACACAAACTGTTATATGCACTTACCTGTAGCATACCTTGTCCATTGCTTTCGATGGTGCCTTCATAGGTGACATGCAATCTAGATAGTTTTTTCTGAGATCTACCATTGAGGAAAAATATTGTACAGAAAGGATCATTTCAGAAACCCCACAAAAACACATTCATTTTAAAACAAAATTCACTCAAACCCAAACTGTTTACACACCTTAAATATAAGGTGGTTTAAAAAAAAACAACAAAAAACCTGACAGATTAAAGAAAACATGTTTGCCTTGCAGAAACAAGGTGGGAAAGTTTAACAGTCATTTGTTCAGTTTCTTCACCTTTTACCATAAAACTCCAAAACTGAAGCTTTTCTTGCTCCCCAGCAATAAAGCTGCAATGTTTGTGCTCATGCTGGTCATCACCCATTCTTCATTATATTTCCTGTCATTTCTTAAATCAAGCCATCCCTCTCTTTTTTCCCCCCACTCAAGCAATGCCACCAAGGATATACTACTGTTTTAAAACTTCATCAACAACTTGCTTGCTTTACAGACAAACATATGGGAAAACTCTGGACAGAAACTACTTGTGGCAATTCACCCATTGCCCTCTGTATTTCTTTCTGCAACAGTTCATAGCAAAGATTGTTTCCTGTAGTACTTCTATACCTGAATCAATTCCAAATGAATGACATTCAGTTATTGAGGACTTAAGAAATGTCTTGCATTGAAAGGGTGTTTGACTTACCTCTCCCAGTCTGGAAACTCCTGCAGACACTGCCTTGTAAACGTCACCAATCCTGTAGGTTCTACAGGCAGAGCAACCCCAAAGGAAAAAGTATTGAGTGTGGGAGCTTAGCCCTTAGATTATCTTAACTGGCAAGCTTTGAAAACTACAAACACCACTCTTGGTAGATACCAAGAGCTTAACTTTCTTCAAGAGTGACTCTGATTTTACCCCTGACAGCCCATGCTCTAAATGAAGACAAGTAACATGAAGACCAAAATATTACTTCTCTTCCCACTTTGCATTTTGAGTATTTTAGTTTTTCCAGATCTAAGAAAAACTATTTCTTACGTGATTTTCACTTTAACAACACTAAATACTACTAGAAAGACCCAGTATTTGAAGTAAAATGTGCTGCTTTAGAGAAAAAAAGATTGTAAACCTTTAAAATCAACTGCTCAGTGTGAACAGACAATCTAGAGAGTATTCAATCCATGGAAGGAGAAAGCAGCAGCTCGTGTTTCTAAGAAAGTCCAACTACGTCAATAAGCAAGCACTGTTAGCAGATTCCAATTCAAGCAGTTTTTAACCCTGCCAGGATGCAAGTGAAATTCACTGTATTCCAACTGAGAAAAGACTCCCGCCCTCGAGGGAAAAAGAGGAGCAGTTGCTCATTGCATGAAGGATGCAGTATCATCTTTTCTCCTCATTTCACTCAAAAAAGTTCAGTTTTGCAACAGAAAGAAAATATCAACCTTTTATTAGGTGATATAATCTTAATAAAAACTTCAATTAAGACTTATTTCTCTGCTACAGTAAGTCAACTGTGATTTGTGAAAACACTGAGAACACTATGTAAAGCACAAATGCATCCTTCCAAAAAAGCTTTCATGGGTCCTACACTTTGCTTTAAAATTTAGGTTAAAAAAGGGTTACTTTCTCTGAAGAAAAATACGTAACTTTCAAGCACAGTAATCAAGTGCTCTTTCACAATGGAATTCTGGTATCAGTTGTGGTATTCTACAAATCAAGCATTCACCTTTTGAGCACAAATCCTTCAGTTTCCACTGTGTCCTTTTACAATTATTATTAACAATATAAAGAGTCACAAAATTATTATTGTAATTTATAGAACTAAGCTACTTCAGCCTTACTAATTCCTGGGACAAAAAAAAAATAATAAGAAATGGGATATTTTAAAGATATGATAGGAATTTTTAATTCAATAGAAGAGCATTCAAGAATCTCATTAAATATTATTTAAAGTTATAATGTTAGGAAATCTAATATGGTAGCTTCATAAATCATGTTCCCATCAGATTTCACATGCTCAGGGGCTCAAGAACAGCTGCCTAAATTTAGGATTTGGTTTGCACAAAAACATTATTACTCAAGTATTAGAAAAAGCTGGTACACTCTATCTCTTCTCAGTCCCACATATAGATCACAAGTTACTTTTTACCTCAGAGATTTAGTTCTACTGATATTGCTTAAAGTCTGACAGCTGAAACTGGATATAGCAGCATTTATTTTGATGAAGATGGTCTGAACCAAGTAAGGGGCTTTTATATTTAATAGTTTAAATCTGTCTTTTAAAACAAACCCTTCTGAGAAAGTATGAAGTTAATAGTAAAATGCTGACATATCAAGAAAAAGTTCTTAAAAAAATACTTTTGTAAGGGTATTGCTGCAGATCTGATGTATGCTACTACAGTAAAATCTCTTTCTCCCAAAAATGCAATATATAGTAGTATATATGTATATATGGTAGTTATCACAAAAATAAATCTGTTTTTGAAAGCTTATGCAAATGTTCAAATCTCTGGTAATAAGAGAAGATCTGACTATGCACTAAATTCTCCAAGAGCAGCAGATATCCCATGTCTTGCTATCATTTGTTTTATTTGAACTGGGCAAACTTAAAAACAGCTTTGCTTTGGAACCATAGAAGGGAAAAACCTGAAATACAATACAAGTAGGGGAAAATCCCTCACAATGACAAGCATTACAGTCAAAAGACTATGCATTCTGCAGGAAAAGTGAAGCTTGACTAAAAATCTTTCAGCTTGTTATTTTAATGGCAGTAATGGTGCCAAGTTCCCTCTACATCCTCACTTTGATGTGGTATATATTACTAGCATTATATATACACATATATTTATATATGAACATCTATACAATGATACACATACATATTTTTAAATATATATATATATCTATATATATCTACAGGGGGCTAAAAATATACCTCTGTATTTTACACTCACCCCGTATATTCATACATATATATTTATATATATTTATCAGAAAAAAATAGAATACACTTTGGGCAAATAATTTGCATGCAAGGATCATAAATATGGTAAAAAGTACCATTAGTATAAACATCAGTGTACTTTGCAAGCTGTCTTTTGTTAAATATTTTTATCATGCCTGCGTAGCCATTTCTAAATTTAATGGGATTAAGTTTTTCATCTATCTGCTTTGCAGCTCAAAAAAAGAATAAAGGATATACTTTTTTCTGTGACTCTTCTAAAATAGCAGAAAAGGGTCTTAAGTTTCTCAGGCTTTCTTGGTGACCTCCCTTCAAACAATCTGAAAAACAGGAAATAAAAGCAAACAATTAGATCTCAGGGATATAGTGCAGAGCAATTAGTGCTACTTACTAATTGCAATTTGATTTTTTGTAATTATTATGCACACATTTCATTAGCCTTGCATTTAAGTACTGTACTGTTGAAAGAACACTCTAGACAGCCCCTCTGTAATTCAAGATTTTAGGACTAAGGAGTTTACTAACTTCCTATATTTCTGATGAAGATGCCAAGTGAATGCTTCTCTCAGTTTTCTAATACCAAGAAATGTAATTTCAGTATGAACATTTTGGAAAGCTTCTAGTTTTATTTCCAGCAAATTGAAACATTTAACAGGCCATTATGTGACCAAGGGGTGAAAACATATATGTTGAGTACTCCAATATGCAAATATCACCCTCCTTTCAGCTCAGGGAGTTGGTCAGAAGAATTAATGCAACCTTGTTGCTTTCAAGAGCTGCACTGCACCAGCAGCATTTCCAAAGGAAAGAACCTTCCCCCACAGAAATGGCTCCATCCACTGGGCTGTTACAGACATTTTAACAGTCATTTATAAAAAGCCTAAGCATTAAAAGGAAGGATCCTATTTTTAGTCACTAAGTGAATGTATTCTTTTAAGGTTAGCTGAAATACTTTTACTGCATCATCTATCTTCCAGCAACTTGAACACGCATTACTTCATTTCACTTCCAGCAGAATGACAAGGCATTGTTATTGGCAACACATAATGGAATTTATCTGGAAGGAAGAACAGCAGTGACTTCAGAAATAATACCCTTTGAATAGGAAGTTTACTAAAAGATGTCTGATCCACCGAAAGCCCTGAGGATATAAGATTTCTCCCCAATAAACAGTCTAAGTAAAGCAATGACACAACATTATTCAGTTGTTTCTGTGTAGTGGAATGACAATCTGCCTTTAAACCAGAATGCTGAGAGGTGAATTGAACTAGATTCAGCAAGGAAGTGAACTAGATTTTTTTCAGCATTTAAAAATCCTTATTATGTATACAGACTGAAGAGATCAATTGCACCTGAAATCTATATTAAGTCCCAGAGGTTAATTTTATTAGCACTTTATTCTTTGAGCAGTGAATCGGGGTTTTAGGAAGGTAAACTCAAGACTTTTACAGTATATTCTAAAATAGGCCTATATGCAAGTTCTATCAAGGCCTTAAGCTTGCACAGGTAAAAAGGAGTTTATAGAAAGAGTTAATGTGTGCAGGTGCTGCCTACATTATTCCCAGCCTCTTATCTAGAAGTCTCATTTAGTATGAAGCCTTTAAACTGGTTAATTTATCTGTCAGCCTGATCATGTCTTTACTAATTTTCTGCCTCTTCACATCAAAGTGACGTCTTGCTTACGTTGCAAACTCTCGGGAGAGAGTTCTTCATGTAACAAAGGCAATATGTGATTCAGTATAAACAGCAGGCTGGGCAGGAAAGGTGCAGAACTATGCCTGAGGTAAGTCAGATCAAGCTAAAACCAGTCATATTTGTAAATGCAACAGGAAAAGCAAGTGATATTTACAGGATTCAAAAATGGCCTGGTCCTATTCCATTAATTTAAATGAGGACATCACATGGCAAAGTTACAAATCTTTTAACCTTGAACCTTATTTCTGAAATAATCAATAGGGCAAAATTATGAAAATTTTGTTTTTGAAGTAAATATTTTAAAGAATAAAGCTATATGAAGGCATCACTAAGATATTAAATAAAATTATTCTTCAAGTGCTGAGACACACATCCAACTAAAAATGCACCCAAAAATCTAAGTGGAAACCACATAATTTCCTGACAGAACCACCTAAGGCCAAACCCCATCAATTTCAATTAAAGAACTCATCCAAACAAAGTGCACTTTAAATCACATGCAAAGCACTGCAAGTCCACTTTCAGGTGAAGTAATTGAAATCTTACTGGCAACTGCATATGTCAGCTTTGTACAGGATGTTCCCACTGCCATGCAATAACTTCAATTTCTCAGCTACAGGAGCTGAGAAAGCCTCCAGGACTGATCACCAAATTCATCTCTGGCTCTCCAGCCAAGCCAGGGGAGTAGCAGTGTTAATCAAACAGAAGACTTCCATAGAGATACATTTAAGTATTCGAGGCCAGAGATTTTAAAACATAAGAAAGTAGATGTGTGAACTTTGTGTTTATGACATTGTAGATTGTTAAAGTCAAAGCGGCTAAATGAAAAATCTTTCCTAGCAAATATTCAGACATTTAATTTTTCAGAAGAGAAATCCAATACATGAGAAATAAAATACTAAAAATAGTTAGAGCAAATATTGGGAAAATGTAAAACAACTGTCAGTAAACACACAGTAAAGTTACAATGCAACAGTTCATATCATTTCAGCAATTACTACAAAAACACACATATATTTTTGCATTAGCATTTTCCTAAAAATTTTGGGGTGGAAAAAGAAGCATTTAAAAAGTGCAATCAATATTCTGACTTTTGCAGTCTTGACTGTCAACTCAAAATTGTCATATTTGCAACCAACATTTCCACCTTCTAAAGCTGGAGTCAAAAGCTCCAAAGAACCACTCCGAACTCCTTCCAGTGCTGAGGCAAGTGGACTTCAAACTTGCAAGGAACTTCAAAGGGTGCATTGAAAATAACACAAGAGAAAAAATATTTAAGAACATTAAGAGCTTTACAAAAGTGACCTTGGCTTGCATGGAGTTTACTGGGGAGAATTTGAACCAGCTTAAGTAACCAGTTCCCAAATACATTGTTTCTAATTAAGGCAAAATTAAAATACAGTATTTACCTGTAAAATTTAATTTCCAAGGAGTTAAATTGCTCCCCTGATGGTTACTCTAAGAACTGGCTCCAGAAGGAGCCATTACAGTCATGTGATTTAATCTCCCAGTTCAATAACCTCATAATGATATTTCCATACCCAGGCTGGGCTTCCTTTGAATGTTTCTTTTCAAAGAGAATAATCATGTCTTTACATTGAAGTTGGAATCTATTTTAAGACCCAGAAAGGTGTATGCACTGTAACAATATGCAAAAATTTGCAGTATGGATCATGCTTCAAAGAATAACTCCCATTCATAAATCCATGGCATCCCATGGCCACTCTTTGCAGACGTGTGGATACACGGTTTTGTACTCGTGATCCCTACAATTAACCATGTGTACTGTTTTCCTCCACTACCCCACAGGCACTAAAAAGTGTCTTTACTACTGGACTTGTGTTGTTTCTTATATTTTAGTATCATCTCAATAAAGATAATGAAACATCTGAACAAGTACAAAACATTTTACTAAAACCTGATCTTCTCCTACAAATAAAAGTCAAAGAAGGACTTAAACAGAAGTCATATGGATAGATTAATTTCACCCAGTAAAGGGACTGAACAGGGGAAGGATGGAAAGTTAATGCAGAAATGAAAATATTGGATAGACATTTCCTTCCACTTCAAGAAGACAGCTAATCACTAAACAGTTTTAATCTAAGGTATTGGATGACAAAACACTTGGAAACGAGAATAAAACAAATATCTTGCTTTTTCTATCTTGCTGCATTTCAAGCCTATGCTTACCTGACGTATATATATACATGTGAGGGTAGAAATAATATGCTTAAGTATATTATTATCAAACTTACATTGCCCTCCATATGACTGAGGGGTATTTTGGTTAAGTGGCTGAGCATCCAGAGTTCCTGAGCATCCTCAGTGGGAGCCACTGAAATTTCAGGCTGATACGCAGCACCCCAAAGGAAAAACTAATATAGTGCTGAATGGTCCAATAACCTCATCATTTAGGACTGCATTAGCTGCACTGGGGAGCACATAAGCATCTCTTCCATCTTTCTCCTGCAATTCCCAACCTCTTGGAATAAAAAAGTGAAGTTCTAGAAATAAAAAAAAATATAAAACTCTCTTTTTTCAAAACCAGTATCATATTTCTAATTAAGTATTTTTTGAGCTTTGACTTCCAATACTAAGCACAGCTTATCAAAACAGTTTCAAAAGGACTCTCAGTATGATTTTTTATTCAATTGTGCTCAAGGCAACCTTAGTCACATCCACATTTACGGAATGCCTATAGATATTAGTGTATCAAAGGTCAAGCAAAGCTGTGTGCATTAATGTGCACAGAGAGAGAGGAGGCCACCATGTAAGATTTGGAATGTGTCTATAATTATGTGTGCTTATCACACAATTGCATGGGACAGACAACAATTTCATTCTCTAAATATATGAAAGCAAACCTGTTTACCGCATAGGAGTAACTGGAATTACATTAATTACCCCATATCCTTTGCCTTCAGTATTTTCTGAGAATGCTGTTTTGTTCACTATTTATTGGATGAGGTTCCCCCATATAGAAACATATATCTATGTTTTAAAATGGAGTTTTAAATCTCTAAATCTTCACTTCAGTGAAAAAGATAGGAGATAGGACCAGTCAAGGATTTTTCATGAAGAATGGAGCTGCAACAAGTGTTTCATTGCTATAATTTATGCTTTCCTTCCCAAGAGAAACTAACTATATTTTGTGAACAGCAATACCCCAGACCCTCTCTGGTCTCCAAAGTACCCCACGGGGTGTGCAAGACAATCCACTAGGCTGCAGAAGGAATATATTTTTGTTTATTCATGAAAAAAAACCAAAACATTTTGAAATAGTGGTTATTTCATCCTTATCCTTTATAAATGTTTTGCTTGTTTTATAATGCAATATATTAGTAAACTAGTACATATACGTAATTCCTAAGTAAATAAATACAAACACATGGGGGGCCCATGATCAAAAATGTTTTACTGATAGGTATGTGTGACCAAAAAAGTTTGGAGACCACTGCCCTAGACAGCTTTAAATATAAATATTTAAACATCAATTAGATAATGCAAGATGAGGAAACTTGAGCAAATTTAAAATGGGACATTCTTATATCCAATATAAAAAATAAACCCTTACTAGAAAGTCCTGCAGTCGCTAAAAATATTTTAAGTGATAATTAGAAGAAAAAACATTCATTATATTACAACTTTACTTCCTGAAATTTGGAGTTAATGGAAATCAAAAGCAGAACAATCCAAATGAGAAATTCCTTCCAGAGAGATGAAAGGCAGGCAAATTGACCATCCCTCTGACAAAACAAAAGGAAATGCCACTGCCCACATCTTGCACTTCCTGATAGAAAAACAGAGCACAACCTCAAACAAGTCATGTACAGCAACCTTGGTTCTGCTTTTCTGTGCCTGGTGTGTGCCTCTTCCACTCAACATGAATTCTGTCTTTCTGTATTAAAACTGCCTTCCTTCTCTTGGCTTATAAAGGACATCATTTTAAAGTTTTCTAATTTCCTTCATATCAAGCAGGACAAAAACAAAACATTCAATATTTCAATCTCATGGGCAATTTCTTATTTACTGTGATGCGTCATATGTAGAAGCTGTTGTCATCTGAGAAGTTATTTAAGAACACTGCACTGTTCAACAACCTTATGTTGAATTAGAATTTCATCTCTAGATTAAATACTGACTTTTTAAGATGTAAACAAAAAAATGGAGCAATGCAATTTTGTTGGGAAATCCAGATGAAAAAAACTATCTTTTATCTCAGACACTCCTATATACTCACATCTCTCCTCTCTGTGCTTTTCATTTTGTAGTTCTGTTTATTGTGGCAAGTAACTTGGTGCATTATAAATCTGTTTTAACAAAAGGTTTTGGTGATTTAGGAGTCTTAAAATACATCAGGTTGATATCTGATCTTGATGAAATGGTAAGATGCTAACTGTGAGTACTCAGCACCACAGAATAGCAGGGTAAAATGTTTTACCATGGGGATCAAAAATAAAGGACAACCAATAGCATAGTACCGCTAAGTTCTGGACTACATTATTATATTTACTAAGCTAAAAACTAATCAGATTCAGTACAATTTTAATCACTGCAGTAATTATGCCAGATTCATAGTGTCCTTTTGAAGTTGTCTATTTAAAGAGTGTTTCCACATTTACCAAACACAAATGTTGATTTAGATTTTTCTACAGAAAATTATACTTGACTTAAAGTAATCTATCCAAGGCTAATCAGTTCACATGACCAAAGTAGGCATGACAGAATAAGTTTTGTAGGATCAGTGTCCTTTAACTCAGAAAATCTAGAACTACTTATGAGAGGAGCAATAAATCTCAGTCCAAACCAAATTCTCTCAAAGTCATTAGATATTTTATTCCCCAGAGAATATTCATTAGTGTTGTGAAATTGATGTTGTTTATGGAGAGATAATTGCATTACTTGTAAATTAGATTTCAATTCTCCTGCATAAATGTACCATACAGTTTCCCATTTCCTTTCATATATTATATATTCCATAAAAGAAATATATCTTAACTAGCGTGTTTTTCTCCTCATTTCCCATCACTTGAAATTACTTTAAAGGTTTGTTTGATAAAGATGAAGAAATTCAGTCCCAGTGGAATACTTGTGATTTCAGACCAGAGCATGCACTAATATATGTGCCAGAAGATCTACCAGGCTCATGTTGTTAGACGTACTGCCTTCAGTTCTGAATTCCACCCCAGTGGCTTTGATGGGAGCTATCATATCTCCAGTTTAACTACAGAGTTTTTGAACATGGAAAATGGAAGAGTTCTTCTAACTTGACACAAGCTAAAACAGATCTGTAGCAGGTCAAAGACACAGCAGAAGCAAAGCAGGTCCTTGACAAATCCATGTCCTTTCCAGAGCACTGATTCAATATTGCAGACATTTTTCCTCACATTTTGCTTTTACATATAACCAAACTAGACAGTTTCCTAAATTAACAAATTCTATTGTGTCTACAGTGTAATTACAACCATCACCACAATCAACTACTTTAAACTCTGTAACCAACTTCATAAATGTAGAGAGTCAATGTAATTCAGGCTCTACACTCAACCAGAATGCAACTTCCAGGAAAAATACATCAATAAAATAAATAAAATGGCAAATTCAATTATTTATTTCTTTTGTGATAGGTTATTTTGGAATAAAGCTGCATGATCTATTGTGATCATCGATATTATAGCACTTTTTTTAAAAAGAAAAATTGAACACTTTAAATTTAGCTTGATATTTTGAAAAGAAGAAATATTTTATGCCATTTAGTATGATCTAATGTTTGGCCACTGAATGGATGTCATTCTATCTACTCAAATTCATAAATATTAAAGCTCTTAAACTATGAATTCCTTTTTATCAACTATATTTGAAATTAATTATGTTATTAATGACTTAAGACTCATAATAGTCACATCCCTGCTGAGCAAAAAAGGGAAGAATTCAATTAAATTACTGAGTATTTAATGATACACAGGTGACTTTCAGTCTGTAGCAAGATAAGGAAACAAAATTGACAGTCAGGGTCACATCACACAATTAAACCAAGTGCTTCAGTGTCAAAAGAGGAATGGCCACATTGATTCTCCTCTCATTTGGCAAGACTAACAGCAGGAGAGGAGAGGTAAAGCATTGATGATGTAAGTTAATACTAACATACACAACAGCCTTCCTCTCAATCAGCTGCATTTATGTATCTACGAGTCTTAAATTTTAAAGCATCTTGCAGTGACTGTCTTGTTTTGTCAAACAGATTTCTACCTTGGGGGGAGTAGGGGTAGAACTTACAATATGATAGCTAATAACACATAAAAGCCTAAAGCAGGGAGAAGACTGGGAGGAAAGAAGGAACATATAAGCATTTAAATGTAAAAACTATAATTATTTTATAGTGTATAAAAAGGTACTAATGTTAAAGTCTGCATAAAATGACCTGATAAAAGACTACTGTGTAAAACCAAAAACACAAGAAAATTTACACAGTTGTGTTTCTAACTTAGATGTGGCAAATTTCAGTTTTTCAGTCTCAGAGATTTGAGGGGAGGAATGGGAGCCTTTTGTATGAATGTAGACAGGACATGGATAAAAGAATCAAGGAACACTATCTTTGCTGAAGAAAAACCCCTCAAATGCTAGCATCTGTGCACTCAGTAATTTGGCTTTGTTAGGGAACAACAGCAGATTATTTTTGATACCTTAAGAACAGAGTCATTCATTCACAGTCATGTAGCAAATAAATTATGCTGAGGAAAGAACTAAGTCTGAAAAAAGCTACAGACCATAATACTGTGGGGACAAAAGGTTGGTGTGCAAACAATCTGTTATGCCCATCTCTAAGCAGAGCAGAGCAGCAGCCTCCAAAGCCTTTACATCAAAACATTTTTATATGCAGGAAAAAAAGTCACAAATATTTTAACTTCAGTCATTGCCTACTGCCTTTTGAGTACATCCAGCTTCCCAAAAAGCTGAAAACACACTGCAGTGAACCAAATGCTGTCATCTTTACAAGTCTGAAACAATAGCTGAAAACATGATAGCTTACTCTGTCCTTGGTACTAAAGACTTTGCAGGGCAGGAAAATACAGGGTTGACAGGAAGAAGAAAAGACATAAGATACTATCTATCCTCCTTCTCCACCCTCATTTTAGATTTTAACTAAGTCAGGTTATATACAGTAGCAGAAAACTATACAGTCTTGTAGTACTCTCTGCACAACTCTTCCTTTTGCTTTTATTCTACCAGTCCCACTCTCACTGACACAGTCTCAAATTTTATCCACTGCCTGCCACACCTTGTATTTTACTTCACTAATCTGCTTATTATCAAATTCAAAATACAGGGGGTACAGGAGCGTGGATTTGGTGCAACAAATGGTTAAGTAAAAAAAGGAATGGAAAAGGAAATTGTACTTATCTAATAAATGCATAAATTGGCAAACACCAAGGAAGAGCCACTTTTAATCTTCAATAACAAGAGGACATTACCTTCCCTCTTTTCTCCAGTTTGGCAACAACACTGTTGTTCCTGCACAAATAAAAATGCCTTTCTAGCCTATATGACTTGAAGCTGAGTATTGCCTCACTCATAATGCAAAAGGAAAGCCTGAAGGTTGTCTGCTCTATTCCCCTTCTAAACAACATTGTGGGACCTTACTATGATAGCACCAGGCAGCCACATCAGAAAACAATGCAGCACTGGAGCAGAGCAGAAAATTCTGAATGCTTAATACCTTATACTGGTCATTCTTTGAGTCCACAGCAGGAAAATATTTGCCTAATAATTTGCCAAGGTTTTTTATTTAGTAGTAGTTTGCCATATTATTGCCCTGAGTCAACCACAAGTAGAGCACTGTAATACTATCACCTTACATTACTCTGCAATGTTCACAGAGGAGTATATGAATTTACTACAGCTATTTAACAGTATTTTATTCTGTAGTTGGTAAGAAATTATCCAACATGCAAAATTTAACTTCTTGGTTTATAAAATGCCTAAATTACAACAAAAAACAGTAGCTTAAAGTCCTTTCAAAATACCACAAATACAGCTGGAAGTGTGCAAAGAGAACTCCTTCCAGACCTTTCACTCTCTTCTTTCAATGCTCTGAACATCAGTATTTTTTAATGCACCCATGGTACTTATCATTTCTTTGTTCTTGGGAACTACTGGTAGAAAAATACATTAAATTGTGTGGTATAATAATGTCCACCCACACTTCTCTTCCATAACCCACTGCACTCTTGGGATAATCACCAAGACAGTGAGCCTGGTCTCTCCTCTGAAATACACAATATGGACAAACCTGTGATAGCCCTCAAAGGCAGCAGCTACCAAAACCATCATTAGTACATTGGCATGCCTGACAATTTATTCTGGGAAGCCCTAGTCTAATACAGCTCTCATAATACATGCACCAAACTGTGCTGGATCACAGGCAACACTGTTTTTATATTTCATCTCAGCTGTCAGAGCACATACACTACATCTGCTAACAGTTAGGAATAAGAAAAACTCTAGATCAATAATCTATCCAAGCTTCAGCCTAATAAACTTACCGTTGATCTACACTTGTATGGAAGTGCCAAAAAACAATGGACTCATATTTCTAATCTACAAGTCCATGTGAACCATAATATTCTGCAGCAGAAAATGTCTCCAACTACTTTTCTCATTTAAAATTGAGCTAAGCATATAAATTATAAAAAAGATGTGAAGAAAAATTTCTAATCAAATTTCTAAACAAATTTTCAAATCTATAAGTTAGTGCTAAGATAAAAAGATTAAATGTTTGCTTAGACATAGGAGAATCTTTAAGTAAATTCTTATTGTGGCCTTGTCAGGCTAACTTGCAGCAAAAAGTAAAGGTTAATTTTAGCATGCAGCTCTACAACTGCCTTAAAATAATGGTATGGATGCTGAAGAATGAAGTCTTACTGATCTGACTTAATGTGCAGATCACCACTGATAACACAGGAGACAACAGAAACGTGGCTGGGGAAACACCAACCTTTAATTTAAATACACACAGAACACTTGAAGCACAACTAAGATATACCATTTGCAGACAATTGGCTTATGAGGAGGCAGGGAATTACATCAATCTAATTATGCCAGAGCAAGAGGGTGTCTGTGCATGCTCATGGACAAAATTTGGAAAATTAATCATATATTCCTGTGCACAATATCTTTTCTTACATAGATTCAGTCTTCTTCTCCCTTAGAGGTTAATAGGAAAAAAAAAAACTAAAAAGGAAACTAGTGAATTTAGTGAAAGGAACATGTAACAAATGAGTTTCTTCCCAAAAGGACGACAATATTTTCATGGCAGGGTTATCAGGTTCATTTACTGCTGAGTGCCATACCTGTTGAAGTTAATGTCTGGATAACTGGAATACTCAGACTTCATCTTCGCATTGCGACGTGGAAAAGTACAGAAGAAAGCATTGGCCAGAAAACTGGCGATCTGTTCCTGTGACATTGTGATGGAGTGATTCATCTTTTGTTTCAGCAGAGGTATTGGCTACCAACAAAAGAAATGAGGGGGTGGAAGGGGCAGGGGAGAAAGGAGGGAAGGAGAGAGAAGAATAATTAGCTTACCCTTTTTGAAAGAAAAAACAGAAGCACAAAATTACATTTGTTATATTAGAGCAAGAGTAATTTAGGCCATTGGTACAGCCTTTAATCAGCAGCACCATTAAAGTCAAGAACACTTTATTCAAGACAATTCAGAAAGGGGTTGCCTGGCCAACTGAAGATTTCTAATCAATAATAAAAAGATCAGGAAAACACAACGTAACAAACAAAACCATCAGGAATGCAGAGGGGGAAAAACAGATGGGATGTTGCAAATCCTGGGCAATGTTAAAAACTGAAATAAAAATCCACTTTAAATAGCTGCATAGTTAAGAACCCTTAGGGAATGCTTTCAGCTACAATAACCATGTTTTGAATTTTACACAGAAACATGGAAGTCATGCCACAGATCATAACTCTATGACTTGCTTTGAACTTTTTTTCCCTACTTGAAGAAATAACACTGATGGTGTTTGTAGAAAGTGTGTAATTATACGTTCTTCTATAATCAGAATGAACAAAAAGCTTAGCTTCACTTTGGTCTTCAGTTTGAAGTTTTATTTTACACTGGTCAGGGTTTCCTTAATATAAAAAAGAATAAAAGGGGCAGAGGGAAGAAAGAACTCCTCAACTTGAAGCATTAGATACCTTTCATTTTATCAGACATTAGCCTTCTGATTTTGAGCTTTGGCTCACAACATCCATGGTATTTTATTAATTATGTGACAATATGGAGCATGGCAGGGGTACATAATTCTGACTGCTGAGTCCAGTAACCACTATGATAAACCCATCTGACAGGAGAAAGAGAACAGTTTTCACCTTCTTCCAAAATTCTCAGCCGTCATAATTAGCTGAGCTCCAGTACAGCTTCATTTTCATCCTTCTAGCTCTGAATACAGAAACTGCTGTTGATTTAGACCATTAAATACACAGCTCTGTTTACTCCAGAAAGCAAGTAAGTTTTCCTTCATTCTTATAACTACTACATTCACATTCACTGAATCTCATTCTGTCTTCCGGCTATTTAATTAACAAGCTATATTATGATGCCTGAAGTTATACAGCTAGAGGGGGAGAGAAGCCTGACAAGGTCACTCTAATAAGTTCTAGAAACCTATAAAACCAGAATATTTTGGATAGTGTTGTACTGGAACAAATTTATCTTTATGTCTAACCAAAAACTGAGTCTTATAGAGATCTTCACAATTTACGTTGCCAAGCAGTATGTGATCTCTTAAAGTCTTGCAAGTCTTGTGCTTTACTTGTATTCAGAATCTTCATGGAATTTTCAAACAACTTCCCTCATCGAGTTACCAGCAAAAAAAAAAGTACGAAATATTCATAGATTGAAATTACGTATCTACTTCAGGGCCCTTGCAGCATAAAAAGTAGGGAAAGATTTTCCCTGCTTATTCCCAACAGAACCAATTTAGGAAATGGTAACAAAGGAGTTGACAAATTGTTGTCACCCTACTAATGTTACCTACCATGCATCTTCATTTGACCAGCCCTACTCACTTTCATCAGCTTTACTCCTTACAGAACTAAGTCCTATAGCATTAATACAGAATTAGTTAAGGTTTGTATGTGTGCAAGTATTACATGCTCTGAACGGAATAAAGTATGTTCCCAAGTAAATGAAAGCTTTATCAAAATACCACTTCTACGATTAAAAAAATTCCAAAATAAAAAATTAGATCTGATTGAAATAAAAAAATTGAATCAGATTATTCAGTGGTTCCAGTTTCTAAGCGTGATTTTAAAACCTCATTTGTTGCATGGTCATTTCATTTAAAAAATGCAAGAAGCCACTTCAGCATATAGAAACTTACTGAAGTTCAGGCTAAAACTATGACAGTGAGATTTACTTTTTTTTCCACATTCTATGACATAATTCCAGATGTGTATTGTCCATTCTGCTCCCTAGGTCTCATCTACCTTTAAGAAAATAATTACAGCTTTTATTAAGAACATAACATGATATGACCCTGATGTTTTTACCTTAGCCATCAGCTGCAGTTTGCAGAGAAGTGCTCTGCCACAGAGCACCTGCTAGCTGTGTTTGCTTACCTGGGTGCAGATACTAGGGAGACAGAGTGCCAGCTTGACCATATCAGGAAGAATGGACTGGAACAGATGTTGAGCCTCTGCATCTTCAAGAACCTGGTAAAAAGAAAGAAGGACAAAAAAAAGCTTTTTACCTCATAAATAACAACTGAATTAAAAGTTTGTGAAAATGGGACCCATGCAAAAGAAATGAGAAAATAAAGAGGTCCTCTTAGCTTCATGCCAAATCTCTAACATTTTCACAATAGTGCCTCACTGAGTTTACCTTGCAAAAATCCACTGAGATACAGAAACACGTCTCAAAAGTTGCAGTTAAGAAAACATGTCACCAAGTGTCTTTTAAAATAAGCTTGAATATGTTACCATTTTACTCTTTTCAAGGCAATGAACCAAATTTTCAACTGAAAAATCACTACCTGACCACAGAAGTACTGAAATTATTTACTCAAATTTCATATTCAGGTCATAGTCCAATACAAGTACCTGCGACACCCTCCTATTAAGGACAGATAAAATGCACTTCTGGCTCAGATCAGTGGGCCTCTGCAGCAGCAACAGGAAATCCTATGCAAGAGGATGTAATCCTGGGCATTTTCTGCCATCCATCCCCACCATGTTTCCTCAAGAATTACAACCATTACATAACAGGTGCAGCCTGCCAGGCCTCACATGCTAAAGCTGCAATCTTCCTACAGGAAGAGACTATTTCAGCTGTCTCACCCTCTCTTCTAATATACCATCTAAGAAGGGGACACCAGAATTGACAACACTGAAAACAAATGGGCACACCAATGTTTCACAAGGCTTCTCAAAGCTTTTATCCCCAAGAACAAGTCACACCAAACCTTTCTTGTCCTGTTCTCAAGTGCCCCCCTGACACTGTCTGGCTCACTGTTGATGTGTTTGGCTGCCAAAGCCTATCAAGCCAATATATTCAGAGCAAGTCCAGGATCTCCCTTCCAGTTGCAACTACCAATTCTGAGTGCACCATCCCACACCCAGGGTTTAGATGAACCCTCCCACATGCCTATTCATGTATCACACATCTATTTTTCAAAGATGCAAAAATTTCTTTCAGGTGGGCAATGCTCTTCTAAGAAAAGCTATGATAGGTTATAAAAAGAAATGCAACATAAAGTGGCACAGTTGCAATATGTGAAGCAGCACAGAAGCCTCAAAACTCTCACAAGTCTGCTGAATGAACAGGCTGAAGGGAGATGCAGAGAAAAGCACATTCCTATGCCGTGGAAGTTTTTCCTGTTATCTGTGGATATGGGCATCAGATGTGAGTGCCTGTTAGATTTGCATACTGCATTCAAGGCAAAAAGCAGAGAGAACACACAACTTGCTCTATAGCTGGGGAATGGAAGGCAAAGGTCACAGCTCAGTTGTCTGCCTCCCTCCTTCACGACACCCTGCATCCAGGGAATCCAGACTTTCTACTAGTTTCCAGACTAAAATCCTCAAAATTCTGAAATGATGGCTTTAAAACTACACAATATTATTGTTCAAGTAACACTTAAAAAATTTATTTGCTACCAGTTTTGCACAAAACGAGCTGCAGACAGAATGGATGAAACAGCATGAAGGTATTATCAACTTTAGTCTCTATAACACTTAAGGGTAATTGTGAAATCACAGGAAGTGATCTCTTTAGTCATGGTATCGGGGCTTTGTAATTCACATTTCAATGGAAAGTTCCACATAGACTTCAGAATATAAAAAGACACTGGCAATTCTCTTGAGAAGAAGAAAATATGGTGCCTCTGACTCAAGATACAGTGATCCTCATAAACACCAAAAAATACTGCTTGAAGGCTAACAACTTCTGGTCTTCTGAGATCATTAAAATAACTATAGAAATATATTGGCTCTGTTGTCTCCTGCTCCAAGTAATATAAAGGGATTAGAGTATTCAGGAAGAAAAAAACCAAAACACAAATGCTCAAAGCACAAATTACTTATTGGGAAAAGGGGGGAAATATAACAATGCCAAGACCTGCACAGTTACTTTCTATGCATTATGTGGGGTATTTGCGGAAGCACAAAATGAGGGTTTAATATAAAATTTTAAAATTAAAGAAGAACTTAAAAAGAACAAGCCCAGGAAACATGAAAATCATTTGATATGAGGAAGAATCCAAGTAATAAACAAATTACTTTTGAAAGTAAATTTCTTTTTAGGATGGGAAATGAGCAAGATGCATCTCTCTCTCCTGTTGCTGGCTGCATAGGCACCTACATTTTTACACAGCACAAGTCAAATCCTGAAAGCTATGACCTAACCTTTAACATTATCTGCTCTAGCAGGAAACTTTGCTCTGTTCTTAGGCACAATGTTTTTAAGTGCCATAAAGTAACCAAATGAGCATTTAAGTCTGGAATTTCAGATCTCAACCCATAAAATGAATATGTAAGTTATAGCTATTTAAAAACTGACATTTAACCCCAGATGTCTACCAGGCTGTCAAATTCTGATATTCTCTTCCCTTCGGGTAACACTTCCTCTCTTCTAAAGCTGACATATAAATAGTGGCTGCTGTGCTTTGCTGACTGCCACAGACTATACAGTATCACTTATCTGGTGACACATTATGGCACCGGACTTTGTCATAGCTGTCAAGACTTCAACCTTTTCTTTATGCTTCTTTGAAAACAACATAATGGTGTGAGACAATTTCTTCTGCAAAACAGAGGCAGGCCAGCAATTGCACAGCTCAGCTCTGATGCAGAATACTTAATTATGAAGTCCACTTCTACTCTGAAATCCTACTTTTCCCTCTTCTTACCTTCCTAATGATGTACTAGAGTATGCTTTCTTTTCTACAGTATTTCTATGCAATGAGTTTTACTAGATCTCCACTAATGAAAAACATCAACATTTAAAGTTATTATTGCCCCAAAGTGTTCTCTTTTACTTCTGATTACTCTTACATGTGAATGAAGTGAATTTTGAAAAGAGTTTTGGGTGCCATGAAGACCCCACAACTTCAAATATATGATTGCACAGTTCACAGACCTTGTCAAGAAACTGCTAACTCAGCATTGCTCTCTATCAAATGGTCACATCCATGTAATTAAAGCTTACCCTATCTGCCCATACACTCTTCCTGTACAGGTAACATTCCTTTGAGGTTTCTGTGAAAAAGAACACCTGTAAATCCCTGGCTGCTTGGCCCTCAGACTCTTCTGACCACTCACCCCACACACCATAACAGGTGCAGCTTTGCACATCTACCACTGCCACTGTATATTCTCAGCTATGCTGAATGCAACACAGAGCCTGGTGTTACCTGTGACAGCCTTTTCAGGCTTTGAAAGCAGCAAAAAAGGAACACTCAGTCGTGGAAAGTAAAAGAATTCCAGGACATGGAGTGCTGACAACACAGCTACATCTGGCAGACATGCCAAAATGTAAATGCCTACCTGGAGAACCTAGCATTGGCAGACAGAACACCTGGCGACAGAACTGAGGGAAGATTTATTTAGAAGGCAACTCTCTTCAGGAAGCAGTGACTTGTACTGATGTAAAATCCAGATATTTAGATATTTAGAGTGACATTACACATTTTACTTATTTGATGCCACTGAAAGAGGGATGTGTTCATTCTATTCACCCAAACACACACACACGCCTCCCCACACACCACATTTCAGCATTTCCCATGTTCACCTGACAATTTCCTGAGATCCTTCATCTTGCTGATTCTACAGAAAAATAACCTGGAGGTGGGGGTAGTCTGCCCATGCAGTAATAAGTTGAAGCAGCCTACCAAAAAGTCATGTATAATTAGATGTGTGCAGAGTGGGCGGTGAGAAAGAATCAGTCACGACCCGTATCAATGGGCTACAAAGGCAGATCTCAGTTGCAATTCTCACTTGAAAAAGCAGGAATGTTCTAGTCAGAATGAAGTTGTTAAAACAAGGACCTCACTTGGAAGTAAATCTACTAGTACAGGAATGTCTGTATGAATTCACTAATGTGCTTTTAAGTGTGTACAACTTTTTCAAACAACTCTGCAAACTTTAAGAGAAAGGACTGAGTTTCCATTTTTAAAGGAGCTAACATTTGTTTTATAACTTAAGGAATTCTAAAATATGAAATGGTTGTCAACAAGTTTTTATAAAGGAAAATACATTTAAGTACAGTAGCAATTTTTGTTTTAAACAATTGATCAGTTTCTCCTTCCCTTGTTATGCACTATTGTCCTTTGCAGTTTCCTTCAGTATTTGAAACGAAAACATAAATAGAGTGTTGATTTTATTCAGTGCTCCAATCATGCAAAATATGTAGGAATTAAATACATGCAGGGGTTGTACCTTAAGGGAAAAGTATATGGAGTCAGAGTTGCAAAGCATGACTTGCTCTTTACTAAAGAAATAATTTGGCAATTCCATCACTATCTTCACTGGAGTGACTGATTAAATGAACAGAACTTAGGGCTCCAATTCCTAAGATGCAAATTGCTCAGTGAGCCGTAGCAGAGGTACGAGCTCTTGGCCAAACCTGCATTGCAATTTAGCAAAATGAACATTTATCCTGCAGCAGAGGCCTGACTAAACACGGCTGTAAGTAATGGCCTCTTGTCACTATAAACAGTCCTCCAAAACGCAGCGGACGAATATGCCTGACAGACCTAATAGGAAGGATCTGAGGTAGCATGGGTTGATAGTGATAGTAGAGAGTTTAAATCTAAATCTGACAGCTCATCAAAGCAAACAAACTGCACATAGGATACACAAATTTGGACAGCTCCATCTATCACATGGGAAGGCACAGCCGTCATGCCCACAGGCAGCCAGCACGTTAGGACAGCAATGGCCTAATGTTTTCAATTTGTTTGGTTTTATATCCCCATATTAACTTTTGTGGCAGGACAAGGACCAATTGAACCATGTTCTTAAGGATGAAGAGGAAAACCAGAGTGCTTCCTTTAGACTGTGTGTCTCTTATTTCCTAATTCCAATGGATTTTGACCTTCTGACTTTTTACTTCATAGCTGCTATAATGCCTCATGCTCTCAGTGCTCTGAACCATCTACAGTTAATACGCTGAAGTTTCCAGTAACAAGTTTCAAAATTATTTTAATGTAAGATATCATATGGTTAGAGGTGATAATGCTGAAGTAAATAATTGGACAAGCCAAATAACTTGTATGTATTCTGTTTACAGTAGCTTCATTCTCTTAATTTCACATATAGGGTTTTTTTCTTTTTCCCTTCTCCATTATCTTCAATTTGCCTCAAATAAAATAACTCTTTGTATTTTTATAGGGTATTTTGAGGCACATTAAATACTTCAAAGCTGAAAATGACATCCTTGGAGGTATCTTAAAAATTCGTGGATGTGGTGCTTAGGGACATGGTTCAGTGGTGGAGTTCGCAATGCTGGGTTAATGTTGGATTCTATGAACTTCAGGGTCCTTATCAACCTAAACATCCCATGATTTTGAGACAGTAAAGTGACACTTGAGTGTGCTCAATTACAACATATGGCTGCTCCTTTATTGCACTGTTTTCATTTTCTCTTCCTTCCAGAGCAGCCTGTACTTATTTCCCTGTTCTCCTGTCTCATCCAGAAGTCCCATGGGTTTTTTTTGTACACTGTTTAACACTTTAAACATGGTGAAGTCTAAATCTATGACTAGAACTCAGCAGTGCCAATAAAACAACTAAGTCACTGGTTACAACATTGAAGAACTTTACCTGAAAGTAACCAACCTCAGACTGGCAATCTGTACTCCCTTTCTTCCTCTAATCCTGCGACAGGTGACAGGTGCCTTTAAACATTACAGAATCCTAAGAGGAGACTTTCTCAATCTGATACTTGGAACAACATCAGACTGGGGAAAAACAACAAACACACACACAAACAACAAAAAGGCCTCTGCAACTTCTAACTGGGTGACTTAAATCTATTTAGATTCCATTCCCAAAACAAGCTTCACTAAGCAGCACTCTCTACAAAGCCTTTCTTTCTGAAGAGGGAGGAGATCAATTCTACTTAAAGACATGATGTGACAACTATCACTGTACTCATACCCAGACAGAGACACCAGGTTACTGCAGCCCAGTAATTCATATGCCTCCATAAAACAGACTCATCATAATGTCAAATACGGTACATATTAACAAGACTGAAACATAGAAGAAATGTGGGGTGAGGGGTGTGGTATGAGTGCATTCTAGTTCCCACTTAATCATGTCAATGAACTTCCAAAACTGCAGGAAAGAATACTCTCATCTGCCTCTCCCAGTTCCCTTACAAAGCTAATTCAGTAGGAAACACACTCAGCTGTCAAATCCATCCCATTTATTGAGCACTTGTCTGATTAGAAACAAAAGGAAGGACAAAGTAATCTTTGGAGGAAAGAAGAAAGAAACCGTAACATTGGATTATGCAGAAAAGAATCTTATTTGAAAACAAGAATGCTTCTGACATTTATCAAAACCACAAACTGACACTTAAAAAGGAAAAAAGAAGACAGCTTACAAGGCAGAGGTTAATTTGGTTTTGTTTAATTTTTTTTCCCCAAAGGTTCATTCATGTCTTCTGCCAATCCAACCCTGGAATAACCTCTCAGGTGTATCATCCTTAAAAACTGCTGCTTTGTTCTCAAACCTTTTAAATATTCTAAATAAAATCTGAGAGAAAATTGTGTGTTTGTTTTTCAATCTCCTCTTAATTGTTTTAGAAGCCCAGTTTTTACTTCCAAGGAACTGGAAATCTATCCTCAGTCATTTTCACTACTCTTCAGACCACCAATAGCTTCTACCTCTATGCTCCTGCAGAGTGATTCTGTCATGGGTAGAAGCCATTTCCATCACAGCCATTTCCAAAGCAGTGGGAGAGTCCTGGGATGAAAAGTCAAATATGACTTTCTAAATACTTTCAAGTTATTCCAGGGAAGTAAAGCAGTAAAGAGGACAGTGACCTTGTCTCCAGAGAATAACTGTAACATGAGGGAAAGATAAAGTACCTTTCACCTGCCGGATACAAGTTACAAGTGAAAGGGATCTGTTTCCAGGCTCATTCAAAACTTTTATCTTTCTGAATACAGTCACAGAGAAAAAATATTTACTACTGCTGTGATTTATAAAACACAATATATAAACACAATTTATAAAACTAAATACGATCTACAACCACTTTTGAAACCTTGGCACAAAAAGTTTCATGAGACAACACAGCTGTTACCCTTATGACACTGTATTTTCTTTATCATGCCAAAAAACCAAACCAAACAAGTCAAGCACAGGGAAAAGGGAAGAAAAAAAGGATCAAGTAAAGATAAAACTATACCATTGCATATTTTAAGCAATCTATAGACCATTTTTTGTTTGACTGGCAGCTCAAAAATGACCAATAATTAAAGAAAAATATCTAGTAATTACTATTACTCATATTTATTTATATTTATTAATATTTATTATGAGGGCTAAATAAGACCCTCAGACTATTTTGAGGGTAGACACCTTGCCACCTTTGTAAATATCCTGTTCAAAGAATGCATAGCAGCAGCAAAAATCTCTCCAAGGAAATCTTTAAAGCAAATTCAGTTTTTCAGATTAAAAGGAAGGAGAAAAAAACCCAGGAATATAGTTACAGTCCACTTTATTTATACTTCGTAGTCATCCTAAAAAATGGCAATGCCTCTTTAGCACTTCCTTACCTACACATACACCTTTTCAGCAAACATTTCTCTTGAAAGCTTTGACCATCAGGATTTGTTTCGTGGGGTTTTGGTATTCTAACTGCTCAATACATTAAAAATAAAATTTTTAAAAAATATCTGAAAGCACTAAACAGTTAAGGAAAGCCCCCCCCCACCATAAAAAGAAGCTTCTCTTAGTCATTTGGGATACATAGGTGAGCACAAATAAATGATGATTTACACATAATCCAGTGGAAGAAATTTATTCAACAGTTCTCTGACCCCAAAACAAAACAAAGCAAATATCAGAAGGCAGCCTTTAAACCCAGAATTTTATATTTACTGGGGTTTTTTTTCTTTTGTTTTTCAAACAGGAATGTTCTCAATACAGTGAAAACCTATGAACGAGATGCTTAGATTGTGTCTTTACATAGATCTTTACTAAAGCATTGAGTATCCACAAGCACTTTGGACACAGTATAATTACATCTCTGCACCTGCTATGTGCAGCTATCCCTTCCCTGATAATTCCAACTCAGCAGTCATTGCAACAGTGCTTACAAAACACTACTTAAAAAACACTCAACTGTTCTGCCAAGAAAGTACAGAAAACTAAGAATAAGCCTGTAATTCAATGCTCTTTTTCCACAATGCTTAGTTTCTAATGTTTTTGAATGTGTACAAGATGCATATTCCCCCCACCACAGAAAAGCTCACCCTTTGTTCAATACGGGAATAAATTCCTTTCTGCTGCTGTGAAAAGAAATGGCACACTCAAAAGACCTTTTCAGTTTAGATTTTAAAAAGGTAATCTGATGTAATGAAAATTGCTTGAAAACATCTGGACTAAAGTAAAATCCAACAAGGAGCAATGGATAGGCTATTTTCAGCCTCGGGACATTCTGTTTCTAGCTTAAAAGCCTACATTTGTAGTGCTGACATCTCTATACAATGTTCACTTCTGTTAGTACTGTCCAGACAATTATAAAAATGATTTATCAAAAACCCAGTCACCAGAACAATTTGGTACTTCAAAATTCCTTCTATTCCAGTTTCACTGATTACAGCAATCACTTTTTCAAGCAGGTCATTCAAACAACAAAACAAACAGGAAAAACTGTCATGGTTCATAAGACCTACAAGGAGACAGAAGTGGGGTGAAGCCTTATTAGAACATAAAGACTTCCCAAGATATGCACATATTTAACTGTAGCAGTGTTCTGTGTTTGATCTTTTCCAAATGAATGAAAATCTAGAACTCAACCATAATCCAATTAAACTATACTTCATTTGCATCATCTTCAGTTGTTGCATTTATAGTCTTTTCTTTTTAGATGAAAGTTTGAAAAAAATGTTAAAAAAAATGGAACCATAATTTCCAAAATTACCTAGGTAATTTGAAAATTTTCTCAAGTTAATTTTGAGGTTATTAAAGATAAGATTATACACCCACAAAAGCTGTGTTGTTCTGTGGCTCCCTGCAATTGAAGTAGAGTATTTCATTGACAAGACAGTTCTTAATTTTATTCAGTTATCTCAAAACACAACTGATTCTTCTTAGAGAGGAAGCAGACACACTGCCAAATATTTGCATGCCTGATTGTTTTGGGCAGTTCTCTATCATTTAGTATGCTCTGTCTTAACTCAATTACTTCTATCTGACATTTTCTGAAAGTAACAAGTTCAGGCCAAACATGCCAGTATGCTAGGTAGTGGCATACACTTAAAGGAGAAACTACACTATGGCCAAAAAATGCACTAAGCGCATTCTGTAGACATTATCCCAGGTTTTACAGGTTTGCACCCCAATTAGCAACATACATGTGCTAGGTGTTCTAGTGAAAAACATTAGTGTTCTATCTACTTTAATTATTCTTAAATGCAAAGCATTGACTAACAAGACTCATTGTAACAAGCTCCATGACTCCTCACTTTCAGAACATTCTCTTACATTCTGAAACCTGCACACAACATCTGCAGTAGAAAAAGTGGTGTTTTAGAAAGTGTGTGTGCACATACCCATGTAAATACTGCTAGGCCAAAATTAAAATGGCAAGGATTTGTGAAAACAAAAACCAATTTCTAGTTAACTTCAACTTTTCAAGATAAGGAAACTAGACTTATGCAAGATCAAAACATATATAATATGGATGTGTGATATTTGTGGAAAATAGAAAAAGCTGTGTTTATAGACAAATTTATTTATGCATTTATCTTATTACTTAGTTTATGTGCCTTTAAATTATATTTATGGAAAATTCTAAAATGGCATTAAGTGAAGTTCCAAAATCTTACAGAGACCTGCATGTAAAAGCAGACTAACAAAGTCTCACATGCCAGCTATTCTGGACTGCTAAAAGGATCCAGCATGCAGTTAGCACCTGTCATGTAAGTTTTAGTTGAAAGAAGTGAGAAATGGAACTCCTTTTCTAATCTTGTATCACAACTATTTACAGCTGTTATTCTAAGACAACACTTTTAAAGGGTGTAGAAAAACAGCAAAAAATTCCTTCAGTTTGACAAGTGACTTTGTATCCTTGCTATATGGCTTTTAATCAGATTTTAGAATAAGCTGAGATTTGTGCCACAAAACTCCAACTGCTAACAGTGTTTTCAGGCTAAAGCCAGTGAACTCAGGCTTGACTGGAAAAGGAGAAAGAGGAGCACAGAGAAAGTAGTCTAGTAAATTCTTCTCTCATGCTGAAGGTTCTTCTCTGTAATTAAATATAAAGAAGGGAAGAGACTGGTCTTTTTAGACATCATTATAATTTTACTTTCAGTCTCCTAGAATACTTTTACCAAAGGTAAAAGTTAAACAGCTTATTTTGTAATATAAAAGGATTTCCTGAATTTACATAGGAATCAAAAGCAAATATGTAATTAATGGCCATTAAATAGACTCATTGGCTTCAAACAGCTTTCTCAAAAGACTAAAAGACCATAAGGCATCCATACACAGGCACTGCAGACACAGACACAGTTTTCTCTATACTAGAAGCAAATATAACAGTTGGAAACTGACTATTACACAGTGGAGAGTGTCTTTGTAAAGATACTGATAGCATACTCCCCTTTAAGTATTCCTACTTGAGTTAAGTAGGCACCAAGGATTTAAAGAGAGCCTGGAAAAGCAAATTTTGAAAGGCATAAGTGCCTTAAGTGATTCAAGCATTTAAAATGTCAATGACCTTTAGTATTTTTGCCTCTTTAAAAAGTCTATTGTATAGATGCCATACCCTTCTGTCAGCAACATCTCATATTGTACACAATGCAACAACAGACCCTGCATTGACAAGGCCACTTGTCTCAACTTTCAGCTTCAATCCAGACAAGCCATAAGAATGCAAAAATGGACAATAGTTCCATATACAACACAACAACAGTACAATGAAAGCACATCAGCAAAGCATTCCTAGGAAAGTCTAACAGCAAGAAGCACAAATAATCAGCAGCACTTCCTCATTTGCAGCAATCAGTATCAGAAATTCCCAGAGTCCACAAAAATATCTCTGTGAGTGTCAATGAGATCTTTCTAACAGTAACTTCTCCAAATTCCTTCAAAACCTGATGTAAGGCCATAGTATCTTCTAGCTCCCCTGACATGGGGTTCCACAGCCCTCTATTCAGTATCTCAGTAAATACTTTTGTCTGGTGTTGAAACCCTTACCTGCCAAGAACACTCATCTGGTGTCCTTTAACTGCTGTACCAAAAGAACAGACAGTCATTTCCTCTTCACCCTCTCTTACATTTCTTTTGGCCAGTACTGTTATATCCCTTACTCATGTCCCTCAACTAAGACGAAAAGGTGAAATGATCCTAACTTATTTAGACATTCCTCATATGGAAAATATTACATACCTTTGCATCAGTCCTGACTCTCCTGCCTGTATCTTCTCTATTTCCTAAACTTTCCACCAAGATGATCAAACAAACCATAGTTATGGATTCACTGTATTGTAACTGCAAGATGTATTGTAATCCACTTTTCACACCACTTGCAGAAACTCAGAGACAATCACTGCCTATGCCACACAAATTTACCTAAACTCAATCTTTGGTCTATGCCATTTTCAGATTTAAACACTCCTTTGTTCCTGAAAGGGCAGGACAGATGCAAGCAATAAGAGGAAGAGTTCATTGACAAGAATTATGCTTAAGCTCTAAGAGACTTTAAAGCAATATAATAAAAACAAAGTGTGTCCAGCACAAGGAGGTCCAATCTAAAGCATCAGACCACGTGATTCTCTCAAATGACAGAGCCCTACTTTTTCCTTTAGATGAAGTTGCTGCTGTCACAGATTAGTCTAAGGCATAAGCCCTGAATGACCTAACTAGACTTTCTATTTCATGCACTTGGAAAAAAGAAAAAACTTGATTTATTTTCCAAGTTTTGCCTGAAAGTGGAATGGCAAATCTAGAAGACAGAAAAATAAAAACTACTACAGTACATAGCACTGCTGAGCAAAAGCATGTAATTAATACCCAGCCCATCATCATTCCCAGAAATAAAGCTCATCTATAACATGCTGTGGGCTCCAAAACAGCTCCATTCATAGTGGTTTTCTCACATTTCCTTTTCTGCTTGTTGGTTATTCTTTCCTGGCTTTTATGTAAGTTCTGGGAAAATATATGCAAGGATGACTTCCAAGTGACAAGAATTTTGCACGTAAAAAGGAAATTATTAGCAGTAATAACTTTCATTCAGAAAGTAATAACTTGAAGAAATCCTAAGCATGTATGTCAATATCAACAGAGAGATGGCAAATTAACACAACACTGGAAATTCTGTAGAGATCAGCAAAACAATCAGATGTCTGAAGTAAACTGACACCAAGATCTTTATATACATTGCTCTATGAATAAGTTCTATGTTCTGTGTAAAGGTTCTATGAAACTATCAAAAGAAACAGAAAAGAATCCAAACTTCCCAATTTACTTCACAGTACAAACAGGAATTATACTTCCACACATTAACACATTCAAGAGAATATTTTGAAAAGTGTGAGGGCTCCCTCTTCTGACAACACATTGACCAGACTGCAGAACTTGTAGGCTTGTGTTGTTCCAGAAAAACATCTTGACTCACATACGTAATATTTATTTCCTATTAGTTAAGAAAGCCGGGAGTGTTTTCATCTTAAGGGAAAATAAACCTAAGCCAAATAAACTAGTAATTATTGTTGTTACAAAAAAAATTGACTTGAACCTTACAAAGTAGTGTTTAAAAATAAAGCATATTTTTATAGTGTAACTTGCAAAGAAATACCTAAAATATGAAGCCCAGTGTAAGACTGATATGACAGTATTTAAGAGATTAAGAGATGAGGTGAGCTGCGTCCATAATCAGAAGATAAAATAACAAATGGTACTTTATAACCAAATATAGACCTATTGAAGTAATTTCTGAATAATCCTCAAAAGCAAGACACCACTAGATTTATGGACAGCTACCTTCTAAATCAGTCTACAAAATCTTTGGTAAAGCAGGCACTGAAAGCCAATAGTGCCCAACAATATAAATACATATCTGACAATCACAGACTCTGTTTTAGTCTTCTTCTTTTTTGTGACCACATCTCCTTCTGTTGAGCTGCCACTCCCTTTGGGCCGATTACTCAGGCCAGCTTTCCTTTTAACCAACCCCCTCAGCTTTGGGTGGGCAAACCTGAAACAGCTCCTCTGTACCCTCAAAATCATAGAATAAACAAGAAAATACACAGACCATAGCCCTTAATCATTAACTCACAAATACAATAATTCAAAAACACTACAGCTCACTACAGCCAGTATATTCAGGTCATTTCCACAGAGGATGTCAACTTCACACAAGTGCTGCTCACTTGAACAGACTGCAAGCATTCTTTGAAAGCAGATGCCTTGTTAATTTACAAAACTTGGAACGTTCACACGTGCCCTTAAATTTCTCTGCAACATCTATCCTCTCCACATGTCCTGTTCATACAAAATGAAAACTCTGTACATTCAACAAAGCAAGCCAGGGCTTGCTTTTGCTCCTGTGGTTTACAAGAGGCGACTCTGTCACAACCCCTTCACTGTTTCTTATTTAAAATACTGCTGCACACTCTTTTAACTTAGTTGAAAATCTGTGTATGAAACAGATCTCCTCCCTTCATCTGAGAACCACACAAATAAATCATCATTCCCAGGATACAAAAATTTTCTTTTCATCCTCATGCAAGATTGATGCCCGATCCCTTGTTTATTTCCTGATTGTTCCCTCTCCTCTGGAGACAGCTGATATTACTTACGCTCTCTGGCTGATGATCTCTGAATCTAATCACCCAGAGTTTCTGAAATCCCATTCACAATGTGATGTGAACACATCAGGACAAGCCCAGTTGTACTTGTAGCAATACAATGCAAATCTGGTACATTCATGAGTCAGATTTTTAAGTGAACAGCATTCATACTTTAAAACATCCTAACTTAAGTATGTTTACTTCAGTAGCACACAAGTGAACTGAACAGGCCATGGTAATTTTGCTTAGCAGGAGAGTCAACAGGAGCAGAGATTGACTGTCCACAGCCTTTACAACAGAGCCATGGCAGCAAGCCCAGAGATAGAGGGGGAGCACTAAATCTGCAAGATGGGTGAGCACAGCAGCTCTTGTAGCTTGCAAGTACGATACCACTGGGATTTTTATAGATGCCTTTTGTCCCCAGTAATAATACTGCACTGCATGCAAAAGAAAATTCATTCTGTGAAAGAGCAGTCCCCACACGCAATGGAGACAGGCAACAGAGAGAACAGAACAGCTCCTCTGATCACATGGTCTAAGCAGACATCTATTTACATATATAACAAAAAAAATTCACTTCAAATTTAATTTCCACTGAGTCTTACTGCAGCTTAGCAAGCCCCTTGCAAGAAAACAAGAACCTGTGTTTTAGAAGTACTTCTGAAGTGTTGAAGAAAAATACAACAATTTCTACTGCATCTCATTTAATCTTTCATTATGCTTCAATTAATAGTTTCTGATTTTCAGTCAGGATGTACATTAATAATCCAACTTGCATTTGAGACCTACAATTCATTTCTCTTTTCCATCCTCCCCATGAAAGTACTAATACCTAATACTTGAAACTATAAAACCCACCACAGTTTTTCAAAGACTCTACAGTTTAAATCCACCATCTCACCAGATTGCAAAATTTTCCTGCTATACCAGCAAGGCACAGTCAATACAAACACCAACCACTGCAATATAACACTAAAGTTTTACAAAAAAAGGAAAAAAAGACTAACACTTTTTAAAACAAAAAAAACCACATTGCACTGGAAATATTAATACAATTTCTTAATAAATATGGTTGTCATAAAACAGGAAAAGGGCATTTTTCACCTTACCTTCAGGAAGCGCAGACATTACTGAAGAACCCAAACTACATGTATAAAATTTAAAATTAAGCCATTTTATAAAGTATAACTATTGTTTCAGCTGAAGTTACCAGCCACATAGCTGCTCACTTAGATGTCTGACAACTGGAAACATTTACTCTTGAAATTGGAAATAAAGTCAAAAGCATTGAGATATATAGGCAAAATAGTCACTTTTATATTACTATTCTTCCTATTTTAAATCAACTTGTTTTACCTTCTCACAGAAGTCAGTAAGAGCTGTGAAGTCCCATTTCTTGGAATAAGCAACGTTGTACCTCAATATGGCCTCCTAAGGAAGAAGCACAACAAAACAGAGCTTAAGAGATAATTATTAATGGAAGAAAAACCATTTTAGGAAATTTCCCTGTTGAAGGAACAGCACCATCTGGTGGCTAAAATCTGCCACAGAGCCTACCAAAATCTGTAACACTTAATTTGCTCTACTAATATAGAGCAAATCCTTGATACTGAACCCTCTGTTTTGGGTTAAGAATAAGGAATAAGCTTCAGTCTATAGGGTTTTTTCTCCTAATACAAAACAAGACAAGGCATATCTCCCAACAAAGAACATAAATGTTCCCCATACCACACTTGCTTTTGTTAACAGTACCAATAAAAGGTATTTAAAGTATAAAAACAATATAGCAGAAGTTGTACCGGTTTAGGAACTTAATCAGAACCACAGCAAAATTAAATAGATCCTTTACGACAATATCACCCTTAAAAATTCACAAGAAGGAAAAAAAAAAACCAAATAAAATAACAAAGTTGCTGGGGAAGCTCTATTTATTCAAAGGTTATCTATGGCTTTTGCATCCTCCTCCTTCCCTGTCTTTCAGATATAACCTAAATTACATCATTCTTCACCAAAAAATATAATAGCAACCCTAAGCTGCTCCAAATCAATATTCATGTTACTGTAAGACTTTGTGTCAACATAAGAGTTAAAGAGCGTTAGTCTCCAAAATCTACAGATTTTTGTTTGCAGCTTGAATTGTGATTTTAGTGGAGTGAACTGATGCGAAGAGTTATTATTTCCAACTCTCTCACCTGTGCATCCCCAACCAGCTGGCTACACAAAACCCTCACACTATGTTTACCACAGACTAGTATATACTGCTGGACAAACATAGTTTTGTGTAGACTTAAAAATGGCAATTCATTTAAATATTCTGAATAAATTCACTGGTAATGCTAGTTACCATTGTAACTCATTAGAAGTTAGTACTCATTAAGAACCTTCATTCTTTAGGAAATCCCTTGAACAGCAGAGACTTTTTCATACTTTATTTTTCTAAGTCATTAAACAAACAGAACCAAGCCAGAATCACTGGCAGTATACAAACAACCTGAATGTATTTACATGCATAAAGACTGGATTTCAAACTAACAGGCTTACCTTCAAATCATGTGAGCAGGTAAATCTGTTAAGTAAGGCAGTTTGGATTAGTTCCCATCGACTTCCAGCAGTTCTATCTCCATTCTTTAAAATAAAAGCCCAAAACAAAGTCAAATTAAGTTACTCAAAATATAAAAACACATTTACTGTCATCTGTAAAATTGTTAAATGAAAAGACTGAGTGTATTTAATAGAGGCTGTAAGAATTCTTTTTTTCTGAGTCAAGTATCAATAATCATTGTAGAGCTTTTACTACAGGACAGATTTGCTGATTATATTCATCCTAGATTGAAGTATTTCAGTGGGTATGTTTAAGTCTCAAGCAGTGACAAGAAACATTAGACTAATAAAGCATGCAGGGCTACTCTCTGCAATTGTCTTAGCAGAACAACAGTCGGATACACCTCACTATCAGCAATACCTGATAGAGTATTATAATCAAACTGTGCTTACATATTCATTCACATCTGTTGGAATAGCAAATTGCTTCACTCACACAAAAATATATAACATATAAATATGTTAGTAAATAAAGTGTCATTTATAAGGAGTTCAAGTTTACACACCATGTAAGTAGAGAAATATATATATCATCAAATCATTAGCTAAGCAAAATAATTACCAGGAAAAAAAAAGTCTTCTATCTGAAGCATCGTGACCCAAAATCCAGTTTTTCAGACTTGATTTTCTAATTCCATAATCAGTCTAACAATTGAGCAAATCCAGTAAACTGAAAACTCATCTATGTGGAATCAAACTTATTTGATCACACAACTGTAAATACTTAATCTTACCTCATCCTCTACAGGGTATAAATTTTGTTCTGAGCAGGGCATTTTAACATGCTTGTTATCCCACAAATCTTTGTAGTGAGTTGGAAAAGGTTTAGGTACCTCTCCTTCCCTTAGAAGATCTACCTGTAAGAAAAAAGGACAGGAAAAAAAAATCAGATTCTACTTTCAAGTTTTTAAATGGAAGAAATAAAAAGTAAGCAAAAATACAGTTTAAAAAGCTCTCATCTACAGCCATCCTTTTTGGAAAGGGCAAAGCTACAAATTAAACATAGGATAGCTACTCAGAAAAAAAATCCATCTGTTAACCTCACATTATACTTGTTGAAAAGAACACCACCTTAACACACTCAAATAAAGGCAATATATTCAATTACTATATATCAAATCACCAGCTAAAGATTTCCTCATTTATCAATGTAAGTATCTACATATTTTCATCCAAGTATTTTCAAAATGTAGTTACAAATGTAACCATAGTAATGAGCAGAAATAGTATTTTTAACCTAACACTGAAAGGGATGAGGAGTCATTATACATAGAGCAATATCTCAAGTTTACTCTGCAGAACATCAGAAAAGTAAAAAGAAAGAACACCACATTCTTAAAGACTCAATTTGCTATTCAGCCCTCTAGCAGCACTAAGTCTCTCAGAATATGTATTTAAACTCAATGTTTATCCTTCTTTTGGTTGGGATTTATCCACCCCATAGTTTTCTGGTCACATTTTGTTTCAACAATTGGATTGCATACTGCTCCAAAGGATTAAAGGAAAACTTATCAGATTTGATCTAAAATGCAGCGGCAAAATTGCAAGAAACTCTGTTTCATTCCTTGTCCTTTCCATATCTTGACTATCTTGAGCCTTTTGTGTGTCTTGAACGCAAACCAGAATCACATTAAAATGAAAACATAGCATGAAAATGTTGGAATTACCAATTTTACTTGTAGACTTATTTAAATTCCCAAACTTTACAGTTCAGTCAAGGAAGCACTCACAATCCCCCACAAAACAAAAATACTTGCCCCTAAAAAGACAGAGGCAGAAAAACCATTATTGTGTTTCTTCTGGATCTTAATATCCTAAATCTATGGATCAGAATAACCAATTTTCAGGAAAATCAGTTGCCCCAGTCCACTTGCAAGGAATGGCAAGAAATAGTACAAGCAGGATGTCAAAATCTAAGACTAACACATGGGATTTCATAATACTGAACACTTCAGGCAGAACTCTGACTTGAGGCAATGCAGTGCATTACTGTACCCTGACAGTCACGGTGTGGTTGCCTGAGGGTCGCAGGTGAGGCAGACGAGCCCCACACGCCGGCATCCTTCTCATCTCTTCAATCGGGGTTCCAAACCATTTCTTGTTGGTTGGCAGAGGAGGTGGTGTATATTTAGCAATCTTCCTTCCTGGCCTCTGGGGTTTGAATTCACACTTTTCTTTCCTGCTGTTAAAATACAATACATTGAAACATTTTACTTCCCCTGAAAAAAAGTGATGGGCAAATAGAAACTTCCACCCCAGGGTTACAATAATAGCAGTCAGTTTATTTGCCAGCCTTTGCTGCGGCCTCATGTCAAAGCTTTATCTGGGGAGAGCTCCCACCACCAACAACCTTCCCCACCTCAAGACACACAGACACATGTCTACCAAAACACTCTACAGGCTGACAAAGCTCTTCACAGAACTGTAGTAGGTTAGCAAAGCAGGGTGCTCCTCTAGAGAGTCATGCTCTTTCCCAAAAGCATCTGTATCCATGGACAATGCCCCAATAAAGATGTGGAAAACTACCTTCTCGCCCTACCTGAAGGACTTGAGTCAAGTCAAAGAACTGCATGTTATACCAAAATACACTCCTTTCATTTCTGTGCACTCCTTAGATGCTTATTCACTTTCTCAGTTCCCACTGAAATCTAGGGTCTTCAGAGCAGAGATTATCCTTTTGTCCTTCCACAACACCTGGCATGCAGGGTCCTGTGCCATGCTCAGGGCTCCTGTTCTCATTGCTGCAGTGTAATCACCAGTCCTTCTCTCTCCCAAATTATTAATAGAGCCAAACAAAACAATCAAAAAAATCCCCACTCAAATCCAAAAAATCAACAAAAAAACCCAAACATCTCTACAACTGCTCTTGAAAGTGAATTTTTCCATGTCTATTTCAACTAAAGCATCAATAGCATTGATAGTTCAACAAAAGAGATTCACTATTTTTGACAGATCAAACTAATAAGAATTCTAAGAATTGCACTGGACAAACACATCCTTCAAAATCTCTGCAAATAATCCCATTAAAAATAAGTTATTTCAATCTTACGTCAGTTGTCTTTGTATCTTAAAATACATTTTGCAAAACTCTTTATACAATCCAGCCTCTGAAATTCTACCACCAAGGAGGAAATTTCCAAGCATGTAAAAACCAGATGAAGAGGCAGACAGAATGCTACCTTTTCTCCTCAACTTTAGGTATCCTCATGAAGTGAGAAGTGATTTTGGAGTCTCTCTTCACACCCGGTTTTGCACCTTTGCACTCTGATGATGGAGCAGGAGAGATCCCAGGTGCCTTTGTATGCAGACTGTCCTCTTTAACAGAATTATCTACTTCCTCAAAGCTTTCACAGCCCTTGGCAGAAAAATGTGATTTCCTTGACTCCAATTCAGCATCCCCATATTGAATTTTAAAAGATTTGTTTATGGGTTTTGACATATTAATCTCCTCTCGTTCATCCAGAAATGGGCTTGTTTCTTCATCAGCCTCTGACCCATGGCAGCTATTTTTAGAATTATCCACATCCATCGGTGACTCTGGTTCACTTTCTTTCTCAAAAGCAGGCGAGTCCCCTGAATTGCTCTGACATTTGCTCAGTTTCCCAGGATCCCCAAGATCAGATGTACAGGCATCACAACCAGCATCTGAAAGTGGACTTTCTGGAACTACATCCCCTTCCTCTTGTTCACCCATTAAACAGACAGAATTGCAACTCTTCAGCTTCTGTGAATTGCATGAAGCCACTTGTCCATCTGTCTCGACATCTTTTGAAGAAGTTTTTGAATTTCCCGTTTTTGAAGCCCGGCCTGCTGATAGTTTCCTCTGAGTCCAAGTGGCATTGCTTTCTTCACAGGCTTTCTGCTTGCCAGTTTTGTGCATCTGATCAATGTTGGCATTTTTAAAGAGGTCTGCAGACTGTGGCCCCTTCATGGGATCTGTATCTAAGACTGCATCTTTTTCCTCAGCCTCCCAGTTACACATGCTGCCTGTCTGCGGCAAATTTACTTGCTTTGCACCAACTTCCACAGATATTTTTGCATAATTTTGCTGACAAGTATTCTCTAGCATTTTCACATCGTGCTCACAAAAGTTCTCTTTTTTAATGGAAGTCATCTTAGGATTTGCTTCAGTATTGTTATTAATTTTGCTGTGTAAGCTGTGGAAGAGAAGTAAGGGAATTCAATGTCTTATTTCCAAATTAAATTTCTGTGCATATTTTTTTTTTTAAGGAACAATGATAAACTTAACAGAAAGTGAGCTCACTAGCTCAGTGCAGTAAAATCATCAAAGGATGATTAATCAGCTGCTTACCTCAGAAATATACTTCAGTCATTCATATCCTAATCTTCAAATCTAAACATTTTGACACTATCATCTAGCTATTTTCTCCAGATTAAAAAAAAAAATTGAAATTGTAATAAAGTCCTCCATAACTTCCATTTTTATACACTAAATACAATGAGCAAGGAAATGATTGGTTTTATGACCATTCCCTCACAGTTATAAATTCACCAGAGGGCACAGCAGTCCACAGTCTCCTATTACTCTCTTACTTTCATATAAAGCCCATGACTTCAAAAAAACTCCATACAAAAGTTCAAGTATAAAATGTATTTCAAACCGATAATAAAAAGTAAAAGATGCATAAAAACTTCCTGATTTATAAAGAACCTGATCTGTCTTCATGTAAGGCAGGGCAGGATAGAAACGTGTCCTAATGGTTACACAGGGAAATTAAGTGAAGTGTATGACGAGATGTCAGAAAGTCATTTCACATTTACATACTAATTTATGTGTCACTGTATTGATAAAGAATTAGAGGACACATGAATATTAAAACAAAAACTGACTAGTCTTGGTGAATACACCACTCTGAACAGTATCTTCTCCTGAATGTGCTGTTACAACACTGTATATTCCCAATGCAAACTGAGCCCACTAAACTCCATACATCTGGTCACTGCCCAGCTTCCCATTTACACTAAATAAGAAAATATACAATTACCACACCATCCTAAATTCAGCCACTGAACATTTTAATAGACTAGAGATTCCTGAAGGCATTAACTTTCTCCATGAATGGTAACAGATCCTCTTCTAAAAGACCACTCAGGATAAGCAGAGATGATAGCTTGGAACTTCATCCACAGAATGATTATTTGAAAACAAAAGGATCTTAGAGGTCCTTATTTCACAATAATTTAACTTCCAATGTATGTATTTATTCCTGCAAATTTTGATGAATAAAACTAAGAGTTACAATACTGCTGCCTTCTCAATGACTCTTTAAAGGTACTGCCAATATCTGTTGCCAACCTGAGAAATTGAATCTAACACAAATTTAAATTAAAGTTGTGATGTTAACTGCAATAGAAAAGCACATGAAATATTTACACAATAAATCTATTTCTGAAAGTTGCCTAGGCTCTAATCTGTCAGCAGGGAAGCAGGGATAGAGAAGGGCATAGAAGCACAATACTCTAAAGGGAATATAAAAAAAAAAAAATAATTCATTCCCTCCTTAAGAATCCTCTTGACATCCTTGATTTAGTGGAAGCTGTAAGCCTCTAATTAGCCCTGCATATTTCTGTATTAATCATTATCACAAGTCCTCACAGCTATTTTTAGCACTGCTATGGACTTAGATCTCTATTTATTAGAAAACATCAAAGAAAAATAAACCAGCACATTTATAACTGCAACTAAAGAAAAATAATATCTGATATTCCTCTGCACCAGACAGTTAAATTCTCTGGAGTATAACTTTAAGGCAGCTTTGCAATCACTGCTCCTGACAGAACATGTTGACCAAAAATATCAAACTTTACCTGGTACCATTCAGCAGCAAAAATTTGTAACATGTTTCATATAAAAAACCTCAAGGCACATTTGAGCACGTGTAAATCCTGTCTGTAATTAAATCAAGCTGCATATTTTAAGCTACAATTGCAGTCCAATAAGACAAACCAAAACAGATTTTTGTCTGTAAATTAAAAAAACAGTGAGCTGGCCACAGGACTATCAATGCAAATCTGTAACTGTTAGTGCCCCATGTCAAACAAAAATGAAAGCAGAACTTGACCAAAGACATAGTCTGATATTACAACTAAATTGATCCAGTGTTTCGCTTCCACTGGAAGCAGCACTCCCACTTTGCCTTCCCTTGCTCCAGGTTCTAATCTTTTGCTTTGCAGGAGCAATGTATTTTTTCACCTGAACAGTGACATGCTTCAGGAATCTATGTCAGCAATAAGTTTGGACTTGGGTGATTAGAGAGGATGGGTGGGGGACTAGTTAGCTGTTTGTTACTCAAGATAATGTGCCAAGGTAAGGAAAGCAGCAGAAATGGGGCTGCCTCCATTTAGCCAGCTGTACTGGCAACCTGCACTTCTGGCTCCCCCTAGGGCCCCTGAAAGGACACAACTTTTGAACAGGTTTATGTTGTGCTTTTTACCTTCTGGACTCCGTTGTCTTGGGTCCTTTATTCTCCAACCAACTGGTAATTGTCCGCTGTTTACAAACTGAAAAACCACAGTTCACTGTTATTACATGAAACATGATAAAACTGCAACATCATTGCATATGAAAAAGATAACTTGTACTGGGTGAAGATAAAAACACCTCCAATTAATCCCTTATTAGCATCTCTACTACAGGGAGCATCCAGACACTAGCAGTATTAAAACTGCATGTGATGCAATGTTTAATTTGCATCAGTCAGCAGCTGTAGGTTTTTTTAATAAAACATATAATTTCCAGGCTTGGTGTATAGTGGAATTTGTTTCATCCAACCTCTTTTTAAAATATAGTTAAAAGGTTAAAAATATACAGTGAATGTGTAGAATTAAAAACAAAGGAGCTTGAACTTTCTAGTGCTCACCATTACCTTTAATCATCACCACAGTGAGCCCCAAAACCTTCTGATGAATTTTGGAATGAAGAGGCAACATGACATAACTTAAAATCAATAAAGAATAAACAACAAGGCATCTTTGATGAACCATCCAAGAACTTTATTGGCATGTAGCATACTGTGAAACATAAGGCTCAATATAAGCATAACACACACTAGAAGTAACAAGCACTCAGAAAAGGACTTTTTATTTTCTCCTCCATCCATCAGCAGCTTGAAAAGCTTTTCAATGCTTACTCCCCTAAACAGCAACAAAACGAAGGACACAATTTCTTCAGATTTACTATCAATAACAGAGTTCCAGTTTTATCTGTGTGCTGCTGCAGCTCAGACAACCTTTCAACAGAACAGCAACATGTAAACTGATTATGGAGAGACTTTGGGGGTGGAACAGGGAGAAAAAAATCAAAGCAGTTCTTACAGAACTGGAAAAGTTTTTACAAGTAAAAAGGGTGTTTAGTTTTGTTGTTTTTATTTAAAGATATTCTGCAAATTTGGCAACTAACTTCAATTCCCTTTCTTTCCATTTGCCAAGAGAAAGCACCTCCCTGCCACTGCTGACTGTGCAAGGTGTTTGTTCACTGCTTTCAACTGGGTAGGGAACAGCTGGAGTACCTTATTGTAACAATAGTTGTGCAGAACTTCAAAACCAGCAAATCAGATCTGGCTCTTCTGAGTATGGGAAGTCTCAGCAGTGTTCTGCAAATGGAGGTTGTGTAACTTGTAACAAAGATGGCTTAGGCCATAGGTAACTTAAGAGACATTGTTTCATAAATACTTCCCTAGCATTCAAGGCCGTCAACACTTTTATACAGCTGCTTATCAAATACCCTAATCAGAGGACACCATAATTTTTAGAATGAGAAGTAATCTCCAAAAAATATTGAAATTATTTTCTGATATTCCGTAATGGCACAAACAACAGTGCAAAACTACCACCATGTGACTGGGTTACCAGGGAGCAGTGCCAAACTGGATGTAGGCTACAAGGATACCTGTGCCATAATTAGCCACAATCATAAACAAGTCATAAACAATCAGCTTTCCTCCACTCAGACACAAATACCAGACTGACAGATTTTATGAAACAAAATATTTTTATTTCCAAAGATTCACTAAATTTAAGTCTAGTAGTCATTCTGATTTGAAAATTTCACCTTCTTGTACTATTTGAAGTGTTAATCCAAATTGCCTACAGGTAAGCAGCCAGAAAAAAACCCAAAAAACAAAACAAACAAAAATCTGAAGAGACATGTTAAAACATGGGACAAATAAACCTCTTCAAAGGCAGCTGACTACCTCTTGAGGTGTAAACTTGTGCTAAGAAAGAAATATTTATTCATTAGCACAATAAACAGAAATAATGTCAGCAGCAGCAGAACAGAACAAAATGGCTTTACTTTGGACTTCAACATCTGAGCAGCCATGTAAGCCCTCCAACCAACATAACACACATCACTTTCATACTTCCAGCATGGCTTTTTGCTACAGATAAGGTGGTGAAAACAAGAGGCAACAAAAAGACAACACAGGCTTATTCTCAGTGTAAAAAGAACCAGACTTTGCTGTCATTTTTTTTTTCAATGGCATTTTTATTTCTACTCAAAACTCCCCAAACCATTCCCATAAAACAAATCATCTCCTACAATCTACATAATTTTCAGACGATTGTAATTTACTCTGTAGGAGTGTACACCACTAACACCAAACTATCATCTATTCAAAGTTGCCTCTTAGGAGTTAGTGAGGTTTAACTCATCAGCTGCAGATCACAGCAAATCTGTTTGGGCTTTTTTTCCCCTTCCATGCACTCCTTTCTATTCCTGAAAGAGGTGCATTAAAATTTTATTTTGGCAGCGTTAGCTCCAAACAGAAAACAAAACTAAGGAAACCACGTGGGAACTTCGTCTACACAGCTTTGTTAGGCGGCAGGAGCAGCCACCCCACCCCAAGGGGCCAGCAGCGCTCCAAGCTGGCAGCCACGTGTTTGTGTGAGCTCCTGTCATTAGTCTTGGCTCTTGTGTGACAGCCTGGCACAGCCACCGCCGAAAGTCTTATTTCCCGCAGTATTTGTCCCCCGTCTTGCGGAACACGCTACATTTTGCGGCTCACACCTCTCTTCGACGATTTGCACTCTCAGTGGAAACTTGCAAAGAATCAGGCACAAAACCAACATAACGATCCTGCACCTAAAGCCGTCTCTAAGGGGAACCAGCGCACAGTGACCACACCAGCGGGCTGGGATACAGGGGACACGCTGGCACCGGGAAGCGAAGTTAGAGACAATTCCAGCCCAACGAGGAAGGGCAGCTCCGGGCAAGCTCCGTGCAGACACATGCGGCCCCCGCCGTCCAACGCTGCCCAGGCAGGCAGCAGCACGGCGGAGCTGCCCTGAGCGGCAGAGCGGGACACGGCAACTCGGAGCCTCCGGCTCGGTCGCCCCCTCCTCCTCCCGCCCAGCCCCCGGCGCGACCCCGGCGGGGGAGGCCGGCGGGGGGAGCCGAGCAGCGCCCCCAGCTCGGGCCAGTTCAGCGCTGCCCGGGCACCGCCGGCCCGTCCCGCACCCCAACAGCGAGCAGGCTGCCGAAGGGGGCGGGGGCGGCACGGACGCCAGAGAGCCCCGCTCCGCGCCTGGCCGCGCCCGCCGCCCCGGGGCCCGTACAAACCTTTATTCCCCACGGCGGTGGCGGAGCTGCTGCCCCCGGGCCCCTCCTGCCGCTGTCCCTGGGAGCCGCCGCCGGGGCTGCCGGGGCCAGGCCGGACTCTCTTCAGCGGGGGTTCCCGCTCGCAGCCCGCGCTCATCCTCGGCGGGGCCGCCCTGCCCGCCGGGGCCGGCCAGCACCAGTCCCCTGGGGACGGCGCGACGCTGCGACAGCGGCTCCGCCCGTCCGCATCCTCCGTCCCGGACGCCGGGCTCTTCCCAAAGCGCGGGGGGTGCGGCGGGGCCGGGAACGAGAGGCGTCCGGCGAGCGCGGCCCGGCGCTCGCAGCAAGATGGCGCCCGGCGCGCCTCACCCCGTTGCCATGGCGACCCGCAAAGCAGCGGGGCCGGGCGGCATTTTTCGGCTCTTTACGGCGGCGCTTTGCGGCAGCCGTTGGTGGTGGCGAGGGCGGCGGGCGCGGGGCCGCCATGGAGGGCGGCGGGAACTCCAAGGGCACCGGGCTCGGCGGCCTCTTCGGCGCCGGCGGGCTCGGGTACTCTCACGCCGACCTGGCCGGGGTGCCGCGTGAGTACTGGGGCGGCCGGCGGGGCCGGCGCAGGGGACAGTGTCCGCGCACTGGCCGCTGCGGGGCCGGGCGGCCGGGACCGATGCCGGTGGCGGTTCCGATCTCGGGAATCACGCGGCCCCTCGGGGCTCCGCCGCCGCCCGGCCGCGGGAAGCCCTTCCCGACCGGCGGCCCCTCCCGAAGGGCTCCGCGCCGAGCCAGGGTGGGCGCGGAGGTGGCAGGCCTCGGCGGGGGCCGCGTGTCGCGACGGGCGCCGGTCGCAGGGACATCGCGTTCACCTCATCCCAGCGGCTCCCATCCCGCTTCCCGGAAAGGGGGGGTTGCCGACCCGTGCCGGCTTTTAAGGAGTTGGGCAGCCTCACGGCAGAATTTTCGCTGCTGCTACGCACGAGATCTGCCCCTTTTTGCCTTACAGGATGGAAATCGTTACTACGGAAGTTGGTATTGAAGTGTTCTATTTTTTTTTCCTTTTAGTAACTGGGATGAGCCCTTTGTCACCGTATTTAAACTTGGACCCCAAGTACCTAGTACAGGTGAGAAGGTGGCTTGTATTTATTGTGTTGAACTCTATTTCAGTGTTTGCATGATCATACGTGAGCACCTCAAACCTCCTGCAGTGCTGGGCACTGTGCACCGAAGTCTTGAACTGAAGAGCAGTGGAAAGAAACAATTTTTTCAGTATTTTCCCTAATATCAGATCTGTCTTGGAGTACTGTGACATCTAGAAGAAAATGAGCACTGGTAAGGCAGAGGATAGGTAGGGCTGTTGTGTCAATAGGAGCCTGCTGCTGCTGGAAAGAGATCTCCCTGCCTTGAGGCAGACAGCCCAACACCACCTCACACAAGTGCTGGCACTGCTCACACCTCCACTGAGCCGTTTCAATCAGTAAGAGCAGCCAAAATCTCTCCCCTTTTTTCATGGATGAGTTTTCTGAACTGAATTCTATCAGTTTACTGAGGTGTTCAGCCAACCTCCAGACCTGATAACAGGCTTTGCCATCATGGCAGCTGCAAATTTTACATCACTGTCCTTATGTCATTAGCCAGCTGAAGGGAGACCATCATGAAGTAAAACTAGTAATTTTATTCTATAAAATAATGTAGCTGTCACACATGCGTATCTTAATATCAGTTAATATAAAATGAGGCCATCATAAGGAAAAAAATTCAATCAAGTAATGTTTTCCTTTTTCATAAATATTAACTGTAGCTGAAAATGTTTAAGTTAATCCAAGTTAGGATGAAAGTCAATGATTTTATTTAGTAAGTATATTTCTACATATATGGCTCATATTATCTTAGAGCATGAAGTTCTGTAGAATTAGCACTTAAAGGTCAACAGTTGCATAGTATCTCCTAACTTTTGTGCCTTGTTGCCTGGTACGCTGGGTCACTGTTTCTTTTCTAAGTGGGAGCTCTGCATGCAGTTCTGTGGCCTGGAAGCTGTTGTAGGCCAGATTACAATGTAACATTCCCAGAAGGATAGAGAACCACAGCTATGCCTCTGGTGGAAGTGGGTTCAGTACTGTGGCTGCTGTTGTTGAGTGGTCAGAAAGAAGCTACGATTATTTAGACTTTCTCTAAAAACACTCTCTAAAGTTGTTTTTTTTAGAAAGTTTGTCTGAGAACATGTTGGTGATAAAAATTGTGTAGCAGGGATTTTGGAACAAAGTGTGTGTGTGTACTAAGAGATTTTAGAAACAAAAGAGAAGTTTGCTTTAAATGCAAAGGGATTTGCATTAGTGTCATGATACAGTTCTAAAAATATCTATTGATGTAACACTAGAGGCTGCAGTCTTCGTTGTAACACTTCTCTGCCCTTCATGTTTAGCACTAGTGTGTTGAAGTAATAGCAAAGTGCATTGAAATAAAAAAGAATTCAAGTTGCCCATACAAGCAGTGAGGTCTCCTTCCTTAGAGAATCACAAGACATGGGAATGGCTCTGAGTGCCCAGCACTAACTGACCCTTCTTTTAACAATGGGGATTGCACTAAACAGTCTCCACAGGTTCCTAGGATTCTACATACTGGAGGAAAAAGACATAGCTAGTATTTCAGAATATAAGAAATTATTAGCCTTCAAATTTGGGGTTCCTGTGAAGGTGCATGTGGAGGGAGAGGTGAGGGTCTCCTGGTGTTTAAAGACCGTCTGTTTGTTTTCAGAATGCAGCAGGAAAGCCAGCCTTACTGTTGAGAATCTTACATTTGGTTCATAATAACAAATCCCGTAATAACAAATGGTACACTGGTACTTGTTACTTTAAACCTGACATTTCTGGTTGGTCTATGAATGCAGGCACAGAACAAGATGTTTTCTGCAATGCTGTGTTGCAGCATTGTTATAAATTGCGTTTATAACAGCACTGTGTTATAAATTTGCATGTCAGCCTTTGGCAGAAGCCTAGAGGATGGGCTTTTCAGGTTGTCTCTAGAAACTTAGATGTTACATAGGCAAGGATTGCTTCATCTTGACTTTTGGGACAGTAGTGAAAACTTAGAAACTGCTGACTTGTGTAAACACTGAATTATTCCAACAGTAATTACAAAGAAGATAGAAACCATATTATAGGTTAATTTTATTGGTAACACTTCACAATTTTAGGATCTATTTTTCCTGTATTGCTCTTTGCATTCAGTGTCAGGTCTGGGCCAATAAAACCCCTTAGAATGCATTTCCTTGAGCCTGCAGCTGTTTGAGTCTTGTATCAGTTAAGTAGGGGCGGATAATGCTGTGACTGGAAAGTACAGGAGCTTAAAAGAGATCTGCTGCTTTAGCACCTTATCAACAACAGGCATGTTCAGTGTCTCCTACTGAATAAGTGCCTTGGCACACCTTGTCTCTACACATATGCCAGTTTCTCTAGGCCATTTCTCTAACTTTCTAGACCACTGATTTGCCAGAACACAAGTGTGTCCTTGTGGGAGAAAGATGGACAAGTAAAAAGTCAACCAACCTCACAAAAGTGATGCCAAATCACGACTAGTTTTCAGTGATTTCCCTGAGTTTTTCACGTCCCTAAAATAGGTCACTTAGTGCAAGGAAATACCTCTTTTCATAAAAAGGCAGTTTTTACTTAGTATCAGAGTAGTTGGAAACTTAATTAATGCGCTGTTGTATCAGACTGGGTTGCTCAGTGAGGAAACAGTGCTATGTAATCAGACAACAGGAATGTTTTTGGAAGGCTTGTATTGCCTGCTCCAAGATGTAATTAATAATTAAGCAAATAGTCATTGAAAACAAAACCAACCAACAGCCCACACAGTATGAGTTCCTTGGCTGACTGATGTAATTTATAAAAAGTTAGCACAGCTAGGGGAAAAAAAAAAAGTCACTCAGCCAATTGACCTTTTTACAGTCATTTTTCATGCTTAATGCAGTTTACATGTAGTACATTCCATTCTTGTACTGCTGTAGGCAAGAATTTTCCAGAAATACTCATCCATCTTTAGTTTACTGCATGGATTAAGGAAAAATGAATATGGCTTACATTTTGAACTAGACTTGGAAAATACAAAAACATTTGTTTTTGTTTTCTCCCAGGATACAGATGAGTTTATCTTGCCCACAGGAGCCAACAAAACTCGAGGCAGATTTGAGCTGGCCTTTTTTACCATTGGAGGATGTTGTATGACAGGTAGGTAGTTGTGGTTTTCACTTTTCCGTGTGTCCAGCTGTCCAGGTAACACCTATGCACTGCAGTGATTGATGAGATTGTAAATGTCTTGCTCTGCAAAACATTGTCTGTTCTAGTCTTAAATGAAGAGGTATTTATTTGGTTTTAGTTTATACACTGAATTCTATTCTCAGTATTTACTTCTAGTATTGTTTATTTTTTTCTTCTTAAAAAGTAATAACTGATAATATTCCATCTAGGGGCAGCATTTGGTGCACTGAATGGTTTAAGACTTGGCTTGAAGGAGACACAGAATATGGCATGGTCAAAACCTAGAAACGTACAGTAAGTGTTCCATGTAAAAAAATGTACTTCTTAGTGACAAGAGTTTTTTCTTCCAGTTTATGCAAGGTTAGATCTGAATATACTGCAAAAATAAATGTTTTGGGGTTGTTTTTTTCTTTAGTGGGGACAAATGGCAGTCAGTATTTGTCTTGATCAAGTTATTACATGTTTTTACAGGGATGTTCAGTTCAATATTTTTGCTTTTTACGTAGTCACAATTTGTGTGTCCTGTGACTTAACTTATATATTTGAAAAATAATTGCTACTTTGATGTTCACTAAAAATCTACTTCAAAGTCAAAGCAATGCTTTTCTATGTAGAAATATTCCCAGAAGCAGCAGTGTTTACTTTGAGATATTTTTTGCTGTAATTTATCTGAGCATGAGTCTCTCTTCTTTCCCAAGCTTTTCACAACGAGGATAAGATTCAAATGCAGAGCTGACCCTGCCTGGATTAGCATTAGGGATGACATTGGTGCATGCTGCTGAGCAGGCATTGCAGGGTGGAGCTGTTCTGGGTTATGGCATATGTGAACGTCCATGACATTGCCATGTTTTTGCCTTACCTGATTTAAAACCAGCATTTGAAAGAACACAGCAAAGACAGGAATATTTGTTTCAACAGGATGCCTCTTCTTAAAATAATGGTAGCTTAGACATAGCTATAGGAAAACCTAAGTGAAAGAGTCATTGGAAACCAGAAAAAACATGGGAAATTTTCACTCCCAGAATACTTTGGATCAAGGAAACTTTAGAAGAGGAATTTCATATTTCCTGGTACAGTTTATATTGGCTTTGCTCCTTTTTAAATTGTTTCTATATTCATCCCCTTCTTTATTAAAATATTCAGCACTATAGTTACGACTTTCATAATGCTCTAGATGAACATAATTGTATTTTAGGGTTTGGAATGAGCAGAGTTGGACAAAGCCATGATAATCACAAATTTTGGCAAGTCAAGCCCAGGAGGTGGCAGTCAGTGCACACGCTGCTCTTATCCTGGCTCTGCAAGGCAAAGGTCTGCTAAAGGTCATCACCTTCCATTAGTGCATTAAGTTCTGTTTTTCCCTCATCCGGTGCAGAGAACAGACTTGATTAGCTAGATTTCCTCCAAATTTATCCCTAATGTACACAGATTTCTTTCTTAATGAATTTTAATTTTGCTGTTATTCACTTGTCATCAAATACTTCACCATACCATGGTTGTTAGAATTACTGATTCTCTTATCAATTTAAAATTAATATAAAGTTAAAATGTGGGAATTGTAATTAAGGAGAGGTTATCAATACCCTAGCCTTTTAAATTTTTTTTCCTCTTGTTTCAAAGTGAAATGTTCCATTATTGTTTACTTCATTGCCTAACTATATTCAGTAATGACCTGTGTCCTAATGAAAATTATAAAAAAGGAAAAACAATAGAAAGTTAAATCAGAAGGAACATAAAGCAATGAAAGTGTCAGACATTAAATGCTGTTCCAGTTCCAGTGGTAGTCAGCTGTCCAGAGCGATACTGTGCCTGTGATAGTGTTACACTGCTGGGAGATAAAGATCAGTCATTTCTTCAGGCTGCTGTTGTCACCATTCTGGAGACAGCTGGTGGCAGCAAGAAGTGGCATTGTGCTTCCCTGAGAGCGCACTAAAGGTTCTCTCTTCCTCTTTAGTGCTAGTCTGGAAGCGTACACACAGACCATACACACAGACACGCTTCTTGGCCTTTTGCTGGGTGCTGGATGCACAGATGGGATTCTAAGGCACTGTCTCTTTCCTTCCCAACTTGCTCAGTCCAGACTTGCTTTATTGCCCCCAGCATTTGCTCAGGGATCACCACACTCCCTGACACATGGTCCTTGTAGAGGAGCACTGAGGCTTTCTTGGAGACCTTTCACCCAGCTAAGTGTGCATAAGTGTATCCCTTATTCCAGGAGCTGTATGTAGTCACCATGGAAGGAAGGAAAACTCAGCTTAGAAAGTCATTTGAAGGGAAGAGATTTGAGTCTTGGGGAGGGTCAAGTTTGCCTTGAAAAGAGAGAAAGATTTTCTTAAGACTTGACAGGACTGAATATTGCTTTCAGAAGCTTTTAGTTCATCACTGCAGTTTTATTAACTACATATATAATGTAAACACAGAAGCCCTACTGTCATAAACACTGCCTTGATGTAAATACAGAGTGCTAAAGGTTTTCATACCTCTTTAACTCCTTTATAGAATTCTAAATATGGTGACAAGGCAAGGAGCGTTATGGGCTAACACTCTGGGATCACTGGGTAAGTAAAGTCATTCCTTCATAGGGAAAGGAATTTAAAGATGTAATTGTTGAGAAAGTGTATTTGTGTATTATCTCAGTAAGAGTATTCTCTAAATTTTCATTATTAAATACATCAGGAAAAAGAGCAGGTTTATTTTCTTTGGGGGCTTGAGGGTATTTCAGTAGACATGAAAAAAGAAATTAAAGGCTAAAATAGGATTTGCAGCCAAAAGCCTTTAATTAAAACCCCTTTTTTTTACATATTATAAACAAACTCTAGTCATAACAGAAATAATTAGAAATTACAGATCATGTTTGCTTGCTAATAATTTCCAGTTGAATTACAGCTTACAGAAAAAATATAATTTAATATTTCTGAAATAACTTTAATAACCTACATTGAGACTCTGTGGTCATATGATCAACTGCCCAATGTTTCTTTCCTGTTAGAGTTAACAAAATGTTTATGTGAAGAAGAAATGTGATACTCAGTACAAAGATTTATCCTTTAAATGATGGTACATTAGCTAGAAAAATCATACATGATACCACTGATTCTAAACCTAAATGTTGCTTGTAACTAATGTGGGTTAGGAAAAAATAGAAAAGAAAATGACCAATGGCCTGATGTAAGAGAAAAAAACTTCTATGAACTGAAGTTTGGTGGTAGGGGGCTGTGAAATAAAATCACATCAGTTGCCTCAGAAAAATGAGATTATTTCATAAAAGTCAGTGAAATAATTAATGCCCTAGAAACTACAATTTTTTTCACCTCCCCCCAGTCTTCCACAGTCTTAAAAAATGCAAACTGATGCAGTAACTGTAAAAGGTGAAATCAAAAAATTGATTAAATTATTTTGAAGAAAAATAATGATGGACCTTGTTGTCCTGCAAAGTTGTAGTAGAAGTTAGCAATATTTTAATCAGAGACTACATCATGTTATAACCCAGTCTACATCTGTTTGACTTTTGAGAAATGCATCAAAGCGTAGGCTGAGTTGCACCTATGACATTTTATTTCAATCTTATTTCTGAAGAGCAGATTAGCTGACTTTTAATTTAGGCATTAGCTTTTGGGGCATAGTATAGAGGCATGGTTAGAGATGATTTTGAGCTACAGCAAGAAAGACACTTTTTCTATAAGAAATGTGTATTGCCTGCTGAGTTTTATTGGGCCATTTTTTGTTTGGATTTTTTTCTCTTTTTTTGGTACAAGTCTAACAAAAACATGTCTGAGAATTGAGATGCAGCCACACTGCAGTTCAAGGTTTAAGTGACACATTAACAGGTTTTTTCAGCTGTGTTTGAAGATTACTCAAGAAAATGTTTGTGCATTCCACTAACAAATTGCTATTTTTCTTACAAAATACGGCCTCCAAAATCACGGAGTTAAGCAGAACTTTATATTTGGGATTCTGGTAGACCTCTGTCTTGTCTTAGCTCCCAGAGAAATTCCTTTCAAAGAGCTCAATTATTTTTGCATCTTACCTCACCTTGTGCAGCCTTTCTGTACCTCAGAGATTATTTTTGTCACTACTGACAATTTTTGTCATTCTGTTCCTGAACAGAGGCAACAAATGTGGAACTGTTTTAAAAAATTACGTTTTGTTTTCCTTCCCTCATTGTTAATCTACTTGCTGCTAAGACAAAAATACCCTTGCCTGTGCTGAATGGAGAGCAATGCTGCTGTTAACTCATTGACTTCATTGTGGTTGCTTATGAAGAATTTACTTCCTTTTAGCAGAAGGAAAGATTTCAAATGCTTGGAGGGCAAGGAAATAATTAAATGGCATTACCTTTATCACTTCAAAATGATGACATATTCTACTGTTCTTTGCCAGCATGAAATATGAATGAGGGGTGAGGATATGGGACCTTTTCCTTTTCATCAAAATTCATAAATTACAAATGCATCCATGCTAGAAAGCCCATGGACTCTTTCTTATAGTCCTTTCCAGGACAGTCCCTAAAGTTATCCCAAAGCAAAAGGCCCTCTGGGGATAAAGATTTCATGCACAAGCAGAGGTGAAACGGCTGCAAATGTCAAATCCCAAGCATTCCAATAGTAATTTTTAAAAGGAACATAGTCCACTGTACTCCAGCTCTTGGTAGCATTATCTGAATGCTGTACTTAACTCAAATTTCATCACTGTCACACAGGACAGCAATTTTCTCTGCCTAGAAAGTGATGGGTTTAGTTTCATGTCATCCACAGAAGACAGTATCAAACTGGCAGTTCAAATTTAAACCCTGAATTTTCATACAAATTCGAACTAGCAAAACAGGCTTAAACTTTAGTCAGTGCTTTATAGCACATGTCATGAAGAATGCTACTTTATAATCAAATTATAGCTCAAGCAAAAAGAAATAGCTATATAGAAAGAGATATGGAAAAGAAACACCAATGATGGGATTTTGCAGAGGATTCCCTTCAAATAAGCAGCAAATCTGTTCTTCAGAAGCATGGTCTAAATAGCTGCACCAAGCCAGGATTCCAAGCCTTGGGCCTCAGACCATGGAAGGTTTTTTAATCTTTTTTAATCTTTTTTTCCTCCCCCAGCTCTACTTTACAGTGCGTTTGGAGTCATCATTGAAAAAACACGAGGTGCAGAAGATGACCTGAACACCATAGCTGCTGGAACCTTGACAGGAATGCTATACAAAAGCACTGGTACAGTAGCAAAATATTTCTCCTTTTCCTTCTCTTGTGCTTATCTTAGTTATTAGGATTCTCATTACTTCTACTAAATACTGTCCTGCTCTGAAAATTGACAGTGTAAAAATGGCTATTAGCCCAATGTCCCCTAATCCACATTTTTCACCCAACTAAAGCTACTTAAGGAAAACTTGCACTAAAAAAAAGTCCAGCTGAACTAAATTTGGTTCTTTGAAACTTCACAGGACTAACAGTAACCATGAGAGCCAAATTATGACTGTTGTACATATATACTGAAGAAACAGTCATTTATTTCCTCAGATATGTGGTGAGGTTGTATAAAATACACACCCACCTCATTCCTAGCCATGTTTTCAGCAATAGCAGGAATAAAAGTAATTGTTCCTCAAGTCCATGAGTGGGTGCAGGCAAATGGGAATTACCTTCCAAAGAGAATGGGGACAGGGAAGGAAAACACAATATAGAGCTTGATTGCATGAAGATTAAACCTACTACAAGTGATCCATGTGATAGTAATGCACATGATAGTGGTACCTGGAGCTGCAAAAACCCTACACACAGAGAAACTGATGTATTTATGAAATTATTACTAAGGTGTTCATGAAACTGTTGTCTTGTGGTAGGATTCTAGTCTTTGCATAGTGGTCAAAACCAACAAACAAGGTTATTTGAGAGCAGCATAGATTTAAGGTGAGTTTACTGATGCAAACTGAATTGTTTGCAGGAGAGAGGGTCTGAGCTTCATCAGCAAAATGGCTGTCAACACATGTTCCAAGCTTAACAAGTGGAGGTGTCATCTTTTTTAGAGGATTGCTGGGTACCACAGGTTGACATTGGCACATGGAAAAAAGTTTTATGTTTTAAGTAACTTAGTAAATGTTTGGCTGGATGACTCACATGCATTTTATGGAGGAGATAATGCAAGAATTAACCTATGTACTTTTGTATATCTAACTGAGCTGCAGTGTCTTCACAGTGTTCCTGAAGGGCTGCTTCATGTATGGGGCAAAACAGTTTGAGTAGCTATTTTCCTGATGGCTTAGACTACCTGAAGCCGAAAATAATTGGCTGGAGCAGCCATCATAAATATGAGACTCTTAATTTTGCAAGGGCACAGAGCTCTCCTGTAATCCATTTCTTCCTTGGAATTTCATGAGTGATATGACGGATTACCAAGAACAGCCAGAAAGGGTAGCATATAGAAGCCTAATATTTTCTGTAGGAGTTTATTAACAAGGAGAACTGTCATCTAATACTCCAGCAGAAGCATCCCCCTTACCTTTCTGAAGTATAGAGCTGGCATTATGTGTAATCTTTTTTTTGCACAGTGCAACCATGGATAACTACTCCAGTCACATGCACAGTCATCTGACAGCACTAAGGTTTTTATTACCAGAGCACAGTGGGACATTTGTTTTGTAACACAAGATCTACAGAGCTAGTGGCAGCCCTGATAAAAGCAAATTAAGTCAGTAAATCTCTATTCATTACAGTATTGTATTTCAAGTGTGTGTTGGGTATATGAACCATAGTGCAGAGAAACTGTTGCCTCTCCTGTCACCTTATGCCAGAATACTCTTTCTTCTTTTGTATGGTAAAACTTTAAAGTTCTGCCTTTACACTGCATCAGTGTGTATATTTACCTTAAAACCTTGAATATTTAAACCATGCAAAAGATCAGCACACATCTGACATATCAAGACTGTAATAATCACCTGTGTTACATGGAATGCCATGACATGTTGGCATTAAGAAAATGTAAAAGCTTGTCAAAGACACTGAGTTATAAATCTCCATATTTTAGTGTCAGCTGGGAGCTCACACAAACATGCCATTGCAAATCAAGGCTGCTCTGTAGTCCACAAAGGGTGGATACAGAGATGCAAGCAGTGCTGTTGAAACACACAAATTTCCCACTTCCATCATTCCTGCTTTGTAAGGAGATCAGGAACATACTTAAGAAGAAATGGAATAATGTATGGCAGGTCTTTTATAACTTCATGCTTAACCACAGCACTGATGGAGGAATCACATCAGCAGCCCTGATGCACTGCAAAACACTCCTGTGTACCCTGCAAAACCTAGATTGAATTTCTGAAACCAGCGATTAAACATCTGATGAGTGGACAGGAAAAAAACATAGTGGGAAGACTTTGTTAAGGCTGAGATTCGTTGCCCCAAACTGGTCCCAGTTTTCACAATTTGTCCTTGTAGAAGTGTTAATCATTACCAAAATGGCAGCAGTCAAACAGAACGTGCACGTTCTAAAGCCATTGATTGTGAGCAGTTTTGTGTAAAGCTACTTGACACAGCTTGTGTGGGAGAAGATAAGAGAGGATTGAAAGCTCTGCAAGGGAGGACAGTGGCAATTCAGCCCCCTCCCTGTGTTCACTGGCAGTGCCATCACTCATTGAAACTTGCCATTGAAGTGACTGAAGCAGTTCAGTCCCCATTAAAAGCAGGTGATAGCTGGGCTCCATCTCAGCAGTATTGCATGGCTTAAGTCAAAAAACACCTATTGAGTGGGAATGGAAAACTGATGTGAGGGGTTTTGAAACAACTTCTTGATTCATCTGACCAAAGTGATCTCCAGCTTTCACATTTATTTCAATTTAAGTTTAATGCCACAATTACTGACTAGATTTTAGCCGAAATGCAGAAATAAGAGTACATATTAATTTGTTACACCAGTCTTACAACTTCATGGGAGCAATTTTGTGAGCTCACCACTTGACTTCCACGCAGAACATTCAGTTTGGGCAACAGTTAGGAAAAAACCCTTGGGATTCCTCTGCCAGTGGCATATGGAATAGAACTCAGTTAATTTGAGTTTTGCTAAAAGGAGGTCTGATATCCTAAGTCCACAAGGATGACTTTTCTGTTTAATAAGATACTATTCTTTATTCTTCAGTTTTAAGCAAAGGCAGAAATTAGTATCTGTTATGCCATGTTTCTTCTGATAAATGTTACAAAATACAGATATATCTTAAAACAAATGTTTAGCCTCCTTGCATGCGTTTCCAACCTCTTTTTTAAACTGACCATTTTTATTTGGTTTTCTTATAATTGTATTAGTCATGAAAGTAACAAAAAAAAACCACCAAACAAAAGTGATTGTCGCTGTGCACCATGTTGCTGTTTTACCCTCCCACCATGAAAATGCATGGTTCCAGTTGTCACAAAGGTACAGCTCCCTGAGGCTCCTACAAGCATGCAGGATTGATCACTCAGGAAAAGATACTGAGCTAGGTGGGACTTTGGCCTGACCCAGTGTGACAGCAATTAATTTCTCACTGGAATTCCTGACGGACTTCAGTAAGCAAAAAAGTTAACCGACCTTTACCTCTTCTCTGAAGTAGAAGATCTCCACAGACTGCAGATATTCTTTTTCTTGGATAATTTTTTTCCTCTCTTGAGGTTAGGGATAACAGCAACAAAAGTAAACTAATTCTTTGGACAGACAAAATTCCTTTGTTTACTTTTGTGCAGTAGGAACCCAGTCCTAGGTACAGCATCTCATGCCTTTGAACAATAGACATTATATAATTTGGTACAGAAAATGGTGTGTGTCTGAAAAATTACATGCTAGCAATAGATGAATGTCATTTTAAGACCTCAGAACACAACCCTGAAAAGTCAATATGTTATGAATTAGGAAGGGCTAAATGTTTTATTGCCAGCAGTAAAATCTGGCTAGAGCTAAAGATCAGTTTTCTGACATCCAGTGGGTACTTCAGGGCAGTTATGTTAGCTGACAGCTTCTTGAGCTGTAAAAAGCCTGTTCTCTGAGCCCAACCCATGTATTCCTTTGGGCCAGACAGGGCTGTTTCCTTGCTCCTTTTGGCTGGAGAGGGGGAGAGAAGAGCTCTGGGGGGAGTGTATCTACAGGCCTGGGATATCCTACTTTTCTGCAGTATTTAGAAAAAACTGAAGACCTTGCTTGTCATCACTTAAGTTTATGGCTGGCATTTTGGAAATTTAAGAACCCCTTTTCACATAACAAGTCTATAGGATTACCAATCAAATGATGTTTAGAGAAAGGATTTTTTTTAAATCTGAAATAAGGAAGAGATAAGGATAACGTACAAGCAGCACTACAGGTAACAGCTTGTTGAGGCCTTCTTAGTTACTTGAGGACTGATGTCTGAGAGTATGTGTGGCCACTGAGCGCTAGCTCTGCTGGGCAGGAGCAGTGAACTCAGAGCTGCAGAGGTTTGCAGGGTTTACAGGTGCCATTTACAGTAGCTGAAGTAGCCTTCTGTCAGTCAGGTGCTGCTGCTTTCACTCAGCGAGAAGACAGCAAATTTTAATCATGTTTGCAAAGTAACTTCAACAGCTCTAGTATTTCCAAACCAGTAAATTAAATTGTAGATTCCTACTGCTTTTTCTAATTTAGCCTTCATACCACAGTAACTGCAGGAAATGTTCCCTCTTTTAAACTTTGTTGTTTCTGTATTCTAAGCACAATACTGCCTTAGCTGCAGCAATATGAAAAAGGAAGATGCTTTTCTGGAATATATCTTGCTTCCAAATAGAAGTTTATCAGTTTCCTCAGTAATTTATGTATCCACAGACTGCCCACTGCTTAGAAAATTTCATGAAATGAACCCCATGGAGCAGCAAGAGGAAACTCTTGATATTTTCTAATGACATCAGGCCACCCACAGATGTTCAAACAAATGACTGCTTGATGGTTCAGATGGTCTGATTACTGAGCTTGAATATGGAGCAAAACTGAGATTGCTTTGTATACTTGAGTCCTTTAAAACATTTTAAAGTATTCTTGTTCCTGGGAGGCCCAGAAGGAAGAGAAGCTGTTTTCATTCAGAGTATCCAAGAGAGATTGGAGGGCAGAAAACTAATTGCAATTTAAAGATTATTCTTCTTTTGTTCGGCATAAATATGTGGGTCTGAGGTTTTGGTGAAGTTATTTGTAATGTTTGCTGCTGGATGGTTCTTGCTTTAAACATTCCAGGAACTATCCCAGGACATTGAAGTAACATTCTGAAAACAGGGACCGTAAGGTTCTAAATGGAAGATTCTGCCCTCACGGTTTTACCTATGGGACAAGTGCAGCTCAGTGTTAGGAGTGGCTCCTGCCTTGCTGGAATGCAGAGCTATGCTGTGGGAATGCTGTGAGCTGTGGCACAGTGCACTGGGACGCTGAGCTGTGCCACAGCACAGTGGAAGCTGGGACCTATTGAAAGGCATAGAGGAGGGACAACACTTGGTGGTGAAAGGGTGCAGCAGCTGAAGCCAGAGAACTAACTTCCCATTTAGAGAGCATCAGATCTATCTTTGGAAACCCACAGCAGTTCTCAACTCTTGTGCAAGGTGCCTGATCTCAAAATACCTGCTTCTAGAAGTGTCTGTCAGCTGGAACCTTTATCTTACTGGGACATGCAAGATTAGGGGCTCACTGCCATGTCTCAGCTGGGCTTGTCAGGGCAGACTTGGTATCAAAGGCTTGCAGAGAGTGATTGCAGAGGAGGGGTGGGAACATGTTCTATCATGCAAACACAGCTGGGATGGGAGTGGAGAATTTATTTTTTATTTTTGCTAACAAGTTAATTTTCTCAGAGGCCCTAAGATTTTCTGGCCAGCGACGGGGCTGCATTCTAAAGGGCATTACTGTTTGTAGTCTTCCACAGACCTGGACACACTTACTCAAACACAAATCATGCCAGTTAGGGAAAAGAAAGTTTTCTTTCCCTTTTTTTTCTTTTTTTTGTAATTACTCTCTGTAGTTCAGAAACCAGGAGCAACTGCTACAAAAAAAAAACAAACCACAAAAACAAAAAACACCCCAACATTCCGTAGCAGAAACATTGTATGAAACACTGATCAAGAAACACTTCTTGTATGTTTTCTTGGATATCTTCTCTCTCAGTCATGCACCTGTACCAACTGCACAAGTTTAGTACCCTGTTCATGAAACATCTCCAGCAATGTCCCTAAGTTGTCTGCAGGCCTAGAGGTGGCTTTAAGCCCTGTGGTTGACTTTTGCCAGGAGGGTCAGAGCTGCAATCCTTACCTGGCTGGGTCAGCACATGAGAACACCAATATCTATTGTGGTAGGAGCAGCACATCTAAAGTCCTCATACATGGATGCTAGAATAGAGCTTGGAAATCCTAATGAAAGATGACACCTTTCTTGTACAGCCCTGACTTTACAGAGTCTGGACCCGGATTGATCGTCCTTCAACTACATGTTCTTGCATAGGAAGAATAGGATTTTAAGGGGAAATGAGAGAAATTGAACCTGGGGGGTGAGGAAAGAGCCTCACAGTTCCGTAGTGCATTGCATTCTGTGGGGATGTTCTAAATTTCCTTGTACACCTGATGGTCATGAGCCCCCTTTGGGGGTCCCTGCTGTGATCTCTTGAATCCTGATAGGAACAGGAGAGAGTTGGGCTCTAATGTTGTATTCATTTACCTCAGCAGGAATGAAGAGTCAGTATTTTACAGATTATCTCAAATACTTGTTTTGTACAAAGTGTCCTTTAAATTTCAACTGTGGCTTTTTGCCAGACACTGCTTGCACATGGTTAGTTTTGTGTACCCAGCTGCAAGCCCTTCATGTGAAAAGCTTTTTGTGCAACAAATTCAGGATCAATTATCAAACACAGACATCTACATTTGCTTTCCTAAATGCTGATTTAGGCACATAGATCATATTCAGTAGGGCTTTTCTTAGAGCTGTGAAATTCTCAATAGCTACAGCAGTGAACTCAGCCTTACAGCCTAAAAACCTCTCAAATTGTCACAGCTGGTCTGTCAATTAAATTTTTAGAAACTATTGCTAGACATGGCTTCTAATACCAAGTCCCATTTCTTGTTTTCATTGCATGCCTGGGCAGTACAGGGGGGTTTAACAACTCCAGTGAAACCCATTTAACCTTACAGCACAGTTAACAGTGTCAGTCTAGCTGATGCCAACAGCTTCTTGCCTCACTAAAAGCCTAAAGGCAATTCTGTGAGACAGCTTTATGACCCATAATGGAAAGAAAAAAAACCAAATACATTCTCTCTGATTACTGAGATAGATTTGTTTTCAAGTTTGAGAAACCTGAACTGCTCTGCCAGTTTCTCCAATAATGAAAGCAGGGTTTTTTATCTTGCTAGCAGAAACTGGCCTTGTTCTATACACTGTACACATTATCTAGCTTGGTTCAGCTGCAATGATAAACATTGCAGAATCAAACTCACTGAAATTTTCCTAGCATTGAGGGTCAAATGCCCAGGTGTTCTGTGCATTTACAGTGCATTTTGGGAGCTCTCTCAAAGCACAGAAGTGTTTTGCTGTTTAGTAAAAGCAACAGAAGTCTCTACTTGTGCCCCTGTGCATCCCAGTCCTTATGTGGATGGAGTGGAGGTAGGATGCTGCCTGACTCCCAGCTCCAGCCAGGTGCACTACCTGCAGGCAGTAGCCAAACTTGTCCTGTATTTCTCAAGGTGCTCACCAATACCTTAAGATTTCCTATGTGACTCTATTTTTACAATTGCAAGGTGATAATTCTGATTATTAATAAAAGAATAAAGAAAGCTGTTCAATATACAACACAGTAAATACCTGCCAGTTAACCCTTTTCATCTACTTCCTATTTTTTAATCAAAAAGTTTTAAAATTCCAAAGACACAAAAGCACTTACAGGTTTTGTATGATGGCCCTAATGAATCTCTGGAGCCCAATGTCATGTCCCTATCAGCTGCTGTTTTGTTCACTTATTTGCCACCTGCCCAGAGCTAATTATCATAACTGAAAACCTGGAGGCAATCTTGTAACAGGAGGAGAGTGTGTCTAACTGTAAAAAGAAATGTAATAAGGACAGAGAGAATGGATTAAGTAGGACTTGGGAAAAGCCACCTTGGCTTCCAGTGCTCTGTAATGGTTCCCTGAAGCAGTAGCGCTAATACAGTTTGAGAGGAAGTCATTGCAGCAGAATTAGTGTCAGGATCAGGAGTGAGTGACCATGAGCCTGGCAGCAGGTGTGAGAGGAAGGTAGAAAAAGCACAGGGACTCTTTCTGGAGAGTTAACTCAAGAAAGAACTGTCCATTAAGATGCCTCTGGATTTAAACAGCTTCTTGGAAGTTGCCACTCACTGACCATTTCCTGAAAGTAACACTAATGAGCTGCAATGTGTTTTGTTTTTCGCAGGTGGAGTGCGCGGGATAGCACGAGGTGGGATCGCAGGCCTGACGCTGACTGGCCTCTACGCCCTGTACAACAACTGGGAGCACATGAAGGGCTCCCTAGCCCGGCAGTCCTTGTGAGCAGGGCAGAGGACACGCTTGCTTAGTCACCAATCAAATCAGTTGTGAGATCTATCTGGTGCCCCTTGCTATTTTATTTACAATTAGTGTGAAACTGATGGAAGCTGTGCTGGAAGGAACGTCTTGACACCGTGTGGCTGGACTGGCCCTTCCTGCCAGCCAGTTGCTGGACAGGCAACAATATTTGTTGGACGTGCAAGTGAACAGAGTGGCCATGGCCACCGAGACAGAGTCTCCCTGCCACGCTCCCCAAGCAGCCCTGGCCAGAGCTGCCAGGCATGCTGGGTCCCCATAGCTGCTCCTGCTAGCTGCCAGATTTGTTGGGTGCCTGTAAGGTCTGTCCACAGAGCATTCCCAGCACCTCACTGGCCAGGCCAGCAGCATGGCCCCAGTAGCCATGGCACAGGCAGGGCTTGCTATTCTGACAGCACAAGGCAAGCTAGCACAAGGGACATCATCAGAATAAAAAGGGTGGTACTTGCTCAATACCATTTCTATCCTTTGCTCTTCCTGCTGTAGTGTGCTGCATCCAGTGACCTATTTAAGGATTCATTTTAAAGGACCAGTGTGGTGAAATCCTGGGGGAATTGGTGGGTGAGGGGAAGTGGACAAGCAGTGTGGTCATCTCTTGATAGGTGGTTATGGTAAGGCACAGCAGGGCTTGACTTCACTCCCTTATTTGCTCTAACAAATAAGGACCTGGTTGTTTATGGATGAGATACAGTTGCTGTTGCAGAACAGCTGCCAGTTGATTATCAAAACATTTGGGTGCTCCAATATATGAGAACTGATTCAGCCAACAATTATAAACCAAACAGTATAAAGACTGCACTCATTACCTATTACAGAAGTTTTAATTGGCAAGAAAGTTTTTGCCTCAAGTGCCATTCATGGGTTATTGGTGGAATAAAGACTGTGATGAACCTACACGTTCTCCAGTGTTAAAATTAAACCATGTACCAAGCATCATTTGCAGATAAATTAAACAGTAAGTTGGGAATTAGTTCAGCAATTAGAGTTACTGTATAACAGCTCATTCCTTCCACATTTAAATAAGTAAACAGGTGAATTATTAAGGGAAGACAGGGAAGGCAGAGCTAGGGAAAACCAGGAAACTAACTGGTCAGTAAACAACTTAATGCAAACTAAGTTTTTATATTTGAGTTTTTGCTACTGAAATGGCTCTTAATAATTACATTGCATACACCAAAATAACAAAAAGCAGAAAAGGGAAGGCAGTAGCTCTTACCTTCCCCCAAGAAGGAGTACCACTTTGCTAAGAAGCCTGATTGGCAGCAAATAACCACTGAGACCAGCTTTTAATAGAGCAAGTCTCCAGCTAACGAGCCCTCATGGGTAAACTCAATCATCTTTGCTTGGATACCAGGTCAAATTAGATGCTTTATGCCAGTACTTAAAGTAGGATAAAGGAAGCAGGCCTTTTCTCACCCCCTGTGTCAATGCTGGTTTTTGTCAAGCCTTATTTTCCATGGTTCCATAGTGCTCTGCATGTTACTGTTGTGGTGTGAGAGCTGGACTTCCTTCCTAGCATGCATTTTTTGAGGGCTGTACCACCAAAGAAACTATCCCCCACTTGCAGGCTGCAGAGGGGTAATTTGGGCTTCATCTGCACAATGCTGTCACATGGGACATCAGAAAAACACATGCACTTTATCCTGAGCTTTTTCTCTCCCCACTGGCATCAGTGAGTTCCTCCCCTGCATGTTTCCTGGTCACCGTTGGTTGGACTTGTGTTCCTGTACTCATGCTGGATGAAGGATTGAGAGCTGCTTTGGGGGTTGATGAGGGGCAAAGGTGGCTTTTTAAATGCCAGGAACTGCAATATATCTTAGGTTTTCTAAAGACTTTTTCAGGACTAAAAAGTGACCCAGGAACTGTCTGCCCTAATTGAAGCGGGTAAAACATGAAGCTTAACAAGTATTTTCTTCATCAGGTGCACTGGAGATAACATAGAAGCCTTTTCAAATTCATAGTTAGCACAACCTTAAGGCTAGGCTGACTCTTGAACAACTTAGCATGTTGTCTGTTCTGCAGTGCACCCAGATTTCCTGGAACTGCTCGCTTCAAGGGCAGAGCTGAGAGCATTTTTCTGAAGTAGCTGAGTTAGAGCTGTTAAAAGTTTTTGTTGATAATCTGTTTGTATATGGAGTAATCTGTAGCTTGAGCTATGAAACACAACCAGCACAGAGGCAGCAGTGAGGGAGGTGAATTTGTAAGATACAATACAGAGAATGTGTTTACAATATTCTGTGACATGACGTACTGCATTCACGGTTTACTGGCAATCAGTATAAAATTGCTACTTTATATTGTGACCAAAAATATATCCAAGTTCAGTAGGAATAAAAGGATGTAAAAATCAAGTTGAAAACAGGATTTGGCTCAACTTAGAGCTGTTACATGCAGTGTTACATAAATGTGAGCATGGAAGACCTTGACTGTCTTGGAGGAGCGGGGTTTTGGTGCCAGTTGTGATGTCTTTGCTGATAGATACAAGGCAGCTTTCCATGCTGTGGCACCAAGTGAGGGAGCTGAGACGGCAGGTATAGTGGAAGGGTTTTGAGTCTTGTGAAGCTGGTGCTGCTTAGTCTTTGGAACAGAAGGGCAAATCCACTTACACCATTCTCTGTCAGCAGGTGACTTCTGTTACTGTTGGAGGAATTTGTTTAAAAATTACTGCTTAGGGTGGAAATCTCTGGACACCCTGAAGCAGAAGCAGGTTCTGAAAACAGAAGGCAGAAATGTTAGGGCATAAAAACAACCCCATGTTCATAGTCTGTTTCCTGTGATCTAATCTGGGACTTCAAAAGGAGGGGGGAAATCCTTTTGTATGCTTTAACAGAAGGTTACCCCTATGCTTAATAAATTCTAGATAGGAAACTGGTATGTTTAAAGTGGAGCTTTGTGCACTGTGCGAGTACTGGTCTGTGCCATTCAATGCCAGCCAGTGCAGGGACACCAGAGGGTACCCCAACCCCTTTTTGGTACTTTCCCAGCATGATTAATACCTGCTCTGTGTTCCTCACAGGTATTTCCCCCTTTGTCAGCCCCCCTCTCTCCATGCCCTGTGGGAACAGCTGCCCCACCCACTCCACAGCTGCTCTGAGGACAAGGAGTTAAGGGGCTGGTGCCCCTGGAGCCTGTGGCCACCCTGCTCCAGGGAGGTTTGGGACGGAAGGAAGTGTTCCTCAGCAGAGGGCATCAATCTCATAGCTCAGCTTGTTCAAAGAAAGTGCTCCAGCCATTTGAGAACCCATGAATAGCATTCTCTTCCTGCTAGTCTGTCCTCCTTGTCTTGGGCTAATTTTCGCTTTTCCCCATCTTTGAAAGCTAAACATTCAGGATACACATTCAGGAGTTCTGCATGTGACTACTAACAAAGAACTTCCAGTCCACTTTAAAAAAAAACGTGTGCCCACCCCCACAGGAAGTTTAAGGTACCATGGTTGAAAGGCTGCCAGGCCCAGCTGTAAATGTTCTCCTAATGAACAATGCAGGCTGCAGTTTAAATACTGGAAAATGCTCAGTGGAGGAACCAATCATGCAGATGCTCAAACAGCAGGGAGACAGAGAGGAACTCGGTCCAATTGCACAGCCAGATCATAGATGTTCTTCTTCAGCCACGGGAGAAGGGGACCAAATGCTACTAAAAATCTGTAAATCCTCACTAAATATTTGAGAGTAGCAAGAAGCAAATGGGTCATTTTGTCCAAGTCTATTTCTTCCAACAGCTGAGCAAATCCCAGGTGACTGAGACACCCACTGCATGTCCAGGGAGTCACATTGCAAGGCAGTACCTGACAGGAGTTTCCCACTAAGTGTGTAGGATTGTGCCAGCTCCCAGAGGTTCCCTGCTCTGGAGCTCAGTGCAGCTCCAGGCAGTGGTGAAATGAACTAAAGCACGTCACTCCCACGTGGATGGAAGCACAAGTGCAGCAGCTTCCAGACAGAGGCAAACTGCACATGTGCCACAGCAGTTTGTGCTGGCCCTCTTGTAAATGAGACATAACACACACTTTGGTTGCAATTATTTTTTTTAATGGAAAAGACTAATCAATGTTTTACATAAATATCAATTAGTGACAAGAAGTCAGTTGAGTAAAGGAATACATACCCCCAGGTTTTAAAGGCTCATAATGAACTGACAAAGTAGCACACAATGACAACTACGTGGAATTAATTGGAAGAGGTGGGCTGCACGTCAATCACCTTCATTAAGTTCAGCTGCTAATCACATCAGGCTGTTACTGGAGTAAGTCACAGTGCAGTCTTCCCAAGCAGCAACAAGGACGTGTGAAGGGGAAAGTGGACTCCTAAAACACCTCTCTGCCTCCAGCAGAAAGCCCTGGCTATGAAAGTACAAAAGCCTCAAGTGTTTTCCTGATGTTAAGCCCTTTCAGGGTCTGGTTTCAGATGTGCAGTCTCCCCTTCTCAGACTAAAAACTTACTTTTAAATGAATGTACAGGATTGATCAGACAGGAATGTGTTCACACTGCAAAGTGACACCAAGGTCAGCTCTTAATTTCTTTTCTACAGGGTTATGAAGAACTCAAATCACTTTTATTCCCAGACAGACTGCACGGATGGGGAGAAGAGGGGCCTTTTCTCATAGTCACTAAGAGCAATTTGTTAAGTGAGTAGAAGCTGCACTAGAAACTATGGAATTTCACAGTTTTTCCATGGAGCCTGACAGGCATGATCCACGTTTCCATATAACATCTTTGCACTCGTTCCTACAGGCTCAAAAGGCTAAATATCTGAAGAGGTAATTGCTCATATTATGTCCACAGCTTCAGGAAGATCCGAGTTACTGGACTCCACTTTCACATACATAATCACATGGAAACCACAGATTAAATACCTTTAAACTGCATCAGTGGGAGCCACAGTTTGCCAAGTTAGTGTTTCCCAACTAAACAGCATGACATCAATCTGCTGAAGGCATCTAATTCCCCAAATATTACCTTTAAATTTTAGGTGGCTAAGATGCCTCCTTTCCAGTGGTTTAGTCAATAAAAATTCATTAGGAATTACCTAGAACTAACAGAAACACACATTTCATTTTACAGCTTTTTCAGTGACATTCAAATAGTTTGTACATGCTGGGGGATAGTAGGGTCTGATCTACTGGCACATGAAAATTAACACCCTACCCTGTTCTCTGAAAGGCTCAAAATTTACAAGTTTTGATTTAAAAGTAAGTTACCATTTCTCCTGTCACGTGTTAGGTCCCATAAATCCATGTCTTTTTCAAAGTCTGGATTTCACATATTTAGCTGGGAAATGCACCAACACAGGATGCAAATGAAACCTCTAAAGTGAGCAACTGCTCCATAAAACAAATTGCTTGCAAGTACAGCCTATATAAGCTGGAACCCAACACATGACCAAGTTGTAGCAGCTGAAAGGAACAGCAGCACTTCTGAAGTCACTGTCAAAGGTGGACGTTCCACAGCACCAGGAAGATTCTGCTTTATACCTGCCCCGGCTTCAACATACTTCAAGTGACAACCCATTCAAGATCCTTGTATTCCCATAACATACAAATTTGCTAACACCTCTAAAGCATCAGATTGCTTATGGTCAGTGGGTTTACATTTCAGAATTAATGACAACAAAAAGGGATCTTCTGCACCATAACTCTGTTAGATAAGAAATCTTTCTTTGTTATAATTTTAGAAGAGAAAGCAGACGGCCAAACACAAAACACAAGCACTCAGCTGGCTGCAGTCACTCAGCGTGATGTGCGACTGATAGCAGGAAAGGGATGATTTCAACACTTCCAGTTCTTCACATCTAAACAAATTTAAAATAGGGTTATTATCTTTGATAAACAACAACACTTTAAGGAAAAAAAACCTACAAGATACCCTTGAAAAAAGTGATATTAACATTACGAGAACTGAATATCCTGCCTTTTAGGGTTTGAAGTACTGCTAAGGACCATTTTCATTAATTTCAAAAACAAGAAAAAGTTTATCATCAGAAAGAAAAAACATGATGTCAGCTATAAATACATTACTAAGGTAAGAAAGAAGCCGCCTGGAGATAGACACATTAATTCCATATCTTGGTTACAGACTTATCAAGTGCCAATCAGTTGAGAGATTTATATTACACAAGAGCAGAAGTAATTCCCTCCCTGGCCTGTGATAAAAGGAGGAGGAATAATAACAAAGGAGACTGGTCCAAGCTGTTAGAAAAGTCTATGAGGGCATAAATTACTACACTGTTAAACTAACATTTAAAGAATTGAAGATGACCATTAGCTGCCAGTGTCTATGTTCTGTATCCCCAAGTGATGATTAGGTTCAGCTGTTCTAACACATTCTGTATCCTACCTGTAAAGGAGACCGATACAGCCATTTTTCGTTATCTCCGCTGAGTTTCATACAGGCAAAAAGGTCACAAACTGTAGGAAGGCCAAAGTCCTGAAAGAGAAGTTATCATAATTACCAACCCCAAACATAAATACATTTTGATGTATCTTCAGCTTCTGTAGTGTTCAAAACCAAAATCAATTTTTGAGTCTCTGAGATTAATGCTTTCTTCATTTAGTATAACATATTTACTTGTTTAGTGCTAAGTATCTAATAACTGTGAAAACATTAAAAGAGCCAAGAAACCTAAAAACTTTGTCTGTATTCTCCAGAAGAGCTACAACTTTGGAAGAGAATGAAGTCATTAAACTCAGCAAAGCAATAAACCTGGCACATAAGACACAAAAGTATCAAAAACTTATGCTCACTTGTGCTTTCTTGCGCAGAAGCCATTTATCTTCCACTGGAGGTGGGTTTGCATTTTCTAGGTTATTTGAAGTCAACACCCAACTGTTTACATTTAAGGGGAGGTGGAATGGAGCCAAGATGTCTAGGAAAGGACTCCTGAAACTCTTATCTGCTTTTTCCCGACTCTCCTTTTCTTCTGTGCTTTCTGATTTGTGCTCAGTCTTGACCAGCCAGCTTGTCAGAGGCCTCTCAAGCAATGCTTTCCAGGGTTCTGCGATCTCTGCTGAATAATCTGCTTTCTCTGCACTCATGGGTTCCCCTGGGAGCTGCTGTGCAGGGCTAAGCCAGGAACTGGCAGCAAACTTGGTCTTCTCATGCTCAGGGTCTGGTACATCTCTCTGGCTGACCAGAACTCCATTTTTGTCCTTCCCATCTTTCTTCAGAAGCCATTTGCAAAGAGCCTCTTTTCCACAGTTTTCATCACACACACATTCTGAAAAGCTGGCACACAGATCATTAGCTTTACACACATCTTCCACTTTAAAGGGGGCCTGAGGATGCTGAAGAAGCCAAGCATTTACAGCAGATGTAGTGGGTGATTTTTTTCCATCAAGATGCTCATTCAGGCACTTCAGATTTCCCAGGTTCTCAATTTCCACACTTTTGCTCTGGCTGCCACGACAACTGGTACACGTTTCAGCTTTGAGAAGCCAATCATTCAAATTGCATTCTTCCCTAAAAGGTTTAAATTCATTCTTCCATTTCTCATCTGAAGCAATACTTCCATTTTCTGTGTCAGGAGTAAGCAGCCAGTCAGAAAGGTCCATCTCTTCCTGTTCAAGGGATTCTAATTCCTCCACCTTTTCAATAGTGGAAAAGGATGAGTTGAGAGTAGAGGTGGAGTCCTTGCGACCAGGGGAATCTGTCTTCCCAGCAACATCACGCTGCTGATTGTGCAGGAGCCAGTTCTCCAAATCCTTCAGATTTCCCCAGGCTTGCTCAAAATAGCAGACTTTGGAAGAATTTAAATCCTAATAAAGACACATTGAAACATCTATTAAAACTAAAAGGCAATGTTCAGTAACTGTTTGCATAGTTAGAGCTCAGAGCATTCAGCTAGTAAGTGCCAAAGCATCAGTTGAACATGAATGAAGAATACTAGAGAGGGTTTCACTCCCACCATATTCTGTTTGCAATCAGATACAGTGTTTTCCCCTCTGTTCAAAACTACATTAGTGCACAAAAGGTTTACCTGGCTGGGCTCTGACATACACTTTTGGGTAACCCATTCCTCAAGATTGGTGCTGGGAACATAGGGAGCCTGGCGCACACCCACAGGTCTGCTTCCGAGTAACCAGTCAGCCAGCGAGGCACTCACTGTCCCACACAGCATCTGCTGCTGAGAGAATGCACTTGGTTAGGAGAAATACTGACTGCTGAGCCAATCTGTGCTGATCATCAACACAGGCATGCAGCAGGCATCAGTATTTCTGCACCAAAAGTAAAAACAGTCCCCTTTACTTACAAAAATCCCATAGGAATTGGATAGTTCCAACATCAAGGAACATTCAATTAAAAAATCCCATCAGTCACACCCCACATACATTTTCATACTCTCTTCTTGCCTGTCTGTTCCTGGAGCAGCTGCAATATCAGATTACTCTGCTCACCATAGCCACTGTTACTGGCTACTCAAGCATCTTAACAAACAAACACAAGCCATTACTCAAGCTCACATAACATGCTTGAGTTCTCCTCTTCCCTCTAATGCAATTAAACACTCACAGACACAGGGCAATCTTACCTGCTCACAGTTCATTAGGGCACAATTCTGCCCTGGGAACCAGGGAGAAGCATTCTGTCTCTCTGAGGTTTGCTAAAAGAAAAGTAAAAATTAATTTATATCTCCATTTTATCCAGTTTCTAGGACAAATTCTACAATAAAGCAGAAGTAAAGCACAGTTACAAATACTTAATGCTTTGTGGCTAATAATGTTCTCAACATTTACAAATGGAGAAAGACTGACTACCTTGAGCCTGCTTCCTTCAACAGAATTGTCTCAAATAATACAGGAAATATGTCGCTTACATAAGAATCCCAAAATACTTTTATCACAGAAAACATCTACAATGTCTTAACTATTGCAATCTAAAGAAAACATTTGATGGAATAGAGTAAGAATGCAGTAGCCATTCCCTCATCCTCTGCCAAAATACATTAAAATAACATGTGCTTAACTAAGCTCAGTGAAAACTACATGCAATAATTAATAAACCACTGTGTATTTATCACACAGCTAAAATTATATGATTCATGCACAGGATCCATTCAGGCTGTCACTAAAAGCAAAATATCACTTGGAATATATTGCACTATTGAAAAAAAAAATCTCTGAGGCAAGTATTCCAACCCAGGCAAGTCCTACTGCTTACCATCGTTTTAATGGAACCAAATGAGGTAATAGCTTGGCGAAGGTGAGATGTGTCGGCCTCAAAATTCAGGATGGAAGACTCTTCAGGTTTAAGTGTAAGACTTCCCAGTCTGAAAGAATAAGGTGGTAGTTACAGAAAGGAAAAAAAAATTACCATCGTCTTCATCCATCCTGTTTTGGAAGTCAGTCCATTATTTCATAAAAAGGCTTTCAAGCTAATCAGCAACTAACTAGGTAAAAAAGAAGACTTTTGATGCAGCATACAAGAAAGGAATCGCTATCTACAAACAAAAACAGAATAAATTGCCAGCAAAACACAAGTTTCACCTTCTTACTTCAACTGCCATCAACAACTAATATTTGAAATAATCTGCATAAATGAGTACCTCTCCTGCTCATTATAGTCCTGGTTTATCACCTCAGACTGCTTTAAAGTTCTTATTTCTAGGAATTATTAAAAGTGTAGGAACAGTCAGATCTATTATTAGTTCTATTAGAATGAAAAATCAGATTAAATTCATAAACTAAAATAAACCAAACTGTGTTAACTTGCATCATAAAACAGCTTTACCTCTCCAGGCAAAGTGCAATCTGGTTTGCCAGTTCATTACTGTAGGAGCGTTCCAGCTGATGAATAAGGCAATTAAACTGTCCCAAGTACTGCATGGAAGACAAAACACACATTATTGTTTTGGCCTTCAGGAATAAAATTGAGCCAATATTTGCAAGGACAACGTTTGCTTGAAAATGCCAGTACAGCAACTGACAACCAAGGCTCACCCAGTAGAGCTGCTGTGCCTGCTGCTGCAAGGCCTCCTCTTTGAGCTGCTGGATGAGATCCACCTGCTCGAAGAGCCACACCTCACGGCTGCGCAGGCATTCCAGCTGCCGGCTGATGTGGCTATGGATCTTGGCCTTGACCTGTCAGAGAACACACACCATGTGTACATCTGTCAAGCAGAGTGAACCTACATGTGCTGCAGTGATTACAAACTACTGTTTGTCAGTGGCAAGTGATAGTTTTGGAGTTCGTTATTTCTCAAAAATTCATCACAGTCACCCACAGCACCACATGACTCAGGTCAGTAACAGTTCCAAGGCTACCTTTAAAGAGTTATCAAAGAATAATGTTCTTTGTAATCTCTCTCTATTCTGAGGTTTCAATCAACAGCTTTCTGGAAATTCTAGATGCCTAAGTTAGCAATACAGGAATACCTTTATCAAGAGCATGGCCAAATGACATAGCAATGTGTTTGCAAGCTGCAAAGAAAATTTCAGTCCACCATAACGATAGTAAATATTCTGGAATAATAAAAATTCAGTTAATGTCACGTTAGTTATTAAAAAATCTTTAAGAAGTAATTTAAAATTACCTCCCGCCAGTTTTCTTTAATCTGCTGTTCAGCTTTGACAATTCCAGATATAGCTGTTTCCAAGTCCTTCTTTGCTTGAAAGCACTTTGCCAGAGTCTCACTGCTGCAGGAATTTCTATTTCTATCTTGTGGTGGACTCATTCTTGAAGTGTTCCTAAAACACAATGGAAAAAACCGATTTCTTAATAGTTTCTATTCCTCTTTAACAGAAGAGGAAGGGCATCATATGAAGAACCATCTGTTTTACTTCACTATAGAGGTGAACAAAACAGCCTCTAAGACCCTACAAAGATGCAAGTTTTCTAAACATAAAGCTCTCCTCCAGGAGCAATAACGGTGTCTCAAACACTTCAGCCCAAGGAATTTGCACAATCACAGGAAAACCAACAGATATTTGACAAAAGCTTCAGCCACAGGAGTTTAGGCAATCCTCCCCTGCCAGTCACCTTCCTCCAGCTTTTATGCCTAGCCAGCAAACTCCAGAGCTGAGGGGCTGATTCAGGCAAGGTTCAGCAGCAATGCTGAAGCTGGGGGAGAATGGCCTGGCCAGGGGCAGGAAATATTTCAGTCATCCTTTTTTCCTTTGCAGGCAAATTAGCTGATTGCCATAAATGAGAAAATTCCAATACAGTTTCAACAACTGAAAACCCACATGCTACTATGAAGATCACTCTTTACTAAGCTGCAAAGGCCAGAACTTTTAACAGCTACCCATTATTTTGTCCTGGTCACAGCTGTGGTAACTTAGCTTCAGCATAGTCTCAAGAAAAAGGGGCTCAAATACAAAATTTCTACAAAAGTTATATTATTAAGGATTCTGCAAGTAAGGTGAAAAATATAGTACTTAGTAACTTTTAGTAAAGATGAGAAGGATCAGCATAAGCACTTTTCCTAAACTGTGGGTTATTTTGTTACTGAAGAGTTTGAATTCTCCTGTCAGTTTCCTGGGATTCCTAAAGCACTAAACATTCATAGTATTTGTTCTATTTAAAACAAGTCCTCAGCAATGACAGCTATGGAAACTCCCAGCAGATTTAAAAGCGTACACATGTGCCAATCTAAAATGTCAGAGATTTTACCACTGCTCTGGAGGGAACTGAAAGTAGTTTTGAATATGACAAGACAACCATGAGCTTGTGGTACTGAGCAGCTATTTAGTCTGCAACTTCCAAGCCCCACAATCATATAAAGTGCAACTCAGAAGTCCTTCTCTACAGCCAAGCTCCACCAGACAAATATAATAGTGTGTTTCACACAGGAGAGGGCTAAAAGCGGCTTGCAAGTGGAAGGTGACAGAAAAAGCAATGTTCGCCATGGGGCAGGAGCAGAGGCTGCACCCCCCCTTAGTTCCCTCAACACCATGGGCCGTCCTGCCTCTCCAGTGCCTCCAAACACAAGACATAGATGCGGCACAGAAGCCACCCCAAGACCCTGCACGTAGCTCAATCCCATCCGCACCATAACATCTCATCTTCTAGGAATTGCAGAGCACAAATACAAGAGAAGAGAACTCGAATATAATCTTTAAGCTTATGTTATTTTGCATCAAATCAGCGCAGAAGTCCAAAATACACAAACCCCCACACTGTGCTATGAATGCCAGTTTTGTCCTGGTATTTGCACAGCCTAGCTTGTTCACAGGTTCACTTCAGTAAAGTTTCATGATCTTCACCATGTCAGCAATGTTCAATAAAAGGTAAGCTAAGCTTTTTCTCACAACACTCCGTAGACTTCATCTTGCTTTTCAACTCTCATGTACAACCTACAGGAAGTAGGAGCCAACAGTGTAAGTGGGAGCCCTAGCTCTCAGATATAATCTAACAAACAGAATGACAGCAAAACACCCAACCAAGAAAACAAGGATCTTAGATACCTTAAGAACTATCACATAGTCAAAAGTAAATTTAAAAATTCATATTGGTTATTATTTCATTTTTTATATTCTTACATAACAAGTCAAAGTGTGAAAGACTAAATGAAACTACCATCTTTGCTCACACAGTAGTTAACATACTTAACAACACTTGTGAAAATTATGTTAACCTACTTTATCTGTATTAGCAACTTCATAATGGCACAATTTAAGCTTACACACTTCTCTAAAATGATCTCTGAAATTACTGTTCATTACTTTTCCTTTTATCGATGATTGCAAGAGACTTACTCCAGAATGTACAAAGAGAATGAATGCTGCCTTCCTCCAGCCAGCCAGCTCCTGTTAAAATGGCTGTTCTTAGGCTTTGTCGCAAATAAGCCAGTAAAACTCGCATATTGCTCATGAGAGCCAATCCACCCTTCCTTTCAATTTCCGCGAGCCTCTAACAAAACTAAGTGGAGGCAAGCACCTATTTCCTTGTTCCCAATTACTCCCAAATAGCACTGAGAATTTAGACATTTTCAGGTCACGTGCTCTGAAACACCCGCGATCACACACTTCGGCTCAACAGTAACAAAATACAATTACTTCTGCAAGAAAACGCAAGGCTCCATCACACCGTCACCTGCTCTGGCCATTTCCTTGCCATCAAACTGTTTCCAAGCACACGGGGGTCCCCACCAGTCCCTGCTATGTGCGTCACGGGATGCACACCCCCAACACATGAGCTCGCACTTACTTGCCGCGCTCAGAAAGAAATCTCGCAATGTCCTGTTTATAAAGCGGCTTCCATTCCCAGGCACGGCCTCCGGAATGCTCTCCGGAATGCTTCCAACCCTGCAAATTCCGCTCCAAGCCCTGGCTCGCCGGAGCGGCCCCGCGCCTTATCGGGGCGGCCCAGCCCGCGCCCCGCCCCGGCCCCCGCGCCCGGCCGAGCCGCACGTCGGCAGCGCCGGGGCGGGCCCGGGGCGGGCCGCGACCACCGGCCCCGTGCGGAGCCGCATCCGCTCTGCCCCGGCCTGGCTCCGCTCAGCCAAAACACCAAGTGCCTCCCAATATCCCACTAGCATTTCAAACCGCGAAACCTCAACGTTTTGCAACAAAACCGCTATTTCTTGCAACTTCAAACGTGTGGCAATGTGCCTTCTTCATGCAACGACAAAGCAGACCCGAGCGCTGAGGCATCCAGCGCGGATGCAGCAGCAAGAGCTAAAGAGCTGCGAGGCGATCCGGCCGCCGAGCTCAGCCTTCTGTCCCTGGCCAGGCACAGCCCGGCAGTGAGGCTCCCCATCCAACACTGAGCCTGCGACGTGCCAGAAATCCTGACACGGAGCTGCTCGGACACAGGTTAGCTCCTGGAAGGGCCAAAATGACACGCACACATGCACAATTCTTGTCACATCTACTCTTGCTTCCACAATCTCACACACACCGCTGAGGAAAGCACACAGAATGGCCTCGGTTGGAACGGACCTTGAAGATCATCTTGTTCCAATACCTCTGCCATAAGCAGGGACACCTCTCACTAGACCAGGGTTCCCAGCGCCCCATCCAGAATGGCCTTGAACAGTCCCAGGGATGGGCCACGCACAAGTCCTCACCAGCATGTAATCAGTAAAAATGTTATAGCCATGAAATCAAAAGAACTGCCTGAATCATGAGGAAGATGACATTATTGTTCCTAATAGTAAAATAACCACGTTTTTACAGGAAGACTTTTGGCTCGTTGGAGAGGTGTCACCACCAGACCCTGCAGCTATAACTCCTGGTCACAGGTGCTCTGTGCAACCTCCTGGCTACCTACACTCCACCCTGAGATGGTAATTCCCATAGGTCAGAAACAGCTGGACAAAAATAATTTTAAGCTTTTAATTAAGTATCCGGTGGCTGGGGAGCAGAGGAGGAGACAATCCTGCATCTTCTGCACAGTATGCAAACAGGCTGGCAGGAAACTGGTTCTACCAGCTTTTCACTCTCGGCAAAACCATCCATACTGTCCTTGAGAAGAGCATTGTTTTACATTTCAAATGGGTGTGGGAAAATCACCTCAAAAACAGAGCTGTGCAGAGCCTTTGTTGGGGAAAAGCTGAAGGGAATGAAGCCACCCATAGAACAGGCTCTATTTATAAATGTGGAATGATTTCTTCCATTTGGCAGGACGAGGCTGCTCCAAAGGCCTCCCTGACCTGTCTTTATGTAGCTTTAAACCAGCTGGCTTGTTTGAATTGAAATCCCCATGGATTTCCATCTAACCCCACCAAAAAACAGTAGTTCCTCTTAAGAAGCACTCCCAAATTAGGTACATGGGAGTTGTGGTCAGGGAGAGAAGTACTCTAAGCACATGAGCTGAATCTGTGAACTTCCCATTTACATCCAAGCATAACAAGCATTTTGTACAGTGCAGCATCAGCATTACATTCCAGTATCTGTATGGAGGTTCTGCTGGGGAGATTATTTTACTCTAAAACAAGCATACAACACCCTAATTTTAAAGTCACAAGCCATGTGAAGAAGAAAAAGTAACCTTTAGCAGTTTCAAGTAAGAGAAAAAGTGAAATAAAAACCTTAAGAAATTGTAACAGACGTTTCAGGTATTACATTTTCTAAAATTCAGGTAGTTTTCACCTCTCTGCACAGTATATGGCCTGTGCCACACACCTGAACACGTGTGACTACCTTTTCTGCCTGTTTTAGCCCCGAAACAGCCTGGCCAGTGCACAAAGCACTTGTACTGAGATACCCACACAAGAGCTGGACTCTGAGCAGTCACAAGTCACTAATGCAACTGTGAAGAAGTCTGATCACAACTTTAGTCCATCTATCATAAATATATATTTTATGCACAACAAGCATATTACTGAAATCACAAAGTATCTGAATATGAAGGCCTGAAATCTCTATGCTATAATTAGTGACAATATCAAAGAAGATACCACAGAGTGGGGAAGACACACACCTTAATGCAGATTGCACATTACAACGCATATTCCAGAGTATTGCACTTAAAAACCCTTCGAAAAACAAGTGAAACCCCTGGTTCTGCCTGAAGCATTTAGCCCCAGAGATACCACTCCCATGCTCTCTGCCCACCCATCTATCCAATACTATGCACTTGCAGCGTGACGAACAGTGGTTTTTACATGGGTGCCAGCTTTCTTCTGCTCCCGTGACTGCATACCTTATCGAAAGTCTTGGCGGAAGGCAATCTTGCTCCTCTGTCAGTTTTTCTCTTTAATCCCAGCCATAAACAGAGCTTAAAGCTGTCAGGATGCCTAGCACACAACCCCCGGAAGGGCTGGCTCACACAACTTACCAGCATCCAACGACACAGGTCTGCCAAACTTTCAACAAGCACGATTCGGCACAACCCCGACCATTCCAAACCCAGACATTTACTGCTTATGTAACCTCTGAGAAGCGCAGCTGCTAACAAAAGGCTTTGCCTTTGCAATTAGGAACGCGGCTTTAGGAGCGCTCGCGGCACCTCTCCGGGACACGGAGAGCGAGATCGGTACAAAACCCCGTCTCCGTGTCCCGTGTGAGCCCTGCGCCGCGGAGCGTCCATTTCCCGACCGACCTAAACCACCCAGGCCGGGTGCCTGGGCACTATCCGCAGCGCGGCAGGGGGTGCCTCCGGGATGCCTTACGCGATTCCTCGCGGAATTCCCCGCGGGACTGCTCTCGGATCCTCCCGGATGTCTCCCCCGCCGTGCCGGCCCCGCCGCCCCTCACCGCCGTCCGCGCGCCGCTCCCTTCAGCCCCGCGCCGGCCGGCCGTCCGCCCACTGGCCCCGCGCGCTCTCGCGAGACCGCCGGCCCGCGCGCCCCCTGCCGGCGCGGCGGAGCGGCTGAGGGAGCGCTGAGGGGCGGTGCTGCTGCTGCTGCTCACGGCAGCCAAAATCCGGGAATCGCCGCTCACCCGGCACGGCAAATCCTCGGAGCACAGAATGTGTATCATGGGGCGAGACACCGGTTTGGGTTTTTTTCGTGTCCACGGGAAATTTCCCGGAGTACCTGGCTTGGTTTGGCTTTCTACAGTACAGGTTTTGGGTTTTCCTTTCCGCAAGTGTGAAGCACGGCAGAACACCTCCCAGTACTGCCATCCCGCTTTCCAGCTGGGAAAAGGCTCCAGTTACTGCTCCCCTTCCGCGCGCTCTATTTGGTCAGGGGCGAGGAGATCCGCTCAGCTGGCCCGAGAGTGGTGCCCGTAACGCCGAGGGTGCGGGCTCCGTCCCTGTGAGGGCCATTCAGGAGTTGGACTCGATGATCCTTGTGAGTCCTTTCCTACACAGACTATTCTGTGATTCTGTGAGATTTTAGCCTTTCCGTGACCGCCGGCTAGCACATTTGTGAAGTGCTGCCTTTTGTAGGTGTGTGCATAGCATTTAAAACCTAACAGATACTGTATCCTTTCTTCAAGCAGGAAGGACTTCAAATGGAAATCGAAGTAGCTGAGTACATGTGGTAACTGAGTCGCAATTTCCTACACGTTTCGTCCTCTGGGCACAGATCAAGGAGCCGTTCTTTTGAACAGGACCTTACTCGCGATTACAAGTACAAATTATTCAGTGCTGGCATAGAAAGCAGAAGTTCAGCCACCTAATCCCAGATGTGCTGTTACCCTAGGAACAAGCATTTCAGGTATTTGGCTTCCTTGTCTAGACACGTAAGAGACACGGGGTGTGTGTTATATAATCCTCCTCTGTGTACTTGGATTTAAGAGGAAAAATAATACCAACCCTGCCTGACCTTGGAAAACCAGGAGTGCTCATACACACGTGTCCCCCCATGCACTTACCTAGCAGTGCTCTCCAGAAGAAAGCAAGCTGCCTCTCCTGGGCAAGCAGGCACACAGGTTTCTGTCATGTCTTCAACGGGTTTGACCAAGACAATATCATAATCCAGATGGTCTGAGAGATTTTTTTGTTGGTAGAGTTGCTTCACACAGCACACTTTTTTTTGTGGATTCATTGTGGTTAAGGTCATGCCTTCCTAAGAGGATTTGCTCTTTGGATTCATCTTCCATCTTACCCCTAAATGAATATCAAGGGTAAGGAACCACATGCATCTTTTAATGGTCTCTCTCCTCCCACCCTTCATGGCAGTACACTCTGCTCCTCCCTCAGCCACAGCCTTTGCCATACCACATGTGCCTTTTTACACAAACCTGCATAGCTGATCAGAAAAATAAATTCAAATTGCATCAACTTAAGCAAAATTCGTGATCTACTAAAATAGTGGCAAGAGGTTGGGTAGAGATACAGTTTTATGGAAAAATAAACAGGATAATCTGCTCATATTAAAACAGCAGCAAAGCTAGAGATGTAGTGGGCATTTCCTCAGCACTGGATAAAACTGTGTATCAGTGTTCACAATAAACCTCCAACCAGAGTAGGAAGAAAAGGATTTTGGATGCATAAAAGGGATCTAAATACACATCAGAAATAGTTAATGAGGATAATTCAGAAGTGTGTGACACCACATAATGCACACCTATACCCAAGATTCAGTGCTATTTCTTGCTGAATGGGAATCCCACTTACAGTTCTGCAGCATAAAGCAGCAGAATAAAGCAAGTTTCCTTGATTTGGCAAAAGCATATGATTCCCTTGTCACACTCAAAGACATTCTTCCTTGCTCATCTGTAGTGCAGGAATGAAGACCAGGGAGAGTCATCCCATTCCCTGGAAAGGGAGGTTTGATAGAGAACTGGAAGCTTCTTCTAAGTTTCTTAGGTATGGGCCTGCAAAACTGTACTACAGGGCACTACTCAAAACACAAAAATTTGAAGAATATTCTCTGGTGCAATGGCTTTAGAGCAAATTTTATGGGGTTTAAAGAACAGTTCTGTTTTCTGTTCATATTGTTCCTCTTTGAATAACTGCAATAATGTAGTTGAAGGGCATCAGCTGAGTTAACTTCTCTGTTAAGTGCCCCAGAATGTGATTTCCCTGTTCTGCGATGCTACCACACAGCTGAGCAGTCCATCCCTGCCTCGTAAAGGGGGAGTTAGGAAGCAAGCCTGGCAGAGCTGCGGGTGCAGCCGGTCGCCAAGGCAGACCAAGCCGCCGGCTGCTCCCGTCAGAAGCAGCAAAAGTCCCAAGGCAGAGTATGAAGTTCTAGAAGAGTCGTCATTGTAGCTGTCAGGAAGCCTCAGGCAGCTCCCGTGGGAATCGCCAGTTTGCCCAAGTTCTGCCGCTGGAAAGGGACTGTTTTCCCTTCGTCCCTGTCAACATGACCCTCCCTCGCACGTATCCTCTCTGACGTATGTCCTTGGTCCCCTTCCAGGCAGGCCATGACCTGGCACTCGGTCCCGCAGCTGTGCGCCAGATCCCTCCCCTGCCTTCCCGCAGGGGCGACCCTCAGGGCGACCTCAGCCCCAGCCCGGCCAAGGAGCCGAGCGGAGCAGCCGCCACCTGTGCTGAAGTCCAAAGACTTCACTGCCCTGCAGGGCACTTTCAAAGCTCTCTGCACTGTATTTACTCACCTTGAATCTCTGCTGTTTGTGTCGAGCTACCCCAGTGCCAGAGAGGAACTAAATGTTTTTGAATTCTCACACGAACAGTTTCATATATAGACTGTAAACAGATGTTTTAACAGCCTTTTCCTGCACACCACACACAGCCTTTTTCTTTTCTCTAGTTTAGAGATTTCTCATTTCTGCAAACTTTTTAATTACAATTACACTTCAGTCTATTCTTCTATCCAATTTCACACTGAACAAATGTACCGACTACACCTAATTCCACACTCATCTTTCATTTGAAGAGGTTCTCAGGAAGGTCTTCTGTAGCTTCTCCAGACAGCCTAACCAAAGGCAGAACTTATGGAAGTAATGGGTTGCTTTTGAGCATTAGGGTCCCACCACAGACATGAACAAATCTCTTACTTGTTGTGGCTCAAACCTATCAAAGCAAAAAATAACAGGCACAGCACCAAAGGACTCATACTAGAGGGAGGGAGGCATGTAAACAGCACATAAACAATTTTAACTAAACTAAAACTGTTTTCACAAAGCTTCAACCAGCTCCAGAAAAGTTGTTCTATCACAAACAGAGATTGAGCTTGTAGCAAACCAGCAGTGTGATTTTGGTCACTAAATATTTTGCAGCTCCCTCCAGTATATACACACACACACACATTCCAGTCAAAATTGGACCAGGAAAGGACTCATAGTGCAGACTTGGAACACAAGGGCTGTGTTCCAACTCCAGGGTTTGCTCTCATTTGAATGGGGGAGCAGGTTGTTGAACAACATGCAGCGCACAATCGAAACAGGTCTCTTTGGCTTTCTCAGAAGCACTTGTCTCATGTGTTCCCAAAATCCTTTTTAAGAAAGCAGTTACAGCAGCATGACAGTAAATCAACCCCTCATTCTATTGTTAGAGTGATGTTGATGCTGAAAAAAACATGAAATTTAGAAAACACAGACCACTATGAACAAGGAAGAAATTACAACATAACAAATTATAACATCATATTGTGAATTTAAATCAATGTAAAAGCTTTTCTAAAATTGGATTCTCTGAGGCAGTGGCATTTATAGGATTTTCCAGACAATGTGAACACAAGACAGCATTCAAACAACCCACACACAGGAATTTCTGCCCTGTCCCATCTGAAGTGCATCAGTTTGCACTACAACCAGCACCAGAGGCAGTGTAAGCAAACTACCTACAAGCCTGCAAAAAGCCATCAGAGGAGGGGAAAGGCCTAACTTTTTATGTATGTGTCATCACTGAGGGTGTTGTGTCTGTGTCTGGGAAGGACCAGACACCCCAGCTCCAGTTGGAGTTGCTTTAAGGGCAGTACAGCACAGGTCAGGTACTGGCACTCAGGCCCAGACAGTTCTGTGTGCTTCCTGCACCACAAAATCTGCCCGTCAGCGTGCCTGCTGGAAGGCACAAATAAAAGGGTGTTCGGGCAGGATTCACTGCACCCCAAGCTGTGACCCCATCTCTGCTTTACAGTAAAAATTGTCGGAGGTGAGCAGGGACCAGAAGATGCCGGAGAGGAAGAGTGGGTGCGTCCTGCAGAGCTGTGCGGCGGCGCTGAGCACCAGGTGGAGCTCGGAGATCTAATCCTGGCCAGCAGGAGTGCACCAGAGCGCCTGACCCACATTCCTTAAGCCCTATTACCTTTAACACCTCGGGGGGAAAATCCCCTTCATCACACCTGTAACACCATTGTTACTGGAGTTGTCTTTAGTGCCTGTAGGCGAGCAGGAGGTGGCTGGAAGGGGGTGGAAGTCTGCAGCATCATTTCCTCACCTGTGTCCCTCCCCTTTGTTTTCTAAGCTTCCTTCACATGCCATCTGAGTGGCATAGCCTGTAGTATACTGAAAGCCTGATAATAAGACAGATGACATCTGTTTAGGTCACATATTTGAAAGGATTAATGCTCCCAAAGACTTACAAGCTACAGCTTAGTACTCTGCTATCTGAACACATTGGCCCTGGGACATGTGATGGCTGCCAGCTCAAGGCTCAGCACTTCTACGGCTCGAGAAAGATGGAAGCCAGACATCCATGCAGCCATGGCAAAGGATATGCACCATTCCCTTCACGGATGCAGTAAAAGCCACAAGCAACTGTGTGCCAAGTCTGGTGAAAGTGTTCCAGGAGAAAGGAACAACTTCATAGCACTGTTTTTTCCTGTGGCAGGGTGTTGCCCCACAGAAAATGGACATGCTCATTCCAGCTGGCAGAGGTGAAAATGGAGCACAACCATTTTTATATGGAGCACAACTGCTGTGGAAAGTTGCTTTCTGAGCAAGAAAAGGAACAGAATTCTCACTAATCCACATCACCCACAAGGCTTACCCATCTCTTTCCCTTTAAAACCACATGGCTCTGTAGAATTTCCCCTGTAAAGTGGCAGGGGAGTGCAATGACCTGGACTACAGCATCCACAGAAAGTACCACATCTCTCTTCCTCAGCAGGCATGAGTGGCTTGCAGGACACACATTATTTGTGGACAGGCAGTACTTGAAGATACGAGCAGCCCTCTGCACACAGGCTCACAGGCATTAGATTCCCATTTTGAAGAGGCTCAGCTGGATCTTGCTGCCTGTGTAAATAACAATGCTTTGGAAGGAAGTTGAAATATATTCTCCATTTCAGATCCATACTTCGGAATGGAGGGAAAAGAAACAAAATTTAGAAATCAATCCTAAAGTCCCCCGAAGGGGAAAGACACAAGAGATTGACACAGCAAGTTCTACTAAGTTATTTAGCTGGTACCGTGAGAGGTGATTAGAATTATTTATTTCCAGCTCATAAACCCACATGCTGCCTCTTTCTCTCTTGCCAATTAACAGTATTACTTAGCACTAATAAACTGCTTTCAATTTCAAGTGGCTTAAGAAGACAAATTAATCACCTCAACATGTCTGAAAGGAACAGATGGCAATGAAGTATTAACATTGCAATTTCACAGTTGGAAAAGCTCCTGAGAGAGGGGGCAGTAGCAGTGTCTGGAAGACACCTAGCCCTGTTCCCTCTGTGGAGCTGGTGGTACCACGATCTCACCTCCACTCTCAGCTTCTGCTTTAACCCAGCCTCACCACACATTACTTTTCCTAGAGCAAAGCTACACTGTTTTCCTTACTCATTCTTTAATAGTGATTTACATCCTTCTAGAAGGCCTCTTACCTCAGCACATCTCCAGACAGGTCGTTACTGCATTGGATTTAAAAGACTAAATGTCTATCCAATAATGCAATTAGTCCAGCCTGTCATTATTCTTACTGGCTATAAGGAGAGAAGTGATCAGAAAGAAACACATCGCTGTCCATACAGTGGAGATGCTGTTTTTCCCTGGAACGTCTTGCTTACATTTCAGTACAGAACAGCTGACTGCCTTTTCCTCTTCTCACTCGCCCATCTCAGATGACTGTGCAAAAGTGTAGCTCTGTGGGGCCTTTTGGCTCAGTTGTACAACACAACCTTTGTTAAGCTACATCTGGAAGGAAGATAGGCTTTCTGTGGAACAGGGGTTCCTAAAGCAAAACATCCAGGTGAGGACCCAACAAATAAATACAATTATTTTAATATTAACTGATATGACAATGACTAAGCAACTGTTTAGTGTGTTGTTTTGGCACTTTTGAAGAACTTGTTTAACTATGGAAGGTTGTTATTTAAAGCATTGAGATAATACCCTCTATTTCAATATTTAACTGCAGTCAAAAATTATCTCAAATTCAAACTGCAATGATAACAGTCAGTGTCAAATATCTGACAGGCTTTGGCCTCTCCTCCTGTTAGGAATGGTAACAGTAAATACTGCTTCAGAAGGAAATGAATTATTCTTAACACCTTTTAAGAACTATTTCAACAGCATACTGATATTAGTATCAATTGCCTTCAATCTCTGCTGAGCCACTGAGCTAAGCATCTCAGCCCATTATCAATCTCAGCCATCAAGTATCAATGTACAATGTGCAATGAAATCCTTCTAGAGCCATTAGTTAGTGTCCAGGGACAACGTAACATATGCAAAATACTGCATTAACTGCAGCTGTTCCCATATATTAAGGTGAAGATGGCACACTGAGACATAAGGGTTAAGCACCCAGTATGCCAGTGCATCCCTCCCTGAGAATTCCTGGGAAAGGCAGCCCCAATCTGCTCAGCTGGAACTGGTACCTGAGCATTCAGGCTGGGGAGCAGAGGCAGCATGATGCAATGCACTGGTTTTCAAACGGGCTTGAGAAAATAATACATCTTGATTTCACTCTAGCTTGACAAGCATCTGTGTTCCGCATTGACCCATTCAGTTATAAATCTAGTGTGAGTTTTCCTGCTACTTTATTTATATTTAAGAGTAGAACGTAATGGATTTGGATTTTCCTAAGTTAGAAAACATTAAAAAACAGAGTTCTCACATTTATAAGAGTAATACTTCAACAGAGAATACTTAATATACAAAATGGCTGCATTTGATTTTTTTAAAAAATTGAACCCAAATGAAAAATTAATCCAAATAGCCTTTTTTTCAAGACTCCAATTGTACAAGTAAAACAACTTGTTTTATCCTTCTAGCTAATATTCAGATGAATGCTTGTTGTTGGGCTTTTTCCTCAGATTTCCATTATATTCTTGCACTTTAAACCTTTCCAAAAGCGTAGGAAGTCCTCAAACATAAACACTACTTTTTGTAAATAACAGCAATCCTGATTAATAAAGTGAAGATTCAGAATGCTCATAATGAGTGAGCATCAGTTTTTCTGAACTTGCAAATCACTGGTATCCTTTGCCTTTACTTGGAATTTATTTTTCTCTTCCAGGAATGATAATCAGTGTTTAGGACTGTAGTAGCAAGTCATACCAATGTATAAAGTAATGTAATTACAATGTAAGTAAGTGACACCAGAACTGTATGAAATACAAGAATTCTTCCAGGTTTTACAGCACAACAGCCAAAGAATTCAAGGGACTTTGCTGTATTATTCCAGTTCCTTCTGCAAACTCTCTCTTTCTGACCAGTTTGATACTGGTCTTATTATATAATTTTCCTACAACTGGGGGCTTTATTCTGAAGAGTTGCTTGGAATGGCAGTGGTGGGAAGGAGAACACAGATATTCCACATGTCAAAGTATGGATTACAATGACCATGGGAGAAAGGTACTCTTGCTATTTTAAAGCTTTAGTTTGACTCTTCCAATCTTTAATTCTCCTGCACACTCAAGGACAAGCTAACAGACAGCACAAGGTTTTAGATCACTATAGTGCTTAAAATTCTCAAAGTGTAATGTTTGATGAAAGAAAAAAAAATCAACGTTCAATATTCTGGACCATAAAATAAGCTGTATAGAAACTGCTTAGCTAAACTCTAAATAACAGCAGAGTAATTTTATTTAGTTATTCATTACTTCCTTCCTCCTATTAAAGCTTCAATAAAAGGAATTTTAACATCTGGAATGATTATCAGAACTGAGATGCTCACAACTACAGAGGCACCCTGATTAAGGCATTATATTCCAGTGGTTTCACGCCTGGTTTGTATAAAACTCATTTTTAGCACAGATGTCTTTGAGGCCAAAGTTGCAGGGTCTGAATGAAGCCTCCTTTGTGCAAGATGAATTTCACAGGATCCAGCTGTTAAATCCCACTTTGCCCAGGAGTGAAAACTTGATCTTGAACTACTCTACATCATTAAATTAATGCATCACAGAACATTCCAGCTAGGAGGTCCTACATTTAAGGATTTTGTAGATGAAAGTTTAAAGCTGTCTTAATCACCAGAGGTTCCTCTTGATATCAAATGTCAGGTGAACATTATGAGGACAGTCTGCTAACTTACTGGAACAGAAGTGAAACCAAACCAACAAAGCATAACCACACACATTTGAAGTAACAGTGGGTAACTCCACAGCAGTAAGCTCTCAGGCACTGCAAATTTTCCTTTGAGACAGAAATGAATGTTTCTCTTCTCTCTCATTAAAAAAAAAAAAAAAAAAAAGGCATATCTCATTCCCCCAAGAATCTTAGGCATTCACCAAAGGCACGTATGACACTGGAAATAATATTCTCACCTTCCTTGACAAACCTTTCACTTAAAATAGGCCCTGCACCATGACTGCATTACACTATCATAACAGGTTTCTCACAGATAAGTTGTTTGTTAAGTTGTTTTTAGAAGAAAATAAATCTTTAAGCTGCCCAAATGACCGAGGCACTCAGAATAACCTTAGGACTATCCTTTGGAGAAGACACAAGGTCTCACTTTCAGTAGATGCCTGACGTCAGACCAGAGAGGGAACATAAGACAGGCAAAGGTTACATGCAAACTGTCCCCTGTGGCTTATGCAAGAGCCAAATAACCACTGCTCAGGAGAGATGCACATAAAAAGAACTCACTGGAAATTATTTTTAATATAAGCAAACCAAAACTGCTTGTGAGTTGTAGGGTATGGTGATGCCACAGACTAATCTGAACAGCTCCCATTTCAGGTCTCTAAAACAAGCATTCAGTAAGTAATTCACGTTACATCAGTCATCTTTGGTAATATTGTACATTTGTGTCAATCACTTGGTAAACATAAGTTCTGGGTATTTAGAGTGTAACTCACTGTAAATACAAACTAACTGGAAAGTTGATGGAATGTCCTCTAGCTGTACATGAGCTTGCTAAGGGAAGAGTTCAGACTAGCAACACTGAAATTGCTTCACAGTTATGTAGAAAAAAGTTACAATTCTTTTTCATAGAACATTACACTAGTTTGTTATTTTGTCTACAGTTAAAGTGGGCTTATAGTCAGGATTATTAAATGAACAGCAAAACAGCTGCCAAAACAATTTAAGGGAATGTGATTGAAAGCAAAGAACTTTGATTAAAGCATAATTTTTAAACTTTGTTTTCTAACCCTAAGTTATTAAAATACAGAAAAAAAGTCATCATTATTTCAAAAAGACACATCATTGAAAAAGAAGTTCCATTCCTTACAATACGGTTTAAAACTAACATAGAAGAAAACAGTGCTACATTAAATGCAGTCAAGAGCATTTGGATGGCATTATTTAAGCATAATCTTATGTTCTCTGTTATATGGTCCAGCCATGGACTTTTCCTTGCTTTAATGTACATTTGATGATCACTAAACGTTACCCACTCATCCTGATGTGGGCTGTCCACATACACTGTGTTAACACTTAAGAGTCAGCATTTATGTACAATTTAAGAGCAGCACAGCTATCCTACACTCTACAGCTTTGCTCACTCCACTGCAGTACTGGAGCGAGCACAGCAGCTTGGATATCTCAGGGAATGCATCATTGTTCTGAAAGGCCTTTTTTTCCCAGTTTTTTCAGGGGCTGGTTCCTCATTACTTTTCTCAGCTGCCTCAGCAGGCTCTGTCTGGAACTGTTCTATTTGAAACTCGAGATGTTTTTGAATGGCTACCCCGAGGACTTCCGGATCTACAGATGCCCCATATACTTCCCATGTCATTCCTTCATCATCCCATCTCACTTCACGAACTGGAGATTTGGGGGCCTCCAAATCTTGCTCCAGGTTCACCTCTGGGAACACATGTGAGTGACCTTCTGCTGCAGCTGCTGGGCTTGTTGCCACTGATTTGCATTCCATGGTTGGAAGAGTTTGTACCTCGGCATCTCTGCGCTCCAGAGCTGGTTTCAGGCCTTTGGTTATGTCATTCATAGAGGTCATAGTCCACATATCCTTAGTTGTCACTACCACATCTGCACCTTGCTGGCTGCTCAGGGCAACATGGGCAGCCTTGGCTTCTGGAGGAACTATCTCCTGCTGAGCAGGTTGCAGTTGCTCTCCAGGAACGTTACAGCACTTCAGGATTTTCTTGGCATCCAGGCCTGATTCACTTACTGAAGACACCAGCTTAGGATATGTCAGAATGTCTGAAGCAGAAAAGGAATTAAAGTAGCCAGGTGCTGCCTGCTCTTTTCCTGTCTCACTGACAGAGCACACCAACCGTGGAACGAGCTGTATGGATGGGATGGGCAAGGAGTGGCAATAGGCCGGGATGGTGGCATCTGCCTTCAAGGCATCCTGCCTGAGACTGCAGGGCCCCAAAGAGTTGTTGTGAACCGTCATCACCATGGGGGAGTACGCAGAATTTGGAATATTACCATAAGTCAGACCACCATGAACAATCCCAGGAGCTTGACTGAACATTGTCCTGTTTGGGAAACCATTTCCAGGCATGTGGGGTCCTAGAACAGCAGCATGAAATGTGCTAGGATCTGTGTAAACAGTAGCGTTATGTGGAATACTGCCACTGCCAAAGGTATTTGTGGGTACTTGTTGGTCTCTAGGTAGGACCGGAAGATGAGTCACAAGGTTTTGATAGTGAGATGTATTCTCATTTGTTTCTGATCCATACCTCTGCGTTTGGAAAGACATCCTAGCCACTGGCAGACAATGCCTGCAGCCAGAAGAGTTTAGGCTGGAGTGAGTAGAACTGGTTTCTATGTGAGTGACATAAGTCTGCTGTTTGCAGCTGCAGGTTAGGTCTGAGTGGCTTCTCTGAAGGGCAGTTCCTGATTCTTCCATTTCACACATGCCTTGCTGGTGAACAAAGCAGGCTGAAGAAACATTCTCAGCAGTGCTGCTCTTTACACACATCTTAGCGTCCCCAGCTTCCCAGGGTGCTGAGACCTGTTCAGTGACAAGAACATGGTTTGTATTCTTAGTTCTGCCCTCTGAATGGTCATTGGCTGACGGGTTTTTATTTATGCTCTGGACCTCTGATCCAAGTCCCATCACCCCAGGCTGAGAGGAGGACCATCTGGGACTCCCTGCATCACTCCCTGCATCACTCCTGTTTTCCAGGATACGGCAGATGGTGCTGCTATGGCTTTTCTTCAACTCCTGTTTGTTTTGCCTTTCCTCTAAACTCCTTGAGTGCCCAAGAGAGGCCAGATTTGAGGAGCTCTTGGATAGGGGGTGGCTGTTGACATTCAAGAGACTGTGACAAGTAGAGCTTAGTGAGTCCTGGTAGGAATGGGTGTGGAGCTGGTGTCTTTCAGATGACATGGCAAAAAAAGAGAGATCTGCAAGAAACGGTGGAAAAGAAAAAGGAACAATTTAAGTAGGAAATAAGTGTAATGGAAACTTTAATCTCTACTGACCTTCTGCATGGGCTTCTTGCCTTTCACAGTTCAAAAATACTTTTTAAAAAGCACAGTACTCAAGTCTAAGTGTACTCAGACCAGTTGGTTTCCATTTTCACTTTCCCCAAAGAGTTTTTCCCTAAATTAGATCCAGGGTTTTTTTAAATTCTGGTGGTTTTTTCCCAATTCATAAAACACAAAAGGAAAAAATCCTTCTTGGTTTCTACCTTTTAACAATAACTATCTCAACATTATCAAGTATCATCTTCCCAAATTCATTGGAGCCATTTTTGAAACATCCAGACATGTCAGGTAACTTAAGCAAAGACAGAGATATTTTCATACTAGATAGCTTTTCACCACAGTGGTCATTAAGCCAATGATATTAACTGTATTGTCAAAACAAAACAAAACAAAAAATTAATTTTTAGTCTCTTGACATCATAATTTCAGAAGTTATCCAGTCATTGATGGAGCTTTTAAACCTTAAAGCCACAACAACTGAACAAGTTCTCCCCTTTCCCCATACCTTTTCTAACAAACTTCTTGATATTTCATGTTACAAGAAGATCACAGTTTTAGTCCACTGCTTTCCCTGAGCACACACAAGTGTACAGTAGGTATGGACAAAGCTGTTTTAATGTCCTTGACAGAGATTACCTGAAACACAAGGAAATTACCTCTGCCAGACCAGTGCAGGGTCACTGCCAGTGTTCCCAGAACAAATAATGTTGGGCAGTATTCCAGCTTGTGCTCACCTCTGGCACCACAGGAGGTGGCTACAAAGATAGATCTAGAGAAAGGCTGGAGATGAAATTCCCCTCTCTCTGTAAGGAGAATCTGTACCTCAGCACTGCCACTGTAAAGGGTGCATGCTCTGGGCTCTTGAGCTGCTCACCTTTGCAAATCCTCAAGCTCATGCTGGCTGTGGAAGGTGCACATTCATGCCACCAGATACAGGGTAAAAATGAAACAAGAAAATCTTTAGCCAAAGTCTTGAAGTTCTTCTGTCCTTTTTTATAGTGTACTCAGTCATTTCTAATTTTAGAAAACCCTTTTTTCTACCAGTTGGTTCCGTACCCTATAGGTTATTAACATTTAACAGTTTCATGTTAGCAGTTTCACATCTAATGGAAGTTGTGATTGAAGATTTTGAATCTCACCAGATTTAGCTGATTGAATCAGATATTCCACTGATTCACTATACATATTGCCTTGCTGTCACAGAGGTGTTGCAACATTTGTACAACTAAAGTTATTTTAACACGCTGATACACCTATATCTATCCACCCAAATACATATATGTCTTTTCTACAAGAACTCACTGTATTGAACAGAAATATCCAGAGTACCTGTGCTTTGCTTCCAGGCCAAGTACTGCCAAGTACATCTGTTGTGCAGATGTAGAGTGAAAGCCAGAATTTCTCATTTTGGACAAGTTTCCCTCAGATATCCTCTATGTACTCTGTCTCCTTAGCAGGTCTTGTGACAGAAACCAGTACAATTTCTTGTGCACTATATCACTTAAATAAAAATGCATGTGTGGAACAGGAAAGGTACATACACGTGGTGAACAAAAGCACTCTGCAAACGTAACAGGGAAGTTCACTCTTACCATCAAGGACACAGTGGCTGGCTGCAAGGGATCACATTCAACCCTCTCAGTGAGAAGCTTCTCGTCTGTGATTCTTTTATGTGATATTTACAGGCTTCAAGAGTCATGTACCAACATAACTGAAAAGAACATGCCTTTTGCTACCTCTGCCAACCAAGAGCACTATAGCTGATTCAGGCTGCTATCAGTGTTTGTAATTCCATTTTCATTGTTAACTTCGGCAGGCTAACAAGTTGCAATTTTCCCAACACCTGAAATCTACTCATGTTGGCTGTTTTCCATAATGAAATTAAATTGAGCATGACAACATTAAAAAATAATAATATTTGCAATCACATTCTTACAAAAATTCTCATTGTGGGCTGTGTAGCAGGGACTTGTGACCAGCAGCAACATCCTCTAGCACAGGGTTTGCTCCAATTTAGACTGTATGCAGAAAAAAGGTGATTTCCCGTCCTCCATACGTTACCTCTCCTGTGGCCAGTTCCACACACGACTATAGTCTGCCACACAGGGTTCAAAGGAGTCAAGAGGATTAAACACCAGAGCAATAGCTGTCTACAAGGTGAAAACCTTACATTTAATCTCTTTAGAAGATAACACCTGCAAAGGCTCTCACACACACCTGGATGAAACAACACTTACTAATGGAAATCCTCAGACACAAATATTGAGACTCGGGTGAAAGGAAGCTTTAAACATATCCTGTTACAAATGATACATGGCTGTGGGAAGTTTGAAGGGCTCTCTTACAAAGTTTACAGCATTCAAATATGTACATGTACACAGAAACCAAGGTCTTTATTTGCTTTCTTTATGTAGCAGTAGACTGCAGAAGCCTCTGTAACTGAAAGAAGTGATGCGTTTGAAACTAATTTGTCACCTCACATAGAACACGTTCAGGTGGATCAAACAGACCAAACACAGTGACATCACTGAAAGCAACATCCAGGGTGATGTTGGCAAGGAAATCTCCAGAGGAAATTCTGAAGATATTTATTTTTGCCCACTGCAGGTGAAATCACTACCAAACATGGGCTGATGTGACATATATTACACATGTACATGTAGAATATTCTAACCAGCTACTCCAAACGGTATCTGAACATTGCTGCACAGGCAGACCAGTGTTCCACACTACCATAATTTTCACAGTTCTCCTATGGCCTTGGGCTTCCCAAACTCTGCACTTCACAGGTGCACCACTGGCACCGATTGCTCAGGGTGCACAAAATCCCCCGAGAAGAGGCCCAGCACCGCACACACACCTCCCGAGGTGCCAGGCCTCCCTCTGAGCCCAGTGTCCTGCCCATGGCTTCTGGGAAAGGCTGGGAAGCAGGAGGGTCTGGATGATCCTTACGACACCTCTGCCAGCGAGGGGCTGGGTCTCCTACGGAGAATGAGGTGCCAAATGTTTTAAAAATCCAACCCCAAAACATGGAGCCTCTTCAATGTCACAGCCATGCAACACCTTTTTATTTTGTGAATCAGCTAATCAGGAATGGATTACCCTCATGAAACATGGATAGAAACACACTGATTTTGGGTACATAGGCACCCAAAACAACTTTCTTTGTGCATGCTGGGCAGAGCAGACTGCTTGGCTTAACTTTCATTTTTAAAATGTAAAAATATAGTTTATAGGAAAGGAATTTTACTCCAAAATATCTACTTTAAGTCCTGAGTCTGAAAGATTTTGATTTGAAATTTCAAAGGAAATTCACACCTGAATACACAAACAGGAAAGTATGAATTTTTGAGGCAGATATTCTGCTATGAATATATAGAAAATTGTTAGACAAGCAGAGAAAGGATTAGGATAGAAATGGAATTAACATCCACTATTTTTGGCTTAGCTTCAGATAGCTTATGAGGGGATCTAGGCTGCTTTCACTAATTCCACTGAACTACTTTAAAGCAACAAACGTGTATTTTGCTATGACTTATGATTAAAGTTTTGACCTATTTAATGCACCAGTAAATTCAGTCTCAAAATATTAAATATAATGTATGTTATCAATTGAAAGACATTCACTGTAAATTAACTATGATTCTAAAATCCTTTGGTATTTTTGTATTCTGCACATGTACTTCAATTGAAATTTTCACAACACTCATGTTTTAGTTTGAAACTGTTCCCCCTTGTCCTATCTGCCCACGTTAAAAGTCCTGTTCCCTCTTTTTTTAAGAACCCCCATTTAGTACTACGTTACTATAGTAAGTTAACAGACAGTGAACCAGTGAGAATCATCTGACATGCTGAACAACACGAGTTAGTTGCAGAATTTGGGAAGAGTCAGAGAAATTTAATACTACTTACTAGAAACATGCATGCAATGCCAGAGACTTCTCTAAATCTTCCAGTTATTTTTTCTTTATATAACTCTGATGGTCAACCCACAAGTCAACAAGATTTGTAATAATGACTGCAGCTGTTTCACCCATCTTCACTTGGCTAATCATACAATAAAAAAAATGGTTTTCTTAATTTTATGCTTTCAAAACCAGCATCTGACTGCAAAATAATCAAAGCCATTTCAGGGGTGAGAGCACTAATATGCAAATGTGGAATTTGGAAAAGCTAAGCTACCTGATCCATAGCAACATTTTTGGATAATGACTGTTATTTTTGGATGCTGACCAGGACCCTCCATGGCAGGACTAGCCCATTCAGAGAAGACACTTTCTGAGAAGTGTTAGGGGGTTGCAAGGTCTTTGTCCTGAATTTGCTCCTCCATTTGCATTATTCTGGCCCTGCAATAACCAGCTCCACAAGGCAAACACAGAATTTCTGCAACACCTAACTCCAAGACAAACACAATTGTATTTTATACATGAAGAATAGTGCCATTTTAATAAAGAAATTTACTTGAATAGAAGGCTGGTAGATAGAGGTTCTTAACTTTATTTAATCTTATTACAAACACCATGGTTATAAATTTGAAAGTTAAGAGCAATTTATGGCTAAAATGATGGAACTTTAATTACTAAATTAATTAATCCTAAGGGGCAGTGGTCACTTAGCCATAAACACTGCTGACCCCTGCCTGGAGCACAAGGCAGCATATACAGGAAAACCTGCATTTCTGCCCAAACAGCCAAGCTCTCTCAGGTACCAGAAGCAATTCAGTATATTCATACTGGGTTCTCTTCAGACCTGGCATTTTATAAGCAATGTGGCTTCCTTACTGCAATCCATAACTAAACTTCTAAGATACATGCTTAAGGTGGTAAAATGACATAAAAAGGAACATCATCTAATATGACATTCATTTATTTTACAGTTGTACTAATTTTAAAGAAACTTATACCATCAAAATAATAATAAAAAAAAATGTGATTGTGTCTAAAAATTGTACTTGCATGCACACATGGAGAACTATTTGCACAAGATAAGAAAGATCTGTTTTGCTTTAGACAAAGATTGGCATGATAGCATTATGAGATCTGATGGCCTCTCACTAACTACTACTACTACTGAAGGAAATAGTTCATTAACAGTAATCACTAACATTTACACTGGGGGGGTGAGGGGGGCACTTGAAAAGCATTGGCAAAACAGGATTAGCCATGGTAAAAAGCTTAGAGATTCAAGTATCTGGGATTAGGAGTTTTGTTGTTGTTGTTTTTAATTGTTATTTTATTTTGTTGAGGTGTAAGTGAAAAGAAGAAACAGAGGAGTTACAGTAGAGGAAAAGGTATCACTTGTCAGGGAACATAAAAAAATTCCTCTAAATTCTTTCAGTACAAAAAAATAATTTCTCTAAATTCTATCAACTAGATTAATAAAGACTCAGGCTGAGACCCCAATCACTTAACTTTTAATCCATCATCTTTCTGTAGGCTTTCCATTTTGGAATAGCATTATAAACAAACTATGCCTTGTTCAGTTTAATCTGCTAATGCCCTTTTGTAAATATTTTCTATCATCGTAAGTATTTCCAAGTATCAGCCAGATCTACAGAACAAACTGGGTTGGGCATCTGGAGATACCAACAGACAAACACCACAGATGAGAGCACACTTTGTATGCAAAGGAATGGGGTTGTTTTCCAGTTCTGCACTGCAAGAAGCACTGGGGACAGTGGGGCCATGTCACTGGGACCATAATTCACGAGGGGGACGGGGAGTACACTTGACAGGCTAGAAAACATGAGAGCAGGAGAGCTGTGACCCTCAGTGCTCAGCACTGCCAAGGCAGAGGCCTTGTGTCTGATGGCCTTACAAGGCCACTGGTCACAGCCTCATTACTTTCTGCTAATTACCACTGTGGCTGCTGGGCTTTCCTAAGAGACTTCTGTCTTTTCCCCATCCTGTGCTGAGCATGTTGGGCAGGTATCTCTCTGCAGTGACAAGACTGAGAGTGAAGAGTCCCCTTTACCCTGAGTGTTAATGAAGCTTGGCTCTCTCCTTCTTGAGGGCCACAGCAGAGACCTCTTCCCCCAAACACCGAGGGTGCCACGGGTGCCCCAGCTACCAGTGGCCTCAGCAGGAGACAACAAATGAGTTACCACATCAGAAAATGAACAGATTCCAACATTTGCCAATGCATTCACCTCAGCATGGAACAACAAGGCCGCTAGCCACAGTGCCCCCAATTATCCCAACAGCTTAGAATAACCACGCAGGAAGGTTAAGCATTCTCTTTTAAGGACCAGGCACAGCCCACAACCCTGGCACAGTCTGAGCCAGCAAAGCAGAGCTGACAACTCTGAATTCTAAAACTAAAAAAAGGCTAAAATGAAAGTGCCATGAGCAAGGATCCTGGTAGGGATGAACCAAAGGACCATTTCAGTAACACCTTCAGCTGAATTCCCAGGAAGGACAATTCACATGGCTGTGTATAAAGTATTGGGAAACCAGAGAGAGGTGCACTCTGTCACAAGGGAGGCATGTACTGGGACATTGTCCTGACACCACCACATGATTTACTACTGCAACATGTGGCATCTTCTTTGCCACCTCTTTTATTTAATCATCTCCCCCAGAAACAACTTCAAAAATCTCTGGGACTTCATCTTTTTTTAGAAGAATTTTACGAGCAAACTATATCTCCATGTGGAGATCTGCCTCAGCATACAAACTACCCTACAATATACTCAACAGAGCTAAAATATGAGATATTGTACAGTCATATTTGATGCTCACTTTTACTGTTTGATGGCTCACTTCTTTAAAGTTCATCTCTTCAGTTAGAAGACTTCAAACTTTAACTACAAATTAAATATGATGACATGGTCATGTAATCAGCTGTTTTCACCAGCTGGGGCTTAAAAAAAAAAATCAAATATAATGACAGCAGGCAACACTGACCTAGAATCATGCTTACAGTGAATAACGTGTGCTAAAGAAGTGGTATATTAATATAATTGTCTTTCTGGCTTAAACAGAACAGAATTAACCAAAATGAAACTGTTAATGCAGCTGCCAGGATTATGCTGCTAAGAATTGGTGCCTACTGATATCCACTGGTATTGCAGAAATCCTGCGACAAAAATATTTGATAGTTTCTTTAGGAATTCATCTTTAATGCAGAAAATATGCAGTGGCCTATCCACGTTTGGATATCTTTCAGAGAGACAGACACTAGTGAGCTTTTTCCTCTTCACAGCAGGGGATCAAATCCTGGTCCTTCACATGTTCCAGCTTTGAAGAGACAGAATTGGTCTGATGTTGAACAACTCATGCTCCTCAGAGCTCTGCTTTTGTACCCACTCTTCAGTCCTAAACAGACCAGCTCCAAAGCAACCCCACTGATCTGGAACTTTGCAAAAACACATAGCTTTGTTCAGCAAGCCTCTGCCTGTCAGAGGCCCAAGCCTGCCAGCTTTGTGAATCACAGGTGCCTGGGCAGCAGCATGAACTTAAAAATCATGCAGAAAACCAGAAGCTTGCTTACAGCCTCTTTCCAATCTCAGAGTACAGATGGATATCAGTGCAACTGCACAAGAGCCCTGAAGTTCGCACATCCAACAAACTCCACCCAAACTGGCTAAATGATTAGAATATCTACTTGCAAATTCACGTGTTTAAGTAGAAAATATTAAAATAAAAATTTCTGCTGTTTGCTTGAAAGCTTAACAGCGACAGTTACAGGGAAAGCACGAACTCAGCTTACTCTCCCTGCTCTATGGACAACCTAGCTTTAATGGCTCTGCACTTTTGAGTTTGAGGACAGCGGGATACCCCTCTCTGCCAGGTGAATGCACCTGTGACAGCTAAAGCTGTGTCACAACCCATGGGAGTGGATGTGCAGTCTGTGTGTGTGTGCTCTGTGCTGGCTGCAAGGAGGCAGAACAGCACAGAGCCTGTCTAACATGCCCAACCTCCCCATAAAACTCACTCCCTTGCTTCAGTGTTGTGCCAACAAAGATAAAAGCTTTACAACCAGCTGCAGTGGCAGACAAAGGAAGCTCAAATCTGCCTTAAAAATACTGAATAGATATAGCTGCAAGTATAGCAGCTTTTCATGTTCACATACCATCCTTAATTGAAGGATGGCAATTCCTACAGCAGCATCAAACAGGAATAATGGTGATATAGTCTCCAAACATCTCCATTAGGATAAAGACACTATTTTAGATTGAAGGATGCCTCACCAAAACAATTAAAGATAGTTCATTATTCTTCAACATGTATTTGTTGATTCTCTTTCCTACCTAGAAAAATGTGGCAACTTACCTAGCAAAACCTAGAAACTTACCTTCATTGCTTGTTCCCTTATTTTCCCCTGTGACTGAACACTATACAAGGGCCACAAAATCCCCTTCAATTCTTTATATAAATAACAGCATTTCTGAACTGTATGCAAAACCTTAGGGAAAAGAAGAATTCAAAAACACAATCCATCTACCTCTAGAAGCTGCTCTCAATGGTGGCAGAGAAAAGATTGACTTTGACATTGTGGACTGACAGAAAACTGACTTCCAGTACTTAAAAAAAAAAATTACTCAGCAATTAGAAAGAGGAAACAATTGCTTTCTAATTCTGTCTGTGCTCACTGACATAGTGTATGACCTTGAGCAAGTCATTTGCTTTGTGACTCAGTTTACTCATCTGTGACTCACAGATTAGATGCAGAAGCCCCTCATGTAGGTATTTAAAGGCTTAACTCATGATTGTAGAGCATTCTCAAATCCTAGAATAAAAGATATTAAATATAAGATGCTGAAGATAATGTATTCTGGCCCTTCTTTTGTAATATTTGGATTGGAAGAAATAAATAGAGCATCTCTACAGGAAGTTCTTGTTGCACTTGCAGAAAACTCACCTTACCAGTAAAGTTCAGGCACTATGTGTGCTTCAGAAGCATATGTTTAAAGCATCCCCTGCAACTTTCTAGCATCATGAGCGTAAGTAATCTCAAGGATTTAAAATACTCAAACTCAGCAGAGTTTCTCAAATGAGGTGTTGTATGTATATACAATATGAATGTTGACAACATGCATATTGTATGTGCATGGTATATTAAGTAGCAATGAGTAATTATTTTAAGCAGCTTCATTAAACTTTCTAAGCAGAGTTGTCACAACTGCAGACCGCGCTGTCTTGCAGTGCCACATGCACTTGTAGGCTTTTATTTACTATGATGAACTTCTCGTGAAAAACAGATTCTGTGACTAATTTAAGCCTTCAGGTCACACTGCAAGCTGTCTCCTATATATCCTTAGGCTGGAAAAGAGCTGGCAACCTCTATCCAAGGGGCTAAGTGAGTATTGAAAAGAACTAAAAAGGGGACTAGATAATCATGCTTCATAGCATTAGGAGTTGTCATTGTAGTATGAGCTTTGAAACTATTTAAGCAAGGAATATGGGAAGAGAAAGTTTTCATTTCAAACTTGGTGTTTTGTCATAAAAAAGCATTATGTCAAAATTCAATGTCTGTCTCTCAGAAAAGCAACTGTCCCAGTTCATCTGTGGTCGAATTAGACCTATGTAGGGAATTATTATCTATAGTTTTCAGAGAACATCTGAAAGGGAGTATTTCTCTACTCTCTCAGGACTGAGAGAAGAAAAACATTAGAGCCTGGCTAGAGGGGAGCCCCTGCCTCCCAAGGCTTGACACCAGAGACCAAAAGGAGAAAAAACCCAAGAGAGAGTAAAATAACAGTCCAATGCAGCAGACTAAAGTTTTCAAATACTTTGTCAAATTCAAGTATGTGAAGGATATAGAACTAACGTTTACACCCTACTCTATGCAAACAAACAAATTTCCCCTCCTCTTGGTTAATTCTAATCATAAGCCAAACTGCAGAAGTCTCCACTTCCTTATTAACATTTAATAATGTCAGAATCACAAAGATTTGAGGTATAAATTTGGAACAACTCAAGAGCCACAAGACAATTCAGTTCCTGTCATCATTCAGATAGAGGAAGATCCCACTTGTGTGACATGGACAACTAGAGAATAACTCTTCAGGCATCTGCTGTTAAAACTGCTAGCAACAAGATACTGATTATAAAGAATAAAGGCTCTACTACAGGAATTCTTTGCTTTTCAAATATTAGTTTGACCATATTCAAGACTCACACAGAACCCTAAGAAATCTAATCTGGCCTCATAGTTGTCTCTGCTTCAAGGAGGACATTGGAATAGATGAATTCACAAAGTCTCTTCAAAAATGACCATTTTTTATTCTTTTCATAAATACCTGCTTTTATCCATCAGTGCCAATGAATGTCATGTACCTTTTCAACCTGAGAAGCTGAAATGTGTGGCCATTTTGCAATACTGAACCACTTTTAATTGATAAGTAGAATCTGTACATTTTACTGAAACCTTAATACCTTTTCCTGAGACAGGAATGACTTTGGAAAGGAAGCACAAAGATGATCCTCATATTCTACATGAAAGGTGATCTATAGGAAGGATGCAGTGACTCCAAAACTTTCTTTCCAAAACATTAGCACCTCTCCTGTTAGTAAATCAACAAAATCGCTCCACCCCTTTCACAGTTTAGAGGCCATTGAGAACCAAATAAAACTGCTATAACAAGATGTATGTTTTCCCTTGATGTTTCACAAAGTACTGATCTACCCTGCTCAGTCATAAGCACTGAACTTTTCCAGAAGATTCCCTGCAGGAAGCAATAATCTTAAAAGTCTTTTAAAAAAAAGTCCCATTTATCAGAGCGAGGGTGGCTTTGTGCATTCTTCATCTCTCCAATTTCCATGTTGGGTTTGCTTAGCTTGAGTTGAAAAGGATCTGGATCTTTCACTTCAGATCAGATGAACTGGGTTCTGTCAGTCTTCAGACAGGAGTAAAGCTCTGCAAGTCAAATGAAGGTCTTACAACTGCTCAATCTCATTAACCTTCATTTGCACACTCAAGTGGACCCTTGCTAAAGCTTAATTAGCAAATATTCTGCAAATGGAAAAAGACTCCTGCTCCTTCCTCTGCTTTGTATTAAATCCACACAGTGCACAAGCAAAGCCATCATTTTGCAAGAACTTCCTCACACAGGGACAGGCCAGTTTAAAGGTGATCTTTCTTATGAAGCTTTTTTTGGTGCAGAATGATGTATGGCTATATCTCACATGCTTAATGCTCACACACCAAACCAGGAAAGACCTGGCTGATGTCAGCTTCATTTAGTTGGCCTGACCCAATTCCAATGCTCTGAGTGCATCTACCTAAGCAGCCCCAAAGTGATATTTTTTTTGTGGTTCCTGTTGCTAAAGATAATTTCTGAGTGAACTTTATTCTGAAGAACTTTAACAGCTTTTCTAAACGGAAGAGGCCAACTTCTTCCCAACAATCCCCTAAGCAATCAGAGAATACTCGTAAAGGAGAGTTCTTAACATACACATGAACTACTACCTGCACAACTATAGATTGATTCAATTGTTATAAGGCATCCATAGGAAATACTGCATCAAATTATCTTAACCAGAGAAAAGCTCAGCAGTATCTTTTAGTTCACTGCCTTCTCATTGTATCCCTCATGCAGATATTCCTGACCACGGTACTCCAATATTTATTTTGATTCTCCCCCTCATTTTGCTTTTACAGAAAAGATTTCTCTCACCACTGAAACGCTGTCCCAACAGCCCCAGGGAAAAAAAGCTATTCAAAGTTTGGATAATTCACATCCTCCAGAATCTTAATATCCCAGGGAGATAATGTGTATGCATACAACTTTACTGTTTACACCAGTTAAAAACCTCTTATTTCTGTACAATGAAGCTGTAAGAATTAACTAAAAGGCCAGTGCCTGCAGTCCCTATGGTGTGGCTCATGGCCATGGGAATTGATTTTTTTAAAAAAAATAGTTCAGGCCTGACAAGGAAAGTAAAGTGCAAGATCATTTGCAGCCTACGATTCCTGCTGTACTGTTGCTCTTGGGCCAAAATGGTTTGAGACTAGAAGCAATGAATAATCACACACACCTGCCAAAGCTACTTGCTGCAACAAAAATATTGGTATGATAACAAAAATGAGATTTTTACCCTGATTAATTGGAAAAAATACTTGCAGAACAAATACCATTAACAGGTCTCTTTCAAGTCCCTAGCCTTGGAAAGCATCATTCCTAGGCTACATTCTCCTGCAAACTGTGTATCAGCTTGCAATATTCAAATACAAGGGACCAGTGAAGTACGTGCCATCCTTATTTACAAACATTAACTCCAGAGCAAAGGAATGAACAATTCAGTCTCTCTAACCTCCAGAAGAGTCCACTGGACAAGAAGCAGGATTTGTTGCTGTTCTGCTCAGAAATAACCTGCCTGCAGTCAGGTGTAGCAGTATCTCACTGGCACAAGCAAATATCTCTGCTCATCTGCAGTGGTTAAAAGCTACTTCCAATTTACCCTTTGTCATTGCTGTAACAGGCAAGAAAGAAAATCAAACTTCAGAAGTCTAATGATCATTAACAACAATTTTCCTCTGTTTTACCCTCCTTCATATATTTTTATTTTTCAAGTGCAGTTTGAATATGCATAGTTTACTGTGGAAGATAAAATGTAGTTTTGGCATGGTTATCTGATGGAAATTTATCACATTTCATATTATAAATCAACTCTGACACCACAAGGCCATATACAGTTTACTGTTCTTGTTTATGCACCCCTAAATAACTGTCAGATAAACTAAATTGCAATTCCAGCTTTCCCTGGAATACAGTTAAGATAAAATATCTGGACAACAAAAATCAACAAAACCCTGTAAATGGAGAAGTGTTTATGGAGTAACCAAGACATGGCATTAAGACATAAAGCCCTCATCTAATCCACCCTCCTAAATGAAAACTTCTTAAAACCTCATTGTTTTACACAAAGACTCCATGCAGAGGTCTCCAAACTCAGATCTGACTACAATCGATGTCCTGCAATTATTCAAACATACACTAAAACATGCAAACCATCTGCAAGCTTTCATCAATGTCTTGGTGCAAGAAAAGCACTGATAGTTTTTACATTTTTGTATGAGATTATTACTTTGAAGCATGAGTCAATGGAAGAGAGGTAGATTTTGATCTATATAAGGTCCATCTCATTTATGTACAAGATCAACATCTTGCAAAATACATTTATCGCATGGCTACCTTCCCCATCACCTTTCATGCTTAGAGTTCTGTAAATGGAAATAACTGCTTGCTCCCTCTGCCTTTTCTCTCTTCCCCTAAAATCCAGGCGTGCATCAGCACAGATTATTGCTTTTAGTCACAACATATACACAAAATAGTCTTCTACTAAGGATTCTGATATAAAATGTTTAATCCAGTGGCAATAAAAAGCCAAACCAAATCAAATTTGTGACTTTGGAAAAATCATGTTTTGATTTAAGAGAAAAAAATTATTTGCCATTTTAAATAGCAATTGACCATTTATCTCAGAAGGAAAAGTGTAAAACAAAGCTGATATGCAGAAAGCACTGAAATTTTCCTCAGATTTTTCTAGTATTGGATATTTCTAGGAATTTAAAAAACACGTGGTACACATGGTGGAAAACAGTAAGGTAAACAGTTCTCTGGCACATTAGTACTAAAACATAGAAATTTAAAGCAATAAAATTTAGTCTTTTTTCTTATTTTTAATATCCAAACCCTAACATACACACAAGAGGTAATCAAAAAGCATCTTCATAAACTCACAGGTGTGCAGAGGAATAAGATGAACAAGCTTATGGAGGGTTTTTTTTCCCCAAAGAAAGAGTGACACGTATATTCTGGAAATATTTACTAAAAGACGAACACAGACACACGTAAGTGAAAGACATCAGCACAAAAAAAAACACTTTCTACAGACACATTAAATTCAATTAAAGCTCAGAGTCCTAGTTCCCATCATTTCATTAAAAGAGAAAGCTACCATTTCCTGAGATTTTTCAGTCCAGCTAGCAACCCCCTGCTGCCAACACAGCACTTACAGAAGCCTGGGTTTGTCTCTGTGCAGCTCCTCTCCCTTTCCTTCCCCTCATCTGCTTTGTTACTCTCCTGGCAAAACGGAGAGGGCTCGGTGTCCTTACAGGAGACGAGAGAACGGGCAATGCATGACTTCCGTGGTCCTTACCTTCCCCCCACTCAGAGACTGCACATCCAGCTTCCCTGCACAAGTTACTTGGAGGGTATTTAAAAACAGATGCTCAGAAATCTGAGGAGAACAAAAGCCCAAAGAGTTCAGATTTCCTCTCCTTGATCCGCCTGATGCTGTTGACACTAAGGTGAACACATGATAAGGGGAAGGAGGTGGGATTGTTAGAGAGCATCAGAGGCAGGAGATTGGGAGATGGGGTTCCCTCTGCCTTGACGTGGAGCCCCTTCCTTGCTCCCCCCTTGGCTGGAGAGGAAATAAAATGGAGCCTAGGAGGGAGGGAGAGAGATAATCCTGCAGCTTCATCTGATTAGAGAAACTGGGCCTGTGCAGAGCTGCCAATGCCGCCAGAGAAGCACAGGGAGGGGAGGCAAACAGGGGCAGGAAGAGGAGGAGCAGGGAGGGGGGGAATAAAATTGTAAAGGTTAAAGGAAAATTATAAAGGGTATACAAATGAACTGATTCCTGAGCCAAGGCATCCTGGTATGTGTCCAATATCAACCCTCATATAAAGGTGAAATCACCAGTAGGAAACACCCATTGCTTCTCTTAACATGGAACAATCAGAAAGAAAACAAATCAAACCCCAAGCCCAGAATGTATCCATCCTGGAGGCACAGACTGGGAACAAGGATGTATCCATGGACTGCAAAGAGTGAGATTGTGCTGAGCAGGGAGAAATGGAAAAAAAGCAGTATCTACAGATAATTACCTAGTTTGTACCAAACAGGACACAATTTAGAACACATTTTCTATTGCAAGTCATTTTCCAGAACCTGTTTCCTCTAACTTAAAACACATCTTAGTTGAACCAAAGTGACTTCCAAGGAGTTGGTGCCAACACACACTGGGGGGCTCGCAGCTGAGGCTGCCGTCCTGCGTGGCTCCCACTTGTGCCACCCTCTGTCCCACACCTGGCACAGGTATTTCTGGGCTCACACAGACCATGGCCATCCCCACCCCTGCAGTACTGCAGCCCTCAGGGGATCCCAGCCTGCCCTGCCTGCATGCAAACATGCATCCCTCACCCTCACCCTCAGCCTGACACAGGGATCACCCAGGCACGGTGCTGAGGGTGCTGCCCTTGAGTATCCCCCACCCTATCCTCACCCAACAGGAATATCCTGCCTTGAGGAGACAGGCACACAGGTCCTCCAAGCTGCCAGGTGTGACCTGTGGTGCACCAGGGAACAGATGTGACTAGAGGAGTCTCGTCCCCATCCACAGTGGCCCATTTGTGTATAGAATCTCTTCTTTTGCTCACCTTTATGAGGAGCTACACTCAATCCTTTCCCAAAGGTCATTCCAAGTTTTCACATTGTAAGCCACTTCTATTCCTTTCTAGCAATCTATTCCCTCCATATAGAACTTCACACAAGGGAGGGTGGCTGGATCTCTAGTGGGGCAAAGAGAAAGATGCCAAAACATCAGAAAAGAACCGTTTCAAGTCCCATTTCTTTCTGTTCAGGAAGCAGTTAATAATTCTTGTTACACTTGAACACTTACAGCAGCTCTCAGTTTGTTCCTAAGCCTTCACAACACCCTCCCATCAGACCTAGCTCAGCTGAGAGAGGGGGATCAACACCCCTCCCAAACGCTTTTAGGAATGTACAATTGCTCCCTGAGTCTTCAGAATGGGCTGCAAAACCAGTAAATTTCCTGTGTGCTTCCAGGCTTTGTTCCTAAGATGCACAGCCCCACAGACTCACTGAGCAATCGTGCCCTCGGGCTGCAGGTCAGGAAGCATTTCGGGGGTTAAGAGCCATACATGGGTCAGCAGCAGCTTTCTGGCTGTGTTATTTTACCTGCCATGTATTACAGCAGTGCAGCAGAGCAGGCACATGCAGTCAGCTCTTTGTGCTGACCCTGACATCCTTCCTGCCAGGCTGGAAACAGCAGTTCATTGAACCTGTCCCTTCCAGCACTTATCAGCATTCCTGCTGGCCCTAAACCAGGCCTGTTTTCCCCTAAACCCATTACAGAGCAAAGTTGCAGGGCTTTCTTGTCCCAGATTTTCTATGTCCAGCAAGGTTGACTATTTTCATTCGAAGCATCAAAAATGTGCTTACTGGAAGATACTTGTGACCAACTTTAACATCAACAGGTCTCAAATCTGGGCAGCCATAATGATGCAATTGGCATACAGCTTTCTCACTCTAAATTTGATGAGAAAAGGTATAAAACTGCTTGAAATTCAGATCTGGAGAATTTATTCTTGTATCTTTCTTTAAGAAAGTTGATAGTTAAAGGAAGCTGAGTAACCAGTAGCCTACAGATCCATTAGGCCGAATCCAGACAATGCTGATGAGTTTCTTTTGAGAAGAAGGACAGCATTCTTTTTCAAGAGAATGATTTCAGAACATTTCTGCCACTGTGGCTCAGACTGACTAGCATTCATGTTTTCCTGAGAACTCCACCCAGAGCTTAGACATGTGAGAATGTTTTTAATTTGATGAAATTAAAGTCCTATGCCCAGCCATGGAAGAAAGCTTTCAAAATTACCGTTTACTGATATGGGTGCTTGGGGGTCATATGAAAGCAAGCCACCAGCTCCCTGACTTTGAGTCACCTTGTGTGAGGACAGGCAGTCAGCTCTGCTTGCCTGCTGAGGAAGGGCACCACCCAGGCAGAGCTGTCAGACCTGCAGGCCAGCTTTCGTCAGTCTCCATCCAGGCAACCAGGGCTTCCACATGCAAGAGAGGAGAAATCCAGTCCTAACCCCAAAGTCCTTTATTTAACCTAAAATTCACTGCCACACTTTGACCATCTACTCCTCTTCAGAAGAGGAAATGGGGTAGGAAAACCATCCTGATTGATTGGTGCATCCTAAAACCATGTACAGAAGTCCTTCTCTCACCCCTTCCCATTTATAACCCCACAGTATTTTCTTGCACTGCCTGTCTGCTGTCATTTAGAGCAACTTTTTCCTGCCAGGTGGGTGACCTGGACCTGCCCAGACTGTGCCTCCTGAACTCCTCATCAGCCCTGAACCTGCTGCTCTTTGGGGGGCAGGTTTGATGGCCCACAAACACTGCTTGAAATTTGTTCACATCTGTCTGGAGGCTCTGCATGCAAACCCTGGAAGGCTGATATTTGCTGTCTGTTGATTCAAAGCCACTCAAGCCAGTGAAACTGCACCTTCCACGAGGCAGATTTTATCTTAATGCATTTCTGGGATATGTTCTAGTCTTCTACAATAAGGCAGCCCTCCAGGAACAATATGCTGTCTTGTGGGTAACACTGCTCATTTGCCTGAATGTCATCTGCCACAGCCAATTTGGATCAGGTTTTGGATATCCCCATTGTAAAGTATTTTCAAGTGTTTCTGAAGAATAAGAGCCCCTTAGCACAGTCTGAGAGAGTCTTCAAGATAATAACTAATGCACCATGGACAAATTTAACTTTTTCAATGCCTATAACCAGTCAGAAGCTCTCCACTCCAGATGTTACTTGTTCCTTATTGAAATTGGCATTCTGTATGCAGTTCCAGTTTTCAGTTTTTACATGTACTGAGACACCCAAAATAATTCCAGTCAATCAGGTGTAGGAGCTGGCACAGTAAGTGTTCACACACAAACTCAAAGCAACTGAAATGCACCTGAGACTGTTTAAAAACATGAAACTGACCATCACCTTCCATTTGACATAAACAGCAGGGTTATTCCTTACAGAGATCTATAAAGAAAGCAATTCTGTCAGGTAAGTGATATCACATTAACTTCAAACTTTCCAATACATCCCAATTAATCACCACAAATATCATTCCATTAGGCTATGTGCCACATGCCTAACACATCTGTCAACCTAATTTGTCTATAAACACTCTGTATAGAGTTGTGGATATAAACATAAACACTATATAGTGTGTTTCTATCCAACATGCATCATGACAAGTTCTGCTTCTTGTGCCTGGGAGAAAACAACTCTTGGTTAGACATCCCAATTATAGTAGGCATGATCTCTGAATAAGCCTCTATTCTGCAATTTTATTTTTCTCAGGAAAGGAAGATGATTTGTGTGGGTTTATCTCATACAGTCTCCATGAGATCTGCCAGGTCACCTACATTTATCTTCATTGGGAATAATGCTGTTTTCATTGGGAACACTACTGACATGACTTTTTTCAAGGAGCAACATAGATGCAGCTCTCCTCTTTGCAGAACTAATCTTTTTGAAAGCTGTCAGAATTTTTAGACCTGTGAAAACTGGTGGTTTTGAGATCTGTCATCTCCTTTCTTTTTCATCTTGGATATAAGACCAGCTTTCTCAACAAAGCAGACCAGTTCTTTTGCCTTTATTTTACTTTGGCAGTTAGCGAGGCAGCCCACTGATATAAACAATCTCATGTACTTCAAAGACTTAGCAAATCTCTACAAAGCACTATTTTTAGTTTGGTTATCAAACAAATAGAACAGTAGCTTATGGAGAATGAAAACAAGGTCCCTTTTTTAAGCATGTTTTGCAATAAGCCAAAGATGATATTGCACAAAACCTTACATCTCTTAAATCAAGGGACTATCACATGAACTCTCTGCTCTGCTTCTCCCAGATGTCATTTCCTCCCATGCACAGCCACCAGAATGTCTTCCCTACACTTCCTTAATATCCATTAGCAAAAAGCAATAAATAATTGCACCAAAAAAACCTCAACCCTTCAAGCCAGTTTTGGGGTAGCTTTAAGCTGCCTTTCATGCAATAAGGGCTTTGGCCTTTTGATAATTTAATCACATGTTTAGCTTCACCCTGCATTTGATTGCTATTCTTCCATCTGTTCTGCACTCTCAGTTGAAAAGGAGGCAAGCTAGGACCACATAAGCAGGCAGGGCTCCCAGGGCCTGCTTCCAGATTAAAAAAAACCACTACAGAACACCACACTTAGAGAAGTCACCACTAATTCTGTCCTTATGTGACTTGCCCACCAGGATATTCTTGCAAGTTTGGGCCTTTTTTTTTTTTTTTTTCAAAACTACATTCATGTACATACTAAACCTCCTTGGTTTACTTTTACAAATGGTGTCATTCAAAAAAAAAATTACTTGGTCTCTGAACAACAAAGTATTAGAGTCTGTTCTAGATGTTAACTGGTGCCCAGGGCTGAGGGCTATGAACAAAGCCTGCTGTAGAGAGAGTTTGCTTTACTTAATGGGAGTTAAGCATCTAAATAAAGACGAACTTTGATGCCTCAATTCCCATATGTAAAATAGTGAAATGGGATCAGCAAGAAGCTGGGGAAAGTGCAAAGGAAAATACTACACAAGAGGAAAGTACTGCGGCCTGGGAGCATAATTTGCCCTCATGCACTTAGAAAAAACGCAGCTCTGCAGCTCCAAGAAAAGTGTGCTCCAGTAAAGGGTGTGACCTGCAATATTCCCATACAACTCAGCCATCATAATGTCTCATGGCCTGTGGATCAGCTCCAGTCTACTCAAAATTCCTAATCCAGACTCCCTTTTCCCAGACAACACTCCTGGGTAACATATCCATCTTGATTTCTGCCCCATTCAGCAGGAGCTGCTTATACTGGTCTCCCTGACTTCATCCAGGATATTCTGGGGAGAGAGTATGATGGAAGAGGGACAGAAGCTTCAGGAAAGTTGGGGGGAAATTTGAAGAGGATCTAGGATGCCTGGATCTAGGCCCTGTGGCTGCCTATAGTGGACCATAAGTCAGTCACATAAGAGGTATGATGATCCTTGGTTAAATGAAACAGAATTATTGTGCAACCAATATACTAGAGTGACATCCCAAATCAGACAGGAGCCGAGAACAAGACCACTGTATATTAAATAAGGCTTGCAGCACTAAGACCTAGATTTCAGAGGAGCCCCACAGCAAGAGAACAATGCTACTTCAAATGTATCCAGTGTCAGAGGCAGTCCAGCAGGATGGACTGTAAGCCCCAGGCTAGCTTTGCCTGCAATAATCTGTTGGCTTGACTCTGTGACAGATTGAAATGCAGTAACAGTGTTTATGCAACTAAATCTTGTTCTAATCTATTAGTTTATGTAACCTTTGCTCATGGACATACTGACTCATAGGTCTCAGGAATCTAAAGAAAATCTCCTTTAACTCTCTCCCATCCTTCAACCCCTGGTTGCCCAATAAAAAGGTTGTCAGAGATCTTGTTCATTCTCTTTGAGGAAAAATTATGTTGGCAATAGGGAAAAAGGTATCAATTAAATTTCTCAAAACCAGTGTACTTCTCCATGCATGCAAATGAAGTTATATAATAAGCTCACCCACGGTGTGCAGGTGTCCTTCAGGTTAGTATTTCCAACCACAGCATGTACCATTTCAGCCCTAGGCTGGGAAAGGCACAGGAATTGTTTGCTTAGCTCCTACAGAAAAAAAACAAACCACTGTTTTCTAGCATTTAGACTTTTTTTTTTTTTTTCCTAAGGAAAACAAGACAACAATACCTTGTCAGTGACACTTATTCTTCCTGGCTTGAAAGAATTACTTATGTCCTTCTCATCTTTCTTGTATTCCCTAGAACATTCTCACCTCTATTTTAAGTGAAGAGCTAACCACAGGAAGAGTGTGCAGCATTCTTTCTGCAGCAGTCACAACTCTAGTAATTACCACACAAAACGTGCCTGCATCAGCTTATTTTACCCCTTCCTGGCTAGGCTCTAACCTAGATTTTTGTTAGATTCGAGTCAGATCAACCCTTTTTGAGTTTTTTGGGATGTGGGTTTTTTTGTTGGGGGGGGGGGGGGGTGTTTGGGGGGGGTTTGGTTGTTTTTGTGTGTTTGTTTTGTTTTTGTGTGTTGGTTTGGTTTTTTCTGTTTTTTGTTGTTTTGGTTAGGGCTTTTTTTCCTTTGCTGTCAGTGGAATAGTTCACACAGCTGCTGTAGTGTTTCCCTCGTGACATTTGCTAAGTACCCTATACCTGATTAAATTTCTAACCCTTTGTATGTAGGATTCCGACACAAACCAAACCTAGTTTGATCAATATCAACTGGAATGAAATTTGGAGCCAAATTCCATGGTATTGGGTGTATTTAGGAGAGATCATTATGTATTGTTGATTCATGCTGGACACTATCAGTACTAGATAAACATTCTGTAAATGGATCAGGCATTCCTTATTACTTGTTGCAAAAGCAGCGTAAGAACGGGCAGAGTGCCTCTTTCTATTAAGTTCCTTTGCAGGTGGGATGGTGCCCCGGTGGATTCTCGGTCACACTGCACCGTTTACTCCGGCAAAGCCAGAGGCTGTGTCCGAGCGAGGCCGGTCACCTTCCAGCACCGCCCTGTGGGGCTCCTCGCCAAGGAAATCCAGCAGGGACAGCCCCAGGATGGCGCCTGCTGGCCACCTCCTGGCCACTTGGCAAAGACAATAACATCACTTACCCACATGAAACAACGACTTAATTATATGAAAGGTTTACCCCTTTTTCCCTACACTCAGCATTTTAATTTTTTTTTTTCTTACATCATTGATCCTCAAGAGCTCCCTACAGTCTTTCCCAGGCTTTTGAGCAACCTTTATTTCTTTTTAAACACAAAATTGTATGGGATGACACCTTTAAATCTGTTGCTGCTATACAGAGAGCGGTTTTCGGTGCATGTGCCTGCAGAAATATCTTTAAGTTAGAGCAAACAGCTCTGTAGCTTCCAGTATCTGATTCCAGATGTAAATGCTTCCAAAAAGAAACATCACCTTTTGCTCTCAGTTAAAAGTTTGCATCCCATAAAGCTGTACCAGTTAGGGCTGTATTACACATGGTGTAATTGTTATGCTGCATATATGATTTTGTGCTTCCCTGAAAATCTTACGATGGATTAGTGTCTACGGATTCACCTGCCTGCTCAGCAATCCCTGCCCATTTGTCTAATTAACATTATGTCCGGCCTAAAATCATTATCCCTCACTCAGAGAGGGTGAGGCTTAGGAAAAAATGTCTAAAATATACACCAGTCTTGCCTTAGAGCAACTTCTGTTGTTCACTACAGCTGTGTGAACAGTTCATTTTTCATGTGTACACACATAATCTTGCAAGGCCCTGCCAAAGTTATGGAGTTTAGATTACTCATCAAGGCCAGGAGGTATACAAAACTGGAACAAAAAGCCAAATATTGCCCCCAAAAAGCTTGAAAATGAAGCAAACCAGACCTTCACAAATAATTTTCTCTGCAAAAGTCTCTGTTTGTGCATATTATTTCTGAACTTGGAGTTTATTAATAAAGCCACTTTAAAAGGAACATTTTGTAATCGTATTTTCTTAAAACATCAACAGCCAGCTACTAACTTTCTTAATGCAATTTACACCAGAAAAAAACCCTTGCAACCATAAGAACACATTCTGGTAAAAGCAAACAAATTCCCATCACAAAACACAGGAAAGAAAAGTCACTTGAAAGGAATAAAAGTTCACATTTTTCCATTTTACTTCATACATTAAAAAAATGGTCACCTTTAAGAGAACTTTTTGCTTTGCTCTATTATTTGCACCAAACCTCAGCTTTGGACAGGAGGTGGTGCTATAGCCTGTGTAAATTTTGCTATTAGACAACACCAACAGCTGAAGCTTACTAAAAGGAAAAGGTAAAAAAAGAGAAACATTCTGAATCCTGTAGAGATGCTGGCATGCAGACTTTACCTACAGATGCTTTCATATTGGTAGGTATTCTGTAACAGTGCTAAAAAGATTTGTAAGGCATTCAAATGTTCGTGTCTGTCAGGGATTTCAAATACCTAACAAAAGATGGCTATCAAAGCACAGGAAAAATCTGTCTGACACAGCTCTGTCCAAGCTGTAACTGTTTTTATGTGGCAGAGGCTCTGTTGAGCAGTTCTGTGCCATGAGGAAACCGATGGAACAGTGGAAGACTTTTGCAGGTCCAGAGAGAGCATTCTGTCTTGCCTCTCCCTGAAGAATGTCAAGGTTAGCTGCAGGGTCAGTTTCACTGGGCTAAGATGAAATGCCAAAGTAGGAATCCAAGCCCCATGGCTAGGTTAATGCTATTTCCCCTCATCTCCTTTCTTCTTTTGCTGCCTTTTTCCTCATGCCTATCTAGAAGCACCAAACATGGCACCTTCTGAAGATTCTTTTTCTTGTTGTCCATGTTGCCCTGTCTCTACCCCCATTTCACACCTGTAATTTTACTGGGAGAGCTATTCTGGGTCGCAGTCTGCTCGGCCAAGCTGAGAGAAAACAATTGTGGAAGACTCATTCCCTTCTGGATGCACTTCTCCCATTCCCATCTTTGCTTTGGAAAGGAAAATAACAAATAACTCCCAGAATGGATCCAAAGGGTATTTTGTAAAAGAGTAGATCTTTCTTTCACATATTTTTTCTGAAACAGTCAATTATCCATATCCTCTAAAGCCAAGAACTAGGTGTCAGACCAAGGCCAACAGTAAGACTGTGGGAGAAATTCTTATCTCAGTTACACAAGTGTGGATCTGGAGGAACTCCAGTTATTAAACAATCTATAAAATAAGGATAACAATAACTATTATTTCAAAAAGGTTTGTGATGGTTAACTACCAGTAATTAATGCTGGTATAGAAATCAGGAAATGATTGCCTAGAAATGAAAGGCACTATAGAAATTCTAAGTACTCATTATTTCTGCCATTTGCAATTATACTTTTCAATGTAATCTATTTGTTTCAGGGTCAGGGTCAGGGTGCCCATCAGTGCTCCCTACAGACCCTAATCTATTGTTCCTGAATAATTCACCGGTCTCAATAACATTAAAAAAATTTTTTAAAAAAAGTTTACTTCTTTCTAGATACCATTACAGATGATGGTACCACCAACATGGAAGTCAAAATTCACCAACATGAGGGAGTGGGTGTGAAGGCAGAATAACTTGAACATATTTCACTTGAAATGGATGGACTTGAAAATCATTCTACAGCTCCAAAATGGGATAAAAAAAAAAAGAACGAAAACACTTTTATTAAATGAGATCTGTTGAAACTTTATTAATAAATTATAATAGGAGTTAGACCTCAGTGTAAAGTGATGCTACAATTACTTACCTTTCTAAAGACCTATTGATGCTTGTGATCCTACACCTATATCTTCTTTAAATACTTTTCTATCCTTTTATCAAGGGATGTTCTTATAAACAGCTTTAAGTAATTACATACAATCAAATTAATGGTAAATCAGAAGGGGATAAAAGGGCATATATGTCAAGCAAATATTCACAGATTTTTTCAAGGATATCCAACTTAAAAAATACACATGTTGAATTTCACCCAGTCTAGTGGGAATTACAGGAATATATGGTTAATTATTTACTGTTACTTAGATAGCTGTCAAATGAGCAATGTGACATCGCTGTTTTTGAGGTACCACAGTTTGGAAAATTGTTTTGTGACAGATTTTTTAAGTGGTCTTTTAAAGCTCAAGGTTTGACTGTTAGATGTCCCTGCACAGGACCAGAAAAACATGTATGTTACAAAATATGCACCAGAAACATAGAATATTTATAGTAAAATATCTAGGTCCACAAAACCTTAAACTCTCACCTGTTCCAGGGATTTAGGCTAGGAAGGAGACTAGCAATCAGAGATAAAAGAGGGTTCAGTTGTGTTTCATGTCCTGTATTTATTCTGATTTTCAGCTGTTGCAAGAACTCAGCACAGAAGGACTGGAAACAGGAACTTCACAGTGGAGCACAGAATCAAAATTAAAGCTCCCTGCTTGACAGCTTTGCCATTAACTCCTTCCACAGGAGCTTGGGGAGGGTGAGATCTGCCCCTCCAGGTCTGTCCCATCCAGGGCTGACTGAAACAGGAGCCAAATCTGCAGATGGTTACTGGGCATTGCTTCCTAGATGCCCAACTTCCCACGCCTCCACAAAGGCAGCACGGCTTGTACGGAGACTGGATATCTGGCACGGATCACTTTACTGCTCGACAGTGTTCTGGGAAGCAATCGGCTGTTTAAAGCTACTGTAGCTCTCCTCACACAGCCAAAAAATGAGCTCAAGCAAGAACACTGCAAGAGAAAGCAGACAGTTGTCTTGCCACACAACCCAAAATTTTTGATGCTTATAGATGTTATCCTGACAAGTGCAAAACTGCTGAGCAAAAAACCTTCAGTGTTTGCACTAATTCAGTGGAGAAATAAGAGTAGCAAAAGCACTGACCTTGCAATATTTATTTAATAATTAACTATCTTATAAGCGCAAAACTAAAATATATGAAGCTTTTTCTTTTTTGGGTAAAAATTCTCTAAATACTTTCTTCCAGAGGACTCAAAAATTTATAGAAAAAGCTTAACTATGCTACATTTATGGCAGAACATTTTAAATGCAATAAAAAGAATTCTAAGATTCCACAGAAACAGAGGATATTTCATTCGGATCCTACTGGTTTTAATTCCTTTGCTATTCTTTGGCTTTTAGATTAAACAACACCATGCACTATACATGCAACAATTGTGAAGAGAACATATAATACAAACAGCTGTTAAATTTAAGGTGTAGGTTCTCGTCATACTGGCTGTGAAAGAAGCATTAGGAGACAAGAAGTGATGGCAAATTGTTTCTGAACTATGCATGAGTAATTTTGCTGGTTAAGATCTGATTGGTTGCATTTATTAGAAACTCAGAGCTTAAAGATCATTACGTTCATAAATACAAACAGGAAAGGCTGTGATCACAACTGTCTAAGGAGATCCGTGTTCCTTTGTGCTTACATGTTTTGTTAAAGATATAAAAGACACACGTTACTTTCTTGCCCACAGGAATATTCAGAATTAAGCCACTAATACTGAAGAACTTTTCTGAGCATAACTGCAGTTTTTGGAGCTCTCTCACACAGTCAGTGTCGCACAGGTGCCTTTTTAGGGCTGACAGAAGATTTATAATAATTCCTACCCCATTCCAGCCCTCCCTCCCCAGAAGATCGGCAATGTCTGTCCCTCTCTGGCCGGGCTCGGGGAGCCTGGGGCGGCGCGGAATCTTTCCCATCCCTTTGCTTTTCCTCCATGGGGCGCCAGGGATGCCCCTCTCTGCAGTCCGGTTCCCAGCCGGTGCCGGTGCCGGTGGCGGTGCCGGGGGCGAGGCGGGGCGGCGGGGGCGGGCCGGGGCCGAGCGGCGCTGGGGGCGGTGGCGGCGGCGGGCACTCGCCCCGGCCCGCAGGAGCAGCAGCAGCCATGCCCGGTGAGTGCCGGGCCGCGCACGGGGGAGGCAGGGAGGGAGGCAGGCAGGGATGGGGTGCCCGGCTCCTCCCGCGGCCCCGGCTGCCGCAGCCCCGCTGGCGCCGGGAAAGGCTCGCCAAAGCATCGGCTCAAACCTGTCCCTCCGGAGCCGGCCAGGGAAGAGACAGCCTAGAACTGCAGGTCTGGGAGGCACCGCCCCGAGCGCCTCACCGAGAGCTCGGCTCTGGAGACAGACACAGCGAATGCGGAGTCTTGCCTCCACTCCCCCTCAAATACTTCGTTTATACTGTACATGTGCGTAGAACGTGTCTTTATATGGGGATTAAAACTCTTGGTAGAGAACGGGCTGCTCGTAACTCCAAAAGTTACTTACAGCAGAGTTTAAGTAAAGCTTATTAAAAGCATATAACCAGACAGTATGCAAAAAGGGATGCGATCCCAGAGGAGACAGAGGATGCCTGCCAACACCTCCTCTATGCTAGGATAAACCTATAAGCAGGAGACAGTCCCCGGCTCAGGTGGGGGGAGATAAAGCGATCCAACAGGTCTCTTCTATCTCCTGTTGCCATGATCCTGTACCACAGCAGGATACCATACACCAATTTCTCAGGATGACAGGTAGTTTTTTTAAAATATACATATTTTCTCCCTGCACACAATGGATGCTACTTATCTCAGTGGTCGATTTTGTGACTAGTGCAACACTGTGCCCTAAGTCACTGGTTCTGTTGCTGATCTAATCAGGTAAGATGGTCTAAAACTGAGACAAATTCTCCTTACTCTCATTAAATTACAGGTAACTACTGAAATGAACAAAAATTTACCTTTACAAAAAAATTTACAGCTGTGCAAAGTTAAAAAACCCCCAGAATTTGAGTCGATGGCTATGGGTGTGTCATAAATACTTAATGTCATTCTGTTCCATAACTCAACATCCTAACCTTAAAATCTTAACATCACTGTTCTGCAGTGAACAAATTCAGTACATACAGACTAAGAGGCTGGAAACTCATTCTCTTATTCCAAAACCAATGCACACCTCATCTTACTGTCTTTAATGGTAAATGGTGACTAACTGGCTATAGAGGAACACAGGACTGCTGCTGAGAGCATGAAAGACTTGTGAATGAAGAGGACAAGTTAAACAAAGACCTGTACAGCTTGCTTGAAATGTAAACCTTTCAGATACTTATGTCAGACAGTAAAACTACCAGCCAAATAGATATTTTTGTTGTTTATAATGCACCTACGTGAAGGAAATCATTCATTTCTATTATGTTCATGGGATTAAACGGAAGCATTTTTTCTGCATCTGGCCTTCTGGGATGCAATAAAATATAAGTCTGACTGAAGACATATTTGAGCATGCCCTGCAAAACTGAAAGTAACAAACACAAAATTCCTATGCTCATATGCATTTCCTCATACTGTGTATTCTTATCAAGGAAAACCAATTTACCCACATGACACAACCAGACTTGTCTCTGTATTAATATTAACCCACAGCAAGTAGGTGCTTGTTTCCTGTTCCTCAGAAAAAGGATTGTACTAACAGTCTGGCTGAACGCTGGAACCTACTCACTTCACCTACAGCTGCAAGGACAGCACAGTGCTGTTGCTGTGGTGCAGGCGTGAGCAGGGTGGCTGCTCTGTGGTGGTGCTGGGAGACAGGAGTGATTATGTGCCTCAGGGAAGCAGACAGGCAATTCCCGCAGAGGGATAAGGCAACACACCTGGAGGGGAGCTGCAAAACCAACTTGGCTCTGGTGACTCTACCAAATGCAGGAAAATGAGTCAGGATCAGATTAAGGCCTTTGAGGCTCTATAGCCAGGTTAATTTTATAGCACAAGGTAATTACTTAAGTGTTCTGTAGCTGAAGGACATTTCATGTCATTTATTGCAACAGGGCAACACTGAAAAAGATCAGCAATATATGTATTTGCAACTCACCTCCCATAGTCTTTACAGCTCTAATGAATAAACTAAATGAAATAAAATTAGTTTTTAACTATTCAAAACTATCACTAGTGTTGACTGATTATTTTGTGCTTGTATTGTCTTTATTTTACTTGTACTGTTGTGTGGAGATGGCTTACTGCAAGGTACCTACCAAGCACAGACAGATAAAAAGGAATAAAGCATTATCACAGTTATCTCTACCTAAAAGCACAGAAGAGGAAAAAAATTCAATACCAATTGTGAGAAAATGCCAGGTCACCTCACTACTTCATTTTCAGGGGAGACCTTGAGAACTACCAGCACCCAGTACTTAGCTGCTCCTGAGCTGCCTCCCATGCCTGCAGAGTGGAAGATAATTCTGAAGTTTAGGTACAGAGCAAAATTATCTTTGCAGCCTATCCCTCCAGCATTCTCAACAAACATGTCAAAGCAATGAACTGGGCCCATTATCAATTGTCTACCCTTGGTCTAATGAGAAATTCTCATATTTATATTAATTAACTAAATAGAATTTCTCATATTTATATTAAACACATTAATTAGGTTTATTGGGGTTTTGGTTTGTTCACAGAAATTATACAAGATTTTGTTGTAGGTTAAGTTCTCACAATTCAGGAAACTATGTTTAACAGATATTTAACTCTGACTTCACAGATCAGGAAACACATGCATCCTTAGAAAGAAAACAACCCATAGGTTTACTTCGTTCTGTGTGCCATGGTCTAGATTCAATTCAACATAGATGAATAGTTGGAAGAACAAACCAAACCAAAATAATGGTACCTTTTATATTAGGTGTTCCTGGGTTCTCTTTTTCTTCCATTATGCAAGCTCCAGCACTTCTGCCATGCTAAGGTAAATGCTAATGCAAAACAAGAGCCTGAACAATTCTTTGGCATTTGGGTTTTTTTTTTCCATGTCTGTAGTTTCTTACATTCCAGTAAGTGCCAGTGCTTCTGAACACTGTAATCTGTCACTGTCATTGTCATATGTCTTCAGGTGCTGCACTATGCTATAACCAGGAAAAGTATGCACATGAGCCAAATACTTAATTTAAAAATAATTTTGGAATGGTTTTTGTTAGCTTTAATATTCCTGTCTACACACAAAATACACTTTGCTCTTCCTGTGATGTTATATGTGCTTTTATGTTTGAACAGAACAAGCAGTTGCTGTGGCAGGAGGTATAATAGGAGGAATCCTTTTCTTTGTTCTCCTTGGAATAACGGCGTATCTGCTCTGGAAAAAATTTTTCTGCCTCTTTTCTTATGAAAAGCTCATCAATCCTGTCAAAACAACAAATGCAAATGCCATTTTCCACGACCAGGCAAATTCTGAAATTCAACTAAAAAGCACAAGGTACATATTTTAATTTTGTTTCTAAAGCATACGCTATGTAACTTATTTCAGCTTGTCAAATCTCAAATGAGCAGGTGATCCAAATAATATGCATATACAGAAATAAAGGAGATCCCTAAATTATATGAAAACATCAGTCATCTTCTGTTTTATTCCTTTAGGAAAAGGATAAACTATGAAAGTGATGATTATTTCTGATTTATTTAAAAGAGAGAATATATTCAAGTGTAATTGGTGCATGGATAGCATTACCTGTTAGACAAACCCAGCCTATGTTTCAGAGTCATTTCTAGTCTAATAACAAAAGCAATAGGACTTCAGTTCAGGAAGGAGACTCTCTTAGAGAATTAATCATTGCAGGGGTTTTAGGCTCTAAAACAAACAGCTGCAGTTAATTCTTCCTTTCTTTTGAAAGATAAATAAAGGGAAGAAAAGTGGGAAAGAGAAGAATCAGTTAGAAGAATTAAGACCTAATGTGCCTCACTGGGTTTTTATGCATTAAGCAATTGATTTTATTTGCTTTTGATTTCATTTTTACCTTTGCATGTCCGTAGAATTTTTACATTGTGACATAAGAACAGTAAATTTACTACTCTTACAAAGTTTGGTTTCCACATTTAAAACCAGAAGAGTCAATAAGCGCTGTTGTCTTGAGCAGATCCAGAAGTGTTCCATTTATCATTCCACCAACACTGCATGGGCGAGACTGGATTCACCTGACAAATGAAGAACAGGTTCAGGAAGACAGGGACCCCTACATGACCCCTCAGTCTGGGCCACGGTCATCATTTCATTCTTTGGGTATGGCATTGCAAAAATGGGACTATTTTTAAGGGTTGGGTGGCTTTATTATTATGAAGCATGTATCTTGGGGGCACAGCAGAGATAGCATTACACAGCACAAGCCCTGAAAACTCTAAGCACTTTTAAGTGTAAGAATTGGGAAAGAATGTAGTCATTTTGGTCCCAGTGCTGTGATACCTTATGCATCTGGCAGACGAAGCAGTCTCTCTTCCCATATTTTGTAAAGGCCAGGAAGTGTCTGTTGTCCCCAGAAACAGCAGATTCACCAGTTGCAGACTGCAACAACAAATAGCTAGAACTAACAAGGTACAATCACAGGAATAAGAGAAAGGAAAGTAGTGCAGCCTACAATTACTCCCCCAAATCTGAGGGAAAAGGAAATAAAATGAAATTCTTACCAAAAATTGATTGTTAATAAGGAGGGTAATCTGATTTACCCAAATACAGCAGTGGTTATAAAAATGCCTGCAATGGTTCTTGAGGCTAATCTGAAGGTGCTTGTTTTGTCTTTTCTTGAAGCTGGATCTTACGTTGTGGGGACCATTAACCCAGATCTGTACAAGTTTCCTGAAGACAAAAGCGAAACAGATTTTCCTGATGGCAACATTGGCCGCCTCTGGTTCTCCATAGAATACGAGCAAGAGTCAGAAAGGCTCCTTGTCTCCTTGATCAAAGTCAGAAAGCTGCAGCCTCCTGCTGATTCCTGTAGTCCATTTGTGAAAATCTACCTGCTGCCTGATGAAAGAAGCTACCTGCAGTCCAAAACAAAACGTAAAACTCTTAACCCGCAGTTTGATGAAAACTTTGTTTTCCAGGTACTTTTGGTGAGGCAGATTTTTGTTTGCAAATATTAACTTGTCAGTACACATACTACAGTACATGCTTGTATGTTCACAATGCTTCTATCATGGTAGAAGTTGTTTCCACCAGAGACAGGATTTTTTCACTGGGGCTTCTGGAGATCCTGGGCTACTCAAGTGTGTGGCTCCAGAACTGATCTTACTGCACGTCTGTACCAAAGTTAAGGATTCCAGAATTTGCCCTGGGAATAACAAAAACTACAGCTGAGCAGTTCAGCCCAGCAGTTCTAGAAGTCCAAAAGGAGCCAATACAGATATAATGCTTTCACAGCTTTTAGTTTCTTTGCTGTGGAAGTAGGCTAGACAGCAGAACCTGGGAGGAATGTCTGGGCTGCTGTTTGTACAGTACTCTGCAGCTTGGATCCCCATGCTAAGAGGCTTTCAGCACACATGACAAGACAAAAGCTTTAAAATAAAAAAAAAGTTTGTGTTTCAGACAACTGAAAAAAATGTTTATGTATTGTAAACATTTGTGTCTGAAAGTGAATGTATCACACAGCAATAGATCCATATGAGCTAAAAACCCACCAACTAACTTCACACCTTTCAAATGAACTTGGGTTTTAGCTTGGATCTTGACTTCTACACAGCTAAAACTTCAGGCAAATTTTAAAAGTAGACTTCAAATAATTAAAGGAAATCTCCACCTACACTTAACACACTTTGAAAAATATTTCCTTTGAAGTCATGCTAGAGTAGAAAACTGTCAGATGTTTTGTAATTATTAATATTCTTCCTTTTCCTGTACAGGTTTCCAGTAAAATGTTGCTCCAAAGGACTCTAAAGTTTTTGGTTTATCATGTTGATAAACAGAAGAAGCATCATCTCCTAGGCCAAGTTATCTTCCCACTAAAAAATGAAGCATTAACCGAGGACAACAAACTAGTCATATGGAGAGATCTGGAGAAAGAAAACTTGGAGGTATGTGATACCAGGCTTCTTGGCACTGTGGAACTTCTGTCATCTTACAAGTATTGGAAGGATGTAGCTGAAGTAGAACTATGTTCTACGAAGTACCTCAAATGCAAAAGTACTTGATAAACATTTGGAACTGAAATTCCCATCTTACCAACCAGCAGATCCATAGCTGTCGTAAAGAGATTACCCAAACGCTTGGAAAAAGTCGCATGAATCAGGAGGCAATTACATAAGAACTTTTGTTATTTGCTTCTCTTTTCAATTAGTAAGAGCAAAAAAGAGCAGAAGAGGCAAGGAAATAGATGACCCCTAGAAAAGAATAATTCTGAGGGTTAGGAAGGCTGATTAATTGGTGCCATCAAATGTTACAACAGCATAAATAAAGCCATTACATTTCACTCACATGCCTTAGTGTAACAGATACCATCAGTATGAAAAAGGATTTTTCTCCCCATTTGATGGGGAGAAATGGTGAGAGTTTTCCAGACGTATTTGACAGGTGTTGTTCTGCTTCCAAAGCCTCCCTCAGAGCATGGTGATATCCAGTTCTCCCTGAGTTACAATGACTACCTGGGCCGTCTCACTGTGGTGGTTCTGAGGGCGAGGGGATTAAAGCTCCAGGAGGAGAGCTCTGCTGTTGGTAAGTGGGATATCCTCCCTGCTGTCAGCACCACAATTCCTGTTTTAAGTTGCTCCTTCCTCATCTGTCTACCCAGGCTTGTGCTGTGGGACTCTGATAGGAACAAATAAACATCCTGGTGATTTGAGTGGAAACAAGCCATATTTTGCCCTGAGGCAATTAGATTTTGATTGCTTAGTTCTGCTATGTTTGGGGTTTGTTTCATAACAAATGATTTGTCCTGTGACAATTGGTGGTAACTTTTTTCTCCTGTTTTAGTACAGTGAGCAAAATCCTTTTGCTGCTCTCCAGTCCAGAGAAGGCAGCATTTCATGGGATATTGACATAAACAGTTGCCTCAAGTCAAATTCCCAGAGGTAACAGCTGCAGGACAACTGCTTATGGTGAACAGCTGTCTTGGGAGGAATGGAGTTGGGAGAAAAAATCCCACTTTATGACAACCTGGCTATTATTTAAAGGACCATGGTGCAGACTCATAATTTTCTCCCTTACTGCAGAGGGCTTTTTCTGGTACATCATACCCATGTGTCCCTGGTCTCAGAGATTACCTCAAAATGCTGTTTAAAATCCAACACTCAAAGCAAAAACAGATGAGGATCCAAACTTGTATTTCAGTCTGTAGTGATTTCTTGCAGAGCTTTGAAGCTAAACAATGCAAATGCAAAATACAGCTACCATTTAAAAAGAAAAGAGGTTTAGTCCTCTATATACACACATCAACTATGAAGTTTTTTTGACTGAACAAATTAAGCCTACAAAAAAGTCTCCATCAGATGAAGGGAAGGCACAGAAACATAAGATCAAGGATGCAGGCTGGCAGATCCAAAACTAGCTGCTTATTTCAACTGCACTTAAATTGTAAAGCCCACTGCAAAACTGCACCCTCAGTACTTTCTGTACTCCCTGCTGTCACGAGTGTTTAATGAATCTTTCACAATCTGATGTTATACTTGATATTGACTCCCAAAAGGAAGAAATTCCTTAATCCATCTCCCACCTGCTTCTTGAAGGTGTCTTTTAGTCTTGAATTTCTTTTTCTCTAAGGTGTGTATGTCAAAGTCTCACTAATGAACCATAATAAATTCATCAAAAGTAAAAAGACAGCCACTCTTCTTGGAACTCCCAATCCTGTGTACAATGAAACCTTCAGTTTCAAGGCAGATCAGACAGAGCTGGATACAGCAAGCCTGAGTCTATCTGTGCTCCAGAGTAACAAAGGAGAAAGTAAGTTCCATAAATTATTACAGTCATATAAAGTTTTTAAGTCATATAAATTATTACAGTCAAGGTGTCAAATCTCTTATGTATTTGAGACATGTTTAAACCTGAGAGGAAGTAAGTCCTGTTCAGCAATAATCATAAAACAGAAGTGTTCTGGTGTATTTCAAAGGCTATTTCTTTAAAAGAAGAACAACTTATTTGTAGTTAAGCACTTGTCTCTTTCAGAGCCTAAATTTCATGGAAGACATGAATAAAATCACTGTAGACTAGTCAATGCCAGTACAAGCATTTGTACTGTTTCATTCCAGTATCCTGTTAAAACAAGCTTATGTGAACATTTGTGTGTATAACACACAACCTCCAAAATTTTGTGGCCATTCCCTCTTTCTAAGAAAATCTGAAAGAGGAATAGGAGTTTTAATTCTCTCAGCAGTGAGGAATAAGGGAGATTAGCAAACATCTCCATTCCCTGGAAGAAAACCTGGTGCTTGAGGCCACCTCTTACTAATTCTTAGAGAATCCATTAAGGAGTTCTGCTTACAGAAGCAAATCAGAATTCAGGATTTCCACTGCTCAGAAGAAAAACATCTTCCTTGCAGTGCAAATATGATCTCAACTTTCCCCATTCATAGCTGAAAAGTCCAGGCATGAATAAACAATCTGCTCCTCAGCAGACATCTCAGCTGTCTCAGCAACTGCATTTGTTTTTTGCGAAAATCAATTGCAAAGCATCATATGAATCCTAGTGAGGTTGCTGATGCCCAAAATTAAGGCACACTTCCACAATAAACCTGAGGTAAAGGGGCAGAGCAGATACAGATATCTGTACCTTGAAGTTGTTTTAGTTTAACTGCAGGCAAAAGGACAGGCCTGCATTGACTGAACACCCACTTACTCCCAATACCTTTTAATGCTGAACCTCAGCAGGCAGAAGTTACAGAACCTGAAGTCCAGACTTACTATCTCCAGGAATATTTTTGTTTTAAAAGACCTTTGAGAACTGGCAGTACTTGAAGAAATACAGGCTGATATTCTAATTCAGGCAAGCATTTCAGAGAAGCATCACAGATATTCATCACTAACTGCTTTCTTTTTTCCCCAGAAACGCTTCTGCTGGGACGAGTAGTAGTTGGGCCTTTCATGTACACACGTGGCAAAGAACTGGAACACTGGAATGAGATGATCAGCAAGCCCAAGGAACTGGTTAAACGATGGCATGCTCTCTGTCATAGCATGTGAACAGCACTGAGAAAAAACCAACTTTAACGTGGAAAAGCTCTTACTATCTTTCTCATCTAAAGGGTACAAAAATCTTTGCTAAGATTTTGTATCTAAAGTAGAAAACAATAAAATAAATAATTTCCTTAACCAAACACAAATAAAAGATTTGGTCCCTGGTAGACTGGGAGTCTCTCTCTCCTCTCTTCAAAATATACGTTAAATTTAATTAATGTGCAGCTAAGCAAAAAAAACCAGCCAAACATGATCTCTCAGTATTAATTATTTTGACTAATAAATTCCACTTCTTGGTCATGAGTTCTGGGCACAAATGATCACATATCATGTAGACAGAGCCCAAAACAACCCAAGAATTGCCAGTGATGACATCAGACCTATCTGCCCATTGCTCCACACTACCACAGTGGCTTCACCAAAGGGGAGAGAAGCCTAGTGAGCATGCCAAAACAGACAAAGCCCAAAAGATACTGACTAATACATGTAGAACTTATCTAACATAGAGGCATTATATTTAAAGCCTCTTTTGAACAGGAAGGGTGAAGGCACTGCTTATTGGTCACACACCTAGAAGCAGGTGTTCACATCCCTCAGCACAATGTATTTCCTGCAGTAACTCAGTTCAGTGTTTTCAGCTGACCCCAGAACTTTGTGTTGACAATAAGGGACAAGCAGAGAAGTCACAGAGTCACCAGTGACTGGAGGCTATTCCAGTACTGGAGTATTGGAATACTCTGAGACAGTAAGATGAAGACCTGTCCTGTCCTTTTATATTTCTCTCTAAACACATCTCTGGTGGAGACAGAGCACTGATTACAAGAGCATTGGGTTTGACCTAGTATGACCATTCTTACTCTGAAAATCCAATTAGCTTAAGGCCCCTGGGCATGTGTCTGTTTTAGTAGTAGAGTCTTCATTAAGTAAATTGCTGGTCTGTAAAGTAATTCAGAGCAATTATTCCTAATCAAAATAAAATAGGACATTTTTCTCTTCTTGATTTTTCACTGGGGACCTGAGCTCTGTACCCTTCTCACTGTACAGTCATAAACCAGACACACAGACTACTGCAGCAAAACATTTTGCACTATCGTGTTCCATAACCTCTACAGCTGAGATCAAACCAACGTTCTTTCAAACAGGATATTAATTCAAAATCTTAAAAAAGTTAGGCTTCTCTGGGGAGATGAAACCACTTTCCATTGTGATATTTTCATTACCTAAAGGAAATGTTATGAATGAGAAGGTATCACAGAGGAATTGTAATACAACAGACTTCCCTGATCCACCATCTGATATGTTACATGGTAATCTCACAGTCTGTCTTGCTAATTACACCACTGGATACAAAATGAGCCTAAGCTCATTACATTAAACTGAATTTGACAAAGTGCTCAATCCTCCTTATATCTTTGCTGAAGGAGTAATACCAGCAACTTAAACCCAAAGAGCTGTATTCCAATTTCAGCCCCACAAAACTACTGCAAACCAATCTGATAAACAAAGTTACTGCCTTTGTTCTGTAGAAAAACTACACAGTTATTGTATATTACTAGAATATAATGATTTTACCAAATAAATTTTGTCTTTTATTATTTCAATCACACCAGTAAAGATCTTAAAAGTTGTTAGTAGTGTTTCAGTTGGTTTATGAGCTTGTGCAAGAAGATTCATGCAATGTAGTGTCTTAACAAATACCTCTAAGGTGGAAAGTCACCTGTATGACCTGATGTACAGTATGGTCCTCTCTTATACATTAAAGTAACAATACTTTCAGCTTGTATGTTCAGCAATTTCAGCTAAATTGTGAAGGAAAAAATTCTAATGCACTCAAGGTACTTGTACTCATGGTCATCCAAGTGAAACAAATAAGAAAGGCCCTTTTTGACTCTTCTTGAAGAAGAGCTATTTCAAAGTGAGAAACATCACCAAATAAGGAGATGTAATACAGTGTTTTTAACTGTCACATAATGAGTAATTTTTTGTACCTACTCCCTTTTATGTAATATCCATCTAATCCTGTGCTTGAGACTTATCTTGAGCTGAAGGAGAATGATTATAAGACAATTCTGTTTTACAAGAGAAAAGAGGAGCAGCAAAATTGCTGAGGGTAAATGGCAAAAAATTCTGCTGTTAAACCACAACAGCAAAACAAAACCACCAAGCTACAGATAGCATGTGGGATAAAACAAGCAAAAAATTGTGTAACTAAAATACTACTGAATTCTGTCTGTCTTCCTCTAATGTGCCAGGTCTAATGAAAATTCAGTCTCTCAATAGTAGTGAGTTTTTCTGAGGAGAAAATACTTCAGATACTAAAGAAATTGCTGGAGTTTATTAACATAATTATTAACATAAAAATACAAGTATAAAAATATACTTTATGAAAATTCATCAGTATTACTCCCACAGTATATACTATTAGCAGATATTCCATACCAGTCCTTTTGATGATTTTGCTTTTTCCATAAGTTAAAACCAAAATCCTATATTATAGAGATTGCTTCCTTCAGCTAAGTCATTTTTCTTCTGCTTCATATCTGTGTGTCCTTATGGTCTTTGTTACTCAGTAAGTGCAGAGGTCAAAGATCAGGATGAAAATTAAGCAGATGGAAATCTTTTTGTAAAGGATAGCTGTTGTCATCTAGCACAAAGTGGCTTCTGATTTCCAGCAAATAGGATGCTTCTGTATCTGCCAGCAGTGAATGACACAGATCTGCTACTACTGTGCTGTAAGTTATACCTGAAGAGGGCACTGCAAAACACAAAACAATTCAATTTACACGCGATTTTCACAATAGCACCTAACATTGAAGTTCTATCTCCATGAAGCTCCATGGAATTACTGGAAGTGAAGTGCAACATCTGAATAGAAAAATAACTTTTATTTTTAATTCCTTTTTAAAAACAATGAGCTGAGCCTGTTTCTCATTAAACTGTTAACACCTGTGAACCACATAAACCACCTCTCAAGTGAAACAGTATTTATCAAGTGAAGCTTGTCTGAAACACAGCTCAGTGTTTCAAACCATGAAAACATGCCTATTACTTCTAAAAGCTCCTAAGAGTCTCTATTTTGCACATAAGGAATCCATTTAGTTATTGAATATTTAGGTTTATAACTACAACTATTTAGTTAAATAATAGATATTCACATCATCTCACCTCCTGTTGTTGCAACCTCTCCTCTGAAATTCTGAGTCTGCCAGACAGCCACTGAAATATTCTTTGATGTTGGTTGTTTAGGGATTTTTTAAACTGTCAATGATCAAAAATTTTGCTTCCATTGTGAACTTTGCTGCCTGTTTCTATCACAAGTAATTCATGAATCAGTACCTACTAATCTCTTCAGCCAGTCTGCAGGAATATTGAGGAAGATTTTTTCCAGTAACTCAGACACCACATGAACATAAATTTCATATCCTTCATCTTCTACTGTCATCAAAGCAGGTCTAGATCAGAAAACAAAAGTTTCATGAAAGTTACCTGCTATGGTTTGTTTTTTATTGAAGTAAAATTTAAGAAAGCACTACAATTTAATCTTACTCTGCAACAAAATACCAAGAAATAGAAAAGTGAGAAAATCTCTACGTACTCATCTGTCAAATCTGTAGCACTGGAATTAGTTTGATTCCAGTTTGAAATGACCTTAAACTGAGACAGGAGATTCAGATTATACATTAGAAGGAAATTTTTCACTGTTAGGATGGTCAGGATTGCCCATGGAGGTGGTGGAAATGCAAAGTGAGGAGACAAGCTTAGGTGTATCACTTGGAATTGTACCATCTGTATCAACATCACTCAATATTATGTCTTAATACATCACTTTATAGCCACATAATAACAAGGCGTATCTTTGTACTGTAACAAATACCATGTTTTCACAAACAACAGAACAAATAAAAATGGACATCCGAATTCTACATCTAGAATCTACATTCTCAGGCTGAGAATACAAACATTGGAAATCCTTATTATTTTTTTACCACCTTTTTTGCAGGAGCAAATTGAGGTCCTTCATACCCACTGAGATTTTATAGTCTTATGAAAGACTGGCAGAACCTTTTCAGTTAAGAAAAAAAAAACTCTTTGCACTTAATCCTCCCTCACAGGAAAACAAATAGCACATAAAGATGCAAGACTATTTTGCTTACAGGAAAAATACGAAGTCACTACCTGGTTAGATAAATAGGATATTTAATTCATAGTTCATTAATTAATAGTATTTAAGCCAATGATTCATTAAGCTCATTATGAGTTTAAAAAGTATTTAAGAAAGAATTTAGATAGAAAATTTACATATTCAAGAATTCTATTACATCCATAGTTGCCTCCATAAACATTCTCTACCTACATGTCTTTCTAGTCACTATGATAATTACATTTCAAAAGCCCATTTCAAAAGATAAATGTGAGAATTGAACAATTAGCTAATAAAGATGTACCTACATCAACTGGATCCACTTAATTTATCTTCCCTAAGTGTGAATATCTGTGTCTCGCAGTGCCATCTGGTGATAACTCACTATGTCTGCTCTCCAAGAAAGTTTATTGAAAACATTTGTCAGTATTATTTCTGCACAGCTGAAACTACTAAATCAGTTTAAAAACATGCTTCTGCATTCAAATGATTTCAGATTTAGGCTGGAATGAGATTCTCAAGGAGTTTTCCTTTGGTCCTCAAGCTTCTACTCCATCTTAGCTTTATCTGACACTGTACTGGGTAAACATCATTCCTGCATGATATAGTATTCAAAGACATTAAACACTTAGATTTAAACTAAGAATATAATGTATAAATAATGACAATAAAATACAGCAATTCAAGAACAACAACTTAAAAACTCAGAGAGACAGGGATTGCTAACCACATCTTAAATAAAGAATTTTAGATACTGGGGAAATTAAAATAAAGAAAGTTTACTTCCCTAATAATAAACACTACTTTAGCTCTGTTTTGTTTACCTGTAGAATGTTTTTACTTTGCTGTATGGCAAACATCTAATACACTGCTTGTAGATCATGTTCTCATCTGCCTGTAGCTCCAAACCACATTTGGCACAACCTGAATACGTAATCATAGGCAGAGAAGCCAAAATACATTCCAGTGAAGTGTCAGCAGAGAAGATGAGTTGCTTGTACTGACCAGTGGAAATGGTAAATTTCAGTTTCAAGATATGGGCTTTCACTTGAATCACTCCTACAAAAACAATTCAAATCTGAATTAAGTTTTATTTAGAACTGAAAGCAAAATAAATGACTACAGCTGATTCAAAACCAAAATTGCTATAAAAAACTTCCTTAGTTTTTCCCCCTTTGTTAACACATGATCAAATTTTTAGATCATGAAAAATCCTGGTGGTTAAATATTATTTTAAAATACATAAAAGTACTACATTTTCAGGTACTATATCAGTAAATGCCACAACAGAAGGTGCTTGAATAAGAGATCAAAACTGTGCAAAGTGATTTTTCTCCCACTGTTTCAAAGACACTGAACAGCATAGCTTAAACAACTTAGCTTTCCATTATTTATACATAAATTAAATGCTGCAAGAACAACTTTAATCACTTCCTAGAATTTAACACCAACCATAGCAATATTCTAGGTTTATCTGGAAGAGTATGAATGTGTAAAATGTCATCTTTGTCCTTTTGAAAGAAATTTTCAATAGCAGCAGCTATTTTACTCTTTACTCTAGAGAGATCCAGTGTTTGAGAAACACTGATAAACTTTCAGTAATTAGTCACATCATTACTGGGCTGGTTGGTGTGGACAAGTCAGCATTTCCCTCTGTGTTCCAAAGCTGTCATCACACACAACCATCTCTCCCCTGGGCTCATGGGATGAAGGCTGCATTCAGTTTGGCCAAGTACAGAGCAGCAGCCTCCAGAATAAATTCAGAAATTCAGAATAAATTCAGAACCAGACCTGGGCTACCTTAAAAAAACTGCCATCTTACTTCATCAACAGAGCATCTATTTTGCCTACTTATGCATGGCACAACAGACATTATAGAGTTATGGATAACATTTACCTGAGCATTTTTCTTCTAGGTGTGCTGAGAGCTTTGTCAACTCCACGAGCGATGTTTGACTTTTCTGAAACTTTTCCTTAAATTCAACTGCCCTTTTGTCATCATCAAACAAGCACTCATAGGATGACCAGGGAGTTGTGTGCAGTTCCAAGTCACCTGAGACAGAACTATGTTGGACCAGAAGGTATTTGAAGTCCCATATGTGGTCTACAGAACCAAGAACAAAAGAGCAAACAGAAGAGTTTACTTTCTATACAGTGGCTAATTTACAGGAAGCCAAAGGTCACTTGCAAGACTGAGAAACAAATCAGAAGACATTCTCATACGGTCAGCAGTGCCAACTTCATTTTAAGTGTGATGACATGTAAGGCTTTTCCTTTCCCTATAAACTTTGCATGAATTGTCCCATAACAGAAATTTCATTTCACCTCTACCAAATTCAGCTGTCAAGACAACTCAGCCTTTTCAAAAAGGAACTAGCTCTGAAATTTGTTGTCAGCTCTAATGCTGTCAATGTCTCAGAGAAAAAAACTTCATGTAACTAATCAGCTTCCATTTCTTTAATATGTCCGTTTTTTAATCGTCTATCTTCACAATTATCAATTTAACATGAACCTAGTTTAACCTAAGAGAACAAGACTAGGAATAAATCAAAATTTGGTAGTAGTCACTGCTGAAACACATTCTATGTAATTCTTGCAAGAGATGCTTTCACTTAGTTACAGCTGGACTTGATCTCAAGACCATCAATATATAAAGCCTGACACAAGTAAGGTGGAAAGCAGAAAATGAAAAAAGGAGTAGAAAAAACCCAGCAATTCATGCTAAACCAGAGCCTAGATAATGGTAAGGAAGACCTAGCAAAACTGGTAACACACTTAAAACTCATGGATTTTTATAGTTACATACCAGGCCCTATGCAAATAAGTGCATCTTGTATATAGATTCAAGTTTTTGAATATTTATGCCTTCTCAGTCTTCTAAAGTGCATTCAAATTCTGCTGCTGATGGCACTGCTTCTCAACAGAGGAGACATGTTAGAATTAGCATAAAATATGTTGCCCCTCCAAGGGGAGTATTTAAAGGTTGAATGGATAAATGTTACCAGCTGAACACTTAAAAGGAACTAACAGCATCACAAAAATCCCTCTACACCTACCAATAGGTATAAGGACCTTACCTTTTTTCCTCTGAAGCTGGGGGCACCAGGCAGCCCCTGCTCCCCACAGAACCATCCTATAGGGCTGACCTCTGTTCTGTTCTACTGTTAGAATAACTTTTCTTTGGCTGCCACCTCTGTAGCTGTACACAGACTCTGAAAAGAATTGAAATTACCTTACTTCTACAGTGAAAAGTATATAAGCACACAAACCCCATGTGCCTCAGTATTACGGTGAAATCATGGTGTTATCACATTTTATGCTACTATTAAAAGCAAAGAAGAATACACCTACAATTTCTTCTGGACAGAAAATAATCTGATTTCTTCTTCAACAGGAATCTAGTTTGAGGGAGTGCATAAAGTATATTAATTTACTTTTATCTAAGTACTGACTAATTGGACAACTCCCTTTGAAGCAGGAGGTATCTGAGCATCTTTCAGCTCCTACTCATCCTGACTGGTACTGAGTAGAAAGAAATTGTACTCAATCTCTCAGCAACTGCTGTAATTGGAAGTTCCCATAACTTCTGTAGAATACAAAAAAAGAAATATTTCTCTAGAGCTTTTCACATAAAAGAAAACTATAGTCATGCATAGTCAAGGCATACTAAAACTATTAGTAATAGTACATACAAATTGCAACAATTGACATCTCTTCACTACCCTTATCCAGGATACTACTGCATGTTTGTTTCAGTTCCACACTAAAACTACAGCATTTTTCATAAATAATTTTTAAACAAGATGAAATATCTAACTAATATCTAGCTCCAAGATTTACATACTAGAGAAAATTATGAAGATTTCTGTCTTCCAAATTCTGCACTTACGACTAATAAACATGACATTGATGATGTGGGTAGAAATTTGTATTTTATTAATTCAAGATGAGAGTGCAATGTGATCAAATTTTTGTGCAAAGCTTGAAGTCAAGCAGTGAGAAACATTTTGCCTTGCAAAACAACTATTTAAGTTCCACCTATTTCAGAAGTCAAAGTTCAGTGCATGAACTTACCTGTTAACACAGAAATATTGGTAATTTTCAGGATTGAGTGCACCAAAGTATTTGGCTGGAGCTGATCTAGCTGCACATACCGAACATCATCCAGTCTCTGAACTTGTCGTTGTGGAATGTCTCTGAAGTGTGGAAATTCTGATGAGATGTATGCCAATAAGCCAAGGAGAACACCACCATCCACTAGAGGATAAACTTATGTGGAAAAAAGGCCAAGTCACATACTGCTTTTTACACTTAGAAATACATCACTTATGACTCAGAACATGTTTACACTGACAAAATCAAAACAGTTTAAGAACAATTTGAAGGTAAGAAATTCCTGAGATATGTAACACTTGATCTGAAATTAAACTGCACTTCAGGGTAATATCAAGAGGAGGCAAATGAAGCTAACCTAAGTGCAATACTTTAAAATACACAGAAAAAAATCTCATATCATAGCCTGGTAAGAAAAAAGCCGTTCTTGATCAATGACCTCAGAATCTCCTGTAAAGAGCTGGCATCTCAATAGCAGACACCACAAAGACAGTAAGAACAACAGTGATACTTCCACAGTATTTTCCCCTCAGTCTCCAATCCTCTTTGGCCTGCAATTAATCACTTTCCCTGAATGCATCTTCTTACTCCATTTTGCAAAAAATTTAATCCTCATGAAATCTCAGACATCACACAGCCAGGTCCTGGGATAACTGCTCTTTCCTAAGCTAAACATTTTTTTTTTAGAGTTCAGAGTAGTAGCCATCAAACTTTACCATGATCTCCACATGCCTATCTGATGTTATGTCCACATCTTGTGCTCAGGTGTTCCTGTCACACTTTTCTATTGTGTTTTGTACCTCTCAGTTGCACACAGTTCTGTTTTATCCCATGTATGAGACATTGCCAACAAAATGGAGTGCTTGAAATAGCTCTTTGACTGTGATTTTCATGGCAACTTATGCACTAAAATCTTACATTCTTCTGGATTGAGAGCTGAGCAGTTCCCCAGATTCAGTAACTGACTGGTAAATGTAGACTGAAGCATGACCTCTCCGCACCAATGATTCTCATACATTATTACATCTGCAAGAAAAAAGCAGCCTTATCAACTCATGTGTCGACAATATTGAAGTGTATCATATTTTTCTTAACTATATAACCATCTTACATACAGATATGTAAGGAACAGGGTCTGAAAGAGATCACTTGGAAACACAGTGATTATTTTTTTAATCTACCAACACCATTTACAATGAGCTAAAAAAAAAATTCCCGATAGTTTGATGTAATTCTGAAATTCATTAGCCTCCTAGCAGACACTGCTTAGGTCTGGTAGCACTTGTACTTTTCAGGAACAACTGTTTTAAAACACTGGCACCTTACAGAACAGCCCTGGCTCCCCATAGCTGTCTGAGGGCAAACTTCCATGGAATAGTTAATGTTCCACTGGCAGGATGACCGAGAACTCAAATGATCTAATTGATGTAAGAAAGCAACTTACAAATGCTTAGCCGTAGTTCCAAATTACTTCTAACATTCTTCTACTTTAAACAGGCATTTTAAAGATCCATACTTTAAGAAGGCAAACAAAAGAACTCTCACCTGTAAGCAGTATGATATCCCCAGGAAACACAGTGAGGGACCAAAATGCAGCACCACGCCACAGCACCACCTTTTTCTCAGTTTCTGACTGGTCAGTAACAACAACTGTTGCTACAGGAACCTTACACGAAGATTTTGGTTTAGTCTTCATCTGTATTTCTTTGATATGACAAGGATGTACAACTGTGACCAAAATATTGTACTTTTGATTTTTGATGCAGCAATTCTTAAGTAGTGATAGTTTCTTCTGGAGTTTCTTGAACTCCGTCATCCTGTCTGGATCCACTCTCACCCCAGAACCAGGTGGAGAAGAATTCAATTTAGCTCTCTTGGATTTCACCTGTCTTTTAAATGTGGAGTGAAAAAGATGAAAGGAATCTTCATACTTGCGGGGTCTTTTAGAGGAGTTCTTTTGAGAACAGTTCCCTTGAGAGCACAGTATTCCAGAACTCAATGGCTCAATATGGATTTCATTTACAAATTGCTCAGCAGGAACATTAAGTTCTTGAAACTTTTCTGCATTTTCCTGAGCACTTTCTTCCTGTCTTGTAGCTTTAATCCAAACATTTTCCCCATCATCCTCAGAACTGAAAAGTTCAAGAGAACTTGCATCCTCCTCCTTATATTCATTTTCAGTCACACTAGTAGTACATGTTCCAAAACCAGAATCACATTGGAAGTGATTATACTGTCGTTCTTTGGCTTTTTTACCTGCTTCTATTTCTGATAGTTTTACAATTCTTTCCTGCATTTCATTCTGTGCAAAAACAGCCACCTGACTCAAAGTCACTACACTACGAAATTCAGTGTCTGCTGACACTGCAGAGTCTGCACAGTCATTCTGTTCTTTTGGTTTGGACTCCAGACTTCCTTGGAAACACATATCTATATATTGACTTGGATGTTCATGATGCTCACTTCTGTGACCTGCCTGAAGTCCCAAGGACCGTAGATGGATGCTGACCTGCTCAGTACTGGCAACCAAAGCAGGAACGTCCGAGCTGTTAACTTCCAAAGGACTGGCTTTTCTCTCAGTGAGGTCTGGGCAGCAGGCACGTGATGGCTTCCCTTGTCCAGCTGATTCTGCACAGCTCTGGGGCAGGTGCTCCCCTGCAGCCTGACTTACACCTGCAGGTCTGCATCTATCTTTGGATACTTGACAATCAGAGCAAGTTAAACTTGTGCTCTTTTTAAATGTGCTGGTACAAGTTACTGCCATAGGGGCAGGAGATGTCAAATCTTTTCCTTCTTTTGCCATGAACCTGCCCTGCTGAGCGCTGTCCCCACTTGCAGGGACTCCTGTGAGTGTGGAGCTTTCTGCCTGGGGCACCGAGGGGGCAGCAGCAGCCTGGACCTTTGCAGAAACAAACCCATGTGTATCACACAAACAGTGCAGTTCTCGCCATTTCTCACCAGCAGGGGCTGAACTACTTTGCTCTAACCCCTCCAGCAGGCTCGGAATACTGGGTGCTCCTACAAAAATATGAATCTGAGATCTTTTGGACATTTTTGACTGCTGTGTGAGTTTGACTTTAAATAACGTGGTTTGTGCAATAAGCACAATAATAAATACTAGTAATTGCAAAAAAAAAAAAAAAAATTTTTACTTTTTCCTTTACAATTTTAAAAACGCCTAAAATTCATAGTTTAGGGAGTATTTAATAGTTTAACTGGGAAAAACACTACTTGACTATTTAAACCCTATAAAATTAGACATACAAAATCTAAAAAGGGGAATTTATTTTAGATATATTTAACATTTATTTGTGTCAAACCTTCATAGAAAAATAAAATTACAGCAACACCTAGTTTCTTATTCTGACACATGGAAGCACATTATAGTGAAGTTAAAATTATTGACCTATTTGTCTTTATTTATTATTGCTAATTAAACAGTCAAATGTTACTTCACTATTCAGTACTTGATTTTGACTCATCTGAAACAGATGTAAGAAATCTTCACAACATGGTTAGGAGATCATTTCATCTCCCAGAAAATTAGAGTTTCAACTAAATGATTAAAACACTAGAGCTATTTAAAATTAAAGTTTGCTAGAAATACAGTATTTTACATGCTGTTTTAGCATGAAACTACTGTTTCAGGCTATTAATGATCAATTATAATTATTTAATAATCACTAAGAGGTCAGTAAAGCTTGAGCAGGTGATTTAGCATTTGCTTTAATTCATTTATGTAACAGCAAACTACTCAAGAAATTACTAGCTTTTCTAGCTAATTAAAAATAAGCCCACTTACACAGCACACCAAAAGACCTTTCATTTTTAAGAATTTCTGCTGTATAATTATATTTTTAAAATATGCAGAAACAGCTATAACTGTTCTTTAAAATGGTGATTACAGCTAGTTGTTTTAGGAGTAGTTTTTACTTTTGTTGTTAATAGAAGTTGGTTCAATAGGCAATTCTGCAGACGTAGAGAATACCAGAAAAAAAATCAAGAGCAAATCCAGCTGTAAACAGAAGGAAAAGACCATTGAAACAAATGCAGCATTGAAAAATATGGAAATTCATTATTTAGCACTAATTAAATTAGCAACCATTTTCCTAACAACCCCACTAGGGGTCGATAAATCTACACATTCATAAGGCTCATTGTAACATGGAAAAACCATAAACATCCTGGAATACTGATCTCTGGTATATCATTGCTATCACTGGAAAAGCAATATACAGTCACTAAAATTAGACAGGGCAAAATATAAAGAAGCTACAAAACCCATATTTTATGTTCATGACAAAATAAATACCACTTAAAACACTGGAGTGTCCAAACTTCTGCAGTTGTACATTTAAATTTAGTCACAGAAAATGGTAACCTTTAAAGGACAATACCCAAAGCTGTGAAAACTTTGAGTTACATAAAGAATGGTAATATACAAATAGCCAAAAGAACAGAACTGACAATCAACACTGAAGTAGTGGATTAGGTAAGGGAAAGACAAAGCAAAGTAATAGTGAGGTTGAATCCCTAAAGAAGTGATGCTAATAAGTTTTGTAGATAAAAGGCTACCTAATATACATGATGTAAAAAGCCTAGTAACAGATCTGTGAGAAACAGAAAATGTTACTATCAGTTCAAATGAACTTGGTAAACAAACAGTTATATAGTAATTTATCAGCCCCTCATTTTAAGTATCACTTCTCTTTTACTTTTTGACATGTTTAAAGGTTTGTAAGTTACACAAAATTTCAGAAAGTTTTCCTTAACTTTCCAATTCTGTAGCTTCTCTAAACTTAGGATTTGCTTTCCTGACTCACATTTTGCAGTGCCAGTATATTCAAGGCTGGACAGGGCCCTGAGCAACCTGGTCTAACGAAATGTGCCCATGACAGGGGGTATGGAACTTGACGATTTTTAAGAACCTTTCCAACCTGAGCTGTTCTATGATTCTATGATCACACCAAAGGAACTTAATCTTGATGTTTTTTAATCAATGTTTGCAATTAAAATACAGTTTATATTTTCAAAACATAAATTACCTTAGGAATGGTAAGTGACCTCTGCCAACTTTCTGATTCGTGCAATAGGTCCACTACTAAATGACCTACTTTGCCAATTTCCAAGTGACTTTTTGAGTCAGAGATGTCAAACTTCTTCCTGTCTGAGGAATGACCCGTACCTAAAATCATTTAAGTCTGTAATTCAGAAAAAAAAATAAAAAATTAGAGTTTACATAAATTCTCTGTACACAAAACTATTTAAAGAACCTTTGCTTTGCTGCTTTAGAACAGAATTATTACTCACTTAATGAGTTTTGTTAGTGAAGTTCTGCACCTTGTTATAAATGAAAATCCGAAAGAACAATTCACTACAGATTTTAAAAGGTGAGCAAAAAAACTATCAATCATTTTAGTAAATTCTACTTCCACAAAAATAATCCATTTTATACTATAGTTAAATTATCTATGGGCAGACAGTGGGTTAACTAACTACACCAAGGATAACAGGAGCTAAAACTCAAAGATACAACTGAAACCTGAATGCACATATCCATTATACCTGTTAATTATTACACCATTTCCTAATTTGTGGAAAGCTGTTCTTTTCCTAAAAGCCAATGAAAGCCAAGCTCTTTATCTCTGAAATGGTCAGAGTCTGATTGATGGGTCAATGATCTATTAAAAAATGGTAACTACATCAGCAAGTTTTACATTTGCAAGACATTGCAACTGATAGTTGTATATAGTGTATTTCCTCCAATTTAAACAGTATTTTAGTGTATTTCCTCCAATCCAAACAGAAAGACAGGAATTCTAAATTTAAAGGTTTTTAAAACAAACTGTCATTTAACAGATTGGTAATCTCTAGTGCTCTGTGGCACACAGAACAAAACTAAAAATAGCTTTAAAAATCCTCTTCCCATGGTTACTTTTAAAATGTTCTGATGCTACATACATGACCTTAAAGTACCCCCAAAATACCCTAGAAATATTCATCAACTTTATTCCATATTTTTCTATTCATTAATAGTATTCACTCACCATGATAATCATTAAGTGTTATGCCAAGGTAATTTAAGAGGGTGACACAACTTCAGCTTCCTATCATTGCTGAATATTCATGGTAGCCACATGTCTAAATCTCTGTTTTGAGAAGATACATCCAAATAGTCTCATCAAGTCTTTACTTAAGCAGTCTATACTAAAAGTAAATCACACTAATTTGACCTCCAGTTAAAAGTTTCTTATGTCTGTTACACACTACAAAGTTTCAAGCTACAAATAGAATTACAGAAATAAAAGACAGCAATGCATCAGAAGACAAAGGACTATAGCAATAGAATGCAAAAGTGCACCTTCCTCTCTAGAAACACTAAAGTTTCAGGAAATAAACAGTGTATTCTTTTAACTTCCTACTTTGATTTGCTGCAGCTTGATGATGAACATCCTAAGTGGTAAGTGGTTAACGAATTGATCCCTAAAATATGCAAGAAAACATTATATTGTCATTTACCTGCTGAAAAGCTGGCCCAGTAAGTAATAAATACAGAAAGTAGGATATTCCTTAAATTCTAAATTTTAACTTCTATTGTGAACTTTGCCCTCCCTTATTTGCATATTTGACTTTATACTCCTCCTACATGTAGTATAAAAAATTAAAGGATTAATTCATCTACCTTACAACAGAGGAAACTGAATTATTCATAGCTATCTTTGGAGTATTTAGTTTCAGTTCAATTCAAGCTGCAGGGTTGTTTGGCTGGGCTTTTCTTTATTCAACAACTCAACATGTGAGGCTGTGGAGTAGAAAATCTACAAAGACAGTTGCCAACAAAGGGAAAAACAGAAACTCTTCTGGCACTTCCACCAAGCAGCTCAAATCTCCCCCCAAAATTCAACATGATCTTTTTAAAAAGCCAGGTACTGCAGCTGCACAGTAACTGAAAGAGAAAAAACAGCAAACAGTGTAGTAACAGTTTCATACACTTAGAAACTGAAACAACTCTGGGATGAAGTGATGAATGCACTACACTTTTGCTTGCAACTTGTGCAAGAAAAAGAAAGGTGATCCTTCTGCCAACAACTCCTGCTGGCACTGCAAGTGAATCAATATACCAGTGACAGCACCTATCTACTAAATCAGTAAGCTGGGTCCAAACATATTAAGAGGAACACAACAGAAAATAAAAATTGACAGAAGAAATCAAGCTAAGCAACTTGTAGCTGAAGCAAACTTATTCTACATAAGAGTGAGGGATGTATCATGTGGGCTTAAAAGAAGATTAAACAAGTACATGAATGGCAGCTCAGGGAGATTTATGTATATTCCATTGGCCAAGGCTGGTGGGACCTAACAAGAAGCCAAGGGAACACAGATGTGGGGAGAACATACATGTACATAAGGGCAACTGGGGAAATGGATAGGATAAGTCTTATTTCTGTCAGCCCTTGTTTGGTGATTGTTACAATCACCAAATACCTGTTATCTGAATTTCAATACAAGGTTTCAGGCAAAGACTGTAGTCCTGTCCATAACTGACCTGTATAACCCCATGCAATTTTACACCATGATGGTTGTTCGGTTCCCGTACGTAACACCATGTTAGCACATGGAATACTGTGTACAGAGGCTGCTGTCAGCCAGACCTGTGGTATAGCAAGAATCCTCCTAGTTCATATCAAAATTGATAAAAATCACAAGTCTTCATTTGCCTACAGCAGTATCTGTAATAAGTATAAAGTTACTTCTAAATGAGGTACTTAGGCTATTATTGACCATAAAATGATTTCTATTAATACTTACTATTGAAGTTAAATAGCAACAATACTAATCCACTCAGTATTTAGTTTTTCTCACTGGCTGTTACCAGAGGGCTACAATACCATTTGGACTCAAGACAGGTACAGGTGGTTTACAAGTACATAAAACCTGTATTCAGCAACACACAGCCATAAAACATGAGGTACCCAATTTTTTTCCTTATTTGGAGCAATTTCAGTAACAAGATGATTTTTAGCATATGGTTTAGGCATCACAATAGAAACCTTCCTAAATACTGCTGCAGCAGCAGGGAAATAATTTAAACAAGAAATCAGTGTTCTAAGCAGTTCTACAGCCTGACACCATAAAAAATGCTAAATCAAACTACTGAGTAAGAAGAGGCAAGTTGCTCTTCATAACTATTACTGAAATATTAATATACAAAAAGAAGGCAAGCAGTCAGATGGCATTGCTATTGCTAATATTTAATGTGTACCTACTTGCCTGCAGGATCAGAGCCTGCGGTTACTAAAGTTGTGCTCTAGAAGGACAATATTTCCCTGGATGTGAAACAAATATATATTTCTTCTCTAAATACAAGCTTGGATCATATAAAGACATCTACTGAGCAGTTGCATCAGCCATTTTATTTTACCATTATTATTTTTTGGAACCAAGTGATGCAAAAATCTGAACACTGATAATACACTTTTGATTCAGCCACTCAGAGCGTCTTCACAGTGTTTGAAAATTGGAGTAAAGGTAGTAGGCTTTTGTGACTAACTTGATAATTCTTTCCTCACTGCCTTTGTGCCTTTCGAGATGGCCCCTTAAGTAAATGCTATTTATTGATTTTAGTTTTGCAACACACAAAAACATATAATTAAGGAGATATGAGCATCCAGAGGCTGCTACAAACAAAAGAAGTTAAAAGTTCTAGAGAACACTGACCTTTTGAGTAGAAAAGAAAGATAAAGGTAAAAGGTCAAAGATACACAAACGTGCCATGCACGTTTCGTTGAAGAACATTCATTTCCCAAACCCTTATTTTTGGGAACTATTTAAACAACTAAACTGATATACCATCTGTCAAGAAAGATATTGTTCCATATATTTCAGCATATAAAACACCTCACAATATTAGAATAGCATCATTGTGGCTTTTTTTAGAAAAACTATTTAGCTGGCAGAAAATTTTCCACAGGTATCATAACCAATGAAAATCTGTGTTGGGACTGAAACCTGATAAACAGAGGTGGACAAAACAATACAGGACCTAAGATGAAAGCAAAGTAACTGGTCAAAGAAACATCATAATAGCCTGACTTCCATCAGATTAACTGCTGGTAGATTTGACTTATTAGGACAAGAAGATAAATATATGAGAAATATTTAAAATACAAAGCCACCAATATTATTTTCTCTTTACAAAAGCCTTATTCAAAAAAGATGAAGTTTTATAATGAAAACTTGGATGCTGACTGCACATTCATAACCAAAAATGAGATATTGTCAGTGTTTTGGACAAGAGCCATAGGAAAGACTGTCCTTTTGCTTTTGTACTGTGGGAGACAGGGTGTTGAAAAGGTGCATTTCTTAAGTCTACCATGTAAAGTAATCTACTTTATTTTGTTACTATCTAAGTAGTCTACTAGTGCCAGAAAAATGTCTTTCACTCTCCACCATGAGTGGTTATGTTAGCAATAGACCTTAACAGAAGCTGCAGTTCTTCTTGCCTTTAGGACAAATGGAATACTTTTCACTTGTCAGCATCACTAAACAATTCAAGTTCACTGTCTGGCAACTGAAAAAATCAGACACTCACTCCAAGAAGTCATATCGGAGCACACAAGTCATCACTAGATCAAGTCATGTACTTTTATACTTCAAAACTACAAGCTACACAAGGAGCTACAGAGAAGCCAGGTGGCACACGAGCCTCCAAGACACTTTAGACCAACAGCTCAATCATGACTTCACTTACTTCATCACTTTTTATACAGGACCCCTCCAGGAGAGTGAACATTTAACCTTCCTGCAAACATAAATGGCAGCAAGTACTTCTTGTCAGGACTGAACCTATAGCACCAGACCTATCTATCCCCTCCCCGCCCCAAACCACATTGTGCACATTTTATCTGTTCCTCTAGTGTGCAGCTACATTCTTTATGTGGTATCATTAGTGTATTTCTGTGAGGATCAAAGGAGCTGGCAATCCAATCCAATCAATAGCTGATCTCCTCAATACTTTCATACCTCAGGAAGATGAAAGCTGACTTTACACACTTCTATAGATCCAGTGTCTCAAAAGAAGAGTTCAAACACATGCTATGGATGTGAGCATTGTAATTTAAACAAAACACTTGACAGATATTAACTACATGACAGTACTGACTTTTATATCCAAATCTAGAATTTCAGTTCTTGAAAAGGCAAAGGATTTTCAAGAATATTTTAATGTTTCCCTTTTGCACATACCCCAAGAACACACTTCAGCTGTAAGTGAAAAGGATTTGCTCTTCAATCTGTAAATCAAGAGGTTTAAGATTTTTTAAGATCTAAAGCTCCCTTAAGGAAACATAACCTTCAGACTTGGGCCAAAATGTCTCTGTACACTGATGAACAGCATTACAAAGATCACTGATGGTTCACTGCCCACACCTGCTCCTTGTTGTGGCCACAGAAGGAACACACCTACCAACTTCTTTGCAGAACTGTATGAACGCCAAACACTCCTTCATGGCTATTCCAGCTAAGTAGTTAAGTTGTTAATTTACAAGGGCATTGCAGTAAACTTAGACAAAAAAAAAAAAATCAGATTATTTTAAGTGAGTGAGTACTACTGTGAATCTTCTGGAAACAGAAACAAAGTTTTCAAATCTTTTGGCATTTACCTAGGAAAAAAATTAAGATATGGTAAATAAGGAGAATTAGCATTCATTTTTTAATATATAAGCCTTTACTTTTCAATGGTTTAGATGAATGTTAGCTTAGCAAACTGGTTAAGCTTTAACAGGCGAACAGGTAACACTGAGTAACTATCAACAGACCTCATTGAGCCAAAGGTGTCTTTTAGATGCAAATTTCCTTATTTCAAAGGGGTAGCTTCTCTCTCAGACTTTAGGGCAGCAATGCACTTTGACTATTTATTAAAAATAATTTGACTAATTATACTTCAAAAAATTGTAGATCACAATTTCTATCCTACTGTGCCCCAAAAAGTTAAAGGAAATCATCACAATTGAACAAAATGTGCATGAAGTATACTAATTAAATGCCAGAAACACTGATTTGGCCTGTACCCTCTTCCATGGTAATTCAGCTGTCTGAAAACACCTCAAGCAAAATCAAAAAACTCAAGGTATGATGTATCAAGTCATCCTGGATCTCCCTTTACCTTTCCAAGTCATAGTGTGGAACCGCAGGGCATACCAGCATAACCACTGATAAAAACCTTCCTGCACCGTTGTTCTCAGTCAAAGCACATAATTTTTATCACTGTTTTTGTTCAAGACAATACCTCAATTACTATCTGTACAGTGCTATTATTGCTGTGCACCTTCACTCAGCTGCCTTTGGTTCAGTAACTTTTATAAATGTTTTTATTTGCAGTACTACATAGTTCTGCCCCTGAAATTTTAAGTAAACTTCCAAAACTCCTGAAGTATTCAGAGTTAAGGATGGAACCTAAAGAGACTTATCTATTTATTAATTTGTCTTCATGCAGAAGCTGCTCCAATCTGAAGTAAAATTGCTATAAATTGTTTCTTTCTGCAATATAATGCAGAGAGAGTACAGATTAAAGAAATGGTCACCTCATAGTTTAACACCTTGTGTTTTGGAGCTGTAATCCTGTTTGCAAATGCAATTTTTTTTCAGTCTGCCAGGTGTTGCAAGTTCTATACTTGATTTTCACTAGAATAGAAACAATAGAACTGATGTACACAAGGCCAATATTGGCTACTGGAATATTAGCATTTTCTTTATCCAGAAATCTTGTGAGCTGCTATACAAAGCTAAAATCACAAGAGACTTCAAAAAACATTTTATAAAACATTAGCAGGAAGTTTTCACATAGAACAGAAGCAACAGTGCCAGTGTTATAAATCTATCTTTTTAACAAGAGTTCTGTTTAATGCCCCAACATACAAATGAGTCTGGTACTAAAGTAACTCTGAAGACTGTTTTGTAACCCACCCTTATTCCATGTCAAGTAACATCATTTACAGAAAGACAGTTACTGCCCTGTGTGACTTGTGGTGCTTTAGTGCCACACACACACACGGAATTTTACATTCTGTAATAACATGACAGAGGAAAATTAGAGGTGAAGAAACACAAGAAATTTGCACTCTATTCCATATCAAAGTATCTTATGTATCCAGCTAATGATTCAAGTAACTCCAGGTTTAACTTGCTTGTCTTAGGGAAGCACACAGAATAAAAATAAACAGCTATTGTAGTACTGAGCATATGACAGGAAATGAGTAAATATATATTGGTTTCCCTTCCAGTAAATTTCACATTATAATCTGTTTATATGAGCTTACTCTTAAAGATTTTAAAATTAGCAGATAAAGCAGAAAACCCAAAAAGCTATTACGCTAAACATGTGACCCATTATCTTTCTCTGGAGATTAGTAACCTTTACAACAGACCAGAGAGACAGGAATTCAAAAAGCAGTACAGTTTGTTCTGTCTCGGCTAATGTTCTGGGTTACCTGACATTGCATTGCAAGAACAATGTTAACATTACATTTTATATAAAAACTGTATCTTGAAGGTAAAACTAACATACCATCTAAATGGGTGTCACTTTAGGAGTGTGCTCATAAACAACATTAAGTGAGGTATGGCAACATTTCATGTTAAGTGTTGTGAAACACTGGAGCAGAAGAAAAATTTGAGCTAAATAAAAGACATAAAATGAAATCAAGACTTTTCAGCACAAATCTAAAAATCAGCAAATGGAGATTTAGTTTATATGATGGAAACCAGATTAAAATATAACTGAAGGCCTCTTTTCAAAAATATAATTATTCATTCAGTAAATACAAGGTATTCAAAGACAAGGGAGAATCAAAATATTAATATACTTCTGTCAACAGGAACTTTATGACATTACAATATATAAACAATGTATTATGAAGTTTACCTACCAACACAAAAACCATGCAGAAAACTGAACAGTCTGATCACAGTGAGAAAAAAATGAGTAAGTTATGGGTATGGATGGAAAGTTTCACAAAATAAGCAAGTGTAAGAATTTGATTTAATGAAGCTGAGAAGAAAAACATCCAAAACAATGTCCATTTAAGTTGCATTCCTCATTTAAAAAAGGCAAATATAGAAGAAGGAAGAGGTAATGTGAGAATTGAGAACTGTGCAATCATACTGTGTAGTTTTTAATTCCTTCATACATGATATTACTTTGTCAATTCTTTCTCCATATAGCAAACAAGTCTTACTTTACCAGCTCTCAAGGAAGTTATTAGTTATTATTAGTAGATTCCAATCCCAAATGGGAACCAGCTGTCAAGTCCCTTTACCTACGTTTATTCCTTTAACTTGGGAAACACAACGTTTAAAAAACAAGCACTTACATTTTAGATCCAGGTAATTTTAAAGGATAAAATTCTGATCCTGGAAGCTATTCTGTGCAGTTCCTTTCTCCAGGCAGCCCTGAACTGAAAAGCTGTTTAATGGGCATTTCAGCCTTCTTTGGAGCATGCAAACATGGAGAAGGAAGCTGTCCATCAGCAGCATTCTCCATGGCTGAGCATTACAAAGCCATTTACACTGTACAGCAGGATAGAATGGTGGTGTTATGTAAAGTTTTTCCCCTCCAAACAGAGCCTAGCTTCTTAAGACTATAATATAAAAAAATGAAATCCCCTTAAAAAAATGTCTTGACTCACCTTTCAAAAAAGTAAATTTCACTCTTGCAGCCAACATCAGTATTTTAGAAAGATGTGAGGAAACTTTACCCAAATAGGTCAAACCCTATTCTTTCAAATTCTCAATAGCTCATTTTATATAAATCATAATACACTTTAGTGGGGACTGAAGCTGTTCCAATGTAAAAGTTATTTAGGCTTTTCCACATTACACTGGCTTTCTAGTCTAGTTCCAGGCTCCATGACAGAAATTTGCCACCACTCTTCATGTTAACAAGAGTACTCATGATACTTCAAAAGTAGTTCTATCCAATTATTCTAAAAATTAAATAGTGACTTCTCAGCTCAGGAACTAGATGTCAAGAGCAGAACTATTGGCAGAAAGCTTGCCACTGATCTTTAGGATTGCTTTAGGACTGCTTTACAAGCACTGATGCAACGCGGGGTTTGAGCTTACTGCAGGAATGAAAGTCTCACGCCTGAGAAGTCAGAGCTCTGCCTCCTGGGGTTGCACTGCTGGACACAGGAAGGCCAGGGAACAGCTCAACTGCAAAGTCTGTTATTCCCAATGAGTCCATTAGAATTAGCAATTCATGCAGTAACAGAGCTAATAAAGTCACCTTCCTCTATCTCATCTCAATTTCATGCTCTTTTATGACCTAGGGTGGGAAAACACAAAAAACCAAACAAGTCTAAGTTCAAGACTGCTTCACTCCAAAAGTGCTGTTCACTGCTTTAAACAAGTTGATCTGACATTCTCAGCAAAAAAGCACAATCATATCTACACTGGCATATTCCCAAAGAACTCATGCCAACCCCAGCATTTACTTTGCTTGTTGAGTAATTCCACCTTACTTGGCATTTCAGAAATTCTTCTAACCAAATACAGCCACAGGTCAAATTATATTACCTACTCTTCACCTGCCATCATCCAATTTGCTGGATGAAGACTCGCTGAAAGACTGACTTATTTTCAGACATATTAAGCATTTTCATACAGTATGAAAATAATTCAAAGAAAATCTGCTGGGAAACATAAATGTAATGTATTTGACAAGCATTCCTTTCATCCAAACTGACCCATAAAAGCAGTTTATGAATGAAGCTATGGATAGTATTTGTTATTCCAAGAGAACATCTGCTCATTCCTCTATCACTAATTTCTATGGATTCTTTTAACCCAACAGAACCTGCAAAAGCCTACATAACTTCTATTTTTCATCATCTTCAACATAAAATAAATGATCTGCAGTTCCATTAGACATCCCTATTTCTGTTCCTAGGAATGAGTAAACTGAATATGCTCTGAAAAAAGGATAAACATTCAAGACAAGAAGTATTTTACTTACCACTTTTGAAAATAATCTAAGACTTTCCTATATTTCTTGAAGAAAATCAAGTCTGATAAGAAAGAAATTGTATGAGTTTATTAGAAAAGCAAATTCCAAGAGTTTCTCCTTAAGAATATATAATGTCCATACCTTCTGGCCTATATTCATTCAGATATGAGGACCATACATATAACCAGCTCAGTTCCAAGCAATACTTAATGTATTTGTCCTCCCAATATTTTTAAGAAGTTGGGAATAAATTATCATCTGGATTTTTTATGGGAACTGAGGCAATGAAAGGTTAAGTAACTTACTTTTGCTTGCACAGCAAATTGAACCAAGTGTAGAACTTACTGAGTGAATCTTACATACTCATACCTTAAACATTGCACTGCAATTCCCCAGTGCATAATCCTTCACCTTTTTGATAAGATACAAAACTACCCTTTTCACCTCAGCTTTTCACCCTACCTCTTGAGATCTTAACAGTCATCATCCCTGGTTCTTTAATTTCTACAACTACAACTGTCCCTGCAATATGAGATTTATTGTCCTCTGCTGCTTTTATTCCTTGCTTGAGGTCTCAAGTGCTGGTTTATAAGCACAAAATAATCAAATTATTCAAAGTCAGGATTAACACAGGGCATCTGATGTAACTATTTTTTTTGTTTAGTTCCTGAACCTCATACATTATTTGAAGGAAGTTCTTTCTTACCTTATATTGTGCAGAAGACACCCACACAATCAAGCCTTAGTTTTCAAAATGTTAAGAATTACTTTAAAACCTGAGGCAGTGCCCTATATTCTATTGTGACTTTAGAACTCACTCAGGGAGAAAAAAGATGTTTTGCCACATAACAGACTTTATTTTTTTCTTTTCATTAACAGGCCCATTAACTTGCTTAACTTACATAACCTTCACTGAATTAGCCATCTAATAAACATGAATAAACTGCACCTAAAACTGAGCAACATTAATGGACTTGCACTACAAGCATGAGTTCAGTGTAGGTGAGAGGTAGAGTATTTAGGGAGAACAGAACAGTGAAGCAGAGTGGCTTCTAATTCCACCCTTCACCTATTCATCTATTACTCTGAGGTTTTTGGTCACATGAGGAAGAAGCTCAGTTTCTGCTTAGGTAACCCAATGTCAGATTGAAGTAAATGCCACAAAGATAATGTAGCCTTAAAACCTGAGGTGAACACACAACATCCTCTGTTCAAGAAAGCTGATCTCTAATGATAACTGAACAATCTAAAAGCATACATTATTTAGATTGCCATTTAGTGTTCCTTTCCTAAACTAAAAAACACCAAGCTTATTTGAAAACTGATAAGATGAAAGAAACCAGGATAAGCTTCTACAAATTACATGGTGATTTTAACTCATTTACTCAGAAGACCACAGCATAGTAGTCTTTCTGAAACCAGAAAATCTCTTACTAATGACATGCAGAGACCCTAACTTTCCAGTACTTCAAAATAAGCTTAATTTCAACCTACTAGCTTTCAAACCAGAAAGAAAGAAAAAAAACCAGAAGAGATTAAGTAGAACAGGTTAGACGTTATCTTGCCAACACTGACAAGATCAGACAATAAATAATAATCAAGAAAAACCTGATAGAGTGTTTTCAAAAATTGTTCAAGAGTGCTCAAGAAGGAACAATTTAATTAAAACAGAAACACTTCTTTTGTTGACCTATTTTTTCATTCTGAGATTCCTCTGGGATGACCTATACAACAGTGATTTTTTGCTGGATCTCTACATCCAGTGGACACCATGCACAATCCCAAAGTCTGTGAAAGATGACAAAGAAAAGATACCACATATACATTTTTACATCAAGCATAACCAGCTATGTTTTTCCTCTCCCAGGAAATCCATAATGTGTTGGAAAATACCAGCCAATGTACTCCTGGAGTTTTCCAATAATACCAATTTCAATTATGCCAACAAACTTGAATGGCAAATCTTAATGCTTTGTATCTGGACTTCAACCACCAACATATTTCACAAAAGATTTAAGCATTCAAACATTTTTTAACAATCTGGATTTCCATAACCACTCTTCTAAACTGAAAGAAGCTAAAGTTGATTTTGCTAATAGAAATGCAAATAAAAACACTACAGGAGACTAGTATTCTCTAGTTCATAAGAGCTTTAATGTTTGTTATTTAAACAACACACACTATATTTATGTCAACAACTTCTGACTGTCAATTGAATATTAAACCAAGAAAAAACTGGTTTGCAGCCTCTGATACTGTGATTCCAGGCTGGAAAGATCTCGGGTATAATTTTCAGCCAGACAGCCAAGGACACCAAGAGTTGCAAAAAAGATCTGTTTCAGTTGTAAATGTTACTTTCATACAATTCTTATTTCACTCCTGGCAAACCACTTTCTACTGTCTGTTATTTGCTATGTTCACTGAAATAGACAGGAATTTTCTAAAAAACAGAATTTCCAGGAAATAAACTGAGTGAAGTACTTTCTTTTCCTCTGAACTTTATTTAAGAGAACAAAGCTGGCGTGCTCAGAGTGCATCTGTGGAAGATTTATACCTGTGTATCTATCAGCTTTCCCATTACTAGACTTATCATCAGCTGATTTCAAACACACTTAACAGCAGGATGATTTCAGGATTGGGTAACTATATCATGCCCTCTTTTGTCTTTTAAATTAGAAATGAGGAAATACCAATCAAATGTGAAAGATTATGCCACAGTGACACAAACCAGCTCCTTACACAGATTCTCGCTGATACAGGAATTGAGAAAGGAGAAGCCTTCACGCTGACCCACAAAAGCCTCTATCATGAATGGTCATGTTGATGGAAAGGTGACAGAAATCAGATTAATTTGTTACTGACTTCAGCAAGCTTTGGGTCAAACCTGCATCCTTCAAAGGGAGTTAATTTTTGTCCTACTCATTTGAAAACCAGAAGTGGTGTTACAGGGATAAGTGTCATTAAAAAGAATACTTAAAATCTATCAGTTAGATTATCTGGCAATACTCATTATCAATATATTGATAGTAGCAGTACTGAAACATGGCACTGAGAATTTCTGTGTATCTATAGACTGCCTGACCAAGAGATGAGGGCATCAGTTCCCATATACATGAAGAGCTTTTTATATCTGCTCTGTCACAGAGCTGAAGTAACCAGTTGGCAACATCAGTCATCATGCACAGCAACTATATAAACAGATGGTGACAGAAGGCCTTTAAAGCTAATAAACATAAGCACAACCACTTTTCATGGCGATAAAAAATATTTACTCATGAAGTAGTTATCAGAATTTATTCAATATTTTGATTTCAGCAGCAGAATTATTAAGTGAAAAGCTCAGAAAACTTCTCTGAACCACTGAGGGCTTTCCCAAGTAACTTTCACTTATGAATCCCTGTCAAATTCACATCCTAAATAATGGGCTAATAGATCTATTATCAGAATTTTGAAATAAGAATGGTATCTTGTCACAGAAGTTCTGGAAAGGTAAAAAAAAATAACAAAAAACAACAAAAAAAAACCCCCACCCAAACAAACAAACACACCCAAACCCAAAAAACCAAAAAAACCCCAAAAACTTCTGTTTGATTAAATAATAAATTTACGTATTATTTTGCTCAGCTACAGATTATTTTTGTAGCAATGCCTCAAGTAAGAAAACAAGACCCACTTTAGCCTAGTCCCTACTAGGCTAGACCTAGAGAACTTCCTACTTTACTTGCACAATTACGAGTTTCACTCCCTACTTTTACAGTGCTATAGACAAGCAAAAATATTACTATTTACAGATAAGAAAATGCAGCTTATTACTTGAACTTAGCAGTCAGGAAAAACTTTGATTTAATGCAAAGTAATACATAAAAGCATTAAATAATGTACCACAGGTACTTAAGCATTTCATTAGTGAGACAAAGTATTGAAAGGTTTAAAGCCTTTATCTCAACACAAAATAATCTGAATACCTCTTCTCCAATTTTGCAACATTGCAGAAAGCACATCTGAAATTTGCAGCATGTGCAAATTTACTTCTGCAGCCTGCCTGGAAAACCAACAATTTCAGGTTCGTTTTTATTACGGGAAAAGCAGTAAACAAAGAAAATGTACAAGTCAGCTCTCTAGATTGGCTATGGCTCAACACAGGTGAAGTTATTTATAGAGAAAAGTCTCTAAACCAATAGATCTCAGTATTGATAGCTAACAGCAAAAAGGCTTTTAATAAGCCTTGGTCTCTGATTGGTTGTAAACAGATGACTGAAATGAAGATTTCTAGTTAAGCGTTCATTTGGTAGAAGTGCTCATATAGCCAGTCACAAATTAAGGGGATCTTCTGGTATTCGCCTAATTCATGTGCTGCGTGTAACAGCATCTTACAGGGACAGCCCTCCAGCAACACTGAAGCCAAGCACACATCCTGGTTCATTTCTGTTACATCCTTGGCATAAAAAGGGAAGAATATAATCAAGAAATATGGCACTTAGAGTACAATTTAATCACTAATTTGGAATTAAAATTAATTGGAATTAAAGTTAATTACATTCACTATTTCTTAGACTCTTTAATCTGTAGTATATTTGTTTCATTAAAAAATACATCTTTGAAAGAACAAATGCTGTATCAAGATTACCTTCCATTACTCTGGAGACTGAATGCTGGTACATCTTCCTACACATAAAGAAACTGCCATCTCTATTTCCACATCCTATGCCAAAACTAATTAGACATGAAGTTTTTACTTTAAAGCATTGGGAAGGTGAAAAATTAAACCCATGAGCTTGAGAACATCTCAAGCTAAAGATCTGGAAAATAATTGGATTTCTATTTGGCACTATTTTAGTACATTTTCCCACAATATGCAGGCAGCTCCCATGCAGGAGGATTTCTGTGAAGTCCTACACACTTGCTGCTCACCTGCATCTCCATTTAACACAAATGCACAGGATTTTAGCCAAGAGGCATATCAATAGTACTACACTTACATTCCTATCAGATTCACATCCTCACATTCACTCAGAAAGTATTCTTCAACTGTCCAAAGATCTGTTGATTCAGAAACTGAACAGTTTCTGCAGCAGTTTGGGGTAAGAAAATAACCCCAGCTCTCACCTATTTAGTTACACTACCAAGGTCTACATAAAACAGTACAGCACAACATCTAAGCAAAGAAAAAAAGGCCTTTTTTGGCAATTTATGGTGAAATGAGGAAGGGAAACAAATGCTCATATAAGCAATTCAAAAGCAAACAACTTGTTTCAATTTTTATTTGGAATTTATCTCAATCAATTCTTTAAGCAAGGGGTAAGAACTGTCAAGTGCATCATGCAGTATGTCTCACAACTTAAAATGATATTTTCTGAAACAACTGTAATTGCATTTTCCGTTTATTTCAAAAGCAATTTTGTCTTCCCAGAAGACAGTTTACCACAGAAAGGAAATGGTCCTCTGTACAGATGAACTTTTCTCCTGAGTGTGTTGTCTAATGGAGGCTCAAACTCTGCACCAGAGGCAACCCCAGGGTTACCCTGGATTTGAAGGGCTCGGGCAGAGAAGGGAAGAGTTATCCAGAGCCCTGGGAGGATCCCTAATTTGCAGCTTCTCTGGTCCTTCTCATCTGCTCTGGTCAGCTGTTAAGAGAACTGGGATGTAAACTGGGAGTAGCTATCCTAGTTTCTGAGGGAATTCAGCACCAGTACACCCTGGGAATGTTTTAGCCCAAATAGCTAGTACTTCAAATAATATAATGGATTAAAGCAGGAAGTATTTGATTCTTGTCTTAGATCCCTTTTCTCAATAAAATCTTAAAATCTGACACATAGAAAATTACTCCTCCTGCTATGAAATTGCTGATATACACCTTAAAACAGCAGATTGCTTTAGGAAGGCACAACACAGTATTTATTATTGTTCTTATCTCTAATAAAAATAATGTTAAAGATTATATATAGGATGTTTTAGAAACAAATTAAATCAAGCTGTTTGTCTTCTTCAGTTATACTTCAGAGATTTTAAACAGAAACTGATACCTGTCATGTACACACAGTTGAAAATTACCTTGCTGCAAAGTCCATGAATCATACAGACAGTTCCTACCACACAGGTGTTGAGTTTTCTCTACTTATGTCTCACTTCAGATGGACCAAAACTTTGTATGAAATTAATGAAGTTAGTGAAACTTCTGGTTGTGAAGACAAAAAAAATTACCTTTTAATCCACCCCAGTGGTGTTTTTATTCTTTTTTACTGATGCTACTCAAATGTGAGTCTTCTGGTGGCACCTCACATGCTATATGAAAGTAAAGAAGATACAGCTCCTCTTTTATTATCGCAATTACCACTTTCATGCCTGCTAGAATTCATTCTGAAGTATGCCATTTTTAATTTCCTCCAGCAAACTGATTTTGATTCAACTGCTTAGCACATAAATACTCGAATGGAGGACACAGATAGTGTAATAACTCCTGCCGCGAGAAAGGATGAATCAAACAGAAATACGGTGCAGACTTGCTGAGTTTGACAAACTGCCTGTAAATTGTACACATTATTTCAGTTATAGGAACATACAAAATAAAACTCCCTAATTATCTTATCTCTTACAATATTTAAAAACTAAGAAATTTAACATGCTGATTTAGTTATTCTCAGCTTTCAATGCACAGCTTGTTAAATGTTTTACTGTAATGCAGTCTTGTTTAGAAAGGAGGGTAGGCATGGTACTGTCATTGCTTCAAATACAGCTGTGTGACTGAGACCCCGGAGAGACCCACGTGGTTCTCACATTGCCATGTCCCATGCTCAGTCTCAAATACATCCACATACATGTGCTACAAACAGCCTGACACTGCAAGCAGCTGATAATTGAGTGTGCTCGTAAATCAGAGAGAACACAGCTGAAAGCAGGATAGGAGTTAAGCACATTAACCTTAAGATCTACATGCTTGAGCAAACCAGCTAATCACATTCTTCATTTAACCTCTGTGTTTGTGCAATGATATTCCAACCTACAGAACAAGGCGGAAGTAATTACCTGATAAGGACTAATTGCTACAATACCTCTCACCACCTTCTTTCCTTATGCATTTACAAAATATTTTGTACAGAAATTGAGCTCTAGCTAATGAGAACATGCAGATGACTGAAGTAGTAGCTCAAAAATATGAAGACTGAGAACAGTGCAGTTCTGTGAACTGAAAATTAACACCAAAACAGAAGTTTTCCACAAACCACCTATACTACGGACAGAAAACTAAATCAGTATGCTTGTTTCTGAAGCCCTGTGTGAACATCCAATGAACAAACCAGCTTTTTTCCCCCCGTATCACTATCAAGGATCTTTGTTCTCTAGACCACAATTATAAACCATCCTCATTACAGATTAAGCCAGCCTTAATAGAGGTCCGGACTTAAGAGAATTTCAGATTCTTAGAACAAAGAGCAATATCAAATCAAGATAAAAATTGAGCATCAGATGTCTGAAGAGTTTATGTGAGTTAAAGAATCTGTGACTAATCTCCCTGCTGACAAATACACACAAAAAGTTAAATAACTTTCCCACAAGCCCTGCAGCACAGCCCATAGTGGTTTAAGAGATTCCCACAGTGATAAAGCAACTTCCTGGTTATTCCTGTCTTAGGGGCACTGATCTCCCACAAGACTAAAAAGAAAAAAAAAGCCACAGTATTTTCCAATTAGCAGCCCAAACCGACAGAAAATTAACAAGCCACTTAATTCTTCTAAAATGAACCTAGTTCAATAGTACAGCACACTCTCTCATGTTCTGAAAGCAAATCTTACACAGTTTAAAGAAATATTCTTAAGAGATGTTGCCTGAGCTACACTTAAAAAATGGACCTGAATGGACTAAGACCCAGCAAAATGAAAAACAGTCGAGGAAACAAAGTAGATAAATCTCAAGGTCTTTTCCAACCTCAGTGATTTAACGGTGCTATGAAAGCAGCCATGTTGACAGCTTTACTCGAAGCCTCTGTCCCCTCTCGGCAGGGCAGTCACATAAACACCCGTGGAAAAACTGTATTCCCCCACAGGTTCCTTTCCCTGTGAGCGCTGAACGCTGTGTGAGCACGCCCTCACTTGCACCGTACTTGCGCTAAGAGAAACCTCGTTTTTCACGCGGCTGAAGGGCGGCACCTGAAGGCTACTTGCCCCAGGCTCTTCACAGGCCGCCGCGCACCCAGCCGGCGCAGGGCCCCGCGGGCCGGGTGCTGTGGCAGCGGCCGCGCTCCCGGCGGGGCGGGCGGCGGGCCCGGCCTCACGGGCGGGAGCAGGAGCGGGAAGGGGAACGGGAAGGGGCGGTGCGGCGAGTGCGCACTGGGCAGGAGCGGCCCGGCCCGGCCCGGCCCCGCCCGCCGCGCCCCCTCCCCTCCGCGAATCCCGCCGGGGGCGGTGCGGGGCGCGAGGCGCAGGCGCGGTCGGGAGGCGCGGAGAGCTCCCGCCCTCCGCGCCCTGTGGGCGCGCCGCCCCCCTGCAGCCCGCGTTTAAAGGCGGCGGCGGCGGCGCCCGCTGCCTCCTGTGACAGCGGCAGTGCCGCTTCGATCTTCACTTCTGGCGGCTGCCGCCATGTACCGCTACTTAGGGGAGCTGCTAGCGTCCCGCCTGGCCGCCGGCTCGGTGCTGGCGGGCGCGGAGCCGGGCGGGCCGGCGGCGGCCGGAGGGGCAGTGGTGGCGGCGGCGTGGGGCGGGGGCCGGTGTCCCCGGCGGCACTACTGTGAGGCGGCAAAGAAGGAGGACGACCCCAACTTCTTCAAGATGGTGGAGGGGTTCTTCGATCGCGGCGCCAGCATCGTGGAGGACAAGCTGGTGGAGGGGCTACGCACCCGCGAGAGCATGGAGGAGCGGCGCCACCGCGTCCGCGGCATCCTCCGCATCATCAAGCCCTGCAACCATGTGCTCAGCGTCTCCTTCCCTATCAAGCGCGACAACGGCGAGTGGGAGGTGATCGAGGGCTACCGGGCGCAGCACAGCCAGCACCGCACGCCCTGCAAGGGAGGTGAGAGCCGCCGCCTCCCTGGGCCCGCGGAGGGCCGGACCGCCGTGCCCCCGGCCAGCCCCCCCCGTCCCGCCGCGCCCGCTGCCCGTCCGGCCAGCGAGGGCAAGCGGCTGTCTCCCCGTACCCCCCGTGGTATCCGATAGCCGAGGGAAGGCAGGCGTAGGGCGGTTCCTCCGCAGCCCTTCAGCGCTCCGCTGTCCCGGCCCCGCGGGTGACACCCGGGCCAGCTCCGGTGCCGGGTGTCGCAGCTGCCGGTCGGGCCTTCGCCGCACCCACCGCCGGTCCGGCCCTAGGCATGGCGAGGAGAACCCCCGCCTAATTGTAGCCCGATGTGACTCAGACCTCGATAGTGTTTGTAGGAAAACGCGGGCGCACAATGCTAGAAGTGCCTGCTCGAGTCGAGAGCTGGAGGAGCCACTGTCCCTTCATACTCAGTCTTCTGTGTTCGCGAAAACCTGGTACTCACACAGAAAACATCTGTAGAGAAAAATAACAAGTTAACTGTGTTTCTCGTTACCGGCTGGATACATAGTTAGACAAAAGTGATTTTTCTGGAAGTAGATCCCTCAAGGTAGGTAGGTGAGACCAACGACATGCCGAGGGACCGGGAGGGTGAATCCCTCTGGAGCTAAGCAGGGCTGGGCTCATGGGATCGGCCGTCATGTCAGAGGAATCAGAGTCCCTTTTAGTCTGGGATAGATAGCATCTCCTTGAAAAACAAATACAGATGTCCTTCAGCATAACTTACTCAAGAGCTCTGATGTTTGTGGACATTTGAGTGTTGGAAACCATTTCAGGTCTGTGCCTCAAACCAGAGCTTCTGTAGTCTGTAAACACATTTTTTTTTCAGTGTACATCAGCTTTATGGTAAATAATGGTTACAGAAAGCAAGTGATTTCTTATAAATTAAGTCCTCTGACTTCAAGACTAGATTAGGAAGGGTGTTCCTAGGTAAATGTGTTTGTGAGAATCAGTTCAGCTGGTATATATATATGACATGAGGATTTCTCTCTGCAGCACAAATAGTGTGTCCTGTTAATGTGATTCCTAACATTCCAAAATCAAATAGCTAATGAGTTTCCTGTGACATGATAAATTCTTAGCCAAAAGAGGCTAACTCAACTTTTGGTTGTTTACTTGAAGCAAGAATTAGCATCAGACTTAGTTGTAGCTGAAGTTGGGTGTGGCTGAAGCTTACTCTGTGTGAATCTATGCCATTGCTGTAATTTTTTTTTAAATCCTGATGGATATCACACTGCTGTTGTATCACTGCTTCAGTTAAGTTACTCTTTTCTGCTGCTTGCAAAAAGTCCTTTGCTGTACAGCCTGTGTTACTCTTAAGATCCTGCTTGCATAACAAAATGCAGTCCAGTGGCAAATTAAGTAATGAAATAATATTGATATACGATAGCTTCTAATATTTCACATTAGTATTGCTCCTAAGTGAAGGAACTAATGTTTATGCAACAAATAATTATAAAATGCACTGTATGTGAACAAACCCCACCAGCTGGGTTGGGTGATTGGACACTCTCTGTTCTGATACCTAAATTACTAAATCCTCACCAGAATTTCTTGATTTTCAGTGGCATTTGTTATGCCTGTCTGCACTCACGCTGGAGCACTTATAGGCAATTGAAAATGACAGCTACAGAAAGGAAGTCTCAGTAGTTTGTACTTTTCTTGTGTTGCTCCCCCACCCCCTCTGAATTTAGGGAAGGAATTGCAAATGATATTTCCTTTCCATTCTTAAACACAGAGATCATGAATGGATTTCACCTTCTACTGCTCTCTAGGAATTTGCTCACTATCAGGTGACAGATCTGAATTTGTAGTAAATTTAAATGGGATGCATGATAAGCATAGATCAGTTGCTTGAAACCTGCTATGAAAAAGGTGTGAGGAAGCAGAACATTTCTACTTTAATGACAAAGGCGCAGTAAAGGTATTTCTGCATTTATAGTACATTTGATCCGCCTGAAATTCACCAACAACTTGAGCTTTTGTCTGAAAGGCTTTTTTGAACTAGAATCTTACAACAGTCCACAGGGATAAAAGCACAAAGTCCAATGAAATACAACTCCAAACTCTATATAATGGTATGAAATAGGGAAGCTTGCTGAAATGAGTGTCCCACACACTGTGGACCCCAGAGTCCAATGCAAGTAATTAACACCATCAAGGAACAGCAGGGGACATACGGCTCCCTTTTAAAAGAAGGGATGAGTTAACAAGTGGAAGGCTTGCAAAGACGTTGGGAAGAACACAGTTTCCACATCGTTTCACATGCAGAATTGTGACCTTAACATTTGTGCTTCCTAAAAAGTAAACTTTGATAAAACAAGGTTACTTGTTTTGCACTTTTTAATTTTTTATTTTTTTGAGTGTGTGTGTCCTTGCTACTAAGAAAGAAATGGTTATTTACTAGAATAGTTGAGTTTAGTTACTGTTAGGTGATTGCTAGCAAGTGGGGATGCTTTGCTGTGTCTATTCTTTCAAGCGGCATTGTGCTTTAAAGGCTCATATCTCTTGGGGTTTATGTAAACTGAAGGATAAGAGATGCTGGTTACAGAATATTAAATACTGTTCTGTATGCAGATTAAACAAATGATCAAAGTACACTTTAAGATTCAAGTCGCAAATGTAGGAGTACAAAAGTTTTTTGGTCTTTTAAAGCTTGTCCTCTTTTAATTGTTCCTAATTTTTTCAGTACATTCATACCAAAATACTTCATTAGCGATTGTATGTTACTTCTGCATGCCTTTCTGTTTATAAGGGCATTTACAGATTTAACCATGAACTAATCAAGAATTTTAAAATCTTGATTTAAATGCCCTAGTCTTGGAGACAGCTGAATTAATCAAAGAAAGAGTCTAAATAAACATTTTAATTATAGGCACTTTAGCAGCACCTTTTTATTTCTACTAAATATTTGTAGTTAACAGTATAACATGATATTTCTATCTGAGATGTCAATTTCTTTGCCTGCTTATTCTCTTCTGGAGTGAAACCTCAATCTCAGTTTGGTGTTCCAGCCCAGATATGAAAACTGCCAGACTTTAAATGCAAGGTTTATCTTTATAAATCTTACATGTGCAGGCAAATGATATCTGCTAGCACAAACCAGCAGTTCCTTGACTGGTAGTCCTTCACCTCCTCTGTGCTGGTTTCTCTTTTGCCTGCAAAGTAGGAATACCTCAGCAGAGTGAATGCCATGAGAGGACTGCTTTGAAAAATCAGGTCCTGAATGCATGGATGACTATGGCCTGATACAGCTGCATGAGGGAAAATCCAAGATCATCAGCCTTACATTTTTTCTGTATAGGCAAACTCCTACACCATGGTGAGAAACTTGACTGTCCTATTTCTATTCAAGAAGTACAATGCTCTTAATACCCTAATTCTAACAATCAAAAGCATTGTTAATAAAAGGAGAATATTTAAAGGCTTATCCTACTTTCCTCTCTCCCCCAAAAGCACATGTAAGAACACAAGTCAGCTTGGTTGTGTTGGATGTAGCTGTCGTTACATAGCAGTGCAGGTGACTCTTCATTGGGTGAAGAAAAGTGCTTTTCTGGAAAAGAAGCATGAGGTACTGAAGTATGCTTTCTTTTCAGTTTACAACTTCTGGTGGCTTTTTACCTTATGGAGAGAACCCAGAAATAACACTTCTTGTTTAATTTTGTGGTGCTTACCAGTTTAATTGTTGTAGAAGTTAATCCTTAATTCTGCTTTGGGGGTTGCAAACTCCTGCAACTTGAGAAGGTGGTGATTCTTTTTCTTAGCAGTGCTTCTCTGCTGTACTTTAGGAATCTTTACAGAACAGTCATAAATATCCCCAAGTGGCAGATCTTGCAGTATGTCCAGCATGCAAATCCAGGTTTTAAGGACACCGTTTTCTGCAATGTAACTTTTTGCTAGAAAGGAAAAATCAGTTAGATGCCTCCTCATCCCACTGAGAATATGGAATAAGCAGTTTTCTTGTGTGTTGGAACTCGGGTTGCTTACGCTCCACGTGTAGTATTTATACAACTGGATTGATGCTGCCTGGTAGCTGAAGTAATGCTGTGGGTCACATCACTCTTTCCTTTGCTGATGTGGTGACTTGCATGCCAGTGGCCAGTACTAACAGGAAACCACAGCTGCTCTTGTTCACTGCACTGACAGCTGCCTAAAGAAGTAAAACAAACCAAATAGGGTACAGGAAATGAGATGTCTGAATACAGATGACTTTGTTGGAAAGTACTCTGGCAGCTCCTACTTAAAATAATAAATTCTAAATAATTTCATCAGGTTCTATGAAAGGTGTAGAACTGGTTAAGCTGCTTTTTATGTGGTTGCTGATGGCTGTTTATCATTAATTGGTCAGTTTTAGAAAACAAAATAAACTTAATGAATTTTTACCTGCTTAGTAGAATGGAAGTGATTCCATTCTTGTTAGGCAGCATTTACTATGGAAATAATGCTGTTAGGTGGTTTTGAAACCTTTTCAAGCCTTTCCATGTTAATCAACTGTCCAACAAGTCTGTTATAAGTGAAAGCAAATGAATCAGAGCTGGAAACAGCCTAACTTTTGTTTGTGCTCACCCAAATTGCTGTAACCAAGTCTCAGCTGCTTCCTCAGTTCCGAAAGTCTTTAAAACCATCCTTAGATCTGGACTAGATTTAGTATAACTTTCATTTACAGAGGAATTTTGCAAAGCTTTGTCAAACATAACTTCAGAGTTCACTCTTTTATGTGAAGACAAATGAGTCTTACTTGTTAAGTTGACTTGGAGGTGAATGAATTTGATTTCCTGTGTGGTGCTGCCTTGGCTGGTTAGTGGAAGGAGCTATTCTGTGCTACAAAACTTCCCTGTTGTCTGGTCTTGGCTGCTTTTATTCTGCCTATCAGGATTTATCCTTCTCTCTTGGCTCATGAGTTCATATTAATGAGTTTCTTACAGCATAAGGTGACTTTTATTCATGCCACCCTTGCCGCAGTTTTCCAATTGCAGAGGTCCAAGGCTGGCACTGATCTCAGTGCCCAGTCACAAAATACCCTCTGCTGCAGACATTATTGTGTTGAAAACGATGTACATACCTGATGATGGAAACCTTACTTGCAAAAGAAAAACTTGAACATGTAGGACTTGGACCAGTACAACCTCATGTGCTGTCTCAACATTATTTATTCCTTTTCTAAGAGGGTAAGGAATAGTGCTGTAAGGTATCTTGGAATCAGCAGAGCTGTTTATCTTGGGGTTGAAATAATGGCTTTGCTTTTTTTTAAGTCATGCATGGGTGAAAGTTAAGAGCTTGTGCCTTTGGCCTGGGGTCTTTCGAGTAAGACATGGAAATGTACCCTATGGACCATGCAACAGATAGAACTATAACATGGACCATCTGTAACCTGAAATAAACCTTGGAAACTGGTCTAACTCCAAAGGAGTGTGAGAGTTTTTTGGTGGGGGAAAAAAGGTAATTAGCCTAGTTGTGATAATGCTTCCAGTGTTATAGCTAAAACTTACATGAGTGCCTTACTTGCATGGAATCATTAAGACTGGAAAAGACCTCCAAGATTGAGTCCAACCTTTGACAAATTTTCATAGGCTTCTATTCTGTTTTTGTAGTTGATCTAACTTCACAATTAGTGCAACAGGGGATATACATTTAAATTGCAAATTAAAAAAATAAGGAAAGAAATGTATGCCTTGTCTTTTACTCTTTTAATATGCAAGTTGTAATGTGAACCATATCAGATTTGTTTTTACCTTTGATATTCTTGTAAAAGGCTATGCCTTGCTCTTTTCACTGTGAATCTTTTTAGTCTCAGCTTTTTCATATAATCAGTTCATACCATTGCTGTGGTAGCCAGCTTTGTCCTTGATCTTAAATAGTTGTTTTCCCTTGCTACTGTTGGCTCTTTGTCTATTTATAGAGAGATCATACCTCTCTCAGCATTGGGCTTTCTGCATAAACACGTGTTGGGGAGAGGAATCTCCTGTGTGATAGTCTCCCTCCTGTTCTCTGGGTGATCCTAGCAAGCACTTCTTTGTTGCATGAATTGCAGCAGCTCCATCTTGTTAGGAATTAGACTCTTAGGAGGAGCATGGAATTTGCCTGCCTCATGTCAGCACTGTGGTGGCTTCTTGTTTTGTGGCTCCTATGGCATTTGGACAGCCAGGGCCAGCTTGTGTGTTCTTTCCCCCTCTGCACAACCCCCCCTCCACACTTGATAATAATATCTGGGTGGAAGCAGTTTACTGTATCTCCTGGTTTCTGTCCTTGTTACTGCAGTGTTGAGTGCACTTTAATGAGTGACCGAATCCTTTAATCAGGGCTGAGGTAGTTCTGTAGGTGAGAGACTTCATAGCCAGATTCTAAGTGCATAAATTCACATCCTATTTGCTTGCCTGGTAGTGTACTAAATTTGCCATATTCACATTTAAAACACTAAATCTTATCAATGCATCATAGGTAATTTTTGAATAGAGAAAATTCTTGCCTTTTCTCAGTATGGATTGAAATAAACATATATTTTTGAACTTATTTCAAGTGCAGCTTCTTAAAAACATACAGTAAGTGTTATACTGAAGTATTCTGTCTGAGTACCCATGATCAATTTATACATACTGGTGCTTAAAGCAGAACAGTGGGGTGTCTCTATAGAAGAATGTCTGTCCTGCCCCAGCTTTGTAGCTGTCTAGTGCTGTGTAAGAAGAGATAAATATTTTTATCTCCTCTCTTGGCAGTTAGTGAATTGAATTTAGGAATTAGTGGTTCTTGCTGCTGATTGGTGTACAGTGTTCTTGTTTTCCTGTACTGAATTACTCATCTTGCTTTGTTAGGTTTATCTGGAATTTCTTTGTCTTCAATAACTACAAATTGGTTGCTGTGCTGTTTACCACACTTTCCAAATGGTTAAATAAGGCTCAGCAGTTTCCTTCTTGGGAAGGTTGGAATGTTTTTCTGATTGCTTTTCTAGAAAAATGTGTGTGTTCTAAAAGAGTTTATTGCTTGGATGATATGTCCCTACTGAGTTAGGTGTCAGTGAATACTTAGTTTGATGGTAGTACAATCACAATTGCACTTATGTACTTACCAAACATGAAAATATTATACATAATCCAGAGTTGAAACATTAAGGAGCTGGGACTGATTCATGGATTTTGCAGAATACATAGATGAGCTTCTATACTGAAACTCCTTCAGACTGTGGACTTAAGCCTTTGGACAGGGTCAGGCAAGCTGCTAACCCACAGAGCTGCTGCAGAACCCAGTGTTGCTCGTTGGGAGATTAACAGGCCTGTAGTCAGTCCTAGAAACTTCCAAAGGAGATCATGACATCTGTGGTGCTGAGTGCTGTATGGGTAGTGTTGGATAGCTGCTGCTCTGGAAGGCTTCTTTTGATGAGCAAGCACTTTGCAAACAGAGGTGAGCAGAACAAATGAACCATATTAACAGGAATTGTCATCTGTAAAGGACCCAAATTAGTTCCTAAGTTCACAAGAGCATGAGAACCAGAAGAAAACACTAAAGTCAACGCAGGACAAAACTCTTGGTTAGGTATTAATACTTTAGATGGAGAAGCAAATGTGTTCCAGGTTCTGGGGAACTTGAAAGACTTACTAAGATTTGCAAGATATTTAGTACAGGAGGAGTAGTTTACCAAGTGTTTTGCTTTGAGCCGTTGCTATGGCAACTGTTTGGGGTTTTTAAGAGACTTTGTATACCTCATGCTCGTTAGTAGTGGGGGCACATGGAGGTACTACCATTTAGGATCACTGCACAAGAAGCTTAGAAAATAGTGACACGAACTTCCCCAAATAGATTTGTAGGCGTACTAGAAAGGCAGTAGTCATCCTGTTGTGGTGGCTCTGTACACCACATTTTCTAAGGAAGTGTAATAAACACACTTAACGTTACAGAACATACTGAAATCTGTACAATGCAAAATCTAGTAGGATGTATAACCAGTTTTCTTGGAAATCGAGGTCTTTGTTATGTGTATTGTTAGTACGCCCCTTGCTACAAAATGATAACATGATTAAAATGATAACTGACTGCTGTTGCTATAGAACCCAAAGTAGCCTTGCTGATAAAAGGACTACTTTGATGTGAAGAGGTAACTGACTGAAGTATAATATTTCCATAATGCAGATCATAAAAAAAAGTTTTAAAAGCATAGACACTGTAGTGTAGTGATAAAACCTTCTCTTTTTACTGACCAATGCTAGAAATTTAAGTGAAAACATTTCCTCATTTAGAAGCCTTTGTGCTTAGAGAAACAAAGTCACTCTTAGCATACTGTTTAACTTCTTAGGGCGTGGTAAGTAAGGAGAATTCTCATCTAGAACAAGAATTCATATGTTTTCCAATGAAAAGTATTTTCCATGGCCATGAGTCATACTGTAACTTGAGGCTTCCTTCAGACTATTTTTTTGTAGTAGTTTGCTGTAAAAGGCACAAGTTTCCAGAGACATACTGCGTGGGATTTGCCAGGGTTTAAAAAAATTGTAATCTTGCTACGTAACAGTGACTTTGTTTGCTTTTATGTAGTGAGAACCTTAAAAAAAAGCCAAAAAACCAAACCCAGTATTTTATCTCTGCATATGGTCCATTTTTAGGCTCAGGCTATTGAATGCATAGTAACACTGCCAAAAGAGTCACACAAATGCGTGGCAATACTCCTGCCAATTTAGGAAGCTGTCAAACTAAATTTCAATGATGTCCAAATAGAATAAAAATTAAGTAAGTCTTTTATCTTTGTGCATCTGCTTGCAGATGGAATGTACAGCATTTTCAGATGCCTGCTTCTCATCAGTCTTAACAGCTTAGCACAAATAACTTCCCTATCAAGAGGTGGCCTTCCTGTAGAGTAATTCCAATTCCTGGAAAACAGTAACTGGCTGAATTGTAAAAAGGAATGAAATATTAGCACATCTTACATGTTATGTACTCCTATATGTTATATGTACTCCTTATATGTTATGTATGCCAGGGAAGGGAAAAATTCATCACACCTGTCAGAGAACCTGGGTTCACACCTGAACTTCACCTAATGAAAGATTTTACCACATTAATTAGAGAGGACTGACCAGTAAAGTCAGCACAAGTCTCAGAATTGACTGATCTTCCACTTACAAAGATAAAGCCAGCAGTCAAACTATTTTAATTGCAGCTGTTTAAAAGCCTGGAAAAGGAGTTAAACCGTATTCAGAAGTACAAAGTTGCGCAGAAGATAACAGTTTTGGCTTCAAGTCCAAAAATTTTCTGTTTTCTGGTATGTGTACATGGCTGACAGATAGCCCCAAAACTAACAAAGTACTGACAGGCTTTCAACTGAGCTGCCTTTTTCCCTATTTACCTTGACATGAAAACTTAACATTTATTACATCAAAGTTTGTGGTAGTCCTTGATTGTAATACAAGGAACCAGAGATCTAACTTTTTGACATGCACTGGCGTGAGTACATGCACTAGCTACTGTCCTGCTACTTAACTACATTCTAGTTAAAGTGCTGCTTGTTTACCTCTTCAGATGCTGTCTTCAGTATGATTTGCAGAAGAGGCTTTTCCCTCTCTTTTTGTATTTTGCTTCTCTCTTTAAACTGTACAAGATAATTATCCCAAACTACTTAGTCTCCTTGCTGCTTCTCACATATCAATAAATAACATTTTGCATGCCTGCAGGAGTACATTTATAGCAAAACTGCTTTTGTATACACAGCTTGGACGTTTAAATAAGTATATGGGTTGAATAAATACACAGTGATCTAGTTCAGCTGGGGGTGGAGGGGCAGAGTTCACTTCTGGCCAACATAGGCTGTGACTCCAAACTTGGCTGGCTTGAGCAATACTCAGATGAGACCTGTCCCCAGAGTACCTGCTCAACCAAGAGGGAATGATTTCCTCAAGCAGGACAGACAGTGCCATAGGTAGTGCTTATTCTTGCTTAGAGCTTGACAGAAGGATAATTGCTCCTCTGAAGGATCAATCTAAGACATATTAAAAAAAACCCAACACATTTATGTTCTAACTTTGGTCTTTTGGGCTCTGATAGGTTCTGCTTAAATTTTGAATATTACTTCTGATGAGAAGGTTATTGAGAGCTCAGACATTAACTCCTTGCAGCTATCTAAGTCAGAAACTACTTAGTTTGCTTTTGGAGACCACCCTTCCCCCATGTACACAATAAATTTAAATTCTGTTCTGCAGAGGCATGGTACTTTCTTTTACTGATTGAACTCACATAAGAAAGCAGCACTTGGCCCTCAGCTTTATTTGAGCAGCACTTAGTTCCTTTGAAACTGGGATTGTTTCCAGAGCATTCAGGAATGGCTTTCATAGCAGCACAGTGCTTTAGTTTGGGTAATGTATGCTGGCCTTTTTTCACTCCTTAGAACCTGAATATGGTCTTCTCTTTACATAATAGGAAATTTGTGGTGCCATGTTCTGGCATCTAAGGGACACTCTGTGCCTGCTACAAACCACCGTGCAACTTGGCTGAGCCTGCAGCCACAGATTTGGGGAGTAGAGATGGGAATAATAAATTATTCATGGCTCTGTTGTATGCTTAGTTAAGTAGGAGAAGCTTGGATGGAAACAAACATACAGCCATAGGGCCCTTTTGGCTGTGGCCACGTGACTTTGGGCACATGTTGATCTTGAACGTCATGTTTAAGCTTCTCTAGGTCTCTATAACTGCCCTGTCAGTTTGGTTAAATATTTCCTACCCAGTAGCTGTCTTCAGATACATGAATCTTAACTTTGAGTGCACTCAATTTATTGATCCATTTTTCAATTTTTTAGAAGACTGGTAAGAGGCAGGTAAGAAGTCTCCTTACCTTTGTATAACCATTTTTTACTCAGCTTTGAACTGCCTTGGGTGCTGGGCTTATCTATTCTGCATCTGAGCTGTTGCCAGCACACAACAAATTGAATTTGCATTTGTACCATGTGTCAGCATACACTTGCAGCCCTGCTGAGTGACTTGGAGCAGGGAATGCAGGTGTGGGCTGGCTTCCATGTGGATGTGGGATGGGTGGCCTGGTCTCACAAGCTCACTGGTGTAGGACTATTCCCTCAAAATGTTTTTAAAAAATTCAAACTAGCAGAGTGGTTTGTTGTGTTTTGTTTCATGGCTGTGCCTAGCAGCCAGGACCTTGATGCCAAGGCTTAGAACTTAACAGGAGATTGTATTACTCTATCAAAAAGACCTTGATTATAACCTGTACTGATAAGTTATGTTCAGGAAAAAAGTTAATCTTGTATATGCAGTGAATGAAGTTCAAAGCTAAAGATATTATGGAATGCTGAAGAGCTTTATCAGCCTCTTGAAAACTCTGCTCTTAGCTACCTGTCAGCTTGATTCATCTTCAGCACAAGGAATATTCACTTTTTTCCCTAAGGCTGGGTGCTGCCATTAAGCTGCTTCATAGAAAATGACTGAAGTAGTGAATTTCTGCTACATAAAAGATATTTAAGTAGGGAACAGGGTCTTGTTCTTTACCTCTTAGAGTAAATAAGTTGATAAATGACCTACTTGCACGTTAAAGATTGATGTAGAATTACCCTTCCCAATTTATAAATACTTATGAAGTTGTTTAATGAATTCCTATTTTTTCTCCCGTGTCTTTTGCAGGTATTCGTTATAGTATGGACGTTAGCGTGGATGAAGTGAAAGCCTTAGCGTCTCTCATGACATACAAATGTGCTGTGGTTGGTAAGTGTTCATTTTTCAAGCAAGATTCCAATCTTAAGTTTCAATCAGTACTGATATAATTACATAAAAAACCAAACATGTAAAGGATTAAAATGTATTTCAGACACTAATCTCTAACTTAAATCTGTAGCAAGGTGGGAAAAATCTATAGTGACCAAAATAATAATACATATTCCTTCTGCTGTTACTGAAAATAAACTTCTAATAAAGTTGCATTTTTATTTGTAAAGTCCAAATTCTGCTAACTACCCTTTCCTATAGAAAGTACTGCATCTTGAACTCAAATTCAGATATGATCAACTTGGATTAGTAGGGGACTAATTTTAGGAGGAACAGATGGAGGCTGTAAAGGATTTAGGCAGGGGGAGTTGTGGAGAGAGAGGGATAAAATTCCTTTATGCGTTATAAAGAAGTATAATTTGTACACAGCTACTAAATTGTAGAGGAGTTTGGAGAGAATCTGCATATTATGTGTAAGAAAAGAAAGTACTTTCCTAATGTATATAGATGTGCTTAGGACTTCCAAAGTAAATTTTTTGAACTAAACCAGTAAAATATAAAAGGTAAAACTTATTATTTCTACAAGTGTCAAGGACAAGAGATATTTAAGCATAGAAAATCTGAATAGTTAATTTTCGACTTTTAAAGACCATTTTCAAAGTTCCTTGAAAGATCTCCCATTTTATAAGAGTACCTAGATCAGATTATAACTTACACTTCAGAAGCCATGAACACGGCAAAACCAAAATCACTGCTAAAATCAAAGATATAATTAACACATCTTTCTCATGTGTTCTGCCTTTATTGTTGAAAAAGTAAAATGATTTTCCTTTGCATTCTTGTAGATGTGCCATTTGGTGGGGCAAAGGCTGGTGTCAAGATCAATCCCAAGAACTACACAGTAAGCCTAATCATAGATAAAAATTTGGTTATCTGCAGTACTGAAGCCAGCCAGTTAAAAAAGCTCTTCTAAGGGCATTATTGACCACTTAAAACTTCCTGCCACTTCTGCCTCTGTAAAGGCTGAATATAGCCTGTGCATGCAAATAGGTAGGAAAAGAGTTTTTAAAAGGTCTGTGTTTCAGAGGTGGAATACTTCAATTACTCAATTCTTATTTTATTTTCTTTTTTCTGAAAATTAGGAGACTACAAATAATTTGGAACCTGGATTTTTTTTTTTAAGTTGAAATTGTTAATAAAAGCTTAAATTAAGTTACTCTTTGAAAAAAAGTTAATGTTTTTGTTTATTTTGACTAATAGTTTTATGCTCCATTAAACCATTCTATGCAGTGTTCCAGTGTGAATAATAACTAACTTGGCTTATAAAAGGTTTACTGCAGGCTTGCCTTCTTGCCCTAATTAAAACAACTGGTACAGAAAGGAATACTAGAATACATAACAGATATTCCAAGCTCAAAGCTCCTGTAAGGATTTGTGTCAAGTCGTTTGCTTGTGTTGATTACACAACTGGCCAGGGCCAGCTCTTGCTGCTGCTGGTTGTAAATCGTTCACACGGGATATCAGATTTGCTTGCTGGAAATCTCTGCTGTGGGCACAGGTGGCTCTTCCTGTGCCATGCTCCTGACTTGTCACGGATCAGAATGTACAGAAAGAAAGCCCAATGTTTCTTGTGCTGCCTGAATACCAATGGTCTGCTAGGGAGTGGCATATAAATTATATAAATTATGAATCATCCTTCTAAAAGAGGGCGTTTGCTTCTGCTTGGGCTAAGTTTGAGAAAATACTTGTAAGCACTAATGATTTCTTCTGATATTTATTGTGTTTTCTCTGTAGGACAATGAATTGGAAAAGATCACAAGAAGGTTTACCATGGAGCTGGCAAAAAAGGGCTTTATTGGTATGTTGGGCAGCTTTACTATTCAAATTTAGGAATCTGATTTGTTGTGCACTGGCAGTGTCCATTAGGTAATATCCTTAAATAACAGTATTTTTGAGAACTGTAAACAATTTGGGTACAGAACTTTCAGCAAGAACCACAAAGAATTGAGTCATTGCATCCTACTGCATTTTAAAGGGAACCGTGTCTTAACATTTTCTGGTGGCTGTTCTGCTATGAGAAGCCACAAAAGCTGAGGTCACAGTATCCAAAATGAATCACATTTCTCTCAGAGTTAGACCATAAAATGGTGACCATATTTATTGCAGTTTTAATCTCTAATAGCAAACTCTTCACTGTTACTGTTTCCTGGCGTCTCAGTTGAGGCTTTTGGCAGGTATCTGAGGAAAGAGAGGAAGGAAATAGAAGATCCACCCCAGCAAAAGCTGATGGCTTCACCCATGGCAACCAGAGGCTGCAAGGGAAGTGTAGGCAAGAAGCATAGGAGCTTGTTTTAACAGAACCTCTGTTCTGCTTCTGTAATGTCAGTAGGGGCTTCATTCACACTCAGCCCTGAGCTGTTCCAGTAGCTTTGCTGTCTGGACATCTCCTTTGCAGAAAGCTGAATATTACCTGCTCAGCCTTTAATTAAAGGGAGCAGCTTTACCCAGAGAAGGTTCTTACTCAAATGAATAATGAGGCATGTAACTAGTTAAAGGTCTGTCGTGTATTCCTGATATCTAACTGCCTTGGGAATGTCTATCCTTTTATCTGCATTTTCTTGCTCTTCAGCCAGAATGTTTGTCATCTGCTCTTCCAGAGTATTATCATCTAAATTAAGCTCCTTTATAAACACACTTACTGATGTTACATGTGACTATGGTTTTACTATACACAAAGCAAGCTGTAGTGATCATTAGTTCAGTGACAATTATAATGCCTTGATAAAATTGTCTTCCATTTTGGCTCTCTGGTTGGTGCTACACAACTTTCACAAACCTTTTAAAAATACTTAGAAAAAATTGTTGGGGCAGAGTTGCATATAATATCCTGATCAGCAAGTTTCTATAATCTTAAATAGTCTGGGGAAACACTATTTTTAGCTATCTACAAAAAACAGATTTTTTTTTTTTATTTCAACAGATGTGAGAGATTTCTTTTAAGGGTTTATTTCATCAAGAAAGAGAAATTAAACCTTTCTTGAAGTAAGTAGTAAAATCAAGTGCATGTTCTACAGTGCAGTGACTAGGAACAGCCTACCTTCCTTCAATATATAAACTTACCCAGGAACAGAAAGGAAATTCTTATGCTGCAGAATCCAATCAATGTCACAGGAGATAGCACTCTCCCTGCAAAAAAACCCAAACCACTTTTGATGCATGATTTTTATTGACGAAGTGGCCTTCACCTTTTATCAAATGGCTTATGTAAAGGTTGGGGGTTTTGATAGTATTTTAGAAAGGTGTGACACAGCATCTAAAACTGCATTGAATCCAGAAGAATATGTTGCGTGAATAATAAACCGAGGATTAAACAGGAAAATGGTTCTTCTCTGCACAGTTCCCAAGGGAATAATGATTGAAAATAAGTATTTGTGTTTGATCCTTAAGAGCTGTTTTCACTGTTGCCAACAGGACCTGGTGTGGATGTGCCTGCTCCTGATATGAGCACAGGGGAGAGGGAGATGTCCTGGATTGCTGACACCTATGCCAGTACCATAGGACACTATGTAAGTCTTGAGCAGAGGCTTTCAAGCAGAAAAGTTGCCTAATCATATCAATTTGTTTACTTCTTGGATCTAGAAATATTCTTGCAAACTGTGACAACCTCAGTGGTGTGAGGATTTTAGGGTACAGCAAAGGAAAAATAGCTGTAAGGATAATATTCTTACACTAGCCTTAAAAGAAACTTCTCTGATACAATACTTACTGCAACTGTTCAACAAAAAGAAAATACAGTTTTTAAAGGTGTATAGTCTAAAATGGGTTTCTGTTTCTATAATTTTCCTCTGTTTTTCATTGGTACTGTAATTACTAATTTAAAGCTGTTAACTGATAACTGAATTTATAACTTTTATTAAATACATGCTTGTGGTTTTGTTCATTTAAGAGACATGCAAATTAAGTTCACACTTGGTATAACTTGTAAAAGTTTTAAGATTCTCTGCAGTCTCCTAGAAGTAACAAGTTTTATTGTGGACTTCAGCAAATTCTTCAGAGTGTAAAGCAAAAGGACACTGACATAATTTACAGCCAGGGAGGCAATAAAAAAAAATAAAGTTTTAAAAAATTACTTTTTGATGCTAGCCCTTGGTTTGGCCTTTGTCCTTGTGTCAGTGGGGTTATTTGTGCCTGTTAACCAAACACTTCCGTTGTATACTTTAAACAGGTCAGTTCAAAGGAAAATACATTTTGGAGAACTCATTTGTTAGTAGCTGTGTATTAGTGTGTCAATGTGCTAATCTATTGCAGATTTGCCTATCCCAGCTCCTTTTGAAATGGAAAGACTCTTTCCTTGTACTTTGCGCAGTCGTACAGCGGGGCGTGCGCCTCGGGCACTGGTGCCACCCACCACATTCCTCACCCTGGCACATCTGCTTAGGACGTGCCTGGCTGTCCTCAGGCAGTCTCCTGGCATGAGACTTGTCTGAAGCCTTGGACAGTAGGAGGTGGGGTGGCAGAGGTTATTATTCTAAGTCTGAAATACATTCTGAGGTACCTTACGGAAGGAAAAAAGGAATGCTTGAGGAATCAGCTGTGGCATGCGGATTAGTTGAGTTAAATCACTTTTACACAGTGCTCTCCATTAGGGATACCACTGTAAAACATTACTTGCTTTTTGCTATTCACATAGGTAAATATTTTAATTAAAATATGATATCTGATAAAAAGCCAAAAATACAACTTCAGAAGGACTTCAACATGCAGGGTGGAAACTAGTTCCCTCAGTCAGAACTTCATATTCCAACTTAGAGCAAAACTACTGCCTCAAAGCATTGAGTTTTAACTTTTCACTTATTGCACTAAAATGTGTATTTCACTGTGATACAACAGCACTGTATTATTAAGACTGACAAATAGGATCACAGCAAGTGACCTGCTTTAAGATTTGCTGTTTTGAAGAGTTCTCATACAGTTTAATACAAAAGCTTCATTTTTTAAAAATTAAACAAAACCCTGATAGAGAAGTCTTCAAATGGATTAATTTCTTATTCTTTCCACTTTATAATTGCACCTTATTGTGTAGTCCTACACATTCTTATGATTCAATGACAACAGAAAAGAATATAACTACTGAGGATTAAAATTGAAATTATACTACCACAGCTTCATTTTAGACTCCTTCTGTATGGCAGTATCCTATTGAAAAATAAAAAAAGAGGATTCAGGAACACTTTTCTGCAAAGTTAATTTAAAAATGCAAATAAGGGGGGGGTGTGCAGAATGTTAGTTTACTTAATTTTTGTCATGTTGCTTGTTTGTATGCTCAAGAGAGAGTGGTAGCCACAGTGGAACTCCAGAGCTGTTGTGGAGAATGACTAGGTAATGGAGAAGGAAACTGAGAATTCTGACAAGGCTATAAAAAGGGGGAACAATCCATCAAAACCAGTTTCTAGAGGAAGATATTTCAGATAACTAGCTGGTTGGGAAATCAAGAGCAAAAAGAAAGGTGATTAAGGAATACTAAAAAGATAAGTGACCATGGGGGAAGAAGGGAAGGGGGCTAAGAGCAGAAAGCGAGCAACAAACAAAAGAGAAACAAGCTGTAATTCCAAACACAGATGGAAGCTGTGCAAGGGACTACATTCAGTGGAGTGGAAAGATAACTCTGGTGAGAGGGATCTGTCTGAGATGCAGACCTAATGGCTCTGTGCTTACACACTGCACACAGCTGTGTTCAGGGAGTTTCAAGTGGGAAGGATAAATCAAACAGATAAAAACACATAAGGGAAGTTTGCTCAAAACCTACCATACAGATCCAGGAAGGCTGGAGAGACAAGGAGAACATCATTGCAGAGGGGAAAGAGGTTAAGAAAGGAGCAAAAGTTGATGCCAGAATATCACCAACAAAGTTCATGAGATACCAGTGCTGATAGAGAAGTCTTTGATGCTCGCTATAAGCCATTTTTCAAGGTTCTCAGAAAAAGCCTTGCTCTTTGGTTTTCACCCAAGGTGTGTTAGAAGTTTTTGTTTATTGACTTGAAACCAAAGATTTTAGGACTTTGACATCAGCTGTGGCTTTTATATGTGACTTTAGGAAGACCTAGATCTGCCCTCACTTCATGCTCTGTTTTCTTGACAAACCATGCAAGTTGTTAATAAACTACTGTGTTAACTGTTCCAGAAAATCTATCTGAAGTTGCTGGATCACTGAATTATATATGGCTGAAGTTTTTTATTAAATTAATCCTTTCCGCTCTTCTGAACTTCCTGACACAATCAACTGACTTTTGGTACACAGGAAAGGACTTTGATAAGTACATTCCTGTATATGGTGGGAAGCTGTATTTCTTCATGTATTCATAAAAGTATATTTCCTCTTTTGTGAATGCATGAAGCCCAAAGCATAGTTTAAAATCATATAAGCGAATAAAAACCTGAAAGTCCATCAAAACATCAAGCCAAGCTGTTCCACAAAAACACCCCTGCCAATCTTTGTTACAGTTGACATGCCACAAGAGGGAGCATACAGCTTATGGAGAGCAGCAAGCTGTGTTTTGGGAGGCTGAATTAGGAATTCTGTAGCAAGCCCAGCGTCACTTCTGTTGTTCTCAAAGAGGGTTATATGTTAACTCGCTATCGTTTTCAAACAGAAAATAGTTTTAGTCTTCATTATGGCTCTAGTCTCCTCCAGCTCTTCTGCCTCCACTTACTTTTGTCTGCTCCTTTCCTTCCTCTCACCAAGCATCCTGCACCACAGGCATGCAAATGCCTTTGGCACAAGGGATGGAGCGGAGGGAGCCTCCCAGTGAATGTGTGGCTGGTGGAATGGAAACCCATCCGGCTGCTGGCACACTCGTTTCAGTGGATTCTCTTTCATCCCTACTTTTTCACTTGTGTTGGAAGCCAAGCCACCGTGTGACTGTGCTCCCAGGGTGTGGGAGCATGGGAACCACTGGTGACAGAAGAGGGAGGTCCAGTGTCTGGTTTGGAAGAATTTCTTTCAAGTTATTAATTCCAATTGGAAAAGTCAGCTACAGTTTTAAACAGTGATATTTTCACTTGGCTGACTGGCATATGGAAAACTTAATTTTATTGCCACCAAATTAAGAATAGAGGCTTGATTGTAAATGCTGCTTTTCTGAATAAAAGTAGTAAATACCCAGCTTTTCCCATATGACTTTCAAACTGCAGACTTCCTCTGAGAGCACCCTGTATTTTGACTACATTACCTTGTTTTGTAATTGCAAAATAACTGACTTTCTTATAAAGGAACACTAAACACTGTTTAAAGATAATTAAAAGCTAGTTCAAGGATATGTCTGAGCCCTTAAAACAGTTAAGACTTCAAAAGTAATGATGTAAAGAGATTATGGCTGTAAATAGGAGCAGACTTTGAAATGCATTCCTGAAAGCTTTTTGATTTGTTTGCTTGTGACGTCACCACGATACACAGACTGAAGTTAACATACACACTTGGAGGCAGCAAAAAAATCACAAACCATATCCACTACTGCATTACACATCTTTCCTGAAAGAATATTCTGAGGTGTTCACACACAGTGAGGAAGGAAATCATCTTTACAAACTAAGTGCATTTAAGCTGTATCATGTCCGATTCTTACAATTTATGTTTTCCCTTATGTCTAAAGTGCACAAAACTTCTTGTTCCAGCTGTTCTTTGATTGATTAATTCCATGTCTCACAAGTCCTTTTCTGTTTTACAGGATATTAATGCACATGCATGTGTAACTGGTAAACCCATCAGCCAGGGTGGGATCCATGGACGTATATCTGCAACTGGTCGTGGTGTCTTCCATGGAATTGAAAATTTCATCAATGAAGCCTCATATATGAGCTTATTAGGAATGACTCCAGGATTTGGAGATAAAACATTCGCTGTTCAGGTAACTTTTTTCCTTGGACTGTAGGAAAAGAAGTTGTACACAGACTTTTAGTAGAGCTTTTTTTAAAACAAGCTGTAGTAGCCCTTAAAAACAGAGAGCTTTAAAACTTCCAAGTTAACCTTTATTCTCAAATTCAACATAGGTGATTTTTATAAACTGAAATTTCAATTGCACGCCACAGGCACAAAGCCAAATCTCTCTAGTCTTTATGGTCTTATAAGCTGCAAACACCAAAATTATATACTGTTTTGGGAGTTCTTTAAACTAAGGCATAGCACACTTTTCAGTGAGCTGTGACACTGGCTTTACCTACACAAAATTTGTTGCAATGTTTTACAGTAAAACATTTAAGGAGAGGAGGAATTGAGGGTTATGTTCTTGTTCCATTATGGAATAAGCAGTTGGAAAAATAGAAACTAAGGCCTTATCCTAAATTTGTATGGTTGAATGTATGTTTTTGGTGTTCCTAAGACTCTGGGATTTATATAGTTGAATTTTGAAAGGGTTTGATAGTCAGTAGTATGCATTATAATTCCTAAAATTTCAAAGAAAGGAAACTTGTTCAACTTTAAACAGTATGTTACTCGGAGGGTTTGAGGAACTGATTTGTTTTGTTGTTTTCAAAAATTGCTTGTTAGAAATAGCAGAGTAATTGTAACCTCCGGGTTGTCCTCTAGTTAACTTGTGGGCTGGAACAAACATCTTGACCCTGCACAGGCCCAGCAGCACATTTGTCTCCCTGCACTTCAGCATTTTCATGCCTGGCAGAGGACTAACCAACAGGCACTTAAGCAAAACTTAGGCTGAAAACATGGCCATAAGAAAAGCAGAAAATTTTCCTAGGCAAATGAGCCTAGAGCATTTCAAAGAGACCTAAGGCATGACAGACTCTTCTATCAAGGTTTGCTTCTAACACATAAGCAAAAAGTATAATTGAAGCTATGTTATACAGGAATCGATTATTCAGCTTTTTTTCAGCCCAGAATCGTATGACAAGCTTTCAACATCAATCATATGACTTTTTGGTCTGCTATATGTCTTCTTTTCCTTCCAGAACATCAGCATTCTGGAAGTAAAGGAACTTAATGGCCTGGAATTAAGTCAGTGGTCATACAAAAATCTGCTATCATAAAGTACATACACAGAGTGTTCCCAAAAGTTGATAAACATCATAGTTTTGAGAATTTCTTAGTAGCATTACCTCTTCCTTTCTATATTTCCAGTATAAAACACTTACCACAACTGTACCTTGCTGGCTACAGTGCATAATTTCTGCAATGGTATTCAGAAAAGAATCTAATGTACTTAGATTTCTTCCATCTAAACACATCATCTAATGCCAAGGTGTGTCAATAGATAAATAGATAAATAAAAATAAATAGATAGATAAAGAACTATTTAAAACTCTACATGTCTTAGTAGTAGTCATCATTTTAGCTGGAGGGTTAACTACTTTTCCCTTTCTCTTTCCACCTTCAGGGATTTGGTAACGTGGGCTTGCATTCTATGAGATACTTGCATCGTTTTGGTGCAAAATGCGTCGCTGTTGGAGAGTTTAATGGTTCCATCTGGAATCCTGATGGGATTGACCCAAAGGAACTAGAAGATTTCAAATTGGTATGAAACTTAGCTGAGCAAAGAAAGTTTCATTTTTGTCAGCTTTGCAAGTACACAGAATGACTGATGACTGTAGACTGGTGTTGTGATATTTAAAGCATGTTGCGAATAGTCCTTACAAAATGGCTTTGAAATGTTGATTCTTCTGACTTTCCTTCTTATCCTCACCAAGAATGCAAATGCAGGTGGTATCTTTTTTACCCTTTGACCTGACTCTCAAAAAAATGTCTGTATGTGTGCAGGCTAATTACTTTGTTTTCAGAATTGGAATTATTATTATATTGCCTTTCTCCTGCCTAAACTAGGAAGGATGTCTCAAGGAACCAGGGCAAGGAGGTTTCATGAAGGATTCCTTACTGAGAATCACAAGCACATGGTCTTTTAAAATGTACAAAGTGTACTTTTGCTGTGTCTCACGTATTGGATGTTTTTGAAAGAACGAAAGCCTGTCTGGCAGTGTGACTTGAATGTGTAGTTCATAATGAAAACTTGATGTGGTCTTTTTATTTCCGTTTCCATGTGAAGCAGACTTGAGGGGACAGTTCACAGGCACTACAATACAATCTTCTGCTTAAACTTTCTTAGGGGCTTATTTGATGTGTCTTCTTTTATATAGGGAGTATTTGAATTTCTCTATCACCCTCTTTCTCAAAAGAATGAAGATTCTATCACTAAACAAAGGCTATCATTGTAGTACTGAATTTTTAAAACCACTTATCTTATGTGATGCAACTTATCCTGGGTGTAGCAGACTAGTGAGTCATTTCTGTTGTTTGAAATCTATTTTAAGAACTGAGAGGGACCTTTTTTTTTTCAGTGTCTTTATGCGTAGAGCCGTTATGCTTCAGTCTTGGGAACTGTGTTCCTGAAGCTTTGTTGCTTGCTTTTTATGTCTAAGTAAGGATAGAAGTTATGTTATGTGCTGTCCCTCTAGTACTGTTGCTTCTCCCTTTCCTCTCTCTGAAAGTCAGAAGGGAAGAAATTCGTATGAGTGCACAACACACTAAAACCACCGTGGTTTGTTTTCTTCACACAGCAACACGGGACAATCATGGGCTTCCCTAAAGCAAAGCCACTTGAGGGCAGCATTCTGGAAACAGACTGTGACATTCTCATCCCTGCTGCCAGTGAGAAGCAGTTGACCAAGGCCAACGCACACAAGGTTAAAGCAAAAGTAAGTCAAAGAGTTCAAATGGAAATGAAAATTAGAGATGGTCTATTTAAATACTAATATTCTATAATCAGCATATATAAACTATAAACTAACCCAAATCTGTACCTCTGAGTTACTCTGTGCTGTGATTTCTTTCAGATTATTGCTGAAGGTGCCAATGGGCCTACAACTCCCGAAGCTGACAAAATCTTCTTGGAGAGGAATATCATGGTTATCCCTGTAAGGTTCTATCATGACCTTTGAGTTTCATTGGAACATTGAAAAATGTTCAAAAGGAACATTTTTGTGAAGAGTAGCAAGATGCTAGTTATTGAAGGCTTTTATTAATGGCCATTCATTCTCACAAGAGTGGTTTTTAAAAATTGATGTCTAGGAAGTGGGTGTTAATGTTCCTGAAGAATGATAATATTTATTAAAGACCTCATTACAATTGTAAATGACCAAAATGACCGTGATTATTAGCTGACATTTGCTCAATCAAAATGTGCATTAAACACAGGAAGAAGGAAGAGTAAATATTTTGGCCACTTTGTAGACATGGTGAGTCTGGGTGAAGCTCTGACAGAACTGTGTACTGCAGAGTGTATAGAATATGTCTAGTGATAATTTGAAAGAATAAGACCTATCCAGCTATAATGACAATTTTTTCACAGAGAAAGGGTGTCCTGATCAAGTGATCCTGCTAATAGAGTAGCTGATCTTCAGCCTTTGCTCACTGAGATGGCCTAAGAATGCTCTAATTTTCTTAAATATTTGTGCTAAAATAGAAGTCTGTCAAGTGCACCTGAACTTGATGTGTTCTAAAGTCACAATAGAAGTAAATCAGTAGACTTAAATCAGTAGAAGTAATCCCTGAACTGAAGAAGAGTGTGTTGTCCTGTAAGAGTAAGAAGTGGATTGTCTTCTGTACTGCAGTTTAAAATGGTGCCTCATGCATAATACTGCTTGCTTTTGCAGAGTATGATAGCACTGTCTTTGTCACATGGTCACAATTAAAAATATTTATTCTTCCTGTGCAGGACCTTTACCTGAATGCTGGTGGTGTAACAGTATCCTACTTTGAATGGCTGAAAAACTTGAACCATGTCAGTTATGGCCGTTTGACTTTCAAATATGAAAGAGATTCAAACTACCACTTGCTCAGTAAGTGCTCACTTCTGCTTCCAAGTACTGTTTAATTAATGGACTGGACCAGCAAACACCAAATGTGGGATAAATGAAAATAAAACTCTTAAATTCACCACGATTTCCCCAGAAGTCTGTAATTGCTGCTTACTAAAGAATAGAAAAGGTTTTATAGGTTAACTGATCTGCAACTCTAATGACTTAAGTTAAATGCATACTTTTTTGGTAATCTTTTAATTCTTCCCTCAGTTTTGTAAAATAGTAAAGTCAAGGCACTTAAGTGAAATATTTATTACTTCTTAATAAATGTCTTTCAGCTGTACACTTTGTATTTAGGAAGCATTCAAAGTTCAAGTGGGTGCCATTGTTCTGCACATACAGCAATAAAGGATTTCTATAAAGGCAAATAATATAATAGAGACAGGCACTGGAAAAACCTGCTTATGGCTCATAGCTCCACTTATGGTCATTCTGTGCTGCCTGCTTTCTGGGAAACAATAACAATTAATGTGAAGAGAGGAAGCTCAGTGGAGAAGAACTGGAGGATGTTGCTCCATTTTAAACAATACTCCATAGAAAACCTGAGAATCTTGAGACACTGGGCTTGACAAAACATACACCTGCATAGTTTTTAATATAAACCTTTCTCATAAATCATTGTAAGGTGTTTCTAAGGTAGTGGAGAGTTATGGCAATTCTCACTTAAATATCTTTCTTAACTTTGTGATTGTGTCATCTCAAATACTTTTTGTTGCTGTTTAGGAATTTCAGAATTTCAAGAACTAAGATGAAATTAATATCAATGAAAATAGCAAAGCACTGCTCATGTCCTAAGGAAAAAAAAAATCCTAAAATTTCAAAATTTCACATTTGTTAGTTACCTTGCATCTAATTTTTTTTTTTTTTTTTTTTTTTAGTGTCTGTCCAGGAAAGCTTGGAAAGAAAATTTGGGAAACATGGGGGAACTATTCCAGTTGTGCCTACAGCAGAATTTCAAGACAGGATATCGGTAAGTCGTTGCTGCTGCGTTTTTTACTGTTAGAGGAGCTGTACTCTGATATTATAACTGAAATCTAAATGTTACCATTGTAGCTATCATGGAGCACTTCCCCAAGCAAATCATTAGTACATAATTAGCCTGATGGCCAAACAAAGAAAGCAAGCAAATGATCTGAACTGCTCCAGAATATTGGAAATAAGCTATTTTTGATTTTTTTTACTTCAGCCCATACAAAATACCTCCAGTATTGTAAAACAGCAAATTTTAATACAGACACATTTTGTATTTTGGAGCTCTTGTTGATATAGTTTGCCTGGTTTTCCAAAAAACTTTGAACAAGATATCACACCACAGACAGTTTGATGTTTCTGTAACTCCAGAATAACAGCTGGATGAAAAACTTTAGCTTGTTCCTTTAAGAGTGAATCAACAGACAAAGAAATGTCAGGCAAAATTCATTGCTATCTATTGTGTAGCAATACACGTTGGGGAAATTGCCACATGAACTGATGGGTTGTGAGCTCATCCATTTGCATTTAAAAAGAAATTTGGAAGTGATGACAAAATACAAGCATAGAAATCTATAGTAATCAATAAGCAAATCCATCATTAGAAACTTTTATGAATTTTTTTTAAATTCTTCATTTCTTTTTTCTCTTGATTCTGCTGCTGTGCTTCTTCTGCACTTTTTTTCACTCCTGGGTTTCTCAGTCTCCTTTGAGCTGAGCTTCTTGGGGATACTACTTCACAGGGAGTCCTGCTGTATTACAGTTCTCTGGGTCAGGACAAAAACTCCAAAGCCTGTTAAGATCTTGTTTCTCGTGTTTATTAGGATGTTATCACAAAACTTGGCAGGTTTCTCCAGACTTTCTGCACAAGTTCAATTCACTCTAACCTGGCTCATTTCTTTCTGATGGTACAAAATGGCCTTGTGGCTTACTTTGGCTTTTAAGGCACAAAATGGCCCTGAACTACAGTTTTTTTATCTTTATATTTATTCTTATCCAATTAGCAGTAGACACATATATTATTTTTCTTAATGACCCAATGACCCATCACCTGTGTACTGCATTGTGGCATTTTTTATCCAATCACCTACTATTACCCAAAAACTTCTAGAAGAAGAGCATGAAGAAGATAGAAGGAAAAGAAACAATATTCTAAATCCTCCATCTTGTCTTCTGCATTCTAAACTATTTTAAACTCTAAACTTTTTCACCCAGTGACTTAAGAAAACTCTCTAATCTATACACTCACACTTTTAGCTTTTCTATTTAACTTTAACAGTTTTTTTCATGTATCACTATGAAAACGTGCTCATAAATTTCATGTTATATGAAATTCAGTGTTCTTCTGGATCTCAGATCTAGGTATCAGAAACAAGGGCAAACACTCTGTGTTTCAGACTCCAACAAAAGGGTAAGACTGGCTAATGATGCTACCATATGAATTCAGAGTGTGCTGCCTTCTGAATACTGTATGCAGGTTAAGTCTCTGCATCTTCAAACAGTGGAAGTGTAGAAAAAGTTCAGAGCAAGATCACAAGGATAGATAAAAGTACAGGAGCTTCTCCAGCATGGAACAATGAACCAACCTAGGTCCTACTAGCCTGAAGGAGGCCTGAGGTGGAGGCAGTGATCTGTAGAATGAGGGATATGAAAAGAGGTGGGTATGGATAGATTGTTCACTGCAGGGAATACTGGAAGAGACTGAGATGTGTTCCAACAAAACCAGCACAGTGAGGTGCAGAATGAGGAATAAGGAGATGAGCTCCTAGAACAGCAGACAGTTCAGGTGTGCAATACTCTGCCAAGGGATACATGGAAACTAAAAGCATTGGTTGGTTTCGTTTATAAACTCTAATTCAGGAGGAGGAGGGACAAATGAGGAGGGGAAAAAGTCCAGCAAGTTGTGGAAAACATTAAACCATGCTTCCTCAGGAATAAATCAGGGGAAGTGCATATAAACTTGGACTACAGCCAGATGATAGCAATAGACTTTAGCCTGATCTGGAATGGTGCATATTATACATGTTAGGCTACGTGAGTAGCATGTGTGATGGATTCTCTGGCTTAAAGCAAATGCTGGAGTTCTTAAGCACAAGCCATAGAAACTGGTCTTGTACTTTCTGCTTCCAGACCAAATTAGTATTTGAGGAAAAGCAAGTGTTTTGTCAAGATGTCAAATTATTAGTAAATTACAGCAATCAGAATGGTGGAACATTGAACCTGTAATGAGTCATCCTAATTCTTCAACTGCTTACTGTTCTGTGTATTTAAAATTTTAATGGGACTAAAGACGTGGAGGGCTAATATAATGTGGAGTACATGAATTTGGGATCTATGCCCTTCCTAAAACCTGTCTTCAAAAAACAATTGCAATAGGTTGTTAACTCTTGGAAACTTTTTTGTTGAATATTTACTGTGTGGTCTGAAGGCTGAAAACAGTACATCAGTAGATAATGGTAGCAGCATGCTTCTAAAAGCTAGTCTCATAAAAGTCTTCAGTGCTTACATCTGATGTTTTAGAATTGAATTGTCCATAGCTAGCTCTTCAAGAAACACAGTAAAGGCTATTTAGATTCTTCACCCATCATTACAAGAGTATGAGTGAGCAAGCTTCAGTAATTATGGGAATCCAACATGTCATTGGCCCCAGCACACAACTAGGACCTTTTTGTGTCTTGGATTAAACCTTCATTTTACTCTCTGTTGTTGCAGGGTGCATCTGAGAAAGATATTGTGCACTCTGGGTTGGCTTACACGATGGAACGTTCTGCCCGGGTAAATACTGCATAACCATATATACTTACTTGAAAGAAAACTCACATGACTTTGGGACATTTTTTTTAATAGGTTGTACAGAATTTCTTTGCAATTAAAGGAGTAGATAAATAGTACATGATTAATGGAAGTCAGAGTATGAAGAATTTCTGCTCTGTGCCATCATGACCAACTTTAACTGGGTATAATAAACATTAGAGATTATTCTAGTAGAAGCCGTAGTAAGTAGAAACTTTTTAGTTGTCCTCTTGTACCTGGCTAATCTGGGGCACGTACATAAGCATGCTTTACTTCACCATTAACAGTTTTAGATTAATTCCTCTATGCTGTATGTTTAATTAGTGGGACAAAGGCTACTTGAAACATCTCATCTCTCCCTATCATGAAGAGTGGTAATATAGTAACCTGGGAAAGATGTTCTTCCCTTTCAGTTCTCAGTTGTAAGGGGAATTGGGAAATTTCAGAATTGATCCATAAAGGATCAGAGCTCTGATAACAATCTAGCAGCTCCTCTTACTCCTTACTTGGATCCAACAAGCAAAATTGTTGAGCTATTATGGAGAAACTTGCAGAAACTACATGTAACTTTTTCTGTTTCAGCAAATCATGCGTACTGCCATGACATACAACCTGGGTCTGGACCTGAGAACAGCTGCCTATGTCAATGCAATTGAGAAAGTCTTCAAAGTGTACAATGAGGCTGGTTTGACCTTTACATAAACAGGCCATAACCGCTCCTTGTTGTATCCCACCCCTCGCTGTTAATGTACCCTCTTCTTGAGAAAGCTTATCACAAGTTTACATGTAACCACAAAATTTCTTTTCTTCTGATATTATAGTGGATTCTATTCTCAATTAGTTTCAGTTCCAAACTAGTCTTTTTTACAATAAAAATCCATGGATTAGGAAATTGTATACAAGTATGTATCTGAAGATAACAGTTCATCTGCACTTGTGGGGGCCATTCTGGGTGTTTTGCCTACAAAACAAAATGGTACATTTTATGTATGAAAGAGTGGTCTTGCCACCTGAGCCACTTCTCAGACTTCAGATCAGATACTGTACTATATGAGCACTTAGCTCATTATTACTTCATGCACTTTTGTTTAATGACATAATTTTGGCTTCAGCACTTTCAGTAAGGCCTTGTATGATCAATGCTGTGGCATTGTCAAAGGAAGAATGGGCCTCCAGCAGGGATTAACTTTGATAGGAGTCTAGTTTTTATTTGTAGTAAAGCTTCAGGCCTGATTCTCTTAAGGCAATATTTTTTCTTTAACTGTGCTACTGTTACAGGACTGCCTTTCCTCGCTGGTTCAAGCTAGTTTGACTATCATCATGACGTTTGTAGCGCTGACAGACTAATATTTTTATAAGCTGAAACTATTGAGCAACTCTAGTTATGTTTTTAATCAAGTATCTACATAACTATTCTGACTATAGGTTGTTTCCTTTTTTTTTAAGAAAGGGATATTCTGAATTTGGTAAGCAATCATACTTAGGTTTTTTGGAATTCTTTTTCAGTCTTTTCCTTTCAGAGGCTTTCTGAAAATTAAATACTGCCTCAGTGAACAACTAGAGTGAAATTGAACCCAGAAATCATTGGCCAAACCACAGAGGAGCTAGAATGCTGCTATAAACTTAATTCACTGTCTTAACATACACAGCCTTTTTTTTTTTTTTTTTTTTTTTGTCATCTTAAGGTCTTGAAAGTATTGAACATAAAGTACAACAAAATGGACCTCAACAAAATATTGGATCAAGCACAGTTTTTGAAGTGTAAGGATTTTGTCCCTTGGAGTCCCCTTGAAGTGCCAGATGTTATTTATGTAATGAATATGAATGTTTTTTTTAAAAAGACAATTAGTCCCTCCCAGAAACTCATGCTTTTTCCTAACTACTTTGTAACTGCATGACATAACCTGGAGAGAGAGCAGTTATTAAAAAAAAAGTTGACCTTTCCAAACCTACTATGCTGGTGTATTACTGTTTTCTTTTTCATGCAATAGGTTTCTGTAGCTACAATCTGCAGCTCTTCAAAGCACACATGGTCTATTCATTACCGACCACTACTAAGATACTGTCCCTGAATTATCTTGAGGGGCTCACTAATATAGATCTTTGTCTCCTGAACTTGCCTGTCAGCAAGATTTTGAAGTTGCATATATTTAGTAAATCATTTCAGGTCTTTTTAGCTTGTCCTCTAAAATTTGTGTGAAGAGCTATTTAGTAGTTAGCATGGAGCAATAAACCTATGTGAGGTATTTTAATTAGTTGTTTGCTCCATCATATATGCTGGCATCTAGGGTTGTAAAACTACTACAGATTAAATAAGTGCAGCATATATATATATATGTATGTATGTATGTATATATGTGTATATATATATACACACTGATACTATTTTAAAAAAATATGAACCCTTTGAGCTTGAGAATTATTGTGATCAAGGTATGAATCTCTAAACACAAGATCTATATCCTGGATCATATCCTTCAGTGCCGATTTTACATAAACCATTATAAAGTAAAACAAAATTATGACTTTAACAATTCAGCTCTGAAAAACTGTACCCAAAATGTGGGAGCTGAAAGCTCACAAAGAAACAGTTGTATTATAAAAAATTAGAAATAATCTTAAGAGCAGTGTTGCATTATCTAGCAGCAATTCCATTTAACACTAAATTCTTACTGTAGTTCTCCCTCCCCTGCTTAATTTCCTCTATAACTAGTAAAGCAGCCCTAGTTTGGCTGAGCAGACTTGACAAATGGGACCCTTTCAGTGCTGGAGCATACAGAAAGCTGCCATAGAGAGCTAACTGGGATATCTTCTACCTCCTACCAACTTGGAAGGGAAAAAAAGCCAAAGTCTGCACCATGCCTGTATTCCGTGGTTCATTGGCATCCTCTATTCTTGTGTACACACACATTAACACTTATTTTCTGAGGATATCTTGAAATAGAAGGAGACTTACCACCTGGCAGGATTGTACTAAACCCAGAGATGTGCCCTTATGGTTCACTGGATCTCTACTCAGCAGCTTGACTGCAGTAGTTACTGACCTGTTGTTAAACAGTCAGTGTTGGAGACATGAATCCAAGCATTTCCAAGGGTGGGTGTAACAACAACTTAAGGTATTTTCAAAGAGTTGAGATCCTTGAGGAGACAAATGCTTGGAGGCTGACTTAAGAGCACATCAGCTGATTTGTCCTTTTTAGTTAAACACAAGAACCAAATCCTTATCAGTGATTCCAGACTTCTCGTGATAGCCTACTCTGAAATAATCTTGTACCAGTTCTGAGCATTGTTGACCTTACTCCTAATGTGATCAGTTAAGAAAAAAAAAGAGTCCCATGTTCCTTACCACATTTTGTGCACGTTCCTTTCAACACCTAGCAAACAGAGAGAAGAAAGTAGCACAATTTTGTACGGTTTCTATGAGTTAATGTGATTTTAGAGGTTTGAGTACAAAGCAGCTCTAGCCTTTTCCCAGCCCAAGCCACAGTTGAAGAAAGCAATCACTCTCTGGGATGCATGTTATAAATACTGGGGTTTTTTTACTAAAACTGTAATTTCAGTTAGGTGTTGGACCCTCCTTACATATAATGTACACACACACAAGTCTTATCTGCCAGCTAATAACCTTATCACTGCTTGTATTCACTTAGATGCCACTGGACATTTACTAAGAAACCTGCTGGCAGTCAGCCAGTCAGGACCTGAAGTTAGGTCTGAACACAGATTTGTGACTGCTCTGAACCACACCTAGAGCAAAGCACATCCTTGCCAGGTATTTGCAACCTCTCATTCAGCACTAATACTGCTTAGGTCCATAGTTGGTTTTGAAAGGCAGCTCAGCAAGTACTCTAAAGCTGCAAGTGAATCACAAGGATGACAACCACAGTGCTCAGGGTAATATACCAGCTGCAAACTACTAAATGAAAAATGTTTCTATTATACAGAAGAGCAAGCAGAATGATGATTTTTTTATCCCAGCAAAGAACTCAGTACTACACCTGTTTTTCATTGATGGCAACTGTCACCATCATGAAGAAGTGTCAAAGCAATGGAAATTCTTGCTGTGATTTCAAGATGCTGGGTAAGTAACTTCTAAATTATTGTTACTAATTGAGAAGTCTGTAGTATCAGATTCTAAGATTTAATTTTAAGTTCATATGCACAGAGGGTTCCTGGCTTTTGAGGATTTTTTCTGGTTGTTCATGAGTTACTCAAAATTACCTGGTTCTGATTCTTTCAGCTGCTGTCCCTGTGTGGGTTTAACAGGAGCCCTGCAGACGTGGTCAGTGCCTCCTCTGTGGCACAGGGTGGCTGCCTTGCCTGTCGTGCCTGTGCTGTGCTCTGCTGGCAGCAGTGCAACCTCCTGCTGCTGGCACTGGCTCTGAGTGTCACAGTGTGCTGCTCTACAGCAGTCACATACACCTCAAACATACTTGAGCCTTCCTCAACACAGGAGCTAACTGAGATTTTACCAGTAAGATCAGAAGAACAGAGAGGCAGAGGTTCTTACCTTGTCTGGAGAGGGCTGTTGGGTGCTTAGCTTGTGAGACTTGCACACACACACACACACACACACACACACACACACACACACACAAAATCAGAATTTAGGCTCAGTGACAGAATGGGAGACCAGCTCTGAAGTGCTTGACTTTACATTCTGCCCACTTTAAGCCAGCCCTTACCCCACCAAAAAAACCAAACCCAAACCAAAAAATATCTTTGCATTAGTAGCTTGGCACAGCTCTAGCTGCCTGCTTTGTGCAGTAATCCAGTCTTTCTAGACCAGTGATTGTGTGTTTTTATATGTGTAACCAAAGAAATACATGCAAGCCAGACAGAGTTAAGTAATGTCTTTATTTAAGAGTTTATGTAGTAGAAACTTGTTTACAAAAATTTCAGTGGTGATACATTTTGATCTTTATTGTCCAAAGCTTTTGCCCCATGAAGTTGCTTGGTTTGCTACATTTTTTACAGCTTTTTCACCAGTTTCAGCAACTTTGTAGACTTCATCAAGTGCTTTTAAAAGAGAAAAAACAAAGGTAACTGTAGCATCATTGCAACACCTTTCCCACCAGGTGTGGGACAATGACCAAGGCAGGGTTGGGGGCCCTATCTGGGATTTCACTGTTGTGACATTTTGAAATAAACACCAACCGTACCTTTCTGACCAGCAGTCTTTGCCTGTTCTGCTGCTTGCTGCACAGTCTGGTTCACCGTGTCAACTGCAGTTAGGAGAAAAAAGTCAATTAAGCGGTTTTTACCCTTCCTCTAATTTGAACAGTCATATTTTCAAAGGGTTCCCTAAATGTTTCAGGGCTTGAAGATGAATAATTATTCCATAAGGATGGGAATCCTGATCTAGTGGTAGAGGTGCCATTAGGACTCCAGTGGCAGTTCCTCACAGTATTCATGTATCTTATGGTATTGATGAAGATTATGGATGTAAATGTGGGACACCTAGACTGTCAGGAAACAACCCCTAGTAGAGAATTGGGTGTAATGAAACCTTCCTTTTACTTAGCCTGACTACAATCTGCTGAGAGCAGTTTGATTGGTAAAGATTCTTTTACCAACTGCATAAACTGGTGCTCACTCTCTGAACTGGCATGCTGTACGAGCAGCACATCAAAAATGTAGTGATTAGTCTAATACTTTCTCTTGTACCTAAAGAAAATGTGTTCTGTAAGAGACCAGAGTACTTTTAAAGGCATGGAAAAGTTCAATAGAAGAGACATACTGAAAAATGAAGAACAAGAGAAGGTACTGTCTTAAAGGCCTGCAGCCTAGAAAATAGTAGTAAATATAAGTGGACTGGGAGTGTCTAAAACTTCAAAGGTCTCCAGGCTTGCATTGAATGTCTCTTCAACAGTGGTTTTTTTAAAGTGTCTTTTAAAAACCAGTGGCCTATTTCACCTCGAGCTTGTAGGACATTATCTACTGCTTAAAAGACATGCTAATTATCATTACATGCCATCTTTTGTTGCAGTTTCCTAATATGAATGATGTTCACTACTCATAAGGTGCAGCTAAAGAAAATACTTCCCATAGAGTCTTGGGTCACAGCCAAGTTTGTGACTCCTTTTAGGACCCATGGGATAAGTGCTAATTTTAGATACTTGCAAAGCCCAGTTGTGCCACTCTGTACTTGGCAATGGCTCACGGGACTGTGCCTTTGGGGCACGTGCAGGCACAACAAAAGTGGTTCAGAAACAAGGTAATTAGTAGTTGCAAAACCACCAGTTAGACAGTCTTTTTTTACTTGAAATCTGATATTTTTTTACTTGAAATCTGATAATCCCCCTTTATTTTCATTTGAATGGGGGTTTAGGAGGGTACCTCTAGAATCCTTCCAGTCAGTGCAGTACTAACAGTGGCATGATGAGTTCAGCATCATGTGCTGTGTATTTACTGCCTGACATCAAGGTATGTGCCCATTGCACAGAAGTGGCCAAAGGCAGGCCAGTGCCCCTCTGTTGTTCCAGAATCCTACCCCAGCTGGAAGAGCCATGCTGCAGTTCAGGACTTGCTGGGAAGATGTAGGGGAGGTTTCAGGCAAAGGGCTTCAGACTGATGATATCCAAAGCCCTGGTTCAGCTTCAAGTGCTTGGGACACAGGGGGAGGACTGCAGCTACTATTTATAAGCTTTGCTCTCAGAGTTTGTTGACTCCTAAACACTTAGTTCCATCAGCTGATTGAGATTAATACTCAGCTCCTCTGAAGATGACAAATATCCCTTTTAAAACATCCATATTGTCTTCTAGCATAGGAAACAGTAGATGTTTCTGCAATGTTAAAGAAGTGAGGAACATCAAAAAGCTGCCACAAAATGCTCATTTCTAGGACGACTGTATGGCAAAATCAGAAAGAAATCTTCATTTGAAAAATTGATGGTTCCCTTCCAATTGCCCACATCCTGGTGTTTATCTTTCATACTTCAGCATAAAAATAGCTGAATTAAGAATAAATCCAAATTCTTTGGAAAAGAAGATGGCTGTGGGATTGTTCATCCTTCATCTTCCTAGCAAAATGAACCGAGTCATGGTAAATAAGTAGCAGGTTTCCCACTTGCTTCATTGGGCACATAGCCCACAAGTAATATTTCTACAGCATTTGAAGTCACAGGCAAGATAACTAGTTTCAAGAGTTTACCTAAATGTCATGTAAGGAAATATGAAACAGTTTCCAGTGCTCACATACTAAGCACAAACACTTCAGGAATCTCAGCAGTGCAGGTCTCCATGTTAAAAGCTCCGCTAACAATGGTTATTTAACTTTGGGGCCAGTTCAGCAAAACTCTCTGCTGGAGTGAACTTGGCTCATGCCCCGAGCCCCAGCAACTGCACTTGTGCTCTCGGTGGGGTGCGTGACTGCGGTGCTGGCAGGGCTGGAGCACTGGCATCAGGGCACTTAACTGCGCCTCTCTGGGCAGCACCGAGCGGATCAGAGCCCTCAGAGCTGATACTGCGCTGCTGTGAGACTTGTATTTGTCATGGCTGGTCATATTAGGAAGCAAAGCCCTAGATAAGCAGCGTCGCCTCCGCTCTCAGCTTTCTGCTGTCCTGTCATCAATGCATCATCTAGGCACCCACGCACTATGAGCCAGAATAGGAAAAGTTGTTGGAAACCCAGTAGTTAACATCAGACCATCACTTACTATATAGTGTTAGAGGGCTTGGAGATTACAGGATGTGCTGACCCCACCCTTGAGGGCAGCATCTATGGAGTTCATGCCCCAGGGGCAGATTTGCTCCCAGCAGCAGGGGTGGGAGCAGGGAAAATTAACACCCAAGGCACAGGAGGAAACAGCAATTTGTATTTACCTGCCACCTGTGCAGCACTTTCAGCTTGTTGCACAGCTTCTCCAGCAAGCTTCTTCCCAATCCCGAACATGGCTGTGCTCAGTCCTCTCTCCCCGGATGAGATGGGCGAATGAATCCCTAAGTTCGGTTCTGTTACACTGTTCGGCAAAGTGCAGCTTTTTATAGACAAAGCAGGACTCCTCCCAGTAGTTAGAGGGCAAATGCAAACTGGAACAGGGAAAAGTCATGAGCCCTTGTTGGGTGATTAATATACCAGGCATAAAAGGGTGAAGAGACATTTATGTTTGTTATGCTTTCCTCCCGGGAGAGAGGGCGTGGATTCATCTGTAGAAGTTTTCCATAGCCCAGGAATGAAAGCTTTGTTTTTCCATATCGGGGAGTTGGTAAACAGTGTGCATGCCACAGCTGTCCTGACCAAAGGCTTCAGTGCCGCAGGGGGATATGCAGGCTGGCACAGCCCGTCGTGAACCGGGCACAAAAACGTTGCATTGTGAAACACTCTGCTGAAGAATTGCTTAAATCAACTCTGTCATTTCAAAACCTTACATAGAAAAGTATCCAGTTTCAGATGATTCTTGCCCACATTCTTTTGATCCCCAGTGGGACTTAAAAATCACGGTTATAAAAAGAAATGGGAGGCACTAACCCTGCTTTCTGAAGCGTCTGATGAAATCTTTATTGTGTTAGAGAAGGCTCATAATTTTGTGGTGTGTCATAATTAATATTTTAACCTCTTATTTCCGTGGTCTGACTCAGGAGAGTAGGTTTGTGTCCTTCCCCACTGTCCCCACAGCAGTCACTTTGCAGGACCCAGCACAGCCTCCAGACTGTCAGGCATCAGCAACAGCAGGTGGGTTTCAGGCAGGCTCACTCCAGCTGCCAAAAAAGCTGAGCTGCCCAGCCTTGTCCCCCCAGCTGTAGCCAATGGGATGGGATGTGCAGGATGCAGGCTGCTGAGCATGTGGCCCCCACAGCACGCTGCTTCCTCTCACAGGGTGCCGTTATGTTGTCCAGCCACACAGGAGCTGACCTCACCCCAAAACATTAAGATTACTTTTTTCTGGGATCACCAGCTTTCCAGCAGAGCTACTGTTGTGTTCTTTCACACAGAACAGAGGGTTTCACTCTGTTGATCAAATAATTATTGCTGAAAACAGGGTGAAAATGCATAATCTACCTCAGAACAAAAGTTTATTTATCAAACTGTTCTTTATCCTACAGCTGCCACCACAGCAGCCACTAGGAATGCATCTCTTGATGCCTGGCATGGCACTCCATGAACAACAGTTCCTCTGCAATGTCCCTTTCCAGCTTTACAGTGAAAGCTCTGTTTTCTTCCCACCACTGCAATTTTTTTACAGACCACAAAGTCCTATTTTATATCAATTAAATAGGATATAGAGTTCTGAGGGTAGAGAGGGGGTTCCCTTTCCCCTCTTGTCTTCTGACAGCAGGGAAAGGATTATTCTCCATATCTGAAAGCAAATTCTATCAGAATATGCTCACAAAAAAACCCCAAAAAACAGAGGGAAAGTAACAATATTGTTACTAACAATATTAAGGTTGTTGACAAAGTTCAAAACAGACCTGCAATGCAAGAAAAAGAAACAAGCTCAGAAATATTTCAGATAACTCAGACCAGCATCTGACCAGTGGAAATTCTTTGCACAGCAGACAAGCAGTAAAATGTACACACTGTTCCCAGTGACATCCTCAACTACTCACAGCCAGCCTTGTTCACAGGAAATTGCAATTTCCTAGTCCTGTTCTGCTGCTGCTCCAGTTACTGATAGCAGAGACATGTGAAGAGCAAGACTCGGAGTCAGCAACAGGTTTATGTATTTGCCGAGGTGCGTTTATATTATCACTGAGAGTACCCCTCCTCATCCTATCCTAATTCCAAACTGAAGAATGGTTCCCACTCACAAACACTCCAGTACCACAAATACAGCTTTATTTTTTTTAAATCACCTTAGCTCATGAGCAACTTCCACAAGTGTGGACTGGTACAGCATCAGCACTGGCTTTCCAGTGAACATCAGCACAGAAATAAAATTACAGCACCAACCCTAATTACATTACACCAATGCACTGCAGGTACATATTGAATTGTAACATGGGAGAGGAGAGAGTATGTGCCATCACAACACTCCCTACACACAGGTAAAGGTGAAGTTTGCCTTACAGAGTGAAAACACACAGCATTAAAATACACCGCACTTTTCAAATACAAAAAGAACCTATTTTCTCTCACTACATATAGACCAAAGCCATGGGAAACCATGAGGAGGTGCAGTTCCCTGCACGCACCAGGCCTGAGCACGTATGCATTTAGACTGACGTTAGCTTGCACTCATTGTCACGGTTTCTGCCATCGCAGCAGCAGTCTCGCTAACTGCAATCCCCAACTCCAGCTCCTGTAATGGAGCCCCTGCACCACAGCCGCTACTTCTGCCCTGCTGGGCCCCTCTCCGTCCCCAGCACGTCCCGAGGAGTTCGGCTGGTTCCTGCGCGGGGGCTGCCGAGAGCGGGGCCCTGTGTGCAGGGCTCGTCCTGCGGGCGGCACTGCCCGGCCCGGCCCGGCCCGGCCTGGCCTCGCTCCCTCCCGGCCGCGCCGAGCCGCGCCCAGCCCGGGGCCGGCCATGCCGGGGCCGGCCGTACGCGGGGGCTGGAGCTGCCGAGGCACAAACACTGCCTGAGCTCAGCCACCATCCCGCACGGGCAGACACACCGAGCTGTGGAGCAGAGACGAAGCCCAGCACCTTCGCCACGGGCACGGGCGGCAGGGCCCTCATCCCTCGGCCTCAAGCACAGCCCCCACAACAGCAACACTCGCCCAACCTCGCAGCCGCCAAGCGTGCCCGGGTCCTACCTGCCCACCATGTCTGTGGTCAGCAGCTCCCCTGGGAATCCTCTCACAGCTCCTTTAAAGCCTCCCCAGCCTGCAGCCAGCACCGCTAGGCAGCCCCAGCCCAAGCACAGGAGGTTTTGGAGTAAGGCCCTTATTTGCCAAACCTCATGGGGTTTTGATGAAGGGTTCATCTGTGTGATCGGTGGGAAATGAACTTCAAATGTGAAAGGACATGAAAGGCAACTTGTCCTGTAGGCAGGAAACCCCACTGCTGCCAGGGGCCTTGGGGGCAGACAGTGCTGATAGCCCCAAAAGGGAGCTAGACAACATTGTTCATAACCAGAGACTTCAAGGAGTGGCTGGGATATCCTCTCCAACATTGCTAATCCAGCAATCATCGTTACCTGGGAGGTGGTGCCAAGAGGGGCCCAGTTTGCCACATGTCCTATTGCTGCCCTCTGCTGCTGCTCCCCTTTGGGGAGGAGAGAGCCTGAGTGGGGCCACCTGACATTGTTTGAGGCCTGGTGAAATGGCATAACCCAGGCAGAGTGTGCAGCCTGCACCGCAGCTCCAACTCCAGGACATCCCAGTGGCACATGGGCTACAGCATCCAACACACCAACAGTTTATTCATCTCCAGGTTTCCTGGTATTACTTTGCCACATGACAGGAAACTACAGCTGCAAAGACAGGTTTCAGAGAGCTTGGATTCTTGATAATCTTTAGACCATTAATCACAGTATTCACCCATGAGGAGGATAAAAATCTGGTAAAATCTGTGCCCGCCCCTGATGCCCCTGGCCTGTTGAGCTGTGAAGAGGAGATGGGGAGGGCTGTTTGCCTCTCAGCCACTCTGGGAAAGTCTCTGGGTCATTGGAGTGGGACATGGAGCAGAGGTGCTTGGGCTTAGCAGCCCAGCCAGGCTGAAACACAAATCCCCTTTGCTCAGCATTTCACAGCTTAGGCAGCTGCAGGCACGCCCAGCACCAAGTATAGGGAAGTTTGAGAACTCCAGTGTTAGATAACTTCACGTGTCTGGGGCTGATGGCACAGGAGCTGCTAAGAGCTCTAGGGATGTCTGCTTTACTTTTACAGAACATCTGAAGGCTTCAGTTGGGATGGGAAGATGCAGTCCTGGGCTGGGTCATGGGTCCCTGTGTGATGCATGAGCAAGAGAGCGCCCCAAATACTTCCAGACCAAAGAGCACTGTGACTAAGGCACCTTACTTGTGGTGCAAAGTGCTTAAGTTTAGACCTGGAAACACTTGCCAGCAAGTGACTCAGACTCACGGGTGCCCATGGCACAGCGTGCACCCTCAGGACAAAAGAGATGTGAAATACTCCGATCAGGCTCCTGAAGCAACAAGGGCATCCCTGCACTGGGGACCAGGAGTCAGGAACTGCCTCGGGGTGCCCCCTGGCTGGATAAGGTGATTTCTACTCTCTCAACAGAGTGGGTGACCTCCAGTAGTCCCTCCAGCCAAGCTGTCCAGTCCCTACCCTGACAGCACTGCTGCCAACACTGGGCCAGAGCAGTGGGAACTGACAACTGTGTAGTTTTACTGAAGACAACTGGAATAAAGGGGTATCAAACTGCACACAAGGAGTCAGGGCTGTGTTCCCCATGAACAAAGCAGGAGGAATAGTGTGTCATGCAAGGGGACAACAGGCTTTACTGGTGAAAATACCTGCAAGTACAAATTTTTTGGTAATATTTAAGTGATTTTCAGGCAAAAAAAAAAGGTGTGATGGAGAGTGGTGTATGGGTCATGATCATACACAAACACAGCATTGGTTTCTGAAATGCTGAGCCTAAAGAGCTCAGTCTCCAAAGATTTCACCATTAGGGACGTAACCATGAAAAGTACTAAATAATAAAGTACTATTGGGGGTTGCCCAGTAACTGAGAGTGTAATAGTCTAATGCTTTTTCTGTGAGCTTGTACTTGGGTAAATATTTAGGCTTTTAAAGCTTTAAATTACAGAAGCCGTTGCATAGGGGCACTGTGCAGAGCCCTGGACTATATTTACTCACAGATGGTCTATTACTTATAAAGTCCTGTAAAGGCTTTTCTGTTCATGAAGTCCTTGTGCAGATTGCAGACAAGGGTGGTCTTTGGGTTCAACAATGAGCCAGGCTCTCCTTGGACCAAATTCACAAAGATTGGCTTCCAAAAAAGCCCTGGACAACCACAGCTCTTGGTCAAGAAGTGCAGGACTGATACCTCAGACAGGCCTGGACTGCCCTGTTTCATTGCAGCCAGATGGTTTTGGTCATGCTTTGGTTTTCTTTTGCAAGACACAAATTAGATTCCTACTGTAACAGGCTGGTAAGGCTTCAAAGCAAGAGAGGAAAAAAAAAAAGGAAAAAAAAGAAAAGAAATATTGCCTAGCAATGAGAAACACCCAGAGGCCAGATAAGAGCACTTACTGTGAATAAGTGGGTATTAGTGCCTTCTGTTGACAGAGGCAGCACTAAGAGGGCATTCTGTCTGGCTGCACAGCCTCTGATTGCCCAGCAAGCAGCAATCTCAAATAAATATTTCCATCTCCTAGGCAAGAAGATTGCCCTCTTGCCTGTGTGGCAACGGCTCCGTCCCTGCACAGGACATGGCTGGCCGGGGCTGCCTCGGAGCAGCCACACAAGCTGCACACAAACCTCAGCTCAGGCGTGGCTGGAGCGAGAGCAGAGCACCCTCCGGCATCTCTCGCACCTCTGCTGCCATTCGGCTTCGGCAGCAGCGCCCCAAGCGAGCGCTGGGGTAAAGACGCCGGGATTTGCCCCCAGCAGATTCAACAGATGTGCAGTGGATAATGGAAACAAGACGTTTAGATGGGCACCAGACGTGTAGGAGAAAGAAGAAGGGATGGACACCACTACTCCGTTCACCCACAGACACCACAGGGCTCCTCTGCAGTGTGGGGCTGTTGGTTTCCATCCGTCTGCCAGACTGCAGAAGGGCTCAGTACTCCCCTTCTTACAGTGACCTCACAGGGCTTTGCATCAGAGAGCAAAAGAGTTTAGCAAGACACTGTGTGATCCTTCAATGAAAGCCCCAGCAAAATAACGAGATTAAATAACAAGACGATCTGAGTAGTGGAAATCTTACATACCTTTATTTATCTTTATCTAAAAATGCAGAGGATGGGAACAAACAAACAACTGACAAGACATATAACCACAGCTTAAGTTTTGATTATTGGAAGAAGACTCAGTTTCATCACATGACTATTCTGGTGTCCTAATTATGAACAGTTTCACTGGCTTTGTAAATAGACTCAGCAAATGTGGCAATAATCACTGAGCTGTTGTAAGAGCAGGGGAACAGCACTGCTGAAACCTTTTGAGCCATGTTGACAATTGTGAGCAATGGTGCTAAAAGATGTAATTTTTCTATGTAAAGGATGAGGGGGACCTTCTGCCTTAAAAATTTGTATTTGAAAAGAACAAAATTATCCAGATATCAAACAGCTTTCATTTTTCTACACAAAGAAGTAGCTAATAGCAGACCAAAGAGATTTGTACAAGCAGTACAGTTGACTTGAATTAGCATCATTTTTTAAATCCACATTTTTTCCCGAAGCCAGACATTGCTTCTGCAGCCTGTCCAGCCACCTTTTCTACTCCATCTTGTGCTGTCTTGGAAGCCTTGTCAAAAGCTGCAAGAGAGGGAAAAAGATAAGCAGAAAGTTGGAAAAATGCAACATGATTTAGTACTTATGATAGAAGAAAGGTGTTAAAATGACTAGACTACAAAAAAAAAGTGATATATCTGGAAAAAAAGGTTTTGGACATTTTGTTGCTTCTCCATCTAACATCAACAGGTGCCCAAGCCTGCCCTTCTTGTTACATCCATGGAGCTGTGGAAGGTGTCGGCTTTTAGGGGATACTGCCATTGCATTTTAGCTTTCATGAAATATTTTAGACCCCAACATTGCTAATTCTCCCCTCATACTTGAATATTATTAAATCATTAAAAATAAAAAGAATCAGCCTAGTTTTTAGTTTAGCTTGGTCCCAGTCTCCAGCTTCAAGATGCCAACACTTTCTAGACAGCAGCTTTTCACCTGCAGGATCTGCAATGTTCAACCCCAGCCGCTGCCCCAGCAGCTGCTGGGATCCAGTGTAGGGCTGGACCTGGACAGACCCCTGCCCTCAGGGACAGGGTGGGGGGAGCAAGATGTAACATAGGGTTACTTAATGCTCTTGAAAGAAGAGCTGTACCCACAAGTTTCCTAAATAGGAAGCCAATGTCTGAACGCTGTGCTTGAGACTCGATGGCCAGGGAGTGTCAGCTACAGTCTGCCTGTGCAGTAGCTGTGTGGAGCTACCCAGCAACAAATCCTGAAATCCTTTTGTGAGATTTATAAAGGTTGTTATAAAAACGTTAAAGTTGTTATAAAATATTAAAGGTTATACAAAGTGGTCACTGAAACCAAGGACTTTCAGGCTGAGAACACCCGTGGAACAGAGGAGAATGAGCACTGGCCGCTTCTGGCTTGTGTTGAGCTGCTCCATCTTAATTTGAACGTCATTGCTCCTACCTTTCTGGCTTGCATCTGTAATCTGGTTGACTGCATCCTGAGTGGCCTGTCCCAATGTGTTTGCTGTAATTAAGGTAAAACAAAATCAAAATCCTTTCCAGCTGTTCGCTTTTCTGGTTACAGGAATTCCGTACGTCAGTCGGCTTTCTGCACGCCTGCAGCAGGCTGTGTCCCTGGCAAGCCCTGGGCTGGTACAGAGCAGGCTGAGGCTGTGCCCTTCACAGGGCACCCTGGGCACTGTGTGCTGCCACAGCAGCTTGCTTTGAGATTAGCACTCACCTGGCACCTATGGTCAGCTGAGCAAATCAATGGCAGATAAGCAGGAGATAAGAAAAGATTAGCAGTGAGTTGGAATGATGACATTTAGCTGCAAGTTGCTTATTTAACACTACACTTGCTTTTATTGATTTTTCTGCCTTATTATGCTTGGGGTAGGTTGGCCATCTAATGTGCATTTTCGCTATGGGCTGTTTGGGAGTAGGGCCTATTCTAAAATGGAAGAAAGTGCCTTAAACAGAGCTGGACAGAAGAAGGGAGATTTTTACAAACAAGATATGAATAGAAGAAGAGGAGCAGAAACTAGAGACATCACAGATCAACTCCAGAATATGAAACATTAAAAAAGTGAGATACCTTGTGAATGTAAGATAGCTGATGGTTTACAAAGCAGCAAAGTGCCCCCTCAGTGGCAGGAATATCAGGAACTCAGGATGCAGCAAAGACTATTTTGTTTTTCAGAAAGCGGTTCTGTCATGTTTGTGCAGCTACTACACATTTGTCCCCAGGTGTATGAAACTGTAACTTTAATATAATCAATGATATTACTCATATATTATATATATGAGTATATATATAAAGGAAGTGTAGATATATATAGAAATATATATATATATATATATATATATATATATATACACACACAAGGAATTGTTTGCAGAATCAGAATCCAGAACCATATCTGACCAAATTATATGCTGGAAAGAGCTGCAGGCAAACTGGGTAAGGGATATACTATAAAAAGCTACTATAAGCTATACACATTTTGCAGCTTTTCATTTGAAGGAAAAGCTTTTATGCTTTGCATTGAAAAGCTGTTTTCCAGTGCCCAATGCTTATGACAACAGTGCTCAGCCTTAAAACATGGGCATTGCTATGACAGCAATGTGCAGCCTGGTGATTACTACTGAAGAACACAACAGAAACACGTCCTATATATTACAAACTATCCATTGCAATCAATGTAGTTATATTAACAGAAGACATTGACAGGCCAAGTGGCAAATGCTCATCAAAGCTTAATTCCAACTTACTTAAAGGAGAGCTGATTAAAAATCACCTCAGAGCATGAGAAAAAACCACCATGAGCAACGTAAATGCTAAATGTAGAAGGTTGTTATCACCAAAAAAAAGGCTTCACTGCTCTAAAAATATTAACATTTTGGAGAGTGATAAGAGTTTGACAATGCTCAGGAGCCACAGAGGGAGAAGTGGGTGAGTGGGTTGAGGCAGCTTTGAGAGCCACAGCTGGCCTGTGGTCTTCTCCAGGTGATGGCCAAAATTTGCAAAGTGAAGATAAAAGAGAAAGCTGTGTCCTTCTATCACTGATGCAGCTAAAAATTGTAGTATTTAGCAACTAAGCCCCCCTCCAAATATAGAACAATATTTAATCTTTCTTACCAGCATCTTTTGCTGCACCTTCAGCTTGTTCCTTCAGTCCCTGGAAGCTTTTACCCGACATTGTGGCTTCTTGACACCTGTTGAAAGTCCTCTCTTTGATAATGTTGAGCACCTGGTGATGTATAGCACACTATGTGATAGTGTCCTGACTTGTTCTGGTTTTATACATCTGCCAGAAGACCTGGTGATTCTTTTGGGGGTGACTGGTACTATGGGTGGAGTTTGAATGTGAAGAATGAGAGCTGAAAATAGAGAAAAGCTGTTTATTTACCCTTCCTGATGAGAGGGTGTGCCCAGATTGAGATTTTTGCTCCAATGCACTGTCTTTGTTAATTTGTGCAGGTTGTTTCTTTTTAAAACCAAAACTGCAAAAATACCTGTTCCATCATCACAGGCAGAGGAAAGCCACTGAAGTAAGCTTTACAGAGTGTTGGAAAACTACTGAAGTGCAGTGTGTGGGCATGGCCAACTTTCGTCCCCGCCAGGCTAACTTCCTTCTCCTTGCTTCAGTCCCTGAGCAGACCCTCATGAGAACAGAAACCAGCCCAAACTTGTTTCTATTCTTAGAAGTTTTAATCACAACCCCCTTTTCTTGTCAGGTGGGATAATGTTAGATGGTGAGAGTTGTTATTTATGTGTATTTTTATAAGAAACTGCTAATCTGATCATCTTTCCAGTTGCCTGCTCAAGGTGGATTGCAAATCTCATCATCACAGAAGGCCTTGCCTGGGTAAGGCAGGTAACCAGTGCCAACACTAGCAGCTCTCAGAGGAAGGGAAGAAAAAAAGAAGCCAAATTAGCAAACTCACATTTCCCTACTGTGGCTTTGTGATAAGATTCTTTTAGTTCAGAAATTATGTTTAAACTCACTTCCTTTCCTAGCATCACCACATTAATAAAAGTTTCTGGCTTTAACCTCTGGAATTTCCCAGGTTTCCACTAGCCTTTGGAGTTTACATTTCCTGCCATCAATCCCCAGTAAAAAGGTACTTTGTACAAGTAAACTATTGGCAGACTCAGGAGCCAAATGGCTCTCTGGTTTTGTGGGGTTCAGGTTCCTCATTGCCTTTTCCAGAGTACAAAGAATCTCTCTTCGGATGGCCACACTCATACCCATATTTTTCCTCCTGAGTAAAGATTTGTGTTGGTAAACAGGCATGAGAACAAGATGCCACAGATGAACTTGGATAGGCACTGACCGTTCTCATAAGTTTAGGACTTCATTAGTACCCAAGTGAGGAAGAGTCACAGAAAACAAGGTTCCGAGCATTTCTCTGCTGCTCCTATTCCGCCTGTCATTTCAGAGAGCTCTTGTCAACTTTTGCACCACTCCTTTGTTATTTCAAACAGCAATCCTCTTTCCCCCTCAATGGCTCAATTAGACTTTTAATCATATATTCATATCAGGTGTCTTTTTCAATTCCTTGCTGATTCCTTTCCTGGAATGATTTTCTTATTTGAATTTGCAAAAACTCAGATAAAAAGACACCCAGTATTGTGGGGCTCTGGCATTTTTTGAACCAAATCACTAACAGAGATCTACTTATTTTTCCTGCCCGAACCTGAGAACACAGCCACAGCAAAGCCACACCAAACACATGGATTTCAGCTGTTCTCAGCCCATTAGGTAGATTAACTTTTGTATGAAGTGTTAGTGAAAGGCAGGAAGAAGCTCTCCGGAATCCACCAGGCAGTTTGTCACAGCTCAAGAGAAGATGTGGCCAGGTTTCACCAGCAGATACCTTCCAGATGCCCTCTCAGCTTGTTTCCACTGCTGGATTTTCAGTGCAAGGGCCCTGCAAGTTGCTGGCTGGGTTAGTCTGTCTGAAAGGGACACTGGGAGTTTGGGAGAGCATTTAAAACTGAAGCACGCTTACATCAAGCATTAAACATGCACTACATTAAAACAGTATTTTATAGGCTACTAGTCAGTGCAGGTAAATATTGCTCTCTAATTCTGCTCTAATAGATTTCCCCAGCTCCAACTATTATTCTTCCAAGTAGAAATACCTGTTCAGCATTCTGGACTCAATATGGGTGTCTGATGTGTGCCAGTGCTTGCTGTACCTCCTGCTCAAAGCATTAGGTAGCACGAATTCCTGAGTAAAACCCACACTGCTGGCAGCATGGCAGCATGACTCCTTATCTAATGTAATCTTATCCTTAGCATTAATATCATTATCCTGATTCCAAACTGATAAAAAGAAAAGTGAGCAAATTACTCATGCCCAGACTGGCATGGCATGATCATTATAATGCAGCCCAGAGCAGAGTGAAGAGGGATATTTGCATAGTATTCATTCCATATGATGGGACCAATAATCTGTGCATCAGGTGGCTGGCTGAGTTACAAAACCACAACAGAAAATTAATGGAATATATTGCATAATATTTATCCACTCTGTGAGTTAACATTACTTTTTAGAAGACAATAATAAGTCTTTTGAACTGATATTAGATATTAGAGTGCTTAAAAATGAGGATTTGAAAGGGTGGAAAGTTAGTTTTGACTTTTGTTCCGTTCAGCTCTCAGTATCTGCTGAGACTGCAGGTCGAAATCCTGGTTAATGCCAGCTGGAGCAGGTACCACAGTGTGGGCAGAGCCACATGCTAAGGTGCCTCTGCAATTTCAGGCTATTCTAAAAGTTACTCCACCTGCTGATGCCAGGGTGCATCACTGACACAGGCCAGGACCAGAAGTTTGAAAGTGCCACCACCCCCAGCAGCACTGTCTGCTCACCTCTGACACGTAACATGTCTGGCACCCTTCTCTGTGTCTGAGTCCTTGGCACATTCTGACCTTCACAGTCTGCTGCTTGTGATGAGCAGTTGTTTGTGTTTGGGGAAAAGAAACCCAAAACTGAGTCCTCAAGTGCTAGGAGTGCTCCACGACCCATGGCCACAGAAATAGTTGGCAACTCCAAATAGGCAGCCCAAACAGCTGTGAGTTAAATCTAAAGCACCACAGGGAAATTAGAAATTGTTCTGGTTTCCTTTCCTTTCACACATCTTTTGTGGCATCTTTGAGCACCCTCTCATATATCAGTGATATGGACCTCTCTGCTCTATTACCTGATGAAGGTCAGAAGTAATTAATCAGAACTAGAGCTTATGTTTTACACATGGAAAGGGGCAAGTGAGGTTAATTTAGAAGTATTGAAATTTATTTGGGTTTTCTTAAATTTTAATTTTACCAGGGTTGGGATTTATAGATAGGTGTGGTGTCCATCAGCAAGGTGAACACAATGATGTGTCAGGGCTAAAAAGTTTTACGCAGACCACTCCAGAAGTTTACAAAGTGTGAGTGTCCAGCATTCATGGCTGCTAAAGGAGACTGGTGATAGTGTGGATGGGATGTGATGTTTGTGCCATGAAACAGAACTGTTTTAAGAAATGCAATGGTTTGCTCATAGATAATTATTGTAAGTCATATATTAGTCATTTAGGAGATCAAACTAAAGTTGTTCTAATTAAGTTAAATTAGCTGTTCAGTTCAAATATTGATATACAGGGAGAAAAGTAGGTTTAACTGATTATTCCTTTACACAGGTGGTAACATCCTCCAGGAATCATCAGTCAGCTCTGCTTCAAAGTGTGAGATCAACATAAGGCCAGGGCAAATAGAGTTCTTTACCTTCTACTTTCTCAATCTTGATGTAACATCCAGGTGAAGTGTCATGTTTCTACTGTCATCTGGAGCACCTGAAACCATCCTTAAATACTGAGGCTGCTGTGGAGTCTCACAATATCCTGCAGATTTAGGAACAGAAAAAACAAAAAAAAAATTGTCTGGTCTTACTTAAAAAGGCTAGGAAGATGAGAAAGGCTTGACTCCTACCTTAAAATCTGGCATGAGACTGGGGAAATAAATAACTGGTCCTATCCCAGGAGTGCCTGGCTGGGAAAGCTGCAGATGTGAGCTGGGATGTAAAGTCTACCAGAGAGCTGTGTATATTTTCTAGGCAGACTGAGAGGAGGGAGTGCTGTGGCTCTGCCCTTCTGGCACACAGCTGTGCTGCCCACCCTACGTGGGCTTAGTGGGAGGGGAAGAGTGGAGGAGCAGAGCTCCTTGCATGCTGGGATCCATGCAAAAAATCAGTAGCAAAGCTTGACAGAGAAACTCTGTGCTGCTTCAAACTCGTGTAGGCAGACAATATTGTCTAATATTCAGAAAGCGCAGGTTTAATTTGAGCTTTTTCTGCTGTGTTATTAACAGTATGGAGTATCTTGTGATTTGGTAAGGTTTCAATGCATTTATGAAACAGTTAAGCTGAGTTTCAATGTGTCAAAGAGGTGAGAATGTGATTTTATAGAGAACAGTATTTAAAAAAACAGCCCTTCAGGTTTTAATTAGGAGCTCTGTGAATTCAGTTTTAGGACATGCATTATGCAGACACAAAAATAGGACTTTCAAATGAAGTGGGATTTTAAGTGTATTATTACCTGATTTGCATTTAAATGAGTGGAATGCTGTTTGGGATATTCTGTGGAGAGCCACTGCTTCCTCTCCTTCATCCCAGACATCTTTGAAAAATCAGGCCCTGCATGCCCTTCAGCCCTTGGCTAGGACATAACTGGGGGGAGCTCGCAAAGGCTGTAAACTCTGTCAGAACAAATCACTCAATAAAGCTTAACTGCAGTTTTACATGGTAAGGAAGTTTTGCTGTTCCGAGGGGAAAAAAGTGTTTTTCAGCACTTTGTTGTTCACTTGTATGGTGAGGTTGATGCAACACTTGGCAGCAGCTGTTCCTGGCTCGTTGGATCCCCTCAGAGGTCAGGGTGCAAGTGCCCAGAGTCGTCACTGGGGACAGATGGTGGCCATGCTGTGCCTGGCACTGGGTGCTGTCTCATCACAGTGGGATTAAGTTAACAGCTTGTGTGACAGTGGTATCACATGTACAAAGTCCTCTTAAATAATTCACAGGGTGAGATGAATAAAAGAAATTCTTGATCGCCCAGACCATAACCTGTCAGCAAAAAATGATTTTGCTAGTGTTTGCTTCCCTCAGTACTCACCTGGGACAGGGGGTGCCAGCACTTCCACAGTGAAAGTACCTTCTCTTGTGGGATGTTTCTGGGACATCTCTTCCGTCATTCCACTTTTCACCTTCCATCACCTCTCATTACACTTGTCCAAATTCTCATTGAAAGCACAGACTTCCTTTCAATGAACCAAACAGATGTACAACAAAGTTTAGTTGAATAATTAATAGACAATATTTTGTCTCTTTAATGAAAGACCCTTCTACTTCAAAAGAAGCAAGTCTTCACCTTTCTGACCTCTGACAAATGTGGCTCAGACCTCTGGCTTCTGCTCCCCGCAGCTGGGTGACAGCCAGTCTGAGGAAGGGACAGGGATGAAATAGAGGCTCACTGAGCCATTGCATGGGCACAGCACTACCCTGTTCCCACTCACTGACACAGGGTACTCACGTGGGATCAAACTGCATGTCCTGTCCATGGTGTCTGTCTCCAAGACTTGTGACTGCTGTGAAAGATGCATAAACACTCTGTGGGCTCTGACTGCCATGGGACTAGACCAGACCTGTGCAGGCACTGCACCTGCCTGGGCCCAGAGCAGTGCTCCCCCACGTGAGAGGCAGGCAAGTGCAGAGGCAGATCTTTAGGAAACATTTGGACACTTCTGGTGCTCAAATGTTGGGCAGTGGTCAAGCAGAATTTTCAGTCCCACAGTTCCAGATACAGGTGTGTAAATACTGGTAAAAACACTTTCCCTCCCACAGCGAAGGAAACAGAGAGAGCTGCATGTGATCCTCCCAAGCAGACACATAGCTCAGTGTGGCAGAGATGTGGCCCCATACTCTTAGCTCAGTAATTACCATTCTCTCCTGGTTTAAGCCCTAGGAATCGGGCAAAGCCTGCTTGAGAGATGGGCGTTTGGGGAGTAGCTTACTCCTCCTTTGAGTTACAGCCCTCTCCTGCCTCCCATGCATGTCCTATGTACTGAAGGCATTCACCTCGTTTTTTTTTGCAGAACACTTTTTTGCAAAACACTTTTGTTTGTATCCCCACAAAGAAAAGCCTTTGAGCAAAAGGTTTTTTTGTCTCTCTTTAGCGAGCACTGAGAATAGACTCTGGCCTCCTGCTGCTGGGCATGAGTATCTCTTTATGTCCTGTTACCTTGGCCCCAATTTTAGTTACTCTCTTTAATTGGCAGATATTTGCAGGACATCATAAAAGAGTATGCACATATCAGATACATCCTCCTTTGAGGTGCCTTGTTACCTCTGCTAGGGTTCTTTTGTTCCCTTTCTGTGTTGAGATCAAAGACCCACTGGAATGGAAATCCTGTGGTCTCTGCAAGGCAATGCTTTACATGCACTGTTATGCCCCAGAGAAGATGCTAGCACACTTGCTAGATGCTTCCATGCCACAGCAACTCTCTTCTGTAATACTTTCCATAGTCATCATCATTTAGCAGCTTAATGAAGATTTTTGGTCTGATTTTGAAGCAGTTTAAATCTCAACAGCTTACACTGGCTTCTCCTGGATTAGTGGGTGCTCTTCCTTGCAGGTAAATAAAAGAACCCATTTTTATATCCATACCTACTGATGTGCTTTAAACGTAGCCCATTATTTACACAAATGAGCAACATTTTCCTGCTCTCTACCCTGGTGAATGTGGAGTGTCTCTGCTGCTTGCACTCAGCAGCTGATCTGCAGCCTGACTGAGTGCTGTAACTGATACCAGCTCTGTGTTTGTGGTGCACCAGGAGATTCTCCTTTGGCACCTGCCCTCACACTCACACATTTCACAGCAACCCTTCCAGTCCCTGCCAGCAGCAGTGCAGTTCTGATCAGTTCAGTTGGGGCCCATGACATTTCTTTAATTACCTTCTGTTACATCCTGGTGTCAGGACAGTTTTCTGGTGCAAACAGAATAAACTGAACTCAACATCCATTTCCCAATTCTTTACAAATCCTCCTTTCATCCAGTATCACCCCCACATTCTCTTAAACACACTCTCCCCACTCTCTTAAACACAGCAAGTATTTAAAAAGTGAAATATTTGTTTTTCAGCCCTGAGTGACAGAAAGCCAGCCTACCTACAGTACTGTCTTCAGAAATACAACTTTCCATGATTCTTCATCTCTTATAACATGATTTAAGGCTCTTACAGTTTTGAGTATTCTAATACTACACTTTTACAGGAAAATGCATCACTTTGGAAGGATCCACATTTAAAATGTGCAAACAAAACCAACAAGACAAAAAACTTGTTCAAACACCTTTTATTAGTTAAAAAAAACCAAAAACCACAATGCCTAGAGATCCCAAGTGCCAGTGCACATGGATGCAAGACACAGATTCGTGAGTCCAACCAAAACATACAAAGCAACTGGGAGGCCAGGAGGGAGGCTGGGAAAGACACACAGCCCAGTACACACCTGCACATTACTTACAATTAGAGGAGTCTGGCATACATATATTGTACAACTGGTTTATGAGGCAAGTGCAAGACTACAGAGCTGAACGTAGTTAGTCTATGGACAGTGGGATTTTCCTGTTGTGGTGTCAGCTAATACTTCCATGTATGCTCTTGGAATGGTCTCTTTTGAGCAAGAATTCCCTAACTTGATGTATCACCTTCAATTTCACCCTGTGAGAGAAGACAGATAAGAAAACAGGTAAATATTTCCAGTGGAAAACATATATATATAAATTTAGGAGAAAAATCAATGCTGACTGTCACCACGCAAAACCCCACAAACAGCTAGAAAATAATGAGGACCATAGGTGATGCAGAAAATAAATGAATTATCCATTCCTTCTGGAAACCATACACTCTCCTGCTGTTAGGTTAGGGGTTAGGGTTAGGGGAAAACAAGGGTGTGAATTCACACGTGGTGGAAGTCAAGCTAATGTTGGGTTCCATTGGCAGAATTGTCCTGCTTTGTGCTCCTGGGTCTGCTCCTGCCTGACCCAGCCTGAGATCAGCACTGGTGCAGCCATGCAGCCAGTGGAATTACAGGGTCCATTTCTGGGACTGGCTGGGGGAGGGTGATAGATGAGACTTTGGGGAACTTTGGGGACCATGAAAACAGCCTGAGCTTCAGAAAGGCTGAAAACTGTGGGGTTTGGGTGCATGCAGTACCTGTGGAAGGGGCAGACAAAGGCCTTAACACTGAAATTGTAAAGGGAATACTACATGAGAAGCATTTGCCCCTGTTGTCCATGTTGGACAAAAAGAGCTGAATTTGGCCCAGAGACTAATGTTTGACTAATGTTTGCTTCAAAAGAACATTGCAGGTAGAACAGTTCAAAAATTAAATTAACTTACTTAAATACAGGAAAATTTAGAGAAAACCCTGACTTGTTATCTAGATCTCTTCTAAAGCATGGCTACAAACAGGAAAAAGCTATTCCATGGGATGACAGAACTACAGGACAGCATTAACTTTTATATGTGCATTTACATCCCCAAATCAACCCAGCAGTTTGCAGTCTGTAAATCTGTTGCTTATGGAAAATTCCCAAGATAAGGAAGTGGCAAAAACAAGAACAGATGAGCTCAGGTTTTTGTCCAATAACTCAGGGAAGCGAGAACAGTGATGGGCTCCTTGCATGGCAGTTATAGAACCGCGGGAGGCAAAGGGGAGATCCTGCCAGGGGGAAACCAGTAACCCAGCAAGATCCCCGGTGTGACACGGATAGCCCGGGGCAGCAGGGCCGTGGCAGCACTCACCTCTCCGCCAGCGCTTGCCGGGGCCCCCTCTCCCTCCACCCTGGGCTGCTCGGGTGGCTGCGGCACTGCCAGGTCCTCCTGCCAAGTCACAAGCAAGATGTTTGTCCTTGCTGCCACATGCAGAGTCACTGCCCTAATCTTAGACAGACTGCGCGAGATGGGGCTGAGCATTACACACGCAAGCAAAACAACAGCTTTAATAGATGGCAGATACTGCTTGAAACCCATTTTTGTCGTGCAGCTGGTTAGAGCAGATATCTATGAAAAAGCCAATTCAATTTCTTACAGTCTGGCTTAGGGTCTTTTTTGTACAGAAAATCAGATCTTCCTGTCACTAAGACCAGAGTTTTGATGTTTTCAGTGTGAAGAATTCGGGAGGAACAAATAAATTTACACATAGTAAGGCTATACCCAGCCTTTCCCTGCACTGTCTTACCTAAGCACTCATTGCATAGACTAAAACTAATCAAAGATATAGCAGTACTGTAGTGCTGTTAATGTCATGCTTCAGATAAAATATCAGTATCAAAGGATGAGTTTTTCTTTTTGTTTGCATCCAAGCATTTACTGAAGTATTTTGGGCTCTTCTAGCTACTTGCCTACATCTTTCAGCTACCTCCCTGTTCAAAGAAGAGAAGAGGTTGCACTACCAGGCAATTACATTAAACACAATTTGGCTGCATGGGAAGAGAAGAGAAAATCCTGACCTTACTGGAGTAAAAAGGAAAAAGTAGATGGAGTTACATAGATATAAGGTAGAACCTATGAAAATTTAATCTGGAAATTGAACTTCAGATCCATTTGTGGCAGCAAGGGGAGTCAGGAGGTGGAAGCACTGCAAACCTGCTTGTGCTACCTATTGGCTTCCTGCTCTCCATGCAAGCTACTGTAAGACAAATCCACTGGAGACAGGAAATAGCCAAATACGAGCTGCAGCCCTGTACTGATGTCTGTCACAGATGCAGGCATTCCCTTCATCTCCCTGCTGGGACCAGAGCTAATTAGTCTGTTTATGGAGAGCATCATGTGCTGCTGTCTCCAGATGAGAAGCACAGTGTGATCATCTTTTCCTAAGGGACGTGCCCTCAACTTGCACTGCATTGTTGGCTGAAATGATTCTTGCTGGTACCAGCCTGAGCAAGCCCAGGTAACCAAATGACATCAAACTTGCACATCATGGAAGCCAGTTTCTCCTACAGGGAGACCTGCAGCTCTTCAGGAGAGGCCACTGCTCTGATGGAGCCACTCAGCCACAGCCTGTTTGAAATGAGTCAACTCTCCTGCTGCCAGCAAACAGCTCACTACTCTGAATTTATGGATGCTCATTCAGCATTAGGATCCAGCCTGTGGCTTTAAAGCACTTCACATTTGCATTTACATTACACTTTGCATATCTACACCTTAGAACTAACAGTGCATTAAGCCAAAGCAGGTAAATAGCTTCAAATTATATTTTGAAGCTTTACAAACAGCTTTTTGACTATTAGGTGGAAAAGAAAGAAATCTCCAATGCAAGCCACTGACAACAGCTGCAATAGCAGATGTTTCTTTCATAGTGTTTTGCAGGTGCAATTTCACCAGCTGCTGTGTGAAATCGTGAAGGTCAATCAAAGGCCACTGCCTAAGGTGCATTGGGAAAAGTGGAGAACAGCTCCCCAGGAGCACAGGGACAGTGCACTCCATCTTTCTACAGGGTATGACCACCTATTGTTCCTGTGGGCAGGGAGCTCAGCTCTGGGAGATGTGGAAGGAGTCCTGGGAGAGTGACACCTAAGGATCACCCTTGGGACACTGTATCCAAGAGCAATGGGTGGGCTGGAGAACCCCTGTTCAGCTATTGTGCTGCTTGTTAGATCCCTTAGATCATGCTGTCTGCCAAGACTGCTCCAGAAGGCTAAAAATCAACCATCTATTTTTAGAAAGGGAAGCAACTGAGTTTCTGGAGGGTGTTTCTAAACTGTGTTGGAGGAACCAGCACAATAGCAGGATGAAGAGGTGTCAGGCCGTGTTAGGGATGTCGCCTCACAGCCTTTTTCTCACGCGCTTCCACCCCACCCGGAATAGGGAGCAGGAGATGAGGAAGGGCTGCATTCTTCAGCTGGGTGTTAGCTGGCTGGGGATTTCAGGGACTGCTCAGGAAGGCAATATACAGAGGAGGACCGTGTGGTGTAGGGGTCATCACTTGGGACAGAGACAAAAATTCCTGGGCACCAGCTGCAGCTATAACACTGACTCACAGAACAACGCTGAGCAAGAAAGAAGGGGGGAAAATCCAACTTCCTGAGGGGCAGCAGGAGTTTTGCCATTCCTGTCAGTGCTCATCTCCTCATTAAAAGGGGTAACATTTTCTAAGTAAAAGGCATGTTGAAACCATGAAGCAATTAGTAATGCTCCTTCTGCTTTTCAAAGGTGAGCTGAATGTTCCCTCTCAAAAATTACGTACTTTCTTAGAGAAAAGTATTTTAAATGGAAAAAAAAAAATTTAGTTTTTTAGTGGCTATTTTCTTCTATTTTTGGGGGGGGCAGTTGCATCTTTTTTTGCTAGTGAAGAAAGAAAAGTGAAGTACTTGAACATAATAGTTAAGTGAATCACAAGACTTCAGAATTCCTTCCAAGAATAGTACACAAATTTTTAAATATTTTGTGTGTTTAAAAATATACTTTTAGGTAGCATATATATACCACAGAAGACTTATATGTATATATATAATACAATATTTTGCTAAGGTTATATACAGCAGGTACATGTTCAGATATCACTAATTAAAAACTCAACAAATTAAGACCTGCCATTTATAAAAATATTCCTGTGAAATGCTAAGGGATCTTAAACAGAGTGTACTATAGGCTTCTGGGTTTGGATATTTTAATAAGATTTTTTTTTTAAACTGATTTTAAAAGCCCAGAAATACTGGAAGAAATTAATTACAATTTAATTCTCCAGGTTTCTCATTTTCACAGGTTCCATGAAAATCCCTTTTTCAGCTCTTCAGCAATTGACTTGTCTGCTGAGTTCATATATGAAGTAAAATTTATACTTTTTATCTATATTATCTTACAGGCCAGTGGGAGTTTTGTTGCTGTCCCCAAATAATAAGATTGTTTACATCCAAATACCTTCCTTATATAACAGAGAAAGCAGTCCAAATATTGGATACTGGAATATACTCATCAAATCTCAACAAATTCAGTGGCAAGAGTCCTTTACTATTATTTTTTATTATTATTATTATTATTGTTGTTGTTGTTATTGTAGTTATTGTTATTATTGTTATTATTGTTATTATTATGCTGTAAAGCCAGAGAGGTTCACTGGCAGCCTAGTCTGCTACAAATTTAGGAGCCCTCAAAAGGACATCAGTTGCATAAGGTAGAGAGGTTCAGCCTCCTGTAGTTCTCTTGACCTTGGGTGCTGGAGCAAACACGATGCTGCCTGGCAGCATCCCCAAACCACTCCCTAGGAAAGCCTCAGGCAGCTTGGCAGGTCCCGTGGACGAGCTGTCCTGGACAGGTTTCAGGCTGAGTGTGCTCAGAGTGATGCCAACAGCTCTGACTAAGGGATCAACCCTTGACTAAAATGAGTGGACCCATGAACAGGACAGACAGACGGGCATGCAGGATTCCTGTCTTACTCTACAAATCCAGCTAGACTTTTTGGGTGGCTTTGTTTTTATCCAGCTCACAGCCAGACTCTCTGAGTGGCTCCTGTGACTGCTTATACAAATGATATTTAACGTACGGGATTGCTGGGGTACAGCCTTGAGCTATGAAGCACATCCATGGTCTTGTAGGCTTTAAGGCTTCACCAGTGCTACTAACTCAGCTATTTTGCATAGGAAGATGTCTGCTTGGATACACTAATGAGACTGAGAGTGAAACACAGAAAAAGAACCTGTAGGCAGAGTGCCCCCCTCCACACTACTTTTAAAAAAACATCCTGTGTTCCATGAGAGGTGGAAGGATACCACTGGTATGCATCACTGCATCAACTAAGTACAGGGAAGCTTGAATAAAAAGGGGGAACAAGTTTCAACTATCTATTCTACTTAATTGTTGGGTAGTTTGGCTGTTGATTTCCCTGCTCCTCCTGCTTAGCAGCTCTGCCCTTGGTGGCTTCTCAGATGCCCTTGGTGGCTCTCTCCTAGTGGGACTTGCCCAGCCCAATCCAACTTGAACAGGAAAGTCACTCAGTTTCTGCTTCTAATTCCTTCCGTGCGACAGATTGTCTTTGCATGGGAGGCGCTGGAGGGTGTAAGTGAAGGGAATTAAGGCCATGAACAGCAGCCTTTCACATTCAAGATGTGCAGTTGTTATGAAAGAGATGAGCCATGGCATGGGTGCGGCCCACGTGCTCCAGATCAGGTGTACAGAAACGCTGTGATCCAGCAAACGCACCCAGTGGTTGCACATAACTGACAAATGCTCATTTAATTAATGGGGTGAAGTGAAAAAAAGATCAGACCGAATTCAAAGTGACAGAGTCATGAACTGACAACTAAACCATAAAAACTGACAGGACAAATAGATCTAAAGGGAAGATTTAGGTGGAAGGTGGAGGGAAGCATCAGTTACTGGGGAAATTGTTCCAAACCCTGAGGGACATTTTGAGAGCATATGTAGGTACATGGGCTTGTTCCCAACCACGTGGTGTCTGCATTGCAGCAAGCTCTGTGCTGTGTCATACAGATGAAGAATTAATCCTCTTCTAAGACAGGGATATTTAGTGGGTGGTTATCTCACTGGAATCTCTTAATGTCCACCCCAGGGATGGGCATGGGTGCAAAGCCACAGACAGAACACACTACTGACTGATTTCATTCCTTTCTCTATCAGAAAAATTGAGGAGGGTTTATAATCTCTTAATTTTACAGATTTTTTAGTTGATACTTAAAAACTCCCCCAAATGAGTCAATACTTTCTTGTACTCAGCAGTGACCTGGTCAGACCAGGGACCAAAGCCCTACCAGGCAGTGTCAGCGCAGCTCTAGGAGGTTCTCATCTGGAGCTTGGCACCCCTCCATAGGTGTAGGGTTACTTCAGCCCCATTTCCTTCTGCGTGGCTCTGAGTGCTTCCCCCAAGGACAGTAAGGAACAGCAGGCTGCCAGGGTGTCCACATTTCAGTGCCTGCCATGATGCAACAAAGGGCTGGGCTCCTTCCCATGGCCAAAGTCATCATCTGATACACCTGCACCCCACGGCTATCCCAAGCAAAACTTAACCCAAAACCCTTAGAGTACCCCTCTCTTTCCTAATGTGTGCCTGCCACTGATCCCAGCTGTCAAATGCACAGATTAAATGTCAACAAGCTCTACACAATTGATATTAATACTGGAAATGGTCAGCTGGGGACATGCCTTCTAGGCCACTGGAGGACACAGACCTGAGTCACCTCGAGCACTGCTCAGTGCCATACATTCACAGATCCCTGGCATTTTGAACAGCCCTTCTGTAGCAGGGAACAACACTGGAGATAGTTGAAAACCCAAATAAGATGTTGGCAATTGCTCTGTGCAATTAGAAAGAAGGAGGATGGTATGGAGCACAAACAAGTCTCAGGACTGAATGCAACTGGATGCTCTCTCAAACTTCTAGGGCTGAAATGCTTGTGATGATTCCAGAACTGCAGGATTATAACAGTGGATATTCACTGTTTAAACATTTAAAAGCTATACATTATCACTCTTAGTGTACCTCCAGTGGGTCTCCCACATGAATTACAGTGCCTGGTGCTGCTACTGACAAACTCTGGATGTATTTCCATGAGCAAATTGTGTAACACTATAGGAGCAGCTCTAGAGAGCCCAGCACAACTCCTTATACTCCTTTTAGGGCCCTACCTCTGGAGCAGCTTTGGTTCCATGGCAATTATCCATTAGCAGTAGGGATGCACGAGAAGTGTGTTGGGGTCAGAGATGCATGATATATACCTTTATCTGTGATGCCTAACTCTGACACCCAAGAAAGCACTGAATTTCATATAGCACCATGGAGACAACTGTTAGAGTTAAGTAGAGAAACTGAAAATGTTAAGTGTGTAAATTAGAAAGTTTTCTTAAGTCACTGGGTGAAAAAATTAAAGTTTGGGGTTTAAACTAGTTTAGAGAACAGAAGACAAGATGGTGGATTTAGGGTGTTGTCTCTAGTCCTTCTTTCTTCTTCATTTTCTTCTTCCAGAGATTTTTGGGTAGTAGTAGGTGGATAGAGAATGCTGCAGTGCAGCTCACAGGTGTTGGGTCATTGGGTCACTAAGAAAAATAATTTACTTGACATCTGTTAATTGGGTAAATAGACATAAAAAAGACCTTGAAGAAGATCTTTGTTAGCCATTTTGCACCTCTCTATCTTAGTGCACATAGCTCCTTGTACCTTGTATACATGTAATGCAGATAAGAGAAGACTAAACAACCAAATCTGAACAAGAGAAAAAACTGCCTCCCTCTCATCAATTTCAGTTCAAGGGGAGAAAGAACCTAACCACGAGTGCCCTATAGAGACAGATGTGCACATGGGGCTCAATATTCTCAGTCTAGCTGCATCTAAAAGGTGTCTAGCTACATGCTAAAGTATGGTGAGTATGAATAAAAGATTCACAGTCCTTAACTGAACTATACCAATAGAACAAATGTTTTTCTTGAGTTTTTTTCTCCTGTGATTTGCCTTTTTTTTCTCCTCCTATTTTCAGTGTGCTGCCCACCTCTGCTGCTTGGCATGACACCATGATGCTGTATCCAAAGCAGTTTCCTGGCTCCATTTAGTCTGCCCTTTAGTATGTGGCACATCCTAATTTTTCATTTCTTAATCAATCTCCATTTTAAGTCTAAGCAATCGGACATCAATGAAGACATGAGAATAATATTTCAGATGCTCTCTGGAAAATCTGCACTGGTTTGAGCTCTGAAATTAGCTGTAAACTGTAGCTGTCGGTCTTTGAGGTGGGGTTCTCACTTAGGAAGAGGATTGCTGGAGGGGAGACAGTTTGCTATCTGCAGCAGGGATTCCTACCATCAGCAAATTCCTCGCTCTCCTGGATCAATCACCTCATGGTCAGTCAAAAGGTAGGAAGGGGTATTCTGGCCCCATGGAATTAGGAATGGCTCTTTGCACTCCTGCAGCCTAACTGCTGTTCCCTGTGGGAGTAGAGATTAAATTTATCCCAATGGCTTAGCAGAACTCCTGTATCTGCCCTGTTCACATGCTTTCAGGAGGACATTTTGCGTCACTCATAGCCGCTGGTCTCCTCTTTTGTTAGGCTATTCTCTCAGGATTTATATGCTGTGTAGAAGTTTTGTTTCACATCACAATGTGTTTATGTGCAGGTCAGGAAATTAATCAGCCGACTATCTGAACAATTAAAACAATTTTGGCTAGCCTGGCTTTGCTTTGATACTGGGTTTGGGTTTGTTGTGACTCATAAAGCTTTTGTGGCCATCAACAGCACCGATCACACTCTCTGAAGAGAGGAAAAATGGGTTTACCAAAGAGCTGCCAAGTATTGGCCTCGTGCTGTACAAATGGGTGCTGTTTGCTACCAAAGCATCTTCTCTAATGATCAACACTGCCTTCAACTAAGGAGCTGTTCTGCTCCTTCAAACGCCTCTTAATCCCCTCGCTTGAAGAAGCCCCGTTCATCAAATTAGGCTGGAGGACAGAAGATGCCTTGTCTGAATCTGGCTTAATCCGTACACAAATTGGGTCACATGGCCTTTTATCAATAAGCACTTGGTTGTTGTCAAACCAGCAGGAAGCAGAGCATCAGGGTCAGGCTTTCTGCTGGAACCAGGCTGTGCCTGACTTGCTGCTGCCCTCTGCTGCCTCCAGAGCTGCTGTGGCCAGGGCATCCCACCAGCACAGCACAGGGGTGAGGGCAAGTGCTGGCTCCTGTGCCTTCCCACTCTGCACATCCCTGAGCTCTGACTCAGTCCAGATGCTCCCAGCAGCCCAGACACATTTCTACTCAAGTACCTTTCTACATTCATAAGAAAATGGAGCGGCAGACTCTTGCCAGCAGTGCCCACTGATGGGACAAGAGACAATAGGAACCAAGTGATTAATGTGATCATCTGAACAGAAGAAAACAATTCTCTTTTTTCTTATGAGGGTGGTCAAACATTGGCACAGGTTGCCCAGGAATGTTGTGGAGTCTCCTTCCATGTTGATATTCAAAACCCAGTGGGGCAGTCCTCTCTCATTGGCCCTAAAGGGTTTGGACTAGATGATCTCAAGGGGTCCCTTTCAAACTAAATGATTCTGTGACTATATTAGGCATTATATGATAATATTAAGTATTATACAAAAGCAGATATTGTTGAAAGCCTGTCATGAAATAAGTAAAGCCATCAGCTGTAAATGTTTGCAGGCAGTTTAAGTGTAATCCAAAGGCTCTTCTGTTCTGCCCATCACAGAAGAAAGAAACGCACCTTTTTTACAACTCCTGTAGTAGCCACAATGGTCTCTGCTCCTTCTACAGTCTTGTTTGCTACTGTGTTCACGCTGGCTACTACAGCTTCTCCCACCACGTTGGCCTGCTCTTTGGTCTTCTCAGCAACTACAGTTTCAACAAAAGCAGAAAAGTCAGCAAACTAGACACTGACAGAAGGCTGCCAAATTCCCTGAGATGACAAAATGATTGCACTGATGTAAAAGAAGAAATTAGCCCTGGTGCAGTCCTTGTTTGGATTTTTTAGATGAGATCATGTCTGAATTTAGATTGTGTATGTGAGGATTTTCGTCTGGCACAAACTGCTGCTTAGAAAGCAGCACTGCAGCCTGTCAGTCTTTGTGGGCAACTGGAGAATGAAAAATTCACAATTAGTCAGATACTAAGAGGCAACAGTGTAAATAAGGTATTTTGCATTGCAGACTGTGCATGACCTCTTCCAGGTTATCTTCTGTTTGTTTTAATACCCCTTGGCAGAAAAAAACAATGGTTATGAAATTCTCCAGGGAAAGGATCATTTTCCTTCAGGACAGTCCATATGGCCTCTCTGCCTTGGAGTTGGGGATACCTTAGAAGGAACCCTTTGGGTCCTTGACTCTGCAGCTGCCTGGCAGGACTCTTCCAAAGATCACAGTTTTGGCCAGACGGGATCTGATGCAAGTAAATCCTCCCTGTGTGCTGGGCTGTGCACCTGACATTGTGAGATGTCTAAATTGCTGTGAATCATCCCAGTCTGCCAAGTAACCTTTGTTGGATTTTTTTCTGACTTCCACTACTGATTAAATATTTTCTCCCATCTGTGTGCACTGCAAATGCCAGACCCTGAACCATCGCTCCTGGCAAGCAGCCCCCATTCAGGGGCTGGCAGTGGGAAGGTCAGGCAGATCAGCAGTGTCCCACAGAGACCTCCCACTTGGCAGGGGTGATGGCCTTCCCAAGAGGTCTGACAATCACCACAGACTTCCACATCCCTCTCGGGCTGTGCTCTTACCTGAGGTCACACTTTGCACTACGCCCTCCTTGGTCTTGGTGCCTGTGAAAGGAAACACAATCCATCAGTGCTGCCTGGAAATTACACCCTGATTTCTGGACACAGATGGCTTCCTGCTCCGAGGAAGTGCAGTGGAGAGTCAAAGTGCTGCTGATACCTCCTGCTCAGACACAAACCATTTGTAGAGTCAGAAAAGAGACCAGCTTCCCTCCCGAGTAAAGCAAATGAGTACCTTTGTGTTGAGAATTGGAGAGCTTCAACAGCAAATTCTCTGGAGATGCCTAGACCTGAAAAATCTTAATGATGAAAAATTTTCCCTGCAATATTTCCAAAATGAGCAGTTGAGTGGTGGTAAATCAACTTTAAGCTAGTTGTAAAAATGACTGTAATTAAAATCACCTGGTTATATCTCACCTACTTCACTCCTGCAAGACAAGAAGCCACATCCATGACTTTGGCCTTTCAGCCAGGATACTTGGCTGCAGTGGTCATTTAAAAGTCTCATTCTATACCACTGATAAAGACTCTGGAGAAACCTGAGACTGAATTTACAGAACTGCCTACTGCATACCTACTTACTAGATTCCCAGTTTGGTGCCTCAGCCTAGGCTGTAAGTGCCTGCTCACAGCAATACATAGAAAGCAGATGGTTTTATCTCAAATTATGAAAATACACCATATGTATGCTTACATTGTAATTTATCTTGCTGTTCTCAATGTAGAAAAGCTAACAGGATGTGAAGGCATTCAGTTTGCAACACAAACAGCCCTAAGGAATAATTAGTCTCTGTGATTTTCCTCCATGCTTGAAGTGACAAGCTATATATCCCTTCTACTTGATACTGCTGCAGATAAGTGAAATCAAATGGTACATCGTCAGCCTCCATGGTAGCTAGGGGCTTTACACATTAAAAAAATAAAGGATCAAATTTATCTCTCTTGGAACTTTAATAAACACAAGCCAAAATATTCCACTGGACCCACTTTACTGTATATTGCAAATCATCTGCACTTATACAGATTCTCTTCAGGTTTCCCATACTGATACAACAAAAGGATTTCTATGGCCGACTATCAAAATGATAATAAGGGACAAGAACTAGGCAGATTTTTGACTCCATCATAGTGGAGCATCCATGGGTGTGGTGGGAAAAACCAGCTACAAACCACAACTCATTCTCATTAACAGCCACAGAAGCAAAACAGGTGCAGTGCCATGATAACAACAGGTCCAGCCCAGCTCTGCTGTGCCTGATACATATTATTGTATTTTTGAATGTAATTCTCAATTGTTGATTTATTTTGGCGGTTGCAATGTTTGCCTGGGGCAGAACAAAACTGTTCTACTACAATATGCCCTCAACATTTCACTCCACCCTCCCAAACTGTCTTAGAAGTCAAGAGATGAAATTTTTGTATCTTTAACTTGTTACTGCTGTCAGCTGCAGCTCCTGGTGATGCACACAATACATGTGCACTGCTGTGAACTGGATTTAATAATGGTGCCCATGACACACAAATGTGTGCAGGACAGCACTGAGCAGAGCAGGTGCAAGTCTCAAGCCATGAATGTGAGCCCCTGAATGGGCCAAACACACAAGCTTCATTTCAGAAACCATTCTGCTTTGTTTTCCCTCCCAGTACCATTCCAAGAAAAGACTGCCACAATATTGATGTGACATACAAGGCTGTCTTATATCAGACTCAGATGCTCAAGCTTAGCCCTTTGCTGGTTTTTGGTCAAACAGCAGTTGATAGGTAAGCAAAGAACATCATCTGCTGTACCAGCCTTTCATGCCTTTGCAGTTTTGCAGTAAATACACTTACTGAGACAAGAGCTGAACTTTTGTATGTTTTTTCCCAGACTTTTAAGGTGGCTATCTGGGCTCAATTCTTTTATGGGGGGAGTAGGCAGGTGCTATATTTGCAGATGGAAAATAATTCCAGAAAGGAGGGATGCAGATAGAGGGAAAACATCCGAATCCATTTCATGACAGAAGCAATGTCACTGGGAGGAGCCACTGCTGCAGCCTGGGGAGAGCTCGCCTCATCCTCCCAGCCCAGCCACACCCGATGACTCAGGCTGCCATCCATTATGCACCGCATGAAACCCGACCTTCCGGCGCACGCTCCTGCCAGAAACCGCATCTGTTGAATCAGAAAGCAATCACCTGATGCTCAATCTCGTTTCGCTCATTAGTCCTTGCCTGCAGCTTCTGTACCCAGAATTAAAAGTTCATGCATCCTGCCTCTTCTGAGTGCCGTGAGTCATCAGCAAGAGCTTTGGGACCGCCAGGGTGGGACCGAGGTGGTGGAGTGCTATGCCCTGGGAGAAGTTCTAGACCAGAAAGGGATATTTTGATGTGCATTAAGTCCTGCAGGAATCACTCAGTTTAAATACAGCTCGGTGTATTGGGGCTTTCTGCAGCACACACGGTCAAAAATCATTCTGGAAAACTACAAGTGCATTCTTTGTTGAGGTTTCCTGAACTATAGCATTACACAGTACTAATGACTCAATACTCTGATGTGGCTTTTCATTAAATTCATTAATTAACTTCAGCATCACTAACACCCCTATTCAAACCAAATTAAAAGAGACAGCCCACTGAACCAACTGCTGGATCCACACTAACCATGCAGGGATCTCCTGACACTTGAGCACACTCAGAGGCTGTGAGAATTTGGAGAGCAGATGGTGATTTTACCAAGGGCAAAGGTGACCCATGATACAGGATTTCTCCCTCTCTTTTTGTGCGCTCTCTTCCCTACCTGACCGGTTCAGCAAGGCCGGCAGCAGGGCAGGAGCACCGCATTGCAGGCTCAACGCAGGAGGGAGGCATCTCCTGCTCTGCCATGGGCTCTGGGAGCTGAACCTGCATGGATCAGAGAGGTGGCCACAGTGTCCCAGTGATGCTGTTCACTCCAGACAGATGCCTCTGAGTGAGCATTATTTTCTTCTCCTGGGTAGCAGCAAGCGACTCACCAGACGTGGTGGTTGTCCAGACATTTGGAATCTTCCTCAGAGAGTCAGCAATGAATTAACACAAACCTGAATAAAAGTCAGGGATCCACTTCATCCATCCTAGGCCCTGGGGATTTTGCTCTCTTTCCTAAAGTTCTCAAAAGATCCTTGAGGTTCAATACATTTTTATTCTCTCCTAGCATCCAAAAATTCAAGTCTCATCACCTAATGCTCTAGATGAAGCTGCTGGGATAGGGCTCTGCAAGGGAAGAAGTAAGGAAGGAACAGTTCAAGTCTCTGATTTACTCTTTATGTGGCACAGAATGACAAAAGGCAGCATGAACAACACACTAATCATTCCACTTTGAACCAATATACCACACCTCCACCTTCTCTGGCTATACAAAACCCCCATTTTCTGAGCTAATCAGCATCTGTCCTTTACTTTTCCTGCCTGTGAAAGACTGAATTTTCCCTAAAGGGCTCAGCTTCCCAACAGGAACTGAATCAGGTCAAGGCAAAGCTGCGTCCAGTGCATGACAGGGCAGGAACCAGCAGTATACCAACAAACCAAACCAAGAAAAGGAAAAAGCACATAATCCTCAGCTTGTTCCTTATTTGATACTCATTCAGAGATTAAGGTTTCAAGGCTTTTAGTTTTAGGCTCATAGAAAGCTTTATTGAAAAGGTTAGAATCTCCTAAAGAGACCTCTTGGCTGTGCAACAATGAAAACCAGGTCACAGTATGGAGCTGCACAACGTGACTGAACAGAGATGTGAAAAAATATGTATAAAAACTCTGAATAACCCCGACAGAACTCAGATCTGGAAGCAGGTGGAGCAGTAATGATGCCACAATGTGACACCCACATGTGACATTTCTTAGACTGGTGTTTCACTTACTGTAGTTAGTTTAGTTGTTTACAGGGATGCTGCTTACCTTTCAAGATAAAGACATTACCAGAACTGCTACATACAAATTTTATATTTAATTTGTAACATACAAATATATATCTGTAGCCATTGGTAATAGAGCAGTTTTAAATATAGTACATAAATACAGCTGTGGATGTTGCAATATGACAGCAGGAAGAGCCTGCATGTAAACTTTTCTACAAAAAGAAACACTCCCACATCCAGTAAAAATAAAGAGCTGTGTGAAATGCAGTAATCAGCAGTGAGATAATCAGTCTTGGGAACCTAAGACTCTTTAGTTTGTATTATATGGAATATCTGACCATCCAGCCATATAATTGCATGTGCTAGATAAGTGGAGATAGTGGGTTTTGAGGGTGACCTTGAAAGGGGAGGTTTCAGCCCATTAACTGTGAAAGAGGTCTCTAGGCAGGACATCAGGCATGCTGTTTTCCAGATCCTATTCTTCGGGCAAAAGGAATTTGGGCGTCTCTTGTAAAGCAAGATTAATGTGTGCATGGGCAGCGAAAGAGGTCGGTGAACAGGAGAAGGATTTCAGGACAAACCCATTTGTTTGTGGGGAAACAGATGCATCCTGCAGTCCCCTCTTAACTAACCCTGGCTCCTCTCAGGAGCCTCCTCAGTGAGTCTCTCTCAGTGTGGAGGTGAGGCAGAGACCAGCAACGCTCACTTGCCTGGAGAGTGCCTGACTCACCCTGCAAACAATCAGTGAATAGTCAAACAAACCTTACACCTGAGCATCTGCTCCTTAACACCATTTTGCTTTCCCTGAAGTAGTGGTTTCTATGTCTAACCTGGGGAAACTGAGGCACGGGGAGGTTGTGGAACCCCAGGTTTACACAGCAACTCTGCAGAGCTCAGGATCTTATCTGGACTATCCTGCTAGTCACTCCCAAGCTTCAGCCACAATGTCACTTCCCCAGACTTTCTCAGAGACAATCTATGCAGCAGTTCATGCTCATCAAAAGTAAATCAAAACTAGTTCTCTCTTACCTACATACATTACCCCTTCTTTGGTCTTCTCTGCAGCCTCTGTCACTCCCTGCTTGGTCTTTTCTGCAGCAGCCACCACACCTTCTTTAGCAATGGAGAAACCTTTCTTAAAAACATCCATTCTTGTTGCTTGTTAGGGTATTATCTGGGATGATCTGAATGAGGGAGCAAAAGCAGCAAAAAGCACCTCAAGGCTGGGACTGTGAGATGCAGCCTTGCCCTCGGCAGATACTCAGCTTCTCTGGCAGGCTCTGCCTTTGCTCTTCCTCCTGTGCTGGATGAAGGCAGTGTGGCAAAGCTCACAGCCCTTGCTGGCTCTTATTGATGAAGTGTGCTGCAGTGTAGCCAATGCCCGTGTACAGCTGATACTGAAATATTAATGATACAGATCTGCTTGGGCAGCTTTAAGAAGGGAGGGGGAGAGGAGGACAACGACAGCAGTAGGTAAGGAGCTGTCTGGAGAATTTCCAGAAAGACAGCTTTTAGAATATGCTGCAATGCTCTCAGTGAAGGATGGTCTCAGTGAAGAGGGAGACTTCAGCAGGGGAGCTGAGTTCCTGAAAGGGCATCTTCCTGAGGCTGCAGCAGGAGCCAAACACCAGTTCTCCTGGGCCCCAGAGGGTGGGGAGCACGTAATGCTGACAGCATTTGTAGCAAACAAGCAGGGTCAAGGTTTCTTGGTCTGGCAGTTACCAGAACCCAGTCTGCACAAAATGGTAACAAGAACATTATTTCTAATAAATCCTGAGAAAAAGGGAACCAGCTACAGCTTGGTGCTCAGGTGAAGCTTGAGGTCCCACCTGCTGTTTGTCAAGTGTGAAGTCATTCTGTACAAATTGTGAGGTTTGCTCAGCTGTACATCCCATTATAATGGTTCATTTCTGAAAAATCAGACGCCTGTTGGGGGAAATCCTGTTTCCTATTTGTTTCTCTGAGCTGCTGTAGACAGAGCCCTGCTCCGTCACCGCAGAGCGAGACAACATCTCACACCAAACACCATCCCTCACATCAGACCTGGTGCTGCAGAGCACAGCAGGGCAAGAATTGCCAGCACAGAACTGACTGGGGAAATCTTACAGAGGATCCATCCAGCCTCAAGGCCTGGCTAGGAAAAAATACGAAAACATGATAATTAATCACAGTAGGATATCCTAATGCACTTGCTGTTAAACTCAGGTTAAAGTGTTTTCTGAAGCAGAGCCTAAGTGGCCCAAATCAGCTATTGCCCCATCAGCAAAATTAAGTTCAGTGCTAGCTGTGAAAGTAATTGCTGGTGCAGCAAGGTGACTTTTAATTTATTTTTTTAATAGTGCCAGATGTGAAACTATGGAAGTCACATTGCATCAGCCTCTGAGCCGAAAGCATGACCTGCTTTGGCTGTTTCTCCTCACCAGGCAAACAATATGAAATTCAGAGGCTGAGTTGCACTTTGGAAAGATAGCACACCATAATGTCATCAAGTGCAGTGATCTGCAAGCCACTGCTGCCACAAGTTATCAGCCTGGAAGTGTCAGATGGGGAATGACTACACAGAAAAAACTCTGAACACAAAATGTTGTATCTGTATGTACATGCAGATATGTACACAAACATAGTTCTTACTGTGGAACTAAGAATAATTCTTCAGTTTTTGGAAGTGTTTTTTTTTTACCCCACACTGGAATTATTGAAAAGCTGTTGATCTGGGAAATAACATATACAGCTTTTAATCCTTTTCTCACAAATAAATCTCCTTACTTATAAATGAAGAACTAATTTCCATCTGAACATAAAGGAGCCAAATCTCTGTCAGACTAACAAATTTATCAATTGTTAATCTTTAAAAGTGCAGGAATCAGAGGAAGGCCAGAACAGCATACCAATTACTATAGGATCTCACATAGCTACAGAATGTTGCAGCAAGAAGTAGAAAAGGTTTTTCTTATCATCTGTCAAAATTCCCCCTAGGTGGTTGTTGCTATGGCTGGTGCTCCTTCCGGCTCCCAAAGTGCTCTCAGATTGAAGATATCTGCACCTTACTGTGCCATACAACAGTGGTTTAACCTCAATGCTCCTGGAGCCAGTCCCAAAACTGCCATTGATTTCACCAGGCACAAGCAGGAGTCTTGTTTTAACTATGTTTGTTTTAAAAAAAAGAATTTACTATCTTTGGGAATTGCTCCAGGGCCTATTTACTTTTTCACCAGGCTTTCAAAGACCATTAAAGCAGAGCACAGACATTCCCAGGGTTGTGAGTTTTACTGGTATTTTCAGGAGAACACCAAGGCTGATAAGGCTGAGTGAGAATATATCTTGATTTTGTTCAGCTATTGTTCTGTCATTGTGATTTGTACAATTCAATTTTATGTATTTTGCATTGCTATAAAAGGTAACAAATGCATGAAATACCAAACCATCCTGGGATGCGAAACATGAATCATCACCAGATTGAATTAGCCAATACTCAAGCGGGATACTCCTTTCCTGCCTTCTCCTGTCCCTTGATGACCTTGAGAAAGGGCTCACAAGACACATTTCAATGCTGCTGGATCCCTCCCAGCCAGCAGGCAGTTTGCACAGGCATTGTTTTACCTTGAAACCTTTTTAGGAAAGCTCTGGACTCAAGACAACATCGTAGGCAAGCATCCATAATGGCTCCTCAATGTTTGCCACCTGCAGGTGACTGCAGGATCCTTCTACTCAAAGCAGAGGATTTAGTTCCAGCTTGTTGCCAATCCTCAGACAAAAACTAACAACAGAGTTAACACAAGCTACCTTCACTTTAAGATTTTGCTAGGGACTTAACTTTCTGCCTGGTAAGGTTTCCCCCTTTGTATCAGGTAAGATAATCAGCAGCTAAAGAAAAAGGCTTCCAGCAGGCAATTCAGAGACCCCAAGTTCCTATCTCCCCTGGCATCAACCTCTTTTTCTATGTTTTCTGCCTTTCAACACTAGGAAAAGCCAGTTAAGCTATATCACTGTAAACAAATCTGTATCTAAAAAACATTTGGCTGATCTGCATAATACCGAAAGTTAGCTGATCTCCGTAATACCAAAAGAAAGCCTTGTCTTAAGTTGTGCAATGACAAACCATCCACTTGCTGTTCATTTAAAGTTTGAATTCTGGCTGCTCAGACCTGACCATTGAGCCTCTTACTGGATAACAGTAGAGTTTCTTGAAACTGCCCCTGAAAGGAACAGTTCCCCACCTCTCATGGGCCTCCACCAGTCCCTGGGTGTTGGTGGCTGACACCACCAACAAGCAAGTCTGTGCAACATCTGCCAGCAATTCTGGAATATGGGCAAGAGAATTCTAACTTGAGTCTACCTATTCACAAAGCACTGATGCAAGGCAAAGAAAAGAATGCAAAGCAGAAATCAACCTGTCCTCTACTGTCTTATTCTTTGTGCCTGCAACAGATTAAACAGGATTTTACTTAATTTGGGTCTCTTCCTTCTTGAATTTTCCCAGTTGCAATCTGCTCCACCCACAAAGCCTTAACCTTGTCCTTTAACAATGAACTTATGCTGGAGACTAACAGCTGACAAAGTCATTTGGCTGGATGAAAGGAGTGTGATTTGGTCATATTCTATTGAAGTATTTAAATTGTATATGATATTGTTTGAAAGACAGGTAAGGAAAGACAGACTGCTTTTGTGGCTGGTAAATTTCCTTTGTTCAGGAAGTTTTTTTTATGAAGAATATTAACATTAACAGGATCGAACCTTGCTATTTATAAACAGAAATCCTTCCTCTGTCTCTCCATTTATGAAAACTTCAAAATGCAGAAAGGAGAACTGTCACAGATCTGCCATTTCCATGCCCTAATGAAAACAAGCAGTTGTCTGACATCCTTTGGCAAACAGTTTAGGATTTGAATCCCTGCATGTACAAACGTGCATAGGTAATGAGCTAATTTCCTTAGCCAGAGAATGAATAACCCAGGGACAAGCCATTTTTCAGGAACACACACAGGGATGAGCCACATGCAGCGCACAGAGTGCTGCCAGTACAGCAATCTTCCGTGACTGATCTCTGCTGTCGAATACCACTGATAGCTTTTGAACAAACCATTAAAAATACAGGCAACAAGAATTCATCTTCTCCCCATGATGGACAGACCAGCAAAAGGAATTACTCTCTAGCCCTGCAGTCCCCTCCTGACTCTTCTCCCTGTGCTCTCTTCCCCCAGAGCAGCTGCACACGCATGAGCGCACATCGGCAGCGGGCAAGGGATGAGACAGCATTTTCCAGATCTAAATCCCAGTGCCTAATGAGAAGTTATCCCCTTGCTGTGCAGCTATCAACTAAACTGTCTTCCTAGACATAAAACCCTTTCATTTATTCAGTGTGCTTCAGAGATTCGGAACTGGGATATATGAATCTAAAGCAACACCTGCTTTCCATCTTTTCTTGGCTTTTTAAACATTTCTTCAAGGGTTTTTTTTTCCTTTTAAATACACAGATTCAGAATTTAAGTCTGCAATTAAGAGCATCACAGAGTAGGGAGTGAATCTGGAAAGACAGAAAAGAAACAAACAAATTCATGAGACTCTATTACGTGAAAACTGAATTTTGAAGGGTTGTTTCTCCAGAGACATGCTGACTGGAACAGCCAGAGCGTTTGCTTCCCAAGTACGGCCAAGCCATTTATCGGATCAGCCATTGATCAAACACAGTGTTTGGCACTCTTTACTCTGAGGTTGCCCACCTCCTATCCAGATGCAGCTTCAGGGCTCTGACCCTAAACAAAAGGAAAGGGGCCAAGATAAGATTTTGCACCTTAAGCAGATTACCCAGGAGACAGTGCTGGCATTTGATGACTTGGTTATGGAATTGCAAACAGGACACTGAATTCTCGGGGTGGGCAACATCAGAGGGCATTAAGAGCTGTGTTTAATGGAAGTGGTTAGAGTTACCAGACAAGGCAAGAGCAGTCCTGACACTTATTGGCAAGATCCCAGGGCATAAATGATCGATCTGGTATAACTGGCAATATCAACTCTTTAGAGACTAGCTTGAAGTCTGAAGAATAGTTTGAACACTTTGAGGAAGAACTTCTCAGAAATACTTAAAGAAAAAGTATTTTCATGAATAAGAGCACAGAGGGAAAAAAAGGCCACTAGTGACTGGGGACGAAGAGTGGAGGAACCAGTAGAAACCTATGAGAGCTACAAGGGCATCTCCAAACATCCCCACACCACTATTAGTATAATATCACTTACTGAATGGGTTTCAAGTATATTTCTGGAGTAACACTTCACAATAACACTTTCCCAATAATTTTCGAAACTATCTTTTAAATTGATTTAACTCATATTTTCATTAGAGCAGTGGTACCCAGCTCTGTAATGCACGCCAACACTCAACTAGGCAACTGAAGAGTGACTAAATATCTATTGATGTTAGCTGGTGCACATCTAGAAGTGGGTGCACTCCTAGAAGACACTGACCTCAGAAAGCAATGAGCAGGTTGTTACAGCAAATATATGTCTGTTTTCCCTGGTTCCATGCTGAGGTAACAGCACACAAAAACAAACAAACAAACAAACAAGGCAAAGTTGTGGTGTATCTCACTCCTGAGTAGGTACACTCCTCATACTTATTCCTCTAGAGACATAAAAGAAACCTTACAGCTCAATCTGCCAGCAAATCTCATATTTTGAACCAACAGTATAACCTGAACGTGTTATTCAGATACCACAAATTATAACAGCTGTTACACAAAAATCTCAACTACTGCTCAGTAAGGGAGTTCCATTGAATAATGAATGTCTTTCATGTCTTCATGACAGCATTCTATGTTATGCCTACCACAAGGAAAGGGATCCCTTGCCTTGCTTCATACTTAGCATGCTTCGCAACCACTACCAAAAAACCGTCATGCTAAATTATTAACCTGCAAATCTGTGCCTGCTGCACCCACAGGGCAGCACCATTACAAAGGTACAGAGAACAGGTTCTTGCACCTGGAGGAGCAGTAGATGTTCTGAGCCAGGAGGATGGCAGAGAAATACTGGCCCACCACTTTGGAGGGATTGCACCCATGAAGAATGACTTCAACACCTTCAGCACAAAGTCTCTTCTCTGCAAGCAAGGATCTCACTGCAGGTCAAGTTATAAGCCTGCTGCTTGTTTTGTCTCATGCTTGCTTCAGTTCCTTCCTGATGATGGTCTTAATACGTAAACAAATATAATGCTTAGGTCACATCCAGTTGCTTGTGAGAAAAGCACATTTCTGTGTGAAACATGGCACATGAAATATTCACACACTGACATGTGTTACGGCAGGATGCACACAAATCTGAAATAAAAGCAGCAGGAAGGAACAGAAGGAAGTTGCTAATTTTTTTCAGCCTTCAGTCCAGACCTTGTGATTTCATCTCCCTGGAGAAGTGACTGCTACAGCAAGAACAGGTTTTCCCTTAGAATTAGCAAGCTCTCTCCCTGCCTGGCCCCATACGCTGCTGTCACTGCTCTTAGGCAGCAGTGTCTACCAGGTCAGGAAGGGCACTTCTGTGTTTATCTATGTTCTTCCATCAAGCATAAAATTGGGGCATCAGGAGAGGGGTGCAAATCCAGCCAGTGATAAGGAGATGCAAATTCATAGCCTTTAATAACAAGGCTTTCCAAAATCCTGGAGAGATTTTATCCTCTATTTTCAGCTGGTATTGGAATGAATCCATAAAAGCTTTACATTTAATGCTCTGCAGGACATACTGAACTTTGGGCTGCTCCTTTGTGATCATTCACACTGCAGGATGATCTAGCAGTCCTGTGTTCCCACTTGTTTTGTCAGTGGAGCATCATTCTCCTTCACTTTATTCTTTAAAATGCCAGAGCACATCACCCTGCAAGGCAGGGAAAGAAGAAACACAGTTAATGAAAGCGACAAAACTAAAAGCAGCGCCACCAGCAAGGTAAAACCAGTAAGAAAACCATATGCAACCTCCACAGCCTTCTTAAAAAAAAATTATTATTAGAATGTGGTGACAGAGGTAGCTCTTGACAGCAGCTCTTGGCTAGCGGCTTTTCTTTTAATGCTAATTAAAAATACAAATAAAAAATCAAAAAACAAAAAAAGCAACCTAGGCCTGACACCAAGAGATGACAACCCAAACAGAAATTCTTAAAAATGCTCCATTATCCTGACCTCCCTGAAGGACAACTTCATGAAAATCTTCCATTTGGATGGGAACAGACTATGATTCACAGAGCTACTTTGCAAAGGTCTCACAAGCATGGATGTTTGTAGGCTCTTTTTTATTGTACATTTGCTCTGAGTCCCTCAACACCCACAGTTTGTTCTACATACCACAAATACTCTGCTGCTAAAACCAAAGTATTTCAGCCTTTAAACTGTAGAAAAAACTTCCATGTGCAGCACTGGACCAGGCAGGTCTGTGACATTTTCTGGCAGTGCAGTGAGAGTCTGTTAGAGCACTCAGGATTTTCTTTCCTTTCTTTTCTCTTCCTTTCCTTTAAGCTAACATCCTTTTCCTGTGCCTGAGGGAGAAGGCAGCTGATAAAAGCCAAGTTCCTGTTCACAGATAAGTTTAGAAGGCAGGCAAGCTCAGAAGTTCCTTTAATAAGCTATATTCCTACCACCTTTTTCCCCCCCTGTCAGAGACGTCTGAGCCCCACACAGGAACCAGGCTCACATTGTTCAATAGCCACCGACGTTTCCACAGTAGCTGGGAGGGCCGAAAGCTCTTTCCGCTCTTTGTTGCAATTTTTTTTTTTATTTTTTCCTTCCTTCTTCCAACTTTCCAGTTAAAGAATATTGCTGGGGCATTTCTGAAGTAATTCAGGCTGAGCTTCAGAGAAAAGAACAAGAGACAGGTGTAACTGGGGGGGAAGAAGCCCAGGATGCTTGTGAAGCTTTTGCTGGTCTGCAGTACAGTAGGACTGGCAAAGCCGGTGGAACATGCAGACCATCATGGATATCGTGATGGTTCCGTGCACAGCCTAAAGCCACGAGCTCATGAGACCTCTGCACACCCCCAGAGAGCTCTGCCACGCCAAGAAGGTTACTGGGAGGCAGAAGGGCTCAGGGAGGATACTCAAGATTACCCTTCAAGTGTGATCTCCTCACATCAGGAAGAGAGAGGGGATTTTGAAGCTGAGAGCCCACAGCCTCGAAATGGGTAAGTACCCCAACATGTCTGCCCTACACATAACAAGAGTGCGATCCTCTCTGATACTTTTATATTCTGTTGATACAGGGCTGTTTTCATTAGAAGTTTCTCATTAAAATACACTAGATTCTAGGGGCCAATCTATATCCAAAGAGTGGTTTAAATGCTTTAACTACACAAACAGAACGCTGAATTGTCTGTGGAGGATGAAACCACAGATGGGACCAGCTCTTTGCTTAATCTGAAACAGCAGAATGGGGTTAGAGGTGTGCATACACCTGGCAGAGGAGAAGCCTCCCAGTTTTGCTATAAACCAAAACACTACCTCTGGCAAAGCAGAACTAGAAGAAGTTAATGTACTTACTGTTTCTTATCATCAACCAATGGTGATTATTTATGTTGTGCATGGCAAACTTTGCTCATTAGCAGAATATGCCTACCTGCAGACTTGGGCCTTGGAAATGGAGAGGGAAAGAGGATGTTAGCAAAATAAAAATAGTGAGGAGTAAATATAACAAAGTAAGAAATAATGAATAAGCATTAAAATTCCTACAAATTTCACACCCCCACCCCTTCCAAAGGTTTTCATGCCAGCAAAATGCTTTTCATAGTAATCTGTAAGCAGAAGAGCAGCCATTGTGAGAGCAAAAGGCATGTACTTCACTCGAAATATTCCCAAAGCCTATGATTTGTGTAAGTTTTACAGGGCACGTAAGTAGGTCTCTAAATGTTTAAAATAGATGAAAACCAAGCAGGACAGTGGATGAATCTTTTATAGCCTTGATGGATGGGTACAGCAGAGCCCTGCTCAGGAGAGCTGAAACAGCAGCACACTGAGGGCTATTCACAGCTCAGTGCTTTAGGATGCCCTGGTATTTTTCCTTTTAAATGCTCTTGAGGAAAGGAAAAAAGTGAGATGGAAAGAGACTGTAAAACCTTGCTCATGTCATGCTTCCCTTTCATGCAAACTGAAGTATGCAATCTTGTTTCTAATCTCATCTGCATGTAAAATTAAGGTCTCTCTTCTGCATGTAACACAGTGAGTGTATGAAAACCTTGCTGTCTTTCATTCTACACCTTCCCACAAATCTGTACCTCCCCCTAACAGCCCTGAGGCACTTCCTGAAGCCTGCAAGGCTTCCTGATGGGCACTGTTCGATTAACCAAGTCCTGGTTAATGCAGTTCAGACACTGTCAAAGGAAGGAAACAAGGCCCAAGGGGTACCTTGGGCTTCCAAATTGCACTGCAAGGTGGTAATCATTTGACTGCTAGTTGAAATGCTGAAAACATTCTGAAAACTCCCAGTACTATGAAAATTCAGTGCTGTAAAAAGGTCAGCATTATAGGTCAGCAAGATGCTGTAATGTATTGTCCTAATCAGGATTTCTTCCTTGGCTCTGTAGCTCTGTTCAGTACCAGCTTGTCTAATTCAGCTCAGTACCAGCTATGACTCATCCTAATTTCCTCCCAAGGAGAGAAATACTTCCTTTTTATGGAGATAGTTGCATAATGAGTCAAATCATAACATTCTTCCCAATTATAAAGCTATGTGGATGATTACAGGCAATCCAAATCAAGCCTGGCAGTAGATTTAAGGTATTCATTGTTTTATAGAGCTGTCACACTTAGACCACACACAAGGCCAGGCAGCTGCTAGGTCCTAGGAAAGAAATTCAAGACTTTGAAAGAATTATATCTAAAAGTAAAGGCAGAGAGGGAGAACAAGAAGGGACAATATAATTTCTCTTGTAACCACATTCCAAATTCTAATATGGTTGAAGCAACACACTTTCAGAGCATGAAGTCCTCATGTGCCTGTCAGCTGCTGTGGCTGCAGTGCCCTGCTATGTACAGAGAAGATATTGTCATGAATCTGGTATTTCCTCCCTACAAGTGTGACACATTCCCTGGAAAAAAACAAACATTGAGAAACAGGGTTTATATCTCTCAAGAGGAGAACAAGAAGAAAAGGATCAGGAATTAAATAGGAATTGAGAGATAAAGGGAAAGACATGCCTTAAAAAGGTGTGACAGGCATGCCAAAAAAGCACAGGGTGTTGGAGAAGAGTTTCCTACCAAAATGACGTCTTACATCTAGTTTGCTTTTGAAATAAGAAAATACCTTTTTTTGCAGAACTAGGAAACAAACAAAGTTTTGGTTTGACTCTCATTATTTAAAAAAAATAAAAGCAAGGTGTGTTTTGTTCAACCACTTCTTATTTTCTCTTTGTATTAGGAATAGTGGTAGTTACAAAATAATCTTACATTTAAAAAAAATGTAGAGTATAATTTTTCATATTGCAGTTATTTGAATAATTGAGACCATCATGACTAAGTAGTGAAAGGTATTAGTCAGAATCCTCTGGTTTCTGTTTTAACATGTGAGATGAAATGACTCATTAGATCCCAGTCAAATGCTTGCGTGTTATTTTGCTAATTCCTCTAAGAATAATAAAATTTTTCATGTAAGAGTTTTAAAATATATATCAGTGAGAAGTCACTGGCCTTTAAAGGAAGAACTAGGTAACAGTTTAGTATATCAGCTGTTGCTTGTATCTAAACAAATATGAGAAGCTCTGCACGTTCAAGTGGACAAGTGTCTGTATGTGTACAAAATCAAACCTATCACAAGAAGCCAACTTTCCAAAGGAAATCAACTTTTATATTGCTTTTTTTTTTTCCCCAGCAGCTGTATCTCATATGAGCTGAATTGTTTCATTTCAGTTATTTTATTCTACTGCTGAGGTAAATGGATTCACACGTACCCAAAACTTTCAGCAGAATTAAAAAGGGAAGTTAAGAGACCTGTACATCAGGAACAGTCAGGCTCACAACTCAGATTTCATGCACTTAGTGCTGTATTTCATTAAAGAAACCAAAACAAATGAAGCATATAAAAGGCACATGCAGCTCTGACAGCAAAGCCCAAAGCTGCCTGTTCCCTCAGTTAGCCTGACCTGTCTGTAAACCAGACCACTTAAGCATTCCAGGCTAAAAATAATCTTAGGAAAAAGCAGAGGTTATTTTTAACCTTCCCCCTCAGGAACCACACTGATGGAGCCAGTCCCCAGGTGGATGGCTCACCCTGTAAGGGAGAAATGGACGATGGTGCTGGAATGGGAAGGAGCACAGCAACTACAGTTGGCTTCCCCATCTATCCAAAGGCTCACAGAACTTCTGTTTCCAGAAGTGTAATCATTGCCAAGTGGCCCCTGTTCTGCTTTTGCCCTGCAGCTTGGTAGGGGGTTCATTTTAACTTCTTTCTTTTTAATCCATGAACAGTGTCATCTTACAATATAGCTACAAGAAATGGAAAAGCAAAATGAAAATGTCCTCAAACTCTACCACCTGATCTGTTAAATAGGAAAGGCAGAAAGCTTCAGCTTAAATAAATCCTTAATTTCATTAATATATTTTGAGTTTGGGTCACACAATTCTGTGAAGTCACTATTGATTAGAGGAAGGTTTCCTGATGTCAGCCAGGTGTGTTGTTATCTCTGAAACACCTCTTCCTCTCATTCCACTTCAAGGAGCCACAAAGAATCAGGCCTGTTCTCATGACTACCCAGTGAGTCAAAACATGTAACTATCCTCCCAAGAGTACACAAGCAGAGAAAAACCAAATCACTTATTCTAAGGAAAGTCAGTGTTCAGTCTTAATAGCTTATTATTTTTTGTGTGCTTTTACAGGAAGAACCCATTAATTTAATTAAGACAAATTTCATACTGACTCATACATTTCTTTGAAACAGGGCAGGGGCTTTTGTAGGAAGCTTATGGGATACTGAAATTTCCCACCAAAGGGGCACAGAACATATTTAAAATAAAACAGTTTGGATGAAGTGCAGCTAAAAGTGATCTTCAGCACCCTGCAAAGCAGTGGAACAGCCACTGAGTGCTCAGCAATAGCTTTTGCAGTGCCAAGTGCATCAACAGAAGCAATGGCTCCCTATCAAAGTGATTCACTTGGCTCCTTTAGGACTTCAGGAAATTCTCCAATAATCTCCAACAGCCGCTGTCATTGAGTAGCTCAGCTGCAGGTGGAACAGATCCACACAGCCTGCTTGATGCAAATCACACAGCTCCATTCCACACAGTGCAGGAGTTATTGAGCCCTCTGTGCCCATGGGATTGATTTGTTTCATAGCTCACTATTGCAAGCTGCAGCAATTAATTTCTTTGGTAGATAGCACGGGAGCTCCTGTTTCAGCATAGCCACAGAATCACTGTCAGCACTGTCACAACCTGGACCCAACCCCTTCCTGCTCCTGCAGGTCAGGGCCCCTTGAACAGGAGATCAGTGAGCAGCCCTGAACAAATCTCCCCTCATGCCCCAAGCACGGTCAGTCCGAACCTTGTTGCACACTGTCTGCACCCTGAGCATGTGCCAGTGGGAAGCTTGGCTTCCCAAGGAGTTTTGACTCCCTGGCATCAGCACAGGTGTGCCAAAGGGTGGCCACTGGCTGCAATTCCTGCTTCCAGACAGGTCTGACAAAGGAGTGATCAGGTTGGACCAGGGGTGAACTTAAGTCTGCAGGAATCAAAGGAAAAAATCCAAGTGTAAGCTGCCCTCTCAATGGGCTATAAAGCTTCTATTGCAGGGTGAATAAGAGAAATGAGGAAATGGCTGTGGATGCTCTTGAAGAGGACAAAACTCTTGCATTTACTTCTCTGAAACAGTCTGTACAACAGTTGAATTTGGCTCAAAACCAGCTCCCAATCAAGCCTGCTGTTCCTTGAACTCTTGCTCCCAAGTTCAGGCCTGCACTTGCTCGGAAAGTCTTTGCTGCACTACGGTTTTAAGACATCCTGCAGGATGGGACTATTCCAATTGGTAACAGTCTAACTGTTGGAATACACACTGCATTCAGCCTGAGCTTCTCAGGGTTCTGGAAGATTTCCAGCACTGCATGGAAACCCACACGTTTGAAACTACCACTGCCACTCTTTTCCGTTTGTTGAGGTGAACTGCAAGCCAATCTGCTCTCATTCCAGTGAAAACAAGCGTGTTTCACAGGATGAGACACAGGAAGATCCCAGACCCTACTTGTGAAGGAGTTCTACTAGCTTTGGGAGTTTTCTTGAGGCAAAGATGGAGAAATATGAGTGTTTATGCTGTCTGATTCTAATACAGGTCTGCTGGCTGCCTGGGAAGAGCTGGAGAATTCACTGACAGACCACCAGGCATCACTTGTCTATTAATTAAAAACCCAGTGACACACCATACTGCTTTGGAGAGCCAGTGCCTTCCCCAACAGCTGAACACTTTTTGTATTCCATAAATTATAAAAAGATACGTCTGTCTCAATACTGACATGCACAGTCTTAGTTTAGATTAATTTAGATATAGTACTTTATTTCTGTTTTATTGAGGCTGCTTTTTCTTGTCAGTGAGAAATCTGCATGGAGGGAAAAAAACAACCACAGCTAAAGCCTTGTTGTTATATTCCTCTTCAACTGCTATAAATCAGAAGTCATTCTGTACAAGTCAGTGGAAAATCACTTGTTTAAACTGAAATAACACTCTTCTACTATGTTCCTACAGCACTCTAAGCACGCATTACTGCTTATCTGGTGCCTTTTGGGCTGCATAGGAAAATGTTATGGTCTTGAAAAGTTTTGCACACTGTGAGTAGTAGACAGGCATGGCTAGGCAGGAGTTTTCAAAATAATTATAGACACTGGCTTCCTTGAGAACAGAAATCTGAGGAAAATGATGGTGAAGGACAACTCAGTTGGACCAGTTCAGCCAAAGGAATAACAAAACTTATGAAAAACATCCCAACATCCTGAATTCCTGAAGCTTTTGTTCAGGCAAAAATTCCACTGACCTAGGAAACATCTAAAATTATGCACTGCAATGGCAATCAAGAGAACATGTAGCAAAGAGAACTAAAGTATGTCAGTCCCTCGCTGAGCTGGGGAGCATTACTCATGCTCACTCACTCACACATTGTAATTGTCTGTATGAAGGAAAGACACTACCCCACATTCATCTGAGCAGAGTCAATTACTGCAGAGCAGCCATCTAACCTTTTCTCCTGGTTCTGTGGGTTTTATTTTGTTTCCCATGCTATAAGGTGGCCCAGTCAAATCCTAGAATCAGAGAAAGAAATGCCTCCATTTTGCTATGTTTCAGTAAAAGCAGAACTAGATCCAATGTAAGAAAAAAATCATTTTAGTATCAGTTTCTAAACACCTGAAAGCTTCATATAAAAAGAGCTTGAGCTAACCTACATTTGCTGAATCTTATTTAAATACAGAATGCTTTGCCATCAGATATATTTAACCTCAGACATAAGAATACAGTCATCTCAGAATTAGGCAGAAGTGAATAGATACATGTGAAGACTCTATTTAAAAAGATTAATTCATAATTTGAATGAAATCTAGGGGAAAGAAAAAAAAAAACAACACCACAGTCTAGCAAAGAAAATTACTAAAACACTTTTTTGGCTGGTTTAAACTACCTGATTTAAAAAAAAAAAAGGGATTAATTTCTTTGGAATGTGAACCAGGAAAAGCCACTGAACAAGTGGAACGTCTGCAGCCCTGAATTTCCCAGGGTCCCCTGAAGTGTTGCTCTAACTTTCAGCATTTTGATAAACATTACTATTCACCAGATTACAGGGAAGGCTTTTCTGCTCTCCTCACATGAGCAGCTTCTCTCTGCCCCTCTCCCTGGCAGCAGAAGCTTGCACCAGAAGGAAACTCTATTAAAGAGAATAAAAGCAGAGGGTGTTAAGTTGGTAACATATTCAGTGAATGAAGCGACATAGTTACAAAGAGGGAAAAAACTGCAGCAGCAGAACACAAAGCTGCTGTGTTCCAGAAACCAGCTGAAGAAAGTGCTATTTGTGAAGCAGCAGCTCTTTGAAATTTCACAGGCTGATTCAGAAACTTTGGTGCCAGAGAAGTCCTGCTTGCCTCACTGAACTTTAGATCAAGCCCTTCTCAGTCTTTTACATGGTTGCACTTAACATTAAAGAATGACATATTTTCCCTCAAGGTTAATCCCGTTAAGGAGTATTTTTAGTTACAGATAGCAAAGTCTCCCTAAAGGAAGCATTTGACAAGTTGTAAAAAAATACTGCAATAGAAGTTTCATCTTCGGGCACATGCATCTATTTGGCAGCTCATTATAGGCCTTATCTACTTATTTGAGGAAAGAATAAACTTTGATAAGTTTTATGGAACTCAAAACCTCTGAAAGTTTTTGTGATTAAAACAAAAACATTACATATTACAAACAAAAATATTACATAGCCCTTCAGCTCCAAAAAGAAACCTTTAAGATCAAGTGAGAGATAACCAATGAATATATAGTAAAGAAAACTGGACATAAAGAACTGTGACCAGCCTTAAAGGAAGTTATGATTGAGAGTCCATCATATTCCTCTTTTATTTTTTTTTTCTTTCCTCATGTTATTCATTCTGCAGAATACTAGTAATTGTCCAAAACATCAAGTTGGGATCAACCACTGATTAAATTTCTCACACAACATAACCCCTTTCTACAAGTTGGAAGCCCACCAGCTACCTCCAACACATTCACATGTTTTGAAAAGGAATCCTTGTGTTTCCTGCTCCATGTGTGTGCACATCCACCTGTGCAATACAGCAAAAGCACTCACAGCCTCACAGTGCCTCATTCTTGCTCACACAGGTTGATGCATGTGCAACACTTGGCTTTGCTCTGTGTGGCTGACATGACTCCAAGGACTTCTTAGGAAGGACTTGCATATGGTGGGAAAAAAAAATCAGCCTAGATGATGATTCACTGGGTGTGGATTGTTTTCCTTAGGAAAGAACAAAACCCTGCAGCCAAAGAATCCTGTTTTAAAAGGAGGTTTCCACGATGAATGCAGACTCCTGCCTGGATCTGGCAGGCATCCCGCTGGCAGGGGCAGGGATCCTGCACCTAGCAACGATACCAGCCAGCTCCAGCAACAGTGCCTGGACACTTCATTTCCCCAGGAAAAGAGCAGAGAGGATTTGAGGGGGGAAAGCCTCTCCCAGCCATGCTTTGCCAAGCACATGAGAGAGGACAGCCCAAAACCAAGCACAAACCAGGTCTTTGTTTTAGAGTTATTGAACTGACACCAAATACCAGAAAAGTGCCACAGGCTTATAAAGACCTCAGATGTCACCAGAGCATGTATGCTGGTCTGCTGGATTTTACTGAGTGGTTTTACACTCTGACACAAGCAGAGTGTTTGACTCTGGAAGAGTAATGCTTCAATAAAAATGTGATGATTTGTCTTCTAGTTCAGTCCTGTAAGAACCAAGACTCCCATTGATTACAGCCCCAAAATTTCCTCCAGTCACTTGCAAAGTCCTCAAAGCTACAACTCAAACAAGTTGTTTTGGCTGGAAATCACTACAAAGGCAGCAATCTCCTCTCCTGTCCTGCTTTCCCAGCACTGCATGCTTTGCCAGGTTCCTGCCCTTGCTTCTAGCAGATGAAGAGTTTTGCTTGTATGAGTGCTTGCTGAAATCTCCGTCACATTTTCCTTGAGAAACAGGGGAGCAAAACAGGCTATGGCCCAGCAAGGCTGGTGAACTGTTTCTAGCTAGCCCAGGCAGTCTGCCCTTCCATGCTGATGTTTCCAGCTTCCTCCCCTTCTCCTGGCTGCTGCAGTACCAGCTTCTGCTTTTGTGCAGGACTCGGTTCCCCATTGTTTTGCCAACTCCCTGAGAGGGGCAAACTTTTTCCATATATGCTGATAGTCAGAGATTTGGTTCCTGTATTCCCATTTAAAAATATACTGCCTGAAGTTCATCTGTTTCCATTATAGTTATTGCTCGTCACTTCCTGCCCCTTCTGGTCTTGGATTAAACCATCAAACAGCAGCCAAGTCTTGACTTTAAAGGAACAGGTTCACCTACACTCTGGGATTAATAGCTGCCTATGTAATTCTGACATGGAAAATTAATCAGACTATTAAAACTACTAAAAGTCACTTGTCCTTGCTAGAAACATAAAACTAAAACAAACCTTTTCCCCCCCATTATTATTTTCTTGTAGGTGATGGGAGAAATTATTTTGAAGCTACCCTATTTAATAAAATCCAATCACTTACTATATTACCTTGAAGAAGCAATACTTAGGAAGATATTATTAATGGAGTTAAAGTCAGATTATGTTTGCAGAAGCGGTCTGCCTCAACCTGATGAGTCAGTCATTAGGCATCTGAAATGGCAATATGCCTAGAAAGGCAATTTGACATTTAAAGTGACATTAACCCGCAGGTTATCATGGGTTGGAAATTTCTCCTGCAAAATGAAAGGATTGGAAATGGAACTAATGCATCAAAGTTTAGACAATCAGCCCTTTCATAACAAACTCAGATAAACATCTCAAATGAAAACAAACGAATTGGGAGTGGAGGGAGAAGGTAGAAAGCATTTTCCACTTTCCTCATCATACAGCTGGGAAAAAATACAAAAGTAAAAATAAAGGCCCTTCTGCATTTCACTTTTTCTTGGCACTGTTACAGCCAGAGACTTAGAGACCTATTTAAAACTCTTTTCCCACGTTTTTCTTCCCTAGGAACTGGTGTTCCTTCACGCAGTCCCGGCTGGTCACATACATAGAAGCCTGCATGAAGGAGAAGTACATTGTCAACTCCCAACAGCCCTGCCCAAACGGAGCCCCAGACTGCCAGAAGATCATGTAAGTGTCCTAAGTAAAACCAGTGAAGAGAACAGAATTTTCTCTGAAGTATCTAAAGGAGGTTTTCAACAGTTCTGAAGCCTCATCATTATTTCTAGGGGAGTTTTAAACAAATTTCTATCTTCCTTGGTATCTGTGACATTTTGGAATAATGTGTTTAATAATAAAACTCTCTCTACACCTCATCAGAATACTACAGAAGTTCAGGATCAATCCAAACCTGATTGAAAAGGACTCTATTACAATAAATCTAATGTCCAGACCTTTCTTGCCCAGGTATAGGACAGCTCTGAAGCCAGTCTACCAAGTGAAACAGAAGGCTTTGAAGTCTTTGCAGTGGAAATGCTGCCCTGGATTTACTGGCAAGGACTGTGAACAACATGGTAAGCAAAGCTGAAGAACAAATATAGGAATGAATGACTAAATGCCAGGCACAATCGCAAGAAATTAATTTTCCTAATTTTTCTCTTTTTTTTTCAGAACTGATGCCTTGTTTTTTTCTATGCCTTTTTTTGCTATGTCCCAAATTACTGGTACTTTGAGACAAGAGCAGTTATAATTAGCTGCAATTAATAGTTAAATATCATCAGCAACTTACTCTTCTGTTAATAGCACCTTTGTAATCTTTGCACATAGAGAAAGGTATTAATTTGCTGGGAAGCCTGTCAGAGGTCCATCTTAGACAAGTCCATCTAAGAATGCCTAATTCCAGGTAGAAACTGGTGACATCAAAAAGCAATGCAAGTGTGTGAAATGCCCCTATGGTCAACACAGGATGAAATCACCTGGCTTGGGAATCACAGGGTGTCCAGGTTCAGAGGAGAGGGCAGCCTTCACTCTGCATTGCTCCCCATCTCTGCTTACCCTGGCTGCAAAGCACTGGCTCCTCAAGCTGGGAGCAGCTCCACAGCACAGGCAGGAACAATGCCCAGACTGGAACCTCTGTGAAAGCTCCAGGAACAGCCTTTAGAGTGAACTTCTGTAATCCACTGCACTGTTGAAGAAAGCAGTGGGGGCAGCAGGTTGAGGGACTGGATTTTGCCCCTCTACTCCATCCTCCTAAGACTCCACTTGGAGTCTTGCATCCAGCTCTGGGGTCCTCACCTTAAGGACATGGACCTGTTGGAGTGAGTCCAGAAGCACCTCTGCTATGGAGGCTGGCTGAGAGAGCTGGGCCTGCTCAGCCTGAGGAAGAAAAGGCTCAGAGGGGACCTTAGAGCACCCTTCAGGGCCTAATAGGGCTGCAAGAGAGATGGAGAGGGACTTTTCACAAGAGGATGTAGTGGTAAGACCAGGGGAAATAGCTTCAAACTGAAATAGGGCAGGTTTAGATTAGGTATTAGGTATTAGGAAGAACACTTTACAGAGAGGGTGGTGAGGCACTGGAACAGGTCTCCCAGAGAAGCTGTGGGTGCCCCATTTTTGGAAGTATTCAAGGCCAAGTTGGATGGGTCTCTGAGCAGCCTGGTGTAGTGGGAGGTTCCCTGCCATGGTGAGGGGGTGGGAAATAGATGGTTTTTAAGGCCTCTTCCAACCCAAACACAAACTTACGATTCTAAGATCTAAGATCTGTGCAGCTGCTAATAAAGAGAGAGGGGAGACAGTGTGGTTTAAAAACTGAATGGTGGTTTAAAAATGGCATTGGCAGGATTTAACAAGTAATACTCAAAAGCAGAATTTAAACAGATTTAAGAACTTAAATGGAATTAAAATGGATGAAAGGTAATTCCTTCTAGCAATTAAGGCAACCATAACAAAAAAGGCAAACATATGTCTGAACTCACCTACAGACTCCACAGATAAAAATCTCTGTAGGTTTAGCTTTTCTTCACAAATAGCTTTCATTTGTGTGTTGATCTCTAGAAGATGAACTTCACTCATCATGTTGGAAAGTTGTTACCAAACGCAGTGCAACTATTTTGGTCTCTCTGTTGTTAACACTCATTGACCAAAGCCAGCACCTCTTTCATTATCTCCTCATTTGTACAGCATCATTCATTGATGCTGCCACCAAAATGTTCAGGTAACTGTCGAACAAGGAAGAGGAATTTGCAGATCTCTAGATGGGATCCCCAGAAAAGAAAAAAAGCCTCATTTATTTGCAATAGACTAATTTCTTATGAGCAATAATTTGGCATGAAATAGAAATCTCCATGCTATACTGCATAGCACTGCCATGTATGCAGTGCTGTTTGCTAGTGCAAGGAAAGTGAGTTCTGCATAGAAAGTGTTCTTTCCCCAGGAAGCCTGTCTCCACACCAGTTACACGACATGAAATTCCTGTGTGGCCTTGCCAAAACGTAGTCATTTCTGCATCTAAAACATTTTCACAGCTGTATCATATCTTGATTGCAGATCCTAATTTTATTCTGCTGCCAGGAACTGAAACTGAAGGACGAGAAGAAGAGTTCTCAAACCACAGTATGTGCTTGAAGTTATTTTGCTTGTCATCCTTTTACCTCTCAGTCACTGATCAGGGGAATAAAAAAAGAAAAAAAATTAAAAAAATTTTGAAGCTGTAATTTTAAAGTGACAAGCTATGGACAATCTGGGAAAGCATTCTCTGGGAAAGCTTTGAAACAATACATTTATTGACAAAAATGAGGGCTTTTGCTATAAAACTCTGTGAATGCTCACAACAAAGCATCCCAAAGTTTCAAAGCTGTCTGGTCATCAGTGAATGCCAGCTGGTGCAGAGCCTTACCCCTTTCAGTGGCATGGATGTTAACCCCTTGCTATGCAAAGTGGGTTCACAGGACAGTACACCATGTTCACAAACCTACCAGAAAAACAATCCACTGCAAATGCTACTTCAGAACAGCCCCTGAGTAGCTCTGAGATTACAATTACAAGGTACCATAGATTTGTATCTCAGTAACTCCACCCTGCCAATGTAGGTAAAAAGAAGGGCCTTCCCTTTACCACCTGGGAAAGGGTGTTGCTTGCAGTGCTATTAAGTGCCTTTCAGCAATTAGCTTCTGGGAAGTATTGCACACTTGGAAATCTACAGCTCAAATTCAAAAGTATTTATTTAGAAAAACATCAGTTAGAGGGCCCCACCATAAGGTCTGACACTTAAGACTGTGCTCCTGATTCCTCAGTAGAACGTCTCAATTGCTCTTCCATCCCCTCCTTTTATCCTAGGTTGTAAAGCCTTGCCATCCTTTCAGTCAATGGTTTGAAAAGAGTTAGTATTCCAAAACATTTTTATGGCATGGGGAGATTTCTAATTAAGAGCATTTTACCATCACAGTGGTTGTAGCTGAAGTTCTCTGCAAATATTTGAATATATTAGGTTTCCATCACTGTTGAAAAAAATCCTTGCAGATAAACTGCAATTTAAGGTGCCAGAAATCAACAGGCTCCCTAAATGTCAGTGCAAAATTTTCAGAGTGAAAACCAGACAGGTGTTCTCAGAGGTCTTGCATGAATACCTGTCAGCTGGTCGCTGCACCCTGTTGCATGACTTTGTTTTTCTAATCTTGTGACTAGTGTCAACATCAGTGGATTCAAGAGAAATGTTCGAAGTCATTCAAAATCATGAGGCTTTACTGGATGATCTTCAAAGTGATATTCATCAAGCAGCCAGCACCTTAGGTGACTTACAGAGACTATTTGAAAACAACGATACAAGCATGGTGTTAGAAGTGAACCAGAGCAATTCAGGTGAGAGGACTGATGCAGAATTATCAGCCCATGACAGGCCCTGTGAAACCACATAGATCAGAAAGAAAACGTGAGAACAAATGTACCCTGATATTCCTTGGTCTGCTGGTTGCTTATAAAGAAAGAAAAAATGGGTGCAATCCCAATGTAAATGAATGATCCAAAGAGTAACTCAAAATGGTAAATAAGAGGAAAGGCAGAGTTCTGAACATGCCTTAATCACAGAATAAAGAGGTTGCTTGTATTTAGAATTTGTTAACCTTACTATTCTGCTTCTATGGCTTCTTCTCTTCTGTGGGGATGCAGAGTTTACATCTGTTCTTTTCCCATATTCATGCTATATGCTCTGATGTGTGAAATAGCACACTGGAGTTACATGTAGAAATGAAACATTTGACCTATCTCTGGAACACTCTTCCTGCCATATAAAGGAGTGGGAAAACAAGAGCTGCTGAATTTAACCACTATAGTGAGCCACTGGCTTGCAGAAACATTTTCTAAGGATATAGACCATGGTACTCAGTGAACTTCAGGGTACTCAGGTTTGAACTTTAAAGTTAGAAACTGAGTGTTAGTATAATTTTCATATAATCCAGATACTTCACAGATTTTTCAAGTTATTTACTCCTGACCTGGAATATTCAGCTGCTAGGATACTGTATAACCTTGTGGAGTTGAAAGCATGAGAAAAAGAACATTACGATACAGTCAGAAAAGGAAGAGCCCACCAACTAAGAACTGTTGGGAAAATGGACAGTTATGTCCCCTGGAAAAACCACTTGTCCAGGGATTTCCAAAAGCATAATTTTTAAGACATAAATGGGGAAGTCAATACATATCCAAGTTATTTTCTATGCACTGACACCATGTGCTTTACAGTAACCTTGATTTAACACGAAGCTATTTTTGCAATTGTTGAAATTTATCATTTGAGGTCAGATTCTGGGAAGTAAGATGGCAGCTACTATAGAAAAATACACACTTGAGTTATCCTGGCTAGACTGTGTTCCAAAAGCAGAATTTGATTTTTTTTTTTTTCAACTGTATTAACAGATCATCAAGAAAGGCTTCTGCAGCAAGTTTTGTTTCCTCATGTGGAGAATTTTCTTAGGAGACATTTTAACCCAATGTGGGCAAGCTTCAACAGAAGCTTACAGAACCTCTCCAACATAGTAAGAAACCTGTCCCATGATGTGGAAGCCAACAGGAAAAGCATAGAAAGGTTCCAAGAGAGCACTGTGCCCAAGAAGGAATTCCAGGAGCTGGGAACGAAATTTGAATCAAAAGTCCAAGAAAACATCGTGAAAGTTGATCAGGCAAAAAGAGATATAGAGAACCAAGTGCACATGCAGCAGGCTAATATTCACTATAATCTCAGCATGGTCAAGGCAGATACTGACACGAAACTCAAGAAGCTTCATAAGATACAGCATTCCCATTTCTTAGCTTTGAACAACAGCATAGCAAACATGAAACAAGAGCAAAATCTTCTTGAAAATAAATTGGAGGCTTTGAAAAAAAATATAACAGAACTCTCTTCTCATCATGGTCCCAAAGATGAAAGCAGCCAATTAACCATCAAACAAATGAATGACATTCTGTCAGGGCATGCAAAGCAGCTTAAAGAACTTTACATGGAGTCAGATGTGGCCTTTCAGAATATTGCAGTTTTAGAGAGGTGGTTTAAGGAGTTAAAGAAAAACATCTCCAAGTATAGGCCAGAAGATATTACAATAACTTTGGCTGAGAAATCAGTTATTATGGAAGAAAACAATGCAGCAATGGAAAGGCAGATATCAGACCTCAACTACACTCTCTCAAACCTTCAGGAAAACTATTCAGATCTGCTACGGTACATGGAGGAATGCAATTGCCAGAGATTATCTTCTGACACTGATGTACTGAAGGAAGATCTCAGGAATAGCACTTATTCCCTTGAAGATATCCAGTCAAAGGATATGAAGCACTTGGAGTTAGTTTTCAGAGATTTCTTCAAGAGTGAAATTGAAGAGCTCTCCTCAGCTATTCCATCCATCCATCTATCTCTTAACCTCCGTCAAGAAGAGAACAGACAGCTCCAGTCACAGGTTACGGCTTTTTCAGAAGACATAGGCTTGCTGAAGAAGAAAGATGAAGAAATTCATCGACACATCAAGTATCTCAACAGTTCTTTTAGCTCTCTTTTGAAAGACGCAATGCGGCACGAAGAAGCACTGGAGGCTTTACTGAGACACGAATTTCTGGATGTCTTTTTTGAAGATGACTTTAGTAGCCTAATACCATCAGTATTTCAGCTTCAAGAATCTCTCAGATACTTCTCAGACAAACTACAAGAACAAAATGTGACTTTAGAATCTCTTGCAAGGAGATTTCATCCCTTGCAGAGACGTCACCAGAATAATCATGATGCTCACATGCCTCCTAAGCACCCCAAGGAAGAAACACAAACCCCCTCTACACTACATGAAGTCAGCAGTCAACGCAGCATCATAGAACACATGGAACCTAACTATGAGGCTGCCAAAGATGATTCCTTGGACAGCTCAACTTATAATGATATCATGACTCTGAAGAATGATATCAAACATCTGAGCTTGGCAATCAAGAGGCATGAATCCAGAGGTGACGTGAGTCTCTGCAGCAACCATACAATAGCAAATGCAATTGAGCCACTCAACGCTTCTGTAGAAACTCTCTCTGCAGATTTAGAAACCATCAAACGGAATCTGGAGGAACATCTGCTGACTTTTAAAAAGCTATTTGGAACTAATGAAGAATTAGTTGACTCAAATATAAGTCTGGATGTTACAAAGATTCAGTCAATGCTGAACAAAAAAGGGAGAAGGCAACAGAAAGGTCAAGACAAGCAAAGAGACAAGAAGAGGCCTGAGAAGCACAGAGGAAATACACAAACGATAAGTGGAAGAAACACAGCACAGACAGAACTTGTGGAAAAAGGTGTGTTCTTTTCTTTTACTTGCTCATGTGCAGGTCTAGCTTCTTCCTGGGCCCTGCTGCAAGTTCCACACACAGAGCATATTAGTATTAGTTATGACAGCTGTCAGGTATTTTGTGGGATGCTGGAGGGAGAAATTCTGACATTACTTACATTCTCCCCCTCCACCAAAAAAAGCAGTTTGAGTGTGAACCAAGTCAATATTATGCTGTGTTTTGCTCAAGACCAATAAAATTACACCCGTTATAGCTGCTCAGAAATTGGCCTTGCACTAATTCAACTTCAGGTGTTTAGAAGACAAATGTTTGTAGATGTTCATGCTAATGCACTAACAGTTTTCTCTTTAGAAATTGATGTGGAATGCTTCTTTTTCCCTGTTACTTTGTTACTTGAATCTGAAAGGAGAGTACTCAAAGAACCAAATCCTTCCCAAGGCAGACAGATGCATTAAATGAACTATAATATACATGAAATGCTATAATTTGCACAAGTGGAACAGGCAGGACTGACCAGAGAGCATATACTCTCCCTCTTACAACTCAGCTTCAGAGAAAAATTTTCAGCTTATACTTCACTGGGACTGGCCAGTTCCCTTTCCCTGTAAACATGTGACCATAAGCAACTGGTAATTACAACCACCACAGCTTTAATGTTGGCTTTTATGATTGCAGCTCTTGCTATGGAAAAATAACAGAGCAAAAATCAGCCCCTTTAGGCCATTGTGCTGTAAAATTGTACTTAAGACTGAAAAAGTAGAAAACATATTCTTAACTAATTTATTTTTAGGACAGTTAAAAAATTGCTATTTTTTTCCCCTGGGTGGTCCCACTGTTATACTTTTCCAGGAGTTCCAGGGAATAATTTAATCTACTTCAGTGCACATACCATTTCCAGTGCCAAGCTTTGCAAAGCAGCATACAAAAATCAGGCCTGACAGGGATTCACCTTATCTCCCATCCTGATGATCCTGGAGAGAGAAGAGTGCTCACTCACTGCTAAAATCCTGTTCTCTTTCTTTTTCAGACTCATTGGTGGCATTCCATGTGGGATTCTCAGAAAGAAAGGATAAAGAAAAAACCGTGAGGTTTAATGAAACGTACCTCAATTATGGAAACAGCTATTTCTCTGAACACGGCCACTTTAAAGCACCACACAAAGGTGTCTACCTGTTCGTCATCTCTGTGGAGTTCAGCTCAGGACCAGCACTGGGACAACTCTCCTTCAGCCGTGGGTACAAAAGAACTCTCTCAAGCAGTCAGAGGAAAAGCCCACATGGAAACACCATGACTACTTTTGCTATGGCAGAAATGGAGAAGGGGGAGACAGTGTGCTTTGAATTGCTACACGGCTCTGTAGTGAAACGAAGCCCACCTGGGACAACTATGGGTGGATTCCTAATATCTAAAACTTGAATAACGACATTTATGTTTTGTTAATCTCTTTCCATAGATGAAATGGATGCATTCACTATTGCTTCATCTGTGATGTATTCAATGCTACTGCATGTGTTTAAACATAGCACTACCCTAGGTTTGTCTTCATGCTTCTTTTCTGGAAGTGTTTGGCTTTTGATTAGTTGCTTATGAGCAGCAATGGGATTTTCCTTCAAGTGAAAAGCTAACAGTTTGGACTCCAGATGTATCAACACACACATTCCAAAATCCTTCCAATGTGAGAATTGCACATAAATGTTTTGTGGGACTTTCTTCACTTTTAACGCAAATTTCTCCTTTCCCTTGGCAAAAGAATATCCTCCCATGGCAAATACCCCCATCAGTGCAAGGAAAAGATTTTAGCTAGGACTACACACTCTCATGTCGATGGTACCTTGAAACCCAGAAGCCAGGGAAATTTTACCTTTTAGTTCTCTGTGGACCACAGACTATCTTGGAAACTTCTGCAACCCACTCAAATGTTTCAGTCTGTGCACAACAGGAACACTAGAAGAGATCCATCAAACCCAGTAAAATTCACTCTATTGCCAGTATCTGCAAGCAAGGATCTTGTAAATGGCCCACTCTTTGTTTCTGGTCCTGTGATGTATTTCAGCTACACTGCAAAAATTTAAAGCATTGTTAAGATGAATTACATTTACATTTGGACACTAGGAAAATGTCAATGATATTTTAGAAGTATTGGTGAAAATGCAGTTTATTTTTACAGTTAATCCTGGCGATTATCATGAATTCAGCCCAGAGTTCAGCCTTTAGTAAGTATTTTAAAACCAAGCAAGCAAAACTAAAACCAAAAGGCAAGCTCATTGGTCTGGTGTCACTGCTGAATAGAAATCTGTAATTAAGAGTAAACAAAGACTAGAACTTGTGAAATGTAGAGGGTTTGTTTTTTTTTTAATGTCCAAAACTTCAAGGTGACCATACCTGGTCATGTCTTACTTTTTTTCTGTACAATAAAACTTCCTAAAGATTTTCACTTTAAAGAAGGTCAATTATTGTGGTATTTTTGTATATCCTAATACCTTACAAAGCAATATTAAAACAATTAAATTTGCCAAAATGAAATGAATTTTGAAACTTCCAGTACTTTTGATGACAATATAAATTCTAATTATGTAAATTGCACCCTTTTAAGGTAGAATTTTTTAACAAATCTATTCTGCTGTTAAGAATTTTCTCCCCACCTACCTGTATTCTAAGGCAATGCTAAACTATCATTACTTGTTAAATACCCCCAACACATCGGTACCAACACACAATGCACTTAAAGCAACACTTTGACAAGCAGATAATACACATCTTTTGAAATAAAGCTACAAAGCAATTTCAGCTACTGACTTGCTGAGAAGATTGTTTTCTCTATCCTGAAAAATCCAAGACAACTAGCAACAAAAATTGCTCCTTATCTCCTCCTGGCCAATGCTGATTTCCACAGGAGATACCCAGGTGTCCCTGTTTTTCTAGCACAGAGCCACTGCTCACACTGCTCTGCTACAGGCAGCACCAAGTGCCTGCAAACTCAGAGTCCCTTTCTGTTCCACTTTTGCTCAAAATATCTGAGGGAAGAAAGAGAAGAATAAAATTGAAGAGGTAAAATGAAGAAAACCATCAAATTGTAAGATTAGGTTCTTTCAGTAGAAAGCTACCATCCTGGGTGTCTCAGATGGGTTTTTACCAGTGTTCCTCCAATTCCTGACTTTTGTGGTGGCAGTGTTCAGTAGAGCCAGGCCAAGTGTGCTGCCTAGGCCAGGATGGTTCAAGGAACACCTCATCTTCAGCACACACCAATTCTGCACCTACCAGCCAAGTTCCACAAATAAATACCGCTGGGGAATACGTATGTTGCATATGGGGGATATGATACGCATATATATTTCAAAACACTTTATTTTTAAAGTTTTGACAGAAAGCTTCAACTGGAATGAAAACCACTTGGAAATGGACACAGGAAGTATCACTGCAGTTCATCCAGCCAGGACTTCTACAGGTTTGGTGTCCTTCCTTGTACTTACCAGAGTTCACTTTTGTTGAAGAATATTCCAGATGAGTTCAGAGAACACTGATTCTGGAGTGAACAAAATGCTAATTTAAAGATGCTTTTGTATTTTAAAGACATCTTCAAATATGTGCTTAAGTTAGCCACCTGCACATACAAAGAAGACATGCTTGACTGGAAGACTAATTTTTAGACTGAGGCAAGAAATTAATGAAAGACAATGGGTTAAATCACTCTGCAGGCTGCATAAGCCAGGAAGACTGACTTCCTTCTCAAGCAACAAGAGAATGATGATTAACCTACTGTGGTTTTGTTTGTTCAAAGCAATAAACCAGCTTTTTCATAAGCCTCTATCTAAACCACTCCTGCATTTTTTTGGTGGGATGGTTGTTAGGGCTTTTTTATTAGATTAACACAGCCACCTCACTATGACCTGTATTTTTAATCAAACTAGAGGAACAAATTTAATGAAGATAATTTAAAATTTAAAACGTAGCTATTGGTTGGCTCAGTGGATTTTGGAGAATTTCCAAACATGAAAATCAACCTGAAGCTGACCATACACACTGAGAAGAGTTGTCTGTAAGAGCTTCAGTTTCCCTCACAGCAGACTGACTACACTAATGCGCCTGATGGCCAGGCAGCAATACACAGAGAAATGTGTGCTAACTCCAGGACACAGATAGATGTAATGTCAATCTGACTCTCATATTTAAAAATAAAAGTTTCCAACAGCTTTTAGTACTTCCTAGAAACCTGCCAGAACACATCGCCACTGCTTCAAGTTTCTTTATTTCCAGCTCGAACCACTAAGCATTGCAATAAGGTAGAAAGCTGTGCATCTTAGTGCCTTCAAGGAATCTGCTGCTTTATGAATGCCAGTATTTTATAGTATGTTTTAAAATTAAGGTCTCCTAATGTTTGTTTTTTTTTTCTTTTCCATTAATAAGACAATCTCCTTACTGTACTCCAAATTCAAGTACCCACTGTATCATATATAAATAATTTTACTTTCTATAGATCCAGCAGTGCCTGCATCCTGCAGATAATACACACATCAAACCAGAGTCTGAAGTCCATGGAGGTCTCCTCATGAAGCTGACTCAGGAGGTGGTCAGCCCACAGCAGTGGTCCTTCCATGGCTCAGATTCATGGTTGATACTGATTTACTGCATTAACATCAGTGAGAAAGACCAAAGTGGTGTTTTGGGGAAAGGTGAAGATAAAACTGCAGAAGGAATTAAGGAAATTAATAGAATTAAATCTGACCCTTTCTGAATTTAGTGATACTTCTTCTATTTATTTAAAAGCTTGTGATTCAGTTTGCTAACTACGCAAACTGAACTTTCAGTTTGCTTTTTGGTATGCCCACAAAACATCCATGCGGGGTGTTTACACATTTCACTGGATACAGCTGTTTCACCTCTTATATACTGATGCAAGCTCTTCATTAACATATTTTATATAGTGGCCAAACCCACCCATTTATAACGGAGAACATTTTGGTATTTATTACTAGCAGGCAGAGCTCATTTTCATGGCTCAAAACTCCCCGGTTGTTTTCCAAACCCTTTCTTTAGGACACAGTACCACCCGGTGGCCGTTTCCCGAAACAAGACCGAGAGAAAAGGCTGCTCATGAAAACATGGACAAGTGCAAAAACACTTGGCCACAATTTTCATTATGTACTCCTGCAAGGCTAACATGAAATCCAAGTTTTAAATCCAACCACGACCACTGCAATCAGTGAAGACATTCCATTCTACAAGCAACGTAAATAGCCACAACCACAGGAAAAAGGTTTACTTTGCCAAGATACTAATTTAAGGAGACCAAATCTTCAGGCAGTCTTATTTCCTGGTATTTATGTGTTAAGAAATGTTTGAAACTACATCACTAATCTTTCCACTGCACTTGCCAGAACTATACTGCAAGAATCTAACTTGATTGTATAGGGAAAACAAATCAAGGCTTGTAATTATAGTATACTGGTAACAGTTTTTATGATGTTCAGATATCAAACTTTTCTAGCTACTGTAAAAAATATGTATTTAAATATAAGATTATTCCTGATTAAATGCAAAAAGAGAATAGAAAGTGATCTTACTTATTTCTCCTTGTAAACTAAAGGTGAAATCTATGGAGAGTAGAAGCCAATACATTTCTGCAATGAGAAAACAAATCCTGACACTTTCTTTATCGTACTCACAGGTGAGATATCCCCTTGACTGGTCTTCATTTGCTTGAATCATAAAAACAGAGTAAATTTAGCAGAATATACAGAAGCATCTGCATATTTTTGCAACAAGCAGTATATACACATATTAAACTCAAATCTCCTGATTTGGATACTATTACACAATAAGAACATTGTATACAGAGGGAAAAAAAAGCAATTACAAACTTCCCCATCCCTTTATTTTTTCTCTTTTTACCTGATAGGCTTGAGGCAAATGTATATGGATAAAACCAACATGTAGTGAACTTGCATATGTTCAAATGAAAGTATTATTTGATTTTGACTTGCCCTTGGGCTTTGCTGTAACACACGGATAAAAATCAGGAGAAGGAAACATTGTTTTCTAACTGTTGCACCCAAATTTAAATTTTGTGTGAGGAATAAAGAGCACCAAGTAATTTTCAGTATCATTGAACAATAAAAGCAGTAATTAACAACTTATTCAGAGGCTGTGAGGGGAAAAAACCGATAAACGAGGTATGAAAAAGTAGGAAATTATTTAGTTACAGTATTATTTCCAAGTCATTACATTTTTCAGGCAAAATCTTATAGTAACAAAACACATTACTAATGTGTACTAAAATAAGGTTATTTACTTAAAAATGATACATTGGACATAATCTGTGTACAGAACAAGCAAATCATGGTAAACTCAATAAGGCACCTTCTAAAGCAGATGCTGTACAAAATACATTAGTGTGTTACATTTTTAAAGTAGTATTCTACACTTCTGGCATATAACACACACAAGAGTGTGACCATTTGTCTTGTTCCACTCTTCTTTCATATTTTATTTACATCTTCTCTAGGTTAACTACAACGTTATTTATTCTTCTTGTATACAATATAGTACATTTCATTTTGGGCATGTCATGTCAGAGCACAAATGTCACTACATGATGTGGGCTTCTATAATTGCATTAAACAGTAAAATATCACAAAGCAACAATTACATTAGATTTGTCCAAAAAACAGAAGTAATGTGCCCTCTACTTCTGCTGTACAGCCACGTCTGAGCACCATGGTTCCATAAAGCACTGTACTGTGCAACACTGCCAGCTGCTTTTAGACATCAGCCCTACTTGGAATAAAGATTGTGGGCACAGGATAAAGACTTAATTCAGAGGCACTGTCAGGAGAGTGAGGAAAGGCTAAATCATTCTCATATTTCACAAAAGACAAGCATGTAACTTCCCTTTAAAAATATCTGCAATAGCAAAAGAATGTTTTTTAACTTTATGTCTCTGCTCTTCAAACACTTTTAGACCATTAAAATACAGTCTGTTAAGACAGAGCAGATGAAATGTATCCAAATAATTTGTTTTATAAACACATTCAAATGGTCATTTAGATCAAGATCTAAAATTTGATTCTAGACTACTATGGAGGTAACTTTAATATTAATTTTATATTTCATTCAAGACCTCAAAAAAGGCTAATTAAGAAAATAATTGGGAAAAAGTGATGGATATTGGGAAAACTGTTTCTTGAGGAATAAATACATTAAGTAAAACTCTGAATAAACTCAGAATGTAAGCCTAATTTTCTCTGTAGGAATACCCACATTTCTGATGGAATTTACAAGTTAACCAGGAACACAAAAATTTTCCTTTGAGTTGCTGTAACCATAATTATGAAGTGACTCCAATTACGTCTATCTAAAATCATATGAAACAGGTTAAATAAGCATAAAAAATCCCTCCATATGAGTGTTTAAGGACTTCCAAGGCACAGGCTTGATAATCCCCAGGCCATTTTCCACACAGTTGATTTTTGTATCAAAAAAAAAAAAACAACAAAACACAATTGCCAGTTTTGGTGGATTTTTTTTTTTTTTTTATAATAGATGCTTAAAATTTTGACCATCAAAATGAGATTTATCACAGTCCAACAGAAGAATCCCATTACCCTCTCTGACCTTAAAGGCTTCTGAACTCTACAGGATTGTATAAAGCAACAACTCAGCTTTGGAGTCTGCATTAATTATGCTTAGTTATGTAAAAATTAATGGGCTGGCTCTGAGAACAGTTTTTTCCCCCAAATGATTAAGTATCAGTATAGACATTCTTTAGTTTTAACATTTTGTTGAGTATCAGAATCAATGAAGCTCCTTTATAGCACAGCAAAAACTGCACATGCATGATACATTTGAGTATGAACAGAGTAACAGAAGTGCTGATAAATTAGGTTTAAGGCAAAAAAGATTTTTTTTTTCCCCCTCTCAAAAAATCATCTTTGCAGTAGTTGGCTCCCTCTATGTTAATGTGTAAATCAATTTAGGTTCTAAGGTGTCTGACCATCCTATTGCTGCCTTGAAAATACATAAACAATGGAAAAGAAAAAAGTGAAAATAAACAGATTATTGAAATTCGTACTTCCAGAAGGGGCTTCCTGAAGACTTGGAAAAAATGAACTAAAAAAAATTCACAAAACATGTTTACAGCTAACGATGATGTAGCAAATTCTAAATGAAACAAGATTCTGCATAGGATGGGGTTAATTTAGACAGCTCTCCATGATTTTAAAGTTTAAGCTAGCAGGGTACCTACATAAACATTTTTTCCTTCTTATTGATAAAAATTCTAGAGAAGGAAGAAGAAAAGCTTATCCCTTACTTTTTTTGGCTTATACCAAAAATTTTCCAACTACCTGTGCAAAAATCATGCATGAAGACATGATTAACAATTGCAAAATCATCATATATTTCTTGGCAATGGACGGAGAAACTTTTTTTTAAAAGCCTTTATCATGAGGATTGTGGCACAATATCATATATCTCTTGCTGTTCTCAAATAAGTTAAAGTTGACACACCTATGAACTTCTCAGCCAGAATACACATTAATACTTAAAGGCATTACTAAACAAAAGTAATGACTTTATTAAAAAAAAAAAAAAGTCCCTTGAAATAGCTAGTTTTCTATAAAATATGTAGAACTGTTAAATAAAGTCTGTACATCACAATAGAAAATAAAAATACTGCAATCTTTTGCCTGACCATTTACATTATGGGAACTACAGGATTAAAATAAAAAAATAACATGCTAGAAGGTTGTAATTGTTCACAGATCACATTACTTCTGTGTTACATTGCTTTTTATCAGTTGTATTTTCAAGGGAAATTTAAACACATCAAAACAATCTCCATGTAAATACTTTAAGACAACAAATAATCTGGCATAAATCAATCTGAAGTTTTAATATTTTTCATCAATATCGATATTATTCTTAATTTTTTTCATCAAATCTCAACTATGGCATGTGTGTGCGCATATATCTAATTGTACACAAGTACACAGGACTAGGTATTTGTTTTGTTTTTTTTTTTTACTAAAGCACAAAACACACTGTATAAATAACTTCCCTTTTTAAAGTTATCTAGAACAAGACTTACAGTACAAAGCTATAGGCACTTAAATTATCAGATAGATACAATGGTTTCAATACTGTGTGTTCAATCTTCAGATGATTCATGCTTTGAAGCTTCAACTTGAGTTATGGTACTATTTTCTAACTTCCAAGTAGAAGTGCCAAAGGAGTTATAAACTAATAATTCTACTTTACAGTACCTCACGGAGGGTTCTGGCTTCTATCCAGCTTGTGTGGGTCAGTGGTGAAAATGGGGGAACTTCAGTTTCTTGTGCAGGGCAAACAGTTACACAGAGTGACTAGGTTGGAACAGACCTTCAAGATCATCGAGTCCAACCCATGCCCTAATACCTCAACTAAGCCATGGCACTGAGTGCTACATCCAGTCTTTTTCTAAACACATCCAGAGATGGTGACTCCACCACCTCCCCAGGCAGACCATTCCAGTACTTTATTACTCTTACTGTAAAAAACTTTTTCCTAATATCCAACCTATATTTCCCTTGGAGCAGCTTAAGACTGTGTCCTCTCATTCTGTCAGTTGCTGCCTGGAGAAAGAATTGGCACAATAAAACCAAGTTTCGCAATTGTGCTAACTTACTGTATGTTCATGAATTATTTTCAATGCCATTCCTCCCAAACTTAACTAGAATGTACAACACCCACTGATTTACCTTGACTCAAATCTTCACTTCCACTAAGTGGCCCACAGATGTGGCCTCCTGTGTCTCCATCACAGCAACCCAGCTCCAAATCTTCTGCATGCTGTGGATCTGACCTTTAACAGTTCATGTACTCAATTCTCCTGGTCTTGACCTTTATGGCATTCTCTGATCTTCAGAGCACCCAGAGCTTCCTGCCTTCCCTCTTTTCTGTCTGAAAACCAGACTTGTTCTCACGCCATTCTAAACTCACCTTCTGCCTAGCTTGGTCAAATGATGAAAGAGCACATTGCTACAGCTGACAAATCCCTCCCTTCATGGGAAGAAGCTCAGAGCATGACAGACACCTATCAATGAGTTCCAATACAGCAGGAAGGCAAAACACATCATCATTGGTCTTTCTGCTAAGATGTAAAGTATTCTATGGCAAAAATGCTGGTTGCACGTGGCACTGTGAAAAAATATGACAAATTTCAAGGATCCAATTATGGAACTCTCTCTAGACTGCAAGTGAGATGACCAAGGCAGCCTACATCTCCAGAAAAGATTGCTTCAAGCTCCTTACAGATTTAGGTGGGCATTCCTTGATTAACGGTTCACATTTTTGCAGTTCTCCTTGTGATCAAATAAAAAACAGAAAACAAAATTCAAACTGTGATTTCTGAAGATAATGTAATGGCAAAAGATTCTGTAGCAAATCTCTAATTGTGAGCCACAAAATGCACAGAGCCCTGACCATAAAACTTTGTTCATTTAAATGGTTTCTTATATAATCCAAATGACAGCAAAACTATCCTGGCACACACATAAAGGCAAAAAGAACTGTTAAACTGAGTAGTATCACAAACAGATTTATAACCTACAGGCTGTTTCACAAAAACTTGGTATGGATTGACTAGGTTTTATCAGGTAGAAGGAAAAAAAAAAAAAAAAAAAAAGCTTATATTCTCCATCTCTGTTGAATCCATATAGCTTGTTAGGCTTTCACAGAAAGCACTGTAATCTGAACATTCAATTCAGTACCCAGAGTTTTACTGGAGACTCACTAAATATGATTGAAGTCTCAATGCAGCTCAAACCAAAACAAAATGTGTATTGTCTCAAGGCTGTCCATATATGTAGCACGTAGTGTATAGAGGCTCTCAGTATCATCGTCTATGAAGTACTGAAAGATTTCATTAGCAGCCTGTGGAAGTGTGCTGAGAAAATATACTGAATCTCAGTTATTTCCTCTTCTCTGTTTTTATCTTCCTCACCCACATTTGAGTGAAAAGATCAAGGGAGTCCAGCTTTGCTCTCCAAAGTCAATTTCCTATGTCAAATCTTTACATCTTGCGATTCCACCATCTTGGCAAGTGTCTTCTTGATCCTCAAGGCAGTGAGCCTTGAGGCAGGATTATGAGCCCAGCACTCAGACATCAACTTCAATATTGCTCTTAAACACTGCAGAAGGAAAAACAAAGGCACATTATTGTAACAACCACTACACCCAAAGTTATAATTCTGGTTTGCTGTCAAACTCAAATTATAGAACTTTAAAGTCCAAAAATGTGCGATTTCCAAATTTTCTGCAAAATCGTTGGTAGAAAACTATTATAAAGGGATTTACTGAAGGAAAAACCCCCAAAATGCCCCAAACCAAACATCCACATGCCAATCCTTCTTATCCCACCCCCTCATTGCCTAGTAGTGTACTACAGTAGCAGGAACTAACACAAGTGTTGATTTAGTCTCTCAATGATGCATTACCAGAACCTCTCTGTACAACTCAAGAACAGTGGTACAAATATAGCAGCAATAAACAGAAAAATCTCCACATATATGGATGGAAAACCACAGAGAATTCTTCCAGGGAAAATGAAGATGTGACAACAGTTCTTTCAGCAAAAAAAAGAGAAAACTGGGAATTCATAGAAGTCAAGGACTTGGGGAAGAATGGATATGGCATGTTTAACTTGCTGTGTGAAATAGTTACATCTTATTTACTGTGTTCAACCTGCGGCCCTTTAAAAACACATATAAATGAGAGTATTTTAGTTACATCACAGATTGTCCTGGGATGTAACAGGAAAAAAGGAAAGAAGAAATCCACAAAGGAACTGCTTCATCTTTCATGAAATATTTTATGCCACAAACCAATAAGCTATATCCATTAAGACTAATAAAATGAATTAAAAATTAATTTGAGTTCTAGCTCCAATTAAAACTCTGAATATATTCCACTATCTAAAATACGTGATCTCAAGTAGAGTAGTATTCATACACTTGCATGCTGCTTAAGGGCATCTTCCCCTCAGATCACTGAAAAGATACATAAAAAATCTAGTATTTTGAATTGATCTTACACATGTCTCTCTCTCCTATTATTGCTATCAGGTTTTCAAACTATCAGAATGTGTGAATGCAGTCCCTACTTTACATATTAATGAACAAACTGAAGTAGCTTTTCCTCTCAGCACAACTCACTTCATCACTGTTCCATCTGTTTGATACCACTGGGCGCAGGCGTTTGACACACACCACTTCTCTCATGTCCTCATAGGATGGATCATTTGGCACCATGTCATAATATGGCAACTGATACTCTTCAACAATACCTGGAGATAATTGTGAAAGATTAGGAACAATTAAAATAAATAAATCTATATATGTACTCCTGGATTTCCTTAGCTAGGAACAAAAAATTAACTTTGTGCCAAGTTAAACTCACCAGATGCTTTTTCTGTGGTAAAAATCTGAAAATTTCACTACAATAATTTACCATAAAAGCAAAATATTATGATTATTAACTTTAGTAGCTATGTTAATTCCTTGTAGTGCCTTTGATTTTGTTACCAAATGCTGAATTTGGCTCTTTCTGATCTACTATTTGCTACAAATAAGCATAGATAAACATAAGATGGAAGAAGAATACAGGTGAAGATGCATAAGGATACAGAAGAAGAGTAAAAGAAATGAAAGGATGAGTCACAAAAATACGTGTCAGACTATTACTACTACTTTTAAAGAATACAAGTCTGATGACACAGCAAGTTAATTTTATTATTTCCTAGTGAAACAATGCTAGAATGAGAGAAGGACCTGGTAGATTTTATAGAGAATATTTAAAAGTTTACCTCCTGTGACACAGCGCCGAGCCATCTCCCAGATGATCAGCCCAAAACTGTAGATGTCAGCCATGATGTATGGCTGGAAATGGTTTTTATTCAGGCTTTCATCCAGGACTTCTGGAGCCATGTAACGTTTTGTTCCCACTCTAGTGTTCAAGGGAACGTCAACTTCATTTGTGTCACTATGTGAAAACATTAGCAAGTTACTGAATTGTGGACTGTTACACGGTATGAATATGGCACAACCACTAAAAAGACAATTCTCTGTCTCCACAGAACTTAAACTAACAAAAGTATTTAATAATACTATTAAAGTATCACATTTTCCATTAAGTTTCAACTGCCTATTTGCTGTTCAAATTTTCTATGAAAAAATTTACGTGACTGCAATTACTACAAAAGGCTAGCTTTGAATATAAAAATCAGTCTCCATTTCCTCTACAAAATTTTTATTTTCCATAAGAAGAGTATTTTCACTGTTTCTTAACAACCTGTTTTCATCATGATGTCTATCAGCATTCAAGAACAACATTTTCCTTTCAAAACTAAAAAAAAAAGAAACCCCGAAACAACCAAATGATTCCATCTGCCTTTTTAAACTGGGTATCTGGTGCATTAAATAAACAAATTACATTCAAGTTTTCTCATGACAGAGGATTTTCTACCTGTTAAACTTGACTGCAAGACCCAAGTCTGCAATGCAGCAGGTTCCATTTTTCTTTATCAAGATGTTTTTACTCTTCAGGTCCCTGTGTGCAATCGCAGGCTTGCCTTGTGTCCCATAGATTTCCGTGTGCAGGTGGCACAGGCCACATGCAGCAGAATAGGCCAGTTTGAGCAGAGCCCTGTTGTCCAGCGTAGTGCACTTCAGAAAATCATACAGTGATCCATTTTCATGATAATCTGTGATCAAGTAAAGCTGTGTCCAGGAGCCAGTGCCTTTAATATCTGCTGCTATGAAACCTATGAAATGTATAAACCAAGTCATGTATTTAGTTGTACATAAAATTTTTGTGTAGTAGATTTAGTGATAATTCCTAAAGCTGTTTTTTCTCGTACAGTAGCAGAAGATATGTGTTCCCCTTATGAAAACTAACTATGTAGAAGCTCTGATTCTAACTGTATGTGAGGTTACCAGTCCAGCCTTCCAGCAAAGAGATTGCAGACACGTCTCCAAGCAGGAGCAGCAAGATTCTACCCTTTCAATAGCATTTTAATAGCAAACATTAAGAGAAGTCCATCTGGTTATTCCAGAGAAGCTGCCTTAGAACCCCTTGAGCCACCCACTAAGAGCTCCAGATCCTTCTCCTCCTCCCTCATGCCACCCTCCAGCAGCTGAGCACTGTTCTGCTGCCTTACCGAGGATGTTTTCATGTCGCATGAGAACAGTTTGGTAAATCTCTGTTTCTCGGAACCAGCTGGCTTCTTCTGTGGTAAAAAACACTTTCACTGCCACTTTTTCACCCCTCCATTTGCCCATCCACACTTCACCATATCGCCCTTTTCCAACCTGCCTCACCATCTGAATTTGTTTGGCAATAGTGCGCTGAACCTAAGGAAGACAAAAAAAAAATTAAAAGAAAACATAAGAAAGAAGAGGGCATAAGATGAAGGAGGGAAACAAAGCAGTTAACCAGGCTTCTTGTCAAGCTTGGATTACTTTAAAGTTTGATCCCATTGTAAAATTTGTTCCACAAAAGTTTTTACATTCCAATTTTGGACTCATTATTGCTGCGTCCAAGGTGCAAAAAAACCTGAAAAGATGTTAAGTCAACTCAACTTCTAATTGAAGAGTATGTTCTCTTGCATTTAATTTCTGATTTATAAATAGCCGTCTGTCTCACTGGCTAATTTTTATGCAAGTATTATATAACATGGTGAATGAACAAAATTATGAATAATTATCACAAAATGGTTTGAGTTGGAAAGAACACTGAAGATCATCTACTTCCAACCCCTCTGTCATGGGTGAGAACACCTTCCACTAGATGAGGCTTCTCAAAAACCCCATCGAGACTGGACTTGAACACTGCCATGGATGGAGCATCCACAGCTTCTGTGGGCAACCTGTTCCAGTGCCTCAACGTCCTCAGTGAAGAATTTCTTCCTAATATCCCATCTAAACCTACTCTCAGTTTAAAGCTGTTTCCCTTTGTCCTATCTCTACATGCCCTTGTAAGAAGCCCCTCTCCGGCTTTTCTATTTTAATGGTCAGTGGATAAATGCCTGAGTTCACTCAGCTTGATACCTACATTAGCCATTTCTTGTATTTTTATCTTAATGGATGCAGACTCTAAGTTTTCTGCTTATAACATTTTTGTAACAATAGATTTTGTAATATATCTTCATACTTTGTTTTAATTCATTATGTGAAGTTTGTAATTCACCTTTCATCATAATGGCATATAAAATAATAAGCATTTTGTATGAACAAACTGCTTTCTTATAGGCATTAGATCCAAACCAAACTTTGTATGTGATGGAGAGCAATTCAGTGAAGAGAAATCTTAAGTTTAGGACTTACCAACAGTGGTAGTCCTGATCCACTCCCAGAACTCTGTGACTGGTCAATAAGGTCTTTTAATGACTCCCCAGCTGGAATAAATGCTTCATCTTGTTCCAGGTCACGATTATAACAGTGCCTCTTTGCCATCGACTTACAGTAATGCCTGCAAAAGTAACAGAAGCTAAGCTGAACTCCAAAATACTTAAAATATGTAACAAGCTGATCTACTGAAAGAGCTATTTAAAGATAGACATTTTCTCAAAAGAAAAAACAGAGAAGCAGATTTTACTGTGTTTTTTCTTTTCCTGAAATGTAACTTACATAACTTTTTAATGTTAAGAAGCTGTTGTAATGCATGTCCAGGTGTGTCAGCTGATTATCAGTCAGGTGGAAACCCAGCATTTTTGATACTCAGCTCTCAGCCAGAGTTACCAGCACAATATTGCTGATATTGTGTTAAACAGACAGAACCTTGAAGCACAGCAGCTGAGGCTGACACAAACCTTGGAAACTGCTGGAACAGTGATCATCTCCAGCACAGGGCTGGGGCTGACAGAAGCACCTGAACAAACTGCCATAACTCAGCTGGACAATTACTTAGTTTTGAAACAAAATGAAGCAGATGAAATTTAACTACTGAAAGTGACTGAGACCCAAGAGAATAAAAAGCATGAAGATATTCCTGCTTACCAGCTGCTATAGCATTGAAGTTATGTGTAGCTTACAAAACTGTATATATTTTGTAGCCAGAGGAAAGGATCAAATTCACTTGAATTCTCTGCCATGAACATTTCATTTTACGTAGTGATGGAGACTGCTATCCACAGAAATGTGAAATTAAGTTACAACTGTTTCAAATCTACATATGATTAACTGAGTACATTTGGAAAATAACTGTTATGTTTACACTAATTTGCAAAATTAAAAATGTTGCCAATAAAGAAAGTGCTTTCTTACTTGTAACAAAAGCAGCTAAGTAAGATGACCATGACAATTATGCAGACTGCCATAGAAATCAACACTGCCATCCAACGAATGCTGCCATCAAAAAGTCCATCTATTTGACAAAAAAAAAAAAGGAAAAAATAGGAAGAAAAAAAAAAAGAGTTTCCAAAGTCTATTAATTAAACATATATTGTAAACAGTTTATTTAGGTATGGTTTCATATACTGTGTATCAGAGTAAGTATTTATACCACAAAAACCAAAAATAAATTTATTTCGATGACCAAAAAAAAAAAAAAAAAAAAAAAGAAAGATTGAAAGATTTAGCTTGATATTTTGGAGTTGTTGGTTTTGTTTGACTCTTCCTAGTTAGAAATAGAAATTAAGGATTGGGAGCAGTAAGATCCTGAGAAGATATAAAGCAACAGTTAAACCAGTATGACTTGCCTCACAATGAATGAATAAGCACATGCGAACAAACTATTTTTGCTGGGGACAACAGAAAGAAGAGAATGAATTTGCAACAAAAAGGGGTTAACAAGGTCCAAATACTTCTTTTATGATGGCATTCATAATGGTAAAAGCACAGCAGAAATTAAGAAAAAAGATATCAGACTGTGGAAACAGAATAAAAACAGATCAAAATATCACATTCAGATCAAGGCATGAGCACACTAAAAACAAGAATAAAAATATGAGTAAGTGATAAAGATTAACTTGAAAGTGGCAAAAAATCAAAACTGAAAATAGAAAAGGAAGTGTAGTACAGATCTTCATATAAAAATTACTTAGTAAGGAAAAAAACCAGATCTGTGCAATACTGTAATTACATTTTCTCCTATTTCTACTGTTGATCAGGAAGAACAGAACCTACACAGCATTTCTTAGCGGAGTGAACATACAGGAGGTGTTTACCTGTACTATCAAGAGGCGGTAATGTCGGCTGCAAATCCTGATTGCAGAAATCAGTACGACAGCATTCAATTGTTCGACGTAACTGCGCTTTAGGTGAGTCCTGTTAAAGGAGAATTCAGTGAACATTTAGATTTTGAAGCTAAGACAGGGACAGGAGATGCTACAGTTACAACATAGCACAGACGAAAATGTAAGCTATTTTATTTACAAGGCACCTCAACCACACCATTTAATGTATGAGATCATTCTGCAGTGGCAGACATCATCTAATCTCTGAGTGCCTACATTTGATCTTGCATTTTTTTATATTTCATGGACTGTTTTTCACTTGTTGCACAGAAATAGACAATTTCTGCTTAAGTTGCTATTTTATACATGGGAAACGTCTTGAGCTTAGTTAAAACCTGTTAACCATATGTTAAATAAATACTGAACTTAAGACAAAAAACCCAATCCCTTTAGAAGTTTTCCTTTTATACTCATCATGGCAGCAGTATTTGCTTTAGAAACAGCTTCAGAATGCCGTATAAAAAAGGGAGGGCATAAAAATGAAATAAAGCAAGGCACTGGTATAAATCTCATTTTTTCACCTTGCACTGGAAGTCTGAACCTTCATACTTCATGCAGCCAGAAGCAAGTGTGGGTTCTCCATGTTCATCCTCCTCGATGATAGCAAAGCAATGCCCATTAGTTCTGCAATAAACATATCATGTGTGCTTTACCAGCATGTTTGTCATTTAATAGTCAGCATTAGTTGACCATGAACTCATTAAGAATTCTAGAATGAAAACTTTTTTAATACAGTGGTCACCATCCAGTTTGAGAATAAAAGACCCCCAATTAGAACACTATAGGGATGCTTTCTCACAAATACTCATTCATTCCCTCAACATAGATCTAAGGAAAACAAATTTAGAAATAATTTTGTTTGCCAAAAATCTATTTACATTAATTGCAAGAAACGCAGATGTGGAAACCATAATGCCAATAAGGAACCCTGCACATAAAACCCTGTGTGTTTTTCATTAATAGCTTCATTATCAGCATAATGACCTACCAGTTGCTAGGTCAGACAACAATTAATAAGGTCTATGCAGACTGCACACACTAGAGGGCAATAAAAACCAATAAATAAATACTAAGAGGCTTGAAAGACAAAATACTGGAACATTTTCTCAATTCAAAACTGTTTGTAAGTTACTGCCTGTGTTTACATTTAAAAAGACAGGAGTGTTTATTCTACCTCTTTGGGTTCCACAAAACCTGCCAAGTGACACCTTAGAGAGACTGAAACCTATGTTAAAGTGAAGACTCGAAGTACAGGAACAAGTAATGTTTTCAACTGTGTATATTAATTCTTAAGGAAGAAAACAGAAGGGCCTTGAACGTGGAATTGCAAACGGGGAGGAAAAAAAAAGAAAAATAAGGATGTTTCAGGACATGAAGAAAAAAAAAACTACCTTAAGCAAGCACATAACTTGTGCACAAGTCTGTTAGGCTTCTTATACCTAACAAAGATACAACTTCCCTCCTGTCTCTACATGTCCACAGGCTTTTCATTATTTTTCCCTGCCTTTCCTTCATAATCAGTAACTACTGAACATGTAACAAGAAGAATTCCCGGTAAATGGCCATGTTGTTTACATTACACTACCTTTTTGACTACTAGGTGAAGAAATAAGCAAACAGGTGGTCATGTCAGAAGGCTTAGATTTGGGTCACTTAATACTCACTCAGCTATAAAATACCACAGGGTTACTTAAAACCTCTGTCCTTCAAAGCAGTTGCTGGGCTTAAAATGATCAGTTGTAAATTGTTCTAGAGGTGTGGTGAAAACAGAGATGACCATGGGTTTTATAGCACTCACAGAAAGTTATCAATTATGGTCAGATCACCTGAGAGAACATTGGTCAGCCTCTAGAGGTAGTTTGGTCTCTCAAAACCCAAAATGATATTCTTCAAAGAGCCTCTCTATCCTGAATGCAACACTTACATGCATGTGTTGTTAATAGCATCATCTGGACAATGTCCTGAGCAGTAGCATTTAAGAAAAGGTAAGGTGTCCTCTGGAGCAAGTGTTACTCCATTTGCTTGTTTCTTTTGGTCAGAATTTGTCTTCATTCCTGTACCATGAAGCATGCTGTCTAGCTTTTGACCTGGACACAAAAATAAACAAAAAAACCCAACTTTGCATCTTTTTGACAACTGTTCAAGAGTTTTACAGGCAAAACATGACAACAATAATTATATTAATAATTGAAGTATGCAAGGCAATCTCCTCTCCCAAGATTATGGTAGAAATTTGAGTTAATTGAGTTAATAATTTTATTTTAGAAATACCTAGCTGACACATTTTGTACCTTAACAGCAGATGTCCCAACCATAATCAATATAAACAGAAAGATCTTTTCTCTTTTCGAGGCAGGGCAGAAAAGCAGTGGTGTAGCTGGTTAGAATTTTCTGAAGAAAGCTTCTCTCATTCGTGTGTTTAGAAAACCAAAATGCTGAGGGCTTGATAACCACAACAAGAATAATTTTATGCATGATTGAACATACTTAATATGCAATTTTTTAATTTTCTGAAGTAATTTTTTATAGATTCACAGTCTCATGGAAGAGCATATAATAACTCCAAAATCTCTGGGTTTTTTGATCTCTGTATGCATTAGTACTTCAAAACACAGCTAAACTCAATCTTGTTTGCAAATTAAATTTCAGTAAATGACATGAACATCCATCCAAACAAGCTTTCACAGAATAGAAACAGGGCTACAATCATGTTCCAAGTAGCCCCCAGTTTCTCAACAGTAGCAGAGTTAAACATAATTTGATCTTGTTCATATTATTAAAGTGCTTTTGTGAATGTAGGCATTCACAAGAAAATATCCATCTGTTTTCTTCTAAGTGAAGAACATCCAGAACAAAAATGATGACCATTATCTGTCTCATTTGAAATATGCTATGTGATTACTATATGAGATGAGAACACCTTTACCCATCTCCTTCAGCTTTATCATACACAATTTTAGCTACAGGAAATCTCTTTCTGTCTACCACCTTGGCTCTAAATCCTCAAGGTATGAACCAAATACAGATAGAAAGCTGTGAACAAACTGATGCAGATTACAGAAAGGCTCTGTGTGAGGTTCTGTGTTGGCAAGATAAACCAGCAGCCAAGTCAGGACCAGCAGGAACTTTTACAAATTCAGTTATTAGTAAAAAAATGGAGGTCAGAATAAAAATTTCAGTTTTTCTAAGGAAAAGAAGCCTGACCAGGAAATGCACAGTCTCTTGGAACAGATTCTTGGGCTTCCTGTCAAACCTAGCAAACATGAGCTGTAGAATGATGAGAATATTAATGTTCTGTTGTACCTTGCTTGAAACATGTCCAGAAAAACTTGTTTAAAACCTTGTGCAGATACAGCCCACTGCAAAACTCTACTGTAATATCTACTATGTCATTCAGACAACTGCCGATTACATATTTGTAAAATTTGATCCTACTGTACTGAAAATAGCAGACTTGCAGATTTCCTCATCTGGTTAATACAGGACACCTAGTGCACTGTCCAACACAGCGAAGTAATGCAACTGTGCTTCTTCTGGATACAGCTAAGAGAATATTCCAAGAAATACACTATTTAACTAAACACTAACTAAACTGTTTTAGGCATCTGGTGACACTATACTACTTGATGATGTAATTAACTAAACACTGAAATCACATGTTTGTGATTAAACATATTTAATCTTTATGAATATATTATATTAATATATGGTTTTCAAAGAGTATTTCAGTAATGCCCAAGTTAAATAGTCCTGATCTATACAGACTGTTCACATGAAACAAGTTCCAATGCTAGAATAATAGTGGGTTGTAAGTATTTCTGATTTTACGAAGAGGAATCCTGCACAATTGGAACAGCTCCTCCATCCACCCCCTCTCTTTCTACATATTTCTTCCCAGCATAAACTGAAAGGTAATTTTAATACTGTGCTAGAGACATTACACAACATTCTGTATTCGCATTTAAGAGATCCTTACCTGCTCAGAGAACAGGTAATTCTGCTTCATATTTAAAGGAAAAGCCACTGCATATGCACAAATATTATCTGTCTCTCTAATTTTGCTGAACGACTACAGTATCTTTCCCAATTGATGTTATAAATCCCCTCTTCAGGGACATTCCACATGTTAAAAGTCTTTATGGTACTTTATGATCAGTGTCTTAAGTCACTCATCCATTTTCCAAGCCTGATCTCTGAAGGCAATGTTTTTTCAGTTCATTAGAGGAGAAATCCAAGGAACCCTTAAGCATGGCTTCTAGCTCAGAACAGAAAGAACATTTTTGTGTATGTCTGGCATCTCTTAAAACAGTGTAAGTCTCTGTAAACTAACACTGAAGCATGACTACAGGTATACCAACCTTTTATACTAAAAGTGACATGAAATACATTTTCCCTCTTCATTTATTAAGATGGATTGCATTACAAGATTTATGAAAAGCACATACCATATAAAATCCAAACCAGATAACTGTATTCTCAAAAAAACAGCATCTTTGTCTTTTGTTCAGTTTCTGTAGGCAAAGATTTTTATTCAAAGCAAGAACAGAATAAAATTTTATTATTTTTATTATGTGAAACACCATAGTGGCCTGCTTTCATCTTACAGGTAACACCTGAACTGCACAAAGAACAGGGTAAAAAAACCACTTGAATTTTTATTTTCTAAGACTGTAAGCAGGACTCTTCTTGGACAGAAGTTTGAGCATCCAGGGAAGAGAATAGAAAAAAATTTGAGGATGCTTGGGATTACTTCAGGAACCAGTTTTTAATTGCCTCCACCTAGGATACCCAACCGTATCCTTTACAGCAGTACTGCAATTTATCCTCAGCATTTCAAGGCAGATTAGTATCCATCTTAAAGTTGCTAGGTATGGAGATGGGAGTCAAGCGTGGAAAGACTTGGCTTCCATCCACCTGAGATGTAAAGAGGGCAAATGAAGGCCCTGAATTCACAGGATGCTTCATTGTTGTTTTTCCTGTTAATAGATACCAAGTAAAAGAACAAAAGAAAACTAAGCATAAGCCTAAAGAACATCTTGCTCCAAGGTTTATGTCCCCACCCTCAGAGCTCCAGTTCTCACACATTCATACTGCTGTATCTTTCCCCACAGGAGCAGGACAGAGGAACGGGATGGTAAATTTTTAGGGATCTTGTGACACTATGCTACTTGATGATGTAATTAATCTCTTCCACAACACTTGCAGTCATCACTCTGCAGTACAGCTACAAAACATACAAATACAAATGTCACATAACCTTCAAAGGTGTAAGTGCAGCGTATTGTGCACTGAAATGCAGCACCCAGAGACTTCAGGCACAGCAAAGCTTCCTTTCCACTATTTCCTAACATCTACCTGCAAACTGCACAGAGCTGGTGGGGCAAAAAAATATACACGAGCAACAAATGAGCCATCACACACTGGAGGGCTTGTTCAGGACTCTGGATAACTTCCAGCCTGTTTATCCAGCCTTGAGAATGAAAGTATCATAGACTTCTAAACATACAAACTGCTCTGTAATGGGTATTTTACTGAATTACAAAGTTAGAACATTCAAGAAAATATCAGAGTAATGGTGGAACATTCTCTTCAGTGTAACACACTGGTGAGAAAAAAGCTGATGGAACTTCAAGTTCTGATTTTGTCTTTTGCTCTGCCCCATCATACACTGCATCATTGTAGAGTTCCACAAGTGTGAACAACTATTACAGACAGGACAACACTTAAATGGTTTTCTGTTTAAAATTAAACTTTATTTTAATAAAATAAATAAGAATTTCAAAAGTTAATAATGAAACAAATTGTTAAAATAGAACAACACCTGACAATATATCTTATCCAGCCTTTGATCAAAAATATAAGTTATTCAAAGCACTACTCCCTCCAATCACAGAAAATAACTTAAGACTATAAAATGTATTTCAAAGAAGCACAGGATATTAAAAATCTCACTGGGTTAGAAATCTAAGTCTACTTGAAAGCATGCTTCAAATATGAATATTAACATGGATAAACCTTAAAAATGTACTGTGCGTGACACTGCAGTGTTACTAATCACTAAAACCCAAGTTAACCTGCTTGCAACTCAATGTCAGGATACAGATATAATTTCATTAAGTCTTCTGATCTAAGAAAAGATTTGTGTCACCCATAAAAAAACCAGCTCTATGAAATGCAGAGACAGCAGTAAGTGAAAGAAGACAAATATAAAAGCAAAATTATGCCTACAATTTCCTACTTAATTTTATCCTCTCTTTCTCCACAAATCAAGGTCCAATATGGCTACAGAAGTCAAGTTGTTTGATAGCTTTCTGTATTCATAATATAGGTGTTGCCCATAAAAACACTTCTGTTCCATATTACATTATCCTTTAAAAGGATTTGTCCTAGCAGAACTACAGTGCTAGAGGCATTTCTTCGTAGCAACTCTGATCCATGCTTGTAAACTCCAAGAAATTCAATATTTAAGTAATAAGAATCTTTGTCAAAAGAGCCCCTTCACCTGCCTCTCTGCTGGTGCTGACAGACACTGAGGTCTTTTAATCAAAGATGAAAGTTGTACCAGCGCTCTTTATGTTGGATATGCCTTCCTTATGAAAAAGGCATACATTGATATTTTTATGTGGTAGTTTTAAATTACTTTTTCTTGCTTTAGGATGCAGATAATGCAAAATCCCCCACTCCAATAAGCACATTTCACATTTCACCTTTCTGCCTACCACAAACTTTCATAATGATTTAATTCATAGTGAATTAAACCTCAGTACAATAGACACAGCTTGAATACAATACTAGTACTTGCTCTTGAAGGACAAAAGTTCTTTTAAAAAATCAGAAAAATTGTATGTGGGCACAGAAAGTATCTTAAATGCTTCTACGAACTCTGTGTTTCGCATTCTAACTGTAATTCTCCCTATAGTGCTTTTTTATATATCAAGGCTGTGATCTCCAAAGACCAGGCATGTTAGAGGTAGCTCCATCTAGCAGAACTGGTTCCTAAAAATCACAGCATGTTCCCAGACTACTGGTTTAAGATCTCTCCTGCCCTTCCAGCTCTCCCAGGAGCTACACCAGTGTTCAACACAGACATGCAGCCCCTGCCTCCTCTGCTTCCCAACCCACAACCAGCCTCTGCTCCCACTTCCCTTCCCCAAATGTCACTTCTGAAGACTGTTCTGTTCTAATGCACTCGATATAAAAGCCAGAGACATGAAAATTTTGTGTGTTTTCCTTAAAAAAGTACACTGCATTCTAATTTAAATTAAATGGACTTTTAAGGAATAAAATTTCTTAAAACTAAATGCAAAAGAAATGGATCAACTTTTAATAATACCTTGAAAGAACTTTAAGCAGACAAATTCACAGGAACATGGTTGCTGCCCATGTTTTAAAGACAGATGCAGCCATTAAATGGGGAAATCACCAAGAAACAGAACTAGTGCTTTCAAGTAATGAATCAGCTACTGACAACTGTAAGTTCCTTCTATAGCTTTTAGTATTTTGTTTCAGATTCGTTTATACATTCAAATTCAGTACTTTACCTGAAATTAAGAAAGTGCATAAAGGTTTAAAATGTATCTTAATCTATACCTTATCTATATAAAGTATTTGAATAAGAGTAATTAGAGCAGTGAAATAAAATCAACAGGATTTTTTTTAGCTCACTAACCAACAGTGGCAACTTGAAGTCCATTTTAATATTTAATATTAACATTAATTATTTTTAAATTTGACTTTTAATATATCTTCATACATATCAAGTGGTATTAATACATTTTTAGCCAACTAATTTACAAGGATTAAAAATACTGGTCTTCTGTGGTGTCTCTGAAGAATACATAAAGATGTGATGAACCACATGGTAAGTAAACTGCCAGCAATGAAGTACCAAATTTATGAGAACATGTTAAAATACATATTAAGCACTTTATTACTGCTACATATATTGATCAGACGTGCTCATCAACGCACTGTAACAACAAAAAGAACTCTACTTGAAGTAAAACTGGTTCTCTGCATGAAAACCCTGCACTACTGGGCAGACAAAACTTGTTTAGTGCAGTCACAAGTGCGGCTGAATCCCAAAACCTCTTGCCTTAGATCAGAAAGAGGAAGTGGATGAAGATGCAGAGCAAGTCATAGACTTAAAGCTACTGCACAGGCCTTCCATAGCAAGAAAGGAAATAGAAAACAATTTAATTGAAGAGATTGCTATTAAATCTGTCCATCTGCAACCCAGGCTTATTTCTGACTAATTCTCAAAGTAAGTGAAGAAGTCCCAAAGCTATAAAGACACAACCCACCACAACCACTGTGTCACCCTACTGCATAGTACCAACCTGAGAAACTGCAGCTATTCACCAATGCAATAGAATTGCCTCTGGTTTCTGTTGTTATGGTAAGAATATTTTCACAGTAATCAACACATGCAGACATTTGCTTTTTCAAGTTACCTGTTAGGGAATCTGGTATGTATATATACATGCAGCTATACAGACATACTTGCTTTTATCATTCTCTCAGGTCTTGGTAAGCTCTGAAATTCCTAACATTCTGAAGAAGCCTCCAAAAAAAACCCAAGAGAGCAAACCATTAAGCTGGATGCCAGACACTGAAAGTACACACACTAGTTTCTACTTTCTCTACTTTTATTTCCATGAATTACAGAAATTCTCTTCAATTTACCCTAATGAATCTTTTTCACCTCTGTTGATTGATTTATGATGCATTTTCCTAACATCCTGTATATATTTTCCTTGCTGAAACTTAGTCAACTATTTAAACTTTTCACTTTACATTGTCTCTTTCCTAGAAAAATTTCAAATGCTTTATGCCTATGATCTTAATTCTTTCTTCCCCCATGAACGTAGGGACAAGCAGAGAGACTTGACTGGCTTTTTCCTCACCAGCCCTGGAAACCAAACATTTTTCATACATTTGAAGAAAAGCCCTTAGGCAACTTGCAAAGAACTAACAACACTTCGATAAGCTCAACTTTTCCATGGCTTTCAGAACTCTCTCCATATTGATTTAAAATTCAGGAAAATTTCTAATGTAAGGCAATTTCTTCTTTTGACACTGAAAAATAATTTTTAGTCTTTAAACTTAATTTATCTACATTACTTATTAGAAGTTATTTACTGAACTTTTTATTTATTATTTATTACTATTTATTGAATTTATTTATTAATCATCATGATCATGGAAGGAGTTAATATAATTTAAGCCACTAGAAGACCTATATATTTGTATCATTATTTCTATTTGTATCTAGAGAGAAAAGATAATCCTTCAGGTGCTATTGCCTATGAGTAAAATGATAAATATTGACTAATTCATGTGTGCCTGCTGGACGTGCATGGCACTGCTGCATATCTTTTTTTTTGCAATTTGACCCAATTTGACAGAGGAGTTAAAACTTCTAATGATAACTGGATTTCCAGAAGTTTTTGGTAATTGGTGTATGGAAAGACAACAGACACACAAATGAGTATCTTCACTAACTGAAAATGAGGGTATTTGTAAATAGTCCATAGCATCACCTTGGCCCATCAAGTAGGCATAACAAGTTAATTTAGATTAACTATGCCAGACTACCTCTCTAGGCTGCTGGGAGCATCAGAAGAAGAATTTTGCACACTGCAAATTCTTCAGTGGGTCAGGTTAAAGGGATCGAATATTCACACATGGAAGAACTGAAATTCAGAAAGCCAAACCTTCACTTCTGCTGCTCATCCAGCTTGCTCTGTGGTGTACCAGGCATTTTTGGTATTGTTTCTATTTAAGTATTTGCTAAAACAGACCTAATCTATACTACAATGGATTACCAGGAGAACATCCTTCTTTTTTGGGAAGCATCCATATAGAGCATCAGGCTAGTAATATCATCTGCCTGCAAAAGAAACTTCAAAAGAAAAATATTCTACTTAAATCACTGGGAAACACACAACTCTGTTACAAATCAGAAAGACAAGGATATTTCAACTAGTTCATATTTACCTTGAACATGAAGAATGATAAGCAGATAGGCTCCAAGCAATTGCTCATGAACTCTCAATCGAGTCATTGTTCACTTTTAATCCTTCCTGTGCAGGGCGACCAGCCCTTCTGCTCGACAAATGCTAAGCTCAGTCTGTTTGGTGAAGTCTAATGAGATTCGGTGCTTGACTGCAAGGATGCTCCTGTAGCTTTTCCACCTTTGTTTCCTGGAAAATACAACAAAACAAAAAATGTTTAAAAACTTCATGTATTTGTGAAACAAGAAAAAAACCCTCCAGATAGTCATCAAGCTGAGCATAAGCAACAAACCCAACAAAAACCCCCCATTTGTTTATTAACATTAGTAACAGAAAACATTAGCTATGTTTACTATTTAAGTGAATAGCAGGGTTCTTCTGAAATACAAACATTTGGTAACAACCCAGAGGGATGTTTTTACATTCCTAAAAAAAAATATTAGATATGTCAACTCATAGGTCACAGCTATATAATTTTAGATTTGCATATAACTGTTACAGGTAGTATTCAACAGATTTAACATGTAAATCTGTTAGAAAACGATTTGTTTTATAGAAATGAAAACTTCTTTTAATGATTTTAAAATTAAACTCAAGTGCTATAATACTCCCAAAATACTGGGTGGGGGAAACAGCAACACCATGTTAGACCACCTGTTGATACCTGCTGGTAGAGAAGCATTATTGCAAAAAAAACCCCAGCCTCTCTGCTGGATGAAAACCAAATTTGTATTAAACTTAACAGTCAGTTTGGTTACCTAATATACTTATCTTATTACTTTTTTTCCTCCTAGAAGAGTACTGCATCTTAAAAATATAAAAAAAGACAGCACTAACTGCAATTCAAAATCATGACATCCTGGATTCCCAAGCTGTGTGCAAATTAATTCCTCCTGAAAAATTACACTAGCATATGCACATGCCATTTGCTCCACAAATAAAACATAATTCTACTCTTGTGCAGTGGGTGAACACACGGCTAAGACACCTAAACCGAGCAAGAAGTCACTTTTTCAGACTGCAGTAGCTGTGGTCACGTCCTGCTTACAGAACTTTTCAATGGTGATGCACAAGGGGAGCGTAATTGGGCCTCAAAGGACTAAAAAGCAGCTTGAACACCTCAATAGTTCCTTGCAACAAAAGCAAAGCTGCACAAAGATGAACAGAGCCCTGATTTTGCCTCTCCTTGGCCTCATTTCGGTGGGGTTGACCCCCCTGACCCCTGTCAGCCTGGCGCTGCTCATGAATGCTAGAACGGGCGTTCGCTCGGGGATGGGCAGCAATTACTGTTGGTGGCCGCTTCCAGCATCAATAACTCAATCTGTCTGTCGGTGAGACCCAAGAACTTTTCATTTTAATGAGTCTTCTGAGGCATTTAACATGGAGGCAAATTAGCGGCTGAGCCGGGAGGTGTCCGTCAATTCCAATTTCGGCAGGCGCGGCGTGCCGCCCCGACCCCTGGCCTACTTTTCACACGTCTCTGACTTCTCTCTAATGCAGCCACAAAAAGGGAGCAGGTGCCCTGAGCACCATGGCAGACATGGCCCTGGCCAGGATTATTGCTAGGTTCTGGTGGGATGAACTCGGAATTGTGCACTGTGCAAACGTCCGGAGCACCAGGAACTTCAAAGTAAACTTCCTGGCCAGGCAGAGGGAAAAGCGATGTGACAGCAAAAATACAATTCTTTGGTGTTCCCTAATGCACAAGACACAGCACCAACTCTGACAGTTAATAAGGAATGTCCTTCTAGCTATAAAACATCAGGCCAGCAACGTGAGTAAGTATTAATGCTTTATTCTGTGTTTCAAAGGCAATGAACTTCCAATACTCAATAAAACATATGGAAGTTGAAAACTGCCAACAGCTTTATGCAGCAATAATAACAAGGGCTTTATTTACCATATTCTAGCAAGCAAAACCAAATAAATCTCAGTAATAGTCTGTTAAAAGCATTTTTAAAAATAATTTCTGTCTTGTCCAGTTTCAGAAGGAATATATACTTGCACTCTTGTACATTGTACGAGTAGGAGTGTTTAAAATTTGGCAATATTCTCCCCCAGTTCACCAGTGGGCACACTGGCCCAGGAACATGTATTTGCCACTGTACCACACAGCATGTTACTAAAAAAGCCCAAGGAAAAATGGAAGAAATAAACCATTTAAATGCAACTCACTCCAATTTCACGGTGATTTTTGTTCAGTGACATACTAAAGAAGTTTCCAGAAATGCTGTCCAAGCCTATTCAAAACATAATGCTCTCCACCAGTATTTTGTACCTCAATCTTCCTTCCAGTAATATTTCCCTTTTCACACACACACATATATATATACATATATATAAAATATCATCGTATATAAAACCATGTAATAAAAATCAAAGAGAACAAATTTTAATTCCCCATTTTAAAACAAAAAATACCCTTTCCAGACTCATATTAAAGAGGAAGACTAGCAGCCCTGGCTAAGGCACTAAAACTGGAAGAGCAACAGCTGGAATTTCTCCAAAACCTGCCTGATATAACAGTTTAGAATGACACAACTAAATAACCTCTTCAAATATATTGAAGCACCGATTAACACACGGAATGCTACTCTGCCAACAGAATCATGCTGAAGAGATTCAAACCCATAAGTTAATCAGTTTAATTTTGAAGTTCTCAATCTCTTCTCTACCACACCCACAAAGAAACATTCAACTATAATCCACTAAAATGTAATTTATTCATTGATGCTAACACCTGAATTTTCTGCACTGTATTTTATTATCCTTCCTAGTAGCAGTTTATTGAAGAAAATTCTTTTACTATTAAAACTGAACTGGAACTCAGCAGTGAATTCACAGCATTATTACAGCAGTCCAGCCCTATGTTCTGTATGACTCCAAATATATGAAGTTGCAGTGTGCAAGATCTGTCATATGGCACAAACCAAGTCTGAAAGCATGGAGTTCAGTGCTAACTGTTCTTTAGATGTGGCTATGTAATATTTTTAACAGCATGATCCCCAAACCAAGTGAGCTGTGCTGTTTCAAATTTCAATGATAGTGCTGAATGTAACAACAAAGACAGTATTGTATAAGGGGAACACATGAAAAAAAGCCAATCTTAGACTTCACAAGAATTAGAACATACAATCCATTTCAACAGACAAGATACTTCAAACCATTTGCAGCAGTACATGTAACACCAAGTTAATGTATTTAAACACAACAAAACTAAAACTTACTAAATTGTTCTCTGATGTGTAACTGGGGCAAGAAGCAACTTAGGTAACTGTAAGCATATTACCTCAATCACAGGTACAGTTTTGAACAGGACTTTGAGATGAACAGAATGCCAGAGATAAACTGAACTGTCAGTCTAAGTCAGTGCGCAGCAACAACTTCCCTGGAAGATTATGAAAAAACCTGATATGGTGCCACAAAGAAAATTACTCATTTGGATGAAGAAAAGAGGGATTATAAGAACAGTAAAGAATTCACTACAGGGCAGACAAGTAGTTTCAAGAACAGAGATTAGTAGCCTAGTTCAAATGGCATTTGAGGACCTTCATTCTTGATTCAGCTTGACTGAAGAATACTCACCCTTTTCATTAATGAAATAGGCACAGAAAGCAAAAATTTTAAAAAAAATTGCTGACAAACTGTCAGTTCAGCTGAGTGTTGTTTTTATGCAGGAAGATTTGGATCATGTGAAGAACTGAAGTAACAGAAATGGAATGAAGTACAACAGCATGAAATTGGAAAAGTCATGCATATTGGTAACTGAGGAATTTCTGCTTCACACAGACTAGAAGCTTACACATAAGAGACAGCTATGTCCAAGGACACCAACTGATTACAGAACATCAGACACAGCCATGTGATGTGGCTGGGAGAAGACACAAACACAACTCTAGTATTTCCTAGGGAAATTTCCCAGGGAAAACAGTAAGGCATGACTAGCACAGAGACAATATGATCAACAAATTCAACATCCATCTAGAAGGGTACTATCTCAAGGAAAGAAAGACATGTGGAGATAAAAAGAAAAGAAAAAATTGTAATTAAGACAGTTAAAATTGATGGGTGAATAACCACACTTTGACAATATACCAGGAATAAACACAATGAAAGACAGACAGCTATTCAACCTTAAGAAAATTACTGGTTAAACAACTAGGTATGGATTAGCCATTAAAATTCATTTAGATCAGAAATCAGAAGACAATTCCTAACCACTAGTTAGAAGGTTGTAGGGCAGATTTTCAGACTAAATAGACTTCAAAAACTTAATTAAGTCTTTAGTTTACAAAGGCCACCATCTCATGTGGCTACAGGTATCAGGACAGTAATGAACTGATCTGGGACTACATTTCATTATTCTTAATACAAAAATAACTGTTGTTAGCTTCAGTTTATCCAAAGTCAAACAGTAAATTTAACCAAGCCTGTAACAAGAAGAAAGTTTGAGATTGTGTATTGTGTAATTCTGTCAAATACTTGTACAAACCTACTTTTCAAATGTGTTTTGATTATTCTATTGCAAGGCATGCTTACACTAATTGTAGAAAAGTGTCACAATGAAACACTGTGACAGTGTTTCATTGAACTGTCTACCTACTACCTACGCTTGAGTGCTGTCAAATATGTTAAATTAAATGAACAAGGTAAATCCACCCCCAAAATCTGTCAAGAAATCCTACAGGTGATGGAGAAGACTGCTGGCTACACAGCCATCAACAAAAACAACTTCACATAAGGCCCTATTTGTTTGGGCACTAATCTGTTCAAGCTCACAGAAATAATTCCCCTGAACTTTGGCTTGTGTAAGAATTATTTCAAACTATTCCTGATTGCATAAATTTAAAAGCCAAGAGACTGTAAATTATACAAAAGTCTTTTCTCCCTCTATAAACTGAAATGAAATCTGAAATCCTAAATGAAGCACATTTGTATGCATTATATACTTCTCAAAAGACTGAAAAAATAAATCTTAGTTCTCTCTGTAATACATATAGAACCATGTGTTTAGAACATGCACTGCAACACATTTATTCATTCAAAAAACACAAGACCCTAGGAACAGGTTTTCTGCAGCAGGGGAGCTCAAAGTCTTCGAAAAGGACTTGTTATTTCTGATCAGTGGGAAAAGCCACCAACTCACCTTGGACAGTCAAACAGACATCTCCTGAAAGGAAGATTTCCCACTGCTGGCAAATATCAAACGTGTACATCACGGCAAAATTTAGAAGCCAAAGTACTAAATTATGATATAGCTGTTTCATAAACAAAGTTGTTAACTGTGAAGAAATTAAAGCCTAGCTGCTTTCTACCATGCCCAGCAAAATTAGGTAATTGGGGACGCCACTCACTGGACTCCTGAATGCCCATCTTACTGTTACTATGGCATTACAATTAACTAACTGCTACAAAGTTTCTTCAATTAAATTAACTGCAATGACATTCAGCAAAATTGTTTTCTCACTGCAATAAGGTATTCAGACATATCCTAATGTGTTACAAACGTGACAATTCTCTTAACATATTTGGAGAAAATTTCACTACACAATTTTTATTCACCTTCACCCATTTCCCTCTTTTCTCAACTTCTTCACTTTGGTGATTAGCTGGCTTAGAGTTTCTGCCCTTAAGACAATTAGGAAATGGACACCCATGCTCTTTCCACAATAAATGACATCAACTTCTGCTATTCTACCCAGAAGCTATCCTTCTCATATGTTTTTATAATCTATTTATAATTTTTGCTAGTTCCTTACTGTCATACCAGTCAATGTGACCAAGACGAAAAGTCTCCACATGTAATGCATTCCATCTCTAAATTTAATGACTCCAAATGGGGAATCATAACTTAAACCTTTTATATCTCATTCATAATAAACTTACTTTTGTTCACCAAACATAAGCAGTAAGGGGAAACAATCATCAAAACTGTTAGAAATTTTACACATCACTATTAAAAATATAAGTCACACTATACTGCCTATGAGGCATCACACATTTTGGCTCTGAGTTTCAATAATTTGACACAAATAATATACTTGGGGTGAGGAAAGGATAAAGATGGGCCTCAATCCTGAGTTTCCTCATATTTTTAGAAGTGGAAAAAGGACCTAAAATAAGTGCGCCAATGCCTTCAAAATTACAAACACTTTCACAGAAAGAGTTTCTAATGTGCAACATCCCTTTCAGTGCTATGAAGACTAATGAACGTTTTCATAACCTTACAGTATTTTTTTCATCATTTAAGGGCAGTTATTCATTAATCTACAATAAAAAAAAATCCCTAGATCAATAAACAGAAAGGGTAAGCATTTCTTTTACTTAGCTCCCATGATCTTGGCATGCTTCTGCTAGACCTACAACCTCTGCCCAACCTAGAAGAAGAAATTCACACTTCTTTATGTCTCCAAAGTGAAGGTGATTATGCAAATTATGGAACTTGCGAGGAGGAGTTCGGCAGAAACTGTGTTTTTGTCTGGTGCTTCAAGAGCACATTTTTAATTTCATGATGCCTAAGGAAAACAGCCTGTATTTTTGGTCACTGACTTCAATCAGTAAGAAAGCGTGCTGGACAAATCGCTGCTTTTCCCCTGTGTCAGTGCCATCGGTGTGTCCCAGAAAAGGAGCGAGGGGCAGGAACCAGGTATACCTCCGTGCCATCCTCAGGCCAGCCCGCAGCTCCGGCTCCCGGCGGCTTCCCAGCCCGAGCGCTTCGCCCACAGGAGGGAGGTGTAAGCTCGTTTCCCACCAAGGGCACGTTGCTAAAGCCTACCTCTCCCGCACAACGTTCAGAAAATGCGGCTGCTATTTAAAAGACACATCACTTGAATTTCAGTTTTTGGTACAAAGGAGAAAACAGCAGCAACAAAGCTGAGACAACTCAACACGGGGTTTGGGGGTTAGCTTTTTCTAACACGAAAAAAAAACACCAAGACTATAAACTACTTCTCTCCCCTCTTGCCCTCGCCTCTTCCAGCCTTAACTCTTGTTTTCTAGGTAGTAAGATTTTTCCAAGTGTGCTGGCCAGCCGCCAGCTCCATAAAGCGAGCGGGAGGCGCTCCCCCCGCGGCCCCTCCCGGCAGCCCAAGGCGCCCGGCCTGACATGCTTTTCAAGGCGTGCTAGACTGCAGCGCAGACTTTCTGGCTCCACTTCCATTGTTTGCACGGCTGCTTTGCTCCTTATCCAGAGCCTGGATTAGCATAAGAATACTGTCTTCCCCCTCTGCAAGCCAGCTCCCCTCTAGAAGACCTCCACCCCTTAAGAATAAACTTAGGGTTGGGTTTCTTTTTTTGGGGGGGTTTACTCTTTAAATCGCCTTTTCCTATTCAGGACTTGTAGAAACCAACAAAATAAATAAAACGCTAAACAAGCGAGACCGACAAGGCTCAGAAAGGCCCGATTGCATAGATTAGTAATTACCAAGGTCAAAAGAGTCAACCTGATAATGCACGGAGCCCTCACTCCTCACACTCACATTGTGGACAGAAAGTTATTAATGGATATGCTTTCCATACAGAGCTGGAAATAAAAAAAAAATTCGGAAGGAGTAGCAGAAAGGGGCGTTTAAATCCCCCTTCCTTTTAATTTACACCTGGAAGACGGAGTTTCAAATTACTGAGAATAGACAGAAAACATTTCTTATGAAGACAACCCTCAGCCAAAAATACAAACAAACCCCTCCAAACTGCAATTGGTGATGTCTTACACAGGGGAATCTGCCTGCTTACGCATCTGCAAACCCTTTTCCACTGGTATGTGACAAAGGGACTATGATGTCCCTTTTAGAGCAAGTGACATGTGATCTAGTATTAAAAAAGGCCGACAGAAGAGCATTTCACAAGAGGCAAACTGCTTGCCCTCACAACGCTTCAAACTCTGAACATGGATATATTTTTTTGTTCTGCTACTCAAAAGGTAACAGCTGTCCATTCATATGTTATTTCATGAACGAGATAAAAACACAATTGTAAATATTACTTCATAAGCAAGCAACATAATTTTTAAATCATCAAATTCAGCACTCCCCACTGCAATGGGTGAGAGATGAGCTTTCTTTGACAGTATTGCTCGACACATACAAACAGCAGAGACAAGACTGGCAAGTTCAACATCATGAAGATTTGCTAATACAAAATGCTGCTTAGCAAGGTAAGCCTTAATCCTCATTTTCTTCACCTGCTTGCCATGCCCATGGAGGCACTGTATTCTGCTGAGAGGAGAAACTCCCTGTCTAGCTGTTCTCACAAATCATTGTAAATAATACACAGATATCCTCAAAGGAGTGGTCTCCATCAGACTTCCAAAGAGGCATTTTGATAGCTGGATGGGACAAATAAGTGAAATTTTAAGGGCTGCTCCTTTATGCTGCTCTAAATGACTGCTGTGGCAGGGGGAAGCAATTTTTAAAGTCTTCTTACTACAGAAACAAAATTTTAGATAAATGTAATTTGCAAATTACACTTACCTATTAAGATTGTTCTTTGTGTTAGTTATATTACCCTTATAACTTAAAATTGCAACCTTTCTTATTCTTTTGAATTTTAATGAACAGTTGACTAACTTTTATCATCTGTGAGCCTTCACTCTAGAAACTTATGTTGGGGATATTTTTATGAGATTACAAACTCCAGGCACAGAGCATGAGGTTACTACCTTCACAGCAACGGCAAAAGAAGTGAGCAAGTATTATCGGTGGCAAGTTTAGAATAGCCTAAACTAGAATCATTCAGTATCTTACATAGAACCTGCAAAGTGTTCAAATATTCTCAGTATCAGACTGATAAATGCTTATGTGTAAAGCATGACACGCTCACCTACAGAGTTACCTCACAGATAGTGGATATACTAAACTGCATTGCTATATTAAGAAAGTGCTTACACAGGACAAATAATGTAAGATTAATTATATGCTGCATTCAGCATCTATTTTCATCTGCAACATTTAATTTCAACATGACATATATAAGAAAGTATTATTGCTCTGGGAAAAATTTCCAGGACTCAAAATGTATGTGTCTGAGCACTATCTTACCCTGTTAGTGTTCTGCAAGTCTTACTGAGATAAAAACAGATTTTAATGCAAACTTCAGTTAAACTCTAAGTGCACTGTAGATCTGGCTTGGTTAAATAACTACAGAAACAACATGGCATGCACATGCACACAAATACTCCTCTTAAGTTTGAACAATGTACTTTCATCCAATATAGCTTCAAAGACATTTCCAAACCCAAACACAGTAATCTTTCAATAGGTAGACAAAAACAGTTCAAAGGTAATGTTTACTTCAACAGTTATAATCCTCTACTTCCCTGCACTGAAGTGCTAAAGTAATAATGTTAATTTTTTTTTTTCCCCACAAAATTCAAATGCAAACAAGAGCTTTCTGGTCATGAGATTGAGATTAAAAATCTCCCATTTGTAATTAACCAACTACACCAGTTCTTTTCTCAGTGCAAAAAAGGTTCTTTTAAACACACTATGAAACATTTTTCAACAACTGTTGCACAGTAGAACTCAGGACGGCAGGACATCAACATATAGGGTAGAAGCTTGGTTTTAGATTAGGTGAAGTTCACATTCAACTTATAAAATCTGTAAGTTTTTTTTCATTCAATCTTTGTTTTTCTCTCCATATTGTAAGAAAGCAACTGGACTAAGACCTAAAGAAACTAAAAAGGTAGAGATTATATTATATACTCCTATGAATTTCACTTGGTTTCCTACTTTTCTCTTTGACTATCATGGTGGTTTAAACTGCCCCTACTCAGTATTACAGGGGTGACTTGGACACTATTTTTTATTGTAAACATTTTGCCCACTCTCTCATCATCTTTAAATTTGCAGGTATATCCTCTGATGTCTCAGAAGTTCCTTAAGCTAATAATCTTAAAAGTAAGACCATGTTCTTCCTAAGTCACCTCTGCATTAACTCTGGCAATTCAATTATTCCCCAGTCATTCAAAATCACATTCTTAAAACTGTCTCATTCTGCCTTTTTTATATTACTTCTGTCAAGGCTGTTATTCCATGTAGGGGTGATTTATTCCTTCCACATCTTCACTATCAAAACCTTCTTTCTTTCAGGATTCTTTAGCTTACATGAATCACCTCTAATAGGATGGTATTAAGGCTGATTCAAATTAAATCTGTGAAGGAAAAATTGAGGTTACAGGAAAACCACAGATTCCATACCGGGAAGCAATTTTTGTTGCTGGTTGAAGAGAATACTGAATTATTTTTGGCAGAGAGAAAGGGGACAAAAACCGCCATCATTATTGGACCTTCTCTATCAAGCACTACATAGTATCTTGTAATCCTCTACCACATCCTAGGTATTTTTCCATTTCCCTTTTCTCTTTTGAGATTTTTCACACATTTGAGATAAGAATCATACTGAAACCAAACCATCTGATGAAAGACTGCAGTAATTTATTTGGCCTGTTTGACCAGGTTTTGGTAGTGGGGGGCTAAAGGGGTGGCTTCTGTGAGAAGCTGCCAGAAACTTGTCCAGTCAATGCCAGCTGTCTCCAGGATGGACCCACTCCTGACCAAGGCCAAAGCCATCAGGAATGATAATAATGCCTCTGAGATAACATATTCAAGAATGAAAAAAAGTTACTGCACAGATGTTCCTGTGGCCAGAGAAGAGAGGAGTGAGAATATGCAACAGAAACAACCCTGCAGACACCAAGGTCAGTGCAGGAGGAGGGGCAGCAGGTGCCCCAGGCACCAGAGCAGATTCCCCTGCAACCCTTGGTAGGGCCATGGTGAGGCAGCTGTGCCCCTGCAGCCCACCAAGGACCACGGGGAAGCAGAGATCCACCTGCAGCCCATGGAGGAGCCCATGCCAGAGCAGGTGGATGCCTGAGAGGAGTCTGTGAGCCCATGGGAAACCTGTGCTGGAGAGGGTCCTGGCAGGGACATGCACACTGCAAGTTTCCTGGTAGGACTTGTGACCCTGTGGCAGACTCCCATCAGACCAGGCTGTGCCTGAAGGATGCGCCCCAGGGAAGAGAGACCCATGCTGTAGCAGTTTGTGGAGCAGGGAAAGAACTTTCCTCCCTAAGCAGCAGCAGCAGGAATGTGTGATGAACTCACCAGGAGCCCCACTCCCCATTTCCCTTCACTGCTGGAGAGCAGAGGTAGGGCCCAGAAAGGAGGGAGGAGTAGAAGAAGATATTTTTAAGATTTCTACTTCTTGTCCTGCTCTGATTTTGTTAGTAAGACATTCAATTAATATCCTCAAATTCACTCTGTTTTGCCTGTGATGGTAACCAGTGAGTGACCTCTCCTGATCTCCTGACCTCTAACCCATGGAGAGGGGAGTGGCTTTGGTGGGTGCAAATTTTAAAGACCAATAAAGCTTCCTCTTCCCCATTAAAAAAGTCTTATTAATCCAGAGATTGGTGGTACCACCAAACATGAAATTTACTGAGGGGAGGGGGGGAAACCAAGTAGATTGCAAGAGGACATCTGCAAATTCCAAAACAACTCAAAGTGCATGGAACTTCCAAGACACCTGTATAAATATCTCTCTTCTCATACACTGCCATCTCAAAGACTTCAGGGACTCTCCTCTGCACAGGCAGACCCCTTATCACTTCTCTTTCATCCCACAGAAAGCCTGGGACTGAACTGTTTCTGTAAAAAAATTTCATATGCTTTACCTGCCAACTGAAACAAATAATTGTTTTTAAACACCAGCAACTTGAATGAGCATGTTTGAACGAGAACAGGAATTTCAGATCTTAGAACAACAAAATGTGTTTTGAAGCATGGTGAAGTGTAGCCATCTGGGAACCCCTCTACACTGTGGAAATCCTCCTAACAGATGTGACTACTGACCCCTCTACCATTACTCTAAACAGATTCAGATTTTTACTTAAGATATCCTGAAATTCCTTTACTGTCCTGTAAACTCAAAACATACATATTTTAAGGACATGATAAAAATATAATTTCTTTACATGGACTTAGCTATGGCACACAAGTAATTTTTTTAAAGGATGGTACATATACCTGGTTTAGAAATAAGAAAATTAGGACATTTCTATCACAGTGCCTTTATAAATATTAAGGATTTTATAAAAAGACTCTTATCTAAAGTGGTCTTAGATTTTAGTAAGCTAACAAGTAGCTGCTTATTATTTTAATATTTAGTATTTTTGAATACATTTGAAGTCGATCCCTAATTAAATTCTGCATCAACTGCAACACTTCACTTAGAAACACTTCACCTAACATTTCATGAAACTTACAGTACCTTCACAACCTTGGAACCTCTGGAGAAGCACATTTTTGACTTTTTAACCTAGTTTAAAGGAACTTACTCCATAACTGACTACTTAGAACTACTTCAAAATAGTACCATCAAAAAGAAACATGTATCTGCTTTGTTTTGGCTCAAGGGAAATAAAAAGAAAGAAAACAATTCTTGCAAGCAAAATTAATCCCTGTATTAATGTTTGGTTGAAACACACATTTTGCCATTCCTCATCTAAACATTTAATAGAAAATAAGCAGAAAAAGGCAATTTAGTACGTTTCTAATTACATACCTGTGTTACAATAATCTGGTTGCAAAATACATTCCTATCAATACAAATATCTTCAGACTATACTGCAAATGCATTCCTTTGTATGCTTTTCTCATTGTAAGATCTTAAATTGTTCTCTATTCTACCCCATAAAATTCCCATCCTCAGATACAGGAATAATATTCAAAATTTAGCTTCCTTTTACTATATAGGAACTTGTCTAGATTTCTTTGAAATCTGCTGCCCATGACACTTTCAACAGGAGCTCCTGAGCCAATCAGAGCCAACATTAAAATGGAGGCATTCTCAGCAGCTTAATCTGACCTTGCTGAGCCTGACAGTCTTGACCTAGCAGTAGGAATGCTCTTGTTTTGTGTGGTCTGAGATCAAGATAGTGAGACTACTGGAACAAGCTGGGATAAGCCAGGGGCTACGGGAGTAAGGAAAGTCCTGTTAAGAGGACACTGCAGAACAGAGCAGCTCCTGAGTGGATCCACTGGCACTTCCTGTTTTGATCAACTGATTCACAAGATGACATGGATGTCTGGTTCCGCCACTCCTGGAAAATGCTTTGAGCACACTGACCTGTATTTCCCATTTGTGGTTTGAGCCTCGAGTGGCTCACCCTGTTTGTTATGGAATTAACTCCTAGCAAATAGTTTGCCACCAAGGAAATTCAATGGCAGCTAACCCAACCTTACAAAAGAATTGTTTCTTAACAGAACAGAGGGGATCTTAGGCAATCTTGATGATTAATAAGAAAATCATTGCAGGAACACCATCTCATCACTGACAACCTTCATTCTGACACACCTGGTATGTGTTTCTGGCTACTGAATGAATGAGCTGCATCACATAAAAGATGTTCCTACCACTACTGGTTTGGAGGACACAGGAAGATGACAGCTATGGACAGTAAAAAAAGTAGGAAGTTATTCCTAAACTGTCAACAAAAGTTATTGGTTCAGCAGTTGTACTTTAGAGGTCTTTAACATCCTTCAAACTCATGCCTTGCTGTAGGCAAATCAAACTATGGGAGTATTTGACATTTTAATGGGTGGCGCTGGGAAGTCATCCAAGTCCAGTTTTCAACATCTCAAAGAAAATAATCATACAACCAATATCTTTCTATTAAATAAAGAGACAACACTATATGGGACACGAGTTGCAGAAGGGAATTGAGTACACATAACCCTACTGATTACGTGTAATATACTAATCAATTTCTCCAGCTGCACTGGAGATGCACAAATTCACAGGTATAATTAAAAGAGACCTATTTACCATATTAAGTAAGAGGTAAGAAAATTTTACACTGTCTCACAAAATAAAGTAGAATTAGCAAAAGTACAATGAAGGGTTGTATTACAGGTATTCCATATTAAAGAAAGATAAAATAAACTATTTTGGGAACTTCAGACATTTGATACTATTCACTAAACCCTAAAATGGAAGAGGCAACCAAAGAAATTTAATCCAAATTTCTCTCTGTAAACTAACAAATAAACTGTCAGGCAGCAGTTTAGATGCAAACAAAAGACACCTTTTCTATATAACCAATATTTAAAACTTAAACACTCACTTTCACTGTTTTTTGCAGGTGTCCAAACTTAAAAATGGGCTCAAAGACATACCTGAAAGCAGGACAGGCAATGAAATACAATACTGCTGATCACTCACTCAGGAAGGACATAAAATGTGCTGGGCAATATCCCCTGCTCACATCTGGCATTTATAGTATTTCCCTATTTTGGCATTCATGATCCAATTTTTTCTTTTGTCTTTGTCCCTTTGCTATTGAAATTCAGGTATAAAAGGTATGACAACAAGAGGCAGTACATCAGAGGAGGAATAATTAGCACAAGGACCTGCTTTTATTTGGTTCTAATTCCCCTCTTCTTGCCATTTTTGTGCTTGACTTAGAAGCCCATAATCCCTAGTAAAAAGAGAACCAACTGTGTGAAGATAGAGAATTTTTTTGGTGGAGTGGTGTTGCCATTTTATTTTTTGCCAGATCAGATATTAACATACAAGGAAAGCAAAAAAACAACCTCCATCCCTCAACTGCTTCTAATACTAGTCATCTTTAAAAAGACAGTGGACTAGAAGGCAGAAAAAGTAACTTGTGAAGGTGATTGGGGGTGTGTGCTTTATGTTTCCCTTTTTAAAACAGTATTGTGTCCAGAGTTTTCAACCCAACTAGTTATGCTCATGCCCTACCACTTGATGCTGTATAAAGCTTTTACCTGGTCATATCAGTAAACAGACTAAAATAATAATCAACTATAGCATCAGTAGTATATATGACAAAGCAGATTCTACCAAATAAAATTTGCCTGATACCATAACTCTTTTCCCATGTGCCTTTGTACAACAGATGTCTGAAGTTGATGCCGATTTGTCTTTTTTCGTAACTGAGACATGGACAGATATTAGATCAAACAGCTGTTTTAATATGGTATTAAAGACTGTCACTAGCATAAAAAAAGGTGGCTCTGAAATTTTTTGTAAGATATGGTGGCTGTTTACCATATGCTTTTTATCCCTGAAATACTCAAAATAAAATTTTGCATGCATTAACCTTACCTCTGAATTAGGAAACTGAATAAAACTGTGCTGCACTTCAAGCTTCCTCCAGACTGTTTTCATCTGTACTTCCACTTCATTAGTTCAAAGGTGGTATTATGGAAATGCATATTTCTATTGATCTGCAAAACACAAAGAGGATTTGATTAAAGAGATAGCTGAAGAAACCATGTTGACGGTTTATGGTCTAGAATGTGAACTGTACATTGCAGATACTTGTATCTGGAATTAGAGAAACCATCTTTTATGATGAGCTGCTCCCAGCTAGAGAGAAACTTCCTAGGAATTGTGCATATCCAATAGCTGCACAGTTGCAGCATATCTGTAAAACACTGACACAAAAAATGCATTTATTGTTATCAGTAATTGCTCACATTAAAAATGAACCAACCAAAACATTTATATCCTTTAATTTAAACACATTTATCTTAGATGAATGGTGATGTCAAGGACAAAGGGTGTTAAAAATCTCTGTAGAGAGTCTTCCTATGAAAATAAGTCTTTCTCATCTCTCCTCATAACCCTTGGATTCTCCTGGCCAGCCAGATTTGCAAGCCTCCAGACACCATGTTTCTAATTTCTTTTTTTCCTTTTAAAAAATTCAGCAGACTAGAGATTCACAGAATCAACTAGGTTGGAAAATACCTTTGAGATCATCAAGTCCAACCCATGACCTAACACCACTCTGTCAACTAGACCATGGCACTGAGTGACAGACACATCCAGTCTCTTCTTAAACACCTCCAGGCACAGTGACTCCACCTCTATGGGCAGCGCATTCCAGTGCCCAATCACTCTTCTGTGAAGACCTTCTTCCTCAAGTCCAAAGAAGGGACACACTGTTGGTGACACCAATGGAAAAAGCAAGCCATGCATAATTCAATCTTCATTATAAACACCAGAGAATAGGTAAGACTGCAGCTCCACACCAAAAATCCACTGGGGTCACACTATAATTTGAAGTACACCAGAAACTGCAATATACCGCAAAATAACCAATAGTTTCTTTGTAGCTGTACACAGGCATGGTAACTCCTGGGAACTGAAAAGCAAGCCAAGAATTTGGACAAAGGTATTGGCAGTCGGGTGGGTTCGATTTTTGGTTTGTGTTTTTGAATTGCTGTATATCCCAGCATCAAGGCAAGTCTGGCACAGGCTCTTACCCAGTTCTCTTAAGGATTGTGAGCAAGCCTCACTTGTGTTAAGTGCCAACATTTTCAGATGCACTGTTGGTAGCTAAAATGGGCTTATCAGCTTTGTTAGTTTTATTCCACAGTGAGCAGATGCCACCTATTGCAAACTTTTCTCATTTTATCAGTGTCACAATTTCTGAATGTTTCTCTCATCTGATGCTTTTACGAAGATCCTACAAGAATCTTACTATTTAGAAATTCCAGTCCTATCATAAGTGATCATAACCTTGAAAATCACACGAAGGCTTAAACACCACCATTCCAGCTTATGGTTATGTTAAATAACATACAACCATCATACAGTGTAGAGATGTAATGACTTTTGAATACCAAGGCAAACAGGAGGGATGCAAACAGAAAACATGTGCATGATTTCAGCAGAGAGTTCAAGCATCTGCTCTCCTCTTTTCCTTCCGAAGGAACATAAAGACCTTTACCATTACAAGAAGGTCAGAATACTTCTGTCTCCACATCCATTTATAAGCACCGCTCCTCACACACTGAGGTTTAATAGTCTTGGTAATAAATAATAAATTTGTGCTAAATGGTAACCCAAAACCATCCAGAATATCAGATAGCACCAATTCTTAAAGACAGCTGTCTCCTCTGAGCAGACAAGCTGACACTTGACTTATTTCTTCCATGGTAAAACTGAAAAAACATTCTAGCCATGCAATAGTGTTTGTACAGATTGGTTTTGCTTTTTTAAGTAAAGGATCTGTAAAATATATTCATCTCTTCTCCTCTCTCTAACCAAAGACCTCAAGTTCATCTTCTGGTAGACTCCAAAAGAACAACAGAAAAAAACTTAGTGTGCATTCTGTTTTTACAACACCTCCAATCTTCCTGTGTCTAGTATTTGATTTATATGAAGTCCACTTTGTATTATTTAAAGAGTTTGCTTTACAAGAGTAAAGACATTTCTGAACAACACAGCTCAGGGTTCTTTTGCTTTGTTTTTAAAACCATGTCCTCCTTATATTTTTCCAAACTCTCAAACTGAAGAAGTAGCTGTTCAATTCTGTAAGCATTCACTGCCTTTCCTCATTCCAACCCCAGGAATAGATATCCAAGCTCTCTTACTAAACAACTTTATTTTGGTGAACTTCCTGATCTGCATGACTCTAGGTATGTCTATATTAGCATTTAATTCAAATCAGGACTGCACTTTTGAAGTCCATCTCCCAAACAACCCTATTTTGCTTTGCTTTACATTGCAAAGCAGTCATCAAGTACATGAACTAGATTTCTTTTGAATAAAATTAGATCACAGAATGAGCTTCAGGTGTACATAGTACACGCTCCAACCTCCAAGAGGAATTCAGCCACAGAATCAGACCAGGACCAGCTTGAAATAAAACTCTCACCACCTGTATAGCACAGATGCCAGGTTCTCAGCACCTGAAAGATCTGATCTTGTTACACCACACTGCTTGGTAGTGTGGACACAGACTCTTTTATGACTTACTGAATTTTTGTGTCAGTTCCAGAGTCATCTCTCCCCTTTTTAAAAGGAAAACTAAAAAACCTCTCTCAGAGATAGGACGGAAATTAATGATAATTATTAAATTATGGGAGTGACCTCCCTGTGTTACTATTTCTTCCACTTCTTCATCAGCATGTGAAATGCTACTTGAGAACATACTCAATTTTATAAAAATCAATTTACTAAAATATTTATTTTTATATACTTATCCAAACTGCTTAATTATTAATATACAAGTTTTTCAAAATGTTTATTTATACTATTCTTGATGGCATCTTTCAGAGAAGTACTATCAAGTACAAAATAAAACAAATCAATAAATTATTTGCATAACTATACCTTCACTTTATTAGAATTTGCTAAACTACAGCAATTATAAGAGACACAACTTCAAAAGTACATTGCCTCACAGTCCTTGTCACTAGTTACATATTAAATATAGCTTTACCTACAAATTGTTCTTAGTACCAAGATTAAATTTGAGATTGTCATATACTATCAACTGAAAAATACCAGGACTCAACAGGGGAAAAGAAGAATCTGAATTACATGAACACACTAGCTACTAGATAACCCAGAAAACTGTGTATTTTCTGCCACTGGAAGGCCGCAGGGAACAGTCAGAGTATCTAAATTGAGTAGATTTTAACCTCAGTCAGGAGTGGGGGTGGTTCTCCTGCTAGCAGAGAGTGCAGGAAGCAGTAGCTATGAGCAGGACAGACAGACCGCAGGGACTCACAGTGGCAAAGTTCAAGTCAGTCTGACTTGCCTGGAGGAGCAAACTTACTCAGCTTGTGGATTCCTTTTTCCTGTCTCACCACTTATCTCCAGTTACCGCTTCCCTTCTCAGTAGTTCCAGTTTCTTCAGTTCCAAGGCCACATCCAACTCATTCCCTCACCTGTCTCGTCTCTCGATGCCAAAACCTTTCCTGGCACTTCTCCTGCACTCTGTTCATTCCCACTTTGCTCCAACTGCCTCACCAGTTTTCAGGTGAATTACTTTATTCATCTTAAACTATCTTTCTTCCTGAAGAAGCCTGCTACTTGTTAAATACCGTGTGTATTTAAGGAACAGAAGTTTGTAAAGTAACTTAAAGCAACATAAGCGTTAAACTTAGTACAAAGTGCAATTAAGTACATGATCATACAGGGACTTGTGGGTACAGACAGGGTAGATACCTGACCAATCACTCCAACTTCCAGTTATTTCTTTCTTGCTCTTTCACTTCCTCCAGCCATCCATAGAGCACTTCTGCAGGGTGGCCATTCAGGTAAGCATAGCTTTATTTCAATTTATGAAACAGGACTTGTTTTGGAGTTTCTGTAAATTCAGATCATGGCACAGACATAAGCTTGGGTGAGATCAGACTCACAGTTATATCAGAAAAAAAAGGCAGAATCATTCAGCATCTGAGACTTGGGTAGAAGCAAAGGGGAATAGGAGAAAAGAGTGTAGTGCTTGTAACACGTCTCTGAGTGCAGAGTTCATGGCCAGCTGACAGCTCTGGTAACCAGAGATGGGAGAGGTTTCAGAAGCAGAATTATTCCTTTTCAGGTAAACTATAGTCCTAGACAACAGGCTTTTTGTTAGAAATCTATGCACAATGAAAATACACTGCAGACCCATATGGCAGACTGGAAGATGCTTCAGTTAACAATCTCATGACTGCCACTAGAAAATACAGCCAGAATTGCTGTAATCTATTGCTTTTATGGGACTACTACAGCTCCGAAATATGAGTTGAATTGTAAAGGGAAAGAAGCCATACCACACTTCTAAATTTTACTCCACAGTTCATGTCCAGATAGGAATTTATTAAGGAAACCTTTTTCAACAAGTTTACATACAAGTTAAACCCCCACAGCATGCCGGGAAAAGCAAACATCATACTGTATGGCAAATCTGGGGCTTGCTGGTTTTGTCTGTCAAACAGTGAAGAAGTTTAAGCAAGAGCATCTCATTCAACAAACAGCCCTTCCAAATACAATGAGACCAATTTATGGAACAAAATAAACTGGCTGAACACTTTCCAGTCCCTGAACACCAGGTCTTCCAGGTAGCAAGAGGGAAAGTAAGAGCCTGAGACATGGTTCAAGCACCTTTATTTGTTCTTTGAGGCAAGGTAGTTAAAAATTGTTCAAAATCATGTAAGTAAAAATATACATCCATGAAAGCTAATTTTTAAAATTACTTTTATACCTACCTTTTAATTAACAATCATTAAGTTATTCTTGCAAGGTATTAAAAATGCAAGGAATTATACAACATTCAAGCATTTTATGTTTTACAGTTCTTCACATCGGTATTACAGTAGCTTGGCCTTCCTATTTATCTAGTCAAAACACTCAAATTAGTTCAGGATACCACTGACCTTTCCAGCACTTCCAGGTTGTTCTTGGAAAGCCTATATTTTGTTGTTTTTATTGATCACTCCATGGATCTTTGACAGCAAAATGCATTCTTAATAATTTGTGAGAACTATAGAAATACTACCATGAAGCAATTTGAAGGAAACAAGATATCACACAGAACAGAAATAATACATATTGAAACATCAACTGGGCCATTACAGCACTAATCAAACCTGGCTGGTTGATTGCGTAGGCAGGTGGAGTAATGAATGAGTGCTGCTGCCACTAATAGAATCAACTCTGACCTTCCACTTCCAGTCTGACAGAAAATATAGGACAAATCTGGATAATTCAAAAAACACCTACATATGTTTTTCTTTAACTCAGGTCACTCTCTATTTTGAGGGAGAATAAGTTCTCCACAAGAGCTATACAACTTTATCCTTCCTGACTGTTCTTTATTTCATGAACATGACTAGCTGGAAGTTACATCAATGGACCAAGCCTGGCACAGCAAAAATATTTTTCTGCAGAACAGATAGCTCCTCCTGTCTACTCAAGTGGTATCAGAAGATTCCTTACATCATTTGTCCCCTTTTCATAGAAGGGGAGAATCTGTGCCCTAGAACAGTCCAAGCTTTTCCTTCTGAGGCCTTACAACCATGCAAGCACAAACAGACACCCTGAACAGGTAGCATCCGAAGGACCAACCCACCATTTAGCAGCTAAGCAAGCACTCTCCCTGCCCTTGTTACACATTTTTGTTTTCATCATCTTCAGTGAATTCTGTGATACAAGACAAAATGGTCTACATGATCAAGCTCCTGAAATATCATTGCCCCTGGGCATATCTAGAAGTATGAGAGCACAAATAAATTCCTGAGTAAGGTGGGGCCGTGCAGTACCTAACAGAAAAAAAAGCATTTTCCAGAGTGACACAAATCTGCAAAAATTACAATACACCGTACTCTCCACTGCACCTAGCGGCACAAATAATTCATTACTGGGGCCACGAGAATCCAGGCACAAGGTTCATTCTGCCTCATCAGTAGGGCCAGATAATTAAGCCAAGTTTTTACTTTGCCCTGGCAGATATAATTTCCCATACCAGAAAGAGTCTAAGCCTCCTGATTTCTTAGAGGGTGTCTTGAGTATTTTATTTTGGCATGCCTAGCTACATCATCTGTAGTCATCTGAAGGACTTCACAGGCTGCTGTGCTGTGAGAGCAGGTGCTTTCAGGAACACTGCACAATTCCTCTCAGTCTTCCTAAATATGATTCACCATTGAGCCAGAAGAAGCTGAAAAGTCAGCTCATCCTCCAAACTTTGGAGGTAAAAGGAATCTGACAACAGCTTGCTGCTAAAAAAAAAAACCAGTTACCCTCAAAAGGAAACCCATCAGCCTGCAGCAGTGGTGACAAATCAAAGCCACCAGTTCTTTCTGTGCCGAGAGGTGAAGTCAGACTCTGACTTGTCAAGCTTTGTCAAATAACAACTGCGCAAAAGCCTTTGCTGAGCAACTCCTCCTTTCATCACATCCCACAGATCTCCAAGTATCCAAAACAATTTCTCTAACAAATACGCTTGGTTTTCAAGAGATGTAAAACTCAACTGCTTTAGCACAACTTTGGAGGTACCTGGCTCAAAGCTCCTCCATCTGCAATCTCAGCCTCCTCTTGAGATACTGATGTGAGTGGCCCCACAATTAACAGTCTTCTGCTGGGTCTGACATACCTGAAAACACAAGGCTGCTTGTGACACCACTGACTACTTAAGTCTTCCTGAGTTGCAAAACAATTTATCAAAAAAAACCAAACTCAGGTTCCATGCTGTGTTTGACCATCAGGCAAATTTCCCAGTCAGCCTTCCTTCCCAGCAAGCTTCAGACGGTCACTGGGCTACACTTGCCACCTGGCTAATAGGTGGCCTCGTGTGGATGGAAGCAACAATTAAATTCGATCACTTGGCACACAGACTCCAAGGCGCGCATTCTTATCGTAATTCTGATCCTGGGAATGCTGCCCAGAGTGCAATTTCTCTCTGACAAAAGAGCCAATGAAATTTAGCTTCTGCCTGTCCCGCAGGACATATTAGACCACATTCTGATAGGCGATCCTCTTCTCCCTCCCCCTAAGATTCCTGCAAAAGGTCAAGTATTTCTTCAATCTGTCTGTTTTACAGAGTAATTCAAATGGTGAGAAACATTTTCAGGAGCCCTTTGATTTAAAAAAAAAAAATAAAGTTCTATTACAACTTTAAAATCCCATGGTTTTGTGCACTATCAAAATACTATAGAGCAAAGAATCTGAAAACTACACTAATGTTCTGTCACATTACCTTCTACCTCTGTGTGTGTAGGATTGATATTTTCTTCCTTAGATTTATACTTTACATTAGAAATTTTTAAAGTTTTAAGTAGTGTGGTGGGTTGACTCAGATTGGATGCCAGGTGCCCAAAGTCACTGTCACTGCCCTCCTCAACTAAACAGGGAGAAGAAATATAACAAAAGGCTTGTGGGTTGAGGTAAGGACAGGGAGAAATCACGCACTGATTAATGTCACAAGCAAAACAGTCTCAACTTGGGAAATTAGTTTACTTTATTACAAATCAAATTGAAGTAGGATAACGAGAAATAAAGCCAAACCTTAAAAACACCTTCCCTCCATCCCTCCCCTCTGTTTGGGCTCAACTTTACCCCCAAAATCTTTACCTCCTCTTCTCTCTGCATGTGGAAGAAGGGGACAGGGAATGGGAATAGTGATCAGTTCATCGCAGAGTCTCAACTGATCCTTCCTCTTCAGGGGAAGGACTCCTCACACTCTTTCACTGCTCCAGCATGCAATTCCTCCCCCAGGAAGCAGTTCCCCCATAAACTTAACCAACTTGACTCCTTCCCACAGGCTGCAGTTCTTCATAAATTGTTCCAGCGTAGGTCCCTTCCATGGGGTGCAGCCCCTTAGGAGAAGGCTGCTCCAGCATAGGTTCCTTCCACAGCACCACACATCCTGACAGCAAACCTGATCCAGCTCCTCTCTCCATGGGGTCACAGCTTCCTTTGGCCATAAATCTGCTCCAGCATGGGATTTTCCATGGGCTGAAGGTGGAACTCTGCTCCACTGTGGACCTCCATGGGCTGCAGGGGCACAGCTGCCTCACCATGGGCTGCATGGGAATCTGCTCTGGCACTGGAGCACCTCCTACCCCTCCTTCTCCACTGACCTTAGTGTGTGCAGAGTTCTTTTTTTTTCTCTGACATATTCTCACTCCTCTCTCCAGGTGCAGCTGCTACTGCACAATAACTTCTCTCACTCACACGTGTTATCCCAGAGGCCCTTCCACCATCAGTGATGGGCTGATGCTCCGCCAGCACTGGATCCCTCCTAGATCTGGCTGGCGCTGGTTTAATTTGACACGGGGGAAGTTTCTTGGCAGCCTCTCACAGAAGTCACCCCTGTAGCCCCCTGCAACAAAGATGTTGCCATGCAAACCAAATACACACAAAATCATATTAAACACGGGTTGCAGGCTGGCTCACTTCTGACAAGAAACACAGGTCACAGGAACACATAGCTGGGAATGAGAAAACCTTTCCAACAAGATCACTGCCTTCAGCAAAGCACTAAGTCAGAGCCATCAGCTTAATAGCTCTGCACACATGGGAGCATGACAGATTCTTTAAGGATGTCAGGAGACACCTCAGACACCACTCCCATCACTAGAAGGTTAAAGGCCTTCATCATGAGCAGACCACTCAAGTACGTAAGTTTTTCTATAGAGAAGTATGTGGATTACATGCTTATATTCAAGAGTAAAATAACTCTTGTGGAGGAACCTTTGGAGTCCACATTCCACGGAGTCTCCTGCTTTCTTTAAATCACTAATTATATAACACTACATAGCAAAACAGAAAGAAAGGCATGTAAAAATACTTCAAATTATTCTAGACAACTTCAGAATTCATTTGGACCACACGTAGTATCTAAAATTTAGATATTTGGATATTTTCATAGATTCCTTTAGATAAAACTTCAGCAAGTCATAACCCCATAGTTTTCTAATGCACAATGTTACACATGGTTGACTACAGGAATGTTCTGGCTTTCCCCAATTAACTGAAGCTCCCACAACAACTGCAAGTCTTTGGCAGAGAAGATACACAAACGTTTTACCCTTTTTTTGTAATTCAGTGGTAAAAACCTCCCCACCTTTCTGTACATAAAGTGAAAGAATGCTCTATAATCCAGATGACCATGTGAAATTGGTAGCCTTTGACTGTATCTCATCTCAAGCAGACTGAACTTTCCTTCATCTGTTTACAGGTACTGTAAACTTCTCCTGATACAATGAGACAATTAATTATTCAGACAACTGAATATTATCCCCGAAAAACACAAGTCATCCTTTTTTGCAAAAGTGGTTATACACAAGAAAGCTATAATTATGGCATCAACTCTTTCAGTCAGATGTTTGTACTAGGGACTTGCTGAAGCACACTTGATCTCTGAGATTTCTTTACATTGTTATTTCAGGGGGAAAAAAAAAACAACTAACCAAAAACCAACAAATGGAAATTAGAATCATGGAATATTATTCTGAATTAGAAGGGACCCACAGGAACCATCTAAGCCCAAGTCCTGGCCCTGCAGAGGACCACCCCAAGAGTCACACCATGTGCCCAAGGACATTGTCCAAACGCTTCTTGAACTCAGCCAGCCTTGTTGCTGTGACCACTGGCCTGGGAGTCTGTTCCACTGCCCAGCCACCTCTGATATCCAACCTCAACCTGCCCTGGCACAGCTTCAGGCCGTTCCCTCGGCTCCTGTCAGTGTCACCCCAGAGCACAGATCAGTGCCTGTCCCTCCTCTTCCCCTCAGGAGAAAGCTGTACCTGCAGTGAGGTGTCCCCTCAGCCTCCTCTTCCTCAAGCTGAACTCCTCAAGTGCCCTCAGCTGCTCCTCACATGGCTTCCCCTCAAAGCCTTCCACCATATTCACTGCTCTCCCTTAGACATCTCTAACAGCTTTCTGTCTTTCTTACATTGTGGTGCCCAAAACTGCACCCAGGACTTGAGGCAAGGCTGCACCAGGGCAGAGCAGATAGGGACAATCCCATCCTTTGACCAATCAGTGGTGCTGTGCCCGATACACAATTAGAAGAAATTTCTCAAGTAATAAAACAAGTTGGATATTTGCTGAAGTATTCTTTACTTACCAGGATTTTAGAAGACATGAGCATAAAATAATTTCCATCCTTAACATTTGCATGATGATACAGCACTTGCAACTCTAAACTCAGGCCACCATGGTCTCAACATCTGCCCCACCTGAGGTGAATAGGTTGGAGTAAGGCAGTGCTACCTCACATAGCACATAATACACAAGAGTAATTCAGTGTAGACACTAAGGTGCTCAAAAATCCACAGCCATTTCAGCTATAAAGTCTAACAATTATTCATTCTGAATGCTAGAATGTTATACTGCCTTTAGTTCTTTGGCCACCACAATATGAATGCTTTCACCTTGACCTAAGATTTCTAATGACAGATTTCTGAAATACTACATCCAGAATAGACCTGAAGGGCACAAACATAGGGCAGGAAAACTCATCACCAGGTTCCTGGACATGATGTACAGTTATCTAATATCTAATCTGGCATCTTGCATTTCCTATTGATTTATGTATTTGGAAGCAATGACGAAGAATTCATCACATCTCAAATTCTCTTCTTCAAATGAACAGGAGTCCTGGTGCCCTCATCAAGGATTTGAAACAAAACTAAGCTGCCTTTTTTTTTTCCCCCTTAGCAAGGCGATAATAAAAAACTCATTGTGGTAAAAGGTGGTGACAGGCCACTTGCAGAGAACAATGCAGATCTCTTCTGTTTAACTGCCTGGGAACAGGTTCATTTCATACAGCAACACCACCTTCCATGAACAAACACTAAAAGAGACAGGCTGTATCCTGAAAAAAAACCAAACAAAACAACAACAACCCTTGAAAAAGAATAGCTAAATTAAATCTATGGCTTCTTCAGCAAGGGAGAGATTTTTGTCAATAAATCTCTAAAGGCACCAGAGGTGTGCCTGCTGAGAACTGCAACACACCTGGTACTCTGCACACACCTCGAACTGACCTGACAATGCTGAAACAAGCTAACAAACCTGAGAGCTGCTCTCCTTCAGACATCTCAATACTTTATTTTGGAAGTTACACCATCATCCCACAAGTTGTGGACGGGCAGGGTGTTCCCAAGAGGGACCTGACAGGTACAAGTGATCATTCACTGCTGTGCCTTTTGAAGACACCACTTATTACAGTGATGAGCACAAAGGCTATGGAAGAAAGGGGAAAAGGGAGAAAAGAAGCACAATTTGATTTTTAGCCAGTTAATCACTCTTGGGGTTGGAGAAAACCCTGAGATACACCCACAGTTTAAATGTATGCTTTATAGCAAAATACACACCAAGTCAGAAGTTATTTTATTCTTGGTATGTAGAGGAAGTAATTTAGACTTCACTGTGTTCCAGAGTAGCTTGAAAAATAATATGAAAGCTTTTCCATGAACATTGAGAGACAGCATCAGAAAAATATGAGCAAGTTATTGTAATGAGGTAGTTGTTGTTCAATCATGTTTTTGAAAAATTCATGCTTATTTTAGCTCTGGAAAGCTTGTCCTGCTGCAAGAAACTTAAGATACTTGGCATTGTTGCTTTAATATGACTTCTAACAAAAACCCCAACCAACCAAAAAAAAACCCAAACCCACAAAAAACAAAACCCTCTGACTCTAGCAGCTTTTTCTATTTACTGAAGACACAAGAGCCAGCAGCTGACATTTGAATCTCATCTAAATTCAAACAGGAAATACACTTAAAGGAGTTGTCAATTGCAGACTGATTCACCCTTGATGCAGTGAATTCTCCATTCTGAGAAGACTTCTAATACACAGGTTAAAGCACTAGGAATTTATGAATTTATGTCGTTTCCTTTTCCCCTTGAACAGAAAACAATCCCAAGCAGAATTACTCAAAGCTGAATACAATATCCACACTGCTCAGCCCAGCCAAGCAGAGCTACCCATAAACAGGACCAGTTTGAAACCAGTGAAGACAAAGTTCCACTGCACAGAGCATGGAGCATCAGAAGATGATTTTTTATCTTTCCATCTTTGTCCCATTTGTAGCTAATTAATAATATTTAAACTTCAAAAAAAAACCAACTTTGTGAAAAGATGAAAATGTAGCTATTTCAGATGTATAAATTAAGACACATGTGATGTGTATCTTTCAACAAAAATCTAAAAAAAGTTTAACATATACATTTAAAATTATTAATTACCCTAAGTAATTTTTCTTTCTCCCTTTTTCTTTTGGGGAAAAAGGTAACATTCTTTTATGTTCCCTTAACTTACTTATTTAATTTCCTACTCAAATAAGTGAATAAAATTCTTGTTTTCTTCAAGGAAAAATAAGAAAATGAGTTCAAACAGAGAGGTAGCCTCTGTCCCTCTCTACGCTGAGGGATCTATTAAACCGTCAAGACATTTATATGTTAACCAGGGTTAACAAATAAATAAAAGAACCGGCAAAATGTTTAACACTGGTAGCTTCTTTACTGGCAATGCTAAAGTTCTATATGAATCTCAGCTGATTTAACCATTCAGATGCACAACATCTATTTTATAAAATTATACAGGCAATGCTGCAACAAAATGTTTTTCCCTACAGACCAGCTGCCACCTCCTCCTCTTCAGTGATGTGGAAAACTATTTATGTAATACCAGTCAATACTGAGAAATATAGGGGAAGGCAGACAAAATTTCCAAGTAAGATTGCTGGGTTATCTTTTCTTCCAGGTTTCTTTGTTTTCACCTTCTGTAACAGAGACTACAGGCTATACTCACCACTGCTCAGACTCTGCAAGACAAGGGCCCAAATGCAGACAAACATCTTTTGCACTCAAAAGGTAATCAGTCACATCTGGGTATACGCTCAAAACAAACTTGTATATGATTTACAGACTTCACTAACAGGAGCACTCCTTGAAATATTTTCATCCTTTAAACAGGTAACAACAATGCAACTGAAGTGTCATTTTTCAGGTAGGTCCTTTCAGCATAACAATTTCCACTGAAACACAAAGCTACTGAGCTTCCTTAGTCCTTGCAGAAAGAAATTTCAGCCCACTAATAACTTACTGGAACTTCAGCATTCTCTGACAAGAATGCAAGACACTTGGAAGTGATGATAGATTTCAACACTAGATACTTTCCAAAAGTATTTACTGGAAATAAAAAGAGTCCCAGTTCAGGGAAGCAGCTTCTTTATTCAGCTAAAGACAGGTGAAAAGCTGTCCAAGAGCAAACTGAAAGTAAACAACAAAAAAGTCAGTTTTTCCTGAAGGATCTTATAAAGTATGGATTGGTTATTTATATTTTGCCTGTTGATTTTATTTTTTTTACAGCAAGATGCATAAATTAAAACTACTATGTATATAAAACATAATTAAACAAGACTGCAAAAAGAAGAGATATATATACACACACACCATCATAACAACTTTTGCCTGTTCAAATAAGAAATACAATTGTTGGAACAAACAATTGCACAAAAAATGTACAGGCTTACAGGCTGTGGATTCAAAATGTCTAAGATTACATGCCTTACAAAGCTGAGGAGGAACAAGTTCAGTATTTGCATTTTTAAAAAATGTAAAACAATATTAAAACTTATTTATGTAGTCCCTTCCTTATAAACCACAGAATCTTTGGAATGATGAAACAACCTTCTACCTTATTATAAGCCGCTTTGAAAGTTATTCAAATTGAGACAGAATTACACAGTCTGCAGCAGCAGGCTCTGTTGATAGGAGTTATCTTTTACAGAAACACACAGCTTTCCTTACGATCAGCCCTACCAACTCAGCTCAGAGCCAACAATGGCTTACTTTCTTGGGATTGCTTTAACAGTGGAAGATTCTGTAGAAGTATGTACCCCAGGTATGTCCCTGCATTTACTTCAGGTGATTTATTCAAGTATATGTGAGTGCAAGTCAGGAAATGGCTTTCCAGCACTCAAGGAAGTTTGGAAAGTCTGACTTGGTTCTGCTGTCTCTAAAAGAGTCACAAGATAAAACAATAAAAGTTACTTAAGTAAGCAGAAAAAAAATGAGTATGTTTAAAAAGAAGTTCTGCTGAATAGAAGCAGTACTCTCACACAATCCTTCTACCATTAGTATATTCTCAGAACTAAAATAGAACAAATATTTAAGTATATTTAAACAGAACCACACAACAACTCAATAACAAGCTTACAGCTCGAAAACACAACTTGAAAGATCTAAGCAGTGTAACTAAATCTTAATCAAAGCAGCATGCAATCATATTCTGGCAGTCACTAGAGCACATGCCTGCCACTAGTGTAATGTAAGCATCTCCATAACCTAACTCCTCCTTATTTAGAAAGAAGAATATCTGGGCTAAGAACAAAAAGAAAAGTCTGGAGTTGCAGGAAACACAGGAAAGGGTGAGTTTAAGATGCTGTAATGTATTTTACTTGAGCATGTATGTCTGCAAATCAGGTGAGACCCAGAAATTCTGAAGTTCTTTAAAATACAGAGTGTCTGTCTCCAATAAACCAGAACATTGTATGGTAATTCAATGACCTGATTAAGTGAGTTTTGTGAGAAATGAACTTGTAAAAATTCGTAAAAATCTAAATAAATGTATATAACAATAACGAAATAAAATATAAAGTACAGTATGACACACAAGCCCTTCCCAGATCTAGCCACGAATTCCCACTCAAAGGATAACGATCCTAGCCGGCGCCCATCAACAAAAGAATAGACAGGACTCGGCCCATCAAGCTGACAGAAAAAAAAAAAAAAACTCCTCAAACTGACAAGGACAGGCTCGGTGACCATCAACGGGGAAGAATAGGCAGGACACGAAACATCAAGCCAAAACGGAGAGGCACCGACGAGATATTCATCACCGGACCCGAACACCTCGCCTTGCGGGCTACCGTTGGGGGAAGCCATCAAGTAAACAAAAGGAAAAATCCAGCCGAAATATCCATCGGCTCCAACCCGGATCCAGCCATCCCATCCGGATGGCCTGAACCACAAGAGCCACTCAGAATTTCTTTACATATGAGGAGACTCGGTCCGGACGTCCATTCGACTCTATTCTCCAATGCCAGGAAATCAATTCATACGACAATCAAAGACTGTTGATGAATGGTGCCTGCCTGGAATTTGGCCTCAAGGCTAAAAATCCCTATAAAAACCCCGGACAGTTTACCCTCCTTCGTGGATTTGGGAACACCTATACCTTTGGGTATAGACCCCTGTCCACCCAGCGCTGCGCTGTTTGTTTTATTGTGGTTTTCCCTAATTGTTTATTTTTTTATAAAAATTGTTTTATAATAAATTGTTTTTATTTAACCCAAATCTGCCTTTGCATTTATAACAGTTTTGACTGTCAAACTGCCAAAACCTAGTGTAGATCAAACTATATGGGTCTTGGCCTTTCCTAAAATCAGAAAAGGGAGTGGGGAAATAGGGAGGAAACAATGATGTCAGGGGACAGAGATATGTATGACCCAACCCAAAAATTCCTAATAGTGTCCTTGGACACTCCTGCCAAGGTTTGCAAGGACATCCAATGCCTTGGGTTATGCTGTGTTTCCTGAGATAACTAGGGAGGGAGAAGAGGCAACCACACAACACACATTCTTCAAAATACTGCTCAAAAAGCTTAAAAATTCCAAGTGCTCAAGAATTCTGATGAATTAAGCTTGCAGGCTTTCCTTGTCTTCACACTACCTCAGGGGGAAGGTTTATCTCTTTGTCAACAGACCCTAATGCTTTGCAATTTGTACACTGGCTGTACCATTTCTATGCACAGAGTCCAGCAAACAGGTTTGGCAGAGGTGGGGGGCTTCTTGGCTGGCTGTAGGGGATGTTTTCTTCTGTTAAATAAGCTGAAAGCTGTTCACAGTTCCTCTTTGTTAAAAGATGTGGAATATTTATAAGCTATCTTAAGAGGAACATTCTTAGATACTGTAAAATAGCAGCAGTTTGGATATGTAATTGTTATCACACTACTTGTAACCCGAGCCCAGAACTGACAAACTGAAAAGCAGCCTCAGAATCGTTTATCTGCCTCTGGGAGGGGGAGGACATGGAAAAAAAATTTAAAAAGGCATCTGATAATTTGGAAACTGCATAATCAAGATGCTTTTAAAGATCCCGAATCTGTTGCACCAAATCCAGTGAGGACATCAGCAGGATGAAGCAACACCCTTCTGTTCTGAGTTGACAGATGAGACTTTCAAAAGTGTATCAAGAAGAGCAGGAAGAACAAGAATTCACCCTCCATCAGCTTCAAAGGTCACAACAGAAAACCGTTTGTCAGCAATGTAAGGTGTCTTGCAAAAATTAAATAGCTACAAATATTTATACTTTGGGATACTTTTTATACTTTGATTGGGATGAAGTGGAGGGAGATTGTTAAAAATAATGAAACAGGTAAGGAAAAGATGTGGAAAGAGAACAGCTTTTTTTTTTCAGCTACTGCTCACCTCCAGATGGAACTTAAAATACCCCAGAACTCAGCCTACCCAAAAGCAAGGGAGGGACTCACTGCAAAGCTCCTCAGCATCACTGTGCTGCTTCAGGCACACTGACTCCACATGAGAAACCAAAGTGTCTACTGCACATGAAGTAATGACAAACAACTTTTCCATCACTGCACAGTGAGAGTACATTTTTTTACAGGTTTTCCACCACCTGGATTACTTAAAAAATGTTTTCTACATTAAAAAAAATTAAAAGCTTAGATTTTATAATTTTTAAACTCATCAACTGTAAATATTAGAAGTTTTCACAGGATAGCCTATAATTGTGTATCTAAAGCTCAGTGTATTTTGATGAGCTGCAAGTGCCTATTTTTCCTTATAAGCAGGACAGGATACAACCCTAAACAAACAGAAAAGCCCATTTAATACGTTAGACTGTTCTCATGTTATGTTTTTAGGAGAAAGAATTGTGTGAAACACCAATCATACAGCAGCAGGATACACAGCTACCACTGAAAAAGAGATAAAAAACTTTCCAAGCCATTGTCAGCAAGTGAAACTAAAATAGTTTATGGAGAACCTAGGAAGTGCTAGATTTCTGCTACTGCAGTACTGCAAAACAGTACACAATTATAACTGGAAGTTCCTTATAATCTAGTCTTATCTTTATTACATTTATCTTACTTTATTTTATCCTCCTTAAAAAGGCTTCCCCAGACGCTACTAAAATCAAATAAAATATTAAAAAAATCCACTTTTTACATGAGAAATTTTTCCAATATAGCTGTCACAATAATATCAGAATTATTACAATAATATACAGAATATATCAGTGGAGGAACAATTTTCACTTTATTCTTTAGCAGATTCTCTGCAAGATCACTGCTGTTTTCTTACAATAGTGATATTTAAATGGATCAAAACTACTAACATACACAAAATCAAAGAAAAAGACATGGAAGAAATCCCAAAATTCCAAGAAAATGGACTGCTTTTTTAAGCCTGAGTTAATGCAAGAGACCACAAAACAACAACAAAATACCTAGTGAAAAAAACAGTTGTATTCCCTTGATAGTTTCTTGAGTCTTTGATGAAACTACAGCCCTATGTGAGAAAGTGTTCCAGTTCACAGATATGTTCTCTTTCTCGTTGATGTTGCAATAAATCCTAATTAAAAACAGTAACAAAAATGAAAACATGAAATCTGCAGTTTCAAGTAAAAGCCAAGAAAGACACTAAATGCTTGAATTTCCACCTTCTAATGATGTTAGGGAGGGAAAATAGGCCTCAGAAGAGAAGTAACAGTTGCAGAACTGCTGCCAATACACAAGGCAAATAAATAAAGGAACGTGGGGACAAATGTTTTTGCAGGGCTTTTGTGACTGGGCAAGAGGTAATGGTTTTAAACCATGTGGTAGGTTCAGAGTAGATACAAGGAGGATTTGTTTACCTCCTGAATAAACAAATGAAGCTGGTGAAACACTGGCACAGGTGGCACAGAGAGGTGCTGGATGCCTCATTCCTGGAAACATTCAAGGTCAGGATAGACAGAGCTCTGAGCAGCCTGATCTACTTGGAGATGTCCCTGTTCACTGCAGGGATTTGGACAAGATGCTTTGGAGATCCCTTCCAACACAAACCATTCTGTGATTCTATGAATATTCTGGGTTTGGGCTTAACTTACAGTCACCATGTTAAAAGTAAACACAACTTGCAAGTTGCCGCTAGTCCTTTGGAGCTATCTCCATACATTTATGTATATGCAGTATAGAAACTGTCATTTTCAAGCAATCAGAACTGAAGGAAGTAGCAAAAAAGAAGACAGGCTAAGAGATCTTAATGCCAGTACACAGTTAATACCTGAAAAAAAAAAATACAATGAACCAGGGAAAAATATTCTTGCCTTTAGTATTTGGGGAATTTTCTCTAGTTTAGTAATTTGCATTAAGACTTCTCGTCCTCTACCAAGTTCCAGCATGGTTTATTTAACAATTTGTTTGAAAAAAATTAACACAAAAAGGATTCTGTGGAGTTGAGTGGTAACATTCACATTTGGTAACATTGCCAAGAAAAATCCAATTGGAAAAATAACAATTATTTGCTTGTACAAGACTTGCAGAAGGCCAGAACACCGATACAAAACCCGTCACAGTTTATTATGTATTATAACAGAAATGACACTATTGCCCTCTCTTGAGTTTGAAAACTTGACATGCATAAATTTATGCTGAAAAAAATTACTGTCAGTTTTCAATTATATCTATATAAAACTAGTTCCCTATTAGGGGACAACAGGCAACAGTTGACTAGGCAACAGTTCTACCTAGAGCCATTTCATACCCCACCTCACAGAAAGGAAGAAAACTACTCACAGTTCACTTTGAAATAAACTCCCTCATTCTAAGCCAAACAATAGGATTTTAACACTTGCAGAAAATCAGGGGACTCAGGAGAGGTACATTAAGAGTTACTCCTTTCCTGGCAAATTATTTGTCATGTTTGCAAACCACTGCCAAATCTAACACTGACAGAAAAAACACTTCAGAACTTCAACATTTTTTAAAGTCTTTCCATTGTTTCAAATATGCTCTTCAAAACAAACAGCATTTAACATCCTTTGCATTATGTTGTCTTTCCCAGGTGACAAACACCCATAATTTAAAAAAAAAGTAAGTATCAACTGCTGTAGCACATGACTATGTACAGTTTTCTGCTAATACAAATGCTAAGATTTAAAATAAAATAGAAGCCCAAATCTATTTAGACAATCAAGCTGTCAGACTAAAAAAATTTAAAAAAATAAAATGCTAGGCATTCACCCAATAGCTCCCACTGACAAAATATTCAGATAGAGATTTTCAGATAGCCTGTAGCACCAAACTATTTGGCAGCTCTATCGGCTCAGCTCTCTGTATAAAGTCAGATTTAAATCAGGGAATAGAAGACTACCACAAATGAGGGATAAACAGTCTACATAGTTTTTCATTCCCCAGTCTAGATCTTCAGAAAGCTAGAATGCAGGCCATCTGAAATAAACAAACCTTAGTTACAAGAAACTAATTTTAGAAGAGAATAGAAAAAATAAATTGTTACGTCTCCTTCTAAAGAAGGATCTACTAGAAAAGCTTGCAAATCTGACCCTAAAAAAAAAGGCCAAGCACTCAGTGCCACATCTGTTAGCTGAGTTCTTCCCTCCTGTGATACAGCTGGATGGGATGAATGCACACAGAAGTTCCAGTTTTCATTTTCACCCCAATACACAATACGAATGAAAATTTAACCACTGAATCCAGATAAACCAAAATGGTTGGTGTTACACAAGGTCAAACAATTTTCACCCCAATCCTCCATTCAATAACTTTGACCCATTAGGCTGGGTTAGAAATCAGGTGCAATACAATCTGCAAGAGCTCTGGAGAAAAGCAGCGTGACGTCTTCACATGAACTGTCAGCCCCACAGAATCCAGCTGCTGTCAAACAGATGATCAACTCTCACACGTTGGAAGAGACTTCCAGAAGTTGCTCAGTCCAACCCTGTGCCCAATAAAAGGCCAAATTCAATGTTCAGTTAAGCTGCTCAGGACTTTGACAAGGAATATCCTGCACATGTCCAAGAAAGGCAGTTCTGCAGCCTTTCACAGCAATGTGTCCCAAGTACCTCACCATGCTAATTATTTATTTTTTTTTTAATCCAGTAAGACATTACCTTGCTGCAACTTGCAACTACTAATTTACCATCCTTTCAACATGTACTTCTGGGAAGACTCTAGCTCCACCTTCTCTGAAGACAACAAACATCATTCCTCAGCCTTCTGCAGGCTGAGCAAACACACCTGGTGCGTGGCAGCCCCTCTCCTGCAGGCCACACCACTGCATCAGTCTCCCTCTGGTACTGAGGAACCCACACCTGGAAGACCAAACCTGCAGCCTGCTAGCTGTGATTTCTCTTCCAATCCAGCAGAACACCGAGCCAAACCCAAAAGGCTTCAGCTTGATCCCGCTGTTGTCCCCCCAGCTGCAGACCAGAGCTAGCACTCTGTGTAATCCAAGCATGAAATTCTTCAAATAACTGATATGATGGGTTTCATGTTATTGATCGGGGTTTTTTGTTTGGTTAGGTTTTTGATAAGTTGGATTTCTGAGATCAGGACAAGGACTTAACTTGCTACATGGAATATCATAAAAATGAAAGGCACAGACCCACCCATTACCTCACTGCCCGATCAGACAGGTGAACAAATAACAGCTTCACAGCAAAACCAACAGCAGACACAGAGCATATCCTCCATTCCCTAGGCCCTCAGCTCCAACACCATGTTAATTTAGTGCCAAAATAATTTTGTTGCTTGCCACGGCAGATTAAGGGAAGTGTTTTTATGAAGATCTATGCAAACATTCTGCAAGGTAAGCATGTGTGGGCGGAAGCGGCATAACTCAGATACGTGAGTTAACTTACAGTGACTCCAGCAGCTGTGCTCTTTTTCAGCTAAGGCAAGAAATTGGGTGTTGGTGATAAACTTTTACCCAGAGCTGTGCAGTTATTAATTTGCCCTGGATCTCAGCACAGGGCCTTTAGCATCACAGACTACTGGCAGTTTCTGAACTGGCAGAAATACCTAAGTAAAATACATTACATATGTGCATTTATAGTTATTTTCTCATTTCTAGTCAATATACACACTGATCTCAGTATGAAAATGATGGAACAATTTGAACTGTACTGAAATCCATTACAGAGGTACAGACTGGAAGAGAAACAAAAATGTGTGGTGGTTTTTTACATCAATTACCTTTCTATATTCACAACAGCAGCTGCATCCACTGCATACTGCCTTTTGTGAATCAACTTTTTTTCAAACCAACCACACACACACATTTTAAATTATAGCACAAGGAGCAGTAAATTGAGAAAACACTGAGAAGAATTTGGTGAAAGAGTAAATGAGGTGATGAAGTAATTTCTTTTTACTACATATAGTCTTAATAAGAAAATGAGATTCAATGTCAATGTTTCATTGTTTGCTATTATTGTCAGATTTTAATGATCTTAGGGTAAACTCAATCTTAGCAATAAGTTTCGGGCTGAGGTGAAGAAAAATTTGCCATCCTGTACTTCTGCTGGCAGAGACACAGAAGACTCCCTGCAGTGAAACAGAAAGAATCAGTTGGATCCCTTCAGTTTTGGGGAGCTCAGGGATGCAGCAGCAACAACTCACAGGAAGAATTTTCATCAGAAGAAGATGCTCTTCTCAACTGTTTCATTTTAACTAAAACAACTGCAGAGGACTCTTCAATTCAGCGTGTGATGGCTTTTATTTGTGGGAGGAGGGAGGGGAATAAAAGGAATTGCTTTGACAAGAGAGCTGCACTGCAAACCACAACCAGGATCATTTTACTTCTCTAGCTACAAAGAGATTACATGCCATGAAGAAAAATCCCATGATCTAACAGCTTCAAGTTATTTTACAAATAATATCACTCTAACCAGTTGCCAGAGAAGATATTTTTGCAGCTGATTTGCTTTGTACATTTCACAGCATTTGATACAGAGTATTCATCATTAAAGTTCTGATGAATGTGGTATCTCATGCCCTGGCTGAGTCTTCCCACGGACAAAGCTGTACTTGGCTCTTGAACTTAATCTAAAGTCGTTATTTATCTCATGTTTGTGATAATATACTGAAGGTAGAGGAAAAAAAAAATTCAACAGTTATGGACTCCTGATTGGCAGAATGATTTACAACCTGAATTAAAAGCGGTGGAAAGAACACAACACCCCAAACAGCACAAAATAACATGCTCAGAATTTCAAATTGAGATGTCCTCCTTAGTTTCTTTTACCTGAAAAGATTTATGAAGCCCCACAGAAATACACAAGACATGCTAATGACCCAGCAGGAACAGTAGGTACCAGCTGATGTTGCTGTAACAACTACAATAAATACTCCACAAAACATTCCGTTCTGAAGTCAACTTGAAACTTTAAATACAAACTCAGCTCTATTATAAAAAGCCTTAATGATATTCTCCTGCAGGTTGGTTTTTTGGGTTTTTTTTTTGTTTTTTAAATGGTGAGAGCTTTGAGAAGTGTGCACTAAGTACCCAACCATTGTTCTGCCAAGGAACAACTGAGTACTGCTGCAGTGCAAACATGACACGGAAATCATACGACCTTTAAAACACATTACTTCAAATCGCTATTTGGTATCTATGGGAAGAGAAGGGAAAACAAGCAAAATACAGAAATCTACACCTCCACGAAAAAAGCAAATATTTATCTAAGATTTACATAATACTGTAAATACAGGTAACAACTTGAAAAATGAGAAGGCAATAAATGCACCAGATAATAACCTTCTAGCTCTCAAGGAAATATCTGAAGCACAATATAATGCTTCCAGAAAGTCCTTATAACCACTGTTACAGCTAAGCAAAATTAAACAGCGCCACAAGGATTTCTGATCTCTAAAAATAGTCCAAAACCAAGTTCTTTGCTAGTAAGTTCTCATGCTTACTGGAAGCCAAGGCACAGCCCCGAAGCGCTGCGGCGGAGGCCCGGGCCCGGCGGTGCCCGTGAGGCGAGCCCCTCGCGGCGCGGGCGCGGCGGCGGCGCTGGAATGCGGGGCCCGTAACCCGAGCCGCACCGCCCCGCCTCCCGCACGGCCGCGCTCGCACACACGGAACCTCAAAATGGCATCCCGGCACGGCCTCCCCGGGAGCCGCGCCGCGCCAAACTATCCTCAAATAGGCAGGAAAAGCCTTTCCTCGGGCTCCGGCGTTTCCGCCGCCTGCCCGGCCGCGTCCCCTCGCTGCGGCAGCCGAGGGGAACCAGTGCCCCGCTCCGGGAAGCGCCGCTGCCCTGCCAGGCAGGCCTCCCTCCTTCGGGCCACCTCTGCCCTGGCTCCACACTCACCCGAGGTGCGCTACCCTCAGACACGAACCCGTCTTACTCAGAAACAAGGAACCGGTAAGAACTCGTCCATTGCAAAGGCCTCGCATCTCCAAACCAGTGCATTCATGTAGATCCAACGAGATAGATTTCTGGAATGATGTGAATTGTCCCTCTCGAATGAAAGGGACAATTTTGTTATGAATTCACTTAACTTTCCAGACTATAGGCACATAGTTTATTTGGAATAGAACAACATTGCAATGTCTTAAGTTTCCGGTCCATTACGTACAAGCAGTTACCCCTCAACAGAAGTGTGAGATGATCTTACAGATAAACTGTCTCCATCTATTTTCTCCAAAACCGAGTAGTTTTGTACCATGAAAAAAGGCTGTTGCAGTTTGGAATAAGTATTTTGCTGTAAACAAAACAGACAATAATTTTGAACATACTGAAATTATAAGATACCATTATGCTACCAGATAAGAGAGACTTGGAAAAAATAATCATTCCAGTGACAGTGCATGTAAGAAAAGAATAACCTGATAATTTTTCTAGCCATAGTAATTTTACTCATTAAGCACACTTCCAAATGTTCTATCAGGAGCTGAGAAAAAAGCCCTCCATGTATTTCAGGAGGGTGCAAGTCTTTGGGCCATCAGTGTGGAACCAGGAGCTCACACTGACTCTCTGGTACCACTCCCATAGGAGGTGCTTTTTATTTTTTCTACTGTATCTACTATATTTTTGTACTGTATCTGACACTGCAGAGAACTGCTAAGGGGTAATTCTGCAACTCTACCAAGAGGAGACCTTTGGTCCCTGCACACTGGATAGGTAGAGTCCCTCTGTTCATGTAACAAAACACCTCACAAGCAATAGACTGCCAGAAACTCTTTGCTGTTACAAAGTTCTAGGCCTGGATCTTAAGTCAAAACCAGAAATTCAGAGCTCAATGACTTTTACACAGGATTCCTTCACTCACATATTTTCCCCTGTATTGGTTCACAATGACAAAATAGGAAAGAATTAAAAATGCTAAGAGAATTGACCTAAAGCACTGTCTTAACAGTAAATCCTTAGAATCTAGTGAGGAATGCCAAATACCACTATGATGAGAGCTTCCAAAAGACTTTAAATCTGAAAAAAACCCGCAAAAACTAGAGTAGGCAGGATGATGAAAATAATCACTCACTGATATACACCTATCAAAAATCCCCACTATCCATAAATGTTATTGCAGGTCAAGGATCAGAAGCACTAACAACTGGCTATCTCTATAATTCTAGGCAAAGTAAGCATAAAATTGATTATTTTTTGTTTGTTATGTATGAGAACAAAAACCCTACTCAGGTGCCATTGTTACAGAATATAAGCACTTTAAACAAAGACTTATATTTGCAAGACCTCTTTTTACAGAAGGCAAAATATGGTCAGTTTTGCTTCTGTGTATCATACATGATAGTATTTTGTCTCTCAGCTTATGTAAAACTCAGACTTTTAAATTTTTTCCCAAAGGAACCTCTTCTGTTAGCATTCTACAGAATTTTATTTCCAATTTTTAATTTCTATCAGATAATCAAAATTGGAAGTATCTTCTATTTTAACCAGAATTTCTCTTATTAACCTAAGGTAACAGAAAATGTCATACATATAATAATAATAATAAACAGCTATTTTTATTTTAAAATATATTTAATAATGCTTACTCACTGGAATAAAATTTATTCAAATTGTTGGTTAGCAGTGGAAGAGCAAGTATGTTTACACATTAGAATTGAAGCTCAAAACACCATAACATGATTACCTGACAGCTATTAAATGCCCTGCAAGAAGTTATTAGTGTTGATTCTCTTTCAGAAGGCCAATATAACAGTTCCACCCTTAGCATCCTCCCTGCAGTTTTACTTTGTTGTGTTTTTTTTTAACATAAACTTTCCCATCACTCCCACAGGTCGTGTTTTGGTCTCAAGACCTATTATTGGGATATTTCACACAACTACATATAAAGAAAATTAAGCCAGTGCTAAAACTACAAAGTAAACCTAAAGGTTTCAACAAGGGTTAAGCCCACTGTGCTAAAAATAACAAGAGGTAAACATATTTTACCAAGGATTCTGTTTTCCAAAAGAGTGGACAGAAAACGCCACTGTGATGTTTTACAAGGACATTCACAAATACCTTCAAGTACTTCAGCACAAGTTTCATGCCAGCAAAGATTAGAAGCAGTCACTGTGGGAGGGAGAGGGAACCAAGGAGAAAAACCAAAACAAAACCAACCAAAAATCCAAACTCACACTGCCATTGCAAATCAATTTTAACAAATGAAAAGCAGTGTCAGGAAATATACCTGCTTATAACAGTTTCAATATTTCCACAGTCACAATCTTTGAAAACTACAGACCACATATCACAGAAACACACATACAGGGTGAAAGGGTGGTGAAGGGGACACAAAGATTATAGAAAGTACTCTTGGAAAGCACTTTGGAAGTGGAAAATGTCCTTTAATGTCTTTTTCTACTTCTCTGGGGTGCATGAGTAACGCAGAGCCTGACAGGTGTGTCATTCTAAACAAAATGTCCTTTTGAGCACACTTTCCTATGAGAAATGTGACTATGAATATTACTAGCTGTTCTAGCAAGTGCCACTTTATTCACTGATCTCTAACATACCATGGACAAGCAGTCCCACTGAGCTGTAACTGAATGCTGTGTGCCTGGCCAAAGGAAACTGTACCAGTCACTGCTTCCAGAAGAGAATCTTCTGAAAGATGTATCCAAATTAATGGTTTTAATAAATTTATTTTTTTAAAAAATAAAATTAGAAAAAAATTTTAGAAACTTGCATTCTAACTTAAAAACTCAACAGGTATTGGCAAATTGCTTTGTATGAGACTAAAATACTTCCTAGTATATCTTCTAAAAGCACAAATTCTGGATGACACTATTTCCTCTGATGAGGAAACTCAGCACAGAAGAATAGCACTTGTCAAATCCAGCACTTTCAAAAAACAAGTGAATTTGCAACAAGCAGTTTAAGCAGAATCTGGTTTTTATTACAATGTAATGGGTTCCGTAGGTGGAAGAGTGTGGACTGCAGACATACTAATATATAAACACGAGTCTGCATCAGTACTCCTATGAGCTTGTCAGACATTTCAACACTGTATTTTTAGATTATTCTTTCATACCAACTGCACTGTTACAGTGGCATTTAATTCCATTATGTTCATTGTCAAAAAGATAATCTGTTTCAACTACAGCACTTCTTTGAAAAAATACATTTTTAGAGACTGTATTTAATTCTCAGTTATATTTCTCCAGTCATAGCCATGAGCCAGCTTAGTGTAATACAGAAAAGAGCACCCACATTTCACTTTCTAGATAGATGCTGTGTCACTTCACCCTCCTTTTGACTAACTCTGTAAAAATCCTTGGATTTGGGAATAGATCACATGTTATATCTGAGCCTGCTATATAAAGATTTTATTGTGCTTTCTCTCTGTTCTAATAAAGCCTGGTTTAATGAAGAGAACAGAAGAAAAAACTTGGCTGAATTGATCTACTCTGCCCTGGTAGTGATGCCAAACACACAACTATGATATTTCTAGTTCTTAAAACTCAAGTGATTCTTTCATCTCAAATTTTTTTCTTCATTCAGGGGAAAAAAAAGAAGGCATAACACAGCAAACAAATTGCATTATGAGTAACAGACATAGGTTTTCTATCAGAATACCTATGGTTTCTATCATAGGTTTTCTAACAGGCCTGGTTTTCTACTGATTTGTTCTATTTTGGTTTATATCTTTTCCCAGTGTAATTGCTCCAGCTCACTATATATCCTGTATGATTTCACTCTCCCTGTCCCTTAGCAATGGATCCATTTCCCCACTCACACACATAATCCTCTAACCACAGTTGTCTCTCCCTTCCCTCCCACATCCTCTGGTGCCAAACAACATCTTGCTGGCTGGACAGTAAAGTGCACATTGACCTCCCTCTTATCAGGTAGAACAAGTCTACTGAACACTTCTGATTGTAACATCCTCCACCTCTGGGGACATTAACACAGCTCAAGACCTTTGAAACAGAAACAGTGTGACATCCACTTCATAATCTGACTAGACATCTAATCTTGAAGCCTGCTGATACATGAAGCTTGTCTTTGAAGTTTTAGTATTACGAGTTTGCCAAACTCCAAAACCTTACAGACTACATCAGAGGTAGAAAAATTTAAGAGAACTACAAAACAAAGGACTCAGCTGTGAAAGAGCGAAGATGAACGTGGGGATGGGAAAGCAAAGATTCTGACCAACCTGTTTTCACTTTGTAGAGTAAGAATATAGTCAATATACACTAAAAAGTTACATGGGATCACCAACATTCAAGGTAATATAAAAAAAATCCCAAAAAAACCCCAAAAACAGCAACAACAAAAAAAGTCACTCCAAACTGGGTAACATTCCCAAAAAGCAGACTTATCCACAAGCACAATACACTATGATGAAACTGGGCCTGGAAGGGGCACTCTTGTTCTCTACTAACAGTAACACTTGGTCTGCCCCCACATCCGCAGCTAGACTGGCAAGAAGTGAAGCCTACTGAAAAAAAAATTTAAAAAGAAGGCAAAAAAGGGTAATGGGCTCTCAGCCAGTTTAGATTCCTGCAGCATCAGAGCAGTGCCAGCCAGCGCTGCTGCAAAGGAAGAGGGAAGGACGCATCAGGGTGGCATGAATAAGGAGTAGAACTGGCCCTTCGAGTGTACCCGGCTGCTTATCTGCAGCACAGAACTGCCCTCTCCATCTGGCAGTTAATTATTCATCCAGCAGACATCAATGGAAGTCTACCTGGCTACACTGCTCTAGTCCTTAGGAAATTATATGATCAATCTTTCCACACTAAGCAAAATAAAGTACCTGAACAGAAAATGTTTAAGATAAGGCAGATACAAAAAAACATGTTACTTCACGTTTGATGGCAGTTTTGTTAAAGCAAACCTAAAAAACGTGTCAATGAAGGCAGATGGGTGCCAATGCAGCAAAAAAAAAAAGCTGTAGGCGTTACAGACACTACTAAGTGCAACAGCAGAGGAGCTGACGTGCCTGGCTGCGTGTGGGTGTGATAAAAGGCCTCCGAATTCGCCGCCTGCTCTGTGGCAGATGTCTCGCCCAGCACTCTGCCTGTGACACTGCCTGCTATCAGACCGGTCAGGAATTAAGGGAGAACAGTCCTCCCTGGCTTCATCCAGAAACCCAGGGAGTTCCTGATCTACAAGGCACAAGTGACTGCGCTATTGCCATCAGTGCACACATCCGTCAACAAATCCATGTGATTGCCAATCTGCACGGCTCTTTCATCCCCAGCCACGTATTCTCACAGCAACTTTTCAACTGAAATATTTGCTCTGAGGAAGGGTAATGCCCCATTTTACCATCCTTGTAAACCTGCCATTCCCTTACACTGTGGAGAAAAAAATCCAGTGGTGAAACACTATTCATCAGTTTCTTAATTTAATTTAAAGTTTGACAGATTACCATCACCATCTCTCTCTCCATTGTTTTTCTTTCCTTAACTGAAGAGGCCCAAGCCTATTTGTAATGCATCCTATTTGTACTGCTGGAAGAAGGAACAATCAAACCAGAAAAAAAAATATCTTCTCATTTTAATGGGACTGTTGAAATTATGTTACCAAAAAGACATAACCTGCATGTCCATGTATAATGAACTTGTACAGCTGAATAATCACATTTTTAAAATACTTAACTGTATAGAATGCTGCTTCAATATTGGCTTAAATTCATTTAAGCCTGTACTGATTGTAAGAAGGGAAGTGTTGGCCCTCCTCTCCTCTTACTCTTCATAAGGTACCATAGTGAGCTGGTAATATTGAAAACCTAGGGGTTTTAATGCAGTTAGTTTTCAGGTAAATTAGCAAACAAATCCAATCTTTTACTTGGGCACAAGTACAAAATTGCAAGTGGAAACAAAAAAGAGAAGAGAAAAAAAAAATCAACACCATACACAGATAGGTTCAATCTAAAGTAGGAGCTTCAAAACAAAGATGTCTCCAAGTGTTAATACCTCATTTAGAGCCTATTACTGTTTTTGCCTCTGTTTGAATTAAATTACATTGCACTTACTGTACCTCATCCAGTATTTTATCATCCAGGCAGCATTCAATACTGCTCAAGCCAGTTTACAGTACCTGTATCAGCTACAAATTTCACCACCTCGCCATCCACTCCCCCCCTTCCACACTATTTCCAAACACACAGAATAAAACAGCCCTCATCGCTTGCTTCCAGTGAGGCTGTTACCACCTCTCTGCCACAGGGGTACCTACCCAGTTCTTCCTGGGAGCCCAGAGCCAGCCAGGGCCTTCCAGATGTGTCTCACCAGTGCTGAGCTGAAGGGCATCATCACCTCCCCACGCTTGCCCACAGCACTCACCCTTGGACAGCGCAGGAGGCACCTCCCGCAGTGCAGGGCTTTGCACTTCCCTTTGTGGAGCTTCATGAGGTTCCTCTCTAGTCCATCCAGGTCCCTGCAAGGGGCTGTGCAAGCACCCACCAAACACTCCCCCCAGTTCTGTATTGCCCACAAACTTCTGAGGGTGTGCTCTGCCCCATTATATGTGAATGTTCACTTGGTTGCACTGTACTGGAAATCCAGCTTGATCCCGGGGTCACACTGCTAGTCACAGGTCCCTAGCTGGACTTTGTGCTGCTGATCACAACTCCTTGAATTCATCACAACTCCTGGTAGCTCATCCAATTTTCAGTCTGTATCACTGTCCCTTTGTCCTGTCTGTACTTCCATCACTTTGTTGATGAGAATGTTAAAAGCGACACTGCCACTACCCTAAGGAATTCAAGACAAACAATATCCACTGCTCCCCACTCAATCATGGAGATAACCTCCTGCAGGCACCTACCAACATTGCCCACGCTGACCTGCTGCTAGGCCTGACACACACCTCTCAACTGACTCCTCGTTCACCCAAGAGGAAGAACTTCAGCAATCTCCACAGCACTCCCACAAAAACCCCCACAACACATCCCTCACCATCTCAGCCTGTCCTTCCTGTAGAGCCCATAACCAGCCCTTGCAGCACTCCAGCCATGTCAGCTGTCCCACCCCATCTTGTATCAAAACAAGATGTGATGGCACACATTCTCCAATTCCTCTTGTTTGTGCCCAATCTTTTCCACAACATACGGAAAATAGTGAAACCCAAATTAAATAATCAACTTAGGTTTAATTTTAGAAATTTCACACTGGCTACACTTTGATAGCCTGAAACCTCATTTCACACTATGACAAAGTTATAGATGCTAGAGAGAAAAATCAACAGTGACAGTGGAGTAATAATATATGGATTGACAGATATGGGAAGAGGTGCTTTGCAGTTATATACAGAGCAAGAAGATTAAGAGTTCTGTCACTCCTATCCCAGGTTAGAAGAGAGCTCTGGGCTCCTCTCCCAGGGCTCAGACCCAGCAAGCCTTTCTCACCACACCACTGCTCCTCTGCCCACACTCCCTGTTACCCAAACACAAAGCCCCACTCTGCTCTTTCAAGTGCTTAGGAGACCCTGGGATCTGTATTTACAGCACACCCACAGCTTCTCTTATCAATCAAAGTAACCTGAAGGAGATTTATTTTACCTTCAGTTGGTCCAAGTACACACAGTAAAATCTTCCAGTAAACAATTAGTTCTTCCAAAAGCAGAAACAGTTTGAAATCGAGGTTCAAAATTGCTGAAAACACTGACATTTCTCTTACACAACCTCAAACTTTTAAATTTCGGTGGAAATTCTTTGAAGCAAGAGTCGCTTTGTACAAAGCAAAAAAAAACCAACAAACCATCTTAGGGTCTTTCATTAACTAAATCACCCTTTATATCAGCACTCAAACCAATGCTTTTCTCAAAGCTCTACCATATGTAAATCTTACTACTATCAGGTAACTCTGATGAACACCAACACTGTCAAAAGGTACAAAGACAAAAAAGAACACAAAAGAAAATGCAAAATTACACATTTTTATAACCTGCTTAGTAGCTCAGAGAGACCTTTTCTAACTACAATTGTTTCATGTGCTATGGATATACACTGCAATAGATTTAATGTGCCTTACAGACTTCAGCTAGCTCCTGGTTATTGGGATGTAGGAAGAAGCTTCCACAGAGTGGAATAATTCCAGTTGTCTGCTAGACTGTCTTATGTGTTCCTCTGGAACAATACTGCTGGCCACTGATGAGAGCAAAGCACTTGAAACATTTTCTCACTAGTGCACCCTCCTTTCATAGTTTTAGTTGGTTACTTTTCCTGTAACCAACTTCTCCTCTGAAATTACGTCAGCAGAAATTAAGATATTTATAAAGAACAACCAAGCAAGAAAAATCAGAGAATTTCATTGCAGCAAACAACTATAGACACTACAGATGCTTAAGGACAAAGAAGGAAATTCTTACATCAGCTCTTCCCTCCACCTCTATTGTCCAGGCTCCTAAGACTATTACTGACAGTATTAGAGAGATGTAAATATTATACAACAGTATTTGAAGCTTTGAGAAAAGCTTGAGTAATGCCAGTTCTGAAACAGAACCTCTGGCTAAGGAACGCACAGCTGCTGAGCAGATGTATAATTTCAGCATTTAGATTCCATTATTTCAAGGGGGATTTTTTTTTTTTACTCCATGTTTTCAGATTTTCTATTTCCATCTGGTTTTTGACCTCCCTCAGCTTCGTCCACTCTTCTCTGCTTAGTTCATTACACCAAAATAATTTTCTAAATTAGAAACATCTCTACATTTAAAAACTTGTGAATTTAAAGAGAGGTGGGGGAGTGAAACAGGGCCAGTGGCAGAACAAAAACAGATAGTTCAACAGAGGCTTGGATTTGAATAAAAACTGTCCTGTCTGGGTCGGGTTTGATTTCGCAGTTCCTGGTCTAACCCAAATTGGCGAGCCTCTAATTGCATTCCTTCCATGAAATTTTAAGACCAGGAAACAGAAGAATATCAGCTATAGGGGAATGTTTCTACACTTTGCCAGAGACTTTTGCCATAAACTTCTAAGTAAAACAACACTTCAGGTTTTGATTCTTTTTAGAGTTATGATTAATTATAGCTGTAATTGTAAAAAAAATTAATTCACCATGCACTAAAAGAGCTTTACAAAACATATAAAGATTTGTGCAAACCAGTATGAGTGGTTGTCAGATCAGCTCAATAAAGAATTTATTAATGCAAGAATAGTATAACATTTAAAAAATATATATCAAGATAGTATTGTTTAGAAATATTTCCATTCATCTAAGTCAAGTAGAGGACTACGGCACAGAATACTGTCTGTCTTAAACTTCAGTCTACACTACAAGTTTTAAAGATTAATTATCCCTGGTATACCCACTCATTCAAATGTGACAGATTGGCCATAAAACCTATCCAATTTTCCATTTAGTTTTAGGCTGAGAATAATAATTTGCCTGGGTTGGGAAGGGCACAATCTTTGATCCTAATGAATGGCATACACATCAGAATATTCTACAGGAAACTTTCTATAGAGTATTTTCACAAGAAAAGAAAAGATAAAATTATGAACTAGTAAATGTGGAAGATAAAATTATAAAAATACATCTCTACTTTAGAACAGAAATCACACATTTTTATTCAGTGGGATTTATTGTTTGCTTTGTCTCTAAGAGAGGACTCTTAGAAAAGTCTTTAAAGACTCTTTTTAAAGACTAAAAAACTCTTTAAAGTGAAACTTCACATTTCTTCCATCATCCGGGACATTTCTGCTTAATACTTGGTACCACTACTGAAATTTTCATTACTGCTAAAATCCTTGCCATAACCTGAAGAGAAGATAGATTCAGATAGAGTCAGTGCCCGAAACACCGAGTGAGGAGAATGGCTGCACCTCATTAGCTGGCAGTTCATCCCTGTGCCCTGTCCCAATCTTGTGCTGTAATTAACTCTCAGTTGTCCAAACCTGACAACTGCAAGGCCTGCTCCTCACACAACACTGAGAGGGAAACAGGAGGGTTTCTAAAATCTTCTCCAAGGCATTCTGTTAAAGATCATTTTCTCTTTCATCAAGAAGAACATGCAGCCAGGAAGAGCACATTTTACCCAGCTTTGTGGTCCCCTCACTCACATTTCCAGTCACCAAAGTTCATTGTTTTCTTCTGATAAATCCCTCTTGTTCTCATACTACTCCCCAAGTTCTTTCATTCCCAAATATAAAGGGACAAGTAGATTATACATTTTTCATATTTTCAGTATCCATTATTCCTGCTGAACAATTCCTCCCAACCCTTCTGTTTATGCTTCCTTTTCAAGCCCCCTGCACCCCTGCAAAAACACATGGAACAGTTCCTCTCCCTGAACACAGCACTGTGAATTTCCAACTGAATACAGGGTTGTAAAAGAATGATTAAATCAGAAAATTTTATCTGAGCTTATTCACCACTTCCATATCCCAAACGTTCTGATTCTGAGCACACAATGTGCTCATTTGCACAAATCTCATGAGCAGAGTACTGATTCTCTGAAATCTTTGATGACTTCAGTCCTTCAAAGTCATTTGAGCTCTGTCCATCAATTTCCAGCCAAATTTGGGATCAGGCTCTCACAGAGGAAGTATAAAGGCCTACAAACGGTTCAAGGTGGGATTTTTTTTTAACAAGAAAAGCAAATTTAAATCATTTCAACAGCTGCAACAGTGAAAAGGAAATCGCTTCCACAAACCAGATTATTTCCTGATATCTATCTTGTGAGACTTAGATATTTCTCTAACTTATCCCTGCTACATCTGCGTGTGTTTATCAACAAAAGCATGGCAAGACTGACAGTTTTCTCTTTAAGATGGTGAAGTGAGGGAATACAGACAAAAAGAATTGCTAGTTGCTTCCACATTTTAAATTAATAAAGTTGACTGAAACCACACTACAAAAATTTATGTGAGATCAAATTTTTGTAAAAAGCATTGCTGCTGTTATAATATATGATGCAAATTAAGCTACAATACTGCAGAGCTGAATTAATAATACTGATTTTTTTTTCCCTTTTAATACAAAACAATTAATGACAACTGAATTACATTTAAATGCACTACATTTTCCTCTGTATTTTGGGGAATCCTATTTTGAGGAAAAAATGAGCATGACAGCATTTAACTGCATGTTGCAGGAACACATCCTGTAAACTGCTACTACACAGATTTTTGTCTAATCAAAATCTTTTAAAACATTCAAAGTTCACACCATCACGATACTCAGAGCACTTTCCCCTCCCCGTGAAGAGTCATCTCACCAGTGACAGGGCGGTGATGGCAGGGACAGCTCCATCAGGGCAATCACTTTCACTGTAACTACAGGTGTCACTCAGAGACACCTGACTCAGGTGTCACGCAGAAACTCAGAGCTGTTGACACACCTGACCTTCAATAAGGCTTTGCTGTGGCTTTTCCTTTCCTCCTGCTTATACAACCTATGAATATTATCACAATCATGAACCAGAGTTTATTTTCCTACCCTAATGCTGACTGTCATTAAACAGTACTAAACCTAACCATAACACATAGAATTCCAGTGAAATGGGCTGGCAGCTACAGGACACCCTTTAGAAAAATGGCAAGAAAAACCCCTCTGGATCATATATCTGAAACAGAATGCCTCTATTTCTCACACCATTTGTGTACAGCTGAAACAATGGAGTCATAACCAGAAACCCAAGCAAGGGTTTTGCACTACCACAAGATGAATGAAATTCTTGCTCTTCTCAAATATATGAACCTAAAATGCTTCAGTGTCCAACCTGTTACAATGAATTTCAAAATACATATTGTAGACTAGTGGCATAATTGCTTTGTTTTACTTTGGAGGCAAACAGACACGAAATACACCTAATATGCTCTGTAAATATACCCAGCAAAGTCCCGAGAAGCCAGTTCTCAACAAAGTCCATCCTGGCAAGTTGGCAGCTTGTCCCTTGCTTTGCTGGTCAGTGGTGGGCCAGCTATTTGTTTTATCAAGTTAAACCTCTTGGGCTTTACACACCCCAAATACAATGTACTACACAGATGGTTCTGGACTAAATCCCTCACAAAACAGCTATTCCATAGATCTTCTCAATAAGAGCACTGAGATTGCTAAAACTACATTTTCTGCACAAAAGAATTTAAATGAGGTGACTGTTTCAACCTTTTACCCAGTTCCAAGGATCACCTAGTGTAGTCTCCGTGTTATTCTACAAGGACACAATGTAGCAGGGCAAGTTTTTACATTCACTGTCAGTTTGAAACATTTTAGAGAGTAACTACTCTGTCTAGTTACTTTTGTGCCAGAGAGTAGTGAACCCTCAACAGCTTTCACATCAACCTTTAACAGATTTCAAGAAAACAAGGCAGAAAGCAATCACATTTTGCCTTAAAGCACTAACAATCCTGGAAGGCACAAAAGAGACCGCTTCAACTGAGGCCCATCAGCCCGACTGTGGTGGGACAACTGCAGAGGGTTCTGCAGATCTTGTCCAAGAAAGGGAAAAGTGGAACCAATAAAGCAGCAGTGAAAGGAAAAACTTTTTGTCAGGCACATTCTGTGCCTGCCTCCAAGTCTTGCATTTTCAGAATGCTAGCAAAGGAAACAAGGCTTCAAGTACTCCTTCTGTACTCACATATGACTCTGACAAGATATACTTTTAAATTACCAAGTTCCTTCTGCCATTTATTTACAGATGACAGTAAGATAAATGAAGAAATCCCAGGCACTGAGAATATGCTCTCTTTTTACTAAGGAACCAAGAAATACCTGAGGCTTTCCCAGGCATCCAGATAGGATGAATTTTCTGACAACTGATGCTTGAAATAAGCAAGGACAAACAAACATTTGTAACAGTTTCTCTGATAGATATTGATTGGTCTCCATTCATCTGTGGTTTCCAGCAATTTACCAAAGAAGCTACTTCAGCTCTGTATGTCAGACCTGGTATCCAGCAAAAGCTCACATATCATTTACATACTCCACCATATTCAGTATTTTTAATGTGCATAACAATTTTCACTGTGAGGATATTGCAGAGCAGTGTCCAAAACATTAGGATTTGGGGTCCCACACACTGGCTTTAAGAAAGTCGGTGCTCTAACTACATACTGTTTTAATAAACATGTCTTTAATCAGTGAATTCCAAGTAACACGCTATTTCAGGCTTGCAGTTCACAGAGAGCTTTCTGCTCTGACTTGAACAAAGGCTCAAACAGATAACATCCAGAGGTCCATTTCAAAACTAAATTACTTCACAATTAAGGGAAGGAAATAATTCAGATCCAGCCACATAAACTCTCTGTCGCTGGAAGAGATCAGCCAGCAGGACATACTAAGGACTGGCAGCTCAATCTTGCAGGTGCATGAAGAAGACCCTTCATAAAATTTCAAACCAGATCTCAGAGCCTATCAGGTTGTACCTGTCTATATAAATACATATCAAATACACAGCCCACGCACACACCCCAAAGAAAATGTGATGCATAACCTAAGAAAAAGGTACAAAAGAACAAAAGTGCAAGACCAAACGACAAATACATCATCAGCAAGTTTTATCCAGGCTGCTATAAATGCCTACAACCTGGAGTATTTCTAGCTGTAGACTGTGTAGATAAATTATCTGACTATAAATTGTGCTTATGTTAACTTTTTTATTCCAGGACTAGGTTCTACTGCAAATCAAACAAGACTTTCAATTTGGAGAGTCATCCTTATCTACAAAAGCAGCTTCTCCATCCCTTTAGGTAACAGGCCTGAACAATCCCTAGCGTGCTAACTTGATAAAAGAACTCAAAGATAATTACCTCTAAGCAGAGACCAAAACATGCAAATTCGGAGAGCAATCAATTTACACTGGGAAAAATCGTCATACAACTAGACATAAAGTAACAGGCAACTGCTGAAAGGAAGTACCACAGCTTACGACCATTCCCTGCTGCTGAATTCACTCTTAATTTTACCAAAACAACATCAGTATGGTTGATTGAAAGGTGGTAAAAACCCATATGTGCTTTTGAACGCTGTTCAATAGATTTTGTAATCAGCTATGAAAACCGCGTACATAATCCGTCCTCAACAGCACAATCTTTCAAGACTAAAGTACGGACGTTATTTGGGGTTATTATTTCTTCAGACTTTTTTTGTTTGACATCGTTGAACTGCAAAAACCGATTTGGAAAGCCGGCGTCCAGCTTTGTTCAAGGCTCGCACAAAAGGAGGGCGAAGCACCTTATTCCTCGTACCCTTCCCACGACGACGGGCGCTGCCGCTCGCTCCGGCTGGGGCGGCTCGGCACCGGGCCCGGGATTACAACACCGGGAAGGGAGGCAGGAGGGAGGGAGAGCAGGGCCGGCGAGCGCCGCGCCGGCCCTGCCCACGCAGGGACCCGCGGGCCCCGCGCAGCCCCCGCGGCGCCCCCCCGGCCCGGCCCGGCGGCGGGCAGCGCCCCCAGCGCCGCGGCGGGGCAGGGCGGCCGGGCCGGGGGCGCTCCCCAGGCCCCGAGCAGCCAGACCGGGGTGGGAGGGCCGCCGCCAGCGGCACGGGAGTCCGCCTTCGACGGCGCTGCCCGGGGCCGGCGCAGACCCCGCCGGGCACCGCCCAGGCCGGGCCGCCCGACGGCGGGGAAGGGGCATTGGCGGCGGAGGGAGCGCCCCGCGCACCCCCGGCAGCAGAGGGAGCGCTGCGGGCGCGGCGCTGCCCGGGGCGCCCCGGCTCTCCCCGCCCGGCCGCCCGGCCGAGGCCTCCGCGGCGCGGCCCGCACTCACCGGCGGTGGGGGCTCCTCATCCTCCGCTCGGGGACGGCAGGCGAAGGGGGAGGGGGCCCGCTCCCCGCCGCGCTCCGCGGGCCGTTCCCGGGGCCCCGACGGCTCCGCTGAGACGGGGGCGAAGGCGGGTGCGTGTCGGGCGGGGAGGGCGGGACGGCTCGGCGCAGGCTCCGTGTCCCGGCAGGCGCTCCCGGCGCGTCCCTGCGGGGCGGGGCGGGAGCGAGCCGGATTCCAATCACTGCAGCCGGGCGCGCGCGCGCGGCGGGGGCCCGCGGGGAGGCGGGAGCGCGCCCGCCGCCCCCGCCCGTCCACCAGCACGTGCCGTGGGCGGGAGGGCTGGCGGGGCTCCCCGGGAAGAAAAGTTGGCCGGGAGGAACCAGCCGGGCCTGCTTTTCCTCCCCGGTAGCCCCTCCGCGGGCGGGAGCGCGGGCCGCAGCCTGGGCCAGCTTGTCACTGGGCGCCCGGGCCCCGGCGTTGTCCTGCCCCGCCGCCCAGCAGAGCTTTCCCCGTGAAGAAGCTCCTCTAGGAAAGGGAAGGAAGGTGTGAGGGAAAAAGTGGCCAAGCCGGTGTCATGGAGGCACTGCTGGCCTTGAAGAGGGTCGAGAAGCGGGAAAAGCACAGCTGCGGCTAGATTTGGCTGCAGGGCCGGGAGGCCCCATCCAGATGCCGGTGGGGTTGGTGCCATGGAAAGCGGACAAGCTGCCAGGATTCACGGAGGAGGTGGGATGGAGGGTTACCGTAGCACTTTTGATGGGAGTTCAGGGGGGCTGCGTGTGAGCAGCGAACAGTCAGCGGTGGCAGGCACGTAGGGAGAAACGAGAGACTCGCATGGGCCTTTTGCCTTCGTGGAAAAATAGTTCTGAGAAGGCTGACGTTGCATTGCCGCAGGAGGGATAGGGTTCTATTGCAAAGGACAGCATTGTTTGCTTTTTCCATTTCCTGTATCTATATAAATATGCCCAGTTAGTTAGGTTGGAATACTAACTTCTGCAGTGAGCTGCTCTGCTGATAAGGATGCTGAAGGCCATAATTTGCATTGTTTCTTGTTTCAAAGGTCCTTATCATTAGGACAAAGTGGAAAAGTAATAATTTGTCTGTCTGTGTTCAAGTGGGATCTCCCAGCAGCAGTGCAGAAGGAGCTTCAGTGACAAGTGTTCTGTGCCAGGCAGGTGGCACAGCTCCCACCTGGGCTGCTGTTTTTAATCCTTCACTCAACAATGTGACAGCAGTTGTGCTGCTGGTGTCCTCTCGCCTTTCACCTGTCCTGTCACCTGGTTACTCTGCATCAAGAACTTTTCACACAAAGCCAGCTACAGTGGGAAATGAAGATCACGGTGAAGATTGTACAAACCTACTCAGTTTCCCTTTGCTGTGCACCAAAACACTCTTTAGGCCTTCAGGACACGCCAGTAATTGCTGGTGTGGAGATGCCTGCCCAGATAAACTGTTTCTAGAGAATAACCAGTTGGGAAATAATCTGCCTTATTGGTGCCAAATAGCCACATGTGCATATATTGCGGGAGACATGGGCTTGCTTATTTTGTTGACCTCCCCACAGTGTAGCTCCATTTTTGCATGCTAATATCAGATAGGACTTGTAAATGTTGTGTACTCCACTCCAGAGTTGTGACCTCTGAATGTAAGATGAGAACACTGCCTTTGCATTCTGGCTCACACACGTTTTACCCACAGATTGTTAGATGAATGCTTCACTTCTGTACTATCCTACACAGCAAAACAAAAGAGGAAGTATAACTTCACACCTGTCATCTTCATAGACTCCTTTAAAATGTAGGCAGGTAAAGGCACACCTAATAATTGTATGTGGCCAGATACTGCAGGTCTTGTCTTAATAGACTTTTGGAAAATTTTTTCCGATCACCATCATCCAGAAAAATCTGTCAGTGTCCAAAACAAAGCCAGCCTGCAAGAAAGACAAAATCACAGCTTCCATGCCAAGCAATACAGAACTCCTATGCTTATATTTATAATTTCAAAGGAAAATCTGAGTCTGCTGTTCTTCCACTCTCTGTACTATCAAATCATAGCAGCAGAATAGACACTCAATATGGAATAAGAATGCAACATGCGTGTGTGTGCTCCCAAGCAGAACTAAAGTTGTTAGTGCTAGCATCTCTTCAGTAATAATGTGTGCCAATACAGTCCAGTGCTCGTCAGATGTTAGATATTGATTCTAAGCCAGAATGCATGAATTTAGCAACAGCCACTTGCCTTGAAATGTATTTAACCCTTTTTGTGAAATGGATCAACTCTTTTCATCCAGTTCCTGGTGTGAAAATTTGCACATTGCAGAAATTGCTGTGTCAGCCAGTACTTTTCAAGGCACTTGGGCATTGAAGATACCCACAAGTGAATGTCCCTATCAGGTCAGGAACAGTGTTGCTGAGGATGAAGTTTGTGTTGCTATGGCAAGTAATGCCCATCTCTGCATTACTGAGCGCTGTTAACTCCTTGTCTTAATCACAAAATAAAGTCTGCAAAAGTAAACTACATTATAATAATATTTGGGCTGCAGGACACCAAACTGGATCTTAATCTAAAATGATGAATGATTAAGACCTTAGAAAGTATTCAGATTGTGATGGATGTCTGATGAAACATCCCATGGAAAATACTGGTGTCTTTCAAAGCAGTGCAATACTTATATTTCCAGTATCTCTCCCAGGATAGGTAGAGAGACCTTTTTAAATCAGAAAGTGAACACTTTAGCTGATGGGCTCTTAGAAGGACATAGGGTTTCAGTGAGCTAGTTAGCAGGAGCAGACATCTTACCTGGCGAGGATTTTAGGAATTTGTAAAAACTCAAGACACACCAGGTTTAGTAACACAAAGTATTTATTTTGTTAATTGAGCAACACTCAAAAACCACTGAAGTATGAAAATCAGAAAATAAATGTAAGTTAATTTGCCATCTGGCTGAGATGAGATGTGGAAGTCTAACATAAGATACAGAAGAAGCAGTTCAAAACGGACTGTCATGATGAAGAGAGCTATATTAGAAAAAAAAGAAAAAAGAAAAAAAAGTATAGTCTTCCAGCTGCTTTAGCTGCTTTCATTGTTATTTCCTCTCCAGGAATTTCTTATTAGTTCTTGGAATCACTAGGGAACTACAAACTTGAATATCAAAAGAACAAAGAGGTATATATAGGGAGAAGGTCAGCCATGTGATAGGACTTGATTTTTGTAGATCTGTCTTCCCTTCAGTCTCTGGAATTCAGATGTCTTAAATCTGGGGTCCAAATATATTTTTGAGAACTGTTTGCAATTAGATGAGTATTTCTCTGTTACTGTTATAAAAATAAATATCCCATGTTACATATTAAAAGAATATTGCCCTTCAGCCAGGGACACAATTATTTCACTTAATACGACATGAATTTGGCTTTGTTTTGTTTTCAGAACTATTTTACTTGAAAGCATATTCTTTTGATTATAAATTTATTCAGCTGTTTGTTACTTGCAAAAGTTGTGGATTTTATTAAGTTTTTTAAATGTAAGCAAAACTAATTTAATAAGGCAGAGTCAAATCTATGAAGAAAGGTGTTTTTAAAGAGTTTTTGCTAGTGGATCACCAGTAGTAAAGAGGCAAGCCATGTCCAACCTTGAGTTCAACCAGCCTGGTGTGGAACTGAGTCCAGGGCAGCACTGGAGAGCACTGTGGCAATAATCCAAGGAATAACAGCTCAATGTGCAGAGCATGGGCACAAGGAAACAGAGGTGTTCCCACAGCTCAAGCACTTGGTGTGTTTTGGGGTTACCTGGGGTTCTGCAGGGGATTCTTCCTCAGCCTTGTGCAGGTGGCTGTGGAGGAAGGAGAACACAATGGCTGTACCTGTCCCCAGCAGCTGCAGGGTGGGAGCCGATTCCTCGCTGAACTGAGCTGTGGGGAACTGACACTCCTGCCGTGACAAAGGGCTGCAGCAATGGGAGCACTTTGCTCTGGGAGACATCTTCCCAGTCAAGAACCAAACTTCCTGCTGCTTTTTCTGTTTCTTCTTCCTGTGCCTAGTTGAGCTGTATGGTTTTGTTTTTATGGATTCACATTTACAAAACCCTTGTTGCAGTCTTCTCACTAGGTTGTAATAAACCCTGAAGTAACTCTCCTTTTAAATACAAATTACTTTGTTTTTCTTAAAGCCAGAGCATTAAAAATCTCATCACAGAAAAAGAAAATATTTGTAGGCTCAGCAGAGGCTTCACCAGGGTGCCTCACTCCCATCAGTTTGTTTGGAGAATTAGTAATATGTTTTCCCCTAGATGGATGCACATAAAATCCCAGAAGTCTTCAATTGCTCAGAGAAGATTAAGTATTTAGATTGTAGTGCTGATTTTAAAATTTATGTTCTGAATTATCAGTCAGTGGTGCCAAATGATCTACAAGGAAGTTTGAATTATACTCAGAGAGAAGCTAAATGTTTGTGTTCCTCCACCTTTTGATACAAGAAGTATTAGTTTCTTTGACAAGTTTGAATAATCCTTAGATCCAAACCCACACTGTATTAACAATTCCTCTGTTAAGCCTGATGCTCAGGCTTTGTCCTGAAACTGGAGCAATGCTGAAAGTGGAAATGTTTTTAAAAGCTGCTGTTACACAAGGCAAATTCTTATCAATACAGAAAATTTCTGTCCTGATGTGTATGACAGCTTTGTCCTCACAAGGCATGGATTCAAGTGGATGTGTTTCTGGCAGCTGTAGGAGTGGGTACTGTAGAGATTTACAAAGATGGACATTTATGAGACTGAAAATGCTCTGTTCTTCCAAGCTTGTTAAAATGAAACAGATCTGAAACCTATACAAAAGAAATGAATGAAATAATTTAATCACTTCCTTTTTTCTTCTCAGTCTAAACATATCTTTAAACATGAATAAATTGCTGTTAAATAAGAACAAGTGCAGCAAAATAGTCTCATTCACTTCTTTTTTCATATTCTAGTGAAACCAATATAGGTCTACAAAATAATGAAAGGATATCCTTGTATTTCACCTAAAATGTCTGAAAATATATAATGCAGTTAAAGGCATAGCAATGAAGCTTTTCTCTTAGTCTGTAAGATACCTGGGTATTAACTGAAACTGCAGCTTGAACAAGTTAAACTCATACAGCTAAAAGCAAATCCCGGAAAACAGTATATAACTACCTTTGCTTCCAATAAGAAATTGGCCTGTGTCTGCAAATCTCTTCATTTGGCAGCTACACCTAATACAGTTTAAACTCTCACTGACATCAGCAAAAAATTACCTGATTAGAGATGCAGGATTGGATCTAAGATAATAGCATATTAAAAATCCACTATGGATTCAAAAGCTACTAATGGAAATTAAATCCCTGAGAATATAAAATGTTCCAAGCAGTTGAACAGTTTCCATTGTACATACTCAGAATGCTAAAGAATAGCAGCTATTGCATGTGTGACCATCAGGAAACACAGCTGTGCTTCTTTTGTGTTACAATTAATTACTTCCGTTGTATATAAAATTGAAAGTATTGGTACTCTGGGGCGGAAAAAGGATATCCTGATACACTGCTCCTATTTCCTTACCAAGGCCTATTACTGAATGTTTCACCATTAATTCACTTACAATGAATTACCCTGCAAGGAATGAAGGAAGGGTTGATTGGGTGGTTAATTGTTATGCTAAAAGCTACTTTTTTCTTTGGATTTTCACTCTCCTACGTTTTTATCTCATTTTACTACTTTTGCATGTTCCCTCTTTGATAGTAATTGTTCACTTTTAAGTAGTTGCACTTAATAATGAAGGTCTAAAATAAACATTTACTTAACTATCTTTTGACTTAAAGATTGTTCTATTAATATTTTTTAAGTTACAAGATCAGAGAAAGCACAATCTTTCTCACTGTCTTTTAAAGAAATGAACAAAATCATCTCAACTGAAGTATTTGTGGCCAGGTTCTCTGAAGCTGGCACACAGAGATGCAATTTATATTTTTCTGTGCCAGTGAATTTCCCTAAGCTGGAGGGGGAATGAAGATTCTTACCCAGAGTTAGGGAGGAGTAGTAACAGCCCTCTGTTATGCTTTTTTTTTTTTTTTTTTTGTGAGAATTGCATAGGAGCAAGAACTGGTTGAAGTTATACTAAATAGGCAAATATGGAGCCTAAGGATATACACTAACCCCAAACGTTAATATTTACTTTTTAATAACTGACTTTCTTTTTAGAGAACTTTTAAACAGAGAGCAGCTTCTGTGACTGCTTAGGAAGTCAACAAAGTCTCCAACAACCATCAACCATGTAAGTCTATAAAAGGTGGATAACGTGTTCTCTATTTGTCTCTGAGAATTTAATCTCTCAGGATGTGTCTCCTGTCCTAGAAGTCTGATAGTGTTACCACCAGACTGTTCCAAATCTATTCTAGAATGTCAAACACAAAGCTGAGTAAGTTACATGTGGAAAACATGGAATCCTTCAATGTGAGAATAAGTAAATTTTGCCAAATGAGCTAAAACCTTTTCAAGTTTGAATTCAGACTGGTGTCAGGATGCTGTAACAGAAGAATGGCAGCTCAGAAGAGCTCCCATTCCAGAAACTGCTTTACATAATAAAAATGGCAGAAAATCACCATCCATGAAACAGCCCTGTTGTCCTTTTGCTGCCGCAGCTGGCACTGGGAATACAATCTCAAAGGCAAACTGTGCCCTGCCATTATTTGATAACCACACAGTTTAGATTCAGGTATGCCCTGAGGCCACAGCTAGAACCAGAATCCTTGACTAGCACTCTGGATTTCTTGCAAGGGCTTTTTGGCCAGAAGTAGATGCCGTGTGGTGCACATGCAATAAAGCAGAAACTTTCAATTAGTGTCATCTATATAGTGTATCCACAATAAATCTCAGGAAGTCTGGTATTTGCAGGATGCAGTGGGCTGAACACACTCACATGAGCAGCGCAGCCCACTCTGTCACCTTTTACCCCACAGCTTACAGGTTTGTGTAAGGAAAAGGAACTCTGCTCAGGCTTCTCCATATGCATTAATCACAGGGAAATTTACAGTATCTTTGGAATCAGTACAGGGAAAAAATTTGCAGGAAGAAAATCTGTCAAGGAATGTGCAGGGGACAGCAGAAGAATATTTTGTTGTGAAAGAATAATACCTGGTCTTTGTTTATAATGTACAAATAAAAATTTTATTCCTGAAATCCTATTTTTTATGTGAAGCCAGATTTTCGGAAAGTGTGCCCTTTTCTTCTGCTTCCACATCTCCTGTGTTATCAGAATTGTGGAGTTGTTACTTCGTAAAGCACAAACACCTAACAGATAACAAAACCCAGGTCTTGAGGTGCACTCAGATTTGTGCATTATTCTTAAGCTATATTCAGTAAATGGACTATATGATAACAATTTAGGCTCACATAAAGCAGGTATGAAACACATCCATTTGAAGGATATCAGAATCTCAGTTCTGAGTGTTTTAATCCACATATATGTCCACACATGCATATAGGAATGCTTGCATTAGTCAACATGAAGATTTCTTTAAATGAAACTAAACCTCGATCCCAGCATTATTTTCCTGTCTACATATGATTAGATCTTAAAATAATTTAAACAATGTAAATCATTCTTTTGTTTTGAAATGAGATCTTTAATTAAGGCTATAGGTTTTTATTAAACCTCCTAAAAATCCAAAACATCCTCTTTAATGTACCATGAGAATAAAACAATCTAGAACAGCGAGTTTTCTGGCTTCAGTGTAGCAAGCAGCATTCATTCCACAAGCACTGGAAGAATCATCACCTTCATTCAGTTCAAGGCTATATTTTTATCTATATCTTCTAATTAAAAGAAAATTAAATCTCAACTCTTTTTCAGTAACAGTATGCACAGTAAAACTAAGTCAAAGCAGAAGAATTTCTGTAACATTTTTGTCATTAATGAAAATAATCTGATTTCTAAAGTAGTAAGATTAGAAAATACTTTTGTAGTAGAGGCAGATTTATTAATGATACTTTATGCATACTAATTTATTATTCCTGAACAGTTGTAATCTGGAAACTTTTAAAGGAAAAATGTTTTGTTCAAAAGTTTAGCTTTGTTAAAAAAAATCCCTTCTTGTCTTTATTACAGAGAAGATTCTTGTGACTCAGCCTGACAGTCCTTATTAGTACAACACACATTTGTTAGTGTTTTCCTTTGATGTAATCTTCCTAAGAGGAGGAGGAACTGTGTTTTAACAGCTATTCAAGGGTACATTTCATAGGAACACAGCACAGAATTTATGCCTGAATATAGACTGAATCTCATCCACAACTCTGATTTGCCTGGGAGAACAAAGCATTTCATTGTGTATTCAATAATGATTTCAGCAATCTTATTCACACATTCCTTCCTTTCTTAATCAACAGAAACGGGCTGAATTCAAGATGCATGATTGGGGTAGGAGGGGGATACAATGCCAAAGCCTATACTTTTGAAATCACCATTTTCTTCAGAGCAATAATCTCTCTTTAAGAATCTCTGTTAAGAATCCCTTAATGCAACACTTGTCAAGCCTTTTGCACCATGTCCTTTCCTAATGAACTTTGCTCTATTCACTTTTTCCACCCTGTCAGCTGGCATGGTGCTCTGCTTATGCCTCTATTGCTTCCAGTTCCAACAACTGAACTCTCCAGGGATCACAGTGCACAGTTTAGGGAGCACTGTCTTGTGCAAAGGTTAAAGGTCAGAACAGACAATCTGAAAACCAGCAATTTTATCTGACAAAATATTGTATACACTCTGGGCATTCTTTTCAATTGCCTATTTTCCTTATGCACACTGTAAACAGAAATCAGGGCTGAAAAATAAAATCAAAAGTGCATAAAGTTGTGATTCCTGATGCTGTACTTGGTAATGGCATCTAAATCCAAGTCTGTCCATTTATCATCTAACTTCTTAATTATGTTTAGTATACTTAGTTGTATCTCTAAAATGCCTGCATTTCTGAGGGATGTACAAAATGGCTGTTTTTGTAAAAGACACTGTTGTATGAAGTCATCCTTTCATTTCTACATATTTCTTGGCACTAGAGCTCAATGAGGGTGTTTAAAACATTTTGTATATTTTAAGTAATTTTTGCTAAGAAATGGAGGAACACCTACCTGAACTTATGTAGTCAAACTTTGTTTGCAGGTGTGTCAATGTAACTGAAGACAGAATTTACCCACTCCTTACAAAATTACTATAAACAGTATTTGTTGACACAATAAGGTCTGGGACTATACAGGTCTTGCTAAGTTACAACATGTACTGTTAGCAGACTGCATCTTTTAAGCATACTAATATTTGTTTAAAGCAGTGTTATTTGGTCAATAAAATATTCAAGACTGATATACAATAAAGTTGAAACCAATGCTTTTAATTTTTATTTTCAGGTCTGAAGTAGAGAGTACAAGCTTGAGTATGCTTTCTTACTGATATTACATGGCTAAAAGCTGTCAGCTGTTCACATGGCATATTAATAAATATACCCAAATCATTAAGTTTAAACTGTATTTGCACATTGCTTTTATTACTATACTGTTTTATTCATGTTGGCACAGATAATCCATGCAACATAATTACTCACATCTCATAAACCACCAGACATTCTGTTCTGAAATAACTAGCAACTTAGGAAAAAATATCTATCTAAAAGCAAGGGCACTTGTGGCATCAAGTCAACATGTCAAAATATTATAAAACCTAGACTTCTAATATATGATCACTGCAGGCAATAAATCACTCAGTTTCAAATTTTGATGTTTATAAATACTAAACAAATTAATATCCACTACCAAGAGACAAATATTGCAAACAAACATTAGTGTGCCCAGCATTAGACACTAATGAGTGTGTTCAGTGCTGTGGACTTTCACATTATTAAACATAAATACAAGTAATCTTCAGCAAAACATTTCACCCAAAGTACTGACCACTGAAGGACCAATGGAAAATATTTTTCCTTGTTTTGAATTGATTTTAGAATTGTGTAATGTGTGAATCTAATATAGTAAAAACGAATGAAAAAAAAGTCCTAAGACTGTTTTATTTTGTCCAGATAATAAAAGTAGCCTTCTTTGGAAACATTTAATTTGCCCTGTTCTGCAAAAAAGAACACCAAAAGAGAGAAAAGAATTAAAAAAGCTTTTGAATCCTTTGACTGAAAAGTTACTGAACACTTTTTAGTTAGACAAAAGACTGATCTTTTTAATTGATCATTCAGAGGTACAGTATCTTTGATTTATTGGGTAAAACCTCACATTAATTAGAATTAAAAGAAATATTCAAAAGAACTTAGGACTTATCCCAGGCATTTCTTACAAGACATAAAACATAATCAAGTACACATTATTCATCTTGCATATTTTTGTACATTATTTTCAGTGATAGTTAAAAGGCCATTTTCTGAATTTAGAGATATATATATTATTATATATATATATTTGCATTTTACCCTCTTCCTATCACAAAAGTGACGTAGCAGAAGAGTATCAGCAGTTATGTGGTATTCTACCCCTGTGAAAGTTAAAATGCTACATTATTATTCACAAATTTCTGGTTCAGATATGTGCAAAAATTATATCCTAATATAGATATCAAGGGCGGGTACGTGGATTCCCTGTTTTTGGACCACATTACGAAGCAGCACAAGTCATAACAGGAAAATTTTATTACATGATAATCCTCAGGGTATCTCTGTTCTTCATGCAGAGATATCACCGTAGCTCATATAGTGCTATGTAAACTCGCCTTAATCTCGCTCAGGCACCAGCTGGAGGCAGGGCATGCAGCGCAGCTTCTCTGCCCAAGGAAATCTTCAGGCCTCTCTCAAGCCAGCACGGCTCCCACTGAGGTCTGCGCTGCTGCGCCCGCTGCAAGCCAGCTCAGCCCTGCTTACATACCCTGCGTTCTCTTTCCTGCAGTCCAGGCTTCAGATTTACCGGATTGTATCCTTGCTCACCCCTCTGTACGTATTCAAACCACCTCTCTGGGCTATCGGGAGCTACTTCTACCCTAATTTCTTACTTGGAGCCCTCTCCCTGACTGTGGTGAGTCATCCTGGCTGCCCCCCACCCCACCCCTACTCTGACATGCCGGCTTGGTGAAACCGGCCTGACTTGGCTGCTCCTCCCCTCCAAGCCCAGCCTCAGGACGGGCTTCCCGTGTCCTCAGTGCCTCATCTTTCCCCACTCAGGGAGGCCCGCAGAGCCCCTGCATTCCGGCTGTCTCAGGTTCTCTCCCCGGTGAGATGGCAGCCTCCCCTCCCCTCCCCTCCGGGCAGGCCCCGATTCCCACACCCCGCCCCACGCCGGGAACTCCGGGCTGGCCCGGGCCGCCTCAGCTGCCACTTCTGCCCTACCCAGGGACCTGGAGGAAGCTCAGCCCCAGCCGTGCTGCCTGCCAGCGGCTTCCCAGACTGTACTCCTCCCTAAGCTGCAGCCCGACATCCCTGGGCAGATCCTAAAATGATTTATCCTTCGTGCTGCCACGGAGAGGAGTCTTACAGGGACACGGAGGGGGAAGGTGGAGGGGAGAATGAGACACACATATAAACACATGCAGATCAGAGGGGAAAGACCCCGTGAAATTCTCCTGAGGCATCATCACAAGCCCTTCCCATGGAGCCTGACTCCCTGTTCTGATGTTGCAGCCAGAGATTAGTCCGTGTCAGTGGCCAACACTGACACAAATCTACCTAAAGAATATCTTCGATGCATTCTCAGGAGAGAGTATGCTGATGTGAATTCTCTCAAAGAACAATTAATAATAAACAGCATTTTGTCAAATGGCACTGAAAAATGAAAAGGAAATGTAGAATTTTCTCACTTGTGTGAATATGTATTTAATGAAGTCAAATAGGAGTGGAAAAATATTTAACTTCCATAATTATGATTTATTCCTCTGGAGAATATTATGAGCCAGATTTTTGGATTTTATAATCTGTGGGACCGTATTCACACCAGCCCAGCACCAACTGAAAACAGAAAATTTGCTTACTTTTAGAAAAAAAGAAAAAAGAAAAAAAAAAAAAAGAAAGGAAAAAAAAGGCTTAGTGTATAATGTACTAGTATTTTAGAATAATTCATGCATACAAAAATCTGACCCTGTAGCAATGGAGATCAGATCACTGCTAAGATCAGTGAAAACTAAGATACCTACTGAATAAATACAAGTCATACATGTCAAAACTGCCACAGGCAGTTCACGCTGTTATTTTTGCCCAAGATGCAGACTGCCTGCAGCTAACTTAACTCTTATATTAGAACTCCAAATTTCATTTAATCCTCCCCCAAGCTTTGGATAGTTTTTCATCGCTTAAAAGATGCACAAATGAAATGGGCATTACCCATGGGAGGGACAAGACAGACAATGTTATGTAATTTTTTGCTACTCAGAACAAAAGGTAAAATAGGTGCAGATGGCACCAGCATGTGGCCCACAGAAAGCATCCTCAGCCTCAGAAGTACTAATTCAAAACTGTCAGTACTGCAAGCTGTCAACACACACATCATAATTCTCACTTAAATGAGTTAATAAAGCTTGAATGGTGATCAGACTTTCCATCTTAACTCCATCAGACAGAACTGCTGTCTCCAATATAAAAGTCATTGATATTCAAAAATTCAAAAGTATTATCAGTACTACAGGTATTGCTCATTTGAAAGAAAGAGTTTTATAAAGAACTGTTTGACTAACTTGAAAGTTATTCTCAAACTATTAGGATAGATGCCTGTATGGTTATTAGAAAAGATGACTGTATGGTTATCCTCACTGTTAGAACATAGCTACTGCTTTCCAATGGCAAATACTGCTACAATTCATGATGTGTTGCATTTAAATTAAGGAAAGGAATAGAATATGTGCCTGCTGCCTTAAGAATTTTTGATCAACATTCATTCACTTTAGGAAAAAAAAAAAGCCTTTTTCCTAATTATGTGGGATAGAGTAGGGAATTTTTGCAGGCTATTTCCCACAACCTAGCTGTGCTGGATGGCTGTGTTTCTTCTGACCTTCACTGGTGTGAAGGTCCAGACGTAGGTTCCTACCTCCCTCTGATATCAGTGGGAATTAGAAACCAAAGCAAGATTGAATCTCCTTTTCTGTGGGAGGAAAGGAAAACTGGTTTTGAATTAAAAGTTGGCCTTTCCAGCCAGCTCTATTCCATTCAATGTAAGAACAATTCAGAGAAAGCCAGTTGTCCTTTTCCATTATGATTTGAGAGTGAATTATCTACTGTGCACATAAGAAGCCAAGTGCACTAGCAAGGCTGACCCAACCATTTTATTTTCAAACTGTTATGGATTGTCACCTAGGCTTCCCAGCTACATATGAATCCAAGGAAGACTTGTTATTTGGAAAGAATCTAAAATACCTGGTGCTATGAGGTAGCACCACAACATAATGTTTTTCCTAGAGGAAGCCCTAATCTATTTTATTTCCCTTTGAAAGCTATGGCCTTTGGTTCTACAGATGACTGTACATATGGCACTTACTCATTATTGCTGTGAAAGAAAAATTACTTAATACAGAAGTATTTTTCCAGTTGTTTTTAAACACCAGTGTGTGGTCTAAGCAGTAAAACTGCTGTGGGTAGTTAGCTTAAAACTATATTTGCACATTACTTTTTATATTAAGGTATTTAGTTAATTTCAATATTTCTGCCATCTGTTGCTCTAATAATGGACTAGTTCATTAGTTCATTTGGTTTTGACTGTTCATTCAATAGGTTTTTGTATGAACTTTGTAAAAAGCACATTCTGCATGTATGAAAGAGGATAAAGTTAAACTTGAGAAGTACCAACTTCTAGCTTTTACCGAGAGAAATGCTAGCCACGGTTATCAACTTTATGATTGCCCAGTTAGTCATCTGTTTTACCCCAGCATTACTGACTACCAACTCTTCTTTTAAACATTGATGGCATGGGCATGCTTCTTGCACAGTGGCTTGTCCTTCTTGGAGTAGAATGGCTGACCTTCCAAATTCACATGGCAGACCTAAAATCAATAATAAATGCAATCAGGAATAATTAAGGAAAAAGGGATAAAGATGTGACTATCAGTTTCAGCTGTACTGCTCTTCTGCCTATGCATTTCTTTGGTGATCTTTAGGAATCATGGATTGATTTGCTGTTGATTTAACCCACTGAAGGAAATAAAGTTAGGTCCTTAAAAAGAACCCCACAGTGAGAATTGCATATTAACAACATATAATAAAACTATCACTCCCACAGAAAACAGGGTAGCTAAGGCAAATGAACAAGCAAAAAAGAAACATGAAATATTCAGAGAAAGTATCTTTATAAGTGATCAATATTTATAAGTGATTAAGAGCTGTTAGCTTGTGAAGGAAACTTGCTTAATGTTCCATGTTGGAACTTCCAAAATATTTAAGTTTTCACAAGACACATTTTTGCAAAGCTAGTTTAGCTTCAGATATTTATAAACATTTCTGTACTTTCAACTATTCTACCTAAATTTTAGACTTAAACAAGCATTAGAAATTGTCACTGTTGGTTTGGTGTTGCCAACATACTATTTTTAGCTGATTAGAGATTCTAGATGTTATTACTTTTGGAATAATATGTTGCAGATCTGCACAGTGGTATTAGAACCAGATGAAAGTACTGTTTATCACACGGATTTTTCTGCTTTGTGTGCAGTGTGTGGGAATATGCGGGCCACACGCTAGAGCTATGTGCACACCACAGATTGATGAGTTTGACCAACTTCTATGCTAATTACTATTCCCACTCTCTAAACAGACTTCTTTTTGCAAGTTTCAACAAGCATTCAGCATGGAAATACAAACTTCACTGCTTTGTAAGTAAGATTATTGTTATACTGTTCGGTATGGTGTTAATTTACTTTCAGTCTTGCCCTATCTTTATTTGGCAAACACTGGAAAGAATAACAGCAATAGTGCTCTTTACTACTGTATGTAATATCTAAAAGTGGATGTGCTATTAGAAAACACGCATGATGGTCAAATTTCATAATTCTAGTGAAAGTTATGGAGGAGAAGATAAATGACGCCTATCCTTCTGCAAATGCAAGTAAAAAATTAGATTCCATCCCTCTGCATCCTTGAGCATGTGTTACCAGTTATTGCTGCTTTTAGGTTTTCTGATATTACTACACAATTTAAGAGTATAAAGGAATGAGATAGCATTTCTTGTAGAACCTACAGCACAAATGAAACAGGTGTCATGCCAAGTGTGTCCAAGAGCTTCAATGAATTTATCTCCAGCTTCAACAGGATAATCACAGCCATGACATTTTGTGCTGAACAAAGCAATATAATCTAAAATGAAACAAAAAGAAAACTTAGACCAAACTCTTAACATAATCATACTGTCCAAAAGAAATAGAACATTTCAAGACAATGAATGTTTTGATTGTTTTTGCTCAGATTCCCACTACATTTACTGAAACACTCCTACTGAAATTTGCTTTTCTTTCATTATTTAATTACAAGCACAGTCCAGAATCCCCCATTAGTATAACATTTATCATTACAAATGCAGAAGACATACAAAAAGTCCATGGAATTTGAAGTTATGTTTCTCACATTACTTTCAATTTAGCTTTAGTATATGTGGAATTTATTCATAGGACAAATATGGTTATACAAAAGAGTCTAATGACAAGGGAATGTTACAAGTTTCCATGCCTGGATTAATGCTCTTTTTCCATAAAGAGAGAAAATTATGGAAACCCCATACTGGCTGATTAATACATCTTTACTTTGTCAAGTGTGATTTGGATAGGCTTGACATTGAAAAATACTAGTGGAAATTCCAAAGGTATATGGAATTAATGAGAATTATTTGAAGTTCTGACAAAACCTCCAATTTTAAAGGTTAGGTACCCAGCCAGTCATGCTATATGGTTTCTGTTCTTCACTAAGAGCTACTCTGACTTGTAAAATCTGAATGGCATAACCATAAGGAAGGAATCTCCAGAGATAAGTAAGCCACGAGCTCACTGAACGCACCAAGGGAATACAGAGGGAATACCAATTAAACATTAACCTCCTTCCTCCCTGTGTCAGGCAACTTGTTTGCATGGCAAGTACCATTTTGGGGAAACACGGCATTTTCTTTTCTTAGTTGGCAAGAAGCAGTTTGTTGCAACAGCCAGGAAGCAAAATCTGCACTAGCATGTGCTGCACATCTGTGCAGAGCTATCTTCTCATAAGTGTTGGCTGAGAAAATCTAGGGTGAGGCAACAGCATCAGAGGTCACAGCTCCAGCAACTCAGTGGGATTGTGGGCAGCCCTAGAAGACTAATTTTTCATTTCTGGTGAGCAGAGTCTACCAAGGAGGGGAGTGGAACAAGGGAAGATGTGTAGGGAAAAAAGTACAAAGTATGATAATACAGAAGGGAGAGAAGTGAGGGAAGGCATTGTGGACACTGAGGCAAAGACCAGCGCTCTACCATTCTCTCATATAAACTGGAGAAAAATACAGAGACACAACACTTGTATGTGTGGAGAGAGGAAACAAAATCCATGCAGGATGGGTATCTGATACTATTTTGTTCACCAGCTGCTTTATTCTTGCGTTGTTTCCATGAACACGAAGCACACAATTACTGTGCAGAACTGTCCAGACTGCCATACCTTTCTCACAGTAAGGCTCCCCATCCTCCATGTGGAACAGGCTATTCCCAAATGGTTTCTTACAAGCAGCACAGACAAAGCAACTTGTGTGCCAAGTCTGTCTTAGGGCATGCATCACTTCCTGTAAAACAAACAAACAAACATACAAAAATCTCCAGCAGACTAGCCAGCCCTGCAACTTCCTCCTGGAGAACAAACACAAGGCAGAGATGCTCTAAATTCTTCCCTTCTGTATCAGCCAATTTCCCTCCTCAAAAGAAAGAATTGTGACAGAAATTGGGCTCCTTTTGGGAAGAAAGAGGAAATAGGACTGCAAGCTTTCTAGAACAATGTATTTGCCAAAGTAAAACAACATGGTTCAGCCAGCAGTTTGTATCAACATGCCCAGTCACTGTTGTAGAAGTGATTCTGCACAAAGATTCTGATTATTTTCTCTTTTGTTTTGCCACAGCCAGTATGAACTCTCCGACACAAGAGTACGATTTGTTAAATAAATTTCAAAGAGTCATTTTCTAAGACCAGGAATAAGTGGTGTAAGTCTGTTGCTTCAAAATAATCTAGATTCTGTAGCATTTTTTTTATGCTTCTTACAAGAATGATTCACAAACTAATGTAAAAATCTAAAAAAAAAAAAAGGGAAGGTTCTTTTAACTTATGTGATTAGTAAAAATGAATCTGCATGTCTCTCCCTAGTCCATGTGTTTATCGCAAAAAAACCCAGTTCTGTGCAACAAAATTCTCCTCAGAGTATTTGAGTACATCTAGATTTTATCAGCTTCTTCTGTCCAGTATGGAGAAACCTCTATTCCTGATTCATTCTTTTGTCATAACGAAGTCTTCCAAGTCCAAAAGCTGCTGTACTGGGCTCTGATACACAGTTACCTGCTAATTTGTCAATCTTACATGTAGCCACGATGATGTTTGTCAGTGTATCTCTGTCCAACTGCCCAGATTTCCAAGGGCCAGCTGCGTAACTGATGTAAATTAACTTTGTTAACTTCAGTGAAACAGCAATGATTTATACCAGCTGAGAATCTAGATCCTATTTTATGTTGCTTCCAATCATACACATAGACTCTCATTCACTTTTAAAGATTGTTTTTAATATCCACTGATTATGACAAAATGGATTGAAGTCCTCTTTCCATGCTTTCAATCCAGTGAATAGACAAAATAAGTCTAATTTAGAGTTGCCATATATCTCATTAGAGAATCACCATTTGAGATTCATTAACTTCTGTTACTGTCTGCAAAACAACTATTGCTGATAAATATGTTTGGATCCATTTCTGAACCTCAGTGAGGTAAGAAGCAAAATTAGCTTGAGAAATCTTATTAATATAAATAGAGGCAGCTGGCATCTTTGCTATTTTCCTGATGAAAATCCATAATGGGAAACTGATTTGTGCCAGCATTCATTAGGTACGTTAAGTCAGCACTCTGCTATAAATTACTCCTTCTGCTGCAGTAGCAAACAAGACTTGGTTGGAGCCAGAGCTTCACCATCGATGTCTGATGCTGCCACAGCTAACTGGCAGTTGCAGAGAAGAGCATCTGTAATGCCAACATTTAGACAGACGTCAAAAGGTGACAGCTAAGCAATGAAAAACTAGTGGGGGTCTCATTGCTTCTTCATTTGAGTCACACATTCACTAGAACTGCATGCATAAATACACTGCTAAAATTACTGATGGTATTCCAACCTCACCACCATCTAAGGCAAGTGGAGAGCAGATTAAATTGTACATTTACTTGTACATGACTCCTTTAAGACAAAGTGGCATTTTTGGCTTTGTGGAATTCAGATCTTTGTATTTATTCTGTATTTTCTTAACTATAAGAAGCAAGCAGAATTCTTCAACAGCTGTGCTACTAACTAACAGTGAGGTGCAGCAAGAGCAATAGGCCTCTTCCCAACATCACTGATTTCCCTACTGAAATTTTAACTAAGTCCTGTGTAAGAAATAAAAACCCAGTTCAAGTCTCTTACTACAAGGAAGAGAGAGATAGAAGTTACATAGTGGGTATCAGATAGCAAAAAACTACCCAGAAAGTGTTACTTATTTTACATCAGTGAGATGGTACCTGGATTACATATTCTGTCTATGAGCTCAGTGAGGTACAGAAATATCTGTATTCTGATGAATAAAAATTATTATAAAATAATGTGTTTCTCATTCTGAAATAATCAAAAAGCTGGGAAATAATTAAAAGGATGAAATAATAAAACATCTACATTCATTGCTCACAGTCTAAACTATTTCACTATTTCAGAGATCCACACAGTTGCAGAAAGGGTTAATTTTGTTCTCTTACCCCCATAATCTTAGTGTGGCATCTGGCACAGGTTGGTGCAAAGAACTGTTCATAGCAGCGCTCACAGTACACACTGTTCTGCTCCTCCACAAAGCACATGTCAGCCAAGGATGTCTTGCAGTAAGCACAATTGAATTCTTCTGGGTGCCAAGAGCGACCCATGGCTACCAGGAAAGGACCTCTGGAAACAATTGTAATTGTCTTATTTGTATTGCAAAAAGGTTGAATGACCCTGATTGCAAACTCTCTTTGTCAGACACCATGTTCACATGTAAGAAGCTACTTGAATCATGAGGTGCATATTAAAATAACATTCAGAAACCTGAATAGAAGAGGTTTTTTTCAAGACTATTACTCAAAACACACTGGTTAAAACATTACATTATTGTTTGGTATCATACACTGCATTTACAGACAACTGTTGGAAAAATCAATTGTTTTTGTATCTGCAAAGCTGTAAGTGGTCTTTGCAAGCAGATGCAAAGAGAATAGGAAAAGGCCCAAAGCAACAGAAGATAATGCTACTATTTGAAAGCATGAAATAACAAGCAAATTTCCATCCTTACACACCCACACCTCACAAGAGCTACTAAAGTCTCCTGCCTTCTTTCTGTCTGACAGCAATGCATGCAGCATGTTCTAGAAATGTCAGACTATCAGGTGACAACTTGCTGTTTCATTATGTGGAAGACACATTAAATTCATTTTGGTAATTGACTCCGGTGATTGTAGTTAGATATAGTGATTATTACTGGAATATTTCCATTCCAGAACATATAAAGGGCAATAATCAGCAGCTCCACAACACCAAACTAGCTCCTTTTAGTGGGGAAGACTGTCATTAAACATGGATTGCTTAAAGTTGGACAGCAGTGCATAGGCTAACAGAAGGCACTGATCCAGCAGAGTGAATTGGGAGAAATGGGAGAGGCATGCTATGAATCACTGGTAATAGAGTGTGGGCATTATCTTTCTCCAGACACAAAAGCAACAATTACATTTGGCTGCTGTTCCAAAATGCTGCCCAGTTCCTTTTCTCTCCCAAATCCCCCCCCCTCTGCCCCCAGTCCCCTAACTCTCCCAATAAAGTTGCATGAACCTCCTTCAAAGGGTTACCTTAGGACCAGAAACCTGTTTAAAATCAAGCAGGGATTTGCTGCAGCGTCCAAGAGCCAAACAATTAGCATGCATAACTTTACAGTGATAAAAAGTGAACCACACAACAACAAAATGAGCTCTGGAAATGTTAAATGAATGAAGCAGACAACGGACATTCCTGCTAGGTAATTTAACGGAGTCTTGGGCTCTGGAACTGTATATTAATGTACAATAATCAGCCTCTCTTTTGGAGAGAAAAAAAGGAAACTTCTTTTCCTGCTTCATCCCTCTTCAAAGGCCCATGACCTTACCGAATGATGCTGTTACAGTGCCCACAGAGAGGAGTTCGGCTGCTGGCTGGAAAACGCTCCGCCCTCTGAACTGTTCCCCGGGCTAATGCAGGGGGCTGGGAAGAAGTTGAAACTGGAGACGGGTAAGCAGAAATTGTGGCAGGAGATGGCACTGGAACACCCCTTGGTAGGATGTGCTTTGTGACAGTGGTGGTGGATTTTCCAGGTGCAAATTTCTGGGAAAAGGAGTCGTCTGTTACCCAGGGAGGGCGACTCGCAGGCTCCGTGTTGGCAGGGGTGTAGGAATGAACTGGTGCTGGCGCTGTTTTAAATATCCCAAAAGAAACCAAGAAGGATTTTAAAGTCTTTTTCTTCTACTGTCAATACAGCAACACTTACCAAAGGGTACTCCACGACACACATACAATATAAGCTTTAGGTGATAGCTAATTATGGCCTGTCCCACTGCTGCTCATTTATTCTGGGCTGAAGCCAAGGGTATCAGCACAATCACTGACTTCTAATATACAAGAATTACAGAAATCATTGCCTACTGGCTTTTACAGATTTTATGGAGATCATTGTCAAGATCATCTCTTAATTTTCTAGTAGGAATGGATATGGCAATTCTGTGATAATTTCAAAGACTGTCATATACTCTTTAAGATAAGGTTAAAAATAGATAAGCCAGATGATATAGTAAAGTTTTAGATAGAATTCCCCAGAATTTCAGTAAGTTATGCTTAACTTTTTATCTCATTATATTAACTGAAATACAACATGTTCTACAGATGTCACTGTTATCTAGCATTTGTAGGTTTGTTCCTAGGTTTTTGAAGAAAAACAGGCTCCCACAGGGAACACAGAGATAGAGAGCACTGGAAGCAATACTGAGGGAGACAATTCAGCTCACATGACCAGCAAGATAAAGCCAACAGCACTTAGAGAAAGGCCAGACTTGTGGTTATGACTGATCTCAGTTGAGTTCTTGGCTCTGCCACAAACTTCCTGTGTAACTTTGAGCAAATCGAAGTGTGTCTGCGCCTCAGTTCCTGTGTGTAAAACAGAATACTATCCTTTATCTCTTCCACCCTTTGACTAGCACATAAAACCTTCAGTGCAGCCTGTCTCCGTGTTTGTGTGCACCGGGCTCTAATTTTGGGTGGAGCTTTATCACATCAAAATAAGCAGGAGCCAGGGGCTGCACATACTGACAAGTTTTCCCATTGCCCTGTTCTATTCAAAACGTCAGATTTTGCATTATGTAGGACTGAAGTTACTGCCCAAGAAACAGCCTCACTCTGCCAAGTACAGGAGCACTAAAAGCACTAAAGTTTCCTTTTGCAAGGAAAACAAAGCAAATTATTATGAAAAGAAGTTTAGAGAGCTGAATTGTTTCGTCCAAATGAGAGAGCACAGTTTTGGAAGCCAGTTTTCCAGCAGTCTGGGCAAACATTCCGTACAGTAGATCCCAGCACTAAGAAAATCATGACCAAATACAACATGTATAGGTTTAAGGGGCTTGCAGGAGGTATTTCAGCCAAGAGGGCTCTTCTGAAAGTAACATGGCTCTTTCTGCATAATTAAGTGCTGAGAAGATTTTATTCGACTTAACACCCCTCCCTCAGCCCACACCCTGCCACATAGTAACTTACACTGATTATTGGCAATTGCTTAAATTGCATATATATGTACGCACTGTGATCACTCTCGTGATCTTTTTATTGAGGTCAGAGTTGAACCTAGTGCATTTTCTTGATAAAAATTTCCTATGGTATAGCATCAGCAATGTTTCTATTTCATAAAACTGTATCCCGCCTTAGCTGGAGGCTTCTTCTTTTTTTTTTAACTTGGAAATGGTAAATAGTATTTTAAAATTTCAGAACAGAGTTTATAAGCAATCTCTTTAGATCCTGAGGCTCTTGCTATTTATGTATTACAGTATTAAGATTAAAATTAGAAGTTAATATTTCATCTCTAATTGGTGAGCTCAAAAGGCTCCCACCTATGAGGCTAATTAAGCAAGGTGACTTCAACTCATTTCACTACATTCTCTCTCCCTTCTATTTCTTTTCACTCTTCCATTTGCTGCAGTAAAATAAAGAAACAGAAAAAAGGAAAGTAAAATAAAACAACAAAATAGGATTTTTTTCCAGTTACTAAAAGGAAGTACTGGAGGAATTATTGCAAAATTACAAATGCTGTGTGTTTGCATCTACCCAGAGTTCTCTTTTCAGATGTTATAATTTAATTTTACAGGCTTGATTTATTAAAATACATTTTCCTCCTGTGAGCAAGCTGCAATTTCTATTACTTCAAAATAGCACCACTGCAATACATTAGAAAGATTTCACTAACTTTGAGATTTTAGCAATTGTTATTAAAAGGGAATTACCTTGTTTTCTTAGAACTACATCCCTAAGCTTATACGAACAATTCTTTTGTCTTAGTAGCTACTGCCATACACATTCATCTAGAACATTTATCTATTTCAAAAAGTCTTTCAACACTAATCAGCAGAAAAAAAGGGGCTGTTTGCTGCTAAAAAAGTATTGAAATTCAGTATATCAGAGAATATATTCTCAAAATACCAGTATTGTACAAGTTGACCATTAACTTAAAAAATGAAAACTTCAAATAATTCAGCAACTTAGCCTCTATCACCTTGTTTCCCTCAGCCCTCACATTCTCTTAGAATAGGAAAGAATGAATGGGATTATTGTTATCCTGACAGAATGGCAGGAGAAGAGGTCTCTCTTAACAGGAGTAGGAACAAACCAATTCCTTGCTTCTGGGGAATTTGGAATTCTCCCCCTCAGCTCTTTATTTATGGTCTATGGCTATTTTCTCTCCAGACAAAAAGACACATTACCAAGACTCATTTAGTAAAGCAAAGATTTATAGAGTCTCAAATGCTTTGGTCACACACTGACTTGCACTGTGAGAACATTTTTTTCTTTTTTTTTACCCTTTGTTAGTAAATGACAAAAGTGTTACTCTTTCCTATTTTCAGTAACAACTTAAATTAACAATCACAACTGATATGGCTTGTTCTACACTTGGTGGCCACATCCTCGAAGCCCAAAGTTTTCTCATATACTTTTATAGTATAGAGTAGATGACAGACAAAGCAGATGATGTTTTATAGGGAGACATTATTCTTATTTAGGGGAACTAAAAATGAAATGGTGTGGAAGATGCTTCAGCTAAGCTGGAGATGCTTAGGATTCAATATAAAGTCCATTAAGAACTGTGGGAATCTCTCTACCAATTCCTGAAAGAGCAGATCAGGCCTTTATGCTTGACCAATTTTACATACACAAGTAGGCCCAGTTGGACTTAGGGATTTAACAGGAAAGATCTGCTTTCTTACATTTTGGTATTGTGTTACTTCGTGGTACAGAACTGGAGCTGGAGTTGCTTGGGGTATGTGAAAAGTTATCCTGGTCTGGGAAAGTCTACGGGAAAGGAATACCCAGGTATGTTCTGCCATCTAGTGGGCCTTGTTCAGAAGAGAAATCTGTGCTCCTTTTAAAAACAGGATATGAAATTTAGGGAAAAGATTTCCAAGTTCATAGCTTTCTCTACTGGAAAAAACTAAAGATATTTACCAGCAGAAAATTTCCCATCTGAGTTAGGTTAGGGAAAGTGTAGACTGCCTGATAAATCCCATCTGAGCCAGATGTTCGACAATGCATTTTCATTTTGAGACTTGTGTCAGTTTGTTTGAGGTTTTTCAGTCTGAAAGATTAAAATAGCCTTGTAAATCCTCTCAGTGACTGATTCAGGTGTCTCTCTATTGGGTAAATGAGCCTGTTTATTGGTGTTTTAATCTGGAAGTTGCTGCCCCACATTTCCAAGGGAAGCCAGTCATTGGCAAAGTTGGATGAGGTTCCATCTTGGTGGTTTGTTTCTAAGTACTATTGATTTTCCCATCTGTGACAGCAACTGCCATTTCCTCCATTTCTTCCCAAGTGGCAACTTCCCATTTGCTCTGCAACTGTCTCCGAGGCAAGCTCATGTTCCAAAACCACTTTGAAATGCTACTACATCAAATATATAACACTTTAAAAAAGGTACCAAACAAGAACCAAAAATCTTCACTGAAAGAAGTTCATCTCTGCCTGGAACATCTCTTGTACCTGAGTCACTTTAGGGTTCAATTATGAAGGTATTTTAGAATTCCTTATTGAATATTTCAAACTCCTAAACAGTACAGGAGGACTTCTTTCTCTGCCAAATATTTTAAGCCTTTATTGAGATGCAATGAGGCTCAAAAACAGCAACGTAAGGAATCGCAAAGGAACACCAGCAAAGTAAGAAAGTGCAAAGAAAATGCCCAACCCAGGAGCAAACCCAGGAAAAAAGCCTTTCTTCTTATGCCAAATAGAATTCAACAGCCAGCTTTGACTTTACCAGATCCAGCCAAAAATTGGAAATAGCTGCAGATGTATTTCTGTGGCAGGTTTGTATATTGAACTGGAGTTTATACTTCCCCAAATGAGCACAGGGCTTAATGTCAGTCAGTGTATTTAGGAGATATTTTGACTTGCCACACTTTGCTCTTTTCTATATTATAGAAATATACCTGGTGTCGTCATCTTTTCAAGTCAAAAATAATAGCATTTGCCTTCAGTGAGAACATGGTGTAGACTGGTGCACTTAACCAATAGCAAATGAGGAGAAGCTGAAGGTTTATTTACATTGAGACCCTTAAATAGCTCATGAGAGCTCTGACTTGACTTTTTCTACCTTTATTCTCAAATATAAAGATCATTTGATTTGTCTGCTTTATGTCTAACTAAAATTCCTACATTTGTTCAATTTCAATACATCCAGAAACAGAACAGCACAGAAGACAGAGTTTAAGACTGTTAGAACTCTTGATTTGTCCATATTTATTTGACTGTAAATATATAAACCAACTTTTTAATTCTCTTAAAAATCTAAGATCAGAAAAGCCTTAATTTGAAACAGAACTGCCTTTAGAATTATACTGCTGCCTCATTTAACTCATTCAGTTTGAAGGTTCGCATTTTGGTCATCAATGGCTTTAAAAGCTCAGTCCATTTGTAACACATTAATACCAAGGGAATTTAAATAGTATCAAGGAGCATATTTTCCAAATGAATGAATAGCCAAACACATTCCTTAAGTTTCTAGATCTCTGGGAAATGGAATAGCATTATGAGGTGCTTTAATGCCTCATCCTTTATTTCAAATATAAGCCTAAGTTTGAGAAGTTCGATACATGGTCTTACCTATTTTGCAAATGTATCCTATTCAAGCAAACTCCACTTATTTTACCTCCTTCCTGAACTTTTCATTCTTTAGCTGCCTTATCAATTCTGTAGTGTCACTGTCCTCCTAAATGGATACACTGTGTTATTTTGTGAATGTATTTCTGCTAAAAAATCAGGCTACACATTTTTTATTAGACTTTTCCCTTGCTTTTAGTTTTCCCTCAGTTTGTTCTACATTTTAACTCTGAAGCAGAATACAACATAATCCTTAACCTTCAGACAATCTGAGGCAAAACTAGCAAGATTTAGTCCCATATATATAAATACTTTCTGATATGTCTGTGTACAAAATATGTGCTTTCTGTATTTTATTTTTCCAAAATAAATGCATGAGCATTTTTTTCAGAATCTTTTCAGTACTTTGAAGGCTCCTTACCTGGCTGGTAGACAGAGGGCTTTATGCTGGCAGTAGTAACAACTCTCATTTTTGAAGCAGCAGAAGGAGCAGGACTTTCACTGTAGCTTCCAGAGACTGGCATTGGTGTATATGACTGGGTTGTGTTTCTAAAAGCAAAATGTGGGTGTGAACAACCTTATAAACAGCAAAAATTACTGACCATAAAGTAACAGACCTGGCAGCATCCAGAGCACTCCAAGAGGAACTGTCTGTGAGAACTACAGAGAGAATGTTGGGAGATTCATCAGTCTTTATCATTGCTAAGGAAGTCTTGGACAATTCTTTGGAAAGAAAAATTAGTCAGATAAGGATTTCAAGCAGTGGCACGTTGTTGATCCTGTTGTTGTCACAGAAAATAGCTTGCTGAGGGAATATGACAAATTTGAAACTCTCAGTTTAACAAGGGATAAGGCTTCACAAAGTTGCACACAAAGTTTGTGTTTTCTGTTCCTCTGCAAACAAAAAGGCCTGGTCTTGTCTAAGATAAATCAATGAGAGATACCTAGATTTAAAAATATACTTGCTCAACACAATTACTACAATTACAAATGATAATTAGTATTTATGTACTGTTATACTCTTTTCAAAAATATTGAAGTGATGTTTAAATTTTTTTCTGGAGCTATCTCTTTTCCGTATTTAGACTGACACCAAAATTTACAGTAATTTTCCTAATGTTCAGATTCATCCTTCAGAAAAAAAAATATGATATGTAATATTATGATCCACTTTCTTGCAGTCCTAGAATAAAAACATTTTCTCAGGATTCCAAACATTAGTAAGAAACAGTTTTCCTCTATTTTATGGCTTAGATGATGATTCTCAGTTTGATTACAGTAACAGATTAAAAAATATGCCTCTTCTATCAGCCAGTTACTTGGGATGATTCTGTTTGTAGTGCCTGTGCATCACAGACTGCTAAAAGAGCATTACAGTCAAAACAAGCATGAGAGAATAAAGAAGTATGAGGAAGGGAAGCAAGAGATAATGAGATGTGTGCAGTAAGAAAAACCTATTCACTACAGAACATCCTTCTTAGTCACCCTGAAAACACAGTTTTGCTCTTTTTTTCCTTCAGCGTCACTGCCCTATGAACTACCTACAGATTCCTACCTATTTATGCTGACAATTAAGGAGTTATTTCCATAGTGGGTTTTTCTATAGGAAAACATCTGTCAGCAAGTGAAAAGGAGCATCCTGCTTTGCCAGATTATTGCTCCATCTTGACTTTACTTTTTTAAGAGTGGAAACAGATGCCATCTGGAGAAAACACATTATAGTCTTACATGGCAAACCCAGCAGATTTCTTCCAGTACAGGTAAGAAACATTCTAAGAAATGGAAAGTTTCCATTTTTAATTTTTAACAGAATAAACCTGTCCTCAATGTAGCTTTTTGCTGCTCTGAGAGTGTTTCTACTATAGATCTAGTTTGCATAGCATTGCTGCCTCAGGCTAACTTATTTTGTCTATTTAGCAAGACCTAGAAACTTAGCTATTGCTACAATGGCTATAGCTAATTATTTCTGTAGCAAGTCCAGGGCTTAGGCCTGGATTTGGGTCCACTATACCATGGGTGAACACAGCTCTTCAAGGTAAACTATTTTAGTGGGTTTGTATTTACTGTAAATTCTGTTGTGAACTGTGCTGTGATTTGTAACTGCCAAAGCTGTTCTAAGCACCGTAAAACTTGCTGTTTTCCATTCTTTCCATCTATTTCCTGACGATACCTCCTGTGTGGTGCCTAAGAAGGCACTGTGCTTGGGATCACTGGACAGGGGCCACTGCTCCTGCCATAGCACAGGCACACAGACACTGTGGGCACACTGGCTTCACCCACAGCTTTCAAAATGCCATTGGCTAAACACACCATCTAAAGATTTGTTCTTGTTTTAAAATTTGCTACCCAGGGTAAACTAGAGAGTTCACTGCCCAATATTTACAATGTGGGTTAAAAGATTTTAAAATTATGTGTTGCACAGCCTTAACCTGTAAATGTCATCCAGTCAGGAAAGTCTACTCCCAGGTGCACAGGTCCAGTGGTTAGAAAGACTTATTTGAATCTCTCTTAATGCACAAAATAAATAAAGAAACCCTGAACCAGATTAGTAATACTTAGACTGTCATGAAGGAAAACGGTTATTCAAAATTCAAGTGTTTCCCAAATGTAATATCATAGTAGAGCCATACCACACATTTCCTTGTGTTCAGGAAAATGAATCTGAAAAAAACCCCAAAACAACACACTCCTCCCCACACTCATAGTACCAGAACCATAGCAAAATTAAAAGAAGTAACAAAAACTTCTAACCCTTTACATGTGTATGATGCATATTAAATACAATAAAGAAGATAAGAAAGCTTGTCAAAGACAAAGTGTTACACTACATCATTAAGGGTTTAGTGGAACAAAAGATTTATCAGAAAATCTGATGAAGAAAAGGAGGTGGCATGTGATTAAAAGAACAAAAAAAAAAAAAAAAGAAAAAAGAAACAAGAAAGAAAGAAAGAAAGAAAGAAAGAAAGAAAGAATAAAAAGATGTTGTAAGGACCAAAGATGCTTTAATGGATCAAGAAGCACTGGCATCTCAAAAAGCAGTGAAAGCAATCTTATTGAATTTATCTGTAGCAGTCAATGGCATGTGACAGGCAGCAAATTAAATACCGGCTCTGAAAACTATTAGTCGTCAGAAAAAGAAAGAGTAAATATTTCTAAGCAGATCATTTTTATGTTAATGCTTCACTAGATGCCTACTAGTAGCAATAAACTGGTTTGTTAAGTGCTTTTAAGGTAGAATAGCTGCACAAAACATTTTTATACCTCTGCTTTGACTGGTAGCTGATGGAGGTGGAAGAATGCCGGTTGAAACTAAAATGAGACAAAAGTGGTATTTGAAAAAAATACACACAAAAGATTGGGATATCTTGCCCTACCATGAATTTCCTATGAGTAAGAAGTACTCTTAAATGCTAAAATAAACAACATGTACATATTTTTATTCATATAAGATGAGTATTACATTGCATTTTGTTTTCTTATTTAAGCTGGGAATCACAGTGAAACCTGAAGAGGGGCAACATTAAGTCAAAGAGCTGAGTATATTGTTCCACAAGTCACTCTCATCTGATCTTGTTACTTGATTGTGGAACTCTAATTATTTTTATTAGCACAAAAAAGTAAATACAAGGGATTTTTCTCAGTGTCGTAAGTTTACATTGCATCAAACCCGAGAAGCAAACCTTGAATGAACCAAAGGCCAAAGATCAGGGAAGTGCCCCAGCTTATGAGGCAGCTCAGAGAACCCCACAGAAAGGACAGGCTGGCACAGTTGAAAAAAAAACATCCACCCACTATGCTCAACTTTTGCCTTGCAGAACCTTTCTACTTCTACAGTCTTAGGTAAACAGGTAGATTTTTTTTTTCTTGTGGAAAAAGTGTAATTTCAGAAAAGAAATGAGTCATTTATGCAAAAACAGGGAGTACTTGAAAGCCTGCATAATCTATGATCTGAGAAACAAGAGGATTCAGAAAGAACAGAGCTCCTGTCTGCAGGGCAGTGCAGCACTACATGGCATCAATCCCATCCCACAGAAGCACAGCCCACATTTCCCAGAATCACCAGGAGTCTGCCTTATGCCAGTTATTTTCCTGACTTCTGGAGAAGAGTTCTTCTTCCCTTTACCATGGACACAGTGCTTGGATTAAAATCTCCTGATCAAAAGCTACACCTGACCTTTAGAACCGTAATTGTAACTCTCTCCATTGTTTCTCCTGGTTTTGTATTCCCAGAGTGCTGTGGCATGGGGTGCCCTGCTTTAACCCTTGGATAGAATAACCCATCCCTAAAGAGCTTCGAGCTTATTCAAAACTCTCCTGCTGTGCTTGCTTCTGTTAAATGAGATTGTAAGTGGAATAGATAACAGTATGTCAGATTTCACTGCAGATGTAAAAGAGTAACACAGTCTGTGTTAAAGGTTAGTGATTTACTTCAAACACTCCTCTTCAGGAACATTATAAAGACTTTAATCATGTTAACTGTATGCATATGCTCACAAAAGCTAAGTCACTATAGAACTGGATGTACCAAAGGTTAAAATCAGATTTAAATAGTTAAAGATATTAATCAAGAAATCCTCCTGTGTTTTCTTTTAAAAGCAACTACAAGGAAAAAAACACCAAACACTGGAATAATTGTGATAAAATCTCAGCCTCATCTACCCAAGAATATCCCCAGCCTGTAAAACAGTGTTGTTATTAAGGTCATCCATATTTTATTTTGAAATAAAATTGTATTAAAAACACAATACTCCTCTGGTGTATGTCAAGCTGAAACTGGATTTTTAAGTCTGTATTTTGGCATGCTAAAGCATCGCTTGGTTTCTAAATGAAAATTACCAGATGCTCAACAATTTGAATTATACATCAATTTAGAAGCCAGTTTGAGTCCCTTACATTTGAATACACAAGCTATAATACACAACACTTTTTAAAACTAACATGGAAGAAGTACACCAAGATAAAGAACCTATTCCAGCTGCAAGACAGCCATCCAAAACCAACCAACCAACCAGAGTTTGCTTCTTGTACTTGATTATCACGGAACCGAATTTTTACAGGTCCTTCAAGTCTCTGGTTTGCCTTTATGTCCCTGTCCAAGCCAAGACAATAACATTTGCCTGTTGGTAATAAGGAAGCAGATGACAGCATCACACTTGTGTCATCCATCGACAAAGCAGCAGCGTATAAAGTTGATATGCTGTAGAACTTTTATATGTGACCAAAACAATTGCGAGGTGCAAGCAAGAGGACTCTGATTAAAGCATTTCTTTTTGAAATGGACAGATGTTTTTCATAGATCCACAGAATATTTAAGGTTGGAAGAGGCCTCAGGAAGAATCTGATCTATCCTGCTGAAAGCAAGGCCAGCTCTGAGGTCAGACCAGGTTGCTCCATGTTTTAGCCAGTGACGTCTTGAAAACCTTCAAGAGTGGAGACACAGCTTCCCCAGGCAAGTCACTTCCTTTCAAAGGGGTAGGAAAAACAGCAATGGTCCATGCCAATCTAATTTACTAATTTACTTTCAATTCAAAAGTCCCAATATCTCAGTGTCATCTTTTTATCCTCATTAGAATTTTGTTTCACACTGCTTAGTCCATATTGGTACGTAACTACAAATGAATTTACATGGTTTTGAGGCCTCACACAGCTTCCCTTCTCCCATTAAATGGATATGAAATTTAAGGGAAACAGAAAAAAGCTCAATCAAAAATAATTTTACATTACCTCTAAAAAAGACATGCAAATAGTGTCAGCAAGTTACCTTTCTACTAATTCTACATGTAAATTATGCATAATTTTTGCTTAACTTGTCCCTGCCCATGGAACTAGATGATCTTTAAGATCCCTCCCAGCCCAATCCATTCCAGGATTCCATGATTTCCATGGCAGGAATGGAAACAAGCTCTTAGGAAAGATTTAGATGGGTCCTAAGATACAGACTGGTGAAACATGAATAGATGTGCTCTGTCTGGCCAGAATAGTCACCAAAGCTTCCATTTAACTTCAGCTTCTGACTGGTGGATACATTTCAATCTTCAGCTGAGAGAAACCCTAAAATCAAGTCTTTTCTGTAGCTCAGGAGAAATAACAGATTTTTAATCAAACTCAAATGTGTACAGTTATTAATTATTGTGTAAAAAGCAAGGAACCTTACCTGAGTACCAGGGGCTTCTTGAAACTGAAGTTACAATTGGTATACTTCCACTCATCAGCAGTTAATTTTGTTTCTTACATTTTATCAGCTCCATATTGGGACTACTTCCCCTTTGTAATTCCCATGGCTGTAAACAGGCAGGTTCACATCCTAAAACTGAAAACTCTTCCGATGTTTGGTTCCATAGCTATTTCATTTTTGCACTGGTTTCAGTGATATGAAGCCAATCAAACTGCTCCTAAGTACTACCTGTGCTGCTCACTTAACTGTTCTGTGATTCTTTTGAGAAAAACCATTACACTTCTTGGTGTGAAGCCTTCAAACTTGTGCCCTTTGTCAATTTCAAACATCGCCTTTGGGTGATTCCTAACTTTTTTTTTATATAAAGATAAGACACACATGGATAATTACACTCTCAGATGTATTGCTGATTGAGTTTTTCATTATTTCTGAAAACTGTGTTCAAATGAGTCTTAAAATCTACTGCTTTTTCCTCTGTAAGTTGTCAAAGTGTTACGAAAGCAGTGAAAAGGCTTAGAAGTGAGGCAGTACAGCAGCATTCTCTCTTTCTAGTGATAAAAGATTCCTGTGATCCCGCATTTTCACCAAGAAAAAAAAAGGTCCATCATTCTCACCCAGTGTCTCTAGACAGTTTTCATTTCCGGATGGCAAAAGCAGCACAAACCAACCTCTGCTCCAAGAGGACCTTGTGGTCACATACCATACATCTAATACTTAGCTGTTTCCTAGCTGGGTTGTCATGCAGAAGATAAGGAAGGAGCTATTCCTTTAAACACATTGTGCTTTTTCTCTGCCAAATCAATCCCTTCAGAAACTGAAAACCTCATATCAGAGAGCATAATACAAAATCAAAACAAATTAGGTTAAAAGAAGAGAGCTTTGCAGATATACCTAGACTGAGATGAGATAGCAGATGAAATAGTGGAAGCTGCTAATGACATGTTCGTGGGCCCATGGAAAGGCTTAGGCTGGGAAAGAGAGCTGGGAGCTGCAAGAACTCTGCAGAAGACACATAAAAGCATGAAAGCATGAACAAAATGATTTAACAGGGACACAAATCATGACATCAGAACCAAGCTCTGGCAGGATTCAGACACAGAAAGACTGCTGCATAGTTACCAGGAACAGGTTTTCTGTAGCACACATCTGCAGACTTACAGAAAAGCACAACCAAGCACATTCCTACAGAACACAAGGCAAAATGCAAACATTATGGAAAAATTTTAAAATCAGACTCTCTCAATAACTAAGAAAGACAGTATTACAGGACAGGACTTTTGTCAATGATACATGCTTTTATCTGAAAGATCTGAAGATGTTTGAGTCTAAATACAAGATAAAAATTTTACTACGCAAGCAGACCCAGACAGAAGATTGACCTATAGAAACCAGAATGAATTGGAATGATTAGTTTAGTAAAGGCATTTTTTTGTCTGAAGCAGATACTAGGTAATACATTTTCTTCATGCTATGGTTTCAACCGAGGGATAAAAATTACTTAAACATTATCATTATTTTATGTGGAAGTGCCTCTCAGGCCAGTTCTGAGTTAGAACATAAGACTTTATTCAAATCTCCTTTGCTGTCTGATTAATGGATTTTAGTGCATTGGAATAAAACCACTGCATTCTGGTAAGTCACGGCTAGGTAAAAACTGACTAAAGTGAGAAACTAATTACTTGGTATACATATATATATATATATAATGCAAGTCAACTAGCAAAAATTAATCAAGAAGGTAAAGCCAAGACAACATTTTCAATTCCATTTATACATACCTAAAATATGATACCTCTGAGGTCTCAATTATTTAAAATGGTTTCTATTACTGGAAATGTGTTTTACCTTGCATTTTAAAAGCATGCTTAAATAGACATTATTTCAGAATTTACATGTAGCAAAACCCAAAGATAAAAGAATATTATAGACCAAAAGAACTCACTATCTCCAAAATTACTGTAATGTAAGTGACAGCTGTATAAATCCCACACATTTCTTCACAAGCTGTCTGACAGTTTTTAATATACAATTGTAACTCCCACTGTGCTACAAGTGTTAGGAATGCATCTCCTTGAAACTTACTTCAGCTTGTAGGCTAATTTTCATTAGAAAAAAAAAATAGATAAATCTAATAGAAATGAATTGATTTAACTTACAGAGCAAGTCAATCATCAAATGTCCACCACGTTTTACTGATACCTGCTGTGACACAGTAAGCTCAATCATGTGAGGAAATGGCATTTTCTGATTTTCCATTTCTTGTCCTACTGCAGAAATACTATTCAAAGAATCTTCATTCACTGCAACTATTATGAGTTGTTTTGGTTTTATTATAAGTGGTGTAAAAACATTTCTAATTTTAAGCCCAGACTTGCTTTCTGAAAATTAAGTTATTTTTAGGGAGGTTTTATTCTGCAAATTCTATGCAAGCATGAACAACACATCACAAAATTAAAAAAAAAAATTAAAAACCAAAAAAAAACCAGAAAAAACCACCCAATCCCCCCAAAATATATAAAAGCATATAAACCAGGTTACAGCTTTTCATACTACATTCTTAAGCTAAGAATGTGTATGCAGCATGTCCAAAGCCAGAGGGGTATAAAGCAATGGAGCGTTACCTTTGGAAGGAGGATGAGAAAGACTCTTGCACTACTGAGGCGGTGGCTGGTGCTGTCATCAGGCTGGCTGTGTTTGGAGCAGCAGTAGCAGGCTGAGGTGCTGAAGCATGTGGTGCAGGAGCAGCAGAACTGGGAGCCACCGGGGCATGCTCAACAGGGGTACTAATTAGAGTTTAAATAAAACAAGAAGCATCTTAAGAAGGCGCACATTTACATGGAGAGCATAAAACCTACTATGTTTGAACCTGCAGCTGCAAACATAGTAGCAGGCTGGGTTACTGAGGGAAAAGCACAATTATGCAAAGAAAAGATAGACATTTGTTCAGCCTTTTCCATTGTGCAGTTCGGACTGCAACACGGGGTTGGTCCTGCTTGACTGAAACTTACCCCAGGTGTTAAACAGCACTCCAGTCCTGCTCCCACTGATGCCAGGGGTAGGAAATGTGGCACTCAGGACTGAAATGGCTGTGAAGAGCCTGCCACAGTCTTGTCAGCTATATAAATTCCATCAAATATATTGAAATGAATGATAATAATCTAGTCCTGTAGCCTGTTACCATTTCAGTAACATGTTGAACTACTAATGTCTTCCATCACCTCCCTCAAATTTGAGAATTACTCATCTCTTACAGACAGACAAATGGAGGGAAGTTAGCAGGTTTTTTTGAAAATCAGGACATCACTGTACATAGTTGTCTTGTCCATAAGCAGTGGCCTAGAAGCATAATGGATATATGTCTACTTCTTTAGACCTATGTCATAGGTATATTGTTATCTCTCTGTAACTTACAAATTACTCCTATCAGGGTGATGAAATTCGGTGATTCTCTTGCTCAAGGTACAAAGCCCAAAATGTTTCTTCCTGAGCACAGCAAGTATCAAATAACAAAAGAAACCTTACAGTTCCACAGCTGTTTCTTCAGCCAACGTTAGCCCTCCAACACCCTCAGCCTTTTTTCCTAAGCAGATTTGCCATCTATTGTGCAAATTATCTCATATTTTCTTTTGATTCTCTCAGAAGCACTGATTTGACAAGTTATGCTCCTCAGGACCTAGAACAAGTGCTTGGTACTTTGGAATTTATGATACTCCTTGTTCTCCAAGGGACTGTCCCGTTTCCCCTGTCCTTCACCTCTTCTTCTAGAGTTCAATAGTCTACATGACGGTGTCTTAATTCAGCTGAATATTTTGTTTGATTTGCTGAAACAGAAGCTGGTTGTTATACCCACAAACCTCCAAGTTGAATGCAGCCCACAATAAAAGCAGGAAATCAGTATTTTCTCCCTATGAGTCCCTTATGGAGATTCATCTATAGTTATGTACATAATAAGAAAGTTCTAGAAAATAATCATCCAGTTTGATGGCTTTCAAATCCTTACACCAAGTTTTGCAACAGTTTTGCAGAAGTTCTTCCACTGTAATATGCATTTGAGAGTCAGATGACTTCTTCCATCCTAGATGCATTTAATGATGCAAATTCTTCCAATTAACTAGTAGATTATCATTTTCACAGCCTATGTAGCAGAGTGGCTGTGTATTTTCCATCACAGCAATCTGGTACTGAATTTCAATACTGTGAAATTTTCCCTGTGCCACAGGGGGCACCAGAATTACCCCATTAAAAGCAGTCAAGTCACAGTTTCCATCTTACACACTTAGATATCTTTGATTTAGCAAATAGGAAAGGATTGAAATTATGCTGCACATAAAAAATGGAACTTAACATACGTGTTAAAAACAAACACAAACTAGGATTTCACCTATTTTGTCTATTTGCATTGATGTGAAAGGGAATTTGCTACAGATTTCTAGAGGTTCAAGACTTCATATCTTCAAGAGAACAGTGAAGTTAATTGCAACTTAATTGTAACAATTTCAAAAATAACCATAAAAATACAAATAATCAAAATACACATTCAGTGATAAATATTGGAAAGAAAGTGAAAAAACCAAATCCATATGTGAGGACATGGACCTGTGTGGAGACAGATTTGAACAGAACAAACCCATATAAATAAAATAAATGCAAATATACTAGAATACCTTTTAAACTTCTTTTAAAGTTTAAAAGAAATACAAACAAATTTTATCTTGCATAGTGTTTGTAATATTTCTTTTTATGTGATCAAAATGTTAGAAGCTTGCTTACCTTCCTTCATGGCAGTATATATTAATTATCAGAACAAGGAATTGGAATAAATATAAGTGTAGTGGATATAACCATAAAAATCAGAGTGGTTTGGTTACATAAATCATATGCAGTTGATAACATTCTCAAAGCAGTTTTAGAGAAAGAGCTTGAGACTAACTTGACTGGTTTTAAATTAGCAACTATAAATTGTACATATTTTTATTTATACTGTCAAATGCAATAGCCATACAATAACTGGGGTTTTTTTGTCCTCATTTCTAGTTTTTCAGTCTGATTTTTCATTTTATTTCTTCAAGTGCAGAAGAATTTTAAGAATTGATAAATGTGAGTGCTGCTTTATAAAACAGAGCATCTAATGCAACAGTGTCATTATGACACGCTACAGAGGGTTTTTTGGTTGGTTGGTTGGTTTTTAAATACAATAGTTTTGTAGATTTTAAATCTTTACAGTACTTTGCATCTTAAAAGAAATTGAAAAAAATCAAACATCTTCATATTTGTGGTAACAAACATAAAAGTAAGTTAGGTGGATGAAAACAAACACACATCTCTTCTCAGCTGATTTTCACTCATGAAAAGGAACACAGATCAGTAGAGGTTAAGAGGATAATAATGGTTAACAACCATAATGAGAACACAGCAACAAATGCACTCTAACATTTAAAATATAAGTATAGATTATACTTTTTTCTCTTGGTGATGTCCTAAGTTCTGAGACTTTCTATCCAAATAACGAGGAGTGGATGATTAAAACAGCACTTAGTCTCCTTTATGTAATGCATGAAGGTTTTTGTGATTCTAATCCTCCAACAGATCACTTGGAAAGAATCAAAGATATAGAGAACAAAACTAAAATGGATATGAAAAAAAAATCTATTATCACATCATTTGTAGAAAAAAAGTGCTGGAGAAAGTATTTAGAGAAAGCTGTAATGTCGAAGGATTTTATATTTGAATATGGGAATGTTTGTGGAATCCACTGAAAATACAGAAATATCAGCTGCTGTTTCTCTGCTGAAGATGCTTAATGACTTGTCTCTGTATAGTAGGTATGATCCTATGAGAGCCACAGGAAATCTAACACCCACATGAACCAGAAGTTGATGGAACTGGAAGAATTTGAATGTCTGCCTTTGAGGCAATGGGCACTTCCATCTGCAGGAGTTAGAGGTGGTTATTACCAAACCATTGCAAAGCTCCAAACCAGGTCAGTTATGCAGTTACACGGCACAGTGTACCTTTGGTTACTGGATGAAGCAAGAGGGGCTTTCTGGCCAAAACCGGCCTCCCCCTGGCTTGTACCTGCTCCAAGCCTCACAGAGCCCTTGGAGGCCACTGGCTGAGCATTGGCAGTGTTGGCATCCCTGGTGGATGATTTAGGAGGGTGCCAAATACTCGAGGTCACATACTGGGGCGCGTGCGCGGTACCTGTAGGCCTGGGTAACAGAGATTACAAGGGCGTTTGTAAATGAGGCACTTCATAGGTAATAGCAGGGGTTTGAGGAAGAGACAAAATTCCAGCCACAGCTGGAGCTGGAGATCATAATGACAGTGCAGATGAAGTAATGACTAAACTTGACAGCTCATTGGTTAATTACTGCTTAAGACCAGGAAAGGCTTGACAAATTAAAAAAAGTACCTTGTGTTAAATCTGGAAGGCACATATTGCTATGAATATCAAAATAAGCAGAGCTGTGATGGTAATGGAGGTGGAGAAAGGCTGTGGTATGACAGATCACACAAGATTAAGGCAACAAAGGAGGACAATAATAACAGTCATATATCAGAAATTGTTCCTGGCAAAATAAAATAGTAGTTAAAAGAAAAGGAGATTTCAGGGAAGCATAGTCCTATAGTTAGTTTTACACAAATGAAACTGCTGGTGAAAGTCTAACATGTGTTGCTTGTTCTTTACAATTTAATTTATATTCAGGAATTACGGGGTTTATTTCCTTCTTTATCATTAATTTAAAAAGAAAAATCAATTTTCCCAACTGTTCAAGTGCCAGTTACCATTGCTTGTGTCATTATTAACAAATAATGCTTGCACTCAGATATTAACTCTGTGCAACCTTTGTTCAAATATAAGCAATCTTAAAAAAACCTCAAAATAAGAAGTGGTTGCATATCACTGAGGCAGGAATCAACAACGAAGAGAAAAGCAGTAGGATAAAATTATTGTCATGACTAACTAGTAAGAGGCTTTCTTTGCTCCACAAAACAACTGCTCAGATTCACTCAAGAAATACCTGTGTATCAGTATTTGGAGCTTTAATAAATAAACTAGTAGAAAATAACACATTTCTATACTTAACTGCAAAATGTTCTGAGATCCTTTGGGAGAAAACAACTTGAAATGAAAGAACTTACAGAGGAACTGTTTTGAACCTCATAAGCCACTGAGGATCAATCAAGATCTGACATTAGTTTTCTTAAGAAGATGATCTTATTTAGATTTTAAAAACACCTTGAACAGTCTAGACAAAGTTTAAAACAGAAATTGTTCTTAAAACTCCATCACAAACTGACAGCACTCCATTTCAAGAATATTTGAAATTTCTTATTTTTCAGGTTCATAAGTTCTGAGAAACACAACCCCCACCTGTTACAAATCACAGTGCATGAGAAAGAAAAGCCTAATGAACCCACTTAGCTGAAGCCTCTACTTTCATCTGTTCAAACAGTGTACAAATTTCATGTTTTTGAGGTCAGAACAATATGCAGAAAGGGGATATCCACTCTTAACAGGAAGCAAATCAAACACAGCAAACATTACCTGTTTTCTGATGCTGCTGCAATGTTTTCCTTGTCTCTGTGAAAGGAGGGGATACAGTATGAAATAAATGCAATTTCCAGCGGTGGCAAAAATCATCAACCCATAACAACCAAGGAAAAAGAACATGGGTTGGGGAGAAATGTTTGGTTGCAAAAAGCATCCTAGAGTGGTTGCTCATAAATACAGCTGTGAGAAAGCTCTTCAGCTTTCCAGGTGAAACCACCAGATATACAAGTTTGCTGTATGCTTCTTATCAGTTGCAAACAACTTTGTTTCAATAATAAAGAAAAATTAACATTTACAAATGAGACATTGTATGTGTGTATACAATTTCAGGAATAGTTTTGGCTTTAATAAGTTCCCTTTTAAAAAATAATTCAATGATATTCCAGCAGAACATACTTAGATGACAAATCCAAGCAGTAAAAATAATCAGAGTTGGGCAGTCCTCATGGACCCAGTATTTTGAAGTGGTAAGCAGTTAAACAGTTAACAAAAATTTACACAAAAAGGATTTCTTATGCCTGGCATTACACTTAAAAATTCTCTGCCCTATCCAAACACTAGTTTCCTCTCCTAAACTGGATTAGAAACAATTCCTTCATCTGGAAATCATTCCTTCGTTGACGTGAGGATTAAGTCAGCCTCAGTTTCCCTGATAGAGAACTGGGCTGTTATTCTGTAAACACACATACACACTTAAAAAATAACTGATCAGTTTAAATGCAAGCAATTGTTTATCTGTAAGAAGTTAAGACACAAGTATTTTCATAAAGAACAGAATCCATTAGCCTTAAACACCTAAATTTGAAATCCAGATAGTTAAGTAATTGAGATAGTCTCACTATTTAGGAATTTAATTGCTAATTGATTGCATCCCTTCCTATTTAGGGAATTGTGCTGAAATTTCAACAGGTTTAAAGCTGAAATATGCCAAATGAGAACACTTTTCTTAAGTGGGATGTAAAATTACAAACCACAAAGCAAATGTCCTCATTTACCCAACTGAACCTTCTTTCTGAAGCATCCTTTGCAAACAAAAAAAGGAATACATGCACTTCTTGATACAGATTTGCTGGTCTCCAATCATTGACTTACATTATGTCTGGAAGGCTATTCTTAATATTTTCCACATCATTATCAGTATTGTGTTTATGTATATATACATTTACACATATATGTACAGTTGTATTCTTTCCTTAGTTCAGTTACAATAAAGTTAAAAGAAACCAATCCAATTAAGATCAGCAAAGGCTTGAGCATATGTGCTCTCTATGAATTTTAAAAATGTCTAACTAAAATGTAGCCCTAAAATATATGAATTGAAGCCAGATGTTGACCTGAAATGCCCCTCAGATATGTCTAAGATGTTCCTGTGGTCAGAAAAGACTGCCTTGAACAGATCCCCCAACAAGGTTGATGTGTCACCACTCTGAAGCAATGAGAAACCAAACACCGTCTTTATGGTAACCAAGCTGTGAGTTCACTGCAATGCCAGCTATGAAACAAGGTGCAGGAGGATGGATTAGAGACTGTGCAGGAGTGGAAAGTGTTAATTACCAAGAGCCATAATCATGCAACAATTTTAAAGAACACAGTCAGGGCCTGGAAACAAAATACAGCATTATTTATCTCCAGAGCTGCTGAATGCTTCATGAGAAATTACAGCCAAGACCAAAAGGCAGGCAGTTGGGGTCAGGCTGAAGCAGTGCTAAGCCTCTGTTGTTACAATTAATCTGATCCTAACTTTTCTGCTCCAATAGCTGTGGCTACACTGAACAAGGCAAAAAAGAAAAAAAGTCACTTGACTCAAGGTCACTTTGAGGTCAGGATTTCACAAAAGCTTTTTCCCCAAGTGTACAATATTGGATAATGTTGAGTGACGATGGCAGGGAAGTTGTGAAGGTTAAAAAGAGAGAGAGTAGCAAAAATACTTCCACAAAATAAAACAAAGGAAAAGGCAAAGAGTAAAGGGAAAAATTAGTTCAAAGGCACATAACAGTTCTTCATGGTTTTGCTTCCAGGAACTATTTATCTTCCCACTCAATAGGAGCAATTCCCATTTGGCTACCAAGAAGAAAGGCTCAAGATCAGATGTGTCTCTGACTGACAATACTTGCATTTTAAGGAACCAACTATTGGATTTCTGGTCTTTACAATCAAAACATTTTTTGCTAACTAAATGGAGAAATAACTTTACTTTTGAGCCAAATACATCCCTCGGGCAGGCTCAGTAAAGTCAATACCTTCACAACATGAAAGAATTTGGCTCAGAATATTATGAGCTGTTTGTATCTGTCTACACAGGCTGCTGCAATAACTGACAGTAGTGGATAATAGTTTTGAGCTATCTGGGAGAGATTTAAAATTACTGTAGGGTTTTGGTTTTTTTGTCTGCAGTTGTTTGTAGTCCCCACTGAAATGGCTTTTGATAGAAGGGCTTCAGTCAATGACTGTTCTGAGAGAACAGTGCAACTCCCACAGATTTCATTAAATGTTGGACGTGTATTTCAAACAAGACTTATGCAATATAATGTCTTCCCAATTACACAGTATATTATACAGTGAAAATTATGGAATGTTTTCTTCTCATAAAATAAGCCACATGATATATTGCTAAAGACAGAGTGAAATTATAGAAATAGAGTCTTTCCCTCCCACACACCAACAAGAATTACAATAGTTTGAGTAACAGAAGGCAAAAGTCATTTGCAAGCCAAGCTTGTGTACTATTGGATCCTAAAAATAGCCTGGAGAATCTTCAGAGAGTTTTCAATAAATGAGTATGTTAAATCTGAACTGTATGTACTGGACATTGGAATGCTTTCCCATTCTGCTTTATTTTTGGGAAGCAAATGCAAAAGATACCCAAACATGTACATGTAGCAGGCAAGCTGAAATGTGGAGATTGTGCACCTTCCATCTACCTTCTTAGGTAGTAAAGGATCCAGACTCTCTCTCTCTTGAAAAACTCTGCTCTATTCCACTAAAATGTAGAGACAGAATCATATGTTTGAAGACCTGGTGACATAAAGAAACATGAGGTGTCCTGAGGGACCACAACTTCAACTACTCTTTCAGTACTGAAGCAAAAAGTGAATATCCTGATATTTCTTCTCTATACTCCTGTGGAGCAAGACTATTTTTCTAATTTTACAAATGAGAGAATAAAACTTAATGGAGTTGTTCATGGTCTAAAAGAAAGTCCACAGCAGTGTAAAGAACTGAAATAAACTTTCCCAAACACCAGCTGAATATTTAAAATATCAGTTCATCCTCTTTAATGAGGTATTACAGATTTTTTAAAAAATTTATCTGTTCAGTTTATCAGTATTTTACTGTATTGAGAATTCAACAGTCTTCTACCGAGTCTGACAGATATACAATAGTATTTTTTTGAAAGGGGAAATATACCTACAGATTATTAGGGTCTGTATTTATTGAAATTAAAAATTCTGTTTTTCCAGTAGTATAGTGTGGATTTTCAGGACTAATCAGACTTATGGTAACTTTCATCCCAACATGTACTTATATTTATATAAGCATATTTTCCTACAAATAAAATTTCCTTTTAAGAAGTAGAATTAACAAAGTAATTTTAAATAAATTCTTATAGGGTGTCTGGGAGTAAAGCTGTGCGAAAGCTATTTTGTAACTGCCTTCCAAACATTTTTTGTCTTGAAGGCACGAGACACTGACACTGTTGGAAACTGGACACTGAGCTAGATTAACTGCTGTTCTGATCCAATGAGGCTATTTCTATCTTTCTGTACTTGCAGCTGAGAATTTTTCCATGGTCAGATGACTGTTGAGGTTGCTTGTTTTATTTTCCCCCATGCTTTATTTCTGTTATTTTAACAAAGACACCAGAAGACAAACAAAGAAATGACAGGCAGTTAACTGGAGAGGACAGAAGATGACTATCATGCTGGTTTAGTTAACACTTCAGCTTGGGATCACAAAAAGGGGTAGAAGACCTAGTCTCTCTTTTTCAGCCACTGAAGTTAAGAATGTGAGCAGCCCACGCCGGAACAATTGCAATATATCCTACTATGTCTGCTTTCCAAAACAGGGCAAAACACTTTTCTCACAGGGGCATCCTGGTTTTTGCAGAAAGTGCCACAGAATAGGAAAACCATTATCACAGATTCAGTGGAAAACAACCAGCAGCTCATTCTCAACACGTCGTATGGAACTCAATCAAAGCAGCTCACTAAAATCCAAGCCAATCCCTCCTATGAATGCATTTCAGTGGCATCTACAGGGTTGCTGTTAAATTTAACAGTCACAGAATAAATGCAGCTGGACATACAGCAGCATCAGTGTTGGGGAAAGGTAAGGTAACTCTTGCCCAAGGTTTACATTGTGATATTTAGCATTAACATAAACGCCAATTTTAAATTTTATCTTATTGGTAAATACATCACTTTAATAAGAACAAAGACTGCAAGATTCTGAGCATGTGTAGCTGTTTGAGCTGGGATTTAATTCAGATAATTATTCCCTATCTTGGCCTTAAGTGTGCAATTTGATTTAATTGAACGTTTCCCTGTAGCTTTCTATAGCCCCACTGTAAAGTGCAGGGATCTGCCACCAGGCACCTGAGCACAGGATCCAAACTCTCAGTCTGTGTCTGTGACCACTGCAGACAAAACCAGTGCACAAGTTTGGGTACTGTATGCCAGGAAATGAATCCCCTCTCACTGAAGTGTTCCTTCTCATCGTGACTTCTCTTTTCTCCAGGGAAGCTGAGGAAACAACAAGAACTCAGAGGTTTGACTTTCAGGGGGTAGTTTTTTAGACCGACTGTTGAATTTGTGCACATTGATAAGAAAATTCATACTTCCTCTACATGCCATTAAGCTAAGTTTGAAGCTGTCCCTGAAACCCAGCAATGTGTCTGTGCAGTTCAGTTCCTGACTCAAACAACTAAGTGCTATGAATTAGAAACCGCTGTCATTCTTTCAGAATGTGGATTAAATTTTGTTTCATAAGCTGTTTTAAGGATTTTCTTACCTTCCCTCTCTCTCATTTGTAATCTTATAACATTCTGGGTCAGCTACAACACATGCTTGCATGGAAATGAACTATTAGGAAGTTATTAGTATTTAGGGTAATTTTGCTGACATTAATGCAATTTAGAAGCAGAATAAAAGGAAGCAGTACCAGTGCTATGCTCCAGCTCACCCTAAGCAAAGCTGTGAGCCAGGCTGATGATCCACAGACCCCACAGAGTGCCTCTGAGCTACAATGCTTGTTGGAAAACCTGCTGCATGTTAGAGCTGCTTTTCCCTTGTTGGACTGAGCAACCAGAGAGAAAGGCAGCATTGGTGTCTTGGTTAGTCATCTGCATCAGCTGAAGGATGCACATGAAAATTTTAAAGGTTGCACAGTAGAAATGAAAGTTAATGTTCATTTCTGATCATGCAAGAGTTACATGGTGGACAGGAACATGCAGGAGACTGAGGTGGTAAAGATAAAATGCTACATATAGGTCAATACACCCACACCCAAAGGTTAATTTCAGCTTTAACAGGCTCTGTTAGCTTATGCATTACTTTCTCTATGAACTGTTTTGAGAAAAGTTTAGTGGTATTTTTAAATTGCATTTGGAGGCTTCACTCTTTCAATTTTAAGTGGGTACATTCAAGTGGATACACTGTACCCCACACTATCTTTGACCAATTTATTCCACAGGGAACTGACTTGGAAAAAAGGAATTTGTGACATCTATGTCCCATAGAACTTCCAGGAGTATTTTGAGGAGGAAAGATTTTATATTTGATCAATTTTCACTTCTGATTTCACTCAGGATTCCATAGACACAATTGAGTTATTTCACTGTTCCTACACTTTTGTCACTCTTCAGGTCTTAAAAGTTATGCGGGGATTAGAAGATATTAAATGGATGTGCTTATTATTTTTTATTATGTTCCTTAAGTGGGAAATCTACCTAGAGAAGTCTGCTTTATTTCACAGGCTGTTGTGGAAAGATAGGGAATGTCTTTCAAAAGTAGCAATTCTGGTAATTTGAGCAGCAGATAGGAAGTTCTTGGCAATTGGGCAGGTCAGCAATGTTAATCATTGGGAGTTCTGGTCAACCAAGGAAGGAAATCAAGATGCATTAGCTTGTCATGGTGATGTCAGATGGCTTTGATTAGCAGCCATAGAACAAGGATGTTACTGTGCTTGAGAGCAAGTTTTAGTCAATTAATTTTTATGTATCCTGCAGAAAGTTGTCAACTAAAGGCAAAATGATTGAAGAAAGTAATTATCTGGTAATACCATGCACCATACCAAAATTCTGGCTTAACTTCGCAAACTCAGATTTGTATAAGGATCCATGTAAGTTTCTGATAGATATAATGGTAATCCCAGTCACTGAATCTCATGGTAGGCACAGCTAAAGAAGCCACAAAATCAACTTAGCTCCTGTGGGAACCGGAGTGCATAAGTGAAAAATTGGTGTCACTTCTTCCACCCCGAGGAAGGCTTCAGAAAGCTCTGTAATGTGCAAGAGTTGGACTTTTGAAAAGTGATAAAGTAGTCCCAGAAATACTTGTTCCTTGCTATGGAAGATATACTCCTCCCAGTTGTGCATAATGAGAAACTGCAATGAAGTGACCTCTATTACTAAGCAAAAACATAATGTCCTTTCTGCGCAGGCAGGCATGAGGAGAGCGAGGGAAGGGAAGGAGCCACAGAACCCTTCTCCTTTTGTCATGCATGAAAGGAAGAGAGGTCAAGTTGTCACACCCGTTCCCCTAAAGCCACACTGCAGCCACATCCCATCAGCACACACTGCATGCAGTCAGTGCCTCTGCTGCAAACTGGGCGCTGCAGGAGGTCAGGGGGGCTCTTGGAGCAGAAGGCAGGGCAGCAGGATCCAGGGAACAGGTTAGTTTAGATCAAACAGCCTTATGCCACAGCAGAAAAGGAGCAAGTCCCTGTGCCATAACCGGACAAGCAGATTTACCTGGAAGGCCTTTTGGTTTTGATTTCCTACTGGCATCAGCTTTGCTGTGTCTTCATTAAATGCTTCTAACTCTATGCTTTATTGGCAATATTGGGAAGGGCAAGGGGTGCATGTGACTATCCACATCCTGTGTTTTACGTTATTTTTGGCATGGAGGTTATTTAGAAGACAGTACTGTCACCAACCATTGTCCTCTGCTCAGCAGAGCAGTCACAGGTCAAAACATATTCAGCATGGGACAGATACACCTGCCTATCATCATCACTGGTTTAAAGAATTACATGACTCATCGAGTCTTCAATCAGGAACCTATTTTAAGCCTCACTGCCATTAACTGTGACTGATTTTCCTGTGTAAAACAGCAGACTTCTGCAAGTGCTCAGGAAACACTGCAAGATGGGGTTGGTCACTCAGAAGCCAGGTACAGTGAGATAAGCCTGAACATACTAAAAAATAATAGGTCAGACTCACCCTTTTGCTAGAACAAAGCTACTCTATTTTTCAAAGTTTTAATGCTTTTTTAACGGGGCCAAGTTTGTTACTGTCACTAGCAATGATATGCAGTAGCGTGAAAATCCAGACCAATTTCTCTGTCTTACAGACAAAGTCCTGCTCAGGAAGCAAAACAAGGTCTCTTCAGAGTTATACAGAAAATATATATAACATTCATTTTCTGGATTTGAAGATCACCATGACAACGTAGAGGAAGAATTTTTCGGAGTATGAGTTGAGGAATTGATAGTGTAAATATAAAAAAAGAAATGACATAGAAATACTTCACTGGAAGTTTTAATACAAAAAGTCACTTGTGAGATTTTTTTAAAAGAGACAGGACTAAGCAGTTGAAGTAGGTTGTAGTAAAAATCTTGTTGTAAGGATTAATGAAGGCATCTTCAGAAAAGGTCTTTATCACTGCAGAAGTTCTCAAAGCTACCAGATATTCAAGATTTTTTCCTATTTTTTCCCCCTCCTATAACTGCATAAAGAATTGACATTCTACAAGCTTGGAGAGTGTTAGATTCCATTTTGTAGCCTAATGAAAAAAAGATTAAAACGATTGCCCTATATGACTACATGGTTTATATGTACTGAATTTATATCATTAAAACCACTGAAGCAGAGCTAAGGGGAAGGGACTCCTTAATTAAATCTCCATTAATTTCATATCTGATAAAATTATTATTAGAAAATACCATTCAAAATAACATTAAGTGTAAACACTGAGATATAATCTAGACATTTTCATTCCAACACATGCACTAGGACTCTTGGAAACAAATAGTGTCTGTATTATATTCATAAAACATTAAGGATACACAATTGTTATACAATTGTTATTACTGTGAAGAGATTGTATTACCGCTTATTCATAAAACCATCTAATTTGGTTGAAAATTAGACCTGGAACATTTTTACTTAGGTACATTTAATGTTTATGAAAAAATCTTAATTATCTATTGGTACATTAAATTCTATCAAAATTTCCTCTACGTAAACAAAAATACACCACTTTGGTTCACCAAAACTTGCTCCTGGCAGCAATCAGGAAATGTTAAAATGTTGTTCTTATTTCGTGCAGTGATGGTGATTTACCATAGGTACTAATAAGGTGGTGTGAGCAGAATCTGCGTTACCATAAGGAAAACATAATGCATGTTGTGAATTAAGTAGCATGTCCTGAAGTGCTCTGGTATTTAACTAAGAAAAGGGAAATGTATTTTAAAAGGAATTAGTGCTTATGTACTCTGAAGTAATACTGAAGAATTAGTTGTTTTATATATGTATGGTAACCCTTTAAACACTTCAGTATTTGGCTGATTCTGACAAAATTCTCCATGAACAGTAGCTTTTCCTTATTTCTATAACAGAAAAAAAAATGTGAGTTTGAAAGAACTTGGTTCTTGCATGTACTGCTGAGATAAATCTGGAAACAGCAAAAAGTGTAACAGTTTCAACCTGATCTCATGCAGTAAGCCCTTTGATTGGAATCACTGCTATCAGATAAAGGTACCTAACTCAACTGCTTTGTCAGGTTTATTCCAATTCTGACAACTTAAAGGTCAATAATAATTAGAGCTAATAATGGAAAGCTTTTTGACCAAATGTTGTATTTGGGAAAAAAGTTCTTTCAATAATCAGTTGAAGCAGTTATTGTTTTAAAACAGAATAGAGTACTGTGTGAAACAAGCACATAATTATTTTAGTTTTAAAACCTTTTATTTGAGATAAAGCATGCTGCTATATACAGAAAAAAATGTAAGTCAAGGCAAGAGCAATACAGAATGGGCAACATATTCCTTAAAACTTACAAGATGCTTTTAAAAGCTTCAGTGCACCAGCAGTATGATATATTCTTCTCACTCCTAAATCACCTCAAGCAAAATGGCATTTCCTTGCAGATCCTGAGCAATCCCAGCTCTCTTTTATATAATGATAAATTAAAGTTTCCAAAACAAAACTTACAGCAATGGCTTCAAGAAATGACTTGTGCCAGTATAATATATTGAAATACAACTTCACATTGCTAATACCTTATTTCAAACAGCATCATTCAACTATGCAAACTAAATGTGTTATACATGTAGCAAAGTCTAGGCCAATCAGTTTTCCTTTTCAACTTCCTTTCTCCTATTTCATTACTTTTACATCAGTAAAACTCTGTGAAAATCTCATTCTTTTTCCTCCTAAAGAAGTACTATCAATAACTTCCCTCTCATTTTCTTCTAGAATTAAAGTCAAGAGACTACAATAGTGATGTGCTGCTGTATACTGAAGTTTGAGATAATAAAGGGGAAAAAAGCTAAACTACTTTATCATGAAGAACACAACCTGGGTTCATCATGATTTCACCTTAGGTGACAGTGAATGGCTAACAGGCTAACAGCAGAAACCTACTGCCTAGCAGTACATCTTTGCACAAGGGGCACACTCAGGCTCTAAGTAAGGCCAGCAGTTAATGTGTTACTGTGGCTCTCTGGTGTTTGCCCTCTGACTGGGGCCCTTTAGCTTTTAACATTAAGGAGCTGCGCGGACAGGCCGTGATGCCAGTTGCGCAATTTGGCAAAGCGTGGGCTGTTACGTTCCGTTTCAAACCTCTCCCTGTGGCATGAGGAAAGAGAGAGACAGAGAGAGACACACATACACAGAAGAAAGAAAGGAGGGAGAAAGAAAGGGGTTAGGGACCATGGCTACCACTCCCCTGCCTTACAACTAGGGCAATGGCAATTTATTTGGATTTTTTCCTCAGCTTTCAAATCAGCACAGTGAAGGCTGGATGATGATTTTTGGACCATGTGTGAAAGGTTTTGCAGTGGTTTATTTCTGAGAAGTAACTTGATACAACTTCTTGTTCTTTGACTTGTGCTTGGTATTACAGGGCTGCTTTTGCTAGAAATGCAGTGTAATCCCATTGTTTTTCTCCCAGCAGTTTCTCTTGGCTTTTCCCTCCCTCTCACACAACTGAGGAGCCAGTGAAATTTAACTCATACAAGATGAATGCAAATATTTTCCATTCTGTAACACCTAGGTCAGCACATATATTACCTGCTGTCCTTCCTGCAAGGACCACCAACCCCAGGTTTCAGCAATACTTTTCTACAGCTTCCTCAGAATTAGTGAGTATTAATGTTGACATTTGCATAGATATTTCTGGTCATTTGTGTCACAAAGCAGAACAACAGGGGATATTCAAAGTCCTATGAAGTATTGGCCACCTCCTGCCACCCCTGACTGCAGACTGGGGTTCTTGAGCCATGTTCAGCACCTCTCAAGATTAATCTTTTCTAGATGCTGTTTGAATTCAGCTTTTGTATATAAAAAAGGGGACAAAGGAGGATGTGAGATGATAGCAGAGTCAAGGAGAAGTATATCAAACAGAATAAAAAATTAAATATTCTCATTATTTGCAAAACTTTTTGCAGTCATTGTAAACAAGGTCATTTTTTCCTCATTATTTGCACTCAAAACACAAGACGATTAATTGTGTTAATGCAATGGAACTTGAGAGTGAAACCAGCCAAACAGAAATGAGCAGACTGGGCTGGTTTTACTCCTCAGGCTGAGGAAAGCACAAAACAATAAACAGAGTAAATGCCAACAAATTCACTGATATTTCTAAATCTTTTGCTCTTAATAACACAGTGCCATGCAAGTAACAGTCCTAAAGGAGTCTTGATGTATGACTTTTCAAACTATTTTTAATGCTTTTAGGTAATTAAGAGATACAAAGTATTCCTAGCTGAAACTTCCTGATGGTATTTTTTTTCCAGCTACGCTGGAATGTACTCGCTCCAGTGGGTCTGATATGTAATTTAAGAACTCCCATACTGTTTTCAAGATACACCCTCCACTCAAGGAAAAGATATTCAGAAACATCTGTTTGGCTTAAAATGGACCCCATCTCTCCAGAAAATATTCCACAACAATCATCACACCAGCAATGAAAAGTTTTCATAGCAAGTTATACTTTTATATGTGCCTTCAAAACAGCAGTAGCATGAGCAAAGGACAGTCATGCAATACACTCATCAATATTAACTGAAAGGAATATTCTGCCACCCGAAAATTCCCAAATTTTATGGGGTTTTTTTTAGAACATATGTCATGAAGTTGGAATCGGCAATCTAAAAGTGACTATTTTAATGTAAAACAGTTCTGCCAAAAATAAGCTAAATCTTTCCTTCCCCCACTCCTAAGTGTTTGTAAGAAACCTGATCACCATTCCATGCAATTCCTGCTGGCTACACTGCAGAGCTGACACAAAAAGACAAGAGAAAGCACCAGAGAAAGATTGCTCACAGCCTGCCTGAGGCCACAGTGATGGATGCCTGCACAGCCAGGGCCCTGCTGCCAAATCCCCACTGGAGTGTGTCCAATGTTTGAGGTGAGCATCAAGCACCCAGATGGTGCCAGCACTGTCAGTGGGGTAGGAAGGAGACCCCATTTTATTCTTTGCACCAGATCTTACAGCAGTTGCACTGTCCCTGTGTAACTACCTATATATGCTCCCATATGCCTCTACTATAAATGCACACCTTAAACCTATTCAGCCGTGCCTAAACAAAACCAGAAGTGTCCTTGGGCAAGAAAACGATAACACAGTGATACCAAAAGACTGCACAAAATGTGCAAAGCACAGTGGATACTTTATTCAAGTAAAGTTATCCAAGTGTAACTCCAACATTTATTTCGAGTTACACTTGGATAGAACTTGCAATTTACACGTGTTGATGTGTTATCAGATAATTATAATCAACCCATCTCACACCACGTAAAGTTTCCAGTGTTTTGTATTTTCCAAAGCCATAGATTACACCTAGAGAGATTATTTCTTTAAAACCATATATTACTCTCAGATATGAATGGGGCACTGTTAAGTTCAGCACAATGCTTTAAATCCCATCATAGTAAGGATTTGGGTATGTGCTATTACATCAAACAGATAATGCACAATACATGTAATGAGAATTAGGCTTGCACATTAGAGGGAAGAAGTAAATCCCTGAGGGCTATAATGTCAAGCCTGATGTTCGGGCACCCAGCCATGAACATGCAGCAGAGGGTTTATAGCAAACACCAACTGAAAGCATTCTTGTATTCTCACAGGGGAGACAGCAGATATCTTTCTCACTGATTCAACATTTGTAACCTGCATTGTGATCAAAAGATCAGAACCTTTAAAGAACCCAAAGGGCAGTAAAATATAGAATAGAAAAAGAAGAGGTGGATTGAGTACCAAACACATCACCAAACCCAGCTGGCGGCTTAGAGAAGCTAAAGTGAAACAGGGATTGAAGTATGCAAACAGAAACTAAGGATTGCACACAGAACGCTCCTGATTCAACTGCAGTTTTTAAGCTCAACATAAGAATCTTTAATACATCTATTTCCTGGCTATGCAGGATGATGATAAATCTTTAATTCCATATTATATCTCTGAACATATCCACTTTTTCAGTGTTTTCGATACATCATATGAAACAAATACATTTATCCATTAGCAAAAGCAGTCCTGTGCTTCCATATTCTACACATTTAGGTCATATTTATTCCAAACAAAACATAAACTAATAATTATGGGTATGAATGGAAAAAACTCCTTTACTGTATCACTTAAGGAGCCTCAAATGTCAATCAGAGGATCATCCAAATAAATTGCTCACACATTACAGTGCTACCACAGCATTATGTATTTTTCTCCACTCACACATTCAAGTAGTTACACAGGGCTTGGAACTCATCACATTCACACACCCAGTAAAGTACAGGAAAGTTGCATGAGCAGAGAGCTTTCAGACTTGAACACACACTTCAGCAATTTTGCAGTTTTTCCTAAAAACATGCTGATTTGTTATCCTTCTCATTCAAATGCCTCTCAACGATAGCACTTTAATTTTAGTGATTTTTTAAGTAAGTGCATTAGAATATTTTAGGACAAAAATATAATAAAGGAAGTTCATATTAATGCCATTTTAAAACATTATTGGGTTATCAGGAAGGAGAAAGCTGTATTTTTCACAGGGAGTTGCCTACCTTGACCTCCTCAGGGCTTCTTCATCTGGATCTTGCACTGTAGAAAAAAATGTTTCCATTAAAAAACAGAAAGAAAGGGATTGGCTTTATGCTATTTTAAATTCTTTAGCAACTTATCAAAAGCCTATCTAAAGGTTTTGCAGCAGTGGAATTTGCAAGAACATCATAAAGTGGAACAGTTCCCTAGGGACAGGAAGGAGGATGTTAAGAGGAAGGTAGCTATTACAACTACTTTCCCATTCATTATTAGCAATGTTTCACAGCTGTAGGCAATGATTCTACAGAGAGGTCCTGATGTTTAGTACAAAGCAGAAGAGACAGCAGCAGCACATTAATGGGGGAAGGAAATATTAAGTATTTCCTCCTGACATGGGAAAAGACCCCAACCTTCCTTCTCTCTACGTCAGAAACTACCTGTGAACTTAGTACCAGGTAGCCATAAAAACTTTTCCCTAGGCAACAAGCAACAAAGCTAAATCTCCGTGACACTCATATCTGATCTAGGTTTAGATAACTGGGCTGGTAGAGCCATAGATTCCATACAAATGGTGATTCATTAATTTTTTTGACCTCCAGAAGTCACTTCTATGAAAGACTGTTACAGGAGACATGACTTGTTTAATTTTTGTCTAAAGAATGGACAGCTCTGTGTGTTTAGGCTGCAGGAAACCCAAAGATTGCACTGCAGAGACTCAATTTGTAAGTAGGAGTAACTATAGGGTCCCAAATGCTCATTTACTGTACAATCTGTTACACGTTCATGGTGATATCCCTGGCAGATCAAAGAATTTTCTTCATAAAGCATGAGATTGTTCACTTTGATTTCTAAATTCCCTCAAGTTACATCCAGGATCTTCACCCTTGCTGACAACTACATGAGCCTGGACAGGAGTATTCCCTGAGTATCAGTGGTCAATACCAGGGCAGTGAGGAAAGACATGAATCTAAAATCAGGATGAGAGGCATGTTTTGTCTTTCAACTTACTGTACTCAGTTCCAGTCATCTGGGCAAGGATGCGGAAGGACTTGGACTGCAGGTTGGCAGAGCGACGGCTCCAGTCCTCGCTCTCATCCTCAGGCTTGTTCTGAGTTTTAAGCACAGCCTGATACACCGGAGAGGCACTGTCTACATGAGGATCCTTTAAAGGGAGGGTACTGCAATTCAGAAAGGGAAATGTTGGAAGCAGCTCTCTGATCTCAGTTTCTCACCCAGGCATCCCCAGCGTGGCTTTGAAATTATCCCTTCTTTAAAAAATACATAGATCAATTTTATGTTATGGCTCATTCTGTCTCTGAAAGGGCCTGTTATCATTCAAATCTGCTTGGAAATACCTGTTCATGATTCTTCAGTCAATGCAGGCACACAAGTGTATAGTGGTTAGAATAATATGTGGTGATAGAGGTGAGTATGCCAGGCAAAACAATTTATTTTTCTGACCATTTTTGTTCCATATTATTTCTTATAAAAATGACTTCATGTTGGGCCAGTGTACCTTAATGTTGGAATTAGAAATAAACCCATATTTCATTATAAAAATAATGTGGTAAGGTTTTATAGCTTTTTCTAGAGATGATTCTTTTTTAATCTAAAATAAACTTCCATCTGCCATAATCTGGACTCATTGTCTCCTAAACATGTGAAGCACAGGAAGTCTAGACTTGCACTTCAGGCTTGCACATATAAATAGTATATGAAATCTTTACTGACAGAATGTATCTCAGAGTCTTACATGCTTAATCATCTTGCAAAGTGATATATCCAGTTGTGCACACCTAAAATCAAAGCTACACAGGTCTGTAGCACAAGTGAGGTAGTCTCTCTGATTTATGACACAGGCTAGAAACAGGCTTTGTAACCTCATAGCTTTTTTTTTTTTTCCAGTGAAAATAACTTCTGCATAGCAGAATTAAAATTAACTATTAACAGAGCTGCACAAATATACACTGAGAGGATGATGTGTGCTTGGAGCAACTTGGCTCCATGGCTGCTCTAAATACAAGGTCTATTTTTGAGGAAGTGATTTATTGTAACAGCTTTATGCTATTCCATAAAGAGCACTGCAAACAGCAAGCTCAACTTCAAGAAAACTGAGAAATAGTTCTGTTAAAAGTTAAGGGCCATTTGGTCCAACAGTTACTTCCTTGGTTCAGACTCGAAGTTAGTGCTCTCTAAGATACCACTGTGCAGAGAAAATCTACAGAGAAGTTGGGTTTGTGGTTTGAAAGCCTGAGAGGAATCAAGAAAAAAACAGGAAGTTGTCTGACATCCTACAGACAGTGGGATGAAAAATGTTACCAGGTAGTGCTTTAAATATCATTATTTCCCAGCTGACACAATCTTCTTCTTCAGCAGTATGTAATATACACTGGTTTGATGGATTTACACATGATAGCATGTATTTATGTCCTTCATAACCCACATATATGCAAGCTTTTCACTTTTCAAGGAGCCACCAAAATACAAGCCCCAGTTAAGTTTTTTTGTGTGTTTCAGCACAATCAGCTGTGGGGTGGAACACAGCTTAGAAAGGTGAATTTAGAGAAAAACTTGACTCTTCAGTTTAAGCTCTGCCATTAAACATACAAGTTATGCAAAAAAGTCCCTCAGTGTGAAAGATGGCCTGTAGGAGGAGGCAGTTATTTTCCAGCTCCCTTTTTAGCTCATGTTTCCTAACCACAATCCTTACTCTAGCAGGTACAGAAGGCAGAATACAGACTTGTTTATTTTGGGAAGGCTGTGCCATCAGTGGCTTCCATTAGTGCTGCTCCAGCTTGCAGCAATGGACAAAGTGGCACCATAGCCTTCTTTAGGTGGGAGAGGGGAGAGAGAGCAGTAGTCCTCCTCTTCTGGCCCATTACACATGGCTGAAATGCTTGCTGAGGCAGGAAAGAAAGCACAGTAGCGAGTTTTGCCTTCTCCTCCCTTCTGCAGGAATAGTCTTTGCATGGAAAAGAGATTCTCTGTAATAGCAACAGTAAGTCACAGCAACACCCTTGGCACTGCTCTGCTGATGTTTCTGACACTTGGCTATGCTGAAAGTTCTGTCACATTAAAGTTCCCCAAAAGATGACCCTGTTTTCAAGTCCCCAAGGCGCTTCAGGGTGCTTCACACCCAGAACCTGCCCCTTATGAGTACCAGAAGTGACTGCCTGATGTGGGTCAACAGTTAACTTTACATCCCCACACTGACTTCTTAATCTTGTGGAAGCTTAAAAACCTGCCGTATGGGACAGAAAATTTCCCAGCTGAACACTGTTCTAGAGTGGAAAATAAACCACTAGATAGACAGTGCTGCTGATTTGAGCCACGGACCATTGTGGCAGCAGTGGTGTGCCAGGCATAGACAGTTCAAATTCCTCTATTTAAATCCTCTACCTCAAATGCTTTCTTCTCATATTATGACCTCTATACAAAAAAGCAGTTCAACAGTTTATGTATAGATATGCCATTAACTCAAGCATTGTTAAAAAACTAGAGCTGGAGGCTGGACTACAAATTTCACAGTAGCAATGTGTGGCATTAATATGACATATTAATATCCTTATGGTAGATGATTAAGGCAGGAAATGGAGCTTGGTGAATTAACCTTCCCAGCAGAGTGAAACATGCTCATATAAATTGAACTAAATTAATGCAATACATTGGAGTACTTCCAACTCTGTCTTTAATTCAGCAGGCCTCTTTCTTTTTTAAAAAACATAATTATATTGTGGATGAGTAACTAAGATGTATGAGCCACTCAGCGTGGAAGTGTAAAATAGAGCACATCGCTGATTATGAGCATTTCATAAACCTAAATGTGACAGTTGATCCTTAAAGACAACCTAAAGATGCACATAACCATGTTAATACCTCTGTTATACCTCTTTGTAATTTAATTTCTTTCCATCTGGGTGTAGATGTTCAGAAATATCATGCATCTTTAAGCATATTACTTTAAATTGATGCTATTGGAAAAAACCCCTCTTCCCAAAAGGGTTAGAGCTGTTGGAGGTTTTTATTCTAGAGACTAAGGTATTCTAGTATAAGTCAATAAAAATTATTTTCCTTTTTTTTTTACTATCATTTAAGTCACATATTCTTAACATTAAAACAAGCTTTAAAGACAGTCAAACCTCTGAATAAGCAGCAATGGGATTTTATTTTTTAGAGTTCATTATAAATTATGGTTTACTATGTGAACCACTCCCTGGAGTCATTATTCAGATTTAATTTTGGTAGATATTAAGTAAAAACTTAGGAACACTGCAGTGTTATAACCCTGATGTAGACATACAACAAAATATTATGACATCAGGTATTAGACTGATTCCAGCTATTTTAAAAGAAACTCTTAAGAGATAGAAACCCCACAACCCAACAAACAAAAGTTAATGTAGACTGGAAATAGCCAGCAAAACTGACTTATTGTAGAGGACACACAAGACCTTAGTTTGTACAATCACATTATTGATTCTTCTACTTCAAGTGTCAAACGTTATTCCCGATAAAGGTGCTGGATTTATGTCTTTATACAGCTTGTGAATTTGGCTAAAACTGCATAATGGAAATGGTTTGATAATTTAGAAGTGATTTGACAGAAATGTACTCAAAATGCACTGTCCACATGGTTTTGCTGCAGCCACTTAACTCTTGGTTCTTGATTTAGCAAGATCAATTAAAACAGAAAAACAAAGAGTAGGAAAATATATAAAGCCAGGGCATTCAAAATTTTCAACTTTTAAGTTTCAGCATAGAGTTTGAGTATGAGTAATTCTGTTCTTCCCTGTATGTTTTCCATGGTGATCCAGTAAGGCTTATTTCTAAGTGACAAGAGCCTGACTAATCTCATGAAGTTACAACATCACTGATTTTAAATGGTCAAACTAGAAAATTCGTTCTTATCTTAAGCCTGTCTGTCCTTCCTCATCGATAAAATAAGTAAATTGTTCCCAGCTGCTGTCTGCCCTTTAGATGTGCAGTCTGAGTGTGCTTACCACCCTACAGACACTTGGGGAAAATGAAAAGGACTGAGATTATTAATAAAGAATTAATAAAGAACAAAGACCAAATTATAGGCTGGTAATTGAGACAAAATGAATCAGCACACGATTTGCTGCTGGTCAGCTTTTCTATTAGAAACTTCTCATACAAATACTTCCACATTAAGCATAATCTTAACTCAGACTTGATTGATTAAGCAAGCTAAAGAGCATCTTGGTTTCCACTGCAAGTTAAAGTTCAGAATATCACAGAGGAAACAAAAGGAAATTTATAAAATGAAAAGGATACACATATTCAGCATTAACTTTATAATCATCTGATCATTTAAATAGGTACATTTTTAAAACACTGCTATTTGCATCATATAATGCTACAGCATTTAATAGGAAGTGCCAGTGTATCATAAAATGTCTCCTATAATCCATGAAAGATTTAACCCTTATAAAGAACACCAATGAACTTCTTTGTACTTCACTAATTGGAAATATGAGTCTACTCAACACCTGTGGAGATTCACTGAGTCATGGCCAAAGCCAGCTAAAGGTATTGCTTGTGATCCATCAGGGGAGAGAGCTGTGATGAACAACAATATTGGTGCAAAAAGTTAGCAGAAAAGAAAAGTAATTATAAAACAGAGAGAAAAATGGCCAGCAAAAGGGAGAACAGAAAATACATAAACCATCCTCATTTTTAATAAGCCTCCAGCTAATGAATATGAAAAAGAAACTATGTTAAAGTGTGTTGCTATACCGGTATTTTGGTCAAGTTAAAGGAAAGCAATTTCTATTTTGGGTAGAAGTGCACCCGGTAAAAGAGAAACGTGGCTACATTTATTGCATATATAATTTCAGTAAAGTTATTACAAGTCTGGATAAGTAAATCAGATAAGATTTCCAGAAACATGCATTGGAAAAGCAGAGTTATTAAAGATCAGTGGATTTTGCCATAGTCCAAAGGATCTGTGTAAACCACATATACTGTATGTAAACATACATAAAAAAATACAGCAAAACACTCTATTCTGAAGAATAAAACAGTAGCCAGCACTAAATAAATATTTTTCATTCTTCACATCTCAGTAACAATTCCACCCCACTTTTCTGTCCTTTCTGAGCTATGCATATAATAGTGACTATAATAAATCATAGTTGTCAGGAATGAAAAGGTATCCAATATCATATACAGAGCATTAGATGTATTTTTGTGGGGTTTACCAGTTCTAGGAGGAATACCAAAAAAGCTAGGTTAAATTAAGGTACCCTTTAAAATTAACCCTCCCATGGTAGGGGGTTGGAGCTAGATGATCTTTAAGGTCCCCTCCAACAACAAGCCATGATATGATTTTCTAGTGATCCATCCTTTTAACTTCAAAACAAGAAAGTGCTTTTGGACACTGTCTAGGATTGATACACATTTTTCATGTGTAATATACCCCAGAAAAAAAGAAAAGAAGTTCAGAAAGAGAAAATGTTTCATGCAGGTAGGGATGTTACAAGTACCATGCAGAGAAAGAGCATTCCACAGAAGGAAATAACCTTACCCAGCAAATTCTCCACCCTGGGCTTGTGCCTGGCCTGCAATTGCATCCATGATAGCATCCTGGGAATACATGCTGATCGGGGTGTTATACTGCGCGTGAATTATGGTAGCCTTGCCGCCAAGGCCCTTCACCTCAATGGGTTTGTGGGTAGACAGGGCAGAGTCCTTCAGGACATTGGGGTTGAAACGCTCCGTGAAGTCCGTGCTGGGTTATGCAAGAGTGAGATTCCATGGGGAAGGGGTGGGGGGGAAGAAAGGAGAGAGGCGTGAAGTTAAGTGAGGGAAGCACCAAGAGAGGAGCGTGCACGTCTGTTCATTGCACCTCACCACCAAAGCTTCTCATCAGAGAAGAGCAGACAATCTAAGTGCCAAGCCACAGCAAAAAGATGGCTGTGCTAATGGATGTAATTTTTGGGTTGGCCGACGACGTATAAAAAGGAAAAAAAAGGAAAAAAAAGGTGAAATATCTGTCACTGTATTAAAATATCACAAAAAATGCTTAAGTATCTGTGTGATACTTACATATATCAAAATTCTGTTGTTACATGCATGTATACATCTAAGTGTATACAGACATGCACATGTGATGTACATGCACAAATTCACACTTTTTTTTCCCATCTATTTATGTTTTCAGAAGGGTCTTACAAAGGTCTAGAAAGTACAGTGAAGTGAACAGGTATCAGGTTCTCTATTATTTAGAAGGTTTCAGTACTTTCTGTCTGTTATTAATCACAGTGAAATTTAGTACTTGAGCCTTTTAATCTTCAAAGCTTTCCTCACAAAGACTAAATCTTCCCAAAATCTCTGTACAGCCAGCCTGAAGTGCTGCTATGGCATGATAAATTCTCAGTCCCAGATCAAAATATGCAACACTGCAACCAACGGGACAAGTGCAGTTGGAAGACTTGCTGCCTTAGTTTCCAGTGACTCCATTTACAAGGAAAGATTTTATATTTGACAGACTGACCCCAAAAGCAAGCTACCTGAAGCTCCCATGACACCTGAATGAGTCAGTTTGATGTCAGACTGCAGCCAAAGAGCAGCTAGTTTTCTTGTAGGGCTGAGTTGTGCACAGCTCTAGTCCTAGAGCTACGACTGAGCGCTGCCCAGAGTTCCAATGAACAAGCTAAACCTCAGCCTGTCAGCCACTAATGTGGCTGCTCTTCTTCAAACTATGGGAGATCAGGTGAATCTCTAGTCTGCTGTTCCTGTCCTGCCAGCAGCAGGAGGATGCCAGCAGGAGAGATTCCACACGCTCACCAAACTAGACAAAACCGGGAATTCCGTCCTTTGTGAAATAACAGATATTTCATAAATGTTTCATTCAGAACTGAATCCAAAATCTGGAAATGGATATTTCTGTCCTCACAGAAGAAATGCCAAATAATTTAATTCCATTTGACTTGAACTATTTTCCTTTCCAGCTTAAGTCATTAGACTGTAAGTTTATTGGCTAATACTGTTTTTCTCTTTACACACACAACAGTGTGCCTGTTTACCCAGAGGGTGAGATTTAAAACTGAACCCTCAACCCAGCATGATGGAAAAGGTAAAATCAAGTAAGGCTGGCAGCCATCTGACTTAATTATCTGGAGATTATCACAGGTGCTGTGCCACCTCTGAAGCCAGCCAAGGGATTCTGCTCTGTTTTCAGCCTTTTGTTTGGTGGGATGCCCTGACTTAGGATGGACAGAGAGAGATACAGTCACATATTGCAAATCCTTGATAGAACGTTGACAGCCACATGCACAAGGACCAGAGACACAGAGGTGCACATGCTGCATTACAGCCACAGACTTCAGTTGCACATGCCAACATTTTAAGGGAGGGAACCAGGAAGCAGCATTATGCATTCAAAAAGTGAAAATTATCTTTTTACCAAGATATTCTCATATTCAAAATACATCTCCCTTAACTATTCATCACCTCTGACAACTCTATAATTACACTGACATAATCTCTTGAGGGGTGATGCGAAGAGACGTGCAGGTTGGTGTACTGAGCATGCATATGCCTGACTTCAACAATATCTCTTTTCTTTGTAATACCCTAAATAATAACATGATAATTACAAACACATAGGTCCTCAAGATCTTGGATTTGGTGTACTCTTTTTTTTCACACTGTTGGAAGTACTAAAGAAATTCTAAACCCAAGATCTGAGAAGACTGTGTGAAGGAAAGGACAGAAGTTAAATATGCCACCTTTAAAAAATAATGCTGTTCTCAGCAATTGGTTTCCACAGTCAGTGAGAGAAATCAAAGCTACTAATTTCAGAACAGCCTAAACTTCCCTCATGGTAGCAGCAGGAATCATTTGGGCTTTCACTTGTCTTTAAACAGTTTTAGTGATGTCTTTCAAAAGGTTTTAGTCACATTACATACATCAAGGCTAAACTTCCCCTGAAGTTAACAAGATTCCCATAAAAATAACAGAAAAAAAGTACAGATTGCCAACTGCTGAGTTATTTTTCTAACTCTGGAAGCAAACAGAAGATATTAGTGCTTGTAAGGGGTGCTGGGCTCTAAGACAAAGTGGCAAAGAGACAGCACCTCTGCAAAATGAATGGGATCTTTCTCCTAAGCTAGAAAAGGTTCATGAAAAACAAATCCCAAAGCAAGAAAGATTACAAACACCCCTATAAAGTGACTTCTGCTCTCTAAGACAATCCTGTCAGAATAATTATTAATGTAAACTGGCTAGGGTTTTTCACTCCAAAAGAGTTACATCATCACACCCACACCTCACTGAAATAAAAAGAGAATGACAGATCAATGTAAATTATATTCACTAAATATTATTTCTTTCAACTTTATGTATTCTACTGCTTCTAACTTTGTACTGTCAGTTTAAATTTGACATTTAACTATTAGAATTATTTATTTTATACTCAATTTAACCCAGCCTCTGGCAATTTATGGACAACATTCGGGTCAGAGGCAAAAAGTAGGAGTTAAGAGACAACCCTCAGCCCCTAGAAAACTAAAGGTCAAAACTGAGGACTCTCTGAAATCTCCTAAATAAAGCAGATCAATCACATTTTCAAATCAATAGTTATTCATTTTCTGGGCAATAGATTTATCAAAGTAAATTACTTTGTAGATTTTTTTTTTGCTACATCAGTATATTACTAAATTTGAATTTTGTCAGACTTTAGAAATCAATTTAACATTGAAGCTAAAAGTACTTTACTAATAATACACCAAAAAAGGCTCAGATAATGCTCTCCAGGCTCTGAGGGCAGGAAGATGACTTCAAGATTCAAGAGGACTTAAACCTACTCATAGAAGCAAAACCACCTGAAGGCCTTTAGAAGAACTGGGCAGGCTCAGCTGGCAGCTCCATTCACAGCATTAGAGCATCACCAAGAAATGCCAAGCGGGAGCACTGCTGGACAGCAAGGGCAGCGCAGGGCGCCTGCCACACCAAGCAGATGTTTTAAAAAATACTTGCACTTGCAAGCAGACACAGCAGGAACACGGGGGGGATCATGCTACCCCAGAAAACACATCTTCACACACACAGCATCACATAAATATCTGGCACTACACAGAGGTGATACTAACTTGGCAGCGGTGTTGGTTATGACCTAGAAGAAGAGAAAGAGAACAAACAACATCAAAACCAACCACACAGAAAAAAGTCAATAGTTTGTAGACTGCAAAGGGCAAAAAGTATTTACAAAAGATTACTACAGCTCTTCTCAGACCATCTACAAATAAGAACAAAAAGTAAATATATGCCTAAAAACCCCAATATGATTAAGAAAGGAAAAAATGCAGGGATTATAGTTGATCCACCAGGACTTATTGGGGTACTATGACATTTTGGCTGACCCTTGAACATGATCTTATTGCTGTGCATCCTTAAAAGTACTACTACCAAAGTAAAGGGAGGAAGGTGTAGAGGGAAAAGAGGATTTTCAGAGTATATTCTCATCTGAAAATAGCAAGTGAGTGGTAGAGACTATATTTTTCTCTTAGGTGCTGAATATTCAGGGATGAAGTCTGTTCTCAGGCCACCCTCAGAGTTAGTTTTGCAAGACTGATTTTTAAGTCTTGGTACATGCTGGAGAAACTCCAAAGAATATATTAGTAAATGTTTTAAAGCTAAAACTATGCAAAATCCCTTTGTATGTAACAAAGCAATTGCCTAAATATGACTGTACCTACATTATACCAAGAGAAGTGTAAGCCAAGTATGTTCACACTCCATTCCTGCATCTCTGCATAAACCAGTGATGGTGCTTGCACAGTAATTCCAAAGGATATATCCACAGGATAAAGCTGGGAAGCTGGGAGTGCAAAACAGAGTGTGTTCAGTCTGGACTACAGTGCTCTTCCCAATAACTCTTTATGGTGGTTGCTCAAATAACAGTAATGGGCTGTGATGTTTATTTCAACTTTTTTTTTTTTTTTCCCCCAAAGCTTAGAATACCTACATTCTGCTCTTTTCTTGGTTGAAGACTAATTAATCATATTTTGTGCAAAATAAAGAGGAAGAGATCCAGGGTCAGTTAATAAACTTTTCTTCTTACTTGGCTGCATGGAATACTATTGACAGAACTGAGCACTGAGGATTCTAACTTGCTGCTGTGATATTTCTGTATCTGGGACCGATACAAAACACCTGACAGCAAAGTTACACTGTTCCGAGTAATATTTCAAGTGAATTTGGCTCCTCCTACTTTTTTCCTTGCAGAACTGCTTCTTCCTACATATGATCCTTTTGCCTTGATAAATCCAACAGCAGTTTTCATGATCAAAAGCACTCTAATGAGCCAAAGCTGCAGTAAAGGCTTTGCACTTCTGCATTTCCATGGTAAAGCAATCACAGATGACCCTCTGTAGCTACTGATCAGACTCACAGATTTGAAAGTATTCTTCTAGCTTTATAAACCCTACATTAAGCCAAATATATCAGTCTCTTATAGGAACTGGTAGAGATATATTAGGAACAAGCTGCAGCCTGTAAGCTGTAGGTGTATGTAGGACAGCTGGGCACTCATTTACAATGAAACCAAGTGTAATGGCATAATTTTCTGACTCAGCCAGGCATCTATCACACATATAAAATAACATTTTCAAGGCAGAACTACCAAACTCCTAAAATACACCTTAATTAAAGGACTATAAGAGTATGTCCACAGAAAAGAAACACTATGTGCACACACTAAGAATAGCTCAGCAGTCATGTCTTAGTAAAGATTTTTGAGATGTGAAGAGGCTCCTATAGCTTCTTTCAGGAACAGTAAAGCTTTGCTTCTCCTTATGTTTAGGATGTGATGAGAAAATTCCTCCCAGTTCAGAACCACACATTATTTTACTTTGATTCTATATAGGGACATGCCTGGAACACCTAGCTTGCTGCTCACAGAGGTCACACAGTAAGAGGCCAGTAACCCAAGCCACCTGGCACATACTTGTGGGACAGGTATTTACTGCCCTTGCCCTTCAGTGTGAAAAATAACTTCCTCTGGAATGAAAAAGAGGCACATGTTACAAACTATGACTCATTGTTCATATTTATTCATACACTCCAGAGCTTTCAGCACATCACGTTCCACACTCCTAACAGGCTATCTCATTTTTCACCTTGGGTCAGAGTGATAAAGCTTTAATGTAAAATTTATCAGACAAACAGATGCTTGTTCTTCTTCACAGATCAAGGAAATAATCTCAAAATTTATTTCAGCTTCTTGATAAGATTTTCCAAAGGGTTTAGCTAAACCTGTAACAGCAATTCCCACAATTAAATTTAAATAATTTGGTGAAAAGGGCACAGAATTAAAACATACCTTAAATTCACTTCTCATGCTTGAACTTTCTCGCAGCTTTCATACAGCTAAGTGCACGTTTGTGAAAGCACAATTAATTCAGCTTTGGAGCACCACAATATCACAACCACCTTGTATTATATGGTTAGAACGTTCCCAACAAAGACCAGAGCTGATTTTGCAGTGCTCACAGTACTTCCTTATTCACATATATACATTGTGAGATTATCATGGATGCCACCACATCCTAAGATAGTTACAGGCTCCAAGTTTTTCTCCACAGAGCAGGAGGCAAGATACTTCTTCCTTCATGGATAACAGTCAAGTGAGAGTGGGAATGATAGCACTATTGAGCTCTGAATTTTCTCTGCATGTCAACAGAGATGTACACTTCTCTAAATCTCAGAGAAGTTACTTGACAATACACATTTATTTAGTGCTTCTGGGCTCTTTCATCTTTTCAGAATGTTCCTGCACTGCAAGATAAGTTTTTTTTATTTTGTTTGTTCATCACTATTACAGATAGTAAAGGCAGATAGCAGTTCCCTAAAATTTTGTTCAAACTGAATAGAAAGGCTCACATTTACTTTAGTAAGTGATGGATGCAGCTGTGTTGTATTCTGATAACAAACAGCCACAATGCTGAGCCATCCAAAATTCAGCCCCTTCACCCTCACCCCTGCAGGTATTAAGGAGGGTTATGAAAATAGTGGAGAAAAAGACAACATGATATACTCCCAGGAAGCTCTGTATATTGAAATAAGACAAGAATTGGTATTCTTCAGAAAACTGCAATTTAAGACAGAAGTATTCTGAGGTTTATTTTGCTGATCTTGCTTACTAACTGAAATTATTTTCTTTTAAACAGTAATTGCTTTACTTAATTATCCAGTATGAGAAGGGATGATAGTATTTTCTCAGTTAAGTTAATTAGAATTGTTAATGTTGAGTGCTCAAGAGAGTGGCAGTGAATAATCTAAAACTGCTTGAATCATCTAAAACAGGTGTATGTGCTCTTGTAATAAGATGAAATGTCCCTACTTTGCTACAACTTAAAACCTCTTGGTTTTACTTTTCCAAAGAGCTTCTGCAAAGGGATATAAAGTACTTGAAGATATGCATTTGCTATCAGACTTTGAGCAGATTGTCAGAAATTTTTGGTTTTCCTTGTATAGCCAAGTCCCTAGTGTAAGAAAAAATACTTTTCCCCATATTCCTAACAATAAATAAATTTATTCTGATTTAAAAAAACAACAAACAAAAAACCCACATGTAAGAGACTGTCTGAAGTTTCCCTCATTTGCCTCACAACCATCACAAGGACAGAGACTAAGACCCTGAGGAGCCCAAGGGACTTTGTACAGGGGTTCTGGCCTGGTTGAGGTTGATGCTTGCCAAGTGACTGTTTGCAGGTGTGCTTGCTGTGCTGCCATGGTACCCTGCCTTCATTCCTGCTGGTGAGCAGGGACTTGTACGGAGCGGAGCGGCCTGTTCTGTACCTTACACCCACTTCCCAGAGCAACAGGTCTCATCACAATAGCCCAGGAATTTCCCCACCTCCTGGCCAGCTGCTCCTTGCTTTTGAAACAGACTATAAAAGTGACTTTCTAAGTTACTATCTGAGAGAGAGATCTCCCCACGGAAGAAGACACTGGCGCCCCTAGGTCATCCGTTGGTAGCTATAACCCCCCCCCTTTTTCTCTCTTTTTACTTTGCCTCTTTATCTCTCTCTCTCTCTCTTTCTCTCCCTCTCATCTATAGCATAACCCTTGTTGTTGGCACTAAAATAAAGGTGCATTATTGCTGTTGTGATGAAACTGAAATCCCTTGGTGTCCTTTTTTGCACTCTGAGATGAAACGAACCTCTCACGACTCCCACTTGTGTTAGCGGACTGTGACACCAAAAATAAACTAAAAAGTTGTATTTGTTTGATGATTTATACATGAAGGCAAAAAAATCAGGAAAACCTGTTTCTTACTGCTTTTTCTCATGTACTGTAGTCAGAACTCCTCACTCCATAAACCTACTAATAAAACAGGTGACCTGCAATACAGGAATATGGAAAACCTTGACAGCATGGGATAAAACTATCCGGGCAGTATCTGGAGGTCATTCATTGTTACAACAAAGTTAACATTAAAGCTAGCAGATGCAAGACATTCTTCAAACCAGAGGATTCAAAATATTGCAGTTCTGACTCGTTTTGCATAGGAAAGCCAACACATTAAGGCAGGAATTACAGCAAGACATGCCAGTGCTGGTCAAAATCATTTCTCTTTAGCAAAGTACCAAAGATCAGGTGTGGTTTACAGCAGCTGCTCTCGTGTCTGACAGGAATACTTGGTTCTCTGAGACTCCATGCATTAGTCAGAACTGCTGAGTTCTACAACCCTGAGATGATTACAGTTACTTCAGTCCTAGTGCTCCCCATCATGCTCTGCTGACTATTGCCAATCCATGGTGCACTTCAGATACCAACAACCATTGCTCTGTAATGGCAATATGTGTATGTTTTGGGGGCTACTGGAAAATTTAATGATTGATCCAGACCTTAATCATGATTGCCAGACAAATGCACAATAGGGTAAGCACCATTACATTCACTGTTCAGCAAGTTCATTACTTATTGAAATAATTGAAGATGTTACCATATTACCTACCCTCTAGGAAGTCCACCTTCTGAAGCCCTTCGGTTGAGACTCAATTTATGCATCTCAGCCATTTCCCTCAGGGTCTCTGCCGAGTAAAGGCCAATGGGGTTGTTATACTGCCTTGCAGGGCTCAGCTGGTGTGCAGGGCTACTGCCACCAGCCGAAGCAGGGCTTGCTTTGGAACCTAAAGTGCTCTTGGCAGGTGAAATGTCAGAAGTCACAGACTGAGAGGACATGGAAGATCTAACTGTGGTAGTCTTTAGGTAGGAAGAGCTATCTGAAAGGCTGATCTCTTGCTGGTTGAGGTAGCCTGAAAATGTTCCATTGGTTGCTAAAACACTACTCATAGGCCCAGTCGCCGTGTTAGTTAGAGGGCTGAAGGTTGTTCTGTTGCCACTGATTTCCCAAGCAGGTTCCTGTAGTAGCAAACATGCAGGCCAAGAAAAGAAAAAAAAGAAAAGAGCAATCATAGAACACATGCAAAAATAACATATCTGCAATTAATACTGTAAACATAGTAATAAACTAGCAATAAATAGATTGGAGCCAAAGCATTCAAACTTTCAGAGATTTTCAACAAAGAAATGCATCGTTTCAAAATAAGGGAAGCAAAACCAACTCAGGCATTTCTTTACCAGGTTTTAGTTGAAATCAACAATTAAAGCTTAACATTAAGAGAGCATTTGCTACTAGTCAACCTCACAGCAATAATTTTATATTAAGCCAACACTGTCCATTAATTTCTAGAATAATTAAGAAATCTTAAAAAAAAGTCTTGAGGTAAGAATCATTTTAGATCACGTACAACCATAAAAGCCAATGCCATTATTATAAAGACACAATGATTCTAAACCACACCACTCTGTTTTCTATGAGTGCAGTTGAAGTTATGGAAGTTATGCACTGCTTTTCTGGGCTCTGGTTCATGCTGATCAGGCCATGCAGTAGGGTTAGCAAGACACCAGCAGGACTTGAAAACACGTACTGCTCCACAGAGAGGTTGCCCCTATGCTGATTGTTCCTGCTTAATTTCCACTTGAGGGAATGTGTGCTTGAGTATGTAGGTGTGTGTATGATCCTACAGTCTTCTGCCAGATAATATTCCTAACTGGGACAGCAGCAGATATTGCCTTAGCCAATCTCTCCTACAATACCTACACCCATAGCAGTCTGTGCTGATGCTCATATTCAAAGCAATCTACCAAAAACTCATCCTGAAAAAAACACAATCCAACATTTTAGTTCCATAAATGATTCACGATAAATGCACTTTAGTGAAACCAAAATAAGAGGCGATATAAAAAATGAAAAATGCTCACAGCTAAAAGGCCCAGCAATGCTGGCTACTTGCTGCAGTCCAGCTCAGGGGACAGGGACAGGCAGGGGACATCAGCCTGAAGAAGGAATGGAGCCCACAATCTGGCTTCAATGATAGCCAGTTCAAGAGCAGGTGGTTGCCTGCAGAGATGTTTTGCCTCATTCACTGGCAATTCAATCATTAACAGCTTGCACTCATCTCCCCCCACATGAAATAGCCTTGCATGAAATACAGGCCTAAGAATAATTTGGCCTCTAATTCTATACTTTTGCTAGTACTGGTTATCATTAATGTAATTTACTAATTTTGATACTATGGTCCATGAGAAAAATAGATATTTATATAATTAAATATAATACTTATAATTTTAATATAATATTTATATATTTATGTATAATATAGATGATTATATATTATTATATATAATAATCCTTTTGGATTTTTCTAAATTGCATATATAAATTTAGGGAGCATGCCTTTGAAAAAAAAATCAATATAATATGCCTTGATTAATTAAAATTTATTGAAAAAAAACCCTAAAGGTCTAAGGATATAAATAATCATAACATTAAACACATTTAAGACATTTTGAATCAAAAATGTAAGGCAGATAAAATTAACTGAGATAATTTTTCTTACTGATAAACAGGAAGAGATTTTAGCTGGCATTAATAGCTGCCCGAGGCTGTAGAAACAGATAATCCTAAAAGCATTTTCAGACCATGCCTTTTTAAATAAATACATTTGCAATACATATTTTGGTCATTATACCCTGACACTGAAAACAGCAAATAAAAATCTCTTCCAGTGGCCTATTGAAAGCTTCCAGATATCAGTAAATAAGCAGAAAATGGGTTCTCTCTAAAAATGCGTTCAAAAAGAGGCACAACACCATGTTCAAAAATTAAGTAATCACTTGGGCAAACCATTTTCACATGCCAGCACAAAGGGACAAAACAATTATTAAATGAAAAATAAACACAGAGGTAATAGAAAAGGAAAAGGATAGGCTGGAGTTATGTTCATTTTTTACCCCGAAAATTCCATGGCTTTTAGTTAACTGGGGTTTTCTTCCTATACCCCAAAATAAAAGGACATGCAAGAAGAGATGATAGTAAAGTATCAATTGCAACTGCTAATTAGAGAAATGGCAGATATTTCCTTAACCTAATGCATTTTCATAGTCTTGGTGTTACTGGACAGTAACAACAGACAAAGGGAAAATTATAGGACAGTCATAAAAAATTATGGCTAATGATTTTGCTACCTCTTGGCATGAATGGAGTTCTGGTTTTGCTCCTCAAATAATCTCTAGCTGGAATACCAGCATACTGGCAAATCAGCATTAGAATTCTTAAGAACCCAGCAGTGCCAGGTTAGCAATCTCCACTTTGAGTTCATATTTTGGATAGTTTTAGGGCAGTTGTTTTCCCTGTGTTGGGGGTGGGGGGGAATGGATAAAACAGGAAGTGTCTAAGGGAGCAGCTGTATTACTTCTTCTAAAGAATTACTGCCCCATCATCAGCATATTTAGCTCTTTCCTTTTGTGACTAACAAAAAAACCTCTGATTCAGTTTACTCCTGGGAGAATATTGTAGAATTATTTTTTCTCTCCAGTTCAGTGTCAAAATCAGATCAATGCAGAATTTCAGAACCCATTTCTGACTGTGAAGGGCAAATGCCTAATACTGAGCAGCAGTACTGAGCTTTCAGCATTGCATCACATGAAATGCAGCCAACAATAACAAATGTCCCCCTGTTCCCCATTTCTCATGCCATTCTGTTTCAGTGGCTGGAAAAGCAAGCTGACATTTCCAGCTCTAGGAGTCTGATGCTACCCCTCCAGCCGACCAGGAGAGGAGGCTCTGACACTGAGCAATGGGCTTCCCTCCGGAAAGATACCAGATCGTGCAGCAATCCCTTACTGCGGGAGGAAAACTGCATAATGTCAGGGAATGAGCTTAAAACTAATATATGTAGAAGGGTCTCAAACCTTTTGAAATAGAAGAAAGCTAGGAATCAGTTCAATTTCCATTCTGAAATTTTTCTGTCCATATCTTTCCATATTATTATTATTATTATTATTATTATTATTATTATTATTATTATTATTATTATTATTATTATTATTATTTTATAAAAAATCCAGTTTCTATGAAAAGCAAATATTTCTTCTTATGTATCAGGGATGTGAGAAACAAATTTATATTGGGAGATAGAATACCAGGTTTTGCAGGTCCTCTCCCTCTGACAACTCATTTTCTATTTATCTGTTACTGTGACCCTACAGTCATTATTCACCTCTTGCATGTCTGGGAGACCAATTTGAACAGTATACCAGTGAATTTGACCACTCAACATGCCCAAGAAGCAATTGTTGGTTTTAGAGGAAAAAGGGAATGGAGGCACCATGGCACTGAATGACTCTGCTCAAAGACATGATCAAACTGCTTTTGGCTGAGCCAGCTCCTCCTTCCTATACTCTACTTAAAAAGTCAGTCATCTCCATCTATTTTCTCTTAGACACATATGCTCCCAAATTTGGCAGGAAGCAAATCCTAAGTATGACAAGATCCTCACTGGGATTCCAAAATAAGTGTGTTCAGTAGTGTTTCAAAGAAAGCACAACATACAGCCACATTATTAGAATTGACAAGGCTGTCAATACCTTCATGCAAATGGACAAATGTTAAAGCCATGCTTAGCCCTAAAGCTCCAGCTTGAATGTTTTGAACTGCACTGAGCTGAATCTTCATTTTTGTTGCGTCCCCTCTGAAGAGCTGCAGGAACTCATTGACTGATGGCTTAGTTTAAATCCTTGGGCCTAAGCTTACTCTCACTGTTATTTGAATGCTTTCAACATTAACTATGTCCTTTCTCCAGCTGTGCCCCACTTGTGCAAAAGAGTTCACTAAATCAAAAAGATTTGACTAAACTAAATGAAAATTGTTTCTAGTTTGAGATTTATGTCAGATATAGTGAAACTTAAAATGAACCAAGCCTTATTTACAATAATAGCCCCACATACTTATGGTTGCAGAACCCAGATCATCTATAACATTGATCAGCTTTGTGAAATAATGACTGATCTTTGTGAAAAAAGTATGTTTGTTTCCCTAAAATAATAAAAACAAAAAAAAAAACCAACACAGTGAAAGAAGTGCATGCTTGAAAATTAGTGGAAGCTGCAATCAGATCAGCAATAATGTACAAGAGGATTTATGGTTTTAACTAGACACTGATGTTGCACATGCAGATTGTTTAGCTAACACTGCCATGCCTTAACCTTAGCCAGAGAAGAGGAAAGCTTCTCTTGATGTATGAGGATGACACTGTCACAACTGTCTTGTTATGCAGTTTTTTGCTGATTTTTAAAAAATACCATCAAATTCATTTCACATGACCCATCAGTCTAAACACTGTCAAGCAGACATGTGGAGGTGACTTCTGCCTGTGTCACAGAATTCTTCATTACTACCGTGACACTGTTACTACAAATAAAAAAGGGACAAGTAAAGGAACCTTGGTTTTAAAGTGCATTTACTGTAACATACCTTACTGCCATATCAGCATTACACTGTTTCTATCAATAAAGTATTTTTATTCTGGATTTTGAGATTTCTCTGAGGGCTCAATGCTTTTTTTCCCTTACAAACAATCCCCAGAGAAGACTTATTCACTTAAAACTTACTGTTGTCTATTAGCATAGCCAAGTGACACAAGTGGCACTCCTCTTGATCTGCAAAGGGTCATCGTCCTCCTACCCAGCACTCTAAGGTTACCTCTTGCCCCTGGGTGAAAGACCCTACAGCTAAGATATTCCTGAAAACTGCAAGATAACCTGTTTCCCACTATATCTTCCCCTGGATGCCACCCTTTTCCTCCAGAAAGGTTCCAGTAATTCTCTTTTCCAGCTGCTGGTACTGACTGTAGACTGTTCAGAAAAGGCTGCCTCCAGCAGCTCCTACAAACCTTTCCTGAGCACCTTGCACAGAATCCTCAAGCGTAAGACAGCAAGCTTCTGAAAATGTGTTGAGTCCTTTGATCCTCATCTCTCTCTGAAGGGTTACAATAGGAAATGTAAAGCGTCTTTATGGCTTTCATACCAAGGGTTCTTTTAGGACCTTCAAGAAACCCCTGCAGTGCTTAAAGTTAACTTTTCTATACAGTAGATAGCTAAGGGAGGAAAGTTTCTGTGGTAAACAGCTTTGAAAACCTATGGCAGCAATTTTAAAACTGACACTTGCCAAGGAAGAAATGCACCTAAAATGCACCTCAGAGAGTAACGAAAATCCAATATATAAAAGCTTTATATGCCTATGGAGGAAGGAGACAAAATTTTCATACCTGTGCAGGTGCTATAGAGTCCCAAAAGGACCATTGACCTTTTTGACCTCTATTGACCAAAACGTCAATCTTGTGTTGGTGAATAACTCTGATGAGACAGATCAACTCAATATCTAACAGCATTCTGGGTGGGTCTTCAGGGAAAATGAGAACTCCTTTCCCTTCTTGTCCCTATTATTTTGCTGGTGCAGTCAAACACCAGTTTAAGCAAAATAATGATACATCACTTTTGTTCTAGGAATTTCACAGTACTATTTGGTGACTTTTCCAGTAAGTTCCTCCAAAATAACTTTAAAAATCATGATATAAGTAGAAACAATTCTGAGCAAGATAAATTTTTAATTTCATCTTCCCTTGCCAAAAAAGTTTACAAGATCCAGTCTGAAATAACATTATTTCTACCTCAACTAAAAAATGGCCAGTCAGGTTAATTTAAAATGTCACAAAATAAAACCGAATCAAATTATTTCCCCCAGGTGCACTCTCTTCTGCTATTTTGAACCTATTTTCAGCAGTTTCAGGGATGATGTTACCATCTGTGCTCTGAATTTGGAAAGCATAGTGTTTATAAAAATTACTTAAAATTGATCTATGGAAGTTGGTGTCAAAAACAGTAGAAAATCATCTAATTCCCCAAGTGTTTTGCTCTACACTGCTTTTATTTATATGCATGCTGGGAATGAAACTGGCACTGACAGCAGGGATAAGTTGCAGCAATGGAAACTTTAGCTCCTGTCCGTTTATCTAATCAAATGCATCAGCAATACAAATGCCCTATCCAGAGCCTGAGCCTAGGGATATATACACCATCTTTCAGGTATCTTGGTGTCTCCAAAGATACAGAAGATGAGTTTCCAGGTACAGTCAGTGTTTATTCTAAAATGAACATTTATTTTATGAAAGATGATGTGGTTTGACAATGGAAACCAAGCCATTCATTTCCTCTGCCACTTGCTGTTATTCATTAAATTGACTTATCCTCTTTATTTTTTATTCTCAGGTCTTCTGAATTCTATGATAAGAAGCTTGCATTATATGATGCAAGCTTTCAAATGCCTTCATATCCTCTTTCCAAGTAAGTGTCATTTCAGTTTCAACCAGGATTTGGACTGAGACACATTCTAATGGTTCTCCCCAACAATCTACAAAAGCGAATGTAGATTTTGAGAAGCTTCAGTGGCTTCTTGTAGCCTAGATGAGAACAGTTGCTCAGAATTGGTTAGACCAAATCCCATCAGAGGATAGCTGGATGCTTTGGTCCTGCTAATCAGAAATTATCAAAATACAGATCACTAACACATTGCCTTGCAGCAGTTTTGCTGCCTGTGTATTCATTCAACATTTAATTATTTAGGGCAGGCAAAAGCTATTTCCTGTAATAGATATTTACCTTCACAGCAGGTAAAAATGGTATTCACTTTGGCTGAGGAGAAATGTGTCACTTACCTTCTGATGGGGAATTACAGCCCTGGGAGAGTCAATTCTGGGAGCTGTGGTTGAAACTGGCACTGGACGTTTAGATCTGGGGATAAAAAAAAAAAAAGAGAGAGAAAATAACAGATGTGCAATCTGTACTCTTATTTTTCAGCTCTAATTTCATGCCAAAAAGCTGCTACATCAGGACTGAAAGTTAAGCGTAGCCTAGACTTTTTCTGTCAGTCATCAAGCTTTTCCTACATCCTCATTTACAAAGGTATTAAATGAGAAAAAGTTTGAGAAAGTTTCTCTGAATGATGAAAATCCACCAGTTATGGAACCAACCTCTGACTTGGGAGATCATCTGTTTTCCAATACTTGTGACAAAATGCATTTTCATAGATGAAAGTCAGCCACAACTAGATAAATTCAAATTTGGGCAGCACTCTGGAAAAAGAGACTTAAAGATGTTTTAAAATGCAGAGGCTAAACTTTGGTGCTGAGGCATCTCTAGATAACTCCTCAAAAGACTATTATTTAATAGCTTGAACTGTATAACTACAGCTGCAATTACTTAAACCTCTCTTCAAGAAGAAACACGGGTGTCATTTCAGACAATTGAGTTTCACAATGAGCAGAACACTACTGAATTAGCCACTACAGGCGCCTGTCTTTCACCTGTATTTGATAAATATATGTCCTTGATCATTTAAATAACCCAAAATAAACCCCACTAAAATGCTCTGAAAACATACAGTTTGCCCTTTTATTTGCATAACAAAGAAAGCACAGTGGCAAATGTCATCTGAAAGCACTTCTAGGATGCTCAGGTAAGTGAAGATGTAGTTGTGAGAGGTATTGTGAGAATCTGCCTAGTGGTGAATGTTCCTGAAATCATTCCAGTACATATGGGATCACCAGAAAAAAGGAAATTAAAAACAAAATAATCAAAATAATCAGAATTATGCAAGTAATATCCCATTTCCAACCTACAGATCAGTATTATGCCTCAAATTCTAATCTTTAAAAAGTACATTTCAAAATTAGGACCGGTACCAGAATTAAATAAAAATACTTAAACACTTACAAATCAAGTAGAAGCAGCTAAGACATTTTGAATTGTTTGCTTTAGACAGGAGATGAAGAAGGGAAGACATTGCAGAGGCTTAGAAAATAATGAATGGTAGAAAAAGGGAAATAAAGCTACTCTTGTGGACATTGAATGGAACTGAAAAGACAACATGTAAAATTGAAAAAGGCAAACATCTTTTTCTAGAGAACTTGATTAACCTGAGGTGAAACTCATACTCATTACAAGACATAATTAAGACAATGAGAAGAACAGAGTATCAGAAAGGATCAAACAGTTATACTTAACAACAAAAAACCCCAAGAGCTGCTTTAGATGGGTTATAATAAGTAAACATACAGACTCTCATTTTTCATGGCACAGCTTAAAAGACCCTCTGTGTTAGGTTCATTATTTCCTAACTGAGGGCTGTGCTGCACTTTCCTCTGAAATACTTACCAGGGGCATCTATCAGAGAGGGAAAGCTGAGTTCAACAGGAACAGGGCTCATCCCCAGTGGCAATCCCTGTATTAATACCCAGCCCCACACTCAGCTCTGGTTTAACTTTAGCTGCCGCACGTAACGCTTTTCCATAAGTAGTAGTGAATGTACAAAAAAAGACCACCTAAGAAAAAGGAGTAATTCTTACAGGAACTGGAAGATTTCCACTTAGAAGGTAGGGAAATTTTGCTACTTTGAGAGCTGAAAACAGAGCTGATATAATAGATGCCTACCATACAGCCAGATACTATGAAAATGAACACAGCCTGAGGAAACAATGAAAACTGGCATTTTGTTAAACAATGTGTAATTAACCTGTGAAATTCACTGAAAAAGTGTTCCTGAAACCACGGGCTAGAAAATTGTAATTCATACTCACAGCTGAAATATATCACAATATACTCCAAAGATATAATCATCTGAGAAATAGATACCTTCAAGTTCTAAGAACAAGAGCTACTCACTAACTGCCTAAAACAAACTTCCCTCAGGCAAGTTATCTTCCCTCAGGAATTAATGCCATACTCTTCCTCCAAGCATTTTAGCTTAAGAAGAGAAACAATAGATCATATTTATGAGACATGCACATGTATCATGAAAGACAGCAAAAAAGAGAAAAAAAATCAACTGCAGCTCATAACACAGGACAGCTGAAAACTGACAGTGACAGTTTATCAACACACAAAGATGCAGGGGACAATTCTGCTCCTCTTACCATTATTTCTGAGTAATTTCTGAGTACACCCAGTTATTTCTGTGAGGTGAATTGGTGAACCTGGGCATACCATGTTAAGTGTCCCCCTGCTCTCCATACTGATGAATTTTAGTGCCAGAGTTGCTTAGCACTGTAAATGTTGTTTGCCACATACAGAGGTGTAGTGAACAACCACACACTGCATGTTTGATGCTTAGCTGGAAAACAGTTGTATTGCAGGAAAGGAATTTATTTACCACACTATTCCATCACTTCTGATGTTTACTGTATGTTTAGTTTTTCCTCTCTCATTACCTGCCCACAGAAGATGATGCTAAAGACCTGCATTTCTTCCACATTAGTGATAAAATACATCTGTCATTCACAGTGTTAGCCAAGATTTGTATTTGACAGCAACTTGGAGTTTTCAAGATGTTACTTGAAAACGATGTTCCTACACACCATTGGATGTTTATAGCTTTGATATTTAAAAACAGAATAATGAGGCTTGCTAGATCTAGCAGAGGCTTGCACAAGAGAAAAGGGCAGAAGAGGTGAAATCAATTTGTGGAATGAAATTGTATGCACTTGCAGAATAAAGTGATTATTTACATAAGAGTCATTACTCCTCCAGGAAAAACATCTGCAAGTTCAGAACATTCTTTTTTTCCTCCCTCACTTGCTAGATGGATCAAATCCTGCAGCAACAGAAGTTTGCTTTTCAAGTCATTATGATGGTGCTGTAGCGAACATATGTGTTGACATTTTAATCCAGTGATTGCAAAATTATTTTATTTTATTCCAAACACTTAAGGGCATACCTGCTCAGTAGGGCTATGAGAAGGATGAAAGCCCAAATTTCACAGATGACTATGATAATTTTAGATTTTATGTTGTAATTTTTCATCAAGCTTCTTTTTCATATGCACTTAATTTGATTTCAACTTTTAGACATTTTCTTCTACATTTTCCAAGTTAAAGATGGAAAGAAAAACCTCTTTTCAAAATGAAAACTTGGAACAGTTCCAATGATGATCAAATATTTTTTTTAAAAAATGCTTTTTTTTAAACTCTCCTCCTTTCCACAGATACACTTCTTCTCTCCCTCAATACTGGTTCTGTTTTCTAATGAAGTTCAAAACCAAGATGGATGTAGTTTTGCAAAGCAGTTCAATTCTGATAGCACTGCTCAAATGACTGCCAGAATTTCTTCTTGTTCCCACCTATATAGATCTTTAATTGAAGAGCACTTGACTTCAATCCTGTTAATTTTGTACTCACAACGAAGGTATATTATAAGCCAACTGCACTGAGGAGTGCAACTGCTGCCTAAGAAAAGGCTGCCAAGGAGTTCTGTGATGCACTATCAGTTTAAATTCCATCCTCAGGGGAGCACAATATTGTACTTGCAAAGAGGTGACATGATCTATGAGATTACAGCTCTTTTTCATCTTCATGCAGCTTTTTTGTATTTCATATCTTCACCAGTCAGTGTCTATCTTTTCTAATTCTCAGGACAACTAAAATCAACATTTCTTTTTTACAGTATGCTTTTTCATTTGTCATTTCATGACACGTGAGCACTTATTTACAACTTGGATATCTTAATAACTGTATCCTAGGATTGCAACTTCTAGAAAATGAAAAGGCATCACATGCATATGGAAAGGTAATAAAACATATTAGAGTTTAAAATGCTTAGAAAATACTGTACGTACTTTAGCTATCACCTAACTGAAATGGAGGTATTCTGTAGTAGAGAAGGTGAGCATAGAGCAGGATGCAAAACAAAACATGTAGAATAGGGCCTTCTGATATATATATATATATATATGTTTTAATGCATTAACATTCCTGAAAATTTGCAGGGAATGATGATGGGAGTGTCAGGGAGAGACATAAAAAGATTAAATATTACTCATGGTTATCAATTTGAGGTGTCCATTTAATAAATGCTAAGATATTAATGTGCCAGTTAAATCTTCAGCTAACCAGTGAATTAGGCAGCCAAGCAGAAGCTGCTACCTGTTTCTAAGTCTTGCAGGGAAAATCTTGAGTCCCATGATACTGTGGTGTAATTCTCTGTGCCCTGTCTGGGACATAAGCAAGCACTCTTAGTGACTCCAATGAGAATCACAAAGACAAAGCCCTGAGCATTCCACAGTACTTAAATACAACTGTGATCACTCTGGGCCTAGGATCCGACCTACCTTCCCTCTCTCAGGATATCATCTGTGCCTGCAATAAAAATGAAAAATACTTCCACCAGCACTTTTGCTCTGTATATATCAATGGCAAATGCAAATATTAGCATTTGCTTGGATGACTGATTCATTAATTATTTCCCTGCATTATACCGCACTCAGATTGCGAGTTGGGCAATTACACTTTCCAGACCTAATGTTCATGCCCACAGCAACATAAGGACAAAGCTTGTTAGGCATAGAAGGCATCAGCCCAAAAGGAAGCAGCTATCCAATAAAAAAGCTGTCTGGAAGTATGTAATACCTATTTTCCCTTAGAAGGAATCTGAGTCAGAGGCAAGCATAAACATTAAGGGATAGAAAGGGAAAGTGAAAAGGAAGAAGCCTTGGAGATTTTTGTGAAAGGGAGGAAGGGATATGAACTGAAGCCAAGATGTGAAAAGATGAGATTTTTCCAAGGCTCTCCTGATCTCTCTTTGACCCTTTCTGTTTCTCTGGCATGTGCACAGTCCCTGTTACATCCTCCTAACTCCTCCCCTGCTGTGGAAAACCCCTGCTTTCCTGAACTGCCACACATTCTGCCCTCCAGCCTGTTCCCTCCTGAACAGAGTCACTGGCTGTCAATGCCTCCATCTGCTCTTAATTGACTTGGTACTGACCCCAACATTCCTCCACCCCAGCAGCTTCTATGGGCAAACAGGGAGGATATCCAGTATCCCTGCAGCTCTGCCCTGGGGGTGACAGTTATCCACAGGGTACCAACTATGAACGCTGAGCACATGTCTGGCACTTACCCAACACACACAGCAAGCTCCACACTTAACCTCCAAGAAACATGGACACCTTTACTCAGGCAGGTTACTTCTCTGTCTCCTTCTTCCTGTCTTTGCACTGTTTGTAAACCATTTCCAAAAATTTCCTCCACATATCACTACTGAAAACTTGGGTAATACATAAAAAATGTGTCCATCCAAAAATCCATTAAAAATTTCCTACTAAGGCAATTTAATTCCATTTCAAAACTTGTTTATGCTGTCATGGGCTGAATTTGTATGTGGATTGCTATTAACACTGTTGAAGAAATACATTAATTTATTTCAAATTTTTGTGCAGCCCAGTGCAGACAAACCCACAATACTCTTGAAATATTCAGAAATACCTAAATCAATATTGATTATAAATAGGAAGCCACTACTCTCACCAATAATAAATTGGTTAATTGCAGAATTTGCATTGCCTAGTTATAGACAATGAAGGACCAGAATCAAAAACAACAGGCTGAAATGAAATCAGATTTATCAGAGAGGGATCAAGGCTTAATGGCATAAAAACTTCAGCTATAGCAGCTCACTTGGAATGCAAAGTTTGGCATAATTATGTATTATTAATGATTTAATTATTAGATTGATTATTTATAATTACTGAGAGATGCTAAAAATCTACTTAAGGTAAACATATAAATAATAAAAAGATTTGTTCATTTAAGATCATCGGAAAAAATGTTTGGGCTAGGAAATTATCTAGTAAGTAAAACAAAGAATTAGTAATAATTAATAAAAAGCAGAAGATGCACTGAATAAATATAAAGTTCTTTGATGTAGCCTATCATACCCTGGTCTTAAGATGTGATGCAACTCTCCCTAGCTATCATAATAAATAAGAATTTTGAAGAATTTAGTATCAAATATTTAAGTAAGTTCTTTAGTTGAAAAATATTTGACATGAACCAAAATTAACTTCTCTGCTTATTCTTCACCTCCCATGCAAATAGTGCACCTGAGACTTTGACTGCTACCATTCCAGTATCATCTGGGTCTTCCTGAAGTCCTGCAACTCTTGGCTTCTTAGCAGCTTCCTTATGTGTGATAGTCATTCAGGTGCAGATTTCAGAGCAGCAATGGAGACTGATGCAGGGAATTAACCTAAACAGCCAGCTCCAGATTCAGGAAATCACATCCAAACTCCAAAGATACAACGATTCTCAAAAAAATAACATCAGGCTTTATAACTGCCTTCTATTCATTTAGAGGAGTTCAAGTGTTGCCCAAACCTGAAGAGATTTCTAACATTACACAGAAAAAGTCTGGTTTTCCCCTTACCACTGAACATTTTCTAAAAGCAAAAGCCTAACTCCATATACTTCAAGCATCCTGATCACATTAGTTTCCTGAAGCTATTAATGAAGTGTATTTGCTTAGTTAATTTTCCTGTAACTCCTCTTCATTGGGATGCAGACCTTACAATGTCTTATGGCTTTTAGAGCACTTCTGATGAAGATATATGGGAGAGAAAAACTAACAAACATGGATAATTAGACCTTAACTGCAGTTACCTCACTTAGGCCTGCACTTTCTGTTTCCAAGCTAAAACACTTCAGTAAATTTTCCATTAAGATCTGTATCAGAGATTTTGACTAAAACCCTAATTCTGTGTTTTGAGACTAAGTAGATAAAGTTAGCCAGGAGTTGTCAAAAGAATTTGTCTCCCTTGGAGGTGTTTGAGTGCTGTTTGGGGGTGTCATTATGTCGATGCAGTAACATCCCTGGGCCAGCCTGAGCACAGTGCTCAGCACTGATGTGCTTCAGCAGCCACCAGCCAGGGACAGCACAGACACCAAGAGCTGTCCAACCCCAACAGTGCCCGACAGCCAGGCTAAACAGACCTTGGTGTTATCACTGCAAGAAACAATGGGCTGCCAATAATTAAGAGTTTGTGTGAGAAAAAAAAATAAAAATTAGGGCAGACAGCTTTTATAGGGGTTGGTGGGAAAGAAACACCATAGTGAAAAGGATCCAAAGGAAACTAAAAAACTCATAGACACAAAAAACATCTACAAGACTGATCTAGTAAAGCCTCAGTGTTTTACCTGATTGAAAAATTCCTCATTCCACATCTAAAAAATACTTCCCATCCACTATAATTAGCTTTAAGTGTGTAATTTACATTTTTCCACGACCGTGTTTAAGCTAATCAGCATTAATAGGAAAAGGTCCCAGCCTGAACAGACTATGACCTTGTTCTCTACTGTAACATTTTGGCTAATGTATCTACTTCCTCCTTGCAGACAGGAACTGTTTGTCTGAAAGAACACAACTGCCATGTATATTTACTAAGCTGTGTCAGCCCACTGATTCAGTGAGATGGGTCCATGGTAAGTGAAATATAATATGTGAAAAAATTCACATGGAGATTATCTTTAGGGAATCCAGAAAATACTTCTCATATAAAACGATGAATTTTAAGCTCACCTTTAAGCTGGTATTGGGGGAGAAAAAAAAGTGATGTTCACTCTGAGAACAGTTCTAATCCCCAAGTAGAATCTTGTTGCAATGAAAACTTCACTGCCCTTTAAAGCCTTGGCATATATCCACAGTTTCCAGGCTCTTTTCTAAAACTAACAAGGACACTTTATACAGTGAGTGTAAATAGCAATGGACTCAATTAAACAGCTCATGTAAGGAATACATTTGTATTTATTGCAGTGACTGACATTGATACTTTATTTCATTTTCCATGGAAATAGCTGCTCATTAATTTCACCAGCACTAAACCTTGCAACTCAGAGAGAGTAGCTCACAGTCCTGTCCAAGTGATATCCTGACATCTGTAAACAAATCCTACTGTCCTCTCGTACCTGCATACAGAGACAACTGGGCACACAATGGGAGTCACCTCTATTTCAGAGAGAAGGAGGACCAACTCAGTAATACAGTGTAGCTTCCTTAATCCAGTAGTGGGATGTGTCTTTTTTAACACTTCAAGCATACAGGACTACCAGAAGGAAAAAAAAAAACCTTGGCTATTGGTGGCAGATGACTCTTGGATGTTCTAGAGTCACACGTCTAAGCAAAATAAGCTAACTAGTATGGCATGTCATATCCACCATTAGTGTTCTTTTTTCTACTTAATATTTCGAATAGTCCAACTAGTTCAGACCATGCTTTCATCAATATTGTCTATATAGTTCAAATTGACCCCAAACTGGGGCAGATACCGTCTTATAATTCTTCTGAACATAAATACAGCCCTATTCTGGTTCTGATTTAAATGTGCCCATCAGCAGAACTAAAACATGCACAGAATTGGTTACTACACATAGCATTAGACAAAAGACAGCAGTTTACAATAACCACTGAGTTCCCCTTACTTGCAGTCTGCTGTCACCACATGCTTTATTTATAGTAGGCCTGAAATAAATACTGCAGGATCAGCCATCTTTGGGGCTGCACAAAAAAGGAAAGCTATTAAATATTTACCGTAAGTCTCTCATAGCCTCGTCTCTGACACTTTCCCTTTCAGTAGAGAAAAGAATTATTTAGCTCATGATTTTCCAGCAAAAGACAGCCAATTGTGGCTGTCTGGAAGTGAAGGGTAGCATCACTGGCATGGCCTGGGAGGGGGAAGTTTTGTCAATGTGCACCAGGCACAGAAGTCTCCACCATCCACTGCTCCTCTCCAGCAGCACAGAGTGATGCCAAAGCAGAGCCTTAGAGTGACACAGGAATGTTTGTGCCAGCAGAATGAGGCACACTCATGTTACAGCACTTTCCAAAACTAAGCCAGTACATTTGGTGAATCATTTCCAAGGAGGCTGATCAGATTACTTGAGTTATGATCAAATGAATATTGTGGATGCTCCAGTGAAACATGTTGACAAATAATGCCACTCTCTTTTTGCATTTACTGTGCATTTAAAAAAGAAACCCATTTGTATGAAATAAAAATAGACTTTGCATGAATTTTGTTTTTCACTATGAACTGAATACTGCATGTCCCAATGTTTATGGCCTAGTACTTATGGGACAGACAGGCAGTTAAAGATGAACTTTGACTGGCCTAGAATTAAAATGCCTGAGGGCAGCTGCGTAGCTCAAGTAACTGATTAGAAACTGATACTGAAAAATGACTGAGAACTGCAGGAGGTCACAAAAAGACTAAAAGCAAAGCAATGTCTTTTTCCACCCTAATCCAGGCCATTTTAGAGTATGATCATAGCCTTCCAGAGCACGGTCCAGCAGAACCAGCACCAACCCCACCTCAGTACATCTAGAGCAATGCAGGTTTCTAAGGTATAAGCTGCATCTATAGAGGTATATAACACTTTAGAAGATCAGCCTGGTTTTCCTGAGTGCCTCATGGGAGTTTTGCTAAGTAACAGTGCACAGTGCCAAAGACACTTCTTCTCCTCTCACTCCTGCTCTTCAGCAAAAAATAATTCACTTCTTAGATGTACCTTGTCCCCTAAATTTAAGGAGGCAGTGCCAGTCTGGAGGGTCCCAGACATTCCCAGATCACTGGATCACAGGTCCCTTTCTCCAGGCATCATCCAAATACTTCAACTTCCTGGCACTTGACCCTCTGCATCTCTTAGCTTCCCAGAAGCAGCAAAGGGAAGCACACTGCAGGCTCTAGAAAAATAGGCAGCCAGACAATGCAGCTCAAGTCCCTAACACGTTGTGGCTGCCTGATCAAACCTCTGGCATATCTGGCGAGACTTCCAGTCTAATTTTGTGAGTTTATGTGAAAACATAGCATGGGTGAGGTGATAAGAACAATTTCAAGAGGGAGTTTAGGGAAGGAAGTTGCCAGAAAACACCTGACATCCACAAATTGCTGAACCCGTGGCTGAAACATGAAGAACGCCACTCAGGCCAGCACTGACCATTCATAGAAGATCTGTGTTAGTGTGCCTTGAACAATGCAGGTGGCTACTTCCATTAAAATTAATTAATACACAAAATCACACAATCCTATTGTTTAGGCAGGCAAGTATGAATGGGGGCTCATAACACTTCCCTTTTGTTCTATGATTGATGCCTTGCAGGTGGATGTCCTGCACAAGTGCTGACACCATGTACAGCTTTTCTTGACAGCCAAATTAAAACAATAACCAGTTCCCCACCCTGAACAAAGCCCACAGGGAATGAAGTGTTATAATAAAAGTGAGTAGCAGCAAACAGTCTAAAGTGTCAGGTAATAAACAATGCTCATGAAACCTTCATGGTCACAATCAATAAAGGGAAAGGCCATCGCACTTGAGAGCCAAGAACCATTAGAAAAATAAAAAGCTTTCTATCTCGGAGCATTTACATTGAGATTTCACATTCTACTGCTTCTTTCATGGCCTTATAGATTAAACAAGCAAGAACAGTTCTACTTCCAGCGCTGCAACAGCGAAACCAAGCCATAGATTGCCTGCTAAGGCATTCCATGACCTTGAAACATATTCTGTAGAGCCATATGAGTACTCCACATACATGTCCAATATCATCACAATTCAGAGCTTAAGTTTTCCTATTGCAATAGTCAATCTCCTAATGCACATGTGTCTTTTCCATTGGAAAGGACTTCCAGCGTTTCCAAACTTTTATACAAATAGGATAAACAAGCACTTCCATCTCTGTGCTCTTTATGGCAACTAGGGCTACTTTTCCATAGTAGTAGAACACTCTGCTCCAGTTTCATTGCTGCAAGCCACGTCTAAAAAAAGTCAAAGTGATCTCTTAGCACAGTCATTTTCCTGGTAACCATGTCCCAGGAGATTTTGCCTCTCTTCTGTCTTGTCCATATTTGGTTGGAAGTTACTGTCCTTTGTCACTGCTACCTTCTTTTCATGTTAACTGTTACTCCCTTCACCAATCCAATATTTGTAAATTTTTTTTTGCTTAAAAAAAAGGATATTGCATTGTAAATTTTGGGCAGGTGACTAAACTGACAATCTTTTTGTCCTTAGGTAAATTAACCCATTTGTGTCCAGGGGAAAAAAATATTTTTTTAAGGCAAGAATAATGTAATTTCCTTATTATAGTGGAGATGCCTTTTGTTCAAGACATTGAATTGATGATAGGGTCCTATGTGTACACCAGTTGGCCAATATCACTTGCAGGGTTTAGCTTCTATTAGTCTGAATTGTGCAAAGCAAAGCCAGCTTAATGCCTCTGACCACAAGTTTTTTGAATAGCCCCATGCCATCTAAGAAAAAAAAAAACATTAAAAAAATTGCTTTTCAATCTTTTTCATTTGGTTTTCCCAATGAGGCTGAATGGACAACCAAGGCGAACTAATAGCCACATCATAAGGCAACTGGAGAGGAGACTCCATTAATTGTATAAGTTCAGAGCAAAAACATGATCTGAGAAAGTGTTCATTTGCTAAAGAGAGCTGTTTCATGAACTATTTATGTTTACTAGTATTTAATTTTACTTTATGCCATTTTCCTTTTTTTTAAATGGATCGTAGTTCATCTGCATCTATTATCTATGCAAGCATATTTCAGTCTGTTGTAAACTCCATTAGTGTTTTCTTCAGTTGTTCTTTATCCATAAAACTTGAGTATCTGAATTATATATTACAGTTTTGGAACCAAGAGACAGGGCACACCTTAAAAAATGGAAGAAACAACAAACAGAGATGAAAGCAATTAATAAAGATACTTCCACTAGTTTTCTTTTTTTTTTTTTTAATGATGTGACCACCATTAGAATTGCTGGTGTTGTAATTTAGAGGTCAGCAAATTAAAGAGCACAATGATTACTCAAATGAAATATCCCTGGCAACACCTGATCACAATTACTGTTTTAAGTGACTTGTCTCTGCGATATGCATTGGGATAATCTGGGATAGTCATGAATTTTGGAAATCCTTCTTCTCTGTGTAAGAAGAGTTGGTTTGTAGCTTTAAACCATTTATGTGAGGCCATAGAGGCAGACACCAGAGAACTTTTTAGATTCAATATTCAGGAAAATTAATACCAAATGTGCAACAACCCAAAGCACAATAAGAAATGTTTTCTCTCAATGCAAAACCACAAAGGTTCAATAGAAAAGCAGACAGACATTCTAAAACAATCAGAAAGGATTTTTCTTAACTTCCAAATAAAAAATATTCAGAACAATCTAAATCTTTGTAAAAAAAAGATATCATGCATATATTTGTAATAACACTATCACTTAGAGTGAAAAAAAAGAAGCTGGAGTGGGTGATAGGATAAGAATTCTACTACATGCATCAAGATAGTGATTTTCTACTCTATCTGGAACACTCAAAGAAAAAGCAATGGAGGAGAATCAGCCACACATTTTGCATTATAGTACCCTGTCCTGTCTTGGAAACTTCATCTAAACTCCTTACTCTTTAGCTACTAGTCTGTTCCTAATTCTTTGGTATATTCTCAGACACTGTACTTCTACATTACAGTCTGCTTTCTGTACTTTGCCTACCCTGTACAACAATGATCTTCTTCACAATGCAATAAAATTAGCAGCACCTTCTCTTTCTATAATTATAGAGCTTTAAATATTAATGCATTTATTACAGAAATCCTCTGCACAAGGTTATCTAACTTGAGAACAAGTTTCCTTGGAAGCAACATTAGCCAGCAGAAGTTAAAAGACCTAATAACTACCTTCTTAATGGCAAGGCAACTTTTATCACATCTCTATGATAAAACCTGCCCTCTCCATGTTCTGCTGCCTCCCTTTCCTGCACTTGGGCTACACCTTTCTTATTCAGTCAGATGAAGAGCAGACTTTCAAACTCACAGGTGCCAGACCATTAGCACAAATTCTCCTGAGGTTCCTCCCATGCACTTATAACACCCGTTCTGTTTGTTTTCTCTAGAACAGTTGCTCATAAATTAGCCAAACTAAACTCTGTTTCCCACATGAGAATAACCGAAAGAAACCTCACTGCTGGATTCATTTAACAGAAGCTTGAATGGATATGAAATTACATCTGTATTCAAAAGGCGAAATCCCATACAGACACTCCACATAACCATTCTATTTCTATAGGAATCCATGCTGACTTCTACAAGAATCAGATCAGATTTTGGCTTTTCGTCTCCTATCTGTGCCATGAGCACCACAAATATATCTAACTGCCAGGCATAAAAAATTTGCAACCTTCAGTCACAAGTTTCATAGGTTGTCCGTAGTCATGCAAAGAGTTTAAGTTACACCAACATACTTCTGCAGAGTGAGGCTCAGGTTGTGGCTGGCTGATTTGATCTTGTTCTGGGCCTCCAGGTGGGTCATGCTGTCAGTGTTGACTCCATCAATGGCCACGACAAGGTCCCCCTGGTTCATCTGTGACTGTGCTGCCTTGCTGCCAGGGGTGATCTGTGTGGGAGAAGACAAAAGAAGAAGTCTTATCATGATAAATCATTCTGTATCCAAAACAGTTGAAGAACTCACCCAGAATTATAGTACAGAATAGGTACATCAAAAAATACTCTAATAGATACAACAATAGTTTGTACCCATTATTGTATGGGTAGAAAATGAAACCTTAAAGAAATTAAACAAATCAAAATTAACTCACACTTCTGCAAAACTCTAGGACACCATCTACTTGTTGTTACTTCCATTTTGAGAGGTTAAGCCCAATGTAGTGGTTCCCCTACCACCTATTATCACTATCTCAAGGGGATAATTATATTATACAGCAGCAGTTATAGATGTTACTCGGAAGCAGAAAACTAAGGAACCACTATCCACTGCATGATTTTATCATATTTTTCCTCCTGAAAGTCATTTTCACCAAATTAATTCATTTTACTGAGGGGATGGAAAATGAATGCATGTGAGTGGCCTTGGGCACACTTTGTTTCTTTCATAGCAAGCTTTAAGGAAATTATTCTGCTTAACCTTACCTATATAGAACTGCAGCTCCACTACCAACACAGATTGCTACATACCCATCTCATCAACCTGTTGGACCTCACACTCCAAAGACCAGCACTCTCAGAAGTAAAAAGCCACAGTGCTGCAACCACAAACCCAACAACTGACACAATTCAGAAGTTCTGTTTGTTCACTGTGGCAACACATTTTGTTAGCTCCAGTTAGCTTGTGAATTGCATCTTCTCTGAATCGACAGTAGTACCCTGATCTCAATTTTACATAGCCCTATCACTTTGATATGAATGACACCAGTAGAGTACTAAACCAGAAAAGCCTTCACATACCATCAGCAAGACAAATTTTAATGGACACATCAGAGATGTCCTCTGCTTTCAGCACCCAGTACATAGACAGCATGGATATAAGCTATAGGTCTTTGCTATTAGAGACTCACTTCCTTACATTCCTCACTAAAACACCCAAGCATAATCTAAATTACTACAACAAAGTCTGCATTCAAAGATTCTGTTCGTTCAGTACAGTGAACATAAAAGAAAAATGTGTTTGATTATGAGCCAAAAAGTTCCCTGTGAATTCAGCCAGGCTGAAACCATGGAGTTAAATTTCTAGGGAAACCAAAAACCAACACAAATTCAAACACTCGTGCTAAGTGAAATCCCTTAACTTGCCATCCTTAATACGACCGTCAAAACACTTATGAATATACACATACTCAAAAAAAACCTCCTTCGAAAACAATTTCCTAGACTGTTTGTGAATTTTACTGGCAAAGACGAATAAGCAAAAAAAGGAAAAAATCCTTTATTAAAATGCTGTTAAAGGTGCTCAGTATTGAGGCCAACTGACAGTGTAGTCTGACAGTGGGAGGTGTCACTTTACTAGAACACTAGCTCTAGTATCAGAGTGCTAGAACACACAGCACCCTGGATACTCAGACTACTTAAAAGTAAAGATTAATTTGGAATTTGTAATTCCCAGAACTGATTTGACTGGAAGAGACAAGTTTTAATATCTTTTCATTTGAGATAGAAGCAATGAGTTCTGCCTTTTCTGAGTGAAGGACAGCCACAGATAAAATGTTCTCATGCAAGTAGAGTTGACTGATAAGGGCAGTACTGTTTTCCAGTGTATTTTCCTTGTGTTAAGGAATAGAGGGATGGGGGAAATATTTTGTGGTAGTTTCAAAGATAAGAGTTTTATTCTGCAGTCTAATGCACCCTCACAAGAAAAAAAAAACCCACCCAAAACCAGACTGGTGTTACAAGCATAGTTTTCCTAACCTGTTACACAAACATTAGCTTCTATGCATTTTATTGACTTCCATTGTGCCAAGTGCACAGAATTCAGAAGCCCATAAAGAATATGGATTATTTGTACACCCTCGTGTACTTATACAGTTACTTAAAGATCCTTCCCTGCTCAGTCCCACAAATATGTTGAGGAACAGAATTTGCAATAGAATAAAGGGTAAAGAAAGGGAAAAAAGCAAACCAAAGCCAAACTCAGACAAACGAGTCAGTAAGACTTGAATTCATCAAGCAGGACACTTCAGTCTTTTTCAAATTATCCTTTTTTAAATAAATAATCTTCACACATCACCCTTCTAAAGGCACCACTTTTAACCTCCTGATGAAACACACAAGTTCTTGCCACAGACTATTAACTGTGCAATGCTGGTTCCAAATTCTGTGCCACTCTCCTCCACATACACCTTTTTCTTGTCAGAATCAGATTGGTTTTTGAACATCAACCCAGTTTCTGAAAGCCAAACATCTGCCCTAATTTGAGTATTCTTACTCAACACATCTGTCTCTCCTTCCACTCCCCAGTGATGCCTCAAAGAAAATAAGCCCAGAGAAGCAGAGCTTCCACAGACAGGATAACAAACTCTAGATTGGGGGCTAGTTTAACACAGCTCAGACACACTGGCTTATCTCTAACTTTTTTTGACTTCTGCTTTTAACAGCCCCACATGTAAATGCTATACCTTAAAATAAAGACACAGCAACTACAACCCTCCTAGAATTATAGTCAACTTAGATGGAGGGGATGGTTGTAATGAGTGACCTAAATTCACTTCTTCTAATGGAATATTTTCTGCCTAATACTTTTAGAAAACACGACCTAAATGAAAAAACATTCATCTCAAGACTCTCTCAAACAGTCCTCAGTAACTCTGAATTTGTGATTTACAATGACTTTCTAACTTTACAACACTGGTTCTGAGGCAAAGATCTCCAGGAGAACCATACTCCTGAAAGACAGGGAAACAGCCTCAGTCATGGCTCAGTCAGTCATTATTTAAAAAGAAAAGGAAAGGGGTTCAGCTTCTTCAACTAAGTATAAGAGTAGAAAATTCTGTGTGTGATTCTTTCATACGATTATATTTTTTCAATTCTGATTTCAGGGGACAGCATTCCACTGATGTCACTTTACCTCTTAAAATCAGCTTATCCTTACTTCACAGACAGCAAGATTCACAAGTATAAAAGATGGATCTAATTTATTGTATCTGCAATTCAGACAAGTAGTAAGTATCAGGAAAGAATTACTTCTTCTCATGGTCTTCCCACTGGTTAAAAGCATACTAGATTATTTGGTCCTGTAGAATTTTATACAGAAGGCATTATTTAAGACTGGATGCATAATCTGTGCCATGTTTCTGTATGAAACATGAAAATCAAAGTACAAAATTATATGTATTTTAGTTAGAACCCAAGAGACATCTCTAGAGATAAGAGAGAGTTCCAAGTGAAGTCACAGCATACATTTCCAGCAGACATTGAGAACAGTCAGTAATTGTTGTGAACAAAATACCAGTGTACAGATGGAGATAGAGGGCAGACAGATCTGAAGTGTCAAGGCACATTCAAGGCTATCTTGTTCCCATTTCTAAAGATCCAGCTGAAAGGAACGGAATGCAAAGAGTTTATCTTTTATCTGTTGGTATTTTCCTTGGAAAATTCATCTCTGATCTACTAAAACATTTACTAAATATAATCACAAACAGAGAAGAGCTCACTGTGTCTTTGTAAAATCTTTGGTAAATATTTTCTATTTAAAAATATTTTTGGAAAATATTTTTGAAGGACAAATGTTAATGAAACCTTAGAAATAGACTGGAAATACAGATCTGTCTACACAGCAAATTCTACTTTGCTCTTATCTCAGCCCCTCTTCTATTAACAGAAGTAACAAATTTAGAGAAATATGTTACTGCCAAGGATAAATATGCATTTTTCTATTTGACCACAATTCTTCTTTTTTCCTAAAACAAGTCTCTGGGCAAGTTCTAGACAGAATTATTTGAGAAAACCTTTGTAATAGCCTTAACTCACTTGCTGTGGATTACAACATCACTTTCAGTTGCTAGGTGCTGCAAATGCCTTTATTTAGTGCTACAGTGAGAAGTTCATCAGAGTTTCAGGGTACAGCTATTTCTGTCAATTAATTTACAAAATCCAATCCAGGGTACCACCAAAAGATCTAATTTTAATAGTAGTTCTTTAGTGCCTCAAGCCCAAGCACAGATTTCATCTTGAAAAGCCAAACATCTCACCTCTCTCAGAAAAGCAGAGGAATATGTGCTGCTTCAGAGATGTGAATTTTCAGCCCTCACAAATTTCCTACAAGACAGACATCTGACTTCCAACATCCCCAGCTTAAGGCAAGTTGGCAAGGCTGGAAGTATCACATGTTACTTTCAACACACTACAGAGAATTCTTACTACACTCTGTTGTGAGCAGATCTGTACACTGGGTGAATATATAGTACCACAGTGACAGCTGTGCCCTAAAAAAACTCATCTGCACTGGGTTCACAGTAAATACTACTTAGCAGGAGCTCTGGGAGGCAGCGTACAAAGAGCAGCTGCTGCAACACCTTGAGAACAGCACATGTTGCCAGCCAAGTCCCCTGATCTCCACTCCAAAGCGAAGAGATAGGGATCAGGCAGCATTTCAGTGGATGAGTGTTTAAATACTAACGAGAATGCTTGTATAAACAGATGGATGGACACAGTTTTCCTACCCTCAAGGAACTCCTAATTTACAAGGCAGACAAAAATACATAGGGAGGCCTACACAAATGAGAAGCTGTTAATATAGCCTGCAGCATTAGCTGGGGCCTCTTCTTTTTTCAGCACTTAAGCTATGCCTGACTCCATCCTGACATCAACCCCCATATCAACAATTTATATTTTCTGCTTCTTATTTAGGAATGTCATTTCACAGAATCAGATATTCACTAACACCAGAAATGCACAAAAGCACAGGGAATGAATACCGTCTCTTCTTGAAGATCTCTGGAACAGAAGAAATAATTAAAAGGAAATTTTCTTTTCCATAATCAGAAAATCAGAGACACTATGATATGTTCTTACACGAAAAGGATTGGACAGAGACTAAGAAACACTAGAAGACACAATATGTTTCCTCTCTAGAGAAAAGAGCATTTAAATCTCCCTCCATCACATTTATGCAAGTATTTTTTTGCACAGAAGATTCCAACAAACTCTCAGAGTAATTCTAAGCCCTGAGACTCTAAGTGCCTGCAAAACTTCCTCACTTTTTAAGGTCTTTTTGAGAACCCACCACAGAGCAGTTGCTGAATGCTCACATGAAACCTCTGGACCAGAGACATCTCTTCCTCTCCCACAGTAAGAAAGTTGAGGAAATTTATGTTATTTATATTATTTTTTCCTAAATGAGTCACTTGCCATTTCTGTCCCCACAATAAATGTGTAAGAGCTCCAAAGGGAAAATAATGTTTTTTCTGAGAAAATATAAGTCAATTTTGGACAAGAAAAAAATGCAAAGAAAATGAGTAAGGCCGACTAGGATAAGTCATGGCGGAAATTCACCTTTTCATTTGACACATTGCTAGAAGGCACAAAACATAAACAAGGAAAGAAACAGCCTAGATAACCTATATCATAATGCAAGCATCCTATCTATGGCTTTGATACCTTTCTGTGTCAGACAGGAGAGCTGATAAAGACCAATTGAATGTAAAAAACAAGACTGTAGGAAACCTGAGACTAAAGCCCTTGCATGTATCACTAGCCAAACCTAAGGAAAAAAAAATCCATTTTGCAACTAGTATTTGCCAGAATAACATGTGTCATTGTTTTCCATTCACTATTGGGCTTTAATGGTGGGGTTTTTTTTCTCCTGTGGTGTTTCTTTTGTTGCTTTGGTTTGGCTTTTTCTTTTTGTTTTTAATAGGACAACAAGAACTGCCTTAAATGAACACTCATGGCATGTGCAAAACATGCCACTGACACCCCAAAGAGATTCCATTTATACTAAACAGAGCTGCTCTGGCAACCTGAAAAGACACTCTGAAGTGGCCTCTCAGGCTCTGCTTCATCTGTAGCTAGGAAGAGAGATTACAATACATGTGAGAACACCAAAAATAGCTCTAATCTACCTCTCTCGGGTACCAGGAATCACAATGCCACAGCAGCACAGGGATTTTGTGGGATGAACAGTAAAGCACTTACAACTCAGGACACCCTGTGCTGAAATCTGTACTCTGACAGCAGAAGGGCTAGGGGCATTCAAACCAGCCAACTTACCTCAGTCTCAGGAGTGCCAAGCCAGGCTGGAGTGATGCCATCTCAATTAACACCAAAAATTTCCCTTACATTTAACACCACTCAGGCTGCCTTTCATGCAAAATATATAGGCCCTTTAAGGAAGAAGATGGACAGATGATAGCCCTTCCTGCCAAGCTAATTAGACTCAGGTGATGAAAATAAGACAAATGTAAGACTTTCAGTTATGGAATGTAAGGAAGCATACAGGCAATGCTTAGGGAATTGCCCTAGGCAAGGCTTTGGGGGATGTTTTGAGAGGCAGTGTGAATACACCTGTTGCTACTTGGAAGATCATTTAATTCCCTACCCCATCTCCATGTTGTTTGATGGAAAAATTTTCAATCCTTTGTTAAAAAATAAAAAAAAACCAATATTGTGGACTTTGCAGATTAGGTCGTTAGAAAGCATGACTGCTCTATGTTACACCAACTATACAGATGATAGTAAAAGAGTGGTTGTGGCTTTTTAATAGGATAGGTTGGTGTAACTAGAAGGTTACACAGCTCTTTACATTGTGTGTGGTATGACTAATAATAATATCTCTTCTCCCAATCTTTATCCAAATATAGCTGTTAGATCTCTTCAGTCTGTTCTCAGTTAGCATCACACACTGTGCCAAGGTAGTGTGTGCTGTGTATCCCACAGGAATTAAATGGAAGCAAAGAGGTGAGTCATATAATGACAAATGTTTATTGTTCTGTTACAACAGGTTTTGAGAAACAAGTGACTGAGCTCTTATTTGGTATCAGGGAGTTTAATAATCTGAATGCAAATCAAAACCAAGAATTAAACTGAGTTACTGATCCTTAGTATTCTGGTAGCCACCGTGTGTGGGCTGATCTGTCAGCTTCCACAGAACAACCCCCTGCAGCAAAAATACACACAGCTTCCAAGTGCCTGCAGGATCAGAACAGCCAAGTTTCTTCAAAGGTTCCCCATCCTCTTCCCTGCTTCTCCTTTTCAAATTTGAATTCACTTTAAGGCAGTAGTATAAGGCAGGATGTTTCTTTGTGTTTCAAGCAGACAGATCTCAGTCATAAATACTGCCTCCTACATTTTCAACTTCTTGAATTCTACATTCTGTGCATATTTTTAACCTGCTCACAGAAACACAATTTGTCTTGTCTCCCCCTACAACCATTAGCAGTAGACTAAGGGGTTTGTCTTGCTATTGGCCACTATAAGATTTTCTTTTTCTGAGTTCATTCTGCTTAATGTATCTCCTTGTATGTAACGAAGATCACGATGCTTTATATGCTCTCTGAATGGCTTTTGATTGCTCCAGCAACAATAAGGCCTGACTAAAAGGGCATTTGAGACAATACTGGGAGGTTTAGTTTGGCAGTTAGTGCCTTCAGCCACTTCTGATATTAAGCAACTTAAAATAGCTTTGAGTTTGAGCAAGTCCTGAGGTTCTGGCACAGATATGACTGATGTGTGACTCTTCTGCTCCTGCATGTTTGCAAATTAGGGTACTTATTAAATGGATGCAGGCTTTACATTTAATTGTTTGAGTTTTCTTTGTTTCTGTCCTCCAGAATACCAGGGGAATCATGCTTCCTCTGCTCACTAAAATACAAGCTGCCAGTTTGACACAGCACACAGCAGTCTTGTCTCTAGATCAGAAGTATTTAGTACTGAGCTCTATGCTTGGCCTAGAGAGAGTAGAAGAGCATAGCACATACCAGCCGGCAGCTGTATGAAGGAAGATGAAATGTAACACATGTCCACACTGACAGAGGTGCTGAACCAGAACTAAACTTGCAGGAACTGCACTTGGTATTGTGCCCTTACTTTTGCACCTAAGGTTTTCAGAGGCCATAGTGCCCAGTGCCAATCAGCTCCAAGAGGAGGGCCCAGGATTAGGCTGCCAGCATACAGCATCAGTGCCTCCCTAAACACTTTCTTTCATCACAGGAATAACTACTTTGTACCTGGAGCATTCATGGAAGCTCTGTGAGAGAATAAACAAAAGCACAGGCTTCAAACTTCAGAGTGTGAAGAATTCTTTTTAAGATCAAAGTGAATAAAACAGAATAGAAGCAAAGTTCCCCCGAGAAAGTGCAATGCCAATTTCTTCTGTAATAGGCTGTATCACTTAGTGCATAACATGACATCCCGCCAGGCATCCCAGCAGGATCCCTGGAAATTTAAAGATGTAGCAAGTAAAATAAAATTTTAACATATTTAACAGTTACATAAACTTCTGAATGTTTCAGGAACCTAGAAAATTGTAGAGATTGAAGATGTTTCTTGTACCTGTTAAAATGTAATGACTTAAACTTTGCTTTCCTAGTGGTATTCAGTTGAACACAGAGGCCACTTCCCTTGGGAAGCCACAGGAACCATGATTGTTTAACAGGAAATAATCTGAATGTATAATCTCAAATCTAAAAGGGAAATCTTGTTATGTTGAAGATTGTTATGTTAAAGTAACACAACCTGAACTTTTTAAAAGGAAGGATCTTGTTTTTCTTACTTTTCAAAAACAAAATTCTTCCATCTCTGAGGAGGAATGTGGCTATTGCTGAGGACAAGGATTGACCTTTATTGATAGTATGATAATGCTAGTGCTGGTTTTGGGCATTTTAACCCATTGAAGTAGCGGGTACAGCAATCTTCAAAGATTTCCCATTGAAAGTTTGCATAGTGTAACAACACACACGTACACACTATTTCATTTTATAGAGAACAAATCAGTGGCATAGATGGCTCTGGAAGGTAAAAGCATCCCTGTAGGTGAATTTTACATCTATTAGCTTTATAATCCTGTCTTACCTAAATGCAGTATCTTCCCACACATTTTCAGTGGCTTCAGCACACTGAGAAGTATTAAGCTGACAAGTTTTCAAAATGTGATTTTCTGTGGGTTTTTTGCAAACAGTACTTTCCATAACTCTCCACTCTCCAATGAAAAAAAAAATATTATATGACTTTAGAAAGTCTTCCTATTTACAGACAAAAGAAAGTAATAGAAATTAATTGTGGATACTGTTTGCACTGTCTGTAGTTAAAGGCTATTTAAGACTCAATTTTTTTTTAAAAAAACAAAAGTCAAATTACTAAGACAGAAGAAGTATCATTTACTGAGAAAGATACACTAATTTTTGGTTCAACTACTAATGTTTGTTTAACTTCTGCTCAAAAAGAAGTCAAATCAGCTGGCTGTGCTATACACAAAAGTAACAAGGCTGAGAGTCCTCTTTCTCCAAAGAGTACTGCTTCATCAGCTCCCCTTCCCAGCCTGCACCATTTTCTAGGGAGAATTGGAAGTAAACATCTTTTACAAAACATTACACAAAAAACAAAGACATTTCGTTATCATAATTTACTGAAAGTCTTCATTAAACACAATTATTGTTTATGAGCCAACACATTCTGGAAAGCACAACTGAAAATACCGCTAAGAAAATGCAACATCAAGAGTAGTGTACTGAAATAAGGTTTTAACAGGAACATCCCATAAAGCTCAGAAGCCATAAGCAGATTTAGAAGGCTATTTCTTTTAAAGACATCAGCTAGTAAATATTTGCCTACGGTGAATGGCTCTTCATTTAAAGTGATCTTGAATTGGAAGATCCAAACAATGCCACTCACCTTCACTGAACCATGTCTTCTATTTTTATGTCCAGGTTTCAGACTGAAACTTGTTTCAAAAATTCCCAACCACTAGAAGAAAAGCTCTTCTTGGGATATTTCATTCTAGAGGAAGGCAGGAGTCTATAATCTCACAATTCTTAATTCAGCAGAGAGCACACAGCCTCAGTTATCTCTGGATAATGTACTGGGTTTCTATTTGTGTTTTCTTCTGCCTTGTTTGTGCTGGCATGTTTGAAATTCCTTGTGGAGTGACCCAGCACAGGTGTCTGTGGTGGGGGATTCCAACTTGCAAAGCCTATGATCATAACTGGCACTTGAAAGAAGGTATTAAGGCAGGAAGAGAAGCCTGATCAGAGTTTCGTCTCCAGTTGGCATCCTGCTATGGACAGCCCTTCCCCTTCTGTGCTGCTCACCCTGTTGATTAACAGGTGAGGGCTAGAAAGCTTTCAGTCTCATTGGGAATGCTAAGACATGTCCCATCTTAATACATTCCTCAACTTTATTCTATGCTACATTCCAGTGGCTCACTCAAAAACATCCATTGTTTTAATTACAGACAGCAAAGTGGGCACCTATCAATTGTGAATGAACACTTTCTGCCAAACCAAAAGGCCCCTGTGAAAACCAGCCTGCAGATCTGCCAGTGGTACTGATACTGCTGCTTAGTGACCCTTTTACCTGTTAATATGGGGAGCAACATTTCTGCCAATTCCTTTTTGGGTATTCTGCTTCTTTCCTGTTTTATCTCATCTAGATTTGGTGTTCACCACTTACTGGTGTAAGCAGCAACAAGACAAGCCAGTGTTTTTCTTGCAGAGCATGTATGTTTAAATGTAGTGTTTTAAGAAGGGCCTTGAAGATGCTGACTGCATGTTCCCCTAGCTCTCACTCCTCTGTACATTCCTATTTCTTTCAGGTGACTACCTGTACTTGGAAACATCAAATATTTCTACCAGTTTGGTAGCATGATCTGCTTTAGCAACTTAGTGTGGGTATTCCAAAATGGGTTAAACATTCATATCTAATAAGTATTCTTAGGTAACAAAAGTTAGGAGCATAAATAGTGAGAATCATCATTAGTCTGCTTGGGATACTTAACTAGGCTTTAGAGAGAGGAATATGATTCTGATTCTCAGTTTAAGATATACATTCATGCTCAGTTCTGAGCATAGCTCCTTAAGGATCATTAGGCTGTGTAACTTGCGTAGAAGTAACAGAATTATTCTGCAGGGTGCCTCACTTCCATTTCGAAGTTGTACTTTTATCTTTCATTTCTTTAATGATAAGTGCAGACATTTTTCTCTGCACTGCAAACAGAGGCTGTAATGAGCTCCATACCTAGTCACCTTGAGTTACTAAACTCTGCTTGTCTAAATTAGGAATTTTCCTCTCCTGTTCCAGAGTAAATATGCTAATTATGATAATCTGCTTGTGTATTTTGTTAAGGAATAAATGTTCACAGGACATCTATTTAAATCCATGAAAGGAATGCAATCAAGTTCAGAATTTGCCTTAACAGTATTTTCCTTGGCTACATTAGACACTGACTTCTGCAATGGAGCATGTCAAAATAATTGATTTGGAAGAGGCAGCAGGAAAGTTGTCATTTGACCAAGAAAAAGTTTCAGAAGGTCTGATGTGGTCTGCCTTTCTGTGTCCATTTTTTCCTTTCCCCTTCATTTGGCACCAAACAGACTGCTGAACAATGAATTGTATAGATGAGAAAATATGACAATTACCTTAATAGGGATTCCTGCTGCTAGTGAAACCATTAGCTGCCTGATGCAAATGAGGAATGAAAGGAACACAGAAAAAAAGATGTTAAACCTCTACCTTGATCTCAAATGAGGACTTAGTTAAACTGCAGGACAATGAGCTTCATCACTGTATTTTATCATCAAGCAAACATCTGAATTACTAAATTAAAGTGGCACTTTGGATTGCATAAAGAAAAGAATACTTTAAATAAGATCAAGGTATTCTCTAACACCAGTATGCAAATCTCAGATTCAGCCAGTATTATGACTGATGGAATTATGAAAGTTCTCTGTTCTAGGCAGTTACATTTACAGTGATATTTTTCAGAGCTGTATACCCACATGAAAACAAATTTTGTAGGCATTTTTGAGTTTTACTATGTTGTCAGGGTTTGATCTTGGCCACCCTCTCTAGTTTCATTCTTCACCTGTGTTCTTTTCTTCTTATATCCTTCTTCCTCTTCTTGTTCAGTAACCTTGCTTAGTTTCATTAATCATGTTTGCAGAGAAAATATTTAAAAATTGTCAGTACTGGAACTTTGATGGGATCAACATCAATGTTGTAACAACTGCAATGGCAGCAGAAAACACTCCTCAAAGTGAATATACACCTATTTATCAAACAGGAGGATTTTACTTCAGATACCAGGAAGTGGAAATGAATGAAAATTAGGAATGCTTGGATGGTTATTGGACAGCTGGGGAGATTCCTGGGGCAGACAAAAGCGCCAAATGGAGTCGTATTAGTAATCTCTCTTTATCCAAGGGTGGTTCTTCTATTTATAGAATTATACAGCCCTTGAAGAAACTATAAGATTGCATACGTAAATGATACAGGAGCAACACATGCATTTTACATGAACCTGCCCAATAAAATCTAAAGATGCTCCCAAACCTTTAGTAGACCTATTTTAAATAGTACAATATTATGTCCATCTGGTTCTCTCAGCTGGTGACAGGCATTTTCTTCTGAATGGCCTTCCCCCCTGCATTTTGGTATAATTTTCAGGATTGAAAGAAATTCACTCTCTACCTTCTGCTCACACTTTTCATCTATCTCCTACATAAAACCCTCAGAAAAGAACTCCTTAATTCTTGATGATACCATTCTGTCTTCTGGGTCATATCCAGTCCAGCACACATTCAAGTGAAAGGAATTCCCATTTCACACAATTACCTCCTATTCTATATCTAGAAAGTAACTATTTCATGACATAATTGTTCAACAGCTATCCAAAGTAAGAACTAGAAAAAGACTCCTACTATTCTGTCTTGCATTGAGTTAAGACTGAACTAATTTCATGAGTAATGTCATGATGTTCATGGCTGAGCATTAACTACTGGAAATAGCTTCTTTACCCTGCAAAATGTTATCAGATTGATGAGACTCACAAGGCTGCAGAGGAAATATGAAACATAAGACAGTAGCTGATATCAAAGCTATATGCATCAACCACTCAGGGAGAACATAATTTAAGCCTAGATTCACCTAGTGGTCTTCTTTGATATGAGACACAACAGTAATTGGAGGAAATTCTCTGTTTTTAAACAGTGAGGAATCAAAGGCTTCTCCACATACTTCAAGTACCGAGTGTAACAGGGCCCAGACCTTCCCAGGCTCTGTACTTCAGGGGAATGCAAGTATGGAAAAGAAAGAATCAGCATGTTTCACAGTGACAAACAAGACATCCAACAAGATTTTGGGCAAATGACACAGGAGACTGGCATTTAAATGAGTTCCTTATAAAAATACAAATAGGAAAAAAAAAAAAAAAAGAGAAGCTGAGACATAAGAGAAGGAGAAAACATATTTTACAAGTTTTCTGGCTGTGTCAGAAAAGAATAAGATATTCTCCACTTCAAAACATTTAAAATCATCTCATCTGCTGCTCTGTGTGAATACCACAGAAAAGCAGAATTAATATGAAAGCATGGATTTCAAGCTCTATGCTACTTTGCTCTGCAGTCTAGGTAATAATTCTAGCATCTTTTGCAGCCTCTGTGAACAGATTTGCATGAATAGTGTAGAGGTAAAAGCTCCATACATAATAAGGTGTTGGTCAAGCCTCTTTGAAAGCCCCTTATTCTTTTTTATCATGCATGACCCTGTAAGAATGTGCAATGCAATCATCCAGAAGAAAAAAAAAGCAGTAGGCTGTCAAGCTAAGCTTTTACTTAGCTTGTTGTTGGCTGGAACTCAAATATGACACAAAGTCATGCCCATCTTATGTAAAAATTGATAAGAAGGCTGTCTTCTGTTTATGGTGTATCAGTGTGTAATTAGAAAGTCTTGTGCTTGTATCAGTGGGTACATTGACAATCGACTCTCAGGAAAAAAAAAAACAACAAAACCAAACCAAAGCAATAAAGCAGAATGGAGAACTGAAAGTGTGAATATCCAAAGTGGTTAAATCCTTCTGCAGAAGGAAGGGCAAAGAACAGAACTGCTCTAAGATTAGCAGCTTTTGAAACAGGATTATTACAAGTACGCTCCCTAAGTAAGGTGTGAATCAAGCTGCTGTGAAAGTGAGTCAAGGAGTCTCATGCAGGAAATTAATTTCATTGTGCACATTCTTCCTGTGACCCCAGCTCATTTGCATTGCACAACCAGAGAACTTTTTCTGTCCTGCCAACACATTAGAAATAAAACTTCAGCAGAACAAAAATATTATGGTCCCAATTCCCCTTTATTTTCCACAAATTTATTCTCTTCAGTGCAAATGCAAGTATTTCAGTTTCTCTGTTAATTGCTTTGCACTACAAATGCCTTCATAACTGCCTGGCAATGGTAAATCAGTGTGCTCATTTTCACCTCAGGCAAGACATCAATGATTTTTGTTTTAAATCACATTTGGAAGATACAACTTTAATTTACAATAGAGTTCTAAAAGCTCTTCTATTCCCTCTATAGTTTTATGTTCATGTTGGTTTTATGAGTATGGAAGTAAAATTAAGGATGGCAGGCAGCCTGGCACTCCTGTTCCAAAAAGCAACCTCCCTGCTGCCCTTATCAAAGTAAGATCTTTTAAGTCCACCTCGTCCTTACATCTGTGAACCCCCTCTAATGACTATGGCTAGGGCCAGAGCAAACACTTCACAGAAGAGACTCACATATTACTTGCCATTTTGCAAAGCCAGTGTGTAACACACCTTCCTCTTTGTAATGCAGCTGTCTTCTGCTCCAGTGCAGACACTCAAAGCACACTACCTTTCAACTTCTGAATGACACATAAGATTAAATTACAGAAATAAAAGTTTGAAGTTGCCTATGTTGGCAGAAGGCAGACAACCAGCCCATGTTAGTGGCAGAAAGTCAGAAGAATGCTCCACAGGATATCTATGTCTGTAGTTCAAGAATGAAGCAACTCCTTGTCATGACAAACCTATGGAGCACAGAGATCTATTAAATATATATATATATATATATATATATATACATATAATGGATATATAAAGGATGACTACAGAACTTTCTGAAGTAAACATGAATCAATACTAAGAAAATAACTTTTTTTCCCCTAAAAAACTTTCATTCCCTTTCTAGCTTTCTGTAATAAATAAAACAATCAACTGGGAAACATCATCCATGTGTAGATAGTGCATATGCTGTCACATATGTTAATATGCCAAAGAACCTGATGAATCTGTATGTTTTTGCATAAGCTATAGACAAAGTATTTATGAGTGCATAATGCACATATTTCCACAGTGTTACAACATAACATTTTGTTAACCCATCATTGTCAAACTCTATTTGTATTGATAATGGAAAAAGTTCATTTTTAATATAAACTTATATCTTGAGCTATTGATAGTATTTTCAGTATTTAGCAATACAGATTGATGCTGCTGAAGCCTGACTTAAAAGCATTCAGTACAACAGCACTTAAAAATATTTTGATTGTCCTAAGTATATTTTTAGAAGTGGAGTTTATTTGTCACAGAAACTGTTTTTCCTTGTTAAAAAGTATTGCCTCTATGTGGACTTTGCTTTTATACATGGCCCTGTTCATGAAGGGCACTAATCCATATTTTTACATGTATTAAATGCCAATTAATTCTCCCTTATGAGTTAGGATAAATTATTATTTTGAGGTGGAGCTACACATTTTCCAAAGGGTCTTTATCACAGCTATGTTGACAGGACTTTAAGTACAGTGGTATACTTAGTACTCCCCTGAAGTAGCTGAAGCATGTGCCACAGCAGGTGCCACAAGCAGAACATAGATTTCCTCTGACATTAAAACATAGGGTAAAGCAGCAGTGCAGGGCCGTTTGATGGATTTATAAAAGCATATGTTGTGAATGGTTTGGAAAAGTGGAGCCTTCAGGGTGCAGCATTAGACTCAAAGCTAACTAAATTCAAATAAATCCTGCCTTGTCATAGCAACAGTTTTGTACTTCATGACTGTCAGGGTATATGTCATTAAAGAAACATTTTGACACCCTTTAGGAAAAGCTTACTGAAGTGTAACCTTTTGGGGACAGTAAGACCAAACTATTAAAACATGTTCTTTGAGCTTTAAGGGATACATTTCTGCCAAAGAGCTGTAAAAATTATGCTAGCATGTGTTTTACAAAATAGAAAACATAGTTTACATTTCTTTCCCATTCTTGACCATACCCCCTTTGTAAAAACTTAAGTCTTGAATTTTTGCACCAACTCCCAGTGTCACAGGGTGTTGGTAATCAATGTAGTTCCAGCCCTTTAGGAACAACATGGCATAGAAGGTGACAGCTTTTACCAAAGGATCTCTCCACATCTATGACTTTATGTCCCCTAGACTGACCAATTCTCTACCACGAAGCAGGAGACGGAAAGCCCCTCCTCATTAGCTATAGCTAAACCTCTCTGCCAACACTCACACACTTATTGCATCCACAGGCTGACATTTGCTCCTCTACTTTCCACAATCAGTGTGAAAATGTCAGTGTGGTTGTGATCTCACCAAAGTTTTTCCCACAATTTTTTTTCCACATTACCTAGTACTTTTGGCCTTTGGAATGTCACTCTAAAAAGACATTGATTATTCCTTTACTACTACCCCAACGATAGTACAGTATTTACTTTTCATTTTCTTGATCCATCTGCAAAATCAATTTTTGCTTTCTGTGTGAATTAAGGTCACAGATAACTTGCAAAAATTAAATAAAATATCTAACCAGTCTGCTTGATAGTCAGTTTATGGACCTGAGTGCCAAAACTGCAACTAAAATTAAAGATCTGTAAAAAATAATGCAATCATCCCAACTGTCACTAGGAAAGCAGCCTAGGCAGTGTATGTATTTCCTAGATTAATCCTAAAATATTTACACAGCCAGAAAACCTCAGCCTCACTCATAATTAAAGAAGCCAGAGTTAGATTCCCAGATATTAGAAAAAAAATTACATTCTACAGTGGTCAGTCTCCTTAATGGAGTTATATCAGTTTATTCCAGCTAAAACTATTGCCCTTATCTCAGTGAGTGTAGAATTCCTCTTACAGAAGAATTTTAACATTATGTTAAATAGTATGTTTTCCAAGCTCTTTTTAAACACAAGTGAATGAGAACAGTGGTATTATCCTTCAACTCATAGGGCTCTCTTGACAAGTATATTCCCCTGTAACTTCATAGAACCAGTGGAATTATACCAGGAATAAATCTGTTCCAGTATCTTCAGTTACTCTATTTGGAAACCAGTCATTTGCCTGACCTTCAGTGCAATGCTAAAAACAGAGTTTGTCTGTCATCAAGAGCCAGTGAGATTTCAGATAAAACAGAAGTCATGGCTCCTGCAATGAAATTCCAGGAGTGTCCATCAAAGGCTTGCCAACAATAGCATCTCACTCAAGACTTTCATACTTTGATAAAACTGGGGGAGAGGGGGAAGAGGGGATTTGACATTGGGAATTGGCCATGTCACAGCAACTTAGGGCCCAGTCTCAACTATACAAATCCAAAAGAATTATTTAATTATATTCTACTAAAACTTTTATGAGTTGAATAGCTTTGGTCCTTTAAAAGTCCAATAATTTCTCACTCTATTGACAATTTACTTTCTGGGTTTTTTTAGTTGGCTGTGAGGTTTTTGTTTACCCCTCTGGGGGAACATTCCTTCCAACTACCAGCACAACAATGTATTTAAAATAACACATAGAGCAACATAAAATGAATCAGGTCTGTTCTAAACATCAAAGTAAATATTGTGAGCAAGCAGTGAAGTGGAAGCGGGGCTTCCTTGTTTAAATTACAACAGATTAATCTTGTGTTCACTAGAATAAGAGGACTGTTGTAGAAGGACAATTGCCAGGCAAGATTTCAGAATTCTTCCTTATGTTCCCATGCCAGTATGTAGGCTTAGAGTGCTCTCTCTTCTGTTAGACTGGCATTTGTCTTGACATTACTTAGTCCAAACTTAAATCTCAAAATACCATTGCAGTCCTAGCAGAATATTGCCCAATGCTTTGATAGTGAGAGATAGCAATAGGAAAAATTACCAGTCATTTCCAGATGCAGCTTAGATATCCATCAGTACATACAGTGCCTGCTAACAACCTCACTATCTTGGGATGCATGCTTACATTCCTAGTATTTGCACAGTTCGCTCAGTCTTGGAGCTCCTTTGGTTTCTACTTAAAGGATATAAAGTTATGTATATGTTGAGACTATGGATAACAGTGGGTTGGAGTGAAGTTAACAAAAAGGAGATCATGTAACATGGTCTTCTCATCTTCCAAAATTGACAGTGTATATTTTAATCAAAAAATAAAGTCCTGTCCTAGTCTCTCTCACTGGTCTTTGCAATGAAAATTAACCATAAAAAAAACAGATTATGGAGGTGTCAGAGGTAAGAATGGAAAGGAAAAAGCCACTTCAAGACAATATCTACGATCACAGAAGTGAAAGACATATTTCAAAGTTAAGAGGATGTTAAAATTCCTATTATCAACTTTTAAATGCAACTTCTAGGCAGCTCTCATTGAATATGAGGCCATGGCACTCTCTGTTACATTATCTAATTGAATTTAGGACTATCACAGTGCAACCTACTTGCACTACAAAGTGACACAAGTCACCAGAGGAAGGGAGGAAAGTGCCAAGAGGCAGAGCCAACCACTGGCTATTTGTCCTTGGAATGAAGCTGCACAAGAAGTACAATGATACCATCAAAAAAGCCTTGATTTTACTTATTCTGGTATCAAAGCAAGGTAAACTGGGCAAAAAGTGGGCTATTAGCATCTAAAGATAAATACACACGTCTCAGTATACACTCAGTAAGAAAAATAGGGAGAACGCCTCCTGTGTTACAGAAAATGAGCTCAACTAAAAATGTACTAAGGACATGGCAAATCACTGCCCTTTTCATCTATTCTTAGCATTTGATATCTTTCTACAAAACCATGCTTTTACCTGATTATTTGTTGTTGTTGTTGTTAACAGATAAACTTAGGGATTTAATTATTATTACTTCACTCAATAAATATATTAAAATATTTAATAAATACTAAGAAAAAATTAGATGTTTCAAATTCACCTCTTTCAAGAAGGTCACCATCATCTCTTTTAAGGTGCTACAATTTAGCCAGAAAAAATCTTCTCTCATGACACACTGAGAATATTATTTTTATTTGGTATCCCATTGCTGCAATGCTGAGAAGATATGAACAGCTTCAAAAGATGGCACATACCTTTCATTTTCAAAAAAACTTTGGCATTTTGGGGGATTTTCTCAATATTTCCTGATCCCTATTTCTCTATGGCAAAATTGTGTTGTCTGCAGTGGAAAAGATAATATTTTAGAGACTATTTCCTAAACATTACAGAAGTAGTGTATCCAAGGGCAGGAGCACACTGATGTGGATGTATGGCACAAATAGTCTCAGACAGTAGCCAAGATGCTTTATGAGAAGGCTGAAACCCAATACTTGTGGCATCCTGGCCAGAACATTCACCGTGGATATTCTAAAATTAAGCGCCAACAAGAAAACTTTATTCCTACCTAAACCCTTCATCTACACATTGAACAAAGGGAATTAACAATAAACTACATGGTGAGAACTCTTTCCTGGCCTCCTAAGCTTGGAGATGCATTTAATATTGGAGCCAAATCCAATCTCTGCAAAACCAGTGGAGAAGGAGCAAGACTTAATGGAGACAAAAGAAGTAATATTGTTTACCAGTCCTCTTAACAATACTTCCCTCAGACAAAACTAATTAATGGTCCCATTAATAAGGCAAATAAGGATTAAATTATAATAAAACTACTTTTTTTGTGCTGCTTTCTAGTCTATAAAAAGTTTTAATAAAGCAAGATTTAGAGACCAAATTAAGCATTTGAGCTAAATACTCAAAGTAGCAAGAGACAAAGACATCTACCCATATCATCAAATGGCATGAAACTCAGATCCAGCCTGGAATTCTTTCCCTATGAGAAAGATCAGCATCTCACACTGTACTTATAAAATATAATACTGTACAAGAGAGTGTCCTGCCTCTTTTCCAGGTTGTCTTTAGGACACATGAACTCCAGGGAATTGTGGGTGGAATGTATAAAAGATCTTATTGCAGCTGCTGGTACTGCATCTGTTCAAAGGATAAATAAAGCAGCTAAGTTCTAGTTTTGGTTTCATACACTGCCAGTCCCTTGACATGCACAGAAATTATATACCACCTCCTCATCTTGTCAATCACACTGCAAATATATCTTCACTATTTGATCACTTTTTTTGGCCAGGAATGTTCCCTGGGAACAAGGGAAGCTGGGATAACCTCCATGACAAGTCACACACACTGGAAAAAACCAAAACCACTTAATTTTCTTCCAGAGAGCAACCTGTTCATGTAAATTATCAATCTTCAGACTTCTTCTCTTTCTTCCTAGGAAAGAATTTGGTCTAGATAAAAATGATGTGAAATTACAACTAAATTAATTCACTAATTATCTAGACCTTTAAGAAAGTTTATTCTGTTTTGTTTCCCTTCAACACCACTTAATCCCCACATTTTGGCATGTGGAATTTATGGAAATGTTCTCAATCACTATCTGCTTGTATTTTTATATATATTTTTAAAGAATATGTTTTTTTAAAGAATGTGTTTTACCATCTATGCTCAGCATATTTTCTTCAAAGAAAAAGTTGGAGATTACAATCTAAGATGGCATTTTGCAGACTGAGGAACCACTGCTCTGAAGAAAAGCACAGATATGGAAGGAAAGGGAATTGTTGCTGACCAGGTTAAATGCATCTTTTTGTGGACCATAGGATGTGTGGTTGTAAAGGGGAGAAAGTCTCTTCCAGGAATCTCAGTGAAGTTGCACTCTATTGTCAACACAGAAATTATATCGGTATTATTTGCAGCTTGGGTTCCTTAACAGAGGCTAGAGAAGACTATTTAATACAGCAACACTTGTAATCAGAGAACCAGGAAATCCCCCAGCTTCACAGAGAGCATGAACTGCCATGTGGCACCATATCTAGCCAGCTCCTTCCTGCACATTCCTTCTACGTCTCTTCACAGCTCTATAGGACATTATAACAACTTTTGGAGGTTCTAAGTCTTTCACTTCCCAAATGCAGTCTTCATCTTTTTGCTCCTCCACTCTTAAGTGCACTTCATCTGAACAGCATTGGAAGCTGGGAGCAAAGAAAGGATAGCACGTTCTGGTGAGGCAGAATGGGGGAACAGAGCAAGAAAAGGTGGCAGGAGAAGAGGCCACATAAGCATTCCAGGCATATGGAAGGAAGAGACAGCAGAGAACAATCTCACATGGAGTGAGGATGAATGCCAAGAGCCATTACTACTTGTCCTTGCACCTGGCTGCTACAGCTGAGGCAAACAGTTCTCAAGGGTGGGATAAAGCCTCCCTCAAAAGAGAGGAGAGCTTTGATGTTCCTCAGGGGTGAAACAGCCAAACAATTCTGGCACCTCAATAATTTTTTCACCCTTTCCATGAGGTACCAACAGTCTGATACCCACAACTCTGTGCACTCAGCCTGAACTACTGAGAATTATATGGCAAACCAGCACGTTTCAATTTTAGAAGTGCTGCCCTGAAAAGAAGCAGTATTAAGCAGTAGACAATCAAACAGGGAAGAGATTGTAGTTCAGGTAGGTGTTGTTTGCTGCTGTCTGCACAACTGATGATGCTTGCAGACTGCTGACCACTTCTTGTCATGAAGAAAGCAAAGCACACGTAATACAGAGATCTTCATCCACCCCATACAGTTGACAAAAGGATTAAAGGATTTCATCCTGCATAATCTGTTAGATAATTTAAGCAAAACAGTGAGATAAGAATCTTTTAGAGAGGAAAGGAATTTTGACAGTAGGTTAGGAGGATACTTGTATTTTACAACTCTTGTCAAAAAAAATATTAGCAGAAAGACTATTCTTTTTTTTTCCTACAATAATTAACCTTAGCCAATGTTGATGAAAAAAACATTTTGCTTTGACTATTTAGTTTTTAAACACCTGCCATAGTACCAACTGTCCTTAGCCATTTTTGAACTAGCTATGATTAGGTAAGGGGAGAATGCTGACATTGCCAGATAGAGCAGGATGGTCCCAGTGAACCCCAGGATCAAGGAAAGGCAGCCCAAATTCACCCTAACACCAGGGCATTCCGATTTGGCACTATGCACCAGAATCTGGGGTTACGTGTAGTATTTTTGGAGTTTTGGATAAGATGTCCCATTCCAGAAGCTTGAGGTAAACGTAGCATTGGTTCCAATTCAAAATAGCTTCCTAAGTTACTGGATGCTTTAAATATAGCATGAGAGTCTCACAGAGGCTTCTCAAGAGTGTGCACAGCACCCTAACCAGGTATATTAAGTACAACAATACATTGCAAATATTTTTATTCATGCCACAAAGACTAATTGTCACTAACCCTGGCTTCAAACTGAGAACCCAGAAATTGTTTAAAGTAAGCCTGTGCCCTTAAGCCTGCTACTTTTAATAAGAATAAGGGTTTATGTCTGTATTAGGTATGGCTAAGCAAGAGAGGCATGGAGCCAAAATAGCCCAGAGGCTGGAATTTGGACTCTGAGCAAGGAAAAGGTGGGAATAGGGTGAGACCATGTGAAAGGCTGTGTTCCTCCTAATCCTCAGCTGCCATTGCTACAAATCAAGTGTATTTGGAAGGATTTTGGAGAAAGGTTAAAACCTATTTATGCACTGTGTCCATGCACTGAACACCTGTGGCATAGATGATCACAACACCAGCTATGCATGTGGGAGGTGCAGAAAGTAACTCTACCCTCATTGGGGGATTTGCATGCCTTTAAGACATTTGGCCCATTTTATCTTCCTAAAAGAAGAGCAAGATCTCATTGACTTTTTGGCAAAATGGCTGCTAACCACCACTACCAAAGAGAAGAGACACCTTGTAGGAAGCCCATTCAAGATATTTGGAGCCATTCGTAAGCTGAAAATTAATTTTTTGAGGATATGTTCTTCCCTCTATTTATTGTGTGCTTTTTCTCCTGTAAATCTCTTAGAAGAACGTAAACAGCTTTACATTTGGGGGAAATAGTATACCCTTCATGGATCTGAAAAACGGGAGATTTTAGAACAGTCCTCAAAGGATACCCAACAGTAAGGCTGACCTAAGCTTCAGGGCCAGCTTTACGAGACCAAACTTTTATTTCTTTTACAACCCGAGTTTCATAATAGTAGCTAAATAAAATACTTTTATATAAAGAACATCATCTATGCAACCTATTTTGACAGGTGACACCTGTTTGCTTTTAAATATATAACATGAATTATGGGTCAACACAATGTGCCTTAACAGCACATTTATTGAGATCCTTGTCCTCATTCTGTACCAGCAAAAATGTATTTTTTCATGAATTAATGAATGTCATTTATTAAATATCATAGCATACTTCTATCAAATTAGTATTTAGGAATTTAGACAACTGGAACAGAAAGCCTACTCGTGTCTTTTGCTCTCAGATAATCTTTTTATTAAGGCTTTAATTACACTAGTACAGAAGAAACAGCCCTTTAACATGCTGTGTACAGAAACCACTCTTTTACAATTAGCATTATTCATTTCTACTAGCACAGTACTGCTGACATTGTCACACAAGGTTTTAAATTAATTTATTTCCTCAAAACTTGAAGTTGCAATTGATTTTTATCATGTTCAGCAGAAATTTCCCTCCTTCCTCTCCCCTTCTCGAGATTTTTCAACAGGGACTAATATTTTACTCGCACATTGATAATTTGGCTAATCTTGCAACAAAACTCAGTGGAAAAGAAGAGCATTATCTCATTTTACACTGGACACTATTTAATACTATATTATGCATTAAAATGGTAGCAGATACCTATGTGCAGAAACTCCTAGTTACACACAAACCAGGTACATGAGATTGTCTTCTCAGATAGCTCCAGCCCACCATGAAAGCTAGATTATGATGAAGACTACTGCATTTTGTACACCATTTTCATATTTCCACATTGCTACCCAAGGTTGGTGTTATTTTGTATTTGAATACCCACATTTTTAATAGTTATAGTATAACATACACTTTATGCTACTAATTAGACAACAAGATGAGAACTGCTGTTGCTAGTGTAGAAAGTTAATGATAACATATTTGCAGAGCTAATTTCTTCTTGTGCTCCACTGGCTGGAGAACATTTTGCAATAATGTATTCAGAATGGCGATAATGATAGAGTTATGTGCCATGTTATTAAGACAGTAATTTACAGAGTTCAGACACTAATAAAAAAATTTTACCTGAAAAAAAGCTTATTGTGCATTTTAATTATAAAGCACTAACAGTTCAGCAGCACTAAATTCATAATTTAATGGTTACCTCCAGAAGTTTACTCATTCTAAAGGATCTGCAAAATTATTGACTTTGATAATAATGATGTAAATCTGAAGACATCCTGAAATACTACATCAACAATATTCTCAAATAAGTAAACTCTAGATCAAAGACTGATCAATGTGTCAGGCCACATTATCCAGTTGCCAGAGCACACTGTTAAATCTTAAAATATGTGAAAAAAGGAATATAAATAATCTGAGTTGTGGATCTCTTTCCTTAGGTTAAGAAACCATTTCCTCCCTCCTCCATAAAACCGCAAGAGCTACTTTTATCCCTCACTGTGAACTCAGTTCTCCAGTCATGAGCCCAAGTTTCCCACAGCTAACACTATATGCCTCCTGTTCAAGGGAAGAGCTACATTTCCCTTTCTTTTGCAGGAAAGAAAGCTGCAAATTTGCTTTATAACTGACCTGGCAATTGCATAGATATTATTCAGCCCAATTATTTCATAGAATGAGCTCTTTTCACAGATAATGCCACACAAGTTTTGATGATTTAGCTACAGTCCCACTCCAAATTAAAAAGCACTTAGGAAGTGAAAGGAAGAAAGGGCTTCAAACCCATGAGTTACATATTTTGTGTCAGAACAGAACACCAGGTTTGATGATATAACACAATTTAAACCAGAACCTCAGCTATCACAGGCTGTTACTCACATTTATCTGGCCTATATTCTACCAGGGTGTTATATTTCTCCTGAAATTCAAAACAGATAGAATTGAAGAACATAGCCTTAAATAGACAACTCCTGCACAGTATCTATGCAGAACACATAATACTCCTTATATACCCCTGACCTTCAGCAGTGGGCTTCGTATTTAGTGATTACTTTAATCACACAAACAGATAAGAGGGGTTGCCTTTGTGTTCCGAGTACTTGATTTAAAGAAGAAATCATTTGACCAAGAACTGCAGCTAGCTACATGCTGTTCTTGAAAGTTATTTTGTCAAGTAAAATACATGCACTCAAATCACACTGTGTTATCATGCTACAGTTTACATAAAAATTGTAATCAAAGCTGACTTCAACAAATAAACCTGAGTTTAAAGTTACAACAACAAACTTCATGGATTTTTCAGAATATTTTCTGCAAGGAAAGAAAATAAAAGCTTCTTACTTGTATCATGACTGTTTACCCAGAAGGGAAAAAGAACCCAACTTGTGCTGGAACTGCTTAGGATACAAAATTGGTTATTTGCTGAAATCAGACCTTCTCTTAAAGTGTTAGAGGCTCTGGTGAAACAGCCATTACTTCTCAGACCACTGTACAGTATTTTTGGTCAAGACAGGAAATGTTGTCTACCTCAGAATAATTAATGCCTTACCTCTTAGAGCACCTGCACAGCCACATTTAAGACTGTTCTGTTTTACTCAGAGCACAGACTTGAACTGCTTCCCCAGTATCCTGGCATTTTTTGATCCCCAGGTGCCAGAACCCATTTCTCTGGTCAAACAAGTACTATTTAAATGGAACGCAACTATAGAATTTGCTCCCTCTCTCTGTGTCTGACATAGACATGACACTTGTGTTTGATGAGACATGCAACCTTATCATACAAATGCCATTTATAGTACAGATGCTGTCTACTTGAACGTCTCAAATAAACAATACCAAATCAGGAGGCTGATGAGTTACTAGGGCTCAGGCTTGCAGAAACACAGTAATTTCTGATGGAGTTGTAAACATACCAGAACTGGTTTGCAAATTAGTTTGAAAGCAAACGTACCACCTCAGATAACTAGCACTCTCCTAGGATACTGATGTTGTTTGCATATACAACAAATAACTGTAGGTAATAAAATTCAGAATGCTGTTACTTCAGATGAGGTGACTGTTACTCAAGAAGTAATCAAGAAATTAAACAGATTATCCCAAAGAAATGCTGATGCCCACAGAATAGTTGTTTTATCAAAAAAATAGATAATAAAGTTTTGGAGTGTTCTGAAATGCTGGACTGGAAATATTTAATTTTCCTCTCACAAGGGACTATTTTGAGTTAAACTGTAAGAAGACTAGAAGAACGTGAAACTGCTCAGGCCTAAGAAATTACTACAGTTTGTCTAGGCATAAGAAAGCCATTATATTAAATGGCACACTTCCTTTCCAGAAGTTGACTCAGTCATTTGAACTTTAAAGGAAAAAGGAAACATCTCTACTGAGTAACAGTTAAAGAGGAAAACTCTTAGACTTCTAGAGGACACCAGACTTAGCTGTTAGTTTAGTAGAATATCCATTATTATAAATACTAATCTATAGCTTTTGGTATTGTGAAGGAATTCTTATTTGGAGATTAAAAAAAACCCTCTCAAAGCTGCATTTGCAGCTTTAGGACAGCTACTCAGCAGTCTCATTCACCAGAGGTGGATGCTTAACAGGTAATGCAGTACCAGCACTTCAAGAGAACTTGCTGAATTGTTTCAGTTCAGTCAGTACAGGTAAACTGCATTTTTCTGATTATAGTTTATGTACAGCACCACATGGCCATTGAAAGGACAGCTGCAAAACACAAAGAGCCTGATCCAGATCATCTGAGGCTTCCCCACATTCAAGAATAGAAGAAAAAAGTGAGGAGGGAATGCCTTCCCTCCTCAGTTGTCTGTTGTAAGGCACTGATACGCAATAGCCCACAGGAAATGAATACTCTCACAAAGTTCCTCTGAAGCAAAGGCAGTGACAGCCAGAGGATGGCATATGTATGCTAGGGAGTGGAGGAGGGACAGGAAGCAATCAGCAAGAGATGCTGATAAAAAGAAAGAGCCTAACAACTGTGAGGAAAAAACCCTCCTGGCTCCTGCAGAGACAGGCTGCAAAATGCTAGACCTGGGTTTTCCCCAGACTGGAAAAGCTGTTTCAGGCTGCTTGTAGCAGAGTCTAACTAATTCAATTATTTTTGTAGTAGTGTTTGTTATTTTCCCTCCCTGGCCTTACATCATGACCAGATTTCAACTTTTGCATCACTTAATCGAATAAAGAAAAGTATTTCTTGAATGTTTTTGTTTTGTTTAAACACTATCTCCTGTTTCAGGCTCTGGCTTTTGATTTGGAATCCAAGCTGCTAAAAAACCTATTAGGAAATACAAAACTATATGAATAACCACAGAGTGAATATACCAGTCATGAGCTACCACAGTGATTTAGATAATATTTCTGCTACCTCAGATAACAATAGCTCCTTCACACCTTTCAGCTCATTGCATCACCTGCAAGTAAACTTGTCTCACTAGAAACGTTCACTGTTCAGAAATAAAGGCTCAGAATTATATGAAGATGTTCTGTTATTGCACCCAACCATGTACAACCATACCATCTTAGGTAACACGGCAACCGAGCACTTAGATAATTAACTATGTCCAAAAGCCTTCTTACAGAGGATTAAGTCTATAAAATTAATGAATTCTGCTTGCTTCCAGACAGTTCAAGCACTAGAGGAAAATAAACAGCTTTGCTGCCCACGTCAATTTGGAAATACCAGATTTATGTATATGATCATGCCACTGGTGACAGCGCTTAGCACTGCCAACAACCTGCAAGTCTCATTCATTTCAGCAGGGCTGACAGATGCTCAGCTTTACTAAGTCTGTCAATACTGTTTTCCTGTGTCTGCTACCTGCTCATGACATCTCATGACAGAATTTGACATCTCATGACAGAATTTTTCTAGTGGGTAGGATGGTCTGCAGGGTGGGGACTGGAAAAATAGTTTACAGATGATTTCCCAATGCTATTGTTAAAGCACTGTGAAACCTGAAGAGTGACCTTAACTCTTCCCTACTTGTTTTTGTCTCCTGTTTTCTTGTTCCCACCCCATATGTTAGACAAGCATTTATTTTTAGATAAAGAACAGATAAGCAGAACAATCCATTTCAGGAGAACACATCACCTGTCACCCAGCTGACTGACTGTGACTCCTGTGCATTATACTGTTGACTATTCAGCAATGAGCTGATCACCTGGGCCTACCTGAATGGAAGAAAATACAGTGTCTCAGACACCATTTTAAAGAATTCTTTAAAAGTGAACTGTTATGCCAAACAGTTCTGTGTAATTCCCTTCCTCACCCACTGTGTTAAGAGCATTTTTCCTGAACAGAAGCATTAGCAACCCCACAATCCTGTATTGTGCTTTTCTCAGCAGGTTTCAAAAACCTTCAGGATTTCTCCCCTGCTCTCCAGGTAAAGTGTGAGGTGGGTGGGAATTGTACAGGGCTGGCTGACAGAGTGCAGGTCAACAGGTCTTGTCTACGCACGGGCTAGCTTCATAATGGCACAATACTGGTATCCTCTTTCGGGAGGGTGCTTGGAAACATGTTGGTCTAATACTATAGATGGGATGAACAACCCTGCTGTGTTAGACTCTTCCCATCGTCTTTCTCAGGAGCTTTGAGGCAGTGCTCTTGCAGCATGACAGAAGAGCATAGAGACTTCATGAAAAAGGAGGAATCTTTCTGTTCCCTGTGGCCCACCCACAGACAGTCTAACTAACTGGGGGCAGTCAGAGCACAATGAACATGTCTTCAGGCAAGCCCAGCCTGCAGGCTTGGAAGGACACTTGTAGCCAAAAGGGCTATGGCACATCTGATATTAAAAGCAATTATAATACTGTTTACGTTGAAGTATTTGGACTCATTAGGACTCATCTTGCACATAGAAAGTCTCATCTCATCTCAGGGCAGCTGTGGATCAAAATCGCACGTGGATAACTAGGTATACAGCATCTGCCAGCAACATTTAGAGTTGTGTGCCCTTTCCAAGAAGGAGACCTTCCTCGCAGTTATCTTTTCACCCCTCCTCCCCACCAGGAATATTTCAAAAATATAAGTACAGCTTTCCTTTTCACACCACAATAACACTGCAACTATGGCTGAGTTCATAGGTTAACTCACTTATGACTGTAATTTCTGATCTGTCTGGAGATATATTTATGTGATAGATGATAAAGAAAAAAATAGATTAGCATCAAAAGTCATGTGTTCCAATTAAAAACATCACAAACAGCAGGCATAACTATCCCAGCTCCCCCTGAAAGATGCTATGTTAATTCCTGTATGTCTGCTTCTGCCCTCATAAGATAGGCTCTAAAATCCATTCCCATCCCAAAGCTGTAATCCCAGCTAAAAACTGAGCCTCACTGGGAAGGAGTTAAAAAACATTTAGCAGTCCTTTCTGACACTGGTATGGCTGAAAATGCAGTCAGCTGTGTGAAGAGCTAATTCCTCCACACCTCTGGGAATTCAGCTGTTGCAGTTTCACTTCTGCTCCTCCTATGCTCTCAAAAGGCCCATGAAAATCATAGAGCCTTGGGGCATAGTGTTTACACTTTCACAGACTGCAGTCTGAGACAATGAGCTTTTTGGGAAACAATTGGCTTTTCATTACTGATTGTGTCATATACAGTGCAAGTGCTACAGCCCTGGCCCATGGCTGACAGACTCTAGGTATGACTGAATGACTTGTAAGAAAATAATCAACACCATACAGTGCAGGCTGTAAAGTGTTGTGAAAATGCCTACAAAAATATGATGGCACCTCTCTGTACTTACCTGGTGGGATGAAAAAAGAAATACCAAGACTATTTACAGGAGCAAAATTAATCTGAGTTTATGAAGAGAGTTTATTTATGTAGACAGGGGGTATTTTAGGTAGTCTTTTGCTTGTTTGCTTTTGATAATACTGCCAGAACAGCCTTCTTTATAATGACTATGCTGCAAAAGGAGTTATGAAAAGTATGTTGCATCATCATAGGCTTTAGTATTAAGGTAAATGTGGCTCTGTCTTCCAAGAAAGGGATAATGTACATAAGAACAAGGGAGATCAGGTGATACAGTTTCACAGGATAAATATGAAATAGCATAGCTAAGATTTCAGAAGCTTACCAACTGACTTTGAATCACATTTGTTGCAGAGATACACATTTTGTACCCACGACTTAACAGACTATTTTTTCATTACGAAAAAACCCATAGTTTTAAAAGCAGTGTAGGTGGCTTTTTTATTATGATTTTTGCAGTGGAGCAGACCTTTTATTTGCATTATATTTGTTTGTCTGATTAAATCATTCTGGTATTTCTCTTACTGTTATGTAAGTAACCTCTCTTGTCATTGAACTGCAAAATAAGCCTTCTGCAGGTGATTTGTGGAGGAACCAAGACCTCTCTAGAAAGATCTGAACATTCTGGAGCAGATTTGAGACTGTCAAGAAACAAGAAAAAAAGAAGGGAGCTACCAGAAATCACACCGAGCTATCTCATAAGAGAAAAGTGGGTAAGGGAAACACAAATTTCCTGAAAACCTTCCAATGTTAAAAATATTTAAGAAACTGAGCTAATTCAGGTAATAGGAGTACTGAACTGCACACCTTAAAATAATGCTTCAAGGGGAAGAGAAAAGAAAAAGGCAGCTAGGAAATATATGGCTGTAATTGACAGATACAGCAGGTAATTAATTATTAAATCCATGCTGTTTGTCAGCTGCAAATGGAAGGCTTCTGCATAATTTAAGACAGTATTTTAAGTACTCTTGAGTCTTCTGCTTGACATGTCTAATTTTTATCCAACTATTGCACCTCATCACAAGAGGGGACACATCCCTGTCTTTGTTCAGTTTTATCACCTGACTTCACATACTTACAGTTACATGTTTATTTTCTAGAAATATAATTCTATAATTCATTTAGAGTTGTTCTACTCCCTTCCCCCCCAAGATTGCACCAGTGAGGCCTCTATCAGCAGAAAAAGAGACAACACTATACAGAATAGAACTGGAAGCTCACTTAAAAGAGACAGTATCACCATCCATAAAAATATACTAACCAGAACAGTCTTCCTGGGGCATTATCAATGCCAGCTTGTACTTTGAACTGGTACATTTCTAGTTCACATTATACTCTCTTTATTCACACCTAGGTGCAAAGATCCTCAATTCTACCAGGCCAGGTCGAAGTGTACTGCTATTTTTCAACCCAAACAAGCTCAACAAGGTTTTTTTGCACACTTACTCTGGAGATGGTCAAGGGCATGTTGAAGTCCTTGCCCCCTTGCAGTCGGAAGCCCCATGGTCCAGGTCCATTCAGATTCACACTGTAAGCCATGTTGTACCGCTTTCAAAGGCAGCAACAGGGCACTGCAGGACAGAAGGATGGGGCAAACAGAAAAAAGTGTGAAAAAACAGACTGAGAACAGGGAAGGGTTTTACATAATGAAAGCAATTCTCTCTGCCTTGCCTGCTCAGTCGTGCTCTGATACCACCTAAGAATAGATGAGAGCTATAATGCAGATGCTGATATCCCAGCTGAGTAGGGCCCATAAAAGGTTTGTAACCAGACACCTACTATGCAAAGACTTCATGACTCAGAGGTCTAATATAGCCCCCAGGGAAGGGGACAGATCTTTCTAGGCTCCTCGAGCCCCTCATGCTGCTCAGTTACTTTATGGACAAAACACATGTTTTAATAAAACAAGCAAACAAAATTCCATTCTAAAATCCCAAATACCCAAGTCCCTTCACTAACCTGTTAACAACTACAAAGCCATTTTTAAATTCTGCTTCAGCACATAGGTATCCTGCACTGTGACAAATAATACAAGTCCTTTCTACATAGGCCTTTCCACATGTAGCAGGAAATGCACAAAGGAAGTGTTTACCTTATTTTGCAATGCTTTGTTAAACTGAAAAAAAGTATATACTACATGTATTTAGCACCACCAAGAAAATAAATTTAAAAAATAAATTAAGAAAAAAAAAATCCCACAACTTCACGTTTGGCTCTTGGTTCCATAGCCCTTGCTTTCCTTAGGAAAAATTAGCATTTATTCTTTCTGAATGCAGAAAGATGTATCATAGGATACTCCTAAACAGCATTTAATTCCTGTGACAAAAGCATGGTTTCACGACATACCTGTTTCATCATTGCAATACAAGTCTTCTAAAGGTGTGATGCTTGAATGAAAGGCTAAGAATACAAATACTTAGCTAACTGCTTCCTTAATTAATTCCCCAAGTTTTTCATAGTTTACATTGCAGTTCTTAGGAGTTCCATAAAACTATAACCCTTGTTCAGTTCAAATGCTGGATAGCATTTCTGGCTTAGATTGGAAATAGATAAAACACAGAGGGCATGAGGGTAGGGAAGAAGCTGTTGGCAGAAGTACAGATATAAACAAAAAGTTTCTGTTCTCAGGGTAAAGCTACAAACATTAAGTAACGCTCACCCCTTTCAAGTCATTAATTTGTGCAGGACCTCCAGAACCCCTCTTCTGTATCCTTGCAGCATTTATACTCCTTCATCCTCTGGTTAGAAAGAAATTATATTAGAGAAATTATATTAGAGAAAGGGGGAAAAAGTCCCCACCAGGTTCTACTTTGATAATCAAAAAGACAAGCAAACCCACACAATGCACTAGAGAGAAGCAGCTCAGCTTGAACATTGATAATGGGTCACCCTGTCAATACACCTACCTTAAAACATGGTAAATACCTGATGACAAAACAGCAGAGAGCAAACACTACCAGGAACTCAGTCTTTGTCTAAGGAGATGGTCAATAATTTTTCAAAACCATGAAGCAATAAAAGTTTTTGTCTAGCATTCACAGTGCCAGAAAAGCCATTTGTACAAGGGAATAATTAATCTCTGCATAGGCACTAGACTAAACCATGTAACCCTTTAGCCAGTGGTCCACATTAAACCACAGCAATTCACACAGATTTAAATAAAAGTTACGCTAAGCCAGTGGAACTGGCCTCAACTAAAATGAAAGCAAATAGCAAGATACAGCTTGAGAATAAAGCAGGGTTTTGATGTCTCACAAATACCTTGAAGGTGCATTTACATTAAGAGTATTTATAACCTGTCCTCTGTGAGTGCAGAACCACTGATGTTTGAATGATTACTTTAAGAAGAGGCAAAACTGACTTGTTGGACTTAAAATGGCAGAGTTTCCTGGCCTGCCAGTTTATCTAGTACTGGTTTATTTTTTTTTTTTTTAAGAAAGCCATATGCATACACGAAAGTTTGAAGGTATAATCTCTTTGTACTTTTCCTTTTACTTTTCCTAGGAATTCACTGCTGTTTTAAATGCCCTTTCTTGGCTCCATTTCAAGAGTTCAGGAGAACAGAATAAAACAAGGAGTAAGATAAACGTAACAAGTCACTGCTTCACTACTAAAGACAGTATCACATACATATTAGAAGAAAGACCACAGTTTTATGGACTGTGAATTCTGTGCATGTTACCTTTCCATACCTACATCTTCAGTCATTTGTGTAAATAACAGAAAAGGGGAGGAAGTAAAACCCAGAACAGAATAAAACCACACAGAAACCTGAACAGAGCCAAGAACTAAAAAACAGAGACGTTGTTTAATCAAACACTATGTCCTTCTCCAAACAGCTTCTGTCCTACTTTCACATCTGTAACATGCCATTTGCTTATCAGGACATCTGAAAGGATCTGAGAGATCCTTCAGGCTGAGCAGTGAGCTAAGAAACCAGAGCGGGCATCGCATTCGGGGTCTGTCATTTGAATGAAATGTTAAACTGAGGTCACTTGTTCCTACTCCTTTGGTTTCTGTCCATGGCTGCCGAATGTTCAGCATAGCTTGGCATTTTTAAAAGGAAAGTGTAGAGGACATGCCAGCATCCCGACCAACATTTCCCTTCAATGCATTGGGACCACAGCTCTTTCATGTGTCTGCACTATCCCTACCAGGTGCAATTTGGACAAAGACTATTCCAGAGTTTTCTCTCTCCAAGCCTCTCTCCTGTGTCTGTATCCCTGCTGCCTGCCTGAAAAAAGCTCTGCTCCTAATAATGAAGTTTAAATGTTGCAGAAGCTCGTACTGTAGTCACAGCTCCATTTGTTCAGGACACCCTTAGCACAGGTCTCGCCTTCTCCAGACTCACTACAATCAGCCTCTAAATAAGAAAGCTGGTGATCCATCCAGATGGCTGTTTCAGCCCTGCCCTGTTTTCAAAGGTGAGACAGTGCAGCAGCTACAGTGCCACTACAGCTACCAGAACAAACCTCAGCAAAATCTTCTGGGATACCAGAGGCTGAAATAAACTGTGTGTACAGAAGTGGCAATTTCCTTGTTTTTCAGATGCTTGTGATATTCAGATTGTGTTTTAAGTTGCTTTACATAATTTCTGCTAGTCTGTTTCAAAAATAATATTTGTTTGCTCAGATAATAGTATTTTGTTTCTCATGGTGTGCCTTCTTCCCTACATTCTCTGGTTATGTCAAAATCTATGACTTGCTTAAAGCTCCCTCCCTTCAGAGAGAAGCTGTGCTGAGTCAGATGAGGTCACTGATGTAAGAAGTGACATTTAAACAAAAAACATATTCCAGGAGCAGGGTGACATTTTCTCTACACATATCAAATCAGAGGATTGTCCAGAGCTCCCCAGGCACCCCCCCCCTCCCTGCCCAAGCTATTCCCAGATGACTGATGGGAACATTTGTGAGGAAGCTGGATGGGTACCAGGGAGAGGAGAGTGTCACTACCTCCAGCAAACGCCTCTGAGCACGAGCAAAGCTGTCCTTCCACAAGTCCAGCAGAGATGTTACGTCAGCGGAAACAATTCACTCGTGCTAGGAGACCATGCTGTGCGTATTACAGTGAACTGACTTTGGGACAGCCACAACTGCATGCTCGGGAGTACACAGACATTAGGTGAATGAAATAAAAGCCACCAGTGTCAATGCTACATTGAGGTGGAAGGAAACAAGTAATGGAAATTCCAATTGTTAAAGTTGCAACTACTTCACAAAGCTGGCCACATTAGTCAGGGGTTATATTTTGTCGCTGTGGCAAATGTACGCACAGGGGAGACTTGAATTACTGTTACTGCAGCAACAAGGTTTTATCATTTGGATCATCAAGGTTTTCAGAAGTGGATTGCTTGAGAGTTTGACTTCTGAGCTGCAACAGATTATGAATCTCTGGCAAATAAAAAGATGCATACAAGGTCATGGTTTGAATGTTTTATGTTTAGCCAAGTGGAAGATTTGTGTCACACATGAATAAACTATCATCTCCTCTTTAACAGAATGATATTCAACAAGCTGGATAGACTTTCCTTTAGAAAAAAAAAAAAAGAAAAGAAAAAACCAGGCAGAAAGATTGTCTTTATTTCATCTCCCTCACCTGAGGGATTGGCAGTACAAGAAGGCAGCATTCAGCTTTATGACTTTTTTTGTCCCATGGATTCCTGCACTGTCCCCAGTACAATTATCTACAATCCTTCAGAAGAGTGGGAAAGCAAGGCGAATGGAGTAGTTTCTTTGAAGAAACTACTCACTAGACACATGCATGAAGAAAACCCAAGCTTTGAACCAGTTGTCCAATATACACAATCCTAGAGTTTTCCAAAGTTTTGAGTCTACCAAATTGAGTTAACCCAATGTTAAGCACATTTCACACAAAATCAATAGCTGTATTTGGGGACTGATCTTCATTGTCACCAACAGGATGAAATGGTATATATTTACTACATATTAGCTAACTAGTACTAAGGAATTTAAAATTGACACTTTAGAGATGGGAAAAAAAAATTAGCTCTGAATTCCTACCTTGCCAGTGGCAAAAATAATTACCAAGACAAAAGATATTTCCCCCCACAAGTTCAATATTGCTTCCAAAGTAAGACCATTCTGCAAAAGAGCTCATCGCGTTCTCCTTTCCCTTACTCCTGAGCTCTGAACTAAGTTGAGCTAATCCTACTTCTACTTCCATGTACAGCTTTGTTTCACCTATTTAAAATCCTCCAATTCTCAAAGACCTTAGGATTTCTGAGTTCCTTTTAGCCCCTTTATCAAACTGTCCTAAGTCTTGATCTTCCTCAAGCTGCTAAATTTTCTATCACATGTGGCTTCACCACAGTCTGCTTTGTCAATTATTAAGACTGTGTTTTGTGGATTCCAGAAAAAGTTGATAATGCTGGGAAGATATGCTAGAGCAATATAATGATAGCATATTACCTTCTTTTTCTAGAATATAATGCCTGCAAAAATGCAGCTCAAATGTTTCCTCTATGGCTGTTTGCTGCTATCAGTATCTCTACCAATTAACCAAATTTGCTACTTACCCCTCCCTCTAGATCCTTCACCAGGATTTTACAAAAAAACCCATCTGTTTTCAGACTTTTTTCCTCTACTGAATGGCCTTTTTTTTCTCTGCACCAACCTCCTCTCACTACCATAAAAGACTTGGTATATAACACAGTTTAGTCAGAATTAAATTTTAAAAGGCATGAAGATTTTTTGGTAACTGTGTTACACTGGATACCTGTGGAGAGACAGATTCACCATGAAAGGGAAGGGGAAGATACACTTAAGTCTTCACAAACAGTCTGGAGAGGTGTGTTAGTAAGTTCTCATCCTACGAGCTTTTCAGTCATCGTTTTTAAAGACACTACAGCATGTAATACTTAAGAATACTATGGCACTTACCTTCCCATGACAAGAAAAATTCTTCTTTTAAGGTAAAGCACACTTAAACACCTGTTGTTTTAACCATGTCCTGCTCATAAACATAACCATAGTGCTTAGGTTACCAGCTTTAGGTCAGAAAATGAATCAACAGCAGCAAAATGGATTAAAATGCAGGGCTCAGTTTCTAACGTACTTAAGGCAGAAAAAGAAGTCTGCAAAATGTGTTGCTGTTCAGTTTTCATTGTGACACTGCAATTCTGGGCTGAAATCAGGAAAGTTTGCAGCAATCCTGTGACTAGTGTAATCTGTGTCCTGCTGCAGGGGAACCTAATTGACTATTTGGCCTCACGAAAGAGACAACAGTGACCGAAAAAATCCAAACAAACCCGAAGACATCACCGTCAGCTCCACAGAGACCAGGGGCTGAGCGCTGACATCGAGGTCACAGGAGCTCTTAGAGCGCTGGCTTTGCCTCCTGACAGCCCGAGGTCTGGCACAGCGCAGGGAGCGCACAACGAAGCTCACGAGAAGGATCCTGTGCCAGTGTCAGTGTCATCTGGCCATGGCAGATTCCTCAGGGATCACCACAGCACGCTGATGTAGCGGTGAGCCTATACCCACAAGGGTGCAAGATAACTAAGCAGCCTCTCAAAAGTTACACTTCAGCCTCGCCTACTCACTTCTGCCTTTCCAGAAACCGCTCCCCGGGATTTAATTTTCCACTACAGACACGCTGTAGTCGCGGCGCGACCCACCTTGCCCGCTCGCAGTGTCTCCCTCACCGGTACCTCCGGGCCGAGCGGCCTCCCCCCGCCCCCTCCGGCCGCGCAGCGCTGCCCGGGCCGCGCTGGGTGGGTCCCGCCCCCGCGGGAGCCGCGGCTGCCGCACCCACGGACATCGGCCCCGCAGCCAGAGGGCGGCCGCGACCGGGGCCGAGGGAAGCGCTGAGCCACCCGCCCGCCCCCGTGGCCAGAGAAGAGCCGCTGCCCCGCAGGTGGAGCCTTTAAAGCGGCCGGGCCGCCGGGAGCGCCGCGCTGAGGGAGGCTGCCGCTCCCCGTCCCGCCACGAGGGGGCGCTGGGCGGGCGAGGCGGCGCGGGAGGGGATTTGCCTCAGGCGGTGGCGCAGGGACCGATCCGCAAGAAGCCGCTGCCGGCGGCGTGTAAATATCCGAGTTTGGGCCGAAATCACCTCGGGGCCGCGGTGGCAGAGCAGGAAGGTGACACAGAGCTGTGGGGAGCGGTTCGGCCGAGCGCCGGGGCAGCAGGTATCCCGGGGGGCGGGCGTTCCGCATCTGAGCCCTCGGGGAAGGATGCGAGGGATGAAATGGCGGCAGGAGCGGGGGGGCTGCGCCCGCGGGTGGGACCAGGAACTCTCTGGAAGGCGGCGAGTGCGGCCGGGAGGGGCTGCTGTCCTGCCCAAGTTCAGCAAAAGCTCTTGAGCTTTGTGCGTTAATGCTTTGCGGACTTGGAGCCTGCAGCCTTCAGCCCGTTCGCTCACCGCCTGCTGCCTTCAGCCCCTCTGCTCGCCGCCGGAACACGAGTGAGAACGGTGCTTTTCATTCACTGACCCGTTTCCCCCACTGATTCACTGGTGTTAATAAGCAATGGTCGTTTTAGTTAAGTAGAAAAGTTAAAACTATGTCCCGAGAGGAGACAAAGGTTTTGGAAGACAAAAAATGCAGAATGAACAATTTAATTGCCCACCAGGATACTGATGCTGAGATGATTTAAGAGATTGAGCCTTGTGGTGCCTTCACATGGTCCTGCTGAGTGCTGTCAAGGACCAGGCAGCTCGCCCCATGCATCCCTCTGTTCAGCACTTCTGTTTGGTTTGCTTTTTTGGCTTCTTATGTTATGCTCCCCAAAGCACCTGCGGAAAGTCAGCTGTTTTCTCAGTGCAATGACAGAGCCACTGCTTTATGAATTTGGTGAAAAATTAAAAAAAGGAAAAGCCTGTTCCCAAGCGTCGATCCGCTGGAAACGCGTGCGGTGCGCCGTGGCATGGGAACTCGCTGGGATTTGCGAGAATTCTGTGCCGGGAAGGTCCCGGACAGGCGGCCCCGCTCTGGCCCACAGCAGAGCGGCTGTGCCGAGGGGCCGCGCCCGGTCAGCACCAGGGACAGGGCGGCGGCGCGGCCGGGAGAAAGCCCCGCTGCGAGGGGCCGAAAGCGCCGCACGGGCCGGGATAAGCGCAGCAATGGAATCTCTGAAATACACGGCCCTTCTGAGAAGTTTCTCAGCTCCAGCCTACTTAAAAGGATCACAGTTCAGGTTCAGTGTTTCATGTCTTATGGAACCTCAAGTCTCTTTACACTTTTAAGTACTGGCTCCTCTTTTGGTCCAATATACAGCATGCACAGACAAGGCCAGGAAAAGTTGATCTAAATTACTTCTGTATTTATATTTGGCCAACATTCATATTCATATGGATTGTGACTTTATGGTAGTTGCAAAAATATTCCACTGACAAGTTGGCTTATATCCCCAAAGGAAACATTTTGCATCTTGTGATGAGGTGAGCAACTTCGTAAAGTAGCATACTAGGTGATTTAGGCTGGAAAATATGATCCGGATGGTGGGAAATTATGTTTATTTCATGATGTTCTGTTTGATTATCCCATTCTATGTGTGATGGAAAAAAATCATATTTAGATTTAAGGACCTATACCCGAGCCTTTCCAAGGCCTTCAATAACCTGATTTTCTGCTCCCTGGTAAAAGTATCAGCAAGGATAACTGGGAATTGTCCAATAATCCCGTTCTCATGAGTGGTGGATCAGTTTTGCTTCAGACTTTGTTTTTGTTTGAAACAGGATGAAATACACAAGCTTGTATACTTCTCCATAGGTCACTCAAGTCTGGGGAACTTGAAAGTATGGGAGCTCTACCTGCTCAGCAGTCTCTAAAAGAACCTGCAGGCTTGTTCCCAGAAACTTGTGCCTGTCATCTGAAGGGACAAAATCCCCTGTCCCATTTTTCAAGAAAGACAGTATTAAACTCATATTTTAGATGATGTTGCTTACCTACCAATGGCCTTGGAATAGTTCCCTGAAACACCTTTGGGGTCACCGCTTAGGATGAAAAGCTGAGCACTGAGACTGCACTGGCTAGGCCATCTTGTGCAAACAATCCTATTTGCTTTCTGGAAAGTAGCTTACGGATAGATTTAGCTGTCCATTTTCCTCAGTGACTGACTCAGTGTGATTTTCTTTTGACCCATGAGTTTCATTTCAGCCTGGGTAATTTCCTTTACTGGAAAATTCAGATAGTTCTGCCAAGGGCTAATTTTCTGCAAGTCTTTCTCCTGGTCTTTTATCCTTTCTTCTAATCACAATCTGATCTTCCAAACTGTTTCATCAGCTGTTCAGCCTCAGAGCAGTCTCAGAAACATTGTTTTCCTTGTAAATAGGCCCCTTATTTTTCATAAATGTCTGCAGTATGGTTTCATTAGGTTTATCAAGTACTTCAGTAAGCTGTCTGCACAGTTTATTTGAAGTAATTTTAAACTGAAGATGCAACCACCACGGATGGAAACTTAAAAGTATGACTGCTACCCAACAAGGCTGGTCTCCTCAGGTACTGAGGGGCTCCTCACCAATGATTAGGAAAATTATCAAGTAAAGTGCAGACGCTGCAGCACAAAGTATGAATATGCTTTATCCTGGGATAATGCTTTTGACATCTCATCTCACTCCCTGCCCAGCTGAAGGAGTTCTGAGTTCAGAAATAAACTGGTGAAAGTGTGGCTTTCTGAGAGCCCCGACTGAGGAACGAGTAACTGAGAAGAAGATACTGCCTTTGGTTTGGATGGGCTGTGTAGGTGTTACTTCTCTGTGGCAACACTGATGTGACTGTTCAGGCAGCAGTGCTAACATTGAGAGGAGTGCAGATCTGGCCTGCATTTGCACTGTCATTTACCCAAACTGTAACAGCTCCAGTAAATGAAGCTGTTCCATTTGTGATTTTCCCAGTTCTTTGCACATGCTGTGTAAGGAGGCAGGAGAATCAGTGTTTTGTTCCTTCTGTCACTGGCAAATAAATGGGCAATTTACAAAACAACTCACAATTTTCACTTCCCTTCTGACAAAAGACTAGGAGGAATTTCTTTAGAATTAGGACTATAGATATGTCCAGTTAACAGTCTGATTTATGTGGCATGTATTCTGGTATTGGCACAAAAAAAGCTGCCAAAGGAATCTAATACTTTGGATCTCCAAAACTATTTTGTTTTGCAGAAATTTTACAGAAAATCTTAGGAACACGTAGCAAGCACAGCTCAGATGAGGATCATATTTTTATTTCTACTTAATTAATTTTATCCTTGTAAAATAGAGATTCATTGTTCCCATTTTCAGTCTTACCCTAATAATTTTGCAGGCTTCCTAGTGTTGCCCACATATAAGAGCAAACAGACATGCAAACAAAATAATCAAAATGTGAAGCTGTTAGATACAGTTCAATAGAACATTGTGAACTGCAATTCTAGCGTGCTGCTCAAACATGAAAAAGAACACCATCCACATGATAATCTCCTTGGACTGTTCCTGTCATTTCCCTGGGCTATATTATTAGCATAATATTCCGGGTACAGGATGAAAACAGAGTTATGGGAGTAGATAATTCAAAAGGGACTTATGACTTATAATCGCATGACTTATAACCCTCACCACTTTCATGCTAAATTTAGGCCAGTCTGGCCCCAAAATTTCAGCACAAATGTCTTGTGCACTGATTTTAGATAGAATAACAGTTGGAATTCTCTTGAATTAATGTTGTCTTCTTAATTCTAACTCACTGTTTAAGTGTAAATACTCAGCTGTAAATGCAGGCTTTTTGTACAGTGGGAAAGGTGAATCTCTTCACACTTGTTTCCTTTGGTATTTCTCTGCATCCCTCCATTGAAGGTTGATTATCATTGCATCTTTCTTACAATAGGCATTGTTAATCTTCTGTTTGAGTATGCAAAACCTTCCCGAATTTGCCTTGCAGCACTCCAGGAGTAAATGGTATGGCCTTTTTCAGGTAATCTTGGGCACTAAATTGAATTGCCCAGGGCACAGAAGGAGTTAATGCCCTAGTCTTACTCAAAGCTATCTTTGATACTTACCACAGAGCAGTGTCAGCTGAGTAGCAGGCTTTTTCAGTTTGACTCAGTTTGGTGCCTTGAGCTGATGATGTTTTCAGTTGAGCCCATTGATTTATTGAAGCAGTTTTCATTGGGATGTCTGAGAACTGGGATAAAATTTGCTGAGGAAACTGTGAGCTAAGTTTAACTTAGCTGCTGCTGGAGTCTGGGTGCTGGTATATGTTTTTCTTCAAAGGGTAGCATCTTGGTGCCCAACCTTGAAGAAAGATAAATAATATCTCAATGGTCAGGTGCTAAATATACATATCACTAAATATACATATCACTATCAATCAGCTCTGTCCTTGCACAATGTTTTCATGCAGTAAGCAGAGTAAGGACTAATAGAGAAAGGCACATCATGTCAAAAAATTTTCTAAACCATATTTGTACAATCACAATATGTAGAATACATTTATTTTGTAGCTTTATTGGCAGTTTCAGTAACTCAGTGTTTGTTTAGAGTCAGCTAAGCTTTCAAACTGAGTTTCAGTGGGCTAGGGGAGGACAAGTGGGTCACAAATTCAGGATCCTATTGTATAAGTTAAATTCCCTGGTTGTTTAACACAGTGCATGAGTTAAGAAAAATAGAGCTTCCAGACAAGTCAACAGGAATGTATTATTCTTTATACCACTTTTATTAATGTTCTTCAGCCCTTTCCTTTACATGCTGGATATAAGTGGTAGAGGGAATAGAATAGAAGTTTCAGTGATGAGCTTTATTCTTCTTATGAGCTCTTTCAAGTTTAGATCAAATAAACTAGTAACAGTCACATTTTACTGAAGTCAAATAATTCTGCTGGAGCCAAGCCACTAGCTCTTGGAAGGAGGAAGCAGAGAAAGACAAGTGCCTGCAAGTGAGTCACATGTTGAAACAGATACATTATGGGGTCTTCTTGTCAAATCAACATTTTGAGTGTAATTAGTGTAACTTGCACTATATATATGCAATAGCTGTGAGTGTTGCATTTGGGATTTCCAAAGATTTTCAGTTGTTGAAGTTCATTTGAATGTCCTTTGGACCACCAGAGTCCCTTTTCAAATCTCTGTCTCCAGTCCTGAGATACAAAACTAAAGAATAAATACTAGTATTGTGAAAATCTTAAACAAGTAGTCTCAAAGACACAAAGTGCTTAGTAGAGATGTTGCTTTATTGCCACTGAACTTTTTGTTTTTTAACTGAAAATTTCAGAAGTGATTTATGATCCATCCCCATGAAGTTGTTTAATTACCATGATTTTCTGTTCAGAGAATTCCCCTTAAGTAATGGATGAGAAACCCAGTTCCCATCAGGATCCACCTGATGTATGGCTGAATTCTCTGAATCCTTTTGCTGTCAGTCTTTACTGGTATAATGCCATTCCTACTTGTATGTCTGTTTTGATAAGACATCTGGCCTTGACCATCTTTCGGCTAAAGAAATGCCGTGATCCTAGACCCCAAATCCTGTGTTTCCCAGAAATGGCTTCCAGTGATGCTGGACAGTCAGCTGTATTATTTTGAAAACTTCTGCAGTAATTTTATTTTTGAAAGGTGAAATTCAGGCAGCTCACTGCTGCCATGTTCATGAACTGCTGTAGGAAGCAATTGTCTTTGTACTGTGACCCAGTGAAAATGGAGCAGGTTCAGCTGTGATGGGACTCTTTCTATTTCAGGAAACAGCACAATGAAGGGAAGCTGCAAGCTGCAGCTCTGTAACACGTGCTGTGGCCTCCTTAGCCCTGTCTCTGGAATCATGGTCTGGCTCCTGCTTGTGAGGAAAATCAAGGATTCAGTGAAAGGAGCAAAGAGAAATCTGACACAAGATGGTAATCTCTGAGTCCCTTTTCTGGCCCACAAAAGGAAAGAGAAGATGCCTGATTAATATGAACTTACTGGTTTTCAACATTTTTTGATTCCCTAATTTATTTGCAGTCAGGTTATTTCGATGCAGTGCTAATGGATATCCTGAATTCTGTTTTCTTATTTGCTTCTTTTGCCTTTGGTCATAGTTTACCATCACAGTTTGGGGTAAGATGAGAATTAAAGTGGGTGTGATTTATTGAAATGTAGTTTCACATCATGTTTCATGGAATTTACATTGTTTTAATTTCTTCAGGTAAAAAAAGTTATCTACAGTGCCTAAAGAGAGCAGCTCTTTCTGAGTGAAACTTCTCATCTAACTGAACATAATGATCCTGAACCTGAAAGGCTGGTGTGGCTTTTTCTTTTTCAGAGGAATGATTTTCAAAAGGAATCCATGCAGTGAATGTGATGAATCGCCAATCTGCCTGATGCTACTACCCCAACTCTGTCCTTCATCGGATTAAGTTCTCTTCTTACTTCACTGAGCAGCAGGAGAAAGTGAGTTTTAACAAGTGCATCTGGAAAATAGCACTTCAAATACGATCTATCAATACACATTAAAGGTTCTGCCATGTGCTTCTGTTACTCAGAGACTTCAGCTGAGGACAGCAGCATCAAAAGGATTCATATTTTTAAATCACAGTTGGAGGTTTATTATAAGCCCAGACTCCATCTGTTTATATGTTAAGGTAGAAGCATAAATAGTTCCTTTAAAACTAGGAGGGAGCTGTGTTTAATTAATGCTGGTTTGGCACCTGAGAGCATTGGGTCTGCTTGGAAGGGAGTGCTAGAAGTGTGAACTACTAAAAATTAGAGGAAGATGGTGATACTGCTGGGAGGGCTTGAAAGCAGGACTGTCCATGGAGTGAGTGTCAAGGAATGCTCGACTGCAGGACCTGGCAGGTACCAGGGAGCTGAGTCCTGATCAAGAGATAAGGGTTTGAATGGGAAGTGAGGGGACAAACAGCTATTTCTTAGCAACTTCATGGAAAGGGTAAGCAAGGGCCTTTCCTCTGACCCTGTGGGTTAGCTGGAGAAGACTGGTCCCTCTTTGCTGAAAGTAGGGAAAATGAGAAGAATCTCTAAGAGATGTGGACTGAGCTAAGCAGGATTTCTGCAGTCTGCACAAGAGGATGAACGTGGACATGATTTTCTGAGCCTGAGAGAGTTTTCAGCCTGTTAGTGGCTGATCAGTTCCCAAAGGAAAGTTTCCTGAGAACATGTTTCTCTCAAGGACTGTTTTTTGTAAATAGGTTTTTGGTTCTCAAAACAATATTGTACAGATGTCCTGAGTGTTTTCTCTTGTTCCACCAATGGGACCAGAGAGGTGTTGTTCCCTTTACCAATCATGTTAAACCTGTAGTGGAACACCTTATGAAAGGGGCTGAAAACCCCGAAATAAAGGCTTCTGCCTTCTTGGTATGAAACCTCTGCTGCTGTGATTTGAATCTACTCTTCTATTTCGTGTCTACTAGCAGCAGATGAAGGCAAGCAGCCATAGTGGGAAAGAACTTGTAAGTTTAGATCTTAAACTTTTTGTCAAAAAGAAAAACTTTTTTTTTGTTTTTAAACTTCTCTTTTTTGTTGAACTTGCATAGCATACCCAATATAGACAAATGAGGGAAGAGGTATTGCTGAAAACATTATCATGTTTTATTCTATGGTTATGTGTTTACAACCATGACCAGTCTAGTGCGTATTAATACTGCTGGGACTCTGATGAGAACTGATTTCCTCCAAGTTGCAGGTCAGCACTGGACGTTAGATATTCTGGCATGTGATAATAGCCATGTGCTCCAGCCACTAGAAATGCTTCTATAAGCTTTTATGAGTATAGTCTTACTCTTGCCTCCTTTCCTGCCTTTCATGGTGAGCCTCACTTTATTCTTAACAGCTCTTGGAGTTCAAGCTTTAATGAATTGCCCTATTTTAAATCTTTCGATATCAATGGAACTCTTTTGTGCATGAAAGTAGAAATTGGTCTTGAAAGTGTAACTTAGGTCTGGACAGGGCAGAAACAACTATCTGATGTTCAGAGCGAGCTAAACCATACAGTGTTCTCTGATTTTCATTCTAGGCAACATTCAGGGAAGTTTGTGAAAATCTTGTTTGTTTGATCTTGTAGTGCTTCCCCCAGTTCATGTTACCCTTGTTTCCTGGATGACACTGCTGGTCAAGGATTCTCTTCTTCCATGAACAATTTCTGCCCCATTAATAGAGCAGAAAATCCTAAAGATGATTTTACCACCTGTTTGACTTTGCTCACTCCAAGAGACAATTTATATTTCATACAGGGCGTTTGATCAAAACCATGTACACAATTGCATACTACATTTTTTTCTTAGTTACAACTTAAAAATAAAATTCCTGATTCTACTTCACTCCTGTTACCTGTGTTACCTGTAAACAACAACTGAAGTTTGTGGTGGGCATCTGTAAATTATTTCTGTTGAGAAAAAGAATGCCTATGCATCCTTTATCCCCTTTCAGTAACAATCTGTCTTTTATATGTGATAGTGTAGAGTAGATGTTTTGATAACTGTTCAGTAAAGGAAGAAAATGTGAATAAAATAAATGGAAAAAATAAATTCTATTTCTAGTTGTGAATCTTGGAACAAACTGTAAAAGTTGTTTGAGAGTAGCCACATGACGATAAAGAGCATACTATCTCTGTTTCACAGGCAGAAATACTTAGATATAAGATGATTGGGTAATTTTCCCAAGGTCACACAGAAAACATGGAGAAAAAAAAAATCTTGAACTTCTCATTCGTCATTTTATTAATTTTTTTCAGGACTGTCATTCTTCCTCTTGGTAAAGGTTTGCTATGCCAAAGTGCTTGCTGCTTTCTACATCAAATCAAATTTACAACTCAGCTCACCTATCAGTATTAATCTTGGCTTTAAAAAATCTGCAACTTAGAAAAATGTGATGATCTATGCTGTTAGCAGCAAATACTAATCTGGAAAAATGTTTTAAAAATTCACTAACTTTTAGTACTGACCTAATATAACCTTAACTCCTTCATTTCACTTGTGTGTCCTGAGGGTTTGTGTAAGTATTTATGCACATGATTAACTTCAGGCATCTGAAAAACTTAATAAGAAAGCAGTTTTACCAGTTTTACAGCAAAGGTTGCATCTGGGTGTGTTTTAGTACATTTTTGAAGTACTGAGGCTTTTGAAGGAAATGCTGTTCCATTAGAGGTACAGTCACTTTCTTTGTAACCTTTCAGGCATGGCACTGTGTGGAAGGGTATAGATTTTCCTTTTTATTTTTCCAGTCAGTGGATAACATTGTAGCAATTGTAAGTATGCCCGTAAGTCTCCTGCAGCCTATTCAGGACATGTTCCTCTATGGAACTTTATATTGGAAACCACATTCTGTACAATGATGTAGTCTCAGATTTTTGTGTCTGTTTCCAAACCATCTTCTTGTACACTTGTGGAAGTCACAGTGAAGTGTAAATGTTGAGGGAAATGAGCGATGGATTTGCTTTTACATTGTGGGTAAAACATGCCCCACAAAAATTCTCCTTAGCAAGGTATTTACATAGGTGTCATGGTTGCATTTTTATGTGCATGATGAGCTTTGCTCTCAGGTTATGTCTGTGCACTAGCACAGCTTAACCAGAGCTGCAGCTCTCTCTGCTCTACACCATACTTATGGCTTGACTCAAGCCTGATAAAGTTGTACATTCTACCTATCCTCCAAGTTACAGTCAGCATCAGAAGACCTACTTAGGCCATTTTTGCTGGGCTTCTGAGACATAGATCTGGTGGATTATGGCTGAGTATGGATTGCAGTAAGCCAAATGAAAGTGAGTCTTAAAAGGGTTCTCCCATATAAAGTCTCCTTGGCAAGGGTTGGTTAAGATTTTTGGTATTAAATCTACATAAAATAAATCTACAGGTGTTTAAGTTTAAAAAGAAAAAAAATAAAACCAAAAAAATTAAAACTATGCAACTCTCCCCTCCCAGAAAAAACAAACATACAAACAAAAAACCCCCAAACCACCAACAAAAAAATCCAGCAAAAAAACCAAAACAAAACCCTAAAGTTTTTAGGGCAGGGGAGAAAAGTTCACTCTGAACAGGGGCGAATTTTTTTCCAGTCACTGGGATAGTTCCGCTATTTACCCCCAGTTTCAGGTGAATTTTAATTTTGAGAGCAAATTTCATTGCCAAAAGAGTTTGTAGGGTAATTTGCAAACCAACCACCATGAGTCTTTTTAGTCTAGTATCATGTGATTCTGACATCTCTGTATTCAGTGAGTGGGCATTTTCATACACTCCTGCAGCATTTTTGCTCTGCAGGCTGGGTATATAGAATTCCTGTGGTGTGTCTCCAGCAGAGCCCTGGTGCTGCCAGAACCACTTCAACTAAAATAAGTGTTTTCCTACAAAACACAAACAAAACTTTTATAACTGGTTTGTATCAGACTGTTAAGCTTGTTTTGCTGTGGAGAAACTTTTCTGCCTTTATTAAGCTTACGCTGATGATCTGCTCAGTCTGTTCCCCTTAGAAGGGAAGTAAATAGGACAGCTTGTAAATCTTGTCAGCTGTGAAGTCTGCATACATTTGAAAATGAGCATTTAGATTATAAATTTGAGGGGGTAAGGGAAGCACAGTAATCATTTAGTGTATGGGATTGCGGCTCATATCTAAAGTTGGTCAGAATGACACTAATAAGAATTTATTTACTTGTTTCAAGACTGCTTTTATATAAACCTATTTATAACATTCCTATGACAATAGCAACTCCAAGGCTACAAACACAAGGGTTTCAACAGAGATACTTGTTACCAACCACTGAAATACCATTGTTTGATACTAACATTGCATTGCAGATAGGGGCCCTCTCTCAGCAGTGGTTTCAGCAGCAGAGACAGATAGGTGCCCCATCAGGGTTACTGGGACAGCAGTACCTTCCACTGAGGGATCAGAGGATGAGGGGTCGTGATGGCACTTCTTGGGGTGGCCTGAGGAAAAAATGGCACCAAGCACCCTGAGGAAAATGGGCACACGTGGGAATGATGACTTACCTATGTTACACCCTAAATCTCTAGAAACACCCAGAAAAGCATTGAAGGTGCCTTTGTTTACTTCTGAATGTCAAGCTTGCTGTAGGTTTTGAACATTACTTAAAAGAAGATACTGTTTGCTATTCTGTTTTACTTGAGAATGTGTGAAATGTCGATATTCAATGTCATATTCTATGATGACACTTTTAAGTTCAGTGGTGGGTGTAAAAAAGTTTCCAAAAGTATGGAATGTGAAAACACAGGGAGTAAGACCCTGGTTGTATGTGAAAATTGGAAAGATTGGCAACGTGTGGCTGCTGCCTTATGCAGTCCTTCAGTCTTGGCTTGCAGCAGCCGTTCATTACACTGGCTCTTGGCACGTCTTTTGCAGGTCCAGCAGTAGTGACCAATTGCTCAGCAGTTTTGCAGAATTGCTTGAATGATCAGACCAAACAGTTTCGCTGGTGACCCAAGCCTGAGTTTGTGCCCCCCTGAAAGGGCAGAGCTTGTGTGTTTTAATTCCCAGCACCACTTGCCATTGCCTTTGCCAGCAGCCTGCTCTGTGAGCAGCTGCTGGAGTACAAAAGGCCAAAGGGAAGTGTCTCAGATTTGCCCTAGTCCTTTCACACTCCAAGTCACTGGAACATGTCCAAGTGCATGGTGAACTACAGGCGGTCTCTGCAGAACAGCCTGTACAGTTGACTTTAAGTGAAACGTGAATCATCTCAGTCCTGAATTATTTTAATCCAATCAGTCAGTCATCTGTGTTGAAGGGTGTAAAGAGACAGCAAAACCAAGAGAATGGCTGCCAAGTGGAGGATACAGGACACAAATAAATCTGCTATGATGAGATGAAATATGAACTAATAATGATTTATTCCAAATGCCGCAGGGGTTACAGTGTGAACCACTTGTAGAGACATTGAGATGAGATGAATTTTTTAGGCTTTCCCCTGTATGATTTTTATAACACAGCAGAGGTGAAGGGAAGGCAAAGCTGTTAGTTACACAGAGAGTACACACAAGGGTTTTGAAGTGCTCACATACAAATTCTCCCTAATTAATATATGCTTTACAAGTCTCTCGTAAGTAGATGAGCATGAACAGCTGTAGTTCTTTTTATAGATACAAAGTAATCTCTAATACATGTTGGAGTTGAAGGATACAGAGAACAACATGCTGTGGATCCATAAAGCTCTTCTAGCCATGGAAGTATTCTTTTTATACCCTCTAAAAGTGGAAGAGAATGCAGAAGAGCACAGAGTGCAGTCTTGAAGAATACTGCTTGGAACAAAATCATGACTGGGGTAAAGGATCTAGCTATTAGTGACACGTATCATACACTCCTTGTTAACACATGAAACAGCATGTGTGAGTTGGACCTGTTTTCTTGACAGGTTCAGTCCTTTGTGACCCATATGAAACAGGCAGCATTTGCTAATGTTTCTTCCCATCTTTTAGTACTGTCATTGGCCTTCATAATAAAAAAAGAAGTACATGTTTCATGCTTTTAAATATTTTTAAAAGCCACAGCAATAAGTCATAATAGAACTCCTTAGACTTGAGGAATATCTTTGAACTTGCTTCCTGTTTGAAGATGTTTTCTCTCTTATTTTTCCTTATAGCTAGCTGTTTATATTAGTTTAATATTGTCCTCTGCTGGGAGACAATATCCTGTTTTAGTAAGTGAAGGGAGAGATTATAACGACTCCTTTCCATCTCTGATGCCTATGATTTCATTTATATGAAAACACTGTGGATTTTGAACAGTGTGTTGCTTTTGGCAGTTTATTACCAGCCTGAATGCCTCACTTTTTTCTTGATCTAACATTTATCTGCTGCAGAAGTCATTGTCTCCTTCATTTTTAGTTTTAATAACCTTCCTTTTAATAAACCTCAGATTGACCTAAGTTTCCAGTAGCTTACTTCAAAGCAATGCCCCATACCTTCTGATTTTAACCAACTGATTTTTCCTCTCAAAATAATAAGCTCATTACATTTTTATTGATTTCATGGCTTTTTCTGATGTGACACAGGGAAGAATCGATTGACCCAGGACAAAACGCTTTGCTGGGTTTCCTCCATTATTGCAACCAAAGGGAGAACTGCTGGAGGGCCTATGGGGAAGAACTGTTTCAACAGCACTTTCTGCCCTGTTCTTTTGGGCTTAGCCCCACTTTGGATTGACTGCTATGACTGCAAATGAATTTTGTTCACTTCCTCTTACGCAGTTGAAGAGACACCAAGGAAAAGCTGAAAGTCAATACTGATAGAATTTTTCCCCTTTCCTTTTAGGGGAAAGAAGTACAATCTTGTGGATTTAGTCACTGTGGAAGAAAACCCTCAGCTATACAAATGCTGCTGCTTAGAAAAGGAAAAAATGAAAATGCCGAAGTAGGGGTGATGTGGATTTCATACATTGCTAGAACAACAATTTTTGGGGAACTAAACCTTCTCCTCCCAATACTTACTTTAGAAAAGCACATCAAAGGGTAAACAGCTTTGAAGTATCAGAAAACACATATATTGACTTACCTATAAGACATTTCAGTACAAACATTGCTTTGTATTCTGCATTCTTCTCATGAAACCTGCTAAAGGAAAGTCAGAAGGAGTTTTATAATAATCTCCTATAGCAATGGGAAGTTAGCTGAGAATGGGTTAAAATCATCTCTTAAGCCACTGTTGGAAAAGAAGCTAAGTATGGAAAGGACCATAACCTTTTCCTCAAGTGTTACTGCTTTCTCTTTCCCTGTCTCAGAAATTAAAATAAAGCTATGAGGCTTCAAATTACTGCTAAAGTGCATTGCCTTTCATTGGATTGTAGAAGAAAATGGGGGGAAGGTATCATTAATGAGAGAAGGGATCACTGACTGTGTAATTAAGTTTACATTTGGTTGAGAAACTTCAAAATAATGAAGAAACCATCTTCAGGAAGTAATGTACATTTCCCCCCAAATTTCTCAGCTTTAGCTCTGTAATAATTTTGAAGTTAATACACTAAGTGAACAAAGCTAGTTTTGAATTATCATACTTCTTTCCCTCTCAAGTTAATCCTAGAAGACTTCTAGGTAAGGTCTGTACCGTGGTGGGAATGTACATGAGCAGAATAAAGTCCAAATGAAAGAAATTTTTTCATGAGCTGCATAAAGAAGAAATATTGAAATTACAGTGTGACTCAGATCAAGATGTGATCCACTGGAGAGAGTTCCGTTGCTGAAAAGATCACTCCTCTTGTTTTTATCCTTGCTTGACTTGTGCTGTGTCTTTGTAGGAGCATTTCAGACCAATCTAGGAAAGTATTCTGGATTCAGCCAGTCCACAGCAGCTCCAGAGCTGTTGGCTAAGGTGATGTTCTGACTTGCACCACTCAACTGCTGGACTTCTTGTTCTGCTTGTGACTGATGGATTTAGGGTACAGGAAATCAGAGTTGTATCTAGAAGGCAGCTCTACTCCTTGGACACTGCTGCACGTTATTGTAATACTGGGTATCTGGGCTGAAGATGATTCCTGGTGAGACTCTCCTTTTCTTTGTCCAATACTGTTCAGGCTCTCACTTTTCTAAAGGATGCAAAGGTTTACAAGAAATGGACCACACAAACATCTACAAGGAGATCCCACTGAATCATCTATAAAAAATGACATATATTTAGCAATTTGCTACTACCCATGGCTGACTGAAAAGCAAACTTAAATGATGTAGGGAAAAGTAGATGTGAACATTTTTTAATATTTCATGAATAACTTATGAAAAAAAATCCCCCACCTGTTAAACAAGCTAATGTACTAAAGCATTAAAGACTTTGCATTTGCTATTTAAGTGCTGGTCTACTTTGAAGAAAGACCAGGCTAGTGACAACACATTCAACTATTAAGAGAAATACTGTGAATATGCTCAGCCAGCCTATTCAATCGGATAAATAGTTTCTCCATAAAGAAGGACTGCTTAGGGTCTTGGGCAAGAGATAATGTAAAATGTAGTGTTAACAGCATGGATAATTTGAAGGGGGAAGCAAACTACATAATGAGGTAAAAATTGAGGGAAAGATTAACTGGCATTTTTTGATAATAAACCATATTAGCTGTTGCTTGCACAGTACCAAAAAATCAATTAGGATGAGGCTCACAATAGCTCATAAGGATAATTTCTAACAGTAAAGAGACAATTTAAGGTGATTGTATTACATTGGGGTTAGTGCTGCAAAGAAAAAAACTACTTTGTTTTCATCCACCAGCTCTTTTATTTCCGTGCCTGCTGAGAATTAAGGCAAGTTGACTCGCTTGTGAGAGATGTCAGATATTTTTACCCGTATGCAGTAGCTGTGTTAGATGAAGAACAAGCAGGCACTAATACAACATACAACATCCTACTGAATAGATTACATGGCATGTTTCAAAAACTGACCTTGATTTCCTCCAAGCTGCGTGTTTTAGATGATTGCTGCAACCCAGAACAGAGAACATTAAACAGTTAATAACATAACTTTGTACAGCAGTCCTTGCCGCAGGACTAAGGCTGTCTCAGAGGTACAGCCATCAGAATGGCTGTCTCAGCTTACTATATACATCATTAATATAAAGATGGCACAAAGTTAATGCTTCCATGCTCCACTAAGGAAATCACAGACCTCATCAGAGGACTTACTAAATTCAAGAAAATATTCAGGTTCCTTGAAGAAATTTGACTTCAGAAGAATCCTGTGGTACCTATGTTCTCCTTCTGCTTAGTTTCGGCAATGGTCTACCCTTTGTGGTCATGTTTTCTGCGTTGTGCTGGGAATATTGTGTAATTTTTGCATCTCAAAAACAACTTAATTTGTGCTCAGGGAGTGGGATTGTCATTAGTTTTTGTTGCCAAATATTAAAATAATAGTTCTTACAGTAGGTGTAGCCGTGTACTCTGTGACATTCAATTCCACCATCAATATGTCATCAGCATCTACAGCTGTCTGAAAAATGAACACAGATAAGGCAGATATAAATGGCATAAAGGTATGTCACAATATCTGACATGCAAAATACATAGGGAAAAAGAGGACAGCAGATGATTGACTAAAAATCAGTGATATATTAAAGATAGCCTTGTTTTTTACATCTTACCAAATTTGTTCCTTTGTTAGCAAATGGTGAGACAAAAGAAACATTGACCAAGTAATTTGGACGGTGAAAGACAAATATTACTAAATACACACTTAAAACCAAACACAAGACAACTCTCCATTCAGATACTAAGTTCTCTAAAACAGCAGCAGAAATGCAATGAAGACAGCTGAATAATGAACCAGGCAGGAATAAAAAGCTGATGACCTTTTACAGCATCTAAGTCATTACTCATTGTGTTAACTCATAGGTTATCCGTTTCTTCTTGGCAGGAACCTTCATGATTAATTATGGTACAATGTACAGATTTGTTAACTTGTCAGTTGTCCAAGAATTTAGGTATTACACAGTCTATTACCTTCCCACAATTCCCAGAATCCTGGCTTGTCAGTTTGGCTCTTATGTCAGTAGCCTGAGTTGTGTCTTTATCTGTTTCATAGGAAATTTGTCTTCTGGCAAGTCCGGAGAACATACTGGGAGTATCGGTTTCTGTTTCAGTACAGCCCTAAAATTAATACAGCAAAAACATTCATTCTAGGTCCCTTAGACTTTCATCCAATTTGCTCCATTTTTAACTGGACAGAAATCATAAAAGAGATAGGCATTGTATAAAAGACATTTCACAAAAGTTCTACCACATATAGCTTCATAAAATGTTTGCTTATAAGAAGTACAAATTAAATTATCAAGTCTGTTGTGTCTAAAATTCAGCTTACTTTTTTTTTCCTCCACAGGATGCACTGCAAAATTTGAAAGAAAATAGTATTTTGTTACAATCGTTGAAACTTCTCTGATGCCTTTTGTAGCTCCAAGGAGACAGTGTTTCCATGGTACTACCCACTTAGGAAGTACAGATGTTTGGAGGAATTAGGGCCAAAGTTTCCAAAGTGGCTTGGGTGGAAGCAGAAATGAAGGAAGTGTCTCTGGACTGCAGAATCAGTCCTTCAGAAATATTTTGTTTCAGGAAGGAGTCTTGCGTTTATCAACTTTGTTCCACTTAGTGGGAAAACAAAACCGTATTACTGAGGGAGTCTGTTGTTTTTTTAAGAATCAGGATTCGCAGTGTAAGAGATGCAATATAAAGATGTTCCTTTTCTATTAGCCTGTGTTAAAACCTTCCACCTGACAGGAGGCAACCAGCCAGACGAATTTCATTTTGATTGGACTGAAAAGTCAAAGGAACAGAGAGGGCAAAGAAATTGAAATGTCACTGTTAAAAAACAACTATCAGAATTCAGCGCTTGTCTGGTTTAGATACGGTTATTATCCTGACTGTGAAAAAGAATTGCCAAGAAAATTTTGTCTTTTAAGTTATTTGGAAATTTAGTTTTAAATTATTGCAGTGAACTAACTAATATGATTATTTAGTTACTAATATTACTTTGAGTTATAGGAGGGAGCCTGGATGCCAAAGACTTGCCCTGTTTTCAGCAGCTGTGTAAAACATTTGTTTTGCTTGCTGAGACTGGCAGCAGCAAGCTGTTGAGGTCTTCTGTGAGAAAGATTCTGTAATGGATTTACTGATTTGTCTAAATCTGATGATTAATATGTTTCCAAATCAATCCCACTTTCAGAAAACATTGTCTATTTCATTACAACCTTGTTTTCACTAGAGAACTATTTTGTGACTGGCAGCTTCTTTTTTCTGTGTCCAGTCTGCAAATCTGTGGTCAGACAAGCTCTACCTAAAAGTATGATCAGACTTTCAGCTGAGCTCTTGACTCTGTGCTTCCTTTATTGTTACCCATAGGTAAGGCTTTATAAATACTTACCTATCGGTAACACTTTACTTCCTAAAATTCCTGTTGTTCCATCTTTCCACTCCTCTTTCAGTGTCACCAATCATCAAGAAGAAAATTATTTGCATTCTACTTTTATACTTCCGCCTTCTGTATTTAATTTTGCTTTGTCCCTCCACTTTCTCTGGAGCTTTTGTAACAAGCACTATAATGCATTTCATCTAAAGAAACTACCACCTGGAAAGACTCTATATGAAAATGAATTGCTTTGCAATTAAAAATGGGTGTATGGGAAGTGTCTCCCTTACTGATTCACTGTCAGAGAGAGAAGACAATCTCCTTTTTCCTTTCTGCAGCCCACTTATCTCAGAAGACTGGCTGGTTACGGTCGCTCGTCTGGAGGAGTGGTAACTGCTGAAAGACCGTGAGTCTTTAGGAGAAACTCTCAGTAGGGGTCCAAGGCAAGGAACATATGTTGCAATGGCTCTTCTAATGGATAAGAGATAGAACCAGTCAGATTTTCTTTTCTGTTAGCACAAAAATTCAATCATCGTAAACAATGAATTTATTCAGAGAGATGAACTAATACAGCATGGACTGGAAAATTACTGGGTACAAAAAGAGTTTTCCAGATATCAGATATCTCATCTACAATCACCCTGCAAGATGACTTATTCACAGTGTTCGGCAGAACTCAAATTTATGGCTTGGCAGGGATAAAGGCATTAAAATATAACTCGTGGAACGGAAGGGAGCTATTAAAATGATGTTTTATCTGCTTTCAGCTTAATCAGGGCAAAAATAAAATGCTGTCCCTTTAAACTGAACCTCACAGAAGTACTACATAATGAATTATTTTAATCTTCCCCTAAGCAGCTATTCTAGCTCCTCTTACACATCTGCTGGCTATCTGTAGAGTTGTACAGAATGTGCATTTATATGACTGCATTACTTTGCTCATATGCAGTGTTAGGAAACTCTGGCCTAGCTTTACTCTTCCTGCCAGCCTTCCCCACGAAGATGTTCCTGCCCACCTCTTCTCTATCCAGTTCCTCAGTAGGTCTTCGTAAGTGGTGAAACAACAGCCTACGTGTGGCTTTGCTGCCATCTGTTAAATCTTACTGCCTGTATCTGAACTTGGAGTTCTAATAACCTTTCATGTTACCTGTCAGAGGAAATACCACCTGAAGTATGAAAGCCTTGAGAAACATGAAGAGGATACAGAAAATAGGGAAGACGAGGTTTGGCTCACTGTATTGCCTCTCTCACTGGCCTGGTTAATGTAACAAAGTGCTATTTGCAGCACTGCCCAATATCTGCCTCTCATGAAGACAGTTAAAAATTGATGGTGCTTTCCTTTGAGATGGAAAGGTTTACAACTTTTATCATGCTATAGGTAAATACAGATCAGTATCCATAAACATCTCTAAATTTTATCTGTTCAGTAGTTTGTTCCAAGTACAAATTCCACTGACATTTCTATGGCATTGAAGAGAGTTCCTGGGGAGGGCAAGGCTGTCCTACAGAGTTAAAATGAGCAGGTAAAGGAGAGCTCAGGTACTAAACCTAAAAAGACCTAAAAGTGATAAATTTACTCTCAGATTTTCTTTGCTATATGAAACATAGCTTGTAAGTGTGAACTTACCTGTATTTGGGGTGAGTGATGGCATAAATGATGGGGTTATGGATGACAGAAGCTTTGGCAATCACAGCTGGTATGGAGTTCATTAAAGGTGTTAGGGCATGGGAATACCTAAAGTAACACAAACACATCATGTATTTACTATTGAGTTCTGCATTGTCTATGCAGTTATACAGTGCCAAGACAGTGCTTTAAGGCTCTAGACAGAGCAAAAGGGGAGTTCTGTACCAAAACAGTGAGAACAAATTCTACATCCTTTGCCTATGAAGATCAACATCCATCTAATTGTATTTCTGAGAAATATGATTTTCTTGGGGCTTCTCTGGCAGTACTTCTCTACTATGACACAGGATTGTGGTAATTCTCATGTTGTTTAACCTAGGGACAATGTCAGCCCTTAGGAAGGCCTCAACATCCTGGTGAGGAAGTTTTTCATCATACTATGGGAATATATATGCTCTGTGATGAGGTGGAAATGGTTTGCCAATTGCAATATTGGACCCATTTTGTCAGTTGCCTGAGTGTTGAAATGCCATTTCACCTCTTAAGGTTTTTTCTGATAAGGATGTTCTCCATGTGCAATTTCAGCATGGTTTCTCCTGATCATACTTTAAAAAACATTGATTAGAGGTATAAATCTTCACAGATTCTGGATAACACACAGTGTGACCTTACTGGAATGGAGATTTTGACCCTGAGCTGAGAGAATGCTTTGGTAAGGCTGATGGAGAGTTCAGCTAAGAGAAACAAACAAAAGGCAAGCAAAGCCTTGTGTTTAAGCTAATTATTCCTGTGTTTAAGCTAATCATTCCCAGAAAATGCATCCTGTAGACCAAAAATATTAGTGACCATGACTGTGTGCTAGCTCACCATTCCCCATTCAAAATACTTCTAAAAAAATTTCAAAAAAAAATTCTAAAGGAATCAAGGTTCTTCCTTCCTTTTTCACACATTTTTGCTCGGTTAGATGAGTTGTCTTTAGTCCAAGACTGACTACAGCCACACACTCCATATCTGCCTCCCACATGTAGCATGCAGTGAGATTTTATCTATGTCCCTTGCAATAAAATTTCACAGCAGACATCCAGACTTGATCTATTACTCTCTGAAAAATCCAGGTAGGATTGCCTAAAAGACATAGTTCAGAAATTGAAAAAATCTGAATGAAGCTATGTTGCTCCTGAGATATCTTTATAAGCAAAATTTGAAAATGCTAATTTCTAACATACTGCAAAATTATAAAATTGTTAATTTGTTCAGATTTTTGAGAGTGTGAGACATGAAGCAGAAGCCAAGTTCAGCAGGTATTTGATCCTCCTAAGGCAGGTGCTGAATCATACTCGACAGTGCAACAGTTCTACTTAGTGGTCAGCTTAAAGTGTCCTCTAATTGATTTTCTTTTAAGTCTCTTACATTGCTGCAAGGTAGCTGTGCTTCATTTCTGTGTCTCCTTGTTTCTCCTCTGTTTCTGACTGCTCACATGTCACCAGTGGAGGATGTCCAGTACCTAAGTTCCCCTTTGACAGGAAGTGGGACACTTGAACACATGCAAAGGATCTGTGTTTCTGAATGAGGAACATGTTTACCTTCATGGAGAAAATGTTCATTGCAGCTGAGAATTACCCATCTGCATGCAAAGGGAGAGAATTCACTTTCCTCAGTATTTTTTTCTTCTTAAACCTGAGATTTTAGAAGCGCTGTATTTAGGAAACTGCCTTTCTAAGCAGTGTTCGAGACAATAGCCCTGCAGTAGCCTCTTCCTTGGGTGTGTAACAAAAATCACCCTTGTCTCCCAAAATGCTCTGTCCTAAGTAAAATTGAGCTGTGTGCCATTTATAGGAACACCTACTTTTCTTTGACTTGAAAATACAAAGAGAAGTGTTTAGTACTGTCATAGGAATTGTCCAGGTGAGGTTTTGCAGGTGACAAGCCTTCCTAAAACAGATAGTCACACACATTTTAGAGAGGCTAAACTGAAGCACAGGAAAATTCACACCTTGAGGTGGGAGAAATAACCACGTAGAGCCAAGGCATCTGGATTCCCAATCCATTACTTTTGTCTGGATTGTATCAACTTTCTGGTGTCAAGCTACATGTTTTAATATTGTCATGCTTCCATTGAAATTACTGTATAAAATACTGACAATTAAATAGATTAAGAACATGCTACAATGATTTATATTTATGATCTTTTATATCCAGTATCAAAAAGCTCCCAATACATGTATGTACTAATTTTGAACTTGCTTATACATGTAAGGAATTCCATCAGTTTGATATCACCAAAAAAAAAAAAAGAATATACTTTTATAGATTAAAAGAAATAGAGAAAAAAAAGAATCAACCCCTGGGAGGATCTTTTTGGAGTGCTTTCTTTAGCATTTTGGTGCTAAATAAAGTTCAAATAGTTCAAATATCCTAGCATAGAGAATGCATTCAGAAATCTTCAGCATGGCAGTTTATGTTGTCAGTAGTAGTATTCTTGTTTTCTCTCTTTTTTTATTTTTGTTTGAATTTTCTTAAAGTCAAACTTAGCAAAAATCAGTCAACACCTGCCCCATCTATTAAATATCACTCCTAAATATGTGAATGTTTTGGACACGCTTCAGACATCAAACATGACAAGTAGCTTTGACTTTCATCTGTCTTTAACAATTCCACATCTTTTGCTTTCACTGAATATTCCTTTGCTGATACATTTATAATTACCCAGCAAAAGCTACCAGAGCAACAATAGAGTATGGTGACCAGGAAATGACAAAAAACAAGATGACAATCAGTGCAATTTTGGCCATCTTCCATTCATTTTTCATCCTCTGATACTGTTTCTGGAACTCTTTATTTCCACGTTTGCATCCAAATATTTGAATAGACCTAGGGAAAATAAACATACAACAGCAAAAAACTAAGGTAGGGAAATGAGCAAAGAGCTTCATAAAGTGGGGCAACAATTACTCTTTTGCTACTTCAGGCTAAAACTCATGCACTTCTGACTTGCATGTTAATGCAAGTACGTGACCCATCCTTCACAATTCAATGTACTTCTGTTGCACTAATCAATGGCACAATGAATCATGTGCTTCAATGAAAAAATACCCCTGTACCAAAAGGTTTTCCACAGAAAGCAGGTATTAAAGCCAATTGAATAATGCTGAGTTAAAGACAGTTAGAGGAGTCTTTGCTTCCTTGGGTCCTGTTTTGCTACCCTGCTGTCACTTTGTACTTCTGAGCTAAGTGACCAGATCCGCTGGGATCTACGGGACTGGTACCTACTCGTGGCACATGGAGTGGCAGGCTGCCCTTTACTTTTGAAGTAACAGCTTTTTGTTTCAGAGTCCTAATATTAAATCTTTAATCATCTTTTCACCCCTTTCTCTTTTTTTTAAATTTATAGTTCAATTCCATCAATTTTTCTGTGAAATAGTTATTGATACACTGTCATTAGGTGTTTCTGAGGTCCTGTTTTGTTTTCATTCTGGTTGCTTAATTTCTGTACATTTTTCCATGTCATTAGATAATATACTGATAAGCTCAAGCCTAAATTCAGGAATAGCTCTTCTGAGAACCATACTTCTTACCGTGTTGAGTACTGGCAGAATTCTCATTTAGTTTTCTGTTTCAGTTGTGCTTACTAAATAAATGTGAGAAACATCGCAATTTTCTTCTGTTCTTTCTTTGTTTTAAGAGAACAGTCATTTAAAGAGAAAGATAAAAATTTAGGACTGTTGGCTACTTACTTGTTGGCCTTCTTGATAGCCTCAAAGATAGAGACATAGCTGTATATGATAGCAATCAAAGGAATGAAAAAGACAAAGCAGAAAAGCAGCATTGTGTAGGCACGGACTGATGGTGTGAAAGTCATGTAGTCCCAGGAACAGGAAGTCAGCAAACCCTCAGGAACATACGCACCTAGAAAGGAAGACAGAAGAAGGCATAAACCATGAAGTGATTGTTATTCTGAGTGCAGAAGTTAGCGAAGATACTCAGAATAACATGAGATTTAGTCCTATTCTTTGAAAGAGAAAAAAGGGTTTAAAACTATAAACAAATCTTAATGTAAAGCACTTTTATATTTTCTTTTATTTCATTTCCCCATTGTATTTATGTTTAGCAGTCTAAGGCTTCAGAAAACTGAATTTCGCCTCAGTCTTGAATATTGTTTAAAACTTATCATAGTCAAAGGGAATCTCTCCAAATACTTGTTTGGATCTTGGACAGTCTTGGCCTGTATTCTTTTTAAATATCTCCATTTCCTGTCAAAATGGTTTCTTCCTAAGGAGTCAAACCAATTGCTCTATGTACCACTTTTCTAAGTGTGTGCAGATAAGAGAAATTTGCTGGGCAAAGGAGAAAGATTTATTGTGTAGTCCAAATTATAAATTATTTTGTCATGAAGTAAAGCTGAATAGAAATAAAAAAACAACAAAGCAAACAAACAAAACCCCCAAAACCAAAAAAAACCATACATACCTAATGTTCTGCCTGAAATAAAATATATTCTCTTTAAAGGAACTGTTTTGAACTGTTAAGTAAATAAATGGGCAATAACAATGTCTTTTTACTTTGGAATTTTAATTTTAATTGTTTACGCTGCTATTTTCTGTTCCGCTTGTAAAAATATTGCACCAGATGTTCTCAAATGCATCTAATTACAGTGTGAGAGTTCATACTGTGGGCACTATTAGAATCTAATTACAAGATAATAACACACTTCAAGCAATTATTCCACCTTCTTCAACTGAGAATCTGTAATCTAACGCTATATTGTCATTTTGTTATTGTAACAGCTCCTCACTCAACTAAAGACTGCTTCTGTGAGTATTGCAGTTTGCCTGCTTAAGCATGCTTCATGTTTAGGGGGACCAGAATGGCAATAATACAACAGCAAGGTACAGTAACAAAACTCTGCTGAAATTCTCAACTCAGTACCTGAGTTGGTTGTTGCAGCATTTACGAGTCAAACATGTCTATGTTCTCACATCAATTGGCAGACATTCTCTTCTGGAATTAGGGAGCATAATGGTGGGCTGTGGTTTTGAATGATGAGTTCATTCCAACTTAGTGACTGCAACTGGTGCCTCTTGGGAAACAAACTTAATGGTAGTGAGGCAGATTCCAATGAGGAAGAATAACAGAAACTGGCTTTGACACAAATTGCAATGATCAAGGTGCTGTATGAATGTTTCCAATTTCCATGTGAAAAGGATTTACAATCACATTTACAAAGGCATTTTAGTTACTACTAAATGCCATGCTTATTGGAAGCTAGTGACAGTACCACTGACTGAATGGAGAATGTGGACCAAGTGCAATTTGTCCATCCAGAACACAGTCAAGACTTACTGAAGATCTCTTGGCACAAATGCTCAGACTGTATTCATCTTCTATGTGAATAAAAAATAATTAGATTGACACTGTTGTCTTAGACAGCACCTTTGGGGATGAAAATTCATCAGAAATAACACAAATACATGTATTTAAGTTATGTATTGTTGAATTTGATTCAATGGAAGTAGACATGGGATAATGAGAAGGCATATTCTTCATAAATTTTGGCCACAAATTTATCTACTGTTCTTTATGCAGCAAGTAATATGTCATATTATATGCCACTGTCATATAATATGCTGTAATGTCCACTGCTTTATTTTCTTTTGATTAGAGACCTTCAGTTTCAACATGTATTTAATCTCTTATTTTCAAATTGGTCTATTCGAGTCTCGTATGTGAGCTGTTAATTCAGCCCTCTTCTGTACCTTTAACTGGTCTTTAATCCACTACTATGAGGGCAAAAAAGTTTTATTCCAGTTCACTTACTCCATCCAAAGAAGGGTGGGAGACTCCAAGCCAAAGAGTACAGCCAGACTCCTACCAGGATTATTAGGGCCTTCTTCTTTGACGTCACTCCAACAGAAGCCAGAGGTTTAGTGATGACAAAATATCTGTCCAAGGCAATCACCGTCAAAGTGATCATAGATGTAATGCCAAAAAGTGCTCCGCAGAAGGCATACAGCTCACAGCCTTTCAATGAAGATGACAGAAGTAGCAGTGAAATTAATCTATCCATGCTAATTATTTCTAGGAGAGTTCAAGTCTGTCTAATGTCTTCTGGAATTTGTACCGCAGGAAACTTGAGTTTCCCTGCAGTTACAGTGCTACTTCAAAGCTGCTGTCTGTCTTGCTAATTACATTATCCATGGAGATAAACTTCAAAGATTTTGTTTGCTTCAATTGCCGGAGACAGTAATACTTAACATATTTTCACTCATTGATTTCTGATGTTTCTAGTGGGATCATTTCAGCAGTCCATTAATATCTCGTTTAACTCCAGTTTTACTGCAGGTCCCATAGAAGCAGCTGTTTTGCTTAACAATGTGATATAGTTACTTTGGTACTGTTCATATCTCAAGGGCAGCAAAACTGAAGTAAATATGAATATATTAATGACTAATTTAGCTGAAGTAAATATTCAGACTATGAATACATTAATGAGTGATTTTAATTGTTCAAACTACCTAATGATTAAAAGCAGTGGTTTGGATTAGTTTTAACATGTATGCAAATGAACACTTAATGGAAGTAAAATAAAAAATGCTTTTGGTCATCAGAGATCAAAACAGCAATTTTACTTCTCTGAGTTTCCTTTCTGTCAGTACCTGTTCAAAAGGCAGACTAGTCTTCCTCTTACAACAGTTACATTGGAAGAATGAAAGCACCTTCATTTCACATTTACTTACTACACAGGAAGTGTTAATATTTCTGTTGTGAAAAATCAGATTTTCCAGGCTTTCTTGCCTCACCTATGCCAGATCCAAGTCCCAGAGCAGGTTATTTAGAAGGGCTTTTAAGCTGGTGTGCTGAGGGTGAGCGCTTCTTTGTCAGAGGACTCTGACAGTAAGTCATGAGGTGATTGGACAAGAACAATGGCAAGAAGATTAGTGCTGTCCCTCATGTTGCCAGCGGTTTGGCTCTATGTGGTTTTTGTATCTGTCTCAATAATGTAATTTTCTTCTCATGATGGCAGTGTATTTATTGCATACAGACACAAATATTCAAAGAAATGTTTCAACACCGAAACAATGTTGAGAAATGTTCTCAATATTGCAAGAGTACCTGAGGGTAGATAGATTAACTGCCACTATTGTAAGAACATACATAATGAAACCTTAGAAAGAAAATATACAAACCTTTCTCGCCAAAAATCCAGTGTTTGTAGAGGCTGCTGGTGAAAAAAACTGGAGACTGTGTAATGGACATCAGGAAGTCACTAATAGCTAGATTGATGATGAGTATGTTGGCTGGGGTCTGAAGGCTCCTACTCCTACAGAGATCAGAAGAAATGTTGCTAAACACTGCTACACTGTTAATTATGCTGTTACTCATTCCTGTGAGCTCACAAATACCAAGGAACACTACATGGAAAGCTAAAGCAGAGTGCTTCTCGTTTCCCTCATGAGGGAACGCAAGCAAGGCTCAGTTTCACACCCTCATACTCCTGTGCACTTTACATGATAATTTTGATAACCAGCTCAGTGATGGGGATAAATCACAATGTTCTTTAAATATTCTAACCAGTGCACTGCATGTCCACAATTAACAGGAAGTTAAAGTTGATGTACACTGTGGATTTCTGGATCCGGTTAAACAACAGGGATTAAGCAAACTCACTATGAACCACATCAAGCACTTTGTTTTATATCAGTTCTTCTCTGTGACACTCATTTCATTGGCCCAGACTCTGTCTTTAAAACAGCAATAAGCAGCCTTCAGTGTATTCTGCCTGTTTTTGTTATTCATAATATTACAGTACCGTGTTTTAAAGTGTACACATAAAAACTCAACCAAGAGCTCTTCACTTTGAGGCTTAGCGTAACTGAGCTCCTTTCTCAATTTCAGTCTTAGACATAATTGAAAAACAGGTGAATAAACCATGTTTTTTTGTACTGGCCCAGAATCAATCACTAGGACCACTGTCCCCTTTCTGTCAATTTAGGACCAAGGAGGTGTTACTAGTAGGTGCTTAGGAGTTGTGTGTATTTGTTTGTAGTCTGTGAAGTCACTGAACACATTTCTGTTTCATGCAGCTGGTTCTCTTATGGTTTGTCATTACCTGAAGCTGCTTTGTAAGCACCTAAACTATTTTCTGAATTTCTGATGTACTCGTTACTTAGCTATCAGTGTCTCTTTCTGTCTTCATATCACCTTCAAATGAAGACAAGCTGTGTCCTCCAGTGTAAGTGCCATAACTGGATATCCTATATGGGACCAGCCAAAGAGCTAAGCTGGCTCATGTACTTATTCCTCACATATCTGATCTGCATGCCAACACCTTTTTCCCTTCTTAAAGCCACTGTCATTCTCATTTAAGTGTTGCTATCTACTCCGAATGAATGTGCTGAAACCTACTGCCCATAAATACAGGCTTGAGACCAAGAAAACTTTCATCTACACTTCAGTGATCTAAGTTAACACAGCCAAATTATCCTATAATTTGTTACTGTTATTTTGGTTTATTATGTTAGTGCCTAAAGACCAATCACACAGTAGAAGTTCACTGGCTTAAACATCATGTCAATGCTCTGCCCCAGTGTGACAAATCAGACACAGAATGAGGAGTGAACAGGAATGGTGAGCATATGACGTTGTCAGAGATCCAACTTCCCTCAGATATAAAAGTTGGAATATGGCTTTAGCTAAAAGGAAACAATCCAAGTGTTGGAAAGTGTGAAAAAATGGGACATGGACACTAATGAACAAGGGGGAAAGAAAGAAACTGACTAGTAAGAAACAGGGAGGAAGGAAGCATATAAAACAGCAGATTTGTGAGGTACAGAGGTGCAAACCAGCCCATCAGTTCAATGCAGACATAGTTAGCCAGTAGAAAAAAAGTCACTGTAACATTTCTGCTTTGGCTGCATTTCTATTGCTTGGAATATCTGGGTGGTTCTTTGCAATCTTGCTAACAATTTTGCTCTGGCTGTTGTTAATGGGAAGAAGTCAGAGGAAAATGGCAGATTGCCACTCTTCCCTACAGCAATGTCTCTTGGTGCATTTTACCCTGCCAGTAAAGTAGTCTGATATTATTCCTGGACGGTGTTTGCAGTGCACAGGATACAGTTCAAGTTCATACAACTGAATATTTAAAAAGACATTCAAAAGAAATGTACCTGCAGAAAGCATAGAAGACCAGGAAATTACCCAGAGTTCCTGTAATCCCCACTATAAGAATGACAACTCCAATTGTATAATGGGCATGATCTGGGACATCCACTGTGGGAAAGGCACGAGGAACATCTTGCACTGTCATCTTCTGTGGAGCAAATAAGAGGTCATAGGTATGCCAAACTTTTCTGAATAAGCTGGCATGTGCTTCTCTAGAAGGGAAAATGGTCAAGAATACAAAAAGGCAACAAACAAAAAAAGTCAGAGTAAATTCAAATTCCATTTATTGTTGATCATCTTTGGGGGATAAATATGTCATCATCAGTGCAAAGGGCAGCTTGTATGCTTACTGTAGATTTAGAATTTTGGTGAAGAAAAGCAACCTAGTCTCTCTCAAAAGAAAAATAAGGATATAGAGGAGAAAAAGAGACAGGAAGGGACCTGTTTCATTGCATCTGATTTCAGTATCTGATAATGCAGTGTTTAACAACAAGTAAGCTTCCTATAGGTTTAATTTCAGGGAAGTTTCTGTACCTGTGAAGTAAAATTTCAGTTGTCCTCTGATATCATGGGTTAGACTTCTCTAACTAAGTAGAAATGTTCTATGGTTAAATAGGCATTTACTCCTATATCAGTATGGCCACTTCATTATTCCCACTGAGAGATGCTGAATTTTGAGTTGCCCTCAAGAGCTGATTACCAAAAGCCTGGCAGCTTGAACAAGAGTCTTTTGGGAACTAAATTAAGGATCAGAAAAACTAAACCACAAATCCTTTATACCTTACGCCTGGTTTCTACGCCCGTTCTGGTCTGCCTGAATAAAGGTATTTTGCTTTCTGTGAAGTATTTCATAAACCACTTGATTGAAGCATTTGTGTCTTAATCAGCTAATAACTCACAACAAAATTCATTAGCCAAGTCTGAAGATTGCAGTATTGGAAATGGGTATTTCCGACAATAGAGGAGGACACTACTTCTGAATACATCTGTGAGGTTGGGCTGAGGTTATTACAGGCAGGGTGTATTTAAAACCAATGTGCCAGTAGCAAGAGGTGAACCCCAGGAGTGCCTGGAATTCTGGATGAGATTACTTTGTGTGCTGAAGATCTGCCCACAGCAGTCCTCAACCACCAGAGTGCATTCCCTGGGTTTCTATGTTAGCAGCAATGAAATGCTGGACAAATACTCTGATCTTAGAGAAAGAAAATGTAGTTCTGGCTGTTATTGTAATTGGAGCAAAATGTTAAGTTTGATACACTGAATGACAGTATCACAGCATCTATGGTTCAGGTTCCTGCAGCAAAGTGCAAGTTGCCATAACACCATTAACATCAATGGGCATCTTGCCCAGCTAGAAATTGCTGTGCTCAACACATTGCCAGTAAACTAACAAAAATAATCCCATACTAATAGCAAGTGGATAGGGAGAGTCTGAGATAAAACTCTTTCAAGTAAATGAGATCAGGTGTTCTTTGGTTTGGGTTGGTTTTATTTCTTCTTAGTCTTGTGGCTAGAACATTTTTAAACACTTGATCTGCAAAGAGTTAATTATGATTATTAGTGGAATGGAGATTTCTGATGGTTTTTCCCTGTAGCTATCCATTTAATCAGAACTGGATCAGTATAACAGAAGTGAAGCAACTAAAGGAACTTGTTTTGGCTGTGAAGAACAGATTAAAGTGGCTTGAATTTGAATAAAATTTGTGGAGCACTAAGGACAAGGAAAAATTTGAAAGATAAATATAAATACATGGAGAAATCACTAGAGAGGCAAGGTTAGTTAAGGGAAAGTAGAAGCCTTTAAAATTACTTACTCATTAATGAAACAAGTTCATAGTCAATAAAAATGTCAAGAGTGAGAAAAAATAAAGGAATAATATTTACACTGGAGCAGTGTGCTAGGGCATAAATTATAAAACTACATATATAATCAGGAGAAGGTGTATGGTAAAATGAATAAATTAGCATTTTAGTGGACTTTCTGTAGGCCTTGGATTTTTACCAGAGGATACAACTCAGATGTTCTCCAAGAGATAAAAATCAATTATTTAAAAAGAGTTTCACTATTTTAATTGGAAATACAATTATTATTCTTTACATCAAAGAAAGGTACTAGTTGATCAAGAAGGCATTAGATCAGGCCTAAGCACTTCAAATACATCACTAAGTTGCATATATACACACAGCTTCCTTAGTAGAAGACAAAAATATGTGTCAGTATCAAGTTCAGCCCTTTGTCTTCTGCGGGCATCAAAAGAAAGGACAGGGAGAAAAAGATAGTGCTTGAAAAATTCAGGTCAGCAGGATAATCAAGAAATCAGATAATTCCCAAAGCCTTTCTCTATTTAGTTTCTCCAGTGCATTAGCCCTGTTTATTCTGTCTTCTATTATCATCACAGAGTACAAATACTTGGTTGGCAGGGGAGAATAAAAATCCCCCTGTTGCAATCCATATTGTAGCACTTGTCCTTTGAGAATACTGCAAACAACTATTTCAATTGCAGTGATAATACACAGCAGTGTTGCCTTGCATGTTTTCTGTTCATCCTTCTTTCTATAAACACCTCATAATAAAGATATTTGGACTGGAACTGGCACTATATAACATTTTGTTAGCAATAAGGGCAGTGGCATTGAGGGCACTCTCAGCAGCTTTGCTGGTGACACCCAGCTGTGTGGTGCAGTCAACATGCTGGAGGGAAGAGATTCCGTCCTGGACAGCTTGAGAGGTGGGACCATGCAGACCTTATGAAGTTCAACAAGGCCACATATAAGGTCCTCCATGTGGATCAGGACAATCCCAAACACAAATATAGACTGGGTGAAAAAGGGGTTGGGAGCAGCCCTAGGGAGAGGGTCTTGGGGGTGTCCATAGGATCATAGAATGGTTTAGATTAGAAGAGACCTTAAAGATCCTCTAGTTCCAACCCCCTGCCATAGGCAGGGACACCTTCCATTATCCCAGGTTACTCAGAGCCCCATCCAGCCTGGCCTTGAACACTCCCAGGGATGGGGCATCCACAGCTTCTCTAGAAAGCGTGTTCCAGAGCCTCACATCCTCACAGTAAGGAATTTCTTCCTAATATCTAATCTAAACCTACCCTCTTTCAGTTTGAACACATTACTCCTTGTCCTACCACTATGTTCTTGTAAAATTTTCTTGTAGTCTCTTTAGGTACTGGAAGGCTGTTCTAAGGTCTCATCAAAGCTTACTCTTCCCCAGCTCAACAAACCCAACTCTCTCAACCTTTAGTCAAGTTTAAAAGCAGGTTTTATAACTTTGTTTGTCTTCTGCTAGAGCTGTGTAAGAATTTATGTTTTTAATCTCTGGAAGGCATATAATTTATTATTTATTTACACCTTAGTTTTGCAGAAACAATTTGAGAAGTGTCAGACAATCATGCCTGATGAAACACCAGCCACCTTTAGCCAGGACTGGGCATTTCAGAGATACCAAATATGCATAATGAACGGTGATGTGGGAGTTTAATTTTAAGAAGAGTCTTAGTAATTGGTTTGTATCCCAAAACAGCATTATTATCCATTGGAAAGGAAAATCTTAGTCCTCCATAAATTTTAATCCTCCACATATAGGTGTAATCCTTTGCTAAATCCTACTCTGCCATTTGCCTCAATAGATGCAGAGTCAAAAAGTTATGGAGTTGCTCCGTGTCAGTGTGTTTCTTTCCAGCAGTTTAAGTGTGTCCTTGTGGAAGCACTAGAGTAGAGGGAAGCAGGTAGGTTTAATGAAGTTTGCCTTCTTAAAATGCTCACTGTTTTCCCTAAAGGAATATTTGTCTACTGCCTACAACAGCTAAACAACTAAAACAGAACTGTGTTTTCAGTTGTCTTGCAGTAGTAAACTTGCCTGAGACTTACAAACTTGAGATGCTTTCTGGGAGTTTGAAGAAAAGCAAATGTTTTAAAGATAAATATGTCTAAATCCTTGCTGCAGCACAATATGGAGCCTCATTATTCTATATTTACTACTTGCTGCCACAGCTGCTTGCAAGGGAGGCAGAATTCTTCATTGAGGGACAATCTGAGGAACCAGCTTGCTTCTTTGGGATGAGACAAAGGCTTGGTGCATGCAGAGAAAGGGAGTAAAAATGAAACAGCCACAGGGCAGATTCATTAAGGCTCATAGGGCAGAATTTGTAGTTCACTATGAAGTTTGTCAAGACCCTCCAAGACACTAATCTGAGGAGAGTTGAAAGGATAAAGAAACTCCTTTGCAATCCAAACCAAAATCACAATTCCTAAATGATTTGTCCAGGTAACAAGGAAATCTAGACTGGATATTAAACCCAGGAATATTTGATGCCTGTGTCTGTTTTGTCTTGGGAATCCATTTATCATTGTTTCCTAAAGAGAATTTTTTCTAAATAGTTACTTCATAATTGATTAAATAAAAAAAACCCCAAATGAACCAAACCAGCTAACCTCTGAATAAATTCTAGTTGAAGAATACAATTTTTGAAAGTCCAACACACGTCCCCATAGCATGAGGAAGGTATTTGTGTACAAGTGATAAAACGACAACCTCTGAAGAATAGAATTCAGCTATTACTGAGAAAAACAGCTCTTCTTTTTCAGAGTGAGTAAATAAAATCATATCACTTAATTACCTTTCACTTGGAGATGTTTATTTCTGAAGTCCTACTAAAGGTAACAGTGATGAATGTAGAAACAAGGCCATGCAAGCAAATACTCATAGTAAATATAAATCATATCTGATATTGGCCACTCCTCACAGTCTCACAATGGCAAGAGTAAAAGATCAAGTTTAGTTATAGCTACAGGGAAAGAAGAAATCCTTCTAAGGTCATTTGGGCATTTGAACATATTTCAGTGCTGATTCTGATTGATTGATTGATTGATTGATTGAGCTGTATGACATCGATTCCAAAGCCAGGAGCAGAAAAAACTGTCAAAGACATTTTTTCAGCTACTCTGTCTGAACATGGCAGAAGAATTGTATCTAATTTGGTGTAAAGACAACAAAAGGGGAAAGAAAATAGGGCGTTCTATGTAGTTGCTTTTATGAATTCATCTGACTTCAAACTGTAGGCACTGGTTTTGCAGGAAGAATGTTAGAATAGAATAGAGACCAGTTACAAAACATTGCAAGTTTTGGCAGTCCAGTGTGAACTTTGGTAGTGTAATAAGTTTCTTTGTTCTTAATTTTCCTACAAATGCAGGTAAGGAAGCCACTTATTTACACAGTATGACTTGCACAACCAATGATAGTGTTAGGCCTTTTACATTAAACAAATTACATAGTTTAGAAAAATTACCTGACCAGAAACACTGTAATTTCCTGGGGTTCCTTGTGTGATATTTGTACTGCCTACCTACAACAGGCCTCAAACAACTGATGGCACTTATTTTCCTTTACAGATCCTTGCTCTGATTTCTGAGCTTGCCTCTGTGGCCACTTGCTCTGTTATAACAGGCAGCACAGAGAGGAGTGTAATCCCCCCTCAATTATGGTTTCAGCAGGGTGACGCTAACTGCTAAGCCCTCTTTCCAGTAGACAGCAGGGCTTTCCATAGATGATGCTTGTCCTGTTGAGCAATTTGGATAGCAGATTTTGTATCCTATCTTTGGATTTAATCTCAGCCACAAGCAGTACACACTGCTTTCACTCCTGAAACTCTCTTAAGCCAGTCTTTTTGTCAAGTTAAAATGCAAAATTTTGGCAGTGCAGACACTTGACCTAGGGAGAGGAAAGGGACAACTAATTAGATCTTTCAGCAGAATATGGAAAAGATAAATTTTTAATTTTCCTGTGTAAATCGCTGTGTCCCCAGAATCCTTTTCCATTTTTTCCATGCACTCTCCAGTCCCTTTTCTCCCTCCCTGCTACATTCTGCTATCCTTTTTCACATGTTATCCATCTAATTTAGTTTTATCAGTGCCTTAGCTCAGGACACTTCTTTATTTATTTTTTGGTAATATACTGCAGATATACAGGTTTTATTAAATAATAGATTTTAAGCACTTTAAAAATTACATTGGTTCATGTTTTCATTATAAACTTTTAAACATACTTTTTTAAAAACAGCACATGAACAAAACGTGTAGTCCTAGTAATATTCTGAGTGACAAAGCCAGGATGAGGACTTCTGAACTCTTTTGGTTCAAGTTTGTGGAGTGGGATGGAGGAAATTTTTAGCAAACCGAAAAAATTTCATCCTGAAGTGTCATCACAAGAGATTCTCACTTTCACACTTCCAAGGAAAATGTCTTTCTCTTTAGTATATAAAAACTCAGAAAGAGCTTTGAGAGGACTTACCTGAGAAAACCTTCCAAACAAGTTTCTTGGGTAACTGCACATAACAACTCTTTTAACGTTTACATAAGCACTCCACTGCATTATTACAGAAATTATGGGGATTTCCGCCCTGAATAACAACACAAGAGAGCATTGTGTTTGAACTGCTAAACAGCAGTTTAACATACAAGACCATCTTGTTTTGATAGTTTGCAACATATTTGATGCACTTTACCTTTAGACATTCCTGCCTGTTTTCTGCCCATGCAACTCTGCTGAAAAACAGGTCGTACAGCCCTTTCTGCATTAAATAAATAGTTAAAGGAATGAAAAGAAGTTTTAAAAGTTTTTGTTACGTCATTCATTATTGCATTGCAGCATTAAATGTGTACATGCTCCTTAACTATCCATTTACAGTCCCATAAATGCCAGCCTTGCCAGAAATGTATATGCTGAGCTTTAAGTAACAGAAAACACTTACTGTTGGAGCTCTAAGAGGCAGATCCATCGGTGTGTAGGCATTGGATTCCGAGTCATTCCATGCATTGAAGGACTCCACAGTTTTGGTGCTCTTGGTGTCCTCGGAGGAACAAAAGATCCCCTTCTGAGTGGGCTAATTATTCAGATGAACAAAATCTAAGCAAAAACCAAGAAAGAAGAGCTGTCCTCTGGATTTAAATAAGCCACTTTACCTTTGTGTTTGTGAAGCAGGTTGTTAGATTCTTTGGAATGGTGTGAGATCCAGTGCAGAGTTTCTCACTAGAGCTTCAGATTGCTTCAGTCCATCATCAGCTTAGCAAAGGGCAGCAGCAGCGGCTTCCATTTAAATACAGGAGAGGGCAGAGTCCGCACATGCCCAGTTCACAGCTTGTTCCATCCTGATTCCTGCTTTAATGACAGCATAAAACTGATGCTCACTTAAAAGTGCTGGTATCTGTTTTTTGCCTTTGACCAATGTATGTCTGAATTTTAATGCTATTCCCACACTATGTCTATGAAGACAGAGAAGTTAAAAGGTGGAGTTTACTCTGTCTTTAATATAGTTATTTTTTATCATATTGGTGAGTTAGTTTTTTGTAGTCTGTGTTTAAAGAAGATGCATGTGTACAGTTCTGCTGAAGTTGTCAGAAGTCAAAGAGATTCTGATATTTAACAATGTGGTTGTATGCACTTCTGTCTTATAGAATTTAGGTCATGGTTGTTTGTTGGTCTACTTCTAAAAATAAACAAAACATAGGGATAAAACCTGACATCATCCTTTTCTGCTCTTTAGTTAAAAAACCAAACCAAACAAAAATCCCTAAACAACTACCTTAGGCAGAAAACAGCAAATATCCATCTATTTCAAGGGCTGCCTGCTTTCTTTTCAGTTGTGTTTAGGTAAAGTACGCACAGATTCTCATTCACAAAATCTGGCTTTACATTCCACTGTGCAAAGACAGATTAATTGCTGTATTCCCAGTTGAAGGCCCATTACTGTTGTAAAGTGAGGTTTAATTGCAACAGAGAATTAGGCACAGTGTGTGAAAAAGCTTTTCTAGCAGATATTGCAGGCTGAGCATCAGAGTTTAGGCCTTCCATCCACTGTCAAAATGACCCTGATGCAGGCTATTAGCTTCACTGCAGTTGGTATTAAAAATAGATGCTGTGAACTGTTACTGGAAAGCCATTGTGAGAAGTCTGTGTTAGTAATGGTGGGAATTGCATTCCCCCAGCTCTGCACTCATACCTTTTGTTAAGTGAACACCTGCAGTACCTAATCATAAACTGAAGGGTTGCATTTCTTTGTATGAATGGGAGCTGTGCCTCAAATGGAAGGCACTCACCTATATGTTGTAGTTTCCCTCGGCAGTGATCGAAGGAGGGAAGTGATCCTTGTTGTCAGCAGGCCACTGAACATTAGTCAGCAGAGACACTGCTTAAACTCTACAGGCCCTCAAACCATGACACCCTAAGAGTAATGATTAGCAGGCCTATTATGAAAGGCAGAGAGATTTCATCAAGTGTCCCTGTCTTGCAGTGTTGGTAGATGCAACCAAGCCAGATTTAAACCAGCTGTGGCAGAACTGCACCCAGAAGTGGCTGATCCATTGACAAGTTCACCTTTGCCAATGTCTGAGATTCTATAGTCACTTTGTAGAGTGTGTTCTTCCCTTCTCTTTGTGTCGCATCAGACACATGAATATCAGGGCAATAGTGGATGTGACATTAATGTACAAAATTCAAAAGACATTGATGTGAACTCCAAATTCATGCCTCTGCATACACAGTGCTTGCACTGTAAGGATGCTGCAGCAAGCAATGGTGGTGGACATTTTGGGGACCAGGACCTTTTTGGAAGATAATTTTGCATTTTACTACTAAATAGTGGGGAGATGTCATTACAGAAAGCCACAATGTGAAACTGGCAAAGGCTCATACTACCTTCAAATGAAGCTTACCAAGGAGTAGAGCAGAAAGTACAGAAATGATTGACATGCAGAGGAATGAGACAATGGGAGGTCTCCCATGTGTGAGCTCTGTACTCAAAGGAGTTGCACACAGTTAGATCCTGATCTTGTCAAACAGATAAGACATGAAGTTTGAGACATACAGTCTTCAAGACAAGCATAAATACTAGATTAGCTGTGATATTTGACGTGCTCACTTTCTTTGCTTAGATCCTTTTAGTTTTCTGCTGCATATCTTAGTTTTGGACAATGCCAACACTCAATCTGTTTACAAACAGCTTGTACATAAAGTTCTCCTTTTCCCTGGGTCACAGATGACATTTTCTTCCTTCTTACTCCTCTCAACAAGAAGTCAATGCACTGAAAATATTTCATTTCCAGTTAGCCTGGAAGCATTGACTTTTTTGGCATTTTTAGGGGAGCCTGTAATATGTTTGGCAGAGTAATCAAATCACAGAATAAATATACATTTTTTTAAAGTAAATTAGACATTATAGAAACTGTCTTCCTGCTTCATTAGATTTGGTGTTGATATACACACCTTTGCAGAGAGATTACTTTAATTAGTTCAGCAGTCCTGAGAGCATATTATGAAAGAATATTCAGTGTAAAGGTCAGAAAGGAAGTTTTTCCACTGGGAAGCAAATACTAGTCAAAGAGGACTACTCATTTGGTATTCTTCCTTAGCCTTAGGACTCTGCTTCTGTGAATCCTAGGCACTTGCAAGCTAGGGAGATTATTTCTGAAAATTGGACCCTAACACTCATATTTATGGCCATTGGAGATGTTCTCATATGATGGTAGTTGTGTGATCCTTTATTATGGCCAGTTGCTAGAGGCAATTCACCTGCCCTGTTTTATGTATGATGACTCAGCTTCCATGGAAGGAGAGGAATCATCCTAGAACTGTACAAGGTGTGAAGTATGAGACACCTCATTCTCTGTCCCTAGGGCTTGGGGGGTCAGACAGAGACATGCAACAAGTCACTCACAAAACTTTTTTCTCTCAGGTTTTCCTTGCTTTATATACAGTGTTAAACCAGAGAGAACATTTCTAAGTATTCTGTTGAGCAATAATTGCTTTTCTTTATAGTTAAGGCTATTTCACTTGAAGTTATCAGAACATTAGATTTGTGGATCAGAAGGGAAATTTGGCTTCTCTCTCTCTCTTTCCCTTCTATATTCTCTACCAAAAGCTTGCCTCTGTTGTATTCCTGGGAAGCCTGATGGAGAAATATCAGTTTATGACCCCAGGAACTTTCCAAAGGCATCAGCTCATTCTAAAGCTTTCAAACATTTCTGCCACAAGTTCTGTGTGTGAAACATGCAGAAAGTTCATCTGGCTTACATCCCAGGTCTGAATTTCCCTCCAGTAACTTCTAGAGAAAGGAAAACCTGCCTAGCATTAATCTCCCAGAATTCTCCCATTGAACTATGGTGAGAAAAGCCTTCCCACCTTGAGAGTCCTGCCTTCATCTGGATGCCAGCTGCCTCCAAGTGACCAAGTGACTCCATCCCTCCCCCTCTTCAGCAGGATGAGGAGGAAAGGAGAAAATAAGATGGAAAAAAACCTGTGGCTCAAGATAATGGCAGTTTAATAAAACAAAAGCAAAGGCTGTGTATGGAAGCAGAGGAGAAGAAAATACTTACTCTCTACTTCCCATCAGCAGCAGTTGGCCAGCCAATTCCTGGGAAGCAGGGCTTCAGTAGGCACAGCAGTTATCACAGAAGACAAACATTGTAATAACAGATGCCCCCCACCTCCCTCTTTTTCTTAGCTTTTATTGCTAAGCAGACATCACAATGACATGGAATATTCCTTTGGTCAGCTGGATCTGCTGTCCTGGCTGTGGCCCCTGCCAAGATTTTCCCACCTCCAGCCCACAGGCAAGGGGGGAATGGTGAAGACAGAGTTGCTGCAGTGCCAGAGCCAAAACACTGGGTATGAACAGCACCTTTCTAGGTAGCAACACAGCACAGCTCAGGGAGGAAAATGAGCTCCAGCTCAGCCAGACCTGAGGCAACCTCTTGCTGCTGATAATTTACTTCTGTTCGCAATTTTGTTATAAATTACAAGCAAAAATAGCAGAAAGACCACAGACTCTGGGACCCTTCCAGGAAACTAAGAAAATTGTCTAGCAGAAAAAGGGAAAGATAATGCCTCAATAAAATTTAATTGAAGTCTAAATGAGTATAAGATTTCTTTCACAATGATGTGAGAAGAACTCATTGTCCTCTTCTTTGGCTGGGAGCTGTGGGTGGAATTAGGTGTTAGCTCATCTACAGGAATACAGAATGCACTGCAAGAACAGGTAATCTGCTGCCTACAAGATAAACAGACTGCTTTTGGGAAGTGTCAGGAGAGTTAAAAGACCAGGGGCATGGTCAGCTAGGTGTTAATGACTTTGCAACACCTTTACAAGGCTCACCTGGGCTTCTTTAAACTTTCTGAAAGATCACCTAGGCTTCCAAGGCCAGCATAAGGAAAGAGGAACAGACTACTCAGAAATAGGAAAGTAAAGTCCCACTTGGCTTTGAGTGTAGACACAGGTCTGGGATTTGAGTTACCACAAAGAAGGCATGCACAAAACAAAGGTGTTTGGTATTGCTAGTAAGTTGAGTGATTTTATTTTTATTTTTTATTTTTATTTTATTGTAATGTAGGAATGATAGTGACAATTCCTGAAAACATCTTGGGGAAGACAATTCTCACTGCTCAAAACATGCTCTGCTTGCCCTCTAGATATGCTAGATAATCATATAAGTGATGGGATAAAGGGAAGAACTATCAATTTTTCATTTGAGTGTCCACTCATTTACAGTATCTGCCTTTCAAAAGGCAAAATCACACTATAAAATCTGAGTCCACAGCAGCCTTCCCCACACAGCCTCCCCCTGTATAGTGTGAGCCCTGGGTATCTTGTTTGGTATTGCTTCTCAGTGCCTGCAACATCTGAAAACATGTTTATCTCACAAGCATTTTTAGGGCCCTATTTTTGTACTGGTACCTGCAACAAATACATCTCCTTAGATATGCAGGTGAAAACTGGTTGCTTGTTTTACACAAAACTCTGGTTTCAACCATCTGTGTTCTTTTTGCCTTTTAACAGCTAAGATCTGTCAGAGGGGAGCTCTCTCACTTCTTAGCTGCTTTCAGAGAGTGCACTGCAATTTTGGCACCCCAAATAACAAGGCAGGGAGAGAGTTGTATAATACATATCTTCTGTGTACTCTGTTAATTATAAAAATTAAATGTAGTTCGTCATGCCTGCAGCAACTTGGCAAGGGGACAGGAGGTAAGAAGACCCTTCGTAAATAAAATTGTTAAACTGAAAACGAAGTTCTGTATGGCCTTTAGTGAGAGCATACTCTTGGGACTCCTCAAAAATCAATAGATAAAATAGAAAACAGTAAATCAAATGAATATGGTTTCTATTGTGCTGTGGAAGTGAATAATTCACCTTATGGGTAGTTCTAATTTTGTAGGGTAGCCAAGATCTGTAGTGAACAGCAAAGGCACAAACTGTAGGGTGCAGCCAGCAGGCGCTAACACTGGGCTGTTTAGCCCCACAGCAGGAGAGGAAGGAGGGCCAAGTACAGAAGGGCCAGACCAGAAAGGATGGCTTAGAAAAGTCCCTTCAAACACAAGTTTTTTTCTAGTACTTAGCAAAAACAAAATCTTTTCCACTGAGATGAAAAGATTCCATTAGTGGTCTCTCCAAAAGTCTGAATGTAGCCCTGTAAATGGCATTAGGCTGCAAGTCTATGGCAAGGCACAATCCAGCAGCTTCTCTGCCTGAGTTTCCCCAACTGTTCTTCCAGCTTACTCTGGGGGTTTATGGCTTCAAGGCCAGCTAACTTGACAAGGTCAGCCCACATCTGTCCCTCTTGCCCTTCCTCACAGGATGTGAACACAAAGTAGTTGCACACAGAGCTCTCAAGACCAGCCAAGTTGGATTTGCAGTGCCTCCAAAAAAAAGCCTCTTAACCCTGATTTGTGGAGTGAGCTCTCAGATTCATTTTTCCCTGTCTCCTATAGCTTAACCTCTTTGCAAAGCCTACCCTTCTCCAAGGAACTCTGGTTAGCCAAACTCTTTTCAAACAATTTCAGCTGGAAGCTTCCCTACTTCTAGTTCCCAAATAAGAGCTCTCACCTTCTCACAGGTGTGAGCTAAAGCCAATTGTGCTGGTGCAGCTTAGTGCCTACTGTTGGCAAGGAGAAATCATATTTAAAAAACAATTGAAAAGTTGCTGTATCATTGCAGAAAAAATGTCCCATCTTTTTGGCAATAATTAGATATAAAACTTAACTAAAACTTCCCTTCTTATTCTCTTGCCGTTAATAAACCACGTCTGTCACAGACAAGTCAGTCTACAGTAGGCTGAAGTGTGGAATCAGATCAGCATATGGTGGTCTCAAAGCTGCTTTTTAATTTTTGCTGAAAGCAGGCATTATGAAAGAGATACAGCAGAATTGTGTGTTTCCCAGCTAATTATTCCCATCAACAAGAGGAGGATTATTGACAAAGGAGTGAGAAATAAAATTGCAGAGAAATTGTATCAAACATTTTCCCCCTACTGAAATGCTGACTGCCACTAGAAGAGCACACAGTGGCCAGTGGCAGACAGCAGTGCCAGGATTTGGTCAGCACTGGCAGACAGCTTGTACTGCTTACAGGAAGTAGTACTCATACTGTTTGTTTTTTGATTGTTGTTTTTTTACTGCAATCTGCTTATGTGGTACTTCTGAAATACACACAACTCAGTGACTTGAGCCTCTCGTGGGAGGGGCTGCAGATATATCTTGCCAGATAAGACAGAGGACAGTAATGGAGAAAGACGGATCTCTGATGAATAGACTAAGGAATGACAAACAGTATGAAGCAATTTTTACCCACACACAGCAATCAAAATGCAAACCTCAGATATTTGAGAAATAATAGTTTATGATAACCAGTGGGTAAACAAAGTGTGGTGTCACTTGGTATTAAAGAGTTATATTTCTCCTTAGAAAATAGCACTATTGTCCACAAATTATCTGCAGAGAATACATTTGCTGCCCTGATGGCTATATAATTACTTTTTTCTGCCACACACATCTTGTCTTACAACATCTCTGTGAAGGAAATCTTACAGATTCAAGAAATACCATCAGTGGTTACGTAGGTGAAAAAAAGCAAGCCACAATTGTCAAGCCACTGGTGGGAGAAAATTCTATTGGTGCACTAATAAGGAGGCATCTGAAGTCTCAGCAACTCCCAACCATTGCAGATGCCCTGTTTTGTTGTTATAGACTGCAACTGTGCCCAGTGCTTTCAGAAACTGGAGCAGGATGAGAAGGAAGAAACAGACAACTCACTAACATCACTGAATTTTCAAAACCTTGTATTTGAATTGTTTCTGAAAAGAGCCTGATGAACAAGCGAAAATTAAAATTGCCAGAGAATATTTTAGCTGAGTCTGTAATAGATTTCAGTGTCCTACACAAGACAAATAGGCCAGCAGTGGCCTGCACCAAATTCTGCTTCAGCTGCAACAGTGTTCAAGATTTGGGCAGGATTCTGTAATGGCCACTGAGAACAGAGACATTATGAGGAGTTTGTCCTAGTTGCAACTTGAAACTCTTCACACAAAGTCTGAAATCAAACAGACCTAATGCTTAAGCTAGAGCAGAATCCAGTGCAGATGTACTATCAGAGGCTCTCAGTGTACAGAAGTGTTAAGCCACATGTCTTTCTTTATAAACTCTTCTACTAGGGCTGTCATCCTGCCTGTTTATCACCATGGACTCTGATTTCCCAAGTATCCAACACGAGGCCTCAAAATGAACACATTCTTCTTTGTTTAGCTCTGTAGTGTGGCCTTTATTAATACCTACTATGCTAAATACCTCCTCTGGATCCTCAATGACTTCTGTTTCAGTTGCTATGACATCCTTTTACTCCAGCCTTAATTAATGGAGAGTACAGGACAGTTATCACAAGTTTGCAGACAGGATGCAAATGTGCAAGTGAGACTGTGTTCAGCTTAGTCTAAGTCCTTTCCATTTTGATCCTATGTTCTCCCAGCTCCTTTCTTTAACTGTTGTTGCCCTGCATCCCCTTCTTTGACAACCCTCCACCCTTCTTTTCTTTGAAATCAGATATATATTCTGGTTTTCACTCTGAAAAGCCTTGATAGATTCTCTGTCTTCAGCTTAGCTATCATCTTTCAGACAGCTCTGGCTTGCCAGCTCTCTCATCCTGACAGCCAGTGATGCCCATTTCCATCATTCCCTGAACACAGTCTCCACCATGCATGATTTGCTTGTATCCATGCAGTTCTGCATTCTGGTGGCAGTGGCAGCAAGAGACATTGACAATAGCTGGGCACGTTGACATCACAGACCTATAATGTCTGATTTTATCTCCCCCTTGCCTGCCAGTACACCTCCATTTGTTGTCTCCTTGTACTTTGATAACAAGCTCTTTGGAACAGAGACTTTTTATTATATGCTGGGATTGTGTTCTGACTTGCCTAACACTTGTAAATATTAGAGCAAAGCAAATGTAGTAGGACTTCCATTTTCTGGTAATGCCATGAATTAGCTTAACAAATATACTCTAATTTTTTTGGTGAACTTGTGAATAATTCAGTATGACTACAAGAAAATGTCAGTGTTCTGTTTTAATAAAAACATGGACAGCTGAAAATGGTTTTCAGAGTTTAAAAAGCAAGAGTAAGCCTTCTGAATAAACACACATCTCAAAATCAAACCTGTATGAAGTGATAAAGACTGGCACCAATCCTCGGAAAGTCAAACTGCAGTTTCTTTCTTTAGTTTTAGGATTCTGCCTACTCCCTTCAGAGCTGGTATTCCTGCTCATGACTTGCAGATGATGTTGCAAACCACAAAAACATAATTGGGTGATCATTTTGCTGCACAGCAGACAAACAGACAAACATATAATCTCTACTTACTGTAAAAAAAATAACTGAAATAATACCCTAAAATTTATATATATGATTGGGAAAGCTGAGCACTGCACTCTTTCAGATGGCTACAAACATGCTTGAAAAAAAGAAAACACATTAACAACGTATAGACTTGAATATGGGCTTGAGTCCTCAGGATACTTGAGTGACTTTGCACACCACCATACAGTTTCCTTCTCGTATAAACTGAAAGTTAAGGATGTCACCAGTGACTGACCTGTCCCTGTGTAATAAACAAGTGGATTCATGAAGAGGAATATCAGATTGAGACAGGCCTTATCTCAATTCCGAGTGAATGACTCAGCTACTTCTTTTCCTAGGGAGAGAAAATAATGTGCTCTTTTCTAAGCAGTGTTTCAGTAATAAGACTTAAGACAATAGAACACCTCAACAAAAAATGGACATTTAAGAGGCATTTCTCTTCTCGTTCCCCCCACCAAAACAAAACTATGCAGCCTTTGCCCTTAACACGCGTATATTTTACTAAACAAATGCATTGCTGCTGCTTTTGACTCAAGAGGTGAAAATGCTACTTTTTTAGTGTTCATTTATACTAACTAATAGGGAGAAGACATAAACAGAAATACAGTCACTTCTATCTTCACAAATTTAAATGAAGCTCAAATATCCTAACCACACAATCAGGACAAACTTTTGCTATTATATTTCTGACCATTGACATAATTAAAATCCCACAGAGTCTCTTCGTTTTCAAATTCATTGACTTGTGGCACAATCTTTCTTGGATTTCTTTTAGAGTGAGAGAGCATGGCTGTTCATCTCTCAGTTCAGAGAGAAACATCCTTGGGCAACAATCGAACTTGTTACAATCATTAGACAACTGCAGAGATGTCAGTCTGCTCTGGTATACTGCAAACAGCAAGACAACAGTGATAATGGTTGGTTACTCCATGAACAAAAAAACCTCATGGCAGCATCGTTAAGTTCAATACCAAAGAAACTCAGACCTATTTTCTGAGCATAAAGAGTAGAGTATGAGAATGGCCATTCGGAGTCAGTCCAAAGGTGTGTCAAACCCCACATCCAGTGACTGAAAGCAACATGCCAGGAAAGAGTGCAACAATATGGAGAGATTTCCCTAAAATACTCTTTTAGCCTCAAACAGCATGCAGCTCAACATATCTGTGCTTCTCAACCCATATTTCAGTGATCTAACTCAAACATTGATAGGGCTTTTGTGAGTTTGTAAAAGGATTCAGGATGTAGGTAGGAATGTCATTTCAAACTGTCAGTGTAAAAGTCTGGGAAAAGAAAGGCTGCAGTCTGAACAATGAAGTTATTTTGGTTCAAGCTAAATTGCTCTTTAGCTTGAGCACAAGCACAGAAATCAGAAAGCTAACACAGCTTTTCTTGGAAAGCTTTGTGTAATTTAAAACACAGTCATTCTACAAAACCAGTTTTCAGCTCAGGAACTCTTCATGGTATGCAAGTGCATTTCAAAAGAGTTGCCAGAATGAACCATCTGAGACCCAAGCTCCCTTTCCTTCATTTCTTCTAATTATCGGAAGAGAAATTATTCCTCTTAAAATTAATTCTTGATTTACAAATTTTAATGAAACATTTTAATTTTTTTTAATATTCCAGATAGTCTTATTAAAAGCTCAGCTTTTCAAGGTTTGATGATCAGAACTGAGATTCACATTCCAGGGAAGTGCTTGCAACTGAAGCACCCAGACTACCTGAAGACTTGGGAACATGGTTTTTGTATAAGAGTTAGGCCTAAGAATGGAGAGGCTGGATAGAACTAAAAATCTAACACAGTATAAACAGTCACTGGGAATAGTTTCTAATTGCTGCTGTTTCTCATGCTTTTATGGTGCTTCTGAATTTCATACCTTTGCTTATTGACATTACAGCAGTAAAAGACTCGTCATGATTCACTGACCATAGAAAAATAATGAAGGGGAGACTTTAGAGAGACTATTTTTCATTCTCCAACTATTCCACTGGGACCAGGCTCTTAATTTTTGGTAGTCAGCAGAGTTATGGATATATGAGAAACATCCACTCATAGAGAGATGAGTATTTTAGTCCTTTAATGATCATTTGTGCATGTGCATTTTGGAACACTGGTTCTGGAACTTGACCTATGTATTTATTGTGAGGTCAGTTGAGGTACTTTTCTGAAAATATGTATGTAGGAGTCAAAGATGCCAATGATCTTTTGTGCAGGGTATTTACCTAACTAAATTCTGAGGAACAATTTGCAATTTGCTTTCTTATAATTAGAATTGCATGAGGCAGAAGGTTGACACTGTTTAAATTCAGGATACAACTTATTTATTTACCAAAAGAAAGAAATTACTCAGCTTATTTAAATTAATTTAAATCTTTTTCCTTCACAGGAAGGAAAATTTTTTTAACCACCTGTGGAACTTTCTGCTCCACTTAATACAGGATGCTTCCCTCTGTCTCTTGCAGAAAAATAACAGAAATTAGGTGATAGGTCTAACAGAAAAACACCACCCAGACACATGAAACCAGGTACATTTAAAACTTCTGTAACTCTTATTTTACAATCACCTGCACTAACTTTTATATGAAAGTCCTAAGTCTTAATTTACACAGGCATGTGATGTTTGTGTTTCTGTCCCACAGCTGATGGAGGTGGTACATTCTAAAAAAAGAGCATTAACTTGACTGACTAAATCTCACAGACATTTGATAACCTGGTATTAAAGAAAGATTTCCCCAAATTTCCATTTAAGTACTTAAAACCCCCTAACTTTCAAATATGGTATAGATTATCAGTGCTGACAGCCAAATATGAAATCAAATTATTATAACTGTGAAACAAAAATAGTGAGGGACTTGTGATGAGCTTTATACTCTGTTAAAGAGTAAAATGTCTGTGATCTCCAGGGACATCAGCCATCAGACAGATGTAGAACAGTGTGTGGAAAACAGCCAAAGGTGCATGACTTGTGCTGAGCAGAGGTGCTGATGACTGAAGCTTAGGTATTCAACATATAAAGTAATTCAAAAGTGCAGACTAAATGATAGCTAGAACACCACACACAGTGTAATAAGTTACTAGTTAAAAAGATAACAGGAGACAAAGTTCATAGTCTTTGAATACAAGAGATTGGAGAGCTGCATCTGTGTTTATGGGGCTTGGTGAAAAATCCAAAGTGCACTGTATTGCCCTGGATGAATCGTGAGAAATCCAGCACCAAGTTATCCCATATACCTGGGCACTACAGAGAATCTGGAACGTGGGAGTGGTGGGATAAGGAGCTGCTTCAATGACCGAAGAGCCTGCACAGGGCCAGTGGCAGCCTGTGATCCCTGGGGAGCAGGTGCAGCCACAGGCAGAGTCAGGCTCTGGAAGGAACAGCTCACATGATATATCACCCTATTAACTTTGAAAAAAACACTGCTGCACGTGCATGAGTTTCCCATTTCTGTACTGCTTTATTATTTTCAAAGTTTAGGACAAATTCCTCTTACAGAGAAGGCAGATGTTAAGCACCGTTTAACTAAGTTATAGAAAAAAATATAAAAGGGACAGAAGAGAGCAGAGGAAAGGAAGGAGTCAGCACAGAACTGACCAAAGCAAGCAGTAAGATACCATTCATCTAACAGAGGTGCCAATCCTTTACTCTCTAGGAACAGAAATAAATCTACTTACAGCATTAATCAATAATGCCTGAAATCAATAATACATAGCAGACTAATGGAACTGAAAAGTCATTAGTGGTGTGGGAAGCTTACTAAAAGCAACCTGCATGAACATTGACATTAGCCCTAGTCAGGGAATGGACAATCTTGCGTGTGCAAAACCCAATATTATATCTTCAAGTGATATGAAAAGCAAATTCTGACCTTTTTTTCGCAAGAAAAGAACTGCCAAAATATATCTCTTGATAGGTCCCTTTCAATATTTTTTGCCTAAAGCTTCTAAACTAAAAATATCTTTGTTTCAAAAAGGTTATGAGAGGATAATCTAGGTTTTTTCAGGTTACATCAGTAAAAAATAACTAGTTGAACTGTCTTCTGGTAAGGTACAACAAGGAACTTTTTTGTAAAGCACTAACTAGCACAAGAAGTTAATAGGGGAAGCAGTGAAATACATGTGTGCCATGTTGCTATCTTCCCCTTCAGCTATGTGAAAAGCAAAATACTTTTATCTATTTCATCTAGAAGAAAAAGCTGTTCCATTACAGGAATGTTTTGTTGCAGATTTTTTCTTATTCTTTAGATAGAAAGAAAAGAGCTGCAAGGGCTGTTATAAGTCTAGTAAGTCAAATCAAATGTATCATGTATAAGGAATACTTACTGACATGAAAGATCTTACTAGTGGCTCTGACATAATATTTATTTATAAATAAGCATTATCGTACTTATCAACAGACTTTAAGGAAGTCTGTCACAGGAATCATCTTTTCAAAAAAGGAACTCCTCTTTCTCAGACAGGAACAGCCTTTGAATATCCAAAGTAGATGGAAAAGATCTCTTGCAGGTTTTGCTAACCAAAAGACTGATATTCCTAATAATGAATAGCAAGCACACAAAGAGAAAGAGGTATCCTTCTCATTGCCACCACCCACAAAGGAGGAAAACCAAAGACAGTTTTCTAGAAAAAATGAATTCTGAAATTCTTTATCAAATATTTTTTAAAGCAACCATTAGACATTTGAGACTTCCAAAATTTAATGCAAATGATCATGTTACTTCCCTCCTCATTCTAAAAATAAATTCTCATAATAAATTCAAGATTTATTAACTTCAGGCCCCACTACTAGTTTTCTTCCCTTGTTTTTATCCCTTTGGTCCTTTCTTTTTGTGCCTAGAAGTTGGCACTTCCTTGAAAGGCAAGTTAAAAACTAAACTATCTGGAAATAGCAAAATAGGTTAAATCACAGCAAATGCAAATTCTATTAATAAAAACATTTTCAAAAAACTGGGCAAGTTTCTAGATATAGATAAAAAGCTATAAAATAAGATTGCAGAAGGTCTGTAAGAACCAGGGTGATAATATAACTGGGATCACTTAACCTCTATCAAACCTAATAATGTTATAAAGCTTATGGTAACTGAAACTGAAGCATATGCTAAGTCATGTTGATTTTGATTTCATTTATGTGTGTGGTAGATTAAGGCATAAATAGTTTTAACATCCCTTTTGTTGTCCAGGAAAGTAAATATTAATATGCTCATTTCACTAATGAACATATAGCTTTGCTAAAAAAATTACACTGAAAAATTAAGAACATTCAATCCCTACAGGTCTGACCAGAGCCCACTGTGTTAAACTGAGGCACTCTCTGGTAAAAGCAAAACTCGGAGGTGAGTTCTCAGTCACCCTTGAACATGTGGCAAATCCCATAATGGTGGACATTGGAGGGGTTGGGTTCTGTCAGGAGTTTGTATAGGAAGAGAAGAATAACTTCATATAGTGTTGGACACACTGGTCTAGCAGTGCAGAAGATGTCATCCTAGGGGTTGGACTCCTGCTGGAAAGAAATTGAGTTTAAGTGGAAGAAATTAACAGCAAGATGGCCTCCTAATATTACACTCACTACTATTTAAATGGTGTTCTGTGAAAGCTTAATAGTTCAAGCACTAGTTAATTTACTCAACTTCTGCTGTTCTTGTTCCACTATAAATATTGTCTTAGTGATGAAATATTTTTGTCACCTCTTTCACCTTACTCTGTTCTTCTTATCCCAGTCTTTTCTTTTTCCTCTCACCCTTCATTCCTTTCCATTTTCCCAAGCTGCATATCTCATTCATTCTATTCTCTTACTTGACCTTTTTTTCATGTCACTATCTTTCAGTCTTTGAGGAAGAAAAGTTAGTTTTGTAGGAAAATGGAAAAGCACAAAAGAAAGCTCTTTTTTCTTAACAGGGCTACAGCCAACTAATGTGGGATTGTTATTGCTTGGAACAATTCTGAGTTTCACATCAGCCAGTCCCACTCAAATTCTGTGTCCAAGAAGTCTTTGCACACCCAGCAGTCTAACAAATACACAGACTTTTTAGCAATACCTTTAAAAAGTTTTCACTCAAATACTTGGTTCAGACTTAGGGGCAATTTTTTGAAAGAAACCTCCTTTGAGGATAATGGCATTACTTAATAAGATGAAAACATGAAAATGTGCCTTTCCACCCCCAGAGGAAAGGCATATTACTATATGTTGCTGCATATAATTCACCAGTTGAATTAACATAATTTAGAAAATTCTATGCTTATTCTAAAAAATAAACAATTTAAAAGAAGTCCATGATCTGTACTATCAGACTATAACTACATATAAATTATTTTATAGATACAACTGTTTTGTGAAATAGATGTTGACCTGGTTATTTGTAAATTAGTTCAAGAACAGCCTAATTCTGATTTTAGAAGCTAGGCAAGGAGGGAGTATTTTCTTTAAAACAATAGCATTAAGGTGAGCTTGGTGAACTATTTTAGAATCTGTTTTACAATTTAATGCAGTCTATTGAGCACTAAAAAATAAAACTAGGTTTTGTTCCTTCATTTGATTACATTGTTCCAGCAAATGCAGCCACAGAAAGATTAACTACCTTCAGAGATAAGACACAGGCCCCAGCCAGAGGCAGCTGTTAAAGTTTCATAGCTGCTTCACAAGCAATCATCTGTGTCTAAGTAAGAAGTGTCTTATACAGAAGGGATGGACAATAGCTTGCTGTGTGTGAAGGAAGAGGGCTAATTTTGATCTCTGAGTACAGTTTCATTTGAATAGCTATTGATTTTTAGTGTGAAAGCATTGACAAGGCACAACACCTTTACTTGCAACCTATTTTATCACATGACAAAACTACAGTGCCTTTTTTCCATCTCTTCTTCAGCAGGATACCCAGTGTATATTTGCTACATTATACAAAACATCTATTCTTTTTTAAGTGAAATGATAGCTCCAAGAAAGGCTTTCTGATAGAGCAATTATAATAGAGCATTTTTTAGCAAAGAGCTTAAGTCTTTAGAAGGACCTCTTTCTTGGTTATCAGTTGTGAGGAAAGACATAAAAGAGCCTTCTATAAATAGAGAAAAGTAATCTTCTCTGGTTGAACTTGTACCTTAACAGAGCCTATGCAGGTCCATGTTTCTCAAACTTCTCTCCCTTGTTTCTGCTTTGGTAGTAATGTTTGATATAGTCTCAGTTGTACACCACTTTTTTCCCCTACTACCACTTGATCTAAGCAATTCTCTGTGCTTGAAAAACAAGCTAAACCTTGCTTGACTTGTCTACTGTTCCTGAATATGATTAGATTATAATATCTATTAGATTCTGATTCATCACTAAGTAGATCTCTAGTACATTCAATTTTAAGAGAAGCATTTACTCTTTCTATTACTTCAAGCCACATGCTCTAGTGTGGCTGGAAATTGTTCAGGTATTATGAAAAAATACTTATGATTTTTCTAGCCAGCTTATTAATTTCATTACAGCAAGAGGAAAAAGCAGCAGAAAGCAACTTCTTAGTTATTGGGAAAAAGAGTGAATATTCTGGCAGCAATGATCAGGAGAGCTGAAACATAAAATAACTGAAACATGAACCACCCATGAAGAACTTACTTTGTCAGGAAATTTCTCAGTTGGGAGCTGCAGAAGTGAACAGTCTGGGGCATCAGAGAAAGACTGAGAACCATTGCTATAACTCACAACAAACATCAAATTCCTGCTCATAACATACTACAGAATTGTCCAATTTAATATGCAAATTTTAATTAGCAAAGACAGCAGCAATTAATCTGTCAAGGGTCCTGGGGTACTGTCACAAGACTAGAGCTATAGAAGAGAGATCAATTAATGAAAAGTTAAGTTTGAACATGAATAGCCTTTCCTAAACAGGGCTTTGTTGCAAGGGTGACTTTAGCCTAAATAATAGAAATAATTCTCAGTTGCATCTCCCAGAAGCAATTTTTATATACAATAAATCAACACAAGATAACATATATCAGTGGTTCCCACTTGGTATCTGTCACTTAGAATTATAAATTGAGAAGACTTGTACACACTTCATGGACCCTGTTACCTTCATCTCAACTCCGAAATTCAGAGTTGTTGACTAACTCAGTGAAAGCTTACTTCTCCTAGTCTTGGAAAGTTGAAGGATCACAGGAAATGCTGAGAATTTTGGTTTGGTGCATACCAGGAGGGATGAAATTGTTTATTTACTTATCACTTAATAGCAAGTACCCTTGCTTTAAGCTATTACAGAATTAATATTTTATCTCTAGAAAAAGGATTAACACCAACTTGTGTTGCATAGAAGAATCACTGCAGCTTGTACAACAGTGGAGAGTTTCACAGATGTAAATAGAAGACTACTCTGCTAATATACTATTAAAATTACTGAATATGAGATTTTTAATGAAAATTGACTTAGCATGTCTAAAGAAAGCTGACTACAATAGTCTGAACTAGTTTTCAAAGTTCCCTAGGAGGAAGGATCACAGGATAAAAGTCTTTTCACATAAAGCATATTTAGACAGGGATCACCAGTAGAAGTATAACTGAATTGAGCCTATTCATAAAAGCCTTATCAAGTTACTACCACTCAGTTACAAATGTAAAAGAACAGAAGAAATATTCAAAGTATGATTTTCAGCAAGTAAAACTGGTGTAAAAAGCTCTGTATCACAAAACAGCAAGGGCCAGCAGTGGAAACCAGACAAAGCAGCACAACCAGGAGACCAGAGACCCCCACCAGCCAGCATCCAGCCCCACTTTACCTGAGAAGCTGCCAGGTTAAGAGACAGCAGCTGGGAATCTAAATCCTTGGGAAATTGCTTCAGGATGTGACTTGTCAGGGTTAATAAGGTCAAGACATCTCAGGGAGCAGCTCTACAAGTCAAGCTGAGGAGCTAGAACCAAAAACCAAGAAGACCCAGGCACAGCAGGACTAGAGCTGCAGCCCAGGAGCTTTCCTACAGAGGAAGAGAAGAAAGAAAGGAAGGAAGGAAGAAAGAAAGAAACAAATAAATAAAAAATAATCCCCAAACCAAAAAAATCATCCAAGGCGGAGCTCATCAGGAGGGGTGGGTGGAGGCAGCAGGTGAGGCTGGTCAGGGCAATTAGGGCCTGTTATTTCACACCAGGTTCTGGGAGTTTGAAAACATTCTTGTTCCCCTGAAAGCAGCTGGTTTGCTAACCTTTCTAGCTCTTCTTTTACCTTTTCTTTCCATACTCACCAAGGTAAAACGTTAAAAAGAAAGTATCTCTCTCAAGATTACAGTGTGATCACTCAAGCTTAAATTACATCCCCAAGTATTTCTCATATTGCATTTAAATTCACTATAATTTCTCTTTAAGTTCCTGATGTGACTTACACAGCAGTGATCTTCAGCCTCTCCTCTACTATAACTTGGACTTTAAGAAGCTGTCAGATCAGTAGACTGTTCATGCTTCCCCTTTATTTTATCAACAGAACAAGTGAATGCTCTGAATCAAGGCGAGAACAGAGGACATGTCAACAGCATACAATAAACACCATGCAGAGGTGATAGTTTGGGTTGTGGAAGCAGAATGGAGATATCACAAGAACACTTCTTCCCCGCAAGTTACTGCTGTTGAGCAGTACTTTTCAGTAATGTTAACTGTTCTAACTGTAGTGCTGCACTTTCTTCCATGCCTTCTTTTACCACTTTTAGCTCCTCTGAGTGGCAAAATAGCATATGGTATAGGACGCTAAAACTAACAATAACAAAGAAAGTTATACAGGGATAATAGTCAAGAAGCTACACCACCTTATACTCTGGGATGTCCTGGTGTTAGGTACACAAAGATCCCTGGTATTGGGAAGGTACACATGTAGCATGTTCTGCTAGGCACTTTGGGATATTATTTAAAATAGTAGTTGGAGGGAAAGAGAACTGGCCGCATTGATTCAAAGCCAATAGTGTGGGGCTCCTGCCATTTTCAGAACAGTAAATCAAATTGATGCAAGTGAGCATAGGCAGAGAAAAATGTTTTGAGCTGTCACAAGGCTGTGAGGACTGTGATCACATGCTGTGTAGGCACAAGTCATGTGCAGAGCCAGCTGTGCCAATAATCACTTGAAAATTAAATTGTAAGAGCAATGGGGCCTGTGATATCTGTTTGAGACAGTATAATTCCTCAAATATATCCAAGGTCTGTGCAAATACAGTGTTTGCTTAGCTGTGAATTCTCTGAAGAATTGTGTTGCTTTTTTTTTTTTTCCTTGCTTAAGACGAATGGTGTCAGCCCTGAGTGACAAGGCTTTAATGACTCTAATTGACCTAATCTGACACTCCCACCCACACACTCTGCCTATTGGCCCAGGAGTGCTACGTAAACTTGGGTCTGAGCCTGTGTAGTTTTGGTAACTACATTTTTATGTGATATGGCCTTTTTTACTTAGTATTGCTGCTGCTAATGCTTTACAGCTTGTAGAAATCTCTCTGCTTTTTCCCACCTTCTATGCTTTAGGCTGTCCCTACAGCTTGTCATTTATGTAATCTGTTGTTATGTTGCATCTTGAAGGTATGGTTCCTCCTTCCTGTGCAATGAGCTAGTTCAGAGAACTGAAAATGAAGCACAGCAAAAAGTGAGTACAGGAAGGTGATGGAGGCTGAGTATGAGTGATGATACTGCTTTATTTTGGCTTCTTTAGATATGTCCATTACATTACTTGTAGTTTTCTTCTTAGCTCTTCTGTAGTCAGAGGGGTTTTGCTGCTTTTACTGCTTCAGAAAGCAATTATAGGGCAATTGTTTTAGCAAAGATTTCTACTTTATTTGTTACTTGATGTAGCCCCTTTTGTTGAATCCTAGTAATATAATAATTACAGAATAGTCAGTATGGCACTGAATTATTCTGTGAGCATTTTGACCTTATCTTATCTTAAAAGTGTGAGAAGATAAAGGTTTATTAGGGTGCACCATGGGCCAAACTGCACCTCAAATGTGACCACTCTGGTTGTATCAGTCAACTCTACTGCACTTTATGAAGAAAGCCTGCTATGTAAGATGCTTCTCTCATAAAGGAGGCTACTGAGAAAAGGGAAGTAATAACATTCCCTTTTCCCCAGTGACACATTTCTCACCGTGGAATGAGCTCTTTTTAATGGGAAGCGGTAAAAAACTGCAAGAGGCAAGATATTTCCATTCTAAGAGTATCAAGAAAGGGGTTTTCTCCTCTCTAAACCCACACAGAAGAAAAGGAAAAAAAGGAAGGTAGGAAGGAAGAAGTAGTATCTCATCCCTGAAGCTCATTAATTGGACATGAATTAAGAGTCATGTAAAACTATTCAGAAAGTCCATACCAAAAATAGAGACTGCCTGAGTCACAGCTTTGGCTAGAAGGCTTGCCTGTGCTTGCTTGCACAGAAAGCTGTGTTATTCTGGAAAGAAAGAAGGAAATTATTTCTGCCTTATGGCTACTACTAAAGAGGAAGTCAGTAGTAAGTTGTGTGTTTGCGGGTGTGAATTTGCTGAGGGCTCTGAAGCTGCAGCGGGTCTAGCCTGGTCAGATGGGGACTATGGCAGCAGAAGCTGCCTCAACAGCATGATTATGCAAGACAGACCAGGTGTTTATGGCATAGGGAATTTTTAACAATCAGAGATACAAATGATGATCATCATAGGTGTTGTTAGGGACAATATTTAAAGTGATTTGGTCAACCCTGTCTGACTACCAGATACTCTAGAAAAGGCAAGGAAGGAAAATTATATCCTCTTAGTGAGATGTAAGAATCTGTTTTCAGTGCAGGACTAGTGTATAAAGTATGTGTTTTTTTTCCATCAATATGTAGAGGAGGACCCTGCCTTTAGGAAGGAAAATTACTTTCCTTTTCCCTCCCTTCTGCATTTGTCACAGCCTTCTTCTTACAAGTTGTCTGCAGTTTGTTGTTAAATCACTTTTGCCCCACAAGACACTGTTTTTTTAAACTGATTTTTAAAAACAATGCTCTGAATGCTTTTTATATGATGTGTAATCTATCATGGAGCCATGGACATAGGAATTAATGTTCAACCTAAATCACCATTTTTTCCAGTACATCAGGCTAGTGTATCTCAAAGGATATTGTTTTGCACTCAGCCTTCATGCTGTTCCCTACCTTTCTTCAACCCTTTAAAGGTCTTGGTGTTTCCCTTGGGCCACAGTCTGTGAATGATCCCTTCACCTGCTCTCAGAAAGTTTTCAATTCTGCTTCTGTGGTCCCTGGTGCAACACCAACAGCCCTTGGCAGAGCAGGACCTGGTTTCTCTTCTCATGCTTTCAGTCCCCAACGCTCTGTGTGAATGAATATCTCATAGTTTGTTATGACTGTATCAGAAGGAACAGTCCTGTTCTCACAGGGAAAAAGATCATACACAGGAGAGGTGTTTCTTTATCTGGTAGAACTTTAGGTTGCCACGTTGAAGTATTTTACCAAGGAATATAAAAGATAAACAATAAAATACCTGAGAAGGAATGATAAGTTAGCTATTAACTTTGGCTAGGAGCTTTTTTTTTTTTTTTCTCCAGTGTTTAGGGAAACTGAAGCTAAAAAGGAAGTCTCTTATTTTCATAGCTATTTTAATCTGAAGAAGTATTTTGTGTGTAGAAAAGGCTGTAGGCTCATGTCTATCTTAAATGTTTCCTAATTACTGATGCATTGCAAGCTATCAAATAAATATTAAATACAAATAGGCTTTTATATAAGGACAGACACTTTCAAACAGTGGAAGGGGTAATACTCTGGCACATCAAGGCCTGTTTACAGAGTAGCTCTTAGGTACACTTGTACAACAAGCAGAACCATTCAAACCTACTCGGTAGAAATAATTCTCACTGATATTTGGAGCTGTTACGGGTTTATGACAGGACCTACATGGACATTTTCCAAGCCACAAATTATATAACAGAAGAGGTTGGGAACAAGCAGTGGATTTAGATATTCAAAGTCAGTATGACACAATGCACTGTTAATAAGTAATTGACTATAAATGCAGGTCTCCACAAGATTAACTGTGCTCTCTTTTGGAACATAATTACTTGAGTGAACTCCTCAAAGAGAAATGAAATATTTGTGTGAGTCTTCTGGAGGTGAAAAACCCCTTTTTGGATTAGCATAGGAATGTATTGTTGTAAAATATATATTTTTCAATTAAGTATAAAGTAATGTTTAAGTTGCAGTTATCTGGTGATGAATCCCTACGTTTGTTGGCTGTTGAGAAAGTGTAAGCTTGATTCAAATTACTGGCTTGTATGAAGCAAAGAAGTCTGATGGTGTGGGGTGTGTGGTGCTGTGCATTGGGCCAGTCTTTTGCTGCTGGGGATTTGCCTGTGGGGACTAACAAAGCCTTTACTCTAGTTTATTTATTCATTCACATTCGTGCTTGCTTCCCGTTAAAGGGACTGAACCCCAGTGTCTTAGAAAAACCCAAACTCTGCTGATTTAGCCAAAGAGCACAGTTGTATCTAGCTGGATCAAAGCTAAGTGCAGTGATGGAGACATAGCATGAATGCCTTTGTGTGCCATCCGTTTTGCTCTTAAAGATTCAGAGAAGCCCAGGGGGGAAATACAGAAGAATTAGGAAAGGAAGAGAACGAAGTGGTAATGAGAGATGGGTGAGGAATGACAGAGGCACAGTGAACAGATGAAGCAGACTGAATGAAGATTGGTGATGGGAAAGACTGCATGCTTGCTTTTTGTGTAAGAGTAATGGAGAAGTGTGTGTCTTGCCAGTTTTCACTCCCTGTCTCCAAGATGGTCACAGCTATGACTGTGAGGAGGACTGACACTCAGCAAGATGCTCTGTGTCCTGACTTCTGCAGCTGCTACCTGGTCAAGATAAGTATGCTTGGCTGACCTGGAAGTCTGCAGACCATGTCTTTAGTTGCTGTATTTGATAACTGGTGCTCTTGAACCTGTGCAACTGCAGATGGACTTTGTCGTGTAGTCTGAGGAATGTTTGTGCCAGCGGTACTCTGAAGCCTCAGGTGAGACCACCTAACATCTGTATGACAATCCTACCCCACACCAAGTCTCTGGAGTCCCTGCATGCTAGGTGTGGATTACATCTTTTGTAGCAAGTGACTGGCTGTTAGACAGCCAGGTCTGACAGAAGGAGCAATAGATCTCTTGTTAAGATACAGCAGTTGCACACTTTCCTCAACCAGGCAAAATCAGGAATATGCTTTACACAGTTCTTTGCAGGACTACATCACTTTATGGTCCAATTGTCAGAATTTTGAAAAGGCAAACCATTGCCCATTGAAAGGTGAGCATAGATGGATAACCATCACATTGCTCTGAACTTACTGCTTTCACCAGTGTTTCTATATCTGGGAGTCTCTTGCACTGTGTGAGAGCCACAAGTTAACTAAATGTCACGTTGTATTGTGTTGTGTGATGTGTTGGCAAACTACAGTGGAGTGGGACCAGCCATGCCAATAGTGAAACTGTTCCCAGGGTAGTTCTATTTGCATTCCTTCTGAAGTGCTACTGCAGCCTCTGCAGGATTCAATTTCCTTCCTATTTTTGTATCATTTTCCAAGTCTGTGGTTAATATTGACTGACAGAGCCAGCTGAGAATCTTGGGATTTCCTATTACAGATAATTAAGGAAAATACTAATTCATGCACAGACAGATGCCTTGTAAATTACACTGCATGAATAACTTTGCCTTCACTGCTAATTCTGTTTCCTACTGATTACTGAATCTGACTCATTGTATAAGGTGCTAGGGGAATGCAGCAGGTTTCCAGACAGGAGACTTGTAAAGAAAGCTGCAGAGAAGCTTGATCTTAAGTTTTGTGAAGTGTTCTGTACCTAAGATACCTTGTATTTGTATGCTTTCTTGATGGAGCTTGGAGAAGGACCTGGGAGAGAGAACTGCTTTCATCAAGGACTTTTCCAGTTGACCTTATTTATTTCCAGATAGGTGTTTGGTTTTATTTTAGGCTAAATTTAAGCTTCCTGTTTTTTTCAAAAGAGAGATTGCTGTCAGGGAGCAGTAATAATAGGCTGTGAGCCAGAAGCTGAGGATGACAGCAAGGCAGGTGTAGAAAGTGGCCTCACCAATCCCACAGGACTTGTGCAGGAAGGGCCAGTGGCAGCCACAGCCATTGTGAGACAAATCTGTGGTGCTGAGTTGTGTCAGGGTCTAATGAGAAAGATGAGTTGGGGTCCAGATCAGCAGGGCACATTCATTGTCAGCATAAACATGTAACCAAGTATTTGAATAAGCGAGTAGCTGGTGATAGAAATACAAAGCTGTCCTCTTCAACATCTTGTGGAATAGATCTGTTTCCTGGGAGACTGGCTGCTTATCTTGTCAGTAAAAAGATCTTATAGCAATCCCTGTTCTCTAGGAAGGAATGTGCTGAAGTCTCCTGAGTCATAACTTGCTAGCAAGTAGAATGGTAAATGTTGTTTGTAACATGTCTAAGTGCAATGAAACATGAGTGGAGAGGAAGGAGATCTGTACTTGCACCTTCTCAAGTGTCTCCTCCAGAGGGATATGAGACCAGGTTTGCTGGAGCCACCCCAGTTTACTCCCATCTGCACACACTGGGTATCAGCAGGAGGGACATTGACAGTTCTGCGTTTTCCAGTCTTTTACCTGATGAAGAGGTAGTTTGAGTGTGCAGGCTCAGGCAACAAACACCTGCAGTACAGGTGTGGCCCTCATTTCAGGTAGTAGACCTGCTACTTGGGTGAGGGGAAAGATTTTCCTGGAAACAGACCAAACTTCACCTGTCATCAAGGAAACACACAAGTACAGCCTGGAGGAGATCAGAGCTTACCCTTCAGCACTTCATCCAGATGAATTTTGAAGTTTTGTTCTTTTAATATCCAAGTTACCAATCTGAGGGCACTTTGGATAAATCAATGCTGCTAGCAGGCATGCTTAACACTAACTTCCCTGTGCTGGGGAAAAAAATACAGATTAGTTTCCTGGAGTTCAGCATGAAAGATGGGAAATCAGTAGAAATAAACAGGACGCAAGTTTAATATAATATGAATGTACATGGTTGAGGTTGCTGAATGTCCTTAAAGACAAGGATATGGCAAAGCTCAGTAACTGGGTTTTGGCAGACTCCATTGCAATCCCTTTCTTTCTACTTCTGTTGTGCCTCTATTTTTACCTAACTTTATGTTCAGTTTTATGTTCATGTCTCAGCATAGTTAACTCTGATTATGGTCATTGATATCTAGTCAGTGAACTGTTTTTTACAAAGCTTTGCTTCCAAGACTCTTAACCCCTAAATGCTGGGACATGCTCTTAACTAGTGGCAAAAAAAGGCAATCTATGCACCTCCAAATTGCTACCAATTCCCTAGATCCTCTCCCTTGGAATTCTGCAAAAACAATGTCTAGCCATACACACTTATTCTATTGATCTGAACAACCAAGTAAATGCTGAAACTTGTATTTTTTAGCCACACACTGCAGCCATCGTAATGTACAGCATTGGTGCTACACAGAATAAGGTATTCTGGGGGCTTTAGTTTAGGCTCTTAAAATTAGAGAACTGAAGTTAAAGTATTACAATGTATAGGTATTAGTGTGTCTGTATATATATGCCATTTTGAAAAAGCATATGAATCACTTGGCACTAACTAGCATATGGAGTTTATCATAGAATTATAAAATAGTCCTGCTGAGAAGGGACCTCAGGAGGTCTCTCATCTAGCCTCCTGCTCAAAGCAGGGTAGGCTCTAAGGTCAGACCAGACAGATTGTTCAGGGCTTTATCTAGGTAGGTTTGGAAGCTTTCAAGAATGGGAACTACTCTGTCTCTCTAGGCACCTTATTTCCCTGCCTGCAAAGGTTTTTCTGTACCTGCAGCTGGAATTTCTCATTATTACAATTAAATTAATATTATGAAGCAAGTGCATTGGATTGTAGTTCAGGAGTAATGGCAGATGCAGAGCACAATGCTGAGAACCTACATGGGCCACAAGGGAAATGCTGCTGATGGGGACAGAGGCCAATGTCTGTCAAATCTGTTCTAGGCAGGATCCAGGGGCCCTACTCATGGTTCTTAATTGCACATGGAGCTCAATGTCTGTAACACAGCCAGAGTACAGGCTGCTACAGAAACAGTGTCATGCCACCAAAAGTACCCTGAATTAAAAGGTGTTTGTAAAAGTTATACTTGATTAAATCTCCTGTACCTTGTTTTCCTGAGGAGTTTGACATGTTTTTTTCTCCTGCAATCTAGGCATGATTCGTGTCTCTGTGTGCTGCTCGTATCTTTGTAGAGCAGCAAAACCAGCATGAAATTGATGTGATCTTCTTTCATTGCTGCCCAAAAGGTTCTGAATAGCAACCCTGGAACAGAGTGGGCTTGTTGACTTCATTCTGCAGCTGCATGAAAAATCTGCCTCTAACCCTGCAGCTTCAAGAAGACAGCGCAGCATCTGTTCACATAAAAGATAGCTTTGAGCTTGTCTTTTTTAAATAATGAGAAATTTAAACTACTGGGTTTGAATGGAAACTTGGAAACAGGTTACTTGGCTTCCCTCATTTGCCAAGGAAAGTTTTCCACTTATCTTTGACAAAGGACTGGATGGATTTTCTTCAATTTAAATAATTTTTGCTGCACATGTGGAGAAATCAACATCTAATTTATGAGATGCTTCAATTTTGGTATAATAATTATGTGAATCTCTGTTTAGTCAAGGTACAAAGTCTGATTTTTATGGGATGGCTCTTTCCATATGCATCCCTTTATATTCATTTGCTCATCGCCATGATAGCTTCCTATCAGTTTGTCAACACTATGCACTTCACAGAAGTTATGGTTAACCCAGGGGCTAAATGCAGAGTGCCAGGGAGCAACATCTGGGTATCTGATTTCCATGGGATCGTGCATAGTTCTGTTCTGATAAAGTTTAATGCATCATGTTAAAAAAAAAAATACATTCTTTGAGCAGATCTTGAAGTTGCAACATACTGCACTTTCTCTAATATCTTCCTATTCTAATTATGTAAAGTCATTATTATGGATGTGTTTGTGAAATCAATATTGAACTATTGCTTAGCAGATTTATAGTCTGACTTCTAAAAATGTTTTTACAGTTGCTTTAGAAGTGGTTGTTATAGTTTAAATGGTCTTTATAGTCCAGCTTAGAAGTTTTGTTATTGAGTACTGGGAACGGCATTTAATTGGCAAGTATTCTACCATAAAACCAAGGTGCTTGCTCCTTTCTGTCTGCTTTCCAATAACCTATAGCAGTATTCTTGCCTGTGCAAATCTGGCTGATGTGTTCTGTCAGAAGTGATTATTCAACTTAAACTTTGATACTCAAAAGAAAAGAAAAATTCAGTGCATCCTTTGTTCTGAGATGCCTGGGTTGATACTTTGAGAGTTGTGCTGATTTATGGTGGTGGATGTTCATTGCCAGGTGGCCTCACCACTCCGTTTTTGTTGTCCTGGGACAGTTTGCAGTGGAGACTGTCAGACTTAACCAAAATAGACTTTTGGACAGGAAGCTTCAGTTTCCCAAAGGAAGGATATGCAGGACAAAGAAGTAAAAACTTGACAGCTTTGTTAGCCATATCTGAAAGGACCTCAGAATCAGAGACGAAACTAAGACACTTCTAAGCCTGCCAGAGGTAATAAGGGAAAATTTTCCTGATGCAGTGGGGATGGCTAGAGCTCCATCAGTGATGTTTATGGCCAGTTGTTTGGCAAGACTGTGGTTTGAAAACCTTGCATGTGTTATTTCCCTGTAAATCACAGAAGGAATCCCTCAGTCATAGATTGCCTCAAACAGAAATATTCATGTCCATACACTGAACTAGTTTCCACAATGGAGCCCAGTGTAGAAAGGGGGATGAGTCTGGTGCCCAGAGCTGTAGTACTGCTTTTCCTTGCTGTGTTGCTTCTGCTTCTGTCCCAACTGGCAACCAAGGTGTCTCTGCACATACATCGTGCATATTGCATCCATTTTCTGAGGGTAAAGCCTTGCATCATGTGAGATTTTATTGAAATTCTGGTCCCACAACTGTCACTTAGGGAGTTTATTGGCATTTATTCTCTTACAAGTGCTGGCTGAAATGACATTCAGGAATGTCTGTATGAGCTGCCAGACTAACACAGCTGTGACAAACCAGTTCAGCACTACAAACAGCAAGGAGGTGTCAGAAGCAAAGCTATGAGCTTGGTCAGTTGTTCTATTCATGAGATCTTCATTTTTGGAATCTGTGCTAAAAGGAATGCACCTGAAAGCAAATGGAGATGTATTAAATGATTTAATTTTTGTCTATAGTTATATTAATGAAATCACTAAGAGTAAAATTGGATATATGTCCCAGTGTACTCTATCGAGCCAAAAATCCACTGGCCTATCTACAGCTGCCAGTAGCAAAATGTATGACTTGACAATACCTTCTGAGTGATAAAAAAGCAGTTTCAAATAGTTAATAATCAGATTAAGTCAAAATCCAGATTTGAAAAATAAATACACTGTTTCATTAGCTCTAACACCTGATTGTAGCGTGGTTCATAGTCTGAGCTGCTACAAAAATTATTAGTGATCCTAAGGGCAGGTGCATAAATTAATGATGCTGCATTTTCAAGAAATGTTTGGTAACTTCTTTGTTTACCAGTAGGTGTCACTGGAATCCAGCAGAGAGCTATTACTGCTTTAAAACATCCTTTCTGCTTAGTCAAACCTTTATTTTATAGAGGAACATTCAATATTTGTACATGATGACGTACATACAATAAAAATGAACTGTGATCAATGCTCTTTCAACTATTTTATCCTGCCTTAGCTACTGATAACTGTTGGTGGATAATTCAATTATTTGAGAAAGATTCTGATTTTTTTCCCTCTCCAGCATGACTGAATCTGGTCCAGGCTGATGATGACCAACGTGACTCTTTTATACAAAAATGAAACCACTTAGCACTGCCTGTATGATTATTCAGCCTTTGCCCAATCTTGCATTTAGTGGTGGGGAAAAATGGAAAATTAAGCCAAAAGACCTAAATGCTATTTTTCCCCCTTTTTTTTGGGAGCCACAAAACACCTCTCTGCAAGACTGAGAAAGCATTTAAGGAGCAAAATTTCTTACACATTACGTTAGAATATGCTGCACTGAGCTGCTGAAGACTGCTTGGAATTGAGCTGAAGTAGAATGGAATGTATTTTCCTTTTGAATGATCTTGTCTGCTGTGTGTTTGCTTGACAGCTGATCAGCAAAGGTATTTTGATTGAGATGAGCTTTCAAGTATGCTTAAGTATCTACCATCTGAAAGGCACAAAAAAGCACCAAGTAGACACTGACATGCTGTTCAAGCCACTGGGTATCATCACTAAAAGATAAAAGTGGAATTATGTTTTGTTTTCCCACAGCCATAGTACAAGGCTTATTTCTTACAAAAACCACTGGGGAGACATTTTGATTTAGTCAAAACATCTTAGTTTGAGCCTAAACTCTTGCATCAACAATTCCTACTATTTCTTTCAAATCTTTACCAAAAAGAAAAGATACTGTGCTGCACAATAAACATTTATCTCAGAATTTCAAGGTCACAGATCCAGCAGAGAAGTCTAGCATAAGGAGGCTGCCTGCAGGCCAGTGTATTATTAGAATAATAATGTGTTTTTGGACAGTAAATGCACTGCCTGCTCTGTTGCCCTTACATGTGGCTGATCCAGTAATGAGTCATTTCCGTGACATGTCTAAAGAACCAGGCAATGCACAGATGTTTTCAGCCTTTTGTTATCATTAGCTGCTTTTCTGAGTGTACTCTGCCACCACTCATTAACAGGCCCTCTATTTCATGCTGTGGTGTGATCTTTGCTCGTTTCATTATATGATTATCATCTTGCGCAGGGAACCTTAAGTGTGAACAGGTTTGCAAAACTGGCACAGTGTAAGGCCCTGGACATAACAAAGTCTTGTGCAATAGACATTGCAGCTTTTTTCATAGTGCTGCATTGTAGTCTGAGTAAAGGTGAAAGTAATTTGTTTGGGGCTGCATTCTGGCAGGAAACTAATGAAGTAGCTAACTGATACTTTGTTGCCTCTTACATTCCCATGAGGAAATCTTCATTTAATCTTTTTTTTTTCAATTTTCATTTTATCAGCTTAATTTGCTAGCTAGTTAATTCTGTCATGATGTTCAGGGACATGTCCATCCAGACCTCATTAGTTACATGAGTTTTAATTCTCTGTGGATTTTCTTCTCCAATTGTAGCTGATGTTGCCGTCCTATGTAGCATTGCTCACAATCCTCAGTGGCCACACATCCTGGTTCCAGTGTGTTGCTAAAGGACACAAAATGATTCACACAAATGCTCTCAGTGTCAGAACAAAAAAACTCTCTTTATTCTCTGACTCCAGTATTTACAGATTCTCGACAATAACCAGGGATTAGATAATTAAGTTACCACCTTCCCAAGCACACTGGTCATGAGAAATGTCCATTAAAAGACGTTTCTTAGAAGGAATGTGATAAACAACTTATGTTTATAGAACTTTCATGGGAAAGTAACTAAGACTATGAAAACTTTATCAGAAGGCTTTAATTTTTCAGGGTGACACCAGTGTACCAACAAATTTGTTGACCTGATACTGCTGGGCTTTAATGGCTTGCAACTACTATAGTAGCACTTAGTTACTGGCCTCTTTCTAAAATGTAGAAGCAAGTGCTTGGGAAATACAAAGGCGAAAACAAAACTCCTGTGAATTAAAACTCAAAAGATAATGTTACAGGCTACAGCATCTGCACGTGACAGCCACATGCAAATCCAGTAATCAAAACTAAGAGGACTAAGGAAGATAAAGTGTTGGTTGCATACCTGCCCTTTTTAAAAGATGAAGGAAGCAAAGTAGCAAAATAAGCAACAGAAATGGGTGCTCCCCTACTGCTGATGGAGGAATAAAATAGGACAGTGACAGTTGCACCAATGTGCTTGTTACAAGAACCAATTTCTTGATAGGTTCCCATGCTTTTCTTTCCCCAACAAGCACTATGTTGACACACTTTGGTAGCTTTCCTTAAGGGCTGTTGCTATAAAGACAGACAGAAATTCAATAATAATGTAAAACGGAGAAACATTCAGGAAGAAGGAAAGGTTGGTATTCAATCTGGTCACCTTACAGGGCTGTGAGAGATCTCCGGTATTTCAGAGAGACAGCACCCTTTTATTCCTTGTACAACAATGGGCACTTGCTTTGTTCAAAGGACGGAGGAACCTAGACTTTCCTTGTGGATTTTATAGTGAGGCTGCATCCTCACTACAAATGCCTTTGTTTTGTTGTTTTTTTTCTCCTGAAACATGTTGGCACATTGTAAAATCTTCAGTGGGAAACAGCACAGGTGGTTACTTTCTCAGCAGAGCTTGCTGGGAATATAATGCATAGCAGAATAAAGTTCTGACCTTGATGATTGTAACAAGGTGAAAGCTACTTTGTGCTTTCCCACTAGTGTTTCACCACAGGTTTTTCCAGTAGACTTACAGGCGGATCACTTAGGGAAAAAATCTTCACAGAAAACCACAGAGAATTTAGCCGTAGGTGAATGACTACTGTTGGTTCATCGAGTAAAACGAGTCTTTCCAGAGGCGCTGACATTGCAGGGACGATGCTGCCTCTCACATGATTGCAACAGATGGGTGTGCAGGCCAGAGAGGAGGTGGAGTAGCACAACTTTTTCTTCTGTCTGGGCCTGATTCAGTAATAGCATGATCCAGGGAACTTCTATTTTTTAAATAGTGGAGAGCTGGCCCTTTGTAGCACTCATATAAACATTCCTTTGGTCTGTCCAGCAGTGTTTGTTTTAACCTTTTGGTTACTAATCTTAATTCCTTGGCTTGACCTCCACATATGAGGAGGCAGCTACTGAAAATTATGATCCAAAGCTGTATAAAGATCCCCTGCTTGAGTGCCTTTCAGTCCTTCTTCTCAGGATTCAGTATCAGAAATTAGCAGTTCATTATCCATTGGAAACACTTCACTAAGAAAAGTCATATTCTTGACAGAAATGATACTTTGCTGTACGCTGGGTTGCAGATCTCGCCTCTTTCACTGCCCCTGTACTTTCTACTTTATGGTTTGCAAGGCAAGGTTTTGGTAGCAGGAGTGGCTTCTATGAGAAGCTGCCAGAAGCTTCCCTTGTGTCCAGTACAGCCAATGCCTGTTGGCTCCAAGATGGAGCCACCACTGGCCAAGGCCAAGCCCAACAGTGGCAGTGGTAGCACCTCTGGGATAACAGATATAAGAAAGGGAAGAAGAAAACTGCCCAACGGCAGCTGGAGAGAGGAATATGTGAGAGGGGGAAGGAGATAGAGAAAACTGGGAGCAAAGTTAAGCCTGGGAAGAGGGAGGATGCAGGGAATGTGTTTCAAGATTTTTTATTTCTCATTATCCTAATCTGATTTGGTTGGTAAAAAATTTAACTAATCTTTCCAAGCCAATTCTGTTTTGCCTGTGACAGTAATTGGTGAGTGATCTTTCCCTGCCCTTTAATTGACCCATGAGTCTTTTGTTATATTTTCTCTTACCTGCCTAGCTGAGGAGGGCAGTGACAGAGAGCCTTTGGTGGATACCTAGCATCCAGCCTGGGTCAACCTACCACATCTGGCCCGTGCAGACACTGCAGCTTCTCAGTACAAGCCTGCTGTACTGTGTTGTACAGTACAACCCAGCTGGGGCTGGCACTGCTGCCCTTCCTCCAGCATCTGAACGGCAATACTAAAGTCTAAGTCACTATTTTAGGAGAAGTTGGCTAAAATATGGTAATTAGTTACTTCATGTGTCTCTTTGCCTTCCCCTCACCTTTGCTGTGCAAATAGCAAGGGGGAAATTCTCACCCCAGCGAATCGAAATGGCAAGGGCCCATGTGCTCTCACCCATGTGTGCCTGTGACATTTGAAGGACAGCAACAGGAGCACAGTGACTTTTGGTAAAGAAAAAGCAAAAAGCAGCAAAATGTTTAGCATTGTAAGTGGTGCTAACTGGGAGATGAAAGCACTGCAGCAGCTGTGAGTGCAGCAGGACATCCTCTTCATCCCTACCCCTTCCCACCTGGACAAGAGGCAAGGAAGGAAGTACTACTGGAAGTTGAGAACTTGGAACGCAAATAGTGACTAGGCTGGGATGCAAAAGAACAGGGAAGAGGCAGAGGAGAAGGAGTGGACTGAGACGCTTTCATAGTTGTGAGGAGAGCAGTTTGGGCATGAGGAGTAATGGGGAATGCTTTCCTGTGAGCTACTGTTTGCTTCTTGGGTAGTGCTTCACAGGAAAACAGGGCAATGGATTATGAGCTTATTCCCTTTTTGTGGGAAAAGGACTGGAGCAAGGGTTGAATTATGGTACTAATTTATGTACTTGATATAAAGGATACTGCTATGGTTCCTTTAAAACCTGTAGTCTCAGTTGTGCTGCCATTACTGTCAAATGCTATGTTTTGTCCATGAGGCAGCACTGAGAAACCTTCCTGACAGCTTCTGGAAGGATGTGACTGTCTTCATCTGCCCCAAGAGTATCTGCTGCATGGGAAACCTTCTATTTTGCTACTGCATTGCCTCCCTTTTCTTTTGGAAAAGAAAGAAACAGTTTATAATGTTTTAATGTTTTTGAAATGCTCTGTACTAAACTGCAGCTCATTTGGAAAATTCTGTATTGTTGCCCCACACAGTTCCTGGCACAGAACCTCAAAAAGAGAACTGAGAGGGATCTAGAGTGTATTAAGATCTCCAAATATGATGTATCCAAATAACTGTCCTGTCCTTCTTATGTGTTCCTTCTGCTGCTATGCTTTTATCTCTTTTATATCCACCTTTAATGTATTTGAGCTGTGTTTTTCAGGGCTTTCTGACTTCATTATAATCAGCAAAGATGATGGTTTCTCTTGGGGGGACTGGGGGGTGAGCAGTAATGGGAAGCTGTAGGATTCACTTCAATTTCCCAAAAAGCATTTTAAGGTAGAAAAACTACAGTTTGAAGATGACTGCTTATCTCCCACTGCTGTTCTCATGAGGACAAATGCTGAACTGGAGTATTTCACGGGCTGCTTTTTTTGTGAAAGGATTTGTGTGGTTGGTGTTTTGTTTTTGGGGATTTTTTTGTGTGAAAGAAGATGGCAACTATCAGTAATATAGTTTCATAAAAAGCATAAAATGCCTGTTAAATTCCACCCTCTGAGAATGAAACATACCTACTGCCAAACACAGATGGGATTTGGCTTTTATTTGCTCTGCCATGGTACTTGCATATTTGAGGTGAGCCAGATGCAAATGGAAATAGCAAAGCTTAAAGTGTTAACTGCCAAGCTTATTAAGATACAGGGTGTCAAATTTTCTAAGTATCTAAAGTATGTTGGGGCAGTAACATTGGCACATCTGTGGTGTTCTTGAACACATCAAGGTTTGTTTTTCCATCATCATCCTAGTAAAAGGCTTCACTTACAGACTTTGGCTGCTACCAAGGATAGGACAGGCAGCACATAAATGAGTTTAATTTATCCTCTGTTAGTCATGGGAAATTCCCTCATGACCATGAATCTGCAGTGGTTTGGATTACTCTGTGTGGGGTTTCTACAAAGACTGGAAATACAGCTAGAAGTATGAAGCTAGCCCAGGGGTATAAGGTGTGTAAGGGCTTTCAAATGACAACCAATTACTATCATTAGACTGCAAAATTCTCTACATTACTGTATAAGTGACTTAGGTAGCCCAGGCTTTACACTGGAAACAGATCTAATTTAATTTCAACTCTTCTAACTTTATATCAAAATAGAAACTATTTCCTAATAGTTTCATGGTGTAACTTCTTTACTCTGGCCATATTCTTCACTTTTTCTGGTTCTCAGGACAAACTTTTATGTTGTAAAGAAATTCTCAGAGCCCCAGTGTTTTGAGCTCTCACAGTAGTGTTTTCCTCTGTCTAACAGATCAGTCACCAAATAAGACTATGCAAACTCAAACAGGTTTAGCTATCCATTTTACTCTTAGAGTTTAAATGAGCTATTTAGTAGCTCTGATCAAGAATACTCTCAGGAGAACAATCTCCTCACTTTTTGTAGTCAAATTACAAATTTTAAAGTTTGTAGCCTGTTTTTCAGTGGCTCTTCGGTAATTGAGTCAGGTGGTGAGATAGAGATGAGCTTGTAAGCCTTGTCTGAAATACAACACAAGCCTCAATCACATTCCAGAAGGAGCTTGTACTTCTCATGGCAGGGCCCCATTGGTTTTATCTCCACTCTCTCCAGCAGCACCAGTTGTATACTGGCTTTAAGAAAGCACATTCACAGCATGTTTGTGCTTCAGCAGTAATGCCTGAAAGTCCCAACCCATCAGTAGGGTAAAGACCAGATGTAGTCAAAGGACCACTAAACAAAACCATAGTCTTGCACCCTCTTATTGTGAGGCAGTTACTTTGCATTGGGTAAAGTAAACCTAGAGGTATTGAGATGATTCTTAACATCTGCACAGTGCAATCAGCTTTTAAATTAGTTCTGCATTTGGGACTTGTATTTTAAAGCCTCAAACAATGGTTTGAGTATGAGCATGTATTGTGAAACCATTTTAGACTCCAAAGTTGTAGAATTTCATATGACTTTTCTGAGTTCCTCACTCCTCTGAAAATGACCAAACTATATCTGTGTGATGTTGTTTTTTTGAATGTTTTTCTGGTCATTCAACCTTAAGTTTTCTATCCCACAAGGACTTTATTAAATACTGCCTACAGAATATAAAATGTTGGATTTGGTGACTGTTTGATGCACTATGTATTTGCTGCATGACACAATCAATCGTTGTGGAGCGTTTTTTCTCTCTGCACAGTGTGTATCATTAGTTAAAGCCTCAAAGGTGTGCATAAATCTAATGCGTGTGGGTGGATGTAACAGCTTGTGGAAGTGGGAGCATGTGAAAGCCACAATTTCACAGCCTGCACCGTGTTCATTCCGCGGCCCTTCTCTGCAGAGCATGTTTCCTCCCTGGAGCGGATGTGAAGGCCGGGCACTGTGCCCCCACTGTGAGTACCAGCCAAGGCGGCCGTGAGCGCAAGGGGCTCGTGTGCCCTGGACGAGGCACCGAAAACTTTTAATGGAGTGCACGCAGGGCCGCTCCAGTGCCTGCTACCTTCCTGAACTTCCGGGCGGGGCTCTGACCTTCGCGGCTCCAGCCGGGCCGGGCTGGCCGCGCTGCTCCGAGACCCCTCGACGTGCGCCGGGACCCACTTGGGCCCGAGCGCCATCGGGGTGGGGCCGGCCGGGGCTGTCCGCGGCGGGCCCCGCTGGCCCCGCCTTCAGAGCCTCCGCCCGGGCCCGCGCGGAGGCTGCTGAGAGGAGGCGGCTGCTCTCGCCTGGTTGGGTACCCCCATTCCGTCCCGGCTCGGGCCGTTCCGCCGCGGGGACCCACCCGCCGGTTCCGGGGACCGTGCCAGGGCCCAGCGGCGTCCGCACCGCACCGCAAACTACAACTCCCGCCGGGCACCGCGCGGATGGGCGCAGGCGCGGAGGCGGCGCGGGCGGCCGAGCGAAGCGCGCGGCGATTGGCCGCGCCGGCGGGGGGCGGGGTGCGCACGGTGACGGCAGGAAGGAGTGGGGACAAATGGCGGAGAGATGGTCCCAGGGCCCGTCCCGAGCGCGGCGATAATCCCGGCGCGGAGGAAGCGGCGTCGGAGGAGGCGGCGCCGGGGGCCCTGACGCCCGCGACACCCCGAGAGGGTCCCGCTGCCGGAGGGGCGGAGGCGTCCCGCAGGCTGAGCGCCTTTCGCAGGCGGCGCTTCGGCGGCCCGAACCCGCGGCCGGAGCCACATCGGCCGGGCCCGCGCCCGGCACCCGCCGCCACCGCTGACGCCGAGGTGGGTGCCGGGTAAGGGGGCGGCGGGGGCCGTGCGGGCCGCGGAGCGGGCCTCGCGCCCTGCGGGCGGGAGCCGCCGCCGCGACCCCCGGCGCTGTCCCGCCTGGAGGGGCGTGTGGGGCCGCCGCCCCCAGCCCGGCGCGAAGTTGTGGGGGGAGTTCGCTCGGGGGTGAAGTGCGGGCTGGGACGGGGGTGGTGCGGCTCCGCGGGCCGCGCCGCTTGGCCGGGCCGCGGCTGCCCCGGGCACTTGTGTAATGTGGGCCGGTGGTGCGGCGGGGCGGGGGAGGCGGCCGGGCGGGAGGGGAAATGACATCAGGGAGCGGTGGGGTGACCCGGTTCCGCTCGCACCCCCCCGCCGCAGGGGGAGGGAGGAAAAAAGAAACTGTCACCGTGGGATTTCATCAGCTCCTTCTGCCTCCGTGCATTTAACCTATTTTTCTTTCATTTGATTATGTAAGAGGAGCGGTGTAGAGAGGAGCGATGAGTAGGGGTGGCTGATGGGCTTCCTGGGGAATTACCGGGTTTTTTGTCTCCAGCTGATCCGCCGAGTTAGCGCTGGGAAATGCGGGAGAGCCGTGCTTCGGGTTTTTACATGCGTTTATGTTGCTTGCGCTGCTCCAAATGGTGCAGCACAATGCAGGAGAGGGAGGCAGGGAGTGGAAACAGAGTAAAATTGACCAGGTGTTTTACTTCTCTCTGAGCGAAAAATCAAGAGACTATTGTAAGTAAAGAGTAAAAATCCTGTTCTTTGGATGCTCTTGTGTAAGGGGGCACCTCATTATGTCCTTAAATTTAATCTCAATCTAAGATAGGAGTTTATAGAATATTTATATTTTCCTAATACTCATCTTTTATCCTATGCACATCATATTGATGATTTGGGCTTGATGTTTTGATTTAAATCTTCTTATGAGATGATCTTAATAATAAAATTTATAAATAAGAAAATGCGGTTCTACTTTTTGCAGATTAATTTTTTTTTGACTACAGGAATCTTCTCTTTAGAACTACAAGCCGTAATTTAAATTTACCATTATCCTTGCACAGGTTGGGAATGTAGTATCAAAAATACTTGTTTGAGTACTTTTTATAATACTTACTGTAAGTAATACTTATTAGAGTCCTGAGGTTTTAGGGGAGGAAAATGTGCTAGTGGTGAGTGAAACATTTTTTTCTTTCCTCTAAGTTGTTAGAAACTGAGTTATTAATTAATAAATATTTTACTTTAGTTTCTATAGCTCAAAAACCTGGCCTTAATGTCTAAAATATTTTGGTTGCTATTTGCTATCTAAAGTACGTGTGAATAGAAAACAGAAAATTTGAGGTACCTACAGGTGAGGAAAAAAAGCAGTTTTGCAGTGATGTGTGTGGGGAAAAGAGGAGATGGGGTTAAAGAGCACTGTCTCCTAGGAGCCAGGAGCCCTCTGCAGAGTGGGCTTTTGCAGCAGAGTTCCGCTTAGCAGATAAGCACTTGCCTTTATCTTCCTTTGGCTGGATTGCTGGGGAGAAGAGCCTTTCCCAAAATCGGTGTTCCTGTAGCTCTTCTGCATTGCATCACCATCAAACTGGTAAACTTCCGAAGTTCAAATTTGATTGTTTTAATTCGCTCTAAAAAATTTTCTCCATGGATTTTCTTGCCATGAATTACTTGGTTCCTATGATAAGTGAAGGTTGGCCTGGTCTAATAGAGGGAGACTATTATTAGTGAGACAGTCTTGCTTAGAATGAAGTGGTAGAGGGACATTTCTGGAAAGCAGTCTGGCAATTTTGGCAGAAGCGAGACTGACACTTCAGGTTAAGAAACTGTGAGTGTTGAGATGAAAACTAAAAGAGGAATGACATGTATCACATATTTGGGGAGTAATAAAAACAGTTGTATTGAGCAAACAGATCATGATAAGTTCAATAAAAATATTTTAACTACCATTTTTCATATACTTTATATGAAGTTAGTTAACACTTCAAAAGTTAGATTTCTTTGATTCTGTAGCTTAAATAACAGTCCTTTTTAATAGACTTTTTTCCAGTATGGAGAAGAATTCCAAAGAGAAAGATGGACTTGATTAGATTCAGGTTGACTATAAAGAATTGCAATTTTCTGTCCATGTTTGGGCCAAAAAGAGAAATAGTGGTTCACAAAGCAGATATGAGGGTTTGGGGTTTATGTTGTCATTTGTCCAGTAGTTTAAGTATTTGTTTTTGGGTAAAAATCCCCCAGGTGGTCTGTTTTCCTTCTTGATAAACAAAACTAGAAAAAAAAATACACATGCAAGAAACTCTTGTATGTGTTCCTGTTTAATCTGTTGATTTTGCACTTCAGTTTTTCTGAGCAAGCTGTGATGTGGTTGTGCCTGTGAGGTCAGTGAATGGTTTACACTGTCCTGCTTGAGGTGTCCCACTTGTTCTTGGAAGTGGATTGAGCAATGTCTCTGTTCCTCTCCCTTGCTGAATCAGATTTACTCGTGGGGGATTGCTATACACTTGTCCTGACCAGGACTGATGTGGATGGCAGAAACCACATCATGTTACCAAGTAAAATACTAGCTAAGTGAGTCTGAGTGTGAGAGAAGAGCATGGGATGGAGTTGTCATCATTGTGATTAATTAGTACTTAAAATACATCTACAGCAATGTGAAATATTCTGGCAGTTTTTGTATTTAACTGGGAAGAGGTTTTTTATGCCATGCTGTGCTACTGGACTCTTGGAGGGGGCTGGCTGCGTGTTCAGATGTGGTGAAAATTCTGCTGAGTTGTTTCATGATGTTTTATGGCAGGCAGTGCCTTCTATGCTTGAAAATATAAAATTAGAGCAAAGCAGTACCATTCTTAGAAGATTTTTTTGTAAGGATTCATTGTGCCATTGGTTTATAAATATGCAAACTGAACTAAAGCAACTGAATTTCTATTTGTTTTCATGGATGCTTAATGCAGAACCTTTTGCTGTAACGACAGTTACATGTGAATGAGTGAGTCTGGAAAGAAGCTGATGATGGATCTGTTGCTTGTGTGCAGTGTACATGCCTGGTGCTTGTAGGCCCAATAAAGGGTGGAAGTAACAATCATTTGTAGTGGAAGGTTGCTGAATTGATGTTTCTTCTTTCATTCATAACAGAGAATATGAAACAGGAGCCAAAATGACATCCCGATTTGGAAAGACCTACAGCCGGAAAGGGGGAAATGGCAGTTCCAAGTTTGACGAAGTGTTTTCCAACAAACGGACCACCCTTAGTACAAAATGGGGAGAAACCACCTTCATGGCCAAATTAGGACAGAAGAGGCCCAGTGTCAAACCAGATATTTCTGAAGTTCCTAAGAAGCCCAAAGTTGAAGATGAGGTAACAGAGGATCCATTTGGATTTGACAGTGATGAAGAATCTCTTCCTGTGTCTTCAAAGAATGTGTCACAGGCTAAAAGCTCCTCTCAGCTGGAATCTGGTGAAGCTGCTCAGTCTGAGGACTTCACTCCTCTAATTGAAGCAAACAGCAGAATTAATCAGCCAGACAGTGGAGAAAATGTTGCTTCCAGCAAGTGCATACCTTTTGACAATACTGTTCCTCTCTTGAAAGAAAAGAGCACAAGCAAAAGTGTGGAAGATGGAGAATGCAAGGGCAGCAGTACTAAGCTTGTAACTGCAGGTGTGTTTGCTCAACTGTCCATATACTTGTTTTCCTCTAATTTTTGCTAATCTCCCTGTAGACTTTGTGTTTTCAAGGGGTGGTTAAGTGTTCTGGTAAAACTGTGGGGCAATTCTTAATTGTAAATTATTGTAGAGGATTCTCTGTTTAACTAAAAGCACTGTGAGGCGTTCTGCATTTTACACACTGCTCTGAGGTCTTTGGCACTGTAATCCATGTGTCCACAGACAGTGGTACAGTGCTTTAGCTTCAGTGCAATATGTTAGTCCAGTTATTGTGCAAGATGGAATAATAACATTCCTTTTCTAAAATTGCTGAGTGCATTTGTGATTTTTAAACATGTATTTTGAATAGTGATTAGTTAGGTAGTAGAATTTAATGTGGGTATGTGTTTGCGTTGATGAAGGTGCAGATACAGCTTAGGCCATGCTTTGTTTCATTATTTGGGCGGAAAAAGTACTTTTCTGAATTTCTGAACAGAAACTTCTCTGAACTTTCTGAACAGAAAAAAACATTTTCTGTTTGTAATTAGCACAAGTATATCAGTGTGTACATGAAAAACTTAAGACTTGTGAAACTGCATTCTGTCAGACTTCTTTTGGAGGTGTTTTTGGGCTCTGGAGTGTTTCTAAGATAGCTTAATACTTTTCAGAGGGGAGTTCACAGGGCCCATGGAGCCGAACATCACTGTAATTTTCTTAAAGTCATTCTTGGAAAAGATCAGATGTTGTTATATCTCATGAGAGGCTTCTGTATAATGAGCTGATTAAACCACAGCTTCTATAATTGGGTAGAAGATCACATTAGATGAACCTAGATGAAGATGACACCTCCTGACTTGCTCTGGGTTATCAGAATCAATTTTAATGAGAAGAACTTACATAACTTTCATTTCTCAAATATAGTTAACCCAGGGATTAGAAATTTGAGTGGACTTGTTCAGTTGTTAATGCAGTAAACATGAAGATACTGAATAGTAGAAGATAGTCACAGTTCAGTTATTTTTAATATATATGTTAGGGATCTAATTCAAGAAAACCCAGGAAGTGCTGATTTGAGCTGTAGTGTGACAGACATGTTGGTAGAATGTGTAGCTGTCTTTTGATCTTTCTCTTTATTTTTGCTGCTAAAGTATTTCTTGCTTTTATATGATTTTCAGCATCTGTCTTTATGATTCGTCTTCAGACTGGAAATAAAATTTTCAGGATTTTAAAGTTTGAATACAGTTTTCATAAGAAATGGAGTAAGTTTATCCCGCAGTATTTATAAGGGGAAGAAATAGTAATGAGTTTCCTTGGTTGTTAAGGAGAGATTATAGTACAACAGGTTTTACAGTGAAATGGTTTCTTTGTAGATAACCTTTGTCAGAGCAGTATTTTTCAGGTTGGAAAAGAAAGTGAGAGAGAGCTGTGGGGAGAAAATGTGATAGAGCTCTGGAAATTCATAATGTGTAGAAGGCCAAGAGGAGCAGACTTCGGCAGTTTCATTGGTGCTTCCTGATTCCAGTCCTGTGGAAAATAATAAAATACAATATTTAGCACAGAAAAATTTGCTAATTTGGTGCTTATTTAAATTCTAGAACTCCTTTCTAGACAATACGGTGTATATCATAAATACACAGCTCTGAACAGAAGGAAGCTGATGGTGGATAAGTCCATCCAGCTTGTGAGTGTGATGGTGGTCTGAATGCAGAGGGGGAAGTTACTTCAACAACAGTTTACAGGAGGAGTTCTGTTCTGCAAGATTTTCTGAAGCGTTTGTTACTGAATGCAGTTCAGCCAGAAGTAGCGAAGGACAAGGTCTATCTTGATCTGATGGTTCTGTTCTTTCAGAATCTATTACATTCTGTTGACACCCAGTCAAATGAAGATAAAAACCCTTTTCATATCTATTTTCAGAAATTCAGTTCAACTGAGAATGAATCTTTGCTGAGCCTCCTAGGAGGGTCTTTGCTTTCCTTACCCTTATTTAAGGCCTGCAGTCTTAGTGACAGTGTTTCTTTTTGTCAGTTAGTGTAAATAAAACTTGGATGGTTTAAGTTGCTGTTGTGCTTGTGTGTAAACTGATCCAAAATAAATAAAAGTTGTCTCTGAGGACGTTGCTCAGCACACTGAGCAATTAGAGATAGTGGTGTATAGTCAGCCAGTGTAAATGTAGGTACTTCAAAGGCTTCTTTGTTGTAGTGACTGTTGAGTAAAGTTTAATGGGGAGACTCTTTCAAAACTACAGAGCGTTAATTTGATTGATTAGGAGTTGGGTTCTGGAGGAAGAAGGGACTTGAGAGGAATGTAATAGTGTATGTACCTCAACTGCTTATATGTCCTCGCCCGCCTCATAATAATTCCTGGTGACTCGTGAACTCCACCAAGTTCAACCAGATTTGTCCAAAGGGCTTACAGATCCTTGAGACAGCAGGCTTGACAGTTCCTGATGAGGAAAGAAGGGAGTGGGGGCTGGGAGGGGAAGCAGGCAGGTAGAAGAACATTAATATTCCCTGTGTAAGGAAGACTGCAATGTGAGCTCAACCTTAACCCACATACAGCACTGTATCTCTGGTGTGGGAAACTAGGCTGTGTTGGTACTGATGTTGAAGACAGGGCTCATTAATTTGTTTTAAAGTGCAGTTTGTTAGTCCTTGCCCTCATACTGCCTAGGCATTACATGAATAGAGGTCTCAGGACTCCAGAGAGCATAAGCCATCATTGTATCTTAGTTCTTAACGTAGGTGAAGAAGTTAGGCCGAGTTGAAAAATGTGATTTAGCATGGCTGTGCACAAACTGAGGGGTGCAGGTAATTCTGTTCCAATTGTATTATCCTGCCTCAGTGGCCATATCTTTGGGCATTAAAATGAAGGTGATGCAATGTCAGTTAATTTTATCTAATGTTTGGTATTAAAAAGCACTAGATTTGGAGGTTTGTTTTAGTATTTGTGCAGCCATGTTACAGGTTGAGGATCTGTATCTTTTATTTAAAATGGTAGAACTTGCTGGTCTTTTTTTTTTTTAAATAGCCTTTAGCTGGTGCTTGTAACAATTGCGTTTTAAGGGCTTTGAGAAGCTCTTAATGTGGAAAGCTTCTCATAATCTTACCCTAATGTTGCTTGATCAAGACTTAATACTGTCTGAAGAGTGTCTATGAGTAATCCTGTATGTAGCAGGTGATTTGCAGATAGGGGTTTAGGTAAATTTGAAACAACAAAAGATTGTTCAGTAGTAATAGTTACTGTTAGGTCATCCTTGTGAAGGTAGGCAGAACTTGGTAGCTAGAAAGTAACTTGTATGATTAGAAAAATATCACACTGGTAATTAATATAAAGCAAAAATGCAGCTACTTAGAAAATGAGGTTTTTATGAGAGTCTTACGGTAGGATAAGATGAAAATGTGCAGAGCAATATTGGGATTTTTGAAACAGTCTGGTGGGATTTATTTTTTGTTAATTGTTAAAACTTACTCTGTAAGGCGTAAACCCAAATTTCAGTCTATATTCAGCTGCACACAAGCTTTGTATAAAAACATGGCCTGGCAGAGCAAATTTTGTAAGTTTACACTTTTAGAATATTTGTTAGCTTGTAGGTTGTATTAATGTCGTACAAGTTTTCAGATTAAAATTAATGCCAAAGTTTGATGAATTTTAGGAGTTACTATGGCATTTCATAGTTATATTAATGTATCATTATGTTTCACTTTGGACAGCTAGCTTGCCTACTCTGGGTATTTCAGTTTATGGAAATACTTCTGGCATTGTAGTGTGAGTTTGCATTTTGACTCTGGATGCCGTGATCATCTGCTGGCTTTTGCTTATGTGCACAGAGCTGTAACTCAGGCCTTCAGAGGGTCTGGTCCAAGGGGTCCAGATACTCTTCATCAGAGAAAGCATTTGGGTTGAAAGATGTTTCTTACCTCTGCATACTTCATGTTCTGGTTTGTGGACTATGAGAGAATCTTCCTTTTCTGCATTAATTCTGAGTGAAAAAAATAGGTATTTAATCATGCATTAATGGAGAAGTACTTCAGCTGGGCATGGATTAAGTCTGGTTTGTTTTAGAGCCTATGAATTTATTTCTTGAAAATGTGTTTTGCTTGCTGTGGAGAAATAGAATGGCTTAAAATATCTTTTATGATGGCATAGGAACTGTGTCCCTTTCTGCTGTGTTGTAATGTTTAGTACAGATTTTTGTGGTTATTGTGTTGGCAGTGACCTTTGAGGAGACTCTTTAAGATTAAAGAACAAATTATTTTTTTTCCCCCTAACTTTTAAAGGGATAATGAAAACAACTATTCCTCATCTTGTCATTTGTTACTATGTACTCGTATTCAAACAGGTTTTGTTCTGGCAGTAATTTTGCTCCTGGTGCTATAAGGGAGCATTTGTCTGTTGACTGCTGTTTGAGTCCTTTGTTTTTTTAGGTAGTTCTTAATGCCCTCATTTTTCACTTGGTGCCAGTGCACATACGGGTAGCAAATCAAAATGGCAAGTGTAGTTCTTAAGAACTTGTGCTTATGCAGGGCAGGAGCAAAGGGATATGGCTGTGCTCAGCTGCTTGTTGGCCCAAGATGCAGAATGTAGTTGTGGTTGGTTGCTGGAAAAGCACAGAGAGTGCAGAGAGTAAATTGCAGAAAATGGATGCCCTTGAGGAAAGAGATCGTTGAAGTCATCAAGTCTGTTCCTGACATACTATCCTGATAGTACCTCAGTGACTCTGTTTGCAAAGCCTCTGCATCCTGCTTATGTGGGTGGTGAGCCCTATCTTTAGAGTTCAGTTTCAACTTCGCAAGTGCAGGTTTCTTACATAATTGCATTTGATGGCCGGATTGGTCAGGGTATTCCTTTTCAATTGTTTTTGAACTTGTTTTAACGTGGACATTGAAGAGAATAGTTAGGCCAGAGTAATATCTTCCTTCCTCTTCAGAGTTTTTGAGAGTAAATTTTTTACTTTGTGAGAAAGAATTTCAGTGTAGTCATTTTCTGTCCAAAAATGGAGCAGAGGTGGGGGAACCTGAATGAGGCCTGAGCATTTGGCAGTCTTAGGAGACAGCTGGCAGCAGCCATGATTAAAAAGAACTGCAGCTGTGCTTTGGCTGGGTCATAGCATTAAGAAACTGATAGCAGAGAAGGGGAAAGGTCTGCCAGAAAATATGTGCACCCATAGAATTTCAGTGTTACAAGGTTTGTTTGGATGGTAGTAGTTATGATGGGTCTGTGGATAGGTGAGGTTTATCCACAGCTCTCTTCTTTAGTTGCTTTTGGTAAGTTTTCCCCTTTTGAAAATACTCCCTGTGACCTTACACAGATTTTTTTGCTGTATCAGTAGCCCATGTTCAAACTGGTGGGATTATTATTCTTTTTTTTTTTAATCTGCTCCTTCTTTAGTGGTGACTTGTTTTTTCTGGGGTATTTTTCAAAAGTCTGAAATGATTGAAATTCTCAGTGTTTATATTTGTTTGCTAAAATGGCAATACAGAAAAATACCCCAGTGTTCAGGAAAGAATCTGATTTCTGCAACATATTTTTCCTGATGACAGGCCAGTTCATACTATATATGTCCACGTACAGCGTACAAGGCACTTTTACTTTTTTTCTCTTAATATATAATTCTTATAATATATTCTATTAATATATAATATATAAGGAAACAAGACTCTTTCCTGTACAACAGTGAAATTTGCAGTTCATACTTTTAAAATCATTCTTTCTTCATGGCCTTGTACAATGAACAGTTTTTAAAAGGTCATACTTTTGACTGGTTCTTAGTTTTCATGGTTAAAAAGTTGAAATAACTTTGCGCTGAAAACAGTTGGTCAGTGCTTGTGGAAGAAAAAAAACCCTGTTCAGGTGCATGCCTCTCAAGTGGGCCAAAGCATGCAGGTAAGCAGAAACCAGTTGGTAAGGAAGCCATGTCACACTCAAACTGCTGAGCTCTTATTAATTGGATAGAAAAAGTTCAAGTTCAAACTTAGTTCATATTTTCATTTAAGAAACTGCTGCTGTATTAAAGATTTTCAACATATTCATGAGTACTCATGTCTCAATTTAGACTGACTCAGCCTAAGTATATATTTGTTTGGGGTGTGTGAGCCCCTCATGTTGCCCATGACACTTAGTAGTTGTTTATTGCTGGCTTTCTCTTGCTGCTCTGAGCAACAGATTATCTTCTGAACTTGGAGTGAGGAGGAATGTGTCTCTTTCATTGGACTTTCCATGAGAGGTGAGCACATGTGACACTCTCTGACACACTCTGACAACTCTTGTACTACGAAGTGCAGCAGCACCTCTGCCCATTGTGTTTTTCCCCCTGAAGGTTTGCTGGGAAGGCAGTTGTGCTGAGCACTCTCTTTGGTTAGGCCAGGTGCATGTGTATGGATTGATTCGAAGGTGCTGTTGAGACATGCAGTGGCGTACGGTGCAATGAAAGATGAGATACCAGAATATCTAGTGATTGCTAGCCGAAGAACTAGACGAAGAGGGGGTAAGACAATTATGTTATGTTGAAAGCCGTCATGTCATAACATTAAAAATATTGCCTGAGATAAAGGCAAGGGATTAGTTCAGTGAATATTTTCTTCACAAGAGGAAAGGTGGCCATATCATCCTGCATCCCTGTGAAATGCTTCCAGTTCCATTTAAATACAAGGACATTTTAGACAATTGTACACTGGCTGCCAGGTGTACCAGCATGACACTTCTCAGAATGCCTCTGGTAGCACATCTTCGTACTGGAAAAAAGTGTACAGGGAATTACTTGTATGGCTGAAACAGGGGTGCAGTGTTAGAAGCAATAATGCTGTGGGTAAGATTCAGTCTTACCCAGGATGGTCCCAAGGCTCTGGGGGATGTTGTGCCAGCAGCACATTGTGAAAACATTAAAATCTTGTTAGGCTCAGGGAATGAAAATAATGATCTGTTGGAGGTTCTGAACAGTGTGTTACCAGACTGACAGATGCATCCAGGTGATTTGAGAGCAGAAAATGTGTCTGAGCTATCTTCTCTCTCATGTCTCATAGAATAATAGCTAACTGAAATGGAGATGTAGTGTCATTGAGAACTTAGTTAAGACTGTGTAACAAACAAATTCTTTTTTTTTTTTTTTCATATACATTGCATTAGAATTTTGATATTCAGGGTGCTGGAAAAGGAAACAAGACAAGCAAACGATTCTTAAGGAAAATAGTTCTGGCATGGCAGTAAATTAATTCCCATCACTTTAGGGTTTTCTGTGATCTTTTTTCTCGGCAAAAGAGGGTGCCACTTAAAACATCTGCAAAGAGTCAAACAATGTCTGTCCCACCTGCATACAGCCTTGTTGTGAATTCAATTACTTAAGAATTTATAATCATAGCCATGAATGTGGTTCTATAATTTTAGCTGTTTTAGAGATTGCTTGCCATGAAACTGGTATAGGGAGTCAAATCTTCCTGTCTTCTGTTCAAACCTGCTAACAGGCACTGCTTTTCAAGGTATCGTAGGCATTAATGGACACTTAATTCAAATAAATATTGCCCATTTAATAAATTGTGTATTTTGTGTTCATGGGCTTTTTTTTTCCCTGAGTTTTCCAATTCTTCAGTCATAGACAGAAGATGGATCAAAGAATTTCAGTCTGCAATCTTTTCTCCTTACCAATCAAAACATTTAGTTCCCAATGCATATGAAATTTGGTCTCTAATTTGGAAAAAATCATGACTTCTCTGCAGTTCCTGGTTTTCTGACCTAACCAGAGATGACACTGTGTCTCAGTTGGGCTTTCTTCCTGGAAAAGAGGGATGTGATATAAGCACCTTTCCTTTAGCCTGGTCAGCTGCAAGTTGCAGAGTGAAGTGATGTAGCTTTATGCTTGAGAACATTGGTGATGGTGTAATGGAGCCAAAATAAATGTTTCCAAGTGCTCAGGGACATCAGGCAGAGCAGTAGTTCATAATGAGCTTAACAAACTGTTCCCTCCATCCTGTGTTAGTGATCTGTTCCTGAGCTGTAGCCTGTTAATTGTATGTGCCCTCAGGAGCTGGAGGGCTCTGAAGGCCCTGCATACAATTCTTGATGTTTTGTTTTCTTGCCACCAGGTCTTGGTGTCTGTTGGAAGAGAAATCAAGACTGTAAAATTGGCATCATGCCATCTGCCTGCTCTCAATATTTCATTACTTCTGTCTACCTTTAATATTTGCAGTGAATTGTGGCTAATAGTAAAAGAATGTGCACTGTGGCCAGTACTAGAAGAAACATCGTTTGTTGATTTGTGTTCTGTGAATAGTAATCTTCTTTCTCTCAGCATTAAGGTGATGGCTTGTACAGCTACTTACACGGCAGTGAAGGAGCGTAAGGTTTTATGCTGCAACGGCTAAAGAGGACCACGTGCCTTTTGTTTATAGCTTGGAGGATACTTTGCTTGGCTTTAATTAAGAGAGAAAACTAATCTAAAGTTCAGATTAGTAGGGCTAACATGTAACACTGGCAACTCATCCGTGAGTACATAGGAAAAAGTAAGCATTTATGATAATACTTTGACATTGTGGCATGGTTTTTTACCATACCAAGCCTAATACTGATTGTCCTTTTGTGTTCGTCAGTTTTCTCCTAACATCTGTGCTGTTCAACTGGTTTTGATGAAACTCGTGATAAAGGGGTAAAGAGAGCTCTCAAAGATGCAGTGCTGTCACAGGTGTCATCTGTGCCCTTGCCTCCCTGCTGCCTGCATGGTGGGAAGGCAGGTGCTGGTTCCCTAATCCCTGGGAAGGCATCAGTGAGGGCCCAGGAGGCACATGGAGCTGGCACGTGTCACGGTGCGTGATCCACAGCCACAGGCTGGTGTTGAAGAGGCTGCGGAGGATGATGGTTGAGTTGTGGGGCAGCTTTGCCCTGTGAGCTCTGAATCTGCTCAGGGTAGAAATTTACGGTAGGAGACCTTGTTCTCACAGCCCATGATCCTACTCTGAGTAACATAAAAACAGCAAATAAGTTCTGCAGCTCTACCACTGAAGAGTTAGCTAAAACATGTTATGTTTTACTGTAGGCAATTAGTGTTAGACTGTTAACGGTGATTCGGTTTTTACAGAGCTAAAAATGATGTTTGCAGACCTGGAGCCCAGTGACTTAGTCTTGTAAGTTAATGGAAATGAAAGAAGAGTGAAATGGACTAGGTGAGAGGATAGATGGGCTATGGTTGCTTGGTTTTCTTGCCCAAAAGAGTGTTTGATTTCCTAAAGGATTACTTTATTTTATTTTGGATACCATTTTGGTATATACTATACCTTAAGGATCAGTGTATGAACTTTTAGATCTTACAGCTCCAGTATTTGGTTGAGAGAGTTTTTTATCTTTTCTCCAAACCTCAGTGTTTCCCGTGTCAAACTTTCATAGGTACATAAAGAAAAAATGAAGTGTGAGACATTTTCATGACAGAATTGTCAGATGCTGAGCTGAAGGATGTAGGTTTCTTAGCTTTAAAAATATTAATTTTGCTTTTTTAAAAAAAAAAAATCAGGATTTTTGTTTAATTCTACAATTCCATTCTTCATTTTGCCAATGACCTTAAAAATGAAAAGGGAGGAGGTAGTACTGCTACCTGTGGTAGTCATGAGGCATTTACTGTTATTGTTATTGAATGTACAGAATAACATTTGTTCCATCAAACAAGTGAGTGCTTATAGTAAGTGTTTGGTAAAAATAAGATAGGAACACAATATTATCTTTACATGCATCTAGTCTAATCCATATCAGTATAGATACATATTTGTTACTTGTTTTAAGGTTTGTTCCTGAAAAGCGGTGGGCTTTTGAGGACTGTTACATTCCTGCCGTTTGAGTGTTTGCATGTATTTATATATATTATAGAAGAGTGTAAACTTTGTCTTATGTAGGTTTACTATCGTATTGTCTGAACTTGAAATTTTATCTCTAGTGGTAACTTTACTAAGGTTGCTTGGAAAAACAGTCATCATCACTTACAGTTTTACAAATTTAGTAATATGCATCTTTGTGTATGTGAAAACATCTTGTGTTTTGTGGGAAAGAGTGGAAGTTTTAATTTGGCTTTGTTTTTTTAAATTCATCAGCAATGCTGAAGACCTCTCTGTCTTGTTAAGTGACATAAACTCGAGCATAAAATAAAGCAATTTTTAGCAATTTAAACAGAAAATAAATCATTATTACCACAAAACATTGTTATGGTTCCTAGGTATAAAGTGTTTGTACTTGGGATGGGGAGCTATATGCTGTTGCTGATTTTAAATTACTTGGGGGAATTATTCTGGTATTTGAGCCCCAAAAGAGACTTATTGCAGTTAAAAATAGGAGAAGTTCCATGCCTCTCTTGGACTACAGAATATCTAGTAATTCACTATTAGTTCCTTTTCTCGTATTTTTTTTCCTACAGTCATGCTAGCTTCTGCTGTAGTAGTTGCTGCCAATAAATGCTGTAATTTTTAAAACCAGGGTTATTGGAATTGCAGTTCCTGTACACCTTTGGGCAATTACAGTGTGATTAGTAGTACTTTCTGGCATTGAAGGTTCAGGCTGACAGCTGTTGACCCAATGATGAGATGAGAACAGTGGCTTGACAAAGGATCCGTAAAGGAAGTATTCCTCTAAATGTCACTTCTCCGTTTTCCAGTAATGCATTGTGATGATCCAGTTTTAAAGCCAGACTTTCTACCTGGTGTACACTTAAGAGTCCAGTGGTTCCATTTTCCATCAACCTTGCTTATTATTGGAGATGGAATACTGCACCTCCCTGGTGTGGTTACTAAGACTTTTGAAGTACTGTGTGTTACTAAAATTTTGGTGTCCCGGAATCAAGGGGCAGGTTAACTGCCACTTTTTTGCTGTTTAGGAGTACCTTGGTGTGCTGTATTAAATTAGCAACTGAAAGGTAAAATTGAGATGCAACACTTAGCTGATATTTAGAGAATTTTCTTAGACCACTGAAGGTTCAAAGCTGTTGATGCATGGGTTACACAAAGGCAGCACAAGTCCTGCTGTGAGCATAAAGAGCTGTTAGTGCTCTTTGCCTTGTAACATTTCTTGGGAGTGTAGTTAGCCAAGCATCAATAAAGCTATTTGACTGGGCTGGAATGGATTTGTTACTTATTAGTCAGCTGAGCTGACTGGAGAAAGTGACTTTGATCACATTGACACATGAGGAGAAACAAGAAGTTCCCTTAGATATGGAACAGTAATGGTGAGGCTGCAAAACAGAGTATTTTAGCAAGGAAATCTGAAAATATTTCAAATTTAATTTGCTGTTTTTCATGTCTAAATGTTGTGGTAGTCTTCAGCTTCACAATAATATTAAACATATGGGAGAAAAGAACATACTGTGCAGTGTCAAACTGCCTCCTTGATTTCTGAAAGTTTCATTTTGGTTGTGCCTCTTGGATTATGGCAAGCATGAGGTTGAAATGGGAACAACAATATTATTTGCATAACACATTGATACTGAAAAATAATTACCAAGATTCCATTGTGGAGATGGCAGGGGGTTAGGCTTCCTTGTTCTTTGAAGAATTCTGTTTTGAGTTTTCTATTTCATACCTTCTGTGAAATGATTTTTTTTATTTCTAGCTCAGTATGTATAACTTCTGTGACAGACTGCACCTGGACTCCAGAAAACTTAGATGCAGTTTTTCAGATATTACTTGTCTTGGTTCCCTGAGGAATTTTAGTGAGGATCAAACCAATTTTCTGCAAAACTGGATTTGGATGCCATTTTTTACTAGAATTTTCAGTACATTAAAATTCTTCTATAAAACATATGTGCATGGATGACATTTAGCTGATGCCATTTTAATTTGAAAATGAGTGAGCCAAAGTCCATGGAGCAGTGCTGATGCTTGTTTCCCTCATCAGGAGGTTGAAATCTTCTGGTCAGTGCTGTGAAACTTCTGTGCCACTTGGGTAAATGGAAACCGATGAAATTTCATGTGGTCAGGACTAGTGCTAAAGAGATACTTTAGCCTTCATTTTACTGATGAGTTTAGGAAGTCTTTGCCTAAAAAAATTTTGAACCTTTGGGGTTGCCTTCTGCCAGTGGAGCCCCTTTTATCACTCTAGTGTTCTGCACGTGTCATCTGAGCACATTCTCTTACAGCATTTCTGTTGTCACTTGGCCCTGTTCCAGTTGCTTGTGTGTTTCCAGTTTATCCCATCATGTGCTGCTCTTCTGTGCACCAAGGTCTTCTGCATTGTCAGTCTTCTTATCTTGCTTCTCCTGGCCCAGGCAGCCATTTCAGTGCCAGTAGTAACGGCAGGCACCTGTGTTCCTGTGCTTCGTGATACTGTCTCAGAAATTTCCAAGAAATTCTTGTCTCCTGGAAATAACCCTCTTGTATTGCTGGGTGTCTGTGCATGTGTTTGATGTCAATAACAGAGGATGGCACATGCAGTTATCGTGAAACTTCAGTACCAAATCCACCAAGCTTTTGTTGGTATTCAGGGAAAACAAAGGGAATGGTTTCCCTACCGGTTTAGAGGACAGCAGGTGGAAGACTTAGTACTTGCATTACTTCTTGGCATTACTATTGTGCAGGTGCTGTCTGGCTGGAAACAAACCTTACAAAAACTGACTTCATATAGTGGAACTTGTTCTCTTGGACAGTGTAAGATGTGAGTGTAGCTGTGGGTTGGAGAAGTACAAGAATAACTTTTGGTAGCAGCTCTTCTTCAGAGATGCAGAAATTCATAAACCTGAATTTCAGAAGTGAGAAAATTAAAATTTGTGATGAGAGTTGCATTTTCTGCATTTTTTTGGAAGTCCAGATATTTTCATTTGAAGCAGGAAAATGAAGTGACAGTTGAAGGTGTTTGCTGTTTTATTCAGTGTACAAGAAGGAAATTATTTTCTTACATAATAAGAGAATTTGTAGATGTTCTTTATCTATATTTATTCACTGTAAGTCACTTGCGTGTGAAACTTCAGTAATTGTCTTTTCTGAAGATTTCACCACAGATTTTCTCTTTTTTTGTGTAATTTGCCTTGGTAAATAAGGGTTTTACCACTGTCTTTTACATGATGCGTGTATTTTCAGAGTGACGCTTCAAGGTGTTTTTTATGGTAGAAATTGGATAAACACCTCTAATGGTTTTTTGTCAATGATTACTGAATATTTTTTTTTGTATTGTAACTTTCTAAAGTTGCCCACATGGGCGACTATTTTTTTTTTTACTATTTCATTTTAGTAATAAATATATCTTTTCTTGTAGATAAAATCCAGAACTTGAAGGAAGATAATGGGAACAGTTATTTCATCTATGACAGTGCTGGAGACAGTAATAAAACCAATGCTGAGACCACAGACGCTTCTGGATGCAACACTGAAGCCAAGGACTTGCCTGATTCTTGGGATTCCCATGTTGGAAAAACAACAGATTCTCCATCAGAAACATCTCAGACCAAGGGGCCACTAAGAACTCACTTGTATGAATGGGAGGATGAAACTGAAGACACCAGAACTGGAGAGTATATATTAGCTTTTGACAATGAACATCTCTCAGAGGTGAAGAGTAAGGATGAGGAGTGTGATAAAGAAGATAGTGAAAATCCAAAGGAAGCCATTAGTGAAGAACTTGTGCAAACTATACCTAGGCCAAGCAACTGTAGGACATACTGTCGATCCAACAAAGCAAAACTGCAGGGGGCAACCAATTTTGACAAGCTGATGGATGGCACTAGTCAGTCTTTATCCAAAGCAAATAATGAGTCAAATAATGATGGTCTGAACCCAGGAAAAAAAGTTTCTTTAAGTAGTGGGACCAGTTTTAGAGGGACGGTTGGACGGACTAGAGACTACACTGTTCTCCACCCATCTTGCTTGTCAGTTTGCAATGTCACCATCCAGGATACCATGGAGCGCATGGATGAATTCACCTCAGCAGCCCCGACTGACCTGGGTGAAGCTGGGCGCTTAAGGAAAAAAGCAGACATTGCCACCACAAAAACTACAACCAGGTTCCGACCAAGCAATACCAAATCCAAGAAGGATGTCAAATTAGAATTTTTTGGGTTTGATGATCAAGATGAGGGAGGGGGAGATGAAGGTGCCTCTAGAAGTTCTGGGAGTTCCAATTATAAAATCAAGTACTTTGGGTTTGATGACTTAAGTGAAAGCGAGGACGAAGATGAAGAGTGGCAGGTAGCAGAAAGGAAAGCCAACAAAAAGCGAAGTAGAACTGTACCATCTGCTTCACTACAGTCAACCTCTGATGGCAGTGAAAACTGTTCCCAGGATAGCCAGCTCAGCACTAATGCAGGTCAGTAGAACTCTTACAGAGTACATGAGTGACATTTAATTTTAATTGACTTCAATATTTTGTTCTTTTTGCAGTGTACATAAGAATTCGTCAAACAATACCGCTGATTTGGAAACCTAACAGTTAAACTCATTTGAAATCTAACAGTTAAACTCACTTCTCCTGTGGTCTTTTTTGGTGTTTCGTATCTCTCTTGAAGTGTGCTTTATACCCCTTGATCTCTTGCCAGAGGTAGAGGTTTTTTCCTTTTTCCACAGAAGATTTGTACCTTTTTGGTGTGTTGAGCATAAGTATCTATGCCTGGAAGGCAGGTATCCTCCCACAGAGCCTCCAGATCAGCCCACAATTACAGAGCTGAGTGCGCACATTTAAGTAGCTCTTAAGAAATGGGAATGAAAAAGAAAAAGATATTTTTTCTGCTTTTGAATGTGTTTGTAGGCAGTTTGGACCTTTCTCAAGTTCCATCTTATCTGAGGATGCATGACTCGAAGGAGAGGCTGTGGGTACCTATGGAGTGCCAGTCAGATAACTGGCGTTGGGAGAGCCTCTGCATATTTGTGTCTGCTCTTGTTTTCAGTTTTTAGTTATCTCCTTCTGTACAGGTTGGGAGCGGGGTGTGTGTGTACTCACACACGTGGCAGCTGCTGAGCAAGTTCTGGTGGTTAAAATCCTTTGCAAAATCAGACTTGCTTGGTGGCTGGTTGGGTCCTGTGTGTTGGTGAAGAACAAAAGGAATAACTTTGGCGGAAGGTTGCTTTTAACTCTTTAGTTTTGAAAGTCTTATGCCAAAGAATCACTTGTGTGGGAATAAATATTTCAAAACACTGCTACTGTTCTACAGAACATTTTGGTCCTCCATTTTGGAGCATGAAGCATGAGAAGTTCTACTGACTCGCTGAAGTTGTTACATTTTAAGACTTGGGCCAGATGGGTTTCATTGTGATAGGGAGAAAGGGTTTCAATCTAGCCTTGCAAATGTTGGAGAAGCTGGGATTTTTTTTTTTCCCTACAAATAGCTCCTGATAATATAATCCAGAAATAAAATTTCAGAGGAAAAAATGTTAATTTCTCTGTTCTAATTATAGCTGTTTCTAAAACCAGAATTTTCTGTAATCAAAAGTTAATGTCACTGCTAGGGTATTTTTGTGGATTTGAAAGGAACAAATGGATACTGATATTGTACGAGAAGATTGTGTTTTCAAACAAAAAAGGACATGTTTTGTTTTCATAAAATTTACTTATGATGAGACACTTGGGTTCCAGCCTCGTTGGCAAATTTATCTTAACCATTAAATGGTTTATCTTACAGGGCTGCTTAAGAAGTACTCTTAGTCCTGGTCTCTAATGAGTCTTTGTTCAGCCATTTATTCCAAGGAAAAAATTTGCTTGTACAGTTAATGCAGCTGAGATGCTGACCCATCAGATTATCCTTTTAGCTACTGTCCTCAGAAGTCTCAAAATATCTACACTTTGCATTTGGCACTGCATTCACCAAGCAGGCCTTTATACTCCCAGGTATCACAGATGGTTTCTCTGAAATATTTTCCTGAGATTTCCATGGCACAGGGAGATGTAAATTTGTGCTTTGTTAGTTCTTAATGCACTTCTCCACTTCAGGTAAGAGGTAGCTCTCAGTCCCTCTGCTGGGAGGTGCTTCCCCTTTATTTTGCATCTCCTTTGCTCATTTGATTCTTATTTTGTGCTACCATTGGCAGGTGAGATTTGACTTGGCATGTTTTTTTCTGAAATTTGAAAGGGTGATGTTCTGTAGCATAGATTATGAAAATAGAAAGTCTGATGCTGCCCTAAAATTTGAGGGACTCCTTGCTAAAGTTCACACTATTTTCTCTCAGACCTTTGTGTATTTTGAGTGTCATGATTGCTCAGAAAAATCATGATGAAGAATCCTTAAATATAGTGATGCTGAGCCTGAGAATTTCTCAAGAACTTGTAGATCTAAGCCTGAAGTTGCAGTAAAATGTGACATTGCTCTAAGGTGTTGTCTTTGCATACTGGAAAAATGGACTTCTGTATCCATGAAAAATGCCAGCTTTGACTCCAAGCCTGAGAGACAGCTTTCAGAACATCTTGCACAATAAAACACTGTCCTGAAATGATGAACAGTACTGAGACATGCTAATGCTACCTGAGTTCTGTATGTGCTCTTCTTTCTTTGTACTAATTAGTAAATACCCAGATGAAAATCCAGTGCTCCTGTTCCAGGTGACAGGGGAAATACTGGACTGCCTCTCTGAATTTCAGCTCTGGAAAATCCCAAGACTGATTTTGGTTTTCTGTGCATAAAGAATGTTACATAGCATAATCAGTTTTTCAAGAAGCTTGATGCTTTTGATGCATTCTGTCATGGCCTTACTTAGCCATAATACTGATTTTGTTACTTGCCATAATCTAGGTGTATTTTTATGAAACATATTTTAGAACCTTAATTTAAAACATCTGAAAGAGATTTTATAATGGAACATTATAAAGGCTATTCTTTCTAGTCCCTCTGTTCACAGAGAGGAAAGTAAGTTTAACAATACATACTTAAATGTTTCTACAAATTAAATTTAAGAAAGCGCAAAGACTACAGGAATGGTATTGTTAGTGCAGAAAAAATTGCTAAACAGATAAATTCAGTTTTGGTTAGACTGTCTTTTATTATAAAACATTTTCTGTTGTTCACTTCCATGATAGTCTTTTCTGCTGAAGTGGTTAAAAACCACAAAAAAACCTCAAACAAAAACGAAGCAAATAAAACCCCCAACTCTGAAAAAAAACTCCACCTTTTAAATTCCTAGATGCTGTTACCATATGTATCTTTTTAATGAAAATACTTCATAACTTTATTTGCCTTAGATTTTTGCCGATGTGTTGATTTCTAGTAAAAGTTTACTTTCTATTTTGCCATTGCAATCTAAAATTCTCTCAAATTCCTCTGAAAATACTTCAGATTCAGTGAAGCAAAAGCCCCTTTGGCTTTTGAGCCTCCCAGCTGGATTCTGCCAGAATTCCAGGGGTTAAAAGTACTGGTGAGATTTTCCTAGATTTGAAACATTGCTTTTGTCATTTCAGTAGCCAGAGTACAGGATGACTCCAGTGAGGAGAAGCTTTTAATACTGGAAGACAGTGATTGACTTGACTGTAATAATCAATGGGGAGTTGTATCCAAGAGAAATCTGTATTGCAGCTTCGTCATTTTCTTTGTAAATCAGTTCTCATATACAGCTTAACCTTTGTGTCATTGATTCATTTGTCCTTCCAGTGATCAAGATGAGATTCCTGTAATCTTTTTAGGTAATGTAGCTTTTGTATATCAGCATCCAGCACTCGGCTCAGTTCTGGTGAGCCAACTTGCCCTATTTCTTTTTTTTTAATTCCTTTGCATCTTCTCAAAAACTGAGTCACCTTCATTGGGTAAATATTTTAAGCCAGTTAGAACTACATCAAAGTTGTCAAAGGCAGAGTCCTGTTTGGACTTCAAAACCTTTTGCAGAATTACCCTGAGACACTAAAACAAAACTACGTTGTTGTTCCTGAGGAAATTTACTGTAGTTGTTGCCTTAGTTGGTCTCTGAACATCTTTCCAAGAGAGACAAATTATCTTAAAGATTATAAATGCCTTGAAAATGGTTGGACAGAGGAGAAAAGGCCTTAGATGCTGCCATACTAAGAAAAAGGTCAATATGATAAATTTCTCTGTGAGGTGGAAAAGCCCCCCTTAAGAAGCCATACAGGAGAGAGCCAGTGGAAATCAAGCTTCAGTAGGGTCACTGAAGTGACCTACTGCTTAACAAACTACTTGTGTGTTTGCCTCACTCACTTAATGCTAGCAAAAGATTTCTCCCCCAGACCCTGTTTAGTTTAGATTTAAAAGTCTGCTAAGATAATGTATGCAGAATGCTTTTAGGGTACCTAGAAGGCATCCAAAAGCACTGCTCAAATAGAAGCATTCCAGGTAATCGTACAGAGCTAGTATGTGTTCAATGTCTTAGCAACATCAGAAAATGCAGAATTCCTGTTGTAAGTAGGAGCTGAAATGTTTTTATCAAGAAGTTTCTTTGAGTTTATAGTCACCTAATTAAAATGGTATAGTTCAGAATCTCATAGGAGTAGAATTCAAACAAGGAAACTTAAGATGATAGTTTAAATTGTGGCTTAGTTGGTCCAAAGCATTGTTAATCATTATTGAAGGCAATGCCATGTCCAAATCTTAGCACAGAGTGCAAGCTACTGTTCTCATTTCATGGGTGAAACATTTTGTGTTTCTAGAGTGACTTCCATATTTGTCATGGCTGTGGTCAAGTAAATTACTTTTTAGCTTTCAATCTACAATAGGAGGGTCCAGTTCTCTTGGTTTGACTTTCTTTGAGAATTACATTCAGGTCCTGACTTCTTCAGAAATGTTTCAGGATTTATAAGGATGTATATCAGAGCAATTTGATTTTACTCCTTAAATTGGCTTCAGCAAAAGTTAAGTTGTCTTTTACATAGATTTGGAAGTAGTTTTGCTTTATTTAAGTTAATGGAAATTGGACTGTAGTATTTTCCTCAGTTACACTAATTTTATCAAACATCTTTTAAAGTCACTTGTCAGAGGGGCTGTTGATGCTGTGTTTTTAGGCTCTTGTGCTCACATGACATAATTACACTGAAGAACCAGTGGGATAGAATGTGAGAAGCTGGTTCCAGGAGGTGCCTCGCAGCAGGCATGCTGCCAGTCCTGGTGCTGCCAAGCCTGTTGAAATTTATTGCAATTTGGGAAACTGTGGAGCTTTATTTTAAGAATGCTTCTATTCCTCAGATCAGTTTTGTATCCTTGAGAATGCCATTAGAAGTCTCGTTACCTTTGCCTTTGCTTGCCTTGTTACCCAGCTTGGCTAGTCCTATGTATTTGGGGTTAGAGTAACCCATCCTATCTGCTGGTGTTTTTGCAGTGCAATTTTCAAACAGCAGCAGCTTCTTAGGAATAGATCGGTTATCTAAACAGTTTATCAGATGAACCACTGCTTCTCTGTGCATGTCTTTATTTCCATCTTGAAATTTGTAACTTGTGGTTTGTGCCAAGTAAACCCTTTCCCTTGTCTCCAAGGAATGATGCTTCAAATAAAACAAGTTTAAAAAAGCTAAGGACAAAAATTTAATTTGATGAGTGAATTGCTGATTTCAGTTATAGGGTACTGGAATCAGTTGTAATGCAAGTATTGAATCTATTGAAAGGCCGTATCAGCAGTTCCTTCTAGCTGACTCTTTCCTGATGACCATATTTCTTTTCTGTTTACAGCAAAATAAGCAAATACAAACAGGCTGCCTTCATGAGAAGTGAAGCAAGATCAGTTCTTCTGTAATTGTACTGTGTTTTGCTAAGTCTCTTAATCTCACACTTCTGAAGAACCCAATCTACTGCTTTATTCATCTGTTGCTCAGAGTTGTAGCAGTAGGCCAGCCATTAGTAAGCTCGTGTGAAAGGTACCCAGGGATTTACAGGAGTATGGTATGGGAAGCCATAGCCTGAAGCTTACCCAGTGGGCAAGAGGTGCTCTAATAGTGACTTTGCACCTTGTCACGCTTCTATGTGTTGCTGCAGTCCAGTCAGCAAACCTGACTGTGCTTGGCATTAAAACTGATTTTTCTGATGAAGACTGATGGTTTATCACGTAATTTCAGAAGCTATACATGTGGAATTGTCAGACGCAAGAAATGCTCTAGCAATTCAACAGCTTCTAAAATGGTTGTTTCATGTCTATAATTTACCTTTAACAGATCTGGAGTTTTCAGAGGATGCATCTGGTGTGCTTGAAGGCAATAAGAAATCCACAAATAAACAAGGTGATAAATCTAAGGAAAACACCAGGAAGATTTTTAGTGGGCCAAAGCGGGTGAGTAATAATGCTGAAACCAATACAAAGTTCTTATTTTACCGAGCTCCTCAGTATTGATGTTTCTTCTTATATATGCAACAGGGCTTTTTTCCCAGTTTATATCTGCACTTGAGATCGTATGTTGGCCTTTAATATTATTTCTGGAAAAGTAAAATATTAAAGTGCAAAATTTTTGTATTTTTTACTGGAAGTTTCACTTCTCAGGTTTATTATGGAGACTGCTATGGAGGACCTGACTTGTAACATAGATGCATTCCCTGGAGATGATTTTTAAACAAAGCATCAGTAAATTTTGTGTATTTTATGTTGTGGTTTGTTGGTATTTGGGGGGGAATTCTTTTGGTCTCTTACCTTTGCTCTCCCAAGAAATATCTGTCATATTATAGGATTGAACTTAAAACTTCAAATTTGGCATTGGTATAGTCTTTATAAAGATGAGTGCCTTCATAGAATTTGGTGTAGTGAGATTTTCTTTTAATTGGAAAAAAAAGTAACCTCCAATCCCACCCCAGTCTTCCCCAGCTGTGTAATACTCAGTATGAATTTGCCCTTTCATAGTTTCAAAAGACCTTATTCATTTTCTTGATCTTAGAGAAATGTGGTTTATCTGTTATTTTAGGGTACTCAGTATTTTGAGGCTTTTAAAATTGTGCAGACAGCAAAAATTGCGTGTAACCACCAGGTAAAAGTTTGCAATAGGGGGATCCATGTAATCTCCATTAAATGAAGCTTTTATGACCTGAATGTCTCGGATGGACATTTCAAGTGCTCAAGGCCTTTTCATGAGTTTTTTGCATAACTTTTTTTGTGTTACCTGGTGACAGCAGTCCCTGTCTCACCATCATTGTAACCCACAACTGTTCTAGTAAGAGAAAGAGGGAAATGAGCTTGTATTGCTTTTCCTTTGAGTTCCACAGGTTTTGAAAGATCTGGCAGTTGCATGGTATTTTAGCAACTGTCTTTTACATGTGTTCAGAATGTGCTCATCAGTCCAACAGCTTGAGAAAGTTTTTTTAATTACTTTTTCCTTAGGAGTTCTAATAATTCCTCATGGACTTATTACTAGTGTTATATAATAGTTTCACTTGAAGTAATTTTTTAAGGTGCCTTTTTTTTTTTTTTTTTGGTTGTCCAGAACCAGAAGATTTATTATCTCCCCAGCTGTGTTGAGTTATAACAATTTTTCATAAAAAAAAAAAAAAATAGATTTGTGAGTGGAGAAAGGATGACAAATTTGGTTTAGCTCTCAAAATGTGCAGACGATTATTTTCATGATGTGGGAGGATACGTGACCAGTAGGTCCTGTCAATTGTGATGTCCTTTGAAAATGAAATGTCGCTTCTCCCTTTGACTTTGGACAGGATGAGATGAGAAGCTCCTCCCTCCAAAGCTGGAAGTCAGCTAAATGAGGAGCGTATTCTTAAATAGTATTTCTTGAAGATGGAAGTGCCTCAGCTTCTGTTGATTAAATAGTAATTTTTAAAATTATTAAATGGCAGCTTCTTATGTGTGAACATGTTACAGTACACTGAGAAACAGAAGTACAGGAAGCACAAATTTGACTAGCTTTTTCAGTTGTTTTTTTTAACAGCATAAAAGAGCTGTGGGTGTTCTGCTAAATACAGAATTTTTTTAAAATTTAAATATTTATATGCCGCAAATATTATTCTGTAATTGCATTTCATGTGTTTCTTGTTTAATTTTTATTCTTTAAGTCCCTGAGATTTTATGTGAAAATGGTTCTAATTAATTTTGAATGTATATATCATGAAATTACGGGGAGAAGGAAAAAGCCTTACAGTAATATCATACTATATAAGGGAGAATGGTTTTAATTCTAGAAAATTCTCAGTTCGGGATGAACTTAATTCAAGTGGGGAAGTTGAGAATTAAACAGCTTTTTTGACCCTGTAGTGGTATAATGGATGTAGAAGTAGATGTTGCTGTAATTGAGATTCAGATTTTAAACTTTAATGTTCTATAATCATGCGGCTGTTGCATGGAGTTACTAAAAAAGCTTGTAAAGCTTGTTCTGATGGTAATTAGAGATGCTGTAATTACCTTCCTAAAATACCGATATAGACTCTTAATCTTAGTTGTATCTTAAGGGAATTTTCATTCTGGGAATGAAAAAAATAACTAAAAGTATTAACCTGATCGTAGTAACTAAATGGTCTTAAAAGAGAATAATCTCTGGAACTTCTTCACTGTCTCAGTGCCATTTATTTTTTCTTGTAGGAGCTAGCAGATACAGTATTAAATATTTTCTGTTAGGTGGTGATGTTGAGAGCTGTGACACTGCATCAGACTGAGCTGCCAAGAAAAAAAGCTCTGTTACTCAGGAAGCAGCAGGTGCTATAATTAAATTTCAGCAGATCCAGAATGCTCAAGTATTTTTTCCAGTCTGTATTCAGCAGATCTCTCACCTATGGTTGTAGTTTTCAAAACCTGACTATTGTCTCCTAATGCTTAAGTCCAGTTCTTGAAGCTTTGGGTGTAAGTGCAATAAAATACGACCAACATTGTTGATTTAGTGAATAACAGTCTGTCTTAAGCACTGCTTTTGCTGTGAGGACTGAAATCACTGCCTGGTTGCAGTGGCCACAGACATTATAATAGGTGAGTAAAGTCTCAACCAGAGCCATGCTTTTAAGCAAATTAAACCTCTTCATCCTGAGCCTGAGTTACAGGAGTGTTGCATTCCATAGCAACATAATTAAGTATGTACAGTACATAAATATTGGCATTACTTGAGTTGCAAATTATGGGTGTGAAGCATACATGAGCAACATCTGCAGAAGTTTTTTTGCAGCTGTTTACAATTTTAATTCAACTGGTTGGGTAACTCATGCTCTAGCATGTCAGTTTGGGAACTCTGGATACACCCACCTGCTGGCCCCTTTGAGCTTAGTTCCCTTCTACAGATGAAACTAATTCTCCATTAGCAGGCAAACCTAGTAGAGTAGACAAGAATTTTTTTCTTGCTGTGGTCCAAATCTATTGAGAGTAAAGACTTGAAAATAGGGAGCACAAAAATGATTTCCTGAGATTTTTTGCTCCTGCTGCTTTCGCAACAGGTTTTAGCTAGAGTCAGCAAATGAAGAGAAACAGTTTTGTAGGAATACTTTGGAACAGTTTCCTGTGGTCTTATGCAAAATACCTGTCTCTAAATAGGAAAAAAGCCAACTAAAAAGTGTAAGATAAGGAGGACTAGTCTATCCCCAATTTTAATCTTTTGATCTATCAGCCATAAAAATCAATGATTCTACTTAGTGTTTTGTGTCAGTTCAGTGTTTGTGCTGTCCAGCATGTCACTAGGGACCACTAAGTCCCTGAGCAGCACATTTTCTGGGATGGCCCCTCTGCTCTTAAATTCAAAATATGTAATGAGTGATCTGCAGCTCTGTGCTGATCCTAGCCTGTGGCCATAGGAAGCCAACCTAGACATTGTGAATACTGATTACCTTTGAATATTTCAAGGTAAGAATTTAGATAGAGTTGCAAATCATAGTTAAAAGGTATGGGAGCCTTTCAGCTTGAGGGGCCTGGGAGGGGGGAGAAACTATAATTTTTCTGTTACTGTTCTTCAGGGCTGCTGAGGCATGTGGGAAGACTTGGGGAGCTGCATGAACGAGACAGAGAAGATAAAACAAAAAAAGCAATGACTCTCTCAAGTTGGCACAACTGGAAGCAGATTCAGTCTTACGTTTTCTCAAAGTAGCATGAAATTTCAATTAGATGAGTGCTTTATCAGGATTTTTTTTCCCTATGCCTTAGAGTAGGTGAATCTTAGAAACAAGTCTTTTGGAATTAGTTTCTTAGATGTTCATACCTTTTGCACTGAGGATGTTTCATAAAGCTTCCGTGTTACTACAGAATGCAATTTTAGCACCTATAAAATACTGAAATTTTCTTGAGAGTTCAAAATGTGTTTTTTATGATTGGTGGGATGAGGAAGAAAGTGCTTACTGCATGGTCAGTCTACATTGGTGATTCATGGACTACTGATCAAACTAAAAACTAACCTGAAGTCTAATTCATTGCTTAATGACTTCTGACTCCAGTTAAATGGGCATATTCAATCAAATGTTCCCTTTTGCAGTGAAAATTTACTGTTTTTAAATGACTTGAAGCTAGCTTGAATTTTTTTCTTGTTCTCTTACATTGCTATGCCCGGAGAAATGTATTTAAATTTGCTTTTTGAGATCTTAGCCCTAGAAAACTTACCTGGCTTGCAACTGTTTACACATTCCCACATGTACCCAGTGAATGGGGATACATCAGTGGGCTTTTTCTTTTCCTCTTGTTGTGCACACTATTGGCTTGCACAGGGAAAGGTATGGAAAAACCTCTTTGCCACTAACTTGGTGTTCGTGTTTCCTTTGGCCCATTCAAATACTGGACCACAGAGATCCTGTGTGTGCTGGTTTTGGCTGGAATAGAGTTAATTTCCTTCAGAAGAGCTCTTACAGGGCTGTTTAGGGTTTGTGCTGAGAACACTATTGGTATTGCTAGGATGTTTTTATTATTGCTGAGCAGCACTTACACAGAGCCTGCTGTGTCAGTGGCTCCTTTCTGTTCCTTATCCCACCCTGCCAGCCAGGAGACTGGGGATGTGTAAGGAGGTTTGGAGGGGACAGCTGGCCACAATGACCTGTGGGATATTCCATGCCATATGACATCGTTCTCAGCAATATAAAAATCTGGAGAAGAGGGAAGGGGGAACACATCTTTGGAGTGATGACCTTTGTGTTCCCAAGTAGCTGTTATGCCCGATGGAGCTTTGCTTTCCTGGGAATGGCTGAAAAACTGCATGTCCATGCAAAGTGGTGAATGAATTCCTTGGTCAGTTTTGCTTGCATTCATGGCTTTTGTTTTCCCTCTATAACTGTCTTTATCTCTTTGGGTTTTCTCACTTCTACCCTTTGGATTCTTCCCCCATCCCACTGGGGGTGAGTAAGCAAGGAGCTGGGTGGGGCTTAGTTGCCAGCTGGGGTTAAATCACAGCAGTTCTTTTTGGCAGCTCACATGAGGCTCAGTAGGTTTGAGATAGTGACAGATTTGATTGGAATGTGCTAGATCAAACTGGTAGCTGTCAGTGCATTTTAGCTGTTAATTGACAGGTGTCTGCCTGCCATGGGGCCCCCTTGCTTTACTGCGTGGCATGGCATTTGGCTTTCACTGCTTGCTGTCCTGGGAACATTTTGGTAACAATACTTTTAAAGTACTGTTGAAGCTTGATACACTTTAGTGCACTAAAGTGGCATTGCTTGAAAGTTCCTCCACTAGTTTGGACTGCATTTGCCAGGAAAAGCTGAGATCTTCTTGGATTGTGCATCAAAAGAACCCGGTCCAAAACCCAACAAAGCCCCACCTACTGTAAGGACTGGTTTTACCTGAAACAGGCAAAAAATACTGACAGAAGCACGTGGTTATGCTGCTTTTGCTTTTCCTTTGGTCAACCAGCTCCCTTCTGTTTCCTTGTGCCTTCAGTTTCCCCACACTGTGTATTACTATAAAAATAACTCACTTAGAAGGAAACATTTAACATAAATCTTAGTGCACTTCACTGGGAAACTCTAAACTATTGTATCTACTCAGTTGAGGGGATTCAAGAAGAGATATTAAGTCATCTTAATCTAGTTAAATCAACATTGCAACTGAGAAATGCTCACTAAACACAGTGGCGTTAGCAGGATTACGTGCAGTACTTCGATCAAGTGACGTTAGTAGGGTTAGTCATGACAGTAGTGTCGATTTACATGAATGAAAGCATTGCTGAATTCAGACATGGCTTAGCCAACAGACTGCTGCTGAACTTTGTATCTAAGAGAAAAACTTGAGCCAGTCATAACCCAGTAACTCTTGCTTTTCATGTTTAGTCAAGTTTTAAGAATAACTTCTGTACCCAACAAAGTACAGAAATGTGTGCAAGATTTTCAAGTATGGTCTTTGGACAGGTAAGTTGGAAGGACATGTTAAATCAATATTGTGTAAAGAGCACTTATTTCCAGTAACAAGTGCTGAACCAGGAAGAAATTTTCTTTTTATTTCTTCTGTGCAATTTCAGTGTGATCTGCAACTAATTCATTATTTAAATGCTTCTTTCTTGTCCTATAGGCAGGGTTTTTTTCCATGAGGAGGTCAATTTCATCATGGAAAATAACATACTCCTGTTACAAGGTTAGGCACTGTCAGAAACTGTCAATACCTGGAAAAAAAACTTACGTTTGAGCCTTTGTTTCTAATAGCATTTGTTGTTATATATGTTTTAAGAGATCTTCTACAGTTTGATGGGAGCTTTCTCCATTGGTGTTTCATGCTAACTGGAAGGATCTATACATACCACTTTGAAACAAATGCTAGGTCTAAGTAAACCAGAAGTTCAAGATGAAATGCTTATACCTGGTCTTTGAAAGTATTTTGAAATTGGAGAAGTATGAACCCGTACTCTGCCCTGCTCTGGGCTGACTGAGTAATCTTAGGGCTAATGTGACAATGACGTGTGCGTGGGAGGGGACAGAAACTAGGCTGCTGTGGTCTGTAGTTTTCCACTTAGCTTGTGTTATACTGTACAGTAGATGTTTATCAAAGGCATCCTGCGAGTAACGTTTCTTTTTGCTGGCCTGCAAACGAATCAGCATTTCCCCGAATCAGATTTTTAAAGATTTTTCTTTGTTCTTTCATTTTTAAGTTTTAGGGTATGTGAACATTAGTCTATCTGAAGTGCACAAACTTAAGTGATTTTTCTTAATTACTTTTCTATAGCTTATTTCAAATAAATAATCCTGAAAAAGTAGCAGAAGAATTGTAATTCAGAAGTTTTGCTATCAGTTGTAGACCTTTCTATACATATAATTGTAGGATCAGAGTAGACTGGCCAGGGTTCATTTTAAAAAGAACTGCTTGTCTTCATCTTGCATAACCTTTAGCTAAAGTGTGTCCTACCCTAAGGATAAGCAGTTGTAATAAAGCATTTTTTTCAGTGATAATTAACTGCTGATAATTGCACATTGAGCTGCTCTCTGCAACCTAATTTAGAAATCAAAATTGCTTGTTTTTAAGAGGAAAGATTATTAGGCGGTACAAGCTGTTTTGACTCCATTGAGGAGTCAAGCTGAATTTGGGCAGTGGAAATATTCTGTGACCTCTGAGTTCAGTGCTAAGCCCAGTCTGTCTGTCAGCAGGCTGACAAACAGCGCAGGGCAGAGCTGACAACTTGTGACTGCCTGTTGCTGCTTCTGCAGTGCATTCCTTTCATTAGCTGGTTGCTGCTTCTGGCATATTGGCTGCCCAGTCCTGAACTGAAGTGGCTTTTGTGGGGATTTTTTTGTCCAAATACATTTTGTTGGGATGATAAACAAGAGTTGAGCTGTTATACATACCAGCCAGTTATCATCAGCTTGTCTATTGTAAGCAATATTTATGTTGCTGGACTGAAAACAAATTTAAAAAAAGATAAAATTTATAAAAGATAAAATATTATAGAATAAATCTGTTCATTAGCTGATTTGTTAGAAACCGAAGCATCGTATTGACACTGTTATTTCACCTAAAATTTGCAAAATCAAATTCTTCTATAAGCATATTTATTTAAAACTGGCTTATAAGTGCTTACCACATAGGGACTTTATTATTTTTAATGTAGATAGTCCAAAGCCAGTTCTTAATATGTAAGCTAGTAAGCAGGATACTAGTCAGAACTGGCAGGTTTTTAGATTAGTCACCTAAATTGAAGAGTAAGGTAGGTGCTTTAATTTTACTGAACTGAGTTGGGATTTAGCACCTCAAAACCGTCTTTGAGCGAAAGCAAATGCCAGGAGTTGGTCTCCTCATTTGAAGATAATCATTTAATGCTGATCAAAATGATGTTCTCCTCACTCCTTCAATACTAAACCATGGTGAAGAGGGTGTTCTGGTAGATGCCAAGCTGGGATCCTTCCACCTGGTAAAATTGCTTCCTCAAATGTCCTCCATACTCAGATGTTAGGTAGAACTGTGGGAGCAGCATTCTTGGAAATGCCTCTTTTTCTAGGTGGTGTCAGCAGAGATATTGGTAGCTTTGTCTGAGAAGGGTAGCGATACAAAGTGAACACAACAGGCTGGGTTCTCATAGAGGCAGCAGGAACAAATGAAAAATAAGCATGGAAATCCTTTTCCCCCTGTGCATACTAGGCTTTTCAGGAAGTAGAAAAATGAAGTTGAATGGAAAGTGTTTAATGTCACGGTGGAAATGTGGCATTTTATACTTCCAGTTCCTACTGTTATTAACTCTAAGGTAAGAAGCAAAGATGGATTAAAGTATTTTTGAAACTAGATTCTCTTTTGCATGCTCACATTCCCTGAAAAAACACACACACACATCAGTTTTGTAGTTCCAGTAATTAACTTATTGTTTTAGTAATTTGGCAATGCAGGATAGCTGTGTAGAATAAATGTCACATTGCACAAGCTCTCAGTCCTGTAGGAAGTTCTAAAATGGGAAAAACCGCTCAAAGGAATTAAAATATACCGGTTTCATTTGCCAGTGGGAGCTTAATTTATATGCAGATGAATATGCAAAATTGTCTTCACAGCTCCTGTGTACTGTATGAGCATGGCTGGTTCACTCAGCTCCGTCTGTGACTTGATGTGCATTTAATAATTGCACGATGAAACATGAGCACTTCTTGAGGGGATAATTGGTGGTGTTGAAGGCCCAGTGTCCTTGTTAGACACATTCCAAAGTTTTTACTTTGAATTAGTTTTATTTTGACCTGATGAAGGCAATGCCTGTTAACAGGTAGCATGAGTTAGGTGCTCTCTGGAGGTGCAGCTGAAGTTTGGTAGCACTGAGAAGTGGTCAGGTCAGCATCCTTAGACTCAGTGATGCAAACCTCAGAGCTGTAACTGGGGACATCTGAGAGATTTATTTGAACAGTGTTTTTTACTGATCCAAATGGAAATGTTTCTGTGGGAGTATGAATACCCCAGCCGTATGACCTCTGGAATTTCATTGCAGTTACAATTTTGTAAAACTTTCCTGTTAGTAGATTGATATACTTTGAATAGATTAGGATTAACAGGAGGAGGGGAGGGGGACGTGTGTCTGTTTGCCTGCTTCTCTCTGCCTGTGGCAACCAAGAGAGCAGGAAATTTGTGTGAACGATTTGTGCTGGGAAGTACTTGTGCCGGGGTGTTCCTTGAACTGCAGGTTTTTCTTTTTTCTTGAGCAAAGGGTTATGTTTCCAGTATTGTGGTGATATGTCTAAACTATTGTAGCTTGTCCCTTTTGATTTGACTTAATAAAGGTTTCAGGCCAAATTAGTGACCATAACCATATGGCTTCTGCTTCTGAGCTGACCTTTGAATACACTCAGCATAAGCAGCATACAGAACATCATTGGCTATTTCTGTTAATGAATCTCATTTATAGATTGTCCTGTTTCTTAAGTTCTGTTTTCATGTTTCACTTGGGTGTTGAACCCATCATCTTGTGCCCTGTGGGCCTCCTTTTGAGCTTTAAGGAGAAAAAAGCATTTTGCAGTTCTTCAGAAGTTTGGTGCAAAAAAACCTTCAGTGACAGTTTATTCCCTGCTCCTTGTGTTGTCTGATATTTTTAAATCTTGTCTGACTAACAGCTTGTAGTTGTCTGGCTACGTGTGTGCGTAATGTGTTTTGTGTTTAACTGGAATAGTACCTCACAATTTAGTGATCCATGGCAGTGGTTTATTGGCACTAATCTGCTATTTTGATCCAAATAATGGAAATGCAGTTCAGATTTTGAACACTGCAAAAATTACGTGGTGCTGGTTTTGAATGGCTGTTGGAAATTGCTGTCTTATGTGGAGTCCAAATCAGCTTTTTTTTCTGTTCTGTAACATGGCTCAGCCTGTGCTGAATTGATACTCCATCTTCCTGTTTCGAAGTGTGATTTCTTTTTCATTGCTCTGAGTGTTCATTCCTTTCCCTTTTCAAAAGAAACAGTGCATTATGAATATTTCTGTGCTGCATAACATGCTTGTTAGCTTTTTCCTGTTCAAAGTGAGACATGCAGGACAGGATAGTACTCTTAATGATGATGAATACAGAGTGGTAACTCATGTATTTTGTTTATTGGGGTTTTTTTGAAACTTGTTTTGTCAAATATCTGGCATAGAGTGTTACAGAATGCATTTCAGATATAAAAAAATCATTTATCCAGGATATCTGTTAAAAATATTCTTGAGTGTTCTTTTGCCATTGTCTTCTTCAACCTTGGAAAGCATTCTTGCCTGCAAATTAGATGCTCTTTCTTGTTTTGCTACTATTTTCTGTGTGACTCATGTCCCTGGCTCTTATTTTCTGCTGTTCTTACATCTATGAATGGCAGGCAGTGCTGCATCAGTATGTGCAGAGTGACAGCTCTTGAAAATTTCAGCTTTGTGTTGCTTGCAGGGATGAGAGGTTAAGCATGACCCATAGTTGATGCCATTTGGAGATGATCTTATACAAGAGACAGCTCTGTGCATTTTGTAAAATCCCTGGCTTTAGTTCTGGTTTTTTATCTGCACTCACCCCCCAGAACTACATGCACAGTCCCACAGTACCATATGCCTTATACCCACCGTGGAATATTTGCAGACTTTCAGACACATGTATCTCTGTGTAAGCAGCTGTCAGTTCTAGATGCATGGAAAAAGGAAACTCCTCTGCTATTCAGCAGAAGCTCACAGCTGATTAATATTGCAGAACTTATTTGGCTTAAGAACACAGGATTCAAGGGAATTATATACTTCCACTTGCATCTATTCCAAGTTAGTCTTGAGAGAAGGAATTATTAAAGAAAAGTCTGTGTTGTGTAATTGCAAGGTTTTCTTGTCTTTAAGAGAAAGTTTCTTAAATTCTTCCTGCTTAAATATCAATATTGCTTGTTCAGGGAAGCTTGTGATAACAAGCATTTGAGTTGCCTTAAAAAAAAATCACACCAAAACCAAACCAACCAACCTCTTCAATTCTGTGATCAAGCCCTTCTGAAAAGTCTTTCTTCACTATCATTCATTTGATCTTTGATACTTTTTCTGACTTCAGTTCTGTCACACAGTAATCCAAAACAAGTCCACACAGTGCTCACTGGTTGATGGATATTGGCACAGTTTCCTTGCACTTGTTCTGGAAATTCATCCTAATACTGTGCTGTAAGAGAAAATGGGAAGGTTGCTTTAAGAGTTGGTTGGAAAGGAGGGATGTATTTGCTGTTTCAAAGTCCGTGTGAGTTGTAAGAGAGGCTAAGTCTCTGCATAATGTGTTAGAACTGATTAGAACGTATTTCTTTGGAAAGTGCTGTTGGATTTTTGCAGGTGCGTTTTGGTGGACCAGCTGTGTGCAGGCAGTGTGAGAATGAACAAGATAGCAAATGGTAGGGTGTCTAAGGCAATACTGCTGGGAAGGAATGGAATCGCAGGCCAAATACTTGTTCAGATCTTTTCTGATTTGAAGTGGAAGATACTACAAGGAATGGTGGCTAAAACTGACCTTCATAAGTATTTGAGATTTTAAGGATTGCTATTTACAGCTGCTCTTCAGGCTCTGTTACAAGAGAGCTATTAAATGCAGATGTCCTCCTTTCTCAGAACAGGCATTTATTGGTGGCATTACTTGTTTTCTTATGTAAAATGTAGCCTTTTTTCTCAATTGCACTAGTAATGGTTAAGTTGTAAAGTGCCATGTCACAAAACACTTTGGGATGCCCTAGCTTTTGATTTAGTGAGGGATTAAGGGAAATCAGAGAAGAAAAGCCCATTTTTGACTGTTAAACAAAAAGCATGCCATCTTTGGAAGTCTGTGAGCCCTGAGTATTTAGAAGGAATTTGCTTTTATCTGTTTGCCCTGTTGAACTCTTTCCTATGCATCAGCTGTTGCTCTCTGCTGAGGAAGACACACTAAAGCTGTGTGGCCCTTTTGGTTGCACTGGCACAGCTGTTTGTGTGTTTTGTTGTAACTCCCTCCCAAACACACTGTGCTTCCTGTGGGCTGGGCCTCCTTGCCCTGCCTGGGTGTGCACAGCAGAGGTGCTCAATTTGGAAAAAGCCAAGGAGACTGCAGTTGCTTCCATGGTGTAGTCAGCAAGTGACCAACCCAGCTGCTGCCTCGCCAGGACAAGCTCAAACCCAAACTGACTCTGCTTCCCCTGTGCCAGGGGCTGTGTTTGGCTCTTGGTGGAGCCCAAGGCCTGAAGGAAAAGGAACACATAGGTGGGGCATAGGCAGAGAATTTTACCCCAATCTAGTCTGATTCTATAAAATGCAGTACTGTGCAGGTTACTTGATGGAGTGTGTTACTTCCTTGAATTATCCTGTATACCAAAATAGGGCACCCTCTCTTGCCAGTCTTAAATATGCACTAAAATGAAGTGTGGAGCAATTGTGAGAAATTCAAGAAACAAAACCAGTCGTTCTTTTCCATTGCAGATATCTGTGAACCTCATATCTTTTTAAAATTTAAAAAAAAAAAAAAATCATTATTTGTAAATTGTCTTTCCCTTGTTCATTGAAGATTCCAGGTAAATATTTGCTGCTCAGAAAGGTATAGGAGAAAAGAGAGTTAACATCTGAACCATTTTGTAACCTTTACAAGTAGGGATGCATATGACACTTTCTTCCTATTTGTGGGCCCAGATGCCCTCTTCTAACTGCAGTATCCTGAACATGAGACTGGTTTCTCAGTTAAACTTTTTAAGCTGAACAGATACTGTCTAAAAGAGCTTCCTTGCAAAACTGATGAAACTTAAACATGTTGATGAATGGTACATGAGCACTGCTTTAGGAACATAATTTAACAATCCGTGTTTCTCATGACCACATCAAACCACACTCTAGGGTGGAAAGAGGCTTTTCGCTTGTCTGGAAGTGGAATGGTTTAGTGCTTTTGGGCTCTGAAAACTCTTAGCTGAGGCTTTCATTCTGCTAATATTCCTTGAAATTTTGTTTGGTAGGGCTTTCTATTGTGAAGAATGGAAGGATGCAGCACAGTAGAGTTTTACTCTGCAATAATACAGAAACCCTTGACTTAGAGAATTACCTTTCTAGCTTTTGACATGACAGAACCTTGTTGCACTTTGTGGAGTGGTGCTCAGTCCCTGGCTGGTCCTAAGGCTTGTCACATGTAGCCCCTCTGTGGGCTTGAGCTGCATTTGGGTTAAATAATTGATACATTATTTGTATGATGTTTATTTGAAATTATTTTTTCATATTTAAAATGCTATGTTAGTGCTGTGAGGAAGCAGGTACTTTTGAATTTACTTTGAATTTACTTGATATGTGGCATGGTGGGAAATTGTGAAAATTGTAGTGCTATATTAGTCTGGAACAATATTATGCCAGTAGATTGGTAAACACGAATACTAGAAATAGAATTCTGACTTTGCTTCCTCTAAGGAGCATATTATGTTTCCCAAAAATTCAAGGACAGTTAATTTTGATGCATTTTGATTTGCCTTGACACATTTTTGAGCAAGAGGGAAAAAAATAAAACTTCTTAATTTATTAATGTGGATTAAGGCATTTAGTTTCAGTGTTTTTATTCCTCATAGCAATATGAGTTCTGCATATTGATTCTAAACCAGTCATATTTCTACTGACACAGCATTTGCTAATGTGTTTTTTCCCCCTCAGCTGTCAGTTTTTGTCTATAGGAAGGTTGCAGACCTTTTGCCTTTGAATAAATTTATGAGATGGGACAACTGAAAAATTCTTTAAATACATACATATCATGTCTTTTGCCATTTGAGTGGGTCTGTATGTCTTTAAAACCATCAGATGCTTCAAAGTCTGTCTGATTTTCCAATACATTTGATATTGGGAACTTGTGTTGCTGGGAATTCAGCAGGGAAAATGAGGCTTGTTTTTCTTGTTTGTCTACAGTATTGCTACGGTAATCTTGAAGTGTATAGTGACTACTGGTAATTTTCTTAAGAAATAACTTCTATTTTTATTTTTTAGTCTCCCACAAAAGCAGTGTATAATGCTAGACACTGGAACCAGCCAGAATCAGAGGCTCTGCCAGCACCACCAGCTTTGAAAACTCCCAGTGTCCCAGTAAGTAGACTGTTGGTTTTTTCTCAAATTTACTAAATCTCCTTTCAAGATTCACTTTTTTTTTTTTTTTTTTAAATCCAAGTTCTTTCTGTCTGGTAATGTCACAGTAATTCAGAATGAAGTCCACTTTGTGGTGTGAGCCATTGGAATTTGATAGAAAAGAAATTGTTAGTGGAAATACTGTAGAATAGGATCTTTCATGTCCCTTCAATGTGGAGTTACAAAAAAACACTTAAAGGTGCGTTCCCCAATCTGCTAAACTTAAGCTTTCTAACAATGGACTCCATTTCATTTTCTGAGAGAATTCACAGGATTAACCTACTAATGAACACAGAAGTTAGGAAATTGCTGATAAAAAAGGAAAAACTTGAAATGAGCCTTTTCATTTCTTTTTCCTTTCTAATGGAGTAGTGCTGATAGCTGACTTGAGTCTTTAGATACTCTGAAAGAAACACCATTTTCTGTGTACTGTCAGAAATGCTAATACCAACATTTTGGATATAAAAAAACAGACCAGCTCTGTGTCCAAAAGTCAGTGGTTGATTTGAGACTCAAAGTAATTGTTTTTTAACTCCTTTGAGACTCTGAGAATCCAGAGTCTTTGGCTTACATTTGTAGAAGTTGTTACCGATTATGCTAAGAGAGCATTGTATGTTGTCAATAAACGTAATTTCATTTGGTGCCTTGCTGATAGTACTGGCCTGAGAACAGAAAATCAGAAAGTAGGTATTTTTTCCAGTGATAAGTCTTCAGCTTTTGTTGTTGTCACCAGTTTATAATTGGGGTTTTTTTAGTTTTTTTTCTTTCTTTTGGTTTTGTTTTTGGTTTTGGGGTTCAGTTTTCTTTCGGTTTTGGCTTGTTTGTTTGTTTTGCTGGTTGCTTTTTGTTTAGGTCTTAAAATTCTACCCCTATTTGTGGTATTCTGGTACTTCTTCCTCTTTGATTTGTGGTTATTTTTGGTTGTCTCCTCACAGTATTCTGAACAGCCTTCTTTGGATGTTAACTGCAATGCCTAGAAAATGCAGATAACTGATTTGAAAACAACCATTTCCACTAGAGTTTGAGGAGAGAGCAGAAATTTCAGCCCTGGGTTTTTCCTAAACTCCTTTCTCAATTTAAATTATGTGAAGTGAATTACTTTGAAGTGAAGGTTTTGTTGCATACTGAATCTCTTGGTACTGATCCTTGTGAAGTACTCTGATAGCTGACTTAAGGGCAGATTCTGTATGAGTCTTGTCAGACAGACTTTGAATATGGCTTCTTTCAAGCTAGGGAAATGTCTGGATCATTCATTCAGACAGTCACTTTTGTCTTCTGTCAGACTTCCACTTTGTATCTGGAACCATCAGAAGATTAATTCAGGGAAGTGGTAGAGGTTTAGCTGAACAAACCACTGAGGGGAATTTGTATCTGCTGCTCATGTTATAATGTACATCAGAAGTTCCTTCAGATGCAGTTTTTAGCCCTGATTTACATGTGTGTAATACTTCAGGGTTACAAGGCAAATGAGCCTTGATACAAATGTTCAGTGGTAGTTCCTGCACATGTGATCCTGCATCTTTAATTTCTGTAGAAATTTGTCACCTGAAGGTTGGGAGAAATCTGTCTCAAGTTTATGGTGAGAAACTCACATCATGCAAACTGCTTATGCCAAGTACTCATTTAGGGCCTTTCCAAGTGCCCTTGGAGTTTACTTTGAAGGGGCAGTCATTAACTAAGATTTGGATGAAATCCTTCAGTAGCTCTCCTGTGCTCACAGACTGTTAAGATCAGTCCTCCAGTACGTGCTCTAAACTGGTTTTTCAGCTTGGTTTATTACCAGTTTGCCGCTGATGCTTAAGTGAGTGAATACTGAAATGCCACAGTGGTAGAAGGCAGAATGTAAAGAACACTAATGTAGTATTCTATAGAGTAATATAGCAGCTTCTTTTGGCTTTTATTTTAATTTTGTCTGTCAATGCACAATGCACAAGAAGGCTTTCTCTCCAGCTATTCCCTGGAGTAACAGGTCATACATCTTCTGTGCCTGCATGTTAATTCTATTTTTCCAGTCAGACTTTTAAAATACTCTCATTTTTCTATGTAAGGAAGCTAAGTACATGATGTTACTGAGAGATTGAGGATGAGTAAATGCCCGTTGGCATTGGCACTTGTACATTTAGAATTTGGCATTTGGAGGTCTTTTTCCATATGCCTTGTTTGCTGTAGTTTGTCTTCATATCAGATTTTGTGCGAAAGAAGTAATCTGAAGATAAGCTGCACTTCAGCTTGTAGTAGCCTTGAACTAATACAGCAAAGGTGAGGAGAAACCTGTAATACTTGCCTGAGTTGTCTGGAAACCTGTCAGTAGTTACTCTAAACCTGACATCAAGTTCTCTACTCCCTGTAGAACAGGTTTTGCTGTTTTTTGTGCTATGGTATTATGCTCCTAAAATATTTAACAGCACAAATAAGAGAGTACTAAGTGTGCTCTACCTGGTTTGGGACCTGATCGTTGCCTCTCAGTACTCTGTGTGGCTTTTGTTGTGCTGCTCCAAAATGTGTCCTGGTAGTGTCCTGCCTCCAGGCCAGGTCGAGTTAGGAGTGTGAGGCTGGAGGGTTGGACAGGAGTGCAGTGTCCTTGGGCAGGCAGGGCCAGAACAGCTGGAACAGAGCTCTGCAGGCCAGGCTGGACTGGGCAGGGCTGGCTCAGGGCTGTGCTGGATCCAGAGCCAGGTACTTTCTGAGGGCTCCATAGTGCAGCCAGCGTGGTCATTCCTGGAAGCTCCAGTTCACAGGGATAAGAGACTTAAAAGAGCAACAAATAACTGTTTATAAACACTGAATTTGGTTGGTTTACTTACCCTAAAGCTTAGGGAGCCAGTATAAAGGACATTTTATTCTTCCGCTGATTTTAGTTTCAGAATTCTACTGGAGCTTTCCTGATAACTTGGAAATGTTTTTTTTGGTTTTTTTTTTTGTATTTAAGAGTAGACACGTCACACAGCTTAGGTACGTCTTGGTAGTGCAAGGCAAAGACTAAATAGTCCCAAAATGTGAGTTGAACAATTGCACACCTGTACTGTTTCCTGATGTATTTAGTGTATGTTTTCATGCTCAAAACATCTGCCCATTTTAGCACTTTCTTATTAATAGGTAAGGCTATCTTCAAAGGAGGCAATTCATAAAGATGATGGAGTTTTTAAGGCTCCTGCACCACCTCCCAAAGTGATAAAAACTGTGACAATACCTACTCAGCCCTATCAAGAGATAGTAACTGCATTGAAATGTAGGAAAGAAGACAAAGAAGTAAGTATTCTTAACAAATTTTTAAGATAAAGAATTACTAGTAATCCTAACTACTGAAGGAACAGTGTCAAAACGCAATTTGGCTTTCATATTAAAAATAATACTTTTATCTAAATAGTTGAATGGCCTTTATTAACAACTTAATGTTTCCTTGCACTTAAAACTGAATAGATTTTTAAACTGTACTTGTTAAGATTATAATCAATCCCAAGAGCAACTTACTTAGGTCAACATATTTGTCTTTTCCAGTTATACACTGTTGTTCAGCATGTAAAGCACTTCAATGATGTAGTGGAATTTGGTGAAAATCAAGAGTTCACAGATGATATTGAGTACTTGCTAAGTGGATTGAAGAGCAATCAGCCCCTAAACACACGTTGCCTTAGGTAAGATATCTCAACACAAAACACAGAACCTATATTTGAAGGAGATACTGAATTAAATATGCATCAGAGAAGTGACCACGCTTTAAAATATTATTGACATTAACCTGTCGCTTCTGCCATGAAGAATAAAATTTGAAAATAATAATTAAGATTGTCTCTTTTGAATAATCATAAGTGGTATGGCTATGAAGATGAAATAATAAATTTTGCAGTAAGACACATCTTTGGCACACTTGCTATCCTTGCTGTAAATTAAAAAAAAAACCTTCTGATAACTTGTTTGTTTAGTGCATCTTGTGTGATATTTGTTCTGTTATTAATGCAAATTCAGTTCTAAAATAAAATCCCTAAGACTGCAGAGTTTGATGAAAATCTAAAACTGAGGTAATAGTGAGATGTTTAACTTCAACTGCCTGTTCTTTATATTCTGTTGAGAAATAACATAACTGTCACCTTCTAAAAAGACCGAGGCCTCAGTATTAATTGGGAGGTTCCTTAACTTGTGAATATTAATAGTAGTCCAAGACATTACACATAATTGTGAAGTTGGCATCAAAAATGTTAATCTTGCTTTGAAAAAGTTTGTGACTTGATACTGTTGTCAGTTGCCTGGACATGAAAGTAATTGTAATAATGTTAAATAAAATAACCATGCAATAGTATTTTTTTATGTACCTAAATTTTCCTTTCTGTTCAGTCAAACTAAAATAGTGGAGAAAGAAAAAGTTGAATCCATAGAGAGAGGTGATGGCAGTGGTTTATTTGTGATTTGACTGTGGCTGAGCAAAAGCTTTCTATGCCTCTAAGACAGCTACTTTAAAATTTCTCAGAAATTAGCAATGAGTATTGTTGCTAGAGTACAAGAACTCTATCACCCATTTTGTTTATACACTATGATAAGAATAAATTACTACTGTAATGACAGTTCAGGACTATTTTTCATATGAGTGCTCCTTATTTGCTCATGTGGCAAACTTACTCAGATTTTAAACTAATTCTTCACAAATTTATATAGTGGAGTGTAACATAAAAACACAACAAAATCTTTTCTTTCAGTTAACAAATTAAGTGTTTTTCCAAAGGAAATCGGTGTGTAAGGATAGGAGTGGATGAGAAAGATTCAGGTGAGCTCTGACTGGTGCTCTTGTGATTGGAGGCAGGAAGACCATTTGTTCTTATAAACACCTTACTGTGTGAATTTCTTACAAGCAGATTCCTCAGCAGTCATGGAAGGCTTGATTGCAGAATCACTCCCACGTTAGTGCACATTTAAAAGCAATGTATTTTTAGCAGTTGTTATGTTGCACTGTGCTAGAAACGGCAGACAGCTTACTGAGAAAGCTAGGGGAAAGCTGCCATTTTTAAAATAAACTCTTATGCTGGTCACTGATTAACTGATACATTTGTCAGGTCTTTTCTGACATGTATAGTGTTTTTAGCAATCATAAATGCAGCAATAAATAAAAAAGTTCTATGTGTAAGTCATATCAGGCATAAGTGAGACTAGTCAGTTAATTAGATAACCATTAGAATAGCAGTGGAAGATCACATTTACAATTTCTTATAATGCCTTGGTCAGTGAGTTCTCGCGTCTCTTAATCAGAGCTACATGGCACTTCCAATGAAAATTGGAAATTTTCAGCTTTTTTTTTTTTTTCTGGAAGCAAATTCAGTCTGCCCTTTAAAATCCTTGTTTCAGCCAAGCTTAAACTAAAGCAGACATAGTAGCTTGGTGCTGGTAAGCAACTTGAATAACACACTGCTCACCAATCACTGTTGACCAATTGCAAACCTGCCTTGCACAAATTTTAGAAGAAACATTCCAACAGTATCCCAGGGTCTGAGGCACGTGGTCAGTCTTGTGTTGAATACTTGTTTATCTGCTGTTCTTGTTAAGTGCGGTCATTTCAGTCGTTCTAACCCAGAGTTCATTTTCTCCAGTGTAATCAGCTTGGCGACCAAGTGCGCCATGCCCAGCTTTCGAATGCATCTGAGAGCACACGGGATGGTAGCCATGGTTTTCAAAACACTGGATGATTCCCAGCACCATCAGGTATGGATACATCGTGCGTTTCATTGAAGTTTGTTGATACCTGCCCGCGGGGCAGGGATTTTGTTCGAGATCAAGCATCCAGTATAGCATGTACCAGTGTGTGTATATTTATATATATAGTATAGTGGATCTAGTGGGGACTCTGGGATCAGTGGCTTCATTTTAGGAAGCATTCATTAGTGGCATAAAAAATTAGAGCACCTCTGTTCCACTGACCAATTCCTTATGCCACTGTTTATGTGCTTCTAGCTTGGGAAGTTATTTTTTTAAAAACTAGGGATTTTGTAAAAATGGACTGCTTTGGATTGCTATTTTATTTATTCTCATAAGCTTTTTTAAGAGTTTTGTTGTTGTATTTTAAATGCTTTCAAATACATTTGAAAGGAATCCTTCCTCCTTATATTTAGAGGTGGCTCTGAGTGCTTGGCTTCAGACTTGCTTGTATGGGAATTGCTACCTCTTCTGAAGCTGTTGTAGGGATTTTTTCATGTCTTGTGATTTTTTCCTTTGAGCACTGCTGTAACTGCAGTTTTAGGATGCCCTGAGTGTATATAGTGATGTGTTGGATTCTAGGAAAGGTAAATTTCATCTATTTATGGTAACATGAGCCGAGAGCTAAACTGAAGTAGTTTGATTTTCCTTCTTATCGATGTTACCTCTGTGGGGTGTCCCTTGAGATACTTTTACAAAAGTTGAAACAATGAGATTTCATTTGAAATGGGTAGTAGATATGTGTATCAGTCAGGTTTATAATTTTCTGTAATAGCTCTAGAAGAATGACATACAATGCAGAATGCAACTTTGCACCCACAGAAATAGACATTTCAGAGATGGCATTTGACATCTTACTGTGGGTGGGGAGAAAAAAAGCCGTAGTTTTAAGTAACTGATTTAGAATAATAGCTTATTTTCCATCTCCCTCAAAAATTAGCAATGGCTAACTGTAAAATACAGGCATCAGGTTCAATGAGTTCATTATTTTGTGAGCTGTCAAAATAATGCCAAGTGATACTCGAAATAAATGAAGTACAGTCACTCTATTTAGGACAGTTGCCACCACTGAGTTGCAGGAGATCGGCAGAGGACAGCTACAGTTCCCTGGAAAATGTACAAGCTTGCTGGGTGTATTTTTGGCTGTCTTTTAACAGTTACCATTATTCCTTCATTTTCAAAAGAGCTAGCACATACAGTTCAAAAGGAAATTGCATGCTATTATTAGTCTGCAGTAACAAAAAGCATTGATTATGTTCACTATTTTCAGTATATTTGATGAAATGCTCCCTTTTGTCAAAGAAAAAAAATCGATAGTTAATGTTTGAATATCGTTATAGTACATTCTTGATACAGGTTTTGCAGTATTGTGAAATTACTAATTTATCAAATTGCTCTTGATAAATGCTGTTGGATATGCCCTAACTACTGGCTGTGTGTGCTTCATCATAGTCACCTCTGCATAAGCATGCTATCTGTCTATATTACCCTTTCATTCACTAATTATTTCACTGAAATTTTATTTTTTTTCCAAATTAATAGAAATTTCTCCACTAAATCCCTGTTCAAAGTAACTGAAGAATAATAAATCACACTCGGCTTTGCATGCATGGCTCAAATCCCTGTAAGATAAATAAGGACTGAGCTAAAAACACACAATTGTTTGGTTAATATTTTCTTTAAGTATTTTGAAGATGGAAAAACTGCCACAATGACATAGTTACTGGAAACAAATACGAGCTTATCCTGCATTCATTTTTGTGTTGCAGTGGAATAGACTGAATGTGTAGGGGACTCTTAACATTTCCGTAAGGAGTGTAAAGTAGCAGTTGCATACTGGCAGTTGGCATTTCTTTAACCAGCAGGGAAAACAAAATAACCAGCTATCTCACAGAGCTATGCCCAAAAATAACCACATGAAAATTACTTGTTCCACCAAATTTTTCTTGCAGATTTTTGCTTTAATTGACTTTGTGTCTTCAGTGCTGCTCTGTAAAGATTTTGAAGCATTATTAATTTTTAAAATAAAAACTTTATTTCCATTATAGCTGTCAGTAGTTAAGCACAGAAATGTGGTTTTATAATGTCTTCAGCATGAGAATAACTTGAAAAAATTATAAAAGTGCATTATATGTAGTGCTGAACCCTAGAAAATAACCATCTGCTCCCACAAGCTGGAGTATAAATAGAGCAAGCAAGAGAAGACAAGGATGAGAGTGGGTGTAAATGGTCTGCCATTTCTGGAGTGTATGTTCAAACTAGGATGTTTTCCTGAATTCTGTAGAAGTATGGAGTGCAAATCCATAGTTAGATAAGCCATGAAATTTATGTCTAGAGAAAATTCTATTTATTTTACTTTTTTCTCTTCTCTGCATTTATTTAGCAGCAGAATGTGTTTTAGTCATCTTGAGGAATAGAATAGAATGGGGGTAGCTCACCCAGAAAAATCATTCTTCTACTGCAGTTTGTAAGGGTGGCATTTGGAAGGACTGATTTGTTTCTTTGGCTGGGGTTTTTGTTCTCTTAGAATACTGATCCAGAATGAGTTGTACCAACAATTTTCCCCTCATTCCAAACTCAGAATTGTGTGTATGGTAGGGCATGAGATAGCTTTCAGGCAGCGTGGTTAATTGAACACTTACAGAAGATCAGAGCAAAATGTAGAATCGTTTTATTCAAGATGAAGCCTATAGGGACTAGAGAAACCAGCTTTGCAAAACCTGTATCACTGGAATAGAGCTAAAGCAGGTTTCTTGTGTGCTGTAAGCACCATTCACATTTGAGGCTCTTACTTCATGTCATCACTATTTTTCTGTTGCACATCAGCGTTTGGAGGCTTGTTGGCTTGAATCCCTCCTGTGTATGTGCTGTGGCAGGAGCCTGGCTAGTTACACAGAGCCAGTCCATCCTTTTTGCTTTTCCAGCACCTCTCCTGCAGCCTGAAATCTCCTGCACCATGTCTGGGTGATCTGATCACGTTTAAGTATCTGGAAACCTGGGTGGCCAGTCTGAAGGGAAACGTTGGCAGAGCTGATGCAGGGAGAAAAAGAACCATTACTCCCTTCGTAATGGAAAGCTGGTTGGGTTGAAAAGAGGCGAACCTGGAACAGGCAAGGGCTTGGTTACAGGGTTTTACAGAGCGAGTGTGCTTGCCCTTACCAGATTGTGGAGTATCTGTAAGGCATTTCTGAGTAATGATGTAAGAACAGTCTCTGACTTTTTGAAATGCCTAAATATTGGCAGCCCAGATTACAAATTCAGTACTTTCCCTTTGTCAACTGCTTCATACTTTCAAGTTGATAGAAATTCCCTTGGGACCGTGAGGATTTTTTTTTAACCAGGAAACTCATCTAGATAATGCTGGTCATTAAAATACAGTTCTTCCTAGACGTTGAAGTCGCACATTGGCTGAACAATGATTAGCTAACCTGTGGTTCCTCTGGAATGTGTGTACTACTGTGTCCTGTTTCAATCACTGCCATTCTGGAAGAACCCAGTTCTTAAGGAACTTGACATGTACAGTTTAAGCCAGCTGCAAGTAAATGAAGAGTAAGCAATTTCTGTAATTAAAATGATAAAATTGCAAGGCTTATTGTAGAAAGTTAATGAAAGTCAAGGGTGAACAATGTATACCCCCTGCACACAGGTCACATAGATGCTTTCTGCCTTACATCTGGCAAGGCTGGAGTAGTGATGCTTACAGCTAAGAGTTTGTTGTGGGTTTTTCAACCCTGTCTTCATGTATTCGTGAAAGATGTAGATTTGGAAACCCTTGCTTCTTTGCTTCAGTAGTTCATATGTATTTTTGGTAGGTGGTCAGATTAAAGTCTTTATTCACCTGAGGATTTCCTTAAACTCAGACAGGAAGGAGTTTTTGACATAGCTTTTGATAGACTGTCAACTGCCTAATCCTGTTTTGGAAATGCTGATACTGCTTAGTATTACCAGGGATGATTATTACTTACTTCTGAAATAAACAGAGGAGGTAAATGATTGCTCTGGTGGTTGGCTGAACTCAAAACAAGATGTTAATCTGCTATGACACAGATTTCTGTTCTTTCCTATTGAGCATTTATATTCCAGAATTAGTTTGTTTCCATGTTTAATTTACCTTATACAGAAACAATTACGATGGATGCGTGCAGCATATTGACTCCTGAGGGTTGAACATTGAGCACACACATTCCCCACACACCCCCAGCTCTCAGCTCCTCCAGTTAGTGTCAGAGGTCTCTGACAGTTTTGTGCCCAGTACACCTCTTTTCCCAGTGAACGTATCTCCTCTTTGCTCTAAGCTGGAGCTCAGTGCTCTCAGTGCAAGTGTGCTACTAGACACCAGGGATGGATGGCTTTGCTTCACTGCTGTCTGTCCGTTCCTAACAGTCATCTTCTGCCTTGGCTTTTCTGGAGCTTCATGAGGGTAAAATTTAATTCCTTCTTCAAGAAGAATCAAGTGTGGTCTAGCTGGTTGGATGTGCCTCTACACCAATTCTGTGTAACACGTGAGCGGTCATGTTAATAGCATTCACTTATTAAGGACTGATGGGATGGACAGGGGGAAGCTGGTTTGTACTCCGGCTACTTCCAAAAAGCAGAATTCCCCTGGAAAGAAAATGTGTTTATGCTGTAAAAGCTTGGATAAACTATTAACTGACAGACCTGTTTGGCAGAATCAGAATTTATGTCCCCAGGCAGTCCCTCCCTGCAGACACTGTGCCTGTGATCTCTGGGTTTTCTGGTGCTGTTAGCAGTTCATACACTCAAACCAGAATGTTCACCTACCTTGCCATGTACCCTGAGCTGTTTTACTTCGTTCCCCTGCCATCTGTCTCTTCTTTAATACTCTGTTACTGGAGTTACTGTTTCTTACTCTGTCTGCAGCACTGAGTCCCTAAAAAGTAGAAATCCCTGCTTTTCTACTAGGGCATTGTAAATATATTGAGTGCTTTATGTCTCAGTTTTATTTGTCAGGGGAAGGCATTAGTAACTTGCTGGAAGGAATCTCCATTTAACAGTGAGTGCTCATGTAAGTGCCAAGACTGGGACCTGTCAGGCATTTTCTTTCACGAGTCTTCAGCTTGTTTATTCAGAAAAGTAAAAAGTCTGCCTAAAATGATGAGTAAAAGCTAACTGGCTTTTTTTTTTTTTCTTTCTTTCCCAACCCAAGAATTTGTCCCTTTGTACAGCAGCTCTAATGTACATTCTGAGTAGAGATCGCTTGAACATGGATTTAGACAGAGCTAGTCTAGATCTGATGATACGGCTTCTGGAATTGGAACAAGATGCTTCCTCTGCCAAGCTGCTGAATGAAAAAGACATGAATAAAATTAAGGAAAAAATTCGGAGACTGTGTGAAACTGTTCACAACAAACATCTTGATCTTGAAAACATCACGGTGGGTAACATGCTTTTATTGGAAAGCCTTGGCAGTTGTGGAATGCTTAATAACATGGACTTTGCAAGCATCATCCTTCATTTCATGTCCCCAGAAAAGGATTCCTGGTGTTTCATCTACCTTTGATGTATAGCTGACTGCACTGCATTTTCTTCAAATTTGAAATTTCCGTTTTCAAAGGCTGTTATTGGGATAAAGTTAGGATGTTCTTCAGCTGTCTGAGTCTCCATTAGCCTCTGCTGAGAGTAGCTAGTTACAGGGAGCAGTTGCAAACAAGTAACGCTAAATAACTGTGTTTGAGATCCGCACTTAGATTATTTGACTCCATTTCCTTGCCTAAGTTTTATAAGTACTTTCACAAACAGGGGTTCGTGGATGGGAATAAGAGCATTGTGTGCTAAATTAAAACTGTGGTGCAGGTTTTCACTTGTAAAAAACACCCTATCCTGCAGGAACTGATTTTTCCCTACCCAAAGTGTGGTGGCAGTTCTGTTGCTTCCCATGAATGCGGATGAACTTTTTTCCTTCTTTTCTCAAACATACTTGCTCTTTATGAAAATACCTTCATCTGCAGCAGAGTGAGCTGGTTCTGTTTAAAAATAAATTTGGCCATGGTTTGATGCTAGCATCCAGCTAGTTTAGAAAATAAAAAGGAAAAGTTGCAAGGCTTTTTAGAAGAGCGTATTTAAAGAATTGATTGACAGATAGATTAGATGAGCGGCCATAAATGACAAAAAGAAGTAATGTGTCTTTGCTTTTGCCATATTTCATTATAGTGGGTGTTAGCATGATCTTAATTTTTTTACATCCTGTAATACATTCTTCTCAAGATTCTTATTAGTGTTTTTGCCATTTTTTCTGTAATGCTTATACCCAATGGGAGAAGCCTCTGATTTATTACTTACGAAGTGAGCTTGTCAGAGCTTTGTCTGTCCAAGTAATGTTCCAACTCCTGGCAGTAATCCGCAGCTGGGATTGTGTTCAGTATTCAGTTAGACTAAAAGATGATGTGCCTTGTTTAGCTGGCATTTTCTTCTGTTGCTTTTGGGACTTTTGTGTCAGTTTAAGGAAGTTTTTTTTGGGTGTTTTCCCTCCAAATTCTGGCTATGGAACAGAGAGCTGAATTGGTATGAAGAGTCACTATTGTGTAGCTTTAGCAAGAGCTGAATTTTGGACAAGAAAGTTAATATCTGTGACATTATTGTTAACTTTGGTAATCAAATTGTGGTGACAGTGGATTACAAATTTCAATTTTAGGCTTGTTTCATACAAACATATGAAAGGCGCCGGTAGGGAGCTTGAATTAACATTCTGGCCTTGGAAATCTGCAAAGAATGAACATGAAGTTATATTCTCTAGTCAGTTTACAGTCTGAAAATACCACCACAGAATGAAATTTGTTCTCTGGGTGGTGATCAGCTCAGATTTGGTATAATCAGAGTCATCTTTCAGTGCTGTTTTGGCACTGAAGGCAGCTCACATAGCAGGGTTTGTCAGTGCCAGGATTATCTCTTGCACTATAAAATGTAAGACAGCTCCCTTTATTAAGCATGGAACAGCTGGTGCAGGTTCCTCATTGCTCAAGCATCCAGTCACAAAGACCACTGTCTCCTGCTTCAGCATTTCTCATATTCATAATCTGATCTAGCCTGTTGCTTTTTTATGAACTGTAATTCTTTTCTTGTGTTTTCTTAGACATGGGTTTTAATAGGAGAGGATATATCAAAAGGGTCTCTGTCTTGTGAGGAAGTTGTTCATGAGTAAAGAGCATTAATATCCTAGGCCATCAGTTTCAGCTGCTTTATTTGAGGGTTTTTCCCTGAGGCAGCTCTATTTCTTAAATTTATTTTGAGCTGTTGCTGTAAATGCCTTGAATATTGTAGTACCTCACAGATGGAAACTGGTTTCCTCCCAGCTGCACCATCTAGAAGCAGAGACTGTATAGTATTTAGAGAATATTTGCAAACCAAATGAGATTATTAGGTTCTCTTCCAGTTTAGAATAGTAGCAATGGTAAGTTGAGACAATAATGAACTTCATATGTTGGAGATCAAGCTGCTTTCATGTAGATCCCTGTCATGAGATACAATAAGTAATCTCTGTTTTGTACTAAATGACAGGCAGAAAATGCAAACAAAAATGCAAATCTTCTGGGGTAAAGAAAGGAAAGCTCTGTGCTTTTTCAGACTCAGACATACTCAGTGCAAAACAGGAGGATTGCAGCAGATGTTTTTATACCTCCAGCTTGTGCCTAACCAGTCACACCTTCGATTTTTTGAATCTTACACCGATCAGGTGGAGGTGATCAATTTGTCTCCCTCTTTCCACAGACCATGTTGTTTCTGTGTCTGTCTAAAGTTAGGCTGAACTAATTTTTGAATATTCCAAGGTTCTGTTTTCTTGATGGCTATTTACATTAAAAACATAAACCCAAAAACCGAGACGGAGGTGTGGGCGGGTTGAATTTGTTCCAGGCTCATTGTGCTGCATTAGAAGAAGATAAACCTGAAGAACTTGGCCTTCACCTCAGCAAATGGCCCTCACCTGTCAGTGAGCGCAGCCCTGTGGAGCTCCTGCTTCTGCAGATACCTCTTCTCTGTTGCATCATAACAAAAACCTTCAGGAGAGGCTTCTGTTTTCAGATGGTGAAAGAGGTTATTCTGGCTTTCACTCTCAGCTTAAGGCTGAAATGTTAAGGCAACCATGTTTTGGGCCTTTAGAGTTAAAATTTTGTAGTAATTGACAAAAAATTGAGTGTAATGGATTACTTCACTCAAAAGCAAAAGGGTTACAAGGTTTCATTCCTTTTATTAAAAAGGAGAAAATTAGCATCCTTATATTCTTTTAGAGTTATTTGAAGTCTTATTGCCCGCTGACAGAAGACTAATCACCATGTTCTAAATACTGTGTGGCCTTTGAGCTTTTGTGGAATTTATTTAGGAAGTAACTGACCTATTGTAGATTTGCTGCTGCCTGTCTTCTCTTTATCCACACACCACTTTGCTGACCCAAGGATGCTTCCATCTGCCCTGGAGCAATGCTGTTACTGTTATGCTCATACTGACAGTGTGCTGCAGGGCTTGTTCCTAAAACCCAGAAACAGCTTTGGGTGGTAACTCTTGTTTATCTGATCTTCAACTTTCTTTTCCTCCTTGGAAATCAAGTATTTTGAAAGCAAGGAAAGCAGCTGGAGATGCTGGGGGGTGGGGGGAGGGCTCCTGCTCAGACAATGGAGTGTTTGCTCAAGCCTGGTGAGTACTGTTCTACTTCCATTTGCAGGGAGTGAACTTAGCTTTACTGCTGTTGAATTTAGATATGTATTCCTCCTTTTTTCTAAAGAAGTGTATTAGTAAACAGAGTAAGATTTCCTGTAACTGTTTGGTTTAATTGCTTTATTCTGTAAGTTTAAAATTAAAGACACAAGACCCCTGCATTGGAATCAAATGTGATCTATGAGCAGCAAAGCCAGTGTATCTGAGAGATTGAGAAGCTGTGTTCACTGGGGATTTTCTTTGATTTTTTACTGCCTGGCTGATGTGTCCATTTACTTCTGCCACTTGTTTATTTTGATAACAAGAAACAGATGACAGGAATGTGCTTGTGTTATCTAAGCTATTAATAAAATAAAGAAAATTTGAAAATGCAAAGTACCTTTTTTTATCAGTACTGCCTTTTTTTTAAGATATGCATATTTTCCAGTCTGTTCTTGCTCCCTCTGGTGGTAGTTCTTCTCCGAATCTATACTTTCGTTTTTATGGTTTTCATATGATGTTTATTTGTATGACTTGGTATATTGGCTACAGCTGCATATGATGATTTCACTAATTCCAGAACCTCACTCTTTCAGACTGGGCATTTGGCAATGGAGACATTACTGTCACTCACCTCAAAGCGAGCTGGGGACTGGTTTAAAGAAGAACTGCGGCTTCTGGGTGGTCTGGATCATATTGTAGATAAAGGTATAGTGAGGATACTGCTTTGACCGCATGAAAAAATAGTAAATTGTAAGAAAATGCTTGCTTTTTGTAATATTCGTTTCCTGTGGTTAAAAATATAAATATTACATATTTTTCTTAGCAATGTTAAAAATGAAATACACAATTCAGTATCAAGTGACTGAGAAATATTAGTGATTTTAATCTGTTGCAGGTGGGTTTGAAAATAGTTTTCTTGATAAACAGAATCTGTAGAGTGTGTTGCATTACAGTGTATGAGAACAAAAATGGCTTATGCTTGGACAGAATGTTGTTGCATATCTCTGTACAGCACACTTACTCTAGAGTACAATCTCCTTTATAGTCTCCCAGAATTATTTTCAGCCCAGATATTTTTAAACTAAATATACCAAAGGAAGTAAACCCTTCAAGAAGAAATGGGGGGGAGGGGAAGGGGAGGGTTGATTTCATTATTTTTTCAAATACATGTCTCAGTTACTGTGTTTTTGATCAGAATCTCCTAGGTAGGAAAAGGGACATTTCTAAATGAGTTCTTGACCTAAATAAAGCTTGGTCTTAAGTAAGCAGTGGGAAAACAAAGGAAGGATTGGAGACATGAAAGTATTCAACTTGAAGACAGTTTCAAGTTATGATTTCAGACTTGTACAGTCTGGGAAGTGTGTGCTTGTTCTTGTTATTGGCACGAGAAAATAAAATGTATGGTAATGTAATTTGTAACAACAATCTCAAACTTGTAAAGACAAAATTGTAAGGTTTGTTTTTTTCATTCACTTGTAAAAAATGAAAAAATTTGGAGTGCTGATCACGTCTTCATGATTGTTTCCTGCTATTAGAGGTGTGCAAAGTATAAAATGTGGTTGAGAACAACTCTTGAGTAGCTGGTTAGTTGACCAGGCTTTTGAAGACCTCTTGCTTATGGAGGAAAACAACTTCTTTTTGTGTTTAGTTAAAGAATGTGTGGATCATCTAAGCAGTGATGAAAACGAAGAGAAGTTGGTTGCTTCCTTATGGGGCGCAGAGAGGTGTTTACGGGTCTTAGAAAGTGTGAGTATGAGCAGATCCTTTGCATTTCTGAAAGTTGCTTCTTTAGTTCTGGTTTACACTCTTCCAGTATATATAGTCACATAATAGCTCTATAAGGTTGATTTTTATTTTTTTTAATAGACTCTACTAACTTTCTGATGCTTATCAGTATTTCTATAATGTTTGAAAATTTAATTTACTATTCTGTGGGTGTGTACTGCATTCCAAGATTATTTTTGGTAAAAATAACTAAATACAATGTGATGCTTTTTTGTAAGTTCCTGCAAAAAGCTGCTGTTTATGGATGTTGTTTTCAAGGCATGAGTTTGACTTTCCAATGTGTGTCTAGTAATAACTGATCATTATAGAAGTGGGATTTTCTTAGAAACAATAAATCAATGTTAAGAATTGCTACTTTGAACCATCAGCTGGGGAAGTGCTGAAGGAGAAAATTGCCCTGAAAGGCAAATGAGTCCTGTAATCTGTTGAGTGTGTAAATGCAGGTGGTAAATATTTCTTTGAGAGCTTGGAAGAAATCAAAACACGTGGTGCTTTAACAGAGTTGACAGGAATAGTGTGTGTGTGTTTCTCAGCAATATCTTGTTTCACTGAGTCTGGTGTTTGTTATTGGTGTTACTGTTTCTGTTGTTATACCCTAAGAAAGCAGTAGAGCCTTGTTCTGTTCTAGCAACACATCTCCGCACATGAGAAAACATTTGGTATCAGAGTACAGGTCAATGACTCTCGCTTAACACTTTAAACCCAAATTAGAGGGCAACTAGCTACAGTGGTCACTTGTTTTCTTCACTAAAATAGGAGGACAGACTTAAAGACAGTGTTAATACAAGCTAAAAGCTGAGAAACTTGAAAAATTGTTAAAGGCTGTCTTAAAAGTTCTTCTTACCTTTCTTCTCAGCAGTGAGAAAAAAAATTTCAGAGTAGTTTTCTCCTTTTATATTCAAAAGATGGAATTGCCAAGCAAGAGTAGAAGAGCCTTGTCTGGAGTTAGGATATTCACATTTGGACTTAGGGGTGTTTTTGATGTAGTGAGATCCTTAGAAACTTGGGAGAGGGAACAAAATTCAAAACATGCCAAATCATGCAAGTCCAAGAGAAGGACTTCTGTTGTTTCTGAAAATTGATTCCAAATTTCAGTCAAGGGAATAAAGGAAAACCTTGTGTGTTATGGTTGGATGCATAATAAGCTATCAGAAGTGGATTTGATGTCAAGTCCTTAAAATACAACATGTATAATTGTGTTCTGTATACACACTTGGGATACCATAGTCCCAGAAAGTGGATTCAGGATTCTGCCATGGCAAAACATTGTGCTGTATGGTTTCTGTGCTTTATCAGGGAAGATGGTTTTATCTTCAGTGCCACAATTACTTAGAGATGAGAACTCCAAGGAAATACTGAAAAATGAGAAGTGAGGGTTTACACTACATAATAGCCAAGAAATGTGGAAATGAATAAAGTATAGTAGTGGTAAAAGGGAATGCTTCTCTTTCAGAGAAAAAAAACCCTGTTTTTAATACCACTCTCTCCTTCTCTCTTTAGGTAACTGTGCATAATCCAGAAAATCAGAGCTATCTGATAGCATACAAAGACTCACAGCTCATAGTCTCCTCAGCTAAGTAAGTTGTATAAAAATTCCCCAAAAATCCCAGTTTTGCAAAATACGTCACATGATAGGGTAAAAAAATAAATGGTTTATACTGGAAGATTCTAGGGGTGAATAACCCAAAAATTCCCACTGTTGCTTTTCATTGAGTAAAGTTAATGTAGATGGGGGTATGGGCAACTACCTGAGTACTACCAATGTGCAGGTCTGCTACTGTTGGGTCTGTAGCAGCTGCCAGCTGTGGATTCATCTCCTGCTGCATTAACCAGGAGCACATAAGAGGGTGAAGTGACATTTATTTATTGTGTTTTCATTATACTTAGGTGTTTACTGGAACGGAGCAGAGCAGAATTGACAGTGTAACTAAGAATTAAAATAGTGAAATTTTTTCTTGGCATTTCTCCCTGGCAGAGATTCTTGTACTAAGCCACTTACCAATCTAGGTGAGGTCTCAGTTCGCTGGCAGAGCTTGTCTGCCCCTTGTATTGATTGTTCTTCATAAGAGAGCAAATGAAGCTGAAAGTTTGACTCCACAGACCTCACTGGAAACTTGATTTCATGGTTATAGGTTAGATATTTGGAGTATTTCTTTAAATTAAAACAAAGCAAACCACAGTTTAATATGTTACTTAAACCAGTATATATTTTTGATACTTCTGGTTTTGTTTGTGACTGAGATCAGTGCAGTGGTTTAACATGAAACTAATGTTATGCAGTGGAATTATGCCTGTGGTCCATTAGTGTTACAAGATTAGGATATTACTGCCGGGAAGTCATGTGTGATTGCTTACTGAATGGAAATAGTTCTGAGAAGAGAACAAGAGAACATTCTGGTAACACTGTCAGAATCATGTTGTGCCTTGATGGTCAGGATATGAGAGGCTGGGTTTATAGGAAGAGGAGATATCTTTTGTAAGACCATGTCATGAAGCTGGAAAGGAAAATTAACTTGCTCTTGAATTATCAAGCGGATAAAACCCTAAGATTTCCAGGTTTTTATTTTCACAATTTTCAGTTGAGCTTATAAAAGATTTTATAGGTGGTAAGTTCAGTATCTGTCCCTACAGAGTGGGTATCAGAAAAATTCTGCATAAAGCCCTGTGTTTCAGGTTTTTTCCTTGTGAAACAAGGAAACAAATATAAAGGTAGAATGCTCTGTATATTGTGAAGGTAAGTTTGTTCTGCACCTTCTCCCTGCAGAGCACTGCAGCATTGTGAGGAGTTAATCCAGCGATATAATCGTGCTGAAGACAGTATCTGTTTACCAGACAATAAGTCTCTGCCTCACCAGAATGTAACTAACCACGTGGGAAAAGCTGTGGAAGACTGTATGAGGGCCATCATTGGGGTCTTGCTCAACCTGACAAATGATAATGGTAAGACAACAATTCTTTTGCACATTCTGTGGTGAAGTGTCAAATAAACCGTTAGTGCAAAATTTATTTTTTTTTGATTATGGCTTTTCCAGTCCAGTGCTCTAAAGCAGTTATCCGTGGTAGATATTTGCTTACAGCCCTCAGTAATTTGTCTTTGCAAGCTGGGTGAGGAATTGCAAGCTGTGAGATGTTCAGATGAGGGCTTGGGCTGAGAGGGGCCTCATTAGAGCCAAAAGGTTTTTATTAGGCTGCTTAGCATTATAAATGTGAGTGTTTTCAGTGCTGAGCCTCTGAACTCTCTTTGCAGAATGGGGTAGTACAAAAACAGGTGAACAAGATGGTCTGATAGGCACAGCAATGAATTGTGTGCTTCAGGTTCCGAAGTTCCTACCTCAAGAACAGAGATTTGATATTCGGGTGCTGGTAAGTTCTTGTGCTTCTTACATTAACAGAAAATTATTTACCTCCTCCTTGAGCATTGAGCTGTTCTGGTTCCTCATTAAGCAATAGTTTCCCCTACAGTGTTCAGTGACCACATATGTACCTAAAGTGAGGTACATGAAGTTTCGGTAAGGATTTGGTGGGTTTGAGGGCTTTTTCCCTGTGTTCGGTGGGAAAACGTGCACTGCCTGAAGAACAAAGATTTAGGTAAATAAGTATGTGATTTAATAATTTTGAAACATCTTTTCAATTTTGGAAATATGGTTGATATTACTGTTAGAGTTAAAAGCTTTGTCAGATTTACCTAAGCTTATATAAAATGGGTCAAAGTGGCCTAATAGCAGCAGTGAAATTGTGTATGTGAAGGATCTCTTAAAAACATAAGCTGAGGGTTGGACACCTGAATCGCTAACCTGTATAAGGAATCCTCAGCTCCAAAAATGTTTTCATGTTCAGAATTGGAAAAAAAGATTCCAGCATTGAAGGTCTCCTGTACGGGGATCTCTCTTCTATCTTATATTTCTTTAAATCCTGATCCCCCCTGTCTGACTGTTTCTTAAGTTGTATATTCTCAGAAAGTTAAGGCCAAAGTTGTTTATCTAAATAGATGTTTTGTGCTAAATTGTATTTTTTCCAATATGTGTAATCCTTTTTGACTCTCCAATGTTGCAGGGATTGGGTCTGTTGATCAATCTCGTGGAATACAGTGCCCGGAACAGGCACTGCCTTGTCAATATGGAAACATCATGTTCTTTTGACTCCTTGTGTACGGGTGAAGGAGACGAAAGCCTAAAGATAACTGGACAGATTGATGCTGTTCAGGCTTTAGTGCAGGTGAGAAATGTTTGTCCTGCAGTAGCTCTCATTTCTCATTATCAGACTGTCGGGGGAGGGGAGAACTCAACAATGAAAATGTGTCAGTTTTTCTGTTTAGCATTTTGAGTGGAGCAAGGTAGGGGGAAGATTGCTGCTCACAACCCTGACTTCTGCAGTGCTGTCCATTACAGAAATGGCTTCCCTGGTAAAAGACAGTGGTTTAGACATCCAGTAAAACTCTTTTGTTCCCATACAATGTATTTCTGGTTTTATTCTTGCTAGATTTTGTTTTAAACTAGCTGCAAGCTACTTTTCTCTTACATACTTTGCTTCCATAATTTTTTAAAGTACTATGTTTTTGGGACTTTATAACTTTAAATTGAAAAGTAAGATCATCCTTCATAAAAAGCAATAAAATACAGATGTAATGATTATGGATGTGAAACAGCATTCCTAATTTGACTTAAAAAAAAAAGAAATCCACCAGTAAAGTGAAAAAAATTAAAAAAATATAAATTGTTAAAAAAATAATCCACCAGTAATTTTGGTAAATGAATTTGACCATGCAAACTAAAATGAAAAAAAATTGAAAGGGAATCACGGATGTCTTGTTTCAGTGGAGTTAATTTTATGGATGCTTTTTGTAGTTGTATTTAACTTTGTGAAATAACTGTCCAGTAGCAGACAAAAAAAACCCACTAAAAATAATGATCTTAAATACCTTAATATTTGTAGCTTGGTAAAGCAGTATTTAAAACTGGTGACTGTATGGTTTAGGAAGTAATTCATGAGAAATAAGTGCCTAATATGAGCTTCTTGGTTCATTCACATTCTTTGCCAAGTCATTTTAAATGACTCCTTCATATTTTTGCTCTAAAAAAGCCAAGAGGGAATAGTTAGCATGAAAAGAAAAGGAGAATTGGTAGAGAACAGAAATGAACAGGAAATTATGGCAGCTTTTAGTCTTCAAGCCATGTCTCAAGGAAAGGGATTAAACTTTTATGATGTCCAAGAGGAGCCTGGCAAGTGGTTCAGCACCAGGCAGAGAGGTCTTGCTGTGGAGCACAGGGCTGGTGTTGGGCCAGATTATATTTTCCATTGAAGAAGAAAATCCTATTGTTAAGAAAAGTATTGAAAGCTAATTGTATTAAGGGGTAAATTGTGAACAGGAAATAAACTTAAATATATTTAAGTCAATGTGTTTAGGGTTTAATTTCTAAAGAAATTCTCCTGGAATTCCCCCCATTAGCTGTTCCTGGAGTGTGAGCGAGCGGCACAGCTGGCTGAGAGCCAGACGGACGAGCTGATTAAAGAAGCTCCCACTGCTCAGCATGATAAGAGTGGGGAATGGCAGGAGACAAGTGGGGAGATCCAGTGGGTCTCCACAGAGAAGTCAGATAGTACTGAGGAGAAGGATAAGAAGGAGGAAGATGATGAAGAACTTGACCTTAATAAAGGTACGTTGTCTGGCTGAGAAGAACAGTGTCATGGCATAAAATCCCACCTTGTCCCCTCCTTCCTATCTACATCCGATCTCTAGGGCTGAGATTTCTTCAGTGTATCCCAGGTGAAACTGCTGCATAAGTAGGAGCCATTCAGATGCGAAGCATGAAAAGTAGAAGTTGTTATGCTACTTTTATCTGTTTCTTAACAAACAAAACAAAACCAAAAAGCAAACATCAAAAACAGACAAACAAAAATCCACCCAAAAGAAACAAACAAAGCCCCCAGACATTTTTAGGACACTCCACGTACAAAATATTCTGGAAAGGATGGCTTTTTAGGCTGTTGACTCGTTCTTCTGGAGGAGTCCTTGAAAGTTACCTGCCTTAAATTTGTTTTCCAGGGTTCTTGTTTCAAGCTACTTGAAGGGTTGGGGTTTTTCCTGTCCTCTCCGTATTTGCCTCTTCTGTCCCCATCTGCTTTGTGTCTGTCTTCTCCCTTCATCAGTAGTATCTGAGATACCTGTGTAGTGCCTTAATGTGCTGCATCTTAGGTAGTTTGTTCCAGGAATTTGAGTATCTCTGACCGGTTACATAGTTTGTCTCTGGAAAATGGGTCTGAAACATCATTCCTTCTTGTTTAATCCTCTAATAGTAGGTGCAGTGAATGATTTAATACATCATTTTTACCTTACGTTAATAGGTGTGGTATATTACTTTCTCCTACCTTGCTTTATATCCTTCCTCCTTTTTGTAGCTCCATCAGCTGGTGTCTGCAGTTATTTGTAGTTTTTCCCAAAATGCTGAGTCATCAGCAAAAAATGCTGTGCCCGTTATCCTTAACACAATAAACTACTTTGGGGGAAGTCTTAGAGGCATGTAGTAGCACATGAAACATTTGCATTGGTAGTTTGGGGTGTTCAGCATACAGTTTGAACATTGAAATGACGAATGACAAAATACTGTGCAACAGAATGAGTTGAAAGTGAATGAAGACCATTTTTCTTGTCAAGAATGTGCTGCTGAGTCAGTAAGTGTGGCGTTTCCTGATCTCTGAAATCTCAGTCCAAAAGCTCATTTTGTTTGAGGAAAAAGCATTCTGGGAAGTGATAATGAAGGACTGTATTTGCAGCAGTAAAAGATACCAGCTGCTTAGAGAATACAATCGACTGTTGTCTCTTTTACAGCTCTTCAGCATGCTGGGAAGCACATGGAAGACTGCATTGTGGCCTCATACACAGCATTGCTTCTAGGCTGTCTCTGCCAGGAGAGTCCAGTAAGGGAATGAGTTGATCTTAAGTCCAATTTCATGTTTAATTAACTGATCATTTGCTATATTGAAAGGGGTTTATTAAATTGGGCTCCAGTGTGAGCAGTACATTGGTGAAGCTACACTGATGTATACAGCTTTGGGAAGAGTTGCCAGAGTTATTCCAGACAAAACTAATTTTCTGAACATCACTGTGTTTATCAAAAAGAGTTGGAATTGAATATTTGACCTCTTTTGCCTTTCTCCCCTTATGTGCAGCAAAAGAATTAACTTCGGAAAGGCAGAGAAAAATTGGCTAAGCCTGTTCCTTCTCAGTAGTTTTAGTAAGCAAGTTACCATCAGACTTACTTGTTCTTTCAGTCTTCTTCAGTTTTTTCTTCCATTGAAATCAGATGAACTTGTGTGTGTCCCTATTAGTTCAAAATAATTGTCTCAAATTGGAAATATATAATAGAAATCTGAAGTTAAAAATGTGGAACTCCAATGGCTGAGAACTCAATAAAATCTCCTATCAAAAATATGCTCACATGAAAACGAGTTCAGACCTGCCATCAGGCTTGTCTGAATTTACCATGGTGCAGAAGTGGCCTTTTAAGGTGCTGTTCTGTGCCTTTGGACTCACCAGTGTCCATAACAGTTTTAGTGTTCAGAATGAGACTGACAGTGAGATCAGTAATTCTCAACCCTTCACAGCTGTAAAGGGAGAGCCTCTCCTTGTTAGGGGAGTGATCTGCTGGGGGTTTTAGTTCTTGATAATCTTGTAGGTCCTGGGGGATGTCTGATAGGCTTCTTTTTTTTTTTTTTTTAGGAAAAAAACTTCAACAAACCAAGATAAAAAAATAATTTTAGCAATTGTTTTCTAGAAACATAAACACAGTAAAGATATGAGTATTGCTTAAAAGAGACTTAAATCATAAAGATGGCAGCAAAAGGCGTCTTTATGATGTGAATATATTTGTCTTAGTGCATCTCGCATGCAGAGCATTATAGTTCTGTGCCAGAAAAATGTTTCCCAAATAAGATTGTTTTATTTCTTAGATCAATGTGACTACTGTGAGAGAGTACTTACCTGAAGGGGACTTCTCGATAATGACTGAAATGCTAAAAAAATTTCTCAGTTTTATGAACCTTACGGTAAGTAATACATATTTCAAATTGATGTATGTAGATATTTTTGTAATTTTGTTTTCTGTTAATATTTCATGCATTTTTAGAAGCATTAATATTTTTTAGTTTGTGTCTTCATAAGAGTACAGGACAATATTCTGTTTTTTAATACTGAAAGGCCTTTTGTCTGTCATATTGTGATTGGCCAGGAAGATATTTCTGAATTGGCTACCTGAACCTAGTTGCTTTTACCGACGCATAATTGTAAATACCAAAATTCTGAAAATAGAGTAGCTCTCAGATATTTCAAGGAGGTGCTACAAATGCTTGTTTGTTACTTGTGTTTTCTATTGCATTTCCAGTGTGCTGTTGGAACAACAGGCCAGAAATCTATCTCTAGGGTGATTGAATACTTGGAACACTGCTAGATACTTAACTTCCGCTGCAGGCACTCTAATGCTGGAGCTACCCTTAGACAAAAGAAGAAGTCATGAAAGAAGTCCTTGAAGGATATACCAAGAGCATTCATCTGTGTCATTCGTGTTCGGATTTTTAAGGCTACCTGGTCTCTTAACCATGCATTCAGCATTTTCTAAAAGACAGTTACTACATCAATCTGCAACTATCAAAAATGAGGGGAAAAAGGTTCTGAGGAAAGTAAATAAAGAAACCTTGCTGTTTATGATGCAGTGCAGTATTTAAATATTTTTGGCAGGGTTTACCCTCCCTATCTTTTTTCTTGCTTTGTTCGTGACAAGTTTCAAGGGGAAAAACTTGCTGCTGATAGTGCAACTGCTGTTTACTGTTGAGCCACTGTTTCATGCCAGCCAGGTGCAAAGGCAGCTTAGCTACTGAGGTATCAAACAAATGTTCTAATAAAGAAGTTCTGGACAGCAGCACCGCTCCTATTTGAGTTTAATTTGCTCCTGCTTTTTTTATTACTAGATTATTCCAAAATCATAAAATATAAATTTTTAAATACTTTTGTGATTTTAACTACTGTCTATATTTAAAATTTGTTGGAATCCAAAGAGGCAAGGATTGGATAGTTTATTTTTTATACTGTTTTGATTGAAATTAGGTCGTTGAACTATTTCTCAGTTCTAAAACTCCCGTGGCCCATGTACTGTAACCTGCTAGACCATAACGCTTTGTAGTTCCAAGAGCATGCAGACCCATAAACACACAAAGCCATTGAGGGTATGTTATCCACAAAAAGAATAGTGACTGTAAAAAGTTGTGCCCTGTTTAAAATGCAAATAAAATAAAGAAAGAAAAAATATTAAAAAAATTCTCAATCCCAGGGTAGTTTACACTTCTGATAAGCAAAAACTTTGAAATGCTGTTTTAATTTGTGTCAAGGAAGAACTCAAGGTGTGTTTTATAATGTTGAATACAATTAATTTGGATGTTTTAGGGGTAAGAATTTTGAAGAAGCTAAAACACCAATGGGGATTAATGTTTCCAGCTGACATAATCTTTCTATTTCATCCTTCTGTAGTATGACAGAGTTGAAATGCATACAACACAAAGCCTTAAATTGCTGATATAGCTAAGATTTTGTTCAGTCTGAGGTCTAGTTCACAGCAAAGCATTGTGTTTGAGGACTTAAGTGGAACAAAGAATCCCAGAAAATACATGACTTTTTTAACAATTTTTTTCTTGCACTCACTATTCAGACCAACAGAATTGATTATTAATTATTTTTATTAAGGTGGTCTTGAATATTTGCAGACTGTTCTGCGATCTGCTTCGTTGACATTTTTAAATACCTGTATAGGTAGTTACATCATGTTACTCCATTGAATTTGTAAAACTTGAAGCCATAAAAATATTAGTTCTATGTATAATGAGGGGGAAATAACAGGAAATCTAACCTGCTTTTAGATCTTGTGTTATCTCCATGTATAAAGTTAAGAACTTGTGCTTTTGTATCAGTGCCAGCTGTAAATTTTTTACATACAGTGGCTGCCTTCTATGTCTTCCTATTTTTGATAATGCAGATTGTTGGGAATTCTGTAAGGAAGTAACTGATTAACGGCAAAAATCTTATGTTGGTCATATTTTTTTGCATTTTCTCTCATCACCTTCTAAAAGTTAGTGTATCAGTGTAACTTAGAAAAGTTTTTGAGGTTGTGTTCCCCTTCTTTAAAAAAAACCAAAACGGTATTGAGAGAGAGGGAAAAGGTGTATGTAAGTGATCTGCATCAGGAGGAAATTATTAAATATTTGGCCTATCTAGTTTTTGGATTTTAGACATTTTCACATATATAATGAGATTTCAAATTGTTCATGTAGTTTTCTGTGGAGAGATGGCAAGAGAAAAGAAGATGCAAAATACGTTGATGGGGGAAAGCAGGGACAACTACCTTTCTTTGTTACACTGGTAATTGTTTGGGAATTGATTTACCTCAGTGTTTAACAGGTTTTTTTTTTTAAATGTAACTAATTGTCAAGCACTGACAAATGCAGGATTTTTTTTTTTGAGGGTGGGGGGAGAAATCACCCTGTGAACTGCAGTGCATTTTTGTGTGTTAGACCCTCAAATAACTCTGCATTAAAGGGTACTTGAGGTCAACTTGCAAATTAAAGTTTTAAAGTAACATTTTTTCCATTGTAAATATTTGTGTAAATACTCTCAATTGGAAATTAGAACAGTAGAGTACTTTTCTGAATCCAATCCTATTTTTATTTTATACAGTATTTCTCAGCTGTGATCTTTGGAGCAAAAGCCAACGGCAGGAAAAATAGTTTGTACCAGTTTCATGAAGTATGTCTTTGGGTTTTTGTAAATAATTTTAACTCAAATAAAATTGCTACTTTCAATACATATCTTGTGTTTTAACATGCAATAAAACACTCCTCTGAGTGATTGCAGAAAGAAGGCAGTGTCAGGTAAATTGCTAAAAGAAAAAATGAAAAAAAAAGTATGAAAAAAATTATAAAATAGCATCCTGAATGTAGCGCTTTGCTTTTCACCTGTGTGTTGAGACAACGAAATTCAGTGCCTGGACCTGAGGCTGTGGTCAGTCAAACCAGCCAGGGCTGGAAATTTTCTGGAGATGATGTGTCTCTTGGTGCATTTTGGAGTTCTCTGCACATGTTGATCTTTCAGTAACAACTCTGGAGAGCTGTAGTCAGAATAACCTAAATGTGATAGAGCACAGGGAAAATGGCACAGTTCTTATGGTGAGACTTTCCACATCATGGGGGGTGTTAATGGCTTTCTTAAGTGAAAAGGGAGGGAATTGCCATGAATGTTGCTCTGTTTCTTGATTAATATGAATGATGCTTTAATTTCAGGATGGGTTTTTTTCTCCCATGGTTTTTTCCTTAATTGGTACAACTAGCTATGGGTACAATATGCAATAATTCATGAACTGTAACGCGAGTTGAATGTGATGTGTCATCTCACTGCCACTTGGAACAAGCAGCAGCATAATGTAACCTTTTCTGTGCTGTAAGGGAAGAGTACTGAAGTTTGAAACATGGAACGGTGTGTTATTAGTGTGTACTGTAAGAGGCAAATGCAGCTTTATGTAAGCAAATGTTTTTTAAAAATCTGGTAAGAGTATTTCCTCTTATTTTGTTGGTAGTTGCGTAATGGAAGCATTGTGTGTGAATGCTTAGGGGTGACATCAGAATTTTCAGATCAACAGGATGATTGTGAAGGTTCTACAGAAGATTTGGGTGTCAAAGCCTTTCTCATAAATTATTTCAATCTTTTTTGAAATGCTTGATTTGCATAGGAGGAAGTGATGTGTATGGCACTGATTTATCTCATGTTTCCTTTCTGGACATCACTAAGCAGAAGCCAGAGTACACTTGTTTAGCTGGGGCTGTAACCAGGCAAGCCCACATGGCTTTTCCAGTGAAGTTTCTTTTCATGAATGTGGTACTTTCTTGTTTAAGAGGCATGGAAAACCAAAAATGTGAATTTGAGGTCAAAAGATAAAGAGAACTTAGATAACTGCCACTCTACTGCATCAAGCCTGCCCTTATATAGGATGGCCTGTTAATTGGGTTTTTGAAGATAATGAGATTGGAATTTTCCCTGAATTCTGCTAGCCAAGTGTTTTCAAAACCAGGCCACTGTAATTTTTAATGCTACTGCTTCTCTTCCTCTGTGTAATATGTTAATTTGTCTTTGGACGAAGGACATTATACTGGGTTCTTTCAGCTGTGAGCAACAGATGCCTTTCATACATACTCTTTTTTACTTGCCCTAAAGGTTCCTATCAAAGGGATTGTAATTTCTTAAGATGTGCAGCATCAGTAGGTTCAGATAGTCTTACTGCAAATAAAAATGAAACCATTACAAATAATGCAACTGTAGATGTCCTTACCCAAGGGTAGATTGGTTTACTAACACCACTGGATCTTTATTCCAGCAGTGCAAATTGAACTGAATTTGCAGCTATAGGTTGTGCTGCAGCTTGCCACGATACATCTGTGTGTGACAGCAGTGCTCTGGTGACGCAGAGGGGGCTGTAAGGAGCCCTGGGAGTAGCAGCTTTGTTGGGAGGAAAGGGAGTTGCTCTGGAGAGAGCCTGACATCTGAGAGGCAGATGTGCCACATCTACTGCCTACTGTCTTCAGACTGTATCTCCACATCTCCTAAACTGCAACTTGAACTTCCAGTTCATCACTTTGGAGAAGGCTAAAGACTTTTTCTCTCTGTGTGTGGAAAGCCGTCTTGGAAAATAATGAAGAGTTGTGCAGGCAGTAGTACCTGTCTTGGGAATTCTGGTCTGTTAGGTGGATCAAAGTTACTTAAAGGAAGGTTCATTGAACTTTTACACAATAGAATCGGGTGATAGCTAAAAGGGGACTCTCCTTAGGGCGAAAGAATAACAGGAACTTTATTAGATACACTGCTTAATGTAGGAATCCTTTAAATTTCCTGTCTTATAACAGAAGATTTAGTTGTATCTCTGCATTTAGTTTTTTAAAAGCGGAGAGGAAGAGTGTTAATCTGGAGTGTGAAGTAGATGAAATTATGTCCTTCCACCTGTAAAGCTGACCCTGTGATTATGTCCTAGAACAACAGTTATTTTGTTTCTCAGTGTTTCCAGTACATAAGGCATGAAAACCAAGGTCAAAGGCATTACTGCAGAAGTCTGAATGGGAAAATGAAGGAAGGAGTTGATTTTGTCTGATACCATTCAGGACCCCTTCACACACCTTACCTCTGGGAATGATGCCAGAGTTTTGGAACTGTGGGGTTTTATTCATGTATTGTTGGCCTCTTACCCCAAACATATGTCTCTTAAAAACATATCTGGTGCAAAAAAGTTTTAAAATATCCAGGCTGAGTTGTTTTCTGATCTACGGTTAAATTTATAGTCTGAATTGAATTGCAAGTCTCAAGGAAAACTTGGAGTAAGATCAGTTTGTGTCATAGCTCTATGCAGAGGCATGAATTTGGGTTCAAAAGCTTGATATTCAGCTTACTGAGCCTTAAAAAGTGGTTCAGTAGTGTGCTATATAAAACTGCTGTGTAACATCTGGTGTCATTTTGCTGGCTCATATTTTAAATTTTTGTCTTCATTTGACAAGGAATTTTGAAGAAAAGTTATTTTACCCAGAATGAAAACACCTAGATTGAAGTGCTATAATGAAATTATACTTTAGCAGCAGAAATTAAACATTGTAAATTAAATAGAAGTGATACAATTATTGTTTGTAGCCTCTTTTGCCGTAACTATTTTTAAAACTTGACTGTAAATTTTTAGTAAGAAAAAGAATTCATGTTTTTAATGGAAAAATCTGATTGGCATTTGTATGCTGAGTATATTCATTAATCTCAAACATCTGGTTTCGGAATGGAGCTTCATATTGCAAAAAAATGTTTTTTTATTTGTGTTACCTTAGATTACATTAAAAGCCTTACTGAGGCTTTTGTGAGAACAAATTTGTAGCTATTTTAGCTCAGATAATCATACAAGTTCCCCCTTATTTAAGGTAGGTTATAATGGTTATTCAAGTATAATTTCAAATGTGAGACAAAAGCAAACGTACAGGACTTCAAGTCATTTATGTATGTATCTCTGTAGAATATAAATTGAAATTACTGGAGCAAACCAGTACTCTAGAATGATTTGTTAAGTCTATTAATACATCCAGTCTAGGACTGTAAAAAAAAAAAAAAAACCAAACCCTAAAATCATTCTGTTGAAAGAACTAAATTTTGATGCTTCTCACAAGAAGAGAAATATACATCATTATCCAGGTGTTATACAATGTTAAGAGGTTTATACAAAGATGAACTGTGTGTTAATTTTATGTACTATTTGTGATTAGCCTTCAGAAGTTCTCAGCAGAACTAGTTTGTGCTCTTTGACTACCATACATGATACAGCTTCAGCTTTTTTTTAAATCTGAAAATCCTGTAGAATGGATGTTGCTTTGTTTTCTGAACTTTGCTATCTGGGACCAAGTGAAGCAGCTCCTGAACCACAGGTATCTGCATAATCCCACCCTTCTCGACAGATTTTGCCTGGTCAGTTTTCACAATGCTCAATTCAAAGCCTGCTAAGCTCAGTTAGTCCCGCACTGAGGTGATGTCTTTAAAGCTGAGCTTAGTCTGTACCTTTTTCTGCGAGAAACCCTCAGCAAATGCTGAGTTCTCAGCAAGATCCAAAGCGCTCTTGCGTCAGCGAGGCCCGGGGAGCGGGGCACGGTGCCAGAGCCATGGCCAGGAGCTGGCATGTGCACAAGGAGTTTGCTCAGGTCACTGGCAGCGGCCGTCTCGGCCTCTGCCTGTTCACAAACAGCTCGAGCTGTTCACAAAGGAGGAATCTGAATTGGAAGGGGGGGAGGGCACCTGCTCAGGCTGTTTCTACACCAGCTCTTCTGATACCAGAACTCCCCCATGTTTCCCAGGCTGATTTCAAAACCCATCTGTGTGCTGAGCCATTGTGAGCCTCATTCCAGTGAGAGCAGCACATGGCACCGTTGCAATGTGCTTTTGTTCCTGGGCCTAAGGAAGAAAACACATGCATTAAGAGTCCAGAAATTATACAGCCAAAGGCCAGAAGGAGTTTCTATGAGCTCAGATTTCACAAACTACTGTCATGTGTGAGATTCTACTTAGACTTTGTCAGTATGTGGTTTGCTTTCCCAAACCTCTTCGAGAGACAGAGGTCATCTTCCTTTCAAACAGAATTACAGGCATATGCAAAACAGAGATGTCTGAAAGAGCAGGACTCTTCAGTACATTGTAGTCACTATTTTAATGGATGAAGTTTCCACACCACCAGTAAATGTCTAATTATTTCAGAAGCATATGGAATATTTTACGTCCTGGAGATAAATTAAGAATTGTAAAGATTCAGACTTGTAAAATGATGTTTCAGCGATAGCATGCTAAAAAGTTGTCATCTGCCTGTGACCAGCAGTGGGGAAGGAAAATAAATACCCTTGGTTAACAGACTTTCCTTGGAGATGAAGTCAGAGACACTGTCAGAGAAGTCTGATGAAGTCAGAGAGGTCTGATGGAATGACGAACCATCATGGAAGTTATGATATCAAAAGCTGGATCAGCAGCTGGGCCTGGTGTGTGGTTGCACAGCACTCCCTGTTCTGAAGCATCAAGTATTTCTTGGAAGAGCCAGGTGCTGCTGAAGGCTCTGAGGGTCCCTGGATGGGTGAGCAATTAGCCCATGAGTGTCTTGTTTCCCAAATGATATTCCAGGAGTACTGCATGCTGTCTAAGATTAAGTTGCAGAACATACCACCTACAAGCAGGTGCCTTGGAGATTCCATACACTGCTCAACCAGAAGCAATTTCTTGCAACATTGAGAACTTGGCTGGATAAGCTGAGGTCAGTGTTCTGCTCAAGGTTTGGCAGTGCATGGTGTAAAATCTGCAGACTTCAGCTCTCATAAAGTTGTTGTCCAGGACAACACTGGCACTCAGCTGCCAGGTGCCTTCCTTGGAAGCTGCTTTGCTGTCTTCATTAAATGCAGTTGAAAATTGTGGTACATGCCTATGAAATTTCTGTACATAATTCTCTGTTCATCTTCCCCTCTCTCATTTCAATATCACTGCTGAAGGAAGATTTTATAAGGTAGAAGTCCTTTGCAAGAGTACCTGAGAGTTGTTCTTTAGCACCAGGAAGAAACTGATTCTAGAATTTCTCTTCTACTCTGGGAGCTGGTGAGGAGAGAGGAGAAGATATGAACCATCCTGGTCTAAAAAGACTCTTAAATCACTACTGTTCCAGAATGCTGAAGTGTGCTTCTGTCAGTCTAAGGTCCAGGCTGTATCATGGCACTTGGTTTATTGCCCACCTTTCCAGTGTCAATTCCACAGAAACACTGAGTACACATGAAGTTTGGAATCCTGGATTTTCACACCACAGAAAGAACCAGCACTGACTATTGCATTACGCAGCAGTAGTAGAAAATAGATTTACTCAGGAGTGAATGCAGCAGCCATGATGTCCAGTTGTAAGAACAGATACTAGAGTAGAACTGTGGTTATTTGAGATGCTGTGAAAAGCGTGAAACTCATAATCTTTTGATGTCAGTGTTTCAGAACAACTATCATAAGCATCTGCAAGGAAGATTACAGGTATTTTGCTCCTTTTACTTTCATGAGGAGAGAACCAGGAGGCACACAAACCTTAACAAGACAGCTTCAAATCTGTCTTGCCAAAACAAGCTCAAGATCCTGAGCACAAAGGTGACAAAATTTCATTAGCAGGTTTCGTGCTGAGTCCTTCATCTTTGTAGAAACACAGTACCTGGAGGTATGTTGTGCTCTGGCTCCTCTGATCACCCCTGAAGCTGGCAGTAGCCCCCAGGAATTATCTTGTTGAGTTTCTGTGGCTCTCAAAACACTTGAAGGGTTGTTCGGGAGTCCTGTCTCGGTGATGCTCTGCCCAAGGCAGTGGGGGAGAGCTGAGCTCTGCCTGCTGTGCGTGTGTGGGCTAAGGAGATGAGTGTGTATCTATGCTGGGCTCCAGAGCGCTTTGTTTATGCAAGGAACTCTGTAAATGTACCTGGAGCCTTTCAAGGAGGATGCAGCACAGGCAGAGCAGAGTTCCCTGCTACTCTGAAGCTGCACTATTGGTTCATGCTGCCCTGATCACACTGGCTGGGAATTGCTCATGTTACTGCTAACAGGTACCACTCCGGTCAGACTGCAGGAGTGTTCAAAGGAGATCTTCTGAACATATGGACTGGTGGTAATAATGTGGGATTTGGGATGGGAATATGAGGCTCTATGAAAGGTAAGTGATAAGGTGTTAAATTGTGTCCTGCATAGGGTTAAATGGATTATCAAACGTGAGAAAAGCCACCAGACCTGCTGGAGTAAACAGGTGACTTTATGAAAGAGATGTATATAGTATTTCCTTGCAGTACTTCTGCTTAAATACAGGATTTACTAAGGAAACATCCCCACCAGTGTCTGCCAGACACACAGTGCTCTGCTCTTACTGTTTGTCACTGTTTGCAGAGGATCTCAAGACAGAGAGTGCACTGATTAAAAATAGACTTCTTGGAAACTTAGCGGAGGGAGAAATGTCTGTCAAAGCAAGAACTGTGTACGTATGAAAAGAGCTATCAGTCACTTTCGGTGTGGACCAAGAGCCCTGAAGCAACTCAGCAAGTGACTGTGCTTTATAACATGTCACTTGCAGTTGGAACTAGAGGAAAGACTGACTTTAGAAAGAGCTTCAGAAGCAGTCCTACCATCCACAGGCTAGCAAGTTTAACCTCCTTCCGAAAGAAATTGCTAAAAGTTACACACTGTAATAAAACATAGGCAGCTGGTACAGTACTTTGCTAAATTTTGGGAGGAACAAGCGAAACTGTAAGGATTGCTTAAACTCCAGAGGAGCTTATAAGTAAGCAGGCAAGTGTGACATAGATAATATAAAACTATTCACATGTTTGTTGGGAGAAATTCTGGAGATCATCTAGTCCAGCCTTGTTCTCGATGCTTGTTCAGATGAGCCCTGGCTTTGTTCCACCAAGTCTTGAAAATCTCTAATGATGGAGATTGCACAGCCTCTCTTGGGAATCCACACCAGGGCTATGCTTCTCTCCTAGAGAAAAAAAAACAGTTAAGATGTACTTCTCAAGTTTAAAAAAGGAAAAACACAAAAAACAAACAAAAAAACCCAAAAAACCCCACCACACATAGAAAAAACTAAACCAAATAAAACAGTTTTCACTAAAGCCTCCTCCAGCTCTTAAGCTGTGGAGAGAGAAAAAAAGACTTCTATTGGACTGATAACCCTCACTCCAAGGGTTTAAAAGAGAAGAGCTGAGCAGAAATAGCAGTTTCATCCCTTCAGGAAAGGAGGACTCTGCTGAGTTACCACCGGCTGTGGGCCGAGTGCTGCGCTGTTGGGTGGGTTCATGACTGCCCTGACAAGAGGAGGGGCTGGCTGGGAAGGGGTGGGGAACGCGGGCGCTCGGCAATCTTGGGGTTTGGGTGTTTGTGGTCAGATACAAATCTTGAGTGCTCAGAGCTGCGCAGACTGTAGGCAGTGACAGCATGATTGGAAGCCCAATGAACTTGTCACTGGTAAGTAATGCACGGGAGGAAAAATAGCTCTGTACTACAGCAGGTTAAACTGCAAATTAACTGTTGCCTGCGGGGGTGAGTCTAACTATTCAACTCCAACAGAGGGCAGAACGACAGTCGTAGCATTAGGTGTAATTAGGAAACAAATAGAAGAAGAAAACTGGAACCATCTTTGTATCATAGGATGCATCCCTGATGTTGCCTTGTTGAGAACTCAGTGTGGATTTTAGGAAATAGCAAGACACAGATACTTCAGCTTCTTTTTTTCTGCTTTATACACTAATTCATCAGCAGTGTGGAATAGCCAGAAGAGGTTAAATAGCCCAGAATTCTTCAGCGTGAAGAAAAAATAATGACTGGCACCAGTAACAACAAAAAATCCACTAAGATGTGGAAAACATGAATAGAAAATGACTGCTTCTCCCAGCACTCTCCTTTGTTCTTGTAGCAGGGAGCCCAGTGCAATTACCAGGTAACAGATTTTGAAAAAAGCAAAAGGAAGTACACTTTAACACAGGACAGAATTAAACTGTGGAAATTAAACTGTTGCACTGCCCCACAATCCTGGGAACAGTTTGTGCTGAATAGTAGCCTTTGCATGCCAGGCAGCTCAAGCGCACAGCAGTGTATCAGGGAGCAGCATCAGCTCTCTGCTTTCTGCAAGTTCTCTCCTTTCAAATTTTGTCCCAGGCCCTGCTGGCTCTGCTGTTCCTTGGAGGCAGCACCATGGCAGTGTGCACCTCCAGCACAGGCAGCTTTATTGCACCCTAATTCCTCAGTTACCCAGTGGTGGTGTCCCAGACACTGCTTCAGGATTAGCTTCTGCTTCAGGATTAGCTTGGTTTAAAGAGTCACGGCTGGCTGCCAGTCCTGGAGAGGCACAGGGGCCAGGCCCTGCCTCCCTCCAGGGGGCAGGGAGAGGGTTTCCATCCCACTGCTTGGGTGGTAGCATGGGTCTTTTCCCATTTCTTCCATACTTTTGGCATGTATTTTCCAGAGCTCACCACATGCCTCTTTATTCCCTTCCTGCTTCTTTTCTAGCTCTAATTTCCCTTCACCTCTCTGCTTTCTCCCAGCCTCCACATGCCTGTCACTCCTTGCATAAATAACTTGTATTCTTTTCAAAAATAATCCAAGTCTCCTCTGAATAATCTGCTACACTCAGATTGTGTTTCCAAAAATACTAAACAAATGCCACAGAGAGACAGACATGCCTTGGCAGTAAATCTTGCTCGCCCTCTGACCCTGGCTGGAGATGGCCTCAGTGCGGCGGTCAGGCGGATCCCCCAGAGCACTGCGGGTGCCACAAGTCCGGGCTGGTGGGGTCCCTCCTCAGCCAGCCCTCTGCTGCTCCCCTCTTGGTGCACCACGCGTGTCTTTCGGGGGAGCTCAGCTCTTTGCTCAGCCCCGATTTCCCTGCGGCAGCCTCGGTGACAGGGAGGGATGGGAGATGGATGTGCAGCCCCGGGGCTCAGCGTGGGGCAGCCGGAGCAGCTCCCGTGCGCGCTGCCAGGAGCCGGGCTCGGGGCACTCCGAACGCTGACAACAGCAGTTCACATCCCCAAAAAGCGGCACCTCTGAGCTCAACCCCTGCACTGCTACACGCCGCTTGTTCCGAGTCCATCCAAGGATGTGGGAGGGCTCTGGCACAGTTAGCAAAGTCAGGCTTAATTGCACGTGAAAGTGACCCAAATTCAAGGAGCTGCTGACAGAAATGTATACGGCTCTGCTCCACGGCCAGCTCTGGGTTAATTATTATGGATCAGTATTTTTAGTAAGCATTTGCAATAGATTTGGTGTGTCTGAAACCTTGTTCCCATGGAAGTTCATCACAATGTCACGTATTTCATTAACTTTAACCTTTATTCTATGCAATTAGTAGAAATGTTTCTAAAAACCTCTTTAATTTTTTTTTTCCTGCCCCCTCCCCACTGGGAAGGCTAAACAATGGTGTGAGTTCTAGGCACGATTTCTAACATGACAGAAGGGTGAGTTGGGCCAGGATATAAATATAAATCCTTAGAAGGCGGGAGGCAAGAAGAGTTGGTTTACAACAAGATGGAGATTCTGTCAAAGAAATGTATAAATGTCTAAAGTTAAATTCAATAAATAATCTGTTCTTCTACCAATAAGAAATATACACTATTAAAAACAAATTGAAAAAATAATTGCAACGTTTGCAATATTTCCTACAAAAGAGAGAAAAATCCTTGAGCAGTGACAGCTCTTAGTATAATTTGCCTAATTTCATACACTGATTTACATGTAAGAGTACATTGCTATGACAACTTTTAAATCTTGCTAAATTCTCTTCTTACTATTTCCATTTTTCTTTTCTTGCTGTACTTTCTAAAGTGTCCTGTAGTCTGGGATCTCTTCCACACACAAGGACCTTAAATCCTGTAACTCTGAGTGCACTTTGAGTACTACTGTGACCGCAGAGTAGTTTTAAAGCTTGTTACCCTCAAAATCTTGTTAATCAAGAAAGAGAAAACATAATATATATGTGTGTATATACATATACAAAGCCAAGAATTTATTGTTAGCATGTCTGAAATCTTAACTTTGAGTCATTATTAGTCCAGACCTAATTATTACAGGAAAAATACTTCTGCAGAGAGAGAATTGCAATAATAATAATAATAATATAACAATACAGCTAAGTCTCTCATACTCACAGTTCCAGTTCTTGTCCCTTTCCTGGTGTTGCACTCACCCTGCCACTTCTCAGGGTCCTAATGTTTCTGCCTTCAGTGTGGTGGTAGGGGTGCCAAGGCTGTTCACCAGCACATGAGGTCTTTTGGCTGGGAGGGATGTGATGATGGCTGCACCTTTCTTGCTCCAGGATCCACTTGGGATCTTTTTTATGTTTGCCAACAAACATTCACACCTGGCTGCTTCATCACTGGTTTGCAACCCAGCATATCCAAATTTGCTGATGGTGGAACCTCATTCTTTGTTCTGTTATGCTTGAAAAGGTGGTTTTGTCTAACTCTAGGTCTGTGTTTTTAATGGAAAACAATGGTTGGTATGTTTGTAGCTATGGGGTTTCCAGTGGCAAGCCTGTGCCTCATCTTTTGTCATCTTATTCCTGAACTCCTCCCCACTGCATCCTGTGCCTCCTCCTCTCAAGGACTCTGCAACCACCCCAGGTCTGTGTTTTCTCCACATGACATTTATATTGGTTATATCTTCTTCTGCACAGAACAATGAGCTGTCAGTCCTGTCTGTGTACAGGACAACTACAGTGATACCATACAAGGGTAAGCAAAAGTAAAACCAAATCATCCATGACCATGTGGTCAGAAGAGAAAATGCTGTTACAGATAAGCCAAGTTAAAAGAAAACTTACAGGTAGGTCAGCAAATGTTCTGCCAAAGCAGGCAGGGTGTGACTCAGTGCTGAGGCCACAGAGCAAAGCACATGGGCTGTCCCCAGCAGTGGCAGAACCTGACACAGGGCTACAGGCCACTGTCTCACCAGCAGGATGAGTGCTGTAATTCTGCTGTGTCACATTCCAGCTCCAGTTGCAGCAGTGCCTGACAAAAATAAGGTACAGGTGTCAAGCAGCAACATCTGGGATCTTAATTACTGCTCCTACAATAAAAGAACCCAGCCTGGTGTTTCGGTCTTGCTCCAAGCTGTCTGGGCAGATGTTTGAGTGGAAAAATAGCTTGCTGGTGAGATCAGCCTGTTCAATCCAGGCAAGTGAGAAGAGCGCTCATTATTAAAATGGAAGGCAAAATGAGGCAATTCTTCTGCCTGTCAAATAACTGGGTAAATCTTCTCAAAGTCTTTGCTACATGTGCTTTTTTAGATTTGGTTATCTCTGTCCTATGAGAGTAAAATATTCTTGGCAGTGGAAATGCTGCTCTCACAAATACCAAGTGCCAAGCTTTTAAAAATTAGTACAATGTAGAGAACATGTTTTTATAAAAGGGTTGTTGAAATAGCCCAAGTTTCAGACAGGCCTTCTTTTCTAAATAACACTGTCTATTTTCAGGAGCTATGCCTGGTTTTCACTGGAAGCACCACGAGGCCAGGAACTTCTCTGCAGCTACAGCTGTACTCTGTATCCAGGGGTGGGAAGCAGCAGTCCAGGCGTGCCTCCAGCCAGGAGGGGCCGAGGCACAGCTTGGCAGGCAGAAGATGGTGGTTTGTGCTTGGCCAGAGGCCTCTCGAGCAACTCAGACCAAGTGTCCTTTCACGTTCCCCACCCCGGGGCACTCCAGAAAGTCTGTCCAAGTTAATGAAAGACAGGCTGCACAAGCTGAAGCTTCATTAAACCTGCAGCACAGCTGCTAAGACCATGCTTTAGTTTAATTCACAAATGGGATTGAGTCAAGCGTTTACCAGCTCTCCCTGACCCCAATCCCCAAAGGCTCGCTGTGTTTGAGCTCTGAGCTTAAACGTCTCTGCAATCCTGCTTCTAGGCCAGGCTGGAAAACGAGGGCACTCATGTTTCCCCTGGTAATGGCCAGACTCTTATGTGAGGCGAGAGCTCACAGCTAGCCTGTGCCCTGCTTTCAGCTGGGTTGGAGTTAATTTCTTCTTTCTGCCTGTTACAGTGCTGTGTTTTGGACTTGGAATGAGAACAGTGTTGACAACACACCGATGTTTTCGGTTTTGCTATGTCATGTTTATCCTAACTCAGTTAATTTTTAATTCTTTTTTTTTTTTTGTGTCTTACTCTGATTCGGTGAGAAGGTGCACAAAAGAAACTGAGGGAGCATAGCAGGGAGGGATGACCTGAACTGGCCAAAGGGATATTCCACACCAGAGAACATCAAGCCTGGTATATCCTGGGGGAGCTACCCTGAAGTGGGGCTAATCTGGGTTTGGGAAGGGGGAGGGTCTGGCATTGGCCAGTGGGTGGTGAGCAGTTGAATTGTGCATCACTATGTTTTTATTATAATAATTAGTATTGTTAATTATTCTTAACTGTTAAACTGTTCTGAGCACAACCTAAAGTTTTACTTTGACTCTCCTCCCCATGCCAGCGGGGTGAGGGGGAGTGATGGGGCTGAGTGAGCGGCTGTCTGGTGCTGTATTTCCAGCCGGAAATACTGGAGCCCAGTCACCCATCAGGAAGGAAATGTATCGAATTTAGAATTTAGTCTGGTTTGTGGCTGTCTCTCCCCGGGCACGACTCTGGGAGCTGGGGAGGGGGGTGTTATCCCACAGCCTGAGCTGCTGCCCGAGCCTTGGGGGAACCTCACCTGGTGATGCCACCCCTGCTCACGAAATCCATCCTGGACGGCTCCCTCGGCGTTTCTCCGGGATCCCAGGCTGTGAGGGTGGACGTGAGGCAGGGGAGCGCCTCAGGTGTGCCCTGAGGAGAGGGCCCGGCCCGCTGCTGAGGCAGGGCCTGTTCCCGGGCGGGGCGGGACCAACCCAGATCCTACTGCTGCCCACAGCCCGCAGAGCTGGGGCTTGCAGCGGCTTCCAGCAGCTTCCTCAGGCGGGTGGGCGGGGCCCGGGGGCTTCCAGAAGGTTCCTCAGGCGGGTGGGCGGGGCCCGGGGGCTTCCAGAAGGTTCCTCAGGTGGGTGGGCGGGGGCTAGGGGCTTCCAGAAGGTTCTTCATGTAGGTAAACCGAGCCCTGTGCATCAGGCAGGTGAGCAGGCTGGGCTCTCGCCGCCTCGTGGCATTTGCAGTTCGTGGCCAGTGTTTTTTCCCCTGTGTTTTGGGGACAGGGTGGGCAGGCACAGCCCCACGCCCGTGCATGGGCAGCCGTGCCCCTGAGGAGGGCCTTGCTAAACTCACCCTGCATGACCCCGAAAGGCTCACCCACGGCCAGCTGTTTCGCTGCTTATATTTGCTTTTGGTAGCCACCAGGGGGCGACGCGCTGAAATTTTAATTTCCGAATTGCAGAAATGAGGCATCGTGTTCTTTAAAGGTCAGAACTCAGGATAAAACTCTGCAGGTAGAGAAAGCGTTTTCTTTTGTGAGCTGGCCATGAGCAAGCTGCTCATCTGCTGCTCTCTTGGGCTGTGTTTGGAGCATACTAGACACACCTAGTTGTGAATTACCTGTGGAAAATTTCCCTCAACCAAAAAAAACAATGATCTGTTAGAGCTGAAACTGTGGAAAGATAGTTGTGAATTCTGGGTTTCCTGGTGTGAAGAAGAAGAAAAAAAAATATTTATATACAGTTGAAGTATCCAGCTTTGCTAATATTTACAGAAATATGTTTATTTCACTCTTTTGTTTGGAAATTTTCATTCTCCTTTAGGAGACCAGACAAAATGAGTGAGACATTTCTGCGTGTTAACAGTCACACTCTGAAGGTGGTATGTTTCCTCTGCCCCAGAGTAGGACTGTGACCCTCCTTATTTCTGTGGAGATTAGAAGAGATTATTTTGGGCATTATTGGATACCCATAGTAGACAGCTAGGAAAGTTAGTCGGTGTCACATGTTCCTTGGGAGCCTGCCAACAGGCGAATCCATGCCTAATTACATGGTCCATTCAGCTGCAGCTACTTCAGTATCAAACACTGTTGTTCCAATAAGTGTGAATTTCATGCAAAAGGATGTAAACATCAAACCGCAAACTAAACATGGCCCTGGGCCATAGGGATGCACCAGGGCTGAGGAGGGCACACTCCTCACCTCGATGGAGTTTTCCTCGAAAAGGGAACAAAAAAAACCCAACGAAAACAAACAAACAAAAAATATGATTGTTATCGTTTGGACTTCTAAAAAAATTCTTCATTGCACATGTGCAAATAAAAACCCCAGTTAGTTGATTTGGGTAGTGATCAGCATGCTTACATCATTTAAGATCTTTGCATAAACCAGAAAATGGCCTAATTTAACACAGCAGGAACTAAGGAGGGTGTGATGGTTGGAGCTTAAGCAATTAGTAAGTAAGAAGTAGGAGACAGAAGATACTACCTGAGAAGAAAACAGGATATGTAGCGTAGAAGTGACTGCTGTGGTGCATCCACAGGGAAGATGGGGCTTGGACACAGTTTCTGGGCAGCACTTTGTCAAAATGCAGTTGCATTGCACTGGAGTCTTACATTGCAGATGTAAGACTCCAGTGGAAATACGTAAATTGGTAGAAAGGAATAACTCTTTTAACTGGTCCCTTTACTCAGTTTTGGGAGCTTAGGAGGTTTTTGACTCTTAAGGATTTTCACTGCTGAAAGCTCTCTAATTTCTGTGATTAAGCACAACTTAGATGGAATACACACCTTACTTTGTGGTGTTTCTATTCCTGTCCATTACATAGGGAAGGAAAAGGGCTCCCTGCTAAAATCCAGGCATGCGGTTTCTATTTTAATTCTCAAGTGTTTGTTTTTCTGTGCTACAATACCGCTGACTTTGCTATAGTTATACATAGTTCCTTGCCCTCTGTCCAAGATATTTTTAAGTCTCCTGTTCTGTTTTAAACAGAACTGAGTTGGAGAAGAAACATGCTTCTAATTCAGTCTTCTTTTTAACTTCAGTGGAGATGGAAATTGGATTTGCTCTTGAGAGGACAGTAGTAGATGGACCAGAACTACTTAATATCAGAGTCATAATTCATACTGCTCACATCTCATCTTAGAAGTACAAACTGTACTGTTCTTGAAATGTCAAAGCTTTTTCCCAATTTAAAATAGGGATTCGATCTTTTCATCTTGGAAAAAGAACTTGCTGTCTTCATTGATTTCACAATACCAAAAATTCATGCAAAGCCTGATTTCTCAAAGGACTGTGAGGCAAATGTTAGCACAATAACAATAATTTAAATCAGAGGTTTTATTTCTGCTGAGTCACATCTTTTTTATCCTGTATGTTTTTAGATAATAAAGCACTCTGTTACTAACTTTTTATATGCATTTGCAAGCATAGGAAAGATTGTTAGTAGGCTGCATTTGGGATATTCAGTTGCAGCTGTGCCAGGTTCCTAATAATAATAATTTAATTGTTACAATCAAGGACTCATCCCAGTTGCTGTGTGAACTTTAGATAGACCCAATAGCCTACTGAATTCAGTAGGAGTTTCTCTTCTAGTGAAAATTATGAAGGTTTAAAAAAGGTCATCCTCTTGTGGATCCATGTGTGCTAATTGTACTGCTTCCAATTGCTCATCATTGCTCCCTGGCTATACTTTCTTGCCTTCACAGCTCGTTTTCCAGCTGAGCAGTCCCTGTACAGGTCTAGTTCTGCTTCAGAGGAAAATATGTTAGATTCAGTGTGAACTCAACAGGAGTGATTTTGTCAGCTCTGTCATAGCTAAGATTCTATAGCTGTGCTCGTCCCCCTGTTTTTAACTGACATAATTGTGCTGTCAAAATGTTGTTGTGTAAATCAAGCTGCAGTGTGTTTGCCACATCAGTGCTAATGTGGCTGGTCTAACATTTCCTTCTAATTACAGTTTACATATTTGCAACAGTTGGCTGAGCTGCAGGAGGTGGTGAGATGGCCGAGTCATGTCGGGAGGCTGGGAAGGAGTTGGAGAGCTGGCTCCAAGCTCAGTGTGCAGTGGACACACAGCCAGACAGATCCAAACTTTCTGCTGGCACAGGAAAGAGGGAGAGAGGGAGGAAGAGGGGCCAGTGATGCAGGAGAATGAAAGCTTGCACCGGCAAGGACAAGGCCTGGTTCTAGAAAATGGGATTGTGATTGGAAACCTGGTCTGCTGGGGGCAGATGGGCTCCATCTGTCAGAGAAGGGGAAGAGCATCATCAGTCACAGGCTTGCCAAGCTGGTGGGCAGGGCTTTAAAGTTTCTGTGGCAAGAGACCTTCAGCCCATCCCACTCCTACCAGTTGAATGCCAGGGCCAGCAGGAGATGCCCAGAGCCTGGAGAGGGGTCACATGTTGGCAGGAGAGCCACTGAAGAGAAGCACAAAGGAAATTCAGCCAGTCCAAAGCTTCACTGGGGGCTAGACTTAAATGCCTCGATGCAAATTCATGTAGCATTGGGAATAATTAAGAGGAGTTAGAAGTGTGTACAGATCTGCAGGGCTGTGGAATCACAGACATGTGTGAGATGGATCCTATGACTGGAATGCAAGGATTCAGGTACTTCAGGAGGGACAAGGAAGAGCTTGTGCATTACATACATTAATGTGCAGCTGGAGTGCACGGAGGTCTGCCTGGGGATGGATGAGGAGCTGGCTGAGAGCTGATGGGTCAGGATGAAAGGAGAATGGGGATAGTGGCATTACAGGGCTAACCAGGAAGACTGAGTGGAAGAGGCAGCCGCAGTCTTCATGTGTTCTTTCAACCATCCCAATGTCTGTTGGAGGAACACCACAGCAGAGGTAATCCAGGAGGTTCCTGGAATGCACTGATGGTAACTTCTTTCTCCAAGTGACAGAGGAGCCAATGAGGAGAGGTGCCATGCTGGGCCTTGTTCTCACCAAGGAGGGGCCGGTGGGCAATGCGAAGCTCTAAGGCAGCCTTGGCCGACCATGACATGCTGGAATGTTGGTGTTAGGGCAGTGAAAAGGGTGCACAGGAAAGTCACTACCCCAGACTTGAGGAGAGCAGAGTTTGGCCTCTTCAGGGATCTGCTTGGTATGGAGCCATGGGATAAGGTCCTGGAGGGAAGAGGGTTCCAAGAAAGATGGTTAATAGTCAAGAATCGCCTCCTACTGAGCTGAGTTGACCCTATGTGGAATCCTGTGACAGAGGCAGTACAGTTTCTTAGCTACTTTCTTACTTGGCTACAGAGGTCCTGCAGAAAACTAAAAGGCCTCTAGGACAGATAATATTAATGATGGTGTTCTGAGAGCTGTACTACAATACTTCCTGAAAATTTGATGTGGTACATATCAATATATGAGGCAAACACTTTATCAGGCTTATAGCAGTCCTCAAAGAGATTCATTGGGACTGGTAGGGATGGGAAGAGGTAAATACTTGCCCAGACAGGTTTTACAGTGTCTTTTGTCACATGTGGTACAGAGCAGAAAGAAGAAGCAGACATTTTTCTGTGATAACCATAGATTCTGAAATGAGAAACAGCAGGCATGGAAATTCAGCCAATAAAAGATGGGTACATCTGGCTGCTGTGGAGAGCTTTTAAGCCTTTCAGACCTGTGTCTTCATAACTAAAATGTTATCATGCATAGATGTTGTTTAGCAGAAATGTAACTCAAAGAATTTTCACTTCAATGACTGAGACTGATGTTTTCTATAGAGAATGCTTGAGTAGGTAGCACAGACTGATTCTTTTCTGCTCACCTAAAAAATCTCAAAAAGCTGTACCTTGTTAAGTGACTCTCTAAATTGCAAACATCTATTACTATTAGGTTCAACAACAGATTCTTTTCTCCTTTGTTAAGCCCCTCTGAATCTCCAGCATGCAATTTTTATAAATTCTAGGCTGAGATCTTCATCAAAGCTTAGTCGGGGAACATGGTACTGACATGGCCACTGACTGCACCTCTCAATGCAGTTGTTCTGCTGAAATGAAATACCTCAGTTCCTCCACTCTGCACACCTCTCAACCCAAAAGGCAATATCCAGCTTTTATGGTTAATATAAATTACAATGTCCTTCAGAGTGAAGTTGCTGAGAAATAGCTGCGAACACACATTTCCTTTAGCGTTAAATACTGTGTGGCCTATAGGTCACAGACCAGTGGCAGCTGCCTTTGTGCAGCTCCTCTTGGCTCATTTTGCTTCTCCCCTTCCCTGTACATGTCTGCTCCTGGGGAATTCAGGCAGGTGTTCCCTAAGGTGATCTTTTGGGATAAGAATGGAAGTGGTGCAGATTTTTGTGTGTCTGTCCCTTTCCTACCTTTCACCTCTTGTGTCTGAATTGCCAGCTCCAGAGCATAAAAACAAGTGAAAAGGGGATACAGAAATGCTAAATGGGTATTTAGCTGTTCATTTATCATGGGTAACCCGTTTGTTTGGGGCAGACATTGTAAGATTAATTGGCAGAGAAGCATGAAGCAGAACTGGCTGGCAGGGAGCCCCATAATGCCCAGCACTATGGCCCTTTCTGCCTTGCTTGGAAGAAAACATGGTAACTCACATTCACAGCCTTGAAATTAATCCGATTAGACACTCTTCTGAAAAAAAAAAAAACAAGAGGCATGCAGCTTTCCACTTGGATAAATTCAGCATGAATCTATTGTAAAGACAGCCCCTCCCATCATGCCTTGTATTTCCTCATGCTCTTGAATGAGAATAAGCTTGAGACTGTTGCAACTTTCAACTGTTCCAAAACTCTTGGAAGATAGGGAGAGGTTCTGACAGCTTGGTCTGTTTTGCTTATTTGAGTAACAGACCATCCAGGGATTAGAAGATTTATGAGAGATGAAAAAGGAGCTGTCACTGTCCTTGATGATCCCTGATGGATTTCATTCAGGTTTTCATAAGAATAAACCATCCACTCCTGTGGTGAGGGGAAGACCATTTTCCATAACTGAAACATGCCAGCATCATTTTGTCCAGGCCTGTCCTCTTCCTCAGACCCATTTTAAAGCATGTGGATGTTCATGGGGATGTCTTCTCAGGTACAGATGTGTTATTACCACCCTTCAGGATGGACACCAGTCTTACAGTGATTTACTTTTCTTTGCAATCAAACAGAAAAGCCAGGGGTTAAGAAGAAACTTTGGTCCGAACTCAATGGACTGGGAAGGAGAATAACTTGAGTGAAAGCAGCACCTTTGAAACACACTCCTAAGTTAGAGTAAGCCCTGCAACAGGAGAAAATACTAAAGAATAAGAGAAAAATAATGAGATTGGGAGGGGAAATGTTGCTTCGGTATTACTGCACTGAATATCAGTAGTGAGGCTTGCAGAACCTAATTGCAGCAAACTCGTATACAAACTCCACATTTGCAAGCAAGTGAAAAGAAATTATTTCAAGTCAAGGGAAAGGATTCCAGACCCGACTATATCTGGCAGGTTTACTGGCAGCAGAAATATGGTGATTCTTTTACTTTATGTATGCACAGAAGTGTTAAGAAGTGGGTGTATCTGCTGGATTTCACTCCATCCTCATTAGCTCTCCTCCCATTACAATCCCAGAAATGTAGGCCTTGGGAAGAGGTAGTGTTTGTGTTTCCTAATGCCCTCTACAGGGTCTCAGAAGTAAAACACCAGTTTAAAATACTGAAATGTATTGTATTAAACATTATGTAACAGCAGTTTGCACGCTCTAAAGAAGAAAGCTGAAATGTTTTAATAAATACTCTGCTGAACAATACACTGCTACCTTTCTATGGCTAAGCTGGAAAACTGCACATCTAAGTAACTTATTGATTAAAAGAGCCTTTAAATAACAACAAAACTGCACAGAAAGTAGAAACTTCTACTTTCTGTTATCAGTGGATGTGCTGCAAGCCCAGCAATACTTTGTGAGGCTGGAACAGGCTCAGATTGCTATTCCACTCTTTCTCCTGGCCTGAAAACAGAATTCTGTTTTTTTTAACATTGCCATTTGATACTATACAGTTTTTGGTAAATCACCATATTCCTATCTGTCAAACAGTGCTTTTTAGTGTGAATTTGGCTCCACTTCTGAAGAGCCAATAGCATTTGAATGCATTCCAGTTTCCATTGTAATTCATGCTTAGAAGTTTGGCCAGGCTGGAAACTTGCAGAATAGCTTGGGTTGCATGAAAACAAACATTGCAGAGCTGAATACAAGGCCCTTAAAATCAATGGGAGACTTTTTCTCTTGACTGCCCTGGGTCTATAGGCTGACTGTGGTTTGCTCTCTCCTTGGCCAAAAGGTTTCAGGCAACCACTTGCACATTGTCATTTGTGCTCACTGAGTCTCTGCTGGACAGTTGCAGGGACAGGGCATGACTCAGCTCTGCCTCAGCATTCTCACAAGCTGCATCCTTTCTCCCCAGTATAGGTAGGGCTGCTATTACTCAGTATTATTTACACCAATTGCTGTTGCAAGAGCATCTCTTTAGTGGTTTATAGCTCAAATAAAACATTTGGTCTGAAATTTATCATACTGATTTTTTTTTTGCCCCCTGGTATATATAGGGTTTTAAAATTACTATTTTTTTGGGTAGTATTCTCTTATTTTGGAACAGAGACTTATAGTAAGAACAGAGATTCTTATAGTAAGAATGATGCTTCATATCAGGGAAAACTTTTTTACTCTGTAGCCAAATTCAAATGAATTTTCAGTTATCAAAAAATAAATAAATGGGAAACTGTAAGCAGTATGATGACATGCGGTCTGTCTGTGAGCACAATGCTTTTTATTGCTAAGTCCTGCTATAACATCAGAAGAGTGTTGAAAATCCACATTGGATCTGATGCCTACCTGTATGTTCTCTTATGTTTTGGACTTGAATAATGTCTGACCATTTTCAAAATGAAAATTGGTTGGTTGGTAGTTTTCTTAAGGCAGATATTTCCTTTCTCACATAGATGAGTAACTTGTTTTTAACTCTCTCATATCAATTTTGTAATACTTCTTGTGGTTTTGGCAAAAACTGCTCTTGGCGTATGGGCAAAAATAGATACAGTAACTGTATTTATCATGTTGCATCATTAAGAGAATAGGCTGAAAATATGTGACACTCTTTGACAGTTATGTAGATAAATTGCTTTTGACCCATCACTTCCAGTAATCCATCCTTCTTTTAGGAAAATGGGTAGGTGCAACTTCTCTCAAGAAAGATTTAATGCCACAGGAGGCAGGGAAACTATCAACTGGTCTGTTGCTCTTTATTCCCTGGCCAGTTTCAATCCTTAGGCTGCTCTATATCGGCTTCATTATCCTTTTACTGCCAGATATTTGTCATAGGATTTATTTTTCCTTTGCATTTTCTATGAAACTGTGATAAAGAGCGTATTTTACTACCTTAAGGTCTTTAGAACACACAAGATTAGAACTTTCAAGCATTTAATTCAAGATAATTTCAGAAGAGCAGTTAAATTTGCAGCTGTACTTTGGAAGACAGCATCGTTGTATTTATTTTTTTTGTACTGTAATAAGTAAATGTGACATAAACCTTCATTTCCATGACATAACTCTCTTGAGAGTGGTATTGGAGGTAGCATTTAAATCAAAGGCTGTAATGCTCAAGTTCAAAGCTTAGATATCAGCTGTGATGTCAAACTCCAACCGACTTTGAGTGAGCTGTAGATAAATTAACCTGGAGGTTAAATTCCTGAATCTACCCCAATTTGAGTATTTTGCTGGTTTTTTATATACTTTTTTGCCTATAATGGTGAAACTAGCTTCTAAACCAAGACTCTTGGGACTTGCAAGTTCTGTCACATTTTGCTCCTTTTGTTGATACACTACTTACTGAAGAGAGCATGTATTGAGAGCTGAACTCAGCTCCTGCCCTCATCTGCAATCAGGAAGATAATAAGGTGCCTTTAAATGCTTTTTTTTCTTTACCCCTCTTCAAGATAAAAGTATCAACAGGGAATTCTATAGCAAGCTGGGCTGGTTTTGTAATTATAATGGCTGCCTGTTGAATCAGGTAAAATTAATTCACTTCAATTGCTTCTCTATTGTGGTTATTTTTAAGGATTTTGCTTCACAAAATGTGTCTTCACATGAATACATTTTAAAGGAAGTATCACAAAGCATTTTGTAGTGTAAAATGGATTTCTTTGGTGGGTGGGTGACAGCTGAATGCCACAGTGGACCATTGAATAATTGCTCACAACTGGGGGAGCCCTGGTGGTCCCATTGGGGTCAGTTACAGAGCTCAGGTCATTTGCAGATGAGTGGCTAAGTGATTAATCAGTCATGGCCACTGATAGTGTGGGACCTGTCTCATAGGAGACTTGAGGGCACGAAGTGGGCCCTGTCCCACTTGAATAGTTCTTCATTGTCCTGACTGGACTAACAATTAGACTTCCCTAAGCTTGTTTCCCCTTACATCAATATCAGTTGTGTTTCCTTTGTCTCTCAGTGACCTTACAATCGATGTATTCTCTGTTAGATCATGGCTAGCTGGCCAGGGCCAGGGGGGCAGTTCACTGCAGTCACCTGCTTGTTGGTTTTGCTTGATAATAATTTCCTTAGATTCATTGTTACTAATTTCCATTCAATATTTTAAGTTGGGAGATCAGAAGCAGAGTTGAATGCCAGATTTTTTTACCAGTAATTAGGAAAAGAGATAGAAAAAAAGAAAATTCAAGTTGATCTCACATAAGCTGTAGGATGTAAGATAGAAAGTGTGACCCTAAAGTAAGAAGTGGTTTTTGTTTTCTTTATTTTTTTTTAAAGAAAGCTTACCAGCACAAGTTGCCATTTCAGACTGTATTATTTTTGATGCTGCCAGATGAGTTTTTTTCCAGACTATTCAGATATGCTGAGTTCTATGTAGCCTACAGAAAATCAGGATTTTAAGAGAAAGTTACTAATTGATCACCTAGTCATTCACTCCAGAAGGCAGGTAATGATGGACATATTCAGTGTGTACTTTGTAATTATAGCCTCCTTAGACTGGAATAATTTTTTTACCTGCAGCTTTTTCTCACCTTTGCTTCTTTCACCTACTCTGTATACAATTTTAACTGACATAGGGCATAATTCTTGAATAAAAGCCTTTTTAAAACCTTTCTCTTGAAAACCAGCTTCCTTTAGGTTTGCATATTGTTCTATTGCCTAAAACATTATGGGCAAGGGTCAATGGGAGTTGTTTGCCATTGCTGTGCAGCTTTCTGAGTCATGATTTTCTAGGCTCAAATGACTGTTCCTTCAGCAGATCTGTTTCTGTAATACATTTTTTTAGATTTTAACCCTATTGAGTTAAAGTCATGATTTCAGCAGTTCATTCTATGTTTTTCTAACAGGGGACTTCCAAATATTCACACATGTACAAGCTGTGCTACAAGGTGTTCCTTTTGGAGAAAAACACATATATGTCTCAGGAAGAGAAAAATTTTAATCTTCATAGACCTAGTCATGAACCTGGATATGGCAGTCAGACTGAGTTCAGTGAGTCTGGGCTGAGCTCTGCCAATCAGTTTTTAAAATTGAGACACAAAGGAATGAAAGGTATCTTCATGTTCTACACTGGGAATGATGTGTGGATGATCCCACATGAGATCTTCCAGGTTTTTCCAGCCACCTCCGCCTGGCCACCATTTCACCCTGTGCACTGACACCACAGCTGTTCTTGGTGAGCTCTGTCGTGTGGGGAACCTGAAAAGTGCAATGGTTTGGCCTTTTCTGATCTCTTACGATTCACCTTGCCTGCCTCTTCTTTATTATTAATCTGAAATGCTCAGTAGAGCTGAGGACTTCAGTATGTTCACCAGGGTAAATTTGATCCAAAATGCTGCCCTGCTGTGTGATAGGAAATATATTGAAGGTGGCTAATATTCTATTCCAGATAGCTCACAGTTCCCTCTGATTTATGTGTGGAGATTTAAAACTATCCAATGAAACATTTCTCCCACTCACTCATGGCTTCTGCTGATCTTTCAGAGTTAGTTCCCCAAATTCTTCTGTCCTTATTTACATCTGAGCTGGGCAGCATAAAACACATAAACATTCTGTTGTTGATGCTTATAATTACCTTACAGGAGAGAGAGAATTTTATGTGTATTTTCCAGGATTCCTTAAAATGTGCTGCTCAGCAGATATGCATGCCTGTAAGCCAGCTCAGTAGAACAATTGTGAAATAAAAACACGGTAGTACACAAAGCAGACTTATTGTAGGTCTGGGGATTTAGAGTTTTCAAAAGCCTCTAGAGGATTTTGGAAAACAAATCCTTTAGAGAGTCAAAAAGATTTGTATGGTTAAATCCTTCAGCCATTTTGGAAAAACTTGTCATAAATGAATAAATACAGAGAAAATCAGTGTATTCACTTCCCAAAGAAAGAAAACAAATCCAGGAAATACATAGATTTCAGATGACAACAGGAAAAACAACCTGAAAAAACTATAGATGATATAATAAAAGAAAAGGTACCCCAAAGTTAATTTTAAAATTTATTTTACAAGATATATTTTTGGTGTTTGGATTTTTTTAAGCATATTTATCCTAACCGATGCCTAAATCTGAACTGAACCTGAGTGTAACTGCTGTGACTTCAGGGGTTTAAATTTTCCTCCTGAAGTTCTAGGGAAATAGACTTGGAGCTGGCTGGAGTATGTAATTCTCCATTATCCCACAGTGGATGTTGCCTTTCATCTGAATACTCTGTAACACTGTGTTGTATTCAGCCACGTAAATCGCTTGCTTGGGAAGCTGATGCTTGCAGAACCTGGCTCTTGCCTGCAATCTGTTAAGCAGAGCCTCAGTCAGATCATTTGCAGTCTGATACAGCTGTACCTTAAATCCAAGAATGGAGGATGAAGCCCTTTAGTCAGATCATAGTTGCACCAGCTCTGCTTCTCAGAAGTTCTTTCTGTTGAGATTCTGCTTCTGTTGCTGTGGATGCTAACTCTGGAGCAGGCAGCAGAGAGCCTGTAGAAATTACAGGCCACATAGCTTTCTCAGTCCGGCCTGAGAAAGTAGCCTGGGAATTCATAAGGAGGATTCAAAACAATCCTCAAAGACAGAAAACAGCCTTGCAGGTGTTGTTTCTCTGTCTCTTGTTTTCTTTGCAGGAGAAAGTCAGGGAGTAGTGTGCCCCACTGACCAATGATGGTAATGTAGTAGTTTGCTAACCAATAAGAGTTTCCTTTCTGTACTTTCCACGTATCAGTCTATAAAACAGACCTGAAGTAATAAACTACGAGACATTCTCCTAACCGACTCCATGCGAGTCTGTGTTGCTCATTCTCGCCATTCCTAATAGAGCGACATGTTGCTGTGCTCAGTGCTGGAGAACTGGTGTGCTCATCACTCCAGGTGCTAATGGTCAGCCCTCCTTTTATGTTGCTGCAACGGTGCTAGGAATTCTTGCACAGCTCAGATGGTGAAGCCAAAGGAACTATATGTGTATGTTCTTTGATAATTTTTTAAAGAAAACATCTGTTTTTATTGTTTGTATTCCAAGAAAGCTCCGAGGAAAACCCAAGATGTATCTTAGATTCTCTTTCCGTGCTTTCCAAACATGTGCAATGAAATTGCTTCGTATGTTTAAATTTTGTCTCAAATACAAGGGGTTTAATTTAATTTTAAATAAAGGTCAAGTTTTCTAATGGATAAGGATGTAAGAGAAGAAAACCCAGAGAACAGGGTACCTTCCCAAGCCTTTACTCTTGAGGAAGCTATTCACTAGCTCTTTTGAATTTTAAGACAGGATACCTGGCTGTAAAATGTGAAATAAAATAGGATAACTGCTGTCAGAATCCAGTAGTAATTGAAAGAAAGGAAATCTTTGAGAAAAAAAAAATATGAAAGGAAAAGGAAAAGGCACTTTTAACTCTTAAAACAGGGGAGTTACAATAAAGCGTGAAGTTCTTTAAGACAAGTTGCAGTTACATCAGCCTGGAGCTGAGATGTTCTGAGGCCTGGAGTTTGTAAAAGGTCTCTAGGAATTGCAGGCAACAAGAAGAATGGAGAAAAAACCCAAAGATATAAATGCATCACATCACCTATCTGAGGGCTGAAGCTGAGAAAAGAATGGTTTAAATGAGAGGCACATGTTAGGACTGCAGAAGGATGTTTCAGTCTAGCTCAAGGGCTCATTTCACTCTGAGTGGGGGAGTGAAGGACCAGAGGGAGGTTGTGGTGTTTGAGAGATTGGAAATGAACTTTTAGATAGTGAGGGAGCAACAGGAACAGAAATAGTCAGTTGGGAATTGATAGCGTGTGTTTTGAAGGTCTACAAGCTTCCCTTGTGACTAGAAGAAAGAATATAGTAGTTTCTGTGCTAAATCAGAATAGATAGAATTGGCAGTTTGGGAAAAAAAGATAAATGGTCAGTAATGAAAGCCACAAGACTGAGCCACTTGAGTGTCACAGAAGTGTCTCTGTATCTGCTCCACAATCTTCATTCTGTCTGAATATTCACTCTGCAATTAAAAGTTTCTTTAGGACCTGCACAGCTCTAAGTCTGTAAGGTCCCACTTTCCTGTACTGAGACACCACAAGCAAAGAGACCAAGGGAATTCACTGGTTTTTACATTTCTGGGTACAGATATGGTTACAGAGCAAAATTCTACATGTGGCTGCCTAACTCCATTGTAGGACAAATTTAGATTACAGCTTTTCACTGAGGAGATGGAGAACTTTGAATTTGTGAGAGGAAGAGGCTTAAAAATGTGTTCTGGACAATTAATTTGGTGGCTCTGTACCCTGAAAGGAGCTGTTTATCTATTGATAGAGACAGCAGAGGCATTACCAGTACAAAGTACCCTGCCTGCATACACCAGTGCGCCTTTGCCTGAGTGTGCAAGTGAGTGAGAGCCTCTCTGGAGGCATGAGAGCTGAGAGTTTCCAGTTCCCTCTGCCACTGGCAGCGTCTGAGGCTGACAGAATGTTGCCAGCTAATGCCAGCTGATAGTCTGGAGAGGCTCTTCAGATCAGGCACCCTACAGCCAAATAAAGGGACTGCTTTATTTTCACAGTAGTAGCTCTCAATGTATTTTCATTCATGCAGAGGGGGTAAAACTACATTAGTTATGCAAAAGAAAAAAAGGGGCAAGGAGTTATTTATCTAAAATTCAAATGGAGGATTATCTACATTACCATCTGATAATGGAGGCACACAGAATTAAAGACAATGGTACGTGCCTGTGTATGTCAGACCTTTGACTGTCTAATCCTGCCCAGTTGCTGCAGTCAGGATCACAGAGATTATTTTTGTGAGCTATTGCTCAGCAAAAGCAAAACAGATCAACCATAGTTTGTAGAATTAGATCAGCCCTGTCCTGAGGCAGCCAGTACAAAACACAAAGCTTTTGACAAAAATAGAGAGAAATATAACCAGCCCGTCCTCCTTAAATCTAAGTGAGGAAAATGCATCTGGTGTAGCCATAAAATCAGAAATGACTTGTTTTAGAAGGAAGGCAAGCATCAATCTGTCATTCTGTAGCTGTGTTTTTGCAGTGCAGAATTGCTGTAGGGATCAGAGCAGTTAGCAGTAGAGAAAGACTATTAAATGAGTCCACTCCCCTGCATTCATGGATGTAATCCCTTGATGCAGATGCATGGTTTATTAAGGTTGCAGTGTACTGGCTGTGGGAGTCAGGCTTCTAATAACATCATCCCTGCAGCTCTGGGGGAATAATGCTGCTTCTCTTTAGAGGTGAGCTGTGGGTGGTTGTGCACCAATGCTGTACTCTGGTAAAAGAGAACTCTCCTTGCTGCTAAGAAAGGCCATTTGAAAGGAACTATGAATGTTCAGGCTAGCTGTAGGCATTAACTGCTTTTCAGATATGCTCACTTGAGACAAGCTTAAATTCTCAACAGCAAAATGTTGAATTTCAGATTCCATTCTAGTAAAATTCAGTCTGGAGAGGAAAGTTCTGTTGGATGATGTAGGAAGTCTGAAGGAGAAGAAGAGAAGATTTAAAAACTCTGGTTCTGGTGGAATCTCCATCAACTAGCTAAATAAAAGACCAAAGGAAGAGTTCTAGCAAACCAGACTGCATGCAGGGAAGAGACTTAGAGAACCAGGTAGCTTTGTATTTATTACAAATCATGTTTCAGTGAAGACTTTTGTCAAGTTCTCTGTCCTCCTTTCTTCTCTGTGGGATGCAGTGACCAACAGCAGAGTTGGAAACACAGCCATGTCCTACAGATGTCTGTGGTTGTGTCTGGGCCAGAATTTCCTTCCTGCTCCTCCTACTCCAGGCTTTTGCAGCTGCTGTGACTCCCATCCATACTAAAGACACAATGGTAGGAGCACCAGGATCCATAAGCTGCTGTGTTTGTGTAATGCAATGCACACTGAGAGCCTGAGCTCTGAAACCCAGAGACAGCACTATTGCATCAATGTCTAACTAGCATCACAAGAGTGAGCTTGCACTACACACCACATTTTTAACTCACAAGAGACTCAGTTCATCATCATAAAAGTAATTCATCCTTCACTTACCTGCCAGATCCTTGGGCCTGCTTCACCTTTTTTCTGTTGTAGGAGATGATGTCTTTGCAAAGGCAAATGAAATGCAGCTGAGAATGTAATTTTGTTCACTACCTGTTACTTTACAAGCTCAGTGTAGCATAGGACAATACAGAAGAAAAGCACTGAAATTTGGATTATTGGTTTTCCTCGCATTTTTGTTGAGGTTTCTGAAAGTTGTACTTCAAGTTTCAGTTTGACTTGCTGCCAGGATCCATAAACCAGGGAAGAAAGCCCCAACGCTCAGAAAACAGCTCCTAGTGAAGATGCTGAATTGGTTATTCAAAAATCAAGACACTTAATTTTTTAAAATACCATTTTTTAAAATATCAGTCTTACTATAAAGCCTACTGCTAATTGTTCACCAATGTACAAATACACAGTGTTAGAAATTTTGGTTCTGAGATAGTATCACTTAAAAGCTTTGATGTTCACCTTTTAGAAAATTACTTACAGCCATTTTCCCCCTCCCTAAAATAAATGTGAGAGGAAACATCAAATTAATCATAGGTACAAAGACTGCCTGTAGTGAGGTAGCTCATTAAGCTTCATTTTCCTGAGCTCCACATTTCTTTCAGAATTTTAATCTCCATAGTTTGTTGGGGTTTTTTTTGTGTTGGAGTGTGTGTAGTATTCTGCAACAATGGAATGCTTTGCTGGGTCATTTATCATCCTTTGCCTTGAGGAAGGTCTATACAATTACTTTTGTGTTTGTGTTACACTCCGAAGTTTTATGATCCAGAATTTGTGCAGTGGAAGATGCACACTAGAAAAGGTGCATCCTTGCTTCTGAAAGCCCTTCCTTGGAAGTTATGTAATTACATCCCCTTCCATGAAATAAACTGTTTATTTTCACAGTGCTGCTCTTGGGCTTACAGCAAGCTGCAGGTGCAGGTTGGTGTCTTCCTGTGTTTGTGCACCCCCCTGCCATGACACAGCTGCAGGTGGCCACCCTTCTGCAGCCCCATGACAGCTCCAGTGACTTCAGCCCTTGCAGCTGGCTGCTGAGAAGGATCCTGTGGTTCAGTGACTTTGTCTTGGGAGCCACTGAACTTTGCTCAGTTCTGAAGGTTCCCACATCCCATTTATTTCTCAGCTCTGGATTTTAACTAATGAGGAGACGTGGAAGGGAGCCTTTGTTGGCACTAAGGGTGGACCATATGCCAAAATTTGGTAAACTGGTGTGAAAGGCAGTGATCAAGTCCAAATAGAGTCACTGCGGTGAACAAAAGCAGCTTTATTGTTTCATTAGTTGGAAATTCACACAAAGTCTTTTGGATTTTTGTGTTAATTTTAAAATTGCTCCATCTCAGTTTTTCAAGTTTGATTACTTGGGTTTTGTGAGAGTAAAATTACTTTTTTATTACTTACTTTATTACTTACTTTGGCAGTGGGATAATTGAACTGCACACACCAAATATTATTGAATCATTGCAATAGCTATAATGGCTTTGGTGGAGTTTTTCTTCCCTATTTCAGAGTGCAATATTCCTCTCGTAATTTCTTGGCACTATGTGTGGTTCAGGAGATATTTATCTATAGCTCTCCTGTCAATTAATCCCTCTCCCTAGTCCAGCTGATAAGTTTTACTCTGGTGGAAATTGTGATGATACACTTTATTCTTCCATTTCTGCTAAAAAATGTATGTTATTTATGCTCACAAAAAGGCACTTACCAATATGGATACACTCTACAGCTTTTGGAACAGTTCACACACTGCTCTTGCAATATCAAATGAAGCCTGCATTCATACAGGCTCTTCTCGCTGTTGTTAAGCAGAAGAAGGAGATTATTATGGTCTATTTGAAGAAAACATTGTTTAAATTGGAAAACTTTCAGTATGTCCCTGTGTTAATGAATTTATCCAGTCTGAATTTTAGTTATGGCTTGTTTGATGTACCTTCATCCAAGGCTTCTTCCACAGTACCTGTGAAGCAAGCCCATTCAATATCTCAGACATGAACACAGACAGGAACTTCCTGACAGAGTGACTGACTTCTGCTGGTAAACTTTGAAAAGTATATTGTTGAGCTGCAATTCTCCAGACACTGTTATTTTACTTTTTCTCCCCTCACTTTGTTTTTTTCAGTTGTCAAATAGATTTGCAGGGTGATGAGATTCATTGTTTCAGAATTCAGAGGCTCCTGTTTTTTCAGAACCACTGAGGTTGGTGTGGCACAAGAATGTGGTTTCAGGTGAGGAGGAGAATAAGCAGCAGAAAGAAATGTCAAGTAATTACACAGGTTTCATATTAGCTATCATAATAATAAAGCAAAAACCTCTGAGTCTCAGCAAAGAGACAAAATTGTTTCTAAACTGAGAATAGCTCAAATTTTGCATAGCATGTCAGGTGCTCTCTTGGACTCTGGTCATTTGACAACCAGATTATGAACTTGTAGAAAATAAAAGTTTGTTTTAGTAGTGTGTATTGCATGCTTTTACTGAGCTTTTTATTCTGTGCTGCATGTAAGAGAGACATAGATTTTTTGCAATATAGTAACAGATGACAACTCCAGTCCAATAATTTTAACAAAATCTGTTACCCGAGGTAAGTGTTTTATATGTCTGTGGGAGCAGCTGTAATAATTACTTAGTTGTTTACCTTGATGCAGTGCAGAAAAGAGGGAAGGCCAAATTATAGCAGATGTGGAAGCTTTAATTACAAGGAAATCAAACAAGGGCTTCAATTTTCTGTTTAAGATGCTGCCAAAGTTTTCTGCAGAGGCTCTGCTGAGTCAGTCATGTTTCAGAGGAAGTCTTGTGCTGTCCTTGCACACATTACAGTTCGTTTGAACAGAACATGTTTTTCTGGCAAGACTCTCTTTCCTCCTGTCCTTAATGATTTCAAGAAGAGCAATGGAAGCATTGCTTTGAGGCCTCATTTAGCTCAGCACCTTCTCTGTCCAATTAGCAAATATTCTGTGTCACTGATTTAAAGAATTAGCGTGACAGTAGTTCTCTAACTAATTACAGCCTACTGTCTCCATCTTGAAGAGTATTAATTTCCAGTTATCAGGATATATTATATGGAAATGCTAACAAGAAGAATTAGCTTGAATTCTGATACAACTGCTCTTTAAATGAGGACCACGTGTTGCAGGTCCTGTCCTACTGTTCCCATCTTATCAATGACACTGATATATTCGTGCTGCTTAAACTGAATCGCTGCAAGTGCACCTTAAATGCACATTGTGCTCCATCAGCGTTCTTGAGTGGGTTCCTTAGTGTGGGTTTGGGTACATACACATAATTAGAGCAGCTGGAAGCCTTTGTTTGCCGGTTAAGGAATTCACCTGGATCCCAACTCAAGCCTCCAAGCACCTCTGTCCCCTTCAGGGGTTGATTTAGTCTGCTTGGTGTCTCAGTTTTCCCTCTGCAGGATGAGGGTAGAATAAATCCACCTGTAAGATGTGAGAAGTGCAATGGCAATAAATGCTTCAGCAGACACGAGCAGTGATCCTGATTTCACAGCCCCCCTAAGTACACTGTGAGGACTCAGCCTTTTTTTCTGATGCAGCAGCATGTGATGGTGGATACCATTGATTTAGTAATCCCACCTGTAGTACAAGCTCTTAATTTCTGGTGCTTTCATCCCTACAATTCCACTGACACAGGATGGTGTTCTGTGTTTAACTGTAGCAATATGAATCTCATAAGCTTGCAGTTAAGATAAGAATTATCTTTCTAGAACAGATGAAATGTCTTGGGTACTGAGGGCAAGGAAAGTTATATCATAACTTTATTTTATTCCCTAATAAGGAGAAAGCAAAATAGAATGATCTCAGGGCTGAGCTCCCTTAAAACTTATGGGACTACTGCATTTGAAACAGGAAAATTGTTTTATTTTTGTTTATTCTTGCTTTCCAATTTTATTCAAGCATTTTAAAAACTAGGAAGTGTTTATTTAAGTACTCAGTATCTTCAGTTTACATTTCAGGATATATATCTTCCTGTGTTTGGTTTTTTAGGGTTTTTTTCCCTGGTTTACGCAGGTCATCTGCAAAAAGTGTGATTAAATTATTCATCTGAGAATCATCCTCCTTCATGTATTGGTGCCTTTTATTTCCCTTGAATTATGGACTTTTTAATTTATTTGTGTTACCTTTTTATTCTATACCCACAGCTGCTTTAATTTCTTAAAGTTGCTTTATAGTCACACCTTTGTCTACCTGAGTGCATTTACCCCTCCAGTGGTGAAATCACCATTAAATTAACTCCATACAAAAACCTCAAATAAGCTACAGGTGAAAATTTCTGGTTTCAAATATATTTAAACAAACAAACCAACATACCTACTGAGAGCCTATGAGAAGTCTTGAATTGCTCGCTTTCCTGCAGAGAGCATTGTGGCTTGAAAAGTAATGTGTGTTTTACTGTTTCTACTCTGCAGAGCACGTGTGGGATACAGGCAGAATCTGAGGAACACTGAACATATTCACAGCTCTCTGTGAAAAGGAAGTGTGCAATCAGACTGTTCATCATCATGTCATCAGGTTCTCCTCTATGCTCACAGCTGATTCCAATGGATAGTAAGTGCTGGCTTCAAAGCTGAGTTCTCAATCACAAAAATACTGCTGTCCTTGCATCTAATTGTTCTCACATAATGCAGGCTCCCTCCTCCCAGAACTCAATTTCACTGCCACTGAACCAGTGATAAAACCTGAGCACTGACAGATGAACAATTGGTGTTCTTGAAGGTAAACAAAGAACCTTATCACTTGGCTGCTGCAGATTGTGACAAGGAGATGAGGGCCGGGTAGTGAAGATTCAAGATGAGAAATTGCAACAAAGGGGGGAAAACAAAAGTCTCTATACTGATAATGAAACTACTTAATAGTTCTGACTTATACAGAACTTTGAGCTAGTAATCTCCCAAATTATCACATTTATTTACACTTCCTAACTGCTTAAGCAATACAAGAACTAACACTGTTTTTAATTTTTACCTTATATTAGCTTGGATATTTTTACCTAAGGGATATAACTGCAGAGAATTTGACAAGGATAGACAAGAATTCTAGATTATACTGCATGAAGGGCTTCTCCCAGCTATCTCCTTTGCTCAGCAGGTCACACGTGTTAAAACTGGAGCATTGGAATGCAAGCTACTTTGCTTTCTAATGAGGTTGGCATATCCTGTGTCTCTCGGTTTTTGTTCATAATTTCTCCAGTCCTAGAGAATATATCATATTGATGGTCAGATCTGAGGCACTGGCAGTGCTAGCTATGATATTAGGTATTTTTTCTGTTTGCCAGTATGCCGTGGTTTAGCCTGTCCAGGTACTTGTGTTTGTGCTCTCCACAGAGCTAATTGTGTTACTTGCAAATTCACTCCTGTGCAGCTCAGTTTGTAGTATTGTATTTGCCTAATAGGACTCCTCATTTCTCTCAAATACAAAATCTGTGCTCAGCTGCTGCTTAATCCTGTTCCTGTTTGTGTTTTGGTGTCACTTGCAGCTCTGAGGAAAAAAAGATAAGAGTAAGTGTGAATCCCTCCCGAGTGCACTGGGAGCTCAAAAATCTATGTAGCTGGTAAAGTGCTCTCGAATAGTTACTGCTACAGGATTGATATCCTGCCCAGTGCCAGGGAATAGAGATCACAGCTGTCACCTGGTAGGGCTGCCACTCCCTAGGGGACCTGCAGTGAGTAACTCCATTAAAGAATTGTACCATGTCTACTAGATTTTACATTATGAAGCTATTTATCGTGAAGAACATTATTTCTTGGCCAAGGAAGGATAAATTAAATGATGCATATCCAGAGCTTAAAAATTTCTCTGTGAAATTGAAAAAAGGCAGAGATATTTCTCATGAGGGAAAGGGAAGAGTTTTAATCGCATTCACAGCTATCACTTAAGGAATGTGAGTTGTTGCTAAGATGCTCATAGGTAAGATAACAAACTGCATCCTCATGTTGTATTCCAATTCCACTTGTTGCATTTCTACAGCCTGTCCCTGAATTTATTTTCTGACCTGCTGTTTGTATGAAAAAAGCTAAGGGAGAGTGGAGCATTAAAACTGTGTCCTCCATTTTAACAAAATGCAGGACAGTTGTGCCATTAGCAGGGGCTGTATCCTCAAGCCATTGCATGAGACTTCTGATGCCAGGATGACCCGCACGTGGTACCCTTTAGAGCAGCATTGCTGTAATTGAGCCCATCACTGCATACACCTGAAGACTTCAGTGTTCCTTTGGAACATCTCATATTGTCTTTACAGTGAGCTGCTTTCTGCTGCTGTTAATTAACGTGGTTTAAACCTCCTTGTCTGGCAAATAGAGCAGTGTGAATAGGGCTGGCTGCAGGTATTGGTAGGTAATGCACTTTTTGTTTGTTGCTGCTGTTAGAGGTGAAAGGGACTTGTGACCCATTCCCTTAAGAAAAGAAATAGTTTGCTAAGCCTGAAGTTATGGAGGCTTATTTAGCGTTTGCCTTAAAGCTGTGCCAGCCTCTGGCTGGGGCAGAGGTCTGGACCTTAGAGAAACAGTTTACCTTGTAAAGAAAGGCCAGCATTAACTTCATGTGGCTTTCAATTAACAAACTTTTGTTAATTGTACTCAGTATGTAAGTATGGGACAGCTGGCACTGCTACCCATGGTTGAAAATTTTCTTTAATGTTTTGGGGAAAATCTCATCCTTGTATGGGACTCAGTACATGTAGAAGCTGTGTGCTGCTTTATTATATGTTTTATATTTATTGCTTATATATTTATATACTTTATCATTTAAATTCTTAAAAAGCTTGTTAACATTGGTAAAGGTATTTTTGACGTAATAGCTGGCCAGTTTGTGTCAGGAATATTGAGGTCTCTTTCATTCTGTTCTTTGTGTCCCCTATATTAAAAAAGCACTGTTATACTAAAGTGAAATGAGCTTTGTGCTGCATGGGTTACAAGGTGCTAAAAGGCAAATGCATTGTCCAGTTCTGCCCTTTTAAATGTTCTTTAGAATAGTCCTCAGGTTCATAATTGTGTTCTATTAAATAACTTTTTGTTTGCTTGTTTAAAAGAATTATGCTGTTATGTAGAGAGTGGATCATCAGACTAAACAATGAAAAAGAATGGACTTTTTTCATATTCAGCTCTTTTTCATGGGGTATTTGTGAGCCTATCTGTACAAGCTTAATCATGCCTTAACCTACTTTTTTGCATTCACTGTGAAATAAGGTTCATAGAGGCTTATGATTGCAACCTTTATTTTGAATCAAGGGGAAGAGAAAACACAACTTGCAAATACTGCTTTGAGACAGTGAGGTGGTACATTCTCCCTAGTTACACAGACAAACCCTGTCTAGCTCTTGGCAGTGTGTATGACTGTACTAGCAAATTTAAGGATACAAAATAATCACTATTTCAGATGCCTGACCAGATTAGAATCACTTTCAAGATGCATTGTCACATTGTGAGCTGGTTAAAATGTTACCTGAGTACAGTAAGGAAAAGAGACCTGGATTACGAGCAGAATTCAAAATTCTCATGTTGGTGTTCATTCTTGCATCGGGGCTTTCTCGAAGCGATTACTGCAGCACTGAGTAATGGTGGTGAGTTCTGTCCCATTGGGAATATGAATGTGGGTCCTGGGATGGTACCAAATTTTGAAGTCTTATCTCCTAGAACAGTAATTCCTATGTCTTCTTTCACCTAGGATGTCTCTTTTTCTGGGATGTTTCAGTGCAAGTAATAAAAAGCAGCTGGGAGAACTCAGTATTTATGTGGACCCTAAATGGGATTACCTGTGATTGGCCTGTCACCGTGGGGAATATTCCCAGATGATAGACAAGCAATGTTGTCCCAGGTAGCACAGAACAATCCTAGTTCACTTGGCTGCTTCTAGACCTTCTTTTTCACCTTCATTCTTCCCTTTTTGATTTGCAAATGAGATGGGGATGAAGGTCAATAGGGCTTTTATGGGTTTATTATGGGCTTCTTTTCCTTTCCCTCTCAATGCATTTTTAAACTACTTCTGCATCCATACCCTGAAAAACTGTGAAAATTAAGTTAAAATAGCCACTCGATCTTCTTCTGTTATGAAAAGAAGTGTTTGAAAAAATTTCTTGTATATGCATGGGACTTTTGTTCCACCTAAATTTCTTCCTGCCTCTCCAGAAAGGGGCAAATAAATTTGATGCTTGAAATTAATCTTTCCTGTTTTGCTAAATGGAAATTCAGCTTTTGCACTCGCTCTCCAGTTAGTTAACACCTTAGGAAATGATGCCATCCTCATTAATGGATTGTTTATTTTGAATCATTCTGAAAGACACTCTGTCATTCTTGGATAGAAATGTTCTGCATAGCAGTACATTTAGTGTGAAATACTTGACATTTTAAAATTTGTTTGAAAAGGGAAATTGATTAAAAAGTTAATTTGTTACAGTTATTTCCATGATGAAAAAATGCAGAGGGTCTTGGGTTCCCATTTTCAGGTCAGGAGAGATTTTAACTTTTACAAATCAAAATAAAAGGGATTTCTACATAATGCATGAATGATTTATTTTGTTGTCCTTTCCTAACTTCTCTTTACTGCAGGTACAGGAGATGAAGGAATAGGCACATGGGGATGCTTGAAGGATTAATAAAATCGTAGAGAGACTTTTACTTCCACGGTAGATCCTCAGTTTGAATCCAGCAGAACCTGTCAGTTCTGAGCACCTGCTTGGTGCTCTTTTGGTCATCACCAGCTCTCTTTATCAGAGGTTGATGACACCACAATAAACATCAACTTGAGCTTAAGACAAATTGAAAAAATTGGTTAGTTTATGAAGATTCTTCATCTGAAGACCTAGTGAGTTTGTGCTATAACCTGGGGAGAGAAGTATCTTTTAGGACTGAAGGGGCTGCTGAATTTCAGCAGCTGTGGAATACAATCCTTGCAATAAACTGAGACTATTTTAGGTCGAGTTAGGCTGGGTCTTTGTCCCCTTTGCTCCTTGGAAGGCTGCCTCAGATTTCTCTAATGGCCTTCTTTCCTGTCTGCTTTGGGATGATTTTCTAGACCCAGGAGCATCTCTGTCCTGCAGGGCAGACTTGGGACACATCACAACAGTTTGCATACGGTTTGAATAGCGCAGTCCAGTGTCAGTAGCAAATGCTCTGGTCACTTAAAAACAGACTCTTGACCCTCTGTGATTAAAAATAATCTATAAGTGACTCCAGTACTTGGACTTCCCTTCTGCTTTAGAAAAGCAGAGGAAGAAAACACATGTTTCTTGTTTTGTTTTGAAAACATCATGCCTTTGTAATAGGTATGACTTAGGAATTAGTTTTAAGTTGTTCGACCTCTGCTTAAATTCAAAATTAGAGTGTGGACATTTCTCAAAACAAAACCACCCAACAAAGAAAATGTTTAAGAAATCAGAAACCATTTAAGAAATCATTTGATGGATTTTAAATTTTATTTTTCTGCTTTGACAACTATTGTGTTAGGGATCATTTCAATTCTGTTTAGAAGAAGTTCAGTTCTAAAGGATAGTTGTAAGATAGCTTTGTGTTTCCCAGGGGTTGGGAATCATGCATGTAATTTTTCAAATGAATGACAAGACTTGGATGGAGTGTGTACTCTTGGAACAAAACTGTCTTGTTAAAAACCACTGTGTTTAGACAGCTTGCAGCAACAGGAGATTAAATTGCTGGATTTGCCTTTTACATAGTTTGATTGATGACAAAACTCTGCTGCAGTATTCATTGTTTATCAAATGCCACTCGGCTAGTGGCACTAACAAAAACAAATATTTATTGGATGTAAGATTAAAAAATGATATTGCAGAAATATGTGACCGGTTTCTGTAAAGATTTCTATACCTCTAGGGCAAAAAGTTAAAATGTGCTGAAACAATGATGTCAGGCACTGTGCAGCATAACCAGGGAGACATCAGGCGCTGCCACCTTCACAGGGAAGAGGTTCTAGTTGGTGATCTCTTACTGAGGGACATTGCAGCTATAACCTGTATGTGTTTATAACATCAAATGCTTTCCCTAAGTGCCTTCTATTCCCCTCCTACTCCTTTCAAAAATAAAACAAGCCCACCCTTGATGGATGTTCTGTTGGTGTCACTCTTTACATGTAGCTTGCTCTGTGAGAGGTTACACCTGTGCATTACAATTGATACCCACCCAGCTGCAGCACTTTTTTATCCACAAGAGGCAATGGAAGCTTATCCATACAATTATCTGCTTTAGGCACTTGAATGTGTTGTTTTGATTAGGGCGGTACTGTGGGCTGTGTTATCGGAGCGAGTGGGAACCTGAAGTTGGCTTATCAAAGTGGTAACCATTTGGGAAAAACATAGTTCTCATATGGTGACAAGCAAATTTGGTATGCTGTCTATACCCCTATGTGTAGAAGAGGATTGGTTTTTAGTATTTTTGTGTATGTGCATAAGAGCAGATTTGGGATTCCATTTCCTCTGTAACTGCACACCATGAATAATTAACAGTTATTACCTGCTTATTTGCAGGGGATCCTCTGTGTGTTTGTAGTTTGGGTTTTCTTTTTTTTTTTTTTTTTTTTTAACTTGCTTAGCTAAATATGGTGTTTGTAAAAAATAAATCTCATATTAGCTGTAGGTTAATGTAATGTGAAAGACATGCTGGGCAAACATCCCCCAGCCAGTCTGGAAACAGCTCTGATCTGTGAAGTGTTATCTTGGCTAGTTTAAATAATTTCCCAGGGAGTCAGTTTGAACTCTGTTCTTTTATTGGTTTATTATTTTTCAGAATGTAATTCTTAATACATTTGTATTCATGGCAATGGACAGTAAGTAATTTAACACCTGCTATCTACAATCTCTGTCAGCAAATGGCCTTCTCCTAGTGGGATTTATAGTTACATTGTCGCGTTTCAAAGGTGGAGAATTCAAATTCTGTTTGCTATGAGCAGAGTTATGTTATGTATTTTCTTTCTCGCTGCCTTTTAGTCTGGCCTTAAACTAACACTGCTTCTTTTATTCCAAAACAGAGAGAAAACCTGATCCTTGAAGGGTTGCAATTATTTTATCCTGTCAAGGTGTTTTTTCTCTCTAAAATAGGAAAAGGTAGGAGTGTGGGGAAGAAAACTAAGCAAAAATTAACCCTTGTGCCACCTTACTTACAGTGAATATTTTGTAGGCTTATTGTCTTAGTCTCTGCATTGTGTTGTCTTATTGATTTTTGAGGAAGAGCTTGTGTGGGGCAAAACTGAAGTGTGAAGATGTAATCCCCAGAGGTAAGGGCTGTATATGTGTGCCTGCACAGTTCCTATTGGTAGATCTGACTTAAGGTCTTTTGCATTGCCTTTCTGTTCTGTTACAACTTCCAGTTCTGGTTTAATTTAAAAATTGTAGAGAAAGTGTAAAATGAGAGGGGAGACTGAGTTTTTGTGTTTTGCTTGTTTGTTTTTGGGTTTCAGTTTGAGTATTTGGTTTTGGCTGTTTTTAAGAGATAAAAGTATCTCTTAATAGCTCTCATTTGCAATAAGTGAATGAAGCCTTTGTGACTGATTCATTTGGTTGTTTGGGGTTTTTTTTCCTATTTTTGTAGTACCTATTCTGTAGAAAGAGGATGAGAGGATGGTAAGCTGCCTAAGGAGGAGCAGTTGTGCACAGTGCCTGGGTGGAACACTGGCCATACAGGAGGATTGCAACAGGTGGGGATGTTTCTCACAGGAGCTGTGATAATTTTGAGCTTGTGGAGAATAGCTGCTTCTGCAGGAGACAGCCAGCAGCCTCACAGGAGCAGTTGGATGGAGCAGCTGAGGAGATGGGACTGAGCTGGGGAGTCAGGTCATGCATTGTTGTCAGATCTAGTGGGAAAAGAAGACTTTAAAAGACCTCAGAGAGCTGCATGTCAGCGGCATCCTGCATTCCATAAGTACACCAGAAAAGACTGGTTTGGGTACTGGAGTCCCCCATCCCTTTTAACTGTGATCCTTTGGCAAGGTAGGCCATGGCAGGGAGTTGGTGTTGTTACTTACAGATGAAGGCTGTCCCACTAACAGGAAAGGACACTGATTTGGTAGCATGTCAGTCTAGTGCAGTGCACTAAAGCACACCTTTGCAAGATAGAACAAAACCAACTCCAAACAAACAAATTATTGGATGGTGTGTAAAATAAAACCCCAGCTCTGCTTTATCTTTGTAGAAGCAAATACAGTTTATAGTTGCTTAAGTAGGGCTTTCTATTACCATATGCTGAATCTTGCAATTTCTCAGCCTTCCTGCTCAGCATCTGTGAATCTCAGTAGCAGAATCGTTGCTTGGAAACTCAATTGTCTTTTTGCATTTACTGCTAGAAAAGAGTTTTCAATTCTGGTAACTTGATTATAATGACTTGTATATAGATCTAAAACTCCTTAGCAAAGGCAGTTTCTTTACTGGCAGGATAAATACCACACATATACAAGAAGTGCTTAACAGTGTTTTCAGCGGGGGTGAAGTTTTTCCAATGTGTTTGTATTGCTATTGAGATATCAAATAAGTTGCATGGAAATCAAGGTATTGTATATGTGCCAGCATCAATGTGCCATTTTGACTTTTTTTTTTTTTCTTGTGGAGTAGAAAACCACCTCTGAGAGTATAGGTTGCCATCACCTGACTACAGACTTCTTTGAGAAGTGTATTATGTACAGTTATTCACAGTTGGCAAGAAGATTTTTGTGGGGATTTTTGGTGGAAATGGAACACTTCATGAGTTTGGTTTCTTAGGGATTCTTAATTCTGAGGGTTTGGTTTGAAGGGAGTGAGAAGGAAACAGTGATCCTTGCCTTGTTTTCTGCATTGCTTTTTCCTCCCTCTCTATTGCCTGAAGTAACATGAATTTCACAAACCTTGTAGGATCAATACTTAAGCTGCATACTAATGTGTTTTGGAGAACTACAGAGAAGGTGGGGAACATGGAATGACTTTCTTTGTTCTTAGTGTGGTTTGAGAGAAAAATAACAGCTGCAGTTGCCACCTTCAGTTGTGCTCAGGAATGTCAGCATCTGAAGGTGGCTTTACCAAAATTAAGAAAACTTACCAGGGCCTTTGATCTTATTGCCATGTGAATTTAAATATTGGATCTTAGGCTGTGTGCTCTAAAAAACATAGCAGGGTTATTTTTCACTCAGCATCCAGGAGTTATTGCAATGACCGAAAATTGAGGTAAATGCCAGAGTAGGCTGCATGAAGTGTTAGATCAATACTTGAAATTGGCACATGGAATGACAGCTTTGAAACTGATGTGCATGTGAGCGTGGTTGATACATGCATTGAGAGCCTTTTAAGAGACGCTTGGGGATTCATTTTGTTTAAAATGGAAGGCAAACAGTATTGATACAACACTCTGTATTACACTTTATGGTAAGTGGTACAAATGAAGGCTTCAAAGAGTATTTAAGTGCTTTATGCTATTTGTTATCCTCTAGACTAGTATTAAAATCAGCATTGTAGGTTACAGAGCTTGTGGGATATGTTTCCCCTTAGGACAGAGAGGGATGGTAGCTTTTGTGGTTTGGCTGGTGCTTGGGTTCTTTTTTTTTCCCTATCTGTGTGGATTTTCATTAGCAATTAAATGTATCTGGACTTCAGAACATCTGTTTAACATGATATGAAGACAGGATTTCTTACATTTGTAACTATTAAAGTTTGGGTATGCACTAGGAAGTTGCCATTTGATCAATATTTTCCCATCACATCTCTTGTAAAATTTAGTGACTTTGACTTTATTTTGTGCACCATGGAGTGGTCTGAAAGTGTGGGATGATATCAAGTATTTAATTATCCCAGGTGTGCCAGTGCAGTCAGCAGCCAGGCTATTTGCACTCCTGAGAAAGTGATTTGGCAGTGAACCGGGATTGTAAACAGTAAAAGGAGAAAAATGTGCTGTTTCAGTACTTTGCCATAAAGGGCTGTTCTTGTTTCCTTGAAGAATGTAACCACTGAAAAAGAATTAGAGCTCCCCAGTTAGAGCCAGCCCCTAGTTGAGGGTTAGGTTATTGTGTTCTGTTTGTAGCTTTGATGTTTCCAGCCAAGGAGGTAGAAGAGAGCAATGTCCTTTCCTCCTTTTTAAATGTCTTTCTTTTTTTTTTTTTTTGAGGATCTGGGATCTTCAATATTGGACCCTTAGGCTCTTTTACTACCATCTGAAGTTATTTATTGTCAAGTAGGAGATAGGACAACAGTTCTTGCAGAATGTTCTCACTAGCATTTTTTTTCTTAAAATTGATCTGCTGGAGAAGATTTCTTAAGGGCATGTGTTCCCAAGCTCTTTCCTATATGAAAATTGCTGCTCTAACTTCTCACTGGACACTTGGAAATTAATTTTTGTGACCCAGTGATGTGTATGTTGTGATGTGTTGCTCTTTTAAAAATCACTTAAATAGTGGTCTGCAATTTTGCTTTGCCATAATACAAAAATTAAGATGACCTACCCTTTTCTGATGCAGGTATTGCTGGAGTCATTAATCCAGGTGTGGTTTTAATGGCCCCTGTTGTTTGTATGTGCTTAGCAGGCTGACCTAATGTCTGAGCATGGAGCTATGTTGAAATTGGCCTAAATGAGGTTAACTGGAAAGAAGGGAGCTGTTGTTGGCATGAAAGGTAGCCTACAGAGAGGTTGAAAGTGAAACTCCAACTTGCTGAGAAGTTCAAGCAGCAAACTGTGAAGTACATTAATTAAATGCTGGTAGCTAGCAGGTGGGGAGCCTATGTTTAAAAAGACAGGAAGTTGTATGGCATTTTAAAGAAAATCTGAGTAAGACTTTAGGAAATAAATTACTTTTTTTTTTTTTTAATATTTGTTCCTTTGCTTTGTTGTAATAAAATTTAAAATAAAAAAAAATTAATATTAAAATATCTCCTCCAACCCAGAGAGCTTTTATTCTCATCTAGAGTTTCCTAAATCTGAAATAGTCCCAGACTCCTGTTGTTGGCACAAGATGGGGAATGACAGTGCCACTGACCACAGCAGAAGGGACATGCTTGGAGTCCTGGCTGAGAACAGTGTAAGTACAGCTGTAACTCTGTGCTAGTATCTTTAATCATACAAAAAGAGGCTTCTTGCAAACTTGATGATTTTCAGGATCTGTAAATATTTCCAGTTGGGGCTGACAGATACTGAACTTGAAACTCTGTGATGTTAAAGATTAAAAAAAAACTTTGGGAGCACTGTATATTTTTTCTACCTTTGTTATACTACACCTTTATGTCTAGAAAATGTGCAGTTAAATCCTTGACCTTTCATATAAAGCTTTGAAAGATCCTGTGGCACTTTACATGAGAATAATGTGACTGCTGTGAGGGGGCTGGTGATTGGTAATTGAATCTAAATTGACTTATTCTGTGATGCACTTCTAAATATTCTGTAAACTTCCTGGTAGCAGAGAATAGGATTTTTTTTTAATTAAAAAAATTAATTTTTAATTTTTTTTAATGCTTCTAATAGATTTTGTAGTAAGAACTCCTATTTACTAGAGAAGAATCTGTCACTACTAGAATGATACAAGTATTTTAAAGATGAAACAGAGAGAAACGTAGAGAGACCCATGCCATACTCACAGGATATTTTTCTCTTCCATCATGCTGGCTCTATCTTGCCATCTTTTGAAGGTGAAGCTCTCTGCCAGCAAGATTGCTTTAGCTTTGAAGGAAATCACACTCTTTGAGAAGTGGCTTGAAGTAGACCTTGTTCTACTCGGCACAAAAATAACAGTATCCTACCCAGAATCAAGAGAGTGTGAAAATGAATTGCCCATATAAAATTTCTATGAATGGATCCTTAGGAAATACTTTTTTTCACTTTTCAAATAGCAGCAGTAAATATATAGCAAGGAATCTGCTGGAAGATGTTCTGCATTTTACCTTCTCTGCTGGAAGACGTTCTACATTTTACTTTCTCTTCTGAAACATTTCTCCAGTTTGCTAAGGTGGTGGAGTTCTTTAGAATATTTTTTAGTGGTGTCATGTGTATTAATTTTACCACAGAAGACATCAAAGAAGAATTTTCATGATTCTGGTTCCAAATTTCACTTTTATACCACTCCAGTTGTATGGGGTTCTTTTACTAGGGAGTAGAAAGAAAATAAACTGTTTTGGAAAGAATTGTTTCTAAGTATGTAAATTGGACAGCAATAAAGTCCTTCCATGCCTTTGTTAGGATACTGGTTTTAGGCACACCATATACACAATGCTAAACTAAGAAAAGTTGCATCTTCATGTAGGCCTTAGTTTTAAGTTTTCTTCAGTGAGGTCAGTGCTTAGGTTGCTTGTGGTCAGAATTCAAAAAGACCTATTGTAAGGTGTAAAAATTTTATCCCATATCTCAAGTAATGGTCTTTCCTCTGTTTAATAACCACCAAGTAGGTTGTTATTCTGTAAGGAAATAACTTACTTATTCTATAAGGTGTTAATATTCTATAAGGAAACACAACACAAAGAGGAAAGTCTCAGAACTAACCAGGTAATTCTGTTCAGAAATAATTTGCTATCTCTTAGGTCCAGGATATATTTTGGGTTTAAGCTTGTTCTTCAGTTTTATCCTGGAGCTGGGACTGCATAAGTCAATTTTCCCTATGTTAGTAGCAAAATCTATGTATTTTCTTAGTATAAATTAAGCAAGAGTTCCTATAAATTCAGTGTAGGAGCAGGGGATCTCGGGAACACGGCATGAGGAGGTGTCTCTTGGAGATTTGGTCAAATAGTCAAATACTGACTGTTTCTTCCTAGCATAATTCTGCTCCAAGATAACACCTAAACAGAGAGAGAGAGAGAGCTTAATAGCAAAATATCTCTTCAAAGATAATTTCTCTAGTAAAATGTGCATTTTTAACAGCACCACCTGGTGACTCCCATAGCAATATTTCCTCATTAAATTATAACTGATGAACTTGTTTCTTTGGGATAGGTCACATAGCTAATTCTCAGTCAATATAATTTTGTCTGTAGCTGGATTTTTTTACTTATGTGATACTGGTCATTGATTTCTCTTTATTTGAGTAGGTTGCTCTTAACTTGCTGTCTGTGACTTTCTACTAAGCCACTTGCTGCTGTGAGCTTTTACAACAGTTAAAACCAGTTTTTAGCCACACACCATTAAATCAAGGTAATTGCAAAATATTTGAGGAGGAAGAGATCACATCAGTCTTCAAAAAACATACAGATGTCCAGATATGTCTAAGATGAAGTTAACTACTATGTGCTAATTGACAATCTATTAATTTCTTTTGTTTTCTGTGTTGTGTCCTGCCTCCCCTGTGGGGAGAGAAGAATTTTGTGAAAAGGCCCTAGCAAGTTAGTTTTGATTATATAACCAGTTCACAACAAAGTGGAAGCTGACTTGCTTAGTAGAACCTCAGATATTAGATAGCCATCTGTTGGGGGTTGGGTGTCCTTCCTTTTGCTGCGTCTCACCTATGGAATTTTTTGCCCATTAGTTGCAGGGAAATCTGGCTGCTGGTACTTGGTGGATGCTTGAGAAACACAGGGAGTTGGGCTGGGGGGCAGGGGGAACAGAAAAGGGGAGGGCAGGGGCAGCTGGGGGCTGGATGGTTTCTTGGGCTGGAGAGTGAGACACTCTCTCAGAGCTGTTGCGGCTTGGAGAAGGGAATTTGCCATCACCCAGACAGAGCTGCTGCTGCTTCCTCTTGTTCTTCGTTGGTGGCCTCACACCCCCTGTCCTGCCGGGACGTGTGGCAGTGCCAGGCACCGCCGCGGAGCTGCTGATACACCTCAGCCACCGGCCCGGGATCTCAGCTCATCCCTGCTGATACACCTCAGCCACCGGCCCGGGATCTCAGCTCATCCCTGATGATACACCTCATCCACCGGCCCGGGATCTCAGCTCATCCCTGCTGATACACCTCAGCCACCGGCCCGGGATCTCAGCTCATCCCTGCTGATACACCTCAGCCACCGGCCCGGGATCTCAGCTCATCCCTGCTGTTCCAGCCGGCTGTTCCTCAGAGCCCTGCAGGAGCACCGGGACTGACTGCCCGAGGGGTTTGTGAAACAAAGCCTCTCCTCCATCCCTTCCCGTCTCAGCCGAGAAAGCTGTCACGGGGTCCCTGGTTCTGTTTTCTTGCTAATGCTGTAGTTATTGTTGTTTGTGTACCTTGTTATAAATACTAGTAAAGAACTGTTATTCCTATCCCCAGATCTCTGCCTGAGAGCCCCTTGATTTCAAAATTATAATAATTTGGAGGGAGGGGGTCTACATTTTCATTCCAAGGGAGGCTCCTGCCCTCCCTACCAGACCACCTGTCTTCCAAACCAAGACACTATTCAGACTCTGCCTCTAATATAGATAGGATTCTAATAAAATGTTTCAGGCTTATGAAAATAAGAAATAGAATATTTCAGGCAACGTGTCTGTAGTTTTATCATATCCCCCATGAAGTCACTTTATGAGCTTTGAGCTAATACCAGCTGCAGGTTAGAACTGGAACATTAATAGTAAGCTGAACCTGTCATGCAGGGTGATTATCTAGAAGATCATTTTAATACAAGGACCCATAACCACCAAGAAGAAAGCTTAAGGGTTCTTGAAAGTATTGCAGGGACAGCAGTGAATAAAGGGTAAGGCTTCTTTTCTGCTTTTCCTTGTAGGCTTTTCTTCTGTTGTCCTGAAAAGGCCAAATGTGACCTGGCATGGCAGGGGTGACCAGGTCCCAGTGAAGTCCCATCACTGGTCCCCAGAAGGATGTGCAATGTGGGTGTAGAAAAAACAAGGTAGAAGGTCACTGACAATTTATTTATCCTAATGAAGCAAGGGGATCACAGCTGCATAAGAACTGCAAAAATCTGCTGTTAAGTTGAAGTAGCAGTTTCCCAAGACACCAATTGTAAGAGGCAATACTTTGGACTTCAGTGATTTAAAAGGCTCTAATTCTCTGGACCTATTCAGTCAAAGTTACCACAATAAAGTTTATATGAGAAAACACAACAAATAAGTTTGCAGCTGCTTTAAAGACGAGTTTGACCTGTGATTTAAACAGGGTAATCAGGGAAACCTCTGAAATTTGTGATTTAACTTTTTTTTGAAGTGATCTTATTGTAGCCTGCAGGAGAGGATCAATAGCAGGTAAGAGAAAAAGACTTGCCCCTGCTTAGAAGGGAGGTCTGCTCTTGGTTTGCAGGACTGATTTAGTTCTATTCTGTAAGAAGAGATTGGAGGAGATTGAACAAATGGCTCTGGCTTTACTTGGACTTAACTGAGAGATGTTTAAGAAATTGGCACTAGAGGTGCAATACATTAGTCGTGTGGTATGTGGAATTTTTGGGAATTATTTGTTTGTTGGTAATTTTTTTTTTAAGTCTTCAGAGAAGATGACACTTGCAGACAGCGCTTGAGTTGTTCCTAACACTAGCAAAGAATGATTAGCTTGAATTTTTCCTGCTAAATGTAGGGAATTGGTAACCGAGTAACGATTGACGTGATCGGCTTGTTGTTTAATTTCAGTTTCTTCTTCTTGTCCTCATATCATGGACAGGATGAAAGTTAGCATCTAGAACAGACAAAAGAAGAAGGGTTCAGTGTAAATGTGTCTTGCACATGCTCTTAGTCCATGCAAGCCCCTACAGCAGTCCTGTAAATGAAAAATGCTATTTGGATACATAACAGCATCCAAAATTCTGTGGAAAAATACCTTTGGACATACCTCTGCCCACTTACTCCCAAACTTCTTTGGACCCCGTCTTTGTATTGCAATATTAATTTGGGTTTTAAAAACTGAATGTTGAGCTGTGGGGTGTTATAGTTGGTGCAGTGCTTGGGTAGACATTTAGTAAGAAGTGCTTCTTGCTTCCAGCAGAAACAGAAGTGGACATGCAAAGCAGTGGAACAGATGAACAGATTTTCTTCAGGGATGTCTAGAAGTGTGTGGGAATTTCCTCCTTTCTGCTTACTACAGAAAGATGCAAAATGCATTCCCTCCCCCAGACTGCATGCTGGATGAGTTTTAATGTATAATTTGTGGAATGCTTTGCAATTTATTTTGACACAAAGTCGATGGCACTAGCTAGAAAGAAACTTCTTTCAGAACCGAGCTTGTAGGGAGGAATTCCCCAGCAGCGTTCCCACGAAGCACGTGGCACTTGTGTTGCTGCTCTCCGGTTCCCTTCCCTGCCGGTACAGCAGGCACAGGTGGAGCCTTTCTGTCCTCAGCTTTTCCGAGAGAGACAATGACTTTTGTAGACGGGGGATGGCACTGTTGCACTGTAGCTTCTCAGCCTTCAATCCAAAATGTCTCTATTTTTAAAAAGGGCTTGGTATTTACCAGGAAGGGACCAGATGCATTGCTGCAAGATTTTCTTGAAATAATTCTGTGTAAAATAACAGATTTAGGTTTCTGAGAAGTTCATATGTTGATAAAACCTCCAGAAGAATGTGTCAGCATGCGTCTAAATTGAATGTTAGCAGTGGACACAGTTTAAGGCATTCTTATTTATTTTAGATTTAAAATGAAACCAGCAAGCACTTAAACTCCTCTCTACCTTTCTTTTATTCTAGAGAATGCAAACTTTGTTTGTCGGAAGATTTAACACATTGTTTTCTGCAATTCACCCAGAAATTCCTTAGGTCAGGAGGCCAGTTCTGAAGGATGCCTGGTCCACACAGGCAGACACCTGTGCTGGCTGTGGAAGCAGCATTCAGTTTGCTTGTCTTGGCTCACCACGGTTGCAGGAATATGACTAGATGGACTTTGGAGGGATGGGCTTTTGCCATGTAAGGCAGTGCAGATCTCGATCAGCACCTTCAACTTCAGCTGCTAGATGAGTTCAGTTGGAGCTGTCACTTGTGCACATGACAGCAAGGTATTTAACCCTGCTTCAGTCATGCCATGATCCTCAGATGGAGTGCCATCTGGGATGTGTTAGTAACAACCTCAGTCTCGAGGTGATGAAAGTGTAGGTAACAACGGGAAAGTCTGCGTTCAAAATACAGATGGTAGGAAAAGCTGAGCAGGCTGTTGCTGAAATTAACTCAACAGCTAGGTCCCTTTTCTTGGAGGAGCACAGCCACCTCTCTCTTCTAGAGGTGCTCTGTGACTCCCTTAGTTTTACCTGAAGGGTGCCTGTCTCCTGTTTACCTGCATCTTTGTTCCAGCAAGGCCTGGGCTGTATCCTGAATGTAAACCTTGCAGTTTGGATGAGGTATAGCTGTAAAGCTGATACATCTCAGTGCACAAGGAACACTGGCATCTGTGTTTCCTCCCCAGGCCCCCTGTCACTGACCAACCACTTCAAACTGGCGATGTGAAATCTCTAGTGGAAAAAAAATAAATAAAGGACCGAGTCCAAGACAATCGGCAGGAACACCATCTGAAGTGAAAATATGAAATTTCTGAAAAGTTAAACTGCCTCAAAGTCTTTATCTTTCGCCCTGTTTTTAATTTTTTTGTTTTGTTTTTTTCTCACCCTGAAAATGTATGACTGACTTAACTGAATCTGTGTGATGAGACATCATGAAGTATTTTTGGGAGGGGAGAGGGAAAAGATACAGATAAATCTGGTTAGATCATTTCACTGGCACTGCATTAAAAAAAAAAAGTTTCAACATGACATTTTATTTCAAAAGTAAATTTAATATGTTTACTATGCTTAGTTTTGGACAACAAAACTTCTTAGCTTGTACCCACTTCTCCTCAACCTTCCTGTCAGCTGTGGGAAGAACCGAGAGAGTGAGATGCTTTACTGGAGCCTGTTTTTTCACTGGAAGGACAGGCCCTATTGCTGCCTGATGAGGTGTGTAGGTGACTCAACTCTGAGGCCTTCCTACTCTGAGGAAGTCAATTTGTTTTCTGGACAAGATAAATCAGATTAGAGATAACCTGTATGCTTTTGTGAGAGTATCAAAGGCAGCCAATCAAGCTAATAATAGCAGCATTATTACAAGACACCTGATTCTCATCCATCAGAAAGAGATAATTAGCTAAGATGTCCCTTGGATTATTCTAAATCCAGACCTAGAATACAAGGGTCAGGTGCAGGGAAGACATATATACTCTAGGAGCAGTTTCACCATCTGCCTTGAGAGAGGAGATGAAATGTTGGTTGGTTATTTTGCTGTACTCTGGTGGTGGTTTGTGAAATTTCAAAACTCTATTCAGCCAGTCTTTCCTGGGGTGCTGAGGGCCACTGCTGGCCAGGAGTTTGATAGCTTTCCTCAGGACTCCTTTAGAAAGATATTACTTAGGTTCAGAGGAAGAGGTGCTAAACTTTTGGTTTTTCTCCCTAGGAGTCTGTGAATTTTAGTGAGTCAGTAATTAGTTTGGAACAGGCTCAGGGCAAGCAGAGCAGCCAAGGTGTTGTCTCAGATTTTCTCATCTACCTGCTGGCCATGCAGTGCCACTACAATCATGTTCATCATGTGTTACCCTGGTAATAGCATGAATAGAAATGCACTAAAAGAGTTCCAAATTTGTTTAGTGTGGGGGCTTTCATACTAATGGTAATATTCTTTCAAGTGATATTTGGGACAAAGCTTTTTGTTCTGTGTTCTCTTTGTTGTTTGGGTCTGGTTTTTGAACTTTGAAGAAAAGTTCCTCAAAAAATATGTTGGGGCAAAGTGGATTTTTTTGCCTTTAAACTTCACCTGATCATACAATATGTGGCTGTGTGTGTAGTTAGGTGATGACTTCTTCTTGGGAATAGGGAATGGAAAGAAAAGACCTTTAAAGATAGAAGCACTACTGGAAAATTATTTCATTTGAGGTAAATGGATGATCACCAATGATGATAATTTAACTTGAAACAGGTAAAGCTAGCCTAGAAAAATAATTAAAATTGTATTGTAAATCTAGTGACAATGAAGCAATAAAGGAGTGAAGAGAAATAATTTAGAGGAAAAATAGTTATCTGTATTTGTAATGCCAGACACTTTTTTATAGCTATTAACATGATTAGAACTAGAGGTATAATCATTCCCATTTCAGAAACGAGGAAAGATTGCACAGGTGCCCAAAGACTTCAAGTTTACTCACTACTGCATTACGGTCAAGGCCAGGCCTCCTAAAAATATTAGAACACAATATTACCTAGGAGTTAAAGAAGAATTCAATTTTATCACTTTAAAAAAATTATTAACTCAACCTAGGACTTCAAACTCACTGTATGTATTAGGAAGAGTCCTATGGAACGTCAAACAAAACTCGAAATGTTCTGTGTTAGGAACAGGCCATGGTACTGTACTCCTTCACCTCACTTTGTTCTTTCTCCTGAGAACACTGACATCTCACTGGAACATCCTATCTGAGCCCCAAGTGTCTCGCCTGTCATTCAGGATGAGGAAGCTCCATGTGAAACTAATTTAGGATATGTGGCACTTATGCATTAAGTGCTGCTGAATTTGAGCTGAGTCAAAATGTTGATGATTTACCCTGCACTGAAATGAGGCTGATGATCTGTAGTAGTTGAATTCTTATTTCAATACTTAGTTGAAGATGCACTGTTTATTTTAAAACTATTGAACTTTGGGGTTCTGATAAGGTTTTGAAAGGCAGCTATGAAATGTCCTGATTGTGTATCTATCACTGCTAGAGATGAATCAGAACCTTGGAGGGAAATACTATTGGATTCCAGTTGTTTAACAGCTAAACTTGGTTCTGAATTGCTGTACCTTAGATATGCATATCTCTACATGGTGGCCTATCTGATTATAGAGAATATTCAATTTCAAAGAATCCTAGTTTGGACTTCAAGGTTGTCATGGAGTTACTTTACCTTTAAGAAAGTTTTAAGTTGCTGGGATCTGCCTGGCGTCTTTTCTCCTGACCAATTATCGGTCATTGCTGAGAATTGACAGCAGTTTAGGCCATTGAAAAGTGGGATCAACTTGTGAACTCTACCTTAAAGTGTAAAACCAGAGCTCTCTTGGTTCTCTTTGTTTCCTGGCTGGGAAGGGCGGCAGAGCTCCAGGCCTCCCGTTCCCTGCCCAGGCCATGCGGCCGGGCGGGGACTGGGCTGGGCCCAGCGTCTCCCGGCCGGGGGATGCGGGCCCTGTGGAGGGGGTTTTCTCCGGGCTCCGGCCGGGCCGGGCCGAGCCGATCTCTGGCTCGGCTGCAGGTTTTTTGCTGTGGCTGGATTCACTGGAGACTGCTGAGTGAAGAAGGAGAAGGGCTCTGGGCCTGCAGCGGGCTGGGCGTGGCGACTGCACTCTCCAGAGCAGCCATGAGGAACTTTCCATCGCAGACGGCTCCAGCTCCTGCACCGGCCGAGGCCACAGAACTACCTACAACAGCCTGGGCAAGATTTTAACTCTTTCATTTCCCAGATGAGACTTGCGGATTAATCTTTTTATCCAGACAGAGAAAAGAGAGTGATCAACATGAAAAGAGACTTTATAAACTACTAGTGACAGGAAAGAAAAGAAAAGGTAGAGAATTAAGAAGATGCTTTAATTAAGCTGAAATATCTTTCTGTTAAAACTATGGAAATGGACAATAAGGTCTTGAAAACGCTCCTTTAATTCATGACAGTATATAGGGAGGAATAGAGTGTTCAAAGTGTAAATTTTGAGTAAAAAGTAGAGTAATTATGGTACAGTGAAGTGCTGGAAGATTTGAAGCCTTGAGAGGCAATGAGAAAACTGTTTTCTAGTGAAGCTCACGAAAACAGATGAAGAAGACTTTTTGCCTTTGAATAACTTATCCTTAAAAATCCCATCCCTAGACTCATGGCCCATACACACTTGAGAGTGATGTGAAAATGGGAGGAGTGGGCTCTAATAACAGCAGCTCTGGGCAGCTAACATTAGAGCAATGGAAAACTATAAGAAAAATAGTTTTTCTTGTGAGAAACTCCATAAATTAACAGGAAGAAACTTCTGTTTCTCTATAAAGACTGGTGAAAAGACTGTAGCAAGAATTGGGACTGTTTTAACCATCAAAGTTCCAAAGGTTTTGTCTCTTTTGTCATGTGAACAAGGGAATAGTGGGTAGACAGGGCATGAAAAGGTTTTTTCTGGAAGTTTATTCTGGTGTTCTTATTGTAGTTTGTCAATAAACTTTCTTTTTTTTTCCCTTTTAAGTTTTATGCCTGTTTTGCTCTTGTTCTAATCCATATCTCACAGCAAGAAATAAGTAATTTTCTTAGTTATTGGTTTAAAACCACGACAAAGGTGTAAATTCTGTCTAAGCTGTTTGGATAGGGATTTTGGACATAAACCTCATAAAGTCACTGTTAAAAAATTAACTCTACCTTATTTATTCCTTTACAGAGGGAGTACTTACACCAACAAGATTAGGTTTCAGATTTATGAATAAATACTCAGAATTTTCCTTCCAAACATCATGTTTAGTGTTGCCTCTAAATGTTTCATTTAAACTACAAGCTTGAAATATTAATATTTTTTCTTCCCCTGGACGTAATTTCCTTTAAATTACACGGTATTTATATGCAGGAAAACAAAATAAGGAACAATTTCTTGGAAGACACTGGGTTTCTAAGTTCTGGGTCTGTGACTATGAAACATTTTTATAGTTAGTCTGAGACTCCACAGATTTCCTAGTACAGAATCGATGTTTCCCTGAGGAATGCAAGGCTTTGCTGCTGGGCTTCCCTGAACAAGTCCATTCCAACTTTCTGCCTAGAAATGTGGGCACATGTGGGTGATGTGGGTGAAGTAATGCCTTTGTTTTTAAAGCATGTGTTTGCCACACATGCCAGGAGACTGAAGATTTTTTTTTTTTAATTATGTTCATTGAATAACAGAGTAGCAGTTTAAACTGAACTTGCTAAAGAGTTTAAAAAAGGCAAATGAAAATCTGCTGGAACTAAGTGCATAAGGAACTGAGCCATTTTTGGATATGCTTTATGACTAGCAATGGTTATTTGAGAATATAATATACTTTTATCTTACTACTGGGAAAGTCAGTTGCCCTTTTTTTTAATTAAGAGAGTTTTTTGCATTTTCTTCTGAAAGTTTTTTTGTACCAGCTGTATAATATGAAATTAATTTAGAAACTCTCTGATGTGCTTTGTGAACTGTCTCACAGTGAAGCCTAGTGTGGTACTTAAGCCTATTTACGGTGTCTAGGTCCAAGAGCCATATAAAAGGTTCTCTCTGTTTTGTAGGGTCTGTATGACCACTGCTGATGGAAATTGTGCTTCATAATCTGTTAAACAATTTGTGTTGATGCCTAAAGTAACTAACAGCATGATGTATTTTGGTTGTTAAACTGTGTATTGCAAATAAAAGATCTGTTTCAAGGAACTGGTTGAGTGATCCTGTTTCCCTCTCCCATTTGGTGACTTGGGTTGCCATGCTGTCTGAAGGTAGCAGAACCAAATGTCTCCCAATGCAACTGTGATTTAAACCTGTGAAAATAAAGTGTGAGTGATGGCCACATTACGACTGTTTTTCAGGATGGCTTTTTTCATAAAACTCTTACAACTCTCAAATAAATAAGGCCACTTTAAGCCACTTTACCATGATCACTCATAATTTGAAAATAAAATATGCATTTTCACTTCTTAGGATTGGAAATAAGTGCTTCAATTATCTTTTCATACACCTGAGAGTGTTTGATCATCAATTAATACTGCTTGCCTGAAAAGAAGGACTTGAGTTTTGTGTTAAAGGTCATTGAGTTGTAGATGCATAATGAAACTGTCTTTGGGAATGATTAAAGATGCCAAACAATAGTGGCTGTCAGCACTGTTGGGCTGTTGGATCCCTGCATCCTTTCTCTTTAGAGCAACTGATCAAAAGCAGAATTGACAGCAAAGTCACGTTTTTCGAGACGAGAGGTCTAAGGGATGGCAGGTTCGAAAGTGTAATGTGCAGGGGCTGAGGGAAAAGGATGTGTGGGAAGAAAGTGTGTTAACCAGATGGCTCCACTTTGCTGTTTTTGGGAGCCCTTGAAGAGAGTGAGGGGGAGATCAAGGCAGCAAGTTTCTGCCTGAGCAGGGTTTTCAGCCAAAGGGAGCCCTGTGTACGCTCTTCGCCTCGCTGGTTCAACTCAACAAGGCTCAAGGTACACCCTGTAAATAAACTCCCTGGTAGTTTACTTTTCATCTTTGGAGCATGCTACTCTTGCGTTGGACACTATGGTGCTAATGTGGATCCTCTTTCTTTCTGGAAATGTACAAGCTCCTATTTGCCTTTCCCTTCAGATCAGCTTGAAAAAAAAATCCAACTTTCATAACTGTTTAATTTCATGGCTTCTGAAAGTTGATTAGGACTTCCAGTTCTGTGGGAACCACTCAGTATTGGCTAATTGATATCTGTGTGCACTTTGGTGACCTTTAGAACAATCTAATTAAAGCAATGCAAAGTTCCCCTGGAGACCCGTCTCTCCAGGCTCACAGTGGATATTATCATCCTCTAAGGCTCCATTTAGGGGGAATCCTATGACTTTTTAAAGACAAAGCAAATAGGGATTCTAGGCTACTGCAAAAGAACAAAGTGAAATGTAGGGATGAAAAAATGTTACATAACCTGTAACATTGCTCTAACAACCTTACCAATAGTTACTACTAAAATACTCTGTGGTAAATGATATGCGAGCAGCCTTTAACCTAACAAATGAGAGGAGGGGGAAAAAGAGGTATTATTAGCAAGCATAAGATGAATCATGACTATATATTCCCCAAAGTGGTGAAAACAATATCTATTTGTGTTCTACTTGAAAGAGATTTCAGCATGTGGGTACTTAGGTTATTTATTTGCTGCAACTTGAGATAGCCACCATTAATTTATATGAGTGTGAACAAACTTTAAGTAGTGCCCTTTAAGTTAATTGCAGGGAATATTTTTAAATTTTCATTTTAGAATAATTTGTACCATTTTAGTTCCTCATCTCAGCTGTTCTTGATATTATTCATTATTCCTCGTCTTGTTACTGAATTACATTTCGTGAACTAAGTGAGGTTGCTGTGATTTTTGATGACATATGGTTTACTGAATTGCCATGATCTGCTAAACTTGTCTGGCATTAGTTTAAGACTCTTGGACTTTTATAAGAATACTTCACTGATAGTGAATTGACTAGAAAATGATTTGTTTCCTTTATACGACACAAATAGGAACTTCTCCATGCCCAGCCCCAAAGCCACAGTCTGTTTGCATTTTGTCTTGATCTTCTGGCCAAATTCCAGTTCTTACTGTATGCTGTGTCTCTGAGAGAAAGGAGAACACCAGTTTGCCTTTTGGATGCATCACTGAAAAGACAGATTTTGAAAGTTGTTTGGGTGTCCTTTCATGAAACAGCTTTTGTTGTTGTTTCTACTTTTTGTTTGCTTGTTTTGTTGCTGTTTTTGATGGCCTTTCTTAGTCTGAATGAGTCCAGGCTATAAAGAGCACATGTATGTGTATGAAAAAAATCACATGCAAAGTTTTTGTCAAAATTTTTCAATTTTTCCTCAAATATTTACATCAGCCTGTCTTAAACTTAACACAGTGACCTCATTTTTGGTTGCAAAACAGGGATTTCTACCATTTCTCTGGCCTCTGAGGGAGAAGCAAATCCTGTGTTCTGGGATGGAAGGCATTATAATCCTGTTGGTTCAGACATCAAACTGCTTTGTCGAAGTGCCATAGAGAAATACAAAGGTGACAGTTCCTGTCCTGGGCAGCTGTTGCTTCCAGTTATCCTACAGACTCTGATGGAGAAACACAATCAGGAGCTGTGGCAAGGCAGGGGTGAAGGCTGAGGCAACAGCAGAGACTGCAGAGGTGAAAGCAATTGAAAGTGGGAACAGAAATTGTAGGTTGATCTCCCTAAGAACCTCCAAAGTATAAATTGTCCCTGACAGGGCTTAGCTATTTCTTTCTGTGTTAGTTTGCCCTGTGAACAGCTGAGTGTTTATGGGTTCTGTTGGAGGCAGAAGTCCTAATTAGACCAGTGATATAAACCCTTCCAACTTTATGCTGATATGAATAAGCAGTGACCCACTTGAAAAAAATCAATCACTATTTCATTAATTGCATTAAAACCAGAAGATTATGCTCTAAGGGAACCTAAGATCTGGATATTGGGCCATTTGATGACTTAATTAGGAATAGAAGTCAATGACAGTCAAACTTATTAGAGCTGATACACTCTAATATTGACCTTTATTATGAAAGTGGATGCTTTCTTTTCATGGTCAATATGTAAGAAAAATTCATCCTTTAGCTACTGAAAAATTTAATGCAGGTATATCTGATTCTAACTCTCTGTTCTAAGAAAGACTTTGTTTTTCCTTTTTGCCTGTGGTTTTGTTTAATTTTTCAGATAAAAAAGAAGTTGCTCTTTTTCCTGAAGTTGTTATAGATCTCTGGGAGTTTCTCTCTGAGACGCCTTCTCTCATGGAGATCAAAGAACAAAATCGCTTCTGTCACATTTGTGGATCATTGCAATATAAAATTTTGCGTGTGTTGTGCTGTTTAAATGACTGATCGAAATCAATTACATGAAAGTATAAATTGCTTTTTAAGTAGATTAGAATAAGAAGATAGGAGTTACACTATTCAGGATGTGTACCCAACCTGCTTCTTGATGTTTAATGGCTCAAATTCTTGTAACCAAAGGCATTAGTATTACATGTTGTAGCACTATCAACACTGCTGAACTGCAGCTCCTGGAGTCAGAAATCCTATACATTAAAAAGAAACCAACAGATGGCATTTTATAAGCCTCATGCTTCATTGTCCTATAAATAGAGATTATAAAATGCTTAATGAGCACCCAGCAAGAATAATATTCCTTCTCTTTTAACTACTTTATTAATCATAAGCAAGCAACTAATACCTGCTTTGTTTCTTGCTGGTAGTTCTGTACGTAATATATCTGGTGTTATTATCATAAGACTGTGCTCATCTGTGAGTTAACATTTGAAGTGGGACAGAGAGAACACAAGTAGCACCCACTTTTTTTTGGTCTTCTGCCATTCATATGCCTGTAATGTGCATATTCTGGTATTATGATTATACTGTCATTTTTGTTAAAGATGCATTTCAAATGGTTAGAAATCAGATTTTCTTTTGCTAGAAGGGAGGGTGTTAACTGGCAATTAGGTATAGCATAAGTCTTAGTTGAAAGGAAGTGAAAGAAATTGCTTTTAAAATAATAATAATGCCAGGTAGACAGAGATTGCTTATGGATGGTATAACCATCTGTGCAGAAGAAATGTCAAAAGATGGTTATGGGAGCATTTGGAATGTAGAAAAATCAATCTAAAAGGGTGTTACATAAAAACTGCCTTTCATCATGAAGGTGCCTTAAGACTATTATCCTGTATCTTGTGATTATGAGGTTCTTTCTGTTGTAAAGTTGCTCTACATTCTCTCATATAACTCCCTTAATGTTATTTACTGTCTTCTGTAGAAGGAAAGCAATGTGCTGCTTTTAGTCATGTAAGAAGTAATGAACTAAGCCATCCTGTTAAAAGAAAATAGATCAGCAAATCAAAAGTGTGCTTTGGAGCAGAGAAGGTATTACACAGAAAAGAACCCTCATTATTTCATACATCTCCTTTCCTTGTGCATTCAGAGCCCTGTCAGCTTATTTAAGGCCTTGTTGGTGCTACATCCATGAAGAGGTTTTGGTTTTGCATCAGCAGCTCCTAGCAAAGATTCCTTAGCAAAGGTTAATCTCTCCCCAGATTACAGGTCATCTGAGACTTCCTCAGCTCTCAAGAAGGGACATGGTTCTTACCAGCATTTATTTTGGTTTGTGACATTCTGGATATTGATATGTACACACAGAGAGTCATAATTATTTTGAATATTTCTTTATTTTATTCTAGAAAATACATGTTTTTGTGAGGAAAATTCCTTGCAAACATACAAAGGGAAGCATTTTTTTGATTAATTGTTTTGTGGTTTTTGCCAGCAGATAATATCATGAAAGGAATAAAACTGCTTTTTTGTCTTAATGAGGAGTGAGACCAGTAGCCTGATAATAGTTTCATTAATGACTATTAGTCTGTTAGTCACAATGCATAAAGAATGATCACAGAGCTGTGATTTGGACCTGTGGCCATGAATGGCTTTTCAGGGGGGGAATTGGAGCTTACACTAAATTTTTTTTGGTGCAGCCACTCTGCTGCCCCAAGAGCTGAGTTGGTTCCTCCAGGTCCCTCCTTCAAGCCAGAGGCTGTACTGTGGCCAGGGGGCTGTGTTAATCCAACCAGGGCGTGGGGTTGGAAAAGGAGCTATGCCCGGGTGAGCCCACACACTCGGTTCTTGTGCAGTCAACCAGTTTGCTGCCCTTGTCTAGGAGTGTGATCATTAAATCATAATCAAAGGATTGAGTTTTATATTCCTGTTGCCTTTTTAGAGCAAGGAAATAAAGAAAGTTGGATTCCATTCTAACTTACATATCCTTATCAAAGTACTAGAGGCAGCCATACTTTTTGCAAGGATATTCTTGATAAACTTTTCACTGGTGGGGAAAATGAAAAAGAGCTGAAAAGGTGAAAATCTGAGCAACTTAGATTGAGGTCAGACCCGTTCTTGGCCATTTGGCTTTGTTTCCTCACCTATACTTTATTTACTCTTGAAATCTGCAACAGCATCCTGAGCTGCAGCCCATGCTGCTTGCCAGAATGGTTTGTGAAGCACAGAGAAGCTAGTGCTGGCTGTGGCCTTGTGCTGAAAGGGAGTTCACTCTCCCTTTAAACCCCCTCTCTCTAACATTAATCCAAAGCAATTAATTCTTTCTCCTGTGAGCTAGAAAGCTTATTCTTCTAGTGAGCTGATTAGGTTATCAGTAGCTGTATTAATTTAGTGATCTTCTTCTCTGAACCTATTGGTTTAATTGTAACTGTTTAACTCAATTTTTTTCATTGCATTATTCCATCTTTAGTTTTGTAAAACTGTACAGTGAATCATCTTAGAACAACTACAGTTATTTAAAAATTTTTTTCTTGTTCAGCCTTGAAATCAAATCCATAATTGCACAGTTCAGATTTATTCCACTACATTGCAGCAAGATGAGCTCAAGGTTACAGAAACCAAGAGATGAGAAATTTGCTTGCCTCTTGTTTTTGTTTTGCCACCAGTGTTCAAGAGTCCCTTTTAGACTCCGTCAGTATTCAGAATTTGTTTCTCCTCTATAAGCAATATAAAGTCTGATTGTGTGCTAATGGAAAATCGTTTGAGCTGCTGTGTTGCCACCTTCATCAACAGAAGCGTGTTTTCATCCCATGCACACAAATTCACGGTTCACTCCTTACTGCAGAGAGTGAGAACTTCCGCTCCAGCATTTAGAAGTCTAAATAGAAGAAATCATTCACTCTGCTTTTAAAATGCATCCTCTGAGGCCATGTTAGTTAAAGCACATTCAAATATGGAGCTCAGGACTGATGGAATTGAACAGGCTGCTGCCACCAAGGGACAGAGGTGCTGCCAACTTCCTTACTGTGTACCTGGTTAGCAGGTGGCATGCAGGAAACCACTCTCTTAAACTCAGTAGGGAACAGGGTGGGTTGCAGTTTGTCTGCTTTACACTGTTAGACAAATCCAGGGATTGTTCTCCATCTAGTGGCAGTTGGTCCTGTGGTTGGCCTACAGAGCCAGGGTCTAGAGCCACATAATGGACACTTCTGAACTTGTGGTTTTTGTTATAATGATTTAGATAAATATGAGTGCATGATTGGCAGATTATCTGTGACTCTGAAGGACCTGACAGATTTTTATCACTGCTCCTGTGGTTTTGTGGTCAGGCAGTAATGTGGATGGGTGGGCAAAAAGAAAAGGAATGATGCTTATGGAGGGTTTTGGCTTATGGGACCAGAAATTCTGCTGAAAAAAACACTGATCTGAGATTTTAATGCAAAATTCATCTCAGATTATGACACAAAATCCATGCATCCATATCCACTTCTACTTTGAACAGAGAAAAGGAAAATTCTACACTATTAACATATATCAGGTATTGCCAAAATTTTGTTGAATTGAGTCTCTTGGGTATGCTGGACTGAAAAGAAAAACATGAGTAGCAAAAGACATTTCTTGAGTAAGGTATTGGACCTAGCAATTACATATGCTTGTCAGGTTAGGAAAACAAAGTTAACAGGTTTCTATTCCTAAATGGAGGAGAAAAGGGGTAGCTGTGAATGGATAAAGTGCACAAAGAAGCAGGGTTTTGCAGGGATATGTCTTGTTATAATTGTTCCTTTCTTTAATAGATCTTTAGTGTGGAATTAGAGGGAGGTAAAGTTCACTGAGAGGTGTCTGTAATGTATTAAGAGGCTTTTGTTTGTGTAAGGAAAAGGTGATCAGTAGCTAGTTTGCAGCTGGTCCAAGATTTCAAAAGAAATCCAAATAGGTGCCGAGAGTGGCAGGAGTAGAGGAGTGACTAAATAAAAACTGTCCAGGTGCTCTCCATGGTGTAGCAGTGTTGAAATCAGCTCCATTCTGCTGGGTGGGGTAAGGACCCCTGGCAGTGAAACAAGGAACCTGTGCAGAAGTGACAATTTCACCGTGGTGCTGCCAGGCCACTCTGGTTTTCTTCTTCTGTTGCATGGAAATTTTGATTTTGCCCAATGCTGGGGGGGGGGAAAGGGGGGGGGGAAGTAAGTTTGTGTCAACTGTCCTAAATCAAAAGCAAAAGGTTTTTAGGATTCACGAGGAATATTGCATTTGGTACTGATTCTCCTAAACCCCTTTCTGTAAGCCTGGTTAATTCAGTTGACACTGAAGAAGGTGGTAGAGCAGGTGTGGCTTTTATTCATTTATTTTAACTGGTTTGCACTTAATTAAGGGACATCCATGAATGCAGGCTGGAGAGAGGTTTGGAGTAAACAATAGGACTGCAAGTGCTGCTATGCCACCTGTCTCTCCTAAAGGCATTTTACTTGGTGAATTATGGGAAGTATGTGAAATCACTGAATAATGGATGCATCTTCACTTAGTATTTCTACTGGATTTCTTTAGATCCTGACAGTAAATCCCTGCTTGAGAGGGAAATAAGCCCAAATAGGTGGTGAGGTCAAAGATCTCTGATCAAAACAGGGAGAAGGGTAAAATATAGTTTATCCATAATGGGAAGTCCATCAAAAGCTTAAATGACTAACAACAATTTAGAGATACTGTTCCAAACGATGCTCAGACACAGAATCTTGCTTTATTTTAACACATGACACAAAGATCACTCTGTATCTGTGACTTTTGTATTTTGGTGCTTGTAAGTTCTGAGTGAAACAAAGAGCTTGTGGTATGAAGGGGAAAGATGAGGTACTCATGTGTTTTCACCATGTACTGTGTGAGGAAAAGGATGTTTAGCTACTTGGGCAGCAGGTTTTGTGGATCTGCAGGTAGGCCAGCACAGGTGATGGCGTGGATGCGCTTTCCTGTATTCCAGCAGGAGAAAGCCAGAAGTGGAGAATTATGGTGCATTATTACAAACAGCCCACTTTGCAAACTGGTAGTAAGCTGGCAAACCAGTAAGATAGCTAGGGGGTTTTTACCAGCTTGGGAACACAAAAGCACAATCTGCAAAGAAATGTTGGAGAGGTATTTAAGGGTTATGTTTGGAATAGGGCAGGAACTATCCCATGGAAACTGGTCAAGCAGTGATACAATGTTGATAGATCTGGAGGGCTGCTTGAGAGCATGAAAACTCTACAATGATTACATACCCTCAACTTATATAACTTAAAATATAGGTGTAAGGATACATATTGAGTTTGAGGTTGGTTTTTGTTTTTTATTTCTCCTTGCCCCCTCACCCTGCATTTTTAATTTAAATTAAATAATCATATTTAATGTACAGTGTTCTTCTAACAGTGCTTACTTGCTTGTGGACTCTTGCATAACTCAGAGCACTACATGAAGAATCTTCCTATGTTTCCAGGGAACATAAACCCCTACCTTACTATGCTTTGAAAGGTCAAATTCAATTTAATAGGTTTATCTCTCTGGAAAACAAGCATCTTTTTTTAGCTAGTGAAGGGACAAAAAAAATTTTGCATTTTGAAAACATTAACCTAAGGCATATTATAGTTGTGTAAGTGTGAAGTACTAAAAGCTTCAACTACTGAAACCATACTCGTGTAAATCCTCAGTACATGTTGAAATCAGTAGCATTATTCGTAATTCTATTATATAGTCTCTGTAAAAAAAGGAGAGCTTCTGGGAAATGCAATTCAAATTTGGTCTTAAAGTGCTTATCTAAGGGCTGTATCCTGCCAGCATTTTAAAAATAAGTGTTGTAATCAATGCCATTGCTTAAGAATCAATGTTGCCCAGTCTAGTCATGTGTGATAATACAGCACTGCAGCAAACACAGCTATTTCCACTGCAGACTTGCATTCAGCTGGATAGCATGTAGCTGTAGTAAAATATATTGCTGTATAGTGCAGCACAGTTTGGACTGGAAGCAAGGTAAAAAGGTATTTAGTGATGTTATGAAGACACTTTTATTGTGGAGAATGTGGGAACTTTAGAAACTGTTGGTCAGTGAAGTTTCATTAGGGTGCAGTGACAGGGACTGTGACTCATGGAGTGCTGGATGCTTGAAGTGGTGCCTGTTTTTTATCCTCCCTGCCCTTTTCATAAACCCTTTACTGCAATGTCTCCAAGTTCTCAGAAGACTAGAAAAAAATGTTTAGGCTTTTTATTATCTTTCTCAGAACTGTTGGGTCAAGTATATGGAGTAATAGCTTTAAGTTTACTTTGAATAAGAATCAGTAAAGAGAGGTCATTGTTTCCAGTGTTGTCAGGTGTTGTGTACCAGGAACCAAAGTATTTTGGAGCTCTTAAACCAATTTGTACTTTTTCTGTAGCTTAAACTTCTATGCTGTGGCAATAACATCCCAATGGTGCTATGTGGAATGCTGCAAAGTCAGGTGGTCCTGGATTTTCCTGTTTCCACTGGCCACACTGTAGACTATTGCAAGCGGATCTATAACACACATACGTTTTCAGCTGAGGCTGTGTGAATGGCAAGGGAGAGGTGTTGAAGGGATGAGGCAGCACTAAGATGTGGCTTATGTGACTCAAACCATTGGAAGGGTTGTGAATGCCCGGGTGTGTTCATAGAAATACTTTCTTTTCAAGGAGCAGCATAAAATGCCAACAGAAAATCAACCTGACATAAACAAACTTCTTGACATGGGGAAACCTGGGTTAGAAAGCTGTTCTTGCACACAAGCACCTTCTACAGCCAAAAGCAGAAAGGAAGCAGTGTTCTTTTTTTTTTTTTCTCTCCCCCTTTCTCACCAGGCCATATGGAAATATTTCAAGGTGGTTTTCAAGTTTTTTTTTTCTTTCTCAGAGAGGTGAATATTCTTCCCCCACTCCTTTTCCAACACCTAGTCATCAGGACACCCCTTCCTCATGTGGGAGACCTAGTTCGGGTGCTTACTCTAGCAGAACAGAAGACATTACTTGAATGTAACTTAGAGGGGAGTACCATCAGCTTGTAACTCTGGGTGCGTTTGTCTCTAGAGGTTTGCTTATCCATCTCAATATAAGGTATTGTCCCCTATTTCACATAACCCTCCCCACCATGGTTAAAAAATTGAAAGGAAGAGAAATCATTAGACATCTGAAATCCTGTCACTCAGGGCAGCAGTGGAGCTTGGATACTGAAAATTTTCATCCAGACTCAGGTGCAATGTCTTGGTCTCAAGCACCATGAAGAGCATTTTCTGTTTGAAATTATTTAAAATAAGGTACTTTCCCCCCTAATCTCTGTAGGATCTACAAACTTGAAATTACTTAAAATTACTTGTTTGACCATCCAGAAAATAAATGTACTGTGTTTCCCCTATACCTCCTAGAGAAGTAGGACAGCTGACTAAATTCAGGAACTGAGGAAAGGAACTTGATGTTCTTGTTCACCCTTAAATTGAGAACTGAATACAATGTTCATGCAACAGTCCACTCAATTAGTCATGAAATGAATCGGTGACTGTGGTGGGAATGGAGCCCAGGAATCATGGGCGCTCTGCTCCAATGGTTGGATTGCACTGCCTTTAAAAAAGTATCCCCATTGAGTAGGAAATTTAAGATACACCATGACACTTTACCTTACTGTTTGGCTTGATTTTTTTTCTTTCCTTTTTTTTTTTTTATTCTTTCCATTAAGAGACAAAAAATACAACAAGCAAAGGCTTTGGTAGAATAATATTTTAAGTCAGGCATACAATGAGAAGCTGGAGTTTCTGCTAAAAAAAAAAAAAAAAAAAATATCTTCATTTCAACCCTTCCTGGAAACGTAAGTATGAATTATGACTCCATTACAGGGAATCTTTACCCAAAGAGCACATAGATCCCTGGGAGAATATATTCTGTGTGTGACTGCCATTAATGCCAATGGGGTCACTCAGAAGGCCAGTTCTGTACCTCTTTTTGTACTAATGGTCACAGAAACACACTGGAAAACAAACAAGCAAACAAACCTCAAACAAAAAAACCCAAGCCACCAACTCCATGACACAGCATTGCAAGACAAAAGAGAGGCCTTACCTACTGTTAGACATGACCCATTGTAAGACAGTCACTAAACATAATATGGTTTAGAATGGACTGCTGAGAAAGATCAGGGATTTTTTTAAGGTAAAATTACTTTTCCCTTAGAGTGCTTTCCATTGTGAGGCTTTCAGAGGGCTCTACGCACACAAACTGCATCAGTATTTAGTGACGGCAAAGGATTGAATTAGTGCAGTTGAAAAGGTCCCTATTCTTTGCCTGAAATACAGAAAGGGCAGCATTCAAGTTTCTGGCTTGTAGCAAAATATTTCTGCTTACATCACTTCTCAGTGGAGTTTGCAGTGAAGCAGGAACAAGCACGAGATCAGTTACTGGGTCTTGGCTAGAGGGCAGAACTTTTTAAATGTATGTTTTCAGACTTTTCTGGTTCTCTGCTTCACCATGCAGCAGCATCTACTTTACTGGTTTTGTTACTGTAGACAGATGGGTAAAGTGAGAAGTAGCAGGATTGTGACTTCTCCAGAGTCTTCACCCAGCCGAGGTGAACTGCAGGTTGAATTCTAGTGGCTTTCTTTTTCCCGTCTGGCATAACCACCCTGCAGCTTCAACTGACTCTAACAAAGCAAGGATATATTTGTATGGTTGGGTGCTGGAAGTTTTATAATGGTGGAGGTACTGGGATATGTATTCATAGTGAAGTATCTGTAAAACATAGGTGTCTTGACCTATTACTACCTGTGATATTGGTCAGTATGTATTTATGGACAAGGAATGACATCTGGGGCTTTCCCTGATGTGATTTTCCTTTTGAGATGTGTCTATCTCTTTGGGTTCCTGTGACGGCAGAGGACAGCTGTCCTAGCAGTGTCTCATTATCTGCAATAGGCAGCTCATTGAACACCTCATGAGACTGGACTGTGTGTACTATATGGATGGATCAATGAGGCATGCAAGATGTTTTTGAAAGGAGTTTCCCTGGAGATAGTTTTATATTGCAGAATCTTGTAAATTGTTTTTTTTCCCTCAGATGAATGCCAGTGAAGTTAGTTCCGAGATTATCTTGAAATGGCTACTATTAAATTAGGAAAAATTGACAAAGACTTTTACTTGGAGAGCCTGCATTCTTATGCAACTGTACTGTAAAAAAGATGGCAACCATACCTGCTTTTCTTCCTTTTTTTCTTTTAAGAAAAAAAAAAAAGGAAGGACCTCTGCTCAGGAAAACAAACTTACAGAGTTTAGCCTTCTCCAGTTAGTGTGCAGTGGATATAATGACAGAGGGCTTGCTTCGAAATGGAGGAGAAAGGGATTCTCTTGTCACACTCCCATCCCTTACAGTAATAACAAAGGATTCTTTGGTCACTTGTGCGTTAGAGTCTCAATAAAACACATATTTGTGATATTAAAATGTTGTGAATAAAGAGACTCCTTTTCTTCTGAATCAAAGTGTTAATTAAATACAAATGACAAGATAGAGATTAAATTTACCAACAGTGATACAATTTGCTTTGCACTACATTAAGTGCATTTATGCATCTATAAAAATGTGGGAGGCTGGAATGGCCTATAGGGACCCTTGTCTATTGTAAAGAAAATGCCCATTAAAGAAAAATAGGATGTGAAAAGTCACAGTTGAAAGAGAGGAGTAGGGAAGTATATGTGGATCTTATCAAGATGCAGCAGATATTGAAGTGGTGAAATTAAGCAAACATAAGTATGTATTAAATCACATCTAGGCTGGGTGTACTCTGCTGAATTAAATCAGGCAAAAAATATGGAAATAACAATTCTTTGCCTTCTTTATGGCATCTTAAAAGGCATGTCAATCCAAATAAAGTGTTGACTGTAGCAAAGTCTCAGCTCGTTAGTAGGCACACAACAAATTAATCAAGAATGTCAACTGTCCTGCAAAGAATTCTATAATTCATCAGTCTCTTCTTGCAGACTCTAGTCCATTTACTCCTGCAGGATTATCATGCTATGCTATCAACCATGAAAAGAGAAAAGGTGGTTTCAGTAAGCTAAAGGAAGCTTCAATAAAACAACTGAAACCTCAGGCTGTCACCACAGGAGGATGACAAAAATTTTTAAATATAAGCATCCCCAAACTTTGGAATTAAGTTAGGCTTGAGGTTTTGCATTACTGTTCCTGAAGAGGAGCACAGCTGTTGAATTTCATGGCATTTTATAATAAGAAATTCACTTTTTTGTGGGTGTGTTAACAGTAGACTTCTTGGCTATTGGGGAAGGAAAGGAGATTGTTACCATGTGTATTAGGATACTTCGTTGTTTTCATTCTTCCAACTCCATAGACTGAGCAGTTAACAATTGGAGGTATTAGCTGCATTTTTACACCTGTTTAACTGATACAGAGGAGGAGTTCCATTTGCTTTCAGAAGGAATAAATCATTGCTACATGTACACAAATAGAGATATACCTGCTTTTATGTGGGGAAGCCTCAATGTAGCTGTAGAAGATGGGAGAAACATGGGAGAAGACTCAAGAAACGCTGAATCTTAAAGCCCTCCATTTATTCTGAACATAGGCTATGATAAAAGTCTCAATCCTGCTTATGAAGCAGTTTTGTAAATGTGAGGTTCTTTCCAGATCCAGGCATATCCTGCAGCCGTGGTTCTGATGATGTCTTTCAAAATGTGCTTCGTTCTTGTTATGGCAGCACAGAGGGACAGAGCCCAGGGCACAACACTCTGAGTGTGACACTGCACAGGCCTTTCAGTTCACCTTTCTAGAATGTTCTGTGTTTCTAATTGCAATGCAGTTTTTGGAGCATTACTCTTGTTGTAGCAAAACCCATTTGGTACAGGTTTGATGCTATGTTCATTCAGACAACAGAAATGAGCACAGCAATAACTCATGAGAGGTCAGCTTAAAATCACCACAGTGGTTTGCAAAGGTGGTAAGCGCTGTCTGAGACATGCACAGAATCGCATCTGTTGCCACAGAGTTGAAATGTGATTATGTGGCTGTTGTTTGAGTTGGGTTTTTACACTGTGTATTTCTGTTGGGATGTCATTCTTCCATGGGCACTGTAAATCCAATGGTACTGTGTGGAATAATGTTTCATGAGTTGTCCCCTACATGATAATGATGGAACATCACAGCATCTTGGAACATTCTTAATATGCAAAATGTTGGCAAAGCCATTGGCTTTTTAGTGCTTGTTTTTTAGTGCTTTTTAGTGATTGTTGCACCTAAACAATGTACACCCATTGCAAAGTGTCAGCGCTCCCCCGACTGCAACAAGGAATGGCAGCGTTGAAAGGAGCGCTCTGGGCTTAGAAATGTAGCATTGGTAGCTTGTTTGGAAGGAGGGGAAGTCACAGGAGAAGAAGTAATTGTTATGAAAAACATAATCCCAGCCAAAGTTGGGATTTTTTTTTTTTTGTTTAGGAAAAAAAAAAGTGTAAGGAGAGGAGAAAGGAAAAAAATGCAAAGAATGTCAAAGAAAAGCTACAGCAACCTGAATTAAAATCATACACGAAGTTTTGATGTGGCAACTTTTCATCTTGCAGAGATGCTACTGAAGCTGCAATCTTCTTTGCTGAGGTGGATCCGTTTAGGTTTCATTTTACTTTGCATGTTACATGTCATATTTTATAGTATTTGAGATTTCTTCTATGTGTTTTTCTGGTTTTTGTCTTCTGATTGTAGCCTTCTGTCTGGTTGTGGGGCCTATTTCAGTGTGTCTGTTTTACTGCATTCTGGTCTCTTGTCTTCTCCTTTCTCCTTCCCTTGGCTGGGACTGGGTCCTTTTCTGCATTCAGAGCATTTGCTCTTGGATTTCACAGGAAATTTTGTAACTTGTCCAATTCACTGGGTTTAGAGTTTTAATATTTTATATTACTATTTTTCTATTACTAAAATAGCGTCCAGAGGCGCCCCAGCTGAGGTCAAGACCTCACTATACAAACTAAAGTAGGAGGCAAGCCTGCTCCCAAGTGCTTGGAGTGCAATTGACTGGTGTTTGGGTGCCTGCATAAATCGTGGGATTAATAGCTGCATATTTCTACAGGTTTTAGACTAGGATGCCAAAGCACTTCTCAAACACAAATAAATTTAGCCTCCTTTCCTCTATGAAAGTCAGAGACTTGGTTCTGCAGTAACACTTCCCCCCTCTCTAATTCCCACACATGTACTTGTTACTGACATATATATGACTCTGGTCAATATAGGTGCTTAACTTTTTAAAGAGCCTGTGTAAGTCACTAAGTGCATATTGATTTGAAGCAAATGTAAATTAGAATTAATTTTGACTTGCTAACGTAGTCAAATAAGGAACATTTCTATTGATCTCTGTCCCAGAAGCCAATTATCTGGATTAAGTGTTTTTATTACATGAAATGCAGAGTATAGTATATATCATTCTGCATTGATCAGTGTGAAATTGCATATTTAAGACAAAGACTGTAAGTAAGAGTAGTTAACAAGTGATTTATTTTTAAAAAGCATATCTTCTTTTATTTACCCCCTGCCCTTTGAATGCTGTGCTTATAACTACAGCTGAATAAGAGGTTGTTGATGCATGTGGATCAACAGGGATTCTTGTTCATATCATTTCCATTTCAGCTTCCTTCCCTTTCCCTCTGCTCCATCTATACTGTGTGTTCCCTCTCCGTTCTGCTTCCCCAGCCCCCTTATCTATATTTCCTTCTCCTTAGCATTGAGCAGTTCTTGCTGTACTATGCTGTGCATGAAAAAAACGCTTCCTACATTGAATAAATACATTGCAGCGATCGGTCTTGCAAGCAAGCACTGCTCAGCATCAGGAGCATTTACTAGAGCACGTACAGGTGATGGCTATAAAAAGTGTGCTGAACCCACATCACAGGGATGCTGTAGGGGTACGGGCACCGCCGGCCGCTTTGCGGCCGCTCTGCCGGGGCTCAGCGGGCGGCGGGGCCCCGCTCCTTCCCCCGGAGAACCCCCGGGCTCGCCGGTGCCATCTGGGGAGCAGGATGCGGCCACGGCGCGATGTTACCAGGCTTGCGCTTGCAAGACGGCGACCTCCAGGAATCGCTCTTCCTCCCGTTATCCAAAGACTGACATTATCTGTATGTATCACTATAGCGGTCCGTGCCTCAGCCCCGCAGCAACTTAATAATCTTGGTAACATCCTGCTCTCAACTCATTCTCTTGGCAGTAGTTTTAATTACGTTTCGGGCTCCTGAATGAATTTGTTTTCTCTGGATCCCCGGTATATTGAGACGCTTGTCACGTTTGGGTGCCTGCAATCACTGATGCGTTTGTTTTACGGGATGAATTAGTCTTCTGAGTCTGAGCATGTCCAATTTATGAATTAGATTTCATTGAAAGCTAGAACAAAACAAAACAAGAAAAGGTTCTGCTGTACCACTTCTCTTCCCCATCACCTCGTCCCCAACGCGGGGATAAAAAGCTCGCATTTCCATTTCGCTCCTCAAACACGGATCACGTCCCGGGCTCGAGCGTGTGGAAGGAGGAAGGGGCATTCCCTCCACCTCCCGCTTCGGCGCGGTGCCGTCGCGCCGCCCCCCGTCGCTGAAGTTGGAGGAGCGGCAGCGGGCGCAGCCCCGCGCCCTTACCTGCGGGGGCGTCCCGCGGTGCCGGGCCGGCCGGGGGCTGCGGGAGAGGCCGCGCAGCGCTGGGCACCCTTCGGGCAGGGGCTGCGGCCCCGCGGAACAACCTGCGCCCGGCAACCGGGAGCTGCCCACCCGCCTCGCATCCCTGCGCTTGGAGCATCCGTCCCCTATCCCTCTCTTCGGGAAGACATACATTATATATATATATATAATTCTGGCTGTATCTAAATCTGTTCCATCGCTGCCAGCTGCCCTGGCGTGGCCCCGGCGCGGCCGGTGTGCCCCGCTCGCTGCCCGCCCGCCGCGCCGTGCCCCGGCGGCACCGAGCGCCGAGGCTCCGCAGTCACGTGGCGCGGGGGGCGGGCGGCGGCGGCGGGGGGGCCGCTCCGCAGTTCGCGGTCTGCCGGCGCCCCGGCACACACCGAGCGCTGGAGGCTCCGCCGCGCCGCCTGCCAACCCGGGATCTACCTCCGTGATTTTCTAGCCCCGGTTTTTTTTTTTTTTTTTTGGTTTTTTTTTTCCCTGGATTTTTTTTTTTCCCCTCCCCATTGCTCGTTTTCCTCAATCTTGGAAAATCTTGGGGCGCTGGGGGATTTTGAGATTTTTTTTTTCTAAGAGGGTGTCTGGGCATCTCCCTCCTGCGCCCGCTGCCTTGCTCCACCTGCCCTTGCGCCTTTTTTCTTCTTTCCCCCTGTCTCTCCACCAAACCCGGGCTGATGTGCTGTGCGAGAGGCTGGAAATGGAAGTGTTGATGCTCTGGCTTTTCCCCTGGATATTTCAGTGCGTTTCGGTGCGGGCGGACTCCATCATCCACATTGGTAAGAGAGGGAGCGGGGGGGGGGGGGTTTGGAGAGGGACGCGGTAGATGAATAAATAAATATATAAAGGAAGCGTCTCGTTTAGCCGCGATAATGTCACGGGCAGCGGTGGAACCCAACTCTACGGAGAGACAGGAGGACGGATGGGAGGAAGGCAGCTGTATTCCGCCCCCGATTGTAAAGTTAGGGGCGAAATGCCGCCTGTGCGCCGGGCCGGGAGCGGGCAGGGGACCCGCCGGGGCCGCCGCTGCGGTCTCCCATGTGGCTGGGGAGTCTGTGCTTGGACCTGTTTGCGTGGAAAGGCTTTCTTCCCCCCCACCCCCCGCCTCCTCGCCACCGAAAACAAACAACCGCCCCCATCACCCTAGAAGGAGAGAGGCATAATCTGAACGTGCTCGCAGGGAAAACTTTCGGGGAGATAATCCCCTGGTTTCCATCTTCTGCCGTAGCAGGTGTCAGCCAAGCCGGAATACGGGGGGCGGAGGGGCGAACTTGGCTGGGAAAGGGTTAGAAAGGCGAGCTTTGCAGCGGCTCTGTGTGAGAGTGTGTGTGAGAGTGTGTGTGAGAGTGTGTGTGTGTGTGTGTGTGTGTGTGTGTGTGTCTCTATGCGCGCAACTGTTGTGGTTTGAATAAGATCTCATTAAAACCCCTGGGCAGCAAGAAGGCTGGATCAGTGGGAGGAAGAGAGGGATGAATAAGAGGCAAAGGAAAGGCTGATGTGAACTTTTATGGCTTCTGGGAGCAAGGCATGGTGATGTCCGCGGGAAGCCTGGCAAGCAGAAGCGAGGCTCTGCAGTCACCTTTTGGCTGGTGTTGAAAGGTACCAGCAGGAACGAAAATGAGGATGTTTAGGGGCGGAGAGGGGGGCGAGAATCACTTGTGGAGGATGATAGAGGAGGAAACGGGAGTATGGCCGGGAAATGAAAAGCCGTAATTCCCACCAGCCTTTCGGGGCGGATGGGAGATCAGAAAAAGGAGAGGGCCGGAGTAGGAGCCATCCTGGCCAGGGGAGGCTCCACGGAGACGGGAAGAAAGTCCCGTGTCGACCCGAGGCAGGGAAGGGGAGAAGGGGACCAGCCCTGTTACAAGTTTCCCGGCACCGACGGCTCGGGGGCCGGTGGAAAGGAGGCTCCGGTCGTCGCCACTCGCCTCCGGAGCCTGGGGGCGCAGCCAAGGCAGACAGCATTGCGGAGCCATTAAGGAGACGGGGTCAGCCCTGACCGCAGCGGGGGCTCCGGCCCGGGGGCAGTCCCCAGGGCAGGGCAGATCCCCGCGGCACTGGGGCCAGACCTCATAGGGAACGGCCGGGGCAGAAGAGTGGGCGAAGGAGCTTCAGCGGGGCTCGCTCTCGGCCCCGCTTCTCTTGCGCTTGGACCGTGTCAGCTCGGCCTCTCCCCGCACGAAGTTCAGCCCGAGTGCTGCTTGCTAACTAAGTGCTGGCAGAAAGAGCGGTCCGCTGGGCAGGAGCGGGGAGCTGCTGTGTGCGGAGCTGTGATGTACACGGGCAGTGCACGGAGGCTCAAGCCACAGGCACGCACGGTGTGAATCAGCAGGACTTTTCCAGGCTGGGGAATAATGTTTTTTGCTTGTTTTGTTGCCAGCTCTAAAGATCTCCCAGCGCCGCGTAGAGCAGGGCAGTAAGCCTGGCGTGGGCACACACACGCTCCGTGGAGAGGGATTTTATGTAACACACATCGCCAGATGTTTTCACGTTAACTGCATAAACAGGACAGTGAAATTAAAGCTTCCAGGTTACCGGACACAAATCCCGGCTGCACGTTCGTGTGCGCCTGTAAGCCTCAATAAAACCACGGCCCGAAAGGCAGCATCTCAGGGAGAGGCGAGCAGTGAGCAAAAAGTTGTTGGAGTTTCCAAGCCTGCTCCCCTTCCCGTCACCGGCGAAGCTAGTCCATCACCCCGCCGTGCCTCTGGTTCAGGGCTCCGTAAATGCCGGTGGAGCAGAAGTGGCCGGGAGGAATGCTGCGCTTCCCCGTGCCCGGGACGAGGCCGCCCACGAGTGTGGCCCGGCCCCACAGGCTCTCGGTGCCCTTGGGGCTGCCCCACCCGGTGCCGTGCGAGCCGGCGAGAGCCCTGCACGGCCCAGAGGGGAGCGGGGGTCCGGGAGCGGCGGGCGGGCCGAGCCCTCCTCACCTTCTGCCTCCTTCCTCCCCTCAGGTGCCATTTTCGAAGGCAATGCTGCCAAGGACGACGAGGTGTTCAAGCAGGCGGTGTCGGATCTGAACCTCAATGACGACATCCTCCAGAGCGAGAAAATCACTTACTCCATCAAGCTCATAGAGGCCAACAATCCCTTCCATGCGGTGCAGGAAGGTGAGAGCCTCGGGCGGCATCCACGGCGCGGGGGGATTGGCTACGTGGACGGGACGGGGCTGAGGAAGGATCGTGCTGGCCCATCGGCGGGGAGGGGGCGCCCGTGACAGCCCGGACCTGTCCTGGCGCTCGGCTGGAAACTTTTCTTCGGTCGGGGGTTGGCGCTGTCTTACAAGGAAAGGGGAGGAGGGACGGCGCCGTGCGGCGGCGGCGGCGGCAGCGCCGCCGTGCCCGGCCCATCCCAGCCCGGCCCAGCCCAGCCCGGCCCGGCCCATCCCGGCCCAGCCCGGCCCGGCCCAGCCCGGCCCAGCCCGGCCCGGCCCAGCCCGGCCCAGCCCGGCCCGGCCGTGCGCTCAGGGCTGCCCGGGCCGGGGCCGCAGCCGCTCTGCGAAGGGACGGCCGGACACGGCAGGGCAGAGCACGGCATGGGGGCTCCCCAGCGCTCCTGGCTCCGCCGGTGCGGAAGGCAGGCCGGGCCAGGGTCGCACCGCTGCCCCGGTGCCACCAGCAGGGCCACGCGTGGAGGCGGTGGCACAGGGCACGGAAGGGTCCCGGCCGCAGGGAGGGGCACCGAGGGGCCGGGCAGGGGACTCGGCTGTGGCGGGAGCGGTGCGGAAGGCGCGGGCACAAGCGGGCACCTCTCCCTGAGCATCCAGGGAGGCAGGGCCGGGGCGGCAACGGGAGCTCCCTCGGGGGGCCGGGCAGCGGGGGAGGGAGCCGGCTGAAAGCCTTCCCAGAGTTTGGAAGATCTGAAAAGTAGCGACGTTGGTAAATCATTCCAATTAGGTTTCTTTGGGGTTTTTTTTGTTTTTTTTTTTTTTTTTTTTTTTCCAGAAGGGAAACGTTTAAATTAATTAGCTTGCCTTTACAAATAAGACTTTAAAAAGATATTATTTGTGATTTAATGAAGCGAAGGTTAATTATGGCCTAGGTTATTTAAGAAGCTGTGTTTTTCAGTAGTAATTATTCTAGAAACAGAGAGCTATTTATATACCCAGACTAGAATATTTAAAAAAATGATTCATCACCAGCCTTACCCTTAGTTTTACAGAGCACAGCGAATCTTTCCTGGTATGAAAATTTGCATTAATCCATATGTATTTATGTCTAAATTGTGTACATGCAAATTATGGCTACAAAATTATACCGAATGTTAATTTTCATGAACTCTGAACAATTTCTTCTGCTCTCTCTTTTCCTCAGATTAGGTGCTAGTTAATATTATCAGGAGAAACAGCAATATATATCTTTTCAAGGGCCTCATCACATTGACACTAGGATTCCTTCAGCTGCTCTGAAAACTTAGAAAGGTGATATGAAAAAAAGCCTTTATGAAAATGGGAAGAAGGGGACTTGAAAACAAAATTCCACCCACATATTCAGACACCAGAGGAAAACAAAAATCTTTAAATAATGGTGGGTTGAATTATTGGCAAAGAATAACTGAACAATTGGATCTTCTTACATTTGCAAAAACTCAGTGGCCTATATTGGAGCTTATTCATATTCATGGAAGTGACAGTAGTTGGCTGGCTGAACAATGGCTTTCAACAATGTCTCTTCTCAGAAGTAAAACTGTATGAAACCATTTTGAATATCCAGTGTTCTGAGCTGGCAGTCTGGTGGATGGGGGGGTCCCTTTGCTCAGTTTTGTTAAAAGCAGAAAAGCATGACCTAGTGGAGGATTCTTGGTCTAGTAATACTTTTTTTTAAATTGAGTTATTTTCTAACCTCGAAGACTTGGGTTGCATTTATGAAGACTACTATGAAAATAAATTCTCTGTGTTGAAATTCTATGCTGCATCCACAGAAAGGAGCCTAGGCAGATTTTCATACATTTTGGTACAGGAGCTTTGTGCTGCCTGGATATATGTAAATAAAGATGTTTTCTACTGTCCTTTCCAAGATGTTCTTTCAGGGCTCATTGATGTCCCTTCCATTGATGTCCCTTTCAAGATGCTTTTTCACTGCCCGTTGCAGTTCAAATTGCTCTTTGATGAACTGATACCATGCTGGAAAATTAAGGAAGTGGTTGACAATTCTTCACAATTCCAAGACGAACTTGTTCTCTGTGGCTACTTCATTAAGGCACATCAATGTATCTTCTTTTGGGAGGACTGTGGAATGGTCCTTTCTGCAAATAAAAGCTTGCCACAATGGGAGACCCAAGAAAAGAGTGTCCGACTACTTAATTTCCTGACTTGTTTTGTTGGTTCAAGTCAGGTCTTTTTTTTAACCTAAAATTTAATTTCCTACATTTGAAACTGTCGTCCATGCAGACAGAATAATCTGTGGGATGTACAAGTTTCTGTTCTTACTGAGCAGTGTCTCGTTGCCCAGTGTTACTTGGTGGTGTTCTGACTACTCAGAATCTTATTGTATCTCACTGTATGGGTGTCCTACTCATTTTGGTAAAATACTACATGTTGTAGTCAGAACAACCTGGAGCAAATCCGCTGCCCAGACTGCTCACAGAACCTTGCTACTGCTATATAAAATGCCCTGACATCCACATTATTCTTCTGCAGCATCTTTCCAAACAGTGCCATGGAAATCAATGTTGCAAGCCTTAGCTTTACAGGGATGGAACTTTTTTACAAATAAAAACCAATTTGGAATAAAAATAGACCATTGTGATACTACCACCAGAATACTTCACACAAACAAACCAATCACAAATTTTTTATTTAAAGTGTCTTTTGAACTGTCTTGTAAGATGACATTGTAAATTATCCTGAAGTCCTTTTAAAAGAGAACTTCAAAGAGGGACCTTCATTTCAATGATGTTGTGCTGGTAGAATTACAGAAAGTCATTGTTCCACATAACAATGTCTATTACACAACAATGAAACTTTAATTACTGATAGAGATAGTTCTAACATGTGTTTGTCCTGGCATTTTACTGTGTAGTTACAGAACATCTGCATGGGTAGGAAGCACAGAAGAGTAGTACCAGCAGGGTTTTCTTGGAGCAGCAATGCATTCACAGAACTAAAGGCCAAACAGAAAATACCTTGCTTTTCATGCAGAGTAGTTTTCTACTGGGATGTGATGAGAGGTATCGCTAGATTTTGGGGAAAAAAACCCCAAAAACTCTAGGGACTTTGCTATAGTGAGGTAAGGGAACCATAGTGATAGGCTCTGGTGACTGAAATCAGTAAATAAAACGGAGAGATACTTTTTCTTCAAAGACTTAGTGGACACTTGTGTTAATGGTTGTGTTAGGTGCCAGACAACTGCAGTTAATAAAAAGTATAAATTTTGCTTCCTTCTTTGTCTTTCATTTCACTGTGTATTGCATAAACAACATCCTATTGTGCTGATGAGTAACGAGATTGTTTTGGTCCCATCAAACTCATTCTGTGACAAAGTGCGGCAAATGGGTGAGAGGAACTCCAGTGACAAGGGATGAAACTGTAAAGAATGAACAGACCCTGGGGTGTGCATAAAATAGGCCTGTTTTGTCTGCCCTTGCAAGCAGTCATTGCATTTTGTACAATATTGCTTTTATGTATGTGGCAATTACTTGAGGGAAAAATTGTTTTCTCACTGACTGTTATGGGAGGAAATATACATGGGGAATCATTGTTCTTTTCATATGATTTAGAGAAATAAGCTCAAACCACAAATGTGAAGTTAAACTAGATTTTCACTTCCAAAAGAGTTATGTGCTCAGTTTCAGTTAAGTGGTTTCAGTGTGAGCTTGTTTGTTTGTGGTATGTATTTAAACTAGTACTGTAGTAACCTTTTTGTGATTCAAGGATTCACATAAGCTCACAGCTATGAGAAACTTTTAAGGTTTTTTTAAGCTTTCCATTTAAATTGAGATTTCTAAGCCTGTCGTTCAGATGGGACTGTGTGCATGACGTATGGATGGCAAACAGGTTTATGGATGGGCTTGAAAATGTGATGGCATGTTTATATTAGAAAAACCCAAGCAAAACTGACCTGTAAGTTTTTAAAACGTTGCTTTCAAAGGGGGCATAGTTAGCTGTAGGTCAAAACTGGGACATGAGAAAGGTAATACTGGCTGTTTGTAGTGCACTTAGGAGAAGGGATCCAAAGGAGCCTGTTACTCAGAAACTGCAAAACTTTAAACCCCTTTTTCTCAGTGGATGATGCTTACACATCTATGTAGCTTTCCTGGAGCTGAAACTTGCTGTTCTCTCTGCATAGCAATTTCAAATGAATTGTTTCTAATTTGAGAGACCTTGTATGTGTGCTTGTTGATGTTAAAATTCTGTCAGTTCTGGAAACCAGAACAAATTTGGAAAATCAGAATGTGATTGGAGAGCAAGAATGGTGTTCCATAAATGGGTTTATTGTCAGTCCCATACACACTGCTGTGGTTTCAGAGCAACTCAGAGCTGCTGTCATACCATTGAGTGAATGTGATCTGTTATCATAGTCTCTAGCAATTTGTAATGATATGTACTTGACATAAAATAGAATGGACAGAATAGACTATTTCAGTTGGAAGTGGCCTACAACAATATCTATTCCATCTGCCTGAATAATTCAGGGCTGACCAAGAGTTCAAGCATGTTGTTAAAAGCAATGTCCAAGTACCTCAACCACTGACAGACTTGTGGCATCAAGCACCTCTCTAGAAAGGCTGTTCCAGTGTCTGACCACCCTTGCAGTAAGGAAATGCTTCCTCATGTCCACTCTAAACCTGCTGTGACACAAGTCTGAACCATTCCCTCACATCATGTCGCTGGATCTCAGGGAGAATAGATCAGCACATGGCTCTTACTCTATCTTGTCTCAGCACATATATTTAATGTTGCAACCACAGTTGCTTTCTACAGTTTTATTTGTTGAGAAGGTATAAGCTGATCAAATAAGATGAAATACAGACCTGGAGAAACAGACTCAGCAGCTTCATTGCTATTTATATTTATTCATGAAATATTGCATGTACAAATTACTAAGTTTTTTTTTTTCTTTTTTTTTTTTTTCTTTGTTAAAAAATAACCTTAAGAAACAAGGCTTTATTGATCTGACTGCACTGGCTTGGTGAACTTGGTGTATAGGTAGAACCTATAGGCTGTACCTAAATTTTTAATGTAAAACATTAAAAAAAAATCTTACCCACCAGAATTGCAAAGGATTGGTTTATATTAATGTACTGTCAGTTTTTCTCCAGTATTTTCTCTTGAGTCTGTCACTGTCAGGTAACTTTACCTTTATCTGCTCTTCTTCTATGCTTGAACACCGATTTCACACTGTTTTCATTGGGGTGCAAGGTCTTGTTTGGAAGTTTTGACAGGTGCACTCAACTCTCTGGAAAGCACATACTGTTACATACTTCTTTTTAAGTTCAATATCAACTTTCAACAGTTTTTAAAAGCCAACCAGAAGGTGTAGGTAGTGGGTTCCCACCTGTGGTCAGAGAGGCCTTGATGTGCAACTACATGTTTTTTTCTACTGGTTTTCTGCATTTAAAAGCTGTTGCCCAGTGGGGTGAATGGGTTTAACAGTTTTACCTCCTTGGGCCCTCTGAGATCAGACCACAGTTTGTTAAGGACTGCCACAGTGAAGACATCTGTGACACTGTCATCTCATTGTGCTTGTGTTTTTATGCTCTACAGTTGTGTGTCCTGGTGTATTATAAACGAGAGTGTTTGCAGAGCTAAAGAAAACAGCAAACTAAAATGTCCATCGCCTCATATTCTTGTGTTTTTGTTATGTTGAAAGCAGGGACATGTAGTAGGGAGGAAAGGAGTCGATTGCCCCCGAGGGAGTCCCTTTGGTGCTGAGGATGAAGGCAGGCTCCAGACTATGGGCCAATAACTCTATCCCCTTTCGTTTTGTTGGTTCATCCCTCTTGCTCTTTGTTACTTGGTAGCCAACAGCTGTTCTGTTCTGGTCACAGTTTACCTGCAGGTGCAGAGTATTTGGTACTTCTGAGAGGCAGTCCCTGGTACAGTTTGGGTGTTTTTATGGGCTGTACAGGGTTAGTTCCACCCCAGCCACATGCTCTGCCTTTGCAGAGGCTCCCATCAGTTCAGGCTGGGCTGCCCAGAGCTTGGTGTGACACAGTGTCACACATCGGGTGCTGCACTCAGGGGAACAAGCGTGTACCACAGCATCCCGAGGGAGCAGGAGGCTTTCTGTGGAAACACCAGCAGCGTGAATGGGACCTGATCGGAGCATGTGGTCTTGCCCCAGCTTGGTGGAGTCTGGGGATGGAGAGGAGGCCACGAGAGGCATCTCAGTTCCTGCTTGCTGTAGGATGACATTATTTTCATTCTTTGCAGTTAAAAGTCTTAGCTTGAAAATTTTTTTTTAAAAAATTTTTACTTCTTCCATCTGCATAGCAGGTTATGTGCATTTCTTCTTTCTTCTAATTGAAGACTTGCTAATACTTCTATTTCTATGTTAGTTGTGGGTGACCCATCCATTTTAAGGGTCTCATACAGAAAATTAGCTGCAGGTTAGGCTACAGTTCTTTTGCAGTATGCAGTGGTCTTTCCACTGATCTTGCTGCTGATCCTGCTCATTTACCAAGGAGCTGCAGTCAGAGTTCTTATTCTGGAATTTCATTATGGAAAATATGCTACATCATTAACTGATATGCTAGAAATTATCCCAAAAGATCACAAATAAGCAGTGTTCATAAAAATGTTAGGGAACATATTTCAGGGTTAAATAATTTTTTTGTGTTTCTCTTATTATTTTTTAGAGAAAATAATTTTCTGAGCACTTTGTCTGTGGCAGCTGTTCTCAGTCATTAATGTGGAGGAGGATCTGTAAAAGTGAAATGAGTACACAAAACCTCCTCAGCTTGATCTAGTTAAAATAATGGCTCAAGAACAGGATCCTGAACTGTGAAACACAATCTGGATATATGCATATACATGCGTGCCCATATACCCTGTACAAATAATTTAATTGCTAGACTTCTGTAATGTGTCCAGCAGGGAATATGCCTTGAGCCTTTCTGTGTTCAGAATCTTCCAGCTACAGATGATTAGGGGATTGACTATCTAAGTATTAAATTTTAAATTACATCTTTATACTTGCTGAATGAGATGAATTTAATATTTTGATGTGATTTATCATGCTGAGGTTGAGCCATACAGTGAAAGTAGTTAAAGCAGCACATTCTTTGAACAGAGGGGATGTCATCATGTTTATTAAAACTCTTTGTGGCTTACCACAGTTGTTTACTGGGAGAAAAACAAAACAAAGCCTCAAAGCCAAGTTATACAGCTGTAATAGTGCCTGACTGTAAGACTGTAGCACACCAAGACTGTAGCTGAAACAGTTACTTCAGATTTAATCTTTTGTCATTTCAGAGCAGCCAAACTTTTTTTAAGCAAAAATCAAAATGCTTCTCATACTTCTATTCATAATAAATTCCCTCTGAGGGGAGGTGCTGCTGTGTCTTTGTTATCTTTTGCTTAGAGGTGTTTTTTCAACTTGCCCCTCAGAAAAAAAATATTACTTAGATTGTTGGAATCATGCTGCTGTGTGAGTCTTGTAATTGTAGGAAATTAAACTTTTTTTTTTTTTAAACCTGCAAATGTCTGTGTTTTTCTGAAAGCACCCAGCTAGAATAAAATTGATCCCCAGAGCTCTTTTTTTTTTTTTTTTACCTTGGCTAGGGATTTCTCCATAATTTTCAGTTATTTGAGTTGGTGATTTTGAAAAATGTTCAATTTCACATTTTTGCACTTCTTTTATTTTGATGTAATAGTACTCACAGTGATTTTTCTTACACATGGAAATGCTGTGGGTCCTTTCCTTTTGGAAATCTGTTGAAAGTGTTCAGGTTTCAGACTGAGGAATGACACATCTTATGCACAGGGCACATATGAATCCTGAACACTTCCTTATACAGAACTGTGTTGGCTCTGAGGTTGAAATCCTCAGTGTCATCCTGAGAATCCTTTCCATTTCACTTGATGCTGAGGAAAGGGAGCAGTTGATGCTGATCCTTAGTGTAGCTCTTTTCATATTAGGAATCTTGCCAAGAAAACGGAAGTGGGATTGTTAAGTAGATTAAGTAGTATACAACATTTTGAGATACTTGTTTTATATCATAGGTAGATCTGTAATAATTTCAAAGTCAGGTAATAATGATATGCTAATATTCCAGGTTTTCTTTTGTTTATATTAAGGCAGTAAATATCTGAAATGAGAATTATGTTGAAAGGCTTTCTTTTATGTTTTTCCTAATAGCTTGCATTTAATTATAATTTGGAGACTTTTTTTCTGTATTTGAAAAAGGGTTCAGGTTTGTGGGTTTGGAGTACATTTTATAGCCTGAAAGGTTTGTCTTATCATGAAAAGGCTGTCTGCACTAGCACAGCTTTTGTGAAGTTCCTTCATTCTGACCCTGTTGTGCCTGTCCATTTTCTCCCTTCTGCCTCTTACATATTCAGTTATACAGTAAGAATGGAATACTGGAAAGCACTAACAGGCAGTCCTTAAAGGTAGAAAGAACCAAGAGGCATTAATTTCAAGTGTTGTTTGCCTGCATTAAAACACACAGCAGGGTTTCTGCTGCTTGACCTTACTGAGAACTATTCCCTTAGCAACCTTTCATAGAGGGAGTAAAAGGACAGTAAGAAAACAATTTCTTCCCCATATAGTCAACAGAATCATATAAGAAAATAATTTCTCTCATATAAACACATGAATCTCAAACCAAGAATTCTCAGTGGGGCCAGGGACTCATTAAGTAACCTATTCCTCAGTCTAGTCATTTAATCCTCTGCTTTTTAATTTACTTATCTGAGTCTCAGAGATTTTAACTAGTAACGTTGCTGATGGAATGCTATGTCCTCAAAATCTCATCGACACTCTGGTTTGTTCTTATTTAGAAATTGAATAAAATAATTTTCCATAGAACTGAATGTTTGTAAAATTAATGAGAATTGTCTTTGTCAGTGGGTAAATGACACTGCTTTATACCATTACATGATATCTAGGAAACACCAATTATTTGCTGCTTGATAATACTTTCAGTAGAGAAACTGTGTAATGATCTAGAGCATTTCCATAACCCTTTGCCTTCTTCTGCTCTCTGCACCTAAATAAAGGTAAAACTTGGGATGGTGGAAGGAGGAGTTGGCTTATGGGAGACAGAGCCTCTCAGTGTCTTTGTGCATTTGCAAAGCCTTTATTTTAAAACAGTTTATTTAAAGTTAAATTTACATTGATTTAAAAAATGCTTCAGAACTCCAAACTAAACTGTGGTGTAAATTGAGCATTGTCTTGTGTGAAATATTAGCTGCATTTTAATTGCAAAGACTGATGATTTGCCCATTTTCTATCCTACTTGAAAATATTTTTGGAATGAGAAAAGTTATCTGAGAAGTTTAAAGAAAAGGAACTTAGGATGTGATGTCTGCAAGGGTCAAACTGGAGAGGTCTAGGATGGTGAAGTGCACAAACAATAAAAGGGAGCAACCCAATTATCTGCTTTAAGGTTTGTTTTTTTTACTGAAACTTTCTTTTTCTTTTCTTTCCTTTCAGCTTGCTTTTGTCCTGAAGTTCTTCAGTTACTGTGGAAGTAACTGTTTTTGATATAGGTAGGACTTAATGACCCAAACAGAAATAGAAAAAGCTTGTTCCTCCTCCGGTCTGAGCGAGGTGTTTCACAGTATGGGTCTGGTTTTTAAAGAGGCTGCAGAAGGGCAGGGGTGCCACATCTTAGACCAGTAATCATTTTGCAAATAATCAGCCTGTGCAAGGCATTTCACTTTCCAAGAGGAGAAAAGGAATTTCTGCTCACAGAATGAGCTGGGGAAAGATACAGTGTAGCAGAAGTTGAGGTTGGCAAACCTCAGCTTGTGGAAAGCCCCTTTTCCAGGACAGCTTGATGTGAGTGTGCCCATATCTGGGTTAAATCATTGTGTAGTCCACATGAAAAGTAATCTTGTGTTTCAGCACTACCTAGCTTTTTGTTTTGAAATACAGTGTAACATCAGATGAGACTGAGAGTCATCTGGGCAATATAATTAGTGATACCTGATTCTTTTAGAATCAAATCTGCAAGCCTTGCTCTCAGAAGGCATTTTACTGTCTTCGAGTAGACTTTTTTTCAGTAACCCAATATTTTTCTCAGGACGTGTTTCTCTCTGTTATCCATTTGGTTTGTTCTTAGTGTTTTACTGCCAAGTCAGGGACTGTAGAGTTGTAGCTGGTATCTTTATGCCTGGGGTTCTTAACAAAAATCCCATTTTCTCAAAAGCGTCTGTCTGAGGAGACTCCTGTCTGTGGTTGCACTTTCCAGAGCCACCTCATCACTTCTAGCCATGCCCCGTTTTGTATGAACAGCAGGTCTGTCATTCTACCTTCTGGTGGGAGCTGTAAATATAAATTTTCTCTCTTTTTTTTTAGATGTCCTTTTTACCTGTCTTCTCTTGTTTAACAGCATGGTGTTCCCCCCATACTTCCCTGCCACTACTCAATGCAATAGATTTTATGAACACGCTTTACATGATTTACTGGATTATTTTATTTCCACTGCATTTTAATCATCGTGATGACATCTGTTGGCAGCAGTACACAGATGCTTTGTCAGAGTATATTCTAAGGTTTGTAAATGCTTACTGTATCTACATGACAAAACTAAGGTTTTGTCTTTTTCATTTACATTACAAGAAGTGGAATTGCATTATGGAAATGAATAGTGTCTCTGCCTTTCAGTGACCAACAGGTGAAACCTTTAAGTTTCATGTAGATTCCTGTGTTACCTGCTGCAGTGAGCCTTGCATTACAGAATTAAGTCTCTCATCCTGCTTTCACTGATATGAAGGGTAATCTTCCTCTCTTTTTTAAAAAAAAATATTTTAGATTTTAACCTTTAAAGCTCTCTATCACTGCTATTACAAAGAAATGGAGAACACACAGGGACAAGAAGTCAGAGCTGCTTCTTCAGGGCATCTCTATAGCTCTAAAGAATGGCAAAATATCAGGAATGTATGAAAGAAATTACAGCAGTGGTCACTTGTATTTGCTATAGTGCATTCTAGCAATGTTAGTAGCTGAATGTATTCAGACTAAAATGGTAGTTTGCTTAAAAAACACTTCCTAAAACTTCTGTGAACTTGAGGCAGATTATGAATTGTCATAATTTTAGGGTGTTTGTGTTTTCTTTCTTGTGTTAATTATATTCAAAGAGGTGTTGCACTTTGGGCAGCTCAACATGAAGAAAAGTACTTGATGGGTATGCAAGAAATATCTTGTTGATCAAAGATGGGAGTTCATGTCCTGCATTCATGGTGGCACTGGGGCTCTAAACCAGACTTTGGTAATGCTGATGACTGGTCTTTGTTTTTGCTGGCCTGCAGGGAGACTATTTGTAATCTGGAGTCTCGTCTCTTGCCTTGAGAAGTTGTGGGTGTTTGCATTGAGTCAGTGGAAGTGGCACATCTAAAGGATGCTGTGAGAGGAAGGCTTGGAGCAGGATGTGTGTTATGTTTTGGTTCTGAAATATATTTTCTCAGCAGAATAAATGAATAAGCTGTGACATGGGATAATTAATAGGGAAGCAAATTCTCTTAGCTCTCTTGTGTTTGTAAAAAGAGAAAATGTGCTTTAAAATGATGCATTCTTTTGGGCTTGCAGGGGAGAAAAGCTTACAGTCTGTAACTTGTGACAGACTTACAGTGTAGAAAGTTGGTGTGTTTTTTGTTTTTTTTCTTTTGTTTATTTGTTTTGAGGGTTTTTTTTTTTCTTTTCCAGAAATAGCATTGCTAAATTGCCCAAGGGTGTAGTTTACCTCTGTACAAAACCTGTGCATGGAGTGTAAGTTTCCTGTAAAATTCATACACTGTGAAATGCAGCACAGGAGACCAGAGAACTACTGAACAAGGCCCTGGAGAAAAATATGTATCTTACATACACACAACACTTTACCTGGCAAAATTCACCTTAAACTCAGTCATGAGTAGATCAAGGGACAGGCAGAAAAAGGTGTTAGCCTGTATTGCTCAGTTGACTTTCTGGGACAATTAGGGGAACTAATAAAGTAAAATTGCTCTGTCTGAGGTTGAAGAAGAAATAGAAGGAGTTTCTCTGAGTGCAGAACAGCACAGCAACAGTTGGAAAGGCTCTGCTGGCTCTAATGCCCCTGAGAAGTGCCTTAAGTCAAATTGAACGCTCTTATCTGTTTGCCATTCAAATCTGTCCCCAGCTACTTTGTTGGTGAGGTGAACCAGACATAAGAAATACAAATAAATATATAGATTTAGAAAGTTCTGTCATATCTCCATCTCTTCAGGGCTACTTTGAATGTATAATTTGCAAATATCTTGTCAGATTATCACATTAACTGTGAAACAGTCACATATCCTAGGGCCTTTGGCAAATGCACTTTGAAGCTGAGAATTTTAAGAGGTATTTTCAAGATTTAGCTTGTTATTACAATGTTAATAAGTTGCCTGAGAACTGAAGAAAAACTTACGATAGTGTTGATAACATGGAACTATCTGAGGAAGCTGGGCCAAAGTTCAAATAGACATGCATGAGGAAAAATGAAATTGCTCCTCAAAAAAAGGTCAGTATATATGTAAACTTGGCAATTAAAAAAAAAAATATTTCTAGTGATGTTACATATATTAAAAAAGAGGGTTTTTTTAGCTTTTGATCAGAAAGTTTTCTAAACAGGTATTACAAAATAGTTTTCTATATGAAACCATAGAGAGAGACAATGAAGATGTAGTTTGATATTGGTTTCATAAATTCTAATTTTACAGAGTTCTGTGAGTTTCTTCATGAGAGGTTGTTAATGTGAAGTGTGCCTGTGAAATTTCCAAAGGATTACTACCTTTGTATCCATATTTGCAAACAATGGTCCATGTGGGGAAAGTGTGGCCATCAATGTAGTAGAGTGTTCACACTGCTTTAGAAAATTGTGCCTACAATGCAGTCATCTGAAATAATGCTGAGATTTAAGTTAATGGTGGGAAATATTTGCTGACAGGGCTGGCCTCAAGGCGTTCTTTTTCTTTCCTAAATGATGATAAAATTTCTTGAAATGTTCTAAAGTATATTGATGGTTGTCTCAAGATGGATATATTGGTTATAAAAGGATTTTGCCATTCTCCCCATAATTATGTTCTCTTTTTGATGAGATTTTACAGGAAACTAATTTTATCTCTTTTTCTATAGGAAAGTATTTATATAGAAAGTAAACTTGTTGAGACTCTTAGTTATCTTGATACAGGGAAAGGTCAATTGATTTTTCTGGATGGTGATCCTGGATTAAGTTTTAAATTGTGGAATTTTAACTCTAACTCTGGTTGCTGGTGAATGAAAGTAGTCAGGTGAAGAGAAATGCGAGTCCCAATATATTTTCCAAGCTTTGATCCATACAACATGGTTAGGAAGATGGAACTTTGTGACCTCTGTGTGTGTCCTTGGGATTGGAGTTCCCCTTCCCAGTGCTCCAGAGTGTTCCAAAGTGTTACCAGATAGTTCATGTCTGCTCCTGACACAAGACGAGCTCCAAAAGGGATCTTCCTCTTGGAAGATAGGTTAAGGTACTTGGTAGTCTTTAGCTTCATTCCTTATTTTCTTTCCCTGCCTTCTCACTGCCGGCATCCTTTGATCACCCAAGTACCAGAGGAAGTGATGAGATATTTGGTAAATTAGCCTGGTGTATCTCTTGCTTAATTTTGTTATCATTCTGCAGCACATACTTAAATCAGAGGTTAAATCTAAACAAGATGTGGGCTTGTGAAGAAATTTTTCTCTTTGGTGAGACAAGTGGGGAACTGATACTTGATTTTCACTTTGTGCTCTGTTGGTTGTGATCCATTTTTCAGAGTTTTCTGAACTATTTGGCATAAAATGTTTCTTGATATTGTTTGGGGTCAGTACAAGAGCCTGAATTTCATCTGCTCTGCTCTTCAGTTGTGTTTTGGTTCTGGCCTTTAGCCTCTTACAGTAGACTTTGGCCTGGCTGTAGGCCAGTCTTGTTTTCAAGCTTTTTCCACTTCTGTACCTCTGGAAAAGTTTCTGAGTGCATTGATCATTTGAATCTACTGAAACTTGGTGGTGTTGTTGGTTTTTAGTTTGTTTTTTTTAATTGCCTGGGTTGGTCTATGACCCACAGGTTGAAACCGGTTGTAAAAGATTAAGGAAATAGTCCTTCATGTTCACAGGACCCATATATTACTAACTTATTTACTGTATTTTCCTGTGATTGCAGAGAATTGCAATCCAATGGTCTTTCCAGCTTTGTCCCCCTTTCATGGAACATAAGTACAGAATTGTAGAAGGATTTGGGTTGGAAAAGACATTTGAGATTATTGAGTCCAGCCATAAAATGATAGTCTGCTCATTGTCATTAACTTCATGCTTATGTTTATTTTCCTTAAAATAATCTGTTAAATCTTTTTTTTTATTTTATTTTTTTTTGGGTACTGATGGTTTCTCTTATCATTAGCTGACTAAAAAGACTAGAAAAAATGACTGGTGTTCCTGATGTTCTTGAACAATAAGCCTTTATCTAGGAGCTGACAAGAAGAGGAACACCCCCCTCGAGTTTGCCAGTCTTATTTTCTGTAGGGAAATACAATGTGAAGGAGGAGAACCCTCTGTCTTTGGAGGTATAAACCCGAGAAATATAATATGAAGATAAGAATTCAGGATGTCTGACAACCATAAGCTCAGATATTGGCCTATTTGCCAAGCATGACTGTTCCACTGTCATAATACGGACTAGAATTCTTTAATAGCTGCACTAAAGTGCTTGTAAACTAGTGAATGATTATTTCATCTTCTGTTCATATCATTCATCAAAGCAGTCTGGGCTGACAAGGCCTGGAAAACTCAAGGGTTTGCTACTGTTAATGCAGTGTGCTACAGTGGGACCTCTCTTGTACAACAATGTTGCTGTGTACTTCTAATACCACAGTCTCTATCGTCACTGACTCACTGAATCATAGGAGCTGCGTGTTCCTCCCCATCTGCCTCATTTGAACTGATTGCAGCAAATTCCTTGGAAGTTCTTCCCTCTGTATCTTGCATGTGAACATTTGAAGTTGATTATATTTGTTGCCATTGATAGCAAAGAGTAGTTGTTCAATGCTTTTGTAAAAACTTAGACCATTTGCTTAAAATAGAAAATAGAAAGAATTAATTCTGCAGGTATTTTGATAAACTTAACTGTTTTCAGAAGTATAAATAAATCACTGTTTTTGATAATGTTTTACTGCTCTAATTCATTAAATGTATTAGATGCTTCCTCAGCTTTCTTCAGTTCATACATGTTTAGTCTGAGAACCACAGCTTACTTTCTTTCTGTTCACAGAGATTTGAAAGCATAACTTTATAACCATCAGTAATCATGTGAACCTTCGCCTGGCTTGACTCTGAACCATGTTAGAGCTTAGGTTTTAGACCACACATAACTTCATGGCAACTCTTTGTTTCTAAATAGTGCAAATCACTGTTACTTTTTACAAGCAGGCTCAGAATTTGTGCACAAAAGGGCTTTCCAGGCCCATTTGTGTTTAGACCTAGTCTGTGTCCAAGACAGTGTGGGTGCAGTGAGCATGAACCACGTCCAGTCATAGGGTTACTTCTGCCTTGTCTATAGCAGAGCTTGACTCAGTCACGGGAATCTCCTTTGGGATTAATTTCTTCTTTCTTTCCAGGTTAGTTTGGCTCTTCAGCCTCCGTGAGTGTGCATCTTATACAAGAGAACAACTCAACTGGTTTGTTACTTATGTTTATTGCAGTCATTCAGTCTTTCGCAGGTAATTCTGAAGTACACACTTGATCCTTCCACAGGCAGATCCTGCACACCTGTAATATGTTTGGAATTAAAGGCAGGATGGCCCAAGGGAATGGCAAAGGCAGATGTGGGACAAAGGACTGCAAGTGTAGCATCAGCTTTACTTCTAGCAATGAATTTCTCTGCTCTGTGAGGCTTGCCCGCATGGCCACTGCCCCATGAGAAAGGGTGGAATTTGGAAAAGGCAGCTGTTGCTGGGGGCAGGGTAGGAGCACTCCTAATATTTTCCATTTTCTTCCAACTGATATTGGGAATAATAGGATCTGCTCACTTGAGTGCACCACTGGGACTTCACCTTGGGTTTGTCCTTTTGTATTTATTTCCTGTGGCAGAAGCAGATGGCCTTGACCAGAATTCTTATGTCATCAGAATTCAATTCTACTTAAACTTTGGCTATGTGGGAATTGTGTATATAGTTCTGAAAGATGTAGGTAATGGGAAAATCATTCCAAAGAAAGAGCTGCACCGTGAACAAAGTCAAAACAATGCTAAGTGTTCCCAAAGTTACACCCCTTTAACTCAGACACAAGTGATCATCTCACAGGTGACTGTGCCCAGCTGTGCTGGCTGAAGACAACCAGGGCTCTGTCACTGGACTAACTGCTTCCAGCTAAGTCATAAACCTCAGCAGGCTTGACTGATCTGTAAAGACTTGAGTGGTTCGTTCTAAGAGAAAGAACTGCAGTCTGATATGTGTTTTTCAATATAGGCACAAAATAAAGACTGTAGTGGGGGAGGTTATTTGTTGAAAATTGCTCAGTCACCTCTACAAGAAATAGGCAATAAATCTGCTTGACTGTCTTCATTAAACCCCAAAACATCTGTTACAACACTTTTTATGGTAACTGAAGCAGGTATTAAGTCTGACTGTAAAAGTTATAGGTAACATAGCTTTAAAAATTTATTGCCTGTTTTACTAGTCATTGAGAAATAATTTCTGAAAGGAGACTTTAACGGATCTGATCTGTGAGAGATCAGAGATCTGGGGTTGAGAGTATCTAGGTCTTTCAAGGAGAGTCTGTTTGAAGATTTGATATCAGATGATTTTGCAAGCTCATAGCCAACTATTGCCAAGAAATGAGGAACAGCTAGGCAAGTATGGACAATGGGAGAAGGACAACAGAAAATTCCCTACAGGGGTCTCCCAGGCCCTAATGTTAGCCATGAAGATGAAGCTTGGTATCCCATCTTAAAAATATCTTTAAACTGTAACAAGAGAAAGACTCTGCTTACCCCAAATTGTCACACTTCATTTAATAATTCACTGTAGCTTCAGATGTGAATCTGGAAACAAATATGTCAGGAGATAGGGCAGAGCTGGAGCTGCTGTTACTAGGTAGTGCAAGTCATACAGAAGAGTTCTGAGCCTGCATTTTTAATGCACAAGAAGTCTTACATGTAGCACAGAACGTATTCCATAGTGGATTAGAGATCCATCATTAGTTTTTGAGCACTTTCAGTGGCAAAATGTAACAAAAGTTCTTTGAAAAGGCATGTAAGCAACCTTGCTCCTTTCTCAAACTTCTGAGAAAAATGTCAAACAGAAAATGCAAACAAAATTAACCCCCCTAACTGTTTATAAAAAAAATCATTCAATGAGGTTTGTGAAAGAGTGGTTGGAAAACTCCTTTATTTTGTCTTTGGTATTTTGAAAGCTGAATAGAGCGAAGTTTTTCTGTTACAGACTTCTTATTAAAAAAATTATTCCTGCCTCAGAATGCATACGTTTTGGTGACAGTGATGTTTTCTGTTACCTCTGCTTATTCTCCTAAGCAAAATCCAAGGAAGCCCTTGCTGTCAGTACCAATTCTTCTTGTGGTAAGGAATATTTTTGGTCTGAGAACTAGGTAGCTAATCAATCTTGGACAGAACCACTGCCTTTTCTTACCTTCTTTAATATATTTTGTTTCATATCATGAGAATATTTTAGAGAAACCCCTAAATTTCCAGAGAACTGTTAATTCTTTTAGTGTAATTGAATATCTGTCAACAAAGCCTTATTGTAATTTAGAAGACTTTGAAGTAAATGGAATGACTTTGACCCGAGAGCTTTGGTGGGCTTTGCCATCCCTGTTGTTGATGGTTGCTGGTGCCAGGGCTCACTGTGGCACACCTAGGGCTGTCCCAGTGCTGCTGATCTGCTTTCTGTGCAGGCACCCTGGCAGGGAGAAGGGAAAGGAGGCAGCAGAGGAGTGTGTGGCTGGATCTGCTGCCCACACAACTGGCCAGGGGCTGCTGAGCCTTGCACACAACCAACCATTGGCGATATCCGCTCTAACTCTGGGCCAGTCACAGAAGGAATCTCAACCTCACAAACTGTCTTTGGGACTCCTTGGTCTAATGAGAGAGCAGGATATGTTGGATTGCTCATGACTGATCATCTGGTCTCTTTGTCAAAACTTGTTACTGAAGTCTGTGTATGGGAGCAAAATTCCCTTTTAACTTCAGTGAGAAAGCCACTGAGGCAAAGCAAGTCCCGAAATCTGGAATTTGAACCAATCCACATACAGTTGTCCTGTATTTTTCCCACTTTTCATGTATATATGTGTGTGTGTATCTAAAATAACTGCTCCTATTAGGAAGATTATGTCCATATTTCCTATAAGATACATCTTGTTTTATGCCAAACCCAGTCATTACAGGAATGAAATCCTTGCAGTTAGGCTGATTGCAGCCCGCCCAGGACCTTGAACAGTAGTTTCTTGAGTACTCTGGTATCTCCCTTGCAGGCCCAGTCTCTGCCAGGCTGGTTTTTGGCGAGGTGACCCAGCCATCAGCTGCTGAGGCACAAGGTCCCTGCAGCTCTTGCTGCACTTAACCTTGTGTTTGCATTTGCACTGGAATTCTTCAGTCAGCTACCTACATGATCTTCTCAGTGTCCTCATTTCCCACAGAACACTGAACCCTCCACTTAGTATCTCCTTCCACTCTACTACAAGCTTTAACGCTACTTGAATCCCAGTAAGAAGTTCTGTGATGCCTAGCAATGTATGGCTGGTAACTTGCTGTAAACTACTGTAAACTTGCTGTAAAGCTCTTGATGATCTGGTGCAACTGAAAGAAGGCATATTTCCATTGTAAGTACTTTTTCTTCCCATTTGTTCAGCCAAATGCTTCAGAAATAGCCCTGGTAGTTGGGTTTACCTCTGCAAGCCTAGGTTTTTTGATACCAAGCAATTTCTGTTCAGAAATTACTAATTAGCTGGAGGCTCAGGACAAAACAAGGAGGTGTCAAATATGGTAAGCATCTCTAGGGAGGTTGCTGTGTACCTGCCCTGTGTGTTTGATTAGGGAACACTTCTAAAGCATGGGAAAGAGAGAAGCTATCATTCTTGCCTCTAATGGGAAGCCACAGAGATGGAGCTGTTAACTGCTCTAGAGACAGCACTGTGGATTTCCCTTTTGAAAGTGTCTTGAGAGATAATTTTCCTTCCCCAGATCCCTGGTGACATGAAGGGCTCAAAAGCATGTGTCTGAGTTACAGCCCCTCAAAGTCTTCTTATCCAGAGGAAATCTTCCCTGGAGTCTCCATAAAGATACTTGAAAAGAAAAGATCACTGCTTGCACAGGGCCATAAGATCTCATAAAAAGGAAAAGCTTTGCACAGTGGAGGATTTTTCTTTTTTTCACATACCCCCTAATGACTGAAATCAGTAAAAAAAACCCCAACTATAGCCTGTCACACAGCAATGGAGAGGACTTGTGTTAGACAAAGTTTTTAGCTTTATATAAACCTTCTTTGTGTTTTGTATAATAGCTGTGTGTCACTGTGAAGGACTCTAAAATGGCTTTCATCAAGAGGGATTTACATGAACACTGAAAGACAAGGTGATACTAGTACTGACTTGTTTCACATGTAGTCTTTGTCATTTTAGCAATGTCAAAATTTCTTACAGCCTACATGTTTCAAAAAGGCAGTTAGGTACATGTAAAAGGCTCTTCAGGATGTTTGTAAGTTTCAGGGTTGTAAATCAGAGTTTTAAAGTCTCAGTCTTTATCTGAAAAAATATTCAGTCACTTTCCAGTAAACCTGTATTTTCTTAAACAGAAATATTTTAGCCATTCTAGACAATTTTATTGCCTGTCACTGTATAGATTCTGATATGGTTGCTCTGAAATAATATAATCTTTCTGCTCTACCTACTTGTAACAAGCATTGTTAGATTAGAATATTCAGCACACTCCTAAGTGTTTTATTCCAAGAGATCTTGCCTTGAAGTGCTTTTCTCTTCCCCATATGTATTAGGCTAAAAGGTCAGGAAACAGAGTTGCAGTGTGTGACACAAGGGATGTGTGTTCATATGGTGGGGTCAGGGTTGGCTGCCGCACCACTTGCGAGTCTCTGAAATTGCTGTTTTTGTTGCCTTTTGATGGCTTTGCACCAAAAGTTTACTAAGCATAGATGTCCCTTCTCTACTGGTATCAGGCTTTGAAGCTGAAAGAGAAGTTAATAGCATAGTTTGTGATAAAACTGTCAAGGTTCAGTCAAAACTGCAACCACCTGTTTGCATAGTGGTACCTGATATGAGAATATTTTCTTCTTTGTCTGCAGTTTTCTGCAGAGCAACCAGTAATACTTAATTTGTTGGTTAATCACAAAAAATAGCAGGACATCTGTTCATATGGATCACTTTTATTTAAAATAGCTCTTGGCTTTCCTAGTAATCATCCTTCTTCTTACCATTATGTTTTTCTGGCTTTTCTTCAGTTACCAGGGATCAGCTACAGGCCTTTCTTTGGTAAACTTACAAAATTATCTAGGTGGCAGGCTCTTGCATGGAAGGAATTGCTATGATATTGATAAAAGGCTGTGATTTTGAATGTTTTGAGAGTGGCAGTATCCTGTAATTTGATGAAAACTCCCATGCCAAGTCCATCAAGCCTTTCAGTTCTTTCCTATGACCTTTCCTAGTCCTTGTTCTTGTCCCTTTGGTTTACATTTGTCCTCAGAGAGCTATGCCAAAGTAGAGTTTGGCTTTGGTATCTGCCTGTAATTTTCTAAAGGAAAATAAATGACTGCACCATTTCTGTTTACCTTTTAAACTGATCTTCATTTGCTATATATCTTTGATAGCTGCCAGAATGCATTTCCAGCTTCCTCGAAGGTTGAGTTTATCTCCCATCAGATCTCATTATGTTCTGCAGCTTTACTGCCCTAGGAAGCAAGTATATGTATTTCTTCATCATGTTACTGGCTTTTTTTTGCTCCTTTACAAACATAATCTCTTCTATATTTTTGTCCATTTATGAATGTGTGAGTAACAGAAGTTTTACAAAACACTTGCTTTGTATTCTGTAAATCATTGCACCACAAACAAATTCCCTTTTTGGCTGTATTGACATCTCTTTGGCCCCTCTTAGTCTTATTATTACACATTCCTGCATCATGAAGTGCTTTCTTTAGGCTCATCTCTTTCCTTCTCTACCATTCCAGACTTCCCTGATGTTATTTCTCATCTATCCCTTTCTCTTTTTCTTGTCTGCCTTTACTTTTGGACCTCCAGTCTCTTCTATTTCTCCTACCAGGACAGCCAACAGTCATCAGATGTTTGTGATGTAGGATGTCTGTTGCCTTAGTACTTTCTGAAAGCTTATGTGAGAAGTAAAAGAACACAAACCCTCACATTGCTTAGTAATGAGAGGAGTCAATGTGCATGGGATCCTTGCAACAGAAAAAAATCCTTGTGTTCTTCACTCAGAGGAAATCTGAGGACTTCACCAGGAGGAAGACACATCCTCCACATGTTTGCATTTCCTTTGTATCCATGTTCCTCCGAGGCTGGATGCACATAAATGTGCTTATGTGGCAAGTCAAAGCAGGAGCCATAGAAACTGCCTCAGACCACCCAGATCTCAAAATTACTGCATGTGCATCTTTATTACAGCAATCATGCTTTCAGATTTTATATACTTTATCCACATTTTCTCTCTCTCCATCTAGGCTGTATTTCCTATTTAAAGTGAAAGAACTGATGCATCTCCTCTTTAAGATATTTTTTCCCCCACTTGTGCATCAGCTCATCTGTAACTCTAAAGGATACACTTCAAATGAGTGCTGAATTCTTACATTGTTTGCAGCAACAAGCACTACAGTCATAAAAACACTTCCATCATGGGCTCTAGCTTGGCTCTTGCCTCCCACTGGGCATCCCTTTCATTTCCACTGTTCGTCTTTAAACAGCATATATTATGTGTGGACACAATGGAGAGACAGGCTCTTCAGAAATGTATGCAATAATAATCACCCTTTCTGCAGAGTGGTGAGTACCTTGGGATCTGTTCTTATGTAGCAAAATAGAGACATTTCAAATGGACTTTATTTTAGAGAAGTAAGGTAAGGCAGCACCCAGGCAGTGAGGGAAGCATTTAATATTAACTTGGCTGTGTGAATTTCATGGGTAAACATGAAATGCTCAATTTTTCTCCTGGATCATGGTGACACTCTACGATGTTGAATTAGAAAGAATGATGAATGTTAGTTTTTACCTTGGGTCTACAGTGGTGAGTGTCAAACCAACAGAGTGTCAGTCTCCAGTTTGCTAATGAATGTGGCACTTGAGCTGGGTAGAGAAAGATGGACTTTTGGGTCTTCCTGATGTGAGGTTCCCTTTCTTAGTGGGGGGGGGAGGTTTCATGCACAATTTTCAGTACATTTATCAGTAAGTGAAAGGAACTTCTGTTGTTGGGAAAGGAAGAAAGCTTTAGTTTACTTTTTGTTTGCTACCTTTCTCATGGTTATTTTGTTAAGTAGGATCGGTTTCCTTAGATGGAGGCCAAAGCAGGCACAAATGCTCAGTTCTTAACTGTGGACTTGGTACACAATTGTGTGTTGATGAATTAACTCAGCAGTTTGGACATTCACAGTAGCTGTGGTTCAACCTACCTAACCCAGATGCTTTGCTTCTCTGCATGTGTGTGGTAAGTGTCAAGCTTTATGTACTCCAGTGGCTTCAAGACAGCTGATCTGGAGCCTTTTTAGTCAAAACCCATATTTGAAGGCCTTGTGCATCTGCAGACTAATGTTTTTAGTTTAGTTGAGGCTCTAGAGTGAGTTTGTCACCGTTAAATGAGGGTTGTTTGCAAGGTCTGAAAAATAACAACTCCAGATCCATGCAGCCATTGTGCATTATGTGAAATTTATTCTGTTTCCCAGTTTTCTCAAGATTTGTGTTGTTTCTGCAGGGAACAGCTTATAGAATCCAATAGATATGAAAGATCTGTGGAAAATTAAAGTTACTGGGAAAGCATTTTTTCCCCTCTTCCTTTGGTTTGATTCTCCCTAATTTTATATATTTGATGGAAAAATGTGTACCACATTGTCATTACTGTAAAATAATTCCTGCTGCTAAGCAGTGCAAGTTTTATGTGATCCAGTCAGTGTTGGGAGCATCATGAGCTGTATCACACTGTCCCTGAGCGTGCTTCTTTGTATGTCTGTCTTGTTTGGGTTTGTTTTATAGGCTTTCAGTGTCTTCTGTTTCTAGTGTTTGTATTTAAAAAAAAAAAAAATAAAATTCTTATGCCTTTTTATGAAGACATAAATATGAGACAGGGATATAATGAAAGTTTGTTTTCAAATACTTTTACTAGGCAGTGATCTCTATACTTTTTAATAATTTAACTGAAATTTAGGATTTTTGAAATAATATAAAAGAAATCTTCATGACAAGTAGTAGTAAGAGGGGTAGTCAAGTAGGCATCTCCCTTAATTCAGGCTATTCTGTTGAGTACCTCCTTTAGGTTTCCATCAGAGGGTCAGATTGGGTTGGAGATTTGGGTATTGGAGACCAAAACACAGTGGCGGCTTCTGACTTTATAACTTTTGGAAATATGGGCCTTACATGTGCTTTCACTGTTTTTGTTTTGTAGGGTATGTAAAAGATCCAAAGTCTTGAACTTATCTACTAAATTTAATTTTCTTCCATTGTTATAATTAGAAATATGGAAATGCATACGAATTTCACATAATGTACAGGGATATCAAAAACCATCTTGAGCTATTGACGTGAACTCTTAGTTAGATACTGGCAGATTTTACACTTGCCAAACGCTGGGGTTTTGGGGTGGGAGGAGAAAATAGATAAATTTAGAGTGAAATGCAAGAAATTTTTCACAGAAAGAAATGGAATTAAAAATGTATTGCTACACTTCTGGCAGTGTCTTCACATAAAATATTTTGACTTTTTGCTTTTGGAAACGATGTAGTTCAGGGATGAACCCTAACAGTTGTTTATGTAAAACTGTTGTTGGGAAGTTTTTATATCTTTGCCAACTTTCCCATATCTCCAGCTATAACCAAGCATTCTATCCCAGTTTTTGGCTTGAAGAGTTCTCTAAACTAAAAGGAGATATTGTTGAAAAAAATAAAAATGTCAAATATAATTTGACACTTGCATTAAATATGTAGTATTTTAAGAAAAAAATGCTTTAAAGAAACATTCCCATTTTTCCCCAGTATTTTGTTCATGTAGTGGATTTTAATTTTTTTTTCAATTTTTTGCTAAGCCTAACTCTAGTTATAATTCTAGGAGCTGTAACTGGTAAATAATCACAGGTAAATGAAATATCTCTGCATATTTCTGTACGTGCAGACAGCCTGGCATTCTGATATTCCCTTCAGGGAGGGAATACGTTGTGAGAAATCGAGTCTGCAAATTATCTGTCATAAAAATGCTTTATTTCTGGCAAAGCTACAAATGGGGTGTCTGTGTTGATGCATGCCTATAGTGTCATTAACCATGTTCCTTAATAACTATTAATTAGCTTCACTGGAGCTCTGGTAGTCCAGATTAATTACAGTGGGAGGGCCAAGGAGAGCTAAAAAGCTCCTTTATTTCACTGCTGCTGAGAGTTGAGTGCATTTATGGAGTGGAGGCTGCCTTTGGTCATTCTGTAACTCTTTTAGTAATGTTAGTTTCCTCAGTCCATTTTACCTGTCAGGCATGAAATAGCAGCTATTAACAGTATCCAAATAATGACTGGGAAGAAGGGCACGCTCCTCTTCCTTTGCATACCAGTATGCAGCTTCCAGGACTGCACACAGATACAGTGCAGATATTGTTATGAGAATTTCCTTCATCTCTGTATTTTCACATCCAGTACCCTTCGTTGCAAACCTTGTAAACAAAATAAGGACAGAAAAGCAACGTGCTATTGGTGAATGCTGCAGTGAACACAAAACAGGAATTGTAACGGGGCAAGTGAGAGGAATCTCTTCACAAATTTGGTTTTCCCATGAATCATACAGGAGCTCCCATTACACATCGATCTGCTCAAGGGTGACTGTTTTAGTATATTCTGGGGTGGAATCCTCTTTATCAGTTTTAAGAACTAGAAACTTGAGAGTTTTTTTGTAGTTCTTCAATAACAATCACAGGATCAGTTCTGTTGACCCAACCCAATGAAATACACCAGATGGATTAGCCATAATTACTGTTCATATGCAGCTTTGCTTGCGAAATTTCAGTATTTTCTCAACCTTTGTCTATTTCCAGTTATTATCAAACAGTTTCTCCATAAGGAATTAGCCATGTTGAAAGTTAAGTCATATTTTAAAGTTAATGCTGAAGAGCAGTTGTTTTTCTCATTATTTTATCCCTTTCTGAATGGGTATTTCTGCTTTATTCTCTGAATTCCTCCTAGCAGTAGTAGTAGAGAAGGCTTGCCTGTTGTTGTGCAGTCACTGATGTCTACAATATAAACAGTGTGAGTAGCTTGAAGAGGATATTGCAGCACCTCACAGGAGAGAAAAACTTGCCTGTAACCCCTTACTTGTCTACTGTGTTTTCATTTTTTTGATTCTTTTATTGCAGTTGGACTTTGGATAAAATACAATTTTGGCTCTTTTGCTTCTTGTCCCTGTGAACCTCTTGCATCCTTACACTGAACAAGCATTTCCATGACCATTGGCTCTTCATCAGACATTCCATTGTTGATACACTGATGTGTTTTAAACAGACATTTACTGTTTAAGTACAGACAGTAATTACTGTATGCTTTCTTAATTCTAGTTCTGTTTTTCTCTGATTTGTCAAGAACACAAAGGTCATAGCTTCTTTTATTAATTTTGCAATGTTAGAGTTCTTGTACTATTTTTAATACTAAATTCCACATCAGCATTCACTTTATTGGAAATGTATTCCAAAGCCTAATGGTCTGTGTTGCTTATAGGTTTTGGGTTTTGGATTTGGTGTTTGGTTGGCTTTTTTTTAAAAGGTAAGGGATAGAGCAGAACTGTTTGATATGGTTGTCTTGTAATTTATGCAGTAGTAGTAGAACTCAGTTACTAAAACAAGCTTAAAATTGGCGGGTACATTGGTTTAGATAAACAAAGAAGTTACCATTTAATCTTGAGCTACTGTAGGTAGGTAGGAAGGAAGGAAACACTGTCTCATTCAGGTTGTTTTCTAATTAGGAGAGAGGATGGTAGGACCTGGTGAGAATTCTGCAGTTCTCACTTTATAATGTAAAACTTAGGCTTCAACCTTCATTTGTATGTGACTTACTCTTTGTGGACTTCAGTGTTACAAAATAGAATAGTCTTTGACAGTTTGCTTTTATTATAATAAATTTGTTCTTGCTTTTAAGTTTTTATTTATTTTTTTCTTGGTACCTGAAAGAGCCATTCTTTTAATGTCAAACTAAATATGTGGTAAATGCAGGGTTGGTCCAGTCTTCCAGCTGAATTTTGTAAACCAGTAAGGAGCAAATGGTCTTTGTTGTGACTGCACCCTCTCTGTCTGTGTGAACCTGAACCCAACTTAAAATTGCTCTTACTTCTGAATAGTTACTCTTTGTGATTTAAAAGCCAGCATTGAAAACAGCATTTTTTTGTGAAAAAAAATATAAAGATATGTGTTTATCTGTATATTCACAGTGCCTTGTGCTTGTGTGAAGTTAAATAAAGCAAAAAGGAAAACTTGGACTTCAATTTTCCATTATTTACAAGGAAGAGATATCACAGTGTCTTAGTAGGAGATTGTCTTTACTCTGAAGATTCAGAGCCATTCCACTGTACCTTTTAGCTCAGACAGGATAAGACCTACTTTGTTCTCATTAGATTTAAAATCCCAGAGTTACTTTCAGCACAGATTGCTTAATGGAGTGAAATTATGCCGACATTAGATAATAGTTGAGTTTTACAAAATTGAAGATGTGAATATGACCAAACTTGAATACATATCACTTAGAGCCTTTTAAATTATCTATTAACTCTTGGCTTCAGTAACATAAAACGGATATTAAAATGCAGTTTAGTGATTAATCCTTGAACTTTTCCATATTCTTATACAAGGTTTTTTAGTGAAGTTGCAGTCCTAATTCTTTGTACAAAAACATTGTACATCTGTTGCTCAGAGTAGGCATGATATTGAAGTACCAAACAGATAAATTTCCCCAGCCTTCTAATAGACATTTAAATGTTTTTGTTCATGAAGTGTGGGTATTATTTACCACCTTGTTTTATGAGGTATTCCTTAATGAAATGCTATTTCATTAAATACTGATAGACAATTGGGAACTGAAAAGGGAAACTCAGTCTTGGATGTGTTTTCTAACTACAATGAAATTTTAGAGGACTGTTTTCTACATGCAGGTTTGTGGTCCTGAGCCTGTGTCTCTGTCACTATTTTTACTGTGGCAGGTCAGCATTAAAAAGGAGAAAGAGACAAAGGTGAAAATTCTCTTCTGCCATGGCAATACAATTTTGTGGTGGCCTTGTTTTGTTCTGTGTGTTATTCTGTGCAACTGTTATGAAGGCAGGTACTTTATAGTATGCTAATACGGAAGAAATGTAGATTTTGCTCCAGTAGCACATACTGTCTCTAGGATGTCATTTAATCCCAACTGTTCCCAGTCTGTAATTCAGTTGTAGCCATGACTGGTGCAGAAAAAGCTACTTGGCATACTGTGGTCTTAACGGGCAGCAAAAATATACGGCCAATTGAAAGAACAGCTTGCAGATGTATTGCTGTAAGAAAACAGAATTGCTTCATGGCAGAAAAAAAGCAGAAAAAATATATGTCTATTTGGGTTGTGCTTCAGCGTGGTGCATGAAACCGTGTTACTTTGTCACTTGGAGGCTGATTCTCAGTGAGAGAACAGATGAAATTCAATATGTGCTGGCTTTTAACCAAATTTTAAAATATGATAGGAGGTTGTAATTTTAACATTTCATTATACTTAATGTTGGAGGAAAACTGAGTCTTTGTACTCTTGCTGGTTCACTGAGGCATGTTGTGTAGCTGAACATGAGGTGTGACAGTGACATCTACAGAGGTTTTATGGTCCTCAAAGCCATGTGTAACCCAATGCTTAACACTGGTGGTGAGGTAATGGCTTTTATTTGTGGTGATGGACTTGATATAGATTTTCTTATTCTAGGATATGAGTCTTTTATCTGATCTAGGGTACTACTGCAAGATACAGTGTGGAATTTGTGATGAGTTTCATTAACAACCTGCTATCTACTTTTAGGTTTAGGGTTGCTTATATGTTATAAGACCACTGACAGGACACCTGGGTTTAGTGCTTCTGTAAATCTGTGCAAGCCCACAGGTATCATTTCACAAACAGGTTCCTTTACACTGGGATCATTTGTGCTGTGTTCAAACATAACATGTTCTTGCTGAACCTAAGTGGTATTCAAAGTGTTTTTTTTTTTCACCAAAATTATATGGGTGTAGGGATTTTGAAAATGGGAAACAACATTCTGGGATCTTTCTCATTTTGCATTCTTTGTGTTAAATATTTGTCATCTTCCTTGAATTATTTGCACTGTTGAAAATTTTTGTCACAACCTGAAGGAAGCAGCCAGATAAGATGTGAGAGTTGCCAGCACTGTTTGGATTCTTGGAGGTCTGTGGTATTACCCTTTTAAGACATGTCATAGGCCAAACTGTTTTGTCTGCCCTGTGACTGTTTGTCTGTTTAGATATGTCCACATCACACTGCAGAATGCAATATCTGAAGAATATTTAACCTTTGTTCTTTCATACTGTTCATAAGAGTAAGTCTGCTGGAAGATCTCACATCAGTATAATGAAAGGCTTTATGACTGTAGTTCTACTGTGATTATTTTATAAAAATGGAATTATAAGCCTCTAAGTTGTACTGAATTCCCTTGTTAACAGCCCCCATATAGTAGAAAGCTTATTTCCTAAGGGAAAAACTAATACAAATGGTATTGTAATGCGCCATTAACAAGAAGGTGAGAGTTTTACTTGTACTATTAGTTTCAGGTTAAAAATCATGGAGAGCAAAATATTTCATGTGCACTTGACTATAATTAACCCCTTATGCCTTTCCCCAGTAGTCATGTCATTTAACAAAGCTTCATTTGCAGCGGCTCAGTAACACAGCATGTGCTCCTACACATGCAAAGATCACTTCAGTGACTCCCTTCTGCTAAAGGTTGCTCATACTGCAGGGTAACTTGCAGAATTAATTAGTCCCTCTCTGAGTTTCTTACTGCTGTTGCAAATTTTAAACACTAGACAGTAGACAATTCTGCATTCCCAGAGTCTGTGACTACCTTGCTCTTTTAATTCTGTTTTTATGTTAATTGCTAGTTGCTTGGTTTGATCGCTGTAACATGGGCACATACAGGAAAGTAAATGCTGTTTTTCAGGAGAAAAGAGAATGCAGGTAAAATTGGACGATTCTGAGCATTAACCATGTTGCAGTTGGTGTAGAGTTGGTGCCCTGCTTATATCTTACATCCGTAGCACTTGGCTATATTATCACACTGTCCTGTAGTCGTCTAAAGCTGAGAAGAAGGGAATGCCCCTTTGTTCCCAATGGGCTACATAAAAGTAACCCTGCAAGGTGGTTCTGGCAACACCAAGGTGTAAAAGAGTTTGCCGAGTTCCACTGGCTGGGGTTTTTTGATGATGTAGAACAAAGATCCAGGCAGGATCTGACATGTCATTGACTTGTTCTGTTAGCCAGAAGAGCCTGACTATTATAGAGAAAGGGAGAAGAAAAGTACATGACTCAGCACCCTGCAGGTTATGTTGCTGGAAGTGAAATTGCTTGAATCATCTTTTAACTGCAGATCAGTTGTTCAGCTCAAGTGATGCCTATCTGTCTGGTGTCTGTTCAGTATTATCAAGTGTGTTTTAAGTGTATTGTCATATGCAGTGGTAAAATACTTCCTGAATATTCCATTTGCATGTTTTCCTTGCATGCAGGTACCATCCTGTAGGTTAGATACATAAATTATTTTTATTTTATGATTGGTATTTGCTGTAAATTTGTACATCCATATTTGTTGATTGGATCTGTAGTAGAGATTGATTAATGATACAGTAGACTACAAGAGCAACACAGAAACCACAATGATGTTCTGAGATAAGTATGTCTATTTTTTCCAGTGTTGCATTTTACATTTGCATTTACACTGGAAACTGAAACTATTTCTGCATGGTTGAATTAAAAAAAGTAAGGAAGGAACAGATTACAGTAAGAATACTTAAAATTACTTCTATTTCAGATTTTTAAAATTAATTCTGTTTAAGAAACTGTATGCAGCATGAGAACTAGTTTCATCCACATGTAGTTTTTTCCTATTGATTTTTATATTAGTTCAGAGAGAACTTTGGTCAGCTCTTAAATTACAGGAAATTGCCAAAATAAACAACTATTCACAAATTGGAGGATAACTGAGAGAGCTGGTAAAGTGTATCTGTACACTGGAACTGTATTCTCTTGTTAGCGGTGCAGATTCACCTGGTCAGCAAGGTCCAGACAAAAAAGTCTGAAACTATGTTGTGACTGCTTTGTCCTAAATGAGATACTAACCCTCCCTTCTGCAGCAGCAGTAGTATGACAAACCTGTGTGGGATATGCCAAGACTTGCAATCTTTGTTCAGTCTAAAAGATTAAATCTTGTGTGGGGAATGGTGTACTTTATTTGAGGAGCAATTACTTCAGCTTCTGCCATCTACTTTAGTCAAAAGGAATAATTGATTCCTTTTCTCTTGGTGTGAATCTTGCTATTCAGAATGACATTTTCAAAATTTTCATAATGCAAATTCTGTATTTCTTCATCGTAAAGCTGAAAGGATAACTGTACCTCAGCTGTCTAAGAAAGGTCACAGAGAGTTGATCACATATTTCTTTTGCTCTCTCTTCCCCAGTCATTTTACAAACCCATATCCTGCCCAGCAGGTGCCCTTGCTGCAGTGAGAGGCAGGACTTTAGACATACTGCAGAATTCAGACTTTCAGTCATCTCCACACTGATGGGTGATTACATCCCATAAACACTGAAGACCTGTAAACACTATGCACCAAGGACTTACTCAGGCCTTGTATGTGAAAAATTTAATGTCTTGCCTGTGCAGTATTTATTCATGAGAACAGATTTGCTTTTTAAAAAACAATTGCTAATGCTGTTTGACCTCTGAATTGGAATAAACATTTAAAAGTGCATAAAAAATCAGGGCAAAAGCAACTTGTGAAATAGAATTCTTTCTGTATGTATAGAAATAGTGGTTGATGATGTAAGAAGATAGTGATATGAGATGGGTATTCCTTCTTTTGCTGGTGATGTGTCCTTGTGCATTGCGTAGCTGTATTTTTATTGTGTTCTTGCTCCTGTTTTACTTTAAGAAAAATGATGTCACCTTTCTCCAGTTCTATGAAAAGAATTAGGCAGGTGCTGTTAGAATAAATTTTAAAGACAGAGACTATAAAATTAAAATTAGAATTAATACCTTGCCAGCTTTTGCTGGAAAGGAGTGATGAAAATATAATTTTCTCTCCATGGTCACTTCAAATATGGAGGAGTTTGTAACAAAAAAACCCCAAATTGCTGTTAAATTCAAATTAACATTTCTGCACAGTTTCAGTGACACAAAGGCTTTTTAAAAGTTATTGAAGATCGATTTACCTTCAGAAGGGTACATAATGTGCATCACAACATCAGTAGAAAGCCATAAATTCTACTGTGTAGTCAAAACTACTGACTTTGCTGAAGTGTGTTGAGCAATTTGAAGAAAACAAGCTTTTCTTGCAAAATAAAGGATATCTATCTTATCAGGTGATTTCCTTCTAAATTTACCTGGAAATCTACAATGCCAGTTTCTGTCTGCCCTCTGTTGACACAGCAGGTTAAGAAGGTTCTAACCCTGTCCATGGGCAAACTTCAGTGGGAATTAAAATATTTTCATTAAGATCTGAAAGATTACATCAGGGAAATGCCTCTGTTTATCAGAAATCAAATAGACTACAACAGTATTTTGCAAGATAAGATTTAGGGCGTAATTTATTCAGATGATGAAAGCATGAAACTGAAGGATTAGTTTGGTCACCCTCCAAGATCCACAAGTACGTTGGAAGAATCCAAGAAGTGTGGTATGTTCATGAAACATGCAACAGGATTTTTGTACTCTTTGGCTAACGAGTGTGACAGGTGCAGTATGTTCTAATTGCTCAGAATTACAGTGTTTGAGTTTCTCTTTCTTGTTTTATTACTATCAGATGCCAAGCCTCTAAATGCATTCACACTTCTAGTGATAATAAAACATGAAATTGTCAGTGTTTGTTTTTTACGTGTATCCACGCGTGTGAATGTGGATATGTAGTACGTGCATCATATTAGCTTTGACTGCAGTGTAAGTTCAGAACTGCCAAGTACTATCTTTTGATTGAGAATTGGCTGCATTGTGCAATGTAACAGCATTGCATATGTGCAAAACGTTATTTTTGCTGACTTCATGTTTACTGTGGAAGTTTGAAACATTTATTCCTTTCCCTTTCTTTTCCAACTTTTTTTTTTTTTTTAATAATCTAAAATTGGATCGTTGCAGAGCTTATTTTAGGTTTTACAGATACTGAAACATGAAGTACATTTAAGTAACTGATCCAGCTTTAATTTCTGCTAAGCTAATAGTTTTTTCATCAGTCCTGTCCATTTTCCTCTGAACAGAGGGGTATCTGGATTACAGAGGAATTATCAAGCACTGTTATAAAAAGTGGGAAGGGCTGCCTGTGACAACATTAGGTGCTCGAAGGAAAAGCAGAGAGTGTTTTACTGACATCTGATTGTTCAGTTACAATAATAGCTTTCATGTCTGCAGCAGTACAGTGCCAAGTCTTGTAGAACATACTCATTGAAAGTGTTTATCTGATAGATGAAATAAAGTCTCAGAATCCATACTCCATAAGGCTGGATTTCATTAAATTGCAGTTTTTTCAAGAATAAATTTTATTCTTGAATATTTATTCTTTATTTGCTTTATGCTTTGGAGAGGCTGAAAACAAGAAAAAAAAAAATCTGGTAAGATTGCCAGTGTTCACTGACATGGGGGTTGAGTGAGTCCCTCCAAATGAACTCAAAGTTCTTTGGAACAGCATGTTGTTAATGATCAAAACTATATAAGATTAGGCCTGCAAAAGATTGGCTTTATGTAATAAAAAGGTGTCAAGCCACTTAGCTGGAGCCAAGAGAATTAAATTAATGAAAGACAGTGAAATCAGGTCTCTAGTGAGTATGGGCATGCACTGATCAATACAACGCGTTAGCAAGCGCTGGGGAGGGATCTGTTTGGAATGCTAATGGCGAGCAGCCCACTGGAAACAAACACCAGCAGCTGGGGAGCTGCTCCTGTGTCCTCATGTGCCCCGTGCAGCCCAGGGCCACCGAGCCAAGAGGACTGGCTGAGCCTCTTCTGGCTGCTGCTGCACTGCGTGCAGGGAATGGCACAGAGGTGGTGATGAGAAGTGGGTTGTTGGCTCCGAGTTCATGGTTTCAGTAAGGCCCTTTTCCAAGTGGGGAATGCCTTTGTCTAAATGAGACATGGAGAATATTATCTGTATGGTTTCAGCCAGATGTAAGGGGCAATTGCCTTGAGTGGTCAGCAATTGCTGCCAGCCCAAGGAACTTTCATTTGGATTTACATAGTTTCACATTTAACTTGTAAAATCTTTCAGGTACAATTTACTAAAAAATAAAACATTATCTGAAGCCTTATAGCTTCATAGTGCCATAGGGAAATATGTGTGACAGTTGAATTTTGCAGCTCAAGATTTTTTCCTGTTTTCAGACTGTGAAGTAGAATCTGATTATTAAACTGCTTATGCAAAATGCTGCTGCAACTGAGCAGTCCCTTGCAGTGACAATTGTGAAAGGATTTCCCAGTTTGTGAAGAGAATCAGAACTCTGGAAAGGGTCATGGAGTAAACTAAGGGAATGATCTTTTAGAAAGTTCATGAATTAAAAAAGACTGTCATAGTTATATGTCTTGCACCAAGTTTGTCAGCCATATTACAGAAGTCTAAAATTAGAGAAAGCAATGTTAATAGTGAAAGTTATAGACAGCAAGAGTTAGATCATATTTTTACTGTCTATGTGGGAAAAAAAGGCTTTGAAGCTTCAGTGTCATCACAAAACATTAATGCAAATTAGCTGTTCAATTATATTGACTGTAAGTAAATTAATAAATAAGATGACAATGGAAGTGACAATACACCTGAAAGTTCCAGCGGAGATAAGTAGAAGGAAGATTTTTTATTTGTGGAGTTTTTTTGGTGTTGGAGTAACCGGTAGGTTATTTTTTATTTTTGCTCAAGGTAGGTTGGGAGGGGGAGCAAGATTTTTTTGTCTGGGCGGTGACAGCTCTGGTTCGTAAAGAGCCTGAGGTTCACATTGGAGCTTTTCAGTTCAATTGTTCTGAAAAATATGAATAAAAGAATTATCTTCACTGTATTTTTATTGCTTTTGTAGCAAGAGATGAGTACAATAGTCTCTCTCACTTTTAGATCAGTCATCTGTACAGAATGCTGCGTGTTTTAAATTGTTCAAGTTCAGGAATGTTGGTACTTGTTCCCTAAATATTTCAGCGTTTTTCATTTTGTACTTTCATGTGAAGCTGCTTTTAAAGAACTTGCCAGTGTCTTTGCAGGGAGCAATAATAAAAATAATAGTGAAGAATTACAAGAAGTATCATTCAAATGCAGGTCTAGGAGGCAGAAACTTGTGGCATTTAATATCAGTACTAAAGCTAATCCTTCTATGGCATTTGCTTCTCCTAGGATTCTCCTAATTTTATTAATACAAGAATTATTTTTATTGTTAACACTCAGGCAGCAATCCTTAGGTTTTAGCAGTTAATCCTTGTGCCTCACTGGAGCCATTTGACAGGGAGGGTGTTAATTTTCTTCACTCAATCAAGAACATGCTGTGATTGCTGGGGCTTGGATTTGGGAAAAATCCTGAAGCCTTTGGTCCATTGTGCTTACAATTTGAGCTATACATGTACACACACTTCATGTATCCATGTGCATGTGTTTTGGTAAGGATTATCTGGGAGCAGAATGGAAAAGACTAAATCCAACTTTCTTTGATGTCAATGTCAGTCAACCAAATGCTAAACAAGTTCAAGTATCCAACAAGTGTCTTCAAGAAATAGTTATCAATAGTAATCAACAAAGGGTTATCCCGGATTTATTATTTTAAAACTATCTGTGAGGTTCAACGACCAATTGGTTCAAGAGACCGATTGCCTTTATCAGACTATTCCTTAGGAATGGACTGTAGAGATAAATGCTGTTAATTAAATACAAATCCTTTTCTGCATTGTTCAGAAACAGCCTTGCCACTGGTCCCTCTCCTAATCTTGTTATAACAGTCCCCTGATAGGTCTCATTGGATTGTCTTGTTAGCTGATACAGAGTATTTTTTACAGCAGAACAGACATAAAAGTTAATGAATTATAATGTGTCTCAAACACTAATGTTTTCTCTTATTTATTCACTTTTGTTCACTGCCGTCATCTACTTCCTTTTGTTCTGTTGCCCAAACAAAAGCCATGTGTGAAAACAGTAATTTATTTACTTTGATTAGTTTTTATTTAATCTGTCATGGTTTATTGGATTTAATTACTTTTAAATCATTAACTTAAACTGAATGACGTGATGGGGAGAGAAAAGCCCTGAGTGTCTTGTACAGTGGGAATGGGACATGCCATGAGCTAGTTCCCGGTTCGCTTTGATGGAGAATACCATCTATTTTGTCAGGAGAATTTATGGAAACACTGTCGCCTTTAATCACATGTGTGGCATCTTCTCAGTTTCTCTCTGTGACTTTCTCAGAGTCAGCTGCAGAGCAGACTTGGTTACTTAAGAGACTCAGAAGACAAAAGCCTCCATTTATAAAAAAAGAACACTTGTATAAAGTAATTCCACTATTTGAAATTGTCCATGATTGTGCTAATTGAGTTCACTAGATGGCCCATGGCAGGTGAGTTTAAGTAAGAGCATGATTGGTATGGTAGTCTTGTTAACAAAGAATCGCTAACTATCAATAAGTCAATTAATTGCTCTGGTACCTATCAAACTTTTTTGTTGCTGAGCTGTTGCTTAGATAGTGATATTGGTGTGTGATGTTTCTTTAAAAATTTCTGGCTGGCCTCTGAGACTTTAAATTAGCACACAAGATGAGGTGCAAAATTGTTGTAATTGAAGCCTTACTGCAAATGTTCACCTTCACTTTTTGTGTAGGACATCTGGTATATTGTCTGCTTAACTGGAGACCAAGAGTTTTTTTGATTTTTCAGAATGATTCCAGCACCCTTCAGAAGATAAGGACCTCACATTTTCCTGTTTTTCAGAAATCACACTACAGAGGTACCTGCCACTGCTGAGCTCTTTTCTGTCTGGTACTCACTCTTTTCTTTTCCTTCCTCCAAGGTATCCTCTTGCTTTTGAGCCTTGGATAAAAATTCTGCAGAGTCAGAGTCTGGGGATTTTCCTTTCTTCTTAGAAATCTTTTGATGAAATGAATGTATCCTAAGAAGGTGATGTCAGGTAAATTAATACTCTCCACCAAAGACAGCAATGTTAGGTGTAGCATCAGGTGAACAACTCATCTGTCCTGGCTTCCAAATAATTTTCAAATACAATTTTATTCTCCTGTCTTTCTGCTCCATATTATGCATATGATAAATCCCCAGCTAGAGTTGGCTCCCTGAGGAGGAATATGGGTGGAAAAAATTATGGCACTCATTAGGCAACACTGCATATTCCCATTTATTTTTCACTTTTGTATGGACATAGTTTTATTCCATTTGGAGCTGCTGCTCTGAGCTTTCTACTACAGCATTTGTAAATATGTCCGTGACACTGGCTCAGTGTTCAAGGAGGGAAGGATGAGCGTGTCCTCGGAGAGCAGTGTGAGGAGTCTTTGCCAAAGAGCTGTAAGATTTAAGAAGCGACGGCTGATTGCTTGGCAGATGAAAAGTGGGTGGGCTGATTCAAGTGTGGGTGCTGGCACGAAAGAAGAAATAAAGCTGAGAATAAGTACAGGAAACAAGTGTGCAGGTAGGAGGAACAGGGGAACTGTTTACTCAGCAACCTAATAGCTCTTCCAGCTCAGGCAGAACAGAATCACAGTGATCATGGTGGTTTTTGCTTAATTGGTCAAGCACCACAAGTTTATTGCCCAAGCCTTTTTAAAATATAAAATGCGTATGGGTTTCATTGGGTGGATTTTAGCATGGATTATTATGTATGGTTTAATTTGAATTGAAAGTATTCATACAAGCTTTTTATGGGCATGACTAAGTGGTTGACTGTTCTTATTTCTATTAAATCTGAATTCAGACCATGCCTTAAATATCAGCTGGCTTCTAGAATGTGTGGTTAGGCTTTTATCTTCTAATAATTTCAGTTTTTTCTGAAAAAAGCTTTTATTTTTTATTTGTTCAGACTTTGTGCATGGGTACAAGGAATGATAAAGTCTTCACTGAGGCAAGTACATAGTGTCTTTAGTATATACAGTTTTCAGAGATTTAAGTTCAGCCTTATACTGTGCAAAAGAGCACTTGATGAAATGTACTTGAAACACAAAGGGCTGGTAATACTTATATTTTGTCCTAAAAGACAAAATATCTGTCAAAGACATCAAGATACACTTGAACAGCCATTCCAAGTTCTGCCTTCTGTGATGTGTGTAGTATGGGCCTGCAGTATGAAAATGGTTCCCATTTCCTTGGTGAGCAGAGCCCTGTGGGTATTCTGCCTATGAACATATGATGAATTATTCTATGGGAAATAACAAATGTTTTCTTCCAGCCCATACTGGATTTTTAACATGCATCTGCTACTTCACCAACAGCCTCCCATATGCTGCCACAAAATCATAACTTGCACATTTTGGTCTTGGAAGCAAATGTTACCTATAGGCCTTGGCTTCTGCCTCAGAGTCCCCAAGAACAGTTATAAAATGTTTGAGTAATTAATTTTTTATGGGCTACAGCTTTTGTTTACTTAAAAGATATGGAATGTAATAATATCCAGGTGTTTGAAACTTCTATCAATGCTAACAGCAGAGAATTCACAACTATTATAGGCTGAATCTTCCGGGAAAGACTGCAGGATCAGTCACTTGCAGGAATATAGTAAGCAGCCCCTGCTACTGCATGAAGACTGAGTATCTGACCACCTGTAATTCCTGAGAGCTGGAGAGTGTTTGGCATCTCCTGTAGACACAGACAGGAAAAAATCCTTCATCTCACCTTGCAGAAGTTCAGCCATTAAATCAAATGGTACTTTCACAGTTAGCTAAGTCCCCATAAAATGTGAATGGGTAAGCTTTTAAAAAATAGTTCTTGCAGTTTTTAAGACCTGTAGGTTAGGAACAGAATAGAGCCATAGGTTTAGGAACTGAGTTACCCAAATTTTAAACAAGTAACAGTCGAGAATCTATCACCTCTTTGCTTGTTTGATTAAGTACTGGGTTTTGTACCTCACCCTGTCAATAGAACTGACAGTGTCAGCAATGAGAGACAGAACCTGTTCATGCTTTCCAGTTGCTGCCAACAAGAGATGTTAAAGAACAACCCCAAATTTCTTTTGCAAGCCTCTGATCACAGTGGCAAGGTACTAAATGACTCAGTGCAGAGCCAGCATGTTCCTGTGGCTTCTAGACCAGATTCTCTGAGCCTGACTAAACTCCATCTTGGTACAGTGGAGTGTCTCCTAATGCCCCCTAGTTTTGTCAGAGTTTTCTGTATGATTTACCTCAGAAGTATTATTGCCACTTACAGAGGGAGTAGCTTTAAGCTCTTGGTGTCTGTTGTGTGAAGCCAGACAACTACATTTGCTTCCACAGTCAGCCAGAACCTGAATGATTTTAGCAAATATGGGAGACTGGGTGTACAAACTGCAGTGCAGTAAAAGAGGATAAAGTGTAATGGCTAAAGGAGAAGTGTGTTGGTTCTTCAGATACCAGTGATGAACAAGTCCACAGACTTTCACTGCCTGGTTAATAAATGTGTTTCCATTTGGGAAAGGAGAGGGATTTGTATTCTAAGTGCTTTTAATCTAAGAGCTAATAAGATGTTTGATCTGGTCCTATTCTTGCAAGCGTTTTAAGAAGTAAAATAAAAACTTACACTAAATAAAATTACGAAGAGGGGTAAAAAGATATTTATGTTAGTGGACAGGTTTTTTTACTTTTTCAGTTTACTTTTAACTTTTTTGAGTTTATTACCTCATGGATTTGTGTAATTTATTTTTTCCCTTGTGATTTTATTTTTTTATTGTTGGTTTTCTGTATATTTAATTTATAGTGTTACATTTACATAATGACCATAATCATACCTAATTATGTTGTCTTTCCACTGAAACCTGTAATTAGAGTTATGATGTGTAATGACATCCATGTTAAATTTACTGGGGGAAAATATAAAGGAAGACCATACCAAATTAATCTAAAAATGAAATTATATTGAAATACAATCCCCTTTCACCACAAAGGGGTAATTGAATAAAACCAGTTGAATTGTTACTAATCAGACAAGTCTTGTTTTAGCAGTATTCACTTCTCTTTTTTTTCAAATCTCTTGAAATTTTGTTCAGTTTCTTTCTCAGATCATATTTTGCTTTCTCAGATTCAGAAACTAAATTTTAGGATTTTTCCCTGGCCAATAGTTACACAATGTTTTGTCTAAACATTTCACTTATGATGTGCAATTATTTTGAACCAGAGAATTAAAAAGCTGCACACTGTGTGAGAAGTACAGAAATAAATACAGATTAAAGGACTTCTTTTGTATCTTAAAATCTTCTACATTTTAAGAAGTAGGGCTTTAGCAGTAGTAAATATTTAATCAACAACCCCAAACTTCACTTAAGACCCAGAAATCACTGCCTTTATTATCCAGATGGAAGAAGGCTGTATCCAAAGGCACAGACTGTAATTTTAGAAGTTGATTTTTAATGTTGAAAATGCATTATTAATTTTATAACTCAGAGCCCACTTAAAGGTTAAAAATTTTCTAGTCCTGTTAAAGATGGAATATCAGATAGATAGACAGATGTGTAGCAGCTGTGGGCCTCAACAGAGACTTTTGAATATAATTCTTTGTTTCTGGGCACTTTGTGATTCTCCTCTCAGGAAGATGAAGGACAGAACTGAGTGAGTCACTAGGTTTGTGCTGAAGGCCAGATGTCTCACTGAAATGAGCATCTCTTAGCAGGTTCACAGACTCTCAGACATCACATGGGCTACTGAAGTACTTGTGGAGCAGCTGAGTACTTGTGTAGTAGCCTCCTCCTTCAGGAGTCCACAGTGCAAAACTTTTCACCCCGCTGTCTGTGGAGAATACAGAATATACATTGCTTCAGGTCATGGTGCAGGACTTCAAATAAACTTGGGAAATAAGCTCTGGAAATTCTGGTTAGCAGCCTGTGAAGAGGAACGACATAGCGCTTCCAATTCATCTTGGGCATGCTCTGAATACTGAAAGGGTGATCTCTTAATTATTCTGGTGACTCATATTTAAATTGTTCTAAGTGATTTATTCTTGGTATGAGATGCAGATCTTTCTCTGATAGAAGAGGTTTAGAATGGGCTTTCCTGAGGTCTTGAGCAGAAAGTGCAAGGGCAAGAGATGGGAAAATCCTGACTTCTGGCACATCAGGGTGAGCCCCCCAAAAGGTTCTAACTGTCCTCTGTTGGTAGCTAATTCTCTCAGAAAGCAGAAACAGTTGCTTGCAGTCTTCTAAAGGAAGCTGATCTGGCCCAGTGCCACCTTCAAACAACTCCTCTTCTATTGCCTACCGAGAGGCTCTTTTGCCTCATTGGTGCAAGGTCAAAGTTTGACCTTGCAGTGAGTTATCTTGTGACAGATAATTCTGTTCACAGTCCATTCTTTTTGCAATACAGCCTTGTCAATAGCCTCCTCTCTGAAAAAATGCTTCCAGGGATTAATTTTGCAATCACCACCCCATTTATAAATGGGCTTTTTCAGGCAGATGATGGCTGAGCTGAATTCTACCAGTCAAGCCACATCACTTGTAACATAAAAGGGACTTTCCTCGATACGCTGGATTTCTGGACTTGTTTATTAAAACACAAGAATTAAAATGCTGTACTCCAGTTCCACTCACCAGTTCTTTATGTACTTCCCCTCCTCTCCATTTCAGTCATTCACTGTAGCAGTCTCTTTTGTGTAATTGCCATCAGCACACGTTTTCCAGCTGTACAAATGAAATTAAAACCTCTGAGCACAGCTGAATCATGATTAAATATATTACAAACTACCAGGAATAGAAGGAACATGCCATGAAGGCATCTTATATCACAGTGTATGTAGGGGGGAAAGAATCTGTCAACTTATTTTATGTTAGTGCCATGGTAAATTGGTGCTTACCTACATGTGTGTGTGTGTAGGGCTTTGTAAATGCATGGAAGAAAAGTTAAATGCCTGTGAAGACCTCTCAAGCTATTGCTCTGAAGTTAGCAAATTACTTGGCTCAAAGTATCTTTCTTGCAAATGAAGTCTGAAAGCTGTTTATGTTTGACTGAAATACCATAATGGAGAACAAATGAATGACACACTTAATTACATCTGTGGAATTCAAGAAAACACACTGCTGGAACATATGCATAAGGGTTGCAACAGAGTTTTATTTTCTGAGAAATTAATTGCTTTTATTTATTATTCATAAAAACACACAAAATGGTACTTGGTGTTTCAGTTATTTTTGTCTTTAGCATATTTTTATTTTCTCTGAAACAAGATTTGTTGAAAGGACTTTTGTCCATTGATGTTTTCAGGACATACTTTCTGAGCAGCCCCCAGGTATTTGATATGGCTCTTAGTTTCCTACTCTTTTTAGGGATCTGCCACTGAGTACATGTATGCACAGTTAAAACATTTGTTTGAATTACCTCTGAACTTGTCCATTATACACATGGGACCTAGGATTGATTTCCTTACCTCCATCAGAAAACACTGAGCAGGAGTATGACAGGAAAGCCAAATTAGCAATTTATTATTTGTGATGTTTCATCTCTGCAGTGAATGTGCAGCAATCCTGAGCCTAAGCAGTTGAAGTAGTTGGTTCTCTGTTTAGGTTCTCTGGGAAGTGAGTGAGGAGTAGAAGGGACATTTGGGATTTCCTCTTGCCAGCTGTTCCTTTCTGTGCTCTGTAGGGGTGATAGACTGTTTCCCAGAACAGTCTCCATACTGTTTCTTTGCAGAGGACTTTACTCATCCCAATGTAACAACAATATAAAGCTATGTTGTTTACACTCGGTGATGAGTAGGTGGGCACCAGGCTATGCTGTTGGTACACATTACATAAATCTAGGTGGGCTGTTAATTGACAAAGAGTAAATTGAACATGGTGAAGTTCTAGTCAGAAAGGAGTTAAAGGTGAATCTCTGAAAAAAGCAGGAAGAAGGGCAACATCATGGCCTCAGTGAATTCTTGGAGAGGAAGCAGGCAAGTCCCTCTGGAAGAATAGAAGGAAAAATGAGGCTGCAGCAAGTTGTACTGCTTGAATGTAGCTGCATGAAGAGCTTAAGCTATGGCTGAGAGATGCAGAGAACCAAGCAGTCTTGGAGAGGGCTGTGAGGGATGTAGCAGAGTAGAGGGAAAGTCTTAAGGCCATTGTAAAACACTGCTGTCATTCTTACTGAACCCTGGGCTCCCCAAGAAGGTGCAGTGTGGATGTTCTGCTTCCTTCTCTTAGCAGAAGCTATCACAGGGAATTGTGCTCTTGGGAAGTGCAAATGAAGGATTTGTATTGACTGCGAGGCTACAAATGTTTTCTGCTATTTTACTTCCAAAGCTGCAATCTGAGTAAGGAGGAAAGCACCAAGGCTGGTTCCTTTCTCCTATCTTCTCTTCCACTCTCTTCCTGTTACTCACTCTATCCTAGCAGCCAGACTGCAGGCAGAAGGACTCCAGAGTGAGCAGTTAGATGTGGCCATTTAAATAGCATGGATGTGTTCTGGTTAGGAATGCTTAACTCAGTGGTAGAAACACTATCAGAAGGTAAGTTCCGGGTGATTTGGTGTTATCCATCACTGCCAGTCATTTAATTTATCCATTTTGTCTGTTTTAGGGCAATGCATCTCAGCCCTTGTCTGCAAGTGGGAAAAACAAAAAAATATTTTTCAACCTGTGTTTTCAGTTCCATTATGAACTCCCAAATAAAGTTAATAAAGTTTTTCTTTTATACTTCTCAGTCAGTAATAAAGCTGAATTTTCCATGTAATATTTTTTATTTTATTGTAAAACAGTGCTTTTTTTACAAACTCTTATCATGATGAAGATGATAAGAGAAGATCACTGAAGATCATTTTCTCAGATGGCTACAAAAAATATTTGACATGTGAAACTCAAAATGGTGTTGATACTATCTAGGAGAAAATCCAAAGTCATTTGAAGCTGATGATGGAGTTTTCAATATGCTCACTGACTGCTAGGACCCTGACAAATATGTTTTCTTTGTGTGAGTTTCAGAAATAGTTAATTAACGTCATTAATGCAATTTGGTTACCTGTTCTGCCTTTGAATGAAAGCTGATCTGAAATTTGACAGAAATGAAATACCACAAGATAGGTACAGAAGGACCAGGAACCAGTAAAAATGGAATGTCGAGTACATAGTTCATTTGCCTGATTAAAAGGCAATTACCAAATCTGTCGACAACTGGGAAATTGGAAATGCAAGCTGAAATAGGAGGAATGGACAGAAAAATCACTGAAACCACATGGAAATTTTTTATGCTCCGCTGTGAATTTAAAGTAGGTATGAATGCTTTTGCAATAAAATCTTATGATTTCTGCAAGACTTGCACAAAAAAGTTGATGTGCAGACAAATACTCTCCAACTAATTAAAGTTAGAAAATGTATGTATGAGTGTATGAGCAGATGCTTTATTACAATGTTGGGCATACCCAGGAAAAATCTCCCACAGGCATGTGCAAAATCCACATGGCTCTTACCCTCTTATCCACAAAAATCTTATATATTCATATAATTATTCACTACTATTCACTATTATTCACCTGTACATATGCATTACCTAACCCCACCTACCCTCGCTTTGTATTAAAATGAGTTCAAAGTCCTTCTGTGCTTGTGTAGTTCTTTCCTTTAAATGGGTTGGTGGGTTTCGAAATGGGTCATTGGCCTCCTAAGATGGAGTCAGGGATGTCTTCCTCTCATTGAGCTTTTCACCTTTGTCTTGTTGGCAGGCTCTCTGGTCCCCTGGCCATAGTCCAGACTCCCCAACTTGGTTCTGGCTGGTTTTGGGGCCCAGGTGAAGTTACGGTTTCTTCATCTTCACAATACCCCATCCTCCCATCCTGACACAACAAAGCCAAGAAAATGTTATGTGGTCCTAGCCCTAACTAGTTCCATCTGCTAATAATTAACTTTTCTACATTGTTTCTACTCTCCTTGCTAAATTCTTAGTCATTGTATGTATTGCTTCTATCCCCTAGCTAAGCTCTTAACCCTGTATTTCTTTTAGACCCTTGATTCAAAGTGACAATTTAAATGTTAAGTCTAGACCAAGGGAATGTTTTGTTTGTCCACTATATGACCACAGTTACCTGTTGCATTTTTAATGACAACTTTGTGCAGAAAGGGTAGCTTATTCCTGTGGTTATTTTGTCAGAGAATAATTATTTATGTGGAAGCAAACTAGGGAACATTTTCTATTCTTGAAGTAAAAGTCACTAAGTACATATGATCCATTTTAAAAATCAATTTTCTTTCATTCCAGGTTTCTTGTACTTTAGACAATTGCTTTTTTTGTCATGATGGCTCAGTGTGTCTTTAGGCTGACAAATCTTTCAACATGACAGGGTGCACTTGGTGCTCTGAGGACATAAAATGGGTTCTGTCTCTCAGAGTCTTTAGAGAATTATATATATGGTGGAAGCCATGTCAGAATTTATCTCAGTCAAAGCTAATATTAAAATCACTTTCAGTTTCCAGGTGCCTCTCCTGTCTTGGAAAGTGTTGCAGTTGGTTAACATAGTCATGTTTATTGATGTGGACTTTTGATGGATTGTGTGAGTAAAAGGAGGAAGAAAAATATTTAGTATCCATTGTACCAAACATCCACATTTCAGTGAACTGTGGAAAAGTATCTATGGGCAAAGTGTGTTATCTTTTACAGTGTTGCTTATTACAGCACTGTTTATGAAATATAAATGTTCTTTTTGCATTGTAATTCTTTAGGTGAATTTCCCTGGAGGAAAAGATAACTGTGTAGCTATAAACTAGAAGATAGTTCCTTGATAGATGTACTGAGTTCCATTTGGTAACTACAATGTGAGTAGCATAGTTTCCCGATTCACACATATTCCAGCATAAATTTGCTGTAGCAACTGTTGTCAGAGGAGTCGCCTCATGTGTTAACTCATTTAACCTTTGTGGATGAGACTCCCTGAATTCAGTTCCAATGCTGACTTTTACAGTGATGGAATTAGAGCCTAGGAAGGGAGGAAGAACATGGGCTTGGAGGAAGTTCACAAGAGACACAGTGAGAATCAGAGGTCTGTTTCATGGAAACCCAAAACTGCTTCCCAGCTTGTTAGAGGGAATGAACAAATTTCACTTTCCAGTGTACATGAGATAGCAGTTTCAGCATGGGAATATCTTACACATGCACAAGCATTGCTCTGGGAGCTCATGCATCAATGTGATTATGGGTGTAATACCTGGATTTACATTTCCTTATTCATGCAATTCTTGCTTATGTCAATAGGGTAAATCTGGTACACTCCAGCAAGGAAGAAACTTACTTCTATTACCATATACAGTGTATTGTTTTGAAGAGGTCCTTTTTGTGTACATTAAAATTAATTAAACTCATCTAGAAGTTAGAGTTCATATTCACAGCAATTACATTCTCAACATCAATTACCTCTATCAACACTAAAGTAGGTTCAGCTGGGGAAGAAATGTATTTCCAGCAATATCTGAAACCCATTTTAGGTAATACATATTGGGAGGTGTGATTTGATTTCAACATAGAAGGCAACTACAGGGGCATTAAGTCAGTAAGGATGTGTTTTTACTGTGGGAAGGTTTCACTGCATTCATGCCCAGTGACTTTATAGGGGTGCCCATTTAGCACCGGTAGAAGGAATGTCTCAGGTTGTTGTGACTGTTGGAGGATAAACTGTTTGGTTTTTAACAAACAGGAGTCTTTGAAACTCAGTAGCTATCAGAGCTGGCAATGGCACAGCAAATCTCCAGCATCCTCATAAAAACCTGAGAACAGCACTCACTGTGGTGAAGGGTCTATACCAGTGAGATGATCCTACCACAGAGGAGCACAGGCCCGCATCCTGGTACAGTCATACTGCAGAAAGATTTTGAGAAATAGAAAACAATACACAGATGAAGAATGTGTGAGAAGAATTTTGAGCAAAACTGGATAAGTGATGAGCATGTGAACAGCAGCATTGCATTGTGTGGAAAGGATACATAAGATTTCTGAGAGTTACTTTCTGTGCTGAAGTTAAGTGCACTTTAACGTGTCTGCTATAAAAAGCCATCATAATCCAATTTGTAGAATGAGTTCATTGTTCAATGCTAATAATTATTCGTTTAAAAAAAAAGTCTGACAATTACCCTGTAGTAAGAAATCTGTACAAAGAGCAAAATTCCTATTCTTGTTTATCTCCATCATTCACTTGTTCAATTTGGAAAGAACTGCCCTCTCTTTCAAGGGAGAAGTATCCTTTCTTTTTCTTGGGAAGGTATATCAGCATGATCTATCATAAATAGAGACACCTTCCAGGAGACCATGTTTAGTTTCGTTGATTTATAAATAAAAGTTTTCAAATATTGAAACATATATTGCCTTAAATAGGTGTGAAGTTGATCCAGTCTTAGAATGGGTAAGGAAGAAAAAAAATGAGCTGAGAAATATATCAGCAGTGAACTCTGCAGTCTTAATTGGTAAACAATAGAGCTGTAACTATTTTGTTTTGATTATATTCACTAACAGAGTAATTATCATTTTAATTGATATGTATGAACAGGTGCTTACACTGAAAGCAGTTTCAAACTGGGATGTGTTATGCTTGAAAAGGAGCCTGGGTGATTGTTCTCATTAGTCAAACAGATGGCTGGACGTTTGCTTGCCATTTTATGGAGAGAGAATTATAATCTGACAATATTTTACATAGTATGAAATATTTATAAATCAATAAAAGATGAAATTTATGCTCAGTATTAGTGTAGAGTAAACGCAACTCACATGCTGGGGAATGGCATCTCCATGATAAATATCAAGCTACTGTTCTAATTGCCTCTTCTGGAGGGTTTACTTTCAAGTGCAATGAAGCTGGAGCATTGGCATACTCAGGAGTATGTGGAAGCAGGTCTTATATTACATGATGGATCTTAGTGCCCTTCTCTGGACACCCTACATCTATCTGCTTTGTTCTCATCTATTGTCTGGTTTTAGAAAAGCTTAGGGCTTCTTAGGAGAAGTCTTGCTTTGCATCTCTGCATGTTAATTGGGTACACTGTGAATACTGGCTTCTATATTTTAGCCCCGTTGCAAATGAGGTTGTGTGGAGATTTCAAAATATTTAATCTGAATTTACTTTCATATTTGAGAATCCTCTTCAATTATACTCTGTACACTTGAAGATAGTGCTCTACTATATGGAATAGTTGTGATGGGTATATTGTGCTCTCTTGTCTGGATAGCAGTGTGGTTTTCATAGTGTTCACTCCTGCATAATTTGAACTTCCTCTCAGTTTGTTACTGTTCTTGGCAAAAATTTCTGATTTTGAAAACTTCTATTTTATGTCAAAATGAATGTTTGTGGGACTTTGGCTCCCAAAAAATTGAGAAAGAAGATATAATCTGTAAAAAAAAAAATGAAGGCAATCACTTCCTGTTTTGGAATGACAGAACAGAAACATTAGTGATATCTTCCCGTATTGCCCTGAGCTCCACAGACACTGGGCTAATAACTGTTCTCTGGTGTACATGTTTCCTAGTCGTGGTCCTGAATCCAAAAGTTTTTTTCCAGTGAGACTCACTGAACCATGTAAAGTCTTCTCAGAAGTCTGGCTTCCAACCAAAACCAATCAACACCTTAAAATAATAAATCTCAGAAATCTGCATGTTAATATGCAGAGTTTGCTTGCTAGTTTATAGTTTTAACAAGGTATTTTAGCTGCAGCTGGTTGGTGGTGGCCGAGCACCTGTTAAGTCTTTCAGGTATGACCTCCTGCTATGCGATGCTGTAGCAGAATGAATCTTCTTTATTTGGCACTGTAATACTTCCCAGAATGTTGACTGCGGTATCTGAAAGAGACCAGCTTGAGGGATCAGCAATAGCACTTCAAAAACTTCAGAGTTCTTGATGATTGCATTGCTTTAATATAATGTTCCTGTTAATAAATGTCAGAGAAAACAGAATTATGATACTGTGGCATAAATAGAAAACTAAGAAAAAGTAATTCATATTGCACAAAACATTTGGAAGTCCCAGTAGCAATTTCTTTTAACATTCAAATGCCATAAAAGCTCACATATTAAATATCCAATTATGGCTGCAAACCTGGAAACACATTTGGGGGAGGTAGGAGGGCTTTTGCTTAGCACTGGCACTAAAACAAAGCTGTGATCACCTCCCCTTTTTAGCCCCTCCTGCTTTTCATGCCTCCATAGCCACATGATGAGCCTTTTTGCTTTAGACTTTATTTCAGCCTTGGGATCCAGATGAAACTGCAGCCACACAAAAAGCTGTGCTGACATAAAAAGCTCAGAGTGTCATGGGCTAGGTGGAATATTTGAGACTAGAGGAAAGAAAGACTTCTTCTGGTAACAGAAATTTCTTTTGCTGCCTTAAAATATTTAAACTCCTGCTGTTCCTGGAGTCCTTTGAGTACCAGGCTTGGTACTGCCCCAGCTGGGGAACCCTTCTCTGCAGCACACAGTACACAGTCAGACGTACTGCAGTGTGCTGTCCCTGTGCACCAGGTGTTACTCTGTTAAGGAAGCAGCTGTAAATTTCAGATGCTGCTTAGTTGAATAAAAATGATTCGTAGCCTTCCTTGTTTTCTCTCCTGCATGGGATAATGTCCTGAACACACAGCTTCCAATTATTATCTGTAGATGAACTTGTGCACTCTACACCTGGCTGAGCACTTGCAGCCAAGATGGAGATTCTTTTGCTGCAGACAGACTGTAATGCACAATGCATCTAAAACTGCCTCCTCCTTGGTCCTATGGGGCCAAGTGATAAGGCATTTCATGCTAACCAGTGGAGACATTTTTGGTGCTGAACAGCATTCCTCTTCGTTTGCTAGTGCCAGAGGGTTCAGAACAGTAAATAACATCAACAGATTTTCTCATGTTTTAGCCATATTGTTCTGTAAGCCAAACATGAAGCAAAAGGCAAAACTAAAAATGAGTTGTTTCAGTCAAAATATGATGAACACCACACTTCTCTGAAACTAAGTTACAAATCATACTGTCAACAAACTGAAATCAGTTGGCCTTCCAAAGGGGCTGGTCACCATGGTAACAAAGGATCCCAGACACTTCATTTTTCCCAAACCTTTATTTGTGTCATAAATGGAGTGGGAGCCCATCCTTCTTTTACTGAGGGAACAGGAGAAATATTTTCATTAGTGCTTGTTATCTGCCAAAAAATCCTCACAAAGTTGCACATCACTGGGCGATTCTTGCTGGAACAGGTGCTCCTGCAGATCCGGTATGCAGAGACTTCACTTGACTACGAGTCGAGACCCAACTTTGTAAAGCATTGAAATGGTCCATAAAGGCTGATGAATTGCCGAGGGAAGTGAGAGGAGGAGAGAGGAAGAAAGAAGGTTTGGTACTGCTGATATATGAGTGCTGGAAGATAAAAGCAAACTTTCTCCAAAGCTAGTTTTCTTTATTTCCCGTGGTGAATTTATCATATTTCAAGGGCCCAGAGCTCATAAACACACACCTGGCTCTTGAGTTGCAATTTGTGTATTGAAGCCTCTTGTTGTGAGGTTCCTGTGCTGGAATAGGCAAAGTTGTTTTACTATTATTGTACACACAGTCAGTTCATTCTTAATTTAATTTTATAAGCATCACCACGTATTTTGTCTGCAGCTCTGGTAGGCCATCTGGAGCAGTCATTTTCCTTCTTTTACGTTTATTAATTTCACACAGAATAGTAGCCCTTCACTTCATTGTCCAATTATACTAGAGATTGCAATGAACCAGAATGAGTCAGTTCAGACTGAAAAGGGATCTTGAGCAAAGTTCCACACTCAGGACTGTACCTCAGAAGAAAGAACAGGTCTGAGCACTGATTTTGATTGAAATACTTCAGCAGAGTCTTTCATTGCAGTAGGGCACAATGCTGTTGTAAAAATAGATAAAAACATTGCCTCTTTTTTTGCCCTTCCACTTCTCCCCCATTATTGCTTGCTCTTACTGCTTTATGAAGAAGATCCTTATCTCAGCTCTATTTTGCAAAGCTGTTCTCTGCTTGGCCCCAAGCAATGGCTAGAGACAGTTCCTGATGGTCTTACTTTACCATGTTATGTATATGTATTTTTGGGGACTATTGTGATGCCAGAAGACTTTGCTTACATAAACAAGATTTCTATAAGCACCCAGCTGACTTTCCCTCTTGACTTTCACTAGCTGTTGCCTTTATGGAGAGAGTCTATTGTTTAGGCTCAGAAATGTGTATAAACAACTAGATTCAGAAGTAGTTTTGAAGACCAATATTGTTTCAAAGTTAGTTTTAGAGATTTTTTTTTTCCTAAATCCATTCTATATGCAATATTTTTACTAAAACCAATTGGTTTACTACAAAAATAAACTTAAGTTCTGCTTTTATAATGTGATCTTCATTACAGATCCTGTCTTTATTTTTCATAGTGTGATGTAGTGGGATTTTCTTTCTTTCTTTTTTTTGCTCTTCTTTACATGATACTGTGATGAAACATTGATCTTGAGGTTTCTTGTTTGCTGTCCTTAATTCCAATATAGACTTTAAATTGAGAGTATGGTATTTCAGCTTAAAAAGAAAAATAAGAGTGAAGATACATAATAACCTGTAGATCATTACCTGTTTTAAGAAGATAAACTAAACTGAACCAGGAGAAACTTCCATCCACCTGAAGGAAAACAATGGCATAAGAAAGTTGATCACTTAAAAAAGAAGGTTGGGTGATTACATTCCAATCATTCCAATTGGATTCATTTCACTGTAATTTTTTGGTTTCCAGATAGTATAAATTCAGATACAGCATCCTCCAACTTGTTAATTATTTGAATAATCAAGTAATGGTGAATGTTGTTTCCTGTCTGTATTCTTAAATGGTTCTGTCATGATTATTTTTATTTGAAAAAGTGACTTCTGCTAATGACATAATATTTCTAGTGGGATTGCTGTTTTAATTTATTAAGATCCCAACTAACTCCTTTCTGTCATGTGCTATTCTATAAACTGCATTTTTTGGAAAATATACAATGAAATTTGGATATGTTTAAACAAGTTCTTTCTTTTCTTTTTTTTTTTCCTAATAGGCATAAAATTACTGGCCAAATAGGCTGAGTAGGTCTATGGACGAGAAACACTGGCACATGATATGGAACATTTGAATAAAGAGGTTTCAGTTTTTAATATATACTAACTGGCTTAGGGTAAAAGCTTTAAATGGGAGTTAAAGGAGAATGTAAGCAAAATGCTCACAACCTAAAGAACTGTATACACGTCAAAAACTATAATGAGAAAACCACAAGGAAAAAAATTTGACGCTTTGATAATTTAAAAAAGATGATGAAATCAGATGTCTGGCAAGATGTTTTTATTAAATGGATTTATATTGATGTAGAATTTGAGGTTAGGTAGGTTGTGAAGTTTAAATAAATAAGGAGGCATTAAGGGGGGGGTAAAAAATTAGTGGATGCTCAGGAAAGTCTTAGAATTTATCAGGTTCCTTAACTGACAAGTACTTGTTTATTGATAGGGACAGTGCAAAAATGGAAGTCATTCAAACAACCTTCAATCTGATCCAGAAAAATCCAGTGCTGAGGAAGTTAGGTTGGTTGGGAACTGCTAGAGGAACAGAGAAACAAGTGCTTTAAAGAAGACAAACATATAAAACTTCAAACTGGGGGACAGTTTAAGGAAAGCAGAAAGTAAGGGAACTTGCTTTCGAACAGATAACATTACCAGCATAATTCAAAATTATCCATGTGTGGAAGAAGGATAGCAGAGGAAGATTATTAAAGACTAACTTGACTGAATCATGAACTCCACACTGGTTTTATGTACAAAAAGTTAGTTAGTTTACTAAGAACAGCTATAAAAATGTAAGACAGATTTATAGAGAGGTACTTAGAAAACAGAGACTCAAAATTAGATGTGTTTAGCAAGAAACATTAAGGATGACAAGAACTACTTCTATAATCAGCAGCAAAAGGAAAAGCTTTTGTCTTCTGTATCAACAGAAAAGAGATTTCACAGGAGATGGTGTTAAGAAGGCCATTATTCTTAAGGTCTTTTGAAAGAGATCAAATATAAATAAGAACAAAATTACTGCTAGCAATAAAAGGAAACGGTAAGTTCCAGCTTGGCTGGGAAAGAACTTTGAATTTAGCACTTTGATTGTTAAAAATGTTTTCACATCAGCCCATGTTCAAGATACAGTGTTTAAAACCTCTTTGAGTGAACCTCAGGGCCAGGAGTAGCTGTCCCGTAGAAGCCTGTGGAGGGTGGGTAACACTGAAAGAAGACACAGATTTTTTTTAACTTTAAAAGAAGCCATGGAGGACAAGAAGTACAATATTATTAATCTAAGCCATTCAATTCCTACATACATTTCTGAAGCACAAAAGTAAAAGTAAATTTGATGTACTGACTTCACAGGTTGGGAAAGGACTGCCTGCTGGGATATATCCTCTTAGAGCGTGAGTAATTGAGGTACAGTGGATACTTTCATTGTGGTGCCACCCCTCAAAAATGTGTAACTTGATAGGAAGCCTTGTCTTTTGTATCACACTTCAGATAAACTTGTTCCTTTTGCATCTGTCAAAGTTCCACCTTTATCTTTTGGTCTATTGCTGGAAATTGTTGGCAACAACCAAGCAATAAAAAAAAAACATTTATAAAGGAGACCCAGAAATCCTTTGGTTCTGTTTATGTCCTTGTTTGCCACATAACACAGGACCAGTAAAAAAATATTTCAGCAGCCTTAAGGAATACTTCAGTTCGATAGAAGAGGTAAAAAATACAGACTCTGGGTCTGTGAGGTTTTGGGGGTTTCTGTTTGTTTTGGTTGGCTGGTTTTTTTCAACACTGTAGCACAGAGTCCTTAAAATAGAGGTTAGTTTTCTTCTAGCAGTCGGAAGAAATCATTGGTTTGATAGAATCAAAAGGACTGCGGACTCTGAAGTAAAGGTCATTGTTTTACGTTGAGAAGTTAGTAAGAGTAAACCAGCAAGAAATAGAGGTCTCAGAATGGGCCTTGCAAAATCTGATAACAGCTGAGAACTTGATAGGGTGAAATACTTGTGGCTGATTGATTTTCAATGTTTTTGTTTACTTTTTGCTCTCCATTTCCTGTGAAAATATGGAGAAATGCTCTTGAAACCCTTAAAAATGACTTTTCTGTGAAATAAGTGCAACATTATGTTATGGTTGTGCTTCACATGCCAATGAGAAAGGACACTAGTGAATTTTTGATGTTCAAAGTGGGTGTAACAGCTGCAATTGATAGCAAATGCCTGTTGACTAGTACTATAGGCTAGAGTAAGCCCAGGTTAGAGATCCTGTCTGGGAAAATAAAGAAGTAATTTTCCAGAATAAGACCTCCTGTCTTGGTAGATGTTATTTTTACTGGTAATTGTGAAGTGTCCCCGCCCTGGGAGGCAAAGATTAAGTTTCTGATAAGCATTGATAAAGTGAGTGGTGTGGCTTTAAAGCCCAGGAAAGGTAAATTCCACCCTCTGCCTTAGGGGATGGGCCCTGAGAGCCTGGGAAGAGTTGCCCCACCCCAGACCCTCTTAGGGTCCAGGGTATTTGGATTGGTTCTGTGTCCCTGGCGTTTCTTCCTTTCTCTGTCCCTATTAGTCCCGACCTTAAATTCCACCCTGCTTCTGTCCCATAAAACCCACCACCCTGCTTCTCTTTGGGGCTCTCTGTCTCTGGATTTAAGCTGAGTTTGTTCCTGTGTTGAATAAATGGTTTCATGAGCTTAACCAAGCAGAGACTCATCTTGTTGATTCCCATGTCAGTCACCAGAATCCATAACCTCCCTGGACTTGATCCTGCAGCTGTGGAGTGCAGTAAATGGTGGAGAATGCAGCAGCCAGGGAGGCACCAGGAGAACAGCAGGGCTGGCTCCACAGACACCCCTTAAGTCCCCGGCTGGTGGCTTGAGAGCCGGCGAGACCCCTGCCCTAGAGAGGAGGACTCGAGAGTACCTGGCAGGAGGGCTGGGTTGAGAGTGCCTCAGGGGCATGGGGGAAAGGGCTTACGAGGGGGGACTGAGACCAAGCGATGGGACTAACATCTACCAGCACCCAACAAGATGAATTATGGACGGTTTTATTTTTTTTATACATGGGAAGGACTTTTATGGATGATACGAACATTCCACAGGTAATTTCTGTAAAATTCAGCAGTTGGAACTAAAACACTGCCAGATTTATGGTTTTTTGACATGCAGTTAGATGGTTGTGCCAAGTAATTTTGTTAAATTTTTAAATTTCATGGTTGCACCCTAATTTTTCCATAGAACCCATATTCCCTTTTTGTGCTCAATGGGATATGTGGAAGGTTGGTTGACACCAACATTTGAGCTTAATTAATTCTGTTTTAGAAAACTGAAAAATCAAGTACAAAGATTTTAAACATAACTACTAGTCAATGTTAACTTCTTAAATATGACAATACCTAGAGTAAACACCACTAAACTCTACTGTATAAATGTGTATTTAATATGACTGTAACTTACAAAGGAAATCAATTAAAAACAAATATATTCTTGATATATATTAACCATTGCATGAGGACTAAATGTTTTTTAGCTGTTTAATGTGTTTAATATTTTTCTGTCATTAACATTCTGTGATTAACATACTGTTAAATCCTGAAGGGTAACAAATTGAACTAGTTAAGCTGCACTTCCTTCCTTCCTCTTCATTACTGCAGCCCTCCACTGTAGCTGGTTAGCATTCATTATTTATGCAATAGATGTTTTTAGCCTTTTTTCTTGTACAGTATTTCTGCTTTTTCCTCTCTGTGGCCTTGTTTTTCACTCCAGATACATGGTTAGGGCACAAAAAGCAGTTTTGCAAATGCCCCCTTGTGCAAACTCTTACTGCTGATTACTGAATGTATGCATTACACATCTGCAGTTCTGTGTTGGCCTTTCCAGTAAATCAGACACAGTGACTTCAACCTTTCTATTGAGGTTGGAGCAGAATTACCAGTTGGGGTATATCCTCTTAGAGGATGTGCAACTGAAAGTAAAGTGGGGGATAAAAAAGGGAGAGAAAAGGGGAGATTAATGAATAAGGCTGTATTTGTTAGATCAATGGGATCACAGAATCTTTTTATTCAAGAGGTAGGAGCTCTCTGACAGAAGCTAACTGGCTTTATCTTATTGCAGTAAAAGGTAACATTCCCTGTCCCTGTTAACTCAGGAGCTCAGGGGAGGCTGGGAGCCCAATGTTGCTCTTTCAGAAGGCTCTGTCAGGGTGAGACACAGCTACATGAGCACCATGACCCCTCTGATGTGACAGGTAGAGCAGGAGATGTGTCAGCTGCGTCTTCTTGGACACCTCCAGGTCACCATGGGGTCTCTGCTGCGTTGTGCTTCTCCCTTGTGCTTCCCACTACTACCCTGGCAGTGGCAGTGGCAGGTGAGCAGGGCACTCTGAGCGGCAGTGACAGCCACAGGGACCGGAGGAACAGGCCATATGCTGAGCTGGTGGGCTGCAGTCCCAGCTGCCTGCAGGGGCTGTGGCACTCGCCAAATGGCAGCCACCCTGGAAGGGACTGCCTTACATTGTTCCAAAGTGTGACAACACAGAGCCTCAGGGAGAGGTGGGAGCATCTCCTGTGCTGTGTGGCCACTTGAAGACAGGGTCTTGTTTGTAGGCAGAGGCCAGGTTAGGAAAAATGTAATTAGGAGCATGGGAAGACAATGATGATTGATGCCAGGAGAAATTGCCTGCTCCAGATGGCAAACCTGGGAGCTGAGCAGAAGTGAAGAGGAGAAGCCTTCAGTTACCGTAAGGAAGAAAAGGAAAGCATGAGGAGGAGCTTGGTGAGACCTTTGTCCCAAGGAGAGCAGGAGGTGAGCAGAGCAGAGCATAGCAGAGCTCCTGGGTGCCCGTGGCTGTTCTGTGTCCCAGGGATGGGACTTGCGTATTGCCCTACCTGGGAGTGCTTAGGGCCTGTGTTGCAATGTATAACATACCTGGAGGACATACAGTCTTGTCCTTTCCATCATCACCAGCCTTGCAGAGTTTGGATATTTGGTGTATTTTTCCTGACTCCTACTACCTCTGCAACATCAATATATAATTTTGTATCTCTAACCACTGTCAGCTGTGTGTGATGCACAGTTTTATTTCCTCTCTGCTTTTCCTTTTGTCATCATCCAGCTACAAGGAATCTATATCTGTTTCCTGTTTTATTTTCTTTGCATTTTTTCATGAAAACAAATAGATCTTATCAGATTTGCAAAATTATATAGTGCACGTATTTAACTTTTCTGTGTTTGGGGTCACCAGCCCAAATAAAATGGGCTAGTGACAATATTCTCTAGTAGTCATACTACTGTTGGAAATATAATTGAGTTCATGACTACATTTGTAATTTTAGATCACCACATTTGTCACATCACTGAGGAAGCTACTTACCTGTTGTTGTGTTACAGTAACAGTAGTAACAATTGCTGTGCTTTGCATTAGGCTGAAGAGAAAAGATTCTTTCTATTCTTCTGTCAAGGCCAGATAGCTTCTGGCCTGCTGGCTTGTCACATTACCTTAGTTTTCACCATGTGCAGTAGCACTCCTTTTTTCTCTTTTATAGGGTACCCAAAAATGGTTATTCTAAGCATGTGAGAAAGTAATTTTCATTGTCAATACTATAGTGTAAGAGAGACAACAAGCATTTAACTTACCATTATCCATTCGGCAGGTAAATCTGTTGTTGTTGCTAGACTGTTTTTTCTAACTGGTTTTGTCTAACTGAAGAAATGGTGATTTCATGCCAATTAATATTTAAAAATTGATAAAACAAAGTATTATTCTTTGGAGTAAAATGTAAAGTTTGAGCTATGGATAAAGGAAAATCAAATGCCTTGTTTTTTAGCTTCATTTTACCAACAACAAAGTTTTTATACTCTTTTAAAATACAGAACTCTTGACATGAAAAAACTACACAAACAAGCTTTTATTAACTCAGCACGGGGTTGGCTCTGCTCTTTTGTCTTTGATTTCTGAAACTGTTGGCTGTCAGTTTTTCATATCCTAGGACATTTTTCTGTTTTATAGGAGTGAATGTTTTCATTGTCTCAGAATCAGAAACTTGTCTATGCTAGCCTAGTACTGCCAACAGAATGAATGTGTTTAAGACATGGAACTTTTAATTTCTTTGGAGAGAAAGACAGAGGTCCAGCATGTTTCATAGAATATTGCAAGTTTGATAGTAAAACAGTAGCAGAAAACTTGTAGTCAGGAATGGCATATAGCATAGTGACTAAAGTTAACTCAAACCTGGCTTAGCTCTTGCCAGAATCTTAGGTAATTCCTTTTTGTAGATAGGTGGAAACAGTATTTACAAAGGCAGAGGAATGACATCTGTTTTAGAGATGCTGGAATAAATATGCCACAGAGGATTAAAAGAGTCTTTGCCCAAGGTCATGAAATAATTTAGTGGAACAAGTTGTGTGTAAATATGATATCTACTACTCATGCGTTGAAATGTGACAAACCATTCCCTATTTTCTTACATTCATTATTATTAGGCCTTTCTCCTGTCACTTCAGATTCTTTCTCTGTTCTTGCACTTTTTTCTTTTAGGCGATTTCTCTTATGACAGTTTTATGTCCACTTGTTTCTACTTTTTTGCCATGGTGTCTGAACATCAAAAATACAGATAAATAGAGCTAATTCAGAAAAACACAAAGAGAAAACACAATATTTTTTAAATTCTATGAGTTTAAATTAAGATTAATTTTGAAAAGAAGTAAGTATTAATATTCTTTAAGAAAAGTGCAATATACTGACCAGAATTCTTTGTTGTCACTTAAAAGTGTGTATAATAAACTATCATTAAATTATTAAAATTAGCCTTCCCATTTAGACACTAGAAACTGGCTCTTTCATAAAGACTTTGGATTTTAAAAGCTCAGCAATCTCAGATGAAAAATTACAGGTGATTTTGCAGAACATAAACTGCAGTTCTCTTTGCCCCTTCCTTGAGGCTGTGCTGCTGTGCTCATTCATAGCAGAAGTGCCAAAGCAGGGATGAGAGAGGCCTGTCCTTCAGGGGGGTAAAGGCTGTTGGACCTTTGATGTGGAACAGGTGGTAACAGGTTCCTGTAAAATGGGCCTCTCTTCCTGCTCTTTCCTTTTTATTTTCACTTTCTTTAATAAATTATGATCTTTGACAGTCTGAGAGGAATAGATAATTTTGTTGTATCACTTTCTCCTTCATTATGCTCTCTGCACCAACGATCCTATTTTTGTTCTGTGACTTGTCTACCTGCATTTTATTGTTGTTGACTGGGTGTTTTTGAGAAATCTGTTGAAGTCATTGCATTTGTCCTTGTACTGGGATAGTTTTCTGGGACAAGATCTCTGTTTGCATATAATATACAGTTTTTTCTTGACAGCATCTTTTGATGATGTGGTCATCCAGAGACTGTGTTCACTTCTGTGCTTTGCAAAGGCTGTAGGTTGTTTTATTTCCAAATTAGATTTGCAATGTAGAAAATAAAATCTTTGTGAAGGCACTGTCTGATGTGTCCTTAGTTGTGGAGATTTTTTGATTTGTGTAGGGTTTTTGTTTGTTTGTTTATTTGTTTCCTTTTTTCTTTCTATTCAGGAGTTTGGTAATCAATTGTTACTTTTTTTTTGTAATGAAATGCTAATGATTTTTTTTTCTAGTTTTGATGTTAGTTTTGTCCTTTTGTATCCATGTGGAAGAAATCTTTCGGACTTAGCAATTTTTATTTATTTATCAATCCATCTGCAAATTAGATGAGTTATTTTCTTGGGTATGACCTCAAAATTTAAGTTCATGTATTTGCATTTAAAACAACATAGAAATGGAGTTTTCAATTTATACTGCATGCCTGAACTGTATTTTGTCATGTCTCAAGTGTCTGTAACATCTTTCAGATGAGATGATCCTTGTTACACCTTCAGCACTGAGATTAACTAAGTCTGGGATTTCTTTTGTTGCATTGTTTTTCTGAACTTGTTCAGAGGCTCTTTGGAAAGTATGTGGGCTGGGCCAGCATCTTAATATTCTGTTTATTTTTGTTCTGCAGTAATTAATTCCAAATTAATGCAACAAGGTGCTCTAGAGCTACCTAAGACTGCCAGGGAAGGCACTCCAGGTGAGCTGTATATGAGGCTGCGTGTTCCTGAGCAGGTCAGAACTTCCGGGTACTCTGAGCAGAGCTTCATTTACCAGTGCTTTCCTTTGGAGATTTAGAAGGTGACAAAAATTACTAGGAAAGGAGTGGATGTTACTGAAAGGTAGCAATTAGTAGTTAGTCCCTCAGGCAACTGCAACACGATGCCTGCATGGGGCTGGTTTCCCCTTTGTGCACAGACTAAACACACTAAACTTCCATTAATGAGAATTACAGGCTAGTGTCAAGGGAAGGACAAACCCCTCTGTCAACCACTGGAATGAACCTCCTTATTTCTGCACAGGAGTGGAGAGGATAAGACTCTCTCTGTTTTACTGGGGACTCTTGCACTAACTAAAATTCGACATTGGCAATACATAAGTCAGTTCTATAGCAGAACATCACGTGTGCTTATATAGGATTAGGCACGTCCTTGCCGTTAAATTCCTGGTGAAATATGAGGGAGCAAGCTGTCTCCCAGATCTTGGAAAAAGGTGAGATCTTGGAAAAAGGTGAGATCTTGGAAAAAGGTGAGCACTTTGCAACTCTTTTTCATATCCCCTTGGTCAGAGTCGTGGTGTCTCATTGCAGTCATTGCCTCCTGTCTCATCCAGTGTGGGCAGTAAGCTCTGTGCCATTGCTATGCTGAAGTGCCAGCATCCACAGCAGCTCTGCTCTCAATTGGAACGGCTGTGTGACAGTGACAAAATCATAGCATTTATGCTCCAAACCCATATAATCATCTGGAAACTTGGGAGGTTTGACACAAACCCAAATATTTTAATCCATTTCAAGCAAAATGCACCTTCTTTATGCACTGCAGGAAGAGTTCCAGTGATGTTCCAGTGCTAAAACACCTGTGAGTATGTAGGTAGTTGTGGGAATACAGCAAGACCAGCAAGGATATAGTGCTGCTGAATGTGCTAGCTTCCTGTGACCCTGAATGGTCTCTCACAGCTTGATAACCACAAATCAGCAACAGCAGTCTGCATTTTGGCAAGACGTGCCTATCTGTCATGATTTTTTTTCTTTCTTTTGAAAGTAGATGAGTAGAGGAAATGTAATGGAGGAAATATATTTTGGTTTTATTTGTTGACAATGCTAAGTGGATGGCAACCAAATGATGTTGATCTCTGGGCTGCAGCTTCAGTGGGTCGAAATAATGTGTGGGAGGTGAATTTATGACCACAGACATCAGCCAGAAGGGCTGTTTGCTGCTTTATTGATTAAAAGGACATTTCAGTAGTACTGCTGCATTATAGCTGGGCAAGTTGCATTCTGGTGTGCTGATTTTGGTGAAGTCAAAGAACATATTTATGCTCTAAAAAGTAATTTAATATTTATGACACATGCAGGGGTTGTGTGGTAGCTTACTTTATGATCTTTTAGAGAAGACTTCTTTTCAGAGGTGATGACTCCTCCCATCATCTGTTAAGTTTCTTTGTAGTCAGAAGTTCTCAAAGATGTGTTTGGGGCATAAAACCTCAGACATCATAGTAGAATCTTGAATAAGCATATCTATAACTACTAATTTGAGAAGCATTTGTAGTGAAACCACAAATTTTATTCTTTTTATTTCCTTGTGCACTTGAAATCCTGCTTGGCAGTCTCCAAAAAGAGTAACGATATTTTTTTAATAAAATACCTGAAGAGCTAAACAGTGGCAAGGATAGTCCACCTCTTTCCCCCTTCTCAGCTGCTTGCCTTTGGCTTAAATTACGTGGATTAGTTTAACACTGTACTTAGAGCTGTATTTGATGAGAACATGAGAGTCCTGTAAAAAAATTGTGAAATATACTTTGAATTTTTCCTCTCCATACCTCTCCTGCCAGGTTGAGTAGCCTTAAACTTTGAACTGTGCCACTGGAAAAACGTAACAAAGACATTGTGCCCCATGATGTACTGCCTGTCTTTGCAGTTAATGTGAAAGCTCTCCATGGCGTGACATGAAAATTTTTATGTTGACTGATTGCTCTTTGAAGTATTGTGTACTTCTGTAACCTGGAAAATAATGATGTGGGGATGATAGCTGTGAAGACAGACAGGACTGCTTGTGTCGCTCACTCACGAGGGACTCATTACTAGAAGCTGGTTTTGATAGAATTGTGTTGTGCTGTATCTGCCACAACTGCAGAATCACTGCTTTTCAAAAAAATTAGATGTTTAGTTTCCAGCAAATCAAGAAATGCTCAGGCAAATGTAGCAGGTGATGTGCTCTTGACAGACCACTGGTATTCAAGGTATAGTTTCTGGCTGTCTTGCTCTCTGTGTGGGTCATTACACGCAGCCACTTTGCTCAGCGCTGCTGTGCTGGGCCAGTTCTGCTCTGGGATGGGAACCCTTTAGGAACAACCTTAGTGCTGGAGAGGAGTCTAATGACTGTGCATTGTTAGTTGGACTTGTGTTGTTTCAGTTCTTCAACCCCTCTCTGGAGGTGCTCTTTCATGGGTAGTACAGATAAGAGTTACAACAGTTACTTTACAGTATTAAAAATCTCATAACACATAGTGAGAGCTCCAGTGGTTGCCACTTACTTTTAGTGCAGTTTCCCCATTTGCAAGGCAATTTCATCATCTTTCAGTGTTTTCATTATAAGGAATGAGTTAGAATACAATCATCAGAGGAGGTTTTTTAATGGTTATGATAGGTGTCCTCATTTCCTGTCCTAAAATTGCAGTAATTAAATAGCTTATCTTCATCTCAGAACTGGCTAAACAGAGAGTGGGGATGTGCTTGCCAGTCTTTACATGTCAGTGTGTGACAGCACTTTGAGGTGCCAGTGACCTTGGGCTGTCCACAGTTAAGTATAGACACTGCCTAATTCTTCTGCTCTAAAGCAGAACCTTACATTCAGCTAACAAAACTGAGCCTGTTAAGTACTCTGCTGTTATAATTTTCCCACTGGCCTGAGACACAAGAGCTTTGGAGGTCACAAAGCTATTGCTCAGTTATTTTGTAACATCAGTTCCTATGCAAGTGGTTGTACTTCTGTGTTACTTCTTGCTAAAAGTGCACAGAGGAAGGAAAAGAGTAGAATAAAGTGATTGTTCTGTTGAGGCTAACACTCTTCATTAAAATCTAATGTTTTTAGTGGCTATTTTCCAGTTTTTTCAAAAAAGCTCTTAGAAATTGGAGTATCAACAATGTGTTATGCAAGTTTTTCCTTACTGCTGTTAGCTTGACTATTTCTTCATCTTTTGACTGACTAGTGCTGCTTTTCAGTGGAAAGCCAAATAGTTCGCAGAAACTCCAGTTCCATGCATTGCCTTGAAATCACTGTTTTTAGGCTGATCAATTAAATTTCTTTACTTGGTCTGATTAATAGGTAATTCGATGGTGAGAGTTTGGATTTTTTTTGTTTTAATTTTGATTTATTTATTCTGAATGAAGAAACTATGCGGTCGACCTTGAGAAAATGTCATATAAGATGCAATCCATATTATGTTCATCCCAACCAAACTAACTTTTTGAAATATTCATCTGATTCCTTTTATTACACTCAATCCTCCTTGATAGGGTTGATACACAGAAAGTCACAGAAAGAAAAAAATCTTAGTAAAGCAATAGAAGCAGATGAGTGTGCAGGGTGAAAGGAACTATCAGAATGTCAAATTCTGAAAAAATTTCTCGATTTCAAAGATACTGAAGAACACTGCTTGCAGTAGTTGAACAGTCCTAATGTTGAATTGATAACACACCTGATTTTAAATAAATAAGTGCATGCACTTTATCTACCAAAAAAACTAATCAACAAAATATTAGTGCAAAACTAATTGCTCTTAGATCTCCTTGTTGCATAGTTATCACCATTGAGAAATACTCCCCACTTCTTCAGCTGTTCTGCTATTCATCCTTTTCAGTTTCCCTCCTGAAGTGGGAATGGAAGAACCATTTCTGCAGTTTCATGGAGGTCATCTGTTGCAATAGAGAGATGAAACAGTTTTTGGAAGTCACAGAAAAACTGAGCAACGCAAGCTTGACTCTTTTCTAAGCTGTATTCCTACTTTAGAGTTAGCGAACCTGGCTACAGGTGGTTTTTGTTCTAAGCCTCCTGGCAGTACAGAGGTGGCCAGGATATCAGGGGCTTTCACTTCCAGCTCCTCATTTTGGTGCATGGATGCTCTGAGTCCACGTGTTTTTGTTGTCACCATCTCTTTATAAAACTAAAATACAGAATAAAAAAATAAAAAATATAAATAAAATACAGAAATAATATGCATGACTTTTTGCAGGGACTTTCAGGGAAAGTTCCTATTCCAGTTTATTGCTTTTTCAGTTAATAAAAGTTGAAGAATGGGGTTTGTTTTGGAGAATGATTAAATAGATGTTTTGTTTGAACATGAATTCCTTCCTTTAAATTCAAATAAAAATGGAATTTCAGTCTTGATTAAGTTTGGAACATCCAATAGTTTTTAACATGTTATTCCACTTTCTAAATATAGAACTCAGATAATATATTTTGGTCAAATAGATGCTCATGCTCTGCAGAGAACCTCTAACAGAATGCAAGTGCAAGGCTGTACAGATGCTTGATTAACATTTAGCATCCTTTCTGCTAAGTGTGGGTTTGTTATTTTTTTTTTTTTCAGTAATTGAGGGTTTTATCACCATGTCTGCAGCTCTCTGTGTTTATCAAACTCTCAAATTCCTTCTCAGATCTATTGCTTCCCTCTCCCATCCTCTTTCAGCTCTGGGCTCTTTTCTGTCCTCCCCTGCCTTTCCCAGTGTGCTGCACTCCAAAGCACATGGCTGTTCATATTTCCTCAAGTGTGCAGCTCACTCTGTCCAGGACAATCCCATCTGAGGTGTCTGTCCTGTGCCATCTGGATAATTGCACTCAATAATAAGGTGACATCTTGCCTCCAATGATATTTTCTACACCTGGAAAATATGATAAGTGTATATATGACCTTATCTCCTGGTGCAAGACTCTGAAGTGTTAAGATATATTTACTGGTTTGTGGCCACCTGTAAATTATTTCTGTTTATTTAGGTATAATTAATGTACTTTTGACCTATTAGGGCATCCATAGCTGCAGAGCTAATTAACTAGGAAATTATTTTTGTATGCATACAGGTGCACTCATTTAAATGTCACTGATTTAATTTAATAACACGCTGTGAGTTTGGACACGCTGCCAATTTGATGGAGTTGTTTGTTTCTTCTTTAATTTATTCTTAGTAAGTTTCTTTGTGTTTTTTATTGGAGTCTCTGAAGAGTTTGGATTATAAATAATTTTCTTTATGACAAAAAGCAGTGATTTGTTTTTGTTTTTGGGTTTTTTGTTTTTAGATGGTTATTAGATGTTTTAAAATAGTAACTATTGTTTAGGGGAAAAATTAGTTTCAGTATTTGGACAAGAAGAGAAAGAGAACTGCATCTTTCTCAGGATGAGCACTTAACAGAGAAAATGTTTGTTTTTCAGAATTCTTAATAAAGACTGAATAGGTAATGTTGAATTAACATTTACTGGAAGCATCTATTTAATTATATATTGAAGGAATATTTTTTTCCTATTTTTTGTGAGGGAGACATCGATTGTACTTGTGGAAAAATGACATTGCAGCGTGTAACATATCTAGGCATGTCACCTAGAACCTGATCTTGAGGCCAAGTATTCCCTGCCAGTCTTTCCCTGTCCCAGCACAGTTCCCTAGGTCAGGCATAGTCAGAAAAATTGCCTGGCAAGCTGTGTAAAATAATGGTTGTTGGAATGAATCTCCCTGGATGTGCTGCAGGGCTCAAGGACCTGGAGGTTATGTTTCATTCCTGTCCTAAAGAAATCAAACCTCACTCATTGGAAGGAAGGGAAAATGATGTTTTATGTGCATAAGGCTGAGATTAAAAAATATCAAACAGCTCTGAGCTAAAATTTTAAGTCAAAAATACAGCAAGTGTCCTTTGTATATATATATATATATTATTATTTATCAGTATTGTTGGTAGCTTTCTTAGAAGTCAGTTCTGGAGGGTTTAAGGCTTTTAAATTGTTCAGAGGATTAATGCAATGCTCTTAACATCTGAACTAAACACAGTTCAGCTAAGCCAGTAATTTGTACAGAAAGATAAAGTGCTTCTCCTTCCAATCAAATTGCACTGAGCTGAATTTCCAGTTGTCTTTCTTAGCAAAGGATTTTATTGCCTCCTCTCTTCACAGGAGAGCACAATCTCTGTTCGAGCGTGATCTTCGCTGTCTTAAGTTTCAAAGCTTACACACTGTAAGACGTATCAGCCAGTGCAATGGTACTTATTCATATGAGGGAACAATCCTTGACATTATCAGGGAAGAAAATCTAGGATGTGGAGAGAGAAAGTCTTGCCAAAGACCTTTCTCACATTGACAGAAAACTGAGCTTTTTCAAAAAACACTTCAGCAATGCTGTACAAGAATCAAAACAGCTTTCTTCCCATCTTGAGAGGTATTTAAAGTGCAAGTCAGCATAAAATATGTTCAGTTTTGTAGTTCAAATACACTGTCTTTGCAACGTTGTCCTGAAAGAAGTCTCTTGGTTTTTCAGTGTCTGCTTGGTCAAATCTGTATCTGAAGCACTACTGAAAGTAGGCAGGAGCTATTCAGCTAAGGCACAAATCTTGTCTCTTGTACAGAGCCTGGGTGCCCAAAAGGTGCTAATACAACTTAAATGGGTCTGGCAGGAGGATGGCTCCAAGTGGAAATTCCTGCCTTGCTCTGGACTGCCAAATGACATTACAGCTCTTCCCTCAGTATTAATTCAGGGCTCACATCTCAAATATCTGAACAGCACCAACTCTCATCATTCTCACCAGTAGGGAATAGCCACCTAATGAAGTCACCAACCCAAAACTCTTCCCAGATGGATGGTTTATTCCAAATTCCATTGACGTTTTCTACTATTATAGTGCTTGTCAAGCTCAGAACTGCTTTGTTTCTTCCCACTGATCCTTAGACTCTCTCTAAGCGTTTTTTTTTATCCAGTCATATAAAATCTTAAGTGACAAGATCTAAAGCAAGTTCTTTTATTATACCAATGCTTTTCTCCCTACTACTTATTTCTTGGCATAGTTTGAATTTTTTTCATCAATGTCTTTCATTGATTTTTAGCTTAGAAGTAAGAAAAGTTCCCCTCGCTAAGAAGGTATTTATGTAAATATGTAACTAAGATCAGAATCAGGATTCTTCCTGAACTGGATCTTTTACTGAAAAGCAAAACTCTAGGAGAGAATTTATTGAGTTATTGCTGTCAAATTATGCACGTGTTTTATGTTCTTTTTATCCTAGCATATATCAGATATTGCACGGTCCTACTTTGTGACCACCTGCTAGTCACCAATTTCAGTCCCACTGTAATCTCAGCTGAAACTTTTCATTGGTACTTGTTCTGTTCTTTTAACTATAATGACAATACAGGTTACCTTTATTTCATATTCTGAACATTTACTCAACATTTTTCCTGCTTTTAAAATTTATATAATATTTTTTTGTTACTTAGAATACTAGCAGGAGTCCCAAAATAATGAACTTTCTTTTCTACATTCTGTAAATGTATATCCATTCAATTTATAAACACTAATACTTTCATAGAACTTCCTAGAAGCTGTTCATCCATGACTATTGCTAGACTGTTCATCATAAAGATAAATTGTAATTTTTTCATTGTATCAGGAATGTGGAAGGTTATAAAATTATATGTGTAGATACTTACTGTGAATTTTCACATAATTTAGTATTATTAAGTTCTGAGGAACTTAAGGAATGAAAAACGAGCTTGCAGAATATTTTACCAAATTATTTCATAGCTTATGATTTCTGTAATTCAATATTCATAGTAATTGTAAATACTATCCATGAAACTTTTCTTTCTCACTTTTTTGCATTTTAGATTTACACATACCATGTTTATTTTGAAATATCTCAACTAATTTAATAAATAAAAGTCTCTGTTGCTGAGCTCTGGAGAGTGTGGGGTTATATATTTGCCCATACCTCGATTGGGTTATTCAAGGCTTTGGAGGAGGGTGCATCAGTTCTTATTGATGAAAAGAATTTCCCAGGAAAACAAAATTAAATTTACCTTCACACGAGTAATATATGAAAGCTCAAAAATCAGCTCTTGTTACACTTAAACATATGCTGCCCTATCAAAAATGTTCACTGCTGGGTTTTTTGGCAACTCTAAGGCAATTCTCATCTGATGTTCCCTGGAGTCCTCAGAATTCCTTTACCCTTTTCAGACCGGCTAAGGCCTCCCTCCGTATGCAAAATGCTATTTAAGTTCTCATGTTGTCACTGATTCCTTCTGGTTAATCGACTAGTGACAGGTATCTGTTGTGATTATTTAAACCTCTTAGCAGTCTGCAATATTATTGACCATTCAGGAATATTTGGGGTATTTTTAGGACCTTATGAACATTTGAGCTCGTGCTTAAGTAGCTCCATCTCTTTTTTCTTTCATCAAGGAAGAATTCCTAAGTGTGGTGCTAGGCAGATGTATTACTGATGGGGAGCTTTGTGATCTTAAGTTCCACAGGCATATGCCATCACTGCTTTTGCTGAGATCCATTTGTGTTTGTGATCACCGGAGACATCCATGGAATATTTGCGGAGCATTGACATAAGGAACTAGATTATGTGCTCTCCCCCAGTCTCTCCATGTCATGAGACCTGAAACAGACTGTTTGTCATCCAGTGTGCACTACAATGTTTGCCTAATCACACAGAGTTTTACAAAGAAGAAATGTAATTGGTGCTATGTTCTTCAGGAATTTTAAAGGGTTTGAAACTAAACTTTGTCCTGTAGTGACAGTTCTAAGTCAGTGGGCTCTGGCATGGTGTTCTTTATGTAGGAAAATTTGTTCAGAGGTAAGCTGTACAAATAGCTTTTTACAATGAGTCATTACATGACCAAAATATTATCTCTAAACATTGTGTTGCTGACTTCAGTATTTGAAAGCAAAGGTCTTTCTCCCAATAACGGTGCTTTGCTGATGGTCATTCTTAACCAATTACAGTGGAACAGTATTTTTTCCATTATGTCAAGAATTCAGTACCCCAGGAAAGTAATGGAGCTGTTCCAAAAGAAGTCAATGTCTGAGCTTGCTTTCTGTAATGCTAGAGTGTCCAAATTCCCTGGTTCAAAGTGGCCATTTGAGCCATTGGTGGTGATGGCAGTTACTGAAAGAGACCATAGATGTTATATTTTTGTGGTGTTGGGGCTATAAAAGCTTGTTCTGTGATTTCTGGAAACCTCCATTTTGGAGGTTGGATTTCTGCCCTGTTGTGCTTCTTGTTATGCACCTTCATTAATAATGCATCCCTGAAGAAAAGGTTACCTTGAACCATTGGGTAGTCTGGTAACCACTTGCTTTTCTTCAAAAATCCATTATTGCTTTTTTTGCTGAGGAGTCATCAACATTGGCTCAGTTGCTGGGCACATTTCACATGATGCTCCATGTGATCTCCTCCAGGTTTTGCTCACGTCTCAGGCTTGTGTACAGTGCTGGCAGCTATTCTGCATGAGACCAAGTTTACAGCAGAAAGTGTGCGTGGTGTCACATCAGGCAGTGGGGTTGTGAAAAGCTGTTCCTTCATTCAGTTGTTTCAGGGGCTGGATTTGTTCCTCAGGGAATGGAAATCCCTCGGTATCTCACTGCACCAGCTGAGATACTGAATGAGTCCATGTAGCTGTTAGTGGTCTTTACCAAACTCTGCTAGTCTGCTTTAGAAGCCATGTAGTTTATTGAAAGCCTCACCTCTGGCTAGTCAAACATTCTTTCCCTCGGAGTACTCAAAACAAATTGGAAATAACTTCAAAAGGGTAAATGCTAATAATGAGTCACTTTAATTCAATGCCTCTGCTGTCAGAAAATTACAAAAGTGTTTAAATTCTTTGCGTAGTCAGGGTGCTTTAGTGGAGTCATGAGATTGTATCCAAGGGCAAGCTCTGGGAACATTTTTAGAAAGATTTCTTAGGCATTTCATGCCCACCACAACTAATTTTAATTATCTTGTTTTAAAGAAATAGTTTAGCTTGCAATAAATGCTGTGCGCATGTGAATGCTAATGGTTTATAATTCAGGTCATAAAATGTAGTACAGAATACAGATAAGACACAGGCTGAGGGCTTGAGAAGGCCAGTTCCTGTTCTAAAATTATTTAATATTCTTTTCCATCTTCCTCTTCTTTTTGTCCCTTTCCTCCGCCTTAAAAATTGAGCTAAAGAAACCACCTTTATCTGGAAGTAGACAACTGAGTTAGTGTGCCATGGAAAGTAAAGATACTCCTCTCAAAGCCAGTCCATGTTCTATCCATGGATACACCTGTTCTGCTGTATTCTGAACAATAGTGATGTGTGAAAAGCCATGTACCAATATACAGACACCAGGTTAGCATGCAGTAAACTCTGTAGAGCTGACCACATTCTCTGGTGTGTTTGATTTATTGAAATTTATTCACATTATATGGTGCATTTTAATTTTATTTATTTAAAAGATATCCTAACCACTAATTATTGTAAGCCATTTAATATATACACCACACCATGTGGCTAACACAATCTGTGACTCTCCCCTTGCTTTTGTGAGCCCGGTGCTAATGCAGTGCTATTTCTGACTCTGGGTGACATGCAGTTCTATAAATGGAGATAATTTGTTTTGCCTATTGAGACACTAAGTTGTCTGAGCTAGGACTGTTCCCTACTATAAACAGTACTTAAAATGAGGTGACTGTAACATCAGCTAGTGTTTCTGGGGACTGTTGCATATTAATGCATGCAATACACATCAGCTGCCAAAAATGAAGGATTTTCTTATGCTTTAAGGTCCCTCGCTGTCTAATTTTCTCTCCTCTGCCTTTGTATATTCCCACGATATTTGTGATTTCACCTCCTTTCTTCAAGTGATTTTGAAAGTTCAGACCTAATATATTCAGTAGTAAAAAGCCCAAGGCACCAGTGTTGCTTAGGCAATCTAATATTCATGCCTTTTTCAAACATTTATTTGTATAGTGCTAATAAATTAGAAGACAGGAATGTGACCTTTCCCTTCTTTCCCTCCTTGTGAGTGAGGACAGCTATCTTACATAGCAGCACCTAAAACAGGTCTTGAAAGTGTAATTTCATTAATCTAACACTGTTACTAATTTCTTTCTTGGTGGTCACTCTAGTAGAGGGCTCAGGTTTTCAAACCAGACCTATGTATCAAGGTTTACATGTGAAGTTTTTGAGAATTAGAGTTTTAGGTGAACTTCAAACTTTTATAGACAAAGCATTATGAGTTTTAAAATTCAAGAATTAAATGTTTTTTATTTGCATGTGCATTTTCATCTTGTCAAAAGATACTTTTTCGTGTTTAAATCTCTACTGTTAGAAATGCTGTTGCTTACTCGATTTGTGAAGGGAAGGACTGATGTGATAATTTAGGGTTGCTTGTAGTCATGGGCATATCCAGCTGTGAAGTAAAGTTTGCATATGTAAAATATCTTGGCTGAAAGTAGCAGGAGAATTTTCTTTTGAAATCTTTGAAGTAAGTATTGCCAGCTGGAGCTGTTAAGGTGACTACAGACCTCGGGGACTTTAAATGGAGATTCATTCATGAGGCAAACACAGGATGCTGGGGTTGAAATCTGTCATGGTCACAGATATTTAATAAATGTATGCTTTGTGCTGAATATAAAGCGCAACAAGGTTACCTCTGGTTCTCCATGGAATATTTGTATGCTATTATAGTTCTTGCAAACAGATTATTCCAAATAGTATTGAAGTTGATGGAAAGACACTTCAAATTTCAAATGGTTTTGCCAAGGAACTTCAGTAATGTAAAAATACCTATGAACAAAATCGAGTTAGTGTAATGAGGGAAAGTAAACATCCTCCCCTCCAAAAAACCAAAACAATTGAGCCTTCCTTTTCACCCAAAGAGTTCATTACAGCTGCAGTGTTGCTTACTTGTAAGTTTAATGAAATGTGGCTGTAGAAAAAGACTAAATTCCTGGATTCAGATGATTCAGATTGTTTGCTTATTTCTTAAGCCTATTATGCTCAGTTGTTTCTTGTGTTTATGTTCTTCTTTCAAATAAGAAAAGTGGGAATTTGAATTTGACTCTCCTAGGAAGTGTGGGTCTATACACAAATGTCTCCCTTAACTTACAGTGTAACCTTAAGGACCTTAATTTCTTTTCAAGTTATTATTTTTTATTTCATCGAGTACTTGGGTTTAATGAGGCCCTATTGGATATTGCAGGGATTACAGAATTACACAAGATTGAAGCAAGTATTCAGTGATCTTTCAGGACTTTTTCTAAAACTAGTAAGTTTATACAGTCACAAATAATAATCATTCTAACAATGTATTCATTATTTAGAAGCTGAGTCTGAAAACATATATTAATGCAAAAAGAATATTTTGGGTTTTGTGAGTTTTTGGAAGCACAGATTTGAAGCTAAACAGGGATTAAGTTCTGCTCTCTCTTCTTTGTTGAACTCCTTTTCTCTGCAAAATTGAAGCAGGGGCATACAAGGGGCAGCAAATGGGTTATTCAAGCAATAAATCTTTCCTTCTTCCTCTGCCCTATTGATTCAGGGGAGAATTTTACAAGATGTCAAGGTTTTGGGGAATGCTGTCAGATTTTGGAGGGGTGGTTTATATGCGCCAGCACCCTGCCCAGTGAGATGGGGGGCACTGATAGATGCTCTTCCTCTGAGTTTTGGTGGCACAGGTATTTTCCTGTAAAAGCTTCTGATTTAGTTAAATTAACTTCTCAGCAAAAAGTTTTCAGTTTTGGTCACTTGCCTGTCCTCCTCCCTTTGTTTGCTTGGTTTGTTTCCTGAGCACCAGTGTATCAGGCAGGCGTGCTTCCAGAGCAGCTTTTCACAACTGACTTATGCTTTTGTTTTTCATTTGAATGCTCCTTACTATGGCTGAAACTTCAGGGTTCTGTCAAGGCTGGTTCAGAAGCACATCAGTGCTTGGGGAACAAACCTTAGGGCAACTGTGCCAAATACAATTTGTGTTGCTGCAGTCTCTGTATGTTTACAAAGTGTTACTGTTTTGACAGTGTCTTAGAGGATATGTTTTTGTTATAAGGATTATGACCAGGTAGCCCCTATTTACCACCAGATGGTCATATGTCTGCCCTCCATATGACATTTCTATTTACATATGCATTTTTCTGTGTGTCTTCAGGTAAAGGATAAATGTCTATGTGATGGAAACACAACCTAACTTGTCAAAATCACTATTTGTAGAGCAATATGCAACTCAGAGTAAGGTCATTAGCATACCTCTAAATATTGTTTGAGTTGCATTTAGCTTTTTAAATGTATCACATTTATCTAACAAATAATTTGCCTTTAGAATGGAGATAGCATATTCATCTGTTTGAACATTAACAAAAATATTTGGATATAATTTTTCTGGGCCTCCTTGAAAAGGGTTTAGTGTAACTTTATAGGAAGTACTCATGTATGTGGTATTGTTACTTGGTTTCTGTGTATGTGTGTGTTTTTTAAAACAAATGTTATTGTTTCATAACAATAACATGATTTTTTTTTTCCCCCTTTCTCTCAAGTGTGTCATTGGTATCTTATAAAACGAAGCATTGTATGCACTCTAGGAAAATACAAATAGTCACAATGCTTTAAAAACCCGAAGTAACAGTAGCTTTTTTTCGAGTAGAGAATTCCTCATTTCTTTAGGATTGCTCAGGGGTGCAATATTCCAATGCTTAGGGCAAAAAATCAGACTTGCTGGTTGAACGGTGAAATCCTTCTAAAAACCTCATTTTGTACATAGCAGTGAAGGTCTCCTTTCTGCCAGCTACCAGCAGTTTCATGGGTTGTTACACTTCATCTGTTCCTCATTCCTTTCCGTGAACATTGCCTTTTTAACCTTTTTTTTTTTTTAAGAAAGAAGAGGTAAATGTTGTATCTCCAATAAAAGATGGGTTTTAATGTGCTTTGGTATATATTTCTTCTCCTGATTAGATCAGACAAGCGCTCTGTGTGTGTTGTCCTGGCAGAGGTGAGCTCTGGGTGCAGCCGCGGTCGCGGTGCTGCCGTTCTGCTGGACCAAGCTCTCCCTGGGGGTGAGTGACCAGCGCTGCCCCTCCAGAGAGCCCTGTCTCACATGGCCAGAGCCTGCTCTGGGAGCACAGCTCTGGATCTCTTGTCATTTTTCGTACTTTCATACCTAAAGTAGTAACTGACCTACTTTTTAGCTTTGATTTAAATCTGTTCCTTTCCCCAACAACTCTTTTTCTTTTATCAGTAGTTACTATAAATTCATCTGGCAAATCACAGCAGATGTAATCCCAGCTCTTTATCTTTCTTTGGATTGCATCTGTGTTTTACTGAATCTGGTAATTTGCACTGAAATCTAAGCTTTATTTGCAGTTATTATATTTTTTTACTTCCCTCCCACTTCTGCAAAAGTTTTGGCAAAGAGAAAACAGCAACAACAAAAGAACTGAAATTGATAGAATATGTCAGAAAACAATAAAACTTTTAGAAAAAGTAAGTGTAAGTATAGTAACAGTAAGTATAGTTATACTGGTAATATCTTGGGTACATCCTCTAAAGTAATATCCTTGGATTTATCTAGAATGTGCTAAGATGAAAAAGATTTTTTAGAGCAAATGTAAGATTTTGTGGAAAATTTCATATTCCCCTTTCAAGATGATTGTCCAAACTCTTATTTCTATTTCCCTGGTGAAGTTTAAGAGATGAGCCCACCCCTGGCCATGCTGGCTGTCAGTAATGAGACTGCACTCCTGGAAATGGGACTCAGATGAAAAGGTGGATTTGATTTGTATGTGTGTGTGAATGTGCTCTGAGAAAGTGGAGGAGGTTCTAGAGCTTCCTATGACCCAGCAAAGTGCTCTAATCATTGGGACAAAAAGCATCTGTTTCTAGGCATCTGAAGAACCTCAATCACCAAAACATTTTTCAAGACAAAGGTATGAGTTTCCCAATTTCATGTTTGGGGTTTTTTTGTTGTTGTTTTTCTTTTCCCTCCCAGAAGGTTATTCCAACAAACCCACAGAAAACAGCTCTTCCAACCTCCTGAATTTAATGTATTTACAGACATGCACATATACAAAACTGTAGTTTCAGAAAACAGGTTTCTGGTGAACAATTTATATCCACAACATTGCAAGTGTGTTATTTCCTAGTATTTCTGATTTTGAGTTGGGAAAGCTTTGCCATTGTTATATTTGTTACTATATTTTATGAGCAAGATGCACAAACTTAACATGGTAGAAATGCTGTTCTGTCATAAAAAGAAAACATTGTGTCTGTATTTATATTTACTTAATTCAAATGCCGAATCAGTTTATGCTTGAGAATCTTATATTTAAAGTTAATTTTTATGCTAATAAATATTTTTTTCTGTGTGTTTTAATATACAGTAATGAAAATAATGCAGTATCTTGTCACCACTGAGCAAGCTGGTCTTAGGAATTTCACTTATTGATTTTCTAAAGATAATTTACTTAAATCACAGTAGCAGAAGCTTTGCTCCACTGAGTCCATGCTAATTTAGTTTTGAAAAAGCAGACTGGATGATGATGATGATGATGATGATGATGATGATGATGATGATGATGATGATAGTAAGGAAAGAAACAGATACAAGTTTGACAGATCAGGCTGGGTTGTGTTTCTGACCCTAAGAATGGGGAATTGTCTCTCCCAGTTTGCCAGAGTACACGTTCTGTGCAAGGAGGGTCGTGCCTTCCTTCCTGCAGGGCTCCTTTGCCCTAAGCACGTTCCCAGTGCTGCCCACAGCCGCACTGCAGTGATCCTGTCAGCTCCACAGCACAAACTCTGGGCAGGGCCTCAATATCACATCCTAACAGGAGGATGAGACTACTGAAATGTTGCAAATTGCAGACACAGTGAAGAGACTTTGATTTATAGGCTTGTTGTTCTTGCAGAAGAGACACGAATGCTTAATTCTGGGTTCTGTTTCACATTATGCAAATTGGGAGGGAGATAGGTGGTTTAAGAGATGAGGCATTGAAGTTTTTAATCTTCAGGTTTCCATTTCAGGTTCTGCATGAGTCAGAGCTGTTGTGAAACCTTGTTGTTTGGCCAGCAGTCCAGTCTCCCCTGGGTTTTTTATCCATGTTACTGGCTTGTCTGTATTAATCAATATGCAGCTTAGCAATTTCAGCAATGACAAAAGTCAGTGTCAATATGAAATCTACTTTTTCAAAAATAAGGATACCTTTCTAAGCTGACAGCAGGGCAAAACTGGCACTGCAGGAAGCTTGTGCTTCTGCTGCCTTTTGAGGAAAAGAGTTTGTTATCTAGAGCTGTTAGGCTGGAATCTTCTATTGGTTTCTTGTAATAAATTACTGAAATCTGGAGTATGGGAAATTGGATGTATTTATGTTAAAGTCTCTTGGTTTCTATTTTCTTCAATACTTTAAAACCATTTGTATTGATCCACTGTAATTCTCAAAGGGATATATGATTGTATTCTACTTCTCAGAGCTGAAGAATATTTGAATTGACTTATAGCAAAGCCTATATAATAAAGCCCTTTCATGGTGGGAATGGGCCAACTCTGAATGCTCTGGCTTCCTGTAAAGTGACCATGTTTGGTTTTGTGTGTAGAAAAGATTAAAAGAAAGATGTTTCAGAGAGTGAGATGCTTTCTTGCTAAAGATGTCCCTTTAGAAGTTTCTGTCATGGTAACATGAGGTGTGGAGACACAGCGAGTCCAGGCTGTACCAGATGGAACACTTTGCTAATTGGTTAATTCCGCTTTAGTGCCTGGCCACCACTTGGCACTGTGGCACAGAGAATTTTACATAGATCCAGCAGGGAAGCTTCTCATTTTTATTATTCTGAAATATGGAATTGGCTTTGATGAAATAAACTGTTTTAGTGAGATTTTTCTTAAATTCTAGCGTGTTCTGAAATCCCCCTCTTTAACCCTGCACATGTATCACCTTTTTGAAATTGAAATTAAAACTGGGTCTTTTTCTTTTTTTTTTTCTTTTTTTTTCAGTAGGCTTCAGTGTTCTTTTAGTAGTTTTAAGATCATGGCTACTGATTCTGCAAGTGAAAAACTGCACTTTCAGTAAATGTGCTAATAATAGATTTTGCTTATGGCCTGTCATAACTACTGACTAATGGATCTGTGGACAGGATGAGTGCACTCAATTCTCCTAATTCAATAAAGCAAGCACCCTTCTGGATAGTAGGACAAATTTATTCTTGGAATTATTCCATACACTTAAATGCACTTACAGCTGAGCTGAATTTGCACCCTAAGGTCCTATTTGAAGAAAAATATTCATAATTTCTTCAGTTATATTCACAAAGTACAGAGGCATCTTTTTATTTTTATTATCATATTTAAAGAAGTTCATGGTAACATAGTAATTTTAAACCCTGCAGTGGGAACTGGGTAGTGGGAAAGAAGGGGGCATCTTCTTTCTGCAGATGATAATTTGCAGCACACAGTTTTTGATGGATATTAGATGCTTAACTAGTTATTTCCTTAATTTGGTCATTCCTTCTGAACTTTGCTAACATTTATTTTCATTACTTAAAATGAAGCCACATGCTTCCCAAAGGCTTTATTAGTAAATATTTGGTATTGGGAGTGAACAACTTTAGAAGACAAATTTCCTGTAAGAGCAGTATATTTCTCAGATACTTGGCCTACCTATGACAGGCTCTTCAACATGTCTTCTGTGTTCTACTTCCATGAGTGTTGCTAGAAAACAAAAAAACGATTAGGGAATGGAAAATGTAAGCGTACAGTAACACATGCCAGGTTAGCTTTGTCTGGAACATGGAGATGGTGATTTGGATTGCAGAAGTCCTTCTATTTCAGTGCCATTGACAGCACTGCCTACAAGTTACAGAATCAGAAACCAGTTTGGGTTGGGAGGGAACTCTGGACTCATCTAGCCCAGTCTCCCTGCAGTGGGCAGGGACTACAGAAGAGATGACAGATCTCTATCTCCAGCAAGTTTTACTCTGAGGAGGGCTAATGGGGGCTTGGTAAAGGATCTCAGAGAAATTTTAGCATGCCCAAGTAAATAGCGTGTTGGAGATAATTTAAAAAGAAATAGATTCAAGCATCAAATATTCATATGCTTTTTCTAGACCAACATTTATTATATTTTGCAGTAGGTGCTTTTTTTCCCTCTCAGACATGTAATTTCCATGCTAGTAGATGATTCCACTTACAGTGTGTTTATGTTTTCTAAAGGCACTTACATTCTTGATTTCTTGCAAATATTTTTCTGTTTTGGTGATCAGGGAAGGAAGCAAAGCACCTCTAGCCCTATGGTGAAGTCAGTTTAAAGATGTAAATAGTGAATTCAAAACAGAAATGAAATACTTAGAGCAACCTTTCACCAAGAATCCCTTCCTGCAAGAAGATGTATTTGTTTTTGTGTAGCCTTATAGATGCACACATCTATTCCTTATTTGTATTGGGGTGCATAAAGAAGGAAAGCATACATCAGCTCTTAAGAGCTGACCTAGGCTTGTCTTTCCAGAAATTTCAAAGTGTTCCATATCACCATGTTAGCTTATTGTCTCTGCTTATTGTTGCCTGATCACTGGCTGAGAGCTTTATTTCTTCTCTGGCATTTGGGAATCCTCTTTGAGAATCTTCTAGCCAAAGTGGGCACCATAATGCTTGTTGGAAAAAGGTAACCAAGCAGGTCATTAAGATAACATGCCTAATGCATTTTGCCTAATACAAACCTGGTTCTAATCAGGAAGTAACAAAATTAATTTTCCCACTTCAGTGTGCCAATTTATCTAGTGGACAGTTGTGCTTATGTTATCTAGAAACATTTAATTTTTTTTTTGTTTGTTTTTTGGATGGTGAAATAAAATGGCATGTTGTCTTCTCTCCATGACACCAGCACTTTTTGAATCCAATTACAAATAATTTGAAGGAGTTTCCTCAGAAAAGAGAGGGGTGTAGAAGAATATGATAGAAGTGTCTAAAACCTTGACTGAGATGGAGTATCTACTCACTGTTTCTTCTAATGCAGGCACATTCACCAGGTGAAAGTAGTAGGTGATAAATTTGAGAGAATGTGGCTGTTCTTGCTCCAGATTGCTGCAGAGGTAGGGTTTTACATTGATACAGGGATGTCTTGAAAAGTTAATGAGAGAGAAAAGTACTGAGAATAATTAAATGCATAGAAATCTTATCCAGGTCCTAGTCTGAAAACTGTCAGCTTCCTGAGCTAAGAGCATTAGGTTGAAGCAGGGAACAAGTTCACCCTGTTCTTCCTCTCTTCTGTAGGAATCCTTTCACGACCCCTGGTGTGGAGAGAAGCAGACAGGTGAGAGTAAGAGTATGGGTAGCAGAAAATAATTTCTACCTGGGAGAATGATCAGCTTGTTCCTGAGCAAACTGGTGATAAAAAAAAAGCAGATTTTTTGCCTATATGATTTGGAAGATACTTATAAACTTTAGCAGGTCAAGCAAGAATTTAAAATATTTCTCAGATAATAGTGAAGTCAAAAGAAAAAGAAAATCAGTTGTCTATAACTTGTAATCTCTTAATTTTTTTTTTAGTTCTCCAGCTCTTGGGCATAATATACACACATTGTTATTCATCCAAGATACAAAGCCTGCTTTTGCCAAGCAGTTACTTAATGCTTTGCTATCTATATCTTCTGTAACTGTTGTAGTGGAAAAAAGCAATGGTAGGTTGAATTAGCTGAAAAATGCCACAAAGCAAATGGTGTTCTAAACTGTATAGGGCAAAGTATTGCCAGACTGGGGGAGGATTTTGGTTTAGTAGTGCTGGTGAGACGGTGAACATCTGAGTGGTTCAGGAGAGAGCTTTAGAATGGTTTCAGTGTTAGAGTAATGAGTGAGGATGCATATTTGGCTCATCATTTGGACTTCCAAGCATGTATTTCAACAGCAGAAATATATAGCAATGTTTAGAAAAAGTGCAGTAAAGAACACAGTTCTGTCTATTTTTATTTTATATCTTGGTTTCAAGTAATATCTCAGTGTGAAGGAGAGCACAAACACAAGCAGATAATTGACACCTGTGTTTCACTCATCTGTAGCACTACAACCCCTTGGAATGATGTCCTGAGCCTGCCACCCATACTGCTGCATCTGATGTTGTCACCAGCTTTGCAGAAATGTGTTATCCCATTCATTTATTTTTTTAAGTTGTCCTTCCCTTTGTAACTTAAGGAATCTTAAGAGACATCTGGAAGGCTCTACCATGCTCAAGAAAGAATGAGGAAAGGCTTTGCTCCAAGAATTTCACTTGTTGGTGCAGAAGGTAATTGAACACCACAAGGTGCTATGCAGAGCCTGAAGAAGGAGTATAAACCAAACATGCCCTGAATAGGACCCTGTCAGAGTGCTTGTCTCCTGTGAGGCTGTGAAAGAATTGAAATACCAGAGGGAAGAAAGCTTTGAGGAGTAGCTGTTTATCACATATGCTTCTGCTTGCTCCTATTTAGAGCTGCTTGCAGCTACTCTCCTCTGTTGGAGCCATCCAAGACACACAGAGAAGCAGATTGCTTACAGGCTGGGAGAATAACGCTTTTTTTAGCACAGAGAGCACTGTATTATCTCCCTTTTAATGCTGTGCATGTCAGTACCTTGCCCAGCTAATACTGCCAACATGTTTTCCCTGGAAAGCTTTAAACAATATGAAAAAGCACTTTGGGAAAGCTTGTAAAATTCAGTCAATTTGTCACGATGTTTTATAGTTTTATCACCTTAGTGGAGATTGCGTGCTGCATAGCAAACCAAAAAGAAACAAGCTAGAACCATTCCTGCTTTTCCATGTTCTAAATATTCTCTGACATTCAAACGTCATGTTAAAGGGCTGCTTGATATTGACTGTGGTAGTAGACTCATCGAAGACTACACAGCAGATAGGCCACTTGGGCAGCAGAATAGGTATCTGGAGGTGATTATTCTTATTTTCCCTTGTTTTTGTCATCTCAGATTATTATTGCTTAGGTGAATCTATCTAACGTCTTTTAACAGTGAGCAAAACAAGCTAAGTAGAACAAAGCTTGTTATGGATTCCTTTAAATGCATGCAAAACCAAGGAAGGGGAGATAATGTAACATTATTGGATAACATTAAAATTGTGTAAAATTGGTGCTTTTTGTTTTAATAGTAGCTGTTTGGCAGACGGGCTCTTGTAGATAAGAAGAATGTGGAATATGGAATTGCAGAGCTTCTAGGACATACTTTTAAAGATGAGTGTGGTATATAGGTATTTATATGAAATCAGTGTCACTTTGATAGCCTAACAAAGCTACAGAAATGAACCAAGTGCCAGAGTGTTTCTTATCTAGTAGAAACAGTATTGAGGGATATTTTTTCCTATTCTGAAACCACATTTTCAAGGAGTATTTGGTTTTATCTGTGTCTCAAGTGGGCTCCTCCTTGTGCTCCAGAGTCCCATAAGACCCAAGTGGGAAGTGACTTACTGAAAGTCAAGAAGATAAAAAAGAAGGTGTTTTTTTGTGACTTGATTTGGATGAAACAGCAATGCCCAGGGGAACCCTGACTGATCCAAGTATAGGCTTCACAACTCAGTATCTTTTTTTGAAACCATCATGCTTCCTATGTCTTAGCTGTTCAGAAAACACCCAAAACCACTTTTCCATTATTTTTCCCTGAGAATGCTAATTTTAAATTAATGTATTGCATCAGATGGCCACAGGATGTTGCACTCTAATTTTGCTGCAGTCATGGCGCGGGCAGTCTCCTACAGTGATCTATCTTCCTGTGTTCTGCCATCCTCTTGGTGTACTTGTTCCAGCAGACCTAGGGCTTCACAGCTTGCTTTCTTTGTTTTCATGCACCTGTTGCACTATTCTGCAAGAGTGGAATGTGCAGACCTCCCTGTCCCTGACACGGTGCTCTGTCAGTCTCAGTGTTTAGGCAGTGCTGGTTGTTGCCCTTGCTCTGCCATCAGTGTCATTGCACTTGCTGCTGCAGCGCTTGGTCCCCTCCCCTGTGGCTTTTCAGAGAGAAAGCCACACCTCTGTATTTACAACATCCTCTAATCCTTTGTGTGTCCACACAGAAACTCAAATTCTATTCCAAGGCATGAAATGTGTGCAAAAATGGTACAGCAAGGTCCAGAGGGGTTCGTGGCCCCAGAGCTGCCCGCCCCTGATCAGGTGCAGAGGCGCAGGAGCTGTATGAAATACGGCTGTCAGTCAGTCACAGAGTTCCCAGTTAATGCTTTTACAAGTGACAGGACACCTGCTTTTGTTACTTCTGTTACAGTTTAGTTGCTAACCTTATCTAGAAGTCAAAGTGGGATTCGGCACAGAAATGAAAAATCCTGAGGGTGGGGAAGGATGAAGCGACTACAGAAATTTAATATGAATTGCAGAGGCTGCAGGGCTTCACTTCAAACATTGCTTGTACTTTATGCTGAATTTATTGTCTGTATGGCAATTGTGATGAATGGAGAGATAATGGTTATCAGGGTTTTCATAATTTTTTTTCCTATGTGGTTATTGATGATGTTTACAGCACAAAAATTAACAGCTCTAAAAAGAAATAATAGATAGGAGCTGTCAGTATAATGATATTATTGTTGGAAGCTCGATGTGGAATAAGTATGGCTTGAAATGGATCAGGAATTGGAGATGAATATGTCAGTGGAAGAAAAAAAATTAGAACTGAATGCAATTCACTAAGTTAAATATTTGTTAGCACTTTATTCTACGTGCAGAATAAAAATGCAAAGGTACCAAATCTGAACACTTGCCAGATTTCAGCACGTTCCAAGTATAATGATTACTGTAGTTATTTAGCATAATGACTAAAATAGTTGCCCAAAGTACTTTATTTATAGCAACATTTGTAATTAGGTGCTCGAACATTTGTTATTTCAGACAGGAATGTCCTGTTGAGCTAAACCATGTGAAGTGAATTCTCCAATTAGCGAATTTACATATCATCCTTTTATATGAAAAGTAAAATAATTTTCTTCTTCTTGGCAATTTCTGTTACTATTATTTTGGGGTTCTTTTTAAGGAAACAGTATAACACAACTCCTTCCTGTATTTAATTCTTAAACTTAGCTGTTGAACAAATGAACAAGTATCACAATTGTTTTCCAGCTGTAACTCCCCAGATGTTATTATTTCATGGGGAATACCTGACATACTTCTTGATCATGAATATTCTTTTTATTCTTGTAGCTTTCCCCTTCCTTCCACCCCCCAAAAGAAAAACCCAACAATACCTAGCATAAAAAACTGAGCATGAAATATTCAAGATGAATCAAGTTCATTCCTTGCAAATTAAATATAATCAAGTCCTTTAGTAAGTTTTCTCTTTCTTTTAGCAATGTTAAAATTAATGTCAATCAGAGATTAAAATTAAAGGTGATCGTGCCTAGTGCACAAGACACATTATGATGAAGGTTATTCGAATGCAGAGGTCTAGAGGCTGGTAAAGGTATTCACAGAACATAAAGGCTGTATCTAAAACCTTGATTTAAGGTTGAGAAAAATGGCTTTGGCATCATTTTGAGTACCAAGCACAAGAAGTGAGTTAAGTTTTTAGGTAACAAGAAGATTCTCATGACCTCTACTGAAATAGTTTCTAACTCCATGGAGTGGTGAAGTTTTGTGTATTAAGTTCCTCTCAGTCCAGATTTCTGCCAGTGTTCATGCACAGGACACTGAGATGATGGGAAACCTGATGAAATTCTAGTTCCTCTGCCTGCTTTGGGTCAGACTGCTGAACTTGGGGTCCTTATGTCCTGAGGCCTATTGTGATCACTGATCCATTCAGTTACAAGCGAACATTTCTGACATCCTTTCTTTTTTTTCTGTGTGGCCCAGTTGAGCTGCTTTGTGGACTCAGTTTGTACCTGGACTCTCCAGAAGCCTCATGGCTCTTGTGGTTTGTATTTGTGGGTATGCGAACTCCTCTTGCCCAGTCTGAGGGGTCTGGGTGTTGATCATGGGGCTCTGGGTTGATGAAGGGACAAATTTGACACTCTGGCTGTGTCCCTGGGGGAAGATTTCTCCATTCTGGTAGGAAGGCTTGGTTCACCCTTGGTACAACAGGATATCTGATTTAAAAACTGCATACTGTGTGATATGTGATGAATGTCTTGCCGATTTAAATGTGGCTTACTACTTTTTTTGGATGAGTCTAACTGCCAAGGAGGAACACCACTATTTCTGGCTTTCCTTTCAAGCTCCCAATATACCTCAAGAGAAATAGGGATGTTGTGAAACCAACTTCTGCCAAAAAGTGAAGGAATACAGAATTTGTCATGTGGGACATAAGGAGCGATTGTGATTCTGGGATGTGATCTCTTAGACTGGCTGCTGCTTTAAGCTAGTGGGACTGGTAGTGCTCTAGAGTTTAATAGATCAGGTTTAATAGATTACTAGATTTTTAGTATCAGTGGTTACAATGCTCAGCATGCTTCATGTCAGTTTTTACGCCTTTATTGAAGGGTGGTATTGACCCAAGCCAAATTAGGAAAGAAAATAGTATCTGGATAAGCTCAGGTATTAAGCATTCACTACTACTCTGAAAACAGATCATTCATGCCTCTTAGCACTGATGCTTCAGTATAAAGAGGTGGGTTTGACCTTCTATTTTCTTAACTGTCAAATACTGTTAGGTACTAACTTATGTTCATGTTTCCACAGATTCTTTATTCCTTTTTAAGAAATTCTTGTTGCTCTTATTTTTTCTGAAAAAGCAGAAGAGGTGGTTTCCTACAGAAGTTCACACTTTGCTGGGAAGTGGGGAAATGTATGTTTTCTATTCAAGCATCTCAAGTGTTTCTATAGTCCCTTAAAAACATGAGTAAAATAATTAATTTTGATCTGAAAATGCCAATTCATTGAAATGGTACCATCAGAAATAGATACCCAGGCCCATAACAGAATTTCTTTAGAAGGAGACTGATTCTGCTATTAGCCTGCTAGTTCTGTCTGTCAGTGCACTTAGGATTGCTTCGCTGTTTCACTGAACATGGGATTTGAGGTCAGGCTCATAAAGGTTGCATATTTAACTGTCCTTTGGGCAGGGCATTTGCTGGGGTAGGAGACCCTGGTATTCTAAACTGATCAAAATAAAGCTAATATGTAGGTAGGATTGGAATCCTGTGGTCATCAGGTTACTGGTGGATCTCTGCATGCCTCTCTCTGGCTTGTAGTTGGTGAAGGCATTCCTCCTAAAGAACAATATTCCAGAATTGCTTGGGATGTAGGATGTAGGTCTCTTATCCTAACTCATTAATGTGTGAAAGGCTAAAGGCCTACGGCTGTGTCTTCATGATGATCTGACATCTCTCACTTTTGGACCTGTTGGTGACACACCAAAGGCAGAGTTATGGTAACAGGAAAAAGAAACAGATTTTGGTTGGCCTATAGGTCCTGATTGTCAGTTTAGAAGAATTTAAGGCCCTCCTTTTTTCCCCTCTTATTTTAATCTATATCTTAACAATTTATTTTAAAGGCTGTATCTTGTAGAAGCAACATTATATCCATAATGGAATGTTTTAGTAGGCATTTAAAATGTAAAGTGTGAATTCTGTGAAATATTCTTTTAGCATACAGAATGAATTTTAAAAAAGAGGGAATATTTTAATTAAATTTCTTTTTATTTTCCATGCTTTTCCTTTGTGATTTCTAATGTATCTGAAAGTTAATCTAGAACATAGTCAGATTTCTAAGAAAATACTTTTTGTTAAAAATTATTTCACATTTTTCAGAAATGTCACTTTTTTTAGAGTACAGCTTAACACAGCATGATCACTTTTGAAACACAGCACAAACCTGGTTCCAGCCACATGAGTAACTCAGCACAGCCTGATGTGTAATTAATGTGATACTTCACAATGTGAATGCTTTTTAGAAGGAATAAAAATGCAAGTGCGGTTTTGCAAGATAATTGACAAGTAAAATGACCTGAAAGGGATGTGATTTGACTTACACTGAAGCTAACACTGGCTGTTTATTGGTTGGTAATGTGTACCTCACATACTTGCAGAGTATGCAGTGGGTACTGTGGGCAAAGACAGTGAAGGAATTGATGTCAAAACTGAAAAAAAAAGATGATAAATTTCTTTAGTTTGGAAAAGACAATTGGGCATTGTTTGAAGATAAAAGAAAAACAGGTTTGCATGAGTTGGTTATTTATAGCTAAACAGCTCCAGTATGTTGAGATTTATTTGGAATGTCAGGTAAATAGAAATTTATTTATGCTTTTACCCTATTCTTGGGATTTAGCACATGATTTTGAGAACTATTTTTTAAAAAGATAAAAAAATACTTGAGTTTTATATGGGGAGAAGAAGGAATCCATCCTCAGAATACAATGTCTTGTTAGCTATTGTTAATTGGTCGGTCTTTGGTAAAAGGGATTATGATATCAATTTTCAACAATATCAAAGTTCACTTAAAAATTCCCAAACATAAAAAAAAATCTTCTGAAATTCAGCTTCCCCAAAAGTTGTGAAGGTCAGAGCAGCCCAGGAGAAAAGCTGGGTTGGGAGTTGAGGCTGGGGAGAGGAATCATAGATGGTTCTTGGACACGACAAAACCCCTGCTCAGATTGGGTTTTTACTTTCACCTCATAATTTAATGTATCATGTGAAACATGGCTGAGACTTGAGAGGCCTCTGGAAGGGAAAATGCTCGCAGTCTTTCTCAAGCCCTGCAAGCCTTGGCTGGAAGGAGCTGCCAGCTCCTCGCAGCATTGCTGATCCAGCAGACCCTGTGTGAGACCGCTGTGGCAAGGAAACAATCAGGGCTGAGCACCATGCTAATATGGAAATAACATTGTACAATTTAGTTCAGGCTTGAGGACTGTCTTTATCCTAAACCTTGATACATAAACGTTCTTCTCAGTCATTTCCTAGTATCAGAAAGCAGCTACTCTCAGGGCAGGCTTTTGTTCTCATGGATTGCTTCTTCAAATACTGGTAAACACAAGGGTCACGTGCAGGTGTGAAAAGCTGGTGTGTCACAGTATACATCAAACAGTGTGTTTAGAAGCAGAGTACCTACCAAGTAAAGGTGTCTTTTGTACATGTAGCAGCCTAAAAATACACTTAAATAAGACTTGCCTGTAACAGTGCCAGGAGAGTGCTTTTAAATGCTCAAGGGAATTCTAAAGAAAGGTTGTCTTCTCTATCTGGAACTCAAACATCCCAAGTGTGGAAGAACACTGGGTAATCCCTAGACCTGCACAAATGGTAGCAAATTTAAAATGGAGAGCATGCAGCAGGTGCTTGTGCTAATATAGCAAAGCAAGGCCTGTGATGAAGGGCTGTTCTCACCCTGGCTGACTCAAAGCCTGTGACCAGCTAATTAGTATTTAGTAATTTGTTATTCAGACAGATCAAAAATGCTGGGTTCCAGAGCCAACACAGGATTATAGTGGCTCTGCAAGTTCATCAAAGGACATGTAAAACTGGTCAAGAAATAAATGCAAATATATTTCTGTATTTCTGGTTTGTGTTCCTGTCTTGATTTAGGGATTACCCCATAACAGTTCCCCCAAATGTGTGCTGGGAAGCAGGGAATTCTGCTCCCTTTCCCAAACAGTTCTGTCTTATTTCTGCTTGGCAGTCAAGCAGCTACAGTCACTAGCACACAAATTTCTCTTCTGCTGCAGGACTGAGGTCAACAAAGCCCAGAGTTTGGCTCATTAGGAGGGCTTAAAGATACAAAGTGAAATGCTCCCCTGACTGTTTTGTGGACTGCATTGCATTTTAATCCTTTGCATTTTCTTTCTGCTACATTCCTGGTTTATGCTCTGCACTCCAGTGTGCTGTTTTTTTTGTTTCTCTGAGTGCACCTGTGCCCCTGCAAGGGTACTGCTGTGCTCATCTCACTCCTGTTGCCCTGCTGCAAGGGAGAATGGGCTGGGAATATGGTGGGCTCTGGTTACAGGTGCCAAAGCTGCTTTTACTCTGCAGCTGGTCAAATACACAAGTGTTTTGGGAAGCCAGGAGTGCATGGCCATGTAATAGCACTTGGCTGGACAGGAGCTACATAAATAGGAACATAAAAGAAGGATTCATAGGCTGAGCCTCTTCAAGGCTGTGTGGTCTTGCAGCTCACCAAGGGTTCTCCTTGTCATGCAGCCCCAGGTGCTTTCCAGCTGAGGAAGTGCATATGGTTGTTGTCTGCTTTTTGTTCTGTGCATAAATTAACAATCACAGTTACTTACACGCTTATTCTGATGTCTTTGATACATGAACAGGCTGAGATTTTGTGTGCGCGTATGTAGTCAGAAGAAAAATACCTCTTAAGAGAGAAAGATGTTATTTTGGTGGAACATCTGCCTTACTATATTAGCATTTACACTGACTAGCAAACCTTAGAAAACCATTTAACTAACTTCAACTCAGCATTTTTATAGTTAGCAAAGGGTACGACATCTGAATTTTGCTTTATACCAGTCATCCCTCCTGTGTCTTGTGTAGAATTCAAATGCACCTTATTCTCAGTTATTTTCTGGAATGTCTTAATTTAATTCCCATTCATTCTCCCTCATGGCCTTCAAAGAAAGGAAAATAGGTGGGGCAGACAAATTGGAAAGTAGGAAAATGCTCTGTGTCAGCTTTTCTGATTGTGTCAGGTGCAGAAAAAATAATCTACTTCATTATCTCCTCCTTCAAGTGGAATACTAATCAATATCAAGGACTGAAAGAACAGTGTTTGATAAAAAACAGGATGCTACTGAGCGTTCACTTTTTAAAGTGATCATTCTTTTTTAGCAGGAACTTACAATTAACTATTCTAAATATTTTTTTAAATGTTGAAGTCTTATAGAGCACTGTATTACTACTTATGCCCTTGAAAAGATGTCATTGAACTGTCCTTTAAGTGTCTTCTCCTCTGCCTCCAAAAAATTAAGAAGGTGATCTTTTATGATCTTTTCAGGACAGACAGAGCAAAAGGAAAAATTTTATAACGTCATTTGTTCATTTAGAGAGCAGTCATATGTTCCCTTATTCTAACAACTCTTCATCCTTATGCTGTATTTTCCTTTCTGCACCAAGCTTTCCTCTGTTTATATTCATTAGTACAGGGGATTGGTACTAAAACAATTTACTTTGGATGGTTAGGGCAATTTCAAAACCAAAGGAGTGCAGATATCATATTCTGTATCATATACATATGCGTATCATATATATGCAGGAGTATTTTCTGCCTAAGATAGTGTTTTACCTTATGAAGGGCATTTACTGCCTCCTCGGGCCTAGAATCAGTAGAAATCTCCATCTCTAGAAAAAATAACATGAAAGTAACCACCTTAATTGTTTTTTAATATATTCTGAGTTAAATGTGAGCTTGAGAGATCTGTCCTTCCCATTTATCTCTTCTGTTTTCAGCAGCAGAGTGATAATAGGAGTAGCCTGGGTTGGATCAGGAGATTTAGGCAGGTGACAATCCACCTTCTTAGACATGTTCTAATTGTAAATTTGGTCTCTTACTTTCAGTGCACAAAGGTGAGGATTCATGACAGCTCACTTTCCCCTTTAAAGCACTTTACTGAGAATTAGCATTTTTAGAGAGCTTAGCATCCCAGCATCTGATAACTGTGACAAATGATAATTAGTGTGGAAATTCTCTTGTCTTTTTTTTCAATTTTTTTTGTTTTACTGAAAAAGTGCCTTCTTTAATCCAGTATTAGGAAAGAGGCCTTGAACCCAAAGACATGCAGTTGTAGACACAGAATATCAGATGTCATCTTGATGCTTTGAAGGCATTTGTCTTTTTGTGTGGAGGTTTATGTCCCTCCATAGCTGGCACACCTACAAAGGCCATCAGGAGGCAGCTGTAGTGTTTGGTCTTGCCCTGCCTTTATGGGTCATTGCTCAGCTGTAGATGATGTGTGCTCCAGGACAGCCTCAGACATGGAAAATGAGGTTTGAGCAATGCCCTTGCTGTGTCTGTGCCTGCTTGGCACTTAGCAGAGTGGGCAGAGAGCTGCTGATGCCCAGCCCAGAGTGCTCTGGCAGGGACCCTCGGGGGACAGGCAGCCTTGGCTCCAGAGCCCACGTGGTCTCAGCAGTGCCCCAGGGACCAGGCTGCAGTGTTCATTGCTTTACACATGATGATGATAAGGAAGTTACTTTAATTCATAATGCCCCTGCTTTTGGGTTGAGATCCCATTCTGTCCATTCTTTAAAAATGGCCCAAAATTTACACCTTGCATCTTGTCAAGGACAAGATTGAAGCCATGAACTCTCTGGGTCTCCTCCTGAACATTTGAAGATCTCTCTCTCTACAAGATCACTCTTGAAGAAACAAATATCTATTTCTTAGGAAATATTGTTCCCTGTATTTGCCCTAGAAGATAGGGCAGAGGCCTAAGAAGATGTCTACATCCTTGTTCTCAAAGTATACTTTGACATAGTAAGAGATGTTTATTTTCTTTGCTTTCTCTACTTTAATACCAGCTTCTCATGGCTTAATCCTCACTAATGACTGTAGCTTGGCCCTGTGCCATGAATCCACCTATGTTTGTAGACTTCAACCCTCCCCCCACCCCCCCAAAAAAAAACCCAAACAAAACAAAAAACTGTGAAGAATTTTGGAAATCTAGCCAGAAAGACCCTCTTTAACTTCCTTGGCAGAGAGCCTGGAAAGGAAGAGAGAACACAGAATCAAAATAAATTACAGGATTCAGAAGTGCATTAAATTAGCCCTAAGAAATTGCTTTCTCTTGGTATTAGTGAGTAGTGGTAATTTGAAACACTTCAGCCCTGGTCACTTTGTTATTTTAAAAGAAAAGGAAATAGAGGTGTAAGAAAAGAAACCTTGAATAATAAGGCCTATGGCTGCATTTCCAAGTGGTAACTTAAAGTGAAATGCTTTTTTAAGATGAGACAACCAAGTGAAGAGTTAATTCTAAGAAGTGTAAAAGGAATCAGAAGATAATTTAGTCTTGAAGGAATTTCTGGAGATTCTGTTGTCAATCCTCTTACTCAGAGTGAAGTATGAGGCCAGTGAAGATGAGGTTGCTCAAGACCTTGTAATATTAAATTTTGATTATATTAAAGGCTGCAGATTTCACAATCCATGTGAGGTTTAGAGTGTGAGGTGCTCATTTCTCACCATAGATCAGAGAGAGGGAAGATTTAAATCACAGAGTTGAATCACTCTTTATATTTGCCTTTCTCTCAGGGTTTTAAGACAGGACTGCATTTTGGTTTTGCTTTGGTTAGGTTTTGCCCAAGTTAATAAATAATACAACCTGTCTCTATGAAAACAGAGAAGTTCAAATTGCAGATTTTCATTGGTTAAATCAATACTGTCTGGCCTTTGTTGAAATGGTCCTACCATGCTGTTTGGCTCCTCTGAGCATTAGGAATACCCCCAAAGATGCTATGTAGGCTCAATATAATGCAATCACTAGTGGTTGGTGCATGTGGGCTGACTCAGCCAGGCAAACCTGATCAGGTTGTTCAGCTGCTGTGCTCATCAACTTCAAAAACCATTCCCACCAGGAGTTTGAAGCTCCCCCAGCACAAGCATGAGAGCTGTTACAGAGCTCTTCTGGCTGCAAAGATCTTTCCACCAGGTTAGGGTGCAACTTCATTTGGTTTTTCAAAAAATTGACCATAACTAGGAAAAATAATTCAGAAAGGACAGTAATTGCTGTTGTTTTCTCTATGTCTCAGTGGGAAAAAAGACTGTATTAACAATAAAATGTCCTTTATGAAGTATGCAGCACAAAGATTATCTCCTCATTTCCTGTAGGTGAAGATAATCCTATATTTATTGTGCAAATGTGTAATCCACAGGGTAAGGATTTGCTGTGGAAAGGGAAATATTCACCTCAATGCAATAATAAGGAATGAAAGAATAATGAAAAATGACAGAATCTTCACTCCTCACAGTTTTTATACACTCATTAATCGTGGATTCATTTAAATATACCAGAATCAAATTCTTCCTTGTTGTGCCTTTCTTATCATTTAATGCTTAAATGGAGAGCATTTCTAAGGATGTACCATAAAGACTTTATGAATATTTTTAAATATTAAGTCTTTTATCCCCCTGGAAGCTGGTAAAATCCAGGGGGTGCAGATTTGAAAAGGACATTCTTTGGTTCTTATCTGCCATATTGCGTTTCTGAGCTGCTCTTTATTTACTTGTTCATTTATTGATTGATTTATTAATTGTGCCCTATATATGTTTCACTGGCTGTGGTAACAGAGGCACCTTTCAGGATTTGTCTGCCAATATTGATCTCTTTGTCCTCCTTGATGGCTTTATTATTAGGGCTACAAGAAACAGTGTTTTCCAAAAGTTGTCTGGATCAGCATCCTGTTGTCTTGGATTTTGGAGATGTGTTACATACTGAGTGCAATGACACAGTAGAAGAGACACATCAGTGGAGGTTATAACTTTTTGAGCAGAAAGGAATCGTGTAGACATTCCTGCTAGTACTGGGGGAGAGAAATGAATCTCCAGAGAGTAATTTAAAACAAGTCTTCGGAAAAGAAGGGTGGCACACTCCCCTGTAGTTCCTAGGAAGCAAAGAGAGATAATCAGTGCTCTGTCACATCAGAGAGGGCAAGTAAATGTCAAGACCTTACTTGAGGAAGGTCACAGGCTCAGGGATCTCAGGTCATTTATCAAGGGTATCACTTCAATGCAACTATGAATTAGAGTTGTTGTACTTATTACAGGACAGTTGTTCTACTCTTTTTTTTTTTTTTTTTTTTTCTATAAAATGTACTATACTTTCTTTTGGTTTGCTTTTTGGGATTTGTTTTACACAGAATATTGCTGGCAATTTTATCAGAGTGGCTAACCTTTGTAACTAGGAAGTATTATCATGTGCCAATGTAACCTGCAAATAAGTAACTTGAGGGAAAGAAGAATTTCAAGTTTGTTTATATGAAAAATAAATGAGAGATTATTCTCAAAGAGAGATCTAACATAAGTTTAATTGAATATATTTACATTTAGAATGTAAAAGATTAATAACAGTAAATGTAAAGATTTAATGTGCAGTGGTAAGTTGTCTTCCACTGAGGAAAATGAGTTGGAGAAATTTGTGGAAAAAACAAAATAGTATTTCTCTGGGATGCTCAATGCTCCCTGAATTTTTATGATGTATTTTAATTTGCCTCTGAGACAGAAAAATCCTGTCCTTAGCTAAAAATTATCCTTATTTTAAAGCTGGGGAACTGAAACACAAGGTAGACTTTGGCTTTCCTGAGGTGCAGGAAGACGTGTGATACAGAGCAGAAAGCAGCCACTTGGTTACCCATGTCCCCAGCTGGAAGGCTACCCCAAGTTTACTTGAGATTGCAGAACCTGCTTGCTTGGGTTTAAACAAGTTGTCTGAGACACTGAGAGCAATTTCTATGGCAGAATGAATTTCAGTGCAGCCCAGACTGCTCTGCCTCTCATCTCCGTAAGCTATATCCATGAGTACTGAACTTTATGGGAAGTTTGTTTCATATTCCCAGACTAACTAATGTAAGGATAGTTTTAGGGTTACCCACTGCACTGCAGTGTGTTGTATGAACATCCCCTCATGTGAAAGCCTACCAGATTTTTTGGAGTCAGAAAACATGCTTTGCATTCTGTATCCTTAATTTAAGTTCATGAACTTGATGGTTCAACCAGAATCTCCCAGTTCTGCCACAGCTACCTGGATGTCTAACATTTGTCAGGATACTTATTTTCTGGGCCTTGCAGTTCTCCTGCTGTAAACTGAAGGCAATGTTTCCTTGCCCTGGACAGCACCACAATTCATGTCTGTTCAATGCCCAGAGCCAGGGGGAAGACAGTCATAAAAATACACCTCAAAGTACCCATGGCCATTAAGGCTTTGCAGCCTTGAAACAACTCCAACTGCTTTATTGCTATTAAATAGGGAATGAATATTGTACAGTGACTACATCTTGTCATATCTAGAAATGCAGCTCTGGGAGAGAGCAGGGAAGGATGAAAGCTTGATACTTCTCTTGTTTATTGTTTTAAAACAGAAAAATAAGTTTGTTATTATTACGTTAAAAATATTCTCAATTACTGACTTCTAGAGAAAGTGTGCATTATGTCTGTCATTGATGTGATTTTGCTGAGGTTTAGTGTTGTCAAAAATGTATTGATGAGTTTTCTACCTTTCATTAAATCTTGATTGTTATACTTTGTTGTCTAAAATTATCTGTTTTTTCTGCCACCATAACAGAAACCATAAAAGTTTTGAGAGTGTCATTAATAACCTTCATGTAACACCACTGAATATGGGTTGGTCAGAAGGCTCTTTGTGTGCTCAGACATATACACACAAACAGATACACAAATTCCAAGGAGCAAAGTGTTAATAAAGAGGTACTCTGGAGCCAGGAATTAAAGTTATGTGATATTTTAGTGCCTTTTTGACTTGAGATAACTTAAAATTGGAACTTATTTTGAACCCCTCTCTCCTTATCTCAGTTCCAGGAAACAGGATTTGCAGACCACCTTGTTTTAGACAGAGTAAACAATTATTTTAAAGGATTAGAGAATGGACAAATTTTCTTCCTTTTACATGTTGTAGATAATCTTTCTGGACTCCAAAACCATATAGAAGTGATGGAAAAATGATCTGTGACTGAAATGATTGATGAGAATAGAGGATATTTCATGTCATTTTTTAATCCAGACCATGTAAAAGGGTTAAGCTGTGACTGTTGCTCAGCAGTCTGTGCAAAATAAAGCAGTGCAAGTTTTACAAAACATAAAACCTTTGTGAAAAGTTTACTTATGTTTCAGAGCTGTTTAGCAATACAAATACTTATTGTAACACCAACGAATGAGGAAACTTCTTAAAGCCAGACTTAGAGAATTAAAAAATATTAGTCTGAAATTGGAAAGAAATCACTAGTGGATACCTCATGGAACAAGACTAACACAATCTCTAGCAACAAAAACTTAATAAAATAAAGCACTTGGAGAAGAGTTAAAAGTAAGACAGACCTTCTGATGTTGTGTGAAGAAGTATTTTCTTGCTCTCCCAAGAGACTGAGTTAGTTCATTCAGGAAGCTTTTTCATGCTTCATCAAAAGATCTGTGACATTCATTTTGTTATCAGCTTTCTGTTTTTTTGAGCTCTAGTGACAATGTTACATCTGAAAGCTCCTCATCTTATATTAGAATTTTGTGCATTATCCTATGTAAGGCATTCATTAACACATAATGCAACATGCAAATTAATAAATTAGCCCATCACAGAGCACAAAAATAACAGATCTGTTTCATAAGCCTAATGCTTGTCAAGTCTGCCAGCAGAGGCACTCAGATCAGACTTCTGTGCTGAGAGTTACCATGAGTTTTCTAGTTGTGTAATTAAGCGGTCAGAAGTAAAGTTTTGATTATGCTTTGCTTGCTTTTTTTATTTTTTAATAACTGAAGTCAGACTACAAAAAAAGTTGTGAGTGAATGTGATATGTTTTGTCCTGTAGCTATTCTTTAAAATTATATGTTGTTTGCCTTTTTCATATCTTTCCTTCCCAACCGGGAGTATCGCCGAGTTGTAGTTTAGGATTCTTCCTCAGAAACTCACCCTGAAGTGATTGGGGTTTTTCTTGTCCCTTGACTGGTATTGGGGAACTTAAAATCTTGGACTCTTATTAATTGATAAAAAGCATATTTTGCATTTCTACATCTCTTGCCTTGATGTCAACATTTGAAAGGAGGAAAAACTCTTTTGGATGAATAGTTTTGAGAATAAAAAATTCCCCAAACCAGATCTCTGAACTGGAGTTGAAAGCCTTCTAATTACCTGGGCAAGAGCAGAAATTATGTTTCATGAATCATTCAGAACAAGCACGCTTTTAATCCTCTTCCTGATTATATTTTTAGTTGGTATGCTGGAAACACCCTCCTTCCTCAGTTCATTTTCTTGGTGATGAGTTTCTGTCTGCTAGAACCAGAGCTGAGCTGCTCCTTCTTCCCTGGCTCTGAAACGTTCATATTTTTTTTTATTTGATTCTTTAATCATGGCAAATCTGCAGTTTTTTAATGGAAAGGAAACATGTCATCTTCAATGTTAAAGAGATGGATGATTATATCACTATTGATTTTCAGTGAGAAAACCCTTTAATTTAGCATATTTATATTTATATGAAGTACAGATGAACTTTAGCTGTACTTAATTTGGTGGTAGCCTAATTATACAGTTCAATACAATCTAATAATCCGGGCTGAAGTACAGGACAGTAGAAGATTTTTCTTTGTGATTTAGCTGGCAGCAAACACTAATCTTTGTGGTTGTTATCAGAGAAAGACATCTGAATCTATAGCAGTATTTGTCTTTTCCTGGCACTCAATTCCTGCCTTCTCTGTGTGTCAGGGTTTTGTTTATCGTTTCCGGTTGTTCTGGGCTCCAGACATTCATCTTCATTTCTGTGTTTTTTCCCTTCCCTCTGTGACTCACAGCAATAACTTATTTTCCTTTTAGGCTGGTAAACAACACACTGATGTGTATTCTGAGTGTGATGTAGGACATTGCTATTAGATCAGAAGCAGTGACTCAGCTTTCTTTAGCCAGCAAGTGGCCAGTTGCTGATTCACTTTGACAAGTGTCTGGTTTATAGTGAACGGTGACAAATTTGACAGTATTTAAGGAACTCCTGAGTAAAATTACATTTCCTTTTATATTATTTAAAGTGTGATACAGGCACAACTAGAGGGAGAAAAAGTCTGTTTAAAGAGTGACCTTGATCATTTAAAATAATACATTCTATAAGACAAAAGTAATTTGGATGCTACTCCAGTGTGAGAAGTTACCTAATAAACTGACTTCTTTCTTGGCATAGCTACTGAGTAGTTAAATCAGTAATACAATTATTTCTCCTTGCTTTATTAGTGTACTTCATATATTTATATAAAAAGTGACGGAAAAAATTCTTGCTTGTTTTGCATATGTGCATATTTTCTTGATTTGTGGTACAGAGTGCTCTTTTACACTGCATAAAAACAGCCTTTACTAATAAACCTGGATCTCTAATTACTACAGTACAATTTCCCCCCATTCCTCCTCCTTTCTTTGTCTAGTGACTAAAAAGTGATGAATCCAAGTCATCAGTCATCACTAGCATCAGCCTGCTTCAGTAGCAGTTTATATTTCTATTCTGCTGTTTCTGCTGATATGCTTTAGATGAAAGCCTTAATAACAACAGAAATTAAAACAAGGAGAGTCACAGTGACTTGTAGAGACACACAATGTTATTTTATTTCGTGATTCCCCCTCGCTTGCTTTCTGAAACAGGAAGACAATAATCCTTCCTTAGCAGGATAGAATCTTGCCTGTCACTGGTATCTAGAAAGGCTGGTCTCAAGGCCTTGTATGTTTGAAGATTACAAATAGGATAATGCTGTGAGTATACAACCTTAATACATGAAGATGGGCAGGACTAATCAGATAAGACAGAATGGGTTTTTATGCTTTTAAAATTACCACTTACTATTCTGCTTTTTTTTTTTTTCTTTTTTCTTTTTTTTCTGCAGGTAAATGCTCCTGTCAATTTAATGTGGTTATAGTTAGATTTTTTTGTAAAGTAAATGTGATGCTGGTGAGAAAAAAATGTAAATGGAAGAAGGACTATTTTTTCATTAAAAGGAGGGTTTTTATCAAATAAGAATTGTTTGTTCTACATGGATTCAGGATACAAGAACTGGTAGAGTCAAGGCAACTGAAGTAGGCCAAAGTTGTGCCATGAGCCTCTTTTCTAGTCCTTTTTTTCTTCTCTGTTAAAGTAACATTTCCTAAAGGCAAAATGTAAATTTATACTTGGATATGTTTCTAAATCTCTGGCTTGATTACTTGGTTTCCTATACCAAAGTCTTGGTCTTTCTTTCCTTGCAAATGGGTATTGGAAAGGAAGTTTCATCATCTGATGCTGGACATGCAGCAGTCTTTATTGATATCTGCTCCCCTTGGAGAAGCTTTTTGTTCATAGGGAAGAAGGTCGTCTGTGCCATCCTTTTGAAACTGTGTTGAAAAACACCTTGGGAAAACTTTGGTATATCACACAATTTCTGAAGACTTGTAGCCTTTCTGAATTGCTATTCATTGCTGAAAAAATTTTCAGCAAAGTTTTGCCATTTGTGCTTCACATTTACCTTCCTGGCTTAATAACCGTTTTCCTCATTTTCATACCTCCACAATGATACCACGACTGGACAAAATTGAAAATAAATGAAAAATTGGAAAATGATATATAAAAGAAGAGATGAAGTGATGAAGCACATCTTTTTGACTAAGTACAGCAAAGGATCACCTAGTAAACTACAGAGTACCTTCAGAGCAGTTGAACTGTCAAGGAGCATCTTAGGATGTCCTTTATTTATCTGTGGAATCCTAACAACAGAAAACTATCAGAAGGTATAAGATGTATTCTGTTTCAATGAGATTCTACTCATTGCACTACTATAAATGTAGCAGTGTCCTGGTGAATTGCAGAAATCTTAAATCCTTAGATTTGGATTTTCAGAACTACCTGTAACTTTTCTGACTACACATTTTTATTTATCCTTAATCCCCTAAAATGAATTAATATGTAAAATAAATCAGCATTGCATGACTGAAGTTGGTGAATGCATATATTTTGGGGAATTTAAAAAGCAGCAAACAATTTTGTTTAAAATAGTTACATGGACAGTTTGTCATTTACCTGTGGTTTTCCTTCCTGCTTTTTGCTTGTTTGTCTCAAGCAGTTGTTTTATCTTTTCTTTCTTGTTTTTTATTGGCTGTTACACCTTGTGAATTATCTTTACTGGGAAATGCCATTTGTTTTATGTCTGTACAGGGCCTAGCACAAATAGGACCTAACCTTGTCAAATCTCTGGTTGCAAACAGCAATATTAATAATTAAAATGACACAGGAAAATTGGATTGAGACTGGAGTTTATATGAAATATAATAGTGAATCTAATAAAAGACAGTCTTTAACATATAAATGGGTTTGAGAAGATACAGCATAATCAAATTCAACTGCATTTTTAGTACTTTTCATGTCATGTTTCCCAAGGTGCTTTACAGCACAATAATCATGATTAACTCTGGATTTAATCAGTGAACTGGTGCAGCAATGCACAGAGTGGGACAACGAGTTAGAAGAGCCCTGATGTTGGTGAGGACCCCAGCGACCGTGCTATAATTCATGAGGAGATGTCAGGGAAACCCATCAAGGCTGGGTGTGGCAGAGTACATGGGGAGGCAATTCCATGTTTCAGGGAAGCAGTTGGAACAAAGTCCATTTATTTGAGAGCGCAGTAATCTGAAGATTGGGATGTGTGCTTTTTTTAGGGTGGTACTGAGAAATCATAAGATGAATTTATACCACATTTTCTGGTTTGCTTCAGTTTTGCTTTTGTAAATGTTTGTGAGTGCAAATATCTCTCAAACGTGAACTCTGTGAATTGCAAGTACTGGTTTCTTGGCAACCACATCAGGACTTTGCTATTTGCAGCTAGAAGGGAGGGTGCGTTTTAAAACAGTCTGCAAATTTAGAGGTTTTGATGGCATTCATGGTAACCAAGGGTCTTACGGCTTGTGTTTCATCTTGCATTCTTAGTCCTCAGACCCCTAAGGGCACTACACCGTCAATGGAGCGAGTGCCAAAGTAAACTTGAATTACCTAAGGCTCTCCTGCTTATTAGAAGACAGTCTTTAAAATACAAACTTTGCTATTAAGGCTGTTTCATACCTGGTGTGTTAAATAAACTACTTGTATAAAGTGTTTCAGATGGATAATGATGGCAACTCTCCGTGTCACCTGGAGATGGTGGCAGGAGCTGAGGAGGGTTCCCGTGTACACTCCTTGGGGACAGGAGGAAGAGGTTGTTCAGGTCTGGAAAGGAACAGCATGGGAGGGGTATAGTGCATTTGATGCAGTAATGTGACCCACACAATTTCAAGTGTAGTTTTCCTCTTCTTTCTACCTTCCTCCTTCATCTCACTGCCTCAAATCTAGAGAGCTTATTCGCTGTCTTGGATCTCTGTGGAACACAGATACTGATGAATATCAGGCAGAGTAGGCAATATTCCAGTTGCTAGGGTCCAGATGCCTGATATGCAAGCAGTACAATTTCAAGTCTTAAGTATGTTTTTCTTTACCATTGTATATGATTTACATAAATTGTTCTTAAAAAGCAACAGTGTCTGTGAAGAATTAATTTTAAGTATTTACTATGGTGAACAATTAGAATGATTTATATTAAGATGTTATTGCTGTCTGAGCAATGAAATCTGGTTCCAAGAACTGGCTCTGATTTTACAATAGATTGATTCTGCTGATGTTCAGGTGAAGAAAAGAGAAAGGTCAATGAAAAAAAGAAAGTGAGATATTTTCATTCTCTTTTTGTGGATGTTGGTGCAGGCTCTAGAATGCATGTTCTAAACGTGTGTTGGATCAAGGTTATAGACTGTGAGCTTTTAGAATCAGAGAGAGTTTTAAAATTATACCATGAGGGATTTATACCCTACTTTGAATAAATGGTGTAGTACTAATAAAACAGCATAATTGTCATGACTGCATCAAAGTTTCTTATAAAGTGTCTTATTTTGTGGCACTGCAATATGAATGCCCCAGCACATTTAACAAATGTAAATTAATTCTTACCATCAGAGATCACGTAATTTTCCTACAGATAAGGAACCCCCAAAAGAAGTTTCTAAAAGAGTCAGTCCAGTCACATACAGTGGGGTCACAGCTGGGAACCAGGTTTCATTCTTCATTGTCCTGACTAACCTTTCCTCAGTCCACCTCTCTTTCCTCCTCTTTAGTCCATTTTTTGTAATTAGGCCCCTTTGAAGCCATGTCTATTTTTTTAATTTTATTTTTTTTCTTAGTCTTAAAACAATTTTCTTTCTATGAAATGGGGAGAGCAGTGCTTATACAACTCTTGAGGGGTTTAGTAGTAGACAGAGAACTTCTTGAGCCAGAGAACTGTGACTTACATACCTTCAGAGTGAAGAAGAAATTACACTCCCTTCATACCTGGAACTTCTAATGTCTCTCTAGATTGCTGATGGATGCACCCACTGCATCATTTCTTTCTCAAGCTCACTCTGCATGAAGCAAACTTTTACCCGTATATTTATTATTTATTAAATGAAACATTTATTATTTTTTCTTATTATTTTCAGAATCTCTCGACACAATTACTAAATTATGTATGCTTATGGATATGTTAGTTTGTGCAGATAAGAGGACAGAACAGTACAGGTTTCAATTTTCAGAGTTAGAATAAAATCTAGCTACTTATCTCAAACAGCATACCCAGATGAAGTATCTATTGTGCTAAAGCAAATAGTGTTACTTTTTACTACTTCCTCCTGGAAAAGGGCCATGTTTTTGAGATGAAATCCAGCATCTCAAATGAATTTTTTATATTACTTGATGTAGCAAGATTCATTTTCTCCATCATCTAATAGATCATGTTTATTGAATCAGACAAACTGGAAAATCTGAGCTTTCAGATACAGAGGGCAAAAAATTGCCCGTGTTTCTTTGGCATCATTGATTTATCAAGACTTTCACCTTGTGCAGATACTTATAGGTTGAGTTTACATCCCTTTGTGAAAGTTCCATTATCTTAAATCTTTAAAACCTAGTATTGAGGAAAAAATGATGTTTAGGAAAATCACCAGAAATATTTTACAGAAATTTTATAGGAATGCTGTAAAGTAAATGAGTGGTTATTGTGTTTCCTTACATCATTTTGACTCAGAGACTAAGGAGAATATGACTTCTTGAAGGAAAAAGTAGCTTTAGAAAGGTGAGTAACAAAACTTCTGCAGTTCTGCCTCTCTTAAAGATGCAGATACTCAGCTCTTTGGGCTAAAGAAAGCTCTTCTGCTGAGAGATTTTTGCATTGACAGCAGTTCTGGTTTAACTGTCTGTCTGGTAGTGTAAAGACTGATTGCTCCCATCACCGTAGGACAGAAACCTAGCTATTTTCTCCTGACACTCTCCTTTGTGAACATTGTGGAATATTGCAGCTCCCCAGCAGGAAAATTGACCTTGTTGCACTGAAATCAGCTGGGAGAGTTACCACTGACTGCAACAGTGGCAGGGTCAAGCCCATGGTTAAATTCTTTTTGCCCGTACGTTGAATCCCGCAGGGTATTGTTACAGGATTTCTGGCAGCTTTACCCATGTGTAGATAGGCCTGAAGGGAGGGCATTTGTGGGTTGGCAGAGAACTCCATGTACAGAGCAGGTGTGGGCTCATCAAGCAGCAAAGAGGCAGCTGTGAGGGAGCCTGGGGAACAACATCTGGGGAATGCAATTAATTTGCAATACCTGGTGTGGAGGTGCTCTAGAGAGGTGATTGCCTGCCTGCCTTTCTTCCTTAAAACAACAGCTCTCAGGTTGGATTTCTGCATTTTAGCAGTCAGTGGTGTAGCTTGTCTCTGTGGGTAACAAATAAGGCTTACTTATTTGCTCTGTTTTGCTTATTGTGAGCATACATTTTTGTATATGTTGGGAGACATATACAAGGTTTGTGTTGGTGAGCCAAGTAGGGCATAAATCCTTTCTAGGACTGTCTCAGAGTGAGAAGATCGATGTATAGAAAATATCTGGGCTGGAAAGAGTTAAGCCTGAGTTAGAATGACAAAAACTTATCCATGTTTCAGACCTAGCCCCCTTTGGGCAGGGGATTGTTACTTACCTGGTATTTAGATGTGTTGGCTGTCTGTCTGGAAACCATGAACAGGTAACTGTTGTGCCTCCAAGAAGGCAATTCTGTTGTATGTCCAATAATTGCATGTAATATTTTAAAGTAAAATCCACTAGAGTTCATATTGATTTATTTAATGCAGCTTGGCTTTTGCATTGGCCCTTAATTGTTAGTAAACTAGATTGAGATCAAGATTTTTATGGAATACATATGTATGAGACAGATTGAATAACGCATACTAGAAGTTACTTTGGATTTATCTGTTTTTAAGCTGGGTGGTAGCTATTACACCCGGTACTCTATGAATTTATTCTATCCTCCTTGTTTAATGAAACCCTTTGCACCTGTGAAAAGTGGGTGTAAATGGTAGGGAGCAAAATCTGACTTATAATTGTGCTATGAATGTAAGAAACAAATTGGAAGACAGTACATTGATATTCATGGTTCTCTTTCTGTAACAATATCCCCTTTGGAAAACTAGAGGATCTGTAGTTAGGAGGTTGGTTGGCAAAGTTTGGCTGGGCAGCTGCTAAGCTCTAGTATTAGGAAACTAAGACCAAATATTTTTAAAGTACCAGCTGAATCTTATTGTGGTTTATAATTAGGTACATCTCTCACACATTTTAACAGACACTTCATTTTTATTCTGCCTCTTCTAGAGACTATTTTCATACAAATTACAAAGGTTCAAAATGACACAAAATGTATGCTCTGGGGCTTTAATTGCTAGCTGTTAGTAAACAGAAGTTTCTTTGCATTAACTCATTGCAGAGGCTTCTGAGTAACTGTTCAGGGGTATTGTTTGCTTTTGTTTGGGGAGTCTGTTTCACCTTTTGTGAATGCTAATGGCACATTTTGAATTACAAGGATTTATTTCAGAGGCTGCAAAAACTGTGAGATATCTATCAGCTGAAAGGCAGCTCAATGTTCCTTAACTACTAGTGTGTAAATGAGCTCTTAGATTGTATTTTTTGAGCTCTGTGGAGTGCTGTAGGGTGCACGTGTCCAGCTGTGAAGGATTACTGTTGATCCCACTAGCTCATCTAGAGAGAGGTTTTTACTTTAGCTCCCACTTTCAATGACTGATTCCTGTCTTGATGGGGTACATACATAATTGGAATCCATTGATTGCTTGATTTCTTACTATTCATATGCAGTATTGATTTATCAACCATAAACTTTTCATCACTGTCATCTCTGAAAGCTCTTATCTGGAGTGCCACTCATAATGAGAGAGTTTATACTGCTGTTACCTGTCTTTGCTGTGGTAGAATGGGTTGCTTTACCTCCCAAAAACATCTCTCCTGAAGGGTGGAAGGAGTGATGTGTGCAGTTATCAGGGGGGGTTACTATAGCTGCCTAGTACCTGCATAGTAGTAAAAATATTACCTTAGGAAATATTTTTTGTTTCTATTAGACAAATTTTCTGCAATTGAAATCCAACCTTAAGTAGCTCTGGGAAGAGAAAAAGAATAATTGAATCAATGGTGAGTGGTCTACAGAATGCCCTTGGGAGCTCTAGCCAAGCCTTCAGCTCCCAATAAAAAACCTGTTTCCACTTCTCACCCAGGGCAGAAATTGAGGTATCTCCTCTAGCCCTAAAATAAGGAGAAACAAACTCTGCTAGTTGAAATCCAGTCTGAGCCAGGGATTTCTTCTTACTGCCCTCAAGAAAGGATGTGGGGAGGATGCAATTGTTCAAACATTATGAAGTGTGTTAGAGACTTCTGCTTTCTCTCTTCACTTTTCCACTTTTAATTTCTGTGACTGAACATCTTCCCTGGTGGATTTATGCAAAATTTCAGGCATCAGGTGTCAACCAGGCATTCCACTGTATAGGAATGGTTTTTTGGGTATACTTCAGTACAAGAAATTTGAGCTGCCAGAAGCTGTGTCTTGTCCAGAAGCTGAGGCATAACACACTTGAATAAACAAGTATTTTGTTTTTCCTACATGCTGTGCCAAGTAATTTTAAAATTAATAATTTTTAATTGAAATTAAAAGTTAAGTCTTAGTTTTTTTAAAGTAATTTCATCAGACTTTTCTTCTTGCACTTAATGAGTCAGCCATACATCTATGTTGGTAGAGAAGCTCTTGCTAAATTTTTTAAGGTTTACCCATAACAGTTTTAGTACTTTTAAGACTGAATATATTTCATAGTTTTAGTCTTAAGATGGAGGTGTAAGCTTATTGTTTCAGCCTTCTAGGAAAAAAAAAAAAGAAAAAAAAAATTTTTTTTTTCTCAAATCAGTTTGAGATTGGTTGTGACTTTTTGTGGAGATCTTAAAAGCTGAGGAAGAAGCTGAGCATGGAAGCTGATGTTTACGACAAAGACTGATAGCAATATACCTCCAAGGAAGTTTGAGCTCTTGACATAATAGCTTTTTTCAAGTTCATCTTGGACTGATTTTATGCTTTAGGAAGGTGAGAAATGCATCATGCAGTGGAGAGCTGGGGGAAGTTTGTGAGTGGCTCTGATGAAGTGTGTTAGGGGCCGTGAAAGCAGCACGTATGCTGGAACTGCCTTTGGACCAGCCTGTACTTCTCAGCCCAGGTGAAAGCTGTGAGATTGTTTTATTTCTTGTATTAATGCAGGTAGAGATCCTCTGCACATTTTCTTGGGGGAGCTTCACCAAAAAAAAATTGATATCATAGCAGGGACTGAAGAGTGTGAGTGTGTAGATGTGAGTTTAAATCACTAGGTTAATTTTGAAATCAGTCTCTGCTTCAGTTAGTACCTTTTGGTTTGTGTCATGAAGCAATTTCAGACTTGACAAAGCAGGCTTTTTCAAATTAAATTCAACAGGAAGATGCTCTCCAGGAGCACTCCCAAAGCTGATAAGGGGCAGTTAGCCCACAGCACTGGATCAGTGCTAGTCCCAAGTAAAGCCCTGTAATCCTATTCTGGGAGCATTTGGTGATCAGCACCAGCTGGTTCACTGCTCAGAGTGCAGGATCTCCTCACACTGTCTTAAGTTACTTGCTACTATAGATAAAGCATGGGAATTAATTAATCTTTTTTTTTTTTTTAAAAGGAGGGTGTTTTTTGGACTAAAGTTGAGGGATGGAGGGTAAGTGTGAAGTATCTACTGAGATGAATTCAAAGGATTAGAAATGCTTCTCATTTGAATAAAACTATTTATACTTGGATTTTTATTATTTTAATATGGATAGATGAAAATCTTGCCTTTCTCACTGTGCACAAAGGACAAGGGATGATTATGACAGCATTACTCCATCAGACCATAGTCAGTGAAACATGTAGGGCACTTTCCTGAGATGGGAGAAGCATCTTTTAATCTCTTCTTTGATAAAACTTAAACATCTCTCAACTCTTTCAGGAAGATAAATACCAGCTATGTAAGTGATTATGGGAGGTAGTGGGGGTTATTTTGCTTTTGGCATTTCCCACAGAGGGCTTCCACTTTGCATACAAACATTTGTATGTTTTGTAGATTAAGAAAGTGAAGGAGAATGACTGTACCCCCTGATAATCAGCCCCCAGGTCCCATTCTGTACTCCAGTCTTCTGGTGCAAAATGGGGCAGTTCTAGCAATTTACATTGCACATGTCATGTTCTTAATAATGACAATTAATCTGAGTGCCACTTCTAGGACTGTGTTTAAAAGAATGTTTAAAGAAAGTAATAGTTTGAATTCCGCAAGATTAAGCAAATGCAGATGGGGGGAGGGTGAGGCAAGCCCCAAACTCAGTAATTAAGGTTATGTGGATGTATTGCTTTCATCTTTCCTTCTACTGTTCCAATTTTTCTCTTCATCACGTTTTATGGATTCTTTTTAATCTGTCTCCTGGGTGATATATTTTTTTCCTGAGAGGTTGTTGTGCCATTGTGACTGTGGGGGATAGTGTGCCATTTCTCCTTTCCTGCCGCTATTTATTCAAAAAGATGGATTGTGATTTCTGTGTGCTGTTTCTAGTTTGAGAGCATGCCAAAGCTTTTTAGGGTTTGACATGCCTGGTGTCCTTTTGCTGTGGGGCTGGACTATACCTTCTGCAGTGATGAAGAGCTGTTTACTCTAGGGGAGACAGGAATCCAACATACTGGAAAAATCACAAATACCCATGATATTAGCAGTTTTTGTAGGTCTTTCATATCTTAAAATAGCATGAAAACTGTGAAAGGAGCCCTAGATGAAAGTACTGTCAATTGAAATATAAAACTATGTATCCTCACCAGAAGTTACAATAAAGTCTTGTCATAAATGATGCATTTTTTATGCAGAAGTAATTTTTTTTTTATCTCATAACATAGGATGCAATTATTAAGGAGGTAAACCAGAGAGTAGTGATTTGTGGGCATCTTTATTCAATCTGAATTACTTTCTTTAAAACAGTTGTTTCTGGATTTCTTTTTTTTTTTTTTTTTTTTTAATGAAAACTTTTTCTTTCATGAGATGACTGGAAAGCTCAGAGAGTTTTCAGGCTTATATTTTTTCAGAGGTTAAATAATGCTGAGTAGCCAAAAAGCAGGAATAGTATAACTCCTTCTGGCTTTTATACATGCATATATATATATTTATGTTTAAGCATACATACACAGATATTTCCAAAAATGTGAAGTTTAAGACGACTTTGAGAACTTGTAGCATACACAACACAGTGTAATTATAAAATGGAAACTCATGCTGTGATTTATGCTAATTCTAGCTAACAAAAACTTTTCATATTACTTTTACCATCGTTTTCCAAGGGAAATTTGTTTGTGTTTACATGTGTATTTCCTCTTCTTTTGTAGTCTGGTTTAATTTCAGCTGAACTTGACAGAAAAGCAAGGAAGAGAGCTGTTTTGGGGAGATCCTGTTAGGATTCCCTGCTGTGAAGGAGGCCCTGTGCTTGGAGCAGGTGCTTCCCTGTTTTTACCACAACAGAATTTCAACAGCACATGAACAGTCTTGTTTGCTTCTTGGCCATGGAAATCATTGTAGTTCCTGAAATAGTTTATGCTTCAGATTCCAGAGTTGGCTCCTGTTGGGGCAAAAATCCATTGGAAATGACTCTGACTAGTTTTCCTACTTACAGAACTATTGTTATACTCCACTCTCATTTATCCCCCTCACCTTGCCTGTTGAAACCACCAGAACCATGAAGACCTGCTCTTGCTGTCAGAAAAATAAATTTTAGAAAGTGTGTTTTGTTAAAGTTGTAGGCGGATCACAAAATCTGATTCCTAAAGAGAGAATAACTTGAGTTAATTAAGGTTTTTGTTTGATCATCTTGCTAAATTAATTTTAGAACAACTAAGCAAGCTGTTACTTGGAGAAATAAAAGCTCTACTTCAAAAGTTTTTCCTAGATTGCTTCAAAGTTTGGTGTTGCTGGTACCAGCTTCTTTCAACTTTTTTCTGTTTAAACTGTGTGTTAGTTTGCATGGAGCTAAATGGGGGTGGGAGTATCCTTTTGTGGCATCTGATGTTGAATGACATAGGAAGAACTTATTTATGGTGGCAAAGCACTGGAACAGCTGCCCAGGGAGGCATGGGATTCTGTGATTCTGTGATATTAGTTAAACCATGAGCAAAACATGGAAGGGAAATGTAGCTGGAAAAATAGTCTGCATCTATAATAAAGATGATTTACTACTTATTTTGTAGTGGACTGGGTTTGAGGGAGAAGGAGGTTTTTTAACTTTTTTGGAAGCAACTTGAGGAATGCACATTTTAGTAGTAGTGATGTATTATTCAAGAGAGAGAAAGGCTAACCTCATAAAGCAGTGGGAGAGATATTGAGCTCTTTATTGTTCCACGGAACAATACATGAGGCAGATTACAAATGTTTTGGAGTGCTGGAATCTTGGATGCTGGATTGTTTGATAAAGTACCCATGAGCTGAACAGAGCTGAATGTAAAACACCCAGCTGCTCCACGCTGTGAACTGATGTGTTCAAAGTGCCTGCAACTGTACTTGGAGTTGCCTTATGTGCAATGCTTGTCAGTCTTGGATAGCATCGGAAGCTAGGTTGTAGTGCACCGTGGAACTCCTGTGCTCTTGGGGAGTGAATATTGATGAACTGCTGTTTCCAGGTTTTCAGCTGACAGATCTGACAGGAATTGTGCAAAGGAGCCAACCCAATACTAAAGTTTGCTGGTTGATCTGGTCCAAGGGGTTTTTGGGTACCACCAGAATTATGTTTATGTGGTCCCTCAGGAGAAGACTCTGGCTTTGCAAAATTATGCACTTAGCATTACATTTTTCAGAATTTTAGTCTTCAAACAGAACATGCTGATATCTAACTGTGTGATTATTACAATTGTATTAATGCCTTTTGATAAGGCAGTGAACAACCTGTGAAAGGTGCTTGTCATCTTTGGTCAAGGAATGTAAACAATAGAAATTGGGCCCATTGGTAATGACTTTACAGGTTTATGAGCTTAAACCCTACTTCACTTCTTTAAACTGAATGATGAAACATGTTTTGGTAGATTGAAATCCTCATGCACAATGCCTTCCTGGATAGTCCACGTGGTATTTGTCCAGCTGCTGAGCAGGCATGCAAGTCATGACCTTGTGTGACATCAAGAGGAGCCACATGTCTCTGAGCTTAATGTTTGCCTCTTTGTCTAAACATCCTTGTGAAGCTTTCTGAGGAGAGACAGGTAGAAAGAAGGGTGATAAAAGAGGGTAGGGAAATTAGCAAGTACTATTGGGCTTTTGCAGCCAAAACTGACATTTTGAATTTTGCCCCAAATTAAACTCAATTCAACTCAAAAGTTCTCTCTGTCTTTCTACCCCTTTTCTCTCTTAAACCTGCTGGTAATATGAACTGAAGAGGGAAGAGTGGGCTCTTTTTTTATTTATTTATTTATTTTTTTATTTTGAGCCAAAAGGTGTGGAGATTGGCTTGAGGTACCTTTGCCAGGCTGCTTTGGTTTACCTATGGATTAATGAAACTGAGACACAGACTTGCTTGGAAAACAGCCCTTGAATTTCTAAATAAAATTGTAACTGCCAGTTTCTGTGTGAGTGGAAAGCTGTGTTTGGCTACCTTGTAAATATCTGTGCTTTGCTAATTGTTCTTTTCAGCATTCTTGTTACTTACCTGGGTATGTCAGGACCTTTGCTTGCTTGCTTTCTGTTGGTTTGATTTAGTTTTTTTTAAAGTTTTGTTTGTTTGTTTTAACAGTGGTTGTTAACATATATTTATCAGACATTTGGCTTCCCTTCTGTTTATTTTTTTTGCTTGAAAATATCACTAAATTGGAAACATTTTATTAAAAATTTTTGTGTTATAGGAAGAGACTGCTCTTCTGGGAACACGTTTGCTTGTATGAAAGTTGGTTCAGCTTTCTGCTCTTGCATTTGCCACAAAACTCCGTTTATAGGAATGTTAATGGTTTATTGCTGAAATTAAGAATTCAATGACATTTATATGTAGTGTAGGATTTTTTTCAAATGCTGAGTATTTTCTCTTGTTGGGAAAATCTATCCTTTAGAACTACTGTGCTTGATTAGCGTTATATGACATGGATAAAGCTATTCAATTTAATTTGAATGTACACCTTCTGATGATTGTCTGCATCTTATTGAAAAAATAGTTCTTAAGTTCTTTTTTCTTGAAAGATAAATATAATACTACAGCTTTTTTTTAAAGATAACTACACTAAGTGCTATTTCACCTATTTAAAGCAAGGTATTTTTAGTTTCCTTACACTTTTTCTGCTGGTCTTTTTAAAGATAGAGATGAATGCTGTACAAAACAGAAGTGAATACCTTCGTGATAAAAGGTAGATAAGAATTTAAAAAGCAAGGTTGTTAATATGATAAAAGCATAATTTTCAACTATGAATTTTTGTTCTTCAAGATAAGTATCTTAAAATGATCTGGAGACTACATGTTATTAATAGTAAAATATTTATTAAAAGAGTTCTAAAGCCCTCTGAGGAAAATGTATGATTCAGATCCTAACCTATCTGTGTAGCTTAGAGCTGGTTTGATCAGAATTGAATCTCTGTAGCTGCACTTTATTCTCATGAAGAAGTATAAAATATATTTATTTGAAGTTCTTCATTGGTATTTGTCCTCTCTTCCCTGTAAATAACCTTAGCCTTAGTACCTGAACCTCAGTTCAGGTATTTTAAATACAAATGAAAGAGGAGAATTAGAGAGAAACCATTCAAAGTATTGGAACAAAGGTATTCTAGGTTTGTATGTTGGGGTTTTAAGTCACAATTTTTTCTCTGCATGATAGCAAAAGTGAGTAGTAATTTATTTGATTAAAATTTATGATTCTCTAGGTTTGACTTTTTTGTGAAATTTCTAATTCTACATTTTTTTCTTACCAATTAAAATCTATTTTATAAATAAAATGTTTGATCTAAAGTTGTTCTCTTTGAACTTAGAATAAATTATAATGTTGATACCATATTCAGTAGGCTATAAATGGATTGAAAAGTGTCCAAATGTACCTTAAAAAATTAAACACTGTCCTACCAAGCTAGTTTATTCCCCATTCCTTTATAGAATGGAGTTGAAATATTCTGCAGATTTTTTCTGTTTTTTTCTGTTTTTTTTTCTTTTTTTATTTAATCTGATCATTTCCTTCTTCCCTGCTACCTATAAAGCCTCTCTTCACTAATAACTGGACTCCAAGGGAGGGGAAAATGAAAACTTATAAATTTTAAAACATCTCATAAAGGCAATGTAAACCAGCCTTATGATCTATAAAAATGTTACAGATTGTAAATCATCTATCTGGGGACCTTCCAGAGCGAGATGCAAGCTTTGCTGTTTATTGGACAGTTCCCATCTCTAATTGCATGGGGGTTTAGGATGCTAAAGCTGTAACCTGTAAATGGAACAATACTGAATGTGGTTTGTTGTTGTTGTTTTTTCCTTTTCCTTGCAGCTGAGAATAGTATTTATGTTTTTAAAATCTGGGGTTGGAGCAGTGGACCAGAATGAAGCATTGGGGTAAAACAAACCTTGTTAAAATCTGTGAATCTTTCAGGGATTAGGATTCTTAGAGATGTTAGGATGAATATTGCCTCTGTTGGATGTCATGTATTGAAAAATATTAGCAGTATATTAACATGAGATTAAATGCTTCAGCTCCATCAGACTTGGGATTCTTGCCTTTTGCTTACTTCTTTCGGTTTGGTAGAAACTCCTGTTGTCATTTGCAACAACGAAATCTGATGTGTTCTTCACAATTATTAGGTCCATTATCCCTATTTCCTTTTACTTAGAAGGTTCTACTTGTTAATTTTTTGCTTTATTAGTTTTTATTGCATTATGTAAAAAAGTCTTGAATAACCAAAGGGAAAATTGTAACCTGTGGATCCAGATACAGTTTGTAATCTCCAAGTTTGGTCCATGGGCTGCCTCAGTCCTCAGTGAATTGCTGCAGGAGAGATGAGGTCACTTGTGTGCTGGAGTCTTTAGCTTCTCTGTGGAGAGCTGGGTATAAAGGTGACAGCTCTAATGAGGATGTTTTTCTGTGGGCTTGTGCTCCAAACAGCTAAATGCAATCACCCCTTCCAGACATGGCAGAGTAGCCTCCAGAGAGCAAAGCTGGTGAGATTCTGCTGTCAGGGTTGAGATCATTTAGCACCTCAAGATCAGGCATCAGATAGCAACCTTTGTTGGACAGAATTCAAACTACTGACCTATAACAAAAAAAAAAAAAAAAAGAGCACCTTTTTTAGTATAGTTTGTTCTGCCAAGGTTCTCTTCAAGGTTCTTTTTAAAGCTTGGCAGTCTTGCTTTCACTAGTTGTTTTTCCACTGCAGGCACAGCACTTCCCCTTGTGTGTGTGTGATGCAGGAAGTGAACAAGGCATGCAAGATGAGTGGCTGTGATCTCCAGGAGAGCATCACTGACTCGTTTTGTACAGGAAAAGTAAAGCTTGAGATGACTAGAGATTATGTGCAACTCAAATCAGTCAAGTCTTTGTTAGTTTGAAAAGCTCTTGTATTTTTCTGAAGTCTTTATCTGTGTAAATTGGTAGAGATTCTTGATCATTCATCAGTGGAGATTATATGGTGATGGAGAATAAATTTTCATTTGACAGGCTTTCGTATGACAAATTGAAAAAGATTGTCACTCTGGGGTGTGGTGCGGGAAGTGGGTGGGAGTAAAAGAGGAAGGAGTCTGAATGTATGTGAAATTCTATGGTCTTCATCACTTCATGCACTTCACAATGTGTCATTGTTACCTAAGATAAAAAGGATACTAAAGAAAAAAGGATTCTTCTCTGTTGTGAACTCTGAAAACACCCATAGGAGGTTCTACTTCCCTCACAGTATAATAAGAGTAGAGTTTAAAATAATTTAGACGACTGAGTTTCAGTTGAGTTGTTAGAAAAATTTTAGTCCTTGCTTGTTAGAGGACTGGAAGGCTATTTACAGATGTCTTTTTGACCTCCTATTCCAAGAAAACTGCTTCAGTACTAGGAAGTTCTTGATCTTAACCCACAACTGCTAATTATCCAAACTAACTCTGCTGTCCTATTCCTTTTGCTGAATGTTCAAGAGGACACTTGTCCAGCTTTGGTTGTGCCTCCCCAGCCCATGCACTGAAGATAACAGTATCAGGCTGAGAAATTCTTTGGCTATTTGTATGAAACAGGGGTTGTGCAGTGGATTGTACTCTCAGCACAGCAATGTGACATGAAGTTTGTTGCTTTTCTTTCTTTCTTGTATTTTTAGTTAGAACAAGCATTGGGCACATGTAATTACTTTCTATTGAACTGAGTCTTCTGTTGACATGGAAAAATAAAATGCAAGGTTAGTAAACCAGATGATTGTACAGTAGGACTGCATTTTCAATATTATGCTCAGAAAAGTGCAGAATTTCCTTGGGTTTTTTTTTTTGTTTGGTGTCCCCCCCCCTTTTTCTATGATTTAAATAATAGTGAAAACTTAGTTTTCATTGCAAGCCTGTTCCTGAATAAGTCTTCATCACATTTCTCAAAACTCACAAAACACTTTTAGTGATCTCCTCTACTCCTGCAGTGAATCAGACATTTATGACTGATTTAGAATTAAAAAAATCAGGCGATGGGTGGGATAAAAAGCTGAGTCCCCCATTGCCAAACATGCTGTTACCTCATATAGAGGATATTGGTTCAAAAATGGCTATTGCAGAACACTTTTCAATGATACATACCTGTACCAGTTACTTAAATGTGACAAAAAACCTTTTCCTTTGATGAAGAGTTCATTTTTTAATGGTTTTTACCTTTTGGAAATAATCTCTATTCTCACCTCCATGCTGGTGATGGTTCAGAAGGAGAACTATGCTTTATTTTCATCACATAGAGAACACTGAAGAATGCAGGGCTGATGAAAGTACCAGTACCTGTATCAGATATTTTCTCATTGATGTGACATAACTGCATGCCAGGTTGCAAGCACAGGGAGAAAGATGAGCCAGAAAGGTTAATTACTTCTCATTTTCTTACCCTTATGTTTATTTCAAATGCTCATCTCTTTTAGTGCCTGAAGGTGGCCAATTAATCTTCCGTACTTTTGTTTCTACCCAAAAGAATGGCTGTGGTGTGTCTGGCTGTTCCTGACAAAGGTGTGAAGACTTCTGTAGTGAGGAAGAATACCAAAAAGAATAGAAAACCGTTTTGCTTTCAGAAGCCTTTTTGAGGGTTTGTTTAAAGCTAAAACTTGTAGTGAACTTAGCATGAAAGTTCTTCCATCAGGAAGATTGTGGGTTATGCTTGAAGAGAACCATGGTCTCTACCTTTCTTCAAAACAGAGTCATTTCATTCCCTGCAAGTTGTATTCAGAAGGAAGGCTTTCAAATAGAGACCCAACCCCAGGGAGCTGAGTCACCTCCCTGAGTAATTGTCTGTACTTCTCAGCTTCTCTGCTGTTAAATGATTTGCATCACTGTGGTTTTGTCACTGCAAGCTCCAACTCTCCCTAGCTCTATGGAACAGGTGATGGAACTTTGCTTGTTCTTTCACTATTTATGTTCATAGCTCCATGAAAGTAGGATAAATCAGTGTGACTTTCTCCTGTGATGCCCTTCAATCTAAAGTAAGACACATTTGTATGTTTTTTTCTTTTATGCTTATTTATATCATCCGAAAATTATACTTTCTTTGAGAACCTTTGCAGAGAGTGGAATTGTCTAACAGCAGTTCTTCCTGACTTCTACGGTCACAGTTAACTGGTTTTTCCATATCTGCTACACCAGAAACAAAAGTAACTTATTAAAACTAATGTAAGAAAAGCTTTCATATTTTTTTCTTTTTAAATTGCTTGTCCTTTTTTGAAAAACAAATTCCATGCTGCAGAATGATGTTAGTGTTGCTCAATATTCAGTTTCACTCTCAGAAAGTTGCCTCTTAGCTGGCAAAGAATCAGTAATATATCAGAAAATTTATGTCAAAATGATGTTAGCATAAAGTCACCATGCAGAATGTGGGATGAAAAGTCCAGGAAGTTTGATTATTAGAAATGGTGTCTGGCAAATAATGGCAAAGTACTTCACAGGGCAACCTCACAACTCATGGAAAGGGACATTTCTGTGATCTTCTTCATAAAATAATTAGATTTTAAAGTATTTTAAGAATATTTTTGTTTTAATAGCTGACTTCTTTATTCCTATTACATCTTTTCCTTCGCAGTTAAAAAGTATTATTTGGAGCAATCAATGTCAGACCCTTTAGGACCTATCCATGTCTTGAAAAGCATAGTAACAATATTTTGCAGTGCTGTGCCAGTGGTGTGGTGTTGAAAAGAAAAAAGGAAGAGAAGCAATATAGTAAAATGTGTTTTTGATGTAGCTACAATGTCCTTAATGGGAATTCTAAGTAGTCCTCTCAATGTAACTCAAAAGTTTATCTTAAATCATTGAAGAGAACTCCCCAACTACCTGGGTACTCAGAGAAAGTGTTTTTGGTCAACCAATACGATGGAATTCTGTGAAAATGGATGTTCTCTGAAGCTCTGAATGATTCTAATGAAGCTTCCCTGGATTGATAGACCTGTTCCTAAATCTGACGATTTACATTGTGTTGTTTACTTTTGTACTGGGCAGAAGTGGTTTCAGGTGAGGGAATGCTGAATTGGTAACATGCATGTACCTGGAAAACTTGGCTTACTCTTCTTTGGGTAAGATGGAAGGCTGTGTCTCCAAAATTGAGAAACATTACTGTATGACTACTCACCTCATGAGATGAGGATGTGCTGTGTAGGCTTTTTCATGTTTATCCTGGAGAAAGGACGTGGTGATAGAAGGACTGCTTTGAGCACAGGTGGTTTTCAGCAGTACTTAAATAAGCAGCATGTTGGTAGGTTAGGGGCTGTGGAAAGGCTGTTGTGAGATATGTGTAGTCTAAAAGGATATTTATTTTCAAGATATGACCTGCAAAAATGTGGCATTATTTCTAAATACATTTTTTCCTGCCTTTGCTTCTTGACTCACTTTTGGAAGGCATTCATTCATGTCATGCTGTGATGCAGAATATCATGCAAAAAAAGAGCTGGAAAGGAGGCTGTCCTCTATAGGATTTGGTGTCAGATGTGCTTGTGCTTTGTTGTTACACTCTCAAAGTTTAATCTGTTGAGGCCTTCCATTAATAAATACCATTTATCAGAGTTACGTTATTGTGGTAGTTAGAAGTGGTTGGGTAGTTTAGCAAGTAGAATGCTGGTCATGGACTTAGGAAATTTCTTCAGCTTTGTCTCTGCTTTACTCTTTGGGACATGCAATGTCCAGAACAGGGTTGTTTAATACCATTTTTAACTGTTTTAAGATCTGTTTGAATGTCTCATCCAAGGAGGTACTGTTTTCCCCCTCTTCAAGCTGCAGTTTTATGGGGCTTTCAATTGTTCTTTTATAAAAAAAGAAAGAGAGAGACTGCAATTGTTAGTGCTTTTTTGATTACTTTCCCATTCCAGCCAGGTAATTTCCCTGGACTTGAATTTGATTCATAGCTGTGAAGAAATCTGAATTTTTTTATTTCTTCTCATTCTGCAATAGAATTAAGATTTGAAAAGCAAGACTTCTCATACCCTTTTTCCTGCAGACCTTTGGTTGCTGAAATACAGGGCTGGTCTTCACTGGACAGGATTTAGAATGGATCTAACGAATCTGGTGGGGAGTGGTGAAAGCTTTCTGTATAAAGTAGGAAAAAGGAGTGGCAAGAGAACTAATGTGATTTAGATTATCATCAGCCTCACTGGTAAAGGAGATTGCAAGTCAAATGAATGAAGAGTAGGAGCTACTTTCAGTAGACCTTGCAAATGAATAAAAGAGGAATGATAGTTTATTAAAGGCCTCTGAGGATGAAAATGGACACATTTTCATTTTCAGCCTGTTACAATCGTGCACGAGTTAGCATTGCAGAAGTCAGTACTTATTTATTGTAATGTTCTTCAACTTCAGTGCTTTCTAGATTGCTGTTTAACACACAATAACTGTTGTATCCACTGTTAATTAAATATACAGTCATGCACACTAGAAACATGATTTACACATTTTTCAGTGTAATGAATCCAAAGATATTTTTCTGTGTATTTCAATTGGTTAAAAGTATTCATTGGTTAAAAGTAAGATTCAGTGTAATTGTTTGGCTTCTCATAAGAACTGCATCTAACCCAGCTCCATTGACCCATCACTCTTCTCTGTCTTCCCTACCACACACTAAGATTTTTAATCTGAAAAACCAGGACTGAATTGTTATATTCTACTACTTTGAAACCCTGCCATCCTGTACTCAGTAATCTCAGAAGAATTAAGAAAAGAGTGGATGGACTCTGTCACATTCATTCACATCATTGCAGCTTGTCATTGGGTCACAGGCTAAAGGAATGATTGCATAACTGCTACAGCAGAGACGGGCATTGTCATTATGGAACTCTGAACCAAACAGGCTGCTCAAATATGCATGTGTGCAGCCCTTGGGATGATGTTAATCACTAACATCTCTGTATGCTGAAGGTCTTAAATTGAACATTGAAGTCACCATGAGGCCTCTCTTTTTTTTTTTTCCTCCCAAATTCTACTTTAATGGAGTCAGAAGGAAAATGCTTAGATACAAACATAATGTGAAACTCTTCAGTGGCACTATATAGGTTAAAAATGTGCAGTAAGGAGGCAATGCTATACTCCCACTGGAGACACTCTTGCCATGTCTGTACATGCTGTATACTTCTAAGTACACTGGCCAAGACCTGAGCCTCCATCCTCATCTGGGACAGCATGGCAAGGTAGGTGGTTGCTTTTGATGGTGAATTTGGTTTTCTGTACCTTCTGGCCATGCTGATGAGCAGACAAGAAGTCATTCAGTACGGTGTTGTGAGCTCTGTGCTCAAGGAAGATGGGCTGTGTGCTTCTAATGGGGTGGCTGAGATGGAAGCTCTAGGGGAAAAAATACTCCAAAAGCCTTGGACTGCTTGTTGTCAGGGGTGACCTTGCTTGTTGCATTTGTTCACAAGTTTTTGGGTGTCTGGCTGAATTAGAAGAAACAAAATTGTGGCAATCTGGTGGGAGAAAGGGAAGGATTCTCTTTGCAACTCTGAACTCTAATTATTTGCATCTATGCTACTGTGAACTTCCAGATGGCATGATGCTCTGTTATTTTCCAGTGCAATGCACCCTTTGGGGAATTTTCCTGAGGAACAATGAAACATATTTGAATCTGCATTCCATCCTAGAACCTTGTGAATGCCTTGTAAGCAAGACTCCCTCGTCTGGCAAAAAAGCGTCTGTGAATTAAGAGCAACTTGGGTTAGGAGTCCACCTGCCAAATTAACTTAGTTTTGTTCAGCAGCCCCAACAGATTTTATTTAGCAGGCAGTCTGTTCCACATTTGGATGATCTGCTGACATTATGTGCTATCTTCCTTTAAATCACCCCAGATGAAAACTTTATTATGTACTGAACACATACACATTCTCTTACCTGCTAATGCAAGATGGATCTTGCTTATTTCAGGTAAAGCAGCTCTCATCATACCTACATGTAAGTACTCATTGTTAAATACTTTCTTTGAAGAGTCCAAGACATAGAACACGCACCAGCATTCATATTTACAAATTTTCAGGCTCTTGCTGCAATATGCTATATGTTATGGAACAAGTATCCTGCTATTTAATATATTTGCACCTGTGGTTTCTTAAAGTTCTATTCCCTCACCTTTCTTTTTACTTTAATTTTTCTTTACATTAAGCTTTCCACATGCTTTTTGTGCTTATTTTCCCCTATAAATACATACTCTGCCATATAACATCATACTCTGTGAGATATTACATGTGGTAAGGAAAATGTAGCTAACAGTGATCTTATAAAAAGGATTTTATTTTTTTTTAATATAAAAATTAGAAATTGGTATTTTAGTAACAAATGGAATGGGCTGCCCAGAGATGGGGGAATTGCCATCCTTGGAGCTGTTTAGGGGAAGACTGGATGTGGTACTTAATGCTGTGGTCTAGTTGACATGATGGTGTTTGGTCATAAGTTGACTCAAGGATCTCAGAGGTCTTTTCCAATCTAATTGCTTCTGTGATTATGTGAAATAAGCCTGTTTTCATCTGTCATGTATTAAAAGCATGGGAAGAGATGTGGGAAGTAATGGGAGGACTTATCCACAGGCATCTCTCCATCTTGCTTTTCGGTTTATGGTTTGAAATCAGGGTCTATAAGAATTTCTATCCCAAGAAAGCTACAGGTACAAATCTACACTCTGAGAGTAATTATTTTTCTCCAGGTTCAGCTAACTGGGTTCAGTTAGGTTCAGTTGCTCTACCATGATAGAGGTGGTTCCCCAGCCAGAGTGTTATTTGAACAAAGGCAGCTCAGATGGCTATAGGTGTGCATTCTCCAACTTTCTCTGATGCAATCTCCTCTCTGCTTGCATATTTGAGGGAAAAATTGGGGGAATAATGTATTGCATGCCAACATAGCTTTGAATTTCCTTTCCTGGAGCTGGTTCCCAGTTTTAAAAGGTCTCTGAGATCAATATGTTTATTTCATAACAATACTTGAAGAAGAGAATTCAGCTCTTTGTGAGAGAGGATTTACAACTCACATAGTGCCTGAGCAGTGGAATTCCAAAATTGAAACTATTGTCTGACTAGCAAAGGGATAAGCCCAATTTAAAATAGGGGATTTATGCTTGTCCAGCTGTGCATCTACTTTAGGGCTACCAGTACCCTGTCAAGTAGCTGGCTTCTTAATGATTTGAAAGATGTTTTCATGGTAAGAATTGCACTGTAACCTGTCCTATTTTTCAATATGTACAAACAACTTATACCGTTTTTATCTTTGTTTCCACAATAAGATAACTTCCTTTAAAACAAACATATTTTTTTTACTTTACTTTTCAAAGTAAGGCCTAGTCATGACAGTGAAAATACCTCTGTTTGTGTGAAGTTACTTTGAATGATGCTGGAATGGAATTGTAATAATATAAGAATTATGGCTTTTACTGCCAATCCCCCTTGAGTTTTAGCAGCCCTACAATGCCCTCAAAAATCAGCCCAGCCCCAAGTAGTTCAGGACCCCATCTTGGTGATAGAATTTACTAAAGCAGAATCTAATGCTTGTATATTGTTTCAGTCATGTATGCTGTAATGTAAGAACTGTAGGTGAGAGGTTGAAAATCAGGTCTGTTTACAAATAAAAATTCCAGAGCTTTTTCTTCTTTCCTGTGCTGGTAAGGAGCAGAAAAAAAAAAAAAAAAGGAGCAGCAGGTGAAACATCCTCATTTACTGTTAGGTGGACTTAGTCTGCCAGTGGGGATGTGTCATAAAGTTCCTGCATGCAGGATGCAGTATGTACATAAAAATGATTTTTTTTATGGTAGTGTCTGCACAGAAATATATTTGGGAGTAGAAAAAAGATCAAATGCTGGTCTGTCTCATCTTATTTTTTTTTTTTTTGTGCAGGAAGTCTGAACAGCCATACATTTGGGAAAGGGGTAATGTTTCAAGAATTCTACTCAGTTACTGGGCCAGCCTGTGGTATATTTGGGATGTGGCTTTATTTATTTATTGTACCCAGATCTGTTCTTTGGTTCTGATCTCCACTTGGGAAGGAACACTAAAGTCCTCCTAACTCAGGAAATTGAAACTGTGTGGTAGCTGTTTTATACAAGTAGCCTATAAAAGAAGGTACAAATGTCTTCTTACCTGTTTCTGTCACCTATTCTCTCCTTCTCCTTTCTGTATCTACCCCCTACCTTTTTTTTTTTTTTTTTTTTTGGTTGGTTGGGTTTTTTGCTGCCAGAGGCAGTTTACCTGCAGCTTGATGCCAGTGAGTTATGAATAAAATGAAAATCCTCAAATGTGTTTGCAAATACACATGACGGCTGGCTGATGCTCTGCTCTCTTTGTGATTTATACTGATGCCCATGAGTTTTGAGCTGGTTAGGTGCCTATTTTATTTATGTGGTTTTGTCTGTGGGTTGGAGTGACCAACTCCAGAACATTAATTTAAAGGAAATTTAAAAGGAAACATTAATTTAAAGGAAACCTTATAACCAGTAATGTAAAATGGGAGTATTTTTCAAAGGTGTAGTTGAAATAGAGAATGAATGAATGAATAGAATTAGTATCTTCTGCCAAAAGCATCATCTTACTAGATTCATAAGCACCAAACTTGGGGAAAGACTCTTGCCCAGCCTCACAGGATCTACAGCATTGAGTTGCTATAGGTGTGGCCAGGTGTTTCCTTCAGTCCTGGGTAGACACAGCAGCAGTTCGTATCCTCACTGGGGGAATCAAGAGTTGTGAAGGCTTCCCCTGACCATGAGCAGTCCCAGCAGTACACTGTAAGAAGGCATTTTGTTTCTGATCCCTCGATACCTGACACTGGTGTGTTTTTCCATGTGTAACTTTTATATGGGGTCACGTGCCGGTGTTGGGGATAAATGTTGCTGGTTTTGTGATGCTTTGTGGGCATGAGTAAATTGTGCAGTTTTCATTTGCTGTAGATCATAGAAACCAGACTTCCAGGTGCATTTCCAGACATCTGGAACAAGGCAGCAGGTACTTCCCAGTGTCTGCATTCTATAGACTCTCTGCTCTGTCTGCAAAGCACCAAGGGCACCTGTGGCACTGCATGCAGAACAACTGCGGCATAGAAACCGCTTTGTAAATGAAATTCCATGCTTCACACAGTTGCTTGTACTGAGAAAGAATTACGGATAGCTAACTAGGAAAGAAAAATTGTTCCTTGTTATTTTTGTATGCCCTGCCAAGCAGGGTTCTGCATATAAACAAGCATTACTGCATAATTACAAGACGCATGGAAACTTTGAAAATATATTATGCTGTTCTTTATTGCATCAAAGTACTAGCAATTTTTTTACTTTAGTTATCTTTCACATAGAACATTTCAATTAATTTTTTAAAAAAAGTTTTATGTATAGTTCAGAGAAGAAGTCTGCTTAAAAACTGCCTGCAGTTATCAATACTCACTCATTTTATTTTGCCTGTGGTGACAAATACTTTTGCTTGCTTGCCTATACAGTGCTGAAGCAAAGGCCAGGGTTTAATTAAGATTCTAGGTCTTATCTTAATATGCATAAATCAGTAATTATTAAAATTATTTCCTTCCTGCCTCATCTATTTGTTATTGTAACTCACACTTAATAATTTGAGAGGTTGAGAGCTGTTGGCAGAAATTCAGTGTTTACATGAGTTAATTTACTGGTTTATTACTGGTCTGTGAATTGCAGTGGTCAGTTCTGCCCTTTCTGTAATAAATTTATAATCAAAATATAAAAATGAATACTAAATTACAGGCATAGATATAAAAAAAAAAATCAATGAGGTGATACAACATAAATAGTAGTATTAGGTTACCAAGTGACTGGATAAGACAACCAGAGTTAAATAAAAGTATTGTGGGAGAGAGTGTTGAAGTAGTAAGCCAAGTCCTTACAAAACGTGTTATTTTGTATAGAAAGAGGTGGATATTTTTGAAGCCTCATTTATTGGTTGAACCTATGCCTTCTGCTTTCGTTGGCCATGGGAGCAGGAGAATGTAGTGGCTCAAACCTCTCAAACACTACACAATCATTCTTCCCCTCCTTTTAATTTCCAGCTGCAGCATCCATGTTGAGCTGAGTGGATGAGGCAGTCTTTGGGTCTTTGCTCTAGGAGGCAGGGTGGTGAAATAACTGTGTGCTGAATGCCTGGATCATAAAGTATGAACAGACTGTCCCTTTGAAAATTGGGAGCAGCCTTCAGTGATCTGTAGAACTCATGTGATGTTTTTCCATTACTGTTGCTATGCTCCACTATACCTGCAACAAAAACCATAATTGAGACCAGCAGAATGCCTTGCCTACAGGTGCAGAAAAAATAACCCTGTGAACAATTAAAAAAGTCAAAACACCCCCCTGACATCTTCCCTCCTTTTCTCCTACTCTAAACCACAAGCCAAACCTCCCAGGTTTGACTTGGAAGTAATTTAGCTCCATCTGGCAGCGGAGGTCATGTGAACTCATTGGTGTCAGAACAGGTTGAATCCTTTAATATGGAAACTTCTACCTAAAAAGAAAAATCAAGTACAAATGCTTCACTGTGGTTTTCATCCTGGGCTGTAAATCACACAATGAACCTTTTGGGCATTGCATATTCTACCCAGCATCTGTTACTGTGGTTATTATTTTTGAGGCTTTTTTAAAAAATGCTGGAAGGTCAACAGTTAGAAATCTTAGGATCCAGCTTGTGAGTCCAGAATATAACACATATAATAATATATAACACTTTCAGTAGCTGTGTGGCCCCAAAGCAGGATACAACTCTGGAACAGAAAAAGAGACTTGTGTTAAGCAGGTGGTGTGAGATGGTAAATTTTTCCAACTGTTTAGGTTTGAATGATTTGAAATTAAAATCCATATGTTGTAGGTGTTCCCCAGTCACAAGTTCCTCTTGTAATTCTGAGTATGAGGTGCAAATAATTTAGACATTATCTTATGAAAATGGTTCAATTTTTTTTTTTTTTTTTGGTCCAATTTTGAGTCTTGATTAAAATACGTGGGCTTGGAGTTTCTAACATACATAGTAGAAATGAGATAATTCAAGCCATTTAAAAAACCACCGGTCTAATTAAAATTTTTTGCAGAGACAGAAATAAAAGGTGGTATTTGTAGCTTATTTTAACTCAACTTCTGCTTGTTTTATAGAATAATGTAGTACAAGACAGCAACGCTGATCACAGGGTGACTAGGTTGGAACAGACCTTCAAGACTGGGTCCAACCCCCCCCCAACACCTCAGCTAAAATGTGGCATTGAGTGCCACATCCAGTCTTCTTTTAAACACATCCAGTGATGGTGACTCCACCACCTCCTTGGGCAGACCATTTCAATACTTTATCACTCTTTCTGTAAAAAACCTTTTCCTAACATCCAACCTATATTTCCCTTGGCACAGCTTGAGACTTGTCCTCTCGTTCTGTCAGCTGCTGCCTGGAGAAAGAGACCGACCCCCACCTGACTACAGCCACCTTTCAGGAAGTTATAGAGAGGGGTAAGGTCACCTCTGAGTCTCCTTTTCTCCAGGCTAAACAACCCCAGCTCCCTCAGCCATTCCTCACACAGGGTTTGTGTTCCCAGCCCCTCACCAGCCTTGTTGCCCTCCTCTGGACACACTCAAGTGTCTCAATGTCCTTCCTGAACTGAGGGGCCAGAACTGGACCCAGAACTCCAGGTGTGGCCTCACCAGTGCCGAGTACAGGGGAAGAATGACCTCCCTGCCCCTGCTGGTCACATTATTCCTGATCCAGGCCTGGATGCCGTTGGCTTTTTGGCCATCCGGGCACGCTGCTGGCTCATGTTCAGCCAGCTGTCACGAGTACCCCCAGTTCCTTTCTGCCTGGGCAATGTCCAGCCACACCGTCCCCAGCCTATAGCACTGCAGGGGGTTACTGTGGCCAAAATGCAGGACTCGGCACTTGGACTTGTTAAACTTTACCCTATGGACACTGCCCATCCATCCAACAGTTCCAGGTCTCTCTGCACAGCCCTCCTACCTTCCAACGGATTAACACACACTCCCAGCTTAGTGTCGCCTGTAAATTCACTAATGAAAGATTCAATACCCTCATCCATTGATCATCGTGATGTATATACATGATCAGGTACTACATTACAGATTTTGAAAACTTCCATGATATTACTCTAAGCACATCAAGGTGGTAGATCCATTATAATTTGAGTGGAGAAAATGTGCTAAACCTACAAACCATCTCAAAATTTTTGTATTTAGATGAAATTAGGAGAGCCTGGAATAGAACTGTTATGGTCTGTGCTTTCCAAATCTCTCAAGAAATGTTGATGGGTTTGTGAGATTATTGAAGTAGGGCAGGACATGGAACAATGTTCACTTGAAAATGGTTGAAGGTTATGTCATTTTCAAAGGGGTACGAATGCAGTGTAAAGATGACCTGCAGGAATGCAGAGTGGTGATAACCTTCAATGAACTACGTATTTTCTCAAACTATGGAACTTGTATTTATTTGTGGTAGTGGCAGCCTGAAAATATTACCTACTGCTCTTAAAATTTATGCTAGCATTTTAGTTGTGTTCTCTGAAGCTAAACTAAAGGTTAGAAAGAAGAAACCAATTTATGTCCTGTTAATGAGAAGCTCAAGAATGGTGGTCAGTATTTCCTTGAGGTCTGAATTTTGGGATTATTTAAAAAAGCTACAGAATTACTCAAGACACAAGAGGGTATCCTTCCAGGCATAATATTCCCCTAGGATTGCTGTAAAATACATGATTTGGCATTACTTTTTTCAGATTGTGGTGACTTGTTGACATTTGATTGTTGGGCTATTTTTGGAGAGTGGGCAAGGGACATGTCGTCATGCTGTAAGGATTTTTTTGTTGTTATTTAAGTAGTGCTAAGTAAAGCTTTTCTATTTCCATCCGTATTTTCAAAACCAGACTGTGAAATGTGCTTTAAACATCTATATTTTAAAAGGAGTCTCCTGGGTAAAAAAAAAGAATAAAAGCAGTTTGGTTACCATAGAGATCGTCGTGCTCAGTTTGCTCCATACCCTGAGGTGTATGGAACTTAGGACTGAGCTACTCTTGCAAAGCAACAGGTCTTGGTTCCTGAGGTGGTTTGGCATTTAGGAAAAAATGTAGAAAACACAGAAGTGAGGGCTTTGAGAGAAGCTGCTGGGCATTTCTTCTCTGCTTGAGATCAAGCCAATCACTGGCCAGTTCTCAGAACTGACAGCATTTTGGACCACAGAAAACTAAGATCACCTTTGTGAATACCACCTTTTAAATCTAAGCCCGGGAATTTCTGTCTCTCTTTGTTTCCAGCTTTGAAAGGTGACAGAACTCTGGTGCGGCTGGCCCAGCTCCCCCGCGGCCTAGCGGGGGATGTGTCCAGAGTGGCTCCCAGGCAGGGGATGGAGGCTGTGAGGTGGCAGGAGCCCCTTCCCATGGGGACTGAGCCCCTCAGGGAGCCCCCGAGCCCTGGACAGCGGCACTGCCGGGCCAGGCTGGTCCCTGGCTCAGCTGAAATTCTGTTGCTGCTGAGTTTCATCAGAAACTGCTGGGCAGGGGGAGAGGAAGCCATCGGCCCTTAGCGTGCTGCCTCTGAGGGCTAGCCTGGCTGCTGAGATCCTGGCCATCCTCCCCCAGAGCAGCCACCGAAAATCCTCCATCGCAAGCGGCCCCAGTCACTGCCCTGGCAGAGATCATGGGACCACCCACAAGACCCGGGCAAGATTTAACACTTTCATTACCCAGATGAGACCTGCAGACTTAATCCTTTCTCCAGAAAGAGAAAAGCGGGAGCAATCAACATGTAAAGAGACAACACAAAACATTGAGGTCAGTAAGAGAAAGGAGTCAGGCCTCAGATGGAAAGAGAATGAGGAGATGCTTTAATAAGCTGAAATATTCTTTTAGTAAGGCCATAGAGATGGACAATAATGTTCTGAAAAACTCCTTTAAGTCATGAAATAGTATCTGGGAGGAATAAAGTATTTCAAAGTGTAGATCTGAGCAAAGGTATCCATTGATGAGCTAAGCAAATGGTGGAGTAGCTGTGATCCCATGAGATGCTCGAACAGAGAGAAGTGAGAGTTGATAAAGGCCCTTGATCTCCAGGGAGAAAAGGAGAAAACCTCTGTTCCCAGAGATGATCACTGAGACAGATGAATAACGCATCCTTAAAATAATACCCCTTGAGTTCATGGCCCATGAACACAACTCTGAGTGGTGTGAAAATGGGAGGAGGGCATGATGGCAGTTTTTTCCGGAAGGCTGCCATCATGGGAATGAAGAGCCATCAGAAAACTGTTTTCTTGTGGAGAACTCTCCATGGAATGACAAGAGAGAACTCCTCTCTCTACAAAGACAGATGAAAAGACTACTGTATAATTGGTACTGCTTTAACATCCCAAGTTTTTTCTCTATGTTGTCAGTTGGGCAAGGAGAAAAGTTGGGATGAGGAGAAAAGGTTTCTGGAAGTTTTATTCTGGTTTCTTCTGTTAATAAATTTTATTCCTTTTAAGTTTTAAGCCTGTTTTTCCCTTCTCCTAATCCATATCTCACAGCAAGAAATGAGTAAGTACTCTAGTGATTTTTAGCTAGTGCTAAAACCACCATAGTTCCTTTTTTGCTTGCTGTCCTCAGAATGCATCAGCAATCCAATTGTTTGGAGAGGGAGCTTTTCTATGTCTTCAGTCCATCCCCAGTGCTTATCCATTATGGCTAGGGAACTATTTCTTCAGGGTGAAGAACTAAGGTGAAGTGCTGCTGTGGCAAAAGGAAAGGCCATTAGAATGCAGACAAGGGATTTAGTGTTGAAATGGGAGTCAGCACAGTTAAGTGGAAACTTGCTTGGCTCTTGCAAACAAGAGACAGAAAGGAAGAGTCATCATGATGGAAGGAAAAGTCATGGCATCATCTTGTTTTTTCTGCCTTTGTCATGCTCTTTAACAACTGATATGACACCAGTGCCTTTACTAATGGCAATTTTAAGATCAGCTCTGGGAAGGAAGTTTGCCTGAAGAAAACCGTGTGTGTTTCTTGTTTGGTGTTGAGAACAATTGTTTGCTGCTTTAGGGCTGTGACTCACTGAGAACATTATTGGTGCTTTGTAGGTATGGAATGGGAAGCAGGTTTCCATGAAATCTATAATGATATGAATCTTTGAATTCTGTTGCTCTGTAGGAGTTAATCCAAAACCCAGTGAGGTAAACGCAAACACCCCAGTGGCTTTTTAGGACTTTTTGTCAAGCTGTTGAGCTGAGGAGCCTATAAGCTTTGCTAATGACAGTCTTCCCCCAGACAGTGCGTGGTGACTTGTTCTTGACTCCTTAATTGCTTTCTGCCTTCTTTAAAAACCAAAACGCTGACAAAAACCACCTTGCCAAGCAAACCCCAGAGAGTGCATTGTCTGGTTATGCCCATTCTTACATTAGACAGTGAGGGTCCATGGCAAGAAGAATGTGGTTTCATCCAGTTCAAGTGTTGATGATACTGAAGAAAACATCAGAGAGAGATTTGAGCAAAATCTGGCATGGCAGAACATACTTACCTGGCAAGCTTTTAGAATGACAGATTTACACTATACTGTTTGGTATGTCTTGTACCTCTCTTGAATAGACCTGTTGCAAGCCCATCTGTATTTGTTCCAAAAAATGTTCACTGAAGAGTTACCAATTTTTTTTTTTTTTCATTTCTTTGGTAGTTTACTTTAATTGCTTTTCTGTAGTTCATTCTAATTTCAGGTTAATTGTGTAAAATTTGATGACAGTGTGCTGTGTCTACCAAATGCAAATTCTCCAAAGGCTTCAAGAGGCATTTCATCTTAATGAAAATGCTGTTTGGAAGGGAGATATGTGGTTTTAATGCAGAGGTCAATTTTGGCAGCTAATGAGTTGGTGTAAATAAAAAGAAATATCTTCCTGAAGGACACTTTTTTTTGTTTAAGAATAGAAAGCCATGGATTTTTTCTCAGTCGGGCCTCTCAGTGAGTTAGGAAGGCAAGATTTTTTTCTTACAGCAGTTTCTGAGCAAGCTTACTTCGGCAAGGCTTCATGAACCTGGCCTGTTTCTGTTGCAGATGACAAGTGCCCCTTTTCTTGTGGCCAGGTGCCTCATTGGCCAGTGCCATACAGAGATTGAGGGGTACGGGCATGAAAGGAGCAGAGAAAGCAGAAGGCAAGCATATGTGAATGCTTTGAATAATCCATGGAGACTGAGTAATTATGTAGGGCTTTTAAAGAGATGAAGATGTTGATGGTAGGTATTGGGGTTTTTCTGAAGCAAGAAGAAAACTTACGTTCAAAAAACTAAGAAAATATAATGTGGAACTGCAGATCTGTGCTAGCTTTTTTAAAAAAATATACAGTGTCAAGTTGAAAACATTTAAGACTTATTCACTTGTCAAGGAAAAATAGTATCAACTGAAAGGGTGATGATTTCCAATTTATCTGTGGGAAATGATCTTGCTGCATGCTTTCCCCTCTTTAAAGGGAAGATAAATCCCTTTTATTCTACATGGTCCTTTTATCCTGTGCTGTTCATTTGTTATTTGCCAGGAAGCAGATAGGATTTGAATGTTGCCTTAGCCTGGGCATAGGGAAAAGTGGTTTGTAACTACCCAAACAGAGTGGAAAAGTTTATATCCCATTAGCAATTGTCAAAGACTAAAGCACCACAAACTGTAATCACTTAAGAATGTGTCTACAATATTAAGCACATTTGAATGAATTCCAATGAATGAGTTCTAAGTGGAGCCAGTTATGAAAGTCATTGGATGTATTGAAAGTCTTTGGTTTAAATTTCCGAAAAAAACATAAATTAAAACCCAGGAAAAAAAGTATTTTTACAGTTAGTCTTTTCTCTCAGATGGAAAGTAATTTCTTCCTTTGAAGGAAGTCTTGTACCATAAGCAGCATATTCAGTGAATATTAATGACATTTAACTGGTAGGCTAATTCAGGAAGAATTTTTTTTTTTTTTTTTTGTGAAAAATTTTGTAACAATGTTTGGTCTCATGACTTTTTTTTTTCTCTTTCTAAGTTGAAACTGTGGAATGTGAGCATCAGAATACAGATTTTTTTCTGAAAGAAAACTTTTGGTAAGTGATTGAGCTGTGACAGGGAGGTGCCAAATGGGAATTAGGTGCCCAGTTCTCATTGCCTTTGAGCATCTTAACTGCCGTTTGTTCTTTTGTTAATCTCTCTTTTTGATCCGAAGTAATTGGCTTCTGCCTGTGTATCTTTATCTCCTTCTGTGAGGCATGTGTGAAGGGGAATGTGTTGCAGGGAGATTCGGACTGCTTATCGAAAAGAGCATCAGCTGTGTGCTGGCAGCTCCTTGGATGTGCCAGCATGCTGAATGTGGCTTGTGGGCCTGCAGAGTGGGAGAGCACCAGAGCAGGAGTCACCTTCTGGTGACCTTACTATGCCAGCAACCAAAATGAGTTGCTCAAATATGTAATAATCAGGTAGGAGCTGGATTCCATGGATTCAGTGCAAGCTCTGTATTGGCTGCCAAGGCATGGCTGCTCTTGCTGATAACCTCGGACGCTATCACTCTCCTGGTATCTACAAGCTTCTTGACTTAGATCCAAGATAAGAAATCTCAATTTTGTTGCTCTTTCAAAGCTTAAAAGAGCTTTCAGCTGCTTCAGAATGGAGAAAAAAAAACCCAGCAAAATCAGCTCTTCCCCTCCAAAGAGGAAAAAACCCAGAAAGAGAAAAGAGAAAAACCTTAACAAAATGACAACCAGAAACTAACTAAAAAACTTCCTCAAACAAGCAAACTAGAAAAACACAACCCTGAACACTGAACCGCAAAGATCTCTGAGGAGCCCTTGAGTTTGAATGGGAGAATGATTTGTACTGGTTTCAAAAAGACAAAAGTGTGAAGCCTTTTCTCAGTGCCTTTGTAGGAAAACTCCAGAGAAACGCTAAGCAAATTCCCTAAGTCAAACTTTCTACAGGTTGGTAATTTCATCTGACTTGTCATGGTGCCTTATTTTTTCTTTGCAAACTCTTTTGCAGAACTAGTGATCATCATCAAAAGAAGTGAGAAAGGTGGCCAGGAGCTGAGATAGGCTATGCTGTAGGTAATACTGAGGTTCTATATCTGGGTGGATTTGACCAGTTTTCAATGTTTTTTCAATGTTTTGTATGTTTGTATGTCCCACCATGTTTCTGTTGCCATCACAGAAATGTGGTGGATGACTCACATAGCTGGAGCACTGCCCTGGATGGCTACAAGCTCTTCAGAAGAGACAGGAAAGGGAGGAGAGGTGGAGGGGTGGCCCTTTATATTAGGGAGGTTTTGACACCATCAGTATTGAAACTAATGATGATAGAGCTGAATGTCTATGGGTAATAATTAAGGGGAAGGCCAACAAGGCTGACATCCTACTGGGAATCTGTTATTGTCCACCCAGCCAGGAAGAAGAGGTGAACAACTTATTCTGTGAGCAGCTAGAGAATGTTTCAGGATCATGAACCCTTGTTCTTGTAGGCAACTTCAACCTGCCAGACATCTGCTGGGAACTTAATACAGCAGAAAAGAGGCAGTCCAGGAAATTTTTAGAATGTGTGGAGAACAACTTTTTGTTGCAGCTGGTGAGTGAGCCCACCAGCTCAGTTCAAAGAAGGGACTATGTTAGACTGGTTGTTTGAAAATAGAGATGGGCTGGTGGGAAATGTGGTGGTTGGAGGCTGCTTGTGGCACAGTGATCATGAAATTAGAGAATTCTCAATGTTTGGTGAAATTAGGAGGAACATCAGTAAGACTTCTGCATTGGATTTCCGGAGGGCAGACTTTGGCCTCTTTTGGAGACTTATTCCAAGAATTCCTTGGGAAGCAGTCCTTAAAAACAAAGGGCATGGTGTGGCTGGACAGTGCCCAGGCAGAAAGGAACTGGGGGTACTGGTGACAGCTGGCTGAACATGAGCCAGCAGTGTGCCCTGGTGGCCAAAAAGCCAACGGCATCCTGGTCTGGATCAAGAATTGTGTGGCCAGCAGGAGCAGGGAGGTCATTCTTCCCCTGTACTCGGCACTGGTGAGGCCACACCTGGAGTTCTGTGTCCAGTTCTGGCCCCTCAGTTCAGGAAGGACGTTGAGATGCTTGAGTGTGTCCAGAGGAGGACAACAAGGCTGGTGAGGGGCTGGGAACACAAACCCTGTGTGAGGAATGGCTGAGGGAGCTGGGGTTGTTTAGCCTGGAGAAAAGGAGACTCAGAGGTGACCTTACCCCTCTCTATAACTTCCTGAAAGGTGGCTGTAGTCAGGTGGGGGTCGGTCTCTTTCTCCAGGCAGCAGCTGACAGAACGAGAGGACAAGTCTCAAGCTGTGCCAAGGGACATATAGGTTGGATGTTAGGAAAAGGTTTTTTACAGAAAGGGTGATAAAGTATTGGAATGGTCTGCCCAAGGAGGTGGTGGAGTCACCATCCCTGGATGTGTTTAAAAGAAGACTGGATGTGGCACTTGCTGCCATGGTTTAGTTTTTGGTGTTAGGGCATGGGTTGGGCTTGATGATCTTGGAGGTCTCTTCCAACATAGTCATTGTGTTGCTGTTGAGTTCTGTTGTTGAGTTCTGTTGCTGTTGTTGTTGAGTTCTGTTGCTGTTGTTGAGTTCTGTTTTATGCTCACCATCCTGTGTGCAGAACTGGCGCAATGAGTGACATAATTTTAAGCACCCGAACACTAAAAAAATCCAACCGCATAGAAAAATCCTGGTAAACATCTGTTTTGGAAGGTAAAACTAGACATAGACAGTAAATAGACAGAAAATATTTTTCTTTGTTATTCAGTCTGGTTAGTGAGTTCCTTTTCTCCTAAGTGCCTGGGATGGCACGGAAGGGCTTGTGTGGGGAAAGTGGGATCATAGAATTAACGATTATATAACAATGCAAACAAGACTGAACAAAGCCTGGTTAGGCAATCTGTGCTGTGTAAGTAACTTTGTTTGCAGGGGTGTTTGTGGAGATGTGGGGGTGTTTGTGGAGATGTGCGCAAATCAAAAACAGTGGGTAGCTTATAAACATTAATTAAACCATGGGGTGATTTTATAAGTGAATGTTGTTCAATAACTAGGAGTCAATTACACATTTTTTCCAGAGGGCATTCAGTGACACAAGGTAAGCCACTACATGGAGAAATTCCCTCAGTTCTTGACTCATAGCCATAACTCCCAAAGCAGTAATTCCAAATAGTTACCAAGTGCTCTTCTGCTGTTTTAGGTCGTGATCTTTGCAAGAGCTTCCCCTGTAATTTCTAGGTAATGTGGTTTGAGTGCTGTTGTTGCATTTGTCGCAGTTTTGGAGACAGACGCACAACACGACACACTGAGGCAAAACAGCCAATGTTTATTCATGGCTCCCCCTTTTATGGGGGCTCAGAATTCCCACTTACACACGTGATTGGTCAGGGTCTCAGCACTGCCCAGCTCCCTGGCCAATGATATGTGTGCATTTAGGGCTGAAATGAGATTGGCTGGGGTCCCCTGTTTGAGATCAAAGCCATCCTATCATTGTTCACCCTTGGCACTTGTTTACTTCTCTTCTATAATAAACTAGGCTGTCTGAGTTTGGGGGTCTCTTATGGCCAAATTTATCTGTGCAGCTTCAGACTAGCTGTAGCGGTGACATGCTGTATTTTATAGTTTTCTATAATATATTTGTATGATGAATTTAATGCACATATTTCAATATATAATATTAAACTATACAAGGTATGTAATACTTTGTAGGCTTTTAAATTTTATATTATAAAGTATTAAGCTCAAAATGCTTTGTTTTAGAAGTTAAAATTTAATTGATTGATGTCATGGATGATAAAAAGCAGAATAGGGTGCTCACATATGTGTAGGGAAATCCCAGTATGTAAATGAATCCACTTACCAGCTTGGTTTGTTATGTGTGATTCTGGCTTCTCTCAAGCACAGTTAAAGACTGGGAGGTATTTATGTACAAACAAGAAACTCCAACCACACATTGCTTTAGAAGGCTGGAAAGTCTATGTAGAAGTCTCTCCTTTTCAAAAGCATATTGGTATACAAGATATATTAATGTTGCTAATTATTATTAGCTAACTTTAGCAATTCTTAAAATGGAGGAAGACAACATGCATTGACAAAACATGAAATATTTCTTTAATGATTTTGAACAACAGAAAGAAGTCTTTAGGGTTAAGTGAAGCATTTGCTTGGCCCAAGTAATAGTTTCATGATATTGATGCATTGAATCTATGTCAACAGATGTAATGCATTGTAAATAGAACTTTTATTGCTTTAAAATCAGTGTAGTGTAGGGCTTCAAATCGATAAAAGGGTTAAAATAAATCAATGTAAAGGACTAAGAACCAATTAAAAATTGAAATGCTTTTCTAGAAGCATCAGCAATACTTTGCCTTAAAAAATGTGCAGACAGTTTGAGTTTATGCAGGCAAATTTTAAAAACTTCATTTATCACCATGTTACTAAATCCTGCTGTTACTCCTACATTCTTTTTGTTTTCTGAGTTGAGAGGAAGGCCTGAACTGAAACATCTCACCCAGCCTCAACTTCATATTCTCTTGAAGTAGGCAGAGTTATTGTGGGGAGAAAAAAAAAAAAAAAAAGCAATCTGTTCTGAGTCTTAGGAGTTCTGGAGAATCTACTTTTGCCTTTGATAAAACAGTCTGAGGGTTGATAGGCACTTGGCAGCTACGTAAGTGTGCACAGCAGCCTTTCCCCTTTAGCTGCTCGTGCTTGATTTCACTGTGTGGAAGTGGAAGTTGTTTTCAGGTTGTGCCTTAGCCTACTTCACGGCTCAATGCTGTTCAGCTGCCTCAGGTTTGGAGAGGCTGAGAGTGAGATAACAGAGGGATAAGCAGGTTAGGCCTGACCTGAGGCACAGGGAAGGCAACTCACAGCCTGTCCTTGAGCTTGGAATGAAGGAAGCATCCTGCTGCTTGCTCAGGGTTTGGAACTGTTATTTGCCTATCTCCTTCTGCAAGTCAGAAAATCCTATAGCTGCTGGTCTCCCAAGGTGCTGTATGCTCTAACGAGTTATGTACTGTGCCCAAGAAATAACTGACTCATAAAGTGTAGCTCTGCTTTGGAAAGCACTGAAAAACTGATGGTGGGTAAAGTGTCCTGTATTGCCAAGAGGATAGTTGTGATTTAGAAAGAAAAACGTGCAGTAGAATGAAGTACCTGACTCTGTGGCACAAAAGATACTTTGGAGCTTCTAAGTTTCTTGTTTAAGGGCTCTGTTTGGTATCTGAAGTGCTGCAATGGCTGAAAGTCAACTCCTACAAAAGTGGCATAAATCCTGTCAGAATGCAGCTCCCTCTGCCAAGATCTAGGACAGGAAGCTCCTGCTGCGGAGAAGCCACAATGAGCAGAGTCTGTTGCTCGTGATGAGAAAGGAACCCACTTAACTCAGATTGAGGAATTACCGCTCTGCTGAACTGGATCCAGTCTTTGTACTTATAAATTACTTAAAGGCTTTTCAATTTCTGAGGGGGAAAACCCCTTTGGTGTGGGCTTTGATATTGGGAATAGGATGTGCTTCTCTAATGCTACAGAAATAGCCTGCAAGTCTCAGTCCAACCGATTCTCATGATTTTTGTTGTGATTTTCTTTCTTGCTCCAGAGTTGTCTGTCATTCCCTCCAGGTACCCTTACATCTGAGACAAATGCAACAGAATAGTAGTGACTTGTGAAGGGCTTTAGGCATTATGAAAGTGAGAAAACAGAAGGATAAAAAAAACTGCTTTAAGGTTCTATTACTTGATGGATTATCTTCAGATTGAAACCTTTGGTTAGTAAGTACTTGGGGGGGGGCGGAGACAGGGAAGAAGAAATTATCTTGTAATGGGAAGTAATTTAGGACTGCTATAAAAGCTCAGTAACTCTGTATTCTCTTGACCCCTTGTAAATCAGGCTCCTGATCCTAGAGCCACTAAAGCTAGTGAGTAAATTTACTCTAATTATTTTGGGAGGATATAGATTAAGTTTATGCAAGTAAAGGTTTTTCAAGTCTAGACCCATACTGTGTGGCTCATACCTGTTCAAAATTAGCCCTTTAAAACTACTTTCATGCTTTATCAGAACTAAAATTGGTAAAGTAGAAATCTTATATGGGAGCTCAGTTACCAAACCTTATATTAATTTTCCCTCTTATTTCCAAAAAATGCTGGGACTATGGGACAGTGTGTGAAACATCCCTGCATCTGCCATCATGATGGGATTCTGCTGACAGACCGGGATGGTCCCTGAGTGCTCTGAGACCTGCCACAACCCTGCTCCTGGGGTCCCGGAGCCAGCTCAGTCAGCTGTGCGTGTCATTGCTGATGGGTTATTGGCTTATGGGAAAGAGTGACTCTGTGGCCTGTTTCCCAGTGTCCCTGTCCTAATCTGAGCCTTATAATATCATATTAACAGATAAATATGACTCCTGACCTATTTATTTTCAGAACGATTTGGGAAGTGCTGTGGGTTGCGTGATGTACAAATCTAAGATTTAGAGGATTACTGGGGAATATTAAATTGTTGTGGCTGGATCACATTCAGTCTAAGAATAAAGATTTTTTTTTTCCTGAAAGTTGATACATAATGTAATTTTATTCTTAGTCATCACAGGCTTCTCTTTTTTGTATTTTTTTTTAAGTTATTTGGTTTCTTCGTAGAAACCAATAAGTTAGTGACAATTTCAGCCTCCAATTCAAAGGTCCAAGGGCTTATGAAAATCTGATTCCTACTAAAGGAAGACCAAGACTTTTGTTCCTGGTCTGGTGAGCATTATCAGATTGTGCATCACTCAGATGGAGAGAGGTGCATAGGAATTGCTTCTTAACATGGCAATTTCTTCCACTGTGTTTTCATTAGGCCACTGGAGAAGGGGGCAAGTACCCATTATTTTAATGTAAGTAGCAGCTGGAGGCCTAGTTATGCTGAGAATTTACCTCTGAGTAACTACTGAGCTTAATCATGTTACTAAAGTAAACATTTCCCCAGCATAGACCACATCTGTGTCTTTTAACTGAGTAAGGTTTGATACAAAGTGGATAACAAAGCCATCCAAATAATTCCTCTCTTTCTAGGTCAGTGCTTCCTTCAGTGTGCACTTGCTTTTTGAGAGGCAGTGGCTGTGAAGTGTCTGTTGGGCTCTGTATTACGTTAGTGGCACGTTTTCACTTCTTCTATATGTTGTGGATGATGTTGTATCTGCAAAAGCTGTGCTACCAAAGTTGTCAGGCTTCAGCTAACAAAGTGTGTACTCTTCCCTCAGGAGATATCACTCTAATTTTAGACATTTGAAAACGGGGCATAACAGAAGTGGAGATGGGGAAAGAATGTGAGAACTGGATGTATTAGATCAGTAAACATTCTGAATTTACTCAGTAAAAGTGGAGCGCGTAGAAGGAGAAGTACATAAGAGAATGAATGACCTTTGTTAGCTCATCATTACAGCTGTCAGCATAAAAGCAGATCTGGAGGAGATGTGAATCAGGAGAGCAGAGCAGATGGGTATGTTGAGGGTAGCTGAAGAGTGAAACTGAGGACAAGAAGTGGAGGGTTTTTTATGGGAGAAGCGGGTGCTCTGTGGAGTCTGATGTGCCAAATCCCAAGTCTCTGAATATTTGATTGTGTTTAACTATGGATCTGGATGAAAGAATGAAAATGTACTGAAATATACAGTGAAGTCATGAAGGTTAAGGCTAAAAAGCTGAACTGTCTCATGTGTGAGTAGAATTAGTGCAGAGACCGAGATTTGTGGATGAACAGAGTAATTATAAGTAATACAACTCTTAGTAGTTGTATTTTTAAAAATGTATTTATTTATTTATATTTTTTGGGGTTGGGAGGAGTGTGTCCTTTTGTCTTGAGTGCACAAAATTAGAAGGTTTTTCTAGTCAAATATCTGTGAGATGGGGGCCTGGATGAGAGTTTCAACTGTCAGAGCTGAAAGAAAAGGTCACTTCCAAGACACTGTGGTCTTTGTCCTTTTAGTTTTGCTCTTAGGGAAAGCTCTAAATGAGGTAGTACAGGATGAATATGTGGCCCATGAAGGGTTTACAGTGAAGAACAAACTGTATTAAATTAAAATATGCATAAAAACTAAATTAGACTAGCTTATAAAGTGAAGTTGAAGCCAATTATGGAAATTAAGCATGATGTAATAGTTAATGAAACCAGTGTAGCAAGCACAGTGAAGCTCTGCTGATTGCCAAGAACATCTTGCTTTTACAGTACTTATGTAACCATCAGGAAAGGCCTCAGAGTGTTTTTAATAACAATAAGCCTTTTTAATAACACTTCCTTGCTTCTTTTTTTTTTCACTTTTTTCCTGTGGTATTTTGTGCTGCAGGTGGGAGTGTGTGTTTAAAAAAAAAAAAAATGTAGTTTTCCCAAGCAGTATTCCAGGTTATACATGTATTTTTATTGTCATTGTGCACTTCTGTAAATTGTGTGTGTGTACTTCATTAACAAGTTTCTGGCTCCTGAGGATTTTTATTGCCCTTCCTAACTGAATGGAAGATTTGTGTGCTTGTTTGTCTTGATTTGCTTCCGTAGTCAGCAGTCCAAATTTAATTTAATTAGAGGAAAGAAATACCTAACAAAAACACAAAGCAATGTAAGGTTGTGTTGGTTCTGTGATAGTAGCTGTTTTTCAAACTTTTGTGTTTTTTAAAAAATGGCGTAATGTGAATTTGAGCATTATAGAACTTGGTTTGTCACTTCTCAGAAAATCTCAGCCTTATTGCTTCAACAGAAAAACTAGATTTCTCTTCACAAATACTTGTCTCACTGAAGTAATAATCAAATAAGCCTAATGGACAGGAATCTTAATTTTAAAATAGAGATTGCTTTTAGTATAGGCTGATAATAGAAGTTTACCTGCTACAGATGGCCTTCAGGTTCTAAATTTCTTCTGTGCTTTACAGATATATGGTAAAAAGTAAACATATGACAAACTTGAGAAATTGGAAGTTGAGAGATAATTTCTACATGAGCTGCTTTATAAGATCTTAGGTAACTTAGGTTACATGTATCAGATAAACATTAAAATCAGAAATTAAAAGATTTAAAAATGTTTTCTGAATTATCAAAGCCAACTCCTCGCAGGAATACCAGGATTTGCCAAGATTTTACCTGAGCAACACTGAAGTAGGACATACACTCATGCACAGGAAAATGAAGTGCTGGGCTCTGCTGTGCCTAAAGCTCATTACTCACATCAGGACAGCCTTTACAGGTGTTTCAAATCACAGTTAAACGCTATGGTGGGGTGCTTATTTCTCAGAATACTCTAAGTGTCCATGCTTTTTATGTTTAGATTTTTTGTAATATTTGTAACAAAGATCTTCTGTTTTAGTGTCTGGAGGTTGTTGTTGTGGTACTCTCTCTGCTTGCTGGAGTTGGGAAAGCTCAAGGAGAACATGCTTCTCTCTTACATCATGTCATTAGCTGTTTTCCTACTGCAACCAACTGTCTTGTTCATTCTGTATTTTCCTGAAGTAGCCCAGTTTTGATGGGTATTACTGGGTGGAAAACAGGTCATCAGAACTAAACTGCTGTGTGGAACAAGGGCCTTTGCAGATAGAGTGTATTTGGACAGTGCATTCTCACAAGAGACTCTGTCTCCTCTGAATTAAAGAAACTGTCTGAGAGCCTTAACCTGAGATGTGTGATTCAAAGCTGCAATCAGTGAATTTTCAGTGATTTTCTGAGAAATACATGATGGATTAAGTAAAAATTTTTGCTCTAAGCCCCACTTGTTAATTTACAAGTTATCATTTCTTAGTTGGAAGCGGATGTGAAATGTTGAAACACTAATATTTTAGGAGAACATGATCCTTGGAGTTGGTTTTCTTGACAACTCTAACAACCTCCAAGTACAGATTCTTTTGGGCACCTGTACTTGCTCAGACATGTATTACTTCATGTTGTGGAGAAAAATGTCTAAAGAGGGTTGTTAACAGTTTTGCATCATTAACCAGGCTGCAGTCTAAATTTGTGTTAATATCATGCAATAAGGAGAAACCGTTACTAAGTCCTTAGAAATTCTTGTCTCCGAGTTATTATGCACATGGTAGCAAGATACACCAACTAACTTGCATTTCTGTCATACCTAGATAAAAATATCTTGAGCTAGAATCAAGGTCTGGTTTTGGGTTACTGGAGTTTAAGTGAAGCAGTGTAAATGGAAAATAACCAAAAGCAGAATGGATAAGGTGGTGCTCTAAAGATGTCTAAGATGCTCCAAAGATGCTCACTTAGAAAAGTGAATTTGTACTCAGTTAATTCTCAGTCAGAACTCCTGGAATTCTGTGGTAGGTTTTTGATAATGGTATTACTGTATCTGTGATCCTAGGCTAACTTTAATTAATTTTTAAAAATTAATTACACTATTTTCTTTGTTTTTCCCCTCCCTCAGCTTAGGTTGTTGCCAAAACTAGGTTATTTTGCAAATGATTTCTGAGAGCACAGAAATCTCTAGTACAGATGAAATAGTGGAAACGATGCAACAGCTCATTGCATTGTATGTGTCTTTTTCCCTTGTCTTCTGTTCTGCCTCATATAGCAAACATCCCAAACAAAGGATTAAATAAAAAAGTATAAAAAGAAAGGGGAGTGAAACAAGAATAGGAGAGGAAGCATAAAACAGATTCATATTTTTCTTTTATTTCAGAGAAAAATTGATTATAAATGATACACAAACCAGTTTCTAAAACACTGAATATCACTCACTTTCCTATATTGGCTAAACACAACAGTATTTTGTATCTGCACAGAATCATTAGATACAGAGAACTTGATGTTGGTTGTTTTTATAGGTAAGGTAACTATAATTATTAAATAATATAATTTGCAGATTTTATTGTAACTTTATATAATTAATGGCTTTTTTCTTTTGGCTGTCTGGGACAAAACACTCATTTTGATTTCAGCACAAATTATACTATTTTCCATCACAGTTAAATACTTCGTTGTAAGATTTCTCTTCTAAGCCTAGGGTTCTGTCTGTGAGCATATTACAAATGTTATTGCCATTTATTTTCTGGAAGGAAGATAAAATATTGTCTGTGTCTGTCCATTTTTTTCTTCTTGCTAGATACCACTGCAAATTCAGTGTGAAATCACTGCAGAGATAATTCATACCATTCTCCAATAACTTGCATTAAACCAGAGACACCCCAGAGACCACAACATCATCTCTGGGATTACAAACTATGCAAATACTGACTTGCCATGCAGGGTTAAGCTAGACCATGTAATTTCTAAAACAAGAAAAAAGAAAACAGGTAAAGTGTGTTTATGTCTCTTTTGTCCATTCCATCCAGGTTTTCAGCTATGGCTTCATAATTATTCTGTGGGAGGAAGGAGGCTTTTGTTGTTTAGGAAAGGTTCTTGACGAAAAGTGACAAAATGTAAAGCACAATTCAGGCTGAACAAACTTTTCACTTGTGGAATATGAGGCATTTGAGGGATATGCATGAAGGAGTTTTTTCTGAACTGATGAAGGACATGGTAGCAGAACATAAATAACTGGATTTATCATAAAAAAAGGTGAAAATTAGCCTAGAAAATTGGACAACCTTGGTTACTTTCTCAAAAGACCTCTGGTATATTTTGACTGCACTAAAATCAAGAAAGTAACTTCTGCCCTTTGTGACTACACATAGGCTCAAATTATCACCATGTCAGAGATTTCAAAGTAATGGATAAATTAACATTTAAATTTTTTGGACTGAAGCAAACACTAGAATCAGAAGTGACCTGCTTAAGGATGCCCTTTTCATTTGTCCTAAACTTCTTGTCTTTGATTATACACTATAGTTTACAATTTGAATAGATATAAAAAGCAACAAAAACTCATTGCTAGTCTATAAGAAGTTTTCTGGAACACCAAATGCTCAGAGAGGAGGAGGGACAGATTAAAAAGCTTATGCAGGCTGCCACTTTGTCCCTCCAGAAGAACCAGCTGACCTTAGTGAACTTGTTTTTTGTATGCATGAAATGCATCTCCAAATATTTGCTTTATATGTATGTGTACACATATGTATTAAAAAAATCCCCTTTATAGGTGGCTAGATGTGCATGTGTATTTGAATGTGTGTATCTGTTTGTTTTTCTCATACAGTAATTCAAAAGAAAATGGGTTTTAGTGTGGCATAGACTTAGAATTGGTGATGGTCTTGAATGCATTTTCTGGTTCTGGTGAGTTGGTCAAAGGCTGACTTTCTCTCATGGATCAAACCACTTACAAAGACACAAGTGTATCAGCTTGGTAGTTGAAATTTTAGTCTGTTATAATTTTTGTCCATGTCAGTATTTATACTTGTCAGGTATTTGCTGTTTTTCTTCTAGCTGCGATTTGACAGATTTGGAAGCATCATGTGTGAAATTACTGAGCCTGACTTGGGCAGTATGGAGCATGGTCTAAACTACTTAAAATGAGTAGAGGGACAGTGCCTGTGAATTGCACAGAGTGACCACAGCCAGCTTTCTTCAGCATGTGCTGAGTTGTACTGTGGTCAATAGTCACAAGACCTGCATCCCATAGGTTGCACAACTGGGAGGCAGGAGCATTCCAGGACAGTTTGACACGCAGAACCTGACAGTGGTTCCTCCAGACTCTCATGATGGGGCTACCGGTGAATGTGGCTTAGTGCAGTTCCCTGTCAGTTTACTTTTCTTCTATAGCTGAAAGTTAGCTAACATGAGAGCAGCTATGCCAGGAGAGTTCCAGATGCTGACTTTGTGGTTTGCCCAAGTATAAATAAGAGCTGGTACATGACCATCTCATTCATGGTGGGGAAAAGCAAGAAAATTGAAGAGTTGAAGCAATCAATGGGCAGTGGTTGCTTGAGTTTTGTTTGCAGTTCTTTGAGCATCAAAAGGCGTAGAAGCAAGTTGACAGATGGTTAATTCCTTTTCTTACACATAGCACCCCTTATAAATATAGAAAAGGAAGAAGGAGGTTTGGGCTTATTCCAGGCAGGATCCCAGTTCCCTCCATTTGGTACACGGGTGGTGTTTCCTCTTCTGGCACTTTGGAATTTGATTGTTTACACAGGTTTGCTTAGCGAGTGCACAATTTAAAAAATGATTTGACAGGAAAACAGACTTGCCTGCATGTGTGCACAGGAACATGGAAATTTATATGTTCTGTATGGATGCAGGGCATGGACAAGAAACCCAGCTGCTGCACTCAAGAGGAATCTGGTCTGTGATGGGAACCTCCTGTCCCATGCTCAGCCTTTCTCCTGCAGCTCCCCAGTGCCTGGGTCCCTCCCTGCCAGCTGCTGTTTGCTGGAGTGAGCAGGGAGGGGATGTGGCTGTGAGATGAAGTTATTCTTCAGGACTAGCCAAAATTATTAATTCTTGCTGTAGGTACTTGGTGTTTGAGGCACTGAAGGCCTGCTGGGGATGAAAAAGGAAGACAAAGCTCAGTGGGTTCCAGTGTCTTGCTGCAGCTCACTCAGCTGTATTAAATATGTGAAATAAATCATGCATTTATTTTACATGGTAGCAATAGTAATTAGTTTATGTGGGCATCTGTATTGCACAGGATGCAGCAGCTGTACTTGCTGTGGTTCTATTGTTCATTGCAATGTAGATTGTTTAGAAAACACTTAAAAGTGTAGAATGCAGAGCTAAAAATATTGTCTATCAATTGTGTGCTTAGGAGGTTATTTAATTAAGTTCATCAAGAGACTCAATATTGCCCCTACATGTTGATGAAGATCTGTCATGTCTTCAGGTTTTGTTGAATACTTAAACTAAACTATTTGCCTCTTTCACATTGTTTTAATGACAGTTCTTCTAAGTAAAATGTGAAAAGCCAGAGAAGCTGAACTCGTCCTATATTCATGTAGTTAATCTTATGGTTGCTGAGCTTGTTCTTGTTTCTTCACAATAAACCACTTTAAAAGCCAGTTCAAATTTTCCATTTCAATATTAAGACAGTGAAGGAAGAGAAATGAGTACAGCATAGGAGTTGTAAATGGAAGATGTCTTTTTAAAGCCTGCACAAAGTCTAATGTCATTAACAATGCCATTCCAAACCAGATTGTAAAATCTTTGGGTGTCACCTGCACTGCTGTTTTAAACTCCACTGGTTGTCCTGTGCAGTCCTCCAGTTGCATTATGTTAATTGTAGACTGAATGAAAGAAAAGAAAGATATTTCAGTATTTTGTGACAGCTGTTTCAGTGATTTTGAATTAATCAGGTGAGCACTTCCAGTTGTCTTTTTCTCATTTCTCATTACTCCTTGGCAACACCAATAAAGAAGAATATAAATGGCAAATTAAAGACAAAATGACAATCGTACAAAAAATTAGATCAACTTTTTCTCTTGGCTCCTGTGGGAGCCAATATTGTGCTCATATAATTTTGTATTAGATGGATATGGTAATCAGATTAAGTAAAAGTAGTGGAGGTTTTATCAGCACTAGGGAAGTAGAGCTGTCTTCCAGGGGTGAACATAACATCTTTTGCAATTTGAGTTCTATTTTGAAACAACTGGGCCAGACACTTGTTCATTCTCATGCCCTCTATGCTTTAACTTTGCCAGCCATGCACTTCCTGCATGGGTGCTTTTCATACTTCTCTTACATCTTCTGGATTTCTTTCCTTATCTATGCCTTTCTGCCACTAACTGCTAATAATTAGCACTCTTCTGGAAACTGAGTGTTACAGATCCCTGAAATTGATCTGTGTTGATTGTGCAGCCAACAAACAATGGCAGAGCCCCGGCTGTTCCCAAGCCCTGGTGTAAGCATTGCCTGGCAATGTTGTAGCAGCCAAGAACTGGCTGGTTACAGTGGAATGTTTTTATCTTCATTTTTTTTTTTAACGGTAAGATACTTCTATGTAACTGTAAAAAATCCAGTTTTTGTGTTTTTTTTTGTTTTTTCTTTCTTAGTTTTGTTGTGTTTTTTGGTAAATTTGAATCAGTAGAACTTTCTTTAAGAAATTCTTTAAGACTGGTAAGAGCAATGTAATTAGATTACAATTACATGATCTGTTTTAACTTCTGCAAAATAACCTTTCAACTGACAAACAGCCCTTGAAATAATTCTGTTTCAGTGCATCAAATAAAAGGATAAATCTTGAGCAAAGTTCTTTCAGATTTCTGAGACAGGCAAAAGACTGTTTTGTATGAGGGTGTCATTTTTGTGTTCTAGGAATGACAAATGACAACCAGTGATTAGGAAATACTTTAGAAGAGTTGGTAGAGAGGCATTTTCTAAGTAAGGAAATTAGTTTAAAAAATGCCAGTGTATACTGAGGGTATGGTTTTAGAAGGGATGATAGCTTTTTCTGTAACCAGTAACCAGTATAGTGTTGAGAATTGATTTGAAATGGAAAGCATGGGACAGGCCGAATAACCTGGACATAGAGTATATGGAAAAATGTGTTGCGTATTATAAAATGAAAAATTATTATAATTGATTATAAAAGAAAAAAATATACATTGATATTAAACTAGCTCATGCATTTCTTTGACTGGAATACATGTTGGTCTGTGTCATGGAGGCAGTTTGGTCCAGCTGAGCAAGACTGGCTTCCAAATCATAGCCATTTCCTGAGTTGGCGGCTCGGTAATGCTTTCACCAAGCTGTGCTCCCTGTTATTGCTGGCCCTTCTCCTGGGAGCTATGCTTCCTGTACTTAATTAGATGAGAAAAAGATGAGCTGTTCCCCTCTCCCTCACTTCAGGTTCATGTCTGGATGGTCCCAATTCCAGTGCTCAGTAGTACAGCTCACTGAGCTGGCTGCTAACCTGAGAAGCCCCACTTCAGAGGATCTGTTTTACCTTCTCAGCTTGAGAAGAGATTAAATTCCAGCTAAAATTGCTCCTTTTCTAGCATCAAACCCAGTGTGACTGTGGTTTGGGGAAGGAGAAAGTGAAGTGCCCCCAGTGCCTTGGTCATGTTGGATATTTTAATAGCTTGGATTTAAAATCTTCCTTTCCTGCTTTGAGTTATATCAATATGCAGAAAAAGATACCGTGTTCTCTAATTAATGGTGAAATGAGTCCCGGCAAATACAGTCCTTCATGTACCAAGCAGCCAGAAATGGTTTAAAGGTTCCAATACCAGGTGATGTCAAGCTTGCCTGGAAAAGCTATCTCTAATAGGAGCTAAGCTGGATCAGCTGAGTGCTTGGCTTTTCTAAAATGATCAGCAAAGAGTATTAATTAGTAACATATCAGCAGGCTGACATCTGAGAATCTTTGGTAAAACTGCAGTGATGATATTGGTCAGTAACAGTAACACCACCTTGTCACTGAGGATTTAAGTAAGTAAGGTTCAGAGGACAGAGGTTGTAAGCAGGTGATGTTAAATGGGTCAATGCCTTCCACACCGCACAGCTGGGAGATGGCAAGAGAATGCAAAAATAGTTGCTGTGGCCACTGCTTTTTTTTTTTTTTGGTTTTGTTTTCTTTATGTGTAGTTTTGCCTTTTACATTATGACAGAATAATCTCACATTAAAAGGATATCAAAATGAACACACATGAAAAATTTGAAGCAGTAAATAATTATTCAACCTTGTTTATAAAATTATGTATGTAAGGGTTCTTCACCTTTCTAAGGAGGATGCACGGAACAGCTCTTGCTGGCAGCAAGAAGAGGACCATGTATTTTTTACACATTGCTTTTGAATTTAGCAAAATACTGAGGGTGAGTGGGAGGGAATCAGCATTATTTGTTGAAGTATTTGCAACTGTTCCCAGGTGGTTATGGTCAGGCCTCAGTAGGAGGACTGGGACAAAGTTCCCTCTTTCCGGTGTTGGAAAGGTCACATGCTAGAATCCAGAGACATGATTCACCTTGTGTGCCAAATGCAGATTTTCTGAAAATAGCCATATGCCAGTTTGTTATGGTGATGTGCACATGCTTGAGCTAGTATGTTGCTTCTGATGCCAAGTGTCTGTCTCAATGAGATGAGTAAAGCAGAGTGTCGTTGCAGCGAGTATAATCCGTTCTAATATTAGAACGTGGGGCTGCATCCTGCCGGCCCAGCCACGGCAACTGCAGCTCAGGCTGCTCAGGACCTCTGTGCTCCCTGCAAACAGCTTTCCCTGCTTCTAATTATTTTATTTCTTTTTCTAGGAAGTATGAGTAAAGGACAGCTAATCCCCTCACAAGATACAGTTGCAATATGGTCTAGTGGACAAGCACTGGGTTAAGGTTTTTTTTACCTCAATTAATGCACTTTTAGCTTGACAGACAACCCTATCCGTTGTCATCCTGTGTGGAAGGGAAGTTAGCAAGTGATGAAGGCAATATCATTAAAAAACAAAGAAAACCCCACCCCCAACCCCCCAGACTTAACTTACTTGGCCATGTCTGAACTTGAATACCAAGGTTAAGAACTTCTGGAGATGAAGTTGTACAAGGAAGCAGCAGCATTGAAATGCTGGGGAATAGGTCGGTAGGTTAGAAGTGTTCCTTCTCAGGCTCTAGATTGCTTTGTTTTAGGAAGGGAGTTTGCCTGCATAACTGGCAGTCAAATATCTCCATCCCACCCAAAACTTTAGGAAAACCCAGCTCAGAGCACTTTGTTGGCTTTGAAATGGCAGCCTGGGTAGAATGGACAGGAGAACTGTTCAGAGCTGATGCTGCCACCTTTGGGCCAGCTGGAAATATCTCCCCATGGTGTCATGTATGTGTTTCAAACCACCAGCTGCAAATAAAATTCCAAATTTCCCTAACCTGAAGAGATTTGAGCACTAATCTAGCCCAAAACTCCTCTTCAGTGCAGGCCTGCTTATTGGACTTGAACTTAAAACCACAATTGCACCTATAGCATAATAAGTATTGGTAATAAAATTTAGAGCATGTGAATGTGAAGAACATGAGTGCTCATTTTCATCAATATTAAAATCTACTCTCTCTTGCCTATGTTTCCTTTCAGTTGATATTTACTTCTAATAAATAGATCAGTGCTGATGCTTAATTCAGTAGTGTACTTGCTTAATATTCATTTGTTAAAACATTAGAATAATAGAAAAAATCTTTTTTCTTTACAACCCCTCAGCACTTCCCACCTGACAAATCCATCTTTTAAAGTGCTTTTTATACTTTGGTCAGTTATAAAAGCATTAGGGCAGAACAAAGATAATTCTAAACAGAATGGAAAAATAAAGATACAATGTCAAAAATGTTTGGTGCTGTCTCTGACTATGGTACTTACAGAAAACTCATCACCATAGTAACTAAGCCTCTGCTAAATAATTACCAACAGATTTGTTCTTTTTTGTCTTCTAACTATGTCTAGCCTTGGCTATAGTTTTAAATATAAGAATGGTATATACAAACATGTTAGCACACTGCATTTGGATGATAAGCCAAAGAACTCACCATATTAGGATCCTAATTCTTGATTTCTAGGTGTTCATGGCTGCTGTTTCCTCACAAATGAAAGAATAGTGCAGAACAGTTTTAATAAAGGTTATCTTAGTGCTACAGCTGGAAAGTCAGACCTCAGGAAAAAAGCAAGCTTTTTCTATAAAGCCAGAGCAATTCTTGAAAGACATTAGATTTGTGTTTAATAAGCAGCTATTTGAAATAGCAGAGCAAAATTCCCTACCTTGGCTGTTCCACATACTCCATCAGCAGCACTTGGGCAGTGCCTTACTCTCAGTAGATCAGTGGTGTTGCATTTCATCTTTTTTTTTTTTTTTTTTTTTCTTTCCTGCAGTGTTGTGCAAAGCAAATGTTCTAATTTGGTTTGGAGGATTTGCTGCCCTGCAGGCTGTGTAACCTGGGTGAACAATGAGCAGAAGATCCTCCAGCTTCAGACTAAGGGCTTTCAGCATCTTCATTCACTTTTTGAGTTGCTGATTGCTGATGATCCTTTCTCTGAACTCCTTTAATGCAGAGTAACCTCACGTTTGCTTCAGGAGCATTTTGGTGAACACTGAAGTATTTTACAAAATCTGTTGCTGCTTATGGAGGAAGTGGCCTGCTTCTCCTTTCTTTTATTGCCTAGAAATGCTGTTTCATGGGCATATTCCATTTTTACCCCCATTCTTTAGGGAGGAATTTGCTAGCTTTTCATACTACTCTTAGCTGTGAGATAAACATCTCAAAATGTTCTTGGCTTGAACAGTCTGAAGAGAGCTAGTGAACTGCACATGGTCATGCAAAGCAGTGTGCTTGGGTTGAGTAATGACTTAGGAAGCCTTTGTGCTTCTGGCTGAGCTCAGTTTCATCTTGTTTGTTTGGAGATCAAATGTGTTTGTTTTCTGTAGTGGCTAATGTAGCTTGGTGCTTCAAAGAGCTGACAACCAAGTGATCTCTGACTTGTAGGTTTGTGTTGTGTGTTTCTTGTTTTGTTTTTGGTTTGTTTTTGGTTTTTTTTTTGGTCTGAGAGCTGTTGCTTGTGTTAAACAGGCCATGAACCATTTAGGACCAGACTTCTGAAGTATGTGTTGCCTGTGCTCACAGCAACTAACTGAGGTGAGGCACAGATAAATTGATTTTTTTTATCTTCATTTATTTGCGTTGAAACCCACATCTTTCTCTCCTGGTGAGGAGCAGCATCCAGATATCTGACCAAGGTAAACATGCACCTGTTGCCGCTGAAGATGAACAGATCACACAGACACAGCTCGAGGTGTGGTGAAAGGAAGAGAGAAGTTTATTTCTTCTCCCAGGATTTATAGGCTTCTGACCACGGCCAGGGATTGGATGGTCAGGATAACACTTTCTCACTGCACTGGCCATGAGAGATGTTCATCACAAGACGTGTAACAGAAGGAATGCATACATATCTCTATGTTTACAGTTACTCTCCTGGGAAAGCCTTAGAAAACTATGTCAGCAAGCTCAGAAGCTGAGTTTTCAGGGTGACATGAACCTTCTTTCTTTTCCATTTATTTGTTTTATTTATTCTATTTTTAAAATATTTCTTTTATTTTATTAATTAATTTATTTATTTATATTTGTGGGGGCTGAGGAAGGGGGAAGAGGAGAAAATAGGCCGAGGGCAGAGATTGTTCTTGACTTTTCTCGTGAAATTCTGACATGAATCCTACAGGTTGTAGAAGTTGGTGGTTTTTGTTGTGTTTAGGTTTTGGGATTTTTTTTTTTAACAAAAAACCCTACAAACTGTGAATTTGAGCTGGTCTTCAGCACATGAAATATTCATCTGTTTGAAGTACAGACATGAGGTCTCTCAAGCCAGTAGCCACCCTGTAGGGTCTTGAGCAGAATGTAGCTTACTCTAGAAATAGTAATAGGAGCAGGACCCATACCAGAGAGGAGCCTGTCGTGATATTTTGAAATCGCCACATGTAAGAACATTAACTTAGGACCTGTACTGTGAAAGTAATTTGTTGCCATAAAACATGTATTTAAAATTGGATTCTTCTAAATATACTCTTGTAACTGTTGAAATGGATGTGTGGACTGGGTTAGGAGATGCAAAAGAGTTCAGAGCAATTTCTGTGAATATCATACACATGTATAGAGCCATGTATAGATGTACAGTTTTAAAATTGAACTGAATCAATGAGATGAACATTATGAAACAAATTCAAACTGTTCCCCAAGGAATCAAACTTGCAATTTTCAGCACTATCATTCCTTTGAAATCTAGAAACATAAATACGTTCTTGAACTGGATGTGGAACATCTCTGCAAATAAAAAGGTATATCCACTCAATGTGTTATGAAATTTGTTAAAATTTGGTTCAGCAGGGCATAAAATGTACATGCACAGATTTTATTAGCTCAACCCATGTTACTTAGAATGGTGATAAGCACTATCTCAATCCGTTATCTAACAATAATCTTCTAAATTGCAGTATATTTAAATTCCAAATATCTTTACTAGTGCAATAAGTGAAAGGAGCTTCTCCTCTCTGAAGATGATTAATTTTGGAAAATGTCCTTGAAAAAATCTTCTTGTATCCTAGCTAAGGATATGCATGTTAAGTCTAATCTGCAGTTTTAAATTCTGCCAAAGATGAAGATTTATGATCGAGGTTAGATTAAACTATGGCAATATGGTTTTAGTTAGTATAACAGCAAAGTGTGTAAGTGAATTTTAGGCTACAGAAAGTACAATTTCTTGTTCATAGTATCTATGTCATTTAATCTGTATTGGAGAAGTCATGGATATAGCATCTCAGTCATTATTACTCTTAACAGACAGTTACTCTTCTACTGACTCATGTCCCCTGACATACGGTTTGCTGCTTCTCAAGCCACTTCTAGACTATTAAATGGCCACATGACTCTTTTGAGCTAAACGTGGACCTTCAATTGTAGGTTGTATTTATGCAGTTGACTTTTTGTCAATGTCTCTCATTCCTTATTTTGCCTTGCATATTCTAATTGGTTTTGTTTTAAAATATGAATGGATTTAAAATTTTTAAATTTAACTTATTTGGGGGACCTAATTATTAAAAGAAATAATTTTTTTATGTCCTGCTGGGAAATACTGAACTATATTTTCAAGAATTAAATCTTGCCCAACCAGAGATCTGCATGTTCGTAGTCTCCAAATAGAAGTAAACAGCTTCACAGATTTTTTCCAGTTTGGTCTTAAATGTTTTGTTTTAGTGTGTTTAGTTGGTCATTTGATTCTATATAACATCATTTGATTATGTTATATATATACATATATATATATATATCATAACATGGATAAAATCATTGGCTATAATCCTGTCTGTGATAACTGAGAGAGATTTTCGTCTACCTGTGCTTTGGTTACCAATATCAACTCTACCACTTCCATGTTCATTCCACCAAGAGGGAAAACAGTGCACAGTGTTGCTGCTGACTCTTTGACCTCTGCACAGTGTAAAATGTGAGGTTCATAAGGATTAACGGGGTCTGGTGTGCTCTGAAAATGGAATTATGTTAAATGATTAAGAAAACCTAATCTCTCGGGATTTTATCAATATATTGTGTAACAGTCTGTGTGAGCAAACAGCTACTGAGCAACGTGCTTTTTAATAAAAATGTTGTGTTTGTTTTGTATAATATCTGACAAGGGGAGTCTAAGAATTTAGTGGGAATGAAAGCAGCAACACGGTACAGAACTTCCTCTCAAAAGTCTCAAGAATTAAATCAAGTGGGGTTTTTTTCCCCCAAAAAACTTGACATCCTTTATCCTGAGGAATGATTCTCAGATTTTTTATTCTAATGGTCCTGAGCACCCTGCAGTTGCTGATCCTCTTGAGTGTGTGTGGGTGGACTTCCAGCCTCAGCTGCTGTGTCGCTCTCTGGATTTAACTGGAATTTGCCCTAAAGGGTAACTGGAGAGGTTTGAATTTTTGCCCATAATCTCTTTCTTTCACAGTTCAAAGAGGTGAATTGCTCTGCTTTTTGTGTAGGGTGGCCATGAAATTTTGTTGTGTCAAATTTCTCTTTTGATTAACAACATGAATTTAATAGAGGTGACTGTTGTTTGCTTCTGTGCTTTAAGTTAGCATTAGAGGAGTCTGTGTTCTTGGGAGTAGGTGCCAGGGAACTCTGAAATGAACGACATCACTTCTTTAATACTGGAATCATTATGCTTAAAAAATATAACTGCACATGAAAACAGAAGTCCATGTAGTTAGCTGAATTCAGTTACCTTTTTGCATGATTTAAGGTTTCTAAAAAAATGCTTTCTGAAGTGTTTAAATCAGTCTGCATGATATGAAAATTTCTAGTAGATTTTTAAAGAGAAGATTGTAGAAAAATAGCTAAAACTTTTTTTTCTCTGTAATCATTAGGATCTTTACTAAATTTTAGAAATGGAGATGCATTTGCCATTGAATATTGAGTGCCATAAGGAACCCTCACTTGCTGCTTTCAGATTAACATTGTTTATTGTAACAGACTTTATTATCATAGGGAATTGATCAAAATTTTTAAAAATAGTCTTTTATTTGTGAGCTTGTAGTGAATTCTAAAATTTCCCCATATTTACATGAAAACAATAAGATTCATTATGTCTCAAATTGTTACTTACTGCCTGACCAAAGTCATGTCTCCATCAAGGTGATCTGTGCCTATTGTCTATCAGCTGTTCACTACAAAACCACTGCAATGTATCCTGGTTTAAATTATGGGAGAGGTAAATTTCATGGCAGAACACAGCAGCCCTTTGTTGCTACTTGAAACTCATTCTAAATCTAGATCTAAATCTGAATTCTGACTTCCATTATATGCTTATTAAAACCATGAAGTTTAGTCATTAATCTGAACCTCTTACTCCAAGTGTTCAGTTTTTCTTCCTCCCCTTCACCTTGTTTTGTACAAATCCTTTTTCCATTATCCATATTACTGTTATTTTCAAGAGGTACAGGAAAAACAATGTGTTTTCTTGTTGAAATAGATAACACAAAAAAAATTCAGTAACTAATGCCATGGGTATTTCCAAGGGCAGAACAATGCTAATGTAACAATGAACAAATAATACAACCCACCACAGAGGGATTTCAAGTCTATAAAACAAATAACTTGTATGAATATGATAATAGACCGATTGGGTTCAGAAGTGATTTGCATTGGTACAGCTACAGGTCTGTTTTGAAAAATGTAGCTGGATGTCAATTTGAATATTTTCATGATCTGAAAAACATCACTGTCAACTTCTTTCTTTATTCAGAAATTCTTATACAGGAACTACAAGAAAGCTGTGCTCGTACAGATAGATTAGAAATAAAGACAGTGTAACCAGGCTGCATAACTGAATATAAACATCTGGAAGGTGGAAAGTAAATTACTATTTTTCATTTTAATATTCAGAAATTTCAGCAGGAGAGTTTTCTGCTCAACATCAAGATATGCCACAGGATGGCCTTTCCTTCCAGATTTGTGTTGAGCCTTGTAAAAGACAGCTGGGTGTAAGGTATGAACCCTTGGCATGGTGAGGTTTGACCGTGCTGTCGCGTGAAGTGGGCTTTAAAGCAAGAGAGAATTTTTTTTTTTTGCTCCTTTTACTGATTGTTACTGATTTCTGTTCGAGATGACAGCCTCCTCTCTGCCTCTGTGGCTAGATCATGTTACCTGCCTGCAGAGCTTCTTAGAGCTGGGTGCTTTTTGTGCTTGTGTAGCCTCCCTGTAAAGGCATGTGTGAATATATTATATAGAACTTATGAAATTATTTTTCAGCTTGGTTAAAGCGGGCACAAAATAATTAAACTTGTTTTTCAGGGGTGAAATCAGTCTATACTAGAAAAAAATCCAACAAAAGCAATGGAGAAATATTAATAAGACTAATCGTCCAAAGGGGAAAAAACAACTGTTCAGGCTTTGAAGTCAGCCTGAATCCTGCCCGCTTTTAAACAAATACTTAAAACAAAAAAAATAATTATTCCTCAATTTTAATTATTTTTAAGCCTGAAAACAAATCTGTATCCTAAAGATACAGGTTTACTTTTTGGTTGCATACTTTATTTTTGTAGAGTCTTAAGGTAGTTACTTAATCTATAATTTACAGCTTTTATTCAGTAAAATACTTTGACAATCTACTTTTCTTTTACTTTGTGTGTCATGCTTGCTTTTAAGTACAGCTGCTTTGAAATCTAGTAATTCAAACATATTTCAGGTTAACTGAATTCTTATTCCCCAAGAATTAGTCCATTATGAAATTCAGTTACTTCAAAAAAAATATTTCTATCATATGGAACAATTCAGCAATGGAGTTAACACCTCATTCACACCTTAAAGAATTTAATCACTGACTTAAGGGAATTAAGTGCTGAATTTAAATGCAGTCTTCTAGCGCCGTGTGTTTGGAAACTTGTAGATAAAAGATCAGTTTAATAGAATTGTGGTGCCTCTTGTCTCATATCTAGCAGAGCACAGATGCAGATCACAGTATGTGATGCAGCTGTGCAAAACCACAAAGGACAAATACAGTGGAAAAAACCACCTTTGAGGGGCTAGAGCAGCTGCATGTACAAAATCATGGGCAAAATCAGATCCGAAAGGTAACTGAGAAGGTCACTTACTACGCCATTTTAGGAGTATTATATCAGTGTAAAGTAGCTGGAAGCTGCCCTTATTATGAATGTTTTGTATGTGTCTGATCAGACTGTCATGTTGTTTTCTGTATGGAGTCACAGAGCTTCTGGCAAAAAGAAGATGAGAGAAATTTAAAAACATACTAGCAAGTATTTTATTGACTTTGTATTGCAATGTCTCTTTATTGACACAAGTGACTTTTACAGCACTTCTGCTTCTGATGCTAAAACTGTATTTGATGTCTAAGGTTTTACAGGTCTTCAGGGGAAAAATTGTATGGTAGGGTAAACTTAAGTCTCTGAATTTAGAAGGCAGTAGTTTACAGAATTGGTAGTGACCCTAATGCCACACTTGGGGGATTATACACTTGGGGTTAGTCTGCCTGTCCTGATCTAAACAGGGGACAAATCTGATGGGTGTGTCATTGTATTGTTTACTTTTAATAAGGTATTTGATACAGAATCTGGCCAGATCTGCTGGTATGTAGCAGACTATAAATCTAAACCCTCTTTGCCTTGCTAAGAGTCATAGTTGGCTGCAGATCAGTGATCAAATCCCTGAGCAGGCAAGGAGCACAAGCTGCTGGTGAAGAAGATGTCGCTGTCTGTGGCTGTGCAAGCCTAACAGAGCAGCTAAAGAGAGCTTGGAGCTGCAGCTGATGAATATAAAGACAAAGTAAACCTGGTTCTCCCAGGGCAGATTTGGCAGTGGAGTATAGGTTAGGAGTGATAAGCTGGGGAAACAGCTCCTCTTTTTAAGAATACTGGTTGAGGAACTGAACGTTTTGAGACCATCATTAGGAGTTCAGATACTTAGAGTTCTGAGGGAAATTTGATTTACTTTCATTAAAAGTTCATTCTGGCAAGGGAAAAGGTTGAAACAACTTCTTTTCCTATTAAGCTATTGTAGAGAAAATCCTTGAAGATTGCCTCCCTGAATGTAATCATCTGATCAGGTTTATATCGAGAGAGTGCATTCCATAAACACCTTGTTTTTGTGAGAAGTAGGTGGACTGAGATTACTTTTTGGTGAATCAGTTATTTAACTCCAGCTCCAGGATAGTTTGGCAGAGCAAATGACACAAGACAGTGTCTGTCCTGGGTGTATTAATTGTGCCTTATCATGAACCATGGGTGAATTCTGGCATGTTCCCAGGACTTGCTCAGAAGCCTCTGAAAACATGTCAGCTCCCACATAGTGAGTTTGTTTACTTCTGTGTATAAACAACACAGGTGCCAGTGTTACCTGAGTGCTGGGCAGCTGAGGAAAGCCAACTGCCCCATGGAATGCAGCATTGAGGGCAGGGAAGCTGTAAGGGGTGCAGGTATCACAGCTACCAGACAGGGCTGCCAGGCTCAGCATTCTCCCTTTCTAGTTTACAGGTGCTAACCTAATGAGCACTACATGAGGCACTGGTGGGGTTGGTTGTGTGGTTTTTGAGGTCCCCAAAGTATCCTAAAGCTCTGTCCAAAATGAAAAGCTAAGTAGCAGCATTGCACTGGTCATGACAAATCCCAGCAGCTATTAGAGGGTTAGCAATAGCTAAATCTGTGGCTAATGGTATCATTTTATCGAAAGAGGCTGTGTTGGCTAGTACATAATGATTAACTCCCTCTACACATTTTTGAGAGTCTTAGAGTCCTTAATTTCTCTTTAAAAGTCTCTAGAGGTAAGCAAAAGAGACCTTGTAAGTACTTACCTGAAAGACAGCACTTTAAGCTGTGCAACTTCCCCATGCTGTGTAGTGCACCAGCAGGAGTACTTTAAACACAGGTTTTTGTGAAGATTTCCATATGATTCCCTTCTAGTTCAGCCAGGTTTCTAACTCCTCTGAGCTGGTGTTGTTGATTAAGTGCTTAATACATTCTGTACCCACACTGCTGCTGCTGCTGCTGGGCTTCTAAACTTGAAGAACTTGAAGAAAGTAAAAGGCAACTGGCTTGAAAGACACTCTTCCTCTGATTAGCCTCTTTGCATCACACATATGATTTTTTGGATAATAGTAGTTGCAGGCTTGGCTTACACTTCGCTCTGCCAACTCAATGCTCAGAATATGGCACTGAAAGGATGTTCAGTCTGCATTAGCAATAGCAAACCACCAAAATCCTTATATAAAGAGAAATGACTGCATACTGCTGGTGTTTAAACCCTGTTGGTTTGGCACAAAAAGTTTAAGGCAGAGAAGTGTGTTCAGAACACGAAGGGTTGAATACAGAATGGCTGAACTTTGCTTTTAAGAATGCCATATCTGAGTGAGGTGTGTGTGTGGACCCACTTGTTAGATATTTGCTTTGTGGAGTAGGTGCAAGCATCTAAATCAGAAAAGTTGCACTGCTTTGAATGGAGATACGTTTTATATTCTAATAGTTTGCTGGGAACTTTGCATGGGCCTGATAATGACTTGGTTAGCTCTGAAAGCAAAAATTGAAAACAATTGGGCTGAGTGCTTTTGAATATCACATTATTAATGGTTTGATGCTATTTTTGTCTTCTTAGGCCCTTCAAGGTGAAAAAATTCTCACTATTAAATCTTCCCAGTGTGTCACTTTATCTCCTTGAAAACTGATTAAATGGGTGGTATTTAAAGAAATCGGCTTGTGGTCAGTAATTACTGATTACTTTATCAATTTCTTTAGTGGTTGCATGTATTTACATGTTAGTCTCATTCTCTATCAACAATTTGCACCTTAAAGAGACCTGGAGCCTTGTGTCAGTGTTAATATTAGAAAGAATTTTTCTTCTGATAACAGTGGGTGTCAGACCCTGATTTTAGGTGTAAATATGGTAAGGAAGATGTATCACTTTTGTGCTCAAATATTAGAGGCTTATGTTCTGAAAATATGTGTTAGGATTCTGCAGCTCTGGTCTATTTAGCACTTGTGCTTTGCTGGATCAGTTCTGAGAAATAGTACCGAAGTGATTTTTCATTTTACAAGAAAAAAAAAAATCTTTTAATAAAAATCCTTTTAGTAGCAGCTCTAGCAAATAAAAGCTGTTCACATTTACTGTTAAACTGTCTATAAAAGAGACCTTACAAACCAGCAGCAGTAACAACAGAGCTCCTATACTTGAACAGGAAAAAGAAACTTCCAACCTACTAATGTGCTCTTTGCCCTGCTCAGTGGGTACTTGTTATCTCAGTGGTGCCTGAAATTTATGGTAAAGATAGCCTACTTTTCTTTACTGTGAGCCATGCTGTTTGTGAGCTCTACTGAATGCTTTGCTCCCTTTCATGCAGCAGAATTCAAAGGCTAAAATGGTACCCTGCTATGGCATGCTGGGCAGCTGGTAGTGGGCTTGGGAGAGTTGTGTACAATGCAGCCTAAACAGGAAGAAGTTGTGTAAAGTGGGAAAAAGCTGTAATTCTTAAGAGTTTAGGGAATCATCAGCTTGCTAGTAATTACAGTCCTATCTCCTATATTGCAGAAACTTGCTAACTCAATTTGGAGGAAGAGCTGGAAAGTGAATGTGAAGGTTTTTATGCCTTTTCTTAAGCTGCAAACAAACATGCTTTGTTTTTGAGAAAAGGAGTACACTGGAGGACTGCTGGGGATGTGGGTTTGTCAAGCCAAGTCACTTTTGAGCTTTTTAGCACAGGCCAGACATCAGCTCAGTACAAATGTTTTTTTGCTGAGTAATTTCCACATCTGCAAATGCTTCTTAATGTGATGTGAAGAAAATAGTTTCATTTTACTTGCTGATTTAGTGTTAGACTTGTTGCTTTGCCATTGCTCATACATTTTTAGCAGCCAGTTTTTAGTCCAGGGAAAAAGCAAATGGATTTGGGAGGACCTGCACTAACGTCGTTTGCTCCAGTGATTCTTAAAGGCAAATGTTGGACTCTGATTCCCTTCAGCTATTGTCTAAGGCACAGCCCAGTTCCTGGCTCCATTTAGCCTTAGGATTATCAAAAGGGAAAAGGTGAGGTTTCCCTGTCACTGAATTTAGTGGCTGTCGAAGAGAGGCAAGTCCTTGGTACTTGATTCTTCACTCTGGATAGTCCCTGTGGGAATAAGCAGAGCATAAGAAAGGAGAATTTAAGGAGCAAGGTCTGCATGCACAGAAAATTACAAGGATGGCATCTAAAACTTAGGAGGGTAGTTTTTGCTATCAAGAAGTGATAAGAGCTTTCAAGAGCAAGTAGAGTTGTGTTGCAGTGTTCTTAATTCCCTTCTGCAGTTCTGAAAGCACAGCAATGTAACAAGATAATTTTTAAGGAAATTCCAGTTGTGGAGGCAAGAAAGAATTGAAGCCTAGAAGAGACTTCTGGCAGAAGATTGGAGAAGGTAGAGATGAATTTTGTCAACTTTTCCACGGCGTCTCTTTCAGCAGTAAAGGTTACTTATACTCAGCACCCCTTTCTTGTTGCTGGGAATGGCAAATGGTTGCTTCTACATGTAGAAGACGAGTGTCTCAGAGATCTGGCCAGGTGGCAGGGAAGTATCTCCTGATGGACTGAATGACCCTGTCCCCTCAGAGACTGAACATGGGTGTTGCATCTGCTGACCGGGGATTTCTGTGACTCTGTCTTGCATTTCTGCTGGCTGGAGCAGGGGGAAGGCTCACCTCACTATTGCACTCCACTCTTTGCCAACAGTGGTCTTGTCAAACCCTTTCTTTGAAGTCTAATAAAATTGGGTGTTGTGGAATGGGGGAATATGGGTTGTAGAAGGTCATGTCCCTGGGCCTTGACTGTACTTATATCAAAGGATACTTTTAAAGTTGTTGATAATCTGTCAGGAAGGATGATGAGATGCAGAATAAACCAGAATCTCTTTGATTTCTTCACTTGTAAGGTTATCTGTATGCATGTTGGTCTTGTTTTTCTGTTCTTAGCCTTGGGCTTTATACAGCTATTGATTTTTTTTTTTTTTTTTCTGGTTGTTATAACATTAATGCTTATTCAGGTAAAGATATTTGTTATTTTCCCAGGACAGCCTCACCATTCATTAAGAATGTGATGGGCTCCTCTGTGCCGGTAATGACTGCTTTAATTCCAGCAAACAGAATGCCTTACAAACAGCAGGTTAGATATTCACAGCTAGTTCCGTGGTCCATTACTGCAATTCCTTTTCTTCTTTACTGCAGCTAGCATTAGTATTCAAAAGCAGAAAGCATGTTGGTTGAAAGCTACCTAAATATTTATGGACTATTGCTAGGGTCAGAGTAACAAGGGCAGCAAATGAAATTAAACATTTACACCATGAAACAAAGCGACTTATCAATCACTCTTTGCCAAGTTGCTTCTGCTGCTTAAAGAAGTTATTTTCTTAGGAGATTTTTCCTAAAAATGAACTTTAGCATGAAATTTTGATCTGTAGTTTCAGTTTAATGTCAGCATTATTTCTTCTAACAAGATGAGCTGGTGGAGAAGACCTTGCATGACTGACAGTGCTGGCTGGTGCATAGCTTGATTCTATAAGAACTGTATTCAGCATCTTTTATTTGGGTACATCAAAGTCTCTGTCCAACTTCAGGTCATAAATACCCCTGAGTCAGTGAGAAAATAAACGAGAGGAGAATCTGAGATGCAGCAACTTCAGAAAATTCCTATGCCAAGTCAGACTTACGAATAGAAACCAGGATTTGGGTAGGCTTTACATTTAAACTTTTCAGTGAAACCTCAGGCTGGACGTGGAATCTTGCTGTGCTGAGCAGTGGGCAAGCTGAGATGATTTTGTGTTTTTCTGGAGAGGGGTAAGAACTTCAATAACCTGGCATCTGCATTAAATGAGAAATGACACTTCATTGTTTTGTGAAAGCATGGCAGAACATATATTTGAAATGGAAATTGTCTTGCTTATTCAAATGAAAACCTCTGAACACAGAAGCTCTGCTTTCATTATTTTGATTAGAAGCTAAGTATTTTGCAATAGCAAGCAAATAAGAAAAAAGACAAATTTGAGAGAAGAAAATACTTCTTATTCCTTCAATTTTTAATATTTTTTTGAACTTTGAGACATGTATATTCATAAAAAACAAAGTAAACCATGAGTTTTTATTTTGTTCTGAGATAAATTTAAGTGATTATCTAGCAAGGTCTCCATAATGTGGCAGCACAATGTGAATAAAGCAAAAATGAACTGAACAGTAAATGGCTTTAATAAACAGCATGCCATCTTTTTCTTTTGAATTTTAGCTGGGGCTTGCATAAAACAGAGCCCCAGAACCTGCCTTAACATTAATTAATTTTCTAGTTTTCTTTCAAAGTTGTGTCCAATAATTGAAGAGAATAAGTCTGTGTGTTTTATTACAGTATCATAATTGCAAACTAAAAAAAAAATAAATTGCATTTATGTAAAAAGTGCACGTACATGTTCAGAATATATTTTGTTTTATCTAGGAAAATTCTAAAGTAGATCAAAACCTGTAAGAATAAGCATATAATCTTTCCAGTTAAATACTGAAATAGCATTTTTTTGCCCAAAGTAGGCAACATGTGTAGCAGTGGCAGTTTGGAATCAGCATTTGTGTTTTGCAAATGAAACTGGTCTCTTTTGATGACTCACTCCAGTGAAGTTGTGTTGCTAATCACCCAAAAGGGATTTTGGATGTGCTTGGAGAAGATACATCCTTGTTTGTTCTAGTGGAGTGCCTGAATGTTAGCATTTGCAAATATTTTGGTTTGCAGTAACTGGTGGTTCTTTTGCTTTCCAGGGAAATAAGACCTTAATGAAGGTGAAAGAAAAAAGAAACTAAGAAATACATTAAGTGATTTTCATTCTTAGTATATAACACCAAAGATACATGGAGAGGATCTGAAATTTATTGTCTCTAGATGGGGTTGTTGCTGTGTGTTCTGTCTTGTCATCCCCCTGCCCTGAGGAGCAAAATATCTGGAACTTCACTGAAATCCTCAAGAGTGTTTTTGGCTCAGTTTCTCACAAAAATTACATGCATAAAAGTAAATTTGTGTATTTTCCAGTATAGCCAACTGCATTGTGATTTAAACTGTATTATTTTGCTTAGAATCGCATCAGTTCAGATCCCGGATGTACCAATCACGGTATGTCATTTGAGTCACCAAAAAACCACAAATACAACAAAGAACTTCATATCTTTAGAAATTCAAGTTTTGCTGATTCTTAGCCTGAAAAGAATCTTGGCCTGAAGAACAAGTTCTATTGCCGAATCATTAAAGAAAGCTCTGACACATGGGCACTCCAGTCTTCTTATTCTGGCTCATTAATATTGGGCTGATGTTCTGCTGCATGGCCAGCGTGGAAATTCAGAGAACTTCATCAGCTTCAGAGCACCCCCATATTTAGCATTCACAGACATGACTGTCTAAACATAGAGTCTTTTGTATTTCACTTTAACTGTCTAATCTTTTCCTCGGTGAGGAGGAAGGCGCACACAGCCACAGATGTCCGAGTGAAGTTCCTCTTGCTGCCCTGTGAAAAAATTCTGAAAAGTCCCTATCAGTTAAGAATTTTGGATGAGGATATTTACCACTAAGGATCATCAATAATAAATGTTCATGATTTTTTTATTAAAGATTGAACTTGCAACATTTCGTCAACTTTTGAACCTTGTGCAATACCTAATTGAAAATGTCTTTATTTCTCCCACTCAGGATGAAAGACATCTAAAATTTCACATCTTTTTATCTCTGTTAGAGGAATCAGTTTATTTTTCCTGTGAAATTGATGCCTCCTCCAAAGCTTATCTTTCCCTCTCTCTCCATTTACTGGCTGTGGTACTGCATGTCTGTCTCAGCCAAGGTGGTGCTGACAGCATCAGTGAAATATTTCAGTGCAAAGACCAAGTTAACCAACAGCTTTAACTAGGTCTGAATGGCTGCAGGGAGTCAGACACTGAACTTATGGCTCTGGCCATCCTGAGAGATCTAAAGGCACATTGCAGAATGTTAAAGGTTTATTAGGACCCTAATTACAGAATATCGGTTTAAAAATAATTCCTGATGATGATGGGGGAGTTAGACATGTTGTAGCTCTATAGCAGAGGATACTGACTCTGAGTACCAATCAGTCTGGAAAGACGTGGGTGTGGGGTAGGTTTTCCTTGCTTCATTTTTAAAATTCAAATAACAAATGCATTCTGGAATATAATGCTTTGTGTATTTTAAAATGTATGCATACCCTGTTCATGGCTCTGTCCCATGAATGGGTTGTACTTTCCATGGCTGTGGAATGGGTTGTACTTTTCTTACTTTGGTCACTCAGCTTAGACAAACTCTTTTCATAAGAAAGAATCTAGAGCATTTTTTCTGCTATAGTACAGAGTTTCAAAGTATTTTATATCATGTTTGAAATCAAAGATGAGTCCTTAACAGTGGATTCCCAGTATTTGGAATAATGCTGTATACTTAAACCCTGATATTTGAATTAGCTGTTGTTAGATACTTCCCTAAGATGTACAAAAATGATAAGTAAATACAAGTTCCACAGAGACAGGATTTGTTATTTTTTAAAAATGCCTTGGAAGAATTCTGGTTCTTTCTATGTGTGATAAACTAAACACAATTTAGTTCTGTTCTCATCCCCAGGTTTCATTTACTATGAAAACATGTCTGACTTTCCTGAGCTGGTAGATTTGAGGGGGAGAGAAAATGAACATATATGGAATGTCCCGGTATGGTACTTGGAAGTACACAGTATTTCTGTGCCAGTCTCATTCCAGTTTCCATATTGGGTCTGGGTTTTTCTTAGTTAACAACAGAGAAGTGGCTGGACAAAAGTGTTTTTGATGTGAGTGCCATTCTGGCGTGGTGCTGTCTCCAAAGGGTAGTTTTAAGTGGCAGGTGCACCAAGTGTTACCTGCTCTCTGCCCTATGTAAGGCAGCTCTCCTAATGTCCCAGCACCGGCAGGGGCTTTCTCCTTGGGAACTGCAGGGTGGACAAGGCCTCGGAGTAGAGACGTTTCTCCTCGCAGCAGAAGGCAGTGAAACGTGTGTGAGATCAGCCTGGTTCAGTGTCGTGCTTGCCAGCAATGCAGCCTGTTGGGAGGGCAGCAGCAGAGATGGACAGCTTGCTGCTTGCCAACAGGGAGCCTGGCTGGAAGCAGTGTTTCCAGGAACTCTCCAGGAGTTGCCCCGTGGAGTGGCATTTGGGCAGCTCAGCCCCAGGGGCTGCACAGTTGCCCTGCTCTCGGTGCTCTTTACTGCTGTAGTTGATTTCCACACTTATTTAAAGAGAAGCAGCTAGAGGCATTATCTCCTAGGGATATGATTTGCATTCTGTCTTTAATTAAAGCATGACAGTTTATGCCAGAAGGTTTTAAAATGGGAAATAGAATGCTTTTTGCCAAATATTGGGTTTTTATAGAGACTTGGAAATTCATTAGTAGAGAATTTTATTTGTAAGTTGCAGCCTGTTTTGCAGGGCCCATTGAGTCTGGCTTTGTTTTCTGCTGGGTTTCTCTCTCACTGAGTCATTTTAGCATCACGTAATATTGGTGCAAATATACCCTACTCAGTGACAAAACTGTTTGAGAAATAGGCCACTGACCAAATTGTTCTCTTAGGAAGGAGCTATGTCTGGGGACTGTTAATGAGAGTGAGAACCTCCTCTGCACTAGGTCAGAGGTTTCAATTTGATCACATCAGGCAAATTTTAACGACCTTATAAAGCTGTTATGTGGCTTGTAAGAAAAGTGGTAGGTGTTTCATTCTGCTTGTTAGTTTTTACAGGACATTTGTAAAAACCTTGTGACCCTGACAACTTCAGTGGTAGTCTCAGAAGAGAAGTCAAGTATTAAATAGGAACAATCATGTGGATAACTGTGAGGAAATACCGTGTACAGTAGGTCAGCAATTCATAACAAGGCACGAATATTTATCACCTGCCTTTGTGAATGAGGTCACAAACTTATAATTTTGAATTCAGCTGTTTGCAAATCAATTCACCCAAAATTTGTTAGTTTTGATTAAGCATGAAAAGAATATTACATGTACAAATGCATGGAATTTCAGGCCACCTGAAATTTAATCTTTACTGTGTTTTTTTACAAAAGTTTACCAGCAGTAAACCTGATAGAATTCACCCTTCTTTTAATTATGATAAGACAATGCCACAAAGCTGAGGGTTGTTGTGCCCTTTTTGCTGGTTGTGCTGTAAGATATGGCTACCTACACTTCAGCAGGGCACTGCAGAGCTGATCTTTGGAGACAGGCACAGCTGGTCAGCCAGCCCTGTCCATGAGTTATTCATGTGGAGATTTAGAGTTGTTAGAATTATTCAAAATCCTATTCTTTCATCTAAAATTGAGCTGTAAACCATGGAAAGAAGAGACATTTTCATGTGCATGAATTCAATGTCGTTGAAAGTCCTTTTTTTGGGGTTGTCAGATAACCTGCACAAAGCCAGAGAAAGCAACAGAACTCTTGGGGGTGAGGGAGATGGTGATGAGGGTCAGAGATTGGGAAACTTGGTGAAATGTTTGTGTGGTGGACATCTCTCAAGGTTACCCACATATATCTAAAACTTTAATTGATTTGCAAAGGTTTGGGTTTTTTGCAGATAACTTTAGTGTGTGTAATTATGTTAATACTGTTCTCTTCTGACTACCCAATGATGTTGAAGGGCTTACCTTGGGTCCAGAGAAGGGAAGGAAGTCCCTATTCTGCCAAGTTTTTGGATTAGAGCAATTTATGCTAGAGCCCATGCAATCCTAACAGGACATGGAATGCTGGAAGTTAGAGAAGGCTGGATCATATTAAGCTCCTGTTTTGGTTTCAGATAATTATCAGTGGATTCATTGTGAGAGTCGTCTTTTTGAGCTGTTGAACAAAGGAAGTGCGAGCGAACAATCCCTAGTGTGCATTATGATCTTGTTTTACTCTGTATGTACTTAGAATTTACAGTTTTCAGTCTTTTTCAGTTTGATGTTAAATTGTACCTGTTTGATGAGGTTTGTTTTGCTGCACAAGCAATAAGGCCTTCTAAAGATGCCCTTCAGGGTGACATTTCTCTGGAGTGCTGGGAGAAGCTGAATTGGCCTTGCTTACAGGACAAAGGGGAAGGCCAGAAAGGGGAAGGCTGCTGATGGTAACTTGTTCCCTTGTAGTTTTTCCATACCTAAAAATATAGAGGAATTGTACAGTAAATGATGCATTTTGAGTGAATGTTTTCAGTGCCGTCTGCCACATCTCCAGATGCTTTGGCAGCACGTACATTCAGGTCTAAGTGTTGGCTGGGGTACTCATCTTTCTCTGGAACAAAGCACTGGTTCTGCACTTCAGGAGGATTTGTAACTCTGGGCTTTGGCAACTTTTTCCTATATATGTAGCTTCTATTGGGAGATTGTGATTTCAGGCGGCCTTGGGAAATAATAGATACAGCAAAGGGCAGGGTTTTTCTTTGTTATCACTCCTTGTTGCAAGGGCTCATTCCTTGTCATTTTAATTCATAGATAGTCTCCTACAAATCAGGGAAGAGGAGAAGCCCCTTTCCACTCCCTCTGCCTGTGCTGATGCCTGTGCTGTTCCCATTCTGCAGCCAGCCCCACTGCTGGAATTTGCTAAAATGAAGCAAGGGTTGCAAAGCGTGTAGTTAAAACCTAATTTCTAATCACTGATTTCATGCAAAAGGGACAAAATAGTATTTGCAGGTGCTTTAACAGAAAGCTAAGATGGCCCATCATAGAGAAGTTTATTCTATTCTTAAATACAGCTTATTCATGTTAAATTTAATATGGAATTGATAATTTTTTGACCTAAGGCCTGAAATGGGGAGAGTTATGGCTTTGCCTACCATAAGCAGCAAATATTCATGCTTTTAAGTAAATTTCAGATTGTACCAAAGTAATTTCCTTTGTAATTAATAACACCAATATAGTTGATTTCTTATTTCTTTCCTAGGCTAGAATTGTCATCCAGTAAATTATATACCTGTGATTTCAGTTGATGCTGAAATATTGTCATTTAATGGCCTACTATGCTCATTCATGGATATCCATAAATAAATCAAAGGAAACAGTCTGTTAAAGTGCACTTTCAGCATAATTACTAACACTGGGTATGAACTACTCTTTGTGCTATTTCTTGTATTCAGAAGATATGAAAGATGTGGATTTTAATCAGTTTCTGTGGGAGAGGCTTATTAAAAAAGATCTTCAGGGATTAAAGAAGCAGAGCAGAAGAGATTATAGTTGTGTTAGTGAAATATCTTTTAAGACATTTCTGTGTATTTTTATCAAACATATTGTAACCTATGGACACATGATGACAGAAGAAACATCATCCAGAGAATATCCTTTGCACTACTGGAAACTGATAAGATCTCTTTTTTCTTTTGTATCTGGTTATATTTCATATTAGTGTGTTATAGCACAGCCAATTACATAACCTCATGACCCAACAGTGAGAAAGGGAGTGGGGGACTGAGCACAAATGTCTGTAATGTAGCAGAAATATAACTGAAAGAACTGAGCAGCACACATATTTTTGTGTGTAACTGCAAATGGTCAGAAAGCCAGGCAGATATAGCAGCCTTTGCAGCTGCAGTACTAGAAATTTTCAATGAGAGAGAAGAATTGCAAATGAGATATATAGAAAACTGTTGTATGGGCTTTTTAATAGACAATACTCATAGCATCTATTCATCCAAATTTGAATATAGAAAATAAAATTAGATTCAGATTGTAGTTAGTATTTTTCTGAAATTACATTTTGAAACCATGGATTCTGTACTGCAGCTGTTTTTTTTCCAGAATCAGTGGGATTTCTAATAATAAGTTGTTCTAAATTGCCTTTTTAAAATAATGTAGTCTTGTACTTGTGGTTCAGCATTTAAAACCTGGCTGCCATATTTATTTAAATGGTTAGATAAGGATGGGTTAAGTACTGTTCAAAGAAATAAGTCATGGGTGGTCTGATCCTATTGACTGCCAGCACATGTACCCTGTAACTCCAGGGGAAAAGCATCACTGCCATGGGACAGATGGCTGGAATCAGAGCTCTGACCTGGCCAAGGACAGCTTGCCATCCCAAAGATTGGTCTGTGTTGTTACAGGATTTGTGCTTGCTGCTTTATTGTGCCATACAGGTGACAGTAGCTCAGTGTGAACTAATACTAAACAAATGGCACTTAGTATTAATAGCTATATTAAAAAATGATGTTTGAGTGTGGGTTGGACACTGCCAAGATGTTCTTGTTTACATGGCTACTACTATCACTGAAAAATTTTCCATTACCAATACAGATAAGTTAAAAAACTTTCTTTTAATCTTTTATGACATCTGTAATGTGGCTTGCAACCCAGTCACATCTGCAATAGATGTTGAATTCAAATTCAGAAAATCTGTGTTGGGACATGCAGAGCCCTAGTGGGTGAGGTGTGTGGTGAAAAGGTCTAATTTGGCTGGGGTGAAGGATGCTCATCTTCCATGTGTAGTGACTGTAGTGCTATTGGTGCATTACAGTACCCTGAAGCCTGTATTGACCCACAGAGCTTTTCAAAATTGTGCAGTACATTTTGGCTTGCAAAACTGGGCTGGAAGATAAATGCAGTTTTACTGAAAATCCATAGTGGGAATGTTTGTATTGTGATGAAAAAACTCTAAATTTTGGTTCTGATAATAACATTATTATGATTTATGTTACATTGTTTTGCTTATTTTTATTATGAAATGCATGTTTTTTAAAATAATGTAGCTAATATTTCATGTTTGAGATTTTGATTTACTATTTTATTCTACCATTGTGTAATGCTGTGAAATGAATATGATTTAGCAGTCTTAGACCTTTAGTCCTTTGTACTGATTAAGAAAAGATGATCTGAAATGTCAGGATTTCATATAGAATGAAAAATGTATTTTTGGTCTTGTTATTTCCAATTTACTTGTACCTGCAAAACAGAGCTTTGCTTTGACATAATGTGAAGGAGAAATGGAATTCCAGTGAAAGACAATCTGTCTTGAATTTCTCAAAAATTTAAGTTGAACACTTATTTGAGTCTTGAGTGATTGCTAATTGCTTTGAGCTGTGCATCTCTGAGAAAAAGGAACATTTCAGATTCTTCCAGGGGAAGGTGGAGAAAAATAACCTTTTTGAGGAGATGAAAAAAGTGAGAATCTGGTCAAGAGGAATGAGTTAGGGAGAAAATACTGAAGGAGAGAGTGTGTGAAAAAAAGATGACCAAAAGCCCAGGTTGCAGAATTGATGACAAAAGAGAGTGATGGGGAAGAGGAGTGAGAATGGCTTAGATGGGAGGGGATTGCCCAGTGTGCTGTGGAGGGACCTCTTGCTTGGTTTAACCCCCTCCCAGGTGCACTGGTACCAGTGTCCCATGGTGTATTCCCAGTCCTGAGCAGGGCTCAGGTGTGGATAAACCTCTGCATGAGCTGTGCAAAGGGAAATGCCTCCATTTTCCCCAAGGTGATGGGCAGTGCCTTCTGCGGTGCTGTGAGACAGTGGCACTGGTGGTGAGTGTGTCACCGTGCTGTGGGACAGTGGCACTGGTGGTGAGTGTGTCACCGTGCTGTGAGACAGTGGCACTGGTGGTGAGTGTGTCACCATGCTGTGGGACAGTGGCACTGGTGGTGAGTGTGTCACCATGCTGTGGGACAGTGGCACTGGTGGTGAATGTGTCACCGTGCTGTGGGAAGTGGCACTGGTGGTGAGTGTGTCACTGTGCTGTGAGACAGTGGCACTGGTGGTGAGTGTGTCACCATGCTGTGGGACAGTGGCACTGGTGGTGAGTGTGTCACCTGGGGTTGTTGGGATGGTGCTGGAGGCACGAGGGGCTGGGAGCAGGGAGCTGCCTATGGAAGAACACAGTGCTGCTGGGCTGTGCCTGGGCTGGAGAGGGCCATGGAATGGGCACTGAGGAGCTCTGCTGTGGGAAGCCAGGTGTGATAATTCAGATGTCTGAACAAGGTCTGGAACATTACAGTCAGTATGAAAGGTAGTGTTCAGAGACAGCCAATTGTGTCATTTCTGCTTCTGGAACAGAATACATGCCAGCTTCTTAATTTCTTGCTGTTTATTGTCTCATTAACTTTTGTCTCAAGGCTGTGTAATATTTTATTACCTGCTTTTCCAATTCTTGTTATAAACACCTACTGAAGCTTCATATTAAAGTAATCTCACTTCTGACATTCCAGACTAGAGTTCTCAATTCAGATTTACCATAAAATGCAGCCTGTGAGATAATTATGTTAGAGAGAACTGCAGTCTGCAAAATACTTTAAAAGCTGGAGTATAATTAATTATAAAGTGACCTCTTAAAGAGAGTAGATTTATTTCTTTAGCATGAATTAATTTCCTGATAGAGATTTTGGATTGCCATCAAAACAGAATTGAATCTGTCAGTGTCTGTCGCTGTTACCCCATCTAACAATATTTACCAACTTTGATGCGATGGGAACTCTTCTGGGTTAAAAAGGGTGGCTTGGGGGCCAGAGCTTTCCAACCTTTAACTTCCTTTCAGAATGTCACAGTAGTGCTGATAGCTATTGATGTGTCTACTATAATTTACTAGAAACTGTAATGAGATCAACAGCTCCATTCACAGAAGTGGCCGTGTGCCAGTGAGGAGGTGTAAGGCTGGCTCAGTCCAACTTGTACCAAACTGCGATTAAGACTGAAATGATGGAGGTTTGTACTTCTTTGCTACTGCTCTGCTGGGCACCACAGCATTGATCAGTATCCTGTTGTTTTTGTCTTTTTAACTATCTGTGCTGTATCTCTGCAGGAAATGAGAGCTTTTCAATATATAAACCTTGTTTTTCCTTGTTTTGTTTTTTAAAATGCGGCTTTTGTACATAAGTTAGCTAGACAACAGTTCATTTTGGATATAGCCTGTTTCTCTCAGTAGCCACTGATGGTTCTGACTTAAGCTATATTCACTTTGTCCTTGGTTGCATACTGAACCTTTCAAAAGTGCCTGGCAATAGGCAGCTGATGTGGATTGCCCTTTGCAGCTGCTGATGCTAAAGCTTTTGAAAATAATTGTTTTGGGTGTACATTTAATAGGGGTTCTCGTTGTTATTTAAACTGTATTAGTGGTAAGTCCTTTAACTGTAATATTACTAACCTGGCTGAATACAGTGAGTGCATCATTTTAAATGTTTTCATTTTGATGACAGGCAGTATGTTTATAAAGGGTTTTTTTGGTGCTAGATCTACCTCTCTAGTCAATCTGCATGCCGATGCCAAGTATATGAAATATGTTTTGTTTTCTTCCTTAATCATTTGTACTTCGAAAACATAAAGGTATTGTTGATGAGTGTTTTAAAAGCAGAAAAATGGAATTGTATCCTTCAGACTAGAGTGTTTCTAGTTTGAAAAGAGCTTTGGATATTTAATCTGGAGTAGCTGATGAAAGGCCCTTCTGAATTCCAGGAACCTTGTGCTGCACCCTGGTGCATGAGTATTGCAGAGTTCATGTGCTGTGTTGGAGCTGTCAGAGAAAAAGGAGCATGGTGATTTAGTCAAGTTTAGCTTGTTGCTGGTGAGGATGCAGGAATCCAAACATCCTGCTTTGGATCCTGGCCCCTCTGCTCACAGGGGATAGGATCTGAGAGCAGGAATGTTTGCAGTGAGTGGAGTGTGCTGCCCTGGAGGTCGCATTCAGGTGGAGTGGTGGCACTTGCACAAGGCTCTGGCCCAGCCACACAGCCCAGGGTGTCCCAAGGAGTTTTTCTGTGGCAGTGTAGTAGTGGCTTTTCAGAGAGGACAAGTCCCACCAAGCAGCGTGGAAGAAGAAATTTCCAGAGGATTCACAGCCTAGAGGCAGAATAATATCCTGTAGCAGGTTATTACCTTGGTCTGTTTGTGTTGTGGCTGGGTGAGGCTTGTTGTCTGTGGTTTAGGAGGAATCTGTTTTAAGGCCAAGAGAGAATGTTGTTTTTATTTTTGTGCAAATCTGACTGTGCTGCAGGGAGGAGCTGACACATCACAATGTGCTTTGCATTTCTTTGAGCATGAACTTCTCACAAGGGACTGATGTCCCACTGGTGGGTCTGAGATGATTCTCTAGCTAAGAACATCTGAATATAAAGATGAAAAAGAAAGCAGCTAGGACAGAATGGGACAGAGAACCCAGATGCTCTGGACAAAGGCTACTGTATTCTCATAGAAAATTTTGCTTTTAAATTTTTATTGCCACAAAGAGCCAGTAATGCATACCTTATAATCTACCTATCTAGGGATCCACTTCAATCAGTGGGACTTGAAGCCCAGTTTGGTTTGCTTATATGGAAAGCTGGTTGCTTTCAGGAACCAATTATCTTTGCCTTGTGTTATTTATGCAGCTACTCTTTAATTTTTTGAAATAAGGCAGTCCCTACTAGTGTGATTGAGAATGGAATTTGGGGATATATTGTTGATATTGATGATATTGCATAGCAGTAGCCAGCCTGTGCCTCTGTCTAGTCACTGTAGCCTGTTGCTTTTACAGTGCAAAATACATGTTGGAAAGTAATTGTGTATATTTCTGTGTTTGAAAGGTTGCAGGAGCCTCCGGGTGCAAGCTGAGTGAGGGTGATTCCCTGCTCATTATAGCATGCATTTCAGAGCCAAGAATGAGGGAAGCGAGCAGATGAGAACAGCCATCCATAATTTGTCTTGCTTCCACAATTTTCACAGCTTGACCTCAGAAGCAGCCATCATGCCTGGCTTTGGAAGGAAAAACCCCTACATTCTGTATGTTTGTTGATTTAAGGACATGTTTGTTGTCTAGAATTAATAGGATGCAGAGCCAAGTGGGTATTGATGCTGATTGCATACAATTCTGATTTGGATTTTGGAGCTATATACAATTGCAGAACTTGTATCAAATGCAACTTAATTGCCCTAGATTTATTTGTGTTTGTGCCTGAATCATAATGAGAGGTGAGTTTTCTCACATGGTAAAGTTTGTTACACCTCTAAACCCACAAAACTATTTCTTTTCAGCTTTGCATGTATGGTGGTCCTGTGTTTTGCAAGTACAGTGTAATGAATGTGTTTTGGCTGGAAAATGGGAAAGTTAAAAGTATGGTGTGAAAGACATATCAAACTTGATTACCTTTCTGATAGAGTTACAAATCTGGTGAATGAAGGGAATTCAAGAAATGTAATGGATTTGGACTTAAGTGAAGCATTAATAATACTTCATGATAATCTGCTTCATGAAATCTTACTTGAAAATATTGATTCAAATTTACTGTGATGGAGATACTGCCGTATGATCTAAAAGTTGGCAGGGCAAGTGAAAATGAAGAATAATCTTAAATAGATGAAGCTGGAGCCTTTGAAAAAGTCTCTGAAAAAGCCTGGGGAATAATGCTATATGTGTTCTAATGTTTAATATCTTTGTTAGTAGCACAGAAAATGAAGTATATAAACTAAATTCTGTGGAGGTACTGAACCATTAATATCTCCAATATAGAGGAAAATAGATAATGCAAAAGACTATTGAGTTATTAGAAATAAGGATGAATAATAGGAAGATGAATGTTGAAAAACATAATCTGAATCATGGCTGAAGGGAAGAATAATGCATAACAAAATTCAGAACAAAACAGTGAACTTCAGGAAATAGGTTTTCCTTTTCTAGTTAACTCAGATTAATTGAAGGTTGAAAGTGTTTTTCTTTGGGGCTTCTCTTTTGTTAGGTAAAAAGGCAATCAGCTCCCACAAAAAAATCCACACCCAGCATCACTAAAATGCACTACTTAAGAGAGGTGTAGTTATACCCTCCAAAGAATATGTTCAAGAGTTCTTGCAGGATTTATCACCTAGCAGACTGCTGTTTAGAAGAAAGTAATGCTATCCATGAAACTGTGACCTCAAAGACTAAAATGCTGCTTGTAAAACTTATTTTTTTAAATCCTCTTAACCATTTTGTCACTATGAAGCATGTGAGTGGAAGAAAAAATAGAAACAAGATAACTGTTAATAAAACAAAACATAAAACCCTGTTATCAATAACTCAAGTTAATTTTTAAGTTTTTTGTCTCAATAGATACATTTTGAGATTAAAACTTTTTTTACAAGAGCTGTTTGACAAAAGAGGGTATGAATAAAATGCAACCCGTGAAGTCTTCCTCTGGCAGTGTGCATGTAATCACATCAAAGGAAATGGCAAGGTCACTGTGTATTAATTCTCTGGGTATTTTATGAAGTTGACCTTTTCTGGTGTTGTGTCCTAATTAGTGTAGGCAGACCTGCTGAGCAGTGATTCCTGGAACACGTAACCTCACCTCTGAGGTTTTGGAGGTCTTTGATCATCCTATGGATTAGAATTTCTATTCACGTCCCTTCTGAACTATGGGCAAACTGAAACTGGCATTTCTCACACTTCCATGGTTTCTCTGTAACTGATGGATGCTGCTGTTACTGTAAGATGAAGGGAATCAGTATTTGAAGGCTGGATATGCATAAATGCAGGCATAGAGTGGGAAAATGGTGACTTGTGTTTTCAATAATTCAGATGCCTACCTGAACCTAACACCCTGCTTAGGCTTTTTGTCATTGGAGGGAATCAAACAACTGTAGATTCTTTGAACATGAATAATTTTAAATATCTCAGTAAAGAGGAGGAGGAATCATTAAGGCGTAACCAAGTCAGTTTTCAGGTGAATTACATGGGAAATGTCTACAATTATGCTAACTAAAGATTTGTAGTTTGGGCTGATATTTAATTATTTATTGCAAAGAGCATTTCTGGGTTGTAGCCATATTAAGTGCTGTGAACTCATGTTTCTAGGAATGCGGGGTATGTATCATACTTACATAACACAGAGGTGTATTTTGACTCAGTAAGCAATATGAGTCATTATCTTCTGTGACTTCTAAGTACAAGCTTTTAAGGATTTGTGGCAGATATGAGTGCAGAATATTGATTAATAGCAGTAGTACCACTGTTACAGTAAGCAGTCTTAAAATATAGCTTTTCTCAGTTGTGTAGGCTTTATGGAGGATATGAGAAAGTCACTGTGCTGAGAACTGCAAGGCTGATCTGACATCTGTGTCTGGTGCTCTAAGAACTTAAAAAAGGTTTGCCTAGCTCAGAAAAAGAAAGTTTGACAATCTTTCTATAATAACTTTGAGACAATATTTCTGGTAGTAAGTTGCTGCATGCTCGTGTAGAAAAAGTCTTTACAAAATAGAGAAACTGAAGTTGGGAAAAACTGAGGCTGGAACAAACCACACATTCTGAAACAGTTATGGTGATAAAATGTTGGATCACTGAAGCTGAGCATGTGGTGAATTGAAGAAGCTCTAGACTTGATGTGAGGGTCATTTGATGAAATTTCATAGCAATATGGTACAGAACCTCAGACTTAATGGCTATAATGAAATCTACTGGCCTTAAAAATATGAAACTTTATATTTATTGTTGTCTTTTCTAGCTAGTGAAATGAAGATGTCAGGTGTTTAGAGGGTAAAGTATTATTATCATTGTTTTTATATTATTCTTGTCTCTATTAGATTTTTCCAAGTCATCAGTGACAGCTGCCATATTGACACGGTGGTAAATTTAATGTAGCTTATTTTGGCATATATAGATATTATTTAGTTCAGGATTGCTATTGTGAAGTCTGGAAGGGCATACCATGATTTTCTTGTAATAATGTCATCATCTCACTGGCCATCACCTCCAACCAGCTGCCTACAATAGCCAGAAATTCATCCCCCCAACCCAAGTGTAATTTAAAATTATTTTTTTTCTGGTTGTTTTATGTTTTAAAGGCTGAGAACAATAGCATGTGCCCTTTCCCCAGATCTGCTCAAATTGGTGCCTGTTATTACAGCTAGAACTTGTATTTTTGGTTGGAAAAGAAGTGGGCTGAAGTGTGTATCACTGTGGAGAGAGCAGGACGTGGGGGTGTGCTTGTGCCAGCTCTGCAGCGATACCAGTCTGACCCTGGGGTGGCACGTGCTGCTCTGGGATAGCTGCTGCTGTCCCCTCTGGGGACATTGCTGAGCTGCACTCAGCTGGGAATATCTCCAGAGGCTTTTAGTGCACCTGCCCCCTTAGGCTGTTGCTTTCAGACATTGTGTGCAAAAATCTCATTTTTAAAACATGCAGATGACCTCCTGCCTGAATTTCACCTGGTTTTTATGGTAGATCTAATTGCACACCTAAAGCTATGAATTTTTGGAAATGTTGCTGTAAATTTTTATTTGCACAGGTATACATTAATGGATTTGATCATAAGATGATTTTTGCTCTGCAATAGGCAGTGGAGTCTTGAAATTGGAATGACTGAGAATCAAGAAGACTGATTCCTCAAGATATATTGTGTCCTCATTTTAGTTTTTTTGATCTTAAGTATGCCCAGTAGCAGAAAGATAATGGATTTTCCTGGGGGGAAAAAACCAAACATCCCCAATTTTATTATATATATTTTAAAATAATAATGTAAAGTATGTAATATGTAAGCCTTACCAAATATTGTTTATTATGTGTAATCACAAAAATGTTTAAAATATATTTTAAATATTATTCATTCAAGACTTATTCCAGATATTAAAAACTTTCAGGTACTGAAATGAAAGATTTTTCAAGCCAAACTAATTTAATCTGGTTTTTAAAGTGTTTCTTGTAATATCATTCTAATTTATTCCATGATTCCACGACTGTTCACTGTAGACCACTTAACAGTGCATTCATCTTGTAATTGTTGCTGTCACTTCTATACCATTTCTGTGAATTAGGAAAAAAATCTTGCATGACTCATTTTTAGTCAACTGTCCCCAGGCTCTTGCAGGGCCCTCAAAGACTGCTCAGCCTTTTAGAGAAGGTGGAGAAAGAGGTGGTGACCCTTGCTGTGCTGCCATCTGTGGAATTTCCAGTCTCCCATCCCTCCACTGGAGAAAGCCTTCTTGCAAAGATGGAAAATCACTGACTAGGATTAACATCATCAGGATTTAAAAATGAATGATTTTGTGAATAAACTTTCTAAATATTGATAGAGACAGACTGCTACATATGTCCAAAGACACACAGTAAAGATGTGTGTTTTCTTGAGTGACACCCGCACAGCTGTGTGTGAGGGTGTTTTATTGCACAGCATCTGGAATCTGTGTGACCCCTGTGTCCTTTGGGCATCACCTATGCAGTCTTCATCCCTCTGTGTATAGGAGACATAATTTAGCCTGTCTCTATTACCAGCTGCTCCTCCAGGTCCTGCTGTCCTGCTTTTTCGTGCAGTTCCTTCTGTTGTAACCCTCTGGGCAGGTGTCTCCTGTGAGCAATTGAGCAATAAAGCCTCAGCCTGTTGTTGATAAGATATCTCTGACAAATGAAGCCCCTGAAAGACAAAGACTGTTTTCATTCTGTTTGCCATCTTACCCTGTTTGAAAGAGCGTTGGAGTAAGTACAGAGCTATCATCAGTTTGTGATACAAATCAGGCTGATCCCGATGGGCAACAAGTGGGTTAAGCCAAGTGCTCTGGAGATGCTATTTCAATAGGGAAAGATAAACACCTATACAGATCATGGTGATCAGAGGGAGAGTCTAGCTTTCCTAAACTTTTAATGTGGGGCAATTTGGGCTTCTGAAACAAATGCAGTATTTAAATAAGTAAAGTATTTTAAGCTCCTCCAAACTAGAGTGATATGTGCTTAAGGTTAAAACATTGGCTGGGAATAATTTTTATCTGCTAGGCTTCCAGCTGTGTTACAGTATGAATTTTTGTGCTGCTTGGAAAGTGTGTAAGATGTGCCAAAGAGAAGTAGGCAAGTGTAGGAAGTTAATGTTATGGAAAACCTAGAAATTTTCTGTTTGTGAATTTAAGGTGCTTTTTCTATTATCTGTTTACAGCACCAGACACACATCTGACAGTACCTGATTTGACGATTAAATTAACTTCTTGGCATTTTTTTGAATTAGGGAGCATATAAAGGCCATTTAATAGGAGTGCTTCATTTGATGAGCAATATGAAGATTACACATAGTTTCATTCTGCAGATCCTGTTAGGATTGTGCATCTTGTGATGTTAAGAACGGACTGTTGTTCTTTGCTGCTGTGTAATTTTTCATTTATTTGAAACAATGTCAAGTGCCTCACTATTCTTTCATCTCCTTTAAATTAACTGTGGATAATGGAGGATTTATGCTGAATGTACAGATCATAAAATAGTTTAAGGAAATATTTTTCCAAGATGAGTGGAAGTAAGATAAGCTATCTTGGTTTCCTGTGCCTTATAAAATGATAATTAATTTTGCCACTGGGTGGTTCTCCTTAAGCATTCGAGTTCAGTTGTTCTGGTTTGTGGTTGTGCCATTCTTTTCCAGCACGGCCAAATGTATTGCTGGAACAAGTCTGGAGCGGGGGAGAGCTAATGTACAAAGAAGTAACTCTCCATTTGTGCAAATAATTTGCAGTGGCAATTTCATAAAATTGAATAAAGTAGCCGAACAGGATGATATATGCTAGAAGATGGAATTACCAACTGGAAAACAAAAAAGTTATTACAACAGATGAGCAGACCAGAACAAAGGAGCTGGTGATGTAGCAGCACTCAGTTGGGTGCAAATGAAAAAAACACCCAGACAATCAGAAAATACAAATAGAAAAGCTGTCAAGAAAATACCTTCTGGTGCTTCAAAATATGCTCTTTGATTTCACTGAGCAGGTAAAAATGTTCTCAATATTTTCTGAAAAATATGAATTTACATGTAGTGCAGAAAGACTTTTCTGAAGGAACACAGTCATATTTATTTGCAGTTACTAGAGACAGAGAGAATTTGACTGTTCTACGTTTCTACAGGATATATGTTTTTCTTTCCTAACAAATGCAGTATTCATGCCTGCTCTCTGTGGTGTATCTGTCTAGTGGCTGTTATTAGATGTGTTCATCCCTGCTGTCCTGTGTTGCTGCAGTTTTCTTCCTGGTACAGGTGGATGTATTCAAGGTGCAGGAGGAGATGGCAGAAGAGAATCCTGCGCACAGGTGGGAGTGTGGATGTGGGCACACCCACACGCTGGCACTGGCCAGAAGCTCTGTGTGACAACCCACACCCAGCTGCTCCTCTCACTGCCCTGGAGTGACCTCAAGGTCCAAATCTCTTGTGCTACACAGCCCCTTCCAGTGGGCTTGGGGTACCCTGCGTCAGGCTGGGCATTATTCCTGCAGCACCTGTGCTGGGCAGGCTTCATCAGCCAACCGAGCAACTCATTTGCCCCTGAGCTGAGGGGCTGTTTCTGTTTGAGCAGTCTGAGAGCAGTGACAGGTTCCTGGCTGTGTGACAACCCCCTGCAACACGTGTTGTGTGGTGGGAAGAGCATGTGACGGTGATCTGCGTGTTAGCTGGTGAGGACATACCTGTGCTTGACTGCAGTTTGGACACTGGCCAAATACCAAATGTGTGTCCTCCTGCTTTTCAGGCTGTCTGCTTTTATAAATAATAATTTTTGGGGAAGCAGACATAGGGATGGGAAGATGCATGTAGTTCAGTAATTACTTTGATCTGCTATGACAGATTTTGTTGGGTTTTTTTTCTAGGCATTTTGTTTTCTTAGCATTGTGGGGCTGTCAAGTAACATTTTTTGCTACGTGTGTGTTTCCACACAGAATATATATGTGTTCATGTACACAGTAGTAAATTTGAAAACTGTTATTACCGTTCAGGAAAGAGATCTTGTGTCTATTGTGGGTATTTCTCAAAAACCACTGCTTGAATGCTTGGTGACAGTAAGAAACGACAAATAAATCTTAGGGATTTTTAGGAAAGGAATGAAGAACAAATCAATCTCATTTTTCAAGTGTACTACTGTATCTCAGTTTCTGTGTGCAGATCTGATGATCCTGTCTCTTAAAGGTCGCAGTAAAACTGCTAAAATCTACAGGAAGGACAAGAAGGTTGGTTAAAGGTGTGGAGCTGCCTGTACAGGAGGAGAAACACAATAGATTGGGATTGCTGCGTGAAAAGATATATTAGTATAATAGTAGAATGCAAAAGTATGAATGGGAGACAAATAAGAGAAGGGAGTGAGAATTATCTGCATATTGTAATATGGGATCTAAGGGGTGTCCAACAAAAATAGATGTTTTAAAATAAATCATTTTTCATGGAAAGCACAGTTAAATTGCAGAGCTTGCTACCACACAGTACAAAGGACAGAAAATTATACAGGACTTAAAATTCAAGAATTTTCCTTAAAAAAAAAAATCTTTTGTAGTCTACATTCAATCCAAAAAGTGGATTGGAAGCTAGCTCTAACTCAGATTAGTTCTGTTAAGCTGCTGGAACTGCTGTCAGTGTACAGGCTGGAGGGTCACACACTACATGCTCTGCTTCATGTTGTTAATTCACTATGGGAAGGAAGTATTGGGATAGGTGGTTTCTTATTCCCCTTTAGTGATTGTGGCTCTTTGGTAGTGCAGGTCTCTTTGTTTTTAGCTGTAAGACCTAAGAGGCAGATATTGTTTTTATTTTTCTAATTTAAAAAAACTAAATGTGGCGCCATTTAGCCGTGATATTTCCTCTGTGTCAAAAAGAGATTAGCAGGTTTTGTTGGAATTAGTTTAGTTTCTTTGTAATTGTTGACTGTGCCATTGTTTCTCTTGGATGTTTGTAGCTGGATTGTGGCTGAGTGCACAGCCTACAAAGAATAAATCAATTATTAGAGGTCACAGAAGAGCATTATGCAAGTCAGTTGACTTGAAAATGTACATGTACGTGCAAACATACATATATAAATATTTTAATACAAAGTCCTGTTTTTATTCCAGTCTAGTGTCTCTTATTCCAGCTCTGAATAGTAGACCTGTCTCCACTGATGTAAGATAAATTGAGTCTGAATTTGTGCTCTGTGTTCTCAGAGGTTCCAAAGTGGTGAGGGCATTTATGACAGTACAGCAAAGATAATGCAAACAGAAGAGTGTTTTGTCAGGGGTAAGTGAATACTTTTGTGCAAGCTAGTATGTGGTAGATCAAACAGAGCAGAATCAGCACTGCAAACTCTGAGGCTCCTCTTCAAAAGAACACTTGATGCTGTAGCAAGGCTCTCTATCCGTTATTTGCTTATTTTATCCGATGGTGTATGTGAACCCAGCAATTTTAATTGATGCTTGTGGAGGCTGTAAATGAAAACTCTGACCATGATTTTGCTTTCTGCTCTTTGGTTCAGAAAAGACTTTTTTTAAAAAAAAATTCTTTTAAGTTTAGTCTTAAAAGTGCAGTTTAAGGAATTAGTGTTCTTCACTAGTCTATTGGGGTAGAATACCAAGGTATGTGACGTGCATATGTCTGCACATGTTTAACTGAACTACAACAAGTTTTCAAAATTTAAAATTTGGTACAGCCATGATCCACATGAGATATAAGATAAAGCTTCCTCTAAAACCAGTAACAGCCCTGTAAATATTCATGGTGGTGTAATGAATCATTCAACTTGTTAAAAGGGTTATCCGTACATCCTGAAATTTTGTTTCCATTTAAATGTCTTATGAGGACAAAGAAATGAGTCATAAGGATTCTGCTGCTGACAATAAGCAGCACATGGTAATTTCTTGCACCTCAGACATGAGAAGGAACCTTCATTTCCACTTCTAAGTAGTAAATCCTGGGTGATTTGCATAATGGAAATTTGTACTGGAGTGAATAACATCCCCTTTCTTCTCAGCCATATAATGGGGTGAAGACCTTGTTGAAAAGTTCTGTATAAGATTTTGAAGTATTTTTGAGGAATTTTTAGCTCATGTGTTTAGCCTGTGAATTGTAGAGCAAGAGTAACCTCAGACAAGATTCAACTCAACACTGAATCATTCCTTTTTTGTGGTATCATTTCCTCAGGAAATGGTGTAGGCTTCTAGGGTGGTTTCTGCATCCCTGTTGAATCTTGAATTCAATCATATTTTGCAAGATATTTTGATGGAGGAAACCATTGTAGTATAACAACTTCACTGAGTGCATCAGAAATGTGTGGGACTTAGAATGTCAGACCTTCTGCCCTACTTTGCCTTTGTGAGATGTGCCACTTATGAGCTGCTCAGTGCACTGTAGCACAGAAAAACCTTCTGTGTGACTTCAAAATGACCTAGCTCATGTACCAGCAACTCATGTAGCTGTGACCTGCACAGTGTAGACAAAATGTAAAGTCCATTTGTAGGTTATGTTGGTTTGGCTTTTCGTGTCTTTCCAGAGACAGCAAGATTTGGTACTACTAAGTCTTGAGAAAACCAGGGAATAGCTATATAATCAGCTCACTGTTCTTTTGGTTTTGTTTATTATCTCTTCAAGGGGCTGGAATGAGATGTATGAGATGTTTTGCTGCAACACTGCAAGTGCAATTTCATTAAAATAGGACAGTTACAATACTTTTCAGATCCGATGAGACAGCTTGTGGCTTTTGCTGAAGCTGCAGCATGATTTCCCAAAGCAATACCCAATTAAACATGGGGTTATAAGGCAATGTGATCTTCACCAAAGGTGGAAACACTTGCTCTTAGGTATACTTTTTTTTTTTCAGAATGTTCAGACAAAACTATTATAGGTCAATGTGTTACTGTACGGAAAAATCATGCTCTGGCAAATGCTCGCAGAAGCCAGTGGAGTATCTAAGCTGTTCTGGAGAGAATGGAGGTGAGAAGCTGTTGTAATTCAAGAGCTCTGTTGAGGCAGGTAAACATTAATGGGTTAGCACAGGAAAAATGTACAAGTTCTGTACTAGAAATGGTGTTTAAATGCTCTCATCCCTAATCTGGATTCGGGAAGAACAACTGCATGTGGGTGACATCCAGGCTAGGGAAGGCAGTAACTCAGTGACTCCAACAGGAGTAGGTCAGTGGGTGCTGAAACTCCCTGCAGAGACTGGCAAAAGTGTGCTCAGGGGAAAGTAAAGAATTTCACAGCTGTATTGGGGTTTATGGAATATAGTGCCAAAATGTCACTGGAGAGAGATCAATGGGAATGTGTTAGGAATGTCATGGTTTTCCTTTTTCTTTTCTGGTGACTGTGTTTTGTGAAGATACATGTGATACATGCTTAAGTATTCAGAGGGAAGTGAAAGCTGATTAAAGATGTGGAGAAGAGCAGAGACTTGGAGCTATTAAAAAAAAAAAAAACATAATTGGAGGAGGAGAAATGGTGATGCAAAGAGAGAGCAAGAGGGACTTGATTTCAACTCGTAGGAGGCAGCATCAAGGCTTAAAACCAGCAAGAACTTTGTGAAATCAGAGTTAATGTATTGGGTGCTTAGAATCTTAGTAGGATTTTTAAATTTCTCTTTTTTTTTTTGTAAGGATTAGACTCTATACAGATAATTAGAAAATGCACAAGTATACTTGATAGGATTAAGAAATTATAAAGAATGTAAATCCTCGTGCTTCAGCACAAAAGCCAATGAATATGACAATATTATGAAGAATATTCTTTTATAGGAATTTGGTTTTGTGTATGTCTGCAAAAGATTTTAAAAGCTTTAGAGAGATTGGTGTGGTGTCAGTGACAGATTTGGAAAATACACTGGCCTAGACAAGCCAAACTAGCTAATATGGCAGATTCAATATTGTATTTACCTTCAGTGAAGGTGTTGCTTACACAAGTACAACATTGAATTCTAACAGAGGAACAATTGGGGATAACAAGTCTTCACAAAATGGCCCAAAAATTTAGTCTCAAAAAACCTTCACCCTTAGCTTTTCAATGGAACTGTAACAGATAGTTGCAAACCTATATAGTATCACACTTTTTAATAGGAGGGAGCTGATCCTGGACTGCACAAGGACAGTTATTTACTTTATAAATAGTTTATAGAAATTCAGATTTCTGGTCATTTACTTTTTATAGCATCTGCCCTGTTTCGATTTTGGTAGCCAAAAATAATTTAACATAAGATTCTGCTGTGCAGGGCCTGAAATGAAATGACAAGTATTTCTTTCTCTTCATGCTGCTAACCACTCCAACAGAATGCACTTGCATGCTTCATGCAAGTACTTCAGGAAGAACACAAATAAAAGAAATAAGCAAATGACTGCACAAATGAAATTAGACCTTGCTATCATTTATTTATCTGTATAAATTATCCATGTGACTCCTTGCCTTCTGTCAAATGTGCAGAGATCAGAAATGGAGTTTCCCAGCTAAATCCAATGGACCCTGAAAATAAAAGTTTAGTCTCTCCTGATTTGTGTAAGTGGCATAAAGCCTTGTGCTTATTGTGGCACTCACTCCGCTCTAAACAAACACTGGCACTCCACTTCTTGGTGAAGGAGAGAGCCTATCACTCTTGGTTAGGGCTTCTGAGTGGAGGAAGCTGGGGATTCTATTAGACAGATTCAGTCTCCCTCCAAGCTGGCACGTACCCAAGGTGTACAGGAAAGCTTTATGCTGGAGGCTTTGTATGACTTGCCCTTGAGAGGTCAAACTTTTCATAGCAAGGAACTGAAGCAAGAAGTTGCCAGCTGATGCTCACCCCAAGTGGAGCTTATAGAGACCAATCAGTTGCCAGATTGTTTTGGCTTTCAGACCCTTGGGAAATGTGACTGTCCTGTGGGGTAAAGTTGCACATGGGCTTAGGAAGTGTCAGGTGAGGGTATTGCTTATTTAACTGCAGCTGAGACCTAGGATCTCCTGCTTAGGATGACAGTCAGTGTGGGTCAGAACCTGAGGGCTCAACCTGAGTCCTGTCAAGAGGGAAGTGGGGAGGCCTGGAATGGGAGATGGTGGTGGTGAGAGGAGTGGCTGGTGTGTTGAACTTCACTGGTTTTCAATTTCTGTATTAAAAAAAAAGCATTTTTGTTTCTTCCCCCCCCCCCCCCCCCCAACTATTTAGACTGTAAAATTAAAAAAAAAAAAAAGCTGAATTGAAATGTCAAGGTTAAATTGTTTGAGCTTTGTTTAAAAATAGTTTAATATGTTCTTCATATGAAACTTCATGTGGCTGATCTTTTTCCCTGGTAGAGTTTTATATTTAAATTACTTCAGCAAGGGTCAGTGGACAAGAAACTTGTCACTTCAAAATACCTGTCCTTTTTGCATCATATTTGCTTCCTAGTGCATCAGCACATTGTGGGGTAAAGAGATGTTTTAGCTCTGTGTCTCATTGGACTCTGTGTGCACCCAGGTCCCTGATTAGGAGTGTGTGTTGGCTCCTGGGCCTTGGTGCAGTTCAGCTGGTTGGATTCTGAACATCTTGTGCTGAATATTAGAAAGGGTATATTCACAAAATGTGGAAATTGTCTTCCAGTTAATGCAAACCACAGATAGGTGCCTTGAGAACATTGGTAGAAAATACTGCCTTTCTTTTCATTGTGCATTTCTATGTGTTCTAAAATTAGTCTACAAATTGAACATTACCTATCTATTTTGTAGTCTTCCTGGCAGTTTAGCTGATGTATTTGGTCATTGCTCACAAAAATATTTTTGTTCAGTTTTGATATTCAAAGACACTGAAGTCCTGTGAGTTACCTGATTAGCTGTGGTCAGTGCAGTTAATCAAATGTATCATTAAACTGGGGAAAAATGATAGAAAGTTCTGCCTTTTAGAACCCCCTTTTCCTAGCATAAGCAAGTGTACAGTGCAGTCTCCTGCATGCACAGAGGACCAAGGAAACTGGGAAACTCGTAAGTGAGATGTTGCCTTTTGTTACAGTGAACAGAAATGCCTTTTACAGTGGAAAGGGACTTGGAGTGGAAGTGAGAAAAAATGTTTTTCTCTAACTGCCTGGGTTCTGTGTGGTGTATGCCTAAATGTACAGAGCAATGACTGTCCTGCTCAGCGGGGTCTGACCCTGCAGCTGGCTTTAACACCTTGCTGCGCTTTGCTGTAGCTCAGGGAACAGAGGAAGCAATTTGTCCTTGTAGTGGATGCTGCCCTTGGCCTCCAGGGTGTCCAGTCTGTGTCTGGTATGTGCAGCCACCTGCGCTAGGAAAGGGCTGTGAGGAAAAAGTATTTGATATATGCCTTTGTTACACCTAGATGTAATTGTGTAAAGTGTACAAGAAGGAACCAGACTTCCCCCATACTTTAACCCTGCTTCAGTCTTGGGCTTCATTAACACCTTCTGTTGGTACTGTGGCCAAGGATAACACATTGTGCCTTGTTCTCCACAGCTAAGGAAACCTGTCATTGTAGTAAAAAAAAACCCCATCACTTTTCTCTTGTAGAACTGAGAAATGGTTGTCAGTCTAAATATATATATAAAAATAAGAGTGGTCTCCATGGAGTTTCTGAGACTAGTAAATGTGCAAGGTCGTTGTCTGCCAGACAGACAGTCTCAAGATGTAGATTTGGACTACATCAAAATATTCTTACCATGTGAAAATGAAGAGCCTCTGTGACAAAAGCCCCCTGGAGAAATCAGCTGACATGTCTATCCAGGACATAGTTTTCCTGGTTGCACAAAATAGTTTCAGCCTGTGAGGAAATAAATCAATCAGATTTCATAGTAGTTTGTTTCTGAGATGAATCAGGTCCAAAATGCAAGTGGTTCAAAGTACTGCATGCATAATTAATGCTATAGAAAACACTCAAGAGCTGTGTAGAACTCACCTTAGGTGATGTAGGGAGGGGCAAGGTGGTTTCTATGTCTATGGTATTTATTTAGACAGAGATCCTTGAACGAAAAACTGTCTTCTGGCCTAATGCTCATGAAATTGGATCTTTGGTAAATGGTTGTTTGAAGAAAATTGGGAAGTTTGGAGAACTAACAGTAACCATTGAGTCTGCAGAACCAGGCTACAGTGTTAGAGCTCTCAGAGGCTGTACCTTCATGATGTGTCTAAGGATTTAACCTCAGAAGGCAATGCCTCACTTCAGGAGGGATTTGGGAAACTTTAAAAGCCCACAGTGTCAATTGTGCAGGTTATTATCAGACAAGGGGGTAATGTACTGCCAGGCCGGGGTAGTGATTCCCTGCAATCCCATACCTTATAGTCAGCTTGCATTAAGAAAACAATTCAGTGATTATGACAAAAGAATAGATGATGTGAAGAATGTGACAATTTAGCTGGTGTATATAGCATATGTTCTGGATGAGACAGTGATTTTATAAAGATGTCATGCAGTAAAAAGAGAAGAAATCGGAGTATAAGGGTTACACAATGATGAGTGAAGAAAGCCCACCTCGGCCCTGCAGGGAATGCCATGGTTCTTGTCAGGATGTCCAGGCTCTCAAGCTGACACTGTGCTGTCTGTGGCATCCTGCTGTAACTTGATTTGTATCAGTGTAGGATTTGAGTGTTTCTCACAGTAAAATTCCCTAATGCTTGGGACAGTGCGAGGATTGCAAGAAGGCTCTAGATATTGTGGCTTTCTAACATTTGAATTTTTTTAACTTGGCTTATGACTTAAGCATACAACCAATAATACATAGTCTCAGAAAATCTGTATGATCCAATAATGAATGCCTTTAGTGGGAAGATGGTGACCTATGAATAAACAAACAAAAGTTCCTCATTTGTACTGGTACTTCTCATTAAAAACTCACTTTTCTAATAAGTGACACAATTTTTTTAGCTGGTAAAAAAAATTATATTTGAAAGCAGAAACCTTCTCCAACCTACTCCTTTTGCTCCTGTATTTGAGCTGCATCTTTTCCTTTCCTTAAACCAATCTTTCTGTGTGCCCAGCTTGAAATTAGGCACTAGCTTCTTCGTTACCAGGTTTATCTTGTTAGTTTAAGCATTTTTCTTCCATCTGTGTTTTAACTCTCTGCACCTAGCACTGGTTATTGGTGTTACAAAGCCCTGTAGAAACAGATTCAGAAAGGTGCAATATTGAATTCCTTACTTGTCCCCATGTGATACTGCTTTAGTAACTATCTGTTCCTCTGACCACAGTGCAGTAGTAGCTCTCTTGGTCTTTCAAATGCAGTGGTAAGAGGACAGGGACAAAATTATTTTGGTTTTAGTCTGTGACTAAAGAAAGCTACCTGGAGGTGTTACATAATGAGATTATATGAATGCAAACATAAAACACAACAACCAGTTAAGTGTCATTAGCAATAATGCCTAAGTAGAACCTAATAAGCAGTGTAATACGGTATTGCTGTATAGATCATGCCACAGGGCTTGAGTTACCCTGTATTACCTGTCCACTCTGACAATATGTATGTTGTATATCTATAATGTAGTTACTGAAATCAGCTGCAGGTGAAGGAATTGTACAACAGCTGAAAGTAGAGCCTTTCAGTGAAGCAATAACTTCCTGTGGAATGAGAGGTGTTTTAAAAGCAGATCTTCTCTATGTGACTTCCTCTAGGTGAGTCTGAATTAGTGTTTCCTGTCGAGTGACTTTCATGAGGAGAGAAACCTTAGGTGCAAGCTGTAAGTAGGTCGATTTTTAAACAATTTTTAACAATATAATATTAAAGAAATATCCTGCGTTTCTGCTGGTTTGATGTAAGCCTGGTTATCCCTAGAGACAGAGGCTCACATAGTTAAAAAAAAAAGGGGGGTTCTAGTTGAAAATGGGAACAACTTCCAAGAGGTCAAGTCTCATTTGAACATCAAAACAAGAGGCCTGGTCTTGCAGCAGTCTCTGGTAAGGAAGTGTGTAAATGTTGAGACTTTTTGAAAATCTGTCCTCGGGTTCACAGTTGGAACTACCAGGTGTTAAACACATTTGAACAGCTGGCTAATTTAATGTATTCAGATGAGAACTCCTGACAATTTGTGAATTTTGGTGTTTTCCCCTGATTTGTCTCATGCAGAGCTGAAGGGGAGAGACAATTTCAGAGTAATACTCCAATAATTTAAAGTAGCTTTAGTAGGTGTTAAAAAAGTTTTGTGTGGTGTCTGAAGTTGTTCAGTGGCAACTGCTAAAAGAAAAACTGGAGAATGCAGATTTGCAGTGTTTTAATGCTACCCAGTTTATAGCACTGGATGGCCATAGGGGATTTGAGATCTGCAAGCAAAGTGGTTTTTATATCACGAATACTAGTGCTGTGTGAGGACAGGAACCTTTCCTTAGTAATGAGCAAAAATAATTTTGGCATTTGTTATGTCTTTCATGAGTGAGGAAAGGAGAAAGTGTTCCTTTTAAAGCTGATTTTAGAAAATGACATAGCAGCTTTAGACTGTTGCTAGGCTTGGGATATTTGCATAATCTTTGAATGCAGTTGTAAGTATGTGATACATTGCAGAGATCTTTCAATAGATCAACCCCTAAAGCTTGTCGATAAATATGTGCTATAAATACGTACTGAGTCACAACTAGATTCATAAACACTACAAGTCTTTCAGCAGTTGGCATAAATAAATGAATGCTGTTTAGATAAGTGGGCTCCTTCACCACGGCTGTGCTTCCCTGGCTGTGTGATGATTTCTGGTGTCTCCTCTGCCTTATGTAATATCGCTGTCCCCTTTGCTGGTAGAAGTAACAGCTGTGGGAGGGGGAAAATCATAGATGGGACAATAAGGATAAGTTTTAGAGCTGTGCATTTCTGGAGCTGCTTGTTGGAGTATAGAACTTGCTGTCTGTGCATGAGACAATGGTAGGCTTTGTGAACTCACCTTTAGCCTCAGAACATTTTGCTTCTGGTAGCACAGCAGCCCTGATAGCATTTTGTGTGCCCCAGAGTCTTCCTTAAAGTCTAAGGATGTAAAGTGCCTCTTTGGAGTGATGTTTGGGGTTATTTGACTTGTTGGTTGTCTTCAAGTAGACGCTTTAGTGAGCACAATGGCAGATTGGAAAGGAGATCATGCGTCAGTGTTTTGGTTTGCTTAAAATGTGTGCGTGAGTGGGAGTGTGCAGGGAGTGGCACGTGCTCCTGATGTGCTGGGGAAACAAGAGGAATCTTCTGTAGCTAGTGCAGAAGCAGTGTTGAGGAGGCTTAGGCTGATGCTCATCCCTCCTGCTTTCAGCTCAAGGTGTGATGCAAAGGGGAAGAGTTTAAACCTGCCCCCAGATGGAAGTTTCTCTTGGCCCTGCTTGTGCATAGCTATCTTTAGATAGGCAAGCAGGGCTGTGTTCCTCGGTTGTCAATGCTGCTCCGAATCCAAGTGTGTTCCTCGGCTGCAAAGAATGGGAGGTTTTATCAGCTTATCTGGAATGGCTGCTTTGACTGCTTTTTGTGGATGGCAGAAGAGCTTTTCCCTTTTGTGCGTGCTCAGACTGAGCCTGAGCCACACTGACATTAAAATAACACTCAGCGTGTACAAGTAAAATAGTCCCAAAGGAGGCAACAAAGTCAGGCATCCCTGCAGAATGCTAACGAGGGCGTAAAAAATACTTCTATGTCATTGATTTGTCATGAAAGGCAGGTGAAAAAAGGGTGAGAAAGTGCAGCTCATTCTGTGTTGAAGGGCAAAAGAAAACATAATTATTGAAGAACTTGCAAAGAATAGAGATCAAATATGCAGTGTTCAGAAAAGCAGTTATGTCCCGTGAATAATTGAGATGGTTTGCAGTTAATTCTACCTCAGAACTAGTGTTGAAGGGGAAAAAGAAAAAAAAAAAGGCAGAGCTGATTCAGTTCCACTTAGTGCCTTAAAATAGTATTGATGCCATTGTGATTAATGTCTAGTTCTGTAGAACCATGCACTATTCAAAATTACCAGAAATGCTTATTCACATTTTTAATCATGCCAGATACAATTCCAAGGTAAAGTCTCCACTAATGGAGTTATATTTTGTTGAGAAAACAGAATTACAGTTACTTTGCAAAATTTCTGTACTATTGAATTTCTTTAGCTGTTCTAAGAATCTTTATATTATTAATTGAGAAAACTAGAAAAGGTTTTAATTCTGGGATATTGCACATCCTTAACCACACACAGTGCTAAATTGCTTTAAAAAAATTAAGTACTTTTAATACCTACATTATGCGGTCTTTCCTTCTAGATCCACCCAACTGCAAAACCAATAGCAAAAATGAACTCTAAAGCAGTTTGAAGGCTGTTTGTGCTCTCAGAGACTCTTACCCTCTTAGGAGGAGCTAGAGAGCAGTATCAGAGCTGTCTTTTGGAAATACAAGGCCATCTCTTATCTCTCACTAGTGCTCTCAATTGATGCACTTTCATCAGTGGAGTGTGTTTTTTGCTGATTTCATGGCAGTAGCTTTACCACAAAAAATGCAGTGTGTTCAGTGAAGATTAACTCAAAAACCTTACTTGGAAAACAACTGGTGCATTTGTTGACCACTTGATGGCATCACTCAATTGTGCAGAGACTAAACTGCATTGTCAATAGAGCAGTGTTACTTGTGCTTGGTGTTTTATTTTGACCATCAAAGAGTGAAGTGAGTTATTAATACACTCCCATAAGATAAATGAAAGCTACAACTCTAGTTTTGATCATTGTTTTTATTCTCTGTTGTGTATTACTTACCATTTTGGAATAATTTCTTTGTCTGCATAAATGCAAACAAAAGAATAGGCTAGACTGCTCCTCTTCGTGCTCCTTGTTAATTTTTTAAGGATGGCAGTTAGTGGTTTAGTGGGTTGGTACTGACACAAAGAATGTTGTCCTGCACAGAAATGGCTTTTTGGTTTGTCCTTCCAGTGATACCGCTTTAAATCTCCAATTGTTGCAGTTAATGTGAATGCTAGGGAAAGGATTTATTCCATTTTAGTATTCATAGTAGGTCCTATAAAGTGAAAGATTTTGCAGCCTTGGTACCAAAAGTTGTCTGTGTCTGTGCCAGCCAACAGTGAGAGTGTACTGAAAATGCCAAACCAAGCGGGTAATGGAGCAAACAAGGCACAGTGGCAATTATTTAGGTGTAAAGGACACTTCTGGTAATGCCAGGGGAGCTCTGAGAGTTTATACATGCTGAGAATTGGCCCACAAGACATCAGGTTGTAAAATGTAGAGTTGAAAGGAATCTGAAGATCTAAAATCTGCTTCTCTTGAGCAGCTGATGTCATTGAGCAGTGATGAGGCCCCTGTTAGTGCCCGGAGGAAGGGAGCCAGCTGCTGATCCCAGCATCTTATTCTCTTCTTCCTCCTCCTTAAATAATGGAAAAGCAATGAAAAAGACTGCCCAAAAATTGGGGATGACCTTTAGAAACAATTTTTTCCAAGTTTTGTTTTGTAAACACTTCAAAATCTTCATGCTTTCCTTGTTTTTGAGATGTTTTTCAGATGCTGCTTTGTCAGAAGTATTCTGACACAGTGATTATTTGAACCCTTATGTACACATGCTAGTGCATGAAAGCAGTGGTACACCTCTGTCATGCCTTCCTCAGATTCAGAAGAGGAGGAGGGAGGGAATATTTATTGTTCTCAAATATTTTATCCAAAAAATGGATAGTTGAGGTACTTTTGGGTTTTGGTTGTTTTTGTTATTTGTTTGGTTTTTTTCCCCCCCTTTTTGGTTTTTTTTCCCCTCAAACCACAGAGGACAAATTGTAAATTTTCTTTCTTGTTCTGGGATGCATTTTGTTTTGATAATGGAATAGGAAATAATCATCTTCACTACATATAAGATGATGCAGCAATAAAAGTGCTACATAAAATGTTTTTGCTGTCTATCCATGTTATCTTTTCTCTGTATTATCAGTCATAATGTGACAAGTAACTATAGCTTTGTGTAGATTTCATAATAAAAATAATAAATTCTTTATTATTTGTAGAAACATAGTGTAAGTATAGAATATAAAGGTAAGTAAAAGTCTACAGAAATGAAACAAAGAAAAACATGTTTATTGCTGAGTATCCAAAGGAAGAACAACTGAATAGCATGTCATTAAGTGCAAATGATGTAAATTCATTATGAATTGCCTTTCTCAGTTAAGAAAAGAAGCTGAAGAGTAAAAACATTGTAAAATGTGAAGCAAGAAATAAATGACTCTTCAGGAAACCCCATTTAGTGAAGCATGAGATTCAGTGAGTGCTTAGATAACTAATTTTAATGGTGTTCTTAATACACCAATAATAGGAGTGAATCTTTGTATAAATCAATATTTTAATAGATGCATTCTCAGTGATATAGATGCAATTATTCTATATTTTTTTTTCTGCCTGAACAGCTGGTTTTGCATGAAAGTATTAAATTGTAAAGGCTTTTTGAGGCCTGAAGAGGAGTAAAATGTAGATCTCTAATAGTCTTTTGCCATTTTCCTTGGTGACTGAATTAGCTGTGAGTCTGTGCCCTAACTTTGTGGAAGTTTCTAATGTACTACAGCAGAAACATTTAAGTTTTGCTTAGATAAGTGTGAAAACACTTCTGTTGTTTGTGTTACTTTGGCTTTATCTGGAAGAATTGTATCATCTTTCCTCTTGAGTTTGAAATACTGCTTGGTGGATGCAGTCTTTCTCCTTGCATCATTGTCTTTTCTATCTCATTTCAGTGCTCCAACAAACCTCCCAGAAGGACTTTTTCCATTTAATTTGAGAATACCTCTGTGGGCGAGCTTCCAACAGACCTTACATCTTGATTCAAGACACACTTTTCCAAATTGATACATTTTTATCTCCTAACTCTTGGTTGTTCTTGTCTTCCACCCAAAAATTTCACATGTGTTTCTCTTATCTATTAATTGGCTAATGAACCAGACTGCTAATTAAATTTTATACATCAAAATAATAGAATAGTTCATTTGTATATAGCACATGACATTCTGCACCTGCTTGCTAGTTGAGTTGGTAGATCTGCTAACTATGCACTTTCAGCAGATATTACAGGCTTTGATAATCTCATGGAATATTAGGATTTAGGCTCCCAAAAAGCAGGGCTTTTTCCCCAAAATCTGCTGTATTCTCTAGACTTTGTTTTAATGACAATTTTTTTTTTCCTACTGGTTTTCAAAGGTAAATAATGTGAAAAATTTGTTTTCTCTCAGATTGACTGAGGCAGTAGTACTGAAGCAAGCATGAAGTCCCTCGTCTCAGTAGGAAGGTGTTTTTCAAACCTAATCACAGACACTTAAGTGCCAACTTAGTTAATCACTTCATTGCAGGGTAATACAGCATGTCTGAAGTTATCTTCCTTCCCTTGAAAATCTTTCCAAGCAGAAAGGCAACAGCCTCTCGATTTCCAGACAGTGATTTTTTTCAAATGCAAGTTATTTGTGATTAGGATGATTTTCCATTTGCAGTGAAGAGTTCCTTAAGGGTTAGTCAAACTGAATGAAGGAAAAAAAAAATCAGCTAAAATCTTGAAGAGGATTTATTAAATATGAGAGGGTGTCCAGAGTGAGTAGGATGGTGGTGCCCAGAGGTGAGAGACAGAAAGACATCGAAGTTTGAAGAGGCAGTGTGAATGCCAGTAGGTGGATATATTGTTAGAGCTGAAATTACACTGGCAGCTGCTCTATGGATAAGGGAGGAAACAAAGGAACAAGTTTCTACCCTTTTCTGATAATAGGAAATCACTGAAATGGAGACTGAGACATGGTCATGTTGTCACATTTCCAGGAGCAAGATAACAGTTCCTCTTGGAGTATTTTAATCCCCAGTGGTCTGGGGAGAGAGGGATTTAATTACAGAGATCTGAGATAAAGCTCTTAATGCAAATATCCCCATGAAGATGGTGCCAAATCAGGACTTTGCCATCTGTACCTGTCTTCAGGATTAGGAAGTACAGGAAGCAGTGGTAGAAATGCAAAACCTGAAGGATGATTGCAGCAAAGTAGAAGTCTTGCATTGTCTCATGTGCCATGAGGAGTCCCAGTGATGAGAATAGTCGTACAGATAAGGCAAAGTTAAAATGAATAGCTTCTGTTTCAGGCTTAAGTGTGGTCTCAGTGGAATGTATTTGGAGTTAGAGACGTGGGTCACATGATATATACAAAACATGAGTTTCATATATATTTTTATGATGTGAGAGTAAAATTAGAGGCCATAGATGGAGAAGAAAGCAGTGTCTTGTAAAACACTGTGATGGATATTACAGTTCAAGATGTAAAATATTAAGTAGTTGTGTAAAGGGACTCTCTGAAAACAGACTTCAAAAGAATAGGTTAGGAGAGGTACTTCACCAAAACAATTACAAACAGGATTAAACAATAATTTGGGGAACTTCAATGAAATCCAAGAATAAGCTTGAGAGATAGTCTGTTGATAGAGGCCAACACTGAACAGGCACCATGACATGATTTAATTGGCTCAAATAGATTAATGAAGTTTTATTCTTTAGGTATGATGATCATGTTTTCATCATGTTAGACTGCATGTTTCTTACTGTATGGTTTGTATGTTGTTGGTATCTTCTTAAAATGAAGTTTCATAGAGATAAAGTAATTCTCAGTGCAGTAAATTAATATCTTAAATAACAGCAGTCAGATCTGGGGGCAGGATTACCAGAACTTTTCTGTCTTTTCATCTTTGGAACAAACACTTTAAAAGTCTTATTTCTTAAAACCTATCTGATTAAAGATACCTGCAACATAAATAAATTTAGAAATATTTTAGTTATAAGAATATTAAATGTATACTACCATAATCATAGTTATATAATTATATAATAGTTTTCAAATATAGTAGTTGAAAATCACTGAAGTTCTCAAGGTGTTTTGATTCCCCCTTCCTTTATGTAGTTTGATGTGGACCAAAGCATTTCAAATCAAATTTATTCAGCTTGTAAGAAAATCAAGATCAGGATTAAGAAATTGTAATGCAAAAATCACAGGTTCTTTTGAAAGCTTATGAAAGTGCAACTTTCATAGTCAGAATTAGCTATTTATTCAGTCATATAGTCAAGGATATTTGGCTGTTGCTTCAAATCCATACCTATTGTGAAGTTAAACAGAAAATTGCATCTCTTTTCAAATGTTAGTTTTCTGTGCAAGAAATTGTAGGAATGTGGGGGGAATCCTAAAAAAAAAAAAAAAGTGGTCCACCAGAGTTTTCTCCCAAGTTTGTATAGTCCTTGAATATTCCTTGATAAGGAATTTTGAGATGCCCTAAGACCTAATGAGTTTTTTAATGGAGTCTGTTATGTTGTTGTTACTCATGTAAAAAGTAATACTTTCCTTCTTTATGTGCTCAAAGCTTATTCTCACCGTTCAGTGCAATAACTGTGGAGAGGTTGAACTACTTGGAATCCATTGTATTTTTGTATAATGAAAGTCTTCTATTAGAAATGACATGTTCTGTTTCACATTCTGTAATTTGACTGAAGAAAGAAATTCAGAAAACATGGAACCTTTTTTTCTTTTTCCCTTTAGTCATTCCAGTTTTTATGCCTGCTACCTCAAAACAGAGAGGCAGGAGGAGCACACACTTACTAAGTAGCATATGCTTTCAGCAGAACATGATCAATTGATTAATATGTCAGAATGTGGAAGCCTATTGACTCATTCTTCAATCTGACCCATGGACACAAACTACAAAACACTGGGAAAATGCCTCACCTGAAATGGTCTTTGCTGAGATATTTCAGCTGTGTTTGGTGGGCTGTGCTGGCAGATAAGGGGGCCCATTTGCCATGATCTGTTGCCTCTGTGGTCTTTCTGCTGCTAATAAGCAGCGGCTTTTGATTAGTGTCAGCCACTGAGTGAAGGTTTTTCTTGTTATACAACTGGTGATCAGCTCTAAATTGCACAAATAAGTGACTCTCTGAATGCAGCCTCCCATCAGAAAGGGCTTTGTTTTTTGTCTCCTTCTGTCTGGTTTGCAAGTAAATTGTTCCTGCTACAGCCCCGTGTGGCTTGCTGCTCTCACCCTTGGTGACAGCAAAGCTTGCTGGCTGGTGATCTCTGCAGGGGTTTATGGCTCAGCTTTGCTGTTCTCTCCCTCTGTTCTCACTTCTCTGTTCCCTCCCCTACTGTGACTAAATAAATTACCTGTATAACATGTTCGGTTTTCTCTGGCAAGAAGCCTGGGAAATCAAATCTGTTCCCGAACCTGGGTCTCCCATTTGGCAAATATAATGCTTCCCTGCTGTTAAATCAGGTCAGCTCTCAGGAAAAGCAAAGAACAATTTCATATAACTATAATCAACACAGAGTAAATTTAGATAATGCAGCTGACATATGTTTATTGTAAAGACCATCAAGGAAATAATTTTAAAAGCTCTTCATCTTTGTTGCATCAGGATACATGTTGAACATTCTGTGCACAGAGAGGATCAAACATTTTCTTTCTGTTATCCCATATCAAAGTGAAATATATCTATTTTCTGTCTGGTCTAAGAAGATTTTTGGTGGAGCGGTTCGTTGGTTGTGTGAGAAACAGCTATGCATTTAATTATGGAGACTTTATGTAATTAATATTAATTGATACTTAACTGTTAATTACTATTAATTATTCATAACCTACTTCCTTTGACTTTCTGGCCTCTGAAAGTGGAGATATACTTAAAAGTGTTTGGAGGAAGATAAAGAAATGACTTTAGTAGATTGTGTTCTCTTTTCTGCCTCTCCAGTGGAGATGAGGCAGCAGGTCAGTGGCAGTGTGGCTGCAGGTCACCTGCTGCCACCAGCCCTGACGCGGTGCTGGCAGTCCCACAGCCTGTGCGCTCTCCTTGCAGGGGGAAGCACCAGCATGGGCAGCCTTCCTCTCCAGCTAGAAGCTGAATTTCCTGCTCAGCTCTCTGTGTGTCCCATGGGGCTCTGAATTGCACCCCAGAGGCTCTTCGTTCGTGCACCGTTAATGAGCTCGTGCAGACTGCACAGGGCTGTGGAGCATCTCCAGTCCCCTTCTGTCTGGCTTTGCTGTGCTGGGCCTGTGTGCTGGGGGAGCAGAGCAAGGCTTTCCTGTGGGCAGGTGCTTCCTGGGGTCTGAAACAGCTGCTGAGCCCCTGAGCTTGCCCCCAGCCTTCTTCAGAGGTGAAGCAGGTGCTTCCTAGTGCCTCTGGAGGACCCAGAGGGCTGGTGCCAGCCTAACCTATGAGGGTTTCCTGTGCTGAGCTCCCAGGGCTAACTTTGCTGCCACTTATTACTGGAGTGAGTAAAAAGCGGCATCACTGGCTGCCTTATGGTCTTACACAGTCTTCTCACCACTATTGACTGAAAATGCCCTGGCTGGAAATACTCTCAACTGCAGCTGAGTATCAGGTTGCGTTATCTGGAGAAGTCCTGAGATGAACACGCCATGTGGGGTGCCCTGAGCAGCAGAGCAGACTGCCCAGGCCTCTCCACGGTCTGTGTTTCAAACTCAGCATGAGAATAATGCTTCGTTCTCAAAAACAGATGGGGTCAAATGTATATGCTGTGTTTTGAAATAATACGTGCTTTTCCAGATCTTTTTAAGGACAGCTACAGTGTTGTTAATAATTGTTTAGTCATTCATGAGCTGTCTTGGTTCTAAAGAATGCCTTTGTTTCTTCATTGCTCTGAGATACACAGTGAATGTTTTTTATCGGTTTTAAAAATCCTTCAAAACTCTGCTGTATGAGAATGGATTCCTTGGAATGGAAATTGCTCTTTATTGTCCGAAATCTTCATCCAATGTACCCAGCAAGGATTAAGGGGTTAAAGCAATGAAGTGAGTTTTAAAAAAAATGGAAATTCAGTTCCTGCATGCACCAGGATGGTCTGAAGCAAGGGCCATAATCTCCATCCACATCAGCTGCTGTCTCAAGGACTGACAGTGGTTACGTTATCTGTCCTCAACTTTGGCATATTGGGACAGATTGCAGATACCGTCTCCTACTGTAAAGGCCCAGGACCTAACTCTGAAAGGCTTCAGCTGATAGTGTAATATAAATAATTTCAGCCCTGTGTTGACGGCAAGGGCAAAACCTTCCTCTCTTAGCATCTAGGTTGGCCAAAGGAATTGCTGAGCTCATTCAAACCCTGCTTTACGTCTTGTCTTCTCCAGCCTGCGACCTGATGACCCTGGGGATCTTAGCCCTGGTGACGTCGACGGGCTGCGCGTCGGCCAACGCGCTGCAGTCGCTGACGGACGCCATGCACATCCCGCACCTGTTCGTGCAGCGCAGCACGGGCGGCTCCCCGCGCACCGCCTGCCAGCTCAACCCCAGCCTGGAGGACGAGGAGTACACCCTGGCCGCGCGCCCGCCCGTGCGCCTCAACGATGTCATGCTCAAGCTGGTCACCGAGCTGCGCTGGCAGAAGTTCATCGTCTTCTACGACAGCGATTATGGTAAGGGAAGGACAGCGTTTCAAACACCGTTACCTTCATTTCTTCTTAACTGTCAGGTGGGGAGGGAAATGTAAAGGGAAGGGTGGAATACGACATGCTGGGTTTTTCACTGACAAAGGAAGAAAGTGTTTCAAGTGGGTGCAGGTCTTTGTCTTGAAGGAAAGGATGCTGTGAAGACTAGTTCTCACACAAGGAGCAAAGTTGCTTAGCAACATCTACCCAGACAGACAAAGTTTGAGTCATCTCACACTTTGTCAGTAAAATATTAATCAAGTGTTGACACTGATCAGCAGGGGTCACAGGTGTGCAAGGAAGTTCAGCATGGTCTCTACCTGTTCCAGAAAATGCTTTCTATCAAAGCTGAGTACCGTTCTCATTAAAAATTAATTTTCACAATAACTATTGCTTTTTACACGCTTCTTCAAACTGTTCTGTATCTGGACTAAATTTGACTGTGATATTCTTGGCATTAACCTGAAAAGTAGTTAGAATTTTCATAAATCTTACGCATTTCCTTCAGCAAAATTCTGAGTTTGAGCTGAAACTTGAGGAAAAGGAGTCTCTGCCCAGATACCTAATGATAGGTGTAAAGAATAATAAAACCCCAAATATCTCATTGTGCCAGGCTCTCAGAGGGAACTGTGTATAGTTTTTTTATCCCCTCCCCTCCCCTGCTCAACTGATATGAACACTGTTCCATATGTTTAACTCGTGGTATATTCAGCACTCCTGACTTAGGATATAGGATCTGTAATGGGGAAAATAAATTTTCTGTGGTATGTTTTAAAACCCTGCTAACACGTTTGCTTTAAAATGTAATGCATAATCTTTTGATGTGCTGATTTACCATGAACAGAATATAAAAAAAGGAAACTGAAGGTTAAATCACAGTAGGAAAAATAATCTTATGTATGTTTACGCATACAGTTTAGATTTTATACATCTTCCACCATTGCAAAATAAATCTTTATTTGCATTCTCCCTATGTACTATCAGATTTTCAGTGGCAAGTCAGAGACAAATAGCATCTTTGATTTTGAAGTTTGGTTAGTTCTGGTTTAAAATCCCCAAAATCCAGTAAGCGAACAAAGGAAAAAGCAACAATCCTGAGTTTGAAAGAGTTTTGAAAGTCTTGGGTGCAGATTTCTCTTCACAGTTGCTAGATAGTTATTCGCTGTTTCTCGAACAGGAACACTGAAGATGATGAGGATGGTTTTAGGTAGGAAATCGACTGAGACTGTAACATCCTTTTAACAACACAGAATTGTTTTAAGCATGAGAAGACTTTCATGATGCTTGTAGAGCTAAGCTGTAGACTCAAAAAATCCAGTAACTCAGCAAATAAACTGTAATTACTGTCCTCTGTAATGCTTGAACAGTGAATGCTTTGAAAGCAGAAGTCACAAGATACATGGTAGGTGTTCTTTTGGTGGCCTTGTGGTAGTGATAGGGCTGTTCTTTAGCAGGGGTTTGGCTTTAAAGGGTCAACATTATTCTAACAGTGCTTTCAAGAATGAAGGGGAAAAAAATAATCTTGTTAGGATGTCTTAGAAGCACCCCAGATGCTCAATGTGAAAACTGTTATTGTTTCTTTTCCCTACTAGCCAACCTGCTTACTGAGCGATGGTATCCCTTATTCTAGTGATGTGTTTCTTTTCCTTTTTTTATTTATTTTTTTTGCAAAGGCTTAACATCTCAGTAGCAAATCCTGATACCCTTAATTGATGTACCTCTAAATTCAGTTATGATCAAATTTATCTTTTCCATTTGGCACAGGCTGTATCAGTAAGACATTAAGGTTATGGCAGATTGCCACAGGCATTCTTCTCCTTCCAATGGGGGGTGTGGTCTGCATTGCAGCTGCCCACGGGCTCTTTCCTCTCCTTCTCCTCATGGATGCGACATCCATCTTGTGCTAATTCAACTAGAATAATTTTTTTCATAAGAGTTTGGTGGGAGAGGTTTCCATACAGGAGCCAATTGAACCTTGCCAGATCTGGGCATGGATCGGTGAATAGAGGATAAATAACCCACTTCCCAGAATATTGCACACTGAGCTCCAAAACAGATGCCTGGCTCCCAGGGCATGGCCCTTTCCTCAGCACTGAACTTCCACAGAGCCCTGCTCCTGCTTCTCCAGCAGCACCTCCCTGCCCAATGGGCAGGAGTTCCCTGCTGGTCATGGAGAGGGAGGTGACATATCTGTCACTACAGAGTTTCCAGCACTGGGCTTTTGTGGTTTTCTGTAGTAAGGGGTCCTTCTCTACCTGGTCTCTGAAAGTTGTACTGTTCTTTTGAGTAGTGTTTTAATTTGTTCATTTGCTAATCTCTAAAAGCCCTTTGTGTCCTCCTTATCAGATTTTCTGAAGACAAAATAGCATTGCATAATTTAAAGAAGTCCCATGTTTATATCAATGCTGAAAATTATTTATTAAAGTTTTTACTTGACCCTTCTCTGACATACATTTTGAATTATGAATTTCTGTGGAAAAGTAATGGACTTGGCTGTTAGAAACACAGAGTAATTTCTGAACAGCCTAACAAGCCCCTAATATTCTTGTGGGTACAATAAAATATGCCTTTTTTTACACTGAAATGACAGATAAAAATGTATGCACAACTTCAGTGAAAGGATATGGTCCTTTACAGTAAAATGCCTTAAAGTCTACAACAAGAAATTGAGAGATTCCTACTGAGCTGTACCAACAGGGGAAAGGTTGGTTGATAATTATCCATTCAGATCCCCTGTATGTGAAAATGAAAACAATGAGGAATATTAAGTCATATTTCTGAAGAGAAATGTGAGTAATAGCAATGTTTTTACTAGATTAACCTCACTACTGAAAAACATTTTTTATCTCTGTAGTTAGATTAGGTCTCTGCTTTCCTTTATACGTGTCTGTACACCCATATTACAAAATGTAAGATAAAATACGGGTGTTTCATGAGTCCATTTTATCAACAAAAATGGTATCAGATGTGAAAAGTAGCTGGGATATTTTATTCTTAAATTTTGATGTCAATAAGTGAATGTTGTCTGCTGAAGAAAAGTGTTGTATAAAAATTTTATAGAAGAAACTTTTGAAGAACATTTGACCTTCCAAACCTATATATGAGTCTTGGTTCCTACAGGAGGAAAACCCCAAGGCTGCAATTTACTGATTTCTAAATATTTTATTATTTTTGTCAAGATTAGAGATCCATTCTTTTTCATTGATGCTGCATTAATTTTGAATACTACTTGTTCAATGTTGCTATGTGGAAGGAACTTAATTTTCGGCATGATTGGTTTTGTGGGAAGTTGTGTTTTCCACAGCAATTATGTGGCAGCTTAATTTCTGAGTCCTGCCTGTCAAGGGCCTCAGCCATGATTGGAAATTACAGGAATTGTGCTATTAATAATTTTACAACTAGATATTGGTCCTGGAATGGTCTGTCTTTTGTCAAGATCCCTCTGTGCAGGCTGCTACCCTTGCATTTATTTAATTTGCAGAGGAGTATTGTAATGAAAATTTAGAAAGGCATTCATTTTCACAGTCCACATGGAACACTGCAAATCACTTGTGATGTGAAATACTGACTGTCACAACAAAAAAGAAGCAATGCAGAGCATTTGCATATGAGCTACTTTTACCTTACCTGGTTTAAGTTTTCTTTTATCCTTGTCTGTTTGTAACGTAAGTTATCTTCTGCTTTCTGTGTCATGATTTCATGACAACCACTTCTGCATCACATATTTCCACTTCTGCATCACATATTTCCACCTCTGCATCACATATTTCCAGTGAGCACACCTTGCTTAACGTAAATACAGGCAATCTGACACCTGAGGTGTTGAGCCAACTGCACATGTATTGGTAGGTGCCTGTTCAGCAAATCTGACACCACCAGGAAGAGTCTGACTGTTCCTGCATGAGCTGTGTTGGTAGGGATTGCATGTGTTATTAAAAATACCTGGTTTGTTTGTTTTTTTGGATTTTTTTTGTTTTTTTTTTAATTGGTTGGTGCATCCCAGCTGGAGCTGTTGTGGAGAAGCTTGAATTGAGATTGCTGTTTTAATAGTAAGATATATAGATTTTAAGCAGCCAGCTGTAGAGAAATGTAACTTCTTGATGTTCATCAGTCTGCAACAGCAATCATTTAGGGAGGGAATCCTCAGACATCTCTGCATTGATGCTGCTGTATGAGGTGATAAAGGGGAGGGATAGACTGGGGCTAAGCACCTTTTCACCCAACAAGGAACAGGATTGTCTATTTATTCTACATAATTTCTTCATTGCCTAGTTATTCAGGTATAACTGCATACTGGATGTCTAGTTTCCAGATTAATATAAAATCTACCTGGAAAAAACGAAGACTTTCCTGTAAAAAGTTTGCATCTTTTGATGTATGATCATCATTGCAGCTGCAGAGAATGCCAGGAAAGAAATAATTCAGCCAAGTTCTCCAGGTCCAACAGGGAATTTGTGATACCATGGGGTAGAGAAAAAAAAATTGACCTTTTGACTTTTACATTGAATTTGATCTGGAAGCTATTGAAGAAATGGCATTGTGTGTTCCCATACTTATCCTTGAATCACTTTTCTGACTGTAGCAGCACTTAAAGTAATTGGTCTGCTTAAATTAAGCATGGATTTTTGTCATTTGTGATGGTATTTCTTTTTATTTAGTAATGCATCACAGTATATAACACCAAATGTAATTAAAGAAAGTCAATTTCACTTCAAATTAATTCTTACACATTACTTTTAGTACTTTGATTCTTAAGGTATGCGAGTGTGTGTGCTAATAGCAGCAGTAAGATTTCCCCTTCTCCAACCCCCCCATAATTCCTAGCAAGGTATGGGAGCATGGACAGAAGTTGTTTCCCATAAAAACTATTAAATACCTCCAGGACAATGTGTAATGTGATATACAAATGATCTTGAAATTCTGGTACAGCCTTTATTCTCAATGTGTACTATCACAGCTCACCTGTAAAGTTCAGTGTTAGCAAAAAACAGAGATCTCTGGACCATGTTTGGACAGTTTCAGACTCAAGGCAAGTTGGGGAAATAATTCTGAGCTTTCAAATAGTTTGAAAAATGTTTTGCAAAGAGATGATGCAAGTTCTTTTGAAAAATTCAAAATCCCGACTAACGCTTTTGGAACAGAAAGTTTGCACTCTTTATTCAAAACAGATATTTTTAAAATCACTTTATATCTTAAAAGACTTCAGAAATCTCTCTCTGGGTGGATGCTCATGAGAAAGGGAAATGAAAGGCATTATTAGAAGCAGTTTTCTACCAGTTTTTAAGCTCAGTCATCTGGTCAAAAGTGATTATTAATCTAGTTCTGAAAGCTCATTCTTCATCCTTTACTGTCTCTTTTTCAACTCATAGTTTCATTTTTGTGACCAGCCTTCAGGCTCAAATTTGTAGAAACTGGGGGCTCTTGGTGATTCTTTTACCCCTCCCCCCTTTATATTCTGAAACAGAATAATACAGTACACACTTTTGAGAGAAAGGGTAGATTTCAGCAGCCTGGAACCAGAGGGTGCAAATTAATTCATTTTGAACAGAGAGCTCTTGGAAAAGTGTAGATGTCATCTGTAGAAGACTTAAGTTCTTGACTTACTTTCCCTGACTGATGGTAGATCAAATCTCTCGAGTTTAGACCCATGGCATGAAGCTAGCCATGCTTTGTTCAGGTGTGTGAGAAGAACAAGAATCGTAAGGATGATCTGGTGTACTTGAGCAGGGAATCTGAGCACCCCTCAGGGGATTTCATTCCAGAAGGGAGTCCCTTTGGTTCAGATTCATTAGGGACTGAACCCACTAAGAGAAATTGTTTGATAAAAGCATAGCTGGAAATTGAACAGAAAGGTAGAAGTTTGTACTGGAGGATGTATGCAGGGCTTCAGGCAGTGACATCATTCTGAGAAAATATATTCAGATATCTCAATTTGCAATGAGCTTTGAATAAGTTCCCAATCCCTACTGGGTTCCCAGTCCTGGCTTTCACGAAAGCAGTAGAGGAGAGGATTCATCTGTGTGTATACACATATATGCAAGCACACACACACATATATGTGGATAGATTTAGATACAGAAATATATATAGATAGATATTTTTGTATTAATTTCAAGAAAAATAGTAAAGAAGTGTATGTATTTATACACATGCATATGTACACACTGGTGTGTAAATGTGTACAGGAGTCCATATACAGAATCAAGGAAAACATATTTCCTCTGCTCCTTCTGTGCCTTTGCTCAGTCTCCCCAGTAATCTTTCTGATGCCACTATAGGCAGGACTTCTTTGGGTGCTTTCCTATTTAGAGACTGTTTCTGGTTTGTTCTACCCAGGTAAGAGTTGACGTGGCTTCCCACAACTTCTTTCTGTTTTCCTTACTGAGACAGAAATCCCACTCCTTCTCCTCACATTTCTTGTATTTAGATCCAGTGTTTTATTTTTTTTTCTTATGGCTAAACTTTTTTGTGGGTTTGTTGGCTTTCTTCAGCACCCTGTCCAAATAGTTTTTAATGTCTAGCTATCTGTCCATGGCTGCACAAATTTCACCTTCCAGCCAGAGACGTGCCAAGGGGACAGAGTTTTGCTCTTCATTGAATTGTGCTGTATGGGCCTTTTATTCCTTCTGCATTTACTTTCTCATGTATTTAATGTTTGGATCTGGTGTTCTGGGAGTTATTTTTAGAGCTATTTCAATCATTATAGAAGATAATGCATCCTTAGACTGTAAAAATTAAATAAAAAACAGAGGAAATAAAAGCTTCAAAGTCTGGATTTTTCATTTGGATTACCAATGTAATCTGAATGTTTGAGTTCTATTGGAGAGTGATTTAATATTCATCATCTTATTATAGCATTTGTTTAAGTGGAAATAATGCATTCTTTTTTGTGTACAAATTGAGTAAAAAGGATTAGTTTCACTACTGGGGAAAGCTGAGTCTTACAGAGATCCATTTTTAGTACTGGATATTTTGTTTTAGTGTCTCTTGGTTTAGTAACCAAGACTAAAATAGACTGCTTCTTACAAAGCCATATGGGAGAATTATACAGGGCTTCAGAAAAGAGACAAAAATTGAGCTGGGGCACCCCTTGCAATAATTTCATTGATTATTCCCTGTGAGGGGGGAGCACTAAATGGCAACAGCTACTGTCACACTATTTGGAGACAGCAGTTGAGTTCATCAATTTGGAATGTCTTGTGGGGTCAGGAACTATTGACAGTCCCCACTTCATTGAATCATTTTGATTGGAAAAGAACTTTAAGATCATAAAGTCCAAATATTAACCATGTCCCTCCCTAAGTGCTGTGTCTACAGGTCTTTCAAATGCCTCCAGGGATGGTGACTCCTCCAACTCCACTGCTTCCCTGGGCAGCCTATTCCAGGGCTTGATGACCCTTTCAGTGAAGAAATTTTTTCTGATATCCAATCTAAACCTCCCCTCATGCAACTTGAGGCCATTTCCCCATGTCCTATCACTTGTTACCTGGTAGAAGAGATGGACCACCAGGTCCACCTGGCTACAACCTCCTTTTAGGTATTTTTAGGGAGAGAAGAGGTGTCCCCTGAGCCTGCTTTTCTCCAGGCTAGACACTCACAGAGGGCTCAGGTGCTCCTCATAGCATTTGTGCTCCAGACTCCTCACCAGCTATGTAGTTCTGTAAGCATTGCATGATGCCACTCAAGATCACTGTTCCATTGCCTCCCCTGGCATCTTCCCAGCACCCTACCTCATCCATCATCAAGAATCAAACCTTTGGGGGGCTAAATCTTCAGCTGTTGCTTAGCAGATGAGGACAGAAATTCAGGATAGTGATTCCATGCTGGTGTGTGTTACGGCTGGCTTGAATTTAATTTCCAAAGTCAGAGTGATTTCCTCTGTTCTGCTCTGGCCACCACTTGCTTATATTAACAGTAAAGTATCTTCTAGCAAAGCATACATGGGGAGTCAGGAAAATAAAGAAACTGTGCAATAGAAGAATGGTTGTTATGTTTATACCAAAAGACCAAGAAATATCCAGTGCCTGAAGTATGAAATGCCTTCCTTTTGTAACGGGCCATAACCCAGTGATCTCACTTGTCCTAATGCAGTTCCTCAGTAATTCTCAAAGTCATTTTGCTTTGGCCCACTTGTATTAATATTTGACATTGCCATTAACAGGAATTAAGATGTACCTCATATTCCAAAAGCCATGTAATAACATCAAGGGAACTTTGTTAAGAAAGGAATAATCCACTAACTAGAACCAACATTTCTCTGTAATCACCTTTCTCCTTCAAATGACAGAATCTTTAGAGGAAGGCACTGTCATTTATATTTGTCGTAGGGATAATAATTCCTTCTGCCATGGAAGAATAATTGAAGGTAAAATTCTGGCATTGTACTCACGAGTCAGCACAACCTGAGCACCAACACCTAACTGGACACCCTACCTGGCCCTTGTGGTGCAATAGAAATCTTGGCTGAAGGAAAAGCAGTGTGCTTTTCAGTGAAGATTTTTCCTGTTGCTCTGCATTGAGGATGCTTTGTAATGATTACCTTATGTATGGAAGCATATATGAGTGCATCAAATTATTTAAAAGTAGTTTGGACCACCCAAAGTGCACCCTCCCTATTTAGCAAGGAGCATTTTGGACATACTGTGGTTTTGCTGTATAAAGAAGTATCTGTGGGAGTCTTTGTGGTGCTGTATATCTTTTATTCTCTCCCATCTTGTGCAGCCACATAAGCCTGGACAAGCTGTAATTAAGTCTAACAATATATTACGGTACTAAAATAGGAATAACAAGGGCAGCCTTGCAATGGGAAGGGTGGGAGGTGAGGAAAGAGGAACATTTAAAATGCTGGATTATTGGCCAATTAGTGAGTTTGACTGAGTACTCATGACACGTGTATTTAAGTTTTCTTTTTCTCAAATCCTAACTAAATAATTGGAAAGAAAGAAAATTCCAAATGATGGTAGAAGAGCCTGCAAGCCCATAGACAAGTGCATTTGGAGAGTTCGGCAACTCCCAGTAACCATATACTGGCTTCAGGGAGATGTGACATTGGTGTAATGGCAGTGATGACACTAGAGGTTGGAACTTCTTTTAGGGGGAATCTCAGACCATCCTCTTCCTGTTCGGGTTCCTATTATTTAGCTAGCTGCCTTTGGATCCGGTTTAAACCATTAACAAATTAGGAGTAAGAGAAATCTTGGATGTTTTTTGGTTATGCCAGAGAACAGTAAGACATTTAGGGTCTCTTCAGATAGATGCATCAGAAAGGTGTTTGATGGTTTATGTGTGCTTGAAAAAAAAACAACAACCACTTAGTAGAATTAAGTGGCAAGATAGAAAACTACAAAGTTAGCAGTGCGATTTGTCTGTTTCCCTTTGTGGGCTTAGCATGGTAGAAAGGCTTGATTTCCCTAACTAAGCAACTCCACTGTACTTTATCTAAAAAAAAAAAAAAATCACCAGTGTGAAAATGAAATAAAAGCTTTGCTTTTGGGGGAAGGAGAGAAGGAACTTTGTTTTTAAGACTAAGATATATTTTGTTGTTTAAGTTAAAGAATCTTGACTGAGCTGGTTTAAATAATAAAGATGAAAAATTACTTTTTCTCAAATTATGTAAGAGCTGATATGCCACTAACTTGAAAAATGAGTGAAAAGTCTCCTTGAAATCCAGATGTTTTTCTAAATTCTATATGCTTAGAAAATAGAGGTGATCAAGGCAAGGGGGAGCTCCAAACTCTTGCTGAGAAAAAAGTTACACTGTGAACTTGATTTGCAGACTCTCAGACAGCAAAGAATCAGCCCAGCAGCAGCAGGTGCTCGCTTAGGTTTGACACCAGGGCTTTCCAGAAGAAAAGGGTCCTATAGAATATCCAAGAGTTCTAAAAGCCTTAATCAGACACTGTTAAAATGAGGTAATCCAAACATCAGACACAAAGTCACAGGACTAGTGAGTCCTGCTGCTCAGGAAAGGGTTTGTTCCTAATGTTCCAGTGTTTAATCCCTTTTGTGCTAATTAACCTTCTGTGTTTCATCTTCCTCAGCTGAAATCAGGAAGATTCATTGTTATTCTTATACTGCATCATGGATTGGAATGGTGTAAACCATCTCTAAAAGAGTTCCAAAAACTTAAGTCTACAGTAGTCATTGTGTTGGTTTAGTGTGGTTATTGTGCTAAAAATATTTGAATTTAGTAATGGTTAATGCAAGATCTAATTTTCTCTTTTTCACATTTTTAAATTCCTCTGAAGGTGGACTTTCCCTTTGCGTGGGACCTCATGAAATTTATTAATCACTTTATAATAAAACCAAACAAATTCGAGACCTTTTGCCACAGAAGGGCTGGCAGTGCCACCTGAGGGAAGGGAACTTCCTTACAAAACTAATATTCACCTCAGGTAGGGGGTAGTATTTGAGGAGCTCTGACCCTTTGCAGGAGAGAATTGCATTTTCATAACAGGCTTTAATATGAATATATGAAGAAGAATTACTCTTGGAGTCTAGCAAAACAATAGCTATTTAGATGTTTGGTTTTTAATAATGATGAAAGTTAGACAGTCATTTGGGGATTCTGAATGATTGTTTAGAAAACAAAAAGCCTAGTTGAATTTCCTCCTAGTTGTGGTCACTGCTGCTTTTCAGTTATTGCTTCAGGAGAAATCTGTAGAGACATGTTTTTTGTCATGGATTGATTAGCAAATGAGGAGGTAAGAATACCTATGGTTTTTGCACGTGATTGAAAGTGATTTTGGAGATGTTTAAATCAATGTGCTCCTGAGTATTCTTATTTCTGTTACCAATCTAACTTAAAAAAAAAAAAAAATATTAAAAATATTGATTTGAGTATTTTCTTTAGCAGAACACACTAAACAAAGTAAGCAGCTAAATGTTTTTTTCCCTTAATAATGGTTTAAAGACTGGAAATTGGCAAGCGAAAGGAGACCTGTGGGGATATATGCAAATAGCTTTGTTTTCCCATATGTCTTGGGTGGGAGGATGGCTGCTTTCTATTTAGCTAATTCTTTATGTGTTAAAGAGATGTGGTGTTAGGGGAAAATATCTTTATTTATTTATTTAAAGGAAATACGAAAGACTCTGACAATGATCAGAAGCTGGTATTTTAAACATTTAATGCTTATTACTGTTAATTACTGTGGTAATTGTATAGAAGTGGTAATGTGTGATGTTAATTCCTAGTTTATTTATTTGAAACATGTTAATGCATCCACAAACGAGTTTTTCATTAGAAAATCTTGTGTAGGATGTTGCCATGTTGTCAGACACCAGACTCTGCCCACAGCCTGTCTCATGGTGGGGTGTCTCTTACAGAACTTGACTTACTGATATGAAATATCATATGTTTAAAATAAAATTAAGCCCAAATAGTCATTCAACTTCTAGACCACAGAAGCTGGCAAGATGCTTCATCTCTATGCTTTGAACTTTAATTGCCAAGGAGAAGTAGTTGGACTTTCAGTGTCAGGGAGATGACCAATTTACACAGCTTTTAAAGCAATCTCAGAGCTTGGTTTACAGATTGTTTTGCCTTTTGAATACATTTTTACCAAGACCTTTTTAAAAAATGTGAGAACATTTTACTGAAATGTAAGGGAATCTTCCATATATCAGTTTAACCTGTCCAGTGACTGCAGGCCCTCATGGAGAAGGATTTATAAATACTCCTTCCAAGCACAATTGCGTGTACATGTCTTCATCATCATCATCATAAGCCTGATCCCCATGTGTTGATTAGACTTTATTGCATCTTGTTCTTAGCAATCAGAGTAATTTGCACTTGGCCTTCATCAGTCAGGTTTACACTTGTGGCCCATAACCTTCTGGTTACCACATTGTTTGCAGCAGAAAACAGTGTTCGCATCCTTGTGGCTTTTCCTCAGCTTTTCTGTTCAAAATGTTCAGGTCACAGGTTCTGTGTGGTTTAGATATGTTTGCTTTTTTAAAAGTAGCAAACATTTATCACAAATGAGGTTAATGGCTGTGGCGAGGTTTAGTCCCACCCCTAATGTTTCTTACAAAACCGTCAGTAAGAGAAGCCAACCTAAAATCTAGTTTTAACACCTTTTGTGTGTGAATCCTTTCAAAGAAAAGGTGATGTGCCCCACTTTGTTATCAGTTTTGAAAATAAACTCTGATTATTGATTTATAATAGGAGTTGTATTTCTTAGCATTCCTGTGGGAGAAAGGACTTCCTCCTCTCTTTGACACCTTGACCCAAAGGGTTTAATTAGGCGAGAGATTATTGAATCAATGGGGATTTTTTTCTGGACTACAAGCTACAGGAGGGGCCTCACTGTACTTGCAGGCAGTTTTGTTCTCCTTGCATTGAGGGTGAGGAAGTTAGATCAGTATTTATTAAGTCTGAAGTGGCTTCTGTGTTCATTTGTGGTTCATCTGACAGCTGTGCACTTTGCAGCCAGTGTTTCTATTTAAGGTACAAGCTTTGTCTCTCTCCTTGCTTCACACAGCAATAGGGCCATCCCTATTAGAGGTAATTGGTAAAAAGGCCATAACTACAGCCACACTATGCACTGAGGCTTATATCTCACTTTACTTGCTGAGGCTGCAAGTCAGAGCCTTGGAAATTATTTGCCTTTCTCCCTTTTTAACCACGTGCTGCTTCTGAGGCTTCACTGGAATGCAGGTCATGAGGACTGGGTTGTGATTCTGTTCTTCACTCGTGAGCTTTCCCTCACATTGGGAAACAGCTCTGGAGTCATTTGGGGAACATTAATTGGGGGCTAATCAGGAGCTGGTTGTCTTCCTTCCCCTGCAGTCTTCCCTGTGGTCTTAGGGACCACAACAGCTGCCTATATGGCCGCACGGCAGCTAATAAAGCAGAGCCAGCTTTTTGGGAGAGTGCTGTTGATTTGGCATGTCTGTCCTTACAGCTGCCCCTGCTGCTGAGACTGACTGGCCATGTAAAGGATTGGAGAAACACACATGAATATATGTGCTGAGACTATTTCAAGGGGGGATTTTTTGTGTTTGTATTCATGTCCTCCTGACGACACTAAGTGTTGTCACTTATTTCTCTACATATGTGTGCATATATATGTACAGATGTGTATGTCTGTGTGTCAATGAAGAGCAAAGACAGTTTGTACGTCCTGATGAATGTCACTTGTCTGGAACCTGTAATTAGAAGCTGAGCTTTAAATACAGAGGTAGCAGAAATACAAAAAAAAAGTGAAAACAGGAGTTTGGTTTGGTACCATTTAGACATATGAAATATGGTGGTTTTTCTGAGAAAAAATGCAAATTTATTGGGATTTCTTTTTGTTTTTGTTTGTTTGTGGGTTTTGTTTGTTTTTTGTTGTTTGGGTTTTTTGCAAATCAACATCTAGCTTTTCAGGCTCCCAAGCAAGTCAGTTTTATGAAGTTGGAGGGTAGGAGCTTATGCATAGCACTGTCTTTGTAGGAACATAGCTTCATCGTAACTGCACAATTTCTTGTGCTACTTCCTTTGTGTGCACACAGCACAAATGTGAGGTGTGTGTATCATTTTTGCAAGCTCGTGTTAAAAAACCAACGTGGAACCCACTGGTAATGAGTCCTGCCTGTACCTGTTAGAGCTATAAAGGCTTTGAAGTTACAACTTTGTTTCCAAGTAACCCTGTTAGCTTTGTTTACCATTTTGCTTTTCAGATTTAATTTGTTGTGTTTGGTCTGTCCTGAAGAGTGAGTGATTTTGGCAAGGTCAGGTTATGTAGGTAATGTGAAGTTGATTTGTGAACACCAAGTATGTGGCAAACCCAGAGGAATTTGTGTGTTTGACTGCTGTGAGCTGACTACCTCTTAGTGTTTTCTTCTCTTCCTGCTTTTCCTTCTCTTTCTCTGGTATATCAGATGGAAAGTGTAAGATCTCCATCACACCACACAGTGTGTGCCAGGCAGTCTGTTGTCAGGGGCTTCCAGAGGTAATGCTGCCTTCACCATATGCTGGTTGTATGGAGTATCTTGTCCCTGCCATCTCCTTGTTCAGCCAACACTCCCTTATTAATGCATGATACCAACTGGGAAGTGCAAGGAAATGCACGTTACCTGAGTGAGCATTTGTGCTTAGGCTTTGCTGAGAGCTTCTGAGAACTGAGTCTGATAGATGTGGTGCTGGAAGTTAGCTCCATTAGCTCCATGCATATTATAATTAAAGTCAGACAAGCTGATAAATATTGGAGATGGTTGGCTGTAAATCCTGATGATAGCCAAGGTAAAATATGTTCTAACTTATGTGATACTAAAGTAAAATTACCTGAAGGACTTGTCTCAAGGACAAATTCCATTTCTTTTTAAGGATTAACATTTCTCCTAAGTTAAATTAAAAGATAAAAATTAGATGTGATGGTAAGATGTTTGAAATTATGAGTGTAGAATATTTTAGTGTGAATTTAATCACATTTTGAAGGACTTCAACCTGAATGTCCATATGTTAGAAGAATGAGTGCCTGGGAGACCATGGAGAGACATTTGCTTTGCTGTGCTGGTCTTCCTGCTGAACACTCTTGTTTATTGTTGTAAGCTTAAAATGATGCTTAAAATGATTGATAATAAAGCCCTCCACAATTTTATTTCTGTCATATGTAGTGTTTGATATTGCTATTAGGGCAAGTGACAAAAGGTATACAGGCCTGAAGAGATGTAAGAGTAATACAGCAGTGAGGCTTTCTATGCTAGCTCACACTCCCTGAGACATTTTGATAATTGAGAGCTTGTTTCTGCTTTCCAGTGTGTATTAAAATGGTAATGATTGCATAATCTGTCCTATCATGCCATATTAATTTTGAGTTCCCATTGTATTGGTCTCCGTTTCATTGTACCCAGATGCTTATATGGGAAACATTATGACTGGAAGGTAATTCTGCCTTAGGTAATGCTCTTTTTCTCTGATGTCCTTTTATAGTGATGATTGAAAGTTTAATATGTTTACACCTAGAGGATTCCTGCATGAAAGTGGTTGTTGTCTTTTGAGAGTGGGGCATGTATAGATAGCAAGTGTTTAATTCATCTTCCTATTTTCTTCTCATGATTAAAGATATTTTTTTATTACTGAAGATGTCTATCAGTGAAAGGGGGGAAGAAGGGACAGCGGGAGAGTAGGATTTTTATTTTAAAGAGTATATAGGGGCTGGAATTGTTTCATAGTGTATAGGGGATGGTTTGTTTATTAGGATCTTCTGAACAGCATTATCCCTGGACAGTGGGGGATGCTTTAGTGCCTTGGGAATGAAAAGTGGGATGCCACTGCTGACAGCACTCTGCTTCACACTGCAGTGCTGGGGAAAGGGCTTGGCACTGGGACAGGTTTGGCTTTGGGCAGTGTTGGAAGGCTCCAGAACGAGTGCTGGGAGACCCAAATGTCAGGGACCAGGTGTGGAAAAATGGCTTTATATCTTGGTTAAAAAATGGTCCCTTTCCCATAGCTGTTCTCTCCTCTGTGACAGATTGTTATGAGTTACGTGGGTTCAATGCAAATGGCCAGCACAAACGGGTATGTTCTGCTCTCCGGTTTCACAGTGGAAACCGTGGCTGGGCTGGGGATTTGTACAGGACAGGTCTCTACATCCAGTAATATTTCTTGCAAGTTAGGGCTGGTGAGAAAACAGCTACAATGTATTGCAGAATGATTGAGATCTGGGTCATTTATATGCTGGAAAATGTCTTGAAAAGTGTTAATTTTTTTTTCCACAAAAGTGAGAAATAGTCTTTCATAGTAATTCCTGTCCATGAGAAATGCAGGGACACTGCAGTTATTATTAGCAAGGAGATGAAACTCCAGAAGTGCTGGCTTTATGGTGACAATATCGACCTGCTGCTGATAAGCACTTGGGGCAGTTGGGCCTATTTGGTCCATGAAACAAATACTTTAATACCTTCATCATGAGTTCAAAATATAAAAATGCTTGTATTTTACTTAATTTTTGATTTGTTTTGGGACATTTTGAATCGGTGTATGCAATAAAGAGTTTCAATAGATGCAGATTTCATCTATAGAGATAAACATTATTTCTCATACATGCTGTCTTTCTGAAAACACTTGGGAAAAAATGGCAAATAAATTTAATATGTAGATACTTTTATTTTTTTTTTTTTTGGTTGTTGACCTTCCCAAAACAGCAGTGATGATTAGTGGTGTTTTGAAGGCAAGCATCTCACTTTATCTCTAGAGCTTTTCTGTATTTCTGAAATGTTAAATTGAAACATAAATGGAAAATGTTTACTTTTATCTCTGTAACTATTTCTTTGTAGTTTTCTGTTTGTTGACAGGCACTTTGTGTTTCAGCATTGCACAGCTCCAGTCAGCACACTGATCTTTACAGTCACTTTGTGCACACTTAACCAGCATTTTGACATCATTTTCCTGCCTTGTTTCCTTTTAACCCTTGTATTTATTGAAAAACCCTTTCCGTATATCAAGCCCTTATTATCTTTACTGATAAAATGGGTAACTATCTCCAAAAGAGATTAGAAAACCAACACTGTTTGAAGACTTGTTTCAGCTAGACTTTTGATGATCAGGAACTCATTTTTTTTACTCTATTTTTAATGAGAAAATTACTCTTCAGATTGTTTACAGGAGTATAACATGAGGTATATATGAAAGATGGCATTAAACCGTAGCACGCTTCCCTTCCTACAGGCTTCTCAATGTATTTCTGCCCAGTTTGGAATATTTTCTACTTAAAAAAAAAAACCAAGAAAAAAAAAAACAGAATAAAGTGTGTTTTCTTTATATGAGCTCAAGTTGTTCTTTCCAGTTTGGACATTCCAGTTTAAATTGTTTGAATCACTAGTTAGTATTGACTGAATGTTAACAGAAAGCATTGAGTACAAAGGATTATTTATTTTATGCCTTTTGTTTTTCAGTTTTTAAAAAAACACTCAAAATTTGCTTTTATTCAGAAATATTCCCAGTTTTCCATACCTTTATAGAACAAATTCCTTTGATTTTCAGTTTTTCAGTTATTTTAAATTCTGTTGAAATTAGGTAGTCTCATAGATATCTTCTAAAAGTGTGTTTGAGGAATTTTTTGTTTATTTATGTGAATCTGTATATAGATGCGAATGTATTTATAAATGATATGATTTGATGTGTTTGTTAAACTCTTTCTCATACTCCTATGTTTTTCAGAAACTATAAGTCTTTATTAGAAAAAGCTTGGGTAGTACCTGATTTTTTTGTAGTAAGTTTTTTTGGTCTGTGGAAGCCAGTAATTACTGTGGATAAAAGCAGATTCTGAAGATCTGGGAGATATTTGTTTATTCTCAATATAGAATCCAAAGTTTTGGACTGAGTCTGTTGACTCATGTGCTTCTGCCTGTGGCAGAGCACTTTATTGAGGCTGTTTAACACCTGCCCATCAGTCTTTGCTGTTAACCTGTTGTCCATGAGATCATTCAGTGGTGGATTCCTTGACAGTTCTCAAATTACAGTGTAAAAGACAAAATGTATTGCCAGAGAATGAAAGATCACCTAATGTTTTCTCTCTCTAGGGGGTCCCTTTCAGAGGGCCAGAGTGCTCTGCATTTCCTTCAGAAACCTCTGTGTTTCATATCTGTAACTGATGAGCCATATCAGCTCAGATCAGATTTGTGCCGTTTGCACCTGCTGGATTTGAAAACTGTTGGAAATTTTCTCCTCTTAACTCTGTGAAGGTGATCAAGTATTGGTGTATTAAACTGCAATAGTGCCCAATCCCTTTAATGTGATGACCTCAGTGTTAAAAATAAACAAAACCCCCAAACATGGTAAGCATAAAGTAGTAGGGTGAGTATGTGTTGAAAACAGTGTTCGAAGGGCTGCCTGTGGATGTGCACTGTGAGATGAAATTATTATTGCCATATCAATAGGCCTGTGTCCTTTAAATAATTTAATTTCTCAAAACTGTTTGGAACCAAGTTCTCTGCTGATTCCTAGTAAGTGAGGGAAACCTTTGATAAAAAATGAAAGTAGATAGCACAAAAGAGAGAACTTAGTCTGTAGAATATAATATGAGAAGATTCCCTGTAAATTTATTGGTTTTTGGCTCTGCCACCTCTTGTGCTGTCTTCTACAATTTGTCTATATTACCTATCTACTTTTGATTATTGACATTCACAATCAAAACTAGTCTGCCGGTATTGTAAGAAATGAGTCAAATCAGTGTTGAGATTTCTAGCAATAATGCAGTACAAATACTTTTAATAATTCTGTGGAGCCTCTATCTGTTGTGATTTCTGCACTGAGGTGCTTTGTGAGTCACACTATCTGAGAGAAGCTTCAGGAAATCCCAAGAACCCACTCTCTATGTGTATAAATATATTTCTTTTCCAATAAGAGTCTGGACCTGAATACTGAGGTACAATGCAGTGGTTTTTTTTGGAGTGATACGACAGCAATAGCATCTTTTAATTTCATGCCTGCAGATCAGTAGATTCTGAGTTAAGACATGGAGTTTCAGAATGGTTTGGGTTGGAAAGGACCTCAAAGAACATCTGGTTCCAGCCCACCTTCCACTCAGAACCCCATGCAACCTGGCCTTGACCACTGCCTGGGATGGGGGGCATCCATAACTTCTGTGTGAAATTTGTTCCAGAGTCTCACATCCTCACAGTAAAGAATTATTTCCTAATATCTTACCTAAACCTGCTCTCAGTGTGAAGCCATTTCCCCTCGTCCTGTCACTATGTACTCTTGTAAATGCTCTACATGCAGAAGAACTTATGGTTAGGAAACCAATGTCAATAATTTTTTCTGAAGAATATTTTCACTGATTTTCTTCTAGGAAAGTTGTCATTTCTTATTTACAGTCTGAGGGAACTTGACGTCACCTTGGCCTTCCAGACCAGAGCCCAAAGTGAGGGGTAGAAAGGGGGAAAGCTCCTCTAATTAGGATAAAGATATAGTGAAAGAAAATAGAAAAGTAAGTTTTTCCCTCTTTTCCACTCAGAGTACAGAAGGAAATGGAGTAAGCTTGGGTTTTATGCAAAGTTAGTTTTTAGACAGCCTATACTCAAAAGCTATTTCATTGAAAAAAGTGTGTTTTAACATTGTAATTACTAGTCATTTGCTGAGACTGATTATACTGTAAAGGAGCAGTTTAAAGGCCCAAGGAGAAATAAATGACTCAGAAGGAAAAGGTTGTCATCCACCCATGCAATCACCAGAAATAGAGAAAACTTTTACACAATAACAGGTACAATTGTGGGTTAAGGAGCCAGGAGCTGTCAGCCTGGAAGGCAGCAGGAGGAGAGCCTGCTGTGAGGAGCTACTCCTGACAAATCCCTCTCTGCCTCCATTTGCAGAAATGAGACAGGATTAAAATCAGTTAATGCTCAGGTGATTCTAATTATATATATATATATTTTAAGACCCACTAGATGAACTTGTTTGATTTGGTAAGTTAGTTGTAATACATTTTTTTTAATGGCTGGGAAAGGCTCTGTGTTTCTAGAAATGCTCTTTGGATTTTTGGTACCATAGCTTTTGAAGGCACGTCCAATTTTTTATGTGGTTAGCTCAGATACCAAGAACAGCACAAGCTTTATGAGGTCTCAGTGCCCTGCTTCTTTAGCATGGTTTTCTTCAGCTCGTCTGTCTTGGTCACAGCATAATTGGTATTTGAGTTTTTCACTTGAAAGCTGGTTCACATATGACTGAGAGCTACAGCCACACTTCTAACTGCAGTGCAAGCAAACTAAATATGATCACTACAGATCCAGCTGCTATCACAGAGCATTCCTGTAGGGGTAAATTAGACCTGCCAGGCTTGTTCTCACCACTTTCCAGTTCCCTGAATTGCTCTGTCTCTTGCTATACTAGCGTGAAAAAAGAAGCTTCCCAATGGTGTTCTCATTGACTCATTTTAGGAGTTCTAACCAATACCCAGAAAATTCTTGAAATATAAAAGAGATAAGTTGGTCCCATGTATGGCTTGAATACATACTTGTTTGTGAAAGCAAAGTTCAAGGAATAGAAGTTTCTCATGCTAGGAGATGTTTCTCAGAATGTAACTTAATCTCAAAGCTGCTGTGTGAGATGGTCTCTAATGGAGAAGTTTGGGGAGAGACATAAGCAGTACCATGATCATCTCCTCAGTGAATGAACCTCATCTCTCCATGATTTATAAACTGAGTGACGCCTCAAAGGTTTCAGGGGAAAATATTATTCCAGATGTTAATATGTAAGTTTTTCTTAATGTTTGATAGATGAATTTTCTTCCAGTATAATGGTATCATTAAGTTGACTAAAAGGAGACATTTATTTAAATTCTCAACCTCCCCCCAACCCCCATCCAGAACTAGAATTTAAGTTGGTATGTCAGGGAGACTTAATCCCACTGTATGTGAGGAAAGCAGCTCTTTACCTAAGTTACTTCAAGAAATAGATGGAAAAAAATACCAATTCGTACATTGATATGTACATATAATTCTTAAAAGTTGGATTGAGTTTGAGTGTGGCAGTTTTGAGTAGCCATCAGCTAAGACAAGTGATACAACTAATTAAATTCTGCTTTCATAGATTAAAGTGATTCCCAACAGCAGCAAAAGTGTCAGGATAGAACGGAACTATTTTCTCTTTTTCAGGGCTCTCATTTTTCATTTTGTAAACTTTAGTTCCTAAACTTGGCTGTTTGAGGAGAATGACTTAAGTTGCAGGGAGCTTCAGGCATTATCAAAGCAATCAAGAAGATACAGATCTTGTGACTGGAGTTGGTAAGGGAGGAATGTCATGCACTTGCTGTGTCACAGGGGTTAGATATATTCCAGTACAGCAACAGTCCAGACTTGGAACCTCTGTTCTTGATTCTCTGGATTGTGTGCATTAATAGTCACTAAAAATACTTTCACAGACTAAGAAGGGGAGGGACTCAAAAAAATAAAATATTTAAAGGAAAATTGTTTGTGATCCAAGGATGATGCTCCACCAGTGTAGAAATTAATGCTCAAGAGAAACATTGGCATGTTTTTTTACATTGATTAAGCTTTTCTCTCTTTTTTGAGCTGGAGGAAGTGGTACCACCCTTCCTTTTGCTCTCTATAACAAACCAGAAAAGGAGAAGAGCAACAATATGCCTTGCTTAGCAGCCTAAGTTTGAGCTATGTCTGGTCTTTGGTTCTTTGATTCATGTTGGTTGTCCATTCTGTTTCCATCTGGGTGCTCCCTCGTGTTTGAATGTGCAGAAGTGTGAATTGTTCTTTTTGGAAGCAGATGAGTTCAGGAGCACTTCTTATCAGAAGGAAAAAGAAAGATGATGATCCTGGACCAATCTTTGTCACAATGATTTGAAGAAGGTTGAAGGTTTGGATCACTCTGTTTGGTTCTTCGTTTTGTTTTGTTTTTGGTTGCTTGCACAAGGTAGGAATGAGACCTCCTTTTAATGTAGCACATGTCTGGCTGGTGAAGACTTGCAAGAAGTCCTGTAATATTTTCTGGTTTTACTTTTCAGCAGAATTGTGAATAAAATGTATGTTTGGCCATGGCCTCTTAAGCAAAACCTTGTAATGCCACAAGCCTAGGGTGCCTTCAGTTATGAAGGTTGCAAAGTCTGAATTTCTATATCAGCTGTGTTCTGTATTTTCATATTAACTGTCATATTAAGAAAAAAGATTATTGGCTGCATTTACTGCACACTTTAATCTGCAGGCATTTATATTTGTATTTCCAACTTCAAAGGCTAGGTGTCAAGTTTGGATAACTTGGACAGAATGCTAATCAGCAGCTCTAGAAACTCTCTGGAGAGTTTCTTAAGTCCACTGGAGGAGTAGTGGACCTTAGGATGTCATATTTCCCTCTGTGCTCTTTTCTCATGCAGTTCTCCCTCTTTGTTTTCCAAAACATGTTTGCATGTAGCTTGCCCTCACTGCCTGTTTTGGTTCACGTGCTGTGTGAATCTGTGTGGTAGCTAAATATCAATGAGACACTTGCCCGCTCTCTTCATGCCATGGGAGCACCTTTCTGTATTCAGCCAGCGACGATTGCTTCACAGGTGTATATGGAAATGTAACTTCTGTGTGGATGTTGCTGACCTGCAATCTCTCTAGCTATAGAATGCTTTTCTTAAAATAAAAAATCTTTCTGATCAATCCTTTGACAATCCCTATCATTCTCTCTATGGAAGAGTTCTTATTTTCCTTAAAAAATATAGGATGCACAACAAGAGCAATTCTGATTTTAGTTATTGATAACCTCTGGAGCCATTGGCAATGTAATCAAAACACAGTAAGAGAGCTGAACTGTGGAGAAACTAGATGAAATAACTTTCAGTGGATTGCATGAAAAAATAAGGCATGTTGACTTTGATGCATGCACTAAAAGTTCTGGAGACTCCTTAATATGACTAGGATAGACACACACACACACCCACGCACCCAAAAGCCTGTATATTTCATTGCCTTCAGCAAAACTCTCTGGGACTGTTAACCAGTTTAAGAAGAAGCTGCAAAGACTGAGTTTTCTGTTTTATTTATGTGTTTCTTAAGTGACTGGTGGTTACCAGTTAGTCCTTGGCGTGTCCTTAGGAAGATTAACATTGACTTCCCACTGAATGGATAATTATCCTACAGTTGCACATCTGAATTCATATAGAGTGGGTGGGCTTTTAGGTGTCTGTGACAAAGAGCCAATGTAATAGCTTCAGGCAGGATGCTTGGTAATTGCATGCAAGAGAGTTCAAATGTACTGAGGACCATTAATATGTGTCGAACTTCTCTGCTACCTCTGCTGGGTAAAGAGGTGGAAATTTAGAGAGATCATTCTGAACAGTCAATTGGTAAGCCATCTTTGTTTATTGAAGATGTTATTTCAACTGTTGCTTGTTTTTCATTTGATTAGCTTGGTTTGTTTTAGATGATGGAGATTGTAATCTAAGAGTTACTTCTCTCTCTTTCTCCATGTGTTCCTTTCTTCCTTTGTTGGTGTCATTTGGATTTGGTTTGTTCTTTCCTTTATTTGTAGGGAGATGCTTTAGATATTGAGGGGTTTTTAGGAGATGTCTCTGACAGAAAGACTTACAAGAAACTGCAGGTAGGAGATCAAATCCCAATTAGATTGCTGTAAAACGGAAATGTCTTGCACAGGTAGACTCACATAGCTGACTTAACATTGCTATTGTGCTTCTGCCCACAAGGAGACAGGCGCAGTGTTTTGGTCCAAGTGTACTGAGAGAAAGGTGCAGGCTGAGTGAAGGAGGACAGAATGTGTAGAGCAGCTGGCTCAATTAATTCCAAAGGTGGTGAGGAATTTTTTCAGTGTCTTCCTTCATACTGTTCTGCAAATTGATAAAAATTTTTTTGTGCTGTGACTTTTAGAGCAAAGCAAGTTTTTACACTATTTTGTTTCCCAGAAGTGCTAGAACAGACACTCAGGGGCTTTACAATATTTTGGTGCTTTTAATTCCAATTGGGAATACAGCGATGGTACCATAATGGGGTTTGCCATCTCTGACCCTCCTCCTACAGGTGAGAGTTTATGAGAAGGAACAGTGCTGGACTTGTGGAAAAAGTAAACCTCCACTCATTTGGCATGTAAAGAATCCCATGCTGAAAGCAAGAAGAGATTTTTCTGGACAGTCATGACAGGTGCCTGCATTGTGGTTTGTTTTCTTCCACAACTTATTAGTCTTCTAAGCACAACTCCAGCAAAGAGTCAGGTCTGTTCTCTCCTGGAGAGAGGATATACAGCAAGCTAACAAACTGATTCTACTCTGCCACTGTCAGGAAAAAAAACCTCCTACTCACTTAATTTAAAACAAAAACAAGCCAGAAACACAGAACAGCAGAACAACCACAAATGGTTGGTATCTCACAGTGCTCCTTTCCTTGTCTCTTAAGACCCCATGGCACCGTTTCACTGTTTTTCTTCTGAAAAAAGTGACTTCATCTCAGCTTTTGTTGTTACTTTCCTTTAGAAACAAAAGGGAGACAGGCAGTAAATAGCCTTGCTAGTGATAACCTGATCTGCTCATGTTCTGCCATAGATGTGCATAAATTATGTCATACTAATGAACTCAGCATCTTGGTCTCTTCACCATTCAGGAGTTTTTGTCACAAGGGGTTAGGTAAAATTTCTCACTATTTATAATTGTATCAAGGGACTTAATTTTTATTTTAAAATTTTTTAGCTTCAGCTCTGCTAGTTTTTAGCCCATATACAAAGCAAGTATCTTCCACTGACTGACAAAGATAAAGCAATATGTACATATTTTCAAAGTTTATAAAGATATTCTTAATCTAGATTGAAAAATTTTTAGTTTAGTAACTCTTGGTCTTCAGGAGGGAATAGAACTGCTGTCTTCCAAACCCCATAAAGCACTCTGAAAGAAAGTCTGTAGACTGTAGACCTGTAAAATTAGAAAATAAATGAAAACATATGTTTTCCTTTGCTATTGTTTAAATGTAAAGACCAAATTGAAGGAGTGCTATTGGAAGACAAATTAAGCAGCACAGCAGAGGTGTTGTGCAAAGAAAGAAAGGTCTTGTCAATAAAAGACTGTGCAGTGAATAAGTCTTTGGTTCCTTTTCAGTGCATGCCTTGGGAAGTGCTAAAGGAGCATGATAGAGAAGTTTGCAAATATATACTGAGATCATCTTTCATGGGAGTGGGATTAACCTTTAAGAATTCTTTATATCTAAATGCTTTCTTTGGGGGGGTGAAGAAAAAAGTTTTATTTTTTATCATAAAATGAATTAGTGCTTCAATCTTACCAGAATATGACCTATTTATATCTTGGGTGTTCAGGGTGTTTACCTTGGAAATGAACTTTGAATTTAGTATGCTGTTTCAGTGGTTAAAACACTATGCTATTTTTTTAGAGATGTGGATGGTATCCATTGTCCCTGAGAGTAAGGTGGTGGAAAAGAGCAAATAATTATCTTTCTTCGATAAGGTTTGTCCTAGGGTCCTGGTGCCTTAACTAGTTATTATGCCAGTTTTCTCTTTCTGCCTCTTGCAATGGTTAATTACCCATATTTTATTTTTGGTGCAACCTTACATGATGGCGTTGATGGAAAAGACAGACTCTCTGACTACATAAAAAGACGGTTTATGTACTAATTATTTTTATGTTTTTTATAAAGCCAATGGTTAATCTCTTGTCCCAAACCGAGGATATGGGGTTCCAAATAATCAGAAAACAAAGGCAAATAACTAGAACAGGAAGGCATATCCAGGGTGTCAGTGTCTGGTTTAAAAAATTATTTGACAAAGACAGCTTCGGAGCCAAAAGATGGTAGTTTACATTCTGTCTTGCAAGATATATTGCCACAAATAGAAAAGCAGGCTTGAGTGTCATTGGCATAACTGCAATACAATTACAATGATATATTACAGACATGCAAAATCACTGAGAAATGCCAAGGAGTTTTAGTTTTCTTCTTTTAGTGCCTGTAATTTCTTTTTCAGCCTCAGGGATTACTAACAGAAGATTACAATATAATATAATTTGAAGGATTCTGCACGTTTGCAAAATGTGTTAACATTGAAACCAATATTTATTGAAGCTAGGAACTAGTTCTTGAAGTGTTTTGTTTTTTTTTTTTTTCGTATGTTAGAACCAGCTTATCTCATATTTTAAAATTAGGATTCTTTGAAAATAAGAAGCAGAGTGCTTTTTATACATAGAAACAGAGAACAGGTAAGGTAAGAGAAACCCACCCTGTTCCCTTCTACTTCTGATATAAATAAGAGTTTGCATCAATTCCTTTGGGGTTGGGGTGGCTGCAGTCTGGAGCTGCAAAAGCAACCTGGAGTATTGCTTCTGGGCAGAGATCAGCCTTCCAGTCACTGAGCTTTCCATTGCAGAAGGGCCTTTCTCTCTACAGATATTTAAGGGACTGTAAATCATCAGTTGTAATCCCATGTGTTATTTGAGTAGGGTGGATAATACCACGGGCCAGGCAACAGAAATACCTGTCCTGGGAAACCTGCATTCTCTGTTCATTCCTGCATCCAGGAATGAGCACAAGCTGCTGCTGCTGCCATGCATTCACCTCCACAGGCAGAGCTGTCACTGAGACTCCCTCCTTCAGCCTTTTCAACACTTTCTCTTTCATAATTGATTAGAAAAGACACTTTAAGGCAAACCTCGAAGGGTGGTGTGTACAAGTGAATATAATGTCCTTTCATATCTGGATTTGCAAACAAGGCGCTGAAAATATTTGTGGGACTTCTTCCCCTCTTCCTCCTCCACTATGATTAACCATAATTTAAGAAAAATCCTGCATGTCAGGCATATTTTTCTCTTGGATTATAAAAGAAACTAGAATGAATTCTGTGTTGATAAAAGATGCCAGGTTAAAAATACTCTGCTGGAAGTAAAAGTAGTTTAATAAAGCAATGGTTTGGGTTTTATTCTTGGGTCCTCTGATGGCCTGTTGTTAACCTTTCTCTGTCTTGTCATGCTTTGAGTTTTCTGAGTGAAATCTGGGACTTTATCTTTCTTTTTGGTGTTTTGGGATCTGTTGAGTAGGAGCTTTATGTCAATGTCTGGGAAATAAAAATCTTTTGTAAGCAGGTAATTTGCATTTCATGTTTTAGATCTGTGTTGCTTTCATGTTGTTTATTTAAAAAGAAAATGAATATACAGATTGAAAGCAGATCAAATACTTTAGTACCCAGCTCCTGCCTTTTTTTTTCTGTCTTCCTCTTGTGAAAGAATTTCTGGTTTTTGGTATGGGCGTTTTGCTTAAGTGTGGAAATAATAGCGTTTTTTTGTATTTAATTTGCTTGAATTCACATGATTTAGATACCTGGGCTTTAGTGACAGTAGCAGCTTGAAATCCAGTTCATTTGCCATCTATACTGAGATTGTCTACAACAAAGTCTCTTGCTCCAGCAAGACTGAATTCTGATCCAGATTGCACAATTCCTTTGTGAATATAGCACTGCAGATGAATCACTTGTAAATCAAACAAAAGCAAAACTGAAAGCAGACCAATAAAAGAAACCTTTTTATTGCTGTCAGGAAAGAGATTGAGTAAATATAATCAGTATTTCTTCGCACTAAACTTCCATCATCAGATGGTATAGATAAAGTAGAAGTTCATTTTTGAAGGCATCATACTTCTCTCAGATGTTTATAACTTCCTTAGGTAAGATTTCAGAGAGCATATTACTCATATTGTTTTGAAAAAAATGTGGGTTTTTTCTACATAAACATGGAAATTCTTCCGAAGTGCTTCAGTAACCCTCTATACCTCTCATTATTAAATTAAGGATAAAACAATTATGTGTGGTTAAGATATAAATATGCTCTTATATGTGCAGATATATCGAGCAAAGGATATATCCTTGTGAGTTCCATCTTTCAATAAACTGGAACAACAATATCAAACCTTGCTCAGCAGAGAAAGTGTGAAGCTGGAAATTAGAGATGATTTTCAGCATACTCAAATTTCAGTGTCTTCCATTGTGCCCTTAAAGCTGTTGCATGTATTAAGTGTATCACGTTAGCTTTTCATATTTTTAGCTTGACCTTGCAGTTTGTGAAGGGCTCTCAACATTTTGCTGACTGCATGTGGTCTTTAGTATCTGCTATGTGTATTGGGTGGACTTTTAAATATTATACTGTTTATTGCTGGGCCTTTGAGCTGATTTTGAAGAGCCTTAGAAAAACCATATTCCTAGGGTGTTTTTTTTCTGTCTTTTTTTACTGTGTGTGAAAGCAGCACAGTTCCTTCAAGGACTGAGACTGAAATCTTAGGCTGAAGTTACCATCTTACTAGTAGTACTTGTTGGGCTTTTAATAATTTTATCAGCATTCATTTTTTATGAGTCTACTTTGCTCCATTTCCCACAATTCCTTTGTGCATGTTTGCTTGACCTTTTTTTTTTGTGTCTTCAAGTAAATGATTTTTCTCTGGCAATATGAGAGGAATAATAGGTACTGATAGAGTGAAAGGAGTATCTTAGCAGTGAAAAGAGGAGACAAAAGAATAGGAGGCTCAGGTAGCTGTGTCTGAACGCTGAAAGGAGGGATTTTAAAGATATGTTGGCATCAAATTCCCCACCAGATTTTGATGATGAAAATTAAATTCATGACTTCTTCCAGTTTGGTCAATGCAGCAGAGAGCTGAGGTGCTTCAAACAGAATGCAAAGTGCCCTAGGTTTGAGGCTTTTGCCTCAAAGTGAGTATTTGCAGTGAAATCTGACATGAGGATTTTTTGGCATGCTCAGATGTGAACTCCTCTGATGAGCTTTTCACCAAATACATTTCAGCTCCTGGTTTTAACTCATGTGGTGCTGCTGCAATGATATGACCTTATTCAGAGTACTCACTTGCACAGTCAGTCTCTTCAATAATGAGGCCTCCAGTAATGTGGGGAGAGCATTATTAGTTTGGTAATAATTTAGATGTTCTGTGAGGGAATACAAGAAGGTAGTTAGAAAATCTTAAATGCTTTTTCCATCATCCCTGCTTTCTCTGGCAGTCTAACCCTTACAGACGTCTAGCTTCTTACTTACTGGTATTTGGAACTGTGGGCAGTCAGATTTTGGGCAGCTCTTGAGACCTGGGAGATGGCAGAAGTTGGCTGGATACAGCCTGCCTTGGGACAGTCACCCATCTTCCTACTGCTCAGTTTCTAAATTCCAATTCTAGCAGGTGGCACGATTTTGGAAAACATCAAGCTGCTTTCTCAGCAATTCTCACCTTTGGGATGGGGCTGAGAAAAGGTCTCTGCTACAGAACACTGCTGTGAGAACACAGGTGGGGCTTCTGCAAGGGGTTTTGAATCTGCTGCTGAGGCAAGTTCTAAACGTGTTCCATGTAATTTCAAATGTGTTATTTATTGAGCTAATGTTTTTCTTGTGTGCTGTGCTTGTCATTATGGTAAATTCTTTAGAAAATTATTGTATTTCAGTTTGGTGCTACTTGCTTCACCATCATTTTTTCTGTGCTAACATGATGACTTTAGAGGAAATTAATTTATATTGAGGTTTTGCTTTATTGGACTTTCCTAGACTCCAAGTAATATTTTCCTTAAATTCTTTGCTAAGCCTTTCAACAATTAAAGTAAAACATTTAAAGAACTTCCATCACACTGTGGCCATGATATTTAACAAAGAAAAGTCTTTTTTGTGAACAAGGAGATTTGGACATTAAAATATTGTTTCGTTGATTAGTGCCTTTCAGCATGCCAATATTAGGCTGAGGAACTCAAATACAAGTAGCAGTGGTAACATGGAGTAACAACACCATGACTGCCTTGGGAGTTCTGTGTTGAAATGAGCTCAAATGATGCAGTTGTGCCTCTAAAATGTAAGAATATTATTGTGTGCCAGGTACTTTATTCTAATATTTTGCTCTTTGTCGTATGTTTGAGTAACAGGCTGTTGCACATCTAACTAAATGTGCAGTTGTTCAAATCTCAGTTGCACATTCAGTGTTTGTATATTTCTACCAGTGCATCTTTTTTCCAGCTTTATTTTGTTGCTCTGCTTTGCTAGACAAAACATCACACAAGGAGACTCAGTGTAAAAAAAGGTAGAAAAATTAACACTGACTCATACAGTAGCTGCAATGTAACTATACCAGAGATAGATATGCAAGCATAAATTTAAATTTGCATTAACTGTGAAACATGAAACGTTCTGAGGCAACTTTCAGTGCTAGTAATAGCTACTTTATTGCTATTTTGTGTGCTTTAAGTCTCTGCCACTGGGTTATGTCTTTTCATATTAAATATAAATTTTCTGTCATGAAAATTGTAATTGCATGTGCAGTAGATTCTCAGGCAAAATAGCTGTGTAATTGCAAACTTGGACTGGAAAAATCCGCTGTCATAAAAATACCTGGTAATTTTGAAAATACAAAGTCCTACATCTGTTTTCTGAGAACTTGTGTTTGTTCAGAGTTGTTTGTCCTCTCTATAGAAGAATATTCTTGAGCTTTAGGAAGTGATTATTGTAAAGAGGAAATATTTGGAAAACTTTGAAACCTTCCAGATACTATTTAATATCTTATTTAAAAGGTACAGGGTGTCACAGAATGCTGAATTTTTAAATTTTATTTTTTTAAGCTAAAGCAATAGAGCTTGTGGTATTTATTTGAGGTCTTGGGAAGAGAATAATATTGGAGAGTAGAGGTATATATGAAAACAAGAATTAGGCATTTAAAATTCCTGGTATGGTTGCACATTTGTTTTGAAGCTTGAAAACAATGAGAATTTATTTCTTACCCTTTTTGAAATATATTACATCATTCTATAAGTTTTGCCCTTCCTGTTCTGTAACCTGTTCTCACTTCCTTCCTTATCTGCTCCTTTTATAAATTCATGTATTTTGAGGCCAGAGAAGATTATCTGATTTGATCTACCTTGAATCCATCACTTAGGCAGCAGACTGATCGAGTTCTAGCAGATTGCTTGGAGAGTTACCTTAAACAAAGGGTCTCAAATGAGGGAGAAGCTGCCATTTGCCTCAGGGAGATGGTTCTCCTGGTGTCACTAATCTGATTCCCACTTCCTTTTCCTGCTTCTTTTCTCTTGCCTTTTTAGGCTTTGCACTTGGTTCTCTCCTGAAAAGAAAAAAGGCAACCAAACCAAAACAACGACATCTTCTTTCTCACCTATTTACTTCCTTCTTTCTGCCTTTTTCTGTTAACCCCTCTGCACAACTCTCATCTTGAATGCATTTTTATCTTCCTTGTTCCAATGAAGAAGAGGAATTGATAGATATCCCTGCTGTTTGGACCTTTCCTTTCTGCTCTGCTCTTGTTCTTTGATGTTTGGGTCCACGTGTTGGCCAAGGCAGGGCAGCTGGACTCCTTTTAAAGTTTCCTGGAGGGCACTGTTAAAAATGGTGTTTTCACTGAATTATTTCTGTGTCCATCTGTTTTCATCTGAAGGATCTGGGAGCATGGCACAAGGAGAAACGGGCTACTGTGTGGCAGGATCTTGTAGCTTTAAAAAAGGAAAGGGACATTGGCAGAAACATTGTCGTAAAATTCATGACAATGTGAGAGGCTTCAAAGATGGAGTTCAGAAATCTTTTACAGGAACCACTAACTGTGGTTCTTTTACTGCATGTAAAAGCAAATGAATCATTTAAAGGTCACAAAAGAGCGTATTTGGTTCTTAAGCTTACTGCCAACATTATCGCTGAAAATCCATGGAGTTGTCTTCATCCTGGTCTTTGGAATTTGTACACTATCATGAATCATTCTGCTCAGGTGGTTGTTTTGTATTCCTTTCATGGCCCTTTTACAATGACATAAGTTCTATAATACTAAGGAAATGTCCTTTCCTGGGTTGCACAATCTATGCTGGGAAGTGATCTTGTGCACAAAGATTTATTAGCAGAGTCTCTTAATTGATGTCATACCTTCATTCTTGTGAAGAAAATTACTTCTGAGGAAAAATAAGAACAAAAGCAATGTGTCACAAAAGGGTGGGGTGGCTGAATTGATATTTGTAAATATTTAGCACACTTCCAATAAAGGTACACTAGAGGAAACCCAAGATTAAAATGTATAAAATATATAATTTGTATATGTAAATAGTGAGTTAGTTTAGGATCTAGCATGTCAAAATTAAGACACTTACTGCATGGGAAAAAAATTGGTGAGATATTTCTCCTTTTCTTTTTAATATGTTCTTTAACGTTTTAATTTTTCTTTCTGTTACCAGTTTGTTTTGTTTCATTTTCTTTTCTATTGTCCTGATTTCACTTTTCTGTTTTCCTGCATCAGGTCAGATACAGCAGCTGATAAAGAATTGCAGCAGAAGTGACAGTTGTGTACACAAATTCTGTACTGTAGGACTTTCTCCAGCTCATCTGCAGCTGGCTTCTTATAGAAATTTCTTCTTTCTCTCAATATTGATTTTTCCCTTGCTATGCACCCTTGCTGATCTTCCAAAGCAGTGTGTGTGGTAGGCTGGTCATCACGAGATCTGGTGGTTGTATGTGTGTGGTCTTTTGAGAAAATGCTGCTGCATTGCTGCTTGAGAGCAAAACTGCAATCCAGGATACCAGAAGCTGCTTTTTCACTAAACATTCTTTTTTTAGGTGTCTTGGTCTAAACAGACCTGTAAAATGCACACTGCAGTGCCACAGTAGACTCTCATCCCAGCTAATTGCTGTGTCAGATCTGCTGTGTTAGAGTTTTCCTGTGACAGCATTTCACTTTGTAGCAGTAATGCTCCTAATATTTGGCAAATGGTATTTTATGTTCCAGGACCGCCTTCAAATTATTTGATTTCAACTTTGAAAGTCTTCCTAGCTTGCTAAGAGCAGTACAGGTAGAGAAATGATGCTATTTCTGTCTGCATGCTGGAAAATGTGAGTGGAGTTGAGAATGTGTGGGATAAATTGTGAGCACCTCTGTGAAATATGATCATCATGTAGATGCCTGATAACTGTCAGTGTTGATCTCCTGGGCTGCTGATGTACTGACCTAGCTGAATCAAGGTAAGTGTTGTACTTGTGAGTTATGTTGCTGTGCACTGAACTGCACAGAATGAGGGAACTGTGCTTTTGAGAGGATAAATGGCTATTACTTTTTTTCCAAGTATCTTATCACTTATATCTGCACACAGTAAAGCATGAGTCAAAAGTAGTTTGGTTGGATATTAAGCATTCCCCTGCCATGTCCAGATACTGCTTTTTCAGAAATTGTTTGCTTCGATTTTTAGAAAGAGTGAATATGGATTATATTACTGTTTTTCACCTGTAGCTTTCAATACTGACTTATGCAGTTATGAGGACTTTCTTGAGGCTTGCTTAATTAATTATTTAAGAGTAATTTCATGCAGATTTCATATCTCAAGGCAATAGAAAAACCAAATAAACATTTGTTTAGCAGTAAATACAATAGAAGTTACAAAGTTACAAAATAAGTTACTCAGAAGCACTGAGTTTATTCAAATGGTGGGAGGAGGGGGAGAGTTTTATCTTCCTCATGTTTGAGAATCATCTGACTTAGCAGGTGACACTTTGAGTGAACAGTCTAAAAGCCCTCTGATACTTTTTGCTAAAAGTTTTGTAAAGTACTAGAATATATCTACTATAACATATTTCTTTAAAGCCTAATTTAATGAGCAGCATTAATAGAAGGTGTAGATTTGTTTTGAAAGCATTTTGCTACAGAGCCTGATAGAAAGAAGTAATTATCTGAGTTTTTTTTAAGGACACTGGAGAGGAAACATGAAGTCCTGTGTTTCAATCTCTTTTAATGGACAATTATGCATATAATCAAAGTATCAAAGAAAGAAATGAAAACTGGCTTTGACCGTCTGTTGATTCAGCACAAAACTTTTTTGAAGTAACCCTGGAAGAACTGCCCAAAGATTACTGGAAGGAAATTGAAGCCTGAGGTTTCCTGTTCAAGTGCACAAACTGAGGTGATCCTTGTGCTGAGCATCCTTTCCCAGCCTATTGTGCTAATTGTGTTAGTGCCTTTATGCAATCTGCTGGTGACTGGAGTCACAGAAAAGAAGCCAGCTGCACCTTCCCGAGAATAGCATCCCTATTTCTGGCCTGGCCAACTGAAGCCCAGGGCACAGATTTGACTGGTGATTGGCTCTGAGCCCAGAGCTTACACAATGTGTTACAATCGCCAATCCCCTCCCAAAGTTTTCTCTGATCTTCGTACTTTCTTAGTTTAAAGAAAGACACAGTCTTGTTCTTCTGTTTGTTCATATTTTTCACTTCAAGATCAAGCAGGTAGGGGGTTTGGATCTCTGAGGTCCATCCAAACTGAAAGACAGTAGTCACAACCATGTGGTGTGTTTTATCCCAAGAAAGATGACATTACTTACATGTGCACTGGGCCAACAAAATACTTCAGATTTTCTTCTGGCAATAGTAAACATTTTACAAAGTAATTAGGTGAAGAAAGAAGCAAGCAAAAATAAAAATAACTGAAGGTGTAATTCTGAGAAAGTAAAGAGGGTAATTCTCAAATGCTGCTGAACTAAACAGCTCAAGAATTTTAACATGGAGGAAGTATGAGAATTCTTTAAGGAAATAATACACACAAACATTAACCTGGATGAATAATTGCTTTAGAACTTCCTTTGGTGGAGGGGCAGAGGGGAGAGAGAAATAGTAATCCAAAGAAGGACAGACTTTATAAGTCTACATCAAAAAGAGAGCTAGAATTTGGAGGATGGAGAGTGTATTTTCTTTAATGGTTTTACATACATTTTTATGTATGTAAAAGAAGGAAATTGTATGAAAACAGATCACATCTCTGAAGGCAATGTGTGCTAAACTAACTCAAGGTCTTTCTTAGGAAAGCACACTAATTGCTTAGATACAAGAAATGCAGTGGTTATTACAAGTCTGTGTTTTGGCAAAGTTTCCCATGCTATTTCATGTGGAAAATGTTTGGTTTCAAAGGGGGCTGAGACAGGACTGGCATCAGTGCCTCAAGAGGAAGGGGTAACCTGTTGTGCTAAAAATGATATGTAAAGGTCAGAGAAATCTTTCTGGAACCTGTCTTATTTTCTTTACTGACTTCAGAATGACCTGAGTTAGTGGGTATCTGAACAGGCCCTCACTGTGTGCAGTGCCCATTCCTGCCTCAAAAACCAGGCTGAAGCACCTGCCCAGCCTCTGAAACAGGCAGCTGGCCTCCTTCTAGGGGCTCCTGAGCTTTCTCCTGCTCTCAGTCACTTGTAATTTACTGTGACCTTTGCCACTGCTTCTACAGAAGAGCTGAATGGGAGCCAGGATGGAAAATGTGGAACTGACATATTTCTAACAAAGGTGCCTGGGAAGATCCTGATGAACTTTTTCCATCACCTGTTTTGTGAGATGTCTAGAAATAGGCCTTCTATTTTTTCCTGTGTTTGGATATACGTATTACAGAGTAAGGAAGTAAGTGCTCCAATATATTTTGAAAACGGAGCTATTAATCTCTAATCTTCCTTAAAGGCATGTGTAACAGCTGGTATGCTGATGACAATAGAAAGATAAAAATAAACCAGCTTCATGACAAAAAAATAATGCTGACTGATTTTCTTTTATGGGGTTGTTACATACAACTTTTTGTTTTCCACATGGGAGAGCTGTTGCGGGTGCTGCTCGCACAAAACCTGATAGCTATTATTAGAGTGAAAGAGTACTTTCATGTGGTAGAGTTCATAAAGAATGTAGATTGATGACATCTTTCTCTCAGGAAATTTATAATCAAAAGTGTAATCCCTACCCATGGGATTTTCCTTCTCTGTACTGCTGATAAGCTCCTGTCTTGAAGATGTTATCATGGGAGATTTAGATGACTGCTCTGTGCTTTATAAGTACAGGAATGGGCAGCAAAGCATTATTGCAATAAATTTTCATGCATTTTAAAAGCTACCATTTGGGATGGAGTGTTAAGGATTCGGTAAAATTCAGGTTGTTATCATCAGAGCAATTGTTTTGGTCTTTTCAAAGTCCCCTGTCTTGTCAGTAGTGTATTGTCAAGCTCTGTGAATTCATCAGGGGTATTGTGCTATTTGGTTCCTTCTCTTCCCATTCCAACTCCAAGAGTTATAACAGAATGTGATTGCTGTAACTCTTATTTGCTTGTTTATTTAACATCAGTATCTCCTGTGAGATATGATTTTTATGGAAGTGAAAAACTTCATTGCTAGGAAATCCATCTGTGAGATAAGCTAAAGGTAGAAATAATTTTGCATGTCTCCCACAACTATCTGCGTTTTTCCAGTAGGCACTGCGGGTTTTGGAGTCCTTATTCTTGGATAGTTGAGACTAGAGATACAGACTGCACAAAGTTGTAAAACTATAAAGGATAATATCAGTACTAGGAAACACAAAAAAGCCCCTCAGGGATCTTCCCTGCTGCTGAGTAACCAGAGGGGTGGTGTGACATTATAGGTGTTTTCTGCATCCATGGTTAAAAACAGTGAGGCAGGGCCATGCCAGAGAACCAGGGAATTCTCAGCTGTGCAGTCTTTCTGTAGGTCTCTACATTTTTATTAGGTGTATTTTTGGAGGAATGTTCCTCAAAGTAAATATTGACTGCAGCATTTCTGTTTGTGAGCATCCTGTGTACTCCCCTGGTTCTGTAAAACCCACTGGGCAGCTGTTGGGGGTTGGGTGTCCTTCCTTTTGTTCCCTCTCACCCATGGAATTTTTTGCCCATTAGTTGCGAGGAAAACCTAATCTGGCTGCTGGTACTTGTTGGGTGCTTGAGAAACACGAAGAGTTCGGCTTGGCCCAGGGGGGAAGCGAGAGGGCAGGGGCAGCTGGGGGCTGGTTGGTTTCATGGGCTTGAGAGTAAGACACTCTCTCAGAGCTGTTGCGGCTTGGAGAAGGGAATTTGCCATCACCCAGACAGAGCTGCTGCTGCTTCTTTCTTTGTGTGCCTCACACAAACTGCCGGGACGTGTGGCAGTGCCAGGCACCGCCGCGGAGCTGCTGATCCACCTCAGCCACCAGCCCAGGATCTCAGCTCATCCCTGCTGATACACCTCAGCCACCGGCCCAGGATCTCAGCTCATCCCTGCTGTTCCAGCCGGCTGTTCCTCAGAGCCCTGCAGGAGCGCCGGGACTGACTGCCCGAGGGGTTTGTGAAACAAAGCCTCTCCTCCATCCCTTCCCGTCTCAGCCGAGAAAGCTGTCACTGGGTCCCTGGTTCTGTTTTCTTGCTAATGCTGTAGTTACTGTTGTTTGTGTACCTTGTTATAAATACTAGTAAAGAACTGTTATTCCTATCCCCAGATCTCTGCCTGAGAGCCCCTTGATTTCAAAATTATAATAATTTGGAGGGAGAGGGGTCTACATTTTCATTCCAAGGGAGGCTCCTGTCCTCCTTAGTTCTTAAATAACCTAATTTTTTTGTGTGCTCAGTATAGAAACCTCATTAGGTGCCAACATGTGGTCCAGCTTACCCAGGTTTGGGTGGCAATTGGTCACAGCTATACTTCTCCCATTTGCAGGCCCTTATCTAAACATGGGTCCTATAATTAAGGCTGTTACCCAGTTTGTTTTATGGGTTAATAAGATGGGAAATTCATGGATTTTTAACTTCCTCTAGAAGGTGGGCACATGAATTCAGAGCTATCACACACTAACTTCATGCTTTTTGGATTACTTTGGATTACTTGGAAATGACAGCTGGGGAAATCCCCCAACCCTTTACCCAGCTCTTCGGGTCTACCCCACCAATTTTCGAAGGGTTCGAATCTTCTCTAAATGCCAGTGATATCATACAGTGGCTGGTGTAGCTGATAGGGCTGTTCTATTTAGCATTCAGGATAACCACCCTGACTCTTACCCCACCGACTAGGGCTGCTGCCCCAGAACCTGACACCACCCCACAGCCCACCTCAGAAATGAACCACCCAGAGTGGGTGGGGGTTCTGGTGAAGGAGATACACGAGGTGGGCCAGATGCTAAAGGAGTGCATTTCCTCAGCTGTTGGGAAACCCTCCCCCTGCCTCGAAGAGGGAGAGTCTGATGGTGCAGCAGTGGAACCCACAGACGTTACAACCATCCAGGTTCCAGCTGAACCACAAGGGCAGTCACAGCCAGCAGCTGTTGCCCCTGTGAAAACGAGGAAGTCTAAGATGAAATCACAGCACCCTGTTGATAAAGATAAGAAAGGAGGGCCCTCACAACCCACAGGGGAGCCAGAAGTTGAAATCATTACAGAGTCTCTGACATATGATTGTCTCCGTAATTTGCAAAAAGACATTGTGAGGCGGGGGCGTGAGCCTTATAGAACCTGGTTACTTCGGGTCTGGGACCTTATGGGTACAGGTGTGCAGCTGGATGGTGGTGAGGCAAGGAATGTGGGATCCTTGACCCAGGACTCAGGTGTGAATCAGATATTCGTCAGGGAGCCAGGGCCCCTTTCCCTCTGGGAGCGGCTTTTGATGAGTGTAAGAGAGGTTTGTACATAGAGAATGGAGGAGCACCATCATAGAAGGTGCTGGAAAACCCTTGAGGAAGGGATCCAACAGCTGAGAGAAGTGGCGATATTAGAGGTCTTTTCTGGGAGGGGTGGACAGCATGATAATGACCCCGACAAAGTCAGGTGCACTGGGCAGATGTTGTGGAGTCTGGCAAATCTAGGGCCACGTGAATACACCACTTTCCTTGCGACGATTAATGCCGATAACAGCCGAGAGACAGTGGGTTCTGTCGCCACCAGGCTTAGACATTTCGACAGTATGGTCCATGGCCCGCAGCAGGCTCTGCTGTGATGAAGAGCCTCCAAGAGGAAATGAGGGAAGAGATAAGGAAGAGCAGTTGCCATATGGTACCAGTGCGAGTCACAAGCCCCTAAGTCTGAGCCCAACATCCCCAAGCTAGAGAGAGAGGGTACACCCCACGAGCTGAGCTGTGGTTCTTTCTGTGACCATGGGGAAGACATGGGAAAGTGGGATGGGAAACCCACTTCTGCCCTGGCAGCATGGGTGCATCAACTCAGGGAGGGAACCATTAACCCGAAAAGTTCCACTAAAGGAAGGTGGCCTCAACCTCCCATGACCAAACTGCCAGATATTATAGAAAGAAGGATGATCTGTCAGATCCCCTTGAAGGAACCTCTAGCATGTATGCCCAGGGAGGAGATGACCAGTGCTAGAGGGGCCCTGCCTGTAGCCAGGAAGAGGCACAGGAAAACCGGGTCTTTTGGAGGGTGTGGATCTGATGGCCTGGCACATCAGAACCACAAAAATACAAAGCTTTAGTTGATACTGGTGCACAGTGTACCCTAATGCCATCAGGACATGTGGGGGCAGAACCTGTTTCCATTGCTGGGGTGACGGGGGGATCACAGCAATTGACTCTGTTGGAAGCTGAGGTGAGCCTGACTGGGAAGGAGTGGCAGAAACATCCCATTGTGACTGGCCCAGAGGTCCCGTGTATTCTGGGCATGGACTTCCTTCGAAATGGTTATTACAAAGACCCAAAGGGACTCAGGTGGGCTTTTGGAATAGCTGCTGTGGAGGCAGAGGACATTAAGCAATTGAACAGCTTACCTGGACTATCAGAGAACCCATCTGCAGTAGGACTCCTGAAAGTGGAAGAACAGCGAGTACCAATTGCCACCTTGACGGTGCACCGCCGGCAGTATAAGACAAATCGAGATGCTGTGATCCCCATCCACAAGATGATCCGAGAACTAGAGAGTCAAGGGGTGGTCAGCAAAACCCACTCACCCTTCAACAGTTCCATTTGGCCTGTGTGCAAGTCTGACAGAGAATGGAGATTGACTGTGGACTATCATGCATTAAATGAAGTGACTCCACCACTGAGCGCTGCCGTGCCAGACATGCTGGAGCTCCAGTACAAGCTGGAGTCCAAGGCAGCGAAGTGGTATGCCACTATTGACATTGCCAATGCATTTTTCTCCATTCCCCTGGCAGCAGAATGCAGGACTCAGTTTGCCTTCACATGGAGGGGAGTGCAGTACACCTGGAACCGACTGCCCCAGGGGTGGAAGCACAGCCCCACCATCTGCCATGGACTGATCCAGGCTGCCCTGGAAAAGGGTGAGGCTCCAGAACATCTGCAGTACATTGATGACATCATTGTGTGGGGGAACACAGCAGTGCAAGTATTTGAGAAGGGAGAGAGTATCATCCAGATTCTGCTGGAAGCTGGTTTTGCCATCAAGAAGAACAAAGTCAAAGGACCTGCTCGAGAGATCCAGTTCCTGGGAGTAAAGTGGCAAGATGGACGGCGTCAGATTCCCACTGAGGTCGTCAATAAGATCACTGCAATGTCTCCACCCACCAGCAAGAAGGAAACGCAAGCTTTCCTAGGTGCCATAGGTTTTTGGAGGATGCACATTCCTGAGTACAGTCAGATCATGAGCTCTCTCTACCTGGTTACCCAGAAAAAGAATGATTTCCACTGGGCCCCTGAACAACAACAAGCCTTTGCTCAGATCAAACAGGAGATTGCCCATGCAGTAGCCCTTGGCCCAGTCAGAACTGGACCAGACGTGAAGAACGTGCTCTACTCTGCAGCCGGGAACAATGGCTTGTCCTGGAGCCTCTGGCAGAAAGTGCCTGGGGAGACTCGAGGCCGACCACTGGGATTCTGGAGCTGAAGCTACAGAGGGTCCGAAGCCAACTACACTCCCACAGAGAAGGAAATTTTAGCTGCCTATGAAGGAGTTCAAGCCACCTCAGAGGTGATTGGCACTGAAGCACAACTCCTCCTGGCACCCTGACTACCAGTGCTGGGGTGGATGTTTAAAGGAAAGGTTCCTGCTACCCACCACGCCACCGACGCTACATGGAGCAAGTGGATCGCCCTCATCACGCAGTGCGCCCGTATTGGAAACCCAAATCGCCCTGGGATTTTGGAGATAATTACAAACTGGCCAGAAGGTGAAAACTTTGGTCTCACTGATGAAGAGGAGCAGGAACAAGTGACACGAGCTGAAGAAGCTCCACCATACAACCAACTGCCAGCAGAAGAAACACGCTATGCTCTGTTCACTGATGGTTCCTGTCGCATCGTAGGGATGAACCAGAAGTGGAAAGCAGCCGTATGGAGCCCCACACGACAGGTCGCAGAGGCCACTGAAGGAGAAGGTGGATCAAGCCAACTTGCAGAACTCAAAGCTGTTCAGCTGGCCCTGGACATTGCTGAAAGAGAGAAGTGGCCAAAGCTCTACCTCTACACTGATTCATGGATGGTGGCCAATGCTCTGTGGGGATGGCTGGAAAGGTGGAAAAGGGCCAACTGGCAACGCAGAGGAAAGCCAATCTGGGCTGCTGATGAGTGGAAAGACATTGCCACCAGGGTAGAGAAACTGTCTGTGAGGGTCCGTCATGTAGATGCCCATGTCCCCAAGAGAAGGGCTAATGAAGAGCACCGAAACAATGAGCAGGTGGATCAGGCTGCAAAGATAGAGGTGTCAAAGACAGACTTAGATTGGCAGCACAAGGGAGAGTTGTTCCTAGCTCGATGGGCTCATGATGCCTCAGGCCATCAGGGTAGAGATGCTACTGACTACATCACACTGCCCCAAACCTGCCAAGGCAAGCGCTACGTGCTCACAATGGTAGAAGCCACAACTGTGTTACAAGTGCATATTATATTATTGGCTTTTCACAAATATTAAAACAGATGTTATATATAATGTTGGAAAACGTTGCTGTACTAATATAGTTTTTTTAAATTTGTGTTATTGATAAAACTTAGAAATAGTGGTGTAATACATATATATATATAATTTAGGCTGCAGCATGTTATTAAACTAAAGGTTGCTTTTGTTCATATAACCCAGAGACTGAAAAGATATTCAGAACCTCCCCCTGCAGTATTAGATTATCTTATCCAGATGAAGGCAGCGGTGACCAGTGCTCCAAGGGAAGAATTTACTTAACCTCTGTTTTCGGGGAGTGTGAGACCTGTTGGAGCCAAGAAGATTGATCTACTGGGGAGTGGGGGAGTTGAAACTAAACAAAGGAACATCTAAAACTTAAGAGGAATGTTAAAATCATGTAAAAGAATTTATGAATATGTAATAGATGTGTGTTTTTAAGGGACAATCCTTTGTTAGTAAAGTGTGCTCTTGGCTGAATGCTGAGGCACCCAGCCATATTTGTTTATTTTTCTTTATTTCTGTCTCCTCATTGTCTTTCTATTAAACTTTTTAAATTTTATGTATAAAAAATGTGAACCTAGTTTTTCATAACTGGGTGGTTGGAAACCTACCCTGTGCCTCACACCACCGCCCGGAACACCATCCTAGGCCTTGAACAGCAGGTCCTTTGGAGGCATGGTACCCCTGAGAGGATTGAGTCAGACAAGGGACTCATTTCAAAAATAGACTTATAAACAGCTGGGCTAGGGAACATGGCATTGAGTGGGTGTACCATATCCCCTACCATGCACCTGCTGCGGGGAAAGTTGAACGGTGCAATGGCCCGCTTAAAACCAGCTTGAAGGCACTGGGTGGGGGAACTTTCAAGAACTGGGAGATGAACTTAGCAAAAGCCACATGGTTGGTGAACACCCGAGGTTCCACTAACCGAGCAGGCCCTGCCCAATCTGAGCCCTTTAGAATGACAGATGGAGATAAGGTTCCAGTGGTACATATGAGGGGTATACTGGGAAAAACTTTTTGGGTTAATTCTGCCTCCAGCAAAGACAGTCCAATCCGTGGGGTTGTCTTTGCTCAGGGACCGGGTTGCACTTGGTGGGTGATGCAAAAGGATGGAGAGACCCGGTGCATACCTCAAGGGGACCTGGTTTTAGGGTGAACTACCCATGACACTGTGCTTGTATCTGTATCTGCATGTACATATGTATATAATTAAGGTAGTGGGTGTTTGTATATAATTTAAAGGTTTACAATTTAATGTAACATTTTGGTGTGGAAAAAAAATTGGGGTGGATAATGTTAGGGGTTGGGTGTCCTTCCTTTTATTCTGTCTCACCTATGAAATTCTTTGCCTTTTAGTTGGAAGGAAAACCTGATCTGGCTGCTGGTACTTGGGTGCTTGAGAAACACAGGGAGTTTGGCTGGGCCTAGGGGGGAAGGGGGGCAGGGGAGGGGGAGGGCAGGGGCAGCTGGGGGCTGGATGGTTTCTTGGGCTGGAGAGTGAGACACTCTCTCAGAGCTGTTGCGGCTTGGAGAAGGGAATTTGCCATCCCAGACAGAGCTGCTGCTGCTTCCTCTTGTTCTTCGTTGGTGGCCTCGCACCCCCTGTCCTGCCGGGACGTGTGGCAGTGCCAGGCACCGCCGCGGAGCTGCTGATCCACCTCAGCCACCGGCCCGGGATCTCAGCTCATCCCTGCTGATACACCTCAGCCACCGGCCCGGGATCTCAGCTCATCCCTGCTGATACACCTCATCCACCGGCCCGGGATCTCAGCTCATCCCTGCTGTTCCAGCCGGCTGTTCCTCAGAGCCCTGCAGGAGCGCCGGGACTGACTGCCCGAGGGGTTTGTGAAACAAAGCCTCTCCTCCATTCCGTCTCAGCCGAGAAAGCTGTCACTGGGTCCCTGTTTCTGCTTTCTTGCTAATGCTGTAGTTATTGTTGTTTGTGTGCCTTGTTATAAATACTAGTAAAGAACTGTTATTCCTATCCCCAGATCTCTGCCTGAGAGCCCCTTGATTTCAAATTATAATAATTTGGAGGGAGAGGGGTCTACATTTTCATTCCAAGGGAGGCTCCTGTCCTCCTTAGCAGACCACCTGTCTTCCAAACCAAGACAGCAGCTCTGCAGCCACTCCCTTTTGAGAAGTTCTGAAACACAGGTAGTGGTGTAGGCTGCATCAGAAATGTATTCACAGTGTGTGGGAAAGATGGCAGAACTCACATGGGCTTCACCTAGGCCATCTTTCAGGCTGTTGCTATTAACTCCTACTTACCTTTTGAATGTTAAAACCTCCCTGTGTTTCTTGGGGGTTACTGGTGCTCATCCTTTGCTTATGGCTCCTGGTAGCCCAGCCTGTAGACAGTTACCTGCAGGTAAAACCAGTGATGCACTTTGTACTAGGCAGGTGTTCATACCTTGGTTAGGGAAGTGCACATTACAGCCCAGGCTCCTTTCAGCAGCATCTAGATGAGATGGAGCTGAGATGCTGGCTGGGGGCACTGGGACCTGGTATGCCTTTGCAGATTCCTTCAAGAAAGTCACCTGCATGGGAAGCTGCTGCTTGCTAAGGCTGACAGGTATTTCATCTGTAATACTCAGTGGAATTACACCTGATTAGCCCATCCCTCCCTGCCCAGTTCCTGTGGAGAGGTTCAGCAATGGGTACTCACCATTACATCAAAGTGATTTTATCAGTTCCATGGATTCTCAGCCGTTAATGTTCATTTTATGGTTCTGTTCATAATCTGAACAATTGAAGCCATTGATTGGCACTGAAACTGAGTCATCTGTGAGGTGACTGTGAGATGTGGAATAGATTTAGAAATATCTGAAATTATTCAGGAGCAGTCAGCTCTGAAGGGTGAATATGAGCTGATTGTATGTATAGAATTTTGAAGTGGTAAACTTAGGATAAATTGTTGTCAAAATAGTCTGGACTGTGACTACCTCACTGGTGATTTTGCAGCAGACATTAAAAACTTGAAACAAGTGATGTATCTGTTCTCCTGGAGGTTTATTTTTTTTTCCAATTTTTGCAGTATAGAAAGAAATTGTAGCAACTGTGCATTGGTGAATGATGTCTGTACAGGCAGAGGCAGTCCAGATGTTAATTTGTCTAGAAACAATTGTAATATGGTTTAAGTCTATATTGTATAAAAAGTTTTTTAAAACACACAGACAGCCTTTTTATGTCAGCTCTGTAGAGAGGAAGATAGTCTACTTTAAAACATCCTTTTATGTTGAAGATATGGAAGGGACATGGCAATAGTGGTGTGGTATAGTTTCAGATATTTTCCTACAGGAATTTACTTACAGGCTTACCCTTTTTGAAAGTTCTCTTTGTTTGGTTATGCCTCTTTTCTTATGTGGGAGACTAATGCTACAGGGGTTGCTCCTTTATTTCTTTTTGTGGAATGGTTGCAATGTGGGTTGCAGTGTAGTTAGAGTTGTTTTTTGAGCTTTAGGGGACTCAGGTACTAAAATGTGAGTGGAGCTGAGCACCCTGTCAGTATAAACAAGCCTGAGCAGTTTGTGGGGACAAGCCATAATCACCACCTGTGTTTTCAGTTCACATGTCACAGCCCATGCTAATGTCCCCAAAAGCACACCTAAGCCACCATGACAGAGGAGGAACTGCATACCATGTGCGAGCCCAGATTAGGTAAGTTTGTGATGAAAATGTAGGATTTAACTCTACTCTGGTGCAACCTCAAGCAGGCATTTCCAGTGATAAGAGGCTTGCGGATGCCCGGAGGCAGATGAGAGCCTGCTGCACCTACTGCGATCATTTGATTTCTTGCTTGCCTGGGCTCTGGGAGTCTGCAGGCATTTCATCAGTAATAGTAAACCTGCTGAATTCATTAAGAATGGGAAGTGAGTTCTCCTCATGTATCAATGAAATTAAATGTAGAAAAGAGTGTTTAAAAAGTGATAATAGATTTAAACAGTCCCATAATTTGGTAGGAGGCACAGAGCACGATACTATCACACAGCAAGATCACTGACTTTTGTTGTATGTTCAGATCATTCCTGTGCTTAGTGCAATTGCGTTTTCTTCATGCTTCATTTGCTTTAAAGAACTGTATGTTTGTGGATGTGAATATTAATTGTTGTCCTGAAATTTCATGGAGCAGATGTTCTTGATCACAGTGCACTATAGACTCCTTCTCTGTAAGTGTCCTTCCTTATTTCTTGACTGTTGTGCTTCTAACATGCTTCACAGCACTCACAGGTTTCCTTTAGAAATCAGCTTAAAACAAAAGATAGGTGGGTATATTTTTCTTGCAAACTCAGTTTTGGTTTTTTTTCCCCCATGCCTGGCTAAAACCCTTAGCTAGCCTGTTTCTGCACATTATGTATTCTTCATTATTCCTCTCTGCTTAACTATCTCTTGATTGAAAAAGCAGCTGCTCCAACTGAACACCCTGTACAACCTCTCTGCCTTCTCCAGGAAGGACTGACATCATTCATAAAGCCCCAGTTAAGCTCATAACCGAGCCAATGAAGCAGATAAATAAGGTTCCAGCCTTAACTTCCAGTGGTTTTTTGAATATTTTTAGAGCCTGAGTAGAAATCTCTCTACTGGATGGAGTCAACACAGCAGAATAGCTGCAATATCAGGAATAAATACTGAAAACTTCTGATGTTTTCACCAGTTTGCCAGGCACAGGAAGTTTCCTTTTGAACAAGTGCTCAGAATGTCCCTGTCCTCATAGAACTGGGCCCATGTCAGTTTAGGCTTGTTTTGGGATCCCAAAGTAGTGTTTTCTGAGAGGCACAGCCTCGCTGCTGCCTCGCTGGCAGTGCCAGCCAGTGCTGTGACTTTGGGCACTTTATTTGTTCCCCATTGCCCAAAGGAACAGGGCAGCCCTGTGGCTGCAGGCCTGGGGCTGGTGTCACGCCCTGGCAAAGAGGAAACTGAGCGGGCTTTCTACTCATAATCACTTGTCCCTTTTTTTAAAAACTAGAGCCTTGCCTCTTGGGTTAAAATGACTGTTTGTGATTTGTCTCTTTGGATCGATGTATCCTGCCCACTTCTCACTGCAGTGGAACAGCCTTGGCAGAGGGGATGGGGGGAGTGGATGGACCCATGGCAATAAAAATGAAGCTTGACAGGGGTGCATCCAGGCTGAGAAGTTGCTTCCCTCCTGCTGAGATGTGTAGATGTTTCAATGACTGTACAATGATCAGACAAACTTATTATTTCTGTAAAGCCTTTTGCAGAAAGCACACTAAAAATAGAGCTTGTGCTCAAGAATCTAATTACTTAAAGGCCGAATCTGTTAAGAGAAATAAGTAGTTTCCAGGTAAATACATGGCAGGAGAGAGATCTTGTGGCTTCATCTACGTTATGTGCTAATGAGGTGAGAGGAATGGAATTGCATAGGTATTAAATTTAGATGCATACAGAAAATGATAACAGCTTTTAGCTTGTCTGACTGGTGGAAATGTGGGCTTCAGTTTCTTTTAGTGTTTGTCTCAGGAAAAATTAAATGCTGGTGCCTTTCCCGTGCTGCTGCATCCTGGTGGGAATGGTGTGTTGCGTGCTTTTACCTGTGCACCAAAGAGAGGGCACTGTCTACCACATTCATAATTTATTATTTCCATGGCAACTAGCAACCAGTGTCACTCAGAATATTTCCCCAGTATAAACTTTGTGTTTCACCACCTGAATCAGACTAAGGGAAAGGAACTTGTCTGTCAGAGAAATATAGTTGGGTTCTTATTAGATTGTGATTGTATCATGTTGAAATCAGTCAAAGGTTTTTTCCAGTCTGTGCATGGATTACTAGGTTCAATTATTTTTTCTGACAGTGACATTTATACTGTAAAGGTCAGAAAAAAAAAAAAAAAAGAAGTAAAAAAAAGAAATCGATGCATTTTAAAGGATAAAAATCAATGGTAAAAGAACCCCACCAAACTGAAACTCAGGCTTTAAGAAGCAGATATTGCTATTAGTGCATTTGCTGAAAGGCACCTACCACTTTCTAAGGGCACAGGTTTTTTTCATTAGAATGAAAGGAATTTCTCTACTGAGGTTTATGGAGAGAAAATTCAGTTACATCGACTTTGGAAACAAACAGGTGGAACACGGTTGTGAATTTTAAACATGACTAGAAAATAAGCTGCCAGTATTAATAATGCTTTAGTTTGTGTGATTTGATTTATAATATATTTTTATATACTCACAATATATACATTCAGAATTGCAAATCGAGGAGGGTTTTTCTTTATGTACTATTTTTTTTCATGCAGAAATTCAGTGGAATTAATTAACTTGTTGCTGGAAAAATGCAAGATGACTGGATGGAAAGTTAGCTTTCTTGTAGAAAGCTCTCTGTCCTGGGACTTGGAAGAGACAGGTTAATGTGAATTACTCTCCCTTTGCCTTTTTCAGTGTAGGTAGGGCAGTGTCTGCTACATCCACTAACATGTTGAGGTAAAATCTGCTGGGCTATTTACATAGTGGCTAATACCTCCCAAATCCTGGTTTAGAGAAACCAGTATGAGGCATTAGAGGGAACTAATCTTTTGTCCCAGAAATAAGCTTATCTGAACAAATGAGACAGTCTTCATGCTGTTCCAGCTTCAGTTGTCCTGCCAGTGTCCCCTGCAGGTCTGCTGTAAAACATTGACATTACTGTCAATCAAATATCTTTCATCTATCCCAAACTGCCTTAAAAGTTGTCACAAATTTGCATGAAAGTCACCCCAAGAGAATTAGGAGCCTGGCATGCCAGCATTTTTGAGGTCAGTATTATTGTCAATATTAGTATTGTAGAATCCTTTATGCTGTAAAAGACCCTTTAGATCAGGCAGCCCAGCTGTGAGGGGACCTCTCTTCAATGTGCTGCCCTTTAGACCGCTCTGACTCTGCCACACAGGGTGGCTCCGCCTTCAGCCTGGCAGCAATTTATCCCCTATTATCTACAGATTCTCTGAGCTGACACATGGCTTGTCTTGTGGAATGAATATAGAGAATTATGTAGTTCTCATTCTGAAAACGATTTCAGAAGACAAAGTTTAGCTGATTAGATTATAAAAGTGACCCAGCTGAAAATAGTAAAACATGAATAATGCCAAATTCTTGGTGTATTTGAATTACTTTCAAGTGTCTGTTCAGACTATCAAAAAGCTTTATGGGGGGACTACTTCTTTTTTGTGTCTATAATTATTTTACTCTCTGACCAGCAGGAGTAAACCTCTGGACTCAGGGCTAGACATTTCTGCCCTCATGTTGTGCATATGTGCAGATGAAGAGCACTCACTTTCTGTCAGAAGTGAGTGCTACAGAGGTACCAGAAAGAAGTAAACAGAACAACAGTTGTTCTTTTAAAGTCAGATTTGATTTATTAACCAAGTAGTCATCAAAGTATACGAATGATAAATGACTGCTGGAGGGAAAACCCTTAATTTTTGGTTCCAAGAGGCTTTTTCAATGAAATGAAATGGTTAGCAAATAGTGATGCAGATAGTGATGGATTAGGTCCTGAATGTTCACACACTGGGGATTCAGAAGGTGTGCATAGCTTAAGGACAATCTGGCACTTTGGTTTTTTTGTTAATGGGGTTATCAGCCAGTCTAGAATGAGCTCCTTTCCTCTTCTTCACTGAACAAGAACATTTTCTTTCTTTAGAAAGAAGTTGTTCATTAGGTCTGCATCATATAGGGAAGAAAATGAGAGGAGAGATGCATCAGTAGATGTGGAAACCATTTTATTATGTGGTAGTTACTGTACTTGGACTTGTTTTCCAACTTTTCTTCTTCCCCTTCCAGTACTTTTTCTGCTGTTAAAGAGCAAGGAATCATAGAATGGCAACTTTGCTGCACATCCCTCTGTCATAGGAGAGCTTTTTCTGCTTCAGAATCTGATGAAATCCTGTATGATTGACCATTTGACAAACTGGACTTTCCCAGTGAGGCAGCAATCGGGGATTCACTCTTTGTAACTTACAAATTTTGCATGAAGTTGGTTCGTTTTGAGACCAAAACAAGTAAATTCATACATTCCAAATAATTTATTTCCTAAGTATGGAAAAATATTGTTATTCTGAAAGTAATTGGAGAGCACTAATTATCCCTTACTTTACATTAATAATGACAGTATGTTTTTTCCATCACCATCTTAATTTGGATTTCCATAGACCCTTAAATTAGAGAGTGCTTTGAGTGCATAATTAATACCACTGTTTTAACAAGCTGTGACATGTAGACTGGAGTTTTGTTATTTATGGCTTTGTGAACTGAGGTTCTGTTGAAGTGGTTTTGTATAACCTGTGAAAATATGGAGATAGTAACTCTGTAATTAAAAATAGCTGGTTTTAGATGTCTGGGGTGTCTACACTGGCCACCTACACAATCTTCTGTCAGGCCACGACAAAACAGGCAGGAGTCATTTGCAGACCCTGTGTTTTATCTCAAATGTCATGAGACACCTATTTGCAGATGTTTGAATTGGTCCTAAAAGGTCTGACAATCAAAAGCTTCATTTAAAGATGGGAAACAGATAGGGATAGTTAATTAGTCTTTATTTTATTGTTGGCTTTTTTTTGTTTGGTTGTTTTTGATTTTTCTTTTATGTGGAAATTAATTTTAGAGACTACAGAATATACTGAATATACTGAATATACTGAATGACATCCACAAGTAAAAATTCCAAGTAATAATACCGTTTGGTTCTTAGATGAGATATGACTGCATGATTTCTTTCTTCTTTGAGGTGCTATGGATTTTTCCATAACATTTAAATGAATGTCCAAGTATCTTCAGAACATGGTTTGAATTTTGGACTCTGAGCAACTCCACGTTGTTTTGTCACTACTCCTGATAAAGAAGATACAAACTGAGTTTTTCTGTGCCTCTTCTGGTGATGGCTGTGCAAGTGGAAATGTGGCAATCCTAAATAAAAAATCCTGACGTTGTGTGCAATAGAACTACTCTGATCACCTTGGGCAGCACAATGTGGTGCTGACCTCTCTCCACAGAACTTTTTTGTGGCTCTCTACACCCTTGGTAGGTAGGGAAGGGCATGGAGTTCGTATAGGTCCAGCCACTGCACTGGGGCATGTAGAGCAGTTGAAGTGAAAGCAAATTCATCCAGTTCTCAAAATAATTTCCACTGGAAATTTAATTGCATGGATCATAGAGAGAAACAGCAAAATATAAGAGCATTCTTTCAAACAACAAGGAATAAATGTCAAATATTTCAAGCTGTAGAATGTTAAATAGCAAGTGGTTTGTTATAGCCATTCAAGTTAGAAAATGGCAAACGTGTCAGACATAACGTAAGCTTTTTTCTTTCCTTCTTTTGTCTTTCTCTCTTCTGCGGGGGAATGCTACATCCTTGCACTGATGTGTGTTCTGCTCAGAACACACAGTGCACAGGAATGCTGGCTGCCTCACTACCTTGTTCAGTCTCAGGGAAAGAAATGCAAAGAAAACATCTTTCCAAATCTGCTTGCTTGTTTTGCCAAAAAGGAAAGATATGTTTGGAAATAACAGTTCAAACTAGGTAGGAATACAAAAGAGGGCATTGGCATTTGAAACTTCTCCAACTTAATAATACTGCTGCAGAGTCATTTTATAGATCACTTGCACACCACAACCCATTTAAATCAAAGTGTTGTCCAGCTACTAGAAACAAAGGAATTAATCTTGATCATCAGCCATTGTGCATTCACTGGTGTGATTTTGATGGAGGCTGAATAAATATCTTGTAAAAATCTGGAAGGGAATATAAGCCAGGGTAAATGCTTAGCCTCAGGCAAGGATACTTTATTGGAAGATTTTTATAATACAGTCCAATAACATTTTATTTTTATTTGGCATTCTTATTGTAAACAACATTGTAAGGTATTAAGGAAAGAAGAGATAACCTACCCAAACACTGTTTTTCTCATAACCACGATAGAAGGAGAAACTGTGGAGGTAAGAATGTACACTGCTAGAGGCACACTGAAAAAACCCAAAAACAACCCAACAAGAAAACCCTCAACCCAACAATATATTTTTGATAATCTGATAAATTAAAAGGAGGGTGAGATGTACTCTATTGCTTTTGTTAAGAAATATATGGTTGGTATTATTCTGTATGTCTTTTAAGAGTGAGGGTAGACTATGTTAGAACTTTCTGTTGTCATCAATACATCAGTGACAATGTGGACGTGAATATAAATAATTGCATTGAAAAGTGACATGTGCTCGCTTACTTGGCAAAGTGAGGGACTGTTTTGCTCTTTTGGAGGTGTTCATTTTCTGAAGTGAAGAGATAGTGAAAGCGAAGGCCTTTGGAGATGTCTGTTTCCTGCAGGTGTCTGAGGAAGGCTTGGTGCTGCACTGCCCACAGTGAGGGTGTTTGAGTGCACTGTACATTTCCTACAGTGCAACTCAGTCTTCACTCTAAGCTCTTGTTCTTGACTGCTTGGCTTGGGGAAGAGACATAATCACACTCTCTTTTTTCCAGAGTTCTGGGGTGCTTTCAGGTAATTTGACAGTTTCTAGAGAAAGGAGTTGGTGTTAGGGTAAGTGAGATCTGTGTCTGTTCTCTGCCTTTGTGGCTGACTGGATCAGAGGAGAAGACACAAATTTCTCTTACAGGCCACCCACAGATGCTTCCGAAGTCAGGTATCATAGGAAGACAGTGCTTCTTGCCACACCCTGGTCATTAATAAAATACATTAAAAAAAATCTTATTGCACCTGTTAAACCAGATGTCCAATTTTGTCCCCTCTAAAGAACAGAGCAGTGGGTATTCCTGTAGCTTTTGAGTCTGACCACAGTTTGCATGGCTCCATCACAGTTGCATCACTAGGAACTTCTGTGACTGAAAAACTGGAATTCTGAGTTACAGGGTAGGGGTGTGGAAAGTGAAAGTCCTACCTCAATGAGCCACCACCACCTGTTCCCTTCAGAACACTGCAAGTATTTGCTGTAGTAACTAAACAGGTAAAGTGTGCTGTGTAACAAGGTTGGTTTGTTACAATTTCATTTAGTTTTATGTACATACTTTTATACTCACTAAAGAGGCCTTCACTCTGTCAGTCCTGTCTCAGTGCTTGCTGTTTCCTCAGCAGTGTGAAGGCTGGTGCAGGCAGCTGTCTAGCTCTGACATCTGTCTTGTTTGCCTGTAAGGCACCGTGCACACCTGGGGTATGAGCTGCGTAATAAATAATGGTAATAACTGTGATTAGAAGCAGTTGTCACGAAATCATAAACCCACTGAATACAGCACAAATTTCCATTTAGGCATTTGCATATACATGTGCAGAAATGTGCGTGAGCAAACACAAGCAATCTGGATGATGTATAATTGGTATGGTGTGGAGAGAAACACATTGGCTTGAATAAAGTAAACCAAAATTTATGACCAGTATTGTTTGTTTAAGCTTTCTAAACACATTTCACAAAATTTGATGGGTGTGTGTTTTTCAAATGTGCTAAATATTTATATATTGCTTTCCTAAATACTGAAACATGGAATCAGACAGACTGTGTAGAGATGTAATTTGATGCAAAATGTATGCATCCACCAAGGAAGGTGTCGTTTCATTTTCTGAGGTAGTTCCAAACATAGAAGGTGATTTTATTTGGTTTTGTTTGCCTTTCTGCTTGTTTTGCTGTGGGTTTAGCCCTCAGAGGTGAACTGAAATTCTCACCACTGGTTTGACTTTAAAGCAATTAAACTTAAAAAAATCAGTAACATGTAGGGATCTACTCCATGAGGCAGTGCTGTGTAAGAAATGCAATAAAGTCTTATTATATTTTGGTGGTGTCTGAGAAGTTAAGACTCTTTCAATTTACTTTCAGCTCTGTTTGGTTTTAATATTAAAAACACCTGAGGGTCTGTAAATACATACAGTTGCCTTTGAGTTTTTCCTGCTGCTGATTTCTAAGTGTTTTTTTATTTTTTTCTTCGTTTTCCCGTTTTCTTTGGGGTCACCTACATTCAACTTATTGATAAAGAGTGGTTTACTACCCTATGAAAATCTTGGGTTAAGCATTTATGTATCTTTGATTCATCCAAATAGCATTCAGGAATCGTCTGATAATTAGTCCAGTTTGTAACAGCTCATGAAGATTTTTATAGCAGTTTTTATTACTGAGGGGGATTGCTGGCTCTGCTAACTCTGACTACTTTAAACAACTGGTGTGAATTAGAAAATTCCATATTCTTCAAATGCCCATGTATCTGGTCTTTATAATTCTGTAATTTTAGAAATAAGATACAAACTCCCTGATGTATAAATGCTTTTAAATTTTCATTTGGAGCGCTGAACATTCTATTATGAACTGGATAGCTTCTTGTCCTTACAAGGCAATGGTAAACACTAATATTTGAAGTATGTGACACAGGTTTAATCATCCATGTGAGTTTTGCTTTCAGTAAAAAGCTCATAGTAGAAATTAACCTGGAACTAAATATATGTTGGACCCTTAACTGAGCTGAATAAATGAACTTTGTACAAAATGATCCTTGTGGATCAAAACTGAGGCATGGAGAACAGGACAGCAGCAGCTTGTGGTAGAGTATTTTATGCTGTATTTATTCAGGAAGTAAGTGGAATTAATCTTTTAATGCTGTCGTTTGGTTTTTCCTGCCTGAGATTTGAGGAGCACTGATAGAAGTCATGACTTTTGAAACAGTCACTTGAAACTCAGTAGTTTCCTTTAATCTTGAGCTGCAGCCTGGCACAATGCAACAGTTGCACTTTGACACCTTGGGTTAATGTGAAACTTAAGATCAAGATTGGGACCAAGTGGGTTGAAGCATTAAAATAGGTTGGAATGTGTAAAAAAAAAAAAAAAAAAATCTCTTGCTCTTTTCCAAAGTTTTGTGCTGCTGTAATGAGTGGCTGCTGTTATAAATTCCTCACCTGAAGCTGTAGATGTCACTTAGTGGCATCATTGGTTAGGGCTAAAATAATGACTGTGTCAAAATCCAGGAGTGCAACTACAGGGGAGGGAATCAGCAGCAGCAGATTGCAGCTTGCCTCTTAAATCAGATACAATTGTTTTGCAAATATCTTTTGAAATATTAATAATTTAAGAGCCAAACTGTAGTTAAATGCTTGGGGAATGCTAGAACCCTTAAATATCCTTTTAGGTGAAATTGTTATTTATGTTTTGCTTGAACTGTCAGTAGTCTCTTATATATATGTTCTGGTTTGTATCCAACCTGCCAAGCAGAAGAGGCATTCTGATAAACTCAGTGAGGCTTTGGTCTTTTGAGCTGGAGGAGGATGCTGTGTAATGAAATGGATGGATTTTGTCTTTGGAAGGGAGAGTTTTGGCTGCTGCATGCTGCGGTTTTCAGTGTGGACAGGGTAGACAGTCAAATGCCATTTCCTGTTAGACATCTGGTCAATCATGGCCTGCCCAGCCTCTGAGCTGGATAGCTGCTCCTGCTAACAGAGGAGCATTTCGTGCAGTGCAAAAAGGACTTTTCAATTTTTGTTTTAATCCAGATGCACACTGAAACACACTTTGTCTGCTCTGGAAGGTGGGTGCCTTATAGACAACGTAATTTGAATGCAGCTGTGAAGATGTTTTACAAAAGACAGCATAGACTCTCAGTCTTGTCAAAACAGAGGAACTTCTCTGATTGCCTCGAGTGTATTGTTATTCTTCTTATGGGGGCCCGCATGCTCACTCCAAAGGAGAATTGGCACATGTGCATGAAAACAGACCAGGGCAGAGCTTAGAAAGCCATGTCTGTCATTTCTAGCTGTCAAATGGTCTGTGCTTGTCTTCTCTTCTGCTTGAAGTCAGCATTATTCTTGCATCTGCCCTGCCCAAAATCTGAAAGCTATCAGAGAATCATTGGAATATGATCTATCATACTAACACAACCTTTTTTCTTTCCTTGAGAAGCAGACTCGCCTTACATAGAGATAATTGTACCAATTTTAGTTCTATATTTTGGCTTGAGTCTCAGTGGACTGTGGGACAGAGGTGGTTTGGGACCTGAATGAGAGTGAAAATACAGATGGAGTATGAACAGGAGGCAAGGTGGCAGACCAGGAAGCCCTGGAAGGACAGGGATCATTGTAAGGATGGGATTCAGTAAGGAGAGAGGGGGCTATGCTAGAGGGGGCTGGAGAAGGCTCCAGAAACTGAAATCCACAAGGTGAAATGATGTTTGTCTCCATTGTTCAGTCTTTATGCTAAGGAAAAACTTAGCCCATATTTTTGTAGCCAACCCCCCTGCCCCAAGACAGGAAGATATGAGCACGTATGACACAACTGCAAAATTGCAAGTATGTTTTTTGGTGCTTTGGTGCCTCTATTCTTTGACTCCCTCTGAGAAGTTGTTATCCTCATGGTTCTCTATTGATATTTTTGTCTGTCCCAGTTTTTTTAGAAGTTGACCCCTAAGTCTCAGATCTAAACTTTTCTATGTGGAAGGTTTACTGCAAGACACTTCTTCCCTTTGGCACCTTCCCAGCCTGGGAAGATCTGTCACAAGTCCCTCTAGGACAGAGAGAACTAGAAAATACAGTTGGGAGTTTGTTTTCCCCTTTCCCAGCGCATTTTCCTATGTTTTTTTCTGTAAGTTCTTTGTGCCACAACACCCATTGGATGCTATTGAAGTTAGTACTTAACCACAGGAATAATTAGTTTGGATACTGGAGACCACAGTATACTGCATTTAAGCAAGCTAGGAAACTGGAAAGGTTGCTTTGTATCTGGAGACAAGCTCCTTAAATCAAGTTTATTTCCAACAGCCAATATTATGCAAATATCCTCTGGTTTTTGGGTGGTTTTTTTTTTGTGTGTGTTTTATTTGTGGTTTTTTTTTTTATTTTCTTATCTTTGTTTTTTTAAATTCACAGCTCCTCTCTTACCTGCAGTGAGTGGGTCCTCAGCTACAAAGTTGCAGTCTGCACTTTTGTGTGTGCATTCTCTACTATTGCATTTGGAAGAGAATGAGCTGGAAGCAAGTGTTAGGCAGACTTTAGAAGCAGAGGTCAGACTGACCTTTCCTTGTGTCTGAACTATCCTTGGTCCAATGTACTGTTAGAGCAGTAATTGAATGGATCTCACAGTGAATAATAGGAAATGAATCATGCTTTTAAATTTTTTTTAAACTCTCCACCAGCCTGAAAAGAAATGAATCTGGCAGAAGTTGCACGTATTGCCTTTTTCCCTTTCTCCTGAGTTCCTGCCCTCCATGATTACCATGACAGGGCATAAAATATGAAAGACGAAGGAATCCTTCTGAGCTCCTGTTGTGCATGCTGCACGTTGGGAGCCTGGCAGTCCCACAAGGGGAAGTGGAGTGCATCTAGAGGGGAGTGGGTGTGAACAAACCCCCAGGGGACTGCACAGCTCTGCTTCCCTGCTCTTGAAATGGTATTGTCCTGTCTGAGGCACTGCATAGTTCAGAAATGCAGAGAAAAACAGGCCTTTTACTGTTAAGTCTGACCTCATTTTGGGGAAAAAGACAGGGAGAAAAAGGAGATTGATTTAGTCCCTGTGTATCTGCCATATGCTGAAGGAGCATTAGTCTGCACCTGTGAGGTGGCAGAGGTTGAAGGATGTGACCCCTGAGTTGGTGGAGTGATGGGGGGGAAGGGATGGAGACTGTAAAACAATTTGTTTAGGAAGCCCATGCAACATGTTGCGCTGAGGGGTTAATCTAATTTTATCTGTGTTACTTGTTTACTGAATCATGTGGTGTGGTCCTATTTATCTTCAGGATAATGTACTACAGAGGGTGTTTTTCTAGCACTACTGAAAAGTGGTTACATGCTCAGGGGCTGTTTCACTGCCAGCAGTAAGAGCTGATGTGGTCAGTCAGGTGATATTAGCCTCACATTTTTAAACCTCTGTCTTCATTTTTAAATGTACAAATCAGTGGAAACCGTAGAGCTAAGTGCTTGAGAGCTAGTGTTGAAATCTTCAGGATTATATGTTTAAGCCAGCAAAAAGAATTTTCTTCATGAATGCTGGACCAGCATGCTTGAAATAAGCAAACAGGAAGGAATCATCAAATAGATGATTGGGATGTGCTGGGTACCATGGTGACAAGGACGGCATAAATGTTTCAGTTGAAATCATTAGCTAGTTGCAGAATTCCTGGAGTGTGCAAGGCTTTTCCAAATAAATAAAACTTCCAAGGAAAGAAATCGTTTAAAAAGCAACTGTTAAGGGGCCTTATTAAAAAGGCTTCAGTCAGTGGGGAGCTCTGTATATGAATTCATAGATTTGTCCTTAAATAATGTAATGTATGAATGGAACATGGAGCAGGGTGTCTCAGCAGCAACCTTCTGAGGCTGGGATTGCTGATAGATTCATATCTGGTCCTGAAGGAAGGGGGGTTGGAACTCGGAGAGGTTGAGGTTGTGATGGTCTGTGGCTGCCTACAGAGTAAGCCAAGAAACAGAGCAGCTCAGTGATGCTGCTGCTGCTGCTGGGGGAAATATTTCCTTCCAGGAGTTTGTCAATGCAGAGCTATTTTCAGGTACATTCCACTAGAAACTGCAAACTGAGCCAAAGTCAGTAAGGTAATAAGCAGATAATAGGTCTTTCAAGTGGTCCAGTCGATCCTTTATTTTTCCTGTTCCATCTAAAATAGAAAAAACAGTGAAAGAATCATGGTATCTGATTGAGGGGAGATTAAAGGCCTTGAGAGTTTTTCTCCTTAGCAGGGAGATGACTTCTTGATTTTTTACAGTGTGGTTTTCAAAATGAGGACTTTCTTGCTCATATTGCTATGTTATTTTTCAAAGTGGGTGCGTATAACTTTTGAAAAGCTAGGGTCTCACAAAATCCCTTCATTTGGTGCATTTAATGCAACTTTGATTAGTCAAATAAGCTTTGTGCAGCCTTTCTACAAACTCCTCTGAGTTGTGGAATTGGATACTCTCCTAGGTACATCTTTGCTGCGTTTCCACCTTGCTGAGTGTGGGTCTAAACACTGTGGTGCAAAACTGTTGTGAGCTTTGCACTGCAAGAATGGCAAAAGCTACAGGGTGTGCACTGAGCCATATCCCAGACAGTTCAGGTGCCTTTCTATTCAGTGCTACTGGTGGCCATGAAGTGGTACCCACTGATAAGAGCCAAAATCTCATTCATTCTGCATTAGGGGTGACAGTAGCTTTTGTTCGTCTTAAATCGCTGTTGAGTTCCCAGACATTAAATAACTGGTATCAGACTTCCTTTTGAACTTCTTAAAGTAACACAAAAGCCTGTGTGTGTATAGATGTGTATAAATGAAATACATGGGAGTGTATTAATTTCCTTGTTTTGTGTGCATCTGTAATCAATGATGATATTGCTCAGAGATTTCTGGCTTTTCTGTAAGCAAGGCTCATGTCAGGAAAGCTGTAGTCTGAGAGAATAAAATTCTAGTTTTAGAAATTTCTAATTTTAGAAGTTCCTGAAAGTGCAGCAAAAGGTACAGGTGGGTATATATATCAGGATCTTGCACACTGGCAGACAAAATTGATTGTTTTGGTGTAGCACATTCAGGATAACACTGCAAAAGAGTAGAGCGGAAAATGGAGAGGGAGCAGCGTGAGGAAGGACACTGCTCCAAGCTTGAACTAATAGACTATCACTTGTGCAGCTGAAAGTTTTCCTCACAGGGGTGATACAGTCTAGCTGGAAAATAACCAGCATTTGTGTGGACTGGAAAAAGTGCAGTGGCTGTTAGAAAAGCTCAAAAGAGTACATATTCGACATCAAAAGTAAGAGAATAAATCACAGTGTTGACAGGGGACAGTAAAAATATTGCAGAGTTTGGAGCAGCTCCTTTTTGGCTGACCCAATGTACAGACATTAGTCTCCAGGGAAGAGAATGGAGAAACTGCTTCTGCAGTTCAGCCAGAGAGAAGGGGATGAAAGAAATACCACATGGGAGGGATACTGGAAGATGGGATGGCATTTGAGCAGGTCAGAAATGTTAAGGCTTGTCTGCAGAAAAATGTCTTATTAGAACATGCCAATTTGCTTAAATTTATGATCATGTATCATTTTGGATAGCAAATTCTCTTACACTCTTATTCTAGTCAAAATGACAAGCAGAATTTTCCAAGACAACCCTTCCGAAGATGATGGGAGTTTCATGCTCAGGTTGTTGTTTAGTTGGATTCCCTAAACTTCGATTAATATTAATGCTTATTGTGTGCAGCAATTGGAGACAGAGTTGAAATGGCATTTAGCCCTCTTATTATGTTTGGACAGTGTATTTTGTTTGTTCTCAAATGTCTCATTTTGAATTAGAAAAGGAAGAGGTAAGATGACCTTTATGCAGACAGAGGGTTTTCAGTTTCTTCCTACTTTAAAATATAGTGGTACTCCTCACTGGTATTTATACTTGGAATTTGAAGAAAGAAAATGTAGAACAACTGGGTTGGCATCATAATTATCACTGATCTATAGTTTATGATGGAAAGCAGCAAAGCTGAATTTGGAATTTTAAAACTCTGTTAAGGACTTTGATACCTTACTCTGGTGAGCTACTGCCAAATAAATATGCAATGGAATTTTTTTTTTTTTCTAGATTACAAGATTTGAAGTGAAATAATCATATTTCACTCTGAACTGAATGTTAGTGCTACTTCTGAAGGGAAAGAATAATTTTCAATGCTTTCTTGGATATTCATTTCCTTTAAACTGGAAATTGCTTTAATTAAAATGAGAACTCTTGACATTGAATTTAATTGAATTTGTCTTCTGTTTCCCACCATAACTTTGTTTAATAGATATCTACAGTTTACTGGAGAAAAGCCATTCTAATTCCTCACAGGAAATGATAGAGATTCCTCTGTTAAAAGTTCAGCCTCTGTGGTGAATGGAGGTTAGACTAGGAAACCGTGCTTCGTGATTTGCCTCTCACAATTTATTGCATGGAAGTTGAAGACTTCAAATAGATTGTCTGAACTATATGAGCACACCCTGAAGAAGATTTATTCCAATTATTGAATTTAGATTTACTTTTTGAAAGTGCAAGTATAACATCATCCATCCTGTAAAGTCTTTGCATCAGGTATTTGTCTAAAGCACCTTGTCTATGATGGTTCTTCAACACAGCAACTAAGACTGTCAAAATGCTTTCTAGTAGCAAGATGCATGGTTGTAGACATAAAAATGATGGTTAAAAAGTCTCTGCAATATCTTGGCAGATTATCTAATGTGATGTTACTTGTTGAAATTTTTGGACGTACATAGTGAGATTTTCTTTAGCTGTAGGCTTACATTAGACTTAAATTGTATTATAGGCCTAACTGAGTCCGATTTTTTTAAAATTGAATTCTTGTTTGTAAGTATGAGTAGCCTGAAGTGGACCTCTCTCAAGCTGAAAAATGGGCAAATAACTTGGTTCCTGTATAAAATCCATTCCCAGAGCCTTTGCTTTCTGAGGCTCCTGCAAAGCAGACACCAATTATATTCCAGTAATTGGTCATTTTTTTCTACCTGAATAACTATTTCACAGCTAGAACTTCTTCCAAGGTCATTTGCTTCCTCTGATGGAGCGGTGTATAGCATCTCATTTGAGTGAGCTTTTAATTCCCAGTGTCTGAACAATCACGCTCTCCCATACACCTTAGGCCATGCAGCTTTGCTTCAGCTGCATCTCTCTTTTTTGCTTTTCTGTCTTTTTCAGTTTGCTTTAATTAGTTGTTGTGTAAGGTTGTATTAGTCCTGTGCCTTCTCTCTCGACTTTTTGTTTGCTGTTTACTAACATCCCCTTCATCATGAATAATCTGAAATGCATGTACTGGACATGGCAGCACCGTTTGCTTTCAAAAGATTGATTGTAACCCTTGAATCATAGCTTTGATTTATTGTGGGTCTGGGCAGTGACTGTGGGTGATGGATCATGATGGTCATGGTATTTCAGAAGTAAAGTTCAAATTATATTTTAAAAGAATTTTCCCCTCCTTTGAAGCATCACATTTGTAATCTTCCCATAGAGTTTATGGCAGCAGATGATTATAGTGATTGATTCTTCCAGGATCCTATTAGGCCAGCTTTATTTTGCCAATATAGCTTTTTAATTAGTGGGGTTTTTTTATATTTTCAGCAAGAATTGACTTTTTAATACAATCACTGGTAATATTTCTAATAAGTCTCTCTAAAGACTAAGTTCCTTCATTCTGGCAGTAAACAATGTAAGGAAATAGATTTTGTCATGGTGTGTAAATAGTTTTAATCTATCAGTCTGTGGATATTAAAGATTTTTATATTCCTTAATTTTTCCTTAATAACTGAAACCTAGCTACTATTTAATTTTAAGATTTAGTTGATGGTGCTGTTTTGATTGTCTCTTAGTACTGTGGGGTTGAAAATCCATTCCTTGGGTTAAATTCTGGGGCTGTTCTGAGGGAGTGGAACAGCAGGAAATGTTGCCAAAAGTGAAATGCAGTATATGACTTATATAGAACTCTGGCTGGGATGGAGTCAGCTTTCTTCAGTCCATGCACTGCTTTACAGTAGCTTATGGCAGCACTTGCTGATGTTCCAGGGCAGATCTGAAATAGGGAAATTGGGGTAAGAAAAAAATACTTCTTTCACTTAATTAAAAAATATCTCTGAGTGCAGCACAGCACATTGCTCTGGTCCAGGAATAGCTGCTGAAATATTTTTGAAAATGCATTGTAGTACAAAAGGAGAAGCCATATTCAGCTTTTAACTGGGCTATGCAGAGGTACAGTTGGTGGACAAGGAATAGAGGACAAAACAGATGATTTGTGAATGCCTTTCCTCTAATGTGGTTGGCTTCGAATGGAATCATTAAGGTTGAAAAAGACCTCTAAGATCATCAAGTCCAGCCATTAACCAAACACTGCCAGGTCCACAGATGCTTGGATGTTAATGAAGATAAAATGCAAGGGATATCTGAGCCTTTGGATGTGTTTCTTAATTATCTATTTAAATTAAGTGAATATTGCTGCTGTTAATGTAGAATCTGGATAATTTACTCACTTTAAAGCATTTTGTCCTTGCAATAACAATTTAAAATCATGCTCTAAATGACTTAAATGGAGAATGGAGGCAGAGACATCCAGAATTAAATTTTAGGGGTTTGTTTTTGAATAGTGTTAAAAGCATCCTGCAGCTTAACAGCTTTATTGGGGAATAGGTTGGAAAGTTCTGAAATTGTCACAAATGTCACCTCTTTACAGCATCTAAGTATGTCAAAGAATATGATCCTGTGAGACTTGCCAGAAGCCAGAGATGAATAGCTTAAGTGTAGGAAGCCTTTAAGATCTCCAGTGGTTTACTTCTAATGCAATTCTAAAGACTAAATAATTTTACTCTAATTTTTTCTTTCCTTACTTTTTGTTTGGATATGTAATTCCTCCAAGAATGAATCTTGTCTCATGAAGTGCTGACAGGACCTATCACTGGGTAGATGACACAAGACAAGTTAGTCTGCCACAAAGAAGTAAATTCATGATAACTTGAGAATGAAAAAAAACCCATTAAGAGCATTGGCAAGTTATTTATTCGAATGTGTATTGGATATTATGTGGGTTTTTTTTTATTTCAAGATAAAGCTAAATGCTAGAATATTGAAAATATTTACTTTTCTCCCAGTAGTAGTTGGGAATTACATATCTAAAGTCGCAGTTATAGATGTTACTTTGTATCATTTAAGCATTTTTAAGAGTAAAAATGGAGTCTGGAAGTGTTCCCTCTTGTTTTCTCTCTCATTCCCTTCAGGATATTTTTTAAAAATTAATAATCACGTGTAATAAACATACAGAATTTAGCTTTGTAATGTTACGGTTATTAAAACTGATTGACTAATTGCTGTCAGTGATATAAATCACATTTTAATCACAAGTTAAACTTTTGCATTTCCAGGCGTGTTGTTACTGGTGGTCTGAATACTCAGCTCTCTCTAAATGTGCCTTATCTGTATGTGATGAAAAGACTGAGTGTTCTTATCACTGAAGTCATGGGTCTGTTCACTTGACAGCATTTTCAAAGTTTTTGCCTACATCTTTTTTATTTCTTTCACCACAGCCCAAGCATTTGGTTAAGGTTAATATCAGAACATGACTATTTATATGCATGATAATACAGTTTCTTAGATGAGTAATAGAACTGTTTGTATTCATCTCATGTATCAGATTTAATAAGCATTATCATGATCAAAGTCTGCTAGTACCAAAAAGTTCCTTGCCATTGCTTTTCTAATATTATTGCCTTTGCAAAATAGTTGGATGATGCTTTCTGGGATGGCCACCTGCAGGGAAGGGCATGTCAGCCTGACGAGCACAGGCTGATGAACACAGTTAGCTACAGATTATTCAGAGTCAGCACAGCAGGGAGCCGTGAAAAAACCCCCATGTGCTCCTGTATGGAGAGCTGGCATTTTCTCTCTGTGAGCTGGACTGGCTTTGCCTGCTTCTTTCTCCATCTGGAAACGTCAGACCAAGCTGTCTTTTCTGATCTTAGGCCTCTGTCAGGCAAACGGAGAGGAAGCAGAGGGGGACATTGAGCTAAGAACTTGTGCACACTGAGCCTCAGAGTCCATGTGAAAGGGAGGATACCATGCCACCCAAAGTGATGGGGAATTTGGAGGTCTGCTATGGAGTCTTACCTTCCTAATTCTGCAGCAGTATATAAAAATAAAGTACTGCTAAACATGGAAAAACACCTCTTCTGAATGTATTTGTTCTTGTGGGGAATAATCCTGGCCTGATCATTATGAGCTATTAACCCCTTGCACGAGTTTGGTGCTGCTGAAGTGGAACACTAGACCCTCAGGAACTGATTGTGTTCCAAATTACAGCCAGGTCCCATCCTACAAGGTGGTGGTTCTCCAGTCTGGGGGATGCCTTTGCAGAATAAACCCCTCTGCTTCCTCTCCTTCCCTGCTGTCACAGCCCTCTTTCCTTCTCCTCCACCCTGCCATCCCCTGCTGCAGCAGCATTGGGAGGTGTGGGAAAAGCAAAGCTCATGTGCAGTTGACAGGAGGTGCAGAGACCTTCAGGGACACAGGATGGGATTCTGGCAGCACTGGTAATGAATGCTGCAGAGTCACCTGTAACAAGGGCACTTCTGGGGTAAGACGACCTGCAGGAGTGACACCTTGTGAATTAGGAGGGGCTTTAGGGGCTCTCCAGCTCCCTGCCTTGCCAAGTTCCCCATAGGTCAGTGGCCATCCTGGCTGACTTGCAGTGCTTGGAACAGCTCTGCCTGTTCCATGAACCCCTAGGGGGACCATGCTCTGTTTCAGAGACACTTTAAAGGGTGGAGCAGAGTCTTTTTTGGGAGGGAAGAAGAGGAAGCAGAGGGGTTTATTCTGCAAAGGCATCCCCCAGACTGGAGAACCACCACCTTGTAGGATGGGACTTGGCTGTAATTTGGAACACAATCAGCTCCCGAGGGTCCAATGTTCCACTTCAGCAGCACCAAACTCGTGCAAGGGGTTCATTAATGATTTCATGGGAGGGAATGACTGAAATGTGAGTGAGGAACAAGAGTCAGGGTGCTCTGGGATAGAGGTGAGTAGACAGGGGCAGTTGAATCCAAAGAACTGCACCAACAAAATGACATTAAAATTTGATAACTGTGGCTGTGAAGAAAATAAGCTCTAACTTTATTAAGTTGCCATTATATGTGCCTTATTATATGTGCCCATTGAAAACAACATTATAAAATTACTGCTTTCCATGTTATGTGATCGATAAAAATTGTATCAGATCCATTTAATAAAACTGTGGGATACGATAACTTTCATTTTAACATGGCTTTCAGCTACTTGCAGTAGAGCCTAAAAGAAACCAGGCAACTTTAAGAGGAGCTTGACCCTTATGTTTGTAACACTAATCAGATTATATGAAATCTATAATTAGAGCACTAATATGAGACATTCAAATTAGTTGAAGTGCAGGCTGTAACAAAAATAGACATCAGACATCTGATGAGCCTGAGACATCAGACATTTGAGTGTGTATGTAGACCTTTGGAAAGTCTATGACAAGGAGAAAGTAGTAGTATCTGTCTGAAAACAGAATTATATTCAACCTTGAGTTTTAAGTCTCCTTAGTATAACCTGTTCCTTTGACTCTCCAGTTGTATTATTTATGTAGAAAATAGAACAAACAGCTGCTTGTATCTAAAGGCTATATTTGCAGCTTATTTTAATCTTTCCATTGACAGTGTCACACTAAAATTGTAAATACAATTAGAAGTTGAAAAAAAAAAGTTCAAACCCTTGTCTTAAACAAAGTACCTTATGGAATATGAACTCTCATTTTGTTTTTATTATTATTTTTATGTGTATATATATATATATATACATATATATATACAGAATATATTATTTTATATATTATATAAAATTTATATATATATATACAATATATTGGATATAGATATAGATATAGATATAGATATAGATATAGATATAGATATAGATATAGATATAGATGTAGATATAGATATAGATATAGAGATATATACACAAAATCCTACTCAGTTGGCTGAAGGAAATTGTAAATCAAAATGGTTATTTATTACAGTGGGAGTAAGAGGTTGGATAAAAAAAGGAAGAATAAAAATTAAGATATAAAGCATCAAAGGCAGTGCCAGATAAATATAATCAAAAATAATTTGCAGGAGTGAATTATAAAATCAGAAAAAATAAAAAATTTTTGAAGAGTTCATGTTGATTATTCTTAACTCCTTTTTGGTTTGTGGGTGGTTTTGGATTTCGTTTGTTCATCTGTTTGTTTTCTTTCTTCAGAACCAGGTGAAAAATGTAAATGAAGTATCAGGCTTGAGGATATGCTTCACTTTGTGTTGGTTCTTTCCTTTCTGTTCTTTAGTAGTTGCTGGAAGAATTTGCCTCAATATTCCCATGGCACTCCTCAGTGTCCAGTTCTTTCATTTTCACAGTCAACCTTGCTATCTCTCTTCACATCTCTGTAGCCCATGGGACCATGCACTTCACTAAATCCACTGCAAATTTCACACGATTCATTTTCTTCTTTTCTAAGTAGATTTTTTTTACTCACTGTCTCTTCAAATTGTCATCAGCATACTGCAAAGTTCAAGAAGTCTCTTCTTTTTCCCTGGTATGTTTATCCTCAATTAACTAGTCTATATTCATTCTAATATTCTTCCTTTAGCTTCTGCACTTAAACTGTACCATGGCTGCTCAAGGGAAATGCTTTTATTGCTTGCTATTTATTGCTATAGCAATGGAATCCTATTACCCCCTTCTGCTTCTTGTGCTACAGAGATTTAAGCAGATTTTCATGGTTTTGGTCAAATTTATCCTTGTGAGGCTGGGAAAGAGTCCTTGGATATACACACACACACACACACAGACACACACATATTATATATAAAAATATATAAATATATAAATATATAAATATATAAATATATAAATATTGAAATATATCAATATATAAACAAACAAACATACATATATTGTGTGTCTATATTTACACACATATCTATACATGCATATTTATATATGTTCTATAAAAGTAAATCATCAATGTGGAATCAATAAATCAATCATCGATCACTTCATCTAGAGATGAATGGGGTCTCTGTAAGAGGAGAATAGGGGTTTATTTCATTCAATAAAGATCAATTGAAATGGTATGTTTCAATCATTGAAGTATAAATCAGAAAAATTATGATTTAAATTCAGAAAGCACAGGAAAATGTCTGTTTGTTTGGTTTTTTTTTTTTTTTTTTTGTTTTTAGTTTTATTTAAGACTTAGGGAGTAAAATAAAGCCTAAATCAGGGTACTATAATAATATAACCAGAAACTAATAAGCTGGTATTTTTAATATAAGATTCTTTCTACGTAAAAAAAGAGAGAAAAGAAAAAATGGTCCTGCTGTCCAAAGAATGCATTCAGTTACCTTCTAAATCTCAAGAGCTCAACTTCCAGCTCTCTCTTTTTCTGACGTTAAAGCACATTTTCCTGATCATTCATTCCACTCTTTTGAGCAAAAGAGGTCTGTTCATACAAACACTGAACACTTGTTTCCAGGGGGAAAAAAAAAGTGTCTTTTTCATGGGAACAGTAGCTAGTGCAATAAAGCCTCGGAGGTGGCTGGGGTGTGTGGTTTGAAGTACTGTCACTGGATAGGCACAGCGGTGTTTCTGGGGACATGTCAGAGGAAATGAAGTGTGAAACTGTATCTGCAACCTCTTGCTAGAAGGTTTTGAGATCAGGGTGTTTCCAGCAGCTTACATGGCTGTCTCATTCCCTGAAGTTTACAGCTATATTGTCTCTGCTGCTGTAGAAGTCAGTGAAGTGCCGTGTCAGGAAATGCATCCAAATATCTCACAGAATATTTGCAGCTGGAAGGGCCCCACAAACATCTTAGATGAATTTCCCATACAGGGATGTTTAGGGTGGGAAGGAAAATGTTGCAGATGAAATCTGTTCATGTACTCTGTGACCAAGAGCAACCTCTCGATGGTGAGAAAAATGATTATATGAGTGATGAAGAGATATGAAGAAATACCTGAACTGGAATGAACCTTATTTTTGCTCAAAGGAGGAAATTAGAAGGATAAAATGGCAAAGAAATCTAAGCAAATAAAACCCCATTCAGTGTTATTTTGCCTTCCAAAGATTTCCAGCTGGCATTTTTAAGTGATGTGGCCTATCAGAGATCTGGGCCACATTTTCCTGACAAGAAGTCTCGAACCCTGCTTCCTCCTGCCCCAAGTTTTTAATTGTATTAACCAAATACATTTCAGATGCAGAAGTGCTTGAACATATTCTGTAGGAGCAAAGCACTATGATTATTGTGATCCATAAACTCAAACCCTAAGACAGTTGAAAGAGGCCTGACCTATACTTGGTGCATAAATGATCTAGTAGAATCAGAACTGTTAGTTCTCATCTTCTCCTTTTATGATTAATTACGATATGTGGAAGTTATCTTAAAGCTATAAAGAGGCAGAGCTTGATGTGTTGTGTCCCCAGAATAAAATCCTGAGATTGATTCTGCCTAGAGTGAAGATCAGAATAAAAGGTAAAAATAAAAATGCTGTATGGTTCATCTAGAGTTCAAATAGACTTTCCATGTCTTTATAAAACATCACATAGTTGAATTGTTCCTGTGAACTCAGCAGATTTAGATTTTTTTACCCTCAGAAAATGGAATATGTGAAAGTGATGTGAATTTATTAGCAATACTTTTTTGTTTTCCTTTCACTGCATTGTAGCAATTGTAATCCTTTCTTAGGGAGGGGTTTCTGTTTTCCCCTTTCCAGCTTCTCCACAAGAATAGAAAAAAGAGAAGTCAGTAATTACATTAGTCTTGTCTTTACCTGACTGATGGATTTTGAGATGTCTGGCAGTAAAATATTATTCTATCCTTTTTGGCACAACATCTTGTCCTCTTCCAAGCCACTGATTTATTTAAAGTAACTGAAATTAGCGCAGTGTCTGCTCCTGTGAGCTATGTTCAGATGTGTGGATTTGCCAGCACCCTCCAAAGATAGCAGCACCTGCGTGTTGCTCAGCCAGAGATGTCCTTCACATCCTTTTCTAATGACATTTCCTCTGGTGACTTCTGGAGTTGCCTGACTCCTTTCCAGTAAATTAGAAGACATTAGCTAAGGAATTAAGTTAATTAGGGGGGGAAAAAGTAAGACCTCTTGAAATATTAACCTTAGGGTGTATTGGACTTCCTAAATGGCCTTCAGATTAATGGCTGTGATAAGTGGATAAAAGCTTGTCAGATTTTGGGGGAGCTGCTTCACCTCTGAGTCTTGCAATCAAATTTAAATTTACTGAGGCAGATAGATCTCTCAATTTGTTTACTCATAAATACACATAAAGGAGATGCTATAGGAAGCCCAATTTCATAAACATGCAAATAGACCTCCCCTGCTGCCACTGAAGTAGACTTGCTTTTGGATGTGAACAATTCAGGTATCTGTTTACCATTAACCCTTTTCTATAGCTGGGTATTTAATGAGGAGACACTGTTGTCCTAAGCCTGCAAATATTTCTCTTTGCTGTTGCTCTGTAGAAATAAAGTAAAAAGAAGAAAAAAAAAGTTTACGGTGCCTTCACAAAGGCCACATATTCCTTCATGAGCATAGGCTGTTGAACTATCAGGATTGTAACTTGGAGAGAAGAGTTGCACAGGAGCAGTGATTAAAAAGCTGAGAAGCTTCTTTTGCTTGTGTTTCTTATTGCTATTTTGGGAAAGAATGGCTTCATATCCAGAAAGATGTATGTCCTGCGTGTTTTAAGTGTTTGTCCTGATTATCATCATCAAAGGAGTAAATTGCAGCGCGTAGTAACTATGCACTATATTCACATGTTGAGAGATCTTGTATGTGGGAGGAGACTTGGCATTGAGTTTCCTCACACAGAGCAAAATACAGACTTAAATGGTTGTGGGACTAAGGCCTGCAATGTCTCATTTTTGTAAAGATGGTTTGTAAAAATGTGCTTATTCAGTTTACAATATGATGAGTGGAGAATTTTCTGACAGTAGTCCTGCTGCAATGTTCCATCTCACAGTGGCCAGCTGTCCTTTCAGTAATCTTTACTTGTTATGTTCCTAAAGCATGGAGCTAAGAGAGGGATGCTTGAGGAGGTTTTAGCTAATACAAAAAAATGAAGACAGTCTATGTTTTTATTCTTTAGCATGTTGGTTATGTGTTTTTTCCCACCCCTCTGGGTTCAGAATTCTGTTAGAGAATGGAGTACTTGTATTTGCCATTGTACTACAGTAGTTGTCATAATGCAAATGCATAATTGGCAGTTGTTTTTTTCTGTTTGTTAGTTATTGGCAGATTCCTACAACAGGGAGTAATTTGTGGTCATTATATGTGACATGAACTTAGTTTTTATTTTCAACTCCTTCTTTCTTCTGCCAAGAGATTTGTTATCTCAGTAGAGATCCGTCTGATCTTGCTTTTGGCAGAAAACTGAGGAAAAGAGGACTCTACAATTTTTTATCCCTTTGCAGTTTTCTGCAGAATTTTATGGAAACAATATTGCAAAAATGGTCTTTAAAAAAACCCCAGGAAATTAAAGAATATAAATACTTATAAATATAAATACTTATTAAAATATAAATTAAAATAAATACTTTATTTTATTAAAAAATAAAATACTTATTTTTTTCCTCATTTTCCAAATTCAATCTCTGTATAGAAATGTTCTTTGTGAGTCAAACAGCTATCCAAGGAAACCAAACTGCCAGTACTACCACAGTCATTGGATGGACATCATGTAAATAAAATAAAGATTGTCCAAAGAGTCCTTCTTCCCTGTTTCTGAGCTAAAAATACGCCCACCATTGTCCTTACCTTGCCAGCACGTGAGGAAATATTGGCCAGGTTCAGGATGGGCTTGGCAGGGCAGTGAGCTCCGAGCAGCTCGGGCTCCTGGTGAGCCGGTGTCCATCTGGTGCCTGTGGTGTGGGGACACAGAGCCTTGGTCATAACTGCGGCCAGGTGCCCACCCAGGCAGGGAGGGCTCCTGGGGACCAGGCTCCAGACAAGGACCAGGCTCAGTGTCCCCAAACCACCTTGTACTGAATGCTCTGGAAAGTGAGCATTGGAGTGAAACTGTGGCACCTGCCTGAGAGCAGTGCAGTACACAGTACAAAATAAACATCATTAAGGACTTGGTTATGAAAAATCTGAGACTGGTAGAGAAATAGTAACCTTAGAGAGAATGTTTCCTCAGTGAAGATTCCATCCCTGGAGGGTGCCAACAACATTAGAGCTGTCAGCTCTGAAGGCCTTTCCTGCTCTTTGTGTGCCCAGACACAACTTTTACTTGAACCTACAGAAATGAGAGAAAATTTCTCTAATTACAGAACTACAGAAAAATCTGAGTTGAAAAGGACCCACGAGGATCATTGAGTCCAATCCCTGGCCCTGCACAGTACCATCCCATCATGTGCCTGAGAGGATTGTCCAAATGCTCCTCGAGCTCTGTCAGGCTTGGGGCCATAACCACTGCCCTGGGAGCCTGTTCCACTGCCCAGCCACCTCTGATATCCAACCTCAACCTGCCCTGGCACAGCTTCAGGCCGTTCCCTCGGCTCCTGTCAGTGTCACCCCAGAGCACAGATCAGTGCCTGTCCCTCCTCTTCCCCTCAGGAGAAAGCTGTGCCTGCAGTGAGGTGTCCCCTCAGCCTCCTCTTCCTCAAGCTGAACTCCTCAAGTGCCCTCAGCTGCTCCTCACATGGCTTCCCCTCAGGGCCCTTCTCCATCCTCTGGCCTCCTTTGGACACTCTCTAATAGCTTTATATTTTGGTGCCTAGAACTGCGCACAATATTCAAAGTGAGGCCGTACAAATAAAGAGTTGAATTATTATTTGCTGACACGTAGTTAAGTAGACAAGAGCAACTAGCTCCTGTGGCATGTATTTATACTTTTTTATACTGTCCAGGTGTTTATAAAGTACATTGAGATCCTTAGATGAAAGGTGTTGTATGAGCACAAGCAATAATTACTGTCACACATGTGAAAGAATAAGGTCTTCTTGCCAGTAGCCTTTCCTCAGGGGGTGATTTAATTTCTTTATCTGCAGTAATTTCATTGCCATCTCTCTTGATACCAGAATGTGCAGTATTTAAAGCTGACTTAAACAAGAGAGAGACTCACTCTGCAATCCATTAAATCCAAAGGGATGAGCTTCTGACTTCTCTGCTGGACGCTTAGCTATACACACACTTAATTTAATCTCTTAGATTCTCTGGTGACTTCTGATTTTCTCTGAATGAGAAGAGAGAACATTTGTCTCTCTATTTCAGGTATGCCCTTTGCACATTTGGTTTGTTTTGGGATGCTTTTACTTGCATTTGCTTATCCTTAGTTTTGGGTTACTGGTCTTATTTCTGAAGGGTGTTCTTCAAATGTCAAAATACAATAACTAAAGTTACCATACAAGTAACAGCTACATTTATGTGAAAGCTGACAGGCTTACAGTCCCAACATCTTAAATGGGTACTATTAATTCAGATATTCATGTGAAATAATATGGTTTCAGAAAACTGCATCTCAGCCCTTCAAGAGAAAAAGTGATACATTTTCTTTAAGGTACTGGTGGATGGATGTTTCAATTTCTGGTACACAGTCATAACAAATATTAAACTCAGCAACTTAATGCAATGATTAAAATTAGCTTTTGTGAAAAATATTTCATTTCAACTGAGGCTATACATCAGCAGAAGCATATTTTCTGCCAATACAGCTATTTTTGGTCTCATAAGAAGAAACAGCAGTTGCAATGTGTAGTAGTTACACTATGTCTTGAAAGGTATTTTCATGTATAAACAGCAGTAGTGATGTGAGAAGCTATTGCAGCTCATTTCAGTGGTTTACCATTGGGCAAACAGTTGGCAATTATTGCACTTGGAAGAATCAAATGGATGAGTTGAATAGAAATGCTGGTTCTTCAGTGAATTCCCTTTTTACATCAATTGTAGCGTATGTCCACATTTTTTCCAACAGTAATGAATTTCATGAGGTGCTTTCCCTTGTGCTTTTGAATGCTAAGTGTTAAAATCCAGCAGGAGAGATCTGTAGTTGACCTTTCATGCTAAATGTGAAAGGGTTGTTGTAGCCTTTAAAAGGCTTTTGTGCTTCTGGGCCTCCTGAGAAGCTCCAGTTACCTTCAGATCGGATCAGCTGTTTCAGGTGTGAAACATCAGTTGTGCAGAGTAACTTAAATATTTTTAACCTTCTATGATGAATCTGGAAGCATCTGTTTATGCATACAACACATCTGGCTTTATGGTGCATTCTGTCCCTTTTCCATCTGTTTAGGAGTGAAAATAACCTGTGATTTGACTCTATTCAAAGTAGCTTTTATCTCTGAAAGTCTGAAAATAATATTGATGTGGGTAGTATCGAAAATATCTGCAGCCACTGTTGAAACTTCAACCTTTGATATTGCAAAGAGTTCAGAGTAGAAGTTTGCATCTGGTTAATCCTGATGCTTGGCTTGAAACACATGTGATAGGACTTCCTGTTTCTATGGAGAGGTGGTCAAATGTAAGGTGTGATTTCTATTTAAATGGTGAATCAAAATTCTGTGCATTTTTCAAAGTTTACGTTTCTGATAGCCTGCTTTATTTTTTTCCCTGAAATGTCTCATTTCTTGCTTTTCTCTCATGTCTTTGAGAAGGGACTATGCAGCTTCTAGGTCTGTTTGGTCAGGCAGTGCAGGTGCTGGCATGTTGCTTGTGTTTGATCCCTTTTAGTAGGACTGTTCAGGAGATAAGGGAAAAATTGGGAAATGAGATATCCAGTGGGATTCTGAAAATTCCCAAGTTTTTATGCTGGTTGTCCACTGATTTGGATGCTCGAAGTTTACATTTGCTTAAAGGAAGCTGAGCTGTTCTGTGTAGGAGAAACTGTGGAGGGTTACATGGACCATTAGTGCATAGAAATACAGAGAAACCACACCTGTCTGAGGAATTCCTTGCACTGCAAACTGAATTGTTGGGATAATATTCAAGGGAAGTATCCACATTTCCTCCTGGTTTACGCTCTGTATCAGGGACATGGAGCTCAGCAGAACTTCCTGTCTGCTCTCATTTGGTCCAGCTTCTCTTAGCTGAATAATAAAAAGTATCCAATTTAATTAATGAATTTATTGTACTTGATATTATATCTGCTTGCTGTAATAATGACTGCTTACTTACTGACTTCATTTCTTTATAATGAAAAGGCAAAGAAATTGGGATATAATTGCAGAGGTAATACTGTGAACTCTGGCATATCTAAAAGCATGCAAGAAAACAAGGATTTTCTTTTTAGTAGAAATTTCTTGAAATAAAAATTAATTAGGAGTGAGGTAACTAAATTAGACACTGTTTGAAATTGTGAATTCTAATGTTTGTAGAAAAAAATTATCTTAGCACTGATTGTGGGAATATGGCAGGCGAAGACACACGAAGAAATGATGTAGGTGAAGTGAGAAATACAAGCTTGGAGAGACATTGTAAGAGCAGAGAAAAAAGTAGAAAATACATTGTATTTATATAATTTCATATTTGTACTTGGCTCCAATAAGTATTTATGTTCTAATATTAATGCAGTTATATCTATTGTAACAGACTATGTTGTTATATTTTCTGGACTCATCACTCTATTTGAGCAGTTAAAATAATTCTGTGAGTATTTTAGATTCAAAGTTTCAGTGTTTGCTCAAAGTCTGATTCTTCTAGATGATTTGGACAAAATAATTACCTTTTGGAAATATTTATAGTAGTCTTCTTTCTAGTGTCTAGAGAAATAAAATTTTGTTATTTATTGACTGAAGAATAAGAGCTGCTTCTGAAGTATGTCCACTTTCAGTTTTTTAAAATTCTAGAATATTTTCAAATCCTTCAAGTAGGTTATTATCTGCAGCAAGGACACAAATATGGTATTCAAAATAATTTATTCAGAAAGGTGACAATGCAGCAGGAGTCTAATCATCAGGATATGTGTGTCTGTTTCTAACACCAGGGATATTATCCCTTATTTCTAATGCAAACAATTTGCAGTTGTGAGAATTAGGGAGAACAGGCAATGTAAAATAAGAAGAATGAAATCCACAAAACTGAAGTGGTTTAGAAAACATGTTTCAGAGTGCTTATATGTTATCTTTCAAATCAATGAATCCTAGAAATGTTTGTTTTATTCAGTGCCAAGAAATTAAATAATTGTCCAATTTGAAGAGAATCAAAATGATAATAAAGCATATCTTTGAATGAGAGAGAAGAAACAGTATTTTCTTTTTCTTCCCTTGGAGTTTAAATCTAAATAACAATGCCTTGAATACCGTTGGAAAAGGTAAATACTTGGAATAGTAGAAAGGTGAAGACTTGGAAAGGGTAAACTTATTTTTATATGTGTATAAATGCTAAAATAATGAAACTATCCAAGCCTACTTGACACTCCTCTCAGTACTTTAAATATCATCAAAATAATGCTCAAATAAAACTGACACTGGGGGAAAAAAGTGTGAAGTGTAGAGCCTGCAATCCGCAAATGAGAAAACTCCAAACCTCACCATCTCCTGCCTGATCTCATTGTTTTTCACACTTATTTATTTTTCCCTTATACAAATATACCAGTGAAAGGATTTGCATAGGTTATTTGAAAACAGAACTTGGTGACGACTCTTAGTGCTCCCAGGATCTGCTTGGATAAGAATGACAGGGTGTGAAGTTATATCCTGGTGCTTCTTTAGCTGTGCTTCCAGCTCCAACTTGGTACTTCAGTTGGCTTCCAGCTGTTTTCCACCCAAAGTAAAATGTTTCCTGGCCATGTGCTGCCTCTATTTCTGTCAAGTGGGGTTAGGAACTGGTGTTGAAAAGATGATATAGTGCTCTTTACCTCCTGGAAATTCCTTTCTGCAATGAGCCATCCTAAAAGGCCAGCTGTGCCCAGCCACACAGCTGTTTCACACAGAAATAATAGCTTCAAGCTCTTTTGTCAAGTCCAAGAATCAGATCCTGTAAATTCATAAAAGATGAATGCTACAGTAAACTCGAGGATCTTTTTTGTATGAAAAAATTATAAATGATGTAATAAAAATGAAGTGCTTTGTACGTGACAATAAGCTTTACAGGTAGCTAATGTCACATTTAGTACTATTCTTTTATGTTTGTGTTCCAATCAGCCAGCACAGTACCCAACCTAACCTCCAGCAGGAAATTATATATTCCATTATTCTTTATAGTACAATAAAGCCCTTTATTTATGGCAAGCATTAGTTTTGTAGGCACAGTGACAGAATTCATATCTTAGGAGTGTATCAAGGTTTTCCTTCCCTCCTTGTAATGGTTATCCTTAAAATTGTCCTTTTCTTCTGTTGCCAGACCTGCACATGTGGTTTATCTGTCAGCATTAGAAAGAAGGCTCTCGGACACAGAGATTCTGTTCTCTCTCTGGTCAGATGTAACAGAAGAGGCACAAAGTTCATAAGAAATGTGCTTTTTTTTTTCTTTTTTTTTCTTCTCACTTTTTTCTAGTTCCAGTTCCAACCTGCTGATTCATAATTGGGGTTGACACTGGAGCATTGTAAACATACCCAATTATTGTATGGTGTTATGGATCCATCTATGAGAGGTGCATTTTCTCTAGTGCAGTTTTCCTTCTGAAATGTTTCATCCTCTTCAAGAAACTAATGTTCTCTAAGAGAAATGTTCAAACACTGCCTCTGAAAGTCCTCATGCTAAGCAGGCACAAATCAGAGGAGAAATTAGAAAATTAAAATATGATTATGAGATTTCAAAGGTCAAGTGTAGGCTACAACCTGAGAAAAGTGATTGTAAGACTGAAGGCAGAGGTAGCTGTAGGTTGTGTACCTACAACAAAACAGTCTGTCCTTTGTTCTAGACAGAAGTGAGAATTTGGATTGCTATACTTTGCCTACAAAGTGTGAAATGAATGGGCACAAGGAATTATTTCATTAGTCATGGTCTGGGATAACTCTCTAATGTTAGAATTCAAAATTTTAAATAAAAAATCACTGTTAAGACCACAAGGGATGGGAAACAATTGTATTTTAACACACAAAACTGTTTATAGAACTCTTTATTTTGATCAAATTCTATGTGAACTGTATCAAACTCCTTTTAGTGTTGAAAAAAATGAAGGATTAGCAGTCCTAGATTATGAGAAGTGGAAAGAAATTCCTAACTGTACCTGTGAATATTTCTGTTTCAGCTGCTGTGGAACAAAGCTCAGTTTTTCTTTAACGTTGCATGGACTTGTGATGGACTTCTAAATGGAGGAAAAAAAAAATGAGGGCACTCACTTCCTTGTGTAATGGCAGATAAAATAAGACTGAGCCTAATTTATTATGTCTTATAAACAGATGTTCCTGCATATGGGCATGTGTTTGTGTATTTGTGTACCGATACATTTTAAGAAAAGATTGCCCTCTTGGTAATTGTCGTGAATAATTATTTGTAAAAAGATTCCATTATGTAGACACCTAAAGTTGTTAGTCACCTCTTCAAACAATTCTCTTCAGTTCCCACTTCCACCTTTGAATTCCCACCAAGCCTTCTTCTTTTTCCTGGTGTCGAGTAGGAGCAGGCATGTCAGCATTGAGGAAGTTATCATCACACAGTTCTTTCTAATTGCCAACACTGAATAAATTCACATTCACTTATATCTGTGAAAAACTCACAGACTGTGCTTGCACAGTTGAGCTTGGACAATCTCATCCATCTCAGATTTTGCTTTCTCACCGAGCTGGAAAAGCTCAGAATCCTTTCCATCCCTCAAACTGGAAAATAGGCTGTTTTCCTTGGGGAAAAGTTTATAAGGGAACATAAAATGCCCTTCGAAGTCCAGATAGTCTTACCAAGTGCATGAGGTATTTTGCACTTGTCTACAAGAATATTTCTAACTTGTAGTTCATCAGGTCAGCTGAAAACGTGAGGCAAAACCCCCCCAGAGCAATATCAGCACAGTTAATCTTTTGCAAACAGCTTTCCTTTGGAGGCTTGCACAGAAAGACAAGTCATTACTAAACCATGAGAAAGGGAATTTTCTTACTGCTTGTCAAGCACTGGAGTAATTTTGAAGGACTAAACATCATTGAAAGAAAAATCTCTGTTTTTTGTGTCACACGTATCCATAAAGTTTGCATAGGTATAGTAATGGATGCTGTCTAATGAATTTAAATTCACAACATTCAAACTTACTTTGACAACTTTAGTGAAATGCTTTAACTTGTAAATGATGGTTGTTTGTCACTGTCACTATTTCAGCCCACCTGCAATATTTAGTAGTTATACACGTGTTGAAGTCCTCTGTTGCTTTCCAGAAATGCCTGCATAACAATAAACACTTCCTTTTCCCCATGACTGGGGATTGGGATTTTGGATGGTGAGCAGGTTTTTGACAGTGGGACAAAGCTGCTATATACTTGCCTGAGTTGAGCAGCAGAAGATCAACACAGCCCTGGTGAGTTCACCTTTCCTGATGGCGTGGCTGGATGGCTGACTGATCACGTCAACTAAACCAAAATTAAAAAGTCAGTAGGGAGTCTGCTGTGCTTGGCACAACCCAAGCTTAGTTTCTACTATTTTGGATGTCTCTCTGCAATTCAGCTGATTTTTGAAGCAGAATTAATCACATTAGCAAGCATTCACGTGTTTGGATAGATGTGTGAGTCTACTCAAGGCAGCTTGTTTTTGTTTTGGATCTGATGTTTGCTAGTTGACCCTAATATACTGCACTTGTGCATGAGCTAAACTGGTGTATCCTCACAAGATGTTACTTTAACAGTGTTCCATATGACATTTATAGGGGGACAAAAAGGACTTCACATGACTATTCTGTGGCCATGAAAAGCACCATGTTTGGGGTGATCTGAGAGCCCACTCAGGTGTGGCAGCAGTGAGTGAAACTGGCTGCAGCTGGGCTGGGCTCCTCTCTTGAGCAGTGTCACAATCTGGTTACTGCAGGGTTAAAAAAACCCCAAACTATCCACCAGCTGTTACAACGAAGTTTGTAGAGATTGTTAATTACAGTGGCATTTTCTGAAGAGTAAATGTGCTTCAACTTCCACCATTGGGCTTCACCCATGGGCTGAAATTTAATGACAAAAGTGTGAAATGAGAGGCTTCAATACTTTCTTATTCACAACAAGTCAGACATTTTTCCCATAAAATTTAGAGTTTCTAAGGACGTGGTACAGCTGGGATCAAGTCACTGCTAAATTTGAGAGCAGCCTGGTTCAATATAAGCTTTGACTATTTTTTTGTTCTAACTTTCACTACAAAATAAAACTTCAGACATTTATAACAGACAAATGCTGAGAGCCATGAAGACAGAATATAGTTTGAACAAGCAGATTTCAGCATGAACGTATGAAATTTATTCCTTCATGTTAATGCCCAAAAATGTGATTAAGGAAATATATTTTTTCAAATCATCCTGAAGTTGGGGCACAGAGCTCAAAGGAACATGTTTTGAAGGGGCTTGTTTGCATGATTTCTTTTCTTTCAACCACTTTTTTTTTTTTGTTTGTTTTTAAAAACTAAAATATTGTAATTATGCTGGGACTTGGTGTATTCTTTTATGAGCTTATGGATAAATGGTAAACCTCTGGTTAGGCAGGTTATTTCCAGGATAGGGAAAAAAGGGTAAGTCAAAAGGAAGGCTGTGTATGTTCTGGATATTGTATTTTTTCTTGGGAATGGGAGCTATGTGAGGTTATAGAAGGTGAGAAGTTTACGTGTGAGTGATTTATCCCCTGCTCATTTATCTGCTCCTGGATTTCTGCATTTGATCTGTGATGCTGTTGGGGTGGGACTTCGTTGTTTGTCCAGTGTTAAACCCCACAGCCTTGAGCCTCTAGGGAGGTTTGCAGAGGCACCCAAACACATGAACTGGCTCTTCCTAAGAGTCCTTGTCAGACTTCAGGGGAAGGTAATTGATGGAGTTTCCCTGTTGGCACTCACTATGAAAGGGAGCTATGGAAAATGGCTGTGTGGAATGCTCTTCTTCAGAGAGCACTGCAGGAAAAAATTAAAAAAGAAGTAATTTCCACCTAATTAGTGCTTCTTATTTAACTGGATGAGACTGGTGCAGTGACTTTTTTCTTTTCTCTTTTCTCTCTCTCTCTCTTGCTTTTTATTTTTTTTTTTTCCTTTAATTTTCCCTTCCTCCTGTTACAGATATACGTGGACTGCAGGGATTTCTCGATCAGGCCTCCAGGCTGGGACTTGATGTATCCTTACAAAAAGTGGACAGGAATATCAGCAGAGTATTTTCCAACCTTTTTACCACCATGAAAACGGAAGAGCTGAACCGCTATCGGGACACGTTGAGAAGGGCCATCTTACTCCTGAGCCCACGGGGAGCCCAGACTTTTATTAATGAGGTCAGTGTTGAGGTTTTTTTTTTAATCATCAACATTTCAGAAACACGTGGTATGACCCGTGTTTTGCCCTTTTGACAGTGCTGGTTCTTTAATGTCAAGTAAGATTGTCAGACTTCTGGGGAATTGAAATATCATATGCTCCAGGGAATGCTTGTTTTGTGGTTAGTGCAAGTGGGGCAACATGGGCCAGATATTATATTATATAATATAATATCCAGCTCTATGGGGGGTAATTATTTTTGTCTGGTTGTCTTCTGTATCAGTACTTCTGTTGTGGATTTCAACCACTGTTAACAAGTGACCAGAAAATCTGCGATAATCTATTATAAATGAAACATAATGTGCACGACAGATCTGTCTTTGCTATGGAAATCTCCAAATTTGTATTAAAGGGGCATATTATTGATGTTTGAAAGTTGAATCAAAGAGATCTTTATGAAATATGAAGTTGAAATTATATGTTTGTCTTCCTTTCTTAGTGGTTTCTTGAAATCAGGGATGCTAATTAGGACAGGGAGGTAGCTGTTGGGCAAACTTTTAATTAACGTGCTGTGGGCTAAGTTTTGGCATTAATTAGTTTTATCCAGCTTTCCTAATATTAAATAATGAATTATTTTAGAGTGCTTTGTATGCCAGAGTTGAGAATGAGAATTTGAGCCTCAATTCCAGTTTGTGTATTCATTAGCTAAGATTTTGGCAATAAAGTAGGGGTTTGAATTTTTTTTTAACTAACCAGGGATATAACTGAACCAAGAAATTAAAATGCAGAGGGGACCTCTTTCTATTATCAGTTTTGGTGCATCAAAACCTGTTAAATTAAAAAAAAAAGATCAACTCGAATTAGCTCATTAGAGTTTTGGGTTTTTTTTACCATAAGAGCCTTTAGTAAATTATCCACATTGATTAAAAAATCAATGATTTTTTAAATAACAAGGTAAATTTTATCCTAAGTAAATGATGCAGATAGGTAGTTTGGAAAAGACTAAGCACATTCTCCTCAGGTTTGTGCACACACAGGTATTTCCAGTAGAAGAGTGCAGGTGTTAGTGCCCTCAAAGTGTGTGCAGCTCTGCACAGCTCAGTCAGTTGTTTTCATAGGAGAAATTTCATCCAGCAGAAATGCACATTGCTTGGCTCTCCACGGAGTCCTAACAAAGTATCCAAACCAGAGTAAAAGGAAATGTTTTGTTCAGACCCCAGCTGGATGGAAGTTGTGTCCCCCTGGGGATGCAGGGCTCTGGGATTGTTTGGTGAGTCAGGTGAGTGCCCTGTCAGAGCCCGAGGTGTCTCCAGAGTAGGGGCCAGCACTGAACTGTATTAAACTCTTTGACTACTCACTTCACCTTAAAGCACTGTGTATTATAGGCATTAAGACTAATGACCCTGATATATTTCCAGCTCCCTGCAGGAGTTTAACAGTGGGCAGAAATGAAAAGTAATTTATTTGGCAATCTTTCTATATTGAATCTTGATAGATTCAGAAAGGCTTTATAAGAGGAAATTTAAATCTTAGAAAGGAATTCTCAAAAGGCTTGAGATAGGAGGTGCAGAGTGTAGGGGAGAATCTAAGTAACAGCACTAGGAGAAAATGTAAGATTTTATTTTTAGATTTTGCACATACTTACTTTTTTTTTTTTTTAGCTCCAGTTAGAAAAAATAATTGAAGAACAAAGAGGTATTAAAGCCCTGCTTCCGGAAATCAAAAATTTCAAGTGAAAAAGAGATTTCTTATTAAGATTTTCAGTTTTGTTGAGTTTATATTTTGTAATAGGGAAAAAAATGTCTGACAAGCTTCAACCAGATTTTTGTTAAAATGTATTGGCTAATACCATATCTTCATGAAAACCAGGTGCTGACTGCTAGCCCTCTGGTGAAATACAGAACAAAAATAAGAACAGTGTTCGGATTATGAAACCTGAAATAAACAGATTTAACAGATTTTTCCTAGCACAAGTCATAGATATCAGCCATTAGAAGCTGGTACAAGATCTATTCTGCCTGGTTTGAAACTGCAAGTGATACATTTTTTTTGCTAAAAATACAGATCCAGGGTTCAGTCTCATCATCTCTTGGGTGGGCCAGAGAGATCTCATGTGATTTTGGATGTACAAAATAAGGGGACTCTGCCATCTCATGTGTAAAAAAACTTCTGAATCGTGGAAGAATTCAATTTCTCTAATTTTTATTTAGGCATGGTTTTCATTTAACCGTCTTAACATCTCAGTGCCTGGTTCTGTCATGTGTCAAAGTTACTGCAGTAGAAATTATTGACCTTTTGTAAATTTTCAAGATTTAGTATTTTGCTATGAAACTGCTTTGACTGTAAGAAGGGGGAGGAGAAGGAAAAAAACCTTTTCAATGGTATTGCTATAATCCTGGAGTCAGCCTTTATTCAGAGCAGGGAGGGTAAATGCATTTATAAAATGTTAACTATCTTAGAGTATGCATTAAAAGGGCATTTAGGGACTGAAGTAAACCTAATCTAAAGAGTGTCCCTCCTTAAACAGTTGAGAAAAATGTTCCTTTCTCCATCTGCAAAAATCCCAGATATATTTGTCTCAATTGTAATAGGTGTATGTGTGCCAGGAAAACAATTTTATATTTTGAAAAGCATGTGATCCTCTTGTAAGGTGATAAGAAAAAACTAATAAGTCAGAAATGGGAAGATTTAGCACTTTCACCTTTTCTGTTAGTTACTTTGGCCCAGGCACAGGAATCTGAGACTCAAAAGGCTCCCTCCTTGAGAGAGTGAGGATTCACTTGCCTCTTTCACTTAGTAGTGGGTATGTTTTTCCAATTGCAAGTAGAGGTATTATTTGTATGGACTGCTTTTATCATTAAAGGCTGTACATTGAAATAAATGGAAAAAAGTTCAAGGAGGTGACAAAAATGATGAAAGGATGGGAGAGTATGACCTCTGAGGAGAGGCCTCAGGAGCACGCTATATACAGCCTGCCCACGGGAATAGAGAGGCCAGGTACTTGAGAGGAAACATGAGTGGAGGAGGAGGAGGAGGAATTATTTAAGGTGATCATGGGTTGTGTCATAGGAAGTAATGACCCAAAGTTAAACAGGGAATGCATTCTAACAGGGAGGTCAGTTGGACAGTGGGGGTGCTGGGCTGGAGAGTTCTGGGAGGCATCGTTCTGCACGGCCTTCAAGAGTTCAGTAGAAAAAACACTCTGGTAAATCAGGCTGGCAGTTTGTCCTGAACTGATGTGCAGGGTGTTCTAAGTGACTCAGCAGCCCTTCTGAAGACCTGCCAGGAAACACTGGTTGTGTGAATAAGTTTGGACTTTGTACTTTTTATATACCACCTATCTGAAGAGGAGGAAAAGGTCTTGTAATTCAGCGCTTCTCAAGTTTCCTGTGTCACATGTGCAGTTCCTGACCTCTGTGGAGGGTTTGGTTTCTTAATTCTTCACAGAACACATGGTTTGTTTGGGATATGTATTTTAATAGGATTTGTCTTTATAAATACAGGTGGTGTCAATTGCTTCATAGACTTTACTCTTCCTTTGCAGTATTTATGTACAACCTTTGCTTTTGAGCACCAGTGAAAGGGAGGCTGTAACCCAGTTGCATGTAGTTGACTTGAAAAAAGAAGGCATTATCAGCTTTATGAAACCTTTAACTTAGCATTACTTGTATTTTTGGCAGCTTCACTGAAGTGAAAACTCTTTTTGTTGAGGTGGATGTCTGAAAGTGCTGTAGTTCTTTGTGAGCCTGCCTTGACTTTAAGCTGGTGAGCTGACTGCAGGAAGGTTATATGCATATCCCTGCAGCAGAGCAGCCTAAAGCAGAACTCTTTGCATGCCTAGGGTAGTAAGCGAGTTTAAAAACAGAAGCCTATAATAAAAGAGAGCAGATTAATTCCTTTAAAAATTAATACACAACTGCTGTATCAATGCAGCAGGGTTACGTGAATCGCAGCAATTCCAATTTGAGCTGAAGTTAAAAATTTCCAGTATAACACGGTGTTAAACAGCTGTAATTTATCTCTGCCCTGTTTATATAATTACCTCAGTGTCCTCATTTGAGAGCAAAGACTTCTCTGTTTCACTTTCACCCTAGTTACTGCTAAGTGTTCTGACTGATTCTTTAAAATAAATATTGATATCCTGCTTTTGGTTTGGGTTTTGGGGCTCATTTCACAGTGATTTGTGGCCTTCCTTCCGTCCTGGTCGCTGAAGATGCTGAGCTCCTTCCTCCCAGAGCACTTGTTAGAGAACACTGCTCCAGCCTTCTCTTTTCCCTTCTGCAGCTGGTGACATGCTATTACTTGACTGGAGCTGAATTAATTATTTATGGAATCTTGAACAATTTGCACCCACAAGCAATTGTATGAAATGGTTTTCCAGTGACATTCACTTAGAATTTAACAGGAAAAAGTTCAATATTAATTTTCTGGCACTTAGCACTTCCTCTCTCTCTCTCTTTTATTTATTTATTTTTTCTTCTTTTTTAATGTTGCAAACATTCAACATATTAGTTCATATATCTGTTTTATATGCAGTATATAAACATCTCGGAATATTGTTGAATAATTTTGGGAAAAAATGTTATGCCTCTTCTGTTTTTAGAAGGCATTTTCTCTGTTTAAAGAGCTGCTAGTGATTTGTGAATGCTGGTAACAGAACTGTAGAAATAATACATTCTTCTTTCAATAGTTCAAGTTAAATTATGCCCACCTTATTTCTTCTAAATCTTCCTCTGGTATTCTATTTCTTCCTTAGAGCTAAAATCTTGTCTGCTATTGTTGACATTTTCAATATGCTAAGACTCTTTGTGCTTTAAGAGAATAATAATTATAATTAAAGCCCAAGCAAACCTCATTGAATTGCTAAAACCTAAGTGAAAACAAAGCCCTCCCATTCTGGGATAAATTGTCTTTGAAGCAAGTTTCTTTCCACTGGGCCAAAAAACCTCCCAAAACACAAACCCTCCTACATTTTGCTTCCCTATGACTAATCCAAGGGATGGGGTTATTCTCACAGGGATCCCGATCAAATGTGTTTGGAACACTCAATTACATGGATTTGTAGACACTGTGAAGAGGGAGAAAACATTGTTGAACAAATGACTTTATGAATTGCTTATTTAGCTTTATTTAAATGACATTCCTTTTACTAATGGCAGAGAGAAGTGACAATAATTTTAAATTACTTTTTTTTTCTTTTTTTTTATTCCACTAGAATGTTGCATGAGATTTTGAACCTGAAGGTTGAAATAATGAGAGACAGGAGGCTTGCATCCAATTTTGTGTATCTAACAAATACTGCTTTACTGGCAGTTTTACCAAGCCTCTCAGTGTCAGCAGTGATGTGTGGTCTGAAGGAACCTGATTTCTGAGCTCTTGTTCTGAATCTGGTGACTCGGTGCATATAGAGTGAGGCTTGTGTATTTTTAAATGTCATTAAATCCACATGTACAGGAACCAGGCATTCCTCCTGCTCCCAATGCTTCATCCTCAGTGCACCTTTGGGTCCTTGTTTCATTGCAGGTGTTCAGCTGCTAAAACATGACTCATTTCAAAATTTTGCTGCTGTCCACACATAAGGATGTCAAGTCTAGAGGAAACTGTACCAAACATCTAGCTGAAAAAATTGTTAAAATACCTTGAATTAACATTCATTTATGTTGTGAGCTTCACTAATTTTTTTTAACAAACCAGTTTTTTCAACATTTTTTATTTTTTTTCACTTGCTGACCTAGGACTCTGAAGAGATTTAACCTCAAGATAAGGAAGATTCTAGCTGTTAGGAGAGGCTTCATTTTTGTTTGGGGTTTTTTTTGAGGAACAGGATTTATTAATGATTTAGAAATGTGTGTTGTACTGGGGCACAAACAAACCACTTTCTTTAGTACTGCCTTTAAAGCACTCCGTGCTGGCTTGAGACAAGACAAATCTAGTGGGTGCTAAAAAAACTAGGCTATCAAAAGCTAAACAACCCTCTGCCTACTCCTTCATGGATCTGTTTTCCAAATTATTTCACTTCAGGTGGTTTGGGTCACCCCTTGAATACTGTGCAATTTAAAGATAAAGTTCCTATGCATTTGTATTTTTAGCATAGTGCAAAGTGGAATTGAATACTCTGCCATATCTGTGGTCATTATAATACATAAATATATGCAGAATGTTTTTCTGAAATGCTGCAAAGCTGTAGATGACTTCAGCATTCTCAGCAAGGATAATTTTGTGCAATTTCGATATAATTTGCCAGAAAGGAGATATTACTAATTAATTATGGATGATTAATTTTAAAATAGGCTCCTGCAGTTACCTTTCATCACTATACCAGTGTTTGCCTATTGTAAGGCACTGGCAGAAGCAGCACAGGTAGATGAGAAAATGTTTACCTTTTAAAAATCAGAAAAAGTAATGGCCCCAAAAAAGCTATTTACCATCTCCCAGTTGTACTTCATATAAATTTAGTGAATTCTTTAGCTGACTGTTCTGGGGGAGCTTGGCTTTGAGGATTAGAAAATACGTACTGTAATTATTCAATAGTAAGTTTTTGAACTTACACCAATGTGTGCACACCACAGGTACAGGTTGACTTCTTACACGTTTCTAAGCACAGGGACTGACTTGGGAGTACAGGACTCTGCACAATCACCTCTGCCCTAAAATGCACTTCTAGACCTGGTGTGCTGGACTGAGAAATCAGTGATTCATTTTGCTTGTTGTCCCAGAGGTCACAGAAGAAGGCCATTATCCTTGGAAGGGATGAGTAATAATTGCTGATAATAATTTGCACCTGCTTGGCATCTTTTCAGAGGAGGTTTTTGGCAACTTTTAGCAGGTGAAATAAAATCATATTTACCCAAGACTTATTTTTAGTTTCAAACTAATTAAAAAATCTATTTAAGCCTTTACTAATTGCTGGCAGCACACAGCTTAGTGCTCTGTAGGAGAGAAGAGCTCAGGTGAGATTTACACGGGTTCAAGATTAATCCCAAGGAAGGCATCCTAGGGCTGGTGCTGTGCTCCTTTTCCAGTTCTGTGTCAGGCAGGCAGTGCCCAGTGCAGGTGTGAGAAGGAGCCTTGTTGGGGCTCTGCCCCATGTAGGAGACAATACTGAATGTTATGTCTGTTCATTCACAGTTCAAAGGGTAGAGTTCCTAAAAAATCCAAAATCGAGGGTCGAGGGAGTGCTCTGCAAATACAAGGGGAGAAATGTTTGGGAGCCTTGTTCATCAAGGACAAGCTGTTAGAGTTGATTAAATCAAGCTTATAACTTGAGACAGTGTGGTAACTGTGCAAGGAGATTACCTCTTCCTGAGGCAAAGAGTGTTCTGTGTGAGAGGAATAGTACGGAGTGTCGTCATCTCAAAGTGCCAGGTGTCACTTCATTTACCCGGTACCAAAACTAGCAAGGGTTTAAGAGCTGTTTTGGAAAGGGAGTGTAGTCCTAGGCTAATAATTATTTTTTCCTGATGCTATTATAACTGGTGTGCTTATGCTTGCTGTACTTGAGTGACTTGTTATGAATTGGGATGTTTTACTGGGTGCTGTATGAATTTGTGTCCCTAAAGAATTTGCAGTGTGCAAGAAATGACCGAGACATCTGTGGAGTAAAAGGGATTGATGATGAATGATGTTATGTGACACAAATTGTGTCCCCGTTCCACCGTCTTAGAAATTTTGATTTTGAAAAGAAAAGAAATTAAACTGAACTAAACTAAGGATTTTCAATTATTTGTGGAAATGTTTTTATGAATAGGGGTAGGTGAAGGACATTAACACTAAGGCCAGAATCTTAATGATGAATGAGAGATAACCTGAAAGATTGGAATAAAAAGTGTGCAGTATTGGAAGAGAAGATGGTTAGCATATCTTTGATGTGACAGGTAACAAGGGTGCTATTGAAGCAATATGAAGGGTTGGATGAAATGATCAAAGAAAGGGGTCAGAGATCATCTTTGCAGCAGAAGTTTCACTGAGATATGAGAGGAGTTTTTGATTCTTCAGGTCAGAAAGATGAACTTGGAAGTAATCAATATGTAATATCATCAGAGCTGAGAGAGGAATTTCTGCATTACAGATGGGTTAAAAAACCTGTTTATTAGAAAGATTATGTCTAAAGAATCCCTGAGATTTTGGGCTTATCCTGGATGAGAAGTAAGAGTCAAAGATGACACTTACACTGTAGTCCAAATTGGCAGGTCTGATATTCTGGCTGTCCATTTTGACTGAAAAAAGGATTTTCTTTGCCTTTTGAAGGGAGAGTGTTGAGAAATTTCCTTATCCACATGAAGCTTTTAGGGATATCCTGAAAGCAGTCAGTTTAGACTGACCAGAATATGAAAAATGTCTCACAGAGAAGTAGATCAAGACTCACCAGCATATGTCTGATGGGATTTTTTTGCTAGTTTGCTTGCTGGATGGAGTTAAGAAAGAAGATTACAGAGAGAATGGGTGTGGGACCCTCCTTGGGAACTTGGAGAATTTCACAGAAAGTATTCCCTGGAGAGACTGTGCTGGAGGAAAAGCAGAAAAGAGGAAAACCGGGAGAGAGGTGCTGGGAAGAGGAGGTTTATTAAGAAGAAATGTGATCAACTATATCAAAAGCACCTGGCAAGTCCAAGAGGAGACAATAACAGTTTTAGAGTGTGGTTGAAAAAGGGAATATCAGTAGGAACAGTTTCAGTCAAGTGAACCATGTGTTAAAGGGTCTGCAGGTGGAAGGGAGAGGAAGAATGTGGTGATAGGTTTAGGGACTTGAAGAGAGTGAGAAAGGACAGGTCTGAAACACTTTCTGGTCTCGTGATAGAGAAACAGGGTAAGAAAAAAACCCTGTTTTTAAAGGTATGTGGTGATATCTTCTGATTCTTATGAGGGCAGCTGTGTGGAAGATGCCTTCAAAGGTTCCAGAGGCTGGAAGGCACTGGACATGTGGAATGAAGGGACAAGCTGGCAGTGGGAGCACGTTGTGTGGGCTGGGGTTTACATCACCTTTTTGGATGGGTACTGTGAGAGCTGTATTTGTCTTTGCAGTTCTTATCAGATGTGCAGCTGCTTTGTGTGCTGTCCTCCAGTCAAAGGTGTATGTTGGTAGACAGTAGAAATTACGTGTTTTTGTTGCTGGTTGTTCTACTATGGGCATAAATTCTTGAGAGAGAAAAGAGAGTTTTTTAGGTCTTGGAGCATTTCCTTTGCAGTGTGAGGGCTAAGGGAATAAAAGGGGCTCTGACAGGGGAAGAACTTTGTGTCCTAAGGATAATTTGATAGTTTTCATTTTTAGTAATACCTTTTTACTGGATAAGTCTTCATGCTGAAATTTGCAGAGCAGGAAGTATAATCAGGTTTCTGTACAGAGATTTTCTGGTTTTGCCATTGTTTTTGTTCACTGCTTGTTCAGGCATTTCTTAGGATGTTTTCATAGCTTTTATTTGAAGATCAATTTCCAAGGTTGATCTCTTTCTATTGAGACAGGTACCTAATGATTATTGTTACAGAACATTAAATGTGGAGGTAGAGGGTCATTAGTTCCTTTTTTACCAGCTGGGGCATGGGGTTACAGAGAAAGTAGGCAATTTACTGAGTTCACCTGAAAGAGGGATTGAAGTTCTAAATGTCAAACCAAGAACTTGCCCAAAAGGTCATCCTTTCATTCGATACTGCCAGGTATGTCTTTGCCACCATTGACCCCCAGTTGTTTAATTTGGGAGAACTGATTGTCCTGTCACTCCAGTGATCCTTTTTTCAGACATATGCAGCCTTTGACCTCTACACGCTGTGTCAAATATTAAAACCCTCTTTGAATAGTGTGTATTGGCTTTAGTTTCAGGTAAAGAATGCAGCTTGCACATACAGTCCTACAGAGCTAGGGGCTCTCAGGTAACTTAAAAAATCTGTATTTTATTTATTGAATTGAGTCCATTCATTGTTATAGAGTTATAGTTCACTATAGACCGTGCACTGCAAAAGAGATCAATTTGTTTGGCACTGACCCATCCATTTAACTTGAAGCAATCAGATTTAAAAGCTTTGCACTTTATTAATGTGTGTGCAAATAGAAACTGGGTTCCAAGGACACTCTAGGAAAGCACCTTGAGTGATTGGTCTTGATATATAATTCATATTTTGTTTCCAGCTTTCCAAAGGAAAAAAATCACATTAAAATTATTTTTAGATAATACTGTAAAGGGAAAAGACTTAAGCCTTGATGTATGACAATGACTTTGTGTGTTTGGTGGAAGTATATTGACTTGAAAATGTTACAAGTTCCCTAAAAAGGTTTTCCATAAAATTATTAAGGAGTATAGAGAATATTTTGAGATGTACATCAAAACGCTAAAAAGTCCTCCAAACAAAACTCATTGCACCACAGTGTTCATTTTCTAAACTGTACTAGCATTCAAGGATTTTAAAAATCAATGTCAGTTCTGAATGCATCTTGATTGAGAGTAAGAGCCACCTAGCAAATAGAGCATTTCAGACTGGATATGTTGTTATGAATTCTTAATAAAAGCGTGCAGTTCAAGACAGACTCATCCCTGATGGCTCCCATAAACACGAGGCACCCTAACACTGGAAATGCCCCTGTGTAAATAAGGTGGTTACATCATCTAGGGAAAATAAGCAGTGGAACTGTCCAATTTGAAAAAATCTGTGGCATGTTGAAGTGCTAAAAATAACACCAAAGAGACAAAAAAATAGTAATAAAAGGAGGACCCTAAAACCCTATGAAATTAATTTTTAATTAATTGAGCAAATTAATAGCTATTATATTTATTTATTTATGAACGTGTTTGAGTAAAATATATGTGCTTATGTAATATAGATAAATATAAAAATATGTGTGTACTGTATGTATTTTATACACACACAGACACACACACACACACACACACACACAAAATCTTTCAGATTATACCATGCCCAGGTCAGTCACTTAAGAAGGAATTTGTATGTCTGGAAATAGAGAAGAACAGGGAGTAAATGTTTGTGCAGCTGAAAAAAAGAATAAAGATATTGGAGCAGAAATGAGGCAAGGAGTGCAAGCTCTTCAGGGTTTTTCTGTTTCAGCTCATTAAGAACATACACATTCTGATGTGCTCTACTGATATTTGCAAATAGTGTTGGCACCTTTCAGCATAAACTCGGTGAAGAGCTGTGTTTTTAAAAGCCTGTTGGAATTGGGCATTATTCATGCAGGGGACTTGCAATGCTGACCAAATGGAACAGGAACAGCATAGAAAAACTGCCTCACTGAGGCTTATCAGCCCTGAGTTTTCTGTGAATTATGAAGACACAAAAAGTTAAATAACAAAACCCTTACTATGAGTGAGCAGAGAAAAGCTGTATCCTGGAAAAGTTCTCTTAGGGAACATGAGGAATGCTTTAGTGTGAGTGACAACATCAGCCAGGCTTTGGTCCCAAAACTCTGCAGTTTACTGGTGACTTAAGCAGAAACTGCTATTTGTGATTTCCAAATGAGATTTGTGGAATGCTGCTGTCCCAGATGATAAGGAAAGCAATCCTGAATAAAATGACTCAGTGGCAGTGTCAAAGCATCAACAAATTCTTGAATAACCTGAGGCTGAATAGTAAATTTTGGCATTTCAAGGCTGGCCCTCGTGGCATCTGCAGAGGAAGGGCCCGGTTGGCTACGTGGAATTAGAAGTTACTGAGAAGGTAAAAGGGAGTGTTGAGTTCTATAGTCTTTTAAGTAGGAAATCTATGGATGTGTTTAAATCAGCCTGGCTGTACTGGCGCTTGTGTTGCTGATAGCAGCTGCCTCATATGTCAGGAGTATAGCAGTCACATTGATGTGGCTGCAACGTGGTGTGCATAATCCTTATCTCTGGTCTGCTTTTTCCTACTTTGAAAAATGAAATTCAGCTTTGCTAGCTAGAGAACTTATGTTTTTTTCTCTTGCTCCTTTTATTTCACTCCCCTTTCCAGAGTTTCCCTTTGTGATAGATTTAACTCACTACTTGTGGTAAATAAAAGAGTTTCAGAGATCCTTATAGTAAGTTATAGTGCTGCTGATGTTAAAATGATCTACATAGGCACTTAATGAGATACATTTGCACTGTTATAATTGGTAATCTAAAATTAGAATTAAGAATATATATAAATCTTTATAGAGAGGTTATATTGTGTCCAGGAGCTTTGCTTATGTGTGAAGCTCAAGTAAATTCTTGTCAATTTGACCAAAAAATTATTAAAAAAGAAACCTCTCCAAAACCACAAAAACCCACAAGACCTTGCTAAACCACTGAAGCTTTCATGCTGGCTGCTGTAATTAAAAGTGAACACTGGGAACTGTGTTTTACCACAGCACTGGAGCTGTGAACACCCTCAGTGGCTGTGGGCAAACATTAAAATGAAGACCAATGGTTCTAGACCATAATGGAACCTCTCAATTTCCCACTCTGGTATCGATTTACAAATAAATATGCCTGTTTGTTTATTGGAATCACCATTACTTCAGCAAAGTGTTCCAGCCAAGGTGCAGCGAGTTTCCGAGGGCTCTGGATTTCATTGTTTATCACTGTCAGTTGCTTGTGGAAGAATCAGGAGACCTAGCAATGGAGACTTGGAATAAGAAAAAAACAACCCACCAAACAAAGAACTAAAAGTTGTGAGCTAGGAAAGTACTTTGGTACTCAAGTTCTTAAAAGACAAAATTAAATTTAAAGAATAAGAGTATAGCAATGTTTCAATTGCTTTAATAAGGACAAAGTAGTGTGGGAAATCAGAGCACGTGTGCCACTGCTTTTGCCAAAGCTCCTTATTCACTTGTTAATATAAGCAGTCCTAAAATAGTTGCTAATCTTCTAGAACAAGACTTGGGATATGGAGAACCTGTTTGCAGTAGATATATCAAATATATGAGTATTTCAGGGATAACTTCTTCCTATCACAGGAAAAGTGTGAGGATAAAATCCAGTGATGTTCCTAAGAAATCAGAGAGCAAAGTAACAAGAGCAAGGCAAGCTAAGTGGATGGGGTAGTTTAGATGATTGGCAAGTCAGATGTTTGTGTCAGTGTCTTGGATAGGAATTATCCGTATAATGAGTGTTTGAGAAAACTTTGAAAACCCTTTTTGTTAATCAACAAATTCTTAATTTATCTAGAATGACCAGTTTCCATACAGTATGTTAATGTTAGGAAGAAAATCAGTGATTCTGATGCCCTGCCCTTCTCCTGAACCTGCCTGTTTGTCACTCTGCATGCTGTCCCTCAGTCTTGTGCTGTTCTCCCTTGGTCCTGCATAATAGTGAAGGCAAGAGAATGGTGTTTGTCTTTTAAAAAGTTGGGTAAACTAACATCACCAGCATGTGAGACAAGAGTAAGAGAGAATGGAATAGTGGAGTGCCACATGCGTCTTGCCCTCATTCAAGTAGGGAATTTCCACTCATCAGCTGAATCTCCTAAGGAATGTCAAAATGTCACTGGAGAGAATCCCACGCAAGCTCCCTCCAGCACTTTGTTGCTCTTGACAAAAGTACATGAAGTTCTTTAATGTGCAAGGGAACTGTATCAAAATGGCTGGGTTTGTGCATTTCCTGCTGCTGTTTGGCAGTACAGCTTCTGGAAAGGTTAAAGTAGAGCCTATTCATCCAGAATTCTGGCAAAGGTAGCCAGAGTTTTGGTGCCAGTCCCCTCATTTGAGTTTGACCTTGCTTTCCTCTTGGTGCTCACTGTAAAGCTTCTCTGTTCTGATACTCAAAATGTTCTTGGTTTGAGAGGTTTCCAAACCGTGTGATAAAACAGATACTTCCCCTTTGCCCTGTGTCCCCACACTGTTGCCACTGTGTCTCTTTAGCTCCACCAGGGCATGTCACCAGGCTCCTGGTGTCAAGGACCACAGTTAGGCTGAACAAGGTGTTGAATGGCAGTAAATTTCTCAGTGGATCTGTGCAAAGTGGAAATTGCCACTTTTGCACCAGGTCTGTACTGGGCTTTTGAAGTGCTCTCCATTGCTTTCTCTTCTGAGGGCAGCCCTTTTATTTGATGCTAAAACAAGAGTTCTACAGGCACAGGTGAGGACCATCTGTCTTTTCCTTCTCAAATTAGGAGATTCTAGTCAAAGGAGACTCTTAGACATCCATGTGAACAGCCTTCTGCTTGTGTATTTACTGCCGTTTTCTTCAAAACAGGAGCAGATTTTTTTCTGAGAGCGAGAAAGGAGCTGTTTTATCTCTTGTTCCCTTGAAAGTCTTCTAAATCATTTGGGAGAAAATATTTGGAAAAAATTGACTGTGCATCAAAGACAAAATCAGGCCTCGTGGGATAGTAGCAAAAGAGAAAGTATAAAGATGAGACTTCAGAATGTGAGGCTGAGGGCTCTTGATGGTGCTTAAAAAATAAGTTTATAACAGGCTAAAGAGCATCAAGAGGGGCTGTAGAGCCACAGAATTTTGATAGAATTAGGGGAAATGCCATCTGCAGATTCATAATGTTAATATTACCATTATATCTAATTTTTGAGTAGGTCAGCAGGATTAAGTGGAGGCTGTCTAAACAAGGATGAATTTTACCCTTAGGCCCTCTGGGATCAATAGAAATCTGAAACTGCAGAGACTGGAAATTGAGGACTACTTGTTTTGTGTAGAAGACATGAACACTAATAGAGAGACAGGAATGTTTGGAGACATCTGTTGATGTCTAAGAACAAGTGTGCCATGGAGGGAAGGGGTTCAGCAAACATCCTGAATCTTGAATCTTCTGCTTCTCATAATTTGAATATTGCTGGAACTGTTCTGCTGTTTTATCTGTTTTTCTATTATATAACTTTACAGCATTGAGAAGGCAAACTTATGATGGAAAGCAAATGATAAATTTGGAGAGAGCTTGCAGAGACTCGTATTTGTTTTTTGGGAGTGTTTTTGGTTTGCCTTGCAAGAATCCTGTTTGTATTTAATTTAAATATTTATAAGCAAATAGTGAATTTTAAATGTAATTCAATGAGAAGGGTCTGAGTTAGCTGCTAGTTCTGCCAGTAAATAGTAAATTCCCTTCAAGATTAGCAAATGAAGTATGATATAAGCTATTAAAAATACTACCAATAGAAATCTGATTCATTAGCTGTGTTGCTAAGGTTACAAATGAGTTTCTTCAAATTGTCAAGCAAATTTTATATACATGTTTATGTAGAATTGAATTTCTGGTTTTGTGTATATGCTATCCCTAGATATAATAAAAGTAGTGCATATTGACTTTGATTGTAGTCAAATAATATGAGTATGAATTTATATGCATAGACTATAAGGACTGTAAGAAAATACTTTAATTTAGGGGTTTGATAGAGAAATCAATAAATGCCGCTAGTAAAGTGCTCTGTCCAATAAAATGTATGAGTTTTGGTAAGGGCAATATTTTATTTTCTTCTGAAATTTGGGTTCTGCTTTACCTTGTTTGGTCTATAATTATTCCCTCTCTGAAGTGATGCCAGTGTTTGTCCTTGTCTCCCAGACAATAGTTGGTTTGGAGTAATACATTAACGAAGTATAGCAGAGACTTCCACACTTCCTTTCTCTGACTGGATCTCAAAATTGGATGGATGATCCTTATTTATACGATCAAAATCAGTTTCAGCCATGAAAATGCTCCTTTTGAGAAAATTAGATGATTGAAAAATGCCAGGAACTCTACTTAATGGCATGCCTCTTCCAGTGAAAACTGATGATAAGAATTTGATATTAATTTATGAATTATTTAAGTCATATTTTGGTTCAGATCGCACTTTCTGCCTTTAGATGTCAAAGAAACCAGCACAACCTTGTCATAGCTATATTGAGCTGCCTACAGAATGTGTGCAGAGAGCGCCAAAGTCATTGGACAGATTTCATTTTACTCTCTTACTTCACTGTTTTACCACAGAGTGTTTTTTACTAATGAGAAAGCTAGTATCTAGGTTATACTAAACTGATCTAATCTCTGATGTATCCTCTTGGCTTGTTATTTCCGTTTGCTCCGTGACCCATTGGATGTCCTGCCTGCCCCACAAGAGCTCGGCCGGGTCGTGGGAGAAGCAGATCAATAGGGAACACTTGGATGCAGGGTCATTTACAGATGCAGCTGTCTCACACACCTGCAGTTTGGAACATTCTTTCAGGTCTTTCTATCACTTCATTTGTAGTAAGGCTATCATTAGATCATGTTCTTTCCACAATAAAGTGCAATGCAGATGCTTTATCTCCTTGTCAGTGAATGTCACAGGCTTTGCACTGTTTTTTTGGTTGATCCTAAGAAATCAAGGTGCTGGACTGTTGACTCGAGCCAGCCTAGCAATGGGTTTTTTTTGTGGAGCTGAGCCATGTGGTTATCGTGTAAGAGAAATCAGATAAAATGGAGCCCTCTATTAATAAAGCAGAACATTATAATTCCATTGCTGCAGTTTACCTTATTGTGATGACTTGGTTTTTAGTGCATTATAGCAAAAGCTTAGGTCATATATAAATTAGAAAATTGGTTAAATCTGACTCCCTGACGCTTGAAATTGACTCAGTTTGTCAATCAGAGATAAATGCCACTGGAAAAAAGAAAGCAACCTCAAAGTAATCTTAGAGGAGGCAAAATTTAGATGAGAAGATGACTCTAGGGCCTTACATAGCGGAGCTACATCACAAAGACCTTCCTTCTGTGGAGTGTAGAAAAAAAGTAATCATTAAGAGGGTGTGAATGGATGAACTCCTAGCACTTGGTCTGGATTTCTGTGATCAAGTTTATCCTGTGCTGATACTAATGCATTCAGGGCTGTAGGTTATAAAAATTCATATTCAGAAAGGGCCCAGGGGAATTTCCAGTGCCACGCCACTCTTCTGTGCTGACTGCAGGCCCAGGGAAGCACTGTAACATCTCTTACTCTTGTGTCACATACTGAAAAATTGGGGGGTTTTGTCACAACTGGTAGAAATAAAAATTTACTGCAACTGTAACACAGGGTTGGATTCCCTTTGTCCCTCAGACCCTGGACATTTAAAGACTTAGGAGCTTCTTCTTCTACCAGGTCATAGGAAATTCTGCTCCTCTGGCTTTAGGTGATCTCTGTGTTAACATCTACATTAGCTCAAATCTGAGACAGACCCCTTACCTTTGGCTAGGCCAGAATGCATTCATATTCCCAGGATAAGTTTTCATTCCTAAAATTGGATTTCAAATTAGAGGCCCTGAAAATCCTCCTCTTGACTGTTTTGAGATGGCTGTGCCCAGGTTTCCTTGCTGGTTCCCTCAGAAAGCGAATTCCCAGCAGTGGTGTAGTGGGGGCAGTGCTCCTTCCCCAGCAATGGGCAAATAAGGTAATCACTTTTTATCAGTGTGCTGTTTTTAAGCAAACATTTTTCAGACTGTAGCAAATAAGCAAGTATTGACCAAAAGTAATTACCTCCTGAGAGATGATAGGTGTGGCAGGCTGCTCATACGCCTGAAATTAGCCATGCATTCCCTGGAGTGCGTAAAGCAATTGCTGAGACCCAAGAAATGAATCATTGTGATCTCAGTTCTCCCTTCCTGATGGGCTCAGATGTCCTGGGATGGGTGAATTGATGCTTGGTGCTCTGAAGTCCTTGTAGGGTAGCCACGGCCTGGCCACACAAGATTCTAGAGATGTACCAGCTGGGAAATGAAATTAAATGAGGCTTTTCTGGTGCCCAGCACCACATGGGCCAAAGGAAATCAGGAGATCTCTGGAGATAAACCCACATGCTAAAGCAGCTGATACTCTTTGAGAGAGGACCTGCAATATTAGATTTGCAATCACTCCCAAAATATGTATTATAATTCATTATTTTTTAAATTCTGCATATATTTTATCTGAGTTAGTGTCAGTTATTTTTCTTTTAAAGCTCACTAAATTATTGATCTTGATTATTTCTGTAATAAGATTTTAGTTTACCTAATGTCATGTGAGAAAAACGTTCTATTATTGTGCTATGAGGCAAAAACAAAAAAAGTTCAAAGGCTGCTGTCTCTAGACTTTTTGTTGCTCAGAGTATTTCTGTTACATCTCCTCTTGTTAGTCATCTTGTTGAATACGATTCCATAATTTAAGTTCTTCTTGCTACTAGTTTTCCTTGGCTTCTGAGAATTCTCTCACTTGGAGTTCAGGTTCTTTTACTTAACACAGAAGTGCTGTGGCTTTGTCTGTGTTGTTCTGCAAACTGACCCCATTGATGAGCTCTAGAAAAGACATTTCTTTTTGAAATATACCAAGAAATTGAATAAAGGGAGGATAAAGTATGTTTGCAACGTGTCTAATCATAAGGTGATGAAGCAAAGTGGGAAACAACACAAAAGAATATTACTGGGTGGAAATGACCAGAAGGAAAGTGGTGTAGCGCAGAAATGACCTCAGATAACTTTCTTAAACTCTCATCTGATTTGAACTGGGAACAGCATGCATTAACCAGCCAAAGACAAATTCAACCTTTCATTAAATACTGTGACTCTGTTTTAAAGAACTCTGTAAAGACTGATGGACTCATTCAAATGTACTATTTGTCTTTGGAGCTTCTATCAATGAATCAATGTCCTTTATTTGACTGGCTGACACATATTTAATTTGGTGTAATATATGATACATGGAAAATGCCTTTCAGTTTGAAACATTAATGACTGATAGTTGCCATCATTCAAGTTCTGCCTGCTTCAATTTAGTTTTTTCTATACTCATCAAGTTTACTAATAATGATTAAAGATTTTCTTAGTTACATTGTCTTTGACAACAGTGATGATTAAAGACATGGGCAACTTGTTGTATGGAACAGTTCACTTCTGTCTATCATTGATCTTCCTTTCCATATAATCTGCCAGTTAGACCTAAACTAAAGAAGTATGGAAGAGCAAGGTTATTCAGCACATTTGAATGAGTAATTGATGAGTAGACATCAGTTAACCCAATAAAATATATATTTTAAAATCTGTAATCAAGGGAAGGATATTTCATGCTTATGGGAATATTGGCATTACCTTGGAAATTAGATACTTGCAATTAAGATGAATAATGTATTGCATTGTAATAGATAGTACAGTGGTAGCACATGGGTTTCAGATATTTAAAACTGATGCTTCATTTGCAGTTTAGGACTTTCTTGTGAATTCTCTATTTGGTTTCATAGATATCCCTCTGTTTTTTATATTTTTTGAGGGTGGTGGGAAGAAATACCTCTGTTTCTTAGATAAAAGGACTTGAAAAATACATGAGTACATAAGAAAAAAAACAAAACAATTTTTGAGCAGGGCATACATAACTAATCTGGAGTTTTATTTCAGCGCTGTGTCCCCGAACACTGTAAGTGTTCCTGAGCTGAGATGTTTAGCACTTGACTGGGCTGAGCTGCCTTGTTTTCATCTCCCAGCTCTGTGGCTCACTTGCCTGGACCCAGGCAGGCCATCACTGGGCTGTGTGCCCTAGTTTCCACTTTGTAAGGATTCACTTAACGATACTGACCCCTCCTTAAATTGTATTGGAGATCAAGGGCGTTCCTATGGACAACCACAAGCAATGGCTGCTCTTTGCACCTCTGTTTAAAATGCATACAATTCATCCTCACACCAGAAGTTTTCTGGTTGGTCACTGACACAGAAACAGAGCTTTCTGTCCCAGGCTGTGGCAGAAGGTCTAACTTCAGGAAATTACTTTATCTTGCTTCTGTTTCTTCTGCCAGATAGGGATCATCACCTTTTTAAAGTGGTTTAGAACCTATGAGAAAAAAAATGCTCTACAAGAGATACAATTTACTTGTTCTCTGTTTTCAACTTTGTGCCCTAAATGGCCTAAAGTTGTCAATATTTGAGGAGGCTTCCTTAAGGGTTTCAGTTGTACTAGAGTAATGTATAAATATTAAATTTTAGTGTGTAAATGAGCTTCTACACCACATTTCTCTATTTCTTTTGCCACTTTGTAATGATAAGTTTCAAAATTCACCATCAGTTATACTTTTAAGCCATCATTAATACTTCTAGTTCAATAGCTTCAGAGTGAGAAAAGTGTAGCTGTCTGGTTAGTGATTTATACCCAGTTTCATGTCTTAAAACCCTATCTTATTTTTGCAAATATGCTTTCTAGCAAAATTGAATGATAAATCAGAATAATTTAAGGCTTGTTTATCTGAAGTAATAATGTGCTTAATGCATTTGGATATCATTAATCATTTTCTTACAGATATTTGAGCGCTGCTTTTGATATGTGGATAAACTGTGATACATGTATGAAAGAATACTTTAAAATATATTCTCACATGTATTGTTTTCATATTAAATAGACATCATGGAGGTATTAAACATTCTGTAGGGTACATGTACTTAAATAATGTGTATTTTTCCATATATTTTTACTGAATTAAATAAAAAAAACCCACAATAAGCCACCAAAAACAAAAAAAAAGACCACCAAAAAACCCCATGTTTAGAAGTGCGTTAACCACACAGACTTTAGATTCTTGAGAATAAAACAGGTAAAGATTAGCAAATACACCTGTATATTACTGCTTTAGGCATCCATATGTGGTAATTATTCTGCAGTCTTTGTTCCTTCAGTTTAAGTTGACTGTGGGTGAGCTCTTAAGTCGTAATACAAGGACTTGGGTGCATTCTGTGCATGAATGTATTTATTAGACAAAAGTTCTAGATGAGGATGTAGAAATACTCTTTTTGCCTTGAGTAGATTTTCAGGCTTGGATTCAGAAATACACTCTTGCCTCTTCCCAGAAGTTCACCAGACCTTAATAAATAGTCAGGTAGAGAATATGATGTCATTTTCTGTCATTTTTACTTGGTTCCCTGATGTTGGGTGGGTGGGTGGGTCTGTCACAAAAAGCTGAACTCAAACCCGTCTGTTTACAGAACATTGAGTAGTGCTAGGCTGCTTATTGCACTGAATGTTGGTTTGCATACTTCAGCTGCAGTTCTGTCCTTGACTGTGCAGTGCTTGTCTGATATTTAGACATTTCATCTGGTTTTTAAACCCATGGAATCATGCCTGGTTTAAAGTTTGCTTCTTGCCATCTTTAATTTTCTTTTAGCTGCAGTCTGGCTGGACACTGAGGTACAAGAGTGCTACTTTAGCACCAAACATGGTCTTTACATGGAAGAGGTAAAATGGCTCATATCAAGAAAAGACAGAACAACAAAATGAATCTGAAGTCTTTTCTATTAAAAAAAGAAGGTATTTTTGAGGCTACAGCTGAGAAGGAAAGGCAGAGAGGTGGTCAAATTGGATAAAATAAATGACTGAGCTCAAAAATGTGTTTTCAGAGAAATAGCAATAATAATAACTTAAATTCCCTTCTGGATCGTACCAACATTTCCAGCATTCTCCCTGTGATGGTGGCAGGAGGAGATGTTAGGGGACAATAGGCAAGCCTGGCCACCCTCTACTGCTCAACATCTCCTCAGCATCCATTTGTTGGATGAAGAAAATTAAAGAGAAAAGGGGAGAATACACTCTCTATCTCTCTTTCTCTTTCCCTTTCTCTTTAATTTTTTTTTAGCCTTTTATTTTTTAATTTGAGCCTATGGGAAATGTTTGCCTCTTCAGACTCCATAGCAACAAATTCTAGTTTGTGACCCAAGATGTAGCCCCTAAAGGTAAGAAAGGATATGTTAAAAATTTATGGGTGTGTGATATTATTACTATTACTATTACTATTACTATTACTATTATTATTACTATTACTATTAGTGTGTGTCTGATCCTGATGGGCCAGATGACACCAAGCAGGACCTCAGTCCAAAACAGAAATGTTAAATGTGGTGTCAGCCTGCAGGGTCAAAGTTATCTGGGCATGTTCAGCTGTGAAAATTTAAATGAGTTTGTCTGTAATTTGGAATAAATTTTACTACATGTTTTGTGAAGACTACGTCACATACTTGTGTTCATTTGTGCTTGGCTGCCACTTTAAAGTTTGTGACTAACTCAAGACAGGGAAAGGTAAAGAGGCTGATGGGTAAAGAAAGGGCTTGGCCTTTGGGATTCTGGTATCTGTGGGAAGATTTTGAAATGCCAGTTTTATTTGGTTGCTATCCCCATCTAAGACATCTAAGACAATTAACAAAACTCTTTAAGAAAATATTGTCCCACCTTGATCATTGGCCAACCTCAAAACAACTTTTTTCATTGGTTTATGGGATACAAATTTATTTCCCAGAATTAGCCTTAGCTCTCATTCTGCTTTGTATGATTTTTTTAAAAGACAGTTCTTAGGATGGAGAGATTTGCAGCGTGCAGCTCTTCTGTAATGTTGCAAAGGTAAATATCCTTATTATAGAGCTCAACCTATTGGCATGAGTAAACTGTAGGGCATTCCTGTTTTAATCCTTGATTTGTCTTTTCTAACCTTTTAGTGGTGGTCCTTCTGTGTAGTTTAGTTCTTTGTGGTTATAATTTTTTCATTTGTTGATGCTTTTGAGGCCTGTCATTCTTGCAAAATGGGATGATGCATGTGAGTTAATTAGGTTAGCAAAACCCTCATGAAGAAAAAAAAGAGAACAAAGGAATTATTCTTGGAGATGCCTTCGATTGCTATTAGCAGGCTTTGAGGAAAACAGATGTTCATTTGAAGATTTTAGAAGAAAACCACAAATGTTTTTAGTTCAGCTTTAAATTAGAAGTAATACTTAACCAAATTAAAGTGAAGTGATAAAGAAAAAAAATATCTTTTGAAATTAGGGCCATAATTTGATTATATTAAAATGCACCTCCCTGCACTAGTGAGGCATTTAGATAATTTGTTCTAATTGCCATTCCTTCTCATAAACCAGTGCCTAGAATTAAGAAATGTCATATTTTTTTTTTCCACTCCAAATCTACTTCCTTATAATATCATGCTTTCTCCATCCGAATTTGGAAACAAGAACAATGAAGCCAGCAGTGGGTGATAACTTTCTCTCTTTTTGCAGATAAACATATTGCAGGATTGGGATCTGGCTGCTCCCAGATGTGTTTCAGCTGCAACTGCTTTTCTGCCAGTGTTTAAGTCGTTGGACTGTAAAGTGTTTTTACATAACTAAAGTAGGACTGGCTGCAAAGAAAAGGAAAACTTCCATATGTCTATCCTCTGTCTAAATAGTGGAAAAAATATTTATTTTATTGGTCTATTTCTAAGTGCTGTGCTGTAGATTTAGGGAGGTACTATTATATCCTGTAGTAGTTAAATGGAGTTTAGTGATTTCTTTTATTCCCCTGGCTATTCTGTGAGAAGTTCTTCTGAAAATACATCACACTGATGGTATCCAGTATCTAGAGCCCTTCCAAATGTACAAGCTTACTCCTTATTTTATTTTTTTGTAGAATAAATGTGGTTGTAAAGGGACTGATCATTCATTGAAGTACTGCAATGGGTTAATTTATTGTAGGGACAAAACAATGGGGTTCTCTGTCAATAAGGGCCATTGTTTAGAATTTCATCCACAGCAGCAGTGAAACAAAAAACCACATTATTTTTCAGGCCATAAACCTCCTTATTGGTATTTCTGTATTTCAGTTGCAGACTCTGCACCAAACAGTGTGAAAAAGGACCACTTGGGCTTTTGTTGCATCCCAAGTCTGATGAAAATCTGTAAACTATTCTGCACAGGTATAAGGGAGAATGCAGTACACAAAATGCAGTTGTTGTGTTATGAGTCTTATCAAGGCATTTCAAGGCTGGGTTTGTAGCACTGACATAGCACAGCTGGGGTTCAGTTCAGCTGCTTATAAATGGGCTGTCTGGGGTGCAGCTGGTGGCCAAGTTGCCAGAACTGCTTAACTGGGCCTGCAAAATGTGCAGACAAGTTTGATTTTTTTGGGGATGGGGGGGGTAAAATATAAAAGTATTGCAGAATGCCATGTGTATGGATAAAAATACACATATATAATACATATATATCTGTATGCTGATATTTTAGGTGATCATGACCAATGCTTCCTTCTTGCTTATGCCTTCTTTTGGAAGTGTGTTTGATGTCAGCACCTGACAATGACCATGTTTTAGTTTTCTAAGCTTTTTTCCCTTGGTGATGTGTTTCTGCTCCAGAATGGAAGTTTTACTTTGTCTGGAAGGATGTGAGGATAAATGCTGTTCAAAAACCACAGAAGTTCATGGGCAGACACAGGCATGTTTGTCAAACTGTCACAATTGGCTTTATTCCCTCAATTCCAGCAAAATTAGAGGACAGCACACGGAATTGGCCAGGACTGTTCACTAGACCAGTGGCAGCCACAGAATCGGCTCTCAACCGTTTCATCTCAGCCCAAAGCAGTAACTCCTAGATTGCCTTGCCTTCTCAAAGAAACCTTTTCTAATTATATTAGAGCTCTTGGCAGACTTCAAGGACTTGACAAAAAGGATTTGTTGACTCTTTCCTAGAAGTGGTTTCCATGGCTTTAAGTGGGTATGTTTCTTTTCCTGACGGATCATGAAAGCTGCTACTGAGATAGTATTCTGCAGACACCAATGTGTATTCTTGTAAGTCCTGTTTTTGATGTCGATAACTGAATAATCACCTCTGTTATAATCATCCTCTGAAAAACTATCTGGTTCCCACAGCACTCTTGTCAATGGAATTCTACATTTCACTGTTGCAAGGGAAGCAAAACGCGCATGCAGGAGTTACAGATATGGAAACCTAAAAAATGTTAAATACCTCAGACATTTCAGGTCATTTAAGATTGAAGTTTGTGTGCTAGGGGAGCACTGCAGTAGTTTATACCATCCTTTCCTGAGGGCTCTACACAGTCATAGGGACTTCTGTGATATTTGACTGTGACAGGGCACTGTCTTACCATGCAATGCATGTGTGGGTGTCCTCATTATGGAAACTCACTCAGTTGTTTATGTTCTCTTTTGGCTTTGTTGAAAGGATTAAGCTGTCTTGGAGTTTGTTGAAGGACTGAACTGAGTAAATGGGGAGAATAATGAATATATTTCAGTTTTTGAAATGTAAAATTTCTCCGGGGATTCAGCTGAATGCCCTTTAATCCAACAAATTATGATGAGTCAGTCCTTGTTTTTTACATTGATTATTTGTTTGATGCACACTGAGCTTTTGAGAGAGTGCCTTTGATGTTCAGCTGTAACTGTCTGGTGTGATCCTTGATGCTTCTTCATGAGTGGAAAAAATTCAGTTGTTAAAAGATGGACAAAATCCCATTTAAGGTCATTATGTTTCTATTGAATTTTTTGTTGTACCTCCATGTGCATGTGGTCAATTGTCTTATAAAAACAACCACACAAGAAAGCTGAACATATTTGCATTTCTTTCTTCCTTCTGTAAACTCTTGACTCTTCTACCTTGGTTTAGTCTCTTATTTACAAGAAACAGCAGCTTTATGGGGCTTCATCAACTGACATTAATAAACTATCTTGAAAGGTTTGGGGACATCACAGATTTTAAGAACTGATTATTGCATAATTGAAGTGAATTTGCATTTTGCATTGACTTCAGTAGACCAATATTCTTAGCTGAGGACAGCCATGTTCGCGACATTGCATAAAGCCCCGCAAGAGGAAATGGAAACTAGTTTCCATCCATCTGCCTTGCTAATAGATTAATATTTTTAAATGAAGCCATAAATTAAACATTTACCACTATTAAAGTTTTCTGGGTAATAAATCTGTGTCAAAGCATGCTGAACAATGCTGACACTGGTGCTGTGTGTTGTACAAAGACAGCATTACAAATAGTTGCAATTTCAGCCATGTAATGAGGTAGCCACAAGCAGCAAAATCCCTCCCTCCTCTCCCCTCAAATACTCATTCCATTTCAATATGTCCTTGTAAAAATTATTTTCCCATAATAAAGACCAAACTGCCAACTTTCAAATCTCAGGATGAGTGTAATTGAAAAGGATACCTAGTTTTAGTAAATGTACCTGTAATTGCCTCCCTCCTTTCAGACAATACTGAGGGAAACAAAATTAGCTGCAAACAACACATCCAGAGAATCTGAATGGAAAACAAAAAGATAATAAGCAGTTTCATGGCATTTAACTTATATCATGGATTTGTAAGCAGAAAAGCAGAAACCAGTGGACAACAGGGTATGAATCCCCTGTTATATTTAGAGATTGACAGCCCTATCTTGTAGCACTCATGAGTTGTATTTTGGAAAGTTGAAAATAAAATAGAGAATAAACATCATAGCTTCAGATCTGGACATCTTTAGGAGCTCAGACAGTACCTGATTGAGTCTGTCAGAAACAAGACATTGGACAAACAGCTGTCGAGTTCATTTAAACCTCCCTGCAGTTTCTTCCAGCGGGGGTTCAGTCGAGTTTACTGCTATTTGTGAGCTTGTACGTGTAGTGCCCATCATTTCAAAGGTAGTTTTACAGCAGAGTTTAGGTCAAGATACATTTTTCAGTGGCCAATTTGTTATCCTTAGCTTTTGAATTATATATTTCTTTAAAGTGCGCCTTTCCATCTTTACAGACGTTTGTCTTCCTGTTATGTTCAGTTGAGGTTATGGTGATGCAGTAAAATTGTTTTGGTGCCACAGCCACATCAGTCACAAGCAGTGATGTGGAAACTGACTGGCTCCACTGCTCAGGTTGTACTTTAATGAGGAATTAGTCTGCAGTCAACCCTTACACACTGAATTTGGATATTTATTTGTATGCAGCTTCACCAGGGAGAACTCAGATACTGTCAGGTAGCTGTATTCACCTGGGACTGAAAGGAGACCTGCTGCACTGGCATGTCTGGTAGATTATATGAGATTTCCTAGGTGCATTTCCTACAAATGTTAAGACTTCAGACATAGATACATTGGCTGAATTCCTGTTAGAAGCCCTTCAGCCTTAGCACTAACACTTTTACAGCATTAATTCAAATTAATTTTTATCAGGCTTCTCTCTTCAGCAGTTGTTCAGTTGTGTGAAGATCACCTGGAATACAAAAGCTCCAGAGACTATGAATTCCTCTGTCAGAGGAATGTTTAGTTAATGTGATCTTTGTAAATGCTCCTGTCCCAGGGAGGGGCAGCAGTTGTACTTGGGCTGACCCTTGTGTCCACCAGAGAGGGGCAGCCTCAATATTGCAAGGCCTGGCATAGCTGAAGTGCCCAAAAGGGCTAATGTCTTCATAAAGAGAGATTCACATCCAAGGTAAAGCTCTCTTCTCCTGTGTCCTCAAAATTTTGGGATATTTTTTGTCAGTTTCAAAGTTGGCACTTGAAATAAATGCTTCCAGAGCAATGCCCTGGCATGCAAGAAGGTCTTCAGGTAGAGGTAAATGCAGGGCTTAATACCTGTTGGCTTTTATTAAACGTGAGTGTCTCTGAAGAATGCTTTCCTACTGCTCTTTCTGAAGAGCTCATGCCATGTTTATAATAATCATAGAGGGGTGAAAAGGTCACACACACTGTTACACAGCTGATTTTGCTGGACTGGATTTCAGTGTGTGAAAAATGTGTGTGTGTGTTTGCATTTATACTTGAAGTACCTAGGACATAACCTTTACAGAAAACAAAACATCCCTAAAATGACGTTTGTTTCCTCACATTAATTGGAGAGAAAGTTGTGTATAACACGATACCAGATGCTCGCTACCATCACAAATCACTCCAGAAATAAAAAATGCAGGCATAATTATCTAAGGAAATAACAAAGCTAGAAGTTTGGGGGAGTAATTTGTCAGGTAAATGAATCTCAACATGAACTGTATAAGCATGGGCTGACACCTTATTTGTCAGAAAGCTGCTACCTAGTGAGGAAGACAACTGCTTCATTGCTGTTGTTCTTTGCTTCTCTTCCTGGCTTTCCATTATGCTTTTCCTTACCCAAAACACCCATCTTGAAGCAGACAACAAAACCCGAATATCCGAAGTGACAGGTGTGAAAAACTCTGGATGACACTGAAATAAACACTGATGGAGAAGGAAACTCAGACCCTTCTAGCATTTAAAGGACTCTGCTTATAACTGAATGAAGAGGATAACACAGCCAAAGCATACTGCTTCTATTTTCTTATCCTTGCTGAAATATTACTCATTAGTAGATTTTTAAAAATGCCAAACCTCACCTAAAACCCAGCTGTCTACAGCTTTATTTTGAATTCAATACACAGTTGACCATCTGACAGGGGAATTCTTGATCTGTAGCCTGAAAGTCAGATAGAGAATCATTTCAAATTGAATCAAAGAATATTTTTTAAGTTTCTTAAAGAAAAAAAATAAATAATTTTGTTTTGCACAAAATTAAATGTTTTCATCTAACATAATTCCACACTTCTATTTGTCATTTTAAACAGTATCTCCTCCCCACCCACACAAACACACACAAACTTTTTAAGATGCTAGACAATCAGAACGAAGCAAGACTATGTAATGAAAGCACATGGGACTTGTCAGTCTAGAAATTTGAACTTGTTGACCTTTTTTATCCAGATTTGAGGTAAGAAGCAGAAACATCAGAGTTGCTACTTTCCATCATGTCGTCTGGGAGGAAGAAAGGGCACAGTAGTGTTTCTAGACCTGGCCCTTCACTTCCAAAGTTAAAGCCAGAACAAATGTAGCACTTAAAATGATAGTATTTGCCTTTTAGAATAAATGAGCCAATCAATCCATAGCTGAGGCAACAGTAACATAATGCACTTCCTCTAAGTAGAGATGAATACAATTAATCAAAATCTTTATCTTGGATGAATCCAATTACATTGGCTTAAAAATGTAAATTGTTCATTTGTGTCAGCCTCCTGGTTTCCAGGAATTCAGACTCTGGGAATAGAAACAACATATCAGTTAAGCTGCTCAGAAACAGACATATCTGAGTTTTAAGTGACTTCCTGACATTTGCCTCTTATGTAAGTTATTATGTAAATAGAAAAAGGTTATTTTAATGTACTCATGAAGTACTGTGTATGTCCCTGTGTGTGAGCCACATTACTCAGTCCAGCTTCCCTGAATGCTTGTTTTGGCACTTGCTGTGGAAGGGTGCTGCTGCTCCTAAGACCTTGCTGGGCTTTTCACACTGGTATGCTGTAACTTCTTAGTTATAATTACATGCTGTGGTATCCCAATCAATTCCTTTCAACCAAAGCAAAGGTTGCCCGTGTTGGACTCCTAATTGTGAAGACTGCTGCTGCTCTGCTTGTAAACAGCAGTTGCATTTTTCCCTGATTTCCCTAATAATAGAACAAATATGTATATGTGGACATATTTTTGCAAGGAGAAAATTAATCTCAAATAAAAATGAATATTTAGATCTGTGGGTCCAAATTTTTTTTAATTAAAAAGGGTAAATACACCATTTCTCACTTTCACCAAACCTCAGAAATCAATGGAGTGAGTCTTGGGAAGCAGATGTAGCAAATGTGAGCACAAGTGCAACAGAAATGATGTGTGTAGAGAGGAGTACAGCACCAATTCTTCTGGAGATTGCAAAGAATAGAAGGTTTTTGCACAATAGAAAAATGTAATTTTGAAAAATAAGAGTATAATGGAAGGTATTTTGTATTATATGGTACACACTTCTGGGAGCAAAATTTCCAGTTTTCTATAGGCTGATTTGTTCAGATCAAGTGGCAATATTAAACAACCAGGGCAACATGAATGTATGCACTTGTATTTATAGGGTCTTATTACCTGTTAAATGTAAAACTCACGGTAAGTTATTTGCAGTTACTGATGTCATGAGACATAATGTTAGGTGTAACTTCTTAGATGGTGTGCTGACAGTCATCATTGAGAAAAAAAAATGAGTCAGGGAAGAATCATAATTGAGAAAAGAGAACAAAAGTTTTCAGAATGATTTTGGTAATTAACTCCAGTAGAATGAGAATGGGAAGGAGGAGAGAATCCACTTCAAGGAAAAAAGGAATGAAGCTGTTGCAAAAAAAAAAAATAAAGTTGGGATGAACTCACCTGGGATCCAAATATTTTGAAACTTGAAAGGATTTCTTTTCTTTTGAGGTTCACTCAAAACAGTCTCTGGTGCATTTTAAAACCACGTTGCTAATTGTTTCTCCCACAATGCCTGACAGTCAGTCAGACTTTTAAATACTCTTCCCAATTACTGCCACAAACTCCTTTGTATTCTATCATTACAATGAAGGAGTTTTACTGCACCTTCCTCTGATGTAGCAAATGAGGTTTCCTGCATTTCTCCTGTCCTGTGTCCTCAGTCAGTCACTGAAGCGATGTTTCAGAGAACCTGCCTTCAGGTCAGTGGAGACACAGTCCTGCAGGGGCTCTGGGATGTTACCAAAGAAACCAAGACTTGGGATCACTTGGGAATAAGGGGGAAAAGGATTGACACATCTTTATGTACTCTCCTTCTGCTCTCCCCTCCTGTGGAGGCATGAGTATTTCAGGCACAGTGTAGGTCTGACTGTAATCCATCACAGCTCCTGTCATCACACTGGCTCTCTTTGAAGTGAAGCTTTCCTGTTGAAATGTTTTGGGAAGTGGCTGGTGTGGAATTCCTGGGGGAGCTCCCTACAATGTGGTGGGTTAAAGCTGCAGGGAGCAATGAGGCAGCAAGGGCCCACCAGGGCAAGCACAGTCAAAAGACAGAAACCAACCCCCGTTTCACATCTTTCCTCATTTAGTGTTTTGACAATGTGATGAGGACTTGAAAATTGAAAGAAATTAATGATGGTATAGTAAAATAATTATGTCTAATTTCTTTGTGTATTCCCAGGAGGGGATCATAAAGCTACTGGTCAACAGTGAAGTCTAATCATTGCTCTGTTCAAAAATTATGAAGTCTAATATGCTCTTCATCCTCTGATATGTTCAGAGACGCTTACGAATAAGTGTTCATGGAGAATATTGATTAGATTTTGATTTGGCTTACTGTTTACTCTTCAGTTGGTTAAGGAGGGCAAGAGCAGCTCTCAGTTCAAACTTCCTGTCTGATTTTAACATCAGTTTGTTGCAAAGGCATCTGACACTTAGCACTGGGGATTGTTTTAAAAAATTTTGTTTTACTGTATATTTCAAGAAGTGATTCAAATACAGGATTAAATGGGATACAGGGCACTTTGGAGTGGAGGCTTTGGATGTTAGATGTCACCAACTCGTGAGATGGTGTAAAAAAGCAATTTGAGTCTCTTTTGTGCTTACCAGTAATGGTGTGAGGGGGAAATGACCATTCTGAGCCTAAAAATGCGTGTGAACACAAAAATATGAAATGCCCAAGATTACATAGTATGCTCTAAAGAGTTCTAAAAATATCAGAAGCTGGTTTCTTGAACGTATAGACCCTCCTCCCTCACATTATATTAGCAAGCACTATTTTTATCTGATAAAAATATAATCCAATCAAATAATGTGCAAGATGTCATGCAAAGGGTATCTCTTGTTGCCTAGTATGTGCTAACATCTGTTTATCCCATATGGGAAGTTTTACAGCAGTCTATATAGAAATGATTTTGGTAACCGAACATATTTTGTTTCTCCTGACTCATTATTTATTTTAAGAACTCCTGTTTGGCATAGCAGCTCTTTCTTTCTCAAGAGCTTCTTCCCTTATTATAATTAATATTTATCTATATTTTGCTTTCATTTGTGAGAGACTCTCGTTCCTACAAAAGTTTAGCTGTGATGTGCTGCAGGATGGCAGCTTGAGGTGAGGAGCAGGCAGTGGGGAAAGAGCTGAACATGGGATGGTGTGAATGGCTATGGACATGGGGCCAGTCCAAGGTGGGGTTGGAGGCAGACCATGCAGGGAATGTAAAAGAAATGGGCTGTGTTAACTCTGTGTCACAGATCTCAGCACCTTGGCTGTGATGGCAATGAGAATGTTATAAAACATGTTCAGTGCTGCTGGACCTTGTGCAGGAGAAATTTTCACCCCTAACAAGGCCTTACAATTCAGGCAGCGCAGCAGCAGAAGGATCGTAGTGTGGAGCAGATCTCATTCCAAGCCTGACCGTGTTTTGTGTCAGGCATTTGTCTGTGCTGGGAGTGAGCAGAAAAAAGCCTAACAAGACTGCCAGGAAACAGGAGGGGAGTCCCTGGCAGGCCCCTTGACCCACGAAGCTCGGCCCAGGAGGGCACCATGGCATTTGCTGTGTCTCAGGCCATCCGTCCAGGTGTGCTCGCTGCGTGCCGCGGGCGGCCGTGAGGCCACAGCCACGGCAGCAGCTCCGCAGGGCTCCTCGCAGCCTGGCACAGCTGTGCCAGGGCACTGCAGCCTCCTGGGGACACATGGCTGCTGCCCAACAGGGACCCTGCTCCTGACACCACTGCTGTGCTGCTGGCAAGGGTGGCTCCTAAGTAGCGCTCCCTCCTTCGCTTCGTTCTGGCACCTTTCGTTTCATGTATGGACACACGAAGGCCATTAGCTCTCTGTAGTAACTTCCCATGCACTCATCCAGATGAAGGCTCATATTTATCATGTGTAGAGGCTTTTTACAAGATCTTTTTATCTGTACGTTTTCATTCAGGAGCAAGCTCTATAACAAGAAATTCTATCACTCTGTTAAATGTCTGATTGATTTATTTAAAGAAAAATGACAAAATCTATTTTTCTTTGAAAAGCCAACTTTTATCCCCTGTTGCCTCTCCGTTATAACTCCAGCTTATGTACAGATGATTCCCTTGTAAGCTCTGATCATTTTGCATAAGTATTAGAAAACTGAAGCTGACCTTGAAGTGTGACTGCTGTATTTATAAATGGAAATAGATTGCTTTTATAAAAGATTTGAAAAGATTTTTTTGTGGTGTTATTCTTAAAAAGCACAACAAAATTACCCTACAATACTTCATAAAAATGCAAATAATGTTCTTTCAAGCCTTGCTAAAGGAATAAATGAATTTGTGTTATTAAAAAGCATAACTGGAGCAAAATGTATAAAACATACCAGGTAAAAGGTAGGTCCTCTCTAATGAAGAGCCAATTGATGCTTTATTACCTGTTTAGTTTATTGTTTATATTATAATTGTGTTGCTTCCTAACAGACTATCCCTTTTGTAAGAACAATTTAATATATAAACAATCGTATCTCAAACCTTTAGCTGAGTAATTATATACATTTTAATTTTAGCTCTGGAGAAGTTTTAGGCCTGCTGTTTGGCAAAGATTTTCTTTGCTAATTGCTGACTGGAAATGTTATGTCAACCCCAAAACAATAGAAGACTAAAGAAAAAAAGAAATTCCAGCTCTTCAGAAAAAGAACTTTTTAATTGAGGTGAACCTTTATCAATTCTATATAATATAAATGGTAATAACTTTTGTGTGAGTGGGAAGGTACTGCTAAGGATGAATAGGAGAGTTGTAGTTTTGTATAGCTTGAGCTGCGGAATGAACTTCAGCAGAACATTTGTAGCAGAGGTGCACACTACAGAGGGATTGTATTTTGCATAATTTTTATTATTCTTCTTTTAGCAAATAATCAGGAGGCTCTAAAGACTTCTTTACACAGTGTGGGCCCAAACTGTGAAATTTCTGCCCACTGTTTGCTTTGTTACACTCACAGTATATGTAGTTTACCTTTTGGACTTCATTGATGTTTTTCAAGTCTTGTTTATCAAGTGTTTGTGGCATGGTTTATTTAAGACCCTTCCCTTTATTGGAGTGATAGACTTTGATAGGGCTTTAGTAAAATTTAGATCAGCCTTAAAAATTTTAGCAGATTACTTTTTTAATTCTAATATTTGTCCCCCAACTTGTCATCTGAGCTTCAATTCCAGTAAGGATTGTGCCATCTAGCTTATTGCCCCCCTGTGAAAGGCATCCTTTAGAAGAGCTGAGGGTTAAAATGCACTTGGCTCAGAGTATGGAGGTAAGGGCTCACTGCCCTTCTCTGCACCTCTGCATTTTTTTCTTTCATAATTTCATCTGTGAGCTTGCTTCCCTCGTCTGAAAACTTACTGCAGGAACTAATTTATCTGTCTGTAATTGCTACCCTTGAAGGCTGTGCTGATCACTTCTATGCCAGAGGATGTTATCACCTCTGACAGAGTACTTTGCTTTGTGAGAACATCAGAACATTAGACCAGGGAAAACAGGTATCCCACCTTATAGCAAAGTTTGAACATACTGACATTTGTTAGGGTTCTTGCTTCTTTGTGGCAGCAAGTTAATGTTTTTAACTTCTGCTTTAGTTCATGCCATAAGTAGAAGCCAGCAGAAGTGAAGCAAATGTACAGTGCAGGTCTGTCTTTGGGAAGGATGCCTGGTGCAGGCCTGGTCTGAGGGATGGGGCTCTTTGTGGGGCAGCACAGTGAAGGGCACAGTCCCTGCCTGGTCCACACTGCATAGGAGTGACTAAAGTGTGAAAGGGAGGGCACAGAAGAGAAAGGAAGAAGAGATGTGATAATAGTATATTCTGGATTAGAAGGGACCCACAAGGATTATTGAGTCCAACTCCTGACCTCACACAGGACCACCCCAAGGCTCACTCCATTGTCAAACGCTTCTTGAACTCAGCCAGCCTTGTTGCTGTGACCACTGCCCTGGGAGTCTGTTCCACTGCCCAGCCACCTCTGGGGGAAGAACCTTTTCCTGATATCCAACCTCAACCTGCCCTGGCACAGCTTCAGGCCATTCCCTCGGCTCCTGTCAGTGTCACCCCAGAGCACAGATCAGTGCCTGTCCCTCCTCTTCCCCTCAGGAGAAAGCTGTACCTGCAGTGAGGTGTCCCCTCAGCCTCCTCTTCCCCAGGCTGAACAGACCAAGTGCCCTCAGCCGCTCCTCACATAATCTTCCTTCTAGACTCTTCATCATTTTCACTGCCCTCCTTTGGACACCCTCAAAAAGGGTTGTATCTTTTTTATATTTTGGTGCCCAAACTGCCCTCAGCACTCGAGGTGGGGCTGCCCCAGTGCAGAGCAGAGCAGGACAATCCCTCCTGTGCCCGGCTGGCAGTGCTGGGCCTGATTCCCCCCGGACAGAGCTGGAACTCCTGGCTGCTAGGGCACACTGAGACATCATTCTCATCACCAAGGTTTGGGAGGGAAGGGGTGGCACAAGAAAGATGTGCAAACATGTAAAAACCCCTTGAAGGGAGAGTTCAGCATCATTAGATGATTAAGGAGGGAGAACCTCAAGCTCACATAGGATCCTGTACATTTGAGAGGAAGGGGCACAGTAGGTCCTGCTGAGGGATGTTTAAATAAATTTGAGAGAGGGTTGGCTGATAGCAGTGGGAAGTGAAGCATCAGTGCAGAATCAGTGATTAAAGGGAGAATGAGAAACAGAGATCACATAACAGTCTGAACATTCTCTCTACAGGTTGTTGGAGGGGCATCCCTGTCAGGGAAAGGGCAGGCAGATGCTGCAGGGGACAGTGGTATGGGATCTCTGATGTGTGACAGATCTGGTCTGTGATGCAGCGTGTGCCTTCCTGTTTCTTTGTTGTGTTTCCCCTGTTATCTTGTTTCATCCCTCCCTCCCTATTTTCCAATAATTCCTCTGTCCTGCAGTGTTCACCTTGAGCATTTGGCAGCTTGTGGTCCACTTGTCCCTGTCCCTAGAAGATCCCTTGCTCTTGTGCCTGTTTGTGAATTGCGCACACCTGTCACAGGGCAGCACAGCAGAGACTGGCCCAGAAGGTCAGTGTTAAACAGTGTCTCTGAAAAAACCATAGGTGGGTGAAGTAGCTGCACTTTTTTCCTCTTTCTGTTTGGCCTCAGACACTTGCTGTCTAATTACTGAGCACCTTCTGCACCGGACCATACAACTCCTTTTCAGTGAGCTTGTAATTCAGGCACTGAATCATACTGACCTTCCTTTTTATCCTCTTTCTGATGTATATATAAACTTGCTACCTGTGCCTGAGACAGCAAAAATTATTCTATAATCTGGACTTCAAAGATGGTGAGAAAATTCAATTCTCAGTGATTTTCTTTCTCTGCAAAAGTAAAGCTTATCTACAGCTGCACTTTGTTCTGCTGCATCACAATAGTTCTGCATAGGAACTGAGGGCCAAACCTGTTTAATAGTCTGATTTAAAACAGAGCTGAACTTTAAAATTTGCTATTTATGCGAAGATATGAGAAAATGTATAATGCAGGGAAGTGGTCCAGCAGAGCAGCACCTGTCAGCATTTAGCTTGTGGAGCACCAGATCAAATGCTTGGTTTCAGAACACCACTTTCAGTCTAAACACATGACATCTCGTCATTGTGGGTGCTACATAGAATTTGTTTTCCCCTATGTGTTAAACCTTGGGAGGGTTCATTACTGATTGCCCTTTTCTGGCTCTTTGCTGGCCACTGATGAGCTTCATGCATTTGGAAGTCTTTTCCACCCTCTTAGAAACACAAATGTGTCTATGTATGTATTACAAAAACCCCCACTATTGTCAACCTCACACTTAGAGATTTTTAGTTGAAGAGAAACAGGTTTGAACAAAGACTTGGAAGTTTTCTGGTCAGTTGTAGAACATAATGTATTTATTCCTTCTATTTCAGAAGATCTCACAGTATATCCTTAGGGTGAGGGAGGAATCCTCTAAAACTAGAAGACTGCTTCTATTAACAGATATTTTGTAAATGCAATGTTGTATCTTTGGAAAAATGTTAACAAATGTGTAGAAAATAGCTGTGAGTGCAAAATACTCCCCTGATTCATTAATTTATGATTATTGTTTTCCTTCTAACAGTGGTTTCCCCCATCATTTGTATTTCCCTCTCCAGTCCCACTATTAGCCTGTCATTAAATTGATTGTGCTTTTCTTTCATGAGCTCTGACAAAAAAAAACCCAAAAACTATCTCAACAAAGTATTCAGCAGTGCAGATCTGGGCACTTCATTATTTTGTCTGTAGCAGCTGCTCAGAAGGTATTGTTTGCTTTTTTTTTAATGAATTTTTTTTCATTTTTTAATGAAAAATGAAGAATTTTGAAGGTTTAAAAGTGCATGTACTCAAACATGAGGTACATAACAATATTGTACTAATGGCATCTGCTGTGGGTTGGACCCTTCAGGAGAAAAATGCGAGAAAGTCACTTGCAATTCCACATCAGATGATGCTCTCTCTCCTTTTGACAGCATCCATCCTTCCTCCTGTAGGCATCTGCTGTTCTCACGTGCAGTTTTCACTCTTGGTGGACAGGCCCAGCAGTCTGTTCTGCCCTGGAAGATACACAGTGCTGTGTGTTTCTGGTTCTGGTGGCAGGATCTGCCTGTGCTTAATGCTCCCAAAGAAAACCTTGCTTTTCCTTGGCTGTCTTGAGCATCCCTACACGGGATCTTTCTTAAAATAAAGACATCTAAAGACGGTGCTCAGGAGTGATCATTCTCCCTTCCTGATTTTAATGGAATCTCATTCATCTCCTGGAGACCTGAGAGCTTTCTGTGACACATTTTCAGACCTTTTGGGATAAATGTGTGCCTCAGTCCACACTGCCAGCAGTGCTGTTTGTCATGGACTGGAGGCTGTCCTTCATGGGATGCAAGGAAAGGGTTTGTTGGTGTCAGCTGTAAACTGTGAGGTTTGCAAGGGTGCTTTTTGTAGCTTACAATGATAATCTGAGAATCTCTCTGGGGCAGGGATTCAGAAAATCCCCTACTGTCATTAAGGACATCTTTTCCATCTTCTGATTTCTGGACATAAAGCCAGGAGCCAAGATGTTATCAACTTTTTTGGTGCATTTCTGGGCTGCTGGGGGCTTCAAAGGGTTGGCATGTCTGGCAGGGGGAGCTGCAGCCTGCACAGGGACACAGGCTGGGTTAGGGAGTTGCTCCAGTAGCCACTGCCTGAGCTGGGGTTTACAGGCTGGAAAAAGGTGCTTGCAAGGAAACTGAGCTGCATCTATATAAAACAACATCTAGGCCTTCATGGCGCTTTCTGGCTTTTGTGTTTCTCATTTCCTTTGTTCTTGTACCTCCTTTGACAGCTTTTTCTGGCAGAATTGAAGAGTTTTCTGTCTCAGGTTCTGCCACTTCCCTGTGCAATATATTGACCCCAATAAAAACATCTGGAGGCAGCTGTTTGGTAGCCAGGTGCTGTAGCAATACCCAAAGAGCAGAGGGAAGAGGAGGTCCTGGCTCCCATGAGGACATGACAGAGGCTGTGCTAGAGCACACCACAGGCTTGCAAGGATGAGCTGCTCACCACTTGCCGGCAGCAAATGGGAGGGATTACCTAATAGCAGGTGAGGTGCTGGGCTCCAAACACATCCACACAAGTCTGGGGTTGTGTGAAGATGCTTGTGAGAATGGAGAGTCTGTAGTAATCATTCCTGGTGGTGTCACCAGTTCCCTCCCTGGGTCTGATGGGGTGTAGCAAAAGGAATGAAGTGTTTTAACATTATAATGAAAACTGAGTGATGCTGGATGTGACCTGCTCTCCCTACAGTAATTTTGTTGACAGAGATATATTGAAATTTATCCATATGAAACACTTTGTAAAATATAATGGGAGTAAGTAGAATGCCTTGAAGGCATAAAATGTTTTTTTATTTCCAAGGTTTAGACTATGAATCACTCCCTTGATTTGCATCCCAACAATCTGATTTATACCCATTTGTTGTTTACCTCTGTTTATGTATAATCTGTTGTCTGATCCTGGTTATCTTCTTTTAGGGCTAAGAGAGGATAATAAAGTTGGGATGCAAAACAACAAAAATGCTTAATTCTTCAAAGTCACCATTTTTCATGGGCTGCAATGGATATAATATATTAAAAAAATGCAATAAATTATGGCAGCCAAAATGTTTGTATTTCTTCACTTTTCATTTAACTGTAAAAATCTTAACATTCTTAGTTTAATTGATAGCCTCCATTAAAACAGAGATTTTCCTCACGAGTCAGTACTGGACTCTTTAGAAAGGAACCACTAATAATAATCATTAAGTGATCAATTAATAATATTCACACCCTAAGACTTTTAATATCAGTTATTCCTTACACTTTTGGGTGGTGTGTGGCTAGATATATTAAGTTCATTTAATTATTATTAAATGCTATTAACTGGAGCAGAATAAGTTAAAAAAAAAAAAGGTTTGATTTTCTAGTAATTATTTTAGCTTATAAAAGATGAAATTTTAAAACACTCTGTGTAAAGAGATATAAAAAATTACATATTCAACAAAACATATCCTTTAGTCCCAACTAAGGTTTTCAAACTGGATTTTAAGCAAGTTTTTTCAATTCGTTTCATGAAGTCAAAGCTGGTACAAGGTGCTGAGGGCCTTGGAAAATTTGCTTGGCAAATTACAATGTCCTGACTTTGACTTCTAAAAGAACAGTCAAATTAATATAATCCTTATAATCCAATACATTTTCCATATATTCTCACAATTTTGTTGGAAATTCTTAGTCCCGAGAATTGTATACCTGGTTGTGTACATACAAAATATTTTCTGAGTGCCATCTTTCTAAGAATTTCTCCTGGGTTTTTTTTTTTTGTTTGTTTGTTTGTTTTTTGGTTTGTTTTTCTGAACAAATGGATTAATCAAATCTTAGGCAGAACTTTGAAAAAAATGTTCTAATGGCCTGCATGTAATTCATGGCACAGGAATGTCTGACTTCTTGCACGATATTACTGTCAGGGTGTGGGGTTTTTAATGTTACTGTGTTTTCAGGGATTTTTTTTAAGATAAAAAAGTTGAGAAAGGCTTGTGACAGGATGTAGAGAGGAGCCAAACCATGCAAGCAGTAATTAATAGGATTACAGGACATAAGAGGAACCCACGGACCTGTTCAGGGTCCTGACTGGGCTTTTGAGAACCCTTTTTCTTCATGGTCACTTTGGTTCTTGCAGCAGGAGCCTTTCCCTTGCTTGTAAAATCAGAGCAGTAGGTACAGCTCTGAGAGACTTGACAAAGGTGAGCTGATGTGCCTCCCTCTGCTCCCCGTGGCTGAGTCCCTTTCGCATGGAGAGGGATCCTTCCTCAACGATAGGTTCAGCAGAAAGGCTGAGTGATAAACTGCCCATCATCTGGAATTACCTTCCCTCTCTGGCAAGAGGCTGTGCTTTGCCATTGTGGAAGAATACTGAAAAAAAGGTAAAAAGGGAAGGAGGAGAGGGAAAAGTGAGAGGAGACATTTTGTATTAGTGTTATCATTTGAACTATAAAATTACTGAAAGTATTGAGGGTTCTTTCATTTACAGTGCCTTTACAAATACTAAATTCACTTTAAATGGTGTGAGTATTCCCTCACTGAGCCTTTATATGCTGAGTTTCTGCCCAGAGCAGATTTTTATGATTGTTATAAGTCCTTAATAAAAAACCTTCTGCAAGAAATGTCAGAGATTTAACTAGAACATCATGAATAAAGTTGAGGAGGAAAGTGTGTTGAATAGAAAGGCAATGGTATGAAGCTTGGGTTGTGGGGAGTAATTCTCCCAATACTCCTATAGTAATAAACAATTAAAAAATCAATGCCTCATAAAAAAAGGGGGGTGTGTGATGTTGGACAGCTGTGCTTGTGCTACTGATGTTCTGCTCAGTACCCACATTGTTCATAGGCTTTAGCAGCAGCCCTGTCCTGTTTAGGATTCAGTTCATGTTCCTCTGCCACGTTCTGCAGCCATCACATCACCTACAGAGGCAGGAGCCTCGAGTAGCACCAGGATGGAGCAGCCCAGTGACTGAGGTAACATCTGTTTGCTGAAATAATGAAAAGAAGAAGATGCTCACAGCCCCCCCAAGCAGTACTGGCAGGTCTCTGTCCCCTTCTGCAGGAAATTGTCATTGCAAATCAAGAAGAGATTAAAGTGTGGGGAGTTGGTGTGCTCTTGCACTTTTGGAACAAAGGATAAGTGAACATGCTCCTTATGTTCCAGAAGAGTAACAAGCAATAATTTTCTATGGAGGGATGGCATAAAAGATGATTCAGATTCACTCACATAGTTGACCATTGCTAACTCTTTTTCATTATTAACACAAAATGACTACTGTTGCAATTAATGCTGTGTCTGATTTGCTAAGTTTCACTTTGTTGATTTTGTTTTGATTGGAGCAAGACTGATTGCTGCCTTGGAAAACAAAGTTGTCCTTGAATGACACTACTGAAGTATTACATCCCCCTAAACATTCATTAAGCCTCATGCTTAATTAAACCTAAGTATAACCAGTAAGTGCTGGAGGTGCTAAAATTGGGGCAGCAGCACCTGGACATACCTAAGGACCCTCTCACTAGAAAAAGTCTAAATTGCTGTGGAAGAAAACAAAAGCTCTCAGAGAGGGCTTTGAGTTTTGGGTGGGGTTTTTTTTGTTGTTTGGGTTTTTTTGTTTTGTTTCTTTTTCTTTTTGAGCTAGACATCAGCTATAATAAAATATGGCTTTTTTACTTGTCTTTCTTCATGATGTGGTTCAGGAAACACCTTCTAGGACTTAAAGGGAAAATCTGTTTTATATATGTATACATGACTTTTGATTGTCCTTTTAATGACTCTATGAAAGTTAATGGGGGTTTGGGCAAAGAAGTAATCCAGTCTGGTAGGCTCTTGTTCTAGATCCGTAAGATCTAGGCTCTGTTTCTCTTACTTACCTGTTACATGGTGTTGGAAACACAATCTTTTCTTCTTGCATTTCCTCTCCAGCCCATTTTGCTGCAGCCTTAGGGCTTTTGTTTAATGGGAACCTAACGAAGTTTGCTTAAGCTTATTTGTCATTGTCTTCTTCCTTGCTGCTTTACAGGCCACTGTATTTGTTTTGCATGATACCTGTGTTAACTTCTCTAATAGTTTTGGCATGTCCCACATACCTCTGTCAGTCACTGCAATGCCGCTTCTCACTCATCAGTGAAGATCCACTTCCCTTGGCTCTGCCACACTGCTGTCAACCAGCATTCCACTTATATGCAGAAAGAGCTAAAAATACCTTTCTTTTTTTTTTTTTTTTTTTTGCGTAGAACTTTTTAATCTGTCTATTTAGAGTCATTTAACAGTTCCCATCTCTGTCTCTCAGTGTCATTACAGCAGTGCAGAGAACACAGGCTGACTTCCCAGGGTCACACAGCCAAATTAACAGCATGCTTGAACAAAATGCTGGAAGCAATCACATGGCTTGGCCTGCTTATGAAAATGTCTGTGTACAGGCAGGTACCTTAATGTTTGGCACAGCTCATGTTCCCTAGCATGAACAAGACTGTCATAAGAATGCATTTCCTTCTGTCTTTCTTATATCATCGTATATAAACATAGCAAAGCATTTAACTAGAAAAGTATTTTGCTAATATTTTCTGCATGACACATCTGTGCCTACTTAAGAATTTATCCATTCCGCAGCAAAATAGCTGCTGTTGAATCAGCAGTTTCCTAATACGATGTAATAATAAAGAATGTAAGAGATTTTGGCAAAAGAATTTGCTTAGTGTATGCTGTTTTATGATTAGAGGTGGCACTTGGGCTTTCAGGTGAAGTGCTTGAAGAATTTAGATAATAAAATGCTGTGTTTTGTGCACTTTTGCCTCCTAAAAAGTGACATGTACTTGTTAGAAACAAATAGAGAACTTAAACATCTACAAATTTGCTTTGGTCTAGTGAACACTGGAAAAATTGGGAGATTTTGTCTGTTGCCTTTTGTTACTTATCATTGCTCACTCAGGTGAGCAGACTCAAACACTGCACTTTTGGCATTTAATTTACCAACAGTGCTATCTGTAGAAAGTGTAACAATATCCATTATGAGACAGCCATAATCGGAATTTGATAAAGTTTATTAATGCCTTATCAGGACTTTGGAAGGCTCAGCACACATGTACTCTTCCTGTGCTTTATCTCACTTAATGAAATTTGAAAGCAGCCTAAGCTAAGGTGTTCTCCGCAACTCAGCTCCTCAGAACTTTGTCAGGGAGACCTTGACATGTCAGATAAATCAACAACATGTAATGTTAAAAACCCATGAGATTTAGTTTTAATTGTATGACTGCAGTGAGGGATGGGTGCAGAATCAGTGTCATGGCTGCAGAGGGAATCCGTGTTTCTTGCCCTGGGTGATGCAATTCCTGTGGGTAAGCTAAGGGACTGTATTTTTTCCCATGAATTCAAGCTGTGAAAAACAAAATGCCATGTATTATTTTGTAGGAATAATTGAGACTGTATGATATCTAAAGCACTGTTTAAATCTGGTTCTTAAAACACCTCAGCAGACAAACCTAGTGTAACTGAAAAGAGTTATGGTGGTAACAGGTAAAATCTCACAGAATTTATGACAATTTCTATTGGTAGAAGAATTCCAGTACATATAGAAAAGATCAGAGTGAAACTTGACATTAAATTTGATCAAGTGCTTTGACTTAAATTATTTTAATGAAGTAGAATACAAAAAGCATCTCTTCCTTTTTAGGTGGATAGTCTAACTTATATGAGAGAGTGTGGGCAAGGGAACCTAATGACTTTTAACTAACCATTAAAGTTGGAACATTTCATTACAGAAGCATCTTCTCATGGAAAATATTTTTAGTGAGGACTGACAAGTTTTTTTTAATGATTGTGTAACCCAACACAATAGAATGTTAAAATTTTCCTATATGAGTTAATACTTTCTACGGTAAATAAAACTTAATTTTTATTTAAAGGATTGCACAATTTCATGGCTTTAAAATGTTTTTAACTATCTTTTCAAAATATTCTGTCAATCATAAAATGTTGTCAGTTGAAACATTGTTGAAGAAAAATCTACATTACTTCTCCAGAAGTAAAGGAATCTGAACTAAGGAAACAAAATTGTATTGTTTGGATTGAATTTCATTAATCAGAACTCAAGTCCTATGTACACGCTTTAAGTAGTCCCTTCTAGTTAGGTAACATTTAGAGAAGGTTTCTAGGATATTGGACAGGCTTGACTGAACAAGAGTAAATCAAATCGACTTAATTATTGGAATTTTCTTGGGATGGATTGGTTTCCAGTTGTCAACCTCAATCTGTATTTCTTTGTGATAGCTGGAGTAGCTGCCTCTCTCTTTGAGCTCTTGATGAGTTCTCACCAGATTGGACATGCAACTCCAGCAGTGGCCGAGGGAAGATCCAGCTTCTGATCTGCCCCCAAATTCCCCAAAGTGTCCACTCCTTCACACTTGTGTAGTATAATGTAGCTGATGTCAGCTGGACTGCACAGTCAGGGATGTGCTCCCTCTCACTGATGGCTTTCAACCTGGCTTGCTCATTGCTCTATAATCTTATGGGAATTGCTCTGTTTGGGTATTTGGGGGATTCTCTTTTTTTTTGCTCTCCCATTACTGTTAAATTAATGATAAATCATTCTGACAATAATGGAGGAAAATGCATCTCTTCTTCCCTTCTCTATTCTCCTTTCATCTGAATTAAACCAAAATTTTACATGCTTTGGTGATTGTGACTGAATGGATTTTCTGCACACTTTTAAGCAGAATTTTACCTATAAACTATGTAAGTAATGAAGCAAGAAAGATATACAGCATAAATTCTGTCTGGGGACTCCAGTGCTATAATAAGCTTTAAGACAGGCTTTTTTCTGATGAAAATTACTTTCCAAGAGTTAGCCTAATTCTTTGATTAACTCTGGGAGGTTCATTAAAATTGAAGGTTTTCTCTGGGTTTGGGGGGTTTCCTTTAACATGGTTACTAAATGCTTTTGCTTTTAATTGTAGCCCTTGCATATTACTGCTTTTAAACATTTGTGTGTATACTTATGTCTTACAAAAAAAAAAGAAAATATCATTTAGCTTGTTAATAATGCAAATTCAGGTGCTCATCATGTGCATTTCACACCACTCAGAGAATGTAAAAAGGCTGGTGTCCTGTGGAGATAGTTCTGAAAAAAAAGGCAGGGAGGAAAGACTCTGTGATATTGACAGCTTTGAGTGCTTTCCTCTGCCTTCTCCCACACTGAGCTCAAGTGCTTTCCTAGATGTGCTCTGCTGTTGTGCCTTCTTCCACCCCTGCGCTGTCTTGAAAGGCACTGAGGCAGTGCTTGAATGTAGTGCTGCTGTTCACAAATAACAGCTGACCCAACCTTCCTTCTTATGGCTCTGATTGGTGCAAATACATAATATTTAATATACTAGTTATATAAATTCTTGGTGCACAAAACTAAGCTATAACAAACTGATGGTTAACGGGACTGTCTGTATAGATCACCAGTGGTTATTAGATAAGTAAATATTTTATATGTGAGATGATTTTACACTAATTTAGAAGACATCTCTTTTCCTTGCTAGGCTGGGCTTGTAGAATTATTTGTATTCACTTACATAAACTGCAGACTGCTGAATTTGAAATGCAGTTTAGTTTTTTGCCCTGAGACTTTCTGCAGCTTTTTGTTTGGTAGATAGAAGGAAAGGTAGTAGGAAAAGCCTTTGAAGAGTGAAAGAAAGGGGGCTGTAAAATAAAGAGTTAAGACTATTAGGCTGAAAAATAAATTATGGTGGTCCTGCCAGGACTGGTGGAAAAAACTGTAATGACTGTCAAAGAGAGAATAAAGAAACCTCCAGTCTTTCCTATCTAATTTTCATAATGTTTTTAAGTTTTGGGTGTTTGAAGATTCAGAGGATTGGTTTTAGGTGGTTAAAGACTTTGCATGACAACCATCTTTAATTAATGTGGGTTAGACAATTTATTAATTGCAATTTACTCTGTAACAATGGAAATGTTGGAAAATTAGCAGGACGAAGAATGGTGTTTAGAAAGGTAATGAAAACATTCACTAGGAGTCTTAATTAAGCACCAGACTGTGTGTACTGCCCTTTAGGAGCAAGTCTTTTCAACTTCATTCTTCAAAAGAGGTAATTGCATCTTTCTCAGGGCTGCTGCAATACTGTAGCATAGGGCCAAAATCATTAATCACAATAATGCAGCATAAGTGATTCCAGGCTTGTGTTTTTATGATCTGTGCTCAGCTCCCTGAATATGAACCTTCCACTTCACTTGTTCCTGTGTGTTTGTTCAGTAACATATTTGCACATTAATTTAGATTTTGTAACTTCCATGTGCCCAGGTCTGTGTGTACCAGGAATGGCAGTGAGCTGTTCTCCAGAGCTCTCTCCATATCAACATGTTTATCTGCACCCAGGAAATTATTTAGCTGTTGAAGCCATTTTGTGTCTTTCTGCTCCAGTAGAAAATGTTCCTGTGTATCCCACTAAGTGAAGCTGATGCTGAGAATAAATAGCTGCAGTCAATCACTTGTTCTGAAGTTGAAAGATTTGGCTTCGACATCTCAGTCAATGTTATGTTATCTGAAGAGTGGCTGGTCAGACACCCAGAGCGTTACTCATAGCTCTAATATTCAGTCCAAATTTTGGAACATTTGTGGCTAATTTGTTTTCAGACAAATATTTGTACCATTTTTCCAGAAACAGAAAATGAAGTCCTAAACACCCAAAGAGAAGCTTGTAGACTTTTTTTACAGTAACTTGTTTCTGATTATCCATATCTAAACATATATTAAAAATGTTAATTAAACAGCCTGTTGAATCTAAGAACATGAACAAATGCAATTTGAATGTTGTACAGATTCTCTCCCTGCAATGTGTTTATGAAAGTCTGAAATGAACTTTTTTACTGTTATGGCTTCCTCTAATGTCATCTTTTCTTTATTCACATCTGCTGCTCAGCTTTCAATATTGATTAAATGGCAACACTCTCTTTGCTGTAATCAAATTATTTAGCAAGTCCTGCTAAAATGCATGGAAAATCATTAAAATAAAAACCTTTTTAATAAAAATTAAAAAATAAAAAATAAAAAAATGAATAATCAAATAGCTAATGGCATGGTTTTGTGTGAACACTATTTATCTATGCATAAGTATGGAACAGAATTGCAAAATTCAGTCTTGTATTTTGTATGCATTTATAAATAAGTGTGAATAAGAATATTCTATGCAACTCCTTAGAGAAATGCTGATGTATTATTTCTTTGTATCATTTTTAGCCTTATGATAGCCATTGAATCTAAGCAGATAGCAATCTCTGGTTCAGGAAGCATTGTCCCCCTTTTACACAGCAAACTGAAGCAGAAGTTAAATCATTTTTTCAGATGTTTTATATGAATTTGCTTGCACTGGTAGAATTAAATAAATTAATTACTGTCGTTAGATGTAGAAAATGGATTTCTATGTTCAAGGCGAAATAGAGCAGCATTTTTCTCTTTATATAATTGAACTTTATCGTGCTGGTGAATTGCTCTTTAATAATGCAATCTTTTTTATTCCCCCTCCCAGCCAGCTTTGTTCCTTTGCCTCATTTTGTTGCATATATGAAGGTGTTTTCTGCCAGCATCTTGATGTATGTTTAAATGTAAGCACATGCAGATCTGTGATCAGGTCAGAGGACTGTTCCCATAGGAGAACAGCAAGCAAGGGAGAAATTTAACTGTATGGCAGAAAACACTTTATGGCAGAGATATATTAGTTTGTGCAAGAGTCATCTTAGGGAAATATTATAACCCAATTCACCTGAGACTTTTATAACTGGAATTGACAAAACACTAGAAAATGGTCTGTAGAGTGAAACTTTTGCAGTGCAGAGCACTGGCTGAAATGGGAAAATAGAGCTTTTCAATCTTGAAATTCAATGATTTGGGGGTAGTGAGATGAATCACATCTGTGGTGTATATACTTCTGATTTCACGTGTTACCAACACCATCTGAAAATTGACCCATTTAGACACTGCGCATCTTACTGCTTTTCCTGTTCTCCCTTGATAGCTGGCTTGAAAGAAATAGTTTGGATCATGGTAGCCTACTCCATTTTCAACATGTGATGATGCATTTAAGAAAGTATCCATGAAACTGTCCTGGTATTGATAGACTGCTGGGGTTTGTTGTGGCATTTTTTGTTGTTGGTTTTTAATTTTCACAGTACCATTAAGCTGCCTGTTGCAGTTCTCTTTTTTGAACTCTACTTTTATGTCCGAGTATGAAACTCAGTTAATTTTTGATAGTTGGAATGACTCAATGTTAATGAACAACAGCTTTTTTTGTAGTATTTGCCTTACAATTACAAGTTACACCATTAGCTTGTTGATGCTCCCTAGCAATCTTTGACCAGCAGAATTTTCTATATTTGTTTCATCCGCAGGAAAAAATAAGAACCTAGTTATTGACTAAATTTTTTTTTTTATTTTAAAAATTACTTAAATTATTTCTGTGGTGCTAGGTGTTGGCTTTTTGTTTAGTTGAGTTTTTTCAAAAAAAGAAGAAATTTGGATTGCTCAGAAACTCCCATTTTCAGCTCTCCAGAGCCACTGCAGCAGTGATCAAAAGTCATTGCTACCGGCAGGAATTTGACAGGCTTGTTGCTAAATTTGCACAAAAATTTTAGGAAGTGATTGCAGAAGTTGTGAAGTTTCCTTAATCTAAGGTTTGTGATATGAATCCTGTTAAGGCATTTGAGGCAAACTGGATGTGTAATATAAACATAATTTGGTTTAAAAGCCTTTAAAATGAGTGCCCTGAAAGGTGCTCTGGTAAGTTGTGCTTCAGTCTTTAATGAAAACCTACTTTTTAGCGTTTTTGTGCTGGTGCTATTTTAGTACAAAAGCCATGGAATTTTGCCTTAAGTAAAAAATTACTAAAAACAGACTCATTTGCCTATTTGCTCTACTTATATTTTCTTTTGATCCCTATAGACTTTTCCTGTGCAGAACTTTCATTTGCTGCACTTATCTGATTGAGATACGGGGTCAAGTTCTGATACTACAAATCCAGAAATAGTACTAAAGCCCAAGATAATTTTATTCTGCTGATACTTGGATAACTTAGTAAACTTCCAACCTGAAAGTGCTTGTTAATTACAAATCAGTGGGATTTCAACTGGTAGAGGTGCTGGTTGAATCGAAACTGAATGGATGGTGGATAAATTTCCAATGTGTTACTCTGAGACATACAACTTCATCTTGGAAAAGTAGATGTTTTCAGAATCGGACATACTTTATTTTTTGGATTAGAAATCAAATCAGAGCTGAAGTCTGGATTTGTATTCCTGCATGGCAATGGAAATTTCCCATGATGCAGGGAAATTTTCTGCTTAAGATCATGGAAATTGTGTGTGAATACAGCCTGGTTGTGCAGAGAAGCAGGATTGAATCTAATATTTGGGAATGCTTTTCAAAACCTGGAAAGATTTTGAAGAAAGCTCACTTTGGCATGTTAACATGTCTTTGCTAAAACTTCCCAAGAAGATGTAACAAGGAATAGTCTGTTAGGTCAAGGTGGTTTTCTCTCTCCCAATCATTCTTTGGAAAATTTTCACTTTTTGCTCACTAATAGAATTTAAATGAGACTTGAAGTTCACTGTAAAAGATCAGTAATTTGTACAAATAAAAATTCCAAAGAAAACCCAGTGGTTCAGTCAAAAGTTTCCAGAGAATTTCAATGCTGATAATTTTCAATGCTGGAAAGACAAAACACTGCTTTGGTAACTGAATTGTTATTTGGTCTTTCCTGAAACTACAATATCTGTGCTTCGTATGAGTGGCTGGGAGCTCTTGCTACCACTGTACCAACTTTTGTCTGCTCAAATCTCACCTTAACAAGTTTTGTCTGAGGTGATGCTGGGCTCACAGCAGCAAAATCCTGAATTGTATTGTACAGCACTTGTTTTGTTTGATTTTTGGGTGCCTGTCACAGGAAAACATTCTCCCAAACCAATAGGTTGTAGATACTGTTTCTCAAATGTAACTGCATAATACCATGAATTACCTCATCAATTAGTGACTAATTATAACATGTAATTTGGTGCATGCATTCAGGTAGAAAAGAGTATGTCTAAAAATATTATTTCCTTTCCTGAATGCTGCACTGAACTAATTGTGCCTTGCGAGCCTCGTGTTTAATGGGAAATGATTCGTGAAAGGGCTGTACTCCTGTTGCCAGATTAGTGGTTTCCATGGAGGGGGTGTGCACACATGCAAGTAGTGACAATTTGTAATTTCATATTGATCTTCTCACCATCAGGGACTCTAAATCCTACAGTTACAATGCAAAATTGATGGCTTTGAACATCAGGCTGTCAGATACAAATGTTTCAAATACTGCACTCGCCTCAATCACATGCAGAACATTTGTCCAGAAGATTTTGAAATGGCAAGATTTTTCTTCTGTTGAAATGCTTTTACAGTTCCACAGAAGTTAAAACTACCAAATTAGTGAGACAAAGAGATACCCTTTAGATTTCTTTTTAGTTTATTGTCACTATTTGTCTTAAAGTACATTGATGAATAATGTAGTTGACATGAAACTTGTGGAAGTTGAAATCTTTCAGATTTATTCAGTTATATAATGCCCTGTCAGATGTAAACTGAAAAAATCAAAATAACTTTTGAGAATGAGAATCTTGTTGATAAAAACTAGAATATTTGTAGATTTGGACAGCAGAACTAATACTGCACTGGCAGCACTCTGCATCTGTTCCCAGCTTCTGAAAGCAGCAGTTTAAAATCTGCCATCTGTAATCACCAACTGCATAAAAAGAGGACAGTGACTGCTATCAGATATTAACATGGATCAAGACATTTAAAAGATCTTGTAAGCCAAGCTGGGTGACATTTCCTCAAGTAATACTTTATTTATTGGGAATGTGCTGTACGTACCCACTGTATCCTGCTCTGTGTCCTGTCTCTCCTACCTCATAAATTCAGTAACATGTAATATTTTCTTTGTTTTCAATGACCTGAGACTCTGCTGAAATAATTAATGCTTGTTTTCAAGTTCTTTTTATGTTTCTGGTCACCTTCTCCTGCTTTTCTTGCTGGTCTGTTTTTTTCCTGATGGAGAGAATTCTACTCAGGACATTTCTGCCACCTATGCTTGTTTAACCTTTTTGATTGTTGAGTAGCAATTCTGCCTTTAGACAGTTCTCCTGCTGGTAGTGTTAAATTGCTGTAGTTCCTATAGGGTTGGGAAACAGGCCAAAACTATTTTTCTATAATAACAAATAAGGCTAATAATGTGAAAACTGTGTGGTGCTTAACTGGAAGTTTCTCTAGAGGCTTAAGTTTCCATCTTCTGTGATCACAGAACATCCCCTGAGCTTTTTGGTGACAGAGGTTTGTGAACATCAGTTTTATCAGACATCAGACCTCAGTAGCTAAAGGTATGTTTAAGTCTCCAAGTCACCTTCGTGATTTCAGCACTAAGTTTTTAATTTCTGCAGAATAAACAAATGTGAAAAATCTGCAGCTTCCCACTGGGGTATACAATAGCTTTCTCCAATAAACTGTTTTAATTTCCTGCATTTTAATGAAAGTACATTCTGTGATGGAAATTTTAAAATTTAGCGGACTGTTAAATGGTTAGTGCAGTTGCAGTAGTGGTGGGAAAATGCCATTTTGGCTTAACAGAGGCAGGATACCTTTTAAATTCCACTACCATGTACAAAACTATCTTCAAAAATGTGCAAATATTTTGGAAAGTGATGCCTGGGCTGTGTCAAATATATATGGATCTTATGGCCAGTGGTTTTTTGCTATTTTTTCTCTTTTCATAATTTTAATTGCTGCAAGAATTCATAACAGCTTAGAGAAGAAATAAGCTGAAAGCTGAAGAAGTACATGACAGGGAGGGTAAAGTAGAAGGAATTTATTGGGAAAGACTTTAGAGAGCAATATTTACATAGTCTCTATTATAAATCTACAAAAATGTCTCACATGCGGGAAAATTTGACTCACACCTGAAGATTTATATCACAGAAATTGTAGGGTTTAAAAATAAATGCATAAAAAGTGTTTATGTTTGAAGGCAATATCTACTGATATTTGGCTGATGCATGATAGCGCAGTGTATCTATGGGAAGTACCTTTTCCCATAGATTAATTCTAATTATAGAGAACTCAATTGTGTACCTAAATGGATTGCCTTGATTGAATTTTAAAGTGCAGCACAGTAATGCCTGCAGCATGGCAGCCAGTAATAGATGCAGTATATATATGTAAATAAAGTTGGATTTATACACCAAGAGATAAACAAAGAGTTATGCTGTAAAGAAATAAAGGAAATTATAAAAATAATTTTGAAAGTAACTCCAGAGTAATATATGAAGCTTTTAAATGACTGGGAGTCTGGAAAAGCAGTTTTGATAGTAAATTTCCTGGACTTTTCACTGGGAGCCTGAGCAGCATAATGCAGTGCTGTGATTGCCTGTCTCTTCATTTTGTAACCCTTCGTTTGGTTTAGGGTTTCTTTGGGGAAGTGAGGATTATTAATAACAGAAAAGTCCTAGAGAAAATCAACATCGTTGTAAATATCTAGTGAAGGGTGGCTTTCACTGACTCTGAGGGAGCATGCATCAGATGAGAAAGTATGTATTAAAATTCTGGCATGTTCTACCTGACTATTTTTAACACACTGCAGAAAATGTGGCTGATTTCCCCTACCTGCTCACACTTTTCTCTTTGAGCACTGGCTGTCATAGTCCTGTCGCATGCACCACATTTTTAATAAGCTGCCTCTTTTTCACTCTGTGCTTCCTCTTATTATTCCATTATGGAGATTATAAATGTATGTAATTGATCTCAAAATAGAATTACCCAGTCCTATTAACTTGCTGACTAAGAGAGGTGTGTAAGGCTCCTTATTTTCATGTTGTAATTTTGAATCTGATCCCATATTGATAAATGTGGCGATTTTTTAGTTTGGATTGTTTGAGGATGGTTAGCTGATTGTTTTAGGTCTGGTTTTGTTTAGTTGTTTTTTTGTTTTGTTTTGTGGGGTTTTTTTTCCATATAAGACTACTTCTGACTTAGAACCCTTTCTGGTGAAAAATACAAACACAGAAATAAAGAGTTTGGACTTGTCTTTGCCTTTTCATTTTGAACAAAATACTTCAATTATTTTAGACTCATTTATGCAAAAGGCATTTGGAAAAGTAACAACCATAATTATAAAGAAAAGTTATGTGGATTCTGTTTATTATGGGTTGTGGAAAATAGAAATTTTTTGCTTGTGTTATGAGTAATAAGTTCAAATGCCATTGGTTAGCTGCTTGTATTTAGACAAAAACATCTTTGATAGCTTCATTCATCATCATATGTGGAATTAAAATAATATCTGTGCTTTTTCAATTCCATCTCAATATTTATAAAGCCCAAAGCAGTTATTTTTTTTTTTCCAGGCTGACTTTTGAAATAAATGGTAGCACGAGCACTGTTTCTCCTTAGGTAGACTTGGCTCTTCTGATTTTACTAATTAACTGCTATTGATTAGTGCAGCATACTGCAAATATATAATGTGTCAAAATCTGAGGGAGTCTCATTTATCTAGACAAATGTTGCTATTTTGTTAATTTTCATCCAGATTCAGTTTCATTTGAGAAACATTATCATTGGCTTTGGTTTTGCTAGGCTGTATCTGCAGAAGTTCCAAAGCATGTGATACAAACTCATTAATGGCAACAGAATGAACTTCTTTCTGGCTTTAACAAGATTAGTTCAGGTGCAGAATATACTGAAACTACAGAAAAATATCTCGTTCTACCAAGATATTGAACTGGGTTGTGACCTGATTGTGTTTTGAGACTGGCAGTGCTGCTCTGCCTGGAAGGGAGCAGCACTGCAGCAGGGAGGCTGATTCCAGGACAGGGAGCCTTTCCTTGTCCGAGGGCTGTGGGCAGGGAAGGGCAGTGGCTCCACACCAACCTGCAGCAGGCAGAGTAGCCCCTTATGGTTATTAATATATGAGCCACTTAGAGCTACTCTTAGAACTGGAGTCTTAAAATTAGATTTTATCTTTAAATTACCAGTAATACCATAATAATAGTAACAAAATCTCTGCAGTTTTTCTTTTGCCCTCTGTTTCTCTCCTTTATTCACCAGTAGAGAGCTAAAAGCTCTGCTCACTAAAAAGAGCACTTGGTAGCTTCTTTGTATGGAATGAATTTTTTACAGTCAAAAAGAATTTACGGTAGCAGTGTTCAGAGTTGATTATTGACCGCTGCTCTTACTGGGGAAGGCAGGATCTGGAGAAAAGAACCTGTATAATGCTTGTGATGTTATGAAATACTTTTTAAATGACCATAATCTATAAAAGAGTACAGAGCATGAGAATTATTGTGTGTGTCAGCGATTCTTAGAAGTTATTTGAAGGAAAAAATTATACAGCCACCAGCTGAAGTAAGCAGGGACCCCTATTAGTTTAATGTGTATCAGCAACTCAGAAATACTTAGTTATTCTAGAAGATCTCACTTGAAGTCAACCATATTCTGGCAGGTAATGCTTCTTGAAACAGAGGAAGGTATTTTGTGCTTTTATTTCCTTTTAATTTAAATTTAATTAGACAAATGAATATTGAAGCATGCAGTGGAATTAGTATGGTTATGTTTAAGTGAAATCACTGTTCTGATTTCAGATCTATGTTAGTCCGCACATGACAAAACTGCAAGCTCAGAACCAGTTATATTGAAGTCAAAGAAGAGGGGGAATCCTGTCCGTAGTGGGATCTCTGAGACAGGAAGTCCCAATGAGGAGTGTGATGGCCTTCACTGGGGAAAGGAGTATCTTTCCTTTCATGGCCTCATGTGCTTCCAGGTCAGTGAAGCTGTGATTGCAGTACTTGTGTTTGGGGGACAGTGACCTGAACAAACGAGAAAACCCAAATGAAAGCAATCATTTGAGATGTGTCACCATCCCCTCACACAGCTGTAACACTTTTTGTAGATGTAATTCCCACCTACACACCGATTCCTTTGGAAGGATCCTCTTTATCTAGGTACTCTCCAGGAAAATGCTGTGGGCAGTGGACTTATGAGCAGTCCTCTGTGGACCCACTTTCTCCAGACATGGTGGAGCTGAAGGCTGAGGATGAAGTTGACTGCAGCACTTCAAGACCCCTTGAGCAGTCTCATGGGGTTTCTGGATGAAACCCCATGATCATAACCTCCCATATCTTTGTCTATTCCTAAAGATTTAAGGTTAAGAAACAGCCTATAAGATGACAAATTCTTATGATAGTCTGGAGATTCTTAGGATAACAGTGACTCTTATTTTTCCTACAATTGCATATTTCTAGCAGTCAACCTGCTGATTGGAGAGACATGCCTATCATCACATATTTATGTCAGAAGCCTAAAGAGAAATATCTTTGGAAAAAGTTAAAAATGAAAAACAATTATGAAATCCTTGTTTTCCAGGGATGCAAAACCAGGGAGTTAATCTTTCAGTATGAGTGGCAGGCAGATTAAAAATATTCATATCTTGAATTCAAGTACTCATCAGAAAGAAATATCTTTTTAGTTGCTCAGTTAGTTCTTGTTGTAAATGATTCAGAACAAGTGCTATATTCCAACAAATGCTTTAGTTATGTCTGTGTTTCCCCCTTGTGCAGTATGTGTTATTGTTAATTGAATATTGCCTCAACATCTTGATTGATTCTCCTTACTCTTTAAACCCATTTTAACAAATCTTTGATAACATTTTGAATTTTCTGGAAATAGCTAAGTTCAACACAACTCCATTATGCAGCAGGGGAGGAAAATATCTGTCTAATTACTGCATGGTAGAAAAAAGGGAAATGCTGTCTGGGACTATAGGAAGACACAGATCTAGGGTGCATTTCTCTTATAGGAGGTAGAAACTCCTGAGACCACTTGGTTTTTGTGGAGGAAAGAAATCCACATGCTTAAGTTCATTTGTTGTATACAATTCCCTTAGCAGACCTTTATTGGGCAGCTCATACTAGGGATTATCAAGTAAGGTTCAGCTTTTAGGGGAGAGCCTGATTTATCCCTTTTCTTTAGAAATCCTAAAGTTTGATGGCAATGTTAACTTTGCATTGTGCGTGTTGTTTTCTGGTACATCTTTATTCTTAGCTCTGGGAGAATGAATGCATAAATAAAAATCCACTGTTCCTCTGCTGCTCTGCTGCCATTTTAATCCCTATTTGTTTCACTCTAAGATGCCAGAGATGAAATTTAATGTTGAGTATTGGTTCAATAAATGTCAGGGAGGGTAGGCAGTTTATATCCTCTTTTGCAATAAACATTTAGTTGCCCTGACAAAGACAGCATTGGAATATCAGGAAGGGAAACTGGTCTAGTGGCCTCTGCTGCTTTCAGCAGCTGAAAAAGTGGAGTGGTACTGGTGACCAAGCAAACAGACTGGAGTCTCCAGAAATGCTGGATATGCTGGGATTCTGGAGCTTTCCTGGTAAAAGTAAATATTTATTGTTTAAGAAGTTGAATTATGTGAGACTGGGGCTTGGAAAATGTCTGCAGTTTTCCTCTCATCTGTAATTATTTTGGAGGCATAAACTTTGCATGGACATGGTCTCTTTGCACATGCTATTTTTTGTATGCTTTATTTGCATTTAAATAAAAGACAATTTTATCTCTTACCACTCAGTTAACGAATGGCATGAGACTAAACCTGCCTGTATTAAAATGCAAGGTGGGTGTTAGGAAAAGGCAGAAATACACAATTGGAATGTAACATCATGCAAATTATCTAAGCATTGTTACCATGTCAGGTGAGTTAAGATGACAGGTTAAAGAACTTGCTATGCAATTATTTGTTTTATGCATAGTTAACATGTGTTCTGTGTATTTTACAGTGAGGAAAATAAGGCAAAATGGAAATGAAGGATTTTTTTCTAAAATGAAATGTTTATCAGTTATAAGCAGTGAAGTTAAATCTCTTGAGTACGAGATAATGACCATACCTATTGTATTAATCCTTTCCTTCTGCATCCATCAGGAGACTTTGGAGTAACCAAGCCTAGTTTCTAAGGGAGCTTTGCTAGGGTGATGAAGTGATATCAAAACATCATTGATATTTGGAAAAATGTAAAATAGGTTTATAATATTTTTTAGAATAAACTATTATATCACATACATAATAAATATAAAATGCCTGTTGTATATTATATCATAGGTCTTTTATATTCATTGTCTGTACACAGATTCCTATACATGTGTATCATGCACATTGGTTTGTGTTCTTTGCCAGTACCTGAGATCTTACTAGTGAGCTTTTCAAATATAAGTAATTAAATATTACACTCAGTCTTGAAACCTAAGATTTCTCATCTTCATCTATCCCTATGACTGATATTCTTAAGAGACTTTCAGAGCTTTTCTTACCACATTTCTGCTTCTGCTTTAAGCTTATGTTTAAAAACAGGAGAAAAACTCAAATGAAGGTTGCAATTTGAATTAAGGATAGAATTAGAAACACACACTTAGAGAGAGACAGACTTTCATCGCTAAGTATGGTGAGTCTTTCATGCTAAAGTTCTTCTGAGCACCTGAATGCCTCCTGCAGAGAGGAAGTTCGGGAGAAAAGGGGAGGAATGATATGACCAGGCATTGACACACAGTCAAGTATGGTCATGGCACTGGCTGGAGATTCCTTCATGGGCTCTGTTGAGCAGGTTGAGCAGATTTATGCAGCCAAACTGGTTCCAGGACCTCAGTTTAGCTGGGGTAGAAAGACTGCATCAAAATTGTCCTGAGCAGTAGCAAAATTTCAAAGTGAGGAGAAGCGTGAAGGCTGTGGAGTGTGGCTGCCATTGGCCAGAGTCAGGCTGCACTGGGGTCTCTCTCCTGTCTCTGGGGTGCTCTGTATTCAGGGGGTGTTCTTGGATCCTTCCCCAACTTCCAGCCACCAGCAGCCACATTCCGGAAGTAACGATCCCGTTAAATATCATGTAAGTGTGTCATTCAGGCTGTCAAGAACACGGAGGCCAAGCATGATAATTTCTTTTCCCCTTCCTCTCTCCCAGTTAAAGAGCTTGTTACATCTTTTTGATAGTTTAATCATTGAAAATTGTGGCCATGAATCTTGACGAGATGCAAATGAGGGCTGCCATCTGTTGACGGAGCTCGCGCTCCCCGCGCTCAGCGCTGAGTGGAGAGCTGGTGCTGGGTGTGCTTGCTCTGTTTCCCCTGCACATGGGAGTTGTCACACAGGGAATCTGATTCAGAGGTTTGGAATGGGTGCTCCTCTCTTCACCCTCACAATGAGTTTATTTCAAGCAGCAGAAGGACAGGTTTCCTTACAGTCACAACAGAACAGCCAGGGGATTGAACACAGCCAGCAGGGGTTTAGGAAAGGCAGGTCCTGCCTGGCCAACCTGAGCTCCTTCCACGAAGCTTTGTTGATGAGGGAAAGGCTGTGGATGTTGTCTGCCTGGATGTCAGTAAAGTCATTGAGACTGTTTCCTGCAACATTCCCCTGGAGAAACTGGCTGCTCATGGCTTAAGCAGGTGACTCTGCTGGGTAAAAAGCTGTCTGGATGGTGGAGGTATCACTGTTGTGAAAGTGCCTCCTCCAGACTTGCAGGCAGATTTTTTGATCTCTACTCATTCTTTGGAGGTGAGTTACTCTAACACTTTAACATGCTTTGTGTGGAGAAGTGGTTTGGGGATTTTTTTAAACTACAGGCTGATAACATCATTTTGCTCTGTCGGGTTCCTGAACTGTGAATAATCATTTCCTATCACCTTTTCCAGGCTGTTTAAAATTTTAGAATGGTTATCCTACAGCCTCTCAGTCATATATTTTCCAGCTGAAAAGCTACATCCTATTTAGCCTCTCCTCATGTGGAGGAGTCAATTGACTGACACAGCTGACTTCTTTCAAGTTTCTTCACTGAGAATTTATTATACTGGAACTATTTTAGGTCATTATAAATTTAGAAAGTATCATGTTGTATTTGAAATTACTTAAAATATTGTGCTCTACTAACAAAAAGGCTGCATAAATGGTGTACAATCCTAAATTGCTGCTTTCCCCTTGTCTCGCTCCCACAAGAAATCCCCAAATCTAAAGACAGCCCCATGTACAAGGGGAAAAGGAAGTCTTATGTAAAGTAATTCACTGTGAGGATATCCTACCAGGTCTGCTCCTTCCTTCTGACAGATTCATCTAACGCTTACTGACATTTAGCAGAAGTTCTTGCTGCAGGTTGAAGCAGAATAGAACTCCCAATTTCATAGTAAATTTTTTATGGATGAAGCAATGTTTTCTATAATCTACCAGGAAAGGACCACTAAAACATCAATGTTCTGTTATGGGATGATATGATAATTTGATGATGTTTTAGTGGTCCTATTCTGGTCCAGTCCCAGGCTCAGAACAGGCTTGACTTAGAAGCCAGCTCAGCACTTGAAAGATGGATCAGCTTTCTCATGACCCTGGCACACTGGTTTATGTACTGTCTTTTGGGTTGTATTTGCTTTTTTTGTTTTTTTTCTGATTTTGGTGTTTAAAAGAGAAAGTTGTCTTTTCTTGCTTGAATAATGTTTTTGTAGTCTGTGGGTTTTGAATTGCATTTATAAACATGAATGCACAATGGGCTACTTTAGACTTAATTGTTAACTATTTTTAAACTTTAATATATACTTCTTATTTTAATACTTGGACAACAACCATTAGTTTAAATCTTGAGAGCAGCAACATGGTTTTTATAAATCTGAGCTTATAGATGCTCTCAGGATCTGTTTTATGACTTCTCAACAACAACCTTTCAGGTAGGTTAATTTCTGCTCTGCTTTTCTCGTCTCCCTTGGAGAGAATTTTTGGACAACTTTTAAGGCATAGTAGCCACATAGCTCCTGTGTTCTGCATTTTCTTCTGGTAATAGAGAAGGAAAGGGAAACTCAGCTGTAGTGTTTTTTCTGAGCTGAAGACCCAGAAGGTTTTATATTCTTTTTCTGTTAAAATGGGATGGCTCAATGTATTTTGCCATGCTCTGTTAGAGCTGATCACCCCTGCAGGAGCTGATTCCTGGTTTCTCCAGCAGAACTGGCTTTGAAGCTTTCAGAGGGACAAGCCTGCTATGTCTGCTACCGTGTGTTTTGGATTTGGTCTGTCCTTTTGTGACTGCCCCCCTCCCCTTACAGTTTGGAGTCTTTTTGATGGTGGTAAGATACCAAATCAAGTGCTTTCCTTCTGGGCTGAGAACAGAGAAGAAGGAATTAACTTTATTATCACTTTTTTTTTTTTTCAGAAGCTGGATTTTCACAGCATCCCATGTGGGAGAAGTCCCTAGACCCACATTTCCTACAGTAGACACAGGGTCCAAAGTACAGATTGCACTGATAAAAGGTTCATTCTCTGAGGACCGAGTTGTCCTTTGATGCTGCTCATCAGTTAAAATAAATGCAGATTTGTTACAGTGTAGAATATGACCAACTGTAATACAATCTAAATTGCTAATTGGAAAAACACTAAATTGAACATGGTTTCTGGTTAATAATTTTTATGGTCTGGTCTCACATAGCTCCTAAGTGTCTTGTAAAACAGGATTTCTGTGCAGAATGGCTGTTATTGGTGTTCATTTGGAAGCCGAAAGTCTACTAATACTAAATGCACATGGTTAATAATGGTTTATAAAGATGCCAGAATCCTGGTATCAAAAGGACCAGCTGTATTTGAAACACTTGGACAAAATGCTGCTTAGGAGCTTTTATAAAACCTACTTTTTCTTTTTCTCCTATTTTGATAAATTGGCTTTGCTGTCAGTTAAGTAATGAAAACTTGGACAAGGGAGTTTCTTGAATTCATTAACTTAAAAAATGGTATTTTTAAGAGAATGAAAGTTAGTTTATAGAACAGAAGTCCCCTGCAAAACAACAGATGCAAATGACAAAGCATCAGAGATTTTAGTGTGGGGTTTTTTTCCCCCATATGTACTGGGGTAGTGAATCTCTCTAATATGTGTCTGGACTGATAAGACAGACATTACAGCTATTTTGCCCTGAAGTTTGATACTGGAGAGATTATTCCCCCTCAGCATAAAATAAATAAAGAGTAAATTTATCACAATGGACTTAAGGTGATGTAAAAGTTGGACTTAATAAACATATTGAAGTTTGGCTGTTTATCTAGATTTCTTTCATTTGTTTTCCTTGGAGAAATATCAATATTTTCCTTTGACTAAAATATAGTGTTCAAGTCCATCATTCTGGCATGGTTCCTCTTTTAGCCTTGTACCTAGATGTAGCCATTTACCTAAAAAAAAAAAAAAAAAAAGTTATATTGCTTTACTTAAGACAGTTTTGTTCTGCATGCATCACATCTAATCTTTCATCAATTGACTTTTGCAGTCCTAATTTGTGCCATGGATGGTGATGTGCTGGCACTGCAGAGACAGTTGGTTGTTCAATATTTAAGTCTGTGTAGCACAAAATTGACAAAGTCCAGAGATTTTGATTACAAAAATATTTGTAATGCAACATTTACACAAATGCAACATTTACACAAAATATTCAGCCAAGCATGCTGCCGGTTGTTTGAAGGTATTATTTTTAATGACACTGAGGTCAGGTATGACCTGCCACCATTGCAGTGCTGTGGAATAAGCAGGCTTCTTTTCACTCAGTGTGATGCTATTCTGCAGGCAGTGGTTTTTCTGGAAATGCAGAATGTACTTTTTGCCTAATAAAACTGGAGACAATCATAATAGCTAATAATGTGTCAACATGTGGCTGACAGTGTATGCTTTGGATAGCTGAAACTTTTTGAAAAAAAAACCCCACAATGAATAGAATTCTTTTGTGCTTTTTTTTTTGCTTTTTTTTTTGCTTTTTTAATTTTAAATTGAACAGTCTGTTTTAAAACAAATCAATATCCCTCATTTTTTTGCCATCCCACACAGCATTAGAGAAAACCAAACAGAACATAAACATGCCTAATATGATTCATTTTCTTTGCCAGATACAACAAGATACAAGTTAAACTAACAGTAGTTCATAGAATTGCATTTATTTCTTCACAGCGTGACTTTTAAATGTCACCATTCTTTTAAATTCAGTTGAAATCAAAGAATCAAATTTACTTTTTCATTATTATTTTTGCATTAGGCTGTGAGAATTTATGGCTTGTTTATTCTCTTGTTTCCCTCAATTCTTCAGTCTCTGAATTACATTAGAGCTGTTGAGATTGTGTAATGTTCCAGGCAGACACATTTTCTTTGCATTCCACAAACAATGCATTTTCTGTATTTCTCCTTGTTCTTGCTCTAATTACCAGGAAAATCTCCATAAAATGGGATTTTATTTCATAAGAATTTAACCCACTTGTGCTACTAAATCTCATTATAGTAAGAGCACAAATATCAAGGGGATAAGTAGGAAGAGAAGATGAAATCTTATGGAGAAAGTGTTCCATTTAAAATAAACCTAAATATATGTCCAAGAGATCTGTAAATTATCTGCAGAGGTGAAATATTGTACCCTCACATCTAAAAAGTTTTCACATCCCTTCAGGAGTGTTCACAACATGGAGTTTTTGTTCTCTTTTATTAACACACTTTATGAGAAAACAGAATGTTCAGAAAATAGTTCTTGCAATATTAGAAAGAACCCATTAATTCTTATCTTTATTTGTTCAGTATGCAATTCTACAGAAAATTATTTTTATTAAAATTGATATGAGCTCTGAGCATATTTATACCTCCCATTGCTTCTAAGGTTGCAAGCCATCATTGTATTTTGACTCTTTAGGAGTCAAAAAAATGGAAAAAAGGAAATTCTCTGGCTAATGAACATGTGAAAATGTGTGAACTTTTTATGTCACTTTGTGATTTGCATCTTTGTATTTTAGCATTGTCCATAAGAAACTTTAAATTCTATCTGCCATGTGTTTTTTATACTGGGCTACCAGTGTGAGGATATTTTTACTCCAGTTTAATGCTGACTAAGTTATGGCTGATGGGCAGACATCTTTTGGTTGACTTAAAACCACATTTTTCTGTAATGGCTGTGAAATCAGTGAATAAGAACTGTTTATGCAAAGTCTCAGGAAGCCTTTATATGTTTTTTTTAGAAAACTCATTGTTGTCAGGAGTTGAGAGAAAAATGATACAAAATTTATGTAACATGAGTGCCTGCTTAGGCTTTGGGCATAATATAGAGTTATAAAAGATAGTAGTAGTGATGGGGATATGCTGCTTTTGTTCACTTAAACAAAACCTTACAGCTTGTTAGAAATCAGCAATATCTTACTGAGCCCGAGTGTTGTTCTCTGGGTTTTTTAGTTTGGGTTTTTGTTGGTTGGGTTTTTTTAAATTATATTTATTACGGTATTCTATTTTTCCCTTTCTCATTTCTCCCTTTGTAAATCCCACTTGTAAGAATACAAAAGTGTTTGGAAGTTTTTCCCAGAAAACTCTAAAGCAGGAGATATAAACAAATGCTAAGGTCAGAGATCTTACACTTTGAAGTGTTGTGTTGTAATTTAAGTTGGCACTTACAAGGGGCTCAGTGTTCCAGCTAGGATCGCTTGTTGCCATGGCTCTCCCATCGCCCTGATGTGCTGCCATCCCCTCTTTTGCTTGTGGGAGACTGTCAGCTGCCTTGTGAGATCTAACTTCCCACTGCTCTGAAGCTGTCCTGGGATGGTATTTTGCAGGAATCAAAGTTGCTTAAACAGCACAGAGAAACTGTTATTTATCCCTTTAAAACAGGAGAAGAGCCCTAGAAGCAAACAGCATGGAACGGAGAACTGCTAAAGAATTCTGTGTTCTCTGCTCAAATCATCTGCCCATTAAGATAATTCTGTGCACACATGCCTCACACCCCACCTCCCCTCAGAGATCCAAATTACTCTTAATGTCCTAAAGTTCCGTTCCTGCCTCTTCAGTGGGGAAGTAGGAGACAGAGACAGCAAATGACTCGGGTGAAATGAATCATGTAGAGCACAGCTGTAGTTTATGGATTCAGGCTGCCTTTTCAATCCCAGACCAGCATTTGTTCCCAGCACAAAGAGGCTTGTGGTCACTAAAACCAGGATTTTTACAGACTGCCATATGCTGTAGAGCTCTTCCTGAACTGAAGTGCTCAGCATCCTCAGCACTGAGGATGTCTACAAAGTCATTAATATGTGCAGAGACTCTTGTGCTACTTCTGTTCCCTCTGTGAAATGGTAGACAGAAATATTGCTGTTTCTATTTTTAGAGTACTTTTGGTGAGCTTCCACTAAAAAGGTCACCTACATATTCCTGTGGTGCCTTGTGCCAGGGAATAGGGTCTCTAGGCACTACATGAAAACAAATAGTATTTCCTAATTATAACAGAAACCAAGGATTGTTGGAGGTGGAGTATGAGTCACAAGTCTCCAAAGTACAGTAGACGTTATTTAACATTTCCTCTGCAAAAATACTTACAATCATTTATAAGATTGTGCTCTTCACTAGAATAGACTTGCAGCATTTGAGTGAATGACTGTCCTATTTCACTTCAATAAACTCAATGAAAAGAAAAAAGCAGTCTACACCCTCTGTACAATAAAATCCATTATATTTCTATTTATCACGGACATATTTGCATCCTATTTGTAGCCATTTTCTTTCCTGAATGTGTTCTAACCGTATCAGGGTGTTTTTCTGTGGTAGCTGTGAGGATGTGGTACAGCTGACAGGTTTGTCCAAGTTTCAGATGCTGTGCTGGCAGAGGCATCAGCCAGGCAGCTTTTTAATAATCTCTTTTTATCTGTAGCTGCAATATTAGCAAATAGTGTTGAAGAATGATTTCCACTCTAGCAGGAGCTAGCTTCTTCCTTTTATTTTTTTTTTTTACTTTTTTTTTATTTTACTCCTAAAACTGCTGGATCCCTGCCTTGCTATTTTTTTTCTCTCTGTGTTTTTAACTACACTTTTTGCTACCTTATATTCACTGTGTTTGTAACATGATGGTGCTCAATCTCGACTCATCTTGCTACTCTGAAATTACTCTGAGTTGTTTAATCATAAAAGAATCTCAAATTAGTGTGGTTGGGGTAGACAAAGAATTAATAGGTGGTACTGGTGTTGATTTTTATTCTCTGACATCAAATTTTCCCCAGTTTTTCGCATGATGCTGCTCTTGACAGTGTGGATTTCTCCATTTCAAATATTGTTCCTGAGAGTCAAGTGAAAACATGTGTTCTCAGACATGCATTTTGTTGTTGCCTCATTCTCTTTGCAGTCCAGGAAGGTGTAACGAGAAATATCCCAGACTACAGGTACAGACTAAATAATCTCCTTTCAAAAAAAAAGTTGGTTTTAGTTTATATATTTTTGTTCTGTTTTCAGAAATCAGAATTGTCTTACTGTGAGCTGTACCTGTTGTTAGGGTGAGCTCAGTAGATGATCTGTCTTTTTATTTGGGGGTGTCTAGTAGTATTTCACACTGATGAGCAAGAAATGGAAACTCCTCTGACAGAACAGGAAATGCCTCTTCATCAGGAGCTTTATCCCTACTGATAATGCAGTCCTTTAATCTCTCCAGATTTAATATGAATGTATATCCTTAATTTTTGTTATTTGTTCTATTCTTGTGGGAATTGTGACTTTTGTGATCAGTGCAATCATGCCCTCACTGTGTAGTTAAGTTGAATTATGTCCAATGAGAACAGTGGTGCAGTGAAATGACCCCACCCATGTAATAGTGCCTGCCTTTTTTCCCAAAGCCATAGCTAATTTGGACTGTGACTGGACAAACGTTTGGATGGCTGGAGGTAAAAAAGTGGTACAATGCAAATTCTGGTACCTAAGCCGTTTTCTTACCAGAGGATTGATTGGCTTCTGGCTACTGAGAGCTCACATAAGTATTTGGCACAGTGTTTGGGGTAAACCAGACACACTGAGTGTCTGTCTGTCCTTACCACAAAGGAGGCCTTGGAGATCTGAATGGAGCCTCTGCTTGGGACAGACTCTCTCGGTATGTGTGTGCTGGGGACAGGTGTCTGTGTTTGCACAACTGCCGAGTTCATCACACACCTTTCCAAATAATGCACTTGGCACTTACTCTGAGGCTCTCAACAAAACATCTCAAGGCATAAAAAAACTTTCAAGAGCAATGTACTAGGGATTAACAGCAGTGTGTGCAGCAGTAGAGATGTAGGGCAATATTCTAGTGCTAAATTTTTCATTGAGCTCTGTCATCAAATTTAAGCTAAAAATCTTTGTCAGGGTTTTTTTTTTTAAGAAGGTCATGCTGGAAAAGCAATCAAAGTTGCTTTAACATTTGCTAAATCAAGCCTCTTATTAAAAATTATTTGTTACATTTTTTTAGCAAAATAACATTTTTACAAACATCAGAAAGGAGGGAGGGCAAAGTTGAAATTAAATTTTCATATGAGATAATAAAGTAATTTAATCAAGGCTCTAGGATATGCACAGCATCAAGGAAGTTAATTAAGTCTATATGGGGTAAGAATACAATGTACTCCCAGCAAAAGCTTTGCTCCCAACATCTGTAACTTCTCTTTATTATTTCAACCTTTCAGTAGCCCTCTCATAACTAAAATTATTATTAATTTGTACATATCATTCATAGATTTGATTTCATAGAACATAATTCCTTGTGATTTCAAAGTATTTTTTGGAATATGTATTTTGCAAACAGAAATATTTTATTTATTGTTTTACAGTAAAAAAATTGTCATTTTTTGATCCCGTGGTTAAGCAGAAAGAAACTAGAAATTCAAGCCTATGCAATTTCATGCATGTGATGCACATAAAAGACCTCTTAAAAATTACTCAACGAATAATGTCAAATCCCTTCACTTATTTCATATTTGCTGCAGTAAAGTAGTACAGCATTAAGGCCTATCTATCATTCAACTACATGAGGGATAATTTCAGCTAAATATAACTTTTTGAACATTTGGTGGAAAATATGGGTAGTAAAATTTTGCTGGTGGTTATATATCAGTAGGAATCTTTGCTTGCAAGAATTTGCTAAATATCTTGACTACTAATATAGACCATTCAGTAGTAAAAACAGTAAATTTGAACTTCCAGCATGGGTAGGAAAGCTCAGCTTAAAGCTAAAGAACACCTCTTCTATCTCTGCTGGTGCCCAGCGTGACCTCCATAACACCAGTTATGCTTTTTAAATATACCTGATTTTTATAAGTGTGAGAGCATCCAAAGACCCAATGAAGTGAAAAAGCATCTTTGCCTTTCTCTTTTGTTGTATCCTCATGCTTTTTATTCCTCTTACTTTATCTTACTTTCCGCAGCTTTTGTTTTGGTTGTCTTATCTTTGAGCAAAGAAATCTGAAATATATCCAAAACCTCCTAATACAAATCATTGTTTTTTTGTAATGTGGATGCTTTTAGTCCACAGACACAAAATATGTCTCTGCCTGTTCTGGAATTAGCAAAGCCTTGGCAGGAAAGGAAAATTTCCAATGTTGATAATGTTTGAGTTTCCCCTGTTGTTGGAATGAAGCCACTAATCCATCACAGGAAGGAAAAGATGATATCAAAGTAAATACTTTTTGTAACGTACATTAAAATGTCATAGCTTCAACTTCAGTCATGAAGCTGTGTAAATTTTTCTGAGTTTCACATTTCAGGTGCAATAATAGTGCTAAATATTAATTCTAAATCTGTATATGCTAATATACACAGCAAAATTTTTCTGTCACCGACAGACAGGGGATTTTGTTTATTGCTAGACAAAATGTGACATTTTCTCTTTAGAAGATTTAAAATTTTGAAAGGTTTGGTTTTGTTTCCTACATGCTTGAGGCAGAATTTTTGCTAGCCCTTGGGAAGGAAATGTTTCACAGCAGTTTAAAGCCTCATTTGAAGAAACAAATTAAGAGGTCTGGTCATTTTTTGTAGTGTGAGGCTTCTTGAAGTTCTCAGTTTATGAAGTGGTATTGGATGGTGACATTTTATCCCTGGAAATTATTAAAGCATGAGCATTAACAAAATAGAAGGTAAAACTGTCAAGAGCAAGAACTTACTTTTCCTATCAACAGTTACTCGAGGCTTCTCAATTGAAACCCAGCAGGTGAAAATACCTGATGAGAGTTTAAAAACTGTTCATAATATTATACTTTCATTTAGGAGTTGAATAGGAGTAATGATCTACAGAGTAATAGAGAGGAAATTCTGGTGAGCTTTTCCCCAAAAGAAACATTTGCTTTTTCTACAGAGCCAACAGTGGTGAAACCTGTTCTTTCCTCTCTCCAGAATCATTGATGATATGTTATTGCAATTTTCAGTCATAAATATGGGTCAAAAAACTATAATTTTTTTTATCTTGCAATTTTTTTTCTTTTCTCCTTGAAGTCCTTACAGCCTAATGAGGTACCAGCACTGAAAATTCAAATCTGGAAGGAGATGCTAAATAAAGAAATACACAAGTGACAATGAGAAAATGAAAAAGAGGACATTTAAGAAAGCTAAATTTTGGCTTAACTCTTTTGAAGCTTTTAGTAAAATATTTTTTTTTTCATAAAGAAAAGACAATTAATAGCAATGTGTGCCAATATGAATGACTGGAATTCCATTGCAAGAAGAACAAGGCCACAGGGGGAAGTACTGACCCATTACAAGTTGTCTGTGGAGGTTTACTACTGCTCTTTAAAATGCTGTGGCCTGGCCCAGTCTTATCATCTGGTTGTTATGTCTTCAGTTACCGAACTTTTATTTTTCAGCCTTTTGGATTAATATTGATATGATGTGCAATTTATATCAAGTCCAAAAGTTTGTTATGTAGGATGTCTGTTGATTTGTCATTACATCAATTAATCAATGGATGAAACTCAGTACAAGGTATTTTTGAAAAGCTTTTCTCACAGTGCCTAATGGATACTGGTGGGCAGGAGGGCAAACGGTGTCCTGGGAGAATCAGGCACAGCATCTCCATCTGGGCAAGGGAGGGATTGTCCTGCTCTGCTCTGGGGCAGCCTCACCTCGAGTGCTGGGGGCAGTTTTGGGTACAACAACATAAGAAAGATGCAAAGCTGTTAGAGAGTGTCCAAAGGAGGCCAGAGGATGGAGAAGGGCCCTGAGGGGAAGCCGTGTGAGGAGCGGCTGAGGGCACTTGGTCTGTTCAGCCTGGGGAAGAGGAGGCTGAGGGGACACCTCACTGCAGGTACAGCTTTCTCCTGAGGGGAAGAGGAGGGACAGGCACTGATCTGTGCTCTGGGGTGACACTGACAGGAGCCGAGGGAATGGCCTGAAGCTGTGCCAGGGCAGGTTGAGGTTGGATATCAGAGGTGGCTGGGCAGTGGAACAGGCTCCCAGGGCAGTGGTCACAGCAACAAGGCTGGCTGAGTTCAAGAAGTGTTTGACAATGTCCTTGGGCACATGGTGTGACTCTTGGGGTGGTCCTCTGCAGGGCCAGGGGTTGGGCTTAGATGATTCCTGTGGGTCCCTTCTAATTCAGGATATTCCATGATTCTCTGATGTCTCCCCTCTTGTCTAACGCAGTACAAATGCCAGTATTATGCTATGGCTAAGCTCAGCACAAATAGGGATGGGAAAGGAATAGAAGGGATTTATTTCACTTTCCAAAGCCCTGTTGTAAGCTGCTTGGCGGACTTGTATTGTTATTTGAATTTATGTATTTTTTGTAGCTAAGTCAAAGTAAGAACTGTACTGAAGTACCACCTCCAACTATTTTACAGTCAATCCCTCTGCTTAAAATACAGGCATTATTGGTCATTTCAGAATAAAAGAGTATTTCAGATAAAAGAGAATGCTTTGATGTTTTTTAACTGCAGTGTTTTGACTTCTCTCTCATTTCGAAAGAACATTTTGTCAAAAGGAGAAAAGCAGAAACATTTTAGGACACAAACAAATCTCTTCATTTGAATGACTTTTGTCAGTTGACATAAAATTTAATTTCTCCTTATTTTTAAAAAAGTTTTTTCAGAAAAACTTTTTTAAAGAAAATACTGTGTTTCAATTAAGTTGAAACTATTTTATGTATTTTAAAATTGCCTGCCAGGAAACTAGACAAAACCCCCACCATTATTAACTGAGCTCTAAGCAAAGGTATTAAAACATAAAAATTATAGCAGCATATAACTTTCCTTGCAGATAAGGCATATCTGTTCATCTGTAATCTGTGTAAAAAACAGATTTTGCATCAATCATGTAAAAGTGTATTTTTGTGAAAGAACAAAGCATTTTCAAGTGTCACATAAGTAAAATATTCAATGTCCCTAATCATATATAACACAACCCCCTCTCTGTCTTCCTCAGCAATTTCTTTTCTGAAAAGTGATCTTTAATTACTATGAAGTAATCCTATGGTTAAATTATACTAGGGATAAGTGGAGGTGCTTTTCTTTCTTTTGCAATTTTGCAATTACTCTTAAAATAGAGGGTTTTGAACACAAATAATAAAAAAAAAAAAAACAAAGGAGTTTTCATATGAGTGATTCATTACTCGTTAAAATTTCTACTGTAACAGTCTCCTGGAATGGAAACATCAGTACATTTAATTGGTGTATTACCCAATTATTTTGTGGAACTATTACATGAGAAAACTATTGTATTAAAGATATGTCACATGGTCTGTGTTGCTCTCAAAATTTTAGCATAGATGTTATGAAATCCTCAAATATTTGTTTTCTTGCTGGGAGGAAGAGAAACTGCACAAGCTGTTAATGGTATTAGAGAAATTGCGCTGTCATAGAGCATCTCAAATCCAGTTTTGCAATATGATATTTTCTTTTGAGGCTTACATGGTACTGTATTACCTGGTAGACTTTAATAGCACCATTATCTATGTATAGGATTCATTTTTTATTTGTTCTGTAATAGAATTAAAAATATAGCACTCTAATCCAAGTATGGTTTTATGCCTCCACAAGGCATCTGTTTGGAAATCCTTCTGCCTTTACAGAGATGGTCAAGCTAAGGAGAGAAGCTGCAGAAAGGCTACAAAATGAAAGGGAGGGACATGTCTTAAGGAACACAAAAAGAAATAAAGTTTCACAGCTTTCTTCATAATTCTTCTTGTGTTGCCCTTTCAAGTGGAATTCTAATGTTGAAGTTTTTTTTAAGGCTCCTTAGTTTTAATCTTTTAAGTCTAAAACTTTTGTTCCTTAGTTTGGATTAGTATATATTTTGCATGATTTACAACAATATGATTATTTTTTTTCCATGAGACTGTTGCATTTTTAATACCTGTTTGATGTTACATTCTTAAGTGGATGCATTTTAAGTTAGCAAATATAGGGCTTTTGAATTATACAATATTGCACTTGCAAATTTAAATCAGTATTTAATATGGAGTTTATGGTTTTAAATGTTTATGATTCAGGTTTTCATATTATATGGATTCTTGCATTTTCTGCTGTACTAACACAGAAAATGTAAACCCAGGAATTTCAGTTAAAAAGCAGATTCTTGTTCAGGAAAGTACCAAAGTGTGCATTTAGCTGAAAACAAACAAAGAGGTATCTTCAGAAACAGGACTGAGAGTAACTCAGAATTAATCATGATTAATTTCTGGATCAAGGGCATGGCTGGCAGTTCTGGTGTGGTTCAGGCAGGAATACATTTCTTCTGTATCCTTTGTAGTGCAGGCGGTCACAAGAAATGTGTTAGAGTGAGATTTCCGTTGTATGACTCATACCACACTTGTTCCTTAATAGTGTGATTCACACCCATGAAAACATTGTTTAATGAAAAGCTGTCCACTTTGTGAAATTACAAAATGACAGCTTTTCTCCTTCAGTTTATTTTTTTTTTCCTTTTTTTATTGTATCTTCAACAAGCAACTCAGTATTTGAAGACTGCTCACAGATTTCTCTACTGTGCGTTGCATAAACATGCAAATATCTGTTCTAAATGGTCTTCACATTCTGTGCTCATTTTGAGAGACCCTTTTGGCCCCTGCATTACAAGTCCCTCTAGAAGTCTCTGGTGGTTGGTTTTTTTCTTGCCTTTTGTTAGGACTGCTCCCTTGGCCTTCACTGGGTCTGCGCCTTAGGGCTACAATGCAGAGCCAGAGGTCCTGTCATTACAAGTGGAAAAAGAGAAGAGACATAATGGAAAAGACTGGGAGAACTATACTTACTGCTTCCACTGGTCCTGCTGTGCTGACTTGACAGTCTTTGTTGGAGATGGAGATAAAAAAACAAAACTAGGGAAATGTAAAGTAGTCTGATCTTCTCTAAACTTCTCAGTGAGGTTTCTTCTGTAATCAATAGAGAGACACCTTCAAAGGGTGATTCATTAGGCCTGTCTTTAATCAGATTAGTCACTGGAGCTACTGACTTAGTGAGCTGCTTTGGTGAGGAACCTAATCCCACATACCTGGAGTTAGCTGAGGGAAGTCTCTTAGAAGTGCACAAGAAGGAAAGACTAACATTTCTAATGCTGGGAAAAACTGTTGCTGGAAATAAAAAGTTGCTCATTACCCCATTTAGCTTTCTTACCTAAATGAAAAGTCTTTAGGTGGTGCTGGGTGCTGTACAAATCTATGTAAAGGACTGGGGTTTGGACACCTAGTGAGATGGGATATTCAGGCTTACAGTAATGATCATTTCATGAAAATTGCTTACAAAAAGCCAAGTATTGGAGTCACAGTATCTTAGACACTAAATAGGACTGCATGAAACATATAAGAAACCTAATTGTGCATCAAGGAAATATCCTTGGCTTTAAAAGGGGTTTAATATTATGAGTCATTAGTGATATTTTCCTGAGCAGTCTTTTGAAAACTTCCCCCTTTCTCTTCAAGTGAAAGGACATTATTTTCCCGTGAACTAAAGAGCTGGGCAGTTAAGACCAAAAGGCATTTACAGTGTCATTCAAACTGAATGTCATTTGTTTTCTTTTAAACCAATGTTTATGGGTCAGAAATTGGCACTTTAATGTAATTACTTTTAGGGCCTTTTGGATGGACTAGTGAAACCACAAAGAAAAGGAAATAACATAAAAAACCAAAGCAAAACTAAACAAATGGAAAAGAGATGGCAGAAAAATGTAAACCACTCCATTAGTAGATATAACTATCATTCTTCATACATCCAACACTGACTATCTCTGACCTTGGAAAAACACTCCATCTTCCTGTCTTTGCCCATGTCCTTGGCTCCACTGTTAGTGGGAATCAACTAGAACTTTGAATTTCCACTATGCACTGTGGAAGGGTGGAACCATTCCAGGATGCCCACAAGGCTCTGTATATACAGTCTAGCAGGGAACTGGTGGCATTACCTCATAAAGGGACAGCTCAGGAGTTTGGGAGTTGTGCTACCCAATAGCAGAAACGTCGTCCTGTCTCAAAGACTTCAGCTTGTTTCTCAAAATCCTTTGCCTACAGCAGTCGAGGTTGGTATTCCCAAGTATGATGGCATTAGTAGGAGAGGGTGCTCAGCATCACCATGCCAATGGAACCAGAAGATTACTCTGTTTTGGACATTGTCTTTTATAGCCTCAGCAGCAACTGAATAGAGTGGAATAACTGGGATAGTGTTTGAGTAATTTTAAATATACCATGTGCCTTTTGGAATCAGTGAGCTTACTCCAGCTCTATTTGTGTTGTAAATATCCCAAGGACCAGAGCACTGACATACAGTGCTAGGGGGTCACAGGAAATACTGCACAAAGATTATTATTGAATGAATTTCATTTTTGTGTGGAAGATAATCTACAGGTCCTACCAAGAAACCATCATAGTCAGACTCTACTTAGTTTCTTCTTGTATGATTCAAAAATATGTTAAATGTAGATACTTATTCACAGCAACTGATCTGATATAACTTCGGCCAGCAGAGATCTTGATATTACTAGACACATGTTCAGTGATCAGTATTGACCAAGACTGATTCTGATCAGTCAGATGTGAAGAGGTCAATGCTGTTTTTCTGTTCACAAGTGGAATGAAGTCATGTTTTGTTAAAATACTGAAGTCATAAAGATGATTTTTTAGTTAATGATAAATACAGAGATTTGGAGAAAGGCAGGAACTCACATTTAAAGGAATATTTCTATATAAAAATCAATAATACATATATAGAATTTCTATATTCACTTATATTTCTGAGTAATCAAGCTCTAAACTTTCCATGGTCTTACAATTGCAATGCATCAGTTTCAGAGTAGGAAGCACACAGGTGGTAAATCTTAACCGTCTCACAATGTATCAACATTCATAGAGCTATTCAAAAGCTGTAGACCAACAAGTCTGAGTGGTTACTTTATCCAGGTAAATGTCATGCAGTTTTTTCCACTTCCAGATGATTCATCCAGACAAAAAAATCTTGCAGGTTGGCATTTTTTATTTTTTATTTTTTAACATTTTTTTCCGAAATTAAGCTGTTAGTGATCCTAATAAGTTCTGCCATTATATCCTGTATCAACAGGTCCTGCCCATCTTGTCACTTTTAGATATCAGACATTACCCTTGTGTATTACTTAATTATGGGATACTCAGCTTTTCTTTAGAGCACATTGGAAGCGCTGGAGGGACTTCGAGCTTTGCATTAGCTCTGGAGTCATTCAAGTGTGAATTGGCTGTGAGTCTGCTGCCAAGTCTGCAGGGGAACACAAAAGGTCTGTTTTCATTTCCTGCCATGAGTAAATTCTCAGGGAATTTGTGCATTCCTTTTGGCAAAGAAAGACTTGTTCAGATTGTGTTTAAATATGTAAAAGTCCATTTCCAGACAATTTTTCAGGTGTTCTTGATTTTTCTCTGAAGCCTTTTTTTTTTTTCAGTAATCCTTATGAACAACACTTTCATGAGATTAATATTCTAGCTCTAGATTTGAGTATACATATATTGAAAGTGTTGTTTTTTTGAAAGATCCTTTATTACACATTCTTCTGATGATCTCTTAGCACATATATAGCTTTAGATTAATGTTTTCGAGGGAGCTGCTATTGACAACCCAGAACAGCAAACACCCGAACCCCACTGAAAAAGAGACTGCAAATTCATGTCTGAATACAAACCTTGTAGATGAAAGAATTGCTCATTCCAAAAATCTGCTCCACTATTTAGCCCTTTTAAAAATTAAGTACTTGGACTTGATGATTTTATAGGCTTTTTCCAACCTTAACCATTCCATAGCAGTTGGATAAATGCTGAGAGGGAGGAGGGAGGGAGAGAGGGTAAAGAAACAATAATTCCATCCCTTAATAGTTTTTTTCGCCTGTTGTTACTAATTGTTGCACATGTTATGGGTTGAATTAGTCACTTGTTAAAAGCAAGATATTTTATTGAAATGTACTAACCCAGCCCAGCCTGTGTGTGTCCAAGGCAGTAGACTTTGGGGCAGACCTTCCCTACATTTGCTGCTTAGAGGCTCCCACCCTGACCCTCGCTTTCCTTGTGCAGGATCTGAGTTAACATTTCTCTGTACAGCTAAGTCACAGGCTCAGGGTGTTAGTAAGGTCCAGCCCCACTGGTATTTAGGCAGTGCCTGAATTTTGCAGGAAGGTTTAAACCATTAACCCCCCCAAATTACAGATGGGTTTTTAAACACATTACACTTTACCCAGTAGAAATCATGTGCAACTGCCTGCAGAGGAGCTGTGTCCACAGGCAGCTGAGTTTCACATATTTTCATGATTTGGGATTCTCTTCAGTCCAGTCTTGTTTTTGGCATGCTGCTCAGAAAAGACCTTGGCTTTTCCAAGGCTTTCCAGTCTTCTGTGTCTCATGATTCTTCTGATCAACCTTCAGATGCTGAGATACAATTATATGGGGAATTTATAAGGTAAATCATAACAGTAGTTAGATATTTTTAACTTTTACGCATACAAATTTCCAGACTGCTTCAGCTGCTAGAGCTGAAGATTTTTTTTTAAATGTCGTTTTTATGATTTCTATATTTATATTTGAAATGAGAACTTTGTAGCATGCATCTATGTCTTGTGTACTTTTTGAGATTTTGCACTTGAAGGTTCCGAGCCCTTAGGAAAAATAAATTTTATTCACACAGCACCTTATGGTCTAAGTAAGCATTTCTATGCTCTTTTGCTCTGGCCAGCAAAGTATTTGGATATTGAATCACATGTTCAAGGTTGCAAAAAAATCTGTTGCAATGAAATCTGTGAAGGTCAAGGGATTTAAAATAATGTGGATTAGTCTCAGGACAATTGCTTATTTTTACATGGTTATATTTTGCTTAAATAGAAAAACATTTACAGTAAAAATATTCCAAGCTACTGCCTCTACAGTCATGTGGTTTTTTGTTGTATTTTTTTGTAGAAGAGCTAGATGCTTTCTGATACACTGAATGTAGAAAGTAAATTGAAGACTACCAGTTTAGATTAATTTTTTTCCCTGATGCATACACTGTACTTTGGAATGGAGCTTCAATTTGCAATTAGTATTTTTAGTCACATTAATGAGTGTGCAAATTTACTTTTTATCTAGAGTCTAATCATTTAACTGAATTTCCTCCCTGTAACCTGTAGTCTTCATGTGTCAGAAATATGGATTCTTTGGTGAACAATCACATGTTTTTTTCTAAGTACAAGTGGCAAGAAGTACCTTTGTAAATGCTGCTTTAAATATTTCCTGGAGCTGCTGTGAATCCAGTAACACCTTTATGCTGGACAGGAAGGTGGTCAGAGATGTCTGGATTAAAACATTTCTAACTCTCTCTGAGTTTGCCTCAGTACTTTATATAACTTCACAACATATAATGCTAAAGGGTGGCAAAAAGATAGTCTAGCCTTTGTGGTTATTTCAGGGTGTCTAAATTATTCTATATTTTTTAATCAGAACTAGCACAAGGAGAGTTAATCAGTCACTGTTCCTTCCACTGTTTGTTCTCCCAAATACATATAAAATCTCTCTTAAAAGCATAAATACTGTATATAGTTGAAGAACTTGGATCAGTAATTTAATTTTCTGAATCTTACCAGTAACTGTGTTAAAGGAAAAAAGGGCCTCTATATAGATACTCTTAAATATCTAATTATTGTCTTACCTGTCATAGTAAATTATTTTGTTACGTGACATGAACATCAGGATTGATCCATGGTATACAATTCTCTACACCCCTTTATTTTTTTGTATTTGTATGTCTTAGAACTGTTAATACTTTGGGTGTTTCTGGGCTTTTTGAAATTTTTTAAAACCTGAAATTACTGGTGTAAGCTTCCCATCAGCTAACTCCTTTAAGATTCTGTTTTGTCTTTTTTTATTTATTCGTAATACTGAAATATTTTTCATTGCATATATTTTCTGAACTTCCATCATCTAGCAGTTGAAGATTCTTCATTTTTATCTATTAAGATTCTCGAGGAAAGATTGCTTTGAACACACTGCCAAACTAACACATCCCATTCAGCTTTACTGAGGTAATGCATGTACACTATGGGTTACAGAAGATTTAGATGCACTGCCAGATAAGAAATTAAATAGCCGTTTTGAAAAGCAGTTTTTAAGAGGATAAATTTGTAATATCAAGGAGATGGAGGAGCTTTTCAGTTTATTTGAATAAGTAAATGAATAGGGGGAGAAAGAGAAATCTTTGAATTATCATTAGATATGAACAATTTTCTATCTTGTAAAGCGTTTTCTTCACGTATCTCTCTGTGGCTGCCTGTCAATCAGAGTCAGTTTGCGTAAGGACCTGAAAGAGGCTGGAGTTTGCCCTGTGTTTGCCAAGGAGGACAATTGCCCTTCCACTTACCAATGTAGGTTGGATCCCTCTAACAGAAGTGGGCTCATAAGGAGAAATATAGAAGAAAGCTTGGGCCTGTTACCTCTGCTGATTACACCTTGGGTAGCAGCCCACACCTTGCATAAAGACCTCCAGGTCTGCTAGGAAGTAAGCCTGGTTTCCATGAGATATCTCTATGAATTCACAGTCTCTTGGGGAAAAAAGAGGGTTAGCAATTGGCATTTTTGCTAACAGTGCTAAACAGCTTGTTTTCCAATCTTGCTAATTGCAAAGCCAAGACTTGTGCAATGATAGGTGTATTTCAGCTGGAGGTAATCTGAAACTTAAGGCAAGGTAGAAAAGCTGCCACTTGAAGCAGAAGTGTTGCCGCAGCATCTTGTTGCCACCTTAGGTTTTTTGAAGGGAAAAGATTTATCCTGTTCTCCCTAGCTTTGGCACAAGGGAAAAGCAAAACAGAAAGGGGAGGATGTGGGGCTTGTGACAAAACACCAGAAATCAGATGGTCTGAATCAGGCTGGGGAAGAGGATGATGAGAAATGTCAAAGGATGTTCTCAATATGTGTGCAATGAGAGCATGTGAATACATGAACACTCCAGTGGTGGCTTTTGTCCCACAGCCCCCAGCCACACTGAAGGATCACTGTGTTAACTGCTGCATTGAAAACCATTCTTTCCTCCAGGGGACCTAAGAAGGCTTGACAAATTAGTATAAGAATACACAGTATATGAGGGATAACAAAACAAATATTAGAGCTAGTTAGCAAATGATCCGAAATGTTTAATGCCTCAAATAAAGAGATTTATTTTGAGGGAAAAAACCACAGAGCCAGCTGCTGTGGCTCTTGAATACTTCTTCCTCTCTGCTTCCACATACTCTTGTTTTCTCAGGGCAGAGGTGGGAAAAGAATGTTAAAGCAAAATTGAGAAAAGTGATAATTTCCTACATGAAAGTAAATAAAAGAATGTGAGAGATTTGAGTTACAATTTCACACTTTTGTAGAATTTTGTAGAATTTTATAGATAAACAATATTTTTGGACAAAAATGGGAGCTTTATTTTGCCATTTAAGAGAAACTGAAACTTTATTTCAGTGCTAATGCACACCGTTACATACATTTGTAAAGGACAAGTAAGCAAAATAAATGTCAACCTTCCTTACTGCTTTGCTGTTGGGAGTTTGTCATTGATATTATGATAGAAGAGTTAAATGGGATTTGAAGGATGATAAGATCTTGCTTTTACCTTTATAAAATATGTGCATCATACATTTATATGCAAATGAGAAAATTCTGCTATGTGACAGAAGGCGAAAATTGTGTTGGTGCTTTCTGATTTGAAGCGGCGTTTGATTTATCATATTTACTGCAGTATATTGTTCCAGCTAATACCATACCTATTTAAAAAGGTATAAAGTCCTTTCAAATTTCTTTACAATGCTTGTGGTCAGCCTTGCATGAAATACTCATTTGTTCTTCTCCTATTAAAGCTTGTGCTTTCATGTAGTTCTGAGAATTTCCTATTACTGTAAATTAATTTCACTTCATTAAGTGGCTGGGTCACAGGCAAGGGAATAATAGCAGCCAGAGACACAGGAGATTACTGGTTTGAATAAGCATAAATTGGCACCCACCACTTTCTCTCTAATATTGGGAAGAAGCTTCTGGCTGTCAGAGCCATTTGATTAATCAAAAAAGCCTATGAATGTGAACTTTAAAGTTAGACAAGATAAAATTATTATCTATACAAACAACATTTTACAGTGTAGAACAATGGATTCTAGTCCCTGTGGGAAACAGTGGTAAAGATTCAGTTCTCTGTGTTACTTTGCTCTTATTTCAGGTCACTTGTGATTATTCAGTCATCAACTCAGCAGTCTAACATTATGCATAGAGGGCTCAGTTCTGAAGAGATGACTCCAGAGCATGAAGAGTTTATTATTTAGATATTAATTTGTCCTCTCATGTAAATGATCATTTCTTCTGCCAAGATGATTATGATAGGGTCTAGTAAAAAAAGATAACTCTTGCTTTTTTCATATCCTTTTTTCCAGCTCTGGTCCCATGTTTGTTGAAAACAACTGAAGAGAGACCCACTAATTTCAGTAGATTTCTGATGAAAGCACTAATATCTAAATAAAGCTGAATGGAGTAATTTTTCCAGTATCTCCCTCCCCTTATACTGAACAGAAAGCCCGAAGACGCATTGAAAAGTATCCTCAGCACAGGTGCTTCAGAAAGGGCTGTAAACTGCCCCTTGAGGAGCAAACTGGAAACTACATGGTCAGAGAGGCTGAATTTAGGGAATTTAGGCAGGTGCAAACAAGTTAGCAGCTCCCCAGAGCTGTTGGAATTATAGTGGATATTCCTGCAGCATTTTCTCTGAAGCCTTCCACAGGATAAGTGGAAGGGAAGTCCTGCTGCTCTCTTCTCAGCCATCCCCAGCTCTCTGTTTAAACAAGGGTGAAAATTTCAATTCTTGCTCTTTCTGCATCAAGCACTGCTCCTGCTATCACGTCTGTCTCCTCAGCCTGGAGTTTTATGTGGCACAAAAGCTTTCAGTGTTGCAGTCCTGTCTGTGAGAGAGAGGGAAGATGATGGGTCTTCTGAAAGCACTTTGATGGTGGCAACACATTGTCAGCTCTGTCAGAGGGTGGAGGCTGAGGACAAGCTGACAGGTCTTGCCTTGCTCTGAAAATACAACATGGTATTTATTCACTCTGTGCCTTTGACACACTCAGATGGAAGGAGTGGTGGTGCTTTGTTCTGATTTCCTCCTTGTACCCATGCTTGTCGCAGGATTACTTGAAAAGAAAAGCTTGTTGTAAAGATAGATCGCTAATTTATCAATGTTTCTATCTTATCCAGACTGTATATGATGTATATCATGTAGCTAAGGGTGGCATAATTACTTGGATAATTCTGCAAACATTTACATATGTAAATTCAAAAGGGGAATTTGTATCAGCCCAATTAGTCATGCATTTTAAATCCTATTGATTTTAAAAGTATGGTACTGAAAATTTATAGCCATTTTTGAGTTGCTGTCACTTTACTTAAAATGTTGAAGGAACTTTGATTTTTGCATCAGACAGATGCTTCAAACGTCTCTGGGTTTTTTTTTTTTTCCCATGGCTCCTCATTTTCTGTGGTAGTAATTCAAGCAGTGATAAAAACAAGACATTTCAGTTTATTTCAGTTATTACTACAGTTATTCATCTGAGACAGGTTTTGAGCCAAATAGGATGGAATAGGAAAGCTCAAGATTCCATGTACTGGTTTCCCAAGCTGCACAGGCATGGAGTTCAAAAGCAGAACTTGAGAAGCATCAGTATATTGAGCAATTCATAATCAGTTACTAAATGAAAGTTCAAGTTTTGTTAATTAATAATGTTCAGTATCAAGAGAGAGGGATTCAGGCACATGTGAAGGTTGTGAAAGCCATATGATGTCCTAATTGTTTTTAAATTACAGGAATAAAACAGTTAAAAATCCATCCTGAGTTTATGTTTTTTTGGTTGCTCTTAGTCTACCACAGGTTCTAGCAGTGGAGTTTATAATGAGAATTGTGTGACAGTGCCATGGAGTAGTTTTGGTTGTTGTTAGTATTTTGGGTTTTTTGAACAAGTAGGGTTTTCTGGCAAATTTCTGGCACTTGGCTTGGCTGAAAGGTGGACCCTGTTGTAGAGGATATTTGGCAGAGTATGCACCCCTATTGGCATACCTTTTCCTCAACTAAGTATCTGTAGTTATGCTAAATGAGAATTGCAAACTGCAGTGGCTATTTATTGCTGTTTACTGAGCCCAAGGAAAAAAATGTCCTCCCCATTTTTTAACTAGGTTGGTAGGTGGATTAGAAAGTAATTTTGTTTTGTTTTTGAAGCTGGTGAAGACTTGTTCCACCTGCTCATTTCTCACAGTGCAGTTCCAGGTGGTGTAAGGTCACATCTCTGAACAAAAGAATGTGAACACTGGGGAATCCTGTCATTGTTCTCTGTCAAGAACAGAGACAGAGGTCTCTGGACAAGAAGGCTTGAGTACAAGGAGAGCAGGTGTTGAAGTAACCAAAACTGAGAAAATGAAAATTTATATTACAAAGTAATCTTTTTTGAGTACACCTTACTGAGCCTAGTATACCTTATTTAGGCAAGACCCAGAAAACAACAGACACATGGCTCCAAATTCCAAGTGTTCTTTCATTTTAAAAAGAGCAGGAAAAGCAATGGTCTAGAGTTTTCACACAGCTGCAGTAGACTCTCCAATCTGTCTGTGGACACATGGGGCCAGAGATGCTGTAGAGAAGAAGAGTTTTATGTTTGTTGAGGTTTATCTACAGCTGGGGGCAAACAGCTCCATCTGTCTCTGGGTTTGGAATGGAGTAAATAGCTGGTGAGAGTTTCAGAATGAAGACAGGCTGTGTACTTTTAATTAATTTGGGAAATAAATCTTCCTGTGGAATAGGAGTACAGAGTAGCTAAGGGAAAGCAAAATAATGGTATAGGAGTGTGCTGCAGTGTTCTCACTTGACTGAAAGGTTTTTCTGTTTCAGCTGTACGGCACAGACAGGTGAGCAGTGTCTTGTGCTTGTTGAGAGGGACAGGAAGGAATCAGCTGACAAGAGAGACAGCCAAGACACAGATTTTAGAGAGAACTGCTGAATAGACTTAATGAAAAGAAACAGGGAACAATGGGAGGTGAGGGAGGGCGACGTTTGAGCGTGGTACGAGGCTGCTGTGAGAGGTAATTTACGCAGAGCTCAGCCATGTGCTATCTCATCTGACACAGCCAACTGAAGTGCTGAAATGTGCTCCTAAAGGCAAGGCACAGAGAAATCTAGCCGGGGAAATGGCTCCTTGCCACTTGTCCCAGAAGTGTCGCCCTGGATGGGAGAGGCATCTCTCTGCCAGAAGCCAACAAATGGTGACATAAAAATGTACTTATTCAAACGATTTCAAAAGGATTGCCCTCCTCTGTTTTCTTTTTCCTAAAGCCACAGAAGGGAATGAATGCATGACACATAAATAAAACAAAAACAAACTGTGTGCCCTAATAATTTACACTGGATTTCCAGGTAAGTGCATACTTTAACCAATAAATCCTACTTAGATATAGCCAAACTTAAATCAGTGGCCAAGACACGTGCAAACATTTTTCACTTGTTAGCATACCTATTAATACAATCCTGCTGTTCTGTATGATCCCTGAAAAGTTGCAATAGTGGTTTTCCTACAGGGGTCAGTCCTAGATTTGTAACATTTTATGCATGAGTATATGTATCTATCAAAATGCACATGTATGCTATCAAGTTACATCAGACTTGAGAAAATTTGCTTGTATTTTCCCAGGAATTGTATGATAAATCCAGAAGTAAATTTTTTAATCTCCATTCAAAAATTGTGGTGAGAACATGACTGTTTAAAATACCCTTTGTGCTTTGGATGTCACTGCTGACCTGATTTTCTTCCTTCCATTTTCCTTATTTTCTGTTTTATGTGCCTGTCCCTAGACAGATGTGTAGGTTTGTATATGTATTTGTGGGAGCATAGCCACACAAATGTGCATATTTACCTGGGGAAGGGGCAGATACAGATTATGGATTGACAGTTCTGGCTGTGAGCTTCAGACTCATGAATGCTTCTGCTACCTTCCAGTGTTCAATTAACACTCCAGCCCCAGACTTAGGAACAACTGCAGGAGTGATGCAGAAGGGTAGAATTTGCAAGTGCAAACTTGCAGTGATATAAGCTAAGCTTTAGTTTTCAGTTTGAGTGCTGTAATGGAGAAAGTGGTAGAAGGCACAGATAAATGTGTATAGCCAGGAGAACACATCTCTAAAGCGCTTTTCAAACAGAGACACCAAATAAGCCAACAGTAAGGACGTGCTTCTGGTCAGGGCCCCTGGGACACTGACTGTGTATCTCCAGGAGAATGCTCTCTTTTGCTTCTTCTGGGGCAGAAAGCAGCAGGTTCAGCACATCCTTTGCTGTGACAAACTCTTCTACTGAAGACAAGAAAGATTGCAGATTTTTAAAGCAAAGATACTGTTGAAGGTCTTGAACAAGGATGAATGATTTGAGCTCCTTCTTCTGTCACATGTGGGTGATGATCATGCACTTTATCTCTCTGCCCTAATTTCTAACTGCAAGAAAAAGTCTCATCATATTGTATTTATGTATATTTCCTACTCTTTTCTATTGAAAACTCTTCCTATATCATTTTGGTTTTCTCCAGTGGGAGTGGTATCAGCCTGATTTGAGTATCGTGGTGGGTGGGTGGGTGGGTTTTCCCCCTCCCCAGAACTCTGCCATACCTACTTTCATCAAGAAAGCACTCACAGTTTTCTTTACTTAGCTTTGGTGGTTTTTTGGTTTGTTGTTTGGGTTTTTTTTGGTTTTTTTTGTAATAGATAGTCTTTTGTAAGGACCTATTAACTGATTTACTTTACTTACATATCTGGGCAAATTTGGTCTCAATAGTCTTCTAAATCCATCAGTTCTCTAGGATTTGAAGCAATATTTGAGAGAAAAAAGACTCCTGAGAATGAAATCTTGTCCCCTTTGATTTGAATGGAGCTAATATTCATCCCATATTATTTTATTAATTCTTGGATCAGATTTATTTTTGTGCAAGTTTTTCAGAGCTGAAATAATCAGTCTTCTTTTCCCAGCCCCAAATTCAGAATATAGCAATTCAGCTGCATAAAAAAAATGGACTTTGAAAAATGAATTCCTTTTCTTTGGCAGTCAAGCTTTAGTAAATAATAAACATTACGGTAGACAATCCTTATCACAACGGTAAAGGATTACTGCTTTTGTACTTAATGCTTTAAAAAATTAGAACACCTTAATCTTTTAAAAACAATTTGGGTTTGGAAAAACAAATTATATTGAAGCTGACAAGTTACATTACATTGAAACTTGCTAAGTTCCAGGAGATGCAATTTACAACATCTGAGATATTAAAACTTGAATGCCTGAGTTCCTAATAGAAACAATGCCTCAGTATTAACTCTTTTAGCTCTGCTGTAGTCTATTACACATAAAGTGCATATTTTTGTGTCTTTCTCATAAAACCCAGGAGGCTGCTGCTGGATTTCTATACTGTCTCAGTGGTACAAGATAAGAGGTGAACTCCTGGCTTGCATGCTTCTGTCTCCTGAGAAGAGAGGCTGTAAATACATAAATTTGTATTCCATAATCACTTTTATAAATTGATCGTGCTCCTGAAATGAAACTCTGTGTTTTGGCCTGCCACTACTGTTGTGAGGTGAATATAGAATCTCCACACAGGACTTAGAAGAAACCTTTTTTATTCTTGACCAGAATATATGATAATACTTGTATCCATATATCTTTCTTCTAGCATGGCCATGTGTGTTTAGCAGGTGAGATGCTTTCTTTTCATCCTCATGGGGTCCTTAATATAGTACTTGAAATACAGGAAATACACTGTGTTATGATTCTGCTACTCAAATGTCCAAACTTAAGCTCTGCTATCAACCTACCAGTGATTCAGGAGTCTCTTATTTTTGGTATACTTTCTTACTCTATTGATGACACTTCATCTGTTATACATATCTATCTATCTATCTATCTATCTATCTATCTATCTATCTATCTATCTATCTATACCTATTTATGCAGTTATATCTATATATATCTTGAGGTCTAGTTGTTCATGGCTGTGCAGTTTGCTAGACCACAAATAAAGAACACCCCTGGTGTTCTTCAAACTGATGAAGTTCCAAGTAATAGACTTTTCTTTGTTATCTTGAGTGCATGACCTTATTTTTCATAGTAGTGAATTTCAGCATAATTATATTATCTGGCTTTAGAAATCATCACTTTTTAAATGCTCTCTAACTTCTTGTGTATCATATTTTCTAGTTTTCTATCATAGTTAATTCCTTTGATAGTATTTGTCAGATTCATTGCTGATAATATTAAATAAGCAACTAAAGCTCTCATGTTTCAAAGGACTACCTGCTGAGTAAACTGGATAGGTGAAAACTTCAAAATCTAAGGATGGCAGAGGAAATTTGGAATTTCTTGAGGTCTCTATTCTGAAACTAGGAATATTGATTGTATTTAGCTTCATTTAACTAATGATTTTACTTTCTTACAAGATTATTACTATTAGTATTACAATTACAATAGTAATTATTATTATTATTTATTATAATGCTCTGACTTCAAGAATGTTTTATTAAATATGAACCTCCCCTGCAGAACATTTTAATAGGTAAGGATTATTCTTCTATGTTCAGCTTTGACTGTAGAGCTGCTATCCCAAGACATCTTTCTTTACTTCCCTCACATAGATTCCATGATTTATCTGTTTATTTTTTGTTGTCTGTTATTATGTGTCATTTCCTTTCTGAATAAAATATCACCACACTTGTATTCTTCTTATTGCTGTTTTTGCATCTTGCACTGCCCTCTTTGGAACTGGCTGTTAATATATCCTAATTAAAAAAAATATAGTCTTACAAATTAAAAGTAGTTTTAGAGACTGCAAGCCCTGTATGCTTTTTAATATTGAATTTTCTTCTATTAGTTTCAGACTTAGTCCCTCAAGCCTAGCACTGAAGTATTATCTAAAAGAATCAGCTAAGAAATGTTCCCTTAGTGAGAATACTTTTCAGTGGTTGCGTTTGCTGACCGCTTCTTTCTATCACAAGTTTTATCTCTCTGTTCCTCTTCATTAGCTGCATCCTGCTTCAATTTGCACTGTACATCCATCTCACCTACATATAACTCTTACTTTTTCCAGAAGTAACTTTACAGTGACACCTGACCTAAGTGAAGAAAGACTTTTTTTTTCCCCTCTTTCTTTATTATTTCTTTTCTGTCTCAAGGCTGTATTTCTTCCAGCTAGCTGACCTCTTCCCTCTGTGCTCTCTGATGGTGGGCCAGTCAATTCATCCCTCATGCAATTCAACAGTTCCTGGGATTGTGTGTATCTCCAATCTTCTCAAATTTATTTTTTCTTCATGTGGTTTATGGTTACTTCCTACCTCCCCTGTCCTCTTTTCTCTCTTATTCATTTATGTCTTTTAATCTCCTGTGTGTTCTCACCACCCATAGGTCTTAGCCCTTGGATTTTATCTTCCTCTGTGGTTGCTGAGTTCTTCTGGTCTCTTTATTTGCTTTGTCTGGTCCCTCAGCATCTGTTTCTCTTTGCAGAGAAGGGTACCAGTTGCAACCCAAGGTACCTGTAATATGTGGTCAAATGCATGGCCTTGCTCAAAAGTTTGGTGTGCCTAAGTGGATTCTGCAAACAGAGAAATTTGACAACAGCATAAACCTTACGAATAGAGCTATCATCAAATAATAGGCTTGATTCTTGTTTCCATCTCCCACAGATTTTCCCTCGAGGATGGATTTCATGCCAAATTCCTTGTTCAGCAGTGTTTGTTGTATTGTTACACAAGAGGTTGCTGTCACTTCATCTTCAGAAAAAGAAATTAACACTTGATGGATGCTTCCATACATTAGCCTGAAATTTTAATCCATTTTAATGGAATATACACTGAAACAATTTTGTGTTTTCTAGTCATAACTTGTCACAAATATAATTGTTAAATTAAAACTCTGTACATTCCATAATAATTGGGGACTGGTTTTCTTTCTCTAAGCGGGTCATTAGAGGTTTTAAACATAGACTAATAGTCCTCTACATAAATAATCCTGCATAAATGATGTAGCATATAGTGGACTTCAAATTTTGTCAGTGAGATGTAGGCTAGTTTAATTAAACATAAAAGAAATTTCCCTTGTGTATCCTTTCATACCTGCATGGATGGAATGATAGAAATCGGTGCTAAGGGTAGTATATCACAAGTCAAACCACTCATATTTTAAAATTCAAAACTTATTGGTTTCCCTTTCTCCTCCTCTGAATTTGTAGAGTACATGTCAGGTACATGGAAATTCTAAAAAAAAAATCTGTGTTTTGTCTAAATTCTGCCTCAGAAACAATAGGGGAAAAATTGTACTACTTAAAATGCCAAAAATGACTTAGTTTCAAGAGCAGAATCAAGGCATAGTCTGTAATGTATGCAGGTGTCCCTTGAGCCAGAAGATAAGCTGTTGCTCCAGACAGTGTGGAAAGGTTCAATCTCAAAACTCCATTTGTCTATAACTTTGCAAACACTGTGTGAGCTTGTGTTAGTTAGATGAAGCAGAAATTTTTTCCAAGGATGAAATATGTTTTGTTTTTTTTAAATTAGTAACTTCACCATACATTTGTGAATAACTATGTGCAAGCCTTTAGGAAAAGTAATTATGTTTTTCTGTCAAATCTGCTCATGCCCCATTACAGTAATGTATATTTTTAATACCATTCTTGCTGCCAAAGATAAAGTTGATGCAGACTGGCAGTAATGAGATCACCATGGGGCTTCCAGTGTATCTCTGCAAGCTTTGAAAAAGTATAGGTGCAAAACATCATGGGATTGGACCCAAGTGGTGAATGTTTGAAAGTGTGTATTTGTGAATATTTGAAGGAAAAATCTGCAAACAAAAAGTGAATTTATTTGTGTCTGCTTCTGTTGGCATGAGCTGTACATGCACACCATGCTGGGTGACTGCTGCCTTTGTGTGCCCTTCATAAGCTCATAAGGCTTTGCATAAAGTCTTTAAGGCTGTGGACATACTGAGGGAGAGGGAGCCCTTCCGCACCACCATTGCTGCTCCCCAAGGGTTTCCCTCCTCCTCCAGCATCCTGAGAGTTCTGGCAAATGCACAGCAGGGCTGTATCTTCAGGCAGTGTAAAGAACAGCAAATATTCATTCCTCTTGGCAGGGCTGGTCAGCAAAAGTCATGTGGTTTGAGATGGTTAAGGTGATCTTTAAGGTGCTTTTAAATGCTCACACAGCCTGTGGCACTGTTTATGCATGTAAAGTACCCTGTGACTAACAAGAAGGTCCTCAGACCTGTAAGGACTTCGCTTTATTTATGTATTTATTTTGCAATTTAAAGCAGAAGAGTGCTGTAGGCAGAAAAGCACTGTTTTGAAAGGGATTATGTTTCAGACTGACTATTGCCTTCTTTCCTTTAAAACCAGACATGATTTTAAAAAAAATTAAGAGAAGAGATAGAATGTGTGTGAACAGATGAAAATATGGATATTGGACAGGGTAACCTTTGATGTTGATACACCTTTCCAAGTTCACAGAGTTTAAAAACCCCATAACCTATGTTAAGTAACAGCTTTGCAGTGTGATTGGCAACCTTGTGCTAGAGGCAGTAAATCAGAATTAAACTGTAAGTTCCTGAAAATGGATGTGGTCTCTTCACCCTACAGCTGGTTCTTTCATTTGAAAGCTTGTGGTACATGACTCTCAGAGCTTCAGCTATCGTGCTGTCAGGACAAAGTATGAGCCTTTTGAAGGAGGGAATGGAATTAGGAATGTGTAAATTTTGTTTTCACTGCTTGCCGTTGGGTGCGTGTCAGAGAGGTAAGAAGTTTGGATCATTAATGAAATAGTTACTGCCTGCTGTTTATACCTGCAGAAGGATCAAACTCTGGGAAGCTCTGTGTGAATTACATAGTTGAACTTGCAGTGCAGGCTGGAGCTGGAGTTTAAGCTGTTGCTCTGAGCAGAGCTGAGAAACCACAGTGAATGGGACTGGTGGTATGAACTGAAAGTGTGGAACGGTGCTCATTACGAGGATGAAGAGCAATCCTCCTTGCTGAAAATGGGCTTCTTTGCCCAGGGTCTGGGCCTGAAAAAGCATTTTCAACCTTCAGACCAATGTCCAGTCAATCCCTCGTAGGCATTCCAAACAGAAGACTTAAACTGCTATATTGTTTCAATGGAAATACCTTCTCTTGTTGGAAGATAGGTGGAGAATCAAATCAAATAAACAAACAAAAAAAAGCCAACGTCTGCGTTCCGGGAAGTTCTGATGAATTTTGGTTTATTCTTTGTAGTGTGACACAAGTGTACAGTTCCCAGCAAAACGTTACAAAATTCTTTGTAAACGTCTCTAAAAAGCAGAGGCTTTTTAAATTGAATATAGATGTACAAACCTGTTACTTAAAAAAAAAATAAAAAAATAAAAGCAGTGTCAAAGTGAGCAATATTTATTCTTTTAGAATAATTCATTGGGTCTTCAAATTAAACTTGGCACGTGGCTGTGGTAAAATTTTAAGTACCTTATTTCTGGGAGGTTTTGTTCTTTAGTTAACATTCGATTCATGTCTTTACCGACATGTTGTTTTCTGACAGCTGTGCAATTATCCGGTGTCATTACTGTGCCATGTAGTTAAATGGTCAGCAGTTACCATGTTTATAAACACTGTGTGACATTTGAGCTTTGAAGAGTACATTCTTACTGAATGCTTTTGGAAGAGTTCCATATACGGTATTTTCATGCATCGTTCAGTGGAATGTGCACTAAATGGAATGGCCACGGAGATTGCCTGTAGTTAGCATTACGTATGAAATGGGAATCAGATTAAACAGAAATCCCAGTGCATTACATCAAAATGATTAAGGCTAAAACAATAGGCCACATATATTGCAGTAGTTACTCAAGAACAATACAGCTATGTAGCTAGAGGAAGTTGCAGCAGTCTTCTCACAATCTTCCTATAGTTTTCTTCATCTCCAGTATTTCTCTTGATTAACATTTACCTTTCATATAGGTTTCCTTCAGTGTATTTTTTTTCTGATCAACTATTACTTAAGTAACAGGCAATTAGTACAGTGCAAACTTTAAATTGTATGTTGTGGTTTGAGTTGTTATCAAATTATATTGATAAATGCAAAATGTCAGGTACACCTTCTAAATAGCATTCATCAACTCCAGGGGTTTGTGCTAAAAGCAGGTGAAGGTTTGGGTGCTCAATTTACTCCTCTTTGCGCGAAATGGCTTGTTAGCAACCAAATATGGCATTCAGTTGTGGATGGTATTTAGGAATTTGCTCAGGGATGTGTTTTTCTTTTCCTCTTTTTTTTTCTTCCCACCCTTCTTTTTTATTTTTCTTCCCCACCCCATTAGGCTGAGTTGTTTATCTTGTGAAGGAGCTGAGACAGAGGTCAAGACAGGACCATCACATATTGTTTGGACAGAACATAAATGAAATATTACAGAGTTTATAGGGAGCAGGAACCCTGGAGAGCTGACTCAGACTAATGAGAGTATAGAGATCTCTATGACCGATTTGGCCTCTCTTTAGTGGGAGATTCAGGCTGAACATGCCAGGTTTATAGGCTTGTATTAATGGAGGAGCCTGGAATGGTTAAAATGCCATTGGATCTTGTGATAGCCTTTCAGTTATTACTTGTGCTTCATCAGGACCACAGAGGGAAGACCAGCTTTTCTCAGCAGTGCAGTTCTGCAGAAGTATCAGGCTTTATGTTTTAATGTAACAGTGCATAACTTGAAAAAAGGTCCCTGCTGAGAGAGGGCCGTAGCAACATCTTTATAGAGTGTAGACCGAGAATGAAGTCATCCACACAGAGAAATATCAAAAAATGTGGATGTTAAAGGCATGCTATGCTTGTGGTTCATTAATGGCTTGTAGCCATTGAAGCTCCTCTGTACCAGGATTCAGAACTGACAGCTCGTGTAAATGTTGTAAAATGAATTCCATCATTGCCATGAGGTGTAGTGATCAGGGAAACACAGGTGAGCCCGCTAGGTTCTTTGGGAAAAAACCAAACATACACAGTTCTAGGAAAATGTTCAGAAAGAAGGAAGAATATGGAATTTCTGGCAAGACTTTTTTAGTAAAAGTTCAAATTATTGGAAAATGAGGTTCAGTTAGAAAGGGACAGGGAATTTTCTGTCCGAAAATATATGCCATGGAAACTCTTTAAATTTTCATTTTACTATCTAGAGAAGAAAAAAAAAATCCATATTTCACTTTGAAATGATATTTAGAAATTTCAGTTAGCCTGTATTAAATAATAAAAATAAACCTACAAGCTTTTTCCAGTTTACTGCAACTGAATTTTTATGTTCAAGATTCTTAGTCTGAATTATCTTAGTTCTATGAAGTTTTATCTAGAGTTGGGATGTTATACTGGAAATTTTTGTTTTGTCTTCTGTTCTAATGGTACCATTAACAATTAAACTTTAGAAATAGTTTGGAGTGCTCTTTATTATGCTGTAAGAATTATAATATTTATATAAATAATTTATTTATTGTGGCTAGTATTGCTTACTTTATTTTTAATCTAATAATGCTCCTCTGAAGATACTGAGCCAAGAGGTATTTATTTAAAATATAGAGGAAAGAAGGTTCTAGGGAAAAACAAAAATCTCAGTTACTGGTACAGAAAAACTTTTTCTGTGAAGTGCTATTACCTATGCAAGTCACACCTGGATGAGAACTGCACTATTTTAGTTGGAGGGATTTCTAAATATAAGTTGGGCATCTATGGGATATAGAATGAACCCATCTGTTCTACTGAAATTGACTTTTTCATATCTCCTATCTTAACTTATTTGTATCCAAGACATACACAAAACTTCTCAGATAAGCAGGTGCACTTTGATATTGTCCAATTAATTACTGTCAGTTGTATTGCAGTGGAAACTTGGTCTGTAGCTCTTCTTTGGGATCAAAACCAGTCTCCTGATTCTTAGGATGTTTTCATGGACATTTAAATCGAGAACAAAGCTATTTTTAAAAATCAAAATCTACCTCCTGCAATGAAACCTGGCAGCTGGACCTAAGTTAGACTCAAAATGATAAAAGTGATAAGTTTGATACAAAACGATATACAGAAGATAGTGACTTTTTTTTTCTCCCCTACTGCAGTTTTACTACAGCAGATTTCAAAATGGTTCTAATAAACTTATATTATTTTTGGTGGATGAGGGAAAGAAAACACAGTAGGCAAATAATTTCTCCAATGCAGTGAAGGGAAAAGGAAAAGAAAAAAAATCTCCTTTTGGAAGCAAACTTACTTGGGACAGGAGCGGGAAACAATTTTCTTCTGAAACCTATTGAGGAGCTAATGTAAATTGAGATGGTAATGAATTAGTGAGACTGGTCCCTTATAAAGAATTTTCAAAGAGCTGAGCTTTAAACATGACTACTTGCCAAAACCCTCCTTTGCTCACACCTTATGTACAATAATTAAAAATAAGTTAAAAAAAGTAAAGAATGGGTTTATCTGTCATTGTCATGCTGTTCTCTAGGAAGAACTCAGCTCTTGTGCAGGCTGTTTCCTCAGATGCTCCATGGCCAACCGTTCTGTGCCTGGGTTTTGCTCTCTGTGCTGAGGGAGACATTTGGTGCAGGAGCTCTGGGTGGCAGCCAGAAACCAGAGGCCCTGAACTGACAACCCTTGGCATGACAAGGGGCACAGGGACTTGTGGCCTGGCCAGCTGAGGGGCACTGAGGGACATGGCAGAAGCTAATGACCCCCAGACTTTCCCTTCTTTACACTGTGAGGGGATAAAACTCAGGGGTTCCTTTGTTTGAGGTCTCTCCTCAGATGCACGAGCTCAGCGTGGTGTTACTTTATTGTTGTACCAATATTATTTTAAGGTTTGGGATGTCTGTGACACTGCCATGGGAAACCTGGGACTGAGCCAGTAAGGAAACCTGGTCTGTGTGAGTGCAAGGGTGCAGGTGTGAAGGGGTCTCTGTCCCTCAGCAGTCACTCAGGTGCTGTGAGTGTGACAGCCACAGGGCTCCCGGATGCTTGGACAGGCAAGGTCCTTTAACATGGGCACCCCAGCGCTGGCCATGACCTGTCTGTCTGCATGGTAGGGGCTGCAGTGGGGCAGGGGGAATGCAGCTGTGCAGGGGCAGCTTTGTAACAGAGGCTTAGGCCTGGAGCTGGGGTCTAGGGACAACTGGTGACAGAGCACTCACTGCAATGCAGGTGCATCTGCTTCCCAATGACAGCTGTAATTAGTCATCCGTTCGTGCCCTGCTTTCAGCTGGGATAGAGTTAATTTTTCTTCCTAGTAAGCTGTGTTTTGTATTCACTGTGAGAACAGCACTGATAACACCCTGATGTTGTAGTTGTTGCTAAGGGGTGCTCATTCCCAATCAAGCACCTTTCAGTTTCTATCTCTGCCTGTGAGGAGGTGCACAAGGAGCCAGGAGGGAGCACGGCCAGGACACCGACCCATAGTAGCCAAAGGCACATTCCACAGCATAGAGCGTCTTGCCCAGTGCATAAACTGTGCAGAGGTGGCTGGGAGCACTGCTGGCTGCTCAGGAAAGGGTTGGGTGTTGGTCAGCAGGTGGGGAGCAGCTGTAGTGTGCATCATTGTCATTCTGGGGTTTATTTTTCTGTCTTTTGCTCTGTCCCTATTCATTACAGTTATTTTCAAAGACTTTTTTGTTGTTGTTATTAAACTTTTCTTAACCCACAGGTTTTACCTTTTTTTTTCCTGATTTATTCCTCTGGGAGAGGTGAGGGAGGTGAGCAAAGTTGCTGCATGGTACTTAGTTGCTGGCTGGGGTTAACCCATAGCAGTTGGCAAGAGATTTGGTTTTGAGTTCTTCCAGAGTCTCTTAGGACATCCTTTAAAAATTATTTTCTGTGAACTCCCCAGTTTACCCTCCTCTACTTTGTTTTTTCATTGTGGAAAGCTATGATGCTCTTTATCCTCACCATTAAGTTAAAGGATGTGCAAGTACTGAATTTTGCTTCTTTGATGTCCCTCCTAGCAAAACAGTCTGTGGTTCTTTTATATCATGCATTTCAGGGTGGCAACCTTTGTTTCCAAAAACTGAGACACAACAGGAACATCTGCGTTGCCATCTGCAAGACATTTCCTTCTAGGATCCCAGGGTTGGTTACAGGGCTTTCAGACATTCCTGCTGCCTGTTCCCCTGGGTGCACAGGGAGGAGACAACAGGTTTGTAACTATAACACTGCTGCATGTAATTCTGAACTCTTGAGCACATCCTGCTGTCACTGGACACAGCCTGCCCAGGTCTCTTTGAACACCCACTGCATCTCCTCTCAGTTGTGTCCAGCCACTCATCCCTGCATCCCTTTTTATGCAGCTTGCTTTTTGCTGTTAACAGCAAGGTGCTGACCCTGGCAAAGCAGCCAGGTATTGTGGGAAAATGCCTTCTCTATTATTGGCCAGCCATTATATGCTTGGAGAGGTTTTCAGTTTCAGACTTTTGAGAAAGTCAGGAAAGGATTGTTTCTGTTCCCTTTTCTTTTTTTTTTTCCCTCTGCAGAATTATTTCTGAAGATAAAAGTATTTCTGCTTACTTTTCTAACTTCTTTTAATCCTGAAACTGCCATTAGATAAAATAATGAACCAAGTTACTTATTCATAAAGGCAATGTAAATATTTGTATTCCACTGCATTCCAATAAAATAATGCTGTCATGGATTATTGGCAGTAAATTATTTTAAGTTATACATTTCAAAGTAAACAAAACTATATACATGAAACTATCTTTGATTATTTTTCATGAAGCTTCTTGCTCTTTTTTTTTAACAGTCTTGCTATGAGATCTGAAATCTTAATGCTGGTATTTTGATTTTCAATGTCTTCTTATTTCATTTCTATTGCAAATGCTTTCTACTGAGGAATTGTAGAACGTTTCCTGCATTCACTGCTCCATTTCCAGTTCTGGCCCGATTCTGATAGTATAGTTTATATGTTGCCACTTGTACTGGCCCACTGACTGAATTGGAATTCTCTTGTTTGGGTTCTGTATTTTACATTTGGTTCTTGAAAGGTAGTGGGGGAGCAGAAGGGCACAATCTCAAATAAACCTCTTTTTTTCCAAATTTGCAGAAGCTATTTGCTACTCTGAGGCAAAGGAAATGAAAGATGGATGCTCTTTAATTTTCAGTGTGCTGTTTATCTCAAAAGCAGATTTTCTATTTGGCAGCAATAATTTGAAGCATTACTCCCAAGTGTCACCTAGACCCCATCTATATAGAAAGTATAAAAATGAACCAGGAAATTTTGCACATATATCAATATTTTTTTCATATGAAACTGTAGCATATTTCACTATTGGGGAATCCTTCCCCAATAGATGGCAGTGCTTTTACTTAGGCAGTGATTTCACAAATTCATAGCCTACTTTTTTTTTATAGGGTACATTTATCAAATAGGATGGACTAGGTCCTTCAAGGATGTTTCCTAGATGATTTTTTTTCTTTTTGAATGGATGGGCACAATCTCAAGCAATTGGCAAGATCCTGAACAGCTTGAATAATTAAAAATGGGCGACTATAATCTCCCAAGTGCTGATACCTTTTTCCTCCTTAAATTAAAAAAAAACAAACCTTACTTTGAGAAATCTCAGTAAATTTCCTTGTGATAACACAGGACTCCAGGACCTTGCTTTTCACACTGCTTAACTTTCATGAGCCTCTGGCAATAGACTGGTGATATCAGAAAGTTGAAACCTGAGAGCTTTTCAATAGGGTTTTTTAAAGATTTTTTTTTGATTGCAAATCTGTAAATATGGTACAAAATTTGAAACACAAAATGCAAGAAGTTTCAGCTTCCTCCCAGCATGTTTTTGTTTTCAGTAATGGTTCATGCTATGTGTTGCAGTTCTGAACAGAAGACATTTAGAGCAGTTTAGACTTGACTACCTACGGTGATGTTTCTAAATACATTTCAAGCTATTAGAATGCAGAGCCATTGGCTCTGTAGGAGGAGCACTGAATGGTCTGGCACTCTGATGACTAAAGATAAACTCATAGCAGCCTAAATTTAGGCACCTCATTTTAAAAACTTTGGCCCAGATATGTGAACCCAGAAGAATGAGATTCAATAATTCATTTCAAATTCCCTGGCTCTTGCGTCTCCCCAGACTGAGCATTTATTCATACAAATTGCTCACTGTTGCAGATGAATCATTAAATTTAGCCAGTGCAATAACTCTGCACCTGAGCATTATTTAATTCTGCTAGCAGCACTTTGTTCTTTCTCTATATGTTACAGCACCTGGCTATTTTGGCTTTGTCTGTATATATTTGGGAGGTGAATAGGGAGAAAATGTACACATTTTTGCCCTCTTGTTCATCACTGCTGTCTTTCCTATGAGCTGCTGTTCCTCAGGAGGTCAGCTTAATGTTCCTCCCAGCTTCAAAGAAATGCAAGGGAGGCAATTACCAAGGGGACAATTTTAGGAGAGGATTATCTTGTTAGCAGTGTTATCTCTAGTGGTTCTCATCTGCTTTGACACCAGGTTTCGTTACTTTCCTATACTGCTCTTCATGATGAAGAGAATTACTCTGTTCTGTCTGCGTTGATTCTCCTCTTTCGATGAGTTTGCAGTTTCTCTTGGGATTTTTTAGTCTCTTTAAAGGAGTATTTCAGCTTGTGGACATGAGAAATAGATGGAGGTATACGTGTTGCCCACAATTTTCTGTTGTGGTTGTGTGGGCTACACAAATAAGTGAAATTTTAAAACACAGTTACTTAGGAAAGAAGTAATTTATACCTTTTTTAGTGACACAGTGTAAGCTAAGATTAATGTTAAAGTTGCTGGTGTTGGCTACTTAGTTAAGTTTCACTTAATATGTTTGAAGGGATCAGGTATCCCTTAGCCTATATTAAGGATAGATCTCTTGTCATTCCACTGCAGCCTTAGAAGTTGTGGGCGTTTATTCTAAGCCAGTCATCTGTAGTCAGTGTCATAAGAGAAGGTGATTCATCCCACCTGACACTAAATATCTGAGAGGCTTATTATGCAAATGTGTTCTGAAGAGGAAGGTGGTTGATAATGTTCCTGCTCAGCCCAGTGCTACAGTCTACAAGCCTCTCAGTACCACTGCAGTAGTTTTTGAAATACTGTGGAAATTATCCAGGTTAAAAACCAGTAACTGGAAGTATTTTATTCATTTGTATTTGTTTGCGGGTTTTTTGGTGTTTGGTTTTTTTTTTTTTTTAACTGGGTTAATTTCAGTGATTCATAGGGCCATTTATAATAAAGAGAGATAAAAATATCTGTTCAATAAATGAGGTCATGCTGGCACAGAGGAAAGAAGTGGTTGAAGGCAGGCACATTCCAAACCGTGTAATGAACTGCCTCCTGAAATACATGTGTGCGCTGTTTTATTAGGAGACATGAACACACCGTAGTAATTGTTTAACTGTGTATTAAGCAGGACATTAACAATATCACTGGCAGTGTAGTGTACATCTCTCCATGCTTGCCATCACTTTATTAGACTATTAAGTGTCTTGAAGTGAGCTTATATATGTCTAACAAAGGGGACACTTAGGAACTTCTGTGTATATTGCGAGATCCTTCAACTGAGGTTCTCTCTCAGTACCAGTAGCACAATCTTCTCCAATTTTAGCTTCCCAGTGGGTTATACATGTATGGATAAATATGCAATGAGAGATGGGATGTTTCTTTATAGTATGTAGTGATTATCCAAGTTCATACCAGGAGAACTGGTATTTGCATGGTCAAAAAAAAGTGACCATGCAAATCATAATTTCATCTTGAGCCTTATGTAAATATGAAGAGAGGATGAACTCTCTTATAAATGTGTGAACTTCACTTGAGCATCTCACTGACAAGTTTTTAATTAACTAGGTTAGTTAACAGATAGACTATCAGAGGTGTAGTGAGCCAGAGGCAATATATTTTGGGAGGCATATTGAAAAGAAACACAGCTGAGTAGGAGGTATTAGATATACCATAGAGAAGTTAGATCTCCTGAACTGCATGTTCCGTGCAGTTATTCATCACAGGATCCCTTATGCTGATCTACCACCCTGCCCCAGTGTGCTTTAGTAGTACATGGACATGGGCAGGGTACTTTGGTTTAGGAACTGAAGTCAGAGAAAGGTGGCTACCACCAGTTAGTTACTGTTCCATGAAGCAGCAGAGGAAGAGATGAAAAGAACTATACTGAAACAATGTCAGTAGAAATGAAAACAATCAAAATTAGCTTTATAGTACATTTTTATATAAATTTATTTATTTTTATTATTATGTTTCTTTTTATTTTTGTAGGCTGTGGAAACCAACCTTGCATCAAAGGATAGTCACTGGGTCTATGTAAATGAGGTAAGAAAGTCAAAAGAGAAAACACAGCTTGCTACATTCACTCATCACCATCTTTTGTTTCATATGTTTTGACACACCAAACTGAGCATACATGTAGCATTTTTCCCTTTGAATGGCACAAGGTTCAAACTCTGTGGTGTCATTGCTTGTCTGTCTTAGTTGAATTGGCATAGGTTGAACACCAGAGGTCAAGATAAAGCTTCCAATATACCTCAGAACAGCTGGGAGGACTTATTTTTACCTTCCTGCTGACACTGTTTCATTCTCTATTTAGGAAACAGAGAATATCTCAAAAGAAATCTCAAATACAGGCATCTCTCTGGCAGAAGCTCACCCTCCACTGCTGTGAAAGCCTTGTGAGCTTAGTCCATTCAATTATGTATTTACATGATACACAGGCTTTCTCTAGTGCAGAACTGTGTTAGTGTATTGGCCAAGATCCAGAATAGCTTAAATTCAAAGTATAATGTTTCTCCTCTGCAGCAAATGGGACCCTGTCCTGCTACAATGATTATTTTACCTTAGTGCCATGATGCCCTAATGGGAATCTGTTCAGATTCTTATTTAAAAAACAATGAAATGTTGTACCATATATAGTAACTTATAAATCACTGGTAAATTGCAGTATTTTATAAATTCCTGGTTTTAATAATGATTTATTTAAAGATAGCAAAACATCTAATTAAAAAAGAACAGTGTTCACTGTCTTATTTTTATCTTTTAAATGCATAGTGTCTAATTTAATAGCCAATTCCTTTGTTAATTTCTCTCTCCTTTCTTTGCACCTAGCTAATAATTTTGGATAGGCAACTTTTAATAGTAACTATAAATTGTATTGTGTGGCATTAGACAGGCTCTGTAATTAAATAGGGGTTAGGGAAAGTGAGTGAAATCCCTGCTTGTAAAGGCTTTATAAATTCTTTCTTGTCCTTGTTATATTTAAGTACCTCCTGGTTTGTCAGCTGCTGTAATGACCCACTACAAAGCATCAGCAAGATGCCCAGAGAGTCAGTCTTTATATTCACATAAAGATAATACAGGGCATATTTCCCTAAACATTTATAGAGAGGGAGCGACTGTGAATTTTTTACTGCTGCTGTTATTGTTGAAATGTTAAAATTCACTTCACAAAGCCTGAATCTGTAAGATCATGGTAAAAGCCTTCAACACTCATGCACTTATGTGTGCACACTTGTATATACACAGAAAAATCACACAAGGTGTCATTTCTGCTTCTCTTTTGGAAGCTTTTGTTTTTTCTCCTTTGTAGCTAAAGACTGGGTAGGGAAGCTATGAGAGCAGCATGTGAATTTAGAGTATAAATTTCTAGTGAAAAACATCACTGCACATAATTTATAACCATCTCAAAATGCAATTAAATCCAAACAGACAATTGGAGAAGCTTTTCAAATTCACAAAACCTTGAAGAAGTTTTTGCAAGCAAAAGGAAGGGGAAATGTCTTGGCTGTCCTTTCTTTAACAGAAGTGTGGATATGTGAGTGCTTAAAGCTGTGAGAAGAAGGCACATTGAGCATCTCCTGGATGTATCTATAGAAAGATGGAGGTTCCTCAGGGCTTGCTTCTTATTTAAGTGTGCATCCCCCCACGGGGGATACACTGATTAAGCTTTCCATGTACATGTTTCCAATTAGTGGTAGTGGAAACTGCATGAATATTTGATGGAAAAGATGATTCTGATTCTTACTGCGATTTGCGGAATGGCGTTAACTTTTAATTACCAACAGTCAAATCAGCTCTTTTTGATGTGTTTATACAAGAGTAGAAGCCCATTATGCAAGTGGACCAGAACCTTAGCCAGTCCTTTTTTTTTGTCCCAAGCAGATTGAGGACCCTACACTTCCCTGTTCACCCTGTGACTTAAGGATTCCATTGCAAGGAAAGGGAGCTGTAGGGTTGACTGACTGAAGGGGCAGTAGCAGGAAGAGAACAGAGGGACAGTTTTTTCCATGGGGGTTCCCTGTATGAAGAACACTGGATTGTAAACAGCTTTTCAGGCCTTTTGAACTTCAGGGAACCGCTGAAAGTCTTTGGACTGCTGAGATCTGCTGACCCACAGCACCTTTCCACGTACTCTGTCTCCCACCTCTCATCAAGCTAACGAGGACCTGAAACTTGGACTTACCTTGCTATAGTAAGAATGATTATATAGCATGGTATTATTTCAATAAGAGATTTTATTATCTTCTTACTTTAATTAAATCTACTTTACTCTCTCTGCACTGACAATCCAATAAAAATTTGTGTTCGGTTTTTTTCTCTCGTGCACCTTCCCATGTGGTAGAGTAGGAGTTAAGTTTTAGAGGTGGAACAAATTTTATCACTTAAATTTTGTTATGTAAGCAAGATCACCAAGCTTTGGATGAGCTAACTTTAAATCTATATGGCTGGTAATTACACAGCAAATGAACAAACAGCTGTACTGACAAAATCCTGTTTGCTAGTTTTCAATAACCCAGGTGTCTGCTGAAGTATCTGTTCTGGTTGGATGCCACTGCTGGTGAGAAAGGACTCGGTCATCTGGCCATCTTTAGAAAAAGGCTGGTTAATTGGGAGTTAAATTTATTGTGTGGGGTTGGAAGGCTGAAACATTACCTGGCAGGTTTTCTAGGGTAAGAGAATACACAGGGATGGGTCTTTTCAGGCAGCATCATGCCCTCATATGCCCTCTTTGCAGCTGAAGTAACGAAAACCTTACTGCTTAAAAGTATATATATTTTTGTGTCCACTTTTCTGGTTTGAAACAGGTAATGTTTCAATATTGCAATAACTGTCAAAAGTAATGGAGATTAGAAGGGAAAAAAAATAAATGTATTTCTAACTACCCACCCCCTTTTAAATTTATATTTCATAATCTGCACTTTTTGTTTTTATTTATCTAGAAATGCTAAATCATCCCTTGTTTTCATTTAGGTAGTGATTCTACCTAAATTCTAGGTTAAGTGTGCCAGGTAGCTTTTGAAAAGCAAGAACACTTGTGATTCCTGTATAAATCTATGTAAAAGCAAATTTTTTCAAATGATGGAATTAGCTGTGTCTCCAGAATAGTCCAGAACACTTTATTATCACAGACTGTGTTTGGAGTTGTCAATGACTTGCAGGTTTGACCCAATGGAAGATCTGTGAGAACATATCTGGTGTTCTCCTTGAGCCCTTTGCTGTTTGTACCTTTGATGGGTGAAGTGACCCACCAGCTTTGATAGACGTGTGCTGCTGCTTCTTTTGGCAAGACAGGCACACTTACAGATGTCTTCTGGTTTTTGGATGTTTATTTCCTGTTTTTTTCCCTAGTTTTCTTTATTATTTTTGTTTTTCTCTTTTCTTTCTCTTTCATACCTGGCATTAAGCATCTATGTTGGCTCCTCATGACATTTTTTTATTCTCCCCTTTCTTTTTTTCTGCCTTTTCTGAGAAAATGTTGTGCCTTGCCCAGGGCATGTGTCTGTGGGAGATGTACAAGAACAAAACTTGAAACTGAATTTGGATGTGGTTGTACCAGGAGCAGTGCTCCAGGAGCCTGTGACTGCTTCTTTACTAGCAGCAGTAGTAGGGCTGGGGTTATAAATAGAATTAGAAGCCATATTTCCCTTTTTGTGGAACATTTCATGGTTTTGGAATTGTCTCCATTCCAAGGTTAAAGAAAAGATAAATTATCCTGTGAAACTGGAATATGGAACAAAAATATAATCAAATTAAACATAGCATTTTATTCCCTGATATTAATATATTTACTTCTAATTCAAATTTTCTAAACATTCACTATTTTTACATGTAAATTAGTACAAAAAGCAATGAACTGCTCTTCCTGGAAGTAGAATGGTACAGAATTTGACAGATAATTCAAATTAGTTGTTTCATTATTATGACAACATTTCTTTAATTTCTTTTTTAAGTTCTTTTTTATTCGGTGGTTTAAGCAAAATCTGTAAGACAAGGTCAGGCAAAGCAAAAGACTACTCGTTGATATGGGAGAACACTTTTTTTGAAGGGCAGGTAGGGATGAAAAAAAGGCAATGTAGTGTTACATGTCAAAACCATCCATACCCACTCTGAAGCTGAGGAGAGACGAGGGACAAACTTTTGCCTGGAAATATAGAGAACACACTGAGGAACACTGTTTTTGAAAGTGCATTTTTTTTTGGACAGAAATACCCCAAAGACAAGAAATTAAAATAAAGGAAGACTTTAATTTTCCTGGCAGTGGAGAAAGAAGGGTTGGGATACAGATAGAGCTTCACAAATTTCCTTTGATTGATGTTATCTGTACATGTTTAAAATGTTAAGGCAGCCATCAGTTCAGATTTATCATTATGGCCAAGGAAGAATGGGCTAAGGAAGCCAGAAGATAGTTGGTGTGAAAGTTATCATGCCATGGTAATATGCACTTTTTCGTGAAGAGAGAGAGGTGGGAAAAGGACCATGGGGATACTGGACATCAGAAGATTGTCCAGCTTCACAGTTTGGGAAACTAGTAATGGAAAGATAACACAGTAAGCAAAGGATGACTAAAGAACTGTGGGATTCCCTGAAGATGAAGGCATAACAAGGTGTCTTTATGGTGACAGTGGGTTATCTTCACAGAACTTGAAATCAGAGATGAATTCTAAAGAAAAAGTGATTTAAGAAAAGGGTTAGGTAAGAGTGTAAAGGTGTAACAAAGTAAGGGATTATAAAATAAGGCTGTGACTCAAACTGAGGATCATGAAAAGTAATAAAAGTTTAGATATAGCAGAAGATGAAGAAAAGTGAGAGATGATTACTTGAAAAATGAGGGTTTAATGTTTTTACTTAGTTCCCTGACTCTGACTTTATAGAAACTATTAATTATGACCAGACTGTTGAAAACATATTGTTGTAGTTCCAGTTATTTTAGATGAATTTGAAGCACTCCCCCAGGTGAGATTTAATATAGAGAAGTGCTTTTGCTTGTGGCTACAAAATGAGGCATAGGTGGTGTGCATCTGCAAGAGCAGCTTAGAATCCTTGTGGATAAAAACTAAAATGAGCATCAGTGCTGTTGTGGTCCTGCTGAGTTAGCAAATGTGGTCCCCAGATACGACACCAGAAGCATCCATTGTAAGATAAGGGAAGCAATTATTTCACTCTGTTTGACATTGGCTTGGCTTTGTTGGAACAGTATTGCGAGTTTTGGGCAAAACACTTTAAAACAGAACAAGACGTGCAGAACAATGTTGAAAATGTAGAGGAAAGCACTTAGTGTGTTGAAAGTTTGGTAAAATATGACACATGTGTAAAGGCTGAAGAACTTGGGTACAAATAAAACAAGATTATGATCACATCTTCAATCAGAAAATATAAGGGAAGTACAATTTAATCTTCTGCAGTGCAAATTAGATCTAGTATTAGAAAATGGTTTATGATTTGAGTGTATAGGAGCAACTTAGTTACCTTCTTCCATCCCATCATCTGTCTTTTCATACCTGGTTCTGGTCTTATTTTTCATTCTTCATTTTTCAGCATCCTACTCACATTATATAAGTCAGCTAAATAATTTCAGTGTCAGTATGGAAAGACAAATACAACTGTGTTTTGAATGCCACTGGGTATTTTCTGATCTGCACCTTCTGCTTTAGGTCTGTCCATATATCTTTTTTCAATATGGTTATGACAGTGACAGTTTATGCAAAGAGTCACTGAATATACTTCTTACTGAACCATTTATTCAGTACTTTAGGTGGTAAACATGAATGTATGAGATCTGTGACTCATGGTTGATTTCCAGCCATCACAGAACTCCATCCTTCTCTGTCTGGTGAATAAGCTGGAATGACTGTGTTTGAGTAGATTCTGTCAGCCAAATCCACCCTTGGGGCCACCTCAGTGATTTGACTTAGCCAGGGATGAACTGAGCATTGTGTTTCCTGATATCAGTCATTTGTAATGGAGGATTATATTGTAATTGTGTGTGCTTGGCATAGAAGAATGCCTAGTAATGAATTACTTGCACTTTTAGTGTTTTAAAAATAGATTTAATTGTAAGGTGTGAAAATAAGTCTGAAAGCTAAAGATCAGAGCTCCCTCAAATACACTTTCCATTTGTTGCTTTTACATTACACTGATTCTCATTGACTTCGATCAATCCACATCAGAGAAGACAAAAAGTAGCATTTGTCATTAACACAAAATAACTTATTTTTTAGTTTTAGGATCACCATATTCTGTGCCATATGGACCAACAAATGCTGAAATTCAATATTCACTTCTAATTCTCAAGCTGCAACCACTTGTTGCAATAGTGGGGAGAACTTGTAGAAATTTTACTATGCTAGTTTTTTTACATCTAAAAGATCAGGTAGTCACTAGAAAGGAATGTACCGTGGGGTAAAGAAGTCCTTGTAGGTTAAGTGCCAACCCCCGTCGGTATTTCTCATGGCACAATGATTTAAGAAGTGAGGAGGTGTTCACAAAGACTGCTCAGTGGGTGACTAAATTTCTGTATTCCTGTATTTCAACATACAGATTATTGCTATGCAGACTGACTTGAATCTAAGGTTGAAAATGAGCTCATTTCTTTATCTCTTAAAAAAAGCTGTGCTGTTATTTGTCCCATTTAAAAGCAAACAAACGAAAATCAAACAGCTTACACAACAACGTTGTGTGGTGGACAGCAGAAAGGTAAGTTGCATTTGTAATGGCCTCTGCAAAAATATCCTTTTTTTTGGTAGATAGAATGTGGAAAACCAGTTGATCCTCTTGTACCAACCTGGCTTAATAACTGGGGGTTTTAAAAAATCATCAATAGCTTTTACAGTTCTAAGCAAAACCATGCTTAAAAAAAACCCAACAAAAAAAACCCCAAAAAGTCAGGGACCATCTTTTTATTGGTGAAAATCTGTTTTCAGTAAGATATCTGAAACAAATAGCTGTAGAAGTAGAGTATTATACAAATTCCAAGTCCATAGGAAAGCAAAGTATTCAGTAGTAAAAAAACAACTGAACTCTTTTAAGCTTTAATTAAAGAAAAAGCTAAAGTCTGATGAACACCCAGAAAAAACTGCTTTTGAATATTTTCTTTTTTCAGTTCTCAATAAAGATCCTGATTTGAAAAAAATTGGGAGGCAGTAAGCACAGAGCAACTACTAAGCAAATGCAGCTCTAATATATTTGGTTGAATTCTTCCCAACTATGATGATATTTGTCAGAAAAGCCCTCTTAGCTGAGAAAGAAGGGAAAAGTGAAGTGGGGAAGAAAAGTTCTTGGAATTTTTTTTCAGAAAAAGTAATAAAAAAATTTGGAAATATAGATAGAGTAGACAATTCATCAGGGAAGCCTTAGACAGGAAGTTAGAGTGCTAAGGGACTTGGGGAACTCTGGGCCGTGTGGAGATGACATTGTCCTCATCACTTGAATACCAGTCAAAAATTTTAGACAGCAGTTGACCTTATTCTTCCTTTTTGGACAGATGATGCTTTCCAAATGATGCTGGTGGTGCTGCCAGCAGATTAATTTATAGATCTTCAGATAAAACTTTCCCAAGCTCAGCCAGGTGATCAGTCAGGGCACAGTGCAGAAAAATGGCTATTGATGCTTTTCCTTTCCCCTCTCAGAACATTCAGAGCATCTTTCCGCTAATCCTTCTCTGGACTCAAGCTCAGTTCTTTTTTCTGCTGTTTTCATAGGTCTCTCTTCACCACTGTTTCATTCATTGCCTACAGGAGGCAGTTTTCTATATGAGGGACAATAAGGTTTCTCATCAACCCCCTGGTGTCATGTATTTCTTTCTTTACATTTCTATCCTGCACTTCCATTGCTTCTGTCAATATTTGTTTTCTTTCCTTTCACCACATCAGATGTGTCCAGTGAGTCTGTAGGTACTGGTCCTCTTGTTCTGAGATTCACATGGCTTCTCAGCTGTCATCTAGGCACTTTATTATTTTCTTTTATACAATATTTTTTGGAAGTTAGAAAAATGAGCAGAAAATAGAATAGTAATTATCAGATAACGTCTATCTCAGCTAGATACTTTTTTCCCCAAGGGCAATATGTAGGAAGGTGTAAGGTAATCAATGATGAGCAGAGTTTTCTTAGCACATGGCTGTAGAGCAACATTGGGAAAACTCACTTTGAGAGTAAAAGACCTTTAGAATGTAGTGGTTTTTCTTCACTCTTTTTGAGAATATTTTCCCAGAAATGTCTATGTTACATGCATTTTGGGTGATCAACAGTTAGTCCCTGTGCAAATTGTTGTGGCCTAGTTTTCGCTTGGGTAGAAACAACACTGGGGTTCTGCTCACTTTTTCTCTTTATATGGAAGTGCCTAAGATTGTTTTCTTTGTTTAATTTTAAAGCACCAAACTGTGTAATGATATTTGTCTTTACTTTGATAACCAGAAGTTAGTAAATCTTTAACACTTCCCTATATCTTAATTCTTCTTGGAAAAATTCAGATCTTTTAATGATCATTCATGAATGCAAGTGGGGCAAGCATTCTAAGATATTCTCAAATCATAGAAAAATACAGAGTAAAAAAGTCTAAAAATTGAATAGAAATACAAGGAACACAGTGTGGAAATTTCATAATATTTGGGAAATGACACATTTCAATGCAAAATGTAGCAATTTGCAATTACAATTTATTCTAATTGTATTCCAGGTACTCTATATTTATTACTTGCCTACGGAAATCCTACTTCTCTCCTTTTGGCTGCGATCTTTAACACCGCAGCATTTATATTTATTTATTTATTCTCACAAAGATCTGTGAGTTTTCTTTTCCTGATAACTGCTTGAAAGTTACACTTAGAGTTGGGACAGTACTGGATATGTACCTGAATCCTGCCCAAAGAAACGTGTAGGGTTTAGAACTGGCCTGATTCTAATGCAGTGGAATTCCACAGAAAAAGTCTCAGTCAGCTAGGAGCAGGGTCATGGATGAGCTTTGATGAGTTGTTTTATCAATGAATTCCACACTAATACCAATGGTGGGTTTTTTTGTTTGTTTTGTCCAGTTTTTACTATCATTTTGTGTAGTTTTCTTTGTCCCCACCTCAAGAGAATTTTTAGTATGGAATAATAATTTGTTAAATCAGAGGATCTTTCACTGTATAGGCACTCACTATAATCTGAGAAAGACATCTGGACACCCAGTCCTTATATCTATAAATGAGCTAATTAAATTAAATTAAATTATGACTATGACCATGTAGAGACTTTTAGGAGCATTGGGTAAAAAGAAGTGAGGTGTAGTACTGGATGTGTGGGAGGACAGTGAGGATGGGAGTTGGGCAGGTGATTGTGCTCACTTGTGTTAGACCGTTTTCTGTGGTAAGAAAAGTGGATGGTGTCCTTTCTTTAAAGGATGAATATTTTTATTTACATATATGGGTGTGTATATACATGTGTGTGTCTGTCTGCTCATGTGGATGCAGTGAAGCCAGCAATTCATAAATGTTAAATAAATCTATCTACAGGGTAAACTGCAGTGAACCTTCTAGAAAAATAGCTAACTGAATGAGGTTTTCTGGATTTTCAACAAGTGTTCATTTATAGATGTAAATAGTGCATTGAGGGGAGTTAGAATAACCCACCAAACAGCATTGATACTACTGAAAAAATATAAATAAATCTCTGCCTTGTCTCCATGAGCATCCTTGTTCTCACTGCTGATCTGCTTAATCTTCCAGTTTTCTCAGGGATATATTTTCTGGAAATATGTTTTGGTTCTTTAAATTATTAATGTCATTAAAATTTATAATTTTCTGTCATTACCTCTAGGAAAATAGAGATTGTAATGTGAAACATAATTGTCTCATTTCACGATTTGTGTTATGATAGTTGAGCACAGCTAAAGCGGATTTAAGTATTCCCCTGAGCAATGTGACATGGTATTGTAAACTAACTGAAGTTCTGTGTGTGCAGATAAATAAACAGATAAACCAATTCCACAAATGACCAATATCTGTGTTTCTGAGACATCTTTGAAAGGCTGTGTATCACTTAGAGGGGATGCAAAATGTGTGTGGTGAGAGCTGAACTGAAGGTTTGGATGATTTGTGATTATATTTTTTTTTTTAGTTTTTGGCCATGTGGTCTGAGTGTGCCTACCAAGGGATACAGCCTAGGAGGTTATGAGTTAAAGCTGTGCCATACAATTGTCTCTTCCTCTGACTTCAGCTTAGACACAGTGTGTGGTTTTAACACCCCTCCGATCCACAGGGGGGAAATCTGGAGGGGTCTGTAGAGCTTGTGGGTCTGTGTCTCCTTGCAAGGCTAGAAAATGCTGCCCAGCATTTCCTATTAAGCCTCAAAATCTTTGTCTCCTATAAGAATATATTTGTTTTCTGATTTACTGTTTTCATGCCACACCAGTTGGTCCATCATTAATGCAATGAATTTCACCTTTTTCAAGGTTAAAAATTCATGTTCCTAAAAAAACAATGGGAAATCAGTAAAGAAGCACTAAATTGAGCCAAGATACAGTACTAGTCAACCATAACAAGTAATTATTATAACCCCATGGTCATTTCACTCACAGCTTGACAGAGAAAATGGCAAGAAAACAAAGTATTTTTTTTCTTGAATGTTAAATGTTCAGGGCCAGGTCCACTTCTGCTGATGATGCATCACAAGATGTGGGCCCTGTTGACCATGTACCTGCGGCCACATAAGTAATTTGTAGCGCCCTAAGCTGCAAGGGGCTGAGAGAGCCCTGTGCAGGCTGGGCACTGGGCTGGCCCAGCTGTGCAGCCAGGGCAGTCCAGCTGTGCTGGGGATAGGCTGATGTGACTTGCAGATGCTGCTGGTGGCCCTGGTGATGAGCTCAGATGGATGGCAGCTGCCTGGCAGCAGTGCCTGCCTTTCCTCACAGTGAGCTCCTGCCAGGGTGAAAACATTGCAAGCTGCACTTTTGTTATGATTTCAGGATCATCTAAGCCTGTGATTTTCAAACTGGGTTGAAAAAAAAAAATAAAAATGTTTTGGTTTTGTGCATTTCTTTAAACACAAAATGTGTAAAGTATGGAGTTGAGCTGGTTTCAGTCTCGCTATAAGAGCAGTAGTAGGTGCAGGCTCCTTCTGGAGCTTGCAGTCTGATGGATTAGGAGGTTGGGGTGTAAAGGTCTGCAGAGAAACTTTAGAAATTGTGAAGCCTGGAAAGAAAAGCAGCCTGTCCTTGAGGTCTCCTTATATCTCATCCCAGATTATTCTGTGTGCAGAAACTGATGTTACTAAATGTGTCAAACCCCTCCATAAAGTTTCTCCTATTTTTTATTTCCTAATACAGACAACCTCAAAAGACTTCCATGAGTCATTATCAGGATTAGTCTGTAGAAATGATCTACTGTACTTGTGGGAAAAGTGCTTTCTTGTAATGTTGTTCACAGGTGAAAGAGCCATATTTTCTGAAGACTGTTATATTTTTCGATTGTTATTTTGTCCTGAGGATATAGTGAGGTCCTAGTCTGTCAAACTAAAGGTCTTTCTATATAAATTTCATTTCAAGGCTCTTTTTCTAAAATTTTTCTTAAGAAATCTATTGAGACCATTTTGGTGCTTTCCTTTGAGGAGCTACATCTGCAAAATTGTAGTATTGTCAAAATAGATGTTACTGTGTTAGGCTGTTGCTGTTTTATTTTGTTTCAGATGATGTATAAAAAAAACAGCATTGTTGTTACTAAACACAAAATACTGTTTGCCTAACATGTGCATCTGTAACATTTTTCTCCTATTGTCTTTCAAAAAACATTTAACCAGTAATGAAATAAATATATAAAATGTCTGGACAAATATATGTTTTTAAATGACTGTGTCTCCATTCACAGGAAATCACTGATAATGAAATATTAGAGTTGGTGCATAGTGCTCTGGGGAGGATGACAGTTATCCGGCAAATTTTCCCTCTGTCAAGGGACAACAACCAGAGGTGCATGAGAAACAACCACCGAATATCATCCCTGCTGTGTGATCCACAGGAAGGCTATCTTCAGATGCTGCAGGTCAGTAGCTGTGCACAGCAGAAAAATGTCCATCTTAGGAATTTGTCATGGGACAGTTTTCTGTGGCTGTATTAACTCAGAGGAGGAAAGAAATGAATACAGATAGATCTGAGGATGTAACCTTTGGCCAACTTTTCTTGACTTTATTAACTTATTTTATTTCCCAGTGTTGAGTGCTTTAGGTGTGATGTTACATCCATGAAGTATCAGCAAGTGGTTGCACTAATTCAGAGCTGATTTTGCATATTTAATTCTCTTAAGAATATTCTTATATTTGAAAAATTTTGTGTCATCATATTCTTATGGCATTTCTGCTTGCTTACTGTATTTATGCTTATTAGACATCTATTGTGAAAGAGTTAATCTGGGAGGATAATAGAACTCTGATAGGTATTGGGCTGCAGAGCATTTCATATTTAGCTAATGGACTGAATCAAGCTGATGTATTCAGTCTGTCCCTTTTCCATAGTCTCAGAAGTCATCATAAGATGATAATTGAGTGTGTAAAATATGCACTGCTAGTTCAAGTTTCAGGTTTTGATAACACATTTGACTCTGGTGTTAGCAGCATCTTGACATTTCTTGGCAATTTGTCCCAGATATCAGAATTTTTCTTCCAGTAATTTAAATATTATCTAATAGGTGCTATTTCCACTGATAGTGCAATAATTCAGAAACAAAGGCCTTGGACTTTCAATGGGACTTGTGTATTTTGGTTTACTTTAGACACAGTTAAAAATCTCATTTGTATCACTGCTGAAGGTGTTGGATATAGCTATAAACTTTAGTGGGACTTAGAATATAAACTCAGTTAAAACCATTTAATTGAAAACTTAGTCTTAAATGGGGATGGGTTGAGTGAGGACATGGTGGTTGAGCCTATGGGCTCTCCTGTGTGGGTGTGTGTGGTGGAGTCATCGAGAGGGGCTTGGTTAGGCTTGGGGAGGGGCTGTCACCAGCCTGGGCTGCTGCAGCCTGGTCAGGAGGGTGGTGTGGCGTCAGGACTCATGCAAGATGGAACTCCTGTCCTGGTCTGGAAGACTTTCAGATCAGGAAGGGCAGGGAGATTGTCAGGAAGGGAAGTGGATTAAGATTTTCCAAGGGATAGCGGTGTTAATTTTACTTATTTGCACCCTACTAAAAAGTTGTAGCTGCAGAGACTGAAATCCTTTAAGGGACAGATACGAACAGTTCCTCCTTGAGGAGAAGCTCTATTGGCTCAGGTTCTGTCCTAGCCATGGCAAAGTTTGGGAAAAGCCAAACACACCCCCTGTAGTTCTGAGCATGGCTGTATTCTTTCTGCACAGGGGAAAGTCTATGTCTGCCTTGGCTTAGAAAGAAAAGACACTTTTGATCTTTGTTAGTTACTCTGAGGTATGCTGTAATGAGAACAAAGGCCGCTCATTTCAGAGGATCAAAGCAATTTCCAGTATGATGAAAAATTATCTATGCTGCACCAACAAATCACACATTGGGGAATAATCTTCCATTACAGCAGGATTTTGAGTATTGCTGCCTGTGCTGGTTTGTGCATAATCTAATTCAGACTCATCTGAAGGACTCATCTGACAGGCCTGCGAGCAAGTTCTAATTTGAAAATTTGCACACTGGTAACTGGTAACTGGTTTGCTAGCACCAGCAGCCTCCTATTGCTAAATGTCCTATTACTAAATTTCATTGATAAGGACTTTTAGATAAGGACCATCTTCCTGCTGATTTTCAGATGTGGATTTTAGGAAACAAAACATTTCTCAGTTTCTATCTTCCAGAAACATTATGCCACCTTGGGAACTGTCTTTGAGAGAGTGGTATGGTAATGTTACGCTTTGCCCATTAGTTCCTTCTCTATGAACTTAAAAACAAGAGATATAAAGAAGTGCAGAGGTGAAAAGTTTCTAGCAGCTGATTCCATAACTTTCATGTCCAATTGAATTGACATGCAAGACAGAGGGCACATGTGAGAGTTCTCCAAATTAACTGTCCCCAGTATATTTTTAAATGTCTATAGATTGAATACTGGATGCTTTTATTATGTGCAGTTACACCTGAAGTGCTCCATAGCTGCATTTATTTTTCATAGATTTTGCCAAAATACCTTATGTAGCACCTTGCAGACGTACAGCTCATATTAATTTGAGTGTGACTGACATGTTATTAATGGTCCTGTAATTCAGGTACTTGCAATTTTCTGTTTCCTTTTTCCTACTTAAAGAAAAATAGCGGTGACCTTTTGCTGTACAGAAGTACATCACTGAATTACCCCTGTTGCCAGAGGCTGCAGGAGCACCAAGCCCCATGTCAGGCCGCATGAATCCACCAGAGCCAGTGACCGCCTGCCAGCACTGAGTCTTTGTGTTACTTTGAAGTACTTTGATAAACACCACAGCTTGGAAATCCCTGTCTCATTCTCCCTTGGGCAGTCTCATATTAATAATTGTTTGTTGTCAAGGTAACTTACCAGCTATTGTTGGTTAATTATTTATTTAATGACTTTGAAAAATAATAAGCTAATCTCTGTCAACCTCTAGCTGTAGTATTTTTCTAGGGGAGAATTTAGCACTTTTAACAAGCTAGTGAAGAAAGAAACATTTACGTCATGGATTATTAACTTTGTTCTGGCTAAATTAATGAAAATCTTTTTGGAACGATTTTGTTCTCTGTGTCTTTAGTACCATATCCTGGAAGGTTGTTTTTCAGTGGGTGATCATCCCAGTTTGGCATTCTGACAAGCCTTTTAAAGATCAGGCTGTTCTGCAAGCTCATCCAAAAACTCATCTGTTCTGAATGCTTTGTGGAAATCCAATCTTATTCCATCAACCCACTTGTCAAAATTTTGCTCATGCCCTTATTTCTTGCACGTATAATATACTCAGCTGGGTTTCTGCTTCAAGTGGAGAAAAAGCTTTATAAAGTTTCCTGTCTTGATAATTTTATTTGACTTCAGAAGACTGCATTCCTCTCTGTCTTATTCTTCAGGTAGGACTTTTTGTGTCCATCTCATTTACTTTTGGTAAATGGAAAAGACACAGTTTAGAACTTGCTTTCTTCCATTGGCCACTGGTATCCTGTGGTTGGGGCCATCAGTGTTGTCAGTGTTGCCTCATCTGGAGAGAAAGCACTGAAGCACTTCAGAATTTATAGCTAAATCTAGTTAGTCCTAGTCAGACCTGGCATGTATTCTCACATGGCATTTGAATGGTATATAGTGGTATAATTGATATTAAACATTTTAGATTATTTCAGAAATATTCCTACAGACTCAATTTGAAAAACTTTTGCTTTATAACTTGATTATTTCCAAAATATTTCCCTTTAAGTATTAGTTTTCATGGTATTCTACAAACTTGATTTTTTATGAAGGTATTTATTTATTTCATCAGGTTAGTCACAATGCATTCATAAATTCAAAATCAGATTTTTGTTTGTTTATGTTTTATTAAGAAAGATTTCTCTTTAGAAATGTAGTTCCCGTTACTTTGTTTTTGCCCTTGCTTACCATTTATGCAGTTGATGAGTTCAACCAATGTAAGATTCTAAACATATTAAAATATATTACAGGGACACAGTGTATCTGAAATCATTCAGCATGACCCAAAATACATAGTAGGATTTAAAAGGAAAAAACAAAACTCCAGCATACTGTGTCACAAAACTGATGGGGTTATTCCTGATTGAGAGTCCAGCCTTTCTGCTGAAGAACTATTCCAGGCATTGCTTGGACATATTTGAGGAGATGTTGAGAAGTGTGGGAGGGTATTCATTGAAAGAGCTAATCTTCTGCTTGAGTAAAATTTCCATTCTTCAGCGATATGTCCATCAGATATCTATGTAGGCATCTCAGCAGTTGCTCCTACAAAGCTGGGTTTTTATTTCTGATCTATTTTCTGTTCGGGAATCACTGCAATTTAACTACTGTAAGTGAAGTTACTTTTTTAGGATGTGTTTGAGTGCCTAAACTTAAGGGCCTGATCTTGCAGTTTTATCCAACTAAATGGCCTTATTCTCATTTGGCTTGTTAACAATTGTAGAGTGCTACTGAGGGGCAGTAAATATTGATTAAACCCTATTAAAGCATTCACTTTCTCCCATAAAGGATTGATGAGCCACATTTTTCCTTTTCCTCCAGTGCAAACCTATATTTGCTACTCTCTTTAGCAATGTTTTATTTGGATTTTTGGCCAGATGTTTAGTCACAGTGAAATTGTTTCTGAGTACAATGTGAATGTAAAGTATCCTTGAACTGACTTTACTGCCCATTGCACAGCACAAATCTCTCCCCAAAGCTCAATGACGTGTGTTTTCTATAAGGTGTGTTAGCAGAAGAATTCATTAAAACCCCAAAGCACTGCGGGTGTCCCGTGGCAATGGGGGATTTGTGATCACACTGGAGGCTAAAACCCCACGTAAGCTCTGCAGTGGCCTTTTCCTCTCTGCCTCTATTGACTGCTGGATTTTTCTATTTGCATAATTATTTCATTGAATTTTTGTTCACTGCTCAATCAGGAAGTAGACACTAGCAGCTCAAAGAAAGCATCAGTACCTCCATTTTTCATTTGTTATTGCCTCTGAAACCTAATTTATACCTATATTTATTTATAAATGAGGTAGGATAAAATTATAATCTTGTAAGCTGTTTTGAAATTTCAGCATTTACCTCTCGTCCTTCTGTTTGACTCTTGGTTGTGTTCAGTTTTCTTTATCAAGGCACTCCTTCTAGACTTGCATAGTTAGTGTTCTCTGTGCCAAGTTCCTGAGGTATTTAGTGAGTGAAGCTAATGCCTCCAGCTAACAAACTTGAGCATTACAGGGTAATCCAGGCCTTGTATCATTGTTGACATGTTGTTACAAAACATACTGGCAAAGAAAACACTCATAATGGTGTTAAATGCCCATAATAAATAGCTGAAGGACTGTGAGCATTCAGAGAATAGAACCTGTAGGAAGGGAAGAGTGTTGTGCTATGTGTAACCGCGTAAAGAAAATTAAAAAGGAAAGAAGAGCTGCTTATCAATTAAAAAGAGATTCTAGAGTTCAGTCTTGCAAAGAACTCTTTGAAAAGCTCATTGATATTCTTAAAATTAAAATGGGCAACACACTAAATAATACAGTAGTTAGAATCCTTACTGTCAGACAGAAGCCTTGAATAAACATACAGTTGAGGCCTGGTTTTTTTGTGGTTGTAGGAGAATTGTAGTAATATTATTTCATTTGCCTTAGGGATAATAAATAAATAGCCCTTTGGAAGTTTGAAGCTGACATTTGAGTCTCTAATGAATGTTTGTTTTTGACTGTGTTTCCCATGAATGCCAGACTGCTGGCCGTGATTTCGCTCTCCCTGAGCAGGAAGTGTGTATTTATAGCAGGCTGTGGTGCGCTGTCTCACGGTGCGCTCTGCCCAGGAGAGAGCCTGATGGGTGTGGGCAGGACGAGGACAAACAGCAGCCAGCCCCAGCCTCCCTGGGGACAGCGGTGGCCGGGCAGGGATGTGGTGTGGCACCCCGTGTGCCCCTGCCCAGCTGCGGCTGCTGAAGGGAGAGGCCGCAGTATCCAGGAGTGGCCGGGCCCCGTCTCCTGGTGCAGGGAGCTGCCCGAGAAAGTGTGTCCAGGCACAGAACCTCCAGGCACAGAACCTCCAGGCACAGAACCTCCAGGCACACCTGGCTGAGCTGCAGGAGGCCCTGGAAAGGGAGGAACATCAGGGAGGCTGGGAAGGAGTTGGAGAGCTGGCTCCAAGCACAGTCTGCAGTGGGCCCACAGCTAAACAGACCCAAACTCTCGCACTGGCACACCCAGGAGGGAGGGAGGGGGGACAGTGATGAGGAGAGTGAAAACTTGCAAAAGCAAGGATCTGCAGGAGGAAGAGACTTTCCCCAAATCCTGAAGTGCCCTTGCAGAGCCGCTTCACCACTCGGCAGGCTGAAAAGACCCTTCGCATCAGGGGAGAGGCTGGAGCTGAGTAAGGCAGCCTCATCTGCTCCTTGTGTAGCACCCAGCTCAACTAAGAAAAGGCAGGAGGTGACTTTCTCCTGAGGGACGTGGAGGCACCTGGCTGCTGATATAACACTGTGCCAGGGATGTGACTGAGAGACTACCAGGCCTCATACAGTCCAGTGATCATTATCTGCTGCTGTTGGTCGCTGTGGGCCTCAGTGATACAGCCAGGAGTGGTCTGAGGAGGATCCAGAAGGAAGAGGAAGTCAGTCAAAAATGCCAGGATGCCTGCATGGATGAACGAGTAGTTCCTGGATAAATCAAAACACCAGAAGGAAGTCTATAGAGACTGGAATCTGGGACAGGAAGCTGGTGAGAAATACAGAGAAATTTTCTGAGCAGTCAGCATGTGGAAAACTAAAGCCTTGATAGAATTAAGTCTGGCCACAAATGTCTAGGGAAAATCCAAAATCTTCTATATGTACAGTTGGTGATAAAAGCAAAATGAGGGAAAATATGAACCTTCTTTGAATGGAAATAGGAGACTTGGTTACTCAGGATAAGGAGAAGGCTAAGGTACTCAATTTATTTGCCTCAGTCCTCACTGGCAAGTGCTCCAGTCAGAAGCTGTGAATGCCCCATCGCTGGCAGTGTCCAAGACCAGGATGGACAGGGCTTTGAACAGCCTGTCTAATGAATGGCATTCCTGCCCACACCAGCGGGGCTGGAATTAGATGATCTTAAAGATTCCTTCTAACCCAAGAAATTCTGTCATTCTTTGAAACATATTTAAGAAAATGAAACAGGTCAAATTTTTGTTCCCTATGCTCTAACAATATCCTTGTTAGCACACCATTATACCATAAACAAACCAATCTTTGCTGCCCCCAGTAAGATGCACTCTGTCATTAGAGACACAAATGTGCAGCTGCACTGGGCAGTACTTGAACTCTGAAAGCTGACACACCGGTTTAGGGCATGCTGGGGTGTGCATAGCAGTCACCATGATCTCTCAGGCAGCATGCATTTCTGGCAGGCTGCACTTGCTCTGAACTCCTCTTCCATCTGTTTCATCCTTGGAGCTGACTACTGTGGCTAGTCACAGAGTGATTTTGGCAATAGTAAGGTACAGATCCCCAGCTTGGGAATGAGTTTTTGAAGTAGTGACATCTCAGTGTCAGCTTGCCTTCCAGCTAATCTCTTCAGCATTCTCTGGCTGTACTCCTGGCTCTGGTGGCCACTCAGGAGCTGGGGTCAGTCTTTGTGGCTTTCTGGCCTTTTCAGAAGAGCACTTGTCTGTGATTAGTCCCTCTGAAGGAGCTAAGAGCTTTCTTCATACATAACTTTAAGTAAAATAATTTAAAAAATCTCATGAAGTTCACATAGAAACTTCCATGAAATGACATTTAATACTGTGATAGATTTTAATTCTTGAATATTTCTGCTGTGCTCTACTAGTGTATGGTGGGTTTATTTCTTCAGTGCAAAAAAGAGATTCATAATGTCTGGAATAATTTCCAGAAGATAAACCAGAACATGCCTAAAATTATTCATGTACAGGGTATATTCTTTAACATATTGGTGAAGCAGTCACCATCATTTTTATAGCAGATAGATCAAAAACCATTTCAGTACCTCCAGCTCTGACCCTGTCAACAATGGAGTGAAAGAACTAAAAATTACTGTCACTTCCTCCAAACATGACCAAAATGAAATACTTTGTTCTAGTCTAGGAATTTTTATTCTGTTAAGGGGAATCTCTTCAGACAGATGTATGTCCTTTCCTCCTCTGTTCCCCTGTGAATATCCAAATGGGGGAATTAAAAAATGCTTCAGAGCTTTGAAAACCCAAAGTAGCCAAGTATGTTGCCTTGTTCCACTTCTTTCTTGCTTTACTACCAATTCTGAATGCTACCTGAAGATGAATGTTTTAAATTAACTATTTTCTCAGACTCTGACAGTACTGATGGAATCAGAGTATAACTGAGCCCTTGGGTATCTCAAAAATTCCCTTTCAGTGGTCCTGTCCATACTCACAGGGAAGTTGACAGCTCACTGAAAATTAAAATATGTGTGCAGGTGCAGTAACAAGGGCATACAGGCCATGTCTGCTGAATTCTTTCTCTTTTCACAGCATCACTATTCTGGAGGCTACAGCAAGCTCACGTTGCAAATATGATTTACGATATATGAAGAGATTTTTCTGTATTTAAATGTAATAAAGAAAATTATTATAGCCCTGAATTTACTGTGAGATTAGGCCAGAATGTTTGTGTCTTTTTTTTTTCTTACTATTACAGATCCAGCCTTAGTTGTGAAAATTGTGTTGCTGTGTTTTTCCTCGCTTGCATATTTTCTGTTCTAAAATAGAAGTGTTGATTGTGTGAGTAAGATGAATCTTACTCTTCCGTAGGATATTGACTCTTCAGTGAGTAATGAGTAAAATGTAGTTATGCATGCATGTCATTTTTACTGGAGTAAATAGAGTATGATTATATGAAGGAAGGAATTTTGCTGATTAAAAAGCACCATTTACTCATGTTTGGGATGAGGCTTTCAGCAAAAGTGTGAGGCTTTCACCAGAGTGGCAAAATACCGGTGGATAATACAACAGAACATACAAGAATATTCTTTCCGTGACAGAAAGTATCTTGGTTTATTCTCTGCAACATTTTCTTCTGCCTTGATACAGATCTCCAGATGAGGAATAAGGACAAATGTAGTAGAAGACTCCTTTTGTGCAGAGCCCCTCTTGCTATCTCTCAGTTTATAGCATTCTCTCAAAAGAAATTAATGGAACAATACTGATGCAAAGTCCATTAAAGGTCTAGCTGAACTATGAGGATTAGGTTGTGAAACACAGCATTGTTTTGTTTTGCTATGCAGCAGGAAGTAATTTGAGTTGGGTACAAGGTTGTGCAGGTTGAGATCCTCAGTGCAATTCTCCCAAGCTCTGTCAGTCACATGTGCAGAACTGTGGTGTCTTCTCCAAGCACACGAAAAGCAGAAAACAGTGTACCCAAGTGCATCTTATTTTGCCTTAAAGCTCTCTGCTAGCAAGCCAAGCACTGTTTTTGGGAATGAGGCTGCAGTTTTTCAGAACTGCAAAAGAACAATGCCAAACAGAGAAAACACAAAGCATTTCTGATCTGTGGGAGTTCCAAGGCAACAGAAAATTAGTTGTCAGTTAAAAGTGAGTGTGTAAAAACAAATTCAGCAAAGAGCAAAGAGGATCATGAAGCCTTATAATAAATGGCATTTTTCCTTATGTATGTAAAATCTGTTTCTAAGAAGTGGATCTTGTGGTGTGTGGTTTGGGGTAGTGTATCTTGTGGGATCTGAGGTTTGTTTTGATTTTTTTCTGTGAAGAGTTGTTTAACCCAGAAGAAAAGTGCCCTTTTGAATAATAAGGATCCGCTTGGTTGCTTTATTTGAAAGTTGTTTGGAAATATCTGCAAAATAGGGAAACAAATGCAATTGAGCAGAAGAAACTTGGTTGCTGGGACTCTTATTAACTCTTCAACTACTTTTCTTAAAACCAGAGGAGGTATGGCAAATAGCTACTTCAGAAAATATTTTAAAAATAAAGGTTTTAACTGGATAAAATAGCAAATACAGGCTATGTGGAATGTTTGCTCAGCAACGCTGGAAAGAAAAGAAGGGAAAGAAGGTGGCAATGCCAAATGAGAGAGATTCTCCCTGATAGTATTTCATAGGTTTTGCATTGTTTTCATGTTAAGATCCCTGGTCTATGCTTAGTAACTTAAATAAATATGTATTTGCAACATCTTTTTTTCTTTGTATTTTGATTCTTTCAAAATTAATTTTTGCTTATATATCTTTTGTTCAGATTTACTTATACTACAAGATACTTCAAAGTGCCTAGGTTTTAAATTTATGTCAAACTCCAGATTATGGAACACGAAACATTTTGTTTCTGAAGATTAGAATCTTACAGATATCAGTTTACTTGCAGCCAGTGATTCAACAGTAATATATGCTTAAGCTTTCACAGAGTGACACTTTTATTGGGATGCTTAGGAAGTCTCATTTATAGGAAGTATGCAGCTGAATTAACTTCTACATGCAACCCTTTCCTGGTCTCTAGGCATTACTTTCTAAGATGTAGAAAAATCCAGGAGATAAATGGCAACGTCAGGGATGACCATGATTAAAGCCTACAGCTAAAAGAAATATTATTATTATTATTATTTCTATTATTATTATTAGTAGTAGTAGTAGTAATAGTAGTAATAGTAGTACCAGTAGTTGTGTTGTTGTTGTTATTGTAGTATTAATAGAAAAAGCTGTATCTGGCCAATGGTTTAAAGTGAAGATTTGAGTTTAGTAAAGACTAAATCTAACCCCAGCCCCCTGTGTATATGTTTGAAGAAGAGGGCATGTGAACTCTGGGAACAGGTGAAGAGTATCTAATGATTTTTTTTTAAATCATTTGCCTTAGCCAGCTTCCACTGCTAAAGTTTTACCATTTGAAGTGGATACCACTGCCTGTCAATGATCTAATCATGTATTGCGAGCCATGCCTTAGTTTAAAAAATTAAATACATAGCTCAGCATTACTAGTGTGGTGTTCTGTTCTTACTGGAGTCTTTGTCATAAATTGTTTATTGTATGTTATTGTATCTCTCATGTAAATTGAAGAATAAGGAGGCCAAATTCAGTAGCTCTGGAGAAAGTGGCACGTAACCAGTCTCATGTATATTTGGTGGAAAGAGATTCTAAGACCAAAATAATACTGTCATTTCTCCTCCTTCTGTTCTAAAGAGTTGCGTGTGCATTGGATTTTGCTGTGCCAGAAATTACCAGCTGCTCAAATGAATAAAACACCCAATACCCTAATTCCATTCTACCTTTCCCTCCTTGCTGAAAAGGACTGACAAAGTAGCAATCATTGTCTTACATTGATAGATAGCTGTACTCCCTCTGTAGTTTGAGTTTATATGTGGAGTGCTCTTTACAGCACTGCATTGCAGTAATGCTCAGGCACTTCCAGTGTGCCAGAATCCATTGGACAGAGGGACCCAGGAGCACAGGAATTTGTCTCGAATGCTTTGACTGTTGAACATGTCAAACATACCCAGCTTTTAGTTCTTATTTATATCTTATTTTGTTTTCTTTGCTGGTTTTTATAGTTTCTTTGGAAGGTGCTCACATAAAAAAAGAGGCTCATTCTTATTATTGTTTGCAGGTTTCCAACCTGTACCTGTATGACAGTGTGCTCATGCTGGCCAATGCTTTCCACAGAAAACTGGAGGACAGGAAGTGGCACAGCATGGCAAGTCTGAACTGCATGAGGAAATCCACCAAACCTTGGAACGGAGGAAGATCAATGCTAGAAACTATTAAGAAGGTGAGAAAAGACAAACCACCATTGTGTGAGCAATTGAAAGAGCTGCTTCACATCTACTTGAGCATTTGAAGAAGGTTTTAACTTCTGTTCAACTTTTCTTTGATGTATTCCAAGCAAGTGATCTACAGTGACCAAGGACAAGCTACAGCTATTAAACAAGCAAATGATTTATGATAAACAGGCTACAAACAGTGCAGTGTGGCTCCAGTGGTGGGTGTTGTACTTCTGTTGTTCTCGTAGCTGCCCTCTGTGGAGGAAGTAGGATCAGGAGTACTCATGGGAATTGATTAATGCATTTTTGCAAGAGGATAACTTTAGGAGCCTGGGGGGGAAGGAGGGGAAACCAGTGACGAGGTTTATGACTTATGTTCCATTTTCTGCGGCTCAGATAGCTTTGTAAGTTAGCTGAGCATTGGTAAGGATCTATTTGTGTACTGTAGCCCAGAGCAGAGAAAAAAAGGATCTGATTTGGCTAAGCTGTCACTAACAGTTGCATTGTCTTGCACAGTGCTAAAATACTCAAATATGGACAGAACTGTGTCTTCGCAGACACATGGCAACTTCTTGTATGAGAGTTACTTGGTCACAAGCAATAGTAGAAAAAAAAACCAAATTTTTTACTATACTAACTTTTGAAATTGTTTAGAAAAAAAACCCCTGTTCCCAAATATATACTGATGAAATAATTTTCCTCTAATAAAATGATGCAATTTGATAATTCTGACAAGTCCTAATTATACCATGCTTTGTTGATAAATTAATTCGAACTTTTGTGTCACTTCAAGCTTCTTTGATACAAAGCCAGAATCAAACTGTGATAGTTTCACAGAGATGCAATTTTATCTTTCCTTCATGCCTCTCTTGGGAGAACAGCAGGCATACCCTCTGTTTTGGGCTAGGAGTTCATGCCTTAGTGCTCAAGCTGAGAGCTGAGCCCACTGCTCTCAGTTACGCTGGGAGGGCTGCTGTCTCACAGTCCACTGAGACACTTCTCTTTTTCTTTGGGGTCTGTTTCTGTGGACAGTAATGACCTGATGGCTCATAAACACTGTGTGTGTTACTGCTACAGTAATTTTATCAAAAAAAAATTTAAAACAGAAGTCTATTGTCTAGTGCTGGGTTTGAGCTACTGAAAAACATGCAATGGCCACATTTAAGTTCACTGTAAACACTGTGTGTGTTACTGCTACAGTAATTTTATCAAAAAAAATTTAAAACAGAAGTCTATTGTCTAGTGCTGGGTTTGAGCTAATGAAAAACATGCAATGGCCACATTTAAGTTCACTGTAAACATGATTAAAGCATATTTGGCACACATTTTATGCAGAGTGTTTATGAAGGCAAATATCTTCTGTTCTGAAATTTCTCAAACTTATATCCTTAGGGCCACATAACTGGGCTAACTGGTGTTATGGAGTTCAGAGAAGATGGAGCCAACCCCTATGTCCAATTTGAAATACTGGGCACCAGCTACAGTGAAACATTCGGCAAAGATGTGCGGAGGGTAAAGATATGCTGCTTCCTTCTCTTTTTTGTTTTCCTCTAAATAATATACATCCTGCCTCACAGGAGAAAATGTTATTCTTCAAGAATGAATTAGTGCTATGCTGCAGAAGACATTTACTCTATGAGAAATATTTTCTAATTTATTACACACTTAAATCTTGAAAACCAGTTTTATATTGGTAGGCAGGAATCCTGCAAGTTATTTTTCCTGTGCAGTAACAATGTAATGCCATAAGCATCCTATGAATATAATAGTGAAGACTGCACAATTTAGCTTATGTGTTTTATTATTAATTAAGATAGGGTTGCTATAATATAAATATGAAAGATACAACACAATTGACACGTCTTACTAAGGAAGGTAGCCAAGTATATAAATTACGTAAACACGCTGGGATGTTTTAAGTATAGCTGCTGCAAGAATTTGAGATAAATAAAGAAAAAATTCTAGAGAAGATAATTTCCACAGCGAAAGGTGCTCTGCCATGAAAAGTAAAGATTGACCTGTCAGTGGTAGCTGGTGGAACAAGGACTGCCAAGGATTAGAAGGCAGTTAAAGTGGTTCCATGGGATTATAAACATAAATTGTCTTTTCTGCAAAGGATACCTTGAACACAGGCAGAGGGGCTCTGATTGGAACCCATGCTGTAAATAGTTTCTAAACTGCTCTGATGGCTGAAATACAGACATTACCATGGTATGATCAATGGGTCCTACATTAAAAAGAGCTGACCAATGAGGATTTCACAAATAATTAAAATATATTTGATTTGTTATTTTCATTTGGCCATTGGTTTCTGTGATTTGCTTTGATTTGTCTGAATTGCAGAAGTGGAAAAACAAGCAAAAAACTTGTGTTTACATAATCATCTTTATCAGCTAAACATGAGATTCTTTCAGAGTCTAATTTGGCACAAGGATTTTGGTCATGGAGCCAAAGTTGTGCAATATCTATTAGAAATTCAGCAGAAGGGAGACAAGTATTTGAAATGCATAAAGTTCCAGGAGATATAATTGAAAGTTTTCGGTTGCCAAAAATATGCCTCTGAACACTTCACTTTGGCTCTTATATTGTGGTGACCAGAAGAGGTTATTTCTCAATCCACTTCCATTTCTAGAAGATTGAAAATGAGGAAGTCTTACATTTCAAACACTATGTGAATTAGAAAAGATTATTTTATTGTCTTAATTTTGGAAAAGTGTTGCCTATTTAATAAAACAAGCTTGGCTTAGGAGGTGTAGGAATCAATCCTGTTTCTCAGGCATATGCTTCTCTCTTTATGCACAAGTATTCAAAACAGAAATATCTGGTGCCATGCGAGATACTGTGGACTACCCCACTGTTTCCAGCTGGCAGTCCAGAAAAGCCTGTGTCCTGTCAGTGCTGTGTTATCCCTAGCACATGGATGCCATGGGGCATTAAAGTTTGATCCCATTTTACAGAATTCCCAAGTGACTTTGCTTAAGTCATAATTACCTTCCAGTAAAATTGGCATGAACATCACAGAGCACGGGTTTGAGCTTTACAGGCAAACTGGGATGTGTGAATATACATTATTAATGTGTATTTCAAATATGGTGCCACAGATACAAATGCTCTACTTTGGTATGTGCAGACATTGACCAAATTGACACCTAATCCAAAGGTGTGAGGTGGAGATAACTAAAATATCACTCAAAAGCGACCACAAGGCAAAGAAATTGGTAAAATGATTAAATGGGAAAATTACTAAAATGGCTGACCTGGTATACAACTGATTACTTTTGATCCCTAGTGTGCTACTTTGAGGTTGTGCTGCTAGGTGGTTAATATAGGAAGGCTTTATATATAGGAAGGAACACTCTTTGGGTGTTAAATGTGGAACACTATACCATTTCCAAGAATTGAAAGGGAGTATAATTCTAAATGGGTAAAAAGCTAATGGCTGTGGAATACTGCTCTGAGCTAAAATGAAGTTCTGGAAATTATCCTTTCAGTGTAATATATATAGAGAGTAAAAAGTCAGCAATATGCTACAGAAGTTCAGAGAAGAACTTGGAAGAGATGATTCCTCTTAGAGCAAAATTACCATGGAACTACTGGAATTCAATTATTTAGCCAGACTTTTTATTATTGCAGCAAAAATATGTTACAGCTTAGAAGTACTTTTAAAGGCTCAAAAAGTCATGCTTGTTTTATTTATATTACTTGAGTGAAAGACCAGCTCTGATGTACTGTCAGTTGTTTCAATTTCAGCCTTTGGTCAGGTTTAGCTGTAGAGGTACGTATTTTGGGTAGAAAACAGAGAATTCTTTCTGCATGGTTTTATTTATGTATGGAGATCGTCTGTAATTATTTATCCCTGTCCAGACTCTACAAGAAATCTTTGCACTTAGGATCAGTGACAGGATAGGGCAAAAGACTGTAATGTTGAGTGTTGAACCTTAGAGGGTATCCAGTCAAAAGCTTTAAATTGGACTTTTAACTCTCCTCATCCCTTACAAAGTTTCTTGGGGATCATTTCCACCAGAACATTTCCTGGGAGGAAAGTAATCCAAGTCAGTAACTCAAATCTGCAGGAACTTTCAGAGCTATTTTGCAGAGGCATCTTGACTCTCCAATTTTCCTGAGATCTGGTCTTTCTGTAGACCATTTTTCCTTTCACTAGCTGTGATTTAGTTATGATTGCACCTAAATATATGTATTTCATGCTCAGTGTAGCTTCTTTATTCCACAAGTCACTTTGTCTTGTCCTTTCTAACTCAAGTCTAACACCATGTGGATTTGGTAAAGGCTCACAGAGGCTTTTGTGTATTTTGTGTGTTACTGTTTGTTTTTCCTTTTGGTGTGCTTTAGTGAAAGGGAAACTTCAGAAAATGCTCTAATTTCTTTGGTTTAAACATAAAAGAACTGGGTATGTCCCTTAACATATATCATCTTGTTTTACAAAAGGGTCAGGTAATTGCCTTCTATTCACTGTGTACATGTGAAAGTTTAGAAAGCATTGTGTATTCATGCTTAAAATAAAGATTTGTGTGGTGGCTTATTGGGGCATTTGAAAGTTGAAGATTGCTGGAGAAACTGAAGAGGCTTAAATGGTACTACTGCTTGATGATTACCACTATGATTTACATTCCTAGTGTCTATAAATAACTTCAGAAATAGCAATCAGAGTATCTGTACATTAAAAAAGGAAGTGGATGTAAAGTGATAAGGAAACATAATAGATCAAAAAGGAAAAAGCAGAAATAAAGTTGATGTCCTGCTTTCAGATTCCAATGGTCATAGAAGGGGAAAGGAAGGCAGGACTACATTAATTCCCTCCTTAGTGACTATCTATAATATTAACTTTTATTAATGAAAGCCTTGATGGAACTTTCAGAACATCTGGGCTGCTTCATACTTCTTGTGCTCCTGACTTGGGTAGATTTTACACAATATAAGAGCCGGGTGATCCAGCTCTTATGGCAAAACTAAGGGAGTTGAAACACCTGGGTGGCTTTAATAGCAAGTTGCCACATCACTGTGAGCTCTTGAGGTGCAAACCTATTTATTCTTGTTTGACCATGTGTGCAGAGAACTGTAACAGTTAACACACCTTGCAGGGATGTGATTAGGCTAAGTTAGATGATGCCTGTAAGGAGCTTTATGATCATCTTCATCTTTGGCAGGAAGATCTTCTGTAAGTGTGAAATGATGTGGGTATTCAGTTTACTTTATGACAGGAGACATAGTTTTTCTAAAGCAATCTGCATTTCTTTCCCAAGCTGGCTGTAATGAAGGCAGAATTAATGGTTTGCACACATTTTGTATTTCATGAGAAGCATTCTGTTCAAAATGATAATGTTTATGATTGGTTATTCATTTCTGTCAGTTGATTTTTTTTCTTTAATTAGATTTTCTTGAAATATCATCAGCTTTGTAAACAGTTATAGTTGTTTCCTACAGCACTTCTGAGGCAGACTGCAGAAGTCACTGTAAGTAGTTTTTGTGATATGTTTCACAGTTGTTGAAACCACATTTTTGAATTCCGATACCATGGTTTAGTTGGGATTGTTACTTTTAGACAAAATCTCATTATTACCATGATGACAAATCCCATGCTTCTTATTCATTGCAAAAATGAATGGTATTTTTAGACATCTGCAGTATCAAGTGCTTTCACCCCCAATAATATTGCCAAATCCCATCATATGCTGCTAAAAGTTATATTTACACCAAAAGAATTATGTGATTCCTACCATAATTGAGTCAGCTTTACTTACATGGAAAAATACATAACTTAATTGCCTGGGTTTAGATGTAAAACAGATTCCTGCCTCCTGTTTGAGCACGTCATTAACAGACTTTTTTTTTTACACCAAAAACTACTTGGGTGTATGTCGCCCTGAAACCTAAAGCCTTCTGATAAAGTTTTCATAGTTTTAGTTACTTTCCCATGGAAGTTCTATAAACATAAGTTGTTTATCACATTCCTTCTAAGAAACATCTTTTGATGGACATTTCTCATGATCAGTGTGCTTGGGAAGGTGGTAACTTAATTATCTAATCCCTGGTCATTGTCGAGAATCTGTAAATACTGGAGTCAGAGAATAAAGAGAGTTTTTTTGTTCTGACACAGAGTGTTTGTGTGAATCATTTTGTGTCCTTTAGTGACAGGTGTAGTATTTCAGTTTTACCCATTTGGCCCAAGGTATCTTTCAGCATAAATGTGAGCCTGAACTTATGGCTACATTTGATCACTAAAATCCCTCTGTTACTTTGCAAAGGGAATAGTCCTCTCCCTCTTGGTAGACTGCAATTTCCACATATTTACAATTGGTTAAACTTTCTCTTTCTGCTTGAGTTGACTGAGTGTCATGGTGAAATAATTTGGAAAAAGAGCATTGTGATTCATCCTACAACCACATTGTGTCAAACCGAAAAAACAACTGAAGTATTTTACTCAAATTAATGAACCCCCTTAAATTTTTATTTCTTGTTTTCTGTGCATGATGTATGTGAGGAATGAAAGTAAATGCATTCCTTGCATATTCCATAAGTTGAATTATTCATGGTGAAAAATGCATCTTAACATATAGGAAACGGCTATGATCAATTTTTAAATCATAGAAGAAAACTAAAGAAACATAATAACCTTGAGAATTTTGGTTTGTTTTTTCCCTGAAATAAAGTGGGGTCACTGCTTGCCCAAGTTCTGCAAATTGGACTTTTTTTCTAATTGAAATATACTTAATGTTGTGTATGCATTCATTGTAAAATTCTAGCTGAATTATTTCACTGGAGAGTGGGTAAGCAATTTAAAAAAATGTATTTTCTATTAAGAAATTTAAAAAAATGTATTTTCTATTAAGCAATTTAAAAAAATATATTTTCTATTGCAGATATGTGATACATAGTTCTTTAAAAGTTTTTTTTAATTTTAAATTATGTTTTTGGAAAGCACTGCCAATGGGACCTATGCTTGTGCATAAACTCTTACTTGTATTAGCAAACTGTGCTGGTGTCAATACCAAGTAAAAGGGATGTCTTGCAAATTTGAGTTGGAATTTCTCCAAGCATAAGATTGTGCTGGTCTTCCCCTCTGGAAGACTGTTTATATGACATTTTCACAGTGTGAGGGTAGATTTTAAAAAGCAGCCCTATCTGAGGTAAGAGTGGGGCCAGGACAATTAGGGGTGCTGCAGAAGTTTCCACAGCCACATGCACCACTATCTGTATATTTAGAAATTCTGTTTAATTTCTAAGTCAAATATATATTATATCATACCTACCAGGTTATAATGAATAGTGGGTATAACATTCTCCTTTTTTCACACATATGCAGTAGTGCATAAAATTGGGATAATAGGATTGCTAAAATCAGCCTTGTAAAAACAGTTGCATCTTTAATTTTGGAGTTTTCACCAAAGCTCCTGTAATTTATTGATGAATCCTAGGAGGGTATTCAGAGTGAAAGGACAAGAAAAGCCCCTTTCTGTAGCTCAGCTCATGAAGAATCTGTGCCAAAGTGTGGAAACTATGAAAAAAACCCAACTATTTCCATACAGCAGCAGGTCAAGATTTACTGAGCTTAACAAAGAAAAAGGAAAGAAGTCTTTGAAAAAAATACACAAATTCTTTTTACCATTTTAGAAATCCAGAAATGGAGATTATTTACAATTTTCTTTTTCACAGTAACAATCTTGAAAAAAGGCAATAAGCTTACTACTCCAGAAAAGAGGAACAGTCTGTTTTTTTTTTAATTTCCTGCCCTTAGAAATATCTTTGATCCATGATTGCTTAAAATTCACAGCTATTCCAGAACTTTCTGTTGAATGTCAGAATACCTTTTTTTAGTATAATGTGTGTTTAGCAAAACTGCTTTGAAAGAAAACCACAATACTAATACTAATACTAATACTAATACTAATACTAATACTAATACTAATACTAATACTAATTGTCAGATAGAATAGATGTCATCTTTGCTTTTATAAGGACATAAACTAAGGAGCTCTAACATCCCTTCATTTACAGCATGATCTCAGTGTCAGGGACAGTTGCAAGGACTGTATGTTGAGGGAGACCATTCAGTTTCTTCTCCACAGAATTGAAAAATGTATTTAATTCTTCTAATGGTTGCTGTCTTGTATCATTTGATAAACTGCAAATGCATGTAAGCGAAGCATAATTTATGAAGTAATTTATTTCAGTGGTATTATTAAAATCCAGGGTAACTCTTGTGCCTGCCTGTGAATATTGCTCTGATATATTCAATATGTCCAAAAGTGGATCTTTAAATATAGGTAGTTAATCTATTTGGCCATGCTTCCATTGTAGTTATGAAAAATGAAAGAACTTTGTGGTTTCTCTTTAGTCTTATTAAAATAAACAACATAAATAGGAGTTATCTAAGTTTCCCTTTCTATTTGTATTTTTTTTTCTGCCATTTCATGCCAGATTAAATTACTGTGTATGAATAAATATTTTCACATGCAGGTTTTCAAAAGACAGGTTTAATGACAAGATTTCTTTGTGACCAGCCCAAATGTGGGACATGAGGAACCTCTGTCACCAAGCGGCAAGAACTATCTGGCTTGCTTTGACTTGGTTCCTTAATTTCATTATACTTAAAAAAAGAATAATCCTAATTCCTAAATTTGTCTTTTTGGAAAGATACTTTCAAAAGGGCATCAGAGTTCTGACTGAACTTCTTCGTCTTTATTGGCTAATTCATTGCCATTACAGTACTTGGCAGATGCTGCTGTTCCCGTTCCTCACAGCACTGTCTTTAAATTGAGGACTCCTGTTTTCAAACTACACAGGAAACACTGGGTCTTACCTTAAAATAGGTACAATCTATAATCAGTGTGAGCCAAGGAAAGAATTCCAGAATATCCCTGGTCCAGTACCACAATATATCTTGCAGTGGGAGTGAATGAGTTTATGAATTTGGATAAAGTATGCAGATGACACGTAATAAAACTTGGTTTTCATTCTGAGACAACATCATTTTACTGGAATGAATACAGGCTTACATAACAACTAAAATGAAATATTCTTTCTGAACATGCCATAGTATGTCTGTATTTTTAATGAGTGTGATGTTCAAACATCTACTGAACTCACAACAGTATCTTTGTATGAAAAGGTAAATTGTAGGCTCCCACAGACTTTACTGATAAGGCCTGAAGAAATTGAGAATACTGGACTTTGTTGGAAAGCAGATGAAATGAGGAGTAAAGGAAAAACAACAAATAATCCAGACATTCTCTGTTATAGTGAAGGAGTTAAGGAAATATCCTGCTGTACAATATTGACCAAAGCAGCTAGCCAGACACAGGTTCTCTTTTAGGCAAAGAAAGAGCATAAAAATAGTTGAACCTGACACCAGTTATTTGCTTTTACTTTACTTGCTCCCTGAATATGAGCAGAATGAGAAGAAAGAGAGCTTGCTTGGCTATGGCAGTAAATTCCTGTCAATTGGAATACCACCAAAAGGTCCCAAAAGGATGTGCTTTACTTTGGACAACCCTTGCACTTGTTCTCACTGAATCTGAAATTTTTGTGTTGTCTTCTGATTATGCCCTTCCTCCCAACACAACAGGACTTTGGGGAAAAAACTGGGGAGTCAAATTCTTCCTCCTAGATGCTTTTTGTTCTGGGATACTGCGTCAGGGATGAAAGTGGCAGCGGCATTTTGTGCTAGGTGGCTAAGGGACTGGTGATTCCACCAGCCTGTTGAGGGATTTGCTGGTTTCAGCAGGTTGACCACAATATCTCCCTGCACTGTTCATTGTCAAGTCTTACATTTTTCAAGTTTTTTGCATTGGTAGTATTTTGTTACAATACTCTGAGAGAAGTGGGTATGTTTTAAAGTAGGTGAAATAGCAAAATCTAGGGATGGTATCTGGCTGATACCAGTTCTTGGGCATTTCTCTGGGTTGTTTTTCAGTAAGGATTGTTATCTAAATATTCATAAGGTTGGCAAAATTCAAAAATAGGTGAACTTCTACAAAGCATTCTAAAGTTTTCCAAATACTGTTGTTGGCCAGGGAGGTGACTAAAGGTACCGATGCTTTTAGTTCCTGGAGCCTTACCAGAAAATAGTCCTAGACAAGTGCAACAATCAGCAATTGCTTACATGGGAGAGAAGAAGTTAATATTTAGTAACTAGGAGCATAGGTGATGTTTAATTGTATGAGATCATTTCAGTTTGAGTAGTTCTGGCACCATCTATAATTTTCTTAAAGCTTTATGTGCAATTTATTCTGCCATAAGAATTATAATACAGCAAGGCACAAGTTTGCTCTGCAATATTGCTGCCTGAGCTGTAGTGAATCTAAACTGAGTTCATGCTCTCAAGATGCTGTTCAATACCAAACTACAAGGCCACAGTATCTGTTTATATTAAAGTAGCACCTGGAGGTTGTGGTTTTGTTACACAGAGAGATGTCCAGGTAATTAAATGTATATTTATTGTGTAATATGTAAACCATGTGGCTGTGTTCAGAAATCTGCTACTGCTATTTTGCCATTCTGACAGGAAAACACTGTCATAATCTAAGTTTGGAGAACATTCAGTATTGGGACTTCTCCAGGGCATTTGCTAAGATAGGGATGAATGTTTCTCTGGATCAGGTGTAAGGGTAGGTATAGCAAACAGTGCTGCTCATGGCTCAAACTTGCAGAGAAAGCAGCTCCCTTCTGGAGTAGTGTCTGCTTTTTTCTTTCTTTTCTCCCAAATTTTAAAATAATGTGAGTGAAGTATTTCATAGTAGGCTTTCCAGACTTTCTCAGTAATACTACAAGGTATTTACACTAGAGAAACAAATGTTATTACTCCATGGCTTTTGGGTTTTCTTTCTAGGGCAAGAGAAGGCAAAAGAGAACACAAAATATTTTATGAGCATGAGAGGAGTGCACTCAGATTCTTTTGTTATTTTTCATTAACTCTGGTTTCTGAGTGTTCAGTGGAGGACTGTTCCTCAATAGACTCACTCTAAGACCATTCAGCATTCAGGGCTTTCTTCTTTTTTTTGAACACAAATAGGAACATAGTAACCAGTGGAGCAAAAAACACAGATTTGCTGGCTGAGCTGGTTTAAAATGAAAAAAACTAATCTGAATCTAGGGTACAGCCCACATACTCTGCTAGTCTAATGTGGCTCTTACTACAGCACATTTCAGTTCCCTTTTTAATTAAAACAAAATGTCTAGTCTTGTAGAGATCTCAAGAAGAGTCTCTTATATCACAGGCTTGCTCTCTGGGTTTGCTTCTCTTCGTCTCATGCATGCTCCTTTCAGACCTGGCTGATGGTTCTCACTTGTGTGTTGTGTTCTGTGCCCCATAAACTTCTCTCTGTTGAGGACAGAAGCCACCATGCCCCCCATTTTGGCAAGAAATCCAAGGTGACTGTGTGTGCAGACTGGTTCTGCAAGACTGGTACCTTCCTCTGCTGCCTAACCAAAGCTTTTCAATAGAACTCACACATTGTCATACTTGAACTGAGGGATTAAACAGATTCCATCCCTTCTCCAAATATATATCTATTTCCTTCCTTTTTCTGTTTTAAATGACAGATGAATTATTCAAAGATCTATAGCTAACTATGGTTTGATTTATTAGAAAAGTAATGAAAAAAATAAAAATGCCTAGTGTTAAATCTCAGAAGAAGAAAGAGAAAAAAATTCATATATGTTTTCATTCTTTATGTAGTGTGCTTCTGTATATTTTCCCTATGGGTGGTATTACAAAACTTTATTATCAATTCCACTGTGCCAGGTAGGGCTTAACACCATCATAACACTTCATCCATGATGACTCCTGTTGAATCTTTTTAATTATCCACATACCATTCTCCTTTTCTATTTCTTCCACTCCCAAGCTGCAGTGCCAAGCAGTCATTTATTGTAGCCAGTAAAGACCAAATGAGAAATATGGATTGGATGATCTTTTGTGATTATATTCTTTTGTTTTTCAGTGAGGGTCAGATTTCATAAGGAAAGGAGCTCAGATTACATTAGAGGGGCATTTTGCAGAACTAATCAAAATTTTAAGGCATTAAGTAGTTTTGGCTTTAGAACAATTATTGCAATTACGTTAGTTTTTTAGTATAATTTATTATGATTTTTCAAATTTACAAGAGAGAGTTATGACTGTTTGAACAAGCACACTGCAGGCAAAACACAGAATAGCTTGGATTGGAAGGGACCTTTCCTCTTTGTCCTGTCACCCCATATGGGTAAAAAGTCCCTCTTCAGCTTTCTTGTAGCCACCTTTAGGTAGTGGAAGGTGCTGTAAGGTCTCCCTGGAGTCTTCTCCTGTGCAGGCTGGATAACCTCAGCTCTCTCTCACCGTCTTCCTAGGAGAGGTGCTCCAGCCCTCCGATCATCTTCTTGGCCTCCTCTGGACTTGCAGCAGCACGTCCACATCTTAGTTTTAAGTTGGGGACCCCAGAGCTAGATCCTAATATTATCAGGAAACAAATTTTCTTGCTTAAAATATATCAGTTGCCAAGAACAGGTACATCACACACTGTTTCTTCATAATATACAGCACTTCAGAGAGGATCTTCACCTGCCCGCTGCTCCTGCTGCCTGCCAGATTATCTTTGTCTATTCTCACAGATTTTGAGCAAAATATTCTTTAAGAATCTGTGCTCATTTTGCTTGTCTCTCTGTATAGGAGGATTTATGGTAGGTCTTTTGAGTATTGATACTGGATTTTGAAGATAAGCTGCCCTTTTTTTGGCAAAGAAATACGAGGTAGAAGGATTGCCTAGAAGGATGAGAAGAATTGGAGCAGCAAGGATCTCTTCAGCTTCCTTCCCTCCTGTGTCTCCCAACTCAGCCTGCCCACATTAACAATCCCCATTGTTCCACAGCAGTTAGTCAGGCTGCAGCAAAGATTAAATATCCTTTCCTGTAGCTGAATTAACTTTCTAGATGTAGGTGGTATAAAATAGGTACAACAATGTACCTACTGCCTCTCTGGCTTTAATTATTTCAGAAATGCTATTCTGAATTCATAACTGTGGGTATTTCCTGGCTTAAAAGTTTAGGATCAGACTAGCAGCAAGGCTCTGTAGAGCCTGACTTTCTAGTTGAAGAGGGCTGTTTTAATTCTGATTTTGAAACACCACTCTAGGATATCTCCCTTCTGTAGCTCTGGCTTTCTTCAGCAGGTATTTCATGGTCCAATCCGGAAAGACAGTATGTGCATTAATACTGCTCCAGATCAGAGAGCAAAGGAAAGGGATTTTTTTCTCCTCCTTTTCCATTAGAAGTAAACACATTTTAAACCCAAAGCCATTTGTGTACAGCAACAATCCTGCCCCGTTATTGCTTCAAATCCTTCCCTGTTCCCCATGCTTCCTGTCACCAAAAATAAGCATATAATGTCTTCCAGCATCAAAACTGGGTGGCTGTTAGTTTGACCTATCTTAGTTCCAGGATTTCTTTACCTTTTTGTTGGCATCTCAAAATCACAGAATCACAGAATGAGCTGAGTTGGAAGGGACTTAGAAAGATCATGAAGTCCAACTCCTGTCCCTGCACAGGACCAGCCCCAAGATCACTCACACCGTGGGCCTGGGAGCGTTGTCCAAACACTTCTTGGTGCTGTGACCACTGCCTTGGGGAGCCAGTTCAGTCACCCTCTGGGTGAAGAATCTTTTCCTAGTATCCAACCTAAGCCTTCCCCAACACAACTTCGGGCCATACCCTCGGTTGCTGTCACTGTCACTGCAGAGGTCAGCTGGGCAGCAGCACGGTGCTCTGTGGGGAAGTGCACCAGGAGCACAGGCTGTTAATTTGAGCAATCCCAGAAACCTGGGGATGCAGTGATTCATGAGGAAGGGACCTCCAGCTGGCCTGCAACTTAAGCAAGCTGACAAAGTCTGTTGATTCAAATACTGGTTTGATTGACAGCATCTCTGCTGAAATCCACTTCAGGACTAGTTCTGTTGCCTTCCTGATGTATTTGTACTGAAGGATGTCTGGTCTTGGCTGCCTCAGACTTCTTTATGTCACAATGTGCTCGACTGTAAATCCAAATGGTCTCCCTATTTTTGTTGCTATTTTGTAAACCATTTGCATAAACATGCTGGATCTTTAAATTTTGGGCAAGACTATGAAGCTTGCAAACTCTCATAAAGGCATATTGAATCTCTAGATTTCACTGCCTCTTAATTTTCTCTGTGGCATATTAGAATCTGATTTTCGTGTCGGTCGCTTAAAAAATACAAATCAACAAAAAGCAATTCTTCTGGGAGCATTTTGAAGGCTTTATGTGGACACATTTTTAGGATGGAAAAAGCACAGCAGTAAGGGTTCATTATTTTACTTAGGTGTCCTGACTAATGCTGTCAAAAATTCAATGTTGAGAAACAAGACATGCCGAGTGGAAATGCTAGGATATGAGAAAACCAGAAAGAATTTATGGATACTAGTCATCAATAAACCTGACAGACAATATCAGTGCTTCCTTTAGCTGATTACAAACTAGAAATACAGCTATGCTTTCCGGACTGTACATTATATTATAGAACTTAATATTGCTGTGAGGAAGAGTTTTTCTGTATTATCTCTGCACAGGATTTTGCAGACAGTTCTGCAATGTCCCTTGCAGTTCTCTGGGCTGGCCCAGCTGCCTGGCTGGAGCACAGGCAGGGCTCAGCTCTCACCCTTCCCCTCAGCAGAGGATCTGAGCTCACACCAGGGTAACACACCTGGGGCGTTCCTGGTCTGGTTACGGCACAGAGAGAGCAGCCTCACATCTGCTCAGGGAGGGCAGAAAACTGTAAAGCTGGGAATATTTGGGATGCTTCAGTTGCCTTCAGTACAGGAAATTGTTATGTTTCTGTGTCACCCACCTATCAGCTGATGAGGATTTGATAGATATTTTTGGACAATCTCAAAGAAAAAAGGCAACAAGTTGTCTAGTAATTGTTTAGAAAGAAAAATTAGTTTAGAAGGGAAAATTTGGATATAAAGAAAACGGAGGCTAGCTTAGCACATGCAAATATTTATTAAAATCAGATGGCATTTTTTAAAAGAATACAATTTTTTTTATAGGCTTAATAAATAGTTCATCTTCTAGGTCAGCTTTTTTGTTCATTTTCATAAAGCTAAGAAATGTTTTGGCCATCATTTTTATCTATGTGTTTTTCAGTTTCAAGAACTAATTCCATATAGGGAATTTTTCCCTATGTGTATATATACATACATTAGCTTCTTTCATGTAGAGATAACTAAATTTTACCCCAGTTTCACCAATAACAGGCAATAATTCCTTCCCCTGTAACTGGCAGGCAGTGAGTACAACCAGTGCAAGTGGGGGTTCTGTTCTAAGAAAGGCAGTACATGTAAGGTCACCCAGATAAACACACCAAACATACAGCTGTCCTTTAGCTTGTTTTTCTCTACCTGTTGCTGCTCTCTTCAGCCATTCCAGACACCTTGGATTGGCTGTGCATCATTATCAGGCATCTATTTACCTCAGCTGGGAGTTTATTAAACCCAGAGGATTCTATTAATGAATGTGTCTCTGATTCTAATTTTAAGTCTCCTTTATTAAAGCTTACTCTCACTTGGCATTTCTTTTCATTATGTGAGAGAAAAATGCACAAACTTTTTTTTTTCCTTTTAACTTTTCTTTTGCAAAAGCTAAAATATTGAATTCTAGCTAGCTGGACTTTGATGTCTTTCTTCCTACTTCTGCCTTTAGTGTTCATAGAGATATGGTCTCTCTAAAGAGAGAGTTACCTTCATATGAAGACCTCTGTACCTCTGCCCATCTTTATTTTTCCTTAGTGGAAAATGAGGCTGCCTCAGAAATGGGTTTTGAATGTATTTTTAAATTCCCTCTTCCTCCAAATGTGGCGTTGCTTCACTCTGTATAATTTAATAGTTTTTAATAAATATTTTTTCCTATTGTTTTGTAGTAATCTGCTTAAAAGGACACAAACCTGTTAATTTGCAGTGACAGATGATGTGGTCTGCCTGGACATCTCCCAGCTAGATAATTTCCAATTCTCTTAATAGGTGTGTTTGGAAGACGGTGATTTATATTGAATCATGAACTATCTTGAGTTGTAAGGGACCCACTTATATAATCTAAATTATTAACTAAATATAAGGGACCGGGATACAAGTATATAGAAACCACATTATTTACAAAAATTCTTCTAACTACATCAGTAGTATAGGTTTGTTTTTTATGCATGTTTTAAGGGATTTACCTGGACAATATGAGGTGGGGGAGAAAGGACATCTGGGATGAGCAGCTGCCTGGCTTCTTGTGAAAATTAGGTGCTTTTAAGGTGGCCAAAGTCCAGTAATTAAGTGCAAATTGATTTGGATCTGATCACAGTCTGGCTCTGTCCCTTTCCCTTTCCCTAGCTTTTATTTCCTTTAGGTATATAATATTGGCCATAATCTCTTGTTTAACTTTCTTGCTTGTATTACAGTGCAAATTAGCCCATTTGTGCCTAGCTAGTTTTTTCTTAAAGTTTATTCTCAGTTGTGTTGTTTCTCTGAGTTTGAAGCAGATTCATAGCTCTGTTAGTTAATTTGTGATGCAAATTGACTTCTATTGAGGAATGTAAGCTGCTAGTTCCCATCCTCCTGAAAACTCCCTTGACTTTCCCCTTCTCCAACTGTTGTGTACTTTGAAATGATTTACCTGTCATGCCTCAAACTGTTGACATTGTGAAGTAGTTGTTACTTTGCACTGCAAAAATTACTGAATACATGTGCAAAAAAATGGAGAGCCCTTTAGGATGGAAATCTCTATACTACAGTGATTATGCCAACTGACGAAACTCTCAACTGCATGTGGTTCTTTTTTCTTCAAAACAAGAAAAAAATAAAACCATTAAAACTTTCAGATGTGTTATAAACCTCTGATGTTGTTTTTTTGAAAGAAAAATGGTAGACATCTACCTCAATAAGGTTTTAAACAGTCTTTCAACTTCGGCACTTTGTTCGATTATGCCCTCAGGAATCTATTCTTATTATAATTATGACCCAGAGGAAATATTCTTGAACAGTAAGGTTTTTCCATGCTAATAGCACAGTAGATGTAATACTGAATTCATGATTGTTTAAAAAGCTTTCTGCCAGTATAAGGTAGAATGAACCAGCATCTTTGAAACAAGATACTAACTTTGGGTTGAATCAAGAACTGTAATAAAGGCAAAATAAATTCTTGGGAAACATGTTGCAAATTAGTAGTTTGAAGATGAAAAGAGTGAAATTATTAATAAGAGAGTTTCTTTCATTACACAACAATAGGTGCCATTTGTGCTGTTGGGAGATTTGTGGTTAAAATCAAAGGATCTGTGTTCACTCACTGCTGTTCTCTTGTCACCTTTACTTCAATGGCAGTGAAGAGATGTCATGGGCTCAGTTTCATAACCAGAGAATGCAGTGTTTAGTTAATGCTCAGGGTACTTTGATCGATATTATCAACACTACAGTCATAATAACTATTCTGTATTCTAGAATTCATATTGGACAAAGACTGCAGAGCAGTGACACTTCCAAATTTGTGTGTGTGTTTTTTTCTCTATTTTTAATATGGAGAAAAGCACATTAATTTCCTCTTCAGTTTTTCTACATGAGGAAAATAAATGGTAGAATAACCTGTTTACAGACATGAAATTTCCATGAGTTCATTTATCAGGTCAAAGTTAGATGTCTCAGAGACATTCTATTATTTTCATAGAGACTGCAGGCCTAAGTGTTTATCTTCAAACATAATCCAATATGAGCAATCCAATATGGAGTCATTATAGTGACCTCTTCTGGTGTTAAAATCAAGTTTAACATCTCCAAAATCTGGTAATGGAACTGTCTTTCATATCTGGTCTCCACCATAGGGAAAAAGCCCAATGTTTTGGATTTCAGCTGCCCCTGATTTACCTTGTTTGGGATTTCTGTTTTTCAGCTCCGAATCATGTTCAAACCTAGAAGTACATGGAAATATTGATGTGCGGACAAAAACTCTCGAACTAATTAAAGCTAGAAAGTGTATGTTAGGACGCTGGGCACATCCGGGAGAAATCTCTCATGGCATGTGCAAAATCTGTGGGGCTCTTGCCCTTTTTTATCCACAAAAATCTTACATGTTCATAGAACTATTCACTATACACATGCATTCTTTAACTCCGCTTACCGCTTACCCTTGCTTCATATTAAAATGAGCTGAAAGTTCTGAGCTTGGGTAGTCTTTTCTTCTAAATGAGTTGGTGGGTTTTGAAATGGGTCAATGGTCTCTTGATGAAGTCAGGGATGTTTTTCTCATGTTAAACTTTTTACCTTTGTCTTGCTGGCGTGCTTTCTGGTCTCTTGGCCATGGTCCAGACATTCCTGTTCTGGTTCTGGCTGGTTTCTGGGCCCAGGTGCAGCTATGGTTTTTTCATTTTCACAGTGGCTCATCTTTCTTGTCTCTTTCTACAAACACAACTAAGTCAAACAAGCAATATATTGTCTTAGCTATAAGTAGGTCTATCAGGTAATAATTATTTACATAATTTTTACTTCTTTTGATAAATTCTTAATCACAATATATTGCTTTTGTCTTGCTAGCTACATTCTTAGCTTTTAAGTTTTTTTAACCTTTTTATTTAATACCCCTTAATATCCAAATAATTTATTTTTCTGATATTTTTTGCCTTACTAAATAGAAAACTTTTTTTCAAAGTTTTTTTTTTTTTTGTCCTAGTGTGAGACTGGAAACACTTGGAGCTTTCCTTTAGTAGAAATGTGTTTACATTTTTGTTTTTAATTCTGAATTCTTGAATCTATTCAGTTCACTTTTTTCTTTTTCATTGTAATAGAAAAATCAGAAACCCAGTAGTGACAGTACCTAATAGCTGTACATAAATAGTGGAAACAAAATATGGGCTTGCTGGCTTCTTTTCTCAGACTTGATCTGTGTGTCTTAATTTCATGTTGCAGAACACATATTTAATATGAAAATGCAGGAAGTGAAAAGCTGGTGCATTACCTTGGTGGTTTTTGGTATCCTCTTTGAAAATTTTGATTGTTTTATGTATTTTGAGCTACATTTTTTTTTTCTGTGTGTTATATCTGCCCTGAATATCTTGCTTTGTAATACTTGTAAAAGTCAGGTGGTAATACACCATTTATATGTGAGTGTTCAGAATGTCAGAAACAACTTATTTCACTACAGAAATACAACAGAAATTGATGTCCCTGATAAGACTTAATTCTGTCAGGGTTTCGGCCTGACATTTCTCTGTATCCCTCCCAGGTTTTCTTTCCTTGCTTGCCCCCTCTGTGGGCTTCCCTTTAGTGTTTGAGTTTGTCCAGGAGCTCATCCATACAGGCCTGGTGGTGTTTTTACCTGGCTTCCTCTTTTTGGGTGCATCACTCTGAGCCTGAAGGAAGTGATCCTTGGATCCTGACCAGCTTTCCTGAGCCCCTCTTCCCTCCAGGACCTTATCCCATGGCTCTGTACAAAGCAGATCCCTGAAGAGGCCAAACTCTGCTCTCCTCAAATCTGGGGTAGTGACTTTCCTGTGCACCCTTTTCACTGCCCTAACACCAACATTCCAGCATGTCATGGTCGGCCAAGGCTGTCCTGGAGCTTCACATTGCCCACCACCCCCTCCTTGTTGGTGAGAACAAGGTCTCCATAAACTGACTTGGGGAATAAGTAGAGAGAAGTGTGGGGGAAGATACAGAAGTGACTGAAAAGGGGAGAACAGAGCTGGAGAAAATTAAATTTAGAAAAGAGAGGATCAGTGGCAAATAATTGTATTTTTAACCAAAATATAATTTAATCTCAAATACAAATTACAAATAATTGTTTGTAACCATAATTACAGTTAATTGAAGCAGTATCTAAAATACATTAATCTGGAAAAGAAAAAAAAAAGATACCAAACATAGCAGTAATAATTACTGAAATAGACCTTTGATAGACAGGTCTAAAATCAAAGTTTGTCTTATTTATGTAGGTTGCAATAGAATGTTTGTCCCATGTCTGTTATTAGAGATTAGAAGACATTATTGACTGTTCTTTCACAAAAAACCTGATAGCAGCAATCTCCTGCAAGGGGAAGTTGGACTCCTTTAAACGAGATGATTAACCTTGTCATATTTCTGCTGGTGTAGTGGGTAACACTGTCAGACGTTTAGATGCTTCTTCTGTATTTAACATCTTTTAATGAATTGAGGGGAGAATTGAGGAGATAAACATAGAATAGAAAAGAAAAAAGACTACTAATATTCTTATTTTAGTCTTAGTTTTTGGAATGTCTTGAGCAGTATACTGAGCTGGGTAAACATTACATTTAAGACTATATTTGTAAAAATTATTTTTCCTTTCATATAGAAACCTTTGGAAAAGTCTTTAGATTTATAAAGTTAAATGCAATTTTATTTTGTGCTATAGTTCCAAACTGTCCTTTTCCTATAAATGGAATGTCACATTGACAACATTGATTGCGTTAAAACAATTTAAGACTCCTACTGTACTTTAGGAGGTGTAGAGAGATTGGTTTGCAGTTCACTTGTATTAGTGGTAATTTAAGAATGACCAAATGAGGCCAATAAAATGCTTTCAAAAAAAGAAAGCTGTAAATAAGATAATTGTTGTGTAAGACACCAGTTTCACAGAGATTTCACTATGATACTTTGGTAATGTAATCTATGACATGGATGTCCAGACTATTGTAGCAATAATTTAAGAACCAGTTCCTGAAATATTCCTGTTAACAAATACAGAAATTCACGAGAAGCACTTAGCAAAGATATCAGTGGTAAAGAGCGAGCTGGAACCTCAGTTTTTGTACAGTCATGGAAGAGTAGTCAAGTCAAGGGATATTGATCAGACTTTGCCAATTAAGAATCTTGCCTGGAATATTTTCCCTGTAGAATTACAGCTTCTATTCACTCTGAGAACATTGTAATAACAGTTCACCTAACCATATCTAATCTAGCTTTAAATTAGTTTAGGCATTGCTAGTTTTATTTCCACAACACCATGAAATTCATACAAAGACTGCAAAACCCACTTATGCTCCTGCTAAAAATCTAGCAAGTACAGTTATGTGGATGCAGTAAATACAATGCAATTATTGTAAACAGGACTACTATGTTAACTGCTCACGTTCATGAAATTTTATGTTCCTTTTGGCATTATGCTAATAAATGGAGGTTAAGTAGGAGAATATCAATATTCTGCTAAATTATTTCATTGTCTACAGCACATTATGTTCCCTCTGAAAAACCTGGAGCTGTGGGATTTGTCTGTCTTACACCTCTTGTGGTGAACTCAAGACTGTGGGGGGTTTGGAGACTAGAATTCTGATCTGGCTTTATTTTAGGCCTCTTGTATTCACATTTTACCTCAGTCATGCTCACAGTCAGTAAGCATAGAAAGCAGCAGCATACCAAATTCAAAGTGAGGGCTGGGGTTTTTTTATCCAGTTGATTTTATATTGCTCATAAGATTCTGACTACCCAAACTCAGGTTTATTTTGTGGGTTTTGTAGTTGTCAGATTTCTCTGAACACCACAGGACTTATCTAGGCAGCTTATGAAAAATGCTAATATTGATATTTATTTGTTATGATGTTTAACACTTGAAGGAAGGGATCCTTTAACCTGAGTCTAACCTAAAAAATCAGAGTGACTGTTGGAATGTTTAATTTCTTTGCTGAGCTGGGACTGAAACTTTGCCCATTGTTAACATCCTCACTTCTTGCTGATTCCAGTGAGAACCTCATGCTTGTCTCCTAGGGCAGATGGTTAGTATTGTCTAAATTCCAGTCCACAGAAAAAATCTGGAGGGAATGTGATGACCGTGTCAATCTACAATGTAATTAGCTTGCAAGGTCTCCTCACCATGTATTAGCATTTCTTGATATCTTGATATCAAAGGATAATACTGTTGGTTTATGAATGTGGGAGAATTTACATAACTTGTTTATTGTACCATAGATGAAATTATAATGTCAGTGCTACTGCTATTGTTCATAATTGAGACATTTTCAAAACTAACATCTCCAATTTCTAAGAAAAAAAGGGAGAAAATGAACAGAAGTAGTATAATTGTGATGTGTCTGCAGTTTTCCTTTCACTATTTATTCTGCAATAGCAAACTGATATTGTCTAATACAAATCAGACATATACTTGTAGAGGTTAATACTTGGTATTTTATATTTTGGAGTTCTGCTTACTCTGGTGTAGAGAAATTTTACTGTTAAAATACAGCATTTTTACCAAGTAATTTGAAGTTCGTGATATAGTGGTGGAAGGAAGAACCTTGAAGGTGTCTTTATTAGGTATCTCATCAGAGACACAGCTAATAATATTTTGCCATGACATCTGGAGGGTGTTCTGGGAAGAACAAAGAATCCTCTCTTTCTAAAGGATGCTATTTAGTTGCTAAGCTGGACAGAGTGTCAGGTGTAGCAGCAGTAGGCGATGCTTCTGCTGACTGCCATCAAGGAAAAGCTGCATGTCCCTGCTCGCCTGCCATCTCTCCTGTGCTGTGGTATTCTGTCTATTCTGCCCTTAGTGCCTCTTCTTTTGTCTCCCTCTGTGCATCTTCCTTCCACCTACTGGCCTTCTTGCTCAGTTTTTCCTGGGCATTCCTTCCTCTTCTTCTCAACCCCCTGTGCTGCTACTCTGTGGGATTTAAACTGCGTCCATACAAAAATTCATGTTTTCTCTTTTATGTCCATCCACTAGATAGTATAATCAGGTGTATCAGGTCCCCATGAACCTCCTGTCACCTTTTCTTTTCTGGCTGTTTTTCTTTTAAAAGCTGTGTCATTTTCTGTTGCTTCTATAGTAAATTAGTATTAAGTTTGTCAGTGTGCTTTTCAAAGGAAGTGGTGTGTTCGTTTGTGGTTTTCTTTGGGATATTTTTAAATATGCATTTACTTTATTTTACTCCTCACCTGGGAAACTTGTCTTACAGTTCAATTTTCTTGATAAAGAATGGTTGATGCCCACTTCTGGGGAGTTACCCATGTCTAGTTAACTGCACTGTCTTAGGAGAATGGCTCTGGTGTTATTTCACAGATGATAACAGTAGAAATTTTACACAGTGAACATTTTGATTGTGAAAAGTCAAAATTAATATTTTTATGTGAAACTTTAAAATTATCATGGAAAGCTGACAGGGAACCTGCAGGAGGAAGGCACATAATGTGCAACTGAGATTTAATCTGCAGAGTTGATGGCTTTTGTTCCTGCTGAAGGTTCCACATTTTTTCATTCTCTGTATTTATTCTTGTGTATTAGAGCTTTTCCTGATGTATGGATAGCAGTGGCCAGATCTTTATGGAGGGGAAAGTTGATAAACCCAATTATATTACTGTTTAGGTTCAGCAAGAAGTCAGATAGGACCTGCAGATGTTGCCACTAAGTCAGCTACCACTGGCACTTCTGTTTTTCCTCTGACTTTACTTATGTCCCTCCCTTCATTATCGAATACTTTGCTATAGAGAAGAGGGTAAGCTGAACTCTGAACATGTTTTGAGTGTCAGTACCTAAAATCTTCTGTTTCTCCCAGAAAATGCATTTGATACCTCTTCTGCTTTCCAAGAAATATTTCCCTTCATAGTTCCGTGCAGAAAGAAAAGCAGGAAGATAATTATAAGAGATTTTTGATTTGTCTCTTGAAAATTAGAGATATGATGGCCTTGTAATCATATTACTCTGGCATCTGGAGACTCCAAAGCTTTTCTTCTCACTTGCTGGTGATGTTGCAGTTGGGGTTCGTAAACTAACTCATAAAGCAGCTAACCTCCTGCACAAGGCAAGAGCAGGATGACTGCCAATGATTCTCTCTTATTTTGCTACATTACTTCAGACAATAATAAAAAAAAAAGAATTTATATGCTTTCTGAGAAAATTTTTGTTCTGTTAGGTGGCAGAAGTATGAAATAGGCAGATTTTCTCAAACTTTGCCCAAAATGTGTTCTGCCATGTCTTTTGATGCAGTTTCAATACCACATATTATTGAGTGTTGATCATCCTAACAGTGACATTTTCCTGGAATGTCGCTTCCAGGTCTGTGGCCAGCACCTTTGCACAAGCAAACCTTGCTGACAGTAAAAAGGACTGAGCCTTGATAGTTGAGAAATCTTAATTAGTCAAGTAGACTGAGAGCTTTTCAACATGGTATTTAGAAAAAAATAACATCAAGATATTCAGCTGTAGTGATAGCTATAGTTGGCATTTGGCAATTTTTCATTGAAATGATGTTCTGGTGGATAAAGTTATACAAAAAACCCTTTTATTTTGGTAAAAAGATATTAAATTTAGAATTTTTTAACTGGCCTGAAGGGTTTCTTTTTGACAAGATAATTAAAAAAACAGCACAATATTGATCTGCTTTAATATCTTCTGCCTTGTATTGTGGGTCAGGTTCTCTCATATGTTTCCTGTGCATGGTGGTCCTGAGGGACTAGAGTGCAACTGGAGGAATTTATTCACTGCGATATGCAATATGCTTAATAACTGGTCCAGAGAAAGAAATCAAGAACTAGGATTGCAATGGACACAAAACAGGGAAATAGGTTTCAATACTGGAATGGATGAAATCTGCAAAGGCTTTTTCCAAGGATTACACTTTGTCAAAACATTTTACTTGAATTAAAAATGTCTAAACAAAATGTTTTGACACTGCCCAACTTAGATGCCTCTCTGTGGAAAAACATCTCATTTCAGGAGGAAATTAAACTTCCTGGCTTCTTCTATGGCAGAAGCTCCAGCTTTTACTCAAGTCCATTCATAACTACTTTAAATATATTCATGAATTAGTGTGATGTTTCAGATGGGAGGATTTCTTGGGCTGCTTCTGGAAAGGCAAGCATTCTCCTAGAGGAATTTTTAATATTTTAGTATTGAATCGGTTCTGAAAGGGTTCAAGAGCACCCATGTTTTGGGAAGAAGGAAGAAAGAGAAGGCATCAAGGTGATCAGTTAACCATTCCTGCTTGCTTTCCTCCCCGTTTGAGCGGTCCTGTGCAGTGTAGGTAAATCAGTACACAAGGAGTGCTCTAACTCAGAAGCATTTTACTAGTGAGCTGCTGTAACAAAGGAAGGCTATATTAAAGTATGCACTGGGGATTTTGGTTATTATAAATTACATTCTTTGAAATCTCATTTAGAACCAGGAACTAAAATGATGTTGGAAGGCTCAAAGGATTAATTCTTCCTGAACAATAGACTGTCACTGATCACTCTGTAAAGTAATTATACTAAATTTAATTATAATACAAGTGCATTGTATGATAGTCATAGTGTGCCCAAAAGAGGGTTTGAAAAGGTGCCTCACAAGCATATGGACTAGCTCTGGGATCACAGTGGCAAATTACAGATGTTGTAATTGAGTACAACTTAATATCAGGCTTTCTTAATTAAAGGTTTGGGGTTGTGTGGGGTGGGTTCTGGCTGGCACACTTTGCTTTACAACATCATCAGCATAATGGAACATATGAACCCTTCCCATTTTATAGGTTCTGCCAAAAGCTCTTATGACTTCCAGTGGCATTACTACACTTAAATCAATTCCAATATCACTGTTGTGTTGAAACCAGAAGAAATCAAATTGTTACAGTAGTGGAAGAACAACTGTTGCTCATTCTGATATTTCAGCTGTAGGAACTGAACATACATATCAATATATCTTACACTGATGATATTTCATAATAACCCTCATGAAATCGTAAGCTCCTACTTCCCCATTTCAGTCTCCTCACTTTTGCATCTATCTTCATGTTGGATTTGGACTAATTATGAGCTCTCATTGCCCTTTGAAATATAAAATTAAGCACTGCTCCAGTTTCCAATTCCACCCTGGTGGCAGGCTGGAGCCTAAGGTTCTCCCTAAACTGAGGGAGACACCTGGAACACAGCCTTAACAGTACTGGTCCAAATTTAGTGATAAGATGTGGTAGTGCATATAAGGGAAGATTGCTTCAATAAGATGCTTAGACAGAATCTTGGCCATGAAAAAAGTTGTGTAAGTCATATATAAGCAAATGAAATGAATGCCAATGCTTGGGGAACAGCTGGAATGGCATGGTGCGCAGTAAGCCTGAGAAATTTCCTGCTCATGTTATGTTAGGGCAAGTATCCTGGGAGAAAGATAACAAGATTTGCAGCATGGATATCAGGAATTATGACACAGGAATGGTGTCAGTGAGAGGTAGATGCCTTTGGTTTGTGTTGCAACATATAATGTGTTTGTTAAAAAGCAACAAAAAGGGTTAGGACTACAGGTCAGCACAAACAAAACAAGTGCAGATCTGTTGAAGTTCCTGAATGTATTCACAGCAGGCTTCAATTTAGTTTTGCATTTCAGTGGAAAAACTTAGAAAATCTGTGAAGAGCAAGAAAGCCAGTACAATATGTCTACTTCTTTTCCTTTTTACCTTATTTCTTTCATATGAAACTGCTTTCTTACATAGGAAGTCTTTTCAAACTATGAGTCTGGTGTTAGTCTTTTTGCATCTACTTGGCTTAGTGTGATAGCCTGGAACACATTAATAGCGAGTCTGCTGCAGTAATTTACACCATCATTGAAATGATTATCAGATCCTAAGCTGTATCTGCCAGAGATGGCAAGAGTGTTAGTTTATTTTATTGAAGAATATTGAATGTGAAATCTTGCGTGAGCAGTAGTGTCAGCACTTTGTCCAGCATCCACGAGGTGACCTTTAATGTGCCTGTGAAGAAATCTGTGTTGATATGGTGGGCTCTTAGGGGGATAGGGGTGATTTGCTGGTGTCTGTCATTGTTTGATGTGATTGCTGGTCTCTTAGTCTTGTAAGATTCCTTAACCAAAAGGTTCTGACATATTGCTAGGCAGCCCATTATACAATTAAGCCTTTGGTTCTCTTTGATTTTCCATGTGCATGTACAGCCTCTGTAATTTTGACAGACTAACACAAGTCCTGATGAAAGTCATTAACACGAGATTTACTCACATTAACGGCCAACTCCTGCTTTTGAGAGATCTGATATTCTTTCTATACCAATTCAAGACCAGGAGATTTGGCACAAGGAGATAGAAGGATCCCAAAAGGACACGTAACTAGGTTAAAAAACCTATGAAAACTCATTAGGAGTATTGAGAAAAATATTTTCAGTCCTGTAAGTTTTTTTAAATTGTAGCTCTCTATAGTGACTGCGACATTTAGTACTGAAAGGCAATTTAAACTCAGCCAGATTCATATGAGGGATAACTGCCCAGGCTTCTTTATGCATACATATATATATATATCTGTCTACATATATCATGTATATCATATATATGTTTAATGACAGCTGTGTGTTTCCTAAAGGAGAGTTGAAGAAATGCCATTTTTATGACAGCCCTAGGTGAATGTGGGAGGGGTTATATTTTTACAGGAGTACATTTTAGTTAATTCATTTATGATCTTAGATTTAGCCTATGTTACTCAGCAGGGTGAAGGAAAAGCCACCCACTGGGGGAGCTGTCTCTAATCTGCCTTTTGAAGGACCTCCCAAAGAGTTGCATCTTGTCACTCTTGGGATGCAGGGCCTGTGACCTGGGTACCCATCTTTCTAGCCTTCAGGCTTTTCAATATATTTTGGATGAGAAACAGTCAAATCTTTTTCCCTTCCTGGAATTCTAAAAATGACTGTGTACTCATGCTAGTACCAGCCTGACAGCCCTCAGTGTAGGAGGCCTTCTTCTGCTTCTGAGCAATGAACAGATGTAGTTTTGTATGGTCTGAGCTGCCAGTTCTGGAAGGGCCTCAGCTATTGGAGTTTCTTCCCAACGCTGGACTGTGTCAATTTTGTAGGTCCATCAGAGCACAGATTCTCAGCTGTCACCTTGGCAGTGCTAATAAGTAGCATTTTAGTAGCATCTCCTGGGCTGATGTGATGATCATATTTGTCACCCATTCATTTATCCCTCCCTGCAGCTGCTGCAGTTTGAAGTCTGCAGTGAAGCTCGTTGTCAGTCTCTAATGCAGGCCCTGAGTGTTCAGTAATGGCCAAGTTTTCACTCAAGTATCACAAGCTGCTATGTTGATGGGCAGCCAGCAGTTGTAGGGCCTTTCAGCCATCAGGACCTGTCCTAAGCCTGCTCCAAAGCAGCTCGGAATATTTTGTCATGGAGATGTGGATAAACTCACATAATTATTAACACACTGTTAATTTAGTTTCCCTTAATTAATTGGATTTGTGAGCAAAGTCTGTAGCCTTTAGACATTCTGGGATCTGTAAGACAATTCTGTGAGTTACTAAAAATCCACGTTGTCTGGACCACTTGTAGAGGCCTGATGTACTTTTGAAGAAAGTAGAAGAAAGAAATACTGGGAATTCAGCAGTTGCTGCAAATTCATCTTAACTTTATTAAAAGTTGCAGGTAGCAATTACCAACAAATTATTTTACTGTAGATCTAGTGAGAGGAGGGGGATTACTGCAGGCTCATAACTTTCTACTTTGTATTTGCCACCTTCTGCTTATGCAAGGGAAGGGATTTAGGATGAGTTCCCAACAAATACAATGGAGCGTGTTAGCATTTTTTTCTACTAAATGAAAGTGCTTTTTTTCCCCAAGAAACATTAAATAATGCTACATTTTACTGTGCATGTGGTAGGTAAGAATTTACTTTCTATTTCCCAAGTATATATTATCTAAATATATACCATTTCTATTGGTGACATTTGCCTTTTACTTTCCTTGTTCAGCTGTTTCTGCATTTTAATGCTGAAATGTAGTGTTGAAGATTTCTAAGGCAACTCTTCTAAGATAATTTTAAAATACAGGCTTAATAGTGCACTCAAAAGTTGGCTTTCCTGAGTCAGTTTTCCAGTTTTCCACGGGCTGTTTTTTTGGCCAGTCTCTATAATTTGGACTGAGTTGGGTTTTTTTTTGTAATTTTTGTTTCTTTTCCCCTTTCAAAAAATATATGGAAGAACTAGAAAAGATGTAAGAGGGAGAAGGGTGACTAGAGATATCAGATTGCTTCTATCTATATGAAGAGACACACAGGCCACAATTTTTCAGCTCAGTAAGCAGACAAAAGGAGGGAGTGTGTCTAGGTGCTTAGGAAATATAGAGATTAAAAGACGAAATGGGAGAAATTATTCATTTTGTCTTGTAATGGAAACCTAGATGATACTTAATAAAATGAACTGGTAGGCAGCTTACAACCTATAAGAGGAAGTACATTTTCAGAGACTGCACGCTTGTATTTTGAAATTCATTGCCACACAATGTGTGGAAGAAAGAAGTCTAAATGGACTCGGAAGACCTTAGGAAAATGAATGTCTGATGGGTCCACTGAGGAAATGGTCTTTTTATTGCGTTAAGGAGATATTTCTCACACTTTGAATTTCATGAGAGGGAATACTGATCTTTTTCTTTAAATGTATAAATGGCTGGATAACAATCACCATAGCAACAGAAAGAATATCAGGTTAAGGCAGTAAGAAAGAGATTTAATGAATGTAACGTGTGTGGTTTTTTCCTCCTCAGATACGTTTGTGGTAATTCTTTGCCATATTTCTGCATCCATATTACTCTGAGGGTATTGCCCATTTTAGCCCTAATCCTAGGTACAAATGCTCTGCTGTTCATTGTTGAAAATCCACCTGCCCTGCAGTGACCAAGAGCCATTTAGAGTGTAGAAATAAATCTTGTTATGTTTTAAGGTAGTGTGATCTTCAAATGAGGTCTTCACTGGGTCATTCCCAGAGAGCTGCTGCCTCTCCCTCAGCAGAGGTTTTTCTGCTCTGTGGCCCTCCATGGGCCCAAAGTGTTTCTCTCCCTCCACTGAGAAGTTTGGACCACACATAAATCATGTCTTGTTTTCCAATTTGATCAGCTTTGACCTTTCTAGAAGCTTTTCTCAAGACTTGGAAAACAGCAATGCATCAGGTGCAATATTAAATAAGCTCTGGAGTAATTACATAAACCTACTAAATTATTGAATCCTCCTAAACAAATGATGTAGGGCACTCTAATAAAGCTTCCTGGAGATCAGTGTTTATTTTTAAAGCTGCAGTAAGGATTCTGAAAGTAGAGCCTTTAAGCATTACACACAGTACAAACTGTATTTGTTACCTGCTTTTATTTCTTACCTTTGACTACTTTGCTGCAATTACCACATCCTTTCTAGTGATGGAGTTTTGCTGGTACGTGGCAGTTTGTGGAGCTGGGAGAAAGTACTTATAACTCTAATCTTTCTTATGCACCCTGTGTGCACTGTCTGCCACTGCAAAATTTCTCAGGAGTTCTCATTGTCCAGTATTTTTTTAAAAGCTAAAAATTGAATGTTGATATTAAGCAGGGCAATAGGCTGGAAGCAAAAGGTTTGTAAACAGTAACATGGAAAAGTACTTTCCATGCTTACTGCAGTTTCTCTATGAAGACTATGCAAAGATTAGCTAAGTATATTGTTATGTTCCTTGTGAATCCTTACGTACAACTGGTACATAGTTTATATAAACTATAATATCTGTGGATCTGGTGTTTGTATATTCTCTGCTAATTGGCTTTGTGAGCAAGCTGATTTTAATTCCGCTACAAAACCTGTTCTATGTATGTAACAAAGCCCAAGGGATAAATATATTTTTGAAAGCTGTCTCAATATAGCTTGCTGTTAATTAAAACCATTAAATGCCTATCATTACAGAGAAGAAAATTAATGTTTTCCTTAATACTATCTACAGTTCTTCCGTTTCTTGGAGAGGCAATTATCCATTACCAAACACTAAGTTATGTTGTTTTTTTTATTTAGTCGGTGACTTTTGTTATAGAGGAAAAAAATATCTGGAAATTGTTGAAGCCATTTTGTGTCACTTTCTGTGAGAAGCGAGGATAAAGATGAAGTCATATTGTAAACATCAAATTAAAAGAAAGTTCAGTAAAATATGGAACTTTTAAATTTATTACAAGAATTTTCATTGTTCTGTAGATGTGGGTGTAGATTCCACTGCCAATAATCAGAGCTGGTCAAAATTCACTTAAAATCTTTAGCATGAAAGCTTTGTCACTTAGGGTTTTTACTGATGTCAGGAGAGAGTATTAACTTGTCTTAACAGCAATTCTTATAAAATATTATTGGAGTTTTATTAATTTTAATTTTTAAGTATCAACATTTCATCTAAGACTTTGACCTCTTTGTGTTTAAGTTTCCAGTTTGGTTTATAAATTACATTTATGAATCCACATCTTTTGAACTAAAATACAAAGTGGCTATCTTTTTCTCTAGAACATTCTCCTTGTTATAGCAGGGCCACAAAAATATCATGAGGTAATTAGATATTGCCAATACTTATTTTTTAAATAAGTTTCTACAAAAAAATTACTCTTAATGTTGTGGAGCTTTTCGTTAGTGTCTGGAGTTGAAGAGAAGAGCAGTTTTCAATACAGGATTGAGAACTAGCTTGATAGATGATGATACCAGGGTGTGGACTGAACTCTGCTTTTATTCTGAGATGACTCAATGCCTGTAACCAGAATCAGAAAGTGAGTTCACACTGGCCAGGCTTCAGAAGGTGAAAATCACAGCTGGTGAAATCACACAGTGGTCTGTACCTCAGGGGCCAGGCTAGGAAAAGTTCTGTTGTTAGAACTGCAGAAATACAGATGGGTTTCTTGACTGTGATATATCAAAAGCATTCAGCTCAAATAATACCCAAGAATCCCAGTAAGGAATTGCCAAAAAAAAAAAAAAAATAGAAAGCAGTTTTGACATAGCCCGTTGTAGTGTGCCAGTTAATTCCTGTGTGCAGAGCTCTGTGTGTAGAGGGACTGGAAAAAATAGGTCCTGACAGCTGTCCAGCTGCACAAGCCTCTCTTGCTTTCCCTTCCCAGTAAAATTCTTGGAACAGCACAACAGGGAGTTTTTTGGTTACTGCACTCCATAGAGCAGGACAGGAGCCTATAGGAAATCAACATAAATTTGTATTTGTTGTTAGATCTAACTTCTCAATGATGAGGGTTTTTTGTTTACAAACAGTCTGCTGAGGTCACTATTGCATAAATAACAGGGATAGTTCTGCTCTCAAAAGCTAGTAATTTTCTACCAAAAAGCATTTGGAAGCTTTGAAAACAATCTGTTCTCTGTGTGAAACGGATTTGTTTCCATTTTACCTACACATAATGAGTAGTGGTAAAGGAAATTGGTTCATTTTGTCCACAAGCAGCTATTCCTGAGCTACCTGATTTTCAGTAATTTGCCATAGCATTCAGAGTACCCTTGGAGTCCAGGACATGTTGGATTTTTAAATGACTTTGTCTTTTAAACTGCAGGAAAAGGAAGAGGGGCTTGTTTGCCTTTCAGATAGGTAGCCCAGTGGCAATGTGTTTTCAGCCAGTAACTTGTGACAGCTGTTGAGGACTTTATACCTGGATTGGTCTTTTATGATTACTTATCAGTTTTAATTTTATGCTTAGAGACTTGGTTATTCATATCAAAGGGTAATTTACAATGCCCCTGGGAAGTGCCTGATTCAGCAGTATCTTGGGTACTCACAGTTAATTTATTTGACCCTTAAAAGAGTTGTGGTGTTGCACACACATCTTTTGCTATAGCAGTGCTGCCATTTGATTCAACAAGAGTGTTTCTACACTAAGGCACATTGTGTAATCACAATCTTAAAGCCTTGAAAAACGGCAAAACTGCAGGAGAACAGGGGTGGAAGTTTTTTGCCTGCTTTTTAAGAGAGAAGCTGTGAGAGCCTAGTAGAAAATACCTCAAATTTATTTTCAACATCTTCTTCACCATATTTTGATTTTATGTCAGGAAAATGTAATACAAAAATTTTGGTATAGAGTAATACTTCCCTGCACTTCATAAAGAAGCCATCAGAGGATAAGATTCTCGTTCATATTGTTTTCATCACTCTCATGATTGCTTCATTGAATACTACATCTTTCTCAGTGCCTGTATTGCTGCACTAATAACATCAGCATGTTGCAGTCACTGCTTCTTCAAAGACTAGTATTAATTGAAGCAATTTATTCTAGCAGAGCTGAAGATGGCCTATTTATACTTTTATATAATGAATTACAGAATACATTTGTCTTGTCATGTCCTTTCAGCTCCTTTTTCTGCCAAGTGTGGATTTGCTGCCCCAGACAAATGTTTCCCAAGCTCAGCACAGTAGAACACAGGTGTTTTTCTGTGTTGTGTAAGAGGTCAGAGATGTTCACCAGCTATCACAATATGGAAAGAGGAACAACCCTGAATTGGTATCAATGCTGCTTCATTACCTGCTAGCAAAATAATGTCTCATTCTGCCACATAATGAACCAGTGTCTTACTTCACCAAAAAAGATAATTCTCATAATTGATGCCCTGCACCACAATATTAAACATGATGGATATGCAAAATAAAGTATATGGTGCTGATCTATTCCCAAGGGGTATAAGAAGTCTGGCACTGTGTTAATAAAACCTACAGGGTTAGAAAGAAAACCATTGCTTCAATTCTGCATGAAACTCCCTCCTCATGATTATGTAGAAAGCAATACATGAGAATACCTTGGCTTCCTTAATATCAGTAGTATTAGGCATAATGTGTCTAACCTTCATTTATGTTATAGAGCTCTCTTATGTTCAAAGTAGTTGGCTTTTAATGGTATGGTCATTACATTTAATTGAATTGATCTTTGGCTAATGAAAAACATAAGGGAAAACATTTCGTCTCGCATCAAAATATTTGATATTCTCTGCAATAAAGGACCATAAAAATAGTGGAGCAAGATACTGATGAGTTATGATGGGTAGGGTCGAAATTGTTAGATGCAGTGAATGGCACAATTTGAATAGCAGGACCTGAATAAATACACAGGCTTCTAGGGAAATAGAATATTAATGCTGAAATACCTCTACCAGAGCCTCCGCTTGTAGTCCTCTGTCCTAAACTATCCCCACAGTTTTGGGTTAACTAATGTAGTTTTTCCCCTGTAGGTTTTCCTTATTTATTGCGTAGGAATTATTGTATATGACATGGAGAGAGAGATTCCATGTCCATATCCTATCTAGTTACTCTCTAGATAATAGCAATTAAGAACTGTCATTAATCTTACATGGCAAAAAATATATTTCTGATACTAATTTATAGTTTATTTCATTGCAATGGAATATTTGGCATTTTGCATTGGTTTTGAGCTATTTGAATTAATTTGAAATTTTTATTCCAATTTGTGTAAATTCTTTTCTTGTTGCTATGCAGCTTCTTGCCAAAGTACATTTGGTTGGCACAATTGGAGATTTCGTTTTCTTAAATTCTAAATCAGTTTCACGGGACTGTCTGTGTGGTGGTGACTCTGTTAGTGCTGCTTTTCTCTGTTAATTGTGAGCCCATTCCCTCACATTTTTCAAGGGCATTGTGCTGCTTCAAGGGCAGACTTCATGTGGCATCTCAGTCCTAGACATCTGCCATTTGTCTCGCTGGCTGCTCAGGCGAGCAGTGGTGTATATCTGTTTCCTTAGATATGTCAGTTCAGGTCAATTGCTCTTTCCTACTCAAATCCCTCCTTCAGCGTTCTTGAACTTTCTCTATTTTCTATTATAGGTCTATGCTCAATTAACTTTATATAAGTGTGGCTCTCGGGACTCAGTGGTGTTACGTAGGCTTGTGAAGTTAACAGTTGTAGGCTGGAACCTCAAATTGTTCCTGTGCACTTTTGACTGAATTTCTCCCTGGCAGAGTTCTAGGAATGGCTTTGTTTCAGCAGTAGGGAATGCTTTTTTCTTTTGGAGATGAGGTTTTCAAGTATTCTGGAATGATGGCATTCTTTGAAAAGACTATGCCAGTACCTTTTAACTTTGTGGATAATATGCCCCTATACCAGCCTGAAAGATGGCAATCAATCCACTCACCTGGGAAATGGCAAACTGAGAGGATCCCAGGTTAAACCTTGCACTCTATGACTTTGATGAAATTGTTCCACGTGTGACAAAACCATCCTAATCGCCTTTCTCTGGGATCCAGCATTATCTGAAACAATTGTTTGGATCTGGTATCTCTGGTGAATTCAAGAATCACCAGAGAGTTCTTTGATTTCCTTTATCTATGTACTTCCTGGTATCCTGGATATGCCAAGCCTTTCCTGTGAAAAATTGTTTTGCTTAGAAATACTTAAAAAATCCCTGCCCTTTTATCTATTTCTCCTTTAACAGTGCACTGAGAATGAATAAATGTTTCTAGGAAACAATTTGTATTTCCTGTGAAAGGGTCTCTGTAGATTACAAGAAGTTTGCAGCAGTAGTTCTGTTGCCTTATATCTAGTTTTCTTTCTAATTTTCCCATTTCTTAGTTATCATTATCTTAAATATTCACAGTTGCATCTTTCATCCTTTGTATTAACTGAATCCTCCATCACAGCAGCAGTTGTCCTATTCTCCCTTGATACTCTTCCAGCATGCCTAGCTCTTGTTCAGACAGATGCTAACCACAGTGTTAAGACAGTACTTCTTCTCAGCTGTGTTCTGGATGCTCTGTTTAGCCCATACCATGAGATGTGGCGTCCAGGTCCACACTGGTACTTGTGCAGCAGTACTGTTTTACAAGCTTATCATTGGCATCTCATCTGTAGATTTGTAAATGTTTTTTTGCAAATTTATGGTGCTGTATCGATGATAATTAAATTTCTCCAGAGAATCATAGGAAAATGAGCATGGGGCAGTAAGACTTAAAAATTATCAAGTTGTTCTAGAAAAGCTTGACTGCTTTTTCAATAGTAGTACAGAATTAAAAGGTAGCTGAAATGAAGAGGACAATATGCTTCTATCTGAATTTTAGCATTATTTCATACAAGATCTTATAAACCCTTACCTAGAGCAATTTGTTTCCTGAAAAAAGACAGTGAGATGCATTATCATCATCACCTGTAGATTTTGTAAGCCGTTTTGGCAAAAGTCTTGGCCATATGCCTAGGACAAGCAAAGAAGGTTTGTCACTCTATTAGGAACAGCGAGAAGAATGATACAGACTCTCTAGGAGTCAATCAGGAGAATTTCTCTTAATTTATTGCTTCAGCTCTTTTTCATAGACCAATACATGGAAAGTACAGAAAAGAAACTCTCGTTGGTTAGTAAACTACTGCATTACCATCATTGGTCAGTGGGGCACACCATCCCCCGACCTTCTCCTGCAAAGAAAACAAGGAACAGACAAACAGCACCTGCAAGGCTGTTTTCTGTCTCTGAGGATTGTTTTAAATCCTCCCCATGAATTCTCAGGCTGCTTTCTCAGGCAAGACTGAGAAAGCTATGTGGCTTGCAATTTCTACAGTCACTCTGTTTCAGAGTTAGCATCTGCAAAGGTTTAAAGAGTAAGCTTTCTTTAGAGATTTGAGACACAATAGATACTATACACACCTGCACTGATCTTTGAAGTCTGTTGAAATCAACCATGTTGATTTATGTTGAGGAAAGGTCTGTCCATTTGTTTTGGCAGTAGCAAGGGCTGAGGAACATCTGGAAATATTTCAGAGCAAGCATCTAAATTCAAATTCAAAAAATACCATGGCTACAGGTATTTATTTGCCTGTGTTGCTGCAGACACTCCTCTGTCACTCCAAACTGCCATCACAGGAGGAGAGTGTTCAATCTGAGATATTTTAGCTTTCAGGGGTGTCATTATAAAACTGAAAATTATTCATACATTTTCCTCCTCCATCCTCGAGGTCATCTGGATAAAAGGAGGTGTACCTTAAGTCTTTCCTCTCCTGCATTTCAGCTTTCAAGATTTAGTGACTGTGGGATAATTTGCATCAGTTGTGATAGTTGCTGAATATTCACAGAATGTCTTGTTCTTTTCTAGTTCCCTGTTTATCAGTTTAATGCAACAAAACAGAAATAAAACTATACAGATCTCTTCCATCACATTTTATTTGTTGATTTGATTTGTGAGGCTTTAGGATAAAACTGAAGTCATAGAAATAAATCATGTAAGACATCTAGCCATAGGCATTTTCAGTGTAATAAGTTCTTTCCAAGAAGATTTTGACTTGTTACATGAAAATTAGCTTCTGGCAGGAGGAATCCATATTTCACAGATCTTGGACTGTGTTTAATTTCTACAGGGCATGCCTTCAGCTAACAACACTGCTTCCAAATATGTGAGCATAGTATTGGTGTTTAAGAGTACAGCTGAAAAAAAAAAGAAGAAAACAGTTTCTACTTGATACTATTTATGTCTCTTCTGAACAAAATGACACTGTGGATTCTGTTTGAAAAGGGGTGTCTGACTGCTGCTGCCACTGCTCAGGAGCATATTTAGTTTGAATAAATCAAAGGTTACTTAAGTTTGACTTTTCTATTGAACCTGTTCTATTGAATTGCACTGTATTTCTCTTCAGAAAATTCAGTAAAATTAATTTTTAAAATGATACATTTAATTGAAAAATAAAATATTTAGATGTAATGTTCCAGGGAGAGATACCCTGAAAACATGCATGTGGTACATCTGGCAGATAAGAGATACTTGTTTATCAGGAGCCTGGGAACTCAAGAGGCTTTAATTGTTTTAGAGATCATGTAGAAGTAGGGCAAGAGCAGAGAAAATGGGACTTAAGATAGAAGCTGAAGAAAATGCAAGTTGAGACAGTTTGACACCATAGAACCTGTGTCAAAAATTTATGACTGTGAGTTAAACACTGTAAAAAAAAGGTTGGTCTTTAATAAACATAGGGTATTTGAAAACAGAGATCTGAGCAGAGAGGGAAATCTGGGATAGTGCGGCCACAGGTAATCCTGAGGACTCTCAGGCAGTAGAAACTTACCGAGGAGAAATGTAATGTCAGAGTGAACTAAGTGAAATGATATGATAAATACTACAGATAATAGAGCATTTCTATTGCACACATCCATGAACATACATTCAGGCAAGGTGCTTGTTTATGTCTGACCTCTGAATGGTGCTAATTCTGATTCTACATTTTAAAAAAGCCACACACCTGTCAATCTCTCTCTATCAATTCTGGATTCAGTGAAGCTGCTGTTAAACATTTTGTAAATGCTGAAAGATTCCTGCCTGGCAGTGCTTCAGACTCTGTACTTTCCGTTCCAGTTGGCGACATGGGACTCTGAGAAAGGACTGAATGGCAGCCTCCAAGAGCGACGTCTGGGCAACGACTTACAAGGAGTGACACTCAAAGTGGTGACTGTCTTGGTATGATCCTTTCTGAGTTCAGGAAACAAAATGCTCAAAATAAAAAGGATCTGACTGAATATTTTCGGCACTTCCTGCAGTGTTTTCCTCTATCATTTTCAGTTCTGTATTTTTGGATGATCTGTTACATAAGCAAGAAATATAGATGATGGTGCTTTATTATTTTATATGAAGCTGTGCACTGTCAGTGATACAGAGCATTTGTTTGTTTGCTTATGCTGTTTTTCTGCATTGTAATTCCAACCAGGCATAGAACCAGCACAGGGCCTGAGTGCACGGGGGTGCATTCCAGATACCATCCTCCAGCTTGGATAGGCAGTTTTAAGCATTTCATGGATTTTAAGATCAGATGGGCCAATTATGATAATCTAATCTTGGCTCTTGTACACTGCAGGCTGTAAAATTTAATCAAGTGTTTCCTGCATCAAGCTCATAAATTCCCATTGAGATAAACTATATCTTTTAGAAAGGTGTCATCTTTCCAAAAGAATCATTATGCTTTTGGGCCTGTCTATTAAACTCTGGAGTGGTAAAGAGCTCCTGTCAGCCAAATGCTACATTAGGGGCAAATTAGGGATTGCATGCCTTCCTGGCTAAGATATTGTAGTCTGCAGATTGCAGAATATTATGTCCTTTTTTTGTTTTCAATTTTCTATTTCTGAATCATGGTACAAATAGGCAGTACCTAAGAGTACATATGTACATGAAGGCACTCCCTCCAGCCCCCAGTTTTCTTTCCTCAATTTATGCTGTAGCTGGTGTGAGAGGTGAGCAGATCCCTTCTATGAAAGTACCAAGCTACAAAGGCAGCCAACTGCAGTGCCAGTGCCACCAACATCCCTGGGATTTCCCTGCAGGAGAGCAGAGAACATACCACAAAATGCTACATTTCCTTGGCCCCAAAATAGACTTCTTAAATTAAAATACTCCATAAACTAGTGCCCATGAAAGTTATTCTTTGAATTTTCAAAATTTTAAATGTTCACGAAATTGCAGTGGTTTTAGCTCCTGTTTTAGTATGTGTCCTGGATAAAAGATGAGGCCTTGTGTATCTAAAAGATGCCTTTCTAAATCAGGGGTTGAATTTCTTCTGGAGCCTCTGCTTATTCTCAAGAAATACCAAGGCTATGGATAGGACTCAAATGTTGAGGCGGTGGTGTCTGGTTGGGGAGCTTCACAGAATGCTATATGACCTACAATTTTTGCCTCAGAAGCTTACAGGTGCCTCAAAATCTGTTCCAAGTTGTCCAGAATTAACTCAGAAAGCACCATTTTGCTCAGAGAAGCAAACTAAAAATCTTGTTTCAAGTGTGAGTTAAGATACTGTTTTGTTCTCAGGAAGAACCTTTTGTAATGGTGGCAGAGAACATCCTTGGGCAACCAAAACGATATAAAGGATTTTCCATTGATGTCCTGGATGCACTGGCCAAGAATCTGGGCTTCAAGTATGAGATATATCAAGCTCCTGATGGCAAATATGGACACCAGCTCCAAAACAGCTCCTGGAATGGCATGATTGGAGAACTCATTAACAAGGTACACAGGGAAGACGCTGTGTTTAAAAAAGTTATAGGAGAGTGAATTAGGATGAAGGCACCATTGCAGAATGCTTCTGAGCTATGAGTGATTTGAATGTGTTATAAACTGAAATTTAAGACTCTGTATACAGGATAGGAACTAGAGAGTCTCCTGTTTTATTTGCTCCCAGCTGCTCTCAACATAAATTACATTGGTGTAAATCGATGTGTTTACATTACTATAAGAATAGAGGTCATGTTCGTGTGTGTGAGGGAATGACTATAGAAAATAGAGAAAAAATAAGGTATTCTCCTTAAAATATTAACTACTAGTAATTTATTTTTTGTTATTTTGTCTTTGAAAGTTGTTTGTAGAGGGGGCTTTATTTGTCATTCTGTGACAATGTGTTTAATAAAGACCAATGAGTAATGACACTGACTTTGACTCTGAAACAGGCAAAGTAGCCCAGTAATAGGAAATCAGAATTTAAACTGGTCTCAAGATTATTAATTCATTTAAAACTGAATTTTAAAACTAAAATTTCTTAATTATAGTATTGCAAATCCAGGAGTAAGTTAATTGAACTCCATTTAAGTAATGGGTAGAGTTTGTAGGTTAGAATCTCCCAGAGAATGAAATGAGTGTATTTTGTTCATGTTCTTGCAACCTGACATGGGACAAGCATTAATTAAGAAGAAGAATCAAAGGAATTAATATTCCATGTTGCTGCTTTTTGTAGAAAAGATTGCTCTTCTGCAGTGGAGATTATTACTGAAAGTGAAAGCTTTCTCATTATCTTTTAAATAGGTGGCTCAGTATCTGTAAGGAGATGTTTAGGAAGAAATACAAGCAATTAAGGCAATAGCAAACATGTGTGGGATAATAGGATGTTCTTGGTTGGTGCTAGGGAACATAAAGAATTTTTAACTTATTTTGCATTGACATAAACTGTTTGCATTTGTTTGATTTAAAAATAAGGTAAGAACTCCTGTTAAATTTCTTTGGAAATTGCTTTCTTTGAAGGAATTAAATATTTATTATGGTATTTTTTAAATGGTATTTCTGCTGCCATTTGTTCCACAGACTCAAAAAGGTTTCAAAGTAAACCTCCCCTGTCTAATATTTACTTTACGTTCCCAACACAATTAGAGACAGGAAACTGAATGTATATTCTGGTTTTGGTTTATTTTTTTTTTGAAGAGAACTCTTTTATTGAGACAGAAAATATTAAAATATTAAAAATCTAATTGAAGCTCTTCAAAAGCTTTGGAAATCTTATTTATTAAATCCTATCTTACCCTTCATCAAGTGTGCATACTCTTTAAGGATTATCTACATTCAAAAGCTACCTGTTTTAAATATTGAAGTAAAAACAGTTTCAGGAACATAGTTGCCTTTGTGCATTCTTCCTGTTATGAGCTTTTCCCATCACTTTATTAATCTGAAAAAACAAACAAAATCTTCTCCCTAGTTTTTCATGAAATGTCTTCATGAATATGGAAAGTTGGCAATTCTGCAGGGAGAAAATAAACATTAGCTCTTCCCACCCTGCTATCAAATACACAAGCTAAATAAATGGTGTTTCTTTCTTTATTGCTTACAGTGCACTGGGTTAATGTGGTTCAGAGTTTTAGGCCACCTTTGGAAAACGAGTGAGGGATAAAGATTAAGTAAACTACCCTTCTTCCAGAGAGGAGTCAGGGTCACGCTTTCTGCTCAAGAGTACCTTGACAGGTTATGTTTCATTACTCTTCTGTAGACCAGTGCAATTAACTAATGTTCAAATGGTGAAAATGATTCTGGTTTTATTTTTAGAGACTTTATTTAAATGCATCTAAATGCTTTAAGTTATAGAAGGAAAGGCACGGAGTCACTTGGTTGTTAAAAAGCTTCTGCCTAAGGCTCACGCTGGCCAAACTGCTGGTGGCAGGGAGCGATGTGATGTGCTGTGTTTGTGTTGCAGAGAGCAGACCTGGCCATCTCAGCCATCACTATAACACCCGAGCGGGAGAGCGTGGTGGACTTCAGCAAGCGCTACATGGACTATTCTGTGGGGATCTTAATCAAGAAGCCCGAGGAGAAAATCAACATCTTCTCTCTCTTCGCTCCTTTCGACTTCGCGGTGTGGGCGTGCATCGCCGCAGCCATCCCGATCGTCGGGGTGCTGATCTTCGTGCTGAACCGGATCCAGGCCGTGAGGGCGCAGAGCGCGGCACAGCCCAGCCCGTCCGTGTCCTCCACCCTGCACAGCGCCATATGGCTGGTGTACGGGGCCTTCGTCCAGCAAGGTACCGGCCCTTGGCACAGCGGCTCAGCGCCGCTGACCGCCCCACAGCTCTGCCGGGAGCGGCCAGGACAGGGCACTCCTTCCCAGAGCGGCCTAAAGATGGGACAGAAGGCCGGGATGGGGAAGTATTGTGTTCTATTAGCTCAGCTGAGCAAAAGTGGGAAAGGTAGGCAAGTTTGGGGCTTTATGTCTTTTTACGGCTTTTCTGTCTCTCAGTAAGTCCAGAAAAAGCACTAGCAGGCTTTTCCTCTTTGGGAAAATTGTTACACTGGAAATAAACTGCAGAGCTGCTTGGTGCAGAATTGCAGCACTTCTCCAGCTCTGAAACTGCACCTTTTTAATTGTTTAATATATAACTGGAAATAGAAATTTATAGGTTTTTGAACTCAGGTGAGATAGTTCATCTCTTGGTTGTTTGAACTGAGTATGTAACTAACTTTACAATCAGGAATCTCTAGGCATGGGACTAATCCTACTGAATTCAATAGGACTGCTGTTATTAACAAAGTTATTTTTGTTTACAAAATCTACCCACACAGTTTTTGTGCCATTTCTATAATGTTAGTTGTATTCTTGGAAGGCAAGTTTTATTGAATGCTGTAATTGAATGCTGTACCCATTGAATGGGTAAAGATGTTAACTTTTTTCTACATTTTTTTTTCATTGTGACTGCAAGCTTCTAAAGCTTCAGCTGGAAAATCCATCCTGTTGCTATGAAACTTGGTCCCTCATCTCATTAAGGTGGCAGCCTTGATGGGTTTAAGTGCAGTAAAATATAGTCTGCACAAACATATGCTGAAGTAAGTAGAACCAGCTCTATGGTAAGGGTTAGCCTCCAACGATGCTCAAGCATAACTGTGCTTGAAGACTGCTGGAAAGAAATCTTCACATGATTTGAAATCTTGTAAAGGGTAACAAGTAGTGACACTAATGCTCCAGTCTTTGCAAATTTAAATACTGCAAGGATAGCACACAAAGCATTCGGCAGTTCTGTGGGGCTTTTTTTTCCAATTCTGAAAGGGCAATTGAAAACAGAATATTGCTATATTCTGAACACTGTAATGATTTAATTCCTGCATATTAGTTGTGCTTCACCATTCAACTTAGAACATTTTTCATGTTCTTTAGATTTAATCCTCAATAATTCTCAAGGGAATATTTTGAAAGATGATTTTCTAGAACACTGTCTAGGTGAAGAGGTTGGCTGGAGAAAATACTTGTGAATTATCAGCCTTAACAGAAGCAGTGCTTTTCCCACAGTGAAAGGGCAGACTGGAGGGGAAGCAGAGAGGAACTCCCAACAGAATTTAACATACCAGGGCACACAGAGGATGATTGTAAATGGAAGCTGCTGAGAGACCTTCCATTTCTCTGTTTATTTGTAGGGGGTGAGTCCACTGTCAATTCTGTGGCGATGCGCATTGTAATGGGAAGCTGGTGGCTCTTCACCCTTATTGTGTGTTCTTCCTACACAGCGAATTTAGCAGCATTTCTCACAGTATCAAGGATGGATAATCCCATAAGGTAAGAGCCTCTTCTTAACATGAAGCTGGAAACCTGGATTTCACAGGAAGGTATTATCCATTTGAGTACTCATTCTTACAAGAAGGAGATAACTCTCTAATAAAATACTCTGATTATTTGCAGTGGCTGTTTTTCTCTCCTCTCCCTCTCTTCAGTTTCACTCCAACAGCCCTCAAGCAGTTCTGATGGAGGGGACAATGGCACTTTAATTCTGTATTTTTCCAGGAGAGATGTCTTTCATGTCCTGCTGGTTTTTTGGTTGCAATTTGTGTGTGTGTGTGTATAACTTGGGGTTTTTTTCTGCAAATTTAAAGGTTAAAGGTTTACTTTTTTTCTTTTTCTCACAAAATGTGGGCAAAATTTCCACCTTCATACTGGTGTGGAGTACAGGGAGGGCCATAGAAATTTCACACTCAGTGCTGACAAGGTTAGACACTGGTATCTCATGTTTGATGTGGTAGTGATGGAGTGGAGCAGTAGCAGTGCAGCACAGGCTCTTCTAGAAAGTGCCGAGCTAAGGATTTCAGATGTTAGAGAGTGACACAGTTAAGCTGTTGCTCTCATTTGGGATTGCACTGGGAAGACTGGCACTGAATGTTTGTGTTCACTTCCTGAAACAGAAGAATTGTCACTGAGGTGAGGCTGGTACTTATAAAAAATCTGCTTTTGCCTTCTCAGTGGTTTCTGCATAGAAGGATATAAGTCTATTTCTTCTAAATATGAGTTCAACAGAATTTCCATTTTTTAGCTTGCCAATGTGTACTTGCAGATAATGTAATGCTTTATGTGGATATATCATCATCATCATCATCATCATCATCATCATCATCATCATCATCATCATCATCATCATCAAACCAGGCCAGAATGATAACAGGCTTTAGTTTTAAATTCACTTTCTGTTAGTCTGGCCATAGTAAATGGGTCTACACAGTAACAGAAATAAGTACTCCAACATCAGGAAATAACATGAGAAACTATGTAGAATAAAACTATCTTTGTGTGCCGCCTGGATGTACTGGGAATAAGGTTAAGCTCAGTGAATAAATTGCTCTTGAAAAGCTAGAAACAAATAGCTATCCAGAAAGCTTGACTAATGATATTCTTAAAAAATTCTGAAGGTTCTATTTCTTTCACTGCTGAAGAAATTTTCTGTTTGATCTAATCAGCACTTTCCAAAACCCAGCCAAGTTCAGAGGAGGACAAAAGTTGGAGTGTAATTATGTGAGGAATCTCCAAAGAAAGAGGTTTAAGAGCAGAACTGTGGATTTTTAGAAGCCTTCGAGTCTGAACTGTTACAACATTTACAAGGGATTTTAAATCCCCTTCTTATTAAAATGAAAGGACATTGCTAAGAATCCTGAGGAGGGTAGAAGTTTTTTGGGTAAAGGAACTTCTCAGGATTGTTTTGCAAGTATAGAACTGAGGCACACTTCTACTGTTAGAGATGGCAACTGGAGAATAGTAATTAGATGCCTTTCTATACCTAATGGTAGCTGCCTCTTCCCAGGTTCCTTTATCACATCCCCTTATACAAAATGAGGATGTGGAAATAAGAAAACATCATCTGATCAATTCAGGTTCCAGAATGTAAATGCCAAAAGAAGTTTTAAATTGCAAGAAGTTTCACTGTCTGTGTTCCACCTACTTGGCTTTAAGGGCAGGGATCTCTTGTGGGTGTTGTCAGCTACAATGTGGGTTGTTTAAATTGCCTGAAATGTCAAAAGTGGTCCTGGATGCTGTGATGCTGTGGCTTTGCTCCCAAATCATTCCTGAGGTGCCTTGGAGAGAGAACATGGGGTAAAGAAATAGTTTCTCTATAAACTCTTGTTGAACCTTCATCCATCTCTGAGCCATGATTTTCATGCCCCCACTCTTTGGGCGAAACAGCTTATAAAATGATTTGTCAGATTTAGAACTAGTATTTTTTTTTCTGAGAAAGTAAATTACTGCCTTTCAGGAATTAATCGTGGCCTCGTGCCTCAGCTCCCCGTTCTCACTGGCTTCACATCGTATGATGTGCAGTGACTGGTTTTGCCTAACTGCCACTCAGCTTGCCTGCATTCTGTGTTTCATGAACCCAGAAAGGAATACTTACGTGAAATCCATTTTTCCCATCCAAAGAGCCACAATGAGCTAGAGCTGAGTATTTGCTCACCAGCTGAGAACTGCCAAATCCATCTGTGTACACTTCCATTGTTAAGAGAAAACAACCCCCATCCTTTCAGTAAATCTGTTGTTATCTCTCTCTCCATGGAGAAGTCCTCTGGTGTTCAGTGCTGCTGCCTCCAAATTGCCAGCAGGAGAGAAATAAGTATAATGGTGCTGCAGTAGCTGCAGCATAGTTAAGATTTTCATTACAAGACTGATTTTCTTCCCAAGCCCTCTCCAAAATGCTTAATATAAGTTGTTTCAGTATCAAATTTGGCATGTGTGGTCTGTGACTAGTGAAATAGAAGTATGTTTGATTGAATAACTAGGTGTCAATCATCCCAGTGATCACTGCCTCCACAATTTCCCTGCAAAACAAGTGTGTCATAGAAATCATAAACAATATTTATTAGAAGGGGCTTGGTGAGACATTCACTGAAGCGAAGTTGAACTGTTGGAAGGCAGATATTAAGAATTATCGTGTCAGATAAAAGCCTGCTGATAAGGGAATACTTTTTTTTTGGTTTTTAAATCTGGCATTGGCAAGTCTCACAAGGCTGTTCCACCCTGCTGTGAGTTTCAGAGGCTTCCTGTGGCTCTCGGAAAGGTGAAATACCCAGAGTAGGAGGGATGGCAGAAAGCAGCTTTGATCTGCCACCTATATTTGTTTCCTGGCAGATACTTTGTAAATCTTGAACAGGATTTTTCGTCCAGGTGCCTAGATCCCAAGTAAGAAATGTTCTTAGCTTGGAAAGAAAAATTATTCTCCTTGAATTTTCCTGAAACATCAAGGGCTTCATCTCAAGTGTGCTAACAAGAACAGGCACTGGCTTTCTGGTCTGGCATGACAGCATGAGCTTCCTTGCTCCTCATGTGTCCTGCATGCCCATCATTCACCCTGGTGTCACATGGTGGTGGAATGGGTCAAAACGTGGAGTTTGATTCCCACATGAAAACCTCTATCCCTTCAGGAGTTCAAAGATGACAGGAAATATGGTGTACCTTCCTTGGCTGTCATTGTTTCAGCTGCTAGTGGTTGGTGCTTCTGTTCCCTGTTGATCTTTTAATGCTGCTTCTTAATCTCTTTGTCCTGATCACCTTCTGAACTTCACCTCTTCTCTGTGCCCCACCTCCCCACCAGGGAACAAAGGCAATATCGTGATTATCTCGGGATTTCTGTGTTTGTGGAGATCCACAAGCAGGGCAGTGACAGATCAAGCAGATTTCCTGGCCCCTTATGGGCCGAGGAGAGAGACATTATCCAGTTCAGTTTGCAGAAGGGAAGGCAACTACTGGTGGAAACTACTTTGGAACTCATGTTAGGAAGCTGTGATCCATGTTCTAACTTTGTAAATGATCAATTCTCAATATTTTTTTTCTAATAAGAAATCTAGATAATGTTTAGAGCCTGTGCTAATCCTCAACAAACTTGTTTAAACCCAAGTGATTTGAATTTACTATTCTAATATTTGCCTGCAGTACTGTGTGCAGCTGAGGAGTCTTCTAATGGGTCAGTCTGCTAAGTAAGGCAGAATTATTACATGTGAGTTTGTTCTTTCTTTTGTCTTACTACATTTTCAAACAGCTCTTGATCTGCTGTCTGACCTTCCGTTTGTAATTATGAGTTTAATTAGCACTGACTTACATTCCAGCTTCATTTCTTGTTAACAAGCAGACTACATGCAGTTCAATAGCTGCACAGATATTCTGAGACTCAGGTTTAGGAGAGCTTGTCTGACAAGAGGCTGAGAATCATGCAAGAAAAATAGGACATAAAAAAGGTATTCTATTTGCAAATTCAAAAGAGTTTAAATTTAAGATTTTATCAAATTGATCCTTAACATTTGCACATGCTATGGATGCCTGTATTATATGTGTTCATGGACTGCATACAAATGCCTAATATATCTGCTTTGAGATCCCAACTGTTGTTTCATGATTTTGGTTTTCCTTATTTGTATTTTAATCCCCCAATTTCTTGTGTTTTGGTGACAGCTGAAGATTTAGAGCAGCTCAGTTGGGGTGATAGGCCGTTACTTGGAAGACTCAGGTGTAAATTCTTTTCTACCACAAGCTTTGTTTGATCTTGGCAAGCTTAGCCTCCTCTCTGTCTTGGTTCTCTTTCTTTATAACAGAGTAATAATATTTTCTTATATGGCACATTGTCAGTTTAGCTGTTTTAAAGATGATGGCCATAAATTACCATATTATAGCAGCACTGTAGGTATCAGAAAAAGATTTTCTGGGTTGCATACAAGACAGAAGCAATCTCAAATATTTTAAAATAAAATGAGAAAAGTACTTGGAAGATGCCAGCCAGAGGGAAATGAACAAACATTTCATCTGCTGTAGTTAAGTGGATTTGATAGGGTTGGTGGCAAGAACCTCACCAGAATCCCTCTGTATTCACAGCAATTTTGTCTTGAAATACCTCATGTTTGAAAACAGCCTTTCTCTTGTTAATATCAGATGTGTCTTTTTAAATATTTCATTGGATTTTCTTTTGTTATGTTTAATTTGTGCTATGTTTTTCAGTGTCTGTGTAGCACCTCAGGCGTGTTGGCAGGAGGCATGTACGAATGAGCATGATAAAAAATAATTATTGTGATTAAAGGTCTGTGAGCAAAAACTTCAATCATTAAATAACTAGATTAAGTCCCTCCATAAAAACAAAGGCTTAAAAAGAGTGTGAGAAAGATGCAAAAACTCAAAACTTTTTTTCCTTTCCAGAACATTCCCTCTCTGGAGCACAGGGGTGAAATTTCCTGGGAAATGCTCTGTGCAGCAGGGCAGCAGTGCTTAGGGGCACAGCTTGCCAGCATTTGCCTTCAGGCTCTGTTCAGGACAAGGCACTGGGCTGCTGCCAGTGCTCCAACTCCCATTGTTTGTCTTTTCATTTCACTCCTATTGATGGTGCTGCCGGGAAAGCCCCAGAGTCTGGAGCCTTTTGAAAAGCTTTCTGAATGTTGGCATATGCCGTTCAAGCACGGCTTAAAATGGATCCTAATTACTCCTCTAATTGAACAAGCAGGCAAGCATCTAAGTGCAAATATTTCCCAGGGACATTTTTCTGAGAAAAATGAGAATGCACAGCTGAAATTCAAGCTTGCATTCCATCTCTCCAGTTTCCATTAAAAATGTGGCATAGATTGGAGATCAATGGCAAACCAAGAGATTTGTGATTCCACACCTCTCCAACTTGACTTTTGAGAGACCTATATCATAACATCTCTTCATTTGTTCTGGTTACTGAAAAGTTCTGTGACTGAGGTAGGTTGAGGCATTAAAATTCAGATGCATGCACAGTTTAGAGAAGGAAATGATTTGGATATAACATTAGCAAAATCTACCATCTGTGCAGGTAATAAAATCTTTATTATTTTTTTCTTTTGCTTTGAAAGAACAAAAATCTAGCAAGAGTAGCAGCCCTCAGGACAGCCCATCAAAATGTACAAGGATTGGTTTAAATCTGATATTTGATATGCAGACTCTCCTCGGCTCGGACTGAGTCACCTTTTGGGTCAGATTGTCTCGTATTAATATAGGTTATTCCACAGAGTAGCTGTATGCTTTCTGCATGCATAAATCCCACTGACCCCTGACTTACACCTTCCTTGTTGTAGGATGAGGTTTCGTTTTTATTACATGGATAGTACCTGTGACTTATTTTGTCAGATTATATTTTCTATTTGACTCCTAAGGGATAAACAATACATAACATAGTAATAGAAGATTTTTGCTCAATAGGATACTTAGATTTCTATTACTTTTTCTCTAAAGAAGCTGATTTAATGTCTTATATGAACTGATAATACCATCTAATATAGCAAGATATTAAAAAAGCAAAATAATTATTACTACAGCAAATCAAACAGAAAGGGCCTTAAAGCTTCATACATCTCCTAATGGCTCAATCCATCATTTCTAAAGACAAAAACAGGAGGAAGAAGAAAAACTCCATAGAGAATTCTCTTTTGGAAATAATTCTGTGTCTGAACTATTAAGAGGTTGGCCAATGGGGAGATTTTTTCACGTTTACAGGCAGATATCTTAATGATATTGTGAAGTGAAGCAGCTGCCTGCAAATCAAACCAAACCCCCTTTAAAATAATGTGTATTTTATATAATTTATCTGTACTGGTCAGAGTCATTAGTGTAACAGTGGGCCCTATTATAAAAGTCATGCAGGTTCTGTTACAGGGTAATATAGTGACTATTACTGCATAGGTTTCCAAATTGCCAGAAAATCTCTCTGGGACCATTCCTGAAGCCAGAACAAGCAAATTGTATTCACAAAACTAACAATAGTTAGTAGACACTTAATCACAGTAACTTCATTCCTGCGAAACCATGAGATGAAATTGAAAGTCACTGTTCTCTCTTATTAGAAAGAGAAGTAGTACCTGTCTTTTTAATTACTGTCAAACACGGCATACATAGGATTCCAACTCTACTAATCTCTTGAAATATTTTGGGAACTGCTTCATTTGTTCACGTAAAAAAACTGTCTTCTAACCTTGCACAATTCCTCACCAACATTCCCACATGAGCAGTGGTTCTGTCATTTTTGTGCCACGAGTGTTCAGCATTAGATTTTCTCACCCTAACAGCAATTTTCCCATCTTCTGCTCTGGACACTGGAACTTCAGTCAAGGAATGACACAAATCGCTTTCTGCAGTGACAAATCATGAAAACTAAGTTTATTGGTGTGAGGATTTATGCTTGCTTCTTGGTTCTTTTTATCTCGTGCATTTGCACAATTCCCATATATTTATAGTATGTATAGTCAGCTAGTTCAATGGCTGCTACTCTTTAAATTGAAAGAGAATAATTTTGGTGTTTAGGTCCTGGAAGAGCTCTTGCAGAAGCTCTTGCAGCTTCTTATAATTTCTTTTAATAGTTCCTCATCCTAAGATAGTTTACATCTGTGTCTTTGATATGGTATCTTTCAGGAATTGCCAGCCCTTTTGTATCCTTTATCCTTTAAAGCAACACCCCAAGAGACTCTCTTCTCTAGTTCTTGACACTTGTTGAGTCTGGTCTTTTGAAATGTATTATTTTTATGTTCTTAATCTTGTTTGGGTTTTTTTCTGCCTCAGGATATTCAACTCCAACATCTTACAAGCACTTTTAATCTGGATACTTTTTTCTTTGACATTTCCATTTAGATCTAAAATAGCCACTCCCCTCATAAATGTCTGCATGATAGAAAAGCATTCATTCTCACACCAGACACTCTTAACACCTTAACTGATATATAGGATGAAATTTCATCTGCTGAAAAAAAGTTGTTCTAATACATTCTAAAATATTTATCGACCATCTTGTCATGAAGTGGAAATCTGTAAACTTGCCATTTAAAGAAAGCCTTTAAAAATTGACTTTATAAGGAGACTTAGAAACTATTCCCGATGATGTAAAAATAAACCCAAAACAAACCCACAAACCAAACAAAGAAAACAAAAAAAAAAACCAAAACAGCAAAAACTTTTTAATCAATGCTGGTTATGGATGTTTTGGGGAGAAAGGAACTTATTTTCCTTGGGAACTAAGATACAGTTTATTACCATGAGTGCTATCCTCTTGGTTCTTATATTGCAAAATATTTTCTGGAGAAAACTAAAACTTTTCTGGATTAGTACTGTGTTCCTAAGAGAAGGATTGCATGTGTTCTTTCCATTTCCTGGGCTCATCTGCCTTACTGAGCAACATTCTCTTCTTCTGAACATGTTCCCCCTTTTTGATATAATACAGGAGTGTTTCCAGACTCATCTGGAGAAGTGGGAGAGAATGGTGTTGCCTCAGAAAAGCTGTTTTGATACAGATGACAAAGTTTGTTGCATTACAAAAAAATGTAACAGGCATCAAAGTTGTTTGCCTTCTAAACCATTAAAACCATCCTGAGAGAATGTGCCACTGATTTAATTTAATTGATTTATGAATAGTCATGTCTATCTAGAAAAGAATAGAAAACTATCAGTCAGAATGGGGTCGATGTTAAATACTGAGTTTCTTACATATGGCAATAATGCAATTTCCAAGCTCATAATTCAAGGTATAAAATTAGGCTACTCAATAAACTAATTAATCTCAATATAATGAGCAGCCAGTTGTTTTTGATGTGCTTTTCAGGTATGGTATTTTTTTTAGTATGAGGTTCAGTATTCAGAGACACTTGTGTTCAGGGTGAGGAGAAAGAGAGGACAAAGGTCTCTCTTCTTGGTTCTCTTCCTGTACATCAGGATGAGATGGGAAGTGCACCATATGCCTTATGTTCAGTCTGGGTCCTGTGAGAAACAGGCATGTGGGCCTCCAGACTAAAATATGCATATGTAATGTATGCACTTTAGACATCAGTAATAACTGATGAATGCTATATGTGCTTTCAGTATTAATGAAGAGCCCTATATTTTGATTTCCCAGGGGTATGCAGCAATCAAGGTGCCTCTTCAGAGCCCCTCTGTTTTCTTCTCTTCTTTCTGTCAGCAGTGATAGCTTCTGCTTTGCTCCCTATGCTAAGGGGAGGGTGTGAAGCTCTTTTCCAGCTTTTTCCAGATCACATTGTATCTTTGACAGATCTGAATTCATCCAGCCCCTCTACCCCAGCTATGAGACTGCAGACATGCAGGACTCCTGATAAATCAAAACTTAATTGTGTAGGACCTTACTCCACACTGGAATTTCATGGGCTTTAATGATATCCTAATAGTCATTGTATAAAGTACCATTAACCCCAAGTAAAGGCTTTCTAAGCCAGCACCAAGAAGCCAAGCTTATCTCTTGCCCACTCCATGTAATTAAAAAGCTACTCTTTGTCATCCGAGTGCAAGACAGAACAGCAGCATTATCAGTACTTAGAACAGCAGTGGAAAAGGAAGAAAGCAATTTCTTCCTTCTCAATCCTAATCATTAATCTTCATTAGGATTTTTAGCTTCTGAATGTGAGCAGTAGAAGACATCAGCCTAGCAAACAATTTAAAGTTCATCTGCATATATAATAGGTAGTTTGTTATTTTCATTACAGGTAAAAGCATGTGCCAGTTGCCAGATGTGCTTGATTCAGACAATATGATTTTCATGCCAACTTTATGATATGTTTGATTTAGGTGAAGTGACTAAAACCTCCTGTTGGGACTGAGGTGCTGTTTAACACCAGCTGCAGTTTTTATTTTAATTAATAATTTAAGGAGTAGAATACCTTGCCTTAATTAACATGTTAACCCTTCAAGCTACTCAGAGAAAGGCCACAATGGCAAAGTGGTTTAAAAGTAAAGGAACAAAATGCTCAAAGGAAGTCCAAACAGGAGAATACTTTCCTCCAAACATGCTCTTGAGTTGTTTTCACCTTTTCTTTGCATTTTAATTTCCTTCTCACTGTTGAAAGGAATATGGAGTATGGATAAAGGGTCGAGGATTACCCAGATTTTTTTAGAAGAACTGATTATTCTGGCTTTGTAGGGTGAACAGCAACTGCTCGTAACTGCTCTGAATCCCTTTCCAGGCTTTTAACTGAATCTGCCAGTGTTGTACAGATGTGCTGTTGTGCCAAATCTTTCCTTGATCTGTTCTGAAAATCTGCCCAGTCATGTAGCAGTTTAAATGTGGATCTGAGCATACAAATTAAAGCTCCAGACTTGGAAAACCTGGGCCTGTGTCTTAAAAGAGACTCTAATGTGTTAGGTACTCTGAGTGTCTCTTTGTCAGTCTGATGCTTTTCATTGTTAAATTGCAAACTGGGTAATATCTCAAGGTTATTAAGTTTTTAAGATATAGAACAATGGGGTGGTGAAGAGGGTTATGCAATAATAAATGCTCAGCCATGAGAGAAACTTCATCCAAGGATTCCAAACCATGGAGCCCCAGTGGATCCAGCTTTGAGATGAAAATGCTCAGAAAGTAGTTTCCATTGCTATCACTATTAATGAAATAGTTTATTATGCTATTTTTTGGTTTTGAAAACATTTCAAGCAAAACAATCATAACTTCTTCTGTAAGGACCATCATGGTTTCTTTACAATGAAATTCAGAAATTCAGAATTCAGAAAACAATGGGACATCCAGAAAGAAAAAAATAAATTACAAATAAGTTAATGAAAAAAAATCAGCAATATAAGTGACTCACACTTTTATTGCCTGGGGGAGCGATTTATTTGGAGAGGAGAAGGGTTGGAAGTATAGTTAGAAACAATGGACAGGCAATCAGGAGATGTTTAGCCTATTTCTAGCTGTTTAACAGATTTCTTTATGTGCAGTGCTGGAGCAGAGCCAGTGTCAGCTCTAGGCAAAATGAACTTTTAGGATCCAGTGACAAGTCAAGTCACACTCACACAGATCACTGCAGATGATTGGAGTTGCTGAGGTGGTCCTGAGGGCATAATTTAGATATAGCGGTGGATAGGAATACCCAGAGGTTTAATTTTGTTTACAGAAGAACCTGTTTTACTGATTATGATGAGAATCCAGTTTGATTTTTGGATCCAAATTTGAGTCTCACAGCCGGAAATAATGTTAAGTCCTTTTTTGAAAATGGGCATGTTTCCTAAATAAACTGCTGGAAGACACTAAGAACTTCTGTGAGCAATGGGACACAGCCTACCTACTTGTATGGTGTTTTGTCCTACATCCTCCACACTTTGACTTCATCAAAAGTGCTGCAGATTGTTCTGAGATGCGTAAAAAGTGGAATTTCAAGTGCTGGTAATTGACTGCAATTTTGCTGCATCTCAAACTCTTAGTACACACACAAAGCCTCCAAATATTTTGCCAATACAATATGTGTAAACAGTGATTAATTACTACTAAAATCATAAACATGACAGTGTATCATTTATTAGTGGCTTGACTGTCTTTGCATTTCAGTGGGTTTACATTCTGTTTGTTCCCTTCTTTTAAAATTCAATCATGCGGTAGCTCTGCGGGAACAGAGCCCCAGTGAAAACACTCAGTCTGCAGGGAAGCCAGTGCTATGTCAGGAGTTAAGAAAACAGTTTAGTTTAGTTTACTTGTCTTTCCCTTTACATGTAGGAACAGAGGCTACTGGAAGTCGTTTGAAAGAAATGAAATCAGTTTGGAGGCTGTACGAGTTCAGTGCTTCTAGTGCTTTGTGTATGTATTATTTGGCTATTTTGTATTTCATTTTTCTTACTTGTTTGTATTTTTGTCTCCAATCCTGGGAACCTTGAGCATGTGCTTTTGTGTGCATGACTGGTTTCATCGATCTCAGCAGTACTGCTCTATGTATTGAGTCTGCTAGGTAGGCTACAAAAGGAGTTTCTTTGGGGGGCAATAGAAGAGAGAGGATCCTGATGCTGCACTGGTGGGTGACAGAACTGTTGCCATCACACATGGCATGCAGGATGTGCAGCAAACCCCTTCCTCCTGGGGCAAAAACAAAGCTGGCTTTAGTGTCCTCTCCCTAGAACTGAATGTTACATTTTACTTTTGGTTGCACCTAATTTAGGGCAGTGAGTCCCAATCCAGTCAGAGACTCAGAGATGCCACCACACTGGCAGCAGTGACCATTATAATCATGAAAAAAGCTGCTGCAGTGCCATTACCTGCTGAGGAATTCAATCACTATTTGTTTTAACTATAGGAAGAGTAGGTGGTTGACATGGCAACATGTTCTGTGACACATGTCAATTGATTGGTTTTGCCACTGGAGGAAAGTCCCTGCTTCTTTGAAATCCTGTGTATCAGCTGTTCCTTCCCCACTGGTGAGGACAAGAGAGACAAATCTCTGTCTGTCTGTGCTGTTTGTCTCCTGCTGTCAATTGGAAAGGTTTAGTCCTGGTGTGAAGGACTGCAACTCCACTGATTCAGTGTAGTTTAATCTGTCAATACCTAGGGCTTCCCTTGTAGAAACTCCCATGAGGTTTCTTCTGTTAAGGCTTTTGTTTAAAGTGGATAGTATTTTTCATGGAGAGCAGATAAAATTACTTTTATATGAATTAGTGAAGAACTTAACCCAGAAAAGTGTATCCAAAGCATGCAAGTACTGCTGCTGATCTCTACTGGAATAGCTCTGTTGCTAAAGTTAAAATTTTCCTTAGAGTATTTGGTGAAGAAACCTGTTGCTCTGCACATCACTGCACTGGGACAGAATTATGAGCATTTAAAGTGACTTGCAGTGAAACGGAACAATGCAGAATTTGATCACGTCATTATTTAAGGATTAAGAGCTCAGTTAATTATTCATCATTTCAAAGAAGATCTGAGATGCCCAAATTAAAATCAAGGACCCAGTTCTTCTGAAGTCTAAGGTTATAAGAAGTGGAGATAAACTTGTTTTCTTTTTAATTCTCTGTACCAAGGGTACTGCCATTCTAAGAATACCTTGAACAGTTTTACTGGTCCCACTAAAAATAATCTTTAAAATATCTCATCTTTTAGTTTTTGTATGTCCAGTTTAACACACAGTAATAACATTCCTATATGTACCTGGAACAAACATTGAAAAGCTACCAAAATATGTCATACTACTTTTTTTTTTTAAATATATTTACTTTTTAGACTTGTAGGTGCTAAAGACAGGTCAATTCTAATGTTACCTCATTGTTCAGGCAATATATCTTGCTTTCTTGTACAGCTGAAGGCTCATGAAATATCAGTTGCACTAATGTTTAAAGACACTAACTGCTATACTCTTCCATTTTTAAGTGGGCTTGTGCTTTCTTAACTTGCATTTACCAACACAGTGAAACTCTTCATGCAAGTCTGAGTCAATGAGACTATCATCCCCTAGTGGTACTTTATATCCATAACAGAGGGAATTATTTTTTTTTGTAGCTCTTCAACCAGTTAAACTGTTCAACTTGGGTAGACCAGCTCTAGAGAATGTCCTTTTGTGAAAGTTTAAACTCAGTTTTGGATGACTGAAGACAAGCTTTACCTTACCCACTCAAATTTTACTTAAAACTGGAGCTCCAAAGATTGTTCATTTGTGAAAAATGGAATGAGGCTCAAATCCTTTGCCTTGCAGATTCATAAATGGATATAAAAATTAATTAGGACTCAGATCAGGGCTGAGGTTCTGAATGGTAAGATCTGCTCATGTAGACGTTGTCTGTACCACTTCAACCTTGATTCAGCTTTGCAGACTCTTTTCTCTTGGGGGACATCTACAAATGAGATTCTGATCTGGCAATGCTTGCTTGGCTTCCAAGTTCATCTCTCAGTGGGTGGATTGATGTGGTCAACAACAGCTAACACCATTTGCTTATTTGTCTTCATTGTCATAGAAAATTCTCCCTTGGAGGGAGGAATTCTCAGCAATTTTAGGTCTCAAAATTCTGCACTTTTCTGCAGTTCACAGTAGGCAGAATTCTCTTTCAATTCATTGCTTTCCACTGGGTATAACTTTATCCAATAAATCTCCTTTCAGGCAGGATTTTATGTTCTAGGTTTCAGCTCATAGGTGTTTCTTAGGCTTACAGTGGTGGTATAAGCTTTTCAAATCAGTTCAGATACTTCTATTTTTACTTTGAATTTTACTGGGTTTGCCATTTTCCCAGTGTATAAAACACATATTTCCCTTTTACATAATTGTGTGGAGAAAACAGCTCTTGTTGGGAACTGAACTTATATTTAATTCTGAAGATGTAATAAATTACTAACTTTTGGAGGAAGAAAGTTTAAAGGAAAATAAATTAACCTCAAGGCATTTAAAGATAGAAATTTAGGACTTGCACTATACATTTTATGATTGCATTTTTAAGACTTCATTTAGGCAGAGCAGCTTAAAAAGTCTCATCATCTTTGAGACACTTTATCGTGATGGCAGCCATCACCTAGAATATTTTGCTGCATTGAGCAAAAGTCTCAGGGTCACTACAAAAAAAATAAAAAATTCACTCTTTTTTTTTTTTTTTTGAAGTAACAGGAACATGTTTTTCTTTTGAAAAATACTTTGATCACATCTGATGATCCAGGTGCCTCCAGCTGAGTTAATTGATCAGCAGTTACCTCAAAGTACCTGGTGTCAAGTTTAGTCTGTCACTTATTATTCATCCAGAAGTCTTGGGCATATAGCAGCAACAGAGTAAAATAAACCCATACTGGCAGCATATTTTTAGTCTGTATATCTACAGCTACACAAGGCTTTTGCAAGTAAGAAAACATCTCCAAAAAGTGTATCTTAACCAATATTTTCATTGTGGCAATTACTTCTAGTGGTCTAATTATAAATGCTAATACCACTACTGCTTGTCTGTGTCCTCTGCAGCATTTGTTTTATGTCAATAAGTTTCAACAAACAAACCAAGCAGAGAACCCAGTCTTCAGTTGACTCTGCATGAAGTAATTGCAGTTCCACTGAGAATATATATCAGTTGTTGTGTTCATGTAGCAGGCATAAATATGGACATTAAATATTTTGTCCAGTAATACAGGTTTAAAAGACATTTTTCTTTAGATTGACTTCAGATACATTTACTTAAATCAATTGGTTTACGTGTACTTGTCAATTATAACAATCACACCGTGGATGTATTTATTTACAAATTGCAGTTGTGCTCCTGTAAGTTGGGGACATTGGCTTTTTCTGGTTTACTGGCTTTAATCACACTTACAAAGAGCCTTCAATGGCTTGTGAGATCCAATAACTGAGGTGGTAAGGTTAATGGGGCATCTTGTTGTGCTGCACATTTTTGTTGCAAATTATTTTGAATATTAAATGCATGAAATCTTTGTCATAGGAAAGTGAGAAAAGGACTTGAGTGGGTAAAGGAGATGGGTCCAGCTAACAGCTGGTTGCACAAATAAAGCTTAAGAACAATGACAGCAGCCACCTTTAGACATTGACACAACTGTAAGATACAGGCAGTATCTGAAATGTGAGTGATTTTTGTCTGGCAAAAGCAAATTTGAGGGAATTAAAATAACGGTTTTGATTACCGCTCTTGTGATTATCTTGCTTCACCCTGTAAAAAGTAGGAGATAATTCATTTCCGTCCAGTATTGTTTATAAATTTTCTCATGCCCACCATGCCCAAATCTTCTGACTGCTTCTCTAGCCATGGAGGTGCTGAGCATCACCTCCAATTCCAGTGCAGAAATACAGCAGAGGTGTTTTTTTTATACAGAGTTAGAAGTGAGGCTGAGACTGCTCCCTGTCGGGATAATTTCTGAGATAGGTTTTTGGCTAAGTGGTTCAAATCGTCAAACAGTGAAGAAATCCTTAGAACACACAATATTCCACATTTTCCCACAACACAGGGAAACACAACTCCAAGGAAATGCTGCCAGCTAAAGGGCTTACCTTACTCCCACACCCAGGCCAATGCTGTGCTTCCCTCCCTTCCACCTGTATGCTTGTCTGTTTATTGCAAGCACTTGATTTAAACCCCAGATTTGTTCTCTCTGCCCTGTGATGCTTAGAGAATTGAACAAACTGTGCTGCTCGTAAAGCAACATGTACTGTGCTTTTGTGCAGTACTGATTGTCAATAAAATGTCATTTAGCTAAAATAAAAATACTGATTGCCAATAAAGTGCAATTTAGCTAAAACAAAGTGCACATTTCTTAGTAAAAGCTTCCATGGCAATAAAGGAAAACAGAAAATACTGATAATATTAAAATTGCAAGTTTAATTCTTTTTTTAACTATCCAAACCCTCATGTTCAAACTTTCAAACAGAATAGTGGTATCAGCAGTAGGCATCTGTAAAGTTGTTACCAGCTGAAACCTATGTTAAAGTATATTAGTTACTTCTGTTATATTTCTGCACCTGTCCTTCTACCAAACATGCTTTCCTACTCACACCGAAATCTCTACACTAAACCTGGTGGGAAAGGATTGCCACCTTCCTGTGTATATTGAATGGCTTTCTTTGCCCTATAGGCAGAAATATCTTGTAACAGCTAGATCATCCATTCCTGGGCTTTAAGCAATTTCCTGGGATATGATGAAACTTACTTTAGAAAATAAAGTCAGAACTAAATGCAGCATGTAATCATGTAGATCAAGAGTGGAGGAAAAACGGTTCCATCGAATGTACAGGAAACATTTAGGGGAGCAGAATAGACCTTTCAGGATTGTTAAAGAAAGAAATAAAATCTGAACAAATTCTCCCACTTTTCATTAGCATTTTGAATTTCCAGTAGCATCCAAGATGTTTGTTTAGTACTTTATCAATTGTCATATACAGAGCTAGGGAAAAACAGGAAGTTTGGGGTTTGGTGGAACTCCTAGAGTTAGCCCAAATCCACAAGTGTGCAATGTATATAGACAGAAACTGTTCACATAGTCTTACTTAAAGCTGCTTAACAGCTTAAAATGATAAAAAGTCCTTAACACAACTTAAGAACTTAAACCACTTAAACTATTTGAAGCAGCTTGTGAGTTTGAAGAGTTTGGGTTGGGGGGCGTGCTGAGAGGCAGCCCTTGGAGCTGCAGCCTGGGGACAAGGCTACCACACCAGGAGTCCCAGAGAAGGGCACCTCTTGCAGCTAAGCTTGGGAGGCCTGGGGGTGATGTGAGGGAGAAGAGGGAAGAGTTTCTACATATTTTTATGTGGCATTGTGTATATGCCCAGATTGCTTTGCTTTAAATAGCGTAGCAGGGAATCTTACAGGCATGTGAGGTGTCAAGAGTGGCATCTCCCCAGTGAAACAGGGAAGAGGGTGGCAGAAAAATATTGTCTATGACAAGTCTTCAACTGTGTAAAACAGCTTTGGCTCATGGGCCAAGGGAAGGCTCCTCAGGAGCATTGTGAAGAAGTCTACACAAGCTGCAAGCCAAAATGCTCTGCTTTTATGGCTTCAGGAGCTGAAGGTGTGGGTGAGGTGGCAAGAGTGGGCCTTTTAGATCTATTGATTGGGAAGGTTTTGTTTCTGAAAGATTTTTTTTGGGAAAAAGAAATGGGGTGAGGCAGGGAGGGTTTCTTTAGTTTAACTGATGTCAAGCAATGTTAGTTGGTTATATCAGAAACATGTTGTTAATATATGAAGTCACACATTTATAAAGCACTTTTAAAAAAATAAGCCAGTGTTCATGGGATTCAGTTTGGTTCCTGCTGCTGTGTGTGGTCATCAGTGGTCGAATGTGTGTTGAGAAGGCACAGGAATAGGAATGAGCATCTGAGAGGGAAAACAGCCAGGATGCTGCTTTTGATGGCAGTGATGTCACCTTAAATGTTTTGAAGCTTTGGCTGGTTTTCATTGATGCAGGCAGTGATTTACACCTTTCAGTGCAGAAAAGGCTGTAAAACAGGAGTGAATTACATTTTGTAGAATTTGAAAATAAATTGTGCATTCACAGTCACTCAGGGTGAGACCCATTTACACTTCCAGAGTGGTATATGATGAGTAAATGAAAGTTAGGCCTCTGTGTGAATGAAAAATGCCTGTTTTACCAGAGGCTGTGAAAAGACAGAGCAAGAGAGACTTAGTGGAAATTGGAAGCAAGATTTTATTTGTTTGTTTAAAACAGTAATACTGATTTGGAGTCAGATGGAGCATTGGTATAACTGCAAACTAATTCCACGGAATTCTGCGAGGTATTTCTGGTGAAGTTGACGGGGCTGGAAGTTTATATTTATAATCCAAGTTTTTCTTGTGTTTGGGTAAGTGTTTATCACTGGGGTGAAACAGAGCTTGGATGTAGTTAAAATCATGTGTTCTCAGTACAATTAAATGAATACTTGGCTTTCCTTTAGATGAAGAATGAAATATGGAAATGTTACTTGGTGAGGGTAAGTGCTTTCTAACGAATGGCAGACATAAAAAGAAACCATTTGATTAATGAAATCTTGCTAATGTACTACATAATACTAATTTCTCAATATTGCTTTAATTTCAGAACATTTCAGGATCTGTCCAAACAAATGGATATATCTTATGGTACAGTCAGGGACTCAGCAGTGTATGAATACTTTAAAGCAAAAGGGACCAACCCTTTGGAGCAGGATAACACATTTGCTGAACTGTGGAGGACTATCAGTAAGAATAATGGGGCAGATAATTGTGTATCAAACCCTTCTGAAGGCATCAGAAAGGTAAGACTGGACCACAGGGGTTTTAATTTAATTTCTGTATTAATGTTGTTTTGGTGTAGTTAATGTTTAATCACAGGAAAGAAATTACAGTCATTTTAAACCCCCCCCCAAATTCCTATATAAAGTTCCTTTTAATACCTCAATGGCATATTTTGGTGTCACTGTTCTCAATTTAAGTACTTCAGCTCTGCCTAAGTCTTCAGTATATAAGTCCTTTGGATCTGGCCATAAGGTTTCTCAGTTTTGTGTGAGCTTTGATAATGCCTTTTTGGATGTAATTCTTTACATTATCCAGCACTGACTCCTGTCCTTTGCTCATTTGAGTTTGTTTTCTTTTTTCTGAGTTCAGGATTGGAAACATGAGTAAGAATTAAGGGATCCACAGAATGCATACTAATTTCTCTTAAAACAGAAATTTAATGAAAGATTTTTCTCTGTTTATTCCAGAAAATTTGAAAAATGCATTCACATGGCACTGTGTTTTACCAAAATGTTATTTCTCTCAGATAAAACCACACTTTTTTTTTGGAACAGAGAATTAATGTGGATTCAAGGACTGATGAATATCAGCGTAGGATGCTGCATTTTTGTTCTGAGTCCTGTGATAAAGAGTATTGGCCATTTGAAATGCCCACTTTCTCTCTCTCTCATAGCCTGCCTCTCCCCTCTGCTCCCCCTCTTGAATCTCAACAAAACCAGGCAGTACCTTACATCAAACACATGTCCAGGAGTACATTATGCAGAAGGGATGCAGACATGCTGAAAGCCTTGATGTGCTGCTGCTTTAGTGAAAAGTGTCCCCTTCATCTGTCAATTGATTTTTTTCCTAAAACAAGTTAACAGCTTTTATTACCATAGTGAATGTCTGATCAGAGATACTCTTGTCAGTGAAACAGTAATTTACTAGTTCTTTATGCTTTTATAAATGGGACATAATAAAATGGTTTTGGCTTGAACTTGCTTTTTTCTATTTTCAATTTTTGGAAAACTTTTCTGAACAGTCAGAGGGGCATTATCCAAAATCTGCTGCTTTACAGTGCCATAAAGAGGGTGAACACAAGTAATGCAAGCCATCCCATTTCCCAGACCAAATTTCTTTAGCAAAAGATTCCCAATTCTGCTCAATTTTTGGACAAAATCTTTATGTGGACACTCTTATGTCTTAGCCTACAAGTATTCAGTCAAAACTTTGGATTGACCCTGCCCATCTCTCAGATGAGCTTCCCCAAAGCCCTCTGCCCTCAGCTCCAAAATTCTCTCTTCCTTGAGGAAAAGGTAGAGCTCTGGCAATAGCAGTCTGCAGTGGTTGTTTCTGGGTTCTGTTTTCCCTTAATCTGCTCAGCACTTTATGAAAATGAGGCCTCTTTTGATATGTTTTGGTAGCATTTGGAGAAGAAATAGACATTAAATACTTTCCTATGTACCCTAGCATTTTAGCCAATAATGTAACAGTTTACCTTAGAAAAATATACAGTATTTTACTCTTCTTTTTTCTAACATTCTTATGGCAGTGGATGCTCTTTATCCATGAAATTGTAAATACTCTTATTCTGTAAGCCTAGTGCATGCTGCCATTTATGATAGCTACATTTGCTAAGCCAGAAATGTAACTGTAGATTGGCAGGCAGTTGAGAATACCAATTATATTGTCTGTATGGAGCTGGCAGCTCCATCCTGTCTATGTGATAATAACTTTTTATACTAAGTTTGATTTCAGTGTTGTAGGGTGATTTTTATGTAACTAGATCAGCTCATTCAATTAATGTCAACAACAACTAAATTTTACTTCAGTCCCCAAAGATGACCGAGGCTGCTATTTGGTTAGACACCTACATAAATTGGCATTAATATTTTATAACATTGTCAACTAAACTATTGTGTTTACAATTAAAGTGTCGCTCTTCCTAGCTCATTGAACTCTCTGAATAAACAGACAAGTTTTCTATGTCAAGTATTATGGCTAGAAATTCTGGGTTTATTTCTAAAGAATTGATGTCAGCCAAGGAAATGAGAGTTTCCATCCATAAACACGTACTGCTGCATGAAAGAGATGTAAATGTGCCTTACAAATGTATTTTGTAGGAAATGGGAGCTCTAAATCTCTCTAGCATAAAAAGATTCATAAAACATTTTTCTGAATGAGGACTTGCCTGACACAATGCAAAAAAAGAGAAAGCTCACTACTGTTCTTTCTTCCCTCTTTCTCCTTTCCATTTTCTTCAGACAGTACCATAGTGCAGCTGCAGTTACAAATAAAGCAATGCCACTTCAGTGTAAAACAGAATGCTGGTTATTTATGCCACAGACAGAAATTTCAGGTGTTTGTCCCTATTCCATTTATCTTTCTCCATTTTATGGAGATTTTCCTACTCCCTTTGACAGTCTGAAAGCAAAGGGATGGCAGTGAAAGAAAGTCATGTGAGCTTTGGTGGCGTTGGTTGCCCTGGCAGAGATGTCCCTTCAGACACAGCAAGGTCCCTGCAGCCACAGTGACCATCTCCCTCCCATGGGCAAGGCACAGCTTTTGTAGCACTGGGAGAGCCATGGAGAAGGCAGAAATGCACTGCAGTGTCACATAAGTGACAAGAGGACTCTTGAGAGCCGAGGGTGGTGGGGGAAAGGTTGCTTTTGCTGTATTCTCAAGACAGCTGAAAGTGGTCATTGAAGATGGAAAACCTCCTCCTATTCAGCAGTACCTCTGCACAGCACAGGAACAGAAACCTCACAAACCACCCATCCATACATAATGCTGATTTCCACTTTGAGCTGTCTGGGACTATCACAGATGAGGATTGACCAATGCTGTCAAAGGAAAGTTTCTACAGCCAGGATTTCAGTGAACTGTTTCCTTTATGTCCACTGGCAATTAGGATAATTATTGATTGCAGCAACAGACGTCATAACCTGTGTTTTTTATTTCCTTTGGTAGCACCCATTTTTGCTTTGAAAGAATGAAGTAATATGATCCCCATGTGATCCTGCATTTGCTATATATGCAGATAGGAGAATTAAACTCATTATTGCATTTTATAATGCCCTGCTTTGGTTGAGATTATTTGTTCCCCTGTCCAATCAATTTGGTGCCAAAATTTCTCAGAATTGTTTATTTTATTCCTGTGTATCACTTTTGATCAAAAGTGATCAAAACCAAGTAGAGCACAAAATGATAATGCATCATTGATTTAGGCAATGGCACAGTAAGAATTTCTTCCTTCTCTTTTTTGTTTCCTTAATGATCACTGAACATTAAATCAGAGCTATCTTCTCTCTTCATTCTAATTTTGAGAAGTAATTTAAAAGTTCATTCAATATGATTTTTTAAAAACTACTTTGTCCACAATGAGTTTTATATGGTGAATTGTGATTGCTCTCATAGAGCTTCATAAATTTCTCCATTTCTTGACCCATCAGCCTTTGACAGAAAAGCAAATGCTTCCTTAAACCTGAATCTATTGCATCCTGTAGTGGTTCCTTATTATTTTAATATTTGAAACATTCCAACAAGATTAAATGGCTTGCTTTTCTCTTTATTTGAACTGTGTTGCTACTTTTAAAGCGCTTTTATGTAGATAATAAATGTTATCCAGCCATGCTTTTGAACTACTCCACTAAGGCCAATGTAAAGGTCACTTTTTGGTATTTCTGTGGTACCAGCCCTATAATGGGATCAGCTACACTGACTCTCTGTTCTGGCAGTAAATTAATGATGGATTTTGCATTATTCTGGCACTTCTGACTTAAGTGTGATAGCTTCATCATAAGTTTCAGATAAATCACAGATATATCAGTGATTAATCTGGAATCAATCCTTTTCATGTTATTATTTTTTCTTATCATGCTTTCTTTGAAGCAACATTGTTTAACCATCAGTAAGCCAAGACCCTTTGAACAATATTCCTCTATCTCCATCCACCCTGAAGAGTGACATTATGGGGTTGTTTATTGCATTCCTGGAATATTATTTTCTTTGTGGTCCTTGTCTTGTCTAGGAAGCAATCTTCTTTGGCATTTTAATTTTTTTTTAGGATTATGAAGAAGAATTTTTTTTTCAATATAATTGCCTAGGGGGTTCTTTTTTCTTAAATCTCTTAAACCAAAGATAAATCTGGTGTCCTTGATATAAGCCAAAGTTGTTGTTCTACCTAGGTGGAATAAATGAGTGCTGCTTTGGCTTTCTGATAAAGAGGTTTTTGAAAGTTTAACTAAATTATCTTTGTTTTGTTGAGCAGCATACCTGTATACTGAGAGTCACAGTAAGACCATAGAAAAGGAGCAAAATATGAAGTACAATTAGAAGACTGAAGTATAAATTTGAGCTCATTATTCTGTGTTTGTTTCAGTAATTTTTTTATTTAAGCTATATCACCTGTTCTCAGCTGGTGTTTGCCACAGGCCCTTTTGCCAGTTTTCCTACATTCATGGCCTGGAAGTTGAGGGGCAGATGTATGTGCACAGATGGAGTCTTTCATTAAAAAAAAAAGGAAAAAAAGAAAAAAACAAGTTTAAACTACATTTAAAATTGAGGCTGATTTTTCACTGAACATAAATGTCAATTTGATTTTATTTGGCTTTTACTGCTTGCCTAGTGAAGGAATATAAAAAGTCAGCCTACTTCAAACATACATACATGTATGTGTGCATTTACATATCTTGTACATGTGTTTTTCAAAGTTTGACAGCTTTTCCTTAAATTGAACAATTGATACTGCTTAGCTGTCACAACAGATATTAACGGGGAAGTGAAGGATGCTGAATTTAGACAGTAACTAAACATTTTGTTATAAGAAAGCTTTCCACACAACAAACACACTAACAGTGTGAGGTCTTCACTCTTCAGGGAAGAAAATTTCATGAGTGGAAGAAGTTTGGAAAGAACTAAGTCTTCCCTTAGAAAAAAGGGATCTTTGGAGATTTTGATTTTGGCCATCAGGGAGGGTGGGGATGCAGCCTTGCACCCAGGGTTTCTGGGAGTTGAAACATATGCACAAGCAAGAGTTTAAAAGTCAGATTCTTGATTATGCTAAAATGATCAGGCTGTCAGAGAAATAATGCTCTACAGATGTGATGACATTGGATAGACTGATTTATGTCATTAAAAATATGTAAAATAGACATGAAGAGATCTGACAGACTTAGTTTATTGACCATTTACAGTTTCAGGATGTCATTCAGGATAGCAGCACTACAAGCACAAGAGAAGTAGACCTTTACAAATGATCTGCTGTCCAGCACTGAAAGTCAGTGTACAAAGCTCTTGTTATATAAGATAACATGGAGAAAACTGAGGACTGAAAAGCAGAATCAATAATGTGTTTTTTTAATTTAGCCAGTGCATTGTAATAGAAGGCTAATATTTGAGGAACACTGTGTTTCCCAAGTATTACTAAGAGGTATATAAGGAAAGTATTGTGTTGTCAGGGTTCTTTTCTAAATTGTAAATTTGAAAACATGATTTACTGATGAGTTTTGAAAGAACAGAAGATTAATACATCTCTTTAAACTGGACAAACCACCAAAAGAAACCCAAAAACCAAACAAAAACCCACCAACTTCAAACCCCTCCCAAAAAAAACAAAAACAAAAACCCAAACCAAACAAAATAACTACAATAAAAAAAGAAGACAAAATTTCTACCAACCAACATAAAAATATCCAGAGAAATGTAAAACACATTTTACCATCGTGACTTGGGATAAATCTTTGTGGAGTGTCTGATTTCTGTATATCCATCAGGCAGGACTTTCTTTTTTTCTTTAATATCATGGATTTTGAATACATTCTGTGTACAGTAACAAGTGCTGCTGGTTTTGATCCCAAGGACATAATTTTAGTGCTGACAGTTTCCTATAACAGATAGCAAAATCCTATGTAATATTATTTGCCATGGAACACAATATGGCTGAGTAATAAAAATTATATTTTCCTAGGATTCAGTGGACAGACTCTTCCACATCTTACCAAAGAGAAAAGATATAACATTTCTACTCTGTTTTAACCCAGAAGCAAATGAATTTGTGGATCTTTGATTGCCTCGATGCAGATTAAAGGGAAACAGGGAAAAGAGGTAGATTGCAGCAAGTACCTTCCAGAAAGTCTAGTCAACATAATTTAAATCTTTGTTCCCCTGAATTCTGCCTCTTAGAAGATACCTCACCCATTTGATTCATTGTCATGTGTAAGCAACTGTAAGGGACTTTGGAAAGGTACAGTTTATGTCAAACTATGGTGAAGTAAATTATCTTGTTTGCTCAACTGAGGAATCCAGTGTAATGAAATAACTGATGGAGTCTTACAAACTTACAGGTGAATTCAAAACTGAGCTTAGAAAAGAAATGGAAGGATGAACTAATTCTGTGCCAGAGCTGTAGCCATTTGCCAGGGGAGCTTTGTGAATCAGTTCCCATAAATAAATACATACAGGACTTCAGCTACTTAAATATACTAGGTAACCAGTGGTTACTTTAACCAAAAAAAAGGTATTTTATTTTACTTTACTGAATCCCTATCCAGACATGTTTCTTACATCTTGTGTTAAATAAGGTGATTTATATTCATTATATACATGGTGTGCAGGCCTTGGTTTCAGTTCCAATTGAAGCTGATATTTAAGAATATCTGTATGGATGTGTGTTAAAATAAAGTGCTGTTTATCCCAAAACTGAGATAGTAGTAGATGCTTGTGAATCTTCTTGCCTGTGAAGGAAGGAAGGATCTCTTTCAGCTTAGTGTGTGCCTTTTGTTACAGGACTCTCAGAAGAGCTGTATTTACTTGCAAGGGAAATTTGTTTATTTATGTTTGTATGAGCAAAGCTGCAAATTTTGATGCCTGTGATGCTCATCACTTAATGCTCATACTATGCCACTCTTGTCACTTAAATGCATGGAACCAGTCGCATTCCATGTCTCCTACAAAATAAGCGTTGAATTTCATAATCTAAAGCAATAGCTTTGATTTATAATTAATAACCTGTTACATAAACCTCACCTACACTTATAGTTGGCTGTGTTATCCTATGTGCATCCTAAAAAACGGAAGATATTTTAGCAAGGTTTGAAGTAGGTGAGGTCCTGCTGGGAGAGAAGACTGTTAGAAATGTATTAAGATATTGAAGGTCTACATATTAACTGTGACCTAATGAAATACCTCCAAGGAATAGTGACAAGATCTGGATTTGTTTGCTGGCTTAGGTTTTGTCCTACCTAGAAATGCAGTTTTAGACTGTGTTGTGTTCATGCTGTATTTACAGGCAAAGAAAGGAAATTATGCTTTCCTGTGGGATGTGACAGTGGTGGAATATGCTGCACTGACAGATGATGAATGCTCTGTGACAGTCATTGGAAACAGCATCAGCAGCAAAGGCTATGGGATAGCACTCCAACATGGAAGTCCCTACAGAGATCTTTTCTCCCAGAGGTAAACTGAAACAAAGCTTGTTTTATAGGATTTCTCTCTATAGTCAGCAACCGTTCACATTAATTTTGGCACTTAATTAATAAAAAACAATGACTACATGACAGCAGAGAGGTTATGAGTTCAGGCTCCAGCAAAGCTGCTGCTTCTTCTGCTCCATGTGCATTTGGTTTGGGAGGAGGGGACTGGAGATGATGTGTGGCCTCACACCCTTAGACAGCAATGCCTCTGGCAGAGAGGACTGATGTCCTCAGAGCATGGTGTGAGGTAGAGGAGAGAGCTTGAGTTGATGCCACATTCTGCAGTCTCTGAAGAAATGTGTTTCTCCCTGCAGTAAGCAAGCAGCAATGCCTTGTGTTATCCTTTAGGCTGGAGGGACAGGTCAAAGACTCACAATGGTGCATGGAAACAAGAGTTGCAGAGAATTGCTTGGGACTGACAAGACCAGGAGACTATAAAACTTTGCTGTTCAGTGATCTCTGAGTTATCACTTGTCAGTGTGAATGTGTACCCTGAAATGAAGACATGCAGTTGTGCAGGCATGTGTGGCCTTAGCAGAAGGTGAGCGGGTGCTCCGCTCCAGGCAGGGAGCTGAAACCAGATTGCCTCATCTTGCTCCTCCTTTATAAAAAGGAGCAAAACTCCTGCTGCATAACTAGAGACAAAGCTGTCTCAAGGGAAAAGATTGTTAGTAAACAGCTAAAACAGTTATCAAACCAAAACCAAAATGAATCATTCATGCAGAGAAGGGACACTTCACAAGAGACAAAACAATGATTAATTAGCAACTGTTAACACAGTAATTCAGGCATTAAGTAACAGCATTGAAGTAAAATCCTTTTGAATAAACTACATTTGCTAAAGTAGATGAGTTGGGTGCTGCTTAAACAGATTTGTACTAAGTGATGCACAAACAGTACCATGTTTAGCCTCACATATTTTTGGAATTATTGTAGGAGAGCAGCAGTGGAGTGGGTTGAGCATTTCGCTAGTGGGACCAGCTGCTGCAGCTGAATGTAGCCAGACCAGGCATAACCAACTGCTGTAGTGATTTCCCTTGGAAATGCTATTTGCTTTGCAGTGGAATTTTTGACAGTCTCTTTTTTTCCTAAAGTTACCCAGTGGAGTTTACCTGCAGATGTGAGTAGAAAGAAATCTTGGTATAAGGAGTTTCAGATGAAGAATACAACACCCTGGTGGTGGAGGGGGGTGGAGTTTTGAATTGTGGGATGGTAAACTTAAGAGCTGTGAAGCGTAAGGGAAAGACAAAAAAACCTGTAAAAAAGTATCATTGCAAATAATACTTGTCTTTTGAAATTTCTGCAGGATCCTAGAGTTGCAAGAAAGTGGAGATTTGGATGTTCTTAAACAGAAGTGGTGGCCACGGATGGGACGTTGTGACCTGAATAGCCATACCAATGCACAGACAGATGGGAAGGCACTCAAGCTGCACAGTTTTGCAGGGGTTTTCTGCATTTTAGCAATAGGCCTTCTTCTTGCTTGCTTGGTGGCAGCATTGGAGTTGTGGTGGAACAGCAACCGTTGTCATCAAGAAACGCCGAAAGAGGTCCATAACTTTTATTCTTATCACAATTAAAAGTAGAAAACACAAAAGAAAGAGAGAGCAAGTGGAAGTTGTGGGATTTTAGGTGCTCTCATGCAATAAATTTGATTTATTTTGATTTGCCATACTAAGCTTTGCATATAACTTTTTGGGTGGTTGTTTCTAAGAAAATAAAAGCAAACAAACAAAAGTGTCTTTTGTGCACATGGAAGGTGCCAAACTGACAGCCCTGGAGACTAAAGTCCTCTATTTATTTGTAGAGCAGATACAGCATGGGCAGCAGCAGTGCAAACTTCCCCTCATTGCCCCACCAATGTGCCTCAGCCCTGACCTGGAGAGACCACCTTTAGGGGTAAGAGAGTGGTTCAGAAACATGTCCTCGGCCACTCTGCTGTGAGTGACGGGGAGGCCAGTCACGGGCACCTGGCTGTGCCATTTGTGGTGATGTTTTCTCTGATCTGAGCCCCCATCCACTGGCTGGGAGACCCATGTCCACATCCTGCACAGGCTCTGCAGCTGCCAGATGGCTGGTGGCTGCTCTCCTTCATGGCTGACCTAGGCTGAGTTTGAAGAGGTACACAAGCAATTAAAAATAAATCAGCTAGTTAATAATTGAATAAGCCATATTGCCATGACACTGTTTAAATGCTTCCTTTCCTTTGAAGTCAGTTTTATTTCTAAAAGTAGGAGCCTCTGAGGAAGCTGACCTTCATATAACAAGTTTTATCTAGGAAATTGTATCTGAGAAGTTCTTGGGTTTGAAGTTTCCATGCACAGCAGCCAGCAGTAGTTCGCAATGCTAAGGTAGAATAATCTATTCTCAGATCTGTCTTGCATGAAGCCTGTATTTGTTTACATAGATTAAATGTTTAACAAACTAACCTCTTGTAATTTTGGAGACATCGAGGCATTTGTAGGTGCTTTCATCTTGGAACAGATGTTTGTTACAAGCAAACAATGGCATGTGAGCTGTGCTACTACACTACAGCTGGAAAATAGTACATAGCCCACCAATTCTAATCTCTCTTTCTCAAGTTGCAGGAGCAGTAGACTAATTGACATACCTGTCACCTGCAAACAATTTTGCAAAATTGGAAACCTGGTCTAGTGGATGGTGTCCCTGCCTGTGGCAGAGGGGTTGGAATTGGGAATTGCCAAGTTCTCTTCCAACTCAAAAAAGTTCTCTTCCATATCCTGTGATTTTGCCCGGCTGCCTGGTAGAAGTTGCTCCTGTTGTGACTCCAAAGGTTCCCCCACATAAGTGTTGTGACAGCCTGAAGCCCAGCAGTAGGTGTTGCACTGCACACTGTGAAATCCTGCAGGGCAAGGGCAGGGATGCTATCCAAAGTCCTCATGCTGTGTGCACAAGCACTTAACTGGCCATAGTATGTGGTGTGTTCCCTTCTCTATGCTCAGGGACTTGCCTTTGTGTATCTTTGTAGAGTGAGATGAGAATAGGACCTAAAGGCAGTTTCATATAGCTAAGGTGAAGTAATTGGCTCTTTTTTTTTGCAAGGAGTTTTGAATGCTCAGTTTCCATTGCTGAAAAATGATCTGTCTTCCCGAGTTTAAATATTTTCTTTTTCACCCGTCCCCTTCCTTTCTTATTTTAATAACTCTAAGAAGGATTATTGCATATCTGTGTCTACCCCACCCCATCTTTTCTCCCTTTCCCATCCTTCTCCTCCTCTTTCCCTCCAGCTTGTTCTCAATGAAGATTACTCTTGTATGTCTATAGTGCTCTTCTGGCAGTTTCTTTGTCAAACATGGAATACTTTTAACCCTCTGTGTTTTAAAGTAAACTGAAGTTACTCCCATGGTAGAGCTGTGCTTGGGGAGATCACGGTCTGTGGGGCTGGGCCTGCCCTTGGAGCAGAACTAGGCTGGGTTAGAGGCAAATTAAACAGTGCATGGACAGGTTCCAGAAAGATCAGTGATGGGGTTGCTGCCAGGAGAGGGGGAACAGAGTCAGCAGGAGTCCTGGCACAGCAGGTGTAAAGGCTGAATGAGGAGGTGCATGTTCCCAGTGAGAGGGCACAGGGCTGGGCTGAGCCGGCTGGAGGAAGGTGTACGGAGGGTATGACAGGCAGGATGCGCTGGAATGAGGGGTCCCATGAAGGGAACAGCCAGGTGCAATGCCAGGCAGCCAGGTAGAGGCACCTTTGGGTCAGTCAGAGCAGCCACAGGGAAGGGTGATAGTTGCCCAGAGCCAGGGACAGGCAGGATCCTCAGGAACCCTCTGCCTAGGACAATGGCCACATTGCTCTGGCCCTGCTGCACACCAGGGGTTGGGGGTTCTTGTCACAGTGACCACAACATCCACTCAGCTAAATTAGTAAATGAATGTAGCAGTATTTCCTGGCCGATTAGTGGCCTGATGCATTTATGTACTACCAGTGAGGAGGATTGAAGTGGGACATCTGATGGCTACTGCAATTAAGGTAGGAAAACAAGTTTTGAAAGAGATGATGATTATAGGTTGAAGGGTTTTGACGTGTTTAGAAGAACCAAGTTTCAAAACTATGGGAAGGACAGGATCCAGGGCTGAGGGGGAGTCTTGGGTTCTCCTCTGTTTGAGCCAGGAGCAGTGGCTGAGCCTGGCATAGGGTTCAGCTAAACCAAAAGCACAAGGAGGAGTGTGTTCAGGACAGCTCATTGCTGTGCATTAACCAGCATTTCTACAGCAATGAGCTATAATGGCACAGCTACAGGATGAGTAGCATACACCGAACATTAAAAACTGCCTTTTAGCTGCTTCTGGTACTCCAGCCAAGTCATTAGTTCAGTAAGAGCTGCAAACTCAAGTGATGCTGCTGATTTTCTTCTGCTTTTAGGAAGGCTTTGGCAAAATGCAAGTGTTGTGATATCACCTTAAAGTTGTGGGAACTGGGATGTCTCTCATCCACTTCCTTCTGGTGAAGCAGAGCTTGTGGAGGGTCACAGAAAAGACTCATTTTCTTGCAGTCTGAGATAGACTTTGATGTTGCCTATGAGGCAAAGAGAAAGTGGTAACATTGGGCTACTGTAACCCTCACCCTGTTAGGAGCTTTATAAATCCCTTGGAAAAAATTCTATTGGAACCAGAATTGAACAAGGAGTTCTGATTTATGAAGCCCTTGTGTAGCATTCTCACTTTGACATGACCTACTTGGTTGGTTGTATCATGTCAACAATTGCCAATTCAAAAAAAAATAAATTTTGGGACGATGAATATACAACTACTATGGCAGATTTATGACAGAGTTGGGTGGCGTGCAGCTTGCTGGAGAGAGAGAAAAAACATTTTTTAGAGACTCTTACTTTTTATGTCGAGGGTCTGTGAAGTCTGTGGCTAGAAAAATGTGCATTGCCTTCATTGGCCTTGGAGTAATATTTTCAGCTGACATTACGGTGGTATTTTTTGCCAGTTTGTTATCTTTGCTTTTTCCATTTTGTATTCCTTAGGCTTTTTTGGAGGTTAGGCTGAACCAATACACTGATGTCAAAGGACTCAGATGTCTGCATGGTATAAATCACAGCTCTTAATTACACTGAGTGTGAAGAATGTAGGATTAACTATGAGACAAACAGAAGCCTGTCTTTTGAAACCCAACAACATTACTTGGATGTTGGTATTAACCTGATCTACATTTGTAGACTTCATAGGAAGAGTTATGTCAAGGAGATGCTGCTTCCAATTAGAATTTTTTTTACATTTTTCACATATGAAAAAACATAACCCCACAAAAATTATTAAAAAAATAGTATTGTTCCTATGCACTAAGTCAATTCATTAAGACAAACCTCCAGGAAAGATGAATTACCTTTATTTTTCTGTGTTGCCATTGGTTCACAATTTTATCTTTCAAGGAATAGTGAAATTTCTTGCTAGAAGAGCAAATGCTGGGTTGGTCTTTTTCAGGATGTTGGTACAAGATATTTTTATTCTATTTGATGGAGATTTGTAGAAATGTTCCTAATGAGTTCTGCTGTACAAATTTTAATGTTTTCCCTATTTAATCCTTATCAGATCAGATTAACAAAAGAAAGATTAGCTCCAGCATCAGGAAAAAATATACTGCTGCAACACCATGCCACATTCTTAGGGCTCAAGTTTGCAGTCTTTTCAAGATGGAAAATATCTGGTAATGTTAAAATTGCCTTATTACTTTCTAACTCAGAAAAACTTGCACTAGGTCATCTTTTTCCAAAGAGATATTCTAGAATTTGTAATCACCCCCTACTCATTGTTAGCACCCAGCCGTCCAATACCCTTGGTGAAATTGAGCCAGCTCATACATCTATCTCTGTGTTAAAATCTTGAATTTACACAGCTGCTGCTCAGCCTGAAATACTGATCCCTAATCTTTTGACTTCTATAAGCTTCAGAAAATTAGGGAGTTGTGAAAAATTAATATTTATTCTTGAGTTTTTGTTCAGTCACTTTATGTCCCTGTTAAATGACTCAGCAATCAGATAAAGTTACTAAAACCTGGTACCATATAAATGTTGACCTTTTGACAGTTGCCTCTGGATTTCTTTAACTTTTTGTGTGAGTCCTATGCATTTATTTAACAATATCAGTAAGCCATAATGTAATTTGAATCATTTAACAGCCAAGGGCTTTGCCACATCATCAGATTGTTGGTATGTTCTATCCCCTTCGAAGGGATGAAAGGCAGTTTTCACATCTTTGTCGTCACTATGATCCAGTGTGGCTGCTTCCTGCAATGGGCTCCCCAGCATCCTCTGTGCTTTATCAGGTGTGCCTTTGTGTGATGTGCTGTTCCTCTGAAGAGTATTACTTCTGAGATCTCATCAGAACTGTGAAGAAAGCATTCCTAGTTCATCCATACACTACAAAACAATGGAAACTTATATGCAAAGATAAAATATCCTACTATTCATGGAAAGAAAGTTAAATTCTCATATTTTTCACTGTGTATGAGATTTTTCACTAAAAAATTAAAAGGCAAGCCCATGTTAAACAAAATTAGTCATTTGTGCAGGATGATTTTTTGGTTTTTTTGTTTTCTGGGATCTGATACTTGTATCTCTCATATGTGATGATATTGATTCACTTATATTTGATGTAGCTCTTGAGAGACAATGTTATAATGACCCTAAGAAATTCTTGGTTTGATTCTTTCTTTGCACAGATAATATATATGTTTAATCAAATATCTATTTTTCTAAACCAGCTGTGCTATTCCTAGCAATGTGAGTGTTTCAGAGACTAGACCCAGTGTGTCTGGGAATCTGTAGTGCAAGAAGATTTGGGGGTTTTACTGGTTAAGGCACAGCATAGTTTTCCACCTCCTGTGTTGCTTCTAGTCATTGTCTTTAACTTGTGTCAGATTTATAATTCATTAACAATCAGTCTTCACAGCTTAGGTTGTGATTTCTTTCCTTTCTTATGCTTCTGCAAAATCATTTTATTCAATAGACTCTTTTCACTTTTCTGTCCTTTTTATTTTTTAATTATTAAAAGGTGGTAGCATTTAATTTACTGTTCAGAGTGGTAAGGGTCTTGTGTACTAGTAACAGCACCTTATAATTCCTATTTCCTGCTACTCCATGCTTAATAATGTCTTGAATCTCAAAAGGTCTAGACTCTGTGAGCTTTATGAGATTGTGGGAGGTAGCAAAATTACCCTAAAAATTGTCACAAGTATTTTATCAGTACACAGTGTGAAGGAAAAATAAAACCACCTGTATCTCTGGCCAGGGAAGCCTTTTTGTGAACTGCCTTAAACTCCCTCACTTCTGTGTCCACTGATGTGCAAATTCCAGCCTACCTCAGAAATCCATTCTTCCAGTTTTAGCGGTCATGAAAGTTACCCACTAAGACTTCTTCTGGTATTAGAAGAGCAGGAATCCCAGTGTACCTTACAAATGGAAAAAGGAGCTGGCAGACACGAGTCCAATGGATCCAGTTTTGTCACTGCTAAGAATTGTGATTTTTACTGTGTTCATCTCACTTTAGTTCTCCAGCCAGACACTATTCCATGGCAATCAAGGCTTCTGTACCTTCGGCATGGTGTCAGCAGTGTTGGTTTTGATTATTAAAGAGTCTCTTGCTTTCACCATTCTTTTCACTTTCCTTGTCGTTCCTTGTCACTTCATTTACCTTGTCTCCTTTGTGGTCTTATCTTTTTATGTGATAATTTTATTTGCCCCAAGATGGTTCCTTTTGAGAGTGAAAGGAAACATGAGATCATCAAATCGATATTTTATTTTCCCTTCATTGCATGTTCTCTATATTTTATCTTGTTTTTATTTTAAATTATTTTTTCTGTATTTTAATGACATGTCTGAAATCTTTGTACATTTTTTGCTCAGTTGCATATAAATTATCATTTGTTTGTACTACTGTATTGTATTCTCCTTTTCTAAGAATAAATAAAGGTTTGTTTGGGGAAAATAAATCACGTAAACATTGGCAAAATAATGTATTTTAATGCCATCTAGAAATTCCGTTTCAAACCGGCTTTGAATGTAATAAGCTGAGGAACTTCATTTAACTAGCGTTTTTAAATCAGCAAGGCGCTGTTAGGAATAAGTCAACCCAGAATGCAAAGTTTAATGTTGTTTGATGATAAAGTATAAGCTGGGAGAACCAGTCAAAAAAAAAAAAAAAAGCCAATATAATATATAAATTACCTTGTACGGAAGATGGTAATAGCTGGAAGGGCGTCTTAACTAACTCCATGTTGGCTTTTTATGTGAGTGAAGAAACAAGATTTTCTCTTTGGAGGTGCCTATAGTGAAGTAGATATTCTGTAATTCCTGGTCCCAGGCAGGGTACACGTCCAAAATCCAACGAAATCGCTCAACTCCTGCTATTGATCACTATAGATTTTGGTCAAGGCTGTAATGGATTTAACAGTGGCATGTCATCCCTGTGATTTATGGCACTGGGCCCAGGCTTCTGCTACCCAAAGCAGTGGTGAAGCAATTGAGTTTTGTACAAACATATTTCCCTAACTGCAAAGAAGGGATTTTTATGTTTGGCTTAATTTTTCTCTGTCATGTAAGAAAACCCTGCTAATGGGATCCTTAGGGATATAATCTGGATTTACCTGGTATGAACCTTAGAGGGGGAAGAAAATTATTCAACAGAAATAAGCTTAAAAAAATGAGTGTTGCCATGCAGGGAAATCAAAAAGAAATAACTTGTTTAAAGTTTCAGTTTGGTGATGAGTGTAAGTACTTTCTTAATTTACGTTACATTACCTATCCCAGAGAACTTCTGTGGCTACTCATGAGCTTGGCATGAGTTTATGTATTTTACTGAATTGGAGCCTTAATGTGTCAGATTATTTTAGATTCTTTACACAATGTTTACACAGCTAATTTTTGTATGTCTTATCTCAGCCTACAGTGGTATTTTAAAGTTGACTTTTTGAAGGGGGTGTAAAATAACAAAAACAGTAAAAGTTTAAAATAAATAAAGCATAAATGTGACTTTTTTCTCAAATTTCTTTTTGCATTTTTGTGGTTTATAAAATGCCTTAGGTGTTGATCTGACTAAGGTGCCTTAGGTGTTGATCTGATTTAAGCATGTACATAAAATTAAATAACAGGTGTATTCTAATCTCACCCAGAGCACCAGAACATTTTCATTCCTTTTAGTGGCATAGGATCAAGCTTCAGTTGCTTTGAAACCACCATGTATGAAGAAGAAACTGGGAGTTATATGTGCATCAAAGTTATTTGGTGAAGATTGACCTTACCACGCAATGATATTAACGACCTTACCACGCAATGATATTAACATGCAATATATAAGCCTATTTATCAATTGAATTTAAAAGATTTTATAGTACCTGAAATAACATGTGGGTAATGTTACCAAAATATTAAGGTATCACAGATACCGATTCTGTTCAAAATATTTCTTCTTTTTTTTAAAAATTAATCAATGGCTTGGTTATGATTTTCATAAGTCCAGACCCGTATTTATAGGCACATTATAAAAAGAGCTACACAAACTCACTCAACATAACAAGTACTATTTCTTCAGAATTATTCAGTATGCAAGAGTTACTTTTCAGGCAACTGGTGGCCAGATTTTTATTGTGCTGAGCTATTTTAATGATTTGGCTGGTCATGTCTTATGTCAAAATAGGAGCTTGGGCAGTTTCCAAAATACAGGCCTGAAAGGGGGCACAGAAACCTTTTCAAAATTCAGTTTTTAATTGCAAAAATTGTGGCTAAGAGTCAGGAGTAAGGAATTTGTAAGGCTTTCATGTAGCTGGAGTGGAGATGAGAGGCTTTGTAAGTCAGCTAACACTGGGCATCAGATAGGTTGTAGAAGCATTTCTTTGTTTCCTGTGCCAACTCTCTCTTGTACTCCTGGCATAATAGGAAAAAATGGGAACTTTTGAGATTTGGATGTGACTAGACAGGAATGGTGAAGAAGGAGGGTGTTGAGCAATCTGTTATGCCTGATGCTCCAGTAGAGTAATTCAGACTGTTAAAGGATAGCACTGCTTTGATTTGGGCTCACTAGAGTGAGAAATTGCATCCCTTATGGACTAGATTATCATTTAGGATTAAAAAAATGTGTAAAGCAATGTAAAGAAACCATTAAGTTTTAGTGAGTTTTGGAATAGAACCTTCATGAATTTAATTTTTTCTCCATAAAAGAGTAATCTGTCACCTCACAGTGTAATTTTAGATGATGTCAAATTCTGAAAACACCGCTCTCTTGAGGGCCATCATCTTTTTAAGCAATGCTATTTCAGACCAGAAGTATAAGAAATGATGAGTATATGTTTGCTGAAGAGTGTGAAACATTAATTACATTATTAGCCTCACTATCTTGATCCTTTTTTTTTTTTTTCTCCCCACATCTTCCTTTCCCTTTCCATCTGGAGATGGCCAATGATGTGAGGCTGGGCCTCAGGAGCATGGTGAGAATTTATAATAAACATACAGATGATTGGTTTCTTGTTGAAAATGCCTGCACAGATGAATCCCTGTTAGTTTCCTCCTCATCTTTACCTTCCCCTGGAACTCCCCTTGATCCTAACCTCTGTGTTGGAAATGCCTGTAACTGCAGTCTGTAGTGTGTACACAGTAGAGTTCTCCTTTCTCCCGAGTTCCTTTGCAGAGACACTGGCATGCTCATCAACCAGCACTCATTCTGTACTGCATTTTCCTGCTTGTGTTGAGAAGTGTTTCTTTGCATTCTCTTGTTGTCCTGTTTATTTTTAACATCATGAAAACTGTGGAAACATCTGTACCGTGTGAACCACTCACTCATTCTCTTTCTCATTGAGTTACCAGCTGGTGAACCAAGGTCGGTAAGGATTTTAAAGCCTGAATATCTCAGCATGAGGCTGAAAGTCCCCTTTCATATCGAGTAGCAAATGAAAATGCTATCACAGCCTCCTCCCTGCCAGGTTTGGGTCTGTTGTGAGTCTAGACTGTGCTCTCTGTGATTGCACTTGGTTAATGGATGGTGGTAAATGTGGGAGCAGATCACTGCAAGACACTGTGGGGTGACCTGCTGTTCCCCCATCTGGACTGTGTCCCATGTCTTTATTCACAGTGACAGGGATGCAGTTGAAGAGGATAAATAAGACAAAGAGAGAGGTTTAGCTGGTTTAGCTGGTTTAAAGTGGTGTGCATTGTCAGCTTGACTGGCCTGCTGGGGAGATCGCTGTCTGGGGTGTTTGTGGTAAGGCTCACAGCTAGCACCTATGGGACACCTCAGAATTAGACCCCTGGTTAAATATGATTTCAGGTTAGATAAATCCAACCTGGGTAAGGTGTGCAACAGGAGTGTGGGAAGATGTGAACTGCTTTGTGAAGGTTCTTGCTACTTGTACCAGTTCTAGTGGTGACTAGCAAGTCACTGTTACTTGTTTGGTGTCTAGGCTTTTGGTAATAGTTTATTTACCTTTATTTTCTGGCTGAGGGTAGCTGGAAATAAACTTTGGCAATGTATTTGAAACAATTTTCTATCACATTAACATCAATTTTGCAGTACTCTGTAATATCTCACTTTTTTTTCAGGTTTCCTTAGAAGGAAAAAGAGTGTTACTGTCTCTCCATAAAGGAATTTCTGCTCTCTGGTGAGGGAGAGCATCACCTAGGGAACCAGGTGGCCTCTTGTACATAATTTTTATGAAGTTTTGTTTCTTTGCAGATGATTCCACATTGAATGAAATTAACGTACTGCAAACCTTTCATTTATTTTATTCTTTTAATTAGGTAACAGCCAACTGGACCTCACCTGATGTCAGTCTCCGTGCCTTCTTCTAACAGCTGGTTTATGAATGATAATTTAGCTAATTGCTAATTTAAAATACATGGTAGAGCTTCCACTTGTAAGAGCAGAAGCTTGATTGCAGGATTGGGCCTATTTCTAAAAGCAGGTTTTCAAGTAGACTCTTGAGGTGCATCCCTGCGTATTTCTAATAAGATTCTGTTATGGTCAAACCAGCTTTGAGCAGAGCACACTCAGAAACCACTCAGCAAATTTTATGTAACATTAAGTGCTATTTGACTGGGTCAGTTGTCTGTGTTAAATTAATGACAGCAGACATACATCACCACTGCATCTGTTTACACATCTCTCTGCATTTCACTGCATTGTCGGCTGCGGAATCTCCGGAATAATGAGTGTCACACAGTGAGTCATATTAAAAAGGGGTTATTTGTATTAATGTAACACCATACTGTATTGTCATTGTTTTGCAGCACAGGTATTACATATATCATCGCTGCTTTTTCTTCTTGAGCAAGCCAATTATGCCTGGTTTTGCCAGTCTGTCAGAGCCTCTTGGAATAAATTAAAATTACAGCTTTGCATATGCAACAGCTATAACTGAAAGTAATGATAAGGACCCTGGGTGAATACAGGATTTCAAAATAGTCCTAAATAATTGTACATATGCAGAGCTGCTACTGCTTTATTTCCCTTTAACAAGCTAAATGTTTGAGTCCACCATGTCTGAAACCCCACAGACTGAAGTTGGTTGCTGGGTGGAGCTATGAGGTTTGATGCTGAGTAGGAAGAGAATAGTTTGTGGTTACCTGAGCATAGAAGCTTTGCTGTTTCCATTTTTTTTTTTTTTTTGCCTCCTTTTTCAGTTTTGTAATATGGCTGTCTGTGCCTGGAAGTTCCTCAGTGTTCCTTTCTAACTGGGTACAGGTGTGCCTTCCAGCATCTGTGTCTCACGACCTGTGACACCTGTCATTATGACACACATGTATGAGTTGAGAGGACTTTTATATGGCTGGGAGAGATGTTTCTGGTCAAGGGCAGAAGAAGTGTCTGTCAACACTGGGTTTGTCTCAACTTTTTAAACCCTGTCCTAGTCACAACATTACCTAATTTTTAAAAAATAGTTCTTGCTCAGAATGAAAACCTAATATCAGCATGTGTGTCTTGGTCTCTTTTTTCTCACCAGAAGATAATCCTTCATGTTGTCACCCAGGACAGGAAACAAAAAAAACAAACCAGAAATGTGCCCTGATTGATGATTAAAGCTATATTACCTTAAAAGCATTGTTTCTGCATATCTCCTGAGCCTTATCAACTATTTTAACAGGCTTTTAATTCTTGGCACAGTTATCAGCACCTGAGTGGGAGGTATTGACATATGTGAGATATCCCCTGCCTGTATGAGCCTGTCTGCCCATACTGGCTATGTTTCTGAAATTTTAGTCCTTCTGGGGTCAGGACCATCAGTCTTTTTCTTCTCCAGTCTAGTGTGCTTTTATTTGCATGTATTGGATGCTGATCCAACTTATTACAGTTTTGGCATAGTTTTAGAATCACATTTCTGCAGATATTAGACTTTCCTGTTTGGGCATTTATCTTCCTTTTTGGCCTTTCTGGAACTGCTTCATCATCTTGTAACATTTTTATGTGATGAAGTGGCTTTCCTTGAACTCTGTGATAAGCTCACAGAAATCACAAGTGAAAAACCAGACACAACAATGGTGTCTTTAATAAAAATATTTTTTATCAAAAAATTTTTCCCTTGGAAAATCCCAAGTGTTGCAAGCCAATCAACTGAGCAGTATTACCTTAAAATGAATTGTGTTTAGAGTGATGTAGGCAATTTCTTAAAAACATCAGCCTTTCCAACACCCTTGAGTTTGATCATGTTAACTGACTCCAAACCTCCCAATTAGTAGGATATTCTTTCAATATAGCCCACAGGCTGTTAGAATTCACTGTCAAGAGTCACAGAAAATAAGCTAGAAAAAAAAATATTGATTACTCTGTAAATCATGGTGTCTGCATTTATACCTTGCCATAATCTCATTCTATGAAAAGTCCAGACTTGGTTAGTCCTGAAAATTAATCATAGTTTCATGCAGGTGTGGCCTTGCAGGTTTAGTCATTCCCAGATAATTCTGGTGAGCATCCTGCAGATCCACTCCAAGCCCGGGTGTGCTCCTGCTGTCAGTCATAGGCCATTGAACCTGTTGCTCATGGTCAAATGCTTGGGACATATCAGAAACCTGCCCTTCAAATGCCCTTCCAGAACTCAAACTCACCGCGGGACATTGACATTTCACTTGGTATTTATGAATAAGAGAATTTCCTGACCAAGAGCAGTGTTTGGTTAGCTGTTTTCCTTAAGCCTGCAGATGATAAGCCTGGGTGTATAATTAATTTTCCTTAGATGTTTCTTTCCTTCACTGATTAATTTCTTCAACTGATCTATTTGGAGTACAACATTAATATTGAAAATAGAATTATGAAGCCAGCAAAAGAAAAATACTTTATTTTCTTCTGGCAACACAAGCATATACTTGTGTCCAACACAGTCATAGATGAGAAGTAAAGTTGAATTGGCATGAAATGTCTGAGATATGACATATTTATAATATTAACTAAGTTTTATACATTAAGGGCAAAAAGAAATTTTAACAAATTACTGTTATTTAATGAGAAGCACAGAACTAAAAATAAAGGAGAACATGGAGCTGACAGTGGAGCAAAACATCATAACTTTTAAGATTTCTTGTTCTGGCTTTATTGCCATTTAAACCTTTTTCCATTTAGCTTGTTAGTTTTCAGTAACATATGCTATGTTACTGAATTTCCCAGAAGAACAATAAAGGAAAAAAAAAGGATTAGGTTTACAGAATTTACAGATTCTGAAAGGTTGACTTGTCACATAAAGCTATCCCAAAACCTCCGCTTCTTGAATCTTGGGATTCAAAGCAGTTTTATGGTGTGCAATGACAAACGAATCTTTTCAAGAGTTTCTGAATTTTATTTTAGGGTTTTTTTTTAAGTATTTGAAGAATCTTTCATTCACCATTAAGATAGACTCATACAAACCTTGACATTTAGTTATTTAGCTGCTCTTTGTCTAATAAGACAAAGAAAAAGGGAAGAACCTTTAAAAACGTGGTTTGATAATTCCTTAGAGACAAGTTGTTTTCCATAACCTTTGCAAACATTTTATTTTGACAATGAAAAGAAGGAATAGTGTGAATTCCTGGTCTGTTGAAAGCCTTTAAAAAGTTTTCTCTGATCTTAATAAGGCCAGGAAGTTGTCCTTAATGCTGAAGAAAGAGAAGTAGGCAAATTAAATCATCACCCCAACCTCTTATAGAGATCCCAAGTGTTTAATTCTCCATGTACTTCATAAAGTCATAAAGTGCTCTGATGTAGAATGTGATGCCTGTGTGGAGGAACTGGTTTTAATCCTTATAGAGAATTTTAGCACAGTGAAACATGAGTCTGTATTGTGAAACATAAGCAACTGCAAATCCACCATTTCCTGGGGAATGCTGTCCTGGGGAGGACTGTGCAGAGCAGAAGAAAAGGCCTGTTAGATCAGGAGAGGGGAATATTCCAAAGGATGTGGTCCTTAATAATCCCTGTGGTCTGGACACAGAGATGTGTGTTATGAGCATCCCAGCTGTGGCTCTTCATGTCCTAAAAGGGCTCAGCTAAATATGTAACCAGGATTAATTCATGCTTTGAATTTTATGACCTTCTGTGCCCAGATGCTCCAAATGAAGATCATTCACTAATTAATCTCGCTCTGTAAACAATTAATATTTAATTGCTTGTTGCAATTATTGAAACCTTACCTTTCCCTCTGGCTTGACTTTATCCAAGTCACATTTCACTTGTTCCACTAGCAAAGCAGGATAAATACACTTAGGATGTACTTGCAATCAAAAAAAAAAAAAAAAAAGGAAATATAAATAAAATGTTGTTGCATATTTTCACTTGAAATGTAGTATTTGGCAAAAGCTCAGAAAAATGTAAAGGAGTCATGAGCATTTTACCAAAGCCTCATTTAGAAATAATTTGCTTTAATATTTTTTCAGTTCTAACCCAAGTTCTCTTTTGTTTTCTTATTTTGTAGTGGAGGCTTGACAAGAATATGAGCCCCAGATACCCAGAATGCCAGCTAGGAGTCTACATCCCAGCTAGCAGCATCATTTAGAAAAGAAGTAGTACAGAGTACCTAAGAGGCATTGCATAATGGGCTTCTGGGAGTAAGCTCCTTAGACACAATATCATCATACATGGTGCTAGCTAAAGTTTGTGGACAAGCAGAACTTTGCAGCAAGCTTTTGCTGGCAAACAGGTGAGGAAAATGCAAGCAGTGAGTGCTTGGACATCTGTTCCAAAGGAACCCACCCACAGAAGTCGAGCTCTTACTCCCATTGGGGAACAATGTAAGAACTTTTCTCATGTTTTTCCCAGGTCTACAATTTTACTTCATGAAACAAGAACTGAGGAGATTATTAATTAAATCCATATAATCCTCTGGCCACTGTACCATAAATCCTTAAGTTTCCTAGCAACAGAATTCAGGAAAAAGCCTCTGAGTTAGCATCACCTTAGTGCATTGTTTAATGTATTGAATGGAGGGCCTGACAGCTCAGGTGTGTTTGTTGTCAGGAAGGACTTAATATTGCTGCAGGAGTTATCTGATCAACAGTTGTGTGATCCCTTCATGTCAAAAAAGTTTATTTTTTATTTTATTATCCATTGATTTTTCTCTAGATCAAAATTATCTGATTACAGGTTTTGGCTGAAAAAGAAGGATTTTTAAAAAGTTATTTGTTTCTTTGGTGGGGAAGATTATATCCCCCAGGTTTCTGGATGCTTCATTGGGATTTTGGTGAATTTATGACATAAATTAAATAGGAATTAATTTTCCACTGATTAGCAAAGAATTTGCAACATGCAGCTCAGCCCTGTAATCGTGGAGCAATTGTATTCCAGTTGAAATCAATATGGATTTAGCCTAAGCTAAGGACACACGTTTGGACTGTACATCATGTAACACTGATTCATTTCCAAACCATGCAGGGATCAGAAAATTCAATGGTTCTTGAGTAATGTAGATAGGGTGTTAAATCACAAGGCTAGAATTGAATCTGTAGTTGACATTGACTGGAATCAAGGACTTTGGAGTTGGCTTGTCAGTTTACTGGGGAAAGGAAAGTTGCCTAGCAGAGGATACTACTGGAATAAGATTGTAATTCTCTGTGCTCCACCTGAACATCAGTGTGATGAAAGATTAAGCAGAGTGAGTGGCAGTGACATTTTGTGCTTCTTCATTCCCTGAGCCTAGATCTTGGTATGAATCAGTAAGGCTGCTGGTGTGGGGTCAAACCAACATTTAAGCACAGATTGACCTTGGGCAGTCAGGGATTATTGGAACAAAGAGGTTTTGGGTAGTCCTGCTCCCTAGGTTGGAGTTTTGCTGTCTGAGTAATGTAATTACAGGTTTCTGTTGGACCAGGGAATTTCTCCAGTTCCAGGGCTGTTGGGCTGTTATGCTTTGCTGCTGTTCTGCTGTGCGTTACACTTGCATCAAATAACTACAACTGCATTCATAGCTGTGCTTTATGAAATGTAAAGAAATTATATAATGTAATACCTTTTTATTGGCAATACAATGCTAGCTGTTAAAATTCAGCCAGACAGTATCCCAGGTGGTTGACTTCACCCTGCCAGTTTTGTTGCTTCCCAATTTGAGCATCTTGAATGCCGTGCTGAGGTGATAAACAGCCCACTGTAGGTCTTTGCTACTTCAGGATTTAAAGACAACTTATTTTTCTATATTTCCTTATGGAAGCTAAAATGTGTTCAGTGAGTGGTTCTGATAGTCAATTGAAGAGACCACTCTGGGAACTTTAGCTAATGCATTCTCAGAAGGTGGTGATGCATTTTCTAAAGACCAACAGTGTTTTCCTGAGCTCTGACCACAGACAGACTTCTAGATGATGTGTCAAGGAGACAGACATCTTATGATCTGTCATGCAACTGTTCCAAACACAAATGTGTGGTTCCCTCTCCCCAGGGCTCCCAGAGTAGGCCTCTCTCAGTGCTGTTCCAGTAGGTTTATATTCTGTGCCACACAGGCTTCCTGATGGGAAGGCAAGAATTCATCACCATCACAACCCCTGGCCAGTAGATTTTGATACATGAAGCTACTGCCCTGAAGTCAGGGGGTTTTTACTGACGTGTTCTTTAGAAAATGCTCTGCAGATAGAGGAGACAGTGGTGAGCTGTCATGTGGTGACAAGGGGCTGAGCTGCCCACTGGAATTTGGAGTCCCAGGTAATTTGTTTGCCTGCTATGGGCTTTTTTTTCTGAGCTTGTGCAAGGTGAGCCAAAGGTGTGAGGGATGTTCTGGTCTCTGATGCCAACCCCTGTTAACTGAAGCACAGCCATCAGTTTACCTCCCAGGAGGATGGGATTGACAACATCAGGAGCTCCATCAGGTTGAGACTGAGCTGGTGTTTTCTTCAGCGTTTTCTTCAGCAGGTTTTTCATCTGGAGGTGTCGCTGGACCTGGAGGTTTTGTGCAGGCACAGTTAAAATCCAAGTGATGTAATGAGTGATCAGCAACTCTGGTCACACAGAGGAAAGGAAGGGGGGCCGGATGGGGTTGGAGATTGTGTTTGGACTGATTGTTCTGGTTTCTTCCTCACTAGGACAAGGAAGTGAATTTGGAGCAGGTCCACAGACGCATGAACAGTTTAATTGATGAAGACATAGCCCACAAGCAGATCTCTCCGGCGTCCATCGAGATCTCAGCGCTGGAGATCGGTGGCATGCAGCCAGCTCAGACCCTGGAGCCGGTGCGCGAGTACCAGAACACGCAACTTTCTGTCACCACCTTTTTACCAGAACAGACAACTCATGGTGCCAGCAGGACACTCACAGCTGCCTCGGGCAGCAACCTGCCGCTGCCCCTGAGCAGCTCAGCCACCATGCCCTCCATACAGTGCAAACACAGGTCACCCAACGGAGGACTATTCCGGCAGAGCCCCGTCAAAACCCCGATCCCAATGTCATTCCAGTCCGTGCCAGGGGGAGTCATTCCAGAAGCAATGGAGCCCTCGCATGGAACGTCCATATGACGAAAACAAACAGTACAAACAACCAGCAGAGATTTTTAATACAAAATTTAAAAGAAACAAAAAAAAAAAAAAGAAGAAAAAGAAAAAAAAAACTCTTACATTTTTCTTGTATATACTTGTAAATAATGAAAGAATGAAGTGGGGTAAAAGTGTATTTTGAATATTCCCAATTTTCGAAGTAAGTAAAAAACAAAACAAAAAACAAACAAAAATGTATGAATGACTTTGTAAATTTTGTTCTATATGAATAAAAAGGCAAACTACTTGTGGTCGTTCTCAAGTGCCAAAGAAGACCTGTTACTGGGACTGAGGGCCATACTTTTCTTTTTTTCCATGGATTTCAACACTTTTTCCCTTACAGGTATGGTTTTTTTAAGAGAAAAAAAATTATCTGTTTCTTGCTAGAAAAATTCACCATACTCAGATCTCTCCTTTCCCCAGAACCCTGTTTTATAGCCAAGATGACAACTCACTCAGAGAACTTAGCAGCTGGTATTAGCATAGCAGTAAAAAATGCTTTAAAGGTGAATTATAACTCAAATCCAACAAACAGTAAACAGAGAACATTTTCCTTCTAACAAGGATTTAAACTTCCACACAGTTTCTAAATTTAAGCACAGGATTATTGGATTGTGTCTTTAGATGTCTGCTGTGCGGCTCTTTTTATTTAACTTTCTGTGTTTTGTTATACATATATATAATATATATTATATATATGACGTATATATTATATATATAAATGCTTTGATGAACAGCAGGTTTTAGATTAAGGGGAAAGCTTTTAAGAAAAACTGCTCAGCTCTTTTTTGTTGTGTACATGACTGAAAATGGGGAGGAACCAATGGAGTGAGCCAAGGAAGAACTGTAAAGGCAGGAGATAATGGCACTGCAGTGACTATGCCCTCTGGTGCCATCTCTTTCTTTAAGATTTCACAGAATTTGTTGCATAATGGATGCAATGCTTCCTGTTGAAGTCATATCCCTGAATGACAAGACTATAAGCACAGCTCTGCTTTTTTTTTCCATTGATTTTTGTAAAGAGAAACATTTTAATGGCCAGGTCTGTATCATGGTAGATAGAAATAGCTGTACAAAACCTTTTTCTTTTTTTTTTTTTTAATCTGTGAAACACACAGGACAAAGATACAGCAACTCATATAGTTTATTTAACTTCTTGTCATGCAAATATTACCAGTGCAATGTCGTATGACAAGAAAAAACCAAACCAAACTCTAACACATTGTTTCCTTCCCAACCAGAAGTTGGAATGCCAAACATAATGGATCTCTGTCCCCCCTCCTACTTTTCATGGACCATCACTCTCTTTCAAAATTGGAATAATTTAGCATCTTCTCAAATGTATCCCTAATACTAGGTTGTAATTTCCCGTTGTAGCTGGATTTCTTCCTTTTATTAGAACATTGCTATTTGGAAAAGGCTTTAGATCCTGGTGCAGCAAAATCACTGTCTACATTAGGGTGAAAAATTCTGTTTGAACAGAAGTAAAAATGCATTCACATCCCAGGAAAGTCAGCAGGCAGTCTGGGTCAGGTTTTTAGATAAATAAACATTCCATTCACTGCTCCTAATTTGATTTGCATAATTACACGACACGTAGATTTATGGGGTGATTAAAGTCCCAACATTTTTACATTTCTACTTCAAGCAGTAGGGAGGAAAGCTACAAACTGTGACATAAAACCAGCCTTATGGAAGACTATACTCAGCCTACCACTTTTTAAATGAGGAATATTGATGGTGGGCTTACAGGATGAGTACTCTTGGAGGGATTAATTTGTCTCTGATAAACTGGTTCCTCATGAAGATGATGCAGTTTTGTAGCTTGGCACAAATTGCACTATTTGCTTCACACTAATTAAAAATTAATAATAAAGCTGACTAGATTTATGCTACTTAGAAGTTTGTCCCACAAAAATTTTGGATTTTGTTTTTTCTCCTTTAGTCATATTTTATTCTTTTTGTTGTCTTAACAAACCTATGGCCACAGGAAAATAATCTCTTCCATAAATACACTAATTATTTATGGCAGAAACAGCTGCACTAAATGATTACGCACACACAGGAACCTGTAAAGATTCTTTGGAGAAAGAGTGCAAGGATTTGCTTTGGAAAAATCTCTCGTTTCATGACTACTTTAAGATTTTAGCAGCAGAAGAAGAATGTGCTGCAGAAAAGGTGCAAGGAAGTGCTTAAGTGGCTACGAGGGTGCACTCTCTTATGGCACACAGACCTGCTGGAGGTTTCCTGAGATGCTGCCATGTTGTTACTCACAAAACATGCTGCTGAGTTGCTGCAGCAAAGCCCAGAGCAGGTGCTTGAAACCCTCTATTACTGAGGCATCTTTGCTTTCACATTAGATTTTTTCATATTCTAGACTAAAACACTGTAATTTTAACTGACCTGCACTTGTGGAATAAATTGTGAATACAATATATTTTGGGGATTAACTTAAGCATTCTTCATATTCAGTGTTCTTCTCCTGGCTTACTCTTGCTATGTGCTGTAAAGTTTGGAAGTGTAGTTTTAACTTGTAAGCAATGTTAGAGCTCCTTTATTCCCATGCACAGGATATGACTCACCTGCTTGAATGCTTTGCAGGACTACATCTAAGATAAGCAGGATCTTGAAGAATCAAACCATGCAGCCCTCTTTCAGAAAAGTATTTCAACATGTGTGAGCCCTATAGGGAGCACCTGCTTTATGCACAGGTGAAGTGCATTGCTGGTTGATGATGGAGTTAAAACACACATCTCAAATTAAATATGTGCCTAATTTTAAGCAGGTGAATGAGCTGGCCAAACTCCCTGGGACTACTTAGCTGCTTTAAGTTAAACTTAAGTTTTGAGTGCTTTGCTGCACCAGGGTCTCCACTGAAAAACTAGTAATCTGCAATGGATCTCTCACTGTCTCATAATTACTTGTTTATATAAAAGTTACCAAGTCATAGCCTGGGCCTGTCAGCCCTGACAGGAAGCTGTTCTGTCCTTCATGTGCTAGTGGTCTGGTTTTAGATTATTTAAGCAAATCACCAGGTTCTCCTTGAACATAAACACTGTTTCGTTCCCCATAACTTTCAGTTTTCAAAGTAAATGCAGAATGTATGATTTTCATATCCTGTCTCCTGTTTTATATTTGTATCTTCCTTTTGACAGATCAAAGCATTCACTTTCTATATAATATGTATTCACCACACACATGCATATATATATATATATACATGTGCAATTACTCACAGAAGAAGTGAGAAATATAATTTCCATGTGATGTAAATGAGCATAAGGTGAAAGCTCTCACAGAGCTGTGCTTATTTACACCACCTGCAGATTTGACCCTTCACCTTTAATATCTGGCAAGTTGAAATAGAAAAACTGCAGAAGTTTCTGAAAACTTTGAAGACCAAACTGTATTCTGGTTTTTCAACTGGAACTTCCCTGAGTGTACTTAAAACAGGGAATAATGTATGATCCCAAATAGTGCAACTCCTCTGGAACGTTTACATTGCAAAGGTGATTGTACATGAAATGTACCTTCCTTTTATTGTACTCTTTTGATGATGAGCTTTCACAAAAGTGATATCTGTGGCACAGAACTTCTAGAGTATCTTGTTCTATCAACCCATTAGTTTAGAAATTATTTTCTTACAAAAATGTGACTCAGTTTCTTCTATTTGCTTGCAATCCATGGGCAATCTGCTTTCAATCTGAAGAATGCATTGCTCTTATTTCTTAGTATGTCATATTTTCCTATTGCAATGGGGAAAAAAAAAAGAGTAATTGTGCTTTTTCATTTCAGAGTTGAAACTTGATAGAATGCTTTTATGCTGAGTTACAACTACATGTGTGCAATACTTGTCTTGCAAAGTGAAGTTCCCAATATCTGCCTTGCTTTGATAAACATTGCTGCATTGTAGGTGAAGTCTCAGCAAAACAACTCACTTTTTCTTAGTCTGCTGATAGAATAAACCACTTAAACCTGGGTTCTCACCTGTGTAAATCAGCTTCCCTCCAGAGAATGGGTCAGGCATACTGACTTTCAGCAGGTGAAGGTTTAGCTCTTAATATTAGGCTCAAGAGCATTGCTTTCCATAAACTAGTATTCAGGAGTAGCTCTCAAAAGGAAAATGTCTCAAAAATTAACCTGAAAGAGGAACTTCATTGAAATTTTGAGCATGTAACATGAATTACAGTTTAAACTTTATGCTGGGATTGCTCAAAGAAAGTTCTTCCTAAAATCTGTTTAAATATCAGAATAGCTCTCTTCTGAGATAGGTTTAAAGCTGTTGGGTTGGTGACAAGTGGAGCATTCAGAGAAAATAATGTTAGTGGGGTGGTACAGCAACCACAATGTTCAGACCTTATTATTTTCTTTATTTTGCTTTACTGACTTGAACTTACATTGTGAGAAGCTAAAGAGTGACATAAATCTGAAAACAACATATTTGGGGGACCCTGTTGGAAATTTCTCAGACAAACCATATCCTTTGGCATCATCCTGGGAAAGGCAAGGAGAAAGTCAGAAGAAAACTCTGAAGAAAGGCAAAATCAAAGGTAAAAACTGACATGTGGTGAAAGGGGAGGGAGAAAAGGATGGTTACAACTCATGTTTAGTAAAGCTGTGTTACTTGTATGAGAAGCCTCAATTCCCATCATACAAGCAGTTGCCTCAGCTAATTATTATTTTTCTTAATTTTTAGGAAACAAATAAAAACAGCATTTGTTCTACCAGAAACAGTTGTTATATTATTTAAGAGTTGAAATTATTTGTTTGGCGGTGCCTGTCTTTTGGCTTGATTGTTGCTCAGCTGGGGAGAATCAGCTTTAATCAGTGATTTCACCCAAAGCAGCTGTGGGCTGTTTGCTGGGAGACGCTCCCAAGGGCTGTTTAGGTTTGCAGCTGGGACAAATCAGCTGCAATCAGCTCCAATCAGCTCCCCATAAAGCTCTCACTTCCCCGGCTGTGGGGAAGAGTTTGGGCTTTGTGCTCTGAGCTGCACGCGTCTCTGAACTTGGATGGTGCTTTTTCTGGCGTCGGAGGGAAGCAGAACAGAAGTGTGGTTCCCCAAGCTTTCAAGGTAACCAATAAGAGAAGCAGCTAATGCATAAAGCTTTAGCTTTTTACTGAATTTCATTTTCTCCTAAATTTACTATCAGCTTTAGTAGAGATTTTTCTCATTTATTTATATTAACTCTACACTTTCAGGTACAGTACCTAAATTATTTTGTTTTGTGTCTATTGAAATTGATAGCTTTCTTTGAAATCAATTAATACTGGTAGAAACTTCACATTCTGTTGTAGAAGAGCACAACTGTGAAAGAGTTGCTTTGTGTCCTTGGGTGACTCCTTGCACCAGGACATTTTGTCTTTTTGAGTTTGTTTTATAGGTTTCTTTGAAAGATGCCTTATCTTTCAGTAACTAGTTCTGTTGTTGCAGTTATAAAGTTCTGTAGTTTTGAGGAGGTCTGTTTGGTCTCTATGTCACATAAGGAGGAGGAGGAGAAGTCCTCAGAATCATGAATACACAGCAAGGTAAGGAAAAATCTTGATCAAAAATTAAAATAAAAAATCTCAGGCCATTTTGCCAAAATTTTAAATGCTTGGATGAGTGGCTGGGACAGAACTTGACTTCTGAATAATAGACTACATGTGACTATAGTTTCTAGGTGAAAACTCCACAGCTCATTGTGTGCCCAAGTTATTTTCAAGATAAGGAATTTTGTTTAAATTTTTAACTGCTTTGTTATAGTGTCATAATGAAAACTGTATAGGAGGGGAGATGGAACCCCTGAGGGTTTATTACTTACAGCTGTAGGTAATTATCAGTCTGCTTTTAGACTGGATTCTAAAAAGTCACTCAGTCATTAAAGGAAGCATCCTGGAAATTTTTCTACATTTCAGTATTTTTCTAAAATTCTTTCCATTGTGTAAAATGTGTGTATTTTTTTTTTCTGATGGGATTATTTCCAAAGTAGTTAAGTAGAACACAACAGAGCCTACACTTTGGGTGAGAATTGCAGCTAAAAGAAAAAAAAGGGATTGATGGTGGAGTTGAAAATGAACGTTTTAAATTAAATGTGTTCCTAATTTTAAGCAGGTGAGTGAGCTCTTTGACCTCCCTGGTACTACTCAGCTGCTTTAAGTTAACCTTGAGTGCTCTACCTATACTGGGATCTACACTGAACTGCAAGTCTATGCACCATGACAACTGTGGCGAGAAAGCCCAGATTTAAATAGCTTTTCTATATATCAGAAGAAAAGAAATTGACTTTTGTTTAATGTGTTTTTATATGATTTATATTGAAGCAATTCTGTCAAAATAAATATTTACCAGAAGCAAAACATGCCAGCCCACCGAAGTACTGAAATGCATAATTGCAAGTAAATTGAAGCAGACACTGAGGTGTTTCTGTGTTCAGTCAGCTGTAGTGGCTGTAGTTACAGGTTGCAGACCCTTTTTCATCTTGGGGCATTACTGGGGATTCCAGTGGGCTTGGTCCTGGCTGCTGCCCAGTGCCCCCGCTGAAGGGACAGGGGTGAGGCAGTGGAATGTGTCCACGTGTGCTCTGGGTTTTGCCTGTGTGTGAGGATGATGCTGCTTTGCAGGGTTGGCTCTGTTGCTGCTGCTGGGCAGAAAACAGGACAGGAGGAACTCCTGACAAGTGCTGGGTGTGGGCAGGTACAGCATTTACAGGCTGTTGAAATTTAGTAGTGCCTTAATTTCAGCTGCTGTTTCAGGGCTGGCCAGGAAAATGTATTGAAATGTTTTGCTTGATTCTAAAGCCAGCTTGGGATGATGGTGAGAATCTTTTGGGAGGGTACTTCGGTCCTGAGAGCTTTCAGCTTCCTGTCTAGCAGACACTGCCATGGCAGCAGAGCTGCCAGCTCTGGTCACAGTGGAGGGAGGTGGCATTTGAAGGCAGTGTTTGCTGCAAGCTTCCGAGAGCTCCTGCCTGCTGCTGTGGGAGCAGGGGAGCCCCAGAGCAGCACTGCCATGGGGAGCTGCTGGGCAAAGGAAATAGAGGTGGCTCTGGAGAGCAGGGGGAGGAGCTGGGCTCTGCAGCTCTCCAGAGAGGAGTGCTGAGGACCATCAACAAGGGGTGGTGAGGCCTGGAAATAAAGTGGCAAAAATGCTTTATTTGGAGTATGAATGCACCCTGGCCTATGGACCAGGGAGTGCTTGAGTTGCTGGATGCTGCTGTCATTGTTTACCTAAAGGTTTCCTGAAATTCATGTGATTTTATGTGGTAGAAGTTGTTGTTAGACTTTTCCTGGCGCAGGGAGAGAATGAGTAGTGGTTGCATTGGGCTGTGCAGATCCTATCAGGCTGTTTTAAGTTCGTGCTGTCAGATTTCCCCTCCTGTTCTGTGTCTGTAGGTCAGCTCACACATCTTTCTGGTCTGTGATTAGTTGTGTAACATTTACCAACTCTTTGGCAGGAGGAATGTGCTTTTACAACACAAGAACAGTTTCTTGTGCATTTGCATTCCTAGTTTTGTCTTGTCATTCATGTCAAAATGTCAAGCAGAGAAACATATGCTTTCAGATGGAGTTTCTGCAAACCATTTGGATCAATAAGGACTGTCTGTCTGCATATTTGTAACATCTGCCACAGAGGAATATGAAGCTCTATCAATTCAGTGGCTCAGTAAACCATATTTTACTCCAGACTGTAGCTTGTTGACATTCAGCGACAGAAAAATATCGCTGCTCTGGGCAATGCAGAGGTCTATTGTAAAGCAAATCTTGCATTTTGGAAAGTAGGTGTTTCATCTTCTGCACACAGCAAATACATGCTATCCTGACAGGCCAGGCCATTAATCCACAGACATGTCATTTTTGGCTCCTGACAGCTCAATGCAGCTGCTGATCATCCCTGGGCTGCAGGGATGTCAGTCTGGTGCAGTCAGTAGCTTCAGTTATTGTGAGACAATATCTGAACAACTTTGAGAGAAACCACCTGCCTGGGGACAGAAAGAGGGGTTTGGATTGGAGGGAGTGTCTGGCCATGTTCTGTAGGAGCACAGAAGGTGAAACTGCCCTGTGCCCTGCCTGGCTAGATTTGGATGTTGTGGTACACCTCTAAGGGCTGGAATGTCACATCCAGAAAATGGTGCTGAAAGGCAGGAAAGGAGAAAGATCTCACAACGAGGGAGAGCCAGTGCCAGAGTGTGGGGCAGGTAAACAGCTTGCTTGGTCCCAGAGCAAAGCTTCCAATAAGGCATAGGTATTTTGCCATGAAAAGCCATGAGGCTGCAAAAGAAGCATCCTAAAGTGTCAGCCTGGATATTAAACGGTTGGGCAAGTCCCAGACCTTTAGTTATAAAGCTGCTTAGTTCCACAGTATTAAGTGCCATGAAAAGTGTATTAAACCTTTTATTAAGAACTCAAACAGCACGCAGTGAAAGCACGCAAAATGGAAACTGTTAAATTAGACTGTCAATTTAATTACTCTTTATCATGTAATCCCTTTACCTGTGTGGCTTGTTAAAGGCAAACCCTTCTCTGCTTTTCAGGGAGGAATTGTGGAGGTCCTGTGGGGAAGAGGGAAGGAGGGGAGCTGGGGAGTGCTGCCCCACAGGTGTGGTGGAGGCAGACCTGAAGAGGAGACACATGGCTGTGGAGCAAACCTGGCCAGCAGTGAGGCTGGCTTTCCCTTTCCTTGTGGGGGGAGCAAGGCATGAGGCACAGTGCCCCCAGCCGGGAATTACACCTCTCATGGGCTGAGGTCTTGGGGGTTTAGCTCTCCAGGGGGGCAGTAGGAGTTGGTTCTGTCTGACACTGGGTCAGCAGTGCCTGGCAGGGTACACTGGTGCCTTTGGCAGGAGCAGGTTCGACACCAGGCACTTGGGACTGGCAGTGTGCTCACCTCTGGGGCTGGGACTTCAGATTTTTTTTTTTTTTTGGCTTGACCTCAAACTGTTATAAGAACAAGCATTAAAACAGCTTTTTTTTTTTTTAAAAAAAAAAATAAAGTTTAAGTGAGAATTATTTTCCTCACCAATGAAGTGCTAATTTTCTCAAAGACAAAAGCCTCTGTGTATGTGGGATTTGATGAAAAGATAACAATATTAAAAAAAAAAAAACAAAAAAATTTCCTCCTCTGCAGCTCCTGTGCTTCTGGATTTATTTTTTATTATTTTATTTTTTTTTGCATTGGAGTATATTATCTGAAATTGTCTAAAGTTGACATTTGAGCAAAGCTTACAATGGAACTGAGGGTCTGTAATTCATCTAGCTGGAAATTGTATAGGATTTTGATTTTAAATTAGCTGGTCAATATTATATAAACACCAGTGAAAGTCAAAATGATTACTCTGAGTCGCAAATTAGAAGTATTCACAGTTGATAAAAAAACCATTAAATTTTCACTTTTCTTTTTTGTTTAAAAGCAGTTAATTGGAAATAATTAGCATTAAATTACTCACCTGGCTTTAGTTATGATGGGTTTATTAAGTTGTTATTGAGAGATTGAATGCTGGCACGTGTTGATTATGTTTAGATGTCACTTGCCTTTGTTTTTTCAAGCACTAGAAAGAAATAGCTCAAGTCTTCTGACAGCCAAGAAAAAAAAGGTAGATTTAGTACTATGATGGAGTCAAAGGCATTTAAATTCTCCCAACTATTAAATTTTGATGGGACTTTAAGCTTAACTCTACAGAGCCCCTTTGATAGTCCCTGATCAAAGCAGAAGTCAGTTCAACGTTATCTCGTGCTTGTCACACTGGATGCATGGATTGAGATGTCCAAGCTGTTTCACTAATTTGGATTAAAAATTCAAACCCCCACCCTAAAATTTATGGAAGGTGGGGTTTTTAATTTTGTTTAGGATTTTTTTTGTTTGGTTTTGGGTTTTTTGTTTTGGTTTTTTTTTTTACTTTGATGAATTTATTATTTTGAATATGTTTTCTTCTTAATAGTTGGAGAACTTCAGACAAGTTTTGTATCCATCTGCCAGGAGAGAATACAGAGAAGAGGACTTTAAATCACAATTATTACCTAAAACACCAAAAGTACTTTCAGCCTTATTCTGGCTCTGGGCAGAGGCTCATACTTATGAGGCCTTTGGTCTCTTTTGTGGTACAATACATAATACAGAGAGAGATGTGCATTTGTGAATTCTGATAATGTAAAATATTTGATTGACTGAATCTTCAAATGCTTAATGTTTGCTTATGTTTCCTATTAGATATCCTGTATAGCCCGTCTTTGTGGGCCATAGAGACCTTAAATCCTATGGAAAAACCCAACTGTTCAAAAAATAAAAGCAGTACAGAAACCTTTCAGCACTGTAAACAGCTATTACTTCACTCCTAATGCTGTGTACAGAGAGAGAAAGTGCATTTCAAGGACTATTAATGCAGAGGCCATTAAATAAACTGCAGTAAATATTGCTTATATTCTATTAATGCTAATGTTGTTTGTACATTTTAGTCCTCTTTAGTAAATTTAGTTCAATAATATCTGCAGCTTCTGGTGGAACAGATTTTTAAAATATTATATTAGTGTAAAAACACAAAGGTGATATTACCTCTTTCAATGGGATAAGGAAGGAATATTTATTTTTAACTGTTTGCTCTGTTGCAGCTATTCACTTACAAAAGACAATTCTTTGTGCTCTTAAAATTTGTGCACTTTGAACAATCTGGCTGAAAAAGAAAAAGCAGTTTTGAGTAATGGGGCACATAATAGGGTCCTCCTGCCCTTTGGAAAACCTTGAAATTAAAATGTTTTCTTATTTAGGTAGATTTTTAGTTTCCCTGTTAAGTGTTAGAATTTTATATTTTTTAATGTTTTTTTTGCTTTCATCTTGGATGGGAAGAGACAAAATGTGCAGTGTTTCTCTTTGCATGTTTATTTTTAAGGTGGCTGCAATACATGTGGCATATGAAGATTTTGGGGGACTATAATTTTGGGATTGTTGTTTGTTTGTGGCTTGTGTAAGTGTTCCTGTTGTTGTGAAGAAAATGGCTACCAGGACTCAGCCTTAAGGGCAGGGAATTATTTTCTGTCTGGTAGGATCTGTCCTCTCTGTGACAGTCATAATCAGTTCTTACTCATCTTCCCAGAGAACTAAAAGCTTTGATGTATTGCCATGGCTGCTGTAAATGAGGATCATTTTCTGTGGATTGTGGTCTATCACTCAGTGCCTAATTATGTCACCTTCAGGCTTGACCCCTCTGCACTGCCACAGGCACAGCTGGCAATTTTCTCAGATGTTCCAACCAGAATAAACCCCCAACTGGTTATACTGGAAGGAAAAGCAGAGCAGTGGGGAAGAGAAGCATTCCATTCCTCCCAGTGCTACTGTCCTGTGTGCTGGCACATCAGCTGTGCCTCCTTACTGGGGCTGCAGCTGGACAATGACTTATTTGTCAGCAGGATTTGCTGGAGCTGGAGGTCTGCCTTGTTGAAGATGAAATTTCTAACTGGGCTTTTTCTTTTGTCCGTCCCATGTACTTCCAAAATCCCAGCCGTGGTTATCCAGGAGAGCTTATCCATACTTTCCAGCTGCTCCTTGCTTCTCTTTTTGGGATTTGCCTGCATGAAAAACTTTTTTCTTCCAGAAGGAGTGATCTGTTGTACATTTGAAGTGGCTCCCATAAATAATATTTCTTCCACTGGTGCCACTTATTTTTTCCACAGAGTAATTTGGGGATTTAGGAATACCTGTATTCTTGTTGGCTGATATCCTTGTGCAGCTGACAGAGTGGAAAAAGGATGAGGGATGTGTGTGGGGCAATTCAGCAGAAAATTAATAGTAAAGTATTTCAAAACTTAAATTTCAGTGTCTGGGGATAATTCTGTTTAACCAGTAAAGATTTGTAGCTTTGTCCTTTGGGTGTGTTATATTAGCAGTTTTGCATTAAAATAATCGTTATTGTAAGCCAGAGGATTTCTCAGCCTGGCCTGTGCTTCTCCTTGAGGTTGGTTTTGTACAAAGCAGCTGTACCAGAGCACGGCCTCCCCCGTGGGGTCAGTGCTGGATGAAGTGGTAAACTAAGAAAGTTGTCATGCTCTGCAAAATGGCAATTGCTGCTTTCTTTTCTTTTGTTTTTCTTTTCCCCTTCCCAGTTATTTACCTCCTCAGCTGTCACACAGTCCCCTTTGCCGTGCAGTGCGGTAGGCTGGGCTGCCTGGGCAGAGCTTGGCTGGCTGTCCCTGCACACCCCAAGGGCTCCCACCTGAGCTGGGGCACCCAGGACTGATCCCAGCTGTGAATGCTGCGGTGCTCAGGCAGTCAGCTGCTGCCCAGAGAAGGCTGGCTGGAGTCTTCATCTACCACTCATAACCCTAATCTCAGAACTGAATTTTTAGGTTTTATTGTAGACAATAATCAGATATTGATGAAATTATAGGCTGGGTGTATGTCTCCGTGGCTCTTCTCTGAACTTACGTGTGCAGTGTAACACATCCGTGTTTGCCGGTGTGGATTTGTTTTCTGCTGGGTAGTTCAATTTGCATGTGTGAAATGCCAGAGTTTTGGTTGTGTGACCTTTTTAATTGTTTGGCTTTTACATGTAAATTGGTTCTGTGTCAGCCTAATACTACCTTAATTAGAAAACAAAATATGCAGCCTGACACCTAATGTTTCTATTAGCTTGTTTAAATAGTCTGGAGATTTGGATTTGGGCCAGACTGTTTATTCAGAGTGCATTTTTAATTGGATTATTGGTATGTAATAATTGATATCTCACTGATACGTTATTAAAATATAGATGTTTGGAATTGTTCTGACACATTCCAATGGTGTTTAATTGAAATATTTACTCTTATACAGCAGTATAGGCCTTTCTTCTTTCCATGCTCAATAATAAAGAAAAAATATATTTTTGTGGAATATTAAAAAAAAAAAAGAACCCTTTGTCAAAAATGGATTAGTCTTTTACTGCTATTTGAGATGTATCTTTGAGCTTTTTTTTTGTATAAAGAAAGCTATTGTTTTCCTCTTAGACCTTCGGAATTGATACTCATATTTTTGAAATACAAAGCTGAATGAGGACTATTTTTGGCCAGAAACCTAGGAAATAGCTTTTCTTGGAACGTGCTTCCTTTGAAAACTGACCACTTGCTTATCCTTATTTCTTTATTTTTCAGTCATGTAAAGAGATAAATTGCTAGAAGATTCATCCATTCTTAATCCAAGAAAAGATCTTTTGCTAACTCTTAGCAACTTGAGTTTCACACTAAGAATCACTTTCCAGAAACAGCTTCAAATGCTTTTTTTGAAAATGCACCTTGGTTATGTCAGCTGGCTCGTCCTTTGTGACCATTTCAAAAGGACACGAGGTTTAACAAGAGTGGCTTTTTCCTCCTGAAGAGCTGGCGTGGTGCGTGCAGGGTTTTTGTCCCGCCTCACACCCTTGTTCCTGCCCAGAGCCTGCTGCATGGGCTGTGCTGGTAATTCCAGAGGATGGGAAAGAGCCAGACCTGAGTGTTTCCCTGCTCGGTGGTGCCAGCTTGCAGTGGGGCTGTCCCCGAGAGCCCGCTGAGCTGTGGGGCTGAGGCTGTGTAAAGGCTCCTGGCTTTGCTCCTGCCCAGCTCCTGTTCCCCTCTGCCATGGTGTTGTGCTCCCCTGGGCCGTGTCTGTCTGGGTCAGTAAAACACAATTGGTGGGCCTGAAGTTGATTCAGAAATCTTCTGGTGAGGGATGAATGTGTAGCAAACAGTACTGGATGGTATCTTCATTCCTTGGTCCAGCCTTGCATCACTTCTGCTTTTCCTGGCTGTAGACATCTCCCACCCCATAAAGCTTCTGCCCACTGTGAGTTCCCATCCTCTGAACTTTGTTAGTGTTTGCTTTGGAGATTTCTGGTCCAAAATACTTCTTGGCTCAGAGCTGAGCCAGTGCCTCTGTGAGAAGAGATTTCATAAAGAAGCTGCCTGTCTTTGTGCTCTTGTCTGGAAGGATGTAACAATTCTCTGTCACTCAGAGCTGCTCTGTGTTTTGAAGAGAGTAATGATATTTCACCACGCTTCTTGAACAACACACTGAATATTATTTTTTTAAAGTAAAGTTCATGATAAAGCTAAAACTGTTTTAAGCAGACATTGGCTTCCAGGAAGTGTTATTTGTCAAGCCAGAATCAGATGGGTTTGTGTCAGTGTTTTTATTTCAACCACCCATATGAAAGTGCTAGCTTAGTTAAAACCCCTGCAGGCAGGCTTTGGAAGCTCTTCTCCCCAGAGGAATAACGTGTGCTAAGGATAGAGCCCAAGAGATCACCAGAATGCTCTCCCTGGCTTCAGTGCCTGTTATGTTGATGGTTATCTGTGTGCTTTCAAAAAGAAAGAAGGGTGCAGTGGTGAGAAACTTGCTGTCTTACTGCTAGGTGGAGGCTCCCCTCTGGAGTGTGCAGGGGTAATGATCTTTTAGTGTTTCCAGCTGGAATCTGACCCACAGCTCACTTTGTGCTTCTGAGTAAAGAGTGGCCAAGGGTACCGAGGCACAGAAAATGGCAAGAAGCTCATCTGTCCCTCGCTGGTCATCTTGTGGAAAGCTTCTGTGTCAGATGCTGTTAAAAATCTGACCAAGCTAAAGAGTGGTTTTGTTGTCCTTTCAGTCTGTTTGGATTCAAAGCTTTTTCCCCTTCCTACCATGTGTACCTTGCTATCTTTTTAGCTATTGTCACCTTCTATGTGTCTACATCCTTTCAATGCTTGCTTTGGCAAACTGAAGTCTTATGTGGTTTTAGGGTAAACCCTCTGTTTCCAGTCCCTAGGCAATATATTTTTATTTGTACCAGTAGCTAATTAGAGGAATGAAGCCTCCTTAATGATGCCTATTGCTGAAGACTCACTGCCCCTATCTGTGAAACAGTGATTCTGATGGATGGAATATTAAATATTTTTTTGTCCAGTGTAATGACAAATCCATTCTGGAATATCAGTTTATCCCCTGCAACATTCCCTTTTTTGCCTACCAAAGTCACTGGATTGTTTTAGTCTGAGGCATGTCTAAAAGGCTATAAAAGTTAATTATGGAGGAGCTGGGCCTGGGGACTACCTACTGCTCAGGATGAAAAACCAAAATGCCATTTTTGTAGCTTGTTAACTGCTGTAATCTGCCTGTTCTGGCCAGGATAAAAAACCCTTGCCTCATCTGTCACTTTGTTTGGCTCAGGTTTCCTTCAGCTAGAAGCAGTTTATAGCTGTTGCCTTCTCTATCCCAGGGCAGCTCTCTAAAAGCTGAGGCTGTCTGTGTGTGTGTGCTGGGCACTCGTGGGTACAAAACACTTTGGATGCATCTCAAAGCAGGAAACCCTTTCCCTGTTTGAGATGAGGTCAGTTACTGTCACTGTGGTTTTTGCAATCCCAGTAATCATTTTGGGTGTCACAATTAGAGTATGGCAAAGGTGACTGCTAAGTGGGAGCTGATTGTCAATGGAGAAAGAGAGATGTATATTAACATAAATATATTATCAGAGTGTTCTTGCTGAAAGGATTTCCATGCTGCCTATGAAATCTGAGCTTTTATAGGATTCAGAGCCCCAGTCAGGGTATTTCTAGAGGCTAGGAATGGTAAGAAAATAGTCCTTCCTAGCATACAGAGAAGCCAGCATTAGGTGTTATCATAGATCTTAAACATGAAAAAAATCCCAACAATTTCTGTGTAGAATGAGGGAAGATGCCCTGGAGGATTACACAAATAGAGGTTTCAGCTCTCGCCTCAGAAGGTGAAGGAGTGAAAATATACCAGAGGTACCTTCTGTTCACATATGGCACGGATTCACTTACTCTTCTATCTGTAGTAAGGCCAATGGTCAATTGAATCTGAAGTCTTTTAAGACTAGGGAAAGCTTTGGCACCAACATCTCTAATTCAGCCTGATTTTTCTGGAAGGCACTATCTCTTTGCAAGAAACTTTTTTCCTGAAGAAAGGAGCAATTAATACCTAATAGCCCTGCCTATATTCCCAAATACTACTGTTATTACAATATTGCCTGAGCAATTTGGGGTTAAAAAAGCTGGGGCTGAGCTGATGAAGAAAGCTTGTCTGGCTGTGAGTTTGGGATGTGCAGGAGTCAAGCAGGACCTACCTGTCTGGTCACTGGAGCTGCCCAACTTGGAGGGGTTTCAGCCCCTCCCAGCAGTGAAAATCTGGGAGTTGGGACTGTGAGTGCCAGGGAGTCCTGGGAATGGTCAAACTGGGAAGTTTCCATCATATTTTGGTGACCAGGTGGGACATTAGGCCACCACCTGTGGAGCCTCCCTTCTCCAGACATCCAACTGCTGGCACTGTGTGAGTTCACCTGGCATCTTTGGCTTAAAATTCCCTGAGCAAATCCTGGATTTGAGTCTCCATTGGTGTAACACGTTGTCTGCATTTATCAATCGCTTTTTGCCTCTGGAAGACTCCCAGCAATCTCTCTGCAAGTCCCTGTGCCTGTTCTTCAGCCAGGATTTACAGTCCTTGCTAGGTTCCCAGCACCAGTGTGCTGTTCCTTAAATGAATCTTAAAGGGCTCATTTCCTTAGTTATATTCCCAATTTTATTTAATTACACTTCCTGAAGAGAAGCCATTCTATTTTATGTTTAATGCTGCTGTCTGTATGGGAAGTGAGAGGTAGATGGAGCTGGGAAAAGTCTATAGCAATTAAGCTTTTCTTGACGGTAATGAAGCTGTGACCATGCCACCATGATATCTGGAAAATAAATTTCTCTGGTATTGTTTTATTTTGTTTTGTTCTTTGAAAGCTTTTTATATATAGTATTTATTTAAATATTTTTAGAAAGCAATGCTTTTTTTATTTTTCCCAAGGTTTTACTTGCTGCAAAATTTCCACTGGTTATAACTCCTCTGTCTGAAAAGCTTGAAATTGCTCAGTTGAAATAAGTCTTTCTGTGAATCCAAAGGGGAATTGAGTGTTTGCTCCAAAAGAGACTGTGTTTAACCCTTTATGTGTATGAAGGAAGGTTAAAGGAAAGAGAACTGATCTTTGAGATGCATCAGCTGCAGATTTCTGAGATACAGTCCCCCGTCTGTGAGTGTGTGATGCAAACAGTAGGTTTCCTTGGTATCTCTGAAATGCCCATCATGATTTCTGTAGCCTCCCCACCAGCACATACTCTCCCTTAATCTAAGCCCTGACAGATAGCAATCGGCAAAATTGCTTTTCCAGGTGATGGCTGTGGGCAGAGCCTTGCAGCAGAGATAAGCAGCTGGGCCTGGCAGGTGGGGCGATGCCCACGATATCCGGGGCAGGAGCACCTTCAGCAGCTCGGGGCTGGGACCTGCAGGCAGGGCTGGAGGCTCCTCAGGGGCATCAGGGCATCCTCAGCCCTGTGGATTTGTTAATTGGAGCTGCATGGGGCAATGCAAGATTTATCTTAAAGGCAAAATTTTGGCTTCCTTTTTGTTATGATTTTGGGGGTTATTTTTTGGGGGGGAGTTTTATTTTTAAAATGAAATTCTGAGGGTGGTTTGGTTTCCTTGAGTTGGTTTGTTTGTTTCTACTCTATGTGAACACTTTATATTTCAATTCATGGTCAAAAATTGATCCATTTAAAGTTTTACAAGTTCAGTGAAGAATTTCTAAATACATGGTTCCTCTGTGGAGCCTGTCTGGGGATAAGCTGAGTGAGTTTTATCACTACTGGAAGAAGTCCCCCCCCAGCCCCCAGTTAAAATGGGGAGCAAATCCAATTTTCTTAGAATAAAAATTATTGGGAAAATTTTACAAAAGATGTTAGTTTATTTCTGTACTTGGAGTTAACAATCAAACTGAAATAAAAGAAACTTTGCTGGAATATTTTCTGCAGCAAAATCTTTGCTTTCAATGAATCTTCCCTCTGAATGACAAAAGCTCTACATTATGAAGGACAGCTGAACTGCATGCCAGAAGACGGTGGAGTCATTTTTGGCTGCAATAAATTCCATAGCTGCTTCCTAGGAAATGGAACAGATGCTTGAATAATGGTAGCAAATGCCTCAGAATTTAGTTACTACAGGTTATGGTTTTGGAATCACCTAAGAACACTCTTTTGGGGATGCTGCAAAACTTGGAGCCTAAACTTTTTTCTGGTTACCCTGGAAACCCACAGTGATATCACCAACCTTTGCACAGAAAACCTTCTGAAGCAAGTCCAAGATTCCTCATGTTCTCCTCTGCTGGTTGAGATGAATGCATAATGAACATCTCAGGTTAATTATTAAAAAGGAAAAGAACTAGAAAGTCACCTGATGGACAGCATTTGTTGCAACTCGGACTGCTTCACTTTGCACTGAGAGACTGCCCAAAAAATGGCCAGGAGGTCCATCAATGTTAACCATACTATTTTTGCTGGAAAAGGATGACAAAAAGTGAAGGTGTACCAAGATCAGCCTCATTCAGAAACTGTCTTATTAGGACTTAATGCACAAATAGCACTTTAAAGCATTTGTCAGCCCTAAGTCTGGACAGTAATCTGCTTTTTGGGGCAAGCTGGTGCAGCTCCAATGATGCTGTAATTTGTATTCACCTGTGCTGGATATTAGTGTCTGCAGTAGCAAATGGAGTTCTTGTGGCCTCCTTGGCATCCTCAAACCAACTTATCTTCCCTCTGAGTGCCTGCCCTGTGAACATCAGGGCTAGAGCTGGCAGGCTTGAGTAGTTTTTATAAGCACACCTCCACTAACGTGTGACGGAAAATCAGCTGACGCGTAATCAATTTATTTCTCTGGTGCGAAGAAATAATAGGTTGCAACTGGTTACCATTTTCTAATGATCTCTGTGCACTGAAAGAGTCATCAGCTTTGTTCCATGTAATTGCATTCTCTAAATGTGGCTATTTGTAGTAGATTACAGCTTGCAACTACAAGCACATTTGAGTAGGAGCTGATGAAGTCCATTGGTTCTCCTTTTTAGCCTTACTCAAGCAGCTTTCTTGGTTTTAGTGTGGTGACTGCTGGCTTAACTCCATGAGAGAGGAAAACAGTGTCTGAGGTGCTCCTCAATTCCACAAAATATATCCCATTGTCTTGGCATGGTCCTTCAACTTTTGGAGTTGCATAACTACAGAAACGTCAGTTTCCACTGCTGTGAAATACTCCTTAGGAAACTGCAGAATTAGCGAGGAATGCCATGCACCCTTTCATTATGCAATACATATTCTATGCAACCTGTAAAATACAGGAAAAAAAAAAAGTCAGAGCTCCTGTATTAGTGTAGTGGGGAAAGGTCTTCTCTGTCTTTGCTGTAGGCTGTATCGTGTTAAAGTCAACGCTGATCCTATTTTCAGTGCATCAGGTAACTTACAAACCCAAAGAGCAGAAGTTGCCATTTCTAACCTTTAATTCTTATGCAGTAATATAGGCTAGTTAGCTATTTTTTGATTTATTTTTTTCCAATTTATTGTAAGACTTGAGCATTAATTCAGTCTTCAGCTCAGTGACTGCCAATTACCAACAGAAACATCGTGATGCTGCTTTAGCAATTATGATCTCAAGGTTGAACAGAAATGAGAACTGCTCTTGTTTCAAGGTGCCCAGGCCTGAGATCTGTAAATGTCCCTTCCAAACACTGATCTTATTTCAAAATAAATCTTAATAACAAAACCCCCTACCTTTCAGACTTTCCCAAAATCTTAAAGGCTATATACCTCTTCTGCTCTACTTTTCCAGTGCTTATTAATATTATGTGGATGCCTTTGGATGGAAAACCTGGGACTGTTTCATACTGAGCTCATGAGAGGAAGCCCTTCCCCTAAAGTGCTCAGCAAGCAGGGTCTGTCTTTCCCCTGTGCATGTGAGTGCCTCAGTGCACACACAGTTTATTTGCACACAGTGTAAGTCCTGGGCACGGGGATGCTTCCCCCATGGTCTGGGGCTAACCAGCAGCTACATTTGCTGTGTGTAAATGTACTGGGGAAGTGTGATCTCCAGAATACATCCCCACCTGTGTCCCTGTGCAGCAAGACACCTCACCTGGAACTGTCTTGCACAGAGGAAAAAAGTATTAGGCAGCTATTGCCTCTTGCAGAAAAAGGGTCCCTTTTTTCTCTTCACTAAAAAGTGGAGATGTCAGATGAAATCCCTATTTGTTTATTTCCACATGCCAAGAGGTGTTGACTCCCTGAAGAGTAGGCCCTTCTCCAAATGTTCTGTGTCTTGTTCTTTGATTAGCAATGACCTTGGCTTCCAGCCAGGAGACTTGTCTTTCTTCTAAAAGCCTAATTGTCTTCAGCTCTAAAACCTCTCTGGAAGGTTATCCCTACTTTTTTGTGCAGGAGCAGTTGTGTCTCTGAAGGCCGAGCTGTTTGAGAATCCAGAGGAAACTCTACTATTCTCCTCAAAAAGGATGGATTCAAGGACTGTGCCTTACCTGGGCAGGGGGAAAAAACAGAGAAGGTGCTCCATGCAGGCTATGCTCTGCAGCACATCATGCACATTCCTAGCTTCTGTGTACCACAAATCCTGTCTCTTAAATCCACAAGCCCTGGCTTCATATCTTAGCTTCAATTTGCTGCCAACACATGCAAACTTAGATGGCAAATGCAGTTCGGTGTTTAAGAGATTGTGCTGATAGCTGCACGGAAAAAATACCATTTGCAGCACTTAGAGGCAATCTAGGAACTCTTACACTGAAATTTCAGTAGCAGATGGCAGTGGAGTGTTATGAGATACACGAAGTTCAGGTGTAGTAGCTAAGCAATGCCTTGCCCTTTGGAGAAAGGACTCATGCTGGGGGAAGAACAGCTTGCATTAGTGTCAGAGCTAAGACTTCCATATCCAGCTCCTTACCTTCTTTTACACAGTTGCAGGAACCTTTATTTTACCTTTTCCAGCTCCTCATGGCTGTTTAGAGGTGCTCCCTCCATGTACAGATGCTGTTTGGGGGAACACCCGGTGGTCCTGGCTGGAGCTGTGCAGCCCTGTGCCAATGTGAGCAACCGAGGTGCTCGTGGCTGTACCCTGTCCTGCCACCCTTCCCTGTGCAGTGACATCTGTTCTTGACCAAGAAAACTTGTCACAGTAGTTCCTGTTCTCTACTGTTTGTTCTTGGTTAAAGTTACAGCATGAAAAAAGCAAGTGAAATAATTTCTTTCTGCCCCTTGCTTTCTTAATCCACCCTAAGCCCCAGTGCGCTGAAATGCCTGGATTTGTATTTCAAGTTCGCTCTGAGGGGCTTGGGTGCTTTTGAGGAACCTTAGCCTGTTGTTAACAAGCATTCAGTGACAAGTGACACTGTGAGAGCTCTGTCTGTGCCCTGTCCACTGGCCAACCCTACTGCCATGGGTGCTGCTGTCTTTCTCAAGTTATTATGGTTTGCCTTGGGCATTGCTCCTTTAGCTGAAGTTGGTTTGGAGCAAAGGCCTTGATATCAGAGTGGATGGCACCAGTTGCACAGCTGGTCTACTAGAAATCACCTCTTAGAAGGAATATCTCCAGAAGCTCCCCAAAACACCACGAATATTACATCACCTGCTGGTTTTGAATAGGGTGCTGTGCCAGGACCTCTCTGTATGTGATCACACAGGTAGTCCTTGAGGATTGTTTTTGGCTGTAGTCTTGTAATTGTGAAGTGTGGTAGAGGTTTGTTGATTTGGAGAAATGTAGAGCCTTTTTTTTGATTTTCATTGAAAAAAAGAAAGGCAGTAGTTATTTACCTTTTCCTTGAGAAAACAAAACATATATGGACAGCCAACATCTTGGAAAATGCACAGCAAACCCCACCGAGGGAATCTAATGAAGTCTTTTCTTTGAAAATATCCTTGGTGAATCATGTTACATGTCTATCAAATTAGCTATTATTTATTTATAGTAAGATGGATGACAATGTAAAATGAACCTAGATTGTAAAATCCAAAATTATTAGGAGGAAAAAAATACTCAAAAATTTGACCCCAAGAGGTACCTACAGCAGAAATAAATTTCAAGCATTAAAGCCATGTGTTTCTATGCATGTTATCCTGTGATTTTACAATATTAAGTCCTTGGTGAAAACCTTGTACTCATCCTTAGTGCAGGAAACAGACTGGCAATATTTCTAGTTCACATGAAGCATTGCTATTTCTTTACATTCTGTTAAATGTGCTGACCATAAATACTTCATTTTAGTTCTAATTCATATTTCACAACAGTTTCAAAATCAGTGAAAATGTTCTCATGTTTAGTTAAAGAAGAAGGGCTGCAGTGTCCTAGGAAGGTGCCTCCTAGTGCTGCTACCTGCCTTATTAGCAAAAGTATGAATGAGGCAGCAGCCCCTGACAGACAGGAGTGTATCAAGATAGATTACCAAACATTTACCAAATAGATCAAGCAGAACAAGAACTTTGTTTGAGAAATGTTATATTAACGCTTCACTAGGCAAGCCTAACAACTGGTAGAGTATTAACAAATGAGGTATTATTTGTTAAATACATGGTGGGTGGGTGTGGATGTGTGTGTCCATGCCTATATATTACAGAAGAGCTTTTATTTTATTTTATTTTAACCCCTCTAGTTTTCAGGAACAGGGGCCTCTTTCTAATTGATCACAGTCACATGTTACAGAAATACCCAAAGTCACCCCAAATACTGTGAGATACTTACCTGAGTTGTGTTCATGTTGTAATGGATTGGAGCAGAACTTGGCAAGTTCTCTAAGTCAAAAATCTCCAAACAAAAAGACATGCACCCTCCCCCACCAAAAACCAAGGTAAAAAATCCCAAACCAAAAAAAACCTAACCCAAAATCTGTCTGGTTTGAAGCTAACCTCCAGTGCTGATAGCAGCCTCTGGTGTTTCCTCTCCATCCTAGAGAGGGATGCTCCTGTGGTTTGGGGTGTGAAACATCAGCTGCCAAATGGTGGCACAGGGCTCACCAACCCTCAGTGTCCTCCAGACAGCAGAAACTAGATGTAACAGCTAGATGCTTCTGTAAGTTTTTCCAAAGGACCTCCATTGTTTTTGAGAGCCAAGAGGAATAACTTCCCATGTTCAAGGCTACACTTGAAAGAGATTCACACATTGGAATTGGTTTTTCAGCCCCAGGATGGAGCTGGACCTGGCAGTGGCTGACCTTGTGGTGCTGTTCATAGGCATGCACTGTTTCCAATATTTTCCTTTTGGCAAGGAACAGATCTCCACCCCTTTTTTTACATGTATCTCTGACATTTCATGGTTCATCAAGTGGATGTGGTTTATAGGTACCGTGCTTTTGTGCTGTGCTGCCCTTGCTGTATACGAGGGACTGCCTGAAACATTGGCAGCAGCAGAGGAGACTGTAGCTAATCCTGGTAATCCCTCTGACTTGTTTGTGCTGCACATATTTATCCATTGTAAATGTATGTTTGATGGGCCAGGGGTTCAGTAAAAGAGAATTTGTGTCTGACCTTGTAATACCACAGCTGCTGCCAAATCAGCTCTCAGGTAAAGAGGTCTCTGCAGGCTGAAATGCTGCTGGGGGTGCTGCTCCCCAGCCCTGCTAACATCCAAATGAGCCTCCTCTTGGCAAACAGAGTCTCTATGCTGAACTCAGGGTGAATTCTTTGCGGTTACACGTGGACAGTAAAGCTTAGGGGATGATGTGCACCTTGGGATGGTGGCTTGGTGCTATGTCCAGCCTCAGCTCAGCCTGTCTCCTAGGCTGCCAGCAAACTCTATTATCTGAGTTGGCTCAGGCCACCTTTGTACCTATTACAGAGATTTACAGCAAACCTGTGCCTCACAGAATGAAGCAGGGTTTTACCAGAGACTTTGTGAGTTCCTGCTCACCACAGTAAGGGCACTGCTGCTGCCAGTCCCATCATTACCCAATGAGTTCCTAACCTGTCCGTCCCCAGGCTGCAGCTGCACAGGGACAGGACTGATGGAGGAACCTGAAAGCCTCTGAGGAGAGCAGAGAAATGTCAGAATTATAGAGCTGGGCTTGGCTTGAAAAAACACTCCCACTGAACCAAAAGAAATATACAGACTTTTCACCCCTTTGTTTGAATTATCTGGAATTGAGATTAAGCATGTGAATGTTCAAAGTTCTGAGGGTCTCCAGAAATAGTGCTGGAGTTTATAGCATCCCAGGGATAGAGATGCCACGTTACTGGCAGCTGCCTTCTTGGCAGACAGGCTGGTGTTTAAGTCATGTTCTACTCAGCTGTCAGTATGTCCTGACTTTTTTGGGGGGGATAAACACTGGTCTCCATTTAGAATGCTGGCCTGAGAAATACTTTGTTCTCCAACAGATATTTTGTCACAGAAAGCTTCTGCTTTAATAAATCCTCAGATTGAAAAGGGAAAGAACAGCAACTCCTTTTTGGTTTTTTTTTTGTGGAAGGTTTTTGACCTGCTGTATTTCCGAGGATGTACTACTGTGAAGGCTTGGATACCACAGAAGCTCCTGCTATTACTTCTCAATGGAGAGCCTAAATCCTTTAACACTTGAGAAGTGAATCAAAGCTCAGTTGAAGTGAGAGTCTGAGGCTTTTGCTACTGTGGGGTGTGATATTTCCAGGGCACCTCTCTGGATGTAGGGAAGCCACATGTAAGCTGTGATGGTTGGAGTTAAAGGCCTTCTCCAAAGCCCGGTGATTTCAATAGGTTCCAGATTAGCCCTTATGGTGTGCTTTTTTCTTGGTGGGGAGCTGGAGAGAAGGTCATAAATAACTTGGCTTGGCCTTAGGAAGCTGCTTTGGATTTGGCTCATGTGTAGATGAGTGCTCTTGCTCCTGGAGAATGCTTTCTTCTCTCACAATGCACCAAGGATGATGAAAATCTGGGTGCCACATGTATGAAAGGGTGGTGAAGATCTGATCCCTGCTCAGAGGTGTGAGTTGATGGAGGATTGGGCACATTTTGGTAGGTTGATGCAGAAGGGTGATGAGCATCTAAAATCTCATCTTGGCCTGGAACTGCTCAGCACCTCCATGCTTGGTTTATCTGCATGATCAGCACCAGCCTGACTCGCTGCTTTGTTATTTACCTGTGAAGTGCAGTAATGCAGCATAAGCTTTAAGGTTCCCTAAATTCCCTGCGCTCCCAAAGAAGGTACAACAATTGTAAAGGTGCAATTTTTCTGCATATAGAATTGCTATCTGAGAAAAAACCTACCTGCAGAAATAAGTGCCAGAAAGATATTTGGGGTTTTAGGCTTTTGACTAATGCTTCTTTAGTGTTCAGTAATAATAGAAAAATGGTACTTTGGGGCTGGAGTAGGTATCACCTCTGCTATTGGTGGTGGGGGGAAATAGAAATAAAATCCCTATGCATTGGTAGCCATTTCAGGTGAGGAAATAGTCAACATGGCAGTAATTTTCCCCTGGAGCAGAAATATCAGAAAGGATTGTGAAAAAGCACCAATGGCAGCAATTATATTGATAACCTACCATTCCCAGAAGTACAGAAATCAATCTTGCACTGCCAGGTTCCTGAAAAATTCCTATGGAAATCAGAAAGCAATCAATATTAATTGTGGGACAGAAACAGTGCTGACGACTTTCTTGTTTTGCATGGTTTCCCCCTTTCTTTATTTTTTTCATCTTTCTCCAAATGGCATGGTTGAAAACACTGTAAATGAGAGAAGTAAGAGAAATATTAAAAGACCAGTGTTATTAGATTCATGGAGTGGCCACCTGGCTAACCTGGCTTTCTTTATACTTAGCTTTATATAGTATTTAATAGCTTTGACATTTGGGAGTGCTCTCTGTGAGTCCCTTGTTCTGTGCTGAGGAGTGTGGGGGGCCACATTAGACATTGAGTTTTACGCTTTATTTTTCCCTCTGACAGCTCTGCATCAGAGGATTAGAAACAATTTACCTTTTGTCCTGCCATTAGTTAATGAGTTCATTGCTTTGTTAAAGGAATACCCTCCTACTTCACCTGATCCTTTGCCCACAGCTGTGTGCGAGGTAATAATTTTATTTGGTAGTAAATGAAAAGTTTTGATGTTCCACAAACTTGCCTCCCCTTTTCAGCACTGCTAAAAAAACTTTTCAGATGCTGGTTTCCAGCCCTTTGGTGTGTCACCAGCCATACACTTTGCACTGCATTTCATTTTCCTTTTCACACTGTAGGGTATTTTTTTTAGTTCTAACACATATGGAAAGAAAGATTTTGGACCTCAGGAGAGCTCTCCAGTTTGAAATATAAGTGAATTTGTGATTGGGAAGCTGAAATAAAAACAAATTGCTTTGAACACACTGAATGTGTGTGGTTTTTTCCTTCAGATTTTCAGTTGGCTCCTCTGAGAGTTTTATTTTTTTAACCCAGTTTGTAGTGGCAAGAGCTGCAGAATTATCCTGTAGGTCTGTGAGCCGAAGTGGGTCATACAGGCTTACAGTGATGAAAACAAGGGAATGAAGTTCCCTGTCCTGTCTGCGTTCTGCTGCTCCCTTGTTGCTCACTGTGCTTGAGAACAAGGCATATTTGGCAAAAATAGGTAAAGTGAACATGAAGCTTATCTGAATTCTGCCAGATTAGAAATGACTGCAAAAGATATATGAAGGAGATGGTTAAAAGTCCATGAGGTGAAACCAAATCACATACTATTCACTGAAACCTGACACTTTTCAGCACTGTGGGCAAAAAAAACAGAGGCTTTGGAATATATTAGGTTGGGACCATTAAATTTAGCTAGAAATTGAACAATTAAATGTTTTAATAAAATCTCAGAAAAGAAAGAATGCTTTGTTCCTCAAATCTGTAGCTCCTAGGAAATGTACATGCAGCCAGCTGTCTGGGCAGACTACTGACTCTGTATTGCAAATTTTTGTGATGGAGATATGTGACTGAATTGCTGGAGAGGTCCAGAAAATACCAGTTTATTCTTGCCATGATTTATATCCCAAGGATCAGGAGGAATTCTAGGGCTGGGTCTCGAGCCAGGAGGATGTAGGTGGGAGGAAAATATCCTGGTATTGCAGGAGCATCTGGGGTTCAGGGGGTGCCTGTAGTAGCTTGATGCATAGTTGCAAGAATGCTTTTTCTAGGAGCAGGGTTAGTTAAAATAACCCTGATATTCAATATCTACTGTCCTCTTCAATTCATCCTCTTTTGTCTGTCTAATCATTGGAATTTTAAAATAATCCTGACATGGGGAAGCCAGTAGCATACTGCTATGAGGGTAGTGCCAAGCAACACAGATCGCCAACCCCACTTTGTTCTACAGTAAATGGATTTAAAGGACGTGTAGCTGCTGTAATTAGAATATTGCAACAGTCTTTGGAAGCCTTAATTAGCATCACCAGATTAGCGACTCAAAGAAAACTGTAATGCCAGCACCTAACGAGCTCCTTAAGTCAAAGAAAGCTAATCCCGAGTCACTCACAAGTGACTCTGCATTGTGAGCACAGAGCAGGGGAAGTGACTCCTAAAAAACCCAAGTAATTGTTCCGGTGGAAATGGGATTAAAGAGTTTAGTTTGCCATGCAGAATCTTGTGTATGAGAATTGCTCCTCAGGTCAGCAAACTGGTCTGGTTCTGTTTTCAACAGAACTGGTTGCTGAAATGACTGTAACGCAAAATGATTTTTAATGAGAAGGTTTAAGTTCTGGATCTCAAATTAGCATGAATAGCCTGTCTTGGAAATTTTCAGGAGTTCAAGATGCCCAACAGATACATAAATCAAATTCATTTACAGCACTTAGGTTAAATTAGAGTTAAAGAAACTCAAACTATCTTCTGAAGAAAAAAAACATGTTCTCCTTTACCAAAAAGAGCTGTGCTTAGCAGGGTCATAATATTCCACTCTTTCAACTTAAATATTTTAAAAATCCCAGCAAATAAAACTTCCTATAAGTGACTCTCTTTCCACAAGTAGCTGAGCTTTAACAAAGTGTTATTTTCTGGTGAAGAAATGTCTCTGTAAAAGCAGCAAATGATGTTCATAGGAACTGGTGCGTTTTGTTTTGGTATCCCAGTGCATTTTTAATACTTTCAGTAAAGCAAAATGTGCGTTGAACCGGTCATGCCTGGAATATTCCATGTCATGTGAATGTTTCTGTTGTGTAGAACCATAATGCTTGTGTTTTCCTTCTTGTAGTATTTTAACAAGCTTTGCTGCTCTTTCTTTCTTGTTGAGTGCATGACAAAACAATTCTTCGTAGCTTGAAGCTCAGAAGTGGAGGTTTTTCTGCCTTCCAAGGCGGGTCAGTGTTGCTGTCTATAGCTGTGCAGATTGCTTGGCGGCTGGTGGTGACCGGGTGTAAGCACTGGAAACACAAGAGCAGCACGGTTTATTTGTTAGAAAATACATCAGCATCTGGGCTCTGAACCTAAGGACTGCTGACTGGCCAAGCAGGTCGCAAACCCTCTTTATAGAAGTCTTTGTATGTGGCAAAAAAAATTGCAAATATGCTTTTCAGCTTTTCCCCATGAAACGTGTGACATCAGTCCGTGAAACCTCTTTACATTGAGAAAAATAGCTCTGATTTCCCCTGAGCAGAGGCATTCTTTGCGTTGTTTCATGCTCTGTTCTTCTGTGGACTTCTCTAGTCTGGATATTATCGCCCTTCTTTATTGAACCAGGGCTGTTTAAATTCTGGGAAAGCCGCCCTTATATTTGGCAGCACCAACCCCTGCCAAGGCAGTCCACTGAGTGTGGTATATCTGAAGAACATCTATTATTCTATGTCCATGTGAAAACATAGCATTGGATTTTTTTGGAGACTAATGACTTATTTGACTAACAAAAAAAGATAACTGATGCCCATACTCATGAAATTGTTAAATTAGTTTGTCCATTAAATATACTGAGTTTTATTTTCAAACACAGATGTTGCATTTTACTATTTAAGTCTATTACACTCTCTCTTTAAGGCAAATTTGGCCTTCCTTGGCTTCCCAAGCAGAGATAAGTAATCAAAATAGTGCTGAAAGAACAAAGGGGTTTTTCTTTACAGTTTTCTTTTCCTTAAACCTGGCTTAGTTATCTTGTTCTTGAGCACAGAAGCGCTGACTTTCTTGACTGAGACTAGGAGATTGTCAAATACAGAGGTATTGCTCAGGTTTGAGGCTGAGGATATGGAATCTTTTATCTTCCTTTGCTAGTTCTTTTGCTATTTGTTTAAAAATTATGTTTGGCTTTGGTTAAATTTCTGTCAATTATATTTATTTTTTTTTGGTTTGTGCTTTTGCCAAAGCACTGTCTTAGCATTTTATAGACAGCATTTGATCTCTGGTAAAGAAAAATAAAGAGTGAAAATTAAAAACCCAGTATCTTATCCAACCTCCTACGAGTTAAAAACGTCACTCCATTCAAACTGAAATTTCTTCAGGCTTTTGTGTTAGACCTTGGCCCCCTCTTAAATAAAGAACCATCTCTATTTCTGCTAGACCTTCTCCATTTAACTTTTGGAGCAGAGGTCTGAAAGCCGCTTGACAAACGTTTGTCCATCTGTTGTCGCTGATCTTTCAGTACTTTAGCAGTGTGGGTGGAGTGGTAGTGTCCTCTGAGAACCACAGCACTGGGTCTCTCAAGTGTTAATTTTCTACATTTTGTGCATAGCCTTATGATGAAATCTTCCTGCCCAGATCTGGACTAAAGGTTCTTAAATATCTCTTGTTTCCATTTCAAGGGATGGCCATTTACTTTTCTTTCTGAAATGGCCTTTGGAAAAGTCAACCATATGCCTCATTGCTTATAAGAATAATAAATACCTTTGGGCTTTGGCAAATCCTTAGCTAAATGACTCGAAGGTCAATTTTGTCTAATAGACTTAGTCACTTGGTGCATGCTAATTTCTGAGGGAAAAAGAACAAAGGAAATTTCTGAAGGAAAAACCATGTTGAAGAGTGACTGTATAGTGGTTTTCATGAGTGTGAAAGATTGCACTGTAAATCCAGAGAAAGGCTCTGGGCCCTGTTTGACCTGCCTCCACCTGACCCTTCTCAGAACCTGTTCCTGGGCACAGCAGCTGATGGTGAATTAAATGGAAGTGGGCACTGACTGTATTTCTCTCTTTGGGTGCACAGGAGCCAAGTGCTTACCAGAGGCTGTCACTGATTCTGTCAGGTTGTAAACCTGGCCATGGAGGAAAATCAGGCCGAGCTCACCAGAGGTACCTCACCTGTACCTGAGAACAGGGTCTGAGCTCAGTGCTACCCTTCCCTGTCCCCCTTCTCCCTTAGGGAGGTCACTGAGCCTGGCTCCTACCTTTTGGCCATGGAAAATAAATGTGCCATTTCTGATCTGTCATGGTTGTTCTTGCTTTTCTTCACCTGATTAACCCAGTTAAACCTCTCACTTTCACTTTTGCTTGTAACTTCTGTTTGAAAAGGAAGAAAAAAAGCAAAATTCTTGCTGCTTTGGCCGATGGGCAAATGGCTGTATTTACTGGGAGAGCTTTCATGAGTTACATTTGATGGTGCTATCGGTTTTTCCAAGAACAGCTTGGAGTGTCAAAGGTGCATGTGGCACTGATGGTCAGTGGTTGTCAAATGAAATGGAATGGCAGCGAGGAAAGCAGTGCTTCAAAGGGGTCTGTCTTGGGCATGGAGAAACAAGCCTCCAGCTGAGGTGCTCCAGAGGCCCTTCCACCTAAGATAATTAGTGAGAAAGATTCAGGAGCTTTCCTGTATTTTCAAAGTTTTGTTTCTCTCTCTCTAGTGATCCTGATAGTGAAACCTAAACCAAGCAGAAGCACTGGCAGTGGAAGGAAGGTTTCTGAATGCCTATGCAGGGACTGGAAATATTTCCTTGATGCTTTTCTGTTTGAGGAAGCACTCTGGAGGTAGCAGCTTCTGCAGGAGTCGGTGACAGTGGGTCAGTGCTTTTGATACCTGAGTGCCATTAGACCCAGTACAAACCCCTCTGTGCAGCCTGTGCAGATTCTTTGGGCTGTAATTGTCCCTGGAGACTAGTTTGATTGCTCAGAGAGTGTCTGAGTCCTCCCTGGCCCCTCACCACTTTACTTTGCTGTGTAAGACCCCCTGGGATTATGATCTCCTTGAAGGCAGCAGCTCCAAGACTTCCAGGTCAGCTGTCTGGGTCCTCTCACTCCATCAGTGTGTTGAGGGGGAGACAAAAATCCAAAAACTGAAAAAGTGTGTCTGGTGCTGTGGGGTCCTGAACCATTGAAAGTTCCTGATATTTCCAAACAGGAGTAAAGCAAAATACTAAAACTCCCCAGCTCTCTGGGAATTATCGTTCTCTGCACAGCTCCCAGATAAATTTAGAAAATTAATTTCAGGCTCTTTTGGTTTCAGCTTTTTCCTCTTACTTCTTTAGAAGCCCCCAGAGCTGAATTAACTTCCAGCATTTCAGTGTGAATTCAGCTTCTAATACTGCTGTAGCCACGAGCTGAGCACTGTGTGAAATGAATCCCTGGTCTCACAAGAGTCCTCTCCTGGCAGTAGTCATTGTCTCACCTGATGTAGATTGGCTGTTTCAGCTGGAGTCTCATTAGAGATCTATGAATAATGAATGAGCCCAGGAGATGAATTGTCCTTTCCTCCCTATTACAGGATAAAACTAGGTAGGAACTGAATGTTTTCAACAGGGCAGAAAGAGCTTCTCTCTAGATAAATAAATTATTTTAGCTTAGGGAGTTGTCAAACCAGAACTTAGGACCTGTGCAGGACTGAAAAAGCTCCTTGGCACAGGTGCAGGTGTAAAATAAACTGAGGGGGAAAGGTGCCCTGCAGAAGGCACACAGAGAAGTTGCCAAGTCCTCCTGCTGTGGTCTGTGCTAGGCAAGGCACAGCTTCTTCCTCCCATCTCTGACCCAGGGCCCACAGTGTTGTGTCTTATAGTGGTATTGTACAGAAGGATTTTCTCAGTCATGGAACAATAACATGGGAGAATTTCATGTTATAAGAAGAAACATGAGAAAATTTAACACCAGGCATGACGCCTGGGAATTTCTTTGTTTTAATAAAGAACAGTATCTTACTTCCATGGTGTTCCTGGCAGGGCCAGCTGCACTAGAAGCAGCAGGTATATTCCATTGCTTTGCAGAAACATGTCCCATGTAAGTGAAGAGCATTCTCTTGAGGGTTTTTTAGAGGGCAGACCCTGACATGACAACTTTAGATGACATAAAAAAATGCATGGGTTTATCCTGTCAGCATTGAACTGTGGTGCCTGGAATAGTCTCCATTTCCTATGCACTTTCCCTGGCTACACAGGAAATTTAGGTACCTGCTTTTGAAGCTTTGCAATGAATGTTGGCTCTGAGCGAGTGAAGAAACCCTGAGCTATATGTTAGCACCAGCACCATTGCTGTGATATATGATGGACTGATTTTGGTCACTCTCTTTTCAATAAAGGTCCTGCTTTCAAAGTCAGGTAGGGTGGAGTTGTGGTTATTTCCTGTTATTAATGATGGATCATGTGCCACTTTATTTGTATCTCAGCTGTTGTTGATGTGAGTAGCAGAGAATTGCAGTGCCTGGGGAGTGCAGATTACATTGGTTTTGTGAACCTCCCACTCTTTTTCTTTTTTTTTTCTTTAATAACACTGTTGTGGAGTCGGTTTGAGTTTTAAGTCCTTCACTGATCTTAAAAATTATGGAGAAGGCTGAAGAGATAAGGAAAATATTTAAACAGCGCTTTGAACTGCAAGTGGAAGTTTTGGGGAGTGGGTTAAGGAAAAATGGAGGGAAAAAACCCAACAGCAGCTACACAGTCTGTATAGAAATACTCCAAATCTAGATAGAAGTATAGAAATGGTAATACATTCCTTCAACTATTTTAACAGATGTACAAAAACCAGTAAAATTCAAAGATAAAAGCTAAACCACAAACATTTCTCAAATTAAAGGCTGAGTCTTTTATAGTCAAGAAGAACACTCTATACTCAAGACATACTCATAAAAGGATGCAAAATAAACACTAAAGCATCACTGACTGTAGCAATAATTGGAGCAGTGTGTGGTTCAAAGGAAGCAAAAATCTGGGGAAATCAAAGCTTAGCTGGAACTGCTAAAATAAAGGCGGTAATCAATGTACAGTAAAGTACAAGGCAAAACAAGAACAATTACATTTGCTGAACTTGTCGAAGTGCCTGTAATTGTCCTGGTGCCATGTGATGCCCATGGCAGAGCTCCTGGTGAACCTGCACCCTGGCACTGACCAGTGCAGGGATGGTAGCTCAGGGCTGGGCAGTGGTACCAGGGAAAAGCAGAGTCCCTCTGCATGGGCTGCATCCAGCACAGACTTGGCTCAATAACTTAAAAATCGCTCAAATGATAAGCAGGAATATATCTGTGAGAATGGCAGCTGGTAAGTTTCATCCCAGGGTAGACAGAATTTTGTGATTATGAGATGTGTGGAAAATCCCATCAATTGAACCAGGAAACTGCTTGCGTTGGGTGTGACCCAATTCTTCCACCCTTGACCGAGGTGGGATCGATTGAAGTTACCACTCATTCAGGATCTAGGCAAATAAATAAATATTTACCTTGAGAGTTGAAAAGCCTGCTCTTTCTTCCTGACTCTGCTCCAAAATTAATAGGTGCAAATGGCTCCAGATGTTGTCTGCACTGGAAAGCGCTTTGATGTTCCTCCATCTATTTTTGGGAAGCAAGGCCTCATGCTGACAGGTAATATCAACAATAAAGCTTCTCAGCCTCTTAGGCTACATCTTGTGGATGTTACTCAAGTCTTGGCTAACAGATGAGTGTTTCTCAGACACCATAATGCTGGGGGGCACCTGCAGCAGAGGAACAAAACCTTTCCTCATTACTGTGCAGATGGCACAGGCAGGGTGGCCTGTGTAGAGGTGTAAAAGGAGATTTCTTTTTTTCTTGTTTGAACAGGCTGTTATTTCTTGATTGCATTTAATTTTTATAAGGTTTTCAAGCTCATTGCAGGCTGTATTTCCTTTTCCTTGACAAGGAGCCCGAGGCTATGTTATTCCTTGTGATAGGTACATTCTCACCAAGGCTGGAACTGTTTTGTTCACACCGTTCTGCCATCATCTCTTCCACAAGTGTCAGCATGAACTGTGGCATGGGGGGCTCACCACAGGCATCCAGCAATCTTCTGCACCTTCTACACCTGTATGGAGGGAGAAAAGTCCAGGGGGATGTGAGGAACATGGTGCAGAGCTGGATGGCTTAACTTTTACTGGAGATCATTTTGGTGAGGAGAGGGCAGCCAGGACATTGGCTTCAGAGGTGACAGCAGAGCTTTATTAGGGTCCAAGGTGCACTGCACTGTGTCTAGTGTTATGGAGCAAATAAAACCCTGTAATGAATCTGCCTGAAAAGAAAAAGCAGGTGTGAGGACAGCTGGTCAAGGTTTCAGTAGTTTTTTCCTCCTCTTCTATGATCTACCTTACTCTGAGTTGCATGTGTGTCAGAAGCTAATAATTTTACCTTTTTTCTTTTTTTTTTTTGTAAAGCTCAACAAAAGATGTTTATAATCCTATACATTTGATATTTTCAACCAACCCAGGGCTGTGGTAAGCACATGCATTACTAAAAGCAATCACTCTTTGCAGATGCCCAAAAAGATTATTTGGAGCTAATTGTAATTACATAGGTATGACAATGCTCAGTAGTGCTCGACTACTGGAAATGTAGAGTGCAGTGGGGATGAGAGATGAAAGCAGAAACATGCCAAGCAGTAATACCAAGCTGAACAATATGCAAAGAAATCAGTATTTCCCACTTGTGCACCTCCCACAAAGGGAATGAATGGCAGTGATTTTCTCTGTTATTGTGAAAAGCATAAAAAATAATTGTTGCTATAGAAAGGAATGTATTTAAAAGAAGTCATGGGGAAATTTGCAGTGATGGGGAAAAAAAAAAGAAAAAGAAAACAGGGTTCAGATTGCCACTTCAGCCCTGTAGGTGCTCTGTAGTTGGACTACATTGGAAAAGAGGTTGCCATGCTACTTGTTCATCTTGCAGGTCCCCAGCTTGGTCCCCAGCTGAGTCCAGGCTCATTTGTTTCTTATGATCAAAGCACAGACCCCTTCAGTAAGTGTAATGTGGTGATGAGAGAACATTTACCCCCGCACAGAGTAGCTATACTGCACTCCCAGCCAATATCAGATGTTGGTTGGGGTTGGTGTCAAGGACCATGCAAAAGTTAAAGATGAAAGGGGATTTGGAGCTTTGCTAAATTATATACATTTCCTCCTGGATTTCAATCATAAATTAGTAGAATATGGAACCTGTATAGTTAAGAATTTATAAGAAAGCATCCAGCACACACAGTGTTCCTGTAAAAGGACTAACAGAGTAGCCTTGCAGAAATCACTGGAAGGCCTTCAGGACAATGAGTGGTCAAAGACAGCAGATAAGCAGCAATTAGAAGATGGCAAATAATCCAGTGATCTTGGCAAGCAAGTACATCTCAGAACATGCATGAAGGACGGATGGTAATATGCATTTCCATGATGTCTGGCTTAGATCCTTTGCATGATGGAAAGCTGAAAGAAGTACGGGCATTTAGCACTGCAGGTTGCCTTTTCAAGTCTCTGCTTTTGTTAAAATACAGCAGGAAGGTAAGCAGGCAGAACAAGTCACCTCATTCATAGCTTGTTGATCACACAGTGAAAATATTTGATGATAGATGTGTGAGTGCAACCGGGGGCAAAGAAGAATTGCCTAGAGAAATGCTGCAAGAGCAAATATTCAACTTCCATACTTATTCTCTTTTGCATTTCTGTCTGACACACATGTTGAAATAGTTTGAAACTTGTCTAGTCAGACTTTTCTTTACTTTAATTCTGTGAATTCTGGAAGAAGATCACTGGGTCATATAAATTATGAGGGGAAAAAATGCCCAGGTGAAGATTTCTTAAAGTTTGCTTAGAGAATGAAGAAAAGAGGGACATGAGAGTTGTAGAAAGCATTTGCTGATGTTGGCTTTTTCAGATTTCAGAGAATACAGGGAATATCTGCAAGGACTGCAATTAGCCATTTTTGCAGTTCAAGATGTTTCTTGTTAGATTATAAGTAAGTTATCCAACATCCTGCCTTGGGTCACCTTTGCAACATGAAAGACATTGCTAACATGTTTACTTTCTCAGAAGAACTGCATGAACTATTTAGGCTGCATTTCAAGTTAAAAAAAAAAATAATTAAAAGATGGAAAACACTTGTAATGGAAATTAGTTTATTTTCTTTACCTCTGGTTCAGAAAGGGCATTTTGAAGGCACAGCACCAGTGTTTTTAGCAGATAAATGGGTGGTTAAAGAAATATTGTTAGCGAAGTAGCGCTTTGTCTGTCTAAATGAATGGTTCTTTTAAAAATCCTATTAAAAAAAAAGAGTAAAAAAGTTGCTTAACTGTGTTTCCATTAGACTTCATTGCTTTTATGTCAAATAGGAGTGTGGGGAAAGGGCTGCTCTGGGCAGGGCAAGGGAGAGCAGGAATCCTGTTACACTAAAGGACAGCTGTCTGCCTACCCTTGCAGGCATCCCTTGCCACGTGCTTCCGAAGGCCCTGGCTAGGAGCAGAGCTGCTGCATGCAGCACTGCCATCTGCTCCTTGAGAAACCACAGAGCTGGTGGCAGGGATAAAAGGTGCCATTAATTTTCTTTTAAATAGGGTTATGTCTTTTTGTGTGTGCCTCTCACAAGGAAGCGAAGTATGCGCTCCTATTGCCTTTGTCAGATTCAGAAGTGCAGGGTAGGGCTCAGGCTCTTGCCCAGGGTTGTTTATGCACAGTGACAGGCTTCAGTAATCCCAGCATTGGGCTAATTTCTGCCAAAATTAAGGCAGCGTGATCATGCACAAAATGAAGCCAAATTAGGTCCACTGTGCTTTTCTGCATCCAGTTTTGGATGGAACTCAGATCAACAGTTTTGACTTTTCTGTTTTGTTTTCTTTTTTTTTGTCAGCCACATGCAGTTTCTGGAAAAGAGCTATTAGTGTAGAACCAACCACATTCATGTAGGTGCAGAAGATGCACAGGTTACCGTTTAAGCCACAGAAATAAATGGGATATTAACAAGTGCAACCATGAGAAGCTGAAGGGAAGGAGTTGTCTCTGAGGCGCTTTGCAAGCTTGGAAGACTTTGGCTGGTAGCCATTTCCTCTCTTCTGCTGCTTGGTTACATGCTGACAGCACCCAAGAGCGTGTTTGGTCTGTGTCTGCAAGGCCTGGGCTCTCCAGGAGCAGGAAAGGGGGTGTGTGAGACCTGGCCCCAGCTCGAGCAGTGGAGGTGCTGCTGGTGAGAGTTCCTGGCGGATGCAACCTTGCCTGGGTCTTGCTCTCAACACCGCAGTGTCACAGTTGTGTTATCTGACATCATCTAGAGATTAAAGAAGAGTTGTGCCAAGACTTGCAAAAATATGTGGTGAGAAAAAGCCTCCTGAAGAACTTGTTTCTAAATAAGAGAAACTTGTGAAGAGTCAGAGAGGACATAGGGAAACAAAGCCTTGCAAAAGGTCTCACAGCAGGGTCGGTGGCAGAGCTGGCAATGAGCTGGTCAGAAAAGTCAATCTCTTTCCCACTGAATGTTCTCCTTGAAAGCAGATGAAATTTCAAGACCTTTCAAGGAGCTTGTTGGAAGCTAAACAGCCTGACCCTTTGCTTTCTCAGCTCTCTGTGGTCTCTCAGCTGTTAGAGAGGTATCCAAGCCTTGTTTAGGGATAAAACATCGCTTAAAATTGTATTGAAAAGCACAATACAGAAACTCTAAGTGCATTGCTATTCATCAGCAAATCTCTTCACGGATGTGAGGTGTGCTCACCGGGCACTCAATGTGCTGGCTGCTGTGTTTAGGAAAACATGTATGTTAGCTGGCTAAATCCATATTTTTTTAATAGGTGAGGGAGCATTCATTGTCTGTCAGCTTGCTGGGAACTGACTGGCTGTAACATGAGTGAGATTCCATTTCAAGAGATTCTCTTGAAAATAGTCAACACAACTACAAATTAGTGCCTAGCCATAAATGACAAGTGAGGTAGCAATATACAGGATTTCTCTACTCCACATCTGTTAATTGAAGGGTTAGAGGGAGAAAAGCAGAGTGACAAAGAAAGAAATACACTAAAATCCAGGAAATCTGCCTCTTTTTACTCCTTTTGTGCCTCCTTTTGTCCTGCCTGGAGGAGACCTTAGTGGGATCTTATTCCTCTCTAGAACTACCAGAGGTCAAGGTCAGTGTCAGTAACAAGTGAGGATGAGAGGAAATGGACTCAAGTTGTGCCAGGGAATGTTTAGATTGGAAATTAGAGAAAATTTCTTCCCTGAAAAGGCGATCAAGCATTGGAATAGGCTGCTCAGGAAAGTGGTGGCATCACATCCCCTATTCATGAGGCAGGTGGATGTGGCACCTGGGGACATGGTTCAATGGCCAACATGTCTGTGTGGGGCTAGCAGTTGGACTCGGAGACCTGAGAATTCTTTTCTAGCCTTAATGATTCTGTGATTCTATCTTAGGTGAGCAGATTTCATCCACACCAGCCTGGAACTTCAGCCTGGGATTCTTCCCACAGCTGTGCCTGCCTAAGGACCTTGTCAACCACGCTTAACTCCTGAGGCTGGGAGAGCCGCACTGCTGTGCAGATTCCTCTCCCGCTCTAAGCAGGCCACTATTTCCAGCATTCCTGCCACCCTACCACAGCTGAATTTACCCCTGCTGAAATCCTGAGAGCTGCAGGAAGGTTTGTGAATGAAAGCCCCCTGTGGCAGCCTTGTCCAGCCACCCACCTTGCCTGTATCTGACCCAGGAGCCAGCGCCTTTGCCAGAGCCTTGCTGCCCAGTTCCTGCTCCCCAGCCCTGCCTGCTGCTGTGCTTCAGTGGGGTTAGGGATCACCTGAATCCTCACTGCACACAGGAGATGCTCTGGATATGGAGTCTGGTGCCTCTGTTTAGTTCTCCAAAGCTGCTGCCACAGAGCTCCCTCTGGAGCTTTGAGGAGGCCCCATTCCCTGCATGTTACCAGAGGCATGAAGTGACTGTGCCAGGCTGGCCTAGGCAAACGTCTGCCTAAGTTAAACATTGGTTTAACTTCATACTTTTCTCAGGCATTCAGAAACATAACCCTGTAAAAAAAAAAAAAAAAAAAAAAAGCACTGTACTTCTATCACAGGCATATTTTAACTTTTTCTCTTCTCCTTTTATCTTTCTTTTTGTCTTTTGAGAAGGTGATTCAAAATCAATCAAAAATAATAAACTCCTTTGAGTTTAGTCTTGTAGATGTATCTAGTTTTGTTGATACAATGTTTGATAAAAGATATTTCTGCTAAGGAGGGCAGTGAAAATTTTCTTCAGGGTGATGTTTCAGGCACATCTTTCAAGGTTTATGTCACCTTGTACTTGACTATAAGCCAGTTTTGAATTGAAATCATATTCTGAGTGGAATAAAAGTGGTGGTTTTAAATTACTTTTTTTTGTTGTTCACATTTTCTCTTGAAGACACTTGGCAAGGTCTGTTCACCATTTGTGTAGCCTCAAAACACTGACCACATTTCAAGGAGTTTCTGCCAGAGGGAAGAAGAGATTGCCTGCTATCTGGTTCTTGGAAGATCAAGCAGTAACTTACCCCTTTGCTGAGGAAAAGTCCCTGGGAATCTCTGTTTTCCTTCTGGTGCTCATTCATGTTTCTCAGAGTGTTTCACAGACAGCTGTTCTCAGCCATCTGTTGCACGGTCTGGGATGCTGCTTGAGCACATATGGATTAAGCTCTGGTGGTTGGGATTCGGGGCTCCGAGTGCCAGCCTGGTGCTGAGCTCGGGAGCGCTGCCTTCAGCGCAGAGCTGGGGTGAGGGATCAGTGGATGCAGCTTTGGATGCAGCAGGCCTGTGTCTGCTTCCCACAAAATATCAGAGATAACGTGCCTTATCTGGAATAACTCGTTGGCCTTCCCAGACTTGAGGCAAACCCTTGACTTAACTGAGATAAGATTCTGCTGTGTGTACATATATGTGCTCTGTCACAGAAGAACCGCCTCAGGGGGCCATGGCTGAGTGTGGCTCAGTCTGGTTTTCTGGGGAGAGATTTGCATTCAGTTGGGAGCAATGAATAAAGTGCCCCAGATTTAGAGCAGAAGCGAGCAGAGGCTGGTTGCTTGTCTGAGGAAACGACAGGCAGAGCTGCTGCCTACCATGCCTGTCTCAGCCCCAGGGGCTGGGAAAACCTTTGTGGAGTCTAAAACTGCTGCCCTACATAGGCAGTGGATCACGGGTACTTCAGTACTGTCTCTTTTCAGTCTTCTGGGATAACAATTTGCGTTTTCCTGAGTTGCTTATGTTTTAACAAGGAATGTGGAGATCTCTGAAGGACTGTTCCCAAAACACATTGCTTAAGACTGACCCTAGACTATGATCACAAGCTGGATCGGGTTCGTAAGTCTGATACTGATTCTCCTTTATTGTTACAACTTTTGTTTCTTAAGTCCTGGTCCCTCTGAATCTTTTCCTTTCAAACAAAGTAGTGGCTGTCCCTGCTGACAAGCAGAACTTCACTGGATTTTAGAAAAGTTCAGGGAAGTGCCAAACCGATGAAGAATTACCTTAAAAAAAAAATAAAAATCAATGAGTCAGTCAGAATAATTGTCATAAATATAGCCAGTGTTTACAGCCACATCTATATAAGGAAGTTATTTTGGGTCACCGTGGTATAACTAAAAACAGTATAAGTAAAATGTTAACATTCTTTCTTCATCCTCCAACTCATTTTCCATCTTTATGGCTGCATCAGATCAGTGCAAGTAAAACTGGGAGGGAAAAACAGAAAACAGCATTTTAGGACTGCAAAACACAATGACAATGTGTGGGGCACAGGTCACAGTGCAGCTTGGATTTGAACTTTGAGCCCAGGGTGAGTAAATTGGTGAGGAGCTTCCTGCTTTGGTGTCGATTACTGCTTGGCTTTGCACTGGATGTGCTGGGCCATGCTGGGCTTTGCTAAACTATGCTGCAGGTATGACCACACCTGAACAGAACAAAATAAACAGCAGGCATGGATGAGGCTGCAGAACAAAGCACCTAAAAGAAGAAAATTGTCTGTCTTGCATGTCTTTTTATTGTGTTACTGAAGTGAGTGGGCTCAGGACACTTAGCCTGACACCATCCCAAATATCAGTCAGGTTTTGCAGAAAATATCTAATATTGATGATGTCCAGATACTCTTAAGTTGCATCATATAGTTCTAAACATTATTTTTTCAAGTGTAGTTTGTTTTGTTGTTTTGGGGGTTTTTGTTGCTGTTGTTACTGCTTTGGATTTTATTTTAAAAATAAGCTTTTTTGATTTGTTTCTCAGCTAGTGTAAATGTTCTATCCATGGTTTTCCAATTCCCTACTGCTCTTCCCTGGCCACTAACAATTTTTGTACCTCCTCCTTTAATGTCTGCTAAAGCTCTGTAACTCAGATGTTTCATGTTGCTTTCCTTCCCCTCCTTTGCCATGTTTAGATGTAAGTACCTAGGTCGTAGATGATAAGAGCTTGCTGTGACAGATGCTTGAAGGAGCCCTCTTCCCAAGTGCTCCCAGCCTTTGCAGTTCAGCACCATCGGTGCTCTGCTCTGTTCCCTTGCCGTGCAGTTCCCTGTCATTTCACTTTAACTGGAAATAAAAGAAAAATTCCTAAAGCAGTCAACCCACTTGCTTGTGGGGTGAAGTGAGGTCATCTCCACTGACACATGATGGAGATGAAGAGGCAAAGCACAGGCAGGTTGAGAAAAAAAAAAAAAAAATCAGGATTAGAGATCACATTTCAGAAGAATCTGTGGGAACAGGCATTATAAAAATAATCTAAATTGCTCCATGTGCCCACTGCTTGGATGCTGTGTTGCCCTGGCCTGTGAATCCCAAACTGCCTCCTACTGCAAACACAAAGGACACACACTGAATTTAAATGAGGGTCAGTCAAGATCCATCCAAGTGTACGCATGACTGTCCAGCAGGTTTCAGTCCGTGCCAGTAAGACACAGAGTACAGCCCCAGAGTTCTTCATAGCAGAATAAATCCTGCTGTAAAATGTCCCCTTCCCACGTGTCCCTGCTGTCCCATGCTGTGAACTGAGCACTTCCCATCAGCTGGAGGGAGGATATCACTGCTGGCCCTTTAGGCAGCAGCCCCATTTTTCTCGGGTTGAATTGCCTTGGCAGCCTGGGCACAGGGAGTGCTTTACCAAGGCTTTTATTCATTTAGCTGTTGGATACATTGTGCCATTTCTTTATTTCCTGTCGCATCTTCCTGTCTTGCCTCATGAGGAGCCCCGTTCTGCAGCAGGACCCTGGGATCTGTGGCAGGAGGACGGAGGTTTTACTCCATGCAGCAGCCAGGAGAGCAGTGGGAGCGTGGCACATGTCTGGCATTTCTGTGCTTCCCCCCACTGGCTGTGTATAATACATCTTGAAAGTCCCTGGGCAAGAGCACAGGAGTCCAGCTGACATCTCAGAGTTTGAAAGGTAGTGAGACAAAACATGAGTACTAATAGCTTAAGTAAATTGTGCCTGTAAACTTCTTGGGAAAGAATTACACTGAGGACACAGAGCTAGCAATCATCAAGGACTGCTGATGTCTACACTCTTGCTCTTTGATATGTTGGTATTTTGACAGTAGTGGCAAATCACTTCAGAAAGCAACATAGGCAAGCAAAGGGTATTACAGTATTGCAACTGATAACTGAAAAAAATGTCACCAGGAAATATCTTTACATAACTAGCAAATATGTCAAAATGTGCTCCACACTGCAGATCCAGCATTAGCAGGAGAGTAAAGAGAGTGTCATTGGCTGAGTAAAGAAAATCACAAACTAACTTCTGATGTGTGCTCTGCAGTCACAGACCTAGCAGGATCTGAATTAATAATACTGAATTTAAGAGGTCTTTGGTGCCTAATTTTACATGTGTGTAAATGGTGGTGTGTGGAGCAAACTGGTGGAGAAGTTGGCAGCCAGGATTAGGGTCTGTGGATTGGATTCACCTTTGCCTGCAAATGCCAAAAAGGTGGTGGAGCACTGTGGAGAAATCCTCTGCTGCTGAGGGAAAGAAAACACTTCCAGAGCTCAGATTATTTACTGGTCTATCTTGGGTGCTGATAAAGTCTTAGTTTTATTCCATACTGATGAAAAAAAAAAAAAATGTAGATAACCCATTCAGATGGAAAAAACTATATTTGTCTATATTTATATTTAATTGCACCCTGTGTGCCTACAGCTACCCTGAAAACAATGCAAATTACCAACTCCTGGGGATTTGAGCCTTTGTGTGACATTTCAACGGGGAAAAAAACTACCTGCAAGCATTTAACTCTGAGAAGAATGCTGAACAGGTTCATGCATCATGAAGCATCTTTTTTATCACAACTTTGTTGACTAAAAGTAGACTGGTTTGTAAATCTTGGAGGGAGGGAAAAATTCCTGTACACACTCATCCTTCTTTCCATAGTTCCCCTCTTGTTGTCCTGTAGTTGTGGGGGAAATGAAGCAGGATAGATATCCTCATTAATACTCTCCTGAATCATCTTCTTAGGATTTGATTATTTTAAGTGTCATGAGAAAGTTGGTACTTTCCTGATAAAACTAGTTTAACCTAACATGTCCTCTCTTCCTTTTGGAATTTCCCCTCCATTAGAAAACTGTAATGATTAATGTTCAGAATATACCATATTTGATCCTGGATTTTTGATAAACATAATGTTTCTAACTACATGACCATTCAGAATTGTATCCAGAATTTTTTCATCCACAGGAAAATTATGATTTTCCAGAGTGAGAGCACTTCCTTCTGATTCTGGTGGGTCGTGACTTCTGAGAAAGTAAAAGCTGACAGCAGTAAGTTTGAGAGAGTTTTAAATTTTCTGTACCTCTGAGCACAGTAGAGCACGGCTTATTTTAATTAAAGCCTGGTTTGCAGTTGCAAGGATAGAAGAAATGGTCCCCATAAAATTTTTTAAGACTCTCTAAAAAGTGTCTTATACAGAGTTTTGGCTGTCCTGTAAAATAAGTTGCATATGTAGAATATACAGCAATCCCATATAAAAAAGGTTTTATTGGCACTTGTAGTAATGACTTTCATAACTTATTCATGAGTTCACTGCTCATGAGTAATTTGGTCAGCCAAAATACAGGCCAATAAAACTTTTATACCACACTGTCATATCTTCTTCTCTTGGGGTGGAGAGATAAACAGGGACATAGTAGAAAACACTTTGTAGATCCTCTAAGGGAAGAATTAAAATAGAGACAAAGTTCAGCTGTAATTAAAACAAAGTGATTAACTGAAGAGGGGCTGATAAAAAACACCAAAGCAAGTGTGTTCCATTTTTAACTTGATAGAATTGATATCACTTTTTGAAATGTCTGAGGATATGTGTAGTTTTGGATCAGAAAGCGGTGCTCATGACATTTGCTGCATATTCTTGCAGATCTATGCTCCATTCTCCCTATAGGTTTAGTATTTAGGATGTTGGTTTGGTTTTTTGTTTGTTAGGTGGTTTCTTTCTTTCTTTTTTTTTTTTTTTCTTTTCATTCTTAGTGGGTGGCAGAGGGACATTTCTATCACTACAGTTGTATTACACTGGACTTTTTAATGTCCTCTGAAGGTGTTCACGAGGGAACACTTCTATGCAGTTGGAGCAACTAAATAAATCCAAAAATCCAACTGTATGCCTACAGAGGAAGTGATCTCTTATAAATCTAGTTTGACACAATTCCCTATTTTTAGCTCTGTGGTACAGTATCACATGACAAAGTGCCCCGAGGGCATCTGCTGCTCCCTCAAAAGAGGAGGGCTCCCACTCCCAGAAGGCAGGCTCATATTTGCTTGCTGCTCAAGAAATGAAATGAACTCCTGACTAAACTCACATTTTATAACCAAGAAAACTTTTTAAGTACCTGAGCTTGAAAGTAACAAATTGATTACCACTTATTTCATTTCTCTGTCACTTTAAACCAGATATTTATCACACTTAAGCTTGCTTCTCTAACTTTTTTTTTTTTCAAAAAGCATCTCCTGTGCATATTGTCCAACCTAGAGCAGGGTGTGTGTGTGTCTCTCCCACCTGCCACTCTTAGACATTTCTGAGGCAGAGGCCCTTCCTTTGACATGAAGAGGACAATCACACACCGGGTGCATTTGTGAAGAGAGCATTGTTCCTTTGGCACCGTGCTACCGCTGACTCCTTACGTGAACCTGGGAAAGGGTGCGAAGAGGAAGGAACCCTTTGGCAGGACTGGCAGAAAGAGGTTGCACATGTGTTTTGCAAAGTACAAAAGATCTCCCTCGCCCAGTAAATAAAGGAAACTTTTCAGCCTGGGTAAAGGGACAAGGATTTTTGCTTAAGGAGCTGAATGGCACTGCCTCTTTTTATTTGCCATTGAGCAAAACCTGACCTTGAGGCTGTTTTCTTGGAGTGCCTGGTATTCACCATCCTGGGATGCTGAATGGAAGGCCAGGCTGTAGAGGAGATAAAAAGGACAGTGGGCAAGGGGGTGGAAATGTGCAGCTGTAAGGAATTCAAAGAAATCTGTTCACAGAATTCCTGGTAATTATGTAGGGTCACCTGAGAAGACTGCAGATTCTGACTGAAGACAAACTTTGTGGTGAATATATCCTCCATTAATATAAACACTAAGGATATTTGCCAACTAAAATGCTCTAATGCTACTTCTGTAACCCAGCAGTAAAAAATGTCTGGCTCAATAAAGCAGAAGCCTAAACCTTTGTAAGGGTCTCCCACTCTTCAGACCGGCAGTTCCAACTCACAAGTGTTGTCCATAGAGCCCTGAGTGCACTTGTGACGGGAGTTGGAGAGGTTTCTAAGCCTAAGGCTGTTTTCTAAGTATTCTAGGTGTTGAAAATGGTGTCTGGTATTTACAATCTTGTTAAAGTGGGCTCATTTTATTCGAACAATTTTTCAGCAAAGACCTTGTCGCCTGTGGTTCCTTGAATTATTTTACAGATACACACACACATCTACTGTTCCTAGTCTTTTTTTTTCCTCTCACAGAGCTATCATTAACCTTTGTAATTTACAGTGGTTCTAGCAGAAACTGTGTACATCATGTCCCCATTTTACTGCAATCTGAATCAGATAAAATTGTGGACCAGACAGCTTGTGTATGTCCACACCACCACATCCTATGAGTAAAAACACAGATGCAAGTATTATGCTAAATCTTCCTTAAGGCAGTATTTTAAAGGACTGTTTAATTTATTTTCTTTTCATGCTCTCTGCCAAGGAAATGTGTGTATCCCTCATGTCTTGTGTGGAGTTATAGCTACTGCACTTAACAAGGTAGGAGGTCCCATCCATTGTATTTTTCAATGCATGCACATGGGTGCTGCAACACTCAGACTTCTGCACCCCGCTGCCAGCCTGGGAAGTTGATTGTCAGTCCTCCAACTGTACAAGTGTAATTTGCAGGTTAAAATGACTGTAAATTAATTATGTCTTTCTGGAAGATGGGGGGAGTGGATAAGAATTCCTAGGTTGCATAACTTGTGACAGCTCTCTGCTCTCTGTGAGAAGGGTTATTAATTTTCACCTCCTTACCTTTCCTCCCCACCTTTTCTGAAGGTCAGTAATGACGGCACTACTTGCAGCAGCAAAGTGCCAGTCCCATTAATTTTGTGTTTGTTTTTCTTTTTTCTTTTTATTTTGTCCTCTGAATATTTAATTTTTTTTTTATAAATGGTTGAGGTAAATATAATTTGAATGATAGGTTTGTAATTTGTGGCTTTCTGGGAATGAAGGATGGGGGAGGTGAGTTTTTCTGGAATCTTCTGCTGACATCCTGGGCAGAGATCATACACAGGCTTACCTCCAAGCAAATCTCATCCTTTATTTTCCACTGGTTTTGCCTCCTTATTGGCAACAAAACACTTCTCCAAATAGTGCAAAGATCAGATCCACAGGGAGAAAATTTCTTGTCTCTAATGGCTTTCTATGTGACAGAGTCCAAGACATAAAGGAACCATGGACTGCTTTTAATTGTGTTACTGAGTGTGGTTCTCTTAGCAAAATTACTTTAGTATATACAGTTTTTCTTCAAAGTATACCTAGAAAAATGCTATAAGCTAGGCAGCTGGAGCCTAAGGACTCTCAGGACCTACAAACCCCCACAAAAATTCCTCTCCTTCAGCTCCTGCTCAGAGAAATCCCAAGCCATGTTTACAGGGCCAGATCCTGTATGAAATGAGGGACTTCTGTGCAGTGAGAGATGTCCTTGGAGAGCCCTTCCTCCTCTCTTGGGGACAATCTGTCTGCTGCCCTGTCTGAACTCTCCTCCTGACCAGCTCTGTACCAATCTGCTCTAAACCTGCCCAAATTTGTCTGCTGAAGCTGTTCTGTTCTGTGTGATGGTAGTGTATATCACGTGCTGGACATTCAGGAGTAGTGCATCTGCTGGCAAGAAATACAGGGTAGGACATTTCCACACCCACAAACACTAATGTTCAGTGAAATTTGGTATTATTAAATTAATTTTCAAAAAGATTGTCTCAGTTCACTAAAGAATGCCTCTTCCTTTCTTAAAATCAGGCCTAGCTCACTAACTCATTGCTAACAAGGAGTACTTGTGTTGAAAACACAAATTCATGAAAGAAATGCCCTGAGGTGAACATTAAGATACTGGAAAAAAATAACAAGATCATTTTTACTGTCACTCTCAGTAAGGTATTAAGGATACTTCAGTGGTGCAAGGAGACCAGTTCTTTCAGTGTTTGAGATAAGCCATGTTTATTTATTAGCAATCACATCTGTGAAGAGAACTGTTCTCTCCCCTTACCTACATGGCTCTGTTTGGCTGTAGTCTGCATACTATGAATCACGCATGAGGTAATAATAAAGTTTTTTATTAATAACTTCTGGAACTAAAGTTTTTCTTCCAGAAATACTGCAGGTTTGTGCATTTCTTTCAGCTGTTACAAATACTTCTCAGCTGGTATTTATATCATTGATAGAAGAGACTACCAGAAAAAATGTGGAACTTTCTGTAAAAACTTCAGCTGAAAATATTTTTTTGTTTTCAGTTGCAAATCAAAACCTGATATATTCCAGTAGCAAATGAAAGAAAGTATTTTAATTCTGAATTACCTCTGTTTCCTCTGGGGAGATGATTTAAGTACCTTGGGTTTGTCTGTGTCTTCCTCAGGTTCTATATTTAATAGAGCATCATGATTTTTCTCTTGTGATGGAACTTAGTGGAGTGTGGTGCTAGAAGTGTGAATGTAATTTAATGGCAGATAAAGAAGAGAAAGGAGGGAAAGACATTTATTTTCTGTGAAGTATTGGTGATTTTTTCTGGCTTGCAGATATTTTACTGTTTCTAATTTTAATAAGAAAATGAACTTACCAAAGCAAGTAATATTTAATTATTTTTTTTAAAAAAAAAGCAAATAATAAAAAACTGCTCAGTTTTTCAGTATGAAAAAGTGTTGACCTATCACAGCACCCAAGAACACCGAGCTGTGTAACTACTGTCAGTATGCAGAACACATCTTTTGGTCTTAATGCATATGCATGAGAAAATTATCCTGTGAGAAGCATGCAGTGAAGAAATCTTGATTGCTTTCTGGTGTTATTTATATATTTAAATCAGAATTTTAAAATTAGTATATGCAGAAAACAAAGGGGTTATTTAGGACTTACCAAAACGTTATGATAATACTCTTATTACTAATAATTAGCGTGCTGGAAATCTGATACAACTTGATAAAAGTCACTTAATTTGAACCAGTATGAAAAAGCAGAGTAAGACATTTAAATTAATTTTTTAACACTTTTGGTCTAATGAGGAGATTGTCTCCTAAGTTGCATTGGGTTGGACAGAAATGCTGTTGGAGTAGGCTGAACAAAAGATGTTTGATCCAGTGTCGGTCTGTTTCTGACGTGTTGCACAGAAGAAGCTGTTCCATGCTGACAACCTTTGTAATTAATGGCAAGAAAACCCATGAGTGCCATGGATTTCCAAATGGGGGTCCAAAATGTGCCCTGTGTCCCCAGCCAAGAGTCCTGCCTTGGAAAGCAAGCTGTGCAAAAGCAGATATGAACGGAGAAAACATCTGCTTTGTCAGGCTCCAACAGGAAATCCTTGATTGTCCCTATTTATCACAGAGCAGTAGCTGCACTGATGTGAACTTCTTTGCTTTACTTTAACTCTTTCTTCTGCTGCCCTTTCTCCTCTCACTTAGATGGATTTAGTCACTTCAGAAGGGCTTCTTTCGAAACCTTTAATCATAATTAAGCGAATTGATTTATACGTAGCACTTGTAATCATATTCAAGTGGATGCAAGAAGGGCTTGGAAAGGACTTTCAAAAGTGCCAGTTAACTGCAGGCTGCAGGCACTGGGTGATGACTTATGTGCTGCTGAATAAATCAGTCTCTGACACTGTAAAATCAATTTTGCTTCACGTTGTTCATCAAACAATTATCATAAAGAACCTGATTTCAAAACTCTAAAATCAGTTTTGGCTCGTGTTGTTTTGTAAGGCAATTGAGACAAATGACGCAACTTCAAATGTCACATGAGCCACTGCATCATCAGCCTGAATATCACCAAGGAGCCTCTGATGGCCTGAGCTCAGCTGCCCGTCAGGTAGTGCTTTAACTATCGATGAGGCTAAAGAAAGGATGTAGCAAAAATGAGGGTGGCCATCCAAGTGAGCTTCATTGCTTCTATTCCCCTCTGAGAGGAAGTTTTGCCCAACAGACTCTGCCATGGGCTCTGTAGCTCCAGGCCCTCCTTGGAGACTTAGCTCATAATTTCTCATTTCTATACAAGCTAGACACTGTTCAAATAGTTTCTTTAGGATGTGTTAGCAGAGGTAATATTTGAGGAAAGACAGTATCCTTGCCGTAGGAGAGTGAAATGGATACAAATCAGGAAAAGGAATTTAGAAAAGTTTGTGGATGCAGAATAGAAATGTTTACATAGGCTGGTGGAGGTAAACAAAAAGAAAGAAATGTTTAATTTTGGGATAGATCTAATTTTGTCTTTCTCAGCCTTAGCAGTGACCCATTAAGAGACACTTTCTGTGGGAGGGTAACATGAAGGATATACATCTAACAAACTTTAAAGGTAAAATTCATGGGCGCAGAGGGCTGAGTGAAGCTTTTTACGTGAAACTTTTCCACAAAATATGCAACCTTGACAACAATATAACGTTTTGCTAATACTTTCTGACATCAGTAATTTTGTTTTTCTCTTTCTGAAAGATTCAAAACTCTAGTCTCAGCATTTAAAAGAATGTATTGACTTACAGGGTTTATATGGCTTTAAATTAGAAAATGTTTTTTAGTAATATTTTTAAATATGTGAAGTAAAAGAATAATACAGTAGAAAAAACTTAGTATGATATATTTTATTTTTTGCAATGATAAATTTCGCATGGATACAAAGTCCATTTTCTTTCACTGTGGTCTAGTTGGTTCAGGTTTTGTAGGTGCCTACAGACTTTGCCAAACTATTTTTTGTTGCTCTGGGAACCAGTGTAATAGTAATAAGTAACCATGAAAATGGAAAAATAAAGTCTCCATGGAAAATGCTGAAAGGAGAGCACTAGCAGGCCTGAGGCTGTGTAGTGCATGTGGGTAACACATCACAAAGACCTCGCCAGATGTAAGAGCTGTTGTTAGGCAGGTGCATGTCCTGATTGTGGTCCTGAAGTGCTGCAGGTGCCACGGCTGGCTCTGAGCACAGCAGAGGGCTGGGGATGGCACGGGGCGGCAGGAGCAATTAGGAGTGTTTGGGCTGCTGACTTTGCCCACAGCAATCATGTTAATGTTGGTTTTCTGAGCATTTTGCATGGTGTCAGTAAATCTGTGCTCCCTGCCTCGCAGCTGATTGGGGGTACCCAGGAGCTGCTGTTCTTCTAAAGATTCTTCATGCCTTTATTTGCCCTAGAGAGAAAGAAAAAGCAAAAATGATAAAGCAGATCTGCCACTGGAAGCTCAGAGCACGCTCCAAAGGCTTTTTAGGCATGATGACAGATGTGGTGATGTGCTCTCACAGCCCATGGAAAATCCTCAGACACTGCTGTGGGCTGGGGCTCCTTTCACTAGCTCTTAGGGAGGGTATGGGGAGGGCACCAGCTGGAAAGCTGGGAAAAAGGAGAAAGGAAAAAAGCTCCCCAAATGTGAGACTGCTATGCCAGATGGAGCTGACACAATGGGCAGGTCAGAACTGCTCCTGCCAAAGGACTGGACTTTAAAGCAGAGTTTAGTGCAACATGTCCTGGGGTGCATCAGGCACAGCATCTCCAGCTGGGCAAAGGAGGGATTGTCCTGCTCTGCATTGGGGCAGCCTCACCTCGAGTGCTGGGGGCAGTTTTGGGTACAACAACATAAGAAAGATGCAAAGCTGTTAGAGAGTGTCCAAAGGAGGCCAGAGGATGGAGAAGGGCCCTGAGGGGAAGCCGTGTGAGGAGCGGCTGAGGGCACTTGGTCTGTTCAGCCTGGGGAAGAGGAGGCTGAGGGGACACCTCACTGCAGGCACAGCTTTCTCCTGAGGGGAAGAGGAGGGACAGGCACTGATCTGTGCTCTGGGGTGACACTGACAGGAGCCGAGGGAACGGCCTGAAGCTGTGCCAGGGCAGGTTGAGGTTGGATATCAGAGGTGGCTGGGCAGTGGAACAGACTCCCAGGGCAGTGGTCACAGCAACAAGGCTGGCTGAGTTCAAGAAGCGTTTGGACAATGTCCTTGGGCACGTGGTGTGACTCTTGGGCATGGTGCTGTGCAGGGCCAGGGGTTGGACTCGATGATCCTTGTAGATTCCTTCCAGCTCAGCTGATTCTGTGATTCTCAAACAGCATTTGGGAACCTGTGCAGATGCAGGTGGAATGTGTGTTTTCAGGCCGTGTTCAGCAGAGCTGGGAGCAGGGTGCTGGCAGTGCTGGCTGGGGTGTGGGGCTGGGATCCCTGAGAGCTGGGGAGCCCTGTCCTGCACAAGCCCCATTCCCACTGCCTCAGCTGGGAGCTCTGCACACAGAGCTCGATGTTCTGGAGACACAGGTCTGTGCTGGCTAATCAAAACTACAGGCAATGCAGATTTGCTGCTTTCTTGTATTTAGAAATGCATGTACTTACATCGGCTGATCTTCATCTGGTTTGGGGATTCATAGCGTGATCTCCCATTGACTGCTGTTCTGGATATATTTATAGTAAAAATTTCCCAGTAAAATATTAATTAACATTTATATTGCAATATTATCCTTGAATCCCCAAGGCTGCTACTTCTGCACAAACTTAAGAATGTAAAAAGTGCTTCATTCTCATAGAGGTTACTCTTATTATATGTAATTTTGTAAGACAAAGAATGTCTAAAGAGGCATTATCTCCATTATTTTCTCACTCCTGTTTCAGATAGGAAACCTGAAATAGAATTTTTTTTTCCATGGGTCTCGAAGAATCTCATACAAGAGACTGGGAATTCAGCCAAAAATACCTCAGATTGTAGACCGTATCCATAAACAATCAGTTATTTTAACAGTCCACATAGGTATTGATACTGAGTATCTGTAAATATATACATAAGTAGCAATAAAACAGTGCAGTAGCTGGAGTAAAGAGATTACAGTGTTTTAATCTGCAAGTCTAGAATCTAAAATGTGCTTTCTGGCATTTCACAATTATTAAAGTTCAAGCTAAAAGTTCAAGTTATCTTTCCTGGGTGGAGATCTATGCTCTTAAATATGTCCTACCTGAAGCTAAAACCTGAGCCCTGCAGAAATAGATTACATTTCTTAATTTAGCAGTCTTTCAAACTCTTGAGATATATGCACAATACACAGAACTACCCTGAATGCATTTGAAAAGGGAAAATTTTGTTTTGAGATGCTGCTGTCGTTTTTGCTAATTACCATTGGAGATGCTGGCTGCAGGTTGTCACCCTGTTTTGGTGAGGGGTGTCCTTACCAAAACAGTCCTGTCCCGAGCATGTCACCCCATTCAGCAGTGAGAGAGGTGCCAGGATGTGTTCTCTGCTTCCAGCAGGCTTTGGGCTGGGGCACCCCTGCACCACTTGGGCCATGGCTGCTCTAGAAAGCTGCACAGGCTGGGTTTGGGAAGCTCTGCTTCTCTGAGGATTTCAGTGAAAGACAAACAATACTTTTCCGACTTCCAGTAGCCACAGGAAAGCCCAAAGCCCTGGGTTTCAGCCTAATCAGAGCAACATCTGTAATGAACAGGGATAGCCTGTGCTGCAGAAAACTTGGGTTACAGTCTGTTTTGTACACCACAAGTCAGTGTTTTGCTTTCAGCTGAGCTGATTAAACAATACCCATCCATTTTAATAGATCCTCAGTGAGAGTTTAAGTGAAATCAGTATGAGTAATAAACTCCAGCTATGACTCAGGTGGAGATGTGCGTATTTCTGTGGGAAGAGGCAAGTGAGCTTCTGGCTTAAAAATTTTCTTCAAGGGATTTTGAATGTGGACTGTTTGTTTTGTTGGCAGGGCAAGGCTGTTAAAGGCCTGTGCCAGGTTTCAGTTAATGAATTGAAGAAAATCTTGGCATGATGCAAAATGAAAGTTGCAGTAAAACCCTCTGCTGAAGTTTCTAGCATCCTGGCAGTACATAATTTCAAAGAATACAACCTATTTCATGCTTATCCAGTAGTTATCTTTTTACTCTGGGGTTTTTCCCCAACTAACATATGAAGGAAATTATTATTACAATTGAGGTATTTGCCAAGAAAAGTCGGAATATGCAGGGAAATAAATTTTATCAATTACCACATTCCTGCAGTCTGAAAGAAAACTCTCAAGTTCCTTAAACCAGGTAGAAAATAGTTGGGGGTCATACCTCCTACAGACCTGCTGAACAAAACTCTTGTTTCAGCTAGTTTTCCCAAATAAAGTTCTAAATCTGGAGGGCTTTAACATAATCCATTGGAGAAGTGAGTTGGTTTCTAACTTTGAAAAATTGTTAATGAGAAAAAGGGGAACCCCCAGGAATGCAACTGGTGTTTAAAGTTACAGATATTGAAAACTGAGTATCTGAAGGCTTCAGGGAAAGGCTTCAGGGAATCAGTGTCATGAATGTGCTGGAACTGAAGCACAGCCCTCTCCGTGTGCTGGACAGGAGGGCTCTTGTGCCTTCCAGCTCTTCAGGAAGAGCTGCCATCCTTGGTGTTAGAGTCTTGGTTAGGGCTAATTTTAGGAGTTTGATGAACCATGGTTTTCCTTTCATTTGCTCGTAGGAGTTGTAAATTGCTAATGATCTGCAGCAGAAATTAATTATTGCTAATTATTCCCTTTCAGCCAGTGCTCAAATCTTCTTTTAGCACAGTGTGTGGATGCAGGTTAAATGAAGTCCAAATCCCATTCCCTTTTCTGTCCTTGAAATTAAGCAGCAGTTCCTGCCTGTTCTTCACAACCAGACTGGCTCATGCAGGAATGCACAGGAAGGATGTTCCTCATGTTTTCAGAGGCAGAGAGGATGCCTGTAAAAAAAAAAAAAAAAAAATCCCATTTTAAGGGATAAGCCTAAAATGGGACTAAGGCCATTCTTTTATCACAGGTTCACTGTTTCTTCTAGGGCTTTGAGCAGATCAGGGTGACACTGATATCTCATCAAATACATATTCTGAGGGAGATTCTATTTCTGAGGAGAACAGTGCATCTGACTTGTTGTCAATGAAGGTCACGATAATGCTCCGTGCAAAATGATGTTTTCTATGCAGTCTGTGTGGAAACAGTTGAAAAATATAACTTTCAAAATTTAAAAGATGCAAATTGCTTATATAAAGTGACTCCAAGATAACTGGTGTTGAAGTAGTTAGGCCAGCTAAATGAAATGTTAACCAGTCTATGGCTGCCTTGCCTAAACGTGTGGCTGTAACCAACACAGAGGGTGCAGCCTTGTATTACCACTGCCTCTCCCATCTGGACATGGATTGGGAAGTACAAAAACAACTCCCAGCAAACCACAGAATTTTCAGGAGACAAAAAGCAGTTGGATTATGAGAGTTTTTTCCCCACCCTGTCCCAAAGTTACTGCCACACCAAGTGAACCCCTTCACTGGGGCTGGCACACACTCGCTAGCCGCGTGATGCTCTCCCATGCCTCACGTTGGAAACATGTCTGCTCTAAAGGCACTTAGGACGTTTGCTGGCAGAAAAGCAAGTGCCTCAATCTCTGTTCCATCACACACACAGTGGCCTGAGTCCTGAGCTATACCCTTGTGCTATGGCAGAGCCATCTGAGCAGTGAACGTGGCATTTCCTGGGGCAAGCCAGCACAGCATGCTCTCTTCACACAGAGCAGCCCTGAGCAGCTCTCCTTTCACTTAATAGTTCATAGCTTGAAGAATCTGCAAAGGAAATTTGAATCTCATCTCAACTCTGACTCAGAGCTGTTATTTCAGCTAAAATAAAGCAATGATCTTTGAGACAGGAAGAGTTCAGGTGGTTTGCTTAGTTTGTGGTAGAAGCAGCATGTGATTCAGTGAGTATTTCTGCAGAGGAAAGCTGGGGACACCAAAAGCCCCATTTTTTAGGTGTTGTTATTTTAAAACAGTCCCCCTGTTGAATGTAGCCTCCTGTTGACTTTAAACCATCCGATGAGAAGCTGCTTCTGCTTCTTTCACCTGCACCTGACCTGTCCTCACACAACTCCTGTGATGTCATTCATTCACTGGTGGGAATTGTGATAATTTTGTCTGCATTCCATTTGAAGCAGGTTAAAAATCATTTCTCCAGCAAATCTCATTCTTTTGACACAAACTACATAGCTAGAATATTCATTTACAGAAAGGGACAGCATTATTATCTGAGCAGTGACAGCGAGTGCTGTTAATTCCCACATGCTGCTTGATGACACAAATCTGTTCTAAAGAATGGTTGTTTCTGTGGAGCCAACTTTTCCTCACCTCACCATACGTCTCTATTATAAACTGCACAGAAAATGGAGCATGCAGTGGTCTTCAGCGTCATCTCTTGTAGTGTGGGAGGTACAAGAACAAATCTCTCCATCAGAGGGTTGCTGGGGAGAGTAGTGGGCTTTTCCCTGCCTGGTATCACAGGAGGGAGGATGGCTTAGACTGGTGACAATGCTGGACATCTCCTCTAGTTCCTCCAGCACCTGCCACTCCTCTAGGAGGACCCTGAGTGCTGTCCCTCCTCTGAGCTGAACACAGACGCTGTACGTAACCATGTACCTTGAGAGCTCATCTGCAGACTTTATTACAACAATTACTAAGGATCATTTGACTGTAAACGCTGGTTCCCTCCTGCTATGAATCAATGTCATTAACCTTAGCAGTATCGACGTGTTCTCCCTATGCATCTCAAGCAGTTTAATAAACAAGTGAAGAGTTAAGAGCCTGTTCTGCATGCTGTGATGTATTCCTGCCTTACTCGTTCTGGATAAACACAGTGACACTTCATTGTACGCTGAGATTTATGATGGAACTACAGTGTGGGAGAGAAGGGGAAAGAGGCTTCTGCTGAGATGTATGGATAAAAGAGCAGGGCTTGACAGAGAAATGGGAGTAACACGTGCTCAGCAGAAGATCAGGTAGCTGACAATGACCTGACACGTGCTAAGTAGGAATCACTTTCAATTCCTTCTGTCACATCACTGGGATTCTCAATGACTTTGAGTAATTCTGAGAACAGACATCAGTATACTCAAGGGAAAAGAGGAAAACAAGAAGAAAAAAAAAGCAGATTCATGAAACTTGTTCTTTTTGATGTGTATTTTTATGTAATCATAATTAAGAGCACATGCTTGAATCATGTCAAAGTATAGTTCTGTGTGTTATGAGGTCCTTGACTATGCTGTGGCACTCTTTAATTATTAAAAAGACCCAAAACAAATAAAAAAAAAACCTGAGGAAACAATGGAGTCACCCAGAAACCCAATTTCTGATAGTGTATAAAGTGACTTAGAGGTCTCCTTTCCAAGATATTGAATATCCATGGTTTTAATTATTTCTTGGCCAGCAGCCCCCATCCAGAAGTACGAGCCAAAGAGATTCCCATGAGGCTCTTATGGCATTTTCTGGAACAGTATCCCTGTGAAAAGTGCAGGTTGAGGAAATGATGCTACAAGCAGAGCTGTCACTGCCCAAGGTTTCTGCTTGGAACAGGAAGGGTTGGACATCTCTGCCTGGGGGCATCGCAGCCCAGCTGGCAGGTGTGGGGAGGGTGACGTGCAGCCCCTGGGAGCAGAGACATTGTGGGTCAGTGCCACTCACCAGCTGACTCTCACAGCAGTGCCAGGACCTCTGCCAGGCAAAGTCCTGTGATGTCAGCCAGAAATCTGTGAGGAGCGAGAGAACAACCTGCTCTTCATTACCTGTCGACTCCTGGGTAAATCAGGAAACAGATGTGACAAGCACAGCACAGGACACTGGGCTCCTCCACCCCGCAGCTGGCTGGAGGTGCAGCCAAACTTTCCAGCTCTAATCAGCAGAGAACAGGCACCAGCTCTGAGGATATCTAAAACAGGAGTTGTGGAAAAAAAGTCCTTCCCAGGAAACGTGAAGCATTTCACTGAGCCTCTGTCTAAGCGGTAGGACCTGAGTCTGCAGGTCCCCAGCGGGGAGCAGCCTTTGTGAGTGGATTCCCTCCACTGAACAGCCATGAAGAGGGTGCCCAGATGCCATCTGGAACACCTGCCTATTCCAGTGCCTGTGCACCAAGCATCCTGGAGCTTGACAAGCCACCAAAGGGCTTGGCAGCCTCGTGTTTCCTAATTCCTAACATATGTAGAACTCGGCTATGACACAATCAGTTTAAGCCATTAGTGGGAGCTGGATCTGGGCCTCTGCAGAGCTGAATGGACTATATTTTGTGTTTTAGGAATGCAGCCTATTCTGCTGCTTCTGAACAGAGGCTGCAAAGGTGCCTTTGGGTGTACCTCCTCAGGCAGCTGTAAGCAGACCTGCTGCTGGGTGAAGTACCCCACATTCTCACGACTCTGCGCGTGTGGATCACTCAGGAGTCAGAACTGTGCAGGCACAAGTGCCCTGGAACATTCCACACAGGGAGGTATTGCCAAGCAGACTGGGCTGGAGCACATTCCTTTATCTCATTCATCTCTTTTCCCCTTTTTAAGCATGTTCATTCAGGTCCCATGCAGAGACCTTTTAAATGACCTCCAGTTAACTTCTCTATCATGAATGTGACTGTATTTTGCACCAAGTTTTCCACATGCATCTTCACAAAATCATGGCCACTAAAATCAGCAATTGGAGATTTAAACAATCCCCATGTATGCTAAAGAATTTCAGTTCAATTTAAGTTTTTGAATAACATCTTATACTCTAATTAACAGATATAAATAATTTTTGAAGTATATCCTCCTGAGTTTTAGACTTCTTAGCTGGTTTTATTTTACTGTCTTAATCTGTAGAAATATATATAGATATTAGATGTATTTATAGAATAAGTAGCTTTTACACCTGAGTAATTTATACAGATTTTCTACTTTAGATGTCATTAGAAAATCATATTTTCTTTACCAGGTCTGTGTCTTACTTTTATGTAACTATACATATTGAGTTGGAACTAAAAAAGAAAAGAACAACAAAACCCCTCTGTGAGTATCTCAATTTTTATTCAATCTATACTGATTAGTTGTGTTTGGTCAGATGTGTAATATGACATGGTTCTTCTACTGTGACTGGATGAATGCACAGATAATCATGATATGAATCATTACATTTGCAAAGCAAAATCCATTTTCTACCATAATGCTCCCTTGACCGTATTTTATAGAGATGAATTGCTGAAAGATACTATTTTTGAGTATCTTGGCCATTTTTAGGTGTCTCCCTTGAACAGCTTTAGCAATTATTTGCACTTGATTTCCAGTGGAGCAAAGGAGATGGGGCTGGGAATAGGTGTTGCTTTTCTGAGTTGAAGGAATGGAAGGTGATCAGGTGGGAGGAGAGGGCCCACCTGTCCCATCCCATCCCCTCCTACAGCCTGGGCACCAACCTGCTCCAGAGGGGCTCCCAAATCGTGCAGGGAAAGCTGTTGCTGTAACAATGCTTATTCTGTGCTAAGCGGAAACACAACATAGGGAGTGATTTCCTACTAACTTCCTCATGGAGGGGGATGCTGGGACTGAATACTCCTATTTCATCAGAGCTTTCTGCCTGAATTGTCTTCAGTTTAGAGGCTTTCTGTCATATTTTTGGGGATAAGTTCACCCTGAGCAGATGAGCTTGATGGCCTGAGCAAACTAAACTTGAACAAGTTTGCACAGGACAGAAGGACGCAGGAATCAGAGGGGCAGATGGACTTGTAGCTACTGGAGCTCACAAACCTGTTTCAGATGCTGTCTCTGGTTTCTTGGGTTACACCAGGCATGCTGGGGAGAGCTTCCCTCCTCTCAGCCTGCCTTGTACGTCTGTCTGTCTGTCCATCTGTATGGTCAGAGGTGCACTGTAATAGAAATTACTGCGGCAGAGCATCTGGTGCAATTGGGACCTGATGTCACAAGGTGTGGTTAGTCTCCACAGCTGTGCATGGATGTCCAAAACAAAGCACCAGTTAATGCAGGGACAGGGACAGGCATAGAATTATAGTGCTGATAGCCCTGTGCTGGTAGAGATTAATATCTCATAAGCCTCATTGAAAGCAGAGAGAAATTCTAGCTCTTGTAAATTATTTGTAATTCCAATGGCATCTTATTGCTATATTTAAAGAAAAAAAAAAAAGAGATGATAATTAGTTGCTATATAATGTCATAAATAATAGATGAAAACTTTGAGGTTTTATGGTGCCTGGAGGAAAGAGATGTGAAAGGGTTTTTCTGTGATTACACACAGTGGTGAAGTCATCACCTCATGGCTCACCCCAAAGAACAACGTCAGGAAACCAAGAACTTGAATTAAGACCACAGGAGTGGATTAAGGCTTTTTGAGATCTCAAAGAGAGTCAAATGCCTTAACCACCTATGGATTTGATGCCAAGTGAAGAACTTGTGGGTTTATAAAAGAATCCTTCTGTGATCGGGAAACTGGAGAGAGAGCGCACAGTGAGAATTCTCAGCAACTCAAGCTCTGCACAGCAGGAGAGTTTCTCTGGGTGGAGAATGTCCTGGCTGAGAGCAGACCAACACAAAGGAGTTCAAGACACTGATTAGAAGACTCTTCCTCAGACTTTCATGAGGAACAACCAAAGGAAAAAAATAATTTAAAAAGCTCTAGTTCTTGAGGTAGCAAATTAAATTACCGTTGGAAAAGAATAGTCGCTGGTAGAAGTGTGAAGTGTTGATCTTATGTATTTTTTGCACATTGTAGAGATCCTTAAAGGCTGTCAGCATTCTAATTAAATATGACAGCTTGACAAAAGGAGCAGCTAGGTGTGAAATGCATATACTGCTGGAGGGGAGCTTTCTGCACAACAGTGACCTGGAATCGGGAAGTCGCTGACTGTGACCTTCGCTGTGCTTTGAGGAGCAGCCAGAGCTGCAGGCAGGGTTGTCAGCTGTGCAGTCCCCAAAAGTGACACACCACATTCATTACTGCATGAGTCAAGCGTGGTGAGAGCACTGCCACTTGCTGCTACTCCTGCTCGCTGGCTCAAGCAGAGAAAAGAACTGACCCTTCCCCTTGACATGCAAGCTTGGTTTCCTCTTTATGTAATGGACCAGCCTGGAAAAGTGATGAGAAACTGCATTTTTCCACCTTCTTTCTATTGGGGGAAAAAATCAATCTTAGTTGCAGGATTCTGACACTTATTTTTATCACCAGAGACCAGCCATGACTGTAGCCTGTAACAGTTTTCCCACCATTACACGGCTTTTCCATTAACTGCTCCCTCTAGTGAAAGGCTCTCCAGCTCAGTAACACTTTGCTGCATTTCAGGCATCTCTATTATTCATTAATTTGCTCTTTGCTGTAATAGATCCCATCACAATTAATTTATTTAGCACAATATGGGTATTTCATGTCTTCTGATTACGCGTCCTTGACCGTCTTAAGGATTTCCACAGCACCCTCTGACATCCTGACGCAGCAGATCCTGGCCTGTATTCTATCAGCAGCTTCTGATCTTTAAAGGCCCCCTCCAATGCAACCTATTCTATGATGTTTTGTGACTCTTCCAGCTTCCCAGCTGCAAAATCCACAGCCAGGCATTCTCTGCCTCAATGAAACTCCTGTGCTCCAGTTTTCAGACCTGTATAGCCAGTGCTGTAACTTTCTTGAGCAGTAGGTTAAATCTACTTTCATGATATATTACACCGTAGAAATGTTATCTTTCATGTAATTTATGAAGAAAAATTTGATTTAAATTCTGAGAAAGATCTGGGTTGTTCAAGAATAGTAGGTTGTACATTAACTTGTAGCTCAGCTTGGTCACTACTGTGAAAACTATTTTAGGTAAGAACTTCTATTCAGAGAGGAGTGCACATTCATTTACATCCTGAAAAGGAAGGAGGGGGAGATTCTGTACAGGAAAATTTAACAGTCATTGTACTTAGGTGAATGTAAATTGAGGTCTACATCATGGTGCATGCCTTGGAGAAGCTGAAGAGTTCAACAAATTCTTCACAACCACACAGTAATTGATCATTCATTATTATCCCAGTGGATTTCTAGCACTCATTCTGCCATAATTTGTCACTCTCATATCCTTAAGCATAAACAGTCATTGATGCACAAAGACTTAAACAAACAGCCTTTGAAAGGAGCAAATTAAACATTAGGTATCAGTAACATTATGATTCAGTGATGATTATTACTGAGCAATAAGTACGTTGTTTTGTTCCCCTACATCAACATATAAACAGGGTGATTAATGACAAAATCAAAAGTTTCCATTCTATTCATGCACTAATACTCATACCTACAGCAGCTTATGATTTGTTGCTAAAACTCAAAAAGCTGTGCAACAGAAACAGCTCCTGCTGTGATGTTGGTGCCGTGGAGATGAGGTGGATGGGGATGAGAAATGCACTGGGAGCTCTGCCAGTGGAGTTCAAGGTAAGCTGTGAACTGCACTGGTTGTGGAGACCCTGAAGAGGCTGGGCCAGTGCCACTGAAATCAGCAGGAACACTCACACAAAGCCTCAGAACTGTTGATTCAGCCCATAAAGCCTCACAACCATTTCAGAAGCTTGTACAGAAGTGAGTAACACTATAAACCCAGCATGGGCAGAATCAAAACAAAAAGTGTGTGCAGCAGAGTGACCAATAAATGTGCTGCAACAGGGCTTGACAGCTTAGCTGGTCATTTTCTGACTTCTTACCTTGGAGAGAATTTGGGGGGAAAAAAACCCCTCAAAATATCCCTTTTCCTAAACTGAAAGTAGACTCAAACTTCTAGTAAAAAAATGATCTATTTCAACCATGTCAGCTTTCAAACAGCTGTAGGTTATGAATTTACCAGGTTCATTGCATTTTGTTCTATTTCCTATGGGTGATTTTGTTGTATACTTCATGCATTTGTTTAAGGTGGCTGTGCAATTGAACAGCCAACCATTATCTAGTACTGTTAGGCTATGTAAAATAAATACTATTTACTGCCAATTGTTGTCATGAGCACAGGTATGGTGTGAGTTACAATTGCTGTTCCCTGTGGTAAAAGGGACCCCAGAAATCAATCACAAGCTGACATGAACTCTAAAAGCCAAAAATGCATCCCCATTTGTGTTTTACTCTCCTGCATCCTGTATTTACTAGGGTTAAACATAGTTCACCATGCTTTGTGGGGTGGGACTTCCTCTGTGGGGAGAGAGGAGAAGTGGGAGTGGTTATATCCTCACACTGAAACTTGACACATTCCCTTCAACTTTCAACTTCTAATGGTCATTTCTGGTCATTTCTGTTCATTTCTGCTCTGGAAGCACAATTGAGCCTCTTAAGAAAGTGTATTTATAAAAAATATTGTCATTGGAACAGTAATATTTGAAAATAGAATCTATCCACTTTATCAGAAATCAAAAGAGCTCCTGAAGTGTTGACATGTGTATGTAGACATCTGAAAATACTGCCCTTCTGTTTTCTGCTTTCTTCTTAGAAAAAAACTAAATGGTGGAAAGGAACCCAATATGCTGTTTACAAAAGAAGAATTGTATCTCTTCAAATATAATTAGAAGCTACTGTGCTGTTGGTTTTATTGACTGTTGCTTCTGACCCAGAACACAACATATAAAGCACATAGGAGAGCTGTTATACCTGCCAGACTTTACCACAGGATTATCTGCAACAAGCCCTCCTTTGCCTCCCAGATTTCTCCCATATAGGTTTTCATTTAACTGGGCATGCTAAAGCATACATTCCTAGATGAACTCTTAGCAGTAAAGGTTTGGAAAGAATCCAAATAATTTTATACAGTTTAGAAAGGTATTTTAAAGCAATTAATTAATCAGAAATTGCATTACTTGCAATTTTTTTCATACTGCTCAAGATGATAATTTTTTCTTTCTAATTTAATAGTTTTCTGTCAATTTAAAAAAAAATATCCCAAAAGGTTCAGTGATGGGAATGCATTGGATTCAATAAAACTTTGATTTTTTGTTTGGATTTTCTTTTTGGTTTCCCATTTTGTTAAGTCTAAACTGGCTTCTACCATGCATTTATTGGTCTAATTAATTCAGGGATTTTTGACACCTACAGTTTGTTTGTTTCCTTTTCTGTGTCTTTCTGAGCCACAATTTACCTTCCCAAGCCACCCATCTTCCATTACTCTGAAATTAGATCATTAAAGATCATAAAGAATAAAAGTAACTCCCTTGATTCCCTCATTAAGAGCATCTTCTGTCCTCCCCAAATAACTCGGTGAGGCAGGAGTGAGCCAGCACTACAGCTCAGTCTTTCCCCAAGCCCTGGGGAAGTGTATGGGGTAAGAATGCCTATTCCTGGCATTCCATACAAGCTGTGGTTTGGACCTTCACCTTGTAGCTCAGCAGAAAGGATGGACACACCTGTAAAAAAACCCAAAAGCGTTTAGCAGTGCCCCAAGGGTGAGGGTCACTGTCCTCTGCACAGCAAGTCCTTGGTGAGCACAGCAGCAACTTAATTGCTGCTGCTGCTCTGGGCCCTGGAATTCAGACAGGAGAACATCCTCTGGAAGTGATTTGCAAGCCTGATGAAGTGCTACTTAGAGAGAAACCGCTGGCTTCTATCCTGATCTTGCCCAAAGTCTCTGTGCATAGCATGGTGGGCAAGGTGTTTCCAGGAAGCTGAGCAGAGAGCAGGGTCTGAATAATTTTCAAGGCCAAGGAGGGAAAAATTTCAGATCTGTATGCCCTTGATGGGTGAACTCAACTCTGTGTGATTTGAATTTGAGTTCTTTCTTGGTGAGGCCAGAAATAATTTTCTCTTAGAATATCAGCCAGAGATCACGTGAAATTGGGAATGATGGGTTAGAGCCCACCTCCATCCTTGACTCCTGAGCTCTGAGGAGTGCACCTGTGGTGCACCACATCTCCTGACCTCGACCTCCTGACCTGGACTGCAAGCCCTGAACACCCTTCCTTAGTGAAATTCCAGCAGGGAACAGCTTCTGCTTTGTCTCTTGGTGACAGGCTTCTAGGAAAACTGGGGTGCTAAACTTGAGCAGCCCTGCAAATGCGCTCCCCAGCAGCCCAGCCTGGCTGCAGCAACTTCTCCCTGCACAGAGGAAAGTTGCAGGATTTATCAGTGTGGTTTCACTGTGTCCCATTGTTCTTCCCACGTACAACAGAGTAATTACAACCTCGCACAAAAACTGAACAGACCAGAGCTTTTGTCCTTATCTCTTCCTGCCTCCCTGTTGTTTCTCTTCCTATTCAGTTGTGTTTGAAAAAGGGCCTTCCTTTAAACATTTCAAAAGCCTCCCCATCTTCTCCCTGAATTTTTAACCTTTTTTTTTAAACATTATTTTATGAGAATCACCACAAATAATGTTGGTGGGTTTTTTACCCCCTGAAAGATATTCAGATTCAAAAAGAGAGGTCCATTCTGAAAAAATGAAAAAATAAACCCTCTAGTGTTTGAAATTTCTGTTCAGATCTGCTTTTGGTGCCTGCAGTTCTCTCCCAAGTCAGGACAACGTTTACCCCTGAGACAGCAATTAAAGATGGAACCTTAAGTGGAATTAAACTTAGTTCTCAGGGAAAGTCTGACTCTCTGAGTAATTCCCCATACTACTGGACAAGTGATTTCACAAACACCATTATTCTGGATTGTTTTTCACAGTGATTGTATGTCTTTTTGCTAAAGTCACCATAGTGTTGCTCATTCAACGTTCATTGTTTTCATCTCTCTAAGAACCACTTCTCTCTGTCAAACATCCAGTCATTGCAGGGAGGGGGTTGGGGAACGTTTTACTGAGTGCTGTGCAAAGCAGGATGGAAGCATGTCTCCAAAAAACACCTTTACAGCAGAGGATCTGAAAACACTTCTGGTAGCTCAGCCACTTTATAAACAGAAAAATAAGAGGCCACTATTGTTGTGGTCTAACCCCAGGCAGCAACTAAGTACCAAAGTGGCCTTTTCTCTCTCATCTTCCACCAAATGCATCATCAAATGCTGGGCACTGCACACGGCAGGACAGAGGCATCCTGCACACCCAATGTGCAATTATTTGTTTGGCTCCCAAAGAAACCCAAGGTGTTTGAGATTCAATGTCCACAGATGTCAGAGGGAAGTAAAAAAAAGATAAAGAAAATCCCTCTCTCATAGATGGTGAGATCCTGCCAAGGACCTTGTGGCAGCACTAATTCAGTGCAGGTGTTCCCAAACAGCCAAGCAGGGACTGCTGTGACAGGATGCAGAGCTCAGAGTCTGCACAGTGCTCTGTAGATGGATCCAGGCTGCTCCCTTTTCACTTATTTCAGCTTCTGTCCAGGCAATGACACCCTGCAAACTTCAGAATAGTCTATGGTCTATCATTCCTCCTCAAGCCTTATTCCTTCTTAAAGCCTAGTCTAAAATTATAAGGTCAGAGTTTTTACAAGAAACACTGCAGTTTCTGAGTTTTCTTTTGTTCCTTTTCACCACTGCACTTCTTTAAATTGTGCATACACTAAATAGAAATGTCATCTTCTAGGCTTCAAGCAGAGACAAAGCTTAGTGCAGAGTATTTGGGCTTGCTTTCAGTTGAGTGGGCTAAAGAAAAAGCAATCAGCATCTATATCTGACTACTGCTCCTAAGCAAAAGCAAGCCTTTTAGGGGCTTCAGAGTTGTTAGGTAAAAGACAAGAGGTTTTCTGTGTTCTCTGGTTCTGCACACATCTACGTTTTCAGAAATAGAAATATCAAAATTCCTTACATGAATTCTCACCTGTCTAAAATCAGCAGCTTGAGATTCAGCTGCTGGACAGACAGTAACACAATTTTTGTCTGCAAACACAGCTCTCTGCTTTCCAAAGACAAGGAGACTGTGTGAGCTCAATAGCTATCCAGAGTTTTAGATGTTTATTCAGAAAGGTGCCTTTGAAATTCATCAGCTGCTATTTAGGATATGAGAGAGACTCCTGTTCTGTAAATTATGATGCCACACAGTCAGACTTAAAAGCTTTCTTAAAAATCAAATGCCAAAAACTTAGAAACATCATGAGGGAAAAGGGAAACCTAGGTGGAAGTATCTTTTACATCTTTAATTGCATCCCCTGCAAGAATTTGTTCCCATAATTAAAGGGCACATGGTAATTAGCATGAAGAGGCAAACTACAAATGAAAAGTCAATGGAGTTTTGTTAAAGGAGCATATAAGGTTTTTGCAGATGCAGTTGGAAAGTCCTTTTTTTAAGCATTTATTACAGAGCTGTAAAAAATAATCCATAAAATAAAGCAATTTTACCAGGAAAATTATGCCTTAAAAACTGTTTCCCACTTTACAATCCAATGCTTTTCTTTTTTCATAATAAAAATGTTCAGAATCTTTTGGGGTCCATACTTATTTATCCCTTCCAAGAGTTAGGAAAGGTCAGTAGTACTCAGAAGGAGATGGAAATGTCAGCAGTGCCATTCTCAGCAGCCACTACACATTTGAATAAGTAATAATTTTTGATACCTCATCATACAGACAAACTGGTATGTGAGCCCCTGCAAATAACCTGGGGGAGATTTTTACAGTCACCAATACCAAAATTCACACACACATAAAACATCTCAATTTTTGACCACTAAATGTTATTAAAATCAGCCTTTTCCTTTTTTCCAAACAGATGGGGAAATACCAAAATGTTAAGTACCTTCATTTTCACCACGGGGTTCTTTCAAAGGCTTTAAACTTTTGGGTGACAGCCAGATTTTCAGTTGGGTTTTTGTCCCTGTGTTCAGGCCTGGCAGCTCTGAAGGCATGAGAAAGGAGTTACCTTTAGCTTGCCCTGCTTGCATCTCTGCTGCTTGCTTAGTAGACTTTGCTCAAAGTAGGTTAATGTTCAGTGCACAGCAGGTTCCAAAACCAAAGCTTGATTTTGACTTTTGTTTTTTTTTTGAAGGTTGTCATTCATCCAAGGACTTATTCCATCTCTCTGTTTACCCACCACAGGACATTTTAAAATCAAAGTCCCAGGCACTGTTTCTAGAATTCAGAGGAGTTACTTCAATCAACCATTTTGTTTTCCTGCAGTGACAATTGGGATTTATCTAATTGCTAAATAAGGCTTTGCTCGTGCGAATTTGCATGGGGAGTCATCCAAGAAGAACAGGAGGCAGTGGGACTTGCATCAGAAGGCAGGTGTATTTTTGGGTAGCTCTCCTTTAGCATCTCGCCCTCACCATTACACTTGTCTAAACTTTTCAGGCTCTGAAGACTTTGGCCTGGGCCCTGGATCAAGCCTTCTGTGATGGAAATGAAGGAAGGCAGGGGTCTGTTTGTGGTAAAGAGAGAGGGGAACACAGTGTGGAGGAGGCTGTTGGTGTGTGTATATAGGGTGGAGATATATATATGCGCGTGTATAAATATATAAGGGTGTGTATACGCCCTTTCCTTCTTGCCTCTGAAGTTAAAGATATGTAATGTCCCCTTTCCTTTCCCTATGCAGACGTAATTCCATGCAGACAGGTTCCCTGGCATCCTGCTGGCACCACAGAACAGAATCCTGGAATCATAGAATGTCTTGGCTTGGAAGGGACCTTATAGAACATCTAGTCCCAACCCTCAAATCCGTGCAGGTTTTGTTGCATGTGCTTTCTGTTACTTGCCAAAGCCACCTGTGCCCCCAGCAAGCATTTGTGACGTTTAGTAGTCTCTAAGAAGTATGCATAGAAGCTAATAACTGGGTTTTGGGAAGACAGGACTGTGTCTCAAACTTTAAGGGGTGGACTCATTTGTCAAGAAAGGGAGGAAATAACCAGTGCAAAGTGCTCTCCACAGTGTGTCAGGAGTTAGAAATGGAAAACTATTAATGCAAGTGTGTGGCCTGGAGGAATAAATATATTATATGAGCTCCTAAAGTATGATTTAAACTTTAACTTCTAACTTGGAAGGGGGAGAAGGGAGTTTATATTGCTTATGTTGCTTCAAGGTATTCGTCTGATAATGATAAGTATTTCTCTTTCGGTGTCATTGTAGTGAAGAATAACAGGAAGTTTCTTCACCTGGGATAAGAAGGGACTTGATACTTCACATTTTAATATCTCTGCACTTATGAAATATGTTTCAACTTGGGATGCTTCTCCCGAGAAGCTCTAGAAAGCAGCAGGATTGCTTTCAAAGGCAGGATGAGAGTCAAAAGTACCAGTATTAAAATAGCAATCTGTGTAAGCTGTTTTACAACTTCAGAGTTATGCAAAGCCGTAACTTCCCCTGGCCTCATGCCCCAGACCGCCTGTCCGTAAAGCACTGCAAGCCTGCCTTGACACATTTTATAGGACACTGCAGCTTGCAGGGGAATCAAGGAGTTGTTAAAATGCTCCTGCAATCCTGTGGTCTGTCCTCTGCCTGTGGACAAGCAGAGGGGCAGGCTGAGCTGTGTGTGCACAGCGAGAAGTCCTGCGGGCTGCTGTGCTCCGTGGGCTTGTACCGTGAGCGAGGGGCAGCCAGCTGTGGTGATGTGTAGGGTACAGTGCCCGTGTGCTCCCACTGCCTGGGAGGCAGCTGCCCAGGTCATTGCATGAGATTACAGATCTTTCTGGAACTGCTGCACTGTCTGCTACATTTTCTAACCATAAGTAGCAATAGTTGTATTATAACCATGATACCTTCAGCTTGGAAAGGGTGCTCGTTTAAGATGAGGTAATCAGGTTTAGAAGGCAAAAATGGGACCTAAATCCTAATTCTTGTGAATAACAATGAATAGCTGATGCTGCACATGCTGCGCAGTTGCAGTATCTTAATTTTGAGCCTAAATCAGGACTCATTCACACATCTGTAATTTTATGCATACAAAACCCTCCCAGGAGGATCCCACGGGTGCAGAACCCCGAAGCTGTGCAGGAGACAGGCAACAAACCGTGCTGAGAGCGATCATGCGCAGGCTCTTCCCTGGAGACACCTTGTCCTGCCCCCCGTCCTCAGGGGTCTGCAGGTGGGAACCTCCCACAGCACTTCTGCGCTTTTATGTCTGATCCCAGATGGATCCCACATTACAGGAGGAGGAGGGAAAATGGAAAACTAATGAGCAGAGGATCTCAAAAGCAAACTGCTTTTTATCTATAAAGGGCTTGATCCGCATTGCACTGACATGTTTCTTGCAATGCAAAGGAGGAGCTGATGTGTGAATTAGAGCAATTTATGCACATTTAAAGAACTTTACGATGCTGTAATTAGATGGGCATCTCTACAGGAAGTACATGTCAGCAGCCTAAATAGAAGAGATGAGAAAACTGTTTTTATGTTGCTCTCACTTTTAGGTCCAGTGCACTGTCCAGCTAAATGCTTCTTTGGTTTTTGTCCCTGTAAGACGTTCTTCATCCCACCAAGATGGCCTTTTAATTTTTATTTTGAGGTGTTTGTGTGCACTGGAATAATGCCACTCTATATATAGAATGCTTTTTTCTTTGATTTTAAAATAATTTTATGCTTTTAATGAAATAGTTTTAAAATAGTTTCTTGCTTTCAAAAGCGCAAAATACAGCTGCTACTAGAATCTGATTAATGCTTGTTATTTCATGATAACTGTAATTAAATCCAGCTAATTACTGCAATATTTATGGAAAACAAGGAACAAAAGCAGTAGTTCAACACTTATGCTGCAGAGTATGGGGGCACAGGAGTGATCTGAAAAAAGCTGTAGGGCAGAGTGGTGACTCTGGGGAGACCTCAGGGAGCCCAGACCTTCTCTTTGCATCCCACTGGGTGATGTGGAGCCAGCACATGCACACCCCTCCCTCAAAACAACTTCCTCTTGCTTTCATTTCTCTTCTTTGCTATGAAGGATGTGTCAGCAGAGCAAATCAGTCTCGGGGCTGTGTCACAGAAAGGTTTGCTTTGAACTGTGCCTCAGCTTCAGCTCTGTGGAGATGTCCCTCTGACTGGACAGCACCAGGAGGATTTACAGCCACCTTCGTCTGCCTTCAGTCCAAGATTTAAGGGAAGAACAGGAAACATCATTTCCCTGGAAACTCCTCTCTGGTGACAGCTTCTGAAATACCAAGCTCTGACAGATGGATGCGACGGCAGTTCATGGATATGTTAGTGGTTACAGCAGGGCCATTGCTCTCAGCTCCTCACACAGACCTAAAGCAATGACAAAAATGTCTCCAAAACGGATTGTGGGTTTTTTTTGGTTTGGCTGTTGTTTTGTTTCTTTTTCCAATGTAGCTCTGCCTGTCCAAAATGATCACAGAGATTGCTGCAACCAGCTTTCCAAATCATTGCCTAAACCCACCTACCTGTCCTCATGACAACTGCTCTGCTAAAACTTTTTCCACTTTATATGCCCCCCCAAATGGTGGCATGGTCTGCACAATGGCAGACAGGTAGTCCCCAGCTAATGTGGCTGGAGGAGAACAGCCTGGGGGAGGCTGACTGCAGGCAGGTGGACAAAAGCACTTGGACATCACAACTGACTCAACCCTGGTCCTGCTGACAGTGTTTGTTGGACTGAACATCAAGCACAAAACTGCCTATCTTGAGCAACAGGTCTGCTGCTCAGAGAACAAATACTGCAACAGACTATTAGAGCAGGACAACATAGCACTAACTTTACAATTTGGATAAATTTAAACAGTGCCCTCTGCTCCACTGTAAGCAGCTGTGCCACCACACACCACCACATTTCCCAAGCTCAGAGCTCCAGGGTGTGATTTGTGAGCAAGCCTTTGACCTGGTCTCACCCGAAATACAATTTTTGTCTGTTCTATGAATGGTGGATGCACGCTTGGATTGGAAATAGGGAAGCACATGCAGCTTGAGGCACAAGCCGGAGAGATGCTTATCCTAAAATCAAGGGTGTGCTCATAGGCACACATAGGAACAGCACATCCTGCTGGTTTCATGCTGGGGGAATATCTTGTCCTGCAGCAGCAGAGATGCCAGGGAGTGTGGTACTTGTGTTTCAGTAAGAGGGAATGGAGGACACAGTGCAAAGAGGAAGCCTGGATTGTCGCCGTCTGCCTGCCGCCAGTTCTTTCTCCGTGCTTCAGAGGAGATGGCTCAGTGGCTCAAACACAACTTCAGCCTTGGGACATCTTGGATAACTTTGAGTCTTGCAGTAGATTTGTGGTACCAGTTGTCCTGGTTGGTGCAGCAGTTGATGTAGTATGGGGATTAAACGCTAAGAACATTTCACTAGGCAATTTCCTTATTGACAGAAAAATCCTTTCTAGAGGAGAAAAAAATAACCCTACCACCAAATATTTTTGATAAATGTGACAGGATTAGAATAGAATATTTCAATTCTTAGTTTCAGTACAAGATGCTTTTTTTCAGTGCCCTACTTTTTTAGCCTTTTTTCTAATGTTATTTTGTGTGGCTAAGAGACAAGAGCTTTCTTGTCTTCCTCAAGTTATTTAGAGCTTTTCATTGACTAATGCCTTTTGTCACAAGTGACAGTGAAGGACCTGCTTGGTAATAGAGATCAATGGAGATGAAGGTGACATTTCAGAGCAGAGTTTTAGAACTAATGCTTTGCTATTTGTCTGACCAGGGCACCTAGGAACACTGTCTCTCAGTCTGAGCACCACAGCACTCACTGCAACTTCTGGCCCTGCCCTCCTAAAAATGCGTATTTCCTGTTTCTTTCACTCTCCTCCAACCCAGCTTTTCACATTTCTTGCCTATTTTAGAAAACTCTTTGTCAGTCTCCGGTCCCATGAAATTTTTATCAACAGACTTCTCACTCTCTCAGTACCTGTTGGCTGAAGTGGGGCTTTGTCAGCAAGTGATGGGTGACCTGTTTCCCCTGGGGAACTGCACCCTGTGGTTTTTGCAGGGACAGAGCCTTTAGTGCTGGGGAGGTCCAAGGGCATGAAGGGTGTTACTTCCTTACTCACTACTGAGAAAAGTGTGGTGTTGGCACTGAGCAAGTTAAGGAAGTGTGATTTCATGCTTTAGCTCTCTCTCTCCAATTCCAAATGCGCTAAAGATGCGTGTGAGAAGTGCTAAAGTGGTAGACAGTGGGGAACTTAAAGCCTCTTTTTGCTTGGAGAAGTACAGTAGGAGCTAATGGTCACCCTACATTATATACTGGAGTGATCAGCTTTGTGTGTCCAGTTCAATTCCAAAAAGCATTTAGAATTTAGTCCACACCTTCTTTGCCAAGAAACCCAGGCAGCTTTCAATCCTGCAGTGATCTGAGACCACCATATACTCAAACATGTTTTGAAGTAGTGGTCACATTAAAGCCCTACTAATGTTGACTGGGTTTGAGTGAATATTTACCACTTTGATTCCAACTGCTCCTCTCTCCCTACTTCTCTCTCCCTGTAAGCTTTGCCACCTGTATCCAGAAATACTGGCTTTCGTGGCCTGTTTGCTTGACATCCTCCCCACTTAAATCTAGAATAAGAAGGTCAATTTAGATAAAGCCTAATGCAATTACGTCTCAAACACAATCTCAGTAACTTCTGTACATAAATGAAATGAAAACACATTAATAATCTCACATACATCCTGCCTGGCTGTCTCTCCCAGTGTCATGGCAATGCATTTAGTACAGACCAAGCAAGAGAAAGACAGATTGCTTTCCCAGAATTTGCTCAGTTAATGGAGAAAAATCCACCCTGATCTAAGCTGGCTCTAGCAGTTTCTCAGAAATATTAATGTCTCAAGCTCTCATGGCCTTAATAAAGTAAAATATAATGTATTTCAATAGAAAACAAATTCCTCATTTCTTTTCTCCTGGCACTTGGTGCAGCTGATAGCTACAGTGTTGGTTTCAAGCAGAGCATGCTGAGCTAATTATATTTCTTCTAAACATTGTTGATTTCTTGATTGCTAATGTGGTATTTGAGAGTCAGTGATTCTTAAATGTCAGCTTAAGAATCCATCTTTACCATTCTGAAACCCCTAAATGCAGATCTTGTTTAACCAATATTCCCAGTAAAGAATTACTCTACTGCTTGTCTGGCAAGTGAGACAAATAAAAATTTCCAAAGGCTGTATGTTTTTTTCTGCACCACATTTAATTGGTGGGAGCATGGAGGCACAGAAACATTTTCATTAATGCTTCATTATTAATCAGTAAAAGATGGATGTAACACTTGAGGGAAGCACTGACTGGTGAATTCCCTAATCAATTTACTGTAGCTTCCTTTGCCCTATTAAGGGTGAATGTTGTAACAGCACACTGAATATGCTCCTCCCTTAATGTGCTCTTTATGAAAAAGGAAAAAAATCCCTGTAACTGAATAAATCTAAACTGCTTGGTAAACAAACACAAATGATATTATTTTTCTTGATATTTCTAGGGTTCAGCATTCTTACAGTTTCAGGATGATGAGTCATATAAATATTGCCTCTGTATTTTTGGTAAGTTTCTCTTTTTCTTTATTTTGCTTGTGTAAGATTTTATATGTTATTTCTTTTTACATGTTACAGTATTGCAACGTAACAGTAACTAAGCCTGGGTTTTGACTGGGGTACAGATATACTCAGATGTCCTGTAGAGAGGTTCTCCCATCATGAATCCTCCCAGGAGGAGAGCTTTCCTAAACTGAGGCAGGCAGCTGAGCAGAGTGCAAGGTCTCGAGCCCAATAGCTGGGACTGTGAGGTTCAAAGCCATATTTCTGTGGGAAAAATGGAGAGAGTGGAGACCAGTCCCTGATGGCTGGCATCAAAGTGCTTAAAAAAAAGTTTCAAATTTAACTATGCAAATTCTTATCCAGTCCTTGCTAGAAATCTGCCTATCTGGGAGTCTGTAAAGATTAGCTGTGGGAGCAATACGTGAGTTCAGTTGCTTTTGCATGCAGAACTCTTGATTTTTGGGAACTTTTCAGAAAATACCCTAATTATGTAAAGAAATCCTTTCCATTAGCACTACCAGCAGTAATGCAGAGACTAAGGAACCCTAGCTTTTTTCTTTACTGCCTTTATTGAATCAAGACCTCTAGGCAATAACAGACTGCTGGGATGTGATGGATGGAGCTGTCATCAGACAGAGAACCACAGGGGTGTTACTCCTTGGGTCCTGATGTGTGCCTGATCCCGCTGCTCCTCCCTCGGTTACCCAGCAGCAGCGCAGCTCTGCATTCTGGGATCAGCCACAGTCTGCTGGGGCCAGGCAGGCTGAGCTCTGCCTTGTCAGGAGCCCATGGCCTGAGTTAGGGTTCTCCTGGAATCACCAGTGACCAAAGCAGATCTCCAGCATCTGGTACGCTGAACACTTCTGTCCCAGTTTATCTCTGTCCAGGGTCCTGAAACCTTTAACTTGTCAGCTGGTTGAACTGAACCTCTCAAACACTGCTGTCCTCCTGATGTGCTTGGTGCTGCACCTCCTCCTCCTGTGCATCTCTGCTTGAGTGCTGTCCAACTTGCTCTATTTTTTTCTCAGCTGATGCCTGTGAGCTAATTAGTTTCCTTGTTCATTCCAAGACATGGGGGAAGTATCCCCTTATCCTCTTGCTGTCAAGTAATATTCAGACATGACATTGCAGACCTGGAACCACTTTTAGGACTTTGGATCTAAATCTGCTAAATCCAACGTTTTTCTGCTTTTCAGAGCAGAAAAACTGAGGAAGGTAGTTAAATTGAAGTTATGGCACAGTATATTCTCACCCAACATGGAATAACACTGACTGAATAAAAAGAAAGTAGCAGATCTTTTTTGCTTAGTTTTCTCTCTCATAGGATTTACTTCCTCAGCAGTGCAAATCAAATCAGATACATCCATGAGACCATTTACTGCTTCCAACTCAAATTGGAAGGGCAGCAGGCAAGAACTGGAATATTTATTCTCTGTTTAACTCTCAGGAGCACATCACAAACCTGGGACCTATCACTATTGAAAAAGCAAGTAATTAGATAATGACACATTAGTAATGACATCACACACAGCTTTTTATTATGACATCCGTGATAAAATATGCATGCTAAACAGAATTCTTATAGACCTATGAGTCTAACTCCCTACACTTTAATTTGGTCACAGGGAAACCTTAAGCATTTTTAACATGATTTCAAAAATGCTTTAAACAGACCCCATTATAGGGCAAGAGCTTTTGGAGAGAGATGATATTTTGCTTTGGCATTAAAGGAAATGTTTGATAAAGCACTTACTATGGTGTAAAACATAAGTACAGTTTCAAGCTACAATGTCTGAGTTCTTTTTTTGTTTCAGCCTTTCCCTCCCTCTCCCTCTTCACCTTTGTGCCAGGTCATCAGCTCCTTCTTTTCACTCCAGTTCCTCCACTACATTTTAATATTTTCCACTGGCTGAAGAGGGATCAAGCCGCTGTGTTGTTATTTTGATGCTTCACCAGACATTACCCTCCCAGGTTTCTTAGTCAGCAAAGTCCTAGACTGCTGACCTTGAGCATCCTCCCATTCCTGTATCCCAAGAAGTTCTGGTCTCTGGGACTATGCTGAAGCTAGCAAATGAGTGCAGCCCAAAGGGGCAGGTCTGAAGATGATAGGAGCTGGCATGCAGCTGGTAGTTGAAATCCATCCTGTGCACATTTTAGGAGATTTTGCTTTGGGCAGCTTCTAACCTGGTCCTGTGGGGAGCAAGCAGAGCACATCTTTCAGTTTAACTTCATCTGAAGGGGGCCCAGTTTGCATGTCCTGCTCACTGCTGGAAACCAAAACACAGGGATTTGCAGAGGTGCAAGGACAGTATGAACTGGAATGCTAACACAGGTTTCCTCTTTCCTGGCTTTGCATTTCACTCTCTGTACTTTCCATTGTCTCTTTGTCTGATCAAGGAACACTTTCTGTGTCTCCCAGGACCCATTTGAACTTAATGAGTGTCTCCCTTCCAGACATGAACTTTCCTGACTTACCCTTCTCCTTCTTCTCACTGCTCAAATTCCAGCAGGAAGAGGAGAGGATGCTCTTCCAGCTTGGCACTAGCCAGGAAAGTCCCATAGACCCAGCTCTGGAGCACTTGCCAGCATACAGGTATTATTTTCTCAGGCATAAGTCTAGGCACAGGACTTTTTTGTATTGCTATTCCTTCTTCAAAATTATGAAGCATATCAAATCTCTTGATAAAGCAGTTCTTAAAAAAACCGTCATAAGGAATAAATTTCTTTCCTTAATCTTAAATTTAGCCTGATTTTTAAATAATTGTTTTTCAATTTAGCCTAAATAAGGGAAAGTTCATCTTTGTCTCTAGTTCAGCCATAGAATGAGCCCTGGATGTACAATCTTATCATAGGAAATAACAAATGTCCCTACAATTAAGTATTACTACTCTTTTCCTTGTGCTGTTGCACCCTAGGAATACTCCAAGTGTCATAGCTCTAGCATTGAGCATATTTTTATTAACATTTATGCAGCAATATAAATACATGGGTTTGTTCGGGGTTTTTTCCCCAACAAGTCAACACATAAAACTTTTCTCAGTTGTAAGTCTGCCAAAAGTCCTCAGGAGACCTGGACTCACGAGGCTCTGAATCAAAGGTGCTTACAGTAGAAGCTTCTTCATGAACATTACTTGAGTGACCTGCTCTACTGATGTCTGTGAAATTACGTGTACAAAGGGGAATATTGGAATGGTTTCACACAATGACAATCATCGTGGGCCTCTGTATGAAGCACCTTTTCTATCAGCTTCCTTTTCTTGCAGGCCCTCCTGTGAGGGCATTCTTCTAGCACAGATCTAAATACATCTTTAACATTTACAAAATCTCAGGTACCCATCTGAGATGTAAACAGCAAGAGATGAAGGGTGTCATAGCTACATGAAAATACAGAAAAAGGCATAAAACATTTACATGCAACAAGAAGAATCAAAGATCTCTGGGAATTACATCTTAAGTGAAAGTTACAGCATCATCATCCTTTGTGGGTGATAGTCATATTCTGTTATTTTGCTTTTTGGAACATCTGTTGACATATTTTGATGTATGCCATGTAACAATTCTCTTTGTTTCCTGGCCACATACCGTACATGTGTGCTGTACTGTGAAACAAAGCTCTCAAACCTTGAAAAGAAATTTCACTTTCTTTCAATTCTTTTTGTGGGAATGGAAGATTTATATGCATTGCACATTGTCTGAACAGCCATTGAATAAAATTCACCAAGTGGCACCACTATGTAAAACCTCTAAGTATTCTATTCAATTGGCCTGCCCATATCAGAAGAAAATGAAGGGACAAATAAAAGGCAAAAGCCTTAGCTGGAACCTCCATCTAAATAATGACTTTGTCATGAAAAAGAATTTTCTGAATCATCACTTTCAAGCAGAGATACAGCCGTGAGACAGGGGTACAAACCTCTGAGTTAAGTAGCCTCTAACTCTGTGTAAACCAGAAACCAATTAGAAATATTATAATAATCAAACAAAGCCTTAAAAAAACATCAAAACCATTTGTTGCTCTATATATTTTTCCATTATAAATGCTGTCCCATAGCAATTCTCCAGGACAAAACCTGTACCTCTATACTCTAGTGAAAAGCTATTGGGAATATGTTAAATAAATATGGAAAGTTACAGGTGTCCAAGCTGCCCATTCCCTTGGTATCCCTGCTGGGCCCAGGCTCTCTACCTCTCCACTGATGTTTTCCTCTGCACACTCATATAGAAAATCAAGCAGAACTTAGGTCTAAAGTACATTCATTAGTGTTAAATTGGATTATTTAAACTGTTAGCCTAACGTACTTTATTTGGCATTTGTATTTTCCTAAGAGCATGGGTTTGGTTTAATTTGTTTCATTTCCTCCTGTAACCAGCTGTCTGTAATTGCTATACTTTTATGGTGACTTAGATAAATATTGCTAAATTATGGAGATTTTGTAAAAGCCAAACAGGTAATACCATTAACCTCTGCAGTCAAAAATAATCCTATTCAATTTCCAGTCAAATTGCCTTGTAATGAATGTGCAGTGAAACTTAAAAAAATTAACCATTTCTCTGCAGATCAGTAAACCATGTATTGAATATTTTTCTTCACCTGTTGTTGTAACAGCCTGTCACCACAGAGCTGTGAATAGCCAGTGGATGGTGATACAGGGATTTTCTGTATCACGGTATTCTGAGGGCCACCTTGAGAACACTGGTGTTTTTCAACACCAGAACTGATGCAAATAGACATCAATTCACACTGCTTCTCTGGCCACAGGAATGGCTTTTCCAAAAGCCTTGAAAGCTGATAGAAGACTAATTATTTTTGGCTCTTTTATTAGCCTCAATGGACAAATGTCTTCCTACATTTTGTATCTTTTCCATTCTGAAAAGTCCAATATTTTGATCACGATATACCTGCTTTTCTTATGACTGTGTAAAGCTGTTGGATTAGGAAATGGAATCAGCACAAAGAATTTCCATGTGGAGATTTCTATTAATAGCTTTGCATTTTTATTACAGCAGGATAACTCCTAAAGCCTCAGAGATATTGATGGGCTGAAGGGCTGAAGGAGAAGCTGGTTGGCAATTTCTGCTTTGCAGGGGTTTTCTAGGGGCTGAGCTCTGGCTGATTAATCCTGGATTGTGGGAGCTCCACTGCACGATGGCTGATCCAGCTGGTGCCTGCCAGAGCCTCTGAATGATACAATTCCCTGCAATCTGGCAAGTTTTGTTTCCTTAGATCTCTCTTAGGGCTGTAAGATCTCTTAGCATAACTGGGAAGAACCACAGCTGATGTTCATAATGGGCAATTGTCACTCCAAAGCCTCTGGGCCCCTGGATGATAGCTCAATGCATCAAATGACCTTCATCTCTGGATGAAAAATGCGGAATAATTAGCCTGAAGGAGCAGCATGTCTGAAAAATGTTCCAAATGCTCCAAATTTCCAAACCTGGCTACTACTGCCTCCTTTTACCAGGAGACCACTCCTGGATATTTCACAGTTTATGTCTGTGAGAAGCTTTTGGATCTGGGTCTGGGCCCCAGTGTGAACTTCCAACATCCTCCCCCCTTACCCAGTGAACTCTGCACTCCTCCTCACCCCAGGGCACAAACAGCTCCTGCACAAACAACTGATAAGGAGAGGCTGAGAGGCTCAGAATTCAGGCAGCTGCTCCTGCTCTCTTCAGCCTTTTCTTCACCCTGTTCCTAGCAGGAAGCAGCTCAGCCCAGAGCTTTAGCAACACTGTGTACATCTCCAGCACCTCTGGAAAAAAACAGGAGAGGGGAAAATACCTGGAAAACTCGATACATTGGGAAAGGGAGTAAGAGAACTACCAACAAGAAAATAAATGTACGAGAGAGGAGATGGAGAAAGAGGAATGAAAGCTTGAGAGAAAATAAAAACAGATATAAAGAAAAAATTAGAGAGGGAAAAACCAAAAACAAACACAAACAAACAACAAACAAACAACAAACAAACAACAAACAAACACAAGCTAAAAAAAGGATAAATGGAAACACAGGCTGAGGAGGGGTATAGGAATTTTTCTATTACACTACTAAGGGAATTTAACAGAGAGATAAACATGGGGAATGCTGACTCAGGACTCTCCTCCTCTAAGCTGTTTGTGCCACAGATAATCAATGCCCAGCTTGCTTCCTACAATCTTTTCTAACCAATACAGTTTTCTTTTTGCCTGAATTGTATCTCCATTTGACATATGTTCTATTATTATTCTTGTGGTAAGTACTGTAAGTTGAAGACAATGCTGTGCTTTCCTGGAGTGTGATTTTTGTCCCTCTCTGATTCCTGTACAATATGCCAAACTGTAGCTGCTATTACTAGTGGAGAAATGTGGCTTTTGGTTAACTGATGGAAGCAGAGCAGCAAAATCTGCCTGACTGTTGTACATATAGAATAAGCACACAAGGCCTCGAAAACACTTCTCTGGGATGGGAGTACAAGAGAGAGCGAGCATAGTTTCAGTCCACTTAAGTAGATTGTACTGTACTTTCAAAGTACAGTGCTATCCATTTAAAGAATACCCACCAGCCCATTAAAGAAATCCTTTCTTTTAGTACACAGGGCAAAATGTAAAAAACTGCACAAAACTCTCTTTTCACAAGCTACAAATCATGTGCAGTATCTCTGCATTCTACAGCTTCCATCATGCCCAAAATGCTATTGGATCCCAGCCTCTGTGTAATCATTAATCAGCATCCAACTTGTTTCACCATGCTGGAAAAAAAATTAAATTCAGGATTTATTTTATCCATAGAGGAATGAGCAGCTCCATGAAATGTCACTCATCCTAGAAATCTTCATGTACTTAACATGCACAGTTCTTCAGTTTTTTGAGGGCTATATGAACATGACTGAATAAGGAACTGATGAACCTCTGCACCTAAGAAATACATTTGTTCATAACGTGAAAATATAATGGAGAGGAGACAGAAACAACTTCTTTCTCAAAGTGCTAAATGGTCAGCTGGCAAAAATCCCTATCTTTTCACTGCCTTCTGTTTTTCATAAAAGTTCATATTAAGTTTCATTAAGTTTCATTGGTTTCATAAAGAATCTTACCTTTGGGTTTATTTCAAGAATGACAGAAGCTTTTTGGTTTAGTGATTTTTCTGTTTCAGTTAATTTAGTCTTAACAAACTTATTGGCCATTGCATTCCTCATTGCATGCACAGAATATGTGTACTTCTCACAGATTTATGAGTATTTTGAAACTCACACATTTAAACAAGAAAATAAAATCTGTCTGTTATCTGTCTAATGCCATAGGAACTGTCAATGCCTTAATTAAATCTTAGTTCTGATATAACTCTGAAAAAGTGTAAGGGCCTGGTTTCTTGTAGGAGCTCTCTGCAGCTGCGAGCTGACCCAGGGAAGTGCTCAGCACCAGAAAGGGACAGCACTGTCTTCACTGGGGCTGGCCTCAGCTCAGGTACTGCCTGCTCTATGCTGGTTTTGCTCTCACTACAGCTGCCAGGGTCCCTGCCTGACCTGAGGCTTCCCCTTGCTCCAAGCCCCAAGCAAACCTCCAGGCAGACGTGCCTAACCTAAAGAGACAAGGTTGGGAAGAATTGCTACTACACACTTGAAAATACAGAGTGGGGGAAAGTAAATCTGCTGTTTAAGGTATTATTTGACTCCTAGTTTTACCTGAGGTGATATATGAAGTCTAGGGCAGAGGAGAGAGATGAACCTTAACCTTCCATTCAAGTGCATTTAACCATAAAACTGTCATTTGTCATGGCATGCATGATGAATGCACAAACACAATTGCTTTCCACATTGTTCCTTGTGGAGGATTTTACAGCCATGACACTGCACAGGAATCAACTGGCTTGATTTAGTTCCCTACATCTGCTGTACAGCCTCCTCAGTGCTGCAAGGAACCAGTCCTGAAGGCAGACATGCCTCTTCTGAGACACCATAAAAATGCACGTTTGTGTTTGGAAAGCTTTGTGGTGGGAGGATGCCAGCTCGATTGAGATAAATAAAGATCTTTAAATGAAAGAAAGCTGCTTTCTGAAAGCTGCTCCTGCAAAGTCTTTCTTTGCAGTATTCAAAAGCTCTCTTAAGAGAGCATCAACACTGGCTGAAATTAGGAAATTAAATTAAATCATGTGCAGTAGTAAAAAAGGAAAACCCCAAAACAAAACTGATGCCCCATAAGGGACTTGTGCCTCTAAGCTTTGTGGGTTTTAGACAGACTGGATATAACTTATACCAAAGGTCTCAAAATACTTGGTGCCTCATGGGATTAGTAGATTTTTGTCAGTAACTATGTCATAAAATTCCTGTGACGCCTACAACCTTCCTGCCTTTATCCCAGTACTGATGTGAACTTCTGAACTTCCTGGAGACAAAAATCTTTCACTCCCTTCACTGGGTCAGTAGCTGGGTTCCTGATGCCTATCCTTGCTTCTCTTCCATGTCTACTGGTGAGAGGCAGGGTGCTCCAGAGTGGGTTCTTTGAAGGATGCTGCCCATGCTGTGCAGCTGAAGCCCTGCAGCACCCTCCTGGCTGCTGACTGCCCTTGAGAAAGGAGGGAGATGGGTCACTGTCCTGTGCCTGGGCCAGCCTGGCCTTGGGCTGGGCCACAGGTGAGGGAAAGGGACCTGGTGGCTCAGGAGCATGGCCAGGAGAAAGCAGGCCTTGCTTTAGCAGCTCTGGAAGGGTTTGCTTTTTTAGGTTTTGTTGGTTTTTTTTTTTGGCTTGTTTTGTTTTGTTTTGTTTTGTTTTCTAGCACATAGATAGGAACCAGGAGCACTGTATTAACATGTTAGAACTTTCCAAGAAACCGTAATTAAAGGAGCAAACACCAGTCAGCTCTTCCCTTTACACTGGTACCACATGGTCATTTTGGATTTAATTCTGCTGGTCTATTTTGCTCTAGTGTCCTATCTTTTTTACACCCAACAGTATTTTCTTTCAGATGCCGTAGTTTAACAGCTTACCACTTCACATTATGTGGTATTCAAAGCTTTCTACATTATCTTATTGTAACTTCAAAAAAGGCAAGTTATTCAGTATGTCAAAGGAAATAGCTTCCATCCACTGCTGGGGCTGAAGGCAAAGGTTTGTAATCTGTCCTCAACTTTATTAAAAAACATAAGGCATCAGCCTTCATGTAGCTCAAATACATTTCCTTGCGTGGTGACAAACCATGTCTGATACCGTAGAATGAGCTTGATATGAATTTCTATTCGGTGCGCTCAGCCTCCTGAACATTATTTAATTCTCCAGTGCAGTGTGATTGAACACACTGATCATGGAAACTGAATGCTTGCTCAGTCTTGCACTGCTTTGCTTTGCTCTCTCCTGGGGTGTTTTGTCATGATGTTTTTCCCTTCCCATGTCCAAGGGTTGAACATTACCTTCCATGAGCAAGGAGATTCAACTCAGACCTGCCCTTGGTCCCAGGATTGCACAGCCCTGCCTTGCCAATAGCTCAGCAAATGTCTCAGCAGCCATCCCACGCTCTCTTTACATACATAAATAGAAATGCAGGAAACGTGGAAGTCTTAATGCAGCTGAGATTTCTGTTTTGGACTGTCTCCAGGGGCCTTCTGTGGCAGTGGCATGGGGGATCTTGTGTCGCTGCTTGGTCCAGGGTCTCGGTGACACTCGGTGACATTCCCCCTCTTGGCTCTCAGGGGTATATGACTTGCTAGTCTTGATATCATTATGTTTTGACTTGGGATATGTGCCTTAAGATTTAGAGCAGATACTAAAAAAATTAAGAAATTCAGATGATTTTATGTAATTGGGGCAGAAGATGAAGTATGCAGGTTAATAAGGGAAAGAGGTTTTCTGTTCAAACACAAGGCCCTTATTCTCAAGTGAATCCAAGTTATCAGCTTTCCTATAGCAAATCTCCTCCTATGTACATCTATTTCTGGACTACCTGTGCCTGGTAGGTTTGGTTTAGCAGTTACAGCTGGCCTAGAGGAACGTGGGACCTGGGCAATTTACAGGGTATCAGCGCCTGCCTCTTTCAGGTGTTGGGACTGGAGAAGCACTTTATTTTACAGAGGATAAAATTCCTGCACTCTCTGTCATGCCTTGTGCAGATTAAAGGAAAGATAAGCTGCCCAATCATCATTATACGCTCAGAAGCATAACTGGAAAAATCCATGCGTATCGGCTCCGTCAGTCTCAAGGAGATCTGCGGAGGAAGCAAATGACCCACAGTAAAAATGGATAATGCTTCACAGAATTGGTACCTGGGAGCCATGTGGCTAAACTAGCAGTAAAAATGACCCATTCTTTTCAATGTGAAATTAGTTCTCTCTGGAAGTATAGAAAAGAGATTTTTATGCTGTTTTACCACCTGCTCCTCGTCCCTGGAATCTGTGTATTCAGTTTTGATTTATGAGGGAAAGTGGGGGGAATCAGATGAATTTTAACTGGCATCTATCAAGATCATAGTGGTTTGGGTTTTTTTCTCCCAGGCTATATATTTTCTTAATCTATTTTTGTAAAACACCACAATTTTTACTTCTTGTAGAGCCAGAGAATTTTTGGTTACTTCTCTTCCAATATTTTATCCACTACTCCTCTGTCAAGCATGAATTTTGCTAAGGAATAAAAGCAATTTATTTGATATAAGGTAGGACTTGCCAGCAGATAATTCGATCATAGGTCAGCTCAACTACAATAATTTCTCTCATATTTATGTTAATAACTTGTTTGAATGTGTACAACTGTACCCATGGGTGTATTTAATACTTCCAAAAAATGTTAATTTAACTGCTGTAGCATCAGACATGCTGGGCAGCAGTGAAGTAATTTTGCCATTGCTCTTCAATATCTGAAACAGAGTATGCTGAACCCATTATAAGGTCATTAAAAAATAGAAATAATATTTTGGCAAGTTTTTTTAAAATAAAATAAAATAAAATAAAAGAATAAAAAAGTAGTCATCCTCATGGAAAGCCAGGAGCCTCAGTGTGCAATTTGCCCTCAAAAATTAGGTCAATGAACTGCACACTTCAGTCACTGAGGAACAATGACATCAAAGGCTATTTGTTAATGCCTACCAGGAGAAAGAGGTAGGAGGGTTTTGGAGTCAAAGTCTTGCAAATGGAGTCCAAACTCTCCATACAGGGGAGAAAAACTGCAGATATGTGCACTGTGAGCACATCTTCCTGTTTAGAGCTTAGAAATTACATGTACAGTTTTTAGAGTCCTTACCCTTTCTGGACACAAACTGCTGGTTAAGAGGGGTAAAAATGGAGGTGAAAAAGAAATAAATAGAAATCCCCGTTTCTGTGGATGTAATTACATTAGCTGACATTGAGTTTAATGACTGATATTTTTAGGCAATCTGGGAAATTTGGATATAATTGATATAAAGACTCAATCAGTGGTTAACACTACTGGGTTTTGGAGATAAAATTTGGTGCAGGTTTTTACAGAAAACTTTGTGAAAAAATATTACTAAAAATTCTGCTGAAATATTTTATTTTTTTCTGTAACTTTTATTGTAAAGACTTTTTTTTTTAATAAACTCACTGTTTGTTACTGAACCTTTCCTGTACTGTAGTCTTAATTTAAAGCTTATATTTTCAATTTTCGACTCAAATTGCATGTCAGGCGTAATTATAATTTTTTAGGTCTTATGAATAGAGATGCTTAATGATTTGGAAGAACAAAGTCTTTATAAAGACTTAGTTTTAAATACAATGTCACTGTGTGTTTTTCCAAAAACCCCCAATTTTTCTCACAGTAATGATGTTTTTCATGTTTCTCATTAAAAACATCCTGATGGGTAGAAATTACTCTCCCAATCAAGAGGTCAGGAAACAGAAAGAATGAAGAGCTCCTGCCCTGGAGATGCCTCTATAGATACTAAAAATAAAGCAGTCCTCTGGGTATTTTGTGACTAATATCTACTTTTGAACCTTCTTGTTGAATGTCTTGTCTAACTCCAGATTTAATTTCATCTGAAACTGTAACAAAGAAAGTATTTTTAAGAATTGTTGTTTTTCCTTCCTCCTTTCCATATCAAGAGATTATAGACTGCATGACAGAAGTGGAAGTCCAGGGTGGAAAATACGTAAAATTTATGGAAGTATCTTTTCTGGAGAATAGTGCCTTTTGTGCTATTCTTTTTCTTTTTTTGTTTGTGAAAATTGTGATATAGACAATGTATTTAAGGAAATGCCTTAGTTGGAAAGTATTAATATGAGGGATTTTTGTTTTTAAAAAGAGAAAAGCTTTAAAATGATCCAATTTCAAAATTCTGTCTTTGAACAAGCTTAGAACTCTACCTCTCCCTAGTCTTCCCTCTTTTTAATTTTCTTATTAATATATGTAACACCCATATATATGCTGTTCTTTGAAACTCTACAGTAAATATATTTTTCACATTAATCATAAATCAAAATCATTGTGGACACTGAACTTTGCACTGTTCCTCATATACACCTGGAATTACTGTTATTGAATTAGTGTAGAGAGAGATATTTTACTTGAAAAAATGGCAAAATACAAGAGCATTAAACTATACTAAAAAATAATGAATTCTATTTAGCCTGTTTGTTTAGACAGCTATGTTTCTTACCATGGGTAGAAGACTTCCCAAGGCATAAGCTCCTGCTCAAGAGGTGTGGATTTTGAGCCACAGTTCTGGATGTGCTCCAATTGGTACTGTTTGATCAGAGGAACAAGCTATTATTTATAAGGGAGGGCTGAGTGTAGAGAAGTTTCAGGGTGAATGAAATATACTCAATCGGTTTCAGGGGTGTATAGTACCTGAGTAACACCTGAAAGGAAAACAAAATGAGTTTATACAATAAAACAGAGAAATGTGGATTTTCACAGTTACAGCCAAGGACTCCTCCATAGTCTTTGAACAAGCAGTTGGATTTAGTCCCGACACAGCCCTGGTTGCTGGTTTGCAAAGGTCTTCTCCTTGGGGAAATCATTCCACACTTCAGCATCTCTTCCAGCTGGTTCTGCTCTCACAGTCCCTGTGGTTCATCTGGATTTCTGCTTTTCCAGAGGATCCAATGCACACTGTTTCCTGTGGATGGATTTTCTGGCTAAGAAACAGGGCATGCAGAACATGCAGCTTGGTTTGACTTGGAGATTCTTGTTCACACAAACCCCTGTTCCAGCTTCCTCAGGCTGTCTGGAATTAGCTAAATATGACCAAAGTCCCACAGATTCATTGCAGGACCTAATTCAAGTTTAATTTACTCCTTTATTGATCTGTATTTGGTGTCGTTATCTTTAAAAGTCAAGTCCCTATTTTGGATATAAAACTCATCTTTCATAGTTTTTCTACCTTTGCTCCTACTTCTTTATCACCATTTATCTTTATCAGTTTCTGTAGCACTATGTCCACAGCAGTGCACAACAAAGGAACAAATCCAGTCTGTGATAAGAGAGTGAATTCTACTACACAGGGATACAGAAATTCATAAAATCATTTGTTCACTCTCAGCATTTCTCACTTTTAATGCTATTTTTTTTTAGATATTGTGTAGCTTTCAGAAACAATGTTTTCTCTATTTTATCTGTTTTTTTTTTACCAGATATAATGTACAAGATCCATACTGTACTTATGAGCAGAATGGTAATGCACACAGAAGGAGTTATCATTCTAAAGCTGGATGTCTGTTTGCTCTATCCAATTACCATTAACATTGTGCTGTTTTAAGCACTAATGAATGAGAACTGAAATTTCTAATTGTGATGAGACTTTCTATAAGAGGATAGGTAAATAGTGAAAATTAAAGGGAAAAACAACTGATAGGCAATGTTACATTACACCTGAAGTCTCCTAAAGGGACTGGTTACTATTATAATTGGGCATGTTATTAGACATCGTTTATACAGCCACATGTTCTCTTTTTCTCAAATGAAAGAAAACTACCTCCTTCAATATATGAAGAAAAGACCTGAAGGGCACCTACTCCTCTCCTAATGCTGTTGCTGTGAGTTAAAACCAGCTAAATGTAGCTTCTGTGCTGCCCTGTGCTTCAAGGTCTCAACCAGCTGTGGCTGATGACCAGGGTGCAGTAAAACCCTTACAACAGCTGACAAGGTTGGAGGTTAATTGCAGTTAATCTTTAAAGGATGGTTGTGACTCCTAAGTGTCCAGTATTGGAGTCCTGCAAAAGATCCTTCAAGACTTCTCACTTTTGTCTCTTCTGGTTTTGTTTTTTTATCTCAGGAGATTGTTGTGGGGTTTGGAGGTTTTATTTTGGTGGAGTGACATTTTCCTCAATCCTTTTGGATCTTGCATCAGTCATGAGGAAATTCTGCTGCAGATTCCAGATTATCCATTGAACAAATAAGCACCAAATTTGACAACATCAGGATAAAGAAACACAGCTTAGCAGAAACTTATGCATGATAATTTTCCATAGAAATCCTGGACAGTCAAACAGACTTGAAATTAAATTTTAGAGTACCCAGAAATTAGGTGCCTTGACTCTTTACTATTAATAGATCTATCAGACTTTGAAACATTCAGATGAAGCACCAGTTCTAATTGATAGCTGTGTGCTGGCAGAGTAAGTATTTATTCCAGCTCCTCCACTGGAGACATTGGCAGTCTTTGAGAGAAAAAGGAAAAATTCTGTTTTTCAGGGTAGGATTGTGATGGAAGGTGGTGCATGTACAACACAGGGGGACCAGGGCTGCGTATGGCTGATGGCAAGCTGGGATAAAGGTTCAAGCAAGAAGCCTGGGGACAGTTCAGGCTGCATTTTGGGGACTAAGACTAGGGCAGAAGCAGGATCTGGTGCTGTGGATTAGGCAGCAAATATCCAGGTTAACTACTAGGGCAAGCAAATAGGCTTGGTGCTAGGACTGAAAGGAGGGAGATGCACACAGAGCTCAGGGCAAAGCAGCAGCATCCCTTCACAGCAGTGTGTGGTGCCAGATCTTGAGCTGCTGTTCAGGAGCACAGCCACAAACCCAGGGCACAGCACAGCCAGCCCTTCTGCAGCTGCCCTCGCTCGTTATGCTTGGAACTTCTAATCAACAGCCACAGGTCCCAAAAGACAAATAACAACACTGTAATGTACATCAGCTGGCAGGTTCCCCGAATAACCTTCTTCACCACAGCTGAGGGGACAGAAGAATGGATTTCAAGGGTGTTTATTGGATGCATTCATGCTTTCCTCTCCTAGGGCAGTCAATACATGTAGGAAAAAAGTCAGTATTTACACACCAGAAAGGCTTTTTGATGCAAAGCAGCTGTGGTAATAAGAACTAAGTATCCACCTTTTTTTTTTTTTCCCTGCATTTTTAAGCTAAAAGTCAAATATTTAAGGCACAGAATGTTGTGTTTGTAATCATGCAGCCCAGCTGGATGTTTGTACCAGCATATACTGGCTACCAAAACCTCATGTGAAGTGACATCCAGACATCAGAATGAATTACCACCTGTGTTCACTGAGCTGATACCTGCCAGAAATGTTGCTGTCCACGTATTAATTGTTATTTGGGGGAAATTAAGTCTCAAGAGCAGGATCTCAAAGCTCCGCTGGTACTGGTACCTCCCGGCTAAAGGGGAGTAAAAGAGAAACTAAACTAAAACGGGAAAAAAAAGGAAACCAAAAGGGAAAAAAATAATCTTTTCTTATTCATGAAGGATCCAAGAAATTGAAAGAGTTAATGGCTGGATCTGCTGTCCTTGGAATTGCTGGAACAACTCATTGTTGGTCCCACTGAGCGGGAGTCAGGTCCTGTGTGACTCATGCAAGATAATGACTGGGCCCAGTACTGCCTAAAATTGATTCTTGCACTACTTCCCTTTGCTCTTGGGGTAAAGGGACGGCTCATTTCTGACAAAACTGCCCTACTTCACAGCCTGCTCTCAACCATCCCTGGAAGCCCTGCTTCCCTTAGTTTGCTGCCATGTGCTGCAAATCTAATGATTTACAACACTAAAATTACAGCCTCCATGACTCACATTGCTGGTGCTCTTATATTAGTCTAATCACCGATGCACATTTTACAAAAAGTTGACAAATATGTCAGATTATAGAGGTTCATTTTAGCTTTGGCTATGGATGATTTAATACAGAAGAAAATCAGGTTAGGGAAAGCTCTGAATATGTATTTTCCAGGGGAAAAAGAAAAAAAAAAAGTTTTTCTCGCCTCCTCTCACTGCTTCTCAGTCATCGAGAGAGAAAGAAATGATGAAAATGACACATGAGCTGCTGCAAAGCCTAAAAATAAAACAGCTTTTATTTTATATTTAGAAAGGGAGATAAGTTTGTTCTGTGGCTATTTTTCTTTTTATTATTTTTTTTTTAATCTTTAAACAAGGAGGTATTTAAAGCAGACACTCACCACATCAAAAGAAGCAAACAAATTTACTGCATTTTATCACTGGTGAGGTGGATAATGGGAAAAGATGTGAAAAGTGAGGGAGAATGTGGGAAGTGGGGGCACTTACAGGGAAATGTATTTGTGTGGGTTGGTTTTAGCAGTTTGAGACAGAGAAGTACTTAGACAAATTGCTTTGCATTTACACTCAGAAATGAAGAATAGCCTTTCTCTTAAAAGGAATTACATATGAGCCATTCTTGAAGCTGGTATTAAGTGGGAAGGACTGAGGATGCAGGCAGGAGAAAATGTGGAAGTGCTAATTAAGGCCGGACCAAATGGGTAACCTTCCAGGTCAGTATTAGTAAAGGTCCTGAGGTTAAAAAAAGAGGACAACTGACTTCTAAGGGACTTTATATTTTATTTTATTTTTTTTTTAACTGAAAAAAATAAGTCATGGTCCTTACAAAGAGTTTTGACATTGGCCTCAGACACAAACTGCAGAAATAAAAAAATAAAAGCCATTGAGTTCATGCTTTGAAGTTCACTAGGATTAGCCACACAAGAGCAAATTCCAGGAAGGGAAGGTAATCAAAATGCAGGCAAGCAATTAGATCTGCATATTAAGTATGAAAATACACAGTGCTGGGCTGCATATTAAGTAAGTGCAGTAACCTTGTGCTTCTGGAGCTGCTCAATGAGGTTACTGTGCAAAGGAGCTCAGAGGACTCACCTCCTGAGGGGAAAATTGCTTTTCTTTAGCTATAACCACGCATATGGTGCTGCAAATGCACTTTGTGTCAGCTCTTATCACAAGAGGGCTGGGGATGGTGGGCAGCAGTGAGCCCTGCCCGGCCTGGTGGGCACGACTGTGTGAGGTACAGGGGCTGAGAGAGGGGCTGCCCCTGGGGTGCTGCCAGCCAGCCAGGGTGCACCACAGACTCCTGAGCCAGGGGCCTGGAGACGTGTGCAGGGCAGAAGCTCACCCCACACTTGACTCACAACTCTACTCTGAGCAGCGGACAGGGAATATTAGAATTTTTATTATTGTAGTGGGATTTTGCTGGAGTAGAAGGAGCCTATTCTAATTTTGGAAACCAGCACTTTCTGAACAAACTACATTTTATCTGCAATTAAGTTTTTTTCCTTCTCCCTAAAACTGAGGACTGACATTTTCAAGAGCCTTTGCATTGCACTGGGCCTTCCCTGCTCCCTGCTGTTCCTCACTGGCACTGGCTCACAGAGGTGGGAAAAGATCTGTCATCCAGGCACCCACTGGTGCCTTGCTGTTCAGCATTCCCAGCATAGTTCACGGGTGTCCAAGGCTAGTTACCTCAGTCGTAAGGTTTCAGCATGGAGCTGCTACCCCGTGCCCATCTCCTGTCCCTGACGGTCTGTCTGTGCACACTCACTGAAAGCCAGATGTGGATATCCCCCATACTAGAGGTTTAGATTGTCTAAGGTTTCTAAATTGCTTCTATTGGTTGGGACTCAAAGGCAAGCCATGAACTACAGGCTTGTTGGCTCAGTAATTGCTTTCTAAAATCCTGTTGACTTCCAAGGGAGATTTTTCCTCATCTCCTCAAGGAAGATCATTGGTCTGTAGTGAGAAACATGAGCACAGGACAAGTTTGAGGTCACCTGGCCGTTTATGTGACGTGGCACATACAGAATAAAATAATTACCTGTCTTCCTCTCCTTCCTGTCCTTAATTTCTCTGCGTACCTCTAATCCTTCCATTTATAAAAGTCTCTTGAAGGTGAGGTAAGGCATTCCAAGTGTTGGGTTTTGCTGTTTGTTCTTTTCTTCAAGGAGTTTCATATTGTGGGAGGGAAAGAAAGTAATAAGCAGAGGATGGGGAAAATGATCACCTCTAAGGCAAACAGCTTAATATTTCAGGAGCCAGGCAAAATCATTTTGGATGAGCATCAAACATACAACACAGCCAAGATGTTTTATTGTTCTTTTTTTCCCCATCTAAAATAGCATGTCTGAGAAACTGTCCCTTTAAATCTACCCTTAAGTGTCCCACTTCACCAAGCTGGAATTTGCAGTGTTTATCAGCCCTGTGTGTTGGCATGGGTGTCAGGAATATGCAGGTGATGTCATTTTTCATTCCCTCACACAGGGTTTAATTGACAATATCATTCCACACCCCTCCTCCTACCCTTCTTCCACCTCTTCACTTTAAACCTTGTTCTCCCAGGCCTTTTGGGCCAACACTCTTCAAAAATGTGTTACCTTCATCATTTTAAGTTTTCTCTAAGGCAGGGAAATTTCATTACTTCATTTTTAAATTATTCTTGGTATGGAGATGAAAGAAACACCCAATATGAATTTACTGTAGTAATCCTATCTAACAATCATTTCTTTGGCACACAAAATGGAGAGCTCATTGTTGATCTTAAAATTTGGCCATTAGTATACTTTGAATTATGAAGATTTGTTGCCTTCATTTTATTATCTTTTTAATAATCAAAACATATGGCTCCTGAATTATCTCTTCTTCATTGCATTTGGTGTTGGAATATCTAGTTTTATACAGCCATATTAAATAAATCATGGCAATAGGTCCTTGGGTGAAGTATTTTATCATAGCTTTTTTAATCAATTCAGCACAGATTCCAAGATAAACAGTAAAAGTTTTCCCTTTTTTCCCCCTCAGTGGGATGCAGCATTACTACAAGTGCAAGTTTAGAAAAGAACTGGCTGAAAGATATAGAAAAAAAAAAAGGCAAGAACTTAATTGCATTGAGAGAGAAAAGGTCTCAGTGGCCTGACTCCTCTCTTTCCAAAGGATCTTCCTGCTCCTTCCATCCAAGGGGATCTTCTGGGATAAAAGCTCCAAGACCAGCAATGATCCATGGACTCCTCACAGACAAATGTCCTTGGGACTGTTCTGGGAACCAAAAGTCAAGCTGTGAGCAAAGCTCTTCCTCTGCCTTCTCTTCACCCACGTGAACGGGAGCATTAATGTATTCAGCTCTTGTTTCTTGTCCCCAGCTTCCCCTGACTCATAAATGGGAATGCAAACAAAACCATCTCCACATTGCAACAGAGCTGTGCCTGGGAGGGAACAGGTGATACCTAAGGCACTGAAGTAACTCGGGATCATAAGCCTGCCCTTTCAAAAGCCAGGCTTTCAGGCTTCTGTGAGGCAAAGCCACAGCCTAGCTCATAGCCCTACACCTTCGCAGCTCCTCACTGTGGCTACAGAAGAGACAGTTGTCTGGGGTTACTTACTGAGTCAATTAATGAGATAAAGTGAAAGTGTGAGTGAGAGCGTATTGGGTAATTCAGAGGTTGAAAGGCTATATTGAAACACATCTGATGATAATTAAGTTTAACTGTACAATTTTATCTGGCCAAACATAATTACTTGTGACTAAATGTATGTCAGTGCAGCTGATTGACACATACACTGTACAACCATGGCATGCAAAGGACAAGGCTTAAGGTCAGTTGCAGGAAAAAGTAAAAGAGCATCCTTGCAGGGATGAAGCAGGAGAAAAAAGAAAAAAAATATTGGCAATTAACTTCACACAGAGTTTAAGACCCATTTTTAAGGAAAAGATATGTCCCAACCTAGAGCTAGATTTTCTTTAATTTTCTTCTGGACTCTCTCCTCTGTCAGGTTAAATGCAGGTGTAACATGCAGGTATAGTGATTACAGTATAGTCCTTTATTGTGGTTAATGTTATGAGTGGAAAGAGTTACTGAAAGGAGGAAAATGGTGGGTTTAGTATGGGCATGACAGGAATCAATAGAAGTGTCCGATGGTATCCATAGGACCTGCTGATTTGTCAGTGTTAAACAAATGCTGAAGCTGGCTTGTTTTCATCTAGAACTGCTACTGATGTGTACTGCTTCGAAAGACAAGTCTACAAACAACCAAAATAAATCTTCTTGAAATGTGGTTTGAACTGACCCTGAGATTAGCCCAGTTGGTTTGAGCCTGGTGCTAATAATGCCAAAGTTTTGGATTCAATCCCTCTATGGGCCATTTACTTTAGAGCTGGACTTGAAGGTACTTATGGGTGCCTTGCAACTCAGAATATCCTGTGATTCTGTGAATGTCTGTAACCACTGCTTCTTTAATCGTCTTATCTCTCCCTGTACTGCTGTACTGACCTATTACTCAAGAAGGGTTGCAGCTGTGCAGCCCTGTGTTTGTGGGTGTCTGGCACAAAGAAACTTGAAGACTTGCTTCAGAATTCATCAGGTGTTGGAGAAAAGAAAGTCTTAACTGAAAATTGCTTTTCATTTTTCCTTGCCAGGAAAGTCTGACTTCCCACAGGTGCTGTAATTCACCGTGGGCCCTACAAGGATGCCAGTTTTACTGAAAATTCAATCTCTTTACTACAATAGAAAGCCAGCTGAGCTGCCACCCACAGCAGCACTCAACTAACCCAGTGCCAATAGTGTGTGATTCATTGATTATTTTCAAATGAACTTTCACTTCTAGCTTCAGAAAAGAATTAGAGAGAGATGAAACTCACTGTAAGGGCAGCTGAGCAGACTTAGTTGTAACAATGAAAAGGAATGATTACAACTCTCGTCTGTACCAAGAAACACTTGGGCCTATGCTGCTTTTACTTTACTTCTGCAATTTTGTTTACAACATATCTCAACATAAGGTGCCATATGGCAGTAGAGGAGTGGGTGGCTAATAAGAGCACATGTGAGACAACTGTGTCTCTGTGTACCCCCTTCCCAGCCATCCCAGGAGCACTCCGAGTTGAGACATTAGCTGGGAGGCAGCTGAAGTTTGCTCAAGACTTCTCCTGGTTTCAACTCAGGTGTTTGTGTGGCCATCTGACACATTAATAAATTAATGAACATTAAGATTATTCCCAGCCCACGTTTTTCAGGGAGATGCATCACCAGGATGCTTTGTGATACTGTTGATCACTGCAGAGCACCTGGAGGCTTTGGATCTGGGATGGTCAGGGCAGGTAAGGAGGTCTGCCTGCACTCAGCTCCTCACCCCTGTTTAGGTCACACAGCCGATGCACAGCGATGAGACTGGGCTGCTGGCTGGAACTGCACCCTGGCAAGCCAGCTGAGCATGGGAAAGGCTGCGACACTCTGTCCCTGTCCCTCCCAGCAGCACAGCAACAGCTGGGCTGACACTGCCAGCACTGGCCTTCGCTGTTGTTTAATTTCCCACTTCAATCTCTTGCTCATGGCTGTGCCCACGCCTTTACTGGGGACTGTGCTGAGCACAGCCTTTGCTTTCTGTTCCTCAGAGCCTTCCAGGTGCAGTGCTCAGGTATTGCACACGTGTGTGCCTGAGACACTCCACATGTCAGCCTGACTAAGGTGAGCTCTGTGACCTCTCTGTTTGCCATGGCTTGAAAACATTATAATATCTATAATAATATGTATTGTAATAACACATAATAATGTTAATCCTGTTGGAGGGTTAACTGGGTGTAGTCCACACACACACAAATGATGAAAATATTTCATCATTTTTCAAGGAAGGAAGAATTCAAAATGGAGATAAATCAACATCCAGTGGAAAGGATATTGATTCATTTCCTCACCTTTGGAATGAATACCTCCCCCCAGCCAAAAAGCTATGAAAGGGAAGCCATAATTCATCTGAAACAAGGCTCGATAAATCTTAATCTCGCTAAAAGATAGTTCTGAGAGGAGACTAGATAAATACAGTTTAGCATTCCTGCACCCAAACATGACATTACCTTTCTCTTTTACCATTGGTTCTTCTACTTAGGGTGTATTTTTAATAAAAAATTACTTAAATGTAATGAAAAAAATTGTCATTTTAATAGCAAAACTGTATTCATATTCTTCCATTTGTTCTATTTCATCAGGGGAGTTGCACGTTTGTCTCATTGAGTATCTGACTTTGGCCTATGGCAGCACCAGAGGTCAGAGAGTGCTTTAAGAGCTTCCAGCAGAGTATCTCTGGTGCAAGCTATCCGGTAGGGCTGTAACCCACAGAGTACTCAACTGTGGGCTGAAGACCTAGGCCTGGCTCAGGAATCTGAGGAGCTGCAATCAGGTGCTAAGTGATGTGGGTGAGTGTCAGTAACTCCCAGATTTGGGCCTCTAGTTCATGCTGGACATACTTCCTCTGAATATTTTATACAACCCTTTTAAAATGTATTCATTTTGCACCAATTCCTCTTGTATTTGCTTCCTATGAATATTTATGGAGCTGGCATTGCTGCCGTACAGAATCTGCATGGAAGGTATTTTAAATTGCTCTCTGGGCCAGTTGCAGTGGCACTACACTCGTGAGGTGCCTTGTGGGAACACCACAGTGCACGGGAGAGCTGGGAGCCTCCTTGGGCAGGAGAAGTTTCTTGTTAAATGCACACAGATGCTCTTAACAACCCCACATGCCCAGGCAGACAGCACCAACTCTGCTGGTACAGCATCAACATGCAGTGACAAAGGAATGACATTCAGAACCACAGCAATCAGACAGGCCTTGAGACTTGGGTGTGTTGGGAGCTGCCTCAAAAAGGGCCCTGGAAGCTTTCTTCTGTAACTGCTTTAGGACAGTGTCAGTGTAAAACTATCTCAGCTGTGTCTCAGTCGTGTGCAGTAACCCACAGTAATTATTTTCTTGCTGCTACTCAGTCCTTGTTATTCAGGAAACCTCCTTTCTAACAGGCAATTATGGAATGACCTGTGTGGGAAAAATTGCTTTTTATATCAATCTGTGTATCTGAGCATAATGGCATCTCTTCTATGTATGTCATATATATAAATATCTGTGTGCGTGTAGGGTTTGCATATTTTATAAATATAAAAATAATAACATGCTCTGTATATGTATTTTTGAAATATGCATTTTAGACATATAGTTCAATATCTGAACTCCATGGAAATATACTCACAATCTAAAATCATATAGAGATTACATAATTATACCTAATGTACCTATGGAATTTCTTCTCATTCACCTCAAATTCCTTTATTTCTCTCCTATATATCTGTTACCTGTGACCAGAAAGAAATTTGGCATTAATATAATAAGTCTGCATTTCCATTTAAAATTTTGTTTTAAATATACATGTACCTAATAGCATTAAGTGGGCATACATTGTACATATCATACATAATGTACTGTAATGTACTGATACATATATAATGTATCACAATGCAATATAAATTAAGTTAATAATAAATAAAATTTAAATAATAAATAATAATAAATAAATAAACTTAATAATAAGTTAATGTGGCCCAGTATCATACATCAGAATACTCTATGCCATATGGCACATAACATATGTGACAGGTAAGATTCTGTAAGTTGTGCTATGCTATAGTGTAGAACATGCGATCTGTAACACGTCATGTAATATGATGTTTATCATGTATGATCAGTGCAAGCTTCACAACTGCTGTTACCTACCATAATTAAATCATGTTTTACTTCTTAAAATCTCATTAGAGAAGACCTTTCTGAGAACAAGTATGCTGTTAATTGCTTTGTCTAACAGGAGCTTGTTCTGTCTGATTTATCTCATCCATGATAAACAGGTACTATCACTTCACATTCTCTCCTCATGAAAGCTTTCCTACAGAATCAATCATTTTTTTTCTGGGGACCTGCTTCTGCTCTCCATGTTTTTGAGATGCAGACAGCAGAACATACTATCGAAGGTGAAGGACCACTGATTTCAGAAATGACATTCTGAACTTTTTCTATTAATCTTTTTAGCTGTTTAGTATTCCCTTTTTAGCTGTGTTATTGCCATCCCACCACACTTGTACACTGAGTAAATTGTTTATGACTCCAGGTCCACTTCCTCAGTGATCACAGTTAATTGAGATACAAACAGGAGATGGCCACAGAAGTGTTTCCTGGCTGGTGCTGCTCAGGATGAAGCAGTGAATATCTAACTGCCAAACACACTGGGGTTGTATTTTTTACTGTTCATTTCAGTCTGCTTAAGTGGTGATTGATTTGAAATAAAGATATGGTTTTTATACTGCTGCATATTTCATGGGGTTTTTTTGGGAAACGCGATTTTCAAACTTGAGCATCTTATTGAGGCTACTGGTATTTATTTGATTTTGTCCCTCTCTCTGTGAATTCCTCATCAGGGTTTAGGTGAAAATTGCATTTTGTTCTTCTCCTACAGTGAGGTGCCAAGACCACTAAGGCCTCTGAGGTGGGAGGAACAGACCCTGTGTGTGTCTGGCACAGAGGCACCGAGAGGTTTCTCTCACCAGCTCCCAAGGAGAGACCAAGAGACCTGACAGCACCTGAATTTCCTATTACTGGCACACTGAAGGCAAAGGAAGCAGTGGCAACAGCTCCAAAGCTGCATTTGCTAACCTCAATGGCAAAATGAAACCAAAGCCTCTTACTGAGATCAGTGCTGCAGTAACAATACTGTCTTGCTTCAAGAAATGGACCTCAGTGTTTACCTCCCCTACAACAGTAGCCAAAAACCACCCCTCCCTGTGTTCAGCATTGCCAGGGACAGGCCTTACCCATCCTGTTCATAAACCAATGGACTTAGAGTGTTTTCATAAAAGAAATCTGCTCACTGGTTAAGTTGCCCACTTCAGTCTCACAGTACCTCACTTTTGCTGCATGACTCAAAGACCCTCCCCTCTGTGTTGTGGGGGTTATTTCTATCCAAATTGGGTGTTGTGTATATCTAAACCTATATGCCGAAGAGAAACAAACCAAGTAATGGTTAAAAGGCAAAAACCAAGGAAAAAGACCCATCAGTCAAGCAAACTGTTGGCTCATTTACATACCTCAGTGATGCATAGCAGGGAAGTTGTCTATGGTTTGAAGCTAAGAGATCTTTGAAAAAGTCATGGACAGATTGTAAGGCCTTGATTCCAACCCCATTCTTAGTTTCCCTTATTTTAGGCACAGCAAATGTTTTGATATTCAGTGCTCAAGGGAAACTAAGGTATCCCTTCCAGTCAGTGTAAGTATTCTAAATGACCCATTACTTCTTTACTCTGCTCCATCCCTGGTTCAGGCCACCTGCTGGGGGAACTGAGGTTGCAAAAGACAAACTTCCATTTTCTGCACTTCAGGCTGGCAAGACTTTTTGTTATTTTTCATTTTAAAGAGGCACTGGTTTTTTTGTGAGTGGGTGTTTTTTTTTGGGGGGGGGGTGGGTGTGGTTTGGGGTTTGTCTGTTTTGGTTTTTTCTCTTTTTGCAGAGTTTACATTACTGTCAGTTTGAATACTAATGGACATCAACATAAACATAATCTCCAAGGCTGTTCATTGAAACTAAGGCAAATTGTCTTGAAATTAGCTTGACTCATACTTGAAAATTGCCAGTGATTAGGTGATTATGGTTTGAATAGAAGTCAGATTGCTAAAAAAGCCACAAAACGTCATCCACAGATATATTCTGTTAAACGATGCCTTGGATGCTTCAGTTGTTACCAGTGCTTGCATTAGGGATGAAGGTCTATTACTACCTCACATTGATGGTAGTCATCTTAAAATCTGGATCCTGCCTGGGGAGAATCAGTCTCCTGGGGAAAATTCTGTCATTTTACTTTTTAACCTATTCACTAAGAATAAAAAAAATTAAAGAAAAAAGAGACATCACAAACAGCAGAACAAATTAAAATGTTCTCCCCATGAGAGAAGCTTGTTCCTCTTCTGTAAATACAATTATTATAATTACAGAGTGATTCAATCCTGGTGCCTTACTAGAAATCATTCATTCTGTACTTAAGAGTATGTGACATTTAAAATAATTTTGAATAAATCAAAGGCCAAGTGTTAACAATGCTGATAGATGTTAGGTTTATTAAGGGAAAATTGCCATAATTATAAAGTTTGGTGAGCACTTCTGGTTTGATTAAATTCTCAAGATTTTAGGACTTTGATACAAAAAAGATAGGACATTTTCAGTTCCCCTGTCCAAAACTACTAAGACATTAATTTGTCATGTGTGTCTGCATTTCTCAGATTTGAAATAAATACAATACAGTTTCATGAAAATAAGCAAGTCCTTTATTTCAAAACTTACCACTTCTGAGCTGTGCCTCTGCATGGTTTATAGGCTGCTCTGCTCTCCAGTTCCTCACTATTTTTAATTCCCAGAGAAAGTTCCCTTACAATCTTTACCTGTGAAAATGTATTTGAGCTCCAGCCCTTGTTGCATTACCAAGCATATTGCACAGGGAAATACTCAAATAGAATCTACAAGGCAGGAGTCACATTTAATTCGCATAGAAGTGGGCAACAGGATACTGCCATGCCATTTCTGGCAGGTTTTTGATTTAAAATACTCACAATTGGTTCTCATTCTTTTTTCAGTGTGTATTTGGCTTCCCACCAAAAATATAAATTCTTACTTGGTATCTCTGATGATGTGAGAGAATGTTAATGAGGTCCTGCACTAGAAACACTTACCTGGGCTGGGATTAGGGAAATAAGGACACTGTCACAGCTGTTGGTGGCAGAAGCCATCATGGGCCCAACAGCTGAACACTAATTACTCAGAGCCAGTGGCAGCCACAGCCCCAGAGATCCCAGCAGGAAAGGGTCTCAGCAGCCACCCTTGCCCCAAACCCTGCCCCACGCCAGGCAGCCAGGGGACAGAGCAGGTGGCTCAGTGGTTGTCACCCACCACAGCAGTGGGGTGTCTGCACACCTGGCTCCTGTGTGCAATCCACAGCTCTGGCACTGCCCAGGGAATAGAAACTGGGAAGTGCCAGGCTCCGTGCCAGGCTGAATTTTTACCAGTTCCTGGCTAGATCTTGAAGAACAGGCTCAAGAGGCTTAACAGGTAGGGGATGACAACTGCTCATGACAGTAAATGCTATTCCCAAAGGGAGAGGTGCGCACATTCAGGGCCACAGAAAGAACCACTGACGTGGTGACTCCAAAATTATTAAAATAATATTATTCTCAAGATATTAAAAAAATGGCTGAGGAAATTCAGTGACAGAAACAAACCTTTACCCTCAGCCCCCAGACAGCTTTTCATATGGAAAGACTGCCTCTGTAACCTCTCTAAGGACCAAGAAAAGCCATACCTCGGAGCCAGCTTTAGGGCAGCTTCAGCACAGTGCTTGCAGTCAAACAGCAACAGAATAAAGGAAAACTGATATGAGCAATCCTATGCTGAGCACAGAGACAAGCCATCATTACAATACATAAATCTCTGCTTCACTTACTGATTTTGCTGCTTGCTGTGCCGCTTTCTTCCCTCTTTACCGTCTCATAAAAGGGTGTAGAGAAACAAAAGGTGGTTCAAAGGATGATCAGATATCAACCAGCTTCTCCTTGGTGGACTAAGTTAACAAGACCACCTGTGTGGCTAAACAGGACTTGGAAGAGGATGATAAAATTTGGGCCTTGGGCAAGGGTGTGTGTCAGGATTAGTCCTTGCTATCTCTGCAGTGGTGATTAGGAAAAATAGAAGGATATAAGCAAATGGTTCCCAGTTTTAAAACAAAAGTAAGTATTTAATCTCTTGTGGTGAATTTACTCAGAGAGAAAGCTCTGCTTTTAAATGGCTGCAATTGAGAGGCTACGGAGAATCAAAAGCAAACAAGACAAAGCCATGGAGAAAAACAAACACCATGGAGGACATGGAAGCCGAAAGGTAGCACATGTGGCTCAGAAATTTGCTGCCATAGATCCTTTAGGGATGGTAGAATGTTCTGGGGACATCAGTCTGCCCTTGCCTTGTTCCTAAGCTCATAATCAGGTGTCTTCTGGAGATCTGATGAGGGACATGGGCTGATGCAGCTTGGCCAGCAAATGAAAGGGCTTAAAAATATTCAGGTTGCTCTAACTACTAAAGTCTGCTAGCACGGAATCTGTGCTTGGTGATACAAGATTTGAGAAGAAACATGTGACGTCTGTGTTGTTAAAAGCATGAGGTGAACCTCTTAAAAAAACATTTTATAAATGTGTTCATGCTACTTCACACCTAAAACAGAATTCTAACCTTAGTTATGCAGTATGTATTGCTTCCCTGTCTGCTTGCAAACAGTGACTAATTATTTAGGTTTTATGAATAATTCAAATTATTACAAACTCTCATGTTATATTCAAGAAAATGTGACTGTCCCCCAGTCTTCATTTTTAAAAAATGCATTTAAAAATCATTGCTTTCTTCCTACATGCCTACATGGTCTCCAAAGTTTTAAGGTGCATGAAAGAAACACCCCAAAAAAACAAAATCAGAAAACCTGTATCTAGAGCTTAAGCATCTGTCTTTCAAGAAGCTGAAGGCTTGCAACAAAGATGAATCTGACATTCCCAGCCTTTTCTATGCGGCACCATGGTGGCAATAAACTGATACTCAATTTTATTACTTCTTCATTTAAATTTTAAGTTCTTGCATGCAGAGTACCCTTACTGCCTTAAGGACTTTGAAATTATCTACACAACCCCCCATATAATTAGAAGAACAGATAGATGCATAAAATTCACACCTAGCTCCATGCAAATCAAAGAAAGAATGCATTACTAGGTTGACTCTCTTACCCTAGTGACTTTCCTTCATTATCTCATTAAACATTAGAGAAGCGAAAGACAGTCTAAGAGATCTCAGGTAATATAGAAAGCATATTCATTTTTATGGTACTTCCAGAGGTAGTAGCCAGCTCCAGAAACTCTTCTGCCCAGCCAGGACACCGTGAACAAATCTCCATGGAAATTCCTTGCCTGTGCAGTACTGGGATGCTGGACTTGCTGTCAGAGTGGTGGCAGCACTAACAAAACAGTGAGGAGTTGAGAACCCCTCAATACCAGCATCCAACTCAGTTTTTCTGTCAGTACCAATCACCTTTACTTTGACAACTAAACCAGGATGGCAGCCATTTAGAAAGATTAAATATTTTATTTAGGAACAATAGTGGATCATTTAAATAATTAAATACTAAGGAACACTGAGACAAGCCCACAATACCAGAAGGATTTCATTCTGTCTGACGTAACTGCACACATTCACTACAGGAGCACCTGCAGCTGTTAGCAAAAGTCACTTCTCCCAACACCTACACACACAGGAGTACACTCAGAATCAAATAATTAGCAGTCAGCAAATGGGTTTGATATGAACATTGCTAACATCAGTTTAAAAGTTAACATAAACGAAGTACTTATATATGTAAAACTACTTCAACGTGCCTAATTATTGTTTCCTAAATAACTAGAACCAAGTAAGTAAATAATATTTAGGATCATGATCCCTTAGCTTTTGTGAAGCAAATCACCCCAGGTTATATAGGCTGTGCAGAATTTTGAACCTCTGGTGTGAAGCTTGGATATGGACATAGAGCTGCCACTTTAGCTACCTGCAGGCCTGAAGGAAAGCTTTTGTGCCCTCATTTGAAATATTGGTTTTTGGATCAAAAGTGCAACAGCGAGACAAAGCTCTGACCTCCAAAGCTATCTAATGCATAAATAGATACTGCAATTTTGATACAAGGCCCATGTTAATCTAACATACTTGCAAAGACTTGTTTTTATATGCTAAACACATTAACTTTCAATAATGAAAACAATATTGTTGGCAGTCCCAATCTAATTTACTTCATTTCTATCTGTTTGATTGAGAAAATAGATTTCTTGCATCTATGCTGGTTCCTTCACATTTCCCACCTTGATGTAAAGCTGCCAGAATACCCCAGAGGCCTCTCTGGGACCCCACACTCCTCAGATGTCTGTCGTGGCGCTGCACCGGAGCTCCGGCTGGCTCTACGGTGTTCCTTTGCGCTCCGGCGCAGGTGAGCACCCAGAGTGGGGAATCCCTGGGGAGCGGGCTTGTCCCTCAGCGAAACCCCCAGAGTCTCGGGCCACCCCAAGCTCTGCGGTGCACGGCATCAGGGGAGGAGGCAAGAAAGTAGAGGAGTCACTCTGGGATTAAAGTTCCCAGCAATGGTTTTATTAGGTCAGTGAAAGAAGGGAGTCGCACTGAAAGGAATCAGGGCCCCAAGCATTGCCGTGCAGGGGATTAAGTACAGCCAGAGCTCCAGGGGCGGGTACAAACCATGGGCCAATGGGGAATCTCGAGGGGAGGAATCAGGGGACAGGATCACAAATTCAGGGCCAATAGGGATACACAAAGGGAGGGAGCAAGATACACTAGCCAGTGGGGCCTCGAGGGACAAATGATTGACACAGAAGGGTCTGGAAGAAGGGGTGGGGTTTACAATGATGGATAGGGAGTAGGGGCGGGCTAAGGTGACTGGCAGGGAACATTCAGGAAAAATAGGAGGAGTTTACATAACTGACAACTGGGACCAAACCAATATAATCAGTGGGGGGAAACAAGAACATACCAACAAGCTTTAATGAACTTCAACAAAATCAAATAAACACATGTTATAAATGCAATGGCAAAAATAGGGTTAATATAAAAAGCGATTTATTATAAAACAATTTCAATCGCAAACAACGAGAGAAAAAAAACCACAATAAAATAAATCAGCGCAGCGCTGGGTGGACGGGGTCTATACCCAGAGATACAGATTTACCCAAATCCACAAAGTAGGTACTGCAGTCCGGGGTTCTTATAGGGGTTTTCGTATCCTGGGGCAAAATCCGGAGTAAGCACCGTCCAACAAAAGAGTTTGAATAGACTTCCCGGATCCGTTGAGCTGAGTCAATGGTCGGTGGAGCAGAGTCCTTTCACATGTGAGAGGCTCTGAGTGTCCTCCGATTGCATTTCCCAGAATGGAGTGGCCAGTTTGGGTGCGGAGGAGATGGATATCTCGACGGAGCCACTCTCATTGTCTGGTTTGATTGCTTGTGTCCTGCTTTTTATTTTGTGTTGATAAGCGTTGCTGCCGGTTGTTACTGCCCGACTCGGGAAGGTATCTCTGGATTATTTTACATTTTGCATCTTTACAGTATTACAAATATAACATATAATTCTTTATTCTCTTTCACGAATTTTTATCCAATGTTATATTTATCACAGTCCCCCGCCTAATAATTTATCACATTAAAAATTCGTGTTTAACAATATTCGTCCTCTTCCCAGTCTGTAAGTGAATTCCCACAGTATTCCTGAGAAGGGTTGTTTTTATTTTGCTTTCAGGGTCCATCCCTTCCTCATCTCTGGAGAAGAAGAACACTTGATCGAATTGTAAACATACTCAGTCATCATCATTTTTTTAACAAATTAAGAATTATCGGTTCATTACTAAAGGAGGCTTTTTCTTCATGTTTTAAATTTTTACCTTCCCAATACACTTTCCCCCCTATGGTACACGTTTTTAAGTTTGCTTTATTGTAACACAAAGGGTTGACTTTATAATATGCTAAAAAGGTGGATTGTCTTTTTCCTCCTATCCAGAGAGTTTTATTACATTGGCTACAGGTTGGAATCGGAGGGAGCATTCCCACTTCTCTCTTATACCTGAAGTGGGTAGCTTTGGTTTTTCTTCTCATAGGAGTCTTAGACTGCCCGTCCTTAAAACTTGCCCTTGAGTGATAACACCAGACCTCCCCCTTTAGTTCACAAAGATTATACCGAGTGCCGTTAGACAAACAAAACCCCTTTTGTCGTTCCGGAGGACAGTCAATTATTCGTCCGGCATCTGTGGCAGTCTGACACTGCTCACACTTCCCTAGGGGACGCTCCCCCAGAGGTACCTCGGGACTCATTCCCTTGGTCAAGCACACGGCTAGACTCAGGACAGTCAGGATTCCCCACCGGTGTATCCCTCTGCCTTGCCTTTCGCCCGTATAGAAATATACGGTGGGGATTACCATCTTCTTGGAAGCAAGGATATTCTTCAGGGGCCCTTGTAGTCCTTATGGCGTACCTTCTTTTGAAAGTAGCCCACCGAGACGACTTAATTTTGTCTGTCCTGCACGGTACCTTGACTGTCTTTCGGCACTCAATTTCTAAAGCTTCTGCCTTGGAGTCTAGTTTACCTCTAATCCCCTTTTTGAAAAAGCAGGTACCACTCAGGAGAGTCAAGTTCTAAAAACCCTGCCCGGGTGACAAGTATTAAGAAACGGCTAGTCAAATCCTGTTCTTTAGTCAGACAATCGGTACACAATCCCTTAGGCCTGTACCCTCCCCAACAGTGGGTTACCCAAATTTGTTTACAATAAGCATATTTAAAATGTATAAATGGAAAACAATCACAGTTTGTGTTGATGTAACTTATCTGGTCTGCAGCTCCACGATCTCAGAACAATCATGTACTACTTTTTCTGGAGGTTCACCGTATTCGAAACTGAGCAGGATTTTGTGCAGAAGTGGTTTTCAATTCCAAACCGGGTGAGCTGATTAAGATGGCTTCATATTTTAGAAGCCTGGAATCAGTCAGCCACTTCTCTGCTTTTTGCTGCAATATGTTTCTCACATCATGGGGAGTGTAAACTACCAGGGGAGCCCCAAAAGTTATTTTCTTCGCTTCTCCCACTAACAGAGCCACTGCTACAATTGCCTGTAAACACGTAGGCCAACCCCGACTAACAGGATTTAAGATTTTTGAAAGAAACCCTATAGGCTTCCTTTTGCCTGCCCATTCCTGAGTCAGGACTCCCTGTGCTGTTTGTCCACTCACATCCACAAACAACTGGAATTCTTTATTCGTATCTGGTAGAGTTAGTACCGGGGCAGTCATAAGAACAGTTTTCAATTTCTGGAAATTAGACTCATCCTGTTCAGTCCACTTCAGCCTGTCAGTGTTTAATCTTTCATACAAAAACTTCACTTTTTCACTGAAACCTTCAATCCACTGCCTGCAATATCCCAAGAGCCCTAAAATTTGTCTAATTTGCCTTTTTGTTCTTGGTGCAGGCAACGCAAGGATGCCTGCTACCCTCTCTGGGTCCAATTTTTTTTTCCCTTGAGATATCCAATGTCCGAGGTATTTTATTTCGGGCTCTGTGAATTGCAGCTTGGATTTTGAGACTTTCAAACCCTTCTTTCCTAGAAAGTTCAACAAGGCAATCGTACTTTTCTTCACGCTCTCTTCAGTCGGTCCAGCTATTAGCAAGTCATCTACATACTGCAAAAGCTTTGTCTTGTCCTCAAGAACAAATTGGGTTAACATTTGTTCTAAAGCTTGTCCGAAAAGGTTCGGAGACTCCACGAACCCCTGGGGGAGGACCGTCCACCTTGGCTGTTGCTTTCAGTTTGTATCTGGGTCCTCCCACTGAAATGCAAAATAATCTCTACTCCTTTCATCCAGAGGGCAAGTCCAAAAAGCATCTTTCAAATCAATCACACTGTACCACACATCCTCCGGTGAGAGTCTATTTAGTAAAGTATAGGGGTTGGCCACTACCGGGAATCTAGTCCGGGTCCTAGCGTTTACCGCTTGTAGGTCCTGGAACAATCGGAAACTGCCATCCGTCTTTTTTACAGCCAGGATGGGGGTGTTATGTTGAGACATGCAAGGTTCTAAAGTACCTCTTTTAAGAGGTCATCAATTACTTGTTTCAACCCCCTTCTCCCCTCCATCGGGATGGAATATTGTTTAACCCTTATAGGGTCCTCAGGGTTCTCGATTTCTATTTTGATAGGTTTGATATCTAGCTTTCCTACCTCTCCCTTTGAATGCCATACTTCAGGGTTTATTTTCTCCTCATCTTTAGGAGTCAACTTGAATATTTTCACCACCAATTCAGAATTTTTAATCATGATATTAATTCTTAAAGCGACAATCATGTCCCTTCCTAACAAATTGTAATCTGCTTCTTCCACTAATAGTAAATTCCCTAAGCAAATTTTATTTTCAGATTCTATTTCCACATCTTTTATTACAGGCACTTCAAAGGGGTCTCCCTTTGCACCGATTACAAAAACTTTTTCTCTGCTAGCCACACATCCATATGGCAATTTCTGCAGGGTACTTCTCTCTGCCCCAGTATCCACAAGAAAACTTACCTCCTGTTGTTGGGGTCCCACTTTTAATTTTATCAAGGGCTCCTTGGATGTTCCGGTCCCCAAATTAAAGAGCCCCTGACACCCCTAATCCTCCTGAAAAATTTTCTCATCTTTTATTCTTTGTCTACAATTCTGCTGAACGTGTCCTACCTGTTTACAGTAGTAGCATTCAGGGGGTTCTCTCCGTGGGGCCGGGGCTGCCCGGTGAGAACCTCGACCTTTTCCGGGTAGTGTTTTAAACTTACCCTGCATCTGCTCTTGTTTCTGGACCTCTTTCACTGCAGCTACTAAAACCTTAGCTTGCAATTTCTGCTTCTCATCTTCTCTCCTCATGTATACCTTTTGAGCTTCCCTTAGGAGCTCCTGGAGGCTTTTATCTTGCCACCCCTCGATCTTTTCTAATTTTCTCCTAAAGTCTTCCCAAGATTTAGCAACGAATTGTGTTTTTAACAGAACCTCCCCCACAGGAGAGTTTGGGTCAGTCCCAGAGTAAATCTGTAAACTTCGCCGTAATCTCTCGATCCATTCAGTGGGTGATTCCTCTTTCCCTTGACACTCTCCAAAAACTTTGCTAATATTCTGGCCCCTAGGGACCGCTTCTCTTATACCTTGGACAATTATGCTCCTTAAATCCATCATGTTCCGTCTGCCTTCCTCCGTCTGTGCATTCCAGCTCGGGCTTACACTAGGCCATTTCTGGTTACCTGGCGTCCCCTGTGGATTGCGTCTGTCCCAGTCTCTGATACCGGCTTGTTTAATCATCTCTCTTTCCTCCTGATTAAACAATGATCTCAGAATTGCCATAAGATCGTCAAAGGTATAAATACTACTCCCTAAAAATTCGTCTAACCTCTCAGCCACACCAAAAGGATCATCCAACAACCGCCCCATCTCTTTCTTAAATGCCCTTACATCTCCAGAGTTAAGGGGTACATTCACAAAACCGATCACTCCCGGGGCCGTTGGTACTTCCCTAAGAGGGAACAACCGGTGCCCTTCTTCATTCTCTCTCTACTCATCACCCATCATTCTCGCTCTCAAACGGGTTCTACTTGCGGGAGGGGAGTTGGTGATTGTGGGTTGCCTCCCCGTTATCAACTGTGGGAACTCCGCTGCCACCCGGTTGACGGGAGGGATCCCCTCCGTTATATGGGAGGGTCCTGGTTGTGGCGGCTGGACCGGCAAGGACGGATAGAGTGATCCCCAGCCTTGTGCAGGAGAAAGCTCTGAAGAGGCTACTGTGGCTACGGTGTTTGCAGGTGGGGAAAGGGGAAGGGCTGCCGGCATCGCTGCCGGCCCCGAGTCTCCCGCTTGAGACACACGTATCTCAGTGGGTTGGTCTCGGGGGCCCAAGGGTGCTGAAGGCACCACTTGATCTGCAGAGGAAGGTCCCACCGGTCCATGATATGGGGGTGGTAAGTGGTCGAGGGGTTCCCAGGATTCAGCTCTCGACTCACGTTTTTGTTTTATTGGGAATAGCCCCTACTCTGACGTTTAACCAGAGCTTAGCATATTCTTTCTCCTCAGGATCTGAGGGGACCTTGTTCTCCACATAGGAGAATAACTTATTACACGTCCATTTTTCAAATGTGCCTAACACTGGCCAAGTGAGGTGACTTCTCAACTCCTGTCCTCCCCAAACCTCTATACAATAAAGTATCAATTTTGCCTTTGATTTCCCCTTCCTCTGGGGACAATCTTCCCAGTGTTTTAACATCCACCCCAAGGGACTTTCCAGCGGGATGTCTGGTGATTCCTCCCCCTGATCGGAGGGATTTTTCCCTGTGCTTTTTCATTGAAGCTTACTCTTTTTCTGCCCTATACTTCGCAAATATATATAATTTCTTACCTGTCTTCGACTTCTCCGTGAGTCGATATCAGTTTCTGCATTGTGTGCTTACTCTAGGAATCAAAATTTGCCGATACTCACCCTTCAGCGAGCTGAGCTGAGGTCTCTTGTAATCGGTACTTTTGATCCTCTTCCAGACCTCTACCTGGGTCCGTTAACTAAAAGGGTTTACCAGTTCCCGAGCTCGACAGGACGTATCCTTCCCCTTTTAGTTCCTTGCGATCAGTCCCCTGAGACACCCTTTGGCCTCAGGTTTTTACAAGTGTGTGTCGAGAAAAAAGCTTTCACTCTGTATCGCTTCCTTCGCGGCCGGCCAATTCCCTCGCGGGAGGATGGAAACGCGGCCTTGAAGTCCGCACTCGCCCCGTGATCAGATCACGTCTCACACACTCGCCCGATCACCCACTCAACCAGCAGTACTTACAGCTATTTTCCTGCGTGGGTGTCTTCGTGCACAACAGACGTTTTACGAGCAAAACAAGCCGCGGCTTCCCGAAGGCTCCGTGCCTTCCCGAGCTCTCTGCTCCGGATCCGTTTCCTTTTTATTGTGGTTTATCTCAGCCTAAATTTGGTTCGGACGTCGGAACGAGCTACGGGGGCTCTCAACTCACCAGGCCGCCAAAATCAGCGGGGGTACCCGTCCTGGGCAGTGAGATTCCCCGCAGTTTCTCCGATCCGAGTCACGGCACCAATCTGTTATAAATGCAATGGCAAAAATAGGGTTAATATAAAAAGCGATTTATTATAAAACAATTTCAATCGCAAACAACGAGAGAAAAAAAAACCACAATAAAATAAATCAGCGCAGCGCTGGGTGGACGGGGTCTATACCCAGAGATACAGATTTACCCAAATCCACAAAGTAGGTACTGCAGTCCGGGGTTCTTATAGGGGTTTTCGTATCCTGGGGCAAAATCCGGAGTAAGCACCGTCCAACAAAAGAGTTTGAATAGACTTCCCGGATCCGTTGAGCTGAGTCAATGGTCGGTGGAGCAGAGTCCTTTCACATGTGAGAGGCTCTGAGTGTCCTCCGATTGCATTTCCCGGAATGGAGTGGCCAGTTTGGGTGCGGAGGAGATGGATATCTCGACGGAGCCACTCTCATTGTCTGGTTTGATTGCTTGTGTCCTGCTTTTTATTTTGTGTTGATAAGCGTTGCTGCCGGTTGTTACTGCCCGACTCGGGAAGGTATCTCTGGATTATTTTACATTTTGCATCTTTACAGTTATTACAAATATAACATATAATTCTTTATTCTCTTTCACGAATTTTTATCCAATGTTATATTTATCACGCACAGCACAACAGATGTCCACCAAGGCTGGCACTTTCCCTGCCTGAAGGAGGCTGTGGGCCTGGTGCTCTCTGCTGCAGCCAGTGCAACCTCATTTCCTGCTCCTGGAAAAGCGCAGACTGCAAGTCAGTGGAAAGGGGGGACTGCTTATTTCCCTGCTGCTGTGGACAGCTCATCAACACTGCACACCAAGCAGCAGTCCTGTCCCCTGACACTTGGCAAAGCTGCCTCCAGAATGATTTCAGTTCTCTTCCTCCTAGGAAATAACCCTTTGCCCTATCAACTTCTTAGCAATTGTATGTTTTACTTTACATTCAATTAAGTTCTCAGAGAAAGAACAAGTGATGAAAGTGCCTTTTGGAGGAACATCAAATGCTTTCCTTGATGAATTGCTAACTGGTGAACTATTTGGAAGCTTGTGAAATGTGAAATCTATTACACCTTTCAATAAAATAATTCTGTAACATAGTGTACTTTTTTTCCCCTCCAAAGATGGCAAAAATAAAAGATCACCTATTACTGACTGTAGCTTGTGCTCTCAGTGGATGTTTGTGTTTTCAATTACACTTTATATAAGATCTCAAGCCACCAATTAAACAGAACCCACCAAACTCTTCAGTGCACACCTAAGTAACTGCTAACAAGCTGTTTTCTCTCTAAGCTGAATGCATGGACCCATTTTCCTGGGATCCCTTGACATAGGGCACTCATCCTGCAAGTCCATTCCTTAATGCAGATGAGCTCACACCTCCCAGGAATCAGCCACAGCCCTGGTGGCAACTGCAGTACAGATCCTGACCTATAAATACTTATTAAAATACTGTTTGCTATCAGCTTTAAATACAAAGAAATAAATCTGTCTAAGCCTAGCTTAGCTGTAAGATGTGACCTTATCAAGACTAAATGGCTATCAAAAAATTATGAGCAATTTTCTGCAGTAGATAGAGAAATTACACTTTGTCATTTTTCAGCTTCTGTTGTGAATAAAATTCGACCTGATATGGAGAGAATCTCTATATCAGGCAAGAGACTAGAACCTCAGCTCTAACAACTTCTCCCTAAAGGAGAATGGCAAATGTTCTTAACCTTACACTCAACAAGGTCTTTACACGTATTTAGAAGATTTTTTCCAAAGTACCTACAAAATTAACCATATCCTAATGTTGGCTTCTCCAGCATGAAGTGAAAAAAATCCCCTCAAACATAATTGCTAAGATTCCCTGCAGTGCCTGTGACTTTACTGAAGAGTGGGAAAAGTTCCATTCCTTGAAACATATTTGTGAAACTGCTTTCTTAAAAGACCTTTTCTTTATCATGCAAGAAACACACTTGAAATCTATTTCCTCATTTACTGTGCTTCAAGATGGCTTGGGAGGGGGTGTTTTAAAACTTTTTTTTTTTTTCCTAAAAGGCCATTAAATTAAAACTGAATAAACACAGAAACTGATAAACTGCTCCTGATAGGGGCATTACCCACTGAGTTGTAGAGCTTCCCTATGTTCTCCATGTATTATCCATGTTAGTCTTGCTCTTCAGAGAAACTTGACTCAAGAAAAATTGCAATCAGTCTCTCCCAGGTTCAGCTGCTTTCAGGATGGTGTACTCTTCCCAGGTAGCATTCCCGTTTCCCCCAAACATATGGCTGGACTGCATACAGCAGGAAAGAACACTTCAAGTATGTCCTTAGCATTGCTGTTTTTGAAGAAGGTGAGGTTTCCACTTGCATTGGAACCAGCAGAAATAATCATCCTTATGCACAGGAAACTGTGTGAGGAATTTGCTGTACAGTCAGTCATAACTTTCTTCTGACCAGATGAAATACTTTCAATTCATATTTGAAACCCCCTGTCCAGAGATTCCTAACTACAATGGCCATAGGTTACAAAAAAAGCATGATGCAGGCAAGGCTTATAGGTCTCTAGAGAAGTTCCTCCAACACACTGTGGCACAAAGAAAAAAAAATTTATATACATTTGGGTAAGCCTCAAAGAATAAAAGAGAAAGTAATAACAAAATCAAACCATTTTGCAAGTAATTATGTAGGACTATTTCCCAGAAGAACGGTGTTCTGAAAGCGATTGCTTGGTGGTCTAATGTAATCTAACAGCATTTTAATTTTTATTTTGCTGGTATATCAAAGCAGTCAAGTAAAAATGATAGAAAAATCAAAGCACCTGTAATATTGTACTGTAAATAATTTACCATGAGCCAGAGAAGACACATATCAATCTATAGACTCTATGTAGAATCCAGAGATTAAATCACTACAAGATCTTTCTTTGAAGTGGCTGGGTTGTGATCCCCTGGAGATCCAAAGTTTTTAGCTCAAAGAGGCACAGAATGTCACAATGTCATTTTTGCAACACTTGATTTAAAGTATCCTAGATCAACCAGACAGTTATGGGAGGAATAGGCAAGCAAGCAAACAAAACCTGCAAAAATCCTACAAGTATGCTTAATATGCTTAGCCAGGACAAGCCAATTAAGACCTTTTGAAAGCAATTTCAGTTTATACCAGTAAAACTTGCAGAGTCCACAGAATCACACAGCATAAGGGAATCTTTAGAAAAGGATACAGTTATCACTTTTTTTGGATGACCAGGGAGAAAAAGGGGAAGAATATTGTGGCAATGTGCACTAGGAAAGAGATGAAAATACACATTCATTTACATAAACATTCTACTCAGTCTTACTCTGAATTGCCTCCAGAGCTCCAGGTCTAAAGTAATACTGAAAAAAGGGGGAAGATCCACAAAAATATGCAACTGCAAAGCAATAGACACCTTCTACCTGTTTGCTGTTTATTTGGTTTCTTCAAAAGGAATATTTTTACAAAGAAGAAACTTCTTGGTGAAATGCTGCTATTTACTGAAACCTCAAAGCAACAAAGAGCCAGTATAAATAAACTCTGGGGAGAATTTCCTACTTAGCTTGTAAGAAGCAGAGATTAATACACTGGGCTAGACAGCAGGGCCTCTGAATGTCTGTCAGGTGGGACGGAAAAGCCTTTCTGATTACACTTCTGTACTCAAGCCATTGTATTACTGGCTTTTTGGGTCCATTAATAAAGAAACTGTATAACCCCACATGTGGTGTGGGAGATGGCAAAGAAGGAAGCAACAGTAAAAAAACCTTCTCAGAATCTCATAGACTTGGATAGAGAACTGTCATTAAAGGCTATTTCATTGCTACAGTACCTTCTATTATTTATAATTATTGATTTTTTTGTTTCTGTGTATACTGATGCTCTGTTCTCTCATGCATTTTCTCCTGCTTTCACTAGGAAGAACATTGATTAGGTTCTGCTAAACATCTTAAAACAGAGCTTCTGCTGAGCTCATTTGAAATTGTTAAGCAGAGCCATGCCCACCAGGGCATGCTTGTGCTTTCAGCTTTTGCATGAAGGCTTGTTCATGAGGTCTGCTTATTATGCTCAAACCCAAGACATAATTTAACTCTGAGAGAAAATAATTACTATACCCAGGAACACAATCACGTCTATGACGCTGCATGATGGAAATATTGAAATAGCTATTTATATAATACTATGTCATATTTATTTAGCTGTTGATGGAATAATACAGATGATGCTGACTAGAGAGGGCATAAGCTTATATACATGTGTGCAATAAAATATCTTAAAGTGATCAAAGGTGACAGTTTTCTTCCTGAAGAAAGACCAGAATGAAGATCCAGTAGACCACCCCCCCCAGTCTCATGACACACAGACATTTTATTTTGAAAAAACATTTTTATCTTAAAGATATTTTGAAATATTGCATTATTTTAAAGATACTGATCACTTTGTGTAAAAAAAAAAAGCTGAATTAGATGCTTTTTAGGAGCACCCAGCATGTCCCCCAAGTTAACAACTTCTGCAGGCATACTTGAAGAACACCAGTTTAAATCAAACATCACATTTTTTGGATACAAACTCAGATTGCCAGTGTTGAGGCTTAAATCAATATGAGTAATAATCATTATTATCATAACACTGAATGAGTGATGTGGAAGTTTCATGCAAGAATTTTACATTAGCTCTTAATTACCAGTTTTGTCAATATAGACATGAACTTCTCCTACAGTTAAGTCTTTTTGAGAAGTGCAAGTGAAATACTAAAAAAATACAAAATAGCTGTTGCCAGCTAACTGTAGCTGTACTGTAAGAGTACTTCACAGAATACTTTAAGGGATTTTATAGAAAGATAAAACTTAGAAGAAAAAAGAGTATGTTCTCCTTTTATCCGCTGTCTCTTGCTGAACAAATTTGCAAAGAGCAGGAGGAAGAAACATTGTTCTCTGGAGTCACAGAACACACCAGGGCTCAGGGAACCTCTTTCATTGTGGATACCAGCTGAAAAACACTTAAAAGGAAGAGAGGAGTTTGCCAGCATTGGGATTACAAAGCCAGCTTCAGAGGCATGGTGGAAAAGCAGAAACTTTTCAAAAGGCTTTGGACTAGGTGTGTGCTGGAAAGTCCTCCAAACGTGCTGGAAGAAGAGCTCTTGATTCTGCAGTTAGAATTCTTCAGATGGTGGTCAGAAGAGAACTCATTTTCAGGCATTCTATTTAGTAAATCTCAACCATGAACCCAATATACATAGTGGTGTTATTCTAATTTGTTCTCTGATCTTACCAAAACCATATCTCTAAAGATGAGAAAGTGCTTGATACAGGGCCCATTGCAGTCCTACTCTTCAAATGAGCTTGAATTTATGTAGTGTGGAGCGCTGACAATTATAAATTATTTTATAGGAACTGATCATTAAAAGAGAACACTTAAAAAAACTCAATTTATTTTAGAGGTTAAAGTGTGACTGGTTGCTTTAATTTGATTGGTAATCTTCAAAGAGGCATTTTAATTTAAGGGTCAACTTATTCTGAGAGGCTAACCAATCATGTAATCTAGATAAGTCTCAGTCTAAAAAGGGTAAAGATGGCTATGCATGATTAAAGTATTCAAAGGCACCTTTGTCAGTTCACTGCAAGCTTTTGGAATGCCTTGAACCGTACTAAAGAAACACTCATTGAAGCAAACGGTTTGAGAGATGTATCATATTAGTATGGGTAGTGAATCCTGCTTTATACCAAGAAGTAATTTTAATATAATCATCCTTACATGATGAGAATTTGTAAAACAGATTAACAAGATCTGATTATCTCTACTTCAGAAAACTTGAAATGTTCCATGTTAAATTTGCAAGTAACTATTAGCTTCTTACAACTTTTTTGCTTGTGCTTCCTGTAGTTCCTTTTCTACTAATGTCTCTCAATAAAGCACAACCATTCACATAATTCTGCCTTTAACTAAACACCACAAAATTTCATATGCTAGTGAAGAATGTTTTATAAGTTACCTTTCATTTGCTTTTCATTACAAAGTCTTCTTAGGTACTTTGCACATAAGTACCCTACTGTAATGTACTGTAATCCTTTTTCCTTGTTATTTCTACTCAGAAAGAAAGAACTGTCTTGGAACAAAAAAAAAAAAAAAACCCAAAAAAAACCAAACAACAAACAAACCACAACCAAGCATAGAAATTATAGGGTCCCAAAAATAGATCTTGGTTTACCTCTTCACACCCATAAGCCACTGCTGGCAGCACACCTACCAACAGATACCTGAGTGAGCACTTACTTTGTCCTTCATCTATAAGCAAATTTAGTGCCCATTGCCCTGTTTCATATGCAGTGTGCTTCATTACTGTAGGAAGTGATAGAACAGTTTCTTCCTATTTTCAAAAACAAACTAAGGAACTTGATCCCAGCCCTCTGGCTGAAAGTAGGAAAGAATAAACACATGCAGTGGACACTTGCTGGCTGCACAATTACAGCAGTTTGAATCAGACCTCTTGACCAATTAATCTAAGTCCTGGAGCCTCAAAAACTAATTCCAAATCTGCCTCTCTCTCATGAACATGGCAGCAAGATTGTTTGCCAGCCCTGGAACAAATGCCTGCTGTGACACACAGAGCAGGATCTGTCTGATGCCATGAAAGAGGCTGTTGACCAAAGAGGGAAGGTTTATCTCTGAACAGAAAACACAAATAAAATACCAGAACAAGGTCACAGCTAGCAAGGCAATTACCTGGAGATTACCTGTAATCTTTCCTGTAATTCTCTGGTTTTTGTTTTCAGGAAAAGAGATGGGTAATTTCTGCAGGAGACATTATTTATATTTGTGGTTAGCTCCAGCAAGGTAATTTTGGAGGGGTGCTAAGACAAAATACCAACACTCACCCCCTGATCCCCCAGCATGGTTATTTGTCTTCCTCCATGAAAGCAGAAAACTTTCTGCTCTTTCACAAGACAATGTAGAAATAAAGCAAGGTTTTCATTAATCAGAATAACGTTCTGTATTTGAACATTATGCTGATAAACAACACCGTACCAGAGCCACTTAAATTCAAACTAAACATTGACCACCTCATCTCTTTGCTACCCTCCTTCCTCATAGTCAGGCTCTATGGCTTCAGAGAGAGAAAAAACGTCACATTTGACCTGTAAATTCTAGTAGTTCAGGCAGAATAAACATGGCCCCTTATGAAGGGTTGACCAGAGACATGCTCAAGCCTAATTTTATACTTAAATGAATTTAACTTGCATGAATGAGCATGATATATGGAAGCCAGGTTCATACTGGGAGGTGTTAGCTCTCCTTAGGTCAACTCATATCATCTGAAAGCACAGAAAAACCTAGAGGTCCTTTTTCATATCCAAAAACTCTTTCTGAGGTAAATTGAAGTCCAAACCAGGCTGTGACTCTGAAATTATTGTGCTTTATATTGCTCCTTGCCAATGTTGTGTTTGATGCTGAGCCTAATTACTGATCCATCTGATATGGTTCACTGTAAATTAAGGGAAGACTTAGATTTTAAGGTACCAGAAACAAATTAAATACTGCAATAATACAGACTCCTTTCCCTAGTGGTCATTTTGGGGACTTCCGTACTCAGTTGATAGAGCAAAATCTGGTACAGTGAACAGTTCATATAAATTAATTCATATTACATTCACTGATGTAAAAATAACTACAGTTACACAACTGAGCTCTCTATGTTAGCAAGATTTATTGTGAGCAGTATTAACTCTAACAGGTATTTTATCTAAAGCAATGTCCATGAAATAGGATGACCTTTTATCTATTACCTGTTGGGTTTGCAGCACCTATGAATTATAGATTGATGAGTTTCCCACTCAGACTGATTTCATTATATGTTCTATTTATATCACCCTTTTCCCCCTCGACTGACAGGACAGAAAAAAAACACCAAAAAATGCTACCCAAACCTGACATGTTCATGGCATGCAAATTTGATCAGCTAACTACAGTGATTATCAAATGAACAGTGACTCTGGGCCCTTGGACAGAGGAGACAAAGCTCTGAACCTCCCAACCCAACAGGTTAACAGTGTTAAATATTGTATTATTTGTCATAATACATTCATTTAATGCATGAGGAGATAAGGCTCCAGTGGTTAAAAGTAAAGACATCACAGGGATGCTTGTAGCCTGAAAGGACTAACAATAGAAAACTTTAGTTTATAAGGCTACTGCCACAGAAATGGCCTAAGCAAACACTGAAACATTCAAAACACTTCCTGACTCACAAGGATATCACAGCCTAGACTGCCAGCTAGGAGTGGCATCAAAAGATCATCAAAACAAAGACCACCTCTTATTTTGAGCCCTGAAGAAACAGCTGGAGTTTCAAAACTCAGCACCATGAAGATTCCAAAGGGTACCACAGTCCCATGGTAATCAGAGTGAAGGATGCTGAGCCAGATAAAAGGCAAATAAGAAAGGATTACTTTAAATTCCATGATGACTGCTAAATTAATTATGGTGGCTGCTAGAGCAGAGGGAGAAGCTGCATCCGCTTTGCCATGTTCTGCCCTCAGAATACTGCTCAAGGGCTTTCAAACCTGGTCTCACAACACCTCTCAAAGTGCAAATAAATTATAGAATACAGCAGTCATACTGTGGTGGAATCGTTTTAAATAAAATCAACCATTTAAATTATCCAGTCTCTTAGAATATCTTTATTTCCCCTCTGAGCTCTACAAGTCACACCTCTTTCTGCTTTCCTCTCAGCCTTTCTACTGAAGTACAAAAATCTTGTACTGGATTATTATTTGATCCTTTATAGGCCCCAAATTAACTTTTGTTGACTGGCCTCTTAAAAGGCTTCAAATCACAGAAACATTTCTGGACATCACTACGAAATAATTAATAGTGCTGAAATTTGCACCATCATCATTAAACCTCAGGAATAACAGCCAGCTGAGATAACTGAGCATTTTTGTAATTTCTGTAGATTAATGATTTAAGACTTCCCATAGTGGAGGACACATCAAGCTACATCCCTCTGCAGGTGGAGAAGTAGCCTCATGATAAACACAACCAGAATTTACTTTCCTTCTTCATAATGTTTTGCTAAACAGTGAAAAATTATGAAAAAATGGCCACCCAACTACACATAGAAAAAAGTTCAAGAAAACAAAGGAAGTCAAATATTTGCAGAGAATTTGAGCAGCACACATACAGTGGCGTATGGAAAGAGCTGAGCTACTCAATGACATTTTTGCCTCAATCTTCACCAGAATGTGCTTCAGCCACAGAGAAGTCACGGATGCCCCATCCCTGGAAGGGTTTGAAGCCAGGCTGGATGGAGCTCTGAGCATCCCAGTCTAGAGAAAGGTGTCCCTGCCTATGGCAGGGGGGTTGGAGTTGGATCTGGATGGTCTTTAAGGTCCCTCCCAACCCAAATCATTCCAAGACTCTCTGAAGCAACCTGGGAATTTCTAGATCATCCCTGTTTGGCCACCTGCTCTGGAAAAAACACCTTTCTACACAGTTTCTCTTATTTTTTTTTATAAAACTGCTCTCAAGGAAACTGTTTATTGTATAATCTGCAACAAAACTATCTGGCAATTCTAACCCCAACAACTGGCATTAATCTTAGTATTATTTTCAGGTACAACACCCCAGTGTGGATTGAGCCTGTTGTTTCTCACACACACCCCTGTATTTAGTCTGCTGTGTCTTTATTTTAATACTTAAATTAATGGCTTCATATTCAGAGGTTCTGATTACCTAGCAGTAGTTCATGCTGGCTTTTAACTCACTTTTAACTTTGTGAAGGCCTTTATTTCCACACTATTTCTTTTCTTTCTAAGCAGGAAATACTAATTTTTACCATCCACACTAGTAATCATTTTATGCATTGATGAGAGCCTGCTTTGTTTAAAACCATACCACTGCTCTGTGAGTATAAAACCATGGAACTTTGGGGATAACTGATTACTTCTAAAGGGCATCACAGCTTCAGAGATTTCTCTCTTCCTAGCAGATGAGTAGAATCTGCATAATTTGTAGTTCATGACAAAACAACAGCTCACACTCTGAATTAGTAGTGTTATACTCTGATGCATGTCAGCAATAGCAATGAAGTGCTGGCTGGTTATTTAATAAAGAAATTAATTTGTAGCTGTCAGTCATGTTTTCCAGATTTGCTTAGATTCTGAAATTTATTGACAAGCTATAATAACTGACATTTAAATTGTCTGTTCTTGTAGAAGCAAACATGAAGCGTGGACCTAAAATATGACATTTAGTTCTAATCCCTGTTGCAAATAGAGAAGAGAGATCACTTGCTGCTTCTGTAATTCTTCTATTTAAAATGAGTATTCTCAAATGGTCCAGCATCCTTTTAAAGCAGCATTTGAAAATCTTAAATTTACTTCTTCTTGAAATATTTATATCTATTTCTCAAATTCCTTGAATGCAGTTGATTTTATTCTGTCAGACAAGTGCAAAAGGCTGCATTCATCCCTCTCTGTTCCTATACCACTGTCTCTTTCAAATCCTAATTAGCAGGCAGCTTGACTGTGATGGAGAGGATCTGGCGGCCTCCTGTTTGTTGCTGCCAGATGGGAATAGGACTTGCAGCTTCCTGTGTGTCACTTTCCCTCTCTGCATGTCTGCCGTGGTGCTCACACACTCAGTGATGGGGGGAACAGGGACAAAACCTCCAGCTTCCTCCACTCCTCCAGCAAGGTGCTCGAGGGCAGGGAGCAGCGCCTTGGGACAGCTTTATCCCATAGAAGTCGATCATAACTCAGCCCTGAGGGGACCTCGGGGCAACTGTACTGTAAAACAGCTACAGTGCTGCTGAAAGAATATTCTATCACAAATCCTCAACAGGAGAAAAAACCCAAGCATCAGACCAAACCCCACAAATTATAAACCTTTCTTCTTCGTCTTGATGCCAACCAACCCCCTTTAAGAGGAGCAGCTTGATGAGCTGTCCACTGTCTTGTGTGTCCATCTCAGGCTGTTGCCTGCTTCCAGAAATGTCACAACCAAAAGGGAAATGTATGTTTCTTTGCTATTTTGAAAGAAATTATTCACTAACTAGACCAATAATACCCATTAGAAGCCCATCATTCCATACTGATTGAGCTACAAATCATCAGACTCAAACATATGCAACAGGTGGTGTTTGTTACCAGTTGGAAGGGATTGAGATTGAGTTTGGCCTGGATGGTCTCAGAAGCTCCTTTGCACAACAGGACTTGAACCCCTGAACAAAGTACTCTGACAAGGCTGTGAAATCAAATGAAAACAATCACAGGAATGGAATGTTCTTCCTGGATTTTGAACACTGGGATTTTACTGCAACCTCAGACTGTACACACAAAGCAAAGAGGAAAAACTCAGACTAAATTGCCCAGGGAAAAAAAAACAAACCAAAAAACCCTGAAATTAGAACTGGGAGATGGGGAAGGCTAATGCCTGACCTGCACAATACCTCCCCTCCACCTGTCTGAAAAGCCTTTTTGATGGCTCACCCTTTCAATCCTTCTGATTGTAACTGCCAGCACATAAAATCAGCCACTTGTGTAAATCACTTTTAGCTGATTATTTTAAAGAGGTTCCACCTCAAATAAGGGGTTAAATCTTCTTCCTGTTACATGATAATGTTTTTCTTCAAGGGGTTTGATTGGCCTGGTGCTCACACATTCACTCTGTGGAGAAGGACTAGGGCAGTGATTGCAAAAATGACACCCAGCACAGCTCCAGTAAATCTACTATTGTGTCAGAACACAAAGAACAAAACTAGCTCCTGGTTGCCTTAAAACCTAGAAGTAATATTTTCTTTTATTAGTGGTACATTTTTGAGAAGCAACAACAGCTGATGTTTTAAGTCCTTCACTGGTCCCCTAACGATGACTGACCAGAAAAGTAGAGCATCCTTGGCTTCCCTTCAGGCCTTTTAACTACTCCAGCTGGCCACTAACTGCTCTCTGAAAAGGCCTCTGTGTGACACATTTGTACACAATATGGATCCTGCAGGTTTCCCAGCCCCACAGTACCAGTTAGGAAAGCACTCCCTCCATGTGCTGGCTACATCCTGCCTGACGGGCATGTATCTATATATTTTTCCCTTTTTGCCAGTTTCTCTGAATTCTATTTTTAATATTCAGTTAACTTTGTAGAAAGTAATTATATTCTGCTCATTCTACACCAGCTGGTATTTACTTCATCCTCCATCAGGCATCAACAGAGCATGGGGCTGCAAGACAGAAACATTACTCTGGCAAGCATAAATATTTCATTTTTCACACCACAAATGCGTTGATGATTTATTAATTAGCCTAAAGGCCTGCTGCTGCTTCTGCATAGCTGAGTAACAAAATAACTCAGCTATGATGACTGGGAAAGTCTGCGGCTTGCATCCCGTTGGAAAGCTTCGACCAGCAGCATGTCTGAAGGCTAAAAAACATTTCCAGTGGGCAGGCACTAAAATTACCAAGATAAATCTTGGACATCACAACCTTTGGACCAGCTTTGGAGAGATGCCTTGTCAAATTCCAAGCAGTAGCAGCTCGGATGGCGGCCTCGTGCTGGTTCTGCAGAGGGAACCTGTCTGGCTGCTGTCAAACATTCTCAGCAGAACTGATACTCTATAGTGGCCATAACACTCAAGCAAGCCAATAGAAAGCAGGAAACTGAGCAACAGTGTGTTACTATTCCTTGGTGTTCATAATTTCAGACTCAGGTTGACAACCACATCTGTCTTTTTCCTTTTAACAAAAAAAAAAAAATTAATATATATGTATCTTGAAATTCTACTTTAAAAATTCAAAGGATCATTTCCATGCCTTAATTTTACTTTCAGAACAGCCAAGACAGTGCCTACTTAATTTTGTTTAAAAATTCAATAATTCAGAAGTTGATTCTAGCAATCTCTGAATTTTAAATGAAAAGCAGAGAAAGGAAAGATGACTATATCAAAATAACTTACACCAGGTTAAAGCATGCTGAAACACCATTTCAGTTCTGGAAAACATGCCAGTGTTCCCATTTCCATTCTGTTTGCCTTCATTTTTAATTAAATTAGAAAGAATAATTCTTATAATCACTGTAATGATTGTTTTTGGGCATGAGTAAAAGTCTGAACAGGGATGAAGTGTTTGGGTGGGCAGTGGTTCAAACCAGTGGCATCCTTAAGAATCAATACAGGGGCACCTCCACCAGGGAATGAATAACTGGGAAAAAAAACCCAGGGGAGCCTTAAGGAGCTCAGCAAAGGAAAATGCGTGTCCTGTACCCTCATCCTGGGCAGCTTTAGCAAGGGAGCCACCAGCAGGCTGGAAATGAGCCACTGGAAACCACTAGGCGTCAGGAAGGTTCAATCACGTGCAGTGCCCAAAATCTGAGGTCCCTCCCTAGGAGAAGGGTATGGATACCCCCTTGGAGGAGGATGGAGCACACTGCTCAGGAGGGGTCCAGGGAGCTGGACTTGCTCAGCCTCCAGGCAAAGAGAAAGGGGACCTGCCAGTCTTTAACTACCTGGAGAGCAATCCAGAGAAGATGGAGCCTGACCTTTCTCAGCAGCGGTCAGCAAAAGATTGAAGAAATGTTCATAAATCACAGCTGAGTATAAGGTGAGAGCTGAAAAAAGCCAAACAGAACAGCATGAAAAGGTTAAGCACTACAGAGCTTGTCCAAAATGTCTGTGGAGCCTCCATCACAGAGCTGATCAGGGCAGGGCTGCGTGAGCCCCTCAGCAAGCTGACTGTTCAACCCTCCCAGCAGCCCCTTCTAATTAAAATTACTCAATGATCTAATGAGTGAAAGAACTTGGTGGCAATTGTTATTTACACAGACTGCTTAATAATGAATGGTATTTGATGTTTATATCATAGAGCCTTGACCCTATTCCAAAAAAATTCTGTTTTGTTTCCCTGCAAGGAATTATCTTGTGTACTCTGAAAAATTATCTGACATACCAAAAACTAGAAACATTTCAGTACTGAAGTTCTCAAAATGCAGCCTTTGTCAATTTTGGGTTGAAAACACATTTTAAAAGAGCAGAAATTTCCATGGAAGTTCTGCATGGCAGTTGTTGTGCATGCACACTCTCATTTTGACCCTTGCTGAAAGAAAGCCTGTGCTTTTCACTGTCTACCCCTCCTGCCATTTATTAAGGCTTTTTGGTAGAATATTTTGAAAAAAAATATTGATTGGTCCTATAGCAATTTCCCTTTAGTTTTGTCATTTAATTTCTACATGCAGCCAGAAGACCCCAGTAGAGACTTGGTAGGTAGTGTAAGATTTTGTATCAAAGAGCAGAGAATTGATGCCCAAGAGAGGTGGTGTATGACAAGCCAGGTACATGGTGGAAGGCTTGGAAAGGGATGAAGAGTGGTACCAAAAACATCTGAGCTGGGAATACAGTCTGGCTCTCGGGGTCTCAGTGCAGTGCTATCTGTTAGAAGAAAGCTGGTATGAGGCAAAATACCATATCAAAGTCTCTTGCTGACACAGTCTGCCTGAGGTTAAAGACAGAACAAAGCCAGAGCTAGACTTCTTCCTGAGAGTTATTCTTAAGGTTACTCTGGCTCAGCAGATAAACATCACAAGCTGGCACAAGGGAAGAATCACGGGAGGCACGGATGTCTGCTCGTTCTGTGCTGGCAGCAGGAGATGGCTCACGGCTGGGACAGTGGGAGCAGCAGCACTGTCACCCTGGGGAGTCCTGGTGCCAGTGTGAGGTGCCAGATGCCAAGCAGAGGTGCCAGTCAGCAGCACCAGCCTGGCAGAGGGGCTGGCACAGCTGAGAACCAGCCGGGCACAGAAAAGGCCTTGGCAATTAAACCTCGAAAAACGGCAATGAGAGGGGTTCGCACGTGTGATAAAATCAAACGCAAACCCCTCCTTCTGGAGGATATCCTAAGTGGGTTATGCCCTCCAGAGGAGTCACCACTGCTAGAAAATTATGTGTTTACCAAGACTGGACACTCAACACTTTGTCTAAAGTGTGTCTTGGGCAGCTCTAGGCCCAGTGCTCCCATTCAGGCTGTGAAGCCCATCACAGAGTGTGCCCAGCTGAGCGTCAGGAAAACTACTGGCCTGTGCTTCAATTACATTAATTTGTGAGAACAGGATCTTTAATAGCATGCTTATTTCCTAATTTTATAGTCCATATTTTGAAGTAAATAAAATAAATTTGGGCAATAATATTTTGCTTCAGTATGGTGTTAGCATTAATACTCATCCAGAAAGACCCCTCACAGCTGTGTTTTAACATAGCAAGAATTGATTTACACCTGGACCCATTTCTCTTGGACACCTTCTAGCAGTTCCTGTCAAATACTACTTTAATATCTTTATATTATTTTGCTTTATTCTGCATTAATAATGTATGCTTTATTATTAACAACCTTGGTATTCAGCGAATAAATGTGGCTTTACTCAATTTTTCATTAGCACTACAATGAACGTGCATGTTTCTGTAACTGCAATTGAAGACGTTTTTTAGATGGACAGCTGTCCTAATGGACAGCAGCCTATGCTTCTGAAACAAGGATAGCACCACCTCAAAAACTTCCCCAGAAAAACACCAAAGATCAAATTTCCTAAGACAGACATTTTGCTTTCCTTTTTTTTTTTTTTTCTTCTTTTTTAAAAATCATCCTGGCAGTTCTGTACAAAATAAGGTGCAGTATACAAGTTGTTGTTGTAAGAAAAGAGGTAATGGAAATTTTCATGGGGTTTTCTCCTATTTGAAAAATTCCAGATTTTTTCATTTCAAATTGTTTCACAAAAACATCAGAGATCTCACACACATTAAAGACATCACTCTTCCTGCCAATATTTACTTAGAAGACAGAAGGAAACCAGCATAGGAAATAGGATGTTTTATTTGCTTTTAACTAAAAACATCAATAAAATATGATAATCTTTGAGAAAACTGTGTTTTTACTCATTTCTAGGCAAATCCCTCATCCCATAATGCATTTTCAAGAGGAAGGTAGCATAGGAATAATTCTCTCCTGAGCACTTTTGCCAGTACTGTCAATCCTTTGGTTGCCTTACACCCTCACATTTTTTTGCCTAAGTAAAGAATTCAAAGTTATCAATTGCCAGTGTGCTGACTTTTTTGGGCTGCCTTGAGCATATGCCACTTAATACAATATAGAAGGCACTTATATTGTAGCTCTGAAATGGAGCACCATGGTAACAAGGGCACGTAGGAGAGGGCTGTTAAACCGGAGGAGTAGGTGTGACAGAAGGCCTGGGGTTTGTCAATAATTCAGACTTTATGGCAAGAGGAAATTGATAAAAGGCATTTAAAGAGAGTTAAAGCTATTTTATTTCTGTGATCACATAATACATCCTTCATCAAGATGTGAACTAACACCTCTAATGAAAGGTAAAGGACACACAATTCAGTAGATGATCACTTCAATCCCATTTCCATGCTGTTCCACACAAATCAAAATTAAATGCTCCCCTTGAAGGAAAGACACTCTAAGTATCTTCCCAGGAAAAGAAGGGACAACACCCAACACAAAAGGGACAATAACATTCAGCACTCCTGGTCCTGATTGCCTCAATGCCTCCCTCACAACTCATGAGAGTGCTTGGTCTCTCAGAAGTGAGTCTGAGGGGCCTGGGCAGGCAACAGCCACATCAACAGTGACTAAATCCTTAAAGCCTTTGCCTCTAACATGGCAGGACCTTAAGTTACATTGCTCCACAGCCAGATGAGGGAGAATTAAAAAAAAAAAAAAAAAAAAAAAGTTTTATGGAGGAAGGAAAGGCTGCTAGCCAAATACAAGGCTTGCAATGTAAAACCAAGAATATGAACAACCTGTGTAAACCAAAGGATTTTTACTCAAATGTAACACTAACTCTACTGGCTAGAACTCTCTTTTTGCTTTGATATTCGTTCTGTTTTAAAGTCTTTGTTCCATCATCTGAATATTTGTACAAGTAATAAAATCCAACACTTATTATAAATTACTATTAAAATATTGTTCTAATCTACTGTTCCAATCTAGAATAAAAATAATTTATGTCTTTATTTTAATTGGCATCATCAAACAGCTCAGAACTTTTTAATCTGAGATCTCCCAATTTACGTTGGAGTAGCACAACTACCGCCATGTGCTAAGAAAAGGACAAAAACCCACTCTGAAATGCAATCAGATAGGATAAATACTTCTTTATCCTCAGATTAGATTGTGAACTTTCACCCTCCAAAATTAATACTACTTCATATAAAAACCCCTAAATCAAGCCTGGTTTGTCCCCTTACACCAGGGTTAAATACAAAGGTATATTTCCAGGTGTCATGAAAGCTTCTAGAAAGCAGCTCTTGAAGCATCTTGAAGCAACTCACAGCTATTAATGACTTCAAGCAGTGCTTCAAAGTTGAAAAATAGTCACTTTAAGGCCCATAGGAGACAAAGTGCTGGCCTGGGGCTAACAAGGTGTAGGGGGCTCTGCACAGGTTCCCCGAGTTTATTTCTGAGATGCAGCTCACCTGGCACACAGGACACTCAGATACACCCAAACTGCAAATCCTCAAATTATTACTGAGCCCACTTGCTATCCATTCAGGAACAGGGAAAAGGCAAGGGATTTTGTTGGTACAGGAACCACACAATAATGGGACATGAACCATGCCCATATTTCCTGCCCCTGGTTGGGAATTTCCTGGGAGTTTCACAAAAACAGGGAGTTAAAGAACAAAGGCTGGCCCTTTCCAAAACCCAGATGATGGTCTCTGCAGAGGTTTTCTGCAGGTGAATCCTGCCAAATACTCAGTGTGGGGAAAAGGGGAAAGGCTTCAAGGGGAAAATGCAGAGAAATCATTTTGGTGTGTGCAGAGTCAGCAAAACACTCTGTCTATAACTGAGTTTAAAAATGAATTGACCCAAGTGACACAAGTCAAGAAGAAAACCGTTTCATTAGTTGTGCTTGCTCAGGAGTTCCCGCTGGGACCACGGGGGGCCCATTCCTCTGGAATTACCCAGGGTCTCCAGCACATGAGGGTGATGAGACTGTGCATTACCCTGCAGCACCATCCAGCCTGTAATTTATAAATGAAATCAGCCAAATTTTATCAATAAGGATTTTATTGAAAAAATTTGCAAAATCAAATTTTGGAACAGCCACAATCAAAGTCAACGTCGAGCCAGGGGTCTGCGCTGGGCGAACTCCAAACCAACCTCTACATAACACTGGTTTCCCCAAAGCTCACAAAATGTCCTTTGGAGAGCCGAGTTTTATACAGTTTTTCCATCCTGAGGCTATGCAGCTTCAGTTTGTTTGTCCTTCTTGTGTTGTTACATATTCATATTTCTGCTGCCAGTCTGTTGATGAGATTTCCGAGAAGGGAAGAGAGTTTGAGTAGATTTTTGGGAACTGGACATTAAGATGTATGGTCCTGAGGAATTAGACTAGATCAGTATCAGGCATTACTCACTGGGTCATTGGTAGGCACATCATGCCTGGGGGGACTCATCCTCTCCCGGTGCCATCCTTGTTCTCTTGCACATTACCCTGTTTCTGGGTTCTCGGCAGCAGCTTTTGCAATCCCAAGTTGTTTGTGTTTGATACATGAAAAATGCTTTATACTTGATTTTATACATGTACAATAAAATGCAAATTATACCAAAATATATTACACTGTATAAGCACAGCAAGGGACACAGCTTTAACACTAACATTTTGTGGGCTCATTTTTAAAGTTCTGAATGAAGTTACATTTAGGTGAGTTCTGGTCTGCACACCAGCCATGCAGACTTTTAGAAGCAGCCTGCTAGAACACTCTATGCTGCTGAAAAGCTACCTGTAGTTTCAAGTATCTTCTTAGTGCCTGGCTTTGCTCTTCTGAAGATGATCTTAATGGCAAATACACATTTCTTGTTCCTAACATAAGGGCCAAGAAGTTCTACTGACAAGGGTTTTGAGAAAGCCTAAAGTTGCAGATGCTCCTAAGAGGAGTAATCCATGTTTCAGTCTTAGTTTTTTATTGTTTGCTGTTTTAAAAGCTACATAAAATTACCTTGAAAGGCTTCCCTGAAGAATCAAGAGAGTTTATTATATGTTCTGACAGAACAGAGTACAATTGTCTCCTTCACAATTTTTTTCCAAATAAATGTATTTTCTTCCATTTTTCCTTCTGTGTGCGTTTACTGTATTTTTTCCTACTATTTCATGTTCAGCAAGACTGATAACTTTCTAGCTATTTTTTGTGGCCTGCTTTTATTCACTGACTAATTTACATTTAGATTATGTATTTTTACCTTTTTATTGCAACAAATGGCAATAAAAGCACATTTGATATAGTGTTTACATCCAAATATAAATAAGCATCAGTAACTGGTCATGAATTTCTCAAGCCCTACAGCAAGAAATGAAAATGCTGCATTGTTTCACCTAGCTGGCTCAGTTTGTAGAGGGGAGCAGATGGAGACACAGATACAAACCTGCACATACATCTGTATGCTGGGATGTAAAAATCCTACAGTGTTATAAGCTTCACTTCATCCCACTGCCTTTGGAGGAGCAAACCATTCCTTAACAATCTCACTAGTTCCTCCAGAGCCAAAAATCAGTTTCACCAGGAACATAAGCCTTCCTTGTCACAGAGTCACAGGGTTCTTGGGAGAGCCAGAATCCTCTTTTCCTCAATAGGTAATGTGTGGTGGACACATTTGGCTCAGACCTTCAGCTACTGAATGACTCAAACAGTAAAGTGCCTCCTATCCAACAACATGAGAAATTAATGCCTGCCCAAGGTAAAAAGCCTGCTCTGGAAAGCGAGAATCCCAGCCTGCTGACTGTTCCTGATTCTTGGTAACCTTTGACCTCAAGCTACACTTGTGTAATCTATGGAATAGGAATAGAGTTTAATAACTTCCAGAAGCCAAATTCTGCCTGATCACAAGAATACACAAACACTTTCCTTGCTAATCATCCAAATGCTGGTGCTGGGGATCACTGAATTCTCAGTTATGTTTTCAACAGCAAATGCTCATTTTTTCAATAGCTTTTTTTAATTCACTCCCCTCCCACTCCCCCCACAAAAAAATCCCACAACAGAGAGCTTAAAAACCTACACTTTAAAGTTTTCACTGCATGTAATAGAATCATTCATGCTTTTTTTTTTCATTTTTTTTTTACATTTAGTAATCTCACTTTTGAAAAGGAAAACCAGTAAATGAAAACTTTCCAAAAGCTGAAAAAGATCTCTTCATCTGAATGTCCTTTTTTGCTACAGAAAGGGAGAAGGGTTAGGAAAGCTGCAATGTAGCAACAGAGGATGAAAATGGGTAGTGGATAAAAATAAGCAATGAGGAAGCATAGATATCACTTACTGCACACAACATCAAAATAGGAAATGTGTATATTTGTGCCTATGCCTTGCCAAGGTTTTCTGCAAGGAAAGCATTCAGTATTGAAACACCTCAAGATATCATTTCAAATATGTTGAAAAAGCCACACCAAAAAAAAAACGGGGGAGAAAGCACCTGAAAGAATAAACCAAGAGTTGTCCAATTCAAATACCTCAAAACGGTAACAGCCTCAAGCAGCTGGGAGAGGGTGAGCGGGGCAGAGAAGTGTTATCACCTCTGGAAGGAGCTTGGGGTGGGTCTGTTGTTTCCAGCTGCCAAGCCAAGGTGGCAGGTTTGCCTTCTCTTCCCAAGCCAGGGCAGGCGATGGGCACAGTCCATCAGTCCATTCCAGCCCCCACACAGCACCTGCACATCACCCCACATCGGTGCCACGGGCAAGGGCTGGGCAAGCACAGCTCTGCAGAGGGGCCCTGGCAGCCCCAAGGCAGGTACCAGGTGAGGGCTCAGGCTGTCAGACCACAGCACACACAGCAGTCACAGCTTGTGCCAGGCAGAGCCAGCCCCTGCTGAACCCATGGGGAGCCTGGGAAGCAGCCACAACACAGGCAATGCTAAATACTCCACAGATCCTGGCTTAGCAGCAGAGGAGGAGGAGACACCCTAAAGATGCCCAAAAGAAACAAGCACAGAACAAGAAACTGCCCACACAGCCAACCTTTATGACAGTGGCTCATTTTAAGGTTTAGCTCTTGCTGTTGAGTACAGAGCTACCAGAAAGAGCAAATGATACTGAATTATCTGAGTTCTGGACTGTGCCCTGCATGGGCTCTGAGGGCTCTGCCAGCAGCTGGCTGGAGACACAGCTCACTGCCACCAAGTGCTCAGCACTGAGGTGAGCAAATCCTAATTCTGGCAACCTTCAAGGTGCACTAGTCTCTATTTCCCCAGCTCTCACTGCTCTGAAAGGAAAGGATTTAAAGCCATTATTGAAAAAGAGACTAGAACAACATTTTCCAGCAATAGTAAAGTGAAGAAACCACCTTTTCACTGAAGTGATCCTGCACAGGTCTATTAATTTTACCAAAGGGAAGACACAGCTGTTTAAAATAACAGCACAGCAGCTTTTCTATCTTTTGTGCTCCAACAGCAGTGGGAATTCCCCTCCATGCCTCACCTTGCAGAGCTTTGGCTGTAAAATGCTCCTGGGTAATGTGTTGCAGCTTGGGAAGTTGGAAATACTATTCTACTCTTTGAAGGTTCAGAAAAAATAAAATTGGGATACCATAAGGAGAGAGAAAAATAATGGCAGGTTGACATAAGAGAATGGGCCATTTTCACAAAGTTTGTCTGCAGCAGATAATTTTCAAATGTAAACTCCACTCAGTGAGAGAAGAAATCAAACAGAAATACACCATAGAACATATTCCCTGGTCTCTCCTCAAGATAAAGAAAGTATATCAGATTTGGTTGAAAATTCTGTGAAAGATAACAAGGCTCACATACTGTACCTGTGCTCTGTGTATGTGGCCAACATACACTGGGTGTTTCAAATCACTTGTGTGCATATCCAGCTCAAATAGGAAATACGCTCTCAATAGGACTGCATGCTTACAATTTAGGAAAAATCCTTGGGCAATGCAGATATTTTTTTGTGGTGTGCACAGGTTGCTCAAAGCAAAGCTCATCTAGAGAATTACCATGGTTTGTCCCAGGCTGTCATTCTGTGAATAAGGTGGCCAAGACCTGACTGCTGAGGAGGGAAAATGAAGCAGGACAGTTTGGAGGGAGCCTGGCACCAGCCAGCCAGGCCCTGAGCTCTCAGGCCTCAAGCCACTGCTCATGAGTGCAGGGTGACTTCACACAGCTTTGCAGTTAACCTCACAGTTAAAAAAAATAAAAAAAAATTACTGGCTTGAACTCAACATACCCACAGCTCTGCAGGGCTTTTCTCTAAGAATATCAGATAAAGTACCTCCTATAGCCATCACTCTGCTATTTTTCACTATTTGCTCCCCGTTTTTGACCTTCGGTGAGTAAATTTGAGTTATTTTTCTCCCCACTATTGCATTTCAAGTCCAAGCATGCTACAGAGCTAACACATTTATGGAGACTTTCTGAGCTGGAATCTCTCTATTCCTATATTGAGTTCAGTGGGGCTGTGAATGGCTCACAGTACAAGACATTAGAGCCCAGACCCCAATGGACTGGGTATCACCCCCATTCCTACAGGCAAGGCGGATGGAGCAGGGGCTTAGGTGCAAGGGCATCCACTTCAAGGACTCTGGGATGTGGCTGCAGTGTATGAGAAGAAATACAACCCAAGCAGGCTGGATTTCCTAACACAAATAAGTACCTTCTCCAAGAAACTACAATTTGGTCTCTGACCACCAAATTTTTGTCCCTTTGTTCAGTCTTTTGCCACTCACTTGATCAGGTTGCTCAAAGCCCCATCCAACCCGGCCCTGAACACTTCCAGGGATGGGCATCCACATTTTCTCTGGGCAAAGACTAGCACAAAGGTGCCACAACAGCAGAGGACTTCGTTCTGTTCCCTATCTAAGCCTGCATCAAGCTGCATGGATGTGTAATAAGCTGCCTTTTTTAATAAACTAAGTAGATTTGCTAGGAAAAAATCTTGAAGTTCAGTGATTTAATTAAATTTGCAAAAAAAACCAAAACAAACACCAAAATGTAGAAGGCAAAGCTTTGTTGGATGAAAGAGACAGATGCCAAACTGTTTTAGTAAAGCTGCTGGGATGCAAAGGAAAATTGGCTCAAATGCACATTTCATTCAGTCCCTGATTTATTGCTGTTTGTGATATTGAGCAACTCAAAATGCACTTCAGTAGGAAAAAAAAGATTTGCTCGACACTTCACTGCAGCAGGCTTTCACAAGGCATGGGCATTACTCTAAGACAATTATTTTTTGCTTCATTGTCTTAGACTGGGTTGGACTTCCCTGCTTATTCAATGAAAGCTGTTACAGAGCTGACTGGGAAGAGAAATTTCCCAGTTTAGAAACACACCGAGTGCCAGTCAAAACTCACTGAGCAAGTTCATTTCCTCGGGAAGCCACTGTGCCTCTTCACAGTAGAGAAGATATATTGAGGCATGAAGTCTCCAGCAGGCCCACATTTGCCTTGGCCACAAACCATGTTTGCCTGCTTTTAAGGCATCTTGCCCTAAGTACCAACCGTAATTCAAGAGGATTTTCAAGCAATCTGTCTTTTCTGGGTTGTAGAAGTTGTTTCTGTGTGAAATGAGAACACCTGGCTTGTTAATACAGGAAGAAGGCACAAATCATCATCAGCAATCCTCCTGTAAACTGTGAGTTGAGGCAGGAGGCACACAAAGGTGACCCATTCAAGCTGTATTTTGAGGAACAGTAAAGTTGGACAGACACTGGCTGCAAGACAGGCTCTCAAAACCCACCCCAAGGAAATTAAATACCCCAGAGCTCTTTGCTTCCCAAAATTTTCCTTGGGAATATAAACTGTCAAGGAACTTGCAGACTAGAGCCATGCCCATGAGTCTTCATCATTCAGAAATTACTTACATTAAATACATGCAACTTCCCACTGAAGGTTCTGGGCATCCAAACAGATCAAAGCTGGATATGAATCAGGACTGTTACCAGTTGTTAGAATCTACTTTTCTATGTGTTCATCCCTGTGGCTTCAATCCTTGACATGTAAATGCCACCTGTGCCCTGCTGATTGAAATGAATATGTCCATGTTCCTTCCAGCTGTACAGCTGATCTGTAGACTTTTCTGAACTATGCCGCTTGCACATCTGATGGGTTTTATCTACACTTCCAGGAACTGCAGCCACATTTCCCAGTCTCCACTTATCCAAATTTGGCTTGGGCAGAACAACTTTTCTGTACAAGTTTAAGAAGTGGAGTTCCTATGCCCTAAGGTCAGAATTTTGTCACAGCACAGATTTTTGACATAACTTTTTAAGGCTATAAAACATTCAGGAGACTGACAGCTCCAGACTGTCATTTGTTTCAGGAGAATAACTCACAGAAAAGTTACAAAGGTTGCTTTTAGGCATCTAGTTTATATTCTGAACTTGATTTACCCCTGAATGGTCCTTTGTAAGCCATTTATGTTTCTCATTTAAAATAGAGCAGCTACAAATTCTTCTGTTATCTAAGCATGTCAGAAATGAAAATTAGATTGTTTTTTGCATTCCTTTTATCACACCAACTCGATTCCATGCCACACATGAAAGCTTGGTCTCTGCTTTCTTCTAGCCAGAAGCATTTAATCCTCTTAATGGGTGACTCACCCGATTTACTTAGTCTGGTCAGATCGGAAATCATCTGCACAGCCAAAGAATTACAAGTATGGAACAACACTGCATGAAATTACCTCAAGGATTTCCGTATGGATCTTGCTGTCTACAAGAATATCCTACCTAATAAGCCCAGGGGATACAGATAATATATTTACAAACCCTACTTTCATTGATTTTTTTTTTTTCACTCTTTTCCTCTCCTCATTAAACAAGGCATATACCCAATTTGAAGTCACTGGTTAACAGCTAAAAGCAACTTCTGTAGGCTTTGTAGGAAGTAGGAGTGACAAAAACACCTCTTCTCTCACTTCCTGTAGGTCAATAAAATATAACATGATGAACCATCTGCTGCTTGTATAATGGGTAAAGGCTGGAATAACACATCAGAACTAATCTAGTCTTTTCAGGGTTATCTTCATGAGTTTTAAATGTAACCTCCCACTGGCTACATGAAAGAGCTGACTTAGCTCTGGAATAGCTGAAGGCACTCTCTGTGCTACCAATCTTATCTGCTTCCATTCTCACCATAACCAACTCACGAGGCAGTGAAAATATGAATTAAATTACCAAAATTACCTTTACCTTTTATTTCTCACAAGTACCCAAAACAGACTAGTATTTTAACAACACATCCAAAGAAGGATGTGTTGAAAGACAGGGAAGATATAACATGAAGGGTCACATCTGGCATTTGGGATTGCTCACATCTGGGACAAAATCTCTGAGAAGAACAAGTCAGGGAGTTCATCTGCTGCACGGAGGCAGATGGGGGGTGGATGGTGGGCTGCTGAAAGGAGCAGGGATGGGCTGAAGGCCCCTGGGCTGTCCTGCAGGAAGCTGCAAGGCCTTGGCAGGTGCTCACTGTGCAGCAGGTAAAGGACCTCCCAGCCTGCTCTCTGGCTCCTGGAGCCAGTTGGACACCAGGGATAACACAGGTGCCAACACCCACCCCAGACATCACTTAACCTGGTAAGTATGGGAGCAGCCCAGCACACTGCTGTGAAAACAATCACCTTTTGAGAACCTGTCCCTGCCCAGCTCAGGGGAAGCTCCCACCAGCTGCTAGATATGATTATTCCTTGCCTCTCCTCATGCCATGAGGCTCTGCAGAGAATACAGCGTCTATAGGGAGGTCTGATGGGATTTTCCATGAGGCTTTGTAACACCAATCTGTGCCTTTCAGGTGGTGCAAAAGCAGAAACACAGATCAAACTCTCACTGCTTAAATACTAGCAATGATAAGGGAGAGGGTTTGAAACATAGAGCTGTGATACAAAAGGTTGCATTCAGAGTTTCTAGCTTAGCAGTAGAAATTACATTTAATTAATAAAAACCATATTCAAATAGCATTAACTCTAAACCAACTAAATCCATAAAATATCTCCAGCTTGATTTCTAAATACTATTATTTAATTATTGTATCTCTTCTGATATTAATTTAAGCAGAAAATTTAGTCTCTTGAGTCATGTTGAACCAAGGCTCAAACATTAGCATCAGTATCTCCTTGTTATTTTCACAATTTTCTTTCTTAATATTAATCACTAAATACAATTTTGAAGTAATATTTTCTTTAAGACTTAACTTGCTTTGAGATTTTCACTTTAGCTGAAATTAAAAAAAAAAAAATACAGGGAGCATTAGCCCAACAAGACAAAACTAACAACTTGCAACCTGCCATCAATTTTCACACTAACAAACCAACTATGCTGAAGAGACAGTGAAAGCCCTGCATATGTAAATGTTGTAAGTCAGAGGATTTCTTGTTGTTGGTTGGTTTTTTTTTTCCCTTTTTTTCTGCATTTCATCCCCTGTAAACAGCAATGGCACACTTCAGCAGGAGGAAACCTGGTAAACACTCAAATCATGGCTTGCTAAAAGGAAAAATACTCAGACTGCTTTTTCAGGGACATTTCTTCATCTCCTTCCTCATATTGGTAGCTAAACCTACAGTAAGAATATTTAAAATATTCTATGTGTTTGTGGTTTTAGCATAAAACAGAGGGAATACTAAATTTCTGAGTGTTTTCATTAAAAGCTCTTGTCTGAGGTCTTCTAGGGCTGCTTGAAACTGAGGACAATTTTTAGATATTTCAGAGCTTTATGAACTGTCAAAAATGCTAAGTGATTGTCCTAGGGTGACTAGGAAAATGCACCTTTTTAAACTCATTTTTCAGAACTCACACTTCCCAGAAAACAGACATTAACAGGAAAGTTTGTACAATAAGTCATGGCTGAGATTGATAAATACAAAATCATTCAAAACCCATCAGTGAGCTCTTCAGAACACTGATGCCAATATAATACAGCTCAGTTGCTGAATGAAATTTGCCTAAGATCAGATGGGGTTATCTCATGTGCACATAGACTGACAAACCCAAGGCAGTGACATTAGAACTTTACAGCTCTAAATGTACAGTGCCACACACATCTGGCAACAGTCCCACTGCAGGAAAAAATTAATAAATAAATGTTTCCACCTTAACAGAAGATTCTGGTCCTCACAAAAAGCAGACCTGACCTATCAAAAAGAATCAAGACAATACAAATCAAAAGCACTGGCAAGCTGGTGTTCCTGTATCACCTTGCTGCAGCCAGGTGGCTGCTGTCACCAGAAGTGACATGATCCTGTGCTTGCAGCATGCTCTGAACATGGCTGTGACTTTGGATTAAATTCTGCTTGCCAAGGGAAGGATGCCTTCTTCCTCACTGTCACTTTAACGTTAGACCCTGTCTTTAAGATATTTAATCCACCCAGCTAAGGGACATTGATCTGGTGTCTCGTGCTGAACTTCACATTTTCTCTGTATCCTCTGTGCTTGCCTGCATCTCGATACTTCCCATCCCATTGCAATCCAGACGATCCTTCTGCCTTGTGTGGGACTGTCACACATTTCTCATGAGCCTGCTGTGCCCCAAGGCATTACCCCACCTTTCCATCCCAGGGAGCTGGAGGGTGTCAGGAGGGTTCTGCCCCCAAAACATGGACAATTATTTCAGCAAGAACAGTCCCTCAGTATTCATGTCACTAAAAATATTTAAATATTCTTCAAGAGAGTGATATGTTGTCCACAAATCACAGTATGTTTTCCATTGGAGAACACAAAGAGTGGTTCAAAGAGCACTAAAGTGCAGTTGGGTACTAAGGCTTAAAATACCAAAAATCCCCAGCATTTTCCTAACTACCCACACTGACATTAGAAGATTCTTCCCAGCTCACAGTTGGGGTTTTAGAGGTAAGTGTTCTAGCTCTTTATTATTGATGAATATTATATAACCTCATAATGGAGGTATGTGGCTATAAACCAGGAGCAATGTGTAATGCAAAGATTCCTGTTACTGAAGTGAAATGTCACAGAAATTAACATCTCAGGGCCTCCCAGGCTTAGCACATGTATCAGCCTCAGCAGAGTCTAAAGTTTGCTACCTTTCAATCATCCGTATACAGGGAAACGTGCACTTACCTCATCTGCAAAAACTGGGCTGAGATCATATGCATGACATCCCACCTTCCTGCAGACACTGCAGGAACTAAATATATTTGTTTCAAAGTTGAAAGAAACAGGGAAGAACACCATCACATGATATTTCCTTCTTACACATGTAAGCTCTTTGTTTTACCAGTTGGTTTTGCAGAATCCTCTTCTGCTCTCATGTTTGCTCCCAAAGCTGCTTCACCCCACTTGGCCAAAATATCCCCTCTTTGTACAACCTACTGCTTCTCCTGGCCAGTTTAGACTAGCTTAGCCTTTCTCCTCTCACTCATTAATGAATGAATTTTCTCCTCTCACTTCATTAATGAAACATTAATCATGCATATCCAAGCCTAAGCCACATAACGAAGGATTAATCAGTCCACTCTGATAAATATCATTGACTTTTGCTCATCTCTTCAACGTGTTTATACTCGAGGGCTAAGCAAATGGTAATAGCCAAGGATAGCTTGATCTGGCAGACAAGGGGCACTCTGGAACTCCAAAGATACTACACAAAAGTTCCAATAGAATTGAAGGAAACAAACCAATTACCATACATTTATTCCTGACTTCAATAGCTACTTCCCATCCTCCATTAATTATTTTTACAACCTCGTAAAGAAAAATAATGCAACGTGTATTTCTAAAACACGGCAACAAACCATCTGAAACACTCCCTGGGCAAAGCTTGTGCTTTCCAGAGCTGGCAGGTGCAGGCAGTGAACGTGACACAAAGCACAGGTTTTGGAACACGCTGGAGAGCATAGCCTGGTTTTGGAACATGCTGGAGAGCATAGCCTGGTTTTGGAACACGCTGGAGAGCATAGTCTGACAGCCAGGTGCTGCCTGTGTCCTCAGCATCACTGCCTTTCCTCACGGCGCTCGCGGGCAGCTCCAACACTCCGCACTGCCCTGACCCCTCTGCGCTTTGCACATCTGCAATGCCTGCACACCAAAGGCACAGCAACAGTCTGGATTTGGGACCAGGAGATACAAACCACTGCTTTAAAGTGAGTTGCTTCAGGCTTAATACTGCACTTTCCCGGAAAATGTAAGCAGCAGAGTAAACATAGCTGCAGCCTTAGTGCTGAGCCAGGCCAGGGAATATGAAAAACAGCCCAACAGGGGAGGGGAAAGAGTAATCTGTGCTGTGGGGAAGGAGCAGGAAAGGGCTGAAAACAAGGGCTCAGAAAACAAGGAGTCTGAGGGACACGGGGATGGCTGAGCTGGTTCTCAGCCCTAGGGAGAATACATGAGAGTCTTTATGGTTTTTCCATCACATTTAAATTAAACGGGAGTTTTCTCTTTCTAGCAAAGTCTGAATAATCACACCTCAAAAGGTAGACAAATTTTCCCAGGAAAACCTTTTGTGAGAACAGTACATAATCACTCACAAAAGGCCAGATATCGGACCAAGATAACCCTTCACAGCATCTTAAAGAAATAAAGGTTAATTATTTTCATCATTTTCCTTGAGCTACTCAAACTTAACCCCAACTACAAAGCTATTTACTAGAAAAAAAAAGCATTGCCTAGAGATATTGCAATATAAAACCAGGCAATTTGCTCACACACATGAAAGCAGCAGACTCTTGAGTGGGACAGATACTCCAGAGCCATGCAGTTATGGGGGCAGCTAAAACACACACAAGGATTCAGCAGGAGCTGGTAACAACACTAGGAAATGCTACACACTCTCAGAATATTAAACATGGATTCAATGGAAACTGGACACTCAGACCTCTTCAGAGCCCCTTAGCCAGTCAAAGATCAAATTGAGAATTTTTCATACGTGCTTTGAAGAAGAAACAGGAAAATATTACAGGAGACTGCTTTCTTTGCATTAAAAAGACTGCACAGACATTTACCTGAAACAATATGTAACTCTACAATAATCAGTCAAGCAATTTCAACAGATCAAAACAGCAAGGAAACAAAAACAATCAAGGCTACATCTTAAAAATAAAGTCTCTCCTTTTCTTTTAGGGGAGAATTTTTGTTACAGAATTCATACAAGTTTATTTTTAACACAATCTCCTACTCCCCACAGAAAATAAAATGCTTATTTGGGGATTATATTAAACTGGCTAGTTACTTACAGTTGTTGTATTTCTCTTCATCCTCCCCAAAAATAAAACAAAGAGTAACTTCATTCCTACTTAACCTGAGCTGTATTTCTATTCTGAGCAAACCCTGACAAAAACAACCCAATCCCACCACCCTCAAATGCCTATTTACAGCCACAGAGATCATAAACCAAATGAGACAATACCTTTTCTGACTCACACTAGGGAAGACAGCAGCTTCCTTGCAATGAAGAGAAGGAGCCCCAGCAGAGCAGAGCACCTGGCAGCCCAGGCATTATGTCCCTCCTGCCCTCACACCTTGTTACCTCCTTAGGGTTGTTTGGTGCTCTGCATAAGGCTTGTGCATAAAGCTCCCATTAAGCTGTAATTAAGGCTCTCATGGCCCAGGTATGAGGGCAGCTCCTGTGCTGGCTGCCCCCTGGGCCCTGGCAGCTGTTGCCATGCTGGGGAGCGTGTGCTCCCATGATGGGTGCTGGGTTATGGATGATGTCCTCTCAGAGCAAGTTTTGAGCCTTTTCTTACACACAGACAGGGGTGGCCTCCTGAAAATGAGGCAGAAGATCATAAAAACACAGATCTGGTTTAGCACTTACAGCAATATGGAACAATGCAATTACCTTTCTTTGGGAAGTAGAAAACCTGGAGACCATCAGGTCTCTTAAAAAATTCATGTTGTTTTCATGCCTTTTTTCCTTTCTCCATAATTAGTAATTATCTAAACATGTGGTTCTATTCAGAGTCTGACACTCCTGTAAAGTTGATGGGTGTGCATTGAAAACACCAAAAGAAAAGCAGCAAGAAAGGAAAATTAAGAAACCTCATATTACTTGGCTTCCCTACCTACAGTGCAGTGTGCGTATGAATCCACTGGTATTTCATTTGTTTCTTATTCAATATGCAACTTCAATGTGCAACTTCTATATTTTAGATAACGCACCAAAAAAAAAAAAAAAAAGTAATTTATTTTGTTTGGAGCTTTTTTTTTATAAATGCTTCTGATTTTTTTTAACTGGAGACTTATATTTCTGAACATATGAAGAGCAGAAATGCCTCAGCATTAAAAACACAATGGCAATGATTTTAAAGCTTATAATTTCCATAAAACATTTAGATACATTTCAAATCTAAATGAGCTGCTGATGAGAGCTGTTTTTTGTGTTATGTGACAGCAGAATCCCAAGATCCTTGTTCAACCATGACTCTCACTGAAATTTAGGAAAAAATTATCTGAGCCAAGACAGCAGGATTCAGTCCCAGAGATTTCTCTGCAAGGCCCTACGGCCAAATTCATTCTTGATTTAAATCAGACCAGCAGCACTGAAGTCAATAAAATGCCACTGATTTATATCAGCTCATATTTATTGCTATAGCACCCATGCTTACTTCCATGCCCCCACTGTAATCATTTTCCACCGTTCATTAGGTGCATATATAAAAGCTGACAGAAAGCACAAGCCAACTGACTGCTCTTTACAGAGCTCCAAATGTCAGATTTCCCTCATTTGCAAACAAGGATTTGATCTTACTAATGCTGGTGGAAATAAGGGTTCCTACAACACAGCCCCATGCTGCTCCACTGGGATAAATGAGATAAAAATCAAGAACTGGAACACAGAGCTACTGTGAGCATTACTGTTTGCATTTTTTTGAGGTGTGACATGCAGGGAATTTTAGGGCTGGCTCTTTCTGTCTTATCTCGCTGGTAATTCCAGTTCTATTTAATAATGTGAAACTTCTTAGTGACATTTCTAGACAGATTCCCTGTTATTTCCCACTCAGCTGCTTTATTTTTTTTCCTTTTATCATTGTTCTGCAGAGATGCTCAAAACTAATTTGCATCAAAATGCCCTATTATGCCATTATTTATGGAAAATTACAAATCCCTACAGTGTCTGAAGACAGAATAGAGGATGCCTGGCTGAGTTCAAACACGTGGTCTGCTGAAAAGCTGAGGGGCAGCTGTGAAGCCCTGACAGGCCCTTGGTTCAGTTCTTGGAGTGCCTTGGTGCCCCCAGGGTAGGTTCCTTCCAGAAGGAGCCCACATGGTAGCTCCATGCCAGGTCACGCAGCCTGGGAGGCCCTGCTGCCTCACCGAGGCTCTCTCACTGCATCCCTAATGCTTCTTTCTTGCACAAAGCTTCAAACCACAAACCCTAGAGGCATTTATGCTCCAAGACCAGATGATTTCTCGTCTGGTGTAACCCCCCAAGAAATGCAAAATATCAGTAGATAGCAACTCTGCATGAGTTGTTTTGGTCAACCAGCCCACTCCTCTGAAACTGAATTCTTGCTGACACAGATGTAACCTGTCATCTATAAAACCTTAGATTGGCTTTTGCATGTGGAATTGTTTGTTGTTGTTGTTTAGAAGTTGTTCATTGCAGAATTGTACTGGTTGTGTTTTTTTGTGTGTTCCAGTTGAATGTTTAATTGTAATAAGCATTATCCCTATTTTTGTAGTCCCTTACTCATTTGTTTGTTGCTATTGATGCATTGTTAGTAAGTTTAATAATCCCTTTTAAGTTAGTTACTTTCGAGGTTTTCAAAGCAAACCCCCTCACCAGCAGCATCTTACAAAGAATTTTAACCTGCCCCAGAAGACTTGTAACTTGACACCACGGCAACGGTGAATACTAATGAGGAACTTTCCCTCCAAAACCTCAGTTACCCCAACGACAGCAAACTGTTGGAGGAGAAGATGTTACCAGCACCAATCAGCTATAGGGGTGGGACTGCCAGCAACAAGCTGAGGGGACAGAGATTATAAAAGGACCTGTGAAGTTTGAAGAAGTGCCCTTTAACTGTGGATTAGCTGCAGCTGAGGACCCGACACTGCAGACTTCGGTCTACATCTCTTTTAGAGACTTCTTATATAAATTTGAGTGCAGATTAGCTGCATTCACTGCAGTGCCGCTGAGTTCTTGCTTTGGGACCAAAAACGCCGGTTCGGCCAGAGGATTCCTCAATCCTCAGACCCGGGACTTTTTTTAATTTCTTTTCTTTTTTCTCCCTCACCCATTATTCCTTTCTCCCCTTGTTCTTTTCCCTTAATAAACACCCTAGTTTATTTGAACCCCCAAAGTTGTGTCTTTTTCCTCACATAACCACTCTCATGTGAACTTCTAGGTTGCTTCTCCAGTATCTCCACTGAAACTCTGACTTAATTCATTATGTCCCTGGTAATGTCATAAAAACAGCAAAAAAAAAAAATCACTTTCAATCTACAAAGCCAGTGTGGGACTATCTACCCAACTAAGCTGCTTTCATTCATTATCCTAGTGGGCTGTAACAGTTCAAAGATATAATTGTAACATGATAATTTATCTTTTACTCTGGTTTCTTCTAATTTTGGAGGAACAAGAAATTGTACAAGTATAGTGTTATGATTCTAATCTTCCTTTTTTTTTTTTTTCTTTGTTTCTTTGTTTTCCTTTCAGAAATACTGCTGGAGCTTCATTTAAAACAGGGAGATCTTGTCTTGTATCCCACTGCTGCACAAAGAACTGCTCTCAAGTATGCACTAACACTGTGCTGTTTAATTTCTAAGGCATGTTCTACTTTAAATAAATGGAACAAAATTCCAAAAAGTAAATCTGCAACACTTTCAACCTGAAAGAATTCTTACTTACCTGATGGAGTTATCTTTCACATGGGCTGAAGCACAAAACCTTTGCTCAAAATTCATGAAGTATAAATAAATAATCTTCTGAAAGTGTCCTTTGTTCCATGCTCGGCAGTTTTTCCATGAGTGTACCCTGTTGGAAGATGGACAGATTGTTTGTAAATGAGTGAGTTAATATGACTGTGAGAGAGATGATTATTCTGGTGACTAAGTGTGGTAAAACACAGGAGGTCAAGGGAAGCATGAGCTTTGAAAAATCTTTCTCCCCTTTCAGTCCAAGTAGTTTAGCTTGAATCAAAACTACAGCCCTCTAGATGCATTTTAGGACATGGGGTGGGGCCTGATTCTGATGAAGTAAATCAGTAAATGGATGACATAATCCAGCAGTTTGTACAGGAGCAATTACCTGCCAGAATTTTGGATCTGACTGAATTTCCACTGGAGTTACACTGATTTCATTGGCTTTATAATTGATTTCAATTTGACTCAATTCAAGACATTCATTACTGCCTTGAGATATTATTAAGTTGCTGTGTAAGTTTCTTAAAAGTTAAGAAACTTCAAGAATATCATCTGAGCACAACAGAGCCAGGCTGCTCTTTTTTCTTACTCAGATACATATCTAGTGGTTTTTTTAAAAAAAGAAAAAAACTTCACTGCTTGCCTTATTAATGTCTTCAGGCAAGAAATACATTGCATTAAGATGGGTTGAGATTAATTTGTTGATTTGTTTGAATGTCCATATCAGTACTGCACTAGGGTAAAACCCCCATACATACAGCTGTGTGCTCCTGCATCTATATTAAATCACAGTTTCTTATTATTAGTCAGTACCTCAATTTTACAGCTGTCACAGTCAATTTACATGCAGAAACTTCTAGCTGAAATTTTTTAGTTCAGTATTGTTTCCCTGAAATTGAAAGAAATATATGTAATCTTAATTTAAAGTTCAAATTCCTGAATACCCTCTGTTTTGTAGGCTGCGAGACAGCTTCTAGTAATGTTTTCCCCCATAAGTGTTCTTGATAAAGACAGTAAGATTAAATGCAGTAAGATTAAAAAGAAGCTTAAATGCGAACACTCATCCAGCTGTCCAAATATGCATCATACTTTCAATAGTAACAAATCTGTATTTACCAACCTATACAACTGTTTTCTAAAACACTTCACATGCACAGCTCTCACTAAAGCAAACAGAACTTCTTCTGACACACTTTAGAGACAACATCAAATGCATTTTTCTCCACAAGTTCCTGTACTAATCCAGTAATCATTCCTCAAGGCTTTCTAGCTCTGCTGCCATATGGTTGTCTGTGGGGAGAACATTAGAGTTGAATTTGTATTGTTCACAGGAGCATCCTTCACCAGAACAGACAAGCATATATTGTCAATAATCATGATGGTTCTGCTCCATTCCCCTCAGTGCACAGAGCTGACACCTTTGCTGAGTCACTCATTGTGACAGGGCTTCCTTCACATTTCTCGTTTCTTAACAGTTTGTGTTGCATTTTTATTCTTCCCAATTGCCATCTGCATCATCATCTCCTCTAATCACCTTAGCTCTGTGAAATCCCCCTTGAATTCCTTAAAATTCTTCTTAGCATTCATAAAGCCAATCAATGTGTATGACTGGGAGATGACTCTGCCACTCTCACCCTGCAGCTCATGGCAGCAATTGTGTCATTCTAAACTGCCAGAGTAATCTTGAATATTTAATGCCCAAAGTCCTGAAAAGGCACGTGGACAATGGCTTGCATTTGAACAGAAAGAATTAAAAGGAGCAAAACTATTGCAGAAGGGAGCGAGTCCATGGGAGAGGAGACAGATGTACACAAGCAAGGGCTACATCAATGTATTTATGAGCATTTGTCTGGGATGAGGAAATTCAGCTGTAAAAAAAGGGACTGCTTCTGAAAAGCAGCAACAGGTGGGCTGCATACACAGATCAAACTCATGGAAAGTCACTGGATGTCATTTCTTCTCTGCAGAAATCCAGCTGAGGGAGTACAGTGCTCCATCTGGCAGAAAAGGGGTCAGAGCTACAGAGTGGAAAATTTAACTGTGGCTGAGGCATACATCTAAACACAAAACACCTTTAATGAGAAAGATGAAAATTAATTTCTCTCTTGACTTTTCTCTTTCCCATTTATTTTTTCTTTATTTTTTCTCATGGGAGTGATTTTTTTCATCATTACTGGCTGGTCAAAAAAAAGTGAATTATCTAGAGCATTTCAATTTTATCCCTAAGGGTCGTGTCATTGCAAAAGGCATTTTACTACTATGACGTGTAACTTTGTTTTGTCATTTGTTCAGCTCTAATCATGATATGGATCTAAATATGTGATATTTAATTTTTTAATTTTCTCTTTTTAAATTTTTTTGTTCATGCTTCAGGTGAACTAAATGCTCCCCATTTGTCATTTCTTTATTTCTGCTCTACAGTAGAATAAGGATTGGAGGACATCACATCCTCTCTAAGATGTCTTGATCATGTTTTTTTTTGCTTTGATGTATTCTGTGTGCCCTTTCTTTTGTCATATGCAGTGCTTTCTTGCAACTTTTAACAATTTTGATTGATTTTTTTGCTTTCCTTTTAACCACAGTCTAAGTCTTCTTTAGTTTTCCAACTGCCACCATACTTCAGTTTCTGTATCTTGACATTTTCTCTAAAGATTTTTTAAATTATTTTCAAGAATCCATGGTTTGATGGTTCTTCTCAATGTATCTTTATGTACTGTACTTTAGTTGTATGTAATAATAAAGCATTGAAAAAGAAAGCCAAAACTTAATTTAGCCTTCTTCATAAATATTAATTTAAATACTTCTGCCTTTCATATTGTCAGAGACAGTTGCAATTTACATAATCACAGAAGGCTCATGCTTGGCTTCACCTGCAGTAATGCTGCCATGTTTCTTATATCTTCATTCAGCTCCTTTTCCTTGAGAAAAACCTAGGGAAGGTGGAGGCATTGATCAATAAACTTTATGGTGCCACTGAGAGCAGATTAGAACTGTATAACAGCCTCCTGTGCTCACAGAACTGTTATCAGCATGATACTGAGGACTTGGGGCAGTTCCCCAGGCATCTGCACTTGTGGAACGTGTAAGCACCTGGCTGGTGGCACTGCTGGGTGTGCCACTCCTCCAGGGGGACACGTGAGGAGCCCCTTCCCAGCAAGGCCCATTGCCCCTGAGTTACTCAGAAATTAAAACCCTGAGAGGTCTTCCAGAATCCCTTTGCAATATAGTCTTCTGAGTGGAGGAGACTTCTCAGTTTACACCAGAAATCCAATATCAGAGGAAACCAGAAATAAAAACTCTGCCCAAGACAATTCTGTGTCCAGTCAGCATTTCATTGCAGTGGTCAACACAAAGGAGGAGCATATGTGGACAAGCATTCCTTGTCCTTCTATTTTGGGCAGGGCAATGTAGCCAGCATCAAAGATGGTTTTAAAAACAACTGAGGTATCACATGAAAATTAGGAAGCAGTTGGGAAGCTGGTGGCAAAGGATAGAAGCCATACAACTTTCTCAGTAGAAATTTATGTGCCTGATAGGAACAATCTCAGAGAAATTCTCACAGACAAGTCAAGTGCAAGTTTCCCCACAGCTGCAGGAATGGTCATGTTTTTTGGTTTTTTTTTTTTTTAAAGGGACTGTGATAAAAATAAGATGTTGTTATAACCTGAGGGTTTATCTCATCTTAATTCTCCTCCTGAATCCTTTCCCTGCAGTTTATTTGCATTTTGTGACCGTTCCTGTGAAACAGGATATTTATTGATTTATTTTAATGCAGAGCTAAAAAAGGCACAACAAGGAGATGGAGACAAAGAGAAGAAATCAGATATGTGAGATAGCCCAACCTTTGCAGATGTATCATGTTAAGTTCAATGCCCAAGTCCTGATGATACATTGAATTAAAACCACAGAGTTCATGGTAGATTTTGGATAACAGAGGAGATATTGCTTCCTGACGATAGTAAGAATGGAGTAAGGGAGCAGAGTATCTTTAGTGAAAAGCATCAGTTCCAGAAGAGATAATGGAATGTGGTATTAGTTGGCTGAAGGAATACAACTGGAACTTTGCCTGCTGCTCAGTTTGATGGAAATCCAGAGAGGTGGGTGCATTTAACCAGGTGAGAGCTGCCATGAATGAGGTTAAGGCTTTAAAAATAGAGTGGAGAAGTTAACTGCGGTTGGCAGGGGTGTCTGATGCATGTACAAATGGATCAATGTTCTTTCCTGTCTCTCTCCAATACTATATAAATCTCAATAGCAACTGGATGAATCAGCAGAAGAGAAGACCTGAAAAATCAGTTTCTCATTGACTTAGGATCTCCACTACTTACTTCTTCTTTTTGTCTTTAGTGTTATTCAATATAGACTATTTGAAAATAAATTGGCAGTAAAATTCAGTCCTTTTGGAAACTTGGTTCCAAAGGAAAAAAAAAAAAAAGTTCATTTAAAATGAACATTTGCACATTCACTTTGCAGCAATTGGTTGCATCTAAATGTGTGCAAACCCAACACCCAAAAACTGACCTGAAGCTTTCCTCAGGTGTACACATAAAAGGATATTTCTCACTGAAGACACTACAATATGGAAAGGTAATATTAATTTCTTAACACATCTTTATCTATAACATATTCCTATCTGGGGTACCATTCCTGTTTATAAATGTGATGATATCAAGACAACAAAAAGCAGATTGGGTAATGAAGGACCAGTAATGCAAGTGATGATCCCAACATCTACAGGTATGAAAAGAGCCCTGGAGAGTTTGCCAGCATTTACATGAACATGTGTAGTTATAAAACTGTGCTGCCATTTTTCTTGCATGATAAAAAAATTTACTAAAACCACTGGTTATGGAGTAGATGGTTCAGTTACAGATAAAAGGCAAAGGAAAAAGTTGTCAGATTCTATAGAGACTGATCTGTCCTTGATATTCAGGTAGGGCAAAGCCACTGGCAGACAAGTTAAAAGAAAGTTTATTAAACATTCCTTTCTCATAGAAGTGTGAACAATTAAAACATATATGCCTGTTGAAGCCTATAGCTAGGTTTTCTAACTATGCAAAAGCTATTACTCATCAGCCTCCTATATGTTTTGGACTTAGATATGAATTTAAAATGTTTTTTAGAATGTTTTGGCTTTGAATACACTTCAGCTGATGAAATTTACACTTCTAAATTGTTAAAAGCTCTGTAGAATCTTCCACATTTTGCCTCTTTCCTATTTTCCAACAGAAGCAGTAAGATGGGTGTTTCTCTCTTCTTCCTGGCACCCAGCATCTCTGATCTCTGTCAGCAGGGGCAGAGTTGCAGCCCCTCACAAAAAAAAGGTGACCACTGCACCCTTGTCCACCCCCTGCTGCTCCAGCCCTGAGGAGAGGAAGGTGCTCTCTGCTGATAAAATGGTCTGATCTTTCCACTCCTCAGACCAGAAATGACACGAGGTCTTTCTGGAGAGGAAAAAGAAAACTAATTCTGCTGTGGAGAAGCTGCAAAAATGTCAGCCCTAAACATGAATCCTTAGGAAAAAGCTAGCATCCAAATTTGGTTCTCTAATTGTAGGCACCATTGGACAAATCTGGATTTAAGGCAACCAGGGGAAATAAGAGGCTCCAGATGACTCCATCAACAGAGCTGTTAATAAAAGATGACTTTGTGAGACACGGGACACAGAGACAAGGAGCTGCCTGCTGCTCATCTGTGCTCTGCTGAGGGCAAAGCATATTTGCACAGACCTTCTCTGGCACTTAGGAAGGGGAAATTTGGGTTTCTGCTGAAAAATAAAATGCTTTCTTTCCAGATCAGCTGCTGATAGCACTCTGTTCCTAGCAATGAGAAAAAGAGGGTTTAAATATTGACAGTATTTCTTATGCTCTAAATGAGGAGTAAGGGGACACATTCTTTAAACTTCTTTTATCCCTTCCTATTTGAATTTTGCTTTTCTTCACTGTGTTTCTCTCCATTTAAGAAGGAAGGAAAATTATTATCTCCTCAGTTGAAGCAATATGTCATCCCTGATTTAGTACACATTTGCAAATTGTCTATTTAGTTTTATCTCCTTGCTTTTCTAATTCTCCATTTTGTTTGATCTGCAGTACACAGGAGGCTGGTAGGATTACAGGAGGAAAATGAGCTGCCTAATGCAACCTGAGGAGGGTGTGGCAAAAGGGGACTTACAGGCAAATTGATCAGAAGGGATTATTTTAAAATCATCTTTTCTAAAGCTCTATTTTAATGGGATTAGAGAGATGCCTGATACATATTTGATTTCAGCAACCTTTTTGAGACCCTTGCCTGCCTATGATAACTCTGTGCTGTAAAGGATGCTGCAGCTATGACATTTGTTTTATTTCAGGGTAAATTCCATGGGAAAGTAGGATATTTTAAAACTGTGAAAAGATGTCAAGAAATCAGAAAATACTGATCATAAGACTTTATAAATACCCCCTTTCTTTTTTCTTTTTTTTTTTTTTTACTCATCCTTGCATCCTACAGTTGCAATATCTAAGGAAGTGCTGAACTTTCTCTTGTACATGAGACTCACATATTTTATCAGAATTTATGTTTCTTTTAAATCTACCAATTTAGCAATGAGTAATCTCATTGGCATAATTTATGTTTTAATATAATTATTTTAATTCATTATAGACTCTAGTTATATTTAAATTGAGTTAGATATCTTGGATGAGATCTGGACCGGTGAAGACAGAGGGAAAATTACAATCTTACTTTCCCATCTCTCTCAGCAATACTTTAATAGTCTCAGCACTCACTCAGGCATTTTTTCTCAGCTTTCCTCATGCTCTGCATACAGCTAAAAGATGAAGTGTGGTGTCCCAGTGAATAGCTCTCCATGAAGAGCTTGTCCTGCTGGATATGCCCCCATGACTGCAGTCTGTGGGGACACACAAGGCAAAGCTCCTGACAAGGTCCTGAAGTTGTTGTTGCCTTCATTAACTCTGTCACTTTGGATTCAGATGTTTGTTTCTGCAACATGGAATTTTTCTTAAAGTTGCCATTGATTTACACTAAAATCCAAGGAAAACTGTTTTAAGAGTATTTGAAGGCTACCTAACTCCACCCATTCCAACATGAAGATTTCACATCCCTGCCAATCCAGCCAAGCTCAGCCCTGGTGCCTTTTTAGACAGCAGGCTGGCCCACGTAAGGGATTTCCAAAGGATTCCCCACTAAGAATGTCTGCTTCCACTGGGCTGCAGCTACCAAACAGGAACTCAAACAGACTGCAATTAGTTCTGTGTTAAATGTTACTTGGTGCATTTGGCCCCATGGCAAGATAAGAGTCTTGCACCTATTTCACACAAAGAAAAGTATCCAGGTAACTCAGAGGAATACTTTTGTTTCTCTCTCTTCTCCAAATGTACTTTGTACTGTTTGGCTAAGCAATATGGGACTGTGGGGATAGGAGATTAAGTGTTTTACAGAGAATTACAATATTATTATGCAGAGACAGAACAGCCCCGTTTATTTATTTAAATTTTAGTCTTCTGTGTTTTTACACAAGACTGAACTCAAGAGGTGAAACAAGTGGTCTCAGAACAATGGCCTTAATTAACTTCTCAAATAAGACACAAGAGCCCCAGCAGCAGGGACAAAACAGGAGATAGGCTGAGGAGAGGTTTCAGTGTAATTAGTTATGCTTTAGGTACTTCCAAATTTAGTGTGTTCACCTTAAAAAGGTAATGGGGCCCTTCTAAGCTGCCAGAAAAGATTTGGCTCTGACACTGAGGGGCTCCCAGTGCAGATTTACTCCTATCATTAGAAAAGCCATTTCCTTTTACGTGTGAGCCTAATGAAAGTACACTTAATTTGTAATTTTGTATAATTATAGATCTTGATGAGACAGATGAATGTGAATTCAGTATCAGCTTGTGAGTTCATCATTCCTTGTAGCATCCATTTCTCAATTATCTCTAATGGTTGTCTTCAAGAGATTTATATCTTGTCATTTTCCTCCTAACCCATGTAATATCCTTGCAGATCTGTTCCAGTGATTTGTCCTAAGACCAATTTCTGACCCACATCAAGTTTCTGAAGTTTAGGCTTCTAAACAACTTCTAGACTATCTCAAATGGATAGAGGAGAGCCATCTTTACAGTTCATGGTATTCCCACTGTTCACTTTCCACTTCCAGAACAACAGCCAGGTACTCCAAGACTGATGCCTTCTCACGTCCCATTTCCATCCCCTTCCTATGGATGCTAAATGCAAGCAGCAAGCAGGGAGCACGGTGCCTGTGGAAAAGCAGGCAGCATAACTTTCTCAGTCTTACCTGAGAAAGTGGCCTGGGAAATCCTAAGGAGGAATTAAAACAATCCTCAGAGATAGAAGACAGCCTTGCAGGTTCTGTTTGTCTGTTCCTTGTTTTCTTGCAAGAGAAGGTCAAGGGGTGGTGTACCCCACTGACCAATGATGGTGATGTGTTAGTTTACTAACCAAAAAGAGTTTTGCTTTTCTGTACTTTCACGTATCAGTCTATAAAAGAATATCTGAGGTAATAAACCTCACCGTCCTGTTCAACTGACAAGAGAGTCCATGTCATACTGCCTCACCATTCCCAATAGTGTGACTTCCCTTCCCTTCCCTTCCCTTCCCTTCCCTTCCCTTCCCTTCCCTTCCCTTCCCTTCCCGCGCCTTCCCGCGCCTTCCCGCGCCTTCCCGCGCTTCCCTTCCCTTCCCTTCCCTTCCCTTCCCTTCCCTTCCCTTCCCTTCCCTTCCCTTCCCTTCCCTTCCCTTCCCTTCCCTTCCCTTCCCTTCCCTTCCCTTCCCTTCCCTTCCCTTCCCTTCCCTTCCCTTCCCTTCCCTTCCCTTCCCTTCCCTTCCCTTCCCTTCCCTTCCCTTCCCTTCCCTTCCCTTCCCTTCCCTTCCCTTCCCGCACCTTCCCTTCCCTTCCCTTCCCTTCCCTTCCCTTCCCTTCCCTTCCCTTCCCTTCCCTTCCCTTCCCTTCCCTTCCCTTCCCTTCCCTTCCCGCGCCTTCCCTTCCCGCGCCTTCCCTTCCCGCGCCTTCCCTTCCCTTCCCTTCCCTTCCCTTCCCTTCCCTTCCCTTCCCTTCCCTTCCCTTCCCGCGCCTTCCCTTCCCTTCCCGCACCTTCCCTTCCCTTCCCGCACCTTCCCTTCCCCCTTGCTCAACACCAACTTAAACCTCAATAATACAGACAATTGTTTCTTCATACTTCTTTTTTAATATATATTAGTACAATTTCCAAAATTTCCTCTGGTATTTTCCAGATCTTAGCTTTCTATTTTTAACTTTCTTCTTTTGCCCTCAAAGTTCAGTGGCAATGTGACCTCCACCCTGGGTTCTGAGCTGCATCAGCCTTTTGGATCTCTCCTTGCTCCTCTTATTCATAGTAATCTTTTCCTCATGGTAATTCTTTTTTCTTCTTTTAAATCTACTGTCTAGATCTACTCCCAGAGCTGATTCTTATGAGAGAGCTATAAGTACTAGCAGTAAAAGCAGACATGAGGCATCATGGGGAGGGCCTCTGTGCATTTCAGAATTTGTTGCTGAATTTGTTCAGAATTTGTTCTTCAGGAAACAATGTGTATCTGAGAAAAAACATGTTCTGGACAAAGACCTGCAGTTACTCTTCCACAACTCTCTTATTATGAAATTGGCTACCTGGATAATTCAGGTAAAATTTTCAAAAATCCCACATTTCTAACCTCTCTTTCACCCTTTAAATGGTCATCTCCCAGTACTCAGGGCAGGCATAGATTTTCATTTCTGAGTATGGAAAAAGTTAGCCCACATATTATGGTGGTTTTTCTGTGTTGATTCATCTTGCTGACTTTCATCTTGAAAGACTTCAGGATTAACTGAGAACATTTCTTTTTGTTTTTTTCCTACTGAGGTGATGGAGGCAGCAGCCTTAGTAGAAACAGATTCTTTTCCATCAGAAGGAGAAGGGTTCATAACACAGCTCTGTTTATCATCCTCCAAAATAAGAAATACTGCAGCTGCTTGGTCTGCCACTTGAAATGTTCAGAACCAGTCATGCTTTGTCATTACAGCACCTGCCATTATCTGCTACACCAGGAAAGTATTTCAGTGCTCTCATGATAAATATTTTGGTTATGAGTACTGTTCATTTTGCCCTGCATGATGTAATTGAGTTCCCTTAAACATCCATAAATTGTCAGGTACTCCAGATATCTATCAGCATCCTACCTGTTTATAGAAATGCTTGGGGAATTGTTTACCTAAATTTAATAAACATAGTTTTATGAAACACCTGAATAAGCACTGTTTAGAGATGTGCAGAACAGAAATGAGGCATAGTTCAGAGAGACACAAGTACTGATTATAAGTATGGCTATATAAATTAATAATTACCAGCACAGAAAAACAAATTAAAGGGAAAGAATATGAATTTTGATTGAAGTTTGCAGTATAAGGTAGAATATAAATATCAGTATAGCTTTTGTAAAAAAGGTATTTGTTGCACTGTTTCTTAGCTTAGTAGTAATTCTTGGGTATACCTGGCTGAAAACTTTCCATGGAAAATGTTTTGAAAGACAAAAATCTTGAGGTTGGGTCCATCATTACTACATTTCCATGATTCTTCTTCGGGCAACACAATCCAAACCCCTACCTCCAGCACATCATCTGCTCCTCTTCTCCACTACAAACCTGATGATTAAACAGAAGTAGATAAGAAAAAAAAATGTCAAATAATTGAGATTAAAAATAGGTGAAAAGAGGTGGTGTAGTTTCTGAGAGTTGCTCAGACACTAACAGAAGTACACAGGACTAGATCTGGGAGCTGGATAAGTCGCTGGCTTCCAAGCAGTGTCTGACTCCTGCAGTAAAATAGCTGCATACCTGAAGAAACAGAATGAGAAGCGATTTTTCCCTTGAACTGAGAGAAAAAACTACTCAAGGAATAAGAAGATCAGCAGAACAAAGACATTCCATAAATCACAATTTCCTCTGCTTTATTTTCTTTTTCCACTTACAGAAAAATGAGTGACTTTATCAAGCATGCAGATAGCTTACCTATGTAATGTTTCATTTCATAGGGTTTCTGAAAGAAGGCTATAGAGGAAAAATACAGTAACCATACCTTGCCTGTCATATCATAACCACACCGTAACCTGGAAAATTTAGAAAAGGGAGCAAAAACTGAAATATTTAGAAGATTGCAATGCATGGATGTGTTTGTACAAAAGAAACCTTTGGCTCAGAAGTGATCTTGTTCACTTTCCTTTGTTAAAATGTGGTGCAGACAAGGGGATTTCTAAGTAAAGCAGCAGCAATAATCCTCACCCCCACTACTGCCACAAGTTTTTCCTGCCATTTGCACAGTAGGAATTTCTTCTGGATTTTCTGACCTCCTCACAGAGCTCATCATATGGATTTCCCTCATCTTACATAGCCTTACATGCTGTGTTCTTGTTAGTATTGGCTCACAGTAACAGTTTAGACTATAAGGTGTTAGTTTCTGCTTGTTTCCATCCCTGATGTAGTCACTGGTGGGGATAATTACTGTGTTCCTTTCTCTGTCCCCCTTTCCTTTTGAAACCCATCGTTCCAACTCCTGGCAATGAAGGAAACACTCAGGTTTGCCAGCATCACCTCCATTTCAGTGTTGCATTGCTCTGAGTCTGTTTCCAGAAGCTGCTTATTCCATCTCTCATCTGCCCAGAAAATGTGCCCAGCAGAGGGAGGGATTTGGGAACCAAAGGAACTCTGGAGAGGCAGAACTTGGGTCATCTGGCCCCGTTTTGTGGGAAAGTCTCACTGCTCCCAGTAACTTGGGTTTCACACTGTTCTGTAACATTATGCCTCAAACACTGCATCTTCCTCAGGAAAAGGCTGGGAAGATCATTTGAGTTTATTTCTTTAGTCAAGGCTTTAAGAAGGAAGAGAAAACTACCAAAGGTTGTTTTCATCATCTGACTCAGTTAACAAATCCCATTTTGACATGATAGCCCTCTTTGCTTTGAATCACACTCCTACTCCTTACTTTTCCCCTTCCTTATTTTATATAGAGCTTGGGTTTTTCTCTTTCAGTATTGTAACAGAAATTGAAAAAACCCCACTTTTAAAAGCAAAGTACAAAAAAGATCAGATACAAAAGTCATGTCTGACATGAGATATGACATCATCACTATCCTGAAGTCAGCTTAAGCCTGTCTTTCTCTTGAAACAGTGGGCTCTGGAAAAAGCCCTCAAGCCCAATATTGCTTTTAACTTTTTTAATCTCCACTTGCTTTAGCAATGGTGTGACAAAATGTTCTGCTAGTGCTGAACTCAGTATTATCAAATGATTGATTGTCATATTCCTCCTGTCTGAGATAGTGTGGCTGCTGTTCAGCCTGAGAGCCATCAACTGAAAAGGGACCAATGAATTTAAAGGTGCTTTGCTCTCCAAAGAACCCTGCAGCTGTTCTGACACTTCAGAAATACAAAGCTGAGTTTCACCTCTGCCATTTCACTATTTGGGATGATTGTTTTGCTGCATTTTGCCTACACTGAAGGATTGCTGTTCAATAGTAGCACCAACTCAGTTAAATGGCAGATAGTTGTTAATCTGCACCCTTGGGCACTGGTGTCCCAGAGCACAAAAATGGGGTGGAAATGGGAGTGAAGTAAGGTTGAAGATAATTCTTTTACACCTCAAATCCTCAATGTTTTGGCAGTGGAACCAAAGGAATGTGTGATTTACCCCAACCTCAGAAAAAGGCTTCGTTTATGACAACTGGATCTGAATTGAACTTTGCTCTGGGCTTGGGCTAAAATCTTATTCCACTTTCATCTATTTTCTTCCACATAGACTATAATGACCCCAAAGACACAAGGCAGGAAGGTCACCTATGGCACTTCAGAAGATCTACTTGCTTTCTTCAGGAAGAAGAAGAAGAGGAATATGGATGAAACCTTCTCAGAAGATCTCATCTTCTCATCTCAGAAGATGCTTGAGATCCATAGAGACTTTCTTCAAGTCCATTTCCATGGAGAGCCATCCCAAATGACAGCTGTTGCATTTGTGCCAGAATGTTTAATAGATGCAGCAGTGAAGCACATATGAAGAGGTGGCAATTGAACTTCTCTGGATTCAATCTCATGCAGGCCCTTCTTTATGAATTGGACCACTTAGCTTCTGTGTGCCCCCTCCAGAAGCAAAGTATGCTAAAAGAAGTTTTTCAGTGCTGAGATTCCTAATTTATGATTAGCACCTCTCCTTCCAAAAGCTATCAGCTACTATTTAAATGTACTTTAAGTAAATATATATTCCACTCATATGTATTCAAATTTTGTTAACACAGAATTACTGTCACAGTGGTTAGTCCATACATTATTTACATAAATAACAATAAAAAAAATATTATTCTTCAGCTTCTGTATAGCCTGTATTTAAGTGTTTTTAAAAGTTTGAAAAACATTAACCCTTACACAATGTCTGGAAAATGTTATCACATCTGTGAAGAATGCAAATGCCAAACATAGTAATTTCTTCATAAATTTCTCACTGACATATCTGATACTTTCTAGCTTATTATTATCTTATCTTCCTGATTACCATTATATTTTCTTGACTTTCAAGAAGCAATGAAAAACTGGAGGTAGAAAATACAAACCAACGTTGTTTACGTGTGGCAGAATAAAAGGAAAATCTATGTGAGGCAAACTACTGCTAAACTGGAGCTTGGCAAGCAACAGAGGATTGGTGCTCTTCTGTCCCATGACAATACTTTTATTTTCAAATGTCTTTATCAGATGCAGCACTGAGGAGCAACACAGTGTGCGTAGGCAGGCTAATTAGCTCATTAGTGAGATTCATCATTACATCAGTACAGTACCCAAGCCTCTGCCTTTACCCACCCAAGAAAACAAACTCAGTTACCTAGGGATTTTTAGGGTTTTTTTTGTATTAGGATACAGCTTTCACCTTTGACCTCATACTTGATAAGTCACATTTTAGAGACCATTGGTGAAGACAGAAAAAGAGTATACCATGTTGATTCATGTATTTAGTAATGCTAATGGTCTTTTCAGGAATTGGGAAGAGGGATCAGAAACAACAGAAAATTTCCAAATAATGGTTTATGCTTCCATGCTTTTAGTAACTGAAAAAAAACATCATTTTTCAATTTAATTTTTCCTTGAAACAACAAGGCTGGACATCTTGTTTTGCACTAACTCCAGCTGCAGTTTATTGCTCTCTGCTCACTGTCTGATAATATTTTTGGTTGCAAGCTGTCAAGTTAGGCCTTTTTTACTTCTTTCCTTACATTTAATGGAAACACACAATTCTTTGCTGTTTTATTCTCCTCTGGCTTTAATTCTATGCCATCTTTACACAGGTACTTCACCCCATGACACCCCAAATAGACCTATTACAGGCTGAAAGAATTGCAGTAACCTGCAATGGAACCCATCAGTGGTATCATACTTAAATCTATTTTTTCTTCACTTTTTTTTCCTTTTGTTAAAAAATCTTTTTCAAGAGAATAACTGTATTCCCACCTAGCCCATTTCAGTGTTGAGCTCTGAGGTCCTACACTCATTTACAGCCTGCTCAGTAAAAAAGCACACAGGGCCAAGAAACATGATTAGAAAGTTCAACCACACAAAAGATTTTGATATAAATATTTGCAAAAGACCAGAGCTAGAAGACTGAAAGAGAACAGAATATAAAAGAAATACCTTAACTTTATGTTTCAATGGAATAAAACTCTGGTTGAACACCATGTTGGAATGCTGAGGTGCTGTGATAAATGGAGGGCTCAATTCTGTTTCACTTGCAGGAAAGGGAAGCAAATTCTTTCTAATGCAGTTCATTAAAGTGCTGAATTTGACTTTTTGCCTATGACGGGGCAATCTGTAAGAGAAAGTAATAAGGGAGTGAAGCTTTGAATTTTAATCTCCCTCTTCTTTCCCTTCATGCTTTTCTCCCCTCCCTTGGCTAACATAGAATTGGATGACTGTGACTCAAGCACATACAAAATTAAAAGTCTTGTACAAAATTAAAAGGCTTAGCTTTGCCTGCTTCTTTATTTACCCGTGTAACTGTATACATAAAAGCCTCAATAGTGCCAAGAACAGGTTCTCTGACAGTACCAATGGTGTGGCTATGTGACTCTTCCAGGAAACTGACTTGAATTAATGATCTTCAGTCATTGTATAGGAAAACCAATTTGAAATAGATTTCAAATTAAACTCATTACACTTGGTGTAATTTCCTGATGTCTATGTCTTCTTAGTGGCTCATGCTTTGTATTACAGGTATAATGTCCCAGAGAAGTGGCCTCTAGTGGATTCAGAACAAAATGAAGTAAGAAATATCTTCCAAATAGTGTATTCAGCAGGATATTTAAATGGAAGGAATTGATTTTTTCCAGTAAAGTGTTGAGCTAAAAGCAAATCTAGGAAGACAATTGCTGTAAAACAGCCCCAAATAAACCAACAAAAAAACCCCATCCCTGATGACTCTGAGCAGAAAAAAACTTCATTGATTTTAATAATATTCAATTTTAAGATCACTGTCTTGGGACTTCAGCACATCAATTGAGTGTTGTGGCAGAAGTAAAGGAAAAAAACCTGTGAAAGGGGAGCATGCCAGGATCTTACAGTTTTGGCTTAGCCAATGACTTGATGTACAACCTTGGATAAATCACTTGTCTGATTACATGACAGGAAATCCAGCACAAAAGCCTGGCCTTTCTGACGAGCTGCTTGGAACAAATTGAGATGTGCTCCTGTGACAGCTCTGACTGACATGTATTTCTTTAGATGGAGGGCTGCCTAATGGGTACCCTGTGGGGAAAGGGGAAGAATAACCCAACAGGACAGATGTGAAATGCACCTGTAACTTTTACTGCATAAAAGTTTGAAGTTTCTGCACATTTAAATTAAGCAGTACAGATGAGAAGAGAGCAAAAGATGATTTTCTAACTTATTTTTTCAAATCCTGCAAAATAATAATTAGATTTAAGCGGTTGGTAAAAGGTTCAAAATTAATTTGAATTTATCCCAACACGTTTCTCCACGCTAAATGTCACAGTCTGTATGTGGATCAATATGTGTGTTGGATGGACACAAGAAGTGAAGAGGAATCATCTGGCACACAAAGCCTTGCCTCCTGTTTTACCCAATTCTGCTCAATCCTAACCCAGTCCACACACACCACTGACCTTACAGGCTTGATCACCCTTATGATGAATGAAATACTAGTTTTGAAAGGAGCTGGGAAGCTGAAAGAAGACACAAGGACAAAATTGATGCTATTGCTGGCTAGATGTTAAGAGGTTTGGGAAGTTTTTGTTTTTCATTGTTGTTGTTTCCTTTTTTTGTCTTATTTCAAGTTTTGGAAAACTCAAAGTGAAAGAATGCACCATCTATGTAGGTGTGTATATATGAGAGTTAAAAGGCCCACAATAAACACTGTGTTCCTGGTGACTCCTTAAACACTGACTTTGTTAAGCTCTGCTTCTCGGAGCAAGTGTGTTCAACTTGGCAGTTGCTAAGGTAACAATCATTTGGGGGAAACAGGAGAGTTAAACAGACTTATAAAACCTACATAAAACTGACATGAAATGGCTTCTCTATGCTTACAGTACCTTCCTATGTATTCATGAGTACACGTAACTAACACTAATGTTTCCATTTCTGAGGAATTACTTGGTTATGTTTTCGTTCAAAAGATGAATGGCAGTGCCACTTGTACTTGTTTAAGAAAGAAAAATTGTGGTATAATGAAGGAAATGTACTTTTGACTCAAACTATCACCATCACCAACAACCAATACTGGTTATTTACATCCATTCACTGCCAGTGTTTCTTCTCGAAAGGGATGTGCCCCAGCACAGCTTCGGGGGCTGCTGAGGGACCTCATCTTCCCACCCTTGAGCCTGCCTGTGCTCTGAGGCACAGGATGCACTAAGAGCCAGGGCAGTCTTCTGTTAACCCCTTTTTGTGCAATGGTTTTCCCCTAGACTAAGACAATTTGAGTGTAGTGGATACCAGCATCAATGTCCGAGATAAGGCACATGGACTCACACTGCACCCCATACTGCCTTCCCATGAAAAAAAATACAGGCTGGTTTAACTACTGGAGATATTCTGCAGCTGCTTCAGTTAGCAATAGGTTATAAAGTATACTCCTTCTATTTTAAGTAAAATTTTGACTGGAGAATGCTTCCCCAATGTCAAGAAGTCATCCCTTCACCTCAGAAATATTGCCTTTATATAAGGCACCAGCATCACTTTTTTGGTAGGTGTGAGACATGTAGTGTCTCTTACACTGATGATGATAACTTGGAGCTGAGTAAAACATCAAATGTTTCTTTTTTTTAAAAAAAGAGAGGAAACTCCACTGCAGGTGTTGCTAACACTTTCTAACAGAAAACAACTCACTACAGTGAGAGCATTTGGGGTGACTCTTCAGCACAGGCTTCTTAAAGGCTCAGTCATCATTTTCTGGAAAGCAGAAAACAAGGGTGGTAACAGCCACATAAAATATTCAAATCAGATAGAAGGGCAGATGTTGGCAGCCTACAGACTAGGAAAACAACAAAACACTCCAAAATGGCACACATCTCTGTCCACCATTTAAAAATAAACATGTAAAAAGGTTTCTCTAAGAAAAGTCACTTAAGCCTTCAGTTCTGTGACAAGAGTGAAGGAAAAGCTAGGAATAGAGAACAAGGTGTTTCTTCTAGCAAATACCCACCACCCAGAGAAGGAATCCAAGGTATTGAGACAACTCAACAAGATGTCTTAAGATAGGCATGATAAATTCCAGTACCAAGGTTCACTGAGTGCTTTCAGCAGCTCTCAGACTTTAAGTTGAAATGGAGTCAGAATTTTCACACTGGTGAAAGATCACTTGCATTGCTGTATATGTTTCAATTTCAGGAAAAGCAGAGGGAAAATGTAAGTCCTTCGGGCTAAACACTTCCCAGATGTAAGACTGTACTTGTCTGTAATAATAACCATTACATTAGTTCAGATCTATTTTGTAAATGTCTTTGAACCTGTGTCTATCTGCAGGGTAAGAAAAAAACAACAAAAAATATAAAACATAAAACAAATAACAAAAAAAAATAAAAAAAAAATAAAAAAAAGGAAAAAAACTAGGCAACTTTCAGCATAGAACGATGGTCATAGCTAAAAAAAGCCCCTGTGAATCTAACTCGTACCCTGAATATCCTTGGGGAATCAAGTTGTGTACAGTGTTGTCTATCTTGATTCCCTGCCTGCCTGTCTGTGCTCTCAAATTGTGATTTCTAAAATGTCAGTCCCACTGGCAGGCAGTGGCTGTGGCTGCTGAGGAGCCAAGTGAGCAGCTCTGCTGTTTGCACAGGGACTCACTCGTGCCCTGTGGCCTGTGCCCAGCACATGGGACGAGGTCACGGCAGGGAGGGGAGGGTGATGCCCACTCTGCCCGGGGAAGAGGCAGCAAAACTCCATTTTCCTGAGTGTTCCCTCCCTCTGGCACTCAGAGCACCAGCCATGTGCTTTCTGGAGAGAGGCATCAGCAGTGCCAGTTTTCAGGCACTCAGCAGGTTGCCAGAGGGAAGTGGTTTGGAGATGCAGCTGGAAAGATCTACCCGGCTTTTTTTGTCCAAGTTCATGTTTTTAACCTCACAAACTAGAAAGGCTGGGCTTTTCCTTGTGTTTATACGATTGTGAATGAGGCATCTGCCTCATGAAAACACAAGTACCGTTGGCACAAAGAGACCTATCCTCTTCCATTGGCATTTCCTTTATGAGTTTTATCTTTACCACGTTCAGTGTCTTCTGCAAGGCTCTTCCTATTTAGGAAAAAAGCCCAGTGTACTGCATTAAACATTTGATTTCATCCCTCACAGGGTCTCTCTCTCTCCCTGGGGATTGACAGCTGTTCCTCATGACAGGCACTCAGCAAAAAAAAAGTGAATGTGTGTGCACATGGGGCAAAATATTCATCTGTGATACACTGATGAGTTTATAACCACACAGTAAATCTCAGAGCAGACAAAAGCTGTCATTCATTCCTCCTGCTTTGTCTATCATTTTGTACATTACATTTTAATACCATTCTTGCCCATGAGAAGAAAAATTATAGGGACCATTCATACCTCTTTATCATCAGCAGAGGGGGAATCTAGGACATGAGCCAGTGCTCCAGAAGGATTTTGCTGTATGAATTTACCAGTGTGCAAAAGAGTAAAAAACACCCATTAAAAGTCAGTGATATTAAATTTGAATCAGCTGACTAAAATCTACAAGACAGATCAGTATTACAAGACTAATTAAGCAGTGCAAGAAAACTGATGGCACCAGACAGACGTCACAACAAGCCTGGGACACAGGGTCCTCATGGTATCTTAGTTTTGGTCCAGGATATGGCCTGGCAGTTCCTCACCCTCTTAATGATCTCTGAGTCACCAAAATCAAATCCAAGTAACTCATTAAAACTGCACTTGGAGAAAGCCACTGTGCCCCAAACCACCTGAAAATGGGAATTTCTTTAGGCTAAATCAATGTGATTCAGTGAAGTGTGTGCTGGCAGTCTCAGGAGGGACTTTCAAAACTTGCCTACCTCGGATAATTTTTTCAAACCTACAGCTACTACCTTGGCATATGCAATAAATAGTTGAGAGTGATTTAACTGTAATGTAAACATGTGCCAAATTTTATTTTTGGGGCAAAAGGGTGAATGCCAAGAAGAAGGAATCACGTAGTACAACAGTAATTTAGCATTGTTTACTTAACTAACAATGCTTTTTTTGGAGGTTTTGCAGGGGTACCTTACAAGAAAAGTCTACTAGCTGTATTCTGTTGTACTTGAAATCTCTCTCTTGACTTAAATGGAGTTTCTCTTCCATGAGACAAGCAGAAGTTAGTGTTCTTCTGAAGGAAAAGATGCATTTGTCTCCTAGCCAGGAACAAATAAATCAATGTTGAAACATCAACATTGAGTGCCAGGGGAAACAAAGGGTTAGCTAGGCCAAAGGGCCTCAGGGTTGCTGGGCATCCTTTCAGCAGGACTGGTTTTTACATTGACATTTGGCAGCTTGCACTCTATTTTATGGTGAAAAAATGGACCCTTATGATACCTCTGGTAGGAGCATAGTGCATGGAAAAATGAAACCTGTGCTAAATTCAACCTGAACTTCTGGCAAGTGAGCCTGACCCTCTTGAAATTATTGAATTCACTAATGGGATCCCTCTCTGAGAGGACGGAGATAAATATCCAGACCATTTATCACAATCAGATTATTAAACATTTAAAAATTACATTAAAGGGGACAATGCACAGACTAATGCCCATATCAGAAGTGGCAGCCCCAAAGGGTATTAGCAGCCCAAATTGCTAAAGCCTCAGTCTGGAGGTGCTAATCACAGTGCTGGGCTGGGTGTCTGGTGAAAATGAACATCCATTGCCTCAGGCCTTGGGGCTGCAGCTTGACTGTTCAACACTACAGTAAAGCAGTGAAACAGAAAAAGCAAACCAATATTCAGGAGAGCTCTGCACAAAAGCTCAGAACCTTGACACAATCACTTTGCTGTGCTGCCATCCTCATTTTTAGCATATTTTGATAGGATAGGCTTTTCCTTTTTGTCTCAGCCTGCTGACAGTTAATGAAATAAACATTTTGCTGGATCCTGATTCATATTTTATATGATGAACAGATTCAAAGGAAAAACCTGTTTGAACTGCAGTGGGTAGATAGGTGTGGGGGGGTGGAAGCCCCTACATAAATAATCACATCATTTTGTGCATCATCACTTAGTGTTTTTCATCATCTCTTCAGCTCCCTCTGATACTTCTTCTCTAGATGTCCGTTCTGTTTGTTTTGTTAAGTTGACACATGAACAAATCAATCTGCTACTCTGAGAAGCTGAGCCCTATGCATCTGTGTTCCTGAAAGCTGAGGAAAAAAAGAAGGGGACAGAAAAAAAATCCTCATAGAGTGTGGGAAAAAGATTTGTTCCTTTTTTTCTGGCAACGCAGTTAAACCCTGAAGGGCCAGGTTTTGGTATTGGATTTTGGGCCAGAAAGGCTACTAATTGGAAGCACCAAATGCTGTATGATCACTTATGTGCCTTGACCTCAAAAGGGAAATCAAGTATATCCCTAGAAGTAAACACAGGAAGACACATTCATTGCACCTCTGAGGATAACCACCCAGATATTCTGTGGGGCTCTGCTGCGTGACTTAAAGGACAGCAGGAAGCTGAAGAAGAACTGGAGCTTCTCTCAAGCCTTCATAACCCAAACCCTAAAGAAAGGAGTGAATGTGACAGCCTGTGTAGCAGGAGTGGGCAGGAAGATGTTCTTACTAATTGTCTTCTCCTCTTTATGAAGAACCACAACAGACCCTGTCTAATTGGCTCCCTCTAACCCCGTGGCTAGGATGTAAAAAAAAAAGGAAAGAAAACATTATTCCAAGTAATGACTCAAATGCAGTTCTGTGACTTTTATCCTACACCCCTGAGAAACCTGAATTTTAACATTTGGTGTGGCTGGCAATAGGGAATGCAGCAGGGAATCCCTGACAAGGATAGCAGCTAGTCAGAGTGGGTTAGCATCTCATGGACAACAGTGGCTTTTTTGCTGTGCAGAAAATTTTGATTCTTGTTTATCATTATAAATATTTTTAATGTATATTAATTAGCAACAACGTGTCAGGTAGCAGAGAAAAATCTGTGTGACAAAAAATGGCAAAAATGTATTGGATTTCAATGATGAGGTAAATGGTACTTTCAAAGACTCAAGGATTTTAAGCACAGGGTAAACTTTAGTCAGTTTCTTCTAGAAAATTTAGGCCAGCAAACTTTATACAGTTCCTTCTGTAATGAGCTTAATAACTTAAAGATAAACTAAAGCATTTATTTTACAGAAAGACCAATCTTACAGCTTACAGAGAGAAAATTTACTGCATCACTTGGAAAGTTCTGCAATTACAATTATCCTCATTATAAAAATGTGTTCCTACTCATTATTTAGGTGCTGTTGTTGAAAGCTTAATGGTTCATAGTCATTTATATGGGAAAAAAATAAACAGTTTATTATGAAGTATGGAACTACGGCATAATGTTCTCAAAAATTAGTTCAATTTTAATGAGGCTGCAGAAAAAGTAAGTTATGTGTTCATTTTTGTTCTGGCTAGATGCTGAAACGCAGCTGTAAGGGCTGTTCCAACACAAGAAGACAGGCTGAATTCTCACACAAAACCCTGCTCTCTCAGGAGACAATGATCAAATTTTCATTAAGACCTTTGAATCTTTCTGTTGAAATCCTTGGGCTATAGGCAGATCCAAAACAACCTACTTTTAAACCAAGTATTTTACCTTGGGGAACTTATTTGATATGAAACACAGCTGCTTTCCAATTTCAAAGTTGACCAAAAACTATGCTTTTGAAATATACCTTGGGCTTTTGAGTTCACATACAGAAGTACTTGAAAATGCAAGTGTAGCTCCATATTATTTTCCTAGAGGATTGTGTCAGGAAAAGTTTATAAATTAAGGACAGCCCCTGAATTTCCACACAATTTCCATTTTCATGTGAGCCTTCTTGAATTGTCAATATTTACCTGGTGAGAAAAATTTTCCACAACACCAAAAATGAAAATGGAAACATAACTTACAATTGCAGCAAAACAAAATGGTTTTCATGACACTGGATTGAAAAAAAAAAAAAAATTAAAAGTAAAAACTAGATTGAGGCTAAGCCAACATTTTGTTTCAGTGCTGCACTTCATAGAAATAAATCTGTGCCAGAGGAATAAGATTGCTTAGCATCACTGGAAGCTGAACAGATGCTCATTTCTTTGTGACTCTCAGTCCATCTCTGTGGAACCTAAATTCCAAGCTGATACTAAAACCTGCTACTGATAACTCCTTCTTGCCACTATCTGCTTCTCAAGGATGTTTTGCACTTGGAGTAAAGTTTCTTTGATTAATGCATGGAAATACATTCTTCTAGTTTTCTCAGATTATTTTCTATTTCTGCTTTGTGACTTTACTCCCAGCTGAGGTTTTCACAGGGACAGCTAAATTTCAGCATCATGGCTTTAAGTCACTGAAATAACCATCTATTCAAGATTTGCAGTAAAAGGAAAATGCCAAGAATACTTTTGAGCTCAGATGCATCTCTGTGCTCCTGGACCTTTTTAAGCAGTCTGGGAGGAAAACTGGGACAGTTGTTGGTGAATAGCAGAGAACCTGCAATTCGTGCTTTTAAAAAAACGTGTCATGTGCAAGGTTTAATCTGAATGAATTATTGCAGCTGGCCCTTGGTATGTTTTCCTTACACCCCATTATAATATAAGATACTGATCAAGGTAAAGTCAAGAGTCAACCTTTGGTCAGATTCCAAACCAAAAAAGGGCAAAGCAACAAATTGCCATTGAACAGGTAGTGACTTGGGACACATAGCGTGCTGCCCTGAATATTTTTAATGGCTAGAAAAACATCCCAAATCTAAACCCCTAACAGAGTTGTATAAAATTTCACTTTACTGTCACTTCCACCAGCATTTTCCCCCATTTTCTTTTGCTATATAAAATCCAACAGTGAGCTTACAAAAAACATGGATGCCAGTTATAGATTTTCTCCTTTCCCTGTTCTGGGACACACAGAGATTCCTCTCAGTTTTCCCTTTCCTCCCAAAATGCTGAGTCAAGAAATAAGATCATAGTCAAGATTAATCCTTCATAGACAGAGGTGAGAATTATATGCTTCAAATTAAAACCTACTGCATAATATATGAATCATAGAAGATGAAAAAACTTGTTCACAGTTTGAAATTTTTTCTTACATTGGAAACTGAGGCTCCATTTAAAGTTCCTATTTCAGGATGCAAAGAAAAATATTAGGGGGTTTTTGTGTTTTATTTTGACAAAAGTTCTGTATATAGCAAATAGTCTTCCTAATTTCAAGACAGCAGCTCACTCACAGAGCCATCTGTAAGTTCTAAAGATTTCCTTAAAGCGTTTGACGTAAGTTACACCTCAGCAAAGGTCAGCTCTCCCTTTAAGACTATTGAGAAGGTTAATTTGACCAGATGAATCCAGACTTCACCCTGAAACTCAGCTGACATTTTTAGATGAAAAGTGAGTGATGGTAGTAAGGAGAAGAAATCAGCTGCTTCTGTTCAGCCACCAGGGAGGGCAGAACAGCCAGCATGAAAACATCAAACTCCTCAATTGCTGTGTCCATATGAAACTTGGATTCTGGAGCTCAACAGCTTCAAAGAATTTGTTTTTCACACTGCAGCAACAGGACAGTATAGATTTCAGTAGCCAATGGGAGAAAGAGGGAAGGGGAAGAGGTGTCTTTCCCTGTTAAGGTGGGAGCCTGGCTAACCGTGGAACGGAGCAGCTCTCACTCTCTGCACTGAGTTACATGTGAAGGGCAGAGAAACAGGGATATCAAATTTTAAGGAGATAAATGTTGGAAATATTCTCTCCTTGAAAGAAACAAGAGACATATATCTCTGTGTGTACACTCGCATACCTATGTGTGTGTAACATAAATATATGTATCTACACACATATACAGACATGATAAAGGCATTCAGCCAAAAATTCCTGTTTGTCACAAGACAAATAGGAATGTTTAAGTTGTCATTTTCACCCACAGCGCACGATCCACTTTTGCAGCACTGAGTAATTTTTAAGCAGGCACTCTGCCACTTCAGCAGATGGGTAAAAACAGAGCCATGCCAGCCAACCAGCCTGTCCCTGAAGTTTGGGACTCCCTTGCCAGCTCCCCATCCCAAAATACTTGAGCAGCATGTGCTGTTTCACCTCTGGCTAGTGGGGATGTGTCACTGCCTGAAATGGAGCATGGGTAAACTTCTAAAATTCCTCAATCAGCAGAATAAAATATCTGTTCTGGGAGGTAAATTCACCAGGGTCTGGATTTTCTGGGAAAGCAAAACAGGAGAATAAGCTACATGCAGTGTTATGTGCTACCTGTGATCTGCCAGAGGGCTCACACCATTATTAGGAAGCAGCAGGAGTTTTGGAGTTAGGGAAAGGGGCACAAAGTGAGACTGACACACCTGCTGCTTCTCCAGCCATGCTTGGAAGCTCAGCCAAGGTGTCCCAAAGCCTCTGGGATCTCATCTAGGATTCAGCAACCTCGGGAGCAGCAGGGTAAGGACAGGATTTGCTACCCTTGCCTTGAGTGTGGCTCAGCCACCATGGCCCATCAGCGTGTCTCTGGTCACAGACGTTTTCCCTGGGAAACTCCTGGAGATTTCCTGGCTCTTTCCATGGAGAAGCAGTAGGAATTTTCACTCTATACACTTTTCTCATCACTACCTTACTACCAGGCCATTTATGTAAGTTCTGCTTCCTGTAAAAACAAGTCAGAAAACATGACTTTAAATTCATTACTACTTAATGCTTTCCAAACAGCCTCAAGTGACACCAAAAGCTGCAGGTGCAAAGATTGAAATTCTAGATATCCCACAACCACAAGAGAGGGGTTTTTGTGTCTTTCTGATAATGCTGTATCAAAGCACAATAGTTAAAAGGATCTCTTATATATTAGTCACACTGCTTTCACTTCTATTTAGGGCAGAGTTTTCTGTTGGGTAAATCCTTGCCTGCAAGGGAGTAACCAAACCGCAGGTAACCTGTGGGAACTCTACACCAGAGGTTTTTGCAAAGTGCTGATGTAGATGGCTTTGGAATTGTTTACCTTAATAGGAGTGAAAAGAAAATAGAATAGTTTTTCACTGTCAAAGATGCATATGCTGCAAAATGCTTAAATAAATGTGTATGTATGCATAGCCAAATATTCATATATATATATATTTTTATTTTTTTTTTCTTCATTATTGCATTAATATACTAATAAATTTAGAAGAATTATCTGTAAATGTCATAATTTACCCATAACTGTGCATGCTGTACAAGAGCAACTAAAATCTTTCCTTCAATCATGGTTGTAATTAAGTAGGAGGAAAACTGCAGTGGCTGAAGGTTCATGCTAGAAGACTGACATGATGTCAGGTTTCATAAGTAAGAATACGTGGAAAATGTCAAATTATTATTGAGGGAGAAAATGTCAAGGATGCACTTAAAATTAGATTCCCCATGCAAGAGTCCCAGTGAACAAGAGGATGCAGAAGGATGACTAAGACCAATGTCCAGATGTTGCCTACGGGATAGTGATGCCTCAGACTCAAGAGCACAGATCTATTTCAGCTCCTGACTGACACCTGAAAATTGTCCTTATTGACAGCACAACAATAGGATATACCTTCCTCAAAATACTTTCCTGCAGCTTTTCAGCTGTGTTGCTTTAGTCTGAATTAGCATAGATCTAATTTTTCCCTTTTGTCTTTTTTTTTTCATTTCTTTTTTCTTTTAGCCCTTCAGAAGCCCTCTTGAATATGAAAGTGCATCATTTACTAAACCAACACATTCTGAAATTACACATCATGCCAAGAAACACCTAATGGCTCACAGGACTGGCATGCCCCAGTTTAGAGAAGTCTTCAGTAAGGCAGGACATACTGCAGTCAACTCCCTCAATTCTCTATGATCAAAGTACTTGAAAGTGAGTAGGCAGCTTTTATCAGTAAATGCCTGGTTTTAAATCATAACAGCTATTCAGGTTTCCTTGTCCTTGTTTGTAAATTGCCTACTTTTTTATTTTTTTTTTTTCTCCACATGTTTCAGACATCACCAAGGGAAAAACTCTAAAACTTTATGGTGTATCTGAGTGGATGATTAATCATTCTTTGAACTTCTAACTTGAGAGCTGCACAGCCACAGAAGGTAGCTGTTAGGCAGCATTAAAAGTATGCAGCTTCCTGTCATTCAGTACACTTTTCTTCTCTCCCCCTTGCCCAGTCCCTTTTAGAACTTCTGTTGCTGTATTGCTAGTAAATTCTTTACATAAAATAACGGTATTTTTATGGTTTAGAGCTATATAAAATATTGAACAGGTTTTTTTTAAAAAAAAAACCATAGCCACTTGTTTTCAAAACTATGCTTCTTTGAAGTTTTTAAAATGCTGTATCTAGATTAATTTCTAAAGGGGAAGACACAATTTTCTGACAAAAGGCTAACATCAGTAATTAGAGTCCCAGAATTTCCCTGAACTGCAGCAGGACAGGGACTACATGAGGCAGAGTAAAATATGCAGCATGTTTTATGTTTGTGTCACTGTTACTGCACACTTTTGCAATAGAGTAAAAGTGAAGGAAGGACTTCATTGATGTCCCAGAAACCTCACAGGAGGTGAGATACAGGTGTCTCACACCTGGAAATCTCTGCACATAATACTGTGTGTACTCTGAATTTCACGAACCACAAACCAACTCTTTTGAAATTGTACCCTTCTTTTTCATTGTGCAATGTTCATTCTTTTTAAGACTGGATGTATTGCACTTCTTCTGAACATGAAGTGACATTGGTGATATCATAGAATTATAGAAAATTTTGGGTTGGAAGGGACATTAAAAACCTTTAGTTCAAAACCCCTGCCATGGGTTTCCACTATCCCAAGTTGCTTGTAGCCCCATCCAGGCTGGCCTTGAACACCCACAGGGATGGGCCATCCACAACTCCTCTGGGCAACCTTTATGGATGTTGTTTGAAGAATTTGGAATTACATTTTGGGTGGCTTTATAAGAGAAAGAATAGAAAGAATAACTGGGTTACAAAAAAAGCTATATATTGAAAACCTAGGCACTCCTCATTATTTTGTTGCAAGTAAAATGTGTCTCTGTTACACTTAATTCTTCAGTATCCCCAGAGAGAGGAAAAATACCTTAGATTCTGCTTGTGTAATCTCTGAATATTCCATTTTAGACAATATTAACACCAGTTGAGAATTAAATATTAATATTTATGCATTGAAATTACTGGTATTTGCACTTAAAATCCAAGTTTTATTATGATTTCAATAGTCTATGACAATTTTCTTCATGTAGATTTTAGTGTTTCAAATTTCAGTGCAGCCTCATCTATTTTTCATTTGGGATAAGAGTTTATAACTATACCTTCCTCTTTCCTACCTATTATAATTTGAAAAAGATAGTTATCAGTAGTTGAAAATATTATTTCATTTTTTATATCAAGTCAAGATAGAATTATCTATATTAATGTAAATTTTCCCAGAGAAAGCAGGTGTATTGGTGTGATACTCAGTAGGAGATAATTTGGTTCTTTTTAGAAAATGTCTGGCTAATAGGGGGTCACTTTTACTTTTAAATGAATTTTATTATTTAATTGACTTTTAAAGATATAGAAAAGAAAAAGATGCAGAAAAAACCCAAAAAACCCAACTGGTTACATGGTCAAAATTATATGTATAATGTAATTATTTTTTTCTCTAGCATGAAAAATAAAAGATTCTGTTGCTGCCTTGGGCATACACTTTCTCTATATATAGCTGAACTGTCTCTGACCTTTTTTTTTTAGGCCTTTAGGTAACAACTTGAGCAAGTAATGTTTTGCAGCCTACGCTTTGACCTTCCAGTCAAATGATTTTGGTTAGAAAGTCAACTTACTTCAGTCCCCAACTTACATAATGTGAAGAATACCTCATAATCTGAAATATCCATTGCATTCACAGAAAAGCTGAAGGAAATTCAGGTGCATCAGAGGAAGTGATGATATATTTAGCTGGACAGCTTGGTGTCATGGGTGAAACAGCACATCATGGGCTGTAACCTCACTTTATCTTTAGTGCAATTTTTTGTCTCTGTTTATGAACCAGAGAATCAAAATAATGAGTTTTGTAGGACAAAGTAGAAAGGCTACTTTATATTTTATAGAACTCTGAATTATATTTATTTTTTGCCCAAAAGGCCTAAAAACATACACATCCTGATCAACACACATGATTTGACTCCAGAGATTTTTATCTTTAAACTGGGTGTTTGTATTCTATCTATAACTTTTGACTTACTAATCTTAGATTGTCTCTTTGTCTTACTGCAGTCAATTCTTTGCTGCTTTGGAACATATGACTGATGTGTGTGGGAATTTTTCCCCTTCTCTGGAATTATTGGCTTCATTTATCCCTATCATGTCCACTGCCTCTCCTCTATGAGGTCTGATATTAGGATCAGAGTAGCTGTAAAAATATAGCAAGAAGGGAGGGAGGGAGGGAGGAAGAGAGAGAGAGAGAGAAGAAAGAAAGAAAGAAAGAAAGGAAAGAAAAGGAAAGAAAGGAAAGAAAAGGAAAGAAAAGGAAAGAAAAGGAATGAAAGGAAAGAAAAGGAATGAAAGGAAAGGAAGGAAAGGAAGGAAAGGAAGGAAAGGAAGGAAAGAAAAGAAAGAAAAGAAAGAAAAGAAAGAAAAGAAAGAAAAGAAAGAAAAGGAATGAAAGGAAAGAAAAGGAAGGAAAGGAAGGAAAGGAAGGAAAGGAAGGAAGAAAGAAAGAAAAGAAAGAAAAGAAAGAAAAGAAAAGAAAGAAAAGAAAGAAAAGAAAGAAAAGAAAGAAAAGAAAGAAAAGAAAGAAAAGAAAGAAAAGAAAGAAAAGAAAAGAAAAGAAAAGAAAAGAAAAGAAAAGAAAAGAAAAGAAAAGAAAAGAAAAGAAAAGAAAAGAAAAGAAAAGAAAAGAAAAGAAAAGAAAAGAAAAGAAAAGAAAAGAAAAGAAAAGAAAAGAAAAGAAAGAAAAGAAAGAAAGAAAGAAAGAAAAAGAAAGAAAGAAAGAGAAATTCTGCCTTCACTGTCGTTTCACCCAGAATTTTCACTGTGGTAAAAAATCCCAGATATTTCTATGTGCAACCCTTGTGCTGCAAGTGTTACATTGACAATCTGTGGATGGTCAGGAACTGCTGCTGTTTTCTCTCAGGTTTCCATGGCTTTAATGGACCTAATCCCCATTAAGATGAAGGACTAATCCAAGAAAATGCTCCAAAAGCCAGTAACCAACTTTGACTTTTTGACCTTCTTGCCACCCTGCAGACCACTAACTGCTTCTTCTTTATCTCATTAAAGATTCTTTCTGATTAACAGTCTCAGCTCTCCACATTTCACATGCTCATAGTGCTATGGATTCTAAAGAAATCACAAGATCCCACAATATACTGATTAATTTATTTACATGCCAAGGATGCCAGCAGCCAAGGTGCCAGGAGAGAGCACCACTCGATGTCTGCTCAATTCTGTTGAGAGGATGTGAGAAAAGTAAAGACACTGAATCGAGCTTTTCTGGAGTTCTTTGTGGGGATTTATTTCACTAGGAAAAGATTACAGCAGTGGTTAGCAGCTGATTTCTAACAAGAGTCTTTTCTGCTGTAGGGTTTGAGGATGTTATGTCTCCCCTCACTCAGATGAAAATCCTCAGGAATGGTGCTCTTAGGCTGTGTGCCAGCCCTTGCATACCTGAAGAAGGGCTAATCTTTCCTATTGGAAAGATAAATGTCTATCTAAAGTAAGTGCCTGCTGTCACATTCACTCCCTGGAGGAATGAAACTCCCTTCTGGGCACCTCCCTTCTGCTGCTGACCACAGGAATAGCTGAGGAAAAGGGTAACTAACACTTCTTTTGGGTGAGGTGACTTAGACTTCCATACAGCTAAAGGTGGACATGCATCTCCCCACTGCTGGCCACCACTGGTACATGTATAACCTGACAATAGTACCCAGAATTGATGGTTTTGCTGCTTATCTGCACAATAAATAACTAATATTAAAACTGAAAAATATGGCAAATCAAATATGGCCAAAGCACAACACTAGCATTGAAAATAGAGCGCAAGATGTCCTTGGAATAATTCAGTCTTGCCGATGCAACAAACAATTGGTTTTATACTCTTGATGCCTTAAGATGTAGCTTTCATATTTTTCATATTCTGTGCTGCCTAGGTCTATAGTTTTGAGCTTCACATTAGGTGTTAGTGAGCTCTCTTCACAGAGTAGGTAGACGAAACAATTCCTTTTCTAGCTTGATACCAAAGATAATAATTACAAGTTTCAGGCCCAAAAGCATAAACAACAGTGGACTGAAGAGAGAAAAGAGGAAGGATGGGACTTCATAACCCAAATCTGTGATTGGACAATTAACCTCAATATGCAGATTTACCAAAACTTGTAAAAATGTAATATCTCCTGACCAGTTGTCCATTTTGTGACCATTTTTAGGTCCATCTTTGGTGTATCCCTGTCCAGGCTCTTGTACTGCCCAAGGTGTATCCTTTAACACCTTTCAATAAATACCTACTTTATTCTTAACTCTGTTCTAGGTCAGCCTTCTCCAGGCATCTGATCCTTCTATTGTACTTTCTCTGGCCAGAACACTTTCCTGGGTACTCTTTGGAAACCATCATCATGGATTTTTCTTTTTCTTTTTCTTTTACTTTTTCTTTCCTAAATGTGCCAGTTGGTGAGAGCCAAGTGCAGAACATAAGCTGCAGCATTGCTGGTCAAACTAAGCCAAAATACCTTAGAGCAGAAATTGATCAACAGGTGAAGGCAGGCAAAATACAGAGTGATGTCACCAACTTAAAAGGCATGATAATTAGAAAGTGATTGAACCTGCAAGTAGCAATAAGAGGTACTTACTTATTTATTTTCACCATGGCACTTTTGTCTAACAAGAATAAAGTTACAAGGACAAATATCTGGAGAGAGAAATGGGGTTGTCAAGGTAAGAAAAGAGTGCCAGGGATCTTTAGATAACAGTGTATTTAAAGAAAAAATGTTTTTGACGTCTCATTGTGTTTTGTGAGTATGGCAGAAATAGAACCCATGGAGATGTAAAGCCCTAAAATTATAAATCCATCTTTATCCAAGATGTTGACTGAGATTCTCTGAGGCTTTTCCCAAGACATTGTTTTCATCTCCAGAGTTCCCTGATTGATGTGCATGTTTGAAGTCCACCTCTACTCAAACAGCTTTCCAGTAATTGTACCCTTCTGATTTGCTACAGACTCTTCCCTGCCAGATGCTCCTGCTCAAAATGGATCTGTTACAGGGAGTGGAATTGTTGCCTATGCTAATCTTACATTATTGTCAACAACAAATCCATCATAAGTTGAGCTGGTAGAACATTATTCAGAAAATATGTTTCCTGATTAATTTCCTTATTTTGCATTTCACTAATGCAAATTCTCTTGTGCTGTGCTTAAACAAAGAACTCTTATACAGATCCAGGACTGCATCAGCTCTTAGCATGTTCATCTCCTTCAGATTTCAATGCAGTTCCTTATTTTGAACTTACCCTGAATATACTTTACTGTTCAGTAAATATTTATTATATGGACTACTTGGATGCAGCAGTGAAATTCAGCAAGTAATAAAATACTTGTAAACACTTTTTGCTCCTAAATGATGAGCTCATATTTCCCAAATGTGCCATGAAGGAAAAAAACTACCTAATGGATAGGAGAATTTTTTTTTCTGCTCTCTGTGAGCCATAAATGTTCTTCCACATCCTAGACCATGGAAAGAACACTGAATTTTTATGGTATGAAATGTCTAATAGGAGTGAAACATAAACAGACCTCATTAAAATTTTCCTAAGATTTTTCTCCCACTATATGAAATCTACTTCATATTGCAAGAATTAAGTTTAATAGCAGCAAAAATATTATGTAGACAGAACTATTTATTTCCAGGTTATGTATACTGGTCCAGTGGGTCTATCTTCCTACTACCTTAAAATTCAGTAGAGCCCCAAATTTAGAACAGTACCTTAACCTGAATGACCATCATTTCCAGTGAGAAAGTGCTAAAGGGATTATTTTCATTTGTTCACAGAAAACTAGTTTTCATCCAGAAATAATTTAGTTTGGCTTGCCACCTTTCTGCTCAGCTTTCCTTCCTGTATTGCACAGGTCCAGTCATATGAAAAAAATAGATTCAGATATATTGATTTTCCTCCTGATGGCTGCCTGTCATCAGGCAGGTGTGAGAATCTCCTACAGAGGCAAATGATTGAGTTTGCACACAACTTCATGCTGTAGTTTTATTTTCTGCTTTTATTTTTCTTATATTTTTTTTACCAGTATGGCAGCTTAACCTGAAGATGAGCAGAAAAAAGCTGGTGAAACGCGAAATATGAAGGTAATTAATTTGGCTTCTGACCAGGCACATAACCTTTGCCATCTCTATGCTAATTTGTGTGGTGCTACCCATTTGTGCCTTTCACTCCCAGAAATCCTCCTAAAACTAAAAGGGACGCAAATACAAAAAAGCCACTCTCCAGCACGAGGAAGAGAACAACTTGTCTTTACAGGAGAAAGGGCTTATTAAACATTGTTGGGTTGCTATTCTATCTGCATCCTTTTGGAAGAGGCAGAAAGGAAATTAAACATTCAACACGCATCTAACCCAGGGACATACTGCCAGTAGCTTTTCCAAAAAATGTTACTGCTCAAATAAAGCTGATCTATGAGCCTCACAGCCCAGAGAGTTTTACAATGCAGTCAGCATTTTCTCTTTTGTTCCCTTGATTGAGCAGTCATAGATTTAAAACTGAGAGATTTACCAGACAGCAGAGGAAGGAACACAAACCATGTGATTTAGGTATCCAGAGCAGAGCCGTACATCCCACCACAAACCCTGCGTGTCAAAAGGCAAAGGCTTCCAGGGTCACAGCCCAGGTAAGCTGTAAGGAGCCAGTGAATGTTCTCAGGGGAAGGGGCTGGGGAGCTCAATCAGCGCCTGCCCACAGCAGCAGCACCCCGAGACCCAGAGAGCCCACAGGCAGCTGCACTGCACTTGCTGGTCAGTAGATGATGATCACTGGTCAAATATTGACACAGCCATTAACTGCAATGCAAAATGCATCGATCTAACCCTGCTGTTAGTCAGATATGGCCTGAGGTGGAGTAAATTTGGGGCACTGATGGAAAGTGTTGGTCCAGGGGTTTGAGAGTGGCAAGTCCTTACCGGTGGTGTGCAGACAGCCAAGTTCTGACACAGATGCTAACGATAAAACAGTAATCTCTTTTCTTCTTAGTAGGAATTTACCTAATTTCAAGTTGTAGTCTCTTCCAAAGACTGACAGATTAGAATGGATTGAAACCAGCCAAGGATGTTCTTTGTAATTCATAACGGTAGACACGCTGATGTGGATTTAAAAATAAAAATCAATCTGAACCCTTGCTTGGAAATTAAAGGGAAACCATTCTGAGTACTGAATCAATTACTGACAGCTTTTAACTGCCAGATTTTAAAGATTTAAATGGAATATTCCAACTAGAGTCACAAGTGAAAATGAGTGCAGACACTTCAATCACTAAATGTACTTCTCACCAAAAGTATGATCAATGGAAGGGAGGGCCCAAGACTTCAGTCCTCTTTGGCATTCCATATCAGCACTGGAGTGTTCTGGTGGACATCTGGGGAGCCACAAAGGAGAAGTTCAAGGCAAGATGATCAAATATAGACAGCATATCTCAAAGACACAGCCATGGTACTGCCTCCACTTCTAGGCTGATATAAATCCTTCCTCCCTTTTTTTATTTTTTTTTTAAAGTCTAAACAAACAGTTTATTGTTGATCTTATTTAAATGGTGTTTGGTTTTTTGGTTGGTTTGCTTTTTTTTTCTCTTCAGCTGTCTTTTATTTTTATGAGAACTCAATCCCTCAAACTAAGAGAAAAAAAGGTGTCCTGTGAAGGTGTTGGAGAGACTCCTTTTGTGACTCAGAACAATAGAGAAAGCTGTGGCTTTTTTATCAGTTTCTGTTTATGCACTTGCAAGCTGTCATATATTACACTCTGTGTGTGACTTACTGCGTGTGCCCTTTCCCTGCCACTCTGCTCATCCCCTCTCTGCTCCAGAATGTCCTTAGGTGGATCCCTGGCAGTTTCACCGAGAAGCACAAATCAGAGAGTGCCCTGTGCTTTAACAGCTCGATTCCTGTGTGCCCAGTGTTTGGAAATATATGACAGCTGAGGAAAATCTCCAGTCCATTGGAGCAATGTTGCTGAGAGGGTGCCCAGCCCAGGAGCTCCGTGTTGGACAGGGTTGTTCTGCACCTTCCTGTAGAGCCATGGTTTTGGTGTGCTTGTTTCCACACAGTGCCTTCCTGAGGTGGAATCTGAATGAAGATTTGCAAACATTTTGCTGTAGTGGCTGCCTAGAAAGCTGCTGCAGCCCTGTTGCTCGCAGTAGACAGATTTCCACACAGGCCTGTGAGTTTGGGTTCAAAACCTGCAATTGTCGTCCCACATTTATGGTGTGAGGAATGCTGTCGTGTGTTAGTATCACACCTTCCTTTGGAACAGATAAGAAAGCCTCTGAAAAAGCAAAGTTGTGTGGACCTCATTTAAAGACAGTGGTGCTTAAAAGGACCAGATTTATTTCTGGAGACCCATGGAGAGGATGAACTTCATTTGAGAAGCTGCCCTGAGGAGACCAAGCACAGCTGAAGCATCTGCTGACCTGGGAGGGTGGAAGGGAGGGTGGGTCACTGCTGTCAGAGACTACAGCTCCGAGATGGGACAAACTGGCACATTGACCAGGAACAGGCCAGGGCCAGAGGCTCACTATGAATGCCAGAAACCATCAATCAGATTTTGTTGCTCATGAGGCAGTTCCCTCTGCTGTTATGAAGAAACAGTGGGCTTTAATAATGAAGTAATTGATATTCTTGTCATTTAGCTAATTAGCTACAATGCTTCTTCCACATCCTCTGCCTTCCATGGAAGTCTCCTGCCTGAGGACTGTGATAGCTGATGAGATCTGTGGATTAATATGGAGAGCAACAGGCATTAAGCTATACCTTCAATCAGTTCAGGATCCTGGGGCTGAAAAATATTTATGCAACTGTTGGAGACTAGGAGCACTAGTTCCCCTCACAGTGCAGAAAATTTAAGAGGCATTGATTACTAAAAAATCTTTCAAGACAAATATTTACCACAGAGCTGTTACCTTCTGTATAACCTTACAGCCAGGATAGAAAAAAATTAAAAATCTTTCAATGGTTTAGACTTTAACACCTATTTTTACATAACTAGATGAGATGGTGATGTTACCAGGCTAAGGAACAGCTCTCCTACATGAGAAAGGGCTAAGAAGATTAAGAGTTTTCAATTTGGAGTACAGATAAGCAAGGAAGAAATGACAGAGATCTATAAAATCAATGGAGCAATGGAAAAGTGCACAGAAGACAATTATTCACTTTTCTTCTAATGAAAGGATTAAGGGGAGTTAAATTAACAGATCACAGATTTTAGAAAGCATATAAAAAAGTTCACACATAACGCAATTAAAACTGTGGAGCTCATTACCACAGGATGCTGGAGATGCTAAAACTTTATGTGAGTTCTGGGAGTAACATTCTGGAAAAAACCCCACTGAGATCCTTCTCTGTGCAGGCACTCTGCACATCTCCAGATTTAAGCTGCGACTCAGAGGGGTTTTGGAGAGCATACCTTGGAAATATGACTCTTCGATATCTACTGCTTTCTTCTGTGGGAGGTAAAATTTCTTGCCTTGATATACTTTCAAGCTAGCCTGATGCAATCATCTCATGTCATTAAGAATAGATTTGCAGCCACAGAGAGCTGCAAAGCTGACACACAGCTGTGGATATTTTGCTGTAACCAAACCCCCTGTGGCTGTTGTTGGCTGTGGGATTAAAGCCACTCTACTAAACACACACATCTGGTGAAGACCCACAGCAGTGCTCTGGTCAGCAATGCCTCTCATTTTCCCATCCACAGAGAACTAAAGGAACTCGTTTTATTTTAGTTTTTATAATTATTCAGTGAAGTGATTTGAAGGTAGAAAATGAACCCCAGTGACCTGAATAGTAGAAAAAGAAGTAGCTCATGACTCTGACTTGGGTGAGACAGAAAGCTCTGAAGGATTAGTAAGGAATTGGCCTACCAGGGTTAAAGTTGCCACACATCTCAGTAAAATCCACAGGACAGGCTGCAGGTGCTGGGTGCCAGGAAAGCTGTCATGGATGCCATGCAGAAACCTCATTTGTGTCACTTGTCCTCTCACGTGACTGAATCAAGTTTTATCTCCCATACACAACACATTGGGATCTAATTTATGTATTTTACAAAGTAAATTTCTGACATTTCACTATTCAGTTATAAGTAGTATTTTTCCCCTCATTGTTTTTTGACCTTTTTATTTTTTCCTTTTTTAACGTAGGAGGCAAAGAGAGGCAAAATTAAGTCCTCAGAGAGAGTTCTTATCCATGTGTTTGATGTGATCTCCAGAGTGGCTGTGTGTACAACAGCATGGCAATCTTCCTACCAGCTCTTTTAAACAGAAACCTGGTGCTAGGCTCAACTAGATTGCCCAGTGTCTCTTGGTAAGCAATGAAAGATATTCAACTGCTTGTTTTATTTTGATTGACAAAATTTTCAGCAAGTAAAAGAATTAATGGCAGCAATTTGAGCCATCAGTTTGGTATCCAGTAATCAATTCAAAATTAAAAAAAAAAAAAAAGGGGGGGGTGGGGGTGGATAAGTACCTGTATTATTAATGAATAATTAAATGCAGATTAAAGGTGTAGTAACCTAGAGTCCAGTCATGGAAATGTAACTGTCAGATGATGTGGGAGCTGGCTGTTTTGAGGGAATCTGATGAATGCAGGCTCATGGGAAGCTGTCACAATGATGAAACAAGCCCAGTCTGGGCTAATAGATTTATCTATTTCTCCCTGGCAGATTATAATAGGATTTGGAGCCATCCTGCTGATCAGTGGGCATCTGCAGAAAGCTCATCACACAAAAAATGTCATTTGAAGTGGATCGAAGTGGAGTATTTTTTGGAGCTAGATATCTGGAAACATCATCACTTGAAGAAAAGCAGAGAAGGAAGGCTGCATTTTGGGGTATAACGTGCAACAGATTGTCAAACCATCTGCAAAGAAGTAGCTAAAATATCTGATATGCTGTTGTTGTCTGTTCATGAAGAATTCCCACAGGAATTTCTCTGGAGACCTAGCAGTGCTGTAGATCCTATTTTTAACCGATGATCAAAATCAGGCTATTTTTTGACTGTAGATGTATATTTTTTGACTGAATGTATAGACCTTTTGATAAAGCTGAGGCTGAAATAATCAGTACTTCCAAAGCCTCCATAGCCTCCAGCTGAAATTATGCAAGAGTCAGTCAGCTTTTCCAATTTGCTAAATATAGGTGCTAAGAGAACACTCTTGGAAAGCTGGACAAAGTATTATTAAGCAGATTTTGCATATGCAAAAGGGAAAAGTAATGAAAAGATTAGTACTTGTAAAAAAGAAAAATGTTTCTGAATCAATGCTTTAGTGAGAAAATGAACACTATTAGGAAAAAAGCACCAGAAAAAGCAATTCCCCTTCCCAAGAAATGGGAAAAGCATGAGAAGGCAAAATATAAAATATATAGTGAAAATAATATCAACCTTATTTTCAAACCAGAAAGTTCAAACTCAAGTATAGATAAAGGGAGATTGTTATGTACACATAATAGTGAAGAAATCCACGACAAAACAAATTTCATGCTTAATTCCAAAACAAGGCTCACATTTCCATCCTGTGGTACACTTACGGTCATGCTGTCCTGCCAAGAAATAAAATGTGCAAACAGTAAAAGGAAGGCATTTGATTCAGATATCAACAGCACCAGCAGTCAAGGACAAGATTTTTAGAAGCTGCTAAGCAAACCTGATATATCTAATGGCCAAAAGAATGTACAAGTAATTCATTAACTCCAATTTACCTGCAGTGGCCATTGGATTTGCTTTACCATCGGAAGGCAGAGTTGTGATCTGTGAGCCCTTTATTCAGTGAAAAAGGTAAGAGAGTCTTAAAATAAAGCAAGCTGGAGCCCTGGGATTGTATACACTAATGGCACCTGATGTAAAGATGTGCAGCTGCTGCCCTCCTTGGGAAAAGATGTCTGAAAAAGAGAGAGGCAAAAAAAATAAAATTAATTGTGGTGTCAAGAGCAACTCCTCATTCAACTCTTGATCTCTGTCAAGGGAGGGTCTGCAAAGACAGTGAGACTACAGATAACTCTGCAAGTACTTCAGGCCAGTACCCTGGTAGATCAACTTCTCATCCTCAAATTTGCTTCTCACTTAGAGTGCAAAGTGCCAGGGACAAGCAATAAATCATTTTAGAAACAATACTCTGTTTTCCTCTTCTGAACACATAATGACACATGTTCTCCCACATGCTTTTCTGTAACTGCAACACACCTTCATTTATAAAAGTGGCTTGCAGTGGATGGGACATTTAATGAAATCTCCTTTGCCAGTGTCCTTCAGAGAAAAATTTAGGATCTTATTGCTCACATGGGACCCAAGCCAAAACCTCTTATTAAATTCCATGGGTGTTGAATCACAAGGCTCTAAAAAGTAATAGGAATAAATGGGTTCTCCTGGATAACCTTTCATTTTTCTTTAAAATAGCATTTCATATGCTTTGCCATTTTATGTACATGCCTTTGGCTTTGGACCAAATCCTAACTAGTGTAAATCAGTCTCACACCACAGGTAGTGGAGCTACACAAGCTGAAAACAAGCCTGGAACTGGCCCACTGCAAATAAGTTATAGATTTACCTGCTTCTGTATCACACTACTAGTTCCTGTTATTGCTTTGTAAAGTGCTTTGGGAAATTAAGGGAGTAGTAGGAGCTACATTAAATTAGATCCCAGTCTAATACAATCTGACCTGTATTTCACAAGGAAAGAACTTGCACTTCTGAAATGCTGAGCAATGATTTTTAGAAAGTATTCAAAGTAAGGTAGTTCAGATGGCTCTATACTACCCTGTTTGGAATCATATGGGAAAATCTATTACTGGCAATTTTTTTTCTCTCCTCCTAATTACCATTAGTGCTAATTAGGAAGTATATGTTAGTTCAATCTCATTGTTGCTCCATAATGTTTAGCTGAAAATTACAATAATGAATTCCAGCTTCTTCAGACAAACGTAATAAAATGGTGATTAATATTCCCCAGGGCTATGATCGAATATAATTGAGGGTGATCTAACGTGGTTGTAAAGTGGAATGTTTGATATCCATCAGGAACTGAAGCTGACACAGTAAGTACAAGGTATGATTAGCAATGTGATGAGACAAGGAGGCCACTGCCCTCTACTCAAATCCAGGTGTTGAGGCCACCATGGCATGTTTAAAATTGCTTGGATGAGCATGGACTGGTGGTGTCCTTGTCTTCCCCTGGGCCACTTCTTGTGCCTCTATTACTCTTGAAAACTGCCCACATATTGGAATCCACCCACATCTACTTCTGTATGGAATGGAAAAAGCAAACCTCCCACTTTGTTAAATTAAAAATCTTTTTTTCCATGGGTTTATGTAGGCTGTGCATAGTTAACAAAATAGAATAAAAATTCAGCATAATTCAGAGACATCAGGTGTCCTGTCAATGCACGTACAACCAAAAATTTTGGGTCCTATCCCAGACATGAGTGCCTGTCCAAGGTGCTGTCCCCTCTCTTGTGACAGTATCACAGGAAAGGTTTATTTGGAATGACATATGGAATGACCTTGGCAAGGAGCCAGCAGGCAGGTGTCCATGAGAGCCTGTGACAGTCACTTATCCTGAGGAGCTGTGACAAATGGGCCAACACCACAATGCTGAGCCCTTTTCCAGCAAAAGACTTTCCAGAACAAATCTGAAACAAATCTGTTTGCCACGGCCATGCAACAGGCTGGACCCACAAGAACGTACAGCACTTTTATAAAAATATACATTTTCTGTTATCCTATATATCCAGTACTGCCAAAATTACACTTTCTTTAAGAACAGAGGGAGGCATAAGAGTGGGAGTTCTTGATCTCACTCTGGCAATAATCCATACAAATTCATGCCCCAGAATTCTTACTTTACATAATCCAATTTATACAAACATATTCCTCTAGTCACATGCTGCAATGACTGCTGCAATCAAAGGGGTTACATAGATGGAGAAAGGATATAAACCCAGAATGAATTCCACCCTGACCAGCTACCCTCTCACACTGCATTGCACACCTTCACCTCCCTTCAGGTTCCATAAACTGAGAAATTAAATTTTAGAAAGGAGTAACATAAGAAATGCACCAAAACCCACCTTTTATTGCAGAATTAGTTTTACAGCTGCAGATAGCTCTTTAAAGTGCAAATGTACATGGAGTTTAATCTCTCGGTTTCAAACTCTGAAAATTAAGCTCCTTTCTATGATTTAAAAAAATGGCAAGCAAAAAAGTTAACATCCACCTCACCTTAAGCCCAAGAAATTGCTTCTAAAATCAAAGTACATGAAAACAGGCTAACAGGATTGTCTTAATATTATAGGGGATCTGTGGACCTCAATGTTTCCGACCTCGTTTCCCCAAGTGAATTAAAAAGCTCTTAATCAAGTTTACTGTAATAAAAAATATTTTATAGGTGCTCAGGTGATGCAGGGTTGTGTCACAAAGAAGTGCAAAGTATGGAATGTCTTGTGCACATACATGTCTGTGTGCATATGTCCAAATTTCACCAAGCTGAGAAACAGTACCCTATGCATTTTTTTTCCTTTAAAAACAAAGTTTTCTTCTTCTATCTCCATACCTGTATATACAAAATGAAAAAAAACTTCCCAGCTGTCTTTCGTTCAATGGTGTTGCACATCTGGCCAATAAAGTGGTGAATTCAGTGAGGGGGCAGCTCCTAAACCCACACTTTTGGTATTTTGCAGAACCAGCTGAACAGCCGCAGTGCAGTTTTGCAGTTTTCACCCACCCTGTCCCATTGCAGTCCAGAGGGAACCTGAGGGAAACAGGCACAAAGCCCCATTCCAAGAGTGTTGCATCTATGTATTCTCTTTTTTTCTTTTCAACCCTAACCACTGAACATTTACAGAACTTCATTTACAAGTCACTCAGAGGCAAGACACAAAAAGTGTTTGTGTGCTGCAGTGCACAAACACTGACTTTTTTGGGAGAACTGCATTGCTCCCCAACCAGTGGGTACCTGAGGCCTGTTTTTACAAGTATTTTATTCCTGTGTCACCTTATTCAAACCTGTGCCACCTCTTAGACACACCTAGAAAGGAACAAGTGACACATGCCAGCTTGATGCCCAAATCCCATGTGCTCTGGGGTCAACCAAGTGGCAAACAAAAACATGTCCTTCTTACCCCTGATAGGGCATGGAAAGTGTGTCACCACCCTTCTGACCTGGGGAAAGCATTTTAAAACCACTGTTTTAGCATTATCCACGTTCTGGAAGAAGCAAACAAATGACAAATGAAAGACAGGTTGTTCTTGCTTCTGACAGGATTATACACAGGATATATACATAGAACTCTTGGATTTACGTAAAGGCAAACAGAGCAACCCCCCTGTGCTCTCATTTTTGCAGTGGTGGGTACTTGCTGTGAGCTGGAAAGCTGTTGGAAGAGAAGTGTTACTTATTTGAATTCTAGAGGACTGTATTTGCTAACCAAGTCAAAAAGTAGAGGTTTCACATGTTATCTCAGAACATGTGAAAATAAATCGATGCAAATACAGGGAAGAGGGCTATCACTTTGTGCAATCATAAGAAAAACTCCACAATGACAACTGAAGGGACAAGTGTATGAAAAAATCATAGTTTTCTAGCACAGAATTTATGATTTATTTATAATAAAGAACTGCACAGTATAGAGGGTTTTTTCCCTAAAAAAAACAAATAAATTGTTCTATTGTTTTGACAAATTCCCTTCTGCTGACTTTAAAAACTGTATAGAATGTATTTTTTCCCTTTCACTCAAAGAAAAAAATCTTTGCTATTCATTGTGTCTGGTATGTCAAAGGAATGGAAAAACAAGGGTGAGAAGTGTTTACCCAAAGTACTTTTTTCAAAAGCATACAGTTGAGCTTTTAAATTGTATTAACAGAAGACCCATAAGAATAAAAATGTTTAACCACACAGAGGAGTGGCTTTTCTGCCTTAGTCCTTCCAGAAACTAAAAAGTACTGAAGTCTCCTACGAGAGCAGTCTCCCAGTGTCCCCTCAAAGCTGTCACCCCATGACACCACAAAAAGGAAGAGGAAACCACCTGTTAAAATAAGTATATGTATAAATATATTTGTAAAAGAAAGGCAGAGGACTTTTGTTTGCTTTTAAAGAATTTCTCAGTAGAGTTTAGCACAATGCAAGCTAAGAGTGTGAAACCAAACTAAAATGCGATTAAATTAAAGAAATAATGTCCACTGCGTGCCCTGCAGCTAAGGGGAGTCTGCTTTATCACTCAAACAGGACATGGACAATAGAGATTTTATCTGTGTTAGAATGATTGTAGAGAGTCATCAACAGAAGGTCAGGAGAAATTTCAACAATAAATATTTGTAATTGCTCACTATATCTTTCTAAGGTGTCCAGTAAGGAAGTCTGTATTATTTTATCTGGTGATCTGTCTCAGGCTTGGTTTCTTGAGCATAACAACTTTGGGACGATGCAATCCAGAGTCGTGACAGAGTAACTGGGAAGAGATTTTGCAAGACAAAGCTCCAGTTTTGCTAACACTGATCTTATAGCACTAAAAATTGACCACAGAAGTTAACTATCATGTGTTAATTATATTTAGGAGGCAATGATTAAGTAACATACTCAAATAATTTACCTCCTGCCTTCAAGGCTTAATTCTTCATAACATAATTGGAAAAAAATCTGAGCTGCATTTTCACTTGAATATTTTGACTTGCACTTTGATGTGTGGGAAGATTTTAACCAAGCAGTTGCTAATGTAGTAAATAATGAAAACAGAAGCAAAATTATAAATATGGCTTGGGAACTAAATAAATACAATATTAAAAAGAAAAAAAAAAAAAGGGAATGGATAAGTAGGGAAAGGCTTTCAAGAGGAAAGAATTATCTTAAAACCACACAAAAGATACTAGAAGTCTGTATCACAATACAGGTCCAAAGTTTTAAAGTTTGCCCAGGTCTGAAAGAAAGGACTGTGTATACAGGGATTGGGTGCTTCTCAATAGAATATGCCTGCTTATCAGTTTTATACCAGACACATTTCTATGCTTTTTATAAGATGTATTTACTTAATTAGCAAGTTACTGGTTAAAAATGAGAAATTAATGAACTATAAAACATAATACAATTGGATATCTAGTCAAAGGATTTTTAAAGCAATAGAATTTGGGATGCTGAGGACAGAAAGGAAGCCATTAGGAACAGGAATGATCTGAAGCAAAAAACTATTTTGTTAACCTTTTGAATCTCTTCACATCTAGTGGAAGGTATAGAAATATAAATATTAAACACTTTTTCCCCAAAACAACTTTCAGCAAAGCTTCAGTTCAATGTGTACACATAGAATACAGAACTTTGATAGAGTATGAGTCAAGTATTACTCATCACAGCTTCAGCAGAAGGTGATGAAGGAAAGGACCAGCTTCAATGGAGGTTCCTGTTATTACTTCAGATAGAGCTCCCCTTGTTGCATATCCTTGAGCTTTGCTTGTAGTGGAAGAAAGAGAAACAGCAAGTTCCTTAAACAAAAGTCTTTTGGTGAGGTAGGGACAGAAGCTGGTTACACTAAATCTACACTATATCTAAAATATCTATGCATGTCATGTACAGCTGAGTGTTCATAAGGATAAGGCTGTCAAGGGAGAGCTCACTCTGACTTACTGATGTGATCCAAGTCACAGCCAAGAGTTTTTATCCAATTTTCCAACAGAAGATGAGCAGACAGGCAGCATCCATATGTTCCTTCAGAGGTTTGTCTGCACACGGGTGAGAAGCACTGTTGGCTGCCCAGGTACCCAAGCAACATTGCAGTATTAACTTCTTGTTCCTCAAATATATAAATCTGAGGAAAATCAGAGGCTGTTCCTATGCTGATGCCTGCAGGAAGGTGGTGAAGAGTTCATTGAAAGTCCTCCTGGGAAACAGATGGGATGTAAGGCAGCACCACTGGGTAGGTAGCAATGGAAAGCCATGCTCTGTGCCAGCCCAACAGAGCTTTGAATGAGAGCTTTGGCTGTGCCAGAGGTTTGATGCAGCAGTTTGATGGCTTCAGCTGCAGCAAGGCAATCAGGGGAAGATGCTTTGAGAAGCATTTTTAACGAATCTAGTTTGCAGAGAAATATTTAAACTAAATTCCTCCCTGTCTTGTTGGCCGTGCTCCCAACACAGAAGAGACAAGGGGGAAAAGGCTCTGCACTCAGCTCCTGAGGAAACACATTGCAGTATTTGGAGCTATGTTTTCAAGCACTGTTGGCAAAATTCCTGGGGGAATCTGGACTCTGCTCAGTCAATGAAAGCTCACTTGACAAATGAGGCTTCCCTGGCCCTACACACTTCAGCACTGGTTGGTCAATTCTTTGTGCATTCCTTTCCTTCCCTGGCAGTGAAGCTTGTGGAAAGTTCCCTGCCCATGGCAGCAGGGTTGGAATTAGATGATCTTTAAGTTCCCTTCCAATCCAAACCATTCTGTTTTTCTGTGATTCAGCAGCAAGTGTTCTTGCACAGATAAAAGGGTGATAGACTTGAGATTAGACTGGGTCACACTGTCCTTGCAGCTAAACATCATTCTGAGGCATTACACTTTCCTCCCACAGTGAGCAGAATAGCCTCTAATCAGCCAAAGCATTTCTTCCTCTCTTGTTCAGAAACCTTTAAGAGAGAGTATAGCTGCCTCCTCCTTTGTGCATTGACTCCCAAGAAAAACGCCCCTTCAGTTGAAATTGTTTCCACTTTGAATTTTGTTTCAGCTTGCAGGCCCTGAAGTTTAAAAGACTGGTTTCACCTCCAAATGTGCATTAGTAAATTTAAATGCACTTACAGTTCTTGGTGATAAAAAAACTTCTACATTGAGAGTTCACAATGTCAATAAAGTATGCCAACCCTACTGAACTGTCATTGGACTTCTGGGATTTCCATTGGTGCAAACTGAGTCCCGAAGAAGCTCCTGCAGTATGTGTGTAGGAGCCTTAAATTCACTTTCTGTATTTCTAACTCCCTTGTGTTGGCAGGGGGCTTGGTGCCCTATGGGATAAGCAAGGAAACAAATATCTAATGGAAACTCCCATATACTTTCCATACCAAAGGCAGCATCTGCTTCAAGGACAGACACACTACACCACTGCTGAGTTTTCCCAAAGTCTGCTGAACAGCAAAGCATTTTTATTGTACCTTGTAGTGGTGCCTTTCAAAAGGCACAGAAGGTTTGGGAATGAGGGGAAGGCTTGGGATAACAGCTTGAAAAGTTACTCAGAGAGCTGCACCATGTCTGTCTCCACACCTCTGGCAACAAAAACTAGATGGATATTGAGTTTCAGAATGTAAAAGAGTCCAAGAGTACCTTAAAGACAGCATCTCAAACTGCCCATTGCTGTGGAAACTTGGCAAAACTTTCACTGATAATCTCTAGGCAATGCCCCAAGGAAACCTGCCCACCTTACCACTTCTGTGGAGCTCAAGGGAAGCCATAATATGCTCAGCTTATCCTGACTCTTGGACAGGCACACTGCTTCAGACTTGTTTGTTACTGATTCAATTTATTGCCCACATACAAAAAAAAGATAGTGAGCCATGCAAAGATCAGTCTTTTTCCCACATATAAATCTGATTTCCATATGAGCCTGGCCATCCCCTTTCTGGAAAGCACAGCAAGCAGCATCACAGGAGTCTGCTGTCAGGTTTTTTCTGGTTTAATGGGATCATGGTGTGCAAACATTAAATTTTGGCCAACAGCAAGTGGAATGACTGCAGGCCTGAAGTGTAATCACACCCAGTAATTTACAGGGAAGGAAAATTATTAATTTGTAACTAGTCATTCTTTTCAATTACAGGGTACTTTTCATGGGAAGCAGTTTTTTCACTGATATTTCAGCTGCAATATGCCCTTCATTGCCCTGACACATTCAGATACTCTAATAAGCTGGACTTTGTAAAAATGGTAATTACTGTGTGTTGGGGCTGAAGAAAGCCTCAGACATGAGAAAAGATGCAGGCCTCTAGAGCAGTAAACATTTAGTTAATATACTATATTATCTTCCATTAGTCTGTCATGTGACCTTTAAAGTTCATTATTTACAGTAATGTACTGTGAAAGATAACTTCTAATTTGTATTATCATAATGCTGCAATGATGCATTCATTTTTGCCAACTTGTTAAGAAAGATCTTTTTTAGAATTTACTGAAACTCAAAAAAATACAAAAGGTATTCCACTTCTGAAGAGTTTTGTGATTACTCCAACTGCATACACTTGTTCCTTGAATAATTCATGTGCCTTCTCAGTACTAGTATCTGAAATGGAAATATTTCAATATAGAGAGCAGGATATAGGCAGATTCTGAAGTCAAAAGACAAAAGAGGAAACTGATCCTGAGGTGAACACGTTGTTTTGTGATGGGTGTGAGGTGGGCACTGACTGGACGGACAAATAGAAGCAGGTCAGAGGCCTGAGCTCTGCCAGGCCAGGGGTCAACTGAAGCTGCACAGCACATCAAGTCAGGATTTCTTACAGATGAATTTTAGACTGCTGTCAAGCATGATAATCACATTTTAACTTCATTCTGAGGGGAAGCAGACACGCTCTGAGCAGTGTTACTTTAAAAGGAGCAACCATCAGGCCCTATTCTCTTCATGGGTCATTGTAAGACAGATAGACAGCACTTGAATATCAGGGTAAATTTTGAAGTTCTACTCCTTTTCAGTAGCCCTCTATTTGCTAAAATATAATTGTGGAATTGGGCTAAGGAAACAGCAAGTGTTGCTGTAAAGTAAGCATGAACCACTTGTGCAAATTGGAGAAAAAGGACCCTGGATTTTGAGATGGGCACCATAACCACACCAAAAAGTGCAACTGCAACAGTGCTGAGAGAAATGTGCAAAACAGATTGTTAAGTTACAAGAAAGGGAGGCCTAGGCAACCTCCTAGAGTGCCTTGGGTGCCATCATGCAGCACGCTGGATTGGATTCTAAAATTGCCCTGTGACTCCAAGGGATTTGATAAAGCTAATACTCACTATGCATTGACTGATGAGCAGCTCACTTCCCTTGCTGAACTTGGAATGTGTTCACAAATCTCAGAGGCAAGGAATTGCCACAGCACTCACATAAATTATGACTGACTCATGATATTATTAATCACTCTACTGTGTGGGAAACTCATTCTTTTTTGCTGTTCCCCCACATCTACCACAGAAGCTTTACAGGAAGCTGTAAGCCTTTCCTAGTAATTTTCATGTTTAGGGGTTTTAACTATTTTTTGCGAAGTCCCAGATTCTGCAAACAAAACCAAAACCATCCCACAGTATTTGTTACAGCTGTGAGTTGGTTATCAGGGTGCTCGGATACTTTAAGAAATTTTAGGTTTTAGGAATTTTCCAAGATAATATTTATTTTGTCATCAGAAAATGAAGACTAGATTCTCTTAAGCAGCCTTTTAAACTCTTTTCTCCCTCTTCCTCTCACTCTTACCCTCCCAAAGTACCACAGCTGGGCTCTTGGCAGGGCTGGAGCATACTGATGGTACAGAAGGAAATTATGTGTCTGGATTTCCCTTGTGCACTGCAGATGCTGTCTCTTCAGCATGGAGATCCCTTTCATAATGGCTGTAAGAGAAGTTTTCATGACAGTTTTTCCTCTTATTTCTTTGACAGATATCACAACCATCCCAGACCTGGTCATTTTTGGATTGAGAACAGGTTTCTCCCCGAGTATTATTTAATCCTCACAGCTGTGGATCAATTTTATGAGAGTCAGTTAAAAATCCCATAGGTTCTAAAACCTGTTAAAGATTATAGAGACATAGAAGGCTGGTTGGAATGTGATCTCCAAGAACCTGTCTATTTTATTGCTTCCAAGGGGCTTGTCAGCTTCCTATTGAAACACAGTTCAGTAATTGCAGAGTGAATAAAAATGGGAAGATAGCTTTTTATTGGCACTAAATGATCAGGTTGATTGGCATTAGGGAACTTCTTTATACAATTTCATTGACACAAGCATATGCTGAAAGGCATCTCTATTTTCCAATAACACATTACTACACATAGTAAAACAACTCACTACCCAGTATTAAGCTATAATGTAACTGATCATTTGGAATATGCCTCTATTATATTTAATTTCTACGACTCCCACTGAAAAAGTATTCACCTATTTTTAAAATTTTACTTAAATTTAGTAACAGCAAAAATTACGTATAATTATTTAATCTATGGTTCTAAGATTCTCTGAAGGAAACATTTCACAGTAGAGCAGTACTGAGGGGAACTTTCGTGGTATTTTAGACAAACAAATTTTAATAATTCCCATTAGATCCTTTCCCATTGCTTATGGAATCCACAGTAATCCCTCCCCCTCTCATAATAATGAGTCCTATTTCACCACACTTCTGAGACCAAACATAGCCCAGAGAGAGTTGCAGCATTTGATACAAGGACAAAATAAAATAAATTGCTATAATGGGGTAAGGGGTCCATAACAGGTTGACTTGTAGGATTGTCATTTCAAAACCTTGTTAGTTGCTGACCTAACCCTCCCTAAAAGGATTTTCAGTGACAAAATTTCTACTGTTTCTTCCAGACAACAATTTCCACAATATAACTCTTCTCTCCACAGATTTTTTTTCCTCATATGCAGAAGCCTTTTATATATTTGTAATGTTGTCTTGCCCACTCCTTTAGCCTTCTTCATTGTCTATTCCTACCCTTCACTACCTCATTTTCGTTCTCTTCACTTGTTTGAATATTGTTTTCTAAATCCTGACGTTTTCCATTGGTGTCCCTGATATCTCTGTAGTGTTTATTTCCTCTGTGTCAAGTATCATATCAGTCACATATGACTGAAAGGACTGAGTCCAGAGAAAAAGATGTTTTGCAATGTGTTTCTTTATAAGCTTTAACAAAGTTTGGACTTCTAGAAATATTTGCCTCAGGCTTTTCGAAACAATATTCAAAAAAGGAAAGCCAGGAGTTGTCTGAGCTCTCATCAAGAGCTAAATGAAGGAAAACACTCATTCAAAGATTGGTCTGAATTTTCATGATCTTCATTATTCTCTGATGGTTCAAATTTCAGCTGTCCTTGTCAGTGATACAGCCAGGTGGCCAGTCAAAAGGAATGCCTGCAGTTCCCAAGATAGAAGGAAACAAAAGGATAAATAGGAGCACTCTATAAAATAAACTCTAGAGGCAAGTACCAAATCCTTCAATGGAACCTCATTTACAGCAGTAGCTCAGTGTGGAACCGCTTCTTTCCTTGCCTTTGGCCAGAGATTAACCACAAGAGAAACAAATGCAAGATATCCCACTGAAAGGAGAAATAATGTCCTGCTTTGCATGAAGCAACATTATATCATGGGAACTACCAGACAGCTAAGAGTTGCACAGAGGCAAATTTATTTAAGCAAGAAAGGCTGAAGCCAGAAGTAGTCCAGAGGTCACAGAACTTTTCTCATGTTCCCCCACAGATTAACCACTTGGATTAGAAGAAAAGAAACCCACAGTATCAATAGCCCGAAATGTATACCAATTGCAAATTCATGTCCAAGATGTGTCTTTTTAATTGATTAAGTTTAGTTTTTCAGGGAAGAAAAAAAAAAAAGAGGAGCAGTATATACCTTTTTTTACAAAAAAAAAAAAAAAAAAAGAGAAAAATTAAAACCCACAGAAAACCCCCCTACAACCAAAATAAAACCTCAACCAAAGCCAGTGCTTAGGAATGCATGAAGAGTTATGGGGTTTTGGGATTTTAAATCTCTGAAAACAGAGAGGTCATGTGAAGTGCAACTGGGATGCATCTATTTGGATTTTATGAAGAATGCAATAGATTTGCATGAAAATTACTCTAGAAACTATTACATTTAATTTTTTATAAAATGTGTGGGAGTTGGAAATGAACATTGCTATTGCATTTAAAAGCTCTCTTCGGGATTTCTTTGACTGCGTCTCTTCCGAACACAACAGTCTGAAAAGATATGAGTAACTCAGAGTTGTAGGAATATTAGCACTCCTGGCAGGCAACCTTCCCAAAGCTGAATTTAGACTAAGGTTTTGATTCAAAATGAAAACTGTCAGCCCTCTTGCTCACCTCGTGTTTAAATCCAGCACTACTCACAGGGGACAGAGCAGCATCTAAGGCTCTTTGCTGATTTGGACAAGTGAAATCATGTACAGCCTAAACCAAGACATTTTTCTTCATCCCAGAGCCTTCCAAGTAGTTCCATTCACTAAAGGGTTACCTCTTTGTAACTCCATCCTTTTCATTGCTACAGAACCCTTCAGATCCCCAGAGCTGAACGTGCAACCTCTGAGCATCCTGCCAGCCAAGGGTTCTGGCAAAGCCAGAAGAAGGGAGCAAAATCTCCAACCTGCTACTCCTGGCTGTGCTATTGATCTGCTCCCTGATAATCCCCCAGCAAGCTGCTGGGTGGAAAAAAACACAAATACTGATTAAGAGGTTGATTCTTTCTGGACACAGAATTATTTGACAGGGCTCTAATTTCCAGGAGAAAAAAAAAAAAAAAAAGATTGGTTTTAGTGGAATGTTGCCATTTTGTTTTAATTGATTATATCAGATGAGATGCTTTTTATATCATTTAATTTTCTGTTTTCTCCAAAATCTGAGTTTTAGTTATATGTTCTTCAGAATTACAGAGTGACACATTTATGTGAGAACTCTAAAACTCAGAGAAATAATTGAAGTTAAAAACAAAATAATCTTGGAAATAGTGGTCCAATTGCTCAAAAAGTGGCAGAATTACAGCAAAACATGTAATATGGAGACTGAGATATAAGCAGCTGTTACAGGATTTCTACCAGTTCTATAATTTGGTGGTATGATTGCTTCCCTTTTGACTTGTAAAAATCAAGAGGGGAAAAAAAGGAGAGTAAAGCAGAAAATAAAGAGGTAAAACCAAGAAAAAAAAATAAAGAAATGTAAGAGAAGAGAAAGCAAACATTGGTAGGGATAAAAGTGATGCCTAAGATTATTATTTGATATTCTTCTGGGGAAAGAAGACTTCAAATTTATGCAAGCTTTACTTTCTGCTGCTTAATCTCTCATGTAGTGCAACTATGGTGATCATAAGGGCCATAGTTAAAGACAAAAGATCAATTTTCAAATCATGAGCTGCTGGATATGGGAACATTCCTGGAGAAAGACACATTTTTGTCCTTTTTGCCCTTTTGCACATTTTTGTATAAATCCATAGGTTTACACAAAAGAACCTTAGCCCACAGTTATTCGCAGAAGTAAAACCCATCAGTACAGAAAGATCAGAAAGGACAGGTGAGGACAGCTGGACTCAAAATCAGAAGTGTGAATTTTCTAACACACTGGAAAATCACTTCTTTTTGTTATTCCTTGTGTCCTGGCAAAGCCCAGGCTGATCCACAAATTCTATCCCTTACACAGCAAATGCATCATTCTCACTCATGCACTTATGAATATGTTATAAATTGTGACTAAATGTAATTATGTAAATGATAGTCATTTGTTTGCTGTGCAGATTAATGTTCTGCCTCACTGGGGTCCCAATATGGAGCAGCAGAAGTTTGAGCTTTGCAGCTGTGCCTCTGTGTGGTGCTGCCTCTCACGTAAAAATTAAAATGAAGATGGAATTTGTCTTTTGCTTAGGGGGAACAAAACAAACCATCCCTGTGTTACTTAATACATTATCTATTACTTCCTCCAGGTAGCAGAATCAATCACCTTTCCCAGTGGTGGTAAACTCCCAGGGAATAATTTCATACACCTCCAGCTCTATAACACAATGTCAACGTGTTAATTGGAATCCCAAAAAAATGGATTTGCTTTTTTTAGCGAAGCTAAGCTTCCTTTGTCAAACTGGGAGCTGTCAAGAGACATGAAAAGTAAAGTTCTGCTACACTGAGAAGATATGGCTAATAAGGATTTATGTAAAATGAGTTTTCCATCCTGTGAAGGGTTTTTTTGATAATGAATATGTTGTCTTATTTTGCATCAGGATTACTCTGGCAGCTTTAAAGGGTGTGGAGAGTGTCTTACAAGAAAACCTCTTCCAAAAACAAATAGCTGTGTACTTCATAAACTTGCACACACATGCTTCCTTTTAAGATGAATCACAGCCACAATTCTGTGTATTTTGACTTTTTCTCCTCCCTCTTTGGAAAGTTGCCTGGAAAGGTCTCACAGAAATAGGCTGCAACACTGCTCACAGGCTGATGTCATGTGAAGCCCCAGATCTGACTAGTTTCTAAAGTTAGGCAGCTCATTTCTCTTGTTTAAACCAGTAACTTTGTAAAGCAGACTGAATGCAGCTTCATATAGTTACAATACCAGTCCCAGTATCATAATACAGTTATCACAAAATGTTTATATTCAATTTTCTAATTGTGTCTTTTGAATTATATATGTCTCTACCTAATAGAGGATGCAATGTAAGTAACCCTAGGGAGGAAGGGTAAAAAACATCTGCCAGACTAAAAAGAATTATAAAGGTAGCAGCTATTTTGTTAAAAGTGTGACCAAAAGATACACAATTTTCTCACAACAGTTCTTTCACTGACAATGCCAGTCCTGAGACTTATTTTCAGCACAGCATAACAGTGGAGACAGGAGTAGGCTGCCTACACAGTCTAATTGCTTTAATAGTAAAAAATTCAATGTTTGAGAAAAGGAAAATGTATTTCAGGGCCCTTGCATCTAGTAAAATGAAAGAGCCACTTCTGTTCTGCATTTCAAGTTCATGGTGTCATCCAAGCCCCATTGCACAGAACTTTAGCCCTTCATTACTTAATCAATCTTCTGTTAATTACCCTTGTGTTCCTAGAACTCAACACTGACTTCTGACACTGACTTTCTCAGGTCATCTCTCTCACTCTAAACACGAAAATTTCTGCCTACACAATAGGAAACAAAACAAAACAAATAAAAAAAATTAGACAGTGGCCAGCATGACTTGCTGGTTCCTCATATAGTTCTAGGTGATGTAGTAACCACCAGCAGTTCACACCTTAGGAACAGACTGCTTGTAAAGTACTCAGAGCTTCTTAGGTGAAATACAGTGTTGAGTTCACAGCTATTACCCTTTCAAGTCAGTATGTCCAGGGTATTTGGAATCTTTACAAACGCCACCCACAAGGGGAAGAAATGAGTTAAACTTTTTTAACATATTCCTTGTTGATTCATGAGGTTTAACATGCATTTTCTCATTACATACATACCCAGTGAAAATTACAGGGGAGCAATTCATGCAGCATGTTCTTCTTTTATAATTGAACAGAAAATATCCTTTATCCTCATTTTAATCTTCCTCTACATCATGCTCAGATGTTAATCAGTGTACAGAGAGCCTGCCTCCAGTCAGCCTGGATCCATTTCTTGCAGTGCTTGCATGCCACAGAGAAGCACATTTGTGCAGCCACAGCAGAGCTGACCCACTAGGATGCTCCAGGAGTGCAACCAACTCAAATATTCATAAAGCTGCTAATTTATGGCAAGTGCTTTTCTCCCATCAGGGTTTTCCCTCTGACTGCATGCAGATTCCATGTGTAATGTGTCTTCTTGTAAAGCAGAACTGGAAGAATTTAGTATTTCAGGAACTAAAAATAGGAAGAGGGAACAATGTGGCAGCTTTCTATACTTTTCCTAAGGGAAATATTTACTATGTTAGTATTAATTCCATGTGCATCCATGATGCTTGAATGCTTATTTGGTTAAATAACTATATATTGCTGTTTGATTTTTCATCAAACATGCACAAGCAATTATGCTCTTTAAAAATATGTAGTTGATAATATTATTTGTAAACATTGTTAAATGTCAAATATTTTAAGATGTTATACAATAATATAATTTTTTTAACGTTTGTCACTTCTTATTTCCTAACAAAGAAAACATGCATTTCCTTTTTTGCCATTAGAGTGAAACAAAACAATGCAAAGAGTCAGAGTAATACTTTCAGCCCTAACTAAGGGATCCTTGTGGCAATAAAAGTGTTCTTTTGTCAGAAGAGTCCAGCTAAAACTCTATTGCAGAGGAGTTGCACTCTGAGGCTTGGCCTGAGGGCACTGGTTCCAATCCTTTCTGAGTTGTGAGTTACGAAAGGCACAATAGATATCGTCAACAAGAGGCAATCTGTAGTGTGATCAGCTAATGTTCAGGCTACAGATTGGAATATATAAATTGATAACTGCTTTAAAACAAAAAAAAAAGTAAAGAAAAAATCTAATAGCAGAATTTGGCAGATGAGAGGATGCTAAATGTGAAGTGGGCATGCACTTGAAGCACAAGCCAAGCTGTGAGACTGCAAGCCAGGTCTCTGCACACTCTCTTGCCAATATGCCTCAGCCCGTCTCTGGAAGGCAAATCATATTGATGGTAATTCCATCCTTGGCTCTTTGGCTAAAGCTACTGATGTTTTTTACTCCCCATCATAAAGCAAATAGTTTTCAGTTCTTTGGATCTAGGTTTGAGACCTGTACTCAAGATCAAAGGACAAGGGCATTTTTAGAGGAGTTACCTAAGAAGTTCTGGTCACCTGAAATATAATTGACTGCTTCGGCTTCATGCCAGGCTTGGGATCCTGATTCTCAGAAACTCAGGAGTCTGGTTGGAGAGCAGGGCCTTCCTGACAGGGTAGGAAAGGTGTCTTTTTAAATTCTGTTAGACTGTGAGTATCAGGATATTTGTGACAGTGACACTGGCTAATTTTAGCTATTGAGCTAAATTGCTGCCAGCCTGAAAAAGGTTGCAAAGAAATGCTAAGCTGATAAATGACTTCAGGTCACCAAAAAATGAGTCTGTATGGCCACTAACTGCTGGAGGGCCCACAGGCTTCCCACAGAGTCTACCAGCTCCAGAGATTTCCAAGCAAGATTGCTGCTTCTCTGTGTAAAAGCTCCCCTAACTCCCTTAAGGCTTGGCTTTGCCTCTACCAAACTCTCCATGCCAGCTGTAGAGAGCTGTGCTTTAAACAGCTCTGACAAAGGGCAGCTGGGAATGCTGGTGTTGTACTGCAGGGATGTTTGTGTCAGGTATTGCTGAGCAGGCACTGGATTAATCAGACACAGTAGGTACCCTGCCCTAGCACTGGGAGTGCGACAGGGGAAAGCATTCCAAATGGAAACAAACACGAAAATCCCCTGAGAACAGTCAACAGCTCTGCCAAAGATGGGGGGGGAAAAAAGGGGGGGGGGCATGGGGGGAAGGAACAAAAAAACCCCCAAAAAACAAAACAAAACAAAAAGAGACAAGATTTTCATCAGCAAGAACCATGAGTAGAGGAGGTTCAAATCCTCTAAGGCCTGAAATGACTTCATGGTCATGTTGCCTTGAGGAGACTGACCTAGAACAGAGGCTAGACAGAGTTAAGAATAAAGTAGGTGTTGCCCTGAGAATTAAACCTTCTAATCTTGTTTTCATAGTTTCTAGCCACTTTCACAGGAAAGTAACTCTAAACATAGGTGTTTATACATTCCATTAAAGAAACATCTGTTGATGGAGGTTTCTCACGACCAGTGTGGTTGGGAAGGTGGTGACGTGACTGTGCAATCCCTGGTCATGGTTGAGAATCTATAAATACTGGAGTCAGAGAATAAATCGCTCTCTTTTTCCTGTCATACATTGAGCCGTGTCCGTGTGAATCATTTCATGTCCTACAGCGACAAGTAGGTATTTATTAAAAGACCTTAAAGGATACACCTTGGGCAGTACAAGAACCTGGCCAGGGCTACACCCAAGACAGACCCCAAATGGTCACAAAATGAACGACTGGTCATGAGGTCTCACATTTTTATAAGTTTTGGTCAATCTGCATGTTGAGGTTAATTGTCCAATTACTGCTTCAGATGATGATGTCCCATCCTTCCTGTTTTCTCTCTTCAGTCCAACGTTGTTTATGCTTTTGGGCCTGAAACTTGTAACAATTGTTCTTGGTATGGAGCTGGAAAAGGAATTGCTTTGTCTACCTACTCTGTGAAGAGAGCTCAGAAACACTTAATATGAAACTCAAAACTACACACCTAGGCAGCACAGAATATGAAAAATATGAAAGCTAAAACTTAAGGCATCATCAGAAAAAAGGAACATCATGTACATTAAAGGATTTTACTTTCTTAGCGTGTTTAGGAGCCTAACACATTGTACTACCATACTTTGGGGACTACTGACTGTGCATACAAAGGAGACAAGAGCGGGGGTGGTTTGGTTTTTTGGGGGTGGGGAGAGGAGAAATATTTGCTTATTTGAGGGTTTTTCAAACATACAGTTGATTTAGAGTTCAGAAAATCATCTTATTAATTTGGGAGCCTACACAAATCCCTAACAAGATACTTGTCTGTACTGTTAGAATGAGACAAAACTTTCTTCTCAGCCATGAACACGGTACTCAATTAAGTTTTTACAAAGAGATTGCAGGAAGTCACCTACAAAGCTCAAAGTAAAGAAGTGCACAAATGGCAGTAGCCTGTGTAGGGAATAACACCACCAGCCCAGAGACTCAGAGAAAATGATTCCATGGTGGATGCTAAGGGGGAACAATGGTTGAAAGTACTTGTAACATCAGATGAGAGTTCTGCTGTTGCTACCTCACATTTCAAAAGGGAGGCATGTGCAGGTAACGAGCTGGAAAAGACTAGCTAGGAAGAAAAACAAAACAAAACCAAACAAACAAAAAAGAGAAAGAAAAAACTGAACAATCCAACCACAAAACTAAGACAACTGAGCCGTGAGAAATGACAGAATTGAAACCAAAACAATCCCTTTCTAACAATAATAATATTGTTGCCCAAAGGCTCCCCTGTCCTGATCTCAGAACACAAGTACCAGGACGCTTCTAAAAACTCTTCTTAATAGGATGGTTATTTGAAACTACAGGTATTATCTTCAGGTTGATTGCCTCTAATATCATACTCAGTTTGTGTATAAAGTATTAGAGCTTAAATAAAGTGACACAAAGCAGTTAACTCAGATTCTGTGCAATTCAATAGCTCAGATACACCACATGGGCTGGATAGAAGCAGGCACTGAAGGAAGAAAACTTTCTAGGCTTTTAGGAATTCCAGAACTGCAACTGAGACAACAAATTATTTTCTAGAAGAAAATGGAGAGGGTGAAGTAAGTGTGAGTATGATATAAGTACATTAGGTACAGAGGAAAGACAAAATCAAGTTATAACACTTCAAGTCAGAATTGCAATCCACTCCTGTGTGGATTAGAGATTCCTTAATTTCCATGCCCAGATCACCTTACTGTTTACAGAGCACACAGTCTGGAAAAATTTTTAGGCACTAGCTTGAAAATAGGGGTTTCTCTGTCCAGAGGTATTTTAGTGTGTGATGAGGGCTCTCTGCAAAGACAGGCAAGGAAAGGGACGGAGTGAGTCCGACATGTCTCAGCAGGGCAGCTCATTAGGAACAGAGGGGAAGCCCTTGATCACAGTGTAGAGAGACCCAAAGACTGTAAGTCAAACTGCTGGGGCTGATCTCCCTCATGTGGGTCCAGCTGTCACCCCCCAGCCACTCCAAGCCACTTCCCCACTAATTCCTCAACATTCCCCTTCTCCTTTCAACCTTGTTTTTGAACTTCTCACCATGAGCTGTCCAAATACAAGGGAAGGAGCACTTGGAAGTCCTCTCTCCCTGCTCTCAGACTTGGAGAAGGTGGCTTTTGTCTCTCAAGTCTCCTTTCCCCTTTGCACACAGGTACTTCTGCCAACACGCCCTCTGTTTAAGTGGAAAGCTCTGTTATTTACTTGCTTACTTATGGGACAGGGAAGCTGATTCCAGTACACGTAAATGAACGCCTACAGGAGAGAAGGAGGAGAAACTTTCAAATTAAATTTCCCATAGCATAGCAGCTAAATGTTGATTTTATCTATTAGGTTATGAACAAATATTCATGAACCTCTTAATTTAATTCCTGGGATCTTCAAAAATTCTAAATTTTCATAATTCAATATTTTTATCTACTCTTTACCCCTTACTTCGTAAAATTATCCCTAATGACAGCGTTTGCTTTCCTGGCCATCACTACTGAAAAACTTTGTCCTGTGAAATATCAGGCAAACATTAATATATGCAACCACATTTTGAATTAAATTTCTTCAACCTTAAAAAGCAAAATCATATATTCTTATTCTTTTCAATAGTAGCACTTTCACTATTCACATAGTCATGCTCTCTTCATCACTATTTTCATTTTCTTCCCATTTTACCAAATTTGTCCTGCAAATTTTTAGTGACTTGAAAGCATTGCAGAAATGCTTTCCAGGAATTTACAAGTGACTGGGAAGGACACTCAATGCACAGAACCTGTTAGCAATGATGTGCAGATGTTTTGATCATTGCCTGAGCCATGGATTGCCTTCCTCCATGGAATCAACCGTTGCCATCTGCAGGTAACGATTAGTTTTGATTTTTTTTAAAAAAATAGTTGTGTGGGAACTCACAGGATTCTTGAGCATTGTTAGTGAGCTGATGTCAGAGCACTGACTGAAATAGGCTGATCTAAAGCAAGGACAGAAAAACAAGGACCTGGTTACATTAATTAGGGCACTGTGGGCCAGTTTATCCACTTTAGGCACACAGGCAGGGAGGAGGTGTCGATACTAACGAAGCTGCATGTTAATCTCATGTAGAAGCACCACGAGGCTTTCACTCCTTGAGCAGAGCTGTGCAGGGAGCACATGGCCATCAGTAGCACCTAAGGACCGTGTGGTGGCAGCTGTAATTGCAGAGTGTCCTCTCTGCCCGGTGGGTGCTTGTTAATGGTTTCTCAGGACCCACCAAGGGCTCACCTCTCCGGCTGCTTCAGCGCCTCGGGCCGGTATTTCCATCATCAGATGTGGCTGCACTAATAGGAGCAACCCTCGGGTGTCTGACCTGTCACTTAGACAGATGTCGGTTCCCCAGATTCAGGTAGACTCAGATGCTTTGGTACTGAACTCCAGATACATCTGTTGGCATTACATTGCTGTTCCTGCTATGAAGTTCCTTTTCAGAGGTTCCTGATCTATGGCATTTTATTATAACAGGATCTTTACTGCCTTCCTCCATACAAGCATCTTTCTTTTTGCCATGACTGGTAATGCCGGGGATCAAGAGAGATGCTGGCAGGTGTTATTGACTACAGCATCACGCTCAGGATGTCAAATTGCATGGGTGAAACTCTGGCCACAAAGGTGACGTTTGAATGCTCTGCAAAAACAAAAAGTTTTGAGCATCTCCTTCAGTCTTGCTTGCTTGTTTTAATGGGCCATGGGATTATATTTCTGCCTGCTCACAGAAGATGAACAGAAAACCACTGAATTTTTTCAGGAGCACATGCAGATCCGCTAATCACGATGAAGATGGCATGGCATCAGGTGGTTATTACCTTGCCCTGAATTCATTACAGGAAATCTTGACTGCATTGCTGCTTTCAGGACAATTACATAAACACTCATCCATTTTTCTTTGTTATTTCTGACACCTTTGTACACAACAGTTACTGTATTTCATACACTTGTTCCTTTGAGTCTCCCACATTTTATCTTTTGTTCTTGTTGGTTTTATTTCAACTTCTCTGAAACAGTGCAGGAACTGATTGGCCGCTGGAAATTCTTTCCAGAACAATATTGCACCTTAGGTTTCACCTTTGTGGGCTCAAGATCAAACATAGCAACCTCAGCAACGTAAAAGCTGCTGCTATGCTGAGAACATCTTTTTTATTTTGTTATACACTTTAACCATAGAGCTCCACAATGCACACTCCTCCTGCAGCATCCTGATATGTTTGTTGCAGCCAGTGACAAGAGCTAAGGACAGCAGAGCTCGCATCTCCACTCATGAGCCAAATCCCACCAGGTTTTTTGCAACAATAACTTTACCAGCTACAACACCTGATTTTTAGAATCTGTTTTCTAAGCTTAGTTACCTTCAGAAAATCTTCTCTATGTCTCAGTTGCTCCTTAAAGATACACCCAATGTCTCCCTTATGTGCTACTGAAGTGTTTTGTTTTCTACTCAGCTAGAGTGACGTCACTGGTGTCTAATCACTCCTAACCTGATTTCCAAAGGTCAGAAAGAAGAGGTAGAAAGAACTCTTGTTCTAATCACTTTCAACATTTGAGTTCCCTTCCTTTGTAGGCATGTAAGCAGTTTTCTCCTGTGCTTCTCTCAGATCCTGCCATATGCAAACTCTACATGATATCATCTCTGGAATCTCTCTTTTGCTGAACAGACACCCCTTGAAATGTCATCTACCAAATGGAGTTTTGAAAGCAATAAATTCTCTTTCTTTTTTTGCCCAGCTGAACCAAATGAAATAGTAGACTCACAGTTATCTAACCAAGTCTGGAAAAAACATATTTTTATACTTTTGTACAAAGGTCATGGTTTAATCCAAGTCGGAAACTAAGCATGACCCAGCCACTCATTCACTCACCCCTGGATGGGATGGGGAAGGGAATCCAAAGGGTAAAAGAGAGAAAACACAAGGGTTGTATCAAAGGCAGTTTAACAGGGCAAGAAAAAGCCATGCATGCAAGCAAAGGGAAACAAGGAATTAATTCCCACTTCCCACGGGTAGGTAGGGGTTCAGCCATCCCCAGGAAAGCAGGGCTCCATCGTGCACAATGGTTACTTGAAAAGACAAATACCTTCACTCCAAATATCCCTCCCCCATTCCTTCTTCTTCCTCCAACTTTACATGCTGAGCATGATGCCATATGGTGTATAAGACATCCTTTGGGTCACCTGGTGTCAGTTGTCCTGCTTGTGTCCCCTCCCAGCTCCTTGGGCACCCCCAGACCCTCACTGCTGGGGTGAGGAGCAAAAAAGGCCCTGGCTGTGTGTAAGTACTAACCAGGATTAATGAAAATATCTCTGTTTTATCAACACTTTTTCCAGCATAAATCCAAAACACAGTTTTGTACTGGATACAGTGAAGGAAAAACTCTACCCCAACCAAAGCCGGCACAAAAGTTTCCATTTGTTTGGATAAAATGGGTAATTTCTGTATCTTCCTTCTGATGATTTTCACATGTCTTGGTCATATCCATCATTTCTTAAAATAGCCACACATCACCTCACAAAAATTCCTTCATTTCATTATCATCCATCACTTTTGGCATTACTCCTAATAAGAATCAGCTTTGTACTTGAAGCCTTTGCAGTGGGCAAGTAGACTAGCCTAAGTAAACACAAATCTAGAAAAATCACTGTTTTTTTCCCCCCACTGTCTTTTTCTGAGATGCATTTTAAGGTGCCACACAGCACCTAGCTGGCAACATTTTCTCTTGTGTTTATCAGTGCTGCTTCCCTGCTGTGCATCTACCACATCTCAAACAGATATTTGTGCTACAAGCTGGATTGTCCCTCTCTTTCACCTCTGCCATGCAGTTTACTTTTCCTTTGACAAAAAGTTGACTATTTTGACATCAGCTGAAGATTTTATAGACAAATTAGAAATTTGTTTTTATTTTTTATCTGTTTGAGCTTGAACAGCACACCTGGCTTTTCCTGCACCCAGCAGCAGTGAGGTGCACTGAGTTTGGCTGGTTTCCTATTTGCAGGTCTTTGAAATTACCATAAATGTCCAAACTGCTTTTTATAGAACTTCTTTATATCTGCTTTCTTCACATATTTTCTTCCGCTATTCTGATGAGTTTTTTCTAATGTTAAATTTCCCATTAAATCCTTTCCCCCAGTGTACTAATTCTACCTGCAAAACATATTTTTATGGCTGTATACTTATTTGTTGTCTTGGATATCCCCTGGCTACTTCCTTGGGAAAATTGATTTTCTGTGAAGCTATTATTCTTTAGAAAGAAAAAATAAGCTCAAATAATCAACAACTTATCTGGATTTGTCCTGTTCACATGAGCTGCCACAAAGCACCCATGTTCTGTATCTACCCTTTTCATCCCTTCCAATTAGAAGTGGAGCAGATTTCTTCAGGAGCCTACCCAGCTGCCTCAGGATGGGGCCCTTCTGCATAGCTGTTCTCTGCAGTGCTTTTGGTTCAACATCCACAGCCTGCCCTTTGCCTTATTTCTGTGAATGCCACATGCTTAGCTCCTTTTCCTTCTCATAACACACTTTTGATTTAGATACCTGACAGTATTGGAAATTAGCAGAGGGTAGGATGAGCTAAGCTGACTTTTGTTACAACCTTCTTAAAGAATTCTATATCATCCATAGTGCTCACTGCCCACCTAGGGAATGCCCAAGCTGTGAAACCTCTTTATCTGTTAAAGAAGCAGAATACCTGTGCAGGGGCTGACCTGAGTAATGTGATATTGAATTTATATCATTGAGATGGTTGATTGGGTTGCCTGCAGTCCCCACCCGTGGGCACCTTCAGATGGGAACTGCTGAAATCAGCTTGGGGATGCAGAGAGATGGTCTTTGCTAAGTCACAGATGGAGCACTTTGGCTCCATTTAAAAAAGAAAAAATAGGTGTGCTTACACATGCAAATGAAATAGAGTCATGATCAATGATCCTGAACAACTGCTTTACACTGCTCTGGGATCACAGGACATGACAATTCCCACATGTGATAATTGCTCTCAGTGTTTAATGGGGGCAAAAGGTCAAAACACAATGCCTTGACAAAATATTAAAGGATTAAAAATGAAAAGGATGAGACATGTAACTTAGAAAAAGAATTTGAATTTATGGAGAACAACCAGACAAAATATTAATAAAGTTAGAAATATCTCTTAAAATTGATGAGCACCTACTGGGATGTTTCTGTGACAGAACAATTCATTTTACCTAAAAAATATTCCACATAAAACCATCCAAATATTTTATTGCTGAAAAAACTCAAGGAGCACTTGCTGAGCTGTTGCTGTTTAACTTATGCACCTAAACTACCAGTCTACACTCTGTGCTCTCAGGGATGTTTGCCAAGTGGTGATTCAGAACACCTCAGATAAAAGCTGAGTCTTTTTCACAAACTAACCAGAAAGTTTGAGTTCTACCCTGTAAAAGTTCATCATTAACCACCTTCATGATGACTAATACTATTAAATTTCCTGTAGGTTTATCACTGATATGTCTAACTAAATTTCTCATCTTCCTCCCCACCCTCCAAGAGGGCACAGAAACTTATAAAAACCAGTTACAGCTAGTCACATCTTAATAAAATTCCAAAACAGAAATACTGTCTCAGTTTAAGACTCTGAACTTATGATTTTTCTAGTTTTAATGGGATATTTAAAATGAGTTTGAAATCTCCTTGTTCCTTCTTCTTGGTATTTTATAGATTAATTTAGAGCCCCCCCTCCTACCTAGGCCAAATAAGAATTCTCCTCATAAATGGTAGAGTGTTCAAAGTGAGGAGAAAGGACCTAGATTGTTTGCTACCAAAGGAAAGTCACGTTCATTGGGAGGTAGATTGTTTTTTAAAGCTAAATGATCAAATGAAATATTAAACCTTCAATATCTACAGAACTGATGAGAAAAATACCTTTCAGCTGCCTGAAGTGTTGTTGCCAGGACTCCAGGAGCCATCTAAGAGCATGTTCCATCCAGTTCTGTTACTAACAAAGAGAGCTTTGTCTTGCTCTTTCCAAATCTACTCCAGGTTACTCATTTATTCTCATAAAACCAAGCAGTTTTAGTTCTACTAAATCAGACAGGAGGCAGAAGTTATTGCAGCAATTCTATTTAGCTTAAAGGACAGCTTGAGAAAAACATTGGCCATGATGCTGCAGCCCAAATTTTCTCTGGTCATCTCATTATGTATAAGAGGAAAAGATAAGATAGTATAAATCTGTTTTAGTATCATATCACCATTAAGATCTTCAGATTCAAGAGGGATTTCTTCATCTCATGGACCATGCTGGAAAAGATGTTCTAGGAGCCTTTTTGGAGCAGCAGTGGGGGACACAGACTCCTTAGAGAAAGAAAAAGGAGGCAGATCCAAAATGTATCTTTCCAGATCTGACCAACATTGTTTTATATCTGGCTATATTAATATCCTAGCAACACAAAGACAACTGAGAAGCAAAATTTCTCATTACAGTTGACTTCAAAGCTTTTTTTCAGTGAAATTACAGTTTTTGTGAAGTGCAAGTTGATATGACATGCTGAAGTAAGACACTTATAACACACCAGTATTGCTGACTATGGCCCTGCTTGTTTGCAGAAAGAGAGGAGGCTGCTCGTGTTGTGCCTTGGGGGCCCCTGGTGCACAGTTGTCTTTCCTCCCAGTGTCATCTGCACCAGTCAAGCATACACTCCCACAGCCCCAAGTGCAGGTGAGGTGGGAGCATTTTGTGCTGTACAAGTGGTTTACATCAAGCTGCCCTCTGGGTTGGCTGGGTTGCCATTAACCCCATCCTCCTGAGAGCACAGCGTGGCCTTTTAGTCACATTACAGCTGAGTCTGCCACGAGAGCCTTCCAGCCAGCCAAGGGGAGCTCAGCAAAAGTTGAAACAGCTCTTTAAATACTGAAGAGATATTGCCTGACATGAAGAGGGCTGAGGATAGGAGCTGCTAAATCCATTTCCCTGCACACCCCTCGAGCAGCCAGGTGTAAGGGAAACTAATCCATCCATGCTATGCTAGGCACAAAAAGTGTCTAGGAGGAAGAAAGAACAGGTGTGTATTCAATATTTCTAGTTTTACATCAAAACACGACTCAATCAGTTTCTTTAAAAAGTGATTGTGGGACAAAATCTCTGATTTTTCTACAAAATTTCACTTTGACATCAATGGATAATTGCATGCTTACTTACATTTGCATATTTCCCTCCCAGCCTTACCACAGCACCCAGTTCTCTTAAAGCTTGATCATTAAACATTTCACAACCAACCCTTACACAAACCCACCCATGCTTATTGTTGATGTCATAAGAATCTTCATTTTTTTAAACATAAAATATTGAGCAATTGGCCATATTCAGCTTTATACTGGACAAAAACCTCCAAAAGAGCAGGAGCACAGCCTAGTCAGTTAAACAGCAGTGTGTTTGTTTCCAGGGTTGTGCTTAAGGAGAGCCAAGCTCCAGAACAGGAGAGCATTATAATTAAGAAAATGAAAGAACTTTCACTTGTAGACAGTAATTTCATAGCTAGCAATATATAGCATGTAACTATTGCCATATGTAAAATACTGCATTAAACATTAATTGATTTCTCTGTATATTGTGTGAAGAACCACTCTGCATGCCTTGAAAGAGTGCACAAGAAAACACAGTTAACAAACTCGTTTTTTAGAACTGAGTAAAAACTGGGAAAATACAGTCCCCATGAATTACTGCATCACTATCAGCCAGAAAAGCCAGGGGCAAAACCAGATGGAATTTGTTTAATTAGGTCCAGATCCAGTGAAGTATATACATATCTCGAAGCCAGCAAAAGAGCCTATGGACAGCAAACAAGTTAAAATAACCATGTTGAAAGAGAGCAGAAAGCTAAATATGACATGGATTTCAGTTCTTACAAATGATATCTCATATAGGTTAAGGATTATCTGCAAGCTCAAGCACTTGGCACAGTCATAACTTTGCCTCTTGTCAGAGAATTGCCTAGTTGAAAGTTCTAGAAAACTATCTTGAAGTTGATTAACACCCCATTTCATTCCTCCTCATTTCTCACTTTTATACAAAAAAGCTTCCCTGTAAAGGAATAAAACAGCTACTGTCACTGCAGACTTTGGGAAACCACATATATGAAATTATGGATTAAGGAACATTTACAAATCAGACTAAATTATGATTCAAAGTATTTACATGATAGTTAAAAAACACTGGGCAAGGAAAAAACTACTTGTTTTTTCAAGGCAAAGCAGAAACAAGGTATGGTATCAACTTGTGGATGACAGGTGGGATTTAGAGATATTTCTATCTGCACAGCAAGACATTCCTTTCTCCATCTTTTCCAAAGGTAAAACACATCTTTCAGATCACTACAGCAATGATAGATATGATCTCTGCCAGTGCCTATTATTTGACATACTGTGTATAAAAAGCAAGTCTTGGCCAGCGGGAATTCCCCAAATGTGGAAAAGCAGGGTCCAGCTCAGCTAAGAGCCAAAGTGCCCTAAGCTGTGAGGAAACTCGCTCAGGAGATGTGTCATGCACAGGGGCAGGGCCACAGGACAGGCAGAGGGTACAGGAGCAAGCTCACAGACCAGGCACACGAGCTGGCTCAGGCAGGTGACATAAATTATACTGACCTGCAATAAAATAATCATTAACTTCCAGAGTCCAGTCCAATCCAAGGACCACAAGTTTTACCTATGCAAAATGCTTCATCTTAATTGTCTGATAATGGGATGCAAAAACTAATTCTAGAGTAAAAGATTCTATCAATCTTATATCAAGATGAGCAGTATAAATAAAGAGCTAGGTAATTCCATGTATCTGCCATATCTTAAGCCACATTTAAAAGGTTAATGTTTTCAGATATGTCTTAACCTTGGGTACCTCCTGAGCCCAGAAATCAAAATGTTATTTTGTTCCTAGAAGCAAAAAATTTGAGGCCATAATAATACATTTAGATAATTTATGTTAACAAGTGACACTGAGGGGACAGAGCCATGCTGAATTTTGACCCTTTTGAAGTTTGCAACTATTTTGCTCTATAGTGTACTTTAATATTCACTGAACTATTTTCTGGTTTTGTGGCCTGAGGAACAAAAGGCTCCTAGCTGATAAAGGCTGAATATCCTCAATCCAAATAATAAATCATGATAAAATTATGGTTGCTCAAAGGACAACTTTGTTTTTTTCTCTCCAGGTATTTGCTTAGTGACTTCAGTATTTAAAAAAGGTGAACATGTCTTTAAAGAAGAAGTGAACAAACTAAGCCAGCCTTATGCTGCAGTAGCTATGACAACAGACTTTGAAATAAGTGTGGAAAAAGCTAGACCTGAATCTTAATTTCATTTAATCATTTTTTCAGTCTACTCTTTACACTGACTACTTCGCATTTTACTACAAAATTGTACAGAAACTGGAATTTCTTACTGACACCAGATGCACAGCATCTTACATAGCCAATTCTACAGCTCTTATTTAGGTCAGAAATGAAATTACTCAGAGAATGAGCAGACAACTAATGTTTTCAGATGAAAGTCAGACTGCTTTCTGGGGAATGCTTTTCCCAAAGTTGCTGTGTTCAGTGTGGACTGGCATGTGTGAGAGATCTGACCCCATGAAGGAGCAATCCCATTGGATCAATCATCAGCAAACTGTACTGTATCATCTATTAGAGGTGAGGTTTTCAAAACAAAGACACAGTAGAAGGGTTAAAGTTAAAAGACAGATTTTCAGTGGATTCAATAACTGGACTGAAATGAGAAAGATGATACTTCAGTTTTAACACCTCTTCCTTTCTTCTTTCAGTCCTTCCCATCTTCCTTGGATAGTCTTTTATACATGATATCCACAATCATGGACCACCTTCACTAGACACATGATTTGGGTCCTTGCTCCTGACTCCTTTCCCATTCCTCTAAATTCTTTCTTGCAGAAGGAGCAGAAAGCAAATTCTGCCCCTCCCTCCATCAAGGACAGCAGTTTAGCAATCTAAAACAATAAAAAAATAATAAAAATAAAAAAAATAAAGGAAAAGGAGAGAAACTCAGACCATTACCACTACCATCTCTTCCTGCTCTGTAAATGTTCTGTTTCCTTCTCTGTCAATTTTCTTTGAGCAAGTCCAGGGCTGCAAAGGGAAGCCAAATCACTTTACAGCTGTGGCTACACAGGAGAGGAGTCACTTGAACCTTTTTCAAAGGGAGCCATATTCACCTGTGCTCCCAAAGCCAGTTATTGAACTGCAGCCACCCAGGAGCTCTCACACCTGACCAGGCCAGGGACATTATCAGCACTTCTCCAGGGCCAGCAATCCCAAATTCACTGCTGTGGATTGGAGGGCACCGCTGCAGAGGTTGTCACTACGACATGCAGGCATCAAATACAGAAACAGATAGGCATCATGCTACTAATTACTTATTAATACTGTGGTTTTGAGGGTCATGTGTCAGCCTCCACAACTGCTCCTGTTCCGTGTTTCAGCGGGTGACAGTTGTTCATAGTGTCAGCAGCAGGGCTCCTCGTCACACCCATTCCTCAAATGTTACCTGGCTGTGCAGACAATTTAGGTATTTCAGTTACTGCAAGTTAACCACAAGTACTCTAAATCAACATCAGCTACTTTACAAATATGTCTGAATTATTTTAATTATTGTCAGTTAGCTACAACAATAAAAGCATTAGTTATTATTTCACAACTACATCTGCTTCTGCAAAAGTTAACATTACAATGCACAACACATAGCATCCACTTTAATATTTGTGAAAGCCCAAACTATAATATGTGCTTATCACATCACAAATCCTTAGTCAGGAGCAGAGATCCAGGTTTTACTGACTGCAACAAACAAAAAAGATATTTGTGTAACCCCCTAAGGACAAAGACCTGTGACAAGCACTAACCAAGCACAGCCCCAGCTTACAAAGACACCATTTGAATTTCATCTAGGACTGAAGGTAGTTAAGAAGGGCCTACCCAGGGCACAGCTGCAATCTTTTATTCTAATTGCCCACCTTGGGAGGGGAGAAGCAGCATTAACTCTTCAGTGGCTGTCTCAGGGAGGATAGGGAAAGGTGTGATGCTCAGAGCACTCCTTGTTTGGGAGAACTTTCACCATTACATTTGGAAATGCTCCCAGAGTATTATTCCATCTGCACTCTCCTTGCAACAATGATCTTTCTCTTCCACCTTCAACAGCATCAGGATGAAAGGGTCCTGCCATACATTTTGGTCTTTCCTTATGTATTCCAAAAACCACTTCTTAACAACATCTTTGTTTCTGCATACACTACACTCAATGCACAAAGGGTTTATTTGCTTTCTGATGGTGAGTCTTGTGAAATGCATGCACAACTGCTTTTAAATCACATATAATATTTTTAAGCCTTTTCCCACTGGCTCCAGTGGGCAATGCATGCTAGGGAAGTAAAACAGCCACATTTTGTACTAGAGTTGATACTGTCTTTCCATTTTTCCTCTCCAGCATACAACAGCACTGTGGATTTTGTTTCAGTCTCTCATGTAGCAAATGTGAAAGTTTTTCTGCTTCTTTATAATCATGGAATGAGTCATGGGCACTTGGAGTTCAATAAATCCCCAGAGGCAGTCATCTTGGTTTATTTTCAAATCTGATGACCCACAGAATGAAAATTTGTTGGGTTTTTTTTTTTTTGAGACATGGGAATTGGATTTTTTCCCTTATTGCATATAAGCAATTCTTTAACATGAGACGGAAAAAGTTCATATTAAAAAGCTATGTTTATTAAAATATCAGCTTCTGCCTGCTGCACGAGGATTATTAGCATCACTGACTTCCTTCTTTGTTCCAACAATCTATTGCCAGATTTCTCAGGGAAGGACTTGTGTGGTTGCTGCTCCTTGACAGCGAGTGTCTGGGAAGTTTATCCTTCGTGTAAGAACAGTGCTGCAAAGAGGAAAACAAAAAGAGGTGCTGAGTTTCCTGATGAGGTGGGTGACAGAAGAACCCCCTTTTCCACACGGAGCCACTGAGGTCTTCAGCAGAAGCACAAGATTAACTATTTTCTTTCTGAGAATCAGTCTGGTAGAGCCTGCAGAAATATCTTCTCAGAAAGGAAGGCACATTTACTGCTGCATTTCATACACTGCGCTACTGTCTACAAACACAGAGGCATGGCACTGTTAAAGGGGAAAAGTGAGGATGATGTGATGGTCATATACAGTGACATCTAGCAATGAAGTGACCCAGAAATGACACACTCAAATGGTGCAGAATGAGTATAAATTGGGTCATATTTTGTCTTGAGTATTGCAAGTGGCTCCATATAATGTATCACTGGAAAAAGCATCTGGTTTATTTAAGTCTTAATGCACTACTTTTTTTCTTTACTTATTTCTTGAATTCATAAACCCCAAAACAAATCTGTATTTTCAGTGCAAAGATTTAGATTCAGACTACAGAAGCAAATTTATCACTTAAGATGCAAAAAAAGTTCTGTCTAAAAAGGGACTTACTTATTTAAGAAGAATCTGCAAAAGAATACCTAATTAAAGTGTTTTCTTTGGGGTTTTTTTTGAGAGAAAAATGTATGAGAGATAACATGTATTTAAATCTTTAAAAACCTAATCTCTTCCATGAATTTTATTTGATTTCTTTAGTATGAAACATATCCTCCTCTTGTTTCTCCCACTTTGTTCTATGGCAGACACTTAAGTAAAAATGCCTTTTTATAAAACTATCTATTTGCTCAAACTATTTTTTTAATCTGTTTCTTTACAACGCTTGATGCAAAACTAGTGACTGTTTTCCTGAGAGAAAATTGTTCAAAGTTCCATTTTTAGTTGCTGAATATTAGCAGCACTTCTGTGCACTCTGGCCATTAAGGATGGCTGCCTTATTTTCAACTCCCATTCTGCTCCTACCCATTATCGTTCTGGTTGCCATGCAAGTGTGATTTTAAACCTCCTGGTGTGACAAAAAACAGAGACAGCAAAAGATCTGGTGAGTGTCTAGGAGTCATTTAAGGATATACAGGTACTTTGAACAATCCCAGCCTTCCTTCCTAGGAATGTCCTTTCCTTGGATACTCCCTTGCATGACCAGTTTGTGATAACAAGGTCCCTCACACGGATCCACATTCCCTCCACCAGTCAACAGATGACTGCCATTTTCTGGGGATTTTAGTTTTGGTTTGTTTTTTGGTTTTGTTTTTTTTTTAAATAGAATCCCTTGACTACTACCATGTAATTTTGTTTCCCTGTTCTTTAGTCATTAAGGAGGAGTGTCAAAACCCCTTCTGCAGAGAATACAGTTTACAGGGATATCCTTTTCTTTCCCTGTATTTTTACAAAGCACATAGCATTTCGGTCTTTGAATTGTCTTTTTTGAATTATCTTTTTCAATACTTTGAATTGTGTGAACTGTGAAAAAATGGGAGATTATGAAGGAAATTGTGATTTATACTACCGCAACTTAGGCTTCAGACCCACCTGTGCTCCTCTGTGAAAACCAGAATACTCTTAGCATGGGATGGTCAGAGTTTTCTCATCTCAGAACCGTTTTGTTTTCTGAAAACCAATACAGTAACTGTTCTAAATGACCCCAGAGACCTCCACCAGCCCTGGCTTGCCCTTTTCAGAGTGCTGTATACACAAGCCTCGGGTGATTCATGGCAACTAGAGAAGCTACATACACAAGGAAGGGAAAGAAGGGTGTCTTTGAGAGCAGGCAGCTGTTTTGTGCTGGCTTTCCACTGCTCTGCGTAGCCAAGGAGTGTGAAACATAACAGCAGCATTTGAAGTGTTGGCACAAAATCCTGCTTTGTCTTCCTAAGAACAGTTGGGCCATTAGTGGCCATTCAGTCAGACAGAGCACGGCTGTCTCAGAGCTGGATGGGGAGAGGCTGATAGTGAGAAAATGTACCGGAGGATCACACTGAGCAATTGCTTGGCTCAGCTGTGTGAGAATGGCAGCCCTCGCTGCAGGGCTGATGGACGGCTGGAAGCCAAGAGGGAAATCAGCACTTCATAAAAGTTAATGACCAAAGATATACTTCTTATGAGTCCTGACCATAGCAGGATTCAAGTGCAAAGCACTGGTCTATTTCCTCCTCCATTGCTCCCTCTTGTTTTGGACCTATCTCCCTCTCTCTTTTTGTTATTATTACTGTTTTTAAAATATGCCATTGTGACAAAGCCCTGAATAAAGACACCCTCCATTTTTTTCTTCCATGTTTCTATCAGATCTCACTCAGCTGGGCCATCCTTTTTCTTTTCTTCTTTCCCAAAGGTAATAACTCAAGTGAGATTAAACATTCTCTTCCAGATAGCCCATTTTTGCTAAGTTCATGCATTAAGGAAACATTGGCAGATCTTAAATCATCACAGACAGAGTCACTGGTGTTCTCAGTTCTAGGCATGAAGTACATATAGATATCTGTGCTGGCCAAGACTAACTGTGACACAATAAATAGCAGTCTAACAACAACAAATGTAAATAAAACATCCGAATTTCTTTCCAAAAAATAAACCTTCTCCTAACCATTTGATTCTCTTTCTTTTTCACCTCCATATTTATCCCTCTATTTTACACAGAATATTTTAATGCTTGCCTATGCTGTTGCCAGCTCTGCAAATATTAATCACAGTATAAGCATTTTTTTGAGAAATTTATACAAGTGTGCAAGGCATGGGAGATGAGTTACAGTGTTTGTTACCCAGCACTGGGTCAGACACATGGATTGTGCATTAGAGAAGAGTTCTAACGCTGATGAAAGCCTGCCCTGCCACAAGTGCCCACGCCAGCTCCAGCACAATGGTTATGTCTACACAACACAGCCCTGGAATCATTAATCATTCTGCTGGTGTGAAAAATTAGAGTTTTATTCCAAACTCTGTCATTTACTCTGTGACAACAGGTTTAGTATTTCCTCGTTGTTTTCTGTTTTCCCAGTTGTAAAGGACTCATAAAGATTCTACTCATTTTTAAGGCATTTTGAGTCATATGGGATTTGGGGGGATGGTGGGATTCATAGTTATTCATGTTCAATTTTGATGATTATGGTAAGTGGCATAAAGGAGAAAAAAACAAGTAAAAAGTCACCTCTAAATTTGATGCTATAAAGAAAGCTCTGGGATACATGATCAGGAGACAAATCTAAACCCAAAATAATTCCAATAGAGCTTGTAAGATACAGAATAAATATGAATACACTTTCAGTATTCTGCCTTATCAAAACTGCATTTATGACAAAATAAAAAATTATTGTATTGCTAAAGGAACAGTCATAACTGTGAAGAAAAATGTTGAATTATTATGGCAGACTTCACAGCAACAGAACATTTATGGCTCCACTCAGGGCAGATTGCTCAGTCAGGATTTTTCTCACATATATTACCATATAAACCTCCTGTGTAACTTGCAGTTTTGCAGAGTTCAGGTGATGAAAGAGTAAGAGAGGGATAACTTTACTTATTGCTGTAGAAACCTGTTTATCATCCATGCCCAGGATTACTGTCTTTTTACTTGAATTGGAAAAGCATTCATTAGCTCCCTGACATCTTCCCTTCACCCCAAAGTTTCTTTCTTCATATATGCATGCACACCATTACTATTGGAAGATGTGCTTTTACAAATTGTGCTACCGGGGTTGCTATTACCTATTTGCCATCATTGTGCAGCACTGACTTACCAGGTCAAAATAAATTATAACAGCACAGGACTGTCCCAAAATTCAAACACATGAATAGTAACCTCTTTGTCTGACTATTTCTGGGATAATGAATAAGCTCTGTGGACTGCAAGTTGAATATTTCATGACAGTTATGTGATTAACTCATAAGGTTTTTGAGCCATTTTATGGGTAAAATGATGAGGTCTATCTTTGTCCTTGTCAAGGAGATACATCCTTTTGGTCTCCATCTAAGGTTTCCTTTGCTACAGGTTCAGCAGCAGGAGAACAAATTCCAGTTCTTGACTGGGAAAGAGAAAGAATGGGAAGGGAAAAGGCTATCCAAGTTTGCTGAGATTTTGAGCTGGTACCCGGGCTCCAAACTTATCCATTTCCATGGCAATACCAAGGGAAAGCACAGCATCTGTGCTGCAAAGTTGCAGACAGCTTTTGAAATATCAGAATTTTTTGTGGGTACAGATGATATTGAACATATGGTGTTTGAAAGAGTGGCCAACATTGCAAAAGCCTTTGGAATCATCTGATGTTTTATTTTGTGTTTCCCCACCCTCAGCTTTTAAGTCTGTCATATTTTCCTAGTAGCAATATAGTGACCCATTTATGGCAACAGCTGCACATTCAACTTGTTACTAGTGATGTTATTTATCACAGTGAAAAGGGAAGATTCAATAATACTACAATGACCCTAAGTGTGAGGGGAAAAAACAAAAGAAAAAGCAATGCTTATACTTCACTGTGTGGCCTGGATTATCTTTCCATAACATATAAATGTGTTATAAATGTGTACTTGGTAGGCACAAGTTCTCATGTTACGTGTGCAGCTGTAGCAAAAGCTCATCTTCCTCATCTATGAGTGCAGTGTTCTAGATTTTTCAGGCAGAGAGTGTGGCAGTTCTATCAGTGATGGGAAATGTCAGTCTGAGCTGGGAAATGCCATGAAATATGAAGTGATGAATTGCCATCATTTTTGCCAAGCTTCATAATGCACAGTGGGTAGCTTCATGTTACACCATCTCTACTTGTGTCTCTGTATTAATTTGGTTAGGAAATATCTAAAAAGTAAAGCCTTAAAAAACAGCTTTGGCTTATTTCATTATCTCCTAAATATTGTGCAGTTTTTCTCAACCTTACATTTAAGCAAAAACTATTCCTTCTCAACTCATGTATTAAGGAGTTCCCAACTCTCTCCATGCATCATTTGTCTCACTCTGAGGGATTCTAGTTGAGACAATTGCATCATACCACAAATGTGATTTTCTGCTATTAATTCTATGGAAACCCTACTCTGGAATAGTTCAATTCCCTGGCATTTTCTGGGTATCTCATTATCTGTGAATTCAGGCTTCCAAAACCTGTCTTGTACAAAACAAACCTCCCGATCCCAAGGTACCAAATTTCAGGTTTGAAAAGTCTATAAACATCTGCCTTGGGCTGTATTGAATACCTGAACATCAGTACTTTGGGGCATCAGACTTTCAGTTTTGACCTAACATATCATGGGACACTAATCCAAAACCACATCAAACCAATCATTCCGATGAGTAACTAATAATTTATTCGGAAGTTGCCAAAGAGACATCCTATATATTTCACATGTCTGTCTGTGCTCTGTAACTCAGCAAAGCAGGATGTTAAGCCTGTATATCTTTTTCTGATTGCTTGCATCTGCATTTCAGCCAGACCAGTTCACAGCAAATATGGGACATGTCTCAGTTCCTACTCACATCTCTGCAGTTTCAAGTCACCTAAATGACTTTCCTGTTGGGATTGTCTGTAATAGGTGGCAGGAGACTGAAAAACTTCTGCACACTGACAGACTCCCACAAGGTGCACACACACATAATCAGAGGAAATGCCAGGAACAGATTAAAATAATAGCATTCAGAATTCCATCTCTGGAAAAGGATGTAAAGGCTAGTCAATAGTGATGAGATTATTCATTGAAAGCTCTCTTGCAGTCAGTTTATGGGAAGTCCACACACTGCTGAGGAGAGGTTATAGTTTGTAGTCAGTTTTGGCCTTCAAGTGCTATTTGGTTTACAGGGCTTCTGAGTTGTTTCAGACAAAAAAAGGAAAATAAATAAATAAAAAAAAAGCACTAAACAAACATATTAAAATGGAAGCTTTCAAAACAAAATAAAACAAAGTTTTCAAACTTTGGAGAAAATAAACCTTCATATTTGGAAGAGATGTACATGAAAATGTCAAGAACTCAACCCCATGGCAAGGGTCTTCAAAATCTTCTGCAAGGAAGAAACTTCTCTTTGCTTCCCTGAAATCTGAAGGATGGTTTCTGTACTTCATGCAATCAGGTCAATAAGTGGGGCTGTTTCATATTTGGCCAACCTTTGTATCTTATTTAACTGATCATTGAGTTAATTGATTTGTGAGTGATCTTTCAAGGCAGTTTATGTTGCCTGCTTGACATGCTCTGTACCCAAGTCCTGAGCATGGTCTGCACAGGGCACAGAGGTGAAGCCTCCACTACAACCCAGGAGATTCCTTGCAGAGGCAGCCTAGGTTGAAAACTTAGTTCAGCAGTGGTGGAGGAACCAGTGAGTGCCACAGTTCCACTTGTAAGGGTCTGCCCTCTATTTTCATTCCTTGCCTTTAGACTGAGACTTCCAATAAAGGTGACAAGAACAAAAATGTTTTCTCTTTTGTATCATGAACATCTGCTGTTTGGAACAGTTTTGATTCTTTAAAATCCTCCTTAACAAGTTACAAAAAGAACTGTCATTGTATTACATATCTTTGTTTGGTAATATGATGATACCAATTCATCATTTGTAGCCAGCAGTTCAAATGGTGTGTGTTCAGGTTTTTTTTTTGGCAACATAGGAATCCACCACTAACAAGATTTACATAAGTAATTGCGTGAGATCCCAGGGCTGAAATGTTCAGGATGACACTTTAAACTTGAAAATGGTTTCCATAATATTAATCTCTTAAATATGGTGCCTAGAGATGGGTGGAGCTGAACAACTTTTCATTTGTATTACAACTCTACTTGCAGAGATGGCCACAGAAAGAGATTTACTGAGAACATCTGTGGAACAGAGCAATCAGATATACAGGATGAGCTTTACAACACTTTACGTTATTATTCTGTAATGTTTTGATTTTTTTCTAAAGAACCTTTTAAAGTCAAGGGTAGAAAAAAAAACAGAAGAAATAATAGGATTATTGCAGCTTTCCCCTGCAACACTTTTGCAGCCAAAATGATACTAAAGGGATTGAAGTAACCTTTGCATTGCTCCATAGCAACACCAATCATCCCTCCTCCTTTCTGCCAGCCAGGAACTGAGGCTGTCTCGGGCATTGTCTCACCTATTCAATGACACAGCTAGAGAATGAAAAGGGTGAGAAAAACCCTCCAAAAGTAGAATAGGAAAGATGAAAAACGTTGCCAATGGGAACAGAAGCATTCGGGAGAGCAGGCACTGAGATTACAGCCTGCACACCTTTACTCATGACAGCCTCACAAGGGTGTGCAGCACCACCCTTTCTTTCTGAGTTAGCCAGCTGGGGAACTTACACCTTAACATTTGTACATTTGATGTCGAAGCCATTCTTTACAGAGACTGTGGGCTCTTCTCCAGCTCATTCCATTTCCCATTTCCCATTTTATCCAAGTTACAGTTTAATATGGTAATTAGTTGCAGTGTAAGGGCTTTAGAGCTGAGAAAATAGATGAGTAAAAGATGATACAGAGCTGGTCAATTCGAATAGAGGGGACATGGCTGCAAACGAGGTAGGGGATCATCAAATCCTCTCTCCTGAACCCCACAAAATGGAAGGCAGTGAAAAATGCTTCACAACTTCATAACTACAACATGGAGGCAGTTTTTTGCTGTGTTGCTGTGAAGCAACAGCGAAAGAAAACAAAAGAACATTTCATGTATTCAGTCTAAGCATCCCTAACTATTCCTTTGTGGAAACTGCAGCTTGGTTTCATTGTGCTACTGAAATGAGCCCAACATTTTGTGCAACATTTCAAATAACAAGAACAATATATTTCTCCATTACTTTACTTACTTTAAGCACATGTGTTTTGTAGTTAATGTAGTTCCTGGTGTTGTGAGAGAGCAGTAAAAATGAAATCCATGCTTAATGCACTGAACTTTGACAACAGCAGCTGCAACTCAAAATTAAAATCCACTGCTTTGCTTTGCTCTCAGGGTCTGAACCAGCTTTGAGTAAGTGCAGCAGCGCACTGTCAGTGAGGACATCTGAAATGAAAAAACGCCTGAATGGCTGCCCAAAGGACAGATCAAATCACCAAAAGCAAACAGTGATGTGCCAAGCTGTTTGCTGAATACTCAGGTGAAATCAGACAAAACCCATATGCCTTGGAAATTTCAAGACAAAAGAGACAGACTGAATTTTTATCGTCTGCTGCAAGGCACTAATCATGGAGGTAAAAGACTCATTTAGACTGGCTGACTTGACCCAAAGGCCAGAGCAGGCATTGAAGGCAATGAAGTTTCTGCTGTCGGTCTCAGAGCACTTTAGATCTGGCCAGAAGACATACACTACAATTTTGGATTAAGTTGTCTTGAGGGGGAGGTAGTGTATTTTGGTTTGGGATTTTTTTGGAAGGGTGGGACGAGAGCTCTTGTGGTTTGGTTTGTCCAGACAGAGAACTGCTGGACATTAGTTACTTTTGTCAGTGATCTGATGATGTCTTTTAAGCATTTAAGTGCATTTTATAATGACCCAATATATCCAGGTTTTGTTCATTTGTTTTCCCTTTATGTCATCAAGGAGCTGCTTTGGATTTGTGGCTGAAGTAGGGATTATGCAGACACCAGGTTGTCTCTAAAGGAGTGTTCTTTAGGACAATCTCTGCTGAGTGCCTGGCAGGCATCAGCCTCAGCTGTGCCCTGCATGAGGCAGGTGGAATTCTCTCCAGTGATTTTCTATAAGTATCTACTATAGTGACACTGGAGAAAAATCCAAGCGAGGAAAGGTGTGCAGACACTGTGATCTTAAAAAGATTGTGAACGAGGACTGCCAGAAAGAGTCACTGGTGCCACACTTGCCTGCTCACAGGGGATGGTGCCTGTTTCAGCAAGAACTCACCATTTGAAACTGGAGTCTTCCTGCTGCCTGTCCTGCACAGAAGAAGCAGTTTCTAATCATACAGGGTAAATGGCAAAAAAGTCCCTCCTAGAGGGATAAGTGGCAGGTAGGAAAATAACACGGCCCTACTGAGCCTGCAATTTGACATGTAAAGTTAGTCACTTAAAATGAAAGAAAGTGACAAGGTTTACAGCTGAATTAGGTTCCTATGATGTAAAAGATTATTGATTCTGTTAAATAATAAAGTCACATTACTGAATGCGCTTCTTGTTATATGTTAATGGCAATAATGTAAATATCTTCAGATCTTTGTGCACCATTCATCACTCATTTTCAATGAGGAATTGAAGTAGCAGGAGTCAATAGGTCTGACTTTGCAAGCTTGCTTTCTTTTTGCAGTTAACTTTCCATGTATTGAAATGCTCTGAATACAGATTGAGTTGCTTTGTTCGATATTTATTATTGTTCCACCTTCGTTGAAATGGGAACAGCTATGGCTTTGATAAATAGATTCAAAGGCAGTCAAAATTCATTGTGCCTCTTCTAAATGCTTTTGTGTCCTCTGCTGGAGCTCTTTTTGATTAACTCTTCCAGCAAGACTTCTCCTGAATCAAAATAGATATATTTCTTGCATTCATAGAACATCAGTGCAAACCCTTTCTTTGAACCAGATTGTCCCATGCCATGTATTTGTTCAATTTTTTGAACAGCCAAAGTCTGTTCCTCTTTTCCGTGTTGAGAGACGTGGTACTCCTTCTTAAATCATGGAGGCCAGGCACATGACAACTGCTAGATAATTAAAAAGAAAGGTGTCAGAATCTGGCAGTGGAACTTCATTAGCTTTCCAAAGCATGCCAAAGAACATTCATTATCACAGTATGAAGTATCATAAATAATTAGTAGTAAATCCACACATGCCAAGGGAATGATCAGTATGTCTTCATACTGTGATCAGCTTGCCTGTTTATTTCATTACTGTGTTCATTTGAAAGCTCAATATTTTGCCAATTCTGCCATTCTGCACTTGTTCTCCCAGCATTTGTGTGAAGAAAGAAAAAAACACTAGGATTGTCTTGCTATTTTCTTAAGTCATGACACCAACTAATAATAAATATTTCACTAAACAATAATAGCACTATCTTGATTTAACTCATCCTCAAGATACTTTGTTTTTGAAGGTAGGATAATATTACAAATTGCAGTTGTATATTAAGGCAATATTAAGCATAAGGCTGATGCAAAACTTCCAAAAATGCAAGAAGCTGAGCTTAAAGATGTATATTATGTGTATAAAGTTCTTCAAGAATTCATGTTTGTGTCTGTTCTTTTTATTCATGTCCTCACTGAATAAGGAATTTTTTGTCCTAAGAGAAGAACTGAGTGCCCAGAAGAAAAGCACTGAAATGACTAGCATACACACAGAGAGTGTGTATTTTATGTAAATATGCATTTAAATTTACTTCCAAGATCACCCTTGTCAGCAGCCCAGGATGTAACTCACTGAATAATGAAAGAGGGGCAGCATTAGTTTAAAGTGATTGCTGTGTTTGTTCCATTATTAAGTTTTGTTGCCTGGTGCTACAGGGCAAGGCAACACAGCAGGGCTAAGTGGGGAGAGGAGTACCATGAAAATTTAACTGGAGGCATGCACCAAGAACCAGCAAACAGCAGAACATGGAGTCTCTAAGGCATCAAAGAAATTAACAAAATAATCCACTCCTCGTCTTATGCTTACTGTCCTTTATTCCCCTGTAAATCTCCTACACCTGTGCCTGAAAGACACCTCCTGCTTTCACCTTGGCTTTGGATTTAATCCACACATGGGTCTTGATCTGCCCTGTTTATTAAAACTCGCTGTTGAATACACCATTACTGACAGCTCAGCTGCCTGGAGTGTCTTGGTGTGGCCCCAGGACAGGAGAGCAGAGCTGCAGCAGTTCTGTTCAGGGCACAGAAATGGCTCTCTAGCCCCTGCCCAGCGCCCTGCCACCAAGGCACCTCTGTGAGCTTCAGCTGCTGCCAATTTGACTAAGTGGCTAAGAGCAGTCCACTTTCCTGGTGTGCTAGTTCCTACACAATCCATCAGCATAATCATAACAGGTTCATCCCAGGAGTGATTATCTGTGAGAAATATTCCCACTTGTTTCTGTTTAATTTTTTTTAAAAAGAGATGTAAATTCACCCAACACAAGTGGGAAATATCAATTATAGTAAAATTCCTGATACAGGAGGGAGAAAAACAGTGAAAGCATTTCAAAAGTGTTGAAAGTTTCCAATTAATTTTCCATTAAAGAATGGCTCATTGTTTTGCAATTGTACAGAATGAGAATAGAAGGTTACAAAATTATCACAGCAGCATAATTCAATTTACAAAGGTTTTTTTATTTTTTTTTTTTTTTACCTTCCTAGCATTTGTGGCTGGGGAAGAGACGTGCACAGTCTGAAATAGTTTCAGAGGCTCCATTTGGCTCCACAGTTGAGCAGCTGGCAAGAGGCTGCCTGGCTGTATTTCCCAAGAAAGCACTGAAGTGGCAGAACCCAACAGATCCCCAGTTTTCACTAGACTGAGTAAAAGACAAGGCTGTTAACAGCATGTGCTAAATCGAAGGGAAGAGGGGCACAACCACACTTCTGCCACTGGGCAGCATTACCCAGCTGAGGGCAAGCTGGGGCTACCCCTCCTGGAGTAAAGTTCTGCCAGAGCCTGCCACAGCTGCACGTGCAAGGCTGCAGCTTTCCTCCCCCAGGAGAAGCAGGACAATGCTGAGAGCAAGGAATGTGGGGAAGGAGCTGGCTCCCAGTCCTGCTGCCTGGGTTTGGACCAGTCCTGGCTGCCTGAGAGAGCATCACGAGCAAGCAGCTTGGGACTGCAACACCTCACGCTTAGAGCGGGGGATGCCGGTCACACCCTGAAAGCCAGGTTCCTTGAAGCAGGCAGAAGGAGTCCTGATGGAGCTTCTGAGTCAGCTAATATAATTCACCAGATTCCACAGAGAACTAAATTACAGGTTTTTGTGTCAGAGAGAGACTGCAGGGAGCTTGGTTGTTGTCTAGGGAAATTCATGGGAGAGATTGCATTCCTGTTCAGTAGTTCATTTTCAGAAGGTGACTTAGCCACTTGTTTTACTCAATTTAAAACCATCAGCCTGTTATTCATAAGAGAAAATAGATTACAGAACCAGAGAAGCTGTATTTTTTTTCTTCACAATGGCTTCAAGCAGGTCCTCCAGTACTTAACTGGCCTGGGCAGTTTCCCTCAGCTCTCCTTGTCTGTCTCCATGGGGAGGTATATCATAGCAAGAAATCAAATCAAAATTTACTGCAAGATTAAAGGCACTGGAGATCAGAGCAAGTTACAAGGAACCACTGTGCTCAGATTAATGCTCAGACCAATGCTGCTTTGAATTCCACTCCAGTTTCACAGATTATCAGGGAACAACAATCAAGTTAAAACAAGGCTGTTTCTTCTTAGCAGCAATCTCGCTTGGCTGGAACTTGTTCTGTCACTGTCTGCACTAATCACTCACTTCAAAGTTTGCCTGGCACCCTCTGGGGCTGCCCCCCACACAGAGCCTATCCTTGCCTTCTCATTTCAGCTTCTTCCCAGCTTCTGAGACTGGTGGGACTGGTGGGAGAGAGCTTAGAGGGACAACTCACCAGATGAAGAGCAGGAGCCTCAGCAGCATAAGGCTAAACCCAAGCACAAAGGAAGGTTTACTCTGTGAACTTGGTAGCTTGCTATTCTACTTTGTCTCCCAAGGTAAATTTCGCTCTGCCTTTGCATCAACAAAGGCAATAACCCTCAGCTCTGCTCCCTTCCTTTTTTCTCCTCTTCTTTTGCAATGAAGGAGAGCTGACTCAAGGTTAGTGGCAAGATAGAGCATAGTCTTTAACCATTGCAGTTCTCATGCAGCATTTTGATAACTCCTCTGCTAACAGAGCTGATAGAGAGGAGAATGACAGAGGGGAGGACATTCCTGTCTTGCTCCTTTTCTTCACTACTTTGAAAAGTTTTCACTATCTTCACATGGCTACGGAGCTAACAAAAATGAGAAGTAAATGGCTTTTGAAAGGTGAAAATTCAATATTAGAAATGTGATGAGAAGACGCAAATGTAGCTTTTTTAAAAGGTTTGCTGAACAGAGAACACAGGGTTGTTGTACAGCCCCTGCACAGGAAGAATGAAGAGAGCAAAAGGAGCAGGCTGTGGGGAGACAGAGCAGAGATAGACTGAGATTCTTTTAACTGAAAATTCAATACAGCTTCATTCATTATATATTTTTTTATGAAACAGTGGAATTAAAAAGAAAAGGCTTCAATGAAACATGGGGCTTCCAGCTTGCTCAAGAATATCGCAAAAGCCCTTATTCAGTTTCCCTTGAAGCCAAGAGAAACATGTCTTTTCTGGTTCAATTTTCAGCTCTTTGAAGCAGAAACTCAGTCTTTTATGTGTCCCTACAGTGCCCAGTGCAATAGGTCTCCTGTCTCAGCAGGCACTTCTAAGTGCTATTGCAATAAAATTGATTAATCATAATTTTTAATAACTCCTTAATATTTCCAGTATCATCCTTGACTAAAAAAATATATGCGGGCTGAAAAGGCATGAAAGTTTAATTTAGAGCACAGCAAAGAGAAGTTTTTGCTACAAGAAAATCTAACACAAAAGGTGGTAAAAAATGTTGTTCATATTAAGCAGATGCAGAAATAACATTAACAGTATAACACAACAGAAACCTGGGCTTTGCATCTATTTGAAGCCTAAAAATCAAGTGTAAGATGAGTGGGATATGCACTTGCATGCAGGGATGCTATTTATGACTTCAAGGAGAGGGAGATGTACTCTTACCCAGCTCCATCTGCATGGCAATGAAGGGCCACTCAGAGATAGATGTGTAAATCTTCCTGATGTGATTCCTCCCCGCTCTTTTGCAAAGTAGCACTTAATATTGACTCCTGTATTGCTGTCATATAACCCCCACAATAAGTGTGGAAATGGAAGGGCCAGCTCACATCTCTCACTGGCTCTGGCTCAGGTTGCAAATGTGGGCGGACACTGCTGCATCACTCTGCACTTCAACAAATGTTTTTAAGGCTTATTTTTCCCAGCAGGAGCAGGAATGAAAAATAAGATTCAATTGTACATGTCGACAGGCTGGGAGAAGTGCCAGTATGCCATAACCCCAAGTACCAGCCCAGCCCTTCCACTCTGTAAAGTACAATTATTGTAAATTGGTTCAGAGCCTGGCAAACATCAGAGGCACACATGTGCCTCTCTGCAAATACGCATATACAGGACTCGTAAATGATCCTGGGGTTTTCTTTTTCTCTCTGGTGGAAGGAAGTTAAAAAGCCTTCATGTGAGCTATCCTTTTCCCTCAGCTAGGGCAGATTTCTACCTGAGGGAGTTTCTCCGGGCTTTCTCCAAGTGAAGAAAGGATATTCCTCCAAATATCACAGAAGGGGCTCACCTCCCCCTGTGGAAAACAGGGGATGCTTAAGGGGCCATTCCCCTCTCTCCTAGGCAGCTAACTGAGACTTACACATCTTACACTTGGCTGGATTAAGTGCTTGCAGTTTGGATGCCTAATATCACTTGAGTTGAAGTCCTTAATAACTCCACAGCAAAGAACCACAAATATATATAGACATGTTAGTTTTATAGAGAGAACTGACAATTTAAAAGTCTATTTTCTGTGGTAAAATTTGCAAACAGAAGAAAGTATTAGGTCCATTGAACAAAAAAAACCCTGCCTTTTGTAATTTGGAGTTATAAAATACAATAAAAGTTTAAATGTAGAAATGTAGATAAGCTTCTAACCCAGAATTTAATCTTCTGTATCCATGACATTAGGCAACACATATAATGGAATTGTAGAATACCAGACTGGTTATTCATGTGGCTTTCCATCTCTGGTACGCAGTTCTCGTGGCATTGAGCACACTCAGAACCCTGCAGTCCAGCCATGCTGCTGAACAGAAAATCCCATATGTGGATGAACACAAGGAAACATTTTCCTGCAAATTATTTCTCAATAATATCAGCTGTGTGATAAAGCTTGGGATTAATTAATTTAGTATGCATCTCTAATTGCCTTATTGCAATCCTTCTCTCTCAGGGCTAAAGCTAATGTTCCACATCTTGAAATATCTTCAAATTTCAGCTTTTTCTTTATCATGGCAGGCCATGAAATTATTCTCTTCAACCTTCAACACACAAGGAATTTTGATACATACTAGATACAGGTACTACACAGACATCCTGCAAGTCTGAACAGATACTGCCACTCCTCATAGTAGGAACCATTTTAAAATGTAGCTGCTTTTTTTCCCCTTAATGTTAAAGTACCATTGGGGAGTTAAGTGCAAGACACAGCTCAGATATACAGGTGTATGTCATTCCTGTGCCACAGCTCTATCTAGAGATTTTAAATAAAGAGACACCACGGGATCAGCTAATGATCTGACCTAATTTAGTCAAGTTAATCTTTTAGAAAACCTGGTACCTCATATTTAGCTCAGCAATATCTCCCCCTTACCATCCAGTTCTTGATTTGACTATTTTAAAAATAATTTATATCCTAATAGTTGCCTATGGCACTCAGATTTTAGTTTATTTCCACTGTATGTATTTAGTTCTCCTATGTGAACTTGTGTATTTTTTCTTAGTGAATTAAATTCGCCATGAGCTCAAAGAGAGAGGTATTTGAACCTTTTCCTGGATTTGCCAGAAGGATCACTCTGAAGAGTTTAGCTGGACAGAGAACAGACCATTACCTGGTCAGAATTTCACAAAAGAAACAAACCCTAAGACAAGAATTATTCATGGAAGTGACTCAACCAATAGTTAGAATAACTATATTACATTTATTTAAAAGTAATTATACATCATCAGCAACAAAAAGGAAATAAATTATGAATTGAATTTAAAAAAAAGTTTCCTGAAAGCAAATATTTTTTTCATTGAAGATAAAATGTGTATCATGATTTTATTTAAAATATTGGCCTTGGATGATGTCAGATCCCATCAATAAGCATAGCAAGTGATCACAAAGCTCTCATTGCAACTGAACCCAACTCAGCCTGCTCAAAACCCCAACTCACATGAAAGCTCAGCACTCCCAGCCATGTAGGCCAGGAAAAAACAGTGATCACATTTATTATTTAAGGAAAGGGAGAGCAAAATGACGAGCAGAACTTGCAGCAGGTATCTGCAGCCTTTTGGGAGGCAGCAGCTGTCCTGCAGCCCTCTGGCACCGAGTCTCTGCGCTCCACAACTGCTCCGCTTTGTCTCGCCGAGCTGCGCCAGCGGGCTGGGGAAATCTGCTGGGGAACCACCAGCCATCCTGTTTGCCTGCTTATTAAATATTTCATCTTAACCCCTAACTACAACAGATATGTGATGAGCAAGATAAAGCAAACTCTTTAACAACCTGTCTCTCTTTTTTGGACAAGCAAACCCTGACTTGCAGCACATGGGAAAAGACAGTCAGCAGTTCCCAAGATGACCCTTCTTTGAAGTGATATCTTTTTTACTTCATCTGCATTCTGGTTTCCAGCTAAACCAGGACTTGCACTGTCGATCTATGTGTGTCTGTTCCGGTCCATTCACTAACAACTTCTGGCAACTTCAAATTCAACAGAGGTAACTTTCAAATATAGCCAATCCCTAAAAATATTAGTTAGCAACTGTGTCAACTAGAAAAAAATTACTTTCTGGAGGAAAGTCAGCTACCATTCAGTGTAGATTTATCCTGTAGAAGTTGGGAACAAGCTGGGAAGTCTCACAATATTCCTTCAGTAGCCAATGGGGACATTAGCTATAAAAGCAAGGGGTGAACACAAACTAGGATTAGAAGTGCAACAGGTATGAGCACACAGGAAGCCCTATGCCACTAGGTTACAGAATATCTTCTGTTTAATGAATGGTTATTTAAAAGTTTTTATACAAGTCTTGTAAGTTCTGTTAAAACCATTTTTAAGTGTTATATATATATTTTTTTTCCTGTGCTTCTGGAGTCCTGTCTGCAGAAGCACCCACTAAAACTTCTGCAGCACTGTAAACACATTTTCTTGACTTATGCCAGCCATATAGCAGCCTTCAGTCTTCAACAATGAAACTTCATGGAAACTTCACCAGATGAAGGCTGGTGGATGGAGGAAGAAAGAGAAGCACTGGTAGACAAATGGTGGGCCAGAATTGGGCTCTGACTGCATCTCTGGGAGAAGTGAAGAGCAGGAAGAGTGCTCCCATGTTCCAGCTCCTACAACAAACTGCTGGCCTTGTCACCCACTGTCCAGGCTTGCTGGAATCACGATTGTTGTGGCCTTCAACACCTTTCTATAACCTTATGGTTAGTTTTCCTATTATTCCTTTGCCACTAACATATTTTACCTCCAAAGAAGGATATATATATAATTAGAAAATGAAATTAAATTACTTAATCTCCCCTTCTTGCTTTAATTTTATCAACATCTTCACTTCACTTGAAACTATTCCCTAGTCAGAGCAAGAGGGAAGAAAAGACCCCCGATCTGAATGCAAGCTTGTCTTATTTAGTCATTCTTTTTCTAACTTAATTTTTAGTTTTGTAATTCTCACATTTCCTCTGGCTATTTAAGATGACAGCAGCCTCTCGCCTTGTGTGATACAGAACTTGAACTATTTTCAGAAGCAGTAAACTCAAAGAATAAGATATAACATTTATAAAACTTGTCCAGTGGTTGACTTGATGTAATACTTCAAGACACCTACTATTCCACATTTACTGGACTTCCTGTGTCCCCTTCAACACTGTACACTTGCTAGCTCTTTTCTTGATAAGGAAACCAACACAATAACCCTAACAGCAGTTTTCCTTTCACCCCCAGGATGTGTATCCCTGTAGCTTGCATGCAGTGAGATCCCCTTGATGATAAGTGTTCCCTGGGTAAATGCATGTGGCAGCTATAGTACTGCCCTGCCATATGCATTTTCTATGCACAACATGGCCCTTTCCCAGTTCTTGCTCAAAAGCATGCTGAGAATGTATGTGTGGAAGCTCCATGACATCTCTCTTGGTGTCTATTATGTTCTTTTTCCTGTTGCCCATGAAAGGCCACAACAACCACAGCTAATAAAGGACAGAGAGGAAATGTGTTACAGAATAAAGTGACAACGCAACAAATACAACTCACGGGAGAGAAAGGATGCGTTATTGTGGGAAGGCAAGAGCTTTATGGGATGCTTGAGGTCAGGCTGCATTGTCAGAACGGTGAGTCTTGGCTTTCTGGCCCATACCAGAGACTCTGCAGAGAAAAGGAGAGAGCACAGGAACCTCATTGTATCTGGTTTCAGTATATCAGCACCCTGGTGTGAGAAACTGAGCTTCAGGGCTACAGGAAGCTCTAAATCCCCTACCCACTCTAAATGCACAGTTCTGTGAGTCCTATCAGAAGAAAAATCACTCAGATAGAATGCATATATACCTCCTGAATTACTGAACAGAAAATAAATCAGAAAGCCAAATGGTTCTATCTCAGTTCAGCAAGCCCAAAACTAATTTGCTTGTATTAGTATTTTCATTCAAATAAGCCTCCTCTCAAGATATAAAGCACAATGCCAGGAAAAATCATTGGTCCTGCAGCTGTGATCAGGGAATGAATGAGACATGACAGTGCTCTTGTAGATGTTCAGACAGCCTGAGCTTGCCTCAGTCATCTTTTCCTGCGGTGGCAACATCCTGCATTGATGCAGTTTTGTGTAATTTCTGACATTGTCATTTCAGATGTAAAATCCTGGAAGCGAGAGAAGGGACCAGGGTAAGAGGGTAGAAAATAGAACAGAAAATAGTATCTGACAACACATATCCAGTCCCTTGTGTCACTGTAAGGTTTGCATGACTTGTCAGGATAGCCACCAATCTGAACAAAATGTGCCTACAGCTGGCATGGCAAACGTGCCAAGCCTTGGAAACCTCTTGATGTCATAACCTAAAGAGCAGAGGGGTCAGCTGATTTAGATATTCCTTCCATGTAGCCACCTTCCCCCTTTCTGAGAAAAACACCCAAGTCTGAGGTGAGTGCATTTCTGCTAATCAGTGATAGCAAACTGGACAAGAAAAAGGCAGGTTTAGCACAATTAGCAGCATTTACACAGGCTGCTTTTCCACAGGTGTCTCAAGGACTGATTCTCTGGAAGCTCCCAGTGAGGTCAAACTGATATTGCACTTCCCTATATTAGAGTGTGGAATTATTTGGAAAATTATTTTGGCACATGTTTTTTGTGTATGTTGATAGTAAAAGAGTTTTCTGAGGTCTGTTTCACTGTCACGCTGATCAGGTTCATACAGAAGTTGTCAGGCAGATGAATGGACCTTTAGCATAACTAGAGGTGGCAGATTTCTTTAGCAAATCATCATAAAACCAGTTAACAATGGATGTAAAATATTTCTTTCTAAATTATATATGTCACACAAATACTTAGAGCTAACCTGCTAAATTGCCATGACTTTCATATGCAGTTTCTCTGCCACTACGGCGCTCAGGCACCTTTTTATGCAAATTCTTCCCATTATCAGATTGATTCCTCAACATTTGGTGGACTTTCCTTCTGCTTAATTAGATGGTCAAAAAATATTCCAGTTATTCTCTGTTTAATCAACCAAAACATTTTCATTAGAAAACAATACCCTTCCAGTAGTTCCAACAAACATAAAAAGGGATTTTTTTAATGTGAATCTGTATGGTTATTGACAAAATTCCATCTGTTTTCCTGCCCTCCCTCCCTCATCTGGGTACTTGGTGAGCTTCAGGTCCTGGATTCCAGAGCAGTTCAATGTTGAGATATGGAGAGCAGCATTTTTACAACACAAATTCAGGAGGACACTGTGAAACTAAGAAGGAGATTCTAGACATTCCCTCATGTCCAAACTGCTCAGGGGGAGTCTGGACCCTCCCATGATGAGGTTTCACTGTTTTCATTAATGAAATCAGTTTTCAGTTATGGTGACCCTGCAAGAGACTCTCACATGTGCTTGGTGTTTCTTTCTAATGGACTTGCCAGGGCAAAAGGTCTGAAGTAGCTGAAGAGATTCTGAGCTGTGGAAAAGGGACTCTTGATTTAGGTAGCCTTCAGTTTTGGGTTCCCATTTCTCAGAAGGCACCTATTTTCAGGTGTCAAGGTTTCAGATTCTTTGTAGGTAGTTTTCAGGTCCTTGCAGTGTTGATCAGCTGCACCTCAGGAACCTCCTGGGCTCAGAAGCCCCAAGTGGAAGTAACCAGAAATCTCCTCCCACTCTGTGATGGCAGCTGGTTCTGCTTTGTGGTCCCAGCAGTAAGAGAATTAAAGGGGCTCACTGCTCCTTGAGCCACTACAAACAAATACAAATTCTCATCACCCTCAGATAAAAAAAAAAATAGGTCATTCACTTCTGTTTTGGGATTCTTTTCGTGATGGTCTCCTAAGAAAGAGGTGAGTAGCTTATGGGGAAAATCAGAATGATTTTAGTAAGCAGATATTCTGGTGCTTGATGTATGAATTAAGAGGTAACAGTGGTTACTAAAAAAATGCACTAGAGAAATAAGGAATTACTATGCATACCACAGATAGAATAAAAAAAGAGCCACATTATGAGCTCATAAGAGCTAATAAAATTTTTGTTCTCTTGCTTTTAGACTAATTGTACCTGAATTGCTTTATTACAAGACCATAATTTGATCCATTTTTAAAAGCATTTCTATTTTTTTCCAAGATGATTTTGGGTGCAACATTGAAAAAGAAATCCAGGCAGAATGCTAGTCTGCCACCAATGGAAAAAAAAAAAAGTATAGTCTTGCATTGAATGTGTTACACTGGTAAATGTAAATAGCAACAAATCATTAACAAGACTATCTGTAAAGCATGAGATCACAGTACTAAAAATTGATTGTAGTCCAAAGTCTTTTAATTCTTTTGTTTATTATCTGTTGAATTATTAGAACTGGTTTACAAGTTCTTTCCTTTAGCAAGCTGAAAACTTGCTTGGAGGAAAAAAACCACCAAAACCAAAACAAAAAAGCAAAACCAAACAAACAAACCAACAAAAAAAACCCACAAACAACCCAAAAAGAAAGCCAAACTGGGGTTCTGGATGAATTCTGAACTTACAAAGAAAAGGTGCCATCATTACACCCTTACACTGTCTCGTAATATAGAGAAAAAATAAATTAAGCTCTGAGTTTTATTTCAATAGCAATAAACTAAGAATTAAGTATTATTCAATAATCATTTCTGTCTGTCAGTTCTATTTTTGTCCAAACTACATCACTTTCTTAAATATTTTTATGTTGTTATGGTTCTTGTTTACAGCTTAGAATGGTAATTTCTACAGTACTGTGAAAGGCATTGAGGGAAAATTTTACATGTGTTGTTGAACACTGTTGAATTTCTCCACAATGCCAGAAGTACAAATAAAGCCTAATTTAGTGGTGCTCAGTGTATTTAGGTGATCATTAGAGATCTCAGAGAGACTGACAGCATAAATACATTCTAGTCTTCTTAAAAGAGAAACTTTTCTTTTGCCTTTACAGTCTTTTACATATCACATAATTTTATATGAAAAAGAAGTAATTTTAAATAGGATTCAGCTGTTCAATAGTTCTGTTTGTAAGTATGTATCTAGTAGGGAATGCAAAAGAATGAAATATGGTTTAATTAGCACTGTCAAACAGGTACCAAATTTAACTTGGCAGGAGGGATAAAGTTAACAAATCTTAGCCTTTTGTCTCTCTGTATGATCAGACTCGTATACCGCAGCTATTTGACCTGCTAAGAGATGCATAAAACCACACTGCCTCCTTTATTGCAGCTTATTGTCTTGGACACCATGGGAAGAAAGACATAACAGCAGCAATGTGGTTTAATTAGGCCAGAACTTGATTAACTTTGCACACTGGGGATGTCTCTCAGAACTCACTGATGCAGTGCAGTCCCTGCCCTCTGGAAGAGGCTGCCCTGTGTCCTGTGCCCTGTGTCCTGTGCCCTGTGTCCTGTGCCCTGTGTCCTGAGCCCTGTCCTGTCCTGGCCTGGCCTCAGCAGGGGAGCCCAGGGGATCCAGGGCACTGTCCCTGTGCTCCAGGAGCAGGGAGAGCCTGGCACCCCCAGCTGCTCAATTGCAGGACAACAGTGGTTCAGAGCCCTGCTGGTGAGGAAATCCACATGTGCATGCACAGCTACCTTGAAAGGGTAAATACCCAGCTGCAGCAACGTGGCCATCACCTGATCTACACTGCTCACCTTCACCCTGTGAGGATGAGACTGTGACAAACACAGCGAGTAATCCTGCTAAAGACTTCTATAAACTATCTTCATAGCTTAGAGCAGTGACACCATTTTCAAAAACACTGAAAGCAGTGTCAACATCTTGTTAAAGGTAAAAAGGTGTGCTGCTTTTTTCTAAGATTTTTTTCTAGAAGATGTAACATCTCTTAAGTTGGGTCAGATATGAAGATGTTTCCCAATGAAGGGAGCAAGGGCAGTGATGAAGGATTGTTTGTATCTCATCCAAACATCCCATTTTGCTTTTCCTCCTGATGTTGTCTCTTCCCGTCCCCATTACGAATATTTCATTTTTATCCAATTTTAAATTATATTTGAAGTGATTTGTTTTGCAATACTAAAGTGTAATGTTTTGTCTTGCAGGAATGTTGCCTTTTTTCTCAATGAAATTCTGAGGAAATCAACCTGTAGTCATGATAAACTTCATGTGGTCAGAAGACATTTTCCATCAAAATACCTTGGAACAGTAATGTTCAGTATGTTCAAATAATCCTTTTATTTACCTGTTGCAACACGGCTATAAAAGACTTGCATTGGGATTTCTGTCTCATACAGTCCCACACTGGCATGGTAACAACAGCAAATGTAATAATGATCATTCTCCTGTGGCCACAGTGCTCTGCCAAAGCCATGGTTTGGAAATGAGCATATGCATCCCAAATCAGCAGGTTTGGAAAACACATAATAATAACCAGTATGGGCTTTCAGACTGTGCTCAGCTGCCTCGGTGTGTTTGCAAAAGGTACATGAGCTCTGAGAAATAAAATCCTGCTCTGGTGTGCTTCAGTCAGAAAGTTCCCTTTGCTCCCCTCTGTCCTCCTGTGCCCACACAGACGTTCATCTCCTGCCCTGCTGACACTCCTCCCCTCGTGGCATTGCCTGTGGCCTCCCCATGAAGACATTTACCCACACTCAGTGGTGTTTACTACATTGGAAATGCCCCTGCATTTACTCTCAGGCTGACTGCTCTTGGCAGGCAGCATCAGCCCACAGACAAGGCAGCACGACTGTCTCCTAACATCCCTGATGCAGGCAGGCTGTACTTGGTGTACTGAGTGCCATCTGAACACATCACACCAACCTTCAACCATAAGCCCAGATTAATTAGGTTTTGTTTCAGAAGAGTCTTTCGTTCCCTTGCACTCTCTCTTTCACACTTTCACTCTATGTGTAGATTTTCCTTTACAGTAACTTCTGTGGAATTTTAAAAGAAGTTGCAGGATCTCCTACAGAAAATGCTCTATGCAATTCCTCAACCCAAAAGGGTTGTTTTTCTCACTTAGTTTTCTTCAGGGCAAGAAACATGTACTTAGAGCACTACATATAATTTAGCCTGAGCCAAATATAGCATGTGCTATGATGTGAGCATTGATTTGTTTTTCTTTGCCCATCTATCACCTCAATGAACACATCTGGAGAAGGTACAAGACTAAATCAAGCTGTGAAAATTATCTTTGAATTAAGCTGAGAGAGAAGAGAATCCACAGCACTGTCACATGGACACATATAAGAAACTGAGTTATTATGCTCACCTTTCCTACTAAAAAAATGCATTAGAAAGGTCTGTCTTCTTGTAAGTCATTTAATAAATACATTATTATGGGCATATAATAATAAAATTTTTAAAAAAATCATGACTATCCACATTATGTGCACTTCAGCTGGATTCTGGCGGGCGACAAGAATGGATGAGAGACATCTTTCATCAAAGGAATTAAAAGCAGCACCTGATAGTGAACGTGTATTTTACAGCTACTTTCTGATCTGCTCCAGAGGGTGCTACTGCTTGAATTCACAGTGTAGGGAAAAATCCAGATTGTACAACCTACCTTGTGATGGGAATGTGATTGCTTTTATAGTCCATATCTGCCTCCTGTTACCTGCCAGCTACATCACTGCAGTTTTGTGCACTCCATTCAGAACACCTACCAAAGTAACCTACAAATAACTTCACTTTTTGAGGAGGAATAAAAAAACTTCCGCACAGCCTCAATATGGCTTGTCACTAAAGCCATTAAGAAATTGGGTTGTTATGCTGTATCTCTGCTGGATACAATTTGAAACACCTATTTTTCCTGCCTGGTGCCTTATTTCATATAGATGTTCACAGGCACACAGTTAAACTCAGGCTTAATGCAATTTGACTAGAAAATCCACTTAAATTGTCCACAGAATAAAAGATTATTTCAGAACAAGGTGTCTAGACAGCACTTCTATTTAATTTTCAGTGAGATTATTCTAAGTCCACTTCCAGCACTCATCCAGGGGATTTCCATCACAAGCTTTTGCTGCTTTAAAGGCAGTGTCTACACTGGGGTATTACTCTGATTGTCAATAGCAGAGCCCAGCGTTTCCTCACCAGTCTGAGCCCTGCCATGTCCTGCTGGAGATGATTCCAGCCTGGAAGCGGGTGGGTGGCACAGGAGCAAGGAGCAGCTCTGTGCCTGTCAGAGCAGCCACCGCAGCCCCATCGCTGGCCAGCCGTGGGGGGACCAGCAGGGAGAGCAAACAGCCCCTTGATCGCTGCGTGTTACTGGTGACAAACACTCCGTGGTTTTTAACACACAAGGAGGCCCCACACGTGTCGGTCTTTCACGGAAATAACTCGGATGTGAAGCAGCTCAGCGTGGGTGCACTGCCACAGCTGACAGCTCACACCTGCCAGGGGACAGGTGTTGTAGTTGATAGCCTGAAATGTATCTTTTCCCATCTTTTAGTTGTGATTCTCCCCCCACCCCCAGCTTCTCTTTCTCCTGTTTACCTGGCGTCAAGTTACCATGGTTACTGAAGTTTCTCTCCTCAGCCCTACGGCGAGAGGCCGGGTAGAGTAAAGAGAGGACCCCGCTGGCATTTCCAGCTGCTTGAAGTTTCTTTAGCCCAGGAAAGCACGGGGTTGGGAGAAGAGAACCCTTCTTTCCAACACGGAAGTTTGTAACTTTTTCCTGTCCCAGAATGGCTCTGAGCTATGGAAGCTGAGAGGGCATGCTTACCTTGCCTTCCCTTTCTTTCCCCCTGTGCTGCCAGGAAACCAAGCCCCCCCTGTCTCCCCCTCTGCCCCTCTGTGGAGAATACTCCTACATCTTTGTGGGCATTTGAAGAAGTTGGTGTCTGTTATTTTTTATCTTGGCGTGTGTAACCTTGATTTGTAGAAAGTTTGTAAGATGTACTAACTGAGAAAAATAATTGGTTTTCTCTCTGATGTTCCCTCCCTCTGAGAAACCCTGTTAAAAGAGACCCCCCCAAACCCCAAATCCTTTGTCTCTCGTCCTTTGGATTCCCCTTCACAGAAATAAACTGTGGAATGCAAACCAGAGAGAGAGTCCCCCCCTGATTTCTTTACTCGCTCTATAGACTTGGATTCTTGAAGAAAATCAGTGAACCCCACAAACATATGCTGGCTCAAAACTCGAGTGAAGAGAAACCTCATCACTGAGCTAGCCGGGCCACACTCGAGAAGATCGAGTCAGACAGGCACTAGAAAGCTCCCAAGCTTTGTGCTCCCAAGCAGTAAGGAAACTGATAAGCAGAGGACTGTTCTACCCACTCTCACTCTCCCAAGGTCTCCGTTACCCCAAGCATGATGTATGTGTCTCCTTGGAAACCAGGGCTCTGTGTCCTGGGCACAAAATCCTCTCCACTGCATTTGCAGAACCGGGGCCCAGGTACATGCATACAGGACAAATCAAAGACATGTACTCTTGCAGGGCACTTGTAGTAACTGAATTCAAGCAGGAAGAGTCATTAACATATACACACAAGCACATTTTCTAAATGAAACTTAAGAATACAACAGAAGTAAGGTGCCTAGAAAAGTTTCATTTCTTCAGTTTATGAATCTGTCAAGATACGTCACAGAGGAACTGTGAATATTGTTTTAGTGATCATTTGAGGGCACTATAATTACAATACAAAACCATCTGCTCTTGGGGAGTGCCTAATTACTCTGTGTCAAAATGAGATTAAGCTCAAAGTTCCTTCCATCTAGTTCTAACCTTACTATGAATTGATTACCCAGATCATTAAAGAGAAGCACCAGCCAATTTTATAAGAAATAGCTTTCTTCATTTTTACTCCTTGAAATGAGTTGCTGTTTCCTAGGAATTATCATGGAGTCATCTCTGCTAAATCACTAATTCCTCTCTGCTTGGTTTCTTACCAAACATCTCCTGTGGGCAGTGAGCCCTGCATCAGCCTGATCCAGAGCCAGCAGCTCTGCTGGCATTCCTCTCACTGGATGGGAAAGATTTATTTCATTGCTGAGGTGGATGCTTGGGCATTCTTTTATGAAAATGACTATTAAAAAGTCCATTTAAAAAACCACCAATTGCCTAAATTTGTTCATGATCAGGCTGTAGGTAAACCTTGTCTTTTGACACGCTCCCCTAACCACCTTGTAGATTCAGAAAGCTTTTCTTTATCTGCCAATAAGAAATAAGTTTCATGGAATGTCCCCACACCCATAGTTTATGACTTTCAATATACTTCAAAGTTTTATGCTGAAATGAACAACTACAACACACAAATTACTGACAGGAAAATAAGAAATTCAGTTCCATTCCTCCCACCTTCTACCTTTGCCTTTTGCCTCCCCTGTCTCCATTTCTTTAACCACTCTACATTTAATTTCTTCTTCTACCAATACAATATACAATTATTTAGCTATTTATTTGCCACTTCTATGCACTATTAGTTGGATTCACCAAGAGAGAAGCACTAAATGGTTAAGAAAGGTTTCCTTGTTTTAAATAACATCTCTGGAAAAGTTTCTGTTTGCTTGAATGGGGATCTGAGTACCAGAGAATGCAATCATTTCTCGTCTCTCAGGCAAATTGGAATCATGACCTGACAAACTCTTCCTGCTGCTTGCAGTGTTGAGGGCACTTAGGGTGGCATATGCAGCCCAGTCCTCAGCAGTCCTAATCTTTAAAGAAAGCATGTGACAAGTACACATTTTAAATATGCAGTCTGACCTTGCATAAAAGCAAAGGTTAGAGAGGTAAAATGCAATAATTTGAGAGATTTTTCTTCTCAAGGGCTGTACGGTCTCTCATAAATCTCTATATACTAATAAGACTCATATATCACTCCCAATGTAATGTACAGGACAAAATTAACAGTAATTCTTGCTTTTTCTTTTACAAGATAACTATTATTTTAAAAGGTGCCAGATTCACAGCAGGAGCCAGTGATAACCTCTGCTTATCCACACCTAAGAATTTACATAGCATGTAGTGTGATTTTCATTTTAACATTTAATTTAGATCCTTTAGGTTTGACCTGTAAGAAACAGTTCTGAAGGTGAAAAAGTTTTATCTCCACATCCACTCTTTGCAAAAGTGACCTATCAGGAAGGTGTAGCAAGGATGCCAACTGTGGGAGGAACACAGATCCAAGGAATGGGATTATTTTTGATATGAAATATCCGTGAGCTTGATCAGCCTATCAAGGCATTTAAAAATCTTCATAAAAGTGTTTGCCCTCAAAATCACCTTGAAATATCATGGCCTTCACTACATCCACATAAGAAGCTTAAAATTTTCTTATTTTAAATTACTGGCCCTGGCAGCTGTAAATGTGTAACTTTTCTCTGTTGTTTGCTTTAGCTGCTGCTGAGATTAATTTCCAGGCCTAATAAAATAGCAAAATATATTTGAAATGGAAAACCATCACATATGTTTATGTCATCAAACTAATTTTTTTTCTAAAGCAAACCTTTGTAACTAATGAAAATATACCAATATATAACATTCACGTTGTAGTATGGGATGTATTTTGATTTTATATACCAAGCGAGAGACATTTGAAATAAACACAAATAGTTCTCACAGATTTCACAGATTATTCTATGGGTTTCTTTCTTCATTCTTCCATTTTAAATCAATAATGTGCTGCTCTCCAGAGTTTTAGGAAAACATCTTATTTTTGCTACTGTCCTTACACACAGAATTTTGTATAAATTAGTGCATTCACATAATTATACTTTCCTCCTAAAGAAAACATCAAAATAATGGTGTTTTCTTCTCTCACTCTAGCAATTTCCATCCTGGCTGTTAAATGGAAGACAGGGTTATGCTTCCTACAAGGAACGAGATGAGCTATTAGCCCGAAGTGGTAGGACCAGCTTTGCATCTGCTGAGGGGAACACGCACATACGCTGAACACTGACACTCCTGCCTCGCGCAACGACCGCTAACAGCTTTATCCAATTAACCTTTGCTTTATCTGCCTTTGTACATATGCAGCTTACACATGCCCAGAGCATTGATAATGATGATGGCATTCCCCAAAAAGGAGATGGGCTTGCACAGCGGAGCACCGAGCCACCTGCAGCACTGGGTGTTGTCAGAAATACAGCGCGGCTCACCGGGAGGGCAGCGCTCTCCTGGGATGGCCGGGCTTCACTCCAGCTCCTGCTGGGTGCAAATGTCAGCAGGAGCCACCTGCTCCCAGGAAAGGAGCACAAGGGCTGCAGCCCCTGTCTGTTATCGACACAGGGATGGCTGTGCTGCCTGCACCGACCCCTCTGTGGTGTCCCTGGGATGCTCCCTGCCTGCACTCTGTGCTCTGGTGACCAAAAAGAAGACTTAAAAACCATTTACATATTCCCATCGCCACTGCCACCAAAACAGGCTGAGGGGAGAATCTGTGAGCGTCTCCTCGGAATCAGAACGTTCGTGCCGTGCACTGGCAAAATCAGAAGCGTGTGGAAATGTTAAGTGAATTTATGAGCTGTAAATGGAATTGGATCGATGTGAAATTCCTCTACGACATTTGCCTATTCACTGTGTTGAACTATTTTGTCATTTTATAATGTGTCTGCACTACACATAAAGGCTGTACATGAAGTGCCTCAGAAACACGTGGCAGTCCATAGATGGTTTTGCAATCCAAGTGGCTTCTGACATCATAGTGCTAGTAAGTTAAAATCATGTGGCTGTTCTGAGCTTTCTGACAGCAGCAATATCTATTTTTCTTTCTCTTCTCATTGCATTAGGGCTCTGAGTTGACATTGTGGAATCACCATGGTAGCCTGGGAATAATGATGCACAAGGCAGAGAAACCATTGCCCCACGCTGATGGCAAGGGAGAGCACAGGGACAGAGCTGGCTGCACTGCCAGACAGAACCCTGCCACTCTGTGTGCTCTGGGACATCACAGACACACAAGTTTGTCCCAGAGCAAGCCTGGGGGCATGAGAAAAATACCAGCTAACATAGATTAGGTACTGGGTTTATGATTTTAATTGTGAGAGATTACTATTCACACCAATGTGGAGGTGATCACCACAGTAAACTGGGAAGATATTTCAGTTCAGTAGAAGACAGAAGCATAGTTCTATTTATTCAACCAATTTGGTTAGATTAACTCCTGTAAATCCAAAATAAGAATTCAAAATAATCTTTTATAATACCATGAGCTAACAGGAGAAATTTTCTCAGAATTGCCTCCCTACCTGACCCAGCGTATCCCCATATCATCCCTGCTGGGGACAATATCTTTCCTTTTTTTTAATATTTTTTTTTATGCTGAGGATGTTCTCTGCCTCTCAAGCTTTGTTTCTCTTACCTCTGTAGGTGCTTAGTGTCAACTTCAGTCCTTTGAATCTCCCTTCACAGTGCAAATCTTTTGCTTTTGTCTAGACAAAGCCTCTGGAGCTTTCCTCAGAGGCAAGAAGAAGCTGTAGCATGACACAGTTCTACTACTAAACACAATTCAAAAACCATACAAATGAAAAAAAAACTCAAGAACATGAAGGAAACAAGTGTATTTCTGCTGCTTGCTTTGCTATCATTTCAAAGCGGGTCCTGGGTTCTGGGCAGAGCCTAACTGACTTTTTGCACAGCAATTTATTTTAAACTGAGCACTGTGAGCTAATTCTGTGCATTTCTGGATGCACACAGCCATTGCAATGTGCCTGAGCAGCACAGAGTGGGCAGGCAGGTTTGCTGGGAGACACCCATGACACGAGAGGCATCCCAAGCAGGCCAGAAAAGCACAGCTACCCTGCCATGGGAACATCCATCTCCTCGTCAATGAATTCATCATGAGCATCAGACTCAGTCACAAGGGTGTCTGTCTGGAACCCCCAACAAATTCAGACTGAATGCAAACTCCTGTCTGAAAACAGGCTGGAGTAATGAATGGATCCAGGATCCAAACTGAAGCCATGCTAACATCAACAGATGATGTTAAATGGAGGGAAGGTCCCTAATAGTGCTGGTGGCTTTTGTTTGGTTCTCAGGACCCTTCACTTCCTCTGAAAGAAGTTTGAATTTGGAGTACTCAAAGCACATGGGACCTGACCTTTCCACAAATAAAAGGATCTCCATACTTATATATCTTAAATCAGGTTTGGCAGTAGGAATTTTTTTAAGATGCTTATTTTATTACTTTTTAAAGTTAACTAATGGTCTGCATGGAACCTAGGACAAACAAAAGGTTGTCATTGGAAGAAAATCTCAAAAAGTTCTGAAAGGTACATTTTTTCCATAGTGTTTTTTCAAAATTAATTTTCCCTGAAAAATTCATCCTAATTTATTCTTAGATCTCTTAAGAAATCTGATTTATTAGAAAGTCATCCTAAATTATTTTCAGTGGTTCATCATCCTTCTCCTGAACAATGTAGTGAAACCATTTTAAAAAGAGAGAAAAGCCAGAATTCTGCAATGGGAGTAGGGAGAGAAGTTGGCCAGATGCCCCTTTATTTCTTTTCCTATTCATGTTTCTCTTGCTACATATTGAAAATACTTCTCTGTTATATTTCTTTCTTTTTGACAGAAGGAAATGTTGAGAAAGAGGTAGAAGCCAGGACCCCCTCATTGCAAAAAGGTGCACTTTGAGAAGCACTGCAGAGACCTCAGGCTCCTTTTCTCCCCCTTGCAGCCAGTGCACAGACAGCTCCCAGCTCCCCCAGCCTCCCGGGAAATGCTGCTATCACAAACTTTAGCAGATGGCAGAGCCTCACTCCTGCTGACCCTGCATCTCAAATTCTGGTGTCAAACATGCCCCCCTGGGCTCCTTCCCAGCCTTTACTTAGGTAGGCTGATGAAGCCAGTAAGAATGTGGGCTTAGCTAATGAGCTTTTGAAAGGATTTCATCAGAGAGAAGGAGAAATGGGTGAGAGATTTGTTAGCTCTTTTCTGCTTCACGTTACCAAGCTATCCTGTCACAGCTTTTTGACCTAAGGAGGAAGCTCTGCAGTCTTCTTTTATTTTCTCCAGTCATTGTATCAATCATGTCTCAGAAGATTAAAATTTAATAAAGACCAGTGCCTAAAAAAGAAAACCCTGAATAATAGAGCAAATGACTGAGCTGCCTTTATTCAGGGATATAGAATATGATGCAGATTGCTGACCACAAGGCACATTGAAGGGACAGAGCAGCCAGATGTGCTACCCAGTGGGGCTGGCCAACATGCATGGGGGCAGCAGGGGAAGTCATTATAGTGAGCTGAGCTCTGCTGCCCAGCTCTGAGGATTCAAACAAGGACACCCTGCTCTTTTCAGCCAGTTGTGCACATCTGTGACCCTGCAAGTCCTTGGGCAAGCTGGACTGAATCTGTAAAAAACAAACATCTTCCTCCACTCCCAGCAAGCCAGACGTGCTTGGATATGTGAGCTTTATGCTGATATCCCAAAGCTGATGGCAGCACTGTACACCCACATGTGGAAGGTGAAAGGAAGCACCTGAAATCTGGAGACAAAAGACTGCATGCCTTGGAATTCAGTGAAAGTTTTCCATGGGAAGAGCAAAAACATGGTAATAATGTCTATTTCTGTTGACATATACTAGCTCCTTTCCACATTTTAATTTCTTTTCCCCTTTTGCAGTATCTGTCTCTGCTTCAAAGGCCACTTCTATGTTCTCTCTGGTAGACTATCAGTTAAATTAATAGATCTTCAACAATTTGTGAGGAATTCCCAAAGCAAAGGAAATTCTGTGATGGATTTGATGGACATTTATCCTGTTCATTTTTTCCTTAGCCTTCAGGAGCCCCTGGCTCTTGACACATGAATGAAATCCTAAATCCATGTAACTCATAAGCAGTTGTGCACTGTCTCCTTGGTGGGTGGGGAAGAGGAGGGAAGTCCCTCCAGTCCCTTTGCAGCCCCAGGCATGCTGGAGTGTGATTTGATTGCCCTCATTAGGGTGCAGCTGCCACTGATTACAGCCACAACACCACAAAGGCCTTTGTGAAACCCTGAGTTTGTTCCTAGGATCTCCTGTGGTGGTAAATTACAGTATGAATACACAATGTGGCAGAAAGTAATAATCTTGAGTAATGTAGCTGATCTTACTGCTCTCTCATTTCATTAGGCTTATTCCTGTCAGGCAAGGGATGGGCTTTCAGCTCCTGGGAGCAGATGCTCACATCCTAAAGCCAGAAATACTTACCAGGGAGACAGAGGGCATTTTCACAGCCTGGACCTGAACCGGGAGAGCTGTTGGCACCTCTGGTTCAGAGTCATTTCTGTTCCAGAACAGATGTGTGAAAGAAGACCAGTGGTGGTTTATGGTCTGTGATTTTTATTTTTTATTGAGGGTCACGCAAACAGAGGGTCTATTATAAAGCAATATAGATATATTTAGTGTGTATCCTGTTGACTTTTTTTCCTTCACCGTGTTCAGAGACTTCAGAATGCATTAGATAAATTATTAAAGTTTGATCATCCATTCTTTACTTGAATGAATCCAGATAAAAAGCTGTGATTATGTACAGGTATTGAGAAATAAGTTATTTTATTTCAGAAATTGAGTAATCTTGTACATTTTTATATAGATACTCATATATATATATATATATATATATATATATGTATATGTGTATTTTTATACCATAGATATTATATCAGGGAAAAATTTGGACTGAATTTGGTAAAGTAGATGGCAAAATATGAGTTGAAGGAGATCTTGAAGTCCTAATGTACTATGTACACGCATTGCAGTTTTGTGACTCCTTTGTGGTAATCTAATCCAAATTGAATTCTGAAAATAATATTAGTTTATACAAAATAGGGAGCGTGTATAAATTTATCATGGAAGCAGAAAGCTTTATTCAACTAGATGATTAAAGGATTTTTTTCTTTAATCTAATTTTTATGTGTTACATCCCATTAGTGGGTTCTTAGCGAATAAATCATTTCAAATACGTAATACCAAATAAGTCAGCTTCAGGTTTGACAAGCCAATGACTACACACAAGATAAAAAGTAAGTATTGAGAAGAATGAAAAAATTAGCAAAGCTTAAACTCCTTTATGTATAGCTTAGTTATTACAGCAGCACTGAGAAGGAAAACAATAATTATAGTAGCTAATTCCCCTTAGACTAATGCAGTTTAGTGAACTAATTTCTCATGTGTGTGCAATATTGCTCTCTACTGGCTGCTGGCTGGATAGGGAGAGGCAAAGTTTGAAACCAAGGAGACTTCACGTGGCCTATCAAAGCCTAACTCTCCCTGTAAGCTGAGAAACTCATTCCTGAGGGGTTTGATCTCACAGCAGCAGCCAGCTGACTTTCAAGGCAGTGCTGCATACCCAGCTCCTTCATTGCAAACCCAGTGAAAACCTTTTGGAATATGGGCTACACCAGGTGGGTTTTCCAGTACCTGAGGATTCAATGGAAACAGGAAACAAACATCACAGAGCAAGGCAGGGTGACAACAGTGGCCTCCCTCATGGTGGCCTCCTCTGTTCAGCCAGCCTCCTGCAGGGAGGACAAGGACACCCCTGACTGAGAGTAAAAAATAAAAAATAAAAAATTAAAGTCTTTGCTGGGGCTTTGAAAGACTACCAAATGGAGTATCCTCAAGGTTTACCTAACCTGCCTCTGGGGACTCTCAGAGCTCATCCATTGATACAGCTTCCAATTTCTGCTGAGATGTGAGGGAAGGAAGTGAAAGGAGCTTGCAAGGCCACAGAAAATTTCATAACATTTTCTTGGTGTCTCCCAGATAACTTTCTTGCTAATTAAGAGCATTTTGATGTCAAAACTAAAAAAAACTCAGATAGCAGTGATGCTCAGCCAAGGCTCACACTTCTTGATTCATTATTTTCATCAGCCAAAATTACCTGTTGACAAAAGCCATTCACTTCCTACTGACTGTGTGCTTCAGCAATGTACAGCATTCTGAGCTGAACCTGCTACAAAATTAGGCTTCCTCAACTTAAAACAAAGAGCAGAAATTAAAGATTTTAAAAGGTAGTAGGAGAAAAAACTCAACAGCTGTCACTGAACTTCTCAGAGGGCCTCGGTCTTGGCTGAGTTGGTGGCTGAGGTGGCTCCTTTTGCTGTTTGCTATTTTACTGTGTAACTCTAAAGCCAGGTCAAGAAGGAGATCAGGTGGGCTCCTCCAAGTGACAGGTGGTGGCTGAGATGACCTTTCTGAAAACCCAAAGTTGTGCATGAAGAAAGAAGACACAGGTGAGCTCAAAAGTGAATTGTCTCAGGAGACAGAACAAAAATATGGCTGTGGAAGCGGGGGAGCAGGTTCAAGAGAGGACACAGAGGGTATCAGACAAACAGATCCTGTTTGCTGTCTCAGGAGCTTGCACCTCACAGCCTTGAAATGATGGGCTGATTTGAAGGATGATGTGGCTATGACTTATGAGAACTGAGTAAATGGAAGGGCTGGTAGGGATGAAAGTAACCTTACAAGAAAAAAAGTAGATCATTACAGGGAAAGAAAGGAAGAAACTTCAGGTCTGGAAGTCTACAAGCTGTCCTGGATGAAAACAAACTTTTTTCACTTCTCCTAAGAAGGTCAGGGGACAGCAAAGGGAAATTGAAAATCATGATACATTTTTAATGGTTTTAAAAATAATTTCATTCTGTTCACCTTGGTAGAAAGCCAGTTCATGTATCTAAATGTTCATGATGTACTGACTGAAAAAGTTGGGTTAGAAACTACTATTTTAAATGATTTTCTTAATTTCAGACCTTTTCAAGTGAATCTAAAGGAATTTTAAAAATTTCCAAGCTTTCCTGAAACATGTTTTACTTCTGGGGAATACTACAATATAATCTGCAGTTAGCTTATAATTGGACTGATTCTGTTAAGGTATCTTCCATCATGCTTGAAATGAATTATGAAAGAGTTCAAGGTGCACTGGTACCCAGAAATCTTGGCACAGTCCCCTCCTTTTTCTTTCTTATCTCAGAAAAACTTCTTCCCAACTACTCTCCTTCCTCATCTCAAAATGCCATTCTAGGAATCTGAGTGTTTGATATCCCTTATGACAATTAAATTACAAAAGTTTTGTTGAATAAAGCTCTATCCTTTACTTATTCTGTAAGTAAATCCACCCCAACCTCAGCCCATGGTCTTCCCACCCCTGGCAGGAGTCCTCTGGTGCCAAAATTAACAGCTGAGGTTAATATGACAGCATTTGTCTCTGCACTACCAGTCTCTGGTGGGCATAAGTTAAGACTTTTAACACCAATTTTTTCCACACAGGTTTTGCATTTAATTACAGAGTAAGGTCACTGTGTGTTCCAAGAGCAATCATCTTACTGACATGTTATTCTGAAGCCAGCCTTCATTCAGTGTGACACATGCCGGTTATGCACTGGGAAATACATCTATAATGAAGTGTGGCTGGGGAAAAATACACTGGAATCTGAGGTAATGCCAGCTAAGAAAGAGCTTATATCTCCTTTATTATTATTATTATTATATTTAATAAACAAAATTTTATGCCTGCTGAAGAAACAAATGAGAGCTTTATAGGATAGATATAAAAGCCTCACATAAAAATGTGTTTACTGAGTTGCAACTATCTTCCTTTTTGTGCTAAAATAATAAAAAAAAAATAAAAAAGCAGGCTGAAACAAATGGAGGTGCTTACAATTATGATGTGAAGAAGAACAAAACCCTCTTAAGGTAGATGAGAGAATATTCCAGCTAGTGGCTTATGAGCAGCTTTGTTCAGGGTTCAGAATTTTGTATGAAGTCCATCACGAGTTCTTCTGGTTAACTAACTGTAGGACCGATTCAGAGATCTATTGAAGGACTGGCAAAACTTTGTAAAATATTGCTGATAAACACTTTTGGACTTGGACAATTTCTGACATCATCTCATCAGCCTTCTTAGAAAGATTTCTCAGTCATGACCTTTGAAGCTGGGGCTGCAGAGGTGGTGAGGGTCCCCATCCAGCTGGGGCAGCCCTGAGCATGGCAGTGCTGGTATTTGTTAAGCAAGTTGTGAGCTGGGACTGAGCATTCCTCACTGAACTCTTCACTTCACTTCTGCTGTATCCTGGCAGCCTGTACCATGTTCATCCCTCTTGCCAAACAATTACATCCTGACTTGAGGTGGGGGTTTGTGGCACAACAGAGGGTGGAAATCACCACAATTTCTGAAGCATGGTTGAGCCTTAAGCCCTGGTACAGTGTAGGGGTATTTTTTTTGTCTGTTTGTTTTCCTAAAGTATTATAATTGCTGCAAAAAGAGATCAAAGTTTTCACATGTTGCAACAGGATCTCTGAAGATTTCAAAGCTGATTGCTATGCTGGATATATTTTCAGGGTCCTTTCTGCTCAGCTTCAAGACAAAACCTGTCACTGAGGAGGGCATTGCCCTTTCAGTATAAACAAATAATCAGAGTTTCATTTTTCAGTTTCCAAATTATATAAAAATGATCTTGAAATGGATAAGATCTCATTGCCATTTTCTAGGCTTTCACACCTCTCTGACTCACTATGGGCTAATACCAAGCCAATGGTACATTGAGAGCTCTTTAGTATCCAGTCTGTCTTTCCTCATTTCATGTGCCCATCTAATAAGAGTGCATGGATTCTATAGGTGATTCGATCCCTGAGTAATTTACATTGTTTTATAAGGAACTGCTTCCAGAAAAAGTATCAGGAAAAATCCCTGTTCAAAATTTGGGCAGGTTCAAAGCTTTGAGAGACCAATACAATGTACATTTTTGGGTTTCAGTTCTTAATTCTATTTTATGTTTCTTGTTGAAAAAGACTTTGCACAGATTCCTTTGTACATTCTTGCTGCACTCATAGAGATGAATTCTTTAGTATTTTCCACAATACACTTCACATCTGGAGGGTATTATTTGCATAACAAGTTTCTGCCAAGACCAGCATCTTAAACTAAATTCCAAGAATATTAACTCACAGCAGACTTTTATTGCAAGCTCCTTGTGACAACTACTCAGAAATAAAATCATTTCCTAAGCAAATATGCTGATTTCTGGGCTATACCTGGAAACAAAGCTTCTGGGGGCAGAAGCAATCTGTTTGGAAGTTGACTGTGTTCCTGTGAGGATGCAAACTCAGTGCCAATCCGGTTATACCCTTAATTAATTTGCAGACTGTATCAGCCAGCCCAGTGAAACAGCAGCATCCAAGAGGCTTAAGCTCCCCAGGTTCCAGTAACACAGAGCCCCACAGCCAGAGCTGGGAAATCTGTAAGAGCCTCACAGACTGTGAATCACATGGCCTCTGATCCTTTTACCAACTTTGATTCTGACCTGACCTTCAAATTATTACAAATCATTTTGGCCCTTCTTCAGCAAAAGAACAAGACAAAGCTAATCTTATATTATCAAAGCACTTTTCCATCACGGTTTTGACACAAATTCTTTACTTTTAGCATGACCTGGCATAGCAAGAAATTCTTCTGACAAAAACATTACTCCAAGGAAAGCTTTAAAATTTGTGTACCTCATCCATTTCTTTGTATCTCCTCTTTTCTAACTTCAGTTCTACATGATTATTTCCGTTGTCAAGCACTTCCAAGCTTGTAAGTGATCTGCATATTAAGGTTTCCAATTCTAGATATACAAATCACTCCTTTACATCTGTGGCAAAGCAGTAGCGGCACTTATTACTATTGTCAAGTAATTACCGCAAATTAATCTCGCACTTCATTACAAAACCAACAGGAACTAAAAATAGTAAAAAAAACCCACACTCATACAAACACAAAAACCTTATGGTAGAAATCTGAATATTAAGAAAAATAGAAAATTTTTTAAATTTCTTAATTAACAGGGTTATTATGATCTTTTAGTTAAAGAGTAGCTTCGGTATGTTAACATATAATCTATTATAAACCAATTCTTAGGTCAAAGTGTTCCTTACCTGCATTTTTTACAAGAACTTTTCTTGAAGATGTCAAAGCCCTCAATAAATTGACACTACAATATTTTCTGGGGAAGTAATAATAAAAAGAAAGATATTTCAAATATTGTTACTAAAACTCCAGAGATTAATTTCATTTTAATCAAGGTTGCACACTAAAATAAATCCAGTACCCCATATTGTTTTAGTAAGAATAGGTAGACTATCACTTTCTCACGGCCTTGTTGTCAAAATAAATAAATAAATAAATCCTTTCAGACAAAAGCAATAATTAAAAAGAAATTACATCTGTGGGAAACAAACAAAAAAAAAAAATTCTCACTGTCAGGAGGAGATTTTTCCTTAACTAACCATTTCAGAGTCCTGAAAAATCCTGGAAAATTCTTGCTGATATTCTGTTGCTAAAAAGTTGTCATGGTGTTGGGTTTTACTGCTGGCTTTCGTCTCCTGCATGAACATGCAGCATGTTAGATTCTCCATATGGTCTATGTTCATTAAACTAGTCAAAGATGACGATAATATTTCAACAAATTGTTGTAGAATTTTAAAGAATATGAAGCAACATTAAGAAACATTCTAAAAGCACAGACCTGAGCAATTAAAGCTGATTAGCAACTGTTTCAAATATGCATATGCACGCCAGATTTACGTGTATATGCATTTTGAAAGGTGTTCAGTATTATTCTGCAATATCCAAAATGATTATTGCTTACAAGTAACAGTTTTCCCACCTTTACAGGCACTGCAGACATTAATGCTGCAACATTTTGGCCTTTTTATGCTAGAGGTGATGAAAAGCAGGGAGATATGGAGAGCTGGAAGATCAAGGTTGTGTTAGCAGCAGTCTGACATCAGACATCTACTCTTCAAATCATTTTTGTCTTCCCTGTCCCAGCTTTCCCTCTGTACACAGGGTCTTTATCCTCATCAGTCTGACTTAACCATAGCAACATTTTCCAGAGCTTGATTTTACACCACCTGCAAGCAGCATTTTTGAATTTCTTAATAATATCCCCTGGCAATGCTGTAATCTTGTTTTATCGTGCTATTCAAGGCTTTGTTCTTCAGGGGCTCCAGGCTCCCAGTGCACCCCTGAACCTGGCTGCACATAGGCAGATGACCTCTCCTGGGGTGTTTCAGTGAGCTGGTGCTGTTCCCAGCGCTGCCTCAGATCAGAGCATCCACCCCAGCCCAGTTCTTGCTGTAAGGTAAGGGAGCACGTGATAAGCCTGGCTGTGTTTAGTGTGAATTGTTAAGTGCTTACAGTTACCATAAAAGACAGTGTGAGCTCAAATTTTTCCTAATTTTCACCCAGAGCCTCAGAGTTGTTCAGGACATGGTGTCACCCACAGTGGAGCTCTGTGGAATACATTCTGCTGATACTTGCAGCCTAATTGAGCTTTTCCTCTTGGTGGAAAACCCATCTAGATATCACAGTGTCCATGCCCAATTCCTGTAGGAGTTGAAAGAATGGAAACTGTGCCAAGAACACAAATATTAACCAGTCAGCACACGCAACCACAATTTTGTTTTCTTGGCTCACTTGCTCACTTGCCTGGTTAAACATGAGTGGCAGCTGCAAACTGAGTTGTTGCTAACTGACACATCTGAAGAAACAAACTGAAGCATTTTTACTAATTTCAATAACTTTAAATGCTTCTACATGAAAGAAAGGAAACATAATGGAAGGAAATTTTTCTATCAGCAGCCAAATTGCATAGCCTTGATAGTTTCCAGAATAGACACAGCTTCATGACACCATGAACCATGCAAATAAACACATTTCCAGTCCTTACTGGAAATGACATGTTCGTGCTGTCTGAATTCATTAGGTTCTCCATGGTAAATTGAGATAATTCTCAATTTTGTTGTTGCATGTACAGAAGAGGCAGAACCCCTTCCCAGACAAAACAATACGCATTAACCCCCCTCTGCCAGCTGACAATAAAGGAAATCATAATCAAGCATCACCAAAGAAACATGTTTTTCTTTCCTAAAAACCGTTTACTTTATTGAGTAGAAGGCTTCAGCTCTGAAAGATTTATATTCTGTTCTTTTTTCCTTCCACCAAATGTCAGTCACTTCAGATATTTTCAATTCCTGCACAGAAAAGCTGCCTCTGACTCCACACTATACTGACATGATTAATTTCTATGGGAGAAGCAAAAAAAAAATGCAACCATACAAAATAACAGTTGCAATAACCACTTATATTGCTTTCTGTGTATCCAGAGCTTTATCTTTTGGTATATGCAAATATTCCCAGGGGAATATTTCCTTGTGTGAAGCAGAAATGGCTAATGCAGAATTAGTGGTGGAACTTTGTGTGTGTGAGTGAAGAGAGAGGGAGGTCTTTCATGAAGGTCTCTTGTATTCCTATCAGGACAACATTTTAAAATGACATTTTTTTATTCAGCTTGAGGCATTTGTAGATATTTCCTTTTTCTCCTCATTCCTTTCGAGAAGTTACCAAAATTAGACCACAGTTGTTTCCAGAAAAGCTCAGTTGGAAGTCCCTTCATTATCAATTGCTAGAAAATTATGGTTACATCTTTAAATATAGCCCAAGGAATGGCAAAATTGTGTTTAACCGCAAATCCTAGAAAAGTAGGTCTGTCTTTGTAATTTAACTACTTTAGCTATCTCCCATGGGATACCTGCTATTCCATTCCATATTTTTTGCTAAACTTCTCCCGAAGATCTGCAGTGATGGGATTCCAGCTCCTCAACTTGCTTTTACAAGCTCAGGTTTAAAAGCCTGCTCCAACATACTTAGGTATTTACTTTTCTCCATTATTTGTAATCTCAGGATTGAGAACTCAGTAAATAAGAGGAATTTTCTGTGGGAGATGGGAGGCTTGTTAATGAGGTAGCTGAAGGCAGGGGTCTTTCCAGCCTTCTAGACCTGACCTGTTTCATAATTCAACTTGGATTATGGACTTCACTATTACTATTTTTCTTGGGGCATTTTCTACCTGAGGACAGGTAATTGTTTTTACCTTCCTCCTGCAGGAATCCTTAATGCTGACCCCTACTGTGACCAGCTGGCCATCTTTCCATCTTTTTCTCCTAGAGACTGCCTTTACTTGAGGAAAAGCAGCATTTGCAGATGGAATTTTACAAATAAAGACAGAAGCAAGTAATAACACCATTCTTGCATCTTTCTTCCACACCACAGGAAAATCCACCCTTCTAACATTTCTAGCCCAGTTGGAGGCAAGAAAAATTAGAGATCTCACAGGAGAAGCTGAGATCAAGATCTTCAAATGGTTGGGTATTTGAAATAAACATCTTATCTCTTGAGCCAGCCCAGCAGTGGACATTTTTGTGATTTTCCCTTTCATAAATTCTGACACCTTTTGGCAGCAGAAAAAGCACCACTGTTCATGCTGCTAACACAAAAATCCAAATAAGGGAAAGATATTCGATCTGCAATTCCTTGACATCTAAGCCCAATTAAGAAAACCACTATCTATGGAACTACATCAAGTTCATTGTTTTCTCTCTTGGCCAATCCAAGTTTAGGTGTGCTGAAGTTTCCCTTAGATGGAGCTTGTAACATTCTGGGGAAGGAAATCCCTACATCTATCCCACTCATATTCTTGGCAATTTTGGGGCTCCTATTTGAGAATCTCCGTGAGTCTCGGGGCATGGACTGGATCCAGCTGGAAGTCTCCTGACTTCTGACAAGTCCAGTGCTGCTCCAGTGTCAGCTCTGCCTGTTTATTAGCAAATGCCTGGTCCTCAGGCTATCAGATCTGACACAGAGGTGATTCCTCCACATAAGTCATAAGTCATGCCCATGCACACAAATACACTTCACTCACTTGTGATAAGTATGTTTCAGAACCAATTATTTATCTCCCTCTAACTTTTACACTTCGATATAGCTGAGGAACAAAATGCTGTAGGGGATGAACAGTCTTGAAAGTCTCACTTTATAAACTGCTGTATTATAATTACAGCCCAATTAAAATTCAGTGTTATTCTCTTCATTAATTGTCATCTCAAGCCTTACAAATAAGCTGGGAAAGACTGCTGTTCTGTAGAACATGCAGCTATCCCCTGCCTGCTTCCACTTTGAGAAAACCATGGCTGAGTTGTGTGCTTCAATAATAGAGATTACAGCAGGAAGAATCCATGGCTTGCACCCTCAGCCTCACAACCACTCCATTCCACGATTCACAAATGCTCAAAACTCACCACCAGATTCAATCAGAGTTCTTGCTTCAGAGAGTGTCAAGAGCTCTAGATCCTGTGAACAGCAGTGCAATTGGAGGCCATGGGATGAGCATTCACCAAAGCTGGTGGTAGGACAGCTAAGCCCACAGCAAAACATCAAGGCTGCACAGTCATGTTCAGACACTGCATGAACTCAGCCTGCTCCTTATAAAACAATGACATCTCACTACTTTAACCTTAATTTGTGAAGATGTTTCCCCTTCCTTCTGGGACCTACATAAAGGCACAATTAAATCTGCATGGAACTCAACCTGGATCGTGCCTGTGCTGACAGGTGATAAGAAGCTCACAAGCCCAGTCTGAAGCGGCAAGAACTCCCAACTTTTGTTGCTCACAAACACAGTAACACAGGAACTCACTGTAATTTAGAAATTGAGGAAGGAGGAAGGAGATACAATAATTTATCATATATTATTTATCATATTTTATTCATCATATATTATTATGTACACCTTGTATCTCACAAAGAGTTACTTGCTTCAAAAGCTGTAATGCTAGTGCTTGCTTAGACTATTAATGCCAAAGTCTCTCCGAGTGCCATGGAGGAATTGTCAGGAGTCAGACCATTAATACATTTGTCAGTTATGGCCACTGTGATATTTCCCAGTACAAACCAAATGCCTCCATAGATTGCTGCCCCATGCCACACATATATTATTGGCCCAAACAAAGCTCAATCATCCTTCCTTGCACCAAAAAAATATGGTGACAAACTGAGCAAAAATACCATTTCTCTTATAACCTTCTCATTTCACAACCAACTCAAATATGATTTTGTTTGGCAGGCTCCCCATTTAGACTGATCATATATTGTGTTACACTGGTGCTTGTACCATCCAAAGTACCTGTATCACTAATTCAGAGCTTATCGATTTTAGTTGGTCCAAAGCACTATTCCATCTCTAATTAAATGAGTAAAATCATAGTACATTAGCTCTGTAATATCTTTTTCCTGTGAGTAAAAACCATAAAAGTACCAAGGGCTGTTTCTTTCTGTTAAAACACAACATGGATCTAACCCCAAGTGAGATGTTTTCCAGCAGCTTGACACTTATTCCAAATTAGTAACCACATCCTTCACACAGGTGCTGAAAACCCAAAAGGATTCTATTATCATTAGAAGACATGTCTAAGCAATAATAAGAGAGCAATGTGTTGCAAAGGGGACTGTAGTAAAAGAATGACTAAACAGACGCGTAATTTAAAAGCTGTTTCTGTCTTAATAACATCTGTCGATTCCTATGTTGTGCTTGGGAACTAAAGATCAAAGTGTCTCTCTCTTGGGAAGGCTGGGAACAGGGATGATGACAACAGGCAAGGAATGAGCTGCTCCAGGCTCAGGATTCCAGGGAAGCGCGGCAGGAGCCCAGTGCTGGCCCCCACACCGCGAAATGAACGGAGCATGGCTGGGAGAATGGGTTTGGACAAGATCCTATCATATCTCACACTTCCCTGAAGGGATTCCTATGAGCTTCCTCTTTTCCTTCATGCTGGCCAATACCCCAGTGTTATATTTAATGTTTTCAGGCAGTTATTGAACATGAGAACGTGGATCTGTATGTGATATGCTGAGCACATTATTTGCATTTCTTTTTTTCCCCCTTCTTATTTTGCTTGCTACTCTGTACTTATGTTTTAAATATGCTTTATATCCATCAAAGGGATAATAGTTTTTTCTGAATTATACATGATTCCCAGGGACTGGCAGACCTTTCTTTTCCATTATGTATATACAAAACAAAAATAAAGCTCAAAAGAAATGTCAGGGATAGTTAGACAAAACAGTGTCATATATATGGACAAAAAAGAGACCCATCAGGTAGCATATGTAAAGTGATATCCCCAGTTATCAAAGTACTCCTTTCTAGTCACAACTGATTTTCATTTCTTTCTCTCTGGTACTGGAGCAGCAGGGTTTGGAATCTTACTGCTTTTTCTTTTAACTTTACATTGGTTATATATTTGGGCAACATAAGGGTTGATTTTACATTTCTTTCAGCACACAGTCAATCAACAAAATCAGCGTGTCTTCCAAAAGCATAGTTAGCTTTCCATCTTTCCTCAGAGGGTCTGTAAAAAGTAATTAATGTTTGCAAAGCACTAGAATATTCTTGCATAGACAGTGCTAACTTACTGCCAAGTACTTTAATACAGGCAGTGCTGCTTCTGCCCAGGTTTCCAGATGTGACTCGGGGGTTCAAAATGGAGCATTGACACACAAATAAATAACAGCTGAGGACTTTCAATGCACAGCCCAAAATGAGACCCCAAAATGTCTACCCCAGGATTACTCAACTTTCTAAGAACAAAACTCACCAAGCCATTTCCTTCTGACCTCAGAACCCTCAGACATGAAGGACTGGGCTGCTGAACTTCCTCTGAGCTGCTTAGCTCAGGCCTGAAGAGCTGACATCAACCAACTCCCAGACACCAGAAAATTTATTTTTCACACACTGTGCGGCTGAACATACTTTGACTAAACACGATTGTATCAAGCAGCACGACAGACACAAGACTGTGGACCGAACAAGACAAGTGGCGGACTGAACATCTGAGGGGTTTGTCCTCTACTTCTATTTCTTTTCCAGAAGTTATTTCACATAACACAAATAAATTATTTTCTGCAGAGATTTGGCTCTTCTTAACCATCTGTCCCCAGATGGAGGATTGAGAGCAGCATTGACTTGGTTTGCAGGTGCTTTTTCAATAGGGCAGAGGGAGGCTGCTCACTCTGTGTGGTACCTGTTCCAGCAGGTCATGAGCTCTGCAGGCCAAGAGACACAGTACAAAAGTACCATCACTCATGGTGATGGCTCTGAGAGATAAATATGACCACCTGGTACACCCTGAAACTTCAAGATTTAAATGACATTCTGTGCATCACAGCAGTTCTGTTCCCAATCCCAGTTTGAATTAAAGACCACAGAGGACATGAAAATTATTCACTCTTTAAAAAAAAAAAAAAAACAAAAAGTATATGCATTAGCCAGGCATACATGGACCCTGGACAAACTAAATTCCATTTGGGATCTGTAGCAGAAACACTTTCATAATAAAGTCTCAGGATTGTCATAACCCTTTAATTAATAGTTAACATGTTTTGGGCAGTTTTCTTTAGGTACAGTATTTGATCTTTACAGTCACTGAGTCAAGTAGTGGAAAAATAGCATAAGCTATCTACCAGGGGTCACATTTTTAATGAAAAATATTGAAGACATCTGCCCTAAATCTATCAAGCTTTTTAACTAAAACAAAACACAGAAAAGTAAAAATACAAAGAAGCACACCCACTGGAGGAGTGTTTCAAATGTCTTTAAGTGTCTTAAAAACAACAGCAGAGAATAATGAAAATGCAGAGGACTGATTTTATTGGCTGACAATAAGACCGACAGCATTTTTAGCAGCCTGGGGCCAGGAAGTTTGTTGGAAAGATAGAGGTCTTTGTAAACCCTTTGTTAGTGATGGACTTAGAAAGTATTAAAGCCATTGCCATAGTGATCTAAGTAAGAAACCTTCAGATGTACGCTTCCATCACATCAGCCATGCGAGAAGAAAGCCAGCAGCACATCCTGCGCTCACTGAGTCATTGTTTGACCTTGGCCAAAAGGAAAGTGCAGAAGCAAATGGTAGGTGAGAGGGCTTTGCTTTGTGTACAGAGCGAGGCGCTGCACGGGGCACTCAGCACTGGAGGCTCCCGCTGCTGCCAACACGGATGGAGCTGCTTGGAGACGCACCCAGTGGAGCTGGAGCCCAGAGCACAGGCCCTGGGATGTTCTTGGGAGGGGCTGTTTCCTTCCCCTGGTGTCATCCTCAGGACCCTGCAGCGCTCAGTGCCCAAAGCAAGGGCTGAGGCGCTCTCAGGCTGCTCTGCTCCAGCCCCGCGGTCACGCAGAGCTCCCCAGGAGACAGCAAGAGTGCCTGCAATGGGTGCACTCACAGCTCCTGAAGTCATAACTCACGACTTCACCGGAACAGCCTCAGCACATCGCTGATTCCTGCCAGCTAAGCTGCAGAAACTGTTTATTTCTGCACAGGATTTGCAAGGAGACATGAATAGCGATGTTGCCATTGCTCTGGAGATTTGACAAATTTAACTGACACACACTACAGAGTGCAATCATACCCCAGAGACTGAGAAATCCTTCCTGAAAAAGGAGCAAGGACAATGTTTATACATGCTTGTGCTTGAAGTACAGATATGTACATGCCATGTTGTTACATTTAGATTTAAATTACATAAAAAGCAGGGAAGATGGAAGGAGGACAATTAAGAGGAACACCAACAGATTTACTGTATCATAAATACGAGCCAATATAGGAACATTTTAATGGTTCTGTAGCACTGCAAAATCACAATTTTTCTTTGTTCAACTAATGCAAGATTTCCTAAGAATTTGTGCTATGTATTCTATGAAACAAGAGCAGTGACTATCAAGACCTATTTATTGAGTTTTATATGCAGTACCTCAGCAGTTTGACTGCATAGTGCTTTCAGATATTTCTTGAGTAGACAAGTTGCTGACTTGTAGGTCAAGAAAGGTACAGAAGAAAAGGAGAATTTAATTTTTTTAATGCAATAGTCTCTCACTTTCTTATTGTGTCACTAAATATGTACTTTTGCCCCTCTGGAAAAATTCCAACAAAGCTTTTTGGGGACTCGTTATGTAAACTGTATTTCTTCAGAAGTGGATACTTTCTCTGATACTTAATATTTTCCAAAACTTGATGAAATTTATACCTTTTTTTTTAATTTGTCTACATATCATTAAGTGTAGGGTATTAATAGTATACATCACTGTGAAAGACATTATAATCTGACAAGTCTTAGCATTTAAAGGGAATCTGGTTTTGACCATCGTTTCCCTTTTATTGAGATTAGTAAGATAAAGGACACAATTAAAAGCAATGACCTGTCTAGAAAACCCAAGCTATTCGTGCCCCCCAACCTTGCACAAATGGAGAATTTTAAGGATGTCACAGAACACAAGGGGTACTTACCAAAATTACCTTCTGGATTAAAGGAAAGTCACACAGATAACGCCTTTTACCTTCCAGTCAACACTGGGGGACACAAAGAGATGCAAAACATCTTTAATACTAATAACAATAACAGAAATATCGTTGTCCCTTCTTGCCTAATGATAGGGGAGATGGATTAGTGGGAAATCTTATGGAATATATGCACCTGCCTCATAGAAAAGTTAGTGAAGTCATACTGCTCTCTGCTTAAAATAGATAAATTACATATGTAAGGGGTCATAAGCAGGGGATGGCACCTGAAAAGGAGCTCTTAAGATACAGAATATTATAATAGATGTTTGTTAACTAACCAAGAACAAATTGGAGTTCTATTCTAGCAGACACAACTGAGCAGCCACTGCCAGGCTCCCTGGGCCAGGTGACAAGTTCTTGGGGAATGCTTCTCTACAGGGAGGCATAATTATATTCTGCTATGTGTGCCCTCTATCCACGCTGTCTCTGCAGGAAACATGCATGATTATCTACTGCATGATTATCAGTAGAGAGCAAACTCTAAAATTGTTGATGGAAGCATTTTCAGAAAGTCAGTTGCAAACGAAACATTAAGCATGACAAAAAGAGACAGAGCTTTGCTTTTCAGAGCAAGATGATGTGTGGGAGAGCAGTTATATAACACCTAATATCACCATTTGGGTTATTTCTTTATGTCTTTCTAAATACCCATCTGCTTGGGCAAACACGGCAACACTCTGATAAAGATGTTTTGGAGTGCTGGTAGATTCATATTGTCAGAGGGCTTAATGATTACACCTATTTCGGAGCAAAAAAGTGAAAGTGATGATATATTTGACACTGCTGCCAGTTTAATTTTAAAATGATGTTTTTACTAAACTTTGTGTTAAATTCTTGAACAAAATGTCATTAAAGCAATCAAAATCCTAATGAATCAAGGACAATATAGATATATACGTTACACTTAACATAGCTGTGATATTGGTACAGGTCAATATTTTGCAAGATCCATGAGGATAGGAATAAAAATAAGACATCTTATAAGAATCTGTTATTTTGTTTGGTTTTAAATCTTCTTTGAAAAAGCTTTAGTAGCTTCTAATAGACCTCATGGCTAGACAAGCTATGTATAGTCAATGACTCCTTCATAATGAGGCCAAAGGAAATGGAAAAATATATTAACAAAGATCACCAAGTAAATTTTAATAACGAGAAAATGATGTGTATATGTGCTGCATGATAGGTAGTACTGTAAGACAGATCTGCAGACGGACATTACATTCAATTCGAAGATGAAGAGGCTACATTAATCAAATCCATTATCTATTGGAAAAATGTACTCTGTTCGAATAATTCTCACATCTTCACACCGGTCACGTAGCTGCTGCCTCAGTAACTATCTAGCAGAGTATGTTATGGTGAACAAAATAGCTGATTTTAGGGAAATTCTGAAGACAGTAAGGCCATACATTACATTACAAGATATAGGCCTGATATAGGCTCCTAAGCACCTTGTACTCCCAAGTGCTACTGCACTGGTTGTCTTTCCCAGGAAGCCTGCTGCATGTTCCAAAGCTGCATTTCAGGCAGCTGCAAGCTCAGGCAGCTGCTTTCCACTGTGCCTGGTTTATATTTCCAAGCCTTTCTTTAAACTTGCAAAAGTTAAAAGAGTATGTATGGGAATCAAGGTGTTGCTTAAATAAACATAAACAGACGCAGAGTTCACGATAACCACCCGATTTAGGCTGCAAGCAAGAGCTGTGCCAGCTGAGATATATTTTATGTATAGACTAGAAGGGGTGGAATCATTCATTCCTGGCTTTCTGGTCCAGTTCTCAAAAAAGTCTAAGAAAGGACCATGTGGTTATTATAATGTGTTTGAGGGACAACCATATTTCCTATGATATCAGATTTGTTTCAAGATTATTCTCTTGCAAGAAGGAAAGAAACTCTTTTACATTTTTGCTCCTCTTGCCCAGATGAAGAAAAATGTCTGTAATCTGTCCATGTGAAGGAATAGTGGCTTGTAATGAAGATGAATTTGTTATGCAATGAACACTGTAGCATTTATTCCTGTGGTATCTCAACTCACAAGACAATTTTTTCCAAACACAAACTGAAAAGAGAAACTGACCAGTGCCATGATTCCTTAACTGCACGAACCAAGCAGCTCTTCACAAAGCTCTGAGAGGCACTGAAATGCATAGTTCAGCATGAGACCATGCTGGCACTCATCATGTGACTCAAGAATTGAAACAGAAATGACATTTTAAAAGCAAAAACCCTGCTTTTTCTTACTCTAAGGAAATTAGAAGCTTTAAGTTGCACAGGGCAGGATTCAAAGCAGGGACACATCTGTAAGGGTGGATGATTGCTTCTGAGATAAGATGACACCTCCTGAGCAAAGAGTGTCCCGTAAGAGCAGATACTAAAGCTCTCTGTATAGAAGGGGCTATGTTATACCTTGGAAATATTGATTTTCAATAGCTATAAATAAAAGTCTAGGTGGGTAGCTGAGATATATGGTAGGTGTATGGAGTTATGGTAGTAAATAATACAGTGGCCCTTGCTTTCTGCAAGCAATACCCCTGGGAAAAAAGGGAGGGAAAGATCAAACAAAAATAAAAGCAAAAATCAACATGCAAGGAATTTGGGAATGGTGTTCTTGTGGTTTCATCAGTTGTAAATGGAGCTTGATTTCACTGGCCTTGAAAATTCATTAATAGTAGATTTCCTTATTCTGGAAGATTTCTGAGATCCATTCAGAATATTAATGCAAGCCTTTGCTCTGTTCTCCCTTACTGAGACAACAGTTTCAGAGGATATTGTCCAAACTGTTTTCCTGACGCACCCAGTCCAAGGAGGAGAAGAACATCGCTCTTGAGCATCACTCAGGAGGAATAAAGGTTCCTTTGAACTGACTGCCTCACTTCATGGGTGAAAGAATATGAGAAGTTATTTCTGTTCAAATAAGGGCCAAGAAGGAGAAATAATCTCAGAGAAAAACTGAAAATCTGTGATAGTCAAGATGAGTTTAGCATCATGCTTATGATATGGGAAGTGCACAGCCTTCTTACCTTAAATAAGATTTCCTGTTTTGGTTCTATATTAGATGACATGAATTGCCCTCAGCAAAACAAATTTTTATGGATAGTTGCCATAGGGAAATGTCTAGGAGAATTAAACAGTTCACTGTACTATGGTAGCCTTAAATCAGGCTCTGCTGGCGGCTGCAACGTTGCGCCTTGAGGGACAAAAAGGGGTAAGAAGACAAGAAGAAAAGTGAAAGGAAACTGGTAGAGAAAAGGCAAACAATACAAAACCCAAAAAGAGTGCAGCTGGGGACACAGGAAAAGGTCTTGAAGCATTATAGTGGGAACACACTGAAGTGCAGGTTATTGGTGCAGACACCAGGCAAGCCACAAACTCCCTGGATTCTGTTTCTACAAGATCTGGGGTTTGCAAACTCCCGTATGACAATTTGAACTGTGGTTTTATACAGTCTTCCTAAGGGATGAGGGACAGCCTCACCATGTTTAATTGGGGTCAAAATTCTCCCACCTCAGGAAACAAGGACACGTCTGAGCACAAGGGATGCTGAGGTAACTTCTTATCTAGGTGGTGTGCTGGTGTAGGAAAAGATGAACTTTCAGCAGAAGAAGGTGAGTGCTAACAGTTTTCAGAAATACTTTCTCTTTCTATTTAAACTCAAATAATTGTGAGTTTAGGAGAATGTTTTTATTAAGATCAGATTTCTCAGTGTGTTTTAGGGAGACTTGTTGCTCAATTGCTCACAAAAGTACTTGTACTTGTTAGTCTGGATAAGCATTTCTAAAATAAAAAACTTGCTATGGTCTGAATGTAATGCTGACCATAGCTCCAGCAAGAAAACATACAAGATGCCCTTCTGAAATCCTATTCAATCTAAATTATTCAATTATTCTGTCAGCCATTAAATTGTTCCATTTGATGACATTTAACAGGCATCATCCTTAACTTGGTCATTTAAACATTCACAGAAGAGAACTGTGTACTGACAGGGCCATACCATCTTTGCAATGATTACCTGGATGATTAAATATATCTCATAGTTCTTCTTTTAGTGGTAGCTCCTGGATATTAAGTCTCAGCTATAGACTTCGATGCCTGAGGAGAAAATTAGCTTACTTGGAAAATTTCAGGAGTCAGGCACAGTTATTTGTGAACTTGAGCACAGAGGTCTGAGCTGATGCACCGCTTCATGACACAAGACTCCTGGAATATTTGAAAAACAAAGCATTACTGCATCTTCCTGCTTTACCAGACAAAGGCAAACAAAGGAACTGGACATCAAACCTTTAGCTCTTCTTTGCTTGAGCTTCTGGTATCTTATCCATCTCAGTATTCCTCTACGTTAAAGATTTATCCAATCTTTTAATGTGTTGGAGACTTCCAATAATTCCACTTAGGAGCTGCTGCCTTCTTACTTTGACAAGGTCTTGTCCCATTTGACTAACAACTTTATTCTACTCATTTTCCTTATTAGGTGTGTTCACATCATTCTGACAAAAAAATTATGCTTTCATCTCTTAGCTATTTTCTGTCCACATGTAATTCAGATACAAATCCATGGGCTTCTGTTAGCCTTTTATTTGCAGACTGTCTAAACAGTACACTTCTCCATGCCTGATGGGCTGACTGCTTTTCCCTTTGGGGGTGTATGTATATTCCATTGTAGGAACACTGGATTATTCTAGATACTGCCATCCCTAGAGCTAGAGAAAGAGGAGTAAGTATGTCACAGCTGTGTGTTCAGAAGCCTACATTTGAAGCATAAAATCCTGCTGGGCTTTTTCCCCCCCCCAACATATCATCTAACAAGATCAGATCTAATTTACTGCTGGTTATTTCTAGCTCTTCTTCTCAGTATTACTGATTTCCATGCTCCTTCTTCCCACTGAGTATCAGTGCCTCACACTGCATCCCTTGGAGACAGAGGTGTCTCCTGTGGGAAGAGCAGCTGCTGGTTTCCACCTGCTGGCCAGCCAGGCACACACCACTGAGCACAGTGCACCACACTCCGAGCTGTCTGAATTTAACAGGTACATCCAGACCTTCAGAGGAGTTGTAAAGATGAGACCCAAAAATCAATACAAGTGAGCTCCCAGCTACACATAAAGTAAAAATTTTAAGAATGTTCCGGCGGTCTCTGTGTGAACTTTGTCAGGTATCATGACATGGGGGCACTTCTGTGAATATAGAAATAACTCATGCCTTTCTTAGTTAAGAGGAGAAAATGTCTTGTGAAGGGGTCACGACTCTCCTAGTGAAGATTTCTCTAGATTTCTTCAGGAGACACAGAAGAACCTCCCACACAGTGCACAGATCAAAGTCCCTGGCCAGTACCAAAGCCAGGGTGGAGGGTGTGGGATGAGAGCAGCGGGGTCCTGCACAGGAGTGGCAGAAGAAGGAGATGGGACAATGTAGGTGAGAGCTCAGGCAAAGACCATGTGAAAACTAGAAATGTCTGCTGGAGAATAAAATCCGGGGACATTCAGTGCCAAGCACTGAGAAGACATGAAGATCTAAAGAAATGTACGTGCCATTTCCAGGCTCTGTGTGCTGTTCAGTGCCAAACAGCTCTGTGCAGAACAATTCCATACCAAGGATTTACCTGGCCTGTGTCACCAAGTCACAGACATCCTAGGCTGTGGTTGCTGACATCCATGCCAGCAGAGAGCACACTGGGAAGAGTCTGGTACCTAATATTCAATGGTGCAGATCTACTGCCTGCACTAAACCCACTCCTGACACACTACAACTAGAGCCAGCTGGCCAGAGCTGCTGGAATTGCAGGAGTTATGAAAATGTTATATTTTTTGCTGCGTAATCTCTTCTGTGTCTTTCAGCCAAGAAACCTAGTCATACATTCATTGAAGTTGGTTGTTTCACCTGTACCTAGTGGGATAACATGCAATTTTCACATTACTTAAAGTGGTGTTATTGATAAAGACCAAACTGCATTCCCAGTGACTGATCTATCCATCAGCAGAGGTTTGAACTGTGCTGCTCTCTCATCCTTTAAGGTTTTAATCTCTGACTCATGAACAACTTCACTGAGGTGTATAGAATAACCTCCAGAGAAGAATATTTTTCAATCAATTGCATTTTAGTAGAGAAGCAGGACATGCATGAGTACACTAATTGAAGAACGTGTTTCCTTAGTCTCAGCTCTGTTATTGTATTCTAATTTCCCACCATTTTTACAATTTAACATTTCTGGTTGATAAAAAGTTCATCATGATACAGAGGATTTATTTAACATATGTGAGAATTAACTGCTAATTTTGGAGGCAATTTGAACTGTGTGAGATCAAATGGGTGCTATTAACATGTTTGCAATTGTTCTGGCTGGGAAGAAACCTTTGTGGAAGAATCCACAAATCACTTGCCATGTAAGAAGATTTAAAATCCTTACCAAATTGAACTGTTTTGTAATCTAGTGAAAAATTTCTGTTTGAGAGAAGTTCTAAGAAGGTCCCACCTGTATCTAGATTACTTTTGTTTATTCTAATTTTTAGTCTACTTGTCTTCCTACATGTCCCTTTTCCCAGGTCTTCTTCCAGGACTTGGTGACCATTGTAGAAAAGTATACTAAAATTATGATTGTAATATTTTTTTTGAATTTGCAGAAGAAACAAATAAAACAAATAAAACAAATGAACAACCCCTCAAAAAACAAAATAACAAAAACCAGGTTGAGGACATAAAGGAAAATAAGAAAACAACACCGTTCAGATTTTTTTCCATATACTGTGAATAATATTGCATCCTTTCCTGGAAGAGAATGAGTCAGTATGTCATATTTTTTACTATTTGGGGAAAACCACTGAGTAACAGGAAAGAGGCAACTTAATCAAAGGTGGGGGGAAAGAAAGACTGAATAGATGTACCAAGGGAATTGTCTTTTTGTCTCCTCCTTCTTGCCACAGTGACCCAGACAGGATGATCACTTCTCACCAAGAAATCCCTCCTTGATATTCTCTGCATGCCATGTCTAACACAACAAGACACCAATCCCAACAGGTTCCTTCATGAATGACTGTAATAAACTTATAAAACCAAATTATCCTATATTTCCCCACATAGGTAGAAACTTTTTTCCCTCTTAGTGCTCATATAGGCTACAGCAGTGTTTACCCCAGTATGTTAAAATATAGCAGGCATGAGATCTGTCAAAAACAATTCCTGTTTCCTTGCACTGGAGAAGCTCAGAATGTATTATGGCTTTATGGTTAGCTTTCATTAAAACCTGAAAAATTATATATACACTACCACTGGGAGCTAATGAACTAAGTGCTATTCTAGCTGAACAGATCCAGAAAATGAGATGTCAAGTGTGGGGAAGTACACCTGTAATTGCCTCTAGTGAGAGGAGACAGCTGGAGCTCATCACTGCTGTTTCTCCACACACAGCCTCAGTGAAAAGATAACTCTCTGGCTCTCCTAAATTCTCCCAAAGGGTCAACTTTCACTTCAGCTGGTGTAAAATTCACACTTCTTTACTCTACTTATTAATTTCTTCACAGCCCAACCTTTCTTAACCATTTTTCAGCTAAAATAAAATCCCACAAACACCCTGAGAATGACACCTTTGGAAAAATAATTCCAAAAGGTACTCCAGGTTTCTGGGCTAGGTATATGCATATATATATATGTATAAATAATATGCATATCAAATCAATCAAAGGTCACATTAAAAAGCAAGTTCTAAAAGCAGTGGGATGGAAGGGGATTAGGTTGTTCAAGACCTATTGATAAACTCTAAAGTCTCTTGTCAAGACGTACTTTTCCCAACATTTTACTGCAATAATCATATTTCTTTTCTTTTCTTTAGAGGAAGAAAAGGAATGTATTCTATTTCTAAAAGAGCAAAAAAGTGTGCACTGTCAAATTCATTCAGGAGGAAAAGTTAAAATAAACATATAAAGTTAACTGGAACACTGACCTTCCACAAAAATATTTTAGAGGGATAATAGTAGACTGCAGCCAGAAAATAGAAAGTGGCAGTTTTCATTCCAGTCATTAAATATGTTCATTTAATTGGCTACCTTCATGAGATATTGAAAAGTTCTGCTGCTTTTCTGGCTTTTTTTATGATTTTCTTTTTCTGTGTGGTTACCATGGTCAGTGGAGCCGGCTGCTGAGCACGGGGTCCCCACTTCAGCGAGGGAGCAGCTCAGTCTCCTCCACCTCGTATTGTTCCAGCGCCAGACACACTCACTGATTAATGGAGGCTTTTTCATTTAGACTCATCAGCTTTGGGAATCCCCAGTTTTTGTTTGTCTGAAGTCTGGACCAAGGTATTTTCAGTGTTTTTTGCCTACCTACAACCTTAGGCTTACGCTAGGTTTGTCAGGATTGTTTTTCTCTCTCCTGTCTGAACACAAGAGCTCTGTCATAACCTGAAGTGTGTGAGAGTAGAGCAGCAGCCTATGGACTCCACACCACGCAGGAAGAAGTGTCCTTCCAGCTCTGTGTTGGTGAGCTCCCTCAGTTCACTGTCCCTGTGAGGGTCAGTTTTCACACATTACAAATTCTGCAGAGCAAGAAGAATAAATCACTTTCCCCTTCATGTTGCTACCCCTTGGTGCTGCCTTCCCTCAGCCCCAGAGTGAACCCCAGGGCACCTGTCAAAGGCAGAAGTGACAGCTTCCCATCTGCTTCTTTCTCAGCGTGCTCTTTACCTCAAGCACGTTTTTCTGGCGTGGTGGTGATAGATTTTTATCATTTAATTAAATCTGTCACCGTCTATTTCTGTTTTCACTGTTAGTAGGCTCAGCAAACACTTCTGAGAACCTAGGATCTTTCTAGAAACTGAATAAATCACAGAGATAGAGTATTCCCTGTCCTACACTGCACAAGTGACTGCAAACCAGGGCTATTCACATGCATTCTGCTCAGGTTTCTTACTTAATGATAATCTCCAAATCTCCTAAATATCCTTGAATCACTTTTGTTCAGGAAGGTACTTTTTGAATCATTTGCCAAGCTGAAGGAAGGTTTAATGGATGGCTAAAAACTAAACTCAAACTCTGGAATTAAAAGTAGAGAACACAAATTTTTGTAACTAGTTCTCCAGTTCTGGAAGTCATTGTAGCACAAATACTTGGTGCTAACTAGTAATTGATAAAGTATATTTTGTCCTTTTAAACAAGAATGCCAGGTTTTAACTGCAGAGTGGAGTGGGCTAGTGAAGACTTGGGGCAGCAATGGTAAAGCCACTTGAGAAGGACCAAGCATATTTCAGTTTCAGTTTGAGTACACGCTCATAGTTTACACCCCACCATCTAAAAAATGAAAGCTCACACCTGAGGATAGTGGTTTTCAACCAGTGTCTGCTTTTAAGGACCAACATTTCAGTGAAAAAAACCAAAACCAAAACACTAGGGGGATGGAGAAGGATGTTCAAAAAGCAGGGTAGAGGGGAAAAAAAAATAAGTAGAAAGACCAACCCAAAAAAACTCACTTTCTGCCACATTCCTGAGTCAGAAACACACCTCTCAGTAAGGGCTGGTGCTTCCCTCTAACTCTCTGACACCGGAGATTCAACCCACTCTTTCTCAGAAAGACAAAGCACCTCATCAAGGGTTAGCTTACAGCAGACAAAGATGATCCGCCTGTTCCACAAATTGCTGATAAACGGCACTGAAGTTTCTTTCACTTCTAAATAACAATGTTTTGTCCAAATATTTTGCTGGAGTGTCTATCACCTCTAAGGCTTCAGCTGTCACCCTTTCCCTTTCACTGAGAATAAGTGATCACTTCTCTTTATTTGTAGGTAGATGGATTGCCTATAGAATTGCCTGCTCTTTTTGGTTTTCTTCTCACATCTCTTAAGTCTTCCCTTACAGCCCTGACAAAGAATAAAACTGCTAGAAGCTCTCCTTACTTTAACAGGAAACGTTAAGTAATCTTATTAAATTGCATATTTCCTCCGCAGTATCAGAGTTTTCTATCTACCTTTCATAAAGCATAGAAGAGAAAATTTGTTTTGCAATTCAAAAAATAGCCCCAAAAATGGAGAACTCTGACTCTTCTCCCCATTTTGTTAGCAGCCACAAAACGAGCCCATTAAAACCAGCTTCCAGTCAAACTGATGTTTTCTTAACATATGTTCCTCAAAGCTGTGCCAGCTGTGGTGCTCTCTACAGCCAGGCATTGTGTTAATTGAGGTGAGCAGTGAAAACATAAATACCTAAGCTGCAGCACTTCCTAAGATATTTAAAGCTGACTTGGATAAGCCATGCTAAACTACTGAAATTGTGTGTCCTGTTCTTTCATGTTTAAGGTAAGTGCTGGTTTTGTTTGCTTGTCACAGATTGCGGCTGACAGTAACAGACACCAAGTGTAGCTTTGGTTTCTGCACTCAGAATGGCCCTAGCAGTGTTTAACACAGGGCCCAGCCTGAGATATGAAGTACATGAAACTTTATCAGCGTCTTCTTTGGCCCAAACCGGTTTTGCCATTAATCATTTTAAGCTAAGTAGGCATTAATAAACTCAGCAGCCTCACTCAAGACAAGTTTCCTCTCCAGCATTCAGTTTTGCTTATGGGACTTGCTGTTGAAAAAGATTCCAGATTTGTCTCATAATTTCATCTAATCAATCAGGTACTGGCAAATTTTTATGCATCTGGGCCCAAAGGTGTAAATAATAAAATAATGCATATTTTTAAAAAATCCCTAGAATCCTGTGTCATGCATCTCAGAGAAGAGCCACAGGTGAACTCCCTAGTTCTGGTGAAAGTAACAAAACACAAAGAATTCTTTACTGAGCTGCCTCAAAATGCACAAAAGCAGCACATCTCCATCCAGTGAGGTGGCTGAAAACCACCATGTGCAGAGCTTTGAGGAGGTATTGGTACAGAAAGACCAAGAGTAATGCAGAGTAAGCACAGACTGGCTGCCCTGTACCACTATTCTACCTTGCAGGGGGCACTGGTCTCGGAAGCAGCGGCACCAAGGAAGATGAAAGGAAACAGAAGTGCCAGGATGTATGTGCAACTCGGGTTTTAGGCAGTTTTGAGGAAAAAAAAATTCCATTCAGCTTAAACCCTTATTTTTTCTGGCAATAAAATGACCCTACAGTGTGTTAGCAGCATGGAAATTGATACAAGATGGAGTTTTTGTTCTCCTGACTCTTTTGGTATTAGTATTTTATTCTGTCACCAGCTCCTAGATGACAAGCCCAAAGTCAGGCTATATTTTATAGCAAGCATTAGTTGATCAAAAAACCAAATCACTTAATGATAATTTTGTGCATGCAAAATACATTTCTGAAAAAAAGCATAGATCCTCTCTTCTTTCCCATTATTTTTAAATGGGGGCACTGCCTATGTCTCTTCAAGAATGCAGAAAAGTCCTACAAATCTGAAAAAAATATCTTCTAGAGCCTTTTAAATGTGACCTCTTGCATTACAAGGTGTAGCCCTCTCCCTTGTAGCTAGCCATTTAAATCCTTATTTGCTATGATCTCTGAGATGCCATGTCATTTTGAACTAAATGAGTTATTAACTTGAAGAGAGAGGCACATGGTCACAAATTACTTTCTCTTAGTCTGGGTTTTTTTGGTGGTGGTTGTTTTTTTTCTTGTTGCCTCTTTTTTCTTTTTTCTTTTCTTTTTTTTTTTTACAGCTTCTCCAGGTCCTAAAGAATATGGTTTCAAATTAGGGTATTTGACAGCAAAAGCAGAGCACATTTTATAATTCCCAGAGCTACAAGAAACAGCTGTATATAAGTACAAAACCAGACAGTTTCTGTCTGAATGTGCTCCAGGTCACTGCTGGCCCAGTTCTCAGTTGTAGCCCAGCCTGTGTTGTGCCATTTCTCTCGTGCAAGGAGGCTGTGAGCCATCTTCTGCAGAGCCCTTCCAGCAATGGGTCAAATGCTGGGCCGCACAAAGCCAATGCAGCTGCCCAGCGCTGTGTCCTCGGTGTCCAGAGCTGCAGGGAACGCCTGGCTCTGCTGGAGCAGCACTTGGAATAGCTCCTCTGCATGCCAGGAAAAGCCAGCTTACTGCACTCTGCAAGGGACTCTAACTGGTGTAAGGACAAAAGGATTGGGCTAAGACATACAAATTGGTTTTTGGTTTTTCACATGGTCTTCTCTTGGGGAACTGTCCCTCTGCCAGAAACTTTACTGGCATAAGAGTTTGGCACAGTGCTTTTGTCCCTAGGCCACTGTACTCATTTGTAATAATTATAAGGTTAAGGTGGATTTTCTTTTCCTTCTCCCCTCGTGGATTACATATTCCAAAATCAAATGTTCAACCTAGATTAAAAAATAAATAGATATATAACCTTCAGGCATGTTATTTCTCTGAGACTGCACAGAAGGAAATCCACAAATATTCCCTGTTGTTTCACAGATCACACACATAGGAATTAAGTTTGAGTCATTCTTGCTTTTGCATGGATGCTGTTGTTGAAGCAATTGCAGCTGCTGTTCAAGGAGCATACAGACACCCTGCTGATTACTGAAATGCTGGGTCCTCAGTACCAGAGCTAACTGAAGATTAACAATGTTTAGTTTTGGAATGTCCATGACATAAAACAAACAAGCTTTTATAAGTTCTTCTGTAAATTTTCCAAGAAAGGTGTTTGAAATATTTTAACTGAAACACTAATGCCAGATTTTTCCATTTTAATTCATAGAAAAAAAAAAAAAATCTGTGGAAAGGACACCCTTGTTACGAGGAAATAAAAATGCAAACCCCCCCCCACCCCCCATTTCCTAACACAAGGTGGTTTCAATAGAAATTTTTTCAGAAGACTTGTTTAGTTCAGTGGAAAGCTCTTCCTCAGATTTTTTTAATGTTGCTGGCCAAGTCACATCATTTCTCCATCTCAGCAGCATATTTGAAAGTGGGTAAGATAAATGCATTTTCATCAGTTTTTATTTGTGTGTTGGCTATAGTGACAACATATTTTGCATGGGCATACTCTTGCTATTTTCTGCAGGATACATTGTGTTGCCACCTATCCTTCACAGTTTCTAGGGATTGTCCTACTACTACCAATGATAAATTAGAGTAATTCACATTAACTGAACATTTTCCCTCAAGTATACTTGTGACTCTCTGAAACTATAAGTACATAATTATAGAAGCAGAGCTCTATAAGGATTAGTTGCCTGCTCTTTAAATTGAATCAGTGTGTTTCCATAGTACCCTTGATCATGTTCTGATACTTGTATTTGAAAATTTACAAGGAGAATAAGTGAATAAATTGTATTGCAAAGTGTATAAAACCCAATAACTTGGAATTTTAAACAACAGTCAGCCTTCAGGGACAGAAGTAATAATTCAGTTTTAGTTACATCACCGAAGTTCTGTGCCTTATGTATAAACATATTTGTTCAGCTTGCTGGCTGCCAGATGATCTCCAAGATGGATGGTTTATCATGGCTGACTGAGCCTGGCACACCTGCACATATACTAAAAGGTAACCCTTCTGACAGCATCTTTACTTCTTATAAAGGCTAGTAAGTTTTTAATGTGCCTTATATTCTGAAACAGGACACGTTACTTGTGCTGTCTATGGAATCAGCGTGGTTACCAAGGTGGCCCATGGAATGAGCTCCTCCCAGGAGTGCCTTTGCACCTCTGGCAAAGGTCTCTTGTCTTAGATTGCAGCTTGAGAACCGCAGCTTTCAGTCTAAGCTGGATTTTTGTTGGATTTTTGCCTCACTGGGCTGACAGGACAGGGTCACTCTGAATGGCACAGCAGCAGTGGTGCACTCTGAGTGCTTTGTGCTTTAAAGCAATCTAGGATTGCTCAGAGAGGCTTTGAGTACCAGGCTGGACATAATGCAACCCAAAACCTTTTCTTTTAAAATATCATATCAACAGTTCATCCAAAATCCCTCTGTTCTTGCCAGCACCACGAGACTCAGTAAAATGAGCTTTGTCATGGGGAGATCCTTGTCAGTGCTGTTGGTGACCCTTGGAGTTGAAGCTGTTTGCTCTCACCCCGAGCAGACATAAGCCTGAATGTTCAGCTGCAACTGAACTTTATTCCTCTTTTGGTGAGGGAACATATTTCACCCTCTTGAGGGCTAAAGGACCTGGCAGGAAGGACATTTGACTGTCATGCCAGATACCCACAGAATATAGGACACAGAAATAATCTTACTCAGGTATTTTCAATTCTCACTGAAGGAGGGACAGGGTTAGGGCTGGCAAATAAAGTAGAATGCCTTTGACTCCTGCATATTGGAGCTGCACATCAAAGGTTTCTGCAGGAAATGGGGAGCACAATGTAGCAGGTGCTTGATTCAGATGAAAAGCTGAAAAGTGTTTCTTAAGCATAAAAGAAAGGATGCTTGGCTTCTCTAAGAGCTGGGCATTCTAAACTTCCTGTTAGCACAAAGCACTGCAAAAACTAAAGATACTGTGGGGATAATGTTGCTGCAGTCAAAATAATCTAAGAACATTAGCGAAAGGTTTATAAGTGGAGGCAATGTTTGGCATTATGGAGATTTATAAATGGTTATAGTGGCAGCAAACTGCAGTTAGATAAAAATGAGATGGGTCTGCGGAGCATCCAGAAAGCTTTTGTTGAGCCAGAATTTCCCTGGGGTGGTGATCCCATTACATGCTGCAGAGGGAAAGCAGTGGACATTACAGGCTGGGGGATATGGTTACTGATGTGACCTGAGCAGGCTGGCAGAGGGATGCTCTGTTTTCCTCTCCTTCCTTGGTAGCTGCAGTCATGGTCCCTACACCCCTCAAAACTTTCCCTGCATGCAACCTAAGCAGGTTTGTCAAATGACAGCTTATCTGTGCCATCCTTGTGATTTCTTTCAGCCTGGTTTTAAAAATAGTTTCTGAGTAATTATGTGTCACATAAGAATAAACCTGCATGCTGGTGCATCTTTCCTGTCACCACAAAATAACAGCACTACAGTTTCTATATTTCAGTCTTTTTTTTGTTTTTCTTTTTTTTTTTTTTCTGCAAAGATCAACAGCTTCTGCAGCAAAAGGACACAGTATAATCAGGAAATCATCAGCCTGAAGTAAGTATAAAACTTGCAAAATTATGCACTCTGTGAAGAAACCTGCTGCTTTTTTTAGCATCCAAGCACATATACTGCAAAACCAAATCCTCCTATAAAATAAGTCAACACAATCCTCTTCATACCACCAGGGCTTCACTTACTAATGAGAACATTATACATTTTTTTATTCTTTCCCCACAGAACAAAATACTTTGCATATTTCTGATGATCTGGCATAGGTAGGGCTGTTTTTGGAGCTTTTTTGTTTCACCACATTCACAGAACCTTTACTAAGCCTGTTTCCAGGCATTTGCACCAACAAGATGAGCCCCTGAGATGTTCTGCCCTCCTGGTGCTCATACTTCAAAGCTGAGGAATTATCATTTGTATAGAAGTCAGCATCTCCTGCACACTGCCTGGTCACACCAATAAAGACAGAGAAAACTCACTCATGGTCTTCTCCATCCATTAAAATGTTTAAAAAAGCTCCTGGTTTTCCTGACGATGTCTTGAGACAATTGTTTTCCAAATTAGGAGCCCTGCCTGCCCCTCATGCCTAGAAATACTATCGTACATTGCCTCAGACAGAGAAGGGATTTGCCACTGCCTGCAGCTACCTTGGGCCATTCCAGGGCTTGCTGAAAAGGTTCTTCCATCTGAAACTGGAAGCCCTGCATTTGCAATTGGGTTTGATAGCCCAGCTTCATGGCCCATATGCGAGGTGTCCACTGATGGAAGCTCATGGCTGCACAAGGAACTGCAGCATCACTACACCTCTATCCAGTAGTGGCCACGAGATTTGTTCCAGGAAAGGAAAACTCAAAACCTAAACATCAACCTCTTTACCTTGGCAGTATTTTCCCAGAGTATTCTCTGCATCCCACATAGCCATGTTTGAGGTTGAGGAGTTTTCTGTGTGCTACTGAAACATCTCTCAGACAGTGAGTGTGAACTGATTGAACCACCGTGTCCGAAGTCTGCACAGGCCACTGCAGATACATCTGAGAAGAGGGCTGACAGAATTCTTGGCAGATGCATTTGCATGGCTCACCATGCCTGGTAAAGAAGTCAAAAGGGAATGACTGGAAATGACCCCTGAAAGACAGAGGGACAGTGGCCAAACAGCAGCAAAACAAAGCCTTGGTGGCAGTGACAAAGGTATCCTTAATATCAAGGGCATTTGACAGGATTTATAGCATATAGACTCATCATTAGCAGGATATTTTTCCTGGTCTTCTTTAGAGTGATAACTCCAATAAAACTGCAGGATGACCAGGGTTAACAGTGAAAAATAACACCAAGAAAAAACCCTTCTGGGATTTAAGAGCAGAAGTCTTTTTTTTTATATAGCTCAACCATTGTTTGTCTAGTTTTTCAAAGCCTTGCAACACTAAAAATAATACATAGTAATAAATATAAATAATAAAATCCCTTTAATTTCTAAATTAAATAAATAGACAAAGCTACTCAGCTCACCACTGCTGAGTGTGTGCTGCATGAGCAGAAGGGGTGGTGATGTTTGTGAAGGCAACAAGAGCCATTATATATGCAGAGTGGTTCCAGAAGACACGCAATTATAAACACTTCCTGCAGAGCACATCAGGTCTGCAGGTTCATAAATGCTTTTTAGATTCCATATTTTAATCACTCATCTTGAAACACCCTGAAAAAAAACCAACCCAAAACCCAACAAAAACAAATACCCAAGGTCAGGAGTAAAATCTTTTTTTCTTGAATGAGAGGGACAGTTTTGTGATCTTTCACTTCTCAGAGCTGTTGCTGTGCACTGATGTTGGTCACAGGCCTGACATCAGGAGAGAGAGCCCAGGTAGACAGATGCATCAGGAGGTTTGTAAGGCCAGACCCTCAGCTGGTATAAACAGTGACCTGACATTGACTTCACGTGTCACCATGTGGCATGAGAAGAGCTGCTCTCACCAGCTGGCTGGCATCAAGCTACTATTTTGTAAACTTAAGCTGCTCCCAAGGAGTTGTTTACAAAACAACAGTGGATTGCTCACTGATTTCTCAGACACTGAGGGAGCAAAAGGAAAAAGGAAGAAAACCAACTTCTAACTGTCCCAAACAGCCAGAACAGAAACAATCCTCCCCATCTCTGCAACACCTGGAAGAGCTGATTGTAACTGCAGAGCCCAATTACCGTGTCAACAACACAGCAACATAGATAGTTCTTTAAAATCAAATTGAGATGAAGCAGTGCTATTGATCACTATTATTAGCAGAGTGGGTCAGCATAATTTAAACCTTTCCATTAAGGCACAAAGATGGCTTTTCAAGATAGGGTATTGGTGTAATTATTGAGCTGAGTGGGAGGTAGAAATGTAATTATGTAAACTAACTGAATTAAGAGAATTGCACAGTTCATCAGGGTCCATTTTTTTTGGTCAACATTTTGGATCACCAGCTGCTATAGAATTTAATTTCCATTAAAAAGCATTAATTGCACCTCTTGTGTGAAAGCAGAGCAGTTGTGTTCATTGAGCAACTCCATCCCTGCTACTCTAATGCAGGTGTGGAATAGCCTTCTGCTCCACACCAGTGCTCCAACATCCAGCCCCTATTCCCTCATCATACCTTCGGTGGGACACAATGACTCTGCCAACTCTGCCTACAGTCACACTGCTTGGTAGGAACTTGGATAGTCGATGTCATTAAGGACTGAAAGCAGCATTTATTTAGTAAAAATGAATGAAGAGAGCATCCCATTTTGCTAAGTAATTTCAAGGCCCTTCCCAAAGGAATTTCTCTGTGGCCAGAAAGTGAGGAAATAAAGAACCCAGGAGACACTTGGACTATGGATGAATTTGCATACAGACAGTTTTCATTTCACACATTCCTTGTCTCTGGTTTTATTGTCCTTCATGTAATTGTGGGGTAATATGAAGACAAATGTTGCTGTATGACCTATCAAATAAACGTGAACCACACCTTTGGTCTGCAGCAGCTGAAAAGTTTCCCATCTGTAAGAGGCCAATCCGCAGATAAAATAATCTTTTAAATTGGAGACTTTGTTACTTGTGTGTTATACATGACTTTTGCTTCCTCACAGAGACATCTCTTTGTCACTGACCATTTTCCTATAGATGTGCTGGCCAACTGGAGCCCAGGGCAATCATTCACCAGCTGCTGCTCTGCCTCCAGACAGGGTATTCAGCCCACAACAGGCAAATCTCATGCTGCTCCATCTCTTTCAAGCTGTTTCTTGGGGTTTTGTTAAGCTTAGAGGTTTTCCTTATTGTTTGAAGGTTTTACCTAAATACAGGGGATGCCTTTACTATAAATGTTCTAATACATTTTCATTCACAGACTGGCCACTCAAGCTCTTTACATGTAAGGGTTAATGATGAAGAACTTAATAAAGACAGATCTCTGGTATGTAAATGGATATAGGACAGTAAGTGGATACAGGACAAAGAAGAGAGTGATCATACTAGCTTTATTTGCTGAAAAGAAGTAAAAAAATCCCTAGTTCTCCTCTCCCCCAACAGAGGAGAAACATATTTATGTAATATTTTTCTATGTGCAGGAGAAAAAAGAGGATTCCTATATCCATGAAAAAGATGGCTGCTTGTGCTGTGTGAGGCTGCTGTGGATGCATATTTGATTTTTGCACCTAACAGCTTTTGAACAGGCTTTACCTGCAATAATCATCAGGCTCCGTATTTGTTCCTTTTTAAATGAGCATCCTGAGGGTGACTAAGCAAAAGCAACCTGTGGAAACCTCCTCTCACAGCATGCAAATCATCACCACATTTGCTGTTCCCTTGCTGATGGCATTAATGTGTTGCTTCCATGGATAAATTAGGGGCTCAGAGCAGCACATGGAGCAGCCCTCGGTGCCCCCTCCCACGGCTGCCCTGCTTTGGTGCAGGGACTGCTCTGCGCACAGCCGAGTTTACTGCGCTGACTCATTTGTAAAATATGGATGTGATCCCACAGAAACCAACCTGGTGCAATCTCCAGCGCCAACATCCCTGCCCTATCTAAAGGCTGTGCTTCAATACCCCCAGGAAATCCAACAGATTCCCAGCAAACTGTGCACTGATGTCCCAGGCTCTGAGGGTAGGACAGGCCTGTGCTTCTACTCAGAAAAAATACCTCACCTCTGCTACCCTGTTTATTTTCACAGAACTTCTCAAGTTTTCCTGGGAAGTGAGCTGGATTGCATTGTTCTTTCCCAAAGCAGAAGCTAAGTTTGGCTAGAGAGCAGCAGCAGGAGGGGCGAGCTGCTGTCTCTCAAAAAGACCCAAACCTGCCAATCACCCTCTGGTCTCTGTGCCAGGCTGGAACCCGTGCGCCCCAGGCCCGGAGCAGCAAAGGAGGAGCACACATTTCTGCTCAAAGATCCACAGCACCGAAGCAGCAAAGCCAGATTTAGGAGCCAGGAGCCACGTGCCACCTTCAGCACGTGAAGTGTCAGGTACCTCAGCCTGGAACAGCAGCAAAGGACAGAATCTGGTTTTGTGTGCAGCAACTTCTGCCATACAGAGAAGATTACAAGAGATGCTGGGAAAGAACTGACCTAAGTACCTTCTAAAAGCTCCAGGTAGATCTGCCGCAAGGAGAAAACCTTCTATTAGTTACCAGGATAGTTCATTCACCATAGTCTAAGTTCATATAAATAGAGTTCATCAATAGAGAATCACTATGACACCCACAGATTAAAATAAAAATATAGAGGGAGAAAAGACAGAGAAAAGTTTAATCATGCAAGAGAAAACATAACAAGAGAAAATCATAAAATAACACAGTGAAACTAAAGTAACAAATACATTTTCAATACAAATCTAATATAAATACTTCTGTATTCCGTATACTTTTCCATATCTTACAGATCTGAGGCTCTATTTGTAATTTCCGTATATAGGGTGGAGCCTGGTCTGGCATTCCTTCAGGCAGGCCCCTGGCAGTGTCTGTGGTACCTGGTGACCCTTATGTGTGCCTGGCTCTGAGAGGAAGCCAAGCAGGGCAGCACCTGGACCTTGGGCAGTGCCATGGGTCGTGCAGAGCAACGAGGCCTTTCAGCACTTTCTCAAAGGCTGGGTTTGAGAAAGAATGTTATTTTTCACACCAAGTTTCACAATAACCCCCAGGCCAGCTGATAAAAGATTTGACAAAAGTCAAACCTGGCTACTCATATTTATTACTAATATCTATATTATGATGCTTATAGTAGACTATATAGTATCTTCCTTCTGGCTCAAAAGAACATAAGTTACCGTACCTCCTAATTTTGGCCTCAGAAGGGTCACAAGAGTCCCCTTGCATGTAAAGAAAAACTTCACTTCTACCATAAGAAGTTTTTCTTCTTTTTTTCTGGCCCCATGATAAAAATTCCCTGGGAAAGCATACTTCACTTAAACTTCCAGAACAACTTCTAAAAATAGTCCTGCATTTACCTTTATTACTAACTCAATCCTTCAAAAAGTATTCAGCCTGTGTAGGTTTTTTCCATACAAGTAATTATTTCTCCATTTTGCCTGCTTAGGATATATTTTTTTTTCCAGTGGCATTATTCTTCTTTAGTTAGCTCTTCATGTAAAGCTTCTCAAATGACTGATACTAATGTAGCTGTCAGAAGGTTTGAAAATACTTGACTTTCATTTTCACAAGCCCAAATCCATAGTTTTACACATTCTGGATCTATATCTTCATCTGAAATGGCACAATGGATAATATTTTTACTAGGTTAATCAATACATGCCTCACCTCTAGCAATAGAAATATACACTGCAGTTAATGAATTCACTTATAGGACTAAAATTAGACAAAGTATTTATGAAGATTCTGACCATTTCTTGACAGCTCTCCATGTTTTAGATACAAGAAGAGAAAGCAGGTTGGCCTAGAAACATTATTGATATTTTACTTAAGCCTTAATACTGTAAACTTATCCAGTATATCCAAATTTCATTTGGGAGGGAGATCCTTCCTGAATTTTAAGTTCACACATAAACCAGTCTTGACTACCTCCATTCATGTATAGACTTATAATGTCTATATTATTACTTCCTTTCACCCCCAAAAGTCATGTTTAGATTCTCAGACCCAGCTAACCACACTTCAGTATCCTTACTGGCCTTTACTTGCCTCCTGGGTTTAACTAATACAAGGTTTATGGCTCATTTTTCACGTAATTTCCCACATTGCTTCATTTATTTAACAGTATTTTTCTTCTTAACTTGAAGCTGTTCAAAGTAGCCAGATCAGAAGCAAATACCAAGAAAGTGATCTTGCCTTATTCACCAACTGTAGAAACCTTGAATTTCCTCAGTATCTAGTGATTTGATAACACTTCATCTTATATCAAAAGCATAAACTTTTGCAAATCTGGCTATAAGATAGTATGAGGGGAAAATTGCCATTTCCTTCATCTCTTTTTATTTTCTTTTCTCTTTTTCAGATACTTTATCCAAAAAGAAATATCCTGCATTTGCTGTCCCTTAAAATGTATAAAACTTGTTCATTTTCTTTTTGTCTTTTTATTTCTTTTGGTTAAATTGCTCTAATAAACTTCAAATATCCTGTTCATCAACCAAGCCCTGTCTTTTTATGTTTCTAATTGCAACTTTTTGATCAGGCCTCGGATAAACGGATCCCTGAGGAGCACAAGGAGACCTGGGTGGATATCCTTGTGCCAACATTCACATGCACTATGTCCCACATTTTCATGTTCTTCACTTGTTAAAAAAAATCACCTCTCTGTTAATATGCCAGAAATACATTTTGGGGTCAGCCTGTCGAATTCCCCAATTCATCACACTGCACAGACTGATTTGAATGTCACCTCCAAAATTATCTTTGATTAGCTTTAGTTGTCTCTCATCACTGATTTGTTTGATGGTCTCATGTAAAACTTTGGAATTTATCAAGTTGTTAATATTCCTTTGATCCTGATATTCCCAGGCTGTCGCTACCTGCTGACCAGTAACTTGTATGTGTTCCTCTACCTGAATGTATCATACCCAGCAATCTCAGATACTTTCAGCTTTTATGGGCCACCTCTTTGTTGCAAAAGCTAATTTCATATTAAAACCAGTCTAGTATATTTTCCACATTCATTCATTCTTGTTAACTTTCTTTGCATTCTGGGAAATATAATACAATTTTATGTCTACTTTTATTGGCTGAACACACATAAAGAGCATCAAAGAAAATATTTTTGTACAAAATGTAATCTATCTAGAGGCCAGAACTGAGATGATGGCTGTGTGGAGCCCACTGGATAGGATGCACTTAGGTTTGGAAGCATCACCATAAAAAAAGGCAAGGCTGGACAGATATTATTCATTATTAATCTCCAGCTGCTCTCAAATTCTTTACAATACCATCAAGCCAAAGGAAAGCATTACCAGCTAACAACTCTGGCTTTGCTTTTGAAAACATCTCATCTCTGTTATACTGTACCACCAGGACGAGACTGGAAATGCCAAATCATAACAATTCTGTAAAAACACAATGGCAAGATTCATGGTTCTATCACATTTATGCTGGAGGAATGACAACTAACCTTGGCACTGGACACAAAATTAATAATATGTTCCATCAGGAAGTTTCACTTTGAAGTGTTGCTGAGTGGCTGCCAGGTGTGGAGTGGAAAGTAAAGATACCAGAATTCAGGAAAATGAATTGCCAGGGCTGAACCAAGAGCTCAGAGCAGACACAGTCCCAGGCAGAGCCACAAGCTCTGCCTTCATGGGCATTGTGGCTGTGCTTATAGATCCCCCTCCCCAAGGTCTCTGTCTTTAGGGATGGAGATGAATGAGCCTCACGTACATTCTATTCTGAATCTCTGGCAGCATCAACAAGCTACAGCTCCTCTTCTCAGCTCCCCATCATACACATATTAAAATAAAAGCTGTGATTAGCTTCCAGATAAATATATCTTTTTGATAAAAAGCTCATGTATGAAGGGCAAGTTGCAGTCTCACAGAGGCAAGGCTGGTGCACTCAATCAATCAGGACAAGCTACAGCCTTTGTGTGTTTGACTGGCATGCTCTCAGCCCTCAAAACTGCTGCTTGAAAAGAAGCTTTCAAAACTGCTTTTGAAAGTCAAGGCCATAGTCTGTACAGCACATAAACAAACAACTTTTAGATCTCACACTGCCTTAAAATCCTAGGGAAAAATGGAACTCTGAAAGTGAATGTACACTGGTATTGTTCTTGGCTGTAGTATATTCTACTACCTAAAAACGGCTGAGTACCTCTAAAATGTTTTAAAAGATAAAATGGCATTGTGATGCATGCAAGAGTGAGACAAAATATCAACTCCAAGAATACAAAATAAAGCCAAAGCCTTCAACTAGGATCATGAACTAAATTAAACAGGCTTTGAGATTCAGAATTCAGCTAGCAATGCTTTCTGAATTTTCTCCTTTCTCCAATTTCTATTATGTGTATTTCAAATGTGCTATCTACCACAAACTCTGCAGTAAGATGATTTTATTATTGTCTTTTTATATTAGCAGTTTAGAATGAGGCAGGGACACAACATAAAAACAAGCAGTTGCAGAAGAAGAAAGACATCTGTTGTCCTGCCTTCAGCGATGGGAAAAGCTAAAAATCTGAGATTCACAACACACATCCAAAGGAAAACAAACTCCATTACTCTGGTATTGTATTTTGGCCAAAGGCTTCAGTTATGGTTTAGAGTTGATTATGTGTATTTCAGAGAGAAGGCCCCAAGAATTCTTTATCTCACACTGGGGGACTCTTCCACACCAGGGACTCTGCAGGAGCCTGCTCCTAAATTTGCAGCAAATGATCTGTTCCCTGTGCACAGTATGAAACTCTCAAGCACTGACTTTGCAACATCTGAGACACATTTTTTTCAGCTGACTCAAAGCCACTTCTTCTCTACTGAGGAGCAAGCTCATGGCAAGACAGAAGTTCTAAGAGAATCTATTCCTGAGTTACCTGAGTGCATACATAGCTCCTGAAGATTTTTTAAAAGAATGGGAAAAAAAAAAAAACTTCTCAGAAGAAATAAGATTTTTATGCTTCAGATCAATGAAAAGTGAACAAACAGAATTTCACAAAATGTAGCAATAAATAAATAAATAAAAAAAACTAAAACAAGACCTTTTCTTTGAAGAAAAGGTAATAGAATTCAGATAAAGTGTTAGTGGGCTACTAAACTAGTGCATTTGAAAGGAAAGTTCATACTCAAACTCTTGTAGTAGAAATTATTGTAGGATTTCTCTTTTTCACTAAAAAGGCTGGGGTTTAGCATAGGAAGCTTAGTCTGTACTTTCATTAAACTTATCAGCAAGGAAATCCTCCATTGATCAAGGCTCTGGACTTGCTTAAAGAGCACAGATTCAAGGGCCACTTTTATATCACAATTTTTGCAAGTTTTTTCTCAGGCTTGTGACTGAAGCTACACCATAAAATATCAATAAATATCCAGTCACTTTTGTATCCATGCTTACATACAGTGTATTATTAGTAACAAAGATAGCTCAAGCTGAATAAGAAAACATTATTCAGTTGCAGTCTACCACTGAAAGCCTGTATTTCTTTTTCATGTAATACTCAGAGTACCCTGAACAGAAAAACAAAATGCTAGAAAGAATCCTGATGCCAGACATACAACAAAGCCCTCAAACAGGATCCTCTAAGTCCCCGCCTGGTGCATGTTTTCCCCAGTCGCTCTTATCAAGACACATCCTCATAAGTTATTTGGAACTGCTTTGAAGAAGGCACAGTAGCATCAAGTATGTCATAACAAGGGCAACACCTGTGCCTCCCTGGCTATCTGGAATCCCAAATCCAGTCTGTATCTTTTTGTGGTTTAGGAGTGAGACCAAGGATTTCAGTTGTCACTTGACAATGAAACACGACAGGATATGATTATCTGAATATTGAATCAGATTTCTGGGGAAGCTGCCTGTCTGAAGTCACTGCATTTTTATTAAATTTGACACTACATGTAGAGATAAAATAGTCAGTGACTACATTTCATTACTGTGGTAAAAAAAAGGCTGCTTTAATATAAAGCCTCCAGACTGTCTAAAGATTCAGGCTGCATTAACAAAACTTACTACACTGCTTTGCTCCTCAGATAAGCCTTCTGGAATGAATACATGTGGGCAAAGAGATACCACTCAGCACAGGCTGTAGTGGCACTGTCAAAGAACAATTCAGCAAACTCAGGCATTATTTGGAGTGAATAGAAAAAGCAGAGTTTAGTCTGAGTGTGTCATGGGAATGGCACATGAGGCAGGCTATGGATGACACACTTTGGTGGGGTTTGTGTCACATATCCTGTGGTATTTGTCCATCAGGGCAGATAGCTACACACCAATTTTCAGTACTACAGCCATTGAAGGAATTGTAGTTCACTGGCCCTACCAGGTATAACATGCACAGACAGGCTGTATATATCACAAAACACAATACTTCAATTTCTATAGTCCCAGTAGCAAAGTTCTAGCAAACCACGCCAGACAGTTCTTGTCTGGAGAGGCAGTTCAGGTAGTTATTTATTTCCAGCATTATTGCTAGCAGATAGTTTCCAGGCATTATTAAATTCTTACTCCCTAACAACCAATTTCCTATTATTAACATTCATTGACAGCCACTCACTACCTGTAAATGTACAATGTATTTGGCACAAATCAAGCTTCATTTGCTGCCTGGGAGTATGGATTCAGTTTGATGGACACTATCAAAAACAAACCACAGAACTGCTTGGGGCCAGACAACACAGATAAGCCAGAGCAAGTGAAATTTTATCTAACAGCTGAGGAAGTCAACTGGATGCCATAACTAAGTGCTGCACAGTATAAAAGGACAGAAGTAATTCTCTGCATTTCCAACAAATTAGAGTGCATTTTTCAGGCTCACAAAAATTTTCCAGTCCATTGTGAAACAAAAAGAAAACATGATAGTGAAAATTGAGAAGCATGTCTCTATTATTTTTAAGAATATTAGAAATGCACCCATTAAGTTGATTATTGATGCACTGACAGTTAATGCACTGAAGCATTAAACTGAGAGGTCTTTTCGGCTACCCAGGTATACATATGTCAATTTGTTTATCTGGCTACCAAATTTCAAAGTAGACTCTTCTGAAAGTCCTCCCCAGTCCCCCTGGGACCATTCTGCTCCCATGTGGGGCTAGAACTGCCCTAGTTTGTAATATCATGGACCTTCCTCCTCCATCCTGGAAAAAGAGGTTTTGAGCACTTACAGAAGTGCAGTCATGAGAATAGAGAGACAAAAATATTTGCAAAAAAGGTTTATCCTAATTTAGTCGTTGAGGAGTTAAGTCTAAACCAGAGAAGAGCTGAGATCCCCTACATTCTGAAGAAAACACAGAACTTGTAAACTCTGAATTGCACTGATGGTTTTCTCTCTCCTTGATGGAGCCCTGTTGGAGACAATAAGCCCTCTCTTATTCACTTCCTCATATTATTTGCCATCCATGAAGGGAGTTTATATCAGGCAGCAAAACTGGCTAGTGATGATTAGGCACAAAAAGTAATTAGCAGGAGACAGTCTGATCAGGGAGCATGAACTGAAAACTCAGGGAACTGTCAAGTTCCTTGGTCAAGAGAAGCATGGATAATAAACTTTACACTTAAACATGATTGGGTTTGAAGGGGAAATGTTTTGGAATGGAGGAACTGAGAGAGAAAAGTTAATATTGGTACTGGATTACTATAATAATAATAAAGGGAGTGGTGGCAAATGGAGCCCTTAAAGCCTCTTGAGAAAAATCCATTATTCTTTACTTTTAATTTTGTTTGTAGAATAGAGAAAATTGTCCTAACTTTTCAGCCATGGAAAAAGCCCACAATGTTTTGCTCAAATTTCCAGTAATGTGAACAATCAGTAAGTGACCAATTTTAATGAGACTTCCAAGAGTCATTAGAAAGCTAATGGTTTCTCAGATTATTTCACTTTGTCAGTTGATTACCTTGCTTCGTTTTGGGAGTGCATGTGATTACTGCCTTGCAGGGATCAGCAGCAGCACCCCTAATATCCAAAACAATGGGAAGTGGTGAAAAGTTGGACTTTTCCTGCTTTTCCTGCTTGGCCTTTCCTCCTCAGCTCCTTTCCAGGCAGCTGGCAGAGGTGGTGCCCAGCCTGGTTCTGCATCCCATCTCTACCTCACACTTGTCCTAACTCACTGTGTAACCCAAGCAGTAAATGCTTTGGGTGGCTGCTGGTGCTGGCTCAGAGACCTTATTTCACAGAGCACTTGAGCCCCAAGAGGAGAATAAACAGAGTATTGAAGCAGAATTTCTCTCCAGTAATATATTTCCATGTGCTGATCACCACTTCTGTGGTGTTTAACCCATGAGATGCAGCACTGGTATGTATTTGGTATGAGAATTAATTATTCAGAGTATGTACAACCAATTCTCCCTGAAATTCCACTCCTTGTAAAAATACTAAGAAAGAGAGAAAAAATTTCAGAAGTCGCACTGACACCATTTCCAAGGAAGGATTCCTGGATGTGGTTGTCCTTAGGCAATACCACTTACTGTTCAAAAGGTGAAGATGGACCTTTGCCAAAGGCAAAGGAAGATGATTTTGAAGATGATTATGGTCCAGCAACATAAAATCCCTCTGGAAATAGCTGCATTGTCTTGAAGGTTTTCCAGGTTAAATTTTGTCACATTTATCATGGCAAATGCAGAGTATCATCAAGAGATGTGCTTGCAGATCTTGGCTAATACCTAAAAATTGAATCAGCTCTATTACTGCCTTTATTGCTGACATCTGTTTCTCCCTAAAGATGTGTAAATAACTGCAGCCAACACAGCTGATAGGGAGGGAAGAGATACAAACCAAAAAGGAAAAGTGCCTCTGGGACATTTTTCAGGACCTCTGAAAATAAATTTCAAAGGCTGCCACTTTCTTATCGCATGAAGTTAGACCCTAGGCTGTACTAGACCCACTACTGTAGGATCAATCCCTCTATGACACAATTCTTGTTTTTACTGTAGGGTATTCTTACCCTACAGCAGGGCTGCATTCCCTGTGTTCCCCACACTAAGAAAGTGAAAAAATACATATTTATCCATGGGAGCTGTAATGATGCCATATTAAGGGTAAGAAGTTTAGGACCAGGAGACATGGTAAAAAGAATTATCCTTCCAATCACTTGTGCTGAGAAGAGCCCTGAACTGAGAGTTACACTACTAGAAACAGTCCCAGTGAAGCCTCCTTTGAACTTAGTTTGTTGTGTACGTTTGGAATACCCCATCTGGCTCTTTTTCTAACAGAGAAGGATTTAAAGGTAGTAAAGAACACATTCTTCACTCAAACCTATCTTCATGTATTACAAGTGGAAAAATGACAGTGAAAAATAAAGCTCATCCAAGTGGAAGAAAGTGGATGAGCTATTTTGTTTATTTTATCCATTAGAATTATGTCCAGGGACACGATGTGTCTAGGGCCCTGTTATGCAAAAATCACTGTGCAGCACAGAGTAAGAGCTGGTGCAAGTTCTGAAGAGCTCACAGCCAAACAGACAAGACAAAAGCCACTGCAGACACCAAGCACACAGTAGGTGTTGGGAACACAGCTGTCCTGGAGAACACCTTCTCAGGGTCATAGGAACAGCTTCATCATTTTCTTATTGTCAACACTGATTTGGGTTGGTGAAAGTCACAAATTACTGGTGGGAAAGAATGAGCAAAGTGGAAAACCAAAGTTACACGACAATGAAGAGAGGAAGGAGGAGAAAGCAGGAGCAGCAGAGGGTACTGTACCACACAAGGTCCTGCAAGGTAGCACTTGCAGTATGGACTGGGGATAGAAACAGGTATGAAGACACTTGCCAAAATATTTACAAAAACTGCAAAAGAACAAATTTCATATTCCAGATATTGTTATTGTAGCAATGTCATACACTGATTAAAATGATGGCTATCAATTCTTCATTGAAACTAGATGTTGACAAAAGGCATGTCTGCATTGCCCTCTCTTTTGCCATATGTATTGTTTTCCTGTCCACTACTACACATTAGAGATGTGAATTTAAAAAATTCCCAGCTCTAGATTAGAAATTTCATTCCTGAAACTAAAGGGTTTGGAGTTTTCCTGCAGTTTCATTCTATGCTGTAGTATAGAGCACAGACAGGTACTTTTAAAAGTACCTTAGAAGACCATCAGGTCTTACAGACGAACTACAAAATGTCAATTGACAACAAAATTCTTTTTAAGAGTGTATTTCAATCATTGATCTAGACACTTTGGAGAAAATATTACTGAAAAATCATTAGACAACATTAAATAGCCTATCAACTATCAAGTTGATATCATTAAGTTACAAAAATAGATCAGATATGTTTGACAGATCTGTAGGAGCAGCAGAAGAACTCCCAATCATTGAGACTAAAGGTGGAGCTGCCACAGTGCTGTGGCTTTCTGCAGTGGGGACATTATAACTGTTAAATCGTTTCAGAGCTGTCTTAAAACTGTGCACAGGAATGATTCTAGAACAATTGGCAATAAAATGATGAGCCTTTAATTGTTTAGGTCTTGGGGGAAACAAGGATCTGTTTTACACACAAGTTTCTGGTAACTTTCCAACTCTTAGAGACAAATTACAATAACTTAGCAGCAGACAAGTATTCTTTTCTTGTTTACGCCAAAACCAAAAAGAATAGAAAGAAACATGTACAGAAAATAATCTACACTGCCAATCCCACAACAGCTTTTCTTGAAGTTACAGAGCTGTAGCTTCAGCAAGGAGTGCATTTAAGGCTTCCTTCCTTGTGTCACACCGGATGCCAAGGGTGACCTCTCTGTATGCTCACATCTGCTCTGGGCTTCTCTGTGAGCACAGCAGCTGCCCGTGCCCTCAGCAGCACCACTAGGACCAGTTCCTCCATCACCCCCATCTCAGTGCGTCACTGCCTTCAGACCCCACTGGGACTATAGTCTGCTCTCCAAAAACATCTCAATGAGGTTTTTGTACTTAGCTTTTTAACATAATTTCACCTTTTCAAGTTTGAAGTTCTGCTTATTCTTTCTTTTTTGTTATTGTGTATTTGAACGTGACTAAAGTCAAAACTTCTATGGAGAGGCTAGAAAATGAAAAGAGGACAAAATGTGATTTCAAGTTTGGGAATTTCTTAATTAACCCTTTAAAAATTATAGATTAATTATTATATTGCTAAATGTATTTTTGTTTTCTCAGAAAGCCTTTGTTATTGTGGAAAAAAAATTACACAAGTGAGTGAAAAGATATTTTGGTTACTTCCCCTCCTGTTAGCACAGTAATGAAGACAACTGGAGCAAAACCCAATGTTCTGCATCATCAGGAGCGAGGCACTTTCTTTTTTTTTTTTTTTTCAGACATAAATCTTGGTGTCAGTATCCCTGGGGGTTTCATCATTCTTCTCTTTATCCAGAAATATTTACCTTAGCTTTCAACGTGTTTGAATTTGGGAAGAAAAGAGCTCATCATTTTGTGTGTAATTTCAGCTGAAATTAATTCCAAAAAAGCTCTGGTGATACACACTGAGTATTTCAGTTGTACAGTACAGCAAAGCCTCTCAAATTTCTGCTCAAGGTACTGACAGAAATTGGCTGCTCTCTGGAGGTAGTTTGTCAACAGGAGTGAAGCAGACCCAGACTCAGTGAGGTGCTTCGGGGAATACCAAAAGAGGAGTCTGATAACCTGGAGCAGCTTGTTATTGTGGTCTTCTACAAGCTTTAGTATTTGTACCATATAAAATATTCCTTTATCCCTAAAGAGGCAACAAGAATGAACTAGTTTTGCTAGATTTTACCAGATAAGACTTCAAGGTATTAATTAAACTGTTACTTTCAAAAGACAGAAATTCTATATAAAAGAATCTCTGAGCTAAAGTTAATTAAAGCAAATGGTCACTATTTTCCCCACCAGGGAAAAAAATAGTCACTGTGTTCCCAAATCCACAGGAGATGAGAAATCCTGACTTTGTTTTAATTCTGATTAGAATTATTTTTTTTTTCTGCCACTCAAACATGAAGTTCAAATGAATAAAAGAAGTCCCGCTTCAGAAAGCCGTGTTGGCTTTCTCTTGCCTTTCCGTAGCTTGCAGAGGGCTCTGGCTCCTCAGATGTCTCTTGAGCTGGCTACAAGGCTGGTAAAACAGTAGTGACAGAGTAAGAGGAGCAGAAGTTAAAGGATTTTCCCTCCTAAAATCATGAAAGATAGCATTGTTAGATCAAAATGTCACTAGGGAAGAGAAGGATCTGCAGATACGCTTCTGCTTCAGCACTAACATCAGCAAGGAGACTTGCCCATGGAAAACTGAATGAATATGAAGCAGTGCCTGGCCAGTGGCCATCGACCAGCTGCACAAAGGCCAAGCCATTCCCCTGGTGGTGGCCTGGCTGCTGGGGAACCTCTGACCACCCAGCTGCCTGTCTGTAGAACAGCTTAGGCAATGATTAACCCTGCAGGCAGCAGCCAGAGTTTAGGCTGGGAAGCACAGAGCAGCAAGGAGGGGTTATTAGAGCAGCGGGCAGTGGGAAGGAACTAGCTGATGCTGTGTTTGACTTGCACATGAAAGCTCTGTGTAGTTCCCTGAGACTGGGCACCTGCCTCGCTCAGAGGACACAGCTCCAGAGGAGGAAGAGGACAACGCTGAGAAAAAAACAGCCCAAATAACAGGCTTTGTGAATATTTCCATTTTCACCAAGAGAGGCAGCAGCACTGCCTGCATTTGTCACACCTCTGGACAGCCTGCCCCACTGCTCTGCCTGCCTGTCCTGCTGTGGCACGGAAAGCACTCCCGAAAGCAGCAGCTGGGGTTAATGGGAACGAGAATCCTTTAAAGATGGGCTGGTTAAGTGGGCCGCGCTGAGCACATCACACCTGTACTGAGTACATCATCCCTGCACTGAGCTCATCATCCCTGCACTGAGCTCATCACCCCTGCACTGAGCACATCACCCCTGCACTGAGCACATCACCCCTGTGCTGTACACATCACCCCTGAGCTGTACACATCACCCCTGAGCTGGGCATATCACCCCTGTGCTGGGCACATCACCCTTGCGCTGGGCACATCATTCCTGAGCACAGCACATCATCCCTGCACTGAGCACATCACACCTGCACTGAGCACATCATCCCTGAGCACAGCACATCACCCCTATGCTGAGCACATCACCCCTGTGCTGGGCACATCATCCCTGGGCACAGCACATCATCCCTGGGCACAGCACATCATCCCTGGGCACAGCACATCACCCCTATGCTGAGCACATCACCCCTGTGCTGAGCACATCACCCCTGCGCTGTACACATCACCCTTGCGCTGGGCACATCATTCCTGAGCACAGCACATCACACCTGCACTGAGCACATCATCCCTGAGCAGAGCACATCATCCCTGCACTGAGCACATCACCCCTCCGCTGAGCACATCACCCCTGCACTGAGCACATCATTCCTGGGCACAGCACATCACCCCTGCACTGAGCACATCATTCCTGGGCACAGCACATCAGCCCTGCACTGGGAACATCATCCCTGGGCACAGCACATCATTCCTGCGCCGAGAACATCAGCCCTGCGCTGGCTGCGGGGGCTGTGCCGTGTGGGCTGTGGAGCCCAACTGCACATCGAGCTCATCCTGTTCCAGCGAGCACACACTCACTCCTGCCTTTTCTTACTGCCCATGAATGTTAATCACCAACACCTTGTTTTCAAGTAATGGTCCGCAGCATGAATCACCTGCAAGACGGTTGTAATTCAAGACACGCTGCTGCAAACCAGCACAACATAACCTCGACTGTCCCGCTTTCGTATATTTCTTTCGGGTTATAATATGTCTAATTTCACTTCCCCAAAGTTGCAGAGATAGAAGCAGCATTCCTCCCTGCAGCAGCCAGTAACTATGGTGACCAACGCCAGTGTGATGAACACAGCTTCTGTTCCAACAGGAGCCCAGAAGCGCTGGAGTTAAGAAATGATATAAATAAAAATAGGACTGAAAAGAAAACCAAAGTGCTGGGAAAACTTTGTTTGGGTTTTAGATGCAGCTCTGTGGAATATGTTATTCATTAATGCCTGCATTTGTGAATCTCTCAGATCTTGTGAACCTTCACCAGTTAAAAACACCAGACAAAACCAGCAAAGTATATTTTTTTATGTTTAGATGGGAAGAACAGAACAGATTTATCGCTGCCCCTGTCACACAAATGAATACACTTTGGAGTAGCTACTGGCTGATTCCTCCCTTCCAGGGTATTCTTATAAAAAGTTGTAGATCCAGCCATGTCTGGTTTGTGGCACAGATGTGATAAGAGACAGAGGCAGGCCTGCAGGACTCAACAGATCAGCTGCAAAGTCAAGCAAGCAATGCCCTGATCCGCACTAGGTGTGTTCTGCCAGGGAAGGGAGCACAAGGTTTGCAGAATGGATGAAGTGCTGCCCCAGCCTTACTCCATAAGAATTCTTTCAGCTGCTCCTTTCTGTTGAGTTCTTGAGAGCTTCTGCTGCCAGCAAAAGCTGTGTATGAGGGGCCAGGCCCGAGCATCTCTCTGGTACTTGGAGGTGACTTTGCTGCCTGGGAGAGAAATGTGTGTCAGGGTGTTGCCTCATCACTGAGTAGTCTGGGCTGGAAGGCAACTGAAAGATCAGCTCGTTCCAGTCTTCCTGTCAATAGCTGGGGCTCCATCTGAATTCTGTCTTTTCTGCTCCCCATTGACACTAAAGGGTAAATTGAAAGGGAGTGATTTACCAAAAGCTTGAATAATAATGGCTTTGCCAGAATTAAAAGCCAAGTTTCTTTGTCTCCATTTAAGCAATGAGCTATCATACGTAATTCAAAACCTTTTTTTCAGATTATTTCACACATTAATTAATAGTAGTATTATGAATATTCTTCTAATTTTATCACTGATAGTTTTTTGCTGTTTCCTAGCTGTAAAAGAACTTCTTTAATCCATGGAATTTATACAATACATTTCATTACATTACTTCCTCTTTCCTTTTCCTTTGCCTTTTCCTCTATTCATTTTCATTAAAAGTGTGTTTCTGTTTATCCTAAGTCTGTAAGAAAGTAATTTGCTATGTAGCTGGCAGCTGGTTTGGTGTATCACTGAGTTTCACTGGTTGTATTCCAGCCAGAAATAGGGGCAGAGGACAAAGGAGGGCTGATTACAGTGATATTTCAAAGAACAGTGTGCTGGTTTATTCCCAATTAAAGGGTGGAAAGGAGCTTCAAGAGTTAAACAGGGAAGAAACCTTAATTTACTTTAGTGTCTTTGCTCACAATCAGTAGGTTTCAAGGCACTTGTGTATCCAAAATAATCAAATGGTGGTTTCTGTGTGACAGTCTCTCCACCCCACTTGACACCCCTCAAGGCTGCTTTCAACTTGCTGAAAGTATTCAAACACAAAGAGAACCTGAGTCAGGTATGAATTTTTGTTGGTGAGGAGGTAGAGCAAACCCTAGGGCACATTTCATGTTCCTTTCCATGTCCTATCTCAAAGCCCCTCCCTTCCCACCCCCCCCCTCCACCCCCAATGCTGTCCCTTCTGAGTAAACACAAAAACAAAACAAAGAGCCCTTCTTTCCTCTCTGGGGAAAAAAAAAAAAAAAGACTGAAAACCACAGCAAATTTGCCTGAACACTACTTCTGAGTACTCAACTCTGGCAACATCTGTTTCCCCTGTCTGCAGTTAAAATGCAAATGCCATCTTTTCTCTCCCTTCTCCTTTCCCTAGACAACTGTGAGACCTGCTACCAGTTTTTAGGCAAAGTAGAAGAGCTTTTCCTTGTTGGCTCCCTCCAAGAACAGCAGGGAACAAAGCATTTGTTATTTTAGATCCCACGGTTCCACTTCATGCAGGAGGCTCTCTGTCCTGGAAAGATGAAGATTCTCATCTGTAGTTTGAAAAGTATTTATTGCACTGCTGGGTTAACCACTTGTTTTCAGAGTACTGCATTGAAAACCTGCTAATGGAAAAAGCCAAAAGGTACTAGAAATTTTGCTTGTCCAAGCACTCAAAGCTGAAATGTATATCCAAACCTTCTCTGTCACATCAGGCTCATCTTTTTTCATTCTTGTAGCCCCATTATTTCCAGCCTGACAGTTTTCCCCTCTGTGCCCTGGAGCTTTCTCCCATTCCCTAAGCCACACTACATAAATTCCCCCAGGTTAAATATTTTGTTTTCTTCTGTGTTATCTCTACAGGATGCCACATCAGGACTATGCAGCTCTCTGTGATTCTCACTCCCCTGTATGCTCTGGGAGGGTGATTTCCCATCCTAGTCACCATGTAATAACCAAGGAAGTGAAATCTAACGTCACTTCCTAGTGAAAGTGAGCAATAGGGTGCTGTCCAGTAACAGATGAAAGGCAGCTTGGAAAACACTAGGTCCCTGGCCAATTCAGTTCCTTAGTGTGTTCCTGAGGAGCCCAGAGACATTTGGACTGAAAGTCTGGAGAGAGGAATGCAGAGTTTAATATCTTTGAGGAGAAGGGGAGGCTGAGAAACACTGTGGTCACCTGCGTGTGTGCCACTCCTGGGCACACATTAGACCTCTCAGGAGTGCTCAGGGGAAATGACGCTCACAGGAACACAAAACCCATCAGTGTGGAACTTTTCTCCCTGACAGTATCTTGACATGTCTCAAAGAAAGCAAACAACTAAAATTCCTTGGAGATTTATTAACTGGGGACTGGACTGAAGAGAGAGACCCAAATTAGTCATAGCTGGAAGATATATAGTCCCTAAAACAAGCAACCTAAAACAAGTATTTGACATGAGTTACACTTGTGAGTAGGGGTTCACTTGTGGGCTGAAGGCATGAACAAAAAACTGCATTGTTGGACCAAAACCATCATCTCTGCAATGTGGGACCTCTTCCAAAAGAGCACCGAGCACGTTTAATTCCCTGTGTGGGCAGTTTGTAGCTGAAACCAATTATATTACAGATGGGATCATCTATATGACATGAGGTTTGTCAGGCAGTTGGCACTAGAGATCACAGGCTCATGAAAATACATTATTCAAGTAATTAAGATCTGTATTTTCATAAATTTCCACCCTTTTTCAGATATTGTGAAATATACTTACGTATGCTTCTACCCCAGAAAGTGATTACTTTTGAAAGACTCTGACTTTCTAGGCCAATATTTTTAATCACTAGTACTTATGAGTTATAAAGCAGTTTATACACTTTGGAAAATTACACATAAAAAACAAAAAAAATATTTTTCTCTAATGCTATTTCTCCCTCCTAAGAGCAGTGGTCATCATTAGTAAAAAGTTGATTATTTAAGCAATAAACCCTGAGCTCTCTCCCACAATAGCTACTAAACAACTCAGTGATCTCTGGTTAATACACTGATATTGTAACAAACTACTTAATTTTGTAGAGAGAACCTGTATTAATTATGTTCTGTTGAACTCTAAGCACAATTAAGTTATTCTTTTATGATATATTTCATAATTAGCATTTTCAAATACCAATAAAATGGAGACGTACAACAAAGGAATTTTTTCTTAATTACTCTTTTAGATATCAAAACATATTTAGTTTGAGTTGAGTATATGCTAGAGGCAAGTGTGGCTGTTCAGAATTGTTTCTATGTTCCAAAAATAATTAGCTGCATTCTTTCATTACTAACCCAAAAATAAGGAGGAACAGGATTAAGTTAATGAAGCTACACCAGCATGGCGTGAAGTAGAACGCAGCTGCATTTTTAAAGAGATTTTCTCTGAAGTCATAATTTGAAGGGGAAATAGGAAAACCAACTGCAAAAAAAATATTAGTAATCTCAGTTCCTTCATGGCATTTCTGTCACATCTGATTGATTTGACCAAGAAATGAACACCAGCATTTGGGGATGCTAAATAGCAGCTTTGTCAGGATGGCTAAGGGAGAGGCTTGGAACATCCTTACTTGGCTCGATGTGTTGTCACAGCAATTTGAACCGATGGCAGTTTTGAAATCTGAACAAAACTTTGTACCTTGACACTACCTGGAAAGTCAACATGCAGTCAGAACAGCTTCATCCAACACTCACAACTGCTCAGATTAAATTGGTTCCTATCCATTACCTTCTATCCTCTAGGTTATCATCTAACATTATGTTCAAAATATAAGGTCAGTGGTGAGGCGGGGTATTTCTTAAAGGAAGCTGATGCCCTAGAACAACTCTCAAATGGCACCATCAAGACTGTGCTAGTGATCTAGCACGGCTAGGCAGGATGTTGGTGCATCCATTAGCCTCATGGGCTGCATGCTTGTGCCTTAAGATCTGTCTCATCCATTTCCTTTCTTTCCTTCCTTCTCTTTTTTGTTTTTGTGTATCTCCAGGTACTCAAAATAAACATATAGTCAGGAAAAAAAAAAAAAAAAAAAAAAAAAGCCCCAAGGAATAACCTGAAGGCTTTGCTTTTGAGAAAGGAGTGAAATATCTACTGAATAATCACTGCATCCTAAAGATTCAATTTTGTCACTAAATTTTATATAGCATATGATTCCAAAGTATGAGGCTATGGAGAAAAATTTAACCCAAAGAATAATCTAACCTTAAGAAATTCACAAGCTGACAATTCATCCTGTAGTGGTTTATGTTTGCTGATTTGAGTTTCTTGGCCAATGCCCCAAATAATGTGGTGGATTTAAAAATCACCAGTGCACCTACCCATTTCTTGCTCTGAGATATGGAATAAGAGAAGGGCAAAACAGACTCAAAACTTAAAAGGTATGAAGAAAACTTTATTAACAGGACTAGAAGAATAAGAAGCATCAGAATAAAACCTTCCAAACCCTTTTCCTCCCCCTGCCTGACTTCTTTTCTTTCCCATCTGAAAATGCAGAGACAAAACCTGGGATTTTAAACCAGTTACCAACTCTACAATAGTCTTTCATCAGTCCTTGCAGGGAGAGGAGCTTTCTCTCACCATGCCATGGAGACTTCTCCACAAAAACAGTTCTCTCGTGGCTTTTCATTTCCACGAATAGCAGCTGCCCAGAAAAAGATCTGCAATCGTGAAACTCCTCCCATTTTCACAGTCCTCCTACAGCTGCGTTTATAGGCCATGTCAAATTATTTGGTATTATTTTAAGGACAAGCTGTTCAAAAGCAAAGGTTCTCTTCATCTATCTCTTGGATCATCTTTATCTCTGGGAACAGATGTCTTCTTATTATCTCCCTGAGGACAAAGGGCCTTCATCACTCTCTGTTCAAGCTTCTCATGGGATCACAGTCTCTCTAGCATCTATTTTGCTTCATCATGGATACTTCTGTTCACATCTACAGTTTGAACACTTCATCCCCCCAAACTTTCTCATTAATTAAAGGGGATATTTTAGTGTATCACTCCGTGGCCTAACCAAAGGAACTTTCAGCCTCAATGCTAGGGCATATCCTCATTCTCCTTCCATCTGAAAGTTCTTCTTCACTGACCTTGGTGTCTTCACGTTGTCTTTCCATGCGCTGTCACTCTGTCCTTTTCTCTCCCTTGAGGATCACGGTCTGCACATCTCATCTGTGCAGTAAAAGGGTTACATCTTGCCCAGGCCTGTGGATGGTGATGTGATCTCTGCTGGGGCAGCAGCCAGAGCTGTTTACGATGGATGATTTTTGGTGGCTGTGCTGGGGAGGATGGCCAGGTTCTCAGCAGCCAGGCTGGCCCTCAGAGGCAGCATACTGCAGGCTAATGGCTTCACCTCCCCTGCCCGGCAATTTTTGGTGAAACCCAGCAGCAGCAGAGTTTCAACCAAGCCCTGGGCCGACCTGGCCTGACCGCGCCACTGGAAAGGGCTCGGTGGACTCCCCAGGAAGGGCTCGGCCCCCCTGGGAAGGGTCCCCGGCCACCCCACCGGAACGGGACCCAGCGGGCTTCTCGGGAGGGACCAGCGCCGCAGCAGAGCCCCGGCCCGGCCCCGGCAGGCAGTACGGGCCAAGCAGGGGCCGGCCTCCAGTTACCTGTTCAAGGCCAGAAGCCAAAGGAGAGCTTTCTCAGTCTTGTCTGTTTTTAAACTGTGAATCTCACAGAGGTGGACACGGCTTCCAGATGGCTCAAACAAGACGTCAGCCCTCGGAGCCAGCCAGCCATTGGTTCCCTCCAGGCACGGAGGAAGTTCCTGGCAGCCTCTCTCAGGAAAATCATTTCCATGGCTGGTTTTTCCCTCCTTACTAAATATCAATTAATGCGAATCCAGCACACAACCTCTATGACAGGCCTGAGAATCTCCTTTCCGGGAGAGAATGGAGGAGCAGAAAAGGTGCCATAGTTAAATATACCAGACTAGACCCTATATCCAAGAGAATACATATTATGATTAAATTCCTTGTTTAATTCCCCATTGCACAAAGCAGGCTTCACAGAAAGAGAAGAAAATGCCATTTTCTATGATCAGAAACAGCCATTACAATGAAGAACTCCTCTGAAGGTAAGGAATAGCATCACCCACTAATGACAAGATAATTTCCAGTGGCAGAAGGAGGATGCACCTGATGGGAGCTGGGCATGACTCTCCTGGAATGACATGGAGTGGTTTCCAGAGGAGTGCAGACACAGGACCACACAGTCATCTGTTTCAGACTGGGGTTGCATTGACTCCCTGAGAAAAAAGCACAACTTCCTTTTTGTCTTTTGATTTCAGCTTTCTGGTTTTGTTCTGTTCTCGACTCTGTTCGTTGCAGTCCCTTGGAGTTTTTGACTCTGTGGCACCAGTTCATTGTATCTCCTGCCTGCTGGGATTGGAAGAGGCTCACCTAGTTCTCCCCAGCACACACCTGAGCAATGACACACACAGTTAGACAAGTCTACATGTTTTGACAACTGTACTGTTTGCAGCCACAACTTCCCGGCACAGACATGCACAGCTTCATTTTTGTGAGGCAGCTGCAGCTTCTGGGCCCTTAAATCACACTGGGTATTTTTGTTTTGTCTTATCTATTGCTCTGCATGTCTACAAGTACCCACTGCCTCTGACAGACACTTCTAACTGCCTAGACAGCCCTGTTTTCAGTTTTCTATTGAACAAGATGTCAGCAGATGACAACCCATGCTCCACTGATGTCATTTGGTAATTTAACAACATTAAATATGGGTCAGAGTTTGACCTCCATTGCCATTTTAGAAGATACTTTATTATCTTGTTTTCAATCAATGAGTTAGACTGAGGATGATGGGGATATGCTGTGCCATAATTCATTGCAATGGCTTAAGCATATGCTCATAAAATGGCATCTTGTTGTCTGACACAATTACGTCAGACTTACCATGGCTAGCAAAAGCAGATTTAGTACAAACTATCAGCTGCTGAACTATACAGTCTTCTAATACAACTATTCTAAGAGACATAGTCAAATACTAGCTGTGGATAAATAAGCTGATGGCATTTGCTCCCCATGTCTGTGTGAATAAATCTGTATTATTTTGTCCAGTATACCAGTTTCCCCGTGTCTGACAGTCTCTGACTTGGCAAATTCATCTTTTTTTTTTTATTACCTGGCTATATGACAAAATGGAATATTTTCTGAAGGTGACTCTTCAGGGGAGGCCTGCACAAAATTGATCTGGTCCCTGCAATAGTTCCCACTCATTTACTGACCGCCCTGGGTGCTTTACAGAGACACTCACTTGTAACACCTTTAAAACACCCACTCTTGTGCCAGCACAAAGCTTCCTCTGGAACAGGTTGTAGGGGCTTTAAATGCTCCCTGTAAGGGCCAGCTTCTCAGCTACTGTAGATTTAATCTGCCAATTGACTATTGCTACTAAAAAGCAGGGTTACCTTCCTCTTATTTTATGGATTCTGGTGGTTTCCTTCCAACTCATGATATTCTGTGATTCTGTGACCTGGTGAAATTCCCTGAAGTATCCTGGAAGACATTTCACCTTACAGATACAAGCTGGGAAGGCCTGATGCCTGTTTCCTACTGAGTTCAAGAGGAAAAGCAAGCACTTGCTGTGTAAATTCTTGGGGTAGTGGTAAGGGGCTGCCTCAGACTCTACACTGCAGCAACTGAAGAGGAAAGATTGCTCTCTGAGAGAGACAGAAACTCAGGACTGGAAAGGGAGGTCATAATACATCTACTTATTGGGTAATTTGTAGTGGGTCTCCTTGTGAATTATCTCGTTTCTTCTATGTGGAAAAAAGCCAATATTTGCTGTCACCAGTGCCCTCCTTCCCTTGCCAACCTGAGACCTACAGTGACCCCTGCTTTGGCTTAAACCTAGCAATATCAATAATTATTTACACGTGATATAGTAGTAACAAACACTTAACTGCCTTAGATCCTCCATACCACATTTTTAGGAGGCTGTGAAAAAAGCCTTTAGTCTTGAAACATAAAGAACAGAAGAATGTGACAATTTGGGAAGCTGGCAGCAGCATGTGGGAGTTGGTGCACCCACCCACCGTGACAGAGCTGTTTGATCGTGCTGGGTCTCACATTCCAACAGCAGTGGCAGATACTGTTGCAGATGCTGCCATGCTGATGTTGTGCCCATAATCTGCTCTCATTTCATGTCTTATTTCCTTTGACTTAACAGTTGAGTGGTGTATGAGACACCATCCTTCAGGAGTCTTTCTGCAGTCTCCAAGGACTCCTCCTCAGCCGAGTACTTCAGAGGCTGTAAATACAGCTGTTAATTTCCCTGATAAATAACAGAAGGACAAGGAACAGAGAAGAATTTGCACTGCTGTGCCAGTTTCATTACTTAGGAAAATTGTCCTTTTACTCTTCGGAACACAGAATAGAGATTTGCATCCTAAATGCTCCAGGTTGAATTTGAAGCGTCCCTTCCTGCCCTGACTCTGACCTAGAGCTACCAAACCTTTAACAAACAAAAAAAATTTGGAAAAAGCAATGCTGCTTTTTTTACCTGTCATTTTCTGTCTGCTACTTTGAAGAAATTATGTTATGAATTTACACTTTATTATCACTATCCTTGCTTGAGATCCTGTATTAAATGGTTCACACACAAAAGTAAAGATATGTAGATGCATTTTTGTCCTTGTGTCAGCCCTATATCTACAAGAACACTCTCCCATATCTTATTTTCTTTCAACTCATTTCGTAACTTCCTTTTTCTCCGTTAGCACTCTTTGCTTGTAAGGCTGCAGAAGCATTCTTCTGATTGTATCCATTTGAAAAACATTAACTTATATTTTCAGAATCAGTTAATGAGAACCCTCTTTTCTGATCTGACAACACCTTTATTACATGTACTCTGTAGCTAAAAACCTGTTTATTTGTATGGCAAAAAGAAATTACACTGGCACCAGAGCTGCAGGATTTTATTTTTTTTTACTGTAGCAATTGTGGAGCTCTTTGAGACAATAATTTTATGGTTTTTAACAATAGTGTTGCAAGTCTGTCTATGTGTTTATCATTCCACTCTGAAAAAATCAGTGAGAAATGGTTTATTCTTTCCAACAAGATATTGGAAGAGAAAAGGAAATAAGTAAATATCTTTTTTATTTTTTGACAATATTTTAAAAAATAATTGTTTTAGTGTTTCAATTATAATTAAATTTTACTTCTTTGAGGATAACATAAACTGTGATACACCATAAACCCAGAGCACCAAATTAAATTCTACCAGGGTTTCTTTAATACAATACCACACAAATCAAGTAACTGGCAGCACAATTGTTTTCCTACCATACTTGGAAGGTTTTGTAGAATGGAATATATTTAAGTTCTACTTCTTAAATATAATTTGCACTAATGACGAGATCACCCAGTGTGAATTACCAAAGGCTGCGAATTAACAAAGATGAGAAGATATCCAATTATTTTTAAAGGGCTAATGGATTCTAGAATGTACCAGTTCTGTACTTTAGAGATGATGTGTTGTTTTAACTATTCATAATAACACTGTAAGAGCGGAATACAGCTCAGCATCTCTGTACAGTAATGGTCACCCCCTAGCCATGGTTGTGCTGCTGATCCTGGCACAGGGAGGGGCATCTGGAGTGTCACCTGCCATGGTAACAAATGAGCAAAGGCAGAAAAAGGCAGTTTCCATTTCACAACAAGGACTGTGAAAAGGTACTCAAAGCTCCTGCTTAGGAAGTGCCTGTGCTGGAGACAAAGAAATCACTGTTTCCAGAGCTGTCATCCACTCCTTGTGCTGTTGCTGAGATTCGTGTAGTACCAGAGACTCTCTGTGTAGGGAAAGTGTGCTAATACTCCACAATGCACTCCCAACAGACTCAACAATATCTCCAAGACTCATCTTCTCTGTGACCACTGAAATGTGATTTTCTGCCAGATATGACTCCCTCCAATAATTCACGGATAAACATCAACCCAATCCCAGCCCTTTGCTGCCATTGATTCAGCAGGGCTGTCACATAAGCACCTCTGCAAACAATGTTCACTTAAACATGGAATGACAGAGCTGGATGGAAATGGCAAAGATACACATGTGAGTTGACATGAAGGACTCTTTGAAGTCATATTTATTAAAAATTAATGCTTAGAAAGGACAAATGCAACACTGCCCTGAAGTCTCCTTGCTAAGACTGCAGCAGCTGTTCAGATCCTGCTTCAGTTTTGCTGGTGGTGGTGTTCTGAAGCTCCTTTAGTGCAGCACTCATTTTCAACTTGGCTACTGCTATTGCAAGCCCTCCTCATTTTCAACAAAGTCAGACACCAACACCTTTAATGCCTTTCCAGCCGTGTTGGAGTGTGTTCCTAAAATGACTCTAGTTTCTCAAATTGCTCCCATTAAGGTAAAAACTGCCATTTTTTATTCCTTTGTCAAGCATTGCATCTTATTGTGAGAGTAACTGTTTTCACTAGCAGAGAAAAAAAGCCTGATACTACTGGGTGCTAGCAGCTCTGGGTCTCTTTCAGATCACACACATCTATTAGCAGCGGCTGAGAAGTGGCAATTGTCTCCTTACAAAATAGGAGCCCCAAGCTGAAAACTCTCCAGGAAGACGTGTGCTGGCCTCACACTCTCAGCCATGCAGGACAACCCTACTTCAGACTTCCTCAGACCTCACAGAACACTGTATAAAGCCATGTTTTTGGCACAAACAAGGAATTGCAATTTGCCTACAGGTTTTAGAAATCAGGCTGATTTTACTGGCAGTGCTGCAACCTATTCAGCCTGAGGGTTGCATTTTTACTTAAACCACTTTTAGCTGGACAAGTCTCTAGGCTGTCAAAACCAAAACAAACCAGAAGCAGGGGTTTATTGAAGATTTTCCCACAGTTCAATTAAAGATATCTGGAAAACACATCATAGCTGATTTAGATACTGTTTTGATTAAATGAAAGACTATTGCAGGCTTCTCACCAAGTCATTCCTCTGGTGTGGAGAAATTTACTGAATTATTTTTTCTTGTATTTTTTTACAAGTAAGATTTATAATTTTCCTAATTCTTTTTTTTTTTTTTATCCTAAAGAGACAATGCAAAACAGCTGGCAGACACTCAGCCCCCAAACTTGAAAACAATTTATATCGAGTTTGAAAGAAAAACAGAACTCTCAGACATTTCACTGTTGTTGTGAAAAATGGTGTTTGGCTGGAGGAGAGGGCCCAAGGCAGGGAGAACTTGGATGCTGCACACAGACAGCTCGGTAGTACCCAGGGAACCAGACTGAATCTCCAGGCCAGCAAGGGCACAGGCTTGCTATTTTCAGTGAGGATGTTTGACTACATCAAGGGGCAAGAAGGAATCCTTCCTCAGTCTGATGGAAATCCTCATGTCCTGTCACTTCAATCCTACAGGTTCCTCATCTTAGGCCTTCCCTGCTCCGGGCTGGCTGCTGTTCCTGCACTGAGATCTCCTCTGTGATGATGCCAGCCCTCTACTCAATTTTTATGTTCTGGTAATTAATTTTGGGCCTCAGCTTTTCCAGCTTGCTTTCAACATGTCCATGCCAATTGTCCTTAACCTTGTGTCTTATTTAAATTTCGTCCATTTTTGTTTATTCTTTTGCATCATTGTCCAGTTTTTTCTAAACTCCTGATGGAGCCATAGTACTTATTATTGTTCAGTTTCTCTTTCCCTTTCATCAGAGAAGTTACTGATTTTCTTCCAACCCCATCCCCTCAAAACAACTTCTGGGATTTTTTTGTTTGGTTTGGTTTAGCATTTTGTACACTTCAATCTCCAAAAGGACTTCAGAAACCCAACTTATTAACCATAACCTGAAATGTTCTTTGTGAGGACTTTTACATCTAGTCCTGCTGTTCTCACTCTTTCCTTTCCTACTCATCTTGTAATCACTGTCACCCAAATGATTCCTCACCTCTGAAACTAATCAGTTCTTTCCTGCTGATGAGAGGGAACCCTGAATTACTGGTCTGGAATCCCATCTCCTGACATGCAGAGTTGTCTTGATACAGGATCATGGTAAGCCATCAGTAACCTGTCATATTCTATTTCTAACTTCTACCCTGTTAATTAACTTCATTATCTGGGGTTAATTAACCCCAGAATCCCATTAGCATCTCTTTCCGCCTTTGGGAAGCTTCTATCAGCTGCTCAGAAACCCCCAGCCTCAGCTCCTCCACGGCAGTATCACCTTGGCAGCATCACTTAGCCAAAGTGTTGAGTTAAAGCCTGGCACATTATTCTGGCACGTGTCACAAGCTTTGCATCAGAGCCACTTGTACAAGGTGGTTGTGACTCTGCTTGGGAAGGCCAGAGGAGAGATGTCAAAGCCTTTCTTTAAGAGTAGGGTGGAACTGGCAGCTGCAGTTGGGGGTTGGGGGGACGGATGGAGCATGGCAGCAAAATAAAGAAGAGGGAACTAACCAGGGAGAGCAAAGTAATTTATTTTTTCCAATGATCAATTAATGCTGGGGGGTGTTAGGGTGTATCCCTTCCTTACATCCACCTGCTTCCCACACACTTCTCCCCATTTCCACTTCAGTGATCCTAACTCCTGCATTTCTGGAGACAAAGCCTGAAGAATTTCAAAGCTTTGGAAGCACACAAACCAAAATATACAGTAGGTACATTTTTGTAGAAATTTAAAGTGATGTGTCATATCAAAATCCCATTTCTGCAATCCTGTTCTTTAATGAGTACAAAATTGTTCTGTATTTTCATTTAACAGCAATTTTGTTGTCTTCCCTTTTATGATATGGACAACAATTTAATAACATAATTGTGTATGAAAAGTACTTTTTGAAAATAATTGTAGGAAGCTTAAAATTTCATTGGAAATGTTATTTTAAATTGATCTCAGTAGTATTTTTAAAAAGTCCTGTAGAGAATGCTGATTGAAATTTATACGTGCAAGTTGTCTGAAAAATCTTAGCAAGAAAGGCAGATTGGGTATTGAAACACAGCAATGCTGATACTTGAGAATGAGCTGACCTCAGGGGGATTTTGAACAAAGTGAACTGGAAATATTTCCATAAATCTAACCAGCCTAACCCAATTTATGATACTGAGATTTTTGTATTGTTTGTTTGTGTTTAAAATGCTGAGAAATTAAGTATTTCCGTATTTCTTAGAAATTGTTAGTAATTACTTTTAAGTCAAATTTAATCCTTTAAAATTTGAAGGACAATCTGAAATACTGGCATTTTTTTGGCAGGAAATCCAATTTCCCTCACAATTCTGATCCTCCCATCCTGCTTCTGCCCATTTTCTTGTGCTCTTAATGCTGTGTGTTCTTTGGGGCCGGAACCTGAGGGGTCACTCCTCTCTATCCCACTAATCCAGAGCACAAACCTGCCCAGGCTTTCGAAGCCCCCATGACAGCAGCAGCTGTTGGGCACAGATTTTGTGTAGTGACATTAATGGGAGCTGTGATTTGACTTCACCTGACACTGGGGCAGCCCCAACCCTTGGCCAGATCCCAGCAACAGCAGTTTAGTGCGAGACATATAATCCTGTGCTGTTCCACTATAATTAATGAGCACAGCTCAGAGACAATGTAACAGAAGATTAACTAAATCTATTATGGATCTATCATGCTATTAGAGAATTATGTGTGTTAGCACATTCATAAAGAAATTTCTGCAGCCATAACAAAATTACAGTCTATTGTTGGGAGAAAAATTATTACCTGCAATAGATTCAGAAAGAAAGTAATGAATAATGAGGTTTCTAAGTTTACTTCTTATAACCTCTCTAAAAGACTACAAAAATGAACGTCTGTGTTGCAAATATTATGACATGTTTAATGATATTTGTATTAGAGCTCTGTCTCAGCATGTGAAAAACTTGTTAGTGTCACTGCACAGTTTTTCCTTCATTCAGAATTCTTAGCTCAGTTACACAGGGGTAAAGCAAAGCTTTTGCACTGGACACTCTGCTACTTCACTGCTTTATGAACAACAAAACTGTGATATACTTGAAGAATTTCCATTTTAGTGCAACCCAAATTTAGCAGTGACCAGCTGATAACCCTTTTTGACTGAATTTATCTCTGTGTGTGCATCTTGTTCATGATTAGCCTGTGCTGTTAGTCCTAGAGCATATTCTAAGATGACACGAGGAAAAAGTAAAAGCAGATCTAATGAAGTTTGGAAAATATCCAGATGTAAGATTTCATCTATTTTACTCAAAAAGCCCACTAAAACCCAGATTTTTGGTTGAATGATCAAAAGTGAATTATTCTCCACTGTATTTAAGAATAAAGTACTGATTCTACTAAATACGTTCACCTGATTCTTATAAAAAGGTTTTATGATGTTACCTCCCATCTACAAAAACTACTGTACGCTATTAAGAACATGATTTTATCAGAGTTATACAGCAAAAAAAAAACCAAAAAAATCCTCTTATAAATATTCTATTACTTTTTTCTGCCTTTGCAGATGGTGACAATTTCTTCCCAGAAGACTGACAAACCCAAGACTGAGCCACTCTTGAGAGTTGCCCCCATAGTCAAAGATTAAGATATATTCAGAAATGCGGCATGGGCAGTTTTCTGTTCAACAATAGTTTCTTCCCATTTTTAGTTCCAGTTTTTCTGCCCTGGAAGAGTCTGTGTGTGTGTGTGTTCATAGGACAGACAGAAGATTTTCACATACAGAGACCAAAGAGAACTAGTATTAATTTTTCCCCCTGCTTTTATGAGTAGATTAAGTTTAATGTTTTGGTTTTATTCTAGTAGCATAGACCACTTTATTGCCTTTTGTGGAGCTACCAGGGTATGAAATCACATGTGATCTCAATGAAATACCCTCACATATTTATTAAAGGACTGTTTTCACTGATATTTCAACACCAGCATCTACACACACATACACACACACACACACACAGAGGCTTATTGTCAAACACTTATCCATTGCTTCTTATCCAAAAATAACATTTTCAGCACTCCATCCATGCAGCATTACTTACTGAAGAAAAAGTTGTAGGTATTTAGTAAAACTAAATACATATTAGGCATGCACTCTTGTGAACACAGGAATGGCTCTCCCACATAGCATCTCCAGATTGTGCACTTAACCTTGAAATGACAGCACTTTCTGGATCAGTGGGCTCAGGGTCTGGTAGCAGGTTAGGTCTGGGCTGCTGGGATGCCCTGGCCAGCTGCTGCTGAGCAGCTCCCTTCTGCTCGTGCCAACAGCTGAGCTGGTGTGGTGCCACAGAAAACTGTCTGGAATGCAGCAGGACAGAGCAGAGCCCACACGCGTCCAGATGGGAGGAGATGGGAATTGTAGCTGCGATGAAGTCTCTGAGGGGATGATTTGCTAAGGCCTCCCAAGGGAATTTCTGTGCCATGAAGAAAATGTTTCCTCTAACAAGTACAGTCACACCTCATCATTAGCTGATCACCAGCCAGTACTACCCAGCATTTTAAAGCCTGGCATTCCACGGATTTCCAGGGATTTCCTGCAGCTCTTCCTGCGCTAGGTCCAAATATCACTAAATTAATGTCAATCAGCTGTTCCTTGCAGACCCGCAGATGCAGGAACGACCTCAAGGAGGTTGTTGTTTTTATTCTGAGTGGAACAGAGCCATATCAGAGATCCAGGAGGTAATCCGTGAGGGAAGTAGAACTGCCTAAATAAATAGATCAATAAATGCTGAGGTGATTGACCTTCTTTAGCTACACATGTTGAACCCAACTTTAACCAGGAAGTGCAATATCTTATATTATATAATTAATACCCAGGATTTAATATAATTGCTACCCAGGGTTTTGCAGTCTGGGTGATATCTCACTGGATCCTGACTTACACAGTTTCTTCTTTCCTGGTGGGTACCTGGGGATTGAATTTAATGGTGCAAAGGACAACTCTTTGCAATTTTCTAGTGGACTTGTGGTAGAAAACATTGTTCTTTTGAGTGAGGCACATACACCATTCCTTTTAGCATACCAGAATATTAAAGGAACAGGAGGGGAGGGGAGGGAGGGAGGGAGGGAGGATGGAAGTGGCGGAAGGAAGTGGCAGAAGTGGTGGAATGAAGGAAGTGGCGGAAGGAAGGAAGTGGCAGAAGTGGCGGAAGTGGCGGAAGGAAGTGGCGGAAGGAAGTGGCGGAAGTGGCGGAAGTGGCGGAAGGAAGTGGCGGAAGGAAGTGGCGGAAGGAAGGAAGGAAGTGGCGGAAGGAAGGAAGGAAGTGGCGGAAGGAAGTGGCGGAAGGAAGTGGCGGAAGGAAGTGGCGGAAGGAAGTGGCGGAAGGAAGGAAGGAAGGAAGGAAGTGGCGGAAGGAAGGAAGGAAGGAAGTGGCGGAAGGAAGGAAGGAAGGAAGTGGCGGAAGGAAGGAAGGAAGGAAGGAAGGAAGGAAGGAAGGAAGGAAGGAAGGAAGGAAGGAAGTGGCGGAAGGAAGGAAGGAAGGAAGGAAGGAAGGAAGGAAGGAAGTGGCGGAAGGAAGTGGCGGAAGGAAGTGGCGGAAGGAAGTGGCGGAAGGAAGTGGCGGAAGGAAGTGGCGGAAGGAAGGAAGGAAGGAAGGAAGGAAGGAAGGAAGGAAGGAAGGAAGGAAGGAAGGAAGGAAGGAAGGAAGGAAGGAAGGAAGGAAGGAAGGAAGGAAGGAAGTGGCGGAAGGAAGGAAGGAAGTGGCGGAAGGAAGTGGCGGAAGGAAGTGGCGGAAGGAAGTGGCGGAAGGAAGTGGCGGAAGGAAGGAAGTGGCGGAAGGAAGGAAGGAAGTGGCGGAAGGAAGGAAGGAAGTGGCGGAAGGAAGGAAGGAAGTGGCGGAAGGAAGGAAGGAAGGAAGGAAGTGGCGGAAGGAAGAAAGTGGCGGAAGTGGCGGAAGTAGCGGAAGTGGCGGAAGTGGCGGAAGTGGCGGAAGGAAGGGGCGGGTGGAAGGGAGGAAGGAAGGAAGGAAGGAAGGAAGGAAGGAAGGAAGGAAGGAAGGAAGGAAGGAAGGAAGGAAGGAAGGAAGGAAGGAAGGAAGGAAGGAAATATATTACTCTAAATTCTCCGTTGCACTTTCAACAGACTGGGGGAATGTGATTATTTTTGTACCACATGCCTTGGGGTAGCAGTACCAGTCTTCACACTACTGTGAAAAAACAAGAGGGGTCATCAAAAGTAAATTTCTCAATTTCTCAGTCATCTGCCAATAAAAGCATACGTTGTGAGATGTACAACCAATGGCCTGACTGTGATGTCATTCATTGTATGGGCCAGAAACACCCAGCTTTGTCTCATTGTTCTTTCACCCATCCTCCTCACAAGGCTACAAAGTTTTGCGCTGTAACAAAATTTACACCAGTTTGAAGCATGGCAGGCAATATCAGAATGGAAAATTTTCCTGCTCACTATTTCTGACAAGAGGCCCAAATCCTGAACTGTTCACAACTTCGAAGGGATCCAGAAATTCTTCACTACTACCATTTGGAGCAGACTAGATATTAATAAAGGAAACAATACCTAAAAGTTTATCCTCTGTGGCTTAGTCAATCACAAAAAACCTGATCAGACCTCAAGAGTCTGACTTCATGCTCATTCATTAAGTGTAAATATCAGGTCAGAAATCTAGAGAGAAATGTGCAGATACCAACAAAGACTAGGAACAGCACATTCTATGAAATGTCAAAGTTCTTACAGATTAACTATGCAACTATGGAAAACAGGAAAGCTTTCTTCGCTCAAACCTAAGAATACCTGCTTAAATTACTAAAATAATAAAGAAGTAGGCAGAAGTGGCTATAGGTCATTTTTCTGCACCCCAAAAACCTTTAGTAAAAATGAAATTTAAAAATATCTGGTCTTCTCCAATATCTTTATTTGAAATGAGAAAATTCGTAGGGTGGCGGAACCTAAATCCTAATGTGAACCCAAATCAAGGAAATTTTCCTGCTGTAAACATGTCTGAAAGTTGGGTGAATATTAGGCAAACTCAGGAATTCATGTGGTTTCATTAATTGACTGTGTTGCATCATGACAGAGGATGCTGTCCTCTTAATCAATCAGTATTTTAATTTTTGTTTGCTTGGTTTGTCCAGGGACATGTTTGCATACCTGGTTACTTGGTGAGAAAGGCAGAGTCATTTCCATCCACTGAAGGTTAGGCATTAGTAAATGAGAATATGTGGAACAATATTGGGTGGCTCTTTTGTATATAACAAGAGCAAATACAGCAAATAGCTGCCCTGCACTGTGTTCTGCCAACCCTCCTGATTCCTAGAGCAAGAACAGGCTGGTGTCACCCTGGCACTCTGCCATATATTCACAAGGCTTATCAACATAAGGCATATTCCACATAAATATCATCTTTAACACAGAGATTACGTCTTATGCACAGCCAATTTTCCCTTTAAGAAAGTAAGAGCTGCTTCAGGACCAGGGATTAACTGGGACTGATCTCGTCTCTCCTTGCAGTGAATGTACTTCTGGCATTCATTCAGACATACAACTGCTGCCTGTTTACAGTGCCAGACAGCCCCAGGGAGTGGAGCATGGAATATTCCACATTCTGATGTGTAACTCACCCCAGAGCAAGTTTTACTGGGGACCCAAATCACTTCTCACTTTCAGGAGCTCTGTATTCATCCCATAGTGCAAAGGAATACAGTGCACATGCCCAGGCCACCAGGCACTTTCCCAGTTCCAGCCTATTAGATCATTCTCTACCAGCTGACTCAAAAGGAAGCTGACATTTGATAGCTAGATATTCAGGTTAATATGAGATAGGCAAGTTGGACAAAAAGTGTTGAACATTTGATCAGCAGTGGAAACCCAGTAGTGAGTTAGCACTAAATACTGATGGTCTTAGAGGAAAAAGTGGTGCCAGAATGTTCTGGTCCAAGGGAGAATTCCAAGCTCAGGAGAAGGCCTTGAAAATGAGGTGAGAAAGATGAATAATGTGCAAGGGTTGGAGAGAAAAGCATATTGCTTAGAAAGCAAAAATGAAAGGCAAGAGACAAACAGGAGAAAAGGTGTCAGTCTTTGAGGAGAGCACCTATCCCTACATGTGTTTTTTAAGCATCAGCTTTACAGGTATTTCACCTGCAGAAGGAGTATGTAAACAGCAAATTGTTGAAATAGCAAGCTGGACAGCACTGCAAGTATTTAAAGATGTGGTATTAGGCACATCACTCAGGCAGCAAGTAAAGTGGATTATTTCATCTCTCTCATAGATTTCAGGGGATCCTGGTAAGCATCAAACAAGTCAGGAAGAGGGAAGATTATACTTCTCCAGACACTGAAAGCACTCAATTTGGCTGAAAAGGAAAGGGACAAATTCTGCCCTCTATCACTCTGATTTATACCTGGAGCAACTCAGCTGAAGTCAGTTTTCTCAATGGAAATCGAACAAGGGATATGAGACCAAAAAACTGTGCAACTAGTATTTAATGGACAGCTGACTTTCTGGAAATTGGACCTCCAGCAATGGAAACACTTAAGGGCAGGTACTTAACACGAATTTGTTACGGAGAGCAGTAGCTGCATGAAGATGATAGATCCCCAAACATGCTCAAAACCCGTCTGAAACCTCCTGCTCAGCTCAGAGTCTCTGGGGACAGTGCTCTGTGCAATGGTGGATGAGGCTCCAGTTACACACAGGCCCATAAGCACAATAACTTGTTCTCAGTGCAGAAAAAAGGAAAATTATGAAAGTATCGTGCAAGACAGCAGTATGTCAGAAACAACAGCATTGCATACTCAGCAGCTGAGTTGGAAGCAACCAATGTATTCAACACTTGCTGTTTTTCTTGCTACCCTTGCACTTATTCACATGCCAGGAATTTCTGAAAAGTCAACATTTCAGCACACTAACTCAGGAAGAAGTAGGAGCTCCACCACACAGACATAAAGTGATGGCAGTGATCTGGGAAGCAAGCCCTGTCTCATGCACAGGCTTCATTGGCAGTGCTGCAAAGCAGTGTGACATGCAGGATGTGGCACCCCACAGCATCTGAAATCATCTTGGGGATGGTTCATAGCGGGCAGACCTGGAGCTCTGCTCTGTCTGTCTATCCTGAGGCAAATGACACCTCCTGCCTCCACAGCCAACTACTATTTAAAATATTACACATCTGGCAGGACATTAATTCACAGGTTTATGCAGTAATGACAAAGAAACTTTAATTGCTATGAAAGATGAATTATATATACCTATGTATGTCATTATTTTTCTGTTTGAGGACTTGATATTTGGCAGAAGGGAAAAAAAAGAAAAAAAAACACCCAATGAAGCAGAAACCCCCAAAATTCCCTGTGTGGGTTGAACATTCTGAACATAGCACATTGAGTAATACCTTTGCAGTGAATTTAATGCCAAGTGGAGAAAACAGACTGTCCAGCGACCAGCGGGCAATAAGAACGTAACTCCTTTGGTACCTGGTATCTCCTCAGCACCTGTGCTGAATGAATTACATAGGCAAAAAACAGCAGGGAAATTGTCTTATTTCATGGTCTGCTTACATCTTCTTACAGGCACATTTTCTGAAATCCAAACAAAATGCTTAGATCTACCAAATATCTGAGTTTGGTTTTGCTTTAAATGGCAGCTGTGGTGTTATGCAAATGTAGCTCTACATGTAATTAATGTATATTGTGATAAAACTGCCAGTTATTAATAAAGTCCTAAATAGAATAAGAAAACCACTTTTATAGTATTTACTATATATGATCAGACTTTGCATGTATAGTCATAGCTGAAACTATAAATAGCATTTAATAAATGGGATGGGAAGTATTGTCTTGGTCTGTGTTCTGTTCTTTGGCTGTTGTGTCCTTCCTTTTAATGTGTTTCCCCAACTTTGGGGTTTTCACATTAGTTCTAGAACAATCAGCTTTGACACAGGGGAAGTATTATCTCCCTCCTGCTTCATACTTAGAAAACAAATGAAGGTCATTTTTCTGTAGGACTGGACCTCAGTGACCCTCTTTATCACTCATATTGCACATTTTCCATTACAAGTGCTTCCTGTTTTCCCAAAGAATATTACAGCAACAGAAGCATTTCCCCTGTGTGTACTGCTTTCAGTGAATCCAGATTAACGCTGAAGGCAGGGATTTCTGCTGCTGCACTTAGGGGACAGACCAAGCCAGGCATGGGATGCCTCTACTGTTCATTACACTGCATGCAAATCGTTTCCTCCTCAAAACAGCAGTGCATGGGAGTCCTCAGGCTGGCCTACTCCATTTCTGAAGATTTTCCCCTTCCTGTTATTCTGGCTTTTTCTGTTTTACCCTTCCTTTTCTTCACCTCTATTTCTTACCCTAGAAAAACCAGACATTCCTCCCACAAACATCCTTCTATTAACTGCCTGTCATATAAACCCTTAATCTCCTAATGTTGGCCCTGATTCTGCAACAAAGAGAATCTCTCTAGAGTCTAGGGAAATGCATTGATGTTAACTAACACAAAATGTCACTTTTTTCATTTTCCATCAAAGCCTTTCCTTGTTCTATCAGGAAAAAACTCAGATTTCAAAAAAACCATCTACCATTATTGCAGCAGATTTGTTTGAATCCCACTTGTCAATGCCACTGATTCACTGATAATAGGCATGCCATTTTGTTGTTGTTGTTGTTGTTGTTTCAGAAAGACATACTGTGAGCTTTATGCTGAATGAAGCAAAGTGGAAGAATTAAGAAAGCCTGGGACAATAGTGAAAGTAATATAAACAGACGAGACTTTCTTTTTGTAACAGAATGTATTTGTTGTGACATGCTGCATCAGGAATCATTTTGCAATTAGAGATTTCCATTTAATCAAGAAACATTTGTTAAATAAAAAGGTAGAACTACTGACAACTAAATGAACTTCCACATATATTGAATTCTTCCACTGTGTCTCAGTTAATCATGGTGAAATGTGGAAGCTCCCTTAATTAGCATAGTCAGAGTGAACTGAATTTTATTTCACATATACTTTCTTTGGGCCTTTTTCTGTACTTCTTTTAGTTAAAGCTCTGCAGTATACTAGCAGTCAGGTCTATTCCACGGAGAATGTAACTTGATTATTCATTTGTAAGCTTATTCCAAAATAGCTCATTCTAATGGATGAAATCTAAATATGCATCAGACCTGTTAACACCTACATTTATCAGTTTGGCTTTGTGGACAGCAGCAGACTGCACTGGTCCATGACTAAACAGCACACTACATTGCCACACCATTTGTTTCTCCAGCTGTTCAGAGTGTCCATGCTAACCAAACTCAGTGCTGAAAGACCTGCTGTTACTAAACATTGCTTTATTTACTGTACAAGATCTCAAGCTCCTTCTCACAGGCCATCATACACCTGATGCACACAGGCCATGACACACCCAGTGCACCTTTCCAACCTTCTTCACAGCTCCCAGAGCAGAAAATCACAGAAAACTGAAAGAATGCTTATTGAAAAACAAAACAAAGCAGCTAATGCTTTGCCTGTTCACCTTTCCACATAAACCTCTGCTTTAACTTAAATGTATGGTAGAATTATGTAGAATTATGTATTAGGTAATAAATTAAATTATGGTAGAAGGGCTCAGCCTCACCCTGCTTATCCCTGATATCCCTAATTCATCCAGCTCCTCCAGACAGACACAAGCTCCAAAAGAGTGAAGAAAACTGCTCCTCAGGTTCTGGAAGAGTAAGCCATATTTTTGCCATCTATTTTTCAGAGACAATAAGAGGGAAAGCATTGGAGGTCAGGCTGTTCCCAGCTCATGGAGCTGCTGAGGGAATGGGGAGGCAAGGAGAGCACAAAGGCACAGAGTCTGACAGCCAGTGTTGGTGTGTTGCTCCCCAAAGCCTTGTGGGTTTGTCTCTCAGGATGATGTTCATGGAGGGCAGAACATTTGCAGAACACAGCAAATACCCCGGTCCCAGGGAATGGCAGACAGCACTACACACACGTGTCACCGTGGGGTGGTGACACCTTCTCACTGAACATGTCGGTGTCATGCTGTCTTAGGATGAAAATAAACACATTATGGCTTACATCTACTGTTGCCACGTTGTAGTCACTATATCACACAATGCATATTTATGTTTGTAACAGGCTTCCTCTGAATAAATAAAAACATTTCCTATTATGCATCTTGTGGATCAGAGTGCTGAATTTGCTTTTTACAGCACCTCACGTGCTGGATTCCAAACATGCTTGGCCTCTGTGCCTGTGTTAAGCTTGTTTGCCTCTAGGTTTCTTCACTTGGCTTGGGAACTATGTGTTTCCCACAGCGCTCCCCTGGAAGTCATAATGTGAGAGCACTCAGTCAAACGGCAGCAACTCCTTGCATGGGTTTGAGGTTTGAGAGACTGGCTGCTGGAGGAATTCATTATCCTTCAGGACTTTGCCCAGCAGCCCCACTGCAGTGCCTGGCATGTACAGTACCCTCCACATCCTTTGCTGTACCCTCACACACAATGAGCCCTGAAAACTGTTCGGCTTTAGCCCCTCTCTACCCCATTCTCAGTCCTGTTTCTTGGGGGTTGAGGGGGAGAGAGGATCTGACATTCCCTGTGGCTTTTTGCCTTTTGAACAGTTCATCCATCCAGCAGCCAGCAGTCTAGAGACAAGACTGAGGCTACTGCAGAACATTCAGTTGGCCCTTTGTTTGAAAGTCCCTAAAATATGAACTGCATTTAAAATTGTTTATGATCTGTCACCAGCAAGATCTTCCTCTCCAAGCACCTCCAGCCCTTTCCCTCTCCCTAGGCAGCCTGTGTGGAAACTCCCAGCCCAAACAGGAATCACAGTCACTGCTGCAAGATCAAGAGAACAATACAGCTCTGTGCAGAAAGCAGTTCCACTGCACAAATTCATATTTTACATCACATCAGGAGAACAAAAAAAGAGAAAAAAAAGGAAATGGAGAGGACTGCAGTTAGAGCCATTAATGTTTCATGAAACTCTCATATCCTTGCTACAACTGACAGGATAAAAAAGATACAGTCATTAAAATTCAGATAACAGGATACTGCCTTGGTGTTCTTTGTAATATAATTCTAGGCTGAATTATTGCTTTGCAGAAGTATGTGTCGCTCTGTCTCTATTCTCTTACATCAGTGTCTCAGGAAAGACCTAATACTTCAGCCTCAGCAACAGGAGCCTGTATTGCTCATGAAGTGCAGTTTGTTATACGCCTTATAGGGAAAGGTTTTTGCTATATTATAGGAAGGTGACTGTGGAGCAAAATGTACATGTACAAGGTCATTTTTTTCCCTTTTGTTAACAAGAAATGTTAACAAATGTAAACACCAAAGATGGAGAAAAATACTGAAATACTCATAGACAAAGTTTCTCTCTACATCTGCAAATTCTGGGAGGCGTTTTGCAAAGGAGAAATTTAAGAACTGCATTTGGGACCCACATTTCCACTGTGCTATGCTGCCTAGAGTAGTGTTTCCAAGGTGACAAAGAGGCACTGTAAATAAAAAGTCAGAATTTCTGAGCAGAACTCGAAACTTTTGAAGATTTAATTTAATCTGGCTTTTATGAAAATATAAAGGTTTGGTTTCAGTTTGTTTTTACACTATTCCCTTATGAAGTCTAGGAGAAAAAGTAAATGCTTTCTCACCATATTAAAAAATCTTTACATAGCATTCATATTTAGAAGTGAAAAAGATCATGAACTAAGAAAGGGTTTTGCAAAACTTATCTGGTGAAAATAGTTTTCAGACTTTGTTGAAAACAAAGGAACATTAAGTTTTCCCTTCCCTACCTTCTGGAAGTTACTAAAATCTCTTTCTTTCTTAAGCACAGAATTTTGGTAGAATGATGCCTTAATGATGCCTTAAGTTTTAGCTTTTATATTTTTCATATTCTTTGCTGCCTAGGTGTGTAGTTTTGAGTTTCATATTAAGTGTTTCTGAGCTCTCTTCACAGAGTAGGTAGACAAAACAATTCCTTTTCCAGCTCCATACCAAGAACAATTGTTACAAGTTTCAGGCCCAAAAGCATAAACAACGTTGGACTGAAGAGAGAAAACAGGAAGGATGGGACTTCATCATCTGAAGCAGTAATTGGACAATTAACCTCAACATGCAGATTGACCAAAACTTATAAAAATGTGAGACCTCATGACCAGTTGTTCATTTTGCGACCATTTGGGGTCTGTCTTGGGTGTAGCCCTGGCCGGGTTCTTGTACTGCCCAAGGCCTTTCAATAAATACCTACTTTTTTCTTAACTCTGTCTGGCCTCTGTTCTAGGTCAGCCTTCTCCAGGCATCACTATAAAACAGAACAACGCCACAATGTTTACATCCAGATGGAGCCCATGATTTATCCCACAGATGTAAAGCCCAAGTTAATTCATTACCCTCCTGCTAATCATCACACAACCCAGGCTCACACACCAGGCAGTGGCGGCTTTTCTAGACAATCATGAGCACTAATGAAGAAAGGAAAATTTGTTTCACAAAGAGTCAAGTGCATTTTGCCAAAGGATAAAGGAAATAATGGGGAAAGCCCCCCAGAATTTTCAGAAATTTGCCTTCCTTTATAAAAAGTGTAGTTTTTTGTTAGCCTGTGCAGCCTGCTTTGTTTTAGATATGGGACAGATACCATTTTGCTTGGCACCAGTGGAAATCCTGAACAGACATCAAAAGGAAAAGATCTTCAGTTAGGTTTCCATATGCAACTCTTTAATTGTATGTGGTCAACACTGCAATTTTAATGGTCACTGCTTGTAGCAAACAGCACCTGGAGCTAGGAGTGCACCTTTGAGTTGTCTGCATTTCCTCCACGGGTAGCTCAAATGATACAGCTTGTCTGGACAGCAGGCAACAAATCCTATAAATAAACTCCAAAATAACAACAAAAGCAAACCACTTGTGTGACTTATGGCTGTTTCCTGATGATGAACACGGCACACTGCTTCAGAAAGCTTATGAAAACCAATGCCAAGCCCTCAGTGCATGAAGTTCAGGCAGGAGTAACGAGGGAGGTCTCTCTGCTGAAACCATTTCCCATCCTCAGAAAACACCAGCCCTGCCCTCCAGCTCCGAGCTGGGACCTCATTTAAGGGGAAGGCAACTGTTTTACTCTCAGTCCTCATTCAGAGGCTGCTTATCAGAAATTTATTTCCTTGTTTTAAGTATGGTGCAATCTAGCATTATTAGGACCATCCTAAAAAAAAGCTGGAATGAAAAATGTGGCCTCAGAGTCATGAAAGCTGATACGAACACAAACACTTGCAAACACTTAGTCTGATTTAAGGTTCAGTACACAGTACAACATTTTCTCTATGTACCTTCCCCTCCCTTTAAGGGATGAGTTCTGAGTTGTAATCAGGGAAATTTATATTCTGTGCAATTCATATTTCCTGAAAAGTATACTTGAAAACATTTTAAAGTGTGTCTCTTAAAGTATGTGAGTAAAAAATATTTTCCCTTATACTAGGCATGCTATGTAGTTTATGCTATTAAAAAGGAAACTAAAATTTGATAGGACATTAAATGTTTGAATTATTGAGAATGAAAACCTATTATTAAAATATAAAGTTATTGGGGTTTTTTTAAGAAGTATGGCATAAATACACACTGAAAATAAACTTGAACTTCTTGTTTACAGTAACCTGACATTTCTAGGTGACTGTCCTTACTCTATAGCCAGGCCCATGCACCAATACACACTTGGAGGAAGTTTGCATTAGCTTGAAAAAACTTCCTGAGACTACCAGAGTCTTCCCTTATCTTTGGAAACCATTTGTTTTAAGTGGGTGACGATGGCACCTTTCTATTAGAAAGTTATAATAGAAAGTGACCTTTCTATTAACTTCTGTAAGATGTGTGGACACAAAAATACACTCATAGACTCTTTCACTCTTTGTCTCTCAAAATTGTGCTCATCTTCTGGGTTTTTCTTCAAATCTCAGCTCACCCTCTATTTTTGCCAATGCAGTCTTCCAAGAATAAATAATAAAACTTACTTCTGTGAACCTTTGGAAACCAGAAACTAAATATGTTATAATAGAAGAATCCAGCAACTTCAAAATTGACCTATGTTAAAATGATAAATTTAATTCTACACATAGGAACGAAAGAGAGTTTGAATTATCATCATTTCCCTGGAAGTTGTATAGAAATAATAGATTAATTTCTTGTGCCAAAACCAAAGATATGGCAAGGTCTTCAGGAGTCCCAGAGCTCCACAGCTGCACACTGTCCACAGGGACAGCATTGGAATTTTCAGTAGGACATGACATACCAATCACTAGCAAGAGGCTGAAACAACTGCTGCTCACAAAAACAGGTTTTATCAGTGAAATGAAGTCAATAAATACATATGTACTAATTTCTCTTTTGGATGTTTGACAAGCATGAGCCTTTGCTATCCTTTTATCCTTAGAATGATAACCCAAACTCCAAAGGGTAGCAATGGGATTTTGAAGGGATAACCCTTTAAAATTAATCTACTTTTAGAACATGATTTTTTTTTAAACAAGCTGTGCATATTCAGCTGATACTGAAGTAATGCTTAACTAATAATAATAAATTCCTCTCTTGGCTACATGGGCCAAGATCATGGCTACAGATCATGGGCTACAGATCCCTGGCAGGACTCACTGTGTTCTGTGTTTCATAAACAACAAGTGATACTTATTAAACACACTGATATAGATCTCAGCCTGCACAGAGGGGTGCATGCCTCAAGAGACTGCCAGGAGACCTCATGGTGTCTGTACCAGGTGTCTTTCCATGTCCTGGGCATTTCTTCTACACAGGCCAAAGTCCGACCAAACTCCAAAGCAGAAACAAAATGAAGAATTTATTTTAGCCTTAAATATATATCTCTTTCTGACAGTTCAATTTCTACTTATTTCTCCTTTTTATCAATTTAAGTGTTTCATTATGTGGCAGGGAAAAATATCAAATAAATCCAATCCTCCATTTCTTATTGTGGAAGACAAAGCACCAACACTCACTGTGAGACTCGGAAACAGGAGCGGTCACTTCACTGAGTTAAACTTTTCCCTTTGCTTTTCTGTGCCCCAAGAAAGGCACTAAGAACTGCCTCAGGATTTGACACAGCTTAAGAAATACTAGGTGCCCTTTTTTTTATAGGCATGTGCCTGTCAATACTGATGCAGGTAAGGAAAATATAGAAAAGTCCAACCTTTGTGTATGGCCGTGGATCATGCTGCTGTTGGGGGAAACGGAAAACTCTGAAGCAAGGAAATTGGAGCTGAACAGGAAGGGAGTAAAATGCAGTTCAGTCCACAAAACATGTTCACAGTGGAAGACTTGAGACTATACAAATTATATTTTAAAACTTCAGAAGAAAAATCTTTCTCTTTTGCATTTTTTTTATAAATTGAAACATCACAAGAGACCGTCATGTGGGAAACAAGGAAGGATTAGCACAATGATGCATATACTAAGTAAGTATTTTCTGACTTCCCTCATTTTATAACAATGCTGTAGAAGAGATACAGCTCTGTTAAAAGCATTCTTACTGTATCCCCTTGTAGTGCCATGACTTATTTATGGAAAAGAAAAACTAAATATCTGTACAAGTGATTCCCAGTCCTCTATCTTCCTAAAAGAAGGCTATAAAACTGCTTGATTAAAACCACTACCAAGGAACATATATGATGTTTCTGAAGGTGGCAGTTTGTAAGGGACATATAAAACACTGTTAAAGAATGGAGACATATCCTCGTGTGCTCTGAAAAGATGAGGTTTTGCATGTTGGCTGACTTCTGCAAAGCTCGAGGGTAAATTATTTAATTTCTTTTTTGGATGTCGACTCTTGCCTGTTCAATAATACGCACAAAATCCTCAGCTTTGGTAAAAATAACATTTCCTGAGCCCTGCCACTAGGCATTGGTGGGAAGCAGAATTAAAAGAAAATTAAAAGAACCAGACCAGTAAATTGGTCTCCTGCTTATCCTCAGGCTTTCCCGGGACACCAGTGTCACCAAGGCCCATGTCTGCAGGTGTGTCAGCGTGTTTGTGGAGCAGACACACGTCAGCCCGAGCCACAGCTCTCTCTCTGGGCTCTACTGCTGACACTGAGGAGGAAGGGAAAGGCAAAGGACTCCCACCTCTAGCCCTGGTATAATTAATCCTTCTTCTCATTTTCCTTTCAAGTCAAAAGGACAGCCAGTGGTGACATTTAAATGCCATTCTGCCTGTTTATAGATATTTTCCTTGCACACAAGAAGGAAGGAAAACATAACTGTGAGTAGGCAGGAATTGACAGAGTGTGTTTGAAAGCAGGATGTCTCTGTCTCCAAAGTCCTTAAGTCCCTGACTCTGTTCCCTGGTGCTTTCAGATTCCATGGCTTGCTTTTGCAGGGCTGTGAGTACAGCAGCTTTGCTCCCGGGGGCCAGCCTGCTCTGTGCCATGCCACACAGCCCACTGGCCCACAGAGGTGACTCAGGCAGCTGAGTACACACCTCAGTTCAGCCAAAAGTACCATTTGATCCCTCTGCTCCTCAGATACGCAGCAGTGTGTGTTTACTTCAGAGACCCCCTAATCAACTCTCCCCAGTAACCCAGCAGTCTGAAAGAGATTTATCTTCCTGTCTCAAGTCCCCATCTGCCAACTCAAAAGTGCAGCCTGTCCATCTGTGACTCTCACTATTAGCTCGTTCAGACAGCCACTTCTTTGGAAAAATGCGTCAAGACACCAGAGACAGGCAAGGAGAAATGTATCTTAAAAGAAACAAAATAACCAAGCATTGTGTATATAGGACTGATGCCACCAGCAGAGTAGTGAAAATGCAAGCTGCACATTCCTTTCCCCAGAGAAAACTGGAAGAAGGAGAACAAAGTATCTAATATCCTCACCTCCTTCAGTGGTAGGAATGATCCAGCATTATCTTTCGGAGGGAAAAAATGAAATAAGATCAGCTATTCATTCTTTCTCTAGAGTTTGAAAAATCAACTCTCTCACCACTATCATTCACCACTGCTGGTTTTCTGCCACTGAAGCTGCACTTCTAATGAAGCATTAAGGGTAACACAGTCACCAGAACCAACCACTACTACAATATTCAGCTACACTACTGCTTCCCTATCAGAAATCTTGATGGAAAGGGTGCTGCACCAAATCTCTTTGGGGTCTGGCCAAGTTCCTTCAATCTAGTTTAACCAGCCCCCCATTAACAGTACTTTCAAAGCTGTGGTTATTAGAGTTGAGTGGATTAGGGAGGTGATGGTGTATGTTCTGGAACATCACTGCTGGTCTCTACCATCCCTGATAAATTTTAATCACCCAATCCCAGTGTGCTTCCTTTGCAGTCTTTCAATTCTGGATTTATCCCCTAAAATTGCTTTCCTTGAGAATTTTACAGCTAGCTAATTGACTTTCTGTTCCTTCTCTTGCACTGTCCATGAATAAGGTCTCTTCAGAGTTCTGCTTGCAGCTCTTTCCTTTAATAAAATTACTGTATTGTATTCATAAACCACCTGGATGGAAGGTTAACAGAAACCACAACAGTATTTAAAGAGGAATAATTATTGAACAAATACTGAGCTCCTCTATAAGAACTCAACTTCACATGAAAATACCTGAGACATATGGCTAGGGAGGAATGGACTGTCATATGCTGAAATGACAAAAGCTTTAAGAAAAACTGCAAGAAATATATTATTTTATCTTTCTCCTTTTCTCTCATTTTTTAATCTTTGATTATCTGTGGTACCTGTTTCCATAAAAACTTTGATTTTTTTCCCCCTCCCCAATTTATTTTATGCATACATTTCCATTTTACAAATGTTACAGAAGTTAACATTGATTATTATAAGAATTTTGATTTTTATTTTGTGGTTATTGATAAAGAGGTGACTGTCCAGGATTCCAAGAAGCATCCTGCTATGAATAACAGTATTGCTATGGAGTGAACTTCTGTGGGGAGAAAGGGAATGGAACAGTAAAAGCAACCCATGCTGTAGGCCATCTTGTTTCTGCATATGCATCCAGCAACAAAAAACTATAAAAATGCAAATTATTCATTGAAAATTACACAGGCATCGTTATGTTTCAGAGCCAGAGATGAAGTGAGGCCATTCTTTCTGCCTTTCCAAAACCTATTTCATTGAATGCCATTTTTCATTTTGGACACCACTACCATACTTGGCATCAGAGACACTGTGTGTATATACATGTTTTTATGTAAGGTATAAAAGTATTTTTAATCTGGAATATTGCTCTAGATCTGTGTTTTAATTCTGTGACTACAAAATAGATTTTCCTCATGGACTCTGTCTTGGCTTTTTTTTCTTCCACTGATATCAGAATTACATAAAACCAACATTTTGTGTGGCATCTGGACTTTTTTAAGTCTTAGCATCATTCAAAAGAAGAAATTTAAACTGCATGTGATGGAAAGGTGAACAACTGAGAAACTGCTCTGCTGCTGCCCCACAGAGGTTCCTGCACTGCTGCTCCAACTGCCTCTTAACTGAAGGAATGGCTGATCTTACTGACATTTTCTTCTAATATTGCCATTCAAGATGAGGTCTGACACCGATTTTAATTTGGGAGAAAATTGTACCTCTGGCACCAAATTCTCAGCTCAGAACATCTGTGCAAAGGCCTAGGAGCTCTGCAGGGGCACCTGAGTTATTTCTAACAACCATTTATGTGTCCAATAGTTTTCCATTACAGCTGTTTTCTCTAAACACCTGAACTGACCATGAGGTTTCCCGGGAATTAGATACTGACAGATTACTTTTTTGCTCTTTTAATAGTTTGTAATGCCTTTGGAGTCAGGAAAATTGTCTGCGTACACACTCAGGTGGCAGAATTCTTATTCAAAGACCGTGGTCACTGTGAGGCTCAAAAAAAAAAAAAAAAAGGCAGCACAAGAATTTCTTCAATATGCAAATACAGCAGAGTTCAGGGACAGAAAATAGCTTTGCTTGCTGTCAAATGGGAGAGTGGGCACTCCTTGGGAACAATGCTCTGCTCAGTGCTGGGTGAGAGCCAGCCCATTGACAAGGAGGCAGGGAAACAATGGGAATGGACTGATTGAGGTATGGACAGGTATGAAGATGTTATCCCCATTCTCCTGACTCTCAGTCCTTCATGCATCAGGCAGATACAGAAGAGGGAGCTGTAATAGATCAGGTAATCTCAAAATGCTTTTGTGCCAGCAAAAAGCGTTCAGGTGCGTATTTGCTTTAAAAGGACAGATCCTCCTCAGCTCCACGCTGCTTCCTCCCCCAATATCAGAAAGACTTTCAAGCCTTTTTTTCACTCATGTGCTGCTATTTTAGTAATTAATGTATCTACCATAGCAACACATTTCAAGCTTGAATACATATAGTACATTTATTGTTCTTGGAAAAACTCTCAGATACACAGTTCAACTACTTATCTTTCCTACATCGTATTCACAACAGATGTTTTTTCCCTTGTACAATAATTACTTGTTCTCTGTTCCCATTAGGTATGCACTGAAAGAAAAATTATATGATTACTATTTAGTCACTTTTAGCATGAGTAGCCTGGAGGGTTATATTTTATGATAAATTTCTAATCACTGTACCACAACAAAATGATACAGAACACCTAACCATCTACCTGTGGACGGAATTTTTCAGGGATGACCCTGATGTTCAATTACTGCTCTGGAAGTCAGCATTGATATCCTGATCCCTTGCTTGCTACAAGGATAAGTAAAATCATAACTGAGCTATTTTAGGCTATTGGAAGAGTCTCAGAAGGAATTAAAACTACAAAATGGTCTGTCAAAAGCAAATTCTGTCAAACTGGTGTTAGTCAACTTTTTTCTGAGCTTGTCATTCCCTCATCAGCAGTCTGAAGGAGTTGCACAGAGTTTCCTGACTACTGCAGTGCTCTCAGTACTGCAGCAGTATTGAACCCCGCCTTTTCCAGCTCTCCAGCTCCTCCAGTTGGGCAGATTTATGCCACATCTTTGCTACCTGTTTCACTGTAAGACCCTACGTGCCAGATGCAGCTGTTTAGGGTGGGATCTCTTGTCGTATGTCTGTGGTGTGGGTCCTGGAGTGGCCTGCAGTGCAACCAGTGCCAAAGCTTCAGGAGAAATCCAACTCAGCTAAAGCCCCGTACGAGACCCACTCACACCTTGGCCAGTTTTTCAGTCAGGACACACACTGCATCCCACATCCTACAAAAGAAGTTTCCAGGGAGTGCTTTTACCTCAGCCTATTTGTGTAGAAATGTTTCTGCCGTAACATATGTATGAGTCATATCTCACTTTTATCATGAGGGACCTACATCAGCATAAAAAGGGAAGACCTTACTTGACATTGATGATTTCTATAAGAGAAAAGAATGAAAGCTAAAAGTTTTCTTTCCTTGCAGATAAAAAAAAAAAAATAAATAAACACAAGCACAGTTTTGACATGTAAGAAAGAGCAAATAAAATGAAAACATGTTCTTTTACCCTGGACTATCTAAGGGAAGGGTGATTAATGTGTTGGAACTTACGGCACAGAGGAGAAAAATTTGAAGGGTTGCTAATGTTAGAACAAGTTATGGCATTTCAGGGTCCCTGAATGCATGGAAGAAAAATAGCAGTGACATCATTCAAATGTGTTGCAAGTTCTTCAGGAAACTTAACTTAGCCTTTCACCCTGGGATGAAAATCTACAGCTTTAGTTAAAACCTTGGCTATGCCCTGTGTGGGGCGTACATGTGTGCAGTTCTGGATAACATACCCTCCTCTCGGGGGATGGAATCAATGAGACACATCCACCATCACTTCAGAGACAGAAAATGGATGGGAAAGGTGTTCCAGCTCTTGAAATATTGCAGACTCCAAAGGAATACTTGTGGATGTCAGAAAATTCCAAGAAAGGAGGCAGACTCTGAACTCTGAAAGCAATTTTGGCAGTTTGAGAGCTTCTAACTTCCACAAATTGTTCCTGAATGCTCTTCTCCTCATGCAAAGCAGGGTAGGTTGTATAATGGAAATCACCTGACACTTTTCCAAGAGTTTTGGAAATGACCATATCTTTTGATACCACTCAAAGAAATCATAAGATATTTAACAGGGACCTCGTTATTAGAAAGTATGGTCAGAGGAATCTTGAAAATTGGGTGTTGGTTCAGAAAAATACAGACTGGTAGGGAGAAATAAAGATGCAAAATTTCCATATACCTGCATGTCTCACTCTTTGCAAAGAAAGAACACCCCACAGATTCATCTCCTCTAGGGCTACTCTCAATGGCTACATTACAAAAGGTCACCATTGATTTCCAGAAAGATCACACACCTGGCTCCTGTGGCACAGCTTTCTGCACAGCATAAATAACGATGTTTGTGCCCTGAAGCTAAGAGCCCGACTGATAAAGGATATTCAATGGCCACCATACCAAAGACATTGGGTTCAGTGTGCAGATTTGACAGTCTCCAGGCCAGCAGTGAGTAGTTCAGAGCTCCTCTCTCTCTTCTTTCCTGCCTTGTGCACTGAAAGAGAGCAGATAGTGACAAAGACGACAGGGAAAGAGCTGCTTGTGTCACTGTAGGGAGACACAGGTGGCTTTAGCCATCCTGTGCTGTTTGCCACAGCTCAGCTACAATGTCCTTTTTAAAGAATGGAGGTGAGTGTTTAGAAGGCCACCAAGGTAACCAAGGTCAGGTGACAGGCTGACCTCTGCTGCCACAGAGAGAAGAGCTCAGGTGGTGGCCCTGGTGCCAGCTTCTGCAGCTGTACACTGAATATATCCCCTGAGTCTGAGCCCTTTTAGTGGTAGTAATTCCAAAAGGGAAGTGTGTTAATGGATACTTAAAATACTGCCAAGTCCTTCAAGTACATACTTGGAATACTGGCCAAGATGGGTGGAAAATGCTTCCTTTCCCGAATTTCAGACATGTTACTTTCATTTTCAGCTTCTGGTTTGAGATGTCTTACCCTCTCTGACCTCTATTTTCTCCAAAATTTCAAAATCATAGATTCAAGCCAATTCAGCTCTAAAAAACTCCAGGGCTGTTTATGCAAGGACTTCCCAGATGAAACTCCTGCTACCTTTACAAAGTGCATGAGGAGCAGACAGGCACTCACTGGGAGAGACTGGCCTCCCAGTCTTCCCTGTCACTTCACATCCTAAAAAACTATTGTGATGTGACACAGAGAACTTAAAATAACAACTAATTCCATTTAGAAATAACTGCATTATTCATCACACATTTTCTAGGGTTTGTCCTTTTGTTTTTAATACTGAGGATAGTTGCATAAATATTGCAATGTTTGTTTCTCGATTAATTTTTTTCTTGGCAGTTTATCCCTAGCATATATTGATGTAACTAAAGCTATCAATTAATTTGTAAGATTTGTTTAGATTTTTTTTTTTCTCAAAAAAAAATAATGTTGGAGGATATGCTTGTTTTTCAGCAGAATTTGCTAATATTTTCTGTTTGCAATTTTCTTCACACAGCTTTAATAAGCTCTTATGTTTAAAATGGAAACAGTACTAAACCTATTTTATCTCAAAGTATAAGGTAACCAGATAATCTTTTCTTTCAATCCAATGGAATGGAAGCAATTCAGTTCTCAAATTGTTGCTTTTTAAGAGGAGAACTAAGGAATAAGAACAAAAGAACTTGAAAGAACAAACAAACAAACAAAGTCTTACCCTACCTACAAAGGAGGGAGAAAAATAAAAGTAATAGCATGATAAGCAAGAGAACCTATAGCAACAAACTTTTCCTTCACATTTCTTTGATGCCCCAATCTTGGCTCCCACTGATTTTAGTCAGCAGGCTTTGAGTCACTCTAAACTTTTCTGAAATAGCTGCACTTGTCATCCTTCCTATTTACCCTGTAAAGTTTATTTTGACCTTTGTATTACAGATCATCTTGGTGTTGGTTGAGCACATTCAGTGTCCTTGTCACACGTCTGCTGCCAGGCTCTGGTGCAGGGGTGTTTACTTTCTCAGACTGGAGTAGGTGACATTTTCAGCCAAACAAACCAAAAAAACCCAAAAGTAAACAGAAATATTCTCTCCAAGTTTTGATCCATCATGTTAAGGTTGGTTTTCATTTCCAGACACAAAACCACCATGCACTGGCAGCCAGGGGAAGGAGAGAACACAGTACCAATGAAAACATCTTATTACAGCATTGTCACAACAAATTTGTCACCAACATCCAACATCTCCCCCAGCCCCCTTGATCTTTCACTGAGCGCTACTTCTGCTAAAACTGATTTACTTCTTCATGATATCTATTATTCCTCAAACACAACACTTTCATATCAGGAACTCCATTAGCCTTTAGAAAAGTTGAGTTTTATTTTTTTTACAGTGCTGTAACAGTGGGTTTTATTTTATGTAGTCTAGATAGTGGGATCTTACTTTGTTGCAAAGACAATATATTTTTACAGTTAATACTTGTGAAAAATTCACCTTTCTCTCAAAGGCTTACTCTAGGAAGTAGGTATAGATCCTTTTATTTCCATTCTTAACAGTGAAGCATAAACTATAATGAAATTGCAACAGTTTATTTCTATGTCTATAATTAAAAAAATAACTCTAATGAAGTGAACAAAAACATTTTATTGGATTCAATAAGGTCCAATTCCAATCACCTGGCCACCTCTGATGTTCAATACTGCATTTAATACATTTTACTGTGACAGATGCCTGTTGTGTATGCAAAAAAACTGCAGCATCATGGGTTTTTAAAAAACATGTGCAACACAAAATAAATCTGACGTAAAAATTACTTGACTACGACTTTAAATTAATTTTAAAATTAATTTATTGCTGTAAAAACCATCCATTTTCATAGAGAGATTCATAAATTTGATTGTAGATGTGGTTTTTTATTTAATTCATATGGTAATTTAAAAGTAGCAAGTAGAAACTATATCCCATTTGCAGGTGGCTAAATAATTTCTCCTTAAAAATTAAAGCTCCTCCCATTTTTCATCTACTGAATCCATAATGTTAAGCAAATGTCACCCCACAGGCACAAAAATGCCTGGATGTGCACGTGGATGAAATTCTATTGACACAAATGAAATTTCAGCCATCTAAAGGCAGGATTTAGCCCAGAGTAGTCCGTGTGTGACAGCTCATTTATTCTCATGGCAATGAACTGATGGAGAAGAAAGGCTCTTAATGTGACACAGCTAATGTAAGGAGCAGAAATGGGAATTCAGGAAGCCATTCAATTGCTTTTTTGAAGATACTCCTACATTTCAAATCTGTGCCCAGCATGGTGGTCCCTGCTCCCTCCAGTCTCCGATCAGAGCTGATTTGTCCTTCAGCTACAGCTGCAGATGTTGGAGCACCTGGTTTTAGGCTGTTGAACTCTTTAATTCACGAGCTGTCTATGCAGACCTGTTAAAAAAAAAAACAACAAAAAACCAACAAAAAAACCAGAAAAACAAAAAAGTCCAGAAGAGAAGCTCCAATAGAAGAAAAGATAAGAGACCAGACCCTCAATTTCTCATACCCACATCACATGATGAATTGCAGAGAAGTACCTTCACTATCACAATTCTATATTTCTTCAAAATTTCATGTCAAATTAAATAGTTCAGTTAATAAATTGTCTATTTTGAATCTTAAATTATGGAGTCTTTCTTCTTTACAGTATAGTATAGTGAAGTATAGTATAGCTTGTACAGCATGCCAGGCAACCTCAGCTTTGGAGACAAAATGTTCTTGCAAGAATATGAGGAGAAAGTTTTCAACCATAATCCCAGCAGAAGAGACACAAAAAAATCCTTTGCATCTTGTTTCATTTCTCCTCTTTCCTTGTCCATACATGCACAACACAGGTTGACAGCCTGGGATAGATTAAGCAAATGAAATAGGAGATAAAACAGGTGATCTGTGAATTTCACCTGATTTAACAACTTGAATCCAACAAGGGCTAATCTCTAACATCACTACTCTAAATCACAAACTCTGCTGTCTTCCCTGCAAATTTCAAAGCACTGCACTACCACAAACTGGGTTAACATGAGCAGAGAATACAGTCCCCACTCTTACTGCAACTCAGATGTCTCTTCAGAATACTGGTCCTAGATTGAGCCTTACTCTAAATTTCTGGGAAAATTAAGCCCAGGAATAAAAAGAAGATAAAAAAATAAAATTCAAAGCAGATGCAGTAGAAAAGAACAAGACAGAGGAAAAGAAGAGAAGAGGAAGAAGGAGTGGCCCAAAGTTTTTCTGTTGTTTTTTTCTACTTAGCAACAAGTAGACACCATATTCTCGTGGAGTACCATGTACTTGGACAATAAATTGATAAAAGATACTGAAGAAAGTGAAGAAGGGTTGAATTACCAAAAAACCCTAAACCTCACAGTCCAGTTTTGATACCAAAAGATGACAAATATTTCATTACTAAAACATGGACACCTTCCTTTTACTTTCTCTGGGGGCAATTCAGACCTTACCAGATCTGTTCAGAAAGCCAATATTTATCTTGATTTTTTTTTAAGATCTATTACTGAAAAAAATCTAATTTTCTGCCAGAAAAAAAAAAATAGACTTAATTAGACTGTATCATTAATTAGTTTTCATGCAAGTCACTAGGATGGAGTGGAGAAAGTGAGCTGCTCCTAAAAGAAAGCTGTAGAGAAATTACACAATTTCCTTTAAAAAGGAGCGACTGCAGCTTCCAAAACACAATCAAAGCTGACAGAAATTCTCACCTCTATTTGCAATCTCACCAGAGACCAAGGACTGAGAAACCACCACAGGAAACTGCTTAATGCCCCATGTCAAAGTGATCTCTTCAGATTTAGAATGAGCAGAAAGGCTGAACTCATGTCAGGACACTTCCACTAGCACTGCTCAATGTTTATGTGGTGTTCTAGGGAGATTTGGGAGGTTTTGATCTCTTACTCCCAGAATGGCATTTTTCACCACCAAAAAAAGAAAAAGAAAAAAAAAAGTCATGGACAATAAAATCAATGCACTAAAGCATTTCCTGAAAATGCTCAAATATCTGCATCAACTCAAAGACATGTACAGTAAAGTGAGAAGTTTTATTTGACAGCTGATCAGTAGGGAAGAACCAAATGGCCAAATTAATAAATATCATTTAAATATCATTCAAGAGCCCAGTTGTTAGGGCAGGCATGTAGAGGTATCATATAGGTTACAATGTGCAGCCTACAGAGAAAGGGGAGTTGGAAGGTTTTTCAGGAAAAAAGGAAAATAAAGAATGTGCCAAAGTGTTGTGTAAAGGCAGTAAGTTGGAGAACATCTCACATTGGAGAAATGTGGAACAAACAATGCTGTCAGGATAATGCTGGGAGCTGAAGGCCCAGTGTCACTCTGAAAAAACATCCCCATCTGGAGGAATTTTAACCTAATGGCCAAGAATGGAAATTCAAGGACATCCTTAGCTCTTCTGAAACACTTTAAGAAGCCAAACAACATAGAGGCAGAAGAAGAACAAAGAAGCAGAAAGTGAACTGCTCTGTTTTTATTTCTGTGAGGAATTCAAGATCCCTGGTCATACTGCCAGTTATACCAACACAACTAATGACAGTTCTGTGTAAGAACTGATGTCCTTTTCTTGGACAGAAATCTTGTCCTTTCTCTCTCTCTCCCTCTTATTTGAATTTTTTTTTTTTTTTTTAATTGAAAGATGTTCTGACACCAAATGTTTCATGCATCAGGAAAACATGAATAATGCAGTGGAGTGCTATGGTAGCATGAACTGTTAGAGAAATCACAGCTGCTGGTCTTCACTGCTTGTCTAGACACAAATTAGGTCTTAGGTACATTCTTGATGGCAGCTAGAGGCTTCAGGACAGGTACTGAAATGTGGATTTCACATGCCATGTTAGTTCTGCCAGCACATTTTAAATAACCCTGTGTCCCCCATTCCTGCCCCACCTCCCAATTCGTTTATCCTTCTTATGCTGAAACTTCTACAACCTTGGCATTTACTCCCAGAAACTTTTCCTCCAGAGAGCTGAAACTGAAACACGGAGAAACATTGGCAATTGTAGCTATCAAGCTATTTTGACAACAAAACCAGAATCTCATGTATCAAATGCTTGCCAATTAACATTCATTGCTTTTTTGTTTTGCTTGCTTTCCCTTCCAGTACTGTTGCCCAGGGATAGGGCCTTTAGACCTGAGTCATCTTTTCTGATTTTCAAACAAATATTGCTTAGCTGATATTCCAGCAAAAGCACCCTCCAGCTCCCAAGCACAGCACCACAAGAAGCACACCAGCATTTGCTCTGTGAGGCCACAGGCCATTCTTGCATCCTAATTTCTGCTGCCTGAAGCAGTCAAGCCCATCAGCCTGCAAAAGAAGGGAAATTAAAGAATATGAGGCTACTGTGTCAGAAAGGTCCTAGAAGTTAAAGGGTGAAATATTAGGTGAATTGCCAGGTGAATTGCCATAATTCAGTTTCACTCCTGCATTCTGGGCTGTTTCAATGATTCTGCTCTCATCCTAACACAGGAGGAATACATCCTGCAGTTCTTAGCTACACTGAAATCTGAATTTAGGAATAAGGAGAAAAGAAAAATGTGCTGAAGAAAAGTGGCTGAGATGTAGAGAGCAGCAAGGAGTGTATGAAGATGCTCTCACATCTATGCTGTCATTTCTGTCTCAATTACAGAAGGTACATCCCAAATAAAATCACGTATAGCCAGCTAAGACTCCACTTAGGGAATAAGTGTCACCACCAGATGGGACTGGCAATTCTCCATCAACCCTGAGTCATTTTTCATTGGGTTTGGAGTGACATTGACTTTACATCACATTGATCTGAACGAGGAGCCTCTGCCCTCCCAACTAATCCTCATCATTACACAGAAGAAAGCGCACAGGAAAAAGAGACGAAGGTGAAAATACTGTGGTCAAAATTTGTTTTGTAATAGAATAATATTAAGCTTCTGGTGGGGCACATTCTCATACTTTATGAAGGGGTTTAATGACATCTTTTAAGAACAATAAATAAATGGGCTACTTGAAAGGGTTCTCAAGTTAATATTGCTTTTCTCCTGCTGAATCTGCTAATTATGGCATTCTTCCATTAACTGAGAACATAAATTCCTCAAAGCCAACGTTGAGTCCATTCCCTGAACTGCAGTAGCTCCTCAGAAGTGCAGCCCTGTCAGAGTGTTCTCACTTTGCAGTGAACACACTGGTAAAGGCCAGGACTTCTGTGTCTGACTGTGAATTCCTTCCCTGACAAAATGTTTTCAGGAGTGACCAAACCTCTGCCACCCATTTTCTGCTAAAAAAGGGGCATTTCAATTTCCACATGAGCACTGCAAGTAGCGTGTAAAGGTAAAATAAGAGTGGATCATTAGCCATCTACCAGAGGTTATGGCTTATTCTAGGTTTCATCTGATGGTATCTGAAGCAGTAAATTCAGAAGTGACTTATCTAAAGCAGCTACACAGGCAAAGTAAACTGTTTCCTGTGTTAATCCCTAATGAGAAAAACTGCCCCGTACCATCACATTAAATATTTAAAGCCACCTCCCCATGATAAATTTGTATCAGGTGCAATGTATTACATGTCACTCCTGAGAGTTTGTCAGCAAAACCCAACAAACAGGTTTGCACTTTCTCATCTATTCTTAGCCCTCTTGTTTATTTATTCTTACATGTACAAAGATGTCTACAAGTCTGAACCCACTCTGTCAACCAGGCTTGTATCTACAGCATACATGCAAAGCTAACTTCAAAATGAATATTTAATCATTTCTTTTTAAGGCTGGGAACAGAATGGATCAAACATTGAATATGTTGTAATTTTCCAAGTTCTTCTGGTATGTTTTTTGACTCTGAAGTGAAGAAATAAGATATTTCTCAGCCCTTAGTTTTTCATCTTCAAAAAGATGAAATTCTCCTTGAGAGAAGAGTTGTTTTGCTACTGGGTTAAAAAAATACATCCACCCCAAAAAAACCCAAGTTCAGTTATTTTCTCTTTTCAGAAATACAAAATATGATACACTATGATCATTACTTTCTGCTGATCTTGAAGCAGCATATAGACTGCCAATTTCATTTCAGGAATGGGGTAAAGAGACAGACCAGTTTCTCCTGATTTAGTTTATATACTTCCTTTAGAAAACATGGTGACTAACTGAAGACATATTTCAGACTCCTGGTGACTTCTTGAAACCATGAAATTCTAGTTATGAGAAAATGGCCACCTTGCCTTTCATCAGGTTAACAACACCCAATAGAAAACAAGCAAACATCTGACAATTCTTTTCCTGGCAGAGTGTGCAAGACAGACTGTGTTGACAAAACTTCTTTGTTCTGGGGTGAAATTTAGATTATAAGAATATGCACTAATAATAAATTATTTTTCATCTCCTTAGAGATACAGAATAGCTCTGAAAGTATACACAGACACAGAGTCAGCCACTTATGAATATTTCAATAAGACGTTACCTTGCTTGTTTATTTTATATTTTAATGTTAAATGATGTGCAAAGAAATCCCTAATATAGCATAACTTAAAAATATATATCTTCTAAAGTAAACCAAAACAAAGTCTAAATTGTGCCTGCAATAAGATTATTTCAGTTAAATCTCCCTTCATGTTACTCAATCTGCTCGTTTATATAAATCTAATATTTATTTTCAATGTACTTAAATTATTTGCAGTAGAACACCCTGTTAAATAAATTGTATTGAGTTTGAGGGGAGAAGAAACTCTATTCTGGTATTTTATTTCTAAACTGACAAAAGAGTAAGAGAAATATTGGGCTTTTTCAACCTCCTGAGATTTCTGATAGATTATTTAATGTGTGGTTTTGGGTATTTATTTTTGTTTTCCTCACTAACAAAATACATAGAAACACAGAAAAATATCCTGCAGGAACAGCTGATTGAACTGGCCAGACACTGATGATAAAAATCAATCTACCAACAGGAAATTGGTGAAATTGAAAATGAGGGATTATCAGTGTAATAATTATGATTTCAAGGAAAAGAAACTATTTCCTCGTGTCTTGGAACTCAGATGTAAAATATTTAGATAATATAGATTCAAATAAATGTTTCCAGTTCTAGTGTCACGGTAAAATTTCTGCTTTTTTAGTCTGAAAACATTTCAGTGGAACCTGAATACAATAAGAAATGAGAAATTGAGTATTTTCTTAAAGGGGAAACCAAAATGAGATGGAAAGACAAAGAAACACTTTGAAATAATGTATGAAATGCAATCAGTTCAGAAAGACCCTGACTCAGGATTGTAGTTAGGAGAGGACAGAGAATGAGATTAATAGCTCTGTCTGTGCAAATTCAGATATTCAAGTTCTTTAATGTTAGAATTCCTTTTTCCAGCTCCCCATGACGGATAAGCAAATGTTAATACTGGGATTTAATGAAAGAAACCAAAGCCCAGAGCGGACCTTTACAGGATTGCTGATATTTGGATGCTCTAGACCCCGAGGCAGAGATAGCCCATTGCTGTCCAGAAGGCAGGAGAACAGGAGTGCCCAAGCTGCACAGCCCTGCTCTGCACCCATTACAGTGACTTTCTGGAGTAGCACAAGCAGTATGTGACATCAGTAGGGTAACATGCTGTGATGCTTTCCCAGACTGAGATTTTACAGCTTTGGTACAGGATGACAAAAACTTCCAGCAACCAAGAGCCCCTCAGGTCAATGGCCAGTGGTGAATCCTGTGGTGTGGCTGAGTGCCCTCTCTTCAGAAACACTTCACCATCTTCATGGGGCCAGTCACAGAAAGGCCCTCAAACCAGCAGCAACCTTTCCCTTTCAAAACAGAGTTGAAGTATTCAGGCAATAACTGGGACTGGCATTCCCACAGCTATCCCAGGCTGGGATTTATGACCTTTCCAAGACTGATAATCCTAAAGGGATTTGTGGGAACTTTGCTGAGCTCCCACATCCAGTGATGCCTATAACAATGCTGTGCTGCTGAGGGACCTCTGAGATGGGGTTTGCCATGGTGAACTGAGCTCTCACCATTCCTGCAGGAAATAATTTCATTCCCATTACTGACACTGACATCATAGCTCTATGAAATTATTCATTTTGTGATTACAGCTATGGGACCATCTCTAAAGGAAGCAGTGGATTGGTGTGCTCCTCACCCTCCCTCAGCAGCCAGCCTCCCTCCCAGTGCCCAGTCTCCACCAGGGAAACCTGAGGGCTGAATTCATTGAACCCTTACCATCCAGTGCTGCTTTCACTCCTGCTGGACTGTCCCATCACACAGATGTACAGGACTGAAAAGAAAACTGCAGAAATTCCTGGTACTAGAACCAGAGGAAAATACTCTATCACAGAGAGTCACACTTTTGTCACTGGTGGTAAAGCCCCTTACCTCCTGGCCAAGACTTTCCACACGTGGCAGTAAACAAGTCTGAATGTGAAGATGCTGATTCATGTGTTCCTCACATATGTCTTTGCTCATCAAGCCAAGCTCTGAACAAAACATCTGTGAGAGAATTTTGTTTCAAGAAGTGTGAAAGAACATAAAAAAGCAGTGATTTTTTTATTGCCAATGTGTGAAGGAAACAGATCTCAAGCTCCTCTCCTCTTCTGATGATATACTGCTAGTCAGTGGTCTGAAATAATATGTGTATATTACCCAAGCTAGAACTTAAGTTTTGAGAGATCTGATGACTGTTGATAAGTCAAGATTCATGTTCTCCCATGTATGGCTGACAGGTTCAGCCAAGAGCCTCTCCCCCCATGTCTGTTACTGTCTGAGGAAATAAAAGGACTTGAAAAGAAATTATGGTATTCTTGTCTGAAATGTCTTTATAATGAGGCAGCAGAGGATGTGAGAAAATTTAAGATTTTTGCTAGTCTAGTCATTTATTTAAAATCAGTGGTGACAGGCCCAGTATGGTATAGAAAAAGACACCAATTAAATATTACTCATTTTTACTTGAGTTTTAAATGCTAAAGTTTCATAAAGTTTGAACAGCCACTCAGACAAATAAGTAATAAAATCTTAGATGATGCTGGACTACAGGGCAAGCCCTACTAAAATAACATTCTTGCCTTATTTGTCTTTATACTTCTTGAACAACCAAGTATCTTTGTGGGTGGTAGGCTGAAAGTCTGATACCCTGGGTGTGTAATAAGTCTTGAAAGGTGCAACAATTTCTGTGGAATCAGTGATTTTTGTTGTTGTTGTTATTGTTTACCTCAATCTGACAATATTTTAACAGGTGTATTGTCAGATATAATTGTTTTATGAGAAAGATCAGCAATTAGGATGTCTTCTGTACAGGTTAACTCCCTGATCTCTCCTGGAAGCAGAAGCAAAAGGAGTGGCCCTGTTGAGCTGTTGAAAGCTTCCAGTCCACCAGCTTGCATTCATACAAATTCCTTCATCAGCTCCACAAGAACAATTCCTTTATTCCATGTGAGCTGGAAGGCTTAGGAGCATGGCTAGAATACATTGTGAATGTTTACAAAGGCAATTCAGAGTCTGTATACTGCTTGGAATAAGGAAATCTGCACATCTTTCTTACCAAGACATGAAAAGGCTGAACTTGATGATCTCAAAGGTCTTTCCCAGCCTATCTAATTCTGTATCATTCATTCAGTCACCTTCCTGGTGTCTCCAACTCAGTGCAACATATAGTGAAAACACCCTGCTACCTGTCTCAGGACTAAACATCACCCAGAATGTAAGAAGTGCCCCTCCAAACACCGTGCATGGGTGTGTAGAGACGGATCTCATGACCATTTTTCCCTTTCATTCAGCTGCAGGGACACCATGTGGAAAGCAGCAACCTGCAGAATACTGGCCACTTGTCAAGGCTGATGAGAAATGCAGCTGACAAAGGTGCAAAAAGTAGCAGCTGCCTCCTGGCTGTTTGGGAGGCACAAGCAAGGCATGAACAGCACAACTGCAGGATCAGAGACAGGCTTTGCAGTTCCAAACTTGTTGAATAACCAAGACAGACCAAGAGTCCAGCTGTTCCCATTAGCTACAGCGCTTTTCAGAGCCAGCCCAGAATTCCTGTATTTACCTCCACTGTTGTTTCCCCCGAAAGACCAGTGGGAAATGCTGTTTATTGTATTGCAGACTGATCTGTTGGGACAGCCAGATCTTCCCAGGCTTCAGCTGGGAACCCTGCAGGCTGGACTGACATAAAGAATTGGAGATTATGAGCCCAAACAGATCACTGAGTCCAACAGCTCATGGTTCTAGCACAGGTTTTAGCACATATCTTCTTTAGGTCCCACTATGAAGGCTTTCTCAATCCTGCCTTTGGCTGAAATAGCGTCCTGCCTAAAGTTCTATCTTCAAATGGGAAAACTGTTTATAAAGAATCACACTTCAAGTTCTTTTAATGGACTGCTTGTCTCAAAAAAAAAAAAAGATCCTCACTAATGAACTTCCATAGAGCTGAAACCAATGGGATAAAAATGTTTTCTCCTACAAAATTCCAAATAAAACCTCTAAATGAGATACTGGTCAAAGAACTGGTATTTTGTTCCAGGAAGAACATTTAGGCTAACAAGTCTTTTAAAAAAAAAAAAGAAAATTTGATTAAAGCAAATAATACCTATGTTTTTAGTTAATCAGTAAGTACCAGAAGTGAAGCAAACTTTTCTGGTACATCTTCATCCACTGTGGTTTATTAAGGTCAAACATTTGCAAAGGAGGTTATTTTGAAACCTTGGATTACTGCAGAAGCATAGCCTTATCTAAATTAGTTCTGCCCACACTCTCAGCCAATAAATTTCTTCACCTGTTTACATATTGATTTTTTCCCATCTTTTATTTATTTCAGCTTTGAAAAGAGAAAAAGTCTATTAAGGAGCTAACAGGAAGTATGTGTTCAAAAAGGTTATTTTTTCTTTTGTTGTCAAATGTGTCTTGAGCTGGATCACCTTACGAATGTAAATTAAAAGGTTTAAAATGTTGTGATCCAGTGTTGAATCCTAATTTGACTTATACAACACATTTCTTCATTCAAAACACAACGTATTATTTCTGTGTTATAACACCCTGCTGATCTGGATCAGAACCCATGAGCTCTCAGCTCTCTCCTGGGACGTAGAAAAAAAGTTGCCTAAAGGATCTTTATTTTCTTTTTCTAGTCCATCCATTTTGCCTTCCTTTTTTTGAAACAAATAAAGCAGTGCAACATATATTTAGCAGCCCCATGGACACCCACAAGTGTGAGAGTTAATAATCAACAGCAGCTTGTGAGACTTCACAGATGGATAATTAAAAAGTCTATGTTTAATACTTCATGTTCTCTCTGGTTTGAGATGTGGACAGATTCGCATTCCTGTGACACTCGCTGCCAGGGCCTTTGATACCACCATGGAACGGTTCTGCTCCTTGATGCTCCTCAGATGCTCACAAATTACCTCTACTGATTCCACCTTGAGCATTTCCCCTCATCCAAAGGTGTGGCTTTTCTGGGAGATCAACAGTGTTACACAATCAAATGAACTTGGATAGGAATACTCGGTCGTTTACAGCTCATTAACAGCACTTTGTGATTAGTTTTTGTTTCTGATGAAGCTGTTTTCTCACAGTTTTCAGAACAAAAAGTATTAGAGCATTTACTGTTCTTTGGAGATTCAGTTCTGAACCAGCTCCGAAGAACCAGCTGGGAGACTCATATCTGCCTAAAAGGACAGGACAGAGACTTCTTAGTGTGGAATCAATGCATGCTGGGCAAATTTCTGCTTAGAAGCAAGGGCTAAGTGATCTGTGCAGCAACAAGAGTGCAGCCAGCACCTCTGGTTCCTTGGAAAAGGCACAGCCACCTACACAATCCTACTGTGGTCCCACTTCTGAGTGTGTGACTTTAGGCAAAAGTACTGAATGCCAGTGCAGTGTGGTCCAGAGCTGAGGGGCAGCAACTTCAGTACATGAGTACATAAAAATAGTCAATTCCAAAAACAAGTGCATGAATGCATAAAGAACAAAGATTACCCAAGAACAGACACCTTCCAGAGGTAAAAAAAGATGCAGATACTATAAAAAAAAAAAAAAAAATCCCACCCTAAATCTCATATAGTGGCTGCTCTACAACAAGTGTGCTGGTTTTGACTGACCTATTCAAAATCAGTGGTTTTGTCCAAATATCCTTTCTTTGAGGACCTCCTCCCACCACAAGTGGCAGAGAGAAATGTGACAGATTCAGAGAAACAGGTTAGCAGAGACCTGCCTTTAATTTAACCCACTGTTCCAGTGGTTAGGCTCCAAGGAAAATTATATGGTTTTATCATATTCAATAAATTTCAATAAATATTTTCAACAACTGTGTAGTTGCAGCAAATGGCTGCAAATGCATTGATGGTGAGAGAAACATGAGAAACCCTTCCAGTTGTCTTCCAGTACCTTGTGTACAAAAATTAGGAGAAACTAGAATAACTTTATATCCTGCAGGTGTCTTTTGGAAGCACAGAAAGTTTTCTAAAATTGACTTTACATTGTATCACTGATTGCAAGGCTCTGGATAATAAGTTCTGCTGCAGCTTTAATTCATTGACCCGATAAGGCTCATTGGTTGTCACATGAAGCTCTGAAGAGCTCTGAAGTGCTGCTTCAGGGTGTTTTCTGCGTAGAGATTTCATTTTAGACAGGACAGAATCAAGGATCAAGAAACTTAGGTCAAAGCATTTAAGCCACTGAATAATGAAGTCAGAGCAGTAGCACCTGCAATGAATATCATGATTGGCTACAGAAGAAAAAGTCAGCAAGGAGCTGGCAGAGCTGAGTTCCCTGCTGTATTAGGCAATTGGATCAGGCTATGGTATCATACCTGCCTTTTAGGATGACTGAACTATCCAGCAGCAACCTTATTGTTTTTGGTCTAGTGCCCACTGCTCCAGCACATTGCCCTTTTGCTCTGAGGGTTGAGTGCTCACTGTGCTTTGAGACAACAGCTTTTATTTCAAACTAGACCAGGCAGCAGGTCCACACCCAGCCTCCCAGGGTACCCCAGCTGACATCCTGGGACTCACCTGCAGGTCTGAGCTCAGTCCCCTCCTTCAGAGCTTGTTTCTATCACATGACCAAGTCATTGAAGAAATTCCCTGCTTTCTTTGTTGTGATTTGTTCCAGATTTTTTTCTACCTTGAATGTATTTCCATCTCATCAGCTACCTGGTTTTGTTCTCAGGTCAATAATCTCTCCCTTGCTGAAAACAGGCAATTTTATTTTAGGGCCATGAGTAATGTCTGCGGCCCTGTCTTCTTTTCCATATGTCACTGACAAGGTTTTTTGCTCTTCTTTAGCCACACTGGTATCCAGATCAATATGATGAAGTAATTATCACTTTGTCCTGACTTTTTATGCTGTAGCTTAATTTTCTGGTTAGATTCTTCTGTGTTACTTTAACTCATAACTCCCAATTTCATTACAGTGATTTCATAACCCATTTGAACACACAGCCCTTTGCCTTGAAGGCTTTTTCTGTTGTTCCTAAAATAAACTCCAGATGAGATTTCTACCTGTAACTTGAGGACACTGCTAGTATTTAAATGCTTTGGAGTAGCTGACATATTTTCAAAGCTATTTTGGACTCAAGAGCCTTAATACAATGGACACTGCCCTAGCTTTATTAGTCATTCTTCCTTTCCCCAATAGTAATGCCACAGAGCCTCAGCTACTCAGCCCTACAATAACAGAGCAATCCCAAAGAGTCCTCGAACATCCTTCTTAATCCTCTTAATTTGTTGTTCTTAACCCATGACTAAGGGAGGCACTTGACTGTGTCCAGGCACATCCACCACTGCACAAGCTGAGGCATTTCTGCAACAAAAATTCCCATCTCAGCTCCTTGAAAGTTTCTCTGCCATTTCCACACTGCCCTCCCAGCTCTGCTACTGTCAGCCAGACCATTTTTTCCTCAGTCAGCTCTTACAATGGCCTCTAAAATATTTTCCTCTTGCTCTAAAATACTTTGCTCCTATCTTTGAGCTGCCAGCTCACCAAATCCCCGTGTCCCACAGAGGCTGACCCTGCTCCCAGCCACCCCTGTTTACATGCTGCCTCCGTAGAGAGCAGGGCAGCCCCATTCCAGGGTGCTTTTCTCAGCCCTCCAGTGCAGGGTTTCCAACTCAATCGTACTTATTTACAGGCCTATTTCTATCCCTCTCTTTAAATTCTCCTTAACTTGTAGTTGATAACAATTCAGTGCCATTTGTAGCTTAAAACTACCTTACCATTCTCACCTTAAGCAGTTTGAGTCCAGAAGTTTCTATTTCAGCCACACTTTGCCATCTTGCTTCCATCCCATTAGATGTATTTTCTGTTTCTCCTGTCCTTCAGTTTCGAAATTGCAATTAAATCCTTTATTCCACTGTGGTTTTTGCCATCCTAGATATCCACCCTCAGGTTCTGCCCCAGAAGCTCCCATTTCTCCACTTTTCCCCATGTTCCTGTCACTAATGCAATTGGCATTGCAGGCTGGCTCATTAATCACACCCATTCTCTTTACAGTCTTTGTGACCACACTTTCATCAGCTCCATCCCTTATCTTATTGCAGTTCTCACTAGTTTTGTCACCTCATTTCTTATTGTCTACCACAGTATCCTTTATTTCTGCATTTTTTTTTCCATTTGCTTGTATATTGAGGAAAGAAATCTAGCAGGCATTACTGTTTCAGGCACAACTAATATAGAAGTCCCCTTTTACATCATCTATCCTGATTGCGGTACTCAGGAGGTTAAATATGGGCTTCAGGTGGTAATAAAAGTAATTCATGGTTCAAAAATTCATCAGTGCTTTGCTGCTATTTTACATGCTCCTCTCTAAAGCAGGTGTCCTAATTAGAATAAGTTAAGTCTTCTTATTTTTTTTTAGTAATAAAATGTATTTTTGACAGTAATAGTAAAACTACTTGCTGTATTTTTTTCCATGGCTCATTTTAAGCATACACTTTACAGCCACTGCCAGGGCCAATGTTAATTGTGCCTTGCACTATATCTTGAACTCTTCCTGAAGAAGTGCAAGTGTTTAAATAGGCTAGATTTTCTTTTTAACTTGCCTTCTAGCTTCAAAAAAATGTAATAAGGTCACCTAAAAGAGACAATGAGGTGTGTGGGACTTTCTTCTCTCATGCTTTATGAAAGAAGTGATTAAATTTCCTTTCCTTCCTGCTATTATTTTCACCACAAAATACATGCAAGTGTATCTCTTTTCTACCGTGTCTCAAAACCAGAAGCTGGCATACATCTGCAGCAATGTGAGATAGACCCAGAGGCCAAGATCCAGGAGGCCATGTAGGCTGGGTAACAGCAGTGGAGAGATGGTTTGCTGCTCAAATCATGATCAAATCATAGGAAATTGGTATCTGTAGATTGAGCAGAGCTGTAAAACACAATTTCAGAAATTATACAGTGCAAAACTGATGAGGAAATTCCCCATGATTTTTGAAGTTCTGGGTGAGATTCCTATGCTCACATGAACATTGAAAGAAAAACTGGAACATTAAATATTTGCTCTAGAAGGTCTTCAGAGACTCTTCCAGCTGAAAAAGGTTTGTCTGTTCCTATTACTACTGCATTTAGATATAAGCAGTGGATACAAACATAGGTCCATAAACCTTACCTTTTGCTGATTTTGAGATTTCTGGAAACATTTCTTGTGATAACATTTCCTTCCTTTGAGGGCCACAGTCAGAGCTAACAAAAGATGAAGAGAAAACAGTAAACTTTCTCAAACCAATTTTGCTTTTTAAGTTCTCCCACTTTTCCAGGTGTGTTTCCTTTCAGCTGATGCAGGTGACCTGCTGACACCCCTCGTTCTTCATGTACTGGAAATTGCCAGTTGATAAAATCACCAAGTCAAGAAGATGGAGTAGGGACCCATTTTGCATGAGCACAGAGCGTTTTACTTTCTGAAGCCAAACAAATCATTAATTTCTCACAGGTTTTGTTGTTAATCCAAGTTGCTTGCAGAGATGTAGAGATCAATGGAAAAGCAAGTTAGAGGGTTTTTTGACAAGGACTTCAAAGAAATGTTCCAAAGGTGTCAGATCCATTACTTGGAAAACACCTAGGCCAGATTAGAAATTTTTCATCTGAATTATTTTTCAAAGGTAAACTGAGTTTTGACTGAACTCGATTTGCAGAACTGCAGAAATGTTTGATACCAGTTTGAAATTCATCAGTGGTTTAATTACTTGGTAAAAATATGGAAGGACTTTCTGGTTTATTCAAGAAACACTGTGTGCAGGGTTGAAGAAAAAAGGATTTTCTTTTTTCATTCTAACAACTGGAAAAACCTGTGAAAGGTTAGAGATATTTCATCTTCATTTTTTCATATATCCAAGCGAGCTGAACAAAATTAATTTACATAGGAGAGAAACTGTTTTTGTCCTAGGATGGTATCCCAACAGACATTTTAATATAAAAAGGAATACATTTGGTATATCAACTGATTTTATTCATTTTTTTAAAGATGATGTGGGTATTGCCAAGAGTCTATACCCCATTAAAAAACAGCAGTAAAAGCATTAGTGACTGTCTGCATATAACAACATTTTACCATATCAGCCCTTTGCAGAGACTCAAACAAGTATTCATGCAATTGTCTTTTTGCCCTTGTGTCAGAAATAGTCAAAATTTTGCTCAGCCTTTCCCAGCTCTTATTTTAATGCATTATGAGGCTTCTCCAGGAACAGAATCGTAGTTCAGCTCTGACAGTGTGAGTTCACACTGCAGGAAGGCTTCTGTGCCAGGGCCGCTTCAGCCACAAGGCAGCATTTTCCTCCCTGAAGACCTCATATCTGTGAGCACAAATTGGATAGATAAACTCCTTAGCATGGAGTTCTCCTCGGCAGAACATGGGAGTGCCTGGCAAGGACAGATTCCCTGCCACAACACACACAAACCCCAGCCTGCCACAGCTGCTTTGTTACCTGTGAAATCTCTGCACAGGGAACACTCTGCATCTGACACTTCCCCAGGAAAGACAGACTTGGTTTAATCCCATCCGTGTTTTACATGAGAAGCAGGAGTGTTTGATTTATACCACCAAATGTCCAGCAAGTGCCAACAGAACAAGAGTGAAGCAGCTCTCACTGGCACAGCACTGAGAGTGTGGGAAACAGCCACAGGCTGCTTTCTACCAGCAAGAGGAGATATCTGGAAGGGAATGCAAGTGAACACGGATCCTTGATTAGGAAAGGATTTCATTCAGGATCTATGGCTTACTTATTGACACAAGAGCATGTGTTCCATAAACCAGCTTGTTGCTTTGTGAGCAATTACTCTGGGGTTTTTATTACTGCTGTTTTATAAGTACTGCAAAAGGAAAATATTTTAGAATTGAATTATGATCATCTCTTTCAGGAAACATTTTTATTTAGAAATATATCTTAGCCTTTTCTACAGGGATTAGTTATAAAACAAAAATATTTTATGTACCTATTTAGGTGTGGATCAATAAAACTTATTTTCATGGCCATTGTGTTGATGCAGTAGTGACTGCTGGATTTGCCTCACTCTGTCTGCAATCCTAAACACTTAATTCAGAAAACTCCATCCCGCTGTAAACTGTAATGCTACAAGTTTGGGATTTAAGTGGATGTAGAAAACACAGTGAACCCAACACACAGAAAGCTATACTGTGAATGCAGGATTTGCTTGTTTGAAATCAAATTATCAAATGAAAAAATGAAAGCACAATACTACAACAGCTTCTCTTAAATGCTCTATTTAGAAATGTTTCTCAGGTTGCTCTGTATCATGTTGGCCTCATTTTTAGTAACCATTCTGAATCATGCAATAAAACAGAACAAAAAATAAATTTGGTGTGGACGATGGGAATTTTTAATTCATTGAACTCTGCTTTACAAATTCACTCATCAGTTTAATGTCACAAACTAGCAGCAGAATGGGTACTGATACCAAGCCTGCCCCGAGGCTTCAGGAGCTGCAGGGAAAATTGTGAGTTGTGGGGAGATTTGTCAAGCCCCAGAGAAATGCTCATCTCTTTTTCCCACTGTGAGACAGCAACTTGAGGATCAAAATCTGTGAAGTTTAGAACTCTGACAAATGAATTTCCAGTTAGACACAAATGGAGCTCCCAGAACTGAAAAACATCAGTTTAGTTTGCACAAAATTAACACTGCCCTCTGGGGAGGTCCACAATAATTTGGCCTTTAATTAGTCCCAATAATCGATTTTTGGGACTTCCATAGGACTCCAGAACTGATCTAGCAGCCTCCAATGGAGGAATGAGCTGTTCAGTAGACTTACAGCATAATTTTTTGGCTGTCCTCAGCTCCCCACTCCTGCAGACTGCTGCCATGTGATTCCTGTGGCTCACACTGACACAGGCTGGGGTGAGGAGTGTCCCTGCAGTCACCACCCCCAGACTGAACAGGACACTGTCACTCATAAAAACACCTCCATAAAAAACACCTGTGCTGCCTTGCTGAGGATAGCACTGCCCCTTTAACCAAGAGACACAAAAACAAGTGGAAAAACTGGGAAAGTGTTGACTTTCTGACTGCCGTGGTTTAGGTTTGTGACTGGTGATGTTTTGCAAGAGCTTCCTTTCCTAATTTCTCTTAAAAGCAGGAAACAAACAAATACTACAAATAAACTGTGACAAAAATCAAAAAAACTGCTCAGGTGGAACTATTTGCTTAACACCACACAGAAATCCACCTCCCTCCAGCCCTACTCCTTCCTCCTCAAAGAGCTACACCTGTGTCCTGCTCCCAGGGAAAGACAGCAATGTCGCTACAGCACCCCACTGTACCTAAAAAAAATAATTATAAAATCACCTTTATAATGGGAACTCACAGCTTACTTTAGCTCTCACATACATCAGTACAGCTGTGCTTAAAGGGAAGAAAAGTAAACTCTTGGAAAAATTCATACACGATGAAGCAGATGCCACAGCCAGGGTACAGTCAATTTTAGTTAAGTAATAAAGATGAGTAATATTTTAAAAAAACAAACTACACCAATAAGAGAATCAGCAAAGGCAAAACCAAGAGAAAAACCCCACAGCATCTCAGCTTTCCTGTAAATGATTGCACTAATAAAGGGTGCTGAGGGAATAAAATAAGAGGAAATAGAACATTCAAGTCAGAAACATTTCTAAATATTCACTAATATGTTTGAAAACTTTCCAGAAGATGCCAGTGACTGTTGGAGCAGGGCAAATCTATTTACATGTTTCTAGTGCAGAGGCAGTCATGTTCATGGCAGATGTTTGTCAGTCACACTTTACATGCCCCAAAAGAGATATCTTGCCCAATTAAACAAAAAAATGCATTTAGGTCAACTCTTGGTCACATCTGGCTAAGAGCAGCTGTGTTGGACAAAGGTAGACAAATTCTCCTGTTATGTAAGAAACATCAACCTCCCATGAAACATTAAGATGGGAAATTTGTTAAATTAATTGTGGTTTGGTTTCCTCTCTCTTCTCCTTGGAAAGATACTAATTCACTTAACAAGCAAGAATTGTCTTCAGGTTGGTTTAGTAATTTTTCCCTTCCTGATTTAGCCTAATGTAAGACATAAGGACTGGATCATTAAAGGAAAATGAACATTTCAGCTGTAAGATGCCTAATGTAAGATGTAAGGACTGGATCATTAAAGGAAAATGAACATTTCAGCTGCCTACAAAGGTGACAGAGAAAAGAAAAAAGAAACAAAGATATGAAGCTAAAACTGGGACAGAGAAAACAGCCAGGTTAAAAATGAATTTGATCATTACATTTCCTAAAAAATTCAGAAAATAAGTATTAGTTAGCTGTTATATTAAACTGAGAATGACAAGCAAGTGCTAGAGCTAAAAGGGCAATTTACAGTCCAATATTTACTAACAGAGACTTCTGAGCATTGCACACACCAAGTCTCCATTTCTGCAGCGTGTGAGCACAGGGCTCTGGAGTCAGGAACGCCAGGGCAAGCAAGGGATGCTTGAGGTGTCACAGGCTTCTCTGTTTACTGAAGAATTCATTACAGATGGGCTGCAACAGACAGGAGTTTTATTGCAAAGCATGAAGCTCCAGCAGTGCTGGCTGTCTGGACTAAACCAACCTCTCCGCTTTTGACAGCCAAAGGATGAGAAAGATTTCAAAGCTTCTAGCCCAATCCCTCTCTTGGGCTTGTGTATGGAAAATCCAGGACTGGAGGAAGAATGGGGTGATTTTTTCCATCTCCCAACTGCCTAGTATAACTGAATTCCTCCCATCCCATTTAGGATGGTTCACATCTCAAATGTAAAGCGGCTGTAAAATGGGTCATACCTTTGCAGATTCTGAACATTTAGATTGGAAAAGAGTGCAAAAAATCAATTTCTCTAACTAGGAGCTAGACAGCAGATGAGGGGGTCAAAAGAGTGGTCAGAGAGGGTTCTGGGAGTGCCTCAAGGTTTGCTTTAATTGACAGATGCATTCAGTTATGAAAATGCGCAATTTGCTTTAACCGACACACAGTTCTCTTCTCGCTGTAAACAGGTACTTAAAAAGAGCTGAATACAGATGAACTTGTTAGTATTTGTTAATTTAATGCCTGCAGTCACTTCATTTACCACTTTTAGAAGTTTAGAAACACAAAGGCAAAACATAAAACTGATGGAGAAGGCTAAGTGAGAGAACTGAAATCATGAAGTACAACTGAAATCAAGACTTCAACCTTTACTGCTCAAGAGCTGCTTCAGGTTGTGGCCAGAAACAAGAAACCAGAGTGCCCTCTAACAGAAGGATGAGTCAAGAAGTCCCCACAAAATGCTTCCTTTCTTCCTTAAACTTGCCATCAGCTGCTTCCTTCCTCCTACACTCATCTGCAAATCTCATCCCCTTAGTACAAAGAAAAGAACAGAAATCTCTGCTTGTATTTTGCCTTTGGCTGGAATGAGAAAAACTCTTGATAGCAGAAACCCCCTAATTTTTAATCATTATAATTTGTAATTATTACGGCCACATGCTAATGTATTGCTAAACATCCAAATGAAAGATAAATGATTTGAAAAAGACTGGAAGGCAGATGCCACCAGCCTAGCAGGTCAATGAAACCAGCTAGTAATTAAAGTTTTCTAAAGAACTCATTCTTTCTGATTTCTTTTCAGCAACTTGAAAAGACAACACAGAGGGGGTCCTTCCTTTAAATGCAATGATATTTATCAAATCCATTTGTAAATATTAGTTCAGTTAAAACAACAAGTAAGATATAAAATGTAATTAAGTTCTGTATAGATTTCACTTTCATGGAAGACTAAGAACAGCAAGGAAGAAATGATGTTATTCTGTTGCTAGAGCTCACAGGAACCACTAATGATTTCAAAAGCCCACGACTCATCAGCTACAATTAAAACAATTGCAATGACAGTGACCTCATCAGAAGACAAAATATAATTGCATAGGCTGCAAACAATACAGAGAGATGAAGTTGGAATACAGATGTTACTGATTCATGGGTTGCCTAAAAGAATAATTCTCCTGCTGGTGTATTTGTGAGTACTTCTTAACACAGAGGTACAGCAAGGATGGCTGGCCAGAAAACAGCAATTCCAATGCACTGCACATCTCTGGTGGAGGATCTGACTTCTGCTTTGGAAAAAGACATCAGTGTAGACTGTTACTGGAGGGAAAGTAACACAGCCCAGAACAGACCCTGCCAGCAGGTGAGCCATGTGCTGCACACAGCCAGCCTTGGGGTTTGGAACATCTCACATGGATTTGCTTGTGTACTTATTATTTTTAGTAATAATGAGCAAGGACAGGCCAGCTTCAGCAGAACACCTTCCACTGGAAAAAACAGCTTTGTACAATTTTCTTAACTGTAGCCCTGATGGGCAGCTACTTTGATTAACTGGCAAGATGAGCAAAATTTTCAATATTAAAGAATAGTGGAATTAAAAAAAAAAATAAAAATTGTGTGTCACTATCTTGCCATTATTCTCAGGTAAACTTTCTTTCCCATTTTCTCCCTCAAAATCTTTGCTCTCAATATAATCATCTTTTGCAGGTCCGTTGTCCTCTCTTCACATGCTGACTAATCACAGCACAGATTTTGATACTCCTAAACATTATTTTTTTTGACAAGATACCTGTATTTGCATTGTTCTCCTTTCCTCCTTCAGTCTCACATTTGTAGCTTCTTTTCTCGGAGCCCTGATAGCATCATTGCTGTCTTCCCCAATGGCATGTTTAGACCACATGGGCATTTTCTCTTTTCCAGCTAGGCCTCCATTGAAAATGACTGCCCTCTTTAATGCACAGAAAGAGCAGAAAACCCATACAAAATGGCTACATCCCATTTAGGGTGTAATTTAGGAACAAAAAAATATCACCCAGTTAAATAGCTTTGTGCCCAAAAGAGCTTGAAAAAAATGTCTTCTAAAAGTCGCTGTCCCTTGTGTCTGGCTGTTGAGCCCAGCATAATCATCCCCTCAGCAATCTCATTTGAAATGAGCCATGTTTGCAAAACCCTACTGTTTCAGCAAACTTGACTTACCCAACCAGAGCAAGTCAGCTGGCAGAGCTAGTCCTCCTTTGGGATGCAATATTGGGCAGCTCACAGCTCAGAGAGGACCTGTGATCCAAAACCCACTCTCCCTGATCCTCCCCTTTGTCCTTCAGCACTAGGACTTGAGCCCAGCTGAGCCTACCAGTTCACAGCAGGTAAGCCTGACTTGGTTAAAACATGCTCTTCATTCCAGGTCTCTCCTCCTATTTACTTGCCATGATTTCATTAGGTGCCAGAGTGCACTGGATTGTACTGGAAATGAAACTAGTAGGCACATTTAAAGCATAAAATATGAGAGAATCTCTAATGTCTAATTTTTTGTTTGTTTTGTTCTCCTTCTTTTTTAAATTTGATGCTTGTCTTTCTAGTTTGGCCTGAATAATCTTTACTGCTGGTGGTAACCAAGCAAAGGAAAAAACCCAAGCCCCTAAGCTTGTTTTAAAGATTCTAGACTGGAAATTAGGAAATAAATGAAATCCAATAGTCATACATTATGGACATCTGATATGAAAAATAGTGAGAGACAAACCATTTTCTGAGCACAGAACTAGACCATAAATCACAATACAAAGATTTCACCAAAAGAAATTATGTGAAAAAAACAATGTATTTCTCCCTGTTGATATTTCTTGTGGTTTGGACTTTTGTTTGAAATCCAGTTGCTACCTCATGAAAGGTTTCTTCCCTGACACCTTCCTAAATAATCTAATAGCTGGATGTCTAAAGGGGTATCTTGAAAAGATGCTTTTAAATTCCTTACTCTCTAAAAGTTTTAAAATCTCAAACTAGACCAGAGAAAATGAAAGCTTTTCTGGCACTTATAAACAATATTTTTCAACCAGGCCAAACTTTCTGTAAGCAGAAAGAGAGCTGATGAGTCAAACACCCATGAGATCCACAATGGTCTTTGTTCTCCTAGTCTGTTTTATACAGTAGATGTACAGATACTGGAGGGATGAGTGGCAAAAAAAACCCTAAAAGAGATAATCTCACAGTTCCTCGATACCTCAAGGCAGTTATGAAAAGCCACAACTAACACCTACTTCCATAAATACTTTTTTTGTTTACAGATAAGCCCTGCAGTCTATCAGCAGGAAGACAATCCCATTTTCAAGCCTGTATTCTATACATCAGCAGCAAAGGAAAAGGGGAAAAAAAAATCTTACAGTTAGTTTTGTCTCCATTTGGGAAACACATTCCAGTTCCTAACCAGAACTGATGCTCTGATAAAAGATGAGAAGGGAACTGAGGGAATGCAAAAGGGGATTGCACAAGAGGAGGAGGGATATAAGTGTGTCCATCCCCTGCCAGATGCTGTACCAAAATTTGGCACTCTGCTGCTCAAGCTGAAAATGCTCCCTGCTTAGTGCTTAGTAACTCATCCTGGATATCCAGCATACAAAAACATGAAAAAATTCTGTTAGATTGTAATGGTTACAAGGGAAAAATAAGAAAGCTTGTGGCACACACATAGGAAGGCCATTAATTCTTTACTGTGTTTTGATAAGGAAAGAAAAAAATCTAAAGCAGAAAGACTCAGCTTCTTTGAAGCTGGCCATTTTGTTAGCTTTTGCCTGTAGCTGTATTTCCTATCAGGAATGACAACAGAAACTTTAGATAATATTTATGCACTTACTTGCAGGAAAAGCCTCCACAGTTATTTGTATAATGAAAGAGACGTTGCCTCTATATCCAATTAGATAAATTTATCCTGTGAATGAATGGACCTTCTAAATGCACAATAAAAACAAAAAGGCTGATTACGGTAGTATTTTAATTCATGAAGGGAAAACCTGAACATGGTTCCTTTACTAGAAAGAAATTATGTATTTCTTGCCTTTCGATTAGGAAACACACACACTTTTTTTTTTTTTTTAAACTATGGAATCATACTTCATCTTTAAGAATTTATTGTGAAGGGAATTTTGGAGTAACTTGAAAAGCAAATGCAGTAAAGATTTCATTCAGTTATGGTTTTATCTAAAATGCTCCTATTTATTTGAGCTGGCTTCAGATCAGGGTCTTAAACTGGGAAAGCAGTGTTGTGCACTGTGAAATCGGGGAGAACTGTCTCAGGGTACAAAAAGAAAGGTGGTACAGAACTGTTGAGATCAGCTGGCTTCTCCTTCTTCACTAAGGTGCAGCTTCTGCCAGTGCCAGGACAGGGTGTCTGTCACACAGCCAGCCCGTGGGCAGTGCCAACGCTCCCCAAAAGCAGCAGCTTTCCTGCACAGGAGAACAGCATCCTTTACAGCTTGTGCTGTGCACAGGGTCCCAAAACTCCCCATGTGGCTGTCACCCTGCTGACCTGGGGGGCTCTGAGCAAGTCCTGCCCTTTGGCCCAGAGGACCAGCACTCCCTGTAGTAGCTGAGGGGTTTCTAAACTGCTGCAAAAATCCCCTGCCTCTTTGTGACCCCAGTGCAGGACCCAGCTGGAAATTACCTGATACGACCAAGACACAGCCAGGCTCTCCTTAGTTAAGTCCAGCAAGACAACAGCTGTTCCTAGATCCTAATTAATCTCATTTGATGGCTGACATTGAAGTAGGCCAGATGAGTTGTCTCTCAGGGGAATTTGGACTAACTGCATGGGATAAGCAGTTTTCTAGCAGCAGGTGAGGTGATTCCTGCCTCAGCCCCCAGCTTAACTTCAGATCCCTCATTCTTGCTATGGCTATCATCCCCTGCAACACTGTCATATATTTTTTGCTACAGATGCCTCCTCCCTGCCCTCCTCCTTCTCCTCTTTTTGAGAGAATCTGCAGTGGTCCTAGAGTTCAAACAACCTGCAGTGCCTTGGACATACCTTTTCAAAACCAACATTTACAATTCATCAGTTTACCCTGCCCTAGCAGTACACCCAATTTGAACCAAAGCTGCCTTATTCAAAACATCTATCAGCTCAGCACTGCACAAAAGAGGAGAAAAAAACCAAACCAAAACAAAACAAAACCTTCCTCCTGATAGAGCAGGTAAAAAGTTGGTAAAGGATGAAAGCAGTGAACACGGCACTGGCATATTAAAACTCACAAAAGTATACACCTAGATGGCCCTGCTGTAGAGGCAATATTGGTAGAGGAGATTTTTTGCTTTCCCAAAGCAGACACATTAAATATGACAAGGAATATTGGCTTTTCTATTCGACTTCAGAACAGCGAGAAACATGTCCTGAATGTGAGAAAACTGCCTGCCACAATAGAACAGCTGGCTAAATTCTTTTGGCCTATAAAGCTTTTACATTGAAAATTCTACCTAAATTGAGGAAAATTTCATATGAGCAAAGAAAATTTTGTATACCACTATAATTTCCAGGGTTCATTTCACTTCTGTGCTCTGCTTCATGTTATGGTGACACTAGCATTAGCCAGAAAGGGAACACAGAAGTCTGAGCCAGTGCCCTGCTGGTGCTCCTTCAAGCATTTTGGCACAGAAAGGATGCTGCCAGCCACGCTCCAGCATCACTTGCTCTGGACCACCAATGGGACAGAGCTAAAAGCTCACATCCAGCAGAATCCTTAGAAAGCTCTCATTTAAAGTACAGGAGTAACTTTGCCCAGAAGAGCTGGGCACCAGGGGAGAGCCAGCTCAGGCTCAGGTAACCCTGGGGGAACATCTCATTCCCTCGAGGGCAGGGTGTGTCTGCACCCCTGGTTTAGAAGATAGAAGGCCCAATCTACAGTTAATGATGATGCAAGATGTAAGATTTTTCTTTTTTCCTTTTGCAGCATCTCTAGATGGTTACCCAGTGTTACAAAGGTTATGCATCCTGTCCTTTGTGTCACTAATTTGGCCCTTCAAACTCCTTTCAGTGGCTATTGTGAGTTTAGTAGTCGAAAACCTCACAATTACCTCATTCATCTGCATGGCTCACATTTCAGGGTAAGTCATCACTATTATCCTCATCTTTAGAACCCAAGGACATAAAATCCACAGAAATAGTGAGACAGGCTGTGGAACAAGTCACTGTGAGAGGCAAGACCACCACACTGGTGTTCCTCTCCCAGTCCCCATGCTCACATGGATAGATGTGGCATACGCCAGCCTGAGCACACGTGTGGCTCTGCACAGGAGCCCTGCTCTGGAGTCACTGGGGGGACGTGAAATATATGTTTATTTACATTCCTTCCCCCACTGAACTCAGCAGCATTGCAAGTTCAGGCAGAAAAGTACATTTTAAGAAATAAGCACATGCGGCATTTTCACTGACTCAGTGTGCCAAAATTCTCCATCAATTCATTTTGTATTTGGCAAGTGAGATAAAGGTTTCCATCCCCCTAAACAGCCTCAACATTCTTAGCACACTTCAAATCCCACCCACTCAACCACAGCCTTGGCAGTGGACACAACCCTGCATTCATATCACTCACACACATTCCCTGTCAGCATTTCCCACCAAAAAAGGACCCAGGATGCAACAAGCAATAACAATACCCTCTGAGTACTTTTCAGATACTGTGTTTGCTTACAAAATCACAATTATTGTTTCTATAACTTCTCCCAGAAATATTTAATGCAATGTTAAACAATTATGATAAAATCATATTAGTACAAATTCATAATGATATTATGACTAGCTAGAAATATTTATCAAAGCAGCTGCCTTGAGAAAAAGAAAAACAATCTGTTACAACTACAGCATTTCAAAATGTTTTCTTAGCATTTTATTATAAAAGCCAGATAAAGTAATTAATTTAATATATTTTTTTAATTAAGCATTTTCTTTAGAGTGATTTTTCAACACAGGCTAATTTATTATACTAAGCAAAGCTGCAAATATTTAATAGAAAATGCATGTCTTAGCTGATGAAACATTTTCAGTCCATTGTTTTATATTTGGACAATTCAAGAAAATAATTAATGCAGGTGTGCTTGCAGAACTCAGCACATGAAATGTAAATGAAAAGTGGGTTTAAGAATAGGTGAAAAATATTCCCAAGAATGGATGAAATGACCTAATGAAAGCCAGAAAATGAGCCATTAAGCCCCTAGTCTTTCCCACATTATTTTGAAGAAATGTGCAGAACTCCCCTGATGGGCAGTAAAACCTTTCTAGGATCTTTATGGCTCTGGCTGACGCCTGATGAATTCTGACTGAAATTCCCCGCCCAGTGTATCCTTTGCCTTTTTTCCCATTCCAGGACACCTGACTCCTCATGCTCCATACATCACACCGAGATACCTTGCCCAGGCTCGAGGTTGCTAAGTCAGATGTCTGATTACTGTGTGCCACGATGAATAACCCAGAGAGCCTGGCCTCAAGGTGCCAGTTCCACCCTTAGCGGGAAGCTAAGGGATAAGGTAGGCAAAACAAAATATAATCTGAGCTCAGGTTCAATCCCCAGGCTGAGGTTTGATGGAATGTTTATTCAAGCAGCTGGAATGGCAAGCACATGCATAAAAGGCAGTATTTGCCATTTATTGTAGCTGTCATTTCACACTAGCACAGACCTGAGCACGGAATGCTGCACAAGCCTTTCAAGCCAAAGTTGGCCTCACATCCCCGTTTCAATGTATGATGTAAGAGGTGTGCACTGCCTCAAACACCCAACACATTGGCTTAAAAGGGTTGACCCAGCCCAAGAAATGCATTCAGTGGAAATTCTTTCTTCTTGCCCTGGGCTTGATCCCTTCTCTGTTTGTTTTCCCCATCTGTTTGTCTGCTACAGATGTAGCAGCCTTCGAGTAGTCTGTTTCAACCTGCTCCATTTTTCATGCTTTTGAGAAAATGACATAGTGATAAAAGGTTTCACTTTTCCTTCTGCAAGGCTTTAAGAGAATTTGCTACCCAAGGGTTAGATCCACTGTCCTTTGGTGCAGTTATGGGAGCAGGTCTGACTTCTGCAATGAACATTAACCAAGAGCTGCTGTGTTACTCTCATTACCCATTCATGAGTCCAGGCAACTGATGGCAGAACACCAGTTTCCCTTTCATAAAGCAGATAAAAGCCACAGGCATGGTCTCAGACACTCCCTCTCCACAGGCACAGCTGCCAGCCGAGCATTGCTTGGACAGCCAGGTAAGCACGGGGGCAGCCCAGCTGAAGAGGAAAGGAGCTGAAAGTGCAGAAGATTTAGAAAGAAGCAAAGAAAGAAAATAAAGAGTCCCCCTTCCCCTCTATGCCTCCCAGCACACCTTGCCAGCACAGTCAGGATCATCTTCTGGCCCTGGCACTACCACTGGGGCTGGGAGGAACCTCAATCCCCTACAAAAGGTTCTGGAGTGGAGTTCAGCTTGGAGATGTGCTTTACCTTATCATCTCTCAACAGACACCTCTTTCAGAAAAATTAAGTGTTTCTTTAACACCCACAAGTGAGCAGTCTTAATTTACTTTCCACATGATTACACATACCTTCCACTCCAAATGCAAATTAAGTAATAAATAAATAAATATGAAACAACCCAGAACTGACAAGCCCCTTCATTTCTCCAACTTCCCTGTTTATTTTTCTGCTGGCGTTTTGCACTATTGCTTTTAAATGTTTTGTCCATGGTGTGTTTTCAAATGTTACAAGCAAGAGTGGGTTTGAAAAACAAGGAAGTTGTACAGTTGGAAAGCTGAAGTGCAATTGGCATACCAATAAATGCCTTGATAGCAACTTCAATACAACTACACTGATGTGTCTTGTTTGCAGAGCATCTCTCTCTCACACTCTCATTTTTTGAAAAGCCTTGGGCCCTGAACAGAGGATGAACCAGGAGTGGCCCCCAGTGTTACAAAACAGGTGGTTAAAAGGGCAAAGACTGTGCAAAGCAATCACTGATGTTGGAGATACCTTGACTGGTATTCTGGACTATGACTGTGTCTAATCCTCTTAAAACAGGGTAAATATCACCTGCCAAATGAGTGTTAAATACTGTGCTCCCAAGAGATTTTCCCTACTGATTCCTTTTCTTTTTTGTTTGATCAGAGAAATGGCATCAGGAAAGAAAAATCAAAAGTTGTCTCATCATTCCATGATGAATGTAGTGGGGAAGAGTTATGTCTTCATTTCCAAAAGTTGTGGTTTTATTATATACAAGCACAGAAATCTCTGTGAAATATCTTAATTGCACAGACATTTTAGCCTGTGCCTCTGCCAGCTCATATCCCGCTTTTGCTGCTCTTGGCCAAGACAGCAGAGGAGCTGTTCTTGCCATCCACAGTTCATCCTAGGGGTAAGAGTTCCCCACTGCACTGCTTCGGGCAGCCCCAGGCACACAGAAACTGCAGCCACTTTTCTGTACATCTTCTGAAGCACAGCCCATACCAGATGTCCACACTATCCCAGCAGCTTGTTCCCTGTCACACAGCTCAGCCTCTCAGAAAAATCACATCTGCTCTGGGTCAAGCGACACTGAGGTTACCAGGGGCTGCTCTAGCATGATGTCCCTTCTCCACAGCCGGGTAACTACGAAAAAGGAATAAACCAGCTCTTTTTATTTCTTCATAATTCTGCCTGGTATGATGCAGCTTTGGTGGCAGTGACACATGAACTGTAATCAGGAAGTCTCAGGGAGAAAACTAGAGAGAAAGCATTGGCATTCTTTTTTCACTTGGAAGGAGAGAACCAAGTCTGAAAGTTTGGACACAGACACCTATCCCTTGCTGTAATCCAAGCCATAAATCCCTGGTCACATATTCCTGCTGTCCAAACGTTACCAGGTCATCAAATGGAGCAGGCACGAGGAGATGGAACATTCCCCAGGATGATGTTTGCTATAGAGGAGTGTTGCAAGGAGCTGAAAATTTAGCACTGGTGTTTATGAGTAATGTTATTTTCTTAACCAAAGAAGGATGAGTGAAGAGGACTTATTCTGTTAAAGGAAGAAAAGAAAAAAGAAAAAGATCACTGAAAAGTATTGTATTCTGGGAGAGACAAGAAAATAGGTTTTTGCTCTATGTGAAGGTGAGGTAGAGAAGGATTTAAACTGACCTGCAAATTTCCTGTTGTGTGACTATTTTTTAATTCTGACTTCTAATGTTCCAACTTTTCTTTAAAAAGTAGCATCTCAGGAAAAAATATCTTCAAGAAAGACCTTGAAACCATAGGCAATTTGATCAAGCCCACAAGGATAAAGCCTAGGGCTTGACTCTTGAGCCCTGGTGAAACTAGCTGAAGTGTTTAAAGCTGTTCCCATACCCTGCTGACCTCCCTGCTCCTTGGCTGACCTCCTGCACGCCTGAAGAAAAGCAGCAGAAGCGAATGTGTGCAAACATCTCAGCCATTCCCACTCACAGCCTCTTTTACCAGTGTGATCTCACCTCTCTGGCCTAATTAGCCCGAAGAGTCAATGACAACATGCTTGCAATTATGCAGGAGCTGCTGCAGTCATTGCTGAGGTGCTGCATATGCTCCTCTCTATTGACCCTGATACACACCTGGCAACTTCTTGCCATGGGGCAGGGAGAACACAGGGCTTGGGAGCAGACTGAGCTGCTTCTACCAGATCCAGCACTCAGGTCCCTGGTCCTGTCTGAACCACATGTGCATGACAGATTACAACACCAAGAGAAAAGATACAGGTTACATCTGGAGGAGGAGTGGGAAATTTTGCAGAATGAAATTGCCTTTTGCCTTTTCACAGATTTGCTGAGCTTGGCGATCATTTACCTCTCTGAAGCGCTCTGACCACTGATTGTTATTTGCTGGGAAGAGAGAGAATCCTACAGTACGACTGGAGTCTCTGAGCTCCTTCACTCCAAACACTGTCCTTGCTGTGGTTTATTGCACTGACAGGACAAAGAAAGTACATTTGGAGGCTGAGTGGACAAACCCTCAGTGTCCACTAAAAATGGCAAATTCCACCCTGGCACTGTCCCTGCTCTCCCTGCTGGAGCAGGTTCTGCTCAGGCATTCACTGAGGCAGAAGGCAAATGAGAGCATCTCTGCAGCCTGTGGGGGCTCAGCTGGGAGAGCACAGCAGGAGGGGAAGCTGGGATGTTCTGTAAGGCACAAAGCCTGCCTGACATCAGGCAGGGAAAACTTAGGTGCTGCCCTGGGTAGTTTTACTGGCTTTTCTAGAAGGAAATTTATGTAACCTGTACAGCTGTCTCAAGGATCAGAAACGCTGCTTAAATGACTTAATGATTGCTTGGCTAGGGGCTAAAACTCCAAGCTTTTTTCAGAAGCATTGCCTCCTGCCTGGATGCAGCATTGAAGTACACACCTTGATATTGAGCAACTGCTGGCCAGATGCAATAAATAGAACTCTTCTTTCCACAGTTTATCCGCACAGAAAGTGTTTCCTCTCTTTTAAATCCACAGGTGTCTTTCAATTCCTCGGGGTTTAATAGCTCTGTTAGCATTAGATCAATCTTTTTCTTTACAATAGACTTTTCAACAGTAACTCTATCTTCCTTAAGTTAAGGCTCAGAAAAATTGACAGATCAAGAGATACTGTGCTGGGTGAATGCTGAAACCAAAAGAAAAAGGGGCAGAAAATCTGTACCTGTATCCAGAACTAATTAGATCTGGGGGAATAATGGATTTATTTTTTTATTTTTTTTTACTTTGGTAGATAATCATAAATTTTAAAAAAGGTTAGATCAAATGCAAATCACTTTACTCATTTTAACTGTTGGAAGTTTTAATTAAGAAAGACAGAAGTCTCTCACTATACTATAATTTTAGTGGTATTCAATTTTCTGAAAGGTTTTGAGTTCTTTCTTATTAGACCATTTTTTAAGTGAAATTGCAATGCCTTATTGTAATTGGGAAACAATAAGTCCTGTGCAAAAATGTGGAAATGAGAAGTTCCTGCATTTCTGGAATACAATGCAACTTTGAAAACAGCAAAGTAAATTTTAAAGATGTCTTTGCTTTTCCCTGCTCAATTTGGCCTAAATTCCTGAAGCTGTCACACAGCAGTTTTCCTTGGGTGAGCTGTAGCAGTAGGTTAGTTTCTCAAAGTTGCAGAGCTTTGAGCATGCCTTAAAGTAGTTCAGGGCCCACATTCTAACCTTGTCACAATCCTGACAAATCCTACTCTATCCAAAATCAGTGGCTTTGATCCACTTCAACATGAGCTGCTCATTCCATGCTTTTTCAGCCCCATTACCCGTAATCCCCATCCAGTGGAGGACACACGATGTAAACCTAACCTCTCCTTTTCCAAGTTTTGATTTTCTTGATGGTTTCTCATTTTTTATGTTCCTTCTGTTTCTGAGGGATTGTTTCCAGAAGTTTTCTGGGTCCATGCTGATGACCAGGATTTGTACATCTCCCAGTTTCTACCCCTGTTTTGCTCTGTTCTAGTGTAATCATATTTCCATTATTTGATTCAATCTGTGGCCTCACCCCCACCCTTCAGAGCTCACATTTCCAGTCTCATGCATGTTCCATTGCACCCCTACTCTTCATTCCTCCAAATTATAACAATACTTTTAAACTTACAAAGGGGAAAACAGTATGCATTATTCTATAGACAGACAAGGCAGGGGTTCCATGTGGCATAAATCCAAGTGCAGGACTTGTAAAACCTTGTGTCACCAGTCCCATCAACCAGTGTTTCTGTCTAGGAAGTATTATCCAAATATAATTTGAAGAGGAGCTGGCAAGAAAAAAAATTCCCTAGAATTAAAATCCTCTGGGAAGCTGCATGTCCAGTGAGGTCCTGGGCTCTTTACAGGGTGCTAAGAGGGTTTCTCTGAGTAGTCCCACACCACTGGATTCATATGGAAGAGAATCATCCCATAGGCTGGTTAGCAGATTATCAAATGCTTTTGTTTTTCCGCAAAGAACTATTCCTGGTTTTCATCATGTGAACTATTTTATATGTAATCTGTTGTATTAATCAAGTCCCAGGAAAGCCAAAGCCCTAAATCAGCCTAACAATCTGATTTCCCTAAAACAAGTGTACATTATCATCCTTTATACAAGATAAGACCTCCATGCCTTGTCTTACCATTTCGTAGTTTTAGTTTTCTGCAACACAGCCATTTATCAGGCACATAAGTATTCTGTGCTCCCTGCTCCACTTCTTTCAGGGCTCCAAGGGAACAGTATTGTGTTCCCTTTATTTTTTCCTTTTTTAAAAAATTTACTCCTTTTTCTGGAGGGGTGTTAAGGGGCCTGAAATCCCCCAAAAAGGGAAAAAGGAGAAAGAAAAATAAGGACTTTTCCTGGAATTTTTTTCCAAAGCTTAGTGATCACAAAACCATCTGGTTTTATCAAAAGTAACACAGCCTGAGAATGCTGGGGTTAAGGCCCAGAAGTCCCTGTGGAAGTCTGCTTATCAAAAGGTACAAATATTAGCCTGACACCAAAAGAGGAGAGAGAAAAGGGAAAGAATATCATGGCTTAGGAAAGCCAAATTGTGACACTCCATCAAGAGACCACAGATGTTCGAACCTCTTCCTGTTATTTAAACAAAGCCCCAAACCCAAAACACTCCTAATTCAGAGACTTATTTGGCTTTATTCAAGAACATATGAAGAGAAGAAAGCAAAAAAGCAGGGAACAGACTTTTTTGGTATTGCCGATGTGTTGAGAATAAAGTGAACGTGTTGAGAATAAAGTGAACCTCCAAGAAAGGGCCAGAAAGCTCTCCATGGTAAAAATTCAGTCTGAAGTTTACTAGATTATTTCTGAAACACTCAGAATTCACTGAAATTCACTGAAAGGGATGGCTGTGGCTGCTGAGTTTGAAATTAAAGATACATCTGGTTGTGATTCATGAGTACCTATGTGCACATCACAGCTTTGTTCTGCTTCGTGCACAGCTTGTCTTCTGGGGTAAATCACAAAGCACACTGCCTTCCTCCCGATTCCCAAGATATATGAGGAATGATGTACTATGTTGCTAGTGGTGGAATGAAACCTAAATGATCTCCAGGAAGCTTCATAAGTAGATGGTATCCCAAAGATGTTACTGGAGTAATTGTTGTTCTAGCTATTAGGAATCTTAATGCTCCTAGGGAAAACTAAGATCACGTAAATCTTGACTGTATCTTGCATGAATTGCTCAAACATGCTGAGATGGCCTTTCATGCTCAAGTGCTATTTTTCAGGATGATTTTATTAACTTCACAGCATTTGGTGTGAAACTACATGCCACAGAGAATTTTTCCAGACAGTATTATTGTCACTTTGGGTTGACAACTTTGAAGTTTTCCTTTAAAAGGAGAGGAAAGCATTTCATGTAATGATTAAGGAAATAAAGAAGTCCTGTTTGAGGCTAAGTGCAAATCAGTGACTATGTGGGTTATTAAAAAGCATGCTGTCAGTTTCCTGCAAACTTCTAGGAGGAACAACCCTCACATCAGCTTACTTTAAGTTTACTACTCAGCCTTTCTCCTACGTTAAACTGCAGCTATACTTGAACACACTTCTGCTTAGAACACCAGTTAGAAGCAGCATTCAAGACAACAGGTATTCATATTCATACAGGCCAGTGCAATTCTACAGAAGAATTACAGTTATTTCTCCAGCTTTTAACAAGTTTCAGATCCACCCAAACCTGAATCCTCGCTGAAATGTAGCTCAGCCGATGTAGTCATTTCTTCACGCTATTGACCTGAATATTGACCTAAACTGATTTACACAAGAAAGTCTTTATCCTTGGGCAAATCTGCATGTTTTGAAATCTGCAACAGACCCTGACAAGCCAGTATGGTTTTGGCCCAGCATTAGTAGAATAAGAAATAAAAATTGCAAATACATGGTCATCAGTAATTCCCATGGCAGAAATACTTTTATCCATCCAATTTTACTTATAAACTGTACCTGAAGTCAGGTTTACAATGACTGTATTTAGTCAGACGTCCCATAGGCATTGCTGGTGAGGTGACTATGAGATCACCAGAGCTTTAGTAATGTTTAAAAGTTTCTAGGATCTCTGTAGGGCAGCAGCGCTGACAGCCTTAGGCTGAGCACTCAGCAGTGGCGTTGCTTGCAGTGGGAAAATGCAATGAGATAGGAGTTCACTGGCATGAGCAGTGTTGATATTGCTGATATCATCTGGCCCTGGGTTATCTGGGAAATAAATTACACTGGAGAACTCTTCAACATAGCACTTTCATTTTTCCATAATCTCTCTTTGGGCATTATTAACCTTTATATTTTTTTACAGCAATTAGTTTTCAGTGTCCCATTTCAAACAGCATATTTATAAATACACCAATACTGCAAAATTCTGCTGCCAAAGAAGTGGACATTCTCCTCATATGCATGACATTGTTTGCCACGTTAGAACACTGCAAATCTGAAATACATCTGTACTGGAAACAAACACGATGCACGCGCGCAAATGGGCGAGGATACACAACGTGGACAATTTGTCATCCTGTGTCGAGGGAAGCACCACCTGCTGATAGCACCATGTAGCTATGGCTCTGTTCCCACACTCATTAATACTGATCTCAGAGCCACTGCATCACCTGGCAGGACCAACAGTGCCAGGCAGGCAGAGGCCCACAGCGACTTTTCTTTAGAACCAGACTGAGACATGGAAGGACAAGCAGCAGCTGACATCATGTACAGTCCAAAGTTCGCCCTGAAAGGAGCATGTGTGTATTTTTAATAACTGGGTTCAACTGAGCAAAAGGAGATTGCTCAAATTCAGGAGCAAAATTTTTTTAGAGCTTTCAGCTCCTGGATTTACAGCTTGGGAGAGGTGGGGTGGGTGGGTGGGTGCTTGGTCAAAGAAGATTTGGGGTTTTTTACCTGTTTCCGGAGTGGCTGGGGAAATGGGTTTGAAGAGGAACAGCAAACTGAAAGGAAAGAGCAGCAATGCAAGCCTGCATGACAAAGATTTTCTCTGAACCCCAGCATTCCTGCAAAGGACACCTTCCCAAAAGCACAAAGAATGACAGCAGATTTTGTGCTGTGATGTATATGAGAGCAACATGAAGGACAAAGGGGTTTTTAAGTCTATGGTCAAATATATAGTGATCATCTGTCACTGAACAACAATACAACCTGATGTTAATTAGGACATCAATGAAGTAATTAACTCCATTCACACCAAAAGGTGACTGGATATTGTGGTGAACCAAAGTACCTTAATACAAAAGGAGGAGAAAGAGAGATCCATTCATGTCTGTTCCAGATAAATGAATTGCACAAAGCCATCTCTGTATCATTTGGATGTGTTCTTGTAGGTGCATCAGCACTCCCAGTTTTTCATCCTGGACTTACCAATAGATACTAATCACTAAGCACAAGACACATACTTCAGTGTAGCAGTCTCAAATTAGGCCTTAAAAGTAACTAATATTTTTTCTTATCTATCACATGCTTAGAAGCTTCTTAGCATTTTTCTTTGGGGTGATAGCAATATGTAATTACTGCACTTCAGTGAAATCAAAGTGCAGCTTTTAAAGTCAGTGTGGTGTACACATCTGACTAAAGTGAGAAGAATGTTACCTCAAGCCAAGCTGTTTGATTTTCCTTTCTCCTAGCTCACTTTGCTACAAGATGCTTCACCAACACCAGATTGTCTTTAACCAGTACATAAAGAGAAACAACCATAAAACATCAAGAATATTTGGTGGCTCAAAATCTACTCATCCATTTCCACTACCACAATGAACATAACAAAGCAGGGTAATTATACTTAATTCCTCTACCCAAGGCATAATACTTTGGCTGAGCAGACTGGTAATAATTTAACAAGCTGTAATAAAAGTCAGAGTATCTATCCATATTCATCTGCTATATGAGCCCCTACATTAATGAAGACCTAGCACTTTATATTCTCACCACAAAAAAGTCCAAATATATGTGTGTTCTAAAAGCCCACAATGTAAAGAGGAACGTTTTATGTTCATAAAATCTGAGAAAGATAAGAATTGATGAGTGCCATAGTTAATCTAAAGTATTATCTTACTGAGTTTTCACATATTGATTTTGGCAGAAATAGGATCAAACTTTGCTGTCACTTACAATGGTAAGAAATTGTTTAGGTAATGCCTGATTAGGTTTTAGTGTGCAAAACAAAATTGCCTGGGTATTCTGATGGTTATAACCCACCATAGCACGAATCTAATAAAAAAAGAATGAGTAATATAGCAATAAAACAAGTTTTATCAGGTCATCATTTTGTCACTGAACCAGTAGTTTTTACAAAAACATCAAAACCAAGAACTCAGTACTCACCCTGCAACATTCAGCTGGCTTGCATGGTCACAGAGCTAAAAAGAGCTCGAGCAAGTCTGGTCTTAGTGTCACTATTATTTGTTTTGACCTTTTTTTCAATTTTCATCAATGAAATTAAATTCTACTTATGTGAAATAAACCAAAATCACATTTCAGTGATGTTTAGAAATAATTTCTGTCATTTAGATTTTTTGGGTTTGCTTTGGATGAGACTGGTAGCTCTGCATGAAGTACTGCTTCAAACTTTGCTTAAGAGAAACGCTGTAGGTTCTGTTCCCCTCAGTTCAGATTTCCCAAGCAGTTTCAAAAACCACAATAATGAGAGACCTGTTTAAACAGGACACAAAACACAGAGAAAATATGAGTTAGAGAAATGCGTGTCATTATGTCTGGTCATTACAGATGAGCTCTGTCTCTGCCCTGGAGGAACAGAGATGGGTTAGCAGTCCCTATTGAGGTCTTCTCCCAGCTATGGCTCCCATTTCCCAGTTCTCAATGATATCTATAACCTATATTCATGGACAAACAGCCTGGAAAATAGTAATTCAAAAAGCACAAATTTAAAGAGGCACAAACTGAAAATGGTGATCATTTAATTTCTCAGTTCTTCATATCTGAGGCATTGGCTTTAGCTTCAGTCCATAAGAGAGACAGGAAGTATTTTGGAAGCACCTGTGCCAAACAGATCCCAAACAGATGTCTGAGTCTCAGAGTGGCACTCAGTCACAACTTTACCTCCAGGCCACAACTGTGCTAACAGCTCTGTATTAATGAAGGGAAACTTTCCCAAATATTAGCACCACACTTCATCTTCTTTAATAAAATATGTTCTGGAATTATTCATCTGGCACATCATAAAATATCTGGTTTCTTTTAATTATTTTTTAAAATCTGATAGCTGACAGTGAGTCCATGATTTGCAATTTCTCTCTCAGTTCTGTAATCACCCATACTGTGACTGAACAAATCTGAACTGGAAGAGAAAACCGTGTAAGGAAAACTAAGCAAATCCAAAAAGATACCACCTCTGAGGCAAGAGCAAAGGGAAGAGAACAAATAAGTGAGTGAGGGAATGGACTTAAGGAATCAGGCCCAGACGTCTCAGCACCGTTCCAGTGCCATTGTTTCTGGGTTCCTCAGTTGTCCCACTTGGGGGTACAGATACATACAGGCAAACAGCAAGTGTTCCTTCTGCACCCAGCCACAGTCACTCCTGGAAAAGCACAATTCCAGGGTGCGGAGATGACTTCAACAAACAGTTGTTTGTTGTTCAGTATTGGACTCATACTATACCTCCTAGAAACAGAAAGCAGAAAATAAATTAACAACAAAACCAAGCTTTTGGACATGTTTATTTAGCTATTATCAGTCTCAGAACCCTGGAACCAGATTTTCTTTAGCAGTCCCCCAGAGGACAGTGCAAGGAACTGTTCTTTCACTTGCTTTTTCTCACCACTGTTCAATAATGTTCCTCCCACAGTATCAAGAGTTACTACTTTACACACAGTAACCGAGTAGGACCTGTGAAATACAGCACACTTCTCCTGACTGCCAGTTCACAGCAAGCAGAAGGCTGAGTGTGCCTGAGGGGGCTGGGCAGGCCCAGAGGAGTGTGCTGTCCAGGAGAATGGGAGCTGCACTGCCCAGGGCCTGCAGGCACACTCAGCTCTCACCTCCACAGACAGCCCTGCTCACAAGTGCCTGCTCCTGCCTGCCTGCCCCGCCTGCTCCCCCGGCCGCTCCCCCTGCCTGCTCCCCGGCCTGCTCCCCCTGCCTGCTCCCCGGCCGCTCCCCCGGCCGCTCCCCCGGCCGCTCCCCCGGCCGCTCCCCCGGCCGCTCCCCCGGCCGCTCCCCCGGCCGCTCCCCCGGCCGCTCCCCCGGCCGCTCCCCCGGCCGCTCCCCCGTGCTCCAGGCCCAGAGGCGGCTCCTCATCACATGGGCCATTTCCTGACCACCGTGCCTCTCCTTGCAGCTAGAGTCAACAGGCTTTTACCAGCTGGACAATTTGAGGGGCTGCACAAACCCGCCTGCCATTCCTTCATGTTTGGTGCTACACTGACATCTTGTGGCCCTTAACCCTGGAGAGGTTGTAAACAAGGCCAGCAGATTTCCAAATGTTTCAGCAAGGATGCAGTTACATCAAGTTTGGGAAAGCAGCATTGATTTACCTCTTGCTTCCTATGTGTTTGAATTCGTGTTCCAATCTTTGTGTGTCCCAAGTTTGGTAACAAACTTATGTTGAGTATCTCCAATTAAACGATAATCAAGTCAAAAGTAGTAACAGTCTATAAAACTAAACCAGAATTGCAGCAGGTGAGCCCTTTGTGCAGATGGAAGCAATTTCTCAGTCTGAGGAGAAAGCAGAGTCTGCAGATAGCTATTGTGTTATACTGTGTTAGCAGGCTCTGTCCTTGGTTTTATAAATTTGAGGTTTTAAATTGCAATAACTATCTACACATTACTTCAGCTGTTGTTCAAGAAAATTTCCAGAAACAAAACCATAGGGGTGATATGGTACTATTTAGCCACCATATTTAATGATCAACAGTAAGAATAAAAGCAAGAAAGCTTATTTGGAAACAATGCCAGTAGTTGTATCCACATATTAAAGGTACCTGAAATTAACTCATATATATGCCTGTTAAGTTAAAGACAGGTCTGTCATACTGTCATAATATACACAAATGGAGACTTTCCCTTTCTTTGACTTTATCCTTATGGAGAGTGGAGGAATAAAACCAGACACTGTAGAGTTTGGCATAACTCCTTTACCCTAAATAGGTTTTTATACATCAACAAATAAAATTTGAAAAAGCCTGGAGCTGAAATGCAGTACGGAATATACAAGCAAGTAAAAGGGATTTTACTACTGGAAAACATGAGGGACCAAACTTCAGATTCACTCCTCTAAGCACTCATCCACCTCAGCTAAAACAGGATCTCTGACACTGCTGGGGAGGTCAATGCAGAAACATATTCTTCTGTAGGATGACTGAAGGTTCTCCTTGGATGCACTGAGCTTTAGAGGCATTGATCTTTCCTGTCAGTAATTACTGTGTTATCTAACTAGCTAGATTAAAAGCTACAAGCTGAAGTGTTTCAGAGAAGTATATAGAACTAAGGTCCCATGCCTTATTTATAAGCAAAGTACTGCTGCTAAAATAAATGGGATACAATATCACAGCTGAATTAAATGGGATACTGAGCTTAGGGTAAGGGAGAGGATCTTCACATGCATAGTGAAATAGCTAAATCCAAGTCAATCAAGTTAATTTCATATTCCTATTACTAAGCCAGGTAAAGTTCCTTTTTTTTATCTAGTAAATTATCAGTGTATAACATTAGACAATTAGATCATCACAGAAGCAATGTGGGAGACACACAAAGAATCATAACTGTTAAAAGGGCTTCCCTATACAGAAAATAAAGGAAGATCTCACTGAAAAACCTAGCCTAAGGGATTCAACTTCTTTTCTTAGAAAAATGCTAAAAGAAAACAAAATATTTTGCACATTCATCATAGGGTCTGGTGTAATCACTGGCAAAAGGGGACACTGCAAGGGGACATCTTCCCCTCTTGCAGATGTTGCTGGCTGTAGGAGGGTACAGATGCCTGCATAGGAGACTCCTGAGAATGGGAGCAGGGGAAGAAGGTAAAGAGAGGACTGACATCACCCTGAAACCTAAAGCCTTCTGATAAAGTTTTCATAGTTTTAGTTACTTTCCCATGGAAGTTCTATAAACATAAGTTGTTTATCACTTTCCTTCTAAGAAACATTTTTTGATGGACGTTTCTCATGACCAGTGTGCTTGGGAAAGTGGTAACTTAATTATCCAATCCCTGAATCTATAAATATTGAATCTATAAATACTGGAGTCAGAGAATAAAGTGTCTTCTTTTCCTGTTCTAACACTGAGGGACATTTGTGTGAATCATTAGCAACACACTGACTTGATTGGTGGGTTCCAACTCAAAACAAGCCCAGAACAGTGACAAAAAATATTGGATTAGATTGGATTAGATTAGATTAGATTAGATTAGATTAGATTAGATTAGATTAGATTAGATTAGATTAGATTAGCCTGGTCCACTTGCTATTGTAGACAACCTATGAAATAAACTGTCCCATGAAACAGTCATATTCCTCCCCAAAAGCTATGTTCTGTCTCTACCATGTCAGACTTTGATCCTTTATGGATCAGAAAGTGCTTCTCTGGTACAGCCTTTGTTTATTCATAGGCACCATACCTGCTCTTGGCTTTTGTGCCAGCACACTCACCCACACAGCTCTCGTCTCTCCTGATGTATTTATAGGCTGTTTCCATAGTCTCTCACCCTTCATTAGGCTCAAGTGCACAGACAAAACGCTTCTAATCTTCTCTCATGAGGGCTGTCAATGCAGCAGACTGTGCCTGTGGTGCTTTAGACTCCTCTGGTTTGCACTGTGGATGACAAGAGTTGCAGCTGGGATCCCAGATCATCTCTTCAGTGGTGGAAACACCTCATTCTCTGCACAGGCAACACTTGTCCCCACTCAGGCTAAGGCATCACTCACCTTCGTTAAGGCTTGTACAGGATGGGAAAGCCTCCTTTTCTTTAAGCTGCTTGTTTTCACTCTCTGTGTCATCTTGAACCCTTTATTCCAGACCTCAAGATAACTCTGCATGCAAAAGTGCCTTCTAAATAATTTTTTTTTTCTCAAGCATGTTTGCCACTTGTCCTGGGCAGACCTTTTCCTCTTGCAGGTACAGCAGCCTGTCACATCAGATCTCCCTTTGTCACAGGGAGCAGTGCAAACCTGTCCCCCCACGGCAGCCAGGACAGGCTTCCTGCTCCCGAGACACTGCACACCTAAGGCACGACTTCTTCCTGATGAGCAATGCTACCACCAGCAAAAGCAACCCAGGCAACACAAGCATGGCATCCTAGTGATTGGGATATTGCAATGACAAGATCAGTGGGAACATGCTGGGTGTGTTTGGGTTTGAGTCAAATATCCCATGTCCCAAAGCTCTGTATCAAACAGAAAAACATGCTGTACTAATACTATCTTCTGGATTGAAAGCTGCTTAAGCAATCAGAAGTATGGGTAGTGATAAATTGCCACACATCATATTAAAAGAAAAAGTGTCAAGGACTTCCCACACAGTTACTCATCATTGTGTTTTAGTTTTGTAGCAGAAATGGCAGAATCTTCATTTGAATTTGTTTTAAAAACAACTAAGTTGAAGATTACTTTTAACTGAAAAGGTATTTTCTGGGAGAAAACTTTCACTGGCAGACATATGAAATCAGAATTTGATCTAGTATAGCTTCTTTTACTTATCATGTTTATGATACCCAGAAATAAGGGAAAGAGAATAAAATGTCAGTAGATTGGAGTATTTTTTAGGGTGGAATTGGAACCCCTTCAACACTTCCAGAACTGGAAAGATGACTTATTTTCCTTCACTTGTTCCGTGAGGCCAGCAGACTTTTGTAGAGCTAAAATGAAATGAATTTACTGAGCAACTGAGCATGGGATAAAGTTGGCAACTAGAAAAAGACTTCAGATACACCAAAAAATTCACTGTCATGCTGTCACACACTGCTCCTTTTGTACTACTCAGCAAACTCTGGCAAACTACTCTGTTGGATATAACACAGAAGTTTCCAGCAGGTTCATGGCAGCTGGAGCTGCCCTCTCCAATGACACTCAGCCACAGGGAATGCACTGGAAGGGTGTAAACACACTCCTCATCCCAGGCTGGAATCCCTTGAAATCTGCCATCAGCAGATGCAAGTTAGAACAAGCTCTCCTCTTGTTAGGCAGGAGCTGTAAAGAAAACAGAATCTGAGAAGCAAATATCACTCTGTTAGAAACGTCCACTTCTCTTCTGCATTCCAGGAAAAAAAACAGACCAATAGAACTGGCAGTGTGCATAAAAATGGCCCCAGTACTACAGTAATTAAACAGGTTATAGCAGGTGACAAAGGGGCTGGTGGCAGAAGTTACAGAAAGAAAATAACTTGGTTTTATCTTCAAGTCTAATGTTACCTGCAGTAGGGATTTAACAGCAATTCCGCTCTTTAAAAAGCTGCTGGACTGACACATGTTGAGATGCTGTTATCTGACACCCATCAAGTCAACACAGCATAATCAGAGGCAAAGCCCACTCCAGTTAGTCCCCCTTGCCCTTCCAGCATGGCCTGACCCAGGGAGGTGAGCAATGCAGAAAGCAGACAGCTCTGCCTCCCTCTGACACAACCATGGTGATGGCAGCATGGCAGCGCACCTCAAAACCTCAGTTCTTCTCCCTGGGCCCAGATACTTGCAAAGAGAAAACATCATCCCATTGTGTGGCAGGAAGATGTAAAAAGAAAGACACGCAACAAAAAGGCCGAATAGTGAACTCCAGACTCCCAAGGAAAAACATGGTGGGACTACAGCCATTAGAACAGCAGAGATGAAGACAAGCACTTCTTTAGGAGGGACAGACTCAGCATGGGCCACAGCCAGAAGCAGACAAAGTGAAGTCGGATTCTGGGACTTCAATGCTTTTCAGCTTTGTGACTGTCAAAAAAAAGCAGTCTAGAAGAAGAGCCACAGCATGAGAATATTTCAAGTCACAGGGATGTCAGCATTATCTGAAGTGCTACTGCGTGCACACTGATCCTCAGTGGCCTGTTATGAATAATGAACAGAAACATCACCGAATGAACTCATTTGTCACATATGTTTAAATGCATCTCTCTATTCTTTTGGAGGGAATTAAAAATATTTTGATGAGCACTGTGCCTGTTCAAAACCAGTTCAAAGCAGGGAGAAACAAATTACCGCAAATAGCTCTTGTGACTGACGTAGGATGCTTTGGAGAAGCCATCTGCATGGCTTCACCCCTCAAAAAAAGAGCCTTAGCCTTTCCCAGGGAAACAAAAGACAGAGCTGTGACTTTTACCCTACTCAGTGTGATGTTTTGTGGCACAGTCCCTGGATCGGGCGTATGAACTCTTATGCTATGTCTTAACAATACAAGTGACACCTAAATTATCTTTTTGCCATGATCTACTATAAAAACATTTTCTTTTGAATTTTTCCTTATCAATTTTTCTCCTGTGAAGATTTTCTTATATTTGCAATACTTTTTTAGCTTAATGGAAGCAAAATTCCTTGAACATTTTTGGTAACGCATCCATATTATTCTTACTGCATATCGCTTAGTGATGCCAAACTGTATCCTTACAGAACATGAAATATTTTCTAGTTAACCTTATTTATACTATTATAGCAAAATAGTCATTTTAAATATAAGAAAACTCAACTCTGAGATAAAGCTTCAGAGTGAAAGGGAATATCAGTCTTTTTCCTTATCTTAGGATATTGGAAGGCTGATACAGAAGACTAGTAGTATTTCTAACTTTCAAAAACTCCAAGTGATATTGAGGCTGGTGCAGTGGCCTCCCTGCAGTTATAAGATGATGTAATGAAGATGAATGCTGCCTGTCAGCACCGTGTCCCGGGCAGCTCCCAGCCAGTGCTACACCGTGCTCTAGGAAATACACTGTGTAGCAGCAGGCTGAATGGAGTTTAAAACACCACAACTATGTTTCTTCAGAGAAAAAGACTTGTAGGCATTTTATTTTACATGGAGAAAGCTTTGAGAGGTTTCTTCTGAAATGCTCTGCTCCAGCCACAGAACTGCTTGGAGCAGCCCACTCCACTTGTGTCAGACACATCACTGCACACCAGCGTCCTCCCCTGTCCTGCTAAGCAGCACAGAGGAACCTCTCAGTACCTCAGCAGGATGATCATAATCTTTTTCTTTCATTTATTTATAATACATTCTGGAGCAAGGCCATCTCCATGCCTTTTGGCTGCTACTCTTTTATTCTCTTGAGGAAAAAATGGGCACATGCTGGGTGCACTCATTGTCACAAAGCTTTTATCTTCTTTTAATACAGATTAATTTGTTTTTCCTATTAATATTCCTACTATTTTGATTTGATACTATATTGGTTCTAATTGTTCCCCAGCTCCCAAAAAGATCAAAGACTATCTGAGATGGAGGAGAAAATACTTCTCTTTCTACTGCAGCTGGATCTGCCTCTGGGCAGGGTGGCATAAGCGAGTCAGGCTGTACCACTGTGCCTGCTGTCTCTGCCATGGGTATTCAACTGCTACCCCTGTAGCTGGCAGCTTCTGGCACTCCTGAATAATCCAGGGCTAGCTAAAATAGGCAGCACAAGTTTTCACTCAGTCCATCACTCACCTGGTTCCTGGTGGAGTTAGTGTTTAATGTTTGTTCTAGGAAAAGTTTAACCAGGATAAATTTGGGTAGAGGATATATGTCATCACAGAGGTTTTATTAGATCAAGCAATATTGATTTCTAACACAGTCATTTTTTAATCAGAAGATAAGCTAGGAGATACACTGAGCACCCTACATGGCTCACTCACTTCATATTTTTTTTTGGTGAGGATATTCTTAAACCTATAGCATGGACAATTAATTTTGTTTTTTTGAAAAAGGGTGACCACTGCCCTGAACCACAGATTTCAAAGATTGGATTTAGCATAAAAATCCTTAGCCTTACAACCAGACAGAACCACCAAGCATTTTGTTTATCGAGGAAATTCTAACCAAAGCAGAAAAGTTTAAAATTTTTTTCATAAAAGGACAAATGCTTACTCTTTAAAATTTTTCCACTCATTTCTCCTGATGATTACTCTAGACATTGTCTCAAACACAGTGACAAGCAGCTCAGGAGGTTCAGGTGGCTGTTTTACAAACACCTAAATCTGTGCTAATGACCACAAACTCCCTGGGAGTCAGCAGAAGGAAGATGTTTTAAAACAGAATTGACTCTCACGAAAATACTTTAGGAGATAGGACACAGGCCCTGGAAGTGCATATTTCTTTCTGGTGGCTCTTAAGTGAGACTTCCATGAGTCTGTTTGGTGACCTAAATCCAGCCCCTATGGCACTAACCAAAACCATGGACTGCGGTGAAGGAAGAGAACTCAGGGAGTGCCAGAGGGGCTCTTAAAACTAAAAGACTACTCCTAGTTCCAAATTACTACAGTGGATGAGAAAATAATAATTACCTCCAAAAGGAAACTTTTCTATTTCCTGAATCTCATGTAGTACTTTTCCCTGGGTTTTCAACCCAGAGTAAGTATAGATTTTCTAAGCTAAAATTAATTTCCCTGGCACTAGCTATTCAGTGACTTACTCTAGAGTATTTTAGGATTAATCACCACTGTTTTCACATGATGTCAATATTCTGCAATGGAATATGTATGAGGGCAGCTTGACTCTTCTAGAAGTATCTGCTTTAACCAGAAAGTCCTAACCAGAGAACTAAATTGTTTTAAAAGCAAAAGGGACAAAGAAACCTTCTTTTAAAAGTTGCATAAGGTCATTTAAAAAACTATATAGATTTTAACTTAGACCTGTTCCTAAAAGATCCATAAAGAAAATCAACCCATAACAATTAATTTAATCTTTTCCTTCTCAAGTCATTCATTTAATGCCAGTTACGATACAAAAAATAAATGGTTCAAATTAGAATTGTACCTCAGCTGACCGTATCCCTACCAATTAAACATGCAATGAACTTACTCTCTAGACTTCTGTCTCTTATTCTTGCACCTTTGAGCCCATAAAGCAGCAAATTTAGGGCAGTGGCTTTCCACCCCTTGAGCATATGACCCACACTTTGTTTTCTAGAACCTATGCAGCCTGATGCACATCATGCTATGCTGTCTTAGAAAAACAAAACTGAAAAATAAATCAAAAAAACCAATCAAACCAAACAAACAAGACCACCAACAATTTGCTTTTGAATGATCAGTTTGTGAGCCAGGAAAAATATTAAGAATGTGCATAAATGTTTGAATGAATCAATGCACTCATCTCTGTTTTTCTCAGAGACAGAGTGCAGCCATCACCTTCCATAGCTAAAAATAGTGTCAGTAGGCAGCTCAGAATGATGCAAATCACCTTCTTAGGTTTTATTTAATATCTCCTGAGTGAAGGACAATTCATTCCTTTGAGATGGTACAGAAAATTAGTGGAATTATACCAGCAGAGAGCAGATAAAAATTCAAGAAAATTACAAAGGATTAAGTATCATTACTTTGAAAGAAAGCCACTTGAATGACTTTTTCCTCCAGCCTTTCTTACTCCTACAATTTTAAAGACATGAAAAAAGTTCTCCAGGTCATCGACCATAAAACCTTTAGCCCCATGTTTCAGGGTAACTTTTGTTTCCTCTTCAAAGCAGTGATGACTGTAAAAATTCTGTGTGTTTGACTATACCCAAGGTCAGCAGCAAAGTCTAAAAAAGCTGTCAACATACTAATAAAATCCCCAAACCTTGCTTTCTCCTTTGTAATCCCCAAGGGCTCATCTCCACATCCAGTCAGCAAGATAACTGAATATCATGGGTGAAGGAACACAGTCCTGCCAAGCTTCTGCACTGACCTTGAACTCTTTGGCCAGCTCACCACGTACAACGCCTCTTTGTGTAAGTCCCTGAGGAATAAACTCTGAGTAAGCAGATCAATTTCCAGCCATCTTTCTCAAGAATTGCATAGAAAGATTCAACAATCTGAGTTATACACGGCAGCAAAACTGGCCCAAAACAATAAGAGTTTGAAGTCAATTTTGATGTTAAGTTTGTTGAATCTGAAGTATGTCATCGTCTAATGCCTGGATCTGAATCGTAGTAAGTATATATGATTATATATCTTTATTTTTTTTCTTTATTTTTTTTAAGATAGTACAATAGATGCATACCTCAGGCAATATGTTTTTCTGTGACCTAGTTCTCAGATTTTCTTTATACTTCCATGAAAGTGTTATGGCCTACAGAGTAAACATCATTATGCTTTCATCCACTTTACTCTGCCAAAATGGTGACCAATATAACTATTATGGCCTCATTTATTAAGCAAGATAACACACAAGGTAGTTCATCATCCAGGAAGAAATTAGTAGCCAGCTGTTTTCACATGACTGTGCATAGTGATGAGTCTACAGCTGTGGGTCACGCAAACTAACTCAAGGCAGACTGAGGAATGTGGTGCTCACTGTTTCACACTGAGTGCTCCTGAGACACCCTCTACAAAGTCAAGAACCAAAGGGTCGATTTTCTGTGGAGAAAACAATGCAAGCAGTGCTTTTTTATTTCTTTTTAATGGGAAATTGCATTATTTCATACCATCAGGCAGCTCAAGATGCACAAGATTGTCGGTTGTCATTTGCTTCTGTTTGGATTCCTCCCAGGACAGGGTGACAGTAAGGACTAGTAATCACGAGAACAGAAGCCTTATTATTTTTCATAACGCAACAGTCAGAGTTAGAAAGGCAAGAGGCACTTCTAAGATACACAGGCATAATCTGTGTCCTCCCCTTGAAAGCAAAATTTGTAATTAAAGCTGGCATTTCTGAGCAGCCTGCTAGTGCTGGTCATCTTGCTAACAAACAAAGGGGACATGCTTTGTGACACTGGCACACGATCCGTGGGGAAGAGACAGTGCCGCTCTTGCAGGAGGCACACACGAGGGATGTGTGGATCTGAGATGGCCTAGAGGGAACCCAGCTGAAAGATGTTTGGGAAACAAAATGGTTATACAGTCACACTAGAGAAATAGAAGATGAAGCAAGGGATTTAAGATCACTGCTTTGCTTTCCCAAAAGCTTTTCCTGTCACTTTGCCTTCCTTCCTTCCTTCCATTTCTTTCTATATAATGCAGAAGAGCCAATTTTTTATTTCTTTTTTTTTTCTTTTTTTTTTCTTTTTTTTTATTTTTTAGTATTCTGAAAGTGAGAACTTGGAAAGCTAGATAACTAGAGAGTGACAGGTTTGAATATTCAGAGCAAAACCTCTGCATGGGAGATAGAAAATAATTTGGTTCTCCAAAACCCTGTAATAAAGAATTAAGTAGTAAAATGCATCTGATTGTTATGCAGGTCATTTTCTCAGATAGAAGGATGGAGCAAAACCAGCTCACTTTTCTTTTTTTTTCTTTTTCTTTTTTTTTTTTAATTTAAATAGGTTTTAAGTAGCATGGATATTATGGCTTTGGAGATCACAGACATATTTCAGGTCTCACATTTTTATTACTCACACTGGGCTGTATGAAAAAGGACCTTGGGTAATCCAGTCACGTAAATTATTTCATGTTTTATTGAAAACCTCACCATCACCAGGAAAAGATCTTAAAACAGTCAAAGGCATATACCATACAGAATCAAATTTATATACAGTTAATTGCTTTGAAGAAGGAAGAACAAGTCAAACCCACTGAGACTCAAAAGTGTGTTACCACTAAGTGTGTTAATCTGTTCCGCTTGGTTTCTCAACATGGGAAAGCGAATCAGCAGCCACAATTCCTGTCCTCTTGGAGAGGCTTTTCAGAACAGATTATAGCACTGCACCTTGTTTCAAGCATTTGTCTGCAAATAAGCAAGAGGAAAGCAGCACTGCAATTAACAGGGGTCAGATAGGCTGAAGTGGGAATACCCCTGGTATAGGAAATGCTTGCTAGAGCAGTCTGGTGGCAGAATATAACATGCTAAGGCTCACTCACATCCATCTATCCCTTCTTATCTTCAAAGGGGAATAGAATAAAGGCAGGGTAGATGATGAGAAAATCCTTATGTATCTTCCAAGCATTTCTTAACCAAGGCCACATAACTGTTTTATGCAGTTAAAAAATAGATGAAGGAAACAGAAGACATTTCATAGTATGGAGCATTTACTTGGAAACAGATGATAGGGCAAAGACAAGCATGAGGTTCTTCTTTGTTCAGTGAGATCCCTGAATTGTTACTGTGACTCAGGAATGATGGATAAGGTGGCAAACAAAAGCATTGATGATGAGTGTCAGACTTGAAGGTAATCAGATCCCCTTTAAGAGCTTTCCCCAAAATATCATTTTTGCACCACCATGTTTCAGGAGACAAATCAAATCCCTAAACAGAAGAAAAGGGAAGATGCAGCATTTTGAAAGGGATGACATACAGCAAACCCGGGGAAGATAAACAGCAGAAAAACACAGGAGGAAAGAAAAAAAATATCAGTGTTCAGATCTTAATACAGATAATATTCCTGTGACAAGTACTTCTGAAAAAGAATCAGTTTAGATCCAGCCAGGAGAAATGCTCAGACAAATGTTCATCTGCTGTTCCACCTGGTGAGCAGAAACAGGGAGCCAGCTCCCCCAGCAGCCGGGAGCACTGCCAGGCAGAGAAGGTAGAAATCACAGGGCCCCAGAGAGCAAACTCCTGCCTCTGTGCTTGCTCATAACCTATTAATCTGACAAAGAGTCTGATTTAAACCCAACTCTGCTGAGAGCAATCCTCCACGGGTCCACTGGCATAAGGAGCCAGAGACAACTATAGCTGTAGCATGTCATAGTATAAATTGCTAGAAGCTGTAATAAATAACAAAATCGGGAAATACAAATAAATTTAATGATGAGGAATTAACAGCTTTCCTAAAGACAAGCAGTGTCACAAAGATGTGCTGCTCTTTACTTTTAAAGAGTCAGCATGCATCAAGAAATTTCAGTGATTTTATACATCTACAATTTGAAAAAAGTTCTCAACACTGAGCATTCCTGCTGCAAATAAGAGACAAAGCCCCTACACAGACAAGTGCAAGTTGTTATTCTGGGCTTCTGAACAAGGCTGAGCATGATTATACACTCAATTCTCATGCTGTCAAAGGGCTGATGCATTTTGTCCAACTTGCTTTTCTTAGTTATTACCATTTCCCTAGAACACCACGTCCCAGAGGGACGAACCCATGTGAAGCAGTGGTGTACTAGAGAACCAAAACCCCAAAGCTGCCTACATTAGCACACCACATTCTGTGGCTGATTTCCAATTTAATTAAAAAAAAAAAAAATCTCACCCAGTGTTACATCTCCTCTTGCCCCTGAAAGGCTCGTTTCACCATTTATTAATGTCTTTCAAAAAGTTTTTCTGGCAGATCATCTTCCTGCTCTCTATGATAAAACTTGTTGTACTAATTTCTCTTCCCCAATGATGTTTATTCCCTCAAATATTTGCAGAACATTGCCAAGTCACCTTGCAATCACTGCTTGGAGCATTCCTATCTCATCTGCAGCCCTTCTGCACACAACCAGTCATTTCTTCCAGCCTCCTTTATCATTTGTCTCGCTCATCTTGTTAGTTTCTCTGACCTCTCACTTTGTTTTAGTAATTTTTCAGCACACCCCTGTGAGGGAAGCACAAGTTAGCAGCCTCCCTCCATCCCTCCCCACACTGCAATCACTGTGGGACCAGGGAGGAGTTGATTCCCTTGGTGCCACGCGAAGGGCAGCTCCTGCCCATGCAAGGCACCTCCTTCCAAGGGAATTCGATGGAGCACTACAGCACTGGGCAGCCCTTCACCTGTGCTCACATCCAGGTGATGTGAGTCATGCCACTTCAGAGCCTGAGTGTGGCCATGGAAGGTTGCAATTCCTCCCAAAGCACTTCTCCCTGTGGGGTCACAGAACCCACAGCACGGTCCCAGCTGCTCCCCTGGGCTGTGGACTCTGGGCCAGGATGGGACATTCCCTTCATGGCTTGGCTTCCTGTGCTCCTTGTGCTGTGTTGGGAGAGGTTATTGCACATCCCCACACATGCTTTTTTCCTTAACAAAGGTATTATTTATGGTTGAGTGGAAGATAATGGAGTTTTCTGTCTGTGTGCGTATGGCATACCCACTGCAGTGATTTTCCATTTCATTCATATGCTCTGTAGCTTCCTTCCTAGTCCTGCAAGAAAATAAAACACATCTGTATTGATAGATACAGATACATCTGGGTTTTTGACAGACCTGGATGTTGCTGGCCTATGTAAGATTACATTCATCCCAATTTATCAGAGTAGTGGTTACACATGCGTAGTGAGGAACTCTATTATCCTGTCTTTAATTTACTCTCAAGGAGTTCATCTCTCACAAAATCCATATCAGAGCCCCCTTTCTCAATTATTTTAGCCAGGGAGGGGAGAGGTCTTTATCTGATCTGATAATGGAGCTATTTGGCTCAGCCCAGCCATTAATCCATCTGACAGCTTTCCTATGAAAAAGCAGAATTTTCATCCTACACTCCAATTTATTTCATCATCTGCACTTTCCTTCTCCAACCCTAGTTGGTGGTAATAATGAGAACTGTCCAGAAAAATATATAAATATGGCACATGTGTATAAATATAGATAAAGCAGGTGGCACAGGTGTGAGAAGAAATGAATTCTGCCTTTACAAGAATTTTTAGCTAAAGCATTTATTTGCCTTATGGAAACTTAAACCAGTCACCATAATTGAAAATATCCCAACACACATTCCTGTTTTTCTCAATAAACAAGCTCTTTATTTTGTTGTGTGTGAAGAGATTTTTTTCCTTGGAGGGTAGAGGAATTGATTTTGTTTTATTCTGGTTTTGCGTAAGTCCCTATCACAGCAGTTCTCTGGTCTGAATGAAAAATGCTGTATTGTAATTCCAAAGTAAGATTTACTCATTGTGGTGACACTCCAGGTATCATGGAGCAAATCTGGAAAAGAGACAAGCCTGCAATGTGGGTGTTGAGCTCTCCTGTCTGACCCGCTCCTCTGCAATTATCCTTAGCTGACAGCATCTGACAAGGCTTAGAGTTGGACAAGCAGAAATCTCAGTGAAGAAAGGGTTTTCTTGGTTTGTTTTTTTTTTTTTTTTTAAATAAGAAAACCTGATATATAAGGCAGCTGCCAAAAGAATTTACATTTTATCCACTATTATTAATATTTATATAGTATTTTTATTTTAAAATGTCAAACTAATGAAACATTTAGCCAAAATATATTTTAAATAGAAATAATGTTTTTTAATTAATTCCAAATTCTCTGTTTCTTTTCAAAACTTTGGAAGCAGAAAATAATGTTTTTCAGGTTCAAAAGAGCATCTCATTTCCAAAGTTAGAAGAATTCTACTAGTTCTACTAATGAACATAGACAACAATCAGTCACTCAGGCAGTCTCACCTACTGCCACTTGGTTCCCTGTTCTTACAGGTGGCAGTTAAGAAACATTTCAAATGAGGTCAGGAGAGGAAAAGAGAAAAGGATTTTCCTATAATGACATGCTGAGCAAAAGACAAATCAGAGTTTGTACTTTTCCTGCTTCTTTATCTAAGTGTTATCCAAATTCAACTAAAGATAATTTCCATTCATGCAATTTAACTCTTGCATTTTCATTAGGCTACTTCAATTTCTTAGTTGAAGAATAAAGTATGAAAATGGAAAACATCTCAGCCATGCTGGAGCATCCTCTCTAGGTTTTTAGGAATCCTCTATTTTCTGGTTTTGGTTGCTAGTTTTTTGGTCCTGCTGTAACTCCAGATGATGAGACCTCACTGTGCAGTAGGTGAGTAAATGGCATAAACCAAACCAACCATACTTTGAGACACCTGAGTGGCCATGCCTGAATATTTAAATAAAACAACCCTTTCCACCTCCTGCCAAGCACCACTGGCACATTCCCACCTCTACTGTCAATACAGTTCCCTAGGGGAGAAGTGGCTCAGGATACAAGGTCAGAAACAGAAATACAACTCTGAACTGCCAAACTTCCCAAACAGCCTGAACATTCTGCCACTGATGACTATGGTTTAGCCATTTCATGTTTTCCAAGCCTTTTTATTTTCGAGGCATCCTCTTCTACTTTCTGCCAGTTCCATAACAAAAAAAAAAGTATCATGGATGGATTTTTTTTTAAGATCCTCAACAACGATGTTTGTCTGCTCCCCACCCCACTCTCAGCCATTTGAACTGACAGTCTCTCAAGTCCTGCTGTGACTGAGCTGCCCTGAAAGTTTGCCGTGCAATTTATATTTCTTCCTATGAAGAACTTAGTCTCTACAGGTCTAGCAATGAGGATGGACTTCTGTTTTATTAGAGGGGCTATATATCAATTTATCAGCAATTTCATAAAGGCAAACATTAATGACAATGAAAAATAAAGATACATTTTCAATAATGTCTCCTAGGCCTAGCAAACACTCACAGCAAATTCTGGTCCCTTTCAGGTTCATCTGCCCATGTCTCTCAAATATGTTGTTTCTTCTGTACCTCTAACTGGGAAAAGGAACAATTGATGATGTGCAAAAAGAGGGACTTCATTTGTTTATTTCTACAAACACTGCCTAAGTGCATTTCAAACTGAAGGCAGCTCATGGAAATCATTGGTGGCATAAAAATTGAACTAAAAGGATTTACATGGCCCGGATAAATTTTAAACTACTTTAAAGATTTCCCTGAAGTAAATTTTCTTCCTTCCACAGAGCAGTACTAAAAGAAGGAGACACGAAAAAACAATTTAATTAACCATTCCAAGGAGCTTCCAGGACAAATTCTTAACTAGCTCTGAGATTTCCTACTTATAACTCAACCCTCTGTCTGAATAAGCTTCTTTGGGTAAACATGTTTACATTAATGTAAAATCTTTTGAAATCAAATGATGAAAATTTGCCTTAACAGTTCCTTTACAGTAGGACTCTTACAGTACCTGTTTGTTTCTTCTTGGCTTTGACAGGATGTGTTTTCCAAGAACTGAGCCTTGCCCAACACCCTGCTCAGCAAAATGGGTGACTAGTAGCACCACTGGATCATGAAAGGAGTGAAATGAAGATTTCTGTGGAAGAGTCACACTGGTAGTGACTGATACAGTCAGAAGGGTGACATCACTGCCTGCAGATCTCACAGTCCTGGCTCTGGCAAGGGCTGCGTGGGCTATCCCTCTACAACAGACATTTTATTACATTATTTAATTTATATTACAGCAGCATTCATTTGTTTGGGTTTTTTCCATAGTCTCCCAACAGCTCCACAGTCCTGAGGGAATAAAAACAAACAACAAAACCCTAACTACATAAATGCCAAACTATTTTCAAGGCAAATATTTGAAAAGCAATTCAGATGTTCAGATACATAAGTCTGTATGCAAATGAGTTATAAACATTAATGGACTTTAAATGTGCTACTTATTTATAAAACACTTCCTCTTGACATAGTTACTGCTTGCCTTCATCACTTTGTTCATCAGGCACTATGCCCTGCAACAAACATACTTTTTTATACACTTAGCTCAAATCAAAGATAGCACTATCTGTTATCTAAAGAGATTGTGTGACAAGCAGGGATCGCAACTAATGATCCGTAACAGATTTTGTCTTTAATCACTAAAGTATATCCCTAGTTTACAGAAGAAAAACTAACAAAGTGGTGAAGACTGTGCTGCTGCCCAAACTTGGAAACAATTTCCTTCAAAAATCACAACCACCCTCAAGGGGACTTTCCAGTAGTTACCTCATTTTTGAGCCTCTGTATCACTCATTCTTCCTTTTTGCTTACCCCCTCACACTGTCTTCCCTTCCCACACCACGCATCATCAAATTTACAACATGGAAACCATTTAAGATACCAAATTATTGCTGAAGGTGAACAGGACATGAAAGTCAAGTACCATGCTCTGCCTGCCTTTTGGGATTCCTCATGTATCGCATTCTGCATTTTACTCATCGAAATGTCATGCTCAGAGTTACACAGACTGGAGAACAGGGGAAACAGAAAGGAGAGGGGAAGAAAAAGCTTGACCCTTGGGCTATTGCTCATGTTTGCCTATAAAAAAATTGGAAAAAGATTCCCGATTCTGACAGCAATCACAGCCATCTCGACAGTGTCTAACGCATGAATAATGTGTTGTCAGCTCAAAAAACAGCCCAAACCTGCTTGTCTCTGAAGGCCATTTCACAGCTGGTGTATATATCTGACATGAGGGAAAGAGAGATTGCATCATCTCAGATATATGGCACTCACTGGAAATGCAGCTGCTTGCTGGAGTGGCTTCCATGATAAACATGTCACTTCTGCAGAAAATTGATGGCAGCCAGAATTGTCATTTCTCTAATTTGTTTTTCCCAGTCACTTTGTCCTCCTGGTTCCAACGTGCTTTGTAGACTGAGATTCAACACATCTATTGATTTCCTTAGTGCATAAAGGTAAAAATATTTTTACATTTTCCGACTGAACTGGGTCCAAATCACCTTAGTACTTTGATTTTTCCTGTTTCAACAAAATGAATTGAAGTTGAGGAAAGAAAGATGTAAAATTTAGAGTAAAAAAACCCTGATTTTTATCAAATAAAGTACTTTTGAGAATAGTAAGTCTTGTTAACATGCAGTTTAAACTACTTGGTTATAGCAGTATTTTGTTTGTTTTTTGCCTTTAAACAGAAACATAACCCAGTCTGTGCATACAGATTTCTCTTCAGATGCTTGGGAGAAGTTAAAGTTTCTAACTGTGCCCAAATATAATCCTCATAGCAGAATTTAAATCTTTACAAAATGAAGGGGTTTTTTTCACAGGGTTATAGATCATTTGGGTAGTACAGCTCATTATTCTGGGCTATGAGCATGTCAGAATATCTCCTTTGATTGCTTTCATATGGGGTGATACTCTGCTCCTACCAGGGTAATGCATCTCCTTACAAATTTCTGTCTTTTCACTGGCCACCCCTGGGAACTGCCCAATATATCTGATTGATTCAAGGTTGGTATTTAGAAAAAAAACAAAAACCAAAAAACCCCCACACACAAAATCAAAACAAAACAAAAAACCACAAAAAACCCCCACAAAAACAAAATAAAACACACATATACACCGCTTTCTCCTTTTTTTGTGCTCGTCTGCTAGATCAGTGGAGCTTTGCTGCTCTGTTTGCAACATTGCTGGCACTTCTGTGGCACAAAACAGATTTTGCAGAACCCCACTTTTGTGTTTCTGGGGGGAGGGGAGGGGAGGGGAGGGGAGGGGAGGGGAGGGGAGGGGAGGGCTGCTGCCTCCTCCCAAGCCCAAGCCTGTCCTTGTGGCACTCTCTCCTAGCCATAGCAGCAGCGTGGGGAGGGAGCAGGGACAGACTGCAGACGGCCCCACATGAGCTCTGTAACTCTCCACAGGCTGAGGAGAAGCGCAGAGTAGCAGCTCTGCCCACAGAGGTGCCTTGTCAAGTCAGATCAGTGCAGGGCTCTGGGCTGGGCCCCCACCACTTGTGTAAAACACTGTCGTAAGACCTCCTGGCCAGTGCCTCAGAGCAAGGGCTGGCTTTGGAGAGCTCACCACAGGTCCAGCTCCTCCAGTACCGTGGGGGGAAGAGGCGTAGTGCATCCTTCTGGTGGCTCCCCAGCTTTCCCCAAGTCATTCCAGAGTGAAACCCTCCTCTGCTGCATGCTAATGGGGAAAGCACTGGATATAAATTGCCGGTGTGACACAAAGGATGACCTTTTCACTCTTTTCTTCACACTTTTCTTCCTGTGCTTGCCCCTGAGTGTGAGTCCTGCTTTCCTTTCCATGACAGTTCCATCTGTCAAACCTGTCACATCTTGCATTCATTCACACGAGATGCAAAAGCTAAAGCAGGTGCTACAGATGCTTCCTTGATTAGTGCAATGTGTTGATATTGTTGATATTTCACAAAGGAAAGAGAGAGAAGATATAAAAAGAAAGGGAGAACAGTGGCAGCATTAGATGAGATAAACAGCTTTAGAGTGCCTTGTTCTGCTGTGATGGCTTCCATCAGACATGCCCAGCAAGGTAAAAGAGGCATTTTCTCAAACAGATGGTCTGGAAGTCTTTAGAGCATTACAGCTCAGAGTAGCAGCATAGCTCACTGCCGCACGCTGGGGAGGAACTGTGCCATGAAGGAGACACACTCAATTTACCTGCCTGCCTTAACAGCATCTGAATGCCTGCTCTGCCGAGGTGTTAAACTACACCTTAGTGAAAGGCAGCTGCTAGAGGGACACAGCTGAGGTATGGACAAGAAATAAAAGCCTTTTGTTAAGGCAATGAATTTGCTATCTGAGGACAGAGGAACAAACCATGTAATCTCTGTGACAAGGTTTATGCCACAGAGCAGCTTGTGGATAGTGTGACATTAGATCCAGCCACCTTCTCTTCCTAAAAATACGATGGAGGCACCCAGGACATGATGGAAATTCACCTTGCAGGAAACTGGCTACATCCAAAGCTCTGCAAATCGTATATTGGCTGTGTGCTGCTGCCATACAGAGCCAGGCTGCCAGGCACTCGTGGGTACATATATTGCATTCACTGGAGAGAAGCCTTTAGTCAGCACAGGAGACTCATTTCCAGCTGTCTAGACAGACAGTAACTCTCAACTTGCAGCTTGCAGTAGGTCTGTCTGCTCTGCAAATGATGGAATAAATACAACCCAGGTTTCTCTTCTCTGTATGTAAAATTAAGAAAAACTAAAACATTATCTTTGCCTTTCTCTTTCTTGTCTATGAAACTTGTAGTGCTTTAGGAAAAAAAAAAAAAGTCTCATCAAAATAGGTTTTTAGCATCAATGGCCAACTGGACTCCAGACCCTTTATCCAGAAGCAGAAATCAGTGCCTCAGCTGGATATGATTTGGGTTGGTGCAGAGCATCTTGAGACAGCAGATCTCCTGCACTAGTGAGTCTCTGACACCCTCAGCAGGCTTTGCTATCCAAAGATTTATTTTGCATAAAGGAAAGGCTCTACCTCCGTACCAATGCATCAAAAATGAGCCTTCAAATCCGGTTCACCCTGGGCCATGAAAATAGAAAAATATTTTCTCTAAAATTTGCCTAAATTGGCATGTTCTTTTCCAGCTGCTGTCCCCTACTTGAGTGGAGCTGGCAGATTTATGCATTCAGTATGTATTTGCTTAAACTACTTCTAACTAATGATAAGGAAAATATTAATTCATAAATAACCCTAGGCAGTGGCAGGCCTGAAATGTATACATTACTTACTTATATCTGTGTTCAGCAAGCTGAAAAATGACAGAGCGCCCCAGCAGTGCAACCAGGCAAAGCATAAAGCGTTCAGCTGAGCAAGAGGAGAGGCCACGCTGTGCTCCTCGCCCAGGCTGAGCTGGCAGGTCCTGGGTATATTCCTGTGGCAGATTAACCTGGCTGCATGAGCTGCCAGTGCCTGAGTCAGGTGAGACAGCCTCCAGCCACCCCTGGGAGCACAGGGCTGCCACAGGGAACCTGGCAGGCTGCGGCCCCTGCATCAGACGCTGCTGGGAGCTGCTTTTCACCCACCACCTCAGCTATATCCCCTGCTCTCCTGCTGCAAGAGACAGAATATCGTATTTTCCATGGGGCAAGATATGCAGACACTTCAATAGATTGATTTTTCTTATTCTTCCTTATGAAGGTAAATCCCAGAGCTGCTGGGCTGGGCCACTTCCAAGTTTTGCTGTCAGGGATTTCCACAGAAAGAGCTGACAATGCAAATGGCTCCAGCAAAGGCTTTTTTCATGACCCTAGTGACCTTTTTATTTTGAGCAGATAGCAGCTTTTATCTCTTTGCACCATTTGGTTATCATATTTTTATATCACTGAGTGAAGCTCTGATGCTGCTACCCAGGGAGAACAGGCATAAGAAATTCTTTCATATGGATCTGTAAAACACTTCCTTGCTGAGGCACAGCACCCCGGCTATCCCAGGCTCCTCGGGCACTCACATTAAGCACTTCACTCTCACACTGCAGTGTCTCCTTTCAATCCATTACTGAATGAGTAGGGCACCACTCCTGATAAAAAAAAAATGTTACACTTCAGTTGTATTTCAACCACCACAGATTAATACATCTGCTAACAAAAACACAGCCATGCTGTCCGTTTTCCTCTTAGTGAGTCCATACTAATTTCAACTCCAGCCTGGCACAGGTGAGAGTCTGAGAAAGAAAAGTTAGCAACAATCCTTTTTCTTACCTTACTCCGATTCAAACTATTTCCTTAAAAGAGACCAGCCTAGCAATTATTAGAGTTCATAACCTCTTTCTTAATTACCTTAATAAAAATCAAAGCTCTGCAAAACACTTGACTACGAATAAACTGTCTCATGTTTTCCAGAAACTTTTGCCTAATAATTAATGTTTTTAAAATGTGATTACATGTGAATAATAAAGAGAAATTTCCTTTGCATTTTTGTATTTCCACTATACAGTACATGGGCAAGCCTCCACTAATCAGATATTCCCTTCAGCAACAATGCAACCCATTATTTCTGAACTGTTGGTACTTTCATCCTGTAAGCTCTGGAGCAGTGTGACCAAGGAGACAATCAGCTTAAAGGTATTTGGATGCTAATGAACTACAGACGTGCTGTTCAATAAACTGAGAATGACAGTGCCTTTAACTCTACCTTCACTCACTCTGCAGAGAGCACCAGAGCTGGGAACGGCAAGGGGAAAAACAGAAACGTAGGACATAGTGTGCACCAATCTCTGGCATCAGTGCTTTGCATTTCTCTCTTCCAGGCAAAAGAACAGAATGCCTAGATCCAGGGTTTGGATCCTAAATGAAAGGACTGGCATTTCTCTGAGGTAACAGCCTCCCATCAGTACCTCCAATTTCTATACAGCAGCACTAAACATATGTTCTCACGTACCCTAATCTCAGGATTACCCCGGCAGAGGGATGGATAAACAAAGGAAAACTAAAAAAAAAGGGTGTGTGGTGGCCAAAAAGCTGCTCAGGCCAGCAGAGGATTGCTGTGAGCCGGCTGTGGGTGCGAGGGGAGCCCTGCAGGCTCTGCCCCAGCTGCCATGGAACCAGCCCGTGCCGACACACACAGCGGAGCAAACCTGGAAATGAGAGGTGTGTGGGAAAGAGTTGGCTAAAGAGTAGTTCTTTATTCGAAAAGTCAGGCTCCACAGCTGAAAGAACAACATTCAGCTGTGAAAATTTTGCCAGAAATCTTCCAAGAGATACATATCTCGTAAGGTCACAGAAGGGCAGTGGGTAGCTCAAATTCAGTGGGAGGTAAATATTTAACAAAATCATGACAAGATTCGACTCATTATTTCAGCTTGGATTTTGAGACATGCTGTCTTTTACCATTATTCATGTATTTTTTTTTCCAGACAGATGCTGTCAGCACTGCAATTATTTATGCTGGTGCCAGCACTCAGCCTCTGGGCTGGCCCAGCACCCTAAAAAGATTGAGATTGTGGCAACTGTTATGCTGACCCATCACAAACAGGAAAAGGGGCAAAAGGCAGAGCCACACCACTTGACCAAGCTGCAAAATTTGCAAGTTTATCTTCTCATTCTCCCTGCCTGTCTGAGCGTGCCAACTCAAAACTGCTGTAAGCAACCCTGTGAGCAAATGAAACATTTGCAATTCATCTCTGACAAACACAAACATCCTATTACACCAGTGGAATCAAACTTTAATTTCACATTCAGATAGCTTTTAAACCAGCCAGCTGGTAATGTGCTTTGATGAGTTATGGTTTCTTTTGAGAAGACCGATCTTCTGTCAATAGCATCGATTTAACAGTAATGGCTTTTTAAAATATCACCTCTTTCCAAACTAAGGGGCAGGGAATTTGTTTAGGTTGCAGAGTGCCAGGCAGATAAGATAATGTGAACTGCACCACTGCAGCTACAGGATTTGTATTGTTCCCTGTCTCTCTGACACCTGCGTTTACTAATTGATAAAGATTTGAGACCAAACCAAAGCGCTTGTCTCTCTCCAGTTCACCTAGCAGCTAATAAATGTTTCCAGGATTCCATCCTTTCATTACTGAATCAATTGAGAGGAAAATAGGTTTGCTCCTTGAGTCAAAACATCCCTGGAGAATCTGAGGTGTTGTTTGCATCTCCTTAAAGACTGCAGTCTCCTTGCATTTTTAAAAGAGGACTGTGAACACCTCTTAGAGAAACTTCCCCGGCTATTTATTTGCCTAAAAATAACAGTGTGAGTGTACAGAACAATTCTGAGAGAAAACAGGAAAAAACCACAGTTCAGCTAGATTTATGGACAGAAATACCCTTCTAAAATTCAGTGGAGAAACACCACTTTTATGTAAGCTTGTATTTCTGGTAAAAAATATTCCAGAAAATTGCTTAAAATATCATATTTCCCTATGACTAATGTTTGTTGATTTTTCTTCCAAAATCTCCAGTCATTTTTGTTTGTTTCTCTTTGAACAAGTATGTTTTCCTACAACCATACAGATGTAGCAACATTTTGAGGTAATTTATACTTGTTGCAGGTAACTGATTAATCTTAATGATTTAGGGTTTAACCCTTTTGTCTTTGTTTATCCTGTCACATATTACTGATCTAGAGACAATCCGGTGTCTTCCATTCACAGATAACATATTAGTACGATTCCATACTTAAATAGTGAATTCTCTAAAAACTAAAGTAGCTATTTACTCTGATCATTAAAAAAACCTCCAGAATTTGGAGTTTCACATCCAGGGATTGGAAAGCTGTTACTCTTTGGAATTGAGATTGAATGTTGTGTTACACCATTTGACCTGATCAGATTTCCTCCCATGACTTAGTCAGGACTTGTCACAGATGGGTATACATTCATACAGTTTACCAAAAAAGCAAAAGAAAAGAGACTATTAAAGAAACCAAAAGCATGCAGCTGATGTTTTACATTCTTATTTTTTTCTAATTTTCAAATGATAAAGTTTTCGGATTGCTGCTTTCTTTGTGGATGTTTTAACTCCTTAGCAAAAGCAATCACAGAGATTTCAGAAATAAAGGAAATAAGCAGGGGAAAGCATGCACATCGTAAAGCAAAACTTATGTCCCTCTGGACTTCTGAGGGGAGGAAAAACATAGAAGACAAGGATCCTGATGTCTGAAACAGGGAAGCCAGAAGAAAAGAGATTAATTTTGGTTTCACTGATCAGAACATGTACACAAGGTTGAAAAGGAAGAACTCAGGAGAAATACCAAGAGCCCTGGGAAACAGAAAGATGAAGCACATAACCAAGATCTGGCAGGCACCAGGAAGTAAATCAAGGAAAAACGTAAAAATGAGGGTGCTGCATTTGAATCAGATTTTTGGACACTGACAGAGATTTCCTCTGGCATGGAGTAGAGGAATTGCTAGGATCTTAATAAACAATTTTGAAGATGCATAACCAAATTTTTCCTATTAAAATAATCTTCTTGGGGGTCTTTTGAGACTTCTGCTTTGAGCACTATTAAAGTTTGAGAACTCTGATCCTCTTTTAAAGTCCTTCTCCCTGCTTCTCCTATCCATAAGTGGTGAGAAAGGTTTCTTAAAAATTAAGGAGGCAGGTAGAAACAGAATTTTTCCTATGGGATATTATAGCATTCATGCATTCCCATAAAGAACTTTTTCTTGATTGTTTCTCCTCCTAAACACAGCAGTGGAAAAAAGATTTCACCAGAGATTATAAATTAAACTCAGTGTAGTGTTTGAGGAAGTCTTTAATGTTTGTGCAAGCTGGGTCTTCTAACAATGAGTATCACAAGGCAAGATCTGGACTGTTTTCCTCCAGCTCCCTGAATCTATCTTTACTGATCATGCTTGCCTCAGCCTGCTCTTTTTGGAACAGATCCAAAGCCTGTTCCACACAGAAAGGTTCTCTAAGTCTAATTAGGTTTAGGAGGAAACTCCAGGCATTTCAGGCTTGCTTTGTGACATCCCCCTCTCCTCCCATCACTGCACTAGGAGATGCTTTGTTGCAACCATTGCTGTGCAATTAATGCCAGACTGGTTTTGTGATATACACTGGTAGGAAATGTAATGATGTACTCACCTCCTTTTCACTGGGGAATTCAGCCAGGACAACTTGTTTCCTAATGGATGTATGCCAAGGGCTGACAGAAGATGTGGATCAGAGTCAAGCATAAATTATTTCCATTGTTTGCTTTGCTACCCCAGAGGAATGAGAAATCACCAAGAGATAGCACTCTATCAAGCAGCCTAGCTGCAAAAGCCAGGACTGCACTTGAACAAGCCCTGTTCACAGGAACTCGAGCTCTCAACAGCTGCTGCCACAAAAATACTGACACCAGCTCATAGAAAGGTCCCTAAAACTTCTGCAAGAGAGAGGAGACACTAAGTAGGCATTCAGAGAGAATTAGTCTTTCATTTTCAGCACACAGGAAGCAGAAAGGAGCCTATGATCCAATCCATTTGAGTGAGCTCCCATTTGCCTCCTCCATTTCCTTTCCTGCCCTTGGAAATAAGGAACCTTTTTATAGATGAATACTAGCCAGCAACCCCCTGGCTCATTCTCTTGGACACCTGGGAAGTCATCAGCACCCACAGAACTTGATCCACCTCCCCCAAAAAGTCCTAATTACACCAGCCAGCCTGTTCCATGCTCAGATACATGAGTAGAGCTAGCCCAGCTGCCAGAGACACCACTTTACTTCACTACTCCTCTGCTGACACTTTCCAAAGCTTCCATAAATGAATGGTAGCTGTGTGTTTCCAGCTAGATTTTCCGAGTCTCCCACCAAAATTTCTTTCCCAAACATTTTCATTGTATTAACTGTTCTTTTTCAAAGTCCTGTACTAGATTGTTCTCTTCTTCTCTGCATTTTCATTTAAGGTTTCCACCACAGTAGCTTTGAATTGTACTCAGCACCACGTGTGCTAGTTTCCTATATGGAAGCAACTCTAAAGCTATTTAAATCCTAAATTCTAAGAGAAGGAGAATTGCCTCTGTTTCCCACAAAGCTGTTCAACCAAACAATTGGCTTTGCAGCCTTCAGAGAACAAGGAGACATGGCTGCAATACTTCAGTCTGGAAAGCTTGCTGGTGCAGAAGTGGCTTTTTCCCTAGTTAACCTTCACAGGGAGAGTCAAACTACCAAAAAAAAAAAAAAAAAAAAAAAAAAAAAAAAAAAGAGAATGAACCAAAAACCCAGGCCTGAGGGCTGCAGTTGTTATTAGTCATATCCATCTCATGCTGCTTTTCTATTCCCTTTCTCTAATAAAGCGCTACAATGCCTTCTGGCATGCCAGAGACCTCATGACTGTAGGGAAATCTATTTCCTTACTTCTTCCTGACAGAAAAGCCCTGTGTCCTGAGCAGAGATCCCCTCTCAGGCAGCAGAGCTAAAAGACCCTGCTTTCCTCAGCCCCCCGAGAGGCCACAGAGCTGTAATTAGCTGTAATTAGCACCCACTTGCACCAGAAAGGAGTAATCACACCCTGAGGCAAGAAGGGTGAAGGGTCTTGGCACTCCTCTCGGACATGCCATTTGCTGTTATCCGAGTCCCCCAAAAATATCTTTTGCATGAGTATGGGTTTGTTTCGGGTTTTGCACTGCTCAGCACTGTATCTGGCAAGTGAAACTCTTGTTTGCAGTAGCAAGCAATTAGCAGAGGCTGGGTCATTAGGTAAGGATTCTTGGCAGGGGTGTTTTTCCTGTGGTATACGTTTCACTCCTAAACTAACGAGACATCTGCCAGCAATTACAGCCAAAGCCAGGCAACCCATCTAGTGTATACAGACTAATGAAAAAAAGTAACTAAAAAGCTTTCAAGGGTGTCTAAAAGGCAAATCTGCATGAGAGGAGAGAATTGAACTGACAGGATGAAAGGTATTAATTGTGGGAACAGCCACCGTAGGTAACTTATTTCTACATGTTTGCCCTCCAGTTTTGCATCTGGGAGCTCCCAGAAGGAAGCATAGGGGCGGAGTGGAGAAGATTCAGTGATAGCTTCACTGACAGCACATGGAGAGCCAGTCGTGTAAGACATTTTTCCAGGTACAACTAGCTTGTTTCTATATGTAGACTGTACTCCAAGCTCACACGTGACCTCAGATTTTCTCTCTCCTACAGTCTGGACAGTGTCCACACAGTGAGGAAAGAATGTTTAAAAGTGTTAACCTGCCACTGATTCACTGGTGAGTGGAGGAGCTGGCATCAGGGGGGATGCTGATGTCAGGAAAGAGAGATGTCTCCTATAATTCAGAAGTGGTTTAGGCCAACAAAAAACACTGCTAATTTTCTCTAACAGAGAATTACAAAAGCAAAATTATAATCTGTGTGCGTAAAGATCTCTTCTTATTCAACAAGGCAGCTCATGTTCTCCTGCTCTCTGTGCTGGCTTCAGAGCTGTAGGTAACTAAAGCAAACCCTACTCTGATGGCACGTGCCTGGAGAATGTTTTCACACACACAACAAAACCCATCCACATGCATATGTGTTTGAGCACAAAAGAATACATTTTTAACTAAAACAAGTTTTGAAAGGATATCAGAGCCCCGTTGTGCAGGAAGTGATAATGCCATTGCTTAGGTTCCATTCCTTACGTATCTCTTCATTATGTCCTACCTAACCCTGCAGTGTTCATTCCCATGTGAGTGATGGCTCCTAAAATGAGGGAAGAAACAAAGTATTGGGCAGAGCCATGCAGGCAGCCTTTGTGCAGCTCCAGTTGCCAGGGAGATGCTGTCCACTCTGTGTCCAAATCGGAACAGCTGTCTCATTTGCAAACTGACCTGCAGGCAACCACGAGCATGCTGTGGCCAGTGGTGAAAAAAATGAGCAAAAACAGGGAAAAATAATTATGGGCACCAATAAAAATGCAAAAATAACTCAACCCCCCACCTTGTTGCTAAAATAAAATATTTGAGCTAGCAAGATACTTCTAATGTAAGCTAATGAAGGACATGGTTCCTTTTCATGGGTGTTAAAAAGTGCGCCTACCATAATTTCTACCTTGCACATAAAAAAATGCCCATCCAAAGACTGCTACTGCTCAGTGACTTTTTGGAGGAGATTTATTAAAAAGTTAAGTCAGTGTTTGAGAGTGACCTTGTGCAACAAGCTGCTGGACCTGTGCAGATGCAAAACTGAATTCCTGCCCAGGAATTTGTCTGTGACAAAGGCAGGCAAGCCAGAGCTGCCACCAGCCCTGAGCTGCTCGCACAGGTTGTGGCTCTTCCTGCCTCTGTTCTCATAGGATTGCCTTTGCAAAGTCTGACAGGGACCAGCAAAGCTGACTGCTTCGGCTGGTGCTTAAGCTAAACATTGGTGTCAGTGGGAAGAGTCCACCACATCTGATTTGGGTTCAATATTTTATAAAGTGAAGTGATAAAGGGAGTTAAGAAACTGAATAAATCACTGTACACATGAAAGGCAGAATGTTTATGTACTAAAGTTTAGTTGTCCCTATTCATTTCAGGATTCACTGTAAGATGGAAATAGCACCTTATAAGCACTCCTAACAACATTTTAAAACTAATGCTCCTTCTGTTTTCTATCTTTCAGTCAAACAAGTCAATGCACTTGCCCTTAAATCTCCTGCACCCTTTGTCTGACAGACATGCAAGCCTGATCCAGGTTGAGCTTCCTTCCTTAAAGCTCTTCTACCATCTCAGATATAAATATCTGCATTCATGGGCAAGATTTCAAAATAATGTGTGTGTTTCTGAACTTGGGATAACTAGGCATGCACAAAAACAAAGAGAAATAGTTATTCTGAAAATGACACCACACCCTTCTCTGTATTGTTGATAATGTCTAAGTTAAATAGCTTTTTCATATGGCATCCTTAAAACTGCATTCAGAATTAGTCAGCTTGATTTCTTTTTGCCCCCAACAGGTAATATGTTCTGACTGCAGCGAAGGAGTTTGGGAGGGAGCCTGCCAATTTCAGTGAAGCTAACAGAGAAATTTCAAAGACTAAAGAGGACATTTTGTTCCAGCTTTCTCAGGTTCTATTAGGTGGATACTTTATGTGAGCACAGTCACACTAACTGCACAAGTGCACACAAAGCATACTGACAGCATGTGTTGGATCAGTTTCAGCATTACCACAAAGAAATATTTTGATGAATTCACTCATATGTTTGCATACTCAAAAAAATCAGAATTAATATAATATAACATAGATATTATATATGTAAAATATGTAATTTTTCCAATTTTCCATCATTCCTAAACAGGATTTCACATTCTTTATTTCTCCAGGTTTCCTTTCAAATTATTCTTCAGAATTCCTTTATCATATATCACACTAAAACAAGAGTGATGCTTTCTGTACTACCCTACAACAAACAAATTGACTACATGTAACAGAAAGAAGTAACCATTTAAAAAATAACAAAAACAAAGTCACAACAGATTTGAATTTGAAGATCCTTAGGATTTTGTTATATAATGAATAGCCTCAGGGGAGATGTTTTATAGATGATGGGAAAATATCTTGACAGGTTCCTTTAAACCAAGATCCTGCTTTAAATTTATTTTTATCCATAACAATCTGAATTTTAAGGGTGAAAAGCCAAGCAGTTTACTAGCAAGTATTCTACCTTTGCATGCTTGTTTAAACTCCCAAACTGTATTCTTATTGGTTTAGATGTTATAAAATATTACAAATGTACTAAAGAGCCCAGTGCCTTGGGGGTTTTTGTTTTGTTTGGGCTTTCTGGGGGGTTGCTTTATTTTTTTTAAGCACTCCTTTCCTTCACAAGGTCACCGGTTCATCAGACTGAAACAACAAAGTGGATTATTAATACTATGTAATCCCAAAGAGTCTAAAAAAATCTCTTGACCCCTGAAACTCACTGGTGAATCTGCAACTCAGATGCATCTGACAAGAGCAGAAGCAGAGTGTAGGAGAGAGGAAAGGAGGCTGGCAAAATCATGACACAAGTATGCCTTTTCTGATGCTTTCTAGTCCCAGAGCATCATGATGGTCTCTGCATTAGGGCTTAGCTAGAAATTTACTGTCTGGAATGATGTTCCTGGCATCTCTCTTGGCCTTCTTTGTTGTTTTAATTTAATACTGTTGCTGCTTTCAATATTAGCTGAAGCATTTCAGTTACCTCTGAAAAGAAAGCAAAGCTTTATCCATGTGTACATTCTGCTTTCAAAAATACCTGCTGTCTCCCTGAAAAAACATTTCCTCTCCCACCAAACAGTAAAAAGATTAGTGATCTCCACAAATCTTGATTATTAATCAAGCAAAATGCTGTTTATAACTGCATAAGCCATTAGTAGTATCCTAGAGTGGTTTGGGTTGGAACTACCACACAAAGGACACCTGTCACTTACTATGTTTAGACTGTTTCTTTCTGGCCAACTATTATAAACATATATGTGTACCTTGAAGATGCAGCTAGGTGAGTCATTTCTGCCCTAAAAAAACTACTGCTAAAGAAAATAAGGGTACAAGAATCCAGTAAGGTAGCAGTACAGGATAACATGCTTAAGTCTATTTCTGGAAGTCTTGTCAAAAGTCAAGTTCAAATTGTTTCTCAAATGTACAGTTCCACACCCCTGTGAACAATGAGATTAAAAGAAAAGAAACCTTTGGACCTGGACAAATGGGACTCAGCCATGCTGTAACTTTGAATTATGGCAGGATTTCACAAACTGTGTGAGGCCTTGGTGTCTCTTATCTCCTGTAACCTGCCTTCAGTGTTGAGTGAGCACAGATCAACCTGAACTGTGGGCTGTAGATTCAAATAATAAAGAACATTCCTCATGTACTGATCACTGCACCACATGGTATGGCACTAAAGGAAGTCTTGCAGCGTTTCTGACTGTGTGGGCTGGACAATGGAGAATTGAGCTGCTGGGCAAGATGGAAACCTCATTGCTTCATGCCTTCCAGAATGTTTGACTGAGTGGCAGCAGCAGTGTTCCCCTTAGTTGAACAGAATATAATAGAAGATATTAGATCCATTTAGACCCCAAAGGTGGTGCTGTTAATGTGCTGGACAGTGACCTGCAGTGTGACAGTGCAGGTACATGCCCCATTCAGCAGCGCTTTCTGCAGCACCAGGAACATCCAGCAGAAGCACAGATCAGAGCAGAAGCTGTTTCAGTTGCTTGACAGTCCAATACATGCTGATATCTTCAACAGTTCTTCAAGAAAGCAGTGTCTTCCTTTTCATCTAGACTTAGAAGAGAATCCAGAAAGGTCTGGATAGCAGAAGGTTTCTTTGGAAAAAAAGAGAATCTGAAACTAATGCTGCGTATTCAGAAACTTCTTTGAAAATAATTCTCAATAAATAGGAGACTGTCACTGCAGGTGATAGACACAGTAATTGTGTAGAGTACATCAAGTAATGACAACTCAAGACTGAAACTGACTGGCCCCTGGCCTTGTCTGGGTCACTTAAAGCTATTTCTCACTCACGAGTCTTTTGACCACCATTTGACAATTCCTGGCATGTCACACCTCCCTATCTAGAGCTGACAACACAACGCAGGAGGATGCTTTTAAGGCTGTGAATTACAGACTTTGGAAATTTCCCATTTACAACTAGCAAGGTGTCACTGTAGAAAGCAAATAAAGCTTTTTGTTTGTTTGTTTTTTTGCCCATGTAGAGGAAGCAAAGAACAGCATTTCCTCTGGTGATATTTCAAACTGCTGTTTGATGAAGTTGTCAGATTGCACCAAGGAACCATTCTCTGCAAAGGCATGTTCTGGGGATTTCATCGCCTGCCTGTCACTCCACAGGACAGCATGTTCCCATGTGTTTAGGTTTCTGTACAAATCACTGGCTTATCTCAAAATGAATCCTCAGATTGGTAGATTTAGGAGGCAGAGAAAGCAAGAGTGCATCACCCCATGTATTCCATCCATCTCTACCACACATGATGGGGAATATGCTGCTGTATTTTATTTGCCGTGGATCAGAACTATTTCTTGCTAAACCGATGGCATTCTTCACAGGTCCTGTGCTTCAAAAAGCAAGGCAGAGGGGAGAAGCATGAAGGGAGGCAATTTCTCTCTCATTTACTGGCAAATGCATGCAGTGCGTGTGTTTGCTGGATGAACTGTTCCTCAATGAACTGCTCTCCCTCTATGCTTAATGGCCTGTAGGGTTTCAGTGTGTTTTTGTTTTCACTCTTTTTAGATCTTGATTTGAGAAACTCTTCTTACATCAGTACAAATCTAGGCTCTTTGGCTTGCCAAACTCTTTGGTACTCCAGCACTCCTACTGTCTGCCTGGGCAGAGAAAAACAGACAAACTGGGGGCAGCCTTGTGCTAACGCCAGCAATAATGCACATTATGGAGAGGATGTGTGTGTTCCCAGGAGCAACCCCTGCTTGTGACCAACACACCTGTCTTGGTCCACTCTTCCTGTTTGATTCATTTCAGACACCAGCCCAAGGTAGTCCACACCTTCAGGACAATCAGACAAGGTGAGACACCAGATGAAAGGTACACATGCATCCCTGGCTACAAAGCTAAACCTTCCATTTAAAGAAATCAGTGAGTGCTATAAATAAGGAAAAATAGACACAACTTCATTGCAAGTATCTTCTGAAAACACACATTTCTCAGGCCATTTGCTACTTTTCCCCCTTACCTTTGACTTTGTGACCAGAATGGGTCAAAGTTCTGAGACACCTGTTAAGATGAGGTGGTGGGAAGCTGCTGGCACACACACAGTGAGTTCAGTTGACAAAAACCATTAAATACATGAGTGGGGATTTGCCTCTGAGGACATTTTAATACCTCAGTCACAACTCTATTCCCATCTAAATTTCCTTGGAGCTTTCATTTCATCTCAGAGACCAAGAAGGTCCATTTCTGTTTCTCTAGAGTCCAGCTAGAAAATCTTCACCCTTACCATCTCAACATTCTTCCAACGACAGCTTCTACAGATACACATTCATCTCCAGAAGGAAGCCAGGGTGACATTTTGGCTCTCCTGCTGCATGCTTAACTACTTTAATCCTTCAAAGCCACTTACATACTTAATACATTGAATTACAGCACTTGCCCTTCACAAGCAGCAAAGCACTGGAGGCAACCAGCACCAGCAATGGGCTGAGCACTCAGGAGTTCTGCCCTCCACCTCTGCACCCATGGTGTCCATCTGTCTTCCTGAGCATTCCCAGGATTGCTTGCAAAGGACACTTTCTCAGCAAGATCAAGCAAAACGATGCTGTCACAGTAGCTGTGACAGTACACTAAGCTCTGCTGGCTGGAGACACAAATCAGTGTTTATTAAACAGGGAAAAGGACAACTTGGAGGAGAGAAAAGCTGTCAAGCACCTTGTAACTCACAGGAGAATGCCAATAACAGCACTGTAAACATGACTTGATTGCGCTCTCTGAATTGCTCATTATGGTGTTGAAGCTGTGACAAATTTCATATGAATGTGAATTTAAATATTACAATCTATTTAGCATCTAAAGAACCTTTCTTGGAAACCATTTTTTAGGAAAGGGTGCAGAACTGTGACAAAAATATTTGGGGGTAATTACGCTACTTGTGCTGATGTTTTCACCTCAGCAATGTCTAGGTTTACCCTTTCTATGTAACCAGGATTTCCTTCTTCCTTTAAATAAATGTGGAGTTTTCCATAAACTGCAAACAGCAGCCACCCATTTGTTTGGAGGACAAATCCCCTGCCAACTAAATAATGCTATTACATTCAAATCCCCATATGGTGGACTGGAAATTTGTGGCTGGGAGACCAAACTGCTCTTTCTACCCTTTCACAGACCCAGCACACTTTTACATACAAGAATAAGAAATTCTTCATAGAATAGCTTGATCTGGCTTTCTTTAGCTATATTGTGTAGCAAAGGGCTTTTAGTCAGACTGACACTCAGAGCCGGAGTGGTTCCCAGATAAAACATAGCAAAGCTGGCTATGCTGGGATGTAGTATAAAGGATATATTTGTATACTATTAATGCTTTTTTTATATATAGGCTCTTTCTCCTTCTCCCTTCAAGATCAATGATGGTGACTACTGTTTAGACTCTCCACAAATAGTACCAAAAATAAAACATATTACAGCCATTCTAAGAGAAATTGTGGAGTGCAGGTAAGTGCTTCTGCAATTGTTTGATTTATCCTGTATCATTTCAGCCTGAATTTCTCGTCGGGAACAAATCTTTATTTCTTTCAAATTCTTGGCACACAGTGGCACAAATTCTCCTCACTTATTTCGTGTGGATTATGGAACACCACTAATTTGGCTTACCACCTCTTCAGTGACAGTTTTCTTCAGAACACCCTGCACAGCAGGGGTGTGGCATCACAGATATGAACAACTCATAGTAGCAACACTCCCCCTTCAGAATCTCTACATTTACACATTGTTAAAGCCACATCATCTTAAAACTGGCTATAATGAGAACAGGCTCTGAAATGATATGCAAGTTTGAAGAAGATAATTAATGTGTGAAATTTTGCCTTTTTTTTTTTTTTCTCCCCTTGTGAAGAGGTGGTTTGAAGGGGATTTTGAAGCTTTGAAAAATTGGAAAAAATTGTGAGCAAATTATTTTTATAATAATGTAACAGAGGTGCGTGCCAAGAAAAATGGCTTTTTGTCTTACCACATCCTCCTCACTCCCAATTTTAATTACCACAGTTTGGCACCTGATCCTGCACAGAGCCATATAAAAGCCACAGGCCAGCTCTTTCCAGACAGAGATAAAATAGAGGGAGGGAGGAATTAATTAAAACCTTTTCAAATCTTTTCAGTGAGTTTCCTTCTAAAGTCACTGTTCTGGTTTCTGCATAGTTAGTACAATGACATATGTTCGTAAATAACAAATAGTTCCTGCCTTCTTCTATTGTCTCTCTTTTTCCACCCTCTGCAGAATCAAAACAAAACAGGCTTATAATTCTGGTATTATAAGCAAGCCAGTCAGGATCCAGAGCAAACAGGCAGCTGAGCATGCTTTTGATTCACAGCACACTGCAGAGTTTTTAAATGAGCTGGTTTATTCAATCTTGCAGGTCTCTGCTATCAGGGGCTGCTTACTGATTACATCTCAGGCCCAGAGTGGTGACACAACCAAACCAAGCTAAAACAAACCAAACTAAAATTGGTAACTGTAGTTACCAAAACCATAGTTTTGGGGTTTTTTTTTAATGGATGCAATCTTGTGGCTCTCCTCCCCTCTCAAAAGGAGTGTGTCACTTATTTCTGGGATCCTGAGGAATAAGAAAGTTTCCTGGTCAGCTCATGACCCTTCCAGCAGGGGCTGTTCCCGCTGTGCATCGAACAGGTCTGACTGGACTGACCTCTCCTCGGTCCAGCACAAAGAAACAAGCAGCAAGGTGAGTGCCTGCTCTCTTTGGTCTGGCAACATTTAGCACTGCAAACACAGGCAGAGCCCTGGAGAGGCCACGGTGGGGACCCCTGACTTGTGCACCAAACACCAGGCTCTTTGGCCAATGTCTAACACAGCAGAGAGGAAAGGATGGACTGCAGCAGACCAGCAGCCTCCATGTGAGCAGCTGCAGTTCTCCAGCTAAACAGAGGTGATTCTGAGAAAAGCAGCAGATTACATCCTCAGTGCAACGCTGGAGCATCCATGAGAAATGCTACAGTGTGCAACCCAGCATGTCAGGACAGGGATAAAGGACACATCCACTTCCAAGGTGTTTGTTTTCCATTTGAACAGACTGTCACCACACCTCTTCATGTCCCTGGCCCACAGTACCTGTGTCAGTGAGCCTGCCCACCTCAGGGAACAAAAGGCATGCTACAGAATGAGGGCCAAAATATCAGTCCAGAGATCAACATTTATTCATTACTGCTCATTTGCTGATTTTTCATAGAGTATAGCATAGAGCACAGACTATTGTAAGATGCTTTTTCCCTGGCAAAAATAATAAAAGAAAATTTCACAATTTAAGTTTCTTTTTGCAAGTTTAACCCCAAATGCTCAGGAGAATCTGTAGTTCCATTAAAATTAGTAAAGTAATTTGTTTCCTATCTTCTTTGTTGATACTGGGAAGCTTTAATGGAAACTTTAAAGGAATAATTTTTTGCTTGTCAAACTTCCATTCTCTTTATTAAAAATGATGATGAACTTCTGTGTGTGATTACTTCAGCTGAAACCTGAAGTAAATGCTGGCTGCATTTGCAAGACAGAAGCTGCCTGAGCACTGAGCAGAGCTATCAATGTCACAACTACATTGTTGGTACAGAGTTACAGGGATAATCCTGCAGCACCCACAGAACACACCGAGCCACAGATGCTCTCTGCATCAGAACTAATCAAAATTCAGACCTTCAGCTTCCCAGAAAATTCTAGCATTTTAAATGTGTTTGGGTTTCAACACAATGAAAATACACTAGCAAACTATTACATACAATCTCCAAATTATTCTGTTTGGATGTATTAAGCTGTCCAGCTTCAATACCATGAAAATATCGAGCCAGGAATTCAGCTTACATTACAGTATAAGAGAAAAATCCCTGATTTTTCAGTTAGGATGACAGAAAGATTTTGCTTCAAAACAGGCCAGGCATGGAGAAGCCCGAGTCAGCTGCAAAGCTCTTGGCATCTGCCTTATCCACCTGAGCTCCTCTGAGCATGGTGCTACACCCAACAGGAGAGGCTGGTTCCTCCAGGAACAACACAGAACATTAAAAGTAAGACTCCTGATGAGAATCATGGTATTGATGCATTGGAAAACCTATGACATTTGACTAATCACTTCTTAAAGAGCCTTTTATTCATTTGGTAAGTCCTTCATAAAAATTGTGCTGGTGAAACCTTCCATGTAAACAAGAGTTTCATAAGAATTAATCAGTTTTCAGCTATCAGTCACTGAATATAAGAAAATTGCAGAAGTATGAAAGGCTTTTAGGGCTCCAGGAGATGCAGAGATTAGGTTTAGATCCATCATTAACACAAGGAACCTAAATTGGATCCCAAATAAGAGCAGCAGGAAGGAGAACATGCTTTTCTCTAGGGTACCAGGTTCTCTCAGTGTGGAGGAACTCAAAGCAAGAGCTTTAAAAATTACTTAGAGAACACCAGGAATTTCCTAGAAAGCATTAGGAAGAGAGGTTTGCCACACAGCCACTACACAGAATTTGCAAGGGAAGATGATTTTCTCCACCTACCCTTTTATCTCCCTACACAGCCTTTCAGTAGTTGTAGTTGTCAGTGATGAATGAACCCCAAAGGAGTAAAATAAATGTGAAGCCAAATTTGGTATTTTGCCAAGTCAGTCTGGATCAACAAAACAAAGCTGAGGTGCTCCAAGACATTCAAGGAACAATTTTGATTCCACAAAAATAACCACAACGCTTATTAAGAGGAAAATGAAAATTGTCTGAGCATTTTGGATGAAGAAGGGAGGGTTTCTCGCCATCAAAACTTTCCATCTATGGTGTTCACATCTGACCCTGCCTCAGGCTTCCTGGGCTCTCTAGCATAGCCCAGCTAAGGAAAGCTGTTCATTGTGACAGAGATTTCAATTAGTCAAATATCCACCAATAAACAAATAATGTGGCTGATACATAAATCCCAGTTGAACTGGAGAGGGTTTTCTTTGTTTTTTTTTATTTTTGTGTGTGAAAATAGACACAAAAATAAAAGATATAGCTTGCTGGAAAGTGTCTTTATAAATTGAACTGCACTATTTAAGTGAATTATATCATGGGGAAGGATATTATGTGTGGCACCAGAAGGACAGTACAAACAATAAGCACAAAAGTAGAATCTTCTTCTGATTAGAACACTTCCAAATTGGGCGGGGGGGAAATGTGGATCAATACAGAGAACAAGCCCTGGCTGCTGGCAGAATATGTTTTACTGCTGACAAAATTGTGTTTCCAGCAAGACACCCAGCAGATTTTGAAAGAGAACATGAACTCTCTGCCAATCTGGCGAGAGCCCACAGCCAAATTTGAAGCCTCTGATGCAGAATAAGCAGGATCTAATAAGCCCGTGCTGCTGTTCAGGCTCTCTGCACATGCTTGAAAGGGAGCCTCTAGAAAAGGGAGACAGAAGAGGAAGAAACTGAGGAGTAATGTGGAAAAGCGCCTCAGAAACAACCACATCTAGCCATGGTTCTCCAGAGGACGTGGCTTGTTTGCAGCACAAACACCATAAACCTGCATGGATGTTACCACTTCCCACACGATATTCAAGTATGCAGCAAGGCAAAGTTCCCAAGCTCTGCTGTGATGGAGACATGCGAAATCAAGTGTTTAAAGTTCACTCAAAGTCGTGAATCCAGGAAAAAAGGGGAAAAGAGAAAGCTGCAGGAAGCCAATGCTCTATCTAATGAATGAGAGGCGGAGAGCAGGGTGAATTAGATTTTACACCTTGCCCCTAACACTCCCAACCAGTTAAACTAACTACAAGCAGGAAAAAGACACCGTCAAAGCAGAATGTCACCTTGAACCCCAAATAATCCTTTAAAGTTATTTCTACAAGACTTAGCTAAATATTGCTGAAAAAAGTGCTAGGTAAAGTGACAGGGACCATTCATCACTAGACTGCAGCACTGGCAACATCAGAGCTCTGTTGCCATAAAAATGCACTAGAAATTTCTAACAAGATTGGGAGAAGCAGAAAATCCAAATATATTTGGAATCCTCCTTGCTTTACAGACCAGAGAAAATATTTGTTTTTTAAAAAATCACACCTCATTCCTTACTGTTTCGAATCAAATCTGTTGTTCATCTTCTTTAGGTTTTTTTAACTTAATGATTATACATACAAAAGGAAAAAATCTCCTTTAGTGAGTCCAAAGCAGTAAAACACTTGCAAATGGACAGACTTGGACTGACTTCAAGAGAGCTTCACCTGTTTTTATCAGCACGACATTTTAGTCCTCTCTTTTAACTGTTACTAGTGTATTAATGTATACAGTGTATATAGAGTATACATTGAGCATAACAAAACATATAAATAACTTCTAAATTGTCAGTTATCTCAGATTTCTCTTTTAATTAACAGGATTTAATCCCATTCCCAGTTCTAGAAAAGCAGCAGATTTTAGGCTGTAATTATTTTGTTTAGTCAAATGTGGGTACATGCAATATTGTAAGGTGCCTTCTGGATTGACCACTGAGCCATGGTCAGGGAAATCCTGTTTCTTTTGAAGTTAAAATTGTGTGTCGGGTGGAAAAAAATCAAAGTAAAACCCTATTTATTATTGGAATGCACATGATAAAAATCAGAAACTGCATAAATCTGTTAGGGAGTGGGGGACTGTTGATCGTTTGCCCCTTGTTAGGTGTTGCCTCGTATGAGGAACTTGATGGAGGTGATTCTTAACTGCATTTGCTAGTCTTCTCAATATTTATATCTATATCCAAAGATACATGCCAAAGCACAATTCCTACTAAGCTATGACCAGGAGTTTTACCAATATCTAACAGATATTGGCAATGAAAACTGTGTGTATCTTATACGAAAAGAGTTTCCATCAATATCATGACATTTGATCTCAGTCAGCACCAATGAAACAGAAAAATTTGATCTAATGTACAAAAGCTGTGGTTTGCTTCATGCTGGCTCCCATGTTTGGAATTTGAAAAACCCACTTCCTTATGCTGGGAAGAGCCAGTTTATTGCTCATGCTTTACCCCAGCATAAACACAAGGTACCTAAAGTATTGAAACTGTTTACAAGCACCAGTCCACTTTTTCATGCTTACATAATAGCCTGGGCAAATTCACAGTGATAACTTGAAAAAACAACTGCCTAATATGCATGCAGCTGAATGGAAATGCAACCTGCAGCTAAAATAATCTTGTCTCTCTCTCTGATTACTGACAGGATGGGACAGAAAAGTGCTGAAGAGCTGAGGAAGCTGTTGTGTATCACACTTGTGAATTCATTTGGACAAAGTTCCATTTATTCCAGAGGAAAGATTTCATCCTGTGTTCTTGAGCTATCTTTACCATAGAAGAGCTGTAGGCCTAGAGCTTTATGATGGAAAAGACCTACCTTAAGCATAGATTGGCCTATTGTTACCAGTTACTGTCCATTAGTGTTTTGTCTGGCTGGGAAAGAAAGAGGGCTGGGCCTGGAGATAATGCCCCAACACCTGAACTGATGACTACAATGACTCACACAGCTCAGTTGCCCTCCTAAAGCAAGAACAACACACTGAAAATTAGGTGCCTAGCATGAGGCATCTGTTCCTAATCTAAATGTTTTGCTTTACTCTATAATTAGGTTTCTGAATGCCTTGTTTGAGATTTGGGTACAGATTGGATACTTTAGAACTAACACATTTGGAAATGTAAGCAATTATTAAAAGTCAAGCAGATGTCTGTTCAGCCCTCCTTCATTTGCACTGCAAACACATTGTCTGCTCACACAAATACAGGCCCTGCAGATTAAGAATTTAAGAGCCACAAAGGGAATGCCTGTGTTCTGAGAAGGCAGCACCGAAAAAAAAAATCCCCGTTCTGAGTATAAAAGCATGCCCCAGCACTTCTGGCTATGGGGTCCCTATGAACCAGCCACGGGAGGAAGTCAGGAAGGAGCAAGAGCTCCTTGAAGCTCTTTGCCTACTTGCTCTCTTTATGGAGAGGTACATGACAAAAGTTTTGAAAGCTAAGCCTAAATGAAAGAGGCATTTGCTTTGCTAAACCTCCCAGCACACTGCCAGCATAACTGAAGAGGGCTGACTTCTGTCATCTGGGGCCAGGTGAGCAATTGGTCTTGAATTCAAACACTGCCAGTATTTTACACATGGAACTGTTTTTATTCTGCTGTGTATTATTGTACAACAGCATTTCAGGGTAATATTTTTCATCAATTATTATAACTATTCCTCATATACAATATCTACAACATTTTAAAAAGGAGTCTTTGTGACTGCCTTCATCCCTGCCCAGCAAACTTATTAATTCCTCCGCTATTATCCTTTAAAGCATTATAGATTAGGACGTCCTTTATGGAAAGCACTTAAAACAATGATGGTTGCATGTAAATGACAGAAATTTTCATGTTTTCCATATTAAAAGTACTTAGATTTCATAAGAAATGTAGATCTACTGGTATTTTCTTTTGTCATGGGAAACAATCATTCTTGGAGGATAAAGCATGTATTCCTTGAGACAGATCCATAACAGTTCAGCTGTGGACTGACAGGTTCCTCTGAGTGTTGCAGGCTTGAAAAGCCAGTTTATAATATATGCTCTCTCATTGCATCTGTTTATCATCTGTGTTATTTTCCATTTATGAAATTTCTCCAAGGATATTTCTGTTCTCTAAAATTCATTACCAGTGCCCACAGCCTTGTGGGAGACCCTCCTATAAATAGCAACAAAATAAACAAACCATAGTGCATACAGAGTAGAAGATAATATATAAGAAAACATGTGCTGTCAGATGCCAAATGGCTATTAAAAACAAGCATGGGGATAGAATCTCTTCAAAAATCATGAGGCAAGAGAAGTCCCTGAAAGAATATTTTAACAAAAGAAAATGTCTGAAAAAATTATCAAAAAAATTCCAGACACTAAAATGAGCTGGTACAAGCTGGACACCCTGACTTCAGACAGTATTTGAAAACAAATCCACTTTCATCTGTGAGAATATTAACTGCAAGCCAGAGGGATGTGGGGTTTTTTTTTTTTCCCTTTGGAGGGCTTGTTAAGGTTAAAATAATATTCCATTCATGTGTTAGTGCCCCTGGTGACACACACAGCTTTACCAAGGGCTGCCACACTGGTAATTCCCTGACAAATACCAGATCCACACATTCAGAGAAATCTCACTGCCTAATGCTCCTGTCAAAAAATCCTGTCTTATGAAAGCACTTCTTACGTGCCAGCTCTTCTAAACTATACTGATTTTCATCAGGCACTTCCAATTTATAGCCAGATCACAGACACCACCAAAGCAATCACCTTCCAACTGAGAAACCCAGTTTGGACTCTGTTTGGAAGGGACTGTGTCAATGACCTACATTTTGAAGAACTGGTCCATTTACATGGGAACTCAAAAACAAAAATTCCCTGTACATCTGAGACAAGGCACAAAACAGAGGAGGTGCCACAAAGCACAAAGTATGAATGAATGACATGAAATTGTATATGAACTGCAGGGAAATCAATGTTTTTTTGACAAGTCACAAATCACAGCAGATATTTTGTCCTGCGGCTCCTGCTGCTGCAAAGCCACAGCCAGAAATACTACCAACTCTTCAAACTGTTTATAGACATGCAGTAGAAAATCATCTTAGCTAGGCCCAGTGGGTGTTTACAACAGCTGTAAATTCCATTCTAACTTGCACAGCTACAGTGACTTTTATATCCCTTCCCTAAAAAATGAAGGAAATTGTCCACTGTTAAGAAGACTCTCAGTTTGTTCTCTCTCCATCTCTACTTGCTTTCAGGAAACTGAAGCCCTTCTTGGACAGACATCCACTCTTTTTTGTTGAGCAAAATGAGCAGGAACCTACATTCCTTCCAGGTGTGTCCTTATCTTCAGAAAATGCTTATTTTGTCCCTCTGCTGGTGCTTCCTTCACTGTCATGAGGATGAGCAAAGGACATCTCTAACATGTAGAACAGTTTTACTAATTTTGACTGGGACTGATGTCCTACTGATGGTGTTCCCTACCCCCAGTGAGGGTCATCCAAGTGTACAGACCTCATTAGCCTCTACCTTACCCCAAATAAAGTGCCTTAAGCCCACGTGGCCAAAGAGCAGTTCTGTTCTTTCAACAAGTTGCATGATCTGTCAATCAGGACATCAGCATCCTACTCTCAGAGCAAGCAGGATCCGGCACATTGGAGTCCTTACTCTGGACTCTAAGACTGAAAAGTACCTTTCATGGTTATTCCATTCTTGAAACAGAAAGTCAATCACACAAACAAGCTCCTCACATATAATTCAAGACTGCCTTTCACCAAGGGAGCCTCTCATAGAAGGATTTTTATGGGAATGCTTTGTTATCTAACGTGTGACTGATGGGCATAATTTATTGGCCAAAATGCTGGGCCTAAAAAATCACAGTATCACAGATGAGTACTCATAATCAAAGAACAGCAAAGGACTTTCAGGATATCTGGAGCTATAAGGCTATCCAAGAGAGCCAAGAGCACAATTCCAAGCAATTACAAACTAAGACACAATCATTGCAGTCCTTCTCGCTGATTGACTTTCTCCCTTTTGTGGCAGCAGGTCATGGGCTTTAGAGGGGATCAGGACTTATTTTTATAACCAGCTGTTGACACTGCAGCATTTCATGTCTAGGCAAGTCCAGCTGCTGCTCTCTGTTAATTGCAATCATAAAGCCAGGCCCTCTGTTGGCCTCTAAGTAGAAGTTGAAATGTCCCACAGGGCTTCTTTGAAAAGAGGAGTGAATGACCCTGATGCCTAGACTAACATTAGTTTCATCTATAAAATTCAGGTCGTAATATAAAAAGCTGTGTGTGAACTATTGCTGAGAGCATAATGACCAAGTTAATGGCCTATATAATCATTCTCCAATCCAACAAAGTACCCTGAGATAGTTTGAATGGGAAAAGTACCATTAAAAATCCTTAGGCCAGACTAAACTTTAATTACATGACATCTGCAAATGATAAACTGAGAAACAACTCCATAAGACACACACATTGCAAAAAAAACGTGCTCTGCTTGTGCCATTAACGGGTAAAGGATCAGTTCTTAAGGAGTTCATCCTGAAAGCTGCAAATAGGTAGAATGTGGCAGATTGCATACAAGTCCAGCTCATAGAACTTCTCCATTTGTGATGGACCAAGGCAGGGTCTGGACATGCTGATGGCTGCAATAGCCTGGAGAATGGCTGGGTGGCAAAATATTTATTTTTTTTTTTTAAGAAGCAATATCATACTCAAGCGTGTTTTGCTAAGACACAGGAAGGTTGGCAAACCAGATGAACTTGCAATCCTGTTTTATTCATGAGGGATATAGGAGACAGCTGTGAAGGTTATATTTTCTTTTATAACAGCTATAGTTGGGCTAAAACAAGTAGTAGTAGCTACAGCACTAATTGACTCAGCCAGTGCATTTCCTATTAAACCTTAAACATTAAGAATTCATAGGCAGAACCAGAAATAAACTGCGCGTGGGCGTGAAGGTACATGTAATGGTAAAAAGCTAAGCCTGCATGAAATTATATTAACTTCAGCTGAATGGGAAGATCCATAGTTAGATTAGAAAATTGTTATTTTACTTGTTGGTTTTCAAGGAAGTTATTGTTAGCCTGTTTGGCTTTGTCATTACTGTTCCAGCTTTTAATGCAACATGGTTTTATCACATGCAACACGATGCCATTTCACATCATGTACCTAATGGGATAATGTCAGGCAGGATAACATCACACCATTGGAAAGACATCAGGATCACACTGTACTCATCAGACATTCTCCCTGGCAGACTGTAGAGCTCCCTCCATGAGTTAATCCAGAAGACTCTCCCTTTGACTTTGACTTGACATGCTGTTTTGAACAGTAAGTAGAGCCAAACACCAGCTCTTAAAGCCCGGCCATGGTTTCAGGGTCCTGTTCTAGTACTTGTCCACTGGAAAAATACTAGCAAAGTGGGCAAGGGTAGAGGCAATCACCATAAATTAAACTAGCATTATGCAAAGAGAAAGTTTTTTATAAAACAGTCCTCAAAGGAAATTCTGCTTGCATATAACTGGCCCAAATATATCAAGCTAACCTCAGGGATGAGCCCTAAAAAATATATGCCTGCGGTCCAAACCTGCCACAGATGCCCATCTACAAACTGAGATATTTCTCTAGGGTGCAGATAACAAGAGCATCAGTCCTATTTTTCTAGTGAGATAAAAAACCCCAGATGAACAGACTTGCCAAGTTGCTTGTCATATCACAGAAGTAAAATCAAGTTAAAGCTCATGATTCCCCGAACCATTTCTCATCTATTCAGTCACAGAGCACACTGGACAGAAGACTTGGTCATCTTCCCATGTATGGGATTGATCTGCAGTGAAAGAAAAAGTTTATGTAGCCTAGTTAATAAGATTTTAGGAATCTTCCTGTCAGGAGGTAAATACAACAACTTTCATAGGAGACTAAAGATCCAGCCCACAAACACACAACACACAGGGTTTTAGGCACATTACAAAAATTAAGGTATTGCCCCCGCCCAGAGAATGTGATGGAAAATTCTGCCACTGAATTGTTCATGCAGTAATTCCAATCAGGTGTTTAAAGTTTTACTCCACTGAAATTTCTCCAACTGTTCACCCTTGGCCTTAAAATATCAGTCTTGTCTTTCAGAATGATTATTAAGAAGTGAGATAGCTTGCAGATATTTTATTTCTCTGCCTTACAGCAAACAGGCTGTGTCTTTGATGGAAGATGTTCTCTTCTTACCTTCCAGGGAAAAAAAAATCAGCCTTCATACTGATGATAAAAAAGAATGCTTTTAAGTGTTTGTAAACTGTATAGCAAGTAAGAATGAAAAATGTTGTCAAAACATTTTGTAGGTTAAAAAAACCTTTGTATTCATAGAATTTTTAGAGACTAAATAGAAAAGACATTTAGGAGAAAGTTTAGAGTAAAATAAAATTGTTTGTAATTCATTTTCCCCAGTTTCTACTTATAACTTTTCCATATAAACTTAGCACTTTATTTCCATTTTATTTCCTAGAGGGAAAGAATCCAGAGAAGGATTTTTCATTCTTGACTGGCTTATCTTTCATTAATGAACACAGTAAGCATGTTAACTGTCCAAGCATACCTCCTTTGACTCTGGTTCAACCTCAGCAGTCTCTCAGCACTTCACATGATTACAGTCAGTATGAGGAGAGAAGGAAACATTGTTCAAGTACCCTTACAATGCACCTTCTACTCTGAATAGCCTCTGTATATTTCCCTTGGAATATATAGCCAGGAAGAGATGGTCCTTAGATAGTTACAAAAGAAAACTAAATCAAGACAACCACATTCATTTTAATTCACTGCCAAACAGACCTGAATTTGGGCTTGGAAGCAACCATTTAATTATCTTCATTTAATGATATCTCCATCTCTATCAAATAAAGTAATTAAATGAACACTTTAAAAGTACTTAAAACTTTTTACTGGAATTATTCTGATACAGATTGATGCCCCTCCCCTTCCTATGTTATGATATAAAGGATGTTAAAACAGCCAAAGATTATTAATACTAGCAGTTTACAATATCAGAAGCACAGCCACCACCTCATTGCTGATCAGCTCTCCAGTTAAAAATATTTTTACAGCAGCTGACAGAGCTGACATTGACATGAAGCAAATGAAGGATTAGGAACAAAAATACACTGAATATTCAGTCACTAACTAGCCAAGTACACTGTATCTCCTCTCCTCCATGAAGGGAAATATACTTGGCCCTTCCAGCTGCACTTTGCAAAGTCCACAGCTCCTGACTGCCTGTATGAACTTCTCATCTGCTACAGCATACAATTCACCCTTTTATGTGCTGCTTCACACAAGACGGAGGGTCTGTCCCACGCCTTTTGCTTCTGCTGCACCAAAGCACATTAGTGTTTTTATTAGATCATAAACCACTGTCTGAATCTAATGATCTAATCTTACACTTTCAGATTTGGCATCCCACTGAAGACTGTTGAGCTCTCATGGTTTTTATCTTACTTCAGCTCTCCGAGTGGAGTCACACATTTCTTCAGGACCACCCTGACTTGCTTTGATTACAATTCTCCTTTAGTGAATAATGGGTAACAAATCCTAAAAATCTCAGCACTCGCTGGTTCAGTTGTACCAACATCATGAAAAGCTCATAAAATGGTCCCAATCACACTCAGCAGCTGCTGGCAGGGATCCAACTACAGCCTTATTCCCTCAGTTTCTGCTCAGAGTGAGTTGTTACCATTCTATTTCCCTCCAGGGCTCAGGGCAGGTGCTGCTGAATGGAAGTTCACAGCAGTTCCTGCTATCTTGCACAGCCCCAGTGTTCACAGAAGGGTACAAACTGGCACAGCCTTGCACCATCTCTTCACCAGCTGTACCACTTGTTTACTACAGGGGAGCTTTGGTGTGGCTGAATGAGCTCTGGATGCGTTTTTGTGTTTCATTTTTCACCAGTGCTCTGAAGCCTTCAATAACACACATGACATCGTGACCCATATTGCATTAATTGCTATTACTGACATGCTGTGAAATGACTCAAGTGTAACTTCTTACTTCAGCAGCAAAACTCATCAGAAGAAATACAGCCTATCAATATTATAAATTAGATGCTCAATGCTTTCATATGTGTACTTACAGGTGCTTGCTGTCCCAAACTTTGAAGCTGCCCTGCTTAAAATCTACTCAGTATGCCTTCATCCTCCCTCTCCACCCACCTTCCTTTTAATCCCATTCTGTCAGTACAGCAGAGATGAGACTTGAATCATTAAAGAAACCTCAGTCAAAAGGGCAATTGCAAAACTGCCTTGTCTCCATCCTCTCTGTCATTTCTCCTTCAAATAAATGGACAAACATTCACTCATTGCTAGCCTTCCCTTGAGCGCTCTGGCTAAAATCCACTTCCTAGAAAAAGATCTCCACTGTACCCTGCACCTTTCCTGCTCCTGAGCACCCCTCTCCAGAATTTCCAGAGCTAGGCCTATGAGCTTCTGCATAAGCTCACTGGCCAGGCTCATCAGGTGGGAAATGAGAATGTCTTGCAGCTCAAGCTGAGCAGAGTTCAAAAATGTTGCATGAACAGTAGCAGCATACAGGTTCTTGGCTCTCTAACACCCCTGATACTTACTTCAGTGCAAAGGGAGCATGGTACACAGTGAAATCTAAATGCATTTGCTACCTCATCACTGGTGGCACCTCACAAGGGTGGGAAGCAGTCACAGCCTAAGCACATTTCTCTTCCTCCCAATTTTTTTTCTTTTTTTCCTCTCACACTTAGAGATTGAAGAGAGTCTTGAGAGGCACACATATAAGGGAAGCTGCCTTTAATACTCTGACATTTCACACAAGCTGAAAGCTGTTCCTCAAATATTTACCTAAAATGCATATGCTGGTAAATTCCAGTGGTCCACAGCAGACTCAGGATTTCTTCCACGTACTGAACTGATCACAGAAGGCAGTTTAAACAGGTAAAAAGCTCAGTCTTTAAAGATTTCATAATGAATTGAAACCAAAGGTTTGGGGCCTTTTGCATTGAAGATTGTTACTCACTGGCAATGATCCTGTAATATCAGTACAGCTCTTCCTTGGAATTACAGCTGATGGAGTTCTGCATGCTCACAATGTGACTTCAAGGCATAGCTCAGGAGTGACTGCTGTGCTGTAAACTAGTTTGTGTTTCACTGTGGAGCCACAGATTCATGAGACAAAGCTGGAAACCAGCTGCAATACCAGCATATTAAGAAACCTCCAATATAACAGATTAAATAGAAACAGTTGGATTCATTAAGCCTTAATATCAACATATGGATTAATTTACGCACCTGCATGCTTAACTGGCGCTGAAGTACTTACAAGGATGGGTAAATTATCTTTCCCAATGCTTCTGGGTTTCAGATTACAAGCTGGTGGTGCCAGGAATTGTGTCCTGGCAGCTTTACCATGCTGAGATGGCCAGCACAGGATTTGCTCTGCCTTATAGCTTTCATTTTGAGAGCAGCTATTGTAACAGCACTTTGTCTTCCATCTTCACTCACTCATACTGCCATAAATCTATTTATATTCTGTTCTCTCCTAGGCTGTTTCTAACTTTCAAATGCATTTTCCCCTACTTACTTCACAAGGTCAGAGGGAAAGCTCTTTAAGATGTACTGCCAAAATCTACCTCAGTTTACTCCAAACAGCTGCTGTACGAGACTTGCCCATTTCTATACCTGGCCTCTTTCTTTTGACATCCAAGGGACAAAAAACAGATGGATCAATTCTAAGAGCAGCCTGTGTACTGAACTTACTGCTGGGAGGAGCAGCAACAGCTTTGTGTGCAGAAGGATGACAAAAATTGGTCATAACAGGAAGACTCATCTCAAATTTGCCATCAGCACTTGGAATAACTCTTACAGCAGGGAGCCACCACAGTCTCACAGACAGGTGACAGAAGAGCGTAACACTATTCTCCACAGCATCTCAGCTGAGCCACGGCCTAACCCCGCTCCTGTGCAGGTCACAGCTACAGGTTTAGGAACTCCCTGTGAGCTGCACAACTTCCTTTGCCAGATGGCTTAGAGCAAACAGCACACCAGCCCTGACAAATAACTACTAAAGAAATACTCACAGCTCCGCAAGATACTGGCTTCACCCAGTCACTGCAGAGAGGGGACGATGCTGTCCTGCTGCACCATGTCTTCAGGGCTTGCTTGGGTGGGGTAGGTCATCTTGGAGGTGAAGAAGCAGTAGGGAAAGGAGAAAGAAAAATATATTAAAATGGGCAGCATTATACAGCTGCTTCAACCAAAGGTAACAGAAAACATGTAGCTTCACTTTGTCTCTAAAATAAGTAATTAGGAACATAACTGCAAGAGAAGCATTAACAAGCTTCCCATTTAACTGGCTATTATTTTCTGCACATGTGTGCTTTTTTAACACAACCTCAGCTCCAGGAAGTCATATCCTGTTGTTAATTTACAGAAACTAAGCAGAAGCACTGTAACCGAGGTTAATTTGGGTTTTAAACAAATGAAGTGCCACAGAATCACATACTGCTGATTAAGCTGACTAAAAGCAGTGCCTGGGACAAAGTCTAATTTTTTCTGACAGATTTTTCATCACTGGACATAGCTTTTTGTGAACTGGGATTATGCCTGTTCTAAGAACTGTCATCCAGGTCTCCAGTGTCAGGAGGTCCCTGTGACACATGTGAGGCATGAGGACAACCTCTCAGGATTAATTCCTGCACCTCTATATTGCAGCTGCCTGCCTTAGAGATGGCTCAGTCCCAAGGGACTCAGTGCCCAACTCTGCTACTGGATGCTGTAAACTCAAATTATCACTAGATCTTAGAATTATTGAGATTTCAGTGTATGCATGCAGACCTTATTGATAAAAAAGAAGTAAGTCTCTGACAAATGATTCTACCAAACCTTTAGTCAAGCAATGACATGTAAAAACTACTCTCACATCTTACATTTTAACCTGAAAAATCCACACAATTTCCTATCCTTATTCAAGGACTGAAGCATGGGGCATGGAGCTGTTCTGTCTAAATTAAGCTCACTGAATTTTAGCACAAACTTTGTTTCAGGGGAACATGAGACAGAGAAGATTGAAGCATTCAGTGCCTTTTCTGCAATAATGGTGAAGGCTGACAGCTTTCCAGCGTGGTATAATAGGCACTGACACGGGCTCATGCACAGATCTGTGAGAGTTGCAGCTCTCAGGTTCCATTCAGTGAGGAAAGCTGGAGAATCACTGGGGAAGGCAAAAGGTTTGGCCAGGCAAGGCTGTGCCCCTCACATAAAATACTTCATTATCAGCATCATTACCTGTGAACCACAGAAGTGCAGAACAATTACCCTTAACCCTTGTAAAATATATTAGATCATTAGAACCCCTATACTAATTCAGCTAATTATTTACCCCATGAGAAACAATTTCTTCTATACCTATACTACATAAATCTCCTATTGTAATCACTGTAGTCCCTAACACCAAAAATTATGACATTACAGCTTTCTTGTAAAAAAAAAAAAAAAAAAAAATTACAGTAGGAAAAAAGCCAAAACAACACAGAACTCAATGGTAAAGATAAAAAGTCCTCTTTCAAGGACTGATGTGCTTATACTGCAGAATCATAATATTGACCAAAACATTGAGACTCATGTGAGTCATGCCTGAGGAGCACTATTAAAAATATCTAATTTCCCATGGGGCAGAGAGCATTTTTTGCAAATACATTCAGTAACATCAAAACAGAGATTTCTTTAAAACCCTACCAAAATATGCTTAAATGAGAGAAATTCCGTGGAGCAAGGCATGTACTTTCACAAAGGCTATATCCATATTCAATCCAGCTGAAGGAAAGAGGAGCTATTACTGAATGCAGCAGTGCTCAGCACCACTGAGTGCCATGAGAATTAGTGAAATGTCCTCTGTGCCTTCTGTGTCTGCTTGTCCCAGCTGTATTCCTTCTACGACTCCTCAGGGTGTGCCTAACCAGATCTGCACAAACAAGGCATTTCCTACCTCTCAGCATCTCTGCTGCCCTTCTCAGGATTTGCTTTCCCTCTGCCATTTTTCAAGGAGTGACCAGAGCTGCCTGTTGAGTTCACTGTGCAAGGAAAGCCTAGATTTATAGATGGCATAAAGATGTTTTCTATTTTGTTCTCCTTTTTTCCCCTAATAATTTTTACGAGTCTGTTTGCCTTTTCAGTGTGACTGAGCACACAGATGATATTTGTGGTGAGCTACGCTCAGTGACCTTAAAGAAGGTCCTTCTGAATGGGAGTAGCTAAGGTAAAACTTACCATGGCATATGCCTTAGAAGTTATTTTTCCTGGTATTATTTTACATTTCTCAGCATTGGATTTCAGCTGCTATTCCTCACCTAGTCATTCAGCACTGAAAAATCATTTTGCAACTCTTCCTAAGCAGACTTTTGTTGAGCTACCCTGATCTTTTTCTTCAATTGTAAATATTTTTGGTTTAATCCTCAGCCTCATTTTTTGCTCAGCTACAAACGCATGGAATGACATAATTCCCACAACAAATTTTCATTAGGTCCTTCTGGTAACTACTCCTTGGCCAAAATGACCATTCATCACTGCCTTTTTTTTTTTCTTGTCTTTTATTTTTTTTTCTTTGAAACAAGACTAGAAGACCAAGAACTAAAGGGGAAAAAAAGGAGAGTGGGGGATAAATTAATGTGATCTGGTACTCATAAATTTACCTTGGCTAGATTTAACTTTATTGACTCACTATCCTGAAGCTACACAACAACTGCCTAGGTAATAACTTAGTACATAACAGTCTGGGGATTACAGTGAAGATGACCAGCTGCAAATTTACTCAAGTCCCTTTAAATAAGTGTTTCCTTTAGGAATTCATTAGCAATTGGTCTATTTAAAAGTGCCTTAGGGTGACTTTCTTGGTCCTGTCCCTGTGGATTTACACTATTCTTTACTATTACATATATTTGACCTGCTTTGACTTCTATCTTCTCATTAATCCCATTTTCATTAAGTACATACCCAATATAAGCAGGAATGACTTAAATGAAAACAGAAGGAATGTTTCACCCTTTTTCAGTACATACTTAGGCTTGTATTTTCCTTTACTTTCCTTCTTACTTTGAGTATATTACTAAAATCTCAGTAGGGTAGATTACATTTGTTTGTTTGGTTTTCAATTCTCTTCAGTCTTGGCCTTTCTGGCTGTCTCCCTCAGATTTTGCTTCTGAGTACTTTTAGTTATACATTCTTCTTTTCATTGGTGCTTGATTCCAATCCAGTATCTCCAGGAGCAAATGCATGTCCTGACTCCCTGTTCTAGATTTGACTCTTTGGATAATTCTTCACTCATATAATTCTTATTTTTTTTTTTTCCCTGCAGTAAAAACAGTATACTTTAAATGTTAGAAAAACTATAATGCCAGCCTGAAATATGGAAAATATATTGCCTTGCATTTAAAATAGGAGTGTAGAAATATGAGTGAGACAAGGAAAGAAACTCTGAATCCTTTTCTGCACTATTTTTTCTGATGCTTCATTACTTTTTCACTTTATTTCATCCTTACAAAGAGTTGTCTGCAAATCTTACTGTGAGGACCTGAGAACTCTCATTTTAAAGAGAACAAAATGGTAAACCTGTTTCTGAAATTGCATGGAGACACTAAGAAAGCATCACCTCAATTTCTATGAGGCTGATGCATGGCCTTCTTTGGTATTAACACTGATCTCTGTACTGGAAAAAAAATTACAGTGTTGCCATATGCAAGTTCATTAGTTATGTATTTTAAAATAAATTTTAAAAAAATATTTAGTATTTTCACTGGTAAAGACTCATTTTTTTTTTTCCAAGGAAAACAGATTGCAAACTCAGTCTCAATTAATTCCATTCTGTCAGACATTTGCCCATTTTTGGTATTTCATTCCAGGTCATGCTGATGCAAAATTCAGAGATGCCAACTGTCCTGCATGAGAGCTGTCAGACAGATTAGCACTCCTGCACTGACACAGCTCCTGCTTTGTCAGGACTGGGAACCAGTGTGTTGAAAAATGAAGCCTCAGCTGATGGGAAGAGAGCAACATGATAGGGCACTACATGGGGTTTGCTCCTATGGGGAGTCTTGGTGCTGTCCAAATTATATTCCCACTATTCTCTGAAAGAAGGACCAAGATTTGTTAGCACTATAACTTTCCTGAATTCCCTGAGATCAGTTTATTCCTTCCCTCTATTAAAGAAGACTACACACATCCCTTCATTTTCTTCTTTCATACAATATTTATGAAGTCTCTTTTTCCAAATGCTCCCTCCCCTCTGTATTGGGACTCTGCACTCTAGCAATCTTAGTTACACATTGCTGTCTCACCTACTGTTTTTGTCACCTCTCTGTGCTCAAATACTGACACAGTGTCGATGCTTTCTCAGCTGAGCACACAGAGCCCCAGCTTTTATCTCCATCACAGAATGCTCTCCAAGAATCACTGTAATAAGTCCTGTTGGATCCAGAGCAATTCAGACTTTGCAGCTCTACCATAAAGGATAAGATCCTAAAATTCTTAGATATTTCTTGAGAATGACTGAATTTAAGAGCTGTTATTCAGTAAGTAAAATGAGGAATAAGGCACAGTTCTAGGTCCACACTAAGACATAATTTTTAGCTCTCAGAGCTTCTTTCCTCATGCTGTGTTAACTTTTCAACAGACTCAAAAACTCAGATTTCTGAGGAACTGTGACCCTTGTTTATTCCCCCTCAGATCTGGAAATAAAACTAAAACCGAGAGGATACACTTACAATGGGCCAGTTATTTTTGATTAGTAGCAGAGTGTGAAGATTCTACCACACAACTCAAAATCACGGTCCATTTCTTTGAGAGACTCACTCTGTGGAGAAGTTGTTACAGCATACCATTAATATCTGCTGTAGAATTCAGAGGGCAAAACAAATCCTTTTTCCTAATAGTACTTGTATTCCAGTCCAAAAATCTGTTTTTAAACCATTAGCATTAGTGTTTTGGGGCACAGAAACAGAACTTCTAAGAAGAAATGGGAACTATAACTCGTACACAAGCAAATTATGCTACCAGCTGTAGCTGTTTGCAAGTGTTACTTGCCTTAAACGTGGCTTTGAGAAAATGTTCCTTAGAAAAAAATTAAGAATGCTATTTTACCACAAGGAATATGCAGCATTCCTGGATTAATAGCGCTTTATAGCACAGCTATTTGAATCTAGTGGGTTTTTTTTGTTCAGACCACTGTTTTTGTGTTGCTTTGTGTAGATATGGCTATTACTATGAAATTGTTGGTACTGCTGCTGTTGTGAAGCCCAAAGGGTTCCAGCATCAGATGAAATTTCCCAAGATAATCTCCTAGGCTACATGAATTGCTTTACATGGATTGCATTTTAAATCTCATTTGATAACAAGTGTTTTAGAGAGGAAAAAAGTGTTTTCTGGCTTAATCACAAACCACGACAAGTTAAGTGTGCATAACGAGATTTGTCCACTTATCCAGTGTGAATAGCTGGAAATAATTGCTCTGTTCTATGCTGATAGCTTTAGATGTGGTTGAGAAATGGGAAGGAAAATCCATAAAAAATCATCCACACTCTTAATGCTCACCAGTTATGGTGAAAATAGCAACTTTTTGGGTTCTTTCCCAGCATCAGGGTATTTTGGCAGACTACTGCTATGCTGTTTAGAGTCCTAATTTCTGCTTGTGCATAGATGTAGCTCTTGCTCTGGGTAAAGTTTTGCTTCATTTAAACCCAGGAAAAACTCACCACTAAGAGTTCAGTATGCAAGTCTGAAATTTTCAGAATTCTGTTCTGTTTTACCTGGAGCTGTGTCCCTGGCAGCCCGTGAGTCAGGTTCAAGGAAAGGCATCATGCAAAGAGCTCAGTCACACAGCTCTCCCCACCCACCCCTCTCCAGTCTGTGCTCAGCAGCCACACACGAGGGCAGGAGGCAACAAAAGTGTGACAACTCCTGTGACAAATCAGGATCAGATACTCTGCAGTGCTAATGGCAGCAGCAAGGGAAGCACAAAGCACATAAATGAACAAAGGTACACTGCACAAGCCAAAGAAGACAGCCCCGTGGAGTTTTCACCAGGGCACTGTTTCTACACAACCACCCCTCCCAGGGCATACCAGGTTGCAACTGGATAAAAAAGACAAACAAGATGTTCCAGTTTTAGCACTAAAGGATGCACACCCTTCTTGCAGTAGGCATGCTGTGACTTCCTGGAATGGTTTCAATGTGGCTGATCAGAAACACATTTACTACGAATTTTAAGTGCTAAATGACCCTTCTCTAACCTGAACCTGAGTATTATTTCAAAATGAAACTGAATATAAACCTGGAAGATTATGATAAAGATTAACAAAGCAACTATAAAAATGTTAGGTTCACTAAGGACACAACCTTTCTGTGGAACAAGGTGTCTTGTCACAGAATGAGAAGCTTCTACTGCCATAGGGAGTCCTGCAGGCACTGGTCAGATCCTGCTTTGACTAATACCTGGAAAAAGGTGAGGCAGTTTGACAAAATGCCTCTGCCAGAAGTATTCACAATTTATATAACTAACAGAGCTCGTTTTTCTGTCCACAAGTTCATCATGAGCACAAAACATTGCTAATAAATTTGATACTGAGGGTTATTCCACTAGCAACCAATGCAAACAAAGAATTGTAGAAACAATCCACTGCAACTAATATGTCAGACATCTATTTGTGCTATTTGTAATCCATTCTTCAGACTGATCACCTGAGCTGCTTCTGCTTCCCAACTGGCTGGCTGCAGCTCTCTAAACAGAAACAGAGCACAACCTACACTGCAGACATCGCCTTCCCTCCCCAGGCACTCTCACAAGCACTTACTCTCATAGTTTTAAAGACTTTCACTTTGCTGTGGGCACGCTTCCACAGTTGGAAATTATGTATTTCTGTTCCTGGCTACTCAGCAGAAGAAAACATCAACAAAATGACATTGAATTTGCTGGTATTATGCCAATGAATGCCTGACAATATTTCACTGAAGAAGGCACCCAGGGCTGTATGCTGTGTAGGCTGCCTTCTCTCAGCTCACTCCCAAACTAAAAAAATTGAAAGAGAAGCCTTAACTCTACCTCAGATGCAACTATGAGGAGGATTAAACAGGCCATATCTAGGTCATATTCACATTAGTCATAAAGTACACGCCATGTAAGTGTTAAAGTACTTCCAAAACTGCAAGAAGACCCATACATGTCTGTAAAACAAGGACCTACATCACTCCAAAGCCCTGAACACAGAAACACGATACTCCCTGCCCTCCCACTGCCTTTTCCCTTCCATCACTAGTCCACACAGCTACCCAGTGTTGTGCAGACTGTGGGAGAGGGTTTATTCCTGTCTCACCATCAGGTGTTCTCCATAACCTCTTCCCAGACAGGCCTTTGTTCACTGCTACAGCCTCAGTAATAAGGGGAGGATTTTACTTGTGTCAAATGCTGTTAGATAATCTCATTCCTCTCTCCGTTCCAGTGATCAGAAAAGAAAACAAATAAAAAATCAACCCTAATGTAGTGCAGCACGCTCTGTTGAACAGCCCTGAGAAGCTGGCTCAGTGAATAGTACTTTCTGGGGACAAGGATTCAACAGCAGGTTTTAGTTCAGTGTAGCACAGCACTAAACTGTGATTTCCAAATATTTTTACGTTTTTCTATCCTGTTTTCCAAAAGCACAAACCAGTTCTCTCAGACTAAGCTCTTTCTCCCACTAAGCTGGTTCTTTCATGACTGACTGTCTCTATGGGCCAAGGCTATATTTTAAAAAAACCCCAAACAATAATCCTGACTAAATAAAGCACTATTGCTTGCACTTTTGGTACTAATGACAAGAGAAAAAGGAATAAAAGAACAAGTATGACGAGGAAGGAACACGTTCCTGATGCAACAATTTCAGTTCCCTGAAATTAGGACTGGAAGAGATCACAAAATCCCAGGTCACTGGGCTGATCTAAAATTAACACAGTGGACTTCACTCCTTTTAAATCTTTAAGGATACTTGAGAATTGAATTTCCCAATGTGTAAAAATACAATTGTTTAATAATTGAAGGTTTCAGACTCAATCAAAATTTTGAGCCAGCAGAGCTGTATTAGTTTACACCAACAAAAATCCTTTCTGAAATTACAGATCCAAAGGTGTGGAGGAGCACTCAAGCGCAGTGCAGTTATTTCCACCCAAAGGAAATCACAGGACTGTGAGTGGTGTTACTCTGCCTCTCCCTGCCTCTGTGGGACTTTCACACTACAGAGGAACTCGAATCAGGAACAAAATACCTGGTAAGGCCCAGACACATTCACCAAAGATGATTAAAATATATTTAACCCTTTTCCATATAGTTCCATATAGTTCCTTTTTCCATATAGTTTCATGACATAGAGCCTGAATTCTCTGTGCTATAGTTCTGACACCCAGCAGTCAGTATAACATTATGTAACCAAAATGCATCAGAAGTGAACACCTTGTGCTTTATCTCGTGCCCCAATCCTTACTCTGACCTAGTACTTGTGCCCTTCTCATTATGTTGTGCTTGTGCATATCTAAATGTGACAGAAAGGGTGAACAATAAAAAAAATATTGCTCAGTGAAATAAAATAAGTGTCCACATACACCAGGAAAGGGTACAGGGTAATAGCAGTTCTAATTGGTTCCCTGTTTAGGAAATGCAGCAGTGCACAGAATGTATCACTAGCAGCTTATACTAAAACATTTTATTCTCTGTCAAGATAAAGGTGAGTGCTAATGACTGTGACTAAATCTTGACAGGCAAATGATCTCTTCTCCTTGTAAGAGTCTGTCGTGTAATGAGCGATCAGAGCAGCTGAGCAGTAATTACAAACTCTCACTTGCACTAAAAGCATTTCTGACGGACTGAAGGGTACTGAAGCAGAAACATGATATAATTATTTTCCTTACCTTTACATGGGACACGAAATTGTGCTGTTTCCTGTCTGGATTTTTTTGGGGGGTGGTTTCTGGGGTTTTTTTGGTTATTTTTTTGTTTTTTTTTTCTTTGTTCTTGGTTTTTTGAGTTTGTTTGGTTTTTTAACTAAACCAAAACACAGAAGCCTTAAAAGCTTTTTTCTTTCTTTTAACTTAAGGTGCTCTTTCCTGCTTTTAATTGACACTTATTTAGCCTGAGACAGAAGACAGGCATTACATAATATATATTTCTTGTGTATTTTTAGGGCAAGCCCTGGAAGCATGAAGAATGATTCAGGCTTTCATGTGATCAGGATCTGATGCTGAAGAGCAACCAAGTGCCAGTACACATAGCAGTGCCAAAAGCTTCTGATTAAGCTAAACCAGACAAAGTGCGAGAAACCTTCATGTTGTTCTAACGTGTTCTCTGAAAGTTTGTGGGAGGAAGAAAAGAAAAAAATTCCAAGGTGGAACGGGGATTTGGACATTTATTTGAGCTGATAATTTTATCAATTTCCAATGAATGAAGCGATGGGCAGAACAAGACTGTTGAAGCATAGATAATGTTCAGCCTCCAGACTGTCTGATCTTTCCAGATCAACAAGTCCTTCTAATACTATTGATGTGCTGGTCTATTTATGACCACAAATCCAGTTTTAAAGTCTATTAAATTAATACAAAAAGATAATGCTTCAGTGCCAATTAAAATGCTATTTTACATATGGAGATAGATATACCTAAACCATGCTCAAAAGTAACACAAGAGAAGGAGGTTTATAAGTCCTGAATGATGTGTTTATATATATTTATATATATACATATATATATATATATATTTACCACTATGACAAATTCCAAAAACCCATCTGAGCACTCCAGGCTGCACTTCCCATCACTAACCTATTGCTTTTGATTTAAAATTTATGCTATATTCACATAGAAACTTACAAATATACAACATTCCTGCATAAGTCCAGTTTCTGAATTCCAGCCCTCAAATACCACAGCAGAACTTAAAACAATATATGAGGTGAACAGAGCCATCACATCCTCTGGTTTCCTGTAGCTCTGATGTGCTTCTCTGGCACATGATTAATTCAAGCTCTATAAAGATTTGGGAAGGCTCTCTGGAATCATTACAAACCCCAATTTGTGCTGCACAGTATTGCCAAATGTCATAACTTTCTATTATGGATATCTATTTCCATGCAGTGCTCTCATTCTTTCAAAAATATTCCCTGTTCTCTCTAACTCTTTAACAACCTTGCTACTTATCCTGCATCTCACCTCGCAGAAGCTGCTTCCCTGAGCATAACAAGATTTGGAAAGGTGTGGCTTTTCACTTGGAATAAAGAGGAATTTTTTTTGTATTTCAGCACGTACTTTTGTTCACATAACTTCTGATCTTTCACGTATTGAGGGAAGCGTTCACAAAAATCAAATCTGCTACTTTTTATCGTGAGTGCATGGATTGTGCACAAAGTTATTGGTGGTGTACATTTCAGTGTATAATATTTTAATATAATGTGAATATAGACATCTGTGTGCATATAAATAACCCGTAACTTTTTCCATCTTCCCTTCTGTTCCACCGAATTACATCTGTATATTTGTTTTACAGAAATGATAAAAGTGTATTTTGCAACAAGAGCAGCTGTAAGTCTACCAGCTCGACTGTTGGTCAATTTGTCTGTTATGGACATTAAAAGTGATGGTGGAAGAGGTAAAGAGGAGAACTTAATTTCTAGCCTTCTATGGAAGAGCAACTGTGAGAGGATTATCCACCAAACAGTAAAACTCACAGAAGCTGTCAAGTTCCAAAAGAAAAACTCACACTGGCAAGTAATGGATGCCTCTCCCTGCGCATAGTCTTCAAAATCAAAGTTTTGGCAACTTCATCAAAATTTTGCTCCTTTAATCTAGAAAATAAAAGAGGTTTCTTGGGGTATTATTTTGGTTTTTGTTTTTAAATAGACAGAATTTTCAAGCATTGAGCTGAATTGCCATCATGGCACATAATTAAACTGGCTAAAAAATAGGGACACAGATGAATTAAGCAAGTTTCTCCAAAACCAAATATACCAAAATACAAGTTCTGTTGTTTTTAAAAATTCAGTTTTGCCTTCTTCTGAATTGCTGTACTGCATTTAAATGTTTCTGTCTGTAGGACATTCTTAAAAAAAATAAAACTAAAAACTAGGTATTCAAGCACTCATTTGCATGTTTCTGTAAAATATAAAATGCTAATTACAGTACAACTAGAGCACTACTTTGCTGATCTGATGAAATGAACCTCAGAATTAATTGGGACCACTTTACTAATCTTTCCTCCATCAGATAAAAATTATTTGACCCAAAGAATTTTTACCTGCCAATTAGAGCACTTTTCTGTATTTAAATTTCACTGCTATTAAAGTCAAGAGGATTCATAGCATTTTCTTTCAATATGATTAAGCCATTTTTTAATCTTTTTAGAGTAACACAATCACTTGCACACATCAGAAAGAGAAAAGGAAATGGAGAGATAATGACAAAAAGAAGAGGCAAAGGGAAAAAGTACTGTGATCCATATGGCACCAAAGCAGATTTGATACTAATTAATAAGGCTTTATCTGTAATCTATTTAACTCCCCATTCTGGCAAACTGCCCAAGTAATTTGATCTCTAATTCCATGCTTACTAAGTAGATTTTTATTTTTCCTGGTGTCCAAAATTAATAATCTATATTGCAGAAGAAAGCATTTTTTGAAGAAAAAAAAGCAAGGAACTCAGGAGTACTTCCCAGCTTTGGGGTCCTCATTTACTGTCAAAAGGTGGTTACCTGCTGCCCAGAACATCTGCCTCCTATTGGAAAACAGGGACAGGACCCTAGTTCTCCAGAGGGCTCCAGGCAATGAGCATGGAGGCAAGGCAAAGGCTGTTCAGTGAGCTGTGTCCCCAGGATGTGCATGGCCTTACTTCACCAAATCCCTCTCTGAAGAGCAGGGGCCCTCCAAGGCTCTTAGAAAGGCAAAACAGAGACAAAAGATAAAATAGAGTGTAAGGAACCATCAGAGTTGTCCTGGTTTTATTCCATTGCCAGAGACAAGAAGGCAAGAAAAATAAAAAAAATAATCTCTTGTTCTCTCTACAGTTTGCTTTTGGCAGAATTTTTTTCAGCTCTTCCAATAAAGCTGAGTCAGCCCAGTAAGAGGGAAAAACAACTCACCTCACAAAAATAAAGTAAAAAAACCCCAACATATCATCAATCCATCTGGGTCCTCCACTACAGTTAAAACTTCTCAGAGCAGAAGTGTATTAAGCAAACTTGTCTTACTGCTGTCAGAGAGAGACCTATTCTAAAATAAAAGAGAAATGCAGTCATTATCACTTCAAGTTCTTGTGGCACCACCAGGACTCATGGCCAGTCAGTATTTTGTTCTGCACACACACACACACAGAGGAGACCAGCCTACCTCTCCAGACCCCCCCAACTCCTGCTTAGCTGCCTAGTTCATACATAAGGGGATGAAAAAAGCTGTCAGTTCTGGAGTCACCTTTTTTATATTTTTTTTTTTCCTTTTTTTCTGGAGAGGGAGGGAGCCAGGAAGAAAAGAGGGGTGCACCTTTCCAAACATGCATGGGACAATTTGGCAGTACAGGCAGCCAATACACTGTACTGCCTTGAAACAACAGGCAAAGAGAACACAGCTCTGACTAAACAGCACAAACCTGAGGATATAAGGGACACTTGGAGTGTGACGGTGTGATTTCTCCAGGGAGATAAGATGCAGGCTCCTGTAGAGCAGCATCAATCTGCACTTGGGATGGGAAGCATGAATTAGAGGGTGTGAATCACTTTTCTACTGACACATGGCCAATGAACAATCAAAACATTTAATAGAAAACATGAGCCTGATAATCTAAAGATCTCCTTGCATGCATGCTGTGAGTAATAATCTATACAGTTAGCAGATACATGCTTCCCACTCCCACATACTTCACACTGTCCTCATGGCTATTGCAGTCTCTAAATCTAACTCTCCTGCACTAAATAACCACAATTGCTTCCCTCAGAGATAACAGGCAGCTCAGAGGCACCAAAGCTTTTGTTGCTGCAACTTTGCCATGGGTGCCTTATAAGAACTGCACAATACATTACTTATGAATGCCAACATTAATTTTTCTGTTTCGGTGTATTTATTTTTTTACTTGGGGCAATAGCTCCAAGGAACAGATGATTAATTCTAGGTTATAGTGAAGGACCATTTGCAATATACAAGCCATCTTTGCAGTAGTAAAGCTAGCCCCAAAACCTGTTTATTGAAAATGGTATTTAATAATGCGTTTAGCTACCAGCTATCTCATCAGTTTCAAAGAGATTTTAGTAGGTGTATCTCTAATGTTTTCCCCTTCTGACCAATGCTGCTCTTGTACCAACATAAACACAGTCCTCATCAATACTTTCAGTGAAGCAGAAGCAAACACCTCTCCTCTCCTGCTGTTTTGCTTTCTATACCACTCACATACCATTCACAGTTAAGCAACTCATTACTGCAAACTTTGAGTAACTTATTACTGCAAACTTTTGCTGACAATTAGAATACAGCAAGGCTTGCAGTAGTGCTTGGTCTGACTGATCTGAGCCACGAGTGCTGAAGCATTGAAGAGCAAGCAGTGATCACAGGAAAAGAAAGCAGCTGAGCTTCAGTATTTCCTGTTGGGATTCTGAGGAGCTTTTTGTCTTGGGCTTGATTAATTTATGGCTGCCTAGCACAGATGGTATTCCACTTTTCTGAGAATTATCTAGTTCCAGATGCTCTCTTGCTTGCTAAGCATCCAGACTTCATGTTCAATGTGTCATGCTAAATAGTACCTTTCATAATGTTCACACTTTAGTTTTAAAAGACACACAATGAGATAATGATTTGGAACCAAACCCACGATATTCCTCTTAGACTGGAATAATTTGACAGGAAAGAGGTTCACTATCCACACACACAATGCATGTGTTATGGCAGCTCCTGTGTGACACAGTGACAGGAATACACCAATTCTCCCCAAGCCAGCAGGGAGATCACTGTGGGTTTGTTCCCCACTGCCCTGAAGACAGACAAAACAGAGAGGTGACTGATCCACTGTCACATTACCTGGCTCTCAGCCATATAGTCACACATATAGTCACACCTTGTGCTGAGCCTTCATTTACCAAAAACAAGAGGTACAAGATGGGAAAGAGGTGTAATTTGAGGGTCTAATTTTTATGTGGCCTATACTAATACAGTAGATGTCAAAACTAGGCTTAATTAGAACAGTAAAATCAATTTAGGAGAAGCTGTAAACTGCCTAAGCACTACAGTCAATTAAACAAAGTTCTACATATTTTTTTTAAAACAATATAAAGGCTTTTTTAAAAATAGAGAGAAACAATCTTAGGCCTGAAAGTTGACAGTGAATAGTTAAAGCCTGTTACCTGGGTAGCTCCTCTCTTTAAAATGCTATAGATCCAGAAATGGAGATGCTCAATACTCTTGACAGATGTAAAATACACCATAGGATTAAAATCTAATGCAAAAATTTCCCTTGCCACATGTTTTTTCCTCCTCAGCAGCTAATATATACTGCTCATTCTATTTACTATTGCACACAGAGGATTAGCTCTGCATTTGATTGTCCCATTTGGTGTAAAGATAATAGACTTATATTTCATTATATCTTGGCTATCTGGCTCTACAGAGGGTAATTCTGCTAAATTCTATTACATCTACAGTTTAGTGGCTTTAATAAAATTTTTTTAAAAATTAAAAAAAATTAAAAAGAGAGCAAGCTAAGTAGTCTTATTTACTTATTCTTAGGCAGCAAGAACTAGAACCAAACCTCTTCCTTCTGGCACCAATTTAGCACAGGTAATCCAACTTTGTTATTTTCAGACTTTTAGAAATCAGAACCTGTCCCAGCTTCTTTCCTTCTTAAAACAAGTGAAAAGAATGTTGGCATATGGCTGAATAAAGACAACCACTGTAGTAAGGGTTCCCTTCCTGTGCCCAGGGAAAACTTGCTGGCAAATTTGGATCACAGAAGAATCTCTTCACAGAAAGGAACTGAAGCTTTAGCACAAGCGTGGTGACTACAGGCAGCAGAACGCTATTCTGCCACAGAAAACTGACCCAATTTGAGGTCAATACAATTTCAAGAAGTTTTCAGGTGTCCACAATATTGCACCTTTTTTAAGCTCATTCCTGGAGTTTGCTGTTAGGCCTCACTCTCAGTGTAAATCCACACACCTCCTCTCATATGAATTGCTTAGCTCACAACTCAGCCAACATCATTTGGCTAAAAATGAACATAAAAAGCATTTGCCTTCCATTAGGCACAGCGAAATCCCCAGCCCTGCAGTCAGCTAATGCACTGATGGGATGGGAAGGTGATATAGATTATAAAAGACAAACAATATTACCGAGCCAGATACAATAAATATAAGTATACAGGATCTAACAAAACCCCAGAAAAATAGACATTTCATATAAATTCTTTAGTGACACCATGAAAGATACTGAGAAATTGCAGCAACTCTATCTCTAACAATTATTAGAAGCAGCATCAGGTAGCATCACTGTTTTATTCTTACAAGCACATCATTTAAATATTTGCCATTTATACGGTGCCACATCACAACAGTGCTGTTCAATTCATGGAAAGATATTGTGCAGAAACAACTTTTTCCTTCACTTCAATATTGTCTACATAATGTCAAGCACTTCCTACTGTCTCCATTGAGCAGCAAATACACACAAAAGCCTCACATCCTGAGTGTGACTCTGTAAATATCACTTGGAATCTTTTTTGTAGTATTCAAACCATGAAGACTGATCATAGTCTATTTCTTTTAAATGATTTCTACAAAGTACCATTGTTTCTTTCTTTAATAAATAAATAATAACAAAATAAAACATTTATAATAATAAATGTTAATAATAATATTTATAATAATAAATAAATAATAACAAAAAGAAAACATTTATGCTCCATTGCAGCATACTATCCAACTTAATGTCTACCTACTGTGAAGATCCAGGTGCCTCTGGACTTAACGTTAAGAAGAAAATAATCTGACATTTTTTGAATATATGTCAGTTCTCAAGCAATTGAATGTGCATCACCTAAACTCCATTCCTATTACATAACTAGAAAGCAAGTAGTTAATAAACATTTCCACATAGACCTGTATATTACCTTTGAAAGAATAAAATATTACATTAAATATCCTGTAATTATTTTAAAAGGTGTCTGTCTAAATATCTGTAATTATAATTTTGAAGCCACAACATTTAAGAAAGAACTAAAACCCTGGAACTTTTATCCCTAAGAAAACAGAGCAAGTTTCTCACCATGCCTGGATTTCAGAGTGTCACAAGCAAGTGTTCAAATGCCTGGCACAACTTGTCAGAAGGTTTATCTGCCCTCACCTGGGACAAAAAGCTGCCTCTGAAAATGAGTCACTTCAAGTGAGCTTCATTACTCACTTCACTGCAAGACCACTGCATTGACAAGATTTTCCAAACATTCTATGGAAATGAAGAGTTTCATCCTGGAACATTTTCTGGACGTGACACTCCAGAAGCAAGGTTAGTCACGTATTGAGGACGCAGTCTAAAGCATTCCTGTGATATCAGAGGAGCTGGACTGCCTTGCAGGGGTGCTGCACTGGCAAATGCCAGCCAGCCAAGGGCCTCACTCAGAAAATATTTGCAATAACTTTTTGAAATGCCAGATTGGAAAGAGAACCATAACAATGAGTACATATAGCCCGAGGCTCACCTTCTCTGAAGTCCTGTTTCAGCAAGGGCTGTTGATGTTCTGTCATATTCAAGGCAGTGTCATAAAATTATCTGCAGCAGTGGGGGATTTTTTTACAAGCAGTTTTAGTGCTCACTGACAGGGTACCTCAGCTGAAGTGCAGGTTACACTGCACAGCTCAGAGAGCACAGATACTCTCATCATCCTCACGTATTGCTCGTGCTTTAACAGCAAAGGCAGCTCTGCAGATCCATTATTTATCTCAAACTCTCCCAAGAACAGTTCTCTGGGGAGGCAGCTTGTGGCTTTAAGAGCAAGGGCATTATCTCATCCAGAAAAGGTGGGCCTGTGGATATGCTTCAGCTTTTGTTTCCAGCCACATGGAAATATTAGAAGGCTATTTTGCCTGCAAACAGGTCTGACTAATATTCCAGCCACCTTCTGCCTTTCAGCTGTGGCTTGCAGACCTGGCAGAGCATTTAGTGCTTTCACCAGTCTTCAGGATTCCTTCCCTCTTTTCACAAGCACAAAAGCTTAATGTTACCAATATTCCTCCTATTCCTTTCCAATTACTCCTACTGCTTTTACCAAGAGATGAAATATCCTGGTGAACTCATTCTCATCTCCACTTCTGGACAATAAAAGCTTTACTTAAGCATTTAGTCAGAAGTCTGCTACAAGGATCACAGTGTACACTGCCAACACCAGTAGAATAATAGAGCAAAAAGGAAAAAAAAAAAAAAGAAAAAAAAGAGCAACCAGAATTAAGAATTTCTTTTATTGAAGACAATAGCAGAGAAAGCTCGAGCCTGCAACCACAGTTTTTCCCCCAACTATTTCAGTGATTTTATTTCAGCATACGTCTCGCTGTCATTCCCACTGTCACTCAGTAAGAACGATGAGTACATGCAGAACAAAAACCAGCCTTGAGTAGCAAACCCAAACATTTACCAGCCTCTCATTTCATACAATTTGCAGGATTGAAACAAAAGAGCAGTTCTTGTTCAGTCTGGTAGCCTCAAATACAATTTTAACTGGATGTTTTACAGGACATCTGAAAGGTCCCCCTCAAACACCTTGGAGAGATGAAACAATTGCAAAAATATGTATATGGCAATATATATATGGCAACAATCCATGGACCACAGATCTGAATAGACTGAGTAACATCTTTTTTCTGAAACAAAACTATAATAGAAACAAAACGTTTATTCTGAAATCTTTGGAAAGCAGTGTCAACCTTTTATACAGAAATTTAAAAAACAATGAGGATTTATTTTTATTCAAGATATCTTCTCTTGCAGCTAGCTAAAATCTCCGGAGAAACATTAGATGAATAAATCATTATCCAATAGAAAGCCTACTTATGGAAATTAGATAACTTTATAGAAATTTTTATGACAGCAGATTTGCACTTCAACAGAAGCACCCTAATTTTGATTTACTTGGGTAATCTGTATTTATTAGTTTCTTGTGTTTGCCATTGAAATGAAACAACAGTTCTAGCCACTTACACTCTCTTTATGAGGGAGGGTTTTCAGAAGCCCTTGACATAAGCCTACTTTCCTTTTGCTGTACCAAATATAAACTTTGTTCTAGTGTGTAAGAGTAGTTGAATATTGCTAGAAACCAGGATTATATCAAAGAGTATGTGACTGGCCATAAATCAATTTAAATCCATCCAATTATAAAGCTCTCAAAATAAAATTTTAACTGTTAAATTAATATTGTTAAGAGACTGTTTCAAGTGTGAATGCCAAAGTGATTGCTTACTGAGTACCTATTTTAAAATATTGTCAATAACTTGATAAAAAGCCATCCATAAAATTGTTACCATGAAGACTACAGGTGACTAAAAAGTGGAGTGGTAAATAATGAATTGCCACAGACTGCAGTCAATCAGCCTCTGACCCATGAGTGACAGGGGATGGGGCAAAACCCAACACAGAAACACAGGGAGCAGAGGGATGAAGTTTAATATGAAACATGGACAAAGTGGGCTTTTTCATGCTTTATCCCTGGCTGTGCCATCCTTAACTGGCTTTATCCCTGGCTGTGCCATCTGACACTAAAGAGGAAAAGATCAGGACTGAAAGGTGCAAAATTTACCATCAAATCTACTGATCTGCTATCTAGTGCTGTCTCCAGGTCCACTGGAATATCAAGCTGTCACTGATCCCAAGAGGATGTAATCAAATGGAGACAGAGAGAACAGATGACATCACAATCCCCATCACGTTTTGCCAAACTTTAATCACCGTATGAAACTCACATCCCTGCCACCAACTTTTTTTCACATCTTCCTCCCCTGAGTTCCCTCTTTGCTGTCTCTCAAAAGGCTCTACCCAAGATTGTATCTTTTGAAATTCTGTTGTAGACCTGTGACCAAAACCACAGACACAGTAAATCTATAAATACCTTCAGATGGTGATACAGGTTTCCAATGTCTTGAAGTTTTTGGTAACAGCAATGATTTGTGCCTATCCTTCTTTAGCAGTGAAGGTGCAGCTATGGGCAGAATTTCCATAGCCAATTTACATCTATCAGACATTCAAAAATGGAAAACTGAGCACAGACTGCAACAGCTTGAAAGAGCTAAACCCTCTAAAGCAAAGAAACACTGAGATGTAAATAAGTATTTTAATCTTGTACTTGTCTACAGAAAAAGACCTGCAGGAATGGCACATACAGTTCTGATGCCCAGCTTTTAATAGGAATATGGAAAAATAAAAAATATTTATAAAGCAACAACCACAAAATGATTACTTAAGATTTTGAACTTAAAAAAATCTAAAAGTTGGTTATTCTAGAGGTGTGGCTAGGGGAGGATTTCACTGTGGTGTAATAGGGATCTGCAGGGAGAGCAGAATTTGATGGCAGGGAAAGCTCTTCAGTGTCATAATTAAAGAGAGAACAAGGCTGCAGCAACTGAACCTGAAGACAGGCATATTCAGATAAGAAATTTGTTATGGTAAGGTTCATTAATAGCTTACCCAGAATTCTTTTTCTCTGCACACCTTGAAATCACAATTGAATAGGTTTAAACACAGTACCTGGTCTAATTCAAACAAAGGTGTTGGATTGAAAACCAGAATGCAGGTGAGGTCAATGCTCATGAAATAATCACAGTAGTCATTTACAGCCTTAATTTATACAAATCTGTAACTTATTTCTCACTTCCATTCTGAGACACGGTCAGAAGAGTTACAAACTAAATTAGCTCTTTTACATTCAATCACATGTCCATATGTCCCAATGCTTTCCATGCCAAAAATGCAGTCACTTGCCCAAAAATCTGATTTCTAACTGTACATACAAGATAAATTACCCTGCCTACTGTATGTGCTCATTCTAATTAACATCATAGAACATAAGTTATACCTATAAGAAAGGAACATATATCAAGTCAAAAGAAAACAAGGGTAAAATTAAAACAGGAACATAACAATGTTTTGTAAAGGCCACTTTCCATTAGCCTGAAAAGCAAAAAAACCCTGCCAAAATAACTGTGAGACATAGCTTTCCATAATTTTTTGAGACATATAAAAGTTCATCTTAACATCTTATTTTGTAGTGAAGACTTCGGGAGTCTTTGGCATTCAGAAACAAAAGAATCTTGTGAAAGAGATGAATAATGGAATAAGGAAATACATCCACTGATTGTTACTCTGGACTGTGCCTACAGATTTGCATCTCACTTTTGGAATAGATTATAAAATAAATATCAACCATGATTTTTGTATTTTCTTTTTCAACTCCCAGCACTGTACTTGTTCTGAGCACCACAGAGTGGATTAAATTAAGCCTTCCCTCATACCCACTCACACTGAATAGCAGCCTTTTCTTTTGTCTACATGCAGACAAGGTCAGTGTAGACTAAGATCCACTTCAAGCCTGTACCATCCAAAATCAGGTGAAAATACCCAAAATGACAAAAGGTGCAGACATATTTAGTCATTTTCAGGTTCATAAGAATTGAAGATATAATTTAAAGTTTGAAAAGGCTGAATTAAGTCACTACTTTGGACCTCAAAACCTAAACCATGCTTGAAACCTACTGAGCCAGGGAAAGTCCTGAGGATGAATACAGACAAGCCAGGAAGAGGGAACCTGCATCATTCTACTGGTACTTTCAATTTATCAAGCTAAAGCAGGACTCAAAAGCCCACATTGTAACAAATTATCCTTGTCCTATATAAGCATTTATATAGGCACACTTCCAAGTATGAATAAAGTTAAATTAAATGTAACACTGATATAATTCTCTGTATGAGACAGCCTGTTTGTGACTCAAGTTTCTTTGCCTTGAAGAAATCTTGGGGCATTTTGATGTTACTACTGTACCCTGACAAAATAGTATTTTATCTATTATCCCACACATGGTAGAACCTTGATATCTGCAGGAACAGTTTGCATCCTGCGCTTTTCCAAATACTTGCAATCTGCCTTCTTGTGTTCATTAGTGGAACATTTACCTTTCAGTCAGGCATCTTCCTAATACAATGATTTAACAATAAACAGAAGTCTCACTGAATTCACTAGGCACAGTGAGCAGGCAAGGAAAAAATACAAACATTTCCAAACACTCATAATCCAGCTTAATGTCAAAAAGTGTAACAAAGTGTTTTATCTTCAAAAACTGACTTCTTCTATGACTCTAGCTGATGTAAGGCCCAAAGCAGTATGTTGTTTGAGCTGAAGTCAGACTCTGGGTGACGTGTCCATACACTGCTTTCTTCCCACCTATCAAAAAAAAAACAAAACCAAAAACCCAACTATCCTTTAAAAGCATTTCCCCCAAGGACTGTCAGAAATATGCTTAGCTAATTTTAGGAGCCACACTAATTTTCTTTTTCCCCCATAGTTTTTGCATTGTTGGGAACACCAATATCTATACTTTAAAAGTCACAAATAGAGCAAAAGTGAAAGAAACCTGGAAAAGGTTTCCTGGTGAACAGTCTCAGGAAAAGGAAAGTTTAGAAAGCCTTGCACACAATGTTTCTAAAATAATGTGAGCACACATTGCCATTCCTTTCCTGTCCAGAAGGATTTAGGGATATGCTACAATACCAGCTGCAGATGTCTTTATTTGAGCACAGCATTTTAATTGTGTTAACAAAACCAGGAATAAAACCAGGCAGATGTATAGCCTGAAACAAATTTTTGTACTATAGAGTACCAGAAGCTCTTTAAAAATTAATGTATTCTCATCTGAAATAGCTGCTGTCCCAAAAAGTCAGTAACTGACTGCATATTATTGTCACTACTAACTTTAACAAAAGCAGATTTTCTCTAAGTAGCACCAATAAGCAGTAATTGGATTAATCTACAGAGACAGGAACAGAACGCACCTCAACTTTGCAATGGGGCAACACATCGATTATTCCAAAAGCTCACTTCTTCTCCAGACTTACAAAAGAAAATAACTGAAGCTAGACTTTCTAAATAAGTTGAAATGTCTAAACACAGACAGTCAGTGAAAAACAAGGAAAGAACAGAAAATGTTGAAGACAGATTGTGCTCCTGATGAGATTTTAGTTTGCAGAGAGAAGCAAAAGACTAGATCAGTCCTTTCCTTCCTTTCTCTATTTGTCCTCTAGTCCTTCTTAAGTACCAGATAATCTAAAAGAAAAGGCCTAAAACTGCAGTTCAGAAAACTCTGGAAGACTATTTTATATCTATTTTAGTCAAATCCTTCAGAAGGTTACATCTGCATTATGCTCTCCTTGGTTTTATGAACTAATTACAGGTGTCTTACTCCTGCCATGGCTTTTCAATGGGGAACATTGCTACTACAGAATATCCAGATTTCCCCTCCAGCTGAGTAATAGATGCTGTGATTGGGAGAAGTTGAATGGGCCTGAGAAGTGAGTAACCAAAATAGAGCAACCATAACAAAGAAAATAGTAATTGTGCTTTTCCTGACTGGCTGCTTATAGGCCTCTCACTGACCCAGCATAACTGGAGACACTCAGTTTTGGAAAAGGAGACAAAACCTCCCACAAACTCAGTATAATCTGGTTAGAAAACAAAGACCAGAAATGGTGGGTGCTGCTGCTAAGTCCTTGCCCTGAGAAATGTGGCCTTCCAGCAATGCTAATGCTTTTCAGTGAAAGCCAGGCAGAATTGATTTTTCAGTTTATCCAGAATTCAAAAACCTGTCCACTACAGTGAAAAAAAAAAAAACAAACCCATACTTCTCTGCAGCATTTTTCTGAGGAGCAGACAGCTCTATCACAGTGATGTCTTCAGCAAGCAGGCAGGAAAAACTGAATTGCCAATCAGTATGTTCACATAGACCAGCTCTGAAATTCACTCCTACTAAAAGAGCCAAAGGACACAAGATATTCACTGCATGAACAGAGAATAAATAATTGCTTGGACCATCAGAAAGAAGACCCAAAAAATAAAAAACAGCCTTCTGTAAGCGAGATCTTCACAAACCAGTAATACAGAACAGCTTTTGGCAAACAGCTGAGAGAAGGGGGTGTCAATCCTCACAAGCAGGAGTAAAATTTTCACTATGACCTTTTTGTAAAAGTATTCAAGTATCTCACATTGTTCTTGCCCACCTGCAACTATTGTTGAAATTAGTTTGCTGCTTTGGAAAGAATACTCTGAAACCAAGCTTCTCTTTTTTGACCAGAAGACTTTAAAATTACTGTGTTGCTTGTGGTGATTTCTATCCTCTTCATGTAACTTTTCTGACAAGTTCAGAGACCTGCCAATGCACTATGCTATATTCTGGCACAGCTAATAATTGCAGAGTAGCTTTAGAACATGTAATACATTTTATTGACACCAGAATTCTGTTCTTACAAAATAGAGACACAGCTTCACTTTTTTTAATTTGAGCAAACATATTCAGACATCTTTGAACCAACAGCAGCCTCAAATTCTAGAAGAAAAGAGAAAGAGCTTGCAACAGGCAGATTCTTTGAGCTGAACTGATTGCATTACTATTTTTATTGACAAAACAAGATTAGTAGATGGAGGCCATTAGCAGATTTAAAAGATTTGGCTTTTAGAGATTCAAAACTACATTGCATAAATTTCCTCTCAATTAATTCTTATCATGTTGGAGGTGAGATCTACCCTACAAGATAGTTTAAGTTGTGCAAACAAAAGATAATATTAAATTACAAATTATTGAGGTTTGGAGGAATTGTTGTTTGTCCTATTTAATACTTAGAATAATGATCAGGAAGATAGTAAACAGCATGGTAATGAAAACTCCAGATTAGAGGGATTAGAAACATGATCAGAAATTACCAGCAAAATGCAATTTGCAAAGTCATAAGCTAAGACATCTGGAACAAAATAATCCAAAAAGCTGGTCTACACATCTTGTGTAGTAAGGAAAGCTGGAACTTGAAAACATAATAAAACAGTATGTGTTTATATATGTATGTATGCCTATATAGAGAGACATAATGTATATATGCATATGTGGACCAGATACAGGCAGAAATTCTCTGACTACGAGGAACCTCATAGGACTATCAGAAAACTTCTGTTTCCTGATAGGAAAACATGACCATTTTCAAGAAAGCATTCTGAAATTTTTCAAAACTGATTTTGTTCCTCAACAAAAACTTTATTTAATATTTGGTATGCCTTTAATATCAAGGGAAAGTAATATTGTGCAATCAGTTTTGTAATACAGGCTAAACTTCATCCCTGAGGTTCTGCCACATATGCCAGTTTGTGTCTGAACTCATCTAAATTTCCAGGCTCGAGCAGTGAAGCTACTGCTATATGAAGCTATAATGGTTATTAGTGAGCTAATGTTCAGGACTATGACTAGAAAGATAGCTACAATTATGTGTTCAGAGGAAAACAGTGAAAATTATAAAAAACCCCCACAGCAGCTTGCTGGATTAAAAGAAGCTGGACACATTTATGACAGCTACAGGAAAACTCAAAGGGAGGACCAGCTTTTGGCTGTATTAAGGGACTCCCAGTACCAGAACATCATAAAACAATAATTTCTCAAGACAAATTAAAGCATGGTGAAATTAAAAGAAAAAAAAAATAATCTATTTGACTGTTTGATATTCTTGACTAAAAGTACTGTCCCAAGTGAAGCTGCAACATTTCCAAGCATGAATCAGCCAAGACAGAGTGAATGTTTAAGACAGGATGTCTGTCATTAGCAGTTTGATTGATTGATTTCATACCTCTGTCCATTAATAAATGAATTCTTGCAAAGGCATTCATTTACTTATTGACTCCTATCTCTTTAATATAAAAATATTTGTCTTCCTAGTGAGACATCTTAGTTCTTTGGTCCTTTAAAATACACATAAGTCCCATTAGCACTCTAAAGTAACAAGGAAGAGTAAAACCTAATTTATTCCTAAACGCCAAGACAGAAATAGACATACAAGAGTTATAAATAACCTAAGAAGGATGTAAGATAAACACAGAGCAGTTTCAAGCACTGCATATATGCAGAGACACCAACATAAAACCTGCACTGCTTCAAGAATCTGAGTATAAGCAGCTTTTTCTCTCCCCATGCCTGCTGTAGTTGTTGAAGATCAATTTTAACAATTTCACACCTCCTGCTTTTTTATTCACCTATTATAAACATGACTGAAAAGGTGAATTAAGTCAGAAACAGGAATATTGCAAGTTGGTGCACACTCTAACTCATTGACACAATGGCATGGTGATAAAAACAGAGGCAAAGTCATTTAACTCCACAGCCTAAGCAGTGGCTTAGTAAAATCTCACAAATAAAACTTAGTCAAATAGGAAAGCATATTAGAAATGAGTCAGCTTTTGCAGTTAAAGCAACACAGAGGTCACATAGCTTTTCAGAGAATAGTCCATCTAAAAAAAGAAAAAGCCAAATCACATGGACTCATCTTTATATATTGAAACAAAGCACTATTTATACCCAGCCAATTGCCCTTCCTTCTGAAACGTGGCTCTGCACCTGACTACAGAGACATGCTCCAATTCACCACCAGGGAACGCCAGCTGAGATCAAAGTTGTTGGTTTAGCCGGGGATCACTCAGCATCAGTCCCTGCAGTGCCAAGCCTCTCAAATTCTCACCCTTAATTCCCCCTCACTGTTTTAGTTATTTGCCATGAGCTCATGCTTAATCAAGGAAGAGTAATAAGTTCCATAGGACAAGACCTCCTGCTGCTCTAGAGCCACTGCAGGCAAACTCTTTATGTGCCTAAAGCCACATGTGGGAAAAAGTTAATATCTTAAGAGGTAAAATACAGAGTTCTGTTTCAAACAGTATTTTATGCCAAAGAAAAGAGCACAAGAAGGGATTTCTGTACTTGTAAATGACATGATTTAAACAGACAAAACAAAAATATTAAAGAGAAGCAACACTAATTCAAGAAACAAAACTATCTGTAAGCAGTTTTCAGGCAATGAATCCCTGTTCAGATGAGGGTCACTTGAGTTATTGTGGCATGAAAGCACAACTCCTGTAAGAGTTTTGGGGGGAAAAAGTAAAAACAAACAAAAAAAAATTAATCATAGAAACCACTGTAGTATACTACAGAAGCTGTGAGTGCAATGCTTGATTCAGAAAGGAAACCCAGCTCTGAGTTACATATGCTGGAAAGGCAAGGAAATCTGAAGTAGTAAAAGGCTGGCCAAGAGCATCTGCTCAGACTCAGATAATTAGCAGTAAACAGGTACTCCTACCATGTTGTAAAAGTCCTTGCAATAGAGGGGAAATAAAAAAACAACCCCCAATTTGGGACTATAGAGATTGCATTTCAGATTATAAAACACTCTGCATTTATCAGGAACATCAATAACGCCAGTGATAATCATCTATTTTCTCTTTCCCTCTCCTTTTTCTGTTGTTAGTTTATCTCTACAGCTCTGCCAAATCTTCTTGATGCTCTGGCCTCTAGTCATCAAGTGCTCACCAGCTACTGGATCTGAAGTTCCTAAATGGTCTCACCTTGAGTCCTTGCAGAAACCCAGGCCAGGAACTAAACAATGAAATCACAGTGGGAGATAAACTTCTGCAAGTCCAAAGGTTGCACTCATACAAAAATTAAAAACCAAATTAGAAAGAAAATTAAAGTTCCATTTTCTGTGACTCACTGGATTTTTTTTCTCCTTAACAAAAAGTTAAGGAAAAAAAAATTTACTTTTCATACATGTTCTCTGGTAAGTGCATTGCAAAGGGACCCAAGTCCAGGGCTCAAAATTAAACAGAAACCTGTACTGAAGTCCACGCCCTATGTATGTTCCAATTTTAAAGTACATCAAGTTACGCCTTCCAGTTTGCACTCTTCCCAGTGTATCTTTTATCCAGTTTTAAATCACTTCCACATTCAATAGCAAATCAAGGGCACAGCATTGTCCCATCTCTTCATAAGCACAGTCCTTTTTCCTTTCAGAAGAAAAGTGAATATATGTCAAAGCCACATGGCTTCTCACCTACAGCCAAATGATTTATTTCCTCAAGAAAAATGGAGCAGACAGGAAAGGATGATCTATTGCAGTGTGCTCCTGCAAGCTGTTACAGCAGTGCCCTGAGCAGCACTGACCTGTACTTGGTCACACCAGGTTTGTTATCCCTGCCCTCAGCAATGAGCTACATCTCCATAAAAAGTATTCCTGGGATACTGGAGCCCCTCTGACACAGCAGGGATAGGAAGTGCACCTGCTATTCCTGCCCATCTGCAGGGCAGGCAGCTGGACCAGCTAAACCCCCCGTGAAATAAAGCTGGCATTGCAGTACAACAAGGAATGCTTTTGACCCAAGACACACCATGCCTGGGAGAAACATAGTCTGCTTGCTTTCCAGCAGCAGAGACTATATCAGGCTTGAAGCTTACCCAAAAATTTGAAAGTAGTCTCTGAATTATATTGAAATCTGTCTATAAGAGTTAAGAGGACAAGATGAGATGTGAAGACACACCTAACATCTGAATACAAGACATTTGCTTACTTCTAAGAGTGAACCAAATCTACTTGTGACTGGTCACTGTAAAATTGCTCCCCTGCCATAAAAGATGAGGTTCTACAGAAAACATCCACAGGTTGGATCTTTGTCCCTTGAAATAATTCACATGTGATTATCCAAATTCTTCAAGGAGACCGGTCAAAAAAAACCCATTACCTCACTTTTCCCAGAAATTCCTTCCACTGCAATGATTGATGGGGTGTTCCCTCCCACTCCCCTCTGTTTTACTGCATACTTTACTAACATAAAGACTAATTGAAGAGAGCTGGTGAAAGGATAAGCTGCAGCAATGACACACCAGGTGCATGGCATCTCCAGCAAGCTCAGCACAAACAGCTTGATAAAGGCTGCTCACCATAGCATTGATATTCTGTCAAAACGGGTATCTGTACCACAGTAACAAGGCAAAGTCTTTTATGAATGAGATCTATCTGTAAGGCCCTGCAGAGAGGCCCCTAGGTAGCTCTTCTGTGCACAGAGATTTATGAGTGCAGATCTGTGACTATTGATTTACTGTAACCTTTTGATCCAGGGCTGTGATCCCATTAGCTCTCAGAAAGGCAGGAGTGAGGCCCTGCTGCCGACTGCACATGGGGCTTTAAACCATCTCTCTCCACTGCAGGCAAGAGCATGGGGATGACACAGCAAATGGAGATGTCTTGAGCCCTATGCTGAGCAAATAAGTGCAAGATGTTGTCATGGAGCAGATTTACAAAGAGAGATGGAAGTCATTGGTACCTATAGTCCCTATGCATTTTGGGGAAGAAAAGCAACTCTGTCCTACTCAATTTCCAGAAGAGAAGTCCTGCCTACGAAAAATATCCATTTCCATACAAGTAAAGTTTCCTGCTTACTGTGTTTCAGGATACAGTTGAACAGTTACTATGACCCAGGGGAATAAATCTCAGGCCATAATTACACTAGTCATGGGCACTACAGCAGATTGGGGTGAGGAATGGGGAAAAGAAGTCCAAGTTAAACTACAAATGTTTTTTTTGGCACACTCCATTTTGTAACTTGAAAAATAGGTAGAGATCAAGCTGTGTTGAGAACTGATGCTCAGTCTCCTAACTCAGAACAGTGCTGTAATCCTTCCCCTGCAAGGAAAGTAAGTGTTGTATTATGTGGCAACTAAAAGCCATTCAGAGACATCCTGCTTGAATCAAGCAGCTGACACATTTAGCCAGAAACTCACTGAAGTCACCTCATCACTCCTTCAAATAGTTTAGACCTATGTCTGCTAAGTCATCCAGCATTCTTCAGAATGAAAGAGGTTGTAGGAAATTACCTGAAATCAATTCTCCAGGAACACCCCCTTACAAGACACCTATCTGCTTTCTGTGACAAGAACAACTAAACCTTGAGCAGCACACATTGCGTCTGTGACATTAGAGCTATAGAAGCATTCCTGGTTGCCACAAAAAGGAAGCAGGTCTGACAGACATTCATCTGTATATGTATGAGCCTTTCAGCTACCTGACAAAGCATCCAGAAGTTGACCAAGCTCAGCTCATTGAATTTTACCCACAGGTAAAATTATTCAGATATTATTTATAATTTGTATTTATAATTATGTAATTATACAGGTATTCAGATATGACTGGCTATCACTGTTTGTTCCACTTCCATTCTTCCCTTCATCACTTACCAGACACAAGGCAGCTGTAAGACATGTGTAATACAGCTGGTACTTTACATGCAGGGACACATTCTCACAAATGTAAATTGCATAGCAGGCTCATTTGAGAGCTCCTATGAACAGAGGCAAGCTGGAAACCTGGCCTAGAGCCTCCAAAGCAATGAAACACAGGAGGGTTCTTGGAAATGAAAGGCAATTTCTAGAGACAATAAAGCATTTTCTTGCATACTAGAGCAAAGCAAACTCCAAACTAATGATGTCCTTTATTCCCTGGGATTTAGCAGCTCCTTATCTCTTCTTCTTTTTAATGTTTATAGGCACCCTCTCATCCACAGTGGGCATTAGCAATGAAGCAGTGGTAAACTACAGAGCAGCAAAAGTCAGGGAGGTTGTATTTGAATCTCTTGCAGTTCCATCTGTTAAAACAACACTAAATCAAAAGAAATAGATTCTCTTTGCATTCTGTGGGATTTGGGATTTGCCAATTGTTTATTCTTTGTCTGTAAGGCATTATTAACTACCAATTGGCCCAGATTAGTATTTTCTGAGTCTTTTTTGGCCTTTAAGAAGAGTTTCTGGTTTTTCTCATTCACTTAATCCAGCACCACCCACTCCCCCCCACCCCCATCATCTTCCCAGGAACTCTTAGAAAGGAGTCTCTACTTACAAGAAAATAAAGCAGAAGGGGCAAAAATAGATTATATTGAGATTGATTAGACCAATGAGTTCCACAGACTTCTCCCTACCTGGGCAGAGAAAGATGGTAGAATTTCAGGGTCTCAACAACTTTGGGTCACAAAGATGGGTATAGAGGCCTGAAATAGCTGAAGGTAAAAAATATGAGGAAAGTTGAAGACGACACTGCATGGTGGCCTGTAGATTTCTCTAAGTATCACTGTCAGAAAAACATGCTGTAGTAATCAACAACAAATCTCTGGTCCAAGAGTGGGAAACCAGGCACTTAATCATCAGCTAAAACAAGTTTCCTGCCCAGCTAGGAAAGCACACGCCCTCCCGTGCAAGTTGTTCTTTGCATCTTTCTGCCAACCCTGCTAATTACCAGCTGAGAGCAGACCATACCAGTGGGGGATGTACAGCAATTACCAGAGATTGGGCTCCTCTGAGTTTCCTATTACCAAGGATCCTGCCTTTCTTCCTTTATTTCATCCTACCTAACTACCCTGCTCTAATTTATAGCTTTGCAGTAGCCACACTGTAGTTAAAACAGAAATGGCACTTCCACTCTAAAGCTCTATTTTATTCCTTTCATTTGAGTTCATTACTTCAGTTACCATAAAAAAGGGCTTTCTGGCAATCTCTGTCCTCCGCCTCCTCCTCAGCAAAAATTATTTGTCATTCCCCAAGGACACTGAATGGCTGATCCTGTGCTCTCTCCCTCATAGCCTGCAGATTTGTCTTCAGTGACAGCTTCTGGAGGTAAAACCCCACAAGGATAGTGCTGCAGTGTCTGCCTAGGAGAGAATTTGGGTTTTCAAAGAATGCAAAAGAACGTGCACTTGCCCTATATACATGGAAGAAGAAAAGAGGAGGGGCTTTGACCCCTGCCCTGACAGCACTTTGCTTCTCTGTTTCTATTTTGAGGTTTCTTTGCTCCCCAGAGGACCTGTCTGCAAATTTTAGAAGAGATATGCATCAAAAGTCAGCACGTATGACAGTGACATGGGAAGTCACACAGCTGACAGTCTCGGACTGCACTCACTGTGCAGGCTCCTCAGAGGGCAACAGGGCAGCCTCAGTCACAGCCCCACACACCAAAGAGAAAGCAAAGCAAATCCAAGAGCTGCAAGCTCCTCCAGTCCATTCATCCATTTGATTAAAGAGCACTGAAGGACAGAGGCAAGGCAGAGGGAGCTTTATTTCTATAAAACCCCATGGTCTGTCAAGAGGTTTGTGGGAGTAATAAAGCAAAGGCTGTTGGAACTTCACAAAGGATAATTGCCCCACCACAAGTTGTTGTGATGGGAATTTGTCAATTTTATTAACAGGTTTTATTTTTCATAAACATTAAATCCTATTTCATAGCTTCCCCAGTATCATTTTAGATACCAAGCCCACATTTTCTTATTAGCCTTTTCAAGATTTTCAAAAGTGAACAGCTTACTTTGAGCCAAAAATCCATAAAATTATTCCATGCATTTTTGTGCATGCAGACATACATGAAATACTGTAAACTATCCTGCCCAGTGGAGAAAAAATGGTTGCACTAACACCTTCAAATTAAATAATAAAAAATAGGCAGAAAATTCCAGCTGTTCAAATATTTCCCAAAGATTTTTTTGTTGTTTATTTTGTTTGGTTGGGTTTTTTTATGATATGAAGCAAGAATGGGTGTAAATCTTGGGGTGAAACCCTACAGATGAATACAAGGCATTCAGCCAGTGGTGACCCCACAAACTAGTAGGTGAAACAGCTCTTTCCTTTTCCAGGCTGCATTTCACATTCAGCCTGTAGGACTAAAAAAAAATCTGCTTCTCAGTGTTAGCTGATTATCTCCATCACTGATTTTGAATTATCCTCAGATGCATCTGGTAATGGCCATTCTGTGGGATAGAATGCCAGATTATACGGGCTGTTGGAAAAAATGAAGCGATTGTAAAGAAATAGAAATACTGTGAAAGCTTTTTGGTAGGGCTTGACTCATAAATGCTTTTTCAGAGTGTGAGGGAAAAACAACAACACGTTCTACCAATTATTTCTTCCCTCTCCTCCTCTTACTTTTGTTTTCATTTATGACAATTCAGAATCTCATTGTTATACAACTGGATTAAGCTGATACAAATGGGTCAGATAAGAGGATTTTAAAATTTGCTGACTACTGCATCCATTCAGTGAGTGTTGTGAATAAAATGGTTATACTATGTAAAAATCAATAAAAATTACAGCATTAATGGAGGTGCCCATTAATGACTTAAATTATAGATTATGTTTTGCAACTCTTAACTGGTGTCTTTGGGGCACTTTTTTCTTATTGTTCTTGAGATTTTGAAGGGCAAAAGTAAATATGAATGCAATTATGTAAATCACAGATTTTGCAATCAGAGCTTCCCAGACCATTCTTTGTCCATCCCATATGATGGAGCCTCTGGTGTCTCTGAATTAAAAGGAGACACTGCTTTTCTTCAGCTTTAGCAGGGTGTACAAGGCAGCTTTAATCAACTCTGTGTCTTTTGGCTGTAAGAATGGAAGTGGGACATTGATCTTCCTATCCTCTTCAGTAGAGGAAATAACCTATCCACAGGGACTTGATTAAAACACATTTCAATCACAGAAAGTTCTGTGAAGTTGAAGAAATATTTCAGAGCATATTTTTAGGATCTTTTGTAAAAATAGCCTCCTCTTACAAATACATGAAAAAAAAAAAAAAAAAAAGCACTTCTTTCCACTACACCACAAGGAAAGTTTCTGAGATGTGTAAGCTGGGCAAGACACAAGAGAAGCAGCAGCTCTCTTACTGCTGCCTGTTCTGATGGGACCTGTGACATTGCAGTGACAGGAACATTCTGTCAGCACAGAATCTTCTGCAGTTCGGAGGTGTCTGGGTTTTGTTCTAAAACAGGTTGTAACAACTAGAAGAAAGAAGCAGTCTCAAACTATTAAAAACCTGCAGGAAAACATCTATCAAAGAAAAAAAAAATCACATTTATGTCCCTTAATGAAACTACCACAAAATATCCCTAATTCTAGTGAAAATCTATTACTTCTGCTACTAAAATGGCTCAGTCACAGATTAGTTTTTTGCCGACAGTAGTAGAACACAACACGACAGCAAAAACAGAGTAGAGAAAGAAAAACACTTCTGATTAGATTCCCTGCTAGTGGTATCTTTGCCAGGTAAGAATCAGCATAAAACAGTCCCATTTACTGAATGCAATTGGCCTGCAATAAATGATTTTGCTATGGAAGACTTCAGCTCCAAGAAGATATTAAAGTTCTCACACCCTGAGTGTCTGAACTGGATCTTCACTAGAATGCACAATGCTAATTTACCTCTGCTGCAAGATACTGAGAAGGGACCAGAAGCAAAGAAATAATGTGGAAAATGAAGGAAATAAAACCAGGAAGAATTCTATCTGTACACCAAAATAGCAAAGACCTAAAAACTATCAATGAAAGGAATCCAATAGCCAACCTGAAACCTGTGACATCTGAAGATTCAAAGGTCCTTGACATAAAAGGGAAACTGCTGTGGGCAAACATTCGGCTGCAAATTCGGCAGCACAGGCACTTCACGTGTTTAACAAGCCCTTGTGCAGCAGACACAGCATTGTAGCTACAGGCAGGAAACTTATGTATCATGTCAGTCCTGGAGCTGTGCTGCCCACAGGTTTTATTAACTGTTTTCCTAACAGAGATTTTAGTACTCTCCTGGGGTACACCACATTTATGGACAAGTTTCTCTAGCTTCAGATTTGACTTGACCTGCTCATATTTACAAGCTCCTTTTATTCCCATCTCTGCACTGCAGCCCACTGTTGCTAAATTACCAAGGTAACAAGATTCTTTAATATTCACAGTTTTCTTCCACCAGTTGTTTCAGTCTGCTTTTCATTCCTGCTGTCAGTCTCTTGGCTTTCTCACTAACAGTCCTATTTCCATCTTCTCTCCTGTTGCATTTTTTTTTTTTAGATATAAATATCAAACAGAAAAAAAAAACCAAGAAAAATTATATCATTCACCCAGCAAAAGTCTCTGATGATTTATAGTGTTAATACAAGAATCCCAGAGGTGTAGCTAAGGGTGTTTTTTCATAAGGGATTCTCTACCCAGCATCAAAGGCAGAGGTAGCAATGCCCACACTGCTTGATGGCTGAAGAAACCAGACCCCAATGTCATGATAACTTTGTTTTCCTCCGATCTCCTGAAAAACAGGCTTCACAGGTAACTGCAGCCCAACAAAGCCCCTCCCTACCCAGTCAAAGATCTGCTGGAACAGCACCAGGCAAGAAGAATTAGCTCCAGACCAAGCTATCAGCAAAACCTCCATGGGGATCCACTCAGTTTCCTGCCACTTGGTTGTATTTTGCATTACTTTCAAAGGATCTCTACCTATAGGGAAGAAGAAAGAAAACACACCCAAACCCACTAGAAAATTCATGTTCTGGCTCTAGTAAAAAATCGTGTTCATAGTGACCTAGGTATGCAAGACAACAGGGCTGTCACCCTGTGACCCAGGTACTCCTTCCCTGCCTTTGGGTGGGAGCAAAGGAAGGAGAGGAGCTTTCGCCTGGAGAAGAAACCTCAGACACTCATAAGGAAACAATGCTGCAGGGTTGGAGGAAACTCTCAGCTTAGTACTGGTTTTGTTAATGTAATTGCAGCAAAGTCGGGGAGATCCCCTGACAAGTGCTGCTATCAGAGCTCACAAAGGAGCTTCCCATGAAGGGAAAAGGGAAAAAAAGACGACTTCCTTCTCTGAAACCAAACACCCTTTTCTGAGCCTTTGATCAAAGGCCTCACACTTTTCACTTGAAACCCCTAGTGAAACAACACCAAATATAAAGAAAATAAGAGAAAAAAGGTATCTACAGCTTTTCACTGAATATAAAGTTAAAAATAAATCATTCCAGCCCTTTGCCTTCCTTGCCAATACAATTTGTAATGCTAATGTTCCCTGTTTCCTGACTGAGTTCTTTAAGGGGGGAAAAACAAGGAATGTACACATTCAAGTAATAGGATGCCTTTGTCAGTTCATTCAAAATCTGCATTTCTATTGAACAGCCAGGCCTTTTCCTTCATGCCACTGAAATGCCTGATTTTACTCGAACTGTTACTGCCTATACTCACAAACAAAAAAGTAATAATTCTCTTCCCTTTCAAGAGCTGAGCCTAGTGGCTCACAAGGGACGTGGTTATGTGGCAAAAGCAGTAATGTGACAATATAATAATGTATGCCGGGTCGCTATTCAAAGTGTTGCAGATAATTCCCCCATCATTTCCATGTTCCTATGGAAGCATGCTATAATCTTTCTCCTCCTACATAAAACTGTAAAACAAGAAAAGATTACTGTAATCCTTTTCTTCCCGTGTCACACAAACAATGTAATCTCCTGGCTGTGTCAGAAGCAAATTTCTATCTGTAAACGTCAAATCAAACTTGAGAAAGAGTTGCTGCAGCCTTCCTTGTATTGGTAAACAGTTATGTAAGCAATTTGTATATATTTAAGCACATTGATGGAAGATTGAAGTTCTAGGCTGCAATTCAAGCTTTGGTTTCTTGCATTTATCAGCGACACAGAAGCACACTCCCTTTTTATGAAATTTAGGAATTCATTAAGTCTGGTACACCGCTGCCTGACACACTTGAGTGTCTGTGCAGTTCTCAATTTCAGAGGTGTCTGAGCGCTTGGATTCTTTCAGAGCCCCTTGTGAAGATATTTAAATGACCTGAATGTACAAAAGCAAGCAGAAAATCAAGTAAATGGGCAAACAGGAGGCTGCCCAGCACCCCGTAAGCACCAGCGGTGGAAAATACTCAGAGTTGGATTAAAGACAAAACATGGGTCAGCAGGCAGCACAGGCCCTCAGCTGAGCTACAGACTTGACTGTGGCCTCAGAGAAGGCTGAACCTTTGGCCTTGGACCTTTTCTTCTTCTGTTAAATGGAGCCAGCACATCTCAGAAGCATTAATTATGGATTAAACTCAAGGCTGCAGGGGTGGTTCAAATGGCAGGCTGTGACAAGAGGAGGTGATTACATGACACAGGGAATCCTCATTCATTACCTCAGAACCCAAAGTGGAGTAAGGGATACTCTCTGGGCAATGGTAAGATTGGAGTTCAAGACACAGAAAGCTTTGTGAGAAACTAACTCAGGCTTTGCAAAGCAAAGTGGGGGCCTCCATAAACAGGTCTCAGCATTGTAGAGTATTCTACAGTGTATATATGTATACATTGTAGAGTATTCTTGGGTATTCTGTCAAGGTACCTTCACCCTGGGAATATCAGCCTCAGTGAACCAAAGTACTAACTAGAATAGAAAAATCAAAGTGTTGGCCCTGCTCTCTCATTTGACATTGTTACATTTATCTTGTAAGACTAAAAATACCAGCTAATGCAAATAGCTATGGAAGTCAGGAATGTGGACAGAGAGGCTGTCAGAACACAGGCTGTTGTTGGGTCTGAGGAGGTACCTGTGACTTGGAAACATTTGTGTGGGAGATGTGCATTTGCAAACCCTCGTGCTACACCGAGTATTAGAAGGTGTGAATGCAGAGAGCCTCCGTCTTTCTCTAGTCTTCCACTTAATTGTGACTAATTTGGGGAAATATAAACACCTGCCTTAGGGACTTTCTCTGGTAAAAATATACTATAAAGTTTCAACAGAAGTTTTGCAGTCTAAGTGCACCTCTCACATCAGACTCGAAGCAGTCAAGGAAAAAGACAAATCAGCTGAACGGAGGATGCCTTCCAAAGCACAGCAGAGGAAGAACTAGTGTCTCAAATGAAAAGCCAAGGCCTAGAAATAATAAAAATAGGTCTAATAAATTTACACATAAACTCCATTTCCCACCAACCCCTGCAGCCTCACTCTATTGTTAATAGAGATGAGAATTTTCTGTATAACACTCCACTTCCACAACAGGCACAATGTTAGACTTGAAAAAACCCCACTTGTAATGGTAATAAGGGATAACAACTGTCTTACAACCACTGAAAGAATGCAGAACTGTCTGTATGCAAAGGACATAGCAAGTTAATTTTGTCACAATATACAGGATCATAAGGAAGAATGAAAGCAGAGAAAATGCATCTGGATTTCAGCAAGCAGCACTAAATCCAGTAAATAACAAACAAACAATCTGATGTGTGGAATGCAATTTCCACTAGTAAAAGAGGCAGTGGAGAAGAAGGGACCACACAGGAAACTGGGACTACTACTGGAAATAATTCCTAGACAATGGACCATTTCCAGGTAGTATGAGAGTTTTAAATACCATCTAGTGTCAGTAAAATGCAGAATAAGCTGGCAATCGATCATGATCCAATAAAATAGTAGGTGTTTTGCTATTAACTTCAACAAGGTAAAGATTTTATCCATTGAATGATGATGTCTATTAGGACTACACTAAAAGATATAAATGTTTTCAGAACAGAACTGAAAACATTAGTATGCAGTCAGCAAAGATAAACCCCAGACAATGTGCACTCAAGCTCAGGTTAAACTTTTAAAGCAGCTCAAGGATTGTAACTAAATTTTTTTATACAGCTTCTTCCTTAGGTATCATCATATATCATGTAAAGAAAATATCTGAATTTGCACCAGCTTTCTCCTTCCTCACCCAGACCAATATAATGGATCTCAAAGGAAGATCCAGCAGCAGGGTCACATGGAAGTCATGGGGTATTCAACTGGGTCCCCATGCTGCAATGTGCATCAAAATCAATTAAATGCAACAAAATCAGATGACTTCATCTAAAAAAAGTAAGACTTTATAAATCTGGTCCAGTAGTTCACTGAAAGGTACTGGGGATGCAGTTTTCGTGGCTGCTTCTAGATTGTGATTTCCAGGTTTTTTAAAAGCTGAGGTTTTAGTTTTTTCAACTAATCCTTGCCTATATTTATAATGCAGCTGCATGCACTTCACTTCCCCTGGAAAAGGTGAGGGAATACAAACAGCAGATCCAAGTGCTTGTGGGTCAGAGTTCTTCAAGATGACAAGTTGGATCCACTTACCTATAATCAGTGAACTAAAAGAGAGCATGGAGAAAAGTGAGCTCATCTTCTGTCCTAGAGCTTTGATCACTGGCACAGAAGATTGTCTATTTTTTGCAGGTTTGTTTTCAGGAATTTACACTTTATTAATTTTTTCAAAAGTTTATCTTCAAATGCATCAAACTGAAAAGCTCTCCTTTATGCAATTCATCATCCTTACTCTCAGCTCAAGGGCAAGCTTCTTAGAACAGACTGCTGCTGACTGGGTTTGAGACAACTGATTGTAAAAAAAAAAAAGGATCATTCATTATTCAGATACACTTTTCAGATGGCAAGGTTTCTGATCCTTTCCTCTGGCTCTGTTCAGCCATTTATTCTTGGGCTGGAATATGTGCTGAGGAGGATGCAAGACAAGCGCCTGAGCTGTTTTGCTCTAGGAAAAGAGAACAAAATTGATGGTATTGAAGAGATGCTTCTTACATATCAGAATATAATGCTGTGTTAAACAGATGCTAACTAGCTAATTCTACTCAACTTCAGTACAATTACAGCAACAAGAAGCATAGCAATTCTGGAAGTGAAGTTTTGTCTGCTCTGTAAGATGACACACAAGTGTCCCACTATTGGGAACTATCCTAAACAGTTTTGATGAAATTTGCTCTTTGGGCAGCAGTTTTTAAAGGGGCGGGGGAAGAGAAATTAAAAATGCTGCTTTCAGGTAGAAGTATCCTGCCCATCTCTTACCAAAGTGATTTCATTTTCCTTTATTTTCCCTCCCTCTGTAATGTGTTTTATAGTGTTAGTCCATACCATTCAAACAAATCCTTGGTAAGTAAATGGCATTTCCACCTTTATTTTTATGATCCAAAGAAGATTAATGGGCCTTCTTGTTCCCCTATTCTCTCAGTTTCTCAGCCTCTGAGTGCAAGAAGCTCGTGTAAAAATAAAGATTTTTCCTGGTAGGTAGTTTTCAGCACCTCATCTTACTACATTTGAGTTTTCTAATGAGCAGTCTTTGTTAAGACAGCACTCTAATATCTGCCATAACATAACATCACCACATCTTTTCTTACTTCCTATGTTATTTTTGGGATATTGCTGCTAGTACTGAGCTGAAAGAACATGAATACAGGGTTTCACCTGTGATCTAAGAGGCACAGAAGTTAATAGGAGCCCACAGTCCTACGCACACTTTGAAAGGTGCGGGTTTGCTTTTCCCACTGTTCGCAGCCCTTTGTTTCCCCTGTGCAACACACCTGCAGCCTCCTTCTTGTGAACTGACCAGGGGAAAGGAGTGTTTGAAACCTCTGCCAGGAAGAAAAGGCATTTAGGTTGAGGATAAGTCATCTGTAATGGGAAGAGGGTCACATCTGTCCCACTGAGAGCAGGAACACGAGCTTTGCAGCTCCCTCAAAGTACAAGTTGAGAAGCTGGAGTCTCCTAATGCCATCACACCATCTCCACTCCATGCTTTACATCAATAAATGTACTTCTTTTAAAGCACTATGTCCTACACTGCCAATTTACAGTGCAGCTAGGACAGAGCACTGTAACTCTGTAAATTCTCAAAAAGTGACTTCTGATAAAGCAAAATGATCAACAGTTGAGCTACTTAAGAGCTACTGCCCTTTTCCCACCCCAGAACAGCTCCGTTTTGGTGATTTTGAGAATGACACTGCTATTTCATTGTCATGTATCATGTCCTATAAGGAAAAGAGCTAACTGAAAACACAAACTCACTGGCAAATCGCATTTCTGTACAAGTTCCTCATGGAAGGCGAGCACTTTAGGAAACAAATGGAAACAACAGAAAATCCAAGAAGCCAACAGAATCCAGCTCTGTCCCTCTCAGCTAATGCAATGGAAAAAGGGCTCCTTTCCTAATGTGGCTCAGGATGTGACAGGTTAGGAAGAACGATAAAGTGGAAGGCTCTTTAAACCCCTCAGTTTGTTCTCATCATCCCCTTTCACATCAGAGGAGAGCATGTGAGCACAGTGCCCGCTGTGAGGCTGGCTCATCTCCTCGGCAGCAGGCGATGGGAAACTCGCCTCTGTCACCTCACTTTCAGCCTCAGACTGACACCAAATGTGATCTGAATAGGCCCAGAAATACACCCCTTAACACCATCTCCCCTCTCCAGCTGGAGAATTACCACTGTTGTCAGCATTTTAATTACTTCCAGCAGCTCGCAACAGGATTTCTCCCCTCCCCAACCATTCTTGTCAAGCCACAAGCAGAACTTGAGATTCTCCAATAGGCACAGAAGTTACCCCAACAATGCAAGCATGAGATTGATTGCTCAAAGCTACAATTAAGCTAATTAACTGGAGAAATTGTTTGCTGCAAGCAGGAGTGCTTCTTCAAAATTTTCTGAGGGGAAGACTTTTCCCTAGGATAGTGAAGAGACGGTGAGATGCAGTGACAACTTTACTTCATTTTGGGGGACTCCTTGGTCCAAAGGACTCACATCTTTCAAGTACTTGGAAAACTCACCATGAGAGATGGGGAGGGGGGTGCAAATCTGCAAGTTTTGCAAGTCTTGCAAATCTGCAAGAGGAGTAGAGGGAGAAACAAACTTCTTATGTACTGCAGTGCAGTGAGCTGACAGAGCAACACACTTCTGAGACTTTCTTACAGCACCTGCTGTATTCAGCCCTAAAATTAACAGCAGTTATGTATTTATTTTCTGTATATTTGTGAAGCACAAAGTACTCAATATGAAAAGACACACATCGGAGAAACATGGCTGAGGCATGCAGAAAGCAGCAGTAAGGCAACAGAAGTTCTGTTCCAACTATCTTGCTTTATCTAATATAGCAAAAAATCCCTAAAGTTTAAATATTTTGAAGACAAATTGCAGGTGGGAAGGCAAGGAGGGATTATTTCTATTCATTTTTGACTAATCAAAACACTTGCAGGGGAATTGGAAAGCCTTATTTTGATTTTTACTTCTCCCGTCTGTATCAATATATCTAAAGACAAAACATGCAAATCACAGCCAAAAGAAAATAAAGCTCCATTTGGGAAACACTGAAATAGAATATTCCAACATCAGATTTGTTTTATTTCTTCTCTTCTATAATGATATACCAGTGAATCACCACAATTTCACATAATGCATTTCACTGTAGACAGGTCTGCACAGACTGAGCCCAGATTCCTTGCAAGTTTCTCTAACAAAAAAAAACAAGTCACAGATTTCCTGTCTGTTTGGACTTCTTTCTTTTCTTAAAGCACAGGAAAAAAAAAAAAAACAAAAACAAATGACAACAAAAACCCACAAAACCCAACCAAAAAAGAAAACCACAAAAACAACAACAAAAACCAAACAAACAAAACCACCACACCACCAAGAAAATTCAATAAACTACACAAAACAAACCATCAAACACAACAACTTTGTAATGCTCCATCTGGTACATTTCTCTTCCCAGAAGCAACATTTTGCAGAGAAGAGCTGGAAGCTTGAATGTTTAGCATCTGAAACAGGAAAGGAATAACCTTTCTGTTCAATACTATAACAAAAAGCTGGATTGCTATTGGCTTCAGTAACACTTAGAATATTTCAAAGTTATCAGCAACTCTTTTAGTGACAACTTTTCAAAAAACTCCCAACTTATTCAAAAGTACACTTCTACCCATCCTCCCAGCCATGGGACAGCAAGATTGTTTGAAACCAACTGCAATAACCCAGCTGAGCAAACAATAGCCAAGAGCTACCTCTCTGCTGTACAGGTTGAAGCATATAATTATCCATCTTCTCTCTGCTGAAAGCACTGCAATGATTACAGAGCACTCATTTAAGGTATTTGAATTACAGCAAGATGTTATACATCAAAGTAATCAAAGACAGTTTAGGTAATGAAGTTGACACAGAATAGATAATTTCCCAAAGAAACATTTAATTTGCATGCAATAGAGCTATTTTAAGTTAATTTTGACGTTACATCATGATAAAAACACTTGTTGACATTTACAGCATTTCAGTGACAAGCCTTCTTGCATTGTGACAAATTAATTTTTTTCATAGGCAATAAATATAATTTCACTTCATACAGGAAAAAAAGCACCAAAACACTATCCACACAGCTATTCTTAGTGCTCTATGCAAGATGCATTGGTTGTCTGAGCAAATATGCCATAGGACACAACCTTCAGGAGCCTGAGAAGTTAATAAGGTGGCATTTTGAAATATAGCTCTACACAGCTGCACATGCAGGGAAACTGAATTCACACAAACACCACCATCATCTGTCATTTGACAGAAATGCTTCCTTTGTTCCTTCTGAGCTAACACAGGAAAAAGAAATTATAAGCCACGTATATTCTGTCATGCATATGGGAACTGAATTAGCTGGGATAGATACTACCTTGGACCAGGTTCCTAACACGGAGGGAATAAACCTAAAGCCTTGGGAGGTGGAGTGCTGGGAGGATGCTAGTGGAGTCATTCCATAATAGGTCATGTCCCCGGTCTGCGTTAGTGATTGGATCCCTGCCCTCAGGTACCCATATGTAATTCTAGGTTAACCACACCCCCAGGTCTTTGGAAGCAGCCCCTCGGACCACGTGGTCCCTGTAAACATTAAAATCTATCTTTGGGCACTCCATCGTACCTGTCCCAATTTATTCTGCCAAGCTCAACCCAGCCGAACTGGGAAAGAGAGGTCTCAGAACCCCACTGTGACACGTGCAGAGGCAAAGCCCAAAAAGCCAGAGCCACTGCGGGGTAGCAGATACGACAGAGGAGAGGCACCCAAATCAGCAATCAGCTGTCTCAGGAAACCCCAGGAAGTATGAATGAGCTCTGGACAGAGAAGGGGAAAAGGGAAACTGGTCCCTCTGGATCATTGGGCCCTCCTCTTGTCTTGTCCACCATCACCTGGCTCAACTCTGAAGAAAGGCTGCCAAGTGTCAGTCACAGGACTGAGAGCTTCTGCCTTTGTATTCAGTGTAACAGTATAGGGCAGCCAGTAGAAATCTATATTGGAACTTGATTGGAAATATTCCTTTTCTCCCCTTTTTCCTTTTGAGTTTCTTTCAGAATAGGAAAAGTCTGCTGGGTGTGTTTGTAAACATAACTATGGAGGAGCAAGACATTGTAGCTTCTGATAAGATTTCCAGGAACGTGCATCCCTCACCTTTCTGTGCTGTAGCTTGAGAGTCTGACTGAACCAACTAAGCCCTGGGCTAAAATATAACTCCTGAAATATTTTCATTTATACAAGTTAATGAGGAGCCTTATCAAAGTTTATGCCCATAGATTTCTCTCCTTCCCACAGAAGTTCCCTTTCCTATATGTTCATTCATTTACTTTTTATATTAAACTCGTCACAGTTATAACATCCAGCAAGTACAGAGAAGTACTTGGTTTCAAGGTTTAAACAAAATCCATGTTCTTCAGAGCATGTGGAAAAATAACTTCCTGCTTGCATGGCAAAAGAAAATTACATTCTCTCCTCCAAGACTTTCAGCTGTACTCTGTCTTAAAGCTCTAGTCAATTTAACAAAGGAAGAAATCTTAATTTACATGGAGAAATGTAAAAACCAAGGTGTAGGCAGATATGTATATAGATATACATAGATTAAACCATGACAAGGAACAACTTTCAGATAGCATGCCTGCTGGCAAAATTGGGTAAGAAGATCTTTTGAATGATCTGGTTTAACTGCGTTAACCCAGTTCAGTAAATATTTATACCTGCATTTCAGCAAATTAATTTGTAGTGAGGAATAGCATAACTTCATGGAATTGGGTATTTGGTTATCCAAAATGTCTATCCTAAACAGTCCCAATCTGTGAGAAAATGTCCAAGTTCCCACACACAGGCAGAACCCCCCATGTTCAAAGATCCCTTGACAAGCTGCCAAACACGTCAGCAATTTTCAATGATTTGTGGTTCTATTTAGACATTTAATTGGCGTAACGAAAGCAAGCTATCACTCACCGCTGCTTATCAAATGTCAGCCTGTGCCTTGTTGCAATTGATATCTAATCAACAGACAATCACATGTTGTTTGATACCAATTAAATATCTGAACAATTCTCTCAGCATTATTACCCTAATAAGATGGTAATTGTGTGCTCAACATTTCGGCAATCTTTGAGATAACACCATGCCGACCATATCTGCCTCCTTTATCCTTGTAGAAGCTCAGTAGCTGTTAGACATCAATATTTAATTACTAATAAATTCTTTAATACATCTAAGCAAGCCACTTATGAAATGATTGTTATAAATAACAAACAAGATGAGGTTTGCTTTAAAATCTTCTAATTTACACTTTAGGAAATTGAACTCACATTAAATATATACAATGGTTGTCTTTGGCTGACAATTTTCCTTCCCAAATAAGAGAAGGGTGTAAACAAAAAAGCCAAAAGTTGTGCAAGTCTACAGCACCTGCTTTCAGTGTAAATATAAAAAAATAATGGAAAGAAATTTTGTCATGAAGGAATGAAAAAAAGAAAACTTCCCAACAATGTCATGGTATCAAGAGGAACAAGGTACACAAGCCCTTTGAGGGAGAGATGTCTCTTCCCTACCCTGGATGAAATACCTCACCCAGAGCTATTTACTATTCTTTCACAATGTCTCCCTCCTCCCCACTAACTTCTTAGCATGTACCATTTTGCATCAAAATGAAATGAAAGTAAAATGAAGCTACTGAATATGATGTTTTGGGGTTTTTTTAACAAACACCAGTAACTCCTTCCCCACAACACATCTACAGTGTTGAATGTAAGACATAAAGTCATAAGAACTTGGGACAAACTCTTCAGGCCCAGATTTCTCTCAACTCAGTCTAGCTCTTTGCTTTTTCTGTTACCTGGCAGCAGTAATTAGTATTGGAATAGCAGCAAGGCTCATTATGGATCACAGAAAATATCTTCAGCAGAGTGTGATAGGACATCAGGATAGAAGCCAAGTATTGATCTAATTTAATGGAAATTCCAAATACAAAGTGAAGGGACAGGCCTGAATATCTGCTCTGAGAAGGCCTCAGGTGCAGTTGTTGTTCCTTGTCCTACATTTAGGTCTGAAATGCAACCTTTGTGTAAGACTCTCTCCTCCACATAAGAGAGTCTGCTTTGAAGTGCATCCTGCATCTTTTGAAAGGGCTTGTTCAGATTAATAGATGGAGTTTTTTAGGAGGAGAAAGGTTTAACAGCTCTCCGTTTTAAAGGAGTCTTCCTGCACCTTCAAGACTCAAGTGTCGAAACAGCAATCCAGAGTAACCTCTCCTGCTTCACAACTGAAATGAAATGAAAAATTTACAATCAAGAAAAATGCTTAGACTGAAAAGGAAGGGGAAGCAAAATCATAACACCTTTAAATTAAAAAACTCACTATTTTGACTAGAAAACAGTGGGACATGCATTTTTACAGAATGCATTTTTTTACTTCCTTGCAGGGCTGAGTAATTCTGTGTCAGAGGTTTTTCTATGGAGGAAAAAAACAGTGGCCAAACTGCTTTCTCGAGGATGCATTCCCTCTCTGCATTATAAAAAAAAAATTCAAAATTCTGTTTGTTCATATCCTTTCCCATTTGGTGTCATTAATAGCACCTGAATAGCTGCAGGATGAATTGCCATTTTAGTAGAGTGCTACAGTTCTGACCCTTGACTTAGTCCAACAAGACTATTAGGAGGTAATCAATGGACCATTTACTTGAAAGACAGGAGGACAAATGGTTGATTTATCCTCATCCCAGCTGGCCACCTATTTCCTCAAGCAATCATGAAATTACTATAGCCACGAAGGCAGCAGCCACTATTTCTTCTACAGGCTGGAATTTTAATTGAGAAGGGGACTCTCAGAGCTATTGGGAGACTCAGAGGAAAGCAGTGAGCACCACAGGCTCTTTGATAAATGACTCCACAAGTCACCTGAAACAGCTGAACAGAGACCAGTTCCCTCACCAATCACAACTGACCCAAAGCACCTAAAGGCCCAAAAAGGTGTTTTTAGGAATGACAAAGCAAATAGTACCCAGGACCACACAGACGGACTAAGTGCAACAAAGCCAACTTCTTTGGCTTCCAGACATGACATAGAGCTTATTACCAACCATTAAAAGGGGACTGAAACATCTCTGATAGTTGTGAAGAGATTTTGCCTGAGAAGTCATTCAAAGACATTTTTGACTGAATGCATTTTGGCATATGGTCGCTATCAATGTGATTAGTGAACATGTGCTCACTTGTAACGAGTATGCATGCTGAAGTCCCTTTTGTACAAAATCTGGTGGAAAGCAAATGTGAAACGAAGATCCAAGGAATGTTCTCATGTCCAATCTGTTTCTTGGAAGCTGGAAATTCAAGCCAGAATGATGTGATGGCTCCTTAATGGCTCAACACTGCTATAGAAATTCCTGACTAACTCAAAAAATCTAATCTAATCTGCAGCATTAACATTTTATATTTAACATTTATATTAACTGCCCAGGCAGAGGGCAAGAGAGCAAGCCTGAACTATGCCCCCTCTATCTATATAACATTCTTCATAGCTGCTGGAGAGCTCCATTTGGAAATAGCAAACCCTGGTTCAGCCCTCTACCCTGCTTGCTGCAAACTCACGTCTCACAGCAGGCTTGCGCTAATTCCAGCTGTGAAAGAAAGCGCCCCATTTTTGTTATTATCAACAATAGCTGACAGTGAAGTCAGGCAGCAGACCCCTAGAACGGGACAAAATTTCAGTAACATCCTCCTCACCAGCACATTCTACCTGTTGGTGGTAGGTTCTCACTTCTCAGCAAGTTTGTGCACGCTCACGCCTCCACAAGGGCCACAGAGCCGTGTGTTAAGGCACTCAAGCCTCCCTGGGCCCTGTCCTAAGGACCACAGAGAGCACAGAAGCTCACCTCTCCTCTCAGAACCTTGAAGTCCTTAAAGAACCTCTCAGAGTGCTTGAAGTCCAGACCAGCAAGCCATATTTCTGGATATCTCAGCTGCCTCTGGTGCTTAGAACCATGTTGCAAATCACTGAGTATGCATTAGGAATATGACTTTCACTTACTACTAACCTGAACCATACTTGAATCAGTGGCTTAAGGTGAAAAGCTAATGAATTTTCCTGTCACTCAGTTATTCAGACCCAAAGGGAGAAGATTTCTCAAATGAAAAGACTGCAAGATTTTGCTGGAGGCCAAAACCTAAGTTCTTTAAAACAGTCTACACATATCTCCCTGTTAATTATGCTAATTAATTTCTGACACTTCTAGTTAAATCTGTGTGATTTATCTGAAACAATAAAAGCAATTAAAATTTTTTGTACACTAGATTGAAATAAAAGATAAGTTTCATAACAAGTGGGTTTTGTTCCTGTAAACTTCACAGGGTAGGAAATATCTAGGTTATGAAAGCACAGTCTTCTTTTCAAAAGCAAGTAGCCACCATAGATTCAAGTCTTATCAACCACCATGTCTATAATCAGGACAATTGAGTTCTTGTCATTCCCTTTGTTTCCCAAACATACCATTGATCTGCTTCATGAGGCCCTGGGGGTGGCTTTAAGATGGTTATGAAATGCTAGATCTAATATTAAATGTTTCACAAACACAAAAGATCTTTACTCTATTTTTAAAAATATTTAAGGCTTTTCTTCCCTTTTTTCTAAAGCCACACTGACAACTATTGAGGTCCATCATGTGTGGAAGAAAGAACACGAACACCAAGTTAGACTTCGAGTCCATCACTTCTTATTCAGTTCCATGGTCCATCAAACCACTTCAGAGTATCTTTAACCAGAACAGAAGTCCCAAGAGGAAATCAACATTAGGAAACTTCTGTTTACCAAAGTGAGACCTATGTCTCAGGTTGGACTGCAATCTCCAATCACTCCTGCCTTTAAAGGTTTTACCTTCCAGTCCCTCACCCTTTCTTGGCACGTGTTTATCAGCTAGAGAGTTGTGAAGGTGCATGTGTAAAACTGAATTGTCCTTTCACCACACTCATTCACAACAGAAATCCACCATCTGGTGGCATAAAGCAGACAATCCCATGGGGCATGGCACACAAAAGGCAGGAGTGTCTGCAGCTTTTCAGACCCAGGATTGGACAAATTGTCATGGCTCAACACCACTGCCCTCTGCAGTGTAAAACAGGTTTGTGTCCCCATTCAGCTGAGCAGCATGCCTGGATTTCCTCCAGCTCATTATTTTCATCCAATGTATCTGCCCACTTCTCACAATGCTGTGTGGAACTGCCAGAACAAAATGGTCCTGGAAACAGCTGAAGGTTTTGGGCTTGGTGTTGGGTGGGGGGCGTGGGGGGAAGGGTTGAAGTTTTGGTGTCTGAAGTTTGATTTGGGGGATTTGTTTGGGTTTGCTTCATTCTATGTGTTTTAAAAACAAAAACAAAAAAGCAAATCCGTCTTTTTCTTTCCCCCTACCCCCCAGAACATGTAGTTATCTCTGCAGGACAGAAGATGTGCACCCCACCCAAGGAGAAGCAGGCTACACTTTGAAAGAACTTGGCTGCTTTTACAATAGTAGCTTCCACTTCTATGGAAGGAGAAGCAGGACACAGATGGAATGGCCTTTCCAGACAGGAACAGATAATGCAGCAGGCTGCTCTATCCTTGCCACTGCAGCACTCCAGACAGCATTTCATTATGCCTAAGTATGACAAGTGACATTATATAGCTGCCATATCCTGAGATCTTCACAAAAGCCAAAAGTATCTCAATAAGCTCTCCCAGCAGACAGAACTGAAAACTGTTAAATTGTACCAGAATAATACAGCATGTAGAGATTGTGTTGAGAACAATAACCTACATCTTACTATGTATTTCCCTCCATATGCAGGGCTTAGTAGAGGTCACTGAAAAATTTGTTTAAAATGGAGCCTGTTATTTTTGGCATCCTAAGTTACCTGTTGCAGGATATTGCTGTGAATATTAGAGCCATTTAGCTAGTCACAGAAACAAAAAGATCTATCAGGCGTTTTGAGCCACTCCATAGCAAGACCAAGGGACAGGATATCCCCTGAATCCAATGACTAATTTCAGTTAAATCTGACAACAAGGTCTGACAAGGTTAAATACTTAAACATTTTAATGGAACTACAGCCAGCAAAGGAGGTAATTCCTAATAATTACTTCCTGAAAGGCTGTAATATGAGGTCAATTCATGATAGGCAGATCTTGGAGTCCATGCAGAAGAGAGCCATTACTGAAACTCCAAACAAAAAATGTTTTAGTTGTTACTAGAAAACTAAAACCACAATATATATTCAGTATAGAAATCTGACTTTAGTTCTGCTGATAGTAGAGCTACTTTATCAGATGTGTCTGCAGCACACTGATTAACCTTTCCATCTTTATCTCCTATATTTCATATATCATTCCAGATAAAAATACTGCCTTGAAACACAATATTTTTTTCCCTCCTTCAACAAAAGTGCAGCATTTGTAAGGTGAAATTTCCAAATTTAACAGGATTTGGTTTGTAGTCAGCCTTTATTTCTATACAGTCACTAACAACTGGGGGGACCAAATAGGGAAAAGAAGGAAGCTTCCTTACCCCATTTTCCAATACCTGTGTTTGATGGAACAGCCAAGCTTGCATCTGCCCATTTTATAACCTGCTGCTGGGTGAAAAGACCTCTGATTTTATCAGTCTTGAGGGAATCTGGATGGAGCTGATTTATCTTGCTCTGTGGTTGGCCAGAAAACTTGCTAAATGGCGGCATAAAGAGTTCATAGCCCGTGCCAGCCATGAGAGGAAGCACTTGAATCAGACTGAGCTCAGTTTTATTTCTTTGGTGGTTTTAGTTTGTTGTTGTTTTTTTTTAGCAACAGCCAACAAAAGCTGTGCCCAAACCATCAGTCACCTGCAGTATTGTATTGAGCTTGTTAATACAGAATTTACAGCAGGGAGAAAAGCTTCATGAATTGCCATATACACGAGTAATACAATAGCCACAGAGTGAGTGTATGCACCATGTCAGCACACTGGAATATAATGGCCTTTCCATGTTTCCAGCAGAAACCATTATTATTATTTCCTTCTCAGGAATGCATCATGATACACTGACTCTTCATTATTAATTCTATTTTCAAAATACTGGAACTGTTACAACCTTTTTAGAGGAAAGTATTAAAGACCAAAGTGAATTCCACACTTCCCTGACAAAGACATGTTTCAGTTCTTGGACCACTGCTATTTAAAGAATAAAAGGCTTCCACATCAAAAAACAAGTGAAAATAAAAGTGGTAACAAGAAGGAAGGAGACAGGTGTGAAAAGTAACCTATCAAAGCTAAATCCAGAAGATTTGATTATATCCAGTGGTCAAAACCTAGTATTCCAACCACAATCCATCCTCCTTTTCCTCCTCTGGAAATTTCTCTGGCAAACTTACCACACAGCTTTCTCATATTATTTGATACTTTACTTTTAACTGAGTAAACCTTTTGACTTCCTGCTTCCAACTCCTCCCACAAGTCACCCTCAGTGTCAGATTTTTTTAGCACCCAGTTTTGTTATTCTTTCTCTCCTTTGCACACAGCTCTAAGCCCAAGAGAACAACAAAGATCCAGATCAGTCCTTACAACTCCAGCTTGCTCACAAATAAAATGAGTTTGCCAAACCTTAAATGATGCATCACACAATTTGAAAACACAACACTGCTAATGAAATTTTCTTGTGTTTGTAGAACTGCTAAGGATTAGTGGTTTCTCCAAATATCTGTCAATTTCACTTCTGAAGCCCCACTACTGGAGCATCGCCTGTTTATGTGCAACATTGCTTCCTATGTACAAAATATTTCTTCATAGAAATGTATTTCTTCTTGCATTTCTCTTTCCACAATAAGCTTTCACTTTCACAATCTGCTTTTCCATCTTGCATATTAATAAGTCTGAAGTGCTCATTCTGTAAGTGCTTATGTGTATTATTGTAAGTGCAGATGTGCTGCACTGCACTTGCCAAGCCATTCTATTGTCTTTGAAGGGACTCTTGTGCACAAAAAGAAGGAGCAGAAAACATTTGGAAGTTAGTGGCCTGACTTTACACACTGATTAAACAATCCCAGAGTATAACACAGCAGCAATTATAGCAGCATCTGATCATCACTGATGATCTCAACACGGAGATGCAGGACTTGGTTTTGAAGGGTGTGGGGAAGAGTGGCAGATGGAAATCTGCCAAGAACTGCTGTAGACTTCTCAGGGATTTTCATCACATTCAGGTTCTCAAAAAGCCCTTAGAAACAACTGTGGCTTGATAATCAAAACAGACTTAATGTTGTCCTTGCCTTTTCTGCCACCAAATTTTAAAATAATAGACTGAGTACAGCATGGTGCACCTGTTGCACATACACTGTTAGCCAAGATGAAAGGGCAATTTTGGTTCTATCTTACATCAGCACAGGTAGGTGAGCATCATGGAAGAAGCTTTAACAGCGTGGGAGCCATTTTCATTCAAACCACAAAACAAAATTACTGAGGCAAAGCAGCAACTCTTGAAATGGGCTGCATCACTGACACAGAATCCAAACCAAGGTGTTTTGATGAATGGTAACTGAAAAACATGAACTAACAACACAAGCCTCATTTTAAAAACTCCACTTCTTCCAAAATGAAATGTTACCTTTTCACCTCAGATTCCCAGAGCCCACAGTACTACTAATCATCTCCCCATAGTTTGACAAGAGGTCACTGACTCTGTCATTTGTTAGAAATGTAAGTTGAAGGGTCTGCCCTGTTTCTCCAACAACCATCTTTCAAACCTTAGCTATAACATCCTCACAACACTTAAAACTCTACACTCATGAGGGAGAAGAAGAACATCAAAAGCATCCTGTGACTAACCTTGACTTCTTAAACAGCTCTGAGATATTCCTGATATGTAATTGTGTTTGCCTTCTGATGCATGACAGACATCAAACATCAAAATGATGATAGGAGTGTCACAGTGGTTTCAGCAGTACTGAGAATAACTGTTTATGATCCTAAACAGCTTGAATTACAGAAGAGGAGTTTCTTTCTGTAAAGTTTAAAGCAGTATTATTTCTGACACTTGATGCCACCCTTTTATATTTTCAGAGCTTCATGTTCCAATCCTGTCACAGAAACTGTTATTTCCTGATATTTTGTACTGTTCCTGTGCCTTATAGCAGCTCATCATGACTGACTTCCTCTGCAGCTTCTGAGACAGCCTGTAAGTAAATGTTAACTGAGGGAAATAATAAAAGGAAACTGCTTGAACCAGTTCAGATTCAAAAGCAGTTGCACTCTGTGGCAGGACTCAAAGACAGCATGCCCTGGCCCTGCTGTCCCACTCTCTCACCTCACAGAGTCATTAAGTTTGGAAAACCCCTCTGAAATCAAGTTCAACCATTAACCAAAGACTGCCAGGTCCAGCAGTGAACCATTTCCCTAAGCACCACATTACACTTTGAACACTTCCAGAGATGATGATTCCACCACTTCTCTGGGCAGCCTGTCCCAGTGCTTGACCACCCTTTCAGTGAAGAAAATTGTGGAATAGTGCCCCAGAGCCAGCCCTAGGACTCTCAGCCCAGCACTCCTGGATCCCACAGGTGGGGACAGCTCTATCTCCTGGCCCAGAGCCCATGCCCTGCTCCTCAGCCCAGCACTCCTGGATCCCACAGGTGGGGACAGCTCTATCTCCTGGCCTAGAGCCCATGCCCTGCTCCTCAGCCCAGCACTCCTGGATCCCACAGGTGGGGACAGCTCTATCTCCTGGCCTAGAGCCCATGCCCTGCTCCTCAGCCCAGCACTCCTGGATCCCACAGGTGGGGACAGCTCTATCTCCTGGCCCAGAGCCCATGCCCTGCTCCCTACTGCTCCAGGTGTCCCCACAGAGCCCTGGCCCACGGTTCCACCAATGCCACAAAGCCAGCTTCTCCCAGAGCCCTGGGGACAGCAGGGAGCCCTGGCACCCCCTGCACAGCAAAACCAAACCCCCCCTCTGGGCCAGCTCCCCTCGTGTGCAGGTTCCCAGCAGCGCTCCGAGGCCTCGGGGAGGTGCCGCTGGCAGGAGCTGCTGCCCACACCCGCTGAGGAGCGAGGTGGTGGCACTTGTGTGTCACAGGGATGGACATGGCTCAGGAGGTGGCCCTGGCCACAAACATCAGCTGACCAAAACAGCAGGTTCTGCTCCCAAGCAAGAATCATAAAAAAAAAAAAAAAAAAAAAAAAAAAAAAAAAAAAAAAAAAGAAAGGAAAAAACCCCATGGTTTTATTTTGTCTGCTTTTAGGGCCCACAAGGCACTGACTTTCCTCCTGCCTCCCTTCTCTCTCCTGATTATAAACAGAGTTTAAAAAAAATTCCTTAGTCTTGGTTCATTTTTATCAGGGCTCCAAAACAGCGCTGCTGTTTGGAGAGTGTACTGTCAGAAAGCACACCCACTTAAATCCTAATTACATAAATCAAATATACACAAGCAGCACTAAAAAAAATACCTCAAAACACCATCTAATTCAGAACTTTATATGTATGTGGTCTGATTAAAACTGTCAAACCCCTTTGCTTAGGATCTTCTTGACAAAAGAACTTGAGAATTGTATTTGATTTCATTTCAAGGCTTTAGGACAGTAACCTTTCTTGGTCCTGCCACTCTCCCTCATCAATGCAACATCCAGTACATAACTGAGTAAATCATCCCAATTCCTGCAGGTACCCACTACCCCTAAATCACAAAACTTCACATTTAAGCTAAGAAAAAAACTAACTAACATCAGCCTTTACATAGCTGAAAACAGATATATTCTGCCCCACCACAAATCTATTTAAATGCAGATTCTGGGTATCTGCTACCATTACGTATCCTTATGCTTTTATATGGTGGACTTTCTGGGAAGCAAATACCTGGTCTTGGCTGCCCCCAAGCTCATATTTTATTCTTGTTAAGAACCACCATTTAAGCCTGAGCTTAAGTCATAGAACTTAGTTTTATTTCTGAGAATAGTACTGGAAAGAAAGTAATTTAAGTGCTTCCACTTAAATTCCACAGAATTTAACAAGCACTTGAGGAAAAGAAACAGAGAAAAGGCAATAAATGCTATCTCTCTCTTTCTAAGCAAAAATAATGTCTGATTTATTTTAAAATAAGGTCTTCATGAAAAGTACACCCAAGTACTGCAACTAGACTTCAGCATCTCAGGCTTTTACCTAGGAACATAGTTCAATGCTTCACTTAGACTGACTGCACTTCCCCACCCCCCATACACACACATCCAAGGACACTGAAATTAGAAGTGTTCCCAGTTCTGTGAGAATCTGCCAAGACAATAACAGAGATCCTGACTGCATGATGACCCAGAAGTTATCAGAAACTGCTAGAAATCACTTTAGTCCAAATATTCTGATACCAAGGAACTAAGAGCAGTCCAAAACGTTTGCATGATTCCCAGAGTACATCTACACAAAAATCGCACCCTGCAGTGGATTTCTTTCTTCTAAATATTTCCTAGTATTATTACTAACATGGTTTTTTCAATGATGGCCACAGAGCATTGGCTGCTGGTAGGTACTAAATCTCATCATTGTTCCTATTGGGGAATTTACTATCAGTAAAATATTATCAATGAGACATAAGAATTGAATGCTGACAAAATTAACTTTTACTGCTAACATTCATCTCTGTTACTGGGTTCCAGTATTAAGGCCATGTCCATTTACAGAAATATATGGTCACACAGCAACACTTAAACTCTGAACAAGCCATCTTGAGCCCTTATGGCTGCTTCAAAACCTCAAAATGTATCAGTGAAGACTATTTTCACTTTTCATTCCCCAAGAACTTAGCAGAAGAAAAAAAAGATAAGGAAACCCCACCATTTTTCATATATATTATTTCTGTGCAGTACTAGTTTGTAGGAGGAGACACTGACTTGACAGCACCTCAAATCTTTTAATTTATATGTTATCAGTTTTGTTTTGTAATTTCCTCTATTCATTTCAGTTTCATACAAGTTGCCATGATATTCCTAGTAAAAATACATGGAAATGTCTCTTGACTCTGCCATGGAATCATGAGTAATATTGTATTGTTACCACCACTCACGCAAAAGTCATTCACTTCATTATTATTCAACCTTATAGTGATATCTCTGTGTGACAGTCATAATTTTTACTTCTTTTCAACTTTATAGCTATGTGTGCCATTACTTAAATACCAGCATTTAAAATGTTTCCCTGTACTGCTTCAATTGCATTACCTAGTGTCATTTTGGAAAGGCAGATCTGCCTTCAGCTTCTGTTGGGTAGTAGCAATTTTTAATCAAGTTTTGGAGAGTTGTGTGTTTTTTAATGAGGAGAGAAACAGCAGTCAGGAAGGGTATTCCCACTGCCAAGAGCACGCTGTCTCAGGCAGTTTTTTAGAATGCTTTCACCTTTCCCCCAGGGCAGCAGAGTTGTAACCAGATGACTTTTAAGGTCCCTTCTCACTCTGTGAGAACCCAAAGCACTATGAAACTATAAAATGCTTGTGTCTAAACAACTATCCATGGGCTTTTGAAAGTTTAGCTTAGTAGAGATAACACACATAGATGTCCCTTCTAGAGAGAGATTACTGTAGGATGAAAGGTAAAAGATTGCACCTCCTTTTGGAGTGATCCTTTCCTTCCTTCATTCACATCTACATCACCTAAGAGAAGGAGCTAATACAGGACCAGGATGGTGCTTCAAGCTGGTAAGTTATCATCCCTTTTCTCTCCACAAAGCCACAACCGATGTTGGTCTGGCAGTGATGCTCCTCAGTGTTCAGAGAGCAGCAAAGGACCTGTGCCTTCCCCCTACCTCTGTCCTTGAAGGCCCTGGGGCTGCCCACACATTTCTGGGAGACCTCAGGCTGTTTAACAGAGTTTCCCAGACCCTGAGCCATGGATAGACTGTCCAGTTCACAGGGCTCTGTCCTTAACGCACTGTGCTTGTCCAGGCACCCCTCCAGGTTTTCTCCATAGCTCTCATGGCAGGAGAATTACTGTACAAATTACTCCCCTGTCCTCTACATTAGGGACAGGACACCTTCTCAGGACTGAGATAAAGACTTGAATTGACTTCTCCATCCCTACCTTCAGGCTCCATGTTTCCCATTCTAGCACCATTAAACTCAGTTGTTACCTGCCTGAGTTAGACTATTTCACGCTGTAGTTGCCTAAGGGATGTTAAGGCATTATACACAAACATACAGAGATGTATATATATACCTCTCACCTCTCTAAGAGTCATAGAAAGGGCCCACATCCAAAACTCCACCTGCAACAGAGTTTCACAGTATTGGCTCCTTGTTCCTTCTTCTCCCATTGCCTTAAGCCTCTGCCTCTCTCCTACCTTCTCAAAATCTCCTCCTGTTCAATTAATAGCCAGCAGCAAATAAATCACCACTAAAGAAAATGCCCAGAAGGTCAGATCTGCCTTTCCAAAATGACACTAGGTAATGCAACTGAAGCAGTACAGGAAAACATTTTAAATGCTCGTAGTTAAGTAATGACACATATAGTTATAAAGTTGAAAAGAAATTAGATATTCTTACATAGAACAAGCCCCATATCTCTGAAGTTGCATTTTCGCCCCCTGACCACAGGACATGACAAGACTACTACTTCACTACCAAGAGTGCAACTAAAACCATGAAAATCTACCTACTTGTCACAAAAATAGTTGTGCAATAAGTGAGGTGATACAGGGACTTCAGACACTTAATATTTCTTTCCATTTTTGTTACACCGATTGCTTAAATGTTTCTATTGTGATGATATTCTTCTAAGGGAACATTTAATGGACCTGCACCTGGATGGATGTAGGTTTTCTTTTGCCTTCAAGGTTATTTTCATAAAAGCATTACATTTCCCCCTTTTATCACAAAGCTGCAGAGTGCTTCAAGTCCTTCATCTGCAACTTATGAGTTACAATACAATTGCCAATACAGGAAACGATAGACCATGTCTAGTTAGGAACATCATCCTCCCCTCCTTGCACTTAGAGAATATTACAAATGAGTCATTATGGAAAGTGCTCAGCAAGCCAAGTACTGCACTATATGCAATTTGGGAGCTTATTTTCCTCTCAGAGTAATAAATTAGTGACAACCCATAGTTCTTCATTTTAATCTGAACAATTGTATTTCTATTAGATAGAAATGCCAATTTCCTTGTATCTTGCTACTTAGCCTCTTCTAATTATCTCCCATGCTATGCTTCCTAAATCTCCATGCAGAAAAGCTACACTCATATGGAATCCTGTTAGTGTGTTAGCAGTCCAGGATGCTTGGGAATGCTGTGATGCAGGGTTTCAGATGGGCAGTATTTTCCATCTACTGAGGCAGGCCCTGCTCCCCACAAGAGTCTGACAAAATTTGTTTTCAAACACAAACAGAAGCTTAAAGTCTTCTAAGAAACCAAACAAAGAATGGCTCATGAGATCACAGCTAGCACTGTACCTCTTTTCTCTCATCCCAATAGCCCTGAAAATGGCAGTGGTTTGGGACTGAGACCTGACACAGTCACTGCTGAAAGGGATAACTCCAGGGAGAAAAGAACAGCTGCCATGGAAGAGGAGGGAGGCACCACAATTTCTTAGCACGAAGAAGCCACAGACAGAAAACTAATCGGCATTGTTTCACAGTAAAAAAGCAAAACAGAGGCTCCCAGACCTTCCTGAAAGCAGGCAGACTCCCTTCCTACGGACTCCAGCAAACCAACCCAGCAGTATTTAGCATTAGCATTTAGATCCCCCAGTTATGGGAGGAGACAGCATTCTCCTCAGAGGGAAGAAAAACAGGCCCTAGACTCTCAGCCCCCTCACGGTGATACTTTACACTTAGTAAATATCTTCAGCCTTTTATTTGGAAATTATTTAAAAAGCAAACAAAAAAAAAAAGCCAGAAAAACTCCAAGAAGCCTCCCAAATAAAGCATTCAGGCTTTCCAGGTCACCTGCCACGCCCTATCCTCGGAGTTGCTGCTGTTTCCCCTCCACCCCGACCTTTCACCCAAAAGAACCTGCAGGTTCCTAAGAACTTACATAACCAGCAGAATTGATTGCACCTGTTGCATTAGTGCTGCACTTGCCTCAATGCAAACTTAATATTTGTGCATGGAGCCAGGCGTGATGTGTGGCAGAAGGCATATTTCTTAAAAATATACTAATAATGCCAATGTATTGCCTTAGACCTAATTGCAGCTCTCCTCAGCAACAGAATAACCTGTCTCAGTTCAGTGTAATTTGGAGCCAGCTGTAATGAATCTCCACTGATCTGGAAGAACGTTGAATGTAGAAAGTTTTCCCCCTCTTCACTTGATCACTTCATCTAATTATTCAGTCAGTCTGGGAAACTGTATCTTTATTACCACTTTAACCCTGTATTTAAGGTTAATCCTGCTTTCAGCATTGTTAGTTCTTGTTATTTTATCTGTGTCTCTGTTACGGGCTGTTAATGGCCTTAAACACATCACTTCAAATTTCTCTTTCCCTGTATCTCACAGGTGCTGACTTTAAGCCTCCTGAGAAATTGGTTTGGTGACACCTCTTTCAGCAAGGCTTTTCTAGACTGCAAAGCCCTTCCCACAGCTCAGCAGTGAGAAGTGAGTAGGTCCAGTGCTGACCTCAGAGCTCTGCAGCCTTCAGATGGAACCAGTGCTCAGTCTCTCGCAGGAACAGCTCAATCTAAAGAGTTTTTGGGGTGCAATTGGTTTTAAAACACAATGAGCAGCATATGGTTGAGAACTAGAATTCTAGTTTTCAATAGAGATTTTATTCTTCTCAGTACTGGGCTTGATCCACAAGCCTGTAGATTCCTGTTCTAAGCAATCTTTCTGTTAAACAGAATGTGAGCTCAAAAAATCTCCCTTTTTCATTTCAGCATTTTATTCCAAATTTGCTCTCCTGCACAGCCACTGGAGTAAACAGCAATTACACTGCATTATTTTGAACAGAACCTCGCCAGCCCAACCTCATCACTAATGAGGGTCATGATACAGCCCTTCTGGCAATTGGTAGCTCAGCTAAAAGTTATTGCTGTCACTCATGATAATTATTCATAAGAACTTGAAAAGGAAACAATTACTGCTGTACCAAACCACTCAGTGGCTCCCTGATTTTAAATTCCACTGCAGTTACATTATTTTGACATATGTCAAATGACACATCAGAACAGAAAAAGCACATTTAAAGCTGAAAAGTATCTTTTCATTCTTTGTATCTGATTTCTGTATCTCTGAAGAAAATTAAAGCTTTTCCCTTGATTTCTAGCAGTTACATTAAAACAATCAGTGGAATCTAGTTTCCTTTTTGCTCTTTCAACTGCAGTTACACATAGCCTTGAGTCAGAAGATACATTCAATCAAAAGGACAACTATTGAGTTTGAGATATTATGCCAGTCCAATCAGCACCTATAATGATATGATTCTTATTCTTGCAAAGATTTTTACAAAGAAATTAGCAGTCAAATGGATAACTTTAAATGAATACATGTGTATTTGATACAGTGTTCAACAAAAATCTGGGAAAGAAGAAATGGAAAATCAAAGTATTTAAAAAAATCAACTTTTTATAAGGCTGTGGTTTGGTTGGTTGTTTTCTTTTTCTCAAGTTACCTTCTGGAGGAGAACAGCATTATCTCAGATTTTGCATGCATAAACTGGGTTCTAGAGAGATACTTCTTACTTATCCATGCATCATTCAGACATGGGAAACCAGCTCCAGAATGAACTCAGGCACAGCATACAGATGTGAATTATTTCTGTAAGGACCTCCAGAGTTCCTCTGCTTTCCCCTGCTTATCAGAGATCTCTGGTGCTTGATGAAACTGTCAAAGTTGCAGCATCAATGAGGGGAAAGCAGAGAAAACACCACAATTGTTCTGTGGGACTCCAGAATCCCACTGCATCCTTCAGGCACGCGGGGAACAGGAGTGTGGAATCAGCTGGGAGCTGGTTAGGATTGTGTCACTGCAGCCACACAAATCTCTCTTTAATCAGTGTACACTCACCAGCCTGCACGCCCATATGGCCCCCTTCACACTGCTCACGCAGCAGATTTCTGTGGAATAACAGCCAAAACATTCAGCATCAGATTCAATTGTTGACAATAAAACAGATCATAAGAATACCAAATCCACTGACTGGAGCTTAACCTGGTACAAGGTGTTTGCTAAGCAATCTCTTGATTTTCATCTCAGCATTTCTGTATCTGCACATAAACAATGAATTCCTTGAGATATTTGCTGCTTAATTGACAAACACACATCTAGAGCTTCATGTTGTTTTTTTTGTTGTTGTTGTTTTTTGTGCTGAGATCCTCTGTGGTTTTATCTTATTTCTCTTTAATATTATTCTTTCTCCTTTCCTCATTACCCATAGAAACCAGAAGAACAGAAACCAAGTGTATTGTTTTTCACCTGGAAGAAGGTGAGCTATTAAAGCTCTAAGGACTGAAGGAGGCAGTCTTTACATGAAAGCTGTCCCTCAGAATTCTGCCTCTACAAAGGCATCAGTGAGTAATCAAATTCTGGCAACTCTGGAAACTTACTGCCCTCTGACTTTCAGTCTGAATAATTTATTTTCTGTTTGAGCTGCTGCCTGGAGTGAAGCATACACAACACTGATAGGGCTAGGATGCTACACTTTGTTGTGGTTTGATGATTCACTCTTTAAAACATTAAATTTCAGGACGAATTTTCCCTTTGCTAGATATACTTGTCTTTACAGAACAGCAAGGTAGCCCTATGAAATCTAGGTAAGCAGTACATCAGCACAGAGTAAACCTGAGTAAACCAGGAAAGAAAAATGTTGCTTTAATGAAGAAATTGAAGGGAGGGAATTTATTTCATTCTGATAAAAAAATTCTTGGATAATTGTTTACCTGTCTTGTAAGCTCCATACTTTGAGGGGGACTGGTGTAATCAACTCATCTCTGCTGTTGCTTAAAACTGAGATAGAGACAGTATGGTGATTACAGCTTTTAGGTTTCTTTTCAAATAAAACAAACAAACAAACAAACAACACTTTCAAAGCCTGGAGTAGCAGGACCTGCCCAGGATGATCACTGAGCTCTGAGCGCAGCAGAGAGAACAGTGCCCTTAGATGTCTCCCTGCCTCTTGGACTCACCACTGAGTTCCCAGTCCCTGACCTGAGACATTCCTTTCCTTACCTGGAGAGAATGGTAGAACCAGGCTGACACACAGCAGCATTTGCTGAGCTCTGCCAGTCCCCAGCGCTGTGCTGCTAAAGGTCCCTCAGCCCCAACCAAGATGTCAAACAATTCTACATCTTGTCAAAGCCCCTATCTGCCTCCAGGCTGTATTTTAGCAATCCACCTCCCCTGCCCTACGTTTTAGTAGTCCAGGGGTAGCACCAGCTCTCCGCCAGACATGGATTTCAATGGGTATTTTTCCAGCAAGAGAGGAGGAGAGGAAAAGGAGCAGTGGCTCTGTGCCAGCTGCTTGCCTGCAGGGCTCCAGCAGAGCTGGGACATGACCCCTCCCGTGTGCATTTGCTGCAAGGCTTTGCCTCTGGTGCAGGGGAACGGGAACCCACATGGAACACGGGGCACAGGAATGCAAGGCTGCAGCAAGGGAAAAGGGATAAGCTTTTTATCCCTTCAATCTGATTCTCAGAATGAGGAAACCTGATTAAACCTCCCATTTCAGGGCATGAATAGCATCTGACCAAACAGCTCCAGTACAGAAGAAGTTGTTCCTGTAGGATCTGTGCTTCTAATCATGCTCAGAATATGCCAAATGTCAGGGAGTCCTCCCAAGGGGCCTGAACTCTTTACTAGGAGTTAAATATGTTGAGATGCGAGGAAAGCAATCTATTAGGCAAACATTAGATTCAGAAGACTGATTTTAATGGGATTTGTTTACTGTGTGAACCAAAGGCAATCCATCAAACCTCTCCTGTGCTGCAAAAAGCAGGAGGAAGATGCACTAGACTCATGGACTGTGGACAGCCTGCCATGTGAACCATGTTCACTGCTCTGAACAGGGGTGCTGAGGCACTGAAAAACTGCCAACCAACAAAAACCACATGCACAGGCCTGGAGACTTAGTAATTGGTGCAGAAGGTTTGATACTGTGAATATTTTCTCTTTGGGAGCCTCTGAGAGTAAATGAGCATTTGCTGAGCTCTCCCACAGGTATAAAACAATACTTCCCCCTGCCATTTGGCAAGCAAGGTACTGACATGTGATTAAGTGACCAATGGCCATGGACTCTCCACAGAATTAGGTGTCAGTTGCACTTTCTCTTACTTTTTGTAGCAAACTTGCTCCTACATTAGCCAGAAAAGGAATATGAGAGGTCTGCAACCCCCCAAAGAACCCCACTTTGCTTAAGCCACTCCATCAGAACTGACCAACATGACCTCAGCCCCTTGGACAGGACCATTGCTGTGACTGTTCTCCCTGACAATTTGTGAACTTCTGCTTCTGGACTCATCTACTAAAAAGTTTCTAAAACACATGAAGCATTATGTAGGGCAGTCTTGATACCCTCAAGAAGTAAACCACTGCACTAAAGAATGATGAAGATAAAATTTCCGAGTGCAAAGACTTATCATGGAAGGCATTGACTCTTTGAAGAAATGACATTTTGAAAAAAAAATTCTCAAAAAAAAAAAAAAAGTCAAAGAAAAGAAAAATAAAAGAAAGGACATAAGGGTAAGAGAAAACTACATTGAGAGTCCCATGACTAATTGCTATCAATATTTGCATTATTTCTGTAATGACATCTCCTAGTCACTGACAAGGACCTTTTGTGCTAACTGCTAATGTATTAATTCTGAGGCATATCCGTGCAGTGTTTGACAGCATCTGTCATTAAAACATAAGGCACTTTGTAGTCTTGCCAAGGGACCAAACCTCTCCTTGCTCCCCATCACTGGCCTGCCTGTGATAACTCTTTGCTCTCCAGGATGTCTCAGGAAGTGCTGAGTGTCCCATTGCCAAACCAAGAACTGCAGTGTGCTATTTAAAAGGCAGTGGGAACAAGGAGGCCATGTTCAAACCCTGTGATATATTTAATGGAATATTTATGATATGATTTATGATGTGATATATTTAATGGAATCAGGTCCTGAGGAGAAGCCCACCTTGTACTCTTTGGTTTCTCACATATCACTGTGAAAGACTTTGCTGCCTCTCTTGCACTTGCTGTAAATAAGAATTCCCCTGAAGTCAGTGGACTTACACAGCTGTAAAACGTGCAAGAGGAAAGACAGTATAACATAAAGAAAGAAGGCAGATAGAGTCTTGCACTTTTGACTACATCCAAGATTAAATCTATTTTTAGCCCCCATCAAAAACAAAGAAAAGGAAAGTTTGCTCTGCCTTGCTATTTAATGAGAAGTTTAGCCATTACAATACTGTGTGCTATGGATTAGAAGTGCAAGGAGTAACCTAGGAATTAGGAATAACCCCTCCCCTTTATGCATGTGCTTATTTTCACCCTGCAATACAACATTTGGCCACTTAAAAAAGTTACTGTGGAGATGTTTCAAAAAAGTGTTCAAAGATGTAGATGGGTTTTTAAAACCTGGGACCCAAATATCCCCATAATGCCCCTAAATAGCATCAGGAAACAAAAATGGCATCCAAAATGAATTCTCTGTGTTGTTTCACAGCATCACCCAAAAAGAGTGAAGTCCCTGATTCAAAACATGTCTCAGGCTGTGCCCTCTCTAAGAAGCTGTCATCAGAAAGAACAAAGAAGCAGCACATATTTCATGAATGGAAATTCCCTCAACATATTTCTGGAAGCATCAGGAATAATTTTAAAAGTTCAAGAAAGGTTTTCCTGGTATCAGCCTTAATCTACATAAACCTGATGCCTTATAATGTCCTATTGGTGTCTGAATAAGAGTCTCTTAGTCACATATCAACTTTTCCTTATGCTGTGAATAATTTTAGCTGCAGGTAAAGATCAGCTAAAGGCTTTGAACTTTATATCCAGGAGATCCTGGAAAAAAAGCCCCAAAATTTTAGGAGAGTTCTCCAATGAGAAAACAACCCTAATTTGTTACATCTTGAGCATTTTCTGACCCTTTTCTGAATATAGACTATGTTTGAGACATTAGTGCTGCCAAGACTGGAAAGTCATAGTAGCTGGGTTTGACTCACTGCAAAGTATTTATACCCACCACTGAGACAGGGGCATTGCTGACTTGCTTCAAAGAACACAGCAGACATGCTCAGCAGTATTAAACTAATTATCAGAATCATTGTTGACTCTCTCTTCCCACACAGTTTGTCTTTCTAATTACAACTACAAATACACAACCTAGGCGACCTGCTCCCCATTTATATGTGCCAAACACTGAAAAAATCCCCTGTGCAATTTCAGATGCAATCAGGTGGTGGTTAACACCAATCCTCTTTGGAGAATAGCCATCTACTCTGAGCACATATTAATTAAATCCAAAGATACTTCTGGGATGTATTTAATTTTCCTGAGTCAACATAACCTCATCTAATGTCTGGGAGCATCACTTTTCCCACTGTGATTTGCTGTGCTTAACATAACCCTGGGCAGCTATTTAAGGGCAGAGGACACAGTTCTGGTGCTCTGCCTGCTGCATATTTGTTTGCACTCACAAAATATGTGCTACTTCTACTTACCTGTGCAACTTATTGCACCTGTCCTGACCTGCTTAAAGCTCAGGACAAAAAGGCATCTATTTTGGCATCTATTTTGGAATTTGTACCTTTTCAAGCCAAAGAGATGAGAAGACATTCACAGGCCTCCAGCTCCCTTCTGCCACTTCCAGCAGTGGGTGACATTTCCTAGGCACCACCCAACACCCCCTGGAAAAAATGTGCTTTTTAAAAAACAGTCTGCTCAGTCTGAATAGTGAATTGGGAGGCAAAAGGGTGTTTGTCTCTATATTTTGGTTGTTTGTTTGCCATTCTTAACTGCACACATTTGCATAAAAGAAGGAATGTTGTGTCATCTTCTCCCTGAGCTTATTCCCCATCTGAATCTGTTGATGACAGCTTAATCATTTCCACAGCAACCAAGATCATGACATCAAATATGGTATAAGCAGCAGGGACAGATGATCTCTCAGGAAACAGAGGTCCTCTTCCACGTACATAAATACTCTGAAAAACAAAAGAGAAATATAGACAATATCTGTCACAGAAAATGTGATTGTTCTATGAGATTAGAGACTGTCCATTTTTTTCTTTCCTTGTCTGTCTGCTGCCACTTAAGAGTACAAAATTACATTGTGTTCTATGGTTTTAAACAGTATTGAATGACAGAGCTAGCATGAGGGACAGACAGCTTCCTTTGTCAGAGCTGGAAAGGCAGATGTACGTGCAGTTCCTCTGCCAGGCACAGCCCACACTTTAGGTGGTTGCAAAGGGATCCTTCTTGGTCTGTTTGGCAACTTTTGCTAATTTTGTTCTAAATGAGGAAATAAATGAGGAAAATAGAATTGTGACTTTAAGCCGTTCATCTCATTAAGTTCAGGTGTTTTTACTTTGACACTATCCCTTTTTGTGATAAAACAAAAATTAAACATACGTTCTTACTAGAGAGGCCTTTTTTGTTTAACCTTTCTGAATAAGGACCTCAAAATCTGACCTTTCAGCTCTTTCAGCAAAAGAGGAACATGCCACAACACAGCTTGGAACGTGCAGAACTGTTGGGTTCAGCTTCTGCAGCTCCCTAACTCAACAGAGCTGTACAGGTGGATGGAAACAGCTGCATTTGCTGAATGCTTTGGGATAAATCACAAATGATTGCTTAGTTCAGGGATGGCCAATTACATGCAGCTCTGAATTATTTAATCTTACCTACCATGCCAAGCTCTGCTGTGGCTCAGGGCCACATGGAGACTGGTGTGACACGCTAGAGTTAGGGGCAAGCCAATGGTCGTGCCAGGCTGAATGGATGACATCAACCCTGCAGGTGGTAAAATTGCTGAGGAAACTAATACCTGACACAGGAATAAACTAAGTAAAACTGCCAGAAGAATAGGTTATTGATCACCCTGCCTTCTGCTTGAAAATTAATGCTACCACGAGACAGAGAGCAATCCTGCTCCCTTTCCAAGGAATAAATCTGAGGAAGGCAGGAGCTGCTAAACTGAAGATCTGTGGCCCTCAAGTGAGAGCCGGCGGTAATGCGGGCGATGCTGAGCTCAGCTGGGCAAGGACATGTTTGTAGAAACTCAGCTCATGTAGCACAAACCCGGGCACAAAAAAACCCCATCTCACTTTCCCCAGTCTGGATGGCTACAGACTTCTGGTAGATTTTGGCTGAAAAGCCAGTGGCAAGAGTAGTACAGAAGTATCTGCACCTGTCTTGGTCAGATGCAACAGTGACATCTCCAACCCCTGGCTGGCTGTCACAAGGGAGCTGGAGAATGTAGAGCAAACTTGAGGCAAAGGTGGAAAACATGAATGTCTTATTGATTGGAATAAGACACACTGTAAAAACTGGACTCTAGAGCTTAGGTATCCAAAACAGCATACAATCTTTTCCCCAAAGTGTTGGGGAGGAACAGCAGTATAAGTTTCACCATGACCATTCACATTTTCCAATCTTATTCTGGTGCAATGGGGTGTTCATGTGACAGATGTCAGCCTCACAACAAACTTCAGGTGGTCAGTGGAAAACAAACAAGCAAACAAACAAACTGCAGTTATATGTAGGTTTAAAGCATCAGAAAGCAAAGGAACAACTTTTTTTCTAATCATTATTTACACAAGCTTCTCAATGATTTTGGAATTCTGGCTCATTAATTTTGAAATGCTTTAAGCCGGACATATTCCCTGATGACTGCTTGAGTGCTCGCAAGAATGTAAATCTGCCAGTTTTTTATTGCTGGCTACCCACAGATTCAGGCCATTTATCAAAGAGCACTGCACACACTCACCCAGGAGGCTGCCCTATCATCTCTCTGGCAGGATGGACAGGGGGAGCCTCACATAACTCTTCACTCACACAGTTATCCTGTTGCAAGGAGCTGAACCTCCTTTGTACCAATTGGTAGTATTTTTAAAAGGAAAATTTGGGATGCCTGAAACTATACAAAGCCAGATACAAATGTTTGATTTGAATGGACAAAACAAATCTTTCTGTGATTTTTTCCCCCACTACGATTCAGGTTTTAGCATGTTTTACACTGATTTTTCGCTTGTGCAAAGGTTTTTCCCATTAGAAGGTATCTTTTTGAATGACTTGTACATATCAGCATAAACTCAGGAGGGTTTCAGTAACAACAAAATACCCAAACTGCCCTCCCAGTGAGCCTTCAAAGGACTTTTCCTGTGTTTGCACACAGACTTCAGGCAAGCACTGTGAACATTTTATGCAAAACCAATTACTTGGTAACCAAAAGAAAGATGTGATGTGCAGCACAATTTCCCAATTGCTGTTACTCTTGTCACAGGATCTTGGAACAGTTTAGCTTGGAAAAGACCCTCAAAGCCATCAAGTCCAACCACTAACCTGGCACTGCCAAATCCACCTCTAAATCATGTCCCTAAGTGCCACATCTACACATCTTTAAACATCTCCAGAGATGGTGACTCGACTGCTTCCCTGAGCAGTCTGTTCCAGTACTTGACAAGCCATTCAAAGGGGAATTTTCCCCTTAATATCAATTGTCATTACAGCTCCTCCCAGCATACTTTTCACGTGTCCTCTGAATTTCTGAGAATCAACATAATTAGCCACACTGAACAAAGACCCTCTGACCTGTGTAAACAGACACAGCTGTAAAGCTTTCTAGTTTCTTAATCAGCGTTGCATCTGTGCCAGGCAAAAGATTTAGTTTACCAAGACACACTCCTCTGCTAGGGAACGCATTTGCTGTTTCAGTGGTGCAGTAAATGGTTTGCTCTAGCTCTTTGCTGAATAGCATGGCATTCCTTTGCCAAAAGAACTTCATTTTTTATATCTACATATTTAGAAGAAATAATGTCTTATTCTGCACTCTACATTGGAAGAACTGAAATACTCACAGCAAGCCTTGGGTGTGAAAAAGCTGTGGGCTAACATAACAAATATATCTCATTATTAGTAAATTGCCCAGTGTTTAGACATTTAAGATATTTTTTTTTACCACTTTCCCAGCCATAGAAGTCTCTCTCTGAGAGAATTGACATTGTATTTGTACCTGTGGCCAAAATCTTCGGGGCAAAATGCCCAACCTGCAAATGTTGCAGCCTTAACACACACTCTGTGTCAAACACAGGAGGCACTCAGTGCACACTGGCAGGCAGCTCCAGCAGAAGCAGCTCATCCCCTCACTGGCATGCAGCATCCTGATGAGGAGCAGGGGTGCCTACACAGTCACAGTCCATGCCAGCAGATGTGTACTGCTGCCAGCAGCACAACTTTCCCATGGTGTGCCCAGGAAAGCAGCAAAGCAAGTCCACTGTGTCTCATTTGCAGAACAGAAGGGATGCAGGTTTTCAATATCTTGAAAACGAGGCATATTTTGGCAGCTGAATGAGATGGACGCTGTCGAGTGATCAAACTAAAGCACTGCAAGTAGGAAGATGAGCCAAGTGTCATCCCTGACAAAGAAAAAGGAGGAGGAAAACCGTGAAAATTCTCACTGCTTCTATTCCCAAAATGAACCAGTGAAATGTTTATTGACCTCAGGGAAGGTAACTAGAGTGTGTCAGTAGGCACTATGTGAAAGCAGTAGAGCCAAAGAGGTTGTATAAACACCACTGAAGATCAGAACTCTCCAAAGACATTTTCTTCCCCCTTAGTTTATCAGTGTGTGACTTCCCATTTAATGCCCAATTTAATGGGAGCATCAAGGACACTTCCTTCCTCATTCCCGTTGCACAGGAGAAGTAGTTCAGGTGTCAAAGTATTGCTTGGAAAAACTGCCTAAGAAAAGGGGAAAAAAGAACCAGATTTCCCAGAGAAACAATGGCTTTACATAAGTTAACTTAAATTCACATAATAAATCTACTCCATCAGCCTTTATTGAGCATCCTGGTCTGAAACTACGGATCTATAAATAGCTTTATAGTGCTGTCAGTTTGTTACAGCTCATGTAGCAAAACTCTTTCAGAAACAGCAGTTATTCTTCCTCTCTGGAAGATTTCTTTTTCAAGTGAAAAAGGCAGCCCATCCATGTGGCTGCAAACAAGGAGCTGAAATGTGTTTTCATTATTAAATGGCACCAGCTGAAAGATTTCCTGCTTTTTACTGTCTCTAGAGTCTCCCAGAGGTCACCCATCTTGGAGAGCGCCTCTTTTTGAGGCACACAAAGGCACACAAGCCTCAAAAAGATATTTCTCATCTGCCAAACCCCTGTTCTGCATGGCAGGGAGGGGTGCTTGGAACTCCTGGGCATCAGCTCCTGTCTCTGCCAGGATAAGGCAGAGTGAGGCCATGCAGGCTTGGTGTGAGGGAAGGGGCATGAAGAGGAGAGCCCCAGGCTGGGTCAGCCTTGCAGGGTGATCTCCTAGAGCCCTTTGGCTCCTGAAAATGAGCCAGAGCATGGTGGCTGCAAAATGAATCTGTTTGTCATGGGAACCAAAATACCTGTTATGCTGTGCAAACCCTCCCGTGCCTCAGATGGTGTGTTATACATCAGTGTGTTATACATCAATTTCAAAACCATGCTGTTTCTCAAAGCCAGTCTCATGGAGAGCTGGTGCTCCCAAAATACTTGCACCACATCTTCCAGTGGAAGAAAAACCATAGTGTTTCCCTTCTATTAATCTTACAGTGATGAGGAACTATAAAGCAGTGTCAACACCTCAGGAAGATGTCAGCTGCATTTCAAACCTGTCCTGCAATGATTTGAATGAGAATGAAATACTGACAGTAAGCAACAGATGCCTTTTTCTCTTCTCAGATTGTCTTTAGTGTGAATTTCAAACTCAAGTGAGCTGAAACTTCAATAAAACTTAAACATAAAAAAACATTACCTAAGACTTGTCCCTCCTTATGTCTTTCAGAAGCACTGTCACAAAATACTTGCATGACAACCTAAAGCAGGAACGAAACAGTGGATGTAATCAGTCAGACTCTCTGCCTTATGCAACTTCTGTTAACACTTGTAGTTTCTGTGAAACAAGGAAAGACAGGATGCAATAACACATGCAAAAGCCTTTCCTGTCACATGCAAGCCCTTTCTGTGAACTTCGTGGGACTCTAGCATGAAAAACTGAGGACCAGAATTTTCCTAAAGATTTTTTGTTTAAAAAATCTGACTTTTTTTCAAGGACTGAGCAAGTCAAGTACAAGCATTGCCAGAAAAGCTTGCAGCCAGCTGAAGTGTACATTTGAATCTCACCAGTTTCCTGGCCTCTGTTTAATTGTTGAAGAGGAAATCCTGCTGCAGAAAAAGCCTCTGCAATCCCCATTGCTCCTGGTGAGTGGTGCCTACACATCCTCAGGGCTTCTTTATCCACTCTTCTTGGGATCAGGTGAACAGCACATCAGAAATTTGGTACTGCTGAGTCTGGAGCTTGGGGTGGTGACACCAGGACTGTTATGAGATGATTTCTGACATAATGACAGATAAATATGAAGTAAAAAGTTAAAAACAGCTTGGGTAATAGCTAAAGTAGAACCATTTCAAATGCATGAGGTTCCTGCCATCCCAAGGAGCCTCTGATGCACTTTGAGCCTGGGCTTATATTCACTTCATATAACACCAAACAGCACTTGGATTGCTGACATTTGAGCAGGGATACCTCAGCCTGCTTGCTACAGGATCTGTCCCCTGGAATTAGCCCTCAGTTACTACAAAAACCCCAACAAAACAAAACCAAAACAAACCCCACAAAAAACAACAACAGAAAAATAAACAAAAACAAACAAAACCATTTTACAAGATTTTTTGGAACTCTTACAGAGGCAGATGAATTACTATTAATATAAATTCTTATATTCTAATAATCTATATTATAACATAACTATAGAAATATTTCTATACCTTTTTGCGTAAAGCAGTGGTGAAATCTCCACTCCTCTAGTGATGACTACTGCTTGAACCTTGATATGTTTATCCACATACTCCACATCACGTTTAGTGGAAGCATGATGCAGATAACAGAATTTTTTGAACTTTGTCATGATTTACATAAGCTAAATGTTAGGGTTGACTGCTATCCCTGAACATTCCTTAGGTCCTTAGATGATAACCATCTTCATCTGAGACCACCACACACACCCACAACTACAATCAACGCTCCACTAAACAGCAGCCACTTGAATAGGAACTAAATACAAATTCTCCAGCTTTCTTCACCACCTTGCAAGGCATGAACTGATATTCAGAGTCAGGCAGGCATGCTGACAATATTTACATGGGTTCTCATTCCCCATCAAGCCTGTCTCAGATTCCCTGGCTGTTTTGATTACCAGTGACCAGAGGGAAGAAAAGGGCAGGATAGGAGAGCAGCAGGCACATAACAGGAATACACACTCTTACTTTCTATCCCTTTGAAGAAAAAGGATTTGCTGGGCTAGATTTTCATCTCCTTCCCTTTTTATTCAGAGTGACAGTTATGTGATCCTGTGTGTCATGTCAATAGTTTGGACAAATTAATGTACACCCCTTGGGTGATATTTAGAGTAGGAACATTGGCTAAACTACTACAAACCATTGCATTTTCTTAGCAATAGTAACACCTATTTTAGCTATTTTAGCTTGGAGGAGTTGCTTGGGGCTTTTTTTTTGTGTCAGCATGATTGCAAGTCCCTAGGAAAAGTTCTTGATTAAGTGTCCATACATCAGATGATTCAGTCGCTGCACAAACATGGAAAGACCTCGTTACACTCATTAGAGGCCAGCTCGTGCTTCCTTATGTGCTGGGATAATTAACAACACACTGCACTCTGCAGACAACTCAAACATGGCAGGAACGGTGTAAGGACAGAAAAAAAAATAATAAAAATAATACAATAATTTTCCATTACCTACTGAGTTTTTATGCAGCCCAAAATACCTCCAGGAAGGGGCACTTAGTCCATACATTTCTCAGAGCATTAGACAGCTAAAGTCAGCTCCAGTTCTACACATTCCACTACAGCTGTGCCCATTAATTACCATCCATGAATCCTATCCTTTAGATACTTATCTGCCAGGTCCATGAAGAGAACTCACTTCCCCCAAAGAGCACAAGACAATAATCACTACTAGAAGCAAATGTAGGAGGGAAAGGTGTTACAGACCATTGGCTGTCTCCTGAGCCATCCTTACAAAAATTTCTTTGTAGGAGGAACAGTGGAGGAAACACAGATAAAACCAGTCAGGGGGTGCACTTGTCAGATGAAGAGGATGCAGATAAGGACCAGGGCTTTCTCCTTTTACAGGGTGAGTGCAGACTGGTGGAGTTCTGAAAATATGTGCTGGAAAGGACAGAACTATTGATCTTTATTAAAGGGAAGGACATGCTTCCCACATGCTGGTGGGAAGGGAAAGGGTGGCTAAAAATACAACAGTAATTCCATTTTTCAGTCAGAAAGGAAAAAGAGAAAATGCCTTCGTATTTTACTCAGCAAGTCAAAGACTTTGTGATTTGTAATCAGAACAATAGAGCCAGCTCCTAATCTGCTCAGTTCCTCACTTGCTGTAAGTCTACACCTGATCTGTCAGCAGCAGGGGTGAAAATGATTGATCTGTGACTTTGTTGGCATAATAAATGGCAGTGTACATAGAAGAGGACCATGCCTAACACTGGCTACCAGCTCAGGCTATCAAATCATACCAGCTATATATCTAGCTATAAACACAGATGTTTTGTTATTTTCTTTCTCCTTCTTGGAACCCCTGAGTGTCTGCAAGGGGTTGTGAGGAAAATAAGAGGGGGTTGTGAGTCTTGGTGAGCAGGAGAACAGCACAAAAAAAAGTTTACCATTTGATATTCTTGGTGCTTTTCATTCCTTTTTTTCTGAAAAGGCTTTCAAGAGCTATGCCTTTCCCTTCTCTGCCTCTGCCACAAGTACACAACCAACCTTAAATATAGAGGAATTTGAATTTCTTTGAGCAAAAAAATATTTTCAGTCCTAAAGAACAGCCTATATTCTTGTCTGAATCTTCAACAACCTCCCTTCCTTTTCACTGCTTCCCTCCTCTTCCCTTCCACCCTTTCCCTTTTCTGACCCTCCACCTCTTCTGTCTGTGTCTGGAGCCTTTGAAAAAAAAAAAGACTGGACTCCCTTTAAAGGCTATTCTCAGTCAGAAGAACATGTATTTCATCAGGACTCACTGCTGTTCATATTTCCACAAAAGCTTCTAAATGCAATAAAAGCAGTGCAAAAAAAGACACATTTCCTGTTGCTGTTTAAAAGATGAAAGCAGAAAACAGCTCAGAATTAGCACCCCAATTCCCCTGCAAGATGAGTGTTTTTAAAAAATCCAAAGTATAAGAGCAGTAATAACAGAGAGATGCCATAGTTTCAAACCTTTTCTTTCCCTCGTTCTTTTCCTTCGTCTTTTGGCAGCTGTGAATAATTCTGCACCCTGGAATTGTTCTGCAGGCTATTAATGTCTGTGACCTTTTGCATCAACAACAGCTCTAGTTCCCAGTCATTTCTGGAAGTGCTACCTAACATGAATTTAACATGACTGAGGCAGCCTCCTACAGACACACACACAGACACACAGAGCCCTTTCTGAGATGTGCAGGAGGGTGCTTCATCCCATCCATAAGAAGAAAATTAAGTCCCTTCATCAGAGAGTTATCTGCCTTGCAAACAGCTGTGTTTCATGGCAACAGGCAGCATCCACCTCTGTTACAACCTCCCCAAGCCTTCCTGGGGAAATAAAAGCAGGGAGGATGATTTCATTATATAAGGAAAATAAGATCTCATTAAGTCTGAGCCATGATGGGGTTCTCCTTTGAGTTAGCTCTGCTGCTGCTTTTACTTTTTAAGAGTGTGTAAAGAACCCATATGTGATCAAACAGATATCAAGAGCATTCTCCAAATCTATGATCACATGCCTGCTACATCAAGAGGGCTTCTCATTCTTTTTAGATTCATTTCATCAAACAGACTGGAGTCTGGTTCCCAACAGCACAGCAGTGCTTCAGGAGTCTCCATGATGAAAACAAATAGCAGATGTCCTCTTGAAAAATAAAGTTAAGTGCTAAGCAGATATGCAGGATGAAAGGGATCAAAACATAGATGCTTTTAAAAACACTTTAAAATGTTAAGGTATGCCTTTCTTCACTTAGGAGCCAAAGACTGGTCAAAAGAATTTGTAAAAAGTTGGTTTTGTTTGGGTTTTTTGGTTTTTTAAACAGGTTAAATGAATTGCCTCAACAGGTCAAGAATTACCCAGCTTAACTCCCGACTGTGGTTTATGCTTCTTATGTCCAGAAACCAAAGTTAAGATCATAGGTGCTGTTTTTCCAGTTAAAATCATGAGTGAGACGTTAAAACAGGCTGTAGAGACGTGCTGGACTCCAGCAATGCCTAAAACCAGACATGACCATTGTAGAACAGTGTCTCTGTAAGCTTTCCTTAGCAAATAAGAGATCAAGGAATTCCAACTATGTTCCTTGCCAGCTGCCATCAGACATTAACTTTGCTGACAAAATTTTTTTGTGTGTCTATTTCTCCTGGTTCAGGCTTCTCATTTTATTTCTAGTCACACAGAGCAATGAACAAGGCCTTCTGGAAAATTTCCCCTGAAATCCATTTGTCAGGGAAAAATGAGTTTCTGACAAAACAAAACATTTCATGAAATTTGTCCTTCTTGTGGTATATATTAAATGTTCCTAAAAATCTGTTCAATTAAATTCTTTTTAGATGAAGCTCTTCACATTCTCTGATGAGGAGTTGATTATTTGTTAAGCAAACTAAGAATAAAAAAGTTCTGGCCTGTTTTTTGTTTACATTTTCCTTGGAAAAAATCCCTCATCACACAGCCCTATAACAAACTTGCTGCCTGATCAGAGAACCAGAGCACCAAGGAAAGCAGACATGATGTCCTTCTGGAAAAGAACAAAACTAAATTGTTTCTTCCTTTAATAAAGATTTTTGCAGCTGAGAATAAGGGGCAAGGGGATAACATTGTAAATGTAGGGAAATATTTCAGGATTCCTGAGAAATCCCAAGTTCCTGGAAATGAGTGATTCTCTCAGAAACTCATCTTCCAAAGTGGAAGAATACTGTGATTTCCCAGACTGTCTCTATAATACACTGCACAATGATGAACCTTCATCTGGAAATCACTGTAATCCAAACTGTGACTAATATTACCAGAACTGTTGTTTTTAAATGACTCAGCTCCTGATCACCCACTGCAGGGAGCACTTCACTGTGGAGTCAGTGATTTGAGATGAGCCCAGGAAAGGAGCTGCTGCTCACTAAGAACTGCTCAAGAGTCACATTCCTGGGAATGAATAGTGGAGTTACTCAAACCACCACCATAAATGGTTGCTCCTCTGTCGTGTTATAGCTGATAGGGAAAGGCCTGGATACCTCTGGAGCTGGTACCTTGGAAATACCAATCCATCCGTATGGCTCAGTGAGCACTGGTTTGGCAGAGCAACGTGGCGAGAGCAGCACATCTGCTGCCTGGATTACACTTGGTTTAGAAAGAGAGGCACAACTGTTGATGTATTCATGAAAAATAACACATTGGGAAAAACAAAACAAAAAAAAGAACCTTAAAAAATGCAAATTTGTTTTGCTGCATCAAATATGTTCTTGTCTCTTGTCTAAAAGGCCCATCTGGTCTAAAAACATGCAGCACCTGTGTAAATTGTTATGTATTCTTGTTTGAAGTGTTAAATATTCCTTGTTGTAAAAATAACTAATGGATAATAAAGGGAATTTTTTTTAATGCACTTGCATGGTGATGTACCCCTGACTTTAGTGTACCCACATTTGCTGGATTCTTCAATGAAAGGGTTTTCACACAAAAATGGGTTTGCTGGGCAGAGGAGAGAAAACAGATAAAAAATGGACAAAAGACTTATTATCCCACTTTTCATATCTCAGCAATAACTTTCTTTACAACTGTCTAAGCTGGGCTCCTCTAGCTCTTTCCTGATGTAAAAGAACAATATTCTCAATCTTTCTAAAAGGTAACTAAGCCACAGAGCAAAGAAATAAATTAAATACTGCAGAAGTAATCTACATCTCAGACATGTCCAAACAAATCCCAGTTAGTGATGATGCTACATATGTATTTTTCTCTATCCCAGGTAAAGGCTATGTCCCTTGGGGTTTTTTAGTGCTGTACTTTTAACTGTCAGAGAAGTGCAGCAGAACATTGGTCCCTAAGATTTGACTACTGCAACTCAGAATAAAAGAATGGGAAAGAATGAACAGATGGTGTTGAGGTCACTGGCATAACATCCTGGGCTGTAGAAAGAGACTTCATCCACACCCTAAAGTCTGCAATGCAAACCTGCCCGTTTCCTAGCTGGCTGAAAAACAGCTTATGATTCAATTATCTCTTTTGAAAATACAGCAAGGAATTCCACTGTGATCCATATGATTTGTGTTTGAAGGTCTCAAAGCACTAGAATAAAATACACTTTGTGTTTTCATGGTTATTATTATTGCAATGATTGCATTAAAAAGGAGACAAAGTCTATGAAGTCTGCCAAGGTACACAAAGCTACTGCCCTTGGTTGGGAACGGGCTCAGGCCCATGGAGACCTCGGGTCCCACTCCAGAAGTTTGCTGTAAGTTAACGTGGTCAGCCAGACTCCCACAGCCAGAAACACACCTGTGTGCTCTCCAGAAGGGATGAGGAGATGTTTCTCACCTGGTCTTACAGCTCTTCTTCTGTTTTCCAGGAGAATCAACTAGCTATTGTTCTGCTCCATTTGTAGCAGAAAAAGTTTTCTCTTTACTCCCCAGGTAATTCTGTGCAAAGTCAGCTAAGTCAAGAGTAGGTGAAAGATCTAGAAAAAAGTTGGAAGAACAAGGGCAAAAATTATGCTTAGCATCCTGCTCAACTGAGCTATTACAATGCTGCAGGAGGATTTAAATGGATCAACTTAATCATTCTTCTTATTATCATTGCAATTAATTGCTGGATTTCTAAGGCAGCATCACTTCGTTACTCAGTATTTTTGTGACTCTTCACCTCCCTCATTTACTTATCTGGTGTAAATTAAACACAGCTTGGGGAGCTGCCTGTTCTTAAGCATTCTTTGTTATGCAGTCTTCATCATTTCAAGTTTTGAAATGTAAAGTACAAGTCAGAATCCAATTAGAATGACAAATGAATCATGAGAAAATCTAATGGCATAAAACAAATGTGAAAGCTTAAACAGTTTCAAATTTACACTTATATTGTATATAGGTGATGCAGCTCACCTTGCCAAATGGCACCATTAGCATTTAGATTTCTGAGGAACACCATATGCACTGAAAGGATATTGATTACTGCACGGTGCTGGAAGGAAAATGAAAGCAAAGAAAGGTGTGACAGTTCTGGATGAGGTGTGATTTCAATTGCTTTAATCCAGACTGAGGGATTAAGGAGATCATCCCTCTATGGCTGGAGCTGTTCCCTTGCTGCTAAGGTACATGCAAACCAAAATTGTCCCAGGTTCCCGTGTAAATCCATTACAGACAAGAAAAGAAATGGCACCATTATCTCTCTTCACCTGTTCATCTCTGAACAGACTTTCCAGACTCAGCAGGACAATCTAGGGAATCTTTTGGGGTGCAGGTCTCAGATCAGAAAAGGGAGAGGTGTTGGTTTGCTACACCAAGAAGTCAAAAGTCTGTTTATTTCAAGAGATATTTGAAAAAGGAACAAGGGAGGGGGTACAGGAGAGAGATAAGTAGAAAGGTGAGAACAAAGGAAGCAGAGAAAATGGTAATGATTTCACTAAAAAGAGAGATAAGCCTGTAAAAACATTAAAAATTAGTTTAGTGAATAACAGAATTTACTATTCAATCATCTGAGCAAAAGTATGAAAGTGGGAGGAGAAACAGAGAACAGAATAAACACAGGAAGGAGGATTGAAACATTAATGGGACTGGAATGGGGAGGGAATTAATGCTAAAAAATAGTTCAAGGAAAACAACCAGGGCCTGCACTGCTGAGGTCAGACAGGCAAACAGAATTAGAATAGTCTGAGGATTTTTTTCTGCTGCTGTAATTAAAAGCAGCTCTTTTTATCAATTACACTACCAAGCTGTGCCAAAACATACATACCTACAGATATAAGCAGATACAACAGGACACATGCATGAAACAGAGGAGAGTTAAGGTAATTTTTAAAATTTCAGGACACCTGAAAGTGCCTGTCAAAGGAAATTTGTTCAGGGGTGAGTAGCAGTGATTAACAAACCTGGCCAAGTTTAGATACAAGTTCTTAACTTTGATGGAGAGCAGAAAAATGATGCTGTATATTTTAATATTTGTGCAGCTCCTGTTCACCCACTTTCAAAAGGTTCTCTTGGTGGCAGACACCTGCAAACATTCACGGAATTCACTTATCCTCCAAAAGGGAAAGAACAGACAGGTATCAAGAAATCCAACAGGAAGAAATTATCTAAAAAAAACCAAACACGCACACAAAAACATGAGGTATTTGTTAACATGTTCCCTCAGCATAGCAATATTGCACAAATATTCTGCAGGACAGTGTGCAAGCTTCTGGGAACACATTAAACCTTGGTTCTCCAAACTTTGCAAGTAATTGCTTAAAAGCAATATCCCTAGCAGCCAACTGAGGCTGAACATCTGGGTGGTGGATGCTTGATTCCTAGGTGGAGCCTGAAGCCAGGGCTGCAGGACGTTGGAGAAATGGCAGATGACATTTTCATGCTCTGCTTCTGCACTGCTCATTCCTGCCCTCAGAGGGGCTGCATTGTTAGCAGACCATAAAGGTTGTGTCTGAATGGATTGTCTGAACATTTTTTTCTGAATGAGGACTTCCAGATCAATACCAGACCTTCAGCACTCCAATTGGTCCTGTGCATCTTCTAGAGCAAACAAACAAACAAAGCAAGAGAAATCACAAGGACATTTTTTTATAGAGTTTAAATCTAACCTGCCATATAGAAAATCTACAATAAAATTACACTTTGTTTTCCCTTTCTGTGACTTACTCAAACTGTAAATGACTTTTGGTAAAGATCTCATGGCCACAAGTCCAAGACTGTCAGTCGAACATAGAAATCTTTCGCCTCCACTGTGCAACGGAGCTGTCTTTGAAGAATTGTGTGCAGGCTCAGAGTTTGGGAAGGAACCTGACGTGCTGGTCAAGTGTTTGTGCCCACGTAACTCTGCATCATTAGAAACGATAATATTTTTTAATAGAAACAGGAAAGCTAGACAAAGAAAGCTCCTGCTCAAACCACAACTGCTAAATGAAAAATCAAACCCAAAGGTCCTTCAGTTCCTAATGGTAACTGCAAGAAAAGCTTTGAAATAACTTAAGATTTTTCCCGACTTTTGTTACTGCCCTCATCTCTGTGCTAAGACCCCCTGAGGTTTATATGATCTTCTTGACATAACAACAGTGAAAAATACCTGACTCATCCCCTATACACAATATATTATATTTGAGTCCATACCCCATCACACTCTTTCCACACAAGCTCATCTCTTCCTAGTCATGACAAATGAGGAAGATGAAAAATATGATCGAACATGCAACACCAAGCAAATAAGATTTTGGAAGTCGGTTGGTTTTGCTGTATTTTCTTTCATTTTTTGTCATAAATTTTGTATAATCTATGTGGAGATGAGCATGAAATCTCTTGCCCTGGAGAGCCTGCAGCCTTCCCTGGCAATTATATGGATGGCAATTTGAAGATTCTCAAAGCCATGTGAAAACCAGTGTCTATCCCAGACATGACTTGTCTATTCACTATTAAAAGTATTTCTGCATCTTTGTACCTTGCACCACTGAAGTCTGCCATTTGTATAGCAAGCACAAGTCAAAATGTCATAAATGTCACTTGCTAAGCTTCAGACCCAAGAATGAAGATAATCTGAGATGTTCAAAAGAATTTTGCCTTTATGAAAGATGAGATTGGAACAACATATTTATTCAAAGTTCACATCATATGTCATTGCTGTAGTTCACTATATGTGAATTCCTGGAAATATGACTCTACCTGTGTCTGCATGCAAAACAATTTTTGTGTAAATGTGCATGTTTAGGGTTGTTATGGTTCTTTTCACATCTCTTTGTAAATGTCTCTTGCTGTTCTGCCCTCTGTAGCCTCCCAAATTTTACCCTTAGGTTCCAGTTGCAGAAATCAGGTGATTTATTAGAAACAATTTTTCTCCTGCCAGTTTGCACCCCTTGTGGTATGGAACAGCCCAGGCACTTGATGGCCACCCAAGAGGTTGGCAAGAGCCAGGGCAAAGAAGGGAGGGCTGCAACTCATTTGGCCTCAAATGAGCACTTGAAATCCTTTGCTGCATGAGCAGCTAGCCAGGATTTTATATAAAAATTGTCAAAAGTAGGACCTTGAATTTCAACAGGGTTGATTCCATAGAGAACCGTAGATTTTGTTATGTTTTGTGTTTCTGATAGGGATAGCTGTATCATATGGTTTAGGAAGCTTTCAATCTGTGCTTGTTTTGTAGTAAATATCTGATTAAACTACTGGGAAAGCCAGGGGGAAAGGATTAATAAAGCTATTTAGTACTGGCAGCCTTCATAATGAGATAAAGGGAATTTCAAGGACCAATGAAATAAAAGAAATGGAAGAAAGATAACATACAAATAGCAAAAGTAGCTGACTACATATTCACTCAAGTATTGAAGGTATTATTGAAGGAGGTGAATTTTGCACCGTTGGTTGACAAATTTAAGTGTCTGATTGACTGACTGATGTTTGCTTGAATCTGAAGAGTCCCAGGGTATTTGTTTTACTCAGAAGGTAAAACCTTTCCAAGCCATTTCAATAGCACAGAGCAGATCAGCATTTTCTTCTGTCTAATTCAGAGTTTCTGCTCATTGGCCAGCTACAAACACCAGGTCTCAGTGAAAACCAAAAACTCTAAATAATCTTCTCACATGTGACCCTAATGATGACAGTACTACCTTTCCAAAGGAATTTGCACACTGTCTCTTGTAATGAATTTGATCCTGCTGCTTGTGGCCTTGTTTTCATTGCTGTAAATCTTTATCCAAAGGTGTGTTATACACAGCAAGTGAGTTTTACATAGATGCAGCAACATCGTTCATGTTCTGAAAAGTTTTTCCCTCCACAAGCTAAGTATGAAAATCTGAAATTAATTTACAGTTCCCAAGTGAGCCTGATGGACTTTGCACTGCATTTTAGATTGAATTTTCCCAGAAGAAAGTTTGGCCTTCAGTGTTGAATTTCTCCAATTTTAATCCAAGTATAAGTTCCAGTGTGTTGCTCTGAGTTTACTTTTTTCTTTTTCCAGGAAACTTCTTTCTGCATTATGTGAGTTATTATGAGATTAGTGGCATTTTCTGGGGTTTATGAGAAAATCCCTAGAAAATCTAACTCCTCTTATATCTTCTGAATGACATAAAGAACAGCCTGCCCATTATCTTTGTATTGCCTATTCCCTGGTGTGACCTTATCTCGTGCTGCTACAAGAAAATATTTACTGGCATTATTTCCAAGTCTACTCCTTCCTCAGGCCCCAACAGAAGTTTTATAATGTTCAAACATCCAGTAAAGGTGTGTAGGTAGTAAGAAATACTCTATATTGTGAGATAAGCTGCTTGGTGAAACTTTCCAACAAACTAAGGTTTCACAGGTAGGTTTTTGATGTGACAGACAAAAGGGGTTTGGCTTTCTGATCTGATTGGAAGACAAAACAAGACTCGATTCCAGGGAAAAGCCCTATTTTATGTACCAGTCATACTAGTCAGAAGTCTTTGCAGTCTGATCAACAAGTTTGGGCTGATGTAGACCAGCTAACTTTCTAATGCAGTCTGCTTAACACTTGTGAATTTCATTTCAGGAAACACAGCGCATTTGGATGGGTGGGGTGAGGTGCTATTTCATTTCCCACGTGTAGAAGAAGGGAATTTTCCCTGGAGCCGCTGTCCAGCGCAGAGCAGTGCTGAGCACTGTCCCTGCACAGCACAGGAATTACAGGGCTCAGCAGGGGAAGGCAGGAGAGTCTGGCAGAACGCTGACCCAGCCACACAGGACAACTTCTGACAAGGTATCTAAATCACAGCAATTTGTGAGACCAGCAGAGCCCAGATGAATGGCAGGTGTGAGATTTATAGGAACTCTTTGTAATCCTGCAGCAACAAACCCTTTGGAGAGAACAGATGTGAAGGGGGAAGAAACAATACGATGGAGGAAAGAAGAAAAGCTGAACAAAGAACAGACATGTCCCTTGTAGGAACAGTAGGGAAGGGGAGAAGAGAGAGCATTCTTTCTTTCACATGGGTTTATTCTTCATTCTAAATATGTTATATTTCCCTCCAGAAGTCATTTCCACAGTTTCTTTAAATTTCAGCTAGGGAACTACTCTTTCCACTGGTAGTTTTTCAGGCAAATGAAATCAAATTCCTGCCTAGATCAGCCCTAGGCTGTGTCTCCACCACCAATATTCTACTGTCAAAGTAACCAAACTATTCTTCTGAGTAATTTTCTTTTTGCAGCAAACTTTCCTTCCCCTCCTCTAAAGAATTCCCCAACAGGGAGGGAGAACATATTTTCCCTGCTTCACGTGACCCTTGCACAAAGGAAAAAGAGGCACAAGAACAGTGAATTTCATTTGTGCCTGTTTTGTAGTCTCAATAAGCTGACAATCCCTAGTTATTTTCAGGATGGAACAACCTACTTTTCTCAACTCCTTTTTATGAATTTTGTTTGTAAACCTCCCTAAAATAATCTAGGAAGCAGAAGATTAAATGTGCCATCTTCACAAGTTCCCTGTTCCACCTGTGGCAGTCTGACATGTGAGAAAGGACCCCAGTACTATTGCAGAGAGTCCCTGGAACAAAAAGGATCCTTACATGGACAGAAAGTTTGCACAGATATTTCTGACTTCAGGGCTGGGGCCATATTTTGTGAAAAGTCTTTCCAAACATGTTGTGACACAATTGGAAATGGCAAGTTAAGAAATGTGAAAATGAGAAAGAAATTACCTCCAGTGAAGAACACATCCCTTTGTATCTTGACACTCTTCCCATGGAACTGTTATGTGCTTCTCAGCACTATTCTGTCTGTACCACTTCCAGGATATTCTTGGTAATGTCAGGGGCACTAACATAGGCAGGGTAAAACACCTTCCATGAGTCCTGGGCTAGAAAAAAAGGAAAAATGTGACTTGGAGTTTATAGCTCAAATATAAAAACAGTTAAAACTAAAACAACTCTTGGAAGGAGGAGAAGAAACTGCACAGGTGGTTGTGGCCCTCAGAGCACCTTTTGCAACCACCCAGAACAACCAGAGCAGTGAACTACACTTCACCTCCAGCTGCACATAATGGACATTTCTTCTGAAAGAGAATTGTTGTTGCCTCTCTGGTAAGGCAGGTTTAACCATGCAAGTGGTAACAGAACTGCCCTGGAGAGCAGAGAGACTGCTGGATCGGGTATCTGTTCCTCACTAAAAAGACAGATAAGGAGTTCATTTGGATTGTAAGCTTACATTTATTCTTACTTTCCAGGACCTCTATTTACAGAGGAAATGTGGACTCTCTTCTATCCTCTATCTAACCTAAAGAGTTCCCAACACTTCAATACCACAGTTCATACTTTGTGTGTGTCAGAAACAGTAGTGGAGATGGAAGAATGAAGAAACCTTTCCCTCCAATACCTTGTGAGGTTATTCAACTAAGATCACAGGAACAGCAAGAAACATCTTGAAAATAGGCATGCCATTAAAAGAACTCCTAGGTTTCATTATGCTGCTTACATCTCAGTGAGCACCACTTCCTTTTGATAACTTTCCTGATATTTGAAGAAAACGCTGTACTATCCTGAAAAAAAATAACATGAAAAACAGTACATTTTGTCCAGTAAACATGCAGAGAAAAAGCATCATTGCAACAGCAGCACTGTTTTCCAAGCCTGAAGCACAGCTGAAGGTTCTTTATCATTCTATCTGTAGTGCTTACACCTGTGAGGAGCATAACCTGATGAATAAGGATGTGATAATGTTACAGAAACCCGCTGATAGCAGAGCAGCTCCTCTGATATCTAATTTGTTCCATGTGGCTCACTCATTATTCCTTATTTCTCTGCTGCAAGATTTCACAGAATATTCTGAGTTGGAAGGGGCCCATGAGGATCATCAAGTCCAACTTTTAAGTGAATGTTGTGTACAGGGATCAAATTTATGACCTTGGTGTTATCAGCACCATGCTCTGACCAGCAGAGCTAACCTCAGGGTTTTATTGAACATTGTACCACAGTTTGCAATTAAAATAAACCAATTATTAAAAGTTCAACTTGGCACAACAAAAAATAAGCTCCAATTTTGGGAAAAGATTCTGGGACTCTCTTTATTTCAACACAAAGCTCACAATTTCACTTTCACCTTCTGAAATTCAGTTCTCATAAGCAGCGTCTCAGTGTTTCCTGCTGCATCATATTCTGCCCCCTCCATGCACAGATGACCTGGTGTTTAGACAAGTCCCTGAGTAACATTTATCTATAAGGAAATGCTCAGATTCTCTCTGAACAGTGTAAGGAAAGGTCCCCCCTCCTCGGGGAGTAGGTAAAATTGCACACAAAAAAGTTAAATCTGGGTGGAAAACACATCTTTCTTCTTGCACAACAGTGAAAGTTTTAAAAAGCTATCCAACTCTGAAATATGAGTATTACAAGAAGTTTGTACTCAATATACAAGGACAAGTAAATATGTTTCTGGGTCAATCAAATTATTTGGGGCTCCTTATGTTTGTGCTACTTTCCCACATTTGTCAAGCTTAGTGGACAGGGTGACACTGATACCTGGGCTTCTTCCCATGAGCAGGACAAAATCAAGCCTGGATCAATGAGGGGCAATTTATGTCACTCTATGGACAGAAAGCTTTGAAAACATTTCTTTCTACTTCTTTTGAATTAATAAAACCCCTGATGTACTTGTTCTGGTGAGGGAGGTAAATAAGGGGGAATAAGAAATGTAAAGAATTATATTGGCCCTGCAATATAATATATATATATATACATTATATTTATATATATATATGAATCAAGGCTGTTAGTTTGCCTTTATAACATGTGTGTTTTTTGATATTTTAGTGCTCAATTCTTTATCATTATGACAGTTCATGCCAGCTGGTGATTGGTTTGGTGCTGGAAGCATCACACAAGAAATACTCTTCATAGTGAAGGGCCATTACAACACATTTTCTGAATGACACCTGGTAAGAAACTTCTCCCAGACAATCAATGCCATTCCTATAGGGTTGAAAATATTCAGCAAGTTGCCTTTTCTCTTTGTATCACCTACATGAAGGAAAAAAAAAAATAAATTATGTATTCTCCCCAAAACTACCACTGTGCAGGCAGATCAATCCATTGTCACTTTAGCAGCAATACAGAGAAATTGAATGGTGTCCTTTAATGAGTAACATTACGGCTTCTTGGAGCTCCAGAGCACTTCTTGGAGGCATCTCAAGAACACAGAGACTGAATTTTCAGTTAAAAGAACAGGATTAATGAAAGGGGAAGTGGGCATGACTACAAGGGAGATAGGAGAGATGAAGCATACCCAAGCTGCTGGAGAATATCTGTGGACCAGGTGTCCAAAAGCCACTGCTCAAAGCAGAAATATGGATGTCACAGCAGTCCAGACTATGGTCCTCAAGTCTTTCTTCCCTTCAAGTATAAACTGCTTTGCTGCTAAGAGATCTGCAAGTCACTGCTGGCTTTAGTTACACTTCAGAACAGTCACAGGTCTGACAGGATTTGAGACTGAACACTGGACAGATTATTGACTCACCATCCTCCATGCAAATCAACCTTACACTGCCAGGCAGTTCAAGGTTGTGCCAAAGGCCTTCCCACCTTCTAAGGACATCTAAATTCATTTGCAGGGAGATGAATCTTGTTGACAGGCAAAGGCTGTGACTGGAAAACATCTGGAAGTTTAACTTCCTAAACCGTGGTCCTTCTAAGGACCACAAAGCCCAGGAGAGAAAATCATGAGTTTGTCATTGCTGACACTGGCATAACAGAAAATTATTCATGTAACTTGTGTGTATGTGGTGTCTGTGTATATATATATATATATATATATATATATATCCAGGTGCCTCTGTGCATCAGTGGAAATCCCAATGGCAGTTGGAGAGTTCCAAGACCCATTTTCTGGGATTTTGCAGGCAGCAGGTATTTTTTCTGAGCCCTGACACCATTTGCAGCAGACTCCATGACTTGCCTTCTAGGTAATTTCCCAAACTGGTGTCTCAACACTACCTTTCATTCAGTGTCAGTTCTAAGCAGGCTTCCCTTGGGGATCACAAGAAGCCATACAGCCTGGATCACAGCATCTTGAGAGGTCCTGCAAGAGGCATGAGAACACCTGCTCTTTTAACCAGGGCCACAGTCAGCAGTAACTGAACAGGCAAAACTAAGAAAAAAGAAAGTAAGTACAAAGCTGGAGGGCAAGCTACAAAAATCAAACCAAAGCTATAAAGACAAGTTGGTTCTTCTCCTGGTGTCCCACAATACCAGGTCTTTGGGGCTTTTAATTTTAACTCAGCAGTATTTGTAGGCCCTGTGAACATGTTTTTCATTGATTGTTCTGGTACAGTCCCAGGGGCAAAGACCCTGTCATTCTTTCATTGAAATTCACTCTATGTTCTTCTCTTCATGGTAGTTCATTTTCGCAGAAGGGGAATTGAGCTACTCTGACTTGTCCCCAGGACACACCACAGTGGATGGAAATAATACCCAGGCTTTGTAGAAGTTCTTAATACAATTACTTTTTGCTTGAGGCAAAGCAAAAATCAATAAAACGTGTGCATCTGATGTGAAAACCTCACATTTCTTGGCCTGTATCAGTCCTTGGATTTTCAGTTCACTGTGGAGGTGGAAAGAACTGGAAAAAGTCATGTGGAGCCCATACTAGAAAAAAAAAAATCACAAATTGGCACAGAAGGTCCAAGCCTGTGAGAGAAACAAAATTTGTAAACCAGGCTAGTGGGGAGCCACATATTCCAGTCAACTATAATCAAACACAGGGGTCCAACATTCACAATTAACTTCCAGCATTAACCAAATATTTTAAGTCTTGTTTCATACTTTCTCCAAACTATGCTGTTTCCATGGGTAGGGAAAAAGCACTAGTTTTGCTATGAAAATAACAAAGTTTACCTACTTTCCTTAAAATGAAAATATTTGACTTAAAAAAAAATAAATAAAAAAGAAAGGCAGACACATAGTTTCCCCATGCATCAACTTTTCAAAACTTCTCAGTTCTGCAGTTATCAAACTTAGGGCTTGGAAAGAGGAAATGGGTCTAGTGCTCAACAGAGATTGCTTGAGATCCTTGCTTTCAAGGTCTTCTGCTTCTACAGGGAGCAACAAACTCCAACAAACTTGTAGCAAATACAAATGGTGCTAAAGTTTAAAACAGGAAGAATTTCTAGCCAAAAGTTCTTAACCTGTTCCTTGAAAGAAAAAAAAGACAAAATAGGAAAGCTCTTTTTTTGCAGCAGAACTGTGCAAGATGCCTGAGAGGGGGAAATAGAAGTAAGATCAAGACCCTCCAGACTCCAAGAAAGCCCCTCCACATCCCCAAAAAGTGCTGTGGAAGGTGTCACGAGACAAACAGGGACATTATGAGAGCTAAATCTATCACTCAAACTTATGCCACTGTTTAGCAATGGCTTGGTGCTCCCTTCCCAGAAATACAGCATCCCATGTTTAACCTGGGAAGTGTTCAGACTGCAACAGAAATTCCCTTCTCATCACTGCAGAGAAAAACAGTGAGCAGCTCTTAGCCTGCTGTTGTTCTTGCCATCATCTTCTTGGTCAAAGCTCCAAGGTACCTGTTTCTTCTTGGTGCTGCTGGATGTTTTCATTCTTTGTTCCTTCACGAGGGTGAATAACACAAGCTGTGAACATACAAAGCAAGTAGGGAAGGTGCTTTCTTTAATCAGTTTGTTTTGGTTTTTTCCTTAATTAGGCAAGTACATCTTTTCCTGGCTTTGGCTAAGACCCAGTGTCCTCCCCACTCTATTTTCAAGGACCCAGCACCTCCTTTGGTTATTTTTGCTGGCATTATCAGTTCATGAGGGAAATAACTTATTATTAATATAATGAGGGGCTCTAATTTCCCCTGAACTCGGTGATTACAGGGCCTTAGCCTGAATACATACACATTTCTGCTGCATCTTGCCTAACAAGATTTGATTGAATATTAATTGAGATTTCATACTAAACTGACCTGTACTAATTTGTTCATTATTTTTGTAAGACAGTTTTGGGCTGGGTCTTTGACATCTGACCAAAATGACTCTTTAAATTATGGTCTTATATTTGTAGTACTCTTGTAACAGATAATTTGTAAATGTAATGCACTAGCCAGAATGGCATGTCTACAGTTATTGTTGAAAACTTAGAATGAAAAAGAAATTAAAATTCTCAGTAGCTCCATAATCACGTTTGGGCGTGATAATAAAGGTTGATACATTATTTGATACTTGATGCTATTCCCCAGTGATAGAAAGCAGAAAATTCATGACATTTTGCTAATTAACTTGAGCACTTCATTTTATGATATGAGTAAGTAAAACGTTAAGCATGGTATTAATATTCTCTGAGAATTCAATACATGCAAATGATTAAAAGTGTTTCCAAGCATACTTCAAAGGCAAAGGCCAGTTTGCTGTAGCCCAGATGCTGAGTGTATTACACATCTGCACTGATGCATTTCATACCAATACCATGGACCAGAAATCCCCAGTGCAGGCAGGAGCTGTGACTTCCAGCACCACTGTCACCCCCCTTCAAGAAATGACTCTACACTCAGGCAAATGGTAAGGGATCCTGTGACTGAGAGAACAGATATTTTAGTAATAGATATGGTTTCATGTGAACTTTAATTTGCCTGTTTTCAATTAGCTTGTTTCTTTTACCACGCATACTAATTTGAAATTGTGGTTTAGACACATTTAAATAGCATTTGCTAATTAGCAAATTAGAACCTGGCAAATCAGATGCAAATCACTGATTTATATACACAATGTGAATGCTCTTGGCTCCATTTCTCCAGCAGTTATTTAACTCTGGAAAACTGAAAGAATATAGAGTGTAAAACCTTCCTTCACAGCATAGCTGGGGCAGGGAGTTGCTTGGTTAGTCAGTTATTTCAACAATTAAATGAGCCACTCTATTTACATCAACAAATCAAAGTCTTGTTTTGAGCTACATCTGTACTGAAGATTGAGAGAAGGAGTATTTCAAATTTCAATATTATTTCTTTACACTTCCAATTACTTCCACAACAGCCATCTTGTATATTTTTTGCAAGGATAGGGAACCACTGACAGAGAAATATTTGTAAGAGCTGTGTGGCAATTGAAGAAATCACGTTTGCTTGCTAAGGCTATTCCTGTTTTACTCTCAGGCCAAAGTAAGCCAATCATTTCATTTTATTAATTGCTCACATGTTACTCACACATGGATAAGTTCCCTGAAGAGCATTCACTGAGCTTTTAGTTCTAAAATGCATGAGATACAGATCTCAGATTTAGCCTCGAGCCTTTTCCCTCAATGGTTGTCAAAATAAAGTATAAAGGAATTCCACCTGAAATTGACTGTGTTTCAGTGAAAGTCAAGACATTTCACACTACAGAGAAGATAACCTTGGAAAATCCCTTTGTTTCAGGATAAGAGAGGCCAGTTTCCCTTCTGTTTAGAAACTATGACTGCCTTTTTTAGGCAGGATTCATGTTCAATTGTGTATATTATTTTAACAAATTGTCTTCACAGCAGGAGGGAGCTTCTTGGTTTTAAGATAAATTCTTAGCAGCTACAATTGTGGCCACCTACAGACCAGATTTCATGCAGAACCAAGAGTCCCTATCTGAAAGGGGAAACAAAGGAGCTGGTAAGAGAAATAACAGTGTGTAAGATGTGGGGATGAAAATGTACCAAACTTTACAAGGGAAACAAAACAAACCAAAAGAGCTGATAAAAGTGAAGAATTACTGGTATGCTTCTTTCAAACCAACAGAAAATAAATTTGCTAAAAGGCCTGCCTGTTGCTGGGACACCCCGAAACACCAGGAGCCTCTTCCTCTTACTGAAGCAGAAGGAAGCACTGGGTTTTTTAAAATTTGTGTAATATGAGGCAGCTGAGCTAAACTCTCTGACAAACCCCACCTGAAATTTTAGCCACTGATTCTACACACTCTGCCCTTCTGCCTCAATCTTGGGAGTCCTGCCCAAGTCAGGGGGGGTTGAACACACACCTCAGCCTTTCTAGGGCTGGGGCCCTACTGAAACACAGGCCAGCCCTGTGGCACATGCCACTTCATCATTTGAGGTCAGTCCTTGAAAGGGAGCATCCAAATCAGCATGGAAACTTAGGTCAGATAATGTAATCTAAAACCTGGATTAAACTGCTAAACTTCAAAGAAACAGATTATTTTTCAGCCAGATGTGTGAGGGCAGGCACTGACAGCTGGGAGAATTTGAAACGTGGGCTAAAAGTCAAGAGAAAAAGGTGAAACTTCTCCCTTGGTAGCTGAGTGGATTTAGTTTAGTGCCAGAACACCCTCATCCTACATGTATCCTATCCACTGCTGCCTTCCAGCTTCCAGGAATGCACATAGCACAAGGTCTGGAAGTTTAGACACAAATGTGGTGCAGGAAGCAGCCCAAAACTCTTTTTCAACTTAAATTAGGTGAGTCTCAAAGAAAGCAGACGAGGACGTGACAAGGATCCTGTGCACAGGAGCTGTCACTGCCATCCAGTTTGAATGTGGTGATCAAGGACCTTCAAACAAGTGAAATGTCCTTCAGTGAAAGGAATAAAAAGATGAAAGATATTTTTGTAAACAGAAAAAACAAAGCTGTCACATACAAAATTACTTCAGAGTGGAAGATGAGTTTGGAGATGTTATCCTAGTTTGATCTGGTATTCATCTAAACAAACTAATGGCACTACCTATATTCTATACTGTGAGGAAAAAAACCTCTTTAAGTTCTTCTATGACATGTGGATTTAAGACCTGCATATTTATACGAAAAGACCTGCAAGTAACTTTGCATTTTAGGTGGCCAATTGAATCCTCACTCTTTGAATCCTTAAGCAGGTAAAAGCTAGCACTGACTTTGCTGTCTTGTTTATCTAAAAATCAGGAGTTGAAAGGCACAGAGAAATAGCCCACATGAAACACATGAATAGTTTAATGACAAACAAACAAACATATGAGGCAGCAGAGTGCTGCACAGCAGTATAAAAACCAGATAAGCCTCTATAGCATCTTCAACCAAAGCAAAAAGCAGTATGTATGATGAAAGAAAGAAGCAGGAAAAAGAAGGAAAAATGGTCATAAAATATTAATAATTTGAAACCCTACAGTGGCCAGGTGAAGATCAGGAGAAAGGAAAATAATTCATTCATCATCCAGAACAGGTTCCTGAGGAGCTGATTCATGTTAAATCATTCATGCAATTGTTTTCTAAATTAAGGCCTAGAAATCAAAGGTGCAGACTTGTAAACACCTTTGGGTGTCACAGTATTGAGCACAACCTTTTGCCAACCAAGTAGTCCAAGGGAGCTCCGGTCAGATACCTGGGCTGTGTGTGCTCTCTGCTGTTAGAATCCAAAATAAAAGCCTCTCTGAGTTCCTCAGACAGAGAAAATAATTAAAATATATTAAGCCATAGATATGAAGTAGAAGTGTAAGTGTTACTTTTAAGAAGGTAGAAATAGCTTAAACACCTTAAGAGTCTGTGTTAGCTAGTGAAAAGCCTTATTACCCAGTTTAAAGTTCAGTGGTAATACCCTTCACAGATCCAACTTAGCTCTGTGTCTAGAGCTAATGATAATGTCTAGAGCTATAATGAAAATAAAGCTTGCATTCTTAGAACAGATAGGATTATTCATGTACACAGATAATAACCTATACATAAGATTTAGGTAAAAAGAACATTGCTTTCACATGTCAGAAGGAAGCTTAGACTGGTGTAGAAAGTTTTGTTTTAGAATCATGTTTTTAGCTGATTGGATGATTTACAAATTTAATCCCCTGTATTGGGCATCTCACTCACACACTCCCAACACACACACACACACACCCGAAGAAGAACAGCAGCACCATCATCATCACCAACTGCTTCTGCAGCCTGGGACAACAGAACTCCACTCCAAGAAGCTGCTGCTCCAAATATCAGGACCTTATACCAGAGAGCTGCTGCTCAGAAATCAGGACTTGATGCCAAAAGCTTTTAGCAAGGACTTTAACTCTCTGAACTCTACTTTGAGACTGATGCTTTTATACAATAAATATCTTTCTAGCAATCAACTGCTCATGTGTCCTTGAGACCTGTAAAACCCCTTGAATCCCCATTGAAGCACTGATACCCTACAAGGAGAACTAAAGGTACAATACCCCAGGAAAACCCTGAGGAGCCTAGGAAAAAGCATGACTATTTGATGAGTCCCTTGAATAAGGAATCTGCTCTGACCTGAGCAGTGTCATTCCAGGTCTGAGGTGAGGTTCCTTTCTTTCAGGACAGGTGTTCAATGTAATTGTCCCCGAACAGTTGCCTCCAGGCCCTTCCCCTGACTGCCATAATCCCAGAATTGAACCACAGAAGCCAGGTAACACACTGGGAGCCAACAGAGTCAGCCAAGCAGAGAGGCATCTCTCTGAGCCAGCAGGGATTTCCTGAGGACAAACCAAAAATCTCACCTTTCTCCACAATAAAAGCTAGAGGAATATTTCTGCTTTGAGAAGCCTTTCCCCTCCACAAAACCACTTCCTTTAACCATTTAACCACCTTCTTTAAAATCCACCCTCCCTCCCTCTCTCCCTCCCCCCCCCCCTCTCCCTCCCTCCCTTCCTTCCTTCCGCCACTTCCTTCCTTCCGCCACTTCCTTCCTTCCTGCCTCCCTGCCTTCCGCCACTTCCTCTGAAGGCTTAAAATAATCACAAAAAAATATAATGTCATTTACTCTCATCAGCTCACCCAACATCTGCAGTTTTTTTTTAATGGAGAGGGAGAGAAACAGTAATGTCTTTTGAAAACATGCAAGGATCTGCTTCACCAGATTTTAAAATTACAGTCTGAAAACGAACTGCATGCTCTACTTGGAGATTCTTCCACTGGAGAAAAAAATTCAATATGTTTTAAGACATTGTTTTGTAAACCTTGCATAGAGCCAACTGCAGTCTATCATATCAAGTTTTCTTCTGGATTGATTCTCCCAGAAAGGTTTCATCAGCTTACAAGCAGCAGGGTTGTTGTTTCATTTCCCCTTAGGATTCTGCTGTGTGTCAAAGTAAGAAATTGAGACTAAACAAGAAAACGTGGGGTAAAGTTTAAGTACCTCTGCTGTGAAAGCTGTTAAATGAGAAACAGGCATTGCAGACTACAAGTGTCAATTAGGAACTAGTTCCACTGGGAAATGACATTTTCACATTGTTTCTGCCTTCTGGTTTGCTGTTGACAAATCTGAGTTTAGGAAAGTTATCCTCTCATTACACGTATTCCTGACATCTTTCCTTTGCAGGCCTGTCAGAACAGACATTTCACAAAACTTATTTGCCACTATCATTTTAAATTAATAAAAAATTTCAAATACTATAGTAAAAATATTGAATTACCTCCCTGCTCACCACAAATCTGGGGCACTCAGTTGTCAGAATGAAGTAATGATTTTGGAAATCTCTGTCTTTTGGCACCCAAATGTAAGTATTTCAGTGAAATCTGATCTATGATTGACAGGCAGGTGCAATGCAGTCCCAAAAGTCTCCCTTATAGATTGTAAATTGCATTGCCTTTGTTGGGGGGGTGGGGAAAGGAAAAAAATGGAGAAGAGTCGGAATGACTGGAAGCAAAATATCCAGCGAATTCTTTATGAACCCTGGTGAATTCCAAAAACTGCATATTATTCCACAGTGTTCCAAAAGTGCTTTTTAGGAGCTGAACTCATTCTCAGGAGCACACCTTCTCCTATGTGGGGATGTAATTGCCAGGGACAGTGTCCTGGTCCTGCCTTCGAGGGATGACAAGACTAGTGGAGAGTTATCATCTCCAGCAAAGCTCTGCTGCAGGAACATCCCCAGCTTTTGGGATGGGAGATGGTCTGTTCCAAACCCCACAGCAGGGGTTAAAAGGTTTTGAGCCCAGTACAAAAGGCTTTACAACAATAACAAATCAATCTATACAGAGCCCTAGCTTATGAAAAATGGCTGATTGACTCCTGAGTGACTGAAAAGGCGTAGCTGAAATTGAAATTCAGTCTTGTAATTCTGTCTCCATATGTTATTGTAATTCCATCAGTCTCCTTTCACCACTCACTCCTGGACTCCTTCAGGCTGAGATTTCATGTATCACTTACCCCCACACTTATATATGAAATCAGGGAAGAGACTTGATCTCCTAACATGTGGCATCATGCCACTGTGCTTCCCAAAGACCAAAAATACCTTCCCCTGCAGTAGCACCAGGATAATTGGAATGCGCTGCTATCAACACCAGAGTGGATGTTTCTGCTGCATCTGCATTCCACATGGACTGTGAATTTGACAAGCTCCCATAATAATGGAAAACATTTCCGACAACTTTTGGAGCTAATATATTCTGATCCCTACAGAGCAAATTTTCTAAAAGAGAAGTGTATCAATTTACAGCTATGGGTTGGTTAAGAAAGGCAGAGCTTTCCACAGAAAGGAATATAACAGTGAAGACACAAAGGCAGAGAAAAGTTATTTTCAAAACTTTCAAGCATGCATTGTGCCTAAAGCAAAGTTTGCATTTCCCCTTCTCAAAGGCCATTTAATTCCAGGGAAACTTGGGAACACATGCTTGAGTTAGAACCATCAAAGACTTTGGCAGAGGGCCTGCTCAGTTACTGGCAAATGAATAGCTGAGAGTTTCCCTGGGATATCTGACCTGACCCCACACCTAATAACACACAGAGATGACAGGAAACCCTGAGTGGAGTCCCACATAGAATAATAGCTGCTGGAAAGTAGCAAGACACGTGTGGGCTCAGAAGATTTGAGTGGGCATGGACAGATCCAGAGAAAAGCCATAGAAACTCCCCAGGACTGGAATAAGCAGGTTCAGGACTATGCAGGAATGATGGACAGTGCCCTCCAGTAAGGCAGGCTAACATAGGAGTTCCCCTTCTTGCTCATTTCATAAAGAATTTTGATGTATCACTGTCGGAGAAATTCAAACACAGCTCTGTAATGGGATTTTTCCTCCTAAGTGCTGCCGTTGAGCAGAACACAATCAAAATAAAGCTGGCAAGAGCATAGAAGTCCAATATACTGTGGGGTACAAGATGGCAAGCAGCCTCTCTCTTCTGCAGTCAGCAGCCTCTGCAGATTTATTTTATTATAATATATTAATATTATATAATTACATTACATATAATAAAATTTATATGTTCTTATATATCTATAATTATCTAAGAATAGAATAGAATAGAATAGAATAGAATAGAATAGAATAGAATAGAATAGAATAGAATAGAATAGGTTTATTTATAACCCTATTAAGGTTATATTAAGGTATATTAACCTATAAGGTTAAATCCTTCAGATGACTCTAATTTCCGTGCCATGAACCAAAGTTTCTGCTCCTGTGGGCAGACAAACCCACGCCCTTGCAATGTGGGCAGACATCAAGAGCCTAGAGAAAAATTTCCATTTCCAAAGTTGTGAATTTGAAATTTCTCATGTTCATCCAAAATAAACCAAATGCTTTGATCTCCAGATGCAGCACTCTCTCCAGGTTTTGGGGGAACAGTAGCTATTGACATTTTTGGATCTGGTTTGACCTAACACCATTCAAACTAATTCACAGTTTGATAAGAAGACCAATTTCTGATTCTTGTCTTATTTCATTAAATTTGATGATATATCAAAGGTGTCTGCAGTAAGAAGTGGCTGTGATATTATGATATTAAACAGCAAATTAATATTTTTCAGTAACACTGCTTATGGAGCTAAATGGTCAGCACATATGTTCACACACTGGAACCAGATGTCCACATTGTAAGGCTTAAACTTGAGGGCAGGGCCGGATAAATATGATGCACAGCTATTCTGCATGTTTCTCTCTCACATTTCAGGCTGCACATTGCAACAACATCTACAAGGGTCTATTCAGCTAGAAAAGAAGAGATGCCACACAGAAAGTGGCAGAAAAGCATTATGTCAATGTTTGGATTTTAAGCTATGAATGTACAAGTCCAAAGGAAAGACCTTCCCAGGGTCATCTTTGTGGGACAACATTTCTTTCCTTTCAACTGACCATTCACCAGTCACGAGGAATCCTTGGAAAAAAAGTATTTAAGCCCACAGTCTTCTTGAACACAGGTTTATGGACTTAAACATCATTATGCTACAAAGTTTGCCTCAGCAGCTGCTTTGATGCTACACATGTCACCTAAATGAGCAGATGGAAATTAAAAAGAAAGAGTACCACTAGTAGTGAATTGTGTCCTATCAGTGTGCTTGGACAAGACACTTAACTTAAGGAACAATTCAAAGCTTCTCACCATACACTGTGTACAATCTACAAATTTTGACCTTGAATCATCACAAGCAGTTCAGATACATTACTTAAAAATTAACCAAGCTGGCAGTCTTTAGAAATTTCAGCCCTAAAGCTACTGATTCTGGTTTTGCATAACAATTGTCAGCAGTCTATAAATTTTTACTTAAAATAAGAAAACTGGTGAGCCAGAAAGCTTTTGCTTAATTTCACTCACTTTCTCTCCTCTGAATAACACCAGCCATGTTTTCTAGAATATTACATCGCCTCCTTTTTCTTGTTGTTAAGGCTGTCATTTTTTTATTCATGCAGGTAGACAATAAGTCAGCATATAGCCTATTTTTCTATGACAAAACCTTTGCAGTTCCACCAAAGAATTCCCAGCAGAAATTTGTGAAAGCAGCATCACAATGCTTGCACTGGAGTGCTACTCTCAGTGGCCACCTCTCTCCCCTGGCTGCAGGCCTCTGCTCACAAGCCAGAGGGGCTATTGCTTTCCTATTCTGTTCCAATAGACAGCTCTTAAAACTCTGCCCTTTGCACAACACGAGAGATAGCATATAGACACAGTTACTAAGAAGATGAGGGTTTGCAGTGCCTGCCTGCACCTTTGCAAGGCACAGACACGAAGGCGAGTCACGCTTCCCTGTTCTGATCATTCCTCAGCTGCAAACAGTGCGCAGAACCAAAACATTATCTTCCCTATAAAAAGCCTCCCAGTGCTTGTAAAGCATGATGAAACCAACACAAATGTGAATTCAACACACTTCCTCCTCCTTACGGGCTGCCAGACTCATTAGCAAGTTTGTGAGCCACCTTATTGTGGCTGTGCTGTGGGACAGGAGCAGCTCCACACTGCTGTAATGTTCTCCAAGCAGCCCGATGTTAACTCTGCTCTCCCTATCGATTCTGCTCACTTGACAACATTGATTTTTAGTTTTCCTCTCCACCTTTCTGTTATGATGGAAAAGCCATGGCATTTGCACTGGCTCCTTTTCTGTGCCCCAGGATCATCTGTGGGGGAACACACACCAAGATGCCAGGGGAGTTACTGAGAGCAATAAAGAGGGTCCAGAGAGTGACCCGTGTCACTGGCCTGTGCATCACACAGAAAAGACATCTCAAATACATGGAAGGTAAACACTCCTGTGGGTGTATATATACACACACATAAAATACTTACTGGTAAAGAGACAGCATTATTCCTTTCCATGTTGAAAAATGTCTTGCTTTATGAAAGAGGTTTTACATTGAGCCATTGAGCACATTCAGGCACGGCCACAGCCATGCCCAGCTGGCCTCTGGTGGCCCGCACTAATGGGCTGCACTCAAGCTCTTCTCATCCTGCCAAGGCCAGAGCAAAGTCAGGCTCAAATCAGGGAGCCGTAAGTCCCCCTTCAATCTTTTAGTTATACCCAGTGAGTACTGAGGGCATCTGTGAATCTTGCCAAAAAACCTTGAGGAAGTTTCCTCTGGTTTTGAAAATGGTCAAATAGGATTGTTGTTTTCAAAAGGCTTCTGAAAAGGGTTCAGCCTATTCTGATGTGCCTCTTCTTACCATTTTCAAGCCTTCTCCATTCACTGTCAGTGCTGGCACTTATGAAAGCATCATTGCCTCTCTATCCAGCTTTTGGAAAGGGAAGGATATTATCCCACTGTATTTTAGAGAGACTAGGTGCAGAAGAATGAATGAATCATGAAAATTCCTAAATACTGAAGTACAGCCTGGGCTCTAGGAAGTGCAGTCACTGGGCCCTGTGCTCTCCCACCCTCTGCTGTGAATCAATTTGCTACCTTCCAAAACTTGTAAGTCCAGTACTGCAGTAATTGAACCCTTTGAACACCCTGAAGCAATTACAAAATCTTACCAAATGTTTTAAAAGCTGCAGCAAAAAATTCCATAGTCTTGATTTGTTCCAGAAAAGCCTCAGCTTTAACAAAATTCCCAATGACCACAAAGAGAATAGCAATATCCAGCCCTTCTTTTTGCTGGAGCACAGTCCTAGTTCACCTCTAAGACCTAGGGAACCATACTTCAAATTATCTGTCGTGGTTTTAAACCAATAACTAAGAAAATTACTTATTTCTTGCTGTGAGATATGGATTAGAACAAGAGCAAAACAGGCATAAAACTTAAAAGGAAAAAAAAGAAAGTTTATTGACAAACTACAATAAGAACACCAGAATAAACTTCCAGAAAAACCTTTTCATCCCCTACCCACTAGTGTCTACCCACTATTCCCTTGTTCACATGACAAAAGAGACAAAACCTTTGGAACTTTGATGGTTAAAACAGTCCCAATTCTTGCTACAGTCTTTTCACCAGTCTTTATAGAGAAACAGAAGTTTCTTCCTGTTAATTTATGGAGTTTCTCACAAGAAAAACTATTTTTCTTATAGTTTTCCATTGCTCTAACGTTAGCTGCCCAGAGCTGCTGTTATTAGAGCCCACTCCTCCCATTTTCACATCACTCTCAAGTGTGTATGGGCCATGAGTCTAGGGATGGGATTTTTAAGGATAAGTTATTCAAAGGCAAAAAGTCTTCTTCATCTGTTTCTGTGAGCTTCACCAGAAAACAGTTTTCTCATTGCCTCTCAAGGCTTCAAATCTTCCAGCACTTCACTGTACCATAATTACTCTACTTTTTACTCAAAATTTACACTTTGAACACTCTATTCCTCCCTATATACTGTATCATGAATTAAAGGAGTGTTTTCAAGACCTTATTGTCCATTTCCATAGTTTTAACAGAAAGACATTTCAGCTTAATTAAAGCATCTTCTTAATTCTCTACCTTTTCTGAAGCTTCTTTTCTTTCCTGTCACTGGTAGTTTATAAAGTCTCTTTTCATGTTGATCACTCTCTTTTTCTCTGTCTGGATAAAAAGATTAATCCGCAAGTCTCATCTGGGTAATGAAAGAGTTAAAATCTTGCCCAGGCTGTTGTAGGTAGTTCTGTGGCCTCGGCCGGTGCAGGAGCTGGAGCTGTCTGCGATGGAAAGTTCCTCATGGCTGCTCTGGAGAGTGCAGTCGCCGCGCCCAGCCCGCTGCAGGTCTAGAGCCTCTCTCCTTCTTCACTCAGCCGTTTCTTTTCTGAATTTAGTTACAGCAAAAAACCTGCAGCCGAGCCAGAGATCGGCTCGGCCCGGCCCGGCCGGAGCCCGGAGAAAACCTTCCGCAGGGCCCGCATCCCCCGGCCGGGAGACGCTGGGCCCAGCCCAGTCCCCGCCCGGCCGCATGGCCTGGGCAGGGAGCGGGAGGCCTGGAGCTCCGCCACCCTTCCCAGCCAGGAAACAAAGAGAGCCAAGAGAGCTCTGGTTTTACACTTTAAGGTAGGGTTCACAAGTTGATCCCACTTTTCAATGGCCTAAACTGCTGTCAGTTCTCAGCAATGACCGATAATTGGTCAGGAGAAAAGACTCCAGGCAGTTCCCAGCAACTTAAACTTTCTTAAAGGTAAAGTAACTCCATGACATTATCTCAGAGGAAACCCATGAAGAGGCTACTAAACAAGTGCTAAACATGATGAAAATTCCTTTCCATTTAAAAGAGCTTCTTTAATTCTGTCTCTCAGGTGGCTAATACAAAGCTTAAACACATGATTAACAGGGTATAAGGAAAAAGCATTTTAAGCTGCTGGTTTAAGACAGCAGTGCCTGTATCCTACTGATTCATGCAGTCATAATGCATTCTGGAAATGGGGATGGTTTAATCTGGGGTCCTTTTTGTCCTTGTGCCTCTGGATAGTCAATCTCCCACCTTTACCTATCTCAAGATGCAATTTAATGCTGCGTTTTCAGCTTGCACACACTAATACACTCCAAGAGAAGACCTGCAAATGCCTTTCTGTACACCCCATGTTTCCTAATTCCAGAAATGCAGTCCCAGAAATATATTACCATTCCACTGCCAAGAGAAATGGTGTCTTGAGGTGCTCCCACCCCTCCTGCCACAGAACTCTTAGCTTTTGGGAAAGGGTATCTACAGTAACATCAAAAAACTACAGAACTGACAGCACTGTTGGCAGATGTTGGGGGAAAAGCTGAATAGAGAAAGCCTGTGAGTGAGCACATGAGAGGTTCTGAACTCTATCATCATTTCTCAAATTTCATACCCTTCGAGTTGTAAAGTAGGTAGATTTTTTTTTTCCATCAAAGAAGCAAAAGGTCCATGTTAAAAATATTCCACACAGCACTTTTGAAACTGCTTTTGCAAATAAAATAAAGCCTGATGTATCAAGTGGTGTGAAGTTACTCTTCCATATTATGTAAAAACGTACAATAGATACAAAATACAAAGTAGCTAATGTCAAATTTACTATTTACCTCAGCAGATCTTTACATTTCCTGCTCCTGCAACAGTCTGAGCAGCATGTGAAACACAGAGGTTACTTGGAATGCACACTGTTAATTCAGAGTGGCATTAAGAGGTTATTGAAGCAGAAGGGTCAGTGTGCTGCAGCATAGACACACCAGGTGATGGAGACAAGCGTGTGCTGGGAGATGTTTGCTGAAGCAGAGGCTGCTGGGGAGAGACATTTTGTTCAGAAGTGACAACACCCTCCTTCTCTGGTGAGCTCCTGAGTCCCTGCATTGTTGTCAGCACCTTCTCCTCGGTGAGATTAACCCCAAATTCCGAGCCCCAAGGAGGGCTGGCTGGACACAGAGATGCCAATTCCTACTTAAAGGAGCTGGCTGGGAGAGGCTGGATGCCCCAGGGGGCCAACATTCCTCCTTTTCCAATAGAATTTCAATGCTACTGCCTATTGCAATGGTTCTCTATTTTCTTCCCCCTCCCATTTTAACCTGATTAGCCCATTAGGCAAATGAGACCAGATTTTAGTAGTTTTTCAAAGATAAAATGTCAAAAATATTTGAGAAGATCTTGTTCACACTGAAATATGCTTTAGGAAATAAAAAAAATTGTGCAGAAGTAAAGCAAAAATATTTCAATGACTGTTATCAGGATATTTTCTTTCAGTAAGGCCAGGGGCTTGTGTTCACTATTTACTTAAGTAATGGTAAAAAACAGGAGAAATACTCCAATCTATAGAGAAGCCCAGGAAGTTTGAAACAACCCCTAGCACCTTTCTGCATCTTTGAAAATATTCTAATTATCAAATAGTAGTTGTCAATTATTTGTGTTAATAATATTTTGCTTTTCTTTGCTCTTCCTGATCCTCTGGTAGGACTGAGGGTGAACACTGCTATCTAAGGATAAGATCATCCTTGCTGGTTTTTGTTTGTTTGGTTTTTTTTAAAGACACTTGCACATTTGAGTTAGTAGCACATCATTAAATATTTGAAAGCTATCATCTTGATACGCTTTGAAGAATAGACAGCAAAACCCCACCTCCTATGCTGAGCTTGGTTTCTATTTTTAATAGACTGTGTCCTTTTCTTCTATCTCCCCATTGCTTCTTTTTAATATTTAGAGGGGAAAGCAAATTCCCTGTAAGCAAATAAATACTAGGGACAGTAAAAAGAATATATTGTTATGAGTCTAAAATGAAGGCAGGTATAGATTAGAGTTTGCAGCACATGAAAAAGAAAAATCCTTTAGACAGAGAAATTCACACATTAGAGGTGTTTGGAGATTACTTTCTTCTTTAACATTTTGTAAAGCAAAATATATTGTGATACATAGACGAATTCCAACATCTAAAGAAAACAGACAGAAAGAATATATATTTCTGAACTGTCTGAAAATTTATAAACTGTGATATATTATGAAATTTCCTTTTAAAAACAGGAGAAAATGTACTAGGGAAGTCATGGCACTTTATATGTGTGTGTTTTGGATAAGCAAGCCCAGGCCTTTTATTGTACATTGATTGATTTTAAGTACAGATTTTATACAATGCGAGCACTTAGGATATTTCTCATTTTTAAAAATTCATTATAGGAAGTTGAGATAGATTTAGAAGAGAACACAACACATATTTGTAAAATAATTTCAGTTTATTGACCAAAGCCATTAAAGACAGTGCAGACAACAGCATTACTTGACAGTCCTCATCGAGTTATTGATTCACTTTTCTCTCCCACAAGCACAGTTGCTGAGGCTGTGTTCAGTTTACTGAGCACAAGGCAGAAGGCACCTTTTCATTGCCACTCTTCCCGTTGTTGTCAGACTCCCCTGTGCCGATTTTGGCAGGAATGTGTTGCTGTGCGCTGCCTGCTGCGGCAGAGACAACACTCCTGACTCTGAGGTGTGTTTGCATCTCTGGCCCCAGCAAACTGGGGAGTCTCTTCCAGATTCCTGCTTTGCCCTTGCACTTCCATCTTAAAGAAATTACTGGAAAGGCTTGCAGCAGCCTGTGTATGCAATGGTGATCTTGATACAGCTGGAAAATGAGAAAATCCTGAAGTGTGAGCTTCCTGATGGAACAGAATACATCCACAGGTCTCTTCCCACAAAGGAATGGATCTTGATGCTGTGACAAATCTGAAAGGTACCCAAAGTCAGCTGGTGAGAGTGTGCTCTGATGAAGCAGTGCTCACAAAGAATTCAGTGGGGCAGGAGGGCCAGGCATGCAGAAATCTAAACATAGATGAGCACCCAACTCAAACTGGTTACATCAACAGTGAAATTGAACCCCAGAGCTGTAAGAGGTTTCAAGAACCAGGTATCTGTGATGGCAGACAAGGAGCCCTTGGGTTTCTTTCCCCTGTCTGCTCACATGAGCCCCAGCCAGGACTGCACACGCTGCCGGGTGCTGGGCATGCTCTGATGTGGGGAGCACCGCAGGTCCTCTGCCCCACACCTGCTCTCTCCAGGCAGCAGCAGCTCCTGCTCAGCCTCTTCACAATGCTCATTGCTTTGGAGCAACACCACAGCCACCTGGGACCCAGAGAAACCTCCTGGGAATGGATTCTGTGGAAATTAAGCTCCTGAAGCTCACTGAAGCTGCTCCAGAATTAGCCCATCGCTGTAGTCCAGTGACTCCTCTGCAGATGGCCACAGCCGCTGCAGCCCTTGGAGGAGAATTCAGTATGTTGTTTCTTGTTCATCCTGAGCCTGTTTGACAAAGGAGCTCCCAGAGAAGAGCCAGGCTTCCTAACTGTGCTGTAATGCAGAATGCATTATCCACAATTAAAAACATGATTACAGGCACTTATTCTTCAAATTCTTTCTCTAGTTGTAGATTAAATGGCAAAAGCATGAATGGGTTTGTTTCAGAATAACTATCAAGAATGCAGTCAGACTTTGATCTGATTTTCTGGACTTATCCATGGCATGTCTGTGCTTCTGGAAGGGAAGAAGCACTTGATCCCATCTCAGCATGTAAGCTGGAAAAGAACAGTTTAGGGATCTGTGTCTTTGCTGTGTGCTGTGAATGATGACACATGCACAGGGAAAGCAGCAAAACAACCAGCACAGGCCCCAGACCCACTTACAACTGGCTTCTTACAGCTTGTTGTCAGCCTGAATTTCCTTCAATTCATTTGAAAAAGTTGCAGATAATGACAACACATTAGTAACTGTGCAGAGACGTAACTCCAGAATGAAAAACACTTGTTCTGAATGGGGAAATGTATTCATAAAGTAAAACATTGCCCATTCCACATTTTACTGACTGGGCTGGCATTTTCCAGTGGCACCACATTCTCATCAGAATTCCCACTGTAGTGCTATTGCCTGATGCAATCCCACCCCCAAGTGCCTGAGATGATAATCATCATCAAACTCCTCTGTTGCTAGACAACCTTCTGATCAGGGATGACTTCAATGGATGTGATCAGACTTAAAAAAAAACAAAAAAAAAGTTCCCAGTCCTGTTCTGGTTAAAGAACTCCCAGTGACCAGCAGGAAATCAGTGCTGTGGAAATGTGGTATCCCAGGAGAACTGACCCAGCATGCTGCCACTGTTAGAAGTGAAAGACAGATAGTTCAGGCAATGGCAGAACTGTCAGTTTCCTGCATTGGAGAGAAAAGCGTCAACTGAGAAACAGGCTAAAAAAGCATCTAGACCAGGTGGCTTTATTCTCTCAAGGTCCAGAAATACCAAAGAGAAACAACCTTGCAATGACTCTAATTCATTACAGAACTAGGGAACCTGCCAAACAACTCAACCATAAAACAAAAATACAGACTTCTCTACTCACAGTGTTGGGGCAGATAGATGAGAACAATTGGTTTCTTGTATGGAAAACAGGGGAAGAGAACAGACTCCCAAATCCAAAACCAAGTGTATAAGAAATAAAAGTAATAAGGTTTTAAGTACTAGCTACTTAAAAAGGCACTTAGGTCGCTGTTTTACAAGCTCATGGTCGCTGCACACATCCTGCCAGGTACAACTGGAAGCAAACAGCTTGTCTGATATTGGCACTAGGCAGTGGGGCAGGCATTGGAAGAACCCCACTTCCCTTACTGGTTTACTTTGAGGGAGGAAAAACACAGACTGAAGGACATCAGAGCATCACAGTTCTGAACAGACAATGTGTATAAAGGAGGTGAAAGAAGCAAAAGCTTTCATGGCAGGTATGAAAAATAAACAAGGGTCTTCCAGCTCAGATAAAACAAGGAGCTGGGAAAGCCAAGACTTAAAAACTTATCGGTCGCCAGCTGAGCAATGAGTGCTTTGATTTGTGATAGGAACTTTTTCCTATTCTTCCTTTGCATTTTTATCCTTGGTGTATATCTCTGGGGAACAATGGCTGAGAACTGACTGCAAGGCAACAAACAGAACTGAGGGAATGCCACAAAACTAACAGAAACAGTCACTTGAATCCCTTCCCTTAGTGAATTCACATCAGCAGTATTTACACCCATTGCGTGTTCTCTCCAGCTAAACACACCAGAGAATGTGACTGTTGGCAGGAATCAGGCAAATGAACAGTGAATAATAAGCTCAAGTAGAGACTATTCACAGGAACTGAATCTTGAATTTGCATTCAGGTCAGAAATGCTGGTGACAGCAGGCTCTGCTCACCCAAGCAGAGACAGGCACAGACTGTGGCTTCTCTGTCTGCTTTTTGACTTTCAAACCATTCCCTCACATGGATACAGACACCACCTTACTTTGTTCCCTGATATTAAAAAATGCAGCAGTCTGAGCTGATTCAAGGAAATGATGAGAAGAGACATCTGTCAAAAAGATGACTTGTTTTTAAATGGTTTCTACATCTGGTTCAGAGCCATCAGCAACAGCATTCATGGCCTTTGGGAGTGGGTGACAGTGCTTAGGATGGAGCTGCTAAGAAGTCCATAGTACAGACAAGCAAAAAGCATTTTGTATCCAGCCTCTTTAGCTTGCTGCTGTTCTAAAAAGAAGCCAGATTTTTTGTACATGGCATGTCTTCATTTTTGTAATTAAAAATTTCATCAATTGGGTCTGCTTTATGTGATTTTAAAACCCTGGCAGAAAAGAAACTGAGAGATTTCATAACTTTCAACACCTTCTCAACCCTACAAAATTTGGAGAATAAAAAAAGTGCTTTGCAAAATTCTCTTAGCCTCCCTTTGGCTTAAGTCTCTGCACTTTCCACTGTGCTAACTGTCTTTGCTACTGTTTTCAGGGACTAGAGAGAATTCCCTCACTGAACTGCACTGTCAGGGGAGATTAATGCAAGGTGGGAGTTGTAAGAGAGGGAATTTAGCTTGCCTGTCTTTGTTCAAGGTCATTCAACCACTCCCTTCAAAGAGCCCTCTGGCACCTGAGCTTTCCCACCATAGGAATTATTCCCCAATTATATTTACCCAGAGGTAGGTACCAAGCCTTTCCTAGAAGCAGCCAATATTTCAAGCTGTTTAGAGAGCTCTCAGCAAGACCTGACTGCTCCTTCTCTCCCAGCCTCATTCTGTGCTGCTGTGACCCCTTCCCAGCTGTCCCAGCAGAGAGCAGAGCAGCTCAGGTGCCTCTCTCTTTCTGCTTTACCTGGGAGCTGCAAGGATTCATTTCAGCTGGGGAAAAGTTTCACTCCTTGAAGGAAGGAGCTGTGGTCTTATCTCTCCACAGAACCAGAGTTAATTCTCAGCTTGCCAACAGTACAAGAGTACTGAGTTTCCTTGTTGGCTCAGACTTTTCAGCGATTGCTGGGACTTTCAGGTGATCTGCATTATTTTTAGATTGGACTCTGCTGCATCCTACCACAACAAAGGGTTCAGGGCTGCATTTATGCAAAAAAAAAAAAAAAGTCCTCTTGTCATTATTTTTTAAGCAAATTCCCCTTCATTTTAAAGCTTCATTTGGAACAAAAGTAAATAACTGTTTCACAGCATTTGCAACCCAAAACAGGGGAAGGGTTTTGTCGTGCAAAAACACGACACAAAACAACACAAGAGAATGGACTTTCTTCCTACAAATATCTCATCCATCATATTCTGACAAGCATGCTGACAAGAAAGGAGTGAAATGTCACAGGCATTCTCTAGCAGATTATGTCTAATTGACAAACTTGCACCCCTATGAGGCAGTGCTGTATCTGAGGGGGTTCCTTTACTCACTGAAAAGAATCAGAGTCAAAACCATTCCCAGGATGATGTTTTTCTCTTCTTCCTTTACTCTCTGTACTTCCCTGCTGTGCACACACACACTCTCATCTGGTCACATCCTCACAGCATATAAATAACCACAACTTCACTGCAAAATGAGAAAGAATGGGTTGACTTGGAAAGGACCATAAATATTATCCAGTTCCCTGCCATGGGCAGGGACACCTTCCACTATCCCAGGTTACTCAGAGCCCCATCCAGCCTGGCCTTGAACACTCCCAGGGATGGGGCATCCACAGCTTCTCTGGGCAGTCTGTGCCAGGGCCTCACCACCCTCACTCACAGTAAAGAATTCCTTCCTGATATCCAATCTAAACCTACTCCCTGGGAACAAAGGTATTCACAGACACAGCATATGTGTGTTTGAGCAAATTACCTTCCTTAATACATAGGATTAATTAATCAGAGTATTAATAAATGGTATAGACATTTCAAACCCCTTTAGAATTTATAAAGCTTTTAGAACTGTCAGCAACAAATTATAGCCAAGTAATACAGAGCAGGATGGGAATGAACAAAATGGACACCTACCAAGGGTCAGAGTTAGCCCATCTAATCTTGGAACTGGATTTTCCCAGTTATCTAAGTTCTCCAGGTGTGATAGATGCTGCCTCTCTGGGGATCCACAACAGCCTGAGAAGGTCATGTGTACACTAAAGCTCACAAATTCACTAATGCACTGCTTTTTACACCCCAGCATGGCTGTCTTCCAATCTTCTTCTCTTAGCACAGTGACTAGCAAATTTATCTAAAACATGGCAGATTTAGATTCAACGTTCTCCTTTTGCAGGGACTATAAACAAGATCCCAGTTAAATTCCCTAAAATTCAAACCAAAACGCTTTATCTAGTCTCCCCATTAAAGATGAAAAATACTTCCTGAGTCACAGAAAACAAAAAGAAAAAAAAAAAAGAAAATTAATTACTGCATTGCATGCTGACTGCAAGTTCCATCTGGGAGAGGAAGAAGCTAAATCTGAGGATGTTTACTGTGAGATAAATAAGCCTGAAACCCAAGAACTTGCAGATAAATTAAGGAGTTAACTACCACATTACTTCTCGCTCTTACTTACTTGGCTTCAATCAATATTTTGCTATTCACTGAAAATCAAAAATCTCAGCAGACTGATGGCTGGTGCACTCCACCAGCCTGTACAACAAGCTAAGAGAAACAAAATCACATCTCTCACATCCTGGATATGAGCTCTTAACACTGATGTATTCCGTAAAATCTGAAGAGTAGGAAGAAAATAGCTTTGCTCTTCTTTCACCTGTATAGTAAGAAGGAGCTGTTTCAAGGACCTGTTCATAGCAAATTCTTCATCAATATAAATCCCAGGATAATTTAGAGCCAAGGACAAGAACCTGAGGAGGACTTGGTCAGCTCGGAGCAGACACTGCAGTATCCTGCACTGAATTACCCAGGCCTCTGCAAGCAGCTCCAAGACAATTCCACTCTGTCGCTGAGGCAAAGCACTCACAGCCCACAGCTTGGCAGCCTGGCTTCACATCTGACTCAGCTCCCACAACATCTTGTCTTTCCTTCCAAATTTTAAGCCCAGAGGCATTCAAACAATACAAAAACTTTTGGGGGATGCTGTTCCATGCATAATTTAGCTTCTCTTGTCATTAGGATGTCCTACAGGTACCACACCAATTCTCCAGAAACAGAGAGGGATTGGAGGAGTTACGTTTGTGTTTGTATTAGTTATCATCTTAACTGAAACAGATTAAACACACTAGAATTTTGAGGAACAAGCTTCCCTCCAGCCTGGCTGGTGGGATACAGCTCCCTTCTGTGGAGGCAGCATGACACAGGCACAGACTGCCTCGTTTCCCCAGGAGCCTGGACGGGTTAAAAGAAGGGAAAACACATTTCCTACCTATCTAACACAATGCAACAGAGAGAGAGAGAGATGAATTGCTTTGCTTAGTCTATCATTACCTTGTCATAAAACACTTTTAGCCTAATGCTTCATTCCATGGAAGCCTCGCAGCAGTGTACTCTCTTTTGGGGGACACAAGCAGCTGGCTCCAAAATACATTCTGCAGAGGAGGTATCCATGTTGAGGGTTTAAATTATCTGACTATCTTTAATCTTAATCCAGGAAACCATGGAGGATCTGGTGGTTATTTATAACTGGACTAGGGTGAGCTCCTGTGAGCAGGGTAATTGGAACAGTATTTCAGCCTGTCTGCCACTGATTCGTGTAATGGCTGATGTTAGCTACGGCATAATCGCAGCGCTAAATGGAAAATAAAGAATAAAAATGCTTTAAACATATGTTTTTCTGTTGTGTTTTATGATCACATTTTTTATTGCACTTTTAAATTCTGTTGTTCCTTCTTTTCTGACACCAATTTACTTGCCTGGCAGCAGTTTTGTGTATTAAAGCTTGAGAAAGCTGATCTGCTTTCTCTTATTCTCTTGATTATGGGAGCTTTCAGCCTGAGAGCTACTAAATTCTAAAGACTGAGGTCTATGACCTCTTTTTAAAGTTGCTGTTACAAAAATAAAAGATCCATTCATGCAAATTATTGTCCCTTAAAAAATTATCTTTATTTCCCAGAAAGATGTTATTTTGTTCTTTCCTCTATGAATTTTTCAGCATATACTGTTAATTCTTCAATCCATTACTTGTCATATACTATTTTTGATATTTGACAATAATTCCAGTTAACTGATTTAGTGCTGCCTCAAATCAGGAAAGACATCATGCCCACTAATTCCTCTCCTTTTAAAGGAGAAAGTACTCCCAGACCTCATCTTCAATTTCTATGCCAAGGTGCCTTGCAATTCATCCAGCAAGCACCAAACACCCTTTTGTGTCCCTAAGTCACCATCCAGCCTTGGGGACTTCTGGGTGGGTCACACCCACCTGATTTTTGGGTAGGGATCTGTTTTCCCATCACCCCTCCTGCAGCTTGGTATCACAGGTTCCCTTTGGTTTACACTCTGCTTCCAGCACCCAAATCAACAGGAACAGCACCCAAATGTCACCTCTCAGTCCCTGGATGCCAAACCACAGCCCTGTGACAAACAGCCTGCTCGCCAGGTTATAGCAGGAGCCACCTGCACACCAGCTGGTGCTCAAAGGCTCCAGAATTCCCTGCTCCAGAGCCATGCTCCAGTTTTAATGGCAGCAAACCAGGTCCATTTCCAGCAATTCCTGTATGTGTTTTGTCAGAAGCTCCTCAAAGCCAGAGAATTTCTGTGATATATGCTAGACTTGACAAATATGCTTTTTCCCAAGAAATGTATATTTTCTCAAAGAATTTTCAGCTTTCAGAATCTGGGGCAATCCCAGGCAATGCCAGACAAATTAAGGCAAGCCTTAACTGTCAAACAGAAGCTGTCAATCTGCACATCCCAGCCATGGAACCACTGCATTCCCAGCCACCTCCAAGGTAAACTCCCAGGCTGCAATCTTCTTCCCCTCAGCCTCTGAATTTTAAACCCTAGTTCTTCCATCCCCTTAGGAACCATCCAGCCTAGAGCCTTAAAGAGTTTTCTCAGGCTGAAGCCTAAGTCCATAAACTTAATTCCAGTCCAGTTCTGCCCTCTGTTCTGATTTCCACGCATATCTGTCCAGGAAGCACTATTCTCTTGCAGAATCTCCTTTAACATCACAGACAGCACCATTACCACATTAATAATGCTCTGAGACAAAGGGATGGGCTGAACACAATAAAAATCTCTTGTAAACCGGCTGGATTTGATCCAGTGTATTTCACTTTAATACCATCCCTGACAGGTGCTGGGAAGTGTCCTGCAAGAAGCATAACTAGGAGCTAATAAGCGTTAAATCTGCTGATACTTACACAGGAGAATAACAAATAAAGTGCAGCCAGACCACCCAGCAGAGTCACACCAGCTGCTGGCTAAAGGCATGTGTTTTATTCACTGCCCTTTGCCATGCTCCTTCTCATGCACATATAAACTGCCCAATCCTTTTTATTATGCAAAAAGTAACTCTGGTATTTCCAGAAGGGAATTCAGGCAGTAAACAAAAGAAATAGTGCTGGGAAGAAGGGTTCAGCCAAATGCATCCAAGGGGCGTGTGGGCCAGGAGAATGTGGAGAGCAACAGAGACTCTGTCATATATCAGTGAGTTATGACCTTTCTCTCTCATGGGATGGCATCTGGATATTTTTAACCCCCCAACAATAACCTTCTAAGAACAGAACAGAAAAGTTTTGTGGCTTGCTACAGGGAAAATGTTATCATCTGCACAATCGCACTGAGAAGAGGTCACTTGCTTCCTTGGAAAGATTACAGAAAAAGGAAGAAATCATAGCAAGGGACTCTGTGAAACATGAGTACCTAGAAACCCACTGAGAGAACCTAATCCCCTATAACTGCTGTGCAGAAGCTGAAAGGCAGCCATTTAACCTTTGGACTGCCACTGCTACACAGCTACAAAAGCATCCATGTGAAACCTTCAAGTGGTCGAAGCTAGAGACAGGTGAGATATCTCCTACTCCCATGAAGTCTTACCCACTCAGCCCCCAGTCAGAGGATTTATCAATTACAGCTAATAAATGCTTCACCAATACAAAAACTTAGCATATTTCTAAATCTGGAAATGTTACTCTTTCTCAGGCAGAGAGTTCCTCATCTGAGCAGGCAGTACAAATGTATTTTTCTACAGAAGAGACACTCACTGCTCCTGGCATTCGTTCATATTACTGAAGTAGCTTCTTTTTCACAGCAGAGACATGTTCTAGGAGGGCTGGGATATAATTTTACAGACATAGGCTTGGGTGAATCCTGCCTTAGGGGTGGTGTTATCTAATGGTAAATATACTGCACATACTACAGAAGGGTGAAATGTTACTTTCCTTAATCTAAAAAACATGTCTATGACAGAAGAGAGCTTATAACATTAAAATCAGAGAGATAAGACTTACAGGAATCACAGGCACAAGGGCTCTGAAAACGCTCCCAGCACAGTCAGGCAAATACAAGCACAGTGCCCTCACAATGACCAAGACTATTCCCCACCAAAAATGGGTCTCTGGAGGAACAAATCTCTGAAGGTCATGTGGCAGAAACCTGTCTCAGATGGGTCATGTTTGGTTACTGTTCCTTTCAGCAAGAATCATAGACTCAGGAAATATCCTGAGCTGGGAGGGCCCCACAAGGTTCCCCCAAGTCCAACTCCCAGCCCTGCACAGGACACCCCAAGGATCACACCCTGTGCCTGAGATTTGTCCAAACACTCCCTGAGCTCTGTCAGCCTTGGTGCTGTGATCAGTTCCCTGGGGAGCTGCTGCAGTGCCTGACCACCTTCTGGGGGAAGAACTTTTTCCTAACATACAACCTAAATTACAGTAAATCAGGTCTTAGCCATAAATGTTTTTGAACACTTTTCTTTACCAGGATGCACACTCCCGAGAGGGGGCCTCAATATTTTGTGAATACTCCTCGATCCTGTGCTCCTTCTGTTCCTGGTGTAAAGCAGCTGAGCCTGGCCAGCTGCCATCCTATCCTCCCACTCTCTCTTGTATGCCAACAATATTCTGAGCCATTTGTCATCAAAAAAAAAGGATTACTTCTGTCTACCTTCCTTATAGCCTTGCTGCCTCTGGCCAATAGCTTAGTACCATGTCCATGTCTGTTCCTCACTGGATATTTCCAAGTTCATGCTGAGCAAGACTCAGACTCACTCAGACCTTGGTTTATGTCCATGCACAGCTCCGTGGGGAGTGCAGAGAGGTGAAACCACAAGTCCCACCCAGGGACTGCTGATGGATCAGAGCCTCAGAGAAGCTGACAAAAGAGCAGTCAGGCTTGCACACCAAACTGCTCAGGCAGCTTGTACAAGAAATCTGCACCCAGAGAAAGGGGCACCCAAGTTCTCGCATGCTGCGACAACTTGAGAAAATGTAAAAATAGAGCATGGGTAGGAGGAAAGATATAGTGAAATACAAAAGCTTTTTTTCCTCCTAAAACGAAGGTGAAAAACATCAAAATATTAATTGTGAAATCGCTGAACAGCTGTGGCATCTGATACATCAGAGATGGGCTCCTGGATGTGTACAGCACTCACATACACACATTCCCAATACTGTGAGGAGTTTTGCCAGCTCTTGGGCACTGCAAGTCCTCCATATAAATAGCTTGAGAGATCTGCCGAATACAGGTGGGCTTAAAATATGCTTTAATTTAAACATTTGCCTATATTCCTTGCTGAATCAGAATGAAAATCCTGTGTGTTGGCACAGTCTCAGTTTTACAGATGCAAGAATTATACCAAGGAGAATGAAGTGAGTCTGTAATTGCCAGCAACATAACAGACTTACAAAGCTATCAAGGGCCACAAACAAGAGGAAGAGAAACAAGGCCAAGATTTTTATCTGTCCTTGAATCATGGCAGAACGCAAAGGAAGACACAGAGGAAAATCTTTCTTTTCCCCCTTTTCTCCTCTCTTAGCTGAATGTGTGTCTGCAGCTCCATTCAAATCGGATTATCTCACTTTCAGAAATGAATTCGCCAAGGAAACAGCTGCTTATCACAAGGCTGCAAATAGGATGCCCCCCAGACGACCAGCTCCCAGAACCTGGGATGAGCAATTAGAAATGTGTAGGGCTAAGTGAATGCTTGCTCTTCATCACAGAAGACAAGTATTGATAAGTTTTCACTATGCCGGTTCCTTGCTGCTTTCTTTCTCACACTGCTTGCCCCAAGGTGAACTTCATAATTTGAAAATTATGAGAGAGTCACATTCATATTATTCCACTAAAAACATGTGAGATTCTCTATAGATACATCTGGTCAAACTTTTTAACATTTCTCTTCAACAAGAGAAGAAAATCATGGTTCTAATTTGAAATGTATACTGACGAGGCCATGATTGAGATTTTTAATGTAGAGTGAAAAAATAACCACAAAACTCAACAAACAAACCAAAAAATAAAAGGAAAAATCTGATAAACTAGGGTATATTTCATTTGGGTGACTTTATATACCTCCACATCAACGACTAACCATATCAAGCCAAGGGTTCTTGAGGTGTTTTTGTCAGGAGGGTGGAATTGCATTTCCTTCTGCTGAAGAGCAGCACCAAGACTCCACAGCAGGATTGTCAGCTTTGAGCATGGGTAAAAAATGTGTATGTCTGCTCCCAACCACACAGATATATCCATTACCCAGTGTTTAATCCTGTTATACATCTGACCACTGGCCCATCCCTTACACATGCAGCCACTATTTGCCAAACAGGCACTGCTCTAAAAAGTGCTAGGAGTTATTTACCTTCAAGCCCTTGGAAGTAAATATGGAGAAGCTTATCTAAATATTTAAGTAAATTAGATTGTCTTGTTTCTCAGAAAAACTAAATAAACTACACAGAGTATTTTGGTGTGAATAGAAACTAAAGAGACACAAAGAAGGTGCCTGAAACTTTCTCAAGTGCTTACCTTAAGCAATGCTACATCCCACAAAATCAGGTCATTCCAAGGCTTTCAAGGATCTTGGAAATTTTGCATAAAAACAAATTTTAAATGACGCACTAAGGACTGATTTGAAAGTATAAAGCAGTCATAGAACACAGACTTGAATGGTAGCTCCTAGTGAGCATAACTTGAAGTTGCTCATGAAAGTGGCCTTGAGAGTAACTTCCTTCTGTCATGAACAGGTCAAAAAGATAGTGAAGACAGCTCCCAGTGAGCTGGGGAGAAATGAGCCCTAGAATTCCAGAAATTTCTTGGTGCTAGACCTGTAGTTCAGTGCCAGGGACAGGCTTTGTTCCTGAGAGTGCTGACACAGTGAGGACATGACACAGGGACTGCTTAGGTGAAAGAACCTGTTGTGGAATTTAGTATGTTCTGGACCAGCAATGAGCCCTTTTCCTCAGCCCAACACCTGGTATTCAGATGATGGATTACATGAATTTTGTGCTCCTAAAAGAGCTGTGTGATTCCTTCTGTCCCAGGCTGACAGGATTAAGGATTAATGAAGTCTGGAGAGGAGCTCCCACTGATGAAATCAAGCAGCTGCCATCTCCCTTCCTCCCAGAATGAGTCAGGATTCTTTTTTGTTCATTTGTTTCACACCGACACTGCAACACTGCTCTATACCACCAAGAAGAAAAAGAGAAATAAGCAACAACAAAACAAATTTTGGATTTGCAACTTAAATACTGAAGGGAAACATGGGAAAAGAGGGAAGCTTCAAGTGTCAAGTATTGCTCTTTGTCTCCCAGCATAGGGGGTGTTACCAAACCATCAAAGATGCTCAGTGGTTCTCCCCAGCCTCAGCCTTGCTGACATCATGGCTCGATGCTGTCAGGTTTTGGGCCACACCAAGGAGGGAGCATCCTGCCTCAGCATCCATGGCTTTTGTGGGGGCAAGGCTTCTGGCAAGGCTGAAGGCAAACAGAAAAAGGGCCAGACTAATTCCTGTTGCTGCTGTATGGCTCAGCAAGCATGAAGTATTTATCAGTCTGAGCAAGCCAATTGCTTTGCCAGTCCCAATAGCAGCTGGTCAGATGAGTGCTGACACTCCCTGCCGTGCAGGAGCTGCAGAAGGGTCACTCAGCTCGCTGCTCACCCAGCTCCTGCTTTGTGGGACTGAGATAACTGTGCAAACAGAGCCCAGGAGAAATCAGAGCAACACTGCTATGGGCTGCTGTCTTCAGAACACATGGCTGCCTTATCCTCAAACCACAGGGTTAATGAAGAGATGCCAAAGGATCTGAAGGTGAATTGGGAACAGAGAGATTGATTTTGCAAACTGCTGAACTGAACTCTAGATTAAATGTGAGCCCAGAGATAAGTAAAGTAGGCCTTAAAGCTGTAACACCCTACTGCTCCTCCCAGTCTTCAATTTCTCTTTCTCTTCTTCTCTGCAACAGATTGGTAAGAATTACTCAGTAATCACCACATCCCCTGGGCTTCAGCCTTCAAACGACAAAGACCTTACCTCTGTCCCAGGAGTAAATTCTCCTGGGTTGTCCTTTTTCCAGTTTTTCAACTGTTTGCTCTGAACTTTAAGAAGAGAATATCAGACTCCTAATCCTAGTATAAAATCTTCTCTCATTTAATAACAATCAGGGGGAAATGTAGCAATCAATAATCATATTCAATAAGCCTTTTGTGTGTATAAGATTCTGCATTTGATTTTGTATGTCACTCAACATTTTCTGCTTCTGTTCTCAGCCTGTTCTGAGAAGTTATAGTTCTCTGCTTTTCTGCTTTTTTTGTTTAGTGAGACCTCAGCCCCTTCAGCACAAGGTCCCTAAAGCAGCCCCCAAACCACAGTGCCCAAAGGTACTTGTAATGATATATACATATCTACACACACACACCTATACAGACAGGTACTTCAAACTAGAGTTATGGTGAAAACTCTCATATTTTGGGAAGAGAAGAGGAATATTATTAAACTCAGAGGCACTAAACAATTGGTAAATCAGAAATATATACCCTAAATAAACCAGGCTCTATAAGCTGTACTCTACCATTCCATTTGAGAGAACTTCCCCTCAGAAAAACAATAAAATGGCATTTCAGGCTCCAACTCTTACTTCAGTTTAAAACAAGTCCTTAGCAGTAGAAAATGAAAGAAATTATTTTAATAGATAATGAGTTTCAAGGTGAGCACCTTACCCCTGGCACTTTTCAATTAAGAGTGCAGGACTTGCGTGTCTTGAGAATACTGACAGTGCTGTTCTAATATATTTTTAGAGGATTGCCCTCAGGGCTCCAGTTTCTTCAATCCACATCCCCCTCTCTTCCTTCCGAGGTTCCTGCTGAGTTACTGATAACCCATAATATTTCAGCCCCTCTCATCTTTTCTACCTTTTTCCCAGCTGAAACTGAACAAACATTTTTTAACCTACTTGATTGTTTTTCTCCCAGCTGAAGGCCCCACATGTTTGAACATCATCAGGAAAGCGATGCTGGTTGGATGGGTATTGGCAGGCTGGCCTGAAGAATTCTGCCAGTGCTGTCTCTGGGACTGCATACAGACTTCTCTGGTCAAACCTCAGCTGTGCTCAGTGTGGAGAACCAGCAGCAACCTGGGTGTGAGCAAACACCTGCCCTCGTCCCCCTCCTGTTTTACACCCAAGTCTGGGATTGTTAAAAGGTGATTTTGGGGAACTTTGGTCTTTCTGCCGCTTACAACAAGCAGCTTGAACCCCAAACTGGATTTGGACCAACACAGAGCACAAGGTTATCAGTCCCTACCTGTTTCACACATTCAAAATAAAGCAACTGCAATGTTCAGAGAAGAGTTCCTGTTTGCCATCCCATATGGATTCATACTTCTTTTCATTCCTTTACCTTTTTTCACAATAGATAAATACAAACAAAACAAAAGCTTCTCTAATTAATTTCAACATCTTGTCACAAGGATGAGAAGTTCCAGGTTGCAGACATTTCTGTACCCACTGACAGCTGTGCTATGATGATTATTATTAATAACTGCTACAAGTATGCTTGAAGTAGCACAAGAGCACTGAACAGGCAGCCCAAAGACATTATTTATTTCTTGGCTCATGTTAGATTTATTGTATTAAGGGACTTTTTGTAATCAATCTACAGCTCCTGAAAATTCTACCACCTTTCTAATGTGGGGAGAATGTAGCTCCTACGAACTAGGTGTGAAGGTTATGAGGCCAGTGTTTACAAAGCACAGCAACAAGTCCTGTCTTCACCACATGCCTGGCACAATGGGGAGTTTACAAATCCCTGGATCCTTGTAAAAGGACATAAGACCCAGTTTTTATTGCACATTTCACCTGCCATTGTTGGGAGGAGCCAGTGATTTGTCCAGACAGATAAATCACAGATTTCATCAGATGAAATTAAGGAAAAATAGCACCTTCCCAGTTTCCATTAACACAGAACAGTACTGCTTCACCAAAACCACCACGTCGTGGGGGAGAAAAATCAATTCTCCAGATCTGATTGAGAAAAAGATGAAGACAAAAGCTCAAACTTGCTAAAAAGAAAGGGAGAGAAACCTTTAGAGGGGATTGCCAGGGCTGTGCTCTGATCCTCTCTTTTGATATAGGTGGACTGAGAGATTTATTTCAGGGGGCTACAGAATCTCAGAGCCCATCAAACACCTCTGCTCTTGTCCAGAATCCATCTGGATGGGTTGATGCAGAGGGATGGTTTACTTTCACACCTTTCCCTCTGCATTTCAACAGTTTGGGTTTCCTGAAAGACCAGCTCTGTGAATGTCTGGAGTTTTAGGTAAAGTTCCTTCATTGTCCAGAGCACCACAGGGAAAGAGAATCTCAATATAAAGACAGTGGGAGTGAAGACATCCTCTTCATTGTCAGAAGGAAATGAAGGGAGGATCCAGTCTCACTGACTTTTAGGATGTGAGAACATAATTTTCCATTATTCTAGCTCCTCCTTTTCATAATCAAAAGGCTACTTACTTATACACACACCTAAGGCTCAGTGTGCAATATATGCACAAAAGTCCTTTAGGATTACCAAGATCAGTAACACATTCTCAGGTACCATAAGTTTACAGGTCAGCATCTAGGAAGATCATCACTCTATTTATTTGTGGCTTATTTATGCAGAGATAAAAATATACACAATTCCGTAAGTTCACGCTTGTTTTTGCACACCCTAGTCTTTTACACAGATAATGCAAACTCAAGCAAGTCTACACCATGAACTACTAGATTATAATTATGATTTTTGTTTGTGAGACTGTAACTACAAAGTGAGTTCTACTACTGGATTATTCAAAACCATTCCGAGGAAAGGCAGAGTTTCATGGATCATCCTTTCTCATTCTTGTCTCTTCTAAAAGGTAACAATTCTAAGAAAGTCCATGGAGATATCTTTGATATATAAACCAGCTAAAAGAGTTTCCTGACATGATTAAGATAGCAGTAGCCCCCAGTCAAGTCCAGAGGAAACCTGGTGACACAGGTAGGAGGGAGACAGCCAAAAATGAGAGTCTCTGACAGCTCACTGACTGCAGGGGAGCTGCGCATCCCTGCGTTTGCAAATTAGCTGCCTCAGAATTTCAAAGGGAGCTCGAAAGATTCAAATGACAAGTATGCTCCCATCTGGTGAAAAATTCTCTTTCAAAAAAGAGGAGAATCATGCTGTACTGACCAAAGTGCCTTGCCAGTAAGACTTTGAAATAACAACACACAATTTTCTCCAGCTGAGAAGAAAACTGCTTTGGAAAAGTTTCCAGTCACAGATTTGAAAACCTCTGCAGGCTCACTCAATGCAAAAACCCCAGAATTTATGAAAAAGCAATCCATGTGACCCAAAAAAATCATACCCACCTATTAGCAAAATCCATATGTAATAGAACTACCAGCTTGCATAGAGTAACTAATAAACAGCAGGCTCCTCTTTTCTCAAATCCATCCAAGTCCAGATATTTTTCACAGAATAATATAAAAATGATTTCTCCTAAGAATAAATTAAAGAAACATTTCGGGGTTTTTTTTCTCTTGGCTCAACAAAAAATAATTCACCTATTTGAATAGTTTGTTCAAGCATATGGAGACAAACTTTCATAAATTTTAATTAAACTTATCAAATAAAAGTGACGGGATGTGATAAATATTTTTTCATTTTTTATCACAAGCTGATCAAAAGGTAGATCTGTAATATCTGTATCTTATCCCAGATGATTTCCAATGTAGATAATTTCCATCAATGAGGTTTTCTAATGTCAGAAACATTTATTACATGCAGGGTCCTATAATCTGTTGGGAAATTGCTCCTTCTAAACTAATTAACAGGAGAGCTTACAGTGATAACATAATTGAAGCAGTGCATATGAAATAAATGGTTTGATCAACATCAATCCCTGTTCAATAACCTACTAATACATCATTTATACAAGCACTTAACCTACAACTGGGATCATTCTGCAGCAAGGAGAACGAGACAAAAACACTGGCAAAATCATCCAAACTATTTTAATGACATGAACAGCAGTGATTCTTCTGGGTAAGTCTAAATGACATCACCAGTTATGAGCTTCCTTTTTCTAGACATCCACATTTCCACCACCCTAGTTGCATTAGAAAGAGATTTTGGAAATACAAGTTCAGTGTTGGGGACCCAGATGTCGCACTCTGTTAGGAACGGTGATAAGCACGACACTGACTCCTTAACTTCATTGTCCAAGAGAGCAAAGTTCTTTATTTTTCATCTTCTTTTATACACATGTTTGAGAAGGTCCAAGAGGTAAAACTCTTATTGGTCATTAAAGCAACACATCCACCATCATTGGTTAAGTGGAACACTATCCCTTGACTGTTTCCTAAACATCATCTCCTAAGATTGTTGTCCTTTATCAAGGACTGTTTGGATTCTTTTGGATTCTTCCTCATGCTTTCTCAGGCCAGAATGAGAAGCCTGTGTGACTTAGTTTCACACAGGCTCTGTTCCCTGCCTGCTTTTGCATTTAGCATCCACAGTCAGAGATCTAAAAATTGGTCCCACCAAGTTTTATTTCTCTTGCAGAAAGATCAAAAAGTTCTGATTTTAACTGAGAAGTTCAACTCATTAGTTAAGCTTGGAGATGTCTTACCCACCTCTCCAACAAAAAATGAACAAACAAATTTAGAATAAAATACAATACCTCATTACACATAGCATGCTTTATCTTTTAATTTTAGCCCAAAATATATGAGCAGGAGATGCTAAAAATTTTTAATTTTAAGGGCAGGAAGAACTGTGGCAACAACCTCATCAGATCTGCTTGAAAGTATGTGGAATGCTCCCGAGCAATTCTTATACCAAAAGGAATAAAATCTGGCTGAACTAAAAGCACTCCTCTTAGAAAGCAAATTCTTATTTAAAGGCTGTGAGTAGTGATCAACAAATCACTTTCCTCAATAAATTACTGCAGCAGTTAATTAAAATGTGTCCCTTATGTTCAGTTTTCTTTGGCATCCAACATGTAGAGAGCAGACTTTGTTTTATCTTGCATTACATCCAGGCAAATTTTGTAAGGTCTGGCAGTCATTTTTCTCTACAAAAACGGATAGAAACTGGAGGCATCTTTCTGCACTGCCTGATGCTTCTACACCATAAAAAAAAAGGCACAAACACTGCTTCTACTCCAGTTCCTGCTAGTGGCTGGTGCCTGAGAGGTTTTTGTGCTGCAGCTACCACATGTGTCACAACTTGTGCCAGCACCTCTTCAATCACAACCACCACCTGCCCTGGCTAGGGTGCTCTAGTCCAGGAGTCCCAACACATGCTGCCACCACACCTTCATTCTGTGGTGCAGAGAGATTTTTCTGCAATAAATACAAAATCCCTCTAATTTTCTTCAGTTTTCCCTCCACACTGCATATGCACTTGATGAAAGATGCCTTGTTATTGTCTCCTTGCTACTCTGAACAGACGGCACTCTGTAAACTCTCCCAAAAGGATAAAGATTTCAAAAGATCTGTGGGAAGCAGGACAAAAGTATCTTTTTGGTTTCCTACAGCCCAGCTTCTCCTATGGACTCCTTTTGCCTCTCCCCAGGTTATGTAGACTCCCTCTCCCACCACACAGTGGGGAAAAGTTGACTCTGACATTTCCAGCTGTGTGCAAGGGCAGGAGGAATGGGAAGTGCAGGAATGTCCCAGCCCAGGTGTGGAGCCTTTCCTGAGCAGGGGTGGGCAGGGATGAGTTGCTCATCCTGCTCTCCCAGCTCTTCTCCCTGCCCCAGCTGAGGCAGGAATGCAGCCCAGTGCCCTGGGCAATTCCAGGCTTTGCTGTACCTAAAACCTGCCCTGAAACCACCCTCATGCAGATCCTCTGATGTCAATGGACCGGAGCTGTGTGTGTTGGGGTGAATCACATTAGAGCTATTTAGTACAGGGAATTGCTATTTATAACATAACAGTGGCAACTTAAGTGCTCCAAGGTCCCTGGACTCACACTTCTATCTTATGGAATTACTTTGTCATTGAGGTGTCAAAGCCAGGAGCATCAGGATGACAGTTTGTTAAAAAGGGCAAGCTAAAAGATTCTGCTAAGTTAACACTTGAATGACTTATGAACCACTCATTTTAATATTTGATTTAAGTTTTAGGGAATTGATTGCATGTGGAAGTGCAGGGTCTGACAATAAACAAAGGGGTAATTCATAGGGCAAAAGCCTTTTGCTTCACACCAAACTGCAGGATCTTGGCAGGCTGTCTCTTCTTCTGAACCTGTTTCTCCTACAGCTGGTTTGAACACACACCGGTCCTGGGCATCTCCCACACAAGAACAGCTGGAATACGTGACAGCTCTGTAATCCAGCCATGCTTTTGGTTTGCTCCACTGTTTTGTTTGCAGATCTAACATCAGCTACAACAAAAAAGGAGGTTTACCTACTACTCTCAGCCCTCAGCTTCTTGCCACCATCTCTCTGACAGCTGCTGCTGAACTGGGGGGACCTCACTTTTCCTGGTAGAGCTGTTTGGAAGAGCCCTTGTTTTGATCAGAAGAAATGGCTGGGTTAGCCAAATGGAACAGCTCTGTCAAGTATGAGGGGCTGGGAGAGGGTGTGAGATATTTCACACCATGCAGGACCCTCAGCACACACCATGGGTGGGTGCTTTTATCCAAGCTTGGGGCCCTTCCCCATCAGACACTGTGCAAGCAGCCACCAAAACACAGCTGTGGCATGAACAGGCAAGAATTAAGTGGAACTATCCCCACAGCTCTTCTTTTACAACATGCACTCCCTGAGATTCCAGAAGAGTTTATAAAATCCCAGAGGAGTTTGGAATACCAAAAGGCATTTTAAGAGGCAGAACCCAGAATGACTCACATTAAGAAAAAAAGGGATGCAGCAACAATCTCTCCCCTGTCATTTATGGCCTTGCAGTCAGGCTTCATCCAGCTCAGCCTTTAGCTGGGTGATGACTAACACTTATTTGTGAGTTCCCGTGGAGAACTCATCCTTTTTCCATTTCTTCCCAAACTGGCTTTGCTCTTCTCTCACGGTGACCTCAGTCTCTGTCAGGCTGCTGGCTGAGTGTTCCTGACCTGCCCTGTTCTCCCTGACTTCTCCCCCAGCCACCAAAAGCTGCTCATTGTGGAAGAGCAATCTCCTCCTTTCTGAGACCCCAGTGAGCCACAAGAGCAGAAGCTGAAGAAGGAAAACAGGCAAATATTTTCTCTGCTGTCTGGTCACCTCCTTTTCAAAGGAATGTAGCTCAGTGCAATTACAGTGCAGGGAAGTCAAAAAGTCACTACCCATCACGTGTACAGGAGACACAAACCACATCCAAGTTCTTAATATTCCCAGTGAGCAATTCCAGGCACTTGTGCATTGCTTTATGGCAGCATGGACAGGAACTAAAATGTATTTAGGGAGCTCCTATTAGAAACATGGTATTTTCATCTAAAGGCCTCAGGCTCTGTTATTAATTTTTAAATATATTAACAAATAAGATGATCTTTGTTATTTAGAGAAAAGCAGAAGGAAACAGGGACCAGAAGAGTGTGTCAATTAGAACACGGCTAAAGACAGAAGAAGTGAAATTATGGTACAAAAAAGCTGGGACAAGGAAGGATACAGAGGTACAGAGAGAATGCCATTGTCTTCAACTTCCAGGTCTCAAAAATGCCTGAGAATAAAAACTCCATGAGTCAAAAATATTATCATAAACTTCTTGAAGTACTTACCTCTGCTTATTCCTTCCTTTCATAATTTAAAACACACTCTACATGAAAAATCTATCATCCCAAATTTAATTTTATGGTACAACATAATGAATCAAAATTAAATATTTCAGAACAATAAAGGAAGAAACCATAGAAATGAAAAAGCTGTAGTTAGGTCACTTAAAATCCCAAATAATTGGTTTGAAAAATTATTTGAAACCAGCCAGCTCCTGACAGTTGGGGTTTTTAACACAATGGGATTTTTCTAATAAAAAACTACTCTTTTTATTATTTTTTGCCTGCTTGACTTCAAGTAAAGGTCATTTTAAGCAGATCATATTGCAATTAGATCTACTAGCTTTTGGAAAGAATGGATAAAGACCTACACCACTGAACTCTGAGGGAGAGAGATTTGCCTTATACCAGTGAATTAATATGCTTCAATAAGTTCATTCTTGTTTGTGAGGAACTGGCTGATATTTCCTGCAAACAGACCCTGCATGACACTTAGTAAATAGAATGCAGGTAAAATATTTACCATTGCAGTAAGGATTTCTAAGCAACATTTTTCACTGTCATGATGCAAATTCATTGCTGAGCCAAATGTCCCAGGGTGGACTCAGTTATGGGACTCCTATTTGACCATTTGGCTGTGGCTGCAGGTCCTCCACTTGAGCAGCACATCAGGATCTCTGAGATCCAACACTGCCTGCATGTACAACCAAAAATCTGTAGGCAAGCTGTCCAACAGCACAGCCCCATTTTCCATTGGCTGTACATTCCTGGTTGGGATCTTCCTGGAACTGATAAAGCATGGGGCAGACTATTTTTTTGTTTCCCTAAAACATGTTTCACCCCAAACAGGCCACGTACAGCATAAGATGACAACATCCTTGAAGATATTGTTTCGCACAGAAGAATTTGTGCATCATCATGAAGAAAGGTGAGTTCTGCTGAATATATAATGCCAATTTTGACAGGAAATCTATGTTTTCTCTAAGAGGCAAAGTATCGAATTAGCAAAGACAGCGCAGTTCCAGAAAACTGCAGCTCAGCAGTTAACTTATGCAAGTGATGAACTTGGCATAAGTGACCTGAAAATTCCACCCCCCTAGAAACCCTCAGATGTGTAATAAAACCAGAGTGATTAACATGCCTGACTCTCCCTGTGTGTACATCACTGGCACGGGGCCCTGCTGGGGCAGATCCACCTGGATGTGCTCTGGATGTGGAGTCAAATGGGATGGCACATCAAAAGAAGGTGTTGCAAATGCCCATGCACCTTTTGACCTCTATTTTTAAACTTCAGCAATCAGCAAGGATGGTAATGCTGGGGGTTTGTCTCCACCCTCACAATACAGCTGAAAACCCACAGATGATGGGGAATTTGAACAGATCCTTCTGTCTGTGTAACCACAAAGGAAGGACACTGGCAGCTCAGTGCTGGTATCCAGCCAGCAGGTACATTACCTCAGACCCCACAGATGGTTTCAGGAGTTCTGCAGCTACACAAATGACAGCCTTTCCCTTCCAGCCTGCCATCTCTGAACAGACTAACTTACCTTTTTTAAGTATTAATGAGTGCTCTGCTCCCCTAATGAAACCAAGTTTTCTCTACGGAGTGAGCTGAGGCCTTGACAAACCAATTAGTGCAAGATTTTTGCAACACCTACCAATGCTATTTAATGCTGTTCTAGAAAGTGCTCACTGACTGAGAGCTTTCTGGTGAGCTGGCAGAAACCAAATTGCCAAAAATAATTTTCCCCCAAGGGCACAATCCACTTTGATACATTTTCTATTTTGAAAAACATAACAAGTGTTTCAGAACTGCCACTGATTCTTAATGTGTTGGGCTGTTATTAAAGAACCAGCCTCAGATTTCAGCTTGACATTCCTTGTTTAGAAATCATTTGCCTTGAAATGCACCAAAGTGTGTAATTTAAGTGAATAACAATGTAACACAACACAAGTATATACGTACAGTATATATTTACCTCAAGATATTTTAAAACTCTGAAGCAGCAATATACAAGGGACAATGATAAGAATTGCAGGATTTTTTGGAATCCAGAAAGAGGAGAAATAAGAAATAAAATATTGAGTTTTAGGACAGCTCACGGAAGATGTGTTTGACTTCATGCAGCAGAAGTTGTCCCTGCTTTCAGTCATTAACATGAATAAACAAGCATTGACCAGGGAAACAAACCCAAGGGACCTTCAAGCAGACCGTGGGCATCCTTAGGGAGCACTGCCCCATTACAATGCCTCCTGACCTCTAAATCCTGCTGGCATGCCATGCTCCAATGGCCTGAGGCTTTCATGCCAGTTAAGTCAGAGCTTTGTGTGCTGCTTCTCCGAGCATTTCATCCTCAGCTCTCCATTTCCCATAGGAAGGTCTGACGGCTGCCATAGCTGGAATTGACCTGGGCTATGATGGGATCTCTGAAGAAGACTTTTCACACAGTGGCTCTCCCCTGCTACAATAATTCCCAAGTTCTAATTTTCCTCATGCCACAGCTGCTCAAGAGCAGTGAGTTACGAAGTTTGGAGACTGAGGAAGGAAAATGATCAATCCAGCAGGCTCCAGTCTCCCACCTGGCATGCAGGAGAACTTCAGAGCATTCAGGAGATGGGAAAAGTTGCAAGGTTCATGCCCAAACAAACCTGAATGGGGCATTGATCAGTAATTTACAGTCACTCAGGCTAAGCCCTACCCTACTGGTACTGTGAAGGTGTTTCTCTTTCTCCAACACTTCTCCAAGTATTTGTGAGCCACACGATGGTATAACTATGACTGGAAGGCAAGTAAGATACCAGCTAACCCCAGCACCCCTGAAAGTTTAATGATCAAATATATAGTATGTTCTTACTTTCTTGTACTTCACATGCTCTGTGCAGCTGAGCTGCACAAAGGACAAAACCCCAACAAACTTTGGCTTATGTTTTCCAGCTAACAAACCCCTGCCTGAACTTCAGTGTATGCAGCCTAGAACAAAGCAGCCATTACACTGTATTTATTTTGGGAAGATTTTTCTAGGTGTCAGAGAATGTCTCCTTCCTCTGAATTTTTCAGTGTGTAAGTCTTTGAATAATCTTTAATGCACTGAGGGTATTGAAATATTAAGCTCTAACAAAAAGAAGGTTTCATGGAAAAAAAAAATGAAATTAGATTCACCTCTTTTTAATGAGCCAACTCTATGGCTGTTTCTCAGAGTTTTCCATAGAGAAAGAACTGAGTTCTTGGGTGAGGTGAGAAGCAACCAGAAGTGTCAGCAAAAAGAACATGCTTTCTCCTGGCTGCCACTTCAGTCTAATTCTGTGCTAGAAAGTCATACATTTCTCAGTATTAGCAGTTAGCCAAAGAAACCAAGTAGATTATCAGTTAATGCTATGGGATTGCTAACACTGCCTCTCTGTGCCAACATGGGAAAGGTCTCCCAATTCCAAAATGCTTATATATCCAAGCAGATGGAAATATTTAAAAATAATGAAACCTTAGAGATTTCCTGACTTTAAGAACATCATCTACCAGTGAGATATTGTATCATCTTTAATAAAAAGAAGAATCAGTCCCAGCAATGCCCTATTCACCGATCAAGTGATAGATTCATCTTTTTCTCTCATCCTCTCCTGCAGACTTTCTTTACAATATGTTCAGTCTTACAGGTATTTAAATAAAAGTCTACTCCCTTTGAATGTTATTGGTGAAATTCTCTGCCCAAAGGTCAGCATCCCCTCTGACTGTACTGCATGTCTGTGGACAAAATACAGAGGTAGCATCACAAACTGAAATAAAACAACATGATTACAAACCATGTGTCAGCTAAAACTGAGCAGTCCACCCTTTACTTCTCATTAGCAATTTGTACTCTGCCATTTTAGACAAAAAAAGAAAAGGAGTTGGAGAAGAATAAAAACAAACAAACACAAAAAAAAAAACCCAAATACCAAAACATCTTAGAAAACCTCACTCGAAGTTGGTGCCTAATATAAACTCCATAATGTGGAATTACTTGGCCAGATCATCCTGCCAGCATGTCCTGCCCTGCGTGGAAACCTGGAGGAGGCACTTGCTGTTGAACCACACATCAAAGTAAAGAGCAGAGCCAAGCTGCTCTGAGGTACATTGGGAAGTTTTTCTAAAGATCAGAACACAGCAGAGATGGAAGCACAGAGCAGAAGTCTGCAGTCACACAGCCTGCCTGCCAGGCAATCAGAGCCTGTCAATAAACCAATACCCTGCCTGACTCATCCCTCCCTATTCCCCATCCCCACCGCCTGCCTTGCAGGTACTTTGTATTCCCTGAATTGCCTCGCTGCTTGAGCTACTCAGGCGCAGAGTTAACAAAACCCAAGCGTGAGTTCATGCAGCTCTGTCTCTGTGAAGGGAAGGAAGGAGGAAGCAGAATGCAGAAAGCACAGATAATGCTGTTGCCTTACCATGGGCCTTTCTCAAAGCCATTGATTTTCTGTCACAGCTTTTTACTGAAATCACAGCATGGCCTTCTGGCTGACTGAGATGCATTTTTGTGTACACATGCTCCCTGGTGTGTCTATATTATCACATTATCCTCACATGCCAATTCTCAGCATCCCTGTCACCCCTAGAAGCTGACACACAGGTTTCTTTTATAAAAACATAAAGCTGCAATAAATTCCAGCCTAGCTTAAACTAAACCCATTGCTGCTGATTCTTATTCAGAGTACCTGATTCCCAGCATCAAAATTCTCCCTCTCCTTGTTTGTCTTTCTTTGAGGGAAAATGCTGTTTACTGAGAAGCTGTGCTAAAGCTCTAATTAACACATGTTGTGCTGAGCAAAAAGCACACCAGCAAATAAGCCTGTTTTAAGCCTATTTTTAAATCACATTGCATTCAAGACATGCTCCCTCTGTTGTGTAGGCCCACACAGTCACTTAGGGCTCAGTGTCTGCTTCAACTGCTGGCTGTTTCCCAAGTTTTCCCTCCCTTCTGTCTTATTCTCTGCCCATGGAGACAACAAAAGAGCTATTTCCACAATCAAGAGAGGCTCCTTGCTGAATCAAAAGAACGAGCTCTAGTTAGAGGAAAATACTCTCAGACACAGGTGTGCAAGCGACATCATAATTACAGTCAGAATAGATGGCCTGCAAATAGCCTGGCATTTGTAATTAACAGTGCTCTCTAATGAAGACCACTCTGTGTGCCATTACCACCTAATAATGCTTCATAGCTGCATGAACAATTTATTTCACCGAGAAAATGAGGATCAAATATTCACAGAAGTAACCTACCCTAGAGTGCAAGATCCTCCACTCAGGGATGAAATTGTGGGTTCTTTAAATATCAATCAAAATGAATTTGTTCTTAAACACTAGTTTACAGCTGAGATACAAGCCAAGCTAATGGGAGCTGCATCATGGAAATCTTTTCTGGAACCTGGTGAGATTCATCTGCAGGTCCTGAGGGGACATGGCTTAAGCTACAATCCATCATATTTGAGAAGTCATGGCAGTTCAGTGAAGTTCCCACTGACTGGAAAAGGGGAAATATAACCCCCACTTTTAAAAAGGGAAAAAAGGAAGACGTGGAGAGCTACAGGTTGGTCAGTCTCAGCTTGGTGCCCAACAAGATCACACTACAGCACGTAGGGAAGTAACTGGTGACAACCACACCATGGCTTCAATAAGGACAAGTGGTACCTGACAAATTTGATGGCAAACTGTGACAGTTATAGTGTTAGTGGATAAGTGAAAAGCAACACTGGCATCTACTTGGGCTTGTGCAAAGCATTTGACACTGTCATGTTTGATGTCTTTGTGCCTCAACCAGAAAGACATTGCTGAGAAAAAAGGACTAAACCTGGAAGATCTGGTGAGCAGGGAATAGCTTCACTCTAAGTGACCTTGCAACTGGGAATGCTGGTCATTCTTCTTTCAGTGTGGGAAAAACTAGTATTTGCCAGGATGGACTAATCCTGAGAGCTCCTGTGTCCCATGTGCCTGTGTCCCCGTGTCCCTCTGCCTCCTGGTGTTGCTGGTGAGGCAATGAAATAAATCTGTTCTTTGTATTGCAGCTGGGGCTTGGTGCTTGCCCTGCTTTCCTCTATGTGTTGATTCACACACACATGGATTTGATGTGTGGATAAGGAATTGGCTGGATGGCACATTCAAAGAGCTGTGGTCAATAACCCAAGTCCAGGAGGAGAGCAGTGATAAATCCATTCCTCTGGGACTGGCACTGATACTTTGTTGGTGACACTGACAGTGGGATCAGTCCACCCTCAGCAGGTTTGCTGATGACCAAAGCTGTGTGGTGGAAACACTGGAGGGGAGAGATCCAGAGGGACCTGGATAGGCTTGAGAACTGGGTCTGTGTGAAATTCATGAAGACAGGAAAGTTCTTCAGCAAGTTCCTCCTCTCTCTAACTCAGCTTGGACTCAATCTGAAGCTGAACTGATTCTATGATCTATGGCAGAAAGGACAAGAGGCCCAGCTGCAGCAGCTGGTACGGGTTTCATCCCAAAGTTTATAAGTCACTTTGCAGAAAGCATAAAGTACTTTTAGATTCTGCTGGTGCCAGAGAATCACCATTAATGCCAGTTTTTAATATATCCAGGGTTAATAGAATTGAGGAAATCCCAGTGTAAGGATGTTAGATATTTGCTTGTCTCCAATTCAAATGTTATCCTGATGAGGTCAGGGCCTTATTGTACAAGGATGCCAGGACCTACAGAATAATGGTAAGAACATGCCCCCATTTCTTAAGAATGATAGCACCAATTAGCATTTGCATCACACTTAGGGTCAGAGTACCCCTGGGCACTCTCCAAAGCACATCTCTGCCCCACAGTGGTTGTTCAGCAGTGCTGGAGCAGCACCACTGTGTTCTGCACCTGCCCTTCCTCCTCCTTCCCGGCAGCACTGGCAGAGCCAGGCGGATCTCACGGAGCAGTACTGCAGCATTCGTGGGGCAAACAAATGCAAGAGGCTCTGAAAGCTCCTGGGGCTGCCTGGCTTTCTCCAAGCCTCCTGCAGGACCGACTTCCCGCCCCTGTCCCTCTGGCAGTACCCAAATGCCCACACTGGAGCAATTCCAGTCAGGCAGCGCCGCAGAACGCCCTGGACATAATCTGCTTTGCACAGCCCATTGTGAGAGAGGATGAAATATGACACAGATGGAGGAGAGAAAACCTGGCTTATCCATACTGATTTTGGTGGTTTTCTGACAATTCATGCCAATCCAAATCTTAGCCAAAACAGTTTTAAATCGTAGTATGAAGTTGAAAGGAAATGAATGCAGTGTCTGGCCATACCTAGGGATTAGTTTTGTCAGGACAAAACCTCCTATAGCAGACTTAATAACTTGGCAAAAGCACTGTAAATAAAGGCAACGCTGAATCTGCCAATTTCCAGCTTGTCGAGCTCCTCCACAACCAACAAACCACAAAAGTAATTACAGACAGTTAAAATGCAAAGAGCAGGAGGCCTTTTCCTAAAAGGCACAATTACTGTGCCCCTAGAGGCTGGGTTTAAGTCTACACCCTGAATTAATTTCCATTCATTTCCATCTGAAATTCGTTTGGCTTTCCCAAGATGTAAGTTTGTGATGTTTCCAATTTATCTGAGACTTCATCATGAAGGAACTTTCAGTACACACTTCAGTGACATGTTTAAGTCCCTCATTCCCATGACATTTGGCAATAGTCAGCTTTCTGTGAGGCAGGCTTCTAAACAGCCAAAAATAAAGGTCTTGCTTTCAGCATCTTAATTTAGAGTTTTCAGTATCAGAGCATTGCTTTGTCACAAAAAATGAACTATTTATTTGCAGGGACATGTTGATAATCCTATGTATCTGTTGGCTGCAGGGCCTACAGATGCTCCTATGAACATCTAATCTTGTTGTATAAAAATGATATGAATTTCACCACAAGTGTTTGCATTCCTCAGAACATTTCTTGTTTTTTTGAATAGAAACACACATACACATTCAGCACGGAAACAAGCTTGAATCCAGCTACACAAATGTTGTAAGAACAACAGAGGGAAATAAATGAAATGTTACATCCCTTCCACATTGTCCATGCAGGCAAAGAGCTGATGAGAATGCTTTTGCTCTCAGAAGAGAACAAGAAGAGTTTATAATAATCCAAAAACTATTAAAAAAAATGTTCCTGTGCTGCTCAACACGCTGAAAGCTTCTCACTGATGGGTGTTCACACCATTTAACTTTAGACATTCTCAGTTTAATACCTCCATGTACAGGTACTGAAAAGAAGGCAGGTTCCTAACATGGATTCTCTGTATCACCCTCCAGAAGTCTCATTTTCCTTCAAGGTACCCAGGTTCTTAAGAAATATTTTAAGAACACCCTTTATTGTTTCATTTTCTGGCTCTTGGCATTGTTCTTTTGCAGTAGTTAATTTATTCAGAGGCATTTTCCAAGTCAGAGGAGCTACTCCCAGCCCCAGCTGAGGTTCTTGGTAAATTTTCCCTGTGCAGAACAGCAAACACAGAGAGGACAAAGCAGAGGAGGGTTCAGCTGCACCAGTAAAGCACACTCTGGGGCTACACAAACTCCCCTAGAACAAAAGGACATTTAAATTCGGGGGGAGGGAGTCTTTTATAAATCTGGAAACAGATGGTTCCTGTGTGTACTGTACTTTCAGCTACATTTTTCCCAAGGCCACAGAGGAGCCAAGACTGGTGCTGATTTGGAGAAGTCCAGACCATTTCTGCCACTTGTTAACAGGAGCTGAACAGGGAGCAAGCACAGCCATGCTGTTTCCACCTGCACACTGGAATGCCCACAGGACGCACCAAATGCAGATCGTTATGGATTGTCTGCAGAAATAACCAGGCTGTTCTCAGGAATCACTGGGAATCCCACTGCCAGAGCTACAGACCTTCACACCTAATCTGCTTTGGGGCCAGACAACACCACAGATCACAACCAAGGTCAGCAATGTTTGATGCTTTCCCATTTCCAACTTCAGGACGTGAAGTAACCAAAGTTTCTATAGGACCTGCTCTTTCCAGACTATCAAGACACAAACAGAAAACAAAAATGTTCTGTTGCTGTTTAAGTCCTGGTTAAATCCTGCCAGAGCGTATCTGTACACTTCACTAAAAAGCTCCACTAAAGCAGAGTAGATTTGTGTCAATCAAGCATGTGACACTGTTTCTCTCTTCCCTTTATGCATCCTCACCACAGACATACCAAGCACCTGCTTGAGAAGCTTGTGCTTTGCAGAACAGTTACAAAGAGCATCATTCACAAAAGCCTCTATAAGTTACCAGGCCGGTATTTCAGTCATTCAGGGTTATTTGCTGCCAGGAATATACAAGTTAATGTGACCTTTTACAACATCTACCCTTAAGATGCCTCTAAGCTATGATGGGATTACAAAATTTGAAATCTGCTGAGGCAGATGGAACATTTCCTATTAGAATGATCTGAAAAATACAGGGTGTGCCCATTCCCTCAAAATTCTGATTCAGTGGGTTTTGGGGTTTTTTTCTTGCTCTGCTGATTTGCAGACCCTTAAACATTTCCCTTTGGATCCCCCAATGTCAGCATAATAATAACATTCTTGCCTTTCTTAACTACCTTTCTCAGATCTCTTAGCAGCAGCTAATAGACCAACAGGGATCCATAGAAAATAATCTGAAAGTGATGAGTTAATAACTTTGTAAGGACAGGCCCTTAAGTGATTGCCCTTCAAAGAAGGATGCACTTTAATAACAGTGTATATATTATATAGAAATTTCCTGTTCTTCTGTCTTGCATAACAGAAATAACAACTGCAACCTTTGCAATCCTTTGACATTACATTTGTTTAAACTGTCACAAAACCTGTCCAGAGCACACTGGGGCAGTCAGGGTCAGCAAAATGGTGAATCCCAGGCTCAGGAATTACACACAGCTACAGTATGCAAAACAGACTTGATGGTAATGCTTATTTTTATGTGGCTCCCTCCGTGAGCAGAGTTACAAAATGCTCCATGCAGAGCCAATCATTCACAGTTCAAGCAACCAGGGATGGTGCTGAGGGAAACCTCATTTCAAAAGGAAAGTAATATAGATTTTAGTACTGGAAGTTTTAATGGTAATGCACACTAGAGAGAAATAGCACTTAGAAAAATGCACTGATGATACTGTCTTTTCAATAGAGACATCAGAGCAATGATTTCTATGGTGCTTTTGATCCTGGACTCTGAAGGTGAAATTTTCTGTTCAGGAGCTGATGCATAAGTTTTATGAGGCTCTCATTAACCTTACCTTGAAAGTTTCAGTGGCACACACACTTTTGCTAGACACTGTGTAGAGGTAAATTTGAGGAAAATGAAATCTATTAAAAAACTACAAACTTCGAGACCAACAATTTCACTCAGAAGTTTTTTTATCTGAACTCTCCTTAGATGACTCACAACTATTCTCAAGCCCCAAGGAACACTCACCTGGAATGTCATGTGAAGGATGCTACAGACATACAACTCAGGTTTGTAAAATCAAGCCAAGGCAATAAATTCGGTCAACAGGCAAAATCCAGGGTAGCTTTCTCTACAGCACTGGGACACTGACCTGTGAGAAAGGAGAGGGGGGAAAAGAGTTCAAGACCACTTCTTAAGGTTGTGCAGAGAAACAGATTCTCAGGTGTTAATCCTCAGCACCAGGTGCCAAATTCACAAGGTAACAGCCTGGTTGTAACTTTCCCACCTCAGCAAGCAGGGAAAACAGTATCAGTCCTTTTAGTCCTGCTTGTGAAAGATGAAATCTTTAAAAAACCTGGTCATTGTTGACAAAACAAATAAACCACATAATGTTGGCTATAAGCTGCAGCTGAAATGTGTGTTTAAATTATACATAGAACAAATTCAGAAGCCATCCATGCTCCAAAGGGTGCTCAAGAAGGTATTTAACGATTTCTGTGAACAATTTGCCAAGTGAAAACATCCAAACCTGTTTCAAAAGTTCTTTGCCTCAGGCGCCAGCTCTATCTCTACATTAAGTTTTCATACACAGAGCTAGAGAGCAGATGGCCACTGCAAGCAGTTTTCAACAGGGATGTTTCAGTCTCTCAGTCATAGGTTTATCTGAGCAGCCTGTGCCTTGTTAACAGAAACATCCTGAAGCCCAAAGATCAGGATTGCTTAACCATTCACATAAAAATATGAAGAAGAAATGCAGACACTACAGGAATTCATTATATGACGCTGTTAATTGGCAAGTCATCTGTCAACCTGACACTGGGCTTCCAATGGCTTCTCTGGCTACTCAGACACCTGAGAAAGACCTGTTTTCAGACTCCTCCTGTGAAAACCTGAGCAACATTTGCTCTAGGATGCACATCATGTTAGCTAAAATTAACCTTTTTGTCTTTCAATTTTTTCCATTGTCTAAATTCTGACTTCCCAAGCATCATTTCTTTTTGCAAGTTTAACTTGCTATGATGTAGATGGAAATAGTGCAGAATGTTTCCAGCTGCCTGGCTCTGAAGGAACAGAAAAGATGTAATCTTGGAGGTGGGAAAAGAGAGAAAAAAGAACTGCTTTGTTGTAACACACTACTCCTTGTTCAAAAGGCTGTGTGACACCTCCAAGTTTTGACAACACAGCTGCATTTATATCTGCTTGTGATGAGAGTTCCCATCAGCTCAAACCTGGCATTATGCCTGACTGGCAATTCATTACTTACTGTAATTTAGGAGCACTTTTTACATCATAGCAGCTCTTCTTTACTGTTCCCTCTCCCCTCTCCCCTGAGCATGCCAGGGAGCTGATGTGCCTAACTGGAGATGCCATCACTGGGGCTGTGCTCCCCAGCTGTGCAAAGGAACAGCCTGCTTCTTCCAAAGAGGGGCTCAGAGAGATGCTCCAAATCACACTCTGAGGCTGCCTCTTTCCCCACCCACTACAGACATAGCCAAGATAAGTAAAATGAGTAATGAAGGGGAAAAACATAAAGCAGGGTTCTGTTCAAGAATTAATGTGCTCATTTTAACTCAACAAGCTCAATCTTCCCTGTTTACAGCCTAAATTACCTCCTTTAACACTGAAACAATAGAGTGAGAACACTTCCACTGCTTCCCTCATGGTAAGCAGACAGGTGCATGCTGCTTGTTGGAGGAAAAAAATGAGCCTCCTAATAGGATAATATAGTTTGGGTTATATTAGTTACAGAAAAATTGAGATGAGAAAGCTGCAAGGGCATAATCATCATGAAACATGGGGCTGATTACTGCGAAGTGCTGAGCTCCAGACAAAGTCATTGGGTGTTATATGTGCATTATAATATGATCACTGCTGCCTTTCCACAAATTATGGGCAAAAGGTAGGTTTTCATACAGCTACACATCCAAGTTTCCTTCACTAAGTATTTTTATATATAAATTTTTACAATATGCAGCTCATAACAGTACCCATTTAAACCTCTGTCAGTGCACAGAACAGCACAATTATTTATAATCCATATATACAATGCAGAAATTGTATAGCACTCAATGAACATGCACTGCTGCATATTCATACAGAGGAACAATATCATGGAGACATTACTTGAATGAAGATCAATCCTCTTGACCAATGTAATGGAAAGAAAATGAGGGCTAATGAGAAGATCAATCAAAGAAAATTCAAAGACTTCCAGATATTACTCCAAATAGAGATCAGAGGAAAAGTGCTTTCACGTCTCTGAGATTTTCCAGTGTGTCTGAGGGACCTGGACACTGTACAGGTTCACAGGCCCTGTTCTGAATGTGGGCAGAGAAAGCATCACACAGCACCAGCTGCACCTACCAGTGGGCTGGGCAGCCTGTTATCCTACAGTGAAAATAAAGGTACTGCAGTAAAGGAACAAGATAAAAAGTTGGCAGTCAAGAGCATTCTTGAAAAACCTTTGCACCTGTGCCAAGGGAACATCTCTGCTGGTATCATCCCAGACAGGAGCTCAGAGCAAACAGGAGGAAGGGCAAAAGGCAGAGGCTCTAGCAGAAAGTCCAATGATACTTTAAGTGACTTGAACTGTGAGCCAAGAAATGAATAAATTATTACATCAAAGTCTGCACTCATATAAGTGACAGGGTGATAGTTTAATTTTTTTTTTTTATGTTGGGGGAACTCATTACCTATAGAAATGTTTATGTGCTCTCCAGAAAAAAAAATTCACTTTCTTCTCTTAAATTACTGTTACTGGCATTCCTATTGACAGGGAGAAATATAGAACCACACAAAACTGCACAAATCACAACATAACACTTCAATGTGTCCATCAGCTAATGCTAATCTATAATTGAACACCGTGTAGGTACTCAGGAAATCCATTAATCTATATAGATTGTTCCTTCAGGATGAGTGCTTCAGGTTACTTTACATAAGGAAAGGCATCCAAGGTCTAGGACACTGTTAAAAAACCCACAGATCTACATAAATACTTACTAGGCATTTCAGGAGAGACATCTGACAACTAGAATGCTCGATAACTTCAAAAAGAATACACTCACTGAAAATGTCCACCACAGAAAATGCCTGCAAAGACATAAAAGGACTTAATTGACTTTGAAAATCAGTCTAAACTTGTCCAAAATTGTGATCCCAAGTTTTACCCCTAGCCATTTCTCTCCTTTACACAGATGGCTCCTCTGTTTGACTGAGAAACAAATTTGGCAAAGAATGCAAATACATTAATGCTTTAACAGATTTTAATGCTAATTGTCTCTATTACCAAATCAAAGGTGTGGTGTAATAAAATTGAGACAAATCCCATGAAAATCACAACTGAAATTAAAAAAAAACAAAAGGGAAAACTTAAATCTCTCTCTTTAGAGAGGCATTACTCTAGAGGCATTACTTTCTCTAGTCAAAATGCTTTGGTGTAAAGACCTGCAACTCTCATCCACTTTTGGAACAAAACTCTAAGCACATCCTGATAATAAGCAAAATATCAGAATGGGTTCAGTGCTGTGTTCAAATGACAAGCAGAGGGAAACAGAACACCACTGACACCATTCAAGACAGAGAGAAATGCTCTGCAACGTAATAGAAGTCCTTATATTTATTGAAAAACACATTTCTTTGCAATAACATGCCATAAGCCAATTGTTCCCTTTCTCAAAGACTCCTATTTTCACAAGTAAGTTTCCTTCAGTGGCCCCAGTTGTTCATACGGATTTTCACACATTCAGGTCTCTATTCTGTGAGAAGTTGGAGATGAAAACTTGTTTGAAATCTTTTCACTCTCAGAAGAGACTGACTGATGAGAGCACGAGGATGGCAACATAGAGAAGGAAAAAAGCCTTGTTTCAGAGTCATGTCCATGTGTGACAGCAACCCAGCAGGGATTTTATTAATGGCAACTTGCAGGTTATTGCTGTGCTGCTGAGCTGAGTGCTCCAGTGTGTGCACACACATGGTAACTGAGAAGAGCCTTCCCTGCTCCATCAGCCAGTGCTGGCTCAGAATTGAGAGTTGCTTGCTCTGATGGATGGTTCAGGCTCATTAAGATAAGCACATCTGGTGGCCCACTGCACCTGGAGATCATCTGAGCAACTATCCCAGGTAAAACATCTCCTTTCATTAAAAAGAACAGGAGCAATTGAGCTTCTGCTGCTTCTCTTGGATAAAGATTTCAAGAAAGCTTAATGGAAGCAGTTTCCCACTGTAGGCAAAGAGATGACACCAAATCACCACCTGGCTCACGGATCTGAGAACTTGGTGATGAGGACAGAGTTTATTTTCCTTATTAGCAGAAATAAGGTAAGTTGGAAAGGTGAATGCCTTAACAGGAAATCATGTTTAGAATACTTTGAGGACAGGCTCCACTGTTACCTCAGAACTGGCATTCTGAGCTAAAGGAAACCCAAACTATTAGACAGCTCTGAAAACAAAAACTGCTGCACTTTACCCTAAAAAAATTAAAATACCACTCTGTCTGCAGGACAAAGCTGAAGTGTATCAGCAAATCTCTTATCTTCCTTACAACTCCTCTTCAGCTTTTCAAGATTTTAAAAATTATCTGCTTATCCCCCCAGCTTTAAAGGAGACATGACTTTTCATGAGACTTATTAATATTCTGATATGTTTAACTAGCAGATCTCTAGAATATACCTTTTATAACAGGAATGCTAGTGTGCATCTGCTCCTTGTTCCTCTTCTGCTCTGCAGTGTTTTCAGTAACAGGCTATATCTGAATTTGATTTCCTGCTTCCACTGGTCTCCTTGGTACTCAGAGAGCCAAAGTCACCACGGAATTCTTGGCAGAGGCCAAGCTTTAATTCACCAGTAATGCGATCCCTTAGAATTACAGATAAACTGCTTAAGTGCTGGATACATTTATGCAAGTTGTATAGAAGAACTTGTCATTGATTTACCCTTTGCCAAACAGTTTAGCACGCTGAAACAAAACACAGACTTTGTGAAAGCTGCTGTCACTCCATTCATCAATACAGCACCTATGAGTGAGAGCAAATGCTACTTCTACAGGCATTGTTCCTTACCCTGAAAGGGAGAGGAATAGATTATTGTTATGGTATGAAGAACTTTTACTATTTACTTTGCTTTCATTTCTTGACTTCATGGAAGCATTCATTCACTGATTTTTTTTAAAGTCAAAGCCATTGATGACAGGGGATTGCCCTTTACTATACCATAAAGGGCTGCCTGCCACCCTCCAAAGGCACTGCTCCAAATTAAAACATGATTAGATTCTCTAGGGTGACCTTGTGAAAAGGCAGGTGTGTGTTTACTTTCTCTGCCTTCCAAATCAACCTTGCTCAATTTAGAAGTAAAGAAAAGATGTTTTACCTAATTGCCAACCCTGAGACTCTGTGAAGTCTCAGTAACAGTAAAGACAAGGAAATAGTTAATGATTCTCAATAAAGAGCATAAATAGTTAACGATCCTGGTAGTTACCTGCAAGCAGACTCCAGGTCACTCATCCACAGCTGGGCTGAATCTGCAAGGCTGACAAATAAAAAAGCAATAAATGTTTATCTTTTTACCAAAATGTTAAGTCATAATTTACAACGGAGTAATCCTTCATAGCTGCTCTGCAAGAAAGTGCCTCATCTGCCCCTTAATTTCATACAGCAGTTAGCCAAAGGTTTTCTCTGCCTTTTTGCTAAAACAACACCCATTATAGGATGTTAGCATGGGCAGCAACTCAAGAACTCCTTGGGATGGGGAGCTGATTGGTTTTATTTTAATACATTATCCCAGACAGCTGCCTTCAGTCATGGCCAATGGATTTAACTCCCTGTACTTGAGGAATATCTGAAATTCCCCTCCCAGCAGGCTCACCAAGGATTACCAGGAATCAACGAATCACCTGAGAAGCCAGAGCTACAGGAACAGGGCACTGGGTCACCAGTTAATCCCTACTGAGAAAGAGGAAGTTGTCAAACCTGCTTTTCTGCTACTCAGGCTCCATGCTTTGGTGTCCTGGTTTAGGGCAAATTTGTCTGAATGGGTTTGTCTGTGCTCGAGGTAGAATTGACCCAAACTGTCTTCCCTAGCAGACCTCTGACATGTACCACTGGGACTTTGTCTCCGTCTACTACATGCAAAGACTCAGACTGGGCAGGACCTGCTCGGTTGGTGGAACCTCTGGTGTTGACTAACCAGGTGGCCTTTGCTAGATGTTGCTCCCAGTTTTTAAAAGATCCTCCACCCAGTGCCTTTAAGGTAGTTTTTAACAGTCCATTGTACCTCTCCACTTTCCTGGCTGCTGGTGCATGGTAAGGGATATGGTACACCCACTCAATGCCATGTTCCCTAGCCCAGCTGTTTATAAGGCTATTCTTGAAATGAGTCCCTTGTCTGACTCAATCCTCTCAAGGGTGCCATGCCCCCAAAGGACCTGCTTTTCAAGTCCCAGGATGGTGTTCCGGGCAGTGGCATGAGGCACAGGGTAGGTTTCCAACCATCCAGTGGTGGATTCTACCATTGTGAGCACATAGCGCTTGCCTTGGCGGGTTTGGGGCAGTGTGATGTAGTCGATCTGCCAGGCCTCCCCATACTTGTATCTGGACCACCGCTCACCGTACCAGAGGGGCTTCAACCGCTTGGCCTGTTTGATCGCAGCACATGTCTCACAGTCATGGATAACCTGAGAAATACTGTCCATGGTTAGATCCACCCCTCGGTCTCGTGCCCACTTATAGGTGGCATCTCTACCCTGATGACCTGAGGCATCATGAGCCCATCGGGCTAGGAACAACTCTCCCTTATGTTCCCAATCCAAATCTATTTTTGACACTTGTATCTTTGCAGCCTGATCTACCTGCTTATTATTTTGGTGTTCCTCATTAGCTCTACTCTTGGGGACATGGGCATCTACGTGGCGGACTTTCACTGGTAGTCTCCCTACCCTGGTAGCAATATCTTTCCACTCTAGCAGCCCAAATTGGTTTTCCTCTACGCTGCCAATTAGCCTCTTTCCACCTCTCCAACCATCCCCACAGAGCATTGGCCACCATCCATGAATGCGTGTAGAGGTAGAGCTTTGGCCACCTCTCTCTTTCAGCAATGTCCAGGGCCAGCTGAACAGCTTTGAGTTCTGCAAGTTGGCTTGATCCACCTTCTCCTTCAGTGGCCTCTGCGACCTGTCGTGTGGGGCTCCATACGGCTGCTTTCCACTTCCGGTTCATCCCTACGATGCGACAGGAACCATCAGTGAACAGAGCATAGCGTGTTTCTTCTGCTGGCAGCTGGTTATATGGTGGAGCTTCTTCAGCCCTTGTCACTTCCTCTTGTTCTTCATCTGTGAGACCAAAATTTTCACCTTCAGGCCAGTTTGTAATTATCTCCAAAATCCCCGGCCGATTCAGTTTACCAATACGGGCGCACTGCGTGATGAGGGCAATCCACTTGCTCCATGTGGCACTCGTTGCATGATGGGTGGAAGGAACCTTTCCCTTGAACATCCATCCTAGCACTGGCAGTCGGGGTGCTAGGAGGAGTTGTGCTTCTGTGCCAATCACTTCAGAGGCAGCTTGGACTCCTTCATAGGCTGCTAAAATTTCTTTTTCTGTTGGGGTGTAATGGGCTTCGGACCCTCTGTAGCTTCTACTCCAAAATCCTAATGGTCGGCCTCGAGTCTCCCCAGGCACTTTCTGCCAGAGGCTCCAGGACAAGCCATTGTTCCCAGCTGCAGAGTAGAGCACGTTCTTCACATCTGGTCCTGTTCTGACTGGGCCAAGGGCTACTGCATGGGCGATCTCCTGTTTGATCTGAGCAAAGGCTTGTTGATGCTCAGGGCCCCAATGGAAATTATTCTTCTTCCGAGTGACCAGGTAAAGAAGGCTCACAATCTGACTGTATTCAGGAATATGCATTCTCCAAAACCCTATGGCACCTAAGAAAGCTTGTGTTTCCTTCTTACTAGTTGGTGGAGACATTGCTGTGATTTTGTTGATGACATCAGTAGGAATCTGACGCCGTCCATCTTGCCACTTTACCCCCAGGAACTGGATCTCACGAACTGGTCCCTTAACTTTGCTCTTCTTGATGGCAAAACCGGCTTTCAGGAGAACTTGGATGATTTTCTCTCCTTTCTCAAACACTTCTGCTGCTGTGTTCCCCCACACAATGATGTCATCTATGTACTGCAGATGTTCTGGAGCCTCACCCTTTTCCAGGGCAGCCTGGATCAATCCATGGCAGATGGTGGGGCTGTGCTTCCACCCCTGGGGCAGTCGGTTCCAGGTGTACTGCACTCCCCTCCACGTGAAAGCAAACTGAGGCCTGCATTCTGCTGCCAGGGGAATGGAGAAAAATGCATTAGCAATGTCAATAGTGGCGTACCACTTCGCTGCCTTGGACTCCAGCTCGTACTGGAGCTCCAGCATGTCTGGCACGGCAGCGCTCAGTGGTGGAGTCACTTCATTCAATGCACGATAGTCCACAGTCAATCTCCATTCTCCTTCAGATTTACGCACAGGCCAGATGGGGCTGTTGAAGGGTGAGTGGGTTTTGCTGACCACCCCTTGGCTCTCCAGCTCTCGGATCATCTTGTGGACGGGAATCACAGCATCTCGAGTTGTTCTATATTGTTGGCAGTGCGCCGTCGAGGTGGCAATTGGTACTTGCTGTTCTTTCACCTTCAGAAGTCCTACTGTAGATGGATTCTCGGACAGTCCAGGCAAGGTGTTCAGTTGCTGGACACCCTCTGTCTCCACAGCTGCTATTCCAAATGCCCACCTGAATCCTTTTGGGTCTTCGAAATACCCGCTTCGGAGGTAGTCTATGCCCAAAATGCATGGAGCCTCTGGGCCAGTCACAATGGGGTGTTTCTTCCATTCATTTCCAGTCAGGCTCACGTCTGCTTCCACCAAGGTAAAATCCTGTGATCCCCTGTCACGCCAGCAATAGGAACAGATTCTGCCCCTACATGTCTTGATGGGATTAGCGTGCACTGTGCACCAGTGTCAACCAAGGCCTCATATCGCTGTGGTTCTGATGTGCCAGGCCAATGAATCCACACAGTCCAAAAAACATGATTTTCCCTAGCCTCTGCCTGGCTAGAGGCAGGGCCCCTCTAAGCCTGGTTATCCTTCTTTCCTTTGATATATGTCTTGGATGTTCCTTCAAGGGGATCGGACATGTCATCATCATCATACCTGGCAGTTCGGCTACGTGCAACTGGAGCTGCTTCTCTTTTGGTGGAACTTCCTTTGTGACTCTTCTCCTCCTTCAATTCACGCACCAGTTGTGCCAGAGCTGCAGTAGATTTCCCATCCCATCTCCTCATGTTCTCTCTGCAATCACGCAGGAAGAACCACAGCTCAGCTCGTGGGGTATACCTTCTCTCTCGATCTGGGGAACGCCTGCGTTGAGTGCCAGGACCTCTGATCTGTACTGCTGAGATTTGGAGAAGGTCCTCTTTAATCTCATCTCTAAGTTTCTTGTGATTCTCCTCTATCTTATCCTCTAATTTCTGCAGACGTGTTTCCACAGCTGCGATTCTTGCATGTGTGGGGCCATGCACGGCATCTGCGTATGCTCGAAGCTTCTTCACCATATTCAGCACGGTCTCCTCCCTTTCATCCCGTTTCATCATTGCTAAAGCAGATGCATATTCTTGTGGCCCAAGTCGTACCAATTTTCGCCACATCACGGATGTACATGGCACCAAGTCTGGATTCTTAGTTGGTATGTCATCTGAAAAAACACTCTCTGCCACTGCCATTTCTCTCAGGCGTTGGATCCCTTGTTCGATGGTTTTCCACTGTATTTTCTGCATGTAGAGATCATCTACACACAGATATCTTTGGGCTACACTTTCAAGGACCCGTGCCCAGAGACTGCGAGGGTTAGCCCCCCTCATCATCCCCTGGTCGATAACTGGATCATGTGACAGGGATCCCAGATGCCTCGCTTCAGTGCCATCCAGAACTGTAGCTTCACCTGCAGCGTCCCACAGACGGACTAACCAACTAATTATAGATTCATCAGGTCGTCAAGTGTAGTCCTTCCTCAGGCCACGAAGATCTTTCAGGGAAAAGGACTCAATATTAGCTTCTGATCTTGTGCCACTTGCTTTGACTCTTGGTTTTATGTCAGGAGGCATTGAGTGTCCTTCTCCTGCATCATCATCATCATCCACTGGTCGATCGGTTTTGTCTGTGCACTTTCTACTTCTTGTGCTAGTAGCAACAGCCATTGGTTGAGGCTTGCTGTCTGGTTTAGCTACCAGCTTTATAACTGGGAGGCTGGCTGCAGCCTGAGTAATTGGGGTAACTGTTGATTTATCTCCCTGTCCCCTTCCTCCTGTTTGCTGCCCTACAGTATCTAGCAATGTACGGTACGCATATGCCAGGGCCCAGCTTACTGCAATGATCTTTTTTTCTTTGGAATTATCCTGACACTTCTCTTTCAGGTATTTCCCCACCTCAGCTGGATTCAGAATTTGTTCATGTGGAAAGTCCCAAACTACAGGGTCAGAAAATTCCTTCAGAATTTGGCCCATATCCTCCCATTCTCCACCCCACTCAGGATTTTCCATGCTTGGTTCAGGGGTCTCATCAGTCCCTCTAGAAATCTCAGCCCTCATTCTAGAGAGGCTGAAGACTGTATAGAGGAAACTTACCAGATTAAATGCCAGAAAGATGGTCTCTTTAACATTCAGGGGAAACTGAACACTCACCAATAGTGATGTAACTGATTCAGAGGAGAAGAAGGAAAGGAAAGGTTGAAAAGCCTCATTCCCTGCTCCTCCTCTAACAAACTGGGTGCATAACCATACCCATGAATCCTTTATATTTGGAACAGACTGCAGCACCTGAATAAACTTCTTGGAAATCATAATCACTAGGCCCAGCCCAATAGCTATTCTAATCCGTGCCCCTCTACTGTAAAAGCTATGTGTTAGGGACAATACCGGGGCTAGTTGTGGATAAGAAAATAAACCAAGGGACCATAAAGGTATTAAAACCTCAAAAAAGCCTAGCGACCAGAAACACATGAAGGCCTGCACCCCAAAAGACATTATTAATTCAAGCAGCATGGCTGGATGGCTAGGGACTGCTTTATCTTATCCCAATACAAAGTAATTGCCACTTCAGTACAATCAGTACAGGGTTTTTCCACTCTCTCGTGCCCCATGTTGGGCGCCAATGGATATATTTGTCCTGGTTTAGGGCAAATTTGGGAGAAAACCTCCAGTGGGGCTCCCCCGGGAAGCAAACCCACGTGGCCCTTTTCTCCCACCGCCCAACCGGTTCGGGAAGAGATTTCTCTGAGAGAAGTGGAAAAAACCTGTTTATTTCACAGGCACAGCACTACCCAGCACAAAAATGAATGATATCAAATTACAAAACCTCTCGCCCTTCAGAAGAGATGACAAACTTCAGAGGGTCTCTTTCCTGTGGGTGTTCGCTCTGTTATCAGTCCCTCTGGCGCTGGAAAATGCCATTGCCCAGGCTGGGCTCCCGGTAGTCCACGGGTGCAAGCTCCCGGTGCTTCCCCGAGTCCCCAGTTCAGAGCAGGTTCGATTTGTTTCAGAAAAAGGGAAAGAAAACAGTCCAGGAAGACCTCTCTGCTCCGGCTAGTTGGAAAGCCAAGGCGATCTGTGTCTTGTTGTCTGTCTGTGCTGTAGTCAAAACTCTCGATGAGGGGGGAGCAACTACAGTCTCTGATAACAGACTCGGTGCTTCTTTTCCACTCACTTTTACTCTCAGATGGAATATTAAGAATACAAAACCTGTGTCTGGATTAGGTGGACGAATGGGGATACAATTTAACATCATAATCAACCCAGGACATTTGGCCATCACAAAACTGACCCTAAGAGAATTTGTCTGAAACTGCCAAGCTGGAAGTGCGGCATTGATTGGATTGCACTCCCAAAGCCTGTCAGCAATCACGAGCAGCACTTTCTGGACAACCTGCAGCACTTGACTCAGCACTCACTGGACAAGGGTAGCAGCCACTGTCCAGAATAAAGCACACCCAAATTACAGCCATTTTCTGTCTGCAGATCAAGAGTCACAGGACTGTCTTTTCCATGACACCACTTGAGGCCCATGCTGCTCCTTGCAGCAGGACACAATTTTCCCTTTGCAGTTTAGAGAGACACTAGAAAAGTCTGCTGCTGAGAGGAAATTAAAACTGTAGTAGCCATTAAGATGGGAAAAAGATGTTCGTTCCAGGAGATAAATATGGCAATGCTTATTCTGCTGCCTTCTACATAAGATTCATTTAGGTATTCCTGACAAGGTTTCTTGTTCACACACAAACTCTTCCACCTTCAAGTACAAGCCCTGCCAGATCCCAAACTGGTGCTTGCATCAGGGGCCTAAGGTGAATTTGGAGACTGGTCCTCTTTAGCCCAGCCTTCTCAAGAGGGAACACACCCTACATTTCCCTTTCCTGCATAGGTGGAAAAACTTCCAACAAGTCTACTCTTGTTTTTTGAGAATGTGCAAAATGAAAGGTCACATGGAATGTACGATATGGAGCAAAACAAGATATGCCAGCTCTGTTTTCTCATTTTGGTATCCAGAACAAAGTTCACACAAACCTTGTTGTTTGTTTTGATGTTACTCACAATCTGAACAATTGTAGAGAAAGCAACCAATATGAACTAAATGTAACACTACTGATTACTTACACATCCCTTTAAGCCCAGGTGCAAGGCAGAAGCAGATGTGGACATTTATTTTATCTTTATTTTCAGGCAAGCAGGCCTATCTGCCCAACTTTATTCACCACCCTCGGGAGGTATTCCTGCTGCCTTGGATTTACAATGCCAAAGGGTAACTTCTGTGAAGAGACTAACATCCCTGCAGATAAAGGAAAGAAAGGAGTCCTGGAGAGTAGTTCAGAGCAGGACCTGTAACCAGGCCCTGAGTAGCACTTCTGATAAAACTCTTTATCTCCACTGAGGAACCACAGAGAGGAGAAAGGAGAAAATTATGTCGCTTAAACCGAGCTATTTCAGTATCTTATGGAACGTTTCAGGGTTCAAAGCTTTTTCTGATTTTTTACACTTGAATTCAATCAAACCCAGTCTATTTGCATAAAAAGCCCATTTGAAAATAACTAGGTAGAAGTGCCAAATTGCCAGCCCAGGAGGAGAAGCATTTTTTATGAGCAGTGTGGAGTTCTCATGAGCAGAGGCAGTGAGCAGAAGGATACACTTTCAGTACCCTTCACAATGCCTGGCACAGAAAGACCACCAAAAGGTGGGAAAGATTCATTTCAACACTCTTTGATTTCGTAAAATCTTTACTAAAAATGCTAAATAGCTTTAAATGTGTATCAACTTGTATAGTTCTTTATTACAAACTCATTAAAATTATTTTTATTAATCTCCCATCAATTTTCAACTGGTAATTAGCTTTACAGAGACTACAAGATATGTAATGTATAATGCAACTTCTAACTATTTCCACCCTGAAATGTATCAGAAAAATGGGGAACTTAATAGCAGAAACTTCTTCTGACTCATGGTAGGTTTATGAGTTGTCAGAGTGAAGAATAAATGCACTAACTTAATGGGAAAATATAACAGCCATTGTGTACATGTCATAGCTCCGGTGCCGCTTCAGAGCTGAGAATATCCTTATCCAGCAAAAGCAATTAAATATATGCTTAGCTTTAAGTAATCCCACAGGAATCCACAACATCTAAAAAGTAAGCAGTAATGATGAATAAAATTGTTACTCCTCACTCTGAAGGAATATTTATATAACAATGTCCTAACTGAGGCAAAGGAAGAATTTCATTGTGACTTTCTCACTGTCAAAATTATTTGCTTCAACTCTGAACTATTAGTTTTCAATGTGTGTGTATGTATTTCCATGAAGGTGAACAAAAAATACCTTGTTTTCATTTTGGAACCCATTTGCTCACATATTGTATACACCAGAGTTTCTGGAAAAGGAAGTTAGGATTGCAAGAGACCTCTGAATGGCCCGAAAAATGAGTGGTGAAATTATTTTGCCATTACCTTTCTCAAGTACATTCCTAATTCTGATTCTAAGTCACCTTAGAGTCCACTCACTGACACCCTTGGCTTTTTCTCATCTCTCAGCTCTTCTGGGAAGCAGCTGTTTTGTTTTCAGCACAAGATCCCGTTCAGCTGTAGCCACTGCCTTTTCCCACAGCAAAGTAAAGCACCAAAAACCAAACATCTCTTTTGCTTTGCTGGGAAAGAATTACTGGGTGAAGTACTGGGGAGACAGTGTGTGTGTATATCTTATTTAAATAGTGGCTGAGGGAAGAGCCCCATGATGGATCAGGTGCTCAGTGGACTAGCTTCCCTAATAACTCACTAAACCCAAACAGCTCATGAATTTCTTCTTCCTCATGGGGCTCAGAAAACCATGCAGGATTCTGTCTTTCAGTTGCTTAGAGAATGAACCACTGCAAGGGTAGACAACGGGTGGAAAGTTTACCTTTCTCTCAGGTGTTTCTGATAATAGGAAGGGCAGGGAACACCCAGGATCACAGACAGGTTTCTAGTCTCCTTATACGAGGTGATTGCAGGCAGCACTCTGCATGCTGCCCAGGCCATTCCCACAGGGCTGAGGCTGGGAGAGAACACGAATCAAAGCAAGAGCATTCTCCTGTCTGCTGCCCAGGCACAGCTGAGGCCAGGCCAGTGGCACAGTGCCCACTCAGATGGCACAGTCAGATGCTAGCCCATGGCTAAATCACTGCATGCTCTGAACCCTTGCTGCTGTCCCCATCTGTCCAGGCAACCCAAAACTCCTCCTTGAACAAAAAGGGGCACCTGTCTGATAACTTATTTAAGATTTAGAGTTTCTAAGAACCACCCATACTGCAAACAACAAAAGACATGGGACAACCATCTTAAAGACCCTCACATGGGCCAGACCTGTTGTTCCACTCCCACTACAGCAACACACGGGGCCTTCCCTCCTCTCCCTTTTATCATATTTTAAAATGTAGCAAATCTGTTAATTAGTGTCAAAGAAACAATGCAAACTAGCTGAAAGCAGCTTTTCTGCCACTGATTGCTGACAAGCTAATAGGCCTGACATTTCCTTCAGCACACTACTCCTTTGATTAATGCAGCTTCACAACTATTTCTTTAAAAAATTTGTGTAATACTCTCCCATGACATCAATTGATTTAAATATAAGACAAAGATGAAGCAGAGGTGGACTTTGAAAATGGGGAAAAAAGTTATAATGAGGTTCATAGTCAGGGAGGCTGTTATACCAAATCTTGGGCAGTTTATTACTGACTTAGGTAATAGCAAGGATCTTTTAAAAGGAAAAGTGGGGTCAGCAGCACTTTCCTGTGATGGGCACCTGTTGCTAAAAATTCCTGGAGAAGAATTCTCTTATGTGAGATTGCCAACACTTTTGCAAAAGACTTGCACAAGAATAAATCTCTTCTTCAGTATTTCAATCTAAATTATTGAAAATAAGTAGCTACATTTTGTTTATCTTGTTTTTCCTTTGTTGAGTCAAGCTGCCTCCAGCTGGCTATCCCAAAGCTCAAAGGCTGCTCCAGCATTTTTGAGCAAAACATATTCTCTTGTCTTCAGGCTTACATACATGAAATGCAACAGTGACTTTACAATCAGTCTGAACTTTGTATTTTCTAGTCTGACTGAATTTGCCATGTGAAACACTCAACCTGAGAGGTTCAGCCTAGATTTTTATTTTCAGCTTTTCCTTGGCAAAAGGCTACCACCCTCTTTGCTTGTAAACATGATCCCTTTCCCAAGATCATCAGCAGACTTAGTGGACTGAAAAGTGGAACATTTGGTTGGTTGCTGTTTCCAAAGTTTTTTAGAAGAGTCAGGGTAAAATCAATACCCTTTGATGACTCTGCTTGGGGTTCTTGAGGAAAATATCATACATGACCTTACAGTATGTTTGTGCCCATCTATCCTTCTGTTCTCACACCTTCCCTTCCTCCAAAACTTTCTGTTACCAAATTAGAAATATAAACACATTCAAAAAGGGCAGCCCCATAGAAGAGAATTTTCGTGGCTGAAAAATTTTTAGCTGAATTTTTTTTTTATTTTTGTCTTCCCTACATACTAAAGATATGAGAGCTATAAAATCCACTCACTCCTTAACACACAGAAAATCCAACCCCAAGGAAGGATCAGCCATGGAAGCTGGTTTGGGGAGAATGAAACCCTTGAGCAGACCCACTGCTGGCTGAGCTGTCTGAGAAGGGCTGTGCTGTGTCCAGCAGGGGGGACGACTAAGCAACATTCCACATCTACAGACAGGGATATTCCCTTGAGGGAGACTGATTCAAATCTCTTTACACCGCAGTTCTAAAAGGGAAACCTCACAGGTCCTGCCTGTCCATAGCAGATGCCCCTGCCACCAGGCTTCTATCTGTTCCTTGCTACAGTATGTGACATTTTCCTCAGCTTCTGGAGATGCAGAGTTTCCTGGACACTAATGAATTTCCATGAAAGGCTTCAGTTTCAGTGAATCAGCTTTTCCTAATGAAAAATGACACTGACAGAAATTTCTCTGCCAGCTCTCTCACATTGGATAACCTTCAGAAACGCAATTCACCTCTATGTTTCTCCATCTTGAAACAGGGCAATAACACCAACCTCTTTTTTATAACCTTCTCTGAAATGTATGGACAAAAGCACTGTGTAAGATCAAAATATCATTATTACTTATTATTCTAACCATCACAGAGACAATAAGGGAAAAGCAAAACACTATGATACTGAGGTAACACAAAAAAGCCACTCCTCTAGCAACGCTTTTTAGATTTTACAGCTCAGGCTTTCTTTTTTCTTTTGGCAGCTGTCTAAAAGGTTGATATAATTCCCCAATATCAAAACTGAAAAAAAGTTTCTCATCTCTTAAAGTAAGCAGGCAAAGCAAACAGGAAAAAAAAAAATCTATAAGCATACATACACCCTCTGATGGTTTTGTCTCAAAGCAAGATTTTTTTTGTTGCCAGCATTTTCTTGAGCACACAAAGAATCAGTCCTGAAAAAGATCTCCATTATTGCAAGAGCCATATCCAGCATTTTATACTTCAGGGACAAAACTCTTTGAAATCTCAGAATACAACTTAAATGCTAGTAATAAAAGCAGATTAAGCATCCACTCATATCATCAACAAAAAATTCACACAGAACAATGTTTTATGGAATAAATCTCTGTATCAACAAAGTATCTATGTATTTAAATGCCATTCAGCAGAGATTTCCACCAGAAGTTATTTCCCCCCATTTCAGTGAGATTATAAAATATTCATACAAGACACAGAAATATTTATACACCACATGCAAAAACCCATTCTCTTCTACAGAGAGTTTTGGGAAGTATAAAAATGTAACCCAGGTTGGTAGAGGACACTTCCTCAACACCAGTTCAAGCTCAACTTCCATCCTAGACAATCTGGCTGTAGGAACAAACTGGGACCTCTGAAAGAAGGACAGTAGGAAAAGTTATGGAATGTGGTGATATCCAAATATTTCAACCAGCTGAGACTGATGTTGAGTGCAGACAAACCCATTAGCTTGAGATACCCAAGAAAGCACACAAACACTATAAAATCTCCAGAGAAAAGGCCTCCTTTAGTTATTACAACCTGCACTTCCTCTGGAACAGGGCAGGCACACCACCTTACATCAGTACATCATGTCCTATTTCCTTGCACTTTCACAATGATCAGGACTTAAGCATATGAACACTTTCTCATGCTAAAACCTTTGCACACAGGTGCAAAAAAAGCCCAAAAATCCTTGCAAAAAGAATGGGCAGCTACATATATCACAATACATCTTGTAAGGGCAAAGTTCCAGCTTACTGTCAATATGAACATAGAAAGCAAAGAACATTTTCTATTAACTGACATTCACAGGCTGCTGCAGCAGGTTTTGTCCTGATCTTCCTCCTCTCCACAGTTCCACTACCTTTCAATTATCCAGGTACCAAAGTATAAAAACCAAGGAATAATCAAGGAAAATAAAAAAAGTATGTCTCCTTTGCTACCTACATCTTCTTTTCCTACTTCTTCCATTTTTAGAGTATTTTTCAAACAAGAGGCAATACAGCATGACCATAAAAATTATTACAGGCTCTTAAAATACCCTCTTGGCTTTGGAAAGAGACTTCAAAATGTTAAATAATTTCTGTCAGCCTTCAAGACATTAAAACCTCTGGAAAATATTCAAACTCTGTGCCTGGGAGAGAGAATTATTTCTGTAATTGAAAGAGGAACTGCAAAACACAAGTACATGGACTCTTGGGAGATTAAACAACCAGCTATCAACCCAAAATGTACACTAGGGCTGCTTTTTTCTGCTTTGGTTGGTTTCAAGGTGAAAACTTATTATTTCATAAAATACAATTACAGCATTTTGCATTGGAAGTTCCAGATCCCCCCCAAAAAATAATGTGTAGGAGTGGTGAGTCTTCACACAGATATTAACCCACAGAGAGGGGAAATGGAAGGCAGCCTCCCTGCCAGCCCATAATGAGTTTTATACTACCTACAAACTGAATGCATCTACTTGTGAGACACTGTGAGTTATTTTCATACCTCAGCGACAGAGCAGTTCATTTAAAGTGACTTTCCTTATCTACCTGGCATGGTTAAGTGGCTGCTGTGCAAAACGCCATGCATGGAAAGAAAGGTGTCCAAATGCAATGGCCCTCCCAGCAGAGGACATGGAGACAGAGACAAGGTATGAGCCCGATGAGCAGCAGCCTTAGGATGGCGTTTTTGGGCATCCCTCTTGGCCTTTCAACACCTTCAGGTATTTGCTGAATTTATTTGTCAGAAAAGTCCCTTGGTTTCCATCTCTCAAGCACAAGTCCTTGCTTTCCTCCAGAGGGTCAGTCTGTTCCATCGCTTCCATTCCAGTCTGGGCACACAGCCACATAAATCATGAAGGAAAATCTGAACTTTTCCGAAGTTCAGCAACAACTCATGGTCAATTCTAGCCATTTCAGGCCTGGGGAGGTTATTTGCCTCCTTATTTTGCTGGGATTTTGATGTGATGTTTGATTTGGGTTTTGGTTGGGGTTTTTCGGGTTGTGGTTTTCCTTGTTTGGTTTAAAATCTTGTTTAAGTTGTTTTATAAAGCCCTAAACAAAACACAAAACTTAATTTGTCTTTTCTAGATGTCTTTCTAGTAAATGTTCTTGCTTTCTTTGGTAACTTACTGCAGTTTCAGTCTCTAATCAGATATGCAATCTGGGGTTTGCATTTATAAACAGTTTCCATTGGCAATAACTGGAGCCATATTTGTAGAATCAAATGTTAAATGCAACCAATAATGATGTGCCTATGTTCATTGTCTGCAAGGCTGCACTTGCATGATAGTGCTGATTCAGGGGATCAAAGCACTTTATATATCTTTATATATCTTTATATATATATATACACACACACATACATACATATATATAAAAATGTGTGTGTGTATATATACATTTTATATATACATTTATATATATATATATATATATACATTTTATATATATATATATAAAATTAAGCAATTAAGGTCAAGGTTTGTTTAGTGCTATTGCTCCACAGAGCTTTTTGTTCCTGCAGTAAATCCTTGCAAGACAGACACAAAAATATTAGGAATGTTTAAGGTTTGGTGCCTGTTCTTCATTAACCATCAAGGGTTAGAGATTAGTTAGTGCAGAGACAAGCACAGCAGAAGTAAATAAAGCAAAGTGCCTCATGAAGGACACTGCACAATGTTTCAGCAGAACTTCAGAAGAGCTCAGGATTCCTGTTTTACCTTTTGCTATAACATACCATTTCAAGGCCCAAACCCCTATCCAAGCACTGTGTAACACACTCTAAACTCCAACTGAAGTGAACCAAACAAGAGCCTCAGACACAGCTAGCACAGCCTCTGCCACTCTGCCCATTTGGTTCACAAAGGACACTCACTCTGCACTGCTTCTCCTCTATATTTTTAGACTATCAAGGCTACAACAGCCATCAGCTACATTTTGCAAAGCCTAATGACAGAGATTATTCACATTCTCGGAGTGGCAAGTGTCAGCCCCAGACAGAATGAATCAGTAGCTTAATCCTTTATCTTGTCCTAGGGCTTTATAGCATGTATGACTCACAACATGGTTCTTGCAGAGCTGTCTCAGAATATTCAGGTCTCATGAGCATATTTTAGCTGTTATGTTACTGCTGGATGACTAATTCTCAGGATATTAACTTTCCTGCAAAGGGCCATGCTCAGCTGCACTGCTATAGTTGTCTCTCTCCCATCTAACAGTGATGGCCAGCAAGATACAAACCGCCACTGAGAACTGCAAGAAGCAAAAAACAAAAGAATCCTTACCAACATCTCTAAGCACCAGTGCTGCTTAGAGCAGCCTTTCTCAACAAGAAAAAAAATTCTCAAAGAATTTCTCAAAAATTCTTTGATAAGAGCAGCCACAACTTTGAGAGCACCAAGTGGATAGTGATGCATTTTGTGATGCTCCCAATTACACAGAATTGGTTTTAAGGCTGCTTTCAAAAGAAAGGAAGAGGTCTAAAAGGGAAAAGGTTATTTGAGAAGAGAGAAAGTAATAATAGAAAACCAGACAGAATCTAATGAGATCTAAAACTAGAAATTAGAAGATAAAGTAGCAATATAATACCTAAACTATTAGAAAATAATCTAAAGAGAACGGCAAAGAAGAATATAGCAAAGGAAAACTGGCAAAGAGGTGGGCAATTCAGGGGTAGTAAAATATTCAGAAAAGCTTAATTTTTATTATCAGTTCCTGATAATAAAATGGAGGTGAGCTAAACTGTAGGAATTAAATGCACATGCAAAACACGTGCCAGGTAACAAACACATGCCAAGAGAAATCTAACTCTTGCTCATCAAACCATGAACTACCCTATCTCCGTGCTGCACCCACACACCACATTTTGATTCAGCCCCAGGTAGAAACCCAACACAAACAAAGGCTGTATCAGGAGCATTTATTGAAATTCTTGCTGCAGTAAGTTACCTTGGTGAGATCCTGGTGGGTTTTATCTCCTTCACCAAGACACATGTAGTACACAGTTACAGGAGCTGCACTTCAGCACCTGCCTGCTCTCTTCCTGTCTCCACAATGGATGTGCCTCCACTGCTGCTCCCCACAGTGACTGACCCCAGAGCAGGAGCACTTACACTGACAAGCAGGACCTGTGGTTTCTTGCATGCCTTTCTTTTTCACATGGCCCCGGCCTCCATCTTTCCATGGCCTGGCTCCATCTTCTTGATATCCTCCCTGCACACCTTTATGAGCTTCCCCTGAGCCATCTCTTCCCAGGATTTGCCTGGAGTTATTACTGCTTACAATTCAAGTCAATTTTGTGAGTGCTGAGTGTTAGATCTGATGAAAAAGATTTAATATTTTCAATGCTTTTCTGCACAAACTGAATTTACCTTGTAAGTCCAAGCCCTTTTCTTGAATTTCATAATTGGTGACCATATACACTCTAGTAGAGCTGATAAGAACAGGTAGCATTATTTAGGATCCAGTTGCAAGTCTCTCTGGTCCTTACCACAGGCTTTTGACCTTTTAGATCTCTTACGGTCCAGGTGAAAGCTAATCACAGGAATTCGGATTGTTCTGCCTGATCTCTTCCCCCAACACAAGCACACACTGCTACAAACTGAATCAAAGACCACAAACTCCCTCAAAGGATCATCAAACCCAAGACAGTCTTACAGAAGCTCTCTCCTAACCCACTCTCACCAGCATCACCAAAGATCCTGTCTGACAGCTAATCAACATTAGTTACCATAACTACACTGTATGAATTACCTAGTGAAGGGAAAAGAATCCCCAACTGGAAGTTACATTAAAACACAATAAATCCCCTATCAAAGTCATTATCTGAATCACTGATGCAGTCAAGTGCAAGAGACATCTGATCTGTAAAAGGGATTTGTTTATCAAGCAGAATTTCAAGTCTTTAAGAACACAGCATCAGCAGAACCAGCCTCACAATTTAAGTCTTAACACAGAACAATCTCAGATATCAAGTAAACATTTTGCCAACAACTAGTTAAATTCACAGAGGCAGGAGGAATACTGGATGCAGAGAACCATAACTATTTCCCTGCCCTTTAATTGCACAGAGGGTTTTCAAAGATTTGTTTTCACTGCATGACATTCAATCAAGTCATTTAATAGTTTAATTTTGACAGGGCCCATGAATGTACAGTTCCCATTCTCTCCCTCACCAGTCAAAGCAGCGCCAAATTTCACTGCAGAGCTTTCTGAGGCACTGAGGTGCACAGAGGAAAATATGCGCAGCTTAAAAAGATAAACGCTTGTCAAAAGCAACTGCATTTCCTGCCCATAGTTTCCTCCTCTTTTCATAAACTTATTGCTCTTCTTTTATCAAAATAGAAATTCTGTCATGGCAAACATTGTCCTAAACTCTACAGTTACCAGATGTGAAAATGTCAAGATATTAAACATGTGTGTACACAATGCAGAAACTCCAGCCCAGCCATCAGGCTTTGTGTTTCTTTACTCAGTCTTTTTCTGTAAAAAACATGCTCTAGAAAATTGAAGTGTAAATAAGAACGTGAACTACCAACACCATGAGTGATTTACAATGAATAGAGAAAATGAGAGGTTCTCTCTTTGCATTCAGTGAATTAACCAAATAAGAAGAAATCTGTCGTGATCCTAAATAGTGCAGGTGCAATCACAGGGAAGGTTTCTTTACAGGTTCTTGCATCATGAAATGGTTAAAAACCAAACAAACCAACCAGAAAATACTGCAGGTTTAGGAGTTTGATTGAAATGTAATGGAAAGCATATTTATAAGATACTTTATTATTTTTCAATTAGGATCCCTTAAATTTTTCTTTCTACACTGAAGACAGATGAATTTTCCAGGAAGATCTGCTGTCTTTCAGGTACTTGCTTATTTACCAGGACCAGAAGCAGGGAAATATTGCACCCATCCCCATGAACCCAATCATGGAAATCTCTCCTTTATCTCAAGTTAACCTGGGCTTAAAATTTATCAATGTCAGATGTATTTCTGTAGAGCACAGGAAGATTCCCTGCCTGCCTCAAAACCCTGGAGAAGAGCATTTCAGCATCAGCTTTTCATCCTCTCCAATTCAGGACTGCTGAAGTTACATAATAAACTCACTTGGAAAATTTCAAAACTATTCAGCTTGGGATTGAAACATCTCAATCTTATTTTTTCAAAAAATAACAACTGAAAGGTATTTGTTCAAGTGGCTCCCTCTTCTCAGGGAACAGAAATTATCTGTGTGGCAAATGAAGAGGGTGGGTTGATTTTAGCAGAGTTAGGTGGAGGCCTGTGATTTGGCCAGGTTTCAGGCAAGACAGGAAAGGCTACACTTACAAGAGAATTGTCTCCAGCAGCACATGTGGCATCTCAATCTTCCGAGTTACAACTTCATCTCCACATTTTCCAAAGCGAGTAAAAAAGTATTTTATTGATGTAATCCATGAGATAACACTTTGAGAAATCCAATATGCTATTGAAAGATTACTATTATTGAAGTTCCCAGCAGTTCAACTAGACACTTTTCAGAAGTGAATCTTGAAATTTCTCATCCTGTCCCTTTATTCTGTGAAGTGCCCATTGATTGAGGCGATGATGTGCATCAAGCACAAAGGGTTAATTGCTGTGCATCACTTTTACTTAAAATAATTCCAGTAGAAAAGGCAGCTGTAACAGCCTATTGTGTACTTACTTTCAGGGAGTCCGAGCACATTTTCTGTGGAAACCATGGCAATTTGGATGTTCCTGACAAACAAAGAAATAATTACCCTTGCAGCCATTGAATTCAGCTATGTGCACATGATGAAAAAAAACCAACTAGGAAATAAATGTCCATTTCAGCCTTCTTAGGCTGCAACAAATTACTCAAACCTAAGGTATAACCAGCTTCAGCAACAATATTTGAAAACCTTTTCTCTCACCCCTTTTCTTTCATTCTATTAATTCATTGCTGAAATACAGCTAAAAATTCTTTGTAAAAGTAAGGCCTTTTAAGTACATACAGACATTTTTAAAACTGCCTCTCTTGTGTGTTCTGGGAGTCAGAGGCAGGTAAAGGAAAACAAAAGGAAGCTAGAAAAATGGAGAAAAGGGAGGAAAACTGAAAGAGTAAGAGCTTCAGAAAAAAGCCCCTTCATACATAAAACTGTTCATTTCTGGGTAGCTTGGAAAGCATTCCTGCTTGTTCACAGAAACAAGAAAGCCCCCTGAAAGTGGGATCAATCCTAATGAAATTCATAAATCCCACAGAGCAGCTCGGAGAAGGCAGGGACTGGCTGTCCCTGTGGTAGGACAAATGTTTGCAGAGTCTGGAAAGCACAGATAATAACAATAGCAATAAATTATAGCCATTCCCAGCCTTTCTTCAGCTTATTCCTTTGCTCTGCAAACTTAGAAATACTGAAGACAAATGTTTAGCTCTTCATTATTTCATTTGCAGTGATTCCTCCAGCCAAATCACAAAATATAAACTGAGGAGCTAGAGAAGAGTTTTCTCACAGAAAAGCCAACAAGCACAGGGAATTTGGGAAGTACCACTGAAACCTAATGGAAAACCAGGCTTTTCCTACCACTGCAAAACTTCTGTTCAGCCAGTGCCTCTATCTGAGGAGAATTTTCCCCTACTGACCCAGAATACCTTCTTGGCTGAGGATGAAGAGGAACCATCCTGACACATTAGCAAAAATTCCCTCCTTAATACTGACACAAGAAATTGCTGCTTGGTCCCCAGAGGATCAGGAGGCAGTGAGAGGCAAACACACCTTGCTTGTACTCAAGGTCACTGGCCAAGAGGGCTGGTACCTCTGGAGTTCAAACCCAACATGTACACAAGGCTTGCTGCACAAAAGAGAAAGGCTTGAAGAAATTATCAGGAAGAATAGAAATAATTTATTTTCTTGGGAGAAGCAATTGTGTGCAAATGATCTCCTCTGTACAATTAAACTCTTTTTTCTTAGCCTGCTAAGAAATGTAAAAAGATGGACAGCCTAACGAAATGGTTAGCAGAGGTAATGGGAAATAATATAGTTTATTGTATTTCAGATTAGCTGTGCTTTCACAAAAAGACTGCTCCAGCAGACTGAACAAAACACCACTCCCTTGTGGGTTAGATGGGAGAAATTACCTTTTCAGGTTTTAATTTTAAGCTTAAATTTATGAAACACTAATCCACGATCCATTAAAGATAGCATTTGCCAGTATAGCCAGCAAAGCAGGAATGCTGACAGGCTTTCAGAAGTGTGTATTTTAAAGGAGAAGAATCATTGGACTCAGCCTTTTCCATTGTTCCCACAGTTCTCTGGCAACACTTCAAAAAGGAATTGGCATTAAACCTGTACAATCTGTTCTCCTCAAACAAGGCAAAGATTCTGCCTTTTTTTCTTCATCTTTGATATATAGGGACTTTTTACAAAGGGAAGGGACAAAGCAGAAGACAGAGATCTTTGTTTCTTTTTGGGTTTTTTTTTCATTTATATGCAGATATAACCATTGAGCAGATCAAACACCCCTCATGTCCAGCAGCCAGCCCAGCCTGTCTGATAGTGGAACACTACATCTTCAGGACAAACGCACTGTTATTTCCCCCAAGCACCCCTTCATTCTCCAGAAAACTGCAGTTTGGGTATTTCTGGAGCCAGAAACAATGTCTTGATATTTCCAAGTCTTCAGAGGAATTTTCTCTTTTTTTTTTCTGAACTCATGTAAACTTTTAGTATGTGGAACATTCTGCAAGCTGTGTAATCTACTATTGCTATTTATCAGTGCTGAACTGACCACCTGCTGATGTCATCTGATATCCCTTAACTTTACTATTGGAGGAAAAAAAGTAAACAAACTCGCCCCTCTTTCTGCCTCTCCATTATATCCCCTCTCAGCAACCTCTTTTCTACCCTAAAGGCTATTCCTCTGTATTGTATGATTGTGCTGAGGTTTCAGGACCTCCTTTACACCTCCCTATGTAACTTTTCCAGCTATACCCAGAAGCCTAGTGAGCAGAGGGAACCAGGAGTATGCACAGGATTCTGGATGGGTTTCATTTGTTCTATTGTTTCCAGAATATATCTAACACATTATATATATATTTTAGGAGAGTAATGACAATTGAGCTAATATTTTCACCAAACCATCCATCAGGGTGCTAAAATCTGATTCCTAATTGAAAGAAACTGCTCAGAATCCATAATTTTATATGTACAGACAGGATTATTTTCCTCTTATGTTCATCACTTTGCATTTATCTACACAAAGTTACATCCACCGTTTCTTTCACTCAAAGACTTCATCTCATATACTTTCTCTGCATTTCTTTCAGGTTACCCTTTGTCATTAATATACTGACAATCCTAGGACTGTCAACAAACCATCTCCTGTTATCACTTTCACTTCCTCATTTCACTATCAGAATTATTTTGACCATGATTATCTTGAAGATCGTATGTTAATCAGCACTGACTCAAATACAAGTCTCTCTCTAGTAACAACATTGTCCACTTGAAAACTGATCATCCATTTCCATGTTCTTTCCAATTTTTTATCCATGCAATGGCAAGAACATGCAACTTAAGGCAAAACAGTGGGCATCTTCATTCTTGACGCTGCTTTAATGAAGATAAAGCTTCCATATTAAGGTAACCTGCATTATTTGGAATGCATTTGTTTTCTAGCTACTAAAAAAAAATTAAAATTGACAAATCTGTGAGGCTTAACTGCCCTTATCAGAAAGTATGCTATTTCTGCCTCCTATTGAGCCCATTTCTGCACAGTGATCTCCTTTGGAGGCTCATCAGGGGTTCTGGTCACAGAGTCCAGGTTGAGGTTCAGTTTGCACCTGAGACCTCAGCTCAAGAGCCACAAAACCAGGAAACAGAAAATACCACAAGCACTTAAAGGGAAAAAAACAGGGATTAGAGAGTCTTCCATATACCATATAAGGAAAATAAAAAGTAAATCATTAATGCTTTCTTTTACTCTGTAGCTTTAACCCAGCTCCACTTTTGTGTACTAGACATTCATTAGCCATGACAAATCTTTGCTCTTTAGTAACAGACCAAAGCAGAAGAGCAGAATTTTAAAGGATCCGGTTGCCTTCCCTGTAGCAGAGCTGTGAGATTTGTCCCTCCGTTTCCACAGAAACTGAGACAACAACAATAGTACTTGCAAGTAGCATCACACCCAAATACACCGTGGGCTCTATCTGCAAAATTATCTGGCAATGAACGTCATTCTGGACAATTTCACGGGAACAAGACATTGAAAAAATTTACTCCCTCTAGACTGGTACCTTAATGTTAAAATTACGTATTTATCTGGAAAGATGTGTTTATAGTACGTATCTAGAAACTCTCTCTGTATTTTTATGATGTGATTAAGCAGCTTCAGTTTGCTAGTACTTGCTTATCAGTCTTTGATGAAACACCTTTTAAAGAATGTTGAAAGATGCTATTTTTCTCCTAACTACTATAGTAGAATGGAAGTGGAATTGGGTGATTTGTTAATTTTATTTATTCTGCATTAGTTTAAGAATGATGCACATTACCTCTCCCAAGCAGTACAACTCCAGTTAAAGATTAAATAAAATGAGAAGTATCCAGTTCAAGATGCAACAGAAAAAGCACAAACAGATTGTCTGTGTCCCCATTTAATTATTGCCAAGATTTTAAAATCAATACCTAACTCAGAATATTCATGTTAGCATATCAAAATTCAGAGAACTAGACAGTCCCAGGCAAAAGATATGTGGTTTGTTTTTTCTGGGGTGCAACAGCAGTCAGAGAAGGACAGCTTTGAAAAATTGATTATTGTTCTTTTCCCAAAATCTGAGAGAGAACATCTGAAGTATCAGTAAAGTTTTCCAATTTCCTTTAAATGCTGTCTCCCTTTTATTTCCAATTCTGAACACAATGTTTAAAATGAACGAGTCATCATTTTAATATCACCAGATGAAAGATGCATATAAACTATTGCAGAAGAGCCTTTGTGAAATAGATGCTGGAGAGCAAGTGGGCCACTGACAATGGTCTTATCTTGATGGCTTTTAGTTGAGGCTGAGGTTTCAGCAGATCTTACCAGGCTGGGCAAATCACCCCATCCGGTGGTGACCCCATCTTTGAGCTGCTGGGCCCTTGTCTCCTCTGTGCTGGACAGGAACACCTTTGACAGCAGCACAACACAGACACTTGCTAAGCAAACTTGTCTGAGATACAGACATTAGTAAAAGTGTGTCTCTAGCTTAGTTTAACTGGCTTTGCAAGTGAATCGACACCAACCAAATTAAATTTCAGTTAATTAAGTTTGAGAGCATCAGCAGAAGGATTCGTGTGAAGTAACTATTCCACTCCAAAAAATAATTCAGATTATTCTCTTTTGCTTGTGTCCTCTCCACATGAAGAAGCTATTTCTAAATCAACCACCCAAACTCCACTCAGCTGGACCTGGAAGAATATATGATTTAGAAACACAATAATTCCATCAACCCCACCTCTGTGCTTAAAGGTGTTTACCACTAGCTGAACTAAATTAGGCCTTATTCTTATTTATATTACTTTTCTGTAAAAACTTTTCTTATATTACTTTTCTGTCCCCCTTTGTACAGGAACTTCTCCATTAGTATTCAGAGAAACCAAAGCTCTGTATCTGAATGCTCCACTCTAGGGAGTGGATACTCGTATCTTGTATTATTACCAGTACACTCAAACCCCTGTTTTTTTAAGAGAAATGCCGTACTCAAAACATGAATTTTGGTTTCCTGCAGAGATTATGAGGAGATATCCTTTGGTCTTTGCTGTGAGGCAGGGCTGATCACACCCTTGCAGCCTTCCCTTCCAGCCTCACATCTCCAGGAAATCACTGGAAAGCAGTTATTGTTTTAATTACAACTTACAATAACCAGCCAAACTTATGGCAGCTGCTGTACTAGGGTAAGTATAAAACCTTTCTTTAAATTCTTCCATTAATAAAATCCGTTGGAAACAAGAGGAAGAAAATCTGTACCTTGTGCAAGATTAAATTAGAAGTACCAAAACGTCTTCAGCTCCTTTTGTTCTTGCAGAGTTGGAGAGAAAAGTTTGTCAAATATCCATACCTTTAAAACGTACTTACCCAATGAGGAGCATGAACCCAGGAAAAAAAATCCAAATGCCAAGATCTATTCTTTAATGAAGAGGAATAAATTTGTCCCAACCCTACCAGAAGTCACTGTGGCACATGGTAGAATTCTAATGGATCTCCTGGTGCCCATGTGTCCAATCAGCCTGAATTCCTAAGCTTTTAAGCATCCCTCCTCTCTGGGCAGGCTGGTGCTTGTCCTACACTGACAGCCCCTGGTTCCCCTGGAGCCCGTGTGTCTGAAGGCAGGGCTGAAGTGCAGCTGGAGCACTCGGATACTGTGCAGCCATCTGTGCAGTCTCGCAGCAACTGCGCATCTAAATGTCTTCAGAACGCTGCACTGATGAGTCTTTTCACTTCTGCTCAGTAGGTGATAAGAGAGCATTTTACCCCAAGCTGTGGCCCAGATGTATTGGACACTAAATGCATTACTTCTGTTTTGTTTTCATTTTAGAATGAAAATTAATAAACACTGCTATTTGCAATGGATCAGCTCACTCATCTGCCATGGGATTTTCTCTGTGGCTCCTTCCAGTCACTTCTCAACACTAAGCTGTTGTGTTCCACAGCCACAGGATCAGGTCCAGAGAAGATACAGTTACCAGGAACAGGCATGGGACACCAATGAGATGGACTTCTGCTCAGGAAACCATTTATTCAACACAGGAACAAACTCAGATCCAGAGACAGAGAGCCCAGCAGAGAGGCAGGGTTATGGTTTTGAGGGACAGAACGAGGGTGGAGTTCAAGGTCAGGGACTAATAGGAACACAGCAAGGGAGAAACCCCAGGGGCTCAAACCCAATCGGAACACCTGGACTGCCACCGCATGAGGGTCTGGGGTGGGGCAACTCTTCCAGGGCTCACAGGGCCCATCCCCTGAGGCAGAGGTTTTAGAATTCACACTAGCCGGGCTTTACAGCCACTTACCTGAAACTAAATCTTTGCCTCCCTGGGGCACCTCACACTGAGCTACCACGGGGTCATTCACAAACCTTCAAAAGATCTTTGGGTCAGGGGTTACTTTGCTCATTTTAAGAGTGAATGTTCTGTCTGCATAGGAAAATGCCTGTACTGATCCCTGCCATTTCCTCTTCCCTCTTTCTCTCTGTCCTTCCAAGCTTCCAAAGCTGACTTTAATCTGCTATCCAAAACAGAAAATGCTCACAGGGACTCACTGCTTCACTAACAGGAATCTCTGTCCTCTCCTGGTATTGCCTGAACGATTTTATTTCATTTATATACTTGTCTTCCTGTTGCATGCAATCGTGTGTCTAAGTGGTTAATGGAAGTGTAATAATGCCAATTGCCAGCCTTTCAAAGTTATTCCAGTGACACAGGTCAGTGACTCACCTCTTCACTGAGCCGACTGTTAGAGACTCACCCTGTTAAACTACATGAGAGCAAAGGTAAAACCAGGCAGCACCCAAAACAGGACCTATAGAGAGCAGAAACAGCTGGGAAGGGTGGCAAAGTGATTTTACAGCAACACAAAGAGGTGATTGGTTACACAGTGAGGCTCTGTGTCATGAAATATTTCATTCCTTCGTGTTCACTCTAGTCACTGCTCCTACTTAAAACCTTAGAGCTCTGTCTCTTTGGTTTTCCTATTAATTGCAGCGTAGAAGGTGAGAAAGCAGTACATTGGCTGTGCAAATAGAGATAAATAGGCTATCTAACAGTATTGAAGCAACAGCAAAAGAATGTTATGTCTAGTTTCAGACTTTCTTCTTTTTCTAGGCAGTAGAGGCTCCAGAGGAGTGATTCAGAGGACTTGGCAATAAAACCAAGAAAACTGGGCTAGAGGAGTATGAGGAACAGCAAGTTTGTAGAGCTCAGTGGCAAGTGAAAAACCTCCAGTGAGCATTTACCTCATTTACATGATGTTCACCAACAGCTCATGGCACTCAGGAACAATCACTGTAACAGCTCCAACAACAAAGGCAGTTTTCAGGGTGGAGAGGAGCAAACATAGGCCAGTGCACAGTCTGAAAGGCAGATGAGGTGAGAGCTCAGACTGAGCATAGGTAGCCTCAGGAGTCTTTCTTTCAAAGGATTCCAGGGAATTCCCTCTGCAGATGAATCCCAATGCCTTCTGACAAAACAACTGAGCAATTCCTTAATTTGTACAGAGAATAGATAAAGGGCTTTCCTGCATACAAAAGCTCAAAAGGACAGGAGGTAGAACAGAAGAGCATAGCAAGTGTGTGCACACACTCGGAATGTGCCAGAGAAATGTCATTTATTTTCCTCAGACTGAGGCAGAAGAGAAATACTCAGAGCTGTTTGTAGACTCTAGGTAAAATTGATACCTGTGTGCAGGTTTATTGGCCAACACTCAGGTTCTCCTGGTTACCAGAGGATCTTTGAGTCTATGCCCGTTCCAGTGAAGAATATCTAGAAAGGCATCATTATGTCATTTCACAAGTCATGAAAAGAAATGTATTTTTCTCCTCTTGAAATCCTGTAAAGTCCCAACAAGTAAGTAAACTTGATGTCAGAATTTAACCACAGGTGTGACAAAACCAGCTTGGTCTCGAAGGCAGAACACATTTAGGTGACAATCTGTTTCCAATTCCTGTTCACACACTTTTCATTCTTCTATGTAAGATGCCACAGGAAAAAAAAAAAAAAGATATCTGTCTCCCACACTATTTGAATTTAGGAACTGGAAGCTTGCCACATTTTCATTTGCACTAAGAGAAGTAACAACAAGATAAAATCTACTGGGCTTGAGCAATTTTGGAAGATGCAGTAGAAGGTAAGGAGATCTTTTATCAGACAAGAGTCTGGAAGCACAAGCAAAGGTCCTGGTTTTGAAGTGGAAGGTTTTGACTTTCACTTCTCACTGCTGAGAAGGTACCACTTTAGGACACGTGTTAGGAAAGGGAACTCTTAGATACCTGTAGGGACTACAGGGACACAGAGCAGCATAACAAGGTCAAGAGTGAGAAGCTCCCTCCCCTCTGGAGTGATAAATGGGATCACAACCCTTATTTTGGGATAGGCTCAAGGTTCTAAAGCCCTAAGGGTCCATACCTCGACTCATAACCACAATTCAGCCTGAGAAAAAGTTCAGACATCACTCAGATGCTCCTACCCTGGCCCAAAGGACAAAACTGAACAAAGTTCCTGTCTGCCACTACCACTTCTAGATAAGTGAAACTTAATGCTCTCATATATGTCAATACATAACCCCCACCTTTTGTCAAAACACACATTGCCATATTTTATGTAACCCTGCACCCTCACCCAAGACTCTGACTGGGAGAACGTAGAAAAACACCCAAATGACTCCCTTTGAAACCAGAAATCCTGTTGACACTCAGCCATGCTGGCCAACAGACAACTCGGATCACAGCACCTGTAATGTGCTTTCTTGGATAAACCCAGAAGGATGAGGGCAACATTACAAACAAAATCGTGAGAAGCAGAGTAAAGCCTGCCCTACCCCACAGAGAGACACAAATATAAAACAGCTACACTAACTCTGAGGGGAGTGACACTGTGCTGTGCCTTGCTGCATTCAAATGAAATGGCAGGAAAAACCTGCTGGAAGAAAAGTTGTTCTACTCTGCACTGATAAAGGCTTAGTGATTTAAAGGCTCATCAGAAGGACAACTGCTGAGGTTTTGAATTGCCTGCTAGAAATAACGCGAGGAAGCTATTCCTTACAAAGATCCCAAAACTTGCCTGGTTGGGCTTTGTTTTATTGTTCTGGTGATTGCCTATTTTTGGTTTTTTGGCTTTGTGTTGTTTGTTTCAAGCCAGCAGGAATTTAGTTTTATTAGTTATTTAAAAATAATATTTTGGACTTTTAAAAAGATCTGATACACGTGGCTGCAGGGGTTTTTTTGTCCATTTCTTTGATTGCGTTTATCTATTCCCTCCAAAAAAAAAAAACCAGCCATACTTTATGCTTTACACAGCCTTATCTTGCAACCTAGTATTTATAGCATTTGTATCCTAGCCTTTTATACCAGCAACTGTTGAGTTATCTCTCCGCCCTTTACTTGACTTTATTACATGCAGCGAGAACAGGGTGGATCCCAGAGGTATTATATGCTCAGAAAAAACCCCAAAAAACCATAAAAATCACAGCTTTTAATCTGCCATAAGTCTCATTTCACATCACATGCAATGATTTGTGCATTTCTTATTTTTTGATTAAAAATGCCTAAAGTGACTATTCCACTGGCTTTCCCCCCAACCCACCCATTACCCACCACCAGGTAATTATGGTCTAGTGGGTCTGATACACAGCATGGCTGCTGAGCACACTGACATTCTTCACAGGCTAAAACTGTTTCTATGAGGTTAAATCCTGCCAGTTTAGCTCCTGGAAGTGATCCCCACTGCACATGTAGGACAGGACTGCCACCTGAGGGAAGGGGGGAAAGCTGGGCATTAGACCAGGTGTGTCATCAATCTGCATCTCTCACAACAGCTTTATTAGAGACACGGGGCTTCAGGACGACTCCACTGCACCTCCTGGAAGGACTCAGAAACTCCAGCTTCCCCTGCTGTGGCTCAAAACAGCACTTTGCCTTCCATTTGATGTGTTCACAGCCCTCAGGTGGAAGACAGCAAAGTGACCAAACAGAAACTCTGAGAAGTACAAATTCTTTGGTGGTATGACCTTGCATATCAGTAGAACAGCTTAGGCAGATCATAACTGCTTGATTCCAGATGCCACCTGAACGGGAAACAAACGGGATCCAATAGTCCCAGGCTAGCCATAAGACTGCATCTGTACATAAAACCACAAAAGATAACTCAGTGGGGCTTTCCTTCCAGACTACATATGAACTTTGATTAAGCATTGTTTTATTATTTTATGTTTTATTATTTCAGACATTACCTTGGAAAACTGCTAGATGGTGCTAGAATATATACATATGCAATACAATGCTAATACAGGGGTTTAAGCTGCAATCCTGCTCTCTGGAATTAGCCTTTGATGTAATTGCCTTGTGACTGCTTGTTGCATATAAACAGAGAGCTGTGTCCAGGATGGAGGATGGCAGAATCTTATTTTCTCATGCTTTGCAGGGGTGAACGTAGAGAAACACTCAGCTGGACTCACATCAGGGCCCAAGTCAAGGAGATTGACTCATCCCCTGTCCAGTGACAAAGTTCAGGGCACAGTCCTGCACACGTTTAACAAGCATGCAGCTCTATGGATTCTATATTCCAAGAACAAAACATCCTGAATAAAAAGAGCTTCTTCCAGAGTACACTGTGTTCCTTCTCAATGCAAATATTCTTGGAAAAAGAAAAAAAAGAGACAAAAGAAGAAAAAAGGAGGAAAAAAAGGCAACCAACCAAACAGGAAAAAAAAAAATGTTCCTAAGCATGTTTACAGCAAAGGAGAATTTGGTGAAGAAACCCTAATTGCCTGCAACTTTTGTTACCAGTCTAGCTAATATTACTGATTTTTGAGTGGTTTGTATGGGGAAGTTTAAGCACAGTATGTCATAAAAATATGGGATTAGAAATGAGAGATGAAGTTTGAAAGAAGTATGGTAACAAATGAAGCGTCACTGGAGCAGTACAGACTTGATCCATAATCTACTGGAGTTTTCATATGGGAAAAAATATATATTAGATATACAAAAATATATATAAATAGACATTTTAAAATTGTATTAATATACTTGATTCTTAACAGTGATGGCCAAGCATGTGGACACTGAGGGAAAGGAAAGCCCCAAGCAGACTAAGACCAGCTTTAATTACTGTTAATCTGCAGAGACATCTGAATCAGAAATATCACCCTGGCATTTTCCTGTTTACCAGCTGCAGATCAAGCTCTTTAACATTTAATCTTTGTAAGTACTTGCCCTTTGAAAACCCTTCCTTCCCTCATCTTTCCCTCAGCAAATCAACTCCTGTGCTCCTGGTGCACAGCAGTTCCTGCCAGCTTCTCCTGGCTATTCCCTGCCTGGGGAGCTTTCCTTCCAAACCCCTCTCTCTGCTCTGAAGTTTCTCCTTCCTGGGAGGGGAATATCAGCTTTCAAGTTAAAACCCCAGGAGCTCAGGGTACTCCTGGGCACATTCCTGGGGATGGGCAGTGTTTCTGGAAAAGCAACCAGAACTGGCCCAGCAGAACTCATGGCTGTCATTGAAGACAGAGCACCTAAAGAGCTGCTGAGATCAAAACAACACCCGGGCCAGCCTAGAAGCACAAAAACTACTTCAGGAGATCAGAGCTGCTTTGTCCCTAGATGGAGGCAATATTTGTACCACCTCGGCCAACAAACCTACACTTCATCGGGTGGCAAGCACCGATGACCACACTGCAATGTTTACCCCTCAGGCCAGCAGCACCTGAGAAACCAAACACCTCATTTTGCCAAGATACTGTATCCAATAAATTGTAGTGTAAATTGATTCGTTTTCAGCTTCCTGTGTTTGTGTCTTTCTCCCATATAGAAGAGTCCTTCAGCAGAAAGTTTCAGGCGTTCCTGAAATCTTTCAGAATAAAAAGTAAAATAAGAACAGAAGTTATAAAGTGAATTCACTTCTCAGAAATCATTGTGCAAGATTAATCTGTTTTCTCCCAGAAGTAAGCCTTATCACACATCTCATCTCTTATACTCTTTCAGACCTCTAAGTAACTGCACCCACCCCCAGAGGAGTACTAGAAATTCTAGTTACAGTTTGTGGTTTCCAAGAGCAAAATTACATGGAACTGCTTTTGCTTGACCTTTCCTTTTCCAACATGTTATTTCTACATTTTTGAAGAAACCATATATAATAATGATAAAAACATCTATTAAGACTTCTTTCTATAGATTTTTTAGTAAGTCTGTATGACATTTCCAAGAAAGCAAATTACTGGCATTGAATTTATCAACTTCTTTTTGTACTTTCAAAATGAAGTATAAATTTTCCTTTCCTGAAGGAAAAAAAAAAAAACAACTTAGTTGCCATTTTGCTGCACAATTGAGGTGAGGATTTCTTCTTTGTAACAAATTTAAAAAAAACCAAACAATTTATGGGAAGAAAAAGCCTATATGATTAGCACAGTTTATCTAAAAATCATATTAACTTTATTGACTCTGTGACACTATTATGATCTGCAAAACACCCATTAAGAAAGATTTTAATTATTTTTCCTCTGAAAAAAAATAAGCCACATTTGTTCAAACGAGTCAAATTGAGGATTCAAGCAAAGCACTCAAGCACATTTCCATCTCCTTCATCCGTGATTGTTTATGCAGTAAGGCTGTACCCACCCACACCAGGCTGTTTCCCATAGACACCTTTTAGATAAATGACTGCACCTAGAGACAGACAGTCCTTTTAAACACAGAAGAGAGCACCTAAGTACAAATGAAATACCCAAACCTGGAGAACCACAGCCCCTGAGTAGGCCACAGAACTTTCCAGACTATAAACGCCCATGTCACACAGCTGATGAAATTAGCACTTTATTACCTGGTGTTCCAAATCAGCAAATGAGGTTCAGGTGGAAGGTGGAAGAAAATCCAGATCACCTGATGCTCATCAAATGAAGCAGCTGATTACCCAGTCTTCATTTGATGTTAATTCAACATTAATGACATTCACATATCACTCATATTGGTCAATTCTGCTGAAGTTACCTTGTCGTGCGCTAAGCACAACTCCTCTTGCTCCCACACCTCTGCAAACCCCATGGTGACACTTCTATTCCAGGTAATTAAAAATAAAATTTAAAAATTCATTTTTCTACTGCAGAGTCTATTTGTCCCCCCAGTTTCTCCTAGTACAAACTTTAACATGGATTTAACAGTATTATTAGGCTGTAAACATTATGCTCTGCCAGGCATTACATTTCTGCTCTGGCTCTGCTGGCTCAGAAGCCTACTGCCTTAGAGAGGGCATTTCCCAAAACAGCTCTCTCCAGCCCCATCAGTGCTGGATTTTCCCCAGGCAGCTCCCAGCACCGGGCCAAGAGTGGGCTGTTCCCAGAAAGCAGTGCAGTCCAGGCTGTAGGGCTTAAGCTCTATGGCACAGGCTGTCAAGTGTGCAGGAGCAAGGATGGTGAGAGGTCTTCTGTGTGGTGTCAAAAACGGATTATCCTGCAGAACAGTCAGGCACAAAAAACAGTGAAACTGCATGTGTAGGAGCTTATATACGGCGGAGGTCTCAGTGGGTGGGTACAATCTTTAACCAATAGGGAAAACACAGGGGAGGATCAAAGGGCGGGATCCACAATATACAAACCAATGGGGAGCACAGGGGGACGGGAACAGATCAAACAAACCAATGGGGTTTTGAATATTAGGAGATTTCCAAGGGGGTTTCCAGAGCAGGAGGCAGGTACCATGTGGGATTGACAACTCAGAAGGAGGAGAAACAGAAAACATTCTATAACGAGGGGTAGGTCTTAGGGAAGACAGACAGCTAGAGGGAAGGGTGTAACAGACTAAAGCAACAAAGAAGAGGGGAAACAAAACAGACTATTAGGGACAAAAACACACCACAACCATCAGGAACTGGGAGATGCTGGCTTGCAGGCAGCAGAGCACTGGCTATAACCTGTGGTGCCAGGAGTCAGAGCCTCAATGGACCTGTCTTACCAAGCAGTAACCTTTCCCCCGCAGCTCTGGGCCTCACCAGAGGCTGGCACAGTCCTGTGCAAAGCAGCAATTTCCTTGTCTCTGTGAACATATCAGGAGTCCTACTGATTCTGGACTGATTCCTCCTCTTCCCCTACCCCACTTTTAATACCAGCTACCCACTCTCTTTTCCAGACCACACAAAGAAACTTGCTGTCTCAGGTCACTACCCTCTAAATCCTGCCTCTCCACTCCCCCAGCAGACAGACTAGTAGAAATTACTTATCACTGTGCAATATGTACCTACAGATCTTTCAAGTATCTGACAAAAGATGAAATATCTAAATATCAAGTTTGGTGCTCTCTTGTTTTCTTGCAAGGAAACACGTATTTTTCCCCTCTGAAAGCAGTAAAAAGATGAAGCAAGAAAGCATGTCATAGTGTATTTTCACTAAAATTTTCTTACCCTAGTGCTTATGCTATAAATGCACTTACTGCCTTATCACTAAATTTTATCTTGCTGACAAAAGTTTCCATAACAGCCATAGGATTCACAGTGGGAAGTACAGATATATGAATGCCAGCAGCTCCTGAAGAGCTACTGACAGGCCAAATCACCTCCTTCATGTACTGACTCAGAAACAAAACCTGAGCTGCAGGAGGAATGCTGCAACAGTGGAGAAGCTCTGGGCCATCAAAGGATGGGAGATGTGTAAGGGATACAGACTGAGAGACTAGAAAGGCTGAAAGCTGCTGCCAGTGACAAGGAACAATCTCCTTTGCATGGGACAGGTCCTACAGGGGCTCTGGACTGCACCAAGGGCACAGGCCTGAGTTCTCTAGATCACCCCACTCTCAAAAGCAGGAAAAGTGCCTGGAGGCACAGACCAGGGTAGCTGCAGGCTGGAGAGGGCACCAGTCCAGACACGCACAGTCCTTTGGGTGTCTGGCAGGATCTTTTGGTTCTCTGGCAGGAGCTTTCACACAGTGCTGGCCTGGCGACAGCTGTGTCAACATCAGTCACCACAGAAAAGCACTAACTCACCATAAAGACTCCCTGCCACACTCAACCTCTCATCACCTCTCACTTGGGAAACGGAAAAGACCTCATCAACACAGAAATTAATTTGACAGTAACCTTGAGAGACTTTGGGGAATTCTGTGGCTCGCCTAATAGCTACAGAGGGACTTTCTGCACTGGGATTTCATATAATCTAACTGTTTGCTATTTAAACAGAAAATAATCTTTTAGAGCCTGCAACTACCTTGGACTGAGTCCCCTTGCAATTACAAAAGTGATTGTGTTTGAATAGCTGGCTTTCTCCTTCACTGCTCCACTTCACTCTTGTGACTTCTACAGGGAAATCATCCTTTGGACATCACAGGTAGACGCTCCAGGCATTACTGGGCTGCCCAATCCTCAGTATCTCAGCCTCACTGCTAGCACTAGTCAGGGCAGAAGAGAATTGAACTGTTACAAAGAAGAGTAGTTGTTTTGACACCTTTGAGAATCCTTATGCACACTGGAAAAGTCTCTTCCTATTAGCACTCATAACAAGGAGTCACTTAACCTTCGACTATATAATACAGTCAAATTCCATGATATATTGGATTGCCACTGTAGAAATAATTAAGGAAGACAGTGCAGCAAATAATAATTTACAATGGTATGTCTGCAATCCCAAGTTCTCAGCATGTTAATGAAACTGTTAATGAAAAACAGGTGAATGAGAACGGGCTATGTGATTAATGTCACAGTCCTTCCCAGTGCAAAAATGTCATGGAGGGAGGCTAACACCGTTCAAAACTGACAGGAGAAGGGAGAATGCCTGGGATAACAGAATGCAACTCTCTCTTTGCTTAGTTTCATTTAAAAAGGTATGGGGCTGTTAAAATTTCATGCAAGCTTGCTAAGTTGACTGTCCTTATAAAAAGAGTAATTATACACACACTTTAAGCACGAAGCAGCACAATAATTAAATGAGTAATTGCCTTCCCACTTTTAAGCTGTCACGCAATTAAACTTAATTAAACATTCTCAATACTTCACTAATCTTATACAAACAGAAGAAGGTAAGAAGGGTGTGGCAAAGAAAGGGCATTTGGCAGAAGGTTGAGCCTATTATTCCATCTATAATAAAAAATAACACTGTACAGTCTGCTCTAGGTTCTCATGTCATTGCCTTGTTCCTGGCCAGAATATAACCTGGTCTGAGCTGCAAGATGAGCAATACACTGAGGCAATTACACACTGCTTAATTTTGAGTGGCATTCTTCTATGTAACATTGCAAAATGCTCTTCAAAAGAAACAAGTCCAAGGAAAGGGAAATGCTGGCATTTTAGACCAGAAGGAGTAAAGAATTCTGTACAGAAAAGCTGGTCCAAATGTAAAACAAAATTTTTAAGGCAAACACAAGTCCAAGGTTTCTCTTTTCCCCAGCAGAGGAACTGTTGTAGAGACACAGTAGAGGAAGGGCCAAGAAAAGACATGGGAATTTTGTTGACAAGGATACAAGAGAGCTGTGGTGCAAGAACAATTGTGAACTTGCTCCTCTCCTGGTCTGAAATACAAATAATCTTTGTAGAAGCACGGCCCACATATTTCTGCTAATTATTTATTCATTCCCAGAAAGCTGTATCACATCTAGTCTCTCTAGTTGCATGTTATTATGTTAAATGACAACATTAAGAGAAAGAAATTCATTCTCTCAAGTAGCAAGGATTCTGTTTTCCATTGCTCCCTGAGGCAAAGGCAAAAAAAAAAGCAGCAAAACAGGTACATCTCAAAGCAAAACCTGACCATGCTCTGTAAATATAATGTTTAACTCCTGGTCTCCTCAGATTTTGGCCCACCCTCATAACCCACATGTGTGCACACACTTTTCTGCTCCTTTTCTTTGCAACTGAGTCCTGATTCCATGTGCCACAGAAGAAATTTGAACACATCGCAGCAAAATGTAGCTGGGAAAATCAGTTTTGCACTTTTCCACCCTCATTTCTTCCAACAGGCAGAGCAATGCAGAGCAATTCCACAGGACTGAAACCTGCCATTAATATTTGCACATGGTTTGAAAATATCAGCACAATGACAGGACAGAGACAGGATGCTTGAAGATAAGGTGTTATTTTTAAAAAGATGGGGAAAAACCCAATAACAATACTGAGCAACTTTCCAAACTCTGAGAAACTGAAAAATGGGTGAAAATCACCACACTATACACCCACCCCTGCTGCCCCATACTATTTATTTACCATTGCCTGATGATAAACTGCAGCTGTGGTTAAAATATATCAAGAAAAATTTTATGTTTGGTTCTCATTCCAACTCCCACAGCAAGTAAAATATCACAGGTTGATAAAGTCTATTCCAGCTGAAAACAGGACAGAAGCATTTCTTTCTGGAAGATGACACCGGTTTTTATGCTTCGTAGGCCAAAACAAGTAAAGGAACATGTTGAAAACACTGGAAGTGCAGTGCTGAGGAAATGGCTGTTACAGGCAGTCTGTGTTGGTTTGCAGACAAGCCTGAGAGCCCAGGTAACGCTGGTTTTGGATGCTTTGCTCCTGCTGTCAGCGCTCTATGCCACCAGAGACGTGCAGGGCCATGCAGCCCCCACCAGGCACACAGTGACAGGGCCAGGCTCCAGCTCCCTTGCTCCATGGCTGATTGAGAAGCTGAGGACACTGAACCCAGTGCCAGCTACCTCACAGCTGCAGGAAGCCTCCAGGAGACACAGCCTCAACTGTTTAACCCAACCTGACAAGTTCCAAAGGATGTCTTATTTCTGGTCTGGGACATTCTATCATTTTGTTAATGGCCTAGAAGTCAACAGTCCTCTATAGGTGACATTGATCAAGTGGTCTGTGATTTGAATTCAGAATCAGCAACATAGAAACTGTATTAAAGTTATGGTTTCTGCCTTATGAACCATTGCCCCACCCATACCCACATGTCCAAAAACGAAATCCCAGACCAGAACTTGTCCACAACTAATATACCCTTTTTTCCCCTTTTGATTTAGGCTCTGGTTTGGAATTATCAGTTTTCACTTCCCCCCCCAGCTTGTTTTGTTTCCACATCTTTCTGTTAGATTTGGTAGCCTTACCTCAAGTCTTGCTGCTTTCTGACACAGAGGCAGCACACCTCCTTCCAGCCCCAAGAGTGAGACTCTCACCTGCTACTGAGGAACTTTGTTCAGAGGGACAACTTCCATGTTACCTTCACTGTGGGAACAAAGAAAACAGTCATATAAAACTAAATTCCCAATAGGAGTGCTCAAGGCAGTACTGTGGGACAGCAATGTCAACTCACCCACACCATCCCCACTCTGGCTGACATACCCAGCCCAGGCTAGTTTTAGCAGATCCAGAAAGTATGTGATTGTTTCTGTGCCACGATTTTCTTTATGCATGGTTTCCACGATGGTCCTGACATATTTTACTGCATATCTGCAAATAACAGAAACCTCCTCTCTCCTGGATTTACAGCATGCAGGGAGTGAGGCACAGGCAGCACAGGGCTGTGTTTAATGCTGGGGAAGTTGCCTCAGGGTTGTGTTTAACTATGGGAAGTGATTGTCTCTTGCTGGTAGGGGCTGAAAATATGGTGGGATTTGCTATTTGCTGGATTTCAAGGAGCACTGTGATTTATATCAGCCAAATTTGTAATATTGCTGAAATACTTATGGAATGAACAGCTGGAGCCTGCTCACACCAGACTCAGCTTCAGGCCTCACTCTCCACACTGGCTGCTCCCTCAGGATTCCTCAGTAGGCACAAGCAGGCTTCATTAAAGATACGTGGTATTTTTCAACTGGGCTTTCACATTATTTCTCCAAAAGGCACAGGAACTCTCAAATTTAGAAGCAAAAAATATAGAAAAAGTAAGTACAGGAGGAATCTTGAGCTTCTCTAAGTGCAATCTCCCCGCAGTGCAAGGTGCTCTGAGGCCAGGTTAGTCAGCTGAGGATAACCTATTTCCTCTCAGAGTAACCTATTTCAATATTTCATCACCCTCATGATCAATTTTTCTTTCCTAATAACTATTGAGAATTTCCTTTGATGTAATTTGTCTCTATGCCTTTCATCCTTTCTGTAAACACCTCCACGAAGATGTTGGCTGTCCTTTGTACACTCTCCCTGCCATTACGTTGCAAAACGGTCTTTTCATAGTTGAGCCCACAGCAAGGCAGACTAAAAGAACCCTCAGTGTCACTTCTGTCTTTATGGTGTGACTGCCATCCTGCCACCATCATCTCTTTTCCTCTGCACAGACAGGCAAGGCCTGGCTCTTTGATGGCTTAGACAACCTCAGGTCTAACCAGTACAGCTACAGCAATACATGACCTGCCTTAAATTGCAAAAACATTGCAACTTCACTACACTAAACGTTAAGTGAGAAAATAGACAGACAGGGGTATGCCCTGCTGGAAACAGCCTCCCTGCCACTTTAACAAATACAAAAACAGAGTAATAAAGAGCCCTTCTGGCTTCAGTCTGGTGCAGCAACAAAATTATTAGCTGTTCTCTTTACAATCTTTACTGCAACAATAAATATGGAACTGAAAATAAGAAAGAAAAAGAAATCCACTTGGCTTAGAGACTACTTCTTGGCAATCAGTACATTCTGAATAACCTACAAAATTGTGGTCTATAAGAGGTAGTCAAGTCTCACTGTCCGTCTTCCTTTAAGCACTGATGTTCATAATGGTCCCTTACTTAGTGTTTGTTTCCATTGCTGCTGGAGCTCAGCTCCATTCTCTTTCCCCAGAAGAGAATAAAAGGTGAGCAGACTGAGGCAGCCTTTGACTACACACTTTCACTTATCAGGCAAGCCTTATCCTTGCCTCAAAGCTGATTTGCAAAGATCCGGGGATACAGAAAATGGCACAAAACCTGTAGAATTACTCAGAGACTTGCTAATAGGCTCAGTAGGGAGAAAAAATGTTTCACAGGTCTCTTTTTTTTTTTATTATTGTATTTTTTTTTGCATCCAGTAAATTGGTGTGGGGACGAGTACTTCCTTTGCAAGTCAATGCAACTGGATCATGAACATTCATTCTTCAAACCCAGTTCAGGACATTAGGGCAGAAAAGCACAAACCCAAAAACACCAGAGTAAAACCCAGGGAGATTTACCTTTTATAAACATGCACCCATCCAAAACTATTTACCCTTTATAAACATGCATCCAGAACTTTTTTGTTGGAGAAAGTGTTGTTTCTGGGGGTCAAAAAAATGACCCCTTACTCCAGAAAGTGCTCACTGCCAAAACAAGGAGAAGCAAGTGTCTAAAACACTGTCAACATTGTCAGTCCTAGCACAGGTTAAGATGTGCACTAAACCTTCATGCAAAGCACAAGACAAGGCTTGTGAAAGCTGTTTTTTCATACTACCCAGAAACAGAGTGCTCTCTGATTTTATATACTGCACTTCTAAGTTCTCCAAAGATGGATACAGGATGCTTTCCTGTATAACACATTAGGCTGTAGGAGATAGTTTCCAACATGCTGAGGGTTGCTCCCTCCCATACTGTGCCACATTGCACCTGACCCTTCAGCTCCACAAGCCCAGGTCTTCCAGGGCGCTCCCTCCAGTCCTCCAGATGTAGATCTGGGCACAGATTCCTCATCTCTTCTGGCAGTACCTCCCACAGAGTCCCATTACCAAAGCTATGAAAGCAGCTGTAAGCTCCTGCACAAAACTCCCGCAAACCTGGAACTGCCCTGCAGAGCTCCTCACCATCAGACTACAGCAGGAGTCAGAAAGCCAACCTCAGGCACAGAGCAGCTTCACAGCCTCACAAAATACCTCACAAAGCACAGAGGCCATGGCTGGATGTGTGTTAGATGCCCACGTGCCCGTGCCAGCTGAAAGTGCTTCAAGGGAGGCACAACAAAGAACTCCTGGAGAGTCAGCCCAAGGCAAGGAAAAAGAATACTTGGAGAAACTTCCAATAAAAAGCTGTAGACAAGCAGAACTCCCTTGTGCCTCCTGTGGCTGCTGGGATGTTAAGTGACTGTTCTCTCCATCATCTGAAGGCGTGTGGGCATCTGTGGACAATGAGTGCTCATTAACATCGATTCATTAACCTGGAATTAAGGACGTTGTTCATCACAGCAGCATAAATGCTACAGACTGAGAGATGCTGTGCATTAGGCAGCAATTTCACTGATCAGAAAGACAGGTTTGAACTGCAAACAGCTATCCATGGAAGGATTGGCACAGGAGAGAGATCAGCATATGGACCCAGGCCTCATGCAGCAAAACACATTCATTAGTGACCCAGGCTCAGTTCATAACCACTTAAGGTAGGAATCTAAAGGTGGCAAGTTTGGTGTATCACACTCCTAATCCTCTAAGGCAGCTAATCCATAGTTAAGACTTAAATTCAGGGGAATGGCTCAAAATGCTGTTAAGGCTTTTATTCAGTTGGCAGCTTTTCACAATCTAAAGCTAATCAGCAAGCCTGGGTCCCTGAGCGTGATTTGCTCAATTTAGTTTGCAGAAACAAAACTCAGAGAAAATAGGGAGCACTGGCTGAGGGCTGGTGAAAGACATCTGGAAAAGGGAAAGTAGACCCATGCATCTGAAGCCATTTCAGACATGGGTCTGACAATGCTGTCAGCCCAGAGACAGAGTTCAGCCATGCCGACGGTGGCAGCAGCTAAAAGCACAGAAACAGGTACTTCCCAGACCAGACAAGAATTTATGCCATAGTCAGTACCTTGATCCAAATCCAGGACTTAAAAGCAGAGGCAAATGGGAAGCATATGTAGCAGCTCACACAGAGTAAGGTACACGCTGCTGTTGCACAGGGTCATACAGTGAGAGTGGCAGAGTTGTAAAGCTCTATCCTTTTCTTTGGTTGGATGCTCAGCTCTGAGTCCCTCAAGGTGAATAGCAATTTCTTCTTGTGAATGAAAGAGCATATCATCAGCTTGGTGTTAAGGAGTGATTAATTCAATACTGAAAATAACATTTCTCCTTTTGACCCTTTAACCTTGTTCAGTCGTATTACTTTGACACAGTATTAAATCTCTGTCTTATTTGTACCCACCATCAAGCTTGTAAATGCTAAAACCAGAAGCAATACATTTTTTTCTTTTAAGAAATGTGCATGATTGAAAGGCTAAAGAAAGCTGCTATCTCCTGTCTTATTGTTCTTTATAAAGTTCTCTTTATGATTTCAAAATGGCAAGAAATATGCTATGAAATCCAGTGATAAAATATCTGAAAATGTCTGAAATACTGGTAGTAACTGAAGTGCTTCAGCATCCTCCTCCTTTAAATATCCCCATCTATGAGGGGATATATCATCTTATTCCCACTGAATTCTGTGAAGTCCATGAACAGAACAAACTGTATACACATAAAATAATACAAAATAAGATGGAATAAGATTCTAGCACTTTTTTTTCATTCCAGAACTGAGAATAATAACAAAATGAAACCAAGATTTCACTGGAAGTACCCAAGTGTTCAAAAGGAAATTGAGTAGCTTTTGGAGATAGGAAGGTCACTTCGTGTCAATCACAAGGTTTGACTTGCCAATACAGATCTAACCACTGATGACTCCTACACAGACTGAAAAGATTCATAATACCAATCAGATAGAGAATCCTTTAAACATTTACTAGCACTTTTCAGCCTGCTTTTATTACCTTACATTGATAAGTGACTCACACAGGCTTGAATTAGTTATACTGCAATTAAGATGTGGAAAGCAGCCTCTGAAATGGGCATCTATTAACTCTTTCAACAGTCTAATTATGACTGCAAAACAAAGAATACATCACAAGGCAATACACATTTCAGCCAGTTAAAAGCAGTAGCTGGCTGAAATTGAGATAACATTACTACCTGTAAAAACCTTGGAGAGAAATTCCATGGGAATTGAGTGAATTTAAAAGCAATTATTTAAAAAAAAACACATAGCAAATTAAAAAACTAAGACACAAATTCTTCACTAAAGTCGTCTGTCTTACTTGATCCTTTCACGTAAATTCCTAAGAGATTTATTCAATTTCTTCTGCAATCAAGTCACTCCATGCTAATAAGGTATAGATTTAACCTGGCAATATTCTTCCCCTAGAAAAGTTGTTTTCCAGCTTTTACCACAGAGCAGCCTCTCTGCCATTCATTTTGCAGCTGAGATCTCTCCATGTCATGGGTTAAGACATTTTTCAATTAGAAAACTAACTGAAAGCCAGTCCATATTCGGTTGTTTTCCAAAGGTTGTACTTGCTAGGACCACGCCTACCCGGATAAATTTGTGTTGTGCATTCTCTTCCCGCCGCAATCAGGGCAAGGTTGGTACTTTGTGCAGCACCATGACTGATGGCCCTGCTAATATATCAGTGTCACAGAGGCTTTGGGAAGGGCTCAGCAGACGGGCAGCCTGTGTGCTCACACTGTCACCGCTGCTCCTGCCGCGCACAGGGACAACCTCGGAACACCACATACCTGCAATTTAACTGCCTCTGACCTTTTCAGGCTTTCAAGTTCAGGATTTAACTGCTTGGCTCCATTAGGAACAGCAGGAGGTGAGCAGTTAAAACCCCTAAAAAGGCTTTGAAAGCTGCCTGCTAAATGTTCAGGTGTCTCTCTGCGATTCAGCAGCTGGCAGGAGGGAGGGCAGGCTGAGGAATGAGGGAGCAGTTTCTGTAGGAAAGGGGACAGGAGGAATATATGAGCTAAGTTTGGCTGCTGTAAAACCGGCAGCTCTAAAAAGACATTGAGGAAGAGTCTGGCAGCTCCCCCTTCGTGCCTCATTACACAGGGCACTACACTTCTGCAGGGCTTCCCAGATGTGGGAAAAGTTACTGAGGCTTCCAAAGCAGCAGTTTATTCTGCTCTTCCAAAGCAGTTTGATTTGGGCTTTTTGCAGTTTGGCTTGGGCTTTTTGCCCACTGCAGCCTGCAATTTGACAGTGAGCCTGTAAAACTGCCTAAGCAGCTTCCAGGGCAGGGTGGATCCTCCAAGCATCTCTGGCAGGAAATCAGCAGCTGGAAGGTCTGCAATGCATGTCATGGCTAAGGCCATCCTGCCAGCTGGGTGTCAGGGCCACTTAGAGCAAGGAGGATGCCTTCCAATGTAACACTTTTTAAATCCCAGAGAGGTGGCATGTCATTTCAATTACATTATCTCAGTTATAGACAAGTCTATCCACTCCCATGCAGTATCTACATTCTTCCTCCCACTGCCTTGGAACCTGAATTGTCTCTGGTCAATACAGCTCAATTATTTTCTTAATCTATTTGTAAATCACTTCTCCTGATTGATGCAGACTTCTGGATGCTGGGAACGACATTGTAAAGTTTGTGTTGAAGTATAAATTCAGGTTGTTGTTGTAGCAGCAGGTTCCTGGAAAGATGACAGTGGAGACCCCGCCGTGGCCACTCCTGCTGAGAGGGTTGTTTACTCTCTCTGTTCAAGGGCTACTAAGAAGGCCAGGAATGATTCCCAACACAGAAGCCACTGGAAACTGCTATGAAAAGCTAAGGCTTCTACAAATATGGAGAATTTGCTTGTGTCTGTTGCAAAAAGGGAAGAAAACCACCAAAATATGAAAAATTGGGCAGAATTTTCACAGTTATTTTACAGCAGAAAAATTCTTTTGGGTGTTTTTTTACAGTGATTACTAAAGACCTTTGGCTCTATTCAGGAGGTCACATATATATACCCCTTGGAGAACACAAATGGATTTTAATTTTTCTTTTAGTAGCTTTTCTCATTGCTCATATATAAGGAAATATACATGTGTATAAATCAAGGATTCCCTCACACAAACTATTTGTTCTTATATCACTAGATATAAGTGGCATATATCTGGCATCTGGATATAAGTGGTATATCTGGCATCTCAGATACTTACAGGTAAAATGAAATGTCTGGGATAGTTAAAATCCTTAATGTGTTCAGGATTTTTACTCCTGATCAGACAGGGGGGTATGCCAAGCCCCACTGGCTATTCACAGGGCCAGGTACAGCTGTGACCCATGAAAGCTGTAAAAGAAAACCAGCTACTTGGCTGAGTAAATCTTCACCATCAGAACAGAGCTCAAATGGACACGTTCCAGTTGATTTCCCTCCCCAGGCCCCGTTAATTACAAGCTCTTTTAATTACTACATGCATGCAAGGGGTGGAAACAACAAGATTTAATTACCACACTCCCACCAAGAGTGACCCAGCTTGGCCACTGCAGCAGGAGCTCTCACAAAATGCTGTTCAATAACACAGCAGGTCTCCAGCATGGCAGCATCATCCTCTGGCACTCAACCCAGAAATGCAGTGGCTGGTGGAAGCAGAGACATCTCCTTTCTGCCTGCTCCTCTTTCTGTTCAAGCAGGGCTTGGCACAGCTGCTGGCCCCACAGCTGGAACGCTGCTGACGGCAAGGAAAACTCCTGCAACTTTCTGGATGGGCAATGTCCATATTGATTCTCTCCCCCCACTTCTCAGACTCTTCTCCTAACTCTGCAAAAGGTAGGGTAGAAAGTTCAAATGTTCCAGGAGTGTGCTTTTCCCCTCCTGAAACACACCCATGGCTGGTGTCTAAAGTGGACTTGGGCAAGACCAGAGACCCTGCTGTGAGCTCAGCACCATGGAAGCAGCTATACCTGGGAGGGGGGGAGGCAGGAACCCACACATCCCCAGGCCTCAGCTATTTTCACTATAGGAGGCCATGCCCAGAGCCCTGAAGAAGAATGAATAGCTCTGGTGGGTCCAGCTGCCCTGAAGAAGAATGAATAGCTCTGGTGGGTCCAGCTGCCCTGACTCAAAACAACTTATAAGTGATAAACAGTGAAGGAAAGGGACCATCTAAGTCCTCATCAAACATAGCTACATGCAGAAAACAGAAATAATGCAAACAATTTTATTTTCACTTTTATTTGCACAATCCTGCAAGATCAGTCAGCAGTAACAACCCCCGAACAAAAGGTAGGGAATAGTATGGGCTGAAACAGGGACCTAACACTGCTCAGCCCCTCTGAACAGTGCCTCCAGTCCAGCTGTGTTGAAAACTCAAGTCTGCAAGAGTTCCAAGTGAGCTTTGGGTAGCAGCTTTATGGGTCCCAAACTGCAGTGTGATGAACAGCGTGTACAGAAACCACCACAGTCTATCAGGAAGGATATTAAGACCTTCTGGTAAAGAACTTCAGCAAACACTCAGTCAGCCTGAATTTATGATCTGATCCTTCAATTCTTTGCTCCAGAAGTGATTCACCCTTGGCTCCTTCATATAAGCTGAGCTTATTCCTGAGTGTGGCTTCTGGAAAAGACAGACAGGGACTCAGATGAGCTCAAAAGTTTCACTTGCTGTTTTACTTAACTGTTTTCTATTAATTCTTTCCTTAAAAAAAAAAAAAAGAAAAAAAAGAAAAAAAGAAAGACGTGTTAGCTTCCTGCATAAGCAAGAAGAACCAGCAATACAGGCTGATAATTTAGAGTTGTGAACTCAAATCAATAAATAAATAGATCTGTTCAGTCACCACCTCCCAGAGCTGAGGAGAATTAAAAACCAATTAAAAACTACACATCTGCCTCCAAATCAGTCAAACAGAAAGTGAAGGACAATTATAGGGCAATGATTGTCAAGAGAAAGTGGATCTTCTTGGACCACCTTTTATGGCTGATGATATAGCAATTAACTTACAAATAAAGTAATGCAAAATCACTATGTTATAAACCAGTGGTTCCAATTTTAGAAAGCAACAGACTCTTATTGATCAGCTCAGAACAGTTTGCATTTGATTCATGAAACTGTGCCTCAGGTTGCCAAGAACAGAGCTTCTCCTTAATTAATAGTAATAAGCACCAGCTCAGAAGGCTCACACTTATCAGACCCCAAAGGGGCACCAGCTGAAGCAGGAATCTCAGTGGGAAGCTTTTATCCAGCCAGAAGCAGAAGCACAGAGATTAGTAAGAGACAGTGTTTACAAAAGATGCATTAATGATCTTTGATGTTCTTTCATAATGTCTCTAGCACTGCCAAAAATAACATCTTTTTGGGCTTTAGCAAAGCACCACAGCTCATGAACCTGCCCCAAAGTGGCTGCATCCCTAATTTTCACAGCTACAAATCATTAATAAGCTATCAGAGACCAGTGAGCAAGCCCGTTGTACCTGAGAAATAAAATGTATTTGTTTTTCTGTGGCAGAAGCTTCTGGAAAAAAGAAAAAAATAAAAGTGGCCATTCATGACTCATGATGCAAAAGCATTTAGACACAAATGCAGACAGCAGGTCCACTGAATGCTCTCGTTAGGCAGGAATCATTCCACTTTGGTTTAGGACACCCAGCATCAGCTATTTGCATAGAGCAGATCACTTGCTTGCAGAATTAAATCCACTAAAGCACAAGTGGTGATGCCAGGTCAGAATTTTGTCCCCAGCTTCATCCTCAGGAATACACCAGCTAAACTCTAAGTCTACCATTGAGTCTGACATTCAGCAGCCTGTTTGGCTCAAAGTGCTGGCACCCAAAGAGGAAAAAGGAGCATCCTGTAGTCAGGGCACTCATGTCAGTGAGCTCCTTGAGAGCCCATAAGTTGCTGTTCAGCTGGCAGTGAAACAAATGGAAATGTCACCTGAATGACCGATGCTGTGCAAAGTAAACAGACTGAACCGGCTTCCATGGAGCATCTGGGGCACCAAGACATAAAGAAATGTAAACCATTTCTTTTCTAAAACTGAGCAACCATTTTCTTCAATCCTCCTATTTAGAGGGAAAAAGTAACAGCCATTTCAAAGTGCCAAGAAACCTCTGTACCTTTTCTGTACCCCTCATGAATTACACCCACGTACAGTACCACACATTGCTAATCCTTTCCATGAATCTGGTCCAACACCAGCTGCTCCAGCTGCAACCTTTTAGCTAAAAACCTCTGCACAGAGCACCATACACCTCCAGACCACAGGGCTACAGCATGTCTTCCAGAGAGTTCCCCAGCAGCTGGTTATTCACAGCCTTCTCTGCAGTGCAGTGCAGGGAGCTCCCCCACTCTCCCATGCACCTCAAGAATCTGGCTCCTGTCCCTGGGAGTGCCCTGTGTCACACATGTGAAATGGCCACAGAGGAGGGAGTTGGGGCCTGTCACCCACCAGTATGATGACTACCAATGGCAATTCCCCTTCCAGAAGCCCCCAGAGATGTGGATCTTTGCACTGGAACAATGCCGCCTTAACCTGGCTTCAATGTGCACTTCCCTCCTGGTCTTACACACCCCCAGGATTTACAGAAATCTCAGGGCTGCCTTCAGCAAAGCCAGAGTCTCTGCAAAGCATCAGCCCCCAGACCACAAAACATGCCAGAGAAGTACAAAATTAAGAGAGCTCCTGTGTTGAGGGAGTGAGTTTCCTTAATCCCTGTAACTGGTACTGCTGGCCATGTTGAGCATTGAGATTCATTGGTCAGTCATGACAAGTGGTCACTGTGGTCACCAGAGAGCCAAGGCACCAGCGGGCATCCAACCCAAACTCTGAAATCTGTTACTGCTCAACAGGCAAGTAACAAAGTCTACAGGACATCCAACACTGGGCAAGTGGCCAGAGATTTTCCAGCATGGCAGGAAGGCACCTTAGCGTTTTGCAGCTAAAAACCCCAAAAAACCAAAAGAACCCAAGGAACTCAAAAATAATCAACCACAGAGATCATGTCAGAATAAATGGTCCATTCTGAGAAATGGTCTTGTTTAAGCCATGGCCATTAACTTCCAAAACAAAAGAATAAAACAAGGCACAGCTCTGTACAGTGCTGTCAGCAGCTGGGCCAGCTGCTCTGGGAGTAAGGGCATTTCCATCAGATCTCACTCAGGTACCCTGCCATGGCAGCAGGCTCAGCTGCAGCCAGTCAGAACACAGGCAAGTACCAAAGGTGTGCTGAGAGGTCAGGCATGTTTTAATGGAGCAAATTAAAGGAAGAAAATAGAGGTGGAATCCTTATCAAAGCTGCAGCTTCAAAAAGACTTATAAATAGCTTACTTAAAATGAATTCAGACAGTGTGTGCTTCTTTCTTCCACAAAACCACCCAAACCCCAAAGCTGAGAATTAATTATTCCCCCACCTTTGATAGCACAGAAGCTGACAATAGGGCTTTGGACAGCAAGGAAACATCTCCGAGGAGCAGACTCAGGACATTTCCTTGGTTCCACAAGTAAGAGGTTAATTCCCTGTCAGTCTGCACTCTGCTGTTGAAAGGTTTGTGTCCTCTGTAGTTAGGCAATGAAAAGACAAACTCAGTAATGCCCATGGTTCCCTATGGAAGAGAGGAACAAAGAAGTAGCTACCAATAATCAAATCACAAAGTACAAAGACCAAATGTAATCTATGACTGACAGGAAAAGCAGGCAAGGTGACATGGAGATCAAAAGCTGGCCTGAGTAAATTAGCTGCAGATGGCTTTAAAACAGAGAGGAAGGGAAAAGATTCAGAATTATTTAAGTTACTGGGCTGATACATTTATAATTACAAATAAAAGGAATCCACACATGTAATCAGCTAGAACACTGTGCAGATGCCTGACAGGTAAGAGTGTGGACATGTATGAAAACATCCCAGGGAAATAAAAAGAAAAAGGTGTGTTTGGGTTCAGCTACTGTGCACTGTCATTGAGCTGGGACAGGGAAAGTATTTAACATACTTGATTCTGCTACTGGTCTGAAAGTCACTGCAACTGAGGTGAGTCTGTACTGGAGCCTGCTGCCCTGTCCTTCCTCCAAGAGATTTTACAAGATTGATGTTCCAGCTTTCTCCCACACCTCCACTAATGCAGCATCCTCCTGCCCCTCAACAGCCACTGCCAAACCTTCTACACATAAGGCAGCATCACCTTCCTGCTCTCCAGACTGGTGGTAGATATCAATAATAACTCATACTATAATATCTGTGGAACATAGGAGAAAAAGCCATCACTACTTAAAAAAATCCAGCCAAAACACAAAAACTCCCTCTGCTGGATTCAGCCTGAAAAAATAATGGCACAAAGCACAACTGTCTTGAAAGGTGACACACATCCAGCAGCAGCGTGTTTGCTAAGTAGCATGTATTTCTACAGAGCTAACATAAATAAAGCCCTGGTTATTTACTGCTAAAATTAACATAAATCATCATTTAAGTGTGATTTACTTGCTATCGGTTGAAATAAAGATTCTGTCTGAGAAGAGTGATGAGGAGAAGTTTTCTGGATAAACACTGTAAAGGAAAAATCACATGTGAGCATGGGTACAGGCTTATGTGGACTCAGTTTACCTGAAGGGTCAGAGGGACATTCTTTATCAGTTGCACTTCAGGAGTTATTAAGAATCTTTTCCTTGTGTAATGGAACAGAACTGCTAGAAAAATAAAAAAGCTTGAGTCTAAGGTTTCACAGAGCTACAGGTCAAACAAACAAGAGATTCCCAATGAAAAGACCCAGGTCTAATAAATCTCTGATTTAATTTCCTGAAAAATTGCTTGTTTATGTCTATCTCAATTCAGGTCAGTAATGTGCAGTTGGTAAGTTCTTCTAACCTTAGTTAATAGTTGCTCTACTTAAAGAAATCTTTTCTTTAAATTAAATCTCATCACAACAGGTTTCATCTTCCATATGAATAAAATCTGAATAAAGTTTTGATGCCAGGCACAAGTGATGACTTCCATTGCTGAAGGTCAGAGGAGGAAGTGTTACCTACTGGATATGAAATTCAAGAAACCATATGAGCAAGTAATTATTTCCTTTTAAATTTGTAACAGAAGTATGCTCAAGAAATCAGGCTCATTTAAAACACAATGAAAACAGGTCCCAGTAGTGAGACTGATTTCTGCTTATTTCATCTGTGTTTTGTACAGGAAAGTTTACACAAGATTAAACAGGAAAGTAAATACACAGGGGTTCTCCTTGAGTAGTTTTCTAACGGTGACCACCAGCAACACAAATTGTGTTGGTGTAGTGAAATGACCATTTCTTCCCAGCAGAAAACCTTTGCTCTGCAGGGTGTGTGCACTGAAAGAGCAGTCAAAGATTTCTGTAGGTGCTTGGAGTTGCCAACACGTTTAGCATTTAGTCTTTATCTCCCACCTCTCCTGTGGACTTCCCACCTGAGCAGTCAGTAAGCTGAATGATAAATACAGCCGGCCGGAGCAAGACAAGACTGTCACAGAGACCAGGCTGGGGAAACAACGAATTTACCCCAGTTCAAATTACACAGATTATTCAGCGGGGGTTTCCAATGTCTGTTTTGCCTGCTCCACCTCCTAATAGTCGATTGCTCCTCTCCACTGAGCACCGTTGCTCCTGCTCGCTGAAAACAAGAAAGCAGCAGTGCTTAGTTCGGGGCTGGCCCATCAGAGCAAGGAGAGGGTGAGCAGCCCCTGCTCTGTGCTCACCTCACTGGAAGGTGTGTGACAGCCGGGGACGGGGCCGGCTGCTTGCATTGCACTGCCCTCTGCTGTCACAGGAGCCAAGCTGGGGAAACACCGCCTCGCTTCCAGCTGGCCCAAACAGAAAGGCAATGGACGCGAGTATTTATTTCTTCAAGGGATTTTTCCCACACAAACCATTTCGTCTTGCTCACTGTTATCACCTGCGTGCTATGAATGTACAATTAAAGTAATAATCCTAATTCTTGTCTTTTTCTGTTAGTAGAGTTCCAAGTGCTTTGCTGAGAAAACATATACTATCAGATCTCAGGGTTTATCCTTCAGACACTGCCTAAAATATGTTTGCTAAGGCCTGGGCGATAGGTACTGAGCTTAGATCTCTTATCACAACCCAGAGACCCATGCTCCTACTTAGAGTAACAGCTGAAAAGCCCTTCTGTAACATTTATCATGTAGCCATAAGTGTATTCCTAACACCCCTCCTCAAATTTGCTAGTTTCTTCCTGCACTAGCACATTGCAGGATGGGACACAAGAAACATATAAAAAAAATGATGCCGTGTTTTGCTGTCTCAGCAACATAACAAGTGTAATACAGCTCTGTGTAATAGACCCTTTTTATCCTTCAAAATAAATAAATTTCTATGAAATCAGACAATATTACTTGGCAGAATAATAACTCACAAAGATAATCCCTTAAGAGAATGAACACACGCAAGGCAGCTCCAAAAAGTGTCATAAGAAGCACATTTTAAAGGAAATAAGTATTTTTATGCCTAAATACAAACTCCAAACATACAGTACTTTTTCAGTGCCCTGTATGTCCCAGAAATGCCACACACAGAGCTTTTAACAGCCATTGATATAATGCTCACACACAGATCTTAACTAATTCATTTGAAGTCAGGAATTGAATGCTGGGATGAAAAGCGCAGGAGCGTGATTGGCAGAGAGCCTGTGCATCATTAGGCTTCCTGCATGGGAATACCAAATCTGCAACAGTTTATAAGCATATGGTTTGAACGTCAGACTTTCTAGAAACATAAGGGTGTTGGCAGATCAGCTCAGCCTGACAACCTTCTGCTGTGTCTTGTGGCAATAACTGCTTCCCTACTCCTGCCTGATCCAGGAGCTCACACAAGGGGTTGTCCCCTGTGACTGGGGGACACTGCCTCATCACTGGGGGACAGGAAAACACAGCAACAACCCACAGAAACTACACAGCAGAGAGTTACAAACCAGGGCTGTGCTCAGAGCTGCCTGTAGCAGTCTCAGTGACACACAATCACTAAGCCGACAGTGAGTGGAATTAAAAAGGAAAGATCCACAAACTCCCAACTGTTTGTATAAATGTGATGAACATCTTAGGGATCCTCTTGGAAGATGGGGCCACCTGCTCATACCACCCTATGAGATTGCCAGTGTGCTGTTTGGGATACAGGTTTCCATGAGGACTTCCTTACAGAGCTTCTGAGAACTTTGCTGTACCACATGTAACTCACACAGAGAAACCATTCCCTCTCATTTGCACTTCATGAATTCCTGCAAATAACTGCCACAGAACTCTTTTAAGATGGAAATTCACTGGATCTAATAAAAGAGTCTCAACAAGGTCCACAAAACTTTCATGCAAGGAATTACCTAAATTTCTTTAGAAGACTCCCAAGCAGGCAAATGCAGGAAGATTATTACAGTGTTCAAGAAAATAAGGGTGGATTCATTTCCTCAGGGAATTTTTTTCATGCTGTCAGCATACAATCTTGCAAGCCTTGACTTTGCTAACACCAGTACTATTCCTATTTTATTTCTGAGGAGACTAAGGCAGAGAGATTAAAGGTAGCATGGGATAATTAGTAGAGTTTGTCAAACTGAGTAGCAATTAAAATGGAATTGTGGGAATAGCTGGACTTTTGTATTACTAAGCATTGAAATTTATCACACCAAATTATCCAAATCTTTAAAGGCTCATAGGTTTTATATGCATATGCTTCTGATATAGCTAAATTAGTATTTTTACCACCCCTAGACTCACCACTGTGTACACAAAGGATGCTCTGATGATCATGAGGCTCTGATCATCATGAGGCTCATGAAACAGGCTGCTTTTTAAGGGTGCCTCTAACTGTAGCACCCAAGATAATGATGTTATCAGGTCTCTTCAAAATAAAATCTAAATAATTGTTTTGATTGGAGAGGTGCTGAAAACCACATGTTGTCAGAATGTGAAGCTCCACTGAAATTTAAATGCTTCTCCCAAATTGCTGCATTTTATGGAATTTTCTGAAAAAAAAAACAAACCAAAGTGAAGTAACTGTTGGAATGTCCAACTGGCTTTAAATGCCCCTCATTTTGGACTGTTTCAGCAGCTTGCACTGTAATAGGCTTTAAAAGCCAACCTCTGTCATGAAATGCTTTCAACAACTGAAGCAATTCTCAGAGCCTGTGATAGCAGAAAGCATTTTAAACAGCTCAGAAGTCTTCAGATTATGCTCTGTTTTGGGAGTAATCAAATTCAAAATCCTTATTAAGGCTTCTGGTCAATTACTTCTGCCTTCAGCGTCTTACTAAGAACTCAATCTGTATTTTCAGTGAGGACTTGGAGCAAGCCTGCAGGGCACCCCATATATTGTGTAAGAGCTGAGGGCTCCTACTGCCTGTGGCTTCAGAGAAAATTATTAGAAATCCTAACAGAAACCCACCCTTTTAGCTTTCAGACTGACTGATCAGCACTAAATATCTGAGTAACTAATTTTTAGAGCTGGATCATTTATGTTTAATGCCTGGTACTACAAGCCAATTCTTGTTTGAAACAGCAGGTAATACCCAAACCCAGGGCAAGCAGCAACTGCACGTATCTGGTTGATGCTACAAATAGTTTAATATTAACTTGTCTTGTGGTTCAGCTGTACTCAATTGTGCTCATAAAACCTCCTGACACTTCTGTCAAAGGGAAGGTGCCAGGGGTGTTCATTCTGGGTTGCAAAGGAAGGGAAATGTCTGAAATGTCTCACCCTCTCTCATCTTTTCCCCACGTGTAACATTCTGCCCAACAGCAGTAAAGCAGCTCAGTAAAGTCAGGAGACCACTTCTTTCATTTTGGACAGCAGCAGGTTGCTCACCACTGCCAGGAAGACTTTGCCTCTGGATGAGGAAGACAGAAAAGGGGTCAATCACAGCTTTTAGGGACACTGTTTCCATAGTCATTGCATCAGCTGTTAACTCTCGATGATCTCGTTGATAAGGATTAGACATCATGGTAACACAGTCTGCTCCACCAAGTAACAAAGAGCACGCTTACCCAGGAGGATTACAGCGCAGGAGGATTCATTCACACTATCTTCCTTCTTGGGAAGAAAGTTCAAACCTTCTTAGTTTGAACCTGGAAACCCTGTTTTTACACCCCCAAAACCCCTGCAAATTTTGAAGCTAACATTAGGTTAAAGATTACAAGTGTCTGCCTGCAGTATTTTTAAAATGCTCTTTCTTCAAACTACAGGATTTTCTTCCCTTTTTGATCATAATTTCTAACTTGAACTTCCATCTACTGAAATAGGTCGGATTAATTAATGGAGCAGATTTCCTTTCATCTCAAGAACAGCAAACCATTCAAACCATGGGCAAAATACTGACATACAATTAGGAGTTGCATATTAGCACATGTTGTATTCATTTGGACTTCTGTGGTGAAATAACTCTCTGAAAGAATCTTACAATAACGATTTTAACTCATTAAATACATAAATACTCTTCCTAACTGCACTACAGGTGCCATAACATACATTTAAGAACTAGCCATCTCAGTCCATATTCATCTGCAATCAATACATTAAAATGTTCAGCTTTTCTATGTTTTTTTCCCCCCCCTCCTTTTCTTTTTCCTTTAACAGTCTCATGCTAAAAGCCTGCCATTTCTGTTGGAGAGACAATTCCAAGGAAAAAATCCACTCTCTAAGTGTAAGCCTAATCTCCCTGTCACCCTAGATTTTCTGTCTACAGTTCTGTCTACATTTTGCAAAATGACTCGAAAAAACATAGAAGTGAATAGTCAAGAGAAAGAGATACTTATTAGAATTATGACTTTAATTTTTATTCACTAGAGCAACATTGAGGAAAGAATTTTTACATACAGGTTTTTTAATCAACTTTACAAGCAAATTCCAATATACAGTATTTACTCTGGCCTGGGTTAAAAAACCAAAAACAACAAAGCAGATAGTAAGGATACCTCTTGTTTTAGCTACTACTGAATTGAAGATTTTGCTACACAGGAGTTATGTTGGTTTTATGGTGGTGCTTTTACAATTAAGTAGGCAGTGAGCAGCTTTACCATAACAGTGACTGAATTTCCTTGATAGCACAGTTGTAAGATGACTACTGAGCCCTACCACCAGGGTCACATTAAATCCACTCTGCTCAGAAAAAGCCTCTGTAACAAGATAAGGAACAGCTACGGAAGCCAAATTCAAGAACTGATTTCCATTTGTACAGCAAGAAAATGTCTGTATTAAGAGGATTATGTGCTGTGCAAAACCAGAAATACTTCCCCCCCAACATGCAACCTACCCCAGTATGATACTTTAGAATGTGCATATGGCTGTGACATGCAAACAAAGGAAATCACGCAAATGGTATTCAGTTTTCAGGCATCGTTACAACAAATCAGCATTTAGATCAAGGATTAAATGAACTGTACTGACCTATGATGCAGTCTAGTTGCTATGCCTACTCTCACTGCTACAAGATGGAAAGTTGAGGAACCCTTTCTTTTTTTTCGGAACTGTATGAAAATTGTATCATTTTTTGGATTTTCAGGGCCTTCGTAATTATTTTGAGAAAGTTGGAGAGATAATATTGCACTTCTTTTCTCAAAAGCATCTTCTGGGACCATTATTCTTTAAAAGCTATGCTAGTCCTAGGGAAATTTTGCCATTGGCTTTGATTGGCAGTAGGAAGTGCTAGCTTCAGGGAAGGAGAAGGTAATAATGATCTGGCTGTAACATCAGTGTTAGAATTCCACAGTTAAATTAAGGTCATTGCACAACAAAAACTCAGTACACTATATGAATACTTTTAAACATGCTAGAGTGCATATCGATCCTGTGAAAGTGATGTGAAAATACCTTGGAAACAGCAACACTACCGGGAAATTTGTTTCAAACAAAAGCCACACACAGCAGGAGGCATCTAGATTATTTTAGGCACAACTCCAAGCAATAAAGCTCATTTAAAGTGCAATTCTGTTCTTTTCTTTTGTGTTTATTCACTTGTTAAAACACGTAATTGCCTCTGTACACACATACTGAACAGTAGTTTAATACTTTTGTGAATATTGCACAAAAGAATGAGAAATTAAAAAAAAAATGGCAAAAAAATCAGTTTTATAAACCTAAAAAACCCCCTGAAGATATCAAATATTTAAATATACACATTTTGGATAATCTGCACCAGTACTGATGATATATCTGCACTTTCCATAAGGTAGATATGGTACCTGAAAATACTCACTTAATCCCATTTGACAAGCACTCTCAGTGCCCTCTCATCCAGCACTCCCCAAACCTCATCTTTCACCAAGGTTATGCTTCAAATCTCACTTCTTCACCACTTCTCTCCCAGCTGCCCATCTCCTGACAGGCTTTGCCATACTCTGGACTTATTATACATGCAACAGAGCCTTCCCTGGTAAAGTCTGAAGAGCCCAATCATGCAGTTGTCTTAGACGGATGCGAGGTTAGCAGCTGAACACAAACACAAGCCAGGCTAGCATCTGTCTCATCCATGATCAAATCCTGCTGGCTCCAGCTCAGTGTCTCACTAATCTGTCAGAACAAAACGGGGAAATGCTATAAAAAAGGACTATAATCTACTTAAGTTCCTTTAATACATATATACACACCCATATAAATATAGCATTTTCTTCTGGAAAAAAAATTAGGAACTGGTTTTTTTAATGAAAACCTTGATCATCTCGATATTCTTGGCTTAATTTGCTTTGATCATCTCCTTAATTTTCAGTAAAGGTGCAGATATGAATAAAGATGTAGATACTTGTACTTTTAAATGTAAACATAAAAATTGAAACATCACTAAATCAGGCTGGCAATACCTCCAGAATAAGAAGCAGAATATGATGAATTTCTGGCAATAACATTAGATGAAATTGTATTTTTACAGAAAATCATATACAACTAACAATAAAATCAGCTTCTCTTCAAGGAAAGTAAACTTAAAAAACACACCTTCCATAGAAATCTATATGGACCGGAAAATGAACCAGGAAGCTGCTCATTCCCTCAGCAGTCTTTAAACTCCTGAGAAACACAGTTAGCTGCCAGGAGCTAGTTTTGGGGAATATAAAAAGTGAGTCTTATTTATTTATTTTTATTCAAGTAAATACGTACACTAAATACCACTAATTCAATGCTTTTCATGGAGGTAACTTTTTACCAGAGCATAACTGTTACTGCAATCTCAAGTTGTGGTTTCTGACCCTATATCAACTAGAACAATTAACCTTATTTGTCTTGTTATGTCTTGCTTACATTGTCATCGCCTCAGTTCATAGCAAGTCTTGCAGGTCCCTTATTTCAGACTGATGTAAATAGTTCTGAAAAAGAATCTCCCCCTACCCATTTTTTCCCCCCAAGCTTTTAATTTTTCCACTTCATTGTCAGTTAAATAAAATTACAGTGTGAGAAATCCAAAATAATTATTGAATATCAACTATGTACTGAAAACTCAGGTGTGACAACTCTTTTTTCCTTCACCCAACTGAGGTATCCATTAGGACATGCCCAGTTAAAGGGCTTATATTATAGAATCTGAATACTGATTTATGAAATGTCTACACCTACTCACTTTAATTCTCTCAAAGAAAATACTGTAATGTATCAGTGTCCTACAGCCAGAGCCTAGAACAAACTAACACTTTGTTGCATTTTACTGAGATTATGTGCTCTTCAGGAACAGATTCTGAGCCAAGTTGTTGCAACAGCCTTCTGCTGCTGTTGTTAAAATCACCTTCAGAACAGAAGAAAAAAGAACTCAACCAGTAACATCTGAAGAGTCATGGGAAAGACAGGAAGAATTGGAGATGGGCTATAACATCAAATTTCTGGAAAGCCTCTTCACTGGATATGCGCATATGTAACTCACATCATTTGTGTCATGGTCCCAGAGTGCACCAAGACTACTTTCAGAAAAAATACCTCTCCTAGAGAGCACAAAAACGTAGATTTTTTTTTTTTTTATGCTTAGTTTCCCCAAAAAGCTCTTTACCAGGTATCATGCACTTCTTCAGAAATTACAAGAAAAAACCCAAACAAACACCAAAACAAAACCAAATTAAAAAAAAACAAAATAACACATCTTTGAAAAACTCTTAAGAGTACCAGCTCTGGATTAGGACATAATAGGATTACTCAAAGCATATAAGTGGGGTTATTTTTTTTTCCTTTTTAAAAAATAGTTATTTTTTAATATAAGTTTTATTCTGTAAAATAGTTTCAAATTCTTACACATATGGCAAAGTTTGTGCAAAATTTCAAGTCAGGTACTTCAGAGCCTTTCAATATTAAACAGAAATCAATAAATACAAGCAGAACAATAAAAGTTTAAAATATCAATTAAAATGCATGTTGTGCAACCTCAACATAGGTGTTCTGGACCCCTTATTCCCAGAGGCTCCCTACTTACCAATTCCTAAGAGCCTGCATTGGAAGGTTTGGATAAATATCCTTAGCACTGCATTTCAAGAATCTACCCGGTAATGTGTCTATTCAACACAATAAAAACATACCACAATCATTTAACGAATGAGGATGTTTAAGTGAGAAGATTCGTTTCACCCTGTGAAATCGGCCTAATGTCTGTGAACAGTGAAAACGGGATAAATAAAGAACAGAGCAACTTCAGATTACAGCAAAACAAAACAACACAACCCACCCAACCCATCAGATTAAATAACATTAAATATGACAGTCTTGAGAGAATGATAAATACAAGGATTTTTGCATAGGCCTCTGGAATACAGAGTCAGGATTATGGCCAATAAAACATCTGCTAGTCAGTCTAATTTTCTACCACTCTGACCTAATGAGTACTCAGAACCAAGAAGTCAAACAGAACAGCAATTTCATTATCTAATAACTCAGAGAGGTATGAAATAATTTCTGCTATCCTGAAATAAATAGTGCAGCATTCTGGCATTTGTGGTCACCACAGACTTCAGCATTTGCTTAATTACTAAGATTGCAATACCATCTTTATTACAGACCAGCGATAAAATAAAGCACTCTCAAGAGAAACGGCTCATAACATCAGCCTCAGAACACGGCAGGATGGAGAATGCAAACCCAAAAAAGCTGCAATTTGGAACAGTGACTCAGGATTTGCAGGCTGCAGGTAGAGCGGGCTCCAAGGCAGTCACAACACGGGAAGAGGCTAAGGGCGTGGCATCGTGCGGTGAGATGTGCGAGCGGCCTCAGTGTGTCTTTGGTTTCGGGAGGCGGGAGTGCCGACCAGGGGGCATGCTGTCTCCGGAATGCAAACCAGAGGAGTGTGTCTGCACGTTTTCCTTTCTCTGGACTGGTGGCCTTGGGATGTTAGACTTTAGGGAGGTGTTCTGAGGCTCTGGAGGTACTGGTGTGGATTTCTGACTGCTCACTTGCTTGGATTTAACAAAGGACGTAGTTGGTGGGCGAAGTTTAGACACTTTCTGACTCTGTTTAACCTTTAGGTTATCCTGCCCAGATGTCTGCTGTGGCTGAGTCGAACTACTCAGTGGTAGACGCTCACATTCCTTGGAAGCAGTGGAATGATCTGCAGATCGTATGGGAACAGCCATGGTAGGAGGCACTAAAGCAGTTGGGGGTTTCACGATTCTTGAAGTCTTTGGCTGAGAAGCCTGGTTTGTGAATGAGGGTGGACCTTTCACAGATAATCCAGTCTGCACCTCTGGAGCATCAGCTCGTGTAGAGGTATGAAAGTGGGAACGAAGTGGTAATGTACCTTTCTTATTACTAGCCACCTCTCCAGGGTCTTCAGTGTTTTTGTTTTTCAAATTGTCCAAATATGATGGATTTTCATCTTTTGTGTTTAACTGTATGCTCGTTAAAGAGTTTATGTCATTCAGGCTATTTGGGAGAGAGACATTTGCAGCATTTGGACTCTGATGATTTCTACTGTCATGCAGATCTGGTTTATGATATTCACTGTGGGCCTCGATATGTGGAGTTTTTATTAGTTTTCCCTGGGCGAGGTCTGTGGAATTGGGAAGGCTGCTGGAAGGCTGTAGTACTTGAGGCTGTTGAAGAGAAAATAACACAAGAATATATTATGCAGAGAAGACACCAGATACACTCAAAATCCAACGTGAGCTGACTGGATGCTTGATAAGGGCTGAATATCTGGGTTTTTAAATCAAAACTTTGACTTTGGCAAAACAAGACGGGTCGTGGGATGCGCACAAACAGAACTTGTAACTGAAGTGGAAAAAATATACCAGCACTGAAATAAACAACAACATAAAGACAGAAAAAGAAACAGATCGGCTTAAAAAGGAAACATGAAGAGGGCATGGTTGATGGTTTCACCCAAATCTGCAGGACAGCTCAAGAATTAATGTCAATGCAGATCAATTCTAATAAGTGCTTAACCCAAAGCAACAGCTGTGTCCAGCTTTTATTTCTAGTCACTGCATACTGACCTCAACCACCCCAACCCTTTTACTGTGCAGGCAGGCAGGGAGTTGGATGGATCACAGGCCATTTCCTTGACTTACTGAGGCTAGAAAATCTGGTGGAAGTATGTGCTACTCAGGCTACTGACTAAGCTTAGGCAACTGTTTTATCTTGAACTGATTTTAAATGAGCTGATAAACAGAGTTCATGTGAATGTAGAGACCACACTCTACCACCGATAACCATGGGATAAAGAGAACTATGGAAGATTTTACATTTTATCAGAAGATACAATCTAATCAGACACACATCAGACAAGAGAATTGCCAGTACCTCTTCTGAATAATTTCTCTTTGCTCTGCCCTGTAAAGAGACTTAGAAGATTAATGGTGTACTAGCTTCACAAGACATCCTAGATCTGCAACTTGGATACAGATTTTGGAAGCATTACTAAAAATTCTGTAATTCATGGAAAGACTTAAAATCTATTAAAACCTAAACTACAGTTTTAGCAGGTTTGGATTATTTTTCTCATTTTCTTTACAAAGGAGGAGAACCAGACTCCTACCAACTAGTCATCACTCAACTACCTGGATTCTTACCAGCTGTCAGGTTGCATGCACACAGTAAACAGGCTTATTCTGTTTACTAGTGAAATAGAGTAAATAAAAAAGAAGCAATGTTTGTTTGGGAGATTTGACTACAAGTATCATTTCAGTCACTCTCCTAAATTAGTCACAAGTTCTAAAGAGAAAACCCATTATTTGTCTGGTCTTTTTAGCTCTTGAGTCAGCAAGAGGAATCCAGTGATAGCTGTGCATGGTGCATGCCAGATTCCTGTTACACATTTATGGTTCTAGCCAATCTCAGAACTCTAGGCTTTTCATCTTTTCCCTGGCAGGATTACTACTGAAAACTGAAGCCTCAAAATTCCTCATCAAGAAAAAAAAAAAATAATGGTTAATGAGAGGAAAATCAAGGTTTCTCAGTCTATTTTTTATTTATGAGCATTTTTTCCCTTTAGAATGTAACAGTTGTCTTCTAAGGAAGGGCAAAATCTGGACCAGTGACATCAGCGATCAGACAGGCACGTAAGGCAAATATCCTGAGCAGTCAAACAATGATTATTTTGGAAAGATGGAAAAGATTAAAAAAAAAAGGCAAAGAAGCCTCCAAAACGGTGTCAAATGAGTTCCAAAACATTATTCCTTATGTGACCCAAATCTAGCTTAACTTCGTGAATCCTTCTTAACCATACAATCCTACAGGAAGGAAATGTTAAACACAAGGAATAGTTCCATACTCTGAGAGCTTAAGTAAAATTAGTCCTCCAGATGTTTTTCCATTTTCCAGTGTTTATGTTTGGGTTACAGAAGTTATTATCCTTCCAGTCTAGGAGTTGACAGGCCAATGTTCGCTAAAATGATTTACTGATTTGAGATCTCACCTGCAAAACCAAAACTGCTAATAATGAATGCAGAAAACAAAGCAATATGTACCTGATTCCCATGCAAACACTACAACAAACAAATCATATTTTCTAATCCCACTTGAAGTAAAAAAAATTAAAACATTTATAATCCACAGTATTGTGCCAAATGTGGAAAAATAATTGTCAGAAAATTTTTCTCCCCCAACTAGGAAGAGTTTTTAGATGCTAGTCTTCAAAAACACAGATAAATATCTAACCTAATAATAAAAGTTCTAACTTAATATCAAATAATTCTAGCAATACTAATCAACAAAATTAAAAAATTGATAAGTTACAGAAGAAACTAAATTTGTATGGAAAGTTGAGTTAAACACAAACACATCTGAAGTACAACAAAGCCATCAAGGTTTCAATATTGATATTTGAATTCTTCTGACAAATGCTAGGTAGTATTTGAGCTCTTCCCTTTGGGCAATTTTGCTTTTTACATATAAAAATAGTCAAATACATGTTTTCCTCGTTATCTTTTATAACCTTAAAAGGTCTAAGAAGCTTATTACCTAGAAAGTTAGCGATACTAAAGTAGAAAATGGCTATGTGCTCAGAATTCTGAGGACACTAAAGCTCTGGTATCATCTTTGACCAGTTGTTTTAAATATTGTACCGTGTTCTAATAGTCTATTTCTACTCAAGATCTAATTATCACAATGACAGATTTTCGTATCATCAAATTTCTACATGCATTAACACTCAAAATGACACTAAAAGCAGCAAAATGCCATATGAAAAATATGCACTAACACTTCACAAGGTATCCAACACTGACAACTGCATTATTGTCACCCACAGCTCCTATCTTTGTATTAAACACAAGTTCTCCTTTTACAAAGAAAGTCTTTGAAATTCTGACCATGCTACTGATAAAAACAATAAGCCAGCTGAAGGACTGAAGTACTTGATGAATTCCATCACATAAAGGAGGAAAAAGATAAAGAAGCATTCTGCCTTCCAGGCATAATATTTTATTTCATGCAAGTCCTGAAAAAAGGATATCATCTGCATTGCTTTGAATGCACTTCTGGTAATACTTCCAGGGTGGGACAGACCATGACTTGGAATAGATTGCCATACTACCCAGACTTCTATTTATGTCCCATAAAGAAAACATGCAGGTAGACAAACACCTGCACTCCTTTGGGATGCTCCTAAAATGCAAAGTTGGACTCAAACATTTCAAGTACAATGCAACTGAAGACACTTAGTTCTGCTCAAACTGGAAATACACTAGACAAAGTGCCTTATGCACATGCTCTTTTTTCAGCACAAAGAAACAGATTTTTCTGTACTGGCAAGAGTACAGAAAAAGACTTCCAAATATTGACGCACTATTCAAAATTACTCAATTCAGTCCCTACCTCATTAGCCTAAGAGATTTTTCTATTATTTCTCTCAAGTAAAACTGGCTGTTACATCATCCAGAGAAAGATGACATCCACAATGAGGATTACCACTATTATCAGTGGTTATCAAGCTGCTGAGGTTGTATTAGCTGTGTGCTGGAAAACTGAAACATTATGTTGTACTGTTAAAGAACTTAAATGTGGTCATGACATTCATCTCATTGTGATATTCATTCATTAGCTGAAAACTGCACTCAGTTTTGCTTTGTTTATTTTGATCCCCATCTCGATTCCCTTTATAATACCTCTGTATAATGAAATAAAGGCATTTTCTCCCTGCAGTATCTTGAGGAAGGAGGGAAGCGATGCAATGGAAAATCCAAGAACTGCATGCACATCTCCCATGGACATGCATCATGCATAGGGCAAAGAAAAAACCCAACAGTGAAAATGTGCGAGGGGGAGATGGGAATAAATCTGAAGTTGTACTGTACCACGCTTTATCACAGAAGTAATGGACTAACTTCTCAACTCCTTGCCAATGGCATAATGGAAAGCAGAGACAAGAAAAAGACAAGGACAATGATGTCAGAGGACCAAGACAAAACAATGAGCAATTGCCATGACAGAACTGCAACTTTTCAACATTTCAATTGCAATTACCATGTGCCCCAGTGGTTTTTAATCCTCCTTCAAGAAACAAAGGTAGCAACAGTATTTAAGTAATGCAGTACAAAAACATTTATAGCAAGACCTGCATGGAATACCTTTGCTCTTATAACTTCAAGGCTCTTAGCAGTTAATCTCTCACATTACAAATACTGCAACTAGGATTTGTGTGTATTATTACAGCTATATAGAAGAAAAATCTTTGCATCCATGCATATGTAAGTTCAATATCTAACCTTGAATAGCAAGGTCATTAAAGGCATAGCATTCCATCCTTGGATCATATTGACCATATTTCAATAACTCATCTTCCTAGCAACTCACCCACGAGCTGGAAGAGACGACTACTACAGGTTCTTTTTGGGAAGGGATGGAAGGGAAGGGTCACAAACCCTACTATGTAATTCTTTAATTTCCTCATCAGTTCTGGCATCCTTCCTGTCACTGCCTTGGCAGAGGATAAGCTATCATTTCAAACAACAGCCTGTTCAGACACAGCCCTGCTGAAAGGCTGAATCAGACAGCTCTCATTTTCCACCTCTGGAAAACATCAACATTTCACGCCTTAAACCTGTAGCATTTGCTAATACCTTATTTTTGAACTTTTTTTTTCTTTCCCTTTGATCTAGCTATATTATATCCTTATTTCAGCATTAAAATATATGCAGTATGGAGAATGAGTTCAAATAATGACACAAAACAACTGTATTTTTTTTAAACCATCATTCACCACAGCCACGAGGCTAGTAAAATAATAGGTAATGTGGCAAAGCATTATTTTTTTTCCTGCACAGTCTGTAAAGAAACTCCAACTTAGAAAATTTTATTTTTTCGAAGAAAAATTTCTTCAAGTAATATTTAACTACATCAAGCCAACTATTTCATCCACAAATGTAGATGTATGTGCAGGAAGCAAATAAATATGACCATACACATATTCAAGGTGTTTTTTGCAAAAATAAATTTAATTATGTACAAGAGACATTTCTCTTGTAGTTGACCCTGAAAGTCCTGAAGTTGGGAGGAAAGGAGTTTTTCCTAAAAGACTCTTCTTCATATAGCTGAACACTCTTGGAGCAAAAATAATTACATAAAAAAGCCAATGTAATGATTCCAGGATGTTTTTAATAATTTGTCACAGAACTTCCCAGCTAATGCTCTAGAGCAACGTGGTTCTAACACAAACACTTTGTACACCCTACAAAGCTGTACCAGTCAATAAAGCTTTGGAAACATTTCAGCGCATTTCAGAGCAATGTGTCTTTGTTTAAAAGCAAATGCATGAAAAAGCACAGCCTGGATCTGATTTATAGTCACTGGCATAGAGTAGCATTCCTCCGGGTGATAACAAGCTGTGCATCACCTGCTAGAATTGCTTAGATTATCTGCAATACTTACATACAAAAAGTCTAAATGCTTCTTCCAGGACGTGCACAGTAAGTGGAGATGTAACAACTGCAATGCTTGAATAACAAAGCAGTTTTGATCAGCATTTCTGTGTGGAGAAGCACTTGGGCTAAGGGGCCTAGAGAAGGTGGTGTAATATTCTTGTATTACAACACAAACTCATGATTGCTTCCTTACCAATGAGTATTCAAAATGTTTGTTTCTAGACATTTGTAGACATCATTAAAGCTCCAGAACACAACTGGAAAGGTTTTAACTGTATTGAACAAAGTTTGAAATGTCATCAAAATTTGCTTATATCCTATAACCAAAAGAAAAATAAATGACCATTACACACAGGAGTTTAGTTCAAGACACATCAGAATTACAGGAACAAAATGATATGGTTTTTATTCCTAAAATGAGAAAAGCAATATACTGTTATCAAAGTGTTTATGAAACACAAAGCACTGAATTGTTTCCAAGGCTGGTGAAAAAACATGAAATTAATAAATGTGGAAGTATTAAAAATTAATTATCATTAAAAGTGAAAAACATACATCCAGTACTGAAGTGTACTGCAGCGCAGTGAGGCAAGTTCAGCAGCAGGTGTGTGACATTGGTGCTTAGAGAGAACCATAAACCTACACTAGTGTAATATTACCTAGCAGAGATATATTTCCTGTCTTGTACAGCAGGAGGGAAATTATTTTTAGTTGTTTATACACTGTAATACGAACAGTTTACAGATTTACACCCTTATAATCTACAGTGCCTGTAAGTGATCTATGTATCAATCAGCTATCAATAGCACAGTGAAGAAACCTGCAGAATTCACAGGCAGAGATGATATTTTAGGTTCAGGATTCAGAAGCTAGGAAAGAAGTGCTTGACTTCCATGTCTATACAGAAAACATAATCAGATAAAACCTGAGACTACTTCATGTTTCCATCATCTTCTCTGTATTATTGCAAAAGAACACTGACATTAGTGTTTCAGGCTGTCCTACACTCAGTGGTGATGCCCAGCTCACCAGTTGCCTCAAAACCCCATATTTGGCATTTCATATAAGCTCAAAAACCAGAACACTGAAACCGCTGAGCCAAGTGGGAAAGAAGGATACTAGTGACCATTCCAGTAATGTTCTACTTTACAGAACTGTTTACACAGTGATAAATGATTGATTTTTTTAAGAGTTTCATCAAAAATGTCTAAGGAACCTTCTAATTTATACCATATTTTTATTCCCAGTGTTGCTCTATAGAGTAGACCTAAGGCTTAAAGAAAAAGGCTAGGAACACTCCACTAGTGGAAACTTACTTTCCTAGACAATACATTAGTTACAATTTAGGTTAACTAGTCAAGGTCCCATTTTCATTTACTTTACTTCCTTTACTAGCAATTCATTGAATGCATACTAAAAATTTAAAAAAAAAAAAAAATTAATCTAATAAAAAATAAAATTTAATATAAAAATATATAAGATGCATACTAAAAATTCCAACCTGCATTAGTAATAGAAGTTTACTACGGAAACCCGAATACGAGGCCACCCTTGTTATTTGAGAGATGAGGTGGAGGCTCAGAAAACTATCAAGATTAGCAGGCAAAGTTTTCTTCTTCAGCTAAGCAGCCACTGTGAATGATGTGACACCAGAGGCTCATGTGGTAGCTGGGACACCATCCTCCCATTCTGACTGTCCAGTCACCAAACCCCAAAATCATAACATTTATATGATCCTCAGGTCTAGAACTGATCGCCTTGAAGTTAGTCTGTTGACAGGACAGTGAATCGCCCAGGCTGTGCTACTGCTGGCCCCTCCACGCAGCAACAGAAGGCACACTCATCGGATTTTGGGGTTCTACGTTCATTACACACACAGAATCCCACATCAAACACCACAGAAAAACGAAGCACATCCCTTGTTGCACAGAGAAAAGCCCATGAAACAGGCTGTGCATTCCTGATGAGTTGTTTACATGAATATTGTCACAGAAAAATCAAGAGAGTATTTGAAGCACAGTTTATAAAATATTAGATTTTTTTTTTTGGTTATTGATGTAAGTAAGGATCATTGTAGTGTGAAATATATGTAAGCTTTGTTTTCCAAGGTGCAGCTTACTCTTCAGATCTCCATTGGCCCCGGAAATCTTACTTTGTTTCTATAATTTTCCTTTATTTCTTTTACAAATACACTCTTGAGCTTTGCTAGGCACTGTAATTTGCAAATTACAGTACATTTAAAAAATATAACTTTAGCGTTATGAAGTAGTTATATTTCTTCAAACACTTATCTGTTCAAAATGCAATACCAAAGCACAAAATAAGACTTACCATTTCTCTATGTCTACGTAAGCATACAGTTTTAAAATCAGCAATTGTCTTTTGTTTTGCAGATCCAAGCCAAGTGAACAAATGCATCTTACATCAGCCCACATTGTAGCTAGCACATAAGGAACGTTAATAAATCATGCAAGTTGGGCATCAGCCACTTCCAATGTAAGAGAAGCCTTTTTGCAACAAATACCGGGGGGGTGGGGGGAAGAAATTAGTTTGAGGGAAGCCATTCTGAAAAGTTAAAGCTTTTTGTGAGAGATAATGCAAGTGACAATTTCCCACCAACACTTCTCTGTACAACCACAATGCATTCACGTGAACACACCCACGGACGCGCGTGCGGACGCGTGAGCAAACAGAACACACACGGACAGGAGAGTGCATCACAGCCATGGAAAACAGGGAAATGCAGCAAGCAAGACTGATGTTAAGACAAGACTGGAAACAAGGGCCTACTCGGGTTTGCCTGAAGAACTGCTGAGGTCTATTGGCATTTAATAACTGTTATAAAACTAAAAGTTGTAGCTGCTCGTACGCTGGCCAAAGGAAGCAGTTTGTTAGCCACAGACTATCGTGTATGACTGGAGATCTGCCTGAGAGAGGAGGAGACTACGAGATGAACAGTGCGTGCAAAGGGGAAGCTTCTACTGGAACACGGTGAGGGAGATGAGTGAGAGGTACAGACTCACTCTGTCTGCGGTGCGGTGGAACACTCCGAGGGATGCCCTGGAATGAGCCCTGCCAGGGAGAGAAGGAGGGAGCAGAATACCCACCCTGTGCAGAAAGAGAGAGGGGGAAAAGTATAATAAAAAAAGAGAACAGGGAAAAACAAGACACCAAAAAGCCACACTGTTCTTTTTCTTTATGCCCCAGAAAGGTATCATTATATTTTCAGTTGTTCTACTTTGTAAAAGCAAGTGTTACACGCTACCAAAGCCCAGATGTCCTAAACTAGTCAGAAATCTTACAAAATACCTCCAATTTTTGTTCAATATACAAGCATACATTTCTAAAATAGTTTTAGGGGAAGAGTACAAAAGCTGAGCCTTTAATGATTAAAAACACATGATAAAATTGTATTTTTACAGCTTTCAAAAGTATTTCAGAAATGCCTCCAATTAGAAATGCTACCAAGCAGTAGCTTGCTTAGTTCTAATCTACTGGAAAACCAGTCAACTTTAGCTTACAAAAGTTTCTAATCCATAGAAACAAATTTTCCAGCAAGTCCTGGTGCTTTAGAGGCCACTTTACTCCAGTTTCATCAGTATTATTATTGTGGAAGAGAAGAGGTGACAGAGAACTGTTTTCCTTGCACTTTGCTCTTGGAGATTGACTCTTCTGTCAGAGGATCAGGGAACTATGCAGATCCATGCAGTGCAGGGTTTGCCTGTCAGAGCTCTCAAATAACCAGAGTGTGACACACTGTGGTTGCTACATTCTCAAAACAAGAAAAAGTAATTTTCTTATTACTTTTCCTTTTCCCCACATCCTTACCTTTGCAAATCCAAGCTGCAACTTCCCTCTTAAACAACACAATCTTAATTTCCTATTTCAGCAGGATAGGTTTAAGGACTTACAATCCTTTTACCATTTAAGTGGCTGAAAACTGCTTTTCTGAGTAACACTGGTACTACAGTAATGACTGCCCCACTGCCTCCTGACCAACAGCAACAAACTGTGACTACTCTGTGAGCCAGCAGGCTGAAGGTATCTGAACAGCACCTGCATGACAGGAAACACGAACCCAGTTTGCCCCTCCTCTCCAGTCTCTGCTGCAGATCACACTGCCATGGCTGTAAATAATAAAGTATTTTACTTCCATGCTGCTTTAAAAAAATGTTAAATATCACATTATTTCTATAAATATTCTGCTTTTATTTGTCTTAGGAGAGTTTTAAACATTTCCCTGATCTTCCAGTTATCCTTACCTAATCAGATTTTAGCCAGCATTATTTCAGGTTTCAGTACTGCTAAGATGAAACTTAACAATTGCATTTAACCAAGTCTTAGAATCTGCTAGTCAGAACACTTTTCATCTAGAATAGGAAATAAAGAAAAAAGACAAGACTCCTTTATTGTCCTCCAGAAGCTGAGATAAAACAATTATTGCAGCAAAATCTAAGGGGAAGAATTAAATAAGTTCTTCAGTCTGATTATCTCTAGATGGAGGTATTGATTACCTAATGTGTTCTTATAGTCCTCCATCAGTGGTCATTAAGATCACAATTTTTAGACTGCTGCATGTAAATGCTGGAACACTACTAGCTTCATTCAAGCAATGTGACAAAATAATATAATGTGCTGCATCAGCTGAATAGGTACATACATTAAATACATAAATAGTCCTGAGAACACAATTTATCCATCAATGACTGATGAGAAAATTATCAAACGCTTTGGATTTTCATAGTGCAATACAAAAGAACACTACATTTTACATGTTTGCTCACATTTCATCCAAAATTGTGTCAGGGTGCTGGAAAACCAAGAAAAACTCTTTCCATTCTCTAAACATAACTGAATCTCCACATAGGAGAAAGCACCTTACCACCAAGCACAAGTGTGATTTTGCACAGACCCATCTGAGTTGGCAATGGGCTTTTTCCAGACTTCTTTGAAATTTTTAACACGTTAAGAATGGAGGTGACCATTTTATATTCTCTCCCTTTTACTCTCTGAAAAGAGAGATTAAGAGAAGCACAAGCCATCTGAGCTACATAACAGTTAGGACACTATTGTAAAGGCAAAGAAATATTTACATGTCTTGAAATACATTCTGGAGTAACATTCCAGAAATATTTAAGCAACCATATTAGCACTTCAAAGCACAGCACTAAGTACAGTCTTCTCAAAAATTCTTCACAGTATTTTATTATTGCTCTGACTGGAGAGATAAATGAAGAAAGTGCAAGTGACTTCCTTGAATCTTTTGCCTGCTGAATTGAACTGGTCTACAGGCGTATTTTAATCCCCTTCTCCCAAATGCTGCAGTTGGCATTGCTTCATATAGGTAAGTTTCAAATAAATGCCAGATTTTTTTGTAATAGATGAATAAATAAATATTTTTTTCTAAAAATACCCCAAAACAACTGTTGTTTAATTGTACAATAAAAAAGGTAATTAAAATCAACATCAATTTAAAAAGTAAGGATCAGCAGATACAGCACTGAGAATGTGTTAAGATGAGTGTTGACTTAAACAGATTATAAAAATTATAAAGAATGTTCCAATCCCATTGATATATCACATTAAGATTTAGTATCTGCATATATGCCTGTTTTACAAAAAGATTAATTTCATTTTAATAGTAATTATTGTTCAAAACTCCATCCAACAAATTTACCAAGCTTTCTCCTTTAAACATCAACTCAGATTCATCTCCTCTTACTCCAATGTGCACTGAGGTTCCCAAGAAATCCAAAGAGGAGGAAAAAAGAAACACACTAATAAACTCATCTCTTCAGATGATGGTACATATTCAAAATACACAGATAATGTGGCAGTTTTCTTCCAAAAGTAAGAAAGAAGAAAAACCTGAATCACCGCTTATTTATTACAATGTCTATAAAACTCACAAGCAAGGAATTCTAGAATTGATAGATGAGAACATGACTTACCTCAACTTCTATTAAAAAAAACCAAACCCAAACAAAAAAAATCTGATGGAATTCTTCTGGACTCTGAAGCAACTTTGTCCACTAAGACTTTAATGTTAGACAGCAGTTTGAACAGTCCCTCCCCACAGCTATTATGTGCATCCAGCCACTACCCTTAAATCCCATTCCTCTTATTTTTCAGATAATGGATTTGTGAAATAGCAAAGGAATCCCCAAAGAGAAATTCAAAACAACATGAGATTCAGGAGTGGAAAAATAAGAGCAGCTGAGATAAAGCAGCCTGCAAACCAGAAGGACAAATGTTCTTCTGAGATCCTGATGAACTGTACTATTGCTTTATGTTGTACTAAATGCTTTATGAAGTTCTGACTATAAATGCACTGGGAAAGCCTGGTGGCTGTTTCTTTTTTTAAATGCTACTATTAAGACTAAGGCCAGAGTTTTTCATTGTTAGTTATGAGCAGACTTCAGCCTTAGAATAAGAAATCACATGAACATAAGCAATTGCTTCTGCCAGGAAAGGAGAAGCAAAGTATTTCCAAGGTATTGCTGCACAGTAATTTTAGCCCAACAGCCAGATATTCCAGTTCTTTTCCCAAGGATACACCAACATGCAAAACTGCTACTGCTTTAAAAAGTCTTTTCTGCTGCAGAAACCATTACAAATACAGCAAAGATCCTTTTTTAAATTCATACAACTGGAGCCTCTGAGCACTTCAATGAGATGTTTTTTGCTGCCTCTCACCAAGCACTGCTTGTCTCAGAGCTTCACATCATGAACAAACCTAGAATGACAGGCTTCAATACTGAGGCAAAGAAAATGTTTCTGCAGCAGTCTTCTCCTACTGACCTAGTACCCAGAAAGAGAGCACAAATGAGCAGTTCTGACATGCAATACTCTCTTTCTGAAGTATTCAGATGAAAAGCATCACCAACCTAGTGTTATGTGCTGCTTTACACTAAACAAACAAGAAGGGTTCAAGGATATCTCTACTGTGTAGTCCCTACATGTCATGCACAGTCACAGCACAAGAGACATGTGCACAGTATGACCACCTAGTCCAGCTAAGGTTTTGTTTCACCAAGTACATGTATAAGAACATGAAGCAAACAGCAGAGCATTGGAGAGTGAAAGAAACCAAGGATGGATGTGAAGATGAACACATACAGTGACTGAACTTCAAAAGCTGCAAGTTTAAGTTAATGGTTGTGAAGATGACACATACAGGATTGTTTAAGGCTTAGGTGGAAGGACATCAAACCTTCTGGATTAAAAACCTTCTGGACTAAAACCAGAAGGACAACAATACACAAAGACAAAGGATTACAAAGGTTCATCAAAACAACTGACGTGAAAGGAATGACAAACTGAAACAAAATTCAAAAGAGAGGCAAAGAATATCTCAGTGCAAAAGTAGAGAAAAGATGGAACAAAGAACAAGATCATGCATGCTCCCACACAAATTGACAGGTTCTGTTGTCATTTTAGCAGAGACAAGAATTAACTTGTACACACATTTAGGCAGCAAAGCTCATTCTCATCACTGTGAGCTGTTACCAAGGGGAAACACCCAGCTTTTACTGTACACACTATTTACTCTTCCAGGGAGTGGAAGAGCAACCAGCAACTACAAGGAACTGGTCCTCACAGGCCAGAATCTTCTGCAGGTATCTTGGACCAAATTCAGGACTTCACAGTTTGCTCGCACGTCACTTACTTCTCAGTATCTGCGAACATCCTTTCCAGCCCAAGAAACCAAATGATTTATTGACAAAAACTTGACTTCTAACCCCTTTACCCTCCAAGTCTTGAAAATATCAGTATTTACTATTAGACAAATATCCTGCAAAGCCTGAAAGTTAAGTGTGGCAATGGATAATAAGGTTTTTCTTTCTTGTAAGCTGTCCATTTACACTAATTTCTTCAAGTAATTTTTATCTTCATCCAGAGTTTGGTTATTTTCTTCCATGACAGTAAAATCATGAGACACACTAAATGGAATGAATTCTGTGCAAGAGACCTGTAAGAGATCCTTCCAGAAATGTCATGGTCTACCTTGCCAGCAAATATTTATACAAGCCATTATCCCAAGGATGGCTAACCAAGAATAAAACATAAACAATAAGAAGTTACCTAAATTTTAAGCATCCTGCCAGGACACTTAGAAGAAATACCAGGTCACAGACACAGCAAACAGGCAGTAAGTAGCGACCTATTAACTTTTAAGAAGTCAAATTTCCCAAATATTTCTTTCCAGACCCTGGTTTTTATTATGTGAGCACTAAGTTCCAAGAATTAAGTTAAAGTTACACAACTTCCACTTATGTACATATTTACCTCTAAATATGAAAAAACCTAAAATTACTTTGAAAAACTGTGGTCCCTGAAGAGAACACCAGACAAGTTTATAATCACATTAGAATGGGCCATTTTCTACAAATATTTAATAACAAAGAAAATATGTGAACATGACTTTTAAAAACTAATATGTTTAATGATATCTACTTATTTATTTAATGGCAGAACAATGAATTGATCAGAAATTCCAGCCATTTCAAATGGCCAGCTGAATTGCTGCAATTCATATGGTCTTAAATTCATAACTGAAATAGCTGCTTTACACTCTCACTGCTTCCTAGTGCATTCTAGCATCTATTCTTTATGACACACTACATTAACAATGTTTGTTAAGCATGTTTCAGTAAGCACTTATAGTATTCCTTGGAACACTAAATCACTGTGTTCCCAGACTGGTACTGACTCCTAAAGAATAAACACATTGTATCAGTTCTGATTTTTATAGAATATATAGAATTTATAAATAGTCACACTAATTTTGAAAATTTTGATACCTGAAGTACCTAATATCCACCATAATTTAAAATGACTGGCATCAACACTAATAGAAAAAACTGAAATAGATAAATATTCATCGAAATTGAAAACTATTAACAAGCTTAGAAGAGCAAAAACCTAAGATGCCTCAAAGGAGCCATTCTGTCATTGCCAAGATTTCAATTACAATTTGGTTTAAAAATAAAAAAGCTAGTCTATATATATATAAAAAAACCCTAGTCTACATAAAAACCTGGTAATTTAATAAACATTATTTCATTATTTATACTACATATAGGACCAAAACCCATGATTTTTCTTAGTCTTTATTCTTAGATCAGTTTTCTACACTAAATGACCATTAAACTGAACAGGAATGTTAATAAAGCAAAACCATTTCTTTAAGAGGCTGCTGGGATTTGAGTAGTGAGAATGTCTTCCTTAGGTGTCTCCTTCTATTTATTATACTCTTACCTCAAGAAAATAAGAGCTGAATGTCTCCTTTCTATTGCAACAGATGTTTTTTGTTATTAGGTTCCAAATCAAAAATTATTTTATACATTTACATGTCTATTAAGCCATGCAAGGAAGCATCCAAATGCATGTTAGCAGAGGAAGCATTAAACCAGAAAGTTGAGGTCTGACCATTAGAACTGAAATGTGGCTGCACCAGGCAGACCATTTGCTCCTTGAAGAAATCCCACATTACAGAGTTCCTGTTTCTGTTGGCTGACAGAAAGCCTGTAACTTACAAATATGCATGTGAAGACACTGAAAAAACCCAAAAAACATGCCCAAAGCATTCTGCCCAAAACTTCCCAGCTATCAAAATGTCCTGAAAAGCAGCATAGTTTCAGAATTTGTTAACAGTTCATGTATTGTCCTAAGTCCTTTATCAAATTAATGAGAAACTTTGCACATGGATAAAAGTACCAAGTTGTTTGGACTGTGCAGGTAAAATGAACATATGCCTAGAAATGTGTATGTGTATCATATACAGATATCCACACACCCAACCACAATACAGCACAGCTTCCTTCAGCTCTTCAAGATACTGTCCCCTAACACAAACTTCCTCCTGACAAAAAAAAACCATCTTTTTGAACAAAATTACAATGTAACTTTAAAAAAATATACTGGCTAACCTGACCCAAACCAGACAATTGTGCTGAGTGACTCCTTGTGCTTGAGACAGCAACTCAAATTCCCCACCTTCTCCAACAGCTTTGTCATATCAATTAATGCCACAAGTTGCACAAACTAAAATTTGTGTAGTTAGCAACTAACTTTCCAAGACTATTAATCTTGTCTCTGAAGCCATGTGATAAATGAGCTAGAAAAAAAAGAAGATGGAAACAATAGACACTAACCTTGTAACAGTATGAATGCACAAAGACATCCGATGAACAGCAAACACATGAAATTAAATTGGGAAAAAGAAACAATGCAGGGGCTCAGAAGCCCCAAAGTAAAAGGAGAAGAAACAAATGAGATGATGTTACATGTACGTGGGAGAGAAGAAGTGTCAAAGCAACCCAGAAGCTACTTAAGGTTATAATCCTATGACAGTGGGTTCTTATCAGACAGAAAGGCTGGAAGACATGGGTAAGGCTGCTTGCCAGTAACTGGTGAACATACAGCTTAGTGGTGCCTCTGCGAAGGGCAGCAGGGGTGATTCATCGTTATTACAAGCTTACATCATGTAACTCAGTGTAGGATAAAAACAAAGAAACAAAAAAATCCAACCCATTTTTAACCTTTTAATAAAATGTCCTATGTTTTCTAGCTAGAGCAGTAGCTTCAAGATCCAAATGCTATTTGCTGGTAATTAACAAAAGCTTTGTTTAGCAAAAGTAATTTCTTCTTATCATATAATTTCAAATATGTTGTCCCTCGCCCATCTTAAATATTCTATTGGTGTTTCATGAAGAATGTAAATTGTACACAGTGGAAACAAATGTGATCCATGCAACAACATATGGGAATGAAGATGTCTTTTGTCAAAGTGATTTTAACACAATTATTTTTTTAATTATTCAAATTATTCGAATTAATTATAAAAAATAATAAGAAGAAATATTAAACAATATTAACTTTTGCATCGAAACTTAGAATACACTGTTTCTTTTCCTCAAAAACATGAAAACATCAACAAGGAAAATTTGACCAGGAAAAATCCCAAAGAGATACCTATGACTTTGAAGTCAGGATATAAGAAAATCTCGTAAGTGTGACTAGATATACAGTTTGGATTGACTGTAACTTAAATACTGCAAATGGTGATTATTCAAAGAGAAGATTTCTAAAGTTGAATTATTGAAAATAAATGTTTGTAATATTTGTTTACATAATAGGGCTGCAAAAGAATGCAAGTGCTGCCCAGCAGGAAGGACACTACTCACACACAGCACAGAATCTCTTAAACAAGGCTGACTTGGTGTGGGAGCCAAGGTTACAGAAGTGGAGAATGAAAGGCAGAAAGAGGTACCCGAGCATGAAGGGCCCACTTTACTCACAGAACTCCTCCTCCAGGAGGTTTGCGTGAATTTATCAGCACAGGCACGCACTGCCCCTGGAGGTTTTTGACTGTCCTTCTGGCAGTTACATCGAGTGGCCTTAATCACCCCAAAAAAGAGAAAAAGAAACAAGAATTAGTTAGAAATTAACCAACTGAGCCCACAAGGCCCAGTGTTCAAACATCATGTATGACTTGACTGTAGAGCACAATATGATTAAACTGTAGAAACCACTATTTCCAGTGCTGCAAACTGCTGCTTTTCCCAAAGGATATTGAGAAGTAACCCTGAATAAATATTGACTTTTGGACAGAGTTTTTTTACTTAAACTTCCAAAGCTCTGAGTTCTTCAAGTCATCTTTCAGTCATTACAAATGTGAAGTTTTGCCTGTCTCTATAGCAGAGTTAGTCTGCTGCACCAGTTCCAGGTTACACCAGAAATCAGGTCCATGACAGCAGGGAAGGAGAAACTTCCTTCAAGGACTTTTGGCTGATTGTCAAGAGCAGGACTAAGTGTATGCAAAACCCAACACTTACTGCAAAATGCTAACAAACAAGGTAATTTGGTTTGGTATGGTGTGATCTAGGATTCTGCTGTTTAAACAGCAGAGCAAATGCCAAATCTTCATCTTTCAGTTTTGTTTTAGAGGGAATGTTCCCAAGCCAGAGAGGGAGAGGATGAAGGCCACAACTCAGTTTTACTGCACATGCCTACAAAAGCACATGTTTAACATTTCATTAGAGATTATGGTGACACAAGTATTGTTGCCAGCTATAATAAATATGTATGCTGTGCACCTCGTGACATCTCATCTACCCTGCCTGTAGGACCTTGCTGTAGCTTGAAATGGCCTGAAAATGTGGGGCTATTTTACAAGAATTGTCACAGCAGAATTTACCAGAACCAAATGCAAAAACATACACGGCAAAATCCAAACTCAAAACAAGAGCAAAAAGGTAAAAGGCACATGTGACTTTTGCTTGAGGCCTTGTGTCTCCCTGAACCTGATTTATGATGAAGTGCCCCCACAACTTGTTCTTAGTTGGCAGATTTAATCTGACTGTTAAAGTTGTTCTGTATTGTAAACCTACTTAGAATCAACTTAGAATACTACCTTGCTCAGCTTTGAATTCTATGGTGTAATGCTTTATTAAGATAATGGACAGTAGAGGAAAGGAGAAGGATAAAAAAACCCAAAAAAAAGAGTAACAAAAACTTTAAGCAGAATGGCCCAATCCTTGTCCATTTTTAAAATACTTTAAGTGTAGCCTTATCTTTTCTTCACTGTTACTTTTGAACAGCTTCTGGAATTTTATGTTCAAAACTGTTTTGGAAATTAAATACTTTCAACAGCATTATAAACATCCTTGCTTAGTACCACACAAAATCATGACCAGATTATGGAATTGAAGATCCCAGGAGCACAACTGGGAACTGAAACCTACCTTTGTTACAGTGAAAGTGCAGGAAAATAATAGCTAAGCTCTCTTAAAGCCTTCATCAGTACTGCCTATTGAAGTTGCACTCTGCAGTGCATATCTGGGATTTTGCAAAACATTTTGGATTATACTTACAAGCTGTTGCTCTAATTGGTTGATTGTTTCATCCTTTTTCCTCAGTTCATCTTTAAGCTGCCTGATCTCGTTCAGCAGATCATCCATCTGCAACAGAACAGTGGTTTCCTATAAGGACTGCATGATCTAAAGCAACACCCCTACAGGACATGCCTGCAGGTATGGCAGTGACACAGAACATGCTTTCCTCCTCCCAGTCACACAGAGAGAGGGGCTGCAGGCACACAGGCTAAAGAGTGAAGAAATTTGACTAGAAGTCCTTTAAGACGCCAAATTCAGCTGACCCACTAAATTTCCAGGGTAAGTAAATCAGCTGCATTTTTGCAGCAGTAATTCACCTGCTGTGCAAACAAGTGACATTATGTAGCTGAACATGCCTAGTTAGCAAACACTACCTGACGTCCTATTTATCAAAAACAGAAATTACTGAACTCAGAACAAGCATTACATTTTAAGTGTTCTTCAACCTCATGAAGTATTTATAGCCCTGTTATATTTCTAGTAAGCACTGCTTCCCTCCCATAAATACAGAATTAGTGATCTTTGTATAGTGATTTTACAGTAAGAGCCAAGCAATGCTACAAAACCTTACCACCACAGAAAATACAACACTACCAGTCTGCAACTATGAAAGATGATCCCATTTGTAATACCAATTGTGATTTCTTCTGCCTTTAATAACCCATTCTAAAACAATAAACTTGCCACTGACTTTGTGGGGTTCACCTAGGTTAGCATTTAAAAAAAGAAAGAAGCAGTACTTCAGTAACATACAGACTCTGGGTGTGCTTTCTAAACATAAACAGGCTGGCATCTCTTATTCCTTAATCAATGTAATTTACCTTAAAAGTTGACTCAGGTTCTTGTGGTTCTGGACTTGATGGAACTGAGAATGTGATGTCCTGGAATGACACATTTTCATCATTCTACCAGGGGACAAAAACAAGAATACAAGTTTGAATTACTTGTTGAAACAGCAAGTTTCCTTTTTCCTCCCCGTAGGAAAGCCTCCCTTGCTGCAGCCTGTGTACAATGCCCAAGGTAAGGGCCACCCTACAGACACTTATATTTAATTTCCATAATTTGATACAATGTTACATCTCATGTTTTTTTGGTGATGTTTTGGTTTGGTTATTATGGAGGTATTTATTTTTGTTTTGGGTTTTGCTTGTTTGTTTTTTGTTTGTTTCTTGGGCTTTTATATAAATAGACTGTTAATTTTGAGAACAGTCAAGTTTATACTGTCCAACACTCAGCTATATTCAATGCTCAAGTCGCCGTTTGTCCTTTCCAGGCCCATGGCCAGCAAGTGAAAGACTGATGAAGCAGGAGTTTATACTCCATGTTATGGACAAGTTCTAACAGAGTGCTTTGAAATAATCTGCACAGTAATACCATAAAAACACAAACGTTATTTAGTTCAAAACATTTCTAAAATGCTAGAGAAAAAGTGCAATTAGAATCCTAGAATTACAGTTTAACAATTTTTTTTACATATTTATATTGTATTCCCAGTTAACAAATTTCACCAACATTTTATTTTAAGCAATGATTCAAACAAATACGCACAAAGGGAACATACATTTGGTCACAGTTACAATTATGGAAGAGTCATCATGGGAATGGGAAAAAGTACAAAACAAGACAAACTATTTCAAACAAAAGTATCTTGCATGGCTTTTCAAAGCTGTGCACCTCCAATATACCTTTTACTGCTATTAAAATGCAAGCAAGTGGAGCAGTAAGATATTCCACAACAACAAATGAAGACCTAATTGCAAAGAAGGTTAGTATGTCACACACTCCCCAAAGATTTAAATCAGTACTCCAGGCCTGTGTTACACCTGACTCTTTCACCAGCAAAGCAGGGACAAAGGTCATCCACAGCAATTCCCTCATCACTGTCGTAATTATCTCAGTACACGCATAGAGAACACAGCACAACGGGAAAAGAAACAGTTCAACACTATCAGTAGGAACTCAAGCCCCCATTTGATTAATTTATGAAATCTGTCTTGATGTGCTTTTTTGTTTCTTGCTAATTATATTGCTAAAATGAAATGGGAAATCCTGGAGCCATACTTGTACAAAAAAGAAGATATCAGAATTACCAAAGAGATGATAGAATTACAAAAAAAATTACCTCATTATATGCACATGCTATTTTTGGTAGGCTAGAAATAATACTAAGTATGCCAAAATATCATCAAATTTGTAAACCTAGAGAGAATATATGCTTTAAGTCTTTTGGTTAAAATACAATAAACTTTATAAAGGTATCACCACACTGCATATCACACTACAAAAGGCAATATAAAAAACTGCTACCTCTAACATTTTTACAGTAACAGAATGCATTATTTATTTGGGTATAATCACTTATCCAGAGCAGTGGCAAGTTTATCAGGGTCTTCTGAATTTTTACCACCGTCTAAGTTTTGATTCTCAATTCCAAGTTTTATTCAGTACAAATCACTCACCTGAACCTTTGCTCCTTTGCTAATGGCATTTCTATAATGATGCAAACTAAAGTGGTGTTAAGTGGCTATCAAGCAGAGGGTGCTACCCACCTGCTGCCTGCTTGGCGTTCTGAGTGCAGTTTTACCCAGGCCACGTCAATCTCACTGCCCACTGCCAAACACTGTCACAGCAACAAACTGACAGTTCAACAATGGCTTAAACCTAAAATTTGCCAGTTTGACTTGTGTGGACATGATTTTCTGAACCTGAGAGGGTTTCAGGCTCAGTGGCTGATCTGTTTCCCAAAGGAAAGTCTTTTGGGAAACTTTTCTCTGTCAAGGACTGTTGTGTAAATAAGATTTTAGCTCTCAAAACACTGACACAGATGTTCTGAGATGTTTTTTCTCTTGTCCCACCAATGGGATGAGAGAGGTGTTGCTCCTTGTACCAATCAAGTTAACCTGTATTGGAACACCTTATAAGGGAACCCTTAAAAGGGTTGAAAACCCCAAAATAAAGGCTTCTGCCTCCTGGAAATGAAATCTCAGCTGCTGCGATATTGAACCCCTGCTTTCTACTTCATGTCCTCTAGCGACAGATTTGCTATTGTTTGTTCATCTCTTTTGGCTCTGTTTCTTTCAAGCACAATTAAGTCACTGAGGTGAACTATTTTGTGGCTAGTAAAAAAAAATAATTGTAGGGGCAACTTATACAACATAATGCATGACACATAAACAACTTTTTATTCTGTAAGTCTGTTTCTTTCTCAGCTTCAGGCTTCTCATAAACAAAGATGAATCTCTCTTGTGGATCTTACCAGATGCCAAAAGAAAAGAACACAATGAATATGTATTTCAAAGGTACACAAGGGACTAACTGATCTAAAGCCTCAGGAAAATGTACTGATGCATTTAACAACTTTGCACTACATGGATCATGTTTTCATTCATACCTCTTCATACAAATAGGCCGTATCTGATAAGTTACAGTGAAGATCTGTGCTTGAAAAATAGAACTTCATTTCCATTCACAAAAGATAAGCTGAAATGAAACATTTTTTATAAAACCTGCCTCCCACAGAAAAAAGAACTTCGCAGATCTCACAGTTCTGTGAAATACTTCATGTTTCATTCTTGCCTACAACAGCAGCAAGTGCTGATCTGAGGTGGTTTCAAGTCATTGCTGGGTTACCACAGAGGATGGTCAATGCTTGCCAAGATCAAAGGATCCAGCGCAACAGAAACAGAACAACCTTATTTAAAACTGTATTAACACATTAGCTTCCCCCCAGAGCAGCAAGTTTATAATATTAATTGAGGAGGAGGAGGAAGAAATTGTTAAGATCAGAAGAAAACTTATTTCTTAATGAGCATGCAAATGAAATACCTTAGTCAATGTTTAAGAGGCATTAACATTTAAATATCAATTATTACTAGAATTAGACTTTCAAAACACTTTCTTCTTACAATACAAAGTTAGCACTCCAGTTAAGCATTAAAGAGAGAACACTCTCCAGCAGTACACCTCTCTGTAAATACCGCTGCGTTTAGTACAAGAACAAGCTACATTTGTCAGTCCATACAGCTTAGTGTAACATTACTAAGTCAGAGAATGTTATACTCGCTACTGTTAAAATTTTCTAAATTCTGTATGAGAGAGACTCCTATTGCTGATTTCAGTGTTTGAAGGCACAGGAAGATGGCAGTGTGTGAGGAGTAAGCAGCCAGCATGTGTACTGCTGCCACTGTTATCCTGGTCACACAGAGCTCAGCCAAGACTCTGGTACTCAAATAGCTATTTATTTTTCCAAGCTGAACTGGGAATGCAGCACCAACACTGCCACAGCTATGTTGCTAGCAATACTCCAGCTAATTTATATCCAGTTATGTGAGTTCCAGTCACAGCAATGAATCCAGTACAGCACATTAAGTCTCCCCAGGAATCTGCTAGGTACACATTCATTACATGCTGTGCTCTACACTAAGTCATGCTACAGCTGATTACATAATTGTATAAAACCGAATTTAATAACTAACTCTTCCTATTTTACTGTAACTGCTCCTCTGCGTCCTCATGCCTAAGTCCTGACTACAGCTCTGTTTCTGCCTATCCAAATTAAATATTATTGCTGAATGTCACAACTCAAGAAAGGCAACATATACACTTAAATGTGTAATATTGGTGGAGCTAGTAGAACTGCTCCCATAATAAACTGGAGTTTGAAAGCAATTGACTTTGTACCTTGATTTTTCATATTTTGAAAGAAGCTGCCTGTGATCTAGTCCTAGCTCAGAGTTCAAAATGCTAAAGTTCAACTACTTGTTTTCAAAACTAAATTTCTGTTCAAGAAGTAAAAAAGAATTGTGGTATTTTTACTTATTCCTGTTAGTATGAAGCTCGATGTTTACAGTAAAGGCTTAACACCTTATATAATGAAAAAATATTTCATACAAGTTCTGCCCTAATTGTTTAGCAAATTAAGCTAGTAAAGGTCTGAAGTTTCCCCCTCTGTAGTGGGCTAATTTACTTTTACATTACTATTCATGTTCTTCAATTACAAGACTGGATAATACACAGGAGAGTAGAATAAGTATTCAGCAGTCCAGTAATGAGTTTTGGAAGCGGTGAAATCAAAACAGGATTGGTTTACGTCATGAAAATACAGCCAAGTATGCCTGACAAAGTTTGAAGGGAAGAATAATACTTGTTATTACTAAACTCACAGGGAGAAAAGATCAGGCATTTGTCAAGACAAGGAGCAAATTTTCAAAAATTAACATATTAAGAGTAACTGCTTCATTCTGTGCATTTAAGTTATTTAAAAAGTTACTCTAAGCTGCTTGAGCCAAGGTTTTTATTCTGCAAGCTGGCTGCTATAAACTAGATCAAGATTTTACACAATACACTCTGCAGGGCCACACACCACTTGGCTGTAATGTGCAAGCCTTTATACCATGAACAACACACACAGATCATCCATCAAGTTGCCAAACTGTCCTTGTGTTAAAGGCATTAAAAGCCCTAGATAAGGTTCCCTGCTACCTGTGTATTAATGCCTGGGCTGTAGGGGAGCACAGTTTATGCAGCCCACCACTCAGACATTACCTTCCCCTTCTGACATTGCATTATTTTTGTTACAATTGTTTTTCCCCTGACAAAATCAAAAATACATCTCAGCACAGGAAGCAAATGCTCACATTTCTAAAAGGAACAATTGTGCTCTTGACTTAGCCTCAAGGTTGATTCACTTTTTGTTTTAAGACACAGACTTATTTTCATTACATTATCCTATTAGAAAAGAACAGCAATGAATCCAGTATTAGAAGACAACATCACACAAACTCTTTACAATGCTAATCTGTATATACCCCCAAAGAAAGTCTCACAGACTGTTCTTTATGATGGTAACAAAGGAATTTCTGTAGCTGAAATGCCATACTTCTGCTGAGTCATTTAGCAGTTTACCAACTCCCACAACTTGCCAAGTTTTGAGGTGCATTGAAAAAGCTCCCTGAAAGCTGATGACAATTTCATAACATAGAAAGGTTATATTTGAACACTTCCTATAGAGATGACCCAGTAGGATTTGCTAAGCTTCTTGTCAAAACACACAGAAGAGATGAAAAGAATGAGGAAAACAAAGCCTTAAGAAAAAGCTATTAGCACTGACTTGCTGAATGCAAGTTTGATCAATGGGATCAATATTTTTCAAATTTTTTTTTAATTCCCAGCTTTTCTGAATCTTACTGGATAAAAGCTAGTTTTCACATCCACTGATTTTCTTTTTTAATTTGACATTTCTTCAGAGAAGTAAAATTTAATATCAAATATATATTAAAAGTTAGTATTTAGCATGTTTTGTAGTCAGCAAAATGCTGACAAAGAAGAAAGGTACCGTTGGAAACAGCAATAAAAGGTATAGTCACTTTCTGGAACTTTGTAATTCAATGTACAAATGAAATACCAATATCGGAATGCGGCCAAACAGAACATCAGCCCATCTAGGCCCAGTCCCCAGTTTATTTTACTGCTTTAGTCCCTGCAGACAGCTCACCTGGTGCAGCAGCCTCTTGAGTTTGAGGAGCTGGGTTTTGACAGCGGTGCAGTCCTGCACCATGTGCCGCAGGGTCATCTCATCCAGCATCACCGTGTTCTCTGCCAGCGCCCGCGGCGCCTGGTAACCGCTGCCCGCTCCGTAGCTCTCCAGGGGACCCACAGCAGGCTCCAGGTAGTTTGAACCCCTAAAGAAATCCAAAACAGAAAAACACAGAGATGACAAACTGGAGCTAGGCAGAATTTGGTAAAAACCAAAGTGTTATGCAACACAGCCTATACTTACATACTGTGGCACACAGCAGAAAGTAAATTAATAAATCAGAAAATGTCAATGCTATTTCACTTAAATACAGAGTTTTCCTTTCCATTCCCAGAGACCTCTCTCACACTATAAACTACAGTACCCTAAAGCCAGTTAGTTCAGACAGTTTCTATAAACTGTCATTCAACCCTTAAGGACTATAAGGTTACATTTATTTTACCAACAAATTAAACTGCAAAAAGCTGTCCAAACTCACAAAATGCAAGTAGTAAGATATTGCAATGGTTTTCCATGGAACATACATGGTATTTTAATCAATATGTGTAATACTGTATCAACATGAGCAACAAGTACTTGGAAAGAAAACAAAAGCTTAAGTTTTGAAAAGAAATTGTTATAACCCTCAGTGGTGCTTCCACTCAGACATAAAACTATTCTGAAAATGTTGTACTCAGTATCACTTGAGACCCCCTAGTGCCAAAAAGGAATTGCTCACTGGTACTTTAAAATGTTTGTGAGGATATAGAAAAGTGCTTTACCTGTTCAAATCATTTTTACCATGGATATAATGGTCAGTATGGCCAAGATGATAGTGCTCCTGTGTATTCCATCGCTGCTGTGGTGCTCTTTTCCAGAATCCCTCTTGATGTTGTCTCGCATTTCTGTCTTGTCTGTCATAGCGGCTCATATTCTCACATTCCTCTACAGAGAGCATAATGTTAAAAAAAATTGTAAGACTTGTTCCCAGGACCTTGCAAATAAAATATTAACTATGTGCTGGTAACAGATGCACTGTAAAGTCTGTGGGGTTTGTTTTTTTTTAACTGATGCAAAACAGTATGCATTTTAGAAGTGTCAAGCAGACTTCTGCAACAATGTCACATTTTTATTAAAATATAAACTTGTCACAAGACTAAAAGCAACCTGTAGCAGCAACTAAAGAATCCAGCTTTACAGTATTTCCAGTTTAAATAGAAAATCATTTGGAGGAGGTAGACATTATGGTAGAAATTTAAAAGTAACCATTTCCTGTCTTTCTTACTGATGGTATCTCCAGGCCTTTAACAAGTTCTAACAACACACAAACACAGAAAGACAACATTGTGAAAAAAGACCAGTAGTGCATTGCAAAAGAAAACAGTTTCATTACTTAAAACACAGATACACCTCGTCCTATTCACCTTGTTTTGTTTTCAGATTCAGAGACATTTAATCTGTATTTACCTGGATAACCAGCATGATTTAAAACAAGGAAACCAAATAATCTCTTTAAAACACCAACTTCTGCAAAGCCACAGGAATTCCACAAATGTCTTACGGGAACAAACGCTAAATTTGGCAACAGCCCGGAAACGACCGAGAGAAAGCCAAAACAACTTCTACCCGAGCAGTCAGACCCGGCAAAACCAGTCCTGAGCCGCTATTCTGCCCCCACACTTTGTCCTTCACTTACCCAAGGAGTTTTCTCTCACATTGTGAGTCCTTTCACGGAGCAGCTCCACACAAGGGAGCGGTGTTTGCCGGCTGCCCCCTCAGCCCTGCTGCGCACAAGGCTCCCAACCAGGCCCTCCTTCTTGCTGGGTTCCCAGCCTGCGCGGGGCTGGGAGCCAGCCCAGCGTCACCCCGTGATTTACACTGCCCTCCTCACTCCCTGCATACTTGTGGAGCTAGAACTGTTTCTATAAATAGTGGCCAAACGGCATCCCAGGCTCCAAAGTGAAACCAGGAGAGTTTCTGAGGACCTGGAAAGTCTTAGGAGGCTGACGTCAGTGAAGTCACACATAATTATGGAAAAAGTGTTGGCAAAAAGTGCTCTTAAACATTACTAGAACAAGTACTCATACCTACAATTCACCTAGCAAATAACCAAAAAAATTGCATAATAAAATAAACTTATTCACCTTAACAGATTTATTTTCCTTTAGCAGCACCTTTCTACAGCTCATAACACATGAAAATTAGCAACAAAATAAACTCTCAGTAAGTTTACAAGCAATTATGATTTTCAGCTTTGGAAAAGTAAACATTGCAACACTGAGTAAAGACAGGTGGAGATTAACCAAGAAGTTTTGCTTTTTCAAGTGCTCATGTTTACAATCAGGGAAACCTGGAGGTGGCTTTTGAATTCTTCTTTTCAGGTCCCCTTTGCTGAAAATACAGAATTTTCAAGATAAATAGCAGAGATACCCAGTTTATGCAAGATTAGTTTTATAAGGAAATCCAACCTCTAAAAAAAAGTCAGAAGTAGCATTAACTAGCTTTTAATGTTTTTGTGACAAACATTCACCTTTAGAAACATGCCCTTCTAGCAATTTTTAAATTAGTAATTTTTAACGGAATTACTAATGCAAATGCAGTGCATGTTTCATATAAACAAGGAAACTTAGGAGAAATTGATCTACCCTTTAAAATTGTTCCTTACTTTTTCCCCAACAAAATTAAATTACCCCTATTGAAAGAATATGCCTTAGGCTCGCATTGTTACCCATTCTGGAAAATTAACTGAGTAAAAAAGTAAAAAATTCATACCTGTCAGGATTGAAAAGCTGCATACTTGCAATGTTCTCAATCATTTCACACAAGCAGTTTGAAAAACTCATTCTAAGGTTTAAAAGATTAAGTAGTGCGCATCATACGACATAACATTAAAACATGATGCACCACCGTTGTGGTAGATGGAAAACTGTGCTTCATTTACTGTAAATTTGGCTTCATATCTAACATACACACAGGAGTCTTCACCCAAATAACTCAGAGGTGCTCTCAAAAACCCCTGAATTTCCCCCACATTCAGCAAGCAGCTGAATGCTACACAAAATAAGTAAAGCCCTCTTCCTTTCAGTGCCTGTTTGCACAGGGCAGGGCCTGACAGTGCTCCACATTCAGTGTTTCTGTTCATTTGAAGACAGACCAGCCTCCACTGAACTTTGAGGTAAAACTAATACCCATATTCATATAACAACAGCTCATAATAATCATAATAATAATACTCATCATCCTATGAGTAGCTCAGGACAAAGCAAATGCCTCAAACTTTTCCAGTCTGAGATTTAAGAAAGTGCAGCTGTAATTTCCTTTACAAGGTTTATTCTATTCTGGATTTGTTCCATTTCAGGGGCATCTAGGCACCTCTGTCTTCTCAGTGAAAAGTCTGCTAGTACCTTCACTGAAAGCAAGAACACATAAAACACAATTTGAAAACACATATCTTAAATTTTACATCTTCTGCTACCCTGAAGTGTATGCACATCTATTAGGAGATACTGTCATTTTGGAGAAGAAAACAATTATCTCAAAGAATTACACTGTCATTCACCAAAGTTAAAAAAGAAAATACAGTCCCAGCATCTTCAAATATAGCTGAAACATGAAACTGAAAGATTAACTTAAAACTCTGAAATTAATTCTATAGAAATAATTTTAAGAAGAAAACAGTGTGAAACAGGGTTGCACTTTTATTCAAGGCAGTACATTTCTATATTCAGAATTTCTCAAACATAAGAGTTGTACTTGGGAAAACAGAAATATCTCCCCGTATTTCACAAAAGAAAGAGCTATTCCTTAAAAAAAACAAAAACACCCCATTTTGAAGAGTGCATTGACTTCATAAGTCAAGAGTCAAAACAAAGCAACTCAAAAGTCTCTTAAGTCCATGAAGTAGTTTCATAGTGAGATTGCTTGGCTGCCTTACTTACCTTTGTCACGAGGTGGGTCCTCAGGCAGGTCCACATCAAGCATGAGATCATCATCTTCAAGATCACATGAATCAAGATTATTTAAGATATCCTGCAAAAAAGGAAAAGTGAGATACAGCTGGTTCCATGACACTTCATTTATCCCACCATAACAAAAAGCTTTGTTACATTTTTATTGTGCACATATCCAACGTTACCAGCAGCCTCCTCTCCTCAGCAGTGACAATCAGCTTTATTTGAGACCTTATATACAAACAACCATTACACCTCTGCTAATGTGACACAGTAACAGTGCCAGATGAAACAAAGATGGATTAAAACATTTTTCTGCCTGATGCCTATGGAAGACTCTGAAGACTTTTTTATTCATTAATATTCTGCTTTCTCCACAGTCAGAAGCATTTTGAAACTCAACTACTTTGTTTACTTGGAATTTAAAAACAACTTTGTGAAGAGATGATGTTAAATCCCCTTATTTCACCTCTCATCATGAAATCACTGAAAGGAAGTGAGGGAAACCTGTGTTATCTTGACTTTCTGGGATAACAAAGCTCCAAATACGCTATTATGAGCACCAAACTCTTCTTTTTTGCCTTTCAGATTGTGGTTCATATAAAGCTGTTCCTAAATGGACTAATAAAGCATGACATTGCACAGGTATGCTAATGGCACAAGGAAAATGCTATGAAGTGTTAGTGCTAAACGAATTACACATATTAAATATAGTCAGCTATATTAAAGGACTGCAATGAGGGCAAGCCCAGTCAGTGTAACAGAGACTGACCCCTTTTGCTTTAAGAATAGCAAGAGGAGGAGAAACTGAGGAGGTCATGGCTGTGGAACACCCAGCTCACAGTGCAGTCAGACACTGCCAGTGCTGCTAGACAGCCACAGCAGCCTGGGCAGAGAACCCAGACACCCTTTCACTCCATTACTCCAAGAAAACAAAACTTATTAGCACCAAGTGACTACCACACAAAGCAGGCCTGAAGGAACTCCTATGGATATCCAGCTCCAGCTCCTGAGTTCCCAGTAAAAGTCATGCCTTTAAGGCCTGAGACCAGACTCAGGCACCTCAAACTGGCCTCTTTCCTAATAGCAGAAACACAGATTTTTCCTTAGGTTTACTGGCTACCCCTAAAGGTGATGCCTGGCACCAATATTGAATAATTTACCAAATATTAGGTCAAATAAGTGTTTTTAATTTTCTCTCATAGTAACGTGATCATTAAATACTTAAGTGAATACTGGATATGAACTCACTGCACAACAATATTCCCTAGAAAAGCCACCCCTTTGATGGCTATCATTTGTTAGATTTGCTTTGTCACAAATGCACAGGTGAAAAGAAAGAACATTAACAGGCATTTGTCTGAAATGTTGCTCCAGCTGTTCTTCAGCAACGTTCCTACAGCACTCACAAAGCACTACTTACTTCATTATAAATGGTGACAAAAGCTAAGAATATTTTAAGATTAAGCAGGGGGTTGGGTTGTAACACTTTTAACATTTTGCATTTCTGCAGGGCAAGTTATTTATTGACTTAAGAGAGTGTGAGATGAAAACAATATGCACTTTGTAAAATATGAGCAATATAAAGGAAAGATGGAATACTTGAGACAAAACCACCTGCTTTTCTGAACTGCTTTGTCAACAAATAGCATTCTATGCATTTACAGGAAAAAAAACAGGTAAACCTACACAGCAAGGCATTGGGAATAGTAAAAAATCCAACCATAGGAAAGCTTCACAAAAAAATGGAAGCCATTTAAAGGAAACATGGATTTAATAATTGGGACAACAAAATGCCTGTATACTTTTACTACTTTTGCTTCCATTTATTTACATTTTTCCAGGAACCAGGAGTTTTTGAATTAACGTATATTTTTTCAAACAATTCTGCAAAAAACAGGCATGCTTGAGAGGCAGTTTCAGTTTGCTAGTTGATAAATTATTTCTATGCCATGCTTTCATCTTCCAAATTAGTGTGAAAAAGCACTATGTTTTTCTACTGCAAGAACTTTAATGAGCATGACAAAATGGAAACAGTGGCCACAAACACAAAAGAAAGTGGAAAAGCTTTGCCATTGCTGTGCAAATGCATTTAAAAATGCACAATACAAAAACACAATATACCAGAATGTTTACTAATAAACCTAGATAAGCCACCTTACTATCTTTGAAGAGCTTTGGAAATCTAATGGTGTCATAGAAGGTCAGTATTTGAGATTCCAGACATACTTTCCTGTCAACAGTACATTTCATTATGCTTCCCTAATTACACATTCTTCACCACACTGAGGAAAGGAAACTCCACGCTACAGAAAAAAACCCACAACTGCAAATACCAAGACTTTGTAATCACCAGGCCATGTGTGAATGCACTTTGAGCATTTGTCCCTGTGAGCTACTTGGGAAACAATATACAAAGAGATGTCAGCAATGTCATCCTGAAACAGCCATAAGATAAAGTACAAGTTTCATCAGTGCATTAGTGTGTCAAAAAAACCAAAATTTAGATACTTTCATTGTTATTCTTTCTACTGCATAAGGAACTGCAGGTAATTGCATGGAAATAGCATAGTTAATAATGTGTGCTTAACAGCAATTAGCATCATGAAGTGATTCAGGGCAACTAGCTCAAACAGAATAGGAAATAAAATTCTTTCAAAGTGCATCAGCTCCAACCCTACAGATTATTACATGTTTCAGCAATTATTACAAGTTACAGAAAAAGAAGAACCCTATTCTATTTGTATAGGTGAAAAGAGTAATGCATATTAAAAGGGGTATGATTTTCACAAGGCTGATTCAGCACTAGATATTCAAGCTGGTACAACCTAGGAAGATATTGAGCTTGGGACTGTGAAATCCCAGGTCCAACTACAGCGCTGTACCCAAGCTTTCTCTCCACAAAGCTTTTCCACTGGGCATAGGCAGTGGTGCCTTGCTGGCTTCCTGCATTTGAACAGGGAAAGCATGAGGTGAGACAGATGATCTGTGAGTCCTGTTTTAACAACTGAGTAACTCCAGCACCCCAAAAGCAAGAAACCCCCATACTGCATAAGGAGAAGGGAAAAGGTTAAAAGGGCCACATGTGTGTTGTATCACTTTCAACAATTTTACTTCAAAGTCCTGCAAATCCTTTCTGGAGTGACTGTCCTCAGATGCTGTGTTTTACCACAGGTTCAGCAAGCACACACCAACAGCTCACCCACAACAGCTTGGGATTTAACCCAATTTGTTGAAGGCATGGAGCCCACCACCTTTTTCTGGAGAGGCATAATAACATCAAGAACACTGGTTTGAAGACTGGGAAATTCTATGCAGAAGAGCTGCCTTTGCTGAAGCAAAACTTCAAATTTCATTGTAAAATAATGTTCACCATAATGAACTGGATATTTTAATAATATTATTTATTATTAATTAATGTGATTAATTTAATTATAAATCAAAATAATATTTTAATAATAAATTAAAATATTATTTCCAAAAAGTTCAGTTTCCAAAAATTCCTCATGCAACATGCATCATAAGCTTTTTCTTAAACTGAAAAGAGCTATTTTTCAGTCCACCAACCAATCTGAATCCAATTTAGCTTAACAGCTGTACCTAGGCAAGAGGCCTGATTCTCAGCTTTCCCATTTCTTGCACTAAGTATTGTAAGGTTATAATGAAACCCAAGTAAAACGTAAAGTGCCCAAAATAGAAGATAGATAGTTATTTGCATTTTCTCCCTACTAAACACAAAAATGTTGACCACTGAAAGTTTACAACACAACGTATTCCAACACAGTGGAATAAAAAAAAAAAAAATTAAGTCAAGCATTGAGGTCAGTGCAGAAATGCAAAGCCCTCAAACCAGTAATTTCAGAAAGTGTTACCAGAACTGAGAAGAGTCTGAGCTCAAAGCACCAATGCCAGGTTAGGATATTTTGGAGGAAAAGCAATTGCTTTGAGGGAGTCATGAACTGGTGTTGAATATTAGGAACTCCATTTTACCTGTTTCCATGAATCATGATCTCAGACCTCATTAGTTTGTTCCACCTTTAGGAAGAAGACAGCTAAAGGAAAATAACTAATTGTTTTTATTACTGATATATGGGTGACCTACATCTTGCTTTTGACGAAGATGAAAAAAGACCACAGTAGAAGGTAAGTGTGAGTAAAGGGAGAGAACTATAGGACAATCTGTCCAAAAAAACTCAAGTGAAGCATTCTAGAGCAGCACAGCAACTAACAAGCCATCATTTCAGGTGCTTGAGGAATGAAAAAAAGGAAGCAGTTTTTAAAAACAAGCACAAAACAGACTGGGTAAATCAGTCATCTGAAAGGCAGCTAAAGGATAACAGCCAAAGTCAAACACAAGTCAAGGCTGACAGAAGAAAAGAGGGAAACCTCCAGGGTCGTTTTCAATGCTATTTTCAGCATTTGACAACATCCGAGATAAAGATAAATAAAGAAATAGGAAGTCTCCAAAATAGCAACATCATATAGGAACTGAACAGAACTCTTAAGTGAAGGCAGAAAACACAGACAGAGGAAAAGCACATACTGTTCTATAGGGATGAAGAGAAAAACCTACTGTAAATTAAGTCCTTAAAACAGCAAAAACCACCCAGGGAAGAGGTGGGATAGAACTCTGCAGGTTACCAAAGACAGGATAAGAAAGAATTCACATTAAAGATAATTAGGCCAAACAGACAAACAAGTATTTTGTAATTTTGCCCATTCTCCGTAACTGAAGGTTGCTGTGACAACACATCTAACAAGAACTTGGTTTGGAAAATCCCAAACACTTTTGGTTTAACTGTTAAGTAGAACAGTCTTAAAGACCTACTGTTCTTGAAAACATTTTTATATAGGCACTGTATGTTCTACCCAAGTTTACTGAAGATATAGAGGAATTCATTATTAGCTTATTACATGCTGTATCTAAAGTATCTATACTTAGGTTTAGTTCTTTAATTTTTTTAAAAATATATAAAATCAGATGTCAGACTGTGTAAAAAAATCTGAAATTCAATAACACAACAAAAGAACAGAAAGAGGAAAACCTGAAATATTAGCCGTTCTGTTAAGACTTCACCAATTCATAAGCAACAGCACTTTGAAACACACAGCCCAAGCTACACCCACTGCCACAAGCAGCGTTCCTTGACTGCCATCTAGCCTTCAGCAATGAGGAAAGGTGAAAGGGGGAAGCATTGTAACCATCTTTCTACAGAATTCTAGCAAAATGTAAGAAGATGTTCTATTTTGTTGTTGTTTTCTTTTTTAATAGGCTGGTGTTTTTAAATAGTTTCCTCTTCACTTTTAAGCACAATCACAGAAAGCAGTCAGCAGTGAGCATAAACAGTGACAGAGGAAGAGCAGAGGAGGAGGAAACAGATCTTCCTACTCACTGCTTTCAGTCTGTTTGCACAAAAAGGCTACCTATACTAGAGGTTCAGCATTGCTTTTACAGTTTATCTAACCAACAATGGAGCATTCTACCCTATTAAGCAGTGTGTAATTCCTACAGCTACTCTTAACAGGTAGAAATGATTGTGAATGATACTCACTCCACTGACTTGCACTTGTAGTAAATGAACAATGTTTGATACAGGAAAATATAGATGCTTCAAATAATTCCCAGCTGAGAGAGTAACCAAACAATAACCTCAGAGAAACACCACGGGCATGGTTGCACCAGGAGCTCAGTTGTTTCCTCTGTGCAAGAGTTTTAATTCCACCCTAGCGAGACTTCTGGAGTAACCTGAATACATGTTACACAGCAACAATGTGTTCTATTCTTACACAGCCAGCTTAATATACTTGCTTCTAATTAAAACCAAAACAATCCTCAAATATCTCCAAACTACTTTGGGGTGATTATATTTTGACCAATCTCTCCATGAGCTGCTAACAACATGGGAAGCATTCCCTCACTGCACTGCTGGGAAAGTGTATTTATGCGACATCATTCCAATACATTTCCACAGCGTGAACCAAGAGCACAAAAGCTCAGAACGAGCTCACACGTGGATATGCAGTTACCACCTCATACAGAAAACGTCCCTTACAAGCCTAGGAAATGAACCAAGTGCTGACTTCTACCAGTGTTTGCTCTCATATTTCACATACCATCACAGCAGCTGCCACGCACTCTCCCTCTCTCCACAACACAAATCCAAAGGTGTAATTAAGGGATGCCATGAACAGAACGCATAGGTACAAGTGAAGTTGCCTTCCTTAGTTTTTCCAGCCAAAACAGCATGAGAATATTTAATGTCAGTTCTGAAGGAAGCAGCTCTCAAAGGCATATAAGCTTTCCCATTGCAAAGGAAAAAAGGTAATTTGCCATAAAAGGTTGTTCACAAAATGTCATGCCTCTCAGACCAGTACCACAAGAGGTTCGTGAACTGCAATAGTGTCATATAACCTCCTAGTAATGTTTGACAGTAGGGACACCTACATAACACAGGACAGACAGAAGTGTTATCTCATTAAATAATTCAGTTTCTCACCACCTCCCCTTGTAGTTAAACTCTGAAGTTGAAGACTGGAGCAGAGGTGGGACAGTAGATGGTGGCTATTTTCACTCTAAAAGTAGTTTCTAATTTAATGACATTTCCTTTCTCAGCAGAAAACTGCCTGCCAGCAAACTCCATCACAGGAATGGCTGAAGAGTTGACAGAATACCCTGAAATGAGTTTGTGCTCTTAGTTCTGTATGGACAAGCAACAATACAGACTGAATTTTTCATAGCAGTTGCTGTTTACTACTAAAATCTTAGTGGTGGATGTATTACTCAAGGATGTTCTCCCATTATTTCAGTATGTTCACAAGTATTACGTGTTCATAATGAGGATTAAAGATGTCATAAAAAAGATGACACTAACTTTTGAGGCTTTGAAAGCAGAACCAAGCAGTCCAGTGGTTTTCCAAACAAATTTTTAGGCATAGGCTTCTTAGAAATTAAGATTAAAAACAAATACCACAAAGTTCTATACTTGTATTATTGGAAAAATGAAAACTATGGAGTTAGAACAGTACAATTTAAGTAAATCAGAATAATTTTCATCAGATTCTGGAACATGAAGATATTGGGACAAAAGAGCCTGGAACTTGGGCATTAATTTAGAAGCTTAAACAGAGGTTACCAACTACAGCAACTTCCAAGAAGTGGCTTCCAATGAAAAACAGCCTTCAAGGCTGTCATGCATATTAGATTCCAATCCCAGAATCACTATGTATACACCTGAGAATGAAGTTTGACCACAGAAAAGCTTCCCAGATAATGTATTTCCAAGAAATCTTTCTGTACTCCAAGTAAAAATTCACACATTATTTGCCATTTTCTAGAATGCATCAGTAAAAGGTAAAACCTCACTGAAGACTTCCTGTGCTACTGTGGTATCTCTTGCCAAGAGATATACTGGCCTAACCCAAAAGTCAGGCTTTCAGGTAAAGGAGTGTGAAGGACCAATGAGTTACTCAATTTGTCCTACAGGACAGAATTTCTTTGGTGATGAAGGTAAATAATGAAAATTCTCTAAGCAGAAGCAGAAAGCAGGACTCCATGCTACATTTCACGTTTGTGATGCTATGTGCTCTCTATCCCATAAAGGGTGCTCTCCACTATGATGGGCATGGATGGGAAATGTTGAAGGACGGACAATATGAATTGCAGAATATCTGACTCTCTCTGGGTTTGCTCTCAGTCACTCCCAGGAGGTTCACAGACACTCTGTACACTGCAGTGTACCCACACCCAGAGAGGAGTATCTGCCACTGAGGGTTTCTATCATTGCCCAAACACACCTCCACACCTGCATGAGGTGTGTCTCAAGTGGGTTTACCCTGGCTTACCCAGAATACCTCCTGGGCAGACAAAATCACCTCCCCCTCCACTGGCACTACAGTCACATGTACGTTCTGACAGTCTCATTCCTCTGACACACTAATGAATCCTGGTATCCCCTCACACACCTAAAGGGAAAGGTTGCCCAGCTTTCTCCTCCATGGTCCTGTTCTGTCACAACAGTTGCCAGATAAAACTTGGCAGCTGCAAGAAAGACTAAAATCTCTGATGTTTTACAGGCTTGGTAGGCACCAAAAAGGCAACAGCTACTTCAAAATCCCAATCACCCCAACACAGGTAAATAACAAGATTTCTAAAACTAGAACAATTATACTTCATTAAATAATTACACCACAAGAATAATGTCTTCTTTCTCTTTTCAGCCCTGCACATCACTAGAGTATTGGGCATCTAACAGTGTCATCAGATCTCACTGTATCACATTCACAAGCAGAAGAAATATAAATTAAAAAATCTCTAACCACATACAAAATTGGAAATGTGTATTTCTTAATGCCATAATGAATTTTAGTCAGAGGCACAGACTGAGGTGAAATCATCCTTTGCTTTCAGGCACAGAACAAACTCAGACACTTCTTAAAGAAGTGCTCAACTAAAGTACACAAATTACTTTTAGGAAGATCGTGGGAGCACAGAATGCAATTAATTCTCTTTATTAACCTCACCTTTTGTATTCTAAGAAAGGAGGAAATATAGTAAGTCAACACTGCTCATTTGAGTACAGCCTGTCAAGAAATATGTGTCTTTTTAATGCTCTTCTCTGCTTTGAGTAAGATCTTCATTGTACTTCACAAGATGAAAAGAGGAAAAAAAACCTGAATTTCAACTGGCTCATTAAATGAAAGGCTTTTAATGTGTACTTCTTGTAACTAGCTTGCACCTGAAGGACTCATTTCATGACTACTCTCTTAGAAAGTTATGCAAAAAAGAAAAGTTTATGTTGAGAAAAGATAACATACTTTTTATATTATTTTTGGCTTACTAGCACTTTTATTTTCATTACAGCTGTAACGAAACATCTCAAAATTTAAAAAGGCCAGCTTCTCAAAGAACAAGAATAGTATTTTAGCATTAACCTCCTGAAATGAAAGTTCAGCCAAAGCAAGGAAGATGTGTAGAAGGCAATACCGAGAACACTTTGCTCTAAGGAAATAAATGTATTAGAATCACACACATTACAAGTCTGAAGTCACATTAATAAATTACTCATTTGAGAAATTAGACTGGCAATTTAAAACTTACTACAGTCATTTTGAGAAGTGAATTATTAAAAAAAGTAAGGTAATTAACACTAAATTATTTGTAAATAACTACAGAAAGAAATTAATAACTAAAAAATTCTGTTTTAGCAAGTTCATTTTCTCTAAGAAGTAGAACATCTTTCACTGACTACCAATGCTTCAGGAACCAGAAAGCATTTTGCCTAGTCTCAAAAACTAATTCAGAACTGCCCTTGCCCAAGTTATAGTCACAAAAGGGAAAAAATATAACAAGAACAACAAGAAAAATCTTACAGGATTTCCAAAATTGCCTGGAAGAAGAAAAAAATGTAACTATTTTACAATCCAGCTAGAATTCTGGCCATGTGTCAAACTGATTCATTCCAGTGAGATCCAGATTTCATCCCAAGAGCAATTAAATTCTCAGCAAAGCAGTTAAAACCCATCTGTCTCTTCAAGGCAGATTTCAATTATTATTCCATAATCCTATGCCCTTATAATTACATTGATGTTCATTCTGCATATACCCAAAAACACTGGTTTCATTTATTTCAGGAAAAATGAACACAGCACAGATTCACACTGCTACTGGAGTCTACCAGAAAAAGAGGGCAGAGAACTCAATCTGACAGTACAGGGAGCACTCTGAAAGCTTCCTGTCCAAACCTATTGGCCCAAATGAAATCGCTTTAACAGAAACAAAAAAAAAAAAAAACCAAATCACATCACAAGAACTTCCTCTCTTGTGAATATTACAGAAAAAAGCCAGAACTATTACAATGTCTTCAGTTTCAAGTTTTGCTTCTTGCAGACTTTGAGCACTAGAATATTGCAGCATCTTTAAAAACAGTAACAGCTGTACTACCCATCCTTCTCAATGTAAATAAGGACTTGCACGTGCCGAAAACATTTAAAGCTTCACTCTGAACAGACACATACTAAAGCTTCTGGTTCTCATGTGTCTACTTAATGCACTGGAGATGAGAAAACACCTCAAACCTTGCTACAACAAGAGAGGGTAAGCAAAGGATCCATGAGACTGGTCAGGATGCCTGTTTGAGGCTACACTGCTTACACGTATGGTGAACAGTATTTTCAGAGAAAAATTAATGAAACAAAAAATCTAGCAAAACTAAACTACAACCAGGAGTTGTACCTCCCACTGCTGAGCAGCTTTCTGCCATGAAGCAGTAAAGGAACTAGGCATTGCAGTCAGCAACTAAATCCCAGGAAAGCAGCAAAGAGCACAGCTAACATCAAGTGAGAGCATCTATAGATAAACACTTCCATTCCTGCTAATTTACACAGCCATTAACTGCTCTGCTAAGCATCAGTCTGCTCACACAGAACTGAACTTGGTGCTCAGCAGCAAAAACCACCTGTCAAAAAGACTATAAAGAGCAACAACAAAATCAGTGCTTAGAAATTTGAAAGGAGTTCAGAACTTAAAAAGTTATCCAAGTGATTTGTTGACTTTGAAAGTGGAAATGGAACAACAGTGGACTCAGTTATTTTCTGTTACGCTATTAGACAATATTTTCATCCTTACAAAAACCCCACACATTTCCTATCAAGCTCTAAGTTCCCCCTATGATATTATTGAGATCTGTATGATTCTTAAACCTCCAACACTGGATTACACATTTTCTCCATAGCTGTTCACTCAGTTAGTAAATAACAGAAGGACTGTACTAAAAGAGGCCAAATTTATTTTATTCTTCATCCCCACGTCTTTAAAACCAAGATGTACTGAGAATAGCAAAGATATTGGCTTTTCTGTTCCCCAAAAAGGAACAATGAGCTTCAGAGGCCAGCAAATTCCTGCTGTTGCCTTCCTATGCTGGTTCTCATTTCAGAATCCCAGTTAAAATCCCTTTTACAAAAACTGCCCTTCCAAAGATGATTCAAACACTCCTAATCTAAGATCACCCAATGGGAGATGCACTGCCACCTATGGAAAAGCTTAGGAAAAGCATTTAGCATTTGTTAATACTAAGGATACAGCTTAAAAGACTAACAAAACAACAGCAGGATGGAAATGAGGAAGAAAAAGGTGAATTGTGCACTAAACATGACCAATTACTCAGCACATAGTTCCCTGAACTGCTACTCAGCCGCAGTGCTTCTACTCACCCCAGCCTGGTGCCACAGGAACTCCAGAACTACTGCTTTGGTGACTGCCCTGGAAATACTAAATCCAAGGGGCAGGCAGGCTGGCATTAGCCCAAGCACTCCAAATTCTTAAATCTGATTCTCATCAATTGGATTTTGACACACAGATATGAACTGCTTTTAACTCACCACAGTAGAGGATAGAAACTGCATAATTTGATCACGTATCTCCCAGCAATCAAAACATCTGACGTTTGACTAATCACAATAATTATTCTCAATGCCTTCACTTTTTTGTCTTTATACTCCTTACTTGCAAAGAAAAGGAAAACCTTGGAACAAAAGCTTACAGCAACCTACTCAAGAGCACAATTTTTCAGAAATAATGAAAACTGCACCAGAAATTCTTCTGCATCTTCAGATTAGAAAAGATCATTGTTTAATCTTTAGGCTAAAGAAATCAAATATATCATAATTCCTACCAAAACCAAAAAGTACAGGGAAAAAAAAAATCCCATAGTAAGTGGTAATGCAACACTTCAGAGCTACATTTTCCCCCTCAAAACTCAAGCTACTGAAAATACACTTCTGTCTTGCAAAAACACAACATGCTCTTGATGCGTTTCTCATTCAGATAGAAGTCACAGTACATTAAGCACTGAAATTCTGGCGAAGCACTAACAGAATAAAAAATCAAAATGGGTAGAAACAATACATGATCTTCTAGATTTAACATCAAGTCTTAAAATCTCTTCCTTTCTCCACCTCCTCAAAAACAACTGAATATATTCTTCCATTTTTAAGCTGTCTCCAAGAGCTTTTTACTTTCAATAAACAAAGAAATAATCCAAAATAGTGAACAAGAATATAAAAGATTTCTAATGTACTTCTGCTCCACATGGCTTACAACAGCTTCTGTCAATCAACACATTGATTCAACAGCAACTCATACCCATGCACAAATTAATTCACAGGGCCTACATGTATCAAAACCTAGATATATACTCCAAAAGCACAGTAAAAGAAGTGTCTTCCATTTGTTTGTTACATTTCAGAGTATGTATCAAAACACCTATATTTAAAATTTATGAAGGACAAAGTTTAAAAATTTCCCTCTTTTTTTGGCATGTGTCTGGAGACAGGGATGCTTGTTTTAGCAGTGGCCTCCATGAAACTTGGGTTTTCCCTATAAACACCAATAAAGCTACAAAACTCATACTACAAAACTCATACTACAAATCTAACAGCTTTTCCAAGCTGGCCACAATTGCCACAAAAAGTTAATAACCACCGCTAAACTCTTTTAAGCACTAGATCCCAACATCATAATTTAAGACGGAAACAATACCACAAGCAGCTGAAAATATATCAGCAATTCATATCAGTTACACAAGAAGAATATAATTGCGTATCTGTGGCCAAGTCTTAAAGTGTATCAACATTACTAAACTGGCAGAGGTGACAGAGTACCTGACATGCCTTAAACACACAAAGAATGACACATCGATTAAACCTAATTGGTTTTGTCAAATGTTCTGATTGTTAACATCATGTTAATAAAATCCAAATTGCTTAATTCAGAAGTCTGTGCAGATAAAGGGATATGAACAGGACAGACAAACAGAATTCTCTTCTGGCCCACTAAAATTCTAAGGTTGGCTCCCTGATCTCAGATGGAAGATCACAGCAACAACTCTTCATACACTCATATTTAATGATGCTTCTTGCAGATTAGTTTGACTTTAGCAGCAAGAAAAAGGTCATGCTGTACTACTGTATCCCACCGGAGATGTACAAAGAGCCCTGCTACAGTGAGCTACAGCCAGGTCTCTACCTCAAAGATGCTATGATTGAATGAAGAGAGAAAGCAAGTATCTGCTTCAGCTCACAAGGGCCCTTTGAGCACACAGTACAGAAACAACAAATGCAAGAAGCCACAAAGGCAATAGCTATTTTCTGGCTTTTTCACTCCTATGTTCAGAGATTAGCAGGAGCTATTGAACCTATCCTTTGCAGAAATCAAATTCCTTTATTCTTTGTGAGCACTGCTATGAGATTGCATAAGGACCTGTTTTGTCCTGACTTTAGATTAAGGGAAGAAAACAATGTGTGCAAACAGCCAGATCAAGGCCACCTGCCCAGAAACAGGAGCTCCTAAACAAGAAGTTTCACAAAGCTATCAACTACAGAGGAAAGAGGAAACAATTATAAATTTTTTTTAAAAGCACTAATATTTAAAAAATATATTTAATAAGCAATAAATGTAACATTTTTAAGATCCTAAAAATGCAAGTTAAGAATATAGATACATACTATGCTGTTCATTTCTGAAGAGTCGTAACTTCCACACGGATGGACACTTCCTATAGGTTCCAGCCCTTCCTCATCCCACATATATGTGCCATCAGAGCTGTCAGATGGAGAAAGTTCAAAGGAGGAGCCAGCTCTGTAGTTCATCTCTGAAGAGATGACATTCTCAGTAGTGTGTTTTGTGCTTTCACTGTTGTCATCCACTGCTTAAAGAAAACAGCATCAGTTAAGATTCCAAAAACAACCCAGTATTCAAAAAATAAACGTTAAAATGCCTGTACTACTGTGCTACCTTTGCTGGAGCTGTACTGTAACAGAAATATCTGAAAGCTTTGCACAGTATTGTTCCCTCATCCCAGAAGGGGGAAAAGGTCAAGGTGGCTTGGCAGCTACAACCAAGGAATCTTCCAACCCACATCTTTGCTAACCTTTTACATTGCCCTAATTCACCCACCGTGGAAGCTACTTTCTAGAAATCTGCATCTCTTTAACATATTAGAAGGTGGGTCCAAAAATATATCCTTTGGATCTAGTCTCTCAATTGCACCATCTCTCAAACCAGTTTTTACCATGAGAAGCCCATCAAAGATTTGAAAATGTGGCTTTCAAAAGCATCTTCTTGTGTCTTCAACTAATTTTTAAAGAATTAATATGCATCAGAAAAACAAAAAATACCCAGTAACAATCCTGTTTATAACTGAACTAATTCAATTACACATCCTACACTTATTTCCACTACTTAGAAGCAGTTACAGCTGTTCTCTGCCTACAGAGGTGGAGGGAGCATGAGGTGAAATTTTCTTAAAATATCACCAACCCAGAAAATGAATGGCAAAGCAAGGATATGAGGAATCCCACAACCACACCACGAATGTGTTTAAATGAGGTCACCCTCATTTTTATCACAAAGAGTTCCTCAAAGTAATGCTTGGGGAAAAACTACAATGCAGAAAAGGCACAAGCAAACAAATATGCCAGCATAGATCAGTTCCATTCTGAAACAAATCATAAGCAACGGGCAATTACATTAAATAACTTAATTATCATTACAGAATTTTGATTTAGCACCTAAATTTTCAAACAGAACATAAAAAGATATTTACCAGACACATTTATATCAAGCCAGTCATCAGCATTACAGCAAGATCCTCCACCTTCCTTGAGAGACGTGAACGGCTCGATGGATGTTCTGCTCCCATGCTCTAATTTCTGAAGGCAGCTCTCCTTCTGCCGGATTTGTACAGTTCTGTTTGCCTCTTCTATATCTATGAAATCATCACTGAAGTCTTCACTCAAATCGTTTTTCTCAGAGGATGACAAAGAAGATATAGATATTTCATCTCCATCATCACTCATACACATCACTTTTGACCCATGTTTTCCCAGACTTTCATGCAGGCCCTCACCAGGTTCTGTTCTTTGAGCCCTGCTCTCTAGAATACTGTTTTTATCTACAGCTCTATTGATATTTGCTGAAATCTCCACATTCTCCACAATGCGCGTGTCCGGAGCCACACTTTTGCTGCCATCCACAAGGGATCCAGCATCCCCAGCAAACCGCTGCCTGGTAGGCTTCAGCAGAGAAGGCCGACCTAATCTGTATCCATAGGAAGGTGCTGACCCAGATCCATTTGACAGCGGGGGTTTCTTAGAACAAGGAGCTGACATAGCTGAGTACGGTCTGGTAAATCCATACCTCATCGGCTCATTTCCATTGGGTACATCCAACTGACACGCGTTTCTTGACAGCAGAGTAGACCTCTGAGCTGTCCTGGCAGCAAGATTTTGACTATGGTAAGGCCTTGTAAGATCCACAGCTTTATTAAAGGAATGTGACCTGGTTAGAGATGCAGCGGGAAGGAAAGAATTCTGAATGGAATGTGAAAAACTTTGTGATCTTACCATTTTGTCACAGGAAAAAGCCTTGCTATTGTCTGTAGACTGTGCCAGGCTTTCTCCTGAATTTGTCCTTGTGGTACTGGAATTAGCTCTAGGTCTCTGCAAACCTACCACTGGCCGATTTCCATAGAATCCATTTAAATTTGATCTTGGAGCATTGAGTCCAGAGTATGTCCTTCCTGACAGGGTACCTTTGGTGAATTTAGCTGAACTAGAGAGTCCAGGTATAGACTTTGGGTTTAATTCCTCAGTAGAAGACACAAACATATTGGTTTGCTTTGCTGCTTTTGACACAACCGAAGCAGTACTGTTCAAACCCACCCTGAGCTCATCATTGCCCAATGCTCTTTGAGATTGAGGATACTTCTCAGAATCAATTAATTTTTCATTACAGTTGCGTTTGGTGTTGGGCTCTCTCCCATTCTGATCATTAAGCTGATATTTGTTTGATTTTTTCCAGTTGAAAGCAAGGGAAGACATTCCAACAGTGCCATTGTGCTTGCCAAAATTTTTGCCACCATTACTCCCTGCTAAATTCACAGCCGTCCCGTTTGGCATAGGTTGCAAAGCACTCCCTAAAGTTTTCGTTCCATATTTCGGTAGCCTGGAAACCAAGGATGTCCTGTTTTGATTTTTTTCTTCCATGAGCTATTGGGTACATTGGTCCTTAAAGGGTGCTTGAATCTAAGAAAGAAAAATAAAACAACATTAAACCTGAATCAACCACACATTAAACACAGTTTTCAATATATTTGCAGCTATATGCTTCCTAGACTCCTATGCCTAACTCCAACCGTGCTGATAAAAAGTAACCCAGATACATCTTGTGAACTCAAGTTCCAGCAGTTACTTGGCAGTAGTATGTTCTTCAGATCACAGCTCACTCCCCCAAATTTCATTCTCTACATAAACCATCTTTTTTTTGTTTTCCTTTTGTAATCTATAAAATAACTTGAGAAGGTTGGATCATTTTTTAGTTTTTTTTTTTTAATTTACCCATTTTCAGCAACAAACAGAACTTTTCAACTGTGTTACAATTACTAAGTTACAAACTTAAGATTTAGTATTTTTAAAATAAAAACTTATTTATTTTACTTAATTTTTTAAAATTTTATTTAACATTTATTAAAATAAAATATGACATAGCAAAACCCTGTGATCAGCAACATAAACCTGCAAAAACTATAATGTAAAATCTGACTAAAAGCTAATTTTTTGAGATTGCTTTCAATTTCCCCAATGTCTAAAATATAGGAAATAACTACTCATCACACATCTCACAACAACATGTTTTGTTCCCAGACCTTATGGATATACCCAAATCAAGATCCACATTCCTAATCATTCTTTCCTCTTTGTATGGAGACTGTAGTCTATTTTGGAAATCATTCACATTACAAAACCTGAAGTGCAGTACAACAGTTGAATAAGGTCAGCATTAGTAACTGAATTTAAAAGTTCTACTTACTCAAAGTACAGAAAATAACTTGTGTAACCACAGCAAGCATTACTCTAAAGTGAGACACTCCCTGAGCTGCAAGACTCACTAAGAAACACTTAGTTTCTTAGTGATACAATCGAAGATATAACCAAAGATAAAGTCCAAGTGGCATTAAATTCATGCAAACTGAAATACCCTTAGGATTTGTCAGTGAACAGGATGCCCCAGAGCACTACTTCTGGAAGCTGATCTACATTACAAAGACAGAAAGAGGAAGGTACTGCAGACAGGGCATTTAGGGGCTTCTAACTTGTGAAAACATCAGAATCCACATTCTGCAACTGGCGTGTGCATTTCCATTTTGAAATACAACACAAATCCTGACTTTTCAAACACTCAGCAAATTCTTGCACACCAGACATTGCCCTCATCCAGGTGTACAAAGAAATACAAAAGTATTTCCCCCTGGGACCAGCAGAACATTTCATACACCGCCTGCATGCACACGGATTGAAGTTTCTAATGTCACACCTCTTGCCTACATTGCATCTGCATACCTTGCACAGGAAAATATCATCAAGCTTTAATAGCAACATCAAAGATCTTTACGTCAACTACATACAATAAAGCACACCCTTTTTTTTAATACCTCCATGAATAAAAAATAGCCTTTAACACGCTGATGAATTAATTCCCAGCAAGAACCATACTGCAGATCCCTGAGAAGATAACCTGACTCTAAAGAACTAGCAAGTCTTGTGAAGTAATCTTCCAAATTGAAAAAGTTAAATTAGAAAGCTGCTAATTTAACTTGCATGCTTTACGGCTAATTCCCTTTTCACATCTATCTACCACCTCTTAGGTGACTGCAAAATTTAAATGAGGCCATTTAATTAGATTACTTTAATCCTCCACCAAGTACTGCAAACTAAATTTGAAAAGAATACCTTTCATTTCTCTAGGAAGGGCTCTTGCTCATTTATCCTTGATTAGGCAAAGACAACACAGTATCTTCATGAAAACCATACTGATAGCCTAGAACACTTCAGATAATTAAATTAAAAGACAAACAATACTTCTCTGTATTTTATCAGCTGTGTAACTGTTAACTACTGCACCACCTTCTCAAGTACAGGTTTAATTTGTTTCATTGAAACACAATGTCATCAAAAAAACCAGTAAAACTTAACAGCATCATGTCTGGCAGATGTTCCCCAGAAAATGGGGAAATTTCTTATTACAGTCTCTAAACCTTCCACAATCTTTACATGTGTTTAGTAGGAAACATTATGCTAGCCTAGCAATGAAACTCCCTTATCAAGCAGCAGTGTGCATACCAGTTAGAGTATGATTTCTGCAGCCCAGAAGACTCAATAGTATTTCAATTGTGGCCTGTTGTACTATGAAAAAATTCAAAGTATTTTTAGACTTAAATAATCTACGGATTTTTAAAAAAACTGACATTTGGGCAAACAAGTTTTATATTCTTTGCCTTGGGAAATACATTATCCAGTGCACACAAGCCTAATCAGGAATTAAGCTAATTATAAAGAGCCTAGCCTTATGTAATGATCCAGGGAAAAGGAGTTAAAATCCACAAACCCCCTCTGAAGTATAATCTGAATTAAATGAAAAGCTGCTACATCCTTACCTTCAAGGATATTCAGGATCCTGGTGATAAGCAAAAGGATATTCATTCTCACCCTCCTTGGTACTTCCTCTACAGGATTATTTACACCTCAGTCAAATCCTGCACAGTTAGTTTCAACTGGCAAGCACAACATTCACTCTAACTTCATTCACAGTTTGTTTCAGCACCACCAGGAAGGCAGTTTCCTATATATTAACTACTCTGCAAAGTCCAGCTTTGCATCTGAGATTCTGCCCTACAGAAGAAGACAGCTTAAAGATTGATACATTTGAAAGCTTAAGCACCTTAAAATACTTCAAGCTATGAAGCTTAAAATACTTCAAATACTATGATCCCTGCCACCAGGAAGATAACAGCATTTTCCAGTTCCAGATTCCTGAATAGGACCGAATTCCCCTCCTATTGTCACAGCAGTGTGGAATACCCAGCTGATGGATGAAACACATCTGACAGACTGGTGACAGGCCAGAGCAATTCCCCTCTGCAGATCTTCTGCCATGCCAACAGTTTCAGGTCTGTGTTTCATTCACAGAAATTTAAGGGCATGTGTATTTCAACTCTGTCCTGTGTACAGCTTATAAAATCATCTCTTACACTTCCGGGTTATTAAAAATACATTAGATCAGTTATGTGAAAATATCTTATTTCCATCAATGTAGGGAGGTATTGAAAGTCATCAGGGAAAAATCTGTGAGGTTTGCAGAAGCAGCAAAAGGCTTCCTTAGCACTTGCTTAAGAACACTGCAAGATGGGCAGCATGACAAAAGTCAATTTTCAGCTTTAAGAGGACCATGGGAGCTTAAAAAGAATGGAAGAAACTGGCAAGAGATCCAGCTGGTAAACACCTGCTCTGAGCATGAGGAGCCCTGGGGAATTCAAGATCATGAATCCTGAGGAAATTGTGCATGCTGTATGAATTAAAATAAATCAGAATGCAACTAGAAATGCTGATAGCTTCAAGATTGAACTTTGAGTATTTACATTTTTTTGTGTTGTTTACTCTGCACAGAGTTCAGTTCAGTCAAAAATATCACCTTCAGTCCAAGATCCAGTAAAATTTATCAGCTCTGCAGTAAAATCCTCCAAGCCTGCCTTCTTTCTCCTGTCTTACATCTCTACAAAACACTTGTTCTTGAATCAATTCCCAATGCTTTACCAAGGCATCCACGAATTTTAGCCACTCTCCCTTGTCCTATCCAAACACCAGCCTCCCTGACACTGCGTTCTGAAAGTACCATAGTGAGCAATCTAGCAAGAAATTCCAAGATGGTGAGGGCTTATTGTAGTATTTCTCTGAAATTACCTTGCTTTTTTTTTTGTCCCAAGTTGTGAGATTCTGTTTTCAGATCTCAAGGTATCTTAGAGATACATCCTTTTCGGTTTTTCCTCCCTCGCACTAATGAGGTTCTACCTGCTTTGAAGGGTTGATGCATCAAACACCAAAAAAACAGTTATCCAAGCTGCTCTTGTGCTCAGTTTACTGTCAAAATATATTAGGTCAAAGAACATGAGCAGAACATGATAATGAATAAAGGCAGAAGGAGCAAGACATACATCATAAAGAGATTGGAGTTTTAGTGTTTCTAACATTGAGCAGTATCTTTAGTCAATACAGTAGAAAATGTGACATCCCCTGCCATCTCTAAAAGCATTCTTGCTATTCATCAGAATTCTTAATGTTCGATAAGGCAGAAGGACATAAGCACTTACTGGAGAAAAATAAATAGGTAAGTGCAGTTCTATTTTGTAGAAGAAATCCACCACAATATTTCCAGAATCAAAACCTCCCTTTGCATCCATCCCTCAGGGCCACACTGTCAATTCACTCTGCCATGAATGCTGTTTACACAGAGTATCAGGCACCTCAACGAAGCAAAAAAGGGCTAAGTGTTATCTGCCCAAACAAGAATACTCTGTAATTGTTGCCCACTTGTGCTTTTCATATTAGTAAAACAAAAACTATGCATTTTAAACTCCAAATTTTTACATCAAACCTAATCAAAACATTGAAATAAAACAGGGTATGAGTTATCATAAGCCCCTTTAGATTTTATTGAAAAAAAAGTCAGGCAAATTTTAACTACAAGAAAAACTTTTGCTAAAATCCTCTGTCTTGAACAGGTAAAGTTGCACTGATTTTCATCATTCTTATACAACTAACAAGGTGGAAGGCAATCAAGGTCCAGATGTTTAGCCAGCAAGGAGCAGCTTCAGCACAAAGAAAAGAAGGTGGAAGAGTATAACTGAGGGTACAGATAAATTACTCCCAGTAAAAGAGAATATCAGGGTCTGCGAAGAAGAAGGACTTGACAATGCAATCTTGGGTTCCTCTTAAGTGTTAATGCAGGTTATTATGGTTTGTTCATAAATGAGACATGAAGTGCAATGACAGTTACTCTTTCCTGCTTTACTGTTGACAATCTAACTGCTGTAAGGGACAGAGGTCAGAGAGAAACTGGAATAAGGCACTAGAGATGCATGACTCCTCTCTGAACCTGCTATTCATCTGATGCATCCTCTTGGAGGAAGTCATCAATTCCTTTCTTCAGCAGATCTTGTTCAATCTGGACGAGCAATGTCAAGCCTATACCTGCAGATATAAACACCAGACAGCCCTTGCATAACCAGCTCCAAAACACAGGACACAGAGCACAGTGGTTTTCACTGGCATCCAAAGAACACAAGGCCCAGATGATAAAAGCACTACATTAGGTGTGCTGACCCTTGCAAGAACACTGCAAGAGGTGAGAAGGATATATTGCCATATGCCAGAAGCAATTAACATAATCATGACCAATACATCTGGCTCCAGTGCAGAAACACCCCTGTTAGAAGGAATTAAATTATGTGGATTACTTCACTCGTGTTATGCAAGGAACAGCCTCCTGTGAACTGAACCAATCCAAGAGATTCAACCTGAGTGAGCAAGTCAAGCTTCTTCACTAGGGTTGCTTAATAGCTCTTAAATAGCAAAAGATGCAGATGTCTTCAACATATTTGTAAGAGAAACAAAGAGCCTTTACTTGTTTCTCTCTTTGTTGATACTTTAAATTGTTACCAAATTTGCAGGGATAACAAAAATAAGGGGAAAAACTGAAGTAAGAAAGGACAGACACTGCCTGCCTTACAGATCCAACGCCCTGCAACCTAATGACGAAGTCACACAGCTACAAAGAAGCCAAAACCTGTTAATCATTCACCATCACCACCTCCCAAACCCTTCCAAAAACAACCCCAAACAAACATACTGTGACTATAAAGCACATTTATATCTAGGTTCCTATGCTGTATTAGTATTTCCTTGCATTTAGCAAGATTTCTGTCCTGGAAGATAAGCCATAATTGGGTATATGTTTGTGTGCAAGTACACAGATTATGGAAAGACTCTCCTCCCTCACATCAGAGTCTTTTTTTCCAAGGTTTCTCACACAGGTAAATTTTTGGCATTCTTACATGATGAGTAAGGCAGCAGGTAATCAGAAACCCACCTTTCAGAAGAGTTTTAAAGGTAGCATCACTGCTAACATCATAAAGCCAATTTAAATTTTATGTGGTGGCTAAGATTGACTGGAAAATCCCAAAGAGGAGTTGCAGCCTAGAATTAAAGCTTTCTACCGGTGAAACGTCAGATCTTGATCTCCCCTTAACACATTTTGTGATTATGTCAGCATCAAAGCAAATGATAGCAGGAACAGGCCCCTGCTTCTGCTGATGGTATTAGTCCTTCAGCAACAGCATTTCACATGGGTAATTAAATCTGTCTTGTAAGAACAAATCCAGAAAAATTGCATCTGTCTCAAAAGCAATGTCCTACTGCAAATCAGTAGGAATTGCCTGTTCTCTAGCAAACATTTCACTTATAAACAGAGGAATGACCCTTTTTTCCTCAGGACTATCCACTGTCACCAAGTGATTAAAACATACTATTTCTATCTCTAACTCTTCTAGGAAAGATTTACTTCACCATTGACTGAGTAACCTGCTCAAATAGTTGGTTACCAGTTACTGTTTTCTACTTCTTCTCACATAGTAATACATGCTAAATCCTGGAGCAGGATTTTCTTGCTGATAAGAACAGGCAGGCTGAAAGCCAAGTGAAACTTGGTATACAACTAATTATAACTGGAAATATCCCTTTTTAGACTGCCATGTTGTCCATCCTACTCCTCTGGTTTGTTTATTCAACTGATGCATATTTTCCATGTAAAAACACTGGCTGTCTTGAGCTAGAAGCCTCTCACACTGGTACTAACATATTTTTCAATACATATTTTTCAATGATTAAATAATGACTAATAACAGATACAATACTTCCTGTTTGAACTGCTGCTGAACAATTTATCTAAGTGGGCATCTTAAGATTAAGAATTTCCATGGGTTTAACTCTTCAATGAGGCTATGCTTTCAACCAATATCTAAGTTGCTTTTCTTTTCCCCCCTCCAGCCACATACACTCATTCTTTCTTTCTTTCTTTCTCCTGCTGCCTGAGTAACAATTCTAGTTATAGGTTAAGCTGAATGGCAAGCAGAGGTAATTGGAAGAGACTGCATGTAATTCATAGACTCACCAGTACCGGGATATCTTCAATAAGCCTGAAGAGGTTCACATTTGATAACTGAGCAAGATTAGACAAGATGAAGCAGTAAGAAGATAGAAAACAATAGTTCTGAGATTTTCTTTTCTATATATTGCCAATGCTATTTCAGCATAATTCAGTTTTTCACAGCCAATTGTGATCTCGAGAACAAGAACATGTCAGCACATTGCTACGTATCTAAAAAACAAATTGCTAAGTCAGCCACTGCTGGGTTAAAAAAATACTAGAAAAAGGACTGACAAAGAAAATCTTTAACACTGCTATCATGAAAGACAGACAGTGAATCCTGGATAAGCTGGAAATATTATATAAATCATGGTATTTCACTGTGCATGGATCATGGCAGCTCCATGCCCAGTTCAATTCTCCATACAGTGCCGCCAGTCAATTTTCTTTTAGAGGTGAGGAGTATAAAAATCCCATTAGTTCCTGTGGTTGCCTTAAAATAAAAATGCATCAAGGAAGGGATGATCAGGGCAAACACAGAATGTGACTTCCTCAACCTTCAACCACTCTCACGTCTTGGAATTTCTTAAATCTGATGCAGTTTGTTTAGGAGCCCTCCACAGATCTTGTCCACTATTTTTTGTAACCTGTCCTTGAACCCCCAAACTTCTTGCATCCTTCACTGCCTTAAGCAAGGAGCTCCAGAACCCCAATAACGATTCTGTCAAGGTTATTTCACTGTCTTGCACAGATTCCCAAGGAAAACTACTAAAACTACTTCTAAACTCCCTACATTGCCAGAAGAGGCCACCGATACCTATTCTCCTTGCTACCAAACACACCAGTTTGTTTCACATCTATGTGCTTTCACGAAGATACTGTACTGTACGTAATTGTGTGTATTATTTGAAGTTTGACTTCTCTTTAACATCCACACTTTCAGCATTCAGCTGAAACTTGCTCATTTGTAAACAACATCTTTAAAGTATAATTTTCTTGCTATTGAGTTTAATTTCCTTAGTCCTGGACTCAATACAGCTTCTGTCTACAATTCCACTGATATAAATCAGTTCCCAGTTCAACACCATACTCCCTGAAAATGCTGCATACCAAACAACTTTGTGAGTTTGCCACAGCATAACAAATACCGATATGTTTCTGACAACAGACTGACAGCCTCCAGTATTTTTATGTGTGTTCTGTGTTTTTCTACCAGCTTTCTGATACACCAACAGCTATACTGGAATGTACTTCTCAAGGTCAGTTTCCAACAATGTGAAAGACTCAGATATTTGTTATGTCCTCAGAGGTTTGCAACGGAAGGCACAAAAAAAAAAAAAAAAAAAGATTCTCAGAGAAACTGAGATGTAACTTCAGTTACAAGTGACAATTTGTCACAGGATCAATTTCAGAGTTACACATCTATGTTGTATTTTATTCAAATTTACAGGAAGGTGATACATATTGTTTGTTTTGTTTAATCAGGATCTCAATGTAATCATAGTAAAGCTATAGTTATCCAAATTACCATTTCAGAAAGCTTTCATGATTAAAAGACTTACACAGAAAATTATTTTTTTCTGCTTTTAACTCTGTTTACTGATCGACAAGGCTACGCAGGTTGACAGATTGTGCTCCTCTCCTCAAGTCTCCTGCTACTGACAGCAGCAGCCTGGATCTTGTCAAGTTTCTGCCTATGCAAGTTTGCCTGAGATGAAGATTACTCAAAAGCCACAGCATCCCTGAACTCATCAAAAATATATAACAACATGGTTATGTAGTAATTTTAACATGTAAGATCAGAAAAAAAATAGCATTTAGGTAAAGGCAGCATTTAAAACAATTTACAAAAAAGAGTGTGAATTGAATTATCATCCAAATCCACATTGTAGTGATAAACTCTGCATCCATCCAGAAGAGGAGATTTTTCAGTCTCCAGCCTAAAGCAGATATATTATTGAGTCAAGAGAAGCTGGGACATTCAGTTCTCCCTGGATGCTTCCCTTGTGCTGTGTGTGTGTCACAAGCCATCTGGGCTGATTAGCCTAAAAGCACAGAACTTCTTAGGCTTCAGGGAATAATTGCAGAAATTATTTACAATTTAAGGGTTATTCCTGATCCATAAATTGTTCAGCCACCTCATCTAAGTAAATTCTTATCACCCATTTCCTCTAGCTAAGAAGCCAAGCCTCCTTGCAGTGAGGACATTGCCAGTATTTCTTCAATAAAGGCCATTAAAATGCACTCTGCAGAGCAGGACCTCAACTCAGCCCAGACTAAGTGCTCATGAAAAACCCAACAATCTGCAGTGAAACAGGCATTTTAGCAAGAACTTGCGACACCAGTTCCCCATGTGACCAGGGATAAGCAAAAACCTCCACCCTGAGGAGACTTTCTTCAATTCCTATGGGATATTGTCAGCAGAACTGCTGCAGCTGAATCCTCCTTTTAGAACAGAGAATGACTACTGAGCAAAGTCCAGATCTCTGCAAATCCAGCTACTTTTGATAAAGGAGGAAACAACATTCTCAGAATATCTTCCAACATGCACCTACTTGGTAGCAGTTTAAGAGTGAGCTGGAGAGTGTTTCCAAAAGCTATGAAGAACTGCAAAGACCAAATTTAAACTTTGGAACAACAATTTAACGCTGTTGGGATTTTACTGTAACATACATGTGTGCAGGTATCCAGAGATTTACATAATCTGTTTTTATTGCTCCAACTGAAACACAATACAGGATTTTCAACCTAATTATCAAAAGCACCATTAGTATTTTGATCTTCTTAGCATCCCTGTTGGCATGGGACTTAACCCTGCTGAAAGCTTCTAATTAAGATGGTGCTGCTGTTTACAGTGAATACTGGCTAAAAGAGAACACCACAACCACTGTTGATATATTTCATCATATTACTTTCTGTAATCTTATATTCCTTCATCTCTTCTCCATTTTTAGAGATCCACACTTTCTAAAGATTCCAGGCAAGCAATGTTCATCTCAGTATTGATGGCATGACGGCTTTTTACCTAAAGAGCCCATGCCAACATTTCCTAGTAACTGGTTTATTCCAAATAACCAATCCCTCTTAAAGGATGATCAGGTCCAAAAGTAATGGATTTTACTCCAATGAGCTTTTACACGAACAGTTCCACTAAACAGGATTACTCATTAGTATAACAATACATTAAATGAGATCATTATGTTAATTGAAACTATTTCTACAGTTTCAACAGCTTTACAGTTAAATGACAATACTGGGCAGTTTTTGGAACCCAAATATTGATATTTTTATAACGAAAAACACTATCCATGAGCAGAAATTAAATCTCAACTTCAAAAGCAACTTTCCTACTCTAAGTTGTATATCAACATAGACCCTTGGCTGACATTTAGGTAGCTGGTTGCTACTCATGTCTCATTTGTTAGGCCATCACCTCTTCAGTTTGGAGGCATGTAATCAAAATGGACCGATAGAATTTAGAGGTATGTGATCATTACATACATGAGAAAAAATCTTGCCAATTCCATTCGTTATCAGCAAACAACATAAATATTTACTGCCTCAGGCTAACCCAAGAGTTTTGTGTCTCCATAAAAGAGAAATTCAGTAAAGTCTAGGTAAATATGTGAAGTGGCTCTCAATTATAAAAATGTAACAAAATGAGAACTTAAGATTCAACTTCATTTCACTTTTGACACCTTCTTAACAAAAAAGTCTATTCTGCACCAAATCAAGGCTCAAAGCCCACAGACACCAACAAACCTGCCACAGAAATGAACTTCTAACCCTGCATGATGCACCAATTCCCCTGAAAAGTGCTTTACATCTTTACACAACATACCAGATTGAGTACCAGATAGAGACAATACTTACCTTAATTTGATGTTTGGCCTGGACACTAACGCTCTGCCACAGCATAAAGTTCCCATGCAGTTTTGCTTTCTTAAGCTGAAGATAAACAGCTCGACCTCCTCCAGCTCAAAGTTAAAGGCTGAGGTTGCCTACGTTTCATTGTGTGCCAAAGTACATTTGACAGAACGCGAAGTGAACATCAGGCTCTGGGTGACGAAAGCAAAGTCTCAGTGTCATTAAAGCGAAATCACCACGACGTACAGAACATCCCCTTGGTAAAAATCTCAACAAATCACTGCTAAAGTAGATATGCCACCATTATCATTCTTTTCCACCGTTACTATTTTTTTTTTTTTTAAACTGTTGTCTTTGAACACACACTGGGTGCTTTTGCTTCTTCCCCTTTTCGGAGATTAAAACCCTCGAGATACGAAACCTCACGCTACAAGACCTCTGTGACCGGGGCTCGCAGCAGCTGCTCCCAAGGCACCCGAGTCTCCCCGAACACCGAATTACAGGGCGCACAAACCACCGCAGAGCCGGCACCGGGGCGCTCCCTGCGCCGGGCCCGCCGTGCCAGGCTGCCCCCGAGCCCGCAGCACGGCGGGCGGGTCGCCCGTGACATTCAGCCGGCCCGGAGGGGAGCGCTGCACCCGCCGGGGCCGTGCAGGAGGCCGCCCCGCCCGCCCGCCCCCGGCCCCCCGCGGCCCGCGCGGCCCCCGCTGCCGCAGCATCCCCGGCCGAGCGGCGACCCCCGCCCCGGCGCAGGGCGGCGGCGCTGGGAGGAGGGCAGCGGCCGCTCCCCGCAGGCAAAGAGCCCCGATGAGGGGCGGGGGGCGGCGCGGGGGTGGCGGCGCGGCCGCCCCGCACTCACCGCCGGACGGTGCGGGCCGCTGTCGCCTGCCGGGGCAGGGCCGCTCCGCGCCCTCGGGTCCCGCCGGCCGGCCCGCGCAGGGAGGGGCGGAGGGCGGGACCCCGCAGCCGCCCCGCGCCCCTCGGCCCGCCGTGACGTCAGCGCGGCCGCCCCGCCCTGCCCATGGCGGCGCCGCGGCCGGGACGTGTCGCCGCATCTTCATCTTCGCACCCATCGCACCCGTGTCCCCCCTCACCCATGCCCGCCACCTCCCCCATTGCCGCAGCTCCCCCATCGCACCCGTGTTCCCCCGCACCCGTGTCCCCCATTGCCGCATCTCCTTCACCGCCCCCATCGTCCCCTCCGCCGTGGCCCGGGAGCCACCGGGCGCCTGGCCCAGCGCGGCCGCCGCAGCCCGGCCGTGTGACGCTGCTACCGGGAGGGCAAGGCCCGCGGGCCGCCTCTGCCAGCCTGCCTCAGCAATGTCGAGCTCGCTGGCAGAACCAAGGGCAAATGGGAATTAAAAGCTTTGCAGGAATGCGCCTGCGGGTGTCCCGGCCCTGAGGCGTGGAAGGGTAGAAACATAGCATCGTCAGAGGTGGAAGAGACCTTTAAGATCACCCAGTGCAGCCATCCGCCCAGCACTGCCACTGTAACCCTTGAAGCATCGCCCAGCGCCAGAACCCGATGACAAACGCCTCCAGGGACGGTGGCCATATCACCTCTTGGTGCAACCTACTCCAGTGCCACCACCCAAACAGTGAAAAAATCGTCTTCTAGTATTTAATCTGAATCTCTCCTGTTTAAGGTCATTTCCTCCTGTTCTCTCTGCAGACATGGCAAAGAGACCAGCCCCACCTCACTACAACCTGCTTTCAGTGACTTGCAGAGGGCGATGATGCGATGATGTCCCCCACCCCAAGCCTCTTCAAGACTAAACAACCCCAGCTCCCACAGCTGTTCCTCACAAGAAATATTTTTAAACCTTTCACAAGCCTTGTTGCCCGTCTCTGGTCACACTCCAGCCCCTCAATGTCCTTTGTAAAGTGGGGACCCAGAACTGAAGACGGCACTCGAGGTGCAGCCCAAGCAGTGCCCAGCACAGGGATTGGGATGATCCCTGCCTTGGTCCTGCTGCCCACACTACAACAGAGCACACTCGAAGGCGAAAGCTGGTGACCCAGCTATACAAAAATCCTGAAGGACTCTTGCACTCAATCACCACAGAAGACCAGGCATTCTCCATTCCAGTGCTCACAGAATTAATTGAGAGTTTAATTTCTTCAAATTTTCTGCCTGTGCTAGGAATTAGAAGGCACCGACAGAAGGTTCAGGAAGTTCCTTGCCAGTGAGGTGGATCACTGAGTCATTACTCACACCTCAAATGCTCTGCCTTGGGACTTGTGTTTCTGCATCAATCCTGCTTTGGGGCCTTCACCTTTGTGTTGTCATAGCATTTCACCATCTCATACTGCCATGCTTCAACATCAGGTGTTAAAAGTTTCTTTTCTCTTGAAAGTTTTAATAGCCAATTTTCTAAGCTTTTGCCTGCCTGCTTCATCAAGCCTCCCAGAGGGAGGAAGCTGCGCCTCAGGCTATGTTTGTGTAGGAATAAAACCGACACCCTGTAGTTGATAAGCCTTGCTCACCTCTTGACTAGACCTCTTGTTCATCTTCTTGACTAGAAGCTGGGTGTGCCCAGATGTCAGCCCAGGCACTAGAAGTGCCTCCTCATCTTTCTAGACACAGGGTGTGAAGACTTTGTACATTTGCCCCATAGGCAGCAGAAAGGCCTTTTTAAAATAAGAGGGAACGAGAACTGAAGCTTTTATGTTTTTGTGGTGGTTTTGTTTGTTTGTTTGTTTGTTTGTTTTGCTTAAACTTGAATGTACCGGCCACACTAATGCATTTGTTCTTAGAACAATCTGAAGTATAATGACTCTCCTCTGCTACAGGAAGAAGAAAAAAAAGGCAAGTAGGGAGATTAAATCTCTTGCTCAGAGCTGAAGAGATAGCAAAGCCAGGAAATGAACTCAGATTTCCTCAGTCAGACATCGGTGCTTTAACCACAAAATCATCCTTTCTTGCTAGTCATTCTCAGCTTCTGAAGCATCAACTGCATTACCATAGATTTGTTTTTTCCCTGATTTGTTCATCAGAACAACTTCCCCATTCCCACTGAAATGTCTTCCTAATAACTTTCTTCTCCAATTCCTTCCCAAAACTTAAATAAATTATATTAAAGACTCACTGGGAGAGTTACGTTTCCCACTGCCTTTCTGCAGGCACTGGCAGGTGTTTCTTCAATGCCAATACTTGAAGTCCTCTCTGACAAAGTGATTGTGGAGCTCCCCTGGTGCATCTCTGAGGCACAGTGGGCGAGATCAAGGAATGGAGATCAGAGAGCCAGGAATATTTGTAAGCAGCACAAAGGAGATATACATGCTGTGTGTGCTGACCTGGAAGTGGTGGAATAACCACATTTTTTAACTCCAGCTCATGCTTTTATAATCTGGAAACAATTATGAAACAGAGCTCTGGAAGAAAACTACATATGTAAAAGAAGAAAGCAATCTAGAGATATTTTAGGGCTTTAGATTTGAGAACCTTCACTATCTGTTTAGGCATTTAACAGATTTCCATATGCTTATATAGGCTAAAGATTAAGATCCAGTCTTGAAGCAGAATTCAGAGTTTTTGAAAAAGGAAGCGTTACATACAAAGCTCCAGCTTCTGATTGCTTGCCTCAAAAAATGGTGTTAACCCTCCTACAGACAGACTTCAGGCTGAGGTCCAGCTATGATCAACTGCAGTATCTTATCCTAACAGTTTATTATCAGATGTTTTCATCTTGAGGTCTTCACCTTGAATTGATTTTCTATTAAGTTGATTTAAATGGACATTATATTGCACTGGGAGATGGACTAAAAGCTTGTTACTATCCCCTTTGCTCACTGACCTGGCAGTGTGCTGCCCCCAAAAGCAGAGACACAGCAGTGGGTGACACCAACCACTCCGAGAAGAGCTGGATGTGCAGTTAGTGATATTCACACAAACATTCTCCCAGCCCCACGAGTTCACAGGCCAGGGATTCCACTCTAGTGGGAAAGGAAAGAAGGATTTCTCAGATTTGACCGTGTAGCAGAGCCCTGCACTCTAGAAAATCTGAGCTAGATATTCCTAATTCTCTGCATGACGATGAAGCTAAGTAAGTCTGCTTGAGTTAAAATTATCCTCAAAGCAAGGACAGTCTGCTTCCTGCATCACTTCATAAAATCATCTTTGCCATGATGTCCATAAAAAAAAAATCCTTGTTCTGTAACTCATATGCTGTGACTGCTGCAAACTAGTCTGATCATAATTATTTCACTTTTACTTCATGCATCCACTTTCTGTTACTGAATTCAAACATATTCTACTTGTACTCAGATTTTATGCTGTCTGATAGATGAGCTATATTTTCTTGGTTTGCATTCTTTCAAGTTCAAAAGGGCTAAGTACCCAGTGCCACTGGTTCTTTTCCCCCACATATAAGTAATAATGTATTCATTGTGGGCATTTTACTTTTACAAAATACTGCAGCAGATTCTCAATAACTCACCAACATTCAAGAAAAGGAAAACAGATGATAAAATTAGAGACCATATGCTTCTTGGGGTCTAGGTGGACTTTTGATTAAATATTTGACAGTGCATGCAGTTGGTTAGGGGTTGAAATTTTTCATTTCAAAATGAAATGAAAATTCATTTATTTCTTGTGATTCTGTAAAATGTATTCATCAACAGGCATAAAAAATGAACTTTCAGCTGTCTTCATAATCTGTGTCTCTACAAATATTTTTTTTTCATTATGGAATACATCCCTTATATTTTCCACATTTTCTTTTGACACAGAGGAGTCACTGTCTCTGAAATGACTTATTTACTTTCCAACTTCTTGAACTTTCTAAACTATTCAGGTAATCTCATATTTGTACTACCTTAAAAATACGCACTAAAATGCATATTTCAAGTCTATGAACTTGTTTGCTGACATAGTAGGGAAAGCAATGGGCTAATGTCACATAAAGAATTACTTAACACCAGTGTGGTCATATGTGTGTATATATATTATTTCCATCTATAGTGTCCACAAGTAATGAAACTTTGTACCATTCTGCAATAAATAATTGTATAAGAATAAAATAATTCAGGTGCAAATTGAGGTCTTTATAGTGGTTCCCCATCAATGCATCTTCCCTTTTTACTTAAGGGAAAACACAGAGGTGAGCTCAAACTCATTCTGCTGAAGTACACATTTACCTTCTTACATTTAAGACTAAGTTCTTTGTGTTTCTTAGCTTTGAAAAGAAATCCAAATTAAGTAATTGCAGATTTGATATCTTTTCAGACCTTAGTGTTATCTACTGCTTTATAATAATAAATAGCTAATATTTAGTTAATAGGGCAATATTTAAATGAAGACCTGTTCATTGCAGTTTCAGCTGCTTTGTTATTGAAATAATTGTCTCAGATATCTACCTTGCAAAGACAGTGTTGCTTTTTCTATGGGCTTGGTGAGATTCTTTCAGAAAAGTGGTTTTTTTTGTCAAACTCTTCTTCTGAACACTGCTGAAAGAATACTCAAATATTGGTCCAGGATGTGCTTTTAAAACTCTGTGATGTGTTATTCTGTGGCCAGCCCTGCTGATGTTCAGAGATGCTCAGCTCAGGATGCAGGAGGTCTGTTCCTGCTAGGAAAAACAGTGAACTTATGTGGGCTTAAACTGCTCTTATTTTTCACTGGTGCTGGAGTAGAAGTAGCCTGGACCGGTTCAGTAAAATCTGCCATCGAACCCTGCCTCAGGAATTTTTACACCTTGCTCTTTCTTCTAAGGGCTGACCATGCATGATGTTTCAAAACACCACATCAGTCTAAATAATTTATACTTACTTAGATCTAAATTATTTAAGCAGACTAGTTAAACAATTTAAGAAGCCTAGTTAGAGCTACTTCTAACAGACAGTCTTTGTTTTCTGCGCCGTCTTTGGCAGCCACATTCCAACCATCCACACATCCACACCACTTTTACAAACACAGGGAAGCATTTCTAGGCAGTCATTAAAATGGTGAGGCACATTTCTAAAATCCAAGTGTGCTGTCTTTCGTTTCTTCTTACAGAAGATACTGCTTCTCAGTGCCTGACTTAAAACACATTAATGTATAATGTATCTCATTTAAGTCTGATACAGTTTCTTCCTTATTTTTCATTGCAACTAAATTTGTATTCATGTAGGCTGAAAGGCCAAAGGAATTCAATTGCCTAATGTTTCCATTATTCAGTGGGATTTTGGAGGATTCTGGAACATAAATAAAACTCCTTATTTCAGCTTGATGTACAGCTATGGAAATTATTTTCTTTTGTGTAATTAAAATTATTTCTAAATCAGGACAGATTAATGTTTTTGTTGTATTTTATAACTGAAAGTTTGACTGATAATCTCAGAGCTCAAAAAATAGCCTTTTACTAGTGACATTGTTAAGGGACTTTATCTGGTGTGTTTGGGATTCTTTCTTTATCTGTGAAGTCATTTAGTTACACAACAGAAAAGACAACAGTCGTGTTTCTAATAATGGCCTTCAAATTTAACAGAATGAGAAAAGTTAACTGGAACTCAATGAAGTCTCAGTAGAAAACAGTAATAAAAATGAAAATTTATTTGTAGTTGTATGGCTTATCTTTATGTAAACACTTACAAAGGAGCCTGCTTTAAATTAATGCTAATCCTGAACTGATTGATGTGGATAATAATGTGGGTTTGCTAATTTTTTTATTTAATAACATTTTAAATTCTACAATCCTTAAAATGTTTAATGAAGATTAAATGATAGCTTTGTTTTTTTTTTATAGACAGTGTCCTCCATTTTATGATATCATTACAGTTTTTAATCCTGAGATTTGCAGAAGTAATAATCTACTTATAATCAGCACACAACAAAGTGAATAATGGACCAACAGAGCTGTACATATTAAGAAATGTAAGGGGAAAGAAAGCCTCTAGCAGAAGAACAGAGCAAGAGCATCATATTTCATTTTGTGTTTTCATTTGACTGCTCAAAGAACAGCATTCCTGTTAACATGCGTGCACAGGGAAGACTCACAGCTGGAAGTGAACTAAACGTGATCCTTCTGGGTCATGTTCAAAAAATATTTAGAAAGGACAAGGCAGCTGGGTGCTGTGGTGACCAAAGGTTCCTACATGCCATCAGTGCACAGTTAAATGTGATATACAGAGGGCAGCTCAATTCATGGCAAACTCAGTGTCACTCTCTCTTCTAGGACTGCAAATCATCTCACCAGCCCTAAAAATAGTATGATTATAAGATATTCCCTCAAATATTTTTTTATAATAAGATACTTTCATTATCCCCTCATCTGTTTCACTGTAACATTTGCTATTTTGCTACAGAGGTTTAAGGAGTGCCCAGAATTACATTTATGAGCTATAATTTTGTGAGTGAGTGACAGATATTCTGTAATTGGTGAGAGACTACATAAGAATGATAGAGTGATATCACAGAATGATTTGGATGGGAAGAGACCTTAAAGAGCATCTCGTTCCAGCCCCCCTGCCATGGGTAGGAACACTTTCCACTAGACCAGGTTGCTCCAAGTGCCATCCAGCCTGGCCAAGAATGCTCCCAGGACTGGAGCATTCTCTGGGCAGCCTGTTCCAGTGCCTGACCTCTCTCACAGTAAAGAACTTCTTCCCTATGCCTAATCTAAATCTGCCCTCTTCAGATTAAGAATCCTAGGCCAGACAGATTTATAGATTAATCCCAACTTCCTTTCTTAGGGAAAATTCCCACTCACTGATTAGGGCATTATATGAGAAAAGTATTACATGAAGTCCTTTTGCATATTATAAGGAGGCACTAATGACTAAAATATCCTCTGATCAGTTTAATTATCTACTTCTTATTGCAGATAGATAAGAGAGATCACAGGAAAGAAAACAGATCCTGCACTGTTGCTCTACTTCACAGGCATTCTGGCCACAAGCAACCTGAAACGATGAGGTTACAAATCCTTCTGGAGAGCAAAGCCACAGCTCAGTCTCTGGCCTGATAGATGCAGATCGTGTTCCACCTCCCTGAGCTTCGCTCCTCTCTTATCCCACTGAGGAGCCCCTGCTGCCTGTGCACCACAGGCCAGTCCTTGGCTGAGCAGTTGGTTTATGAGCAGTCACACTCTGTGCAGCATTCCAGCTTACCAGAAGCTGGCACAGGGAATACTTCCTGCCTGCTCAGATGAAACATGAGGACATTTCAAGAGGATTCATATATTTTTCAAGTCTTGATTCATAGCTGAATCAGACTGCAGAAAGGAATGACTCTAAATGATGTTGTTTCCATGAATACTACTTCAATCATGCTATTTTTTAAATATGTAACTAATTCATTTCATTTAACTTAAGGAAAAATACAAGCAGGCTGCTCCAGTAGCACACAGAGGTTTCAGAATACAGCTCAGGACTTTAAAAATAGTTTTATTCCATGTATATATTTGATCCTAATCTTTCTTGTCTGAACATGTCAAAGCATCAGAAGATAAAAAATGAAAGCTGAAATTCTATTACATTTGCAGTATTAAATGGCAATGAAAACCAAAGATCAGATTAAAAGATGCAATTGCTTTTCCTCTGGGCACGTGGCAGTAACATGTGCACTGAGAAGTGAGCTGACCTTATCCCAAATCATGTGTGACCAAGCAGTAATTAACTGAATAACAGTGTTTCAGAGCTCTAGGGGAACATCAAGAACAGTAGCACTATATGCCCAAAATCATAGTAGCTTGGAAAATCATGAGATGCTATCTCACAAAATGTTTTCTAAAAATTTTCTTCTTCTTTGACGTTTACTTCATCCATCCTTTTTTATTAACCCTGGTTACTCAGGTAAACAGTGCTTATATATGGACATGTATAAAAATAAAAAATATATTTCTATAAAATGTAACTTTTACATACACCTTCATTTACATGAAGGTATTATGTGTATATGTATGTATATACGTACATCTGTGTGTGTACATATATAGAGATATAAAAATTATTTTAGATATTGGGAATCATCTGGAGAATGGTAGTGGATGTTTAGATGATTGATAATATGGACCCTGGGCATCTGGAGATAAAATTTACTGGATCATTAGTGGCTGTTCCTCCACGTGGGGTTGAGAAGCCCAGCTCAGCATGGACCAGAGGATGAGCCCTCAATCTGTCTCCAGGGTCCTTCCTAATGCTGAATCTTTCTGGACACTGTTTTCAGTCTGACATAGTTCACTTGCAGTGAGTGATAAGTGCTTGCTTTCCTGTCAAGAAAGCTGGATTCTCACAAAGACAAAACAGAAATTTTATTATAATACCTGCCTCTGATACATGGACTTCTGAAGGCATTTTTCCCAAGAGATTCTGTCAGCTTCCTGAAATAGTGGCACCAGAGAATCAATCACTACTCTGTCTAGGAAGGCACATAGCAAGGTTCTGCTGTGCTTTTAAATCAGGAGGTATGGAAGGTGTTTTTCTCTGTGTTGATAATTTTTAACTGTAGATAGTGGCAAGTTGGAAAAAGACTGAACTATTTTACAAATGTATGCAATAAATAATAATGGTTTCCATGGTTATCAAGAGGCTCAAGGACAAATTCTTAGCAGCATGACTGTCATTCTACGCTGGGAAATGGAAAACGCTGGCAGACAAAAAGTTACATGCAAAATCATCAGAAGAGCTGCTGCTCTTTCAGTCTCACTACCAAGACAATTCTGAGAAATATTTTGCAGTGAAGATGTTTTGAAATCAAGGAATTCCTTGTACTACAAACTTGTAGTGTACTACAAACTGTGTACTACAAACTTGAATGTACCCTCAGAATTTGCTTTGACAGAGTTAGGGGCTACTTCTAGTTAACTGTAAATAAAGTGAGGTGTAGAAAGGTGCCAGGATCAAGCTGGCAAGCTCATGGCAGAGCCAGAGCCAGAATCCACCATTCCTCCCTGTCAGATCCATACATTTAGGACTGACCCATGCAGACCCTATATGGAACTATCCCATACCAAACTGTTGCAGAGAAAGAAAATCAAACCTGATACACTAAGTGTGAGAAAGGTTTGACAGGAACAGCTGTGAGTAAACAGAAGTCGTATTTGTGGATATTTGCCTAAGTGTCGATGGTTAAATCCAAGGTTCCAGAAGTCCCAGGGGTGCTCCTAGAAGGAGAGGCCAATTCAAAGCTGGGGGTTATCTCCTTACTGAGAGGGCAGTTGAAGTACAGGACTAACTCAGACTGAAATGATGGGCATATTGAAAGTATTAGTAGATAAGCCCATAGAAAATTAAAAACCTACATAGAATATCCAGATAAGTGGATAAACTTCTAGGGAATGCCTTGCTTTCTTCCATTTAATATCATGCTAAGATGTTTATTTGATTGCAAACATGTTTTATATGTCTGCTAGGGTTTTTTTTATGCTACATTTTTATAATCCATCACCATCATTTTTCAAGACCAGGATGGTAGTCTGGCAACCTGACTCTTAAGTTGCAGGAAAAAGTGAGGACAAATATTTTAGAGATTGAAATCAGTAATACAACGACAGCCAGTTGGTTTTAATGACAGCATCTATGAGGAAAGAAGGATCTTGGTGAAAGGGGAATGTTCTGCATGATTCACTGACTGCAGTGAGAATGGAACTACCTGAATTAAGGCTTTCCCAGTGCACACATTGACACACATCATTGGATGTCTGGAGTATTTAATTTCTGCTAGGACTCATGATTTTGCTGCTGTGTGAGTAACACTCAGTGTCACACACCTTTGCATAGAACATCACCTTCTTGTGCTCATCAGAAAACAGTTTAGTGAAAAAAAACCTCTTTTTGGAGCCAGAATGTCTAACCATAATTAGCTCAAGATGCACTGTGGTGTCCAGAGGGAAAAGGGGTTTGGAGCCATTATCATTGTAAAAGAGATACCTTATTAGTCCTGTGAAAATCTGCCAAGATGACAACCCTCAATGATGTGAAAATTCCGCAAATAAAGTGCTCCTAATGATTCCAAAATACATCATGAGAGAGAAATCAGATGGGGAAAAAATAGGTTTTATGATACTTTTCCTTAGGAACAAATTCTTTTCAGGTATAATCTCCTAAACAAGTAACCGCACCCTTCATCCTGCCAGAGTGAGCGTGACAGTGTGCATTTAAAGTGACTTATTTCAATGTTAAGGAAATAGTAACCTGTGCTGATGATGCACCTAAAATCATGAGCAGTATTGCAAGCTCTAGCTAAGAAAAATGAGCCTTAGTTTTCCCTGGAGCTGTGTTTCTCCTATAGGCCCAGTGAAAGAATTTTGCTTTGGAAAGCATTGAAGCAGCTGCAGCTAGGAATATGAAGTGTCATTTCCCTAGATACAGATGGCCCAGAGTGGTCCAAAGATGGGAGACAACAGAGGGAAATAAGAGATTAGGAAGAAAGGGAATCAGAAAATTACAAAATTAATCACAAAACAGTTTTCCAAATGAGAAGAAGATGACCTTGTTAGTAAGAGAAGATCAGAGATCAGGTTTTATGAAATATTGTAGAGAAGTGAAAAAATTAGTCCTGTCATTTTCCCCTGGAGTGGTGGAAGCCCCTACTTTGCACTTGCTCCATTTGCTTTTAATTCCTGATGCTCCTACAGGGGCATCCCCCAATGAGGGAGATACACAAGAGTATCACTGGGAAGACACAAGTACAGTCTGTTACAAATTTTACACCTGAGGCAAATTTCAAGTACTTAGCTAAATATACATTTTGCATATTCAGTGAGTGAATTAAAATGCCAGCATGGGATAGAAACACGGTCATCCTTAGATCTGCTTTCTAAATCAGCACTTATGTGACTGTCCCTTTGTCACTGAATTAATAGATGCCATTCCATGAGTCCTGGAAGGCCACTGTAGTTCTAAATGCAGAAATGCTTACCTGGCAATGTTGTTATGTCAGTAACCAAGGTTATTGGCTTTTTATAAAAGCTTAAGCAGGAATCTGCAGTTCTGCAGTTCCTGACACTTCTAGTTCTGTCTTGCTCCTCCAGGTACAAACTGTAGAACCAATATCAGCTTGGATAGTATTTTATTTCAAATATTTTTTAAATTGATTTATTCCAAACATGTGTTTCCTGTTGGTGCATGATGGATATGTAAGCATTTCCTCATAAGCTTTTGACTTAGGCATGATGAACATACAGAATTATTTCTTTAAATGACATAAAATAAATTTTAAACATTAGGATTTTAATTAAGGGTATATTGGAAGACACAACCATTTTTCCTGCATCTCAACAGATCTTTATTTTAAAAAAATATATACCTAATCTCTCACTGCTGTTAGAGATCATGAAAATCACTGAGCTATCTGCTTTCATCCCCAAGATGTTGCCCAAAATTATGTTTATTCCAGTATACTATCACCAAGACTTACTACAGGGGTCCACAGCTGATGACAAATGTCAGCTCCTACAGTAAAAGTTAATTTGGAAGAAAAGCAACCCACAGATGCGTTGATGGATCTTTTCAGATATTTCCATGATTAATAATTCAACAGAGGATGATTTGAGCTTCTTAAAAATTTAGAAAGCTGAGATTATAAATGTACCAGATTAAGGAATTGGAAAACCATAACCTTCTATTTCTACATGACTTTGAAACAACTTTAGGGAATATATGTTCCACTGCCAACATATCTCTCTTCAAAGCTAGGAAATCCTCTTCAGAGGAAAAGACAGTTTGGGACCCGTATCTAATTAGTCTGTGGCCTTTTTGCCAAAATACATAACATTCAATTTCAGAGAATGAAGAGCGTATGGTCACAAGACTGAAATGCTGATAACCACTGACATAACCATCCTTCAGTGGTACTTTGATCTCTGAGGACTAGCCTAGGACTAAAACTTACTCTGTTGCTCTTTTAATAGCCATCAGACCATATTGTCTGTCAGAAATAATACACTGCCTGCACTGAGATGTGACCCAGTTGGTGACAGCGAGTTAAATCTCACTATGTTCCCTTTACAGCTCCTTTGAGATAAAGATCTTATTATCCGTTACCTCTGTCTTTGTAGAGCATGTAATTTCATATGAAATTTACCATTTAAAGGCTAGTAATATGTTTAAAGCTCTGTATAAGATGGTCTTTGGTCACTGCTGAGAGGGAATGAAGCTGGCATTGAAAGTTCATCCATGTGGACAGTAAACAGAAAGAGTAAAACCAGATTAGTGAGAATGGGGTTTATATCTGCTCAGCAATACTGAGTCCTGTCAAATAATATATACAAGTGAGAATACATTTCTGTGTCAAAATGCAGACAACAGCAGGAGACTGTGTTTTAAATAGCATAGTAAATTCTGTATTGTTTAGCTCACAGATAAACTGGGGGAAGGATAAGAAGGAAGGAATATACTGGAGACCTTCCATCTACAAAGGTGTTTCTTTTCTTACTGAAGGGGCAAAAATCTTCATTATGACACATCTGGTTCTTCCCTGTTTGTACTTAAGAATAAAGACTAGATACATACTTTATGCTTATTTTTATCATTCATTTTCCTGTCCCCTTTTTTTATACATCTATTTATATCTGTAAGAATATACATCATATATATGTATCTATATGATAGCCTTGGCAGCTTGTTCTTGGAGGAATGAACTCAAGCACTCAGTCCATTGGCTGCCAGGAGACTTGGCAAAGAGACACCATTGCTGAGCCATTTCAGGCATTGCTCTCAGATGCTTCTCAGGCCAGCAGCTCATGGAAATACTGAGACAGAGTCTCTCATGGCTTGCTAATGCCTAGTTTTTAAAAGAAGAGCTAGGAGACGTAAAATAAAGCAGAGAACAAAGAAGAGGTCATCCCAGATTTTGTTTGCTGGAGGAGATGAGACTGCAGTCTCAACATTCTTTACCTCTGCCTTATCTAATTGATGCACACCCCTGGGTCAGGCCCAAAACCAATGCAGTTTTGAGGAGGGTGTGGGGGAAGCAGGTGTGCTTCTCCAGATCCCAGGAATACTAACGATGGCAGAGATGACAGCAAAATTCCTTCTGTCCTCCCAGCCTTTCTCAACAGCCACTTCCCACACTTTTCAATCATCCCCCCTCCATTGCCCTGTCTGCCAGTTAATTCTAATTACCAGCACATCAATTACGATGCATTAATTTCTGGTTCCATTCCTCCCTTGTTTACCAGACATGATGTCAACCTGGTGCTTGGGTTGTACCAGTAGCTGTTTTTGTTTCCTTCAGCAGGCACCCTGTCCACCCTCTCTCACAGACCATTGTTACAGGCAAATAGGACATTCTATGAAATGTCTCTCACGTAAAAATCCAGTTTACAGTCTGGTTCCAATATGAGAGTGTCTCCTATGAACTGGCCAGCTTTATTTAATTATTTAAGCTAATGCCATTGCAAAGTCAAATTAGTCTGTCCTCTAGACCTGTAATAACATTTCAGTAGGAAAAGTATTATGCTCCATGTTCCCTCTGTCAGCTCTTGATTGCTCCTGGTACCAAGATTATTTCCACAAGGGCAGGATTGGTTTTACTCGCTCACTATGTACAGCATGCCAAGTCATTCTTTTCGCATTTTGCACTAATTAAAAAAAAAACATGTAGTATGACAAGTTAGGTTCAGAAATCTCTGAAGGACAGACCTGCATAGAGCACATCAGTTGATACTTTGTGCTCTCAGCTATGACTTATCCCTATTCTCTTAAATTAGATTGGACTGGCTGATCAGTTCATAAAGTAAATGGACAGCTGCAGCAGAGAGCAGACATTTTAGTAGCAGAGTGCCGTAGACATGGCTGCCTGCCAAAGAACACATTGTTAAAGCAAGCAGCATAAAATGAAAAATTAAGATATTGGCACCACAACCTACTGGTAAGAGCTGAGGGTCAGTAAAGGACACAGCTATAATCTAAAAGATTTCTTCCACTAGATTAAATTTAGGACAGGCAAAGCATCCTTGCTTTGGAGAAGTGTTCTGCAGTGCTGGGAACTGAGGCAAGTCTCCAGACAAACATAGAAGCCCCTGTTGCTTTCCTGGCCACCTCGGCTTCTCTGCTTGGCAACTGGCAACTTGGTACAATCTCTCTTTATAGCACAGCTGTCGCAGCTGGACATAACAGCACTCAAATCAGTTCTGAAATGTACATTCTCAGAAATCGATACTTATTTTGAAGTATGTGCTTCATTCAATACTCTGCTTTGGCTATTGTTTATTTATTTGGAAAAAACATCCAACAGTTTCTTGAAATTACCTTTTGACTGAAACAGATGTAGAATAACAGCAGCAAGAGAAAAGAATGTATTCTGATTCTTCTTCAGTGTCTGTCAGTGTTATCACCAGTTAACAAACATTGCATAAAAAAATATTATTTGGAGACATTCTCTAGTGAAATGGCTCAGCATTCATTATTCAGGAACTCCAAGCATGAGTGCACATCCCTTCCTCTGGGTGCATACATTGTGCTCCAGTCTTTGCTTACTTATCATCATGTGCTGTTAATAGAGTTGTGATTTTTTTATTGCTCTCCTATACAATGACTGCGGTATAGCCTGTGATGTGTCTTTATTCCCCTCAGTAATTATTCTGTCACTGTGACCTACTGCCTCTTCTTTGACTCTGATTTCTTTGCAGAAGTTTTGTTTTACTCCACAGACATGTTTAAATAGCTTGTCAGTATCTCTATGCCATCCCATTTATTTCTGTGCTAGAGAGTACCCTTTTCTTTGGAGCAAGTTGGACCTGAACAATTAAGAAAAAAGCTAAAATTGAGATGATGAGACTCTTCAATAATGTCTTATAGGACCTGTGACAATATTACAGTATAAATCAAAATCTTTCTTTGCTATGTTTGTTTATATGGAGTCTGTCTAGGAGTACTCCCAGTGATCCCTGGAGAGCACAGCTAAGAGGTGGAAGTCTTCTTGACCTGTGGCTGTTGACAAGCAACAGGCAAACGTATCTACAGATTTCATTATTTGCAATCACTTAGCCAAAACCAAAGGTATGAAATACAGCCTGTGTGTGTGCCAGGAAATCTTGTCAGTTCAGTGCAGCGAGATTTTCCTCCACAATGCAGAACAGCTCAGAAATTTCTAAGGTGAATCATCAGGAGTGTCCTTCGGTGGATCTTTATAATGAAGCAGGAGCATTACTAACACTTTCAATGATTTACAAGGTGTGCAGGAACTGAGCCTGAACATCTCTAGCATGGTATTCATTATTCATCTGTGTAAGTGGAGCAGAGCTCAGCTCTCCCCATGCTGCACTGGGCAAGAAAGCAGTGTGTGATTGTGCAGAAAGCCAGAGCCAGCACTGCCACGTGAGGTGCTGAGAACAGGGAGAGGGAAAGGCAGCTCTGCTCAACAACGTGATGCCAAACACATCCCAGGACGTGGGAGTTCTTGTGCCACATCCCACTCTGCTCACATGGGAGAGCAGAAGGTGTAGACCTCCCTCGGGATTTTTTTCTTTCCTCTTCACCCCACCTAAATCCAGCACATTTACCTGTGGGTTCAGAGCATCTCATTACAATTCCTAGACTTTAAGGTTAGGATTTTATTGTGAGGTGTTTTTCTGACCTTGCTCCAGATTATTTTTACACACCAAGAATGAATTACTGTTTTAAATAATAGTGTTTCAGATATTTTGGGTTAGGAAGCTATTCAGAAGACCTTGGGAAGCTGAGTTCTTTTCAGTGGCTTAATAGAAGCAGACAAAAACAGGAAAAAAATAGCCTTTTTCACATTATACATTTTAACAGGAAAGCATGTGATGTTTGTACCATTATCTAAATTTTCTTATGCAAATCATCTCAACAGGGTGCGAAATGAAAGTCATAGTTTCATTCTCCTAAGCTTCCTCCGTGAAAGTTTCAGCTTGGATAACCCAGTGTCTCCCACCTTAATCAAAAGGGGTTTAAATATGCAAGTGTCTAACATACATAATCAGATATAGATGTTTTATATCTATAAATCCATAGGGAATTTTTGGGCTTGTCTACACTGGCCCTAATTGACTGTGTCTGTCCACTCACTTTATTTTAGAGCAGTCAGATAGGCTGGGTCAATTCCTTGCTAGAAAGTTGAATTACATTTGCATTATGTTAACGCAGGGTGAGGAAACAGGCTGGATATAAGGAAAGGTTAAAATCAGGTACAGAAAATTCTGACTCCGATGGTACACAACTTCACTGTCCTGGGCTGTACCACTCAGGACTACTACAAACACAGACACTAAGCTTCCTTCCACTTTAAGCAGCATTATTAAGAAGACCTGAAAAAGTGGGACAACTGAGCAGCTTAACATCACTCTCACAACGTGGAGTTAATCTGTCCTATGTTTATTCAGGATGCTCCCGCCCGGGGTGTCTGCCGACAGCCCTGTCTCAGCCCTGTGTGGCGAGGGAAGATGTGTGTTCCGCAGTGATTGAGGTCACTGGGACACTCTGGACCCAGCCGCAGGGCAGCGGGACACCCCTGACCCAGCCCCGGGGCACCGGGACACCCCTGACCCAGCCCCGGGGCACCGGGACACCCCTGACCCAGCCCCGGGGCACCGGGACACCCCTGACCCAGCCCCGGGGCACCGGGACACCCCTGACCCAGCCCCGGGGCACCGGGACACCCCTGACCCAGCCCCGGGGCACCGGGACACCCCTGACCCAGCCCCAGGACCCAGCCCCAGGACCCAGCCCCAGGACCCAGCCCCAGGACCCAGCCCCAGGACCCAGCCCCAGGACCCCGGGACACTGCTCCCGGCTCAGCCCCGTGTCCCCACGGCTGCCCGGGGCCGCAGAGCTCCTCACTGATCTCAGCTCGGTGAGAGCAGGCGGCTTTTAAACACCATTTGTCGCTAGGATCTCTACCCGTAGTTAAGTGGCTGCATTAAATAGACAACAGCAACACGTTCCTCGCTGAGGGCTGTATGGAGCAGGGTAAGTCTAATCGGGGGCTGAAGATTGAAGGCAAATATGAATAATCTTTATCCCAATGTCTCCTACACAGCAGACTCCGATCAGCATTTTTGCTGATAAAATTGAGCTATAAATATGAAAGGCAATTTTAAGGAGAAAAACTTAAAATACAGCGGTAGATTAGTGAAACTGGAGACAAATGTAACAGTAATAAGTGCAATAAAAAAATGCCAATTTGTTGCATCTTCTAGAGATGAGAGTCACAAAGTAATAAAAGTAATGTACGTGCCAAGTATGATCAAGGTTAAAGTGACACCAAGGCTCATTTGTTTCAGTTCCTCTGCCTTCTGAGGAACTCTTTAATCCTCTTTTAAATCTTAAGGCTTCAGTGACATCTGCTGTTGAAGACCTACTTAATTAATTAAGTAAGTTGTAATTTAACAGATATTCCTTCTAAGTGAATTCTTCCATGGAGTTTCTACTATTCAACTATATTTGCAAAGATTCCTGCCACAACTTTTTAATCTGATCAAAAAAACTCTGAAACTGAGCTCTGTTGTTGTCCTATTCATCCCACAAGGTGTTAAATCATTCTTGCCTTTTTAAAGCAACAAAATTTTTCTCTCTGCCTTGTTCCTGCCCTCCCTCCCAATTTTAATGCATGGAGATTGCATTAAATGTGTTTAACTGACAATAAAGCTGTTCCCAATGTGCTCAAATCCCTTGATGCAATACCAAGATGGAGTCTATGATCAAAAAGCAGCCATGACAAGAGGAAACATGATCCTAAAGCTTTGTAAACTAATGCTTCTGTGCTCTCATAGTAGCCTTTAAAGAGTAGAAAAGAATTAATCTGTGGCTCCCTTTCATGTGTGACTTTAATGCCTCCAAGAGCAGAACAGAAAGCCTTTAGTCCAAGCAGTTCAAGAAATGCTTAAAGTGAGGCTAAAAGTCTGATTCTTCACCTCAGGGCAGAGACAGAATTATTCAGAATTAAACTCCCTGCACTGCAGGTCACACCTCCAGTTATTGTGATATGGTGATTTCTATCCTGGATAAAAGGTGTTGTGTCAACATAATACTCCAAGAACAAAACATGGCCTAGCAGTAGACAGGATGCTGCTGTTTAGCTGCATCTTTTTCTTGCCATTCTGAAAAAGAACCCTTTGTCACATTTAAGTTGCTGGCCTGTGATGCACTGGAGTTAAGGCCACAGAGTTGGGCTCCATAATTTTGCATCCTGCTTCTGCTGTAAAATTTGCTGCATGAAGTTGAGTAAGGCACAAAGTGAAACCTTCAGAACCATGCAACACTTCTGGATGTTCACATCAGACAGCAGATTTGTCTTGCAGAAGTGTCCCCAGAGCAGTAACAGAAGTGATAGGAACATGGCAGTGGTTTGCCCTTTAGCCCTTTAGACCCAGGTCTGCCAAAATGCTCATCCAGAAATGGAAGTGCTCAGCACTAAAGTGCCCCTTGGCAATACAAATCTCCTGTCCCATTTCACACAGGTGCTGTGCTTGACACAGGAATTCCCCCCTGTTTAGGCCCTGTTTGTTGGTGTTACAATTGCTGGTTTGTTGGTATTGAGCTGTCAATAATAAAAGGTAAAATGTGATGTAAAATCTGAACTACTACAGCCCAAAGCAGAAAGGGACTTTTTAATTTTATTTCATCAAAACATTCCACAGGTTAGAAGTGACACTTGAAGGAGTGAAATCAAGCAGCCAAGGGGAAACCTGCCAGTGCCCCACCAGACTTTCAGTCCTGCAAATCACTGTAGGCTAGTGGGGTTTAAACAGTTACTAAACATGGGATTGTATTTATTTCTGGTCATTTTTAAACTGTGGCTGTGACTGAAACATCCTTTCTCTTGAGCATTTTGACCTTGGATACAGCTGCAGTAAACAGAACTAGTTGAACTTAATGTTTTTTCCTCACCTGGAAGGGATCCAGGTCAAACTTTAGCACCATTTGGAGATGCTTAAGAATTCCTGTACAGCTGCCTAGGCAGAGCAGGGTCCAAGGATGTGAAGAATAACTGACTGAGGAAGAGAGACCTCTCTGCTAAAGAGGTAAGCATCAGCAATCCATAAATTTAAACAACTGAACTAAGTGGGGTAGAGAATCTGAACTCCACTTTAGCTAATCCTCTTAGGAAAAAAATGATGAACAGTGTAGAATTACATAGAATAAAAAATAAAGGGAAAAAAAAAAGAGTAGTCTCTGTCTTCCTGAACTGTTTTTACAATGTACTTTAAAGTTGGCTACATTATGCATTGCTATATATTATTTAATTTAAAAGCCATGCTTTCCATAAGACTTTTTGCCAATATTTACCAACTGAAAAAAGCTGCTTTGATATAAAAAGTTTACTCCAAGGTTATTTCCCTATTTTTGGTATCGAGACCACACATGTGTTGTACCAGTGTGAAGTTTCTCTTGCACAGAATAAGCAAATATTGCTCAGTTTATATTTTGGACCTTGTCCCTTCTTTAATGAAGTATTGATAGTATTTTTACTTATTTATATTTCTATTAGGTTTCTTAGCCAAAAATTACAAACTTATATTTCAAAAAAAAATAAAAAAAGGATATTATTTCTTATTCTTAAACTAAACATTTATTCTTATTCTCAAATATCATATTCTAACATACAAGGTCTAATTAGCAATATCCTATTAGTATTATTTAACATTCTGCTAAGTCATATGATACATTATCCAAGAAATTTTCTTCCACATTTGGACTGTATGAAAGTCTTCCATAACTGATTTGTTTTTTCCATCTCAGAAACAGAAGTGGGATATGGATGATAATAATAAATACATCATCTAAAATTCCTGAAATAGCTCCAAAATAGCATATAGATCCCAAAAACCCCATATTTCAGCTTATATGGCAGTAGATTTTCATTATCAAATAGTTTACAGTGAGTTCAAGTCAGACTTTTGAACATATGTTCTTCCTTAAATAACCTTCATTAGCAATAAAAGACTTCATCCATAAGTGGAATACTTAAACACAAAGTCTCTGATTATCACCAAGACCTTGACTGCTAATCGCACATTTTCATTAAAGTGAAACATTCCAAGGTTGAGTTGCAAAAGCCACTGCAAAACTGCAACTCTTCCCTTCATTTTTTCAGAACCCCATGGGACTCCAGCTGGGAGTACCTGGTGACAGTCCTTCATCCCATCCCTGATTCCATGTCCCCCACAGCCAGGCACAAAGGAAGCCAGCTACTTTAGTCCTTGCTAAGAGCTCAGAGTGCAATAGGACACTGTCCCCCAAAAGCTGGGAAGGGGCTGAATACAGAGGTGGGTAAAACTTGGAGGTTTGTTGTGAACCCTTGCCCTTATTTACCCAGCTGGTTTAAACACTCCTACCCCCTTCAGCATCTGCTGTAGTTGATGTGAAAACCCTCCCTTTGCTTTTCCGCTCCCTTGCAGTTGTGCCCCAAAGTTATCATCTCCTTTGAAATGGCTTAAACACTCTTTTCAGTCCTTTGACTTGCAAAAATGACCAGAAATATGAGATTAGAGGAGATGATACCATGCCAATACCCATTCAAGCTCAAGACTGTCACCCTGAAAACTCAGCTTCTGAGCTTGCTAACATAGTTTTCTAAGGCTTTCCCAGGACAGTAATTGTAAACATAGAGATATGTATGCATTCCTTCTGTTACACGTCTTGTGATGGGCATCTCTCATGGCCAGTGCAGTGAGAAAGTGTTATCCTGACCATCCAATCTCTGGCCGTGGTCAGAAGCCTATAAATCCTGGGAGAAGAAATAAAGCTTTCTCTTCCTTTCACCACACCTCGAGCTGTGTCTGTGTGATCTGTTCATCTTCAGCAGCAACACAAGACCACCCAAACCAATCCATGAGTCTGAGCAATGAAGACTGGCATTTTCACCTGAATGAAATGTTAGTTCTATTACTTGCAAGTGATTGAATATGAAATAATAAGTACCTAAAGTTTCCAGCTACTACATTTATGATAATTCTGTACTGCAATTCACCCAAACACTACGATGACCTAAATGGGAATTAAAATGATTGCCCTGCGGAAGCCCAGCTCGCTCCCATTTGTGCGATAGACTGAAGTTTGAGACGCCACAGTCCTAGAAACACCCTTGAGCACACATTTTTTAAAAGGCTGGAAGGAACAGATGGCTTTTGAACCCTGATGCTATTGGTGCTGTCGGCATGATGGAGCACTATACTCTCATTTGTACTGATTGGGGTCAAATCAGCTCTAGCCTGTAATTTACCCTAACCACTGAGTCCTTTTTTCTAATTAGAATATCTGTCATTACCTATTCATTCAGTAATGATAACCTACTGAACTCTAATGAATCAATCCCATCTGCCTTGCTGTGCATATCCTCAGCCAGGCCATTTTGTTGCTCAGAACCAAAAGAATTCACCGTTGCCCTAAAGCCAGCAATCACAAGTGCTGCTCCTTGTATGGGGATGTAAATGAAGCAGTTATCCCGGGTTGAGCTGTGATTTTCTGAAGGATTTTATCACTGGAAGGTTTGTCTTTATCACTGGAAGGTTTGTAAGGTCATTCCCGTGAGAATCTTTGACAATCTGCAAAGCTAAACATGAAATACAAAAGCACAGGTGGTATGAGGAAACAGAGATACAATGAAAAAGGATTGAGGAATTAGGAAATGAGGAATGAGGAAATGAGAAAGGAATGAGGAAAAAGAGATACAATAACAGACAGCACAGTGGAACTGATGAAGGTGCCTAGTATCTTAGGCCTAATCAAACAGAAACCATGGGAGAGACAGACACGGATCACTGCTCCCTGGGGTAGAAGTGACCAAGAGATATGTTGTGAATGATTTTCATGATTTGTAATGATTACCAGGTAACTGATGCCATGAAGAATGTGTGACCAATGGGGAATTGTTACTAAAAATAGGAAGCTGTGTAAGTGCCATACAAGTAAAACCCTATACAAATGCCTTGTATACTCAATAAAACTGGCTTCTGATCTCAACTCGGATGTCCCTGTCTCCCAATCACCTATAAGGTGCTGTTCTTAAGCTGAGAATTGATGGCCTTGTGTGAAGAAGAGAGGCACAGTCCATCTAAACCCAAACTTTCAACTCCAATCAGTTCATACATTACAGCTGCATTCTCCCAGCTTTGACACCTGATTTAGATCAGAGGCATCACCCCAACAGGTAACAGTTGTGATCCTGGCAGCTCTTACACACTGATGTTCAGAGCCCTCACAGGGAAATTATGTCCTGGACTGCTGCTGGAATAGTTCATTTTATCCTACCGAAGATGCCTTCCAGGCAGGAAAGCTGTGGAAGGCCCACATGCCATGTGTTAAGCTCAAAAACAATTTGGAAACTGCTGCTTATTTAAAGAGCATTTAACTACTGATTCCAGCTCATTCTGCCATGGACAGGAGCATTTTGCAGGATAAAGAGGACAACAGCAGTTAGATTACTAACATTGCATCTGGTTTAAAAACAGTTTTCACAGGTCTACATTTTGGGGTAGAAGAGATTTGCTGCATTTTTTCCCTCCATTAATTGTGCATATCAATTCACTTTATTGCCTTACATTTTCTCCCTTCATACTTCTCTTCTTGCTTTCATGCACAACTTGCTGTTTCTTTCTGTGTTGAAAAGGGCTCATGAATTAACCAAATGGATTCAAAATTTCTAGAAACCATTATGTATTTGATACCTGCACTGACTGCAGTGCAGGAGGCTGTGTTTTTCTGGAAGAGGTCTGCACATCCCCATTGTTTTGCAATGGAACATTTTCAGCAGCTGCAAGAAGAGAGTTTCAGGGAATCTGGAGACCATGGCTGTGTTTCTTGAACCCAAACCACTGGCCGTGCATTTGCCTCCTGAAAGGATGGCAAAGAAAGCATGTGCACCTTTCTAAATGATGCTTTTAAATTTTTCCTCATCAGTAGTATTTTACTGTAAAACTGTACAGCAGCTGTAGTGGAGCAGGGAGGCAGTGTGAACTGGGAAAATGATTGATAGATTGGGAGAATTTAAAAATAATCCTTATTTTTACATTAATTCAGAAAAAAATCCTTATCCATTAACTCAGAGAAGATCCCAGGTGTCTGAATGAGTTACAACAACGCAGCAGAGCTGCACAGAAGTTGCTTACTTGTGCGTATCAGCAGTGGCAGAAAAAATCTGCTTTGATCAGCCTCACAAGACCTTTATGGGAGTATTCTCTTTCCTCATGAGGATGTTCTGTGACACACAGCCTAGTTATGCTGGCAAGAAGATGTGAAGTCTCAAGACTGGCTGCTCTGTGCTGACTTGCAATTGGCCTGGTGGCTGACAGGGAGGGTTGATTAAATTGTTACACTCTTTTGGCTAAAACACAATTGGGCTGACTTTATGTGCAGCTCAAGAGTGAAAGGAGATGCTTCTAGCTTTTCAAGTTCATTGTAATTCACCCTAAATGAATCACCTCTATCTTTTCCCAAGTAAAAGACCTAGGAGGTTCAGCTTGACAAGTGACACGTTTTCTGACCAATGCTGTGCTGCTAGATCTTAGCAAGAAATTCGGATTTAGTTTCCAGGTCCAGATATTTGGTTCTGGAGCATGAGGAACAAAAGGCTTGTTTCTGGATTTCTCCACTGGCAGTCAGTGATCTGCCAATAAAACACAGATGCAACAACAACCCCCATATATTTTGTCAGGATCAGACTAATGAACAACTAGAATTCTGTAGTGACAGATTCCATACCAAGTTCTCCAGAAGGGATACACCAGGGATGAATTTTTGTAGGAAGGCATATTAGATAAGTGCTGGCCAGCTGTCCTGAGGCTCTTCTGGGTCCCACAAGCCCAATGGCAGCAGGAAAACCAATGTGTCATTAGTATTAATTATAAAAAGAACAAGTTGCTTTCTAACAGCTTGATATACTATTTTCTTTCTAATCTGTAGCTAGCAAAGGAATAGATGGCAACTTCCAGCTCTGATACAACCTCAGGACAGGATTGGGTGATGTCTGTTGGCTTTTTAGACAACTGCACCAAGCAGCCAGAGCTCAGAAAGCATTTGTACAATGATCTAAGGCACAGGGTGTGACTCTTGGGGCTGCCCTGTACATGGTCCTTGTGGCTCCCTTTCAGTTCAGGATATTCTGTGCTTCTCTGATCTGAACAGCAAGCTTTGCCTGGAACTTGAATACTGTGTTACACTTTTTAATTTCTTGGCTTCTCTGAGATTTTAAAATTCTAAAGGAACATTTAACTATTACTTATAATAGAATCTAGTTCTATTTACTGTTCCATAAGGAAATACATTCATGTTCACAGACTAATTAGCATATGAATTAAAATAAAACTTGACTTTTAGTTAGTTAATCATATAAGGAAAAACTCATTGTACTTGTACATCATGTATTTATACTTCTCAACATATACATAAAATCAACATTTTATGTAGGGCTGAGCTATTTTACATATTGACTATTTGATACTATAACTGGGACAAATTCAGGCAGGGAATTATAACACTGTACCTTTCAAAACAAACAAACAAACCTAAAAAAAACTAACCAAAAAAACCCAAGATCTGAGTTTCTCTGGTGGGTTGACCAAGGCTGGAGATGAGGTGCCCACCAAAGCCCTTATTTGAAAAATATTAACGAGTTATTTCACCATAACTGTTATTGCTGTTATTACACATTCTCCCTTGTTCATCAATGATAACTCACCTATGCTTATGGTATTTCTGCTTCACCTTGACAGATACATGGATACTAACTTAATATTTTTGCATTACCTTATTAATGGGGAGCTTGTAATCACTAAACACTTTTCAGTCAATGGGGTGCTTTGCAATGCCAGATAGCATCGAGTAAATCCAATTCAGCCAGTCACAATGGAGAAAAAGTTTCAGGTGGCTCCTGGCAAATATTCTTGTCCCAGTGATGAAACATGATAAATTCAGTGCGGTCTGGACATAGAGATTTGCATAGTATACCATCTCAAGCTGCCCAAGCAGAACTGGAATAGCTTTCAGGGTCTGTCTTCCTGATGTTAGAATGGCAGTAGCAGGAGTTGCTCTAATGTTTTATCTAAAGCCACTGAGCTACAGTTTTCAAAGGAGCCTATGAAAACAAAGTGTAGTGGAAAATACCTATGGACACTTGCTGAAAGCTCTTGCAAAACCAAAGCTTTAGATAACAAATAAGATCAGGAAAACCTTGCTGCAAAAGCAAGAAACCCTATTCCAGTTCTTCCCCCCCTGGTTTCCAGACACTTTGATATATCACCTCAGAAAGGAAGCACTGTTAGAATACTGTGGAGCTGCAAGTGTTAGCAGTTACTTCCAGTAGGAGAATGGACAACCCAAGAGCACACTTATACTGCAAAAGCTTTTACCTCCCCTCAGCTTCAGGAATATCCCTGTTGTTTCCCATAATGTCAATTACAGTAAGACTCTTTGTTTTCACACTTTTCAATTACCACAACAGCATATTAAAGTGCAGAACACAAACTTCTCTTTCTAGGCCACGGTAATGAGTGTTTACGGAAGGTCTAAACTATTATTTACAGTAGTATTTTGCTTATGAATGTGAAAACAGAGTTTCTGTACACCAAGCCAAGCTCTGCTGTGCTGCCTGTGTTGTTCACCATTGGTACATTCTATGCTTAGCAGGGAGCTCTTCTTGCACCATCAAAAAAACAGGAAAAGCTTCTCCATGTGCTAAGCAAGCACCAGGTACCAGAGACACATGGGTTAATGGAAAGGGCCAGGGAATTGATTTGTCTGCAGTGATACAGCAGAATTGCACACCACAGGATGACACTGCAGAATGAGGGAGCTGTGCCCCAAGGGATCCAAGAGGAATTTTTCTTGTATCAGAGCACTCTATACAGCTATCTAAAACAAGATTTTAATGTGCTTAGGAGACTGAAATGGACCTGTATAAGGGCATCCAGCAAATTCTGCATCAACAAAATGTTTGCCACACAGAAGTTTAACTTGTAAATGCTACAGAATTTTTCCTTATATTTAATACAAGGGACAACAGCTACAGGAAGATAGAAAATTAATCAAAGTTTTCCCCCAGTCTGTAACAGCTCTACTGGCTGCAGGCTGGAACGCATTCAGCTCAAACACTGCCTGATCCAATTTCATAAGCCAGCTTCTCTTTTTTTCTCTTTTGTCCATTGTATGTAAATGGCTTGAAAATTCGAGAAGCTGCCTCAAATTGGATCAATAGGCTAATCTCTTGGGCTTTTGGCTCTTACCATCATCATAATTATGGCAGCAATAACAATAATCAGAACAGTAATAACAGTCATTTCTGCAAAGCCTTTACCCTGTGGCGTCCTGAAATCTCTGTGGTCTCAAATGGGAGCACTCCCAAGGCCAGCTGCAGAAAGGCAAGGACACAGCTGTCTTCCAGGGACCTGGCCAGCTGCATGAGGGTCATTTCTTTTTTTGTCTTAGTCATTTGTTATCAGTCTGGGAGCTTCCGAGCCTGCAGAAAAACAGGCTGCTTGTGCTAGAAGCCCGATCCTACCCACTCCAGAATAGTCTTTGATTACTTTCTTCATCTGACTATGGGGGCTGTCCTTTCTGAGACACTGTGCTCAGAAAGAACACAGTGGATGCTGAAGTTCCCTCCTGACCATCCAAAGAGCGAGCAGGGCAGTTTCTGCCCAGCAGCCTGGGGAGCTAGGTGCATATTGAGTATATTGTAACCCTATGGAGGCACTCAGCCTCCCAAAGGTCCCTTCCCAAGGGCACCGTGCAGCTCTGGAGGAGAGCAGAGCATTAGTGCTGCTTCACCCTGGGCTACAAAGCAGATTAAAGCTCCCTCTATTTCTCCAAAGCACCCTTTATTAGTTTAAGCCTGGCTACACGCAGTATGAAGAACACATTGCAGGGTTAACTCTTCCAAGAGTATGACAGCTCATGGGAGCTGTTTGAAAATACCCAAACACCAAATCCAGAGACAAAAGGGGAGAGAAAATTCGAGGAGAAAAGGAAAAAAAGTTTCAGCAGTTAGCACATGAACAGAGCACACTGTGCATCTGCTCTTGAGTTACTGCAATGACATTTGTAGCTAAATTACCAGATCTAAATGGTGATGCAGTAATTATAGTTTAGGAGTTTTTCTATTCAGAATAGCCATTTTCTTCCTTTTATAACTGTCTCAAGCGGTACAATAGCCTGAAGTAGATCATGTAAGTTCTAGCCCAGAAATTCTAAATGAACAGCATAGCCATTTTTAACTAGGTGAGAAAAAAAAGTTGACAATTAAAGTACCCTTGCCACATGCTCCTGTTGGTATGTCCATCTACCTAACTCAGCTCATAGGCCTGCTCATGGCAGTACCTGGGGATGGGAGGTTGATACTTCCCACTGTATCCAAGCCCTTTTTGCTTGTATACAGGCAGTCTTTAATGTCCTGATCACAAACAGCAGGAATCAATGCAGGGCATTTTTACGGACTGCCCTAAAAACATGGGGTACTGGTAGGATGTGCAGGTTTTGGAGATTTCTGGATGAGTAATTTCTTTTTATTCCAGTCACAAGAACCTCAAGGACAGAGATTTTTTCTTCAGCTGATGGATAAGCTGCATCAATACCTGGTGCTGTGATGTACGTACAGAGGGATGTATAAATCCTTAGCACTCAGAGACACTAGAGCAACAAAGAGGTCCTGTAATCTGCAGATCCTGAGACAGGGACTGCACCTGCATCAGTGGGGACACAGCCTGGGCTCTGCTTGCTGCACACTCCACAGTGAGGGTGGTTTTGCCCCACAGGAGCTGGGGAAGCCCTGGCACCAGGCCAGTCGGCCCCAGAACAGCTCAGTGCCTGCCAAGTCCCTGCTCAATCCAACCCTACCCTGACACTGCTAAGGCCTGTCTGTAATTTACACCTGCTGCTGCACAGGCTTCCAGTCAGTCCCCTTCCAGCCCGGGTGATTGACCCCAAGTGCCTGGGCTGGAGCTGCTGTGGGGCACAGTGCAGAGCCCAGCGCAGCTGCCTCCTGCAGCCCTTGTGCAGGGGGGCTGGCAGAGAGGCTGCTGCAGCCCCTGCACGGGGACAGAACAGCTGGGGCCATTCCCACATCACCTCCAGGAAACCTTCTCACTGACACCTGCTCGCTGATGTGCTCCTTCACTGCTTGCCTTCTGTCAGTCCTTCCAGCTCTGCTAAAATCAAAGCCCTAGCCAGACCTCCTGAAGTCAAGGGAACATTCCCATTGAAGGAGTGACTTTGAAGGGTGTTTTTCTCATAGTCAATTTATATTTGAATTAATATTACAAATTTTCTGCTGTATTAATTCAATCATTTAAGTCCTTTTATGCAGTTCAGTAATTAATGTCAATTCTTAATAAGGGCTTTCATTAAAGTATTTCTATTATTGAAACCTTATTTCTGCAAAGGATGGGGTGTTCTCTGGAAAGATATTTAAATGGTTCCTCAATTTCAGATGAAGTTACAGTGTGATTGCAATTACTCACTCTATACTATTTGATTTAAGTTTTATGATGTTTCCAGGCCCATCTCTAAAATTAAAATGAAGGCTGGCTCCTTTCACAAATTCATACAGGAACTGTTTCGTTGCTGGCTCCTTAGTGGTCAGTTGTTTTGATTTGAATTCACATAGCACACAGATATCTATAACAAAATAATTTAACAAGCTGCTATGCTCTACTTAATAATTATACATTTTAAAACAAAGTAAGGGTGTCTGCCAATATTTTTTATTTCTATATTGCCTCAGCAGCATGGGATTTAATTATTCTGTTGAGTTTTATAGATAATTGAAATATTTTTTTCCCTTTTTCTTACATGCTGCCTATGAGGCACTGACCAGCACTATAGCATTTTGTGCACATGTACCAATGACTGAAAAACCTGCATGTGAGATCCCAATTCTCCAGGCTCCATATGGGGAAAGGGGCAGGGGAAAGAGGTTGCCCTGCAAAACCTTTGTGCTTTGAAGTTGTTTTAACAAACCTGGTCTTAATCCAGATTCTGCACAGCCACAACAAACTGGAACCAGCCTGGGGCCTCTCAGCATCTACTCTGCTCCTTACGTGCTCTGAGGGGGTGAGGAACAGCAGCAGTTCAATGCGCTGACTTCCACCCTCCCTCCTGCATCTTCCACCCTGCCTGCTCAGGGCTGGGCTCAGAGATGCTCACTCAGTGCCTTAATTGCAGCTCCAGGCTTTCTCTGTTCTCCCCAAATCCTCTACTGCCTCCTGTGAGATCAATGAGAGAGAGCCATTAAAAAACATAAAATAAAATAAAAGAAAGAAAATAAAAAAGACTGTAATAACTCTACCCCAAGGTATGGAGCAGAGGAAAAGGGGCCCACTCCCAATGGGTGGTGCTCATCTCTCTGCCCAAGCACCCTCAGAGCCCAGGGCTGGATGAAGTTGTTGGGGTTCTGGATGGTGTTGGGGACACAGTAAGTGTGGTGTGGGGAGCTACGTGAAGTGACAGTGTCTGAGTATGGACTCCCTGCCAGGAAGGCAAAGAATAGGGCTTGACCTCTCCCTACACTAATAAATGGTGGTTGCTCTGTCCAGTCTCTGGAAAACTGGGATAAATCTTTGTGCTTACTGTTTAACTTCCTGTGTTGCTTTTCAGAAGCAAGCAATTTTTTTTTCCCCTGGAGAAAGAGTGGAACAGGTATTTATTCTGTAAGAAAAAACATATTTTTTTTGTCTATGTTTTGAGAAGGAATAAAAGGGCAGCAGTAAACAGCAAAGCTTCAGATTCAATAAGCTACTTAAAGCAGCTGTGCTGCTGCCTCCAGCCAGCAATGTGCTCACTTCAGCAGCTGCATGGCATAAACAGGAGCTGCTCCCTCTTCTCTCCCAGCTAAATCCAGACCTATGGGGTCTAACCCCGTAAAAATGCTGTACTGTCTCTTCAGGGGAAAGTGATTGTTTCCTCCCTGAAATGCCTCTAGCCATAGTAAACAAGACCCCAAATCACCAGAACTTGCATAGCTTCCTCTTCTGTACACACTGAGAGTCCCCAGGGTCTCTGCTGGGGCTGGAGGAAGGGAGCCTGACCTGCCAGCTTATCCCAGTGTGTGATCCCTCAGCAGCAGCTCTGGAACACAGGATGAGGACTCTAAGAACGGCTGCAAGACAGAGCGGGGCTTTCTCCACAGAAGCCTCACACCAACAGCACCACATTTGGGGTCTGATGGAAAAGGACGATGGCTTGATACTGCAAGAGCAACTAAAACTCCAGCAGAAGTTATTTTAGAGTCTTAAGCATTATACTAACAAAATAAAATGCAAAATGTTACTTCTAGCAATCATCTATTAGAAGAAATGAATAAAAAATTCCAGCTGCAAAACAAAGTGTCCAGTACAGTTTACATTCCTTTATGCTAAATAACATATTTTTAGACATAATAAAAACATTTTCTAAATATAATTTACAGTCATCTCCTGTGTCTCACATAAATTGCTTTCCAATTTTTGTAAAATGAGATAGTTTATTGGATACCCAAATCTTGAATGGTTTCTGAGAATTTCCTAGGGAGGTGTACAGAAAAGAAATAGAATGTAAAAGTGACTATTGTGGAGTCATTGCAATTTCTGCCTAATGAAGTAAGCTGTTTAACAGCATGCACTGGGATGGGGTTTCATGGCCTGTGTGAACAGGGATGTTAAGTTCCACTTTAAGAGGGCAGAGTCTGCAGTGCACTTGACACTACATCCTCAACACAAGAATAAGGTTACCCTAATAAAACCAAAAATACTTTGTCAGATGTGGAATTTTACATGAGAAAAATGAAAATACAGTTGGAGGAGCTTTCTTTCTCCTATCTGCTGAATTAATGATACTTCCAGAGTATTGAATAATGCCTGGCAATCAAAAGTTGATGCATAAACTGTGAAAGCTTCTTTTAATAGCCAAATCCCAATGGACTTTTCACAGTCTCTTCTCTGTGCTGCAATCTATTGCTTTAAAATCTGATAGTGCTTTTCAAACTGGAAAATCATAGCAAAAATAGAGGTTAGAAGTATTTCCAGATGCAGCCTTGTAATTAGCATCCACAGCTACTCTGAGCATTTTAGTATTTATGTCACTCAAATGCATGCAAATAATATGAAAAATGGTGGGGGGGACACATTCTTATCTGCCTTTAGAGCAAAGGACGATTATCTAATTAGACTAAGAGATGCCTCTGGGCTAATCCCTTTCTGGATGCTCAAGACAGCCAGGCATTTTTAGAAACATTACTGATGGTGTGGAACTGTAATTTAGTTGTGAGGCTGCATGGATTTTAAGGTCAGGGATGGGGAGAACTGCCCATTCAGCCAAAATGTGAAGGTAGCTGTCATAGAAAAAGCTTTCCCAGTTCAGAGAGCTGGTGAAACAGGAGCTTCAGGGGATTTGTAACAGAATAGCAAGATTTTTACCTTTATGTCAGTGGTTCAAATCTGTCCAGATGGGAACTGAAAGTAACCAGAGGCCCTGACAGCTGGCTAAATGGGTTTGTGTTCTCAGACCAGTGTTAATGGATGAAGCCTCTCATCCAGACACTACTGCAGGCATGGGCACCTGCTCAGAGCAGGAGTTCCTCCTGGCTGCACTGCAGTTCTGAGGTATTACTCTAATTACCAGGGCAAAGCCTTTTAAGAGACTGAAAAATGTTTTGCAGTGCATGGCATAGATGTTCTATAAACCTCACCAAAGTAAGCAGCTCCTTGTACTTCACACGAGCTCAGGATGTGAAATCACAACAGAGGCAAATTCACTAATTGCTGTCTTGGCCACCATTCTGTTTGATTCTAATGTGAGCAGGACAAGGCTGCTTCATGTTTCAGCTCCTCCTCAGACAGCAGACTAGCTGTAAAGTCTAGCCCAAACTGAAAAACAAGCCTGGGGCAGCAGTCTCAGTTACAGGGCTCTCTGTGATTATGTGGCACTGTACAACACCATTCCCTTCTCCTCCTGTGCTCCTGGCACATGAAAGCTTCCAGTGTTGGGAACTGAACTTTGCTGACCTACCAGGCACACACCAGGGCCCTGGGAGGGGGTTACAATGAATCTTTATTTTGTGTGTAGCTGTGTTCCGCTGCACACCAGAATAAACGGCGCAGCTGTCAGGATTTATGGCAGACTGCATGCACGGCTTCGTGGTGCCGTGTCCTGAATGCACAGATGCACAAGCAATTTCTGTCACAGCGTAAGAAGGAGTTGTTTTCACCAGCCTTATTAATCCTGAATAAATAATGATGATAATCACTCACTGAAAGCTTAGTTTACAGTTTAATTAACCTACAGCTGTTCCCAAGAATCAAAGGCAGAAAAATACTGTTGAAGTATTAAATAATAGCTACAGTTACTCTTTCAGGGCAATTACACAGAATTGAAGACACACAGCTTTTACTGATTTTAGAGAGAATTGTGTGGCTTAAATGCTATTGGCATTGAAAGAATCTAGGAATTAGAAAAATCCATCTGACTTGCTCCACATGCTGAGCATCCCAGAGCAGAAGCAAACACTTAGTACAAATAACTGAGGGAAAACAGGATTAAAAAATATTGAAATTCCTAAACTTCACTTAAAGATTTGAGTCATATAGAGATCTCCAGAAAAACCTCTGAAAGAGGCAAATAAAACTAGAAAATTCAGTAATTAGTCTAGCAGTACAAGGGGGTAATATCAGTGAGTATTATGTCACAGCTTAATGTGTAATTCAGCAGTACTATTAGGTGATACCCAAACAATCCCAGCGACTCAAAGCCCCACCTCTGGTAGTAGGTTTGTGCACCAGCTAAGCATCTGATCCCAGAGTCACAGTGGCATCGTGGTGCTGTTTTCTAAATCAAGCACTCCACTTTTACTTTTCACATTGCTAATCACCTTTCAAACACAGTAGGGCTTGTTCTATCCCTGGCAGTGGAGATAATCTTCCCAGCTCACACCTTGATGGAGTCTCTCTTGATGGAAGATTATGCTGCAAACAAACCAAGGCAGTTATAGCAACCTAGGTTTATAAGACAAATTCCTCTAGTTTTTGTTTAGGTGCTCATTTTAAAATTAGTAGTGGGGCTCATTTTGTCCACTAATCTTGTGTTTTCTATCAGTTAGAAGGAGGTATAACACAGAGAGAAAACCTGAAGCCTTTCTGTCTGCCAGAGGCCCATATCTAGTATAGAACAAGACAGGTGTGGCAGGGGAAAGAGCAGGAGTGCAGACCCATTAAAACAGCACTGGTCATAGTGATAGGCAGCAATCCCAGCACACCACCAGCACTGTCTGACTCTTAAAACCTCTCCATTTGTAGTTGAGACACATGGCAGTTTGGAAAAGATTCAGATGAAAATTCACACAGATTTTTTTTCAGTAAAACTTTTGCTAATATTTGTTATGGGAAGCCCAGAAGAATTTAACAAATTTGTGTTACTGAAATCAAACATAACAAGAACTCTGCCATAGCCAAAGGGGTGGTGAAAGTTGTTATGGGCCGGTCAGAAGATCTGACAATCTCACTGCCCTGGGATCAGGGGCACCAGACTGTAAAAACAGCCAAAGGAGAGGTCATTAACATCCCATGTGCTAGAACAGAGCAGGGGGGAAGGCAGGAAACTCAAAACAGACTTAAATCAAGACCAAGTCCTTGTCTCAGTCTGCCATGAGCATGCAGGAAGATTTGCTAAAGATGGAGAGGAGCATGGTACACTATCATGTAGATGATGTGAAGGGGTTACAGTCTGAGCAGGAGGTTTAGTGCATGTGGAAAGGAAGGACTGGATCCTTTACAGCTTTCAATCAAGCTCAGCTTGTGAAATAAGGACCCCTTTGTACATGAGGACATTCAGAGAGGTCTACACACAGCAGATACCACCCTGAGTCCCACCAGGACGTGGTGATGCCCACAGCAGTGAGAAAGAAAATGCTCAAACTCTGTGCTAAGGCAGACACTGAGATGGTGCCAGCAGGACTGGCCAAGGGCACACATCACAGAGGGAGGAGGGTGATGAAGCACACACATAAGGCAATGGTTACCAGCTTTTGCCCCAGCCTTGCAGGCAAGATTTCCTGCAGACAAATTGCAGAGGAGGAAATCAAAAGTCCTGTGATCTTGCCAGCAGCCTCTCAGACCATTCCAGAAGAACCTTCCAGTAGACTTTGCTGAAGGGCAGACAAAGGGTCAGACAGTGACAGGGTCACAGAGGGCAAAGGACAGACCGAGGGAGGAAGAGCACAGGGAGGGATGTTGAAGACAGCTGACTGGCCCAGAAGAATGAAGAGGCTGTGCTTGATATGAGCTCTGTGGTGCTCAAGAGGATTTGGTGGCATGGGGAGAATCGCTTGAGAACAAACCAAGTGCCAGGACCAGGCTGGGAGGAAAGGGACTCCAGACAGCAGTGACACACAGCAACCACATTGCAGCACTAAAGAGGAGAGCAGGCAGAAACTGGAGAAGCAGGAAGAGATCATGGGAAGGTTTGGGAACATTCTTTCCCATTTTATTTTACCAGCTAGCAGACTTCACATCGTCCAGGTCGAGCTCCAGCTTCCATTCTAACACCTCTTTCACACCCTCTCACTTTCTGAAACAAAATCCTTAAAGGTTGTGGCTTTCCACATTTTGTTGCAGCTCAGGGGGTGAAGGGTGCAGGGTGCTGAGACTCAGCAAAGGACTGTGGCTGTTCCACCCCACTGTGCTGCATTTCTGAGGATGCCTCACACAGCCACCATTTACCACACTCCATATGCTGCTGGCAGTATTTGTTTGACAATTGACATCCAATAGGGAGGTGGTGTCACAAGTCAGATGAGAAGTGGGATTTAAACTTCACCTGGAATTTGAACCTCAGTTCTCCATTTCAATCCCATTTGATTTCAATCTTAAATTCCATTTCCTGGTAAATACTTGGTTGTCACTTTTACTATTCATATTACTATACATACAAAATCGGAATACAAAAGGATAAAGACATTTATATATGAAATATACCTAAAAAATACCATTCTTATGCTAGATGAAAGAATTTCCCAGATGTAATACAAACTTGTATTAGAATTCAAGCTGAAAAATGCCACCACTATTTCTTTCTAGCTTGTTTTTCTAAGAATGTACCCTGAAAGTCCTGTTTTATCCTGGCAAATGTTAGATTTCACTCTTCCACATGTAGTTACTCTCAGTGGGAATGCAAGGTTAGACTGAAGAAGTTATCAAAATGGCAATGACACATTTAAAAAAAAACAAACATTAATGCAGGTCACAACTTTGCATTAAATATTTCAGCATTAACCTTTGTTTTGCAGAGGCGTTGGGGCAGGGAGGACTAAAACCCATGGAGATGTCACAGAATGAGTGAAAGCAGGGAGCCTTGATGCCTGCACCCTGTGTCCAGCCCCAGTGTCACCACGTCCCAGATGCCACCCAGGCCGGCTGGGGTGGGGAAACAGAGGGGACACGGTGCTGCTGGCACGGAGCATCCTCCCAGGGGTTCAGCAGCTCCAGCCTGCCTGTCCTCCCAGCCAGGAGGAAGCTGCATGTTGGAACAGGGACTGACACGGTGAGGATGTGCCTGGGCCTCCCAAAAATGGGCAGCAACAAGCAGGGAAAGGCAGACAGAGTCTGATCTTGGTCCAAGCTTGTGCAAAAAGCCTGGCTGGAAAGAGGCAGAGCAGGGGGGGTCTAACACCCCTCCCAGTGCAGGACAGGCAACATCTGGCCATGAGAGATGGATTACACCAGCTCTGACATAAGAGGAAGTGAAGTGGCAAGAGGATAAAAATAGCAAGTGAAAATTCCACGTTAATCTTATGGGATAAACACTTCAGATTGATGCTTTCAAGCACTAGCTTGAAATATGCTTTTTTTTAAAGTAAATTCCATTTTTCCCCCCTAATGAAATCACTTCATGACTGCTTTCCTAGCTTCATTTTTACAAAAAGCCTTCTTATTATCATTTATTAATTTCTACAAAAGATGTTATCAAGGACATGAAACAACATACACTGGTAATGGAATAGTGAATAAAACCAGCAGTCATTTACATAACTGGCAATTTTTAAATTCCAATATTTTCATCATAAACCAAAGCAAATTTGCATAGAAAGGCAATTTGAGGATATCAGCATTTCTAATTGGGTTTTGTCTGTTAGAAGCCTCTCAATTATCAGAAGCAGAGCTTTTATGCTAAACTTAGAGCCCAGCCTGACAGCATGAGAAAACTTTTCCTTTATTAACCTTTCATTTAGTACCCTCTGCTGGCCAAAACAAGCACAGACAGAGAAGCCAAAAGCCTAACTTCCAGCAAGAAAAAAGATGCTGGAAAACCACCGGTGACCTTCAGCAGGGATGACCTAATCTGTCACAAGGGAGAAAGCTCACGGGCACACTCGTCCCAAAGGAGAAAAATCAATACAACGCAATGCAATGCATCTCCCACAGCCTAAGCAGATTTTCACTATGCAGGAAGTGACACAGGAGCTCTCAGATGTACCATTAGCTCTGTTCACCTGCCTAGCATTAGCTTTTGTTAAAAATAAAATTGCTGCTTAGTCACCTGGAAAGAATGGTGAAAGCCTGAGGCGTTTGTCTGCTCCTTCCTCCTCCTTCCCAAGGAGAAATGTACGTGAATCACATCATAACCTCATCTTCCCTTCTTCCCCCTTTCTACAGCAAAACCTTTTAAGTGAGAACATTTTCAGTAGCTATTGTGTGTGAAGATTTCTTGCCATGAGCTGTACTCCTAGAGCAGGAGCCCAGAAGACGAGAGAGCAGGCAGGGAGCACCTCCCTGGCCCTGCAGGCTCTCCAGGGTTTGGATCAGGTGGCAGGGACAGTCACACACTGACTGTGGACAGACCCAAGGGTTAGCCCTAATCCAGTAGCCTTTAATATATCACAAATGTATGATCAAGGTAAAGTCCAAGCTACTGCCCTCTATCCTAAACTTCACCTGTCCCTTCAAACTGCCAGGACAGCTGGCCTGACTCATGAGAGACTCATCAGCCAAGCAGAGCAAAATATTTATCAGGCCCAGCTCCTGACCCAGGGCTCCAGTGCAACCTCCCTGCTGGCCCTGGCAGCTGATGATGCAGAAGTGTCTGCTTGCCCTTGAAATTACCATCACGAGTGGGTGAAGGTAAAAGCAGACCCCTCCTCCTGCATTCTCTCTCCATTTCAGGGAAAAGCTGTGCAGGCTCACAAAAAGCAGCAAAGCTGTTGGACAGTCGTGTCAAATAATGATAGACAAGCACAAGTCTGAAGTGAATGTGTGCATTCCCAAGCTTGCCCCAGGCCAGCATATGACACACAATCCAAACACTCTGGGCAAACTGCAATGATTCCAAAAAGCTCTGTCTGCTCTATGACATGTAAGTTATTTTCATTTTTTAATGCACCTTCCAGGCTGTTGAGGCCCAAATGCAGCATCAGGTAAGAGCTCTCCCATGCTATGGCACATATCCAGCCCCCTTTTCTGTCCTGCATATGTTAGTTACCTGTCTGTTTTGACCTGTCACACAGTTTGCTGAGCAATGCACAGCGACATTCAAGCCTTCTCCCAAGCCTTTCATTAATCAGTTAACAACTCTTCAGTGCTCATGGTTTAAATTAATTCATTCTTTCCTTTAGTATTATATAGCATTTATTGATTCTGTGCTTAATTTGCCATTGGAAAGCACTGAGATCTGAAAGCTCCTTGGACTTCCTGTCATGTCCATCTCCCTTAACCTCAATAAAACCAGTTCCTAGCATATTGTGCAATTTCACATGGGTTTTAAAATCTTGAGGTATGTTACAGTTAATGCAGCTTAGTGATAAAAATTTAGCTAAAAAGCTTTTCATCATTTATCTTTTAACTTGTCTGTAAACCAGGACATTGTTTTAATCCATAGTAGCTTAATACTTTGATAAGCTCTTAAAAGTGGTTTTGGAAATTTTTTATTTATTTTTTACTTTTTTATTATTTTTTTTTTAAATTTTTTTTTTTTTATATTTTAGATCACAAGAAAAATATGCCTTTCTCTACTGTTTCGATGGTGTACTTGAAATTCAGCGAATTAGAGGATCATTAATTCCTTTGAAGTAGCCATTATTCAGCCAAGGTTGTAGGATCACTGAATATGCTGAGCTGGAAAAGACCTTCAAGGATTACCAAGCCCAACCCCTGGCCCTGCACAGCACCATGCCCAAGAGTCACACCACGTGCCCAAGGACATTGTCCAAACGCTTCTTGAACTCAGCCAGCCTTGTTGCTGTGACCACTGCCCTGGGAGTCTGTTCCACTGCCCAGCCACCTCTGATATCCAACCTCAACCTGCCCTGGCACAGCTTCAGGCCGTTCCCTCGGCTCCTGTCAGTGTCACCCCAGAGCACAGATCAGTGCCTGTCCCTCCTCTTCCCCTCAGGAGAAAGCTGTGCCTGCAGTGAGGTGTCCCCTCAGCCTCCTCTTCCCCAGGCTGAACAGACCAAGTGCCCTCAGCCGCTCCTCACACGGCTTCCCCTCAGGGCCCTTCTCCATCCTCTGGCCTCCTTTGGACACTCTCTAACAGCTTTGCATCTTTCTTATGTTGTTGTACCCAAAACTGCCCCCAGCACTCGAGGTGAGGCTGCCCCAATGCAGAGCAGAGCAGGACAATCCCTCCTTTGCCCAGCTGGAGATGCTGTGCCTGATGCACCCCAGGATATGGTTAAATAACTATTCAAGTACTCCTTCGGGCAAAACAAAATGGATTGAAGTCAAACTTACAGCTCAGAACCTTTATATCACTCTTGCCTTCTAACATTCTCAAAAATACACAGAGTATACCTGAACTGCCACTATTATTGCTCTGATTGCCTAAATTTATTCCTTTCCTCCCTTTTGGAAATATTACAGTGGAGAGTCCACACCTCAGAGCAGAAAAGAAACCACACACGTGGCCAACAAGAGCTCAAAAAGCTTCATTATTGACACCTTCACCTGGCACAGCGTGCTGAAGCACTTCTCCACTAAACCTTCCAGTGAAAATCCCTTCCTGTTTACTAAGAAACACATCATTTCTATAAATGTGGCTGGGAGAGAGTTCTGTTTCCTTTTCCAGATGTGCTTCTCTCCCCTTAACTGCAATGCCTTTCATTTCCAGGTGCGTTACCTGAGGCCTAGGGATGGAAAGTCACCTCCTGTAGGTGAAATCTCTGGAGACTTCCCCCTTCAGAAGAGCTCAAGTCTGACACAAAAAGCTGCTCTTCTGAGCACTCAGCAGGCAGCAGCACCTCCTGGAGCTCCAAGTTTGACAAAGTATAACAGCAGGGACCTTTCAGCAACACATTTCTCCCAAAAGGCTTTTTTACACAGCCACCCAGGGAGGTGCACAGTGCTGGAGGAGTGGATTCTGGTTACAGCAAAAAAAAGTCAAAAAACTCGTGTTTAGCACCAATTACCTCTCATTTGGCCCTGTCAAGTCAAATTGATGTACTCCAAGACCAATTATTCTCTAGCAGCAGAAGAGCCAATATATTCCTGGCCAAATTTCCATGCTGTTAATCTATTTTAGTTACACAAATTCCAGCCTAGAACAGGGGTGCCTTAAACTCTAATATCTTCTATGCATTTCTGCAGATAAAAAGTAGGAACAAATGTTTTCTATCAAATATTTAAACCTAAGCAGGTGAGAAGCAGAAAAGGAGAACAGAGGAAGGAGTGGAAAAAGGGTCAAGGAAACGCATGAAAAAAATACCAATTGAAACATATGAATGACATAAGAATAAGGTGATTTTTTTTCCCCCTCCCATCTGTTTCTCTGTCACTTACTTCTCTTCCAAACACCACTTCTGTTACTTTCTGCTTCATTCCTGGCACTGGTAACTCTGAGGATTCCTAAATTGAAACCCAGGCCCTCGGAGCTGCTTGACTGACTTACGGTTCATAGAGATCTTGAAAACAGCCCCACTGCCTTGTGCCTGCAGAGTTCAACTCTTCACACAGGGCATGTGCCCACAAGAGAAACAGCTGATACACTGAATACTGCTAGGGAGGAGAGAGAGCTCCTGAGTACCCTCACAGGTCCTGACAGACCTGACCAAGGCCAGCTATCCAAACCACAGTGCTCTAGAGACTTGTGCATTTTAGCTCAGACCTTAAGAGACAGCTGCTTACTATACTTAACCCTTTTCTCTTCTTTCTGACTTTGCAGTTATTAGGATTTGCTCAGATCATGCTTCTCTGCAACCATATGGAATTCTCTCTCTCCTATTTTTTTTTTTAACACACAAACTGTAAATAAAACTTGTGAGAATTCCAAAGAAAGCCAGAGTTAGCAATCCTCTGGCTTTCTTTCAAAAGTAAACTTATTTTAATTGCTATTTAGCTCAGAGGCAAGTTGCAAACACTTGGGGCATTGCAGTGTTCCCACAATTCTTCAAAGACAGCAAGTCTGTTATTTTCCTGTTACTTTCCACCCTCCGAGTCCTGTGACCCAGATGGAAACAAGAAGGTTAACCTGGATGAGTGGATCAGCTGTTTGGTAGATGGCTCAGAAACCTGGTATGAGGATTTCACATCAGCAGCAAATCCCCAAAACATTCTGTTATCAGGGGAATTGAATAAGTAACCCTTGCTGGGACCCCTGGATCAACCAAGCACATGCTTGGAGTTTCAGTCTACAGGGCAGATTAGTTATACACCCATTTAATTATCTCACAGCCAGAAGGCAACAAAATTACCTGGTTGATGAGCTATTTAAAACAGCTAGCAGTTCTTGGGCTCCTAGAAACCAGCCTAACTGCCAGCAGCAGAAAGACAAACCACAGGGAACGAGAGTTATTGAGTAGCCAAGAAACAAAATGGTCATTTAACATGTGAAGGAGACCTTTAATTACTTGTAGCAGTTGTGGGAAACATTACCAGTTGCATCTCTATCACAGATTTCAATTTTACAAGCCATCACTGGAAGGCTCTAGTCAATCTTGAATTTATTTTGTAAGCCAGTTCAAAGAAAAGTTTAAACATGGAAACAAATACTGTGTCTTGTCTATGGAAAAAATATTTATTTCTACCAGCTTCATGCTTCCACCAGATTATCTTTAAAAAACAAAGCTTTTAAAATACAGCTGCAATCATCAGGCTTGAGAGGTATTACAGAATACGGAACCACGCAAAGGGATTAACTCCTAATATCATCCAGCTGAACAGTATGAGCTCATCTGGGCTTGACCTTCTGAATCCATTCCATTTGTAGGATCCAAGCAAAAACAATAAATTACCACTAACAAGCAGGCAGGTTTTGTTTTAAACATTGAGAAGGTTGGAAGACTTCCCTTGCATCTCCATTAAGAAACCAAATTTTTACTGGAGAGGGCATATTTATTCATTCACGGCTGCTGCACTGCCATTAGTGCCAGGCAAGGGATTCATGAGGGATCTTCTGGTGCAGCACATCCCTTGGAGCTCCCAGATTGGCCATGAAGACAGCACATTTCTCTCCAGCTCATCTGTGAGCACGGAGCACAGGGCTGGCAGGTGACATGCATGGCTGTTTAGCACGTGGATCTGGGGACACAGGTCCCTGCCTGGCCCCAATGACACAACTTCAGCAGATCCCTTACATCATATGGTGGAGAATGAGCCCCATCTCTCACTTATACTTTGGCTTTTTTATTCATAAATAGATTGCTGGAGCCGAAACCCCCATGGAGACATGCTCCAGGTAGGCCTGCTCACAGCAGAGAGACAGGGACAGCATGAAGCCCAAAGAGGGAGGAGGAGGGCCCCACAGGAATGATCTGTGTGGATGAGCTGCCAGGGAAGGAAGAGTGGAATATGGGAGGAAACAGGCAATGCCAGTGGCTCAGGTGGGAGTTTCCTCTGTGAGTCTCTGACTAGAAAATTTGAGGAATTCAAAAAGACCCAAACTGTTCTCTTTACTCTGCCTGAAACCAAGCTGATAAAGTGAATTTAAATATAATTAGAACAGCAGGGCTTAGGAGAGCTTTGTGTTTGGTAAAGAAACAGGATGATACCAATGGAACATCTAAAAAAATCTCTTTTCTAAATTCTCCTGTGACTGCTGCACTGTCCAGTGCCTGTGCCTGGAATGTCTCAGTCCTCCATGTCCAACTGGAGTTAAGTGAAAGCTTCACAGAAGTGAGACCCAGGACTGCAGCGAAGCTGGACCTGCCAATAACTCATTTCTGTGCTTTGTGGGACAGCCTTTGGGTATCCCATCCCCTGAAGGAGCTGCACTGCCACCCAGCCAGGAGAGCACACAGGACAACACTTCAAAATGCTTTGCTGTCCATCCATTCCACAGGTTCGGTTAACACAGGACTGACCCAGCGAAATGGATCTCTCCTTGCCCCTTCCCAAAATCCCCCATCTCCACATCTGAGAGCAGCCTTCCCATACCTAAATGCTCTCCAACATTCCCTGCCCATCCAAGCTCAGCAGCAAAAGCAAACCCAGCCCCTGTTCCCTGTGCAAACCCCTGGCGCCAGCCCTGGCTGCCCAAGTGCCAGTGCAAGAGCTGGGAGAGAGCAGGTACCTGCCTGAGCCCTCTTCTACCTCTTGGCCCTAAGAAGCTTTTAGGAAATGGGCATAATGCTGTCACTGGGGAAAGGGAATTAGTGCTTGAGGCTAAGGGCAGACTTAGTGCATCATTTCATGACTCTCAGGAGTGCAGGGCCAGCTGGCTGCCAGGCTCTGAAGGAACAAAACTACAAGGCCTTCCTTTTAATCCCCTTTGCCCTTTCAACAAGCTGGGTCTAGGAAAAGAAGTGTCCAGTGTAGTGACACTGAGTGGAGGGAAGGCTGTCAGACAGGATGCACCAGATGCACCAAACCAGACACTGAGCCAGGTGTGTGGATTGGACTGCACAGTCTGAACTGCCCTGGCAGTCCTCTGCTCACCTTTAGCTGAGAATAGGACTCACTGCTTTAAAAAAAGGCAGAGAGATTTCAACTCCAGTTCCTAAACTCCCCAGCACATTCCACTTTTGCACATTGAGGAAGGCTGTAGGTGAAGGGCCAGGCAGGGCAGCCTCACTCCAGACCAACTTGCAAGTCTATCTGTGGGAAGGCTGCTTTTTGGCATAAATACCTAATCTCTCTTGATTTTTTTTCTTGGCCCATCCTGAGTTATACTTTATGCATCCTGCCTGAACTTTCTCTGGAAATAAAGGGTCCCTGAGGAGGCACCATGGCATAGCTGCATGTACAGATCCAGCCTGGGCCATCCAGAACAAACCCAAGTGATAATACTTGAAGCTAATTAATCATTTACATCACATCTGACTTGCTGTAGAAGTCAATTAAAAGGAAGCAAAATGCTAAGTGTGATGCACAGCATGGCACAATAAATAAAACATTCCCCATTTTAGCAGCCTGTTCTCACCTCCATACAGTGGCTCAGGACTCCATGCTCTCCACCCAGCACATCCATCCTCTTCTACCCTTCCTCCGCAGCATTCCTCACCACAGGCTTCACAGGAGCTTCTTTCAAGCATTTAGCCTTAATTATGAACCACACTGAATAATTATGCAATTTTTTTACTGATTAAGCCAATTTGGCTGTTTGGAATGATTCAAATAGCCCACATGACATTAGATCTCATGAGGGATGAATGTACAAAGAGATTTAACATGAATATATCCATCCCTGTGGCATTAAAACTGCAGATATTCAAGCGTGACAGACATTTTCTGGTTAAAAAACATTTTTCTAGAAGGAGCAACTACAAACTTATAGAAGAAATCCTGGACCAGTCTGAACAAGCCTAAAAGGAATGAAGAATTAACTTAAGAACCTGGCCCCTATTCAGAGGTGTTATTACATTCACAGCTGATATGGGGCAGTATTTTCCTCCCTTCCAAACAATATTAATAGCTCCATGAAGGAATACTATCCCACTTCGAGAAAATTTCAAAGTCAACAAGCAAAATCTGTCTCCAGTTAAGAGCCAAGACTCTGGCCCTTCACTCCAATTATAAAGTACATACCCAAAATACAAAGCATACAACCAACAGAGTAAAGCAACTTTGGAATAAGATTCCCCAAACATAAAAGGCAGACAGAGACTTGCTGAGCACCTATCAAGTAATTCAAATTCACCTCCAGGACCACTGCCTGCTGCGTTTGTGCACAGTTACTGCAAAATTACTTTCAGCTGAGGTAATTTGACAAACTGAATATCAAATTTAACTGCTACTTTGCTCTGACCATAGCAGTGCATCTGCTCATAGAACTCCTCCTCACTGTTAGTTTGCCCTGTTGATCCCACTGGAAATGGTGAGTGTCTAAGAGCAGAGGCTGGCCCCAGGCCTTTAGGGAAAACAGCCTGCCAGCGTCACTGCCCCTGTCTGCATCCCTTCTGCCTGCTGCATGTGTCCTGTGACAGCCTGACTGGAAACACTGACACACAGAGGGTGAGCAGCAGACTCCAGACAGCTCTCACTGCCCACTCTGTGTGTGCAGAGTTTTGGTGACAGAGGAAGAAACAAGCAGCATTCACACACCTGCTGGGCTGGCTCACAAAGCATATGCAGGATGCTGATGTACAGAAAGACTTGCAGGAATTAGCTGTAAAAATAGATTCACAATTGGTGTCTCCAGCTACTTCTAGACATATTTTCCACACCTGAGCTGAAAGGGAGCCCAGCACAGTTGTAGTTGTGAGGGTTGATATGAAATTTGATTTTTGTTTTCTTGCTTCATTTAAATAATGGTTAAATTCCTCTATTTTTCCTCAGCTGTCAAACTGGGACCCAGCATAATTTGCAGGCAGCAAGAAGAAGCAATCCATTTCTTCTTCATCTTTATGGAGTCAGACCAAAAGTGAACTACAACTGCTGAGATGTGGGTACAATGAGTAGATTACAGAGCCTCATCTTTCCAGGCTCCATGTCAACAGCTCTCCAAAGTGGCATGCAGCACTCCTGGACAATGCCTGGCTGACTGCAGACATAAAGGATGCTGCTTTTGCAAACCTGGTTCTGTTCCACAAGCATTCCTGGCAGCACTAAGACAAAGCAGAGCAAAATTCACTTTGTGGAGTGCAGGAACACTAACATCCAGGCACAAGCACAAATGAGCCAGAGACCAGAATTTCTGTGCCAGGACTCAGGCCAGAAGTGCCAACCCAAGTCTGAGCCTAAATAGAGCACCTGGGCATGGCAGGGGCTGTGAGTGAGCCCCTGCTGAGGCTCATCAGGGTCATTCATGCTTATTAGCAGGGCTGACTGGCAAGGGCTAGTTTCCCTACAAAACTTAGCAGTTAGGTCACCAGGAGAAAGGCAGGTGAACACTCCAGAGACTTTGTGTCTGTCTCTGAACAGCATGGATAGAGAGATAACAGCAAAACACACCAAGCTAACTCACTGACTTGTCCTTATCTCCTGGTGCAGTGTGATTGTTCTCTAGCCTAAAAATTAAGTGAGTATCATTGAAAGTTATTTACTGGCAGCTCGGCAGATAGATATCCTATGTCCATCCCCAGAGCAGACACATGACAAATACAATGGCATCAGATGCAGCAAGACCATGACCATCCTTCTCCTGGGCTGCCAGGAGCAAACTGCTCTGGAGAGTGGCTTCACCTCCACACGGAGTGTAAGCGGTGTGTGCTTGCTTAGGTTTTACTCAATGCAGTGAGACTGCATAGCCTCACTGTAAAAATTATTTTCAAAACTATTTAAGCTGTTTATGCAAGGTATTATCCTTTAAGATTCCTCAGGGTGCCTCCATCCAGTTTGCAATAACCTCCTTGTGCCCTTTTCCTATGTGTGCACAGCCTCTGACTGTGCTGATGAGGCATTTGTTGCTATCCTTATCAAAAGTACCAAAACCTGACTGGAGTGAGAAGTGTATTGGGAGGAGAATAGAAATACAGAGAGACTTCTGACCCAGAAAAGTGAAGAAGAAAGTCAATGAGAGGGAAGAATGAAATATTGGGACCCAGGGCCTGAATTTAAGGCTTGCAGTGCAATACGTACTCGGGCATGTCCAAAATAGAGATCTGATTTGTGATCAAGTTGCTTACCTGATGTCAGTAAAAAGATCAAAGAGCTGAGGACCTGTTTGGAAACACAGCACAGAAATTTAGGACTTCAGTGGAGGTCAGGAAATTGAGGAACTATTTTTTTAGGGCACTACCTGACTTCTGAGAAGCAGCAGTGTGGTGTAACAGTGAATCAATAAAGAGAATAAATGATGAAAATCTAATGGACTCTCAACATCAAGCTCTGCTGTACAAATCTGCCCACCAGTCCATCTCAGATAACACTGCATCTCAGATAACACTGATAAATGTCCTGAGACAGACCATAGGCAGCAGCAGATTAAGTGATTATCAGTCATTTCAGAATGCATCCATCTACCTCTGAAAGTCTTAAGGAAGCAGTCTTGCTTCCTACTTAATCTCTCTTCTGAAGAGCAGATCAATGACTCAGCTTTTCCCAGCTGTGTCTCCCCAGGGAAGAGCTCAGTTCAGTGTCTGGGACCAGCTGGATCCCCACCCCGCTCTGCTCCAGATGAGAAAGGAGGGAGGGCCATGGTCTGCAAGCAGCCTTGACTCCAGCGGAGGAGCTGCAGTCACAAAGTCTCAAGACCAGTCCATGAGGGACACAGGCAACCCGAGCTCTCGTTTACATCCACTCTGTGACACAGGTGGCACCACTAACTCTGCGAGTTCTCATCCCTGCCTAAAGAGTTGAATTTTTTCCCCTCAGGGTAGTAAAGAGAATGCTTCCCAAAGGCTCTGTGATTGGACACACAAGTATGAGGACTTCCTCCCCAAACTCCTTAGTACAGAATTAGATATTACATGTGCTGCATTTTCTTAGGGCTGACTGGATTGGGCTGAGATCCCTCTCTAAACTGGATGTACTATTATTTCATTCTACTAAATTTATTCTTGTACCACCAACCCTAGTACACCTCCTTCATGGCATTCAAAATAAGCCTGTTCATCAATCTGCAAAAATCACATATGACAAATTAAATTTCCATTAATAAAGGTTCCCTTTTTCCTCATACCTGTGACAGAGTAGACAAGAGTCATGCTGGCTGGTATTTTGTCATTTGGATAACAGTAGCTCTGCAAGGAAGGAATCTCTTCTCTAAAATACAGAGACACAGCAGGTGAGGCAAGAATGCAGGCTAACATCTTTTGAATGACAGGCTAGCGGGGAAAGTATCAAATTTGTCACCAACTAGTACTACCAATGTTGAAAGAGCCTAAGTGCTCTTCTATTTTAGCTTAAAAAGCTGCTTTAGTTCAAGAGTTTGCAAAGATTTCCCACACAGCAAGGGTCACCCCTCTCACAGTGACTTCTCATGAGGAGTATCTCCATGTCTGGTGTACCTCTGAGAAGTCTCACATCTGAGATTGCCCCCAGCACACTGCATGTCCCACTGCTACAGACGGTGCTTGTAAGGCTGTGCTGCGAGCTAAGGGAATGATCCAGCTGCAAATAATCCCACTGGAAGTGTTCACACTGGGAATGGCTCTGTCCAGGGGAGAGGGGAAATGGGTGTGCATGCAGAAACATGCGTGGCACACAGTAAGAAGTCATTCAAGCTGACATAGTGAGCAGATCTGATCACAGTCTTAATTTGATGTTGCAGCTCTCTAAATACATGTTAAATACAAAGGCAGGCTCCCCAGAAAATACTGAGAGTCCTTTTTGTGGGCTCACCCAACAGAGGGCCCAAAGCCTGGGCCTTGTCCCAAAACCCCTTGAGCTGCTGCAGGGCAGTGTCACACCCAGGGCTTGTCTGTCAGTCAGTCAAACCCTCATCATTGCCTGTCTGTCTTCAAACCCCACCGGGATGATGCAAAGTGTTAAAGCCAAGTGTGATTGTGTCACCTTCTGCCAGAAGCAGCAGGGAAACCTGCTGGCTCAGGGCTCTCAAGGTCAAAGGCAGAGACCTAATCCAGGCTGAAAAAACTATATACATTACAATGCAATTAAGAAGCTGATATACCACCCCTCACATGCGGTCCATTACTGACAGACAGAAATAGAGGTATTGTCACACAGGGCGTCATCAATTGGCTTTTTAAAATATGCTTGATGGCAAAAATTTCAAGGGCATCACAAACTGTCAAACTGCAGTCTAACCTCTCTACATATGGTCTAGAAATTGGTATTTTAGTATAGGTAAAATATAAGCAGCTTCAGCCATGCCATGACTACTATAAGTTAACTGTGAAACTATTGCTATTATTTCCAGACTAATTTTTGGCACCTAAAACAATTTGTGGTTTTTCCAGGGTTTGTAAATATTTCTTAATTCTTCCTGACATGGGGTTTAGTAGGAAGGTAAAAGTATTGTATTTCTCATTAAACAGAAGGGGCAGACCAAAGACAAACACCAGCCTAGAATTATAAATTGCCTGAATAGTGGAGACAAAATTAGTAATAGAAGGAAAATAAAAGGAGATTAACTGAGGTGGGGACATGTAGAAAAAATAGGAAAATGGAAAAGTACAAGGAAGGGCTCAAAGGAAATGTAACCAAAGTACCTGTCTTCCTCTGTTTTGGCTAGCTAATATAATACCGTCCCAGTTTTCATACCCTGCTGCCCATAGAAGGAGAAGCCAAAGGAAGGCATCTAGGAGAAAGTAGGCTCTTTCTCTCTCTTTATCAAATAAAACATGACCAGCAAAAGAGGTCAGAATAGTTTTTAATTAGACAGAAGACCACTGTAACAGGACTTCAAAACCATGCATAATTTGAAGCCTTTCAATCTGTATATTTAAATACTGGAATACACTAATGCTTGTGTAATAAAATGAGTGCACATCCCTCACAAGTCCTTGGACTACAGCAGCTGAAGATCCTGACAGAAACTGAGCTCCGAACCTGCAGCAGCTCGGCGGGGATTGATGACTTTACAGAGCACTTCCAGGAGGAAGGAGAGCTTTATCCTCTACTTTCAAAGTGGGCTCTTATGTCTTGCAAGCCACTTTTGACATTCAGTTTGTCCTATAAGGAAAGAGCAGCTTCCAGTCTTTTTCCTCACTGTTAAGCTGAAAGGAGCATGGACGTGTCAAACAGGCTGTGTGCTAGCAGGAACAGTCAGGGAGAGAAGTCAAAACTACTGAGCACCTCTTTATCCCCCAAAAGGTCTTTGCAGTCTTACAGTGGGAGAGCTGAGAGGGAGTGGGTTTTTCACTGAGGTATCAAAGCAATCTCTTTCCCTGAGCATTAATATAATCTGCACCTGTGCTCTCTCTGCATAGCAGTACTGACTTACCTGTCCCTCAGGCGTTCCAAATAATGAAGGTAGCTACAGCCTTGGATCCTCCTGTGGGAACTGCCAACGTGGGAAAGGGTTTTTAGAGAAGTGGAAAATCTCAGAGAAATCTCTTATGTGGAAAATTAATAGGTAAGATACTCTCAAGGCAGCTTGGAGAAATGGTCACACACGTTTCATTTTCATAAGTGGAAAATATGTGGTCAGTCTGCCAGATTTCTCAGCCCCTTTTGTGAGTTAACCAGCGACATAGAGATGATGAAAATGTGTGTGTTGGGGGGCTCTGTCTCAAAGATGAGGGGCCCACCTCTGGTTAGGCTGTGCTGTTTGTGGCACTAATAATTTTTTAATTGGCTTTTTAAAATGTACAATTAGCGGCACATTCTCAGCACCTTTCTAAGGCAGAATGGGCTCCCTGGGCCAAAAGCTCAGCTCCATAATCACTCACCCCGTGCATAACTTCCCTGGCAGGAGAAGCCTTGTTAATAATTCATGAGCAGCAGATACAGATTGAGGCCCTCGAGCACTTTTACTGTTGTTCCTTGGAAGGAAAGGACTCTGTAAAGGTGTGACATTTATATTAAAAAAAAACCAACAGCACTTTGAAAATACTTTGTTGAATTGTTTCATAAGAGCACAGTGGTGCTAACCGGATGATCTGCTCCAAGGTTCAGAGAGCTCATGTGTGGGCTTCTGAAAGCCAGAAACAAAGACAACTTGGCCCAAACAATACCTCATTTGTCTTGACCATTTAGTCTCCTGACTTTCCTTAGCTGCCTGTTAGTTTTCATATCTTCATATGGCTGCAGCATGCATTCCCTGGCTTTACTTCCATCTATGGCTGGATCAGACTGGCATGTTGGAATGTGAAGGTGAATTTCATTTCCTTGTGGTCTTGTACTTGAAATATGATGGCAGAGAGACATTATGCCTTAAATGCATTTCACTGACAACCTACTTTGTATTTCCAAGTAGATCCTTTGAGAAAATCCATTTTTATTTCTCCACCTCTCTCCTTCAACTTTCTTTAGCATTTTTCTCTGAGCCAAGATATATTATAAGATTTTTCCCCTCCATCAGGTAAGTCAGGTGCATACAGAAGTGAAAAAACATTTTTAATCAATTAGCAGAAGTTACCTGCTGACAGCAGTGCAATCACTCAGCTAGCATGATAAAGATGCTCATCAAAGACAATAATGAAGAAATTAATCCCTCTAGGAATTGGATGTGGCTTCCCTGACAATACTGCTGGGAACAGTTTTGGTCAGAAATGTTTTCTCCCAAAGTGGACATTGACCACTGGTTTCCCAGCAGTTCCTAGTTCTTTAATTCTTCCTCTATTCCTCTGTGAAAAGGGGATTTATTACCATAAATCAGAACTATGAATCTGGGATACCATATGTCTGACAAGCTCACCCCAGAAGCCAGGTGAGAGGGGACACATTTTTATTCTTTGGCCTTTGTAATGCCAGGTTGTGGAAACAACAGAACAGATCACACAGCATGTTGTTCCAGACAAGACAGTCTGATTGTCAAAATGCTCCCCCACCTGCCAGCCCCAGCCTTTGGAGGCAGTGACCTGGCACTAAAATGGTGTGGCTGCTCCCACTCCCTCCTCTGCCTGACCTCCTGGCTCCCTATTCATCCCCTCATCCCTTTGGCCCTCACAGAGCCGCCCCTCTCCATGTCACAGGGAGTGCTACACCCCTGCCATCTGGAGCAGCATTTTTGTTGTTCCAAGCCTAAATGAATTTGAAGAGAAGCAGGGAGCTGGTCCTGAGGAGAGAGATTTCCTTACCCTGCCTTATGACCCTGACTCCTCCCAGTGCAATGTCTGCTTGGAAGATTAAACACCTCCTGCAGATCTGTTCCTTTTCCCCCTCCACAAGGTCAGGGATTGCCTCCTATTTACCCTGTGGACCAGCACATCATGGGATGATGTCTTTTTCCTCCAGCTGACTTCCATGTTAGCTTCCACAGAGGAGCTCCTTCTGTGACAGGAACATCCCACCATTGTCCTGGTCCCAATCCTGTGCCCTCAGAGCAATGAAATCTGCTTTTTCCCCATGTAGAAAGCCCCCAGCTTCCCACTCACTCTGAGTTGTAACATAAAAAGATCCCAACAGCCTGGAGGAGAAACAGCACCCAAACACCAACAGCCCTCCACATGAAAGATGCAAGGAACAAAACAGGGAATGGTTTTGCTTCCTATGGCACCAGGTGAGCCATGCTTAATTGAATGTATTTATTTTATGGCTGGTGAAATCCAGCAACAAGAAATCTCTAATCATTGCTCAAAGAAAATACAAATTAATGTCAATTGACACATATTCCAGATGTGCTTACAGATGCCAGCATTCTGGCAATGTCACAATATTAAGTACCTTATTCTTAGTATCCATTGTAATATTAGACAGACATAAATTAGAACCAAGTCTGACCCAAGCCAAGAACAGTTCCATGCAGGGAAGGAACAAGGCACTAAATTAAATTCCCAGATAGAGGAGGAAAGCTCAAGGATTTCTGATGATCACTCCTCTTTGACAAACTCCTGTCCAAACCTTTGAGGAAACTTCTTCCTGAAATGGTTTGGCATTACATTGCCTGAACCCCCAAAAGGAAACTGGGCATGGGAGCAAGAAGTCGAGGGGCTGCCAGTGCAGGACATCACTTATGGGACAGGCTTCTCAAACCACTCTGTGCAGAGGCAGTCATAGAATCACAGGATATCCTGAATTGGAAGGTACCCACAAGGATCATCAAATCCAACTCCCGAGTCCTACTCCAAGCAGCTCCCTGGAAAGCTGTACACTCACAGGGAGCACTAAAAAGGTGGTGAAAATTTAATTTCCCACTGAAAGCTAAAGACAGGACTCAGCAAGCCACTGGTCAAGTGGTAAGACAAATGAGGCCACTGTTAGGAATAAATCTGAAAAGCTGGACACCACCAGAGCTAACCTAATGACAATCACAGTATTTTAACTGAGTCTGACACACAAGTAGCTGTGTCAGCAAAGGGAGAGCACTGAATTAGTTTCCCCCTGAGCTTGTGGCTGCACTTTCTCTGCACACACATCTCTGCTTCAGTGCAAATCCTGTCCCAGTAAGCATCATCTGAAGGGTGGGGGCTCCCCAAATCCTCTGTGGTCCTGCCTTTGCAGTGCCATCACCTCCTGTCAGAGTACCTTCCAGATGCCCATCCATGAGTACAGGGAATTGGCCGTAGGGACTTGGGGTCACTTGCATACAGCAGAGGCAGGGAAAAGGCAATCTCTCCTATCCCTGCCCTGGATAGCTCAGTATGTGCCACTGAAGCCACCTTAGTTTTCCCTTTGAGCTGTAGAGGCCTCATGGGGCGATTTATTGGAGTCTTTTCATGGGGATGGAGATGAAGCCACGTGGCTCTGGAGTCAGGACAGAGTCACATTTGCTGTCCAGGCCATGCTGGGGCTCTAATAGATAACCTGCAATCTGCAGAATGTGAGGGTCAAACATCTGCCATAGGAAAGGGAGCACAAGGAAAATGCAAAAGAAATCCCTCTTGCACCAAAGAGCTGAACTGTGCTCAGTCACTGCTGCTAGAAACTGCCTGAAAGCATAAATGTTAATGTTATGCCAGATCTGGCACAGAGGCAGAGAGATTCATTCCATTTCATTATGAAATGATACAAGCACCATAAAATGTCAGCTTTCAAATTCATAATTTATAAATTAAGTGTAAATAGCATATTCTGACCTCCTCCCCAGCCACTCATTTATCCTTCCCCTGTGAAAAATTAATGAGTCTATAAAGTAGCTTGTAAATTTAAAGCAGTATTTTTATTTTTTTTTTAAATCAACAGTGTGATTTTCACTGAGGCCCTGAAGCATTAGCTGGCTGCAGCCACTGCTGTTAATCACTGGTCTTAGGTGTGCTACTATGCCACAGGAAAACCTCCTGCTAAGATTTCCGATGCAGACCACTGTCAGGGACCAGATAAAACTCTGAGGTTTTTAGGCTGTCCTGGTAGAGCACTCCCCGCTTTCCACAGCCTGGCAGGCTGCTTCCTTCAGGGGGTGCTTGAGGACTTAACATCATATCCAAGACATCAGAATAAGAATTAGCAGACAATTCTTAAAATAAGACTTTCTAAGTGGAAAATTCACCCCGGGCAAAACTTTTGGTCTATGGGAAGGGAAGTAAGCAGAACCAGACCAGCTAGCTCCCTGCTTCCACTACGAGGATTCCCTAAGGGGCTCTTCTGCTATTTGGTGACCTTTCAAGCTTCCCTTTGTACAAAAAGCTGCATTGGTCATTTTGCAAGGCCCTCTACAATTTTGGGAGGACGTGTATTCCTGTCCCTTGGTGTGTGCATTTACCAATTCCATGCAAAGATCGGAAAGGAGCAGGTGACAATCAGGGAGGAGGAGACAGGTAAGCTGAGGAACTGATGGGGTAAGCACAGCATTCCAAGGTCTTGGAGTCATGGAGGACCACAAGGAATGAGTGCCCAGAACAGGAAACAGAGTGGGGTGGGCCTGGAGGAGCCCACATGGCTGTGAAGGTACTTTCCATGCAGCTGAGGACATGGCTAAATAAAAAAAATGTTTCACAGAAATAAACTCTTATTGCTAAGGTCTGTCATAAAATACCTATCTCTTTTTAATTGAACACAAAGAATGCCACACACTGAAGTAAACAAGGCAGAAAAAAAGCATGGAGATTACCTTTCTGCTCCTATAGACCTAAGTATGATCATGTTCAGTGTTCCTTCTCGCCAGTCTGATTATCATGAACAGAAAGTTACTGTAATGATTTATGACAAAAGTGGAAGATTTTATTCATCAAATTCCTACAATCAAACATTAAAATCAATACCATTCTTCTGGGATCAAGATGGAGGGACAAGCATAATCAGTTTATCTATGCCGCATGTAAAATATTTGTAATTGACCAAAAAGCCTTTTCTCAAATACTTAAAAATATACTGCTAGGGCAGCAAATGTGATTGAATTTCTTATAATCTAATCATTTTCATCCATATGTGGCCCCCAATCTGTTTAGGATTGTTAAAATTCCTGGATATTGTAGTGCCTTCCCCAGAGAACACTGGGAAGAGCTCTGGACAGCCTGGACCAGATGGGATGCCAGTGATTCCAGCCAGCAAAGGCAGAAAAGAGGACAGTGGTTAACTCCTCCTCTGCCAGCCACCAGAGAGGAGGTCTGGACAGGGAGATTAATGCATGCTGCTTTCCAATGCTGCAAAAGGCAGGTTTTATTTTAAAGCTCTCAGGAGCAAAGTGGCATAGTCCATGGGGACAAACAGAGCAAGGACCAATAATCACATTCTGAAAAACTGTTCAGTGCTGTGGGTGGAAACTGGGGCTGTTTGCAAACTCTCCTGGCTATGCAAGTTCCCATCAGCCCAAGAGGAAAGTGAAATGCTGTAAATGAAACCTAGTAGATGAAAGGCCTCTTGGTCAGACTGAAGAGGTTTTTGAAAATCTCATGGAGTTGTACAGGATCTGAGAGCATTGAAAGATGCACGAAAGTCAGCAGGTCCCTGCTTGTTAGAAGGACAGTCTGCCTGCTCAGCATTCCCTGCCCCTCTCTAAGCTGATGCTGAAAGGAGTGACCCAACACTTCAGAACCTACACCACAGGAAACACTTGGATGCTCCTTGTCCACCAGGCTAGATTAGTTCTGTTTACACAAGTTTAATTCTTTGTCATATAAAACAAACAACACTGTAGCTAAAAACCAAATACAGAATTACCCTACTAGAACAGTGTACTAATTACAGACAAAAACACTTCATTCTGCCTGTGACTTTCTTAACTGAGATAACCAGCAGTTTTCACTAAGCTGGAAACATCACCTTATTTTTCCATACCTGCCCAAACTTTATGCTGCTTTGATGACTTCTAGGGAATTCTGTAGGTGTTTGCTAAGGAACTATTTAACCTAAAATCTTGGAAGCCTGGGGGCTATGGTAAAAGGAAAAGGAGATGAAAGTAGCAGCTCAGGATTTTCAAAATGTTTTCTTTTTTAACTCATAGAGAGGCTGTCAGTGTAATACTGACTCCTAGCTAAGTACTTTAAGATCTTTCTATTGCACTGAATTTACACTTGTGGAAGAACAAATTTACCCTAAAAATAAGGAATTTTCCCATAAAGTTGAATATACTAATCTCAAAAGCAATTTCTCACATCCTGCAAAAATCAGCTTTGCACAGGAGATATTCCCTACTTCATATCCATCATTTCTTGAGAGACTTGTCTGAGCAATTACAAACATTCTTGAAAATATGGAATATGAGAACAGTGAGTAGCAATCAGGTATTTTTTTTTATTTTTTATTTTGCTGGTCACTAAAAAACCCCTCAAGACCCCATTTAGTTTCAACAGCAGCAAAAAAGATAATTTTCAAGTGCCAGCACCTTATTCTGGAGAGAGACTGCTGAGGAAAAACTCAAGTAATGTTAGTGGATATCAATTATCACTGTATCATTCCCTGAGAACTTTTCAACACAGACATGCCACAATAGGAGCTACAAGTCCAAAGTGTAAATCACTGACTTTTTATCCTACAAACCCACTACATACTGCCAGGATAACCCACCAGCCCCCTAAACAACCTATTCCTATATTCTCACCTGGGCACAGGCTGCAGCAAAAGTTCAAGTCTGCCTTTGACTTAGAAGCAATTCCCTGCTTCTTAATGCCTCTGAATAGGATCAGAGTTAGGGCTTTTCTCATTTGACAATCCTTTGCATTGCCAGGATTTGACAAAACCAGGAAAAAATAAAAGCAGATTCCCCACTAAAATACCCTCACAGTAGGTTTCAAGGGCCAGACTTTTGCTTAGGATTGACTTCCACAGCTTCAAAGGAAAGTGTGATTCTTTCTAGAGCCCAGCTGTGTGTCTAGGATGATATTTTTTGAGCAATGATACTAACCACAAGTACATTAAATCATCAAAGATGTGCTGGTTCCAGTAACTATCGAGCAATGATTTGAACAACCTTTCCACTTGAAAGGGGATTTTTACAGAAATTTGCATTCCCCTTTCCATAGCCATAAGGAAAGTCAGATTCTTTTGCTAAGAGGAACAGATTGCAACTTGAAGCCACAGAAAATGCAGAATGTGTTTGGATGCTATAATTCTTCCCACTAGACAGCCACAGCAACTTCTGCTCAGGGTTATGAAGTAGTTTATGCAGGGAGATTAGTTCAAAAGGCATTTTTGAATGCCTTTTGAAAAGGCAGACAGGTAGCTGGGAGCCAAAGACTAACAATTCTACCTCAGTTGTTAGAGTACATATGTGCATGTGTAAAAGACAGAAAAGGAGAACACTGTTCACCTAATACCTGAAAGATTAGATTTCTTTCCCCATGCATTTTTAATTTGCTTACAGAGTTTCATGAGACAGAACTCCCTAGGCTGGGCTGGGGGCACAGGGAAGTTCCCTGTGCTTGGGAATTGCCAGAATTAACAGCCAGGGGCTGATACAGCTGGGTGGTGGATGAGAAGACACTGCATCCCTGTTCCCACTGTCCCCTGTATCTCTCTAACAGGGAGGACTGGAGCTCTCCTTACCCTTCCCACAGACAGTTTCCTGATGGAAGTGACCAAACCAGCTCAAAGAAGGGTTGCCAGGGCAGGGAAATTCTTCATCAGAAATACCGGTGGTCCATGTTTTTGCAATTCCCTGCCAAGTCCAAAGCAATATGATCCAATTCTCAGAGCTATGCTCTGTGGGGTGAGCCTCCAAACATCCCTGTGCAAGGCATGCCATGAAAGAGCAACAGAATGCTGCAGGCAGGGCCTGCTGTGGGACACAGCTGCCAGGACTGCAGGACACTCCCCTGGCCTGCAGAATCCCTCACCTGAGTACAGAACTTTGGACTGCACTTCCAGGAAATGAACATCTGAAGCGTCTTTGAGAGCTTCAAGCTAAGCCCCCGCGTCTGGCTTTTTGCTCCCTTTTCAAAGCACCTCCTTTGTTTTAGGATTACCGATCTTTTAGCAGAGCTACTACATAACTGAGTATAAATCAAGTCTCTGGTGTCAAAGGTGCTCTGTCTCTCACATTTATGAAAGGTGTGGATGGGCAGCAGGGTTGGAACAGAAGTAGGATCTCTGAACAGCCCTCTTGAAGTCACTGACTCGGCTCTGAGGGAAGCAGAGCCTGCTCATTACAGACTTTTTCTACTGAAAAGGCCATTATACCAATTTTTTGCAAAATCAAGGACTGATTTATCCCTGTTGTAACTTCACTGCGTTCAGTCAAGCTATACAAGCCATGAATTTAGCTCTTAACTTTCTCCATAGAGAATACTTTTTTCCCCTTTGAGAGTGCTTCAGTGACCCTCTCTGAAAACTGGCGAGCACAGATTCTGCTCCAGCAAAGCATGTAAGCAGACACACATGGGAAGTACATGAGAAACTGTCCAGAGAGGAACTGGATTATTTCCATGCTTAAACCATCACCAGCCTTTTTACCTGATATCCTTGCTTGTGTTTTATTCAGTGGGAGACAGAGGGTTCCTTCGTGAATTTCACTCCCAACTCTGAAACGATGGTCAAAGGAAAGACTCCCATCGCCTTCCCTGGAAGGTGAACTTTGCTGAGGGTAATGGTTTGTTTTGATGGCAGTGGGGAGGTTTGGAGAGGACAAGACCAAGAGTCTATCCCTTCTACAACAAAGATGTCCATTCTGTCCAGATTTAGGGATTTTACCAGACATGAGTAACATCTGCTTTGGAGATTTGCCCACAGGGATTCCTACTTAGCACTGGTTGCTGGCCTACAATTCTCCCTGCTGTCTTCCACCTATGAGTCCCTCCAAATTCCCAGCAAAAACCAGACTGTAGTCTCTGCACTTATATTGTGAGCAATATTTTTTCTGGGAAAAGAAATTTCATGTCCTGTTTTCAGGGCACATTTTTGATGCACCTCATCTGACCTACATTTCCCTCTTTCAGGCCTGCTCTGGGACCTTACTGGACTTTGCATCAACACCTTTTTCTCCTGTTCCTCTTCCATTAAGGAAACACTTTTGTTCTGGCTAGGTGCTTACATTTGCATTAGTTCCCAGATCTGTTACACAGACTTGACCTGGACTGGATTTCACAACAGAATGATGGTTTGTCTGACAGACCCCATTTGCCATTGACCCTGCTTTTGCCAGTTTTCTAGCAAATGTCCAGCAATGTCCTCATAGCTTCACAGTGCCAATACCCTGATCATACAGTGCCTGTACCAAGGTTCCCACTTGCTGTCCCTTTTTAAAAGGCCAGTTGCTCAGCAAAATTTTTCAGCAAACAATTCATGAACACCTTAATTATTTCTGCTATCTTCTACACTGTAAATATTTTTCTTACATCAATTGATGAGTAAATCTATATTTTCAGAAGGATCTGCTATGCAAAATCTGTTGAAACATCTTTCTGCTTCTCCCTGACCTCCCCCTCTTACCAAACTTTTAGTCTTGTGAAGGTTTAAACAATCTAACTCTGAATCCAGGGATACAATAATAAAGGGTTACTGCAAGTCACTCTTCAAACACTGGACAAGATACTTTATTTAAAAATAGAGCCTCGCAATATTGATTCTTTTCCCCCTGCACAGTGCCTGCCTGGTGCTGCTTCCTGGGGCTTGCCTTTCTGAGCAGGCATCCCCACAGGAGCAATCCCAGGGCATCTCTCCTGACATCCCAGGCCAAGAAGTACAAGCAGCATGTGAATCCTAGCCATACACTGCTCTCACTCAGCAGGAGAGGCATGAAAAGAACCATGGCTTTGCTACAACTGCTTTGTAGCCCCAAAAGCAAGTGCTTGGCTCGCTGTGAGCCATTTCCCATGCACCCTTTTGCTGCCTCCTCCCTCAGACACACTGCTTTCACATCAGAAATGCTCCCCCAGCCCAGACACTTCTGGAGTTTCTTTCTTACACAGCCTCTCTAAGCCAAGAAAACTGCTCAGCTCTATTCAAAAGATTCCTGACAGCCTTCAAAGGATTGCTAATTCCAGTCAGCTTTAAAAACGCAGAGCACTCTCTCCCAAAAAGCAGCTTTTTTTGCCTTCCCTGCTTTAGGTCAGCACTTGTTAGGCCCATAAAGCACCGCAGCAGAAGCTCAGTGCACCTGAAATTATCTGGAGCTTCTGCAGTGCTGAGGGCAGGGAGATCACACACTCCTTGGGAGGGCCATCAAGCTGCCAGCACAAAAGTAGTTTTCTGGAGGAGAGTGGTGCACCCCTGGCTGGCTTGGATTAAGGGCTGATAAGGGTTAACAGTGTTTGCTCCTCTCTCCATCTCACCCCCTCCTCCTCACTGTGCATTTCAGTCCCAGACCCCGGGCAGGCAGTGCTGGGATTAGGCTGCAGGAGCAGTCTGGCTGACACTCGGTGCAGGAGCAGCGTCCCGGGCTCCGCAGGCAGCACAGCCCGACTGCTGCACAGCTCCAGCAGCGCAAGAGCTGGAGGAACAACCATCAGGGCTCAGGAGACTGCAGAACTGGGCAACTTTAAAACAACCTTTGAAAACACCCAGCTGAAGAAAATACCAAAATCCTGTTGCATTTTTTTATTTTATTTTATTTTTTACTTTTCTTGAAGGACCGCGAGCATTTAAGTTGCTATGTCTGCTCAGGAGCCATATGGAAAAATCAGTTCTGTCCTGTTAAACTGGTTGCACAGTTTTGATTTTCATCTGCCTACAGAGATCTGAAAAGTCTATGTTCTTTTATGCTTTTTTGGCAAAGAAAACAAGTGCTCTGAGGATCATCTAGCCAGGAACACAATAGGTAAGCACAGTATTTTTTTGTGTAACATATTTCCAACAGTCTGAGAATATGTTGTTTTGTGTAGTTGAGTGAAAATAGCCTTTGGGATAATGGTCTCTTTGGGATAAGCTGATTATAGGTTTGTTGATCGCTTGGTTTGTTTGTTTTCCTGGAGAAGAAAAGCTGAGCTGCTGTGGTATCAATGTGGTTTGCAAGATCCTGTCATTTAAGCAGCAGGAAGACTTTTTTAAATCCACTCCAAAGCACAGAGCAACTCAGATTCCACTGTCAAAGGTAAAGCAAAATATTTGGGGTTCTATTTTAAATGTGTAAGCTATAATTAGACATTAGGAATAACAAAGTGGCAAACCGACTCAGAGTCATGAGGAAAAGCTGTTATAAGATAATTAAAATTGAATTGATATAGAAATCTTAATATTCTTTCAACTTGTTTAGATGGTTGTTTAAGCTGCATTCAACCAGGTGCTAAAATAGTACAAACAGACAGAGAATAAACCAGCTTTATCTGGATGTTGAGAGGGACATTCAGATCACATCTGAATTTTATGGAAACAATAATTTCCATAATCATCTCATTGATACTAAAGATGTGCTTGACTATGGGAATCCAAGATTTTGTACATAAAGCCCCTCAGATGTATTTAATGCTATATTTAAATGTGTGTTTGAAATGGATTTAAAAAGGAAGGGGTCCTTTTATAAAGTCACCTTAACTGCACTGGACAGCGGGTGTGCTGAACTGAAGATTTGACCACCTAAAATCTTCCACACTTTTACAGACACTGTGGGGAAAGAGCTGATCTTAGAAAGAAAAAAAATTACAAAGAATTGAGCCTTTGTCTTGTATGTTTTCTCCTATCACCAGCCAATAATCAGATTTAACCAGGATCTTTACTCCTAGCTGCTTGTAAGATGCAATAGGCTACTTTTTCCTCAAAAAAAGGGATCTTGCACACAGAGCTCCCTCTGCTTTCCAAATCCCTGAGCTACAGCTGGCACATGTATTAAAGGTCTATGCCCTTTCCACTTTCATACTTTCTGAAACCAGATGTGGCAGACAAAGGAATTGTAAGTTATAATCGATAACTGCACATAGTGTACCATCAAAATTTCCTGTCCTAACTGGAGTCTCTTCCTTAGTGTGGCTCTGGGCAATGCATACAGCAGCTTAAATAATGCCAGTATTTGCTGGGGAATGGTTTTCTACTTTTCTTTCATAGATTCCAAGCTGATAATAAGGCCTGTTGCAAAAAGAGACGTAACTGATTTTTTAAAAATATCTTGCCAGAGAGAATATAATACAGTTGTTACAGCTCCAGTGAGCAGCAAATGCTGAGACAGGCTGGAAGTGATGCAGGTATGAGAATGATAAGCAATACAAAAGTCTAAGAATAAGATTGCTGCCCTTCAGTGATAAAGTCTTCTTCCAAATGAGATACACAGAGCTCAAAATCTAAGTACCAGTTTAGGGATTCTTATCCAGGATTCTCTACCTTTGACCAAACAATATCTTACACAGCTCTGGATAAGGTACAATGATCCTCTTATCTACGCACAGCTACAGCCCCAGTGGACAAAATAAAAATTCAATGACCCCTGATAGAACAGCAGAAGCAGGGTTTGGGACATAGTGACCTCCTGTGACTTTTAAAGGTACAGTTCCACTACATCTTAAAATTTAGTAAATGAACATCACAAACTAGAAAAAATATTTTAAATGTAATTTTCCACTCATTCTGACAGCAGTAAAAAGAATATTTTGAATAACTCTCATGTTGCACTTGTGTTGCATTGACTACATTTTTTTTCTCTAATCAAAGATTTCATAGCAATTTCTGCAATTAAATCTTTGTAGAGAGATTCTCTGAGGAGTGTTTCCATGAACTTTAAACAATTCAGCAAAATAAAGACTTGCACTATTTGAATTCTTGGCTTGCTGGGACTACAACAAATACCAGAAAAGGCACAGAAAGAGGGTCACATGACTTTCTCTCCTATGACAGCCATTTCTGTTCACTTATGTCATCTCACTTTGCAGTTCTGAAGATGTCCTGGTTCTGGATTTACCTTCCTCTCCATCTTCTCACAGCGACTTCTTTATGCCATTCTATAAAAGTACCCACCACCAGTTCCCAACAGAGCTTCAAGACCAATCTCTTCAGTTTCTACCACTCCCTGATACTTGCAGATGGTAAGGAAACTACAATTCACCTGCTGAAGGATATACCCAAAAGGTAAGAGTTGTCAGCCACTCCTATTCTCGGGTACTTCCCCGTGTCACTGGACACTGCGCACTACCAGGCTAAGCCAAGAATTCCTGCGTGCCTGCAGGGCTCTATCAGTGCACACTGAAATGCCAGAAGAATGCACCACTCCTCACGTGTCATTACACTACCCAGAATCTGGAATGGACCTCTGAGATGAAATTTAGGTTCCTGCACACATTTCAGCAGCTCTCTGCTGTGTTTGTCAGAGCAGCAGCAGAATTGATACAGGATGGGTGGGCTCCAGCAGCAAACAGCTGTGTCACTAACAGCCCAGCTTCAGGTCTGCAGAGACAGCAGCCATCCTACATTCATGGTGAAACACAAACATTTTACCCAGCAAATTAACTATCCCAAAAATCAATAGAATATCTGCACAGATATCTTATCAATAAAACTTCTGCCGCTGTCCTGCACACTAAAAGTATTTTTGCTGAATGGCACTACAAGTTGCTAAGATCAAAAGTGCTTTGCATGTGGAAATTCCACATTCTTCACCTTTCCAAAATATCTGCAAAGTCTTCTGCCATACCTAGATATGTAGGTGATTAGCTATCAACTGGTACTGCATCTGGGTACCAAAGATCAATCTGCTTGTTTGGGAAGAGATGCACTTTGGACAGAGACCAGCAAATACAGATTTTGACATATAGCCAAATGGTCATGGAGCAGAGGGTGAGCCAGACTGCTCATCTTCATGTGCATTGCACAGAAAAACTGGAACATGGCACAAGTTATATAATGTGACCATGCTCACAAGAACATAATTAGGGGCTTTCCTAGTTAAAGGGCCAGGGGTACTGAAATGTCAAAGAAAAGGGAATTCTTCTATGCTCTTGCAGCATAACATTAAGACTGCAGTTAGGAAGCAGTTTAGTGTGATCAGGAAGGTTCTTTTGAACCCTAGTCATCCCAGCAGGAAGACAAGTGATGACAAGTTTTGGTTGAGAGTAAAAGACTCAAGAATGTGGAACTGGTTCCAGTGAAGCTTCACTCTGGCCTAGTAGCCATACCCTGAAAGTAAGCCAGACCTCTAGGCTGACAGGATCTATCCATAATGACTAGGCTTCTCTCACTGGTGAACAACAAAAAACCCTTGGATTGCCAATTGCCTTGGCTTAAATGCAGAGTGAGGCACCCAAATCCAAACTTTTCTATGGCCAAGCCCAAACATTATACAGTCTGTATAAAAACAACAGAAATAAAACAGAGCAAGACAGGAGGTTGGGCTTTTTCAAGGCAGGAATCAAAACCTGACCAAAGAGACTGATGTCCCTTTGTGATACATAGAAGCCTCTGACACAAAGGCAATCAAGGTAGAACTGGCAACAGGTGGTTATGGAGAAGGCTGTCAGCTAAATCACATACATCATCCAAAATAACCAGCTAAGGATGAGATACAATGTTCAGCTGAAGTGTGGAAAAAAACTCAGAGGGGAAAATATTGCCTTAATATTTCAGAAAATACATGTGGATAAAAAAGAATTACCCCAAAGTCTGTTTTCTTCCTACAGCTGAAGACTGCAGAAGACTGCAGGCACTCATCATCCCTTTGTGTGGTTGCACCTCAGAGAACAGTCATTTCTACCCAGAGCAAAGTGACACACATCAGAATGGCTGATTACAAGGAGTTTTGGGAAATTTTGAATTCCCAGATACATTCCCTCTATTTCTATTCACATTTACAGGTACTACTTTGTTTTGGAAGAGGGCAGGGTCCTTGCCCCTTTCTCAATAACAGTGACGCCCTGTGATGTTCCCATTGAATGGAGCATACTTGTGTACAAGTCTCCACCAGGAAAAGCAACACCAGGTAAGGCCTTCAGTCTGCCTAAGTAGAGACAAAGGAAATGAAAGTTACTCATAAATAACTGTGTTATAGGAAATTTCCCACAAGCCTAAACATTTTGTGGTCTCTCCTTTAAGTTGCCAGGGATTGATCCAGTCTCCATGGGTAAAACATGGAAACCCATCAGATCTTGCCTTCAACACAAATAAATTAAGGATTAGATATGAAAATGTCTAAATCTAAGGTTAATATTTGGGAACAACTACAGGTTGTCCAGGCTGCACAAAGAGACCAACTGCATAAACTCTTGGCACTGGGTTGAACTTCCCAATGTTGCCTCAGTTATTTTTCTGTGGCTTATGTTACTTGAGACAACAATTTGCTCCCCACATGAAGCAGAGAAGATCTAGCCATTTATTCTTGCCACATCTACCATGACAGTGGGTACTAAACTGCCTTTACCCTAAAAGGCAATTCCTTTCTCTTGCATGATTTTTTGAATTAATTTTTCAAACTAAAAATCTAAAAGCTGCCATTAACAAGTTCTTACCTGTCAAGCAGGTACACCTGACAGAGGAGCTCAAATTATACTCCTTTGAATTGATAAGTTTTCCCTCTTCATGAGACAATGGCCTAAAACTAATCCAAAGAAAAAAAAAAATCCTACCATAGGAATAATAAGTCTCCTTAAAGTAAAGTACCCTAAGAGACAGCAAATAGAAGAAAAAAATTGTAGGGGCATCAGGCATGATATAAGCCAAGCTTTTGCAAGTTGTGGTTTCATAATTATAGTATTTTTGAAAACATAATTCTACAGCTGCACTGCTAAAATAAAAGCTTCTCAAATTTTATTTTAATAAATTGCCAGCAGCAACATAGTTTTAGTAAAACATATTCTTAGTTATAATTGCTGCTTTCAAGAAGAAAATAAAATGTTCCCTAACAGTAAAACTTGTATGATGTGCTTTATTTCACATCTTTTGAAACAGAAGTTACAAGTCTGCTTTTTTGCCTGCAGGTGACCATGATACACAAGAGATCTCCAAATCTCAGAAGGCTTCAAGCATGGTGTCCACTATCTTCAACTACAAGGGAAATTCTGTAGAGACTTACATGGGAATGTCTTCCCATTCTGCCCTTTACCTGCTCGAGTTCTTATCCACTGAGCGAGACACACACATTACCGTGTACTTAACAACTGACACCACGTCTGGGCACCTCTACCCAGAGCTTCCGATGGACCCACGCATAGATGTCATTGGCATCGGCCATACAACAGTGACTCTGGCCTGGAAACACAGCCCTTCTGTCTTGCAGCACAGGGAAAGCATCCAGTACTGTCTCCTAGTTAATGAAAAGCACAACTATAAGAGCTTGTGTGCTGCTGAGACAGCCATCAGATCCTCTGGAATGAAGCTGCCCCCCACGCTGGCTCTGTCCCTCTCTCCATACCTTCTTGAGCCGCAGCAGGTGATGATATTGTCCAACAGCGAACTGAGCATCATCAACAAAGTGAGCAGTGGGGAAGTCAGGCAGGTGTGCATGGGCACCAAGAACACTTACACAGTGCCCAATCTCAGCCCCAGCACTCAGTATTACTTTGATGTTTTTATTGTCAATCTCCTTACAAATGCCAGCGCCGCATACACTGGAACATTCGCCAGGACCTTAGAAGAACCTGAACCCAAGGTGACAGAGCTGAAAGATGGCAAAGTGGTTCATGTGGTCCTGGATGGGAAAAAGCAGAAATTCTACAGTCTGCGGTACCAGGCGAGGCACAAGAAAATCCATTTCACCTTTCAGTTGTGTCAGGGCCAAATACGGGTTCACATAGCAAGAAATGGCAAAACAGTGGCATCAGAAAATCTCTCTGGGCTGAGGTATTTCTCCCTGAAGGGAAAGCCTCTGGACACCTATTTGGTGCAGCTGAGGTCCACAGAGGAATCTGACTCTTCTGTGAAGGTACAGGCATCCCCCCATTTCCACAAGCCCTTATTCCCACTTCTTCCAGAGAGCTTAAAAATCAAGTCCTTCAGTAAACTGAGAACATGCAGGTCTGTGACTATTGCCTGGCTGGGAACACAAGAGGAGAGCAAGTACTGTGTGTACAGAAAAAGGATTGAAGAGGATCAGATCTGGAGGGAACTGCAGAGTGCAGACAGGTGCTCTGGGCCTGAATCTCGGCACAAATCAGAGAAAGTGCTGTGCAAGTACTTCTATGATCTAAACCTCCAGCGAGCCGTCACCACAGAGACCATCAAAGGGCTGGAGGCAGGGACACTCTACTTGTTTGATGTTTATCTCTTTGGGCCATCTGGCATCCCTGTCAGGTATCACAGCAAAGTTGTGAAGACTAGGAAAAAATGTTGAAGGATTTTAGGGGAAGTTTTGAAGTGAGCAAATGAAGATCATTATCAAAATCTACACCAATCCAAGTCAAAATCCCTGCAGTTTGAGCTAACAAATTCAACAAAAACAAAAAATTTAAAGCCATAAGATGCTACAGCAAAACACACCTTGGATGATTACACTTCTCTCCTGTGCAAGGTGGGGTGCTTTTTTTCCTTCCCTATCTCATTCAAACATTAAAAACAGAGCTGTGAAACAAAAACATACACATGGAAATTGAATAGCCCAAGAGTACTAATGAGAAATAGACTGGTTACCTAAAATGCTTCTGAAATACAGCACAGAAGTGATGGGGAAATACTTCACACAAGTAATTTTCAAGTCCCAGAGTTTTCCACTTTCCCTAACTCATGCAGCTAATGAGGAACTGAGAGACCCCACAAATCAGACTGCTCTTGAGAAAGATTCCTCACTGCTTGAAGAAGAAAGGAGACAAAAAGAAATTGAAAAAGCAGTGGAACTGATGTATAGCTCCACACACTGAGTAAAGCAGGCTGCGCTACATCTTCCCCTATTACTTGCATGCTTGCTTGGTTTCATGCCTACAGACAAACTGTGCTTGGTTAGAAACAGACAAAATTCCAGCCAGTAACTGGCTCTGGATCTGGCTTTTCTGGGGAGTGTACAAATACACTGCTGTGCTACTGCCCATGGAGGAAAGCAGCAACTGAGGAATCTTGCCGTGGAAATATTCATCACCTATAGCCTCTGATATCAAGCCCGTGTCTATGACTCTGACCCCTGACTGTAATATATTCATTCTTTGCATCCTTAAGCCAGCCTATATCAATGACTATATTGCTTTGAGAAAAATTAAGTGTGGTTTTCCTACTAAATATCATGGAAGGAAAATATTTGTAGTAAAAGTTCTGACAAACATCTTAGTTGTCTTGTTTCCTTAATTGCCTTCCATATATGACATGGGACAGTGTAAAAAGAAAAAGAAAATTAAGCCTTCATAAACTCCCTCAGGTTCATTTTCAATTATCAGTAGAAGGTATTTTGCATTTTGCAGGCTCTTGGCAGGCCTGGAATTTACATATAAAGAGATACAATAGCTTCAATAACTCAGAGGTTGCCAGAGAAATCTTGCCTGTAGTAATTCTTTGTCCCCTACAATTACACTAAACACACACATAAATGATTAAGTCCATAGTTGTGTATTTGAGTCATTCTCTTGCAATTCAGGGTCATCGAAGTCCCAGTTTACTCTGAGCAATTATTACATCCAGGCATGTTTGGAGGCCCTTGGTAAGGACTGAATCAGTCCCATGTGCAGGCCAAGGGTTGTGTTTCCTGCTCTAAAGGCTCTCAGCCCTGAGCACCCTGTCCAGGGCACACTGAGACTGTTCAGCCCCAGATGAGGGGCTCAGGCCTCCCCAGGGATCAGCTGCAATATCTGGGCTTGGCTGGGTTTCACATTCCTGCAGGCGCTGTTCCGGACTGAGCAGTGCCACGGCAGGAGCCACGTGCTCTGCAGCCTCCTGTCCACACTCCACAGGCCTTTTGGCTAATTACAGGGGCTGGCAGCTGCTCTGCCTTTCCAAGGCAGGCCCTCGCTTCATTTGCCTCCTGCCAAAAATAGTCTGAGCTCAGAGAGCAACAGAGGTCATCTCCACTTGGAAATCTCAATGTTTTCTGCCTTCCTGCTCAGTTTCAGGCATTTATATTGTGGATGAATTTCACTTAGATGCCCTACAACTGACTGTAATTACAACCATAATTATAATAGAGGAAGAACAGGAAGATCTGTCTAACTGCAGATACAATATATTCTTAATCCCCTGACCTCAGACTGTCACAGCATTAACCCTTGCTTTTGCCCTCTATACAGAAATGCCACAAAAAATCCCTTGGAAAAAGACACACTGGCACTTTGACCACTACCAGTGTTCCTACTAAAGCAGGTTTTTACAACAGAACTGGCCTTGGGCTTCTCAGTAATATCTTGGTTTAGGGCTGTAGTCAAGAGATGTGAGGAAGGGATAGAAGGAGAGCCTGAAAGAGGGCAGAGAGCTGAGCAGTCAAAGGTGGCACAGAAGCAAAGGCTTGGTGTTGCACCAAGTTGACTGATGGTTAAGAACCTGTAAGGAGGAGTTCAGGTTTGGAGGAGAGCAGCTATTTCAGAGGGACTTGGAAAAGAGTCAGGAAATTTTCCTCTTCCCATATTCACCAGTTCCTCTTTACTCCTCCTCTCCCTGGCCATTGCTCCATGCAGAGGACTGGCTGAGGCAGAGCCCAGTGGGAAGCTCTGAAGAACACAGCTTACTGGTCCTGCAGCCCAGGCAGCAAGACAGTGACCACTGGTGCTGCTGGGAGGGCTGATGCCAGTCCCTCATTCACAGGAGGAACTTTCTCCCATATACACTAGGCCTTCCATCAGCCAAGGCCCCTGCACTCAGGAGAGAACTCAGCTGTAGAGAACATGCTGTTCTGTCAAAACCTATCACCTCTGATACAAGCAGAGCAGAACCTGCCCTCCAGGTAGCAGCCCACTTTGCTCATGTGCACAGCCAGCCATGCTCTGCAATAGAGCCCAGGAGCAGCAGGGAAAATTCCTCTCCACTGATCTTTCCACTGTGATTGTGCCTGTGTGCACCAGGCTGCAAACCTGTATTCAGCTCACTCACACCCAGACCCTGCTCCTGAGGTGGCCTCCAAGAGCACTGGTTTAAGCTGGGTCTCAGTGCTGACTGCTGTCCTGGAAGTTTCAAAGGTTTATCCACAAGAAAACAAAAGGTGCTGCATTACACCCTTGGTGCTCTTCCCATTCCTACATAGGCAGCTGCTTATGAGCACAGCTCCCCATCTTCAGCATTAACAAGTCCATTTCTTTCAAAGCTCTTTGGCATCTTTCCTCTTCCCCTCCTTCCTATTTGACTAGTCCTGGCCTACTAAGCTATGTCTGACCATAAACATTTCCCAAGCCACCTCCTTTCTTGTTTTTACACTTTCTGCAGTCCTTCCCGCTCAATTCTTTAGAGAGGCTCAATGCCTTCAGTTCAGCCCATCCTAAGCTGTCATCAGCTCTTCCCATGTGCTTCCCATCTCTGCTGAATCTGAGTCACTTCAGAAACACAAACAAATCTTTTCATGGAGAACATTTTAGAGAAACATGTTGGTCCTGTGGATCATTTAAAATAAGTCATCAACGCTATTATCAGGCCGAAGTATTTTCCCTGGAGTTCAGTAGTGGGTCCCAGGTTTTCTGTGTACTTCTAGCTAAAGTATCTCAAGTCCTGTCACAGCTGAAATCAAAGGCCATACATCTTTTCCCAGCAATTTTACAGAATTGCTGTCACTGCTATGACACCCCCTGCACATGGGAAGTGAGGGTCAGGGTACCAAAAACAGAGAAGGCAAATAAGAGAAAACAGATTCAACTCCACATCCACTTTCCCAGTGGGCTCAGCCTCACAAATTGAAACTTGAACTGACAAAATGAAGTGCTGGTATGTGAAACAGTGAAATAATAGAGCATGGGCCTAAGCTTACCATTGTGTTTGCCACAAACCAGAACAACGAGGGACTCTTCAGCATCTTTGTATGTATGAAGAATCTTCAGCATCCACATGCGTGAAGCCTCTCAGTGCTTCCTACGACTGCTACCGATAGAAGCTTTGAAACGTGACCCAAGTCAGTAACAATTTCTTGTTTAATTTATACACTTTGAAAGATATTGCTGTCTAAAACCAGTGTAGAGGTTTCAGACACTGGGTTCATGGACTAATGGCATTTCTGAGTTAAATATTAACTGACAGCAAAAATAATCTATATTACCATTTATTTCTTCTTTCCCATTTGTAACAGCTCATTTATTCATTCCCTGTTACTTTGAGTTTGCTAATAAATTTAAATATCCTTCTAAGTGGACCTGGTAGTTTAATAAATTGTTCCCTATCTGCCCACATTCAGGGATGCATTCTCAGCTTTTAAAAAAAGAAATAGCTCAATTTCTTCTTTGTATCTTGCTATTTCTTTTTCTGGCTGATGCTTTCTCCCTTGGAAGACTCCCTTCTAGCTTAAACAACATGTTAAAATATTCTTCCTAGTTTGGCCTGTGGTGCTGAGGTGAAATCCTGCTTGTTATTTGCTTTGAAAGACACAGAGCTGAAGTGTTGGTTTACATGCACACACATTACCCCTGTTTTGGGCTTCCTTACTATTCCCTGTTGGGTTTTGTGGGTTAAAAATTTATGAACCATGGACACTGCAGTTAAACATCCTGGCCACATGCAGCTTTGCACAAGGCATAAAGTCGCATACTGAAAATCAAACAGTATTGGCACTGACAGCAAGTACAGACCAGTGACCCCAAAATGCCAAAGGCTTTCAGGGTGTGTTAGAGCAGCTGAAGCTCTCTGGCATTTTGAGAAAAATGGATGACTAGGCAGCTGATTAGTCATTCAGCAAAACAACCAACCCAGGCAAAACAAAATAGATGGTGGCTTTGGGGGAAGAAGGTGAAAAAGCAATGTGTGGCTGCTCATCAGTGTCACCTCTTCTGCACTGCAGGACTGAGAAATCAACAGACAGGTCAGCATGCTTCTCTTGCACAACAACAGGGATTTCCTGGACAAGTCTGTCAAGGAATATTAAACAACAGCATTGTGAAAAAAGCAGATCAATTTAGCAGAAGAGGCAAACAACGAGTGTGTCTCACTGCTGCAATGCATTCCTCTGGCCAGGAATGCGCTCCAGCTGAAGGCTGCCCAGTAGGGCCGGCTGTGGCTCCGGCAGCCCCTGCCAGGCGGTACCCGGAGCATCCTGCTGCTGGTACCCGGAGCATCCTGCTGCTGGTACCCGGAGCATCCTGCTGCTGGTACCCGGAGCATCCTGCTGTTGGTACCCGGAGCATCCTGCTGCTGGTACCCGGAGCATCCTGCTGCCACCAGAACTGCAAACACCAGAGGGCACTCGCAGGCTGCAGGAGGAGCACAACGGGTGCTTGATAAGGCTTATCAGGAACAAATATTTCAGCAAATTTAACAAGTCAAGCATCTTTCTGATAAGATTATTAGAAGGAAGAGATAGAAGAAAAATCCAAAGAGCTCACATTTTGTTTTCTTTTAGTCTTTTAAGTCTTCCAAGTTTGAGGGATTTTTGTTAAAGTGTGTAAAACCTGACAGACAAGGGATAGATAGTAAGAAATAGGGACTTGTTGAAAGGACCAAAATACCAGTGCTCCCTCTGCCTCTGAGACATTCAATCACTAATGGGGCTAAAACTTGTATAAAACAGAAAAACTGTGGTACTGAGGACAGAGATTTTATGATGTTCTGGTGGGGAGTCTTATTTCAGGCACGATTTGCTCAGCAGGTTCCTGTCCCAAGCACTCCATCTCTTCTCCTGTAGTGCCCTTGTACTGAGGGAGATTCTCTGGAGTATTGCTTCCCTGACTCACCAACGTTTAGAGGCTTACCTCCCACTGGTGCTGAATGTCCCACCTCTACTCTGGGACGCAGGAAACAGACTGCAGTTTGTCAGGGTCTTGGTTTTTGGGGAATTTGGTCACTGACCTTGTAGCCTCTATGAGAGACTAAGGATTTGCTTACAGGAGCCATCCCAGAAAAACTGCAGACCCTGACCTAAACTGCTTTAACAAGTTCTCTGAAATTCTGCTTCTCCACTGTATGTTTACAAAAGCATGTGGACAAGGACAGGGCTGACAGCAGGAGGGGACCAAGGAAGTAAGAGCCAGCAATGCTGGTTTTTTTTGCAGATGTTGGTATCAGTGACACAAGAGAAGCTTTGAGAAGGTGGCCCAGAAGCTCAGATTCAAACTTTCAGACTCCCATGGTAATTCGCTCTGAAAGCAGAACTCAGTAGGTGACCTCCAGGGGCCAGGGTAAAAGCAGAAGAAAACCGTGAAGAATCTGAAAGTAATGAGGCAAAATTTGAATTTCTTAGAAGCTTCTAAAGAAATGAAAAGCCAAACCAAGAATCACATTTTCCATCCAGCTCCCATTTTTATAAGACAGGACAGGAAGCCTATTTGCCTGGACAGATTTCTCTGGAATGACATTCATTTTCAGAAGGGTTCTGCAGGAACCTTGATAAGGACTGTCAGTGGAATACATCAGTCCTGGCCCTTCCCAAAGCATTTTTCAGGCACCAGCACCATGGTGGTAACTGATACCAACAATTTTTTCATTCTCCTTCCAGGAGCAAGAAGATTATATTTGATTGAGCTTCACTACTGATTAATTTCTGTCTCCAGGGTTCTCTGCCAGCATGTAAACCCACTAAGCCCCTAGTATTCCTTTAGCCTGTGACTCATAGGAGAACTCAGCATGCAGTGCATTTTCTGCCCCAAGACTATGATCCTAAGGAAATACTCCATCTGAGTCTCCTTTAGAGGCCTCTGCAAATAACCACACACAGTCCACTGTCAAGGTAATGTGCTGTTAGACCTGGATCTCACATCTGATATATCTGCTACATGAAAAATACCACAAAACCAAAACAGGGCCTCAAAGCAAATAGCCAAAATCCAGCTGCCCTGCTTTTAATTTTCCTCTGGGACATATAGCTCAAAATCAGCTCAGAAACACCCAAAGTGGTACTACCCAGCACAGCTGAGGTGGTACTGGTGTTAAGAAAAACTTCAGTTTTAAAGACAAGAAATACCAGTGCTGGGTCCCACACTTTTTGTGGAGGCAGGTGATGGTTTTAAAGAGATTAAATGCAGCTCCACTCTGAGTTTAAGGTCTGTCTCACCCAAGGCTGCAAACATAACCAGAGAGTTAGAGCAGAACTGTTGCTATTGATTGCAGTGCTGACAAGTGTTCATCTCCTAAGGCTTCACCCACTGAACCCCCATAATTAGGGACTTAATTCCTTTTTCCTTTCTCTATTCCTGATATACAGAAAGTGATCCTAAACATGAGCTCCTTGGCTTAACAGTATCTCAGTGTCACAACTTGGGACCAGGTTCATGATTTTTAAGCATTTGGAGCTGACAGTTACTTATGACTGGGGCTTATGTGCTGCAGATCATGAGGGATCATGAAAGCAAGAACAGCTTGCTTACAGTGACAAACAGGAAGGATCAAGATGCTTTCTGTACTGTGGTGGAAAGTTTTTAATTGAATTATTTGGCCTTCTTTCCTCTAGAAGAATCCTAGCCAAAGAGGGAACCAATATTAAGCACTACAGTCATTGACAAGTGCCTTTGAGGACAAGAGCCATCCACCCACAGAAAAGGATTCTTTTCTTTATCTACAACTCAAGGAAGGAAACAATTTTATTACTGGGTTGTCCTAAAAAAAAACCAAAACAACAAACTTCTATTCAAGCAGTTAGTTTCATATGTAGACCAAACCCTCTGGTTTTGTAACATGGTACAGTCCTCAAAGCCAGATTTTCAAAAACAGAGTGCCAGTTTCTCAACTCAGACTGAGAACCCACAAATTGGCCAGACCATCAGCAGTGCTTTGCACATATTATCTCCTATTGCGACAAAATCTTTTCAAATCTGCCTGTAACTCAATGAAACCACAACAGTTACATCTGCAAATAATTTGGCCCACAATATTTTCCTCCCTAGTCATGCTTATGCAAAGGGAAAAAATGCCGCTCTTATAGTGACTACTTTATCCATGTTATTCACATGTACTAATGCTCAATAGCAATAGCATTCTTTTCCAGAGCACCCAGGATAAAGCAGAAAGGTGTTCTAGTTTATTCTTCCTAAAAAAGAGAACTTCCACAAAGAAGCAGTCAATTCTAATTCCAACTATTCCAAATACAACTATTCTATAGCTAAGCAGCAGAACAATTCACTTTGAAATGAAACTTCTCCAAAAAGCAGTATCAGAACTCTTACTCATGCAAATGTTTTTTGTTTGCAAGGGTGGTTGTTCTTGAAGAAAGGACCCAACAATGGAATTGAAAGGTGGTTCAGAACTGCAAGTCTGGTGCTAGAAAGGACATTAGAGTAGAAATCTGCAGCTCACATTGTGTTGGGCACAGACAGTTCTAACTAGAATAACTGACAATTACATTATTCAATAGCCTTTTGATTCTCAGAAATTGGCAGCAAACCTAATATTTCAGCTATTTGGCTAAAACTGTTCCTTGTCCCTTGGGTATTGCTGTTTATTTGCCTCATCTCTATTAATTCCATCTAAACCAGGTATTCAGAAAATGTGTGATAGCAGAATTGATCAGTCAAAACATACCGAACATTCTTTTCCTATTCTTTTTCTATTGTGAAATAGTTCATTTAAGTAGTTCTTTTGCAACATTCTTTGGCTACACTGTCCCTCCCACCAGCTTCTTATAAGAATCATAGAATTACATCTATTATTGCCCCACTACAGTTTCTTTCCCTACTGACTTGAGACAAATTATCACAGAGTATTCTGAGTTGGAAAAGTCCCACAAGGATCATCAAAGTCTAACCTTTAAGTGAATGGACCATACAGAGATTGAATACATAGCCTTGGCATCATTAGCACCGGGCTCAAACCAACTGAGCCAAGCATTCACATGCGTTTTTACTTTATTTAGAGCAGGAAGTTACTTCTCCCCTAACAGAACAAACAGTTCCCCACCCACTCCAAGAAAAGAATGTAAACTGTCATAGCAAGGCCCCAGTGGCATCCAAAGGTAAAACTGTGTGCTCACTTCCCATCCTGCTGCTGGAGCATATTTAAAGGTAGGCAGATGGAAATAAAAAGATAATGAAAAGACCAAATCTTAAAATGGAAACTAGAAAGCTGCCTGCAGACAGGGAGGAGCCCATGTGTCTTAAAGGTTACTTTGGGCAGGTAAAGAGACTGGCTTTCTGCACCCTGCCTGCCCTGTGGGATGTGCTCACTGCAGTCATCCGTAACACTCAGGGGCTATGAAGGATGAAAAAATGAGGGGCACTGTTCACATCTATCCTTACTGCATTTCCCACAGTCAGAGAGGCATCTCTCCATTTCCTGGAAATTGCAGCATTGTGGCAAGAATACAGAAAAAAAAAATAAACACACAGTTATATCACAAATCTGAATGTTGTATTCCCAGTAGAATAAGGGTGAACAGCATTTGACTTTTAGGAAATTATGGGTTACTGTCAGAACGCAGCTTTGATTTAAGTTCTAGTTGGTTTGGTTCAGGCTTGTGTCCAAACCTTTTAAAAAACAATTCAGTTAGAATAGTTAAAGGAAGTGCTATAGGGTTTACTGTATTTTTTTCCTTTAGCAGTGAAATGTTTTGACTGGAAGCAATTAGGGTCAGGAGCCATTTTTTTATTCCGTGCATCTTCGGACAACAGCGCTGATCCCGATGGGTCTAAGTGCAGCAATAAACCTGGTGGGCACCCATTGTTTATTCTCACTCAGAGTAACCGGAGGGTTTTACCGTTAGGTGGCACCAGAGAATATTTGAATGATACAATGGCAGGACCATTGGAACTGGGATCTGGGATAGCCTAAAGCAGATGTAACCACGTAATTAAATATAGTCCTCTTTGCTATGCATATGAGCTCTTTAATTACTTACTACAAGGGATACACAGTTCATCAGAATGCAAGCTGCAGCTACAAACATGATTTATTAGCAAATGCTTTTTAATCACACACAAGAAGTATTTAAGATGAAATTGCCATACAGTTGGATTTAACTGAGATGAGTGGCTTTGTAGGGTTTTATTTGTCTTACTGAAAAGAAAACTATATTTCTGCCCAGACAATTTCAAATGTGAGCTGTTAAAAAAGACCCTTTCAAGAGTCTCTCTGTGTATCTGGTACAATTCCAGCCAGGTCTATGAATAATTTACCAGCTAATGAGCTCTTTTCTGTTTATGAAATAATACTCTTAAGAATAATAAAGCAGGACATAAGCAGTAGCCATATGTTTCTTCTCAAGTTCTAGCCAGACAAATGACCTGAAAATTGCTGTTGCAAGAACTTCTAAAGCATATGGCTAAGTACAGGGAATTTGTTAACTTCTTGTGTCAGATCCAAGAGTTTCCAATTATCAACAAAAGATGGCATACCAACCCAATTACTCCTGATATATTCCAGTCAAAGACAGATTCCAAGTAACCATAGCTGTGTGGGTGTATGTGGTTTGAAATAACAGGAATCACTGCAAATTTAGTGTAAATAAAAAAAGTAGACCCACAGATCACATCCAGACAAATGTGTCCCAGTGTGCTGAGTGTACTTTCAACAGGAAGCAGGAATTTTTAGGCATTCTACCAACACTGATTTCGAGCCACCATAAACTATTAGAGGTACATTTACTTTCCAGCACTACAGAAAACTCCAGCAACAGCTTCTTTCATTTGTTAGAGAGGAAAAGAAATACATCTTTCTTACATAACAAAACAAAAAATCTACCAAATAGTTGACAATTTATTTTTAAATTATTAATTGCAGACTGCTTTTTAAGACAACATCCTCATTCAGCTGGATAAACACCAGGACACTTGTACATTATGCATATTTCTGATACATCTGACTAAGCAACTGAGTCCAGTGCCATGTTCTTACTCACAGGAATCCTTAGCCCCAAACTCTTGGACACAATGTGTTTTCATACCATGCCTGAGCCATAGAATCTCCAACCATTCTACTTGACAGAAAGATGGAAAAGAAATTATATGTTCATAACAATGGACCACAAATCATAAAACCTCTAAGTGAAAGACATAAGGATCCCATTTGTACACTAAACAGTATTTCATATTTATACTCAAACTTATTACATCATCTTGAGAGCCATATAAACTGTCAGGGATTATTCCCACTGTACTAGGTCAGTGTGTCAATCCAGGTCAACAACCACATATCCTTCACTAAGTTAAGAATGTTTCTGAGTTAATATTTTTTTTAATCACACATCTTGCCAGGAAGACAAAGGTTCACAGGTCATTTCATGCTGCATTTGTTTGAATTCAGCATGCTGACAGTCACTGCTTAGGACCTTTATTATTTAGCTTCCAGCAACTGTGACTGTTCAAGGTTTATGACGTGGGTGGTAATAAACAAACAAAATACCAGTTATCCACAGAGAAGCCAGTGACTGGGATGCTTTCCTCTTGGTCAGCCACAACCCTGCAGGCACTTCTCACACCTAGGTCCTCTTGGGCTGAGTTGCTCAATCCAGAGCAGATTTATTCACTACACTACAAACCTCTGGCTTCCTCTAGGGGAAGTAAGGCCTCAGGAGAGGCTGCTGGAGAATCCCTAACTGGCCACTGGCTGAGCAAAAAAACCTGAAAGAAATCATGACATTGGTGAAGGGAGAGTAAAAAGCCCTGCAAAGCCTGAGAACCACCTCCTCTTCCTCAGGATCTCCAGCCAGACAAGTTGATCTTGAGAGAGACTGGTGCATTCCAACAAAAGAAAGCAAAATCTATGGAAAATGATCCCCAAATAATTAGAACAGACTAAACATTAAAATAACTGCATGGGTAAAAGATGTTTAAGAGTCTAGAAATGCAATCTTTTCCTAATGGCTCATGTTTCACTCACATGAAACTGAAAAAAAATCACCAATTTAACTAATCCTTCCTTTATTATACTGCCTTTAAGAGTAGTACCTGAGCTATAAGTGTAAAAATGTTTTTTTTTTAAAAAAAAAAAAAAATACCACAACCCTGATCTAATTTATGCATCTTAAGAAAAAAAACAAAAGGTGAAAAACCACATTTATAAGTGCCTAAATTTCTGTAACTATAGTAGAAAGATCCCCCAAAAAACCAAAAAAGTCATTCTGAAACTTGTTCTGTTCATCCTATGTGAGTGCACATGACTGATGCATGCCTCCCAAACACAAGATTAGAACTAAAGTGTTGTTCCTTATCATAGCAAATAATACCTGGGACTGTTCATAGGCATTTCCAATATTAACCCACCTGTAAACCAAAGAAAACATTTTCTCATAGCTCAGGAATCACAGTGCCACGGCAGCTCATTGCCGAGACCCAGGAATGCTGCCAGTGAAACTTAACCTGGTGTGAGTACATGGAAGCTTTTCAATGATTAGCTATTGTTTTATCAGCTCCATGACAGAAAAAGGGGAGTTTTCACCAGAATGGTAATGGCATCTAACTGGCTGTGCTGCCTCAAAGACAGAATAAATATTAGTAGGTAACAGGGTTTTCTTAAGTGTCCTTATACAACTTTTTCCTACTAAACTGTGAGAAAAGTATTCAAAAGCCTGTGCCCCCAGTTAAAACACCTACTTTTAAGTAGGCAAAAATCTACCTTCCAAAACACTTCCTCACTGCATGGTATGTTCCACTTGTCAAGCTTTATCTCTTTCAGGCTTGTCTATAACAGTCAAATATAAATTTTTATCTCCTCATGCCATATTGTTGGGGATCATGCTTTCCCCTGAAGTGCATTGTTTTACCTGCCATAGCTGGAAGTATCACTCCAGCAATCCTTCCAGCAAGAATTAAGCAGACACATGAATATAGTCAATTAAGCCTATTGATTTTGGTGATTTTGCTTGTGCACATGAAGCCAGGTTTAAGCACCACAGTGAACAACGCCTTTCTTTATCATCTCATGCACTGTCCACAGCCATCCAGCTATCTTCATATCAAGGTATGCATAAACAATCAAATTCAAAGTAGCCTGAGCTACTTCAGAACAGCTGTGTCCGTTTTGTGGTTTTGTGGTATTAGCCAAACATTGATGCTGTGGTACCACAGGGTGCCTATCTGTCCCTAGGTATCTGAATCCTGCTTTCCCTCACCTCCTGAGGGACAGGACACTGCAGGTGTGTCTCTTGACCACTACACTCTGCAAGGGGATTCAAGAAGTCTGCTCTCTACGTCAGTGGTCAGCATCAGTGCAGTAGTTGTTCATCCACTGGGAAGAATTGTCTGTTGTATAGTATTTTTTGTCTTTTTTTTCAATATACAATGACCGTGTACCTTTCATCTTCTCTCACCTCAAGTCCTGTATGCCCTTTGGCACCCCAGCACTGTGCGGTTTGTTACAGAAAATGGGTTCAGGAAAGCTACAGATTCGTTAAGGGAGTATCATTTGGAACACAGCACCTGTACAGCATCCCTTGGACTGCAATATTCTCAGTTACACCTCATAACTGAGAGCCCCCACCTCCCTGCTCTTACATCACTCTGCAAAAATGACAATGCCCTTCCCTAACTCCAGCAGCTTCTTCTCAGGCATGATGGCTGTGTGGAAGTGCACTGCTCTTGTCAGTTGAAATCCCTGCTGCACCTGTTTGGATTGATTTAGCTCAATGGTCTCAGCCAATGGCTTGTACTGGATTCAAAAGATTTATTTAAAATATCCTGACAGAGTCAGATACTCTGATACACTTGGCCCATTTCAGCATAAAATGCAAAACATTCTTGGAGCAAAATGTGCAAAACTCCCACAACTATTTAAGTTAATAATTAAAAGGCCTTCCCCTAGGGTTAAGCAAGTCAAGTTAGTTATTCGTCTCATTTAAGGTGCACATACTAGGACCAAAAAGGAAGATTGTTGGATGATTTTACATTTCATCCATGCAGAGCTGTGTATTATAACCATATACAGAATTGTGATATGCTTCCAGAGAAGTACAATATCGCTCCAGACTTTGGCATTGGTGACAGAGTGCAGCAAGCCACATACCTTAAAGGCACCCAGGCCTCTCAGATTGCTATAGAGGCCATATGTGTATACCTGACACTGCTCTGGTGACTGCCCCAGCTTAAACAGTATGGCATTCACACAGAATGAAGGCAAGCTGTACATATAACAAAGTTACTTGCACTTCATACCTCCTGTATAGACACCTTTACACCCTCTACCTCTATGGACTTGTGACTGGTAGTCACAGCTACTTCTCCAAACAATGCTTAAAAAAAATCAAATTTACTTTAACCCCAATGTTCCTAGCTTTGTCAAAAGACCAAGCCATAGGAGAAGGGAACACTCTGTCCACATAACTGCTAGTGTAACTGACCGCCCTAAAGGTGATCATGTTCTGAATAAAACCCATTCAGGACTGGGCACTATCCTCTGCCCACTACCTCTCTCCTGTCATCAGCTGACCACTCTTTTAGAAAAAGGAAGAAGAAAGGCTCTCAGTCAGGCAGCCCTGCTATCTTGGCCTGCTGGAGAGTGTGCTAAAGGCAACGCCAATTATTCCAGAAAACACCATTAAAATAAGGGCTTAACATTGGAAATAAATACTATATCACAGCATAACATTTTCAGATGATTCTAAAATGTCATAGAACCTTCTGAAATTTCTGGCCTTTCTTTACTTTTTGTAGCCTATCCATGCAATAAGAGAGAGAGCATTCCTACATAATTAGTCTTACTAATAAACGCATTTAGAGGTACCTTTTTTTTTAAAGGGGTGTATAAACATTTTCCCAAAAACTAACAAAGCACAGGATTTTTTTTGACAGCAGCTCCTTAAAAATTAGCATACTAGAATTTTGAGACTCAGGTACTTATTAATTAAACTGAAACACATGCTTCATGGCATTATCAAAGAGCATGCATTACACTGAGATGCCTGGATCAAATCTGTACCTGTTTGGTCTGCAAAGTCATTTACTCCAATGTGTCTGTGTGAAAACATCCAAGAGCAAAATGTATTCCTACATGTCCACTGGAGTTTTTGGACATCTATAGTCACTAACCTGACAAAACACTATTACAGACTTGTTTTAGGAATGCTATTCAGTCATTTCAGTGCTTCCTGTCTCTGCCTCTGTGGGCTAGTAAACTTGACTTGAACAGTTTGGTTACATTAACCTAGCTTTCCTTGCCATTACTATGATATTTTTCTTTCTTGTGAGTACTGTGAGTCATTTCCTTAAACCTTTGCTGGTTTGGCTACAGTCTTCAGGATAGTAGGAACTGCCAATGCTCCTCTTCTACTCCTGGTTTTAATTGTGCTGTGTGCAAGAGCCATTTCTTTATTAGAACAGATTTATCTGTTTAGTTGAAATAATTACATTTTTATCTAATGCAAATCATTCAAGTTCAGTTATTGACATAAGCCTCTACATCATAACTTCTTCAAAGCCATACAAGGTTCCAGTTGTAGAGGATCTGAGCCCAATGTTTTTTGACTATTCTGATAAAACCCCTGCAGATGAGCAGTTGCTTTCCAAGTCTTTAGAAACACAGTCATACCACTCTGTTCTTTCATGCCTCCATTTCAAAAGAATAAATAGAATACACCTGGTTGTATAAAGTCTAATGATGCATTCTAATGCTTGAATTACAATTGAATACTCCTCTGGTTATTCTTCAGCCTTGGGCAGAGGAAAGCACATACACAAAAAAAGAACTGTATGTGAAAGACCCATTCAGGGAGCCCCTGTGGCAACAAGAGACAGGACAGGGAGCCATCTATCTACAACACAGAACCAACATCCAACCAAAGCACAGACAGAACAGCAGGCTAAGACCCAGGGAAGCTAAAGCCAGGACTAGGAGCTCTGGGCCAAGCCTAAATGGAGCTCCTGCATCCATGGGTAGAGGGTGTGGGTGGAGGGTAGAGCCCAGTTGGGGCTGATCAGGGCAATTAAATCCTGTTAGAGCCCTAGCACTGTAGGAGAGAGGCTTCCCAGGGCCCAAGGATGAGTAGTGGTGAGAAATAAAAACAACCCATCTTCTAAGTGCTAAATATATCCAGGTGCTTTTTACAGAATAGTGACACACCAAGTGCAAGCAATTTTATAGTAATGAAGTCACTTATTAAACTTGTCTGAAAGAAACAAAACAAAACAAATCTTCAAATCCTATTTTTTGTTCAGTTTCTGGTGGATACTCCAAGGCTAACCTCAGCAGCTTTATTACTGAAGGGGAAGGGCATTAATTACTTGTATATAATTAATTATATACAATAGTAAAGCCTTGAGTGACTGGAGGAACCTCTGCAGTGTAAAGCAGATGTTTTCTTAGTTGAGGAACTACTTAAATAATTGAGTAAATCTTATCTGCTGAGACAAACAGAAGAACAGATTTTTTGAAATGCATTGTTGTTAAATGCAGCATTTTAGCTATGCAGGATGCTAAGAAAAATCTACACTACATAATACATCAGTAATAGCAAACAAAAAATAACCAAAATATTACTAATAAAGAAGGCTGATCCATTTGGAACCTGAACCAGCAAACACTTTTACTTATCTGTAATTTTATTTACATTAGTTTAGGGAGACAGAGAAAAGTGGCTTCAGTATACATTTAGTTTAAATTGAAGCATTAACTCCTCTCACTTGTAAACTTATATCAGAATTTAGTTCAGACACCCTCTCCTTCAGTAAAACCACTTTTTCCTGTTTGACACTTTATGAGTGGAATAGAAAGAATGAAAAACACCTAAAAATCACCTGTGAAGATTACGGTGTAAAGATACAAGTTTCAAAACAGTAATATTTTTTCTTAATCCAGGAGAGCTTTCCTCCAGTGGCTTTTAAAGAAGAGAGAGAACATTTTGTGTTCTTAATTAAGGAAAGAACATGCTTATCAAGTTCAGGATTTAGGTTAGAAAACAACTTTTCCTTATTTATATATTTGTAATGCAGTTCCTTTGACAGCAATGTGGGATGTTGCCCAATATGACAAGGAGATTGCCAGTGCAGGATTATTGCTCTCATTCTTTTTGGTTCCTCAGAGTGCCATATTCAATTCTAATTAATGATTTTTAATTACTCATTTAATTAATGATCATTAATTACTCTCCTTACAAATTAGACAATATCAGTTTTCTTTTTCTAATTGGTAATACTTAAATCTCTCTTTATAGTATTTTATAATTAGATTTAGAATGTGAACAATGACTTTGCTTCTGAGAACCAAAACAGACAGGTTTCTCTCCTGCCAGAAAGCACCCGTGCCATTTTCAAAAGTGAAAATTCCTGGACTTCTGAGCCTTGTACATTTGTTTCTAATTCTCCTAACATTTCAGAAAAGACAAGGTTCACATAATCCATCTGTTGAAAAATCTTCCAGAGATTAAGATGTTTAAAACTGAGTGGCTCTAATAAATAACAGTGTATATATAAGGTTATACAGCACATTGAATGTTACCAAATGTTAACACCTCATGTGTGATCAGTCAGACTTTTGAGCTGAGATACAATGGTTTTCTGTCAAGTTCACCAAGGATGTATTTATTTCCCTGCTCATTCTCACAACCATTAATGGCTCTCTGTAAAATCCTTTGGTGATGGGTGAGGTACCGGAAAATGGAAAAAGGTCAAATATGATGACTGTCTGTATAAAAGGCAGGAAAGGAACCAATAAATTCTAGACTAATCAGTTTAACTTCTCCCAGAAATATTCAGGAGTAAAAAAAGTAGCTGGAACAGGTAATTGGAACAGGTAACCTAATAATAAGATCCACAACAAGTAAAGCTATGACAATAATAAATCCTACTAGACTAATGTGCTACTGTAACAAACCAGGAATATCTGCAGACAGGGGAGCAGCAGCAGAAGCCATAACTCAGGACTTCAGCAGAGTTTAAATACTATTTCCTGTAACATTGCCATAAATACAGCAAAAGTTGTCAATGACATAAAAATATGTAATAAGCATCCCCACACAGGACTGTTGCGACCATTAGGATGGAAGGATGTACCAAAACAGACAGATATTCTGTCTTGGGCCCATCTCTGTTCTGTGTTTCATTGATGATTCTGTGAGAAAACTGAAAGTATGCTTCTGAGGGATGTAAAAAAACTGAAGCTGCAAAAGTACAGCATTAGTGAAAATAGATGTAAAAAAACCAGGAACACAATATTTGAGAAAAAAAACAGGATTAAATTCATCTGGGACAAGACCAGGAGACCATGATGAGCAACAGTATTCAACACCAAAGAACAATTAGCTGGACAAATGGTATTTTCAGAAAAAGACCTGGGGGTTACAGCACATCAACACAAACCAGCAATGACATGCAGACAGGATAAGCACTGCATAGAAATGAATAATCAGGAGTACATGTTGTGAGGCAGCTGGTAGCATCGTGCAGTTCTGTCCAGCACTAATCAGGCCTCAGTTGGGGTACTCTCCCCAGTTTTGTGCTTGTATTTCAAGAAGAACGTAGCTTACTATGGAAAGAGTTTGTTGCAGAACAACAAGAAATGCAGCCTCTGAGAATGAGCTGAAAGACTTAGGAATATCTACCTTAATGAAGGTAGCTCTTAAAGATTAATCAATAAAAGTATTAAGCACCAAAATCTGATAGAAAGAAATAATTCATTCAATGTGTCCATGGTGGAGTGGACAAAAACTAATAGCTTTAAGTTGCAGCAAGAATAATTCAAGTTATTTATTAAAGGGAGAAAATACTTCTGGATGGTAAGTGAAGTACAGGAATTTCCTGGATAGGTCATGAAGACCTCATCATTAGAAATTGTAAAGGAGTGAATAAAGAAATATCTGTCAGGAATGAGCTCAGCATAGTTAGGAGATGAACAAGATAACCTTTTAGTGATATCTTTCAAATTTTTTTTAATGGTTCCATGATTCTGTATCATGAAAAAGATGGTTCAGAATCTCTCTGCCCTTTTGGTTAGAAAAATAATTTATCTGGAGAATTTCTAGGGATGGAAAAGTTTTTGTAACAGCTGTGGAAGATGTTTTATTTATTTGCTGGTGGGTGCACAGTACTTTATAACACAGTAGGCCACATTATATTATTCAGAAAAATTTAAGTTAATGGGGCTCATTTGGGGAATATGGCATAACATTTTTGCAATATATTAGGAATGGTGAAGTGATGGCACAGACTTCAGCTTTAGTTGCAAAAGAGAACATTTTTTATTCTTCCTGATCTTCTTTTTCTAGACAGTTCCAAGAAGGTCTGAAAAGGTAAAGCTTTCATTGGTCATCAAACCAACACATCACTATCATTGGACAGGTAGTAACAACACCACTTGACTGTTTCTTACAAGTAAACAGCAGGGAGACAAACAACATCTGCAAGTTTGTTTTCCTTCTCTAAGGACTGTTTGGATTCCTCCTTATGATTTCTCAAGCCATACTTTCTCAAGCCAGTGTGAGAAAGTTATGTGACTTAGTTTCACACAGACGCTGTGCTACCTGTCTGATTTCTCTCATTCAGCATCCATACAACATAATGAAAGACAAAACATTGTAGGCTCTTGTTGCTCTATTGGGAACAGAGAGAAGAACGACAGACTCTTGTGAGTTGAACAGGAGAGTTCCTACTCTTAAGGTTTATTACCTCAGATCTTTTATAGACTGATATGTGAAAGTCCGGAAAAGCAAAACTCTTTTTGGTTAGCAAACTAACACATCACCATCATTGGTCAGTGGGGTACACCACCCTTCGACCTTCTCTTGCAAGAAAACAAGAAACTGACAAACAGCACCTGCAAGACTGTTTTCTATCTCTGAGGATTGTTTTAATTCCTCCTTAGGATTTCCCAGGCCACTTTCTCAGGTGAGACTGAGAAAGTTATGCTGCCTGCTTTTCCACAGGCACCGTGCTCCCTGCTTCACAGTTAGCATCCATAGGCTCTTACTTCTGCAAAATAGTGAATGCAATAAAGCTTTTCAAAACATCACCAGCTTTAATTTTCACTAGCAATAAACCTCTCTCAAATAACACAGCCCAAATTTAGCACTTGTTCCAGAAAAGCATTTCTAGATACTACAGATGATAAAAGAATCTGTGTGCTACCTTCTCTTTCCCCACCCTCACTTTGCAGCTTTCCAAACTGCTCTTTTTGCACCCACCACAGGGAACTACAGAAAAGAGCACTTTGCTTCATCGTGGTGCTGTGAAGTAGAGAAACTTGAGCTCAAGAACAATAAATAAATGCAAGCTCTGCAATACAGACTGTGCTCTGTATTAATGGTAAGTTACACTGTCTTACTCTTCCATTTATATTTAACTTCTACCTCCTGAGCCCGTGGAGTGCAGACACACCCAGGCATCAGCTCCTTGCATTGGGAGCAGCTCTCTGCATGGTGACTCTCACTTCTCATCCCCAGGGCCAAGGGCAGACCCACACCCTTCCCAGGAGACATCCTGCACCGCTCTCCGTCTGGGCACTTGCTGCAGTCCCAGACAGGTGGGAGTTAGTACAGGAGATCACCCAGGAAATGAAGTTCCTTTAAATTCCAGGATCTATTTCACCCCAAGGAATATGGACACTGCACAGAGGCTGAGTGTGACAATAAAACATTCTCCTGTTCAGTTATGCTTTTTCTGAGGTTTGCAGATGTTATGTGTGTGTGTGTGTGAGGTGAGGGAAAGAGACCAGGATGAAAAAAGGAGGCAGAGAATGTAGCAAAATAGACATGGTACACCAGAATGAGAAAGATCCTGTTATTCTTTCCTTTGATCGAGCTATTGGCCCCAGAAAAATGGCCAACGTAAATTATATATGCCAAAGTCAACTTCAGCTGATGTTCTTTCTAGCCATTTGATCTCGTATCTGACAAATTCCACCCATTTCCCCAATTTTATCCACATGTAAAATTATGCAGCCATTAAAAATGTGTTCTTTTACTTAGTTCAAGTTTTCTGTGTAACAGGCATTTTATTCTTCCCCTGCAATATACTAGAAAAATATAATGTAATTTATTCAATTGAAGTGGTAGAGTACTGAATTTAACTACCAATAATAATGCCTATTCACTGTATCCTTTTAAAAGCATTTATACAGATTTAAATAGGAAATCAGAGAGTTTACTTCTCATTTTTTAATCTAAAAGCACATTAAGAAAGAGTTCTTTTCAGTGAACTAAACTGTGGACAAAATTATTTTTTAAGAGGTCTTTGATTGATTATATTATTTTTATGGCTGCTGAAAAAAAGATTACTTCTGGGTTCAACTAACTGATGAGAAAGAAGGTTTCTGTGGCTGTATTGCAGGAATGGATAAAACTCAAAGAAAGGGACCTCCTGGATTTCCTACACTGAGAATCTCTGGCTGTAAATCTCACTAATTTATGAGTGGAAAATACCCAAATAATTGTGTAGCTCTGAGGAGCTAAGCACCTGTAGGTGTTGTGGATTGTAACTGGTGCTGTCAACACTCATAACTTCTGAATATTTGTATTGTGCAACTCACAGGTCCTGGCATCTAGAAGACACACAACTCCAGCTGGTGTTGGTCTGGGGTGAGGCAGCACACTTCGCTGAATTTCAAATTGTTTTGATAAGGACAATGTTCACTTTCCCATCTGCCAAAAAAAAAAAAAAAGAAAGAAAGAAAGAAAGAAAGAAAAGGTGCTTGATGACTCTTGATGACTGTAAACTTCTCAACTGAAAAGGACAAGACTTCCAGTCTTTGCTGAGAATGCCCTTCACACCTATAGTGAGATCACACTACAAGAAAATATTAAGAGAAAGGGAGATTACACTGTTTTCAAGACCTACATTCATATTCAGTGTTTTTGACTTTAGACACTTTATTTCTTGGGGCCAGGAAAAGTACCAAAGGACCTCGTGAGCAGAGTGTTGCCTGCAAGCTGCTGCCTACCATCCACAGAGGCTGAAAATGCCTCACTCCATGCACAATCTTTGGTGATTTGGGCAGTCGCACTCGGGCAGTGATGGGCCTCCCGGGCAGTGTCTGGCTGCAGGAACAGCAAAATGCCACCACTGCCGCCAGGCCAGTGTGGCAGCTCATGCTGATGTTTCCCCTACACCACCGCGTGCTTCTGGGCTCAAACTGTTTGCAAAGTGGTATGAAATGTGCCATTGTACATCCAGCTGGGATTCTGGGCGTGCATAAACACCCAGCTGGGGGTGCCGGATAAACACTAGCAGGTGAGGAATGAGTAACCCAGTCTCTTGCGGTGCAGCACAAGGCACTTCTCCATCGCGAAGCTTCGTGCAGCGAAACGTCCGAGCGGGGAGGCAGGGCCCGCCCCGGCGGGAGGGGATGTGCCAGCCGCGGCACCGCTCAGGACATGCGGCAAAGGCTGGTCCCTGCCTCCCACACCGGCGTGACTCGGGATCGGCCCTGGGCACGGTGCCTCGCCCGTCCCGTGTGTCGCCCGGCACCGCACGGTCGCTGCCGACGCGCTCACGGGGTCGGGGGTGGCCGGATCCCGGCCGACAGGGTGACCCCGGCTGGCAGGGGACCTCAGCCTGCAGAGACCCCGGCCCAGCGCCCCGAGGCGGGGGCGGTGCCGCTGGGGGCGGCGGCATCTCCCCTCTCCTCCCCTGCCCGCCCTCCTCCGGGGCCGCGGCGCTGCCCCCTCCCGCGGGGGATATCCCCGGCCCCTCCCCGGCGGGCGGCGGCCCAATGGAGGTGGGGATGCTGTGCGGGCTGCGGGCGGGCTGGGGGCGCCGCCGAGCCGCGGACGCCGCCGGGCCGGGGCCGCGCTCACTCGGCGGGGAGCCGCGGGCAGAGGCGGGCGGCGCCGGGGCTCGGTGCGGCGGCGGCTGGGATGCGCCGGCCGGGCGGCTGTGGGGGCAGATAGCGTCCCGCGGGGAGGCGGCCGAGGGGGGCCCGAGGCGGCGGCCGCCGGGCAGCGCCATGGCGGCGCAGTGCGACCCGCTGAGCGGGTACCTGCCTCAGCCGCTCTCCGACCCGGGCTCCAACAGCGAGCGCAGCGCCGACTCGCCCGCGCCCGGCTCCGAGGAGGACTCGGCCGCGCCGCCGCGGCCCCTGCACAGCCCCGAGTGGGGCGAGGAGCGATTCCGGGTGGACAGGAAGAAACTGGAGGCCATGCTCCAAGGTGAGGGCGGGAGCGCCGGCGGTGCCCGGGGGGCGCGGGGCGGTGGCGGCGGCCGGGAGGGACGAGAGGGGGCCCCGGGCCCTCCGTGCCTTGTCCCGGCTCCCCTTTCCCCGCCGGAACGGGAGCCCCGTCCTGTCAGCCCCTTTCCCGAGCGATGGACGCGGGCCTGGGTCGGCGGGAGCCCCGTGGGCCGGTCCCGGCTCCGGACGCTGTCGTGGTCTCTCGGGCTGGGGCTGCTCTCGCTCCGCCGGGGGAAGCGGCTCCCTGTGCCCCCGGAGCGGAGCCGAGCGCCCCGGCCCCGTAGCCCGGGTGGCCAGACGCCGCTTGGGGCCGGCCCCGGCGTCGCGGGTGGTGCCGGTGCCCAGCCCCGCCGGGGCTCGTCCCGCGCCGCGGGGCTGCGCCTCGGAGGTCCCCGTTCCTCCGAATTCCCTCTGGGGAAAAATGCCATCTCGCTCGGGCGGGGCGGTGCGGGCTCTCGGCTTTCGAGGAATAGCGGGAAGGGAGCCGCTGGAGCCGGGCGTCCCGGCCGCAGGAGCGGGGACGGCTCCGCAGAGCTGACAGCGGCCGCTGCTGCCGTGGGACCGGCTCGGCCCTTGGCTCCGCTTTCTCGGGGTTTTTGAAGTTCTTTTCTTTCCTTGAGGGTACATACTTTATCCTAATATGTTTTGAATTATCTACTCTCAGTGGGAGTTACGTAGGCAGCTTTTGACAAAACAGGAGTAGTAATTGCTGGGTTTGTTGCTAAAGAGCACATGAGTAAGTTTGAACCAGTTGAGGATGCTGCTGAGCGGGGTAATTCCCCCGGGGTGTTCCCGGCTGTCTGGTCTGAGGAGCCCGTGAGAACCGAGGTGAGTTTTAGGCCTAACGGTGTCAAATCTCAAGGTGTGTCTCGATCAACAAGAAAAAATGGTGGCGGTTTCAAGAGGGCGCTTTTTCCTTTGGAACTACTGTTTTGTAAACATTTAATGTTACACTAATGTGGTAACTCACATATTTGTGTGCATTTTCAGAACAAACATACCCTTGACAGATGTTTCACTTGGCGTGTCTAGAGGAAGGCATTTCAGTCACTTACTGGAAACTTTAGGTGTTCCCTACATGAGCATCCCCTGTCAGGACACCTGCCTTCCTCCTTGCAGGTGGAAGGGAGGCTGTGGGAGCAAGCAGGGGAACAGGAGCTGGTGAGTTGGGCTGGTCACTGAAGAGCTGCGCTTTGACTTGGTGACTACAATGATTGGAATTTTTTTAATTGAGATGCTCTCTCTTGGGGGTGAGTTAATCTTTAATCAGTTAATACTTTAGTGCTAGTAGAGAAATCTAATTATGTAATGCAGTAAAGAGAAAGGAATTTGGAGAAACAGACCAGCAACAACTATTTATAAAGATGTGCTCATTGAAAGTGTCTGCAAACCAAAACCACATGGGTATTTCTGTGTAAGAAAACGTAGAGAAGGGGCAAAAGTTAGAAGTTCTGTAAGAAGATGAAGGTTGCCTTAACTTTTTCCTCTAATAGCCAAACAAATTTCCATTATCTCACCCCTCACATAGTCCTTTCTTCTACTGCCTGAGGTAGCAAGCATGAAGGGGTGAACAAAGCTCCCAAGAAGAAAACAAATACCGTATAGGTTGTGTGACCCAGTAGTGGCCAGTGTCAAAGCATAAGAGTTTTCTTAGCTCCTTTTTAAATTTTTATTTCTTATTTTTATAAGAAGAATAAAGTAGCAAAAAGTACGTGAATGATAGAGCATAGTGAGTAAATGCAAGCAGAATACTGTCTGCTTTTTATGAAGTTGGTGTATGCCCTGTCTAGAATACATGTTCTTCAGATGATGGTTTGAGGAGGGTTTGTATTAAATAATTGTCCTTGTTGTGGTGGAAAGTTTATATTGGACGTGGAAATAAGTGGCTTTATGTGAAAATCTGTCTGGCTTACTGTTAATGAAAAACTGCTTATTAGGAAGGAAGAAGCAAACGTATTAGTTCTTTCTGTGAGAAAAATGATATATTTGTTAAACATTGTCACTTTCTGTCAGTGTCCTCTCAGTTTCCTCTCTGTGCTTTACAAGTATTTGTCTCATCTCTTGTCTTACAAGAACCTCAAGCACCTCTGTCAGGGAAAACATTGTGAGCTAGATCTGTAAGTGGTACCCAGAAATTCATAGTCAGTTATGCTGCTGATTACAAGCCAAACTTGATTTTATTTTTTAGCTTCCTCTGCACTCCCCACCTTTTGATTGTCCCTGTCTTTTGGGAATAGAAGCTTTGACTTGCCCTAGTAGGAAAGGGACAATGGAAAGGAAGCAGTGTGAACCATCTTCAGGAGTGACCATTAGTCAGATAACTTATAAGGTTGTGTTCCCTATGGTTTCTAATACCAGATCCTTCATTGGAAGTTTTTAAAATATGCAGAAATTGCATCATGGAAGAGAAGCATCTTTTCAATCCAAATGATGATGAGTGGATTTCTTATTTCCTAAAGTTAACCAATTTTTTATGTGTTTTCTTTTATTTTTTTTTTTTATTTAGGCTGGTGTAAATACAGTTTTTTGTTCATATTAGATGCTTAAAGGCTCCTCTTCTGCTTTTACCAGCTACTAGATAGCTTGTTTACATTTGGTAAAGTTAGTGTTTAAATTATTAAAATACTTAGACTATCTTCTAGTGATCACCACACCTTTTTTATATTATGGAAGAGTGGGACTGTATCATCTTTAGTTCAGTTGTTTTTAAAGCCAAGTTTGAAAGAGCATCTGTTGAAGGAACTTATGAGATGTTCTTCATTCCTGCTTGGGGGTGCCTTGGTGGGTTGTTTTTGGTTTTTTTTGCTCATCAGCATCTGTTGTTTACTGCACTAATTGTGAAATTAAGAAAAATGTTTGGGAGACAGAATATGCAGCAGCTCCATGTTCAGCTCAGTGCTTCTATTACTTTTTGCGTAGCTGCTGTGGTTATTTTCATCTTTCCCACAGTTGATAGTTTGTGGGCAGTTTCCCGAGGGCCGGGGCTGCTCCCAGCAAGGCTCACCTGGGAATAGCAAAGTCTGCAGCTCATCAGGGGACTGCGACACCTTCCTGTGAGATACAGAGTAGCTGCAGTAAGTGCTGTAGCAAGAACTCAGTAGCTCTCTTTTTCAAAAAAGAGGAGGTGCAGGTAGTTTGCTAACTTCAGTTATATCTGAAGCAGAAATCAAATCTGACATTTGAGGTGTCAGAAAATTTTAATTGATTTGATGATGCTTCTGCTACCTTTTTTTATCTCCCCCCGCTTAAAAAGAATTGTATTGATACTTCTTGCATGGTTCTGTTTGGAATATCAGAAATTGCAATAGCTGTGGTAAACCCCTTGCAAATAAGAACTGTTCTTCCCTTGTGTCCATCTTCCTTGTATGACTGTTTTATTAGTTGCACATAGATGATTGGAATCATGGCCCAATAAACAAATCATAGTCTTTACACTGGGGTGTAAGCTCTCTTATGCCTCATGTTTTCATCAATTTGTTGGTGAACAGATACTTCTAGGATTTATTTTTTTTTCTAGGAGGCCACCATGAGTAAAACAGATCAGCTGTTCTTTTCGGCAGTGACAGAAGGTGGTATTTCCTAGTAGCCCAATTAATTACAGCTGCTCTACACAAATTCTGGTAAATGCTTAGGTGACTTCATATCGTGGGATTATTTACTTAGTGCTTGTTTCCGTGCCTGTTACCATAGGAGCTGAGTATTATTGTAAAGATGCAGAACAGTAAACTTAGGAAAGATGTCCAAAAAGTATAATCTATCAGCTGATGTTTCAGCAATCAGTAGGCTTAGACAAGTTGGCCATCAACATTAAAAAAAACCCAAACCAAAGAAAGCAACACCTTTTTTTTGCTTGTGTGGTGTGTCTCATTCTTGGTAACAAAATGTTATGCCAGTCTTGCATTTCAAATAACCCTTTTTCTTTGTCATGTTCTTTTGCAGATGTAGGGGTTTTTTTTATGTAATGTGTGGTTTAAGCACTCAGTTAAATAGTTTGACTTTATAATGCACTATCACATGATAGGAGTTTGCTAAAAACACAAATCCATACTGTTTTTAACAAGAGTCTAAATCTACCAATGGTGTGTGGGCCCATATTATATATGGCTCTTTCATTAAAGAACAAAACTATGCTTGTTAAAATTCTGTTTTTCTTCACTGTTTTATATTCTTTTATGCATCATCTTTCGTTTTGAGGACTCCCAAGGTAATTTTAATTATGGATCTAAAACTATGGCTGGTGGTTTTTTTGTTCTGTGCTTTTATTTGTTTTCCTGGGATTTTTTTTCCCTTATGAGGTAATTCAGCATTTGCCTGACTATTTATTGATAAACAATAAACATGTGTTTACATGAAGAAAAGCGCATACCTACATGCCCAGGAAACTGAAGAGCACTCAGCAGCACAAGCATCCAATTTGCTCTCGAGCTCGTCTTACAGAACAGGTTGTGTTGCAGCCAGGTGGGCGCCTTGGAAAATAGCAGTGGGCTTGGTTGTGTCACAGCTGAGCTGGAGTAGGCCAGAATTATAGGAATCATGTCAATATGGGTTTATGTAGAGTAGACTTGATTTCTAAAAATAATAGTGGATCACTGCTTACTTTGCAGGCAGTAAGGACACAAGTGCTTTAACAAATTCAGTATGAGCAGTCAGAGCTCAGTGAGGTGCCTTTGTGTAGCTCTGTCCTGCCATTGCAGCATTGGGTGCGCTCTCCCACATCCTACTTCCTCTGTTTTGGTGCTCTTAGCCTGTCACCAGGAGCTAGAAAAATGCTCAGCTAGTAATGTCCTGCCAAAACAAGCCCTGTTTTTCTTAGGGGGAGGTGACTTAGATAACTTTTTTTACGCTGTTTAACCCAGACGAAATTTACTGTAAATCAATAGTTAATTCCTTTGCCTAAAGGTCACCACCATTGTCAGATCTTGATTGTACTTATGCAATGCCTCTTTCTGATGCCTGGATGATAACCAGCTTTTGTTTGCTGATCCATCAGGTGAAACCTGTGTTTAAGGAAGTATATTTTCCCTACTTAATGCATAACTGTACTTCAGTACTTTTCCTATCTCTGCATTAGTTTGTTTCACCTACAGCAGATGATAGATCAATATGTGTGGCAGGCAAAGTTTGTGGGAAATGGAGTGGGAGGGGGAAGAAAAGCGCTTTAATTGGAATGTGCTAAAGAAGACAGATATTCTAAGAAACCTAGGCTTCTGCTGAGTGCTACACACAATGGTTTTATTAGAGGATGGACCCTGAAGGTACAAATTTTAAGCAAGTTGGCTGCTTAACGGGCAATTGTAATGTTCCTATGATGGAGTCTGTGCAGGGAGGACAAGTTCTGTGTTAAATTTATTTGGGGGTTTTATGCTTAAATGGCTATGCAGGAGTTACTGATATTCCTCTGAATTTTTTTGTGTATTTGTGATGGTGGCAGAAATCTGTATAATAATACTGTGGTCCTTCAAATAATTAGTGTACCTTGCTTGCAGCTGAAGTTAAAAATACTCAGAGTGCTGTTGATTTATACTCCTGTTTACAGTTCCCATGTCCCTTTTGGAGCTTCAAGGGTTGTGAACTATGTCTTGTCTGTGACCAGATTCATACTGAAATATTTTACTCTTTATTTTAGTAGGTCCTAACCACAGTTGCTTTTCCTAGAGGAAGAAAATGTGGGGCTTTTCTTCTAAATTGTGAGATTTCTTTTGGTGGTTTTTATTGTATTTTTTTCCTTGTAATGGGTCAGCATAACATATATGAGGACATAGTTGTGGGGAAATTGGAACCTTCCTAATAGCATTTACATTTGGTTTTTAACTTATATGTAGTAGGAAAAAAGTTCTTTGTCAGGTTTTCAAATCCCCAAAGTGCTGAACAGTCTATTTCTACAAAAAAATAAATAAATGAAATGAATTTGTGTGACTTGTAGTTCTTGCATTCCTCTATTAACAATTGTAATAATACCACTTTCTCAAGTTTCAGTGTTCAAGAAGTACAACGGACTATCATGGTTTGGCATGAGCTGCTGAGTTAAGTATTGCTGGCTTGCACATTCCTGTTGGTTATATTGTAATCTTTACCTCCACTGGAAAATATGTCCTATTTTGAGTACTCATTTCAGGCTCTTGGCTTTATGCCTCTCAAACAATGAAACATGCTAGTTTTCTTTAATTTCAAACCTCTGTGTGGAAGAACTAATAGCTTTTTAAAAATCATTTTTACGGTAGTGACCTTTGCTGTGAAGACTGGTGACTTTCATGAACTTTGAGCTTAAAAACTAGTATGACATGAGTTGGAGTTCAGCTACAGAAAATACATACACCTCATAAGCTCTCTGAAGGAACGAGAACTTGATTTAAGGGTTTCTTCTTTAAGAAACTACCTGTTAATTGGTGGTAGTTCCTAAAATAATTTTGACTTAAGCAATTCAAACCATTCTTTGAACATAGCTTCAGCTTTTGTTCGGTATTTGTTTTTGCTTCTTGTCTCTGGCTCAGGCCAGTATGAGTGTATTGCATGAAGCAAAGGAACTCTTCATGTTTTGGTGACTTTAATAGCTGATTTATGTAAAGATGTCTGCAGTGATATCCTCTTTACTGGAATAAATAGTTTCATGTTAATGTTTTATTGATGTTCTGAAGGAACACTCCTGAGTGAGAGTGTTATCTCACTAGATAATACAGTCTAAGGAATCTGAGTAATCAACGAGTTCTCTCATGTGTGAAAGTGAGTTTTGGATATTGCATGGAAAAACTCTTGATGTCTCTGCAGAAAAAGATGGGTGTGATGGATAGGGGATTGAAAACAAATAGCTAGCTGAACACTGAGTGTCTGATTAAGTCACTTTCCTGGTAGCATAACTTCATTTAAGTTAACTTAAGTTAACTTCATTAAGAATGCTGCAAGCCAGATTTTGTGGAGCAGTTGCTGGGCATGTAGCAGCAGTGTTCTGTCGTAGCTGTTCTGCTGTGCAGCTCTTCTGAAGTGATAGACACCAGGACATAGAAATTGGGAAGGCACACCATGGGCACGTGCCTGCAGAACTGTTCCAGGGAAACCTGTGTGCGTGAGTACATCCCTGAAGTGCCTGATGGTAGTGCATGGGTAGCAGACAGGAGCTGCAGGGTTGCCATCTCCCTGAGGCTGGAGAGGTGTGATGGGATAGCTCTGGGGACTGGACTCCTTCAGTGACAGGGTCTTTAGGGTGCACAGAGAGGGATGCCGAGGAGGAGGTGTTGCCTTTTATGCAGGGGAGTGACAGGATTGCAGAAGCTCTGCCTTGGAGTACGCTACCAGCCATTCGAGAATGCAGGGTCAGGAGTGCTGGGTGGCTTTACAGACCATCTGATTGGGAAGAAGCAGCAGATGAGGCCTTCAAGAAACTGGGGGGGATTCTCCTGTTTGCTGTCGATCCCCACGAAGGAGTTTAACCCTTCTGCTCTCTGCTGGGGCAAGAGCCTGGCAGGACGTGTAGGAGATTTCTGGAATGCTTTCCTGACAGCTTCCAGACAGGGAAGTGACAGCAGGAACTGGTTTGCTGGGCTTTTGCCTTGCTCACAAGGAAAAATTAATCATGAATGTGAAGAGGGAGGGCAGCCATACAGAGGGACCCTGGCAAGCTGAAGAAACAGACCAAAGGAATTTAATGAAGTTCAGCAAAGGGGAACATGAAGTGATGCACCACGGGAGAAAACTCTTACAGGTTTGGGCCTGAAATGCTGGGCAGCCCTGGTGAGACACATCAGGAGAGCTGGGTCCAGCCCTGGTTTCCCCAGTGGCAGAGAGACATGAGCATTCTGGAACAAATCCAGCAAAAGGCCACAACACTACTGAGGGACTGGAAAACTGACATTGGAGGAGAGGCTGAGACATCTGGGATTGTTTAGCTTTAATCTTGAGAAGGCACAGGGAACACCGTATGAATTGTGTGTGTCAGAGGATATAAGCAGATGGAGCCAAAGTCTTCTCAGTGGTGCCTTATGATAGGACAATCAGAAAAAATGTCATTTTATGACTTTTCCTTTTTTTCTGAAAAGGAAATAATCCATAAAATCTGGGGACTTTCCAGGTATTGCATTGTATAGTGCTTAAGTGAGGTCACTGCTTTCTCTTTTGGACAGCAAAGGAATCAAAGGATTTTTAACTACAATTTCAACTGCTGAGATAAAATACTAAATCTGAGATTGGACTGTAATATTAAAAGCACAGTGTTTATTAATGTTTATTAGTGAGATAACTGAAAATACATTTTTAGGTAAATTCTTGATCAGATACCAGAATTAAAAATAGCACTTTGCAGCCTGAAGTGTTCTCCAGAGTTGATAAAATTGTGATTGATTTAGGGGTCAATTTGCCTTCCTCAGGGCATTGAGAAACATCTGCTGGGAAAACTGGTCTGTATACCCCATCTTTAGCAGTCCTGGTAGGATTTGGTTGTGCTGGCCCCCAGGGAGATCCCTGCAATCCCCAGGAAGGCAAGATGATGGCTGGGTCAGGCAGCTGCTGCCAGGGCAGGTCTTCATTCTCATGCACACGAGGGGTGCTGGGGGCTGTGTCTGGCTGCAGGTGGTGGTGTTGGGGTGCTCTGGCCTACAGGAGCACAGCTAGAGCATGTGGCAGTGTGAGTGCTGCTGCTTTGCTGCCTTCAGATAGCTGTTGCTCTATTGGGAATGGCGAGAAGAACGACACAGACTCTCTTGTGAGTTGACCAGGGGAGTTCTTTAAGGTTTATTACCTCAGATATTCTTTTATAGACTGATATGTGAAAGTACAGAAAAGTAAAACTCTTTTTGGTTAGTAAACTAACACATCACCATCATTGGTCAGTGGGGTACACCACCCCTTGACCTTCTCTTGCAAGAAAACAAGGAACAGACAAACAGCACCTGCAAGGCTGTCTCCTATCTCTGAGGATTGTTTTAATTCCTCCTTAGGATTTCCCAGGCCACTTTCTCAGGTGAGACTGAGAAAGTTATGCTGCCTGCTTTTCCACAGGCACTGTGCTCTCTGCCTCTGCTCATAGTTAGCATCCATAGATAACTTTTGAATTGATAGTCCTACAAGGATGCAGCTGTGGTTAGCTGTGTGCCTCCCACCTGCTGGAGGTTTTGCTGAGGCTTTATCAGGGTTTGGTCCCAGGGGTGGGATAAACTAAGTGGATGCTCAGTGGCTGAGCGATGGGAGCTGGCCGTGGGCTGCAGTGGCCTTGCTGGTTCCAGTGGTGTAGTTCAGGGACTCTGTGCTCTGGATTACACTACATCCTCCTAAGCTTTGTGTTCTTGCTGATGGTATGCGAGCAAGCTGTGAAAACAGGACTTGGGAGTGCAGCTGGGATTGGAGCGCAGTCCTGTTATCTCTATTGCTTGGATTCTGTTGTGTAAACCACAGAAGGACACGTTGCTCAATTTATCCTTCCTGGAAGTGTCTTCCTTGCTCATGTGAGTGAGAACAAACAGGAGGTAACTTGTTCTTTAGGTTTCTTTCCCTTCAAGGGTGGAAGGTTTTTAAAAAATATCTTTATAAGTGTATCACTTGTGGTGAGAAAAAGACAATAATAGATGATACATTTAAAAGGCATTAGATTTCCAGTCATTCTGACTACCTCCCAAATGGCCAGCTGCCAGCAGCTGTCTTGAATTTGGCATCTTCAGATCAACAGTTTATAAATACTGTGGAGTAAAGCTCCTTTTTTATTGCTTAGTTTTCTTTTTTGTTGTTTTTTTTTAAATTGCTCAGGTTGATATGTCTTTAAGGATTAGATTTTGGCCCATTCCTTTAAGGGCTGTGAAGATGGCTTTCCCTGATTTGACTGCTGAGCCTCTTCCAAAAGGTAGGAAGCTGGTCAGTGTAGCTGGTGCCAGCCACAAGGCAGCTGCATTCCCCATTCTGATGCAATTCCAGGGCTTGCCTGGCATGTAAAGGTTGCAATAAAACTTGTGAAAAATACTCCAAAACATGATAAATTTGTGTGGAGAATATTTTTCAAGAATATTAATGTATGAAAATAGTGAGTCCCCATTCCTCTTTTGGCTTTTTCCCTATTGGGAACATGTGTCAATGCAAGTGAGGCATGAGCCATCCATTTTCATTTACTAAACTCCTCTGCAGGCCAGGCCTGGGAGGCTTTGCAAAATCTTCATTCCATTTTCCCCTAAAACGATGTAATATGAATCAGGTCTGTAAGAGTGGCTTTCAAGGAAAAATAAGCAGCAATCACTGTGCTTATGTGGTTATTGTCAGGCTTGTAGCATGTAGATGCTATGGAATGTTTATTATACCGGGATTTTATAGCTACTTCTTTTCCCCCATCTCACAGAAAAGCTTTTCTGGTTGGTTTGTTTTCCTGTGTGCCTGCCCAACATGTTAAGAAGCTGTGGGTTGATATTTTTTTTACGTCTTTCAGTCCTCTACAGCTTTTCAAGTTGCAAAAATAATTTCTATTTGTAGGAGTTACAGTGGCACAGGATTTTGCTCTGGCTGCTAAAATATCACAGAGGTTTTGAAAGCAAAAGACTGTAAGTAAGAGTGCCAAGGAAAGAAAAAAACGAAGCTTCTTTCCAGATCATTCAAGTGAAATATATCTGCGTGTTCAAATTATGTACTTAAAAAGATTGAGATAATGTGTTTTCTCACTTACTTGGCACAAAGTATGTGTAAAAGCTTGAATGATTGTCCGTACTAGTGATGAGATGACAAGCAGAACAAACCCAAAATACCATTCTGCTCCTTGTGGAACAGCTCAGATCATGGGCTTCATCTGTTTAAACTTGGTTCTTGGAAAGGAATTATGCTAGATTTTCTTGTGAGGAGAACTTGCAACATTTTTATAATCAAGCTGAGCTAAATGGTCTCTAGTACAACATATTTGAAAATTGGTATTAAGCCAAGTAAATCTGGACTGAAAGAAGCGATGCTTAAGAGATAACTGGAGGGAGAAATTGGTAACACTAATTATTTATCCTGTTGTTTTGAAGCGCTGCTTTTGATTTCTGGAACACGTATATATATCTGTGCTGTTCTTACCTCACACAGTCACAGAGTGGGTCAGGAAAGGATCACAGGGGGTCATCTGGTCCTGCCTCCCTGTTAATCCTGGAGCACAGAACTGTGTCCAGCTGGATCTGGAGTATCTCCAGTGAGGGAGACTCCACACCCTCTCTGGGCAGTCTGTCCCAGTGCTCAGTCACTGCACAGTAAGGAATCTCTTCCTCATGTTCAGATGGAACTACCTGGGTATCAGCTTCTGCTGTTGTCCTTTGTTCTACCTTGCTATATAAAGCTTTAAATTTTTTGATTATTTTGATAGTCTAAGGTTCCATGGTGAGGTTACCATATATTCCAAAGTCTTAAATAGATTTTCACCTCTTCCTTTTTTTTTGTGTATAAAACATTTTTAAATTCAACATACAGGTGATATCTTTTATACATTTTAAGCAAGCTTTGGTTTTGGGAATCTGTGCTACCACTCTGAATTAGTGGCTTAACCTTTAAGTTTGCCTTTTACATTATTGCCAATCACTTTGTGTGAATGGAGGGCTTTGATTATGTCTATTTTGATTGGCTCTGTTCTGTTCAGTCTGTGCCTGCAGTAAGTTTATGGCAGTGGAATATACAAAATTGGTAACTTAAGAACAAGCATCTTGAGAGATGGAAAAAATGAAATCCATAATTCCAAAATAAATATTAAATCCATTATAAGTGATGCCATAAAACACTTATTTAGTTACACTGATGTCTGAAGATATTCCCCATGAGATTGAGAGAGATGGTGAGATTGTGTTCCTTGAGGGTGTATAAACTGGGATGCAGTGTAATTAAACCAGGAGCATTGTTGTAGGGGAGTTCTTGTGCAGAACATTACACTGTGGTAGAGAGCCATGATGAATGAAAGATGAGCCATGTGCTGAACAGAAAGGGGTTAAAATTACCTGTGTTTAAAACCATTTCTCTGTGTGTGTAGTACTTACATTGGAACAGGAAAACACACGTATGTATTTATGTGTAATTGAAATGAAGGATACATTTGCATGTCACCCTTGCTGGGATATGGAAATCCTTTGATTCATCGAAGGAATATGAGACTTGGTCTCCCTTTTTCTGGATGTGTAAGCACATCTAGGGGTGAGAAGTGCTAGAGCGGTGAAATAATAAATTACATTAGATGGCCTTTGTTTATATGCAGCTAGAGCCGTTAAATTAGCATTGATTTAAAGAGTCTGGAGGTGGAATACATTTTTTAAATACTGTTTTATATAGTGGAAAAGAATCCTGATATGTCTTCAGTTGTTTAATTAAACAAACACAAGTGATGTTTTTCCTTAGTAAATTTGCTTTTGGACTATGTATAAAACAGTGAATAAGAGAGAATCTGTTTCTAACCTGTTCCATGTGCAGAAACAGTGAAAAAATTTGATCAAATCTTTAGTTCTTTATAAGCAATTCCTTTTCTAAATACAAACATATTCTGCAGAATTTTCTTTTCTTCCTCTGTGTGGAAGACATTACCATCATTAGAATGCAGAATACATGAATTCTCAATATGTGTGAAATTTTTCAATGCACTAAACAATTGAACATGTAATGATGTTTTCTGGGTTGCCTAGCAGCACTCAGGTTTTTTACTTTAAGTGGTCTTCAGTGACATCTTTAGATTGTTCAGAGACTTGGCAGAAATAAAAAAAATCATTCCAGTGCTTGAGACATGAGGAATCGTTCAAGCTATGGAAAAAAAGAAGAGTGGGGTATTGCAAAGTTCTGTATATATTTAAACATTTACAAAACTTTATATTCTGTGTTCTTGTAAAAGTTTGGGGGAAGTGAGTGCTAGAAGATTATTCTGCTGGATTTTAAATATAGTTTTAGGTATTTATCACCTGAAAGATGAAAACTTAGATGACAGATAAGTTTTATCTGACTGAAGTTTTTTAAATTGGTTTATATGTGGAAGTATGTTTCCTGTGTTTATGTAGAGCACCAAGGGTTAGTGCTGTTTTGACTTGAGAATATAATACTAATCAACTAAAATGTAAGATGGTAATATATTTTTTCCTTAGAGGAGATCAGTTGCATCTTTGCAGGAATCTTTTCATTGGGTGTCTTTCCTGTATCACTGCAGAGCTTCTGTTGGCACTGCTTTCCCTCCAAGCTTGAATAGCCAGCAGAGAGTTTGAGACTGGTTTTAATAATGTGTTAAAAAATTAAGTGCTGTCAGCTTTGTGCTACAGCTCTGTGCTGCCTGGGGCTGCTTTTAGTGTCTCTCTCTTCCCTGCTCCTGCTTTCTGCATTGCACGAGTTAAAGGAATGTTCATCCTCCAAGTGGAGCAGTGGCTTGGGTCTGGCCGCGCAGGACTGAGCGAGGCGTGGGTGCAGCGAGTGGCTGAGTTAAAGGAAAGAGTTACACAACTGCCCCTGCAGGTTAGCCAGACCAGAAGGTTAGTGGAGGGTGTCAAAGCCAAGTTTTTCAGACGGATAGGAAATTTCAAAGTAGGAAATCTCAGGACCCAAGAGGCGAAGGGAGACATGACTAAGAAGATTATTGAAGTCCAGTAGCTTTGGATGTGCACAGGAAGGATCTCCCCATACATTGCACAGCAGCCAGGCACGCTGTCAGGAGAAGAGCTGCTCAGTTTCTGTTCAGCCTTTCTTCTGCTCTCCTTCTATTTGTAGTGTCTTATGGGAGGAGAGGAGGAGGAACCACTCACCAGCTCTGTTCTGCCCCCTCTCAGCAACGTGATGGATCGAGATCCCTTGGAGTGTGTTTGGCATTTCTGCACCTGGTACCCAGACTTTGGGCTGCTCTGCTTCACGTGAGTGAGAGGCAGACAGGGAGAGCTGGGAGCCTGCAGGGGCTGGATGAACACAGCCTTTTTCCATTATCTCCTAGATACCCTTTCAGATAGAATATAGATCTTTGGCAGACATTACACATGTAAGCTTTGGTGTAGATGCTTTGCTATGTACCTACCTAGGATGGGTTCTTTCTGTGTGATGTGTGTCTGAAAACAGCTATTCAGGGTCATCAGGCCTGCTTCACTGGAATGGAGGCAGTTCCAAGATGGTTGGGATATTTGGGTGCATTTTGTTTGCCGCAATAAAGCGAAGTCAGATGCCGCAGTGCATTGTTGACTTTGGTATTAAAGATGTGAGCTGGAGGACCATGGTGTGGAGCTGCTGGACAGGTGTCAGAATGGATTTTCACTTTTTCTAAAGAGAAGAGCCACAACCATAAAATAATTTTTTCAACCTTCTGAATAACATTAAAGACTTTAGGAGTGTAGTTTTGCATACAGCTGAGAAGTCACTTCGTAAGGGATTGGTGTTGTGCTGTTTTACTCATCTTAATTACTTGCAAATGATTAAAAAATAATTGGGGGAATACATGTATTTGTAAAGTAGATCAATTTTACCTGGTAGCGTGAAGGTAATGGTGAACTTATAGATGGAGCTTCTCATTCTGAAACACTTGGAAGCCCTCAGTACTTAGAATTTTGTTGTAATTTAACCTTTCTTCTATCATTTTAATAATCAAAGGAGTAAGAATGTGCTCTTAACAATGTCTGAGTAATTTTATATCCTGTAAAAGGGTTTAACATCAGCACAAGGGAAAACATGGTTCTCTGCTCTAATTATAAAATATAATTATCTTTGTCATCACTTGTGATTCCCAAGTGATGTAGTCTTCTCAAACATTCTGCTCTTGGGCTATGTTTCTTTTAGTTCAGAAATACAAAGTCAATTTCTCTTTTGAGGTAGTCCATGAGTTAAACCTTACTGAATTTAAAGGGAGGGTATCTCAACATTTTTAAGGACAGAGGCAGAGATGAAGAGGCTGTTTAGCAGAAAAGCACCTTTTCTTGCAAGCTAAATAACTTTTAATTAAATTTTTTAATGTGCTCTATTGAGACTTGTTTATTCTTCTGTAAATTGTGGTTACCGCTGCAGGTGGATCTTAGGTTGGCTCCTTTTGCTCAAATACAGACTGGTTTAGGATGTTCCTGGCAGGAACTGGTTAATTACTGCAGTATAGAGATTGAAGTAGACTGAACACCTTGGGGACTGGTGCTCGAGCTGTCACAGTTCCCTGGTGCTATTTCTTCATCAATGGAGTAGTAATAGTTTCCTTTTCTGGAGAAACCTCTCTGGTCTGTGGTCAAGTGGGCTCAGTGTAGACCCAGTGAGAGCTGGTTAACGTTTCACTGTGACAGCTTAGGCAACAGATTTTATTTGCTTTTCTTTTCTAAAACAAAGTTGTTCTTCTGACACCTTAAATTTGATGATTATTTTTCATTAAGTTACAGAAAAGATTTGTATCAATTTCTGCAAATCAGTTTTGCCAAGGTTGTGGATTTGTGGTAGCCAAGCAGTCTCATGATTTCAGGGTAGCAACTTAAAAAGCCGGAAAGTATTTTATGGTGAAATACAGTTGAGCTGTAACAGAATACCCAAATTCAACCAAAATCAAAACAGAAGAAAAAAATGCAAACAGGAAATGTTGCTTTTTTTGGCAGTCATAATAATAATGGCTTACAAACTCCAGAAATGGAGCACACCCTCCAGACTTTCACCTCTGATGAATTCTAGATGTTTAATTCTAGATGGTTTGGGCTGGTTTTTTTTTTTTGTATAATTTTATGGTTGAGATAGGCTGAGACTTTCAGAGTCTAGTGAGCTTCTTTGACTGTAACTTCTGGCTGTTTACAATGTCCTTTACTCCACAAGAGTAATTTATAAACTTACTTGCTTGTCCTTACAGAACAATCTACTGGTCTACATGCCACTTAATTAGTGCTAATTGTATTCAGTGCCTCATTGTTTTTAGTAGTGTGCCAAAAAAAGCAAACTATTGCCAAATTCTGTTTTAAAGGAACAGCTCAAATAGTTGAAATAGCAGTGGTAAAAAACCAGCATGAAGAAAGAAGCATAAATTAAGTGATAAAGTAATTTCTGGCACAGTAGGAAGCACAATACTGTCATGTTTATCACAAAAGCAGCGTGAATTGTGAAGATTGGAGCCACATCTGATGGGTCATGCTTGTACTGCTGCATCTGTGCAATAAACTATATACACTTGATACTTCTGTATTATTTTTGAGCTCAAGATTAAGTGCTGTCGATGGTATGTATTGTCTTTAGAGTAAATAAGGTGCATGTATTTATAGTTTTGTTTTTTTTAGAATACCTGTATTTTAGTATCAGGAGGTGGTGTTTGAATTTTGGGTTTGCATTCCTCTGAGTATATGGACATTTTTTTCAAACTGGAAAAACAGACGTGGTATAAAAATCACCCAATCTCTGCAAACTTAGGAACTTGGAAAATTCCTAGGGATTAATTGCAACTCTAGGAAGACCCAGTTAAATAAAGTCAATAGTAGGAGGCTTTGCCTAATACTTATCATGTGTGGGTAGGTCTGTGTTTGCCATTTTTCTGCAGGAGGCATACATAATGCAGTTTATTCTGGGGGGATGCTTGCACTGTAGGGAGGATTTTTCTGAACTGGAAATGCCCATTTTCCCTGGTGGTGGCTGTGTGTGCTGTGTGACAGCAGGGCTGAGCACGGCTTCAGTTCTCTCTATGGGGACTCATCCTTACCCTTTGTCAATTCATTTGTGATTTAAGATCCCTGACTCTGCCCCTATAACTTACTGTTTAACCTTCTTCCTCTTCCAGTGCAGTCTCCTGCTGTTTACTCTGCTTAAAGACTCCTGAAACATGAACTTTCCAAACATTCAGCAGAAGAACTAGAGCAGCAAGTCCTCAATTTTTTCCCTTTCTCCTTGGTTTTAAAGCTAACCCATTTTAAAGTGCAGAAAGAATGTATTTTTTCTGTTGGCTGCTTTGCACTGCACAAAGCTTTGGTTCACATTGTGGAACATCTTGAAATCTATATTATTGTAATGGAAGAAGAATGTTTGGAATTTTTTGTGGACAGTTTTTTTTTTTTAAAGCAGAGCTTTCTGGATGGTGAAGAGCAAAGGCTGTGATGGCTTTTTGAACTTTTCCTCAGTAGCAGGCATTTTCAAATACAAGGACTGCATGATCTATCCTCGCCTTTCTTTCTCAGGGAAATTATTGTTGGGTTGGCAATTTTGAGTAAAGTACTTAGCCTTAAATTTTCAGTTTTCAGCTGGTAGTACAGCTTTGTTTTTATTTTTCTTCTGGATGGCTTGTGGCTTATTCAGCATTATTCCAGGCTTTGCATAGTTCTTGCAAACCTGTGGGAATACTGACCTGGCTTTTTCAATCCTGAGTTGCTCTGTGTGATTAAAAAAGCTGAAATAAAGGTCAGAGTCTGACTATATTGAGAACAACAGTTTAAGAGGTTGTTCTGTGGAGGGATTTTTTGTTAAATTATAAGGGGAAGAAGCATTAGATGTTTTTTTGGGTTTGTTATATATATAATATGTTTACTTTTTTTTAACTTGCAAGTTAACTTGCAACTCTAAATCTCACCCAATACGTGAAAGACTTCTTTTCTGAGGACTTGGTAAAGCTTTGAGTAAGTAATGGAGGACTTGGAAAATGACAGGTTTTTCTGTGATTGTGATGCTTGCCTGCATGCATTGCAATTTGGTGTTGAAAAATTACTTGGCTTGAAATAGTCATCAGAGAGAAAGTGAGACTGAGTTACAGTGTGTTCACCTCTTACATAAACTGTGTGGTTTTTATTGGGGCGGTTTTGTTCCTGCTATTCATTGTTCATCATCTACTCCTCTTACACATTTTGATAGAGAATGAAAACATAAAGCAATTTTTTTCAGTATTTCTTAACTGGATCTGCTTAGGACTAGAACAAGGCTTTGTTGCATGCTTTATTTTTGTTTTTAAAATGAACTACTAGCTGGTGTTTACTGGAAACAGTAGCCAAAAGTGGGCACATAAGGGGTATATTGTGCTTCAGGCTGGAGATTGTTTTTCACTGAAATACAAAGCTAAGATCCCCTTGGCTGTCAAGTAGCAACAGTGCCATTATATTTTTACTCTGCAGCAAAACTGAGTGCTTGAGGCTTGGTTTATTGTTAATTCTGTTGAACATGAAACACTCACGTGGCTTGGTTTTGGTTGAAGAGACTACTGATGGCTGTTGCAAACACACATATAGACATTTTATCATCTCTGGGCAACTAGTTTCTTTTGCAGAAAGCTGACCCCAGTACATGCTTATTTATGTCTGGGAATGCTGACTTTGAGCCACTTCCCCCTGCTCTCAAGTGGACTGTATTTCCTTAAGAAGGTTTGTAGTTCAAAGCCCCCTTGCCTGCTTGAAACAAAACTGTTGTTTGAGTTAGAAATCATGCATTTGCACGGCATTCTTGTTTTCCCACATGCCAGCATGCAGATGTGGTTATTGTAAATTAAAAATACCCTGTTTGTATAAATGAATTGAAGTACCTTATGTATGTGTCTGCTTGTGCTTTACATCATATGAGTCACACACAGGGATTTCTCAGGAGCAAACCTGGCTCCATAAATAAATAAAAGAGCCCTTTTTTTCTATATTGGCTGTCTTTATCATTCCTAGTTAGAATTATTCTCAAGAGCAATCTCTTTTAGTATCCCCTGTGTATGGCTCTTGGCTGTGCTTATTTTAAAGACCTTTGGATAATATTTTTTCTTTTTGCCAGACTTCCTTGATACTAAAGTTGATGTTTAATGCTAGTTATTTATTGGTCTTTTTGAAAAGACCCTCATCAGTACTTCTCTACCTGTTTAGTGAAACAATCTTGCTTTCCTGTGGTTTCCAGACTAACTTACCTGCTCCCATAGCAATCTAATCATTACTTCATTACCAGATGACACTTTAATATTTTTTTGGTCCAGAAACTGGCTGTAGCTTTGGTTTTATTCACTGTTGAATCCTGAGATTATGCTTCTTGATTATAAAAGATATCATAAAATTGCTAAGTGTACCATGTTGGCTCAGCCTCAGCAGATCTGGATGTGTGCACTAGTTATGTCTGTTATTTATAATTGCTCCAAAGAACACCAATTGCCTGGTAACAGGGCAAATAGCAAGGTTTGAAAGTAGACTTGATTTTTCTCTTTGGTTCACTGACATTCCTTCCAGATTACTAAGCTTTCCATGTCACTTAAAAAGTGAGTGTTTTGGCAAAAGCTTTATGAAAGCATGAAACACATGGGCAATATTTGTAAAAACTGGGTTATTTTGCAAGTGCAACATATTGAGAGATGTTACACAATGCTCAACCCATAGTGTTTATTATGAATAGGTGGTAATGTCATTCCGTTTTTGGTGATAAAGAATTGTTTTTGTATTTGGTACTGGAAAAGGTGTTGATACTTGACATAATACAGAAAAAGAAATTTACATAAACTCTTGCAGAAAAGATCCAAATTGAGTAACACTGAGCAAAAATGGTAAAACAGTCCTGAAAACAGCATTGCATCAAATCAGCTGCACTAACATCTTGCTATTTAAGCCTCTTTTTGTTTGCAAAAATACGATATTTCTTGAGCTAAAGCCCCCACGCAGGAACTGGAGGTGGAAGTGGGCCAAATATTAGTTCCTTACTTGTTATTGTTTGTTTTTCTAGATTTTGGCAGAAATGGCACATTCTTTGTTTTAATTTTTCACTTCCCCACACTTGACGTTTTATATCCTTTAAGTTTACAAGTTTCTTTCCAGTTTATTTTGCATGAGCTTAAAGGGTTTTGTATGGTATCAGCTCTTCTAAGCAGGACTCTCCTGAGTCTTGAACATAAAAAAGGGGAATTTAATTTCAAAAATTAACAAAGTTTCTAGAGAAATGAGTTGTGTAATTCAGAATTACAGTTGTCTAACCACAAAACAATGCTTTCTTGTTTACTTGTGGTCATTAATTTAGCTTAAGCATTTCCTGCATTCTATATACAAGGTGTATAAATGCAGCTTTGTAGAATTTTCCTGACATATATTTCTTATAAACAGCAGTTGTAGAAATAGCTTTGAGTCCATAAAAATACAAATTAGATAGCAGGGGGCCAGATGCAAGTCTTTGAGATTGTACAGTGTAGTCAGTGATTTGCTTGTGCTTGAAAAGAAAGGAATCTTAGGATTTGAGTAACATATTTTGGGCCTGTTTGTGTAGGCAACATAACTTCAGCTCCACTTCCTGCCTGGTCCTTAAATGCCTCGCTTGGTTTCATAAGGTTTGAATAAAAGTTTCAGCAGCCCACAAAGGCTGGCTTTCAAGTCTTGGTGCACACACTCCTAAGTGTTTATTTAGAGTTATTCTTATGCCCACAGCAGTGTTGGGATAGGTTTGAACAGTCCAGGTGTCCACTGGCGGTTTCACCCCTTTGCAGGGTTGCTTCCTGAGTACTGAAAAGTGCAGATGAAGATTTCTCTCACCTTGCAAGTGTAGCAGTTCAAAGGTGTTGCCAGGACTTTGCAGTCCCTTGGGTATGTTTCAGCTAGCCTGTGGCAGGACCTTGCCTGTAGGAGGTGGAAATCACAGGGAATCCAGTGGTTAAAGCAGCTGGATTTCTAAAGACTCATCTGTTTAGAGATTTGGGGTGGAGGGAGCTTTGCATTTCTATACATCTTCCCTGTTAGCCAGAAGACATAGCTTGGAAACCAAGAAAAATTAACTTGAGCATGTTAATGTATATGGAAGCATGGCCCAAAAATGCATACAGGGTTTGATGGCTGAGCTATAAAGCTGCTGATAATCGTTATTCCTATAAGATATTTATTTTTATTGAAGTACTGCAAAATTTGCATCCTGGACTAATTTAGTTTTGGGAGGAGTCCCCATGTGAAGTGGGCTAGCAGCCTAGATCAGTGCTTTAAGGTGAAGGGGCAGTTAAAACTTCTCATCCATGAGTAGCCCTTAGTGATGTGTGCTTCCAGCATGTCTGTGTTCAATTTCTGAGAGAGCTTTGGGATCTTTGAGAGACAAATCTCAATGGCATTGAGGTATTTGAATAAGTATCACGGTATGTTCTGCCAGATAAGATTTTGGTTCGGGTTTATTTTAACCTTTAGGTGACTAACTTGTGGTCTCTTTCCTTTGCCTCTGTCATACACAGCCTGAGCTCAGTTTCACAGTGCTTCAGTCATCATGCTCACATCATTGGCGTGTAAAGCACTTCACAATGAAACAGTAATGAATCTGTGACTTTGATGCTTGCTTGTGTAACTTGAAATTCCACTTGAATATACCTTGTTTGGGTAAGAATACTTAGGTTTTCTGAAAGAGTATATAGCAAATTAAATACAGCCATCAGCATTGTTTATCCTCCTGTTGTTCAGCTTCTTTTCCACTGTAGAGAAAATTGTTGTAATTATTTACAAACAATTGTTATTGTAGTTATTGATGTTTATTAATGAGAATTTTTTAATGGGTTAATGAAAATTTTTTATTGTAGTTATTGGTGAAAATTAACAAAAAACAGACGGTGGAAGAATATAATTATTGTTTACCTGAATTTCACAAGGATTTATTATCATTCAGTGAACTTTCATAGATGATGATTTACTTGGAAAAACTTATAATAAAAAGAAATGCTACAAGTAGAAATGCAGAATTTCTTGTAGGGTTGTATCTTTTTGCCCAGAAGAGATCTTCTCCTGGTGCCAGCTCAGAGAAGTGTTTTTGTGGATACATGCATCTGCTATGTCTCAGTTCAGAACTGTTTATATCTGTAATGCTGCCTCAGTGAAAAAGCAGGTAGGATTTCCCAGGTGGAGTAATTTAACTTAGGAGATTAAAACAAATGTATCTGGTTTAATTTATTTTTGTTTAACACCCTAAAATCAGAATGTTTTTGCTTGTCTTAAGGTAGCTGTCCTCTTTTTTGCAAAACAGTCCGCAATTCTAAATTATAAGGTAATAAATTATTCTTAACTCCCTATACAGTCCACATCTCCTAATGTGGCATGATTGGAGCTGGTATGGATGCCAAGCTTCTGGCCAAATTTTACCACTGTAAACCCGTGCAGGCTTTTATCTTACTGTAAACTGTGTCTAGAAATCCTAATTATACAGCCTGACATTCTTGATTTGCTGTGAATGTGTATGTTTTTGTTTACATGCATGCATATAAATGGAATAATTTAATGCTTTGGCAGCTGTATATAGCAGTTGTGTTTTTTTAATATGAGAACTGTTCATAAGAAAAATTCACGTAGATGATGAAAATGTGGACATACAACCAGCTGTGAAAATAAAACTTGTTCACCTTTACCAGAAGGGTCTAGACTTCTGTTGTGCTTTGATCTTCTTACCTAAACAATTACTTCATTTCCTTAGTTTCTTAATAGCAGAAAGATCTTGGTGTTGTGAGTAAACTTGAGTTTGGCTAAGTAGCTTATATCTGTCACATATTTCTATGCTGATACACAGTTTGGATTTCTTGCCTAGCAGGTGCATGGAAAAATGGGTGACAAGTTGGTGCACATTTTGTTGTGGTGACACACAGCTTTAAACGGGGTGAATTTACTTCCTCTGCTTCCACCCTTTGGAATCCTTTGTGGGGATCCATTCCACTCTCTCTTTACAAATCTGCTTTGTAATTTTCTCAGTGATATCACTTGAACAAATTATTTTGGTTCTTGGGTCAAACTGATGAACTTGCCTTCTTCAAATGTCATGTAGATTATGATGGTGTCCAAGAATGGACACAGATTTTTTCCTGGAACTATTTGGCACCATTTGCACCAAAGATGGCACCATTTTTTCCTGTCTTTAAAGCTGTTAATTGAGACATACAGTGTATTCCTGAAAATGGGGTTAAGTGTGATTTTTACCTTTGTCTCTTTTTTTTTACATACGTAACAATTCATTTTTACAGAATGTATCTGTGCCTTGCCCCAGTGCTTATGCCTGTACTTACTTGAATTTGTTTAACTTATGCTTTTCTTCTTGGCTTTTTAAGCTTTTTGTCCTTTGCTACTTAATGCTGGTTTATAGCTCAGTTATCCTTCTCATGAGCTGTTTAAGTGGGTTTACAGTCATCTGTATGTAAATTTAAACTGGTGCTTTTTGTTTGGGGGGGGTAAAAGATACAAAAAAGATCCAATTTGCTTTTTGCAAATAGTCAAGGCAGTAGCTGATGTCAAGTGGGCACTGCTTCAGTAGTACTGTCAGTAGTCTGACATAGTACAAATTTAGTGTACAAGAGTGACTCTCAATTTTATCCTGAACTGGATATTGACTGCTCTAAACTGAACAGCCCTCTGCTAGAATTCCTCTATTGTCATATGCCTTTGAACCTGGAATTAAAATATAGCAAGAAGCCTGCACTGGATTTCTATCTGGGGAAGAATTTACATCTAAGGCGATCAGTATATTTTGAAACTGATGAATGCAAAATAGAAGATGGCAGACATTCAAAGTTCTGAGGTTAAGGGAAAAGGAGATGCCAAGCAGCCTGGGTGAGTGGATTTGCAAGTGTTACCAGCTGTATGGACCTGCAGGAACAGGAGAATTAGATGCCTAGAAAAGGGTTCACAACGTGTCATTTAAAAACTGAGGCTGTTGGGTTTTCTCTTTGGATACAGACAGAAATTAAGAGCGAGTGGGTTTTGAACAGAAAAAGGAAACTCTTGTTTTGTTCTCCAAATATTCCAGTTTCCTCCAGGAAGCTGGAGAGTGTAGGGCTAGTTGAATTTTAGAAAAGCAGGAGACTTTGTAATTCCAAATAATGTTGTTTTTTTTCTGTCCCTGTCAAATGTATTCCAGAATCTTGTTCAGCATAATGGGTCCAGATACAGGCGGTGTCTCCTTACTGTTGGAAAAGGCCTTTGAGCTCAGTGTTTAACCTGCATTGCAACAGACTTAAACTGGTTTCCTGTATAAAGCTTTGTCTTTGACTTAATCTTGGCTTCTGTCCTTTAGCTCCACATCTGTGAATGACTCATAACAAGCAGGACCATCAGAAAAATATTGTGTACATTTTTATCCAAATCTGTAGGGTTTTTGTTTCTAATTTTTTTTTATAGCCTTGCTACTTTCTCCCCTCCCATGCAATGAGTTATGCAGTATCTGTATTCATACCTGATAAGAAAAATGGTTGGGCATTGAGGGAAAGTTGACTGCTAAACAAATAGAAAGAATATCCCCAGCCATCAATCTGCTGAGAGCAGAGCTTTTGTATTTGGCAGGTATCCTCTGTCAGCCCCCAGGGCACTTCTGATATTATGATTTTCTTTCCTCCTGTAAACAGCAAGTCCTGTTAAATGGATACTCTGGCTTGGGGGCAGAGTTGGATCTGTCAGGCACTGGCAGCAAGGGAGGTTCTGCCTCCTGAGGCACTCAAAGACTTTTTTTCTTTAGCTGTCACATCCAGTGACTCAAGGCAGTCCCACTGCAGAGCTTTTTGGAAAAATGCCAAGCTTTACATCTCTTATTTCTCCTGCCTTTCCTTGAATGCTTTGGCCCATTTTCAGATGTATGACAGCACAGGGGCAGTTCACTCAGCTGTCCTGTCCCTTCTGGAGTGTTTACAGTGGCCACACTGAAGGGAAGGAGCAAAATGCTACACCCTGGGTCCTTGTCTTCCATGTTTTTATTCAAAATGGTTTCCTAGGGAGCCACAGTACCCATATTTAGTGCAGGTTATGTGCATGCACTAATAGCAATGGGGGAGTCAACTGAGGCAGGCAAGGTGAAAGAAGGGCTGGAATGGCCTCATCCAGTCACAGTGCTTTGGTCTCTTTCCTTGTGTCAGGGGGGAAGCCTAGAGTAGTGAACAAATGAGCTGCTGGCATAAATATTCATAATATTTATTGCTGTGCAGAGAAGTATTTTATAACAGCAGTATGGCATGTTGATGAGATTTTCCTGCAGCTGCTAGAGCTGCCCATCTCCAGCTGTCGCCTCCAAAACTGCCTCTCTCTGGATAACAGGGCAAGGGAACATCCAAGCTGTGTTTGAAGTGGGAGAGTACTCTCGCAGCCTTCACGACTGGCTGCTGACTGATGCTGTCAGATTTTGACTACAAAGGATTTGGATCAAACTAATACAATGTGAAATTTTTTTCTGGCCAGCCTATCATTTTGGCTGCAAAGTTCCAAATTTCCTGGAAAACTGAAATGCTGAAAGGCCTGTTTGAAGGTAAGGAGGCAATTAACTCCTTGTTTAAAATAATAGAAGCCAAGGCACATCACTTTTCGTTTACACATCTCGGTATATGTGATGCTTTTTGGATGTGACTGATACAATTTTGCATCTCTCAGGGGGCTGCTTGGCAGAATGAAGGGAGACTGAGGTCACAGATGCTTCATTTTTATATATATAGGCAGCAAAAAAGCTTTATAAATATGAAAGGCATAGAATTGTTTTCTTCCCTTTTTATTACTATCTCCTGTATCATTTCAAAGATGTTTTTCTCAAAACTGGGGTAGATACTTGGGGAGCTACAGTGCTTGAATGTACTTAATGTAAGGTTTTAATCAAGTTCCGCTCATGCTGATAGCAATGGATCTTAACAAAGCTGTCTCATAATTGACTTTTTGATAGGCTCACTTGTAGAAAAGTGATTATCAGTAGCACAGATGGAAAATTTCTGTCTTAAGAGGACATAGAAATAGGGTGTTCAGCTTGGCAGTTATTTAGGTGTCAAAAAGGTGTCTGCATCCACTGATTAAAATGGAACAAAAATGTAGCTTGGAATTAAAAATTTGGGGATAATAGTGGAATTACTTGATGAAAAATCATCAAGTCTTTTTCTTGGAATTCTCATGTTCTTTCCCACAACCTAGGAGCTGGGTATACTGTTTGCATGGATATATATCTCCTTTCACAGTACTGTCAAAGTGGTTACAAACTTGAAATGGAAAACTTGTGTTGGTTTGAGACCCCTTACACTTTCAGGAAATCCTAAATGAAGTTATGCTTTGTTTGGTTTTGTTCTTCTTGTCAACTTATGTTCAGTTTTATTAGTTAAGTGATTTCCAAGAAGCCCTCTGCTGATCCTAGAAGCTGGACCATTGATTTAGTCTCTGTCAGTCATGGGAATGAACACTTCAGTAGGGCTTGGAAAATTTGTTTGGAAGTATAAGTTGGCATATCTTTTGTAGGAAACAGCAAAAGTCCTTGAGTGCATCTGAAGGATGGTATAGGAGACTTCCAGGAATGTTTTACCCTGTTAGAGATGATGGAGCATTTGTGGCTCTAACAGTAAACAAGTGGCAGCTAGCAGAGTGGTTCTAACCAGGTAATACAGTGCTGACAGCTACTCAGTTTCCCTGGCTTTGTTCTGGAGTGGCTGGTAGGAAGCAAAGCAGTCGCTTCATTATCTTCATTAAACTCCTCAATCGTGTGCCACGCACTCCCTGTGCTCCACGTCACACCAGGCAGCGTTCTGTGCTTGTGGGGGGGAGCTGCACCCATGTGTGCCTTTGAAATGAGAGATTTCCACCAAGGAAAAAGGGCCTCCCAAAGCAGCCCCAGCTTCACAGCCTGCCTTCAAGCTGTGACTTGTCTCTAAAAATAAATAAACAAGCAGACTTATTTCTATGCAGAGTCTTGGCAGACATCTTTTTCCCTAGGGATAAATTTGTTTTGCAAAATTAGAAAAATCTGTTAGATATCTAAAATTTACAGTTGTTATGTATTAAATTATTGCTTTTAGATAGAGTTTTGTAGTTACACAACTCTACAAATATTGATGGTGGAATGGACAAGGCAAGTTGCTTTCTGTATAACCTAATTTTTTTCCCTTTTTTTCCATTTCTATTTGTTTTTCCCCTTAGCTTTCGGTCACCAAATCTGTCAGGTCCCTACAAATATTATGAAGAAATCTCTAGGAATATTTGTTGAAAATCAATGTATTTTGTCCTCGGAGTACGCATGTTGTTTTATTTTCTTGCATTCTTTCTTGGCAGTGCATGCAGAGCTAGTGGAAGCAAGTGTAGTTTGTTTCAAGCTTTCCCTTTTTCTCTGTTTCTGTTTCTCTTGCTGTTCCCTTTATTCATCACAAATGATGGATGGGAGAAGCTTCGTGAGTTTTGGTTGTAGAGCTGGTGTTAGTTATTTGCCAACAATCTTAATTTTGATACCAATGATTAATTTTAATATAGTATTCAGGGGAGTTGAAAAGTCAATATTCTTATATGTGAACATGACTAATATTAATGGAAGAATGAAGATAATGGGTGTGTTACCTGTCTGTGTTTACAGTCACATTCTGATGACACAGGCCTTGATCCAGGGAGGCTCCTCCAGGTGGCAAAGGCTCCAGAAAGAGGCCGTGGACCCTGCATGGCCAAGGGGGCTCACTGACACTGTATTTCAGCACCAAGACAAAGGCACCCTGCCTCAGCCTGCTTTGTTCCCAGCACTGGTTGGGTCTGTCAGATGCTGGAGCGCAGCTGGCCTCTCTGTGGATAGCTCAGCCATTGCGTATTGAGTTCCTGCTAAAAGGAGGAGATACAGTGGAACCCACCCAAAACTGTCCAGATATTTGACAGGCTACTTATTGTCATTTACTGAGCGTGCTGAAATTCTTCCAGTTCTTCTTTGGCTGCTCTAACAGACAAAGAATGCTCCCTTACAAACATTTTAAGTTTGTATCATGGATGATTTTGTTTGGACTTTTAAAAATTTTTATCTGACTCAAAAAAAAAGTGGCATTTTCACCCTCAGTCCAAGAGTCTTTTTGTCACAAAATACATAGATATTGGATAATTTCTCCAATATTCCAGATACCATGCAGGTCCTTTGTCATTACTTTGTGTCAGCATGCTGTATGGACAGCTATATTTTGCTTTTTTTCCTCATTTGTTGAATGTTCCAGTAATTTCTCAAGAATTTTGGAGCTTTTCTCCCTTTGTTTGATCTCCTTTGCTAGTATTGTCAGTTGACTCTGGCCTGTCTATAGCCTGAAGATTGCTCTGTATATAAGTTTAAGAAAATTTCAGTGTCTGATTTTCGTTCATCAACTCTGGGAAACTCCATGAAGCCACGTAAGACTCCGAAATAGAGAGACTGCCATGTGTAACAGGTTAGTTTATGAAGTCTATTATAATTACAAAAGTAAAAAGAATATACAACCCTATTAAAAAGCCAGTTAACATTCTCAAATATCTGGATTTGTCACGCAGATTTCTTTCTTGTTTAAGCCTTGTTCCTTCTCTTGCCAGACTGTATATTTTAGTTGAATTGTCTCTGTGACTTCTTAGTTCCTAACTGAAAACTGGAAGTGAGACTGGTTTTGCAATTACAAGAAAAATGGAAAGTTGTTTTGTTTGGATTTCAGCAAATTCAATTTAAGGTCAGATTTTTTTTCTTTAACAATGTACGCTCTATCTTTTTATTCCTAAAGGCATATTTTCAGCAATTTGGCTTAACTCTGTGGTCATGGGGGTGGAATTCTTTATCTTGGCTTGATATAAGCAAGCTTTCAGAGCATGTGTGGGTTAGTGTCTGACACGGTGCACAGGAAAACACAATCTCTTTGTCAGGTGGTTTCTGGTTCAAGGAAAGAAGTTTTTCTTGGGTTTCTTTGTGTATGACAGCAGCTTTTGGTAACTTTAGAGAAATAGCTTAGGGACTCAATAAATAACTGTTCATTCCATTTAAAAAGTTAGGACTAAATAAAAATCAACACTGTTACATAGCTGTCATGTTTCTATGGCAGTTTCAGAAAAAACTCAGACCTAAATAACATGAAGACACTCTTGACATAAGCATATGAAATTTTTCTCATTCAGCAGATAGGAAAGGTAAAGGATAATTGAGTACTTACCTTCAGGTATATTATTCTACAGCTTCTTGAAATCCTCTTGATTTGTCTTGATAAAATGAAAATAATCTAGTTACCTGTCATTTTAAAGAGTATTTTGATGCAAGGAATGATTTTGTTTCATCATAGTTGAGACCTGAAGAGCAGAACATACTTTTTCTGTCCTCTTAAAAATGTAGTCTTTCAGTGTAGACAGAGGAAGAAGGTTTGACACTTATCAATGTAAAGGCGAAGCCACCAACTCAGTCACACTTAGTTACCCTGAGGTTTTGATAACTTCAAGAGCTTGGAAAATAAGACAGAAAACTGATGTGTGAGGTCAGCAGAGTTATGGTAATTCATTTAAAGGCTTGACTTAATCAGTGTATCTTGGGTTCCCTTCCTGTAAAATATGACCTGTATTGTAATAACTTTTTTAATAACTAAAATAACATTTGAGGTGAAAGCTCAGATTCATTTTTTCCATGTGAACCTAGAAATTACAATTGGGCCTTTTTATGATTTGGTGATTAAGTAGACAAATGGTGCACTTCATGGGTACCATAACAGTTAACACCTGTTTCAACTGCTTCCTATTTGTATTGGATGGAACCTCAGCAATCCAATATGTCTTGAAAAGCAAAAATCTAATATAAAATATTTCACGGTATGGAAGAAATTACAATAAACAGAGTATAGCTTAAAATATAAAATGCTTGTTATGCACATTTACATAGGTTTCATCTGTATTTCTGAAACCAATGTAGCCACCTTGTTTAAAAGTAATTTTAGTTCTTGTGAGGATTGGTTAAGTGATTATTCAATACCATAAAGTAAATACTGTTTTCTAAGCAAACAGTATTTCCTGAGTTGGCAGAAATGAAACAATTTGTCAGTCAGAAGTCAGGTACAAGTGGATTACTTAGCATTTGGTTTGTGATTTCTCTCAAACCTACTTGGGGACAGGGACCACAGGCAGAAGGGTGGAGTGGTCTCCTAAGGCACATGCCAGGCAATAATGTCACTTCTTTAAGTTGTTTGTTACTGGTGTAGTATTTGGAATTCATTAATTTCAGAAAATGTGAAACTTGGATTAAAATCTGAAAGCTTATTTCAAATTTAGTATTGTGCTGCCTTCTATGCAGCACAGGTACAGCACTGCTGGTCCCCTCAGCCTCCCATAAAAGGCTTGTTGTCTTTGGTGTTTGATAACTTGAAAACTTCCTGGCTTTTTGAATAAAGTTTGGTTTGAAAATATAATTATTATTATTACAAAAAGAATTTGCCAGAGTGCATTGTAAATATGTAAATATGGTGTAATTGATGTGTAAATATCATGAGCTTCTTAATATGATATTTCAAAGCTGAAGTTTATTTTCAGAGTTGGGGTTAATACTCTCAAGATTTGTTTAGAAAAGATGATCTTTGGATGTGATGACCTAGGAGATTATCTTTTTCCTAAACATGAATTCAAGTTTGCTTTTATCTCAGTTTATATGATTTGAGGTAAACCTCAATGCCTTACTAGATTGCATCTGCTTGTAGAGAACACTGCAAATGATTTACATTTTAATGGCTTCTGCATAAATTTCATAACTCTGGAATGCTTCTCTTGCTCATTTCCCTGCAAAAGATGCTGGGTTTTTCTTGATGTAACATAATTTGTTTCGCTTTTCTATTACAAAAGAAGTGGATAAATTTGCTCTTGGTTTTGGCTATTCCTACTGTTTTCAGAAGTGCTAGGACTGCCTTTATTTGCTTTGGAGAATAGAAAGGCTTCAAGATAATTTCACATAAATCATAAACATTTCAGACACATGTTGGAAGCTTTCTTAAACATAGGTACTTAGTTTGGGAGTAAACATATGTGCAAATGTAGGTAGTTGTGGGTAGCATCACAAAATTCATAAACTGCTGATAGAATTTAAATTTCTTTAATTGTAATTGCTCCTCAAAAAGCAGCGGCAATTTAGGAAGTAAAATGAATAAATAGATAATTGGTACAAAGTTATATCATAAGAGGAAGGAGGGAAAAGGGAGAAAATAGGTGAAGAATAGCTAACCTCGAAGCATAATGATTCATGTAGTTTTTATTCAAGATTTTAGGCATTTTTTTCTTTTATAGTGAAATATATCATTCTAAGTGTAACAAAATACTCTAAGCCACAATTATGAGCATCTTTTTTTTTATAAATTCAATGCATAATGGAGATGGTAATGACTAGATCATCTTAATATAGAAAAACAAGGTATGATCAGAGGCATACCTCTTCCTGGATTAAATAGTGCTGCAATCTGTTGGACATGAAGTGACAAAATTCCAACAGATTGCAGTATCTCTTAACATGTGAAGAGGTGTTTTAAGGTACAAACCTCTAACTTCAGTATCTTTCCAAAAAGTCTCACCTTAAAGTCTGCACTACCTTTTCACAGATATCAGGATACCTGACAAATGGGTCATCATAAAGTGTCTTATGTACTGAAAAGCTCTAAATAAAGACCACATCTTTATAGAATGTTGTAACAAGTAAACCCACTGGTTACTAACTAAAGATTTTTCTGAAGTGCTATTTGCTCCTACTTTCTATTGTCTCTACTCTTGTGGGATTTTTCCTGTGGACCCATTTTGGGATGTTTTCATTCCCTCTTCTTTCCCACTTTGTCCATGCTTGTTGGATTCTGTTGTGCCATCAGTTGTTGGTGGGGCCAAGCTGTAAATCAGGTCACAGAATGATTCATATTAAAAATAAACCTACAATAAAAAGCTTGGAATCCACTTTGTCAGCATTCTACTTAATGCCCTGCAGAGCATCACTGCTATTATCTTAAGCCACCTCTTGTTTGTATTCAGTTTGGAAATTATGGATTTACAGCTGGAGCAAAATCTGTCTATTCTCAAAACGGCAACTTCAGCCACACATCTGTGACGTTCTCATTTCCAATTTATCTCGTGTACTCTCTGATTAAAAGCATGTTGTTCCCATGTTCCACTTGAAATAGAGTGGTGGTGCTCCTCACTTCCCAAAAGCATTTCCTATCCCTGAGTTAATGGAAAACATGTCAAGCGATGTGCACCTATCAAGGGGCTGCTTCAAGGAAGTTGTGTTTTTCTGCTCAGATCAGTAGCTTGTAAATCTGGAAAAAAAAACCTTTCCCAGTTGTTTCCTCTGCTTCCAGAAAACCTTGTTCTGGTGAAATGCAGACCAGTTTGCTTTTCTCATACAGACATTTATGGGTTTTGAAGGTGGGGAGGGTTTTTTTTTTCTCAGTCTTGTTGGAACTGGGGAGTCTGGAATTGTTCTGCAGCAAAGTGAGTGCTTGACAGGTTTCATTTGCTGCCTCTGCTCTAGCTGCACTGGATTTGAATCATGATCTGCTGAACTGTATTAGATAAAACTTGCTAGTCTACTCTTCTCTGTGGTATTTAAGTGTTGTTATTGAGATTCTGAGAAGCTTATTTCAAATGTAGTGGTGCTTCTTCCTCTGGGGTAGAAGTCGTCTCATGCCTCCAGCCTGTATCTGCTCACTTGCATTTGCTATCACATTGCATTAGCTGATGTAACAGTTCCTTAACAGCTTGGAATTGGTTGTGTAATTGGAGGGGGGGCAGAACTTAAGTAGTTGAAACATTGCTTTGAAGCCAGGCTGATGGGATGAGCTTGAGGGATCTGTTTTGTACATGAGAAATACAAAAAACATCATGATGATGCAAGTTGCTTCAATAATCCTGTACCATTCAGGAAACTCTTTTCCCACCCTTGGAGTTCTTTTTGAAGGTGTCTCTTTCTCCAGGGGAAGAGGAAATGATCCTCTTCATAATCAGTTTGAGCTATTGTACTAGTTCAACAGAGATAAACTATGACATAAACTAAGTGCAAACAGTTGTACATTTTAAGTGCAATAATTTGCATTAACTAAACTAAACTTGCAGTTATGGGTTTAAATACAAGTGGGAGATAATCCAGGTCCTGGTCTTGAGATCACTGAATAATGTGATACTTGATAGAGCAAGTCTTGTGCTCTACTAGCTTTCATTTGATCCTGCTGTTGGTAGAATTGCAGGGCAAAGTATGCAGTGTGACTAAATTGTTACATTTAGGCCATGTGTATTTTATAACTAAAATAAGTATCAGTATATTAGAGCTTGAGTAGGAAAATACAAAGGGTTTGGACTCCGTTCTTGGCAAGTGACTTGTAAAAGGTTGATCTGGGTATGACTCAGTGACAAATGTTTATTGCACGACAAAGAACACCCAGACTTGTTATTTTACAGTAGCTTGTAGTCACTGAGAATTTCTATATGTAAGCCTGCAAATTTTCCCCTGTGTACTTAGTAACCAGATCCCACTTCTGTTTTACAGCTGCTGCAGAGGGCAAAGGGAAAAGTGGGGAAGACTTTTTTCAGAAGGTAAGAAAGATATTTCAGTTCCATAATTGCATCTGACTAGAGGAAAAAAAAATAGCAATTACTCATTCATGTGATCAACTAATTAAACTTCATGTGCAGTTTCCACCATATTGATGAAATTTTTTAAAATTATTTTGTCATTTAAAGTGTCTCCTTGGTACCAGCAATGCATGGAATGAGAAAAAATAGGTTCTTTTGTGTATGCTCCTGTCATCTATGCCCAAAAACAATTTAAATTTTACCAATTCTTTAATTCTTTAAAAAATGTTAAAATACGCATGATGAACATTTGTTATGCTAAATTGTGGGGGTTAGCCCAGAAGATGTTGTGAGGTGGTCTTAGGGATTTTGTCTGTGGATAAATGCTGGATCCTGTTACTAAAAAACTGACTTGCAACTTACTGTGGTATTGTTGAAAGCATAAATATTTGGTTGAGAAATGCAAATGGCCTTTTAAGAAAGAAATGCACAATCCACAAAATGATTCAACAAAGTTTGTGGTTGGACAGAGGCATGGAAAGACTGGAAAAAGGAGTCCTGCAGCAACTAAACTACAAAGAGAAACATGGTCAAGAGTAATGAATTGGAAATAATTTTTACAAAGCAGCATGGTATTGGGGTTTTTTTGTTCTTTTTGCTTTTTGTTTTTTTTCAAGAATGGAGTGAAGAACATTATTTATGAGTTGTATTAATGAAAATCTGCATGCTGCAGGCTAATAAAAAGATGAGCTGTTTTGTCTTTAGTACAGAGAAGACAGTGTAAACTTTGCTGTATGCTGTCTGCCTTGACACTCCTGTTTGACTTGTTGTCCATTGAAGTAATTTGCTGTATTTTGCTGTAAGTCTAAGTGGTTGTTCCAGGAAGGAAGATGTGAAAGGTTGCTTTGCCCTGCATGTGACTGTGGGATGCCTTGGTAAAGGCTGGTGAGGAGGAGTATACATGCTGCCAAAATGTTTGGATTTTCAGATTTATGTTGCTCTTGACTGACGGTGAGAGTTATCTTTCCAAATGTGGTGCTTGTGCTTAACTGTTTGATATTAGTGTGCACAGAGAATGTGTCATTAGTTCCTCCTTAGGATTTTATAAAAATACTTTGAGTTTTTTACTTGCTGAAGCAAAGCTAAGCCTTAGTAGCCTATACTGTGTTCCACACATTATTCATTTTACCACAGTGTTTTCTCTCTCGTGGATAATTCTTAAAGATGTGGATAAAATATTTCTTCTTGAGTGGCTTATCTATTTGACCATTTGTACTTGATTACTTGATTATTTACAATTACTTGATTACTTACAATTATGCAGTCATTAGTATAATAGCAGAAAATACTGTGTTGAATTTAATAGGGAAGCAAAATATTCTAAATTTCAAGTATTTGAATGAGTGCACTCCTTATCCACACTGATGATACAGTAGCTATCTTGGCTTTTAAAAGATCTTGTCATATTTGTGCATAATTAATATCTAGGCACAGTGTGGGTGCTGCAATAGGTTAAAGCTGCTTCATTGTAACTGGCATTCTTCTTATAGTACCATCAAATCAGCAGTGTAGATTTCTGAAGTTTCTAAGCACATACACATAATACTACAGCTAATAAAACCAGATGGAAACTATCTCCTTTAAGTTATCTTTTGTTGGAAGAAATCTTTGGACGCTTGCTCATAGCTTACTCACTGTCTCTGTCTGTGCAATTTCCTTTAATCAGAGTTAAATTTTTCCTGTCTCATGTGAATTGAATAAGACAGAGTATGTGGAGGTAAAATGAAGACTCATTTCATGTGTTTCAGGTTGGTGCAGTGAGGAAGAAAGTGATTTGTGGCATTAGAAACACATTGCAAACTAAGGCAGCAGGATGCTTCCAGAAACTCAGTATCAACTCGAAGCTGCCACAAAGGCATTTTTTAAGCAGTTCAGATACTGAGACTTCAGGACATTATTGGCAGGAATTTGAGTGGAACAGGGAGGGGGAAGTGCATCCTTGAATAGGCCACATCTAGAACCTTAGGGCAATATTTGCATAAATAGTGCCGTGTTTGGTGTATTCTGATGAACTACCCTCAATGTGCTGAGGTTAGTGTTGGCTGGAAGTGGTGTGTGAGGTGGAAGAAGTTCTCATAGGAATGCTGAAATGACAAGGTAAAAATTCAGGGAGGTGATTCCTTATGTCAAGGCATGCAGACCAAGAGGGAGGAGAGAGAAGGCTGTGACTGGGGGGTTGGCAGAGACTCAGCCTGCATTGTTAAGCTGCAGAGAGGCTTTTAAACAAAATTATTACAAGGGTTTGGTGTTAAGCAGTCTTTTGCTGGTCTTTAACTATGTGAGAAAGCATTATTACTTGGATTTTCATAATCAAGCAGAATCTCAGTGGATGTGAACTGTTCCTGCAAACTTTGAACTTGCAGAGTTTAATAATTTAAATGTCAAAATTCATTATTTCACTGAGCATTTTAGCAGTAACAACCAAATGTTATGCAGTTGCTTGTGGAGTTCCAGAATAAGCCCCAATTATTGGTGAAATGTAGGTAGTATTTCTGCACTGTTGTGGCAGTGAAGATCACATGAGGAAGTGCCCCTTCCTCTGGTCCTGAATTCAAGTGAAAAGTAGATAAATGTCTTTTGGTAGTGTAATTTTTAAAAGTCTGAAGAACTTATCACACTTTCTTCCAATATTTCTAAGTTGTAGTACTGCTTCAGATGAGGGAAAACCTAACATCATCTAATGAGGATTTTTCAAAATCACTGGGAGCTACTAATAGTTTAGCAAGAAATAGGTAAATAATGGTATAGTTTTCTCTGTGGAGCTCTTGGGTCTGCAGTTAAGTGACAGGTAATACTAAACATGGATTTCTCTCCTGTTGTCTTACATACTATTTATGTAAAAGATCCTTATGGACCTTGTACTCTGAATTGTTGTTCTAATTTATTCTGTGAGAGGAATGCATAATAGTATATTTATTATTATAATATATATTATATAATATATATTTATTTTATATATATTATGATATATGGAATATTATATGTTACTATACTATACTATTATTACATGTCCATGATCCAAAGCCCATTTTCAGCTGATGGTAGATTTTTTCCTACCAACTTCCACAACATCTTGTTCATGCCTCATAAGAAGCAAGGCTCTTTCCCCAGCAAAGCCAGGACATTGTTCCAGGGAACAGATAATTTATAGCCCTGTAGAGACACGTGACACTCTTATATAAAATGTAAGAAGGTGGTGATTCTCTGTCCTGAAGAGTTCATAATCTAAAACAGGTGAGGGTCAGCCATATGGACAGAGAAGAATTTCATGCATCTTTTTGTTTTGCTTTTAGTTCTGTCATCATCAAGTTGGTTTCTGCTTTTTAAACACTTGGGAATCTTAGTGCTGATGATAGTATTTCATTCTGAAACTTCTCAGGATGGGAGTGTATCTGTAGCCTTCTCGAGGGCCTGTGAGCAGTTGGGTGGGTGATAGGTGAAGACTCTGGCTGGAGCAGAGTTTGGGTGGAGCCCTTGGGCTGACGTGGGACTGCACGTGCAGAAGGCAGTGACTGGGAACCGTGTGCTCGTGGTGCTCTGCGCAGGTGCTCAACTCCAGGTCACCTCCAAGCTCTTCATTTCAATATTCAGTGTGTATGTGTTAGTCATGGCCTTTGGGAGCATGCCTGGAGGGGCTCCTCAGCTCTGGCTATTCTGGCTTCTAGAGTTCATTTGCAGAGCTTGGTTTTGTGGGAAGCACAAAGTACTGCCAGTCAGCTGTAACTTGTGTGTTTTGCTGGTCCTGAGTGTTTGGCATTCTTTTATGTGTTGTGTTTTGGGTTTCTTTTGTACCTTTTTTAAGCAAACAGAAGTGTGGGGTTTGTAGGCATTTTCCCAGTTACAGATACTTAAGGGGTTTTAAGATATCCCTGGATTTAGGCAAAAAGCATACTTAAATGCTTACATTTCTCTTGATTGCAGGCTCTGTTATTCCCTGAGGGAGACATAAGTGTTCTTGGAGTTGTGAAGTTGCAACTGGGCAAATGTTTCACATGTGTACAAAAATCTCTTCTGTTAATTATTAGGAGCTTAGGAGCGTGAAGGAAGTACATAAAGTAAAGCGTAAAGTGGTTTCTTTTAATTTTCTTTCCTGGGCTTACATGTAGCATGTTTAAAATGTAGCTTCTAATTTTATTAAATAATTAGCACCATAGAAGTTACTGAGGCCGTTTTGGGAGTGCAGTGTGGTGAAACTGTCCTTTAAGCACAGTTGATCTTTCAGTCCAGGTATTTGGAAAAAGTAGTAGCAAGAAACTAAAAAAGAAAACAAACACATGCCTAACCAAAGCCAAAAAATAAAGCCGCAGCGATTATTTGAAGGTGTGAAAATTAGGTATATCTAACTACATCTTCAGTCATATTTCTGTTCAAGTCCTCTAAGAAGTAGTTATTAACAATTTTGCATTTTTATTTAGGAGGTTCTGGCAGCAAAGAAGCTTCCTCTAGCCCTGTTTGCTTACTTAAGACAGTAAAAGAGCTTTGTTTGCAACACCCCGTGTTTTCTCTTGTACCTTTGAAAAATATCTTTTACGTTGGTCTGGGACAAACCTTCTAACTTCTGCAATATTCTTACACATCAATATATTAATGCAGTGTTAATGAATGCATTTTGTAAGTATAGGTAGTACGTTCTGATACAAATAAATTTAATTTTATGTTTGCAGTAGGTCAGGCTGGAAGTGGATCAGTCTTAAATTTTAATCTCTGAATGTGAAGCATATCTAGAGCTTCAAATGCAAGTGGCTTAGGGCATTTTCAGGCATTAAAAATATTAATCATTGACCTGAGACTAAGATGTCTCAAGGTAATTATTATCCACCTTCAGGAATAACTTCTGAAGGGCTTTCTGTGTGTCTTCAGCCATGACTATTCCCGGGCTGTCTATTTATAACTGTAGTTCCCCTGGGGCTGTATTTCCATTTCTGATGGCAACCACTCAGCTCTTGGTTTCTTGCCCTGTTATTTATCTTGGTGGTGAGACCTCGTGAGTTGGTGGTGATCAGACCTTATCATGGGTCTTGTCTCTGTTTCAACCACAGGAGCAGTTTGGAGCTGCAGGGACTGGTTCCACACATTCCACTTTCTCTGGGTAGAAATCAGGATCTGCACTAGCACTAAAAACTCTTGAACATTAAAAAATCCCTTGATGTAGAACTTGGCTCATAGTATGTGACAAGGATATATTAAGGCCATATGTTTCCAGAGTTGGCTTCAAGTGCCTGGCTGGGATGGGAATGCTGGCATGCAATTTACATTGAGCTTCCTCTCATTTGGCTTCCTGGGAAGAGGAAGCGACTGCTTGGAGAGGGCAGCATGGCTTAGAAGGCTGAAGGAATGTCAGTGGAAGTTAACATTTGCAGGAAATCTTGGGATTGAGACATTTGTCTCCCTTTTGGCAAAACCCCACCCAGTGGAAAGAAGACTATTTAGGTTGGATCAATTTCTCTAAAAAGGTAAATCAAGAATGCTTACTTAACTTTTTGCTTAGTTCAGGCAGAGCTCAGTGGTGGGAAGGCTTCATTTTTGTGGAAAGTGGCATTCATCCCATTTGTAGTATAGTGACCATTCTGCTAAGGCAATGGAGTAATTCCAAGGATTTTTGGTTTTTTTTTTTTTTTCATTTCATCTCCAGTTTTTCCTGTGCTGCTTCTGATACAATGGGCACTATATTGAGATTTTACCTGTAATATGAATCTTAGCAAAGATCAATTTTGACACTTGATTGCTATATTTAACACTGTGCGAGATCTCTTGTATTGTAAAGCATTAGAGGAGGAGTGGTTTGTCACCACCATCTCAGTTGAGGTCCTCAGTGCTTTTCATTCTGGGAGTTAAACCCTCCCTTAAAATAGAGGAGGGATTTCCTTCTCAGAAATTTTTGTGCTTTTACCTTGGGGAAAAAAATTAATAGAAAGGAGACAAGTATGAGAATGATGCAACTCAAGAATATACACTGGCTTTCTGGCTTCTAAGAATTACTGATTTTGCTTTCAGAGAGGAGCATTGGATGCATACTGGTATTTTAGCAGTGTTCTGTGTGGCTTCATTTTTCAGTGATACTTAGAATTTTTTTACATGTGTAATTTGTTAATGCTGTACAGGCAGATACTTCTATAGATAAATCTTTTGCATGCTTCAATATTTTCTTTGTTTTTGGCTATGCTTTGACTAGTATTTAAGACAAAAGTGTAACCTGTGACCCTTGACTAATATTTATATTGAGGGTAAAGAAAACATTTAAATCAAGTGAAGGACTTCAGTGTTTCTCCATAGGTAAGGACATTTGATTGATTGATTTTTATTCTAACTGAATTTTATTTGCTGTATTTTTAAATTAAGTACAAAGTTCTGTAAATGTTATTGTTACAGAAGGTTCACTTAATTCAGTTTTGGATGCAGCAACAATACTGTAGTATTTGCTTAAACAAGACCCTAGTTTTAAGAATCATAATTCTTTTTAGGTGAAATGAAGGTTAAAAAAAGATGCAGAGTGTGTGTGCATGCATTCATGTGTTCTCACCCTTTCTAGGCTAAAAATCCCTTACTGGAAGTGGGAGCAATGAAAATTCCAAAGCCATGTCCATATAGGCAGCTTTCCTAATCCCATCTTTAGTGATTTAGAGCTTTTATGTACAGTCTGAAACTTTGATTTGTGAAACTGATGTCTTTTACTCTGCTACCTTAATTGCTTTTATGTATAATCTTTTCATTAATTTAAGCATTTAGTACATAAGTTTTGATATGCATTGATCAAAACTATGAATAAATATATTGCCTATGATATTAATCTTGACCTATAATTTTAGCTTCAGGAACTCTTCATCCTGCACTTGCTTGCCTTAATTATTGATAGAGTATTTAGGAAAAGCTGTGAATACCTTGCAAAGATAGTAAAATTGTTAGAGTCAGTATGGGCTAGGATTAGTCCTTGACAACAAAACAGCCTGTTTGCTGCTCTGGGGAAGCATTGCTGGTGTTTTGCTTAGCTTGCCATGACACTGTGTAGCAGTATGCAGGTGGGAAGCAGACAAGTTTTCCTTCTGTTCCCTTTTTATATGTCAGTCAAACACATCAGTGTTTTTCAATACTTATTTTAACGTTGAGTAAAAACTTGAAATAAAAATCAGTTTAACAGAAATGTACAAGTGTGCAGGTGAAGATCAATTTCCTGCAGTATTGAAGCAAATGAATTGCAGTGGAAGCTTGAACAAAAACATATGAGAGTATTGATCCTTATCCATGCTGCTTATTCCAGAGAGTAATGTCTAAAACAATTTACATATTATCTTTTTCCAAGACAAGTAAAACTAGGGAAGAAGGACTAGCCAAGCAGTCACCTTTTCTGGAAAATGTCTGGGTTTCTGACAGTTGGGCTATAGAATGGGGAAATGAGGAGCCCTGCCCATGAAGACACACAGGCACTCGTGTCCTTGTGTGTGGGAAGGCCCTGCTGTCTCACTGCTCCTCTCTGTACAGACACACAAGTGGAGCTTGATCCTTGTCCTCCCTGCTCATCGTTTGGCTGTGTATTCTAAACTGATTGCACTTAGATGTGTGCTGTCAGTACTGACAATCTGAAGTCAGAACAAACTTATTAAAGCTTTTTTTTTGTATTTTTTGGCTTTGATTCTTGTTCTCTGCATAGGAGATGGGGTTTTTTTGCCATGCAGGAGCACAAACTGGAAACTCTGGACAGTGTAGTGTGGAATGTGGAGGGGCCATGTGCCATTGCTGCTTCTCAGAAGCAGCCCCTTTTCCTTACCTGCAGAATTAGTGCTAACACAGTGGGATTAGGCTGTACTGTCTAACTTTGGGTAGTAGCTGTGACAAACAGTGAATTCTTGATTGGAATTTTATATGTAGATCACCTCAGGGGAAAAGAACATCCCAACATGGCTTGGGATGCAAATCCATTGCTGAGCCCAAACTGTTGGCTGGACTTCCACAAGAGCTGCATATTCGCACCAGGCTTTGGGGCTAAGTTTTGTAATCTTTTTTAACTTTTTATATTCCTCAAATTTCCTCACCAAACCAGTAGTCCTTGATGCGGCCCCACTGATGTGCTCTGGCAATGCAAGTGCTTTCTCTGGCTTCACCAGTTTTGGAGTTTGAATTTACAATGGGTAACTTCACACAACCCTCTTGTTTTTCCTTCCCATCCTTGTTCTTGCCTTGCTTTCTCTTCTCCCCAAACCAAAAAAACAACAAACCATTTAATATAATATTAATATAATATAAATTCTGGTTCCAGCTACACCCATTGCTCTGTTCTCACTGCCAAAAGTCATGTTCAGGGATTAGTCATCCTCTCAGATTGTGCTGCATCACCCTTTATGCATTGTAAGAGGAAGAACTAAGGATTACCCCATGTAGAATTTCACTTGTCTGCTGTGTCTCTTCACTTCAGGTCTTGTCCTATGGAAATTTATTTTTCTTTAATGTTTATCTAGGTTATACTCCATGATTCAAATAAACCATTAGAATAAATTTGTTTATACAGCTGTAAATGTATACAAAATGAGGGGACTAAGGCAACTTTTCTGAAAGCTGAAGGTGCAAGATGAATATTTTAAGTCTGTGAATCCAAGTATTCAGACTAGGCATCTTTATGGTGTAAATTGAGACGGTCTCTGAGTTACTTTCCCACATGGTATTGAAGTCCAAACTTACTTATTCTTTTTTTCTTTTCCCCACTTGCATGGAAAAAAAATCTCACTAAAGTGGGGAAGGAATTCAGACTGGGAAACTGCAGAAGCCCACTAATAGATTAACCCACTGTGATTAATACCCAAGGCAGAAAAGGCCAAGATGCCCAAATCCCAAAGGTGGGAAGGTCAGAAATAGGTATCTTACCAACACTAACTATAAAGAATAATACTTTGATTTAATGTGCTTGCTTTAAATGAAGAAAGGTCTGTTGTATATGTTGTGTTCATCTACTATGTGTAAAATAGTTCCTTTGAATTCTGTAATACTTGTGGGCTTTGGGGGAGTTTTGTTTGGTTGGTTTTGTTGCATTCAGGACATTCCAATTTCCATCCAAAATCAGCTAAACAAAAAATACAGCAAAAGAAATAATAATTTCTTACTGTCTTAATGTAAAAAATCCCTGAAGTGCTTAAACTATAAACTTTTCAAGCTGGAATACAAGGAAGCCAAAAGCTTGTCTTCCAGCTGCCTTATGGTTAGACCTTTTTTTTTCTTCCTGGAGGCCCAATGATTTATGACTAGAGCCAATTTTTTCAGGGTCAGAGTACAGTCTGATTTGTTTTGTTGGTGTCTTCCAGTGTCTTGTCCTCTTCTGTTTTTTCTCCACAGAGAATAGCTTACATATTTTGGCTTGTAAACACCACAATTGCACTTGGGGAAAAGGGGAGGAAGGAAAGCTGTAGAAAGATAATTTCTTAGGTTTTCCTTCATTTTGAGAAGAAGCATGAGGTTATTTACTAGTGGATTAAACCTTGATGCTAGATATGCCCTGATCCCTTTGGTCAGTTGATCCCTCAAAGTGAGAAGAGCACTGATTAGTACTCACTCTCACTTATTATATTTGGAAATAAGGGAAGCTATGCAGAGGTGCTGTTCAGCAGAGAACATGAACTCTGAGTCATCCCAAGGCTGAATTTCCTCTAAATGTTATGTAACTCAAGTATTTATACAATTGGAACAAATGTATTATAGCTGGAGTGCTTGGTTTCTCTCTTTTTGTTCATGAGAGCAGAACCCCTGTTCTCAGGATATGTGGCATAACACACTGAGTTTTCTCTAATAAAGCTCTTCCCTTGCAACATGCACTTGAGGTTGTCATGGAATGATTTTTCAGGAAAAATAATAAAATCTTGGTTTACTTAAAACTGCCTGGGTTTGAATGGTAAATCTGAAAAAAAAAAAAAGTTGACGCAACAGTGATCTACACAGTCTTCAATATCATCTTTACTTTCAAGTTCAAACTGAGTTTTTATTAGAGCAGTTAAAGTTTTCCAGAGCTTTGTGACATTCTGGTGTTATAATAAGTACAATACATAAGCAATAACTTAAATATAATAATAATTTAAGATGCAGTGTAATTATTTCTTTTTAAGTGTTCTTGTGAAGGTCCTGATGTATTGTAACATTACTGCCTGGAGCCGAAAGCCAGCACAGACTGAGCATTTTGATACTTCAGTAAATGTACTTCATTTAAATGCATCCTGACCTTTTTTTTTTACCTGTCTAGGATAGGTGATAAACTTGTCTTTATAGTGACCAAACTGAGTTGTCTTTTTTGTTCTAATGTGGCAATTTTAGGATTACAAAGATAGTAGATGGCCAAATCTCAGTGGCTGGCAGTCAGACTGCTTTTCCTTTGAAGATCTCATATGCATATTTGTCATATGTTTCCAGAATGTGCAGCTGTGAAGTTGTGGGTTTTCCTTTTATTTTAGTTAAATGTAGGAAATGGGGAGGATTTAATTTCTTTAAGACAGAAGTCTCCAACCTTTATTGGAAGGGTAGAGGACTGATGGGATGTAACACTTGCCTTGAATGACATGCATTCTTCTTCTGTCTCCTCTCTTGTGGTTCCTTTTATGTTGGATCTTCTATAACTCAGTCCTGTACCATTCTTTGTTTAAGCATCTCCCATTTCCTTTTAGCTAGTGCCTTCCTATTTTTTGTGTATTTCACTGCCTGTTGCACAGTTTTAAAAAAATCCTGGCCTAAAGCCCTTTATCAGAGACAAGTGGATTCTTTGAAATAGTTTTTTTTCACATCTGGATTGAAAAATGGTAAAAAGTGTATGTATGTTGCTGGTAGAATTTCACCCTCCTGCAAATGTTTTATTTCAGCTGTAACTTATTATTTAATAGTGCTGAAACAAAAAATGTAGTATAATGAGGTCTGGCTGATGCTTTTAATTTTTCCACATGGCATACTAATCTGAAAGTTGTTGTGGTGTCCTTGGGATTGGATATAGAAGATAAGAAGTAGGAACTATTAGAGAAATCTACCTTAATTCTGAATTATACTGTTGCGGAAAAGTTACTGGTGTTGTAGCTGATTTCTTGTTGCGTTAGTTTTCTTCTTGAAAGTGGCTTTGCTAATTATTTTGACATTTTAATTTTTCATTCCATCTTAAGTGTGATGAGGGGTATGAGCTCCCCATGCTTGTTGATGAGATCTCAGTATAAGATATGTCCTTTTATCTCAGTAGACATGCCCAGAATTTCTAGGAGCTGGATTTCTGTTCACATATCTAAAGTCTTTGGTGTCAAACAGTTCCTTCTCATGTGTTACAACTGAATGGGTTGGTGAAGCAGTGTAGCTCTGTGCCAGGATGAAATTTCAGTATAATATGCCTGTAACAGAGCTGATGGAATTTTCACTGAGCCAAAGGTAGCAGTGGAATGAGAGCTGACACTGAGCTAAACGACTGCATGGTTTTCACAGTATAAGAGTGTGGGCATAGTTTTTTCCCCTTTTGGCTGGTTGGAGATGTACAGATGGGTTACACACTGTGTCATAATAAATAAGTGTTGTCAAATGTCTGCTCTGACCTGCTAAACTAAAAGGTAAAAATTCTGCAGTCTGGATAAGTTTATAATAAAAAGCTGGTTTTGGGTGAAGGTGAGGCAAACAATGTATCTTGACTTAGGGATACTCAAAAAGACTCAATTTAAATTTGATATACTTTACTTAGAAACCATTTTAAGGTAACTGAAGAAATATTTGTGTTGAATTGTAAAGGTTTGAAATTCCCTCTGAGAAGGATGTAGAGCCTGCTGTAGCTATTAGTGGTCATTTGAACTTCGTGGAAGCTATTGAGTGTCTTGGGTTTGCTCTGTGAAATTCTTTTGAATGATCAGAATTCAGACACATTTATTAAGAGACAAAAGTTCTCAAGAAAACCAGAGATGCTTGTGCTATTTAATGTAATAATAGTAGTTTAATGTCTTGGGCTATTTAAAAGTAATAATAATCAACATTTTTAAGAATGGTAAACATTGTATTTTCAGAAAATGAACATATGCCTTTGCAGGAGAAAAATAAAAACTTAATTGTTTGAAAATGCTCTTTTTTTAATAGATTATGGAAGAAACAAATACACAGATTGCTTGGCCATCAAAGCTGAAGATTGGAGCAAAATCAAAAAAAGGTATTTTATTTTATTCTTATTATGGGGTGGGATTCATTGTTAGCATAGTGAGACCACAGAATAAAGAATTGGATTTTTAGAGTCAGTCATCAATACTGGTCACCTGCAGTGTTTTCATTTCAGTTCGCTGTTTTTTACAGAAATTTCTTGTTGAAGTTATCTTGGCTTTATATAGGTATTTGATGCACAAACACATTTGAAGGAGCTTGCAATTCTGTGAGTACTTTATTTAATCAATATTGTTGTACTTTTATATTAAGCATGTGTGCTTTCTGCTGTATGATTCTGGTATCCAATCAGAAGAGTTTCTTTATTTTACAGCAGCCAAAGTCAGTGTTTCTGGTAACGTTTCAGATGAGTGGGTGTTTTGTGGGGTTTTTTGTTTGTTTCTGTAGAGTACAAAGATGAGGGTTGGCCAAGCCCAGCAGGAACAGTAAATACTCATTGTGTCCCTGACAGGGACAGCCTGCATGCATTTTTGAGTTCTCTAAGAAACCTAAGTGGAGCTGTTTCTTAGGAATGACCAATATTATGTTTAAATTATGCTTCTTTTGGAAGTCCAGCCTATTAGTGTGGACAGTACACAGTCTGGAGTATCTCTCTTTGAAATAAACTGCATTGTATTCTTAAGGAGTCATAGCTGTGACTGATTGAAAGCAGCACTTAATTTCTCTTCTGCATAAAAAAATTAAATTTGGTGTGATTTTTAACCTTGCATGCATTTCTGTCCAGACTGATACCTATTTAAAAACCAAGAAAGTGAACTTGAGATAATTTCTATATTATATATAAAATGTACAGCTGGAGGTGTGGGCTAACCTTAGTAAATGAGTAAGATCTCTTGGGAAGAAAAATTATGTTTTTAGAAAGGTGCAGGATTAATAAAACTTCTATGGTGTAAAGTGAGATTGTCTCTGAGGTACTTTCCCACATGGTATCAAAGTCCAAATTGATTTAATTTTTTCTCTTCCCCACTTGTATGGAAAAAGAATCTTGCTTAAATGGGGAAAATTGGGGGAAGAATTAAGACCGGGAAAAATGCAGGTGTTATGTATGTAGGCACTTGTCGCTCTGTTGGGAACGGTGAGAAGCATGACACAGACTCTCTTGGGAGTTGAACAGAAAAGCTTAAGGTTTATTACCTCAGATCTTCTTTTATAGACTGACACGTGAAAGTACAGAAAGGTAAAACACTTACTGGTCAGTGAACTAACATATCACCATCACCACCACTCAACCTTCTCTTGCAAGAAAACAAGGAACAGACAAACAGCACCTGCAAGGCTGTCTTCTATCTCTGAGGATTGTTTTAATTCCTCCTTAGGATTTCCCAGGCCACTTTCTCAGGAGAGACTGAGAAAGTTATGCTGCCTGCTTTTCCACAGGCACTGTGCTCCCTGCTTCACAGTTAGCATCCATACTTTATTAGTGACCTCAAGTAGAAGATAATGTGGTGAAGCTCTATCAGTACATGGAATGAATTTGAGTACCATGAGAAATAAAACTGCTAAGAGTTATGAGCTGATAAAACTAAAAACCGAGGAAAAGGAGCACATTACAGCTGGAGCATACTGAGTGTGTCTACAGTGGGGATGATTATCCTGGAAAGTCTTCATGATGATAGAAACTTTAGATAGTGAGATAGTGATGTAAACAAGACATTTTAGCAATATCCTATGCTCTTAAAAAAAAGTGCTTCAAATGCCTGTGGATTTCAGGGTGGCTCTAGAGTTAAGACTCGTACTCTCTAGCCAGTTCTGGTGTGCTAAGTTTTGTGTATATACACCTAAGACAGTAAATGACAGCATAGGAGCAAAGAACCCCTTAACCCAGAGGTTCCTATGTCTTGTGAAATAAAATGTGGTTTATATGTTCTGTTTACACTTAATACCAATTGTTTGCAATTCTGTAACTTTCCATTTGCAGCTACAGCAGCTGTTTATATAGGGGTAAATATTCCAAGTGTTTAACATACTCTTAGATTCACTTAATGACATTTTGTGATTGAGTGGAGAGTCTGCAACAAATAACTGGCTGACTGTCCAGGGGCTTGAACTCGGAACATGCTATCTCTGGAGGTCTCCTTGGCTGGGAACTGAGTGCCTGAGTCATTCAGTGAGGGAGCAGCAGCTATGGATGGACAGTGCTTTACCCCAGCCCTGTGCTGGACCCAACCATCATTAAGACATACCACATTTTTTGTATAGTTTTGCAATATAACTTGCCTGCAGTTTCAGCAGCTTCACATCCTGTGTGTTGTGGCCTTAGGTCATTCACAGCTTTCCTCCCAGTATAGGGGAAAAACAGTCATTAGGAAAACATTGCTTTTCTTTGAGATATTGGTCAATCTGTCATGAAGCACTTAGGGCTTAGTGGTATTCTTCTCACTGCTGTTGACAGTTTTAATTTGGCACTACTCATAATAAATCAGTAAGGACAGATAATGTTTTGTTTTGAATTGAAACAAAAGCACTGAAAGTTGCAGCCAAGGTATGCATAGTAAGATTCAACAAAGATGTGAAGATTAAATTCTGTACAAGATCCAGAATCTTTTAATGATCTTTTAGAAAACAATGTGCTATAGTGAAGCTGAAGCACTAAGAGTAGATGACTTGTGAACTTCTGTATTGTTTCTTTTCTTTTATATGGATTATAACTCTTAAATTGATGAGTCCAAAATTCTTTAAGTATCATAATGGTAATTCATTAACTTATACTTGATAAATATTTTCTGATGGGTTTTTTTTGAATTGCAAAAGACTAATGTCTGAATTTAGCGTAAGTAGATTTTAAAAAATTGATAATTCAAATTTATTATTTGAGTTTTCTAAAACACCTCATCACAAAGCTAAATTTAAAAAGTTTAGAAAACACACAAACAGATACAAATCTTCCACAGCATCTTAAAACAATCCATTTTTTCAGGTTGCCAAAGACATCCTGTAACATTAAGGATTTAGGGAGGGAAGCGAACAATATAAAGCACTTCATGACCGATTCCATCAGTAATGGAAGAGTTGGCACTGTCACGGTTTGCTCTGCTTTGCACTGGTGCTTAGAGCTCAGCATGTACCAAAGCCTCATGTTCTGGAGGTCTGAGATCTTCTCTAGTCTGGTGAATTAAAGACCAAATTGAGAGATGGCAACTTTTGCTCTCAACATCCTTTTTCACCCTGTTGTAGTTACTGTTCCTTTGGAGTGCTGTTAATTGTCTTTTAAAGATTTATACAGTGGTATAAAGGCATGAGTAGATTGCCAAATTCTAAATGGTCAGATGCTATAGTTCCACAAACACTTTCCAAAATGGGATTTTCCCTCTCCCCTTCCTAAACACTGAGCTGTCTTGTTCTTGTTGTCCAGCCCTTTTTGCTTTGCTGTCATTGGTGCTTGCATGGGGGACCAGGGTGGCTTAAAACTAGCCATGGATAATTTTTGCTTTTGGAGAGGGGGTGTTCTTCTTCACTTGGTAGGTGTCTGAACCCTAACTATATGTGCTGATGTGTTTCCCCATCTGTATGGATTTGGAATGCTTAATGCCTTGGAAGCAGGTGAATGTCACATTACTCACAAGCAGTGCTTTGTGGATGGGTATTGAAGGTGTTCTTTAGGAGATGGGTATATGGGAGTCCAGATTCCACCTATATTCCTCATTCCTTTTTATTTCTAAATTTTCCCTCCCCTGTGTCCCTTTGTATTCCAGCAGCCATAAAGAGGTTATGGGATATGTGTGTGCTCAGAATGCTGTTGAAATAGCTTTTGGTTAACAGCCACTATAAGAATCCCTTCAGCTCTTGGAAACTTAGTAGCTCTAAGCAGGAAGATGGCCAGAGAGTTGGAGCAGGAAACATTTTGGGAAGGTATAAAAGGTGGTATGGGGAAATGCAAGATAAATTGAACTTGGGGAGCAGGTAGAACTCTGGGATCTCTTCCACCATTTACTTTTAAAAAGGACTTCTCTTGCTCTTTTTTAATTCCTCCCATATTTTCATTCCTCTTCTGTCTACTTTAGTCTCCAGCTCATTTTTTTTATCTGTATCATATTCTGAAGTTACTAATTTATTTATTCTCTTTCTCTCTTGAGCTGCTGTTATTTTATGTTACCTCTTCTCTTATTTGCTGTTTCTGGCTTTGTGGCTTTTTGTTTTGCTTTTGTTTTTTTCTGGTTTTCCTCTCTTATAACTGATGCATTTTATGTTGGTCAATAAAAATCTAGTCCATGTCTGTTTATACTTCTTTCATTTGATTTTATTTTTTACTAATTCTTTCATCTTTTTTAATAACTTCAAAAAATGTAAACTAGTTTCTGTTATCAAAGCATTTCCTACGTGCTGTTTTTCATTAGCATATCTCAAACACAAGTACAGAGCATGTCAAATTCATATCCAAGGAGACTAGCAAGAAACAAGATGGCACTGAAGGCACTGGAAGGAAAGCAGCAATAACTAGCATTGGGCACTGCTGGAATTCATTGCCTGGCAATTTGATTTCTTACTTTTCATTAAACTTTGCCTTTTGCAAATAATCTTGCAGGCCAAGTGCAACTTGGCTGTTTGAATTTTTGTTGCCCTCTTTGCATCCTATGCTGTGAAAGTAATATGCACAATGAAGTTAATAACTGTAATATCACACTTGAGAAGTGAAGAGAGACTTCAGCCAAATTATTGTACGTCATTCTTGTACCTGAACAACATTTCAATAAACATGGGAAGCACTTTGCCTGTTTCAGGAGGCATTGTGATAAAAGCTGGAACTCTTCTTTTGTTAAAATAAATGTCACTGCATAGTGGACTCAAGGCCAAACTTGTATGGGAGTTACAGCCTTAGATATCTAGAGTAAGCTAAAACATTTGTTGTTTCAGACCTCTAAATCAACTTCCAGTTGTTTCCCAGTACTGTGATAGAAGCTGAAGTTTTTCTTTTCAGATGAAACAGGGAGGGAGAACGGTGGTGTCAGGCTGTGTGGCTTTAGGAAAGTGTGCAAATAAGTTGCCAGGTTATTTCTTCTTTTGCCATGGGCTTTCTGATAAATCTTAAATCTGATTTTATGCTTTTCAGAAAATTTATTTTTCTTTTCAAAGTACCTAATTTTCGGTTTGTCCAATACAATGTTTTTTGAAAGGAGTGTGGCCTGCTTTTAAAGCTAAACCTCTAGCAGTAAAATACCCCAGGAGCTGTTAATATGAGTAGTTCAGAGTTGTGCCTGCTAGTTCAGTGTCCCATGTGCGAGCACTTCATCATTTACACACATGTTCCACGGAGGAATTACATCACTGCTTAAACACCAGTGCATCATAAGTTATGCAGTGTTGCTCTTGGTACTGCAACTGAGCTGAATCCCATATTTGTACAAAAGTGAGACTGTCACACAGGAATTCCACACTGCAAAAATCCCACCTCAGACTAATGGATGAGAGTAGAATTTTGTCAATGTTCCTGTCCAAACCCAGTATTTTATTATTAAATATCAGTGATGATGGAAGAGTTAATACCTTGCACAGCATCATTATCTAGGAGTCTTGTGACCTTTAAACATCACTGTAACCTCTTGTAGCATGTCTAGAAGTCTCTAGAGTTTCCTTCCCCCCAGGAAATGCCCAGCCAACCAAAAACCACAACCCCAAAAACTCCACCAAAGCAAAACAGCCCCAAGCAAAGCAAAGGGCTCAATGAGGCAGATGTTGAGAGCCTTTGAGTAGAGGGAAAAGTACTTGTGTGCTATCAAGTGGGTTTGGACCCTTGCTTCAGGAGATTCTCATTACATTGAGAGTATTTTGTAGTAAATGGGAAGTTTAGTGGAATTAGATTTCTCTGCTTTTGGTTATTGCTGGGATTGCTGAAATACTGAAAGGATTTTGGTCTATGACACTAAATTTACATTACATACTTAATCTTTTTCTAAATGCCAGGTGGCTTGCTGTTCCTCAGATGCTGGCATGTCTGCAAAGTGCAATTATATAACCTGAAATTTCCCCAAGAAATTGGCCAAGTCCTAGTTCAGTCAAATAAGCATAAAAGCAACTAGAAAATGCCTAACAGTTTAGGCAGTTTGCTTCTTTGTCTTACCTAATTCCTCAGCAGATAATGCTGTGCTCTATGTGGTCGTGTGCATATCTTCACTGAAGCAGTGGTGAAGAATTGGAAAATTGTAACAGGGAGTTCCAACAGGTGGAGCTCCCATCCTTGGAAGTGTTACAAAAAAACCAAAAACAAGCAGTCATGGCACAGCTTAATTGAAGAGGTGGTGTTCGAAGGCTGGACTTCATGATCTTGGAGGTCTTTTCCAGCCTTAAAGATCCTGTGATTCTATACAAAATAATGTTAGGATCACCTTATTTTTTAGGTCTTTGGTGTTTTCTTTAAGGCTTTACATATATGTTACTCCTTCTTAATGTAGTTGCAGCCATAAGAGGTTCTTAGTGGTTTCCTTAAATGACTTCCTTCTTCTGGGCCAAAGAAACATTAGTAATTTTTTTTTTTTCATTTTCCCCACTATATATATATTATGGCTGATCTTTATTTTGTGAAAAAGTGATTTGGAGCTAGCTGTATTGTGGAAAATCAGCAGAAATTAAAGACTGCATATTTCAGAGATGTTTTAAGTTGCATGAAAACATTTTCTAACAGAAGCTACTTTTCTTAGTTACAGTTGATTTTTTAATTCTTTCAGTATAGAAGTGAATCCTGCTACTTTTCTAAAGACTATGCCCATATAAAGTGTGGGGTAAAAGTACTCATGTTAATATGATTACAAGTCCTCCTATAATTTCATTCACTTCTAAAATTGCAATTTCTTCATTTGTAGCCACATATAACCTCTAAAGGTGCATTAAAATGTTGTGAATAAATAGGAAACAGAACTTCATGTGCTGGAATTGCTTGTGTGCCTTCCACTACTTATCTCTGTTGCTGATTTATCAATCTTAAAGGAAAACACTCTTTACTGTAAATTACTGCAGAAGGAATTGATATTTTGTGTTCCTGTAAATGCAGCAAGGCACTGAGTTTTATTTTGCACCTTTATTTCATCTTAAATGCTGAATCAGCCCCACCTGGGAAGGTCACACAGCATCCCAGGACTACCAAGTGCTTCAGACGTGTTAACGAACCAAGGACTCTAACAATGGCTTTTCATAGCTTGGGTCAATTCCTGCTCTTGACCTACTTTCATATCTTTGTGTGCTGTTTCTGGTTACAATAATTGTAGCTTCTGCTGTTCTCACCAAAAAAACCCCAAAGCCAAAACAGATCAAGTGAATGTGGGATATAATCAACTAATTTTCCTACCCTAAATTTAGTGCTATGAATAGCTATTTAATTGGTTTAGAGCTTTAAGCTCTAATTAAAAAAAAAAAAAAAAAAAGGGGTGGGGGAATTAATCAGGCCCTTGGAGATCTGCGGTGATATGTGTTTTTCTGACAAACTTGAGCTTCTCACCCACTCAGATGCTTTTGAAAATTGTGCCAACTGCCCTGAAAGGCTATACCCCAATTCTTAGTAGGAGCCAAATGTGTTGAGCGATGACTCTTCCTGTTCCATGGTCTTTAGCTAGGGATGTAGTGATGCAGAGAAGAGAGCACCTCAACCCCTGAAGTGCCTAGATGCTTAAGCACTTACAGAGGTAACTTTTATATTAGATCATGATCAAGGTTTAATTTATTTAGTCTCAGCACTGATTTCAGTGTGCACATCAATGAAAGTGTTGGCTCAACTTGCCCAAAGTCATCCCACAGAGTCATTCTTACAGAGAAAGCAATGTACTTTATCCCAGCTGGAACTCTGTCAGCCACTCAAAGGCTGCTGCTGCTCCAAGGTTTAGGCCCTGACAGAGCTTTTGGGTGCCTTCCCTTGCTCATGTGCCACCCCACCCTTAAAGACAAGGAAATAGTGCCCTGTAATAGTGCCCTGTCCGTAACTGATGCAGTGAGGTGAGGGAGGTGCTGGTTTGATGGTGCTGGGGGCACCTGTTCCCTCAGGAGAGGAGCTTTTCACCTGGTTACACAGCAGGCAACAGAGAGGTGCTGCAAGATGGGCTTTTTCACTTCATCAGTCTTTTCCAGAGTCTGTAAATGGAAAGGGAACCCCACTGCAGCAGTTTGAGACACCTTCATGTAGTAAGAGTAGGCACAATGATTTTTGATCACCAGACCCCAGGACAGCCTTATTCCATTTGTTGTGAATAATGATAAAGGTGCAATCACTTGGGCCTTTTGCAAGCACTTGGAAAGGCAAGACTGGTAACTACTTCTGCTAGAAACAAAATCAAGGGAGACACGATTGTTTTCACAGCTGGAAAACAGCACAATTGTGGTCTTCTCTCTCTCTCCTGCCTTGCTGCATGCTTCCAGCCTGTCCCCTGCCTCCTTAGCTCCCTGCTAGGCAGCTCAGCCCTGCAGCCTGGCATGCCCTGGTGCCAGTCCCACTGACGCAGGGGGCATTCAGGGCTGCTGGGTTATGTGGGCCAGCACTCTTTTGTCAGTAGAACTTTTCCTAAAGCTCTTTATTTTTGGTTCCCAAGGTATAAAGTTGTGGGTCTGACTTTTATACCAGTTCAGCAAAGGTTTTCTCAAAAATCTGGGCATTTAAATGCCTTTTCCTTGTTGGTGCCCATGACAACAGAACCATTGGTTTGGGTATTCTGTGTCAGCTCTCTGTGTGCAGCAGAATTCCTTTGCAGCTCTTATTTGACCTCACTAAAAACAGGAAAAAAGATTCACCCTGTTATGCAATTGTCCAGCTAAGAACTGTGTATACAAGTAGATTTCTTAAAAAAAAAAAGTTCATATCTTAAAAGTAGATGAATTGCACATATAATTTTGCAATGGAATTGAAAGCTGCTCATGCCAGGAGATAAAGGGTGCTCTGCAATGTTTCTTGAGAATGCTGGCAGTATTTGGGGAGGGGGGAGCAAAATGGTTTCTTATCTATGCAGTTGCTTCATAAAATAAAATTTCAGTCAGATCTGGTACATGGTCTGAGAAATTACAAGTTTTTTCTGTTCCTTAGAATGGCATTAAGCTTATTTTTGTGCTTGACCTTGTTGCAGCAAAACTAATGCTATTTGTATTACTCTAGTACTTTTTCCTTTAGAGAAGGGGTTGTTCATCCTCTTGAGTATTTTTCATGAGAGAAGATGAACTCTTGGTGTTAAGTGTCTGTAGTACATTTTTGTTCTTTTATCACCATGTCCTTTTTCCTGGATTTGGTTGGAGAAGTGTTAAAGAAGGGCAAGTGTCATGTTTCATCTTTTTTCAAGTATCAGTGTTTCAGTGTTTCAATCCTAGTGGTTGAGAAGGCATAAAGGGATGTTGAGAAATTCTTGCTGCCAAAATAATGCATTATTGTATGCAAATATCTGACACTAAATGAATAACTAAGGGATGCTAGTTTCAACACACCAATTATGCATTAAGCATTTTTCAGTGTGTGGCAATGATATGTCAGGTTAATAAACCAGATTTGAATTCTTGTTTTGATTTGGAACAAAAAGTGGCTTGAATGGAGGGGGCCAGAACCCTCCAACTCTCAAAAGCATAGAGAAACAAAGATACATGATGGAAATCTATTTAAGAATCTTGTTACAGTTTGGAGGGAAAAAAAAATCATATGCCCTTGAATATTACTGGTGAGAACACTATATTTTATACTTTGAAGCAATTATATCTAATATGTGATACTCTGTAGTTGACCAAAAAATTATAGTATTTCCAGTTTCTTGATACAGTGTTTGTAAGAGCCTTCCCCAAGGAGACTTTCCTGCGGATGGGAGCGCTCGCAGGTAGGGCTGGCTACTGCATTCTTCACTCCAATCCTGATCAAGTTCTAGAAAACTTCTGAAATTACATGAGTATCATCATCTCCCTGTAAATTTGATGTGTTACCAGTAAAATTCTGATATTTTTGTGTGCTTTGATTTCAAGCATTCTTTATACTGTGCATTCTAAATATAGACAGAGTCCATGCTAAAGACCAAGTGCAAACTTACAAAACCATCATTGATAGCAATTCCAGTCTCTTTAATGACTTCCTCTGGAAACTGTAATTTGAATCCTGTGATTTTCCTGAAGTAGCAGTAGGAGGGAATATCTGAAAAATAGTTGTAATACAGTTTTCAGAATTTTAAACTTTACATCTGTACAAACTTAACCTTGTATAAAACTGTGCTGGTCATCTAATTCCTTTATTATTTGGGAAGGCTAACATTTTCTGTAAATAAGTCAAATCTAAAGAGAATCCCAGGCATAGCTAGTACTCTGGTGACTTTATTGGTCCAGATTTTTAATGTTTAAAAATTTTTGTGTTTTTCGGGAAATGCTTGTTGAGCACTCTGGTAGTTTTGGCTTTGGAATTGGTTTTGTTTAGCTGGGGAGACCAAATCCATCTGGCAGTACTCACCAGCCACGGCCAGTCTCAGAGGGCTGTTGGCAACATGTTCTCCCTGTGTTAACTCCTGTGAAAGGGAAAGGCAAATGAGCTCTTGTTAGTGGGAACAAAGCTGTGGGAAAGGACAGAGTTGGGAATGGAGCAGAGACTTCCAGAGAGACACTGAGAGGAAATGAGAGGCTGATGTGGAGACTGAAGCCAGTTGGAAGGAGGTAGGTGGGATGGCAGGAAACGTGAGGTTAGAGTGGGAGTCCTAAATGAGGGTTTTGAAAGAATAAAGAGCATAATAAAGAGTTAGTGACAAAGATGGTGTAAAGATAATGGGAAAATAGATGGGAGGTGCAAAGGAGGAAGATGGTGAAAATGCATATTCCAAAAAGTGGAGGGGAAGATTACAGCCTTGTGTTGATCGGTGTCTGGCATGAATTTCCAATATATATCCTTGTCTTGGAAATTAGATCAGACACAATTCTGAGGTTCTTACTTAATGAATATCCTAAGGAAAATCTAGGAAATGCTACTGTATTGATGTGTACTTTCATTACTGTCCTAGACCAGTGTCAGTGCCTAGATTCAGTGTCTAGCATGTCACTATTCCCATCCGATGTTTTTGTGCAGCTTCCATGAAGATGCAGTTTTGATGGCTTCAATTTAAATTTATTAAACATTTACCAGATATCTTGTCTTGCATCAAAACATATGTATGACTTAAAATACCAGGAACCCTAAATATGATTTCTAGTTCATGGGAGCTGAGGATATTGGCAATTTCAACTGAAAAATCATGAAACAGAATTAGAATGTGTGCAAGTAAACCAAGATGGGAATAAAAAGGATTAATTTTTAGTGCAGCTTTCATCCACCCGATTTGGTTTGTGTCCAATGCAGTGTCAAATAATGTAAACTTGTTTTCGCAGTGCTGAGGAGTCTAGTAGCCAAACTGAAAATGCTGGGCTTCAGGAAAGTGTAAGCTGTTTTGCTGTGTTGGCTTAAAGTCCTCTAATGCCAAACAGCTCCCACTGAGATTTCCAGCAGTAAATCTGTAGCCATACCATGTGCAAAACTCATTCCTGTGTGTAGTTCCCCTCTGCTGTTCCTACTGCTCTGAGTGCAGTGAGCAGCAAAGCTCATGTTCAGCTCTCCTGCCTTCGGGAACTGTCATGTGAAGGACTGCAAATGTGAATTGACTTGCTCTTAGATGCATGTTTGGTCACATCAAAGAAATCTGAATTGGCAGATTGAACGTGTGCTTTCTGTGAGGGAAAGAAATACTGAAAGTGGCTATTCGTGTGCATAATTTTATTTGCTTCTTGTGGATTTGCTTACTGAAGAATGCTGCAAGAAGGAATCCCTGTAAGAATGCCATGACAGTGTATACAGTGCATTTGGGAGGGGAGCAAATTTTGGATTCCATAAGTAAAGATGGAGTTAGTTCCAGAGTGTTGGGGTTGGAAGAAAAAGAAACCAAAATAAACTACTATAGAGAAGGCCATTTATAGCATAAATTATTGGTAGAATGCCAGATAAAGATAAGAAAGCTATGACAAAATGGGTTATGCTGTTAATCAGCTGACTCATTATATTGAAAATTGCTTCTTAGCAGTGTAAGCAGCATATAAGCCCAAAAGAAGAAATTGTCAAGAAATAAGAGACTCTTGGCCATTTCCTCTTGTTCTCTTGTCTTCCTAATGTACAGTGACAGACACAGATATTTTTTTCATATTTTTTGCTTCTTCATCTTCTGTTATTTTTGCAGATAAGACTTTAACCCCAGCCATTGCCAGCATCAGCAGCAACTGAAAATGAACATCTGGTAACTTAGAATGCCTAAACTGCAATTTCTAAATCTGTGTCTGCAAGTGGTGCCCTTTGCTGTTCTGTTCTCATCTGCTGCCAGGGAAAAGATATGGGCAAGAGCTGTGGAGAGAGGTGGTGCTGTTTACTTCCTGATATTAAGATGGGTTTTTGTTTTCCCAACCTCTTTCAGTTGCCAGTGCCTTAATTGCCCTAATGACACTTTTCCCTTGCCTTTGCCTTTTCCCTTGCCTTTGCCTTTTCCCTTGCCTTTGCCTTTTCCCTCACTCTTTTTACTTTTGTTTTGTATAGGCAGGCTAAAGATTATCCAGAAAGAGTAAGGTATGTGCTGACTAAAATATTGACATAAACCTATACCCAGCATTGGCATTCAGGACTTAGGTGCAGCATGGGGAGTGCTGGGTCATATTTTGTGGTTTTTTTCTAGTGTTTGCTGGTAATTTTTGAAGTAACTCTCATGCCTGGTATAATATACAATCTTTTAATGCTGGTTGAAATTTACGCAGGTAAAATCAGTTGAAGGCAACTTTATGAATAGGACATAAAATTATTATTGATTGAGTTATCAATTTTTAGGGTTTTTTTTGCTACACTTGTGAGCTAGAATTTGATTTTGCTGCCATTAATGGAAAACTTGTCTTCTCCCACAAGTATTTAGACAGCTAAACTGTGGGGAAAATTTTCAGCTGACTTGTGTTGTTTGTCCACAGCTGTTGTTCTACATATTCCTGATTCAAATTGGTGGGACATGAAATATTTGTAGGAGATGGCTGGAAAGGGGCTGTAATTATTTTTTCTTTAGAGAATCAGTTACTGGAAAACTAACACAGGGATTTTCAATTTTTTTCTTCCAACTGTGGATGTAGAACTTGAAACAACAATGATTTTCTTTGATTTTTCTCAGCATTTCAAATGTAACAGCACTGCCATCGTTTTTCTGAGTAGACATAGTCTCTGTCCGGAGGCCCAAACTTCCTATGCCTCACTATCTTCTAGCCTAGTTTTTTTAATAACTTGCCAAGAGTGACAAGATTTGCGTATTTTGCCATTTAAAATGCATGCATGCACATGAATTATCCAGTTTTTCTTTGCCAGTGGCTGGTCTCCTCAGGGAGAGATGTAAAGGTGGAAAAATTCTGCTGTTTTCTATTTGTTTGTTTGGCTTGTGAATATTTGAGGGAAAAAGTCTTTTTAGTTTAAATATTTCTCCAAGTATTCAGTCTAGGTACTCGGTGCTAAGCTTCCTAATTAACCTGCGGAGTACCTGTTGCAGATGAAGGATTTCTTACCTCAGTGCAACTTTGTAAATGGTCAATAATTTCTGTGATGTGTTGCTGAGACAATCGGTCTGTAATTGACTTAGAGATTTAAAGTGAGTCTCTTGCTGACATTGTGTTTATTGTTTGGAGTGCCAGATTAATTACAGCATGTATTGTAGTTGCTATATTATGACCTCCATCTGCTTTTTATTAACTTTCTCTGTAAATGAGAAGCTGTCAGTGCATACTGTTTCTTATATTCTGAAGAAAAATTTCCCCAAACCCCACAATTGTGTACTTTAAAAATTAAAGAACCGTTGTGTTTAGATCACAAGTTTGTTTATTTCTTTTGTTTCTGGAGCAGCTGACTCAAGCATAGATGACTCCTCCTTGTTTTGCAATAAATAAATGGACAGAAAGACCATCCCAGGCCATTTGAAACTCTGCCACAGGAGTTCGTGTTGGTTCTCTCTGATCTGAGCAGTCAGACACGCACAAACCCACAGCAGCCCTTGTGCCAGCAGCTGGCAGCAAATCCCTCCTTTACTGGAGTCACTTTTCGGAGCCTGCAGACTGCTGCCACTTCAGCAAACAGCCCCAGCCGTTAATTCTTCACGTGCAGGGTAGGTGCCAGGCGAGAAGGCTTTGAAAGAAAGTCACGTTTGCTTGAGCCTTTTATCTCGTTTGTGCTCAGCTGGCCAGTGTTGCTGTGCTGGGGGAGTGTGTGCCTGCAGCCATTAGGGCTTAAAATCATGAGTTTGTACTGGCTCAGAGGAAGATGAAATGTATTTATGGTCACGCTAGTGAATGTTTTAAGGAAAATCTAAGTAGTGAAGGAGCCAGCAGTACTTTGTAGGCCATTGTACTTTAACTACACTTACACAAGAATGATTTGAATTTTCGTCATTCCTGTAGGAGTAGGAAGATTTTGGACTTCTGTGTTTTTGATCGGGGCTTGCTGTGTTTTCTGCAAAGAACAGATTTGTTTACACTTGGCCAGAAAAGGGAGGGGTAAAATACAAACACAGTTGTAATATGAAGGGAATTATCAAGGGGCTCAGCATCCAGTGAGTGTGCTTGGCAGTAACTGTAGTAAAACTGAAATTTCAGGCCCTGGAATGCAGTAATATAAACTTATTGCTGTAATTAAATTACTTGAGAGTACAAATTTGTCATGATCTTTCAGTGAAAATTGGAATTAGTTAATATATTGGGTTTGGATTTTTAGGAGTTTATAGCAAGCAGATACCTTGCAATGTACTCTGCACTGCATTTGCATGTAAACTGTGTTCCACTCTGGTGCCCATCTTTCTATTTAAACTCAATTTTTGGGACACAAAATGCAGTTTCTCAAAGTGACTGCTGAAATTCACATTGCAGAGATGCTCAATAGCTGATTAATTTCACAGAGGTGAGTTTTGCTCTTAGTCTAATAATGGGGAGAGACAGATGACAGAAGTGGTGCAGAGAAAATTCATCTGAGAACAGCACAGGAATGATTTCTTGATTTGAAAGGCAATGCTGGACATCTTTCAGGTGTTTGGTGTTTTTATTTCTCAGTATATCACAAGGAAGTTACCCTTACAGAGGAGTGTTTACCCACAGTGTGGGCAGTGTTTGCTTGCTCTGGGCCCCTCCCTGAAAAGAAAAGAAAACTAGATGTTTTTAAGTCACTGTTCTTCAGGAGATGAAGGTTCTCTTCCCAAATCAGCTGTGAACTGCCTGTTATACTGGTGAAATTAATTTAATATATGTGGATAAGAACCTTTTGATGTAAGGTATACAGGTATATATCTGTATATACAGATATATATCTCAGATAGATATATATCTCAGAGTACCATACACATATTGCCAAGCTAAAAGCTAAGAAATGGTCAATTATTACATTATTAAAATGTGATTTGGTATTCACATAATAAACTGTTGGTGTAAAAACATCTAGAAAGTTTTAGTATTCAGAACCAATTGTCACCAGATGGATAATGTTTTTGTTGATCAGGTGCATCCCAAGTGGGTTTAGAAGGAAGATGAAAACACTGCTTTCCTTATCTCTCTATTTGTCTTTGTCTTCCTGGAGACTACAGCCTGCACAGTGGTGGTGCATGGAAAAAGCCAATACATTGCCATGCTGGCTGGAAAAAAAATGTATACCTTGTGCTTCTAAAAAATAATAAAACAAATAGTCACAGTCAGTGGCAGAAGTTTGTTGATAATATAGTAATTTTTGAGTCAAATTTTATACACTTAAGATCATGGTAAATTTAAAATATGTATTGATTCTTCATATTTCAAGCCCAAGATGTAGAGATGGGTATGTGTTAATGATCTAACACTGTCTCAGAAAATTACAGCCTCAAAAAAGAGTTCAGGAACTTTTTCTTATTTAGTATCTGTTGTAAGCAATGTAATTAATGTCTGGTACATGGGAAGAAAAACTAGGCAGTGAAAGTTGTCTGCTTGTATTGGAGTTCCATTTTAAGAGCCTACTAAGCCCTTGAATCAGTATTCCTGTGGACTCTCAGACTGAAGTTTTACTGGGTTGTCATCATTTTCATCTAATTCATGTAGCTGTTACTACTTGAATAGCTCTCAAGAATACAGTTTAGATGATTCTTTACTGGACTTGCCATTTTTTTCTTTGTTTAGAAAAAAGAGAGCAAAGAACAAGTGCTACCTGTTGACCGTGTTCATCAGGAATACAGTTGAAATACTGTGTAAATATATAATAATTTGGGCAAGGAAAACTTTCCTGAGGAAAATTCATTTCACAGAGTGTGATGCTAAAACAGGGAAAGTAAAGTATTTGTAATGGTGATATATTCTATGAACTCTCTTTGGCTTATCTTTGTCTGATGTCCTGTTGGGAGGCAGCTGTTTTTATCTTTCTGAAAACATTTCATTCCATCCTGATTCCCAAGAGGACGGTTCTGTTTGTCCTGCTCACTCAGGCCTATATAGAGTCTTAATCTTTGCTGCAGACTAACTGCATCCTCCTGGTCCAGCCACAGAATTCATCCTTTTGGTGGCTGTGCCCAAACCAGCTCTCACAGCAGGATGCAGTCAGAGAATCAGACATTAAAAGGTGTGGCAGTAGCCAGGGATTGGATGTGGGAGCACTGCAAGGAAGGCTGAGCCTGAGGCGTTAATTTAAGATTACGAGTCAGATGATGTTTTTTGTTTTGAAAAACATAGTCACAAGGACTTTTTGAGAATGTGTGTGAAAAAGTATAATTATCTCATGGCTTATGCATCAGAATTGCAACCCTGAGTATGAGTCTATGTCCAGTGAAGATACAGTGGTGTTATTTCTGATAGGAATGTTGTGGCTGTTCTCTAGGTCTTCTGTTAAGCTGATTTTACGGTACTACAGCTTTTTTCTTCTCTGTATATCTTATTTTCTTCCCCAGGCATTGTGATTGTGTCTGTGTTTTGAGATGCAATGGCAACAGATAAATTTAAGTCATGAACTGTGAATTTGTTCGGTCTGTGCTGAAAAAAATAAGCCATTGCAGACTTTGTGTCCTGCTGAGAGATTGCCTTGCTTAGGGTGGCTTCTTGGGCTAAAGGCTGAAGATCAACTGCCCAAGGGCAGAAGGGCTGCATGGCGTGTGCCTTTTTGTGGCTGACTATATTTGCAAAATGTCCCTAATGGCTCTTTTCAGAAGTAAAAAGGAATTTAAGCTAATCATGGTGGTAACTGAAGTTGTGTAACTGAAATGGCGTGTCTTGGTGATTACAATTAATTTATTCTCATTTCTTCTTTTCAGGTTTTCTTCTCCACCTTGGCCTTCCCCTTCTCCCTTGAAATCTGGTCACTTTTCTGTTTAAATTGCCATATGATCTGTTACCTCTTCCTTGTCTTCCCTCTTTGCTTATGCTTTAAGAGAAGTCTTTTCAACTTCATTTCCTGTGTCAGTGGTCTGAAATCCAGTCATCAATAGCTTATTTCTCCAAACATAATATTGTACAGGTAATCTATTTTTTAAAGCTTATCTGATGTTTCTGGCTAATTTTCACTTAATTCTGGGCATTTTGAATTTTCAGTGTTCTGCTGTGATGTTTCAAAGCTGCTAGGAGATCCAAATGTGGGATTCAGCTATGATTCATGTTCAAGTGCATCTCATTTCTTTCAATTTGTGAGACTACATCCAACAGAGATTTCACTCTAAGAGCCATTTTAAGTAGCCTCTTGCAGATATTGACATTTTCTTTTGAGCTACACTGAAATCTTTGAGAAACAAGATTCTTTTCCCTGCTCTACCAGGTGCTGTGCTGCATTTCTTTGGGTTTTTGTGTCTGTAAGGTGGGTGTGTTACTGAGTCTCTACTGTGTGAATATCTGTGTATGTCTGTGCATATCTGTGTATGTATGTGGATATAAGTGTATTACTGTAAATGGTGAGAAGTGAGGAGGGGATTGCTGGCTGCACATCAGGCACTTGTTACAGGGCAGGGTTGAGAAGCGGTGTTCTGCTGGTTAATGCTCCTCAGGTGACAGCATGGCAGCAACCAAACCGTAACAAGAGTGAAGGGCTGCGTGTAAACTGCCTTTCCTGGGGAGAGCAGAGTGCAGGAACAGTGCAACAAGTGTTTGCTTTTCCTCAGCTTCTTTCTCATGTCCAGAGTTGAACAGAAATTCTTCTAAAAACGGTTTGGAGTTAGGTGGCATTAATGGGGAAAGTTAAGAGTGAAAAAGTCCTGAGGAGACAAAGAGTCTTTCAAATGTGTGTGCACATATAGGCACTGGCTCTAGCTCCTCCCAGGGACATTTCATAAACAGTTGTTTGTCCACAACAAATAGATCCCCCAGAACACCCAGAGCCTCAGGATATGTCTCTCTGAGGACACTGTTAATTGCTTGCAGCCCATGTTGAGTTTTATGAACTTCTGGGTAGGCTTTTGATCATGTCCAAGTTAGCTGGGCGAAATCTCGTTCATAGAAAATGATGCTGCAGTCTAATTTCAGCTAAAATGAGGAAAAAAGATGTGTGTTGTTGAGTGATACCTCTGAGAAAACTCAGGAGTCTTCAGTAGGAAATGGCTCATTGCTTTCTGCCTTAATACACGAGCAGCTTTTTCCTGCAGTGGTTCAGGCCCTGGGAAGGAAGAGTGAGTGCCCTGAGTTGTATTGGAGAGGGGATAAGGATTCTTTTAGACTGGCAAGCCAACAGCACCAAGTGCACAAGTGATGAATTTATTATTCAGTCAAGCTCTATTGCATGTGCCCTTACTCCTGAGCATTTGCTCTGCGCTTTTAGCCTTAATGTTGCTTTTCCATGGCAATAGTTTGAACCTATTTCAAGTCTCTCTTGGCTATTAACAATCATCTACTTTGGTGAGGGAATATCCACTCCTAAAACTGTACACACAGTATTTCCTAATATATTTATCAGCATTAAATAAATTGTTCAAATTTAATTATCCTTTCTTCCATATTAATAGGAAGATTTTTTTTACCTTTTCGCTTAATTCACTTGTTTTATAGGTCTATGTTTCTTCATCTTGTTGTAGAGTGATCAATTGCCCTTTCAGATGAGGACCACCTTCTATGTGTTAATTTGTTGGGGTTTTTTTTTCCCTTTTAATTTCTCACATAGCTTAGTGTGTTTTTGTTGGTATGTTTGGGACAGACACTCTCATAACTTGTCCCTTAAAAATGCTGGGTCTCTTGAGTCTTTTTGTTTGAATGGCTCAAGTTCTGTAATACTCTCAGGCTATTCAAATCTTAATCAGCCACTCTTAAGAATGACTGTCATCTGCCGTGGTGTTGCCCAGTTGTCTGGCTATTTTTAGAGTAATGGCATTTTGGTATTTGTGTTACTTAACTTAAGGCTGTTCATCCTGTAAACAAGCTGGATGCATAGCTGCGGTCTGAAGAGCTGCCCCAGACACTAAATGTAACACTTGAATTTCAGGAGAGGCCTACACAGTTAAACAGCTTCAATATCTGAGATATTTATTGTGTGGCAGAAGTTGGCGTAGATGCCTTTGCACTCGCACAAACATACTTTTGCATGGAAGAATTTTGTTTTGTTTACTGAAGTGTTACACACAATAATAGCAAAAAAGCTGGAGGCTTGCTGGTATAGCTGTGGACAAAGACTGGGGAGGTGAAACTTTGCCAAACTGTGGAGTGAGGAATCTGAGGATAGGAGCAATAAAAGACCACTTGAAGGTTGGAGTCTGGCAAAATTAAGACTCTTGAGAAAAATTTCCAGCAGTGTCTGTTGTGTAACTTTAGCTTTCTATTCTATGTAAATATTCATCCATTCTTGAGAGGGGGGGGAAAAAAGACCTGTTAATTTTTTTTCTTTTCCATTCCTTAGGAAAAATATACTGCCCTTCAAAATTGATGGAAAAAAAATGATTACTATATAAGGGCATTTTTAATAGTTTGCAAGACACTAATCATGTTATTTCTTATGGATTAAAACCTTTTTCAGGGTCTGATACTACACTTTAAATAAAGCGTTAAAGTCTTATATGCCTCTAGCACACAGACCTCTTCTGAAGCCTTTGTTCTGTTTGCAAAGCTTTGGTGTCTCATGTCTTTATTTATAATAGGCACCTGTTCTTTGCTCTCTCTAGTTTTATATGGAGCATATCCCAGTTATATTGGGGGGCTTTAAAAAAAAAGGTGACACACCCCCCCCACCCCCCCACCCCATCCCCCCCCATGAAAACATTTATCAAACCTCATGTTCCTTAGGGATGAGGAATGACATAGCATCACCTGGACAGAGTGGGGAGTTGGTTGGCCTTGTTCAGTGGGTGGTATCCTGCCAGCCAGGGCTGTGTGCCGGTGCCATCGCCACATGGATCAGTGGGAGCATGACTGGAGTGCTGCTTTGTGCTTATCTATACTGTCAGTACCAGACCCATGTCCCACTTGTTACAGTTTTGTACCTGACAATTCTCTTCACGCTTGGGAGGGTGCCATGGATATTTTTGGGGGCTTTGACAGTGCATTGCTGCCATCACACCTGTAGGTATTTCAAATATTAAATGTAAAGCTTTATCCAACCAAGATTTTTGGCTTAGTGCCTAAGACAAGGTAGGTTTTTTTTTCTAAATTAAATGTGACTGTTAATCCATGGTATCATCTGCAGAGCAAACAAGCTGTGATTCCACAGTCATATTAAGAGATTTTGTTTCTGAAATACACAGAAAATCAGGTTATTGTGATCCAATTGTCTCTCTAAATTCTTAATTGATTCCTGAAATGATCTGTTCGTTGATGGTTATTTGGGTGCCTGTGAGTTTTCCTGCAGCTCATACATAGTTTCAATGTGCTTTCAACTCATGCAAGGCCAATTCAAACACTTCAAAATCTTTTAGTTACAAGTCACTCTTTTCCGGCAAAATTTGATGAGGATGTTGTATTTAAATAGTGTTTCACTGAAGGAAAGAGCAAACAACTCTCAAAGGACTAATTTCTTTGACTTAAACTGACCTGCTTTGTATCCATTTCCAACCGCTGTGTCCTTGAGAAGTCAGGTAAGGAGAGGGTACTTAAGACCAATTTTGAAAGATTTTGGTAGCATATTTTAGAATTGTCCCTGGCATCAGTGGAGTTTTTTTTGCTTTGTGGGTTCTTTGGGGTTTTTTTTTCAATTGAGCGATTGAGCTTTTTTCATCTTAAAAGAACAAACAAGTGTAGAAATACAGGAGGCTTAGCTGATGCTGTCAGTATCAACAGAAAATAGATGTCCAACTGAGATGAGAAATGGAAAAAATAGGTATTCTAAACTGTATTTTCACTCATGAGTAAGCAAATAATATTACGGAATAATGGTAATCTCCTTTGGTACTAATAGGATGCCAGGATTGATTTCAGGTAATTTTCCCACACATAATCTAATGTGTATTTAAATACAATATTTGAAATGTGTAAAAATCGGCTCCACAGTGGTGATGATGGTCTGGGCTTGTGTTTTTCCTGGTTGTATCTAAAGAGCACTTGGAGCACACACAGTGTGCTAGAATCTGCTTCTGGGAATTTCTGACTGCGACATCCACTTGAAGTATCATTTACAGCTTAAATGCATTAGAACCACATGGCTTCCTGTCAACTTAAAAAAGAAAAGAGAAATTGCCCTCAAGACTATTTTGTTGGGTTTTTGTTTGACTTTGCTCCATTGTGAAAGGCTGAAGCAGCAGATTTTTGAAGTTTCTGTAGCTTCTGTGTGCGTACCATGTTTTAGTGACTATGGTTTTTCCATTTTCAAAAATAAAATATATCTGCTTCTCAGAACTCAAAATGCTGCATTTTTCATGACCTTCATGAAACTTGGCAGTGAATCCTGTGTTCTTCAGTGTTTCGTATCCTCAGCTGAATGTACTCAGAACTTCTCAGTGGTAAAGACTAAAGGCTTATTTTTACTGTTGGAATGAAGAGTATCCAGGCATGACTTAGAGTTTCAATTTTCAATTGAATAGAACAGGTTTACAGCCTGAAGTTGTATTATTTCACATTTCTTTAGTAGGGAAGTGATTTCAGTTACTGAGATGATGGAAGACGCAGATATGTTGTGTTACAGCTATTTTCTCCTGCCATTGAGAATATATTTATTTTTATATTCCCTAAGATGTATGTGTTTGTCTTGCATAATGAATTACATTAATTCAAGAAGAGTCTTGAATTCAAAATTCAAGAATTCTGAATTCAGAAGAGGGTTGGGAATTTTTTAAATTTTTTTTTTTAAGAACAGTCCATTATGTCACAGGAGAAAAAGGCACTGAAAAAGGGAAGAGGACTCAAGAACAGAGGAAAGAGGCATCACCTGCAATATTATACCCTTGTTTATAACAGTTAGAAATGTGGGTGGTATTTGGGCATTTCTTTGTATGTAGTAACTGAAATTGCATTTAATGTTTTGACTTGATGTTTTGCGCTGTGGCACTGTGTGCTCCTGGACACCAGATGGTGCTGCTAAACTGGCTGATGAGTAATTTTCACACTTGGAGTAATTGTTACTTGATTTAGTTCCAAACTTGGGTCTGTACTGACTGACCAGGTGTATATTATGCAGAACTCCACCTGCTATCTCAGCCCAACACCTTGTGTTGTTTAAGGGCAGTGATCTGAAAATGATGATGTAAAGCAAGTGGGCTGTAGAATCAATATTTTAGATCTCACTGGGCAAAACCCATCATCAGCTGGTGTTCCTGCTAATTTATGTACTTGAACTTCAGCAATTTATTTTAATAAAGTGTCATTTACATTTCACTTGATAACTGCAATGAGAAAACTTTGGGTGGAGGCACCTTTAGTGCCAGGTTAAAATGCCAAAAGATATTTGTAGAGACTAATTCAATATAATGAAGATGATGAGGGAGGGTTAGAGTTTGGTGGGCTGCCAAAAAACTTTGAGTTGTCTGCTATTACTTTTGGTTTAAGATGTGCTGTGAGCTATGTAATTGCATTGCAGACAGTGTTTATGATACTGTGATATACATTTGAAATTTGATTTCTATTTATTTTAAGTTGGTTCTCATGTTTAGTAAATTCATCTGATAATCCTAATTGTGGGGGTGAAGGGATGGAATAAGACATTTTGGTATTCAGCTGAATCCCAAAGGCTGGTGGTACAGTTTATCAGTAGATTATAAATAATGGCCTCAAATTTATTTGAGCAGTGAGGAAATTTTTTTATAGATATTTTACTGTGTTTTTCTTACAAGTTTATTTCTTTTATAGATCCCCATATTAAAGTTTCTGGAAAAAAAGAAAATGTTAAAGAAGCAAAAGAGAAAATCATGTCTGTTTTGGACACAAAAGTAAGAAAACTTGCTTAGAATGATACCTTAGCCCCTAATTTTGTGGTGATATTGGTCTCTTTAACGGGCATATTTCAAGAGAAAGTATTTATGGACTTTATGGAGCAAAGTCTCCGATAAATGCCTTGCAGATGTTGATATTGGTGTATACCCACATATTTAAGCATTTTGCAAGAAAAATACTTGCTTGAAGCAGCTTTTCCAGATCTGAATTATATAGAAATAGTATTTCCAGCCATATGACTAAAAACATAGGTGATTTGTTCAGCGAATTGAGGTTTTACTTCAGAATCTGAAATGCAGCTTCATTGCAAGCAATAGATTATGCAACCACTGCAGAGGACCTAAAATTTTGTTCGTTTGAAATTTGATTTTAGGAGTGTTTATGCTGTTATATGTTTAATAGTTGCTCTGTTCTTACACTCTGAAACATCAGGACCGGATCTAGATTTTGGTGGGGGTGGGGGGAGGTCTCTTCTGTTGATCAGATGCTGTTTTCATTCAGCAGCAGCTCTTTTGGGGCAGTGTGAGTGATAAGCACCGCTTTTTGCACAACTGTTAACAACATTACTATGAGCTGTGAACAGCAGAGCTTTTAAGAATAGCTGTAGGCAGTGTTTGTGTATATTAAAAATTCATGTAACAAAAAAAATTGTTTAAGGAAGAAACAACACTGCTACTTGGTCCCATGGCTTTGATTTGCAAAGTCTTCATAATGCGATCCTTTCAGATCAAGCAGGGGTGTGTGACTTCAACTGAAAGAATATGGAATTAAAAGAAATTAGATTAATTGCAAAAGGACATTGAAGTCAGAGTTGATTAAAGTCCAGAGGTATTTTAAAAGCCTTAGTCATTTTTTTGAAGATGCATCTTTTGGACTATTTATCTCCACATTATTTCCTCACTAGAAAAAAACAAGACCAAATTGACATCCAACTGATTCCCATTAAAAACATCCTTGAGTGGAAGTTAAGTAGTAGCAAAAATACCTTGGAAATACAATTTTCATGTCATTCTTGAAGTTATGTTAGCCTAAAAAACTTAAATACTCAGGTTTGGCTGTGACCATGTCTAACTGTGGGTGCTTGATTTCCAGAGCAATCGGGTAACCTTGAAGATGGATGTTTCACATACAGAACATTCTCATGTGATAGGTAAAGGTGGCAATAATATTAAAAAAGTGATGGAAGAAACGGGATGCCATATCCATTTTCCAGACTCAAATAGAAACAATCAAGCAGAGAAAAGCAACCAAGTAAGTATTAATACTGAGCTCATTTGTATTGTAATTCCCTAGAGTATAAAACATTTCTAAACTTCTCTCATCAGTATGAGTTTTTTGGGGATGGTGTGTTCATGTTCAGGGAAATAGATTTTTGGTATTTACAGTGTATGGAAAGTGCAGGGCTTCCTAAGTGAGCAAATCTTACAGATGGAAACAATTTGTGATGGCTCATGAATCACTTTAATTTTTTTAAGCTAAAATTACTTTGCACATGCAGAAGACAGCAACTTAGTGTGAATGGTAGAGAAGTAGTATGAAAAAATCTGCTTTTGTAATTTTTTTTCCTGTTCAACACAGTGGCTTACCCAGCATAGTGATTAATTTTTTGGTACTTTTTGCTTATGGTATAACTTAGTTAACGACTAAACTTAGCAAATAGCCAGCAGAAAGGAGTGTCCTATTGTTAGAGTTCAACTTCATTAGATGACTCACTGAGCCTGAATTGTACATCTTTTCTAGTGCTAATATTAGTGCATTGTTTAGTTTCAAGTCTCTCATCCTTGTACTTAGAATTCCCTCTTGTGCATCCTAATGGCTGCTGAGCAAAATACAGTTATTTCAAAACATTCAAGAAAACCTACTGTTGCCAAATATTAGCATTGAGCACGTGTATACATTAGTAATTCCATTATTTGACCTAAACCACTGTATTTTTTTGATGTATCCTTTTTTTCTAGTTGCTTAAATACGTATAATCTAAGATGCTGTAACATTTATTTTACTATTGGCTATAGTTCTCAGCTAGTGTTTAGAGAACAATTAGGATGTCAGCAGATGTAAAATGTGTTGATTTTTTTTTTAGATTTTTTTTTTTTTCAGGAGAGCACAGCTATCTGAATAACTTTTCCATGCCTCACTTGAAAATATGATCCAATGTTTTTCATATTCTTGCTCTTCCAGGTGTCTATTGCAGGACAGCCAGCTGGAGTGGAGTCCGCAAGAGTCAGAATTCGGGTAATGCTCTAGCTCAGTGTAGGGACCCTTTGAGAACACCTGTCAGGGAAAAAATGGATGGTTTTGAGAAACCTAGGGTTGTCTGCCTCTGTCTGGTGACAGCCAAAATGTAGGAACAAATGTGAGTATACATATGAGGAATTTGCCAAGGGTATTATAGCAGTGATTCACATTCTGGCCAAATATTTAACTGGCCCAAAGTGGATCATGAACATGAGGTCTATGTTCTAAGCAAGATGTAAATGAATTCCATACTGTGTAGAAAATTACATCTTAACTTACCCACCACAGATGGCCTGTGGAAGATCAGGCAGCTTATGTGAATCTATGTATTGGGAAAGGCAATTTCTGCTTCTCACATTTTAACTGCTTTCATGTATAATTTGTGTAAAAAATTCAGTGTCATTCTCTACTTGTAGCTATTTTCTATCTTTTCCATTTAGCTTCAACTCTTAAGTGCATTTTGGCATGGATAATTAAAAATCAAATAAATTAGAAAAAGCTTACTGCAATTTTTTAGCCAGACTTGTCACACAACCTTATTCCAAATGCTCCTGCTGTTTTGGAGCGTTGGAAAGAAAAATCAACCAAACAAAACTCAAAAAAGCCTCTGCAAAAAACTTCACTCTAGTATCCCTCAGGGAAAAAAGGTGCCTTTTTCCAAGTGACAATATAGTTTTATCCATGAACTCTGGGCAGAGGATGCGTTTGGTTAGTTAAATCATCACTGACCAGTACATTATGATTGAGGACTAAAATTATTGTAGTTTGAGTATGGATGTGGTTTTCAATATCTGCCCTTCATTACTGTTGTAGGAGCTGCTTCCATTGGTACTCATGTTTGAATTGCCTATTGCTGGAATTCTCCAACCCATCCCAGATCCGAATTCTCCAACCATTCAGCATGTATGTCAGACATACAACGTTTCAGTTTCCTTCAAACAGCGCTCTCGAATGTATGGTGCTACAGTCATTGTCAGAGGGTCACAAAACAACACTAGTGCTGTGAAGGTAATCTCTGCTCCTGAAAAGGTTTCTGAATGTCATATATTTATAATTTATGTCTAAGATGGCATGTTTTTCCTCATCTGTACATGTTATTGTATAATCACTTGCAAACCCTGAGAATTTGAATTTTTTTCCTCAACTTACACAGACAATGCATAAAAGTGCATAGAAAATAGTTTTAAATTTTGTTTAAAGTAAGTTTAGGATTTAGCATCGTTGATGGTAAGTTTACCTCCTACACATTTGTTCAGGTTTTTGGGAATTCTGGAACACATACTAGTCTTACCCATCTTTCAATTCAAAAACAACTCAAACAAAACCCAAATTGTTCATGCTGAGCTCTTCTCAATATGCACACAATTATATAACCTTGAAAGTTGCCCAGTCAGTCAATAAAACTGGTCTTACAAATCCAGCGCTTGGAGATGTAAATTTGACAGTCAAGGCAAGGAACTGCCAGGAGCCTGTTCATCTCAATAAAGTAAAAAAAGTGTTCTTGTTAGGAACTGGAAGAATGAGAGATTGATGTCCCAGCTGGGTGTATCTCAAGCCGGTAAGAACATCAGAGCCCAACACCAAGAGGCAAGTTTTGCAAGTGTACCTACCCAGATAAATCTCGTTTGACTTTCTGACTGCCTTTGTGGCCACAAGAGGTCTGCTGGGACCAAACCATGCAGTGTTGTCTGTTACAGAGTGGCAATTAAATGCTGTATTCAATCATAAAATGGGAGTAGGAGGTAGAGTTTAGTGTATTTCTTACCTTTAACAAATCAATCATGGTTTTAAACCCAACAGTGTTTTCTTACCTTGCCTGTGGAGTGCATGACAAGAAAGGAATTGGTCTGAGACCTCCTTTTGTGTGCCTGTGAGCACTATATCACTGGTTTCTCCCATTTCCCCCCAGGAGGGAACAGCCATGCTGTTGGAACACCTGGCTGGGAGCCTGGCCTCTGCAATCCCTGTGAGCACACAGCTCGACATTGCAGCGCAGCATCATCTCTTTATGATGGGTCGAAATGGAAACAACATCAAACATATCATGCAACGGACTGGTGCTCAGATCCACTTCCCTGACCCTAGTAACCCACAGAAGAAATCCACTGTCTACCTCCAGGGCACAATTGAGTCTGTCTGTCTTGCCAGGCAATATCTCATGGTAAATACTTTCAGTGAAGCTTGTGTAACAAAATTGCCAGATCATAGAAAATATGCTTGCTCTGTATCTATTTACAAGTCACATGCAAATTAGCCTTAGAGAGGAAGGATTGCTGTTCACACTGCAAACAGCTGATTCAATTTTTGCTGGGGTTTTATCGGTGTTTGTAGTTATTGAAAATATTTGTAATCTCTGGTAACATGACTTGAAAAATAACCTTGGTAAAATAAATGCAATGTAAGTCATTTAAACTTACAATAACAATATGCCTCAGAATAGAGGCAGATTTCTGAAATACACTGTGGGTGTTGGGTGACGGGTTGTGTTTTATTTTGCCAACCTGCCTTTTCTATGTTTGTCACGTAAATAGGTTTCTTTTGAGGGAAAATGTCAGGAAATCCTTAGCTCCCATGTCGGCAAGTTTCCAATGAAATTGGGAAACCATAAGAAATAGTTATTTTGATGTCTTATATTCTTTATAGTACCACAGCCCCAATTCTGTAAGGCCTTTTATAAAAATAGCTCTGGTGGTACATATCATTAGAGATTATTGGTATATTGGTCTTTAAACTTCCCAGGAGCCTTTAGCCATTATTTTAGTGCTAATGTATGTACACATTTTTTATATATGTGAATACTGAGGGACAAAATATGCAAGGACTACACCATTCAGTTTTACTCTAAAGCTTTAGTATTTCAAGAGCATTACAGATGTTATCCATATCACTAGAAAATATTTATGTAGCGGATCTGGAACGGGCAAGAGAAGAGTAAAATTTGAGACTTAGGCAATGGTGAATTAGAGATTTTTTACAAGTGTGTTTCCTTATTTCAAACAGTTTAATGAGAGACTTTTAGTTCTTCCATCATTTCCTGACAAGACTGTGCTGATTGAAATGTGAAATATTCAGTATATCATTTGACCCTTGTGCTACCAAACTCTTTGTTCAGAGTCCCAGGACTGGAAGATACACCTGTATTCTTGCATACAAGGAAATGGCTTTCCCTAAAATTTTATTGGTGCTATTTTATCCTGAACTTAGACATTTCCTTACATCATGATATGTAAATGTTACATTGTTCAGTTTATTGCTACCATTTTAATGGGAAAATGGTCAGTTACAAGTCCTAGGAATTTTTTATGCCTTTCTTTTCAGGGTTGCCTTCCCCTTGTGCTCATGTTTGATATGAAGGAAGAAATTGAAGTAGAACCACAGTTTATAACACAGCTAATGGAGCAGTTAGATGTCTTCATAAGCATTAAGCCTAAGCCAAAACAACCAAGCAAGGTTTGTGCAAAGCTAATATTTTCCTTTTAGACTTTGATGACAAAGTTTTAGAGCTGATGAGTTGATGTGTGCTCTTCCCTCCCAGTTTAATGGATCATAAACTTGTGAAAACCATATCTATTTTCTTCTTGAAATACCAGTTTAAATGATCCAGCAGCTCTAGTTTAGGGTGATTTGAATTTCATTAAATGCTTAATAATAAAGAAATTAGCTTTCATATAGAATACATTGATAAAGGTAGTGGGAGGTGTTTATTGTAAAATATTTAGGCCAGCATGGATAGGGGACTCTTGCAGTTACCTGTGTTGTATAAAATGCCAAAGCAGGCAAAAGTTTTAAAATTTTTAATGATCATTCCATTGTGTCAGTATGTGAACTTCTCTGTGTAGGGATACATAAAATCAATACAAAGAAACATCCTGTAGAAGATCTACAAAAAGCAATGGAGTTTTGTAATTTATTTTTTCCATATAGTTTAAGTTTAAAGTAATTTAAACTTGCTACCTTCTTCTCAGACAGCTATGAATTCAATAGGTTAATTTAATATGAACAACTGGGGTTTTGTCTACTTCAAGGTATAAAGCTCAGGTAAAAGAGAAGATAATATATTAATTATTGATTCAGTTATATAGCTCTTGAGGTGCTTAATATTTGGTCTACCCAAGTAGCACCACGGTACTCTAGTAAGTAATTTTCTTAGAGAGGTCTTCCATCATTCTCATTGCAAATCCTTACGAAATCCCTAGTCTTACTCTTCTGAACTTCAGACCCCTGAATTTTAATAGTTGCTAATGGATGTTAGCTCATGCTGTCTCACACTGCTGTGGTTGTGGTAACCAGGCAGGAGTATGAAGAAGAATTATCTTTGTTGCTGATATGTGTTATGGAGAAGTTTACTCACTGGTTTTCCTTTTTTTGTTGTTGTTTTCTTTCCCTGCAGTCTGTGATTGTAAAAAGTGTTGAACGAAATGCCTTAAATATGTATGAGGCACGGAAATGTCTCTTGGGACTTGAAAGTAGCGGAGTCACCGTAGTATCAAATCCCTCTACTGTCTCATGCCCCGTTGGTCTGTCTTGTCCTGGTTTGGATATTTTGTCCTCAGCAGGACTAGGACTCACTGGGCTCGGTATGCATCCCTTATATTTATATTTTCCTTTATATAGATTTGTTTTAAACTTAATTCACTTTACTAGAAAGAAGAACCAGATGTGTGTTTTATGTAAGGAATTGTGTTGCACAGAGTCTGTGCATCAGCCTCTGGACTCTCAAAGGCTTGTTGTTAAAAAACTTCTCCAAGGCTTTTATAATCAGGTGTGGGACTCATCCCTGTAGAAGAATCTCTGAAATTGTGCAAACCACTTGGCTGAAAGGGAGGGAAATACAGGTGAAGCAGGACATGGGTTTTACAGCTTCTTTGGCTGTGTGATGTCTCAGGCTGTCCTGAATTTGGATGGGTACTTAAGCCTGGCAACAGGCTTACTGGGAAAGGTAACAGCGAACACCACATTTCAGGTAAGTATCTCATTGTAATTGAGGAATCCATGTGCTTCTAGTTTAGCAGTAGTAAATTTAGGATAAAAATGAATAAACTCCTTATCTTAATTTTATTGAAGCAGCTTATAGTCCAGACTGAAATTACCATTTTATTTTCTAGCTATGCAAATACCTTTGTATCAGAAATGTATAGATAGAAAAAACAAGTAGTCCCAGAAGAATCTAGTGACAAATCTTGACAGAGGTCCTAGAAACTCTTGAGTTCTCATGTAACCAGCATTGTCCCTTGTGACCTGCCATGCAGGAGTGCTGTGTTGTTCCATCTCACATGCTTCCTTGGGGTCACACAAGGGAAAGTGTTTGTGCCATTTCATTTTTATTTTTAATGCTGCTTCCTGTGACTGTTCTCGTCATGCTGCACTTCGGGGGTTTGGGGTTTTTACCTTTTCAGTGTGTAGTGCTGAACTGCTTTGTGAATGCTTTTATACAAAGAGCTGGTTTGGGGGAATGTTTTGGGAGTGATCAATGCATTTGGGGGGTGATTTACAGCCTTTCTGCAGCAGTATTGAAGGTGCAAAAAGAAATTGAGTAGTTGTTAGTGTGCAAGTTGATTCACAGGAGCTTTTGAGAAAAAGGTTACTGTGTGAAATGAAAGTGAGGTGGTGCAGAGGAGTTGCTTTCTTGTCTCTGTGATGCTGCTTTGAAACAAACCTTGAGAAACAACTGAGGGGATACAGAGGGGTGCCGGGGCTGAGAAGCAGCCAGTGCAGACTCTGTTATGACAAGAGGTAGGGTCCAGTAGAAGGACATAAAAGATGCCCCAATTTTTTTTGGATATATGATGCCCAGTTTAAGAACAATAATTCTTAATGTGCTTTTGATGTGCACCAAATGAACAGCAGGTTTGATGTTAAAATTGATCTCTGAAATACAGGCAGGTGCAAATTAGCAGGGTGTTTGTTTCTTTTCAATTGATACTTCTGTGAAAAATGTTTTCCTATAAATCTAAATATTCACTTGCATAATTTTTTGCAGGCCTTTTAGGTCCAACAGCCCTGTCAGTCAACACCTCAACTGCTCCAAACTCTCTGTTGAATGCCCTTAATAGCTCTGTGAGCCCTTTGCAGAGTCCAAGTTCAGGGACACCCAGTCCCACATTGTGGACAACATCTCTTGCTAACACAAACACCCCAGGTTGGTAGAAGCTTAATGTGATTTAAATGAACTGTGCAACACCAAGTCATTAGAATTGCAGTTGCCGAGTTGAGATTAATTAATTCTTTTGAACCTTAATTCCTATGATTACCTTAGTACAGATGAATAAATATGCAAATTTAAGGTTATAGCTTAATATATGACGTGCTGTCACAGGCAGTGTTTTCATCTGTTTTGTGTAGGAAACAAAGTTAACCTACCCAGGTAAAGAATTATGGTTTTGGCATGCAATTCTAATGGAAACTTTTAAGTAATGTTTTTAGCAATGTGTCAGCTCCATAAAGATTTAGATAAAGTAGTGTAATGCCTGAGGAAGCTAAATGAGACACTAAAGCAGAACATAACCAAATTTTGTTACAGGTTTTTCTGCTATTCCACACCTAATGATACCATCTACTGCCCAAGCAACCTTAACTAGTATTCTGCTGTCTGGAGTGCCTAATTATGGTCAAAACACTCCATCTCCACCACCAGGCTTGACTCCTGTTGAAGTCCATGTCAATGGCATGCAATCAGAAAGTAAAAAAGGTTCACCTTCTTTAAATGGTCACGTAAAGGTAAGTGATACTATGCAGGAGAATCTGATTTCTTTGTACTAGATCTCTACTAAGGAAAGCTGAAAGAAAACTAACTATATTAGTAGATTTATAAAGCTGCTAAGTTTAAAAATACACTACAGTGTTTTTGGATATGAGTTAAAGATTGAGAAATAGAACATTCATATTGTTCTACTGTACCAGGAATGAATTTCTCATTCTCCTGCACAGATAGAAAGGGGAAATTGTTTCATTATTTCTTGAAGCATAAAAATCACTTCAGTGATTTGTGACAATCTTTTCAGGCCTCAAATATCAAGTATGCTGCACTGTCTGCCACATCTCTGGGAGAAAACGTGTTGAGCACAAACCACAGTGATGGAGTAAGGCAGAAAGGTGCTCATGGAGCCTCAGAACAAGTAGCTGCCAAGGCAAATAGTGAAGAAGGTGAGATTGTGTTCCTTTGTCTGGCAGTGTTTGTACAGTCTGTGTACAGTTCATGATACAAAAATGTACCAATATTCTCTCTGAATTGGTTTTGCAACCATGTTTAAAGAAAATATTGCTGGATGTCCCAGATTCATTGTCAAGGAAAGTAAATAGAACCTGTAGTAACTGAGCTGTACTGTTGATAGAAACACCTTAAATCTACATAAATATACTTGCAACATTTTACTTATTCCCTAGGACCAGAGGGAAGATAACCTACAGGGATTTTAGTATTTTTTACAGCATCTTAACTAAACTGTGCTGGTTTAAATAATGTTTTATTTTTGCTTTTTAACAAAAGGAAATAATATCACTGAGAATTTTTTACAGAAAATTATGTAGATATAACCTGGATGACACTGGGAAACAATTTTTTGTGCTTTTCATCAGCAGTTCAGTTATGCTACCATTTAGAAGCTAAAGTACTTAACTGTCCCCTTCATTCTTGGAGAGGGGGAAAGCCAGCTCCAGCTTGAGCAAATATGTGTAAAGGCCTTGTTTCCCTTTTCAAAACTGATCAAGGAGATAGTCTCTTATTTAGGGTTGTGGTCATTTGAAATGCTGATTTGAATAAAAGGTACATTGGCAATTTAAGGTGATAAATATTTCTAAAGATATTTGAACATGAAGTGGGAGTAGCTCTTATTCCAGCAGAAGTTACTGGGCACCTGGCACAGTCTATTAAAACTGGGTATAAAATCAAATTTCTTCAGAATACCTAGTCCCTTTGAATTGCCAGTCTACTCATTTGTTATTCATTATTACTTAAAATAAATATTTGAAGAATGAATATACTTAGTGTGACTACTACATATGTGAGTAGTGACACCTTTTTTCTGCATTTGAACTTGCACATCTAGACTGCTTAACCTTGACCAAATAGCTACCCCTGAATACAGTCCTGTAGGGAGGAGGAGGTTTTCTCCCACAGTTATCATTCCCTCAGAAAGCTCTCTAGAACACAGCAGTGTTGTTGTTTAACTCTCCTTTTCTTGGCCTTGTAGGTTGCAATGATGCTTTTGTAGAAGTGGGCATGCCTCGGAGTCCATCCCACTCGGCAAACACCAGTGACCTGAAGCAGATGATAAGCTCTTCCAAGCAGGCCTGTTCCAAGAGACAAACAGTGGAATTACTGCATGGCACTAAAAACTCCCACTTACAGTAAGCTGAGTGTATAAACACAGATTAGTGGAACTTTCACAACATAAAATTACTTCACATGTTTTTGTACGCAGGAGGGTTGATTCAGTTATAAGATACTCAAGGAACTGATTTAATTTGGCCTTGATTTTCCATCACATTTGGTGTTAATATAGCCCTCTGTTTTTCTGGTAACTGGAGACTTTGAATGCTTTTTGTTCATCCTATTTCTCTTTGGGTTTAAAAAATGTCTTTCCTCTTCCAGAAAAGAGTGGAGATCCTTGTCAGTGGAACTTTCATTACCTGTTTCTAAAGTATACACTTTTGCACTTTCCTTCTTTATTGATTGCTTAGAGAATCATTTCTGACAGCTTTTTCCTCTTGTGTGTGTACCTGAGGCTGTTTTTTTCCTTAGGAAAGCTGTGTTCAGGGCATAGCAGCATGTTCTCAAACACTTGTCTCAATGATGATTTTGGTTGGATTGTCTTTTTAATGACCCAACAGAAGGAAAGGCTTGTTTGAATCATAGTACATCTTGGCAACACAGGTTTTGTTCTTAATGCATTGTTTTTGTCCAATGTACTCTTGTTCTCACTGTTTGGGAACTGTTTATCACCACTCTTTTGAGACACATTTATTTTGCTTCATTTATTTACACTATTAAGTCTATGATATGTATTTCATTAATTCTGGTTTCACAGTTTAAAAATCCAAGGAATCCTGCTAACCAAATTCAGTTGTTTGTGTGTCTTGTTCTTTTTATTGAGGACATACTGCTCACAGTTTCCTTGGGGGTAGTAGTTTGCAGCTTTTAAAACATGATCACTTTTTCAAGAGTTCATACTGTTCTAAAGTAGGCCTAAAATGTTGTTGAGTTTAGGAAAAAACAAAAATTGCACGAAGAGGTAATGCAGACACGTAGGACTGCAGTTATTGAAAGCAAGTAGGACCTATGTCAACTTTTAGTCCCTATTTGCAATCTCTTTTCATCTTACAACTATGAACCTGTTACAACTGCTGGCCCCGGGTAAGGTGAAACAGGAAATTACACTGTGTAGGGTTGCATGCAATAATTCCAGATACCAGACAGCTCAAAACTGAATCCATAGGCTATACCTCTTATTTGGTAATACAGAAAGGAGAAACACTTGCTTTCCTTCACTGACAGAGAAAAAGGTACAGGAAAGCTGGAACATTCGGAAATATTGCTAAAAGCACTGAGATCTTTGTGTGCAGGCATGTCTTGAACCTGGCTGCCAAGCTTCTCAGGGTGAAGCTGTTAGCAGAGCTGCACTGAATGTTGTGTGCCGGTGAAGAGGCAGCCTGAGCTAAGCCTGAGCTAACGGTGCCTTTGTCCCCCCAGCACTGCGGACAGGCTGCTCTCAGAGGCCGAGCTGGCTGCCCCAGAGAGCCCCGTGGCCGATAAGAAGGCCCCAGGCAGTGAGCGGGCGGCCGAGCGAGCGGCAGCTGCCCAGCAAAACTCGGAGAGAGCACGTCTGGCTCCGCAGCCCTCCTTTGTAAACATGCAGGTAGGTCCCTCTGGATGAAGGCCAGTGGCGTAAATCTTGCTGATTGCAGAGTGAAGTTACCATAGAATGCCGAGGGGACTGGGGATTGGAGGCTGAATTTTCATTACCAGTTCAGTAAAAGCATTCGCAGCCAAGACATCAGCTGTTTTGACTGAGGAGTGGGTTGTCAGTACAAGGTCTTGAAAAGAGAAAAGCTCTTATGGTTCTGTGAAGTAAAACAATTTAAGTACAGAAAATTGTGTGGCTGTGTTTGTCTCCACAAGCATCATTTGCTTGTTAGAAATCTTACATTGTCATGTGGAGAGAATTATAGCTACAGAATACATGTTACAGCTCTTCATGTGCAGTGACAGCTTGGTTAATTACAGCTTACAAATATATGCTACTGCCATGTTACTGCAAATCTCCCCAAGCAGGGAGGAAACCCCTTTGGCTGTTTGTCAGGAAGCAGTAACAGTGTTATTTTCAGTATAGATCTGTTGAAGTGTGGGCATAACCAGACTGTATGGAGTAGTGGAACAAGAGGAAGGCTAGTGTTTTGCAGCCCTTTTCCTCAGTTATTCCTGTAGTTATTTTCAGTAGAGAATGCAATACTTCAGGCTAATACAGCATTTTTGTAGTTTGTTGTTTTAGATTTCATAATTTGTAATTCTGCAAAGGGTAGCTTGTTTAATCAGGGATATTTAAACTTCACATCTTCCATTGACATGGGTAGAATACAACCGAAAGTTGTTTACATTCTCTCAAAACCTCTTTCCACAAGATGAGTGTATGGAAGAGAACCACACCTGGAAGATGATTGTAAATAACTGTGGTGCCTAGATTTGCAAAGATGTATTACCTTTTTTGTGCTGTTGAGGAATGTTTTAAATGCCAAAAAGAGATAGTTAAAGAAGAGAAACTATGCTTGAAAGGTATCTTACTAAAAAGCAAATTGAAGAAAAAATTCTTCCTAAGCTGTTTGTAAATACTGCTGCAGCCTCACTCATATCAAAATCAGATAGTTATTTAAAGTCTTTATCAATGTTTGCGTGAAAACTTTAATTGCAACCCAAGACACTAACTAAGGCTACCATGAAATTATTGTGCAGTATTTCAGGTTTCTCCTAGATATATTCACTGGCCATTTTGAAAACCTTTGTTTTCACAGAGATGATGAGTACTGGAGTGACATTTAGTTAGAATGGCAATTAAATTATCTTCTGCATGTTTAATTTTTAGGCATTTGACTACGAACAGAAGAAACTACTAGCGACCAAAGGTATGTTGATCAGCAGTGACTTCTGAAAAGTTTGTTGGCAAGTGGGTGAAATGATTTCCTCAAGTTTCAGTTTTGTAATCTGATTTTTAAGAAAATCTGAAAATGGTAGTGAAACATTTATATATTAGCTTTATGTTGCAAAAAATTTCTTAATACCAACATGGGTAAAAAATACTGTAGAAGCAGCTTGCAGTTGGGATGTGCAAGTACATCCATGTGCAAATGATCAATATGGTTTTCAGAGAGCTCATTGTTGTAACACTTTGCTTTATTTGGATGCAAATTAAACTTAAAGGTGTTTATTATATCAGCTAAATCGCCTCTTATTTTAGGGATAACTTAAGTTGTAGAATTGGTAAGGAGCTTACCCATATCTTTGACCCTGTTATAAAAGAAACCAAATTACCCGTTTGCCAAAAGAAAAACTGAAGTTCTTCTTTTTGAAACAGATTCTTTTGGCTCCCATAGAGCCCTGTGGGATTTAACTGTATTATAACAGAGTAGATTGCTTTCAGGAAAGGTAGGTTTCAAGCTGTGTAGCAAGCAGGGGTGTTTAGGGTTCCCTGTTTGCTGGGCTCAGGCTGTTAGCGAACATCAGTTCTCAGTACCTTTACTAGGGCTGAGACTTGCTGATTTGTCTCTGTATTTCCAGCTATGTTAAAGAAGCCAGTTGTAACAGAAGTGAGAACTCCAACAAACACATGGAGTGGTTTGGGGTTCTCTAAATCAATGCCTGCAGAGACTATCAAGGAGCTAAGAAGAGCGAATCATGTATCGTACAAGCCTTCCATGACAACTACATATGAGGTATATAAAAGTATACTGTAATGGAAGTTTACTTTTAGTGAATGATACAGTTGTTTCTTTTGAGAAATGTCTAACTTCTGTAAAAACTAAGTCTTGCAGATAGCTGTTCTAAATATTTTTTATAGTGAAAAATATTTCTTAAATGAATATTAAGGCATATGGTATACGTTCAGCCCAACGTACAAATGGATCTATATCTGTTTCATAGATAAGTCTTAGAGCATAGGTATCTGCTTCTTAAAAGATTTTTTTAAAGCAGCTTTGAATAACTTACAGGATCAAACATCTCAATAGTTGCAAACAAGCAATAGGGAATTTTTAACCTAATAAGAGCCTATAAAATACACCTAATAAGTGTATATATGACACATAATCTATATAATGTGTATAAGTGCATGGTGGAGGAGAACAGCAGAACAAGAAACTCTTCTTTCCTTCTGTGGACAGAACTGTAACAGCTGTCTCTACTTGCACTATTCACTGGGCTCAGAATTTTCCCAGGCAGAAGGCAGACTGAGTCCAGCAATTCTCTTCAGAGTCCCAGCATGGGAATCTTGCAGGAAATTTGTTCCTTTCTTCTCAAAGGCATGCTGAAGTTGCTTTTTAGTGTTCTTCCTTGCTGTAATCCTTCCCAGCTTCCATGGAGACACCATTTTCTGTTCTAACTATATAAAATGTAAATGGTATGTTTCTTGAAGAAGGGGACTTCACAGTGCTCTAGGATACACCTGTCTGTTAATGCAAAAGAAATACTTAGCCAGAATAAAAATGTGCCTTGGTGTTCTCCACTTGGCATATCAACTTTCTGAGCCATTCAACTATATGTAGTAGGCTTGGCTACACGTAATGCACTAGTAACTAGGGGAAATAAAAACTTGCAGTCAAAATCTGCAATTTTTTTGGCATACTTTTCTATGTTGGTTGATTTGGGGTGGAGTTTTCCCCCAGGCCTTGATGTCTAAAATCTCTAAATAGGTCTGTGATTCTAACCAAGAACAGTGTTTCTTCAGGGGTGTTAGTTTTACTAAATAGCATAAAAGATTGCCTCCTAAGTGATGCTTTTCAACTGCAATTTGGTACAAGTTTATAGAATTAAATTGTTAATTTCCACAATTTTTAGCTCATGTAAGTATGTGATATCTATAACGTAGATTTATTTTGGGTACCTTCCCATGGAATACTGCTGCCTTGTATTGCTACATTCTGACCCACAGTGATGAAAACTGACAATAAGTATTTTAAAGGTATATGAAAATCTATTTAAAAAGACTCCAGACAAAGCAACTACAAATTCACAAGGCATTGCAGAATTGTTGTTGTAGTATTGTGTGAAAGACTTGTGTTTTCAAGCAGAGTGTACTTGATCCACTTATCTTCAGATAAATGTTCTGTTCTCTTCCCGGTGAAGTGATGTAGTCAATAGACTGCTTTGTCTAGAATTTGTGTGGGAATTTGATACCATGGAATGTTTTGGAAACTTGGAAATACCAAGCAATTTGTTTTGAATCATGTTCTTTAAATAACTCCCGCTTAAAAACTGTGAACTGCATATGTTTTAAGCACACCTGCTGTTTTCGTGTCCGGTTTGCAATTGTTTGACTGTTTATCAGCTGCCAAAAGAATGTTTGTGAGCATTATGAGCTGCTTTTTAAGTGAGCTGCTTCAAAGAAAACATCTGAGTCACAATGAAAGCTCTGTTTCCAGCCCAAATTATCTTTCTGTGATTTGCAGGGCTCATCCATGTCTCTTTCCCGGTCCAGCAGTCGGGAGCACCTGGGAAATGGCAGTGAATCTGATAACTGGAGAGACCGAAATGGGCTTGGACCCACTGCTCATGATTTTGTCTCCTCAATTGGCAGCCCCAAACGGAAACAAAACAAATCAGGTTAATAAACTCTTAGTATCTGATTAAAAGAAAATAATAACATTGATATCAATATTTATTCTGATATGAATGTATCCTGACTTCACTAGGGCTTTAAATTACTGTCACCTTGTAAAGTAATTATTTCTTTTACAAACTGAGAAGTGTAAGCTTATGCAAAATGATAATACAAATAATGGTCTAAAAGGAAATCTCTTAAGAATATTTGTTAAATGCCAAACATCCTTGTTGAAAACTCTTTGCTGTTATGGAGTGGATTTTTCAAGGTGTACTGAAACTAGACCTGTAAAAAGGCTTATTTCTAGACTACTCTTATTCTGTTCTGTTGACAGTGCAATAGCAGCCTGGGCTTGATTGGGTTATTTACTTACTGGTGAAGTCATAGCCTGTGCTGAAACTGGAATTTGAAGCATGATTCTCCTTATGGGGATAAAATTTACAAGAACATGTAATGAGAGGACAAGTGGGCAGTGGCTACAAAGACAGTAGGTTCAGGTTAGATATTATGAAAATAATTTTCCCTGCGAGGGTGCTGAGGCCCTGGCACAGGTTGTCCCTGGATCCCTGGAAGTGTCCAGGGCCAGGCTGGACAGGGCTTGGATCAACCTGGGATAGTGGAAGGTGTCCCAGCACATTGCAGGGGTTTGGAATGAGATCATCTTTCAGGTCCCTTCCAACCCAGGCAATTCTATGAAAAGGAATTGGTCCATGTGTTTGGCATGGCTTAGCATGATTTTAAATACTGGTTTCTGTGGATACAGGCTGTATGTTTCATACTTTTTAAACATTGTTTGAAGATCAGAAGTTGAAATTTACTTTAGTTAAACTCTTTGAAACTTTATTTTTAAAATAAGTTAATAGATACCTTTTTGAAAGAGTGAAAAGTGGAGGTAGAAAATACTAAATCCATACTATCTATCTACTTTATGGGGAAATAAGGACGCTCACTGTTTATACTTTTTGTTGTTGCTTTTTCTTTTAAAAGAGTAAACCTAAATCCAAAATTCAAAGTACACAGATAATGAAATTTGGACATAGTAAGAAAGGATAGTGCCAATTAGAAAAAAAATATTCATGGGCTTAAAGAGCACATTAGTTTAGCTGTGAATGGTTGCACATCATTTTCTAAATACTTGGAGATCTAAAGAGATGACAAGTTTGAGATCAATGTATTGATGTTTTCAACCTTACTGCCCAAAACAACCTAACAAAAATGGAAGTTCTAAGTTAATTAAAAGAATTAAGGATTAAAAATATATTTACATGTGTATTAGAAGAAAATTGGAAACACAAATACATTGGCAGTGAAAGAAAATGTTCTATGGCAGCTGTAGCTTTCCCAGAGAATAAAATGTGTGGATAAAGGATAAAAGAAACAGTGATGAGTTGGCTGGACAAAAGTAGGTCTATAGAAAACAAACACTGGAACTTAATTAAGTTAATTAAGGAGGATCCTAGTAAACATGGACCAGTTTGTCTGAGCTCGGTACCTGGTAAGGTAATGGAAATGTTTATACTGAGTGTCATCATGCAGCACTTACAGGATGGCCAGGGTATCAGACCCAGCTAGCATGGATTTAGGAGGGGTAGGTTGTGTTTGACCAACCTGATCTCCTTTCATGGCCAAGTGACCCACCTGGTGGATGCAGGAGAGGCTGTGGATGTTGTGTACCTGGCCTTCAGCAAGGCCTTTGACACTGTCTCCCACAGCACGCTCCTGGAAAAGCTGGCAGCTCATGGTTTGGACAGGAGCACTCTTTGCTGGGTTAAGAACTGGCTGGAGGCCAAGCCCAGAAAGTGCTGGTGAACGGTGCTGCATCCAGCTGGTGGCCAGTCACCAGTGGTGTCCCTCAGGGGTCTGTGCTGGGGCCAGTCCTGTTGAATATTTTTATTGGTGACATGGATGAGGGTATTGAGCCTTTCATTAGTAAATTTGCAGGCGACACTAAGCTGGGAGTGTGTGTTAATCCGTTGGAAGGTAGGAGGGCTGTGCAGAGAGACCTGGAACTGTTGGATGGATGGGCAGTGTCCATAGAGTAAAGTTTAACAAGTCCAAGTGCCGAGTCCTGCATTTTGGCCACAGTAACCCCCTGCAGTGCTATAGGCTGGGGACGGTGTGGCTGGACAGTGCCCAGGCAGAAAGGAACTGGGGGTACTCGTGACAGCTGGCTGAACATGAGCCAGCAGCGTGCCTGGATGGCCAAAAAGCCAACGGCATCCAGGCCTGGATCAGGAATAATGTGACCAGCAGGGGCAGGGAGGTCATTCTTCCCCTGTATCTGGCACTGGTGAGGCCACACCTGGAGTTCTGGGTCCAGTTCTGGCCCCTCAGTTCAGGAAGGACATTGAGACACTTGAGGAGGTCAACAAGGCTGGTGAGGAGCTTGGAACACAAGCCCTGTGAGGAATGGCTGAGGGAGCTGGGGTTGTTTAGCCTGGAGAAAAGGAGACTCGGAGGTGACCTTACCACTCTCTATAACTTCCTGAAAGGTGGCTGTAGTCAGGTGGGGGTTGGTCTCTTTCTCCAGGCAGCAACTGACAGAACGAGAGGACACAGTCTTAAGCTGTGCCAAGGGAAATACAGGTTTGATATTAGGAAAGTTTTTTACAAAAAGGGTGATAAAGTATTGGAATTGTCTGCCTGGGGAGGTGGCAGAGTCACCATCCCTGGATGTGTTTAAAAAAAGACTGGGTGTTGGTGCCATTTTCTAGTTTTTAGTATTAGGGCATGGGTTGGACTTGATGATCTTGGAGGTCTCTTCCAACCTAGTCATCCTGTGAATTCAGAAAAAAAATGTTTTATGCTGTTCATTCTCTCAGACCACTGGGAGGTGCTTTTTTTCTGAAAAATAAAGATTTATATACTTTGTAAATTGAATGATATAGCTGAAAACAATGTTGGTGGAAAACCATGCCCTTCTGTGATACGTCTGAAAAGTTCACTTGTTCTCTTCCAGCTGAACACTATCTCAGTAGCAGTAACTACATGGACTGCATTTCCTCGCTGACAGGAAGCAATGGCTGTAACCTCAACAGTTTGTTTAAGGGATCTGATCTGCCCGAGCTCTTCAGCAAGCTAGGTTTGGGCAAATACACAGATGTATTCCAGCAGCAAGAGGTTGGTGTTCCTTCAAGAAGCACCTTTGTGTTGGTAGGATGTTTTCCAGCACTAGTTGTGCTGTCTCTTCACTACAGGCCACTTAGAACTCACTTTGTGACAGGATTTTCATGAGCTGTTCTTTCAAAGCTGGATCATACATCTTAAAATTGGGATAAATACTCAAAATCTCGAGTCTCATTGTATATTTATGTATTTATATATTTATAAATAAATAAGACTCATTGATTTTCTCTGCTTTTCAAGAACTGACAACTTTTTAATTTCTCCTTTTCTGTCAGAACTGTAGCAAATTGAGCAACTGTGTGAAGATATTGTAAAGCCATGATTGCTGTTTACATGCAAAGAGTAGTTTGCATGTAAAATGGAGCAGGGAAAAAAAATGAAGCTGTTCTGAACCACATTTATTAGTTAATACTTTTGTGGAAAGACTTGTTTTGCATAGTTTTCCAATTTATTTTTACTCTAGATTGATCTGCAGACATTCCTCACTCTTACGGATCAAGATTTGAAAGAGTTGGGAATTACCACTTTTGGTGCCAGAAGAAAAATGCTGCTTGCAATCTCAGGTAAAAAACATGGAATACCATTTATTGATTTTAAGCATTGTTTGTATTCTTCTCACTCAAATTTTATGTTTATAGTCAACAAAGGAAAAGAGCCTTGGAAAGACTGAAAAGTAGTGTACAGAGGTAATATTAGCTTGCCCTTCACTAGAGGTACTTAAACCCAGGCTTTATAGAGCTTTCCTATTACCTAATTAGCAGCTCACTTGCAATAGTCCTGTAAAACTGGAGCCTGGGTAGGAAGTTAATCTCACACCAGATTGTGAAGTTTTATGCCCCAAAATTGTGGGTTCAGGAATCTCTGGGATTACAGAGCACTGCAAGGTCTGAACAGCATTACATACCAATCACAACTGGCCTTTTCAACCTTTTGGTTCCTTGTTCTCTATTTTATTGATTAGCAGAGCAGTCATCCTACTGGAAAAAGTGCCTACTTTTGGGGGACTTTGTGATTTGTTTTTTTTTTTTGTTTGCAAATGTACTTAGTTCAGTAGCAGTCCTGAAAATTGATGTAATCGCTCAGTGATTTGTATCTAGCACAGTTTTGCAAGAACAGGAAAGTGGAGAAAAGAAAAATATTTTACGTGATTTATTACTAGTACGAGATTAAGGTGCACATTTAAATGAGAAGTGAGCATCTGTTGTTTCTGAAAGTCCTTATTAAAATACTGCTTCAGTTTTATGCTTAAAATAAAGAATTGTGCATTGAGAAATGATCAAGTTGGTAAAGAGCTTTTCTGTCAATCTCAGTCTACACTGCATGGTTGTGCCTCCAGTAAGATTACAGTCTTTGAGTATTATAACAGAAACTTTTAAAAGTTTCAGCTATGTCAATTTGATCTAAATCAATATTGCAAAAAATTAGATATTTTACAGTGTATCGGTGCCAAATAAGAATTGTCCCAAGTAGATACCTTCATCCCAAGGAGCCTCTGAGTCTTAACCTGATGCTCTTATTATCCTGTTGGACTGTTGGTTAATTGAAGGAGTACCTCAGATATTTTCAGTGCATACCGTATCTGTCTAAAATACATTGTTTAAACAGAAGTTTTGCATTTGGTTTAGATCAAAACATTAAAATTAATTTCTGATGGGAGATTTCTGTGGGTGTGCTTGACTTCTCCAGAACTGAACAAAAACCGAAGAAAGCTCTTTGACCCGTCAAACATCCGTGCCTCGTTCCTGGAAGGTGGAGCCAGTGGGAGACTGCCACGCCAGTATCACTCGGACATTGCCAGTGTCAGCGGGCGCTGGTAGCAGGAGGTTGGGCTCAGAAATCAGCTGGAAAGATGGACATGGCAATCCTGTGGACAGCCTTCACTGCACACCACCCTCTGCACTTTGGGAGTTTAGGTGTCAAGGACCAAAGCGTTTTGTATGCACAATACTGTGCCAAAAAATCAGAGAGAACACATTTTGTCAGTTGTCTTTTGAAACACCAAATGGGTTATGTTTTACTCATATAGATTGGACAGAATTTGCAATAATAATAATATAGGGTTCTTTGTTTAGTATTTTATTACCTATAACTATAATGTATGCACTGAATTTTGTACTTTGTTGAATGAAGGAGGAATGAGGAGCTGGGATGCCAGAGAGCATAGATTTGGCTTTATCAAGATGGATTCTTCTGGTACTGCTTAAAATAATTATTGAGGTCTTTCTGCACTTTACATGTTCTGATTTCTTGTCCTGTGGAAATCTATCTCTCTTTCATTTCCATATCAATTTTTATATTGGCACTAATCAAAATTTTTCAGGTGTTCTTACATTGTCACATCTCACTATAATGGTACTAGAAACTGGTTCTTAAGTAGATATTTCTTTTTCCTCTCTGTCTCCCAGGTAGTTATCTGAAGAGATTGTTCCAAAATCAAGTCACCTGGTAGTGGACCTGTCCTATTATGCTCTTATGAAGCAGTCTAATGCTGCCTGCAATAATACTCACTGTAACAAATGCAATGAAAGACCAAAATGGACCTTGCAATATTAACCCTTTGCAGTCCACATATTTAACTGCTGCCTTTTTGCTGAAACTGTTTTTAATGGTTGTCTCAAAGCAAAGGGCTATTTTTAGTACCCTGCCACTAAAGGACACTTATTTATATCAGACTTTTATTTTTAGATTCTATACACCTACAATATGTAATGAATTAAACTGATCTACTGCAGATTTATGGTAGAGACCAAAAGGCATTCATCAAACTAGAGCTCTAGGCTGTCAGTTTGATTAAACAGACAACTAATCTAATTTGACAAGACAGCACTGTTGCCATTTAATAAATGACACATATTACTTACATGACTATGCATGCAGCAGTGAAATGACCTACATAAAATAGGTGTAATAGCATCTGTTTTGTTCAATATAGATTTGTAATTGTGAGCTGCAGAAGTGTTTGAAACTCTGGAGTTGAACTATTTCTGAAACAAGTTATGTTCAACAGAACGAGTCCATATTATAAGTGGCTAGAGCTAAATTTTGCATTATTACACTGTGAAAGTCCGAAAGATTTGGCAATGTTATTCCTCTGTCTTTACAGATGTTGTGTTATGAGTTTATGAAGGGTTTCAATGAATGAAGGAATCCATAAAGTGCCTCTTTTTGCAATGCAATATATTGTTTCCAAGCATTAATTGAAAAGCATTCCCATGAGAAATATTGTGAATTATCTTACCTCTACTGTAATGTATTATTTATGTTCACTATACAAGCCTTTTGAGATGGACATAAACCACTGTCAAGTGCTCTTAACAGAAGGCATTAGAATAGCTTTTACAGTAGTTGGGGTTTATGCAAAAGTGGGTGAGAGAGTTTTGACACTTTCCATGGGTAATTCTTTCTTTTAAGGTGAGAATACAAAATGATGTATGGAGAAAGTTGCGTACACAAAGGGAATTTAAAGAGACTATTACTTCAGGGCATAGATGATCAAGCAATAATATAAAGTCTTGTGGTTAACTAAATGCTGCTCAGTGCTCATTTCAGCCATATCTACTTAATGGTGTATAACTGGGTGACTTCTCCTGTAGATCAAGTAGCAGCATCATCTGGTTTTAAAATGGTATTGCAGATGTGACTGGCTGAAACTGTATCTGGTACTCACAGTTGTTCACAGCAAGAGCAACTTCATGGAAACACTCTTGGAAACCACAACTTCTCATTCTAAAGCTATTGACACTTGTGCTTACTTCTAAGCATGCAGATAGTTCTATTCACATGGACTATTTATGTGCTTACAGATAAGCTGTTGTTTAAATGTTCACATTTGCAAGCCCAATGCTTGCAAATCAAATTGTATTGAGACTCATTATTTTATAAAATATTTTCAATGAACTAAATATTCAACAACACTGTGTACGGATTTTTCTGCAGCCCCTTCTTGCTTATTTTGCCTAAACTTAAAAGCATCCAAAAACCTTACACTCAGATTTTTAGTCTTTTGTAGGTACATGCTATGCATCCAGACGGTACTGTACTCAAAAACTGATTTTCTTACAGTGTTAAGTGGATGTGGTCTTTTGCTGAGCAGTGCTTTTTCATCTACACCAAAATGAAGAATTTCCCATGAACAACATTATTTTTCAGTAGGGCTCCACATAAAAAAAACCAACCCAAAAAAACCCACAAAAAACCACACTGGAAATAAAGAAAATTCTCACTTACTTTGATTCCACAAAGGGAATATAACAGTACAGTGTATCATATTGTTAGTGTTACATTATGCACAAATATTTGACTTGCTACATAAAATGTTAGTTTTAAATCTGTGCCTTAACAGTGACCAGTTATCTGTAAATATAGAGCAGATACAGATTGTATTTTTGTGGGTTGTGTCCTTTTAGTGATTTTTTTAAAAAATGAAAGTTGAAATGAAAACACAAAAAATGGAAATTTTCAAAACTAATCAGTGTTGCATAAAATAAATTTATATAACTCCCTTGTATTCTGATTGGTTCATGAAGTATTTTTATATCAACTCAGTTCCAGGGATGCTTGCTTGTTAATAAAATATGAAAAGCAGTATTTGACATAATGACAACATGTTTCTTTCACACGTTAATGCTTCATGTGTTTTACTATTCTTTTTGTTTCACATACAGTGTCTTTGTCTGACTTTTAAGTGAGAATGCTTTTTTGGGGTGCCTCTCCTTAATCTAAGAAGCGGTAAATTATCACAGGTTCAGTTCTTGGCAGGTTTTAGTGGTTTGGCTCACAAGTTCTATTCTTTGGTCTTCCCATTTTAATGACTGTTTTAGTCAGGTTAGCAGAGAGTTGTGTGGTTTTTTATGATGGTCATTGTACTGTCACTTCCGGTGTAGAAATACGGGGGAAGGAGAGGGAAGGAAATTCTTTCTTAAAGCTGCTGGGACATGACCAGTCAGCCTGGCAAGAGGCACAGCTGTCACACTGAGGTGATGTGCACACAACAGACACAGTCCTGTCTGCTCCACAGCTGCTGGTACAGGTTCAGTATTGCTCTACCTCACTCAGTGCTCTCGGGCATCTCATTATCCCGAGATACATGTTTTATAGACACAGCTTTCCAATGGCTGTTCCTGGCTCACTGACCTTGCAAAACTCAGAGTTGCTTTTCTGAATATCTCCTGAGAAGTGCAGATGTGGAAACAAGTTTGTGAAGAAAATAGATCAACAAACTGTTCTGCTGAGGACAACTGAAGGGTGTGGTTCTAAGCACCAATTTACTAGGCATTGACATAAATTAAGTGGAAATTTACAGGCAGGTGGGCTTGCAAATTGCACAGTGTTTCTGATGTCTGTCCTATAGTGAGCTAGGAGGGTCTGAAGCAAGTTAGTTTCCTTTGTGGACCATTTATTTGGGCATATTGCTTCCAACAGCTTTAGTCAGCAGAGTGTAAAACTCGTGTGGGAGGCGATGGAGCATTAGAGCTTGTTGACTGCTCTCCTTATAGTGCAAGCAGTGTTCCCATAAGCTGGCATGGTACATCATCAACAGGATTGCTCCCTGAACAAACTGGGCATATCTCTCTCTGCTACCAGTCAGTGGAACGAAACTAGTGATTTTCAGTCTGAATAAAAAGTTGCATTGTAAGAAAAGTTGCCAGTACACAAGAAAAAATAGGTGGGGTTTCCAAGCTCTGGAAAGATTAAAAGTGAGGCATCTGTCTTTACATTGGAATCCTACTCCAATCTAACAGTTGCTGGAGGACTTTACACAAGTTTTATGAGTACTGTTGTAAGCTGGTCAGTACAGGTGTGATGGGCAGGATTATTCAGAAACTTGTGCTCCTACTGTAAGAAAGCCAAGGAGTATTTGATTCCGGGCAAGTCTGGACACCATTGGAAATACATTTTATCCTTGAAGAACTAGCTTCCTTTGTATCACAGATGCTTGAGCAGAAGGAAGCTTTGGTTTTATTTGGAGTTGCTACAAAATTTTTGAGGATGTCAGAAGTGTCAGAAGATGCAAAAAACTGGGGAGATTGTAGAAAAATTTGCTATACGCGTGGTTGGTGTCTGTTACGTTGTTGAGAGCTGCTTTGAAAGCGGTGAGCTGTAAGAATGTTTGAGCAGGTAGGGGGAGGTATTTTAGCATGGTTAAAGATAAAAGAGCTCTTATTTTGAATTAGGTGTAGTTGTGAGTGAGGACTATCTTGTAATCTGAAAAGCACACAATAAACTTGTGCTTTGGTATAAAATTCCTTTATTTTTATTTGGGTTAAGATAGCATCTGGAGCAGAAGTAACAAGAATCCAGAAATTGCTTAAAGGGTTTTTGTAGATTATATATTTGTATTAAGGAAAATTTGAGTTTTATCTTTGTTTCCTGTGCTGTAGATGCACTTTTTTATAGTGTTTATAATCTTAATATTTTACATGCTTTCATGAGTTAGCAAAGCAGACCTAAAAAATAAAAGTAGTAGAACAGTCATACTTTACAATTTTGAATATTGACACAGCTATTAGGAACAGTTAAATGTTAATAAAGATAAATTTTTCTCTTACTTTGAAGAAAGTGTACTTTTAAAGAAACAGACTCAAACAATGTAGAAAGTTATTGCATTAGAGCATCATCTAGTATCAAATTTCCCCACTCACTTAAGGAGTAAGATTTGGGGAATATTTTCTCTGAGAAATGTAGAATGATTCCAGATGTTGATGAAAATATGAAGAAAGATGAATATATTGTGATGGAAATTACCCAGTTTGTGCCAAAACTGTGTCGCAACTTCATGGAAACTAACAGATGGAAAAAGCAAAACATAATATGAGAAAAAAAAAAGCTAAAATAATTATATGATGAAGCAAAAATTTGTCACTTCTTACAATGGATGATTAATGTTTTAGGAAATAATGTTGCTACTAATTTAATAATTCTAGAACCATAAACTGATGTGGATGTTGCTACACTTTTTTGCTGTGATAGAAATCATGGTTTGTCACCCATGAAGGACAAAAGAGTTGGAGAGGCCTGAAATGCACATGGCAATAATTTATGGCCCCAAAACTAAAGCCATCCATGGGAACTGTAATCTCATGCAGCATACATACAATATAGAAGTGAAGAGGATGTGAGTATTTTTGAGGTTGAGAACATAAGAAACCTTCTGTAGACAGTAAATTGTGCTGTATACTACACATGAATATACTAAGAGAAAACAAAATGGAACCCAAGGATAATTTCCTTTTGTTTTAAAGTGATCCAAAGTTCAGATAAAATATTCAAAACCCTTTCCTTTAGCAGGAGTTTTTCCACCATGCAGCTGAACAATGTTTTGGTTCCTCAAAAGTATGTTTCTGTTTTCATGCCAAAGCTCACCTCAGAGAGAAGTTGCTACTGCATGGCACCAAAAAAACCCTTTCTTTGAAGTATCTTGAATAATAAGCACTGGGTGCTTAGCACTGACAGTTCAGATTCAGAATGCTGATTCTTCCAATACTACAAGATCTCTTCATGCAGCCCAGCATCTAGAAATCAGTACAAACAAAGCTGACATCGTGAAGTTAAATTGCTGACAGATTTGAATCTTGATTGGAAACCAGATGGGAGACAACTAGGTAACTAATCCCTGTGGGGCAAGAGATGTTTTGGTGGAGCTATATTAAAACTAACTTTGTTCCAGCAGTGTTTCTCTTTGTACCAAATGGTGACAATAGCCAGCAAGCTGGAATTCTGAAGGCATCTGGCATGTAGGAAGGCTCGTCCTGAGCATGCCTCCAAGCACCAGTTATCTTCCATCTTAACTGAAAGTGGTTGCAGATGCTCCACTGTTGACTCAGTGCTTTCTTTCCATTATACTTTTGGACTCCAAATGCTAGAAAGGGCAAACTTTTAAATTTTACATGGAGCTTGATGAGCTTTTTGCTTGCACAAGCATAATGTTTTCTTCTTTTCCTAGGAGTGATTAATGTGGACAGTATCCAGAACCACTAGAGTGGATGAGAGCTTTGAAAGATTTTTTTGAAGGGATTTAAGAGTCATGAGTCAAGACTGGAAATAACACTTCTGGCACTGCAGCCTTTCCTGGCTGCTGGTGGTGTCTGTTCGCCTCTCCTGGATCTCGGCTCTCCCATGCTTGGCTCAAGTTTCTACTTTCTTCTGATCAGCACTCGAGTTTTGAACAAGTACTTTTGGGAACTTTTGGAAGCATTTTAACTTTTCAGGCAGACTAGTGTTTGCTTTTTGTGTTGGACTTTAAAACTGTGGCAGTGAGGATACAGGTGCTAATGGTCATGTTTGGCCAGTGTGAGGAAATAAAATTTTAAGCGTAGCATAAACAGTACATTGTGGTTACAAGTAGATGAGGGCATTTCTTCAGATGAGGGAAGTTGTTTGTGAAGATTAAGTAAAAGAAATGTCAGTTTTCTTGGCTAGTTCTTTTTTAAAAACATTCATAGAACGGAGCATCCTTTTGCATAGTGTTCTTATTATGGTTTAAAAATGATTTTGCAAAAGTGATGCCACAGGGCCCTTGCCTTAACCAGTAACAAAAATTATTCATAGACAGAAGGATTCTTTAGGATCCATCCACTTTAATTATTGGAGTACAACAGCACATTTCTTCCTTGCTTCCCACCTGCCTGTAATAATTCTCCTGAGGTCAATGCGTCCATGTTCTTAATTTTTGTTGTATTTTATGTGTGGTTATTCTGTGCTCTGGCTCTGCTGCAGAGACGAGGTAATGAATCTGCCCCAAACAGAATTGCATCTGATCTAATTCCTACTGCATCTTCTTTCTGTGTAAACACATCAGGAAGTAGGAAAGCACTTCTGGACTGAACAGGTATGTTGGTCTAGTGGAAACTTTGAAACCCTGTATTTTCAAGTCCTCCTTAATCTTTGTGATGAATTTGTCAGCTTCAAGATGTTTTACATCTGGTTCTATTTGTCAAATTCCTTTCAAGTCTTCAGTTTTTTGTGATTATACCATCTGTGATAAAATGGGCACTAAATCAAATACTACATAAAGATGCATTGTCTGTTCAAAGCTATACTAGAAATGGAATATTTTGTATTTCATATCTTTGGTCTATTTTGGGTTTAAGTGAAATTTTATAGACATTTCAGAATTTGTGTTTATACATAAAACCCCAGAATGTTATGACACAGAATCACAGAGACTCTGTCCCTTCCACCTCCCTTCCTGAAAGCAGATAAGTCAGTTTTTCATTTCAAAGCATTTTTTTATCTAATTGAGATTTTCCAAGCTCACAAAATTTGGCAGAAAACAAAACAAGTTTTTTTTATGGTTCCTGAAGGCTAATGACTTTCTGGTAAACACTCCAGTGTGTCATGTGCTATTCAACATGGGAGGTGTGCAGAAACATCAAAAAGATGTTGAAAACTTTCTTGCTTGACCTCTTAACTCTTCACCAGGTCAACTTTTCCTCTGACTTGAATCTGGTGAAATCCTTCTGTGTTTAAGCACAGTAAATAAATGCATGGTAGAGTGATACTTCCTTACTCAGTGCATGCTGTGACCTTGCCTGCCTTTTTTGAAAACAAGTTCTCCTGGCTTCTAGACTTGATAGCATGCTGTATGAAATGTCTAGTTGCTACATGTTCACCTGCTCAGAAATGAGAGGCTGTGCACTCCATGGTGAAGGGGCTTTTAATTTGTATATCCAAGGGAACCGATTATTTCATGTGTTTCGTGCTCAGGCATGGAAGGGCAGCACACCAAAACAGTATAAATTTTCAGGTCTTCCTTTTCCCTTAAAAGCTGTCTCTTGCTATGCTACTTTGGTGCAAGTAGAGTGCTTTCAGTTCCTGGTAAACAAAGAAGACTGTCCCAAATTTGTCAAAACAAATGTTATGGTTTATCTCCTGGTAGCTACCCAAGTCTCCATAAAACTGAGTTTTAATCCATGGGGACCCATAACTGAACCCAGTACTGGCATATGCTTTCTTAATGGTTTGTTTTCCTTCAGCAGCATTCACAACTCTCATTTTGCAATTATCCTAATGAAGAATTGAACCAGCATAATTTCTTATTATTTGGAGGTGTAATATTGCTATATTATAAACAAAGCGAGGAGTTGGATGGTCAAAGGTTAACATGAACCACTATTAGAAAAACTGTGGATGACAGTCACCATATTTGCCTTTGGGAAGAGTTGCTGCAACAGGTCTTTAAGGAAGAGAAAATATTGCAAACCTTTGCTTTGCCATTGCTTATTTAGTTGGAGTGGTAATGCTAAATGATATGGGAAGGAAACCGGCTGTGTGATGCACCTTTTAAGAAACATCACCAAATCACTGCTCTGAAGAGGGAGGTTATGTTTCATTAATGTTCTTAATATCTCTTCATTAAGTATTAAGCTTATATTATATGTGTGGATTCATTCACTTACTGAGAAGGTGTTTGAAAGTTTTCAATTAGTGATGACAACAAAAATCCCCACTCTTCATTTTCAATGACAGTCTTCAATTTTCAATGACAGTCTTCAGTGGTGTTTGGAATGGACAGCTTCTCTTTTAAGCAAAAAAAATCTAACCTTACTTTAAATGCAGATGAAGTCAGAATCTTTCAATCCACTTCTGAATATTTGTCATATAAATTACATGACATCATCATACCTCAGGTTTCCCCAAGGAGATACGTAGGTTGCAATCAAGTCATGCTTTGATTTCTGTCCCTGAGAGTTGGCTAGATGGGCTTTCACTCCTCTTACTGAAGTTTTTGGAAACCTATTCTCTACCTTTTCCATGGACTGGTTTCCTGGTTTACCTTTCCTCTCACTATCCCCCTTTGAAGGGCTTCCAGATAATCCATCACTCTCCCAGCCCAAAGCTGGGTGTCTCACAGGACAAGGTTTGTTGTCTGGGATTTGGGTGTCTCACAGGACACTGCTGGGTGCGGGGTTTGTTGGGATTTGGGTGTCTCACAGGACACTGCTGGGTACAGGGTTTGTTGCTGTGGTTGGTATGATGTGGCTAAGCTGTGGTGGGCCAGCTCTGGCCAAATGTCAGGTGCCCACCTCAGCAGGGCCAGGCCACACTGGGCAGCAGCTGGTGGGGGGTGATAATGGTGGCATCCCTTACTGTGTACAGTCACAGGAGAAACAGATCCCACGTGGGGAAAATTGACTTCATTTCTTGACAATTACAAGACATTTGGGTGATGAGAAGCAAAGGGAAATGAACCCTGTTGCCACCTGTTTCTGTCCCTTCAGCCTCACCTTGCCTGCCACTCCTGGTGCCCAGCAGTGTTTTCCCGCCTCAGCCCGTGAGGTGCCACCTGAGGGGCTCAGAGGGGTGCCAGGAACCGGCTGGAACTGGCTGGAACCAGCCAGAACCAGCTGTCAGCCACCTGAGGCAGCCCTGTGCTCGCCTCACACAGACCCTCGGCCCCACTGCTGCCCCAGGGACCTGCTGCTGCCCCAGATCCCACCTTGGCCTGTCCGGGCTGTGTTTGGAAGTGGCCCTGGACAGCTCGGACGCAGAAGATACTGCCAGTGGTCAGGGTGCCACCTTCAGCCAAAGAGACACAACAGCTGGGGCTCCCCTCACGCCTGCAGGCCGGGGAGCTGAGCGCACACAGGTGAGGATGTCCCAGCTGCCCTTTGGGAGTCAAGGGACACCTGGAGGGGCTCCTGGGGAGCTCCCCAGATTGGGGCCGATTTGGTGATGAGTCGCCCCCACCCCCTTCCTTCCCTGGGTGGGATGGGGTTCCTGAGCACCATGGTTTGGGGTTGTGGACAGTGTGGGAAGCTACTGCCCGAGTCATCCGGAAAAGGAGAATGCTGGCCCTGGCAAGCAGAGCAAAGCAGGAGCAGCAGTGCACTCAAAGCACCCACAAAGCGAAGTCCTTTCTTAAAATTGTGTAGAAGAAACAGGCTGATTATAAACCTGTATGTCATCAGGCAGCATGGTCCCCCTGAGCTGTCCGTTGTATCCATGATGAGGTGTTTCATATCAGGGGTTTGGGTCTGCTGTTCCTCAGCAATATATTGTCTCTGTGCTGGGTCATCCTGAAAGTCTTTAGTGGGTGACCACAAAGGGACTGTAGGGGATATTTAAGTCACCTAATGCTTGATTTTCCTTGCTTTAAAATGCTTCTTTGTAGCCAGGTGTATTTTGAATTGCATATCTGGTCTCATCCAAGGTTTGTCTTGTCAGTGTGAGTGCAAATTCATGAAACCCAAGAACACCCTGTGGAGGGTGCCCTGCACTGCTGCATGCTCAGCCTCTAGCTCTGGGTGCTGCCTGGGCAGAGGCAGGGTGTGTTTGTGTAGGATATTTTGTGGTTTGAAATTACATTCCAATGCAATAACCTGTGATGTATGGGCTTGGCTTTGGGAGAGAATCATACGTTGTTCACACAGGTCAAACGTCATCCAAATCATAGTTTAAAAAAGATGTTTTTGTAAGAAATAGGCTGATGAAAATAATTATTTTCTAGCTGTATGAATCTGATTTTTCATCTTTATCCCTTAATCTGTGCTCATTTGTTACGTTCATGTGAATACAAAAGCAATAAAATAAAAGTAATTATTCAAATTGACACCACTTTAAAACGTCTGATAAAGGAATTGCTTTCTGTTTAGTCACCGATATTTTTGTGAGGCATGGGAGGAAAGGCAATAGCAGATGGCAGAAATTTCCAGCAACATGCGGTGCGAGATGTAAGCCGAGCTCTCCCAGCTCCCCTGCTGTGGCAGCAGATGGAGGGCTTGGCACGGCGGGAGGACGCTGCTTTTGTTCGCTGCTGCGAGAGCCGGGCTGAGCCGGGTGAGCCGAGCTGGCAGAGCTGAGGGCACCGAGGCAGCCAGCGCTGAGGGAAGGGTGACAAGTGCCAAGGGAGGGGATGCCAGAGGCACCGCAAATATGTAGCAAAGCTCCTAATGATGCTTTGAGGTTTTCCTCTCTCTAGACCTTTTATGGCTTTTTCCAAGGCAAGAGATCAGAATTGTGGCTTTCCCCCCCGTCTGTGCCTGTGTGCAAACACACACAGAGATGGCATTTCTGCATTTTGTAAACCTCTGCAAAACATTCACAGCCTGTTTTTTCTGAAACAAAACAAACTTAAATATAGGAGAGCACATCATTCAGTTAGCTGCTGTCACCTGCACTAGCCATCAAGTGCTGAAAATAATGCTTAATTATGCTAGAAAAGGAATCCACTTTCTTCTGTTACAACTTTGACTTTTCAGTGCTGGTAGAAAATTTTATGAAAGCTTATAGGTTAGTTGTTATTTTACATCATGCATTGTGTTTTGTTGCAACCTATTTTCATTCAACCCATCCAAAATTATAAGATTTTACTGCTCTTTTTAAGTGATCTCTGTAGAGCTGATACTTGAAATCGTCATTCCAATTGTCAGATTAGTATGTGCAAATCTTTGCTTTCTAGGTTCGTGTTGATGAGGTTGTTTATTTTAGGGACCATAAAATTTAGGGACTTCACATTTACTCTGGTATGATGCAATGAGAAGTGCATATCCACTGTGCTGTTGGACTGCTCTATGGGAGGCTAAAAAGCTCCTGGAGTCAAAGAGAAGTACTAGGAGAGGTGCAGCTTTTATTTAGGGCAGAAGCAATAAAAGAAACCTCCATGACTGTTACTGATTAATCATTAAAGTGAGAGATTTTTTTCTTCCTTTGTGTGTGAAGCTACAGTATGCTAAAATTGCACATGGTGGGTTAGTACAACACGCTTAGATCTAGCTGAAGTTTTGTCTGAGGACAGTGACCTGTGAATTGTATTTTTAAATCTGTCACTGAGCTTTCAGGTAGCCAGGGGAACTGTCTGGACTCTTCAGGAATCATGAAGCAGCTATATTTTATGAGAGTCTGGAAACCTGCCAGTAACAGCCTCACAAACAGCATCCTTTAGCCAAAATTATAAACTTCATTAGGTCAGTATAACTCCACATACTAAAGAATTTTAAATGTACTTTTACAAGACTACATCACATCACATGCCTACAGGATCTACAAGTAGTAAAGACTGAGGAAAATCATCTAGTGCTTATTAAACTTTCATCTTCTGAATTAGGTAGCAGAAGTAGGTCAGGATTGTTGATGATTACTCTCTTACTTTTTAACAAAGAGAAGTTAAACATTCCATAAACAGTTTAGAAATTTATATTATGAATAACTCCCCATTTTTTATGGTTTGCAAAATTTCAGTAATGGCTGCTTCATTTTTTGTATTTGAGCGCATAATTTCTGGAACTTTGGGAAGGCAGGTAAAAGACTGGAGATGAAGTTGGAGAGCTAATGACTAATGTTTTATTTCTGTGAATGTTGTATTGTGTTCTAAATAACTTTAGCTTTGGTCACAGGGAGAAATCACAGGGTTGGTGGTGTTCTGAGTATATTTATCCCTGCTCTTCTCAGTGGTGAGTATTGAGTCGAGTGTCACACTGGAGATGGGAGATTTTGACCATCTCCTGGGTTTGTTAAAAAAAGCTTAAGGTAGATTAAGTGTTGTAATAAAAGCTGATTGTGAGAGTTAATAAAAGTGTGTGGGGACTTTGTTTTTGTTATGTCTTAAACCACTAAAAGTTACTGTTTGCATGCATGTGTGATTTTAATGCAGGTTTCTACACTTCCTACTGTGCTACTTTATGATTTGTTTTGGATTTAAAAGATTAGCAAATCATTCATCTTTAGAACACCTGAATTTGCAAAGAGGAAGATCTTCCTGACAATACATGAGAAATGTATTTGTGCTCCCAAGCAATACAAAGAGAGATAAAACTTTTATAACTGCAGTGTACTGCACAAATATGCACTATTTTATTTAAATTAGTTTTATTTTTTGTACAGTGCAGCTGTATATACTGAAAATAATCAACTTTGTAGTGCTCTTCTTGGTAGAAGCAGGCAGTGGCATACCTGGGAACAGCTGCACTGGGGTAGGTCAAGGTCCAGCTGGTCCAGGACTGTGCTGCCAATGAATATCTCCTAGGATTTCCTCTTGGCTTCAGCAGATTACACAGAGGCTTCCACACAACAGGATCAGCTTTCATTTTGATAGTTATGTGGACAACATGGAAAAAAGATCCACCTTTTGATTTTCTAAATGTCTTTTTTATTCTGAGTGCATGTGAGGTGAACACAGTCTGGGTGCCTGCCTGGGGTTGCCCAGTGACCCTTTTTTGGGTGTCCATCCCTCTCTGCCTGTTTTGCAGGTAGGGGCAAATTTCCATTGCTGCTGCAACCCTAATGTAGCTTCTTCAAACTCTTGGCTTAGTGAGGCTTGGGGTCTGTGGTCTGGGGGCTTTTGTGGGGAGCTTTTTTCTTTGTCTGTTTAAAAATGTTAACCCCATTTGTTGTTCTCCCCTAGTACTGCCTGAGTAAAATACATGGGTGAATATGGTATGTGGGGAGGCAATGTTATCCACAGCTTCCTGTGTGGCCCATGCAGTAAAAAAGAGGTGAAACGAGCAGGTTAGTGGCTCAGGCCATGTTCCTTCCTTGATGATATAGGTTGCAACATTCTACGCATGAGTGATGTCCTTGTGGTACCATGCTTGGAAAATGAAGGGTTTTCCTTTTTTTTTTTTTTTTTTTTTAAAGAAGAGGTGTTGGTTTTGTTATTGAACACTACAGTTTTCCTTTAAAGTTCTCAAAGAATCTCCAGGGCTTCCCCTTCCCAACAAATGCTGCCCTTGATTTACTGTTGACCTCTGTGGGATGAAGTCGTCAGGAGAAAGTTCTTGTTTTCTTGTATCTTTTTTCCTACACAGCCTTGTTGCTTTATTAAATTCAGCAGAGTAGACATGTGTTTTAAGTCTGATGACTTGTGTTACATTAAGAAATCCTCCCACAGCACAGACCTTTCTAAACATTGTTTGTTGACTTACAGGAACAAGATAGTTCCTGTTGCTGGGGCTGACATTTGTGTGTGGGAGCCACATGCTCTGGGAGACTCCTTCCTGTTTGCAGAGTGAAACGAACAACAAAATAACAATGTTGTTGTCTGAGAGGGGTCTTTCTGTGTTCAAATGCATGGCAAGGCAGCTCTGAAGAGGCAGCACTTCTATTAAAAAGAGGTGTTTGCAGATGGGAGGCTTCTGAGAGCCTTGCACGCAAGTGTTTGAGGGTGTGTGGTACATCTGTATCCATCAGCCTGCCTGAAAGAATCAAAGCAGGAACATCCAACTGAAAATCAAACAGGAACCCACTTTCTCTCATCCTAATCTGCATCCACCAAAAAAGAAGGGAAAATTTGGGCAGGGGGGTATTTGGATCTCCCCAAGGAATGAAATAATCCCGAATGTGGTGTGAGAGCGCTTCACGACTGCACACTGGCTCTAGCTCCCGGTGGTTGCTGCCAGTTTCCCTCCCACGCGTGCTCAGTCTCAGAGGTGATGTGAGTCTGGATGCTGGACAGTTAATCAACTGCAGGAAAATTAACATTTTGGAGACTGTTCTTCTGTTGTGAGGTGCGTTAATAAAACACAGCACGCTGCCACGTATTGCATACTTGCAGGACCCTGCTGGCTGCCTGCTCTGTTGGCTTTTGGTTTTGGCTGGGGTTTAGCATTTCTCCGTGTTCAATTTCTCCTGTTGCCATTGCTGAGGGGAGGATGGGCTGTGTCGTACCAGTGAAGGCAGCTGAAGTCTGGCCCTGCCTGCTCTAGGTTTTCTCCAGGGCTGCAAACCCTCAACAGCGCAGTATTTCATTGTCCCTTGGTACCTGCGAGCTGCTGGGAGAAAGGCTGGCCATGTGAGGCTGCTGTGGGCAGAGGATGCTGGAGAGGCTACCCCATGAGCTAAGGGTGCTCAGGTGCTTCTTATGATGCTGTCTGTGTGAATGGGAGGTCCTGACGAGTTTTGCTAACAATGGCTACAAGCCTGCAGGTGTGGAGCCAACATGCCCTCCTGTGGCAGACTCCATCCTTGAGGACAAGGATCTCCCCATGGGGAGGGTTCCCAAAAAGGGCCTGGCCTTGGTGGCAGGGTCATTCCCTTGAGGGCAGCGCTGTGGACAAACACTGGCCAGCTGTAGAGAAGAGAGGAAAGGAACTCTACGTGCCCATCTAGCACCTTAGGCTGTCTGCACCTGGGAGCAGTCAGGACCCTGGCAACTTGGGTAAAAGCCAAGCCATCTATAAAAAGCCTTGGAGCCATTCTTTTGCTGTGGCAAAATATATAAAGAAATATTTGCTCTGAGAAATAACCCATTAAGATTCATGTGCAGTGTTTTGCCCTTTGCTGCCTAGAGTTTGGGTAAAAGTAGTGGTATCTCCTTCCAGCAAGGCTGTTTTAGGGAGTGGTGTGTAAATGATGTATGTAAATTCCACGTCAGCAGTTATGGGCCTTTGGGTTGTGTTGTTGACCAGCATGGCCCCATACAGGGGCCCTGTGCTCTGGCCCAGCTCACATGTTTTGCTCTGGAAAGGCGCGGCTTTCTCTATCCCACTGGCCAATACATGTGTACAGCTGTTGTAATTTTCTCCCTTGAGCTTTAGCTTTGGTTTACTTTTATAATTCAAGTAACTGGATGGAAAGTGATAAAGAGTAGAATGCATGTCCTGTGATATAATATCCAGAAGAGACTGCAAGTTATATGCCCTGACTCTTATGGAGGATTTTTCATGTTGGCTTTGCTCAGATGGAAATCTCAATTACTTTATCTATTTCCAAGTCAGTTAAATACTCTTGTCTTTCAGCCCCATGTAATTCAAAAAATGTACCAGTAATCTTGTTTGCTTATTTACAGCTTCTTACAGGGCTTGGCAGCTCTGCCAGCCTTCCTTAACTTGGGTTCTGACCTCTGTCTTGGTAAAATACCCACAAGCTCAAATGGAAATATATTACAGACTGAAATTGCTCCTGTGAAAGGGTTTTGTTTTGTTTTGTTGTTGGTTTGGTTGTTTTCTTTTAATGAGGGATGATTTTAGAACATAAGGAGAAAACATTCACATAGCATATAAAATCACTGACCTTCACCTTCAGAAGGGTTCGTTCTGTGCTCTCTGGGGAACAACTGGAGAAGTTCCTGCCAGCCCAAAGAGCTGGTTGATGTTGAGCAGTTGGGACAGCGCAGGCAGTGTGTTGTGCTTTGGGGTTATGCTCACACACCAGAAAAGGAAGCCATAGTTTGGAAAACAGCAGAGTCATGTGGCTGGAAGAGGAATGCAGCATTAGGCTGGTCCAGAAACAACTGAGGTAAGGATTTAGAGGGGTAATTTTGCTAAAGGAAATCGCTCTCTTCCTACCAGTCACACAGACAGGCAGAGGCAGGGAGGGGTGGCCAGACAGAGGCAGAGGAGGGGGGGATTGTTTTGTACTGACACAGCAACAGCGTTGTCTGGAGAGCAGCAGAGACTGTCACTGTTTCAAAACAAACAGAGGACTTTGGACACAGGAGAAAAAACAGCAGCTCCTCAAGAACACATTGAGTGCTGCCATCAGCAGAGCTGCACTCTCTCTCCACAGCAAGAGCAAAGCTTTACCCCATTTTCAGTGAGAACTGTTAAGAGTAACTCTGGTTTCTGGCATTGGTTTGCTGGCCAGGCCAGAGAGGAACCTCTGGAATCTGAGCTACTGCCCATCTGTGTCTCTTCAGCCCCTGAGGGCCACTCGCCTTTCCAGACAAAAAGCGCTATGATGCTTTTGAGGAAGGACAGCACATAGCATCTTGCTCTTACACTCTAGAAGGAAAACCACTATGAAGTCTGTATGGGTATTTCCACCTCTAAGGGAAAAATGGAAAATATGAGTGTGAAAAATTTTAACCTTTTCTCACCAATGAAACTGTTCTTGTTAGGGAGCCAATTCAATTTAAACTCTATTGCTTTATTAGGGTTAATTTTGTCTTAATATTTGTCTTAGGTGTTTCTCTAAAGTGTGTGCTGTCAGTAAAGCAGATGATTTTGCAGACAGCTGAGAGATATAGAATCTTGAGAGTGTTCCTATAAGCTCAGCAGGGCTGCTCCTGCCTTGATAAAATGCTTTCATGCTACTCCTTACCAGTACTGGTCTGTGACAGCTTTCCTGGTGTTGGGTGCTGAGATTTGTTGTTGTTTAGCCTTTCTCAAAGCAGGGCTTCTTTCTGAGTCCACCTGCTGCTTTACTTAGTGCAAAAATGTAAATTTTCTACTGTGGCTCACTTGTGCTTGAGCTTTTCTCTCTGCCCCTAATTTTCAGCAGACCAGGACTGTCCAGGTTCTGTTAGACTATTGATTTTCTTTGGTTTTAAATTATTTTTCCATCAAAAGGCTGCAGGCACAGCGTGGTATTGATTTCTGATAGCATCACAAAGGGTGTGAAGGTGTTGTGTTTGCAGGGCCAGCCCAGCCCCAGTGGACAGCTGGGTGCCTGCCCTGCAGAGCTGCACATCTGTGTCCCCTTCATGCCAGAGGGAAAAGCACAAGGGGAGAGGGCTGATGTGAGAGGGGAAAGGCAGCACCCATTGAGGAGCTGATAAAAACATGACCTTGAATTTATCAGTTGGGCTCTCTTGACCTCTAACTGCAGAAACTTGGAGTTTCTGGAATCTGAGAAAACTTTTACCATTTCTCAATCTACTCCAAAAAATTAAGCTTCTCAGTACTCAATAGTGGCTGCGTTTGTTCAGCACCTAAATAAAGATAAAGCAGAATTGAATGGCACATCATAGAGCAGGTTGTTTTCAAAGACCCTGACCCTACTATCTTGGGTATGCAAAGGTCTGTTCTCCTTTGGTCTTTGAATCCCATCTATCTAAAACTGCAGTTGCACTTCCAATATTTGTCTGCCTGAATAATTTCTAATGGGGCCAGGACCCTTGCAGCTAGGACTAGTGCTCGGGCTACAGTACTCTGTGCTTCTGCTGTCCACATTTGTGTTGGAGATAAGCACAGCTTGGCAAAGCATTTGATCTACATCTGGACATGAAAGTCAGTATTTCAGCACTGGTTTTGCAGCCTATTGACATACATAGAGCACAACATCAGTGAGGGATTTGAACTGACTCAGAGTGGAGAAAATCTGAGAGCTCAGTCCTCTGAGCTCTCTGAAATGTTCTCAACTCCAGTTGCATCCTAGGACTGTAAATGTAAGTTATGGGTCACTGATAGTCCAGCAGCAAGGGCCATAGCCTGCAGACTATTTAGCTTAGAGCAAATGACAGAAGTGCAGGCAAGAGCTTGACGGCGGCTTTCGTGTTACCAGAAAGTGCAAGGTTGTGGTCTTAGGATGAGATGTTCCGAAAATCAAAGGGAAAATACTTTCCCTGCTGTTCTTCTTTTCTTATCCCCTTCCCACATGCGTTCCAAGCTGATATGTTGCAGAAGTGCAGGACAGTTTTGGTTACAGGACATGGGTGTTTTGTTAAATCACAGAGGCTGCCAGGGCCCACACAATGATGGTTCAACTGGGAGAGGGGCAAATACTCCAGTGCTCTTTAAATCCTGTGGTGCAACAGATCCCCTACCAGCATTTACTGGTTGAAGGAAGATTAAAATCTGGGACCAATTCAAGCGTTTATTCAAGTCCTTTGAGCAAAAGTTAAATATGTACTTAAATCCCTATTGCAACAATTCAAGGTGCCCATGTAATAAAAGGCAAATTTCCAAGTTCCAGGAAACATGCGTGTTTATAAAAAGACCTCCGTCTCATATATTTTTAATATATCTCATATACCACTTATACCACTCTTTTCCACACCTTCCTGGAGGCCTTCTGACAAAGTGAAGTCACCTGAAAATAGATGAGATAAAGTGTGAAACTAATGGATATAAGGTTAGTTTGGCATATTTTTTTTCTCTGTAAAGCAGGAAATTAAAAAAAATAATAAATCTGTTCTCAGTTCTTCTGATTAGGTGTGAAATTTGCTAGACAGCTTTCAGGCCATGTAGACACTTAATTCCCAGGAACAAGTGGGATTTGTCTCCATAGTAATGAACTCCCTTATTTTAGAAGACATTGGTGATAAAAGATAAGAGGGTTTTATCATCCAAGCCTAAATTTCCATTGCTTTATCATCCTTATCATAAAAAGGCAAATGAATAAAATTTAATGTAATAAATCAGTGCATTTAATAAGCTAACAAAGGTTTTCTATTTTAAAAACTCCATCCAAACAAATCCCAAAAATGAAAATAAACCACCCTCAGTAAATTCAAGAATTTAGGTTTGAAGGTTTTTTTCTCTTCATCTCAGTTTGAGCTTCCTGATGTTCATTCCCAAACTGTTTGGCCAGTACGTGCTTGGAGGACGACAGCTTGACTAAACTATTGATATGATATTTCAGCAATTGAGTATGTTACCGCTATTTACAAAATTATTTTGAACTAACAGACATTGCAGAACTGTGAGGGCTGGTTTGTTTTTTGGCTTTTTTAATTGAGACTTTTCAAACGGACATGCATGCAAACATATATTGTTTTGAAACGTAAGTGAAACAAAACTTGGGAATTTGGGCACATAAAACCTTTTCTCTGCTTAAAATCTGCATCAAGTGTCACTTCATAAGCTGGGCGTGGACTCTTACTAAGCAGATTTTTTTCCTGAGGAGCAATATCATCAAAATATTTGTGTTTGCCTTTCAATCTGAGCCTCTTAGATAAATAGCAGTTTGATTAATTGTGACTTCTTGTTCCTTGCACAACCGTTTTAAACATTTGAGGGCATGTAAAGGCACAGAAAATTCTAACAGTTCTTTTCACCAATAGAATAAGGATGTAAGGAACACATACCTCAGTGGTGATTTTTTTGGAGCTGCACTTGCTGCAGGTGCACTTGCTGAGCTTTCCACCTTAGGCCTGAGCAGCAGCAGCAGCTCCTGAGCACACAGGAATTTACTAGCAACTAAATTTATTTGCTTAAAGAGCAAATATGCTTTGGAACCCCTACATCTGATGTGGTAGCACTTATAACTTTGTCACTGGATCTGTCACTTTGTCTGTCACTTTGAACTGTGGTCCAGGACTGAGTGCAGTTGCTCAGAACAAGCGTAGTGGTGTTCGTGAAGTCTCAGAGCAAATCTGAAGCCTGAGATTTTTTTAACTTGAGATTTTTGTGAATTATGCACTGCAGTAATGTGTTAATCTTACAACTTCTGAAAACATTTACTGTTAACAATGAAAATATGTTGGCCTTTGAGGAATACTTGCTGCACTTCCAGAAACTATGTCAAGGATGGAACAAATTCCCGTATTATCAGCCAGGAGAGTTTTATTTCCATTAATAATAGAGCTGAGAGTGAAAAATACTATGTTTCATCAGGACTTTGGTATTAGTCTCTTTAGTGCATTTTGCTTTCCTTGAAATATTCTGAATAATTTAAATTGTCTTTGTCTTGCAAAAATGAAAAGGAAAAATAACTACACAAAAAAACCTGTGTGAATATTTTACAAACATTTTCATGCACAAAAAAATTATTTCTGATCTATTTGGTTTTCATGCAGTTTCCCCCATATGTTGGACCCCATGTTTCTGCATGCACTAGGAATTAATTATATCCCAAGGATAAGTAATAAGCTATTTACAGATCTCTTAATAGCAATTTTTTCTCAGTTCTTATGAAAATCCATTAGAAGTATATTGTTAATAATAAGTTTGGAACACTCTAAAGGTTTCCATACAGTATTTAAACATGGAGAGAGACGAGTGAAATTAATCTTGTCATCAAAGCCAAGTTTGCCAAGGTACAATTCTCTCAGTGGAGGGAGTTGTTTGCTGGTGACTGCCATGGCCCTGGTGTGGAGGGAGACAGGGAGTCTGTTGCTTTGCCTTCCTCCTCCTCACTGGTGGAGCTTTTGGGGAAAACCCTCCCAGGAGGGTGAACTTGGCTTTTGTGATTGTCTCCTCAGGCAGCTGTGGGAATCTAGGAAGTTTTGCAGCCCAGTCAGCTGATGTGCTGCCCTTTACAGACAGGCTCTTTCCCTGAAATGTGGAAACTACGCCAAAGTTCTCAGTGGCTTTGGACTCTGTGGAACACTGCTCTGTTTGGGAGGCAAGGGCTGCAGTGCTCCAGACTGGTGGTTTCCAGCAAAGGATTCATCCAGATAGGATGGAAAGTCCAATAGGCGGCTCAATAGGGTCTGCAGTTCCTACCATGCCGCCAATGCATTGTGAATTGGTGTCAAAGGCTTTGGAGCATAGCCTGGGAACACAAAATCCATCATCAAGAGCAGAATTGTAGAACTTCTTCACCCAGGAGAAATTTTATGTTAAATGTATGGTAAAGCCCTAAAGCTCAAATAGAGTTTAGGCCAGCATAAGCCTTTTTCATAACCATAGAAAATAGTTTGAAATTGGGAGGGGCAAACATAGTCTTCATTTCCCATTTATCTGTTTCTGTATTTCCCCATTTTCTTCTAGATAGAGAATAAAGTCCAAAAATTATGAAAATATTTTTCCCACCTTCTCTTTCTGCTGTGACTGCAAAACAAATATTCTGCAACTTTGATAGGAAAACCTGTTTTCATGGACTTCCAATCTGTACCCAGCTCAGGCACAGACTCAGCTGTAGTTCAGCAATAAACCAGTCTCCAGATGTTTGGGGCTGGTACTAATAGCTGAGTTCACCCATTTATTCTTCAATTATTTGCCTTTTGGCTGCTGAGTGTTTTTGACAGACAGCTGAGTATTGGCAGCCTGAGAACTGACTGCGAGGTCAATGACAGCTGTGTGGGCTCAGACTCAGAGATCTGTTTGTCAGAGATATGTACGCATGTGCTAGGGAAGGTGTTGGATCTTGCATATATGAAGCAGGAAATATCAGCAACATTAGCTGGTGACTGTGGACACAGAAATCCTTAAAATAAGGCAACTGTAGCTGCTCAGTTTCTGAGTTACTTGGCTATAGCCTCCCCAGTGCACTGCTGTGTAATTTGCTCTCTGGTTTCACAGCCAGATTGTCTTTGCTGTCGCTATTTTTGAAGATTGACAGAGTTCCAGCCAGATTCCGTTTCCTAGACACCGTAGTGCAGGCAATGTCCCACACAAACCTTGCTTCATTAGCTCTGCCATCTCGAGGTCTTTCATTTTCAGCAGCTCCTTGGGTATTTCGCACCGTGTCTATTTGAAAATGGAAGCTTCTCCCAACCTGGCTTTTCAGTTCCTTTATGCAGAGTCTGAAGGACCTATGCTTGCTCTGTCAAAGCTCTAATAGATGCTAGGAGGACTCTGGCTTATGATAATACTATTTTTTTTTTCTGAAGCTCCGTAGTCTGCTTTGTATCAATTTAACTGCGCTTCAGAGCAAGACAACTTAATTAATGGTTTCCCTCAGGATCTCAAACAGCAGTGTATCAGATTTCTTACTGAAATCCATAAACATTAAGTTATCTTCAATTCATTTCTTAGTCTGTAACTATTCCAGTTTCTTAAAAATTAGATTCAAGCTTATTTGCCAATATTTTCATTTAATATTTAATGAACATATGGTTTTTTATTGTAAAAGACATGAGTCACCTTGACCTTGTTTTCAATTAACATTTCATGCTCAGATCTGAAGTTGCCACATCATCTGTTGAAAATCCACTTTTCATGGGAGACTTTGGAAATTTTAATTCCAAGTTGCCAAAGAACCAGTTTTTCTCCTCCCTTACAGACATAACTCTGCCAAGGAGCCTACTAAGCAGGGAAGGGTGGCCCTTAGACTCCTTAAAAATAATGATTTTCTGCTGAACAACATTCCACATCAATTTCTTTCTCTGCTGCTTCCTATGCCAGCAGTTTCCTAGATCAGAGGCCTCACTCTTTTTTTTTTTTTTTTTTAGCTCTCCTATGAAGACATCCAAGCATTTGATTGTGTTTCCATCTCTGTCTGTGACAGTTGTGCTGCTGAGATGGAGGGAGAGAGAAAGGCCGGTGGTGAGTTATGCTGAGAGCTGCACCCTAATGTCGAGGGTGCTCTCACTGAGGCACTCAGGGTGTGACCAACTGCTGAGCCAAGGCTAGGCAGTAAAGGGGGATACAGAGTTGAAAAGGTAGCACTAGGATGCAGAGTTGAGGTCTCCTAGGAAGTGGGACAGCATTTGGAGTAACTGTTTGCAAGAAAGATGGGCTTCACCTCAACCAAGCCTGGTTGGCTGTAGTTATTCTGCTGGCATTATACCTCTCCAAGGCTTAGATGCATTTCTTTTTCAGACTGGAAAAGCCATTGTGCATGGAATAATTTAGAAATCTGACACATCACAAGTTGAAATATCTGTAATCTGTAATCCCAGGATTTAAAATGCTAGAATATAGCAAATTTGTGAGGGAATAGCAAATTCTATTACAAGTAAATATCCCCTGTTAATCACAGCACATAAAACCAGACAAGAAACAAATACTGCACATACAAACAAAAAAAGGGCATGAAAATAAATGCCCAGTTTAAGTCAGAATATAGAAAAAAAAGTTGCATCAAAAGTTTGGTGGAAGTGGAATGCTGTAGTAAAAAGACACAAATCATACAGGCATGGCAGCTCACATCATGAAAGGGTAAACCTCCGAAGTTTTTTTAAGGTGGTGTCATCAAGAACAAAACTTACTTCATATAGTATCTTTGGATGTGGAAAGTATCTGTAAGGACTTCAACATATGTTTGTATAGATAATAAGCTTTTGTAGGATACGATTATTCTGTTTTGGCTTTTTTTTTTTTTTTTTGCTGAAGGTGTCAAGTCATTTGGGACAGTTCAAGCAACTGTTAGTCAGGATTATTCAGAGTACTAGGACTATGATTCTTTCAACTCTGAGCAGCTGTATAAGAAAAGGGCAAGGACTTTGTATTGATAGAAATTGAATTTTAAGTTCAATAGTCGTAGGGAACAGCTCCAGCCATGTTAACCCAGCGATGGGCTCCAAATGAACTATTGCCTTTTTAGGAAGGAGTTGGTCATTATGGAAACTTATTTGAAAATGTCTGCTCAGTGCCACTAATGATAATATCCAATGCTATTTTCTTCCCTGATGACCACCAGGTAGGGTTTTCCTTATAAAATGTCTGTTGTTCCAAGTAAATGGTGTTATTAATGCTATCATGTAAAGTAAATGAAGCGTATCTTCCATCCCTCAACTTAATCCTCTGACATTTGAAAGTGTATGGATTCCTATTTTAAAATTGGAATTGGCTTGGTTTGGTTTCAGCCTAGTTTCTAATGTAAAGGTTTTGCTCTGAATTTTCTCAAAAGCTTTCTGTTGGTATTTTCTTTTAATCTGCTTGCATATAATTTTCTTAGTGTTAGAAACCTTCACTTCCTCTACATCAGGGATTTACACAAGTTATTTCAATGGAGATGCAGCACTGGTAAAGATTTTATACACTTGAGCTGATCTCTAGTTTGCAAACTTGTTGGTATTTGTAGATTTTCTTAAAAGAATTTATCATTTTGTTTTATACACACACTGGTTATCCACAGTAGATATTCACAGCTACTTCTGTTTGCTCAGTTTTCTCTTGATATTAATAGCCTTGCATTCAATTTGAGAATTACACCTGAAAGAGTTATTTAACAAGAGCAATAAGTGGATTTCATAAAAGTTTAATTTCTGAAGGATTAGTTCTTTAAGAAGTTTCATTCAGAGATTGACTACACAATGCTTAAAACAAAGTTTTCTTCAATAATCAGAAAAGGACCTTGTGGTATAAAAACCTCTTGACACTTCCTTTGTGACTTAATTTATTTATTTAGAAAAAAAATTGGTTTTGCAGTGTTGTAATATGGACATGAATATTTAAATTATGTTTGGATTCTTAAACAGGGCCGAAGCAAGAAAATCTTCTGCAATAGCATTCAACAAATTGAGAATTGTATAGGAAAATAATCAAACCATGGTAAATCTCCATCTTCCTTTTCTGGATAATTACAGGCACAGACACACCTTCCTACCCCTCCATACAAGTTCAGTTTTGCTAACCTGAGTGCTGGGTGGGTGAAATCTCTCTTCTCAAGGAACTTCTTTTGGGATTTGTGCCCAAGTGCAGCTGACCAGGTGCCCATGAAGTGGGGCCCACTGCAGTACAGAAAGAATGAGGGAGTAGATTGTTTGCCTTATGAAATTTAATCATCAAAATGAACAGTAAAACAGCTTTTCATGATTGAACAAAGGGTCTACCTGCATATAGAAGGACTCCTGTTTAAATGCATTTCATATAGAAATATTACACAACATGCAAGTTTTTCTTTCTTACTGATCAGTTACTCATTCTGTAGATTTGTTTCCTGCAAATTCATTCACTCTGTTGACCACGCAGATGCATGTGCTGTTCTGTGCTGAACTGATCCACATTTTAAAAACCCTCAGATGGTTTTTCACTGGAGTTGCTTTAATTTTTTGCTGATAATATATGCAGAAGAATGGAAAGAAATGTCATTTATTGTTTCATTTGAAGTAGTCACTTAGGATTAAGAAGACTATCTTTTTTTTTCTCAGAAAGTATAGCTGAGCTTTAAGAGAATAGGCTTATTGTTATGACAAGATATTGAAGTCCATTTTTAATGAAAATATTTTTTCAAAGTTTTACATTGTTTAATGAGAAAATACAAATTCTTTCATTCCTCATCATTACTTATGCACCACCGCTGAAATCATAAACAATTATTTAAGTGGAAGAAAGATTAGTGGCTGTTTCTCTATTCCTCTCTTCTTCCCACTGCCATCCCCTCAAAGTCTGGTACAACTGTGAATCCACTTGTACATAATACATTTTAAAAATGAGTGTTTCTTGATTGCACTGGAGTCAGGCAAAGTTTGACATCTAGAATACAAATACAGCCTAATCACTGTACATTAATTGATAATTCCTTAGACCTAAGTTGTGGAATTGTTGCAACTGTCACAAATATTTAATTTAATATTTTTTAAAATGGAGTTCCTTCCCTGAGTGAGAACTACATTGGTTTGGTTGAATTACAGACAGTTCCCCAGAAGAGTAAGCTATGTACCTTGTAGCAATTTATTTTCTTTCAATTAAGAAACTAATATATTGTCCTATTTTTTCCATCTTCTGAAAATATCTCAGGGCTATCTTCCATTAAGTGAGAGCTAATCTGAGCTAATATCAACTCTCTCTTTCCCTGTCACTTAGATGGGAAGTCGTAATGTAATGCCTTGCTTTAAAATAGTTACCAAATCTGAAGATCTTAAATGGGATCAAATAGGAGAATTCAGACTTTCAAGCGCCTTCCTCCACCTGGGGTATGCCCCAAAATTGCCCCATTACTGTCACCAGAAAACATAGCAAGAGAAGAAAATGCCTTTCCCCACCCACTGGTTGTAAAAACAACAGAGGCTCTTGTAGGTGATGGGTGTGTAACCCTGTTGGGAAGATCCCTATTTTTCCAAGCCAGGAGAGGGATCCACTTCAGCAACTGAAATACTCATTTTAGCCTCTCCAAGAAAGGCTCCTAATGAAGAACTCTCCTACCATTGTGTTGCTCTGCAGGACAAGCAGAGATCATCCTGGGGAAAACATCACAATAAGTATTTTATTTCTTGAATGATTTATCTCCCTGGTACCAATAGAATATTGATTCTCTGTTGTTCCTGTGGCCTGTGACTTCTGACTCCATGGTCTGTAGTGCACTGAAGTCTCACAAATAGGGCGTGTGGTTTCTCTTTGTGCCTGGAAAGTACCTAAAGCATTTGAGGCAGCAGGCTATCAACTAAGCGCAAGTTTGTCTGCCTGGAGGCCTGCACGGCCCATCTTATTTCAGGTTCCTACTCAACCTATCTTTTGTTTGTTTTATCTACTCACAGAGACCAACCCGACTATTTCATGGCACCACCCTTCCAAGTTGGCTGACCCGTGTATATTTTTTACTTACTTGTGTGTATATAAGTATGTATTAGTTTTGAGTAAGCTAATGCAATTGTGAGAATTTTCAGTTGTTGGGGTTTTTTTTATATATTTTTACTGGCAGACTTTGAAACCATTTGAAATGCAGCCATGTTGGCTTGTGCTCTGTGAGAGCAGGGGGAGGAACCAGTGTATGCCAAATGGAAAAGGATAAAACTGTTGTAATGATATGTTGCAATCATGCTGCAAAACCTACCACAGTAAATTACTGCTGTAACAACCTCCTTCCTGTTGCAAAAAAACTCCAACCAGGCTTTCTTGTGTCTTCTTGACATTTTGGCTCTTGAGAGAAAGTTGTCTCTGCACTCCACTGCACTGAGTGACTGCTAAGCTTCTTTGAGGACAAGCTGAAAAACAAACATAGAGGCCAGGAGGCACAAGTGCTTGATCTGGGGCTGGACGATGCTGCCCAACATGAGCATCATCAGTCTGTGGCTAACCCGTGGTGTTGTGGGCAGGGCTTCATCTGGTATGTCGGTCTTTACTGTGTACAGTCTTTTTCTCCCTTGCCTGCTTACTGGCAGCTCTTGTCAGTGTTTGTAGGTCACATGAAGTTTTCGTGGCATCACCTCCACAACCCAGCCACTGGGATATTCTTCCCTGTGCCTGCAGCCGTGGTTTGGCCAGGCTCGGTGGCCCAGAGGGAGTGTTGCTCTCTGATGTGGCCTGTGGGAAATGAGCTGCAGCTCCTGATTCTGTCTGTCCCAGATGCATTTCCTCTCCACAGACATTGTGCTGTGTTTGGCGCACAGTTGTGTTTTGTTAACACTAAGTGAAGGAGTAAAAAGGGAGAGAGCCAGAAAACTGAATTACTGTCCTGGTTTCAGAGCAATCCTCCAACAGGGAGGGGAGAAGGTGACAACCTCAGTGTGGGAAAGCTTTCAGGCTGCTCTCTAAGTTGTTTATGTTCTGTGGAGAGAGTGGTTTGGGTCTTCTTAATCCAACTGCGTGTTTGAGAAAAAATTCTTCATCAGCTTAGGGGAAGGAGGAAAGAGACTCCTTCTTTAGGGGAAAGCAATGAGATCCTGGCGGTTTCAGAGGCGTAAGGTGATGGCCCACTGACAGCACTTTCTAGAAAAGCATCATACAAAACTTCATCTGCCTGTTAGCACTCAAACAAGAAAACACTGTGAGGAACTCAGAGCTGCCTTGTACCAGCAATGTACAAACCACCTGATGTGATTTGTGTTGTCAGACCAGTCGCAGAGGAACATCTCTTCCCAGAAGTTTCACCTCCTGTTTGTGAGATAGATGGTGAATATCGAGAATGCTGGGAATTGTATAGAGAATCTGTGAGTCTCTAAAAGCTAAATGGAAAGAAATCTCCCTTTTCTCAAGACACTTTGCAGCCTGGCAAATGATGGGGCTCCCAGCACCCTGTGCTTTACAGGTGCTGCTTTGACTGGCCTTGGATTTTTCACACTGCTGTGCTGTCTCCCTTGGATATGAATGAACTTTTAACTTCTTTTCTGTGGTGTATTTGCAATTACATTTTCTGAAATAAAGCCAAACCAAAAACCAACAACCTTGCCCCACCCCAAATCCCATCATTACCTTCCTGTACTTGAAGTTTGCACCAAATCCTTGTGCTCCCAAGTTCCCAACCTCTGCTGCTTCCAGTAGTAATAAAACCTGAAAAGGCTTGTCTTGTCCTCTTTACAGCTACAACAAAATGGATGTCGATTTAGCTGTGCTCTTCCCTTCAGCTAACTGGCAGTGCTCCCTTTCTTTCTTTCCAAGTCCTCCCTGTGAGGAATGAGCACTGCTGATTATGGGGGTAAGGATCAGCTTAGGGGAGCATGTGCTAGCCAGGGAAATTTCTTCTCTTTGATGCCCATTGCTCCCTACTTCTGATCTCTCACGTGTGTTTCACATTCTCCAAGCCCAGAATCATCTGAAGTCACAGGCTAGAAGCAGCTTCTCTCCCTGGGCAGTGCAGACCAGATCACCCCTAGGGGATTTTCCCTTGTTAATGTTGCCAGCAAAATATTTTGCATGACTTGTTGAAGAATAAAACTATTTCCCGACTGTGGCCAGGAACATTTGAACATTCTGTTTGAATGGAAGGTGGATATGAAGGAATTCTGTCTGTTACATTGAAGCGAGTGGTCAAGAAAGGCCCCAAATAAAAGCTCTGAATAGACAGGATCCATTTGGCCAATTTATTTCCTTTCCTTTTCTCTTGTGATTTTTAGATAGACTTTCTCTCTTAAAATGAAATCTGATTTTTATGGGAATATCTCATTTTCTATTAAGCTATGTTGTTTTTTTTTTCGTGAGCAGACCAAGCACCACATATAAACTGCATGGAGCAGATAAGTTGAAATGTGTTTAAAAGTGGATATTTTATATAACAGAAGTGGGTGTATCTCATTCGTTCATGCACTGAATTTTCTCTATGGAAAATCCATAAAAAAAAATGGGGAATAAGAGACCATTTCTCTGCTGCTGATGTAAAATGACAGAGAGGAGGAAGTTTATGAATTATGATGGGCCAAGCAATAATACCTCCCTGACTATTCTTTCCAAAAAAATACTGAACAAGACAGAAGTCCTGCATAGTGCTGGGAATGGTTTGGGCACTGATGCAGTCCAGTTTTGTCCTCAAGGGAGTTTGGTTGTATTGCTTGTGATACTAAATTCTCTTGGCCATAAGATCCTTTAATCATTAATGTCACAGAGTAGTCATCTCCAATTGTGTTTGGGTAATTACGCAAAGTGGAAAGCAATGGGAATGGAGTGTGGCTAGGGGTTAGACTGGAAAGCGATGGCACTTCTCCAGCATGGGGTTCAGTTTCCTGCTGTGAGGACCAGACACAGGGAAAAGGTGAGTGGCTAGAAACAAGCAGGAGCCAGGGCTGGGGTCTCATTGTGTGGGGCTGTGCCATGAGGGAAGTATTTTGCTTCCACAACAGTGCCAAAAGTCAGTGTCTGCCCTTCATTGAGGGAATGTGTTGGGAAGCACATGAGAGTGGCCTTTACCACCCTCTATCTTTGTGGTTGTTGGAGAAGTAAGAGAAGTATCTGGGCACTGCTGCCCCCGCAGCACCTTCAGTTGGGATTGCTCTTGCTCTTGCCCCATCCTTCGTTCCTCAAAAACCTCTGAGAATTCCAGCTGGCAGTGAAGGAGGAGAGAAGGGGCAGCAGTGCCTGGCCTACCATCTTGCATTGCTTTAAATCCTGTGAGAAGAATCATGGCAGTGAATGGCCCATGTAAACCTGTAATTCACAGCATCTGAAAGGTGCCTCACCAAAGGGATTTAGTTTATTATTTCTGTGTGTTACTCCAGTAACACTGGCTGTCAGACTCTACACCCGGTGAATGAGAATTTCAGCTCTGGGAAACAGTTTTCTCGCTGTCACAGCTAATGGCTTGTCAAAATTTCCAAGGTAATTCTGATATTTTGTCAGACCAGTTTCCTGATTATTTTAAAATGCACTGGAGTAAGTCCTGCATCAGCCTAAGAAATACACTTCTTTACACATCCTTTAGAGCATATTTTGCTGGTTTACTTTGTTCTTTAAATTTTTGTTGTTTGGGGTTTTTTAAGGAGGTCTGCAGCCTGCTGTAGGGTTTCTCTCTGTTTTTCTGCTGCTTTTTTTTTTTGCTGTTGGGATGGGCAGAGCTGTGGGTGAATGAGCACTCAGCTGAGTGATGTCCCTGCCAGATGCTACTCCTCCATCAGCTGCAGGAGAAAAAGTGGCTTTTTTACTCTGCTGGACCACTAGATGGGGAAATTGCATTTGCATTTTTGGGTTGTAAAATGGATCCTGGCAGCTAGCCTGAAGCTTTTGATGTAATGAAGCATATCAAGCCTGTTATCTGCAAGAGGTGTGTGGTGATGACTCAAGGCTTTGCCCCTCTCTTCAGCAACACCACTACATCTCCCCTGCAGGGAGTCAGGCCCTGCTGAGCTGTGCTGTGGCCCCAGGTGCTTTTGGGTAAATAATTTGCAAAGCTGACCTTTAAAGATGTCTCCTCCTTTGAAAGGTTTCTGGGGATCAGGGCCAGCAGGTGCCTGCCCCACTGCCAAGCCCACTGCTTCACGTGGGAAACAGGGAGAGGGCATAAATATTTCAACAAATTTCTGAACAGGGAGCTCCTGAGGCCAGGAAACCATCTGGGCATCTAAGAGCTCACATCAGGTCCAAGGCAGGTCCAAGAAACATGAGAAAACTTGGGCTCAGGTTCTTCTCTTGCTTTCAGTACTTTGCAGCTGCTAGGCCTCTGACTTTTTCATGATGAAAGCATTTCTGAACAGAATGGCAAAAGTGGCACCTGTATGGTGATACTGAGCCTGACAGTCCTGCAGGTTGGAGACAACTGGTTATGGGGCAGAGTTATTAATGGGAAAAACTTGAGAAGATTTAGTCGGCACAGTAATGTTTCAAAGTTAATTATTAAAAATCTTGCCTCAAATGTGATGAGTATCAGTATTCAACCATTAGAGCATTCTGATTTAAGTAAAAATTTCTAGGACATAATGAACCTTTTTTCTTGTAAGAGAGTTATAAGACTGGTTATAGTCTATTTTGGATTACTAAAAGCTGTAAGACCACAAGGTGATTGGTAACATGGCAATGCTACCTAAAGATGCAGCTAAAAAAATAGAGTGCGGGTCACAGGACTGACTTGCCTCGCTGCAGGGTGTGACAGGAATGCAACACTGGTTTGACTCGGTGCTACAGTAATTCAATAACAACCTTCTCTGCCTAGTGCTGCTTCCAGAGAAAATGTGTCTTCTGCTCAGGTATGTAAAGTTTTTCAGACTTTCTACAGACAGTATAACTTTGGAAAGCAGCTTTATTTCTCTAAAGGTATTGCTGTACTATTTTGGGGAAGATATTTAAAGCAGAGCACCTATTGCAGTATGAAAGCAGCTATGAAAACATGGACCTCTACCTGTGCAGGCAGGGAAATGAGCCATACCACGAGAAGTTACCTTCACACTGCCATGACCCAGTCCATGCAGTTCTCTTTTCCCACCTCTCCCTGCCAGGCTCTGTGGGGCACGGAGTCTACATGGGGCTGGGGTTTCCTCCTCAGTGCACTGACCATGATGGATCTTGTCACAACTGATGAGTGCTTTTGTGAAAGCTTGATTACCAAAAAACAATGTCAGTTCTGAAGGAAGCCTCAGGAATGTGTTTAAACAAGCACACCTACATCTTTTTGGCACTTGGAGCTGCTGTAAATAGCTTAGCCAAAAATATGGATAAGTTTATATTCTTTCAAATATCACCACTAAGTAACCAGAGAGCCAAGTATTTTGGCAGCACTTGTGTGCTTATTCTGCAAGTTCTTTATTAGAGAAATTACATCTTTAGATTGAAGTCTGAAAGTCAGACATTAAGGAAAGAAAATGCATGTGAGCAGCAGGTACAATCATTGTGTGGGTGATTTGGGTTTGCTGTTAAGGAAGGCATCTTATATTTAACCAGATTTGGCACTAGGAGTCTACACTGACTAACTGAGGAAATTTTACAGACTCCTTTACATCTGTGACTTTGGTGAGAAGAAGTCTCTGATATATGTCAACAATGTGCTTGATGAAGGATGATTTGTGGAAGTTTTTTGGTTTTGATTTATAGAGATGCTTCCACAAGGGAAACCTTAGGCCAGGCTCTTCATAAATTGAATGAGTCCTGGTAGAGGAGCAACAGGGCAGTGTGTGCTCAGGGGAGCCAAGATGCCCAAGTAGCAGCCAGTCTTTTCTGTGCTAGATCATTAAGTTATCTGCTTTTGCAGGTTGCTTATACAGGATACAAGTAGGATTATTTGCATCTTAAATATATTGAGGCAGAGAATGTTTCTTTGTGCATGCACACACAGAGCCTCTCCCCCCTCCACACCAGTCTGTGAGCTGGTTTCAAATGGCATAAATGCACTTTCTCAGAACATTTCAGTGACAGGAGGAACAGGCAAACATTCTCCAGGGCATCTGCCTTGATGTCATGATCAAAAATATTCCAGAGTATATTGACTCTTTCTCTCTTGACGTACAATAATATGGCATGGCAGGACTCACTGCCAAATCTCTTATACCAAGTGCTGGTGTGGAGGAAAGGTAGATGAAGATCAGTATCCCCTGCTTTGATCTCTTAGAGTAGTTTCTGATTTCGATCTGTTGTGCTGGAGGGGTGACTGTGGTATGAGTGGAGATGCTGTTTGTGGTAGTAGCACTGCAGGAGAGGGCTGGATCTCAAAGGCTTTTGCAGCAGGCTGCAAAACTGAGCACTGGTCTGGTATCCCAGGAAGCCAGACTGCTTCCAGACTCATTGCAGTGATGGCACTGAAAAGCATTTTCGTACCTTCAAACTGTCTTTCACACTGGGTGACGTGCACAGGGTGTTTTCTGCACTTCAAATTTTTTCCAGTCAAGTGGGGGTTACTCTGTATCCTGAAAAACAAATGCCCTTTTTCACAGAGGCAGATGACATCTCTCAGATCTCCATCATGTTTGATGAAGCTGAGGTCCAAAGATACTGCATCAAAATTAGGTTTTAAAAATTCATCAGTGAGCCAGCACAGGGAAATCAAGGAGGTGAGACATAATCACAATCCAGCATTCCCTGGATTGAAATGTAATAGAAGTGTTGTTGTTACAGCCTTAGCTTGTAGTTTATGCTCTTTGTCAAGAACCAATTAGGTGTCTGTTATCTTGATCTATTTATGGCCAACCATTGGCCAACACAGGACCTAGCACTGAGCTTTGCTGCTGCTTCCCAGCATCCTTTTGCAACCAAGGGCTAAAGGAAAAAGCTGCAGACCACATGCTCCATATACAGGATCCATACCTCAGCGGGATAGATAGGAGAGAATTGCCCATCCTTTGGGTAATACGGCTCACACAGGCTGGCTTTACGGACTGAATGCTTCAGAGGCACAAATATGTGACTGACAATTCCTTCAGTCCTTCAAGGGCTTCCCAGAGCTCTCTGTCCGAGCTCTGATTTTCAATGGAGGGCCATCTCCTGCAACACACACAGTTATTAGCAAATGCCTACCTAATGCTTTCTGAGAAACACCAAAAACAGATGAAACAAATTAAGAAAATTTACCACCTGCTTTTCCATTTGTTCATTGCATTTCACAATGCATTGTGGAAAGTCAGTTTTACTGTTTCCCTGCCTGGTCTGACAGACTTTGGTTTTGTGGGATTTTTACATGCCTAGTGGAGGGAACCATAAGGATTGTAAAATCAGAAAATAAATAGCTGGTATGCTGTAGTGTGTTGCCTGTCACTATCTGAAAACTGAAAATGGATAGATTTGTAGTAAACAGAAATGTTCCTTCAAAGCCCAAATTATATTCAGTCTGCAAGTGTAAATTTCTTGTCTTCTTCCAGTTGTTTCATCTGAAATTCCCAAGCCAGTTGGGAAAACCCTGTTGCTTTTGAGAGCTCTCTAATTGAAAATAATTAATTAAAGGGCAGATGTATCTCATTTTATTTCTGAAATCACTTACCAAATTCTCATCTTTGCTTTCAAATTTCTTTACATCAAGAGAGTTTGTGCAATTTACATATTAAATTAAAGATGATTTGCTTCTTTGACCTTTGATACACAATGTGAGCATCATTTGGCCACCCACTCTTTCATAGCCAATGTTATTAGAAAAAGGCTTTTAACTACTGAGATATAGTTGAATTCCTGTGAGCCAATATTTACAAAGCTAAGTACAAAATATTATGTTGCTGCATAGGACCGTTCCTAACAACAAAGACTACTGCTCTCAAACTCTTACTATATACAATGTGTGTGTTCATCTCCTCAGCCTTGCTTCATCAGGGCAAGCATCATGAGAAGGCCAAAGTTTAGGCTGTGGGAAGTGCCTGAGGTGCATCACCACTTGGAATTATCGATCCTATTCCATGCAGTTCTACAGAGTGTTTGTGTCCAGAAACAAGAGTGAGGTACCCAAGTGTAAACATAGGTTTACACTTAGAAATTACATAGGTTGAGACTATGTAATTTCACTACTAATTTTGAATGCAGGACTTGTGATTGTCCCTTCATAGTGAAAAGGAAGGGGAGGGGATGCCTCACCTGGGACAGCCTTTCTATGCCCCCTCCATGCCAGGGGTGGCTACATTGGGTGGACAGAAGCATCACTTATTTTCTCTTTTCCCACTAAGAGCTGAGCTGCTTGGTCTTGGACAGCTTTGTATTGACAGAGGTAATACCTGTAGTTTCCTTCCAGCAGTAGGTAGTTAGAGCTCTTCCCATCCCCACTTTGGGGAAAATTACAGTTCAGCTACACAAGAGCAGCTCAAAGTCATGCACTTAATGGTACCCACTCTGGCAAATAAATCCTTTCTGCCCCCTCTCTCTCTAATTGAGCTGGCTGTCTGCATGGGAAGCTGGTACAGAAAATGTCTAAATGAAGATCTAGAAATCCCAACTGGGGGATTACATAAACCTTTTGCTTTTTCTAGGCCCAGGGCTTGGATAAATAATAAATGCATCTCTGGTGATGTGTCTATGCAGACCAACCCCAGACAAATGCCCACTTGTTCTGATATAAAATATCCCAAGTGTTGTAGGCCAAAACTAAAACGTGTTGTTTTCTCACTCTTGCTCTCTTTTTCTTCTTTTTTTCATCTTTCTGGCTTGGTCTTCAATTACATCAGTAATATACACAGCTGCAGGCTGAACAGAGATGCTCTATAATCTGGCCAATATGACAATGATATTGTATGGCACAACTCAGAGGCAGTCAGATTTTCATGTCTCCCAAAATCTGCCACCTCCTCATGACTTTTCACCTACCTAAGGACAAAGCATGTGTCTTGGTGCTCTTGGAAGAGAACATTGCATTCCCATTTTGAATATTCCATAGGGACTTTATACTTTGTCTTCCAGGTCATATGATGGTCATAATAGGTAACCTAAATTCTTGCAGATTAGCTACTAGTGGAATTTTCTGACAGATATTTCTGTGTCCTGTGATTTCTTTGCTTTTGTGATCAAAATAGTTGTCCTTTTTGTACCTGGTTCCCTATGGCACACCCCCAGTTGAAGGGTGTCAAAGTGAGGCAGCTTGCACAGGCAGCTGAGCACGCTGTGCTGCATCCTAACCCTGCTATTAAACTCAGAAATTATCTTGGCGGTTCAGTGTAAGGTGATTTGCAAACTGAGAACTTGTTCCACTTGATTCTTGCAGTGGGAATACAAAGCTTCAGTGGTTTCCTTGCACAAAAGAGTGTATTAATTATCTCTACCAAGTGTTTTTGCATCATCAAAGTACCTGAACTTCTCAACTAGTTTGTTTTGCATCATCTGGGTGACTACTGAGATGTGTTTGGAAGGAGCTGAAGTTGCTCCAGGTGTGTGCTGGGCCAGACTCAGCAGTTCCTGGGCTGTGTACAGGTTTCCACAATGCTGCAGACACTTCCTCTGTCTCCTGCAACCAAGTTTGTTCATTCTTACTGAGCCTACAGAGAAGTTGGCTGCACAGCCTCTGACTACATGAGGAAATACCTGCCATGCACACTTTGGGAAACAGGCAAGGAAACAGTACTTGCAAATGTTGGGTAGTAGGTGGGATGGAGGGCTGGGTGTGCTCAGCAGCCACGTGTGCAACATACAACCTTCAAGCACATGAGCCTCTGGCAAAGGTTAAAAGTCTAAGAGAAACAGGAGAAAATAGACAGTGAGTGCTCAGCGCAAAGCTGCAGAACTGCCTATTTTTATTTTTTTTTTAGTAATGTTGTCCTCCCCCTGTGGGTTCTTTGAAGCCCATTTTGTAAAACCAGCTGTTTTATGATTTACTTCTCAGTTTACTACAAAACTGCACAATTCATTAGAAGAATTTAGGGATAATGTCAAACGAAAAATGTAAATAAAGAGCTTGAAGGAGTAGTTAAATGTCAGCACATCATGGGAGCATTTAATAACCACAAAAGCTACTTATTCCACATATAAAATACAACATGAAGAAAAATATTTTGCTTTGGCTTGCAAGAATTTGAGAGATCTGAACCACTGGCACTGATCTCTCAGGCTGACTCTCAACATGGGCAGAGGAACAGGAAGGGAGGCAGTAGCTGGGGAGGTACAGGGAAGTGAGGAATTAATCTTAGTCTTCATTTATGGGGGGAAAAAAAAGCAGGTCACTGTTAGCTGACTCGCTAAGGAAGCTATGACACTCAGAATCCTGTCCTTTGTTAACTTGGCTTATTAAGTACTGAGGGATGCTCAGCAGCTAATAGTGATTGCTGTTTTAGATGGTGTGTGTACCACCATTTGGTGGGTGTACCCGTGGTTTGAGAAACTGAGGCTTTAAACCACCATTTGAGATTACACTTGGTGTGAAAAAATAAATGAGACAGCTATGGAAGGAGAATGGGATTTTGTAGGGTTGAAAGTTTCATGACAGTTTTGTTAATGCTTGTGCTCCCAAGCAGTTGGTCTTGCAGCAGTTCACAAAGGCAGTGTCACACATCAGCCCGTGTGGCCATGCATACCTGGCTCTGCTGCTGGCTGCCCCTTCCTGCCTGGAGCCCTGGGCTCTGCGGTGACACAGCCGGGCCTGTCACACAGGGAGGTGCAGAGCTGCACACCTGGGCTGAGGGGCTACTGCTCACCTGGGGTCTGCCTCTGTGCAACTCTCATCCAGTCCCGTGATGTGCTGCTTTAGGGAAGGAGCTCCTGAAATGCTTTAGGAAAAAATATTACCACGTATGCAGGCAGCCACCCATCTGATTGTAGTCTGCTGCTGCTTTTCTTCTGATCTTCCACTTGGTTTTCTTTCCTTCTGCCTTTGGTTTTTTCCCTGTTCTGCACTTGAGCAGGGAGCCTCTAGTCGCCTTCCAGCTCATGTGCAGCCCCTATTGCTGCTGCCAGGAAGGAGTGACCACTCGGTCAGTATGTAAAGCTTTTGCTGCTGCCATAAATCTTGCTGTGAGTCTGCATACATTGCAATTACTGTTTCAATTGGAACCATTGCCTGGAGCCCTAAAGAACTGTGTCTGATGGGGATGCAGGCAGCATGGGAAAAGGAAGACATACTGCATGCTTTCACTCCATCTTTGGAAATGGGTACTGAGTCTGCCCTGCAATCCTAGATATGGCACTTCCATGATCAAAACACGAAAAATCCCAGTGCTGATGCATGAAATAGTAAAAAAGGATTTTTCCCCTGCCCACCTGCACCCTGTTCTCCTTAGAAAGTGTCAGTGGGGTGAAGGAACTGAGTTGTTTTCTTGTGGAGCAGGAAGGAGCTGGGACTGAAAAACTGCCACCTCCCCATCCCCTGCTTCCCCCAGCCAGCAAAATGTCAAAGTACATTTGCTTTTGTGAGAGGACAGCACACCACAGGGACTTTTTCAGGAGAAAATTGTATTCAGGGTGTGAAGTTTTGTACTTTCTCTGTCAGTGACACTTTTCAATTGCAGCAATTATGTTATTAACCTGGCCCTGGCTTCTCCAAGTAAAAGAGCAGTCCTAGTCCTCAGGGTGTGAGGAAAATGGAGTCTTAGTCTGAAAGGGAAATACAAACCGTTGGTTTGTGTTTGTCTCATTTTCCAGAGAACATCTGAACAACTGCACAGATGCAGAGGAGAAGTAAACTTGGACAACTCTGTACACAATGGTGGCAGTTGCGAAAGAGGCACAAGGAGGACAGCACTGGGCAGGGAATACACACACACTGCTTATGTATTCTTCAGGCTCCCATATCTCACACATGGGAAAGTGCAGCTCTGTCTGTGGGCTGAGCTAGACCAGGAATATGCTGAAACCTCAGTGCAGCTCCACAGAGCTGCAGAGGATGTTCAGGTTCAACCTGCCTGTGCTTTTCCAGGCACTGATTCAAAACAGCTACTGAAATCCTTGCCAGTATCTGCTGGCAGCAGCTTGGGCAGAAGTACAAAAGAAAAAGAGTCTTGCTATAAAAGCAGCTTTTCTGTCTTGCTGATTAGGGACAGCAGGTCCAGTTCCCCTTCACAGAGCCACAAGGTGCTGGATGTGCTGCTCTGCTGCTGCCAAAGAGCAATTTGATTATTTCCTTCTGTCATCCTAAGTGAAAACCTCACAGTTCCTCTACAGTGCAAAGCCATGAGCCCTAAGGGTCTCAGCAAATGGAGAATTTGGACAATTCCTGAGAATTTCCCCACTGGGGAAAGAAGTGTGTTGTCAGAGTGGTGTGGTTATTCAATAATGGACTCCATGACCATGTGCTGACAAGTCCATGGTTATTACTTTATTCTGTTATTAGCATACAAGATATTTTAAAAACAAAACCAAAGCCATTCAGGATAAAAAAACCTTTGCTGCTCCATCAAGCAGTGTACAATGGCTGGTTGCATTACCTGGAGGCTGTAAGTTGCTTGTGTCTCAGTCTGGGCTTTTCTGACTGTAGATAGAAATAGATGTGAGGAGATACTAAAGAGGAGAGAGCACTGTGAAGAGATTGAATGTTTGAGATGAAGATAGAACTAAGCACTGTAAGAACAAGCCCATCTTTGTTTTCTGTAAGGGAAGTGTGCTCAACTTCTCTCTCTATCCCGTCTCTTTCTTTCCATAGTAAGATTGGTATTTCTTTTATTTAGATTAGCCTGCAGATAATACCAGAATGAAACTTTAGCCTTTCTTGGAAATGGTTCATTTAAAGAGGCTTATGCAGATGAACTGAGATAAATAGCCACTCTCTGAAGAGAACCAAAGAGATGTACATTTCAGATAAACCTGTGTGTGCTCTAGAATAAATTATTCTAATTCTGGACCAAATATAATTCTTAACAGAAATCATGCCTGCTGCTACAAAGTGTAAAGCGTGCTACATTCAAAAACAAACACCCCCCAGCAACAGTATTGTTTGTCATTAATAACCACACACTTGGAGTGTTACTTTTGTTAAACACGGTATCCCCTTCTATATTTCACAGGTCTTGACAAATTGTACATTGCAGCATGTGGACACTAATCACAGTAAATCTCAGTTGAGGATGAACTAAACTCTTGGTGTTAAGAGTGGGTTTTTTTAATAAAAAATAGCCCCCTAAAATCGTGATGATTTAGATGTGTTGATGGCAGGGGTACACCAATATCCCTGGGCAATAGTGAGTTTACAGGGCTGGCCATAGTCTGTGTGCTCTGTGTCCCCACCAGGCAAGGGAGCAGCTCCTGGGGCATCTCCACAGCCCATCAGTCCCAGTCATGGGGTAGCTGTATTCAGTATACTCCATTCCCTGTCCCTGTCCCTGCATCACTCTCAGGTTTGTGCTGGCCATACCATGGACATGCTGTGCAATGGATATGAAAGCATTTTTTTGCTTGCTTTCATCTGGATAAACCCCGATTTTGTAGGGCTGGCTTTGGCATTTGTAAAGCTGCGCTGATGGCAGGAATTGCATTTCCTGGGATAATAGAAAGCTAGAGGAAGAATAAAGAGAAAGGTTGTTTGGGGCATGAGTGTAATGGTGTTGGAATAGCAGACTGCTAATTATACCTCTCCCATCTATCTGGGAGGTTTGTCATCAAAAACACAAATAAGAGCTTTTTCATGCAGAATTAATTTTGCTATTCACAGTCCAGTGGGCACATCTTTTTAATGCAGTCAGATGCATCTACACTGAGTGTGTTTACCTCTGTGTATGTGTATAGATATATATTTTACACCAGTCTGCACTGAAGTGATGTTAACTCCTGTAAGGAAAGTTCTTAAGTCTTCAGTAGAGTTAAACTATATTTAGAAAACAGATGAGGGCTGCCATTATGTTATGGGTTATCTCTGCAGCCAGAACAGAGCTTATGCAACCTGCTAAGGTGCAGCTAAGATTGTAAAGGTGTCTTGGGTCCATGGACTGAAAGTCTGGCACACTCAAAGCATGCTACCAGAAATAACCTAGCCAGTTGAAATAGGATTAAATTTATGGAAATGGGAAATCTATAATTTTCAAAACCCAGATCTGAGTGACCTTCAATTCCAGGCTTTGCAAGCTTATTCAGCTTTGTTCACTTGATGTAGTTTTTATTGACCTAGTTATTTTTACTGTTTCTTGTTAGAAGGTTTTCAGGTATTTATATTGTCACGTGGTTGTTACCGCTGAATACGAATAGATGACGCGGACACAGGTCGAGGTGCGGTGGAGAAAAAGAGCAGAGTTTATTTTTCCTCCCAGGATTTATAGGCTTCTTACCATGGCCAGGGATTGGATGGTCAGGATAACACTTTCTCACTGCACTGGCCATGAGAGATGTCCATCACAAGACGTGTAACAAAAAGAATGTACACATATCTATGTTTACAGTTACTGTCCTGGGAAAGTCCTTAGAAAACTATGTTAGCAAGCTCAGAAGCTGAGTTTTCAGGGCAACATCTCACCCTTTTTGGTTTAACAAAAAGAAAAGAAAAAGAAAAATGAACAAAGAAACTAACAACATTATAAACAATCAAAAAAATAAATAATAGAAAAATACAATACTCCATACAATCAGAAGGCTGTAATTTCAGGGTGATATCTCACCCTTTCGTTATTACAAAAAAACAACAACAAACAAACAAAAAAACCCAGAAAAACAACAAAACCCCAAAAAAATAAATGAAACTAATGTCCAACATCAACACCTGTTTATGGATGGCTCTCAATTTGGTCACAGAGGCAGAATCCATGGCTAAATTGAAAAGTGCCTGGGAAAACTTATGAAATGCTATGACAGCAGCCTGTAATTCTATCAATTGGGCTGATCCAGCCTCATGACTCTAAAAAAAAAAACAAAACCTAAAAACAAAACAGCGACATCAATGGAAAGATTAATGTAATAAACTTGAGAAGCAGAAACTGCTCGCAGAACCTCCTCCAGCATCTACTGTGCCAGTGGGTCAGTGTCAGAGGTGACTTTAAAATCAGAGTCCCCCTTTAAGAGACCAAACAAGGGAGACAGTTCTGTCGTGGTCAGTCCCATATAGGGACACAACCATGTGAAAGTCCATTAATATTTGGACATCATTCATGCAGTGTCTGCACTGAATTCAAAAAAAAACAATTGCACCTCCAAATGCGGGACTGTTTGTCCCAAAATTATTTTTGACCCTCAAATAATTTCAGGGAGGTTGTAGAGGCGAGCAGCAGGAAACTGCTCGCAAACTCCAGAGAGGGCTAGAGCCCCATATCATTGGCAAATGCCGGCAAATTTTGCATGCCTTATGGCAAAATCTCCATTGATATCTCTGTGTGGGCTCAGCATTAATGATAGCTGGCACCAAAAAGGCAAATTTCGGTCTGTCATCGAGATGCAAAGGAATTGCAAAAACAATCCTGCAGATCCACAATGAGGACTGGCCAATCAGCAGGAAGCATGGCAGGTGAAGGCATGCTAGCCTGCAACATCACCATGCTTTTTCATCATAGCAGTAACTTTCTGGAGGTATTATAGCAACCTCCATTTCCCAGACTTCTTCTTGATACAGAAAACAGGAATGTCCCAGGGACTGGTCGAAACTTCAGATCACTGTGATCCAACTGTTCTTGCATCAAGTCACGGAGGGTGTCTAGTCTATCATGAGAAAGGAAAACAGAATCTGCTGAACAAAGAGTCAGTCTCAAGTTCTTCTTTGTGTTGAATGTGTCATCATTGGGTCCAGGGGTCACTCTGGGGGCCCATCAGCAAACCAGACAATTGTGATGTCCATGCCAGTGTCAAAACGCACGGAAGCTAATCTCTGACAGCATCTCACCAAGGATGGACCGGGTGCAGACCCGTTCAGGATGGTCCCTGACTGTCAAAACAGCAGTCCGTGAACCCAGGGAGGTCCAGGGAACCCGAAGCCACCATCTCCCCGCAGCTGGTTCTCAGCTCTGCAAACATAAAACTCAAAAGGCACAAGGTGAGCAAATCCAGGTCCCGCAGGGATAGGAACAGGAGGCAGGAGTGTGGAACCCATGGCAGAAATGCACCCCAGGAAATCCGAATCAACGTCCCCTAGGTGAGCAATGATGCCTTGGGCAGTGACATTCAACCACGCCACAAGAAGAGCACTCATGGCCTCACCCACCGGATCAAAGCATTTGGAAGCACATGGAATGCCTGATACGCTCAGCTGCACAGTCATCTGACAAGAGGACAAGGTCCACAGGCCAGCCGAAGAGGCTCCAGCAGCCTGGAACCCCTGGCCCGTCAAGGCCACTGGCTCCGTCCCCGCGGCAGCACCACCGGAGCCAGTGGTAAACAGCTCAGGACCTTGGTCTGCCACAGCCGCAGGAGGTGACGGGGGAGGGCCGGCCCCAGCCGCAGGCTCGGGTGATGCCTGGGAACCTGAGGCGGGGGGGGCTGGAGGCAGTTCAGCACAGCCCGCTCTCGGCGCGGGGGGGGCAGCGCTCGGAACCGCCCCTAACAGTGGTTCCTCAGGGGCAAAAGGTCCAAGAAGCGGTGCCGGCTGCTCCTGCAGGGGAACAGCGTGCGTGGCTGCCGGCGTGGGGCCTGGGCCTGGCCCAGCCCCCACCGCAGGGCATGGCACGGCCCAGTCGCAGCAGGGACACGGCACCGTCCCTGAGGCATCCCCCAGAGGCAGCGCCGCCCCCCGTTCAAGCACTCCCGCCTCGGTCTGTGCCGGGAGGGCACGTGGAAGAGGCGACCCTGCCCCGGGCTTCCACCGCCGGGGTGCGGGCCGAGACGGCGTTACAACCCCCGGGTCCACAGCGCCACTGACAGCCTGCCGGCAGGGATCCAACCCCGCCCCGGGCCTACACCGCTGGGGCGCGGGCCGAGGCGGGATTACACCCCCCAGGTCCGCGGCACCCCTGACGGCCCTTTGGCAAGGCTCCAAGGCCACCTCAGGCTTACACCGCCATAGCGCTGGCTGAGGCGGGGTCACGCCCACCGATCCCGCGGCGCCCCCGCTCAACCTGCTGGGGGCCCCGGCGAACCTGGGGGAGCCAAGCTCGGGACCCGACCTCAGAAAGCCGCACCTTCGCCAGATCCCGAGCAGCCTGTTATAAATACAAAGGTAGATTTGGGTTAAATAAAAACAATTTATTATAAAACAATTTCTATAAAAAAATAAACAATGAGGGAAAACCACAATAAAACAAACAGCGCAGCGCTGGGTGGACAAGGGTCTATACTCAAAGGTATAGGTGTTCCCAAATCCACGCAGGAGGGTAAACTGTCCGGGGTTTTTATAGGGATTTTTAGCCTTGAGGCCAAATTCCAGGCAGGCACCATTCATCAACAGTCCTTGATTGTCGTATGAATTGATTTCCTGGCATTGGAGAATAGAGTCGAATGGACGTCCGGACCGAGTCTCCTCATATGTAAAGAAATTCTGAGTGGCTCTTGTGGTTCAGGCCATCCGGATGGGATGGCTGGATCCGGGTTGGAGCCGATGGATATTTCGGCTGGATTTTTCCTTTTGTTTACTTGATGGCTTCCCCAACGGTAGCCCGCAAGGCGAGGTGTTCGGGGTCCGGTGATGAATATCTCGTCGGGTGCCTCTCCGTTTTGGCTTGATGTTTCGTGTCCTGCCTATTCTTCCCCGTTGATGGTCACCGAGCCTGTCCTTGTCAGTTTGAGGAGTTTTTTTTTTTCTGTCAGCTTGATGGGCCGCGTCCTGTCTATTCTTTTGTTGATGGGCGCCGGCTAGGATCGTTATCCTTTGAGTGGGAATTCGTGGCTAGATCTGGGAAGGGCTTGTGTGTCATACTGTACTTTATATTTTATATCATTATTGTTATATACATTTATTTAGATTTTTACGAATTTTTACAAGTTCGTTTCTCACAGTCCCCCGCCTAATAATTCATTACATTAAAAATTCGTGTGTTATTTCATCTAATTCTGCAGGGGAGGACTATAATTTTTTTACTCACATTCATCTTCTTCCCAGTCTGTTAACGAATTCTCACTATATGCTTGTGCCAGGTTATATTTATTTTCAAAAATTCTTTAAGGCTTTAATCACATTTTCGTTTTTCTTTTTCCTCCTCTAATTTCATTAGTTTAGAGAGAGGAGTAGGTCTCCCTTGCGCTTTCTCAGGATCAATTGGAAGTGTGGCAATCTGCATTCCTTGCACAACAGAGTGAATTAGTCTGATGAAGCAAGGAATTAAGCAGGGAAGGAAAATGATTCCGGCAACTGAACAAGTGATGAAAAATACTAGCTTCTTCCACCAAGCCCCTTGCCCGAATATCTGGTCTCACCAGGAGGCTTGTAGGATTGAATTCCATTTTTTGGACTGGCACATGAGCTACCTTTTTAATTTCAGCAGCCAATCCTTTTATTGTTTCTCTGTAATCGTCTATTTCCATACAACACTCGGATTCGTTGTATCTGCCACACACTCCTCCCTCCTCGGCTAGCAAATAATCGAGAGCTAGTCTGTTTTGGTACACAAAAGCTCTCATTTGTGAATGTTGTTTGGCTAGGAGTTCTAGGGCTTCTGAAGTGTGGTTGGAAACTATCTCTACCACCGCTTGCAACTTGATAAGTCTGTTGAGGAGATAAATGGGGGTTCTGTAACCCCAGCTGCCATCATTTGCCTAAGTAGCGGCCCGTAATATTGAATGATCCTTTTGGCAGGTCATTCTTCCTCGTTCTACTTCTGGTTGCCTCCGCTTTTGGTAGTTTCCGTTTTAATTCCCTCCTTTGTTTGTTTAATGTCTCAAAGAGAGGGGCTCAATGATTTACTCTCTGTTTTAGGTAGAGTAAAGAAAAAGGACCGAATTATTCCAAGTGTGCAGGATCTTTTCCATTTTCTGGGTAGCTCGCTGTATGCCTTTTTCCACATATTCAATGTATACTATTAGGAGCTTCTCAACCTTGTTCAACTTTGCCGGATCATCTCAATATTCCTTCAATTCTATTAGCTCATGGAAGGGATTGGCCCCAGAGTTTTTGTACCAGTAAAAGTTCAATTATTTCCATCTATTCACAGTTATTCCCTCGGGAGCGACTCCAATAGGCCCGCGGGTGGTTCAGGTTGCTAGGTTTTTGTTTTGCTTTCCGAATTCACCGTGAGTGTGCTTACACACGGGGTATAGCCTACTAAATCAGTGAATTCTTTTCTCTCCGGTCTTGTTTTTGATATTTTAGAGCCTTCTCATTTTTAGAAGTTACTCTGGGGTTAGTTCCTCTCCCTTCCAAGGCTATCTTTCAGCTGATTTTAAACTGCCACAGATCTAACAGTTAGATAGACCTAATTCTGTGGCTATTTCTTGCATTAGATCTATGAAAAGATTCTGGTTGGGGTTTGGCAACCCCAATTGCTGTATTGTTTCTCTAATTGCTCATAATGTTCACTAAGAGAGTTAAGCTTCTCTGTTCTAACTTCTTTTTCCGAGCTTCTGCTTCTCGCCTCTTTAACTCTAGGGTTAGTTGTTTTATATTTTGTTTTCAGGGTCCACCCCTTCCTCATCCCTGGAGAAGCAGAATACTTGGTTGAATGCAAACATACCCGGTCATCACTACTTTTTAACAAATCAAGGATTATCGGTTCATTATTAAAAAAAAGCCTTTTTTTCATGTTTTAAATTTCTACTTTCCCAATATATTTTCCCCTCCCATGGTACACATTTTTCAAATTCGCTTTATTGTAACATAAAGGGTTAACCGCATATATGCCAAAAAGGTGGATTGTCTTTTCCCTCCTATCTAGACCGTTTTGTTATACATTGACTGCAGATTGGAATTGGGGGAATCATTTCCACTTCTCTCTTATACCTGAAATGGGAATTTTCAGTCTTTCTTTTCATAGGAGTTTTAGACTGCCCGTTCTTAAGCCTTGCCCCTGAGTGGTAACACTGGACCTTCCCCTTTAATTCACAAAGATTATACTGAGTGCCGTTAGACAAACAACGTTCCGGAGGACAGTAGTTAACTATTCGTCTGGTATCTGTGGCAGTCTGACACTGCTCACACTTCTCCAGGAGGCGCTCCCCCGGAGGTACTTCGGGAATCATTCTCTCGGCTAAGCACACGGCTAGACTCAGGACAGTCAGGATTCCCCACCGGTGTATCCCTCTGCCTTGCCCTTCGCCCGTATAGAAATATACGGCGGGGATTACCATCTTCTCGGCAGCAAGGATATTCTTCAGGGGCCCTTGTAGTCCTTATGGCGTATCTCCTTTTAAAGGTAGCCCACCGAGACGACTTAATCGTGTCTGTCCTGCACGGTACTTTTACTGTCTTTCGGCACTCAATTTCCAAAGCCTCTGCCTTGGAGTCTAGTTTCCCTCTTATCCCCTTTTGAAAAAGTAGGAACCACTCAGGAGAGTCGAGTTCCAACAATCCCACCCTGGGTGGCAAGTATTAAGAAACGGCTAGTCAGCTCCTGTTCTTTAGTCAGACAATTGGTACACAGGTCTCTTAGGTTTGTACTCTCCCAACAGTGGGTTACTCAAATTTGTTTACAACAAGCACATTTAAAAATGTATAAATGGAAAACAATCACAGTTTGCGTTGATGTAACTTATCTGGTCTGCAGCTCTACGATTTTAGAACAATCATGTACTAATTTTTCTGAATAGAAACTGAGCAGGATTTTTTGTGCAGTGGTTTTCAATTCTAAACCGGGTGAGCTGATTAAGATGGCTTCATATTTTAGAAGCCTGGAATCAGTCAGCCACTTCTCTGCTTTTTGCTGCAATATGTTTTTCACATCGTGGGGAGTGTAAACTACCAGGGGAGGAAAAGTTATTTTCCTTGCTTCTCTTATTAACAGAGCCACTGTTACAATTGCTTGTAAACACGTAGGCTAACCCCGACTGATTGGATCTAAGATCTTTGAAGCCTATAGGCTTTCCTTTGTCTGCCCATTCCTGAGTCAGGACTCCCTGTGTTGTTTGTTTACTCACATTCACAAACAACTGGAATTCTTTATTCGTATCTGGTAGAGTTAGTACCGGGGCAGTCATAAGAAACAGTTTTTAATTTCTGGAAATTAGACTCATTCTGTTCAGTCTACTTCAGCTTGTCAGTGTTTAATCTTTCATACAAAAACTTCACTTTTTCACTGAAACTTTCAATTCACTGCCTGCAATATCTTAAGAGCCCTAGAATTTGTCTAATTTGCCTTTTTGTTTTTGGTGCAGGCAATGCAAGGATGCCTGCTACCCTCTCCGGGTCTAATTTTTTCTTTGAGATATCTAATGTCTGAGGTATTTTATTTTTTATTTCAGGCTCTGTGAATTGCAGCTTGGATTTTGATACTTTCAAACTTTTCTTTCTTAGAAAGTTTAACAAGGCAATCGTGCTTTTCTTCACCACTCTCTTCAGGTTCGGTCCAGCTATTAGCAAGTCATCTACATACTGTGAAAGCTTTGTCCTGTCTTCAAGAGCAAATTGGGTTAACATTTGTTCTAAGGCTTGTCCGAAAAGGTTCGGAGACTTTACAAACTCCTGGGGGAGGACCGTTCACTTTAGCTGTTGCTTACGGTTTGTATCTGGGTCCTCCCACTGAAATGCAAAATAATCTCTACTCCTTTCATCCAGAGGGCAAGTCTAAAAAGCATCTTTCAAATTAATCACACTATACCACACATCTTCTGGTGTGAGTCTATTTAGTAAAGTATAGGGGTTGGCCACCACCGGGAATTTAGTCCGGGTCTTAGCGTTTACCGCTCGTAGGTCCTGGATTAATCGGACGCTACTATCCGTCTTTTTACAGCTAGGATGGGGGTGTTGTGTTGAGGACATGCAAGGCTCTTAAAGTACCCGAGTTTAGGAGGTCTACAATTAGTTGTTAGAATTCCCTTCTCTCTTTGAATGCTATATTTCAGGGTTTATTTTTCTCTTCATTTTTAGGAGTCAACTTAAATATTTTGACCACTAATTCAGAATTTTTAATCAAGATATTAATTCTTAAAGCAACAATCATGTCCCTTCCCAGTAAATTGTAATTTTGCTTCTTCTACTAATAGCAAATTCCCTAAGCAAATTTTATTTTCAGATTCTATTTCCACATCTTTTATTATAGGTACTTCAAAGGGTCTCCCTTTGCACTGATTACAAAAACTTTTTCTCTGCTAGCCACACATCCGTATGGCAATTTCTGCAGGGTACTTTTCTCTGCCCCAGTATCTACAAGAAAACTTACTTCTTGTCGTTAGGGGCCCACTTTTAATTTTATCAAGGGCTTCTTGGATGTTCTGGTCTCTAAATTAAAGAGCCCCTGACACTCTTAATCTTCTTGAAAAATTTTCTCATCTTTTATTCTTTGTTTACAATTCCGCTGAACGTTGTCCTACCTTTTTACAGTAGTAGCATTCCGGGGGCTCTCTCCGTGGGGCCGGGGTGCCCAGTGAGAACCTCGACTTTTTCCGGGTAGTGTTTTTAAACTTACCCTGCATCTGTTCTTGTTTCTGGATTTCTTTTACTGCAGTTACTAAAACCTTAGCCTGCAATTTCTGCTTCTCATCTTCTCTCCTCATGTATACTTTTTTTGTGCTTCCCTTAGGAGCTCCTGGGGGCTTTTATCTTGCCATCCTCGATCTTTTCTAATTTTCTCCTAATGTCCTCCCAAGATTTAGCAACGAATTGTGTTTTTTAACAGAACCTCCCCCACAGGAGAGTTCGGGTCAGTCTCAGAGTAAATCTGTAAACTTCGCCGTAATCTCTCGATCTATTCAGTGGGTGGTTCCTTTTTTTTTTTTCCTTGACACTCTCTAAAAACTTTGCTAATATTCTGGCCTCTAGGGACCGCTTCTCTTATACCTTGTACAATTATGCTCCTTAAATCCATCATGTTCTATCTGCTTTCCTCTGTTTGTGCATTCTAGCTCGGGCTTGCGCTAGGCCATTTCTGGTTACCTGGCGTCCCCTGTGGATTGCGTCTGTCCCAGTCTCTGATCCCGGCTTGTTTAATCATCTCCTTTTCCTCCTGATTAAACAGTGATCTCAGGATTGCCATAAGATCGTCAAAGGTATAAATACTACTCCCTAAAAATTCATCTAACCTCTCAGCCACTCCGAGAGGGTCATCTAACAACCGCCCCATCTCTTTTTTAAATGTTCTTACATTTCCAGAGTTAAGGGGGACATTCACAAAACTGATCACTCCAGGGGCCGTCGGTACTTCCCTAAGAGGGAACAACCGGTGCCCCTCTTCACTCTCTCCCCATTCATTATCTATCATTCTCGCTCTTAAACGGGTTCTACTTGCGGGAGGGGAATTGGTGATTGTGGGTTGCCTCCCTGTTATTAATGGTGGGAATTCTGCCGTCACCCGGTTGAAGGGAGGAGCCCCCTCCGTTGTATGGGAGGGTCCCGGTTGTGGCGGCTGGATCGGCAGGGGCGGATAGGGTGTTCCCCAGCCATTGCGCAGAAAAAAACCTCCGAGGAGGTTGCTGTGGTTTACGGTGTTTACAGGCGGGGAAAGGGGAAGGGCTTGCGGCATTGCTGCTGGCCCCGAGTCTCCCGCTTGAGACACACGTATCTCAGTGTGGGTTGGTCTCGGGGGCCCAAGGGTGCTGTGGGCATTTCTTGATCTACAGAGGAAGGTCCCGCTGGTCCTCGATACGGGGGTGGTAAGTGATCGAGGGGTTCCCAGGACTCAGTTTTCGACTCACGTTTTTCTTTTTGCTTTATTGGAAATAGCCCTACTCTGACATTTACCCAGAGCTTGGCGTATTCCCTCTCCTCAGGATCTGAGGGGACTTTGTTCTCCACATAGGAGAACAACTTGTTACACGTCTATTTTTCAAATGTGCCTACCCCTGCCCAAGTGAGGTCCCTTCCCAACCCCTGTCCCCCCCAACCCTCCATACAATAATTTATTATTTTCTCCTTTGATTCCCCCTTCCTCTGGGACCAATCTCCCAAGTGTTTTACCATCCACCCCAAGGGCCTTTCCAGTGGGGATGTCTGGTGATTCCTCCCCCTGATTCGGAGGATTCTTTTTCCTGTGCTTCTTCCTTGAAGCTTACTCTTTTTCTGCCCCATACTTTGCAAATATATTCTTACCTTTCTTTCTCTTCTTCGTGAGTCGATATCAGTTTTTCTGCGTTGTGTACTTAGGAATCAAAAATTTGCCGATACTCACCTTTTCAGCGAGCTGAGCTGAGGTCTCTTGTAATCGGAACTTTTGATTCTTCCCCTGGACCTCTCCCTGGGTCCGTTACTAAGAGGGTTTACCAGCCTCGAGCTCGACAAGACGTCCCTTCCCTCTTAGTACCTTGCGATCAGTTCCCGAGACACCCTTTGGTCTCAGGTTTTACCAGTGTGTGTCGAGGGAAAAAAAAAAACTTTCACTCTGTATCGCTTCCTTCGCGGCCGGCCAATTCCCTCGCGGGAGGATGGAAACGCGACCTTGAAGTCCGCACTCGCTTCGTGATCAGGTCACGTCTCACACACTCGCCCGATTCGCTCCGCTCAACCAGCAGCAGTACTTACAGCTATTTTCCTGCGTGGGTGTCCCTTGTGCGCACTAGACGTTTTACGAGCAAAGTAAGCCGCGGCTCCCGAAGGCTCCGTGCCTTCCGAGCTCTCCGATCCGGATTTATCCTTTTTATTGTGGTTTTTTTACCTCCGCCTAAATTTGGTTTCGGATATCGGAACGAACTACGGGGGTTCTTCACTCACCAGGCCGCTAAATTCAGCGGGTGGTACCCGTCCTGGGCAGCGAGATTCCCCGCAGTTTTCTCCGATCCGAGTCACGGCACCAATCTGTTATAAATACAAAGGTAGATTTGGGTTAAATAAAAAACAATTTATTATAAAACAATTTCTATAAAAAAATAAACAATGAGGGAAAAAACCACAATAAAACAAACAGCGCAGCGCTGGGTGGACAAGGGTCTATACTCAAAGGTATAGGTGTTCCCAAATCACGCAGGAGGGTAAAAACTGTCCGGGGTTTTTTATAGGGATTTTTAGCCTTGAGGCCAAATTCCAGGCAGGCACCATTCATCAACAGTCCTTGATTGTCGTATGAATTGATTTCCTGGCATTGGAGAATAGAGTCGAATGGACGTCCGGACCGAGTCTCCTCATATGTAAAGAAATTCTGAGTGGCTCTTGTGGTTCAGGCCATCCGGATGGGATGGCTGGATCCGGGTTGGAGCCGATGGATATTTCGGCTGGATTTTTCCTTTTGTTTACTTGATGGCTTCCCCCAACGGTAGCCCGCAAGGCGAGGTGTTCGGGTCCGGTGATGAATATCTCGTCGGTGCCTCTCCGTTTTGGCTTGATGTTTCGTGTCCTGCCTATTCTTCCCCGTTGATGGTCACCGAGCCTGTCCTTGTCAGTTTGAGGAGTTTTTTTTTTCTGTCAGCTTGATGGGCCGCGTCCTGTCTATTCTTTTGTTGATGGGCGCCGGCTAGGATCGTTATCCTTTGAGTGGGAATTCGTGGCTAGATCTGGGAAGGGCTTGTGTGTCATACTGTACTTTATATTTTATATCATTATTGTTATATACATTTATTTAGATTTTTACGAATTTTTACAAGTTCGTTTCTCACAAGCCGGAGCACCCGGGGCTGATAACCGACCAGCAGAGCCTCGAGCAGGGAATCGCCTAAAGCGTCCCAAGCTGACTGCGAAAAAATCGCTTCAACCACAGGGAAAAACCCCTCTATTCTGCCATACACAGTCGCTGAGAGTCAGCATACGAAACATCAATCCCTCTTTGATCAGACACCGCATGCCATATCTCCATAACCAGGCCCTCCGTAAGAGAAAGCCCAAAACCATCCATAGCCACAGGCTAGACAGTACCCTGTAACACACGTCAGGGTCACCAGATGTTACTGCTGAATATGAATAGATGGCGCGGACACAGGTCAAGGTGCGGTGGAGAAAAAGAGCAGAGTTTATTTTTCCTCCCAGGATTTATAGGCTTCTTACCATGGCCAGGGATTGGATGGTCAGGATAACACTTTCTCACTGCACTGGCCATGAGGGATGCCCATCAGAAGACGTGTAACAGAAAGAATGTACACAAATCTATGTTTACAGTTACTGTCCTGGGAAAGTCCTTAGAAAACTATGTTAGCAAGCTCAGAAGCTGAGTTTTCAGGGCGACACGTGGTATCATAGATATTTCAGATAATTTGGGTCACTCACAGCCTGTCCATAACCTGTGGGATACTCTGTGCCCTTGCCTGCTTCTTGGGAGTTCACAAAATATCCTCAGGGATTATAAATAATAATTTTTAGGGCAGTGATTACAGAAGTGATAAATTACTGGAAAGATACATGTCTGAGATAAACAACATGAGGTTTGCTTCCCCCAGATGGTCTGTACTTCCTGAGCAGGCAGTATTTTGTTCCAGTGAGTGACAAAGTTTGGAGTAAGTCCTTCTGTGTGTGTGTGTTTGTGTGTGTGTGTGTGTGTGTGTGAGGTGCTTTCTGTTATATTACCTGGTGTTGGAAATCCAGCCAAACAAAAGGGCTCAGTGCTTTGTGAAAAAACTCTGGAACATCTGACCATGGCAGAGGCTGCAGTGGGAGACTTCTGTGGCAATACTGATTTCCAAAAACATGAGCACAGAGCCCAGGGGCCTCCAGTGGCAAGGGTGATGTGTGAGGCAGCTGGAGAGGGGAGAAGGGGGTTTCTCTGTTCCCCCAAAGCCCTTTCATGGGTGGTGTAGGACAGGGTGCTGTACTGAGTAGAGGGGGGGAGAGGGAGGTGTCCTCCATGGGCTGCAGGTGGGTCTCTGCTCCACCATGAACCTCATGGGCTGCAGGGGCACAGCTTCCTCACCACAGCTGTACTGTGAGCTGCAGGGGAATCTGCTCTGGTGCGTGGAGCACCTCCTGCCCCTCCTCCTGCACTGACCTTGGTGTCTGCTGGGTTGTTTCTCACACATATTCTCACTCCTCTCTCTGACTGAAATTGATGCTGTGCAGGATTTTTTCTCATTCTTACATCTGTTATCCCAGTAGTGCTACCACCTTCATGGATGGGTTCAGCCTTGACCCGTGGCAGGCGTCTCTTGGAAACATGGGCGCTGTTGAGCAGAACATTGGGAAGCTTCTAGTAACTTCTCACTGAAGGCACCCTTGTAGCTTTCCCTGCTACCAAAACAGCTAATGCACTTAGAGACAATCATACTGCCAGTAGAGAAAATTTTCATATCTCTATGTATAAGAATACCAGTTCTAAATAAAAACATTTTATGCAGGGAATAATCTGTTTTATATAAACAGTTTTCATGTCAACAGATTATAGGTACTTCAGTTTGTGTGAAAGTCACTTCTCAAACTGAAATCAGCTACCTTTAGAAGCCTGTACAAGAAAGAAATGAAGACTGAATAATGTATTTGAAAACCTAGGGGAAGTTCAATTTCCCAGAAATCTTCCCAGAACACTTTATGTTACTATATTACTACAGCTGCAGAAAATGATGCAGGAGTTCTGTTGCTCAGGGTGCCAGCCCTGCACGCAGCATCGTGGTGACTCGTGGGCTCTGACTCAGCACTGCAGTGATGTGATGAAGAGCCCATCTCCACCCTCATGCAATAGCCTGAGTGTTCCTGTGATACACATCTGTTATTTGAAAAGCCACATTAGCAAATATTTTCTGAAAAGAATCCAGTTTCTTCCTCCACTTGCATCCTGCTTAGGTTCTTCTCTCAGGTTGACCAGCCTGATTTACAACTGTCTTGTGCTCTAAGTATTGTATCAGTTATTTTTCACCTGTGATGGTCCTCCCCTTCCTCCAGGAATGAGAACACATTTGTGGTTTGTAGTGGTTTTTTTTTGTGGAAGCAAAAGTTTTGTGCCCTGAAAGGTGAAGACAAGGATAGGGAGGAATGGCTGGATCTAAGGTGACCCTGGCTCTCAGTGGCTGCTGCATGCCTGGCCATGAACAGTGTTCACCACAGCCTGCAGTCAAGTGTTTGTGTCAGTAATAGGATGTTACCATGTAAAAATTTACTCTATTCAGTGCTTTCTGAGTAGCTGAAAACCCTACAGTATATCAGTGTTTTAGCCAAAGAGGTGTACTGCTCTTTTACCCGTCTGTACTTACAATGAGCAGTGTATTATGTCTAAACTGTGAGTTCCCAGTTTGTCCCAACAGCCATAAGGCATTCCAGCATGGCTGTAAGAAGCTGGGCACAGCTCCGAGGGGGAGAATTAGCCTGACCTGTGTGGTGTGGCTGCACTTCAGCCTTGCAAGGTGCAAAATACATCGTCTGGGAAAAAAAACAGTAATCTCCAACTATGTGTTTTTGGGGTCAGGGAGCACATCCCCTGTAACTGCCCTCTATTCTCACTAAAACAGATGAATTTTAGAGTAGGTGATGACCTACAAAAAGTGGGAAGTTTGACTGCTACAGTTCCTGGGAGATTAGCAGAAGAGGCTGGATGTGGGCTGTGAAGGCATAATGACTGTTTTTAAACTTGTTAGCCATTTAGAGTTCCAACCTTATTAAATCCACGCACTACAACTCAGTGGCCTTTGAATGAATGGATTAATTCTGTGTTATTTTATCACTTCCCTCCTGCAGCCTGCAGCTGTGCAGTCTAAAGTTATCTTGTTTTTCTCATTTATAAGTGTTGTAAAGGAAACTCCCTGGAGATGATGCAGTGCGCTGAACATGAAAACCTCCATTGGGCTCGATTGCTGCAAACAATCATAACAGCTCCTCAAAGCTGTAGCCAGGGTCACACTTCCCAGGGGATGTATTAACTGTAGGGGTCCCCTTTTTACTGCTTCATCCAGGGATCTCTTTGAAACACCTAGAAAGGTGAAGAGCATCAAAGTAGCAGTATTGATTTATGAGACTTGGGCTCATTTCTGGTCTGAGATGACTGTGAATTGCACCTTCTCGCAACAGTGTCAAAGCAGTTGCAGGTCCAGAAAATGGTGTGAAGAACCAGAATTTGTGCTCTTCATTGCTTTCATAGAGAAAATGCTGGATGTTGGGTTCATTGTACACAGAAATCTCTCATGTTGAGCACAGAATACCTCAGGCCACTTCAGCTCAGTGGGCACTAGAAGGGCTGTGGTAATGTGTGCTGTATTCTAACAAAAATTTCCTATCTACTTTGACAAAGCATCTGGAAAGCCTTGCTGGCTTTCTTTTTTTCCAGCTGGAAATGAAAGTTTGATTTGATTTTCAGGTTGAGAGTTATTCAGACATCCTTGACAGAAACAGAGGCTCTTCCCTGGAAGATGGCCATTGCATGCTGGTAAAGAGGGTTGAGAGTATATTGAAATATGCTTTGTGGTGTTGGCAGGATGATAATCAGTTAGAGAGAAGCTCCTCTGAAGCCACTTCAGAGTTTCAGAAGTTGAGCAGTAAACACAGCAGAAGCAGTGCTGCCTTTTCTACCTGGTCACTGTCTACTGTATATTCTGACCCACCAAGATGCCAATTACATATTTTTCTTTATCCATAAGTTTTATTTTAGTTCAAACCTCTCCTCTGATAAATTTGGGATAGCAACTCTCCCACTCAGCTTTTTCCTTCCTGTAGAATTTTAATATGAATGATTTCATAGTTGGAGATTTTAGACCTCTGTGCAAGCTCCCTTGTGAAATGAGCACTCTGCCCACAGCCTTGGAAGCAGGGCAGCCCACACAAGCAGGACACTCACTCTGGTTTGTTTAGAGGACTCCAGAGGACACTGGAGGCAGGAGAAATCTCAGAGATCCAGAAAGCTTGTCTTGGCTCCTGGTCTAAGGGACCTTGGTGTTGTGTTATCTCCTCCCAGGAGGATCTCTGTGTACACACACACTGCACAGTCACATGGCGGCTGATCTCTCTGCAGCCTCAGTGCTGTGAAATTGGAACACTGTTGAAGCTGCCATGAGGGCAAGGATGAGCCACCTTTCCTGCAAACCAGCCCAGCCTCTGTCCCCTTCTGCCCAGCTGCTGGGCACACTGTATATTTTTAGGCTGGGTGCCTCATATTGCCTTGTAGGATTCATTCTTCCGCCCTATGGCTGATACCACTTTGCTTCTACGACTAAACCTGTCATCCTCCTGCCTCTTGACAGCTACAGGTCCTTCCTGCAGAACCAGTAGAGAAGAGGTGTCCCAGGAAGGCACCCTCACTATTGCTTTCCAGGGGTAAACCACAGCCTCAATCCAAACGTGCTGTAACATTGCTTAGACTACTCCCTCCCTCTGTAGGCAACGAGTAAACCGCTCACTGAAATTATTCTCTATTAACAAGTTTGAATAACTGCATCTTATGCTGCTTTGGGTTTGTTACCTGATAACCTGAATCCACATGTAGGTAAATGAATAAAATAAATTACTCACCAGTGCTCATGGGCTGTAACTCCAGGTCTAACTGTGTGTGGGCTGACAATGCCAGTGACACAGGGAGCTTGTTTATGGGGAGCTGGATGACAGATCTGCAGGAGGGAATTAGATTAAATGTCTCCTATACCTGTTAATTGAATCAGGCTGGGGTTCTTGCAGGGAGGGTGCATTTAGACAACATCAGGGCTTGCTTTGCATCTGAACAGTCCTGGCTGAAAGCTGGAGCTGTGCCTGTGAAATCCCGAAGGCAAGCGATGAATCAGCTCCATCCACCCCTTGCAGCTGCTCCCGTGTCAGTGTGTGTTCAGCAGAGGTGCTCTCAGCCTGGGCTCTGCCCAGCACTGCAGAGGATCAGGGCAGGATGGGCTGGGGGCAGTCATGCCTCTCCTGGGACCCAGGAAAGCTGCAGCAGAACTGCTTCTCCAAGGTCATGCACTCCTGTGACACATCTGTCAGCCCCATTTAGGGTTATGCTGGAAGATTGGTTCTATGATAGTGTATGAGCTCCTGTAGAAATCCTTCCCTGTCAGGGCAGAGAGAGCATCCATCTCTGCCAAAATTAGCCCAAAGAGAAGGGCCCTCAGCGCAGTAGAACGATCAAGTCCTTTGTTTTCAGGAATATTACAGCCAATAGGATATGGCTGTCATCCTATAATTTACTTCTGGAAAATGATCTGCATCATTAAGTGGAGTCTGTAGTGAGGACACAGGTTTTCTGATCTTAAATTTGAGTACATTTAAGCATGTAATTTATAAACAGTTGTTAAATACAAATTTTTGTGAAAAGCCTTAATGCAGCAGTCGTTAAAACCAATATTAGGTTAACACACAGAAATCTATTAGTATAGCAATAGCTTTCTGGTTTTATTTTGGCATTGTTTCTTACAATTACTTTTGGTTTATTCTTAACCTGGAACACTAACTTTGTTATTCACAGATGTAAATAATGTTATATAGGACTTGGAGGGGCCATCTGGAGAGTCTTCAGTACAACCTTAAGACAATCTACTTCACCTGTGAGAAATATCTGTGTAACCTCTTCTTAAAACCTTACACAAAGATTCCCTCAACCATTCAAAAAAGAAAGCCATGCGTTAGGCCCTAAACTGTACTTATTCCAACTGAGACCTTGCCAATGCTGAAGAAAACAGAGTAACAACCTGCCTTATTAATGCAGGCCATGAAATCTGCCTCTTGCTCATCAGCATTGCTTTGCAAACTTCAGTTCAAGATGATTCTTGATGCTTTTCTATGTATTGCTGCTTGACTAGTCTGATGCTGTATTGCACATTTGATTTTGTCTTCCTTGGTGTAGGGATTTGCATGTGATAAAACACTTTGAATCATGTCAGACGGAAAAGATATATATCAGAAGCAAATATGGCTTTGAAAGTCAATGTAGTTTCTAATGTACAATCAGTTACTCAGGGACAGCTGCTCCAGTAACAGCAGAGATTTCATTTCTGTTTGGTAAGTGCCGTGCATTTTGTTTCTAACAAACACAAATAACTGCAGTAGATTCATTTTCAGTGAGCCAGGAAGCAACTGTGACCTGTTGTTCCCAGCATACACCTGAAGGTGGATATATTCATATCCCAGACCATAGCAAATTTTGTGTATTTATTGGTACAGTAATTTGGGGGTTTGTGGCATACAGGAAAAGCCCATGAGACAGGTTTTATGTTGATTAGTGCTATCTTCTAATTGGTTACAATTAGCTAAAGTAGTTTTCATTACTAGTTCTGACATAAGCTTCTATGAATGCTAAAACATTAGCCCAATGATATGTTCAGCTTTGTGACACAAATCAGGGGAGAGAAATTGCAGTGAACATGGAGTAATATTTTACATGTGGTTGAAAGATATTTCCAACACTTGAAGAAACCACATGAGATACCTTCAGACTTGCTTGAATTTATTGATATATGATCTCTATGCATGGAGCTTTTGTTCTGGTTTTGGGTGTAAAAACACCCTGGTAATGTGCAGCCTCAGCTGCAGTGATAGCAAATAGGAATAGGATGGGCCAGAATAATTTATCAACAGTCTTGTTTTCAGTCTGCTGTTGCAGACTGAAGGACCCCTTTGTTCAGCAGCATAATAACCAGCGGGCAGATGACTTTGACTCTCTCACTCTCAGGGGCTCATGAATAAGACCTAATGAAAATAGCTGGGAGACAAGAGCGAGAGCTGCCTCCTGCTGCCAGCAAAGCCTGGCCTCTAACATCCCACACATCTGTAACAGGCCACATGAACAGCACAGCACACAGAGCCAACAACTGTAAACAACGGTGTCGGAGCACAATGTGGACTGTATGCATGTTTATTCCACATCAATTAACACAGGCCTGTTCTTCACTGCAGCAGAGAAAATAAAGAAATTCTTTGTCACTTTGCAACAGCCTGTTTTAAAAACAGTGGTTTTAACTTAGGATGTTTGGAAATTAGATAGCAGTGGTGATGAGAGGATCTCCCACAGTTTTGTATTTCACTGTCATCCTTATTTCCTGGAAAGATGGAGGTTATCTAAATATACCACTCATGAGAAATGCAAAGGGCTGTAGACACAAGCAGATCCAGTCAAAATTTTTGGTGATGGTGTCTTTAAAGCCTCTAACAGAAATATTTAATTCCCTGAAATATTTGCTTTTTTGCTCAAAAAAGAGATGGTCTCTTACTAATAGTTAAAACCTGCATCCAATATTTAGACAGATAGACTGAGGAAATCCCTTCCTAGCAAAATAAAATACCTTTAAAATGCTATGTTCAGTCTCATAGCTAAACTCCAGCTGAATGCATCACAATCAATGGAATATTTGCCTAATAGGTCTCACCAGCCACTAGCATGAGTAGACGCAGTATAAATTATAAAATATAAGTGAAAAATAGTTCAGTTTAACAAAATACAGTGGTGATAGATGTGTTGTGTGATGATAGCCTATGCAAAAGTTATCCTGGAAAAATATATGGTGCCTTTATCACCTAGGTACATGAAAGAGGATGTGAAACAAGATTAGGTATGAGGTAATGATGGACATGTGGGGAGTATCATATGGGAGCAAACCAGAATGGCTTAATTAGTGCAACTTGGAAAGAGCAAGAGGAGCTGTGATCACTTTAAATTAGATGAGTAGGGCAAAGAAAAACCATGGAAAACTACTTTGGTTCAAATAAAAAGCCATAATGGAGAAAACTCAGCATAAGGTAACCACAAATATAAAACAGAAGTAAAATCATAATTTTTAGCCTTCACAACAGAAAAAATAAAAATTAAATGGACAAATAAGAAATTTTAAAGCATTTAAAGCATGGAACAAAGGACATAGTGGGACAATAAAACTCAATAGCTGTTCTTTGTTAAGAAAACTTGAAGTAATTTTGTATTTTAAAAAAATAGTAGGTGCAGCAGTTCTTGAAAAACATTCACAGTTGTTTTGTTTGTGTAACATTCATTGCTTATTGAAGAGCGTTTTGCTCAAGGGACCAATCTACCTAATGTTAATAGGTCTGCAATAGGAGAGCCTTTGGTTGTGTCACGGTTCACACCGAATAACAACCCTGCCACTCTGAAATACGTGGGAAAGCTTCCACTGGCTGTACTTGCACTATCCCTCCGCTGGGAATTAGGCAATAGAGTATCCATCCCTGTCGGCTTTGCAGCCTCGGCTGCCTTGACAAAGTGCTCAGAGCAGGCAAACATGGAAGGGCTGAGGCTGCTGTGGCACAGCTTGGCAAAAAAATCCATAGCAAACAATCTGTTCAGCTGGTTTTCATCCTGTTTATTGCCAATTATCTGTGATCAGATGGTTGTAATGAATTAATTCAGCCTTCAGAATTCCCTCATAAATGCTGTATAGTGAAAAATTCCCAGTCTGAAGCATCTGCTTTGACTTTGTCTTGACATTCATCCCAATGATTTGAGCCCCATCTCTGTGTCCTGGTTAGGAAGACCGGAGGACTGGAAGTGGTGATGCAAGTTATAGCCTAAATGCAGAAGAGATAAATGTTGCAAGCATCATGGTCCCCATTTCCAGACTTTTGGGAGAGAAACTACCATAGCAAATTGGAGCAAGCATTGTCAAAGCCTCCATGTAAAGCCCAGTTGTGCACAGTTTGAAAGGCAGTAGTAGTTACACTACAATCAGCTGAAAATACCAGCTACACAAGCAAGCATATGCTGTAGTTATCTTTTGAAACTACTCTTTCATGATACTGTAAAAATTTACAGTGGCATTTAATTTAAATTAACAAAAAAATAATTTCATTAAATTAATATGTATTACTGTTGCTTCTAGCACATATTTTAAAATTATACTAAATTTACTTTAATTTTAGTATGATTTTATTACTTTTATATCAAGGGAGTTTTTAGGTTAAACTGTCATGGGGTAGCTTTACCTTTAAGGTGGTTTTGAGAGCTAAGGAAGTTGAAGCTGCTGGTGGCTGATGGGAGTTTTTTCTCCTGACCAATTATCAGTCATTTCTAAAATTGACAGCAGGTCTGACCATTAAAAAGTGAATTCAACCTGTGAACACCCCCTTAAGAAGTACAGTCAGAGTTCTCTTGTCCTGTTTTGATTCCGGCTTTTGAGAAGGTAACAAGGCTATGTCTTATCCTCCTCTTTCCCACCCCCCCACCCCCCTCGGCCGGATAAGGCCGCAGAGGACGAAAAAGTGGGGGGGGGGAGGAAAAGAAAGCAGAGCTGCTCAGTTACTGCTGCTGCTGGACTGAAACCTGACACCATGAACTCTTGCAGTTTTTCTAAAGCTTTTAATTCTTTTTCTACTTGGATAAACCATACAGATTACTCCTTTTTCTCAGAAAGATAGAGAAAAAGATATACAATCAACATGAAGAAGACATCATAGAACTGCCAAAAACAGTGAGGAAAAGAGTTAAGTTTTAAATAGGAGAGAGAGAATAAGAAGATGCTTTACAGCTGAAATATCTTTCTGTTAAAGCTATGGAGATGGACAATAGTAGTTTAAAAATACTCCTTTAATTAATGACAGAGTATTGGGAGGAATAGAGTGTTCAAAGTGTGGACTTTTGAGGAAAAAGAGAGTACTTGTGATACTGTGAGTTGCTGGAACTGGGTAGAGTGAAGATTTTGAAGCCTTGGGGGGCAAAAAGAAAACTGTTTTTTCCAGGAAAGCTCACAGAGAAAGAAGAAGAAGACTTTTGCCTTTGAATAACTCATCCTTAAAATGACATCCCTAGACTCATGGCCCATACACACCTCAGAGTGGCGTGAAATGGGAGGAGAAGAACTGATGACAGATTTCCAGGCAGCTGGCATCAGAGCAATAGGAAACTATGACAGCAATAGTTTTCTTGTGAGAAACTCCATAGGTTAGCAGAAAGAGACTTCTGTTTCTCTACAAAGACTGATGAAAAGATTCTAGCAAGAATTGGGACTGTTTTTGACCACCAAAGTTCTAAAGTTTTTTGTCTCTATGTTGTCATGTGTACAAAGAAATGGTCAAGTGGTGGGAGATAAAAGGGTTTTCTGGAAGTTTGTTCTGGTGTTCTTGTTCTTGTAGTTTGTTAATAAACTGTCTTTATTCCTTTTAAGTTTTAAGCCTGTTTTGCTCTTGTTCTAATCCATATCTCACAGCAAAAAATAAGTAATTTTTTTTAGTTATTGGTTTAAAACCACGAAACCACGACACTACCTTTCCATAACAAAGAAGAAAAAAACTTTAGCTGTCCATCTTCTAGAAATTAAATTAGTGCATTCTGAATAGACACTTTGGAAGTAAGTATTCAAAGCAAATGATTATTTTCAGGTGCCAGGGACCAAGATACTAATTACTTTTCTTTTGCTATCAAAGCTGTATCTAAAAATTGAGCAACTCATTAATAGACAGGTTTTCCCCCACACCTCATAACTAAAGGAATATCCAACATAACTTGTGAAAGATGATTTGCATGCAGGGAATCACCTTTCCCTGAGTTAGCACAGTGCTCAGAACAATTGGGCACCTGAGCGCTGCTATAGCAGATATGAGTACCAATGGTGCGATAAGTAGCCCATTAAAATGACACTTGATACCATATGAATAATTTCCTCCTCATTTGTCACCAGTCGCCGCAAGAACTGTTTATTGTAAAGACACCTCCTCCAGAGAGCGTGCCTGGATGCAAGGCCCAGCGAGCAGGTTTGGGCCGCAGCGAGCATCTGGCAGCAGCGCTGCTGTGCAGCCGGCCATTGCCGCTGGCAGGGGCCAGCGTGCCTCCCTTGAGTCGTTTTGTGTCTTGGTGGCACTTCTGAACGCGATCTTGGGTCAGCCTGCTCCTGCTGCAGCTTATGTGTTTGTGTGTATATAACAAACACTGCTGGGAGTGGGAGAAAATGATGTGTGATTTCCTGCTGGCCTCTGGGGACAGTCTGCTGAAGTGTAAAATCAAGAAAAAGATGGGAGTAGCTTGGTGTGGTTTACAACCAGCACGCCTAGGCAGAGCTGAAGGAGTGTTTCTGTACAGCTCTGCACACCTCCCCGCCATCCCGGGCCGAGCTCTCGGAGCCTGCCGGGCTCCGGGCAGCGCAGGGAGCAGCTCCGAGCTGAGCGCCGTGCCCGCAGCGCTCTGCCGAGCGCAGGGAAGCTGCTCCAGCCCAGCGGCTCCTTGTCTTGCCAGCGGCACGCTCCTAACAGCCAGGCTGCTCAAAGCGTGACTGCAGCACAGTAAGAGCTCCTGCTCATTTCCCTCTGTGAGCCGGCTGCCCTGCTTCTTACCGACCCAGTTAGGCTGGCACGGGTAGGGACTGGAGTAGGGACCGTGATGGGTGAGAGATAGTCCCCCTGTCTGTGCATGGTCCTGTTGGAGTCTCGGCACAGCATTTGGAGAGACCTGTGGAGTCTCCCCAGAGGTTTTGTACATTATGTTCCTGATTTGTATAAAACTCGGAGATAAGAGACAAGCTGTAAGGAGAGCCTGACTCTCCACAGCTGTTAGGATAGCTCTGGAAGAAGTGGGAAACCTTGCTCCAATGGTTTTTGACATCTTATCTTAGCAGAGTATTTTAACATGCAGGGTTTGGCAGGACCCTGGCTACAGCTGCTCAGCCCCATGTGCTCTCTGATGAATAATTGCCCAGTGCAATTGGGTATTGCCTGTACTCACACCAGCATACCAGACAATCCCAGACAACCCCATGCTCCTCAGCCAGTGCTTGGCAGGTGCAGGATACAGAGTCTGTGTGGCCTGGGAAGCCTCTGGATTGCAATTTATGTACATAGATGTACTTTAGTTCAGGGAACCGGTACTTATCTGTTGATTACAGCTCACAAACACACATTTTCTCAGCCATAATTAAGCTATGGATGCTTGCTGCTTGATTTAAACTTTGAAAAAAGCAATTGGCTCCAAAGCCGAAGCCTATATTTTGCAGAAATGAAGCACCTTTCCTGTCAGAGTTCTTCAAAAGTTCTAATTGTATAATTTGCCTTGAGTTACACAGCATTTTTTTTTCCCAGAAAGGAGGGGTAGTTATTTGAACATCCAATAGAATTAGTTGATAGAAATATGTCTTGTGGCAATAAAGAAAAGCAAATAAAATCCTTCCTTGATTTAATGCATCAGTTAAGAAATTGTAAAGCAATGAATGTATCAGGCTTTGGATCTAACAGGGTGTACTGGGGAAAAATGAGGCTGTTAGAGTCCCAGCTCTAGAACTGTTACATTTTTCTGAGACAGCAACAGAAGAAAAGGAAACTCAACTAAAAATAGAAGAAAGAGAATATCAGTGTTGCATGCCTGATAATTAAGAAATCAATAACAATACTCAATGGTATGCCAAGCTCAGCTGCTTCTGACATTTCTAGGACCTGAGACTCCAAACTTCTATGTAAACCTGGGGTTTTATTCATATCAGCATTATTGTTGTTGTCAGGGAGACAGTCACTCATGTATTGTTGCCACACAGAGGCAGAGATGATTTTAATCATCCCATCTGCAGACAGAATTTCTGTGTTTAAAATAGCAGACAAAGGTTCATTTTCTCACTTACTTTGCATCTAGATAGTGTATCTTGACAAAAGTCCTGTCTCAGATCATGTGCAAAGAAGGGAAAAGTCATTTCAGAGAGAAAAGAGGCACCTATTATTAGTGTTCCCAAGATACACTGTTGTAAGACGAAAAAAATTGACTTTTTTCGTTCTTAATGCATTCTCTGCCAATGACCATTGTCTTTATTGTTAGCTTTTCACATTTGCTTGACTATTTTGTTACATTTTTTATTACAGCTATAACCACCCATTACAAAAAAAAAAAAAAAACAACAAAACAACAAACCCAAGACCCACAAAACAAAACAAACAAAAAACCTCCCACAGACAGGTAGGAAGACTTTTGAGTCTCTTGTTGAATTCAATACAAATTGTCAAAGACTAGAATGTCACATAATTGTAGGAACACTGACTGTTGCTCATATGTTTTTAGTATTACTGAATCATTTATAATTTGAGGGAAAATGTGAAGTCTTTGTCACCTTTTATTTCTGTCTTCTCTATAAATTTAAATTTCTCAATGAGACAGTGTAGAACTGCCAGAAACATAATCAGAATTGTACCATAATTTCAACCCCCACAATTTAAAATTTATGCCTGTCAGTGCAGAATAATTGCTTCTCCAAAGACTATCACAACTCACCTGTAGGTTCAGCCTTTCACAGCCCCACCACTGACTCCCAAAGGCATGTGGGCTGGGATGACGCTTTGCAAAGTTCAGAGCTAAAATAAACACACAGAACTACTCTGAAGTGGATGGATTCTCCCGTCGCTGTGCACTGTGTCAGTGCTGAGGTACCACGGGGTACCTCGAGCTGCGCTGAGCCAGCAGGTGCCATCTCAGCCAGGGCAGTGTGCGTGTGACAGAGCCAGGCTGGCCAGCGCGGGGCTGACACCCTGCACGGGCAGGACGAGGGGCACTGGTGACAGCTGTGCTGCCGGAAGGTGGGGGAGAGGTGCTATCTCGGTATTGATTGCCACAGCCCCAGAAGAGATGTGAATCCTTTTTTGTAAAAGTAAATAAATAACTAATGGGCTCCTGGTGAGTAGAGCTGGGAAATTCAGAGTTTGTGCTGGGTTCTGCAGCGTGCTCTCCTAGTGGCCACTGACAAGTCAGTCAGATCCTGTCCCCCGCCTCTGTCTGTAAAAACCATCTATTACTTGTCTTGTGGGCACATTACAATGGTTCTTTAGCTAATACATGTGAAGTGCTTTGAATGTGAAATGTGTTGGACAAGAGCCTGTCTCTTTCTCAAATCTGCTTTCTGAGGTGACTATAAGCATATTGGGAATGTTTCTTCAGAGCTATGCAGTTAGAACAAATAGCTAGTTTGTGTGCATTTATAATTCCGGGTTTGTTTTTTTTTCCTTTCCTGTCCCAAGTTATTTGAGTAAGCTCTCCAGGAGGATGACAAAGAAGGGAGATTTGAGAGTCTCACAGGAAAAGCTTGCCAAAAACATTTCAGAAAACTGGGCTAAACCTTGGTATCAATGTCAATATTTCTTTTAAACATTTTTTTGGAAAGAAGAAATTGCAAGGATAAATTATTTAATTTTTCTTTCAGGGGTGAATCTGTAAAAAAAAATTGTTTACTGCCTCAAAACTATAAATTGCATCATCTTAGGCTCATATACAATGTTCCTCTGTAGACCATACCAAAGAGAGAGGCTTGGCTGATGTATTAAACTGATCTTGGGGGCACAGTGGAGCTTGTCCACTAAAGTGTGCCATATGTGCCAGCTCCCTATAGAATATAATCTTTTTCCTTGTGCCCACTGTGTTTATCATACTGTAATGCTTTTCTGATGTAGACTCCCTTTCTGCATGTTTGGGATTTAAGACTATAATTCTACTGCCCAGTAACCAGTGCTTAAGTCTGCTCACCCACCTTCCATCTGACAAACTAGTGCCACAATTAATACCAAGGTCCCTGTTATAATTGCACAAGTATATAGTGGAATTCTTAGCAGATTAAGCCCTTTTTCCATGGACAGTAGATTTCCTTGATAACAAGGGTCAGAAAAAACCCCAAACAGTTGTGTATAAACAAAGATGTCTCCATGTTTAGTTTGAATTTGATTCCTTGAGAAAACATGTATGAAAACATGGGATGAAACTATACAAATAAAATGAACTTTTGTCTTTCTTTTAGGGAAGTGTTCAAATGAAAAGCAAGATAAGATCTTATAAGGAACAAAAGCCTAATATTCCATTTCAGGCGAAATGGAGCACTTGAGGCCAGGCAGGCATCAAAGACAAAAGAAAAATTTTCACTCTTCTCTACTTCCTATTTTGCTATTTTGCCTTCTTAGGAGTAAAATTTTTATGCTGTTGCACTCTGGCATAACCTTTGCAGAGTTTCCATTTTGCTTATCACCTCTGGAAAGACTTGTGCCCAGGTTTCAGGAGTAATTTATTGCTCAAGCAACAAGAGAAACCCATGTTACCTACAAAATGCACAGCTTTTTTATCCTAAGTGTAATTCATCTCATTGTGAGGCAAAATTTCATGATTCTGAAACTAAAAATATAGTCATCAAAATGTCTTCCAAAGTACATGAAGTGACAAATGTCTCTGTAGATTTACTATAAACTAAGATTACTTTCAATAAAAAGTCACCAGAATTTTCCAAGCCAGTGGGGACCCACATACTGTATAAAAGTGTAGAATGTCAAGAAAATTAACTTGGCAGCACCATTACTTTCCACTCTGGTATAAAACCTGTTTTTGCTGATTAAAGTCAATGAGGAATTCTGAAGTCTCCAAACAATTGTTTTTTTTGTCTTGGCTCTATGTCTGAGTTGGTTACATTGGCAGACTAGGAAAGGCTACTTGTACCTCATCATGTAACTGTATTCTAAAGTGCACCCTAAGCACTGAATTTCTCAGTCATGTTGTATCTTACAGGCTTAGATTCCCTCCCTAATTACTCTGGAGGCTGGTGGGCTGATGAACAAAGAATTCACAACTCTCCCTTGGGGGGAAAGCTGCTTGACAAGTTCCTTTTTGTTGGGGCAACAAAAGGAGTCACCGCCCCCTCCCCCTCCCAGCATGCCTTTCTATGTACCCCATTGGTCCTTCCCCTTTGCTCCGCCCCTGAATCCTTAGTGGACTAGTCCTGATGCTCCTATATAAACCCCTGTTTCCCTCTGACTATCTGCAGTCTTTTGTCGCTGACCCCTTCATGGTAGCTGGAGTTCCCCTCATCCCTGGACCAAGAATAAAAGCTTCTTGTGGAACACCACTTGAGGCTCCTGTCCGTCCTTCTGTGTCACCCGGACATTGCCCAAAGAGCTGCCATCACTCAACAGCCCTTTTTGGGGCTCAGAGCTGAGATCACTCTCGGCAGGGCAAGGAGTGCCTGTGTGCCCAAGAGTGTCCTTCCAAGGACACTTCTCTAGGAAAGTAGCAGCACCCAGACCACTGCCCAGGCCACAACAAATTTCACCAGCATAAACAGTTGTAGCTTAATTGAATTAAGTAGAATTGAATAATTGCTGTGAGAAGAAAGCAGATCTCATTGAAGTCACAGTCCAAATTAATGTTTTAAAACTCAACCCAGTACACTTTTAGAAGTTACGCAAAGTGCTGAATGCTTTGTGCTCCTGTAGAAGTTCAAAAGACTTGCAATACATTGGTGACAAATCCTCATTTGGAGTGCATTAGTAACCTGCTAATTCAACTGTGCATTTTTATGTGATGCTCTATAAGCAATAGAGATGTATGCATCTGTTTATAAATCAGATTAATTTGTTCATCTAGCAACAGAATCTACTTCCCTTAATTCTTCTGAGAAGCACATTAGACCATGCACTGCTGCAAGAGATTTTAGGAGCATGTAAGGCATAAAGTGTACAGATGGGACCTGATCTTTTGGGGTAGCCAGCTTTGGAAATGGACTTGTTTGCTGTTTTCAGAGAGAGTTCTTTTAATAAAACACATCTCAGTGAAGGCAAACACAGCATGGTGACATGTGACATGTGATAGACACACAGAAAATATGGTGCACAAAAATGCATGATCAGTCAAAATGTAAAGGTGTAGCAGGCGAATCTGTAGGCTGCAGCTATAATCTTTCATGCAAAGTGCTTTAAAAATATTAGTTCAGACTCACATCCTCCTTGAGGAGTGAGGAAATATAATCATGTCAGAGACAGTTGCTCCTTGTTTAGTATTATACACTTAGTGGCAAAGTGGGTACTAGGAGTTGGAAAACCCCATGCACACAAAACGCTTGAATATATTCCTGGTAAAACAGCATTGGTCTGATTTAAAAAAAAATAAACTAAAAAATCAAATATCATAGAGCTATGTGAACGACTTCTTAACATTCCCTTGAGATGCCTCAAAGTGAATTTGAAAGATGAATATGGCACAAGCAAATTTCACCCTTGGTGGATCCATTATTCACTCCCTCACAGGCTCACCTGAGGCACTTAGAAGAGCTGGCAGGTTGCTGAAGGTACCCTGGGGGCTATCCCAGCACACATGCAGCTATGGATGCTCCCCTAAAAACCCTATCAACAGGCACTGTGTTCCCTTCTCAGCTCTTCCAGCAGCAGCAGCAGGAACCAGGGCTGCTCTCACAGGGCTGCTGCAAACCCTTGCTGGGGCTATACATACTGTGCATGCAATCAGCTGCCATTCAAGTTCGCTCATAGGACGCCCCCTGTGGAAATAAACAGATAAATTATTTACTGTGCAAGATGATACTGAATACCATGGCAGCTAAATATTGTAGTTACACTAAGTTTCTGTGAATAGGACATAACTTATTAATAGTCAGAAAGTGCAAGAACTCTTTCACAAGCTAGATTTTTGTCAGTCATGATGATTTTCCATGTGATCTGTACTATAGGAAATCCTCTTTGAACAGAGGACAGTAAATTATTTACTGTGCAGGGAGGATGATCCTAAATGGTACAGCAGAGAAACCATGTAGCTGCAGTGAATTCACATGAGCGTGATGTGCTGTTCACAAACCATTTCTTTAGCCTGCCTTCCATGACAAACTGGTGATCACCAGCAGCCCATGAATGCTTTTCAGCTGGGACACAGAGCTGTCTTCTGGAGAGCAGGCACAGGTTAGCTGTTCTAAATCTGCAGCACCTTCACATCTGCCCAAGAAGCAAGTTACTCTTGCCTGTGTAAATCCCCAGGAGGTATATAATTCATTATGGTGTCTCTTGGTGCTCTGCTTTTTAATTTGTTGTCATCTGGGGCCAGACCCTGCCCCTGGTGGCCAGAGACTTCATCACCTTTCTGCAAGGTGATGTATGTGCTGCTGAGTGCTGGATGAAGGACGTGGTGTTCTCAGGGGTTGTTTTGAAGTGGAATTGAACCCTGCAGCTCATGTTCAGCACACTATGTACATGGTATAGGCTGCCACAGACACTGATACAAGGTTACACATTGTTAGCCAGAACTACTGTTTAAAGGGGCGTGAGTAAACTCACTTTCCACTTTCTCATGCCTGTCCTTATATTTCTTCAGATGCTTTCTCTGTTTTAAGGACTTCTGCCTCTCCTGCCTCTAATTTGTAGTGTGGCGGTACTATTTTATTTGGGTGGCTCTGAACTCCCATCTCTCATGCACAGATGCAAGAGGTGGCACAGTGAAGCTGAGCAACACAGCTAGTGATTATCTCTGGTGACTGGACAAACCACCTTTCCCTCTGTAGCGCTGTTGAAGAAAAAGACTTGTCATCCTCTTTATAATTTAATGTAGATAAAGCAACATGAGAGTCAGTGTAAATGCAAATGGGAGAACATTTACCTGCAGAGAGTTAAAATCTGCTTGTCCCCTTCATTCATGTAATCCTACCTATAAATGTGTTTGTTGAAGATAAATTAGCTATCATAGTTAATTTATTCTTCATGCTTCTTATTAGCTATGTTAATTCCCTTAACTCATCCTACCACATTTCTCCTCTTTGCATCAATTCTGTTTTGATTTTCTCAGCACTGGTTAGAATATGTTTTACATGACTGCAGTATTAAAATACTTTCCAGCAACAGCCCTGTGCTTACTCTTACCTGTGTTACCTTGCTGTCCTACAGCATTTACAGTTTTTTTCACTTTATGGACCCTCTTGAAAACCTAGTGTTCTTTTGGTTTTGCCCTTTAATTTCTGGAAGTACCTGTATTTATGTGCTTGTCACCTACTTTTATTCAATAAAAGCTTACACAGGGGCCCTGAGCTCAGTCTCAAGGGACTGTGCAGGTCTTTCTGGGATGCAGCAGGAAGACAGATGCCTTGAATATTTGTAAGAAAAGACAACATTTCAAGTAGATTAGAAGAGTATGTAAAACAACATTGGGGTCATTTAGTAAGTGCTAAGACAGCACTGCACTCCATGTGTTATACTTAGGGAGATAGTGCTCTTCTCCCACTTTGGAAGTTGTAAGGGGATTTTGCATGTCTGCATGTTCTGTTTTTGACTGAATGCCATGTACAAGCAGATTCCACCAGGAGATTTCTGGTGAGCCGTGTGCTGCTCACTCACCCTTGGGTTCTCCTGTGTGTCTGCTGTCAGATGCCCCCAGGTTCTGTCCATGTGTGGTTTACAGCATGGCTCTGCACCTGAGAGCTCTGGCTACCTTCCCGTGGAACTGAAAACCATTTTGGAAGTGAGGCTGCTACACCTTTCTCAGGGAGCTCTCTAAAACCTTGCAGTATGGAGTTGTTGGCTAAGTGCTACACTGTGAAAATCTAATTGCTGTAACTAGGGAGAGCTAAACTGTGGCTCTCCCTGCAGATGACAAGGCTGCTGGCAAGGAGATCACCCGGGCAACGCTACTTGTGGCTACCTGCTGAGGATGACTGATGAGGCCTCACCAGGGAGCTCTTGCACAGCAGCAATGGGTTTTGCTCAGTTTTTCACTCAGACAGCTCAGTGAGAAACCCAGAGAGGTGAGGAAGTCCTGCTTTCCTTAAGACTGTCAGACCCTCGGGGACTAGGAAAGGAAAGGAGACATAGTGATAACCACTGCTTTTCCAAAGAGTGTTGTTTCTGACCTTTCACTCCTTTGGTAAAAGCTGTGACACATTCAAAATGCCATGAAAAGTATTTTGGTTCTCAGCTATTATAAATTTTCTGCAGATCTATCTGGAAACCAAAATCATCCTCCAGTGGGAAGAGGACATTAAAGCATAGCAGGGGTCCAACCCTCAGCTGGGGCACAGCTCTGTGGGGATGCAGCAACCCAGCAACTCACAGCACATTGGTGAGGGACTAAGGCTAAATCCTCAGCCAGTGCCACCCTAGCAGCAAGTGCAAGTCTCTCTGTTGAATACCTGGACAGCCTGACCTTTATGAACTGTAGTTTAAGATTTTATAGCTGTATTTCAGAGGCTTTTTTCTGCCTTTTGGTAGCCACATAGGTGTTTATTTCACATTTTTGGTAGTAGGGCATGAGGTTTCTGATGCCTTTTCCATGGGAAAAGAGGATTATTTCATAGCCATGACCCATACAACACACTGTTATCTTTTCAGGTAACCATCTATTTAGTCAGTTTGAGCCTCCTGTAGTGCAGAGGTGTTAATCATGATCATTCCATGAAGGACATTAGACAGCCTTTCAGCATAGCTCTTTCTCTAGAAACAGTTAAACTAATGCAGACTCTCAGCATCTGAATGGGGTATCTGCATAGCTGGTATTTCAAAAGCATCTTCAGCTTCAGAGCAAAGATCACAGAGGGCCCCGTGAAACACTTCAAGGCAAAACTGCACTGTGGAGCAAAGCTCTGCTCCTCCTTCAGATCAGGCATGTACCCCTCTTTCAAGTCTGTTCTTACAATAAACTAGAAAAAGCCAGTTTGGGTGTCAGTTCATATTTGTAAAATATTTCCATGAGAAGAAAAACAACCCAGCAAACAAGCAAAACCAATCAGCCCTGTGCCTGTCAGGTGCATGTGCTTCCTGAGTGAGCAGGTCAGGTGAGAGGAAGACAGGACTGGAGGTAAATTTTCACAGGTACACTGTCACCAGTGCTTAGCTGGCAGATGTAGGTGCATATTCCTTGCCTCTTGCTTCTTCTGAACATGGCCCTCTGAGATCTAAAATCTCTTGCTGTGTTTAATTTACAAAATTCTCCGCTGATATTTTCCCCAAATGCTTCTAATGGAATTACTTAAGCTTCAGTTTCACAGGTTGTTATCTGTCTGTAGAAATGCAGCTTGAGAGATAATTTTCCAACACTTGAGGCAAAACCTACTGGCTTGATTCTAACATGTACTTCTAAGCAAAGTGAGTGATACTAACAGCTCTGATCTATGTAGTCCTTAATTTAAACATGCTCAAACATAAACTTTGATATGTAGGTTATAAATGACAAGTGCCATATTTTAATGAATTTACAAGGTAGAACTAAAGAGTGTTTGGGCAAACTGAAAGTTATTGCATTCATAAAAAGCATGACCAGATAAGTGTTTTGTTTTTTTTTAATGAGATCAAAACTGATATATGCTAGAGGCTTTCAAACTTCACTGAGGAAATACAGTTTGATCCAGTAGTGATTTGCACATCCCTTCTTAAAAGGCTAGGCTTTTACTCTAATTTTAATCAGACCTGCAGCAGCAAAATAATTTCCACATGGCTGTTTAGAAAGGTTGTATTCAAATAGTTAAACATTATATAGGACATAGTATTGATGATATCCTTATTTCTCAGAAAGTTAACAATAGCATTGCTTTTAGCAGTTGAATATTTATCTAGGCAGGGCAATGCACACACCATCAGAAAAACTCTCTTCTGTCATTATAAAAAAGAAAATAAATCAGTTGTGTGCTTTGATTCATGGGTAGAGTGGGAAAGTTTCAAAACAGGCACAAAGCATTGCAACAATTTAAATTGAGAGAATCACTTGCAGGCTCCAGTTTTCACAAACAACACAATCTAGTGAGTTAGAGCAATTAGTAGTTGTGTGAAGATGTCCTCATCTTTAATGAATCTCTGATAGCTGCTGCTTCTCCACAAGGCCTCATTAAAGCCTTGCAGGCTTGGAGCTAGGAAGAGATTGGCTTTTTGGGTTGGAGTCTTTGCGAGTCCTTGCCAGATGACCGGCTGCTCACACCCTAGTAAAACAAGCTGTCATTCACAGACAGAACTGACAAAACAGAGCAGGCATGTACCACCAACACACTGCACAGACCTGCCAAAATGGAACATAAGAGGACTGAAGAAAAGTGATGTTTGAGGTCAAGGCATTTACCAAAAAATTTTCAAGAGATGTGCTTTATTTCCTTGTGGGTGCAGAACAAATTTATTTCCATTAGTAACACAGCTCTTCTTTTTTTTTTTTTTTTTTTTTTTTTACTCTAGTGTAATAGGAGGTTTTTCAGAAATTCCTTTTCTTCTGTCCATCAGAAACTAGCCTGAGAGCAGGAGTTTGTTCCTATTTCTTGCAATCAGTGCTGACTTATGCCTGCAGCTTGTGAAAGGAAATCAGCCTTTTCTGGTCATGCTAATTCTTCAGACAGCATGAGGGCTGGAGGAGGTGGGGACTCAAGAAATCCTGCCTAAAGTTTGTCATGTCAGTTGGAAGCATCCAGTTCAATTTGAAAAGTCATAGCTGAAAAATTTCTGCAAATAGCCAAAAATAACAACAGCCTTGAAAATCACCCACATAGCTTGTTTTAGAGAGTGACTGTGGGCCATAGAGAAGAGTGATATTTCAAATAATCACTGACTTCAAAAAGGAAATATGCTTTGAGTAGTGCCAATGACAGCACAGACATTTCATCCCAATTTTTGATCAGAGCACATAGTAAAAGAAAAAAACAAACCCCATGTTTATTTTGCCTTGTATCTTCTCTCTGGCTAATACATAAACAAGGTTTGGGAAAGCTGGAGGTTTAAAAATTAGATGAGATATCTGTCTGCTCCAGCACATATTTTGCTTAACCCTGTTTCTTAGGACTTCCAATTTGTTACTCTGGCATGAGTGCTTCACCTTTTTATTGAGTTGAATTGTGGTTTCCCAGCTGAAATGCAGACAGCACAGCAGGGTGAAAAATACACGAGAACCTCTTTGCTGCAGCTTTCTGTGGCATACATGAGCAGAAAACTTGATTTACTTGCCCGGGCATGCAGTCATTTGTCAATGTCCTTCCCTCAAGATTCCTGGTGCAGGGCAAAGTGCTGATACAGTGATGATACAAGGTTTTCTGATCCAATGTCTAGGGTACTTTCTCTGGTATTCCCAGGACCTCTTTTTTTTGCCAATGTACTTTGTTTATTTGCTACTTTGCTACTTTATTATTTTAAGTAATATAATTTTAGTTCTTGCTTCCTTTGGAAATTTTTGCTTCGAACCTTCTCCTTCAGGCAGCATTATTAATCTGTGCATATACCTTTCTTGTCATGGCTCTCAATGAGTTCAGCAAGTCTGCAGTCACAGTCACTGGGCTGGTGATCCCTCACTGCTTTTTCTGCTTCAGTGCAGATGCTGGTTCCTGTTCATTGTTAGCTAAAATAAAATTATCTGTCTCCTATAATGTTTTTATTGTGGGTGTTCAACTCTTTCTTTGGCTATTTGTTGCATTTTATGCTGTCAGTTTAACCTCTGACTTTAATTCCATGACACAGCTTTATGACATCCATCCTTGTCTGAAGGCTTGATAACATCAGGTGTACTGAAATGGTTTCCTGGTTGATGCAGTCTACAGAAAAACAAGCAGTGCACATCAAGGTTTGTGTGCACCCTACTTACCTGTCTCATCTGAAGAGCAGGTAATTCTCAGTGCATATTTTTGTGCTTAAACACTAAGCTGCTTTCAAACACAAATCAGTCACCCTCAGTGCTAGTCAGGGAGCATGGTCTCAAGGCTGAACAACCCCAGCTCTCTCACCTGCCTCCTCCAGCCCTCTGATCATCTTACTGGCCTCCTCTGGACCCACTCTAACAGGTCTACGTCTTTCTTGTTCTGAGGATCCCAGAACTGGATGCAGTGCACCAGGTGGGGTCTCATAAGGGCAAAGTTGAGGTGTAGAATTCCCTCTCTAAAGCTGCTGGCCCCTCTTCTGAGAAAGCCCAGGACACAGCTGGGCCCCCCGGGTTGTGAGTGCATGCTGTTGTGTCTTGTATTCCCTTCTCTCTTCAGTGCATGTTTATCAGGTCTTTCTGTACACTTAAGGTCACTTGGCATTGTGAATGAAAGAAGGTAGTTGCAGGCAAAAATTACATTCCTAATAGATCATTCTGTCTCCCTGATCTTACCTTCACACACTGATCTGAGCCTCTTTCTCCTCTTCATGTTATCTCTTCCCTGGGATCATTGTTTGCTTTGTTCAGCTTCCAGAATAACCTGCTTGAAAACTCAGTTCTCTTGTCTTGTACACAAAGCTGTACCAACACATTTATATCATCTGTCATCTGAAACAGAGAATAAAAATAGAAATAGTCATGCAACGTACTAGTTATTCATAAAATGAACTACCCATTTTTGCGCCAAGGCATAGTTAACAGAAGTTCCCTGGTGGGTTCTGGCTTAGCAGTTTTCCAGTTGCACTTCACGTGTGCAAAAAGCCCTGATCACAGGTGGGGGCCATGGCTGCAGGAGCCCAGCAGGCTGCTGTGCTGCCAGGGAGGGACACAACAGCTGCCCTCCCAGATTTAGCTTGTGCAGGGAATTTTCTCTTTACCCCAGCTGCAGAAATAACCCAATTCTAGCTGCTACAATGGACACACATGTGGATTTCCTCCAGAAAAACAGTCAAAACACTGTAATCTAACATGACTTTCAAACTACCATAAGCAGCTTATCTTTTTCTTCTATGACAGTGTTTCTAAGTCATACGGATTTTGTAGATAGGATTTTAAGCCACAAAGAATAGAGCTATCTGCACTGAGGTAGCTGGAACCATTTAATTTGCCAAGTTTATCAAAAGCCTTTGGTCTGCATGGAGTTCAATAATATTTTGGGAAAATTAGGAACCTGGAAGGGGATGAATCTGAATTAGTTTTCTGATGTTGTGTCTGTTAATTGGGTGTTATAGAGATCTTTGCTTGTATTAATTACATTGGCAAATGAGAATGGATTAGTTCCGATTCAAATGCATTACGGCTGCAAAACCCATCAGAAGATACTGGTTTGTGGATCCTTTTGTGGATCATGAATAAAATGAGAGAACATTCCTCATTTCCTAAGTTCTTCTTCCAAAATATGGTGAAAAGATCAAGGTTTACAGGAAAAGGCCAGTTTGACCCTTAAGCTTGTACACTGTAGTTCTTAGGCACCTAAAGTGGAGCATTATTAATTACTAATTAACTAGTTCTATGAATTACTAATTCTAATGACACATTTCTATTTCAAAATTTCTTCCTCTTTAAACACAGTAGTTGCACTTAGAGTCTAATTTATAAGAAGTAAAAGGAGTTGCTTGGTGGGCAGAAATCAGTGTTTGAAGCTGATGATTATGTCCTGATTACACATGGGATCCATGGGATCCAATGGACCAGTCCCAAGCACTGTTGTCTGTGGTGACTGACCCCCAAGGTCTGATTTATCAGGGCTGAACAAAAATAATGGCAACTATGACTTGTGTGCACACAAAACGCCAAAGAAACCTCAAAGACCTCTAAGAGTTTTCTAGATGGACAAAATGCCAGTATCCCTTGGCTATATGAAAAATGTTTTGGCCAAAAGCATATTCTACTTTATGAGAAAACAAAGTAAAGAATTAGAAGCATAAAAAGTAAGAACTGGGGGGAAACCAAACAGCATAAATTAAAAGTTTTGAAATGCAAAAGAGCAGCAAAAGAAATCACTATAATTTTGTAAGAGCAGGGAATGACATTTTCAAAACATGGAGTAGTTCTTATTCTGTATAGAAAAGCAAAAAAATCTTAGGAAAAAGATTTCTGGCACAGAGAACTGAAGTCTAATAGTATGATTCTTGTGGTCAGACAAAGCTGATTTCAACCTCTGGGTTAAGTTTACTAATTGACTGCAGTGTGTATTTCAATTAGCATTGCAAAATCAAGTCTGTAAAGTGCACCTCAGTGCACAGGTTCAATAGACAGGGGTGCTGCGACTATTGCGAATATAACAGGCAACTGAGACAATTTTTCATGTACATTTCATATACATTTTATATTCCTAATATGCATTCAGCACTGGGAAAAAAATGCCCAGAAGGCTAAAGGAGACATAATAAATATGAGAAAATGTGTGATAGAGTTTTGTAGACTCTTGGTAAATTTGTATTGAGGAAGATGGTCTGATGGTTTTAAAAACAGGACAAGTGAAAAAAAAATAAAACAAATGAAAAACCAGCAGTTAGGAGGCAGGCAGGGAGGGTAAGAATTCCAAGACTCACTTGAGGGCTAGAGATAATGCCTTCCAAGGAGAGATTTTTAAGGTGCTCAATCTATGCAGTACCTCAGGAAGAGGCTTGAGGGACAACTAGATTACAGCATATAAATACTTTAATGGGTTTTAATGGGCTGTTGAATCTAGTGGAGAAAGGCATGAGAAAATCATCAACTGGAAACTGCAGCCAGATGAGTGCAAATAGTAAGACAGGAATGTTTAACAGTAACAGCCGCTTACAACTGGAAAAAGATATCCAAGAAAGTGACATATTCTGCTGAATTATCAAGTTCTTTACTGGCTGCCTTTCAGAATAGCATGCAGTAGTCTGACAAGAAGTCATTGGATTCAATTCTGGAGCTTTTCATAGTCAGTCTGGCTATAATGTCTGCTTTTTTCCCATCTGGCCCTTTGTTTACATCCTTCTAGTATAGATACACTCATATAGAGTAAAGAACACTAGAAACATCACTGGCTATAATAATGAACTCCAGCATATTAATTATTGTATAATACGTTGAACTGGCTGAAACATGGGCTTAATTTTCTGTTAAAAAAAAAAAAAAGTGAAGTTAGAAAAACCTGAACCTTCCTTTAAATATGCTTCTGATAAATTCCTTTTCCCTCTCCTAAAAGCTGTGATAAAAATGCAGTGCCTTGTGTACTGAGGGATTTTTTTAAAGTATTTTCAGAGCAAAGATGCCGAATAGCATCTTGAGTGATGCACTGGAAAATCTCAGATAGCTCATGATGCATATGGCAAAAGAAATTTTTGGTGTATCAATTCTCACATTTGAACTTTTGGATTTGTGCCTTCTGCAAAGCCCTGCATTTCCAGCCCCAAAGCCAGGTCACCTGAGTCATGTGTGTGTGTGTTTGCAGAGCAGCTGCTCTGATACAGCAACAGTGTAGGTTTTCCAGTGTTTCTGTCCTGACCACAATAAACCATCCATTGCACTGCAGAAACTGGCAAGGCAAGCAATAATTCACTTTAATCGTGATAAATGTCTGTGTCAATATTTTAATTAAGTGGTCTCAAGCAATGTGCTATGTCTTCCATGAGCCACACATGGTGTGTGCAGATTGGGAGCTGCAACTTGCCGCAGGCTGGCTGCTCCAGGCTGGGGCTTGCTGGCCCTGCCTCTCCTGTGCCTTTGCTGATCTCTCAGAAACATCACAGCACAGCAGCGTGCAGCCTGTGCATCACAGTAAATGCTAACTTTTGTTATGTACACTGTGAAAAGAGAGTGCTTGCCACTGTGAACACACTGGAAAATATTCAGCTGAACCGGCCAAGCTGAGTTAAAAGGCTCCATTTTATTGTCCTGGGTTTAGTTCACTACAAAATGACAAAGCACACCTGGGAATGTGGGGAGAGTCAATCCACAGGCTGAAGTCCATCCAAAAATGGATTTTGTTTTTGTTAGAAAAACCTGAATTCCATTTTCATAAGCCAGACATATTAATTTACCAGCCGTTCATCTTATCCAAATCTGCCTCCAGAAGTGAACAGGAAAACACCGTTCCTGGAAAAATCAGTGTCAGAGATTCATGTGCTTAAAGGCTGAAATGGATCTCTTCTGAATAGGCTTGGGGTATGCACCTCAACCTGTCGGGGTTTCATTGCAAGGCTCTGGTGCTGGAGGTCAGCCTTTTTGCACAGCACAGTATTACATCTGCTAAGACCGACTGGGGTATTTAAGTAAACACGAATGAATGTAGAAAGTTCTGGAGTCTGAACATTAGGCAGAGTGTTCCTGCTAATAAAATTAATGGTGAATAGTTAACTTGTGCAGGAAAATACATGTTAAAGCAATTACAGGACAGTAGAGTAAATATCTACAGAAGTTGCTGAAAAAATCTGGCAGTGATGTCTTCCTCTGCAGAGCAGACATTCATGGCAAAACTGTAGCAAAGCGATCTATTTAATCTGATTTATATGTACTTTTCTTCTTTAAAAAAAAAGGCAACCAAATTATGAGTATGATTAGAATCAAAATAAATGCTAAAAGGGCAAATATTTATATGGGCTTCAAGTCAGAATTTTAGCTGTGATGAGGCCAAAATGAACACGAGCCCAAGAGCCAGAAATTCTAATTGTATTCTGAACAATAGTTTTAAACAAAATAATCTGATCAATTTACTGTATAAAAGCCCTAGGGTCTATCAGTGCCAAGATTTTATGCTTGAAGAGACGGCATGTTTTCAAAGTAAAAAAATAATGGAGAGTTTTTAAAAAACATCCTGGTAGTGAAAATGAGGACACAGAACTGTCCCTTTGCAGGCAGAGGAAGGAACTCAGCATATTTATGAAGAATCAACCACAGCTGAACTACAGAAGCTCTGACTGTGCTGTGAGTGCAGAAAATGGCTGTCTGGGTGCATTTGGTACCTCTTGCATGCAATCAAGACTTTAGATGAAAGCTTTTGAGGACAAGGTAGAATTCTGACATTTTTCCCATGTACAAGCTTCCTTTTTATTGGAACACAGCCATGGAGGGAGATGGCCCACTATGCAGGAAAGGGACAGAGCTGCAGCTGAAGCACAAATACCCAAAACAAGAAAGCAGGAAAACCAATTTTGTCAGCAGGGTAGCTAAACATTGCTTTGAACCTAGTTGAACCTACAAAGCTTTTTGAACATCCAATAACCTGGGGTGACAGGTGATTCCTCTCCTTTTAATCTTCCTTTAATTTTTATTGTTAAAATGAGCAAAACACCTCTAGGTAGGGCTGAATTTTCAGGTTAGGCTTGTTAGGGGCTGTCAGTTCCAGGACTGCAACCCGCCCATAAGCCTCTTCTCCTTGAAAAAGGAGATACTGGGCTCTTTCACCTTCAAGTGCTGCCCAGACAGCCTTACAGCCTCCCCAGCTGCAAAGTAGCAGCTCCAGCTGAGCTCCTGAAGCTTTAAACACATTTCTGATATATGTTTGTTTAAGCTTCTCTTTAAACACTGTAGTGTTTCTTTCCTGGGTCATTTCTCAAGGACTTTGCTATCCCTGCTGTTAGAAACATTTTTGATTTTTTTATTTGCAAAGTGATGAAGAGAAAGGTTGAAAGTGAGTGAAGCGACTAAAGGTGGCTTCTGACAAAAGAAATATATAAGAACACAGAGTATCAACTCCAGGATTTGAGGGTCATTCCTCAACAATCTCAAGTATAAAAGGCAATTTCAGAGCAGAAATAAAACCTATCCTTGGCTCAAGCTTCCTGTCCTGTGTCTGAATAATTACAAGCCAAAATTCACATGTTCCTGATGCAGAGACACAAACCACAAATAGCACTGTTCAGGAGTTTTGTTAATGTGTGGGGAAAAAAGTCACAGTGCCCTCAGTGGTTTTGGGCTTTTTTCCTAGTTCTGCTTCATGATAAAGGCCTCGTACATTAAAACTGACACATACTCTGAGATACAATTTGATCTGCAGCTTTATTCTTGTAGACTATGGCAACATTTTCAGGCTGAGCAGTGATTTCTTGCCAGAAAAGCAGCCAAAGTTAGGTTTAAGCTTTCATGGCTTGTCTGTTCCTATTTTCCACCAGTTGCTAGAAACTGAAACAAAAATACTGACCACCCAACTTGAGTATTTCTAGGACTGCTGTGCCTTTAAAAAAATAATGCTAAGAGCACTTTATGCAAACCACAGTTTAGTAACTGTTTTTTATTTTTTCAACCACATGTATAAAACATTGTGACCTCACAATATTCTCCTACCAGCATCTGGCTTTTTCATACTAATTATCTCCTGTTATGTTGGGTGGGAGGGGAAGTGGTCATAAACAGACATTTTAAGCACAGGGCTCAGAAGGCTGGGAGTGCCCTACAGGTAACTTCAGCTCTAAATCATTTCTTTGAGTCTGCTTAAGCTCAGCAGGTAGTGCAGCTTCTTCAGTAGGTTATGCCCAGCATGGTGCTCTGGGATGTACTATTCCACACAGTTCTTCCATAAACCATCTCCAGACAGCAGTGATTCAGAAAAGTCTTATGGCCAGCTGGGAGTACCTTCAAGTGGGCAGGAGGATAATACAGCACCAAGGACATGGCAGACATGGTCTGCCAGTCAATGTGGATTTGGTAGTTCCCTTCTCTTCCACCCATCTGAGTGTTTCCAGGAGCTACAGATCAGCAGGGCCAACATCTGCCATGCACACGGTTCTTGCCCAGCAGTGAGGTGTGTGCCAGTGAAAGCACTGGGGGTTTCTGTGCAAAATTTCAGTTGGTGCTAATGTTGCTGGGGTGCTCTCAGTGCAGCCAGGGTGACCACTGGTGGGAAAGTGGGCAGAGTGTGTGTGCCAGGAGGATGTGCTGCGTGTCTGGGCTCTCCTGACCCACCACTGCACAGCCTTCCAGGCAGAGAGGTCAACTCTTATGGTATAATCAAGAAGCTTCTATTCATTGGTAGCTGAATGGTCCTGTTAACTCTGCACATTAAATATCTTTCAAACTTTTTGTGATAAGAGATGCTGTATAAATGTAGCAGACCGATGCTTCCTGTATAGGTCTAATTCTTCTTAGTGAGTGCTCTCACTCCAGTGGAAGCAAGGCAGGACAGTTTCTTTGTGATCCATAGTGCTTGTGGAATAACACTGTTCTGACCTGCTCTGTTTGTGAAAAAGAATAGTATGCTTTACCTTTATTCATTTGCTCTGTAAATACTTGTGCTTTACCTTAGCAATGCATAATTGAAATTTTCCAAGAACTGCTGCCTTTGAATTAATTGTTTCCCTGGATGTGGACTTGGACCTGGGTGGTTCCCTTCCAACTCACACACCGTTATTGTCCTTACATGGCAGTTTGGATTCAGCTTTTCTTTCCCTTTCCTTAGCTGTGTGTTTTGAATATCCTTTTTGTCTCTCTCCTGTCACAACACCACCACCGAGCTGAGGTCACATTTTACATCTGAATGCTTTCCTCAAACAACTGGGTCCTGTTTTCCCTCCCAATTCCACGAATTAGTAGAATGCACTTTATCAAGCACTGTATATAATGATTCCCTTTTAAAGAGCAAAATGCTTTTTCTGGCTCTTGTTTGTGTAACTCCTGGTGACTGAAAGATCTGTAAAGCCTCTTCCTGTGACAGGCTCACTCTCGGTGGGATGCTTTTAGCAGTTTGGATGCATGTGAACAGACATGCTGTTTTCCAAGGCAAGCACCCATTTGTTAGTGAGAGCTGCTCACTCTCCTCTCCACAGGAGCTCTTCCCCACTGACCTTTTGAACCACCAGAGCAAATCAAATTATGTAGCTCTACAAAATGGAAACCAGAATCTGGGCTGTGTGAGGGAAGTGCTCCAGCTTCAGCTGCCCAGGGAAGCAAAGCCAACAGAGCTCAACACATTGTCCTGGATGAGTAAAGAACAAGGGCCTGCTAAACAAGTTTTGTCTCTCAAGTTTGTATTATCTTTCTTGTGTCATCTCTTAGGCAAGACTACATAGGCAAGATGATAAATTTTTTGCAAGATTTTTCATGTTTGGCTTTGACTGATGTAATCCATGTAGTACCTGCTAACAAGGTTTCCAGGACTGGTGAGTTAGTGGGAACCAGTGCCAGAAATAACAGCTCTAAGTTCATAAAGGCCATATGTACTTTCAGTCTTGTGACAAAGGAATGTACCAGTTCTTGCAAACAGAACACCTCTATCCCTCCCTGATTCCCAGGCTCCATACACACTACCATTTCCCAGGCAAGTAGTGTATGCTGCCCTGTGAGCCAAGTAGCTTCTCTAGATGCATCAGGCAACTCATGGGGGCACAGCCAGCAGCCACAGAGAGGGGAGGGGGTCTTGGAGCAAAGGCCCTGGCAGGCAGGGCATCTGTGGGCTCCCAGGGTAGCTCCTCTCCCCTCCTAGCTGTCCAAGCAGCTGATACAGCTGAGCAGAGGAGGACAGGAGCAGGGGCTGGTACCCAGCCTATGACAGCAGGGCTGTGGGGTTTCATATGAGCACATATTCATCCTGACAGGTCAAGTTCAGTGAAAACTAGAGGCAGGGAAATGAAGTTTCCTTTAAAATTTCAAATAATAATTGAAGAAATTGATCAATCTGCTATTGTTGAAACAGATTCTTAAAAATATTACTATGAAACTGACTTCCCTTTAGTGTGTGTTTCAGACCTATCACTTTCCTAAAATGGATTTAGAATGACCACACCTTTCCTCAGAAATGCTGCATGACTGGAGTTGCAGTTCAAAAAGATCCTGACCAGAGGCATTTCCATGGCCAAGCTGAATTGTAAATTGAAGTAATGAATACTTCTTAGCTGATCTTTGGTGGATTTCTTTTCCAGTAACATAGTAGCTCAAATCTTGTTGCATTTCAAGTCTGTCTTCTCCAGAATGATGTCCTCAAGCTTGTGAGGATAGCACTGATTCGAGTGGGCTCATCTAAAATGCCTTCATCTTTCACGCAAAGATGCTTACAAGCTTACACAACAGCAGTGAGTCATTCACATCAGATCATGGCTTTATTCACACAGCAAAAGCAGAACTGGTAATCTCTGTCCCCAGCTTCAGCACTGACAGGAGACATATGATAGATGTACAGTATGCCCTGGAATAAATGAATTATTAGTGGCTGATGAGGCCTCCTTATTGGACAACTGTGCTGTCATTGATAAGTATTAACTTATTTTCCATGTTCCTCTTCCCTCTTTCCCAGGAGAAAGCAATATGAATTATGTTTCTGCACTTCAAGGAAAGGAGCAGGAAAGGTCAAAGGTGCTAAAAGCTCTTCTTATATGTTAGAGGCACTACAGCTGTCAGTTTGCTTTCTCCTTAATACTGCGTTAATTAACCCAATTAAGAATGTCATATAATTTATATAGGGTTTAACAAGTGAACATCAGTCTTCCTTTTAGACTGAGGACATGAATCAGCAAGTCCTTTTTTCATTTGCCTGAGAGTAAGAATGCACTAATCTCACGGAAGTAACCTGTAATGCATTTCTGAAAGGAGGTACTGGGCTGGGTCAAACCTGTGAAATTAAGCAGAGTTGATCTTAAGTAAAAGCAGTAGCTTTCACTGCAGATGGGACCCATATCTTTTGTACTTGGCTTTATAAATTTCAGCTATGTAGCCAAGGTCAGCCATGCAGGTGGAGCTGGTCATGGGGAGGATCCTAAACTGAGGATGGAGTGAGGTGCCTTTCCTGCTTCTTGGACTGTAGAGGGAGCCTAGATAGTTGTCAGACTAAATCTCTAACATGTGCATGCCTGTACATGGCCGGTGAGGTGAATCCTACCTAATTCCTGACTCTAGTGATAAGCTCATATCAGATGTATAATCAGACCACATTGTTCAGGAAAAACAAGAAGAAAAAGGCATATTACTCAAAGGATGTATGGCAGCAGACTATGTGGGCTTTTTCTTTGTTTAAAAAACAAGCTCTTGGCTTTTTTTAACTAATTAGCAATGCCAAAAGATAAATTAGCTTTTAATTTCAAATTATTCTTAAATATCTAGAAATAGGACATCATGTTTAAATCAAGCAAGCAGACATTTTATAAACCCCCACAGAGCAAGAACATTCAGATTTAATGCTTTTCCAGGGCTGCAACTTTGTGCTCAAGTAGTTATCTTTACATATTAAAAACTTGAAATTATAAAATAAATTTGTCGTATGCCAACACCATTGCCTAATCATCTTCCTGATATTACTCAGTTTTTGTACTGAATGACATTTGGATCTACAGATTTGCTGCACTGACTGTAGACAAAACACGTGTGCTAAAATTTGATACACAAATCAATAAATTGTATGTCCCTTTAAATATAATGAAAGTAAAGGCTCACATTGATCTACATCAACTCCGATTAGAGTTGCGTGGTAATCTCTTTGGAAAAAAAAAAGCAGAATAGCTGCTGATGAGTGAATTGTACACATCAGATGTTACATAGCTCTCATTGCAATCAGGCAAAAGGAGCCCCAGGACTTTACCAGCTTCTATAAAATGGCATCTGTTTAAAAGTGGGGGTCTGCAATGTATTTTCTACAGCCCAAGTGTCCTTGAAGTCTTTCTCATTAAGGAAAAAAAGAAAACCTAGAAGAGAAACCCATCTCTGAGCTGAAGAAATATTGATATACATTGCCCATTGATTCCAGGTTTTGACTTTAGAGAAACTTGCCAAATGCACAATACCATGATGCCAGAACACTCAGAGCAGAAGTGAAACTCTTCCCAAGATGCATCCATCTTCACTTCCCTATGACACATAATTTTTTTAACTAGGTATCAAAGTGCTTTGTACGCTTCTAATTTGCTGACAAGTGCTGCTGTTTCTGCCCATGGATGTTTCCTGTACCTGCCCTCTGCAGCCTTCCTTCAGCCCTCCCAGTGCTGGACAGTCCCGGTAGGTAAGGTAACCTCTGCCAGCTCAAAAGCTGGTCAGCTGCCAAATAAAGGCAGAAAGTAAAAAATATTCTTTTGCTTCCTTCACAGCTGGTTAATTCATAGTTCATTTTTATTTTCTGACTTTGGCTTGAGCAGGTTATGTATCCAGATTGTCTGGGCTGGAAACACTTATCATCAAAACTCATTATCGACATGGTGTGGCTTTGCCCTTGACTGTAGGTTTCTTTGTCATCCCATATTTTGTACAATGCATTTTCCAAAGTGATGTTGCCAAGACTGTAGAACAGAGAGGAGCCAGCTGTCAGACTTGTGGGACACATAACACACCCCCTCCATGTGAGAAGGGTCTCTGGAGCTGGGGATGCATGGCAAAATGCCAGTCCTTTCTGTGGGCTCAGAGTGCCTGCTTACCTGGGAAATTCTCCAGGTTGTATATCCCAAACAGCCTGCAAATGCCTACATGCAGGTCCTCCTCAACCTGGCTATCTTGTACTTCAGACAAGGATAGTGAACACTGTCAAAGAATAAACAAAAGCCTGGTGAGAAAAATAGGGAAGACAGTGGTTGAGCAGCACTTTTTTCCTCTCTTCATTTGCTCTTTTTTGTAGAGTAACAACCTTTACCAATGGAAGTGAGTGCTGCTTGAACCTCATAAATGAGCTGAGGTAGCAATGGACAGCCCTACATGCAGTTACATGTAGGGCATCCCACCAAGAAATTTACCATCACTTGTTCTTGTGACTACTAGCATTCCTCAGAAATTGAAGACTGCCCCTTACCCCAGACCAAACTTCTCAAAATCACAGAAACACAGAATATTCTGAGCTGGAAGGGACCCACAAGGATCATCAAGTCCAACTCTAAAGTGAATGGCCTATACAGGGATTGAATCCACAGCTCTGGCATTAGCAGCATGTTCTAACCTAAGACCTTTCCAAAGAACATGAATCAAGTCTGTAAGGTGAGACTTGTTGGTAAAAAGCAGGTGAATAGCTGAGCAGATCTAGCTACAAGTTCAGAACAACAATCTTTCCTTTTGAAGAAAACTACCAGAGCCAAGTGTCTCTCTCTCTAGAGCATGTTACCCAGCCCTGAAGAAGATTAAGCAGTAGGTTGGTGCAATAAACTCAGCCTGTCCCTGTTTCATCTGTGTGTTTTTCCCCAGGACTCTATCTCACCCCTTCTCTTACTGTAAATTTAAAGAAGCAACAAATTTCTATTACGGGTATTTCTATCACCCTCACTGCTAGGGTTGTGCTAAGGGCCTTAGACTTTGTCCTAGCCCTGGTCCCTCACACAAATTCTTAGTCTGTTAATCATTAGGCAGTACCATGGCTCAGTGCAAAGTAAGTACTGTGCTGGTTTTACTGTGGTTCCACCGCCCATCTTGCTCTTGTTGATTCCTGTGGAAGCTCTGATTTAATGTTGACTGTTATAAAGGGATATCAGGTAATCCTTTACACCCAACTTTTTCACAAGTTGTATCAGTACATTCTTTAAAATAGGTGCAAAAGGCTCATTTCCTTGTCACACCTCAGGAAAACTGCTTTCCTGACAGGGTGAAGGACTATTGAAAACATTTGTAAGGATGGAAACATACATTGGTATATTTTATTGGCTTATTTGTAGCTTGAAATGGAGGAGCATGCAGAAAAGTAGGACACTAGTGGCTCATGCTTCTGTCTGACATTGATACAGAAAAAACACTTTGGGATTTACTTTAGGAATGGACTGTGTGAGTGGGTCCCTTCTCTGTCCATAGAGAATACAGCTCAGGAATTCTTTCCATTCTCTGCATCTTCAGATTTTACTCATAATCCTCTAAAAAATGTGGGGAAATTGATTAATAAAAGCTGCATTTTGGAAACAATACATCTTCTCTTCCTTATCAGAGAGGTTTTTTTGTGCCATATGTTCAAATGTACTAGAAAATCCATGCTTTTGTACTGCCACTCGGTGTTTGTGTTTACCACTGAATTCTTTTTTTTTATACTGATTAAGAAGTACTGGCTGCCCACAAAAGATTAAGAATCCATGTAGATGGTTTATCTAAGCTCAGATCTTGTATACAACTAAAATCCTTCTGAAATTTTATCTATGCTTTGAAATTCAAATGGTTAAGAGGAAAGCTCCTTAAGCGGATTGCAACCAGTTAGATATTTTACTGTATATAAATTGTAAGTACATGCTTACAGACAGATATGCATAATGTGATAGTGTATTTTGCTTTAGCAGAGTCATGGGTGGATTAAGAAAAGTCTCCATTTCCAAACTAGCAGAATGTTGCACAGGACCTCTCCCTGTGCAGCAGATAAGACCAGTATTGTGGCCTTGTTCTTGAAAAATCAAAGATCCCCACTGTTTAAACTCATTACAGAGGCTGTGTTTTATGTCTCATAGCCTTGAGAGCAGCACACTAGAGTTAAGAGGTGGAATGCTACTGAAATTCAACAGGAACTGGATATCTAGTTCCTCCAGACCCCTTGGAAAATCCCTGTCCAAATGTGGAGGAATAAACAGCTGCAAAACAAATTATAATTTTACTTGGAACAACTTTTATGAACATCTGAATGTGAAGTATTCTTAAGGCCCTTCCTGTCCCAGCTCTCTCCTTCATTCAGTGCTAAACTCATCCTCAGCTTTGTGGAACAAGATGCTGTGCTGCAAAAACCATCATGTTTTCATGCATAGAAAAGCACTTTCTTTTGGCCCAGGATTGAAGTGAACTTCTCTTGGGCTTCAAACCAGTTTTTGTTTTCAAAAATGCTATATTTTAATGTAGACAACAGGCTGGAAATGCCAGCTGTCTGAACCTGTTCAGCAGTATAAAACTTCAGAATAAGTCCCAAGACAGAATGGTTACTGGCCAGAGAGTAGAACAGGTAATTAAAGATATTTAATAGGTTCATTTAACAAATAGCTCTGTGGTTTATCACTTAGCTCTACAGTTTATCACAGGAGTATCACTTCCAGGCATTCCTGGCTGTATGTAAAATATTCATGCTAGCCCTGGCTTTCTTTTTTTCACTTGAATATAATGTTTCATGGGAACAGTAAAATCTGTAGAAGTCAGAGATCAAAGCTGAATGTTATTTCCAAAATACCAAGGATACACAGAATGCTGTCATGGAAACCTTCCTTACAGACCCTTAGCTGTATAATGGGCTATCATCCCACGCTGTGCCATGGAACTATTCATCTGTCACCACACCAGAATATGTGGTCTGTAAATTGTAGTCACAATAAAAATACAGATAGCATCGCATGATGCTGCTTTTCATGGGAAAATTGCAAAGCCTGCTTTTCATGCCTGGATATCTATCTATACATTGCAAAGATGTGGGATCAGATGGGCTTTGTTTCCTTAAGAAAAGAGGAGTTTCCTCTGAAACCCGTGTTAATATTACAAGAAGATATGAAGTTTTCCAATTACATAACAAAAGGGATTATATTGTGCCAGACTAATTTCCAAGCCACATATCTCAGAGAAAATCCAAATTCTTGAATGAGAGACTACAAAGCTCTGCAGATAGAGCAGAAGAATGCTCTAAGAATGCAGATATCAACTTCCTCTGGATTTAGGATTTTTAGGTGAGGGAGACAATACATTCAGGAATGTCACAGTATGGTTTTAGTTTCATCTTCAATTTCCAATGGACTAAAAAGACTGAATCTGGACATTTGGAATTTATTATAGGGAGGAAAGAGTTAAATCATTGATATTTTCTTGATTTGGATTTAGATTGTTCTCAGTAGCTCCCTCCTACAATATGTAAGTGAAATTCTGTCTTTTTTGCCTTTTGGTGCCTGTAGTTCAGTGCCTAAAGAGCATTGATGAATACTTAAACAGCTTGCATTAATTATAATGCATGTTAAACACAACCCTCTAACCCCTCAAAATTTGCATGATAGAGATATAGTCTTTGTTATCAAACCTGATCAAAGAAAAATAGAAATATATGTGCTTCCCTAAGTCCATATAACCACTGGAATTAATCTCTATCCTTTACAGGAACTGCATCTTCTCAAACAGCCTCAGGAAATGCCACAAGTTATTGTAACCTAAAATTCTGTTAAGATTGTCCATTAGTGTAGGTCTGTGTCAAAAAAAAAGTGAAGATGTCAAATATTGGCTTTCTCATGCAGCATGTTCACAATCAATAGTTAGAAATTTAGTCCTATAAAGTATCCAGCTTGGTGTGGGACCTTCCTAGGTCTTATTTGCACAGTAAATAAGATTACAAGAAAATAATGAGACGGGCTACACAAAAACAATGACCATACAAGATCCTAGCACGAATAAGGAGCCGCCACAAATTAGTGTTCTGTGAGTTGGGCTCCAGGGAGTAATGAGCTAAGAGAAGGAGATAATGGCCTAGAGAACTCTCATAGAACTTAGTGGCACTTATAGCACGGTGGTATCAACTAAGCTCTGTGGCTTTTTATAGAAATAGTCACACAGGAGGGACAAGGAAGGAGGTGTCATGTGCACGCCGTGGGCTAGTAGGGAGCATAACAAAGCCTACTTTTCACTTTTTTTTTTTTTTTCCTTTTACTTTCTGACTTTACATTTGGGACTTTGCCTCCTCCCCTAACCAGTCTAACAGATCTGGTTTTCAGGTGAATGAATGCTACCAAGTTTTGTGCCAAAGGTGTGAGGGGATAAGTTTCCCTTGTGTTTCTATACAAGTTGAACTAAGTGAATCTTGAGAAAAAGAAAACTCTTAACCTACTTTCAGGCTGAACAGACATAATTGGTCTGTTTTTATGCCATGATGTAGTGCTTACTCCTAAGCACAAAGCATTTTTGAATACTCAGCTTGGAAGATCTCACTATGCTGACTGACCACTGGCCCATATTCTCAGCTTCTGTTTTAGTTATGTAGTGATAATTGCAAGAAAATTATGTTTTCAAAAAATTGGAGTAATTTGTATGAGTTTCTCCTGATTTTGGAGGCTTTCCTCATTGTATCAGAGAAAAAACTTGATTCCACCTGACTTAGAGCTGTACATGGGGTGTATTGGGAAAGAATGTCTCTTTCTCAGGTCACAAACAAGAGTTTCTGACTTTCTAGCCAATATTTAGATTACTCAAATTTCCAGTAATTTTGGGAAGAGGTCTTCTGCCTTCTGGTTGCATTTCCTCCCTTTTAATAGGAAACTTTTTTCCTGCACCTGAAAGTAAAGCAAAGCACACTTCATTAAGCCTGCAATTGTTTAGAACTCAGAAGTGTAGATTGGTTAGCAAATACCCTACAATAGCTCTTATAATGGAGAGCTTTAAATAAATGGTTTTAAATGCTTCTTACAGTTTCTAGTGCTTTTTATACAGTCCAAACATGCTGTGGACACTATTCTTTGACTCTGCTGTGTTCCTGGAGGGGAATGAATTAGAATATTCTGAATGCCTTATGTAATGTATTTAGAGAACTTTTTTGTTTGTATCTTTGTTTGAATTTCTTGGACAGAATTAATTAATGGCAAAGTATAAAGGCTAACTTTGAAATCCTAGCTGACTTATACACTAGAGCTCAATTTGTATTCTACATCAAGGAAATGTTTGGATTTGAAAGAAGGACACCATTATCAAAAAGATTTCTGTAGATGGCTCTGTTCATCAGAGTACCATCTCTTTGCCACAGAAGCAGAGTTTTAATGTTTGGGTAATTTAAAAGGAGATTAACTTTTTGATCAGGGTACATATTTAATTTCTTATTAAAAATTAAATGCAGAGCAGGAAATAGTAACTGAATTGGGATGGGAAAAAATTATAAAGATTGCATATGTTTAAAACAATATTAATTTCAGGTGAAAGGTAGAAAGAATAAAGTCTGTAGCCTGCAGACTTTTACAGTCCTCTGTATCTGATGGGGTAACAGCTTCTAGGAAAGAGAAATATTATTTCTTTTTTCATATTCATATTTACATTTGTAACTATATTTCTTTGTCCAGTAGTACATTACTGCAGTAATACATAAGGATTACTTTCCTAGGGGGTGCAAGTTTGTCTAGCTTTGTGCAATAAAGATAATTTACATGCATTTCCAAAGAGTTTAATCAGCTGGTCCCTGCAGCGTTAGGGAAGTCAGCAGCAAAGTCCTGCTTTTGTCTTTGTTGAAAAGGGGTTATTGATGAAATGCTATATTGTGATTCAGACAAGTAAAGCAGCAGCTGAAAGTGCTACTGTGTGTGCCTCACCCCTCTGCCTGCTCCTCTGTGGGACAGCAAAGGGGAGCAGATGGAGGTCCTGCTTGCACACCTACGCTTTCCTAGTTACCATGTGCTACAGACAGGCAAGGGCTTTCCTTGTGGGCAAAGCAGCTCTGCCTGAGTCATAACAGAGAAATGGAAAAAACCCACATCATCTGGGGCTGTAAGATGTACACCAGCTTCTGTTAAAGCTGCTGGAATTTCCCCAGAGTTTGCTGTAGGAGCACCATGAGCTCCTGCTCTGTACATGGTGAGGATCAGGGGGAGGTGGACACCCCATGTTTGTGGCAGACTGGACCGGTGCCTGCCCTGTTCAGGCTGTAGGAGGCAGAAAGATCAGCAAGAGATGCTGGAGGGTTTCAAGTTCCTGTGTAAAATTCAGGAAGCACAGTGGAATTTTTTCCAGTCTAGAGATCCCAAGGTTTGGAGAGGACCAACCTTGCTGATTTTTCTCTGTTCTGTTTCTTGTACTCTCAGGCATGGAAATTTGTGTGGTCACACAAATCCATGCAAAGTCAGCATAATGGTCCAGTAGCTCATATAAGTAGCTCATACATAGTGCCTAGCCAGTAGGGTACTAAGATTTCTAAGTAGATGAAAGATATTGTCTTTATGTTTTCCAGGATAATTCTCTCTGTCAAAGAGAAATTGGACAGGAAGGACGAGAGTATTGATAACAGAGTTTATGTTTTTAAATATTGATAGTGTAGGGAAAGGATTGGTTGAGATAATATTTTCTGGTTACAAAATAATTTTTCTAGTCACACTAATAACTCTATTTTTTTCTTCTCAGACATTATATATTTTCTGCCTCATTTATTTGTCTCTGTGGCACCATGGCATGGTCTTGAGAAATGTTAAACACTCGCCAGTCTGAGTCTTCAGAAGCAGCGGAGCATTAAAGACAATTTTGTAACATCAAGCTCTGAATGAGAATATTTATCACAGTAACATCATACTGTCCTATTTCTCTGATACCAGTGAATTTCCACATTCCTACAAGAGACAGGGTATTAGGATAAGGACAGTAGCTGGTGTACAGAAAGCCCAGCTTCTCTGGCCTATTTGACACTGGGCAATCATGGATTTCCTCCAGAGCTGTTGAGAGCACTGCGGACAAGCCTGTGTTTATGCTCCTGCAGTACAATGTGAGCAGTGGCACAGAAATGCTGCTGGGCTTCTGCCAAAGGGCCACACAAAGGCAGCCAGATCATCTCCCTGCAATGCAAATGCGATGACAGTGGCAGCAGGGGAAGTCTGGCTGTGCAGCCACCTCTTCCTCTCCCCTGCTCAGCCTCCCCACTTCTGGTACTGGGAGGTTACCAGGAGCACTGGCTGCAGAGGGATTTTGGTAGGTAGGCACAGTGCCTTCAGAACTCAAAGCTCACGCCCATCTGACTTTGGGACGGGAGCAGTAATATCCCAGGACCCTGACTGACCCTTCCCTTCAGGTATCTTTGGAGTTTGGCAACTGGCCAGAGTGGGCAGGACCATTCCCTCATGAGGCCCCAACACAACTTTCAACAAAACCTCTTTTCTCTGTGTTTGAATGAGGGGACTGGCAGGAGCTGGGGGAGGAGCGCCAGCAGGGCAGTGCAGATCCCTCAGTGACGGGAAGGGCCCACAGAGAAGTTGCCATCTCCAGTGTAAGCAAAGGCAGCTGCCCAAGCCAGGATCCCAGACGGTCACCCTGTGCACGAGGTACAGCACTCCTGGGGCAGAGGGAGACTGCAAAGTGGGAGGGGAGGGAACTAGAAGAGAGATGAGCAACTAAGAGAGGAAAGGGCTAAAGAGAGCAGAGAAACTGCGATGGAGGGGCTTGGAAGAACCTGACCCTCTTGGAAGAACCTGCAGGAAAATAAGATTCAATGGGATGTTCAGATATGCAGAAAGTAGGGAGTGGTGATGCTATGGGGAGCAGAAGGAGAATTTACTGTACAATTAATGGCTTGATGCAATCCTGAGTATGCAATGACTGAGGGAGTTGAGTGGGAATACCCATATTATGAGGACAACTGCAATGTACATTTTCTTCAGATATATACTTTGCTTGTATTTTTTGTCTGATTCTCACATATCTCCAGAATTTATCAACATACAATTATATTTTCTACATTGCTAATCTTCTCCTAAGCCACGAAGTCAGAAAACTTTCTAAAACCAATTTTCAAAATCAGAAATATCCCTTCCTGAAATCAGCAAATAAGGAATTCACTGCATGCCAGTCCATCAGGTTTCCCATCTGTTCAAAAGAATATGAGTGTTTCCATGAAATTAATATTTTTCAAAATTTATTTTTTGGAGGAGGGGAGTACATGTATGTGATCTTGAAATAAGATGTAAGAGATGGTGCCCTCTTGTGAAGGGATGGTTAGACCTGCTCTTTAGTATGAGTATTTGACAAAGCTCAAATATGGTTTGTTTTCTTGGACTTAAATGTCTTTGGATAACAGATGCTCAAGAAAAATGGTTTATATGTTTGTATGTTTGTTTGTTTGTTTGTTTGTATGTTTGTTGATTATCTTCTGAGTGGATTTTTATATATTTATATATTTATTTTTATATGTGCAAAATGTATATTCTACAGAGTGGGACGTCAGACACACATCTTTGGCACCTATTTTAAGAAATAGGTGCTCTTACTCTGCAGCAGAAGTGGTTTTGCTTCAAGTTCCCTTAATATTCTAAACCCGGAGCAGTGATTGACTATAAAAAAAATAGTAGTTGGCTTTATAAATTTCATAAATATAACCTTCCATTTTCATGAATCTCACATAGGTTAGCGTGCCTGGATTTGCTGATTATTTTTCCTTCATTTAAATTCTTACTGGAAAGTTAGTTGTGTAGAGTATTAAATACCAGCTGTCTTTATTTTAATACAAGATTATTTACTGCTTAATTCAGAAACATTTCCTAAATACCATTGTCTATGTCATGGCAGAGTACTCTATGCAAAATGCAGCTATACAGTGTTTCCCCACTGGTATTTCTCCCAAGACTTGTTTGGTGTTTGGAAGGCAGCTGCTGAGGCTGCAGCCTTATCTTGTCATTATCAAACACACAAAGCACACAACAGCGACCCCAGGACAGATCTCCACCCAGGCACTGGCTACAAGCCAGGCCTAACTCACAGGTAGGATCTGCTTGAAAAGAGTGATCTGAGCTGGAAGCAGCAGACACAGGGATGGATCTCAGCCTCCTCTGAGCAATGTGCAAGTGCACATATTCTTGCTCTCCCATGTCTTTGGGGCACTGGGAACACCATGGGAGAGAGCAGGTAGGCGACTGATCCCTCAATTTCATTGCTGTCGTGCCTGTCTAGTGATGGCAGCATGAGGCTGCTCTTTCACCTCTTTGGTAAATACAAATGAGGCAGCAACACAATACAGCCTTGCTCTTCAGCTGGAAGAGAAGTGGTGACTTTGCAGAGTGCTAAAGTTCCTCACTCCTCTGTCCTTCTTGGGGACAGTCCAGACCCGTCCCCATGAGCTCTGCACTCCTCTGTGATGGGCTGACCCCATGCTGATAGGAAAAAACTTATGCCCACCTCTGCCTTAGTCTTTCTTGGCCACCTGCTGCTAAAATCAGCCCACTGATGTCTCATTTTCCAGAGCAACACTTCAGGATCTTAATTTCCATTCAGAAGGTGCTATTTTATGCTTGGGTTTTGCTGTGAGGCAGTGCTGCTGTTTGATATTTCTCTACAGCTATAAATTTCAAGCTTTTAGGCTTGAGAGATAGGGTGGAGAAATTATCTTCCCTTTTCGTGTGCTTATGCCAATAACTGTGAATGTAAATAGCTGCATTAATGAGGTCTGTTGGAAGTATTTTATTAAGAAATGTGAAAGTCATTAGCTTTTCAGTAAGCAAGTGTAAATGACCTCTCTGATATTTGCATGTGAAACTATAAAACTTAATTTCCAATGCATACAAGAGCATTTTTGCCCATCATAGTACCCAAAGCACTTTAGTAAGGCATTTTGTCATTGTAGTTTGAAATAGTGCTGTCATTTAATACTGTCTTTTTCCCTATACCACCTTATATTCCCAAATTCTTTCATAAAAGACAGTCTATGCTTATGTCAATGTAAAAATAAATGCATGGCTGATGTTCTGTGGGTAGAATCCTCATTTTGTTGGCTGGTTGGAGAGTGAAAAGGCATCCTTAAAACCAAATGGAAAATTTTCTCTACTTGCGTTGCCAGTTGATTTTACAAGGGGTTTGGTTGGACAGTTTGTTGCATAGTATATATTTCGAGTTTGCTTCAGTTCTGTTTATTTTACTTGCATCTATAAATCAAGCTTTTTGAGGCTTCACAGACAAAAATTTTTGAAAATCTCAGCGGGTTTGACTTCAGAATGATAGTCTTTCAGTTGTTGATGTCATGGTAAATTTTTATTACAGAGAATTTTCTTCTAAGGGAATGGGGTTGTGGGTTTTATTCAGAATTAGTAGTTGTGTAGGGATGACACTCAGAAGAGTAGCAGCGGTGGATGGAGGCAGGGAAAGAAGGCTTTTGAAGAGCTGGAGAAAGGGTGGACACACTCCTCACAGAGAGAAATGTCATAACACCGTGAAAACAACATGACTAGAGGACAGAACCCTAACACCAGATTTTTTTTCCCTATTAAAAGAATGTAGTGAATCATTGTGTAAGGTTGAATCATTGTGTAGAAAAGCCACAGGAGGAAATCTCATGACAAGAAACAGCTGTAGAAAAATACCCCAAAATTGTCTAGTGACATTTTTATCTCCAGTATAATTTTTGCTATTTAACTCCAAGAGTTACATGTTCACGTGTAACAGAAACAATTTCCTCAATCTTAAAATAATAATTTTAATGTCCTTCCTATTTCTAACAGCAACAACAAAAAAAAATTGGAAATAACTTAAGTGCTTCTGTGGATGCACAAATACATAATACAGAATCCAAGTCATATAGAAACAAAAATTGTCACATGCACTGGACAACAACAGGCCTGTGTACTTTTCCTTAAGGCTTGAATCAGCTGAGAAAAAGTGTCTTGTTGAGCATTATACTGTTCTTCTCTGGATAATTCAGTGTGAATTTTTTCATTTTATTTCACTGCTTCTCTATACACTGCATTTCAAGAAAGCAATTTTATGTGGACAATATTTAAGCACACATGAAGGCCTGCTGAGATTTGTTGGGATTACACTTAAAATCTACCACAGATACAGAGAATACCTTCTTCCTCCAAAAGGCTAGTCACATCTTCACATATGAGGAGATATTTATTGAGTGCAACGTTAACAGCTACCATATTGCTGTACTCCCACGTTGACACAAATGTTGGCAAAAGCTACTGTGCCAGCTGCCCACTTTACACACTCTAGTGGCACCATTTCTCCTCCTCGAATCCATAAATTGCTATTATCATCCAATTAGTCCTCAAACAGTGATATTTTTTTCTGCCTCACATATTTCTCAGTATATAAAAGAAGATGGATACACAGGAGTCTGTAAAACCAGAACAAACCCAGAAGCTTGTTTGATGCCAGAAAATACCCTGGAGTCCTCTGTGAGAATATTATTATAGAGAACCAAGGATTAGTGTAGAGATTGAGGAGATTAAACCTTAATTAAAATGAGCACTTGTACACAGAACATACAGTAGATGACAATTTTTTTAGTTGTAGTGGAGGGAGACTTCCTGCAGCTGCTCAGGTCATGCATCCCATCCTGCCCAAGGGCATGGGTTCCTGCAGTGGCTGCTGGAGGACACATTGTTTAGGTCAGTAGAGAGACACGCAGATACAGAAGGCTCCTCTAGGCATGGGGCTTCTTTGCAACACGATAAGGTGACTTCTATAATGAGCATTCATACCTAAACTGCACAGAAGGTTTTTGCCCTTCTGTTCATGCACTGTGCTGCTCCAGCCCATGATGGTCTGTTCACTAACAAGACAAAGCATGGGAGCTGTGTTTCACTCTTGAGTGCACAGAACTGGAGGTGATGATCATTTCTGATCACAGTTCATCTTCAGAAGTATTTATTTCAGATCTAAAACAGTCTCTGCCTGCTTGCCTCCAAAATATGCTACAAGGCTATATTCAAAACTTTAACTTGTGTCCCTTTTTATTTCTAAGGATGTTGACACAATTTTCTAACAGAGTTATATTTCTCACATTTAAAAACAAAATAAATCAACCTAATTTGGTGCATACCATGTCTGTGATTGCATAATAATTTTCCCCTATTCCTAAGGGATTTTATGTTCCTTAGACTTGCGATGAGTAGGAAGCATCGAAAGATCACACTGTGGTTTACTAACCATCAAAATGTGAGGAAAAAACTTCAGCTTTTTATGTATATTCTTTCAGAACTTAGTGGTCATTTCAAATATTTTGAAATAGAAATACAGAATACAAAAAAATATCTGAATAATGTGCCAGCATCTTTCCAAAATGCCACCAGTACCATTCTTGTCTGGAGTTTGGGTATAAAGTCAAGAGGAGTTCTTCTGGAGTGTCACTCTTTGAATGCTGTCAGAACTCCTGATGTTGTAATCCACTGTTATCCAGTATTTTATTTCAGTAGGACATTTACTGGAGAAAAGGAACCTGAGTAGGCCACAATTAATCCTTTCAGCATTGGGTACTCATGGCTGCACGGAACTATTTACTCTTAAGTGGAGCCCTGGAGGATCTCTGTGTTGTGATGGTGTTTGCCAGCATTCCCTTCTGACCTAATCTGTGTTTTGGTGTCACGTTATTTTAGGGACGTATTTGTTAGCTTAAAAGCAATGTCTAGAAACAGACATTAACATGTACATCTCTTAAAGCAGAAGGGCTTCTGCTGCTCAGACTCTCTCATAACTTCATTCCTTGAATTTATTCTGGGTTTGCTGCACTAAAAGCATTCCTCCAGATAATTGCCAAATTATTTATTTATAGTTTCAGGGCATATTATTTTTTAATTATTTGAGATGATGTCATAACATAAACATGTTTAACATTAACGTCACATGTTTAACATACCATAACATGGTATAAAGTAGTAGCTGTTGTTGTTGTTATTATTTATTAAATCGTTATTATACTGTTGAAATACAGTGCCATCAAATTCCAGATCTATTTTTAGAATATTTTCCTGTGGAACTCCTTCTTTGTTTATCTGCTGAATGTATTTGAGCTGAATCTTTCTATTTCATCTCTTGTGTTGGAGTCAGTGGACTTCCTTTGTGCTGTCACTCTGGGAAGAAAGAACATAATCTCTGTCTTAGGTGACTTCATAAGAGATTCATCCTTACAGTTTTCCTTACCATCTATTACCTGGAAAATATTTAGGTGTTATATATAAATAAAGAATAATTATATTGTGTATGCTATTTTATTGAATGAGAAAAGGCAGAAGAGGTTTGAGAGGAGAAGCAGAACTCTGACTTCTGTAAAGCTCATAAAGGAACTATGACCTTTGTGCAAAAGGAAAAGAAAAAGCTTTGCAGAACCAGAGAAAAAAAAATCTTCCTTCAAAGTTCTAGTAAGCAGTATTAGTGACTTTTAAAATAATAGTGTTTGCTGGGGCATGTACATAGGAGCACTAAGAAAGCTCAGCTATCTGGTGACCACCAAATGACACTGGTCGGCAGCCACTGCCTCCAACACAAACAGCTCAGCTTCATGTGAGGAGCCCTCCTGGACGCAATCAATCACATACTGAACACAGCGGTTATAAATAAGCTCTGCAGTTCATATACATGCAGTGGGTTTTGCAACTAAGCTGTATTTATGTCCAAAAGAAATATTTGGATGACTCAATGTCTCCCTCCTAGGAGTGGAGAAAAAAAGAGTGTGCATTGTCAGTGCAGGTCAAGAAATAAGTGAAACTCAGAGTTGTGTGCCTGGATGCATTTCGTCTTCTGAATCAAAGCATTGCCACCCTGCACAACCTTTTGAGAGACGTTGGCGCCTTAGGCTTAAGTACCTAATGTCACAATGAATGAAGAGAGCCAGCCAGCCAACTTAATGCTTAGGATGGAAAACAACACAGCAACTAGAAGGAAGAGGAGCACTGGAAGAACCTTATGAAAATTGCAGAGATAGTTTATAGAAAATTGTTAATAGATTAAAACTATTAAAAGATAGATTTGAACAAAAAGTTAGCTTCTTGAAATTCCCAGCCACAGTGTTTCTGTGTGATGAGAGCAAAATAGTTTAAAAACACTGGGGAGTTTGGTTTTGGTTTTGCTATCATTGTCTGCCTCACAAAAAACACTTCTTCTAGAAATTCCAGTTAAGCATATTACTCTATGAGTTAGTTACCAGCTCTCCAGAACTATCTTGAGGAGTCTGTCTAAAGAATGAAGAACTTGGATGCCAGTGTAGCACCTGTGAGAGATACAGATTCACTTGGTGGGCACAGCCCAGCAAAGCAGGAGACCTGCAGCATTGGTGTGTGCAGCAACAGCATGGAGCAACAGGGACAGAGTTCAGTGGGGCTCATGCCATCAGCCATCAGCCGCTGTGGTCACAGAGCAGCTCTCATTTACTGCTCTCATTTAGTAATAAACACAGGAAACATTTCCTTAACTGGCTGGATCTAGAGATTATCAATGGGTCATTACATTGTTTCCATCATGAAACAAGAACATGCAATAGATATTCCCCTAGTCTGTGATTTTTTTCCCTCCTTACTCTGTCTTTTTTTGGACATTCTCTCTAACATCGCCATTCTGGAGGGCATAAGAGAAGATGGCTGCATCTGTGGTGTTTGTATTTATTAGGTCTGTATTTTTTCACTGTAAAGCCTATGTTAGGAGCTTTAACAATTTTTTCCTTGAGTTGTCTTGATCTTACTGCCAAGGAAATATACAACAAACAAGATTTTGCATTTTAAGGAAAAAACACAAGCAGGAAAAAGAAAATATTTTTTTTTATATAAAATATGCATGCTTAGGCTGTGTTTTCCATTTGAGAGGCTGATGAGGTCCAGCAGGAAAAAAATTTTAATATTAAATAATTTCAGAATTGTGCCCTTTAGAATAGGACAAAACCCACCTGGATAAGGCCTTTTGTTTATTTCTATTTCTTTAACACAGCAGAGGTGAAATTTCATTAGTTGCCTCTGTCTTTTAGGCATCCAGTTTCTACCAATGCATTATTCCAAATCCTTCACTGAATAATCTGCATAATGATTGCACTGTCTATGAGTCTCATCACCAGCATTAGAACGTATATGAAGGACAAACAGAGCTAAATTGAATTCATTAAAAAGTTTGAGCAAATGCTGGTGGAGAGTTTTTCCAGTATTTTCTCAGCTCTCTTAAGAACTGGTACAACTCTCATCCAAAAACAATTAAAAACTTCCATCCCTTACTGAGTTCTGTAAATCTGTGAGCTTTCTATACCTCATGCTCAGAAGACAGGGCAGACCCCCTCCTTATTGTGACCTTTTTCCCATAGGCATGAAATTTCTCACATTACTGCAAACAGCCTCCACCCATGAACATTGTTCATCTCTTTGGTATTTTCAGGTCGTGCATGTGTTGGCTCTTTGCCATTGTATCTGAGCACAGTGTTCTCCAAGCTTGCAGTATGACACATGATACAGAAAAGAAAGATAAAGAAAGGAACAGAGCAGACAGTAATTGATAGGAATAAAAAGGACAAAAGAGCCTCTCAGCATTTTCCATCCATGCTGCTACTTTCACTTTTTTTCAATTCTCTTTATCTTGTTTTGTTTTTTACATTCCTCTCTCTCTGCCATCAAGATTTTAAACATTTTAAGTCAGTCCCTCTGTCTTTACTACAAGCATAAGTTATGAGGAATGAGCAGAAGGAGATACAAGCAGCACACAGTAAGAGCTGCTGATGCAGCACATGAGGAGACCAAATGGAATATCATGGCTCAAAATCATAAATCAGCATGCAAAAAGTCTCAAAATGTGTGTACCATGAGGTAGCTGGATAGGAAGAGCAATGTGTTTTTCTCTGACCTAAACCTATACTACGAACAACCCACTCACGATCTCTAAGCTCCAGTTTTTGAAACTTTTTGTTCAGTTTTGTTTAGTTTTTACCTAGATTAAAATTGACTTGCTTAGTTACCTCCCATATTATTCACTGAACATCTGATTAGCTAAGTACCACAAAGTGGATTAGCACACAAGATTCTATGGTGAAGTGCAACTCTTATTTAAGTTTCTTGTATATATGACGGTGAACTTTATTTCTGTTGGCTTTTTATTAGCTTAGAATAGTCAGAAAATATTTTCAAGATATTGAGCTCCAGATCCACTGCTGTTTCGATGTCCAAATTCTGCATAAGTTTTCTTTCTCAGTCCTTATGTAAGAAGATTACACAAGAGAAGACTGTAATCTCCAAAATCATTTACCATATTAAACAGCAGCTACCACCAGTGGATCTTTATCGGCAGCCTGGAGCAGAAAGGAGACACGTGGCTGTACATATGGAAAATGGTCATTTACAGTACTCATCAATGTGTGCTGCCAGTCATGGGCAGATGTCATCAACAGTCATTATGCAGCTCTGAAAATAGAACCCCACTTGACCTGGACAGGTCCTCAAATAATTGACAAACTGCCTCTGAACAATGGAAATGTGTGGAGTCCATTCTCCCCACCAGCCTCTTGCTGCTCAGTGATCCTGCAGACCCAGTGCTATGGCAGTGTGGGGAGGGAACACTCAGTCAGGATGTACACTGCAAGAAAATGTCCCCTGACTCCTCAGAGTTATAGCTTCTCAGAGACAGGAGAGGAGCATCACTACCATGTCCTGGCTGGTGTCTGGAAATGGCAAGTTTCATTTGCTCATTGTGGTTTTTCCTTCTTTTTCTTTTCCCTGAGAACCACTGGTAAGAAAAGACAGTGAGTAGGAGAAAGTGCTTTGAGGAAGAGAAGGGCAAAGTGGTTTTAAGAGTGGGGATAGTCCTGTGCAGAGACAGGAGTCAGACTTGATAATCCTTGTGGGTCCCTTCCAGCTCAGCATTTTTGTGACTGTGAGAGCACCCTCTGCCCTGTGCTTACTTCTTTGTCTGTCCCAAGCTGTGCCCTAGGAGGGGAAAGAACAGCATCAGGATGCAGACAGGCTCCTGTGCTTCGACCTTGCCCACTTTCCCACACTATGTGAACTCTGCATGGAGAGCTGGTGCCATGGCCCTGACAGCACTCCCTCAATTGCTGTGTTGTGTGGAAGGGGACAACCTTCCATGGTCTCATGGTCACATATTCACACATTTTCCTAAATCTGGCTTCCTCTGCTTAGATCCCACGACAGGATAAAGAGTATAGGGCGGGGGGGAGAGGAGTTCCTTCCCCCTCCCTTTCCTGCCCTCACCCAAGGCTTCAGAGGGACACTGGCTTCTCGTTTCCTTTGAGAAGTGCTGGCGAGCACAGGCTGTTACAGTGTGCGCACAAGTCCTTGGCATCAGAAGTGGTCAGCTGCTCCCATGCTCCTGTTTGCTTGCTGGCATGTGGCAGAGGGCATGAGAGAGAGGAAAGCAGTTCTTTAGTTCTACACTTCTGAAATGAGCTATAGCAAGCGCTGTGTGCCTGCAGCTCCAGCCAGCCTGCCAGGGCTTGTCTGCTCGTTAGTTAACAGGTAGAACATTACAAGTGACTTGCACTTAGTTGCTCCCCTGTGCCAGCCCCTCTGATCTCCAGCAGGCCTGGAAGATATAATTTAAAGCAGTAAGGAATGTGTTGCTTAGCCTTTGTGGAAGTGCACAGACAGTGTTTGTGTGGTACTGTTATCTTTGAAACACAAGAGTGCTTTGTAAAGGCTACCAATACTGCTACCTGTAATGACAACCAAAAATAATTTTTAAGATGTCTCTGCCAGAATGAGAATCTGACTGTTAGAAATAGTCACCAATTATTTCTCCCATTGAAGCGGGAGGAACATTTCTTTGCATCTCCTTTACAGGCTCTAGAAGGGTGTGTGCAGAGGGGCATTTATGTTTGTCTATGTCCCAAAACAAGGAGAACACAACAGCAATAATTTTTTGGTGACAGAAATGACTAAATGAAGGCTTGTTATGAGCTATACATAAGAACATGTTATGCTGTATCTGTGCAGAGAGTGATCTCTTTATTTAGCAGAAGTTTCAGCAACAAATTTTTCTGACTATGGGTTTTGTTTTTATGCTTTTTCAAGCGTTCTTCCTTTTGATTGTTCTTGAAGTTGTGACATGAGACCAGGAAAGCTTAAGAGCTTAAGTGACTTCTTAAGAGTACCATCATTTCAAGATGAATAAGCATTCATGAAGACAGCCTGTGGGAAGTGAATTGATGTAGTATTTGAATGCCCTGACTTTATAATTCATACAAAACTCTCTCTGCAGGAGTGTGCCCAGTGCTGAAAACTTTGCCTTAGGGTTCAGCTGGATCAAGCAGTAATAAGACTCCATCAGTAGTTGAGGGGGAGGAAGAGGGAAAAACAACTTTAAAGCAGTGAAAGAAGATACCCATGATCATTGCTGTAGCAAAGCTTTTGCTCCCACAGTCTGTGGAAGTACCACATAATAGGCTGGAGAACTGACCCTGCTCTCACTGCCTGCCTTGCAGCTGCATGTGGGATTGCAACCTCGGTTTGGGAACAGCTGGCTCAAGCAAAGGCAGCTGGCTGCTCTGCTCAGCTGTGTTTTGAGATGAGCTGTTTTCTGTTGAGGTCAGTGGGAGTTTGACAAGTATAAAGAGTTCAGACCACCATCCCTTGAGAGGGTGGAGAAATCCAAAATGAGAAAATAAAGACCTACATGTTCTCTCTAAAGCTGGTTGCATGATCCATTTCAGTCTGGATATATTTTTTGATTAAGTTTTTTTGCCAGCAAGATACAGGAAGGAGGTTTTACTCCAGGATGAATTCACCGTTTGCATAATATTTCCATTTAGACAGTGCTGTCAGGTAGTCATTTTAATGAGTGCTCAAACCCCCAAAGTGACTGTAGTCTAACCCCACTGCTTGTTCCTTTATTGACACTACTGTTAACTCCTGGTATTTGTCTTCTGCAGCCAAACACCACACTTTGGGAATGAGTATCTTTGTCCAGATTGACTGCGAGTTCGTAATGTTTACTGACAGCAGCTGTTCCCAAAAGGGCTGCATGATACCATTTTAACTGCAAAAGTACTGCACCAAAACAGAACCAAGACACAGAGAGCTTGGTTCTTCCCACCTTAGCCATTATGAACACTGCATATTTTTAAATAATTTTCTACATGTGTTAATTATAAAGGCAATTTTGGACTCCGGTGAGAGGAGCGGGGGGACCAACCTCTGCTTTGACAGCTGGGTTCCCCAATTTTTGTCTTATTTGTTACTGAGCATCCCTCATGCTTCCTAAGCATGGGAGGAAGCCCTGAAGACATTGTGGAGTACTTTTCTGTCTTTTGTGTTTTGTGTCTGAATTATTTGCTGCCATATTTTCGTAACCACATCACTGCTCCTGTGCTAGGACTGGGAAGGTTTGTTTGCAAATCAGGTAGAGGCCAGTCATGAGCATGATAGCTGTGTAATTAACTCCTGAGGGCATAAGACTTAGTGGTCAATCTATAGATAGTCTATGGATCTGATAGCTGCTAATCTCATTAATCCTTGAATTTAGCTTGATTTATACCTCATTTTTTTCACCTAGTTTATAGTGATATATTACTCAGCTTCAAGAAAGAACAATAAAAAAGTGTTAATGGAGCTTTTTCGCTCAGGCCTCAAACTGTCTGCAGAGAATGGAGGGTTTGGCACTCATTTCTATTGCAATTAGACAAATGAAAATAGTCATTGATTAGTGATAAAATATTTCTATTTTCAGTCTCTCCTTAGGCTGACTCTGTGTCATATCTTCCTTTTCTGAATAGCTTTGCTTGATACATTTTATGAATGCAAACACATATGTAGTAACAGGTTTCTAGAGATTTTAATATACGTGAACATTTGGCTCTCTTCCAAAAACACATACAGGGTTCATTAATGCCTTAATACCAGGTCTAATTCATTCCTGGCAGGAGAAGTTTGGTGGTGCACAGAAATTAAGGGGGAAGGTTGTCCTTAGCTTTTTGGAACTGTGGCTGTATTGCTGTAGGGGTGTGTATAATTAAGCTGGTGCAACCTCTAAATTAATTTGATGGAGCTACGGCATTAAAATATGTTTTAAAATGTAATGACTGTTTTAAATATGCAAAAAATTAAATTGCAGTAATCTAGCTATTGCCCACACAAAATAGCAGGGCTAATCTAGATTGGTATTTAAAGTACAAAACCATATAGGTCCACCTTATTTCTGTTGCTGTGCTCAATATGGTACTGAAAAACTTCACTGTCACTTATGTGTACAAATTAATATTTCCACAACATGATGGGCAATATGTTATAAGATCGATAAAACCTACACAGACAAGTTTCTTGTCAAATGGCAGCTACTGTAAGTAGCTTGCTGAGGACAAGAGACCAGAAAATTTATGTGGTGGGTTGACCCAGGCTGGGTGCCAGGTGCCCACCAAAGCTGTTCTGTCACTGCCCTTCTCAGCTGGGTAACGAAGAGAAAATGTAGTGAAAGGTTTGTGGGTCAAAATCAGGGCAGGGAGAGATCACTCAGCAATTACTGTCATGGGCAAAATGCACTCAGCTAGAGGAAATTAGCTTAATATATTACCAATCAAAGCAGAGTAGGATAATGGGAAATAAAAACTAAATCTTAAAACACCTTTCCCCAACCTCTGCCTTCTTCCCCATCCTCACTCCTGATTTTCTCTATCTCCTCCCCAGCCAGTGGCACAGGGGGATGAGGGATTTGGGGTTTGGTTGGTTCATCACACATTTTCACTGCTGTCCCTTCCCTCTCAAGGGAGGACTGCTCACACTCTTCCTCTGCTACAGCACAGTCCCGCTTAAACTTATCCAACATGAGTCCTTCCCACAGGCTGCAGGGGAATCTCAGCTCCAGAGCTCAGAGAACCTCCTCCCCCTCCTTTTCCACTGATCTTGGTGTCTGCTGGGTTGTTTCTCTCACATATTCTCATTCCTTTCTTCTGATTGCTTTTGCACAGTGTCTTTTCCCTATTCTTACATCTGTTATCCCAGAGGTGCTACCACCAATGTGGATAGGCTTGGCCTTGGCCAGCAATGGATGCACCTTGGAGCTGGCTGGCATAGGCTCCACCAGAACCTGGGGGAAACTTCAGCAGCTTCTCCCTGTAGCAACCAAAACTTTGCCACACGAACCAAGTAAAATTTAATTTCATTAATTATAATCAACTGCTTCAACACAGAAAGCAATTTTTTTTTTTTTGCTACTTTCTACCTCATTTTCCCTCCTCATCCCAGAAATAACCAGGTGAATGTGATGTGATCAACCCCAAAAATGTACTATCAATGGCTAAATTGAATTTGTGTGGAGATACATTAATCAGAACCTGGCTTTCAGACAGATGAGCAGGTGAGGTTAGGCTGAAAATTGATAAAATAAGAACAGAGAGAATCAAGAAGAAAAATACTGGTATTAAAAAGAAAAATTAGATAAACCTTAGTAAATTTGGTTTTAAAAACTAATGTAAGATATTGGGTTAGCAGTTAACATGGAAGAAATAGAGGAAATTAAAGAAAAAAGAATTTACAAATGATGAACATTTGATGTGAGTTCAGCAGGTCTCAGATAAACAGTGATTGGACAAGTCTGAACACAGACCCACGTTCCATCACACAGGAGCCACTGTTGGACCTCTGTCATCAGGCAACAGCTGTGCCTGGATAAATGAACACTGTCATGATAAATGAATAACTGTTCTGCTTTGCAGACAGCCCTGTCCCTATCATCAACACGTGGAGATTAGGCCCCCTGAACTTTGGACAAGGAGCCAAGGAGCTTGTGTTAGTCCTAGAGAGAGAGTTTTGTTGAATTTGTTTGCTGTTCTCATTTCTCACTCCAGAATATAGTGTAGGTTATCAACGATGGCTCTTGCAAACACACATAGGAACAATTTAGGGGGCATTCACAACGACTAAATTTAGTCTCAGAAGGTTTTTCTCCCCCTGCTTCCTGTAGAATCAAAAGGAACCATTTCCTCTGGAGCAGCTCTGAGCACCTACAATGAAGTCCCTTTGAGACACAGATGAGGATTTTTCTACTCTCCGCTGACTACCTAAAGATCCTAAGGCAAATAAACTCCTGAGGCTAAAGATGGCCTTTGCAATTATCCTACTGTCCAGCCTGGTTTAAGAAGCAGGAGCAGTGAATCAGTCTAACAGATTTTGAGTCAGTTCTAGGATTTTCAAGCCTCACAGAATGTCACAACTCCTCCACTGACTTTAAACACTCCAGGGCACTGCATATGGACAGCAACTGGAAATCTGTACGGATTGCTACACTACCAATAAATAACATACTGCAGGGCTGACATATATTCAGAACACAAGTAACAGTGGTAGGATATAATTCAGAGCAGAACATTGTCTAATTAAAATGCTTGTGGACATTGCTAAAGAAACAGTGGTACAGACAAATGCTCATTTTATTGTTTATTTCTTTACACTAATGTCTTTATCTAATCTGCCCGTATATGGGTGCTAAGTGGACATGCCTTCCTAGCAGAGCAAACCCATGGAAAACACAGCTCTTCATTTTTAATGTGAAACTATTTCTCGTGAAATTTTGTGATATTTTAATTGTGGATCACATATTGCATTGGGTCTGTTGGGCAAGGTTCTGTGTAGCAGGGAGGGGACAGGGATGGCTAAAAGGAGTAGCAGCAGGAAGCTTCCCCCTTGTCCAACAGAGCCAAAGTCAGCTGACTCCAAGACAAACCCACCACTGGCCAAGGCTGAGCCAATCAGAAATTGCAGCAATGTGCCTGTGATAACATATTTTGAATGAAAAAAAAAAAAAAGTTATTGTGAGGAAGCAATTGCAGCCTGGGAAGGGAGGACTGAGAATATGTGAAAGAAACAGTCTGCAGACACCAAGGTCAGTGCAAGAAGGAGTGGAAGGAGGTGCTCCAGCTGCCAGAGCAGATTCCCCTGAAGCCCGTGGTGCACACCATGGCAAAGCAGATTGTCCCCCAGCAGCCCATGAAAATCCACAAGGAAGCAGAGACCTGCCTGCAGCCCATGAAGGAGACCCATGCCAGAGCATGTGAATCTGTGGCAAGCCCACGCTGGAGCAGGTTCCTGGGAGGGACTTGCAGACCTGTGGAGAGAGGAGCCCACACTGCAGCAGGTTTGTTGGCAGGAATTGTGACCCCATGGGGGACCCATGCTGGAGCAGGCTGTTCCTGAGGGACTGCACCACATGGGAAGGGACCCACTCTGGAGCAGTTCATGGAAACCTGCAGCCCATGGGAAGGACTCACACTGGAGAAATCTGTAGAGGACGGTCTCCTGTGACAGGGACCCCATGCTGGAGCAGGGGAAGGACTCTTCTCCCTGAGCAGCAGTAGAAGCAATCTCTGTTGAACTGCCCATAACCCCCATTCCCAATCTCCATGCAGCACTGGTTGGGGAGGAGGTACAGCCCAAAAAGGAGTGGCGTGAGGGAAGGTGTTTGCAAGATTTGTTTTACTTCTCATTTTCTTACTGATTTTCTTACTCTTTCTGATTTTGTTGGTAGTAAATTCAATTAATTTCTCTAAGTCAATTCCATTTTGTCCATGACAGTCACTGCTGAGTGATCTCTCCCTGCCCTTATATTGACCCACAAGCTTTTCTGTATATTTGCTCTCCCCTGTCCAGCTGAGGAGGCCAGTGACAGAGCAGCTTTGGTGGGCACCTGGCATCCAGCCTAGGTCAACACAAAGCATATATCTAAATAATCATAGATCTGAAAAACAGGAGAAGAGCTTGTAGTAAATGACTGAGTCAAATGAGAGAAATTTAAGATTATTCTCACTATGCACCCAGTCTCTGAGCTAAGAAGAGGGAATGTCTTGGTGTTCCTACTCTCACTGATTTAACACAATCTTCCTGGTGTTTCCTTAGCAGTTAATTGACTGTGTTCATGGTAGCACTGGGGGATGAGGCAATGGTGTCTTTCCTGTGTTTCCACATCACCTCAGACATAGCAGATTGTGATGGTACAAAAGCAGTGACATCAACCTAGATCCCATCTTCTGTGCTTATGCAGAATGCTTATAGCTCTATAGTGATAAGGAAATGAGATCAGTAGATGACACTGAGGAACTAATCACTTAGACTTTCTTCATTAACTTTATTAATGAACTGTACATTCTTGGCTATCTGAACAGTTACGGTTACCCAGTGAAAGGGTGTAGTATTATGAGGAAAATCTCATTCACATGATAACTTGAGAGAATTTCAGAAAAAGCTTTGTGAAAAGGGGAAGGGCAGTAGGGGGAAAGTGAGAGGATACTATAATGAAAAGCCATCAGAAATATGTCTTGTTCCAATGAAAATGGGAAAAAACAAAGAGAATGGGTCACTGTGGGCTACTTAAACAAGTAAAACTAAAATATGAGCTGCACTAGACACAGAAAACTGGAGCGTCACCAAAACAGGGTTTTATTTTCCATGTTTAGTTTACAGGAGAGAAACAGGGACATGAGGATTCACTGAAACAGCTGCCAAGAGGTTAAAAATAATATGAAAAGATAGTGTTATAAGTCTTGAAGGTACAATAAGACAAAATTACTTGATAAAAAAATATTAATTTTAATTAATTTGTAATAAGGAGATAAATATTGAGACCAGTTATTTTTCTCCCTAAGACTAATTGGACTTTTGCCATGAAGTTTATTGGGAAGGAGATTAAACTTTAATTAATGTCTTACTTAAGAAATCATTGATGTAATTATGAACTGCTGGAAAAAAGTAACTAAGAAATACATAATGAAATATCATCACTTGAATAAATGTATCTGAGATGTCCCTTCAGATATTTAAAGAACTAATAGAACAGCTAGTTGCTAAAAAACCCCACAGAGAATTGAAGAAGTATCAGGAGACTAATAAGTGTCAGCATGCCAGAAGTCTTTAAAAACTGAATTAAGAGTAACTGTGGAAACTATTGTCTTATGGGCATGGCTCCAAATTGAAACAAATACTATAAATAGTGAAGCTGAAGGGGGAAATGTATTTATATGGATGTGAGTAGTATAACGAGACCCTGGTATGGCACAGGTGTTCTGCAGTAAACCAAGCCAGGCCAATTAGAATGTTTATCCCTCCATATCTTTTATGATGAAGCCAGAAAATTAGCAGAGGACAGAATAGCATCAAGATTTTACAAAGGTATTTGATGCTGTGCCACATAATATCTTAAGGGAATTACTGAAGCAAGTCAGCTGGAGCTAAAATTCACTTAAAGGTATCAAAGCTGGCCACTGAACTGTAGACAGAAACTAAATCTGAATAGAAGTCAGCATTGTCAAGGATAAGCAGACAGTAGTATCCTTTAAAGGTCAAGATATGGTCCAATATCTAGAGGATATGGCATTAATTAAATGTGAAAGTGGTTACAAAAGTTGGAAGACTGATTAACAGCACAGAGGAGAAAGGTTCACATTGTTCTCTAAGGGTACTCTGAATCTCAGAAAGGGAGGCTAAACTTAAAATGGAATTAATAAGTGATAATGCTAAGCATTGACAGTACTTTGTGCCCATTAGGAAACAAATAAATTTTATGAACTACAAATAGGGTTTTTTTTGCATACAGAAGAATTTGTCTTTCTTAGATGCTTATTCAGACTGTATAAAGCTAATCAGAAAACTGAAATTCAGAAAGCAGCACCATCAATATCATTAATTAAATGATAATTTGCTTGATATCTTTCTTGATCTGAGAGGAATATTCCCTTTTAATTGTTTATGTTGCTTAGATTAGGCTGAGATTTGCATACCCAACTGGTACCATCAGAGGGCTCCATGCTTTGAAGTTTTTCCCTTATGAATGAGGATGGTGTGGCAGTGGTGGGTGGTAAGGAATGAAGGGTTGGATAGCAGAGCATTTCTATGATTGTCCTGGGTCAGACCAAGAACTTACCCAGGACAGTACAGTTCCTTTAGCAGTAGCTGAAAATGGATATTTACAGAAGATGAACAACATGACAAACACATGTAACAGTCTTCAGTAACTCTTCCCCGGACTCTTGGTTTTCTGCTTAGGGCTCAGTCACTCTCACTTCAGTCACTTTTGGTTTTAGTAACTCTAAATGATTCCTTTTGCACAAACTTTTCCAGCCTTCCCTTAAATGAAAAAAATTTCTAGCACCGGCACTGTCCTTTAGTCTTACAACTGTAATACCCGTTGTAGGAAGTACCACCTCCTTTCTTTTGCTCTGAAGCTATTGCTATTAACTGCAACTCTGGCTACCCTGTCTGTTTGTACTTTAGTGAATTTCTATCTTATATGCCCTTGACTGTCTTTTTCACAGACTGATGATCTTTTTATCCAAGTTGTAGACTACTTTTGCCTTCACTGAAGTTATTTTTCCAGATTCATGAGTAGGTTCCCTGGCACCAGAAGTCACAAGATTGCCTCAGAATTGTATCTTTGATGTTTTAAAGTATGTTTTAGGGCCTTCCAAGAGAAGTCTGAATGCATAAACTGAATACAATTGCTGCAACGAAGCCTCTGAACAGGGAAGGAGGGACATTTTGAGATGCATGAGCTACTGCATGCAACTCACTGGTGAGTTCCCAGAAGTTGTGGGGCTTCCCAGCACCTCAAACAACACTGAAGAAGAAAACAGCAGGCAGAGATGTTTCCAGAAGATCTGGACCCTCACTGCTGGACTTGGTGTCAGGATGCCTATTCACGGGTGTTACCTTTGCAGAAAGAGGGAGAGGGACTCGCTCTAGAACTAAGGATAAACACTGATCTGCCTTGGATTTTCCTAGAGTATAAAAGGGAGACCTCTGTTATCATCATCATTGTTTGAGCACTTGAGAAGGCTCTTGATTTGTTATCTGAGAAAAAATAAAGAGGTTCCTGGTTATTTAACTACTATTAGTAGTTAATAGTACTATCTAAGTACTATTTACTGTACCTAAACGCTCTAAGTTTTCATACATCAAAGTCTGTCTCAGCAAAGGATGCAGTGTCACACTGCACATTAACTCTATGGAGTCATGGCTTTCACTTAGGGTCTTAAGTTTTGGGGTGGGTTTTTTGTCTTTCTGTCACATCTGTGGATTTTGCTTTAGTTCTATGGTATTTCAATAATATTTTGCACACAATCTTTTTCAAGTGTGTGCCTTGCACGCTTGAAACAGTTGACATGTCTATTAAAGACAGAGAATGCTTGAAACAGTTGACATGTCTATTAAAGACAGAGAATGACTGCAAAATTGCAAAGAATTTATTTCCATGAAACTTCAGGGATTTGTTGCTAAGTTTAGTCAGTGTACCTTTTAGGACTGACCTTTAGTACTGGTTTTCATCCTTCTTTTTATCTGTCCTTTAATATTTTGCTTTTCTCCTCAGAAGTGACATATTAGTAGGAGGAAAAAAATCCCAAAATACTGTCTTTAATTCCTCCCTGTTTGTTTTTTTTTTCTCCTGAAGACCAGTCTGTAGCCTTTCTGCCTTCTGCTTGCACAGTCCACTGAGCAATAACACAAGTCGTTTTTTATTCCCAAGTGGGAAGGCAGAGCTGGAACTCTGAGTCTTGCTGAGGTCTGAGAAAGGGGGTTTCTTCTATAACTTCCAGATGAAAACCTGCTACAATGAAATACAAGAGTTTTCAAATAGTGAGAATGAGGTTTCCCAGCTCTGTGCTGTGCTCTGCTGCTAATGCACAGCAGTTTTCCCAAAACAGAGTGCAACACTGGGTGGAGCTGAACTTTGTAATCTTGGGGTGGGGGTGTTTGTAAGAAGGAATACACAGGAATCCCTTTTCCCCTTGCTTTATGGCATGAATGAGGTTGTGCCTTTTAGGAAAGAAGCCACACACCTCTCCAGCTGGTTGGCAGCTTCTCTGCCTTTCTGCTGTAGAGTGTTAACCCTGTAACAAGATATTGCTGACCTACCTGGGGGACTGTGAATGCCAGACTGAGGCAAGAGAGCTGAGATTGTTGAACCTTACCAGGCAAGAGCTGTGTGTCACAGGTCACATTTCCTGGTGTGTGCATCACACTAGGAAATGCTGCTTCTTTCTCCTTGTGTGAGCTTGCTATAATAACAGACACATTGTTGGTGAACTACAGAAGCTGGTAAGATTCTGTTTATCTAAATGTTGAAAGTCTAAGAGGTTGCTGTTGTGGTAAATTCCTTGCAAGCTTTTGCAGTTCTAAACACATGACCCTCTGCTGTCTTTAACGTTGTACTGCCATTGGCAGACTTTCCATTACATAATATTGACCCATATTTGTGATATGTGACATTTTTTGCTAAATGCTGTCAGGGATAATCTGTCACAGAATAAACTTTCTGATTATGTGCTGAGACTGTCATTCTTTAGCACAAACATAACTTGTGCCTCAGACAATGATATTCCTTGTTAAGACAAGCAGAGTATAATTCTCTCAGGTGAGGAAAATGTCATGAGAGCATTGTGTCCTCTTTAGGATTAAATTAATTACCAAGTGGTTGCATGGAATCACATCTGGGAGTAATTTGAGCTTTAAAAAAAATGTTGATCCCTTGCCCAGGTGATGGGAATAGTGATAGGCTGAAGGAAGCACCCAGTCTGAAGTGTGACTGTGCAAAATACTGTCTCAGGCAGGTCTAGCTTTGGAAAAGTGGAGCTATGGAAAAGATTTCTCTGCTTTACACTTACACTGAAGTCTGCTGGTATTTGGAGAGTTAATCAGTCTTTTCTTTAAAAAAAAATTGTAACGATGTGGGGAAAGAAATAGCTATAGCTCAAACAGGGGTTATTGCTACAAGGTAGCTGAAAAATGAAAGGCCTTTGAGGAATGGGAACACCCCCAAAGCTGTCCAGTTTCAAAGAGCTATTCAAAATCCATCCATTCTTAAAAACCTGATTTCAGTTGCATAGAATAAGAAGTAGAGGAGAGAAAGGTGTATAAAATAGAGGCAGAGAAAATAATTTGGGAATTCTCCCAGTATTCAAGAATGGCATCTGTTTCAAATAGACTTTATATAATGTCATAGCAAAGAAGTAACAAGATTATGTGAGCTGCTGAACTGTCTGCCACATTGTGGAAGGGCATGAATGTGGAACATAAGGCTGAGAGACTAAATACACCATCTTCAGAGAAAGAAATTTTCCAGCCTTACGTAGGAGATGCCTGTCTGCTAAGAACAGTTGCAATATCAAGGAGAAAGGTTTTGCTTCCGTGCAGGGAATTAATGCTTGTCAGAGACAAAATTAAAACCTGATGAATGCAGTCTCACCCACTTTAATTTCTTCCCTTTCTGATTCTATATTTGTCCTCATTCTGTCTGTGCATTCATTCATATATTCCTCTCTCTTCCCACCTACCCATTGACTCATACTCTCCCTTCCTGTTATTACTTCCTTTTCATTTTCTCTTCCTTTAGGTTCCCTTCCCACTCATTCAATTTCTCCTCTGCCTGACCCCTCTGCACACATTTTCCATCATGATGAAAAACATAAGAGAAATAAAGTGCGGTGAAAAAAAATTATATATTTGGGGGGGGGTGGGGGGGGTGGGGGGGGTGAGAATGGTGTAGCACAGTCCCAGAAGGGTGCTGAGCATTACTCTTTCTCCCCATGATGAACTACAGATTTTTGAAGGTGTCAGAGGAATCCTAAAACCTATTCCTTGCTTCCAGGCTGCAGCACTTGGCAGTGGCTTCATGAAATGCACCGCCAGAGTTCATTTTCTGAGATTTGTGTCTCTGGAAACCATTATAAAGAATGAAGGATCCCAAAGTCCAGTGTTAGTGGAATGACAGATATCTAGCTGTGCATGGGGTTTGCTACTGTGCCACATCAGTGAGGACTGGGAGGACACTGGGTGGTCTTGGGACTGCAGAAAGAGAAATGGGAGCTTTAGGGACTCTCTGGAGTTGTTGTCCTGCAATGTTGACCGAGAAACATCACAGCCTCAGTCTTGGTGGGAGCCTATGTGCAATGAACTGCTGTTCATTTGAGAAATCAAAGCAACCAGTGTTGATGTCTCATGATCAATGGCTAAATGGTGTCAATTTTGGTTTGGTGGAAAAACAATCTGGTGCCAGGAATGCTTGTTGTAATGTGTGGTAGGAAATGGGTTCAAACCACTTTGTCTGGAAACTGGTGATCCCATTCCAGCACACTGAGCTTGATCCCAAAGTCAGTCTTTGACCTGGAGAAAGCAGTGTATTCCTGCAGCCCCTGAGGCCCAGAGACTGCTCCTTTGATCAGACTGCAGGCCTTGGTGAAGAGGGAGCTGAGCTGTCACACCTGATGATGGCACAGTGCTACAGAAGTTTAATTTATTATCCTATTGCTCTTTAAATTTTCCCTTTTCTGGCCCCATTCTTGATCCTAAGGCTGGGAACTGATAAAGTACTTTTCAAAAAAACTTGATAGGAATGGTACCACTACCATGTGGATCATTCCTCCTTCCCACAAAAAGGACAGGTGAGAATTGTGAAGGGCAGATAGCCAGAAATGGCTCATTCCCATAACCTCTCTTGCAATCAATAACCTTCTGTCAGCTTTTCTAGGTTATCAATCTAAAACAGGCTAATATTTCTTTCTGCAAATTCTTGCATAATCGAAGGATCAGAGTGGACGGCAGAGCCCTTGCAGCGGGGTGTGATGCACAGAGCGGTCATGGTGGCCTGTGCGCTTAGGGGAGGGGAAGTCGCTAACGGTGGCTTGGGGGTGGTTTTGCCTTGGGCGACTCTGTCGGGTTATGGAGTAACCTCGAAACAAACCACGCCGCGGCGGTGGGCAGCTGTGCTCGAGGTAGGCCGGCTGGAACCCGGACCGGCCGTTCGCAGGACACGACCCAGAGGGGTTGGACTCCCCGGGAGCTCCCCGCGGAGGCGCGGCCGCGGTTACATAAGGAGCGGAGGGGGAAGGGACGGTTCCGAGGCGGCGGCCGCGGCCCCTTTAAACGCGGATCCCGGGCGCGCCGGGCACCCGCCTCGCTGCTGCCCCCTCCCCGGCTCGCTGCGGTGACAAATCCGCTCCTCGCCCGCCTCCTCCGCCGAGCGCTCGCAGCCGAGCCGGGCGGCGCCGGGAAGCGCTGCCGCGCGGCTCTGCACCGGAGCCGGCCAGCCCCAGCCCCAGCCCCCGGCCAAGCCACAGCAGGCAGCGGCGAGGGGCGCGATGGAGGCTCCGCGCCTGGCGCACACCATGAGCAGCCCCACGAGCCCTTGTGAGGAGGTGATCAAGAACCTCAGCCTGGAGGCGATTCAGCTCTGCGATAGGGACGGTAAGCCCGGGTTCGGCGCGGCTAATCCCTCAGACGTAAGATGCTGCTGCCCTCATGGATGCTAATGCAAATTAATCCGCGCGTCGTATGGTCCTTTGTTATCCCCCACGAATTTGTAGGTGCAAGTGTTCCCCACCCCTCCTGCCGCTGCCGCCACCCTCCTGCCATTGAGAACAAAAGAAGAAGAGAAGGTTGCACCTTGCTGGAGGGAAGGGAGGGAAAACCGCCGCTCCCTAAGCCGTGCCTGGCGTTGCGGTGCGATTACCCCGGGCAAGCCTGATGCATAACCCTGCCCCTGCCAGGAATGGACGCTGAGGCTTGTTCTGGGAGAGGCAGCAACGAGAGCCAGAGCCCGAGCTGCGGAGAGTCCAGAGCTAGGGATGGGGTAGTGGCCCTGGTGAGGTTTTGTCGCCCGCGGTCTCCAAAGTCCTTTGTATTACGGGGCAATTCCCGTGCTTCAGAGAGACGGGCTGGCGGTGCCGGCTGGCGTGGGCAAGCGGCCAGACTTGTTGCCGGTCCCTCGTGAGAGCCATGAGGCGGCGAGCGGCCCGAGCCTGGGGCTCGCAAGATGGGGCGCGGGGGGCCGCGGAGAGGGAGGCGGTTCAGCACCGCGGACAGCACCGCACCGACCGGCCCGGGTGAGCCGAGCCCCGCGCCGAGCCGCGCTCCCGCCGCGCCGCGCCTGCCGCCCGCACCGCCGCCACACCGCAGTGCCCTGGGGACAGCGGCTGGCCGCCCGGCCCCGCGCCTGCTCCCCGGCAGGAACGTGAAGTTTGGTTTCACGGTAGCAGGTGCGAGTGTTAAAGGTTGTCTGTGTTGAAGCAAGCAGATAAATGTCAGGTGGTGACGAGGGACAGCCAAAACAAGTGTACGTGCTCGAAGCGACGCTGAAGGCTGACTAGGGGAGAAGAGAGACATGTCGTTTGTACACAACTGTGACTGACAAAACTACGGACTCACTGGCTGTCAAACAATGAACTAATATCTTTTCGTAGAGTGGCGTATTATTTGTTCTCCTGTACCAGATAATTTCTATCTTGTCATTTCACATCGAATTATTAAAAATAACTTCTCATTTTTGAATGCAAAATATGCTTTGGGTATGGAATTCATGTTACCTAGTAAATGTACCAAGGAATGGGGATACTGTATAAGTGATTGGTACAGCTGAATTAATGAAACTATTTCCTTGTGGTGAGTATATTTTTGGAGCATAACTGTTAAATCTGATGTCTGTAGAGGGAGTCGAGCTAGTTTTCTGTGTTATTTTTTACAAATTGTGATTAAATACTTCACTTTTTTTGACTAAGGCAGACTCTAACATTTAAAAAGCTGAATTTTTGTAAGCTCTTTATTTTTCTTGTAATATTAAAAAAAATATATAAGGCATTGAAAAGTTTCAGTTACTGTTTTTTATCAGTATCAGGTTTTTATCGGTATTATTTTTATAGATACATTAGAAATTATTTGATTTTTTTCTTTCAATGTTGGAATTAAAATATATGCACTTCCATCCATTCATGCTTTACTCACAGCCACAGGAAACTGAACTATATTTATATATATTTTATATTTTTTTTTTTCACATATATTCCTTTTAAATAATAGTAGACAAAATTAAAAATACATTAATTATGCAATCCTTCATATCCGTGTACCCTAAGTAATTGTAGTGAAGTAGTCCGTGTTAATCATGACAAATTCTATTTGTATCAATATACAATAGTGAAGGACTGCTTGATTCCTATGGATTAATGTCATACAGAGAAGCAAATGGAAAAATGTAGTATTTTTCATTTCAGTTCCTTTTTGATTAGACTTCACTAGAAAACAACAACTTTCCTGTAGATGTGGCTTTACAAACTAACCTTCATCAAGCAAGCTGCCATCATCCAGGGCCATTGCTTCCTCAATACGTGGCTGAATTTCCAAAGAAGGTGCCTGTATTGGGGATGGCAGAGAGACAACTCAGAGCCTCAGTTGGCACAGGGCTGCTCTTGAGCATATTCTGGTATTTCCTACAGGTGGCAGTTATGCATCAAAAAGCTTGTTTTAATGGAAACACAAAACAAGGAAACAAAGGTTAAGGCATTCATCTTTGAGATAAGTGTACACACCATACATTTAGCTCCCTGAGTGTGTACATGGGTACATTTGTATTATAAATACTAGCAATTTATTTTAGGATATCTTTGTTGAAAAGGGTGGTACTCTTAAGATGACTGGCATCACTGAAGTTCAACAAAGTCTTGTGATAAATAGCAATGTATTACACATAGTAAATTATAAATAGGCTAGATTTTCATATTCTGAAAATGTCCTTGGTCTTTAAGCTTTAGTAACTGTAAAGAAAGCCAGTGAAATCATAACATTATGATATGACAAATCCTGCAGTACACTTAGTTGGAATTGCAAGCTCTGCTGCAGTAAAAAGTAATGGAAAATTTATGTAGATAGCAAAATATTTTTCCTGTTTTCTAAGATGAGAGGATTAATATTGAGATGTTGTGTATTCAGCAAACTGGGTTATACCTTCTGTGAAGGCATATACAGGAGCCACAAATCTAGAAATTGGAGTAAGCAATTAATAATATCATGACAGTTCATCTATTTTTGGATTTTTTTCTGGGTTTCTTTCAGTATTGTTTTTGCAGGAATTGTCTCTTAATCAAAGCAATTAAAAAACTTACAAATGTTAAATAAGAGATAATAAATGTGTGCACTTTGGAATTTTTTTAGATAAAAACTTCTGATAAGAATTGATTCAAAGTGAATGCAACATTAAGCCAGTTATGAGCTGTTATTTTCAAGGGCAGCTTGCATTATGTGCTCTTATTCTTTTACATGGGTCTAATAGCACAGCTCAGTTTGATGCACAGTCTAATGTGTAGTTCCTCAGAATTCTTTTGAACTCACTCTGTGTATCGGAAAAAGTGTAGCATTTTTTATTTTTCTTTGCCATATTTGAACATTGTAGTTATACTTCTATAAGGCCATGAGTGTTTTTTTAATCAGTGCTGAACATTCTGGTGACCTTTTTATAAAATTTGTATTAACCTTACCCGGGGATTAAAACTTTGAGTAGATGAATGGATGTCTTTTGTGTCATGACCACACCAATGCTATGGAAATATAGCTGATGTCAGAAAACCATTAGGCCTGGAAAAAAGCCAGGCTTTTCACAGGCTTGGTAGAACAGTCTTGGATGTCAGCAACTGAATTTCCTGAAGCTCCTCTGTGGCTGTGGGTCCCACCAGGCAGAAAGCAGTGACACTGTCATCCACTCCCCCTGCCCTTGGTTAGCATAGGCTGAGGGAAAGCAGTAGACACCCATCAAAACAACACCTGTCCAAATGCAGAAAGGAGAAGATCAGAGAAACAAACCTTCAAAGAGGATGCTGGAACTTGGGGCACACAGATGAGGGAGCCAGGCAAGAAAACTGGCCCCAGAGGTACTAACAGACTAGAAGCACTGGCTGGTCAAAGGCAGAAGAACAGCAAAGACTTGCAAGATGGGGATTAGGTTAAATGGGAATTGGACAAAATAGCCCTGAATGAGAATGGGAAAAGAAGATAAAGGAGCAAGGAAGGCAGTCTAAATTCAGTCAGCATGCCCAGGGAATTAAAGCTGGGGGGAAAAATAGTGAGGCCATGTTCACCCAGATTTAGATTAATTTGAAGAATGAGGAAATACAAGAGGGGTTATGGGGCAGTTTGAACCACAGAGCTCAGGAGTAAAGGAGTGGAACTAGGACTTGCTGAGAAGGACTTGCTGAGAAGAGACTGTGACTGAAAGGACAGCCTTAGGAATGAAGAACAGGACTTTTGAATTGTGACGGGGAAGAAGGAAAGGGGACAGAAAAAAGTTCAAGGAACAGGTCAGAAGAGGTGCTTTGGTGTGACTGCCACAGAAGGGTCAGTGTGTATCAGTGCATGACATCTTCTAAAGCCACACAGAATCCCAGGATGTCAAATTCTCCTTGTTCATCTGCCAGTAGAGAAGGGTACCGTGGAGTACTCAGAGTACTCAATGGCTGCTGCTGACTTCTGTGAAGGTAAGACTTAAAAAAAAAGGCTTTGAAGAGAACATCAACCATATAAAGTAACTTTCCTGTGCCTCAGTTTTCCATGTGTAAAATGGAAGCATATTGCTGCCTCCCCTCACAGCAATGTTTTCAAAATAAAGTAATGAATGTTTGTTAATCAGACAGATGCTGTAGTAGCCTGGAAAACCCATGAGGTGCATGGAAAAACCCATGATGAAATTCATAATTTTGTCTTCAGAGAAGAATATGAATAATATGTGGCAAAAAAGTCCTGGGACTACGTGCTGAACAAAAGCAAATAGCTGTTACATGAAAAATAGTTCATTATGTACGCACTATTCATTATGTATGCTGAATGAATCAGAATTTATGTGGAAAAATTAGTATGTAATCATGCAGTTAAAGGCTATAGCATAATCTAAACATAGTCTCCAATTTAAGGTTATTCAAGTATGCTTCATTCTGGTATTTTCTAACCATTGATGGCTTGAACTATACAATCTCACTAAGGTGCTTTTGAACTTTTTTTCTGCCTTCATATATATGAAGATTTAGGCATCAGGATCAGAGCTGGAACTGGTGTCTTGGCCAGTTTCAATCAATTTCATCACCTTCCAAATACTTGGCACTGTTACAAATGTTTAGTCTACCAGGCTTGTATAAAAACATTACATCATATAAGATGTCATTTCTGGTTTATGTAAACAGCTTGCATCTTTGGCTTTTCATGCTATTTGATCATGTCTCATGTTTTTCAGGAGTTTATTATCATGCTGGATTTATTGGAGGATTTGGAAATATTTTTCTGGAGTTCATTAATTAGGGTTTTCATTGCCATATTGTGTACACATTCACCTTTCAAACAGAAGGGATAAAGTGGCATCATCCAGTCTCTGGATGCAATCTTCGAATCCCCTTTTTGGCATTATGGAGCAGTATCACTGCTATTTCAGAAATGTCATCATGTAGGTCTGAGAGATGGGAAAAAATTGAATATCTAGGTAGACTCCCACATAAGGGACATCTGAAAGATCCAAATTTCACAGTAATTCTTAGTGTCCTGAATCTTTGTTGTTGAATAGCTATGTGTTTTTTTTAAAAAAACAACAATGACACTTCTAAGCACAGTTCACATTTTCTGTAGCCAGCATAACAGAGAAGTGCATGTATTTGTGATATTTTGATAGGACGCAAAATTCAGAGTTATGCATATTGATGGTTTGTTGCAAATATGGATATTTAAATTCACTCTCTTCAAAATGCAAACCATATCACTTTTCTAGGGTTTGAGTGGTGGAATGTCCAACCAAGAAATATATTTCTTCCATAAAATTATATCTAACCTGGCTGAACTTGAACACAGTGATTTATTTTTTTTTTGTGACAAACAATAATGCTTCTTCAGATAGGAGTTAAAATCTAGTGCATCACTTCAAAAACTCTCTTGCTGCAAAGAAATATATTAATTACTGTTTTAGCTTTACATTCTTGCCAGAGACTAAGATTTCACATATACTTCATTGTTAGAACAGAAAAATACTAAATGAAGCTGAGCAACAAGTCTTCATGAATGATCTTTAGAGTTGTTGAAGAGAAGAAAACTAATGATTTGCCTATGTCTTCCACTTCTGTCTTGTTTTATATCATAAGTAATGATGTCGCTAAGTAGCCAGGCTTTGCTGGAAACTGACTGTTCAACATCCTGGTGTCAAGAAATGTAGTCATCCAAATTCTTCATTTAAATTCATTAATTTTTAGGGTTATTTTCCTTCCTTCTTCCTTCTCATCTTCTTTTAGAGCTTTATGATGCCCAAATCTGTGTAATTGTTTATGAGCTGTTTTGTCTGGCAATGACCAAGATATATATTATTAGCTATTTATATTTTGCCCACCATTCTATTTTCTGCCCCTTTTCATTCAATTATTCTTTACTGTAACTCTATGAGATCCTTATAAAGCTACTGAAATGCTTGATGTGTAATTATGTGATTCACCTACAGAGTCACTGTTCTTTCCCAGTGCTGATATTGCTGGGTTGAAACTCAAACATATAATAGAGCTTTTGTAGTTAATTTCTGGTCAACTTTATACTTAAAGCATTTTAATCATCATTGTCTCCTGTGTATGTTCCTTCTTCTTTGTGTTTGTTTCAGATTAGAGCTCCCAGATGCATTATTTTATTTATTCTGTAACAGAATCCATTGTAGCACTTCCTGCCTATGCTTCTAAGCCACCTTGTCCTTGCAGCTCCTGTTTAATGTTGTCTGCAGTACGAAAACGTGATCTCTCTTTAGATCATTCACAAAGAGAAAGCCTGGAACCAGCCACAGGCTTTTTGGTAGCCCAGTGGACACATGTGCTCCTTAGTTGTTTCTCCATATGTCAGTCTCACCTCTGCCAGCCCTGGTTCAGCGCTGCAGATTAGTAGGAAAAATCATTTAGGGAAGAGAAATTCTAACCGCTCCAGCATCTAAGAAGCAGACCCCTAGAAGAAGAAGCCAAGTCCACCCCTCACTTAAAATTTCATTTGTCTTCTGCACATTTCAAAGACTAAACTGTTTTTATTGAGCAAGAGTTACCATTACTATCTAATTTGTCTCTTTCATCTTAAACCAGATTTTTCTAGTTTAATCTTAAATTAGATTATTCTCAGCCTACTAATCTGGTGTCTCTACCACCTCTTTTAAGAAGTGTTCTGAGCTCATGTTTCCAAAGTCATGATTTCCAAATTCATTCTGCCCATATGATCTAGGTCAGAGTACACCCAGAAGGCCAATTCAGTCTTTCCAACAGCTTTCCGGTGAGGTTCCTTGTCCCAGAGCTATAGCTGCTAGAACAGGCAGAATATCCCTTCTGTCATGTAAGGTGTGTTGAGGAGAGACTATCATATTCTTGTTTCGATTTCTCTAGTATTCCATCATTGATTTTGAATGGGTGCCAGTTAGGCATTGTTGTGTTCTGTTGTCTCCAAAGCCTTGCTGAAGCCTGTCTTCCTGACCTTGGTTTTTTCATTCTAGGACTTCTCTGGGTGATTAGTTTTCCATTTTTTTCCCCCAGAATCTAGAAAGATCTCCTTCTTTACCCATTCCTTGTAATTTCCTCCATCTTTTATTGTTCATGGCTTCTAAATAGCAGGTTTGAACACTCTGCATTTTCTGAATAACATAGTTTTCAGTCCCCTGTGTGCTGCTGAAGTAGTGGCAGTATCTTGCACCCTGACTGAGGAGGTAATCTTTAAAAGTCCTCCCAGTCTGTGTTTTTCTTAGACTACTCAGGACAGTAAGTACATCTTCTGTTCAGCCAACATGCATGGCCTTTCATGCTTTTTGTGACCTGAAGGCTATACCTAATTCTGGCTGAACACAGCCCAGATATGCATAAGCTATATCTTCTGTTCTCTTTTGACAGAATTTTTAAGCATTTTTCTTGCAGATCATTTTCTTCAAAAATTTGTAAACACATCTGGAGAAAAAGTACTAACAATGCTACTACAGGATATGTGTGTAAAATATGTCACTGCTATAGAAAAGTATGAAGACAGTGTTTAGGCAGTGGAAATTAAAGAAAACTCTGCTCCAGGATCACTTTGTGTGATTTCTTCACTAGGATTTGTTCCACAGTGGATCATTCTTTATTTGACCTTGAAATTTTTTCCTTCAGCAAAGATTTGCTTAGAATTCATTGTAGTGTTTGTAACTGAATCAGTTTTCACAGTGGTATTTGTAGTTGAATCATTAGTCAGTTTTGTTTCATTGTTCTCAGAGTGTTCTTGTTTTATTTCTGCTTGAATGAACAAGGTGTTTTGCCTGGATGTTTCCAAAAGCAATGATTAGCTGTACAGTTTTCATAACCTAACAAGAATTTGTCTGAGTTCTGACATGTGTAGCTGCTGCCAAGAATGGGAAGCCTTAAAACTAGTTTGGTGTTGCTCTTTCATTCCTGCAGAGTAATAGAAAGTATTATATGAGTTGTAGTCTTATTTCCAAGTGTCGAGTGGAGTCTGGAGTTTGTTTCTTCGATTTTGGAGAAAGTAATTCCCAGCTGACAGCTCTAGAAGAAGCACAGTTGAAGGAATTGCTGTATTAATGGCAATTAATGTGCTTTGGATATCCAAGCACTCTTTTTGGGACAATTCTTCAGTTTGCAATGATCAGAAGCATCCCAAAAATTTCTTTCCTGAGCTGTTCCGTTGGCTTCAGTAAGACTTTGTGTAAAAAACAATTTGCATTCATAATTTGGCATGAGTAAGATCTTACTGTGCTTATTTTCCTAGGTTTTGGTGTGTGTGTTCTTTCCTATTTCATACAGATAGACATCATATTTGGAATTTTTCTCTATAAGTTGCAGTTTGTCTGGATTTAATCTGTCTTTTTTTAGAAGATAGATTTATATATTTGTTTATATATTTAACCTGCATTTATAATCTGCATTTAACTTTTGGCCAGAAATAACGTTTTTAAAAGAGTATTCTGAGCATTTTATTACAATTCACTTCTATGTGTACTCATAGTTGAAAACATTTGACTTCAAAATGAGCAGGATAAAAAGATGTTAAAAGGCTCTTTCAGTCTTGGCCAGCTGTAAGTCCTAGTGTACAAGTATCTGTGGAATGACTCATGCTGTTTTGTTGTTCCTTTTAATGCAACTTATATAAAGGAAAATTATATGTGAGTTTATATAAAGGAAGGGATAAAATTAAAAACAGGGCATGCAGCAGATTGTATTTTTTAATGCTACTAAGGTCCATCTTCCATGTGATGACATAAGGTAAATACTATACACTTATACTTCCATGATGAACTCTATGCTGGTAACAATATAAATGTTGAGTAGTAAGCATGTGACTTTCAGAGCACTAATGCTTCTGATGAACTTCTAGCCTTTACACTTTCAGTGTAATTCCAAGACATATCTCTAATCACAGGAACTGAAAATCCCCTCAGACTGCCCACTGATTCCAGTAGATCACAGGGAAATTATGGCCCTCTTGTGTGGAACATACTGGAATTTTAGGCAGTTACCTGTGCTCTGATGACATAGCTACCACCTTACTCTTCATGAAAGGACAGGTTTGGGTCGTAAGACTCTTTATTTATTGTGATTGTCATTGTGGCATGCCATTTATTGTGATTGTCTCAGCTCTGCCCACGTGTAAAGGTTGCTTTCTTTCCCCTGTAGATAGAGGCACCTGAAAGTCCGAGTACAATTCTTTGTTTCCTCTGTATGTGAACAGCTCTGTGCCATGCTTTGGGACCCTGACACAAAGAATACGTCACTTCTCTTTGTCACTGTTTAGGTATCATGGAGTTCTTAAATCATACTTGATATCCAGGGATCTGAGTAGAGCACCCTTTAGAGCATGAGAATTTAATGTCAGGTTTTGTGACACATCAGGTAGCCAGGTGGCCCAGCATGACTTGTGTGGTAGGAACGTATCTATTTGTACTCTGGACAAGTGCAGGGAAGACAGAACCATGATCTCCATGTAGAGTGGTTCTCTTTTTTCCTATTTTTGTATATTCTGTAATTCTTAGCTGTTTTCTGTGTTGCTTCCTTGAGCAGACCATCAGGGAGGCCCCTAGGCTGCCTGGTGGGGCTGTCAACCCTAGTGCAAGTGTGCAGTGCTGGAGATGGAAGCCAGAGAGGGAAACTAAATCCAGTGTATCTCAGTATGCTTATTAGATTAGCTCATATATTAGGGAATGGGAACTGGAAAGCATTCCTTGAGATGCTTTTAAATGCTCTAAACCCAAAAGATGAAAAACTAATCTAAATATGAATTCTTTTTAAGTACCATATCCAAGGGCACTTGTTTGGCATTGTGATTTTATAGAAGGTTATGCAGCTATTCCTCTATAGCTAATCAGTTTTTGTCTTGTCATGATCATGATTGGTGCCATTGTTGCTGTCCAATGGCTGTTGATAGCCTGCATAATAATTATTACAGAAAAATTTGTAATGGGAACTATTGCAAGTATCAGTAAGCACACTGAGCTGTGCTTTTTTAAAAAAAGCAATTTGAGAGTTATTGAGGACCAAGGATTTGAATCTGATGTTTTTAGAATTTTTGTAGGTTTCCTTTAACTTAATTACATCAAAACTTCGCTTTGAGTTTTCTCCTCTTCATTAGACAATTTTCATTAGATAACCTACAGGAGAGTTCTGTCACAAATGCCATCAGGCAGGAATCTGATGAGCTACAGCTGAGACTTTTAATAAGTATGCACGGTCAGTATGCTATACCATATCTGAGTGAGGGTGAATTCCAACGTTGTGAAGACTCTGTTGAAAGATTTCTTTCGCCTACAATATTCATAACTGTGTCATCTTTATGTTCTAGTAACACTAAAAAGCTTGACGTCATTGTAGCCTTCTTCTTGATAAGGAGTGTTTAGCAGGATCCTCTCATTTCTGCATACTTGCCTGCCTTAAAGAAACTGGCAGCAACCTAAATTATCTGTGAGCTCTCTGCTCTTGCCAGAGGTTCAAAAGTTAGGAGCAGTCAGCCAGTGGCAGACCTACATCTAAAGACCTTGACAATATTTGTTTTTTTCCCTAGGAAAGCAGCTAAAAATGAAACAAAACAGAACAACTCCTGCCAAAAAAAAAGGATTCTCAAAACCCCTATATCCTTTATTTGTCAGGGCCTGAGAGAAAGTCTGAAACAGGCATACAACTCTGAAACATACATGCAATTTAAATGTAAAATAAAACAGTGCAAGTTACAAAGTAGAATTTCCTGAACTATTGCGAATATGTAATACATTTCAAATCACAGCTGAAAAGCACAAACTGGTGTCAGCCAGAGCCAAATCCTGTTCCTTACAAGAGATGTGTGTGAAAAGCACACAGCAATTGCCAGTGTGCTGAGGTAAAGAAATGCTCATTCATGCTGCAGACTGCCAGGGTATCCAGAGAGTTACAAAAGCCCACTCATGCTGGGCGCCCTACTTTCTCAAGGAAAATGCTTAGTAAAACTGTGTTCCCCAGCCTTGAGTTCTCTCTGCTGCCCTTCAAGTGGTGAGTTTTGCCTTTCTGCCTGGGCTTCCCTTTGTTGAAAGGAAATGGATTTTAAATGAAAAAATCCTTGTGTGATCAAGGCACTTGCAGTTTCAGACAAGCTGGCAGGTCACATTAAAGCTCATGTGAATGCAAGGCTGCCTCATCTTGCTAGATTTGAACTCACATGACTTAACTTGAAGTAGAGAACACATTTTTGGTTTAGACGAAGACGCAGCTGCAATAAATGGCACAAGTTGTTGCCAGCCAAAGAATGAGATACACTGGCATGAATGAGGTTCACAGTAATAAACTAAAATGGAAGTGTTTGTCTCTCTCCTTTGTTTAGTGACATGTGGAAGCACAAATCATGGAAGGCCACTCACTTCTCTAATACACAGTTAATATTAAAAACAGTGGAAAACTAAAGGCAATGCTTTGCCTCAATTATACTGTTAGATGAAGAGCACTGGAGCAATTAGGCCAGTGACCCAGAGCAGTGTAACTTGGATCGGAATCTGGCCCCAAGCAACTTGTCTGGGGTCATACAGTCAGTGCCTTCATCTATGAGATCTGTTTTCCTTTGTTGTTAGTCCTGGAGACATAGGCAGTTCCACAGTCTCAGATGCAGCTGTAGATTTTATTCACCAGAAGAGACAATCCTCATGCCATTAAAAGCTTCGTATCCTTTACTACTCCAAACTCTGCCCCTTTAGGAATCAACAGGGTGGGAGTCTGCTGAAAAATTTTACTCACTGTTTTCAGCAGAACAGCACTGAGATAACATCCTTACAAAAATACACCACAAAATGGGTCTGAGTGCAGTCTGAAGTATGGTCAGAATTTCACACTAGATAGATAATAATAGAGACCTGATAACACAGACTTCTGCTAAATGAATGAAGTGCATGTGGTAGGTTGATCTGGGTGAGATTTTATAGTAGTTTCTAACATACTTGCATTCCAAGTCTGAAATTCTGTATAACTGAAGGTATGCATTATACTCAAATTCTAGTATATGTAAGGGCTGTAAAGTTCATTTTCATTTTAAATGGCATTTAAATTTAGCAAGATGGTGGTTTAGAGGCTTTTACATCCCTTGTTACCTTCTTTCCCTTTCAGCAACTGAGAAATGCACATTTTAATTAAACTATGTTTTTCAAATGTATCTTGTAGCCAACACATGCTGAGAAGAGCCACTTACCACCCATGTATCGCAGGCTTGCTGTGCTGAACAAAATGGGAGTGTTTAATTAGTAGTAAATACTGTGGTGGCTTAGTGTTTGTGGCTTGAGATAATGTCCTTTTTGATTTCAAGAAGAGAGAATTGCCCTTGCCTGGCTCTGATGGCTGAGCCATGAAAACCAGTGGTTTGCCAGTAGGAACTGTAGTGCAGCTGGTGCAGTTTCTGCCACGCTACAACTCTCATTTCACAGAAGGTTGCAGAGAAGCTTGTTTAGCTTTACATGACAAGGTACAGTAAAGCCTGAAGCCATGTTTAGTAAAAGCAGTCTGAGAACTTTGGAGGGAACTGGGTATAAATGATTTTGCTTACAGAAGTCACTCAGTGGACAGGATGAGGAACAAGATGCTGATGATGGTGGTGACATTTGCACTCAGTCTTAGCTTATCTGGCCAATTCAGTTTGTTTGGTTTTGGTATTCGTGGGTCATGAAAGGAGATCCCAGCACTTCTCAGCTCTCTGCCCAGGGATTTGGTCAGTCCTTAGACCATAGGAGGGTCAATGGATCTCAACAGATCTTCATATCTTAGATACAGGGTAGAGTAGACATGATAGCATGGATGGAAGTTTAATCTTCTAGCCTAAGAGGATTCTCAGTCTTACAGTTTTCCTGGTGCTTAATGAAAAAAAATGGACCTACATGGTTGTTTACAACCTTTCAGTTGCATATTTTCATCTGAAAATAAAAGTCCTCCCTTTTCATACTTCCCCTATTTATTTTTAACACATTGAAAACTAAATTTTATGTGAAGCTGTGTGTGTTTATCTTAGCATATTACTGTGTTAACTCTCCTCAACTTATTGTAATAAAATTGCAAAAAGAAAAGAGGAAAAATTCAATAATAATGGCCCGACCATGCAGGACACCAAGTACTTTATAAAGGCATAGAGACATGCAGTTTTCCTACAAATATTCTTCAAAAAATATCTATAAGGATTAAGAGGAACTCAGAAAGGTAATTATATCAACAGTGACTTGCATCTATTTCCATTTCAGTGCTCAGTCTAGGAGATTGGCTGCTATTGACATTCTGAAAATGTGGTTTAGTTTTGAATGAGTAAGGTATAAATATTAAATACTTCCAAGATGTCAGGATGTCAAATAAGAATTAAATCTTAGTGAAAGATTAAGGTCAGCCTTTCCAATTTGGCCATTGATCTGATTTGCAGTCAGGGTTTGTGTTACACTTTGGGTTTGTGAAATTTGGGTATCCAGTTGCAGTCTTGTATTCAAAAGTTCTTGAGTAACTCTGCTTAGATTTAGAAAATCTCATTGATTTCAATGAGACTTTTCCAAATCATTTAGGTATTTGTGAAGATGTTACTAATTGTTACTTAAATTTCTGTTTCAAGTAAAGATATGTCAAAAATCAAAGGAATAATTGGCACTGGTTTAGACCATTTGGCTGATAACAACAGAAGACAATGTACAGTGATATACCTGAATTTTCTGTATGGTAATAGCAAGAGAGGAAACAATTATTTTAAGGAATTAGTTTATTGATGCACTTAAATGAACAATTTTTTAAAAATTAATTAAATGACAGTTATTAAATAATGTATCTATAATTGCAGTTAGCAAGTTGCAAATTTATCTACATTCAAGCTTAAATGGTCCTGAGATATTTGATCCTATCAGTGCTTTCAGAAAAAAAATATTGTGGGGATAAATGATGTATTTGACACAGAAATTCAGATAAATTATTCTTGAAAAGTTTATCCCTTTAAAAGTATCAGACCAAAGGTTATTTTTGAGTCAGTGACATGTAGATTTCTTTTCTAAAGAGTTCAGAAATTTGCTACAGTGTAAAACATACTTTTTATCCCCATGGTTTTTTCTTTTTTCTCTGGCAGAAATCTTGAAAATTGCTGTTGTATCATGAGAATCACTTGAATTGACAAATGTAATTTAGTATATAACTATAAAGGGTAACTTCAGCTAGCTCTTAGCTTCTGTGACCTCCCTCTTTAGTTTTTGAAGAGAATTAGATTCCTCCAGGGCAAAGTTAAATGTGAGAGCTGCCTGTAGGTACTCAGATTATCCCATCTAGGAAACTGCCTCTCTTCACTGGGTGCAAAGTGAGCCTGAGGAGATTCACTGCGCAAGGACGATGGGTTTTTTGTCAGTATTTTTGTCTTTCTCGGCATAGTAAAAGTGTTAGTGGTTGCCACAGTAGTCTGGAAAATTCATATACACACAGACACACACACACACATATATATATATACACACATATATATGTATCTATATATCTATATAAATTCATATATATTTCATGTACATCATATGAAAATTGTACATAAACATCATTGCAAGTCATAGGCATAAAATCTTTTGGAGAGTAGCCTTTTGGATCCATTTGGATGCATATTTTGTATCAAAATTATTCCAGGTGTAATTCAAGGTATCTATGGTCTTATCACATGGATGAATGTTATTGGTTCTTTTCTTGTTACTGTTTCTGCTGTCATTTTTAAGAAATATTTGGGTTTTATTATTAACTTGTAAGGAACACATATGGCCCAACAAATCCACTATCGAGAATCTAGGGTCTATACCAAAATGAAATTATAGTAATCTTCTGCGTAAAGATACATTTAATTTCCTATTGAACATATTGTTACATTCGGTGCCTGCTGAGAGAATGAGCCGCAAACCAAAGCCCTTCAGTTCTGATAGCATAATCACGTTCCAAACTCTCCTGCGACAGCTCTGTTTGCTGCTGCTAGCAGTCAGGTTTGCCACACGTGCTCTGTGGATTGCCCCTGGTGTTGGTGGAACGCACACGTTTGAGGAAACTGGGCCGAGTGGGTGCTGGGGCGCGCGGCCCAGCTCGCAGGCCGTGCCGGTCCCACGGCTGCTGTGCCGCACCTCCGGCCGGGAGAAGTGGCAGAGCCCGCAGGGTGAGCCTTCGGGCCCCTGGTGACTGAGAAACCAGGCTTGGCGAGAGCAGGACCTGCTCCCTGGGAACTGGGAGCCTGCACATCTCTCGCTGGCAGTGGCAGGAGTGAGGGATTGGGCTGCTGCTGATCTGAATCACGGCACCACTTGTGGAGTACATTCATCCTCCGTGTGAGAAGGAGGAAGAATCAAGTCCTTTGTAAGGGGCTGAGACAAATTTTTCAGCACAGAAACCAAGCAATCCGGAGATTGCTCAGCGCTTTGTTTATGTAGGCAGTCTTTGGGGGGCATTCTCAGCTGAAGAAGATGCCTGTACTGAAGGCACGTTTGTACTCGCAGAGTCCAGTTGTGTTCTCTTTGCTTTGCATGTGGAATATTCCTGCTGAAGTCAATGTCCTAGATCAGCAGGAAACAAATTAAGCTGTTAAAACCAAGTAAGAAAAGAATCTGAATGCATATGAACATTTCAAAAACACTCGGTAAATACACATATACATGTTCAAGTTAAGTAATGATCTATTTTTTTTTTAACTATTTTTTAAAAATTTTGGATATAATGCACATTTCTTACTAGAAAATGCACAACGGTAGTATCAGACAACGGGGAGGAAATGAGAAGGTTTAGAGGGGCTTATCCCTCTAACAGGATTTCTAGGGTCAAGCATTCTCTCTTTATCTAATTTAGGAATTAGTTTTACAAGGATACTTATTTAGAAAATATTCCTAAATATGCTTATATAAGTATAAAAAAATCTCTGTTGGGAGACAGTTTACAAAGATTCTGGGGGAGAGGAGAGGCAGAGACACTTAAAAATCTGAGACTCTTCACTCTTTTGTCCATGAAAAGAGGCACAAATGAAACATAAACGTTAGTTCTGTGGTTACTGATAAAGAACTGAGCTTTGAAATAGAACAACTATCCTAGAGAAGTGCACTTAGATAGCCTAACAAATAACAGCCTCGATTTAATAATTTTTTGAGTGTTGTTGCATTTGTGTTTCCTTTGTGTGATTTCACTGTCTCTCTTGAACAAGGTATTGCTGTGAACATTGAAATGTTGGTATTCAGGTTAATTATCTGCTTGGTGGGGACATATTGTCCTGGCTCTGTAAAACAATTCTATATAGGCAGCAGTTGGACAGGGAGCCATTCATTCCAGAGCAGAGGGGAAAAATATGAGACTGTATTTTTGCTTAGTAAAATTTAAAGTAGCAGCTAATATGTAATTTCCTGGTACTTCCCTGTCATTTTTGATGGTTATAGAGAAGGAAGTTTTCTCCCTTGTACTGAATTTTTGAGGAAATTAAATACCTTCTCAGTAAATTGGAGAATTCAGTCTCAATTACAGCACTTAAATATTGTCAGTCTATATCAGATTTCTGTAATTACAATATTTTACCTTTATTGATCTGATAGATAACCTATCAGCTGAATTATCAAGGCAAGAAAAGGTAGAAACTTTTGTATTTCAGCAGGTGTAAGGGTTTCTCTGTTCATGTTATGGGAGTACCTGTTTGTAAATGAGTTGTTCTTAGTTGTCAGCATCCATGTCTAATACGAGGATTTCTTATGTCATGGTACCTGTGTGCTCTTAAGACACTGATCCCCTCTCATCAAACATTCCTACTTCAAAATACCATAGCTGATATCTCTCATTGTATTGAAAATACATGTTACCTTGAGAAAACCACATTCTGATTTCCCTAGTGCATGCATTTTAAAATCTGAATAAGGTGAGATTTTTTTTTAAAAATATGATTCATATTATAAAATTCTCTTTGGCTTTTAGTGTGTTTATTACATGTGCTGTTGGTAGCTCTATATATACAAACCTGATCTTTTCAGGGTCTCAGAAATTGCTTCTCATCTCCATCTACACATATTTTACTTTTCAGACATTTTCCCAGAATGTATTAAGAATCTAACATTAGCTTTTAATTTTGTACTTTGTGAGTACAGTCTTGCCTTGCTTATTTCTGGCTCATGAACCTGAGTTGCGTTTCTCTCATCACATTCCTAGGTTTTCATGGAGCTGACACCTCACAGAACTAACTGCAGGAGTTAATGTGTGTGTTCCCAGAGACAATACACCCAGCACTTGGAGCACCCTCTCCTGTATGACAGCAGCCCTGATGGGTGAAATTACATCAGTGTAGGGGGATATTGACACAGAAGCAGCGTCACCACGGTCCCACTGACTTTCCTCCCAGTTTCTGGTTGTGGGATATCGCCAGGGTTTCCCCGTGCTTTTGTCTTTCCCAATTCACTAAGTGGCTTCTGGATGTCTCACCCACCATAAAAAAAATTGCAGCAACCTGGAGGCTGCTTTGAGGTGCTTGAGCGCAGACAGACATGGTTTGGGTGAACAGAACAATCACCGCTGGGCTTTCTGGGCTTTCTTTTTTTTAGCAAACTTTCAGTCCTGGGAGAAAGGCCAGTGTTAGATATGGAGGTTCTTCAGGAGCTTGGCATTTTAGGTGTGCTTAGTCTTCTTTGTCATCTTTATACTACCCCTAAATATGTATGTTGTGTCACCTAGTTTTCTATCTAACCACTACCCTACCCCTAACCCCAGCACCATGGATTTCCAGATCACAAAGATGTAGGAGCAGCAATGTTGGGGCCCTGCCAGGATGGCCTTTCCCAGCCCCAGTTTTCCTGAAGATGTAGGCTCTCTGACTCTTTCGAGCCTAGCCCCTACCCTAACCCTAAAAATTACCTGGAGATTTTCTGCTTGATGTTTACTTCAAGCTGTTTATTCACCTCAAAAGCAAAGAAATTAAAAAAAATGGGAGTGAAGATATCTGAAGATGTGTGCCAAATATTAATACCAAGAAATGCAGAGAAAATTATACCCATTTCCAGAAGCACTTTTGCTCTTTGCCATTGGTGTTCTCCAAAATGTTTCTTTCTCTCTGTTACTTCCTGTCAATGGTCATTACTGCTTTGCACATGTCCTGAGGCTTAAACCACCTTGGCTGTTTGTAACACGACTCAGGCCCTGGGTATGGAATACAGAAGCTCATTTTTAGGCAAATAATTTGCACATTAAAGTATTGTGGATTTATGGCTTGGATTTCCTGGCTGCATGTCTGTTCAGGATGTTATACAGTCTGCTGGGGTCTCAGTCTGTCTAGCTCTCCAGCTCTGAAAACCTCAGCAGCCATGCTGCATCTTCTGCTTAAACACAGAGCCTTGCTTTTGGAAGAGCCAATCATACAAAGCCTTTTCAGTGTACCTGGCAGAGCTTTCAGTCATCTTTCAAATACAAATTGCTTGCAAAAGAAAGCAGTGCCATTTTCTCCTTGCTGGCTTCCTGAAATGTCATGTTGGGAAAAGCACTTACCACATCTTTCATAAGAGAAAGCTTTCAGTAATGACTGGTATTTCTAAGTCTGTTGCAGCCAGTGCAGCTGTTAAAAATGTCATTGTGTATGGCACAAATAGGGGCGCATTTTGAGCAAGACCGTGCACTAACTGATTTTGGTATTAGTTGAAAAAGGGAAAAAAAAAAAAAAAGCAATAGAATGTTTGAAGAATAGACAACCTTTTGGATGTAAATGCATAAAAAAAAACAAAAATAGAAAAATAGTTGTATTAGTTTTTGAAGTCAGTAAAAATATTCACAATACTAGCTGGAAATCTATGAATTTTGCAGACTCTGTGATTGAATTTCATGTATCTATGAGTAGAATTTTGAACAATCAGACCCACAGTAATATTCCTGCATCAAAGTGCTGGAATAATTCTTTGGCAGAGTATGTTGAGTGGCTGAAATGTTCCTAATGTTTTACAAGTAAAATTTTTACTTTTACTACTGAACCTCTGAGTTCATTTTTTTATCATTTTTTACCAGTTATGATGAAAATATAAATATTATATTTTTCTATAATTAGATGTGACTATGAATAGTTCTGACAAAGCAATGCCTCACACCCCTGCATAAGTTTCCCATCTTCTTCATCTGGCCAGAATTAGGAGCTTTCCTCTCTTTCTTATAGAGATGTTAGCTTTTTGTATTCTCCTTTGGTTCTATCTGTCCTTATCTATGTTCAATTTTCATTTGTTTCTCTGTTCTGTTTCTTTACTTCTTCTCTTACATCATATATATTTTTTCCTTTTTTACCCAGTATTTTTTCTCAGCTACCTGGTTTTGTTCAATTTGTCCACTTTTGACTTGGGTCTTATGTAAGTGCATGAACACCTAATGTTTCTGAGTTCTAATGTTCACGGAACACTGAACTATAAAGTTGCCTTGGGAACTAAGGGAAGACCTAAATTTAGAACCAGTGATTTTTTTGGGGGGTTAATGGTCATTTGTCCATCTCCCATATGCACTTAGAAAATAACTTCCCAAGAAAACTGCACATTCTCAGCTGGGAAAACTGAAAGAAAAAGAACAGAAAATGAAGTTTTCTTGTGTTTCCCTTTTGCTGTGACTCATCAAAATGGTAATTGTTTCATTTCAAAGGAATTGCTTTTTAAAATGTATATATATGTCCATGTGTATCCACCATCTATAAACCTTGCAGAGATTGGCTGTGCTTCATGCTTAAAAAATGATTTAAGGATGGATATGATTTCTGCTTGTGTTTATGTTGCTGACAGATATTGATAGGGCCATTATGTTAACTGTGGGCATTGCTGGCTTCTTAACTGAACCTTGGAGCACTTGATAGCTTCAGATGGTTTGTCCTGTCAGCCTGCAAACAGCGTGGTGATGCCAGACACTCTGTGTGCCCTGCTATTCTGTGCACCATATTATTAGTGCTTATTCACCCGAGGAATTTCATCCCTTTCCAATGCTTTCCATCTCTGGCATCCAGACTTGCATAACTGTACCCCACTGGCTCCTGAGGAGCCCCTCTGAGCCTTTGTGAAAGGCTGTTCAGGGATGTGCTTGTACTGGAGCACACAAAACAGTGATCAAATGGGTCCTTCACTGAACTAATCGTGCTTATTTTCTATGCAGGGAATAAATCACAAGATAGTGGGATTGCAGAGATGGAGGAGCTTCCAGTCCCACACAACATCAAAATAAGTAACATCACATGTGATTCCTTCAAGATTTCTTGGGACATGGATTCTAAATCCAAGGATCGCATTACTCATTACTTCATCGATCTCAACAAGAAAGAAAACAAGAATTCCAACAAATTCAAACACAAGGTAATTTTAATATAAAAATCAAGGCACAAATACTTGATTTTAAACAGATGAATCTCTGTGTTTTGTTAACCTTTCAAAGCCAGGCCATGGGAAACAGGAATTGGATATCCAGAAAAGGTGGGTTTTGATTAATCTCATGGAATTTTGGTTTACTCAAAGTACCTTCTCTGCCTTCAGCCTATGTGCATGTACACACAAATACATTTGTTCCACAGAGAACTGCACATTACATTTTCTGTTTCATTTAAAAGCACTTTTGGAACCTCTCTAATGTAGTGCAAGATGCCATTTTTATTCCTGACTAGTTCTTTATCATTATTTACAAAATGTGTGTATTCTCTGCCTGTCCTTGTTCAGTGACAGACTCCTGAGAGCAGCACATATCAGTTCAACAGAAGAGCCACGAATTCTAATGCACTTCAGGAAAGCTTCCAGCAATTTCAGTTTGCGGCACTCAGCACTGTGACCTGAATATTCATCTGGCCTCTTTCCTCAAGCCTCCGGTGCAGGAACATATTGAAGGCATTGCAGGATCTGTACTTACCAAATCCAGCAAAATTTGCTTTGACCTCAGAACAGTTGAAATACTGAGATGTCTAGGGAAACATGGAATGAGACAGAACATTTTTCAAATTTAAAAATAATGTTGGCTTATCTAAAATATAAGGTTTGCCAAGGCACAAATAACTGTCCAAACAAATGTAAGGGCTGTAATTATCTCAGCACCTAAATAACTGCTGGTTTCTAAGCCAGTGGGATAAACAGAAAATATTCCCACCAATTTCTCTGAGGTTTTTTATTATGAGAGTATTTTCCATGAGATTTCTGTTAATGTAATGTGAATAATTTTCTTATTTGACCTTTTTTGTTGTTGTTTTTTTGGCTGGAAGTAACATATGCATTAAGAGTAACGAAAAATCACTATTGCTTGAAATTGAGAATTTTACACGTTTGGCCAGGGTGTTGCAGTTGCTAGGAACCAGTGTGTGAAGCACTACTAAACCTAATGTTATTATAAACATATATTATGCCCCATTTTTAATTGTAAAAGAAAATAAAGTAGTTTTTTCTTACTCTTACTAATTTTGGACTGACAGCCTTTGAATTGAAATTCCCATTTTAAAGTGCAGGAATACATATACTCTCTAAAGTGAGATGGATTCTTTCTAATTTCATTTCTTTTATTATTCTACATGTTTTTCATTCATGTGCAGACTGGTGTATACTTGCAACATTTATTTTTGTGAAAAGTAGAGCCATCTTAGAAGAGTGAACACCACATACACTTCAGAATCTTTATCACAGTGATGAGACTAGACTTAAAATGGATAGGGGGAAAAGGATATTGGTAGTGTAATAAAGATAAGCTATTAGATTTATTTTGTGATTCTCAGCAATTCCTTAGTTTTTTACTGTGCAGTAGTATTTAGTCATAGGACAAAGGTAATTGGTTTTGTAAGAATGAGCAACTAAAATCATCATCAATTAAATGATGAATAATTTGGATATCTTGTTGGAATTAACTAAAAATTGTTTGCTACTAATTTTGTTAGTGACTTGGTTAAGATTTTTTTTGCATGTAATTTTTTTGATGGTTTTATTCCCAAGCCTGAGTGACAGAGATCCAGGGAGCAGAGAGGTGGACAATAGTAAAGCACAGACTGAATACTCCAACTCTGTTCCAGAGCACTTGAGTGGTCACTTTCATGCATCTTTAGTACTAAGCAATTTTTAACACACCTTCTACGACGACCTTTGGTTAATAATTGAAGTGCTCATATTCCAAATGTGTAACACAGGTATGGTTCAAGACGAGCATCCTTCCTCCTTCTAAGGTTGGCCATAGGAGTTACCCAGCTGAAGGTCAGCAGCAGGAGCTGATAGCCCAGCAGCTGCAGCACTCGGGGCTCAGTCCTCACAGCAGGGAACTGACTTCAGTCCCCACCCATCCACTGACTTTCTAGCAAAGCTTTCACATAAAAGAGAGGGATAGCACTGCACTTTGTCCTAGCAGAGCTTTTCAGAGAGAGAAGAGGGAGCCCTACTGCCTAGATACAATAAAGAGCATTGGGATTTACTCCTAGGAGTCATACATCACCCTGCAGATGCATGTGAAAGGAGAATTCATCCTTACTTAGCTTCCAGGTAGGGTAAAGCAATACAAGTGCCCATCTCTCTCACAGTGATAATGCAAAGGACCAGCTCATTTTCTAACTTATACAGAATTAGCACTTTAAGTATCAATTTGCTCAGATAGCTGTAAGTTACTTGGGATATAGGCTTAACGTGATAAATCCATGCTGTACCTCAGGGAAGGGAGCTGTTTGTTTTCTCATGTACCTGGGAGACCATCCATGAATGATTCATCCTTCCAATAATACTGTTTCTGTTGATAAATATATAAAGTATATTCAGCATAGTTAGGGTGCATAAAGGTTTATTATTTTCTACTATCATCATCATCTCTGTGAAGGAGAAGGTTTGTATTGGTAGTGGTGTGCAAAGACTAGAATTGTAATAAGATTTTGTCTTCTTTTCAATTCATTTTGAATACTTCATCTCTTTTTTAAAATATGTAAATATTATTACTCCCACGTAGTAAGAAAAATACTCAAATATTTAGATAAACTGGGACTAGAATCTGGGTGTGCTGAGTTCCCACAATGTGGTCTACAAGATAACCTGGCAAAGGGAAGGGTAACATGAAATGGGAGAAAGTTGAAGACTGAAAGCTGCCTCTTTTCCCAAAAAGGAGACCAGAGTGACTCATACATCTTGCTGCTTAGTTATTCAAAGCTTCCAGGCTGTTCTTAGAAATTATTGCTATCTAGGTACCTTTAGATTTGTCTAGTGGGTGCTGGTAGTGGAGCAACCATCTGTCACTCTAGAATCCTGGCTCTCCTTGAGCTGGCATAGTACCTGCTTTGCACATCTTTGGTGGCTCAGTCAGGAATGAGCACTGAGCAGAAGGGAGATGAAAGGGAGAAGTGGAGAATCCACAGAGGAACCTCAATGTGAACACCTGAACAAGTGGAGAATCCACAGAGGAACCTCAGTGTGAACATCTGAACATTTCCTCTGCATTGTAGCCATTAAAAAAAAAAACAAAAAAACCAAAACAAAACAAAAAAAGAAAAAAAAGAAAAAAAAAAGTGGTGTTTGCTTAGGAAAAAAACCATCAGATTAGAGTTATGAGAAGCACCACATCTGTCCCTCCTCTCCAGCTGTACAAGATATAAACCCCTCAGTTTAATGTGGTGGTCTGCCTCTTTCTTTTTATTCTTTTTATTTTGGTAGTCTCCCCCTTTTCTGGTGTGGTTAAAAGAGATTGCTGATGCACAGCTGGAAGGTAAAGCTTTGACACCTGGGGGCAACAAGGCTTTTAATGTTACATGAAAACTGACAAAATTAATGGGGAAAAAGCTGCCACTGGAGTGTGACCCAGGTGGGAGCTGTTTTTACCATAACCCAAGAAGCGGTGACAGGAAGAACAATGATGTTAACTGTGGCACCTGCTGACTGCATTAGCAGTAGCAGACTCAGTCCAGTGGGATGCCTTTTGGAGTGGTAGCTTTAAATATCATCTGGTGTTCTCTTTTTTTTTCTGTAAATTTTCCCTACATATTATTAATTGTAGCATGCACAACTGTCTCCTTTTCAGATAAATTTTTCACCCAACTATTATTTAATTTAAATGAAAATTGGCAAAAGAGAAATCATGACAACAAAATTTTACCCTGCATTCACTCAATTACATCAATTCTTATGATATCCCAAGCTGCTAATTTTACAGTTTCTTAATACAGAAACTGAAGATAATTTTGTGCTGATAGGAAAACAAAAGGAGAAAGATCTTTTTCCATAATAGAAGACAAGGGAAAAAAAAAATCCTTCAGATCTTGCTTAGAGATCATGACCAGAAAATATCTCCCTTCTATTCTTTTTTTCCTTAAAGGACTACTATGCTAGTATTTACAGGTAGATGATTATGGACTAGTATTTATGGGTGGACAGTTAAGGATATCCTTTAAAGTATCCACTTTTCACATGGCAGCTGTCTTACTATTCTGTTATTACTGGTGAACATTCAATAGTAAATATCTCTCATTCTATCACAGCTCCTTAGGTACAGAGAACCATTCAGCTCCATCACAAGTCCTTTCCCCCACAGTTCTAGCATAAACTGTCGCGTTTGTCAATTTTTCTGTCCCTTTGTGGTCTGTACCAAAGTCTTGGTAGTGTAGAAATCAAGTATATCAACTGCAACAAGCAGCTATTTTTCTTGGTTCACCCTGGGGCTGTGATATACTGGAAGAGCAAAACAGAGGACCTGAAGGGGCAGTGGAAGGGAAAGCAAGAGGTTCAGTGATAGGCACAGGCTGTTTGGCTTCTTCTGGCTATTCCTGTACAGAAGGGTATTTTGAAAGATGTGTACCAGCTGTACTTATTCTGCAATGTGTTTAATTTTGCCTGTTGAAATTTAGTTTGGAAGGTAGCAGCAGCAGTGTAGATGGACTGATTGACAGCAGGAGGGATTTTGTTTGATTACGTTGGCTGAAAGAAAACAGGGAGAGCACAAGAAGCTCTTACATTAAGATACCTTTGTTCTCAGTAAGCACAAATGGTCCTAGTCTGAAATATATATTTTGGCTACATATAATAGTAATACTCTACAGTCACTGGAACAAATAATTAATTAATATGTGCAAGTTATCCCCATGTCTCTTAGAACAGGCCTTACACCACTGTCCTCTGCCACTGCTCACTTTGCTGTGCCAACTGTGGGAAGAAACTCAAGTTGCAGCAAAGAGCCAGGGGTTGGGGACTACACTGCAAAAGCTGTGAAGGAAAGGGTGGTAGATTTGTTTAGTTTCACTGCTGACTTGTGTGTCCTTTGTCATTTTGTTTCTGTCAGGACGTACCAACCAAGCTGGTGGCCAAGGCTGTTCCTCTGCCCATGACAGTGCGTGGGCACTGGTTCCTGAGCCCCAGGACAGAGTACACCGTAGCAGTGCAGACAGCCTCGAAACAGGTCGATGGTGATTACGTCGTTTCAGAGTGGAGTGAAATCATCGAGTTTTGTACTGCAGGTAACATTGCTGAGGGATCTTGTTCCACAGGCTGGAGTCAATTAATGCTGGCTCTGCTGCCAGACTGGGCTGGTCACCTGCCAGTGTCAATTGCTGGTAGCCTTAAATAGTCACCCCTAGAAAGTGGAATTCAAACTTTAGGCTTTGTATGTGCTGAGGTTTGGCACATTAAGCAGAGGCAGCTGGACCACCCTTTTCTCATGCAGTAGCTTAGCTGTCTCAGGGTGCTGTGCCTGGCACCAGTGCTTCTCCCAGACCAGGAAAGGGCTACTTGTGTGCCTGTCACTGCCTACCAGCACCTGTGGGGCAAAGGAAGAGCTGTCAGGCAGCCCCCTGACAGCTTAAGAAATTCTGCTGCTCTGCCTTCTCTGCATGCTGCAAAGCCTCAACACCATCAACACTCCATCTCAAGAGTCACTTTGGCCAGTCTTTGATTTATAAAGCCTCCTTTGGACGTTCATGACCTGCTGCCAGTGTGCATGCCTGTGTGAAAGCTGAAGACTGAGGCAAGCGCACTATGAATCCCATGTTGGTTTTGAAGCCATTTAAGCTGGGTCCTAAGCGAGCTGTTACAGTTAGTTAGCTGTGACAGTTAGTTCTATCATTGGTTGTTGGCTCACAACCAGGTTTGTCAACTGATAGCAGGCAGAGAGGGCAGTCCTGAGCTCCTCTGCAGTCCTGAGCTGCACTGCAGTCCCAAATATAGGGAAACCAGCTCTAACATAGGAAATCCTGAGCCAAAAGTTGCTGTAGGCTTGTAGAATCTTCATAAGGATGGAGTTGGAAGAATCACAAATACCTGCTCCTGCCATTTGATTTGCTTGTTGCCACTGTTGAAAACTGGGGCGTGATGTATATTACCAAGATTCTGTTCCCAGTTTTCAGTCTGCATGTGTCTGGCTTTTGGAGAGTGTTGTGGTTTTTCTTGCCCCCTGTACTAGCAGTTTGTCTTTCCTTTCCAGATTATTCAAAAGTTCACCTAACACAGCTATTGGAAAAAGCTGAAGTGATTGCAGGCCGTATGCTTAAACTGTCTGTTTTTTATCGGAATCAGCACAAAGAATACTTTGATTATATCAGGTAAGAAACTAAACATATACAAAGTCCTTTGGCAAATTAAAGGAGTAATGAAAATAAGTAAATAGACTCAGCTGTGCTAAAGCTAGAGCAGAATGTCTGTGTGCTTTATCACCCATTCTGAGGAAGGCAAAGAATCAAATACAACTCATTTCTCTCACCTTGCTTAACTTGACACTTCCATTAGGCAATAAAAGCCTGTGTTTTGAAGCAGAAACTGAGGTACTCATACGGCCTCCAGTCTGGTTAAAGCATTTGTAATCATAATGGAGAGTTTAGTAGCCAAATATTTCCACTGTACTGAGAAATTAAGAGTGAGATGACTGAGAGTAGGAGGGTACAACAGTGTGTATAGGCATTTGCCTTCATGTAAGAGTTCCATCTCAAACATTTGCTCTCCAACCATCCCATTTCCATGCCCAAATGCGGTTATACAGACTCTGCAATCTGAATGTTAATTTACAGACCATGTGAGGAGAGAGAGGGCACAATGTTTAGACAGTGTTACGACACCGTGCTTCAGTTGGAATGAAAAATAGGATAGCTGGAGGTAGGTTCCCTGCTCTGTTGGAGACCCAGTGTGCCCTCCATGCATGGTTGGAAGTGTCAGTACAAGAAAAAAAGCAGCTTTTTGATGGAAGGAGTATGCTGAGTGAGCAGGAACAGCCCCACACGGTAACCTTCTCCTGTTAAAAGAACATGGATGAGAGGTAAGCAGTGTGTTGGAAGGCTGCAGCACTGACTGCGCATCTTTAATATTCATGGGGAGATGGGGCTCCTGATGGGCCACATAATTTCAGTTTTATGTGTGTCACACCAGTACCTGCCTAGAATGGAAAGTTTTTTAAGCAACTCAAGGTAATCCAGCTTCAAAGAACAGACTACACCACACTTGGAAACATTCCCACTTTGTAGTCACTGGTATCTGATTTATTCCAAGAGTGTACTGGATATTGCAGAGCATGGGCTTACTCTTCTCCGTCTGTGTCTTGGAAGGATTATGTTATTGTACATAGGGACAAAGCTGCAAAACTCGGTGGAGGTAGAGAATAAATTGCAGTTACTGAGGCTCTTCGAGGCCCTCATAAGCTACTGCTGTCATCTTGGGCTGGATACCACAGAAGGGAAATGCCTGTGCTGTTCTGATCTTCATGTTACTTTGTTTTCAGCTATGTAATCATAGTGCATCTGCCTTTGTGTTCATTAGTGTTAAAAATTACCACTGAGGTGCATTTATAGCTGTGGGTTTGTATAGCTTGTTCTGCCAAATGTGACTCTAATTGATTGCACTCTATCTGTTCCCCTTCCTCCTGTTAAGTTCTTTCTTGGTGCAACACCGCTAGAGATGAGTTTGTTTACCCTCTGTTAGTGAGCTGGAGACAAAAAGCTGTGTTTTACCAGGTCAGTGGAAAGCTACAGTACCAGAACTGGCTGATGGTCACCTCTTTTGAACAGAAATAGACTAAACAGTCACAAGTGCTAATCTCTCCTCAGTATAGCCATCTGCATGTTATGTTAAAAACCCTAACCACATGCTTCCTGTTAGGGAAAATTCCTTGTCATCCCATGCCTGCCAATGGCCTCTGGTGTCATCACAGCCTGGAAAAGCTCTGGTAGCACTGGCACACAGGCAGCTGTTCCTGGTGCTAAAGCAGCATCCCCTAAATGGAGGTTTGAGGTGAGAGCTCAGAAGGGGTGCTTGAGTCACTGCAGCTTACTGGGCTGGGAGCACCACAAAGCAGCTCAGGTCGCCCAAAAGGGCGACCTATAATTAGCCTAATTGGCCACTGGATGTCAGTATCTTGCCACAGAAATGGAACCTACTTTCTCAGAATGAAGCCTGACTTTTCAGGTTGCAGAGGTTTCAGGTGGTCATTTAAGCTCATTTAACCTTTTTTATTTTTTTCCCCTCTTTTTCTTTTCTCCCTAGTAATCTCTTCAGTCATAAAATACTAATTATACCCCCCCACTCCAATCAATGTCTCATGAAGTAAGGCTTGAGACAGTAAGTAGGTAGTATTTGAATGGCTCAGAAAACTTCTGAAGTCTATCTTAGAGTAAAATAAAGATGTGCTGCTGAGGAAATTACAGGTAATGAAAAAGTAATCACAGCTGGAGATATTACTGAGTTAATTTAGAGCTTTTTGTAATGTATACACTGAATTTGTTTGCTTTGACTGCTACCTCCCATGTTAACCAAGCAAAACCTTCTCCCACACAGCACTATTTTATATAGACCTGTTGCAAATTAAAAGCAGAGCAAGAACAGTCTTTCTTGGTTAGCTTCCTCTCTCCTAAAAGAAGGAAAGAAGGACAAAAGGAAAAAAAAAAAGTAAAAAAGTAAAAGCAAAGCAAGAGGGGAATATAAGAATCTCCAGCCCCAGAGTCTCATGTATTTTTAGTCTGTCATGTCAGTGAATATAAAGACATTTATACTAAGGGTGCCTAGCAAATATGGTGTTTTGCAGGACTTACAAAAAAGGATGGCTCCCTTTCAGGTATCACATGGTTGCATGTGCAGAGAAAGCCAAAGCTGCCACTGGGGCATTTCTAGAGCTGTGTGGGGCAAAAATCCTGGGAACTGCCCTGCTATACATAAAATCCCAGGGGCTAAGAAGGGTTAGATGGGGTGTTTTGGAGTATTTTGGAGTGTTCTACTGAGTTTAACAGCCTAATGCTGCTGAACATAATATGGGATTTGGCGTTTTAAAAATTTACTTGTACATTTATTTTCACTGGAATGAAACTGAGCTAAGCTTGGGAAAAAAAAAAAAAAAAAAAGTCTTTTTTTACCCTTAGGACTACTGACTGCAGAAGCTGGATACCAACCAAAGTGGAAACTAACCAAATTGCCTAGTTCTCTGTGCCCAGGTTTGCACTGATTGAAGCCTGCACTAAACCAATTAGACTTGAAATGATCATTTGGGGACAAAAAATACTGGTAGACAGTACATTCTTTCCTATAACCTCTCTGAAAAGCATCCTTCAGAAATAACTTTCACTGGCAGTTTTCTACATGAGCTTTATACTGCCTATGCTAAAAATGCATATTAACAAACAGTATATTCAGCATAGGGAGACTGACTTACAATATTCAACATGTGTTTATTGTTAGAAATGTAGTGGAAGTCTGAACAAATTAGCTAATTAAAGACATTTGTGATTTAGGGGCTTTTTTGTTTGTTTTTTTTTGCCTACATATGATAACCAGACAGCTGACAGAGAAGGCAGGCTGGAAAAGCAAATTTTCCCCTTGAGCAGGAATTATTCTAGCTCTTCCCAAGTCTGATTGCACTTCATTTTCTTGGTCCTAAGACTATGACATTAATCCCAGCTTTCAGTGTAATGGTTTTCCTTTGTGTCCCTTCAGTCCTGTTTCCAAACAGCATGATAACTTTTCACTTTTTCTTTCCTATGTGTTACAAAATAAACAATACCAGTCCTTCATTTGTAGAGAGCATCATGGGAATGCTATGCAGCCCTCTGTTAAGGATAACAGTGGCAGCCATGGCTCTCCAATCAGCGGGAAGCTGGAAGGCATCTTCTTTAGCTGCAACACTGAGTTTAACACCGGGAAGCCACCTCAAGATTCACCCTATGGAAGATACAGGTATGAGATTGCAGCTGAAAAACTCTTCAACCCAAATACTAACTTGTACTTTGGAGACTTCTACTGCATGTACACAGCCTACCACTACGTCATCCTCGTGATCGCCCCCGTGGGGTCACCAGGAGATGAGTTCTGTAAGCAGCGCCTTCCCCAGCTAAATATAAAAGATAACAAATTTCTGACCTGCGATGAAGAAGATGGGGTCATGGTTTACCATCATGCCCAGGATGTTATTCTGGAAGTAATTTACACTGATCCTGTGGATCTCTCCCTTGGCACAGTTGCAGAAATTACTGGTCACCAACTAATGAGCTTGTCTACTGCAAATGCAAAGAAAGATCCCAGCTGCAAGACCTGCAATATCAGTGTTGGACGTTAAAACTTCTTTCATTCCTTAGGAGCCTTCAAACCTCTGTTGCCCATTTCCATAGTCAGACAGTTCTGTCAGAAGCATGCACATGCCGCTGTCACCAAAAGCAACTACCAGTCTTCAAAATCTCCAATAGCCTTCTTAGGATCTCTTCTCTCCCTCTTTCCCTTCTGTTCTCCCGATGCTTTAAATGATTAGAAGTCCTGGATTTCTTTCTGGCAACCATTTATACCTAGATGCTGCAAAAATTGTTTTCTGTTTCTTGCCAAACATAACAAAATCCTATATAAACTGCTTCAGCAAAATAAAAATAACGGCTTATAAATGGTGTTTAAATATGCATTCATTTTAACTACTGAACAAGTACTGGGATAACTGAACAGCATGAAAGGTTGTAATTGCAGCATGATTTGAATTTCAGAGCCTAGAAATGTCAGCACTTCCAACGTGTTGTTTGACAGTGTTATTTATGTTATTTATATTAGCTAACTGAAAACAGAAACTGTGTCTCGACATAATAAATATAATAGAAAAATATTTTATTTGTACTGTTGTATAAAATATTATACAATCATATAGAATATATAGATTACATTTTAATATCAATTGTATACATGTCATTAAATCATTTTCCCTTATCAAAGATGTAGTTTGTAAACTTCAAATAGCTCTGTATCTGTTCCTGTTGCTCTAGATGACTTTAATTAAAACAGATTTATGAAGACCATTTCTGATTCATAAAAGTTAAGTTATAAATTATTAAATCAGTAACTGAAACAACAAACAGCTGCAAAATAAAAAATTCCTTTTTTAGTGTTCATATTATTTCCTCCATACTACTTGAAGATGCGTACATTTTCCAAATCATGCCATTACATACTAGATAAATACAAACGTGGTTGGTACATAATAGGCTTATTAAAATCAAAATCTTCTTACCAAGGTAGAAAACAGCTTGCTTATACTATGTGGTCAATACAAAATGACAGGTAAAGCAAAACACTAAACATGATTCAACTGGTTCCAGTCCCTTATTTTTTTCTTTAAGTAATTCTTCCCTTCTTTCTGTCTGGGCTAGGAATTCCCCAGAATCCCTGCTTTTCATTTCTAGTACGAAACCTACTGATACTCCTTCTATTACTAGTCCACTTTTCACACCAATGGCCTATCACAAACAGTGACAATTCTCCTTAATATTATGAAGTGTAGTGTTCTGAAAGTTAAGAAAGATGTGTAACTCCAATGGAAAAATAACTTTTTCTAACCTTATTCTCAGTAAACAAGAAGTCTAGCAGTCCTCATCAGATAACTGTGACACTCACTTATATACCATGTACTTTATCTACCCAAAATATCTTAGCATAATGCATTAATCTAGTCCTGTTTTCATATATATATATATATGTGGCAATTTATAACACAAGAAGTACTTCAACATTTTACAAAGTGCATGCGTCTAAACGAGCTTTGGTAGTTAGAGAAGCGAATGTTATAGCATCGGGCAAACCAAAGTGCAAAGGTTAATAGAGAAATCAAAATTAGCATGTAGTTGATCTATTTACTGACTTTTAAATTCTGTGAGCCAGGTCCTGTGAACTAGTGTAAAGGACAGCAGCCAGTACATTTGTTCCACCTTTCCTCAGCCACCTGTAGCTATTTTGTTTTGCCAAGCACTTTCTCTTATTCCTACAACACCACTAGTTCCATTTGGCATCACGTTCTGGCCTTTTCTTGCATAAGCAGCATCACTCTGCTCTACTCCTGGCACTGCTTCTTCTTGTGTACCTTTTTTTGAAGCCACTGGAATTGAATGGCCACTCTGTCTTGACAGCTAGAGTATTTTCTGAGTTTTCCTTTCACTCACCTTAATTCATTTCTTTTAACCTAGTGAATCAGCACCTTGATAGCCAACATTATTAATTAGTTATAAGTCATGTTAATTCTGGAAACAAACGTGTGGCACATTAGCATGTACTAAGATGTACTAAAAACCTGCAGAACATTTCCTCACACTTAGAGCAATTCTCAGTTCTCCAAACTGAGAATCTACATCACTTCAGTATCCTTTTAATTTCTTAACATTCTCACAGTGCACTTCAAGGCTTTTTCAAAAGGAAAAATATATTCTATAGTCCACTCACCCATCTTGCATATTGCTGTCCTCTCTCATCACAGTTATTATAACTGGTAAAGTGCATCAAAAATCTCAGTGTGTCAAATAATTGTGCAGCAGACCAAGACCTGTAAAATTACTTTCTCTTTTTCATTACTTGTTTGTTTGCTTGGATTTTTTTTTTTTCCCCTAGAGATCAATATCACAGCATTGCATTCACTTCAAATCGTTTTGGAAATATCATGCTTACTAATGAGAACCTCCAGGAGCCTGATTTTTGCTTTTGTGTGCTTGTATTCAGAGTATTCCTCAGCCATTGGCACCCGATCTTCTTTCTGAGGACTCCTATGAAAAGTAAATAAAAGCACCATCATTTTTTATGAGTAAGAGGAGAAACAGTCTTAAAAATTAATTGCAACAACTGATGAAGATTGGGGTTTCTTTACTGACTGTAAATGACTAAAGATAATTTGACAGGACTAAAAGGTTCTAATATATAGAAATAAAATAATATTTAAAATACTGAATATTCATACACCAGATAACTTTCTTGACAGCTGTGGAAGCATAACTACTTGATGCTCAAATATGCAGAGAAGTCGTAATAGTGCTTTGAAAACTGTTACCAGTGCCCACATACACCACAGTTTTCAACAAAAAGGTTTGCTAAATGAAGAGGAGGAAAAACAGAGTGAAAAATGGTCAGTATTTAATTCTGGATAAAAAAACCTGTGACTTCTGGTTTTAAAATATGTCTGTTTAAAAATGCCTCATTGTCCCTGCAGACTGACATCCTCAGAAAGAGATTTTTAGCAGCCTCCCTTCAGCTCAGGGAATATCCAGTGCTGAGGTGGAGTTTATACCCATTTCAGGTGTGTCCTGGAAGATCCCCAAATCCTGTCTTTCCTCACGGATGACCACATTTTGAAGGAATTAGGTAGAGCTATAGATGGGCATCTCCAGAGACCAGACATTTCCAGGGTATTTTCCAGCCCTTAGGTGCAGCCCCTTTGGCCTGCTCACCCCAGAGTACCAACCCTCACAGAGAAAAACACCCCTGCCCAGGACCCAAAGGGGACATGGAGAGGGCTCTGCTGAGCTGCTGAGTTACCTTCCCGTCTGTTTGTAGAACTGCTCCTCAAACTCTCGAAGAGCCTTGCGAAGCCTCTTCTTATCAGCCCTTGTTTCTCTGAGATGTTCAAGCAGAACGGGCCTGTGAAACATAGATGAGAACATGAAACCCTCTGGTGCTTGGGAGGGCTGTGAAAGCCCTGGATTTGGGTAGCAGAGACCTTCTGCTCTGGGCCTTTGGCAGGCACTGACCAGAGCCCTGAGACATTCCATCACACTCCATACACAGTTGTACTCCTGCCCTTTTACTGGTACTCCAGCTAATAAAGGGAAGGCAGAGACTCTGGTCAACAGAGGAGGAGAAGCATTCAGGGCTGATACTTGCTACTAGCCTTAATTCCCTGTGGAATTAATGGGGTATAAAGGGCTCAGTATCTCACAGGAGGAAATGCTGTAACTGAATTAAAGTCAACATCCAAGCCCTGCTCCTATTTGCAGCTGTTCCCAATCATTACTGCGATGCAGTGGAAATGCTAGTGGTACCCAGAAGCAAAATTTTTGGAGGCCATGTTTTAGCTAGTGTTCAGAGAGTAAGGGTTTTAAGCAGAAAGAGAATTCTGTTATGAATTTGCTCCTGGTAATTGTTTTATTTTTATTTTTTTTTCATAATGACAAAATGCACAGAAATATCTTCCCAGCATTTATGAACAAACTATTGTACACATAGTTGAGTTACATAGAAATCTAAGTAATTTTTATTTGATCTCCATAGTGTTAGAGTCTAGTTAGCTTCATTTATGCATCTAAGACGTGCCAATCGAAACACAAAAGAAAGATACCATCCCCTAAGTTATGAGAACATATGTGTTCCTGGAAGGCACAGTCTTCAACAAGTTACCTTTCCCCTCCTGGAGACAAAAAGTTGGCACAAAGTTGTTTTAATAAACAGCTCAAACCACCAGTATGCTGCCCAAACAATGAATCTCCGTTGCCTCCTCTCTCCCATAAGAAAGCACTGAATCACTCCTTTGGTATAGAATATACCTATGCAACAGGTGTGGCTCATATTTCTTTTACAGGCTCATATTTTACTCACAAAGTCTAAAAGAATTGTTTCAAAACATTCAGGGGGAAAAAAGAGAGAACTTACATTGTTGCCTCATGTAAATTGGACATAGACAAGGCTGTTTGCCTGTAAACTTTCTTTTCATCCAGGGGTGAAATATGTGCAGGCTCACTCTCCTCCTGTGAGTAACATAGGTGCTCTTCAACAGGAAAGCAAGACATTGGACCAGATGATAACTCATGGGTGCTCTGAGAATGGTCTTCATCTGAGTCTTCCTCCTCCTGCTTGGGAAATACAAAACATTATCAAATTAATTGTTTAAATTACAGTACTTACAGTAATAGGCTGACAACATAAAGAATTAGGATCTGACTTCCTGGATGTATTAATTGAAACAGATTACACATATTGAAAGGTTTAACAGATCTACCTCAGGTTGTTCATGAAAGCACTCCTGTGGGGTCACTGGGTTACTGTGTATTCCCTACCAGTGAGTAAAAAGGACAGAAGTTGGCCCTGCTTCCAAGTGTCTCCAGCCCAGAATTTATTTCTGGCTATCCAAAAGCCCTTACACATAGCAAAGATTTAACTAACATTCTGTATTTATGTAAGCAGTGCAGTCTGGCTGGAACTTGTACTCCTCTTACATATACATCTCCATTATTATTATCTCCTGATATTATATCCAGATGTTTTGACTATAAAAAGAGCTGAAGGGAGAGATTCCACAGTTTTATAGCTACTAGTGTTAACTTCTAAAATAGACTGGTATTGGTGTCTTGCTCACATTCCTCCACCCTCAGAAAAAAATTAAGCTATTAAGACTAAGGCTTAAACACAAAAATTCCATGGGACAAAGCTCCTAACAAGTAACACTTTGGGGAAATTTCAGGGAAATTTTTCAATGAAATACTCATATGCAAGTATGCAAAGCTTTGCACTGTGATTTTTCAAAGAAATGTGAAGTTACACTGTCATCTAACAAGACTATAGTAATTTTTAAAATGGACCTAGCCCAAATTACTATTAGATTAATATTTTTGGTAGACGTGCTAATTAACTTCCGAGTAGCTGGTTTCCACTGCCTTCACTCACTATGAGACCAGTACTGTTCCATAGCACCAATGTATTATTAAAGTACTACAAATTGCATATATGTACTACGCAATTGATGAAAGCATTGTTGATAACATATAGAAGTTAGATATAGTGACAGCAGAGTCCTTCATGAAAGAGAAAGATTTCCTTCTGTGTTGTAGATGTTTGCCACAATGGAAAACTAATGCCAGCCACTTCGATGTCTTAGCCAGCCCACTGAAGTTCTTGTCTCAGAAACTGCTGCTGTACATTGGAACCTCTGGCATGCGCAGAAGTTGAAATTTACAGAGCATTTGCTCTATTTGAAGTATCAACACCCTGTATTAACCAGTGAGCAGGTTTTTTGGATATCCATCAGCATTACCGCTAAACGGACATACAGGTACAAATCAAACACAGCATTTTGTATGTTTCCTTGACAATGGATGAATTCTTTCCAACTTACAATTGTTGTGATCAAGGATGGAGCGGCCAGAAGTTTCTTGATAATTCTGTATCTGTCGTAAAGAGGTTTCATGAGACTCTTTTCTTGCTTAGTTACCTAAAGAGAAATCATATCAAAACATAGCCCTCAAAAATTAAAAAGTAAATTAAAAAGGTTCTAATTTTCTCCTATAAAGCTGAAAAAGGTATTATAAGAGTATGAGCAGATGTGTATTTTGGTTCAATAGATATTCCATGGGAACTGTAATTCAGTCAATACAATCTAAAAAGGAAAAATTACAATCTATTTTCTAATGAAGAATACCCAGTGTGGTTTCCTCACTTTTTTGGCCACATTGCCCAGGCAAAGGGTAAATTATTCTCTCTCTGAGGCTGCTGCTAGAGCAGTAGCAGTTTAGATGTGCTGCTGCTGTGCCTTGCATTGCCAGCTCACACCCTTAGCTGTGATGACAGCAGCAGGAATGTCACAGCCTGCCTGGGACAAGCCACTCATTGGTCCAGTGGGATGGAGAGCACCAAGAATACAGTTCTGCAGCCTGCACATGGAGCTGCTCTGTGCAGCTTTGCTGTGTGCATTCCTCACCAGAGCTGCCTTCCACAATGGGGATTTACTGTCCCTTCATTTACTTTGCTCTTGGTCTTTCATGAGCACTTGGAGCATTTGGAAGAGAATATGATTTTAAATCAGGTGTTAAGTGCCTGATCCAGCCACAAATATTCACAAATACAAAAATACACCTTAGGGAAACTAGCTGTACACTAGATTGACTTACTGCATTAAGGAAAAAAAAAAGAAAAAGCAAATTCCATAAGGAAAAAAAACAACAGAACAAGACAACCCTCCCACCCCAGCCAACCAACCATGTCATGCCACCACATCCCCACACTCCCAAAGTAACATTTTTCTCAGTGATAAAACATCCAAGCGGAGTCATTTGCTCCTAGTCCACCATCAGCCCCTACTCATCAGCTCCCACACCTGAGCACTCACTGGGTGCAATTTCACTGATTTTTGGCACTACAGAGAGGCCCAGGTGCACCTGCTCAGATGAGTGAAGACATGGCAGGTATGAAGAGAGTGGCTGATGGCAAAAACAATAGTCCATAGCTGCTCAGAAAGACAAATGCCTGGACAGCAGGAGCAAGAGGGACAGTAGACAAACGCAGGCTGGTGACACTGCTCACATCTGGCTGATGGAGTACTTAGGTACCACTTCTAGAGCCACCCTTCACTGCAGAATGTCAGGACTTGCCTATCCCAGCCTGGCTGCTTCTCTTCCCCAAGCATCCTGTTCTATTTAACTACAACACAGAAGAGCTCTAGGGAATGCCAAACAAGCCAAAAGAGAGAATTTTTTTTTTGCTTTCAACCTGGTCAACGGCCTCTCTGTTTGACTATGTCAGGTAAGTCTGGATAGAGATGGTGCTGAGCCATACCAGACATCAGCAGGGCAAACATCAGCCCCAGGACACCCCACTGTGTTTCAGGGATGATGTTACAGAGCTGCTTCAGCCCTGAGAAGAAGCACCCTCTCTGAACCCTTTGCTACAAAGGCACCCTGCTATTCTCTTTCCTATCTCTGAATCAAGTCTCTTTTACCTCTACATTGTACTAATAATTTCTTCTTTGTTTTCCTTCTTAAGAAATATAATTTCTTCATACCCTTCTTGCATACTCACTCCATCCCTCAGCTTTCATTCCAAGCCCAAAGAAGATGAACAAAAATGGGGTCAGAACCAGATTATAATTTTAACAGCTGGCATATTTTTGGACAAACAGTGGTGCCAGTTCCCTCCTCCTCTACCACAACAGCTACTAGCCAGAAACAGACATTCACAAGAATACAGACATTCATATCAAAAAGAAATTCCTCGACTGTGTAGACAAATTTTCAAATCATAATCTCACCAATTGTGGCATTTTTTTGTTTGCACCTACATTCAGCAATGAGGTCCCTTGAATGGATTTTGAACAATACTTTAAGTCCTGCTGTGTAGTAAAGGCAAACATGTACAATAGGTCATGCAATTTTGTAGTTCATATCTCAGATGGTACCCTATATAAAACCTTCCTCAGCTTATAAGCATTCTAATCATACATGACAGCAGAGCCGAATCTTCTGTGAATACGTAATCTTTCAATTTACTCCTCAAATTTTCCAATCATGGAGAGATATAGAGCCAATTTTTATTTTACTTTCATTTCTAACATATAATTAATCAGTATCAGGCAATAACATTTATATCTGAAAATTAGTTTGAAATAGCTAAAATTATATAAAAAATTGTGTAAAATTCATCTAAATATATTTAATATACCAAAAATACTGGTTAGAGAAGTTAGATAATTTTAAATTTACCTATCTTTCCATGGCATACTTACAGGTTGTCCATGAATACTCTCAAAATATAGTAGACATTTCTGAAGATTGATTTTTTCCAAAGCCATTTGCTTTTTTGTCATATCCTATTTAAAAAAGTTATTTATAAGACTGAGTCAGGATTTCATGACAAGGGTACAGGTACATATCTGTTTAATAATCTCTTCTTCCAGGATAAACATTAATAATGAATTCTATTTCTGTTTGCACTGAGGTCAATGGGGACTTGGCATGAACTTAGCAAGAAAAGAGTCCAAAATTAAATTACATATATATTAAGTATGTTTAGTGGTAAAAAATGAGAACAACCACCATTCTAGACAAAACACTCCAAAAGTTGAAAAAATGCATAGAAGGCATTCCTCAGCTTTTTAGTTATTCATTAAGAAAGAGAAATAGAGTTGCCTTGGCTGGTAAGGGATGTAGAACAGAAAGATTTAGCAATGCAAACCCCACCTGTTATGGTAAACAGCTTATTTCTGTTCAAAAATTACAGTATGAATCACTGGTCCCAAAAGAACATTGATTTTTCAGTGTTGGAGAATAATCAGTATTTGTGGGGAGCACACAGGGTAACAGGCATTGGTCTCCTCCCTGCTCCTAACAGTTGCATATTTGCACCTGGGCCAGAACACCGAGGTGCACATGAAGTGAATATCGTTTCCCACAGTCTCTGCCTGATCACGACAGCTTGACTTAGGGCTAAGTGTTCAGAGCTGTGAGGGAGATGAAGTAATTTGAAGAACCATGGAACTGGAGGCACACACACACAGGGGGCCTTTCTGCAGAAAGCTGATGACAAGGGGGCTTTTAGTGACAACTTGGAGAAACACTTTTACTAATTAGACCTTACTTTTAAAAATATATCAACTGTGAAGAACTGACACTCTTCTGATATCAGACTACCTTGCTTTTAACTTCAACAGGAGCAAAACCTTGTTTCTTGGGTACTCAAATGCAAAAACAGCACAGAGCCATTAATCAGAACTGCTAATCACATTTTCCTAAAAGGTCTGTATGAGTTAATCACTCTAAAATCGTCTGTTACTCACATTAAGAGATGAGCTGCTAACTAGAATGCTGGAGTATTATAAATCAGCTAATTTGTTTATTTATTGCTAGTTCCACAATTAATACAAGGTTAATTCTTTCAAAAACTATTAAGCCTGGAGCAGCTGAGTGGTTAGGAAAAAATGGAGTGATCATTAATATTGATTTTACACAAGAGAACCGATCTCAAGAGGGCTTAGCATTTGAGTCTATTTCATTAGCTCATTTTATTAGCAATCTCAAGACAGGCTGGTATTCAGCTAAGTTTGAAATAGCTGATAATTTCAAAATCAGAGAAGGCAGCTGGAGTCACAAACTATAGAACTGGGACTTTAATATAGCAGTCTGAGACATCTTAGGACTGTAGGCTACATACAGCAGCAGGAGATTCAATGCTAATTAAATAGAAACACTGCTCCATAGCCACAGAGAACATGAACTGAAGTGGGTCAGTGTTGAGAAGACAGATACATAAAGGGAACCAGTCTGAGAAAAGCCTTGGGGGACAGGCTGCAAACATTCAAACAGAAGACAAAAGTTATTTGTGACATATAGAGAAAGAAACGGGGGACTTCACCTAAAGATAAGGTAGTAGTTTGGTTTCCATAACTTGGAACACAAAGCGTTGTATACAGTTATCTTCCTTACTAGCCTGTTCTGTTCCCTGCATGCTCACGCCTTCAAGCTCACTGTTGTTTTTCCAGACAGAAACTACAGACTGGCGACAGAAGGACAGACAGTCCAGTGAGTGCTGGGCCTGCCCAGACCCTGTCAAAATCAGTGCTTTGTTTCCACACAGGCACAGAGTCAGGTTCCCAGGGCCTTAGCCTGCCACTTGGGGATGTGTGGTGGCTCATTACCAAGCAGCATTTAATACAAAATTAGAAACAAAAAGTATAAAAGAAAGGCAACAAGTGACATGACACCCCCACAGAATGGTGCCAGATCCTGTCAGGCCAGCTCCAACCTTACTCAGGGGACTGAGGCAGCAGTCACAGCCCCAGCCACCCAACACTCGGATTGGATTCCAAGTTGGGACTTGGGTCTTGGATTTGGTGCAGCTTTTTGAGTAATATTATACAAAGTGTGCTTATTTGCATTTTATCTCTTGAATTTCTACATTCATGCTCTTAATCTTTATTTTTTTCCTAAAGCCTTGTACTTAAAACCAAGGTGAGCCATTACATAAATTACTATCTCCCTGCAGGAGTTAGTGACACAAAAAATAACAGGTGGCCACCCCTTTGTGGGGTACTGAGCCATTCACAGGCCAACCCAAATTTTCTCTGCAACTTCTAATTCAATAACTTAACTCACAGGCTTTTTTGCAGGAGGGGGGTTTTGTTCTGGAAACCACATTCTGCTATTTAGATCTTGTGGTCTGTGCTCTTTAGACATACTGGGGTTTTACTCTGCACCTTTCTAAGGACACACAAGCTCTCATTTGTATTTCAGCAGAGCTTTAGAGGTTTTCCACAGTGAACTTCAGGGGAGAACTTGGCAGGCTTTCATGGAAACACTATCTTTGGCCAAAATAACTAAATACAAAAAAAAAAAAAAAGAATAATTTAGCTGCCATTTAGTTTACTAATAATCTAGGCTCAGATCCTAGTGTAGGATCTAAATGTCATATACAAAACAAAATGTTGCACATAAAATATATCTACAGTAATACCAAAATTGTTTGTAGCTGAAATGATGCCTTTGATTTTTGCTGTTAACACAGACATCCTGGATTAATTTTGCGTCATCAATGCCACAAACCTCACTCTCCCTCAAAAGTCCAGGATGACTCATAATCAAAATCCAATCTTTTTTTAATGTTATACTTAGGGAGCTATTAAAATATATCATTTTGAAATAGATCAATTTGATTACTGCTCAAGCCTGTGTTCCCCAACAGTTTTGATAACTATTACCAAGCACCTTTGCTAACAGATAGTTTTAAAAACACAATTTCTCTCTGCAAGAAAACAAAAGGAAAATGAATAAGATTTCTTTTAAAAATTGAATTTTTTTGGCATGTGAATGCATTTAATTTACATTACTTCCTTGTTTATGAGAATATTTCTAGTCTGCACTGCCATATCATACATTTAGAAGGTTCTCTTGGAAAATTAGGAGAAGTCAAAAAAATTGAAAAGTTAGTGGGACAGATAACTTTTATAAGAAACTAACTTTTTATAAGAAAGTTTCTTGGACTGGATTTCCTCATAGACATCTGTTTTGGTGTCATCTGATCTCACTCCTTTAATAAAAAAATTAATGACTGAAAATACAGTCTGCACTATTACGATTTTAGAGCTATGTACAGAAGAGCTTGGTTTTGTTGCCTTTTTTTGTTTTCTGATTATGAAACACTTTTTCCACTTCATTTTTCTTTATAAAAATGTAGTATATAAAAATAAACAATTAAAAAATCAGTCATGTATGCAGCACCCATGAACTAAGAAGCATGGCATTCTTATGCACAGTCCTGGTTTTTATAAAGCAACTAGTTTTTTAAGAACCAAGAATGGAAACAAAAATTAAAAATATGCTGGGTAATCTCTGCTACTGAAATACACTCAGAATAATTTCTTAATTCTTGGCATGGTTTAGCATTTAGTTCTTTACCCTCTCACCCTTTCCTGTTTTTCATTCACCAGCCAAAGTCTAAATGTTACTGTCAACATTTAGATTTTAGTTACCTTTGAGGGCAGAATTTACTGTCTTGTTTGGCTGTAATGGCATCAGGACAGCAACATCCTCTGATAGCAAAAACAGCCCTTCAGAAAAGTGGGGGTTTGGGTGGTATGTATTGTTTAAGAGAACCCTATGTGATGCCAGAAACGTGAAGGCACAGCAAAATTTTAATATATGTACTAGTTGTAAAACAAAAGCTGATTTTCCAGCCAAGCAATCATGCTCCATGGAATGAATATTGCTTCTACATTCAGAAGAATAATTGAGAGCATGGAAGAGAAGAGGCAGGATCAGCACAAACGTACAAGGCCAGGAGAGCAAAGCACTCTGGATAGTTGTGCTGTCCCTGTCACTTCAGTGCATGCTTCTGAGTCTGCAAAGGCTTTCAGCATTTCTCAGCTGAGAGGAGATCTTTATCATCAAAATACCTTTAGCAACACTTTTTAGTCACACAGTTTCTGTGGACTCGAGGTGCTTGTGCTGCCACCATCTTCATTACACCAGGATATGCAGTTCTGGGCACACAGCCTCAAGTCAGCAGGTTCCAGCAGTGCCTGGCAAACAGTTTTACATGTGTATCTCTGAGCAAAAAATGCTTAGCACTACTTGAAAAAGCCTTCTGCACCTCTGAATCTGAGCAGTTCTTCTCAGAAGAGTCACTTACAGAAACTGCACTAGAGCTCCCCCCTTGCTAGAAAGAAAATGCACTGCAGTGCCAGCAGACAGAGGATGCGCTCACCCTGGCACACCCCGAGCCAGCCACACCAATATCTGCCTCAAGTGAGAGAGTTCTGAGGGAGTAGCCATGCTTCTTAAGTACCTTTATAGTCTCAGGAATGTTGAAGTGTTGTCTTTTCTCCTTTAGTCGTCTCAACACACTATCCATCGTTTCATCCACTGAGGGAGCTGGTTCCATACTTGTGGCCTCCTGTGTGCCAGCCTCTTTAGAGGTCCCACTGCCTTCACAGTGCTCATTTCTTTGGGGTGCTGTGGAGGTGCAGTTTTGCTCTTCTGATAGTCTGAGTTTCAGCTCTGAAAGGCAAATTGCATGGCAAGTAAACAAATTAGAAGTATTTGCAAAGCAGTTTCCTCTGACACTACTAGGCAAAAACAAACCAAAACGTTCCTACTTCTTGCATACAATTATTATCATACCACAGGCATGTAGGAACATAATTCTGCTTCACTTTAATGCGTAACATCTTTTGCTTCCTAGAGCAACTTAAACTGTCCCTCTCCCTTCCAGAGGCCACCCTGCCATGCCAGCCTGGCTGCTCAAGTGGTCCTCACAAGGAGAAGCAACCAACTTCTTAAATGACTTTCCTTGGCAGAAGAGTGACCTGAGCACCCCAGCAGGAGACAGAAGCTTCCCAGTCAGCAGCCTGCATGGATGTGATAAAGTGTGTGACTGTATTAACTTGACACCAAGCCAAAGCCCCTGGAGCTCCAGGGACCTGCACAAAGCAATAAGGAAATTGAATTAAAATCTGAACTAGCTCCCATAAAAACAGATTTTTGTTCCAAGCATACGCCTGTCTGGTGAAGGACCTTGGGCAAGGCAGGAGATTGATGTGTCCAACTGTGTTAAATTTGTTAAAATCCATGCAGAAACAGTAACATAATTTTTTAGCTGCGACAGTCTGAGGATATAGGCCAGCTTTGTGGGGAAAGCCAGTAATTTTTAGGAAACCCATATAGCTAGAAAGAATAGACAAGCCCTGCAAACTTGAAGAAGGATCTACAAGCATTTGGGCATTTTCCATTTCAATTGTACTTGGCATATGAACCTCATATGAATCTGGCTTTGCTTAAAAGCAGTGACATTATTCGGGATAATAAAAATCAAAGGTCATCACAGCATTGAGGCATTTGGGGTGTGAAGGTGAGGCTGATCTATGAAACCTAGACCCTCTGGACAGGAGAAGCAATGGTTGAGTCAGAGATATAATTTTCAGAAAATTAACCATGTAGATTGGCCATTTCTTCTTAGTTGCCCTTCCTGGATTTGCAACAGAGTTCAAGGAGAAATAATAATAGTAATTGTCATCATCATCTAGTAACCATACAGGATAGTACTCAAGGGAGAACTTTCTAAAAGATATTTACTGAAAGATGATTTTCTAATTCTTTATTTTCCACAATCACATCCTCTATATCTACATTATTAACTACATTCAGAACAGACATGAAAGATAATACTACAATTTACTTAGTAGTGAGAATCATTTATAAAAGGGCAAAAAGAAAAGGATTTAAATAAATTATAAATAACCTCCAAGAAAAGAATCAATCAGTCTTGGCTACAGACTTGCCAAGGGAAAGCATCTGATACACCCACAGACGTTAATGGAGTGGTATGCAGACAATCAAGGACAAAAACTGACCCTCAAGGCCAAATTTATTATCAAGGAAAGATCTGTTTTGATGATCAAAATAAATGAAATCCTTAGAGATGTGTATCCAGAGTCCTAAAGAAACATTTGCACCTACATTTGTGCTATTACAAGGAAACTTCAAACTTCTGTGTTTTAGACACTCATAAAAAGTGTTCAGAATAGCATCGCCTTTAGCATGAATGTTTATAGTGATGACAGAGAGATGATAGTTTTTTCCCCTTTCCCTTTCTAGCCTTGGTATGAAGGTTGAACTGGCCCACTTTAATCCCTGCTTTCAGGAATCAAGGCAAGTCACAGCACATAATATCTTTCTTGCCATTGGGAGACTTATTGCAGTGTACTGTGAAAAATAAGCAGGGCAGTGAGGTTAGAAAACTGACTTGAAAATGTTGCAGGTACACTCCCACTTCCAAAAGCTTCAGCAGCAAAGGGACACAAGGTGCTATTATGTACCTTTGAGCTGCTTCCGACCTTTGGCCAGAGCATTCATCCACTTCAGAACTTCAGGATTGGAAGTCTTGTCACCATGCGAAGGCTGAACGCAAAGGAAAATGTAAAGAATGGAAAGAAAGAGAAGGAACTTACAGTTAAAGGATCAAACAGATAAAACCCTCCCCACCCCCAGTGTGCTACAAAATGTCCGTAGTTCTGACTGCACTCTCTCGGTGTCATGCAGAGCATCTGGCTTGATCATGGCATTAATTTGTCATGGCTTATCTCTCCCCAGTGTGATACAGTGCCACAATGATCTGAGTGTTATGTGTCTGATCCCAAAAAAAAACACAGCAACAACGTTTCAGTTCCTGACTATTTGGATAAATAACCTTGGTTATTTATTCAATCAAAAGGATTGATCAAATAACTAATTTTAGTCAAGTTCCTAAGTGATTTCCAGGATGGTAACTGAAGATCTCCATCCCTTGCAGGAATAAGCTCTTGCTTTAAGACAGGGATTCTTTAGGGAAACAGCATTTTCAAAATTTCAACTGACCTGCTTAATTAATCAAATGAAAAATCCTGTGGAAGAGTGATTTCAAAAGAAGCAAACAACAAAGGCTTTGTAGATCAGGGGTTATTTTTCATTTAGAAATTGCCTGCAAATTAAAGTCAATTTACACTGAATCTTCAAAACTCAGATATTTAAAACTGAAAAACAAAATAAAGCTTCTGAAATAATTTTTTTTCTGGCCATAGTGTGAGGGTTGTTTAGGTATGAAATTGTGCTCCTAGGAGTACATGATGACCACAGAGCCAAACAGTGCATAAGTTTAAGGTTTTGGCCATTAATGGGATTAAAAGGTAATATATCATTTGCTTAATTTTAATACAGTCAAAAAAATGTCACAAACTTCCCTGTTTCATGATGTACACCTCCTTAGCATGAGGCATGTTTTGATATTCTTATACTGCACAATTCCCAGCACAGTGCTCACCAATGACCTCAAAAAACCCCCACAAGTTTTATTTCTCTGATTTTTGCCATCAGCTTCTACTGAGCCCCAGGCTTTGGAGGTTTATAGGAGTCTGCCTGAATGAAGGAATCTGCACAGAAGAACAAGTTTCCAGGCAAATGACTCCTACAAATTGAATAAGTAGCTTTTCACCTTTTGCACCATTTTGTTTCACAGACCTGTCAGTTGTGTTTCACTGATTCACACTTCTCAAAGATGGATATTTTGCAACAAATGTAATCCAAAGAAAATGTAGACTGCATACACTGAAATGTACTGTATACATTGAAAAATGCCAAAAAGATATTCATGGAAGTTTTTCCTATTTCTTTTTACCAGAAATACCCCATCTCACATTGTTTTGATTAAGTTTAAATACACTAGAGTCCTTGCCTCCCTTTTGGAGTGTTTACTTTTTCAATTATTGTCTTACCAGGTATTTCTTTTCTTGCTCAAACTTTTCTTCATACTTCCTAATTTTTCTCTTGAGGCTCTGAAGATGCTTGGTAAGTTGTGTTACTGTCTGTGGCTCTTTGCAGTCTTCACAGCTACACCTAGAAGAACTTCTTGGCCTGCAAAAGCCAAAAGCAGAGTTGTGGGATCTAAGAGCTGGCTACAATGGACCATGCTGTTTTCAGGAACACTTAGCATTTCAGAATTCATGGCTATTCTATTCTTTCACTGGATAAAGACTGCTTAGTTTTACAAAGTAAACATAAAATAATTGCTTTTGCTTGAAGGTACCCCTAGGGTATTCTAATGGGTTCACCATCTGTCTTTCATTCTCTCTTTTTTTTTTTTACTTAATTGTGGGATTTCTGACTATATTTAAAAAAAATTAATCTAGTAGGCAAAAGCCTGATCCAGTATTTACATTTAACACCCACACCTTTATTCACAAATCTTCCAAGTATAACAGGAGACTGTGTTGACATGATTTGTAAAAGTAATCTCAGTAAAACTGAGGGAGTTTTTCATTACTGGAAATAAACATTTTAATTTTGAAGACAGTTTAGTTTCTGATTATTCACAGTTGCAAATCAATAGAGCTGATTATTATCCATATGCAGCTGAAGCTAAAGCTCTTTATATAAGCTTTTAAGAAAATTTGATTTCTCTCTGAAACTCATAGCTTGGTTTCTGGAAAACACATATATGGACTGTATGCTTTATGACACTATCACCCCTCATCAGTGACTCAAGCTATAGTTCAATTACAGCTGAATTTTTAGTATTATACCTAGATAGTCCTCTCTATCCTGTGTTTACTCATCATTCTAATTACTAACATTTAAAACTGTCCTTGCTTAATATAATTAACAAAAACTTCAAAAATTACTGTTATATTGTTGTGACTCAGGAAAAACTAGTTTCTATTTCTAGTGTTGCAAATTATCTGTGTCACAATATGCCACAATACAAAAATTTGCGTTTTATGACATAGCAACAACTGAAAAAACGCCATGAAGAGTCAAAGGTTGTGAATTGCAGAAAAAGGCTTAAAAATACATAAGAATTAAAATAGATTTTCTTACATCATGAAAGGTTGAGCACTTGGTGGAGAAGGGGCAGACTCTGTGTCTAGATTAAATCTCTGACTTTGGCTAAATATAGAGCAGCGTGGTGACAAGAGAGGATTGTCTCCATCTGTGATGTGATACAGCAGTCGGCTGGTCCCGAGGGAGTGATGTTCCTGTGGGCTGCTCTCCATGTCATTCTGCCAGTCCCTGTGGGCTGGCACAGGCTCTAGAAGGAAAGTATAAATCAGAGTGGACTGAAGGTCACTCACATGGGGTTGAGTTACCTAGGTCAATAAAAATTTGTCCTTACATAAGTATTCCAAGCATAAGTATTCAAAGTGAACAGCAAACAGATCAACAGTGTTGCATGCAGGGTGGACACCGCACTGAGGATGAGAAAATAGAAGTACTGTCACTGGCTTCGCATAAAGGAGGAGGTGGATGGGTGTATTTATAATCTATGAAGTGAAGATGGAGAGTTTCCCAGAACAGAAACATTACTTGTATTTTCATAGATCTGTTTGCTTTTGAAAGCCACAATCCTGAAGAAGACAATGAGTGTCCACAATAAGTTTAATTTTGTGATTCATCATTTACTCCCTTGGTGAAGAGAGAGGAAGGTCAAAAATATAATATGTCCTAGTGATAAGAACCTCCAGGGCTGCTTGCAGGATTTTGTTTTGTAACAACATTCCCTTGGCTCAAAGAGCACAAGATATGAAAATAAGAACCCCCATCAAGAACATTCAATTTATTTACTCAAGGTCATGGGCAGTGGCGGCTCCTTGGAGGAGTCATGCTTGTGGTATTGTGTTAACAATGTTTTGGACTGTAAATGCAAACCTCACCACAGGTGTCTTATAAGGTAAAATTTATTTTATAGTGATGGTCAACCTAGAGAAAGTAGGAACCTCATCACACTGGTTCTGTTTATGGGTAGCATGAAAAATAATGGCCCATTACAGGGCCTGCTTAGGGAACATCAAGGGCTCATCTTCACTGTACTCTACCTTAGTACACTGAAGGGAATATTCATTGAATCTTCTTCCTCACCCTCAATAGTTGAAATGGATGAGGATGATCTAACTTAATCAATATTTTTGCTGTCAGATGATTGGGATTTAATGTAGATTATACCTTCTAGTATAATTATGGATTAGGAACTCAACAATCTCATAAAAGTTCTTGCCCAAAATTTTTCTCGCTTGCTTTTCTAAAGCAAAGTTTGTGCTCCCAGGTTCCCCTACAGCAGTTTCCACAGTACATTATATTTTACACCAGCTATATTATTTTTTTTTTCCTAAATCCATTCATATATACAGCTTTTTAGTTCATATCTATTATTTTGTATTTCCAGGCAGCATGTGTCAATTCTAATCAGTATTATATTTGCCATATGTCATGCATTCTAATACATTTCACAGAATCATTTTATTCAACGGAAGTCTGAAACTGCACAGAAGAACAACTGTACATACATATACTCACAGAAGAACTGGCAGGTTTAGGTAAGTTCTTTTACCTTCGCTTTCAGTTTTCTGCTTTGCACATGGGACATCACATTCCCATGCTAAGTCCTTTTCCAGGATTTGAATGGAAACTTTGTAGAGCATTTTTTCTGCCCTCTTTCACGACAAATACCAAAACTGTAAATCCCTATTGCTGCACTGTGATAGTGCTGAAAAACCAGCTCTGAATGACACCCTTAAAAAAAAACCCCATATTTCTCTAAAAAATAGTAGTTATGATGGCTTAAATATAATTCTATTGGGCACTATCCAACTGCTTTCTCTTTACAGACAAAACATTCTATTGTATGTTGTACATCAGTTTAGTCTGTCAAGCAAAAGTTACACATGACACTTGTATTTATAAGCTCATCTACTCTTATCATCAATTATAATTAGGTTAAGCATTTTCACAATGAGACAATGTACTTGATTATTAATTCTAACCTTGCATCCTTCCTCTAAGTACTTCATACTCTGTAGGTCAAATTCAGCTCTCCAAGATAACAGAGCAACACCCAAATCTCCTAAATCTTGTAAGAGATTCAAATCTTCCCACAGAGAGATCTCCCAGGAAGGCACCCGGGAGAAGCGGGGATAGAGCACTGAACAGTCCTGGGAAATCACGGACACTGACAACAGACAGTGACAATGGCTGAAATAATTGGTGTTCTACAAACAAAAGTGTTCTCTCTTTTTGGAAAGTACTCTTTCCTAACCTTTTAATATTTTTAAAATTAATATCTTTGGTTCGGTTTTGACCTGTTGTTGTTGCTGGGTTGTTTTATTTCTGAAGAATAGTGTTTTCAGTGAGAAGAACCTGGCTTCCCTTGCTTTAATTTCACCATCTTTGAACTTCAAGAAACACATAAGCACTGTGAAATAGGCTGACTAAGAACTGTTGTGCAGTTTTTCATGTTCTGTTTTTGCAAGGAATAAATTGTCTTATATTAAGTAGCAGTGCCCTCACCATGAAAGGCAAATGATGTGATAAAAAGATCAGCCAGTCTGCGTGTGATAGCTGAAGGAAATAACTTTCCAACATTTGAACTCTGATTTCCTATGGACCTAAAAATGTCCTCCTTTTAGGAGACAGCCTATACCACTGATAAACCACACGGTCACAGATATTTGCTCCTCCTCACATCTACAACCAGACATTTTTATAGGCTCAACCCAGTCTCAGAAATGGAAGAAATGCAGATGTTCAAGACTAATCACTCTTGGAAGATAAATGCAAAGGACAAGTAGTGGCTGGTGCAGCTCCGGTGTAAAACCAAACACACAAAGTTCAAGAAGGTTCTTTTATTCTGCTAGCAAACAAAAGGGAGACAACCTGCATGCTTTATAATTTGGGAATATTTCCCAAAGGGAACTATTCCCAGGGCACTTTCATTTCCCTGGCCTTCTGACAGCAAGGTCTGCAAGGCTTAAACCCTGGTTCAACTTTGCTATGGCCCAAGAAAGGGTTTAGCTGCAACTTTACTAGAAGTGCATTAAATACCACCAAATAGTCAGAAGTGGTCAGCAAATAATTCAGACTGATTCATTTCAGTGGCACAACTACTAAAATAGCGAGACACCTCAGGGTGATTGTGGTGGCCAGGCCAGGTCCATTGGTCTGACTTGGGATGCCACAACTTTCCCAGAGAGAGTGGTCCCACAAGAGACAGCCTTCCGGGGGCCTCTGATGATCCCTGAGTACCCTGTAACCTCAGCAAAGGGCAGCCTGCAACTGCAAGTGATTACAGCTCAGTGATTTCAGCTCTGCTTGCTAGGTTATCCCAGGCTGACTCAGAGATAGAGAAACAGGAGCGTCGTGTGGCAATTCCACAGAGACGGCCTTTATTATCCAGCAGTTCAGTATCCCTCCTGAACTGGGCAGAAGCTGGGATTTTTATGGGGGAAAGCCAGGGTGGTACCAGGGGGGAAAACCAATGGGTTACAAAGGATCAACATAGTCACCAAGCATGGTGGGATACCTCACCATGACAAGGGAGGATGGTCCCATCTAAGGGGTATCTCTCCAGGAGAAGGTTGAGATAAGCTTATCACAGCTCCCTCAGGGCACATTTCTCTGGGGGAAAGCCTTGGCAGGCTGACCTGCCTCCACAGGTGATGACAAGTTCTAAGCAAGCCCATCTTTAATTAACACTTAAGGCCATCGTCCTGATTCCAGCTCTGTGTAGATCCCAAACAAGACACTAAATATAACATACTAATAAATATAAATATACTAAGAGTAGCCCATGAACTGACCAAGATTCTACCTGTCTTCATGTACTTCATCTAATTTTAGTCTCTATTTTTGCCAAAACTGGGAATTAAAGCCACCTCTACCCAAGCCGCTGAGTTTCCCCTTAACATCTACTCCATGCAGCTCAGCACTGACAGGAGAACACCACAGGAATTAAAACCAAATTCTAGTGTCTGATAATCTGCAGCATGGTTCAGCAGGTGGACTTCATATGACAAGTCCTATGGTACAAGTCTGTATTTATGCCCGTGATATTCTTCAAGAAAAAACAATAACACACAGAAGTCTCTTGCACAGAAAAAATAATATTCAGATGTAGTGTTTTCAGTCCTAAACACATTACATCTGTGAATGCTTCTATCTGGATTTTTTAATTCAAAAGTAATTTAGAACTTCCTGTAGTTAGGTTCAGCTGCTCACTGCTGCAGGCACATATTTGATGAAATCTCATAACCAAAAGTTACAGAAATTACACCCTACTTTTCTATAATTACCCCTTTAAAAAACTAGCCCCTTACAATTCTTTACAGGCTCACTTCGGCAACTCTCAGCTTTCACATATTCAAAAGTAAACTGGAAATCACAGACTTTGCTCAAAGATAAATTACTGTTCATCCCCTTAAAATTTGCCTCCTGGAGTACCCTGTCATCTTACTAGACTATTGTATCTTCATTCTTTTCTAAAATTTGTTCACTGGGATGTGAATGAAAGGATCATGTTTATTTTGCCTGATCCACCGAGGAAAGGCTGATAACTAAAGATGGAACACATATGGCACACCCTCTAGAAACTCTCTTCCCAGCCTGGTACAAATCCCTGGACTTCCAGCCAAGGTGGAGTTCAAATAGCCAATAGTCCCATGTGACAGCTCAATGCATCAGAAGATTCCAGTAGTAATTTAAGAGACAGAATTAGGACCAACTCTGTCTGTGCAAAATGGCAAGTTACTAAAAATGCCACAAACCACAAAGCAGATGTTAACAGAAATGACGGCACATTAAAACCCATTAAATAAATAAGCTTTAACTAAGGCACAAGTTTGGACTGCTGGAGTGGCAGAGCATGCTCTGAAACTGTGCAAGAGAAATGCTACATCATGCAACATTTCCCCATGTGGCTGCAGAGGGGAAATGGGAGTAGAGAGGGGTTTGGAAGCAGCGGTCACTAGCAGCATAAATAAAAAGAAAATCTAATCAAAACAGCAGAAAATAATTGAGGGGAACAATTAGGAACCATCCTAACAACGAACTATGAAACCACCAGAGAAAAATAATGCAGCAAACTACTGGGAAAGGAAGAAAACTCCACCCTGCCACAAATGAAAGGAGTCAGTGCTGATTTTGGGTGAGCTGCAGAATGTCTTTTCCTATACAGCACACAAATGAGACCTGTCTCTGCTTCAGACCCCCACCAGATTAGCCCCAGTACAGGCTCCATACCTGTATCCAAGAGCTATTAAGGTATTTGCCTGTATGGACTAAAGCATCCCCTTTTTTAAAATAAAACCCAGGACATCTAGCATTTTTAGATTCCTTCATTTTTATAATAATTTTATTTCTACATACTTTGTTCCTTTATTTTTCCAATACCAGCTTCAAACTTTGGAATTTTTTAAGTAGAATACTATCATTATTTGTGATTTGCTTTTTGTAAATAACTTAATGTTATTTCTTGCTGAAAATGCTGAGCAAGCAGCTCCTAAACTAAGTTCTTCTGAACCCATATTTTTTTCTGATATGAAACATCAGTTGCAAAGGGATTACTGACCTACGTGCCTTAATTTGAACCATACGCAGTGCACGACTTAGGTATTTGTGTATTCATGTCACTTGTCTGTGAGATGTATTAGTCATACTGCCTTTGACCTATTTTTCACGAGCAGTGACTCCTCTTCTATTAAGCATCACGACTCTGCCAGCCCTGTGACTACAAGCCATGAATTAACAAAAATAGTGCTGAGCCTTAGGGCTATTTAGCTCCCTATTGAGGGAAGAGGGAGAGATAACAAACCACAGTTTGCCCAGCTGGGTAATAATACAAGATCATGAATGATTAAAATCCACATGCTGTAAAACTCACCTTCGCTATCTCTCTGCTGATGCATTAAATTAAAATCAATAATAGGAGAAATGAAGTGATATTGCTCTGACAAAAAGAATGACAAAAATAGAATTACATGATATGGCAGGTGATCTCACACAATACAGACATAGGAAGTAAAGAGAGCAAATTTACTTGGGGAAAAATAACTGATTAAAACTAAAAATAAAATAATTGGGATTCTTAAAACGTCTCTGAAAATTCCCTCTCAGAAAACCAGAGGGTTACAGTCATTAATTTCCATTCTTTTAATGGGTATCACCCCTTTCTACGTAACACAGCGTTTGCAGGAGGAAACGGTGCTTTGCATTAGCTCTGCACTGTTTCCCAGAGGGCTGGAAGCCTGATTTTAAAGTGCAAGTCACAAGGCTTTTTTATAATTGCAAATGAGAACACATCATGGCACGCTCTCTTACCTCCACAACTGGCCCCATCAGCTTGCACACTGCTTTGCGCTGGAGAAGGGGCTGTGTCCTTGGGTGCCGGCAACTGGGGAGTTTCCTCCTGGGCTGGCAGAAACGCAGAGCACAAATCAGTTTCCAGGGCTTGCAGCTTCAACAAAGAATTCTGCAGACAAAAGCAGAACATTGGGCTGGGTAGAGAACAACAGGGATCAGCAATTGCTCTTCAACTCCATGAGCCCATCGGCAGCGCCTGCACAGGGGTGTTCCACTGCCAGCTCCGGGGGGACGTGGGGAGAACAAACACGCACTACTCCACCAGTGTCTTGGCTCCTGGTTATTTAAGTCCCAATTTACATGGATTATTCACGGCACGTGGGAAAGATGACTTTGTCAGCAAAAGGCGATTTATTCCAGGAAGCCAAACTGAGATGGTGTCCCTCTTCTTGGGCTTGAAGCAATACATTAAGGAAGTATTTCATTCATTGGGCTGACATCACAATCTGATGACATTATGTCCCTCCCCATTTACCATTCATAAAATATCAAATCTCACTCTCCAGCCTGTGACTGCAGTACACAGCGGTGAACAAAGAGTTACTGAGAATACGCTCACTCATGGGATTCTTGGGAGAGAGATTTTTTTAATTGGCTGTTTTAGAGATACTTCATTATGTAGACATGGCTTTTATGTGGGCTGCTGCCGGTTCTACAGGGCAGTGGATAATTTGTGATCCGCTGCAAAGGTAAAATCAACACATCATTGTCACTGACTGCAGGCAAATCAATGATGGGGACAGTTATCTGCCACATCACTTCCAACCTCTGTGCCATGCGTGCTCCAGCTCTGATTTGAATTTTTAATGCTGCACGCAGTACTGAGCTGCACGATCTGACACAAGCATCTGGCTGTGATGGAAATGCTATGAAAGCCCTAATCACCACCTGACTGGGCAAAATGAGTCACTCCCCACACCCCACTCATTCAGCCCCCCATCTCAAGGGAAATACTGCTTAAAGCATAAAACAAAACCACATAAGGCTGTCCTAATAACCACACAGCTGTCACACACAGAATGTACATATAACATTAAGTGGCTCAAGTAATACATATTTATGAAGGGCATTTTCTGAAGAAAATAATCTGAGTTGCTAAGAAAAAAAATTCCTCAAGTTGATAACTCCTTTCCCCAGTCTGTCAAATACCTGAAACCAATTTATTGATTCATTTAATGAAAAATGAATTGATTCATTGGCCTGATTTCCTTTGTGTGAAAATAAATCACCTATGTAATTGACAGTTTAATATATCTTTGAATTATTTTTGTTGTAAGGCATCCCTTTTGTAAAACCAAAGACAACTTTAGATATTAAAAAAAAATGAAACTAGGTTGTCTGAGAAGAGCAGGGAAGATTTTCTGCCTTTATCCTTTCATTCCTTTTATAGAATTCAAGATAATGATGGAAACCATCTTGGCCCTAAAAGCTTTCAGGTGGCAGTACATTTCCTTGTCAAGGGAAGGGTGCTGACTTGCATCACACATGTGACACTGTTTTGGGAAGCCCTCATATCCCATTGTCTCTCATCCCAACTAAACCCAAATGAAGTGGCTGTGGAATTATCACAAACAGGCAGAATTTTACAGTCATTAGTGTCATCTAGCAAGAGATGACTACACCAGTTACAAAACAGGGAGGACTCTGATCCCAGCCTGGACTTTATCAGGAGAACAGCTGATTAAAATTAGGGAGAACACAGATGACAACCCATAAGAATGTGACAATAAGGAAACATAAGTAAATGTCTGACAAAAGGACTTATCCTTCATGGACTGTTATTTCAAGCATTTGGCAAGAAAAATCCCATTTCAAGAAAATACATTCACTTTGCATCACTATTCCTTATGACACATTAACATTTATGTGAAGCTCAGTGTGAAAACATTTTCACAGACTACATTGTTAAATACCGTACTTCAACTTATGCTGTACAATTCTTATGCTGTAATTCACCAGCTGGTTCATATTCAGTTGCTCTAAGTGATATTTTTCACCCATCTGGGGAATGTGGGTGGATGGCAAATTCCCAGCCACTGCCGAAACATTGAAAATAAATCATATAATAACAATAACAGAAATACCTTAACTATTTTAATGAGTGTGCCCTTGACAGGGATTTGAGAAAAACACTAAGTAGCTTTGATCATCTTGATATTATCAGGGAGATAATGAATCTGGAGTGTACCACCAACTCCATCTTACTCCTAAACCACAGCAGAGTGTTATGGCACTGCCACACTGCACTATCCAGGAAAAGTCACCACAAATTTACAGGAAATGTGGCAGGAGACACAGCTTAGAGTAAAGGTGAAGCACAAAGGCCAGCACATCTGCTCTGGGGGTGAGAACCAGCCTGTGCACATGCTGCTCACTGCTCTCCTATGGCCAGACCTGACCCCGGCGCCTGCCTGGGCCACCTCTGCTCATGGCTGGTCAGAGGAACTTGCTAAACACGTTAGAAGCCAAACAAACAACTCTGCAAACAGCTGAAACACACCAAGGGAAAAGTTAGGACATGGTGGGCACCATCATCAGTTTGAGAAAGCCCCTACATGGAAACCCAGTATAACTGAAGTAATTTAAGCTATGGTGTTCTGTATCAGCTAAGATCTCAGTTCAAATGCTTTAGATTTGGTACTCATTACAGCTTCACTCTGATGCCTAGCATGAGTGTTTCTGAGGCAGTAATTCCTGATCCATGCTAATGCAAATGAAAGGACATATCAATATCTCAAATGGATCCATGAATTGCCTTGGAAAAATAACCATATTGTTTTCTCTTAAGAAGAGTATCCTGAAAGTTTGAAAAAGAAGCAATTATAATTGTCTTGGACAAAGGTTTCTTATCTCTTATGTCCTCTTAAAGTAACTGACAGTTCAAAGATCTTGAGCTAAGTCAAAAACACTGTACATTATTACAAATAATGGTAAAATGAATAGGAAGGCAGAGAAAGACAGGAAGAGAAACAGTGTGGTCCTTCTCACCCATTTGTTATTTTTGATAATACTTTAAGAAAATACAGTCACTGAAGTGTCATTGCCTTGTCTGCTGGGAGAAAGCACAGTACAGAAGGACTGCCACTCTCAGAGGAAGCTCAGTCTGTAGTAGAGACACCTTTTCTACAAATAACTAAGTCTGGACCCACTGACCATCACTCCTTCCAACCAGTGATTATTGAAAATGAAGAGGGGAGGCCTTAGGGCAAGGAATTATTGAGATAACAGATAATCTCTTACATCTAGAGATGAATGCCACACACCGTTAAATCCGTCTGGAGAATGGGACACTGAAAGAACAAATTCTCCCAGTTCATCACCAAAATGCTGTGGCACTGAGATGCAGTACCCTAACATGGCATGGGGCCATGCCCAGCAGGGTCAGCACTGTGGGATGTGTTGGTCAGCATGTTCAGGAGGCCAGAGCCTGACAGGAGACAATGTGACAAATGAGAGCCCCTGCCCTTTGAAAGAATTTCCCTGATAAACCATTACATCCTTTCTTTCATCCCTGTGGACACCCAAAGGTTTAATAAATTTAAGAACCGAGGGAAAGGGAAAGGACCCAGGTGTGCCCCAGCCATTAGCTCTGCTGAGACTCAGTCAGGAGGCTGACAGCAGGGATGAGGAGCAAAGCCCAGACTTGGTGTTTTCTGCATAAACTGATATCACCCTGATCCACACACGGTGTTCCTGAATGAAAAGGATGCCTGCACCCTGCCCTCAGGCCTGCTCCTGTGCCTATTCTATTATAGGAAGGCAGCTATTCTATTATATCCAGTTTATTGATGGATTTACTGGATTTATGAAATCAGCTGGGGCAGAGAAGGAGAATAATCCAAGCTTTCAGCATTTAATAGCCTTTGAAGTGACTCATATTGGAAAGAAACTGAGCAAATTTCAACCTGCTCAGTTTTTTCACTCTAAGGAAATTAATGCTTTTATATGTCACACTGAAACAGCTTTTTAATCTGGGAATTCAGGTAAAATAAGATAGGCACATTTTATGTGAACATAAATAAATCTCTGCAGTATCCGTTAAGGCAATATTTGTGCCTTGAGGCATATGACATTTTCCATTCAGAACTTCCTTTATGGGGAACAAACAAGCAACAATAAGATAGAACAAGATATGCCCTGGGTCTGTATAATGCCATGGGTGAGCAGTGAAGAGAGACACCATTTTCTCTACTCCAGAAAGAGAATTTATTTTCTCATGGCACAGGTCCATTTGGGTTTGCAATAGACCTGAGACACACAAAACCCTAAGATTTTACAAAAGAAAGCATCAGGTTGTAACCTCTGCTCATTCCTCATTGGATATTATCAATTTATTTTTAATTTCTAATCTAATAATTTGTTTTAATATTTTGCACTGATTTATTTATTACAATATTTTTTTCTTAGCCTTTAAGGAATCATTTGAGAGGATTTTAAATGGAAGCTTTCAAGTGCAAGCTTCAGTGAATACTTGCATTGGGGCTTCTCAAAAGAAACAATAATTTCATGATTTCTCCCAGGGCCTGAGGTGGCTTGACAGAGGCTGAATGTACTCCCTTGTATTGATCACTGAATGTACCCTGCTTGTCAGCACTGAGATTTTCTACAGTTAGCTGCACAACAGTGACACAAAATGCAGAGGAAACAATTCACTGCAAGAAGATTAGGTCTGAATTCCTTTAAAAGGACACATTGTGGTCTTCCCCTAATCAAAGTCATGCATCAATTAATAGACATAGATGTTCTCTGGCTCATTACGGAAACAAAGCTTTCTTTTCCAGAGTTATTTAGGAATGGGCTTCTCTTCACCCAGCTCTCTTCTCCCACTGCTTCTGTGGTGTTGTCTTGGCTTACACTGAAACCCATCTGCTCCCTGTGGAAGTCCTGTGTTCTCCAGTGTCCTTGCAGTGAGAGTGGCCTCTGTGCTGGGGTGCAGTGTCCCCAGGTGTGGAGAGATGGTTTCCTGTTTTCTATAACTGCAAAGCTTGGCTTCACCCCCTTGCCCCTCCCAGGATATTGCTGACTGTGAGGACCTCACCCAGGCTCATCCATTGCTGGACACGATCACACAAACAGCTTTTTTGTTCTTTGCTCACACTGCGCTCCTGGCATAATCCCTGTGAAAGCAGCTTGTTTCAAGTGTCACTGGGGTTATTTGGCTTTCATTGCTTCCCCTCTTCTGCTCTCCCCTACTTCCATCTTACAACCAGAGCATCTTTTAGACTCCATTGTGCTGTTCATAGTTTATTTAGGCAGGATGTAGCAAAGTTGAAAACTCCTTATTTTTAAACAAAACATATTTAACAGATGAACCATTTTGAGCTGTAATATGAGGGAAAAATCAAACATTCTTGAAAGACGTCACTTCACTCAGTCAATATTGTTTGATTCTTTTCTGAGCATAAACAAAAAACAACTTAAAGTTTGCTTTAAAAAATTCTACAACCTTTTGCTTCTAGCTTTTCAACTATTTTATCAGTCTCATATCTCACTTTTAAGCTTTTCTTCAAAAACATGACTGCAATGATTCATTAAAAAGCTAACCTAGGATTATTAAGCAATTACACTATTCCAAGACTTTAAAATTAACAGAAAAACCCAAAACACCTATTCAAAATTTATACCATGACATTTCAACTTTTGGTTACACTTACCTCATTTAAGCTGTTAAATTGATCAGTTGCTTCTTTTGGTGAAATGCTTGTGTTCTGATCTATTCTACAAAACAAAATTTTAAAAAATCATTCAGTAGACTGCCTGTCTGTACTGCAAATATGTAGCTTTTTCTCATGTGTGTATATAATTTATAAATTACAGAGTAAGTTTGTTTTATTTAAAAAATAGCATTTCTATGAAAATAGCATCTCTATTTTTTAACTCATTCAAAACAACAGTGATTTTACTGGAATCCTAAATAATACATTTAAACTGTTAATGAAGTCCTGGAAACTATGACATTAATATCTGGGTTCATTCTGTCATGTCAGAAAGTTCTACAGATGTATGACATCTGTCTTGATGAGCTAAAAGGGTTAAAGCCAAGAAAATCTCAAACATGTTCTTAAATCTAAGCACAATTTGTCCCACATGCTTTAAACTGGGAACAAGAGATTTCCCATATCACAGCCATAAAGAATAAATTTTCCATATTTAAATCTGATGGCATTTCATGCTCCCAATCTTCAGCTTTCTGCTTTTGCAAATTTCAGAAAGGCCCCAGGCTCCTGGAAATCCTCTAAGAGAAATGCCCACGTTTTCTAGTGAGTGTCCCTTTGCTGCCATCAGAGATGTCCACACCTTTGGTTTTCTCTCAGTGTATTGCTGCTTCTCCACACGGGAAGAGGAAAGGAAGGCCCTGCATTAGTGAGGGGCAAATCTCTTCCCCCTGCCTGTGGCCACTGAGGAGCTGTGCCCCATCCAGGCAGACAGGGCCCACACAGCTCCCAGTATCAGGGTTAGGTACTAATTCACTACACCAAGGAAGGAAACCAAAGGCCAAAAATATCTGCCCGCAGATTGAGCAAGCAACCCCAGCAGCCTCCCACCACCACTCTGTCCATCCCCAAAACAAGCTGAGGCTTTTCACATGTGATTTCAGAGCCTGACGTGGCTGTACCACAAGCTGACTTTTGACTCAGGGGAAGAAAGAAAACTGTCTCAGAGAATGCGGTATGTCAGTGCTGAAAAGGTGGTGATGTCTGCTGGCCCCCAGAGACTCACTCAGAGATGTGATCAAACCCAACACAAAACCCATATTCCTTTGCACAAAATAATTTGTATTTTTCTGGACTCAGAGTCATCCCAGCAAAAAGAAATGGCTGTAAAAGCCTCTAGAGACCTCAAAATCAGAACAGAGAGATGCAGAGCTGTTTGTTGTAGCTCTTCCTGGATTTGGGAGGTGTTTCAAGACTAAAAAGATGGCTATACCACTTCTCTCAACAAACTAGACACAGTAGGTAGCTACACCAGGGTGAACCAACCGTTTGGCCCAAAACAGAATCCAAGATGTACAATTCCCATAGGAACAGAAATGAGTCATGAGAACAGCAAAAGGACTAACTTAATAGGAAAGTGAAATATTTGTAGTTTGCTTTAATAACATGTAAGGAGGCAGCTGCAAGGCTAAAAACAGCTGAAGAACTAATTCACTAATGAAGAAAAAATATTTAGGGTGATTCATTGCATTGAACTAGAGTTACACATGAAGAAAAGGATGAAAACTGTATGTGTTAGATATGTACACTTCTGGTAGTCATTTTGCACTCCTTCAAGGTGCATAAAAGAGCAAATGGGAGCTTTCCCTAGTAAAATAAAAACAAAACAAATTTTAAAAAAAAAATAGAAACAAACAGTAAATGCTAGCAGAACTTTGTACAGGAACTGTACAAAGTTCTACGTCATTCACAGCTGTATCACTCATGAGTCTTGCACCCTGGAGTGTAAAAGGTTTACGGCAGCCATGAAGTACCACCTCTTTCATTCAGCTTGATGTTCTTGCCAGATGTTTTAGGATTCCTTTAATCTTTCATTTTACTGCTCCTTTTACACTAGAAATGCTGGAGTAAGATGCTCTTACTTATGCATTCTTTGGATTCTTTGGAGATGCTGAAATCATTAAGGTGAGTAACCATTTTTGTGTGATGAGCATTTGCATTTTCAGTCTCATGTGCTGAGCTGATCTTAATCTACAAAGAGAGTTTTGGGGTGTGCTTTTTAATTTTCACCAAGATTAATTGCTCTGCTAGGCAAATGCAGTTTTTTTGATTGTCACCAGGCAACACAGGGCTTACAATTTAATAACTATAGTTTGGATCCTACTCTCATTAAAAGTCAATCACAAAATATCCATTAACTTCAAAAGCAGCAGGAACAAGCCCTACTTTTCTATCTGTGATGAGTACATTAAAATTATTTCAGGCCTTAGCTGAATTTTGAATAACTGCAGACACCTTTATTTTGTATAATTTACATCCTGTAAAATAATGAAAATTAAATTCTCTCTGTAGCTACTACTCAGATATATGTCTTTCACCCTCCTTTATAGACTCTGGCTTTGGCAGAATTATCCCTTTCTCCATGACAGAGATGGAAAAGATGCAATAACTAACATGTACGTTTGAGGCTTGTGGCTATAACAAAAAAAACCCAAAAACAAAACAACAACAAAAACAAAACAAAACAAACCCCACAATCTAAATTCTAATTATCATAGCAGAGCTCCTACCAGACTTCCAGGGGAGATAAATTTGTATGAGCACTGTGCTGCTTAAAACCAGATCAGGTCATGTGAATTTTTGAATTATGCACAACATCACCTTTAAACCGGCATAAAATTCAAATAAAACCACATAATTTTAAAAGCTGGGGAAAATGTTTGAAGATAACCTAAGCAAATCCCAACCACGTTTTCTCTGTGAAAGGAACATTACATTTTGTAACTCGCAAATCTCACTCCAGTCCAACTCTGACCACACAAACCCATCCCCAGGCTATTTATGTGTTTATGCACCACAACACCACACGTGTGCAGTATCTTGGCATTGGTGATGTCAGGGTAAGTCCTGCCCATCAACCTCACAGTATTCTGTGGGATGAAACTCCTTTTCCAGAGTCACCTTCAGTCTATCCTGCCCCAATACTCCTCCCCTGTGTCCAGTCCAAGAGCCAGTTCCACCCTTCCCACTGTGAGAGTGACCTAGAAGGTTAACAGCTCAGAAATGGAAGTCTCAGTTCCCTGTCAGGGGGCAGATGCAGCCTGTCCAGGGTTACAGCAGACCAGCTCACAGAACAGCAGAACACACAAACAGCACCCAGAAAACAGAAGGCTCCTTCCTGAGACCTTCCCAAATGGCAGAAAACATCATCAAATCCAAATGCCTCAACATGGGACTGCACGTGGATGCTCCAAAAGCACACCTATGACTCCTTAGAAAGCAATGCAGAACAGCAACAGGCTTTGGGATGAACATAAAGTGCACACCTCAACCAAAGAAAAATCCACCTTGAAGAGCCCAAGGGCACTCCCTGGGCAGCCCCTGAGTGCTGGAACAAGAGGGCAGACAGAGAGCCAGTGCAACAGTGCCTGTCTCATTAGTCCCACCCTTTATGTAATCCAGCCAGCACTTGTTATTCTTACTATGAGCAGCTCTCGTACTCGGCAGGAACAGTCCTTACTGGGGCTGCAGCAAGAGCTGTTCTTACCTTCCTCCTCTATCCTCTCCCCACCCCCCTTTTGCTTTTTTTTCTTTAATTGCATTGCAACCCAAAAGCTTGCCCAGAGGCAAGCCTTGGTACAAGAAGTATCACTGGAACCATAAACATGGATATTTTAATACCAACCTCTCTGAAGAAACTGTTCTTAGGAACCGGTCAATAATTTCCCAACTTTTTCCCTGCTCACCTGGCTGCCTGTGCAGGTGAGGAAATGCAGCCTCTCAGGCTCTGCCTCAGCCATGCAGGTCTGCATGTGGACATCAACACTCCTGCAGCTTCCCTGCTGCCTCCCACTCATCTCTGAGTTTCTCAGCAGAAAGCCTGGAAACTGCAAGAGTTCTTACCTGAACTGCACTCTCAAAATATACCTGTTTTGCAAACTTAAGTACTGAAAGCCTTGCTAGAGCTGGGCCTCCACTCAGGGAAGCACAGAAAATCTGGGAGGTTCTGGCTAACCCCAGGATCCAGGGCAGCCCAGGGATACCAGCATTTCCACTTCTCCTGCAGAACAATCACAGTCTGACAGCAACCGCCACCCTACAGCCTCTGCCAAAAATAGAGTTATAGAACTGCAGAATAGGGACCAGCCCTGGGACCAGATAAGCCCTGTTAAATGAAACCACTTCATTCCCAATTTATTTGGGGAATGCTGAAGAGAAGGAACTTTGAAGAACTCTCCTTCGGCAGAAAACTTCACCCCAAACTGTAGTTCTGAATTCCACACTGACTTGACATGCAGCCTTCCCTGAAGCATTGACCTTCCCACTGCCCAGGGCTGCTTTGTTTCAACATCTTCTCTCTGTTACAGGCATCTGAGGAAAGCACCAGGCTCTGCTCAGGTAACTGCATACAGCCCACTCCAGTTTTGCTGATTGTCTTTGAGAAGGCAACTGGCAGGGGCCAGTTTGTAATCCTGTGTACTGTTCCATACTGGCTTTTCTAGTCTCTGTTAAAAAAAAAAAAGGCAATTCCTTTATTGGTTCCCAGGACCTGCTTATAACTTTTATCTACCTTCTATCAAGGTGCAGATTATATTGCACTCATTTCCAAACCCAGCTGCACACAATGACCAGAGCAATATCCAGTGTAATCACTGGCAATAGTATTAGAAATTCATGTTCTGGAAAAAAGATGTAAAGGTTTCCTTCCATGCAGATGCTGTTTCATCTACTAAATTGATACTGATGTTCATAAATCATACATGATAAACACCTCCTGAGCTTGGAATCCTTGCTTCACGGGTCACGTACAGCTTAGCCAAAACCAAGATACTATTCCCTTATTCTTCTGGCTGCAAATCTCTTCAAGTCCACTCTTCCATTTCCCACAAATCCCACAAAACCTTTCCTTTATTGTTTCAGTGGTTACCACAAAATGAAAGTAAGCCCTCAAAGAAAATACACACTTCTAAGTCATAATTCCGTGGATTGTTGCTCTTACATGGCCCAGTTTGTTCTTCTCCGTAACACTTCTGTTTATGAGCATCCCTTGTTAGAATATCCTAAACTTAGATTTTGCTGCTCAACAGGAACTGTACTGGAAAGTTTTTCATATTTCAGCAGTCTTTAAGCCATATTTGGACAAGTTAAAATGGTCTCTTTTTTAGGTGCCTCACACTCACCAGAACAGATTTCTTAAAAAACTCTGTAGAGTTCAGAGGTATTTAACCTTTAATCCTCAATGAGCCTAATGGGCTATAGCCCCCTGCAATTAAGTTAAAGCAGAAGTAACAACAGGATGCACTAGAAACAATTAACCTTGATCCTTCATTGAAACAAATAAATCCTTCTTCTCCCATGCTACCCCCTACACATCTGATATACAGAGAGAGGTGTATAGGGACACCCCTGCAGCAGTATGTCCCTCTCCTCTCCTCCAAAAGACCAGAGAACTTTTAGTCTGACAGGCAGGTGCAGTGTCCCAAAGCATCACTAGTTTTACCAGCAGCCCAGCAAAACCAGAGTAAGACAGTGGGTTTTGTGGTGCTGGCAGATGTTCTGTCCAAATCTAGCTATGATTGCTGCCTGATGCCAACACTGAATGTTTAGCCTCTGCATGTCCCACAGCAGACAAGGCAGAAAGCAAGGCAAGACATCATCCCCTGGCAGCAGTTTCACAGCCTGTTGCTTGAGTCAGTGCTGTGAGCCTGCTGCAGCAGCCAGAGAGCCGTGTGAGCTGACACATGGACTCTCACTGCTGTGGCCCTGCCAAGGCTGTCTGACAGCACAGGGAGGGGGCAGCTGGTGGTGACCCTCAGGAGTCACCAGACACAGCAATCCTCATACAGAAACTGGGAATTCCAGTGTAAGTAACCTGCCACAGCTGGGTGGTGGGAGTGTCATTTCAAAGACAATTAAAATAAAAGCATGCAGTGTGTGTGAGGCCAGAGACCACAGGTTAATGCTTGTTTATTTTTAAAGTTCCTTATTTGAGAATAAAGTCACCTCTTTTTTTTTCCTCATGTAATCAAACTGAAAAATGACAAGAATTGGGGTCTGATCACCGTGCTTTCACAGCACTTAGAATGGTAAATCCAGGCACCATTATTTAACAAATTTATCCCTTGTGGACAGCAGACTTTCTATGCAGGTACCATGGTGTTAAACAAAAATAAATAGCATAGTGAAAAATGGTTAAAAACAGGCAGACTAAAAAGGCCGAATTGTTAAAATGGACAGGGGAACTTGGCTGCCGTTGCTGTTTTATTCATGCACTCTCCACTCTGGTTCCTAACTTTAAAGTCTGTGTCTTTCATCATGTTCCTTTCAAAATTAACCAGTTATTTTACTACCTACCCATATCCAAACATCCCACCAGCAGAGCCACTGGGTAGATCTGACTATCTGACACCACACTCAGTCAGCTCCTCTTTACATGAAGTCCATGGGATGTTTTCCTCACATAAGAATGCCAGAAAAAGAGAAGGCAGGCTTCTTGATTAGAAACACTTCATGACATGTGGTGTTTCAATTGCACATGCAAGCATTGGAGGGAAAAAGCACTTTGCTGTCCAAGCTAAGTAAATGCTTTTTCGTTCTGCTACACCTTCCTTTGAGTTCCAAATTAAGATCATTTACAGTGTTGCCTCCTAAAAGCTGTAGAGAAGGCAACCAATTCATGTCACATAGAGCACCAAAGTACCATTGGATGGCAGCTGTAACTGGCTGTCCCACTCCTGACTGCAAACAAACCTCGAGCCAGTGAGCTCTAGCTGTCAACCAGCTGTGCCCTGAGCATCCTTGTGATGGATTGGTGCTGCTTCAGACCCCCCAAAGGCAGCCAGACTCTCTGTCACAGAGCACCAAGGCTGTCATGCACATCAAGACGAGGAGCAGAGACCTGGCTCACCTGACAAAAACTCTGTGCACAGAAAAGCAGAACCAAACTGGCATCTGAGCATGGGAAATTTGTAAAGCAGTGCCCCCAGATTTAGTAAGGACTAAATCTTGTCCTTAGGACAGATCTTCACTGGTCAGTTGGGTGATTTGAAACCCCATTTTTAGCCTTTTGTGTGGCCATGATGGATGAAAATAAAAACTGTGACTTCCAATGTTTACCAGAGCTGAGTTCCCTCATCACCAGATGAGTTACCATCCATGAGTTACCATCTGCCATCAAGACTTGGTTAATGCCAGCCCTGAACACACAGTGCCCTTCCAGCACCAGAACAAGCAGAGCTGCCACAGAACCCAGAGTCTAAACCGTACACAAATGGATACCCTTGCTATAATCAGGTGTGAATGTTCTCATTCCTATTTCTCAGAGAATGCAGCTCTGAGACAGAGAAGTAATTCAGCACCGGAGGGAAAAGAAAGAAGCAGAGAAGTATTTTTGAAACTTGGCACAGAGGAGCAGAAGTTTCTAAACCAAGGATGTTCTTTCTGCTTCAGATGTAAGGAGTTTAAAGAATGATGAAATTTGCATTCTTATCTTTATCCCTTCCGCTTTCTCCAAACAGTCCTAGATGTATAAATAGAGAATACATTGCCAACAAGAGCCAGGAGTCTGAATATTTTATGCAGAAGGCAGCAAATGAATTAGCCTTTCCTACAGTTAATCAGAAGTGAAATGTGCTGTGCTATCCCAAGTCTTACCTTGGTTGGAATCTCACGACTGCTTCCTGGCATTTCAAAGCCACGTTCTGTGCATAGTTATTAGCTGAGGATCCAGCCTTCCCCTGCCACTCCATGAGGCCTGGCAATGCACACTCCAGCTCCTGCACAAAGAGAAAAAAAGGTGAATGCACGCTGTCAGTACCAATCCAATCTTAGATAAGTATTTTCCTTCAGGAAAAAATTGCTCCATGAGACCAGATGCTGGCTGAGGATCTTTGTTATTTTTCAGTATTACTCTGGAAACAACTGGAGAACACAGAAGATAAAAGGTTCTAAACAAAGTAGTATGTAATTTTACTGGAAAACAGTTTCTGAAACCAAAGCAGACTGTAACTTTTCTGTTTATTACTTAAATAACAGATGTCAGCTTCAGAGCTAAGAGGTTCTATACAAAGAATTCACTTGAAATTATTCACTCACATGTCAATAAGATTTTATTACTTGGGTATCATCAAAAAGAAGTCTGGCTGAAAAAGGCACATGCAGCTCACTTAAATAAGGTGTGTAAAATTTAACCATTTGCCTCTTTCCCTTCCCTAGCATAGGTGTAGCCTTACAAATAGAGTATTACTCTGGGGGGAAGGAAAGGCAGTAAGGGGAAAAAAAACCTCACATCACCCAATCTTCTACACAGAAAACAAAAAAAGGCAATTTAGTCCAAAAAACTGAGTAAAAGAACAGGAATGAGGAAAGTATCCATTTAAGTCCAAGCTTTTGAAAATCAGTCGTAGGGCTGTAAAAAGATGTGTTTGGCACATCTTAGTTTCCTTACCTATAAAATGGTTTGTATTATTTCCTTTGCATCGCAATGAAATAACTTAACAAAGACCTTTGAAAATGTGATCATCAAAGTGGGACTTTTTTTCATACCTCTTTATTAGCTTTTGTAATCCAATATTTTAGTTTAATAGTTTAAAAAATTAAAATACAGTGTGCTCTGCAAAACAACAGAGCTCCCTTCCCTGCTAAAGCAATATACCTGACTTTGCTCCAGTTTCAAAGCTTGGTTGGATGCATGGAAGTCAAAAGTTTGGATACAACTCTTCAGATGGGAACTTTCAGAGCAGAAGGAGCACAGCAATTCCATGTGCTTTCTGCTGGATGAAGGGGAAAGCTGAGAGCAAGAGCATGTGCTGGCAATAAGCCTTTGCTTGCAGGCTTGATCTTTGAGGACTTGGGTGGCTTTTGGTTGTTTCTGTATTTTTTTTTCTCTTCTATATGTTTGTTGCTGCCTATAAATCACGTCATTAGGGTGATAACAAGTAAACTAGGGAAACACCCTTGATGGAATCGCTTTTTCTAAATAGCAGTGAAATCCTGATGTGTCACAGGCACCTACAGCAGAGCCCCATCTTCTAATGCAATTTTGTTCCTTTTTCACTAAACAGGGTGACTTCTACAATGAAGTTGCATCATAATAAACATTAACAGAGTTAATATACCCAGAAACTGAAGTGAAACTTGCAGACTGCCTGATGTGTTCATGTGTTTTTGCAGCTGATGTATCAACATCAGCTTTGGCTTTTTGATTACTGCACACTTAAAATCACAATTTTAATGTCAAATTATTGGAAATTCTTTGACATTCAAGCAATTTTCACACTTCATTTATACTCTAAATACAGAACTTAACTCAGCAGTTTTCAGCCTTCTCATCTCTAGGCACTGACTGTCAAGCCACCATGTCATTTTCATAGCCATTTACCTTCATAATAAAACTTTAAAGCTGAATTCTTACTGTCTCTGCCTATTAGCTAGGAAGTTTACCATCCTTTTGTAAATATGTCCCAGTATCAATAGGGAATTTAAGGTTGATTCATTCAAGAATCCACACTCATGACTGTGCCCCCAAAGGTGAGTGACAGGAAAAAGGATTGGGCAAGGAAAGCAGACTTTCTATTCCTCACCATCTGTTCTCACACTGACTTCCTGGAGTATGCTCTGGGCATATGCTTCAAGTCAAATAAATCCTAATTCACTTTATTCCCTATAGATGAGTGTTGCAGAATTGCTAAGGAAGCTCATGGAACCATGGAAAAGATGAAACCAAATGGCTGGAGTACAGCAGTGCAGTCACATTCCAGCAGCCTCCTGTCTTCCCATACTCTGGAAAGGTCAGAGTCTGCCTCCAGAGACAGCCCCTGCCCCCAGGGAAATAACTGTAGGCAACATGCAAAGTACAGCTTTATTCTGGTGACATTTTGTCATCTGATAAGTGGTCAAGTGAAGCCACCTGATTCTGCTCTTTTATTACACTTGGGTTTTTTAATCATCAGTGTAAATCTAATAACCTTTCCTTCATGAAGACCAAAGACACATGACCACAGGGCTACACTTACACCAAAAATATCAGAGGCACAGGAATCACACTCCAGCTGAGAGCCTTGTGAAGCTCAAAATCCTCAAGCTGGCCATCTTTCCTCTACTTGATCATAGCTGTCTGATCCCTCTCAGTGACCTTCCTACAATGGAAACCCCTTGGATTCTCACTACTAGAACAGCACACAAAAATGGCTCCCATCCAAACAGATTTTAATCTTTCCAACACACGCAGCAAACATTCATCTCCTAATAGCTTCTTCTAATTTTAAAGGGACAATTCTCTGTAAAAGCAACTCACATGTTTATAAAACATAAGAGTGAATAGCAAACAGTTCCTTGGCTTATCAGAGCAACAGATTTAACAGAGATTCTGTCACTGCTCTGGTGTCACTCTTTCTGATCCCACAGAGAAGTCAGGCTAGGGAAGTGAGGAGACTGCTGAAAAAGCACTCTGTCAATAATCTCAGGAAAACAAGGATGAGCAGTTTAACCATGATGTGCAGTGCATCCTGCTTTTCCTTCATAAATGCATATGCTCAGAAAATGCTGTTTGACTTCATTTATCCCATCCAGTGGCTTAGTGGCAAGGAGTTTCACCAAGGAAGGTTCATGCATCACTTCTATCTTTCCTAATTCAAGCCCTTGAGTCATGTGAAAATTATCTGCCTGGCACCATCTTTCCTTCCAAAGGCTGCATGCTTAAGTCACACTGGTATTTTATGGCAGTCTAATTATACACTTAAAAAGTTTCCCATGAAAGAATTTCACCATTTCCAGTTAACCCCTTAGGGCCACGTAAAATGCCACAGAGCAGCAAATCTGTACTGTATTGGCTTTTGTTGGATGAGAGGTACAGGCAGAACACACACAGGGGGCTCAGAAGAGGCTGAAAAAGCAACAGATGACCTATGAGACATACTTTGCCCCATTTACCGCTTCTTCATGACTTTTCCTCCTGATCTATCTCTACTTGCTCTTCACGGGGCAAAATTCCCAAAATTTTTTTCTGTTCAGATGATACACATGCACACCTCATCTCCCTGCAGGTTAAATAATATTTCCTAGTAATGCAGTACAGTCACACACACACAAAAACCAGTTATTGTTTTATTTCTGGATGAGCTCCAGAAAAACAGGCAGGAAGCTTAGGGCAAGAGTTTGACATTGATATTCGGAAAGAGACTGTGATAATGATAATACCATTTGCCATTTGCTTTTCATTTTCCATCAGGATTCAAAAGGGCAGTTCTCACTTAGAAGGTAAGACATTCTGTTTAAAATTATGAAATCCCATTCTAAACTTGGTCCAAAATAATTCCTAGTCTATGATAAGTTTGAAGCACTTCAGAAAGAGTTCTGCAAATTTCTATCCACAGATAGGAAGAGAGGAGAGACAAAAAAGTAGACAAATATGTTATACAACAAAGAAACGATGGAAATATTGTCATCTGTATTTGTGTATGCACAATTTTATGTAAACACAGACATCTGTATTTGCAGATGTCAGGCCTTGTGCCTACTGCAGACCAATACATTTACCAACATAAACACTGTCTTGGATATGAGAATATTTCCATCTGAGGGGCTAAACCTGCACTAGAGCTCTACCCCTTACAGCGCACATCCAACACGACTTGGGAAGCACCAGGGAAGAACAGATGCATTTTCAGCAGCTGCTGAGCGGTGGAAGTCTGGAGTCAACAGAGCAAATGTACCTCCAGAGACAGCAGCAGAAGCTTCCTCATTTCTAGTCTTCCTTAATACCTTTTACAACATTTACAGTTCTGCTCCTCCCAGCTCAACCTAGGAAGATGGTGGAGGGTAGCACTGCTACTGCATACTGTCCTCATGGTGCGGACTTACTATTTAAACATGAGAAAAACAGAAATTAATATTAAGGAAAACCATGAAATCTCTCTATTTGCAGCCCAAATACCAGTGTCAGAGATCCTTGATCAAATAAACAAAACAGAAACTGTCTAATCCAGTGCTGCAGCTACCTAGTTTTGTATTTGGTGCAAGGAAACACAGGAAAACTGAGGAGAAATATTTGCACATCTTCAGCTATGCTCTCCACTCACTTCTGAAAGCAGCTGCAGCACAACCCTCTCTGCAATTCCCTAGCAGAAATAAACTGTTATTGCAGGAGGGTACTACACACTGCAGGTCCCTGGAAATCTCAGTAGATAATTGCAGGATCTCGAATCACACCATGAATTACCAGGGAGTCCCTCTTTGCACTTCAAAAGTTACTTAGACATTGTGCCACAAGCCTACCCCTGGTAAGTTTATTCCTTACCTGACTTTCCTCATGGCTTTTTCCATTTTCTAGCTTTACAATGGGCTTAGGTTTCCTCAGCTTTAAGTTGCCCATTTCAGGCTTTAGACAGCAGTCAATCACAACCTGCTGCTTGTGCTGCTGAGTGTCTTGCAAAGGCAGCTGCCTTTCCTCTAAAACAGCAGAGTTGTCCGGGTAATTTTCTTTGTTATCATTGTCTCTGTAAGAAAATAAAATTGAAATGCATCAGGCAGGATTTCAGACATCTGTCAAAACATTATGAAGGAAGAAAAGCAACAAGCTCTTAGCTGTTTATGGCATATCACTTTTACTAAGTTTAGTAGTCTACACATCAGTAATGGATCTAAACTACTGTTAGCATTATTACACACTAAAAGGTGGAGCTACTTAAATGCTAGCTTTAGAAGCACTCTTGGGCTTCAGACCTACAGTTCACATCTCCCAAATAAAATGTGAAACTGTCTTTTTCATGCAGAAGACTTCCCCCACCCAGTGATTCACAGTGAGCTATAATCTCACAAAAATATCATCACAGACAGTAATTCCTCTCTACAACATACTTCCCTTCTGACAGTCTCTGGCTTTGAGGGCCATTGCACAAAGGGAAGGAGGAAGTCACTCAAAGTAAGGTCTGAACAGCCAGAGATGTGTTTGGAGAAAACATCCTCCTGGTGTAAGAGCACACCTGGTGGCTTAAACAGTCACTGTTACTCATGGATGCTTAATCTGGGATCTGGGACAGACATTTTCAATCCCCATCCAAACTACAATGTGAGAGCTCTCTCCAAGGAGACCTTGCTAGTGTCATCCACACACAGTCAGTCCAGCCTTAACCTGGTCTCATGCCTTCCACTGGGAGCATCTCCGTGGCACCACAAAGTTACCGCAATGCAGAAGGCAAGGTTTCCCGAGGAGCTGGCAGCGTGAGCTGGGCAGCATTGCTGCTCCAAAATCCTTGGCTGTAGCTTGGTTTTCAGATGGTAGCTTCAACTGGTAGCATCCTAATGGTTAGCTGAGAGATGACCTCTCTCCTGGTGTGAAACTTCCACAGCTGAGGGAGTCAAGAGCTGTTGAATTTAATCCTCCAGATTTTTTTTTTTTCTTTTTTCAGAAAGAGAAACTTGCTAGTTCAATGTTTTCTCCTAAGGATTTTGGGCTGCCAAACTCACTTTCCATCTGCAGCCCATCAGCATCCAGATGAATGCTTGCAGGGTGCCTATGGAGTTGAACACCACTGCTGCCCATGCCTTCTGCAAGTGTGCTCCAAAAGGCAGTTGTTAAAGTTACAGCTTTATAGCCCACAGGCACTCCAAGAGTGTGCACAAGTGTCGCTAATTTTAAGGTTTTTAAATCTTCCTGAAAGGTTAAATTGCATACCTTAGCAATCAATATATACTAATATAGCCATTAGAGAGGCATGCCTCAAGAATACTTCAATTAAATGACAATTTGAAGGATTTTTTTTTCCCAGACACACTCAGCAATGAGCATATCCTTGCACAGTTGGAAAACTGCTCACTAGTGCTTTGTATCAGCTGCTGTACAGTAAAATTAAGTGTATAAACACCACAGCTGCATCTGAATGACAGGAGTATGATGTGAAGTTAATACAGACCATAATATATTTACTTATATAAAAGCAACAGTAATTAATCTTCATATTCATCACACAAAAGTACACAAGATAAATACATATTTCCCAGAAATACTAGCAGCTTTTTCATTCCCTTGTGAATAAAGGTTTCTTTATAATGGTTTAACAGAAGCAGTCACAGCTTCATTTGCTGTCAATGGATTTCAAAGTTTGCAGGAGAGTACCTGGGACTGGAGCTGCCTGCTTGATCTTCATGCACAGAGTCTGAATACCTGTCACACCTTGAAAATGAATACAAGATAATTACAGATCTGCCAGCTGCAGAAACTTAGCTTTTAGTAACACTACAGTGCAGCTTAAACTATAAACACATTTCTTTTCCTCATGTTTTAGTTAAGGTCATTTAAAACCATAGCTGCTTCATGATCCTTCAAATTTCAGAGGGAGAAGAGGATTTGAGATCTTCTTGTGTGCAAAATTTGGCATATCATTTTTCATACAAATGGAAATAATTTAAAGGAATGCGAATGTAACCATAAAAAAACACAGGAAAATTACAAGGAATTCTGTATTCTAATTGCTTATAGTATACTTCACATTAACCTCAAGAATAATTAGACACAACTAAAGATGCTTTTCTCCCAAACTCACAGAAATATTAACTATGGTAGAGCAGTCACTTTTTGTGTATCAGGAAAAGGAATCCCCAACTAAATTATGAAGTGAGAGTTAGTCTTAAAAAGTGAACTAGCACTATTTTTTAAGATGCCTGAAAAATTATAATCAATTACTTCCTTTAAGTTACAAACGAAAGAATTGTCCTAAGGCTGCCTAATCAAAAGAGAAGTCTGGATAAATATGCTAAGCCACAAGCAAAGTCTAGCTTAATTTTGCAGGGTGATTTAACCTGCAAAGCCCATGAGCAATCTTTCTTCAAACAAATATGCATCCATAAGCATGCACTCCTAAAATATGCAAACACTGAGCCTGGTAAAGTCAGGGTCCTCTGCTCACCCTCAGTTCATACTCACAGGGCACAGACACTAAGGAGGCCTGGATCCCTTGAAGTTTTCTGGCAGAGGAATCTCTTCATTATGGGGGAAGCAGCCTGTACTTTTGCTGACTTGTAAAATTTTGAGAAGAACTGCCCCACTTAGAAGAGAGTACATTAAGTGACACATTCATAGCTCTATGTTGCAATTTGATGGCAAGGGTTTTAATATATTCCTCTTCCCCACCAGTCTTCTGCTGGTGTCTATATCAAAAGTCAGACTGCAGCAGAAAATATTTAAAGGGCCACTCAAGTGTTTACACTTCCTGAATACATCAGCATATGCATGAAAGCATTTGCAGCTTACAACTGGAGCAGAGAACTACAGTGGCAAATCACCCTAATCACACAATATTCCTGCAATGAATGCAGCTTTCCCTACATGGCAAAGTGGGATGATGGATGGAAGACAGGGCCTGATGTGCTAAATGGAAAAATTCACTGTAGAAACCTTGTTGCCTCTGGATGTCAGTCACACCCTCCCCCCTGGCCAACACCTGACTACCTCATGGGAAACAGCAAGGGGTGGGCACAGGACACACTGGGGGTTTGAATAAGGAAGCCCAGTGTGAAAGGAACCAGGAACCTGTCTGTAAAACTAGAAGGAATATCTCAGAGGGAAGAAACAACATAAAGAAAATGCATTGTGAGGAGAGAGTGGCAAGGTCAGAGCTGGATGGCAGAGCTCTTGGCACAGACACAAGAGAAGGAGAAGGTGCCACCAGGTGGGGTGTGCACGATGGGCCAAGCCACAGCCAGCAAACTCCAGGCATCCCCTAAAGGGACAAACTCTCCCTCCTGGGTGTGCCTCAGAGAGAGGAGGTGGGAGGAAGCAGTTCTGACACCAGTTTTGCTCTCCCCTTCTCTCACCAGTCACCTCACTTGGCAGCCCTCAGTCCTGAAAGACTGTCTTGGCAATGGAGAACACACCCTGGGGGCACAATAGATGGCTGAGCACCAAGCCCAGTGGCCAAGCCAAGTCCAGTTAAGGAGCACTCTCCTTAAGTGGGGGAGCTGAGCTGGCTGTAAGGAGATGATCTCGAGAGGCAGAGGCCCTAACTCAGCATCCAGCAACTGATAGGAGCCATAAAACAAGACACAACCTATAAACAACCTGAGCATGACAAAATGTATTTGAGTAACTGGATGGCAGCAGACAGAAAAGACAAGCAATAATAAGTCAAAGAATAAAATGACCATCACAAAATTTAAAAGATCCTGAGGAAGTTCAGATGTAAAAAGATTTCCAACAGAAATTTTGTCCTGGTTATAAATAATAACCAGGAAGCTGAGAGCTCGCTCACACAAGACAGTGCTTGAGGCTAGGACCATAACAGAACCTTTAAAAAGATGAATTTGCGATATAATGCAAATATCCATCATTAAAGAATGGAGTGTTTTTACCTTGATTTCTTAAAGAAATGCATCTTCTGTGTTCATGCCACTTGTCTGCACATATCAAAACAAACATCCACACCCTCCTTTTCTCTCGGCAGTAACTTGTAAGTCACGTTGTCTAAGTCATGTTGTCTAACTTTAGTTGTATTTAATAGATAGGGTGACATTCGAGAGTTTGGGGTTTTTTTGATAGTTTGTGGCTGTGTAGCAGAGACTTCCCATCAACCAAAAAAATGCAGTAGCATCTTCCTCACTCTTAAACCACCAGAGAATATGCCACAACAGCTTAAGGTCAGAAATCCAAATGGGTTGAAGCTTATATTGGGTAGGAAATGTCTTTCAACAAAACCAGCGATGTGAATCCTCACCCTTCAATGCCAAATCCAGCTAATGATTGATGGATATCTCTTCAAAGTAAGTACATCCACTATTGATCTTATGGCATGGGCCAGAGTCAGGTCAGAGATGGGATCCCAGCCTGGATGGAGTGTTGCTCTGACTCTGGATAGTACTGTCTCTGTGTTTCTTCCAGGGCCTCTGGGTTAATGGGACCAGCTTCTTTAACTTTCTTCCATTTTCACCTTCCCACAGGAGCCATTTCAGAACAGAGTGAAAACTGCTCCCTTTTGCTGACTTGACCTTTCAGATGCTCACGTGAACAGCTCCCAAGCCAGGCTGCATGCATGGCTTGCTGGGAGCTTTGCACCCCCAGGCATCCGCCTTGTCTGGAGAAATGTTCCTGAAAGTGCTGTACCACTGGCTTTATGTCATTCAGGAAGCCCTGCCTTTGCCTTTGTCACAAATAAAGACAGAAATTGTTAAATGACGATGTCTTGATTTGCATGGAAAGCTCTCTCTTTCTTCTGCTAAATAAAAGTAAATCTATTTTTGTCTGTTTTCAGAGATGGTCAACACAAACAATAAGTGCTGAAATTACTAAGAACTCTGTATCCTCAGCAGCTCTCAAAAGCAGGTGTTGGGGGACAGCTCTAAACAAGCCTTAGGGATGGCAACTCTGGAAATCAAGTTTGTTCAATTGGACAATACTTTTCAGACATCATTGTTCACTTGCTTTGTTTTCTAAAAGCGCATTTCTACCCTTTTGTTTGGAAATATAAGATTAAAAATGAAATCCCACAAACAAGAACCAACAGCAGCTGAAATGAGTGAGATCCAAGCCCTCTTCATCTCCCCGAGGCAGGGCTGGCACCACACTCGCAGCTTTTATACCTGGGTTTAACATGAAGCCCCACAGAGAAAAGCCCTCACTTTCGGGTCCCAGAAACCTCAGGGCTTAGGCAGGCCTAGGGAATCTCTACATGAAACAATGGATGTACTTAGGGACAGAGGAAAAGGAAGGAGAAAAACAAAATGAAAAAAATTATCTGTAATCTGGCTATTTTTCTGTGAAGAGGGGAGCAACCCATAATTTTACAGACCACAATTCATCACTTAACTAAGAGGAACATAGGAAATGAAAACAAACAAGCATACAAGCAAACAAAAAACCTTCCACAATTATTAGCTTCAGTTCAATCTTTCCATATCTGCCCCAATCACACAAAAAGTGTGACTAAATTTAAATATTAAATAAACCAAGGAAATATAAGCAAAAAAAGCAAAGCAATATAAGAGAGAAAAATTATTTAGATCCCTTTGAAATATTACTTTTCCTGTAGAGGTTATGACAACACTTCAGGGTGTCTCAGGTGATTACAACTTGGCCTGATTTCAGAATGTCCCCTGTCCCCACAGCACTCAACAAACAGCTCACTGTCCAGCTGGGGTATTTTAGATTATGAGAATTTTAGCAGTGTAAAATTAACCTAATACACAAACAAATCCATATATGTTTTTCCTCCTGAAAACAGCTTGGCTCCTTACTGCTGCAGAATCTTCCCCAAAAGCTTTTGAAACAATAAAAAGCATGCAAAATAACAATGCATACAGCACCAATATTGAAGTGATTAGACTAAAATAAGACAAAGGTCATTTCATTTACAATAGTTCCTAGAGGGTTTGCCTTTCTAACTTTTTAATGTCCACCCTTGTTCTGTTGTTTCCATAAAACAAGAAAAATCAACATATACATCCTTATGATTATGATATATACAAAAGGCTATCTAAAGAGTTTATGGAATTGATAACAAAGAAATTACATTTTTGATACTTAGCCTGTCTAAATAATGTATAGGGTTTTTTCAAAATATTTCCCAAATATTGCTTTTCCTAACAATGCCTGTGGTAAGTACAGGTCATGTGTCCTTAGAAAACATAACCTTGTGTTTGACAGAATCACCTGTACCAGAAATGAGCAGTATTTTGACAGGAGGTTTATCTGACACTGAAAATCATGCATTTACGATAACATGTGTGATGTGCACCCAGCATATACTCTCCCAAAAAAAGGTATTTCACTGCTAAATAGTCACAGAGCATTTAAAGGCAGCTGCTTTATGCAACCCTTCCCATATAGTCAATAATATATTTAGATTACAGAAAATTCAATCAAAATATATGACAGATAGCTTGGGACTTCTCACGTACCACTTACAATTATTCAGTATGGTAACTAAACTCATCATTCTTGTTTAAAAATAAGGATATCTTTAAAGTGTTCACTTACTCTGCTAAAGCTGTGGTGTTGAAGGACTTATCCTGAATGCTGAAACAGAAACAAGAAAACATCAGATAAATCAGCGAGGCAGGCAGGCTCCGTGTATCCTCCTCAGTTGTAGGAACACATGCACAAACATGGCATTGCAAGGCACGTCTCTGTGCTCGCTCTACATGCACGGCTGTACCTTGGGCTGCTCTGCACATGCTCATAATCAAGGAACCACAGGGATTAATCCTACAACACTCACAAAGCCCAGCCAGCAGCATCCAGAATTCAGGCAAGGGTGCAGGTAGACTGTGAGGCTCAGGTCATGATCTTTTATAGCTATAACAGTGTTGTTAATAAAAGCCTACTTGTTTACAAACAAGTATTTAGTGTTCTGTCCTTTAAATGTTTGCTCTGTGTAATTGGCTCATCAAACATAGGGTTTTTTTTACTTAAATAAGGTTGCCCACCAAGCTGTCTGGAGGTTTCCTTGTTTAGTGGTCCCTTACATGCCCAGCTCATGGTCAAACCCCAAGGGATTCTATGAAAAATAAATCTGGTAGAATGGACAGTTCAAATAGGATAAGGTTCTTAAGCTAACAGCAAGCAGTAAATGAAACTGTTCCTGTGAAAGGAATAGGCTGCTGTACTCCTGCAATAAAATGTTTCTGACCTGATGTAATACGTTCAACAGGGTCAGCTCAGGATATTGCAAACTGCTGGGTTTGAGGAAGCAGTGGAATTCCCCTTCGAACAACACCCCTCAAATCCAGCGAATACACTCTTGGATCATCCTGAAATCTTACAGCAGTAAAAAATGAAAAAAAAAAAGGGGGGGGAAGGAAAAAAGAAAAAACCCGACCTGCAAACAATCTCACTGCTACATAGCAGAGATGGGATTTTGTTGTTGTTGCTGTTGTTTGGGCTGGGGGAGAGAAAGCAAAGCAGGCAACGCCTTGCGAGCACTCCTGTTTATGACAAAGGCATCTCTCAGACGCCAGCATCAAGCCGAGAAGGGATAAAGAGAGGCACCTCCTCCTCCTCCTCCTGCCCGCAGCAGCAGCTTGTGCCTCTGCGTGGTGTTGACACACATTTTCCCGGCAGCAGTGGCAGCCAGGAATCACAGCCCTGACAATCGCTTTTCTTTCACCAACAGCACTAACGATAGATCGCATCTTCCCCTCGCCCCAGCCTCCCTACCTCTCACACACCCTGCCTGCTCTGCTCTTTCTTATATTTGTACATATAGATCAATGTGGATAGTGGCAGGAATTACCTGGGGATCAGAATATCACAGCCAGTCTGCAGGGACCTCTGCCCTTCAGAGAACAGGTTTTGTGAGAGAAGGATGAACAGAAAAGCTGAGTTTAATAGTTAATAACTAAATCTTGCCTTAAAACTGAAATTTCAATTTTTTTCTCCTTCTGTTTCCTTTTCATTTGCTCTGACCATACAAACACAAATTTCTTTATTGCTATTCTATTTGCAGGAAAGCAACTGAACAAAAGTATTCTTCTAGGTGCTGTGGGAAGTAAAAGCTTCATTTACATGCTCTATAAGTAGAGTGTTATTAAAAATAAGTGATATTATTTTTAATGGATATATTCCAGAATGGTTAAGTGAATGCTTGACTCTTGATTTTGAATGGTTAGGCTGGGTTCATAGCTAACACTTCAAGTGTGTAATAGAGGAATCACTACCTTTTATCACACAATCACACTGACAAGCATCACAGTTTGGCTAGAGTAGATTTTAAAGGACTCGCCACTGTCTTGGGTTGCAATGTAAGGTGTAACCAGAAGTATATATTCTATTACCATCTGTTGAAACTAGGTGGGGCAGTGTTCTTTATCTCTTCCATGACCCATCCTCTCTCCAAGGGGATATCTTCTTTTAATGGGCCATTCAGTCTCACTACATGACTGATGAAATTACAGCATCCCATTGTGAAATGCTCCAGCCAGGGGGGAGGAGCCCAGCATTCCTACCTGGATATAATCAGAGACTCAGAACACCACAGGCAGCCTTTCTCCACTGGATTCCCAGAGGAAAGCAGGAGCCATCTACACCACTAGACCTCCAGAGGAAAACTACACCCTTCTGCAGGATCATTGCTTCAGCAGAACCACATCTGTCACTCCAGGAAGACTGCAGCCACCATTTAATTGGACTGCTCCCAACAGGGTGTCAGGTTGTATTCTGACTCTGTCAGCGGGTTTGGTTTTTTGTTTTTGTTTTTTGTACTACTGCATTTTTATTTTCCTAGTAAAGAACTGTTATTCCTATTCCCATATCTTTGCCTGAGAGCCCCTTGATTTCAAAATTACAATAATTTGGAAGGAGTGGGTTTACATTTTCTATTTCAGGGGAGGCTCCTGACTTCCTTAGCAGACACCTGTCTTTCAAACCGAGAGGTACCTACACAAGAAAGGGAGCTCTTACAAACATGACTTCTCCATTTGTGGGTGCATAAGTCAAGGCCTAATTCATTCCCTGTGCAAACACACCGCAGGGCTTTGGTGTTATTACTGGGAACATGACTGAAGATCAGTTTAAAAAACAGGGATGCTTTGGACTGAGGCCAAGTTTAAAGCATTGTCATTCTGTTGTTTGTCTGGAGTTTGGTGCTGAACAGCAATTGCTAAATCTCCGTTAGGGAAGTACCTTACATTACTCACTCACAAACTTCCAGTAGTTTTAAAGATAGCACTTGATCAGTGTAAACTGAGAGTTTCTTCCTGTAAGGCTGTGAAACTGTTCAACAAAATGAAATTTAATGTAGAATAGGCATAGTAATAACAAATGCACATAAGTAAAGGCCAGGCAAACTCTGAAACTGAACCTGTTTCAGAGCTATACCCCAGTCAGACAAATGGAGCCACCCTGCCCCTGGAGAACACAAGAGAGGAACTACAGCAGACTCACAATAACTTTTCTTCTTTTACCAGATGAAAGTAATTTGTCTTTAGGGGCAAACACACATTTCAACAGCAATGTTGGCTTGGGCCCTATTGGCTGACCCCAGCTCCTTCCACCTGCTTCCTATTCACATGCTCAGGGTAAGACCAGAGCAGACAAAGAGCCTCTGGCCTCACAAGCCAGAGCCAAAGGTGCTGGAGCCTGCATCTCTGCTTCCTCCTAAGTCCCAAGCATGGAGAAAACCTGAAACTGCTGTTACCTCCTTGTTTTCAATAATGGCATGCAAGCCAATTGGGGCCATAATGCTATAAAATATCACTCCTTAACACACTGAAATTCTCAGTGTGAGATACAGTGTGAGATACATGCAGGTGACATGCCAGGCCTCTCATTGTCTTGAGGTCTCAATGAAAATAAAGCTACACCTATGTTGAAGTAAGCTTTGAACTTCCCCACTGAATAACAGATAAACTTTTAAAGACTTTTTATTTTGAATTTATCAGAATACTTATTTCTGAAATTCTGAAAAGAAAGGCTTTTAAATCAGTCTTTCCTTATTTCTTCTGAACAGTTTCAGTGATTCATATCTTTGCAAATCCTATGTCTAGGAAAAGACATTTTCTCTGTAGAAAAGCTTCCCATTTTATACCCAGTTTTGTTCTTACGCTCTTTTGCCAAGGGTTGATCTAGCCAACATAAACTTCACATGACAGCCCTTAGCTGACAACAAAAATGTCAGAGATCCCCAAAGCAAACATCTACATACATTTTGGAGATACTAAGATTCAGAAATATGTTGCTGTTCACTTCTGGAAGTTTGACTAATATATTGCCTATTTATGGCTGACAAATATATTGGCACAGAAATTCCATTCTTTATTTGGTTTGTATCATCAGGAGAATTACTGTTAGGTCAGGAAGAAGAATGAAACAGGAATCACAGCATCCTGCTTGGTTTTGCACGTAACAGAGACACATACTCAAAATAAATTATATGTTCATAAGCTCAGAACAGCATTAGCTGGCAAATTAGTGCCCTACAAAGGCAATGTAAGTCTGCAAAAGGAGAGAGAGGTAGTGAGAAAAAAGTGGGCAAAAATAGCTTTGGCTTCAGCAGAACAAGAGAGTACAAAAATCAAAATGTCATAAAAAAGAAGGAGGAATAGTGAAGCTCTCCAAGCTGCAGCTGTCTAAAAAAGTCACACACCCCCCACACCCACATCCCTGCAGGCTTTGTGGATCTTTGGGTTCACCTGAAGAACAGAACCTTTGCCTCAATTTCTTGAATTTGCTTATCTCACTAAATGACTGTTTTCTTTTAAGGGCATTTCTGACTCAGGCAAATGATGAGGCCTTTCAACCCTAACTACAGAATAATGAAGAATTTGTAGTGGGAAATAAACTGTATTTTAAAGGGGAAATGACACATTTACAAAGAACTCTAAACTCTCTAAGGTTCTGGGAAAGTTAGTATTTTGGATGTAATATCTACTACCTAATGAAAAACTCAGTGCAAGCCTATAGGGTGTGATTAGCATTTATTGCCAGACTATTTTCTTGATTATTATTTGTTATTCCACTGAGTCCAAAGTGCCTGTGCTGGAATTGCTGCATCAAAGGCAATAATATTTTGCAGTGCAGTCAGGGCATACAAGGGAGCTGCCCTGGGCACCATGGAGGGACATGAGAGGCACAGCGTGACACACACACTGCAGGATAAGGAGCCCAGGGCAACGCCCTCCAGCTCGGGGAAGAAGTTACTCATGTCCCACTAACCAAATAAAGGGAAACTTGGAACGATCTCCTCACTACTGTCTCTCTGGATGAAGTCAAGACATCCCTGCCAGACCTGACTGAGCTCAGAGACTCATAAAAATATTGAGGAAATCGTTTTTCTTGGAGCATGTGTGTTCCTGCCAAGAAACAATACCCTGAAGTGCTCCAGCCATCCTTCATCTCCCTCTCAAGCTGTACCGACAAGGAAGTGCATGGAGTCCCACCTGTTTGCATGCACAGCATTTGCTGCCACGAGCAGAGCACATTCAGCTCCACTGCTCTGAGGAGCACATTAAGTATGCTTCCTTGGCAGGTCACACTGCTACTTCTGAGGCCACACTTCTGACTTTTCTTTAGGCAGTGAAACAGTAACTCATTTCTGACTTTAGCAAGTCTGTTGTCTTCCCACACACAGTATTTTGGTGAGGGGTAAGGGCAGGAATCATTCTGCAGCAAAATGTTAGCACTGTGGATCACTCCAGTGCCTTCCTCTTTCTTCCAAAAGGATCCTGCAGGATACTTTTGCTATTTTCCAATCTGTAAGGCATAAATCAAGGAGCTGCCGTGTGAGAGAGGAGTCACATGCCCTCTCCTGTAGTGATAAATACTGAGTGCAACACGCTGCAGCTCAAAATATTCATGTGTTCACCGACTTTCTTTCTTGACAAGCAGTCTGCCTTTTTATGGGCAACATTCTCCAAGACATCAGCAAACATCTCAGGAGAAATTAAACTAAAATACAGCAATTACATGTAGGAGCTGGTTGGTGAGCACTCAATCCAGCTTCTACATCTTTGATTTTCTCTGTGACCTAATTAGGACATCATCTGAGCCAGGGGAACCTGGGGGAAACAGCACTCAGTTGATCTTGCTGTGTGTCTCAAATGAACTGACAGGCTCATGCACGAAGAGACTCCACCTGAGTTTAGGTGCAGACACAATTGTCATAATCCACGCCAGGGAAATTCCATAAGGTGTCATTCTGTTGGGTTGGGTAAACCTTTGTGCACCTGCACAGACCTACAACACTCCTGGTGCCCTGCCTAAACAGCATCAGCTGATTTCATACAGGCCTCTGGTCTGAGGAAGAGTGCTAAGCTGGAAATTACAGAACCATGCCTTTAATTTTCTTATTAAAGAACAAGTTGTTTCATGAAGTCCCATCAGCTCTGCTGAAAATCTCTGTAGAGATGCCCAAGAATCATTATCCAGCACTCACAGGGCTGCAAGATGAGCCCAGCTGTGCCAGCCTAAGTGGTGCTACTGACTGAGCTACTGCTCAGCTGCAGTAATCCTCTGCAGGTAATTTAATACTGTCACTGATGACAAAACTATTTCCAGCAGGTTTACACCAAAGTCAAGCCAGACTCAACACAGCACAAATTCATAATCAGTTTTTACTCTCAATATTGCAAGATGAGGAAAACCACACACATCAGTTTAATTTTTATGTTTATGCTCATTCCAAACATCTATTCACAGAATCATATACCTGAAAGGCTTCAGTATTTGTCTTTTTTCACATCTGCCTGTAGTAGTGCACTCACCTATGAGGTACTTTGCCAATCTCACTCTCCTCCATGTGACTAGCAGACCAGTTCATACTACTTTTCATCACCTGCAGCTCTATCTTCCCAGCAGTAGAGAAGCCAGAATGATATAACACAAAATCAATACTAATCTAGAAGACATGTATCAAAACCAACCAAAAGCACTTGTTGTGTAATTTCAGAGCTTATTCTCACTGAGAAACAGAAGAACCTCTTTAATTAGCATTGTGAAGAGTTCCATTATCAGCAATTATGAGTTTTCAGAGGACACCTGGCCTTTCCCCCCAAGCATTACTGTGCACCACCTGACACTCACTGATTAGTTCTACTGATATCTGAGGGACAGGCCAGCTAACGTAAAAAACAGATTTGCCATGAATCCTCTCTAAGCCTCTTTCTAGTTTACAAAACCTGTGATTGGGTATTTCTACTTTCTGACCACCAGCAGAAAACACCCACAGGCTGCTCTCAGAGGGCTGGGCAGCTGTACCAGGGGCCATGCAAAGCTTTGCTAATTACACCACCTAAGGATGTTACCCACAGTATTTATAGCCCAGTAGGACTGATCCCCATGTCCACATGTGCCTCAATTTCAGGTATGAAGACAGACTCTCCAAGCCCCTGAATATTTTCTTTCTCAAGAGCTTACTTCCTATTTTCTATTTTTGTTGCACTGCAGGAAAATCTGATGCAGGCAGAGTATGAACTATTAATGTATAAACTAACTCAGGCTATAAAATTTAAAACTATGCCATTATATGATTTATACCACTTAACAACTACTTTATGCATTTAGATCACATTCAGAGAACTCTGAGTAATTACTATTGTTTGTGTGACACCAGGAATGCTGGCTGAAGTTCAGAAAAAAAGGATAGCAATAAATGCAGTTACAAAAGTATAACCTGCAACTTAAGTCTCCTGTGTCATAATAAATAACCGGAACTACTTTTCTTTTGGAAACAAAAAAAAATACAGACAGTAATGCACATATGCTTAGCAGTGGATTTAGATTTACTCTGCATTACTCTGAGCACTTGAAACGTCTGAAAACCTAAAGATAATATCCCCTTCTGCACCAAAAATAGGGAAAAGCAATCATTTGCACATGTCAGATACAACTGTACAAGACACAGGATCCCACAGAGAGCTTTTTAACCCCATTCACTGCAGTCAGTATCTATACAAAAAAATCTTGTTATTCTTTTGCTAAGAACTTATTAATTTCAAGGGCTAGTATGGTCAGAGAAGATGTCATTAAGTCAAAACTGATGTAATGTGTTTATTTATATGCTCTTTTCTTTATTTGCTACATGCATCAATAAATATAAACCCATGACAGCTCCAACTTCTCACAAGTCCCTCTGGAGCCCATTCTGAGCCATGGAAAAAAAATCCTACAAAGAACTGCATTTAGTCAACTTATTCCTGGCTGTCAATTCAGACATTGTATTTCTTCCCAGCCATCTTAATCTCATAGAAAGGAAAAGCTGTCCACATGTCAGAAAATAATATAATGTAGTAGACAAAAGGAAGAAAACTCACATTGGGGAATATAATAGGAAGACACAAGCAAAATCCAGAATAAATCCAGAAAATATAAGCAAACAGTCCCAGTGTAAAATACAGTAATGATGGGCAGCCGAGGGAGGTGTTCTGGGCATTAACTCATCCATTTTTGTGGGGGTTTGTAAAGCTCCGGTTGCTCATTCTCATTTCTGCCACTGAAAGTGCATGGTAACACATCCTACATTTTTTTCCTAGTTGTTTTCTGAATTACTATTCACTTAAATGCATAGTCAGTGACATTTGAAACCCACTGATTCAGGCCATTAACTTTTCTAATACCGTGATCCATTGACATGAGAAACATCTCATCAGTTGTACCATATTCCCCTGCACCTGTATTTCACTGAAATGCTGTGAATAAGCCACCAAACATTAGCATCCACAGTCAATGGTCTCAGCTTCCACTTTGCTGTTTTAATATCTTCTGCTAGCAAGTAGTCCTCCTCTATTTGGCTTCTACTTTCCAGGCTCATGATCTGTGCTTGTGTCCTTCCACGCACTATTCTAATTTATCAGGACAATCCACAGCTCCTCCTCAGCACAGACATAAGTTTCCTCTTCCAAAGGCTGAGAATATTTGTAACTTTCAATGTATTTTGGGTTGCTTTGGTCTTGTTGGATTGGATTTTAGTTTTGGTTTTTATTGGGGTTTTTTTTGTTGTTTGTTTTTTGTTTTTCCAGTAAGCAAAGTATTTTTTTCTTTTATATTGAGGGAAAGACAGAGGAAACTGTATTTCACCCAAATGTACATTCTCAGCACATTGTGTCTAGCAACACAGTTAAACAGCCAGGACTGGTCACAACACTATAGAATCCTGTTACATAATATTCAACTTTGTGGCATAAAATCAGAACCCTACAGAAAATAAAAGAAAATGGCACATGTTATGAAGCACAGTTGTCCTACACACATTCAAATTTATTTTTTTCATTAATTAGAAGGGTTTTCTTTAGTATAGTGGTACTTTGGGGAGAAGAAGAACCTGTGGCAGTCACTGGAACAAGGACCTAATTTCTGTACAAAGCTGAGGAATTATCCACATAACCACTCACCATCTGTGTTCTTGCCTTTTTATTCTCCTGCTATATTGCCTCCTGCTTAATGTGTGTGTGTTTGTCTTGTGGGCTGCCCTGGCTGCCTTGCCCAGGAGTGTCCTGAGATAGCACTGAGCCCAAGCCTGTGTGCCGGGGCCACTGTGACATCTCCTTTCCTTAGGGAATGGAGTCTCTTGCCCCAGACACCAGGAGCTGAGTCCTGAGATAGCCAGGCCACAGGTGATTTACCACCCATGGCACCACAGAAGGGTTCTAACAACAGCCAATTATCTTCATGGGGACAAGTTTAGGAGTTGTTTCCCACTCCTACAAGGAGATCCTCTTCCAAGGACCAGGACAAGCCTCACTGAACAAGACTTTGCAGAAGAGCTTTCTTCTTCTGGCTCAGAGCATCTCACAGGGGTCTCCACAATCAGCTCTCCAAAGTGCTGTAGCACACAGGGGCAGCACTCAGCCCTTCAGTTATGCATTCTCTAGTCTCCTTTTCAGTACATTATTTGTTTGAATATGTTCTCATCCCATGTTTGCAGCAGCTTTTAAGGTTCAAAAAGAATCTGAAAGCAGTAATTTTCCCAGGGAAGACCTTGTACAACTTTACAACAGCTGCTGACACTGAACAAATGACCTCTTTCACATAAATTTGGTCCAAATGCAAACTAGTTGTGACTTGGATATTTCCTGTATGGATCTGCTGAAAGGGAGCAGAACTATGTGGGAAATAAATTTATGTAGAAAGCAGCTTTACCACTTTGCTATCTATTGCAAAAGGGCAGTGTAAATTACTTCTCCCTTTTGAAGCATTTCAATCCTTTGTTGTAAAGCCCATTGAGTGTTCTTAATGACATGACCACACTTTCTATCTCAAATTCCAAGTCCCCTGACCCTTTGATAAACTAGAGAAAATTTGTTTTGGTTCTACACTATTCAGAGAGTTGTAAATATAAGAAAGACGTTTTCATTCTAATTTTAATGATATTTTCCATCTAGCAGTTCTGCAGCATCAATCAAAAGATAGGAATCACAGAAAAAAGTTCTATTTCTAGGTGAGCTATCCATTTTTAGAGAGAATTAGAGTCTTAGTAAAAATTCTCAGAAGTGGAGCCAGTGAAAAATAATAACTAATCCTTTAAAACCTGACTGTAATATATTTTCTTTTTTTTTTTTAAGATTACAAGGAAAGGACATCATGCCTTTATATTAACAAAAATGCTGACAGTATTTATTTTAAAAGAGCAATGAATACTGTAGTCTAGATGTAGGCATATTCAGGAATATTCAGAGCTTCTGTATCTTCCCTTTCTTTGCTAAAGCTTGAAGAACTACAGCCTACACTTTCTAACCCAAATCCAGGCTCTCAAACCCACATTTAAGCACCTACACAGTTTCAGACTAATTTTAGGTAGCCACCAAGCTGAAAACCCTTGTCTAATACATGCACTGCTAATTCAGTGTCTGGGATGATGGTTGTAAAGGCTCTGGGATTATGCCTAACACTACAGCTGTGTTGATGCATGCTCACTACAAATATAGAAAAAAAATCCTCCAACACACCCAAACTCAGCTCCAACAGTTATTAAGGCACCAACCCAGTTACCATCTCAGGGCATATTTGTTCTACTGTCCCACCCCCTCGTTTTTAATGTTCCTCAGAGACCTTCTCTGCTCCGATTAACTACCTCAAAGTTCCTGCTTCAGCCCCTGTGGGTGCACAAGGGATAATGCCAACCAGGATAACTATTTCCTACTAACCCCACAGAAGTGGTGCCAGTCATGGGCTAGTAGTGAAGGCCCTTGCTCTTTTTACTCTCCCCTCAAAGAAACAATTGGCAGATTTCACATCTCTTGTATCCTGCAACCAGCCACTTGAGTGTTTTGAGAGAATGGGCCAAAAAATGACTTTATAAACTGCCCAGTGTGTACATGTGTTCAGGCAGAGGGAGGAAAAGCCATTCTCCAAAGCAGTGCAGTTCTTACCACAGCATTACTCATAGCTGCATGGAGAAAGAGGAAAACCAGATAATCTATAGCCACCAAAAAGTAAGCATGACTAATTGGAGTGACTCACGGTTCTGACTAACCTGTTTAACAGCTCTTTTTAAAAAGAGACACTTTTGAAACCATATCTGTGTGTTCTTCCTCAATTGCCATGCATTGCACAGTTTTAAAGTGATTGCCATAGCGCAATCACAGTGCAGATCTAAGCAAACTACAATGATGCATAAATCTATCTTAAAGCTTTAAATCAAATATATAGTAAATAAGTGTTAGGCAGATGCACTTGTCTAGAAGCTAGCAGATTATTTCTTAGTCAAACATAAGGCAAATCCAGCTGAATGCCAGGCTGGGAGGATGGAGGGTTGAGTCATGCTGCTGTCGAGTGCCTGCACCCGGCCTGCAGCTGTGTTCCACTCATTGCTCCATCACATTCCTGCTTTGTGTGGTGAATTTCCAGAAGAATAAAAAAGTAGCTGAGTCCTCTCCCAGAAGCAAATGCAGCTGGGGTCAGCAATGCTTTTAAGGAGAACTTGAAGAACAGTCACCTCCTGGCATAAAGCAGTTTGCATTTTTAAATCAATAGGGATATTGTAACAGAGATGGAAGTTGAGAGTTCATTATTAGCCCACTCTTCAATACAGGGTAAATATTCCTCCTTATACACCATTAAAATGAATCCCCACTATTAAAAACGTCTATAAAATCATAACTACTCTTTGTATTTGTAAAGCAGAGTAGACTAATTAATTTATTGATAGCTCACTTTTATAAATAGTCATATGAAAAATAGGCAGGAGAAAAGTAACCAAAAGAAATCCATTCTCCAAGTGCATCATCAAAGACAGAGGTTTTCTGATTTCACCAGTTACCACAAAATGTCCTGTCAGCCTCTTCAGCAAATGAGGCTCATATCCACTCAAAGGAGCCAGAACTAACTGAAAAGACTGGGAAATCAGCTGAAGAGACATACAGAAATTGCCCATTATATGGTGCTGTAATCTGCTATTCTACTCTATCTCTTGGTGAGTCTGTAGAGGTACGACCTTTCAAAATTACACTTAACATCTAAAACTACACATGCAATAAATCATCCATCTAACATTTCTCAAGAGTCACTAAACAGCTTTATCTGACATTGCCACTAATGGAAAAGAGGATTAATGGGCTTTGCTATTATTTATTACCCTTTCCTTGACTGCAGAAAATCCAGTTGTTTTCCCCAAGTTGTTGCTGAATGCCTTGACCCAAATCCCTACTTACAGCCTTAGGTAACAACAAACAAAAATGTTGTCATTTCAAGGGTTAGCCAGTAACCAAGGACAGATTAAATTTAATCCATACTGAAAGCACAATTTGATTGATTCATGGACTGATTGGCAAGTGCTGAGGACCAGTCAAGCATCTCTTTCTACTGTCTGGAAGAAAGTTTCTACGTCATTTTTTTCAGAAAATGTTTACTTATGTGTGCTGATGAGCTCCTGATTTCCCACTGTCCTCAGCATCCTCTCTCCCTTGCTTATGCAGTGTATACTTTTAAACAGATCTGGAACGGTTCCACACTCAAAAGTATGATTAAGTGATTACAACTAATGCAACAGTCATTGTACTAAACCATTTAATCCACCTTTAGGAGTTTCATCTGATGCATCAAAGCTTAAGATTTCACCCAAATACCCGCTGGTTCACAGCAAAATAAGACTATAAAGCATTTCCTCTAGTTTATTTTTAAGAGATGGTCATTTAATTTCCTTGGAAAATTACACTACACAAAAACTGTATTATGCAACCCTGCATTCATTAATATTTCATTTGTTGGCAGAAGACGGCTCCAGTTTTCAAAATCCATTATGAATGTAGGGAAGGATGCCCATGAAAGAGTGAGTCACAACACTGCTGCCACTTGAAATAAGTAATCATCAATATTTTTCATAATGTCCTCTGATCTGTGCAAAAAATAACTTTCCACTTAAATAGGAAAAGTTTGGCAAAACTAGAAGCACAGGTTTCAGATATAATCTCAAAAATAGTGACCTTTTTTGATATTGTTTAAAAATAATCTTAACAAAATGAAATATTTCTTATCAGCAGCAATCTGTTTTCATAGCAACACAAAGTACACAACCAGAATAACACCAGGACATGCTCCCTCCCACGGCAGTGAAATTACACACAGAACATTATGTACCTACATACAAAGGAATTGCTACAAATTTCAGAGAGATAATGAGGAATTCCTGAAGACCTGAGCAGCTACCCAGACAAGCTTTTATTACCTGACTGCTTTGCAACAGCCTGCAAAAGCTGCACAGGAAAGGTCCCAGCAGCTACCCTTGCTCTTAGTTCTTGATCTCTGTCATACAGAGTTACCCAGGAATTCACCACCAGCAGTGCAGCCCTGCTCCCAAAGTACAGCCCTGAGATGTGCACAGAATATCCAGCATTTCCCTGGAAAATCGCCAAGTCATTCATGTGTTAGATGGGGGACTCCTCACGGAGCTCCCAGGAGATGCAGAGCTGAATTAGCCTTCTGCAACAGAAAATTCTGCTGGTTTCTACAGACACCCTACATTTGTCTTGCTATCTCCTACACTGTTGTATTTTCTTCATCCACCTCATCTCCCACTTGCAAAGCTGCTGGTCTCCTCAGGCTCTCAGGAGGACAAATCTTAGAAGTTGCTACTTAAGGTGTCACCTCTGCAAGGCAACAAGGAAATCACCTCAAAACTTTTCATTTATACTTAAGTATATAAAACTTCTCATTCTTCCACAAGTCAAATGGAGATGAGCAGGATGCCTACTTCCAATGCAGGACCATTGCAGTAATTTTAAATTGTCACTGTAACATTGATGTAGACAGCACAATCCATTTTTGGTACAGAACAGCCATCTACGCCATGAAACACCCTAGGAATCTGAAGAATCACATAATTCTCATAAGTCAAGCCACCATCCAGACATCTGTGTTTCTATATAAGGTTTCACAGAGTGCAGTTTTCAGAATATAATTTTTGCTACTGCTTAGGTCAACAAGACCTCAGAATTCACCCAGTTGTAAGATTAAAAACCACATAAGTATCTGAAAACTTGTCATTAATCTACTGAAACATCCATGTAAATCCATTTCAGATACCAGCAACCACATAAATAAATTAAAACATAAACCACAAACATAAATTAAAAATATATCAGCACTATTTGAATACAACTTCATATGGAGCTACTTTGAACTGTCTCTAGCATGACTTTGCTAAATACCTAAATGTTGAATATGACCTTGAATATTCTTTTCCAATTGCTATTCAAAGTAAGGTCAAGACTGGAAAGGATTGGAGTCATAAATAAAGGAATGGAAAAAAAATTGTGTTGGTTTTTTTAAAAATCCGTCTAAGAAAACCAAAGGGGACAAAAGAAAGGTGACTTCCTAGCAGGGATGTGCTGATGCTCTCTGGTTTACTGACACCAGGTCAGTAACCTGATACAGCCCTCCTTGCTCCACACACCATGCATGTTAACAAGTCTTTTGACTTGTGGAATCAGAGCCAGGATAAGGACAAGATTAAAAAAAAGGAGAAACAGCACTGCTCTTACATCTGAAAAAAAATTAGAAGTTAATGAATTGTTGAGTGTGAGCAGAAACTAAACCCATTAAAATATCACAAAGAGCACAAGTACCTCAGGTCATGGTTGTCAAGAAGGCTGACAGAACCTGAATTGGTCAAGTGGACTGGGAAGAGGCACTGAAAGAAAACAGGAGAGAGGAATCAATCTGGTGTTGAACTTGAAAAAGAGAAGACAGAGAAGTGAAAAGATCGAATCTTGATAAGTTTCCCATAAGCACAGAGTCAATTAATTATGATAACAGAAATATTCAACTAGAATAAAAAGTACTGATAAAAGCCAAGGTAATTTATCTTTCCAGTATTTGTAGAGACAAAAATCCCTTTTTTCCCTCCAAAACCTGGAATATAGTCCTACTTAGCAAACTGCTTAGGTGAGACATCTTGTGAGTGACCCATTCTTACTGTGCAGTGTAAAGACACTGCCATGCTTGACATGTTTTCCAGCTGTATTTAAAAGGAGGCTGTCAGATCTCTGAAAATTTGCAAATATAATTATTCCAAGGCAGAGGTTTTGGCTAGTAAATATGTTTGATTTGTTTTGCCTTCCATTCAAAAAACTCAGCGATGTTACACCATCTTCTTCATTGAATTGATGCTCAAGCACAAAAAGACATTTGGAAATTCCAGCTATGGAGCCATGCCCAGGGACTGCTCTTTAACCTCAGCACCCTCACTCAGAGAGTGAGGACTCAAAGCCTAGGAAATTGATACACAGACAGCAACATATGCAAAGAGGAAAACACAATCTGCATTTCTGCTTTGTTTGTATATTCATCAAACTGCATTTCTGTATCAGCAAATGATCAGTTGGTTGTATAATTATGAATGCTATTCTTATTGCATCAAATCAGGATAAAACTAATGCCAATTGTATGGAAAACTGACCTTTTTCTTGTGTACCTATTTTGATCTTCTGGTAGTTAGCTAGTACTCCAGGATTGAGAACATTCTATGGAGTACAGCTTATAACAACCTCTGAGAGTTTGAAACAATTAGAAATCACTACAAAACTGACTGATAAGAATTCAGATTAAAATTAGAAATACCATAAAATTAAAAACTTTTTATTGTACCCATTTTCCTTTCTGAATGTGATCAAGACCAGTTTGACTTCAAAAAAGAAGTGATTTATTAACAGAATTGTATGAAGACTCTTTCATGTGCAACTACTTCAGATGGGTATAAGATGTATACTGTGATTTATATCAGCCAAAGAGAGATTTTCATTTGAATTCATTCTCTTCTATTGCCAGCTCTAACTTGCAGATGTTGTATGCTTTCAGTCTAAAACAGAAGCAGAAATTATGGCATGTTCAATGTTTGGAAAAAATTCATATCTGCAATGATAGAGGCTAAACAGTTAGGACAGATGGGCAGATGAAAGCAGGGAACAGAAATAAACCATGCCTTGTTACCTGCTCAAAAGAAAACCTTACATGGGTTTCTAGAGCTAAACTGAAACCACACTTTTCAAAACTCCATCACTTAGTCATCAGTGACAAACTGATGAAAAAAGATGTGAAAAGTACCAACACAGTACCTATTTTTATCCAAAATAAAACATTTCCATTTGCAGATTTATTTTTTTTTAAGAGAAAAAATACAAAATAGTCCATGCAGGGATTTAAAAGGAAAAAGTAGGAAAGGAGATGTTTACCCTTTTCCTTCTCTTTTCAGCCCCTCAGCATCCTACCATTCCCATAATTCGTGCACAAATTGTACCAGGAACCACAGTTACATCTGTCCTGAGTGTGAATATGAACTTGAGCTGCTCAATTCCACAGAGTTTGCCCCAAACTCTGGGCCACAGAGATCTGATCACTCCTGACCTCTCCCATTATGTTGCTCCAGTTTGTACCACAATTCAACACAAGGGAGGATTAAGCCTCTGGGTGCATCTCTTGGCTTAGTGACACCCAATTGCCTTCATGAACCAAATTCCCCAAACCTAAACACTACAGAAATGCTTCAATGATCTTAGAAAAGAAAAATTACCTAGGAAGTTAGGGACCAAATTTTCACCAAATGCAATCTGCATAAAGCTACACTTTTCAGTCAGTCTCTCATGCTTTTTACAGTGCATGGTCAAGCTCAAAGGCACATATTGCTGAAGAGAAACACAGTCAAGTCATCCTCTGTCTGGAGATAACCTAGAACCAAAAGAGTTGTTCGGGAGCTCTGGTGCTGTTCCTGCTTTCTGAAGGCATCTTGACATATAATTGTTCAATAAATGTGTTCATCACTCATGGTGATGGAAGTCACGCCCTGAGCTCCTGTCCTAGTCTTACCACACCACTGAAACAAGCAGACACTCTTCTGGAGGATGAGACAAAGGTGTGCCAATCGTTTTCCACAGAAACTTTGTCAGACAAAATGAAAAGCCCAGTGCCATTCAACAGAGATAGCACAAAGCAGCCAATGCCCTCCCTCAGCAGGTGGTTAAACAGTTATTTATACAGTGTTTTGCACTGAAATCCTAGATCATAATTTTCATTTGAGTAAAATTCTTTATTTAGAGCAGTGACAAAGAAAATAGTAATAAAGTCCCGGTTACCAGTGGAATTGTATTGCTTCTAGTCAGTTCATTGCATAGGCTGACAAGAGGATGTCACAAAATAGCTGTGAATACAGATGCATCCAGTTTTTCTAATATTCACCATTGAAAGCATCAAATATTTAAAACCAACTCCAGAACTCAGTGGCACTAAGTTTAATACTCTGACTGCTTGTAGTAACTTTCAGTACTAACACCATTTTACAGGTAATTTTACAGTATTCATTAGAACTCTAATGGAACTCAGTAGCATTGAATAATACAGTAAGCATAAAGACACTTTCATGTCAAATCCAGCATACATCAGTGAATAGAAGGGCATAAAATGAGAACCATCTCAGGATGGAAGCTTAATTTTGACTGACATAAGTCAGAAGTGTTGGTGAACGGTTTATTCCCAGGGAGTTAAACAAATGAGATGTTCTTCCTACCTGGTGTATCGTATGCATTTTCACTCAATATTTCACACAAGACAGATAAATCATGTGTGTCTCAATCTTCCCTTGTGGAAAACCTTGACTCATCTTCCCAGCCCCTACTAAAAACCTTAGCATAACACTCTTACAAGCAGCAAGCACTGAGGAACACAAAACTGAATGGCTTATTAACAGATATAAATATTTTCAAGTGAACATTTATTTAAAATAATGAAGCCATAAGCAGCACAGCCTGAAAACACCAAGTTACAGTAAGCTGTGCCCAGCACACCTGCAGTGGGCTGTGGCAGGGCAGCTGATGTTGCTCAGGCCCCAAACTGTGCAGCTGTGTGCAGTAGGAGTTGAAACCCACACGCAATGTGAGCATGCACATCTCAGAGAGCCAGAGCAGGGCTGCTGCCAGGCCCCTCGGCTCTAGCACGCCCAGCATGCTCCAGGCTGCCAGGTGCTGCAATGCAGAATTGTTCTGCCTGTCTAGATGTTCTGTGAGAAATTGATCTGGCTTATTTATGACCACTATACTGTCAGAGCATCAGGATCTGCTTTCTCAAGTCTTAGTGATGGGCTCCATTAATGTTATTGAAACACAGATTTCACATTAGAGTTTTGATCTGTCATTTTGACAAAGACACTAATTCTCAAACAGAACATTTTCATCAAGCACACATTATTTCCAGCTAGGACACTGTATATATTTTCTATTTCAAATTACAGAGAGCTTCTATACATGTTAACGATATATTATGCCCTGTAATATCTTTATGTACAGTGTGCAGTCCCAGAGTCCCTAAATTATTCATCATGGTGTGCTTCAAAAGCAGAATTTTTTCATATCTCTTTAGGTAGTTGGAAGCACAGTAACTCTATTTAACCCATTCCACACACTAGCAGAGCTGATTTGGTTAATATTAAGCAAAAGAAATAAGTCTTTTCTTTTGGTCCTCACATATACACTTTAAATTAATCTATGAGATTCAAATCACCCTATTTTACTTTCAGTTCAAGCCTTACAAATAAGTACATCACAAAATTAAGGGATTATGACATGACAAAAGGCAATATGTAGCTGAAGATCAAAGAGAGAGAGAAATTAGCAAAGTGCTGGAGTGAATCCTTCAGGGATGGGAAGGGAAGGGAATCCTTCACTCTCCAACCCTGGTGGTGAGATCAGGTTAGACAAATGTCTGTAAGGAATGGTTTAAGTGGAGTTTACCTTTCCTTCAGGCAGAATTATGGATTAGATGACCTCCTGAGGCTTCCTTCAGATCAGTGAGGAATCAGTTTACAAAAACAGCAATATTAATCACTGTCTTTGCAGTAGCCTTCCTAGCCCTTGTATCTCTCAGGATGATGCTCAGGAACTGCAGCTTCTATAGCAACACCACAGAGCTGCTTCTCCTCCTTCCATAGGGCAAAGCAGTGGCAATCAGTTACACTCCTGAGACCTGCTATGACTTGTACATCTTCAGCTGGCTATATCTTACTGGGTAAGACAAAGTGTTCCAAAGCATTTCAAGCAACAGGCTTTCTAGCTGGCTGGCAAACCCTTCATACCTCATCTGGTGAGAGGGAAAAAGCAATGTACTTTCAGGGTTCAAAAAGTTGTTTGACAGCTGCTTGAAGGGAATGAGGACTAAGGGAAGGCCTCCTGCACCTGCAGGTTCCTGGCACTGCCCCAAGACCATCTGTGCAAAAACCTGTGGGAAGGAGAGATTTATATAGTCGATGTATTAAAGCTTTTTTTTTTTTTTTTGTTCTGCTCTGGGGAACTTACACTTCTCAAAATCCTGTCACCATACAAACTGAAATAATGCTTTCTATTTTAAAGTTTCCTTAGTAGAAGTTAAGGATGGCAATAGCTCCATGAAAGCCAGGCATTCATTTTTATCACCTCCTCATTGCCCAGTATCTCCAGGTCAGAAACAGGTTTTCAATTTCCCTTTTGGCACCCACAGCACACCTGTTACAAGAACACACAGTTCTGTGCAAGAAAGAAACCCAGAGACACAGGCAGTGTCTTTGTGGAGCAGGCAGGCAGAAAGTGATAGTGAAATCCTTGTGCACTCTGAGGGGTAAAATGGGAACATTTTAAAGTAATTTTTTATCCTGAAACCATTCAGAGGGAAGAAGACAACAGTGGGTGGATATTATCCTGCACTAAGGGAAGTGTTGCCATGCTGCAGAGTAGGCAACAGAGGTCAAAGCAGCAGCTGCTTTGTCAAACCAACAGATGCAAAATCTACTGCGCAATTTATGTCTCACTAATATGAATATTAGAAAGGTTTTATTACCTTTCATATTTTTAAGATTTAGGTCAACTGATCTCCAAGAATTTCAAGGCTTCAGAACAGCTCTTTGAAAAAATTAGGGCTTTTTTGGCATAGACTTGGTTGCAAAATCTGTGACCAGTATCACATCTGGACAACCACTATTACTATAAATGCAATAAAAGGCAAAAATTGACAAGGTTCAATTTTTTTCAGCATTAAGATACCACTCATCTGAGGAAACATAAAAAGTACATTATGCACTTTTGAAAAGGAACATAGATGGCATTTTATCAGAGAGTAATATAAAGCAATTCTTTGAAAGGCATGAAATAAAATTTCTAAAAGCATAATGCCAAATGAAAACAGAATGCAAGTCTGTTTATTATTATTCTTATTATTCTAAAAGTCTTAGGAATAAGACTGCAAGAAAATGACCAAAATTATTTCAATATTCTGGAAATTCTTCACAGTATCTTTGGTACCTGATTTAAAAAAAAAAAAAATCCCCTAAGATTCTTTTATTTATATGTACAGACATACATGGAGATATAGTTATGTTTCTTACAGGTATTCTCCCTGCCTCATTTTTAACCCCACTGATAAAGCAGAACTTCAGAGTTCTATTCCACTTACTTATTACCTAATTTTTCATTAAAAACTACCATGACCACCAGCAAGACCTGAGCTACATCAATAAAGCTGGAATAAAGTGTATTTCTCATTGAGTTTTGCATCACTGGAGCATATAAGTGCATTCAGGATTGAAAATTATTCAGGTGATGAATACCTTTAGGATCAGAGAGCTTTACAGGAGACAATATAAAATTTATTAGCTCATAAGTGACCTAAATTTTCAGATCTGTTGATCTGCCTTTAAGAGCTTGGATTCTAAATATGTATATATGTAACATTTTACAGCAGTACTTGGGAAAACGTTGAAAGAAACCACCTTCTATAGTGCGTCACCGTGCACACCAGAGTCCCAACTCATCCTGACAGCAAACATCCACAGGAGAGTGGTTCTACGTGAGCCAGTGTGTGCCCAGTTGGCCAAGAAGGCCAAGGACATCCTGGCTTGTATCAGAAACAGTGTGGCCAGCAGGATCATAGGAAGCTGGGGGTGTTTAGCCTGGAGAAAAGGAGGCTGGGGGGGGGAACCTTGCAGCTCTCTACAGCTCCCTGAAAGAAGGGCGCAGCCAGGGGAGTTCAGTCCCTTTTCTCAAGTAGCAAGTGGTAGGACAAGAGGAAACAGTTGTCCTGAGGGAGGTTTAGATCAGCTATTAGGAGGAATTTCTTCACAGAAAAGGTTGTCAAGCAGTGGCACAGGCTGCCCAAGGCAGTGGTAGGAGTACTATTTTGGAGGCATTTGAAAGACATGCAGATGTGGTGCTTAGGGACATGAGTTGGTGGTGGACTTGGCAGTGCTGAGGAAACATTTGGACTCAAGGACCTTTAAAAGTCTTTTCCATCCTAAACTGTTCTATGACTGCATGATGCTACCTCACAACAGATATCACATGCTCAACGAAAAGGAATTATTTTAATAGACTTCATGCACACCAAATAGAAGATCTAAGAGATTGCCAATGCCTTTTTTTAGTACTTCAGAGTTTGGAAAGCTCTTCCGGCACAAAGCAATAGCTTTCCATCCAACCATATTTGATAATATATAGGAAAACAATCATGCTGCTGATCAGTGGAGATAAACCCTATAGCGGGAATAGTCGGGTCAGCTCTGTAGCACACCAATATTCACTGTACATGGCAAAAAACCTGATATTTTCTAAACAATAGGGACACGTACCAAGGACATCCTGTTGTCACCTAACTCAGATGTTAGGGTTTATGCCAAACTTAATAACAAAGCAAAATAATGGAACTCCTAGAGTATCTCAGTTCTCTAAATCTACATCAGAATTATGCAGGTATTTATTTTGCACATTTTCAAATGTTACCATAATGCTTCTCCTTAAAAATAGACAAAGAAGAGCATTTGAACTGCAGCAGTACTGTCTTTAATGGTTTGGTGTTGTGGTTTTTTCCTCTTCTCATTGTTAAAAGAAAGAATAAGTATTGACATCTTGAGACCTTTGCAGTTGTCCTAGAGTCATTAATCTCTGGCTAACCTAATAAAATCAGGCTTTACTTATATTTCACTGATACCTTGTGATAGGCCTGCATACACCTCTCAGCTTGTTAGTTATTATATTTGTACCAGAGAACATGAAATATGACACTAGAAATAAATCATTTTCTTTTGTGGAGAAGAAAAACCACCACTGTATTTAAAATGTGAAACACTTCAAGAAGTGTCTCATTCTCTATCAGCAGTACCATGAAGAAAGTAAATTTTTTATCCTTTAAGTGGAAGCCAGAATGGTGACTGCCATACAATTACAGTCTCACCAATTCTGTCATGACACAAAACAGTAAACACCCTTTAGAACAACTCCCTCTGCCAAGCAAAATGAACCTTGCTAAACTATTTGAGAAATTTCTTCCTTGCACTTTCTAAAAACTGACATTTTCTGAATTTGACCTTTACATATTCACATTCTGGCCCTTAATCTATTTCATTTCTATGTAAATACAGGAGTGCAAGTGTATGCACAAAATGTTTACAGTAACTAAGATGCATTTGTTGCTACCAGTTTGTTTTTCATGATGTTCTTCATGCAAATGTTCCACCTACAAATACAATTCCTACAGAAGTTGTGCCCTTCTGTTTCCAGGAAAAAGTTTCTCTCATGCCATCACTACCACTCTTGATTTTTTCATTAGTCCTCTGCACAGGACTGTCTCTATGTGAGAAATGCATCTAACAAGACTGAAGAGAGAAATCAATAGAAAAGGAGCATAAAACACAAAAGAAACTATCCCAACGTGAATTATTTGTTGTTCAGTTACAGCACTTGTGTTTCTCAGTAAAAAGCACATTCCTTGATGGTATTTTAGCTTTACCAAAACTAGAAATTTTGCATTGCTTGAAGACAAGCCAGGATGACATATGTACAGGTATACATTTTTCCTTATATTTATTATAGATCAATTGGGGATTTATTTCATCCAGAATACTAAAGAAAAAAATTATAGATTGTTAATTTTACAGGCCATGAATTATGATTCAAACAACTTATATCCATCTCATCTCAAGAAAGAGTGAGATTTACAGTGAAGATAGCAGATTAAAAAAAACCCCCACCACTAACCCAAGGCAGTACTGAAAAATGGGTCAAGAAAATGAGAAAAAAGTTATGTCAGGAACCCCTAATTCAGTTTGCCTCATATTCAAATCAAGAAAAGAATCAAAGATTAGCAACCGCTCAGAAAAAGTAATGTACAGATAAAATATATGTATGTAACAGATTTTTTTGGCAGTTCTAGCTTTGACAGAATTCAAATCTGTAAGTTTGGATGATTTTATTTATTTTGCTTACAGTTTTTAATTTATTTTAGCTTAATTCTTAGGTATTAATCTGCTTATTACATCCCACACACTATACTGAAAGATACTACAGTATTTCAATGCATTTTTATTTTCGCTTTTTGAAGAGCATATATAGGTACCTTCTCAATCTCATTTTTTTCTAGAATCTTTGTAATTATTTCCATATTCAATATTATTTAAAAAAACCTAATGTATGGCAATGTTGAACCCAGTAATCTTTAAAGAAAATCACCCCACAAATTTTTCTTTTTGTTTCGGTGGAATCTCTCATGATAAGTACCCCAATAAATGTATCTGAGGCACCTCAACCCTTCAGCAAAGCAGCCCATAACTGACCACAGGTTTATGGATCCCTCTATGCAGGCTCATCTGAAGGTGCTGCCACCCTCTGTGGCTTCAGCCTCCTGTTTTCTTTTTATTTATTTGCAGGCTTGGATACCATTTTCATTTCTTGTCTTGGGCAGTTCATAGGCTGAATTAAGTTTGCCTCTGTATTTCCTTTTTAAACAAGATAGAAATATGATAATTGATAGCATGCACAGAATATTCCTTGAAACTGCATTGGCAGGAAGTCAGAGAATAACGTGCTTGGGTAAATCGGTGCCACTCACCAGCCTGGCCCAGTGAGGGGCATTTTTTTTATGAGTGTGTGGCCTGATGATACTCAGATTATTCTCATTAATTCAGTGACTTTGGGTCCCTTTTAATATCAAGCATTATTTGACAGACACCTATATCAGATATTCCTGCCCCACTGTGTTACTACATGTCTATTTTTTTAATAAGAACCTGGTTTATTGCCTTAGTTTTAGATACCATTTTAGAAACTTTCAGAAGGTCGTGAACTCCTTGAGCTTGGAACAGTACAGAAAGTCTTTGCTGGGGGACAACCATGCCATGGAGAGATTATTTTTAGCTTTTAAGCAAACCAGACAAAATATTGCCTCGATCTGGATAGGAAACTGCCTAAAAATAGGCATATCAGAAATCTTTCCTTTTGTCCAGTCTGTTTCTCATGAGTGACCATCTCCCAGAAACGCTCATCAAAAGGAGCTCAGGCTCTGAGAAGCAGGAAATGTAACGCCTCAAAATTTTATTCCTCTTAAAATTTTATTTCCTGCATTTTCCAATTGGTCCAAAAGCCAACCAGTAGAAGAGGTAACCCAGCCTTCCTCCCCCACCACTGCCTTGGCCTCTGAAAGCAGTGGCCAGGCAGAGTCAGACACTGAGCCCAGCAGTGAAACATGCACTGTTTGACCCTCAGTACTGCTTAGGCAGGCCATTACAAATAATGGCATCTATTTATCTGTTTCAACTGGACAATTATCCACCCAAGGGTCTCCCCCAGTGTGCTGCTTTCTGAACTCCTTGATGATAATGCAGAGAAAAGAGGAGATTGCTCAGCTTTTGGCCACCTGGATCACACTTCCAGTGTGAATTGATGCACTGATCCCGTGAGGGGCTGAACCAATGCCTGAGGTGTGAACTTGCTGTTGTTCTTAATGGAATTTGTACTTCAGCTGAGCACAGCAATGTGCAGCATTAGAAAAGATGCTACAGTAAAATGCAGACTGAACATTTAAACAATTTTTCAAGGCTTCACTAAAAGCTAAATATTATCTCCATCTTAACATACACAAAGCTTCAAATAAACTGAAGGTATTGACATATGTCTAAATGCCAGTATTTAACATAAGGAACAGCAGTATTACAAATGCCAGAACTGATCAGTGCTCAGAAATGTCAATGTCATCTCTCAAATTCGGCAAAAAAGACAGTGAAACTGTGTCCCTCCCTAATGAAACCATTCCTTCCTACTCAGCAGGAACATGAGAAAGAATCTCTCTGACAAAAAAATTATTTTTGTCCTGACCATAACAACATTAAGAATGTCCAAAACAAGAAGTCCAAGATAGACATAGATGGATAAATCTGTCCTTGTGATCTATGTCAGGATATGAAAGAGAGACTTTAGAAAGAACCCAGGGCTCTTGCAGTCAAAAAGAAAGATTTAATAGAATTTATTAAGCTATTAGGCAACAAAAATGCCATCTCCTCATGAGAAATTTAAATTCCCCTGAACAGCCTTATTTGAAAGGGAGAGGAAGAAAAGCAACAGTCATTGACCAGCTCAGGTGCCTGTGCTGATAAGATGGACATTAGGGGTATTCCAGTAGCATTTCAGATGACAAAGAACAGCCTAAACATCAAATGTCTCAAATGTACACCCTAAAATTAAGCAAAAATTGCAATCTTCACATAAAAATATGTTGATCTAGGTGTGAATATTCATATGAGTGCTTACTTTCAGATAAACATGAATATCTCAGTCTGTTGTCCAGGCTAATATATTTTGGCCAACTTAAAACTGAATTAGGAGAGACTACTGCTAATAAAATAAGGAACACGTAGGTAATTAGCTTTCTCAAAAACAAAGTTTACCACCCTCTGAAGTGTTGTCAGAGTGCTACTTTCAAATTTAACATGAGCATTGTGAAGCAGAGAAAAGTATGTTACTGGTACATGCTTGACTTTTCACTCAATTAATATGAAAATATCTGTAGACTGACAAAAGTAAATTTTTACTGAAAAACAAAAAATAAACATACGGGCTTATAATTTGGCTATTTCCAAGTATTTCTAGCATACCTCTCCTGGAAACTTGCAACCACAGCTGCTGTGGTCACTGCTGCAACTCAGATACAGTGGGCGGATAAAATTAATTTTAAACTGGTTAACACAACGACAGGCACATCTTACTTTGCTGTAGTGAAGCCAGAGCTCAGCATGGGCTCCTTTTTTCAAGCTCCTAACTTGATTTGTATAACTTATGTGGGTCTCTACAGCTGCACTAATCCTAAACTGCCCTTTTCCTTACATTTCACAGCAGTACCAGTTACCAGACTGCAGCAGACATAGAAACATAGACCAGGAACACTTAGAACAAAAATATCCTGTAAATCAAGTCATGGACACACTCTATAAATACATAATAAGAAAAATGCCTTGCTGGTTTCAAGGTGTATTTTAAAATTAAGCTTATTTTGTCATCAATCTGAGCAAACTCATTGGAAAAAGACTGAAACAGGCAGATGAATCTAATTCAAAGAGGGAGAATGAAGTGTTAAGAAGCTCGTATTTCCTTGGTGACCACTTCATGATATTTTTATTAACCTGCCTCACACCTTTCAGCTCTGATGAAGGGAGACTAAACAAGTTATCCATCACACATTAAATTGCAGGACAAGGGTACCTCCTCTCATCCTGGAGCCTGTGTGCTTAGAGAACCTGTAAGTTTGGTGCACCTCTGGCTCCTGTAACCCTCCCTTGACCTCATCTCAGCCCTGGCAGGAGCAAGGTGTGAACTTAGCCCTTACCTGTCAGCCCAAAAATATCCAGTATCACTGCAAAACCACCCTCTGTTTTCCCTAGAGCTCCATGACACCTGAGGCTGTGTGCTTAGGATGGATATTATCCAGGAGCCCACCCACTGTGTTCCTGCACCATCTGCTTTCCCAGCAAAACCACACGACACATTTACAAGCCTGTAAAATCTTCTGTGGTCTTCCTAGGTGCTCAGACATGACCAGACTGAGGGCTTAAAATATTCTCAAATGACACTGCAGCAAATTTTCCTATTTATCATTTTAATTATATACAGCTTCATTAAAACTCTGTTACCACCTTTCAAGGCAGTCCTTGCTCATCTGAACAAATCCTTTAAAATGAAACCCACAAGAAAAATTAGAAACCATGATGCCAGCCATTCCCGCAGGACGCTATGGACTATAAAGGGATGTAGTGTTTTGAAGAGCTGAGAAAAATGGAAGAACTTTTTATACAAAATCATCATTTTGAAAAAAAGTAGTAAACTTTCTGCATCAAAAAATTAAGAAGAAATAAAATATAAAGGATTCAAAACATGACTGGGGGAGAGAAAGGTATTCTGGCTACTGCTCTGAAAACCTCTATCAATTTAATTCTCTTCAGGACAGGTGGTGACGGAGTCATTGATTTGATTTTTTAACGGAGAAGCATTAAAAAAAGCAGTATTTTGGCACTTTGAGGATCTTACTGGAAAGATTTATCCAAGAGAAAACGTCTGCAGCACACAGTTCTAATGAGATTCTCTGCCACTTAATTACATTTTTAACCTGAAAATGGTAAAGGATGAAAGCTGACAATTGTAAGGGCTTAACTAAAACTTTTTCTCAGATTTTATTTTGTAAAGAAAGAATGTATAATCATAAGCCAGCAAAAATAAACCTATGGTCTGAATTTCAGTGAGGATATTGTCTTTCCTGTGACCTCTTTAGTATAGTCTCTAGAACAACCAAGTCAGAAGCATAAGTAGCAAACTTTTCAGAACTTTCTCTGAAGACACCTTAGGTTTTTCCACATTGACTCTGAACCCTAACAAGATTGCAATTGTGTATTTTCTGCTTCATAGAACTGCCAAGATAAAAAATACAAAATGCATTTGTTCCTTTGTGCTCAAAAAAGAATAAATTATCCAATTATCAGTCTTCTCGGAAATAAAAATATTTCTCAAAATCATCAAACAGATTATATATCACAATTGATTTAAAACATATTAGCAGCATGATTGAATGTTTGCCTGCATTCAATGTAATTGCTGTCTTCTCCTTTTAATATTTAAAGTCTCCCACTTTCAGGCTACTATATTTAGTGCTTTGCAGAGAAAGAAAAGTAGAAATAACAGAAATTACAAATTGCAAATAACAGCCATTTATTGCAGCCAACAAACATCAGAGGTGACATGCAGTTAGTCATTGTGAAGTAGCTCAGCATGAATTTTCCAATAATTCAGGAATATGCTATTTGTCTGGAAAACTACTGGACTTCAAATCTAGGAAGTAAAATGCCCCTTCTGACACGTCCACTTCTACATATTACAATAGCAGCAAACCAGAAATTCAGAAAGCTCACTTTTACAGCAGTTATAGTGTGAGGTAGTAGCAATGTAAAGCCTTGTTTTGTTTTTTTTTAAGAAGTTATTCCTTATGAACCCCTTATATAGAAAATGGAAATTAAATCAGTTTTGAGAGATACTCTTATTTCATTCTATCACTGTATTATGTGGAAGAAAAATACATGCAATGCATATGATGCAAAAATGCCAAAGCTTTGGGAAGCTCTGAATGAAAATGGAACATTCCTTGGGAAATGTGGTAAATGAGTGTCAGTGCTTCATACAGAAATCATCAGAATGTCAGGGAAAATAACAAGCAGTCATGAAGAGAAACACTAAGCTTAAGTACTAAACTGCAGATGAATCAAGGTACATCACCCACCCTGCACACACAAAGCAGTCTGAGCCAGGTGTGACAACTGAATGCCTTGATGCCCCTCCTGCCCTGGCCATAAGGTCTGAGCCCCTTTCAGATCCAGGGCCCTGCATACACCATGTACACACCCAGAGCCTTCATCAGCCACAGCTGCACTGCCTGGGATGTCTGCCCTGCCCACCAGTGGTCCAGGTGCCACTTTGGAGCCTGCAGTCCCCCTTTCCTTCCTCAGGGGCAGTGTGACTCAAGGAAAGTGCCACTGAGCACTAGCGTTTTCAGAACCCAAGCAGTGCACAGAATTGCCCCTCTAAACCAAATCCAAATCTTCTTCCTGCTGCCAGAAACTAGAAAGGCTATTTTAGTGTATACTTGTCCACTATTACAGGTCTATGCTGGTGTGGCTTTACATGACAACACGCTCCTGAGGCAGGACTCAGATGTTGGATGGTATGTAAGGGCACAGCTTCTAATTAATTAATGCTACTGGCCACATATAAGAAATATATATCACAGTTGTTTCTCAAAATTATACACTACATAAAATGCAAAACACATTTAACCATAAATATTAAAACACTTAAAATATTTCATGCAAAACTCAAATTGAAAGAAAGAATTACTTCTTCTCCAGGAATCTGGGCTTTGGCTAATGCTTTTCCCTCATTCCATCCAGGCATAAGCCTGTGGCATGTGATGAGAAGTTATTGAGACATTTACTTAGTAACAAACATTTTCTGAGCCTTCTCTGCAGAATAAAAACTGCCTTCAAACCACCTGAGTAGTAAAAGAAAATGTTGCCCTGTTTATTAGAAAGGGCCTCCACAGCAATCTCATTGGTCATACCAAAAGCATTTGGACTTCGTCCTTTTAATTACCCCCAGAAACATTTTATCACAAATGTCCAGTACTGTAATACAGTGAAAAGCAATACCAAATATTTTTGTTAGCCACCAAAATTATTTCATTACTTCATAAAGAGCCAAAGACTTAATTGAATTACATCACTGAAGTTAACCATCATTGAATCTTCAGATCATAAGAAAGTCAAAGCCAAACAGACAGCATTTCAATCCAATATGCTGGGGATTCAGGGAAGTTGAAATATTAGATCAAATAATTAATTATTTAATAAAATATTAGGCAAAATCAGAGGCTTTACATATTTGTACAGCACTATATTGCTAGTGCTGTAAAAGTGCCTTCAATTCTAGGTTCAGAACATTTAATGAAAGTTGGTAATTAATTTACTGGCCAAATAATCCACTCTTCAGCAATCTGAGAAAAGTAACAGAAACACCTTTCTGGCCATGTCCATCCTCTCTGGAAATGTTTTGAAATTTGTTGCAATAAATAACTGGTATTCTCATCCTCCTGTGCAGAGAGGTTTTTGTGACGTTACTCTCAATTACTAAATTACTCCAAAAGAATTAAATGGAATTAAACAGTTAGATGGCTTTTGGCATCAAGTAAATCATCAAGGAGGGTTAGGGAACTTTCCCATCCCACTGAATTTCTATTCTCAGTAATAAAGCAATATCTGATGCAGAGTTACATCGCAGACCAGCAGTCATCGAAAATGACATTACCACTCTTTTCATGATGATTCATATCTCTAATTTTCAAATTCTCTTGACAGTCTTCCTGTGTCACAAACAGCACTAATGTCACACTAGAAGAAAACCACAGACCTTAAGGCCATTTCTGAGAAAGGAGTTTGTAAAATTCATTGACTGTTATTTCCAAACCTAGGCCATTTTAAAAGAAGCATCTACGGGAGAGCAAAAAAGTCAATGGACAACACAGCTCTTCAATATTGCTCAGAATAACAAACCACACAAAGAGCAAAATAAAAACTTATTTGACCATAAAAACAAAATCTAAAATATTCCATATTGACAGATCTCATTTTAGGAAAAAATCTTTGCATACCATCTTGCCCATGCAGTCTGAGTCATGAAAAATGCAAAAGTTAGTGCAGAAAGCCAAAATTAATTCAAGTAGTTGAAGAGTTCTGCTCTCTGACTTTGTTTCAGCAGCAAATAAAATCAGCTTTGAGACACTTTCTTTCATCCCCTCCCTATGGGAAGAACAATTTGCTCATTAAATCCCTCTGAGGCTGAGGAACAGCTCCAAAAGCAGAGCCCAGTACCAGGCTGCATTCCCACAGCTGCTTATGCTGGTATAATGTGCTGCCATTAACATCAGAAGGACCCTGTTTCCTGGAGCCAAGGGCTGCTCCACACACAGCCCAGAGGAATGGCACATGCAGAAAGAGCTGGCTATTTATATATTTTGCATCTGCTTTAATTACACTATCACTACAGCAAACAACAGCAACACACTTTATAAAGCACTGACAAATTTTATGGTAATTGGAAAGCCCAATTAGCAATTCTCACACCACGGAGATTTTGTTTGATTCAGCAACAGTAAAAGAAAGAAAAATTTAGTAGAAAAAAGGTGCAAAGGTACTTGAAGTTCCAGAGGAATCCAAGTCTGTAATTTAAAGCATATTTAACACATGTTTGAAATCTATTCTCCTCAACAAGGGCTCTGACTTGGGAACGTGTTTCTTGAACTGATTCTCTGGATTTTTTTCCCTCATTGGCATAACAGGCTTATGGTTTCTCTGGAGGAGAATTTTCTCCCATAGAAACCATCCAGAGCTAAGAGAAAACACAACTTTTTCCTAGCAAGTTGCATGCCATCATAAAATATTTCTGAACAGAAACACTATCAGCAGCTACACTTGGCAAAAGGAACACTCAAATGAGAGTTACCAATTAACTCCAGTTAGGAAAATCCCTGGGTTTATATTGATGTCACATGGCGTTAAAAAACCCACAAAAAGCTCACAGGAATTGTGAACTGGTCTTGAAACCATGACAACAAGGTCATGGTTTCATGACCTTGAAACATGTCAGAGCAATGTCAGAGCAATGACGAGACCCCAGGAAGAGAGTACTGGAAATCATTATTTCATTGATAATTAATTGTTCAAATAGATTCAAGCCAAAACTCTAATAGAGCAAAAGGTTAAATAATAACTTTATGGTAGTAGATAGGATGAAAATAAGATCTCAAGTTAGCTTAGACAATTATAAAACTAAAAATTACTCCTAGGGAAATTTGTGTATGTAAATGATAGTATAATGAACTGGACCCAGACCACCACACACATAATGTGAGTTTTGCTATGTAAGTGTGAGTGACCAAATCACCCATTTCTTTGTTACCAGTGTTTGTTACCTTTTTGTATAAATGGCTGTGCTTGCATCCTGAAATGAGTGACACCTGGCACCCCATCCTGCAGAATGACAACAAAACCAAATATCTCATGTGTATGTTGATTGGTTCTTGCACAATGGGTGAAAGAACCCTGCTTGAGGGACAGCCACACCACACAATGCTTCCCTGTGGTGCTTTATACACCTTTCACCCCTAAAATATCTATTGCCCAAGGTGATTCTACTCAGTTCCCAGTCAAGTTATGTCACCAGCTGGATCAGAGATGCAGTCCCATTATTTCAGAGCAGTTTAGAGAGGTGCACAGCTATGCCAGCAATGAAACCTTACTGTTTGATAGGAGAGACGGACCCTAAGTACGAAGTAAAGCAAGCCCAACCTCAACCTTTGGAGGAATTATGAATTTTCTAGCTCAAAATAGTCCCTGGTGTAAACAGGATTGACTGCACTTTTTACATAGACTAAACAAAGCTCTTAAGTTACATAAATTCTATTTTCATAAGAAATCAATAGGAAAACAGTTTCTGTAATTCTATTTCTTCAGCTCCTGTCACAGAGCTGATATGACTCATGATCCTCAAAGCAGCTTCTGCTCTCAGGGATATATATTAGTGCCTGCCTCATTCAATTTACCACGGCACTGTTCTGCTGAGATACAGACACCTGCTTTACGGCTGTGAGAAAAACAAACTGCTTGACAGCAATTAAGGTAAAACTTTGCCTTGGCATAAACTCTGGAAAACTGCTATTTCCTCAGTCTGTCATGCTCTCTGAAGAAAGGGTGGGATGTTAGCAAATTTTAATGACTGATGTTAAGAGGAAATGAGGGATATTCAGAGAAGTATACTTGCAGATTAAAATCTGGTAACCTTAAACTTCTCCGTAGTTTTACTCTCAAAGTCTCAAAGCTGGAAAAGAATTCACTGAGCTACAATTTACAATGATTGCCAGCAACACTTTCCAAGGATTTTGCACGTGTCACTTGTTACTGGATTTATTTTTACTGGACTGAATGAAAACTATTCTCTTTTGTTTGGAAAATACTCAAAAGTTTTCCTTTGTAATTTATTTTTTTCCAATTTCTATCCTTCTTAACAGTTAGAAATGAAGGCTTGACCTTTGGCACAATGCCTGCTTAGAAAGGGTTGTTCCATAATTTCTGTCTGCATCTCCATTTAAACCACTTGAAAAATTCCCTGTGGCATTCCCTGTGTCAGAATCCAGCAGAGCTGATTTGGCTCTGGACAGTGGATCACTCTCCCCAAAACCATTCGCCTATCAGAGAAGACATGAATGTGTCTGCTTAGCCTGGATCTATCTATCCCTCCATGCCCACAGGCAGCACCCAAAATTACTGCACTTGCTTTCTCTTGACCAGCCTGATTCCACAAAGGGAAAGAAATCCTGTTACAAACATTACAGTAGGAAAAACAAAACCACCACACAAAAAAAAACAAAAAAACAAAGCCCCAAAACTTCAAAAGGCCAATGTAAGCTGTGGAGTAGAAGTAAGAGTGGTGAAAACAGGTCATTCCAAATGGATGTGAGGGAGCCAACAACAGTGGTGTCACACCACATCGCTCTGCAGTAAGGCCATGCAGGCACACCGAGGGGAACTAATATTAAGCTGATATAGGCAAGCTAGAGCAAAATAATATGGATGTATTGCCCTTTAACCAGGTTTACTTGGGTTAAATTCATATCAAGCAGCAAAAAAAGCCTTTTAAAATGAAAGGGAAGAAAGCTTCATGTAGAATTTTACATCACTTCAGCTAACACCAAGGTAATCCCATGTACACATGTATGCATGTGGACAAACATACAAAACATTTAATTTCTTAAACATTCTCACCTAGAAAATGTAAAAAGTGGTTTTGGGAGACTTATGCAAATCCAAGAGCTTTTATTGACTAATAAGTCTTCATCATTTATCTCATTACCAAGAAAATGTGAAAACCAAATTTTTAATTTCCTATATTTTGTACTCGAGAAGACCAAAAAAGTAGCAAAACCAAAATAAAACAAACAAGCAAAACCTTAAAAGTAGTCCCATTGTTCTCCAAGAGGCATGAGTATCTCAAGCTTAATGCATAACCACAGATTTCTAGACCTTGGTCAATCTTCCTAATTCAAAGAAAAAAAAATCCAGCAGTTTAAAACAAAATGTGAACAGACAAAACATCAGATCAGAGGACAAAATACCATGAAAAGCTTTATCACACACTTGCCACTGCTTGTTATTTTTTGCCATCTTTGGTCTTCACTACAAATTGCCATCTTTGCACGTTTTATGAAAAGAGCATCTGGTAAGCAAAGGAGGGAAGAGAAACATCAACCTTGTGATCTTTGCCTTCAAAATACACTTCAGTCCTTTTCAGACTTGTCTTGGTGGACCTGCTAGATTGTTAATCCCTAGGCAGTTTCTGACAGAAAACTGATAGATGTGACAAGGTATGTCAGCTTTGTATCTCTAGTATTTTGTACTCTAAGGGCTCTGGTTACGCTGCACATCTCTTTCCAAAAGGCAACATGATTGTTCTGGCATTGGAATAGGCAGGACAAAAGAACAGTTTCCCATAACAACAAGAGTGCTATTTGTGCCTGCTCAATTCAGCAGCATTCAGCAGGGTGCACAGCCAGCCTGGTGACATTGCCCTGGTTACAGTGACATAGGGTGTATCTCCTCAAATTTAGCCAGCAGAGCAGGTAAACATAATTAGATTTAATAAGTAGCATTTACATTAAAACAGCAACAAAAACCAAAGCCCAACAGGATGGATCTGCCTTGATTGTTTCATTTTCCAAAAAAAAAAAAATATCCTGCAGCATTTCAAGATTCCTGTGTATGCTAATAATCTGACACTTTTATTTCGCCCTAATAACTAACTTAACATAGGGATTAAAACCATCTGCTAAACACACTGTGGACATCTATCAAACACATTTCTGTATATCTGATTTCTAAACAGAGAGATTTGCATGTGTGCTGAACTTATGCCTTCATGAAACACAACAGAAAATCAATTGACAGGAACCCTGTGGCATCATACTCGTTTGCTTTAACAGGGGTGTAACAGTAAATGAAAGACAACTCTTGGTACACAGAATTAAAGTCACAGAAATCTGTTACTTGCTCACCTACCTAGTGAGATGTCCTAATTTTTCCATGATAAAAGGAATTTAATAAATGTTAAATTACTGGGACAAGTTTCAGTTCTGGGCTATCAGAGCACACGAATGAACTGAAAAAGGGAAGCATCATCCTGTTCTCTCTGAAACTGCTTGTGTTATAAAAGCAGCAGCACAAAGGCATTCCAAACAAGGAACATACTCCATGTCAGGAATGTGAAAGAAGGTGTGTGGTAGCTAGCCTTGCTCTCAGTTCAGAACCAGCCATCAGTTTGGGAAAGCTAAGGTAGAGTTCCTGTCCTTTCCCAATTGTGTACTCTTGAGAGCATCATTCTTTACTGAGTATTTACTGAGAAACTAGGCAGCAATTCCTTGTGCTTAGACTTAAGGAAAAGGTGATTTTATGGCACATACCAACATTTTGGTTCAGAATCAGGAGGCTTCATAATACACCCAGCACGTTCTTGATTGCAATACTTATTCCCATCACAACAGACTGAGGCTGCAGCTCTCTGTCCTACACACTTATTTCATGGGTTTTGGTCTTTGTGCAGTACACATCTTTTGGGGAGCAGACTGTCACATCTGAAAGCTGTTTTCAGAAGTGACCTTGGCACTGTATATTTTTTTAGACCAACAGTAGAGCTCAATGTAAATAATGCCCCTGTTTACTGTAGATCAGCTCACTTCATTCAGGTGCTCCAGCCTATGATCAGACAAGGCACTACCTCAAACTAAATGGTCAAGTGATTCTTTCATCCTCTTTCACTAGAAACAACTTACTGTGCATTTTTACTTCAATAGAGTGACAGTTGGGGTTACAGCTTTATTGACTGTAAGAGTGAATATTTAACAACAGCATTTACTTAGTTTTGTTAAAATGAATACAAACAAGAGAGAAAATTCACATCAGCAATCAGCCCACTTGACAATACTTCTTAAACAAATAATAAAGCATTGCTTTCAAGAATGGCATATTCCAGTAGTGTTCCTAGTGGGGGGGAAAAGAAAAGCCTTTTGCTGACCTTCACCAGACCTTGGGCATAAAAGAATGCACATCTATGAACATTAAATTCTGTGAGAAATGTGAATCTAGATGTCTCAAGAATACAGAACATAGGGCTCTGCAGAAATTTCCGTTAGGGAGACAAAATCATAGCACAAGAATTTTCAAAAAATATTTGAGAGTTAAACAAACTTTTAAATTCAAAATCTATGGCATAAACACAAGACAAAAAAATTTGTTTTAATTCCACTCTGTATCTGAAGGGTTTTGACCTTAAATCCCTGAGAAGAGTGCCCTAGCTCCAGCAGAGTTCAAGGTGAGCAGTCACAGCCTCCCTGATGATATACTTCAACATTTATAAAATACATTTACACACACTTTTTTTTTTAATTTTTATTTCTCCTCTCATTTCAGCTACTGAAATTCAATTATTTTATAACCCAGAGAGACATCCAAACCATTACTTACCAACAGTATAACAGGTAGAACTTAAATTCAGTGTAACCAGAAAAAACCAATTGCCAGTTGTTTGACTATGATCAAAAAATGTAGAAATAAAACAATCAAAATTTCTGTCTCAGATCCAGCAATGAGTGAGGAGCATGTGCAGGTCCTCCACCAGACCTAAGCAATCACTGATTCAAAAGATGCCCCCTCACAGAACAGATGATTGTTTCAACAAGACTTGGTAGTTTCTGTAGTGAGAGGCTTGACATTGGGAGGTGCTGTCTGCTGGCAAATGGAAGCAGTGTTTTTTAAAGTATCTTTTAAAATCTTTTCCCTTGACTTTTGACTTCCAAATGATGTGTTACACTCCCTCATTGCTCTGCTAGTATTTGATTAGCTTTTGGGAAATGCCAGCCTGTTTCTGCTTCAATGGCTTTGTCTAAAACCTTGAATTATCTTTCCTAGTTCTCTCAAAAAGCTATTTCCTACCTAATGTGGTTTATTAATCTCCTGCATTACTGACAAAGCAAATAGAATATTAAGTGGGATACTTCAGCAGCATCTGGCAGTACAAAATATCTGGGAAATACTTGAAATTGTTCTGAACTGTAACATCTTTTCCTCAGCTGTTTAACTAAAGAATTTAAAAAAAACTTGGTCACTGAAAAAACCTCACAATATCTTAAAGACTGGGATATGTACCATGATTTTTCAGTGGCTTGGCTATTAGCATAGTCCGTGGGTTTTTACTCCAAAATGCAAATGGTGTGGAAGACCTAACTGTGGTTCTAATTTTTATGGGTAAAATATTCCTTTAAGAAATTTTTTTTGCTAATCTATGTCCCTGTGGTCAGACAAGTCTGCTAGATAAATGATGCAAGGAAATCTAGTCTTGGGGCATAACATAAAGCTGCTTGCTTAGAGAAATGCCAGTCTCATAAAAGCCAAGTCTTCCTGGCAAAAACACAGCAAAGGATTTCAGTTATTGATGTATTTACTGATACAACTCCAAACCACTGCAAATTCATGAAACACTTCCTGACACCAGACTGCTCCTCCTGGCCACTCAGGTCACACCAACACATGACCCATGGTTATAGGAATTCATAAGCAAAATAAAACACTAGAGGAATATGGGAAAAAAACTCCACTCGAGCAACCCACCCAGGAATCAACAACACTTTTTTTGGGAGTCAGCTGGTAACAGTGGCCTGCATTTATCTGCCTACAGCTGATACATATCAGCATTTAGACTTTGAGAAGTTTCACTCTTTAGGTTGTTGTCCAGCAAATCTCCAACAAACCAAGTGTAATTACATTAGAGTAGTATAGTATACTAATTTCTTGTGAGATATCAAAAGTTTCCATGAAGCAGTTAAAACAAAAGATGCTTTCTTCCTACCTTAGCAATGTGAGTCTGTCTCCTCCTGCATCTTCTGTGTTGCTTGCCTGTGTAGAGAGGAGAAACAGAATGTATGAGGCTGGATTTCAATTCCAGACCAGTTTGGTCACTGCTCACTTGTGCTTTCTTAGCTATTTTTGGGAGGATAAACACCACTTCTGGATCATCTAAGCATTTTCAATGTTCTTATAGTCAAGACCTCAGCCCTGGTGAAGGAGCTGGACAGGCTAACAGAATCCTAATAGAAAACAAACTAAAGGTCACTCAGGAATCAAAGGTCATCCCCAAAGTTCTGATCTCATCCTGGGTCACAGGTCACTGCAAGAGGACAAATGGTCTTGCAGGATCAAAGGTCACTGAAAGGTCAGAATGGGCTCAAAATGTTGCCAAAAGGTCAGAGGTCATCCAGAACTCAAAGGTCACCCACACGTTCAGAAGTAACAGAAAAGGTCAAATGGTCACTGACAACCATCCAAAGGGTCAGAGTCGTCAAAAATGTCATGCATTCCATGTGTTAAATTCCCTTCTGCTCAGGGTACTCACAATTTTACACAATATAAGAGCTGACAGCCCTGTAACTGGTAAATATTATAGCAAATAGAAGATACAAATATAAAACAGCAAGAGCTCGTAGTTGAATACAGGAGACATTTATAAGGAGCACCAAAGTAGCCAAATGGGAAGGATTTTAAAAGTCTCTCCCCAAACCAACTGGGGATTTTGTCATTTAAAATTAAGCTACATTTTCCCTTTGAAGGAACTCACTGGTGTTATTATTAATTTTATAATTTAAATTTATAGATAATAGAGTTTTGAATCAGATCTTGTATTACCTGGACCTCAGACAGTTAACCATGTAAAATGGAAACTGGAAAATCTATTCTAGTTTTGATACTCCTTCAACTTTTTATCCTTTTGTTCCTTGTGATTCTTCCCACCTTTACTAGAAAAATAGAAAATTCCAAATATTCACCAAATTATAGTATAGACACAAAAATGTTATTGCAATTACAGCCATCATGCAGTTATCACGTAGCAGTAAAAAAGCCTTACCCAATCAAAGCTGTCCAGGAGGGACTTGTCATGCACAAAAATTGATCAAGTAACCTTGATCAAGCCTCAAGTAACCTTAGGATAACTGTCATGGAAATGCAAAACTTCTGGTTTAGTCGCAAGTCAGGGGAAAACGCTCAATTCCAAGAGAGTCAGTATACTAAACAGTTTGGCATGCACTGAACTGCCTTGTTAAATAAAGCAAGACCCAACCTAACACACATACAAAGCGCTTAGTGCCTGCCAAGAAGAATTTCATACACAGTGCTGAACTACAGAATTTCCATTCACTTACAAGCCTAATGCTGATTATACTCAGCTGAAAAGTAAGATAATGAGTTCAAGAGCTCTCAGATCAATGGGCTGGCATGTGAGAACGCCCACCTGGAAGCCCAAGTCTCTTCATTTTCTTTCTTTGCTCTCCTGCCCTCATACGTGCACATAAAACCCAGTTTCACTATAACTTTCCTGACTGTAAATAAGAGATTGCAATTGTTTAATCCTGTTGCCCAGAAGTACTTCTTGTCACTTTCCAGCATCACATTGTGCTGGATTTACCAGCTAATATAACTCCCTGAGCATTGCAGACATTCTGGGGCAAGGAAAACTCCTCCTCAGGAATTCCTGAGAGCTCTTCTACCTTGGGTTATTCTAAAATCATAAACCCGGGAATGTCCCCTGCAAACTCCAACAAGTGAGTGCATTTCATCCCACCCCAACCAGCTGCCTTATTTGATTCTGGACTTGCTCCAACATTTTGTTAAACATCTGGGCATTTATCCAAGGCCTGCCCTTTCCCATGCAGTGGCTGCTGTTCCCCCAGGTTAAAGAGTCAGCATTATTTTTGTTCCAATTCCCTCTGGAAAGATCAGCTTTTAATTATTGCATGGTCTTCATTGGAACCTTTTTGACAAGAGGCACTAAGTGTTTTCTTCCTGAACTTCACAATACTAACAAAGAAAATAAACTCTCTGTGGAAGTGGCACAGCTATGAACACACAGCATCATTGCTTCTGTCACTGCACCCTAAACACACATCACTGGTTTTTAATCTCACATGGATTTCTGCATAAGAACTGAGATTTCTCCAGGGATCTTCAAAGTTAGTGTAAGAAATTGCTGTAATTAACAACTCACTCAAAATTTTAAAATACATCCCTTGCAGACAAGGAAGCTGGAGCCACAGAAAAGAACACATTTGCAAAATAAATATTTTGTATCTGATAAAGACACAAAAACACAGTGATTTTTTTTTTCCTTTCCATTTTAAAGTTAGGCTTTGGGTCTAAATATTTTTTCTTCTTTCACTAATGGTTAATCCAGTGCAGGATGGTTCACAAAACTGTTGTGTATTGCATTTAACCAAACTGGTATTTGAATGGAGGGTAAAATGAACCAAAGAAAAGCCATTTGTTTGACAGTACTGTTCTAAGTGAAAGACTGCAATGCAAAAACACCATTTCAGTCAGCACAGTGCTTTGAGGGCACTCTTTTTACAGCATCTACTTATACAAAAACAGCAGCTTGTAGCCCCCAAGATCATCCTCTTCAGCAACAAGAGTACTAAAAGATAAGCTAGTACTTTTTAAAAATGCACACCCTTATGACCTAAAACCCATGGTGTTTTGGACATAACTCCTAAAGTTTGTTCTGCTAAGCTTTGCTATGGCAAATATTTTTCTGGCTTCCTATTAAAAGAAAATAATTATTAAAGCACCGTTGAGAGAGAAGATATAACAGCAATTCTCAAAAAAAGGCTGCACATATTTCTGAATATAGTATTTCAAAATTCACAGTAAAATGAGCCACTATGAGCACACCCACAAGATAATTTATTACAATACAACTTTTGAGAGATGACGTGCTCCAGACAGAAAACAGGCTCCTTACAGGCATCATAAAGTTGTCCTAGAGCAGAGGTATAGCAAATCTGAATCAATATCTGACATTTCTTTTTCAGCCACTCTGCAGCTATCTTGACACTTCCTAAAGCCAGCACGAATTTGCATTCCAAATAGGAACAGAGCTCAATAATACATGTATTAATTTTATTAATGCATCTTCTCTGAGTATGCAACATACAGGAATCTAAAAACTTGAGTTTCACTTTTTTAAACTGAGATTATATTGCAGCACCTGGTAGCGCTCTTACAGATGTTTAGCTTTATTGTGCTCTTTGAAAGTGATTATTATGTTTGATAGTAATTTAACAATCTAAAGTCATGTAACATCAAGAAGGTACTAAATAAATTTACAATGGTAATAAATATCTTGCTGGTGAACCAGCAAGAAGTTTTGAGATGAATTGTTTTAGCATGGAAGAAAGTGATGAAAGAAAATGCCTTTAACTACTCAACTGAAATACTTTATCTCCATTTTAAGCAAAAGAAGATTAAAAAAAATTACTGTGCCGTTTGCTGCTGAGAGCTCACCTTCTAAACAGAGCTTAGGAGATTAGGAGCAGAGATAGTAAAGATTTTACTCTTAAGGAATATATTTAATGTTGAAAAACATAATTTTACCAAAGAAAAACACTGTGATAGAAACAGATCAGTACAAACATATCTTGAAATGGAAAATATTTAAATATTCACTATGACAATTATTTAAGTCTTTAATCTCAAAATTTACTGATAGATCAAAAGATCTATAATATAGATTGATAATTAATAATAATTACATAATATTAAAAATTAGTAGAGGCAGAAACATTATGGTTTGACTGGGCCTTCTCTCTCATTTTATGGCCAGAACATATTAGTCCAGCTTTTCTAGAATAGAACTTACCAGCAGCCTGAGGTTACATCAGTTGACAAAAATTTAATTACGTATTGTTATTTTTAATTTTGTGGACAGTTTGTAAAAACTCCCATCCACCTAAATGTTTAAATGTTCATTCCTTTAACAGAAACAGCTACTTTTAACTTGAAAAATTTCACTCGGGGAGGTGATAAAAAGCAGGCAATCACTCATTTTGTTATCAACACTTGAAACTGACATGACGATGCACTCGCCATTTCTCTACACTGAGCTGGGTAATACATACTAAACTCCTAAAAAAGGCTTTCCAATTACCCTGATTTAATGCATCTATAGTAATTTTTCAATTTGTTACTTGTTCTGTTTGCTGCACAGCAAAACCTCAGTTTAGAAATGTTACCTTACTGCTCTGGCCTGGTTCCTCCCTCCCTGCCCCAACTCAGACCTGTCACAGAGCCCTGCAATGCCGCTCTGTGCTCAGAAAGCGTCTTCAGGGATTTTGTTTTGCCCAATAAAATCAATTGATTGTATCATCCCAGCACCTCCAGCTCTTCACAGACTTCTAATAAGCAACTTTGGAGTGTCTACTGCACAACAGGTTGAAAACAAAAGCAGACAGGGGTGGAAGTGTTTGTGCTGCTCACTTACTGTTCAAGCCATCCTCAAAGTCAGCTTTCCACCTCCCTCAAAAATTTCAGCTGACGCATGGCCTCAGAGCACACAATTGCCTTGGCACACTGCCTGCCAGACAAACAAAGGTGAAGTTCCCTCTCTTTCCATCAGTCTCTTTTCAAAAGTTCTTCCTAATGTCCCACCTAGAAGCTTCAGAACTGATTTGTCTTCTTGTGCTCATTAGCACTAACTTTTTTGGGGCAAGGAGCAGAAAAAGGATGCATTGCACTACTGGTGTGGGGTTTGTGAGCCAGAAACACGGGCAACTGCAACACTGGAAGGGCTGATTTGGTTTTGAACACCATAAGCTAAAGTCTAACTTGGGAACCTGGTAGCTAAAGGAACCATTACCCCCATTAGCAATAATTTAGTAAGCCTAGTTTGGGAAAGACATATAGAAATATTAGTTTTGGAAACTAATTTCATTGCTTAAAAATAAAAACGTACCAAACCATACACACCAAGTATTTGGGCATGGACATATCATTCAGAATAGAGTCTGGATTGGTAGTACATTCCTACCCCACAGATATTTCAGGGTATTGCACCATCTGTCAACTTCTTCACCCTTTGAGAAACTCTTAAACCACTTTTGGAAAAAAATTCTGGAGAAAATACTCTCTGCTGTCCTTCATAATCTGTGATTAATTACCAAAAGGCTGTGGTAGCCTGACACTGCTCTCCATGCAGGTAAGCACTGCTACCAAAGCTTCCTCCCTTTAAAGAAAAGCTGGTTAACCTGCTGGGCATTTGAAAACCACCTTCACCAGACTTCAGCTGCATGGCTGTGTTTACATCTGAAGGCCCACCTGCTATTTCCTTTAAATGATTTCCATGGCCAAACATTACACCCCAGGGAGCTCAGGCAGGGTGGCAGCTGTGAGTGCAGTGCCAGAGCAGCAGCTTGTGAAGCAAGGTGTGTCAGCAGACTGACCACTGCCAGGGACCATCAACCATCAGCCCAGCACATGTGGCATCCACGTGGGGGAGGAAAACAGGAGAAAAAAGGGAGCATGGCTAAGGCCAGCTCCCAGGAAACTTGTACATTCAAATCTTGCAGTTACTCTTGTAACTCCTTTACACAGTAATAAGGACTGAGAGGTGCTATTTCTCTTCCAGCAAAAAGAAAAGGCTACAGCCTTCTGCACACTGAACACAAGCCATTGTTCAGAAGACAATCGCATTCACAGCTATTTGGAAGTATTTAAATTAAATAACAGAGAGGGCAGAAGAGAGTCAGTCCCAAATGGTGGCATGTAGGGAAAACCATTCTGCTACATTAAAGATATGCTTTTAATTAACTTCTCTCTGAATGATTATAATTAAAGATTTTACCACAGGTCTTCTTAGCATAATTACCTTCTATTTCCTTGCACAGTGCACATTCCCAGCAAATGGGAATCGAGATTAATTCTTAATTTAAATACTTCCTCAATTATTTTAAAAGTTACTGCCTTTTAATTCTTTTATTATTGTGATTTTTCTTTGTGCTTTTTTGGTCTTTCTCTGATTCTGACAGGCTTTTGCAATACCTCAGAAATATATTTCATATGGTCAGGTGCAACTGTGAGCAGTTAAGAAATTATGGGTTGCATTTTACTATGTTTGGATCCAGAAAAACAAGTTCATAAAGAGAGTTATAAACTTACTTTTGGACTGGGGAAAAAAATGGCTCATTTTTCTCACTGGTGCTGAACATATGGTACAAGTTGTTTTCAGTTTTGTTCTGCAGACTGGCGTCTCCTTTGCTGTTGCTTTTGTATGCAGGTCTCAGCAAACAGTCTTATTGCACATCAGCTCTTGCCATGTGCACTGAATGCAAAAGATTGAGCAGCTATCCTGATTTATTTGAAGACTAATTGTGCAGAACAGTACATTCACTAGTGATTGCTTGGTTTCCTACTAATATTTCCTGATTTTTTTTTCTGATTTTTATATTATTTACTGATAATATAAAGGCATACTGGGAACTGGCAATTGGAAAACAGGCCAAGGGAAACAGGCTCCTGCTTTCTCTGCATTGCACAGATATACTGGGTCACATTTTCCCCATCAGTCTGAGATTCCCACTACAGCATGTTATTAAAACAGAAGGACAGAGGTGGCTGAAGATAAGATTTCGCCAAGGAAGGGGGAGAATAATGCACAGAGGAGAAGGATTTAAGGCAGAACCTTGCCCTCTCTTGTATCAGTTCCTGCCAGCTCTGCAGCAGCTTTTAATATGCAAGATTTTGTTCTGAAATTCCTCTTAACTGTATCTTCCAGCCCAGAGAAAACAAACAGCAATAACCCAAGAATAAACAGGATCATTCATCTTTTCCTTATTCTTATCTCCAATTATGTTATCTTTATACTGAAATATTATCCAGCCAGAGGCAGTCTTTGGAAACCAAAGACACCTTTGAAGTAGCACCCCTTGAGACAAAGCCCCAGCATCAAGTGGCATTTGTGCTGGTTCCAGTTTAACAGGCAGTCTCTGGTGCTGATAGCACATTCACAGAGCTTCATCACATCAGTGTTCAGCCCAGCTAAGGAACCACTGGCAAACAGAGTTCCCCATGTTCCTGCACCTGTGTGCACCAGGGAAGTACCAGACAGATAGGTGAGGCTGTGGGCTCACCTACACATGACACAGCAGTGCAGATACTGACCTTCCAGGCACAAGTTTGAATTTAACATTTAAATTCAATATACATGTTTAAAAAACAAAAACAAAAAAAAAAATTAAAGTAATTTAGAAGTTATTACTCTGTAAATCTAATGCCAGGTAATACTTCTATTATACTCTCCACCACCCCTCAAAAAAGCATTTTACGTTACTATCTACCACAATTCAGCCACCTCTGTAGCTATTGCAATAAAATTTTCGTAGTAACTGTTGCTAGAAATCCAATTATTGCTAAGTCATTCACCATATGCCTTTCAGTTTTGTCTATGTTAAGGAAATCAACAGACAGAAAACTGAGGGAAGAAAACCTATTTCCATCCTGTCAGTATTTCAAAGTAAATAAAGAAAACAATTTCCCATAAGTCTCCATTTGGGACTCCAATTCCTCTTTTCTTTCATTAGAGCCCCCCTCAAAATTGAGTATCTGACTGTAATTAGATAAAAATTCAGCCTTCTTTGAAATAAACTTCAGGATTTCTACATATGAGCTTTCAAAAAAGGCAGAAAAAAATCTGTTTATTTAGACTCCTGTTCAGAATTAAGACCTTGTTACTTACCAAGAAAGCCTTGAGCATAGGCAGCTGATCCAAGAAACACTGAGTTTCTTCCTTGTAGAGTAATTCCCAAGCTTTGGCTGTCTTGTTCCCACAGTGCTTCATTAGCTGCAGAACTGAATGAAATCAGTTCTGTTTATGTAAGAACAGGTATTAATAGAGCCCATGCATGTTTCCGCTGCATGCCATGCAAGGACACACAGAATTACCCACTTCATGAACTCATAGGTGAAACCTTCTGCTAAATGACTACTGAGGTGAGCAGGGTCAAAACAGAAAACATTTTTCACTGAGGATTGATTCTGGAGGCACAAATGAGAAGTAGAGAGACATAAATCACATTTAAAGGAAAGCAAGTAGGTCTAGATTTCAAGAATCTTAAATGTTTAGCCGTACAGAGGCTACATTCTACCCAGGGTCACCTCCCATCTTGCTCAGTATGTGCTAGAGGATTTATTTAGTATATACTCTATTTAGTGCAGTAAATAAAAAATAAAGCGATACAAACTCAGAACTGCTGAACAAGCCTTTCACTACCTGTGCATCCTCTTCCCAGTGCTTCTGCTTGATCCAGTGGGGTTATTTGCCTGAGATATGTATGAACCTCTTTGGCAGCATCCCTGCTTAGTCAAAACTCAAATTTCACTTCACCCTTTCTTATACTGAGGAACAAGGTTAGGAGATAAGCCTAAAGTAACAGGTCAGCTCCCAGGTTTAATCTTTCCACTGTCCACTCAGCAGCCTGACTCAATTATGTCCCTGACCTCTGCCGGCAGCTTGCATTGCTCCTCTTCCCCGCTCCCAGGAACAGCCCGCCTTCCAACACAAATATCCCAGAGCGGCATCACATGTCTTCTGATGAAGAGGAGCACAAAGGCTGCAAGGAAGCAGCACCTCTACTCTTTGCTCACCTGTGAGTAATGTACAAGAGCCAGTTGTGAGTCAGTTTTCTCCACAGGATGGGGAAGAGAAGGAAGGATGAACAACAGGTACCTAAAGACAAGTGTTTGGCAAGGCAGGAGAAGCAAAGTACGAGTGCCTCTCTGCAACAAAGCGCTCCAATCCCTAAGGAGAACTGCATGAGCAGATGTGGCCCCAGGGATACCCTATACACCTGTACTCCAAAGCTGCCATGTACCTACAGAAAAGCCTAGCAACTAGGCATCAACAGTGGGAACATCCTAAAATTAATATAAACTGCACAAATCTGAAGAAATTACAGCTTGTGTGAAAAAGCTTTCACAATCCACTTTACAGTGGAGTAAAATAAGCTGCTACTGGCACATCTCAGACTTCTAATGAGTCTTTTCTCTCTATTGGGACTGCTGGGAGCTGCATGTAATTGGTTTCAAGACTTCCATGCGCTCACACATTGGGCTGTCCAGCTGATGGGCAAGGTCTTTGTTCTGAATGCCTGCAGAGACAGTGCAAGCAATGCTTTCTGCAAAGAAAGTGCTGTCACTGCCTGGAAGGAGCTCACAGAGACAACTTGGAGACACGGCAGCTGTTTGGTTTCTCAAGAGCGACAAAAAGCCAACAAGCAATACTTATTTTATATTCAAATCCAAATTAATCCCGTCCCAAAGCAAGTGTTTTTAGAATGTTTGAGGAATATCTCCAGCACACACAGATTTCAAGAATATATGTTGGCATTCCATAGGGCAATCGAGGAAACATAACTTGAGTGATGCTGGCAAAGAAACCCAGCTGCCTCCAACATGCAAGCTCACAGAGCAGATAAAAAGGAAAGCTGAGATGGATTGGAAGATATTTAAGTTTGAGACAGAATGTGCACTGTGTTGTGGCAAGAAGTGTAAAGCAGGAAGCTAACGAATAAAGGAGTCTGGGGGAAAAAAACAAAGACGATGCAGGGGGCGGGGAAGTGCTGTAAAACTGTCTTCACTCTTTCAGATTAATCCTGACAATATTGTCATAATTTCATCATATCCCAATTCCTCTTTCTGGTTGAAAAAGCTAAAACTAGCACACAAATTCACAGAGAAATATTGGTAGTAAGGCTGAGACCAGACAAGCTACCTTGTTTACTTGAGCTAATTACAAAGATTTTTATAGGGGACCACCAATACATAATTCAAGAAAAGTAGCACATATGGAGAATTACAAAAAGAGTAAACAACATGAACCACATGAAAAACATAAGCAAAGGGGTCAGATTTTAAAAGATATTTGAAACATTTAAAAGTCAAAATGGATGCATTTGCGCTATCTTCAGAAGGCCAGTGTCTAAAAGTAAAATTGACATGTTTGAAGTGACATGTTGGTGATATCCTCACCTCACCCTGTTTCTCAGCATCACTGCCACTGTTCTTTCATCAGTTGTGGGGTGTTTTCTATTGATAAAAGCACATCTCTGAGCCTCCATTAATAAAAGCACAGAAATATCCTGGGTGCAAGAGAAACAGTGTCCCCATCTCTTACCCACTAGACACAAGCAAAGCAGGCTTGAGGCAGAGGGCTTAACAGAGGGATACATTTTCTCTCCTCTTTTTGCACAAGACAAGAACAGTGGACATTCCTTTTTTAGTTATGGAGTTCTGGACTTAAATCCAATGAGCACAAATGATATTAACCACTGGTTCCACGAATTCATCCTCACAAGCAGAATGGTATCTATAGGAGCACTGTATTTGCACTGACAGCATCACTGTGCTGAGAGCCAAGCGTGAAACCAAATCCCTGAGATTTTGTTCTGCTAGTTGAATGAGACACATTATCAGTCCAGTTCTGATAAAAAATTTCATCAAGGACATAATAAATAATTCCCAGAAAAGCCTTAACAAACCTTGCATACAGACTTTCTTACTTTAATGAATTTATATTTCCCACCTAAAAACAGGCCTGGCCAAACAACTGCCTTTGACCCACACAGATCAATGTGGTAAAAGAGCATTGAGTCAGCAAAAGCTTACCAGAGCTACTGAGATAGCAGGTATGCACATCAATGCTGCCTTCAGAGGTGAAGGAGAAGACTCAGAAAAAAACTCAGCAGAGAACGTAGTACAGGAATAATCTGACTTCTCCAGGGGGGAAAAACCCAAGTCCTTGAAACTAATGACTCTTGCAGCTACTTTGATGGCATGAAAAACTTGAAAACATCAAATATAGTGGCAGCAGAGATAATCCATCCCTGTGGTATCACTACACGTTACAGAAGAATTTAATCAGTTGGTGAAGAAAAACTTGAAAAGGGATATGGAAACATAGTATTAAAAAATGCATACATCATACTGAACCATTAATTCAGCTCATTCTGCAACGTGCCCGTGTCTGCCAGTGCAGCAGTTAATAGAGAGTGCATGAAACTCAGAACACAATTAAGTCTTGGGAGAAGCACAGTTGGAGGCTGTGGCAGTTTCTATGGCAACCTGAAAGGCTCAAGACTAGTAACAGGAGATTAACTTTAAAGGCAAGATAAGTACATAAATATAGCTTTCGTTCACCATTCTCTCTGCTTCCAAATGGGCCATGTATTTTCAATTTAAGCTATACAGAAATGTAGTCAGATGTCCTTCTTGCTATTAACTAGGGTAAAAATAGCCTTTAAAAACACCCTGCTATAAAAATTCTGACAATTTCAGAATTGGGGAGTCATCTGAACTCCACTAATTAATTCAATCAAAATGGAAAGCACTGGGCTTGAATGCTGCCAGGAGATTAGAATGAGGCTTCAGGATAGAGAACACGACAGCCATAATAAGAGTTTGCTGATGTCAACACACCGTATGCTTATGAACAAATCCTCTTGACATGTTTTTCTGGATTACGCCTCAGATCAGGTTTTAAGTCTCCAAAAGAGCGAGGGCAAGATTAAGAACAAAATTTTAAGCACTACAGACCTTTTTTCTTTCCTTCTTTCTTTTAAATATTCTCTTCAGTTATAAAGAATATATGAAAGAAACCACATAGAATAATTTTCCTGGCACTTGGGAGCTTTTATTCAAAGGTTCTGCTGAGACAGCAGTCGCCTTTTGAACTCCTGCCCACCTTACTTCCAAATAATTTTTTTAAAGTGCATTAAAGAGGGGCCACATCCCTAGTGCAGTCAGTTGCTCTGAACTTGTTTTACTGCATTTAAAAACAACTGGTACACACATAACACATTTATCCAGTGTGGGGAGAACACTACCAGAAGAACTAAAAGCAGTTACATTAGCTAAATTAGCAGCCACATTAGCAAAATAGCCAGTCCAATGTGATTTGACCCTCTCCTGAGTAGCACAGATCTCACACTGGCACCTCTGCACAGCTTCTGTTGAGCATCAGATTCCTGAAAGAAAAACACACCACCCCTACCACACTTAATATTTGGTGAATTAACCCAATGCATGGTTAATTCACATGGTGTTCCAAGGATTTCCGTGGAATAACACAAGTCCCTTGGGCTGACCCGATCATGCCTTCAAACCCTCATGCAGTTCTACTCACACAGTGAGCATTTTTGGTTGGAATTTGTTGACTAGTCTATTTGAGGAAAGAATAGAGACACCCTGTAAAAATGTAAAAAAGTCACTGTTATGTAATTTGAATATGCATTCCACTTCACTGAAGAAATTACAACCTGCCCATGATATCTAAGCACCACCTACAGCAGTTAAATTGGCACAGCAATATTTAAGACAGGACTCTATGATCTTGGAGGCCTGTTCCAAACTTAATGATTGTGTAATTCTATTCACAATGGAACAAGTGCTCTTCTTCTGCTGGGGTGGGAATTTCCCTGTTGGATTTGCAAAGCAGAAGAAAACAATAATCTTTTACTTTTTGTCAAGAGAAGGCCTTGGGGTGACCTAATTATGGCCACCCAGTATCTGAAGGGAGCCCACAAAAGAAATGGAAAGAAACTGTTTACAAGAGCACATAGTGATAGAACAGAAGGGGAAATTACTTCAAGCTGAAAGAGAACAGGTTTCCATTCCTGGGGGAAAAAAATACAAAAGTAAAACCCGAAAGCAAAACAAAAACCAGACTTCGCATCAAAACCTGCAGAATGAGCCCGAGATTTTGAAGTAGGGAAGAAATATTGCTGTCCCTCTGCGAGGAAGCAAAAGGGAATAAGGAGAAGGGAATACCTAAAGAGCTTGTTTCCAGAATTAATACTTTGTTCAGAGTAGAAAAGCTACAACAGGGTGGGATGAGGACAGCACTCTCCACTTCTTCAATAAAGTGTAGGTTATTGTCAAAGAGTTAATTTTTCCTTTTTTCCATTACCTTCCCTTTTTTCTCCCTCTCAACTAATTGAAAAGCCACAATTGAAGAGTATGCAGGGACAGCAGCAACCCTCCAAATCTGAAGTTCATTTTGACTAAATAAAGAAATCCAGAGCTATACAAAACTTTCAAAGAAGGATAGATTACATACTGTACAATCCATTAAGTGGGAAGAAGTTGAAGAGATACACCATTCCCCTCATCATTCTTATGATCTGACCTGTCTTGTAATTGAAGTTACCATATCTCACTCTGAAGAGTTTCTTTTCTCTTCCTGGAGTGGCTGTGGCAGTGCCAAGCTCCTCTGGAGAGACAGCTTAATAAGAATGTAAAAAATGCTGCCCTCCTTTGCTGCACATAAAGGTCTTTTAATTTTTTTCTTTGATTTTCACTCAATATGAACTTCTCTATTTTAAACAAGTAAAGTAAGTTTCACTGAAGGAAAACATAAGAATAATTTGGCAAATTTGACAATGTGTGTCTCAGGTAAAAATTCTCAGCAAGGGGTCTCAAAAAAAATCAGAGCAAAGCTTTGCAAAGTTATTTGTGTGGGGGGTTTAGTTGTTTGTTTTTTTGGGGTTTTGGTTAGTTCATTGGTTTGGGGTTTTTTCTAAATCATGGTTTAGATCCCTAAGCATACTTCTCAGAAACAGCATATCAGCATTTTAATTTTAAGCATACAAATGAATTAACGTCTTCCCTGTTTTGTTATAATGAAGCAAACTGACTTCATGAAGAGTGACAATTACATGGATCTAGATTTGCTGTAGACATTGGAAACAAAGAGACTTTATAAGGAGCAACACATTAATGGATCTGACTTTAGATTTCATCTACTTATGCTCTCTCTGGTCAGAAAGTGCAACAACTTTTACCATCTGAAGACAGGGAATAAGAAACACAGGAAAAGAAGTCAACAGTGTTGGCTGCTGCTAATATTTAATTCATGCTCCAGACAGATCCAGGAGATTTTGGTAAAATACACAAGTTACTGAGGAGAGAAAGGCTCAGCTCACTGGTCATCTAGAATATAGCAATTTGCAGGTCTGTAAACAGCAATCTTCCCAAGTTCTTTAGACTTCTAGTATAAACCATGGTTGGTGGATGCAAAGTTTAATTAAACAGATACAGCTCTTTACCATTCTGCAGCCAATTTAATACTGATTTAAACCAGTTTATCTTTGTCTTCCCCCGTCTTCCACCACAACCAGCATTTTGGTTAAGCTAGGAAGGCATCATGGAATATAAATGATCAGCAAAATAGCCAGGAATTAGTATAAACATTAACGACATCAAGCAAGAGTTGGAAGAAAAGCAAAGCAGCAGATCAGATATTTAATATTTTGCTCATCCATCCTTTCTTGCAATTAAGTGGTAGACTGCTTCCTATAGTTTCCTAGAGAAAATATGTAAAAGACAAACACATTTTTATAACTACTGTATGGTTTTGAGTTACAGTGCACTCCCTGTATCCAAATCCAGCTCAATCACTATTATTGCTGCATGGTCCTCTTGTATTGACCAAGGAAAAGGTTATGGAAGTCAAAGATATCCATGGAATTCCCAGAGAGCCTGGAAATAAAATTAGAAGTCAGAGAACTAAAACATACCAAAAGAGTAAAGAGTTCTAAATCACAATTTCTTCATTTCATCTCCATTACAACTCTATGAAAATACTAAAGATACTGTACAAATCACTAGTACACCAAAATGTTTCTTTTTGGGTTTTTTTTTTCCTTAAAGTAATATTTTTTCCTTTAATGTAGTCCTATTCATCTTCATGTCTTTGGTGAAGGGTAAAAGAACACACAAAAAACCTAAAGCTACAGATCTTAGAGCCTGTAAAGGCCATGCTATGATACCTTCTATCCTCCTCTACTTAGACCTCTACTTGCTCAGCTTTCCCGCTGCCCAGCCCGCAGGGTTGGCACAGGCATCAGCCTTTCCCTGACCCAGCTCCTCTCCTGCCTGTGCCAGAGGCACTGCCCATCTTGGCAAATCTCAGCCTCTCTTGCATCACCCTCCATGGGCAAAATAGAGCAGAGGTCAGTTTTAAGCTGTAGAAGGTGTGGTTCCCTGCTCTGCCTAGCTTCCCATGTGTAAGAACTACCCAAAAGCTCCTGTGCCTGCTCTCATGCAGCCAGTGACACCAGCAGCTCCCAGGCAAAGTTCCAGTTGAATACTGGAAGCAACAGCAGACCAAACCAGTAACATTTCAAGTATTTGTTTGTCCTAGCAGCTTACAGAACAACTAGGCTGCGCTCTTTGCAAAACCATCTCCAGGCACAGCTGACCACCCCAGCACTTGGCAGAACAGTCTAAGGCTCACGCTATGATTCCTTCACCAGCCTGAATCCTTGTGAGCACATCTGCAGTCCCCTGGGAATAGGGCAACATCTAATTAAAGCAGATGGTCAGTGAAATTTCAAAGGTCAGGTTTAAAGTTGCTGGCAGAACCTTAGCTTCGAGCATCCATCTAAATTACCAGCCATAGAAGCCAACCCATGCATGCAAAGCCAACAGCAGTAATATTTCCTTAAATTAAAAATGGCCTTGGAATGTTTTTTTTCACTTATTCCTCCCCAGTTTCTTTCCAGAGTTTTTTTAAAGATGATGCATCAGTAAATCAAAGCAACTTGGACGTAAATTTACTAAACACAGACCCCAGGGAACAGGTGTAGCACAAAACTTCACCATACATTTCCTTTTGCTTCTCATATTTTTTGGTTCAACTGCACTTGTAATTTTACTACAGGCATATTTCATCCCTTTCCTTCTCATAGCAGAATAAGAAGGCGCCTAGCATTTGATAGTTCTGGAAACTAGCAAAAATGCTGACTCATGAACATGCATTTCCATTTTTACTTGAAGCAAATAAACACTGCAGACTCCACTCTACAGGAGAAAACGAAAAAAAACGGGGAGAGGGGGAAACTAAATTGGGTTCTAACATGCTAATGCCCTTTCAAGCTTGAGCTGAGCCTTTCTGCATGCGAGGCGATAAGTGCTAGCCCTATTCTTCTCTCAGTTGGTGTTGTTTAAGTGCTTAAGGATGTTTTCCTACTTGCCAGAGAAGGCGAAATAAACGAATTAAAGAGCAACAAAGCAGTCTAGGAACTGGTGGGTGTGGGAGAGGCAGCATGAGAGGAAACTGTGCCTTCAGAATACGCCTTTTAAATTCACTGTTGCTCTGTAACTAAGTACAGTTAAATTACCTACAATTAACTACTGTTTTAAAAAAGTTGGATTTTCTTATTTTCCCTATTTCTTTTTTGACAGTGAATATTTTTTCACGTTTTTATTTTACTATGCATCTCTCTCCTGTTTTTCTGAAAACATTTCTCACTTCTGACCCTAACCTTGCATGAAATTAAAAACTGCTATGGGTTTTAAATAATGTCATTCATCTCCCCTACTGTACACCCAAAGATAAGTCAAAACACTGAAATATCTGATGCTTATATACCATAAGCCTTTCAGTACAAATACATTTTATTTCCCAAGGGCTTGTTTCCTATCAAAGATTTCACTTCTCATGTTTTTTTCAAGAAGTCTTTAACATTAGTAAACAAATCAAATTGGCCGTGTTCACCAAAGAACGGGAACACAAAAGTGGTAAGAGATTTTATTGGCAGTCCTTAGATATTGCTCAGGTAAGGAAGGTGACACAAGCATAAAATAAAAAAGGCTTGCATTTCATAATGGTTTGGAGGTGAATTCATACCCTTTCTTCATGCCTCTCTGACATCAATTAATTATCTGAGGAAGGAACAGGCTGATGCTCCGATACACTACAAAAATAGAAATGTAATATCTAATTTTAAGATTGGTTCTCAGAACATATTAAAGGGTTATGTTCAAAGGGAAAAACAGCTCTGGAGTGAGAGAGAACAATACTGACACCACGTGGAAGAAAATGCTGCTGGCTCCTTCCTCTATTGCTAACTTGAGATGCCTGAAAATCTTAGAGTTGGGTCAGGTGCTATGGGAAATGTTTTAAACATCAGAGGAAGATCACACAAACCCTCTGAAAGCAGAGATCTGTGTTATTCTAGTGGATACACCAGCAGATTAATTACAATCCTCCTCCTTGTAGTGCAGCTGATGTTTGTGAGCAAAGCAACGGGCTGCTGCTGCCATGAACACATCAGGTATTGCTCCCCTTCACAAACTGCAGATAAACACCCTTAATCTGTCATCTATACAGGTTCTGTAAGTCTGACTATGGTGGGAGCTTTTGATGTGCTCCATTCTCAGCCAAACTGAAAATGGGCTTTCACAGAATAAGCTACAAAGGTGAGACTCCACTGTGTTGGTTTCAGTGCCCATACTGCCTTCAAAGCTATTTTCCAAGCCATGAAAGGCCTATAGCACTTACCAGCTTTAGAAATACCTTGCCTCCTCATGCACTTTAGATCCTTATGGAAAAACAGCCAGTGATCATTGTGATCGTGGCACTGCCCAAGCTCTGTTCTTGTACCATGGGCTGCAGTAAAGCCTCAGCATTCAGCTTGAGCAGCTCCCCTCCTGTGTGAGAGAGCTGCTTGTTACAGTAAAGCACAGCCAGCAGTGTCCTCATCTGTCACACGGCACACACCCTCTCTTGACAAGGTTCACTCCCAGTGCAGCCTTACCCAGACCAAAAAAAACCCCAAAAAAACTGCTTCTATGTACTAGTGATGGGAAAGAGAGAACAGTAGACACAGCAGCACAACCCACCTGGGGGGTTGAAGTGTGGCAGCAGTGTTCCAGAGAACTTGTCCAACAAGTCAAGAGGAACCCCCGGCAATGCTGGAGCAAACATTAAATTGGTGACATTTCCTCCACGCCCTGCAGGTCCCCAGAAATGGAGAGCAGGCACACTTGTCCTTTCCAAGTTACAGATCTCCAGTACAAAGGCCAGGCTGCTGTAGATCACAAGTACAGCACAGAAAAGCTCTATTCCTTCCACCCACAGGCAGCAAGGCTCTGGCACTGAACACCTAGAAGGAGTAATGAGTACTCCAGCCACATCCATTTGAGTTGTTTCAAGCCAAACTTGCCCAGCCTACAGCAGTTTTTGTCAAATCCTTATGCCTACAGTCAGTAACATATTCTGCTGTGTGTTTCCAGAAGAGAAGAAACACATCTTTACAATTTATTGGTCACAATGTTTGTGGGGGTATAGGGCCTGCCTACTTTGATCTCCATAAGCGGCATTTTTCATCCAGTCAGTATTCAAATAGAAAATAAAAATGTAATGTTTAATGAGTCCCTATTTTAGCAAATTTATGAAGGTTAGGGAGAAGAGTTTTTCTGTGGAATGGGAAATAATATTAAGTCCTTCTATAATGTAACAGCAATCCTACAGATACACTGACAAATCTTCTGGTACTTCATGTGGTACCTGTGGGGTTTGCTATGTTCACACCTAAAACCAACTAAAACATACCATCTTTAAGGAAAGCACTTGAAAGTAATCAACACTTCTGCCACTTTAAATTTAAGAAAAATTGTTAAGAGCAAAAACAGGAAATGGAATTTTGTTCTGGTATGCAGGAAAAGTTGTTTTAACAGGACAATTTAGTTTAACATGGAAACTTCAGATAGTAAGATAATGCCTGGTTGGTTGGTTGTTCTGAAAGGTTTCAGCTAATTCAACAAGAATTGTCATGGGATTAGCAAAGTAAAACATCAGTTAAATTATTGCTGTCCTCCACATTGAGCATATTCCATTTGAGAGACCACAATTCTGTTTTATGACCACTTCACATGTGAGTCAGGCACCACATTTTTTTTTCACAGAACAGAGTTAATGCTGAAACATCTATTTTGCTTTTGAAAAAAGCTAAACCCACAAGATTAACAAAACTCTCCAGACCACAGAAGCCTTCCCAATAAAGCCATAATTCAAGCAGATAAAGTAGCCATTAAATATTTAGTTGCACTCTTCTGACCAGCTCCAAACCACACTACAGTTTCAGAATTTCATTCTGAGTTGTCTGTGGTCAACCTGCAGGTCCAGGATATTGTCCAGTTCCACTTCCCCATCCCCCTGGACCTCTGCAATCCCTTCATAATAGTTCTCTAAGATTGTAGAGAGCAGCCTTGCTGATATATAGTGAAGCATGCATAAAAGGACAAAGCAAGAGAACAACAGATAAGACTCCTTTCCTCAGGGTGTAGGCATTTCTGCTAACCAAACCTATGCTTTAATGGAGAGACAAGCAGTGGCTTGTAGGCACCCATAAAGTCATACTCCTGTTTGTTTGCAAAACAAAGGTGGCATGCATCAATCAGGAAGGATTTATCTATGACTTCTGTACAAAGAGGAGATACAAAACACATTCTTGGACTAGATGCAAAAAAAAAAAAAAAAACCATATTCAACTTTTATCTGGAATACAAGATTCAGAAATGACAAAGTGCTATTAAAAAGGTTTGGTTCATAATTAAATTATACCATAGAATTTAAGATAATCTTGCACACCTCCAACACAGCTACTGTTATACCTTGGGTTAAACACAATTATCTAGAGATCTCAGGTCGAAGCAAACACCACAAAATTCTTTTTAAAGAATTCTTTAATCTAAACATGAAAATCAGTTTAGTATCAATGCAGCTCTTGGGCTAGGTCAGAAGGTTACAGGACAGCTTTAAATGCTAGTGAATGCTCAGGAGCAGTGGACTGGAGGGCAGAAAAAATTAAAACTCAAATAAATTAATTTTAAAAACTCCCACATAGACACAAAACCCCAGCCTGGTAAGAGCTGCAGCATTCAGACTCTGTTTTAAGAGGTGAAAAATGTATGTACATGTACAACACACAGGAAAAAATTACAAGTTAAAACACAACATAGCTAGGATATAACTTTAAACCACTGTCTTTATATATAATTGGTGGCTGTGAATAGTCTACTGTCCAGCCCAGGGTAATAGTTCTGAACTACCAAACACTTGGATATTCTTCTCCCAGTTTGTCAGTCTGAATCAGCCAGCACACAGAGCATAAGTGGGATGGCTCCCAGCACTTTGAGACACTAAGAACTCTGCTCAGAAAAATCAATCTACCCATTTCAGCCCACAAACAACACAAGTGAGGGTTAAGTCTTGTCTGCTATATGGCAGGCCTGCCAGATTGGCATGTCTTTAGTTCGACAGAGGTCAGGTTAACTTAAAATGTTGAAGTGGAAAAAAAAAAAAAAAGACAATCCAACAACAAAATCAGAGGAATTAAGTAGTCCAAATGCAAGTATCCATGTAAAAGCCAATAAAAACAAGTTTCATTTCCAGGACTCAGCAAGGAATCTGAGCCAGGTTTGCCATTTCACTTTTTGCTTGTTTTACTGGAAGAAAACCATGGACTTCTAATATGTTTAGTTTGTAAACCTAACTTTGATGTTTCTAGTTTAGTGAACCTTGAGCAATTGTTACATTATGAAAGATGAAGGGTACCTATCCAATGCTCTGGGTCTCCTGCCAAAAATTACAAAAACAAGATCAGCCATGGAATACTGAATTCCCTTCTCACCCACAGATGAGGACTTCTTTCATAAGCGTACCTCAGAGCAGGAGAGTGCCCCATGGCAATATCTTGTCTGAGGTTTTATTAAAGAACTTGAAAGGAGCTTTTCAGCAGAATTCTTTCCCACATCACCACAATTCCAGACAGACTGTGACATTTTGGAGAATTACAAGGGATTGAAGCTGGTTTAAAACAAAAGTGCTGCAAGTGAAAGCTGGGCATCCTGGCTTCCCTAATACCTTTCCAATTTCTTTTATCTGTAGATGTTTCCTCTAGGTTTGCAAACAGAAGTAGATATCTTGGGACAGCTAATATTTTGATTTTTTGTGTTAATTTGGCTACTGGTTTCAGAGACTCCCAGAGGTGATAGTGACACGGGAGTTCTTCAGAGAGAAAGGGTAGTTGGGAGCATGGGTTCCAGCACTGAGTGTGAAACAATCCTTGTGTTACATTTGGGGCCAAGTCTTGTGGCATTGAAGCAGTATTTTATAAACATCCATTTATCAGCATAGTCTATTCTTTAAACTTGCATCTGTACAGGTTTGGTTTTCAAAGAAAGCTTCCAAGGAGCATTACAGTCTCAGTATTCCCTTTGGGATATGTTGTCTGTTCTAAGTACTGGAATTGACTTTGTATTAGAAGTCTGATAGTTTTCCTTAACAAGGAGACTTGGAGAAAGAAGCCAGAAAATTAAGGAGTTGTGAACACAAATATCATCATCCACATTTACATGCAGTGCTAATTTCTTCCACAGTCCAACTGATGTGGCACACTGCTGCCAGCCTCGCCATGGACCACAAGGATCACAAAACTGCCCTGTGAAGCACTAAACTGCAGGGTTTGCAACAACATTTGCTTCATGTCTTTTCCCAAAAATCAGTTTCAAGTTAAGCAGCAATGATACACCGCATCAAGTGAAAACAAGATTTATATTGACCCTCTTTCTAAACCAGGATTCATCCATCATGTTTCTTCCATCATGAGGTTTTCAACAGAGGCAAAAAAGGAATCAAAGTGCTAAAAATCTTTTAGAAAAGAAAATGCCCAAGGAGAGGCTGGAATGTACACAGTGAGTTCTAAAAAAGAAGAGAGGTGTTTCAGACTTTCTGACTTTGCTTTACTGCATCACCAATGCATAGACAAAAACACACAAAATAAGTGCTTCACTCAAGGAAAAATTCAGTGGCTTTGATCTAACAAAGCTTGGCATTATTGTATTTTAAGTGGGACAGCTTGGAATTTTCTTCTAGACCTTTTGCACTTGCAATCTTTTCCAAATTAGAATTTTTAACACTCATGTTGCCTCTCCAGCTCAGGTATATCACAAATATTTACATTGCTGGCTACAAGCTACAATCATCAATTCCACTATGCATAAGCAAATGTATTTCCAGTTCTGGGTTTCAACCTAATGAAGCACTTTCAATTTCTTGCTGTAACTTTCTTACCTGAAGGCCATCTGCTTGTCTCTGTGAGAAACGAGGGTTCAAGTCAACAAAAAGCATCTCCTGGTGTTGAAGCAAATACAGCAGGAGGCCATTGTAAAGCCTTTGTTCTTCATAAGCCAAGGGACTGACAGGAATCCTAAAGGGAGAGGAGGTCGATTAATCTTAGAGCTCTTTGATCAGGGGCTGATCATGTCTGACACAGGGAGCCCTCACAGCACCCAAGATAATTCAGCAGAGCAGCAATTGTTGAATTGTTGGGATGGTGACCAGTGGAGCTTGGTGGGTCCACAACACTGGGACCTTCACAGTGACAGAGCCCCAGCTTTGCTGCAGTGCTCCGCAACACAGTGAATCTTTGCGGCAGCACAGCAAAGTAGTTAGAACCCAACAGTATATGAGGTTTGGAAAATAAAGAATTAAAAGGACAGACAAAAAAAAAATCATCCTATCAATCTGCCATTGCTCACTGGCATTGGGATGGAAAGAATGGTTTTGTTCTACCTTCATTTATGAAGGTGAACTCTGATCACTAGAATAGCTTATGATTAGAACTGTCTGGAAAAAAAACATGGGTGACAAACTGCTTCAGTGTATTAATTTATTAATCCACAGACATCCAACATATCAGGAGTGGAAATGCCAGATGTTCCCAGTAGCCATGTTGAGTTTGGGTTGGGTTTTTTTTCTTTTTTGTTCTCCCCATATCTTAGGTTTTTTTATGAATAATAGTTGAATTTTTACTATCCCTGTCAAGTCAGAATAATATAATCAAAAGGATTCATTATATAAGATTCTAATCACAATCCCCAAAAGACCTGTGTATTCCCTCCTGCCAAGTATTTGGAAGCTTGGAGAACATTTACATAAATGCTGTGCCCTTAATGGAGCTTCTCCAGCCATGCTGCACCAACTCAGTTACACCCAGCACAATGTTAATATTTAAACAAGAAATTCATAAACTCTGGAGTGGAGAGTAATGTGGAACATGAATACACCAGTCTTCTGTTTGCCAAATGAGTATATTCATTATTCATTTGCAATTTTAGTACAAATATAGACACTGGGCCCAGTCCAATTGCTTTCATTCGTGTTCCTCTTTTATAAACTTACTGTTGATTCTGTAAAGACTTGAGTTTGGGCTCCTTTTGAAAGCAGAAGGTTTAAGCAGAATTATAGCCCGGTACAACACAGATTTACAGGATAAACCACTGTGTCATCAGCGCCTTCTTTAGGATTAGGTAACATTTCTCTTTCCTGGATTCCCATTTTTCTTGGGACAGACTAAGTTTCTCCACAATAAACAAGGCTGCTTGTAAAACCTCGTTGACTGAGCAATAGCCTTTGCTGCATACAACAATCCTAAGAGATTATTCATGGCTTACCCAAACATCAACACCCTCAGCTCACAGGCCAGAGAAGCAATGTTTTTAGTCCTTTGTCTTCTTTTTCAGCTTCTTTCTTTAGCTTAGACATCTGTTCCTGAATCTACTTCTACCAGCTGTTAACTCCTTACCAGAAGGAGCACTCCACAAGCTATTCAGGGAGATAAATAGCTCTCAGACCACTCACTGAGTCCTCCTTTCCCTTAGCAGACTGTGCTTGGGTGCCCAGTTCTCATTTCATCCTAAAACAAATCTAAATTATAGACTGGGATGAGGCAGCTGACTCCAAATATCAATGTATCATCAGCAGATATTCATGGGTGGCAACAGGTGTGCATTCCAAATACAGTGAATACACTTTTAGTTCTGTTCAGCCACCTTCCACAATGACTTTCAATTAGTTTTGTGAAATAATCACTTCCTGCCTCTTCAGATACTTCTGCCACTACCAGAAACTGCATTATTGTGGTGACAGTAAAGGGGAACCAGGTTACCACACTGCTAAATCCAGGAACATGATCTTAGGAAGAGCAGAGCTATTAGCTAATAATAGCTAATAGAGGTGTATTCTGCATTTCCCTATAAAAGCCCCATAATCAACTGTAGTACAAATCACAAGAGAACACCCACTATGAATAAGAAACAAGTAAAACTTGACCATCAGGAATTAGCTACTGGTTTTCTTAAGTGAGTCTAAAACTTGCAAAGTTGCTTTGCCACAAAGTACAGGCTAAAAAGTTCACACAAGTCTCTTGCCTTGGCTTTGTCCATGAGATCTGCCAAGGTTCCCTGCAGCCACAGCCTTGCTGCAAATTTACAGAAGCAATGAGTCAAAGTGAGTAGAAGCAAACAACTGGCTGGCTGGAGTCCTTGTGCACTCATTCAAGAATTGCTTACTGAGATCAGAAGTAAAAATTTCTTCACCAAAATGAAGCATAACAAAGTATCTACAGAAATTTAAGTAACATCAGTCAAATCCCTGATAAAAGCATAACAATACATTCTCCTAGGTGTGGAGGTTTTCATGATCCTCTAACTAGACTTTTAATATAATACCTGTGCTAAGCCTTACAATTTTTGTGTTACAATAACCATAGCTACAAATCACAAAGTATGTGCAGTTTAGGCTTATAATGTAGAAAGTTTAATATTCTACTTTTCTGTTCCCAAGGAACCATGAGGATTCCATGTTCTAACTACTGAATATTGCTACTCAGTCACTTCAGTGAAACTAGAAACATGACAGGTCTCCACAAATAAAAGTCCCAAAATATTGAGAGAGGTGATAATCATAGACAGAATTTACACTTTAATATAAACAAGTAAGAAATTGAAAGTAAAATGGCTCATAAACAACTTTGTTTAGTTGTTTCATGTCAAAGAAGGAAAAAGTAATCTCACAAAAAGGCAGATTGCCAGAATACATGAAGAACAGTTTTAACACCTGCAATGAACTTATGCTGTATATGGAGCTGCCATTGCCTCCAGAAGGTTAATTCCAGCAATTGCACAGAGCACACATTTCTGCATATTAGATCTAGAAGCAGTTTTTTCCCATAACCTTCACATTTACACTGAACAACTGTAGCAAGCACTACCCAACATGTCTCAATTTCCTATACTCTGGCTGCCAAATATTTCATAATGTGCCAGATAATTGCACTAATTCTCGCTCTGAAAGACATAAAGGATATTTATTACTTTTTGCCCTGTGTCAGCAGATATGATTTGCCAGTTGACTACCTTGAATTTTACTGCTGTACAAGACAATAACAATGATTTATTCTGAATCATTGAAAGCCCCAGGTCACCCAGCAGGAAGTGGTATAGACCAATCTCACTGACAGTGTATCACTGATCAGGTTCTCCTCTCTGCCCAACTACCAAAAAGGTAATTTTTCATAACCCTAGGTGGTAACTCAACAAGCACAGCACCAGTTAAATGTTTTATAAAAAAAACACCAAGCTCCAGATTTACTGGGTTATCTCCCAGAGCTGGTGAGATCAGAATGATAGCATTTACAGGGCAGACATACTTCTATTTATGGTAGCTGTTGTCTTGACATCACAGGCAGGAAAACCCTATGCTGATTGCTTTCAAGGCTTCTCATTGCCACAAATGCTCAGTTTAGCACTGAATGTACTTTAAAACCAGGCAAAGGCAAACGTCCAGAAGTAGCTGGGCCATGTCCCAAAAGAGTGGGACATTTAAAAACTGAAGCAGCTCATCAGCCAATAGGGAACACACTGGATTCTTATGTGCAGATACAGGAATCAACAGGCACACATTGGGATAATTTGGCAATGGAGATAAAGGAACAAAGTCTTTTTGCATGTGTGTGCATGCACAGAAGCCCCAGGTGACAGCAAATGTCACCTGATGGCAGAAAAGTGAGAGACAGTGAAGCACTTTTTTTGTTAACCTGGGGGCCAAGGGATAGATTCTTGGTGAAGGCCTTTTAGCATCAGCCAATACTTGTAAGTATCGCCACACAACTAATCCAAACACTGATAAATAAATCTCATCTGCCTCCACTCATTTACTAACTTTAATACTCAGATATTAAGGAACTTGGGGTCTGTTTGTAAAACTGTTTTGTTGCATTCCTGAATATCCTCTATGGTCAGGTTTTTTCCCAGAGGACAGAGTGGCATATATCCAACCATACCACACCTTGTTAGATTAATTTCCCCTGACATGGTTTTGTTAAAGACTTGTATCTAGTCAAATTCTGGTAGACCTAGTAATAAACCCACAGAACAGGAAAACAGAGACCACACCTAGAGACCTATGAAACATCAGAAAGGTTTAAAAGTACAGTTCTCCAAAAACAAAGCCTGACATAGATGCTGGGTACCAATTTTGCTGAATATAAGCTGTTAAAATGAACTTGGCTTGCCATAAAATAACCATTCAACTGAATAACAAGGCCTTTTTACTGCATAGAAGATATTAACTGCTAATATATCTATTTTGTAGTGTCATTAACTTGTAGTTCATATTAAGCTAGCATGGCTGTGATCCACTAAAACAAAGATTTACAAGTTGTAACAGGTATATTTTAACATCCTCTAGTGTCAACAGTGAAAAGGAAAATCCTCCATTATCTGATCACACTAGGCTGTTCCTTCTTACCACCTTAACTTGCATGACACCTTCCAGTTTTGTGCCCTCTTACCATCACCCCAAACATGCCTTCTCTAGCTCCAGCCAAGCACTCACTGCTTGCAAGCTCAGCTGGCTCTGCTTGGATGTCAACTTGAATTTTAGTAGAAAGAGAAGCAACTCATTCTGCCCTTTCTTGATAACAGCGATTCATTCCTCTGGCATCAAATGGTGTTACAAGGTCAAAGTGAGGGTGAGCTTTTCAGAGTCAAATCCAACAAATAACATGGCCAGCACTTATCTTGGCTAAGAGAAGTAGTTTTCATTAAACAGCTCTCTTCATATGGTTTCTTACTTGAGCCTTGCCCTGTCTAGTCAGTGCCCAACAGAATGGAAGTGATCAGCCAGCTCAGAACCTGTCACATCTGCCCATAATATACCATATAAACACTGAACTTAGAAAATGTTCCACTGACTATTGGACACAGAGTTACGACAGAAAGCCTCCCTGTGAGGTGTGATCTTGTTATGCTGTTTGAGGCAGCTGAATAGAGAGGACTCACTTGAACAAAGCAGGTCCAAACACGATGGCCAGGTTTTCCAGAGTCATGAAATTCACTGCACTGTAGGTTGCTACCTTTAACAAGAAAGCACACAGGAACTGAAGAAGGTTTTGATGGGCTTTGGGCAGGCAGCTGAGCAGCTGTCTCAGGCGTTCTATGCATTCTGTCGTGTTGATTTTGTGCTCTGGAGGAAAAAAACCCCAAACAAACCCAAACTTAAAACATAGATATTCCTCATACCACCACAATTTGATCATAGACATTAGATATAAGGAAGGTTTAAAATTTATTAGCACAAAGTGAAGAAAAAATACATCCCAAACAAGGATTTTGTATACTAAATTTTGACATATGTTTTTCACTTATGAATATTTAAGAACCACTGATTTTCCAGATATTGAGTTTTACATTATTTTAACATCCTCTAGTGTTTTTTTTTCCTCTTATGGCAGAATCATCCAGCACTTGCTGCTTTCCTAATGAAATTGCAGGCAGGAGTCATGTACCTGAATCCTCAAAGCTGCCTTGAAAGACAGTACAAGGTTGTCAGCCTTGACTCTCCCAAGAGGTTTTACACATGCCATGTGATTCTCATTAAGAGGAATGAGAAATTGTACTCTTTCAGCCCCATGCCATCTTCATTTCCTGACTAATTGGTAGCTCTCAGACTCAAAACATCTTTGCTCTATAAATATGCAACTGTAGTTACACAAGAGATACTTAAAATTCTAAATTTGGGATACTTAACATTTTCTTGGTTCTCATTTTTCAAAAAAGGGTAAAAAGGCAGAAAATGGGTTCACAAACAACTCCATTTGATCAGCAGTTCCATATCAGTAGGATAGTCTCCTAGTTACTGGAATCGAGATGACAGTACTGCTCAATAATTGGCAGCTGATGCTCAAATTTGCCATAGATCACCAGGACACATCTGCATAGCTCTGACATTGTTTATAAGCAAATCATGCCCTTGAGGGTAATTTTAGCCCTAAAAAACACATTCTGTGCAGGCCAAGGCCCATGGTGCTCAACTGATTAATGAGAAAAATGGAAAAGGGGATGGGGAGGAAAAAATAATTTAAAAAAAAATAACAGCAAGACTGTTCAGGGTAGAAAAAACAAGGTGCTTGCAAAAGCCCCATAGGTCTTTCGGCATAGACTTTCACAGTTCATGAAACTGCTTCCTTTCTCTTCCTTTGTAAGGAAACTCTTACATGGGCACTTCGAACAAAAGCAGCCTGTGAAGTAACCCACAAAACCACTTATTTGTATGCAAACACCTGAATTAGTCACCAGTCAAAAATCACAGGGCAGACTGAGAACAGAGCAGGCAGTGGACTGCTGGGAGGGCTCATCCTGGCTTTGCATGCTGCTCCACACACTGCTGACCAAGAATATTATAAGAGGACTGATAAATAAATGCTAACTAAAAATACAGTTCTAAACGTGAACAGTGATGTGCAGAAAAGCCTCCTTTACCAGGGAAGGTTAATTAAAAACCTTCAGCTTGGAAAAGAGAGAAGTGGCTATATAAAGGCACAAGCAGCATTATGGTGGTGATTACATTAAAACTAAAAATATTATCTCAGTAGCTAGTATGGTATACAATTTTAAAAAGAAAACATGCAGAAGAGAAGCTTTCTCGAAGAATACAGAATTAGATTGCAGGATTCATTGCCAAAGGAAGGAAGGGAATCCAAAAGACTTAATGAATTTTAAAAATACTGTAGGCAAGTTTATAGATGCATGGTCCCTCCAAAGCAATTAAATATCAGTCTCAGATTAAGGAAACACAAAACTTTGTTTATAGAAGGTGGGATGAACACATTATCTGTCACTGTCAGAGAAAGGACAGAAGCTTAGAAGGTGCCCATTCTGTACCTTGGAAAGTTTTTAGCAAGCCAGAACAAATATTGTCTGGAAAAACAGCCACTGGTAGTTCTTTCAGAAAGAGCTTCAGGAGACTGGCCACAGAATCAACATCTCCATCATTAATAAGGTCTACTTTTTCCCCTTGATTATACTTCTGCCTCAATTCCTTGACTTTATTTGCTGAGCCACCAATTCGAAATACACCAACACGCTCCAGACCTGTGTAAGAAATAAAGAACAGTAAGCAGTGGTTGCTTTACCACATCTTTGTGATGAGAACTGGAGTTCAAAAAGCATGAGCTCTTTTCAGAAAATGCAATAATTGTAAATAAGGATTTTTCAGCATTTACAGCTGAAAAGTACAGCTTAAACAAAGAATATCAGTTTACAGAAGCCAAGCAGGATAAATATGAACTTACCAAATACCTCCAGGTACTCCACCATCTGTGTCACAAGAGAAGGAACCCCACATTGTTTTGCATCTTGTACAAGGGTTTCCAGAGGAACACCAAATGTGTTTCTTTCTCTGCTGGACTGTAGATCTGGTGAAACCTTATTTGTTGTGTGCCTAACTTGTACAGAGGAGAATGATTTCTGGGGAATAAAAACAAGCAAGTGATAAATAGTGACTGGCTTTTATTATTTTAACCTCTACAAAGGTTAAAATCAAAAGTGTACAATTTTGGTAAAATTCTTGTGTTCTGTGTAGCACCTTAATACAGATTTTATTTCTACTGTATATTCTTAAAATATTAATATTCTTCTGTAGAGCTGAGACAAGACTTGTGATGGGGTAAACTCCAGTAAAGACCCCTCACCCCTACAGTCAGGGAAAGTGGGGCCTTGTGTTGAGGCAGACTGTTCAGAACAGAGAGGGGTCACTGTCCTGCAAAAGAGCCCCAAAAGTCAAGAAAAAGCTGACTCCTTTCTGGTGCACAGCCTTCCAACTCCATTAAATTTGTGAATTTGTACTTAATTCCTGAGGATAAAATATGCAAGATTCATAAAGAAACCAGAATTGGAATTTAAGCAGCAGCCATGGCACAAGTCTCAGAAGGGGTTCCTTTCTACTTAACCAGTTATTGCAAATTTTTTACCCCAAAAAATGATGCAAAAACATAAGAAATCACAAACAGCTTGCACCTTTTGTCCTGTCTGATGAAGGAAGCTGCTTGTTTATCCTACCAGAGCATGGGCTGGGAAGTTTGTGGGTTCTGGGGGGGATGCCTGTCTCTGAAGACAGGCGATGGGGGCTCTGTAAGGATGGGGGCTGCCCCAGGTGGGCACAGCTGGCTCTGCAGCCCTACTGGGCTGCCTGGGGGAAGGGGGTGCTTAAAATATATATATATCTAAATGTATGCTTAGATACATTTAAAATACATATATATTAAATATATATTTAAGAATAATATCCCTCAGGAATATTTAAGGAAAGGGGAAATTCTGCCTGGCACTCTGAAAAGAGTCCTGGCTGCCCTGCCCTCTTTCCCACCTCCCCTAAGCCCCTTGCTTGCCTCACAGGCAGGTGCCATTACCCACAGTAATTGCTGCATTTTGACCTCATGTTCCTACCAGGTAATGAGAGCAGAAGTCCAAACCAGGAACACCTGGATTTACCATTTCTGCAATAGGACAATTTAAACAGTATTTAAAGGGGGATTTTTAATATTTATTTTTTTTGTAACATTATCTCAACATATTGTGAAACCAGCCTCTTCTTAAATGTTTTTATTACTATGTTTTCAGAAGGAAAAGGGAAAGATTTTCCCATTAATTTGAAGCTGAGCTGCCGTAGTGAAACTATGTGTATGTTTTTCACACACGCCTGCAGCAAAGCCATGAGCTGAAGCTCCAGGCCAGCCCTGCTGCCATGGCAAAAGCACACACAGCACTTAAAACACCCCTGCCCATTCTGCTCTTTCACTACATAGGAAAACTTAGACTATGATATTAGTGTTACAGCATTAATAGCTATCTAAAAAGAACAAATACCAGCACGTACCAAACATTTTTGTATATAAGCTGCAAGGTGTTACAAAAAGCCTCTAAAATATCTGTGCACTATTACTCTAAATCCCTCCCTTTCCCTTTTTGGATGCAGACCATCAGCCTTCTCAAAAAGGAGGAAGGGTGTGAGAAAGGACCGAAGAAGCCAGATTTAAGTTCACTTACGCAAATGGAAAGGGAGGCGCCTGCTCCCATGTCAGACTGCAGCAGAGTGCCAGTATTTCAGCTGTGCTGCTCACAAGACACCATCACCTTTCTTCCCCTCCACAAAGCCATGAAGCCTGGCCAAAGCTAACTGCAGCCATTGGGCTGTTCCTCTACAATTAACTTATCATAGTACAATTGCTAGGCATCATCTTAATCAGCAGTTTCCCTCCAGAGTTGGTGGAAGGTAGAAATTAACTCCTAGTAAAAGTGCAGCCAGCACTGCACTTCCCTCTGGAGGCACCTTGCACAAGTTTAGGGCTGTGTTACCAGCAGATGTTTCCATGGCTACACACAATGCCACAGCTTCCCAGGCCATGCTGAGCCTGGGCCTGATATTTACTCTTGAGTGGGTTTTTGCACTGCAGGTTTGCAGATATTCCTATTGCTTGCTGTCCCTCCTACCTCCTACAACAGCAAGGAAAACACTATGAGGTGGCCCTCTGTGTACACATTATACCTACTTGTTAATATAACATGTACACAATCATTTTGGCCAATACATGGGCAAGGACCCATCCAGTTTTTAAAATATGAAGATGCAATTAAGCCCAACACGCTTGATAATTGTTTCAGATATAAAACCTGTCCTGGGAAATAAGTCATAAAGAAGTAACATTACAGTAGAAATTAATTTGGAGGAGGTTTTTAACACAAACTTTGTAAGCAAAATAAGGCAAAGAACCGTAGAGATGCTGAGTCAGACCCCCTTGGTGGAGCACTGGAAAAGCAGGAGAAAAAGAAAAGCAGCACCACACTGGTACAGCACAGATAGCAGAGATGGTTCCCTCTTCCTTAGCAGAAGGAATACCACTTAAAAACTAGTGCAGAATTTTAGCCCACTTACCTCTCCACAAGACCCCACAACGAGGTCTGAATAATGCTGTTGAGTAGAGCTTTCTTCCTCTACCTATGGACCTAGCCCCAGAAAAATCTACATCCACCGCACAGGCTCAGCCTGGCCTGTCTCTGCAGACAAGCTCCACCTGCACCCATCACCACAGCTGTAGCCATTTAGCCTGTTAAAAATGCTGTGCCCATCACCACAGCAGCAGCTGCTGCTGGGCCCACGGGAGGTGCTGGGGCTGAAGGTGCTGTCCCCCCAACACTGCTAAAAGAGGGAGGGAAGTGTGCTGGCCCTCTCACAGCGGTGTTCTGTGCTCGTGGCTGAGGGTACGGGCGGCGTTTTGCTGTGACATCCCCTCCCTAGGGCATTCAAATCCTCTGCCCTCCAGTCCCCATGAGCAGAACTCCCTTTATCGCTGTGTTTGAGAGGCAGCTGGAGCACAAGCAGCTCCCCCACCTTTGCTGGCTCCTTTTGGGACAGACAAAAGCACGGATCTTTTGTCTGGTTAGGGTCAGACAAATCACAAATCAAGTGGGCCCGCAGCAATCTGCGCTCTGCAGAGAAACACGTCGCAAAAAGGCAAGAACTACAAAATTAGAACAAAAAATTTTCTACTCTAACTCTGATCCCGTCCCACTGCACATTTTTCTCTTCCATCTTACTAGATGCCACAGCAGTGACCCTGCTGACATGTCACTCCCTCCCACTCCCGCTTCAGCCGAACGTGTGAACTGTAGGCAAATACCTTCCAAAGCAGCAAATTCTCCACCTGAGCAGCAAACACAATTTTTATCTGTTGATTCATGACAAGGCAGCAGTCACTGCAATCAACCTCTTGGTCTCGACTGCTCCTCTAACTTCAATTATTGAAGAATTTGCTTTCAAGTCCTGCCTGCGAGCTGCGGCCAGGCTGAGGGAAGCTGCTGACACCCCCGCTCCCGGGAAGGCCGCAGCAGCTAGAGGGCACACGAGGCTTGCCAGAGAGGTGGTCCTGCGAGCCCCACTGCGGACACGGCAAGGAGCCCCAGGCCCTGGGCAGGGTGTTCCTTTCCTACCGAACAGCACGGGCCGGAGGGATGATTCCTCCTCGCATCGCAGCTGTACAAAGAGCAGGAGGCTGCAGGCAGCACAAATTAAACATGTAACTGCTCATACTGTGTAGCTGAAATTCCAACGCTTCCTTTACAACCTCTGGATCAAAGTCATCCCCTGCAGGACTTCAGACGTATGAAAAGGATGTGTGGTGCTTTGAGAAGCCACCCTGACTTCAAGAGCCACGTCTAAATTAAAATCAAAGCTTTTGGTCTCCCTGCACCCTGCCTCCCAGGGGAAGGCTTGTGAGGAAAGGCAGTGCCCCAGCCTGGGTGTGTGAGGGGCTGGACGAGCACCAGGGGCTGCCTTTGTACTCTCCACACTGGGGCCGTGGCCTCCAGCTGCTGAATGGGCTATTTGTGTGGGTTTCTGATGCTTCAAAAAGACAGAGAAAGGATAAACCCAAAAGGAAAACAGAAAAGTTTAGTTTTACTCCTTAGAAAACCAGGTTTTTACAGCAGCATTAGGAACAGCAGGATCCCTGTGAGAGAGGGCAGAGGTAAATCCACTCTTGGCAGCAGTAAAAAACAATAGCAGCAAGAAAAATAATTAACTGAGGTTTCATGGTTCATTGAAGTTTCCCTTCAAAGCTACAAGCAGCCTGCTCTGCTAACTTGGTGATCTGTGTCAGCTTTAGGAGCCTCCAAGCATCCAGCCAAGGAGGAAAGAAAGCCCTTGCTGGTGGGCAAGAGCCGAGCAAGGAGTGCATACCCCACAGGGATGTGATGTGGGTAGTCCTCCGTCGCTCACATCCAGCTGGAGAGGCTCTGGTGGCTCTGGATTAGAGGCAAACAGCTCTGGTGATGCCAGCTGCAGGCTTTGAGAAGGCACTGTCATACTATGATACATCAGTTGCACCACCACAGCCTTGAGAACTCTGGAGAGCTAAGCCCATAAAAGCATCCCTGAATTATCACGAAAAACAGTCAGGGCTGATGCACACAGCTGAAATTCCATCAGACAAACCGGTATTACTGGCTTTCAAAACAGGTTTTCATCTCACACACAGCATTTGTACATTTTATACCAATTCATCATGAGCCAGTCTAAACAATAAACTTAGTAAATTCTAAAAATTTGCACATTTTATAGTATATGGACCTGATAGATAAACCATATGGTTTCTCAAGCAAAAGGAAAAAATGGAATTAAGAGCTACAACCAAGACAGAAGTAGACATGGAAAAATGCATATCATATTAGGTAATAATTGGAAAGAAACGAGACATCTCTCTCTCTTGATTATTACAGTATCAATATAAGTTTTCCTACATTCTAGCTGGTAAAAGTCATAGCACAGACATAAGGACTGGTTGCCACATACCCTTCATCACAACAATCTGATTGCCAACCAGGCCTACTCGCCAAGTTAAATTATCAGCAAGGAAGAGTTGCTGTCCTGACAAGAAAGCAGCTCTCCCCTGCTGCTACTTGCATGGCTTTTCGCTGTGCCTATGGGAAAAGCACACAGGCCACACCACCTCCTGCCACGCAAGTCCTTGTCAGCCCAGCAGCGTCCCCTCTAACTTGATTTCTGCTCACAGCCGCTCAGGGATCTTCTCTGGAAGGGGATGCCCTAGGACAGAGATGGATATGTCTGCACACAGGAGCTGCCCCTTCTCCATCAGCCAGGCACACACGAGTCCAGAGCTGTGCCTGAGCAGATACCCCTGAGTCATGGCAAGGCTCCTTCCTACTGTAGACACAGCACCTGGCAGGTTTGGAGCTGCTTCTCTCTATCTGAGCCCATCTCTGGCAAGGGATGTGTTGGTGTCCTGAGGTGGCTCAGCTGAGCCTGTTTCCAGGCAGCTGAATTACAGGCATGTGGAGAACTGCCCAATGAAACAGTGGGAGGCAAGTGCTCCGAGTGCTTGCTGGCCCTTTTTTTACTTTTCTTTTTTCTTTTTTCTTTTTTTTTTCCCCAGCCCATTAAACCTTCTAGAATCATCTTTCTTTTAAAGGCTTTTGAAAAGCCTTCAGAAAGCTGCACAATTCCTTGGCACCTTTGTGGAACTGAAAGTGACTGGCAGGCAACAGATCAATAATTGTCAATATTCCTCCCTTGGAGTGAAGTTAAGGTTGTTTTGGAGCCTGCCTCTCTCTGCTTCCTGTTTTGAATTTCATTTTTTTCCTCTAATCTCCACCTGGCACTTAAACCTCTTCATTTTCTTGATGATGTTCCAGGGAAAACAAGTCAGCATTCAAAATGCAGTATTGCTTCATTATCTAAATGCCATTGTTGCTAAAGAGCAGAACACCAGCAAAAATAGCCACAAGCTGAAAACTATTGTAATGAAGCAAGAAGAGCTCTTTTTCAGGCCCTACAAATTATTTAAAGTCTGTATTTCTATTATATTTCAGTCTATATCACGAAATTGGCCAATTCCAGGTTTATTTCTCCAAGAAACCAAAAGATGTAAAGAAAAACACAAAGAAACACAGAATTTTTGCAGTCATAGTTTGTTCCCTGTCTGCTCATTTTCAAAGGGAATTTGAAATGTTGGATTAATATCAGGAAAAGTTGCAAGTACCAGGCCAGTTTTTGCATCCCAAATCATCCTCCAGGAAGACAGACCTCCCATGAGGCTCCATCCACAAACTGCTGCTGGTTTGTGACAGCTTCCCACAGCTGAAGAGAAACTCAGCTTCCAGCTTCAGCTCCAGACAGCTCATGGTGCATTAATCTCTTGCCGGAGCAATTATCTCTGGCACCATATGCTACTATTTCTCATAAATAATATAGTTTCAACACAAAAATTCCTATTTCAAGAGCTATAAAGAAGTAAGACAGGATTAGTCCTTGCATCCTCTCTGCCTCTAGCTTGCACAATACCTGAGGTGGGGATAAGGAAAAAAAAAAAATGAAAAAGGAGGGGTACACTAAGTAGAGGCTTCAGCATCCTCTTGCACCATGGGCACTGTCCTAGCCCATGTAAAAGCCAGGCAGAGGCAGTTTTTCATTTCTATTTCTCCAATGGCATAGAACCCCTCCTTACTGGTTCATTTCAAGAGTTGCTCCTGTTATGTTCAATAAGCTCTGCTTTTTGCCATCTTGTAATACTAATTCTTGAACGAAATTTGAGAAAACTCAAAAGAAGACCCTCAACGTGCAGACCTTCCCCCAGAAGAACTTAGATGGCAGCAGCATCTCCATCAAGTTTTCCAGTTTCAGATATGCTGAAACCCTGTTTGGAGTTATTCAGTCAGCCATATGAAAATTCAGGTCTCTGTTTCTAAAGCAACAAGGTAATGATCTGCTCAGTGGGAATTTCTTCTTCCCATCTCTCACTTCCAGGATTCTTTTTGGTACCTAAAATTCATACACCCAGAAGAGTGACTTCTTAATTGTTTCATATCATGAATACACCAGGGAAGCACCAGACTGTCAAACCTAGTCTCACAAATATATTTTTTGTTCCCTACTTCTTCACAGCACCTCCACATGACTCTGCTTAACTTGAAGCAAATGTTATTTCATCAAGCATTTTTCTGATCTCTTGCACAACCTCATGCAAAGCATTTATTGTAATTCACAGAATCTGAGAAAGACATGCCAGATGATTTCAGTTATCCAAACTGGGGAGGATGGTCCCCTAAGTAATGCAAAGCAGGCACACAGCCACTCCAACCCAGGGATATTTTAATTAAAAAGTAAAGTAATTTGATTCCAACAGAAGACAGTGTGCCCTAATCCAACCTGATATGCATGTCATATATCAAAAATTTAAACATATAACCACAAAACCCCACACAATTTAGATACAATCTGTAAATATTGAGTTGGTCAGAGCACTGGCCGTTTACAAAACAGGGGGTGTAGGTATTCATCTTGTTGCTCAGCTGCATCTAGTCTTTAATCACTGGAAACATGTTGACTTTTCATAATGAGCTGTGTGTGACATGGGAAAGGAGGGAAGAGGTTAGACAGATAATTTTGGCGTCTGCAATGAGAGAAACAAAAGAGGAAAATACATTAATTTGAATTAAGTGAATTTGAGTTTGGCAGTCTAACTGACCAGGTAAGATTAAGGCTGGAGGCAAAGGCAGAGGAGAAAAGCATTTGCTGCAGTCGCACTGCTAGGCACCATGACTGCAAAGGCAGCTCAGACAGGAATTGCCCCAAGCTCCTTCCCAGCCATGCAGCACAGTACAGCATGTTGTGCCAGCAGTCACACCTGAGCTCACACCACAGAAACACCCAGCTGATCTTTGGTAAAATAAAAGAAAAAAGCATTTGCAGAGGTTCTGTGAGTGCATTTACAGCAACGCACCCACAACGATGCAGTTGGATGCCTTAAGCAAGCAGTTTGACTTGCAGAAAACACAACTTAAAACTATGGCCTGGAAAACCACCATACCTAATCCCTGTACAGCAGCACGGGGTCTCAGTCAGGAACGGGTGCAGGGCTGCTCCCCTCCTGAGGCACTCAGTAAACACCTGAGCATTCCATGATGTTCCTTTTTGCACACTAAGTGAACAGACTGGTGGGGGCTTTGTGCTCAGCCCCACAATCCAGCCATGTCTTCTCCTCCCCCTCACAAAACTGCAGCAAACACAGCACAACACCTGCACCTGACACTAGTGACCCAAAGAGAAGAAAGCACAGCAGGGACACCACAGAGCTGCAGGATCTGTCCTGTCTCAGCTCTTCCTCAAACACATGCACAAGGCTCCCTTTCCTCAGTGGATGAAACCTTGAGCATCTGCAGGCAGAGTACAGGCACCAGTCATTTTTTATTCTCTTTATATAGCTCTAGTCAAGAATTTCATCAAGTTGCTCATTTCAGACATCTGGGCCTCTAGATCCTGAAAACATGAAATGACACTAGGGCTAATAAAGTCTGCTTGGACTGATGTGATTATTTAATACTAGTGAAAAAAACCCAAGCAAGTACTCCAAACATTGAACTCATGGCTAAAGCTGAGCAAGAGAGTTGTAAGAAACTGTGGACACACTACAGAAAACTAACATAAGATGCTGTCACAGAAAATGTGAGGACATACAAGAAAGGAGTCAAGCCTTCGCCACAGAGCCATGAAAGTGAGAAACCAGGAACAGCAGCTGCGCTGAGAAAATTCATTACCTGATACAGCACAGTTCAGGTTGAGCACGTGTGTATAACCTCAGAACTGTTTTGGTTCTTTAAAAGCCAACATTTAAAAAAACAAATAGCTTAAAAAAAAAAAAATTCTAAATGGATTTTGGTAATCAGAGAGCATATTGACACATCTCTAAACACTGTTTTTTGTATGAAGACTGACAAGTCTTTAACTTGGCTCTTCAACTTAATTGAGTTTACAGCAAGACATCACTGAAATGAGTCCTCTGAGTTTGAGAAATTCTGTTTCACAAGAATCAACTTTTTCTGCTTTCTGTCCTGTTCAACTGTATTTCTGTATTATTTCTAATTTTGCCATTTTTTATCCAGCTGGTACCATGCTCAGCCCAACATATTCACCCTATGTATATGTGAAAGATCCTCCTGAATGACCAGAAGTGAAATATCTCTCCATAAAAAAAAATACCTCCATGTCAGTTTAATGCTATGCAAACATCTCCATCAATTTTTATAGCCCTTACTCAGCACATTGTTCAATGTCAGTGCTGGATGCAGGAATCCAGGATCAGCATGATGTAGACAAATTAACAGCTACCAAAGGAATGTAACCTCTTCCTGCAGCTAATGATAAAGCCCATCAATTCAGCAAGGCACAGAGTACACTTTAAATCTAGTAATATTTCACAGTTTCATTTGTCTTGTGTTTCAGCAACTACGATAAACTTTCATAGGATCTGCAAATAAGAATATAAATATTCTATTAATGACTGACTCCACAGAAACTGAATAATTTATGCAATAAACAATAACTTTTTCTTATACAATAAAGAGTAATTACTTAAGCATGTCATTCCATCTGTTCCAGATCTGTTTGTCAGGGACTATAAAACACAGAACAATCCAGAATTCCACATGGCAAAACTGTTTACCTACATCTACCACCTTTACCCACCCCTCCCACTGTCAATGTTGATGACCTGTTTTCAAGCAAATAAGGCATAGATTATCACATTGTACCTGTCCTTCCATCTTCTAAAAAACATTTGAACCTATGGGCTCATGATTTGAATGAAGCATGAAGACAGAAGGAAAAGCTCTCAGATAAAATGTAAGTTGCAGCATCTCTGGAAATAGTTTCTTGGAAAGGAACCCTGCAAAACTAGAAAAGTAAAATTCAAAACATTAAAATCTTGGTTCTTGTTTACCAGTTAAAGACAACATTAATAAAATCACAGTGCTCAGCTGGCTGGGGCAAGGTGTCCTAGCCCATATTGCTTGCAGTGGCAAATAAAATTCTCCAACAATCAGGGCTCTTTCCTCACTGCTGGGTAGGGTTACATCAGGAAACTGTTACAGATCACTAGTCATATTTCCACACATATCAGGCTGCCTAATAATAGACTCCATTTCCATTGCAAGAGTGTGCTACATACCACCTAATCATTTGCATTAATTTCAGCTGAGTTTTTTCAGACCGACTAATTTAACATCAGTTTCATATTTAAAGAACTCAGAATGTATTGTTGGCAGGAAATGAGCTTTTAAAAGATGAATCTGAAGGCATACATGTCCTGATCATACCCAGGATATCCCCACAGTTTCTTTAAGATGTGTAAAACATGGTATTACTTTCATATACACATGGTGAAATACAACCACAGCCGTCATAAGAGCACATAAAATGGGTGCAAATCCACATCAGATACCCAGGACTCCAATTTAGGACTGCAGTTACATTTATGACTATCCAGAATACTCAATATTCTTTCCAAATGTGCTGAATAAGCAATCCAGGAAGAAAACCCACACAGTAGTTATACTCAGATGACAAATGGAAGGGAAAAAAGATAGAGACACAAACTAACTGCATCTTTGTCATGTTTTAAAACAAACATAAGTGAATCCCAGAAAGTCACCAAAAACTGTTTGAAGCCAAGCTGGATTTTCCTGCCTTGGACCAGGTGAGAGAACATTACTTGCATGTAGGTCTGCCCCACTTAGATGTTGCGTCCCTCTTGCTTAATGAGGTGTGCAAACACAGTAACTCCGTGCACAGCACTTCGACAATACAGGTTGCTCGTTATATTCCTGGCTTTTATCTTGAGAATTATTAATGAGCCAGAATCATATTAGACATTTGAAACCCATAGCACAGCTGAAAACTACTTGGGCATTTGCAGGTAGCCATGCAGGATGTAACTCAGGATTCAGAACTTCCACCTCACCCAAGCCCTGCAACATGTTCCACTAAAGGTCAAATCTACAGCAAGAAGCCAAAGTGCATAGACATGCCAGCCATGGATAGATTTCTGTCACTGCTGTGCACGACAACCAGACACAACCTTGGCATGAGAGCAGCCCTATAAGCAAAAGCCATTGCACAAGGCACACAGGGCAGTGCAGAGCCAGCCGAGTCACTCTGCCTTTGCTGGAGCACCTGCCTGGTTCAGGAAAGGCTTCATCATCACACAGTGCTCCCCCCAGTCATGCCAGCAAAACCCAATGTGCACACAGGGGTAGTCTGTAGCTAGAGAGGCAAGAGGTTTCAAGGGCTCTCTCTTCACTGGCTTGTTTGGTGTTCAAGTGTTGCAAGTCTTTCCCCATCAGCTTTCTCTGAACCTCTCCTGCTAACCCTTCTCCATGTGTTTTTTTTTGCTCTCCATTGCTGACTTTTCTCCTTGCTATATCCATTCCAAAAAAGGACAGCAGAGATGACATTGCTGTCAAATTTTCCCTTTTTAATCAGGTCTACCTTGTTAAAAGCCCTACTATTAAGCTTTCTGCAGCAGCTTCAATCTACTGAACTGTGGCTGTGTAACAAGAGGCCCCCAGGACCACCAGACTATGGGTGCCTCACTTAGAAACATTCACCTGTGGGCTTCAGTGAGGATCATTCCAACCTCAATATAAAGATTATGAACTTGCATAACCAAGTCAGCATTTCTTTTGAGGTTTCAACAATCACATTTATTCCTTGGTTTAAAAGGTTTTGGTTCAGTTTTATAAACAGGCTTCACAAAATGTGCAATATTTATAAACATGGTTCTTAGTCGCAGTGGTAATAAGGATCTTTACTTTCATCATAATGTTCACTTCAGTTATACAATGCAACACAAGGTTGATTTTGTTTCCTCTCTTCTCCCTCCCACAATTGGCACTTAATCATAAATTGGAGAAACTTTAAAAAGACAAGAAAGTCTAAGCATGATGTTAAAAACGCCTTGCCATAGTATTACATTTTAGTAAGGCAAATTCTTATTTTGTAAAGCCTAATTGTGCAACTTTGAGACCTATAGAAGGTGGCAGAAATGCCAGCCTTCTCCTATAAAGAGCAGGCCTTCATTTTTGCTTCAAAGTGTTCACCCCTCCATACCAACCCCCCTTAAAATAAATGTACAGCTGATAATACAGCAGAACATCCCCTTTACAGGGTGAAAGGAAATTACAGTAGACAAAGGCTGAAAACATGGTGCATAGTACACAAAATCAGACTGTTTTTAAAAACAGCATTAAAAAATAGAAATAAAAGAAGAAAAAGGAACTGAACAAGCAACAATGGAATTTTTCTAGTGGAAAGAGGATTTGTGGGTTTCATAAATAAGTGGAAAATTACTAAAATACTTTGCTATATAATATAAAAAGGCGCAAAGTGTTTTCCAGTTGTCACCTAAGTGTTAGATGCAACTTTATAGGAGTAAGTATTTGGAGGCAGTTTGGAGCTCTGATTGGTGCAGGCATTCCAGCAGGGCAGCGCTGCCAACAGCAGGAGAAATCCACCCAGCAGGACACAAAAGCCACTGAAATAGAAAGCAGTATCGTACTCCTGCGTCCAGTCGTAAAACCAACCTGAGGGTGGGGATAAGACAAGCACATCAGTGAAATGTAACACAGCACTGATAATGTAGAGAAACAACATATAAATTAAAAAACCTCCAACAACAAAATAAAATGAAATTAAATAGGCCTAACCTAAAATACTGTTTGACCACTTAGACATTAAATGTGTTTTTCCTCAAAGCCATATTATAAACACAATCAGCCAAACAGCCTTTATTTTTTGCTGCAGATTTTGATTTCATCATTCCATTACTATTATTATTATTATTGCATTATATGCAAAAGCATTCTGTCTGGTTGTGACAAGCTCATGTTCAGTTTATACTGTCCATCTTGCCCTTACCTACAATTGGTGGTCCAAGGCTATTTCCAAGTCCAGCGAAGAACATCAATATCCCATAGGCATGAGTCAGTTTCTCAATCCCCACAGTCTTTGTTGTTACATACGGAAAAATTGACCAGTTCCCAGTCAGAAAACCCAAAATCCCAGAAAGCATCGCTAATGTAAGGTAACTTTTGGCAAATGGAATTGCAAACAAGGCCACTCCTGTCATTAATAAGGTAGTTACATAGAGATATAAAGTGTTAACCCACTTAAAATCTGCCAGTATTCCTAAAATAAGTTTGCCAACAGTTGTCATAATGCCAATAATGGAAATAAGGGGCATATAATAGTCATCCTCACTAATGTTTGCACTTCTTGCTACATCTTCCATGAGCAGAGAAGGAGGAAATCCACCAATATCAAAGAGCAAGATAGCAACAAAGAGAGCTGAAAATACTTTGTTCTTGAAAAGAACCACGGTCTCCTTCCAGTAGGTCAAATAGAGCTGCCACTTCCTTTTGGCGAGTTGCTTGCAGAAGTTTGTCTGTTCCACAACTTTCTTTTTGTAAGTGTCTTTCTCATTTATGTTTATTGAGCTCAATACATTTTTATTCAAAATGCTATCCTGTTTGCAATCAGGCACATTGTTCACACTTTTTTCATCAATATAGCCCTTTTCAAGGATGCTAATATTTTCTTCAACAGTCTTTTCATGGTAAACAAAATATTGATCTGGGACTTTGTCTAAACACATTTTATCTGGTGGAGGAGAACTGGACGATTCCAAAGGTCTCATTAGACTGCCACATGCTAATATATTTAGAGACAGGGCACCAACTATTAGCAGACACCCATCCAGTCCATACAGCTCAATAAGCTCTCTTTGCAGTGCTGCATATATAAAGAGTCCAACACTTGAGCCTATAAAAGAAAAATAAGTTTGATTTAAACCAAGACCATTCTCCAACTCTAACAAAATTCCACAATTCAGCAGCTATGAAGACACTACCACAGGAATGGTAATTCATTTGTGCTCCACTCTCCCAAGTTTGATGAACTGGTAAGTCATCATCCCTCCTGAAGTTACAGTTTCTTTATTGAGTAGCCACTAAATAAAAAAAAAAAATCTCAAAATATCTGAACAATTTGTGACAAGTAACACTAGCAGACACTTTATAAACAAGCAGGATCAATACCATATCTTTACCATATCAATACCATAATCTTTGATTAAAAACATCAAAGAACTATTAAACCACCCTTCTGCCCTTCACTCATACACATATATCCCTTCAGGTACCATTTCCAGTTAGCACAGCTAGAATTTCCCACTCTAACATTTTGCCCTTTCTTCTCTTTGCTGTCACCTTCCTCCTCCCAGGCACAAACAGACCAGGAGTTCACTTCAACGTGCCTCCTAAAAGCAGCCCTTGACTGCCAGGTGTTTAAGGAGCAGGGTTTGCCTGGTAGGAGTTTACTCCAAAGGCATTTCTGAATGGACCAAACATGCATTTGAGAAATTTGGCCATTCAGAAGAAAACACTGAAGAGTGAGAAATTACTATGAACACAAGTGTTTAATGCAATCCCAGCAATTTAAAGAAAAGGCTCATGGTTGAAGTGAGCGCTTATCCATTTTAACTAGTGGATGTCCTCTCACAAACACAGAACTTTGGTTTTCAAGTCAATTTAATGACAAACTTTAAAATTATTTACTGAAGATTGTCTCTAGGTTATATTAAAGCCATTTATATACTTTTGTGCTAAACACAGGAAAAATCAATTACAAAATCCATGCCTGTTTTGCCTTCCAGGTACTAAAATTAACCAGGGCACAATAAGATCAGGCTTTAAGGCAACCTACGTGGAATCCAAAACAAAACCACTGAAAATGATCCCAGGAAACATATCTGCAGAAGATCCTCTTTACTCAGCTTGTGTGGATGTGGTATTAGTATCTCACAACACTGGCTGTACTAATCCTGCATCTCCTCAGTGACATCTACTCAAGTAAAGAGGTCAGAGCAGACACTCCATGGCACACAGAAAGCAAGGCATGGGACAACAGCCATCTGTTGGCTCCTACTTGGGCCATCAAAAAGTGTAAAGGTACAGCCAATGTGAGGTAGTGGTGATGCAGCATTTGTACCCTGCATCTCCAATCTCTTTCTTGCCTCTGATCCTGGGTAAGAATAAAGAGAAAAAGAGGACTCTTGGAAATGTTTCCCCTCATTACCCATGGCACACGGCCCAAGCTACATGACTCTGCTTTCACTTCAGTGAAAATCCTTTCCTCATCCATATTGATCACCCATAGTACAAACCTGCAAGTGTAGTTACTGTTTTATCTGAAGCCTGAGTTTTTCTCTTCATTGATACTGATATTTTGATTTAAGAAACTAGTAATTTTCTTAAGTTACTGAGAAGTAACTGAGAAAAACATAACCTTCTGGTTTTTATTGCCAGGGTAACAGTGGTTGTATCAGAGTTGAGAAGCTGGAGAGAATGACAATTAAAAGTCCTACCTGTTGAAATCAGACCCAGTGCAAGGCCTCTGCGTTTGTCAAAATACTGGCACGTGATGGTAACTGTTGCAGTATACAAAAGGCCACATCCAAGACCTGGATAAAAAGAGTTAGATACAAAACATACTACATCCTTTTAATTAAAATTAATGTCCCTTTGTTACCCCGAAGGTGTTGCCATTGTGTGCCCTAGTTACTGAGGTACCTTTTGACTCTGGCTCAGCACAGGGCAATCAGGCTGCCTGCACAGTCCCACCTCCCTTCCCCTGACCATCCCTGGCTGCTGAGCCTGGATGGAGCAGGCTGGGTTTGAGCAGCTCCCCAGCCAAGTTCTGTGCTCTGTGGAAGGGATACAGGGCTCTGAGCCCAGGGCTGGCCCCAGAGCTGGGCAGAGCTGCCTCCTCATGGCACTGTGCCCGGCCAGCACGACGCCGGGGCCCCGCTGGCCAGCGAGGTGCCCAAGTGCCTGACACAGTTAATTTGATAAGCCACCCATAGCAGCACAGAGGGGCAGGTCATCACCTGCCAGAACAGCGTTTTCATGCCTCTAGCACAGCATTTTATGTTCAGTCAGGTTACATGGAGAACAACATTGCTCCCTAATGATCTCTAATTTATCAAATTAGAATGAGGATGTGACAAAAATCCAGATGAGATATTACTCCTTTAAGATTGGGATTTCATGCCAGCAGAAGACCTGTTCAATTCCAGTAAAACCTCAGTTTCTCAATCTCTAACAATCCTGTCAACAGAGGACAAATTGTTTTCAAACCCTCATGAACATTTACATTGTTTTTATCTTTTAATGCATGGTAACAGCCAGCCCATGCAACATCCCTCCCTGCCCAAAAGGAAAGTATTCCTTGAAAAATCAAGTCCTAGACTACCACTGCCTCTGCAAATCAGTTTTCCATTTTGTATTCATAAACCAAGACTCAAAATAATGTAGACTAAGTCTCAAATTAAGGGAAGGTGTTTCTTACCAACAACTATCCCATATGAAACATATAGGAAGTATATGTTAGGTGCAAAACTGCTCATCATGAGGCCCCCAGCCACCATAAAGCCACTGAAGATAGCTACTGGTCTTGCTCCAAAAGATGATACACATATACTGCAGACAGGACCTAGAGGAAAAAAACAGGAAAAACATTCCTAGTAAACACCAGCACCAGGAAGAACTTCTTAAAAAGTATCAATCATATCAATCTGTAGAAATGTTTCTTATTACAACTATTTAAATGTATAATTATATTAGATAATGATTCAGAGTATTCATCTTCACAGGGTTCTCTAAAAGCAGTCAGTTATAAAAATATTAAAGGTCAGGCTTGCAAAATTTTTCTCAAGAAGAAACTGAACACTAAGGCCATGAAAGGGTCCTTGGCCTGGGAGAGAAAGAGCAAGTGAAACGTTCCTTACACATAGGAAGATACAAAACATACTGGACTGTAACACTGTCACCACACAACCAAGGTGTACAAAGGTTCTGAAAAGAATCTTAATCTTGAGATATGAAGCCAAGGTAGATCATCAGCCTGGCCTTAAGCAAACAGGTATTTTTTGACAGAGCACAAAAACTGTGTTTCAAAAATGCAGTATCTGTATTCATCTTGATATGCAATTTATAAGACTGAAATAGGAAAACAGTAACTTGGGATCATAGTTATGGTAAGAATGCCACCTGGTGCTTACACAGAGGGAATATCTGCTGGTATACCAGACAAGGACAAACACCACTCTTCCCTGATTTTCAAAGAAGTTAAAAATCCGCTAGTCAGGTGTCCTACCAAAGAACCCTTCACTACCTATCTCCACTTCTCCTGTAAAACTACAGAAAATAAAAGTCACTTAGTGGGAGCAGCCAGACCAACATTCAGGTTCATGAGGGGTTACTCCCCAATATTTCTCAGTTCTTAGTTCTCTTAGTTCTTCAAAGCAAGAACAAAGTGAGGCAGAATTCATAACCTGCCTCTACTCAGCCAGTTCTCTCCTCACAGGAATCATAGAACAAGCACTTATTTTCAGTTGTGTGACCTGGAATACACCTTCTAGTCTAAAGTAGTGTGCAAGCTTGGTGCCCTGCATAAATAATCAACCAGCAAGGGACTTGGCTTGCAAAGACAACTTAACTGAAACCCTGCAGTTTCAAACCTTCATACGTAAACTTAGATATTAGCCCCATTTCTAAACTCAGCAACTCTGAGACTAGAAGTTAGATACACAGATGAATGTCATTATTTAATACAAACAAAACCACCTCACAACACTTACATCTCATTTGAAGTGATACACACGCACACACCGTGGTAGATTCAATCTGCAAAAGCAGTAATTTTGGAGTCTGCCATTTGTCCAGGTTAGTGCTCCCTGACTCATGTAACTGAGATTCCCAGCAGATGGGAGGTGAGCCCAAAAAGGTGATATGAGGTAAAAAGTTGGAGCCTGAGGATGGTGCTTGCCTAGGTTTGTAGACAGGAGCAAGCAGCTGGGAATGTAGGCAAGGTTTTCCTGTGGTTGCCGGCCACGGGACAAGCAGTTCTGGCAGGCAGGAGCAGAGATTCGTCAGAAGGTGAAATGATCCTCAAAGACAAGGCAGGCCAGAACTTTTGCCCTACATTAGAACTATCTGCCCAGGGAACACGAAGGGGGGTGAGTCTGAGCTGGGGCTTATCCAGGCAAAGAGTCAGAGTTACAGAGGAATCAAGAAAATATTCCAGGAAAGAAAGGTTTAATTGGATTTTGGAAGCAATGAAGAAGGAAGATCTAAGCACTTGCTGCTTCTCAAGAGTCAGCATGCTGTGGGAATGAAAGCTGGCCAGCATAACCTGGGCAGAGTAACATGCTGAGAACAAAAGCTGAGAGCATTAGATTGTTGCTGATTCTTTGAATTAATTACTGGAACTGGCAAACTAAGATTGGTATGTTTCCTAAAACCACAGGATTTAAAAATGAACAAAGGATCAACTCTGTATTATATAAGGACTTCTTCAACACTAAAAGAACCAAAGGTAGTGTTAACATAATGCAATTAAACAGAGGAATGTGCATTCTTTCTATTCTTTGTTTCTGACCTACTACCTTGCTACAACAAATAGCATTTCCCTTCCACCTGCTGTCTATATTTTGACACAGTTTCTTTCAGATGGTCTCTGTCCAGTCTGGGGTGGTGGTGCTAGAACAGACATCACTGACCCCCACTAAAGCATCTGAGGTGAACTGGACTCTCTGACCCCAAGCCAGAACAAGAGAGACACAGAGCTGAAAGATGTGGCTTCATAACCTGACAATGACATCTCCACTGGAACGTGACCAAAAGCATCCCTGACAAGGCCCAACGAGAGGCTCTTCTAGCTTCTCCCACTTACAAAATCCCAACGGAGAACAAAGAGTACAAAGAGATCTTTTTGCTCTAACATGGAAAACAACCTGCACAAAACTGAAGGACCTGTAAGCTCAGTATTAATCTAACATCTCACACAGCAAGACATCTGGCAACTCCGCAACAGCTCTGTTTATAAGAAGGAGCGCCAGTGTTAGCACTAATATAGTTATTATAGGTCTCTGAGTTGAGCAGAAAAACAGCTCCATCTTCACACTAGGCACGACTTTCACACTGTTAGAAAATGAGTCACAAAAGAAAATTCCCCTGACAGCCAGCATCTTTGTCCTTTCCTGCCTCCTTGCACTGCTTCTCTTTCTCTGTTTCCTGGCACTGGCATTTTTTTCCCACAAGGCACAGCACCTTCAGTTATTTCCATGGTATTTGCACAGGAGTTGACTGTACACAAACTTGTTATTCTTTACAGGTATTTGAAGCACAACAGATTCAAGGCAGTAAATTCTAGTAAAAATCCAGCTTTCACAGAGTGGGACTGACCTGCCCTGTGGATTTTGCTGAAAGTGGGCATTCTGAAGAATGCAGGAGTCTGCATACAGCCACATAGGAAACAGATCTTCAGGCAGCATAAGGGTTTTCATTAGCTGACTCCCACCATAATATGAACAACATAAAAAAACCCCCAGTGGCAATCTTCAATAATAAGCATGAAAATTAGCTTTTAAGCCATCATTTTGTTCAGTTTGCCAGCAGCTCCAGGGGTTAGCACTGGAATCAGTACAATATTTGATGACATTGATAAATATTTACCTCTTTTACAAATAAAATCCCTAGGGCTTTTTCCTTTCCAAATGATGTATCTTAAAACTAGACCAAACTCAATCAAAAAAAGACAGCAGCACAGTTTATTGGAATGACAGCTAACTCTAGGAAGAAAGATTCAGCACAGCAACAGACACTGCTCCTCTGCACACAACCTGTCATGGCTCGCAGTCAGCAACACAATTATCAGGGGAGCAGTCAACAAGATCTCCAGACAAAACAGGAAGCAGCAGCAGAAGGAAGATTGGTTTTCACAGAAGATCTTCATACAGAGAGATCAAAGAAGAACACCTAGGAGGGATCATTTGTACATTGGTATTTTTATTAAGATTATTTTGAATTAAATACTTTACCCTCAGTGAGACCTGGATGTGTCAGTGAGTCTTTCCTGAGACATGAAAACAAGCCACCTGCTGCACTCAGGAACTTAAACCTACAGAAATGTGCTGACCTCCTGACAAGTACAAAGTTGTTTTGTTTTATGGATATCAAGAACTAAAACCTTTTTCCTCAATATTTTCACATAAAGTGAAAAAATCCTGCAAAACAACACTCCCTCCCTCCAGTCACTAATCTCAAGGGTTCTCCCTCTTTCACCTCATACACAAAACCTTTTCCTAAACAAACTATATTGGACAACTGAGTTATTTTTCTTACCACCAGCATTAATCTGACCCACCCTACCTGGGCATCTGTCCGAGCTGGTTGAAACTGTGGAGCAGAAAAAATGGTCATGGACTGCATGTAAAATCCAGTGGCCAGAATACAAGAATATTTTTTGTGTATTAAGTGCATTTCTAAAACCTGGTTATAATAAATATAATGTCCTCCAAATGCCTGTACTTTGGATATGAATATAGATCAGAAAAAAGCTTTTCATACTGGGCAGCAACCCACTCCCAACTGATTGGAAAGACAGTTCCCATCTAAAAAAAGTTGTTATATGAACTGGGCTTCTTTTCAGGGGAATCTTGGGGACACCTTCTCCCCTATGCACAAGCTATTTACAGCTTCCATACTTTACAGTGGAAGTTGTATGTGTGGAAGTGGAAGTAATGTCTGTGTGAGGTTTCTGTCCAAAAATATGTAGATGATGAAAAAGCAGTTATAGAGTAGTAAAACTGTTGCTTGAAAACACAAAATTAAGCTTTTTAAACATCTAGCACTGAATGCCTCAGATCAGCAGAAACATTCCATCAAATTATCAAGGCATGCCTTTCAATAGAGAATCCTCCTTTTGTTCCCTCCACTAATGAAGGGAAGTAGGAATGGAGACATGGCTGGTGTCTTCTCCTGTGCCAAGGACTGTGAAGTCAATTCTTAATATAAACAGCTGTGGTGCCAATTACAGGCGCCAAGTCTTTGTTTTGCTTTTAACAAGTGTAACATGGATCAAATTTAATTTCAGGCTCCAAATGGATGCAAAATTAAGAACACTTGGTGTAGAAGAAACACATGATGTTCAAGAATATATATAAATATCCTCCTCTGACCTGTTTTAGTAAGGGAAACCTACCAAGCTTTTTCAATTTCTTCCTGTCAAATAAGCCCTGGAGCCATGTGCCACAACTGCCATAGCCTGACCAATATTGTAACACCTAATTCTGCAGAGGAGCTCTCACCTCTGCCCTCTACAATAACACTAATGCTTGCTAACACTGTTCTAGGCACATTTCTTCTACTGCTCTGTAAAGTTTCATCAGAGAAAGTCATAACCCAAGTCATCCTGTGAGGAAGAGCTCAACCAGATCCCTGCCCTGTTCCCTTTCCAGCTGATGAGGTGAACGGTCCAGCTCAGGCGGGACACTGGCCTTAGCAACACTGCCTGTGCTGCGAGCAAAAGGAGAGAAATCGAACACCAGGTGCCCAGGAAATGGATCCAGATAAACAAGGTGCTGTACTGGGTTTCTATGTCTCCAGTCTAAGTTTAGCTCTCACATAAGTCAGAAGTAAACATTTTAGAAAGGATACCAATGCAGAAAAAACATGAAAGTGTTCACCGGCATCAGCTGCTTAAAAAATGTTTCAGACCACAGGAACACAGGGAAGAGGAGAGAACAGAGAAACTTTTTCTGTGCCAGATGCCATATATTTCTCCCTGGGTTTGGTGAAATTACAGTACTAATACAGCAGAGTCACTGGCCCTAACTTTCTCTGTTATGGAAGCTGGTGAATGTGATTGCCAGTGCTACCAATGAGAAAAGTCTTCCAAAGAAAATGGACACTGATTTATTTCCTGTCTGTGGCTGCTAATCTATCATAATTGTCATTCCTTTTCCAGTCTGGCATCTACAGCTTCAGAAAGGTGAAGCTGAGGAAAGCTCACAGAAGAGTCTTAATGGCTCTCCAGTAGAGCCTTAATTAAAAATTTGGAAGTCTTGGCTAAAAGACTGTACGAAGTTACAGGCTTTAAAGAAAAAAATTAGAAGTAATTTGATTACATTCTCTAGACATCCATCACACTAATCAAGGGTCACTTCAAAATATAACATTTAAAGATAATGTTATTTATCAACTGAAAACTAAAACTAAACAACTTGTATCATAACATTGCATACCTTTAAGGAGGAAATTTAGTAGATTTATCATTAGGATCAGATCCCAGCTTGACAAACAGTGGGATCTTTCATTTCAGGATTTGTCTTCAGTCAACTCTGATAACATCAATGTAATTAAAAGACCCTTCCTGTACTTTCTTTTGAAGGCATAAAAGGTAATTATTATTAAGCTTCTAAATACCAAACTGAAAGAATAGAATCACATGGACAGACAGCATTCCTCCCAACCTGTCAAACCATCATTTAATCATTCCATATCAGTCACAAAAGCACCTTTGATTTGTATCATTCATCACAGGACTTACCATTTGCTGCTGTCATGGTTTAACCCCAGCCATAAACAAGCCTATGCAGCCACTATCTCACCCCCCCACCAGCAGGAATGGGGAGACTCAGAAGGGTAAAACCTGGAAAACTCCTGGGTTGACATAAAGGCAGTTTAATAGGGAAAGCAAAGCACAGTTTGCATGCAGGCAAAGCAAACCAAGGAACTCATTCACTGCTCCGCATGGTAGGGCAGGTGTTCAGCCATCTCAGGAGAGCAGGGCCCTATCACATGTGACTTGGGAAGACAAATGCCATCTCTCAGAAGATTTCTCTCCCTTCCTCCTTCTCCCCGCTGTTTATATACTGAGCATGTGACATGACCATCCTTTTGGTCACTTGGGGTGACCTGTCCTGGGTGTGTCTCTTCCTGATGTCCTGTGTACCCCCAGTCTCCTCACCAGCCTGGCAGCCGGAACAGCAGGAAAGACTTTGGCTCTGTTAGCCCTGCTCACCAGTAAGAAAAACATCTCTACATATGTCAGTTCTGTATTCAGCACATATCCAAAACACTGCCACTGAGAAGAAAATGAACTCTACCCCAGCCAAAACCAGCACAGCTACAAAGCACACTGCTGAGAATTGCTCACAGTAGCAAGACAGCACTAAAATCTGGAAACTAGCATGGTGTTGACATAAAGGAAAGGGGACTGAGACTCTTAACAGAGCCAGAGACTTCTGGTCTCCTACAAGTTCTCTTGAAATTTCCTTCTGCCTAGTTTCTCCTTCAGTAATTACCTTGCTTATCCTTATTTTCACTCTTTCATTCAAGTTTATTTAGCTCTTGATAAACTTATAGCAGGAGTTAATACCCATAACACAGAAAAATAAAAAAGCATGATGGAAGAGCAATTGACAGTCCTTTACCCACTTATATCCTGACACTGAATACAGTCTTCTTGTGGCTAGTGATCCACCTGCCTTTGCCCATTTGTCTTCTGCCCAGTGATTAAAAACCCTAACACAGGTGTGACACCAGTATTTGATCAGTTCCAGGGCCATACAAAGCAGTATTCTTTATTCAGGTCTGTATTGCTATTGGAACATCAACTTTCTTTTGAGGAGAGTTTCCTCAGGATCCTGAGCTGCATTTTGTCCATTGAACCACGTTATTGTTTTTGCCTGTAGCAGCTGCCATGCTGACAAGCATTTTTTTCCAGATCCAGCAAATAGACAATAGTTCCTGTGGTGAATCTTTGAAAAACAGAAGTTAGTGATATGACCCAGTAAATGCATGCACCTGATATTAAAACAACAACCTAGGAAATGTCAAGGTGAGGTTTTATTTTCCTAAAACTTTGCTGTTACTCTGCAAGTGACAATGTCTTGCTAAAGAAAAGCTTCCAGTAAAGTTTCTTTATTTAATGCTACTGTTACCCATAACTTTCCAGCCTTCAAAGGGAGTTTTTTCTCAAATAGAGAATGCAAAGGAGCCCTCACCCACTCTTACTGGTAGATTTATTGCTAGAGCTGAAAAATTAGTAACTAGTTTATTGACTTTTTTCCATAAAGCACTTGAACATTTCAGGCTAACAGTTTGCTCTGATTTTAAGACAATAATGTAAATGTTAGTCTTGAAGTCTCATTTTAAAAAAAAAATATTGCATCAACAAAATTACCATTCAGCTTCCCAGAGTGTGGCTTTCCTAGTTTATTCAAATACAATAATTTTGAATTTTCTAAAGGGAATATTTTCATTGCTCTTTTATCATTATATTGCTCTGGATTATGCATAGCGAAACTGTAAATGTAATCTTCTTACCCATCTTGACCTAAAACAAAAATGCAGCACCCTCATTTGCAGCTATCTTTGATGCAATTCCAAGAGCACACACAGATGAAAGCATCAATTGGAAACGTTTCAGTTTAAGATAGATACTACTTCTGCACTTACTGGCAAGCAATCCAATTCCATTTGCTAGCGATCCAACCCAAGCAGTCTTGCCTTTCCCTTCTCCAAAAGCATCCAGCCACTCTAAATACAAGACTCCCACCGCCAGCGGTGATCCATAACACAGGAACTGAGTGAAGAAGGAAACTACAACAATCACCCAGCCCCAGCCACCATCTGGTGGCTTCCGAAATACCATCTTGTCAGCTGGGTGCAGAGGCAGAGGCAGCACCTGTGCAAACAAAACCCAAACAGAGCAGAGCATTAGAAACGTGACTGACCACGGGCTGCAAACACAAGGGAGCTGTGCAGAGAAGGGCACATCCAGGCAGAGGCTGGCTTCAGCCATTCTTCTTGAACAGCTGCAGCACAGCACACAGGCAATGAAACTGGAGCTGCCATACTTGCACCTCTGCTATCTAATAGAAAGACAGCATCCAAAGCATAACAATTTGTACATATACCCGCACTGTATGACAGAAAAGCATTTAATTTGCTGAGTGCTAAACAGGCTTTGTGATAACTTCAGGCAATAATAACTGCCACGGTTCAACAAAAGAGCTCCATAGTCATCTGCTGTTAAAACCATGAATATCAAGAAAGGAGCAAAAAATCTCTACTCAGTTCCCTCCTCAGCACAGTGTCTTGCCATTTATTTGGTGTTTGCCACAAGATAGTGTACTCTGGGAGGGGCAGATCAAGAGGAAAACTGACATTTTGGCAGTAGTAACAGTTAAGTACTCTGCTCTGTCAACAAAACTATGTGTAGAGAGCTGCATCCAAAAATCACTTCTAATATATTTAGTGAAGTGAGCTCTAAGTCTGTGTAAAGGTGTGGCTTATATGCCAAGACATGACAGCAGCAAACATGCACACAAAAATCTGCTATAACCTGTTAGAGCGTCTGCCCTCTGTGCAGTTGGCATACATGAACCTTCCCCAAACTGGCAATCACTTCCTGGACTCCAGAAATACCACCTTGCTCTTTTGCATGGCACAATCCATCACCTGTGTGTCTAAGGCTTTAAGTAACACACCTCCCTCACATCTTCTCAAAACTAGCATGTGAATGTAGGGATCAATGCTTATAAAATTTAGCAAATTTAGTCAGTTTTCCAGGCTACATTGCTTTGGAGTCTCTCTGTGTACACAACCAGCCTGCCCTCCCTCTCTACAGGGTGCAATCTGCCCAAGTGATGATGACAAAACACATGCTCTGCTCCTGGCTCTGCCACTAACTCAATATATGATTCTAAATAGTTTTATTTCCTTCACCCTGGAAGATAGAAAGAGGTAAGATCTTACCCTGTTCTCTTCATGAAATATTCTCAAGGACCATCTCCACACTGAAGCTTGAGCATTAAGACTGTTGCAGTAACAGCTCTGCTCTGGGAGACTCCCAAGAGGCAAAGCAGAAAAATAAATGTATTGCACTGCCTTTTTGATTTAGGAACCCAGAGGAAATGGAAAAAAAAATACTGCTTTATGAAAGCAACAGGGAAAAAAAGCAGACAATAACAGAATTCCCATTTGAGTTCCTCACACCCTTTTCTTGGGCATTTATTAAGAATTTACATGGAAAACTTAACAAAAACACTATAGTATAAAATTTTGAGGAATTGCATGGAGACATGAAAAAGGGGAGTTCTAGTTTACAGATACACTTAAATGTTACTTTGAGGGTAGATACTCACAGATGATGAGTCAGTTTCCTATAAATGTACCTTCATGTGCCAACTACCTGCAGAAAAAGAACAAAGCAAGTTTTCAGCCAATGTATCACTGCAACAGTTAACACAACTCTGAAAAAATGGTGGTTTCACATGAAATTTCTTCTTTTTAAAATCTTCTCAGAGGAACTTCAGAAGCAAACAAGTTATCTCAGTGGAGAAGTACTGATCCCCTGCAATTAATTAACATCTGACAGCAGCCTTGAACCCTCAAATAGCAAAAACGTCGCCTACCAATGTAAAATACATCTTGACATCCTGGGTCCTTTGGGAGTGATTTACAAGGTTAATATACTGACTGTCCTTGAAGATACAACATTCCAGTTACAATTGTTACAAAGTTACTTGTTTCACCTCTGACTTCCTCACTCCAATGCCTGTTGAGTGTCCCTTGATCCTGCGAGATGCAAGGGTGGCAGCTGGGATAGACACAAGTCATAGGCACTTTCCTATAATATCCTTTACACAAAAAGGGATCCCCGTATTTCTACATGAAATATTTGAGTTATTTGATTGCAGTCCCCAAGAGCTGACCTATGCATCTCTCCATGCATTAAGTAATTATCACTTGGTTTGTTTTGTCCCTGCCTAGAGGATAAAATAGTGGAAATAAGTAACAGCTTTAAAAGCAGACAATGAGACAAAGAGAGGAAGCTTTCACAAAAATTCTACAATAATGGAGGTAGACAGTGAATAGCCCCAACTCATATTTGTTTAAAAAGTAAACTTTAGAAAACAAACACATTTTAGCTGTAATATTGATCTCCATTATATCAATGCCCTAAAATTTGGCAGGAAGACAACCCTTGAGTTCAGTTCTGCTATTCTAAACATTTAATGGGAAGGAAGCAAGGACTGGGCAGGAGAGGAAAAGAGTTTTTGTAGTCTTAGATCACGTAGTCTCTTCTAATAGAAACACTATGAACCTCTGGATTAGTTTGTCACCTGCTGCAATGCTGCACAGTATAATTTAATTTACCCAACTGCACCAAATTTACAGCAGTAAAAGTGCTGACCTCCTACATCTGGACAACTCCTATTTTGCATCACAGATGTCTTTTGCATCTTTTAGCCGAATAGCAAAGCTTTAGGCGTCAAAACCATCTCTACTCTCTGAATGTTCCAAACCATTTACAGTCCACAAATGTCAAGCAAAAAACACCATCATTTCCCCCCTCAGAAATCATCCTCAGAGGAATAACAGATCTATAAAATCCCAGTGTCTGTTTTTAATGATCTGACTTTCCCTTCCCTTCTCCTCCCTTTCCTTCCCTTCCTGTTTTTCCAGGTTATTCCTTAACCTCAAACTGCTATGTGCCTGATACTTAGACTGAGATATATTCTAAGACCCCTGAAGGCTCAAGGCCACAGAGAGCAGGGAGCTGCCAGACCTGCATGAGGAGCCTGTTCCCCAGAGCCCTCTGCTATGATAGTTAGAGATGTCCTGGACAACCAAGGCACTGCTGGTACCATGGATATCAATCCACTTCCTATTGGCACATTATTTAATTCTTCTCTTAAAGTGGCAAGTTGTACTGTAATATCTCGGTAGCAGGGAAAAGAACTGATAGTGAGAATTAAACCTCCACTTGCATGAACATCAAATCTGTGCATCCACTTGGGAAGGATTCAAAGCGCCTTCTACTATTCTCTGTCTCCATAGAAGGAGGACACAAACTGTAAAGATAAATGTGGACACCAAAAATGAAGAAGCAGAATCCTACACAGAAGGGAGTGAGGGGAGTCAATAGTTTTGGGTTTTTTTCTCAGAACCATCCAGGAAGGCTTGGCTGATCCTGATAACAGATAAATAGCTATTTAAGGTTCAGGATTCAGGTGGGAACAGTTTCACAAACCTTCCTGTTCACTAAGCCTAGAGATATTGTTCCAGGAAGCCAAATTAAATTAAAAATACTGAAAAATAGACATGAAGAATAAAGAATTGAACAGTAACTAGAAATTTTGTGAGAAAAAGCTTTTCAGTGAGTTGTACTCACTGCGAATAAGAATCAGAGGAAGAGAGCTGCTTGATGAAAGCCTTTACCAACCACAACAAAAAGAAACCCTAGAGAAAAAACTGAACAACAGTGTCAATGTGGAAAGAGAGAAGTGTCTGGCTGCAGCAATTTGCTTTGCTCTGAGCACTATTATCACAATACTGAACTCCCTTCCTATAAATCTTAAAATTTGGCTTAAAGATGACAGATGAGCACAAAAAAAGAACATGAGTACCACTGAAACATTAGCCCTCAGCACAACAACTTGTATTACTCTGTGGCAAAGGGAATCTTGAGAAAGACAGTAGCAATGTGATTGTTTCCAGTTCTTTGTGCAGCTGGAGCCCAGGGAAATGTGTTTCTTTCTGTGAACAGCATATGGCTGCAAAGGAAGCTGATGTCAGCAGAAACACTGCGTGATTAACACTGGACTAGTCAAGTTTTGCAAGGCACTGCTACAAATCAAGAATGGTACCAGCCAGAAAAGTAACATCGCTCATTTTAAGCTGAATCAGATTTCTTGTAAATTTCTTTGTAAATTATTTTTCAGGCAAGTTCTTGCAATTATCATCTGAAATTTCTGCTGCCCTTAGCTTGTAAGTAACACCTAGAGTGTGAGACTGATGCATTATACTTGCTTTTAGCATACCTGTCATATCCAAACACCTGCACGTGTACTGATGCAACAGCATAAGCACTATATTAAATTCACTAAAAGATGCATCTGTACTTCCATGACATCAGATTTTAACCAATGTTCTAACTACAGTAGCTTCCTGTGTGACACAGAATATATATGTATTTATAGTTCTCAATATTCAGGTCTGCGTACTTCTCACATTTCTCTACTTGCCGTTCTGTCAGTCAAGCAAGAGAGTTGTCAGTATCAAGGTTTCCTTCTATTTCTGATGGATGACAGAAGTGTGAAATTTAAAACAAAACACCAGAACAAAACTTACAAACAACACAATAATGTTTTTCTACTGTGCAAAATTAGTTTACATTAAGAAGCATCAGTGGGGCAGCACATAAACCAGTCAGCTTTGTACAAATCTGTCAGCTCAGCAGAACCAGTCCTACCTGTTTCCAAAGCCTCACTGCTCCAGAGCAGATGGACCCCCCACCCACCCCAACAAAAGTACAACTTCAGCGTCTGTCGGACACTAGCACGCATCCATGCAGGCAGATGTGAGCCGGCGCTGCTAGAAAACACCAGCCAACGTAATTTACCAAAGTCTCCTCTGCAAAACGAGAGCACGATGTGTCCCTCCTTAACCATCACAACCTGCGAGGGTTCCCTTCGGCATCTGTTCCCTCGGTCCGTCCGTGTCCCTTGGCCAGAGGCTCCGTGGGGATGGATGGTCTCTTATAGCCCCCGGCTCGCCTCGTCTCTCCCCACGCCCTCGGGGGACAGCCCACAGACCCGCGTTACACATTGACGCCTTCCACCTCCAGGCCAGTTTCGACGGGAAGCGCTCATCCGCGCAGTGACGCGCATCAGGAGGGGACTGAAGGTCGTCCTCACCGTCCCGATGCCACACACGGTCCGAGCCACGGTGCCCCGCTTCGGGGCAGCCGCAGCCGCCGAGGTGCCACGGGGAGCCCGCAATGGGCACACACGGGGGCTGGTGGTCTCCCGCAATGGGCACGCACCGATGGCGACGGGCGCCCGCTGACATGTGCCCGCGGTAGGTGCTGATGTCGCAAACATTGCCCACCGGATGCCAACGGGGCACACCAGGAGGCACCACAGCCAACACGGAGGGGGGTGGTCGTCGAGGGGCACCGCAAGGGATGCGCTCGCCCCGGGTCGGCGGCACGATCCGCTCCTACTCCTTTTCCCGAAGCCTCTTTCCGGAGACCGCGCAGAGCACCCCTCCTGAACCCCGGCCCGGCCCTGCCGCCCCAGCCCCCGGGGCAGCTCCCGCCGCAGAGCGGGGCCGGGCCGGGCCGAACCGGGGGACAGCGGCCCCTGCGGGGGCCCCGCCCGGCCGCCCCCCCCCCCCCCTCCCCCGCGCCCCCCGCCCCCGAAGCGCGGGTCCCCCCGGGGGCCCCGGCCCCGTTACCTGCGGGCGGGCGGCCCGTGGGGCGGGGGCCCGGAGCCGCCCCCGGGGAGCCGGGGCAGCCCCGCATCGCGGCGCGGCGGGCGGGCCGCGGCCGGCACGAACCGGTTGTAACGCGGGGGGGGGAGGGGCTGCCGGGGGCCGCCACCGCCGCGGCCTCCGCCCGCAGCCCCGGCGCGGAGGGGCTGCCCCGACCCCCCGCCCCTCCGGGCGGGCGGGGCGGCCGCTCGGCTCGGACTCACCTCCGCCGCGGACCGCTGCCCTGCCCTGCCCCTGCTCCGCGGGCAGACCCCCGCCCCGCCTCCCCCTGCCCGGCTCTCGCCGGGGACAGGCGGACACGCGTCCCTGGCCGAGGGTCGTCCCCAGCCTGGGGCCGGGCGGCGCGGCGGAGCCGTGCGGGAGCCGCCCCCGTGGCCCGAGCAGGGCGCTCCCCGCGGTGTCCCGCCGCTGCCCCTGCCCGTCCCCAGCGCAGCCACGCCGGTCTCAGCGAGGGCCTGGCCCCGAGGCACGGTGACCCCCCTACCGCCATCCCCCGCTCCTTGCATCCGCAGGGCCGGGCTCCCCCGGGCACACCGCCGGGGCTCGGAACCTGCCCGGGACCCCAAGGCAGCGGAACGGCTGCAGGACGGGGATGGGAGCTGGCTTCCGCCACCAGCGATGCAGAAAGGCCGCAAACTTGCGCTGCAGACAGCGATGCAAGCAGCACACATGCAGCACTGCAACCCCAGCATGCCAGCTCAGGGGAGAGACAACTCACTCGTGTATCAGCGCACCCACTGCCTTTAGAGGCCCTCTCATCACAGCCCTGGCCCGGATCCGTGTGCATGGCACGTCCAGCGCTGTCAGACATAAGGCAAGGTAGTTGTCAAATCGTACAAGTTCAGCCACCTGCGATATTCACCCTCCAAACTGCAAAGGCTGTTGCAGAAGCTGACTGAGCACTCATCGAGCACCAGCCTATACCCCGGCCATGTTCAGCGTGACAGCTCTGCTGCTACCTCTACCCAATTAGAGCTCTTGTAACCACACACTGCAGGTGGAAATGTAAGCATTCCCAGAGTTGAGTGAAATTCTGAGAGCCAAAATATTCCTAGACCTGAAATTCTGAAGCAACCTCAAATATTCAGTCTCTGCAGTTCCTACAGGTATGGTTCCTCTGCATACCTACAGGTATGGCATCACTCCCCTTTTCAGACCTGCAGTCCAGATTTGCTCCTTCAAAGTATTTACAAAGTATTTACAAAGGTTTGTGAACTTCAAATGTCTTCGAAAGTGTTTTGATCCACACCTCACAGTGTTCAGGTAAATACCAAAATTAATACTTGCTACTGGAAGGACTGACAAAAGAATGACAAACTCGAGCCTCACTTCTAAGACATCTCAGCTGGCATACGGTTGTGTTGTGTATCTCATGTTGAAAAGGGCAGCCAACTGAAGGGGGGGAGGGGGAAGAAAGGAGAACAGGAACTCTGAGAGCTCTAGAAAACTGTTCCAGGGAAGAGAACTGAAATACATGTCATTTAACCTAGAGAGAAGGCAGACGGGAACAGTAAAGAACAGTAAACGGTTACTGGGAAGCAAAAGAAATGAATTGTTCTGCATATGCATTAGACAAGTTAAAGAGGTGAGTAGGTTTAAATTCCATCCCCAGGTAATTGCTGTATATACTAGGAAAAGCTAGGCTAGCTTGCTGCTTGCAGAGATTTCTTTGGGAAGCACAGCATTTTGGGAACACGTGCACTGGGGCTGCTGAAACAAATGACTGAAGACAGCTGCCCAGACAGTAAACAGCCACTGTTTACTTTGATTGCTTCTTGGGCTTCAGGACACAGGCTGAAATCGAAAGGGTAACTGAAGTCTTTCCACAGCCACACAAGAGATGGCTGGGAAACAATTCTGAATTAACTGTCCAAGATGGGCTGTTTCCTACACTTCAATACAAAACCTTTTTGCAAACAAGTGCTCCAGTTTCCATAAAGCTCCAGTTTCCATTACAGTGCTTGATACAAAAGCTTAGAAAACAATCTTAAAAAATTAAATACTTCACTCTAGAAAAATTGGTTATGAGCATCTGAAAAAATTCACAAGTTCACAATGCTGTACAGGAATGTCCAGAAGAGTTAAGGCACATCATTGACAGGAATACACAGGATCCTTATGCAAAGGAAGCAAGCTGAGTCAGATGTAAACCAAACCAAGTTCAGATGACAGGCAGCTTTGGACCTGAGTAAGAAGCCCTGCTTGAGAATAAATATGCACTTTAGATGAATATGTATTGACTCTAATTACACTACTCTAACTTCTATGGATGTCCTCCAGATGCCAAGTCCCCTGTTTTAATTAAACCCATTCTTAATATGAACATGCCACTCAAGTGCCATAATTCTGAGAGGCCAGCCTTGCTGGCAAGAAACAGAACTGGGAAAACAAGCCACAGAAAAACAAGGTTAGAGGAAACAGTCCCTCCTCCATGTCTCCTTTGTCCCCGGTTTCATAACAAGCATTGTGGCTCCATTCAACTCTAGGTTTCTGCTTGCTCACTTGGCCTACAGTATTTTGGCAACTGCCATTTGGCTTAGATTTCAGATCACTGGTTAATCTTCTCATTTCTTCCCTTCAGAAAGCCTTCCTACATGGCCTTCCAAGGCCTGGTAAATTGTAACAGTGCCATAACCGCACTGTTCATAACTACACCTTCATCTCACACATCGCTAGAATTCTTAAATCCTCACTTTAAAATAGAAAATTAAGTAAAACACTGAATAATTCCTATAAGCCAATTTTTCCTTCAGCCTATGAAGTCTAAGAATCCAAAGGATAAAGGTACTTGTATAGCATGACCAGGGATGAGAGCAGCACCTAGTTAAAAATTTACCTGATTTTTGGTACACCATGATTGCAGGATGTGCTGTTCTAGACCATCACAGCTGTACCAGTGAACAGGTGATCGAGGAATGTTCTCTACTTCACAGACAGTACACTAGCAGCAGCTCCTGAAGGTACAGAGAGGAAAATTAGAGGATATTCAAGCAGCCATCTTGAAGGGGTCCTTCCCAGCAAGGAATGTAGCTGGTGCTGAACACCCTAAATCTGATCAAAAGGATTATCACCCGGTGTAAAGAGGCACCAGGTTTGGGGGGTTGGGGTTTTTTGTTTGCTTGTTTGATTTTAAGGAAGGTCCAGATTCTGCAATGGAGGAAAATCTCAAAACATAACCGAATTCTAAATGTTTGATCAACTATTGTCCTTTAAACTCAGGTCCAGGCTGGGGAGCATCCTTTTGTATTTTTGCAGTCCTTACAAAATCAGTGTAGGAGGAGAGAGGCTGGAATGAAAGGGTAAGGCTAATATGTACAAAGTCCATCTTAGGTGTTTTGTTAACTTGCTTGTGGAAAATGTCCATTAATGATTGAAGGGGGAACAAGGCGAGGAGAAGAATCAGTAGTTTGACTGGAGTTTAATTTAAGCAGACATATTAAATATTGATGCACTGACAGAGTCTAAAGGACACTCATTTGTCTTCAGCAGCCACAGAAGACAACGCTTCCGAAGTTATAAATTAATCCTTAGTGTGAGGGGCAAGAAGCATGAGGCTTGTCAAGTGCTATTTGACCACATTAAGCAGGGTCACTACACTTCTTCTCTCAGATTTGTGTGAAAGGGAACAAGACCGTTTCAGCTGCAGAGAACACAGATTTCCTAGGAGATGCTAATAAAGTACCACAAAGTTCCCTGGTGCCATCACAGCTATGCTGACAGGGAATATTGCCTACTTCATCTGGGAAAATGCAGATACAGTGGCAGAATATTCCCACTCGCTGTTACTGATAACATTAAATCAAAGTTTTACATGCCACCATCTTCTGCAGAGGTCCTATAACACAGGCAAGGCTTGAAGTCTGTATTCAGATGAACTGCGTCCCCAGTCTAACCATGTCTGACTGGTCAGCTGCCCACAAGCACACATTTTACTGGGATACAAATTTTCTTTTGTTCAACCCCAATTTCCCTTTCCTGATCCTGTTACATGCCCCTCACAGTAAAGCTATCATTATCATTATCATATTGGGGCAGGTCAAGAAAGCACTCACTGTTTTAGGAAAAAGATTCCATCTTCTTTAGAGATCAGAAGATTCCTTACAGAGAAAGGCAAGAGTCAGAGCTGTCTCATATAGCAGCAAATCTTGTATATACCGTGATATTAGAGAAACAGATGACAGTGAAAATACCAGCATATTAAGAAAATCACAATACATAAATAAATCACTTTTTCAGAAAATAACTCAGTAACTTATCTTTTCATTTTCCCCTGTCACAACCATTTCTGAGCTATTGTATTTAGGGCACATAAATACAATAATTTCCTGTGCTTGTTTAACTAGAGGGAGGCAGATTGGTTTACGCTATCTCTGCTTTTTTGTTCTTAATCCAGAATATTTTTCTGAGTTCTATTTTGTATTAGCTTCATGCTTTTATGGGCTAGAATAACTTTTATGGAAGAATATGATCCAAAATGGTTAAATATATTTTCACTTTCAGCAGTGGATGGACAGAAAATAGAGAACTGGATCCTTAGTACCGCTGAAAAGCATTGTGGTCAGGAACAAGGCAAATTCCAGAATGTCCCAAAATCCAGTGAAGGCTGCAGTAATCAGAGCTGTGGCAGAGGGCAGAGTGAGGTGGCTGAAAGGCATTGAACACCCTATGAGAAAATAACAACTCATTTGTTTTACACAGAATTATCTCCAGCTTCTCCCTGTTGAGCACATGACAAGGACCATTCACTACTGTGACAGTCAGATGCTCCAGAAATGCTCACTTCTCTCCCCACGGGTAGCTTTTAGTTTTTGTAAAGACTATACCTAAACAACTTTGACGTCCTTTTGCTCTGGAGCTGAAGTCATCTCTTTGGCCCACATTTGCAATCTCAGCAAATGAAAGGCAAGTATTTCTGTAGAAGTGATCACCAGGTAGAGCATCAATCCTGGAGAAGGCTCCTCAGAAGCAGTGTTTGCTTATTCCCTGCAGAAAATTCATCTAATTTCTTGCCAACATAGGGTACTGAAGTTTAATGGCACACATTTACCAGGGCAGGAAGCAGCACAATGCACTCCTGTGAGACTCTGCAGAGTACAGACATGCTCTTTTCATCTTGCTTGAGTACTAAGTTCATTTAATAGACCTGAGTCAGCTTTTCCCTCTCTTATTTAACCATATTAAAGTATCAAGGAAGGCACTTATTTTCTGTCAATTAAATGAAGAGAATAATAGTAACAGTATGAAACAGCCAGAAACGTATACTCATCTCATTGCTATCTCCTTTCAATGCAAATGCTGTCAGTTTTTTCTGTATAATGCAGTCCTGCCACTTCAGATGTAGCATTATCTAAAGCTGCCCTTAGCCTAGTGCTGAGTCCTCAATCACACACTGAGACCACAATCCCAAGTTACAATCCATTTTTCTCGTTATGCTCACGCATTGATCTGTTGGAAATACAGCATGTGCTAATATAGTTCACAATTAATCATTCCAAGTGTCTGTAAAGAGCCCCAAAAATACACACCCTTTAACTTAGACTGCCAAGACAAACTTGGTAAGTGGGGAGACAAAAGGGAAAGCAAGATTCCACAATGGGAGAAAGCTATTTTAAGCTTATGTCAAGCTGACACCCCAGGCTTGTCTAAATATAGATTTGTCCACTGTAAACACCCTTAGTCTGCATTTAGTGCAGACACATGCAGAGTTACTCAGCAATACAAGCCTTGCATCCACACCCAGGCCCCACAACAGTACTCAATCATAACCAGTTCCTGAAAAAATACTTCGTAAGTGGGCTTCTGCATCCAAAGAGAAGCATTAACCAAGAAAAGCTTATCTCCCGCTGTTGGCATCACCCTTTTGCCATCTAAGCTCTCGAGGTTCACCAAGGGGCTACAGCTTTCAGGCTCAGCTCTTTTATTTACCATGGTTTGCAAAGAACAGGCAAAGAGAGGCTGTGCAGACATGTTTCCTTGAGCCTATGCAGTGGCTCACATCTGACAATGCAGGAAACAGCCTGTGCTGGGCAGGTGTGCAGCATTGTTCTGCCACTCAAATCCTGGCTTTCATACCGTGGTTTCCTGCTTATTCGTGTCCTTCCCTTGTTAATGCTTGCTCTGCCTCTGAGTTGTCAATCTGTTTATTCTGCAGCAGAAATGTTGCGTTGCGCTAGATCCTCTGTCTCAGGGTCTGGGAAACTCACTGCATTTGCAAAGAGCTTGGACAATTTATCATCAATAAATTAGCTGAAAACCTGCTTACTCTGACAACTACAATGTAAACATATCCAGCATATCCAGTGCAATGTGATACTCTCTCCAAGTTTATGTGAATCATCTCCCCAGTGACTGTGAAGAGAACTGGAAACCATTGTCCATTTACTGACTATTGGAACTTCCTTACCAAAAAAGTACAAACACAAAAACTGTGTCTTCACTGAAAGTGAAGTTGGGAACTCTTCAGTAACTTTACTGTAAACCAGGCAGAAATGTTTAACTGTACCAATGTTTCTGGGCTCTGCTACTTAAAGAGCTTATGGCAAAGACTGCCAGAAGAAAAGCTCAGAATGCTGTATTACAGTAGGTTTGCAGCCCAAGTGTCAATGCTGTGCTCCTGTGCTGATCCATAGGCAGAGCTGTGCAGCATTTGGGATGGTTCCAAACCTCAGGGTAATAGCTGAACCTAGAGGGGCTTTCAATTCTGATATACAGCCTCCACCAGTTGCCTCATGTAACGAGATCTATCTTCAAAATTCTTGCAATCAACTTCAAAGTGAAGTATTCCAGCTTGTCCAATAATCATTACAGCAAGTAATGGAACAACTAGAGAAATGAGAAAACCAAATGTTCAGTAGGGAAATGTGTGTTACATCTCTGACCTGAAAACAGGACAAGGAAGGTTCCTTACTCTCTCATGTGACACTTCTAATGCCACATATCTACACAGCAGGTCATGTACAAGACCCTGCAGAACTCCTCTACCATTTTGTGATCAGGATTTACTTTTGATTGCCATTGTCTGAGGCTTTTTCCCTATTTGAAGAAAACTCCAGAAACTTGTCACAAATAACTTGTCCTTACACAACATGGCTATGGCATTTTAACAGTCTTACAGATCATCTGCTGCTGAGCACAAATCAGGCATCGGATGTATCCTGCTAGCAGCAGCTAGAGTAATTCAGAAGCACCATGGTCATTAGGTCATTAGGATGAACAGCTCTTCACAACTGCTGTCAACATTTAGAAACATTAATTCAATATTTGAACAAGGCCAAAAGAGTTTCTTTACAGCATTTGAGCCTTGGACAGTTGGTGTTATCCTTATCTCACAAGGGATACTCGTAAGACTTCCTGGTACAGTAGGCCAAAAAGATGTATAAGGCAAGGAGAACACACCTCTTCCGCAAAGTGCATCTATTGTGCACTGGTTTCCTTTAATCTATAGAATTCCTGGGCTCAGAAACAGTGGATGAAAAAGTCTGTGCATCACACATTCGAGCAAGACATCAAATGACAAATTCCTACCAGTGTGTTTCAGTCCATACAATCCCACCTTGGAATCGTGAAATCATTAAGGCTGGAAAAGACTTCCATGACTGAGTTCAAGCTTTGACCAAACACCACCATGTCAACTAAACCACAGCACTAAGTGCCACATCCAGTTGTTTTTTGAGCATTTCCATGGATGGCAACTTTACCACATCTCTGGGCAGCCCGGGGTTCTAATGCTTAACCATCCTTTCAGTGCAGAAATTCCTCCTGATATCCAACCTGGATCTGCCCTGGCACAGCTTGTGTCTATGTCCTCTCATCCTATCACTGGCTGTCTGGGAGAAAAGGCTGAGCCCCACCTGGCTACAGCCTCCTTTCAAGAAGTTCAGAGCTATGAGGTTTTCCCTGAGCCTCCTTTTCTCCAAGCTAACCACCACCCCCCCCTCCCTGCCCATGACAGCAAGAGCAGAAGAGGCTGAACCACCAGCTCAATAACTTCAATCTTAGAAAACCCAGTGCTTTTGCACACATAAACAGAGCCCCAAGTGTCTGATTTAGATGATATTCAGACAGGATCACTGGATACCTTGAAAGTGGCTCACTCTAGTAGGCACAGACATGTCTGCCCTAGAAATCTTGTAGTGTGTCGTGTCCAGTCTAAACTCATTTGGACAGTTTCTGGCTAGGGGTTGCTTTGATCCTCTTGCCCCTTACAGCTGAACCTGAAATGCTTTTGCTTTTCAATTAGCAATTAGCCCACTTACCATATCTAATATACAGAGTAAAGCCTCTACCTTGGATTCAGGAGGCTTTGGAGAAGCTACTGCTGTTATAGCTGGTTGGTTTGGTTTCATCCCCAAGCTAACTCATGTATTAAAGACAAATACTGACCACTTTCAGCAGGAATTCAGGGTGCTTCCTGAAAGGAAGCAGTCCTGCCTTGAACCGTGGGACTGCACAAGTCAGAGCATGACACGAAACCAAAGGCTCTGAAATGGGGTGGAATTTTTGGAGGGTTATGGCAGGGCTCGAAGTGAGCTTTTCAGATTCTTCTCTTAGGGATGTGCCTGCCTCAGAGAAAGGTTATTCCCTCACTGACTTATGGGGATTACTTTTAGATAATGGATAGTCTATCAAAAGAGGCATACAATCTGCAAAGATATTAAAATGATTTGAGAGTTTCTGAAGCAAAGAAAACAGTGTTCATTTGACCAAAAAAATTAGAAAATTCCTAAATTGATGATACTTATCTGAGCATTCCAGAAACAGTTGAAACACTGGAGAAAGTTTGTTTTAAATATCTATACACGAGCTTTCAATTTACTTTTAACACACAAAGCATTCCTATACAGTTAATACTTGTGCAAACTGACACTTGAATTTCTTCTTCCATTTTCTTATGTCTGTTTTCTCCTCTCCCACCTCCTCATATTGTCATTAAAGGAAGTCACTATAATTTGACCAAGAATCCAACTGGCACAGGTTTCATATGCAGTAAGATGGCATCTTAAATACCAGGCTAAGTTTTTCATTGGAAATGCCATTACTTCAAGTTGCAGAAATGCTTTTTCTTAAATATTATTTATATTCCCACTACTAAGGAGAATAATCTTAGAGAAGATGTACCCTAGATAACGGAGTTGAAGTAAAAGAGATTTAAAAAGATGAATTGCAAATTTGAATATGTCAATAATGAATTAAAGCTGCATTTGCAGAAGATGATTATTTTTCTCCAAGGGAAGTTTTCTTCTTTAGGGTAGGCTGACAAACCACCTTAAGTTTCTATAGTCCAGAGATGGAAAACATCCTTAATGGCTTCCGCTAACTATCTTTGATGTTGTGCAGTAATTATGTAGCTGCTCTGGAAACAGGAGAGGAGCAGCCAGGAACCCTGCCTCTGAGCAGAGAACTTGGGAGGGGGAAAAACAAACAAAAATGTCTTTGCTGAATCCTTGCTCTTTGTTGAGACTTCCCCCACCTCAGCCTTAGGCCAACTTGGACTGGAAAGCTGTAGCAAGTATCAGGCTTCAGCGTCTGTTCTATTTTTGGGGATTTGTTGTGGAAGAAGAAAGTGCAGCCTGAGCATCATGTGACCAACTTTAATATGAGGGCATAACTGCCAGGAAAACAGTTCCCTGGCTCCTTCTGCCCCTGTGGGAATAAGGTTGCTGGGCCTTTCACTGAACTCTGAGATCTGAGGCTTGGTGGAAGCATTCACTTTAGAAACCACTCTGACACTCAAAAAGGTGTAGATGGCATAGCTAATTTCACGGCCCACTCATTGATTTGCAATTGAATTCCATCCTCATTTCTGCCCTTCTAAATCCAAAACAACTTCATTATAGATACTTCATCCATGGGAACAAGAACAACACTGACCCACAATGTCTAGGTAAGTGCCAATTTCAGCCCTCAACAAATCCAAGTGTTTTGGAAAACTTACCAAAGGTTGACTGCGTTTGCTGAAGCACATTAATAACAGATTCCTAGCAATAATAAATTTTAAATAAGGTCAGGTGACATAAATGCAAGTGGCAATTCTGTTAAAAAATAAAAATATGTCAAGTTTTTTATTATTTCTTTTTTCCCCAGAACCAGTCTTAAACCAGGAAGAATTTTGGAAAGAATTTGGAAGAAAGGAAATAGCTGAAAAGCATGTGTGAGTATGGACTGTTGCACTGTTGGCAGCAGACAACAGCAGAACTGTCTCAAGTTCATCATCATCTGTAAATTATAGGATGTTTGTACCATTAAAGTTAAAACTGTAAAATGTAGTTCTGCACTCATAAAGGAAAGATTTTATGCCACTGCTAAAACGTAGTATGGACCAAAGGACAAGATTTATAAGAACAGCAAGTAGTAAGAAAAAAAAACTGGCGGCAAGTTAACAAAAAAGCCCAAACAATCAAAATCCACAAAAAAAAAAAACAACAAAAAAACAAAAAAAAACCCACCAAACAACCCAACCACCCCAAAGAAACACCCAATAAATAAATAACAAATAATAAAAAATAATCAATAATAAAGGCAAGAGGGTTAAATACATTTTCATGCCAGTATAAACTATTCAAGATGGGAATTTTGTAGCTAAGAAAGACTATCTCAGTCACAACCACTTCTAATAGTGTAGTTTATTCAACATTTAATGGCTTGACCTTGTAAATCTTTATCAAATCTTGAGCAAACTTCTTTACTATCATAAGACATCCTGACTCTAGTCAATTAAACATTAGTACTTTGGAGGAAAGAAACCGGCTTCCTTTAAAGTTGTCTTCCATGAGGTAACCCGGGAAAACAGAAACCTTTTTATGATTAACAGAAACATGAAACTGAGAAATAGTTTCAGAATCAGGATGAGAGTCCTGTAATGGCTGAGTAAAGTGAAAGTATTTGGAAAACCCAAGCTCTTTAACTGTACCAAAAGTCTGGCTCCTTTTCTGTTAGAAAACAAGCAGAACTTCTCCCTCACTCGAGGCCATGCCAAGACAAGTATTCTGCTCACTTTGTACTCTTTTCACCATTGTCATCCCTCTGGTGCACCCAGACTCTTTATGTATTGCCATAATGATTCATTTCATTATTTGAATCAACTGGTAGGATATTAATGGCATTTCTAACCCCATTTGCAAGTGCATCGAGATTTCCCTGGGGGAAAAAAAAAAATCTCTAGGAAAAAAAAAGATTATGCTCCAGAGGTTAGCAAGGTTATTGCTGTCAGGAGACTACATGTTCCCAAGAATCTAGGTAAGATTTGAGCTGGAATTATCGTTGACATAAATTTTAATGCAAAGAGCCACAATTTCAGTTAGATGGATTCCTAAAGTACACCATAAAAGAGAAGCCAAAGCTTTATCATGCAATCTTGATTCACACAAACTGTTCTTGCAATAAATTGCCCCTTAAATCAGGGAGGCTGCTAAAACAAGGGCACAGCATTCCTGGAAGCATCTCTGGGAAGTTCTTGGAATGTTTAATCTAAAAGGATAGGTTCCCCTCTTAATTCAGATAGTAATTTCAGTTGCATGGTGTCAATATATATTTATATAATAATACGGGATGCTTTAGTCCAGACAAATTTTTTTCAAAGAAACTGAATGTCTTTTCAAAATATGAAAGAGTTAACTTGAAACCCTTCAATTACCTTCAGAAACTACCAGCATAAAAAATGTATTTAATTAATACTCAAGACAACGGGCAGACTAATCCTAGAGTTCCTTAATAGTCTGAGGAATGCAGTAATTTTTAACAGGTTGAATTCATTGGTATATTGTCACAGCCAACATTTGTTTTGGTGTTTTGGACAGAAAACACAAGAAAATAATTTAAATAAAACTTATGACACTTACTGATTTTTAAGTCTGCTGTATAAAAATCCTCTGTGCAGGAACAGTGACTAAACAATTTTAAAATTACACAGAACTATGCCTTGATGACCAAAAGCAACACAAAGTACATTAAGTTTAAAAGCCTTAATCACTTTAATCATTCATCCACAGAAACTCATTTCTAACTACAGTTTCTGTGGAAATACAGATTTTGCAAATATATACCACCACAGCTGGGGATTTCTTAATACTTGGGAACTTTCTCTACTGCCAAGTCTGCTCCAGTTTCCACCTTATCCCTACTCAGCTCCAAGGGTGGATGGAGGAAGGCCCCATTACACTGCTCCCCCCACAGATCCCACAGCTTTGGATCCACCCTGAGGGCCCAGGAGGCCCTAAAGGTACCAGGGTAACTGAGCACAGTGCCACTGCCCCAGGGCAGGCAGGCACCCTGAAAGGGGAAGAACACCCAGAGGGCAGTTATTAAAAAAATATAAAAATTAGAATCATAGGATATGCCGAGTTGGAAGGAACCCACAAAGATCATCAAGTCCAACTCCCAGCCCTGCACAGGACACTCTAAGAATCACACCACGTGCCCAAGAGCATTGCCCAAATGCTCCTTGAGCTCTGTCAGGCTTGGGGCTGTGACCACTTCCCTGGGGAGCCTCTTCCAGTGCCTGACCACCCTCTGGGGGAAGAACCTTTTCCTGATATCCAACCTCAACCTGCCCTGGCACAGCTTCAGGCCGTTCCCTCGGCTCCTGTCAGTGTCACCCCAGAGCACAGATCAGTGCCTGTCCCTCCTCTTCCCCTCAGGAGAAAGCTGTACCTGCAGTGAGGTGTCCCCTCAGCCTCCTCTTCCCCAGGCTGAACAGACCAAGCAACTTGAGTCCTGATCCTGGCAGGATCCTCACAACCTTCACATGCCTCTGTTGGACACTTTCCAAAAAACATCCAATGTTTTTCGTATCAAAACAACTGCAAAAATTCACATTCAAGTGATCTGAAACAATTTGCCTAATTTGGTGATGCAGATGAGCAATCTGCATATTCCAAAGAAAGTCAGGTACCAACCACAGCTGAACTGCAAAACTGCTTCATATTATTAGCCTTCATTCTTTCCCCTGCTAGAAAATAAGCAGAAGTCAGTAGCAGTGTTGAAGAGGTACAGAAAAATCAGGTCAATTTTTAGGAAGTATGGAAAAAAAAGGTCACAGCAGATCTAAAATTCCCATTTCAAGGCATGAAGAAGCATTTGTTTTTTACCTCTTCTACATTTAATATTTGCTACCGACAGCCAAGATAGTGTTAAAATTCACTACAAAAGTACACCCTGTTTCATTCAGCACTGTCAAAAAGCACTCAGATCCAGAATGGCAAGAGCCCAGCTCACAACACTGCTTTTTCACACCAGATCGAGGGGGCCTTCAGTGACAGGAGGGAAGCCAGTGTGACTATAGGGACTGAGGGAGAAGGGAAGTAGCAGCATATACTTCTTCTTAAGTTCAGCCCCAAAAATGCCAGATGGTCACACCACAGATACTTGAGACTCCCACAGATCAGTGTTCTGGTTTCATTAAATTCACATGCCAGGTTATGTTCAAGGCTTAAGAGAAAAAAGGTACGGGACATGGTGTAGAACATTTTTACTGATATACAGAATTTGGAACACAGATGACTCTCATCAACAGTCCTGTGGCTCAAAAGCCTCAAGGTTCCCATCTCAGACCTTCTGACTGTACTTACTGCTTGCTGCATCCAACTGAACTAATTTAGTCTTTATACATACCTTTAGTCTCCATCTGGGAAAAGCAGGACTGACCCCAACCTCTTCTTGCTTCCTGTAGGATGGCTGTGCCGTGTACTTTGAAAGGTACAGAATAGTCTTAGAAGCATGTGAAACAGACTGCTATCCAAGCCAGCACCTTTACATTCAGGAAGGATTAGGCTTATTAAAATTACTTGCTGTGCAATGCATCGCTTTCTCTCACTCCCAGCAGTTTGCCAGGATTTCTAAGTTAACCCCTGCAATGCTGGGAACTTGCTTTCCTTTATAAAGGGGTACAAACACTGGAAGAAATAAAAAACAACCATCTAATGGGGTGATCACCTGGACAAGGCAACCTGAACTTAAACACAGCAACATGCATCATCTTCCTCTTTTTTCCTGCAATTCTGAAAGTGTTGAAGTGGCTCGTTTCTGTTCAGACAAATGGCTGATAACAAAGGACATGCACAAAGAGAGCAACAGCTCATTTTCCCAGTCCACAGACCCAGCAATGGCAGTCAGGGACAGGCAGAACAAGTGCTCGCTCAGCATTTGCAGCAGAAGCATGAGGAGAATAAAGGCCTTTTAAGAAAGACTGCCTGTGTTCCAAGAACAGAGTAACAGAGATCAGCTAGGTTAGCATTTGCTGAAATACACCCATGGCCCGGTGCCCAGGAATTTGTAGCCATCAGAATACAAGGATTTTACTGGTCAGAATGGAAGAGCACGCTTCCCATTGCAGGCAGAGGCCTGTGCTGACTTGAGCAGAGCAGCAGTCGCAGAGAGGCCAGAGCAGCAGCTGAACAAGACAGACACAATTGCATTCAACCAACAAGTTGAACAACTCAAGACACTGAATACAGGATAGGCGTAATTTTACGTACCTCTGAGACTTTCAAATCTAAATCCAAAATCTTGGCAAAACAGCCAGACACAGCAAGTAATACTAGACAAGCTACTGAGTATGCCACAGGTGACCTCTGTGCTAAGCTGACAAATGAATGCACACAATAAAAAAGTGGCAAAATAAGAAACATCAAAAGGGATGGCACAACAAAGTACTCACAGAATTTACACAAATACATACAATGTAAAGATTACAACTGGCTCATGCTCTAAAATCATTAAGTATTATAATTGATTAAGGTTTTAGTAAGAAAATATGTCAAAATAGCAAAAATTAGTGGATTCTTAAGACAGATCTCCATTAAAAAATAACTGAATCCATCATCATAGAATGACTTAATTGAACAATCAAGTGTGATTACAAGACAATCAAGAAAAACTGGAAGAGAGCACCTGATACCATGATCTTTACTACTACAAAGGAATAGCAAAAGCACTCTTTTCTGAGCTACAAAATATACAGCACACCCCTTAGCACAGGCAAGGAAACATTTTCTTGTCTTCTCTCCTTCTCGCAGTTGATATCAGATTAGACCTGTCCTGCTTATGTACAGCTTTTGACTCAGAACACGTAGGATGTTTTTCTGTAACTTTGTACAAAAATATACATCTCTGTTCCTATGAACTGGGAAAAATTAATAAAAAGACAAAACTCTGTTTCCCTATTCCACTCCACCCTCCCAAGGAAAAGTACCCTCAAAGTAAGGAGGCCAACTAAGACCAAAAATACTGCACCTTTTGCTGTGGCAAAAAAGCGCCTGAAGTCCCATGGAAGGCAGCTGTGTAAAGTTAAACAGGCGTGTTTAATCCCAAAAGGTACTCTGGAATTTCCCCACAATAACTCAAGAAATGTAGCTACATTCCTCCAAGACAGAAGCAAAACTGATGGAGTCAAGCATGCACTGTACTTTGAATATCCACCTAAAGCAAAGTGAGGAGCATCTGCTATGCAAACTTGATTATGTGAACAGGTTATTCCCCAGGTTACACACAGACATTTAACACAAGGAATGGCCCCAACTGGAATCAAAGACAGTAAAAACAAAGACAATCATCTATCTTTCTCTGACCGCTAGTTCTCATTTTTCTTCCTCTTTTTCCCAGTGATGACAGGCTGACAGAGAAGGAAATATACATCCACCCAGTAGTCTTCCATACAAGTAAATACAAAAAAATCAAGTGTTTATTGGAAGTCGGCATGAAGGCACAGATGAGCTTGATTACAGACACATCGTAACAATTACAAGTATATGTAAACACCTTGAGATATACAAAAAAGCAGTAATGCAGATAGTACAGGAATAAAACGTAACCTGCTAAAAACCCAAAACTTCTTTATATCTGAGGTTTTTACAATAAGCTCTGATCCACACCAACACAGTGTAATGTTCTTAAAGTTACCACTTGGACTCATGCTCAACAAATCTGCACTTTGGCCATTGATCCAAATTTGAACAGGCTTCCTTCACTAGGATCAGAAAAACATAGGAACAACCAGCTGGATACCCAACCAACCTATAAGGAGGCTACATCGATTCTCAAAATATACAAGAGCAATCACCAAAGTACTGAAATTAAATATAAGCTTCAAAAAAGCTCAAAGATGCTTGTTCCACTTGCATTTGAGGAAACTGCTGTTATGTCTGCAGGAAAGGAACAGTCTACAGCTGTCAGGTGATTTTTTCTTCCTCCACAGGAGGCTTAGATTTCATCTGAAACACCTGCCAAAACAAAAGTCAGCAATCACAAACTAAAGTGCCTTGGACAGCTTAGGTTTTACCACTAGAGTAAAACATCTCCATTTATAGATACAGCATTAAGTTTTATCATGAGAAAACCCACCTTTGCACACAGAAGAATACTTCCAATATTTTTGTGGAAAGGGGAATTGCTTTTTGTGATTTTTTTTTTGTTGTTGCTGTTGTTTTTTAGTTAGATACCAATGCCATAAACTTAACTGCAACACAGCATTTGTTCAATCGAAATCACCAAAAAAACCCAAAACTTCCCTCCCCAAAATAGTTTTAATACAGGCAAGCCCCAGGCTTAGATAAACAGCACTCTGAGCAGCAACTTACTATGGGGACACAATTTTCACAAACCCAATCCTCAACCATCTCCTAACTCTTCACTCCTCCTCTACAAGGAGCCCCATTCCAGTGAGTAAAGACTCCTATCCAGGTAATAAATGCAGAACAAAACCTAACACAGCTATGACACTTCTGCTGACCCTGTGGCCACATCATCCCAACTGAAAGATGAGGTAGTACTTTTCTTTGGAGCCCGACTAGTAGAACAGGCACAAGCACTCTTCTCCCTAAAGTAGCAGCAGCTGTCTGTAATGCAGCACCAAACTCCACAGTGTATCTCCTCTTCAGAACACACCTAAAATCCAAAACCAGCTGCTTAGAAAAATAAATCATTCAATGAGCACACACTCCCACTTCAACTGCATTGAAAGGCCACGGTCTGGCATATTCAGGGACTTCCTCCTGTCTACACAGAGGCATTGACTCAAACTCTGCTCATACTGAGACTAATGGTTGTTATCCAAAATCAACATGAAGGTATCCTGAGTACTTACTATAGTGAGACATGGAATTTAAAATAATTTAAAATTTTAAGAACCTTGATCCAAAATAAAAAAAGGCTAGGAGAGGAATTTGGCTCCACAGGGAATGGAGGAAACCAGATTGTCTCTATGCATACAGTCCATTTGGTATCTAGGGGCTCTGTTTGCTCTCTCTTCCAGGATCTTTCCTCTCAAGGAGGTTGTTGTAACATATGCATGTATTATAGTTTTGTAGCTTACACACATAAACCTTCTGGTTTAAGATGGCTTGAACTGGAGAAATATGTTCTGCATAGTCCTTGCTCTGTAGACTCCCAAGGATCAAAAAGAAATAGACTGCCATGACTGAAAAAAAGGAAACATCAGAAAGAGTTGAAAAGTATTAGAATTAGTACTGCTTGCGAAGCTAAGCATTAGGATCACAAAAACACTGCATAACTCAATCAAGGTCCCTGGCTGCATCCTCTTAGCAAGCAATAATCGATACCGAGGATGAGAGACGGTGTTTCTTTGACCAACAAACTATTTAAGGCTTTTTTATTTGTCTCCATGATCAGTTTCCATTTATTTAACAGAATATACGAAGTCCACATACTCTCCTGTCAGCGGTGCAAATTGAACAGACCCCAGGAAGCTTTCTCATTTTCATTGCTTCCAAGACTGCATTTTTCCTTCAGCTGAAGTGCCCAGGGATTCCACCCAAGCAGCTGGATTCCTAAATGAAAACATTTTAACAGGGAAGGAATCCTGCTCAGCTCCAGCAACTGCCAATAGAAAAGCACTACACTTCCTGGAAAAAGTGATGTACTTTCTGCCCTTGGGAATATACTCTCAGAAGAGCACATGTAAGTAAAACATAGTATCTGGCTTTTAGCTGTTAGACTACTACCTTCGAACAGTCCCACCTCTTCTTCCAAAGAAGTTCTGTGGAACAAATCGTGGATAAAATAAATTCTTAATGCTCTACAGAGTATCAGCTGCATTCCAGCATCCAAGCCAGATCCTTTGAGAGAAAATACAAGAAGAAAGCTGCTTGATTGTCAGAGAGGAAAGCACTGCTGAAACAGCTGAAAAGTAGGTTTTATTTTTTTTTTTAATCTTTAGCTGTAAAGGGGTACGTTCACAAAATGCTCCACAAGCTAAACATTGCTTCTGTGGCCTTACACAACTAGTGACAATGCAGTGTGCAACTGAGAGGCATTAGTGATGAAAAGGATGTCAGAAAACCACCCAGGTGCTTCTGAGAGAAACAAAGCAGTTAAGCCCTCATAGTGAGCTGGACCTCACTGCCAAGTGAGTTTCTCCAGTCTATAGATCTGATAAAATCACAGCTGCAGAATCATAATTCATGACTATAATTCACAAGGAAAACTGAAAATCCATTTACATTTATTAGGAGATGGTTGTGCACAATTTCTCATCTTATTCAAAAAGTCTACAAATAGAGTTTAACACTTCTGATTGCAAGCAAATGTTTGTTCAATGTTCTTTGTTTGATAAGGCAAATTTAGTGCCTTTTTACACTTTCAAGGTTTAGTATATATAACATTTGTCAGTTCTCTACTTTCTTCTGGTAAGAGTCCCACTGGAACAGTAAGGAGAGTTCTCTAAGACACTTAACAACAGCAGCTGAACTTGGGTTACACATATTCAGTTTTGGAATATGCTTCAAAAGTAAATTATTCTAGGCAATTTTCCATTTTGAGATCTTAAAACACCATCAAAGGCTCTTTCCTTTCCACCCATATTTGTACATCCACCACGAGACTGTCCTCCACAGAGCCGTACATCCAAGGATCTCAAAGCACTTCAGAAAGGAGGGCACCATTTCAAACTCTGGGATAGTTGAGCTGGAATCCTACTTAATAAAAAATGTATTTTTTTCTTTGTCTTATGTTTACAAAAGGACGAGCGTCAAACTAAGATGATCCTGTCTTGACCTTAGTCCCACCTTTGAGTACCTGTCGCTTTCTCCCATGCAATCCTATCACTGAATCAGGAGCTCTGTTTTATTATAACGCTCAGAGCTAAGTCTCTTCGAGGGAAAGCTGAGCCTCTGATATGGTCAATTATTTTCAGATGGAAGCAGTGGTCAAATTTTAGGTCTGCCACAATCTTGAGAATTACTTGACTGGAGAGTCACTACCATAATAAATGTAATGCAATTTGATAATGCACTTGATCCCATATTGGTTTAAGAAGTGTAATAGACTATATATGAATTTCTCTAAATTCTCTCAGAGCTGAAACTACATACCTAGAGTGAAGAAATTCTAATTTTGCCTTAAGCGAAACATTTTACAACATTATTTTAACTTACGATTTTGATTTAGAGCACTGTTTTCAAAAAGATTTTCAGTTTGCAATTCTGACTGAATAGTTGAGCGTCAAACACAACAATATATGTACATGTGTTAGTATACTACCAGAATGCTGTACTTCCTTCTTAAAAATGTCCTTAATAAAGCATTAGGCATGTCAAACAAACTTTTGTAAACAAAAGATAAATTACTCATGTTCTGCTCTGATTATAGCCAGATACATATTCTCATAAAATAAACATTCTCTTGTCATTTTCCATGGCCCACATATCCATATATATGAGGTAAACCATTTAAAATTATTCATAATATATAAACCCCAGTACTCAACAGGAACCTCAGGGAAAATGTAACCAAGTAGGATGTCAATATCAAGAAGTGACACTTTGTTCCACTGCAAAGTGAAACCAATTTATTTGTGCTAAATGAATGGAAAGAATGTATTCAGAATACATTTCTTTATACATTGTACCGGCTTAGGCTGCTAAATAAGCATTTATTAGTGCCATGTTGTGCTACTTTCTTGTACTCTGTTTCTACCAAGCAATACAAAGTTTTGGCTGTTATGCCAATATAGTCTCTATGCTCATCTCATTTTCTAACATACTTTTGAACATTTAAAATACCTGTTCCAACTTTGCTTCAGGGGAATCACAATGAATATATTTTAACAAGAAAGAAATTATCATCAGTTGTTCTCTACAATCACATCGCCTTCTGCAGCAAAAAGATCCAAGAGCACACACTTGAATCAGCTCTCAGTAACCTGAGTCCTGTGGGCAGGACCACACTTCCCAATGGTCAACTGCGGCAGGGCACACAGTATGGGCAGCTTACAGGTTAACAGAGAGGTCAAGTGACACCATCGAATCTTAAGGTCCACGAATTGTACATTCCACAGACAAGCCAATTCCCTCAGTGTAAAGTTCTGACTGTACCATACATTTGAGGTGCTTTTAAACAAGAGAAGAATGGATGTGTCCTCTGTGAATAAAGCTTATTTGCTATGTAATACCAGAGAGTTTGTGTCTTGGGCACTGATCAGGGTGTCTCACTTTTGCACTAGAAGCTGATATTTTAAATGACTGAAACATAGTGCTGATCTTCCATAAGCTTGGTAAACACTGTAATATTTCAGAATTTATCATGTAGCCCATCATGCCTTTCATTTTCCACAAATTATCATGAAAAAATATAAAAAGGTATCCCTTTAATTTTACAAACCTAAAAGCCAGGAAAATGAAGCTTTGGAGCCAAGCAAAACGACATAATGTCGTATTACCAAACAGAGTAGCAAATGTTCCAGCCAGAGAATGGACATACATGTAGTTCAAGTAAACACTGATGGAAAACTTTGTTAAGTTAGTGTTGTAGACCCACAACACTGGTGCATTTTATACAAATGTTTACAACACAATTAACAGTGAAGCCTATATAACCTCAGTGCAAATAAGTCAAATCCAAATATGCCAAGTAAGCCTTTGGCTTTTAGTAAACTGCTCTGTGTTATGAGTCCACTTCTGACATAGAGACTGCTGAGCACATGCACTAAGGCTGAGAGGAGGGATGCACTGAATGTTGAAAATTGGCTGCCTGCGATGCTGCGGGTTGGCCCGGAGGTTGCACAGGTGGTGGAGGTGGTGGCGGAGGTGGCTGCACTGGGGTCTGCGTGTTTGGAGAAGGAGGAGGAGTGGGACGTTTAAATTTGTCGGGGCTGTTACTTCTTCGTGGTGAAGGCCTCTGCAGAACAAATATTGAAATTATGTTTAACACACTCCTGAACAATGTTAGGTGCAAGTCCTTTAAACTTGGCAAAGGGAAAAAAAAAATCACACAAAGAAGTCTGAACACTTATGTGGGAAGAAGAAATTTCAAAACATTGCAGGAGTCACAATACAACTTTTACATTAAATAAATGTTCCTCTAAAATGGAGTAGCAAAGGATAGGGGAAGTACTCTTGACCTCAAAGAAAATGTGCATTCTTTCCTGTCAGCTTGCAGGAAATGAACACAAGACATGTCTTGCAGATAGGTTTACCCATGATGATCAGCAACCTAAAAAGAAATGAGATGCTGCAGGCACAGCACCTCCCAGCTGTGCCTGCCTGACCAGTAGGTGTTGATGAACTGTTAACTTCATGTTGCCAGGCTCATGAGCGTGAGTGGGAAAATTCTGAGTATCAGAGTCTGCCCGGAATCTCTCCATCTCTGAAAGACTCTTTGCCCACACAATGGAGCAAAACCGAAGCATAATACAAGTTGCTCTTTGGAAAACAAAAAAATATATTACAACCCTCTGAGCTGCAGAAGTGAAGCAGTTGTTAGAGACCCCCTCAAGAGAAACCACAGATTTTCAACAACCGGTACATTTAAATAGAAATATTTAAACCCCACTTTACCTTTACAAACTGAGGGGCAGGAGGGGGAAGGATGATCTTTAATGTTAGCAAAGAGAAAATATAAGTTACACTCCACAACACTAACTTCTGCACTTTTGAAATAAAAATGCTCATTACTTACCAATCTGGTTAGCATTAATCAACAACCTCATGGCATGACAAACCACCTACCCATAATTACTAACCAACCACAGGTGGTCAGCTCTGGGGAGAAGCATGATTACAGTTCTATACCAAATGTACTACACGTAAAGTCAAATTTATTCTACAATGGAGATCGAAAATGAAGAGTCAAGAATGAAACTACAGTTTAGTCAAATCAAATATATTGTATCTATTTTTCTGCACAACTATGTACAATAGATTAAAGTTATATGTGAAACCCAAGAGATTCTTGAAAACTGACTGATGCCTCTGAAACATTTAATATCATTTATTCCATTTGCATACATATAATATAAGGGGACCTGGTATCAGTATTGAGACAAAGCCATGAGCTGCTTGTCAACACCTTTCTCTGAACAATTAGTATTTTGTCCTTAAGATGATGTTTTTCACAGTGACTCAATTAATTCACAGCTTCAGAAAGAGCAGTATTTCACAGAGACTTAACAGAGCAGGTTCTTTGACAAACTCATTTATAAAGTTAGTTTCTACATTTTCCAGAAGCATAAAGAGCTTCCTGTGACTAATGCATGTGACACACAGCCATGGGCTGAGCCCCAACTAGAATTTTACTTTCGTGCTGTGCTCCAGCTTTCTTTCTGTTCTAGCTACCGTTGTAGTGGTACCCACCCACCTTGGCTCAGTGTAATTGTAACAATTACCTTTGCACACCCACCTAAACCAGAAGCACGCATATTTCAGCATGGTACTAAAAATTCTATTAGAATACCTTTTTACATCTGAGAATGACAAGTATAAGCAAAAACCTTGACGAATATTTACATACTACCATACCTGCTGAGAAAAATAAAAATGGTCTTGATACAACAACCATAAGATACCTTGCCATATGGTTAATATTTAGGCTTTGTTTGCTCATTAAACTCCACAAATATTTAGAAGAAACACGATGAAGTGGAAATGCATCAAACATCGCAGGCAAAAAGAAAATAAATTCAGTTGAAAGATATGAGAAATTGCCCTAACAAATGTTTATATTAACTTTCTTCTTTGCCAATGACAATAGAAAATAAGAGTTAACTGCCTGTTACAGTGACATGATGGTAGCATTGTGTGTCATCCTGAAGAAAACCTGAGCTTGAAGCAACCTCAGATGACTCATCCGTCAGATGGTGGAGACTAGGAGAAAAATGAAAGCAATGCTTTTACTTCCTGGGATAGGCTTAGCAGCTTAGAAAATCACTTTTCACACCCTGCCTGCTGATCCATAGGATGATACCTATTACTGTCCTTAAGATGATAATACATCCTATTCTTTTGCAGAAAACAAGGTTCTCCAAAAAGAATCAGTTTCTGAGGGGTGAAGAGGAAAATCAGGGTTGAAGAAAGCAGCAATAGATGTCTTGGAGTAAGGAGACAAAAACAAACATTTACAAAAATGTTTTGTAAATAAGCTTAAGGACAACCAATCATAACTTCCAAAAACCAAACCATACTGGTAACAAGTATTTACGATTTTAGATACTTACTGTAATACCATGGGATGGTCCCATATGTTGCACATGAAGGCCTGGGGAATTGTAGTAAGACATTCCAGCTCTAGTCAGTGAAGTTGGTGGTGTGAAACCAACTGTGTGACTTGCATATGACAGACCTAAAATTGTTAAAACAAGGTAACATCAACATCCTTGTTTGATATTAAAAACTAAAGTGCAGGGGTTTTTTTTTAGATTTTTTGGTTCTGAATCAGTGATAGTCTAAAAACTCGTTAATTGCTGCAGGTTAGACATCTAGAAAATATTAATTGTGCTGAGAAGTGTGATGCAAATTTATTTTCATTTTCTGTAGCATACTACCATATGTTTCAAACATTCATACATTATACAATGTTAAACAGAACTTCTCACTTAAGCTAAATGATGTAAGACTCATATAGTAGCTTAGTTCCAGTCCGTAAGTATTGCCATTCAGCATTCCACTTTTCCACTGAGGAAATGGCTCCCTGAACTACATGCAGTCTGAAGAAGCAGAGAAGTTGTGCCTGGAGAAGCCATCTAGCACTGGGTCACAATAAGGTACCACAAAACAACTGGATGTAGGTGGCTGCTCCAAGGCACACCAGATCTGCACTGAGGCTTCCTCCTCTTTTGTCTCAGAGTTTTAAAGACCTTGGGGCTGGAAAATTAAAACATGCAGGGAAATGTTACTAGCTGGACTAGGCTAGCAACTAACATTTAAAATTATTATTTGTTTTATCTACATTAAGGAAAACCCAATATTCAAAACTGCAAATATCTAATTCTTTCATTTAAGTATTTCCTTTCTGTAAGAACTCAGTTATAAAAATGCAGAGTTCCTGTATAGGTCTATTTAACCAAGGAAAACAGAAACAACAACTGTGAAATGCTTCAAGTGTTATGAACAGTTTGTTTCTCAAAAGAGCACATTTTCCAAAACCTTTTGCTCCCTTCTGCTTTCTGACAAAAATATCATAAGGAAGGTGACAGGACTTTTCTCAGCTGTTTACAACAGACTCAAGTAACTGCTTTGGAGAACAATGGCCAAAGAAACATTTCTGAAGGCCTATTAAACACTTACAACACCACACTGGATTTAACAGTTTTTACATTTCAGCACTAAACCAATACAAAACAATGTCCCTGCAGTAACACCCAACATCATTCCTGTCTGCATGCACTTGTGTCTCTGTCTACAAAAGATGAGACAAGATCTCAAGGAGAAAACAGAACAAGCCTCAGATCACTAATGTAGCCATATAAACAGACTCCCTTTGTTTCCTTCAACTCTGTTTGATTCTGTTACATTGTCAGTGTATGTCCGGTGCAAATTACGAGTTACTCCAATGGAATCCCTGCCATTACAGAGAAACAACAAAATTAATCTCCCTTTTGACTACACAATCTAATAATCTGTAGAACACATGTTATATTTAAGTGCTTTTGTAAGCACAAGGATAGAAACAAGTCAATGTTCAGGGAGGTGACAAGGCAGCCAGTCAGAAATAAGAGCCTAGAAATAATGGGCAAAACAGAGCCACATTTGTAACATGGCAATTTAGAACTGCTTTGGAATCATCCAGTTCCACATGCTTGACAAATGCCAGTCTACATGGCAGCCAAAGAAGCAAAACCAGAGCAGAGCACATACATTCAGGATAGTTCATCTCTGCAGCCTCAAGCATCTATCTAGCCTAGTGACAAAGCACAGAAGTGGGATCTACTGTTTATATACACTGAAGACTAACTGGTAATTAGAACAAGTAATCTCCAGCTGCCTAGTAGTAGCAGTAATTACACTGTCTTCAAAGTCCTAAAAGATTTCTAGCACAGTGATCTGTGCTAGAAATCTCAGCAGTATCTCAGCTTCCAAGAGTCTTCAAAAGTAGTATCCCAAGCCACGCAGACACAAAAGACTCCGGTATTCAGAAGCCAGAATCCGTTCCATTAAACCAGCTATCTACATGAAATTACAGTACTTCTAACTGGTTAAAAGTTCTGCTTCCACATATTCAAGGCACATCATTTCCCAAATTAAACATGCCAAGTCATACAAATACTTGATGCAACATGCAGCTGTTTTATTACTGTATGCTGACGCTTTTGACATCATCTTACTGTACTACTTTAGATACAAAATACTCCCAAAAACTATTTGCTTTCATCCATTACAGCATTCATTTATCTCAGACAGCTCTACAAAATTCCCTATTGATCTCATTAGTTATCTAACAAACTGCTACTTCTATTTTTCCAAAATCTGAAACTCCCCAACTGCTGATATTAATTTATCAGATGAAGAGGAGATTAATGCAGCTGTCTAGCAGACAAGCTAGCCTGAAACATTTATCATACCAAAATTTCAAAACTCATAAAACTCTGTTAGAAGCAATCATTTCAGCTGTGCTTCAGAGTGTGTTTCAGCATCCCCTGACTGTGGGATAAAATTCTCACTCCTGTATCAACAACTGATGGGCAGTCAAGTCCACAGGGAACAAGGAATGCACTTCACTCTCAGTACAGGAATAAACGGACAGAGTTCTCCTGCACTGACACATCGGCACCTGAACAGGGTGCATTGCTAAGTAATGTAAGATGCAAGCCTGTAAGTTAGCAGGTAAACTGCCCCACACAGAGCTGTAGTTATGATCCCTGTGTGACTGCAGATCCAATCTGCAGTTGGATACTGTACTGTTACAAAGGCTGCACACAGAGAACCATGAAATGAATGCCCAGCCCTTACTCCAGAGCAGCTGTTGGCACAACTACACTTCTGTACATCCAGTTACAGGAAAAGGATAAGAAAACACGTACCATTTTCTTGGTAACACACCTTGCAAAACACTGAAAAGTCAAGTCATTTGGCTCATTTCAGAAATGCAAAAACCTTCTGAAAACTCATAGTCATACTGCTGATCTCTAAAACCATAATATGGCTTACAGCCATAGCTGGTTTTCACACATGCAATACTTGGATGAAAACTATTTATAGTCCTTTGAGAAACCACAAAAAACCTTGAAAATCAAAGGATCTAAAGACATTTCATATGTTCTAGCAGACCTGTGTAACAAGATGTCTCATTCCCACCTTCTATCAACACAGAGCACATCTCATCTGCCTGTCAGGTTCTAGAGGTGAAAGTGGGAAAGCCAGGCACGCACAATTCACTTCTTAATGTTCAAGGTGTGAGCACCGTGTAACCCATTGCCAACAACTTGTAATGCATGTTCAAATGCAATTTTAAGGGATTTTGAATTTCAGTCAATAAATGTGTTAGTAACACAAATGCATTTCATTTGACCTAAAATATATGCAGAAATTAGAATCCCAGAAGAAGTTTGTTTGCCTCTGTTATACAAAGTATGTGAGACAAGAATTATTAATTTTATAGTTATTAATAATAGAAAAGAGCAGAAGTACAGAAGCTACTTCTCTGCTGAAGAGAAATTAAAACTGACTTTTTTTCCAATATGTTCAAGATTAAACTTCTCTAGAAAGTTCTGATTCAGCGCACAACATCAGTCTTATTACTAGCTTTTCATCAGACTCTAGAAATCCATTTGAGTTATGTGTCCTGTTGCACAACTTGTGTGGGAAGGGAGGGGGGGAAAAAAAGACAGCAAGAGAGAAAAAGAGGAAAAAAAAAAAGAAATAAGGTTCAAGTGATAGCCACTTAACTGATCTTCAATATCTGTCCACAGATCTGAAATACAGAATATCTGGTCACCATCCAAGAACATGCTGCACTAAGGCTAAACTATTCTTGCATTTATGATGCATGATTTTTTCTCCAAACTAGCTTTGAAAGGCTACTGACCTAAATATATTAATAGGGCACATTACTATGTGATGCATACAATAATTTTAGAAACTGGGTTTAATATTTACCAGGTGATATAGGTCTGCTAGAACTTGGTGAGGGTGTATAAGGGATAGGACTGGACACAGTGCGAGGTCTTAATCCTTGTGCAGACATCTCATTAAAATATCTAACAAAAAAAGGCAAAGAATAATTAGATTAAACCTTTTAAAATGTGCCATGTTTTAAATGTTTCACTGTGATTTTTTTCAATTCCCATAAGAATCACATTAGGAAGTCATGACAGGAACTCTTGTCATTGCTGACACTGGCTTAACTTTCCATGGAAACAGCTGGATTTATCTTAGGCATTTGCAGTTAAAACCATACAAGTTGCATATGATTAAATAATATATATTAAGGTCAGAGATGTAAAACCATGTCATCCAATCTGACCCATTCTACACTCTTGCACTTCATACATCATTTCTACATTGAACTCAAAATTTGGTTGGCTGGAGTGTATCTTCCAGAAAGGTATTCAGCACTAATCAGAAATCATGAAAAAGGGTGAAAAAATCATTAAAGTACTAGTAATTTGTTCCAACAGCTGATCAGCCATAGCATTAAAAACATAACCTGTTTCCTACTTGAATCCCTCTGGTCCCAACATTTAGACATTTTCTCATCTTGTCTTCTACCACTGGAAGAGAGACACTTTCAGCCCAGGACCATCTCACTAAAGGTACTTCCAGGCTGTGTTACAAGACACTTGCCACACTTCACTATGATAAACTGAACATATCAGAACCTAAGGCAAGGCATTTTTCCCCACCTGTAATAATTTTAGTGATATTTATTTGTCCTTCATTCACTGACTACAGTGAAGCTTCTTCACGGATGTCAAGTGCTATATAAAAGGATAAAAATAATACCAATTGCTCCTTCTTGCCACCTACTGTTTTTATCTCAAGAGATTTTACGGGGTTTTTTTCCACAGCACTAGGATGGCAGTCTCAGATTGAGTTGCTTAGGCACTCTTCACTTAATTTTTCAGTCACTCTCTAGATTAGATGTCCCTCTGCTCATCTTCTCCATGTGGTTGTAAGTCAGTGCACGTGGCTTTATATTATTAGATTTGGCTGTATTTCTTTACTGGACACAGCAAAGCAGCAGGCCAAATTTGCTGCCTAACAGCCCTTTGACTCTTGTCGCCTCTTCTACCAGTGTGTAGTCAGGAATTCTTAGTAGCTGCATTTATTTCCCTACCATAATGAAAAAAAAAAAACAATAGTGTGGAACAGCATTAAAATTCCTCCTATTTGATGGAACACACAATGACTACTTTGAGGTCCGTCCATAAACTATTTGAAACGTATTTTGATACTGCATCTTGCTGGTTTTTAACCAGAATATTCAGAGTTACAAGGCACCTGCTCTAGCACAGGCAGTACACTATAGTGATACCAAAGTTGCTTTGAATTTGGGTAGACCAGCTAATAAAAGTAGCTGCAATAGAAAACAGAAAACTAACGGACTAATAAATTAGGGTTTAATTAAATATACAAGTTTTTAAAAGAGCTATCAGTGGCAAGGTTAGTGAAACTGAACTAAGCTACCTCTGCTACACAAAGTAAGTTTCAATGCAGACCGGTGTGTGTGTTCCAGCAAGGCAGCATCTTTGATTTAATCCCCTTGCATCCTATACAAATACAGCTTCCTCTTAAGTCATCCCACTACCTGGCTCAGGTGACGTGGAACAGCAGCACCCCATTAGCATGCATCCTGGTTTCAAGTATTACCCTACTACTCCAAAGAATAGGATGGAGAATTAAGACAAAGCTACTGCTGGAGAAAAGCAGCCTTTCTAGAGAAAAAGGCTTTGGGACAGCTGTGTCTTTTACATTCAGGAAAGCAAATTCATCTACCCTCAGCTACAAACAATAATTATCATCAGCTAACAGAATGCAACTGGAAGAAATTGATAGCTGATCCATCACTACCATCATTTTTAGGAAGATATAAGCTGACAAAAATTGACATTTTAAAATCATTATTACACACAGTTCCACAAGTATTTCGTATTCTCAGGCTAACTACTAATGCCTGTTTTGTCCTTCACTTTGCTTTTTATTATTTACACTGCAAATACTTGATTTGGAGTTATTCTGTGAGGCCTTTCTAGTACTAAAAAAATCAAACATGACAATTTCTTACAAGTACATTATAGTCAATCGAATTTTCCTGCATTTTTATGATAACCACTACTTACAAGTGGGTGATAAAAATTTACTAAGATACTCTACAATTTTGGATTAATACTGGTAATTCTCATAGATCTACATTTTGACTGTATTTCCATTACACTGTAAATAGTAGAAGAAAAGATAAGCCTAATAAGAATCCCCAATTTCTATCAATTTAATTTATATAGCATTTGCTACTTCTTAATACCAGATGCTAACACAATATAGGTCAAGTTGCTTTGGTGTTTCATCAGAATGAACACACTACTTTGAGCTTTAAGCATACTCCTTACCACAAAATATCTGGTACTTTGTTTCTGGTAAATTACATCTTATAACAAATATATTAAAGACCCAAGAGGAAACTGAAATCTTTCAGGATCAGAAAAAATACACAGCACAGAGTAACTTTTTTATTTGTTCTAAAAGACCACCATAGATCCAAAAAAAATATATGACAACACAACCAAATAATGAGCATTTGATAAGAAATAAGAATGTTTTATTCAAAATGGACTTAAAATCCTCTAAGATATAACACTGTCATATTTTTATGATGTGAGAAAACACTGAAAGGCATGATATAACCATGAAAAACTCAAGACTATCTGTAAGTTTAGGGCAAGCAAAGCAGCTTGCAAGAGAAAAAAAAAAAGGATGTTGTGGTTTGGACATCAAGAGCAACCCAACAGTTCTGGAAATGCTTCCTCTCTCAAGGATTTTACACAGTATCTCTTTGTATTTGGCTGAATGTATTTTACTTTCTGCAAAGAAAAAATCAGCCTCAAGTAAAGATGATGTCCCTACCTCACAGACTTCCTTGCAGTTACCAAGTTAGGGGCAAAACAAAAGTGCTGTGATAAAATTATCCTGATTCTCAACTCCACAGCTGTACTTACATATTATCAAACCTAATCTACCTAATCAATCTTCAGATATATATTCATTTCAGATATAAATATTTTCTTCCTCACTGTTTAAAACTAATGAATTTCTGTACCACACTGATACAATTCCTGGACTATGCTGAAATTTGATATGCATATTAAACCACATAAAAGTTACTTCTAAAATTATTCTATAATATTCAAAAAGTAGTATAAATACTAAGAAGTAAGTCCAACACATCTGGATGGCCAACAAATACAAACCTTTCATCATCCATTTCTAAGCTGGATTCACTTTCTGACAGTTGTCTGCAGAGAGCTTCCCTACGTTCCATTTCCCTCTGTAATTTTCTTTGAAGTCTCAAGTTTTCTTCTCTCATATGTCGCTCCTCTTCTAAGTATTGTGCCATCTTCTCTGAATCTGAAATTCATCATTTTGTTAAAAGTTGATTAAAATTCAGTTTCTCAGGCAGCCAAGTATGTTGTGCCTAATTTTACCCCAACATTTCAAGATGAAGGTGTAGAAAATGCTCAGGATAATCACTGAAAATTTTCACCTCTAAGTCATTAGTTCAAAGCCCAAATAAACTATTGCTTGACATCAAGTCTGAAAATAAAATGTAAGAAAAGCAAAAACCATCACCACAAACCAGAAGTGCTTATTAAAATTAATTTGAAAAGAAAGAAAAATTTTATTAAGAAAACATTATTAAAACCATCAAGAAAAAATATTGATTCCTGCTCCATTAAAATAATCCTATTCCACATTTACAAAGATTTTCCTGCAACACACTGAAGAAATTATTTTAAAGGTATACTTTCATTTTGAAGGAGGAAGCACAACACAAGTTCTGAATCGCCAAACTCAAACTTGTATTAAAATTGCTACCTTATATATATTCTACAGCACTCTTTCAATTCCACATCTTATCACAAAAACTGTCCAACTGAACATGTACCAATATCCAAATAGCATTCAATTTTAATGTTAAAGGTCAACAAGAGGTTTACTCTTTACATCAAATGGCAATTTGAGTTGTCAGTTCTAAACAAGTTCAGCAAACATCACTTAAATGATCTGGTATCACAGATTAAACATTAAACACATTTAAAGTGAAAAAGTCAAATTATGAAAAGTTACAAAGCTTTGTGACAGATTACTTAAATAAAATGGAGTATATGATAAAGACTTATGAGGAACAGTATTATTTTGTGAGATTTTGTAATATTTGAGTAAGCTCACAGTTACATCCTTGACATTAAGAAAACTCAAAACAATTCATCATGCTTTGTCATCACTCCTTTATGCAGCGACCTTCTAGGCAAAAACTATTCCTGTTTTAGAAACCTGTTCCCAAACTATTAACAACATATGATTTATCTCTCTTCTGTGGAAGTATCACTTTTAAGTGTAACAGTGTCACTTCTTGTACAATATTATCATACCAAAGCAGTTCCTAGAAGTGTTTCAGAAATAAAAAATGTAATACAAGTATCAGAATTTCATAAACAGATTTCATTAAGTACTTAAGAAGAATACTAGAAGTTCTCTAATGACCATGTATTACAAACACCAATCTGAAACTGCATTTCAGTTTCACCTTCTGCTTACAGACTGGCACATCCACCATTCCTACCACCTCTGCTATTTGTATTGCAGTTCTGTTTAACCTGTTCAGAAAGGGAGAGAGTCCTTTTAAACCTAGCTCTAACTTTCACTGCGAATTTGACATTAATGCTTTCAGTTTTTTACTCTAAATCATAGTAGTTCAAAAAGAAAACACTTAAAAAATAGAGGATACTTAAAATGAAATTCATTAGGCTGCATTTGCACAAAGAGTACTTTTAATCTAAGGCCTTGCTCTTGTTCTGAACTTTATTAAGTGAAGGCTGCAGTGCAGAATTTGCAAGTACAAAGATTAGCTGTCCTTATCTTCTTATAACAGCCACAAATTATTAATGCCACAAACTTGTGCACAAGGTCTCTGTGAAAGAGCACTCTTGTTCCATCATCTCTGTCTTGAAGGAAGGCTGCTGCTGCTGCCTCTAGCAAGCTCTTTTTCGAAACAGAGGTTCAAATATTCCAGTTAGCCCGGCTGGCCAGAGGAGGATGATACTGACTGTTCTGCATTTGCCCAAATTTTTCTGGCCCTGTGATGAGCTATCTATTCACTTACCAACTACAGTGTAATGCTACTGACTCGGAACCAGGCAGAACTGCTGACCCTCCGACAGGTATTTTAGATTCAGAAGGAAGGAATGAAGGACTGGCACTGCAAAGTCCAAGCAAAGGTGCCAGCAGCCTCCTGGCAGCTGAGCCCATGTGCTCAGTGCACAGCCCCTTCCTGGAAAGACAGGGCAAAATGCAGGTCCCACTGCTGCGCAAGGGACCCCAGCCCTGTACAGTAAGAATGTGATAACTTCTCGGCAGCTCTTTATGCTTCAAAGCCATCTTACATAGGAAAGGACACAGTAAATTAATGCTGCTATACTGTTCAACAGCTGCCTTAGGTTCCCACAATCATTAACAAGTCAAAATTCTTATACACAGCTGACCTTTATTTTGCTAGTTGTTAATTCTTTTGAATAATTCTTAATTTGCAACATGACTCCTGCAAGTAGGCCATAAATATGTTTTGAAAAATTTTTATGTAATACTGCTAAGTTTCTGAAAAAAAAAACCAGATATATCTTTTTCCGGCACAAAACAGTCAAGGATTATTTTTGGATTCTTTCAGACATCCTTTTAGTAAAACTAAAGAACCCCCTAAACTACAGTATAAATATATTAACAAGCAATAACACTACAATTATGAAAATGCTGTAATCCAAACCTGCCCAATTTTTTCCACTTCTACCTTAAATTCAAACTCAAGAAAGTACATATAAAAATCTTACAATGCAAAACTTCAGAAGATTTTAAACAAGTCGTTTACTCACGCTGTAACTGTGCAGCTCTCAGTTGTTTCTTTAACCTCTCCACTTCATTCTTTAAAAACCTGATATGTCTCATCATATTTTCTGGAGAGTCTATCTCCATTGATATGTCTCTGGGTGATGGTGGAGCAGACACTGGCTGGTCTAATTTCTCCTGCAAAATTCTGTATGAAAAATAGTGCAAACTTTACCTTCCATTCAAATAAAAACCTCTTGTATCCCCAAGAAAGCCACTGCAAGGATTCTGACCCATATGTAGGATATATTTTAACTACTGTTTTGAGGGGAGATAAACTGGGGAGGAATTACAATGTTTAGTTTTTAACTCAAAATAAAAAAGGTAAAAATTGTTGTCCTAGTACAGAAGAATTTTCTAACGTATTCAGACACTGACATTCCAAAATATTACAGCATGCAGTTCAGGAAAAACAAATTTTAGACTATAAACAGTTACCTCAGTTTTGTCCTCAAACAATACTTATTACACAAATTTTTTGCCAAAAAAAAAAATCATTTAATCTCTTATAAGTTTTTACATTTATGTTCTTGGAGAAAGGACACATAGTGAAGATTAATGATGAGAAAAGAATGTCTATCTTGAAACACAGGCTTTTCTGCATTTCACCACTATCAAAAGAATTTCACAGACATTGTCTGAAGGACAGAAAAATAGACTTCCTTTTTTTTTCATTTTCAAACAGAAAGGTATTAAGGTGTTCCACATAATCAAGGTTTCAAACACTTCATATAACTGATGATAAAATCAGGAGTAATGAAAGTCTGTTATGAAATAAGCACATGGTAGATATTGAAGATTCTAAATGATGATTTTTGGAGGTAACATAGGAATATTTTCCACCCTGAAAGCATGAAATTTTAGAAGGAACGTGTTGATACGCCAGATTCAATGCTGCCTTGGAGAGCAGGAACAGCACTATCCAAGCACAACCTTTTGAACATGTGTACCACACAACGTACTAAAGCAGGGTGTGACTCCAGCAGAGTTCCTCACAGGGAGGGGCACAGTCTGAGACAAATCAAACCAGAAATGCTTTGCCCTAAAGAAGGCTTTAAATCTAAGATACACAAAAATCCTACCAAAGGATCATCCTACTATGGATTTACCACACCTTCCACACAGCAGGGCTGTGTAAAATAAAACTACAAAACCTGCAGTTCATTCAGGCTCAGGTGTCTTCTGAGGCCTCAGCCTCAGAGGGTCACATTAACATAACAGTAAATACATAAAAAAATAAGGTATTAATAATCACTCATCATTATTCTCTCCTACTTCCTCTCCAGACTGAGTTCTTGTTACTATAACATTTAAGAGATGGTTGCTTTCATACATATTTTCAATTTTAGCTGTTCCAATAATATATAGCTTCACTGTCTTAACTTCTACTAAAGCATTGGGAAGTCTCAATGACATGAGTGCACACCACTGAGAAAAAGCTGAAGTTTTCTTTAAGCAGAGAGGGAAAAAAGAAGAGCTTCTCATGTAACAAACACAGTAAAATACCATGAATTTAAAGCTGACCACAAACTAGAAGCTTTAAAAACAGACTGTTAGCAGTTGAAAAAATTCAATAAATTCCTTCAAGCTTTCCCAGGTAATTTCTTACACTGGTTAGTTTAATGTCCTTTAAGCAATCAATGTGGCATCATGCAAACAAGGAACTACTAAATCTTCTAGGTTTTCACAGATTAGACAACTCTTGTGGGACAGAGGTGAACATATTTAATCCAGAACATGATGTATTAAAAACCTCTCCCATAGTTGTGAGTGCACTGTAACAGGACAAACCGTTTTTCTGCTTCAAGCTTATCCATCCTCTTCCAGAGACGATTCACTAGTGCTTCTTGTTCCTGTTCCAAAGTATTTTCAAGGTCAATCTTCTCACGTCTTAGCTGGAGAGGAAAAACAAGTATTGAAAATGATGGGCATGCGTTTTTTGCAAGGAACTGTAATTAGGAAAGCTCCAACAACGCCATTTTACATAATGCTTTACAGGAGCAAGAAGAAGGGGAAGAAGAGACAGAATTCAGGTAGAACGCTCCAGAAAAATCAAGAGATTCAGTAGTTGCACAGTTGTTATCCTCTTAACACAAGCTCTTCTCAGAGAATTTGTTTCTGGCCAATAAGCAGGAGCACGAACCCTGGACATGCAGGCACTGATGACATGACAAACCTATTTAAAGACATCTCCTATTCCATGAATCTATGAAGTTCTAACTGAATTTACTGTTCAGTACAGCAACGTTTGTAAAACTTTTGAAACATTTTAGATGTTTTTAGTGGAAGAATCACAGTTAAGTAATCCAGAAGTGGAAATGTTTGCCTCATGTGCCTAGTGTTAGATAAACTAAATAGATATTGTTAGATATAACAAAAATAGTAAAGAAAAAGTTACATGAACTGCCTTAAGTGTTACTGAATCAATCCTTACTAGCAAAACAAATGTAATGCTATCTTAGAAAAGGTTTTATAAAATTAAAAGCTTAATTTGACATTAATCACGTTCACTTATTGTGTAAACAAGCATTCTTGATTCTACTACAAGTTAATAAAAGACAAAAAAGATATAATGTAGAACCTTCTACTCTAAAGTTAATAAAAGAAGATATAATGTAGATGAAGAAGAAACCTATTATTAGTGTTTAATTATAGATACAATACAAGTATTATTAAGACAGGAGAATATTAGAATATTCTAATAATAGAATAGATAATCTTACTCTCTAGCAATATAGCGGAATTCAGAAAGTCAATAATGAAATATCTGGGAACAGATCAGCTCCTTTACATGTGGAAAATAGCATGGAAGCATTTTTCCAAGTCAAGCCTCAGTTAACACCTCTTTTCTGCTGGGCAAAAAATCTCACATTAGAAAATGGAAAGACTGAAAACAGAATTAAACTATTTCCATTTATTACATCACTGGCTGAAGGGCTATTGCAGCATCTAAATCTGTAAACTATTAGTGCTAGCCACTAAATTAATACTGAGAAACCCAAACAAAATATAACCTTACACACTTCAGATACCAGTGCAAGTTTAATGAATGTGCAACTTCTTCCTTAAAAGGTTAGAGGAATTAGTTACTGTGAACAGAAGCAGACATATGTTGATGAGTAATAGGGAGCACACTTTGAGAAACACTGTCTAGCAAATCTTTCCATGTCTGAGTTTCCAGATGTACATTAACAGCTCAGGGAACCTTCATCTCAGTACAAGAAAAATCAGAAGCAACATGCTTCAGCCTCCCCACGAGGATGAGAATTTGGATCCTGACCAACACTTTGTTCCCCACATGGCTGGAGGTAGTGGTAGGAAAGCAAAGAGCTCAGCCCCAAGAGTGCAGGGCACTCTGCCTCAGGGCTCCTCAGCCAGTCTGGCCAACACTTGGGGCTGGGAATGTCCAGAGGAAAGAAACTACAGAAAATGTCCTGGGAATCTGCACACTGTGCTTCCACATTAGCAAAACCCAGATCTCCACTATATTGCACAGCTATCTAGATAATCACATGATGAAGAAAGCGTGAATGCAGGTACAACCTCTGCAGCAATGCTTTTTGCATCATTTCAATGCTGCATGGCTCAGACTCAACTACTCTTAGTCTTTTTACAACTACGTTTAGATCTAGCAACAAACAAACCACTAAGAACATACAGGTGAAAAGAAATCCATATCTTTTAATGGTAGGAAGAAGAGAACATTGGAATTTAAAGACAGAGTAAATTATTTATAAGCCTGGATTTGAAAAAACTAAGATTACATTTAGTATTATAGCAACCATTACCAAGGCAGTCCACTAAATCTGCTTGTAGGTGAGCACGCACAATGGCAAAGTCAAACCATCAGCAACAATACACAAATAACCCTTGTGTTGTGCTCTGAAGCTGCTCTGACCAAATACCAAAGAAACTAGGTGAAATAGATCTAGAACTCCACATTTCCAGTAATATGAAAACATACTGGAAACAAACATCTTCCTTTCTTGGTCATGAGTATTGTGCCAGTTTTCCTCCTCTCAGGATTTTAAAGCTTGGAGGAAGAACACCTTGAATGGCACGTACAGCAGAAGCAACTGCAGCATCCTGTTCAGAGCTGTGACTAATAAAAGAACTGGTGCATCTGGCTTGGTACTCAGTAGTTTCAGGTGTACTTTGAAATGTACTCCAGTCAATGAATTTTTTTACAAATTTGGTAATATTCTGAAATAAAATAAGCAGGATGGGATTATGCTCAGGACCAAGCCAGCAGCTCTGTAAATACTAGTGTCACTCTACAGGGGTTCAGAGCAATCAAACATCACTTAATTTTGACCATTAAAACCAGGAAACAAGGAAGCATTGCCTGCTTTTTAGACCTTAACCTTCCCTTCAGAGGAAAATTCCTTTTAACCTTACTCACCAACCACCTGTGTTTCTTCTTACTCTCTCTCTCTCACACACTTTACTTAAAAATGCAGCTAAAATTGTATGTGTATCCCTGTATTATTGCTTTGTCAAATGTCCTGCCAACTTATTAACAAACACAACTGTTCCCTCCTGAAATGGAGGTCTTCCAAATCAAAGTTTCATATGCTCAACTCTTCCTATGCCCACTATCCCAAATTTCACTTCCCTGCTTCTCATCTCCACCTTGCCCTTTGTAGCTTTAATTCTGTGCTGCTTTCCAAGAAAATCTTTCCCCAAGATTTGACCATCTCATGTTCTTCTCCTTTCAAAGCAGACATAGGAGATGATTATTAACAGTTTAGTTGCTATTTCTCATCTCCTAACTGCATCAATTCTAGTTTATCACTACACTGTATGAAACAGAAAAGCAATTAAAAATAGTAACAGCAAGGCTACACACACTTAGTAACAGAAGACTACACACACTTGGCCTCTGTAGGGCAATCCTGACAGCTATTTATTTCCTATCAAATCACTGAACTGTAACACAGAACATTATTGCTTGTTTTAACTGAGCCATTCAGTTAATGAAATAGTCACATGCTGTAAATTTCTTCACCATTTGCCTTCAGAGAAGAATGCTCTGCTGACTTCAAGCTGACTTAAGAAATTATTTCAGGTCATGTTTGAACCCTAAGATCCAATTTCATTTTTATTAAGGAATAATATTCTATTATTCCACAATAATTCCAATTCCAACCACAAATCAGCTACCTACTGATCACCTGTGGTATAAGCAGTTCAGATGAAAAAAAGCGAAGAAGAAAGAACACAAAGCATAGATAATCCATGTTCTCCATTTTAAAAACAGCATTTTAGTGAACATATGCTGTAATTATCTGCTCACTGATTAGTGGTAGATCTCAATGCAGCCCAGCTCAAAGCATTGCTGTAGTTTTCCTTCCAAGCCCTGTTTAATAGGTGTTCTGAAGGTTGTGTTGCAGACTCTGGCAATCCCTCTTCCTTAATTCCCTCTGCGTGCAATAAAGGCAACATGTATCTCCTCACAAGGTTGGGTTGCTTCTTGCAAGGTGCAGCACATGCCCCAGGGTTGCTGCTTCATCTGGTTAATTAGCACAATCAGCACTTTTAATTTGTGTGAGGAAAGAGAGTGTGCTGAAGCCCTAAGTAACCTGACATTTACTCTACCTTACTGTGAGAGAAAACAAAGGCATATGGTGAATTACACGTAACTCACACAGAATTTCTAAGCAAGACTTACAGCCAAATTTTAACATCTTCACAAAGTTTTCCAAGCCAGATACTAAAGACCTTTGTGCATCTATGCTTTTTGAACAGTGTATCATTGACATTTAGATGCAGAAACAAGTTTCAAATTTTATGATTTCACAAATGTGTCTGTCCAGAACAACGAGACAAAAATAATACCATGAAGATTTCAGCTGTGGCTCATGCTAGCAATTTAAAGACTATGACAGCTTAGTGGTGAAGCTAATTGCATTTTGGTTAAGTGGCAGCCACCACCACCTTGTGGCTAAGAGAGTTATTTCAACCTCATGCTAATTTCCATGCTGGGTAAGGATTTGTTGGCAACTACTTATTCCTACCTTTTAATTTTTCAGTTTGTTCCATAGGTCTCTCTATATAGAACATTACCGGAAAATCAAGAGAACTCACTTTTTCATTTAGACAGCCATTAACTAGTTTATCCATGTCAACAGAAAAAGGAGAATCATACAAAACCGGTAACAACTCAGATTACCAGCAACAAAAAAGTTCCACAGCAGAAGAAATCAGAGATAACACACTATACTTACACCACCTGAATTATTGAACCTGCACACACCAGAAAATCTGCAGTCCTTTAACAAGCCTACAGGTTTTAGCAGATTGCCCTTTAAGTCAAAAGGTCTCCTGCTGACACCACTGAGATGCTTTGATGCAGATGCCTAAAATCAGACATAAGAGCACTCCCAATGTCTAAACATCCTGTTGAAACACAGCCAAACAAGTGGTGTTTTATCTCTGCTATCTTCATGACTGTCTAAGGAGAAAGGGGGCTGGATGTAGTTGAACTTCAAGGTGTCTGAAAAACACACACAACTGACAACGCACAGTTCCAGGGCTGTACTATCCAAGCTGCCACCAAAACGTGACCTAGAGCACAAGACCACGAACAGGTCATTTACTACTGTGCTTAACATGATCAGAAATGTCAGCCTTTTCTCACCAGCAGCATGAGTGGAAGCTGATGAACAGCAACAAACAGCATTATTTACAAAAAAGCATTTGCAAAAGTCACTGTCGTCCAGCAGACGACATGAAGACCCACAGAAAGGCTACTAATAGATCTAAAGGCCATGAAAAAAAATCATCCAAGTTTCTCATAATAAATTATGTTACTTTTCTGTTGCTTGGAAATTTGAACTGACTTTTCTATATTCTCAATACTGCCCAGTTTCTTACATGGTTAAAACATTAAGTCAAATCTAAGACAAAAGACGGGTTTTTTCTCAGTCATAATGGTGAAATGAAAGGGTTACCTGCTCAAGGGTAAGCTGCTTCGAAATTGTATCATTTTCCAGTTTTTTAATCTTCTTCATCAGTTTGTTCACTTGAAATTCCTGCTCCTGTTCCAAATGCTGCTCCAGTTCAGCTTTCTCATGTTGCAGCTAAAAATTTAGGAGACATGTAAATATTTTAAACAAATACAAGCATTAACTTAGGCACCTTCTATACATTTACACATTTATTCTTCCTGCATGTTAAATTCTCTATGATGCTTCTCAAGAAACTTCAAAATGCACAAGTCTCCCAACAGTCCTTCAAAAAGGAGCATTTTAAACTGTGCTGCATATTTACAAAGCAGAGAAAAGTACATTTCCAACTACCAAATTCAGTCAAATCAAAATAGGTTCTTTCATATGCTATATATAATGCATTATAGACATTTCCAAAGTAAAAAATCTATCACAGTGTTCACAGAAGCATTGATTTTAATCTAAGTGCCTAATCTCAAGAGCACCCAAAGCACAAAATGCAGGTCTTGGCACTTCCTTCTCTGGGCAGCTGAAAGCTGAAAATTGTGACTGAATTCATACTAATTAAATTGCTGTGCAACGAGTTAACGAACAACAAAAAGAATTTCTAATTTATATTCCTATGCTATCAAAATCAAACTGCCCTGATGACATAAAAATACTGGTTATTTCAAATCAATGTTATACAATTTCTTAATACCAAAGGTTGTTTTTTTTTTTATTTAATATGTCCAATGGAAAAGAACAATCTAACTCTCAAGGCTGTCAAGCAGATGGAAACAAAAAAACTCCCTCATTTTAACATAAAGTATGGCTTGGAGTAGAGTCCCTCTGAGACAAGGATCCAAGTCTTCTTGCAGATAAAACAGCGTGACTGGCACCATGGTACAAACACATGAACCTGACTTAGGGAAATGTGGATGTCACCAATTGACAATGGTGCAATTACATTGTGTTCTGACCATCCACTGAAAATTGCAGGCACCTTTTTCCACCTGCTTATTTTTTCTATGCCAGTTCTTCTGGCTAGCTCATAACAATCTGTAAGATCACAGTGTTTAAAGGTGTGAAGAAAACCTGAGGAAATGGAGAGACACCTCACAGTCAGAGACACAAATCAAGATTGCTGAATAGCCACAGTAAAGGAAGAGACTTTGATTTTTAAACAAGCTGAAATTCAGCTCCTTTTGCTCCTATTTAGAGAGAAAATGGTCCATAAAGTGCAGCCTGGCAGAGAGATCAAGGCAAAAGGCTCATGGAGGAAGAGCACCAGGCAGATGCTGGTGCAATATACATATGGGAAAAGTTTGGGGTTTGTGTTTTCAAGGCTTGTCAATATTGAGATTTGATTTCTCACAATTTAAAACAAATATCAGAAAATAGCAAACTCTTAAAACAGAAAATATTGGCTTCATTTTACAAAGAGGGAGAAAAATATTACTAACACCCCCAAAATAGATGAGTGGTGTCTGTCACTCATATAGGGTAAAATAATTTTTCCCTTTTATTTCCTTTGATCACAAAAACAAACCAAAACAATAAAAATCCCGTTACTGATGAAACCTTAATGCTGAAGAACAAAACTGCTAACAATGAGAAAATATCCCCTGGTACAATACAGGTGGATAGTGTTTAATTTATTTAGTAAAGTAAAAGAGTTTTTTCCAACTCTTTTTAATTATATGGAATTACAGTAACAGTCTACAAATACACCTGCCAGCTAAAGAGAAGGAAGAAAATGTGTTAGAAAGTGTCACCTTGATACCAGTGTCATACAGACCTTGAATTGCATATGAAAACTGAAGGAGAATTTTCAGCTCCGTAAGATTAGAGATGGGTTTGGTGCAAGAGAGACAGTGACTAGTTTGAAGTGAGAACGCATGGGGCTGTCAAACACAAAGCTTAGCAGCAGGAGTGTGCCTTAGTTCACCTAAGTTCTAAAGAACTACAGCAATACTTTCTGCAGGAACAAGTGTCCTCATACAATGTAGGGCCACATTTACCTTCCTTCCCTACTGTACTGGCTTACTTTTGAGCAAGTGGAAGGTGTTTTTATGAAGTAATGGAGCCAATAGATGAAGTTCCCCCTTAGAAAATGAACCCTCATTTATCCCCCAGACGATGACTTTGTGCAGTCTATTTTTAGGTATTCCAGGCCCTCAAAAGCTGTCCACTTTTTCCTTCGCTGCATCCTGAAAGTCCTATTTATTAACAATTTTGTATCAGCAGTTTGCTTCCTCTTTATGTCCAGTTGTTCATCAAATAATTGACAGATGAGCTGGCTCTGTTTATTCCACACAATCCCATAAGTATCCTTGAGATGACGCGTGGAATTTTTGAGAGCTAAAGAGTAATAGCCTATGTTTACTTACAATTTTTTAAAGAATTGTCAAGAATCAGACTTACATAAAAAACATTTTTGTACCGACATTCAATTACTTAACTTGCCTGACTATACATGCTGTTATCTTGGTATGTTGTAGCATCTTATTTTCAAGGACAGCTACTTGGACCAATTTGCACTTCCAAAAATATAAGGATGTTAAAAAAAATCTGATTTTGATTTTGAAAAATACAGGTGCACAATTTAAAGTAATTGACTCTGCTCTGCAAGATTAAACAATATTAAAAATAAATTCTTCTTTGGAGCAGCCTTGTTTTACAAATGGAAATTTTCAAGATTTACTACGTTCAGTTTCAAAACAGTAACTCAACACATCCATGTCTACCGCTGCAAGAACAGAGCCTGCATTAAAGCCCTTCTCATGATATTCTGCAAAATACAGCCACCATTTTATAATGACTAAAGATTGAAGATGCTATAAAAATTTTTTTCCAAGCTTTCCAGAGACTTCATCAGGTAAACAAAAATATAATTACATGATGTTCACAGGAAAACAGAGTAAACACAGATAAGGCTTATAAGAACTTTATCAGGGATGTATGTGATAAAAATATTTTGTTTACTGTAAGATCTCTGTTGAGATGCGTGTGCTCCTTCATTCCTGCAACATTCAACCTAGAAAATTAATAATTATGTGAAACAAAGGAAATCTATCTAATAAAATTGTACATTCATTCATTTGACTTGTAGAGGCAGTGAAAGTTACAGTCATAAAAAGATATTATTAAGCAGTGGCATGGCACCAGAAAGACAGTATTATTCTGGTGGAAACACTTTCTTTTATGTGCTACCATGTCCGTTTAGACTCGGTCTGGCATATAGTAAAAGGTTTCAAACTTAATTTCTTCTGATATTGCAAACCTAATGTAAGCCTGTGTTTTATAGCAGTGATGCACATAGTGTTGAACTGGGAGATACTTGCTGGCTGTTAGGAGGAGCACTGCAGCTCCCACATATAAAATGCTTTAATGTTCTGGGAGCTCACTCTGGGCCACGCTCAATGAGAGGCATAAGCCTCTACAATTGTGACAACGGTCTGACAAAGGAACAAACATACAGGCATCATGAAAGAAGTCACTCTGCTAGGTGCTTTCAACAGAAAAGCAGTAGTTTTGAAACAGGCACAGAGTTCTAAATACTTGAAAAAGCGAGAGAGTGAAAAACATATGCAGTTTAGCAGAAGTACCTCTCCTTAGTTCCAAAATGCAAAGTTTTAGACAAAACAACAGATTCATATGCAATTTTTTCCCTTATTCATCCAAAAGGCAGGAAGCCATTTGCTGTACAATGTCTGACAGCATGAATACTCTAAGTCTAGTTCCACATCAGACCAACATCGCCTGGCAAACCCAGAGATTAAGAGTTAATCCCGAACAAGAGTGGAGCAACCAACTGGAGGATACTGTATTCCTAGTTAAGTCATTATCCGAAGTCTGCATGTAATTTAGCTAGAATTCTCTACCGAGCAAAGATGCCAAAAATGGAAGTGGGCATTTATGAGCTCATTATTCTCCTAATAAAGACAGAATTGCTACACTCTAGTGTGCAATGGTAAGTATTGGCACTCACAAATCTCAGGAAATGAAAAAAAAAAGGGGATTATAATTATCTTACCTTCCTACTCTAAAAAACATTAGCCAGGAATGTAGCCCCACACTTGTAAAATGGGAAAACTATCAAATTACGGAAATGATACTGTAATAAACTCTAAACTGACCATGTGATGTGTGCCAATATTGCCCTGTTTTCCAAAAAATGAATTTGTTTGTATTATCAGGAGTTTATCTTCTCCTATTTTTAATCTGTTGGTGTACGTGGGTATAATTTCCAGGATCCATCACTGAAGAATCAAAACCTTCAGACAGATAAACTTTCAGAAAACAAAAAACATCAGTTATTGTTTTCAGTTCTTTGCTGCTTAAAAAAATTGTCTGCAACTCATCAATATTCTAATGTCTATTTACTAAGTCCATGATCTCTGAAGAGATAAAGAACTTCTTCCATGGAAACATATGGTAATACTGAAATGTTCCCTAATTCTACAGGTAAACTCTTTAGTGAAAGGGACCATTTCTTCTATATAATTTATAAGCTGCCAACCACATTACTGATATTTAGGAGAATATATCAATATTCTGGTTTTGTATTTACAGCAATTGTATCACATCAAAGACATAATCAAGGCATGAAATGAGATCTGCATTCAGCATACACACAAACAGAAAGATAGTTTTAATATTAAACTGTTCGCATTAAAACAAGTGCTCCACCTGTACTGCCAGTCTTGAGCCACTGTAAAGATATGAAAAGTCATGCAGAAGTATGGAAAACAGAACCTGCTGTAAGGCGAGTGTAAGGGAGGGGTCAATAACATTTGTAGCATATACCATAAACAGAAACACCATTGATGACTATGCACAAGCCACAGAAGTTTCAGCTCTGGCCTTGTGGAGAAGCAATGATATAACCCTTATCGCTTCTGCACACTGAAGTTTTCAGGTAAACCTCTAAGCAAGAAATTCCAAAACACTCATCCTTCACAGGCCAACCACCAACACCACCACCAGAATGTTGACAGCTCTTCTCTTTTTCAAGTTACCTGGGCTATTATTCAGAGAGCACAAACTTACGATTCACTTTCAAAAATTGCTACCTAATGGTGCTGAGAGAAATGACACAGCTTAAGGATGAACAATTTGGAACATAGGTGCATTTATGAATTGCCGTATTTTAAAATCTTCTGGTTGACATAACCATGTTTATCAAAGGCTAAATGAGGCTTACAGCAAGGCCACATGGAATGAAATCTAAGGCTGCAGGTGGTGGTCAGAATTTTACATCCACACTCTTGTAGTTATGGCTATACAGCTTTATCTTTCAGCAGAAGCCTGCAGCTTGCCTGCTGGAAAGTCAGGTAATATTAGTCTGCATTCTGTTTCAGATGCTTCTCTGCATCTCCCTCACCAATGAGAATGAAGTTGCATCCGTTAAGGTCTTCCAACAGACAAACAGTACAATGCCCTTGCATTGTTTCATACATAGCAGTGAGCCAAGCACCCCTTTGGCCATTTTGAGAACAGTAGAGTGTTACCTTTTTCTTTATTTTTGAACAACAGTCAAAGGATTGTTTCTGAAAGCCCACAGCAAAAAAAGAATAAAAATAATCATATTTTTAGGTTGACAAGAAGTTTGTATTTTTCTCTGCAATGTTTGAACCTATTTTGCATAATTTTAACAATTTAAGAATGTTAAAGACAGTTAAAAAAAAACTTGTTAAAACAATCCCATGAATTCTAGGAAAAAGCCTAAGCATGTTTAGAGCAATTACTTGATACAACAATTTACTTGCTGCAGAACTTTGTGGTACAAATTTGTGTGCAAGGTCATTCCTTGTAGGACTTTAAAACTCCTCAAACAAATCAGGTGTAATTCATACTTTTATTTTAAAGTAAGTTTTAGTTTCCGCTTTTTAATGTACAATACAGTCCATGTAACCTGGTTCTGTAACAGATTTCTACATCTTCTTTTCAATTAAACAACATTGTTCAATGTACCATTTCTCCCTTTACTGCAAGAGACTTCATTGGAAAGCTTTTTCTATAGTGATATCCACATTTTACTCCAATTATAAAAGAACAGTTGATACCCCTACTTTACTGCCATCTGCTTCTCTGTTTCTCATGAAAATGTACGGCTTAGAAATCAAACATGTCTCTTACTCAGAAACATTCTTGTCAGTCCTCAAGAACAGCAAGAGGAAATAGTAATACCAAGTAAGGGATATTTTATCTTGCTACTGAGCTTCCTGTGTGATAACAGGCACCAAAGAGACAAAGTGAAAGCCTAGTTTTCAGTAACAAAAGTGCCAGATGGGATTAGTTCTAGCGGTGTTTCCAAACACTGTATTTCCTAACTGCAAAGCGAAACATGCCTTCAGTCACCAGCTGCAGAACACAGCAATGCTTACAACATACAAATTAGCTTCTTTTAAAGTGCCTGGCATTTCGTGACAAAGCTTAGAACCAACGGCATGAAAAAATCTCAGGCAGATCACATTAAACTCTCCCCTAACTTAGTACCCTGTCTCCTACAGGGGACAAAAGCAGGTATTTAGGCAAGGCTGTGAGAACACAGCAACCATGTCGAACACTTCCAACAAATGCTTAACCGCTTTTTCAAAATTAGCATCTTAGGTAATGGAAAGAAGTTTCTCTGCCACGAATTGTCACAGAATCTTCAGCTTTTTATTTTTACCATCAAACTGATGTGTTTTAATTCAATAGAAGCAACAGTTTTGTTACAAGTACGGACAAACTTACAGAAAAAGTTTCCTTTGAGCATTGCTGCATATTTCAAGACTCATGTTAAAGTATCAATACTCCAGAAAAATAAGTGCGTTTCACTAACATTTCAAATTAATCAGTAACTCTTGTCTGGAAGACAGATGACATTTACTGCAAGCTACATCCATTTTTTGCATCAGTATATAAACTTCCAGGTTCTCAAAGCTGAGTTCGCAGATGGAAACTTTAAAGCAACATGTTAAAAAAAAAGTCACTACATTTATTACACTTTGCTTTTATCAAACCTCAGCTTTCCAACCTGACCACCTCCCTCAGACTACTGTCACACAAACAGAAAGTTCAGTCACCAGTCAGTCCTGAGGCTCCTGGGAGAAACATCAGTAAAGGCACCAATTACCTGCATCAGTTTTCTTGAGAGCTCATTAGTGAGAAATTCCTCTTCCTTTTCATAGTTTACTGCAAGTGTTTCTTTTTCTTTCTGCAGAGCTTGAATCTTCTTAAATAGAGTATTACTGATGAATTCCTCTTCCTGTTCTGCCCTTGCTTGCTGTGAAATAAAGACATAGTTTTGAGAAAAAAGGTTCCTCTCAAGAAAGCTGCAATTATTCCATTCCTCTTTAAATACCTATCATCCTGGAGGCCTGTAGGATGGACCTAAGTGCTGTTACCAACCCCTTTTATAACACATAGCACCCTTTTTCGTTTTTTGTTTTCAATCTTGAGAAACTGCACTTGTGCTTTAAAAGCATTACAGATTCAGACACCTATTTCTACCTACTCCATGCTTGAAAAGGAACTCCTGTCTGAATGTTCTCCATTACGAGTTGAAACGGCTCAGACTGCTGCATGCGCCACTGTGCCTCCTTTTCAGATCCCTTGGACTGAGCTCTGCTTTCCAGGAGTCAAATAATGCTCCTCTTCTTTCACCCCGATATGCAGAGCTGCAGGCAGCATGGCTCCTCTCACAGGAACTCCTACCCCACACCACAAGGAAAACAGGTATGGTGCTCACAACTGCTACTCCATTATATACAACAGCAACTCACAAAAACGCTATGGGGTAGCTTTAACCCAAGCTCCTCTGGAAATCTTTCCCATGCAGAATTACAAGAGGTGACAATTTCCATTTCAGCTTACTGCTAGCACCCTGCACAGCTCCACAGAAAGACAGCCTGGGACACTGCTCTCTTGCATTCCCTACAGTTCAGATGTTAGTATATTTTTTAAGCATCAAGTTGATAAATAAAACATAAAAGTTATCTTTTGAAAGCCTGCTCTGAAAGACCATGAAGGGCTATTTCATATGGGCAAATGAATAATCACAGCTACAAAGTGGTAGAGAAAACTCTTAATACCACAGTTCAAAGCCTAGAACAAGTGACAGAAATACTACATTTACCCCATGAGGCAACACAGTGTTACAAGTGGTTCTGTTCCCTGTAATAAAATCCACGACTTAAACTCTTGAACTGCACCTATGTGCTTGGCCCTGATTCTAATAAAATTACACCACCTTATAACTTATGCAAACATTCTGCTAGCTTTATGTCAGTAAACTTAGAGAAAGGAAAATTTAAGAACTGAAACAGATTACTGAAAGCTTATCTTCCATGGTCTTCTGCCCAAAACAAGACAAAATAACAATCTCTTTATACTTATTGTACACTGGAAAATGCTTGAAAGATTTCATTATGTCAGTGATCTTTTAACCAGAATGATACATTCCCTAGTGGTCCAAGAGCCAATTAGTTAGACACCTCCAATGTCTAGGAAAAAAAGTTAAAGAACATAACTGTCTTTCAAACTGGTGAAATAATAGGACAATTGCAAATTTTCCTCATAGTATCACCATTATAATAAAATCTAAAGCAGTGGTTTGGAAACTTCTCAGTTAGTCCTCCTTCCATCAAGTCCTTCTCTTCAAATCTCTGCCTCTGCCTTCTTGTGTCTTCTCCCATCTCTACTGATTCATTTTCATGGCCCTTTCTTATTATCTATCTGCCACTATCTCCCTTGTCCCTGTCACCACTAAAGCTGGCACAAACCCAACCTGAAAAAAACAAAAAAAGAAAAGAAAAGAAAAGAAAAGAAAAGAAAAAGCTGGGGCAGGCAGAGTTTGCTGGCTTATCAGCTTGGGTCCTGCACAACACCTCCTCTCTAATGTATTGCATCTCCACAGCAGAGAACAGCTACTCCAGCATGTTCAGCAGTGGTATTACCTGTCACATCAAGAAAATAGAGTTGTCCAAGAGGTCTGAAGAAATGTTACATTGTCAGCTCACATCTCAATGGATTAAAACTCCTGGAATCTAACTGATCTGAATAGCATCATCTATCAGCTTCTAAACGTGGCTTTACTTAGAGCTACTAGCCATCTTATGTCTTCAGAGACATTCCAAAACAGAGTAAACAAGTCAAATTGCAAGCGCTCATTGTCCTCAAATCATTAAAATTCATGCATACTGTTCCAAAATCAACTCCTCCACTGCCTTCACTACATAGGATTTCTACTTGTGTCTGTTTTTCAATGGTTCAGACAACAGAAGACAGTAACATACCAAGCTTACCTAAAATTAAATTAGAAAGCATTTGGTTCTGAAAAACAAAAGAATGGGGATATTTATGCTTTGATTTCTATTCATCTGTAACTTGCACAAATTTGTTCTGTTCATGCTTCGCACCAGTCAAAAGCTCTAAAATCACTTTAGTATAGCACCAAGCCTGCACACCACCGTTTGCCAGATCCTGGTGTCAAATTAATGATGGAGCGCAGGCTGCCAAGATCGCTGTCCAGGCCAGTGCCCCTCCTTTGTGCCCGCACGGGAGTTCATAAGGCCAGGCAGCAGGCCAGCACAGGCCGAGACACCCAGAAATGAAGCCTTTCCCTTCCTCCTCCCGTTTTCCTTTCCTGGATCTGCTTCCCCAGTTGGCATGCCACACCAACAGCGTGCTGGCACGCAGGAACAGGAGCGAGCAGCCCCAGCTCGCACCTGTTCAAGAACTGTCCTGCAACAACCCCTGTTGCCCACAACGTGCAGGATCCCAGCCTACACACAGGTGGCTCAGGGCAAAGGGTGGGCAGGATTAAATCTGTATCCCTTACACAAAGAATGCATTTAACAACAGCAACCCTACACATCTACACACGAACTGTAAACCCCAGATATCCACATAGCACATTGAATATAACGAATGTCCATTTAATTACCCAAGGGTCAGCACTTTCAACACAAACATTTTAGCTGAAAAACATTAAACACTTATTTAGACTAGGTACAAAACACATAATTCATTACCATATTTCTTCTGAATTTCACACTGAAACTTGCCCTTTATCCTGTTACTCATTAATTGGTGACAGTTAAATTATCTCAAGTAATAGGATAGTTCTTGTTTACCTTAATATTGCCTAAAATCTTGAAATCTGTTACTCATTTAGCCAGTAATCAAACTGACTTTTCTGGATGTGAATACACTGTTTTTCCAAAGGCATAACCTGTCTTTTTATTAAGTATCTGTATTTGAAAAGAGGTTTGATATCATCAGCAAAAAAAGAGAAACAATACAGAAATCAGAAATGCCAGGTCTTCCACAAGGGTATAGTGTTCTTGGTTTTTCTCTATTATCCGTATCACAGTTAACACGCAAAAATACTAACAACCATTTACCCTGTTTTGTGTACCATATTACAAAATAAATTGCTAAGGCACTGAGCGATACAAAATGGTAACACCTGATCAGTCACTCTCTGGAAACCTGAAACAATCTACTTTCACCCCAGATTTTCTGCATAGCAGACATATCCTCCTGTCTCCCATGTCTCTAAACTCCATGCACAGCTAACTTGGAGCATTCCATAGATGCATCCGCTAAGGAAAATCTCTAATTACTGTGGTTAAGACCATAAATGCAAGGGCTATCATGTTACTTTGCAGGAAATCAAGAATAAAGAGGGTGATAAAAAGCACCTCATGCATATAAACCACAAAAAAACTCTTATATTTTTGAGGAAGAAAAATCCTATTAGTTTTATTGCAGAAGCTCGTGAAATACTGATCACTAGTAGAGATGATGCATGAAGTGCTCTAAAAAAATCTGTCCTTGTAACCTTAAATTCCAAGTAATTCTGAAAGAACTAAGAAACATATTTTCCTAAACTGTACATAGTAGCCAAGTATCATATTAGGAAGCGAACAGCACTAAAGTTCTTTTTCCACGTGCTGCATATACATATACATCCATTAACTGGAAGGTTTGGTGTTAAAACATCTTCCTTCTCTCAGTTTTTCTTGTGAATATACCTTTAGCAGACCAGGTTCACACTGCTGAATTTCCCTCTGCTCTCTCTCTTGGTTCTAGCACAAGCAGCAGCTTCTGTTTCTGGTGGGATGCTCTTTTTCTGTATCACTGCACCATACACTGACCACGCTGCTCTAGTGGCACTGTATTATATGAAGCACCAAAATCCAGTACTTCTGATGAGGCATCAGCTTAAAGAGAGTCACATAAAAAATAACCATAACAAAAAAAACCCAAACAAAAAAAAAAACCACACAAAAAAGCAAAAAACCAAAAACTTTAAAAATCCCTTCCCCCCCCCCACTTCTGAAAGCTTCACAAAAGCTATCACTTTCCTGATACTGCACAGCAAGCAAGTTCAGCAATCCAATTAACACCTTCTCTGTAGTCAGTATCAGCACATTATCAGTGACCTGACATGAACATGTTTTTGCATTTTAGTGTCAAGTGTCATTTCAGACAATTTCAGTTGTAAACATCACACAAATGCTCCAGGCACCTACACTCCAACCACCTGCAAGGCAGATGCCAAGCATGCCCAGCCTGCATCACCTGTCTCCAGCAGCATCCAGGGTAGAGACGACACAAGATTTCAGGAGATCTTGTTGGTAACAGCCTACCAAGCATCGTGTTTGGCACCCTTGAAGGTCTTTTATCTTTATGTCAAGAGCCACCATGACCTCTTTACCTTTCATCCAACTTTTCCTGGTGCAGTTCCTGCTGACAGGGCTCTGTGGACAATATAACCCTGTAGATGGAGCTAAAGAGCAGTTTAATCTGACGAAAAACTCAATCTTTGCTACTGAATATAGATTGAAAGCTCGGGACAGCTTCAGGATGAGATGATCTCAGTCGCTACACATGTCACACTGAACTAACGCTATCACTTCAGAAAGAAGCCCTCCCGAAAGTCCTACTAAATAGGATGAGGTAAACAGGATGAGACGTGCAGGTAGCTACAATGACATGATTTTTGAACATGCAGTTCTTGCATAAAATAAAATCTAAGCTTCCCAACTTTCCTGAAGTATACACTCCTCCTCTAGAAGTACTAACTCAAGTGACTGCTTTGGCCATACTTTCTGGCACCAGGTTAAAATGATACAGAAAACTACTGATCTACAAATTCAGTAAACATTCCAGTGAGCTGATGCTGCTCCCTTATAGGAGAAACTTTTTCAGTGCAGCTATTTTTTTCCTATAAACCTTCCAGCTGCAACTGAAATGACCACAGTCCATGCAATATGCCTTACAGACAAGGAGAAACATGAACCACCGCAAGAACAGAAGTCAACAGCAAATCCGAGAACTCCCACTTACTGCCAACTCCAGAGACTGCCCAGCAGCACATTCCTGGCTGTAATGGGTAATGGACAAGGAATTCCCACCCAAGTCCCAGTAATGATGTGGGCAGTTTTCCCCTCACCCCAGGAAAGGTATTTCTTTCAGCTAGGTGGCCTGTCTGAGATAAAAGCGCAAATGCTCTTGTGGTTGAAGTGGTGAACTGGAATTCAAGTTCTGGGGTCAATTTGTAGTGTGATTTCCTGTCTGATCTATGACAAACCCCAAGGGTAATTTCCTCTGGTCTGCCATAAAAGTACCTTTTTGTTTTTCTTCTCTTCCCCACTTTAAGAGGAGTTTTCAGGACTGAGAGAGCAATAGGAAGAAACATGCATTTTTATCTTTGGACATACAGTATCTCCTAGAAGTCCCCCACAAGCAGTAATACCTTTCCTTCAGGACCCCAAGCTGCTGGGCTGATTTTATTTTTTTTTTTAACACAGACCTGGCAGTGTAGGAGTAATGTGGTTTTTTGGTTGGTTGGCCTCTAAAAACAAACAGACACCACCCTCCAACCCCCCCTAAAATTACAAACTTATAGGCTTACCAAAAGTTATTTTCCAAATACACTAAGGAAGACATAAATTTATTACTGAAACTCATCCTGAGAACTTCAACTACTCTAAACATAACCTACTGTGTAACATTAAAGCCACTGAAGCAGAACTGCTACGAAGCACAAGTCCTATTAGATTACAGCTGTTGAGTAGATGAGTTCTTCTGCAAGAGGAGACAAAAAGAGATCTGTTTTTTATTATAATAGTAACACAATTTATTACTGTAATAAAAAAGGAAAAACTTTGTGATAAGCTACCATTTGAAGTATTACAATACAGTTCCTTTTAATCTGCATTTATAGTTGGAAAATCTCTGTTCCCTTCATCCCCCACCCTCCTTTTTAAAAGGTCAATTAGGTTTTGGCCAGACATGTCAAAACACCTCTGTCACAGCACTCCTGCCGCCAGCTCCAGGCACAGCAAGTTCTGCCCGTGATGCCTACCAAGTGATCCAACATATGGCCACACAAATCCACAACGGATGCAGACTGACTAGAGAAATGAGCTGACTCAACACAAGAAATACATTTTTCTCTCAAGTGAGTTTTAACCACACTCAAATGTTTTCAGCTTAACATCATTCATGCAGCCTTATGGGACCTTCTCTCAAAAACTCACATGCATACATCTTGAGGTTTGGGAAGAGCACTTGAGAAAAGCCCTCAGACCAGTTTCCTAAACACCAAAGTCACTGGTATTCTTTCATGCTAAATAATCTGTTAGCATCAGCAATGAAGTAAATTGTTTGATGGTATGCAATCCCATCGTACACACTTCTTTCTCTGCATTTTGTTGTTGAGCTGAAAGTCTTGCACAACTGAAATACATAAGTGGTAAAAATGAAATAAGCAAGTTATGAAAACAAGCTCATTTGACAAGCATAAATATTAATAAAATGAATGCATCTGGCTAATTACAAACAAAGAATAACAAGCTATATGAATTTCATAATTAAGACAATCAATTCCTGAATTTACTTACATAATTTGAAAGTAATTTAAACAGTTTTCTTCAAAACAAAAAAACCCAGTACACTCCCTTCAAGTGTTTTTATTATATCAAAATACTGGTATTAAGTAGTTAATAAAAATGCAGCACGTGGAAAAGCCACATTTTCTGTGACCAACAAAATGTCAAGATAAGGCCTAGAAAAATGTATCAATAACTTTTACTGAGCAGTTTAACCATTACCACATATTGCTACACAAGTCTCAATGTAATTAAAGATTATATGGTAATAAAGCACCATAAAGGAAAAAGTAGCAGGGTTGTACAGGCTTACACACTTCCTATTCTGAACACTCAGCATGGCAACTTTAAGAATCTGATTATTCATTAGATGCATGCCTTATAGCTCTTATTTTTCATTCACTTAAACATCATCATGTAGAACAAGCTCCCAGACAGTTATCAGGGCTGGAGTCTCTGCTTCCAGCACTCAAGAGCTGTAACCTGAGCCAAAAGAAGTCACAGGCCAAGGCAAGAATGACCCAGCAGGAAAATTAAATCTAGCCCACAGACCTTTCCAAATGGCTCTGTTTCATGAGGCTCTTCCTCTGTCCCGTGGCTGCACAGGCACCACACATTTTCTACACTTGCTGCATTTTCAGCAGCACTGATTTCCAGTGCATGTGTAAAGAAGCTATAATGCATATAAGTACCAACAAACCCACTGCCCCTAAGTCCTCAAGTTCATTGCAAATACTGCTTCAAAATGCACATTAAATGTTCCTCAGAAGGGCTGTAATAACTGCACATAAAAACATGGTCAGGAAGGCACCAAGAATGAGGCCCTGTGAGACAACTCCACCATCAGCACAGCACAGGCAAGGGACCATTCCCAGCAAAAGGCTTTGGCAACACTTGTCCAGAAGATGACATGCTTTGCCAGGGACTTCCCCATCTTTGCTAGTTTATACCCTGCCAAAGATTTACATTGACAAAGACAGCCAAAGACATGGAAAATACAGCTACACTATCATATCAAATTCTGAACCAAAGTTTGAAATACCCCTCTATTAATCCTTTACTGATGACCACTAGAAAGAAATTTTTGCTTTATACTTCAACTTCTAGTTGCACTGTGCTTTACTGCTGGATTTTTTGTACCAGAAATAGTTTGCTAGTTAATCAGTAGTGTAAAACAAAAAGAAAACAGAAGCACATGGAACAGGTTTTGTTTTTCCTCAGCCTCAATATAAAAATGCTGAAAAACATCATAAAGATGCACATGTACACATAACAAGATTTGTAGTTTTATTTTCAGTTTGTTTGAATTTTCAAATGCACAGACTTGTCAATGTGAAAGATAGAAAAAAGATCATATTGCTCATAGCTGATCTTGTAGCATATACTGTTTTGTTGGAGGTGGTGTGTGTTACTAATTTTCCACTGCCTGTGTGATTTAACTATCCATTTTAAAATGCTGTGGTTTGTTTGACCTGCACCTATAATACTCAAATTTAATGAAATCTAGTTGTTATGCTACTTAGAAACTAATAACAACTTAAATCTCAGCAACATCACCATTAGTACTAGAACCTACAAGGAATGTAGCACCCCAGTACAAATTACTCTGATATCAGATGTCTAATGCATAAATACTTCTTAAATTAACATATTTTAAATGTTTTTTTTGTCTATTTTCTGCCTACTGATAATTCATCATTCATCTTCAATTTAACCACACATTGACTAGTTCACTTTGCTAGGCCGACCAATTAGGAAACTCAAAACTGCACACTCCCAAAATTTCAGAGCAGGAACAGCAAAAGATTTAGCGGAAGAGTAGACTATTAGGTGACTAACTTAATACCCAGCTTCTCTTCAGAGGTACGTGCATGCCAAGAGGCACTGAGTTATGTTCTAAAATAACAAATTTCTGCTCAAAACACAACCACAACAAACTTCTGTTACAAGTAGTTCTGCAGCCACAACTGTTTCTCCACTCAAAGGAAAATGGCACAAATGAAAGCAGTGAACAGAGATTTAACAGTCACCCACCCCAAATAACCTCCACGAATATCCCACTTCACTTCATGTAGTCCAGGTAACTCATTGCAAGCATGCAAATATGAAAAACATGTTTTTCTTCATCAGAGTACATAGTAAGAGTGGAAGTGTAATTCTTTTACACAGAATTTTCAGACAGCAGGTGCCAAACCACTCTGCACGGCATGTGCCATGCAGTGCCACCAGCATACCACAGGTATTAGCAGCAACTCTCCTTGTTCCCAGGCAGAAGACTGAATTTTCTTACTTCGAATGGGTCCTGAGCACCAACTGCCTATGTATTCATCATCCTCCCCTTCTAGGTAAAAGTGGCTTTCAACACTTCTTTCAAGTGTGTATAACCTCTGGTATATCTACATCAATCAACCTGTCCTCCTTTAAATTTTTTAAAACTAGGGATAAAGACCAACAGATAAAGATCCATTTATCTGATCCATTTATCCAGTTTTAAAACTCACCGTGTAATTTCTTAATTTTCATTAAAACTGTTAAATCCTTTTTATTTGGTGGTGCAGAGGCAGGAAATGGGATTGCTGTTGGGTTGGGGTTTTTTTGTTTGTTTTGTATGACAAATTCAAATACAGCCTAGGTAATCATTAGGGATGGCAATGTTTTTCCCCACAGTAGGAAGGTGTCCTTAACCACTCAACACAAATAACCTATTAAGAGGGTTAAAATCTCCCCCCAGTTTCTTCTTACACACACTGACTTTCCAGAGAAACACTTTCACAGTGATTAACAAGAGCTGGAGATGAAATTGTTATTAATTATAATCATACCTTTTCCTAAACCAAACCAACATATTCACAAAGTGGACACAACACTGTCCAAATCACTGTTAAGGCACATTAACTTGAGCTTCATTACAGAAAATGTTTCTACTCCACCCCTCCTAGGAGTCAGTGAGTAGTTTTCTGTTTTTTGTTTTTAATCCCCTTCTCTACAGTTTGAATATGTTACAGTACCTCTCAGAGTATTCCAAAAAGCAATCTCTTTCTAAGGCTTCTAAGGCAAAAAACAAGTTTATTAATGTAGTCTATGAAAATATTATGAGTAACATGAAAAAATACATTCTTTGCCTTTGTGTTCTCTGTTTCTGGCCCCTACAAACAGAGATTTGCAGGATGTGGGGGAATGCAATCATCCTTGAATATTCATTCCATACAGAAATGGAATAGTAGGCCTAACACAGAGACATTTTTTAGGAAATGCCTACCCACCTTCCATTCAAAGAGCAAGGACATTCCAGTTACACATGTCAATATTCAGAGAAATAAGATTTTTTGCAGATCTAGATTTCAGGTTAAATTTGCTCTCTGGAACGGACTTTAAGAGTGTCCCTCTTCTTGACCCAACCAGGATTTCAGGGCCTGTGAGGATAGAGGTTTTACCTAGTTAATAATTCCTGTCATGGCAACACTAGCTATGACAAAATGTCTACTGTTCATTTTTAACAGATGTGAAAAACATATACCCTTTAAAGCTCTTGCAAAAGTGCTGGTTAAACTCCTACATTTTGTAAATTTTGTAATAGTGGCTTTTGCTGTTTATTTGAAAAACCCCACCACTTGGTGAAAGTAGAAATTAAACTGCAAGTCACAGAAAGAAGCCTAACTTCGTATTGTGACACGCTAAATATTGCTGGGTTTTATCATGTCTGACTTGTTAAGAAACATTAATACTTTCACTCAGAACCAAAGCATATCATTGTGGGAATTATTTATATATGTGGTAGGAGTTTTAAGTATGATTACTACCACCACCACCAATGGAACTAAAAAGGCCTTAGCTTTACAGTAATAAGCAGAAACATCACATTTTAGTCAGTTTAAAGAATTAAAGCATCTGAGGAAACTTCAGAAACAGCTGAAATACTGCTAGGCTGCTTCCATCTACAGAAGGGCTGAACAGATGCTCATGCACCTTACTAAGCCCTCCCCAAACTGAGACCAGATTGTGTGTAATATTAGACATTTCAAACTCAGTAAAATTCAGAATTGAGAGAGGAAGAGAAGCCTTATCTGAAGAGTTTTTTTCATCAGTTAAACTATCAGCTGAGCTGAGGAAATACCTTCTTTTCCAGGAAAAAAACTGCTGCAAGGGAATGCATGAAGGGATAGAGGACTCTCAGGAGCTGAAAGGATCATCCCCAAAGGCACCAATTAGCCTACAATGCCTGTATTTTAACTGAATAGTTGAAATAATTACAACTTAAGTGCCAGGATTAGGAAATGCTTCAATATTTCTGTAAAAATCGCTTCAGCTTTTATCTAGTAACCCTTGCACCCCACAGAAAAAGATGTGAAACCTGCACATCTGTAATTCAGAGTTCCCTACTTTAGAGACATTTTTACTGGGGAATACTTCACCTCAATTGTCTTGCCATCATTTTTACTTTGCTCTCCATCCCATACATTGAAATAGGACACCAACAGACTACGTAATTAAAGGTCAAGACACATCTTTAGTCAGACAGAAGGACCTGACCAGAGAAGAGGAATATGAGATGTTCCCTTCTGGACACCCCCAGCCTGCTGCGTTGGAAGCAAGACATCACAAGAATGTTTTCTGTTACACATCCAGGGAGCTTGCTTTATACTGTATTTTTTGCCTCTCTTCTAGAGCATGTCTTTGTCTCTTTTTCATTCATTTTGTTTGAATCCCAAATGCTGTGCATAATTCAATTTGTACATTTTGTCCCTATTCTCCTCCCTTCATTTTGTGTTGGTTTTTTTTTTTTTTTCTTTAAGGGGAAGACAAAAAGGATTCGCCTCTTGCTCTTCTGCTAAATTCAGTAACTATCTTCTACACACACACACACACCCCACCCAGAAAAAGAGCAGCAAAGCAGTTGTTTCACTGTTTTTACAAGGCTATGCTGAGATACATCATATGTCTACTGCTGACAACTTTCATTCCTGCAAAGGACAGCACTGTCTCATTTCTTCATTTCAATCACATTAAGGTGTGTTTGTGAGACATTGCCATTCCATTCTCCTGCAGCTCCTCACAAGTCCAGCTGCCTCATCATCTTGTTTGCAGCTGCCATAGTCACCATTTCAGTGGCTTCCAACGCTGCCAGTCCCCACCTGGAATCCCATCCAAGCACACTTTATGAGGTGTAGTGGAAATAAAACCTTTTGTAAAGTCTCCAGCAGATGCATAAGCTTGCTCACTACAGATCAGTATTATTTGCTCAATTACTACAAGGAGCTTTAGCACTGAGAGTCTGTAGCTGAAAATACACCCCATGTATACCAACACTTAAAACCAAGAACTTGGAAAATAACAGCTTCAACATTAAAGTCAGTACCAGCAGTAGGAGGAAACAAGCAATGGGAACAAGTAAGCAGAATTTACAAGTGCAAGAAAACCACAGATGACCATGTACCTACCCAGGAAAGAGTTTAATGAAGTGAAATAATTTTCCCTCATCCTCTGAAATCAGTATTAAAATTCAAACTCCATTAAAGTTAAAACCACAATTAAAATGAAGTACAGAACTTCCAGGATTTGTGTCTGTGCTAGCTTTCTAATACTGGTATAAGCAACAGTACCAGAAGCTTTAAAAACCTCAATACTGATTATTATATCAGCTGATGTGAAAAATGGAAAATTCAGCAATCATTTGGGCAAGTGGCTAAAAAGAAAGCTAAAAATGTTTGGCAGATATACAGCAGGAGCATATATGACTATTTTTTCAACTGAAAGCAAACCTGTTAGGTGCAAAATACAGTAAAAACCAAAGCAACCTCTCCTTCAAAATGCTTTTAAGTAACTGGAGATACACCAAGGAAGAATGGCCCTTAGTCTCAGTAAATGTTCAAACCTGACAATAAAGAGCATTCTTAAAATAAAAGCTGAGTACAAACCAGTTCTGGCACAGAATTCATGATACAACCTCAATGAGAAAGTTCATTTGAGAAGCAAAATTACTTTCTATGCAGAATAGCAAGCCCACAGAAATACCAAAAACTTTGCCTTATTAAAAATTCCCAAATGTACTCTACCATTTCAGTTCTTATTTCACTTTCATCCCCAAAGTAATTCAGAGCAATTTACCAGTATGCCTACTGACTAAAGACATTCCACCATTATTAAATATGGGAACGTCACATAAAGTAACTCATAAAAAAAGTATAGTTGTATAATATTTAAAGGCAAGCAAGACTAGGTGGTTATCAGAGTTTGGTATCAACCCAATGGCAATACTGTAATCAAATTAATTTACTGTAGAAAGGACAGAAACATTAAACAGGTCATTCAGCATGGTTTTACAGAGAACAAGTTGTGGCAGATAAGCAAAGATTCATCTTTCAGCCAAGGACTATTTGTAATAAAGATAATCACAAAAGTGTAAGGTGTGTATAAAGCACCCATATGAGTTTTTGATTTAGTAATACATGACAAACGTTATTTTAAAATGGTTATAAAATAAGGTATACATCATGAGTTTCAAAGTGGCTTACTGACCTCAAAAATACTCATCAGAGGAAAATTCCATTTCACAAACATGTACTAAGCAGGATGTTGTTTAAAATATTCCCCGCACAATTAATTAATTCTCTGCACCAAATCAAGTGCTACTGGATAACCCAGCAGTACAAATCAGACCCAAGCGAGGCACAGGAGTGCAACTGTATTTCTGCCAAATTAGCCAAAGCACACAGCAGCAAGCTCATTAAAGACAAATGACCACACTTGATAAAAAAAAAAAAAGTAAAGTTCAAAATTAAGCTATCAGAAATTTGTGCAAATTTGAAGCAGGAAAGGATGTTTAGACTAGGCCAGTGCATCATATTAATTCAACAGTGGATTTCCAGCATCTCAGAGCCTGAGAACTTAGTTTAGCTTATCAATGCAAACTGAAGTTGCCTGTTAAGCCTGTATCTTCATAAGGAGAAAGCAGAGGACCCAGAATACTCATTAACCCAGCCAAAAGGCACAGCAGGTACCAACAGCTTGGCCTTGATGAAATTGATGGGAAGAACAGAATGCAGGACAACAAAGCTTTTCCAAGCACTGTGATTCTTCATCTTCAAGAGTCTTCAAATTAAAACTGGATACCCTTCCCAAAGACACATTTCAAGGTTAGTTAGAAGGTTTGGTGTGGGAACAACTCACAAAAACACGTGACAAAAATTAAAGCAGATGATTAAGTAAACCTCTGGAGCCTCAAACTCCCTGAAAGTACAAGCTGTTGATTAATATTTGAATTAAGTTCAGAAACATTGACTTTTTCTGAGGTTTTTGTTTGTTTTTACTTTAAACAGCATTCAGGAAGGCCTACAACACATCCCAGTAACATTCTGTTAATAGCATTTGGGCCATGTTTTTCCCCGGGAATTGGACATGCCAGTGGCTGTGCGTAACTACCGAAGGGAAGGAGATGCTACTACACCTTGCTATTACTGGCTGACCAGCCATACAGCAAAAGCTCCTCTGGCCATGCTACCCTAAGGGCCAAGGCAGCTAACACTAAAGAGCATTGCTAAACTTCATTTTTCCTTTACAGACATTTGTACAACAGAAAATTCTTGACAACCTGAGGCAAATGTAAAACTGAAATAACAAGCCAGTCATTTCCTACATGCCTGGTCTTGGAAAAAATGTGCCTGAAAAATTTCGATATACTTACATGGTGCGTGAATTTGCTAATCTTAGCAACAACGTTGTCTTTACTCTAAAAAGAGGGAAGCAAAGCATTTCTAAAATATGTTATTTTTGAGCTACTTTCAGCTTAGTCCAGCTTCAAACTGGAGTGATAAATTACACAGCAGGATACAAAAGCCCCAAGCAGGTTTCTTACATTTACAAAAGACATCACAGAACTGAGAGTATTTTTCACACAAGAAAGACCTTCTTTAAAATCAAGAGCAAATAACAGATTCACATTTTGTAAAATATTAGTATGTTTGCTTTCTTGGTTTGCTTTTTACCTCTATCTATTACTAATTGATTTCTTTTACTCATCCACATGCCTTTAGCAGCACCTTTTAAAGGTTCCTATTTCAGTTCAGATAGACTATCCTGCCCTTTTTCTTCTACTATTAAGAGACACATTCTGTACTGGAACAGGTGTTCTGCCTTGAAATTCCGGTGCAAACTCCAGAAAAGAAAAAAACATTTTTGCAAGAGATTTTTGACAATACAGCACACCCATTCACTTTCCCAAACTATCTTTCGAGGCTGACATTTTCCATGAAGATCCACAACAGTAGATCTCATGTACACAAACAGATCCCTCTGCACACTTCATTGAGAACAAAATGCAAAGTTGTATTTATTTCCAGCGTCCAGATCTGGTTGTTATTGGGAAAACTGTAACAGGTCTCAGTAGCACACAGGATTTTTCTGATCTGCAAGCCCCAGAAAGCCTGTTTGCTTTCAGAAGATGGTTGTTATTGAAAGCAACAACTTTCTTCAGGATTTAAGTAGGGGGTGAGGAAATAGGAGCTGAGTAAGGCTTTTTTTTTCTATTGTTCCTCCCAACAGGTGGTAGGCTGTTCACACAGCTCTACAGAATCACAGAGGAGGCCGAAAAGCCAGGAAATGCAAATGCCCTCTGCCAGCACTCAGGGAATGAGAAGAGCTAACCTGGAAGCCAAGGTGCAGAACACAGGTTTAGCTACAGAAACAAAGGTAGCACAGGTCTCACAGTAAAATACTACCACTCACAACCTGCAGCAGTCCCATGTCCCAGTGTTCCCTGGCAGCAAGTGCTGCAAGCAGGTGTTACCAGACAGTGATAACTCATGGCAAGCTCACAAAAGCCAGCATATGCCATCAGCACTTCAGATCAGACTGGCTCATCCAAATTGATCATCCTGTTGGGGATCCACATAGCACCACAAATTGGGATTTCGATCATTCTTGTCCCTACAAACCAAAATCAGGGAAAATTAAAAGAGATGTTCTTGTAAAATGTTACAATGCATTAAAACTGCAGGCATTTTGGAGTGGGAATGTTTTTAAATTAATGCTTCTCAAATACTCTACCTTCACCTCAGTTAAAAAACTAAGAATAAGGTTTATTATATTTTAATTTTCTAACTCCACAGAAGATGTCTGACTATAGTAGGCCAATTTACATGAGTTAAATTATCAAATCTAACATCCTAGAGAAAGTATGTAGCAGACAGGGACTAAAACTTTTTGTTCTTAGAAGCATTCCATCCATATGAGGGCCTGTCAGTTCAAAACAATAAAAAAGAAAACCAAAATGCTTCCAGTATCAGCTAAAGGTCACATGGCTTTCAGTGAAATAGGATGGCTTGGTTACATCAAGTACTGAAGAGTAGAAAAAAAGGAGCTAAAAATCCAAATTCTACCAACTTCAAAAGAAACTTCCTGTCCAAGACATATGTCAACTGAAGTATTTCAGCTTTTGTTACGTGCAACAATTCATTCTTCTGAAAAGCAGTCACCCCACCACCCAGGTCCAAAGGTACATTTATTTAACCAGAGAAGTTGTGCTGTCCCAGGCTTAGCCTGTTAAATATGACATCTCCTTGGTAGACCTTTTTCACCAAAAAACTAAGCAAATTCACACAGGAAATCCACTTCTGGTAGTGCAGCACTATAACCAAAACTCACTACTTCTCATCTGAAACACACAGCATCTCAAATCTTCAGGCGCCTGTTCTTTCCCAGCACCAGCCGTTCCATTTCCTTAAAAAGACCTTGCAGAAATACACCATGAGATCATACAACTGAGATTGCTAAATACATATAAATGAACCCTCTGCAAATGGCTCAAGTGATCTTAGTCATTTCTTCTTAATATCTAATCTGAAACTTTGCATCTTCTGATGTAATGCTCTTGCACTGCCAGAGAACACTTGAAATATCCCCAGCTTTCTCACTGCTTTGCTCCCTCTCTCATCGTTTGTTACCAATAATAGCAGGTGAGATAAAGTTATCACACATATTTACTTACTTTCACAGTCTTGCACATGAACAGCAGCATAACTTCTTTTGCATTTCAGGCTACTGGAAGGAGTACAGCTTGCACATATTTTTGGGTGTATGCTTAGTCCAAGCTGGCTTTACCAATTTCAGCTTGAAAGCAGCATTTGTTTTCACATGTTTTAGAAGACAATACATACAAAGTTAGTGAGCACACAAGCCTGCCAAGCCAACACCTTCTCCCAGACAGTTTTCCCAGTGCAACTGCCTAATCTATACTTAATTAACACTTTATTTTCAACCCTATTACACAAGTTAACTACAAATAGAACTAATAAGATCCTATGTGGCAAGCAATTTAGGTAATTCCTAAATTGACTATATCCACGCTGACATCAACAATAGTGCAAACACAAAGAGATGCCATATTAACACACCAGCACGGACACAAGAGGAAAGAAGACGAACATCACCTTTTAACTGGCAAACCTTACAGGGAAAATACTCAAAATCATTACAGACAATGGTGGGAGCTGCAGAAAGAGAAAAGAGTCTCTGTGGCCTTGCACAAAAAAGCTCAAACAACAGGATCAGTGAAAGGTTTGCAGACGAAGAGCCATGTGGTTTGAGGAGTCACCTCCACCTACAGCACACAGGTTTAGTCATTCACCTGCTTTTTTGGCTACCTGTCAGTTCCATTTGTGCTTGTCCTCAACACCTGATAAAAATCAAAGTTGATTTGTGTCATTACAATGCCCACAACAGGAAACATACACAGCGCCTGTCTGTCAGCACAGCAACACTGCGAGGAGCTGGAGAAGCAAACTGACAAACGTTTAGAGTCACAGTGGAGACAATCAGAAAATTTTATATTCCTATGACATTTACATGCAAATGACACTTATTTCAACATTCCAATAAAGTTGATCTCCAGTCACCTGCATACTAGAGCCACACAACAAAGTATTCTGACTGCAAATACATTTAAATTATGGACTATGTAAACCACAGCACAAGATCTCAATGGTCTGAAAAAAGTTATGTTTTGCATTCATTATTTCACCACTTGCTGAATTAGGCGTGGTTTACTCAGTTGTGCACACAGTTTAGCATACCAAAGCCTGCATCAGCTACAGATGTCAGTTTTCCTGACAGCCTACAGGTTGCCACTGAAGTCTAACACCTCTCTTCTCTTTATCCAAAATGTCAAAAACAGACAGTTTCAGATTTAAGGAAAATATCTCCTTTTTATAAATTAAAATCTGATGAAAATGTAAGATGATCAGTCCCTAGAGACAGTGTCAAAACTTTAATGCATACAAGCATTTTTTCCCAGTTGTTTACAAACAATACACCTACCAAGGGTTCAGAAAGATACTGTGCCTTTCTAACAGGCAGAGAGAAAATGTCTGACTGACAAGGCGCCTTAGCCCCTTTCAACATTTGAAGGCACTCCGCCGCTACCTAATTAAGGCACAGTCTCTTCTCGTAAAGTATTAACAAAGCACACATTTCCCCGACTAGCACTATATTTGTCATCCTTGAATAAATTACTTCTGTATTGTATTTCATGCACTCTTCCGGCCCACATCCTGCTAGACACTGAATGCTTACTACTAGGAGCAGATGAGCGGTATGCCTAGGCATGCTCCATTTCTTGGCTAGATGTATTGACAGTGGAAAAGCTGAGTATCAATAAAACAGACATTACGCTCATAGTGAAGTACCCCCTGTGAAAAATCAGATGAGATGAGAGTGCACACACGCAGGTGGAATTGGTCTCTCCTAAAAAATCTCCACCTGCACTGGCAAGGATGTTCAGGACAGTATCTGAGTTACCTTTAACTAGTCTTTAGCAAGTTACCTACTCTGCATGCAGGCCATGACCATTATGACACCTGAACAATCCCTTTAGCCACTGAATTAGCAAAAAACCCTCAAATTTAAGCTCCTAACTCCCAAGCTCATAGAGAAGAACAGAACAATATTTTCATAGTATTTTGACGTGCAGTTTACTGAGGATTCCTGCCTAACAGCAACCTATAAAATGGTGTTAACTCCAAGTTATCCTCACAGTGCTCATAAACCAGGAGCTGAGCTCTTGAAGGGACAGAGTGCTGCGATACTTGCATTATTTTAATTTAAGAGTCTTATTTAAATGAGTTTTCATATAACTTGAAATACCACAGCTAACAAAACATTGCAAACAAACCAGACACTTCCTTGTGACCAAGACGCTATTCCTGCAGATCGCCGCTTCTGCACAGTGGCTGAAGAGGTGACGGCTGAAGAGATAATCCGAAATCTCCGCAGATTACTTAAACTCCACAGAAATCTCTACTTTGAGAAACTTCAGGGGAACACAGAACATCGCCCTTCCCCTGCCCGGCCCCTCCCCGAGCCGCCGCCGCTCGGACACCGGGCAGGGCAGGCCGGCGGGGCCGCCTCCCCGCAGGGAGCCAGGCGGCCACGCGGGTCCGGGCGGGGGACCCGCCTCGGTTCCTCGCCGGTTCCGCTGCCGGTGCCTCCCGGCGCCGGAGGGGGCGCGAAGGGCGCGGGGTGACCCCACCTGTGCGCGTCCCTCGCACCTCCTGGTCGGGCCGCGGTGATAGCCGGGCCGCCCGAGGTGACTCGTCTCGGCGAGCCGGGAGGCAGCCGGGGGGGTGGAGGCGAGGCCGCGGCCGGGGCCGGGCCCGCCCTGGGCGGACACCCCGCGGCGGGGCCACCCCCGCCCCCCGCCCGCCGGGCCCGGCGCCGCGCCGCCCGCACTCACGATGGTGACGCTGGCCTTGCGCAGGTCGCGGTTCTCCTCCTGCAGCGCCTTGCACTTGAGCTTGTAGGTCTCCAGCTCGATCTTCAGCACCTTGTTCTCCTGCTGCAGCGAGGCCAGGCGGTTCGTCAGCTCCTCCAGCCGGAACGGCGAGATCACGATCCCGCCCGATTTGCCGCCCCCTGAAGAGCCGCCGCTGCCGCCCGCCGCGCCGCAGCCGGGCCCCGCGCCCGGGCCGCCCCCCGACAGCGGCCCCGCGGTGCCGCCGCCGCCGCCGTCAGTGTCGCTCTCGCTGGCGCTGTCCGCCATCGCCCCGCGCGCGCCGCCGCCGCCGCCGCCCGAGCAGGGGGCGGCGCCCGCCGCGCGCCGGCGCCGAGACGGGCCGCGCGCCTGCCCACAGCGCCGCCTGGCGGCCTGCGCCGGCAGCGCGCCAGCCGGGTCCGGTATGTGCCGGGAGCGGGGATCCGGGACATACCGGGACCGGGACCGCGACCGGGGCCGGGACCGCGATGTTACGGGAGCGGAGATCCGGGACATACCGGGGCCGCGACTGGCATGTGCCGGGAGCGGGGATCCGGGACACATCGGCACCGGGAGCGGAACCAGGATGTAGCGGGAGCGGGGATCCGGGACACACCGGGTCCGGGATGTGCCCGGAGTGAAGATCCGGGACACACCGGGACCGGGATGTGCCTGGAGTGAAGATCCGGGACACACCGGGACCGGGACTGGGATGTGCCAGGAGAGGGGATCCCGGACACAGAACCTGGGACCGAGGGATATGCCCGGGGGGGGGCTCCCTACACACCAAATCCTGGACCCGGGATGTACCCGGAGGGTCTCTGTTCCACACCGAACCCTGTGTAGGGATGTTCCCGGCCGGGACGTGCCCGGCGGGATCTGTTACACACCGGGACACACGCGGGAAACAGCCCGTTTGCGGGGTTCGTCTCATTGTATCGCAAAACCCGTCCGGGGAAGCCGTAGGCTAGCCCTACAGCGCTGTGGGGAGGCCCAGGGGTTCGCCGCGCACCACCGAAACAGCCCCAAACCTTGTTTTGTTTAAGAATTTTTATACCAAAATGGCGTTCGGTCGTTCACAGCGCTGCCCAGGCTGTACTGCCGGCCCAGGCCCGTTCCCTGAGGCAGCTCGCAGCCCCTCAGGGTTGGACACCACAAGCAGAAGGAGCAGGGACCCCCACCCACCGAGGCCACGGCGTCTGGGGGAGTAGCCCCGTCCGCCAACCCTGCTCCCCTCACAGCACACACAACTGGCATGTTAATTCAGCCCTCCACACATCAGCAAAACTGCTTTAAATTAAGATATATGGACACTCATCTCTCATTACTGATAATGTATTTCCTAATTATTAGGTGCATTCGTTTATTTCCTTTTTGTTTTTTTAAATTATTATTTCTTTGCAGAGCAGCAGCAAGCTATAGCTGAGAATATGTGCCATGCATTCTACGGCAAAACAGGGTCTATATTGCTCCTGGATAAATTAGTCACCAAGACTGTCTAATTGGTTTCTCAATTATTTATGAAGAGGTCTTTTAACAACAGTAATTCTTCCATTAGTGGCAAGCAAGGATTTCATTATCTCTAACTGCACTACCTTTTTGTTCCATGCCATAGTAAATTTCAAATTTTGCTCTTTTTAATGGCTATAATATGTGAAGGAATTCCATCTCTGTAAAGTAATTATTCTTTTCGCCTGCCTGGGAATATAAGTGCAGGTCATTTTATTTTTGGTCTCTTTAATCACAAGAAAAGCAGTAAAAGGGCTGTTCCTAGTTCTGAGCTTTGGGAACTGTTTCCTCTGATCTCTGTCCATGTGTCTGTCCCTGGCATGTGACTCTGCCCCAAACAGGACTCAGAATGGAGGTGGGGGCAAGTGGAAGTCCCCATCCAGCACCAGCAGAGACCCACAGCACCCTCAGCCCTATCAGGAGGCATCAGTTTAGGGCTTTTCAGGCTTGAAAAGGTCCTGCATCCTCTACCCAGCCCTATGGAAACTAAGGCACTCTCCTGCATCCCATTACCTCCATACTGATCCTGGTGATGACATTAAAATGTAATAAAGCCACCAAGCAACCCTCAGCACAACCCTGGCAGCTGCTGCCCCTCAGCTGATTTCCCATCTCTGGGCTTAGTACTAACTAAGTGGGATTTCTCCCAAAACATAGAAGAATTGTCCTCAAGAGATGTACTGAGCAGTTGCTGATGTCCTTGAGGCCGCAACAGACCTTTTCAGTGCTGTCCTAAAATGCCCTTGCAGCAACCCCTGGGTCTGCAGGGACAGACAAGCCTGACCACCTGGGGCAGCTGCCAGATCCTCTGCCCTACAGCTGTGCCCAGGCTGAGCCTTTCCACCAGCACAGGCTGTGGGATGAAAACCTTCAGGGATTAAAATAGGATTCAAAAAATAGCAGTGTTTTGGACAGGTAGTTGCATTTCACCAGAATTGCTTTCAAATAGGTCTGCTGGTGTTTGGGAAGCTGGCTGGACACCCCTGGATGTCATGAGGAAATATTTCATGCACGCCCTCCACAGCAGAGGCAATAGCTGGAAAGCTGGTTTGTCTCTGTGCACATGCACTCCTCACACCAAACTCATTCTAAACTAGCAGGTTTATACCTTAATGTTCTTTCTCCATCCGTCTACCCAGCTTTGATCAGCCAGTTATCTCTTTTGCTTTCAGCAGGACTGCTCACCTTTGAGTGTCTTGCTGAATCAAGGCCTAAATATTTTGAAAGCCTGAATCAGCAAAACATGCATCTGTTCCAGGCTAATGTTACCCAGCAAGCCCCACGGCATGCTTAACCTTAAGTCACTCTTCAGACCTATCAATGTTAATCTTAAGTGCTTTGCTGATTTGGAGTACTGTAATTTTCCAAAGGACGTTCTCTGCTCCTTCAGACAGCAAAATTAGCCTGAAAACAGACAAGGAGGTGCAGGCAACATCTTTGACCCAGGAACTGGGCCGGATTGGCTCAGCCAGGGGCTGCATCCCTGGGATCACACCCGGCAGCTGCTGATGCTGCCTTCAGCAGAGCATTTCTGGAGTGATGCAGACAGCAGTTATAGAGATGAGGGATCTTGAGCCAAGAGGGAACTTTCCCCTGGCCGCTTTCACTGTCCCTCTCTCTCTGCTGGGCTGGCATCAGAGGTCTCACTCCCAGACAGAATGCCAACTTTCATAACAGTGAATTATAACTTGGCACTTCTGTAGCTCTCTCTAGTTCAAAGGCATGCTGAAACATTATCTAATTAATTCACACAATAGCCCTGGAAGGCAAGAAAGGGAGGTAGGAAGCTGAGTTACTTGCCCAATGACAAACACTGAGTCAGTGGAGGAGTGGGAGGAAAACTCAAGGGCCCTGGATGTTTAGATCTGAGATGCCATCCTACTTGTCACAACAGCATTTCTGTCATTTAGAAAATAGCACCTGTATGTTTAATTACAATTACAGCCAACTAGTCCTAATTAATAGATTAAACAGGGAGAGGAAATGTTATCCTAATTAGCACCCCCAAAAATTAAAAATCACATGCTTTTCACATCTGTAGGATATTAACCAAACCAATTAAAAAATTATGTGGTATAAGCAAAATTAGCAAAATCCCCTTTTGAATACAAGTACAGCAGAGGCTGCCCCACTGAGAGGACTGCTCAGGTTTCACTGGTCCTGGTCTCCACTGCAGGGGCAGCAGGGCAGCAGGGACTCAGCATCACAGGAAAAGCCACCACAGCCAGCCTGCCCCCACCACAGTACCTGCAGGACAAGGTCCCCACCTTCCTCAGTATCTTTTTATTGCATAAAAAATAAATGCAGAACTGTAAGGGTGAAAGGAAAGGTGTTTGTTGAAATAAAGAATATGAAAATGTCACCAGCACCCTTATAGTAGGAGAGCAGACCAACCAAGAGGAAGAAATAATAAAACAGGAATTTATTTACAGAAACTATCATTACAGGAGGTAATGGGCAATTAGAAACAGTGTTCCATAAACTCACATCAACAGTAGAAATATTGTATAAAATACATTTCTGAGTGTGAGGGGTTAGAAGAGGTATGTTCAGAGATTTAATGTAATCCTTAATGTAATTCCAGAAGTCCATTAATCAGCTGGAAGACCTTCTATAGGAATACAGTTTCATTAAAATAGTTCAGTAATCATAGACTGAAGAGGGAAAGGCCAACGGAAGCTAGTTAACCCAAGGAAAAAAAGTCTGCATAGTACTCAGACTACCTGACTGAAATGGTGGGGGAGGGGAGACAGAAAGACAAAGTTGCAGGAAAATGCAATTAATGAAAAATATTGCTAGGAAAATAAACTGAAGCAGCATTAAAATTAATGTAACCTGTACATAAGGGAATATTAAAAGGGGGAAATGGAGTGCATATGTGGAGAGTTTGTAGAAGGGGAGAAACCTTGGTTTGAAAGGTATTTGTACGAGCAGAAGAAACCCAAATCATTACTCTAGTGGATTAAGGCACCTACTGATGCAAGTTAAAACGTATTTTCTAACAAGCAATTCAGATGAAAATAATGTTATGCTAATTTACTTTTCTGACCCACAATTCTTTAATCAGAAAGCTGTATTAGGAAAGGAGTCTCTGAGTAGGATAGAGTATATGACTATGAAAATGTGCTGTGTGGTAGCCAACTGTTAGCTAATGCATCTTCAGCTCTGGGGCTTTGCTTTTGTTTCCCTGTTCTCCAGAGGGAATTTTTTTCAGAGTTCATACTAGGCTGGTTCTGTTGGTCTGGCCATGTCATAATAATATCCAGCCCCTGGAAGCCTTCCAAGGAAGTTGGTGAACAGGGGATTGCTGTACTTTGCTGTTTTATAGCCCAAGTAGCTCTCAATAATTGAACATTAGCGTGGTGGGAAAAGTACCAACAAAACTTTTATGATAAGTCTTCACCATCCACCAGAACTTAGGGTCAAATAAATCAAGACATGCACAATTTGCATGCTGTTTTTAGCATCAGCAGTTATGAAAAACGTGGCACATACATGGATTTTCCTTGAGAAGCTCATTTTTCTGTCCTTCACTAACCTTTTCCTCTCCCAGTAATGGATTACTTTTTACATTAAATATTTTGTAGCAGGCTGAGTCTAAAGGATCCACATCTCCTTCAGAAAACTGCTGTACTTTCAGCCAAGCAAGAATATTTTCTTGTGCATTATGAGACCATGTTTTCCCTCCCTTGCTCACTCAGGAGTTAGAGGCAAGCTGAGCCTCCTCCTCCAGCCCCCATTTGGTAGGATCTGCTCTGAAAACAGAGGTCCTGTTTTCATTCTCCCCCTCCTCCTCTCCCTTGGCAATCCCCACACATGACCCCAAGGCCAAGGATGCAATGGATTGGCAGCAGCTTTTTCATACATCATGCATGTGGCTAGTACACCAACCAAGCCCCTTGCCAACACCCTGCTCAGCATCCCTGCACCAGCCTCAGCTAGGCAAGTCCCAGCCCTCTGGATTGCACCCCCTCCCTAGGGAGAGGGCTGGCAGGGCTAGGAGGGCTACCCCCAAGCCATCATGCTGCCCCTGCAGAGCCCTCCAACCGTGCAGGGCTCACACAGGTCCTCCAGGCCAAGCCACTCATGCTGAATTTGTATAAAAATTTGGTAAAATTGCCACTGATGGACTTAATGGAATTTCATCAAATGTCACTGTCTTGGTCCTGCTCAAAGAAGCCCCAGTTATAAACTCTTCCTTTAGAGGGCATGGAGAGGGTTATGGGATCATGTGTCCCACACTCCAGGCTGCAGAGGCCTCCCCAGTAGACCACCTCAGTTTCCTGCTCAGTGTGCTACAGACAAAGCCTATATTAAACAACCCCCCAGGAAATTTGCATTAATTAGCAAGGTGCTGCAATCCTGCAAGTGACTGTCACTTTATCCCACTAATGTCAGCTCTACACTATGAGAGCTCTTAGAATTTCTGACATTAAAGTTATTATTTGCCACAAATAAAATATAATTGATATTCTTTCAGAAACGGGAAAAGTACAGCAGGATACTCTGCAGCATTATGAATTAGTGCTAAATCAAATATCAAAGGATGAAAATAATGCTGTATTTAGCAAAAACATTTATTTTAATAGATGTGATCAGAGTCCCATGACTTACAATTTTGCCCTTAAGGGGAATGTTCTCACTGAGGAAAACATGGGAAAAAAAAAAAAAAAAAAAAAGACAAAAGTGCACATTTAGGGTAGGGTCCTTGGTCACTCCAGAGCTGTCTGTGCTGTTTGCTAGTTCTGGCAAGATTTCTGTTTTCCTTCTCAAATGACCATCTACACTTCAACCTTTTTTTTCCCAAATATCCTGAGCTACTGTTGGAACCACTCAGTGCAAAACAAAATCAGCACCCAGAAAATCCTGTTTGTGCAGCATTTAATGTGAAATTTTAAACTCTCTGAATTTAGCTGGAGAGTTCCTGTTCACTGTTGTCGCTTTGTATTTAAGGGGGAAGCAAACTGACAAGGTGCCCATGCAGCAGCAGCTGGGGACTGGGACATGCTGGCAGCGGGGGCTGCCCTGCTGGGTGCATTCAGTGCTGGCCCAAGAGAGGCATCTGCTGTGGTCACAGCCTGCTTGGGCACCCCCATGACAGGGCCATGCTGCAAGAGCACCCTTGGAGCCCCAAGCTGAGCCGGCAGCTACTCACATGTGCTGTCACAGTCGAGACCCACTCCCTGAGCTCGGAGCTGCCACATAAATCACCAGCAGTGGCAAGAGAGCTGTCGAGACTCACCTACACACCTCTGCTACCTGCACCGGCAGCCTCGCTTCCCTGTCTACAGAAAGAGCGCTTCTGCCTGCCAGAGCTGCCATTCCAGGTACAGTCACAGCTTTTTTCCACACCAGCACCAGGCACTAACAGGGAACCAGGCAGAGGAAGAGATGAGTCAAACAAAATGCTGCCTTTTGGATGCTTTTATAGATTGAAGCGAGGCTTTTCTACAGTACAGCTCCTGCCTTCCTGCTGGTTGTCACCACAGCCTTTGCTTGGTGTACAAGCACGCTGTACAATCATGACATATTATATATATACATCTCACAGCATTTACTGAAAACACGTTTTCATTCAGCTGGTCTGGATACTTGAGGGGAGGGAGAGAGGGGTCTGGACGGCAAGGTCTGCAAGATGATCACTGCTACTGGACTGTGAACTGCAGTAAGATGCACTTCTTCTCTAGGGGTGTAAGTGGCATTTGTCCTCCAAACTTTGGCATAAGGACGTGAACCACCAGCACTGTACCAGCAGTATCCTGACCTAGGTAAAACATTGCAACACAGACTGGCTGCTCAAACGACGAAAGCTTCCTTTACTGTCATGCTTCAAAAGCCCGTGGCCCTAATAACTCAGAGACACTGACAAACCAACCTGTTACATTCTCCAAGCGCTGGTCATCAGTCAGGAGACCTTGCTGACTGATCTCAGGTGAGGACCAGGTCCTGTGGGGATGACTGGATAACAACAAGCAGACTGAGGTGGATCCGTAGCAGAGGTGCTTCCTCTGTTGCCAAAGCTGGGGTGAAATACTTCATCTTTATGTTGTCTTAAAAGCCAAGTAAAACCAATCCCTGAGTAATAAACTATATTTACTGCACCTGAGTAGTTCAGAGCAAGAGTGTGTACTGATGCTTCCTACAAACCTCGGTTTTGGCCACATTCTTTATACAGTGCTCTATCACCAATAATATACAGGAAGTGCATGCAATATACAGGGGATGCATATTTTAATGTCCTCATGGGCTGTTATTGAACCGACTGATTGATACTGGGGAGAAAATTGATTTAGGTAGTGCTTTTCCTGGTTCTTGACAGGGCAAAAGAATTTACAGGAGGTCCAGAGCTCACATGTATTGGAGAGGGCTGCACATACCCCTGTTGCACAGGCCCTTTCCCCACATCTCTGACCCAGGGAATGGTTTTTCTTAGCTTTGCTGGGCATGTGCTGCTGGCTGCTGTGTTTTTCTCCTGCTGCCTTGATCTGGGGAGAGCCTGCCAAGTGATAGTCTGTCACAGTGGGAAGATGAAGAGGTGGATCAGACAAAAGAAACAGGAAAAGCAGCTGAAAGCCAGGGGCAGACAACTGCTGGCCTTCCAAAGCTTCACATCTGTAGAGCACAAGAACACTGCCAAATACACATTATCCAAGAGTTTTAACACAATTTATTTTATGCTTAAATAATCAACTAGATCATCCAGTGTTTTTTGTTTTCATACATATGTAATTAGAGCTATTATCAATGAATGCTGTTTCCATATGAATATAATCAACAAATAAAAGTATTTCACCAAAAATCAAATAAAAATGCCCTTTAAAACACAGCAGCCTTAACAACCTAATATTACACTGCTAGGATGATTACAGATGATTGGCTTACTGAAAGATTCTACATCTTATAGCCAGTACACAATACAGTAATAATTTTACAGCGTGCTGCCAGTCTATTAGCTAATAATTTCTCTTCAGTTCATTTAAAAATATCCCAAACTTGTGCTCCTTAGAGCACCAACCCACTTCTAAAGCTGCAAGCATTACCCCCATTATAAAGCAAGAACAGATAGCACCCCCCTCCCCATAATGCAACTACTGTATATGTTATGGGTCTTAGGTCATTTCATTGAAAAATTGGCAACAGCAACAAATATTAGATGAAGGGCTTTGTGTTTACAGATAAAATCTTATTTTTCATGTTGCAATATAGTGTTTGCAAAACTGGAAAAGATTTAATCAAAATAAGGTGAAACACATGCATCAAAATATTAGTACTCTGAAGAAAATTTTTCACAGAACTACAGAATTCCTCATTTTGGGAATCATTTAAATTTGCAGCAGATTTTAAAGATTTTTTTAAAATCAAGCTAGCGATTTTGCATATACAAACATTATAATTGCTAATATACAAGAATCTGTGAAGATACACCCAGAATATCCCTGTAGGTGCAGCCATTTGAGACACCTAGCCTGCTCAATGCATTTGCAATATTCTGTTTGTGATTGAAAAGGCAGTGCCTTATCAACATTTATTCTATTTTGTTAGAATTTATACAGTGTTATTTATTTACAGCAAAACTATTGATGTTTAAAAAAGAAACAAATAGTGTTTTATACCCTGACAGTTTGGGTCCAAGAAAAATAAGGCGAGCTGTTGTGGATTTCAGTATTTTTAGTGTCTTTCCAATGGTTTAACCATTTCGTCTTTGCACATCCTCTCTGTCCACAGGAATTTATTTCTTTTGAGATGACATCAAACTGCTTGAGAGAAACTGTTAACAGCATGGCATCTTGTATATACACTGCATTGGTAACTGCGCACCCTCCAATCCTGTGAATGAACGTGAATTTCCATGCTCTGTAAATTGGCTCATGCTAAATTAGTTTTTTTTGTTTGGGATTTTTTTTGTTTGTTTTGTTTTTTTTTTTCTTTTTGCATAAAAACCATGCGGTTAATGTGGGGAAGCAGCAAACACACGCACACTTTTATAGGTGAATGTTTAATTCCTGTTGATTTTTCTTCTGTGAGTGTCCCTCTAGAATACTGGCAGTAAAAGCACACTGTGGAGAGAAAACAGAGAACAAATCATTTCAGAAATAGATTATTAGAATCAGTTTCATTCCTTTCCCTGACTAAACAGAAATGTAACTGGCACGATGAAATTCTGCAATGAGCTAAATCACACAGTTTCTAGGTAGGAAATGACATTAGCTGAGCTCCAGCATGAGGGGAAAATGCAGCTGCAGATGTCCACACTGCTTGTGAACTGATTTACAAATATGTTTACAGCACACTGCATTTCATCACCCCAGACATGGCACCAGCTCATCTGATCCAATGATGACAAGGAATAGCTTCTTTTGTTGTGGAAGGAACAGCACCATCTCCAGACAGAGAGAGCTGCTGCTTCCACAGCACATTTTTCTTCATTGTGTGGAAGCATCCCCACAGTGATAGAAAACCTGCTCTCCTTGCACATCCACCTCTGCCAGTTGCTCAGGAAACATGACTGACAGAGCCAGGAATGCAGCGCCCAGCCTTTAGGAGGCTTGGTGAAGGACAAAAGCAAGGACAAGGAGCAGCCCCATCCATCTCCCTCCGGCCTGGCTTGCATGAGCAGCACCAAGGAGAGATGGTCCAGCTCCTGCTCTCTCACCCCTCAAATCAGAGTCATGCACATAAGGACAGCAAGTTTGTGACATTTGTTGTACAACAGCAATGTCTCACAGCAGAGAGGGCAGGAAGCAGAAATACAATCATACCAGCAAGCAGGAGCTGGAAGCCCCGCAGCTCTCCGGCACCTGGGCACAGGGCAGCCTGCTCGGGAGCATGGCTGGCGCAGTGCCGGCAGGACTCAGGCTGGCACAGACATGCCTGTTTACTAATCAGGTCACAGGTCCACACGCATTCCCCAGGAGTGCTCGCAGTCTCCTTCTACGCTAAAACAATCTGTCCTTGCCTACATCTACAGTTGTCGTAAATCTGTCCTGCTACTAAGAGCCGCCTGTTCCCATTGCAGCAGTCACGCCAGCTCACACCATGCTGTCCTGCAGAACTGCACGCAAGAGTTCTTGGCTTCTCCCTTCAACCTATGCTTCACAGTGGGCTTATCTGCAATGGTGACAGGGACATTTTCACAGCAAAATGTAGCTAACATTGGTATTTTTTTCAAACACTCCAAAGAAAGCAACCACCTCTGTCTGCCCAACGGGATGTTTTTTTGTCTTTCATGATTACAAAACAAACTGTTTTTCTATAGAATCCCCTGCCTATGCAAATACATCCACTTCTGCATCCAAATGAAATGTTTTTAATGGACTCTTGACCAGACTCAAAATTACTTAGTGCACATTTGGTCACGCTTATCAAAGTTTGGAGCAGAGATTCATATTACAGGACAAAGATTCCCCCCTGGAGCAGAGGTTCATCATCTAAGGCAGACTCTATTAGCTCCTCAGGGGTTCTAGCATGGAAGACTTGCCTACTGGAAATCACAGGAGAAATGCATTAGCAGTCATGGGAGCAAATTTGGTTCTGAGGAACTCAAACTGTGGCTTCCTGAAGGTCAGACTCTGTTTCACACATTAGGCAAAGACTGCTCTATTTATGTAATTTTATTTTAAAATGAAATGCTTTCCCCTTATCCAAGTTGTCTTTTGCCTTCAATGTCTGAATTTACACATTTCTGCTGCTTTGCCCCTGCAGATTGACAGATATGACAGTGGAGCAGCACGGGACCCAACATGGGATACAATTTCATATAAGTAGTGCCATCACTTTGGCTTGCTTTACTACCATATCCTTGAGCTCCATAAAGGGGAAAGCTGTGTCAAAAGAACCACCTCCCTTTTCCAAACAATAAATATTTTATGAGTATGTTGAGCACCAAACCACATGAAGCTATATTATTCTATTAGCACACACAGGAGGACTCTCAGTAAAAGCAGGAATTCAGGTGGATGCAGTAGGTGCTTACCTTATACTGAAATCACACCAGTCTCCTCAAAGAGCTTGCTCCTTGGGGCTTGATCCCATATATCCTTCAGCTATATCCCATATACTGAGTGCTGATTGTCTAAATGGCTCTACTCACATGCACAGACCTGTAGGTCCGGGGGGCTATAGGGGCTACCTTTCGTTGCATCAGTTGGAAGGGACTGGTGACTCAAGAGAGACTCTGCTTCTGTCTTTTTCCTCACTATCTTGTCTATTTGCCAGGACCTGTTTATTCTGTTCTTAAATCTTACAGTCAATCCTATACCTATGTACAGTAAAAGGATAACACACAGTCTTGCACTTCATAAACTTTTCCTCTGTCCAATTCCTGAAACCCACCAAAACTAAGAGAAGTTCTGAGCAGAAAAAAGGTATGTCCATGGCAAATCTACACACTCAGAGCCATGACTGATGGACCAGTATTGATAGACATAGACAGGCTCCTCCCATATTTATAGGCACATCTCTCTGTGACTATAGCTGCGTCGGCCAAAAAAAGCAGCCTCTGGCTTCAGGGTGCTCCACCACATCTTTACAGAGTCCCCTGCAAGGGTGTCTTAGTCTCTGCATTTGGGTTTAGCTTGGGAAGCCCTTATACCATCAGCTGCTGGCTTGCTATAATCATTAAGGCTGGATCAATAAAATTCACAAGAAACAGTTGGTTGGGATTATTTGCTGGAAATATTGAGACACTTCACTGCAAGGACTTTGACTTGAATAACTGCTCTCAAATCATATGTCTGACAGTGGAAGAATCATTTCACTCCTAGGTTTGTGTGCAGCTCCTTCACTAATTGTGTTTAAGTTTCTAAGGGTAGAAAGTCCTACGGATTACATACACTAGGCACTGTAAAATTCCCAGAAATCTTGCACATGCCTGAGTATTGCTTTACCTTATTTTCTAAGAAGTAAAGCTTAATTTCTATGCATGAACACAAGGTCATTTTCTGCTTACAAGATCACAGGTCAGCTATTAAGGTTTGCAGCTGGAAAGCAAAGTCAGGCTAGCAGAGGCAACCCTTTGTGCAGCCAGGTGCTGTTCCCCATGCTGGCAAAAGCCTTCCACAAGGGAAGAAAATTGATCACACTGACCGTTCAGTGGTTGGCTTTCATGAGTAACTTTTCTTCTCCACATGTCTGACTTCCTTCTTTGTCTTAACCTTATAAGCTTCTCCCTGCTTTAAAGGAAAAGTATAAACATTAACATAGTCTGCAGAGAGCACTTGTAGTTGTAAACCAGCTTCCAAAACAGGATACACATTTTGCTCTAACAGGGTAAGTAAAAAGCAGTTAAATTACATTAACATTTCATTTCAAAGATACACACAATCTATTTATCCACTCTGCTGAGCTGCAAAAGCACAGGTCTGAAATATCATCTTCAAGTAGAAAACACAGCTCTACAATTTCAGCCTGATCCCTGGGTTGGAGTGCCTGGCTGGCAGTCAGTCCTCGGCAGAGCCCCTGCTGCCAACTGCAGTGGGAGCCGGTGCTACTGACAGGGAAAATTCCGCTTTCCTAACCTGGGTCAGCTGAATTGGTGGGCATTCCCAACAACAGAGGCTGTGGCTGCTCTTATGATGTTTCACAACGTCTGTGCTTTAAAGTGAGCAGGTTAGTAGTGGAATAAAGGGAAGAGGAAGAAAGCCAGCAAAAACTCCCAATGAAGCAGAAGAGAAGTAAAACCAATGGCAGTGACAAGCAGTGCAGGTTTCAGCGTCTTTAAAACAGCAAACCCGAAAATAAGGTTCATCTTTGCTCATTAAAAGTAGCTCAATAATCATCTAAAAATAAATTCTCCAGTAATCACAAGCCTCACTCACATCAGAGAAAGACATCTGTTTATGTGTGGCTATGGGCAGAATTTACCCCTCAGGTGATCTGCATTGATGTATTTGTAACTATACGTAGTTTCCGACTAATCTAATTTGGTGTAGCAAATTGAAAAAATGTTTACCCCTTGCTGGATGGGATTTTTTTTTCTTCATAAACAACTAGGAAAGAGGGAATGGAAATAAGTTTGTTTCCATTCTTTTATTTCTGTGACATTTCTGTGTCCCCAGCTTTTCTTTTTCCTTTTTTTCTTTTTTCTTTTTTTTCTTTTTTTTTTTGCCAGAAAATAAAGGGTGTTTGTTATCTTCCTTTATGAATCTGTTTTCACTCAGACAGGAATTTCATTAGCCCCAGTGACAGTGTTACTGGAGCAGAGACGTCTGAGGGCCATGTGCTAGGGAAGAAGGCACAAGCTCCTCTGAAGCCAATTGTTTCCAGCGGTGATGCCCATTCCCCCAAGGCCCCCTTGGGACACATGACAGCTGAGGCACAGCTTTCCCACTCCTGCCCCTGTCACTGAAGCCCTTTCCAAGAGGAGATGGGGTCTGCTGGCACACAATAGTCCTACTCTTCCCACTGTCAGGGTGATAAAGCTGGGTATAGTCCAGGCCTGCAGAAGGCTTCCAATTTTGATCACCAGGGACAAAATCCTGTCTTGGTTGCAAAGGGTACAATTGCTTGGGTATGCTCCCATTGACCTGAATCCTGCAAACCCTCAGTCACCAGCACCAGTCACACCAAGGTGAGTGAGAGGCCACTGAGATCAGACTGCAGCTCATTCCTTTGGGCTGGTGGAAAGGCCACACAGTCCATCTACAGCTGTAAGGCTGTAGGGCAAAGGCTTAACCAAACACACAGACACAGCTCAACTTGATGGCACAAACCAGGCCCCAAACCCATGGCTTAGACCTGCTGCCTGTTTTACAGAAACAGACCTTGATGCCCTGTGCCAGCATAATCTGGCTGGGCCTCCTTGATGTCACCCCTGGCCCGTGATCCCAATGCACAACTTGCCAATAACTGCAAGCACTGCACTTTTTGCCAAGGCTTCTTGTTAAATGCAAACCTCCAGCCCTTTAGCAGCACTTTCTAGCAATCAACACAACCCTCTGCGCCTACTGTTACTTCGTGGTAGTCCCCGTTGCATTACCATTTCACCAACTTTTCTCTCATGGGGGATAACAACACGTCTTACTACCTTCCGGGTGATCTGTGGGAAGCAATACATGAAAAATATAGATTTTTTTTTTTCCTAGATTCTAAAGGGAGAAAGTATGTTAAAAGAAGTTACTTGAATGCAAAGACTCAGAGCAATGATGTAATTCATGATTACTTTTCTCGTGATGATGTTGCCTTCTTCGTCGGTAAACTGTTCCTCTGTTACAGATTCACCAGGAATGTTTTTTGCTTCCTCACCCTAAAGAACGTGTTATAAGATTAGCAATAGAGCCTATATTCTGTCAAACCCACACATATTTCCACACCAATCCAAGCAACAAGCACATGCTAGCTTCAACTTTATGTAATAGTTTGCTTTATGTCACACGGACTGTATGAAAGCCTGGTTTATTTAGCAATGCTGATACCTGTGCATTTATTCTGCAAAATGTTTCCTTAAAGCCAGTAGGGAGCATCTAGCACACTGCTCTTATTAACTAAAGCATGTCAGGAAGCTCTCTGGGCAATGAAATCGAGTAGTCAGTCTGAGTCCTTTGAGACATCCCTTAGCTTTACACAGCTTCTCAGCGCCCGGCACATGCAGAAACATGGTCTAACATGGGGGAAATTTGGGACTTGAAAAGACAGCTTTGCCTATAGCTTGCTAACTACAAGGTCTTAAACACAAACACAGAAGACAGACAGGACTTCTCAGCACTTACAAAATGAAGGAAGTTATCTTACATGACCCTTTGCCCGGCATGGTGCCACTGTGCTGAGGAGCCTCAGCAGCCAGTCCATGACTTACTGAGAACAGCAGCACTCCAGCCATCACTTCTTGTAGTACAAGCAATTTATAGGACCAGTGTAAATAAATGTAAAAGCAATTTCCTAGCTGCTATGCCAGTGACTTAATTCCACTTAAAGGAATTATTGCTCAAATCATAAATAAATAAATAACATTACTTTAGAGTCTGAGCCTAGCTGGCAGTCGTGAACTTACGTTCCAAAACAACTTTGCTAACTTTACCTCACAAAGTCATATTTCCAAACCTGAGTGCTGAAGCAAGCACTGCTTTTGATGCTTCAAAAATATCCATTGTCTGTGCTTATATCTTTCATGTAAGTAAGGCAAACACAATGATAATGTAGCTGGCCTACATATGAAAAGTTTCCACTTGCAAATGAATAACCCAAACAAACAAAAAAATCCTTAAAACATTTCTTCTCCCCTCACCCTCAACCCACTATGGACAAATTACAAGGAGAGGGAGGAAGCAGAAAGAAAACGTTGTATAAAACACATTATAACAATATTAACGTTTGAAAGGAGACTATTACAGCTTTTGTAATGCTTCCATGTATTGAACAGCACAGGGCAAATATAATTTCTATTTACTGTGGTCTATACACTACATAGTTGTCTACATAAGCTCCTGGCACTGCTTTATAATAAACAAATACAGTGAGGCCATGGGTATTTTTTTAAAAACTGCTTTCCCTACTAATGCAGCTTTTTCAAGATGTACATTTTAACATTAGGATTTGTATGCTATTTCTAAGCTCTAAGCAAAACAAACCTTTCCTTTTATTTACAAGCTACTTATGGTCTTTTCTAGCCAAGCTTTTCCATTTCCTCACCTGGGGAGAATGGCAGCAAGTGCGAGCCAGAAGGGAGTACTGCAGAGCAGAGCCCCCAGTCATGTTTGTCGTTCTTCACAAGTACAGAACTTCTGCTGGTTTCACATTGAAAGCTATGTCGAAGTCACCACTTGATAATTAAGCAATGGAACAGTTTCAGACACTTTACACATCTTTTTCCCCAGGCTTTCACAGACAGTTAGCAAACTGCACAACTTGCTCAACTTTGGTGTTTCAGGAAGCATTGCCAAGAGAAGGACTTGGCAGCTCCACAGCCAGGTGGATTCCACTGCATAGGGACATAAAGATGAGGTCCTGTGCTTGAGGCACACCTAGCTGAGATGTCTGGGCCAGGGAACTTTGGTGTCCCTACAAAAGCACAGAAAAACAGCTACTGAAGCCTTCAGATGGAGCCTGAAAAATTCATTCCCCAGAAGGAGAAATGACACCTGCCTAAGCACTGCACCAGGCCCTGTGCAGGAGGAGGGAAGTGCGAGGCTGGTCCCTGCAGTGAGCAGGGGCCCAGCAGCAGCCAGCTGCTTCCTTTCTCACGAGCGAAACGGCAGAAACAAGAACAGAATGGAACTGCTGCAAGGCGGGCGACAGTGACTGGGTAAAAGGTTTGGGAACTGAAACCTGTGGGGTTTCCTACTCACAAAGATGGGAGGGGGAAAGACTGATTCTGGAGACTTCATACTTTAATCAGATGCAGAGCAGATGGGGAACTAGCTGCACAGTTTCTTTCCTGGCCTTCCATGTGTGGGTTCAGAGACTCCCCAGTGGACTCCAACACAGGAGCAGGAGGGAATCCTGGCACAGGCATCCCATGGAGCAGAAAGGTATGGAAAGGTTCCCTCTCATGGGTAGGATCTCCAAAGCCAATACAATAAAACCCATGAAAACCAGAAATAAAACAACACAGCCAGTAGCAAGGTCACCAGACTACTTGGCACACCAACACCACTTACATGTACTGGTTCTTTGACTCCTTACTGCAGTTATGAGCAAGGTTATCCCTTAAAACAACCTAGTGAGAATTACTGTGTTCAGCTTCAAATGAAATAAAAAGTGTACTGCTGCACAGAAAGATGCCTCCAGAAAGAAAATGCAGTTTTAAAAGTGTGGTGAATCTTGGGTTTTAATTTGCTACATCCTCCTTTAAGCACAATTGAAGGATAAATGCTGTAAATACTCAGCAGTCAATGTGCATGAAATCTAGCTTTCACAATTCACTTGCTGGTGGGTAGTTAAACAAATTGCAGGAGGGCTCACAACTGGCAGGAGGTAGATCAGAGATTTACTGACTCTTCTAATCCTATGCAGTTATAAAGATGTATGTTTGCTAGGAAAAAAACCCTACCCACTGGCAGTTTTAGTTGTAAGAGCTCAAATCAGCATTAGGTTAGAATAGCACATTTGATGACCTTGTCAACAAAAGCTTGTCAACACAAAGCTGATGCATCTGCGTCACAGCTAAAGAATAAAATTCTTTCCACTGCATCATACTTATGTGGGCTTCATTTTACCCTTGACCAGTCAAAATCACTGTCACAATACCAAAAGCTTTAGAAAGGCAGGGAGAAAACTTAATACCGTGATTACTGGAAGCCCAGTTATATCCCTGGGACTAAAGCACACAAAGGCTGCAGTCTGCAAGCCTCAGCCCCAGAATATGCCGGGAAGCTTTGCAAAGCAGAGTGCTTTAATGTCACCCTGCTCGCTGGAGTGTAGTCATGTCAAAACCAGCTGGTATCCTCTCTCTGTTGCTTTCCAGGGCAGGAGAGGCAGAGAGCAGTTTCCTCAAAGTATTATGCCAGCTCCACTGATTTTCTTAACAGCTATTTGCAAATTACGGGTGTTCCCAGGGACCTTCAGATAAGTGGAGTTATACAGTCAGTGCTACAGTGCTGTGCCAAAGTTTGTTGTAGATTCGTCAGAGCTCTGGTTTTCTTTCATGTTTGTTTTGTTACTAGAGGGATAATAGTTCCTTTTATTCTTCCCATACATCTAGTGTTGTTGTAACACTGGAGAAAAAAGGTGCAGCTGGATGCATCTTGCACACATGGATAAAAAGGAATTTAAAAGCAGGTGGAAATAAGCAAGATGGAAAGATCCTAAATATTTAATTTTGCCAAAGACCAGAGGCAATGCCGCAGTGGGAACAGGAGCTGCACAGAGTGCGCAGACCTCTTCCCTCACAGGCCTAAGTCAGCATCAGGACATAATCCCTTCAGTCTCGAGATCACATTCTTGTAATGCATGAACAGCAGCTGCGCCTCAGTCTCCTTGGGGTCTCGAGCCTCTGTGGCAGAGCAGGAGAAACAAACATCTTTCATTAAGGTTATTTTCATTAGTGAGTTCTGCCTACTCAGGGAGACCTTGTTAATCAGATGCCACAACTCTCCGCCTGCACCCATGCTGAGTCTGTAGTTGTTTGCTCATAGATGTATTGCTAAAGCCACAGGAGAGAGGAAAAAATTCCAACAAAACAACAGGCTGGTGCAGCAAATGGTGCTGCAAATGGGACAGAGTATAGTCCACTACTGGGAGCTGGGGCATAGGGCTGGTGCACGTGGCATGGAGGACAATGTGATAAACACACCTCAGAACAACACTGGTAGTTTGGGGTTTGATTTACTCCATTACTTACTGAGCCAGCAGCTCCAAGTCTCATGGGGCAGGAGAGGGAGAGGGCACTTACCTGCAGCTCTCCCAGCCAGATAGAGACTACAGTGGAGACCCTGGGCCCAGCTGAGTACACAAAAGGAAATGCTTCCCATTTTCCTCATGCAGAGCACAGGCACTTAATTCTTTTCACCTACAGGATGGCCACATTTCATTTTCCATAAATAAGCTTCCCCTGAAAAGCAAGACCATGGAAGCTGCTGGCTTTAGCTTTGACTAACTGCTGCTCAGGCCACTTCTCCCGTGCAGGCTGAACCAAAACCTCCGTGATCAGTAATGGGGCATTTCATGGGCAAAATGCACAGAAAGGGACAAATCTTCAATAAAAATTGGCAAGAAACAGCAAAAGCACAAGATACTAAATTACATCAGATTTGAATAACCACAGCTTAGAAATATATTTTATTTTCCATTACATTCTACCATAAACCTTTTGGCAAGAATCTTACTGAAACAGCTTTAGCCAAAAATTTGTATCCACGGAAGATTTAACAACCTAAGAAAAAGCATGAAAAATTGCACACTGATTCCTGGCAGGGCTGAATGAACAGGAGCTTTGGATCAGGCTTTGAAAAGTCCACATTGTGGCAAGCACTCTTATTTTCCCCTTGTGTGCTAATTGCTCTCATTCCTGCACTACCATAAAGCCATTTCTTTTGCAATGCCCCATCCCAGCAACCCACCAGGTGAACACAAGAGGGAAAAGGAAGAGAAACAAAAACATCTGCACTACCTTGAGGTTAGAATAATTTCCTATTACATGTGGAAATGGGCATCGGTCCTGGCTTTATGGGCTCAGCCCTCTGAAGTGCTAAATCCCATAGGAATGTGCTCTAGAGTACTCTTGACAGGACTCGGCTCTTGGACTGCTGGGAAAATACCTCTGTCAGAGAGAAAAGTCTTTTCCCATATTCGGGCCAGGACAGAGAGCTAAGGTAGCAGCTAAACCGAAATATTAGTGTTAGCAATACTGCAGAATAGCACAGAAAGGAAAAACAAGTTGGGAAAGAGGAGCAAAGGTAATGAATCAATTCAGCCCTGAATGTATCTGTGGAGGCACATGGCAAAGCCTTTTTTCCACAGGACTCAATTTATCCCCAAGGTTTTGGTGCCAGGCTGAGTACCTCTGTTGCTTTAAATGCAACATGCAGGCAGTAATGAATACTAGGAAGAGCAATTAATACTAGTAAAAAGTTCTTTACTGTGAGGATGGTGAGACACTGGCACAGGTTGCCCAGATGGACCCATCCATGGAATGTTCAAGGCCAGGCTGGATGGGACTTTGAGCATCCTGGTCTACAGGTAAGTGTCCCTGCCCATGGCATGGGGTTAGAACTGGACAATCTTTAATGTCCCTTCCAACCAAAGCCATTCCATGATCCTATTAATAAAGGCTAGAGTAAAACAACACAGCTCTCACATGCAGTTCTGCTCAGTGGAGGCTCCAAGCACACCTTCATTCCCTCCCCACTGCTGCTGGACATAAGCCGGCTGTGGAGTTGGGCACAGCACCCACTTTGCCAGACACCGAGGCACTGACAGGTGAGAACCTGCTGTTCCTGGCCATTGCTCAGGGCCCTGCAGCAGCAATGTGAGTTATTTTCCCTCTGCAGGCTGTGAGCAGTGCTCCAGGCCTGTAAGCACTACATCCTGAGCCCTCTTTTCTGATCTAGGAGTGTACCTCAGCTTGTGCATGCTCTCACAGTGATTTCAGTTCACCCAAAGTGAACCTCTGGTCCCAGGAAGGTGCAGAAAAATGTCCAGGTCCCTACCAATGTTAAATCTTGATTTTTCCATTTCATACCACCATTTCATAAACTTTACATGATCAAAATGGTTGCTTCCACTATCAAATTATTTCTCCAAATGGCCTGATGATTGTTGCTCTCAAACTTTCTCTTGTTCTCTTTTGAAATTAAGAAAATTTCTTAATTTCTTAAGAAGAAATTCTTAAGAATTTCTTAAGAAATGCGTCTTAAGATGCAGAGTGTGGGATAAAAAAAGAAGCTATAAATGATCAGAAAATTACCAAAGAATCACATGTATTTTCTAATCAAGAGACAAGTACAGCTCTAATACAGCTGAAATCAGACACATTCCCAACAGCACAGGTTCATCTGCCTCCACTTGCCATGCACACCCTTCCCACTGGGTCTGCACTAGCTGCAGATTCCAACACTAAATATGCTGCTTTACCATGGCTCTGTTAAAAGTTCTACCCCAAATTATACCACCACATTTAAAACCAGTTTTCTGTGCCTTTCTCTAAATACATGGGCTGTAACAGCTCAAGAGAAAGATGCCTTTGACATGCTTTCCTCTTTTCTACTCCAACATTCCTTGACTGCAAACCAGTGGACATCAAAATAGTTCAGACATAAATGGTGGGGGCCCTTAGCCACAGGCTAACTATGCAGTCTTTGAATCTGCAGCACACTTACACTTGTGTGTTACCAGAGGCTCCTGCAGCAATGGAGGCTCACAGGCTGCCTGCGCTGCTTGAAAACAGAAACCACATTCCTAAGCCTGAGTAGTCACAGCTTATCTGCAGGGGGAATTACTGAGGAAGGGTGTAGTGGTTAACGTTAAACCACGACAAAGGGTTATACCCCATAGGCCCAGAGCCTTTCAGAGAAGGCAGCAGGTTCTGCCTGGGGAGATGGGGGATTGGACAAAACATTCATTTCTGCTGAGCTCAGTTTTGCCATTCTTGTCTTGTCCCAAACAGAAGCATGACAGGTATACTACTGAAGGAATTCATGGTGAAGGCAGCCAGAAAAGTCACCCTTCCTCTTCCAAAAGCATCTGCACCTTGGACTGCTTGGCAGCTGTGCACAGCAGCCTATCTGCCACTCACACAAAAAGTGAAGGGCCTTATTGTGATGAAAAGGCTGCTCTCCACAAAGCATGCAAGCAACAGTTATATAGATATGTGCAACTGAAATGTTACAATTTATTCCTAAAGTAACAATTACAGCTTAGGTAAACTGCACTAGTGCTGTAATACCACTAAAGTGTTGTGCTGGTTTTATTCAGGGCTTGACTATGTGATTTTCTAATAAGAATCTAAGAAATCCTGTAAGTTACTGAAGAATTAAATAACTGTTTATGATAGAGACTTATTTTCTCATGCTCTGTGCTGCAGGAAAATAATGTCATACTGTATAACCACATAAAAATATTGTAAGGGCAAATAAAATTACTTATATGATTGTACCATTGTTATCAGTATATATAGTATATTGTACTGTAAGTAAAGGCCATTTGTAATTAAATATACTAAATAGTCTACTGAAAGCAATGCAAAGACTTTTATTAACTTCAGTAGACTTAAAATCAAGATCATCTGCTGTAGTCAGAAAGTTTTCCAGAACACATTAAGCACTTAGGAACACAAGTTTCAACCAGAATATGTGCCTCATACTTTCCTGTATCTCACTCATATATTCCTGCAAATGTTTAACTTGTAACACAGAATTTTTTACAGACAACAGAAAAAAAAAAGAAAAAAGAAAGATTGTTACCCATCTTTCTCAGTGGCTTGTATTTGCTATACAGGAGACCAACATGCTGCATCTACCTGCAGTCTTTAAGATGCCATGCACAACAGTGGCAGTGAAGGACACAGCACTCCATGCAGCACAGTTGTTTTCCAACAGAATACACCCATAAACCTGTGTTAAAGCAGGGAAAGGCAACCTAGCACTGGATTATAAATCCATACTGGCAGTGGAAGGCACACTACCACAGGGGCTCCAGTATGCCAAAACTGACATTCTGACACAGCAGACCAAACCCACGTTCATGCCAACGTCGCCTCAAGAAAGCAAATCACAAAGTACCTTCAGAATCAACCGCCGCCGGTAAACTCTTGTAGTAATTCTCTGCTCTTCATCTGAGCTTGAATCACTCTCACTCTCACTGTCACTACATTCCTAATAAATGCAGTTTTAGTACATTTGAACAACATGTTTGCAAGACAGAACATGCTGATCAGGACTAGGAGAAGAAAACAGAGGTTATCAAGGACAGTGTTTTCCCTGTCTCTGTTATGTACGTAATGACTCACAGTGTCACGGCTAAAGTGCATGATGGGAGGAGGCCTTTTTGCTCCTTGGCATGCTGTAACCTGATAATTACACCAGCTATGGAATATCTCAGCAGCTCTCAAGTCTCAGAAAATGGTATTTGGAATGCATCTGACCTGTGAAATTTCAAAACCTTATGTAATTCTTCTAAATTTTATGTAAAAAAGCCCTAAACCTTGTCATAACTTACTGATTTTTTTTCTCCTAAAAATTATTCTTTCAAACAAGTTTTATGGATTCATAAGGTATGGGAAGTGAATTTCCTAATAAAAAATAGAAGACAGTGACAGTGAAAGGTTCAGTGGAGCACCTCCACACAAAATGTTACAAAAAGGCCTTCTGAAAAACTTCTCCGTGTAAATGGCTTTCCTGCTCATTATTTATCTACTTTGATAAGTGGCAAAACTGCAGTGTGAAGTACAATCATTCTGTATATTTTCAAGAAGAGGGCTTTTAGAGCTCAGCTCAGGGGACACAACCCATTGCTGGTCTCATCCTGGTGCTGACAGGTATCACATCACAGCTACACACAGCTGTCTACTCTGTCTTGGCACCCTCTGCCAGCGCTGGTGTTTTCCCCTCCAAAGCCCAGGAAGCTCAGCTTTGGGGCTGAGCAGCTCTGTGTGCACATGCTTCCCACCTCTGTGTGTGATAGACGTAGGGCAGAGACCCTTCTCCCATTATATTCAGCTGAACAACCCTTTCCTGAACAGAGAAATGTGAAAATTTCCTCTTTGTTATACTCAATGACAGCCCCAAACCGATTGTAAGATCATGCATAGTGGATACTGTGAACTGCATATCTATTTCTCTTTCTGAATCTGGCCCAAAACATCCTAAACAAGAAGCAATTCTCAGAAATTATGTGCAAAATAAGAGTGGGCATTGGTGGGTGGAGGAGAAAAAGAACTATAACAAAAAGCATTTACTTCAGGATGACAAGAGTTCATCTGCAGTCCTATGGCACTAGTCAAATATAGATGCAAAAAATTATAAACCAATCCTCTCCTGAAGAAGTAACAGTAAAGCAGAAGATTTCCAGAGTGCACAAAGGCTTTAGAGGAAGAGTTATTTTTAATAAACAGCTTTAAGTGGTTTATTTGTGATGGAATTCTGACACTGAGAGTCACCTTGACCATGTGCTGGACATCATCCTCTTTGGAATAACAGAGCAACTGTGCTGTGTTCTTCTCATTTAACAAGACCGCTAGAATCTGATGCTTGTGCATTTGTAGAGAATTATATGTATTAATCATTACTGCAATGCTTTTGTAAATGTTTACATGGACTTGGGATGAGGCCAAGGATCTATTTCATCCACATCACCAGGTGTCAGACCAGTATCAATTGTCTGAGTTTATCTGTTGGTGCAAACTCTGTGCCAAAATACTGCTGCAGCCCTTCTCCTGCAGGTGGGTGACTTGCTTCCTGGCTCTTTCCAAATGGGTCACAGATAAAAATATCTTACTTTGGCAAGTAGTTTTAGTTTGTTCCCACTTTCTCTCCACAGAAGTAAATCTGTTTCTTCCATACTTTTCTCTTTATGGAGAGTTTCTGAAAAATGTATTGCAGAAAGACTGCAGTTGAAATTTTCTTTCTATTTTCATGATAGCATGGTGAAGCATCTCACCATGAATTGGACTGTGTTAGTAATTAAACTTATTGAATTCAAATTAGATTAGAAGGCATTATTGAAGAAATATCAACAAGATAATAGAAGCAGTTCTTGTCATTCTAACAGATTCTACTTTCTTACCCATTCACGCTTTGTGAGAGACCCACATTTCGAAATTACATTATTTTCTGATACTAGTTTATTCAAAGATCATGCCTATAAAAAGACTTGCTATTTAGTAGATAAGATTATCAGCCTTTACCAATAAAGCAAAGTAGTGCAGAGAGCACGCCTAAGAAAAGCACTTGCTTGTTCTTCTCAATCCAGATGGGATATCCAACAGTAAAGAGCACATGAAAGTGGGTGACAACTTCTCTTCCCACTGATGGAAATGCAGAGGGGGAAGTGCAGCATGTCAGCACACCCTCAGCACATTGCAGTGTGCATCTACACTCATTCCTGCATTTAATCAGAGCATGGCACCGCCAGTCTACCCCAAAGCCTACAAACACTGAGGAACGATGCCACCTGCCTTTAACTACCTTTGAAAAAGGCAAAGGCTCTTACATTTTTTAAGCATTCCAGTAATTAGCAAACATAAGGAAAGATCTTACTGTGTCACAAACTAATAACAAGATAATAACAATCATAGGCTGCATAACTGCTGAAACTGATTACATTACCATCTAATAAAAGAATTTTTGGTTGTATAATCGAAAGAATAGTTTAAAACTAACTAATTTAAACCTGAATGATTTACCGCAGCCCACCACAGCTAACATTTTTATTGTGCTACAATAAAAAAAAATCTATATCATGTAGAAACAATTCTACTGAAATATTTTACTCCCCAAAGTTATAATCTGCTCCTGTATTATCATACCCAAGAAAAGACAATCTCAGCAGAGAGAGGAATGTGGAAGAAACTCTGCAATTCCCCTTTTCATTCTGGTTGTCTGCTGGGCCTGAGGTCTATTCTGTGGCGATCCTCCCACTGCTGGGGTGTGAGGTGCACGCAGCAACTGGGTTACAAGCCATTCTTTGAGTCAACTTTCCTTCTAAGATTCTGGTAAATAGAAGCAACTGAGAAAGCTATCGAAATCTTCATTGTCAGAAAGCAACTTATAAAAGAACTGGGGTTCTGCAGTTAAGGGTGTATGAGTCAGGCAAGGTAGAAAGGAATGGGAGCCCCTCAGCAGCATTTTAAGGAGAAAGAACCACCACCTGGAAAAATACAACATTTAAAAATCTTTTGATTCATCTTGGCTGAATGGACTCTGAAGTTGGGATGAACAAGGCCATGAAAAAAAAACAAAAACATAAGGAGGAGATTAAATATCATCCAAAATTTATTTTTCTGCAAATTAACAGAGTAAAAAAATGCAGAAAGTTTTAGGGACAAAGAGCAAGACAGAGCCTGAAGGGTCCCTATATTTTTTTGCTTCTATCATTTACTTCAATGTCACAGGAAGAGTGGGAAACCAGTGGCAACACCTTAGTGAAACAGATGGAGGACAGCTGAGCAGTTTGGCACTATTTGCATAGGTGGGATGTCATGGCAGGGAAGGGGCTGTTCCCCAGTGGTGCAGGATAGCGCTCCCAGAAGCTGCTCTAACCTCTTCCAGGGCTCAGGGCCAGGGACAGAGGGAATTATGCAGCCCTTCTTGGCTCCCCTGCCTATCCTGACTCCACCCCATTCTATTCACAACACAAATAAAAACTTCCAGTAGCTTCCATTTTTCTCAATTCAGTAATAAACTGAAAAGGCATAAAGAAGGATAAAAAAGAACAAAAAAACCCTTAACCCTGTCACAAACATTACAAGTCATACAAAAAAATTTGTCAACCAATATGTCAAGCAACAGGGACTCCTCACATTGTTAATTATTACAGGACATACTGTACCTTCTGTTCAGACATTACTGCTCCCTCCTCCTCTTGGATGCTTGTTCTTGGCTTGCCATCCTCAGAAGTACTCCAGCCCATCTTCTTCACACTGACAGGCACAGATGTTTTGCTGCCTTCTGTTGTTGGCCTGCTGGTCTCTTCCAAAGATTTCTGATATGCTGTTGATGATAATGTTTGCTCATCAGTACCAGCTGAGATGTGGGACTTTGTTTTCAGGGCATCTTTGTCACTGTGTTTTCCCACATCATTTAAAGCTTCCTGGATGTAGGATTTAGTTTTTGCCTCTGATGTGGACTCTGATAGGCTTCCATTTGTTTCTGGCTTCCCTGCTTCTCCTTTGACACATGAGGTAACAGAATCCCGACATTGGTCTGAACTACAAGAAAAAGAGAAAGGAATAGACAGCTGTTCAGGGCTTAAATCACAGGCAGAAGGGCAAAACACCAAGCCTCTTACTAAGCCTTTGGTCTGAGCCTATACATTTCACACAGAGAAAAGCAAAATTTTAAACTCCACTTGCAGACATCAATCTATTTAATAACCTTGTCTTCTGCATTATGGTATCATTTCAGAAGCAATGAAGATACGGTGGACACTGGAAACAAGGCCAAATGTTTTATGTTAATCTCCTTTCAATTGGTGAAGGGGAGGAAAAAGAGAAAAATAATACACAAAACCTACCAGTTCTCTTGTACAATCATAAGCTCGAGCCACTGATTTTTAAACCACTCTCTAATCAAAGAGGTGATTAAAGTATCTGTCACCATGCAATTACCAGTTATTTTTCCCTCAAAGTACAATATCTCTACTCCAGATAGGTCTTGTCTTTTAAAAAATATGGTAATCTGCAAATAAGTCCTTAGATACTGCAGAATCTCAATAATATGCAGAGCCAAAGGCAAGGAAGGGTACTAAAAGATAGAAAGCTGACCAGAATTTTGCCTCAGATTAACTATGAAGAGGTTTCACCTGCAATTTTGATAAACAGTTTTCCTTTGTATTTTTGCTCACTTTCTGTTAAACATTATGACTCTGTAATGCTGACATATGAAAACACACCAGCTATTTGCTGGCAAAACTCTTATAAAAAAGACAGCAAAATGAATTAATCTATCTAGAAACTGATATCTTTTTAAGGAAGCCCTTTTACTTCCAGAAGTGATCTATTTTACTAATTTAGCACAATATAAAATGCAGACTAACACTTGCTTAACAACAGGAATCACATCAGTAGTAGTTCAAGTGCTTTACGATATTGAAAGACAATGAATTTGCTGAAATCAATGACCAAATGTCGACTGGTTTTGATAAGAGAGTATCTAATGCTACCTTGAACCTTATAACATCCTGAGTCAAAGATGTAAAGGATGTAAACTGCTTGACATGTGACTGTGTAGATAATCATTCTGTGCTGATTTATAGCTCCTGCAGACCTGACTCCTTCAATTAGTGATCGCAGGAACCCCTTGTCCAGTGGCACCAGTAGGGCTGAACAGGACAACACATACTGTCGATGTTGAAAGCTTACAGGGGTCCAAGGGCAGGCTGGAAAAGCTCATACAAGACACATGCACTGAGGACAGAAAGCATCCCTCCCAGCAGATCGTTATGTCAAAGACAAGTGGAGCTTGGGAGAGTGCAGGGGGAAAACAGCACATACATCCACTTTCCTTCCTCTGCTGTCACTGCTGGGAGACAACATACAGGACTAGGCGGGTTTGGTATCATTATTCTTACCTTCTTATGCCTCGTAACTCATCTTTTAAAAAGTCTAGTAAATTAGCAGCACATAATACTCTTGAAGAAAGTGTTTTAAATGTGACAATTCAAAAATTAGCTTATGGTAAAAGTAACAATTATCTGAGGGAATGCAGAGATGCAAGTGGAAAGGAAGACTGCTATAAAGATGCTCAAAAATAAGAGTAATGTAGTATCCTGGTTTCAGATAATGTTCTTGATTCCAGTTAAATCACTGAGATGAGTTATAAATACAAATACATAAGATAAAGAAACTGAAAATAAATACTAACTGCTAAAAATGATATTCATTATTTCTCAAATGCCTATATCAAGAATGAAACCTGATAAATACACATTTTAAAAGACAAATATATTTGAGGCCAAATCAAGTTTTTCTTTAAAATGTACATATAAGTATATAGACATGTTCTCACAGAGTAGAGAACAGCAGCCTCTGCAGAGCTGCTGGTGTCCGAGACAGTGTGGGAAGCGCGGCTGACACACACACTGCAACACAGGGGTGCTCACCTCTCGTCCAGGCGATCCAGCAGGCTGCTGCCTATCCTGCGTCCCGACGTCGGTGCCTCAGAGACGCTGGAGGAGTCAGGCTGCCAACCTGTAATTGAAGACATTTCGCGTTCTGCTTGTTGAACACCTTTAAGAATTGACCATACTCTTTCTTCCGTCATCTCCTCAGACTCAGCTCCTTCTTCCAGATGAATGTCCTCAAACAGAGACTTAAATTTTTCTGCCGTCATCTCCTCATCAGTACCAGACTTTTCTCTCTCCGGCTGTTCACTCCTCTCTCCTCTTTTACTAATCTCTTCACTCTGCCTTTGTTTAGCATCTTTGGATATCCCACCATAACTACCGAGATACCGTGGAAAATCTTTAAGGTCCACTTCCTCCAACTGGCTCTCACCTATGGAAACATCTTTAGGTGTTTCTTTTCTAGGCACAGGGAAATCAACTTTGCTGTCATCCAGTGAAGTGTCCTCTTCAGTCACCACTGGCGGTGCTGCTGCTGTACCATCTACGTGTCCCTGGGAGGTCACTAACACGTCACTCAGTCTACTGGGAGTTCTAAGGGGTGACTCTAGGCTAGAGGTGTCGCTAAGGAAATCATCCTGGTGGAAAGGGGTGGGCGGCACGAAGCGCAACCCAGAGGGAGTTTCCAGTTCCACTTGAATGGAGGGATAACCTAAGGAAGACAGCACATTTGGACTGACTGGGATGAAGCATGGAGCAACAAATAAGCAAATGCCAAATGATTCACAGGTTACATAAAGTATGAAACGTATGAAGAGGTGTAGGTGTATAAGAACCAATGCAGTTCTGATAGATTTTGTTACTTTGTCCTAAAGAGATGGAACAAAGACAGTACTGCCAGTGAATATTACACTGAAGCAAGTACTTCTGACTATTTTTTTAGTGGTCTGTAAAGTTTTCAGCAATTGCTTGTGCAGCCATTTTAAACATTTTCAAGCTATAGCAGATTGTCTTATGGGCATGCAGCAACTCAAATGTGGACAAGGATTGTTGTCCCTTTACATATAAGACAATCTCTTGCAGCCATCTTGTGAAAATCTTTATTTCCTTGTTTTTACTTTTAATTTTTTTTTTTAAATTTGGTAGTTTAATTAACAGATTTTAAAGACAGCAGTAGATCATAACACAGGACAGCCACTTTTTTGTCAATAGGTATTCTTTCTAAAACAGCACATTTTTAATATGCTTTTATATAAAAATACATAATACCAGAAATACAGTGTTACTAACATATACCTCCAATTTAACCACAGAGTACAAGAATGGACTAGTTGAGGAATGAAGAACAGAAATGGATCCTAATAACGATACTAAAAGATAGTAGATCTAAATACACAGCAGGATAAAAAAGCTAAAGTAAGGAAGTTAACGAAGGGATTTAAGAACAAAAACATAACAAGGAAGAGCTATATGAATATTTCAGGTACAGTGAAGTTATACGGGTGAGAGGACTGTGGTGAGTAAGGAGATCTTGGTGATCTTGAAGATTGAGGTGATCTTGGTGACATTGGTACAATCAGATACACTGATCAAATAAAGAGAAAAGAAAAATTGATGAAAACATAAAAAATCCCAAAACACATACAAAAGGATTAAACTGAATATACACATAAAAAATGGCAACAAAACTTCAAGTTCACATTCTGGCAAATGAGTTTGGGCAACCTAGAAAAGGAAAAAACATGCTGTGGGGTCAACTGGACATTGTGCTGCCTGCAAGGGGAGGTGCATCAACAGGGCTTGGGGCTTTGTTTCCTGAACCAGCCAAGAGAAAGGCAAAGGTGGTCTGGTCTTGGTGAGGAAAGGAAGCTTGAGGAAGGTTCAGAGAAGAGGAGAGACATAAAGCAATTGCAGAGAAGCGCTTTTTTCATAAAAACATTGATGCTACTATTGAAAGGCTCAAGCAACATTTCAAGAGCAACTTTCTTAAAATGTCAACAGAAAATTATTTCTGTAGTTCAATGATTGAATGACCAGCAATGCTGCTCAATAATGGAGGCACACTGAGCTCATATGCTTTGAAGAAAAAAAAAATCTTACTAAAATACAGAGAAAGCCAAAACATAATTGAACAAATTACAAAAACTAAAAGGAATGGTACTTACAAAAAAAAAAAAATTCTTATTTAAGGAGCCATCATAATACAAGTGAATAAAATCAAATAATCCAGTGCCTGTTATCTAACACTTGAAATAAGAAAAAGTCAACATTCAGCATCTTCAATATATTAATAAATAACAAGCACTTCTACGGAAATTTTGTTTTACAGGGAGAATTTCAGTTTTGCTTTTAATCTGACTCAAATTTAACCCGCACAGTTCTGCTTTCAGTTGATACAGCTTCCACGTGAAAATTATTACACAACTTTACCCATTAGCAGATTGAAAAAGATATTCACTCATGCACTAATAAAACATTTTCTTATTTTTCTGCTGCCATTGGAGGAAAAGTCCAAGTGAAAATCGTAAAGCAATCGATGTTCACAGGTCTCATAGAGGCTTGGTAGTAAATTGTACATTAATTTATTCTATGCAAATACTATGCACTTTTTTTCCCTTGTTCTTCCTTTTTTTTTTCTTGAAGAATTTTTACTACTACATATCTAGACAGGAAGCCAAAAAATACACGTTTCCAGGTAAATTGTCAAGCATTAAATACCAAGTACATAAAAAAGATGGGTAAGCCTCAAAGAACAACTGTTGCACGAGAAAAGCTTGGTCCTGTCAACTGACACTGAGGCTGGTGGGATCAGTGTTTACTCAGGCACACATGTGAGACTCTGCACTTATTGTTTGAGATATTAATGTGCAACCCTCATATCTCCATAAACGACTTGGATGCAGGACTTGAAGGTGTACTAAGGAAGTTTGCTGATGATATGAAGTTGGGAGCAGCTGTGGCCACCTCCAAGGCAGGGAGGGCTGGGCAATCACCAACCATTTAAGTTTAACAAAGACAAGTGCTGGGTTCTGCACCTGGCATGGGGCAACCCTGACTGTGTGTACAGGCTGGGGAATGAGAAGCTGGAGAGCAACCCTGTGGAAAGGGACCTGGGGCCCTGGTGGATGAGAAGTTGAACATAAGTCAGCAGGAAGCTACATCAGGGGAGGTTTAGGCTGGATATTAGCAAGAGGTTTTTCCTCTTTAGTGGTCAGGCACTGGAACAGAGACATAGTCACAGCACCAGGCCTGTCAGAAATCAAGGTGCATTTGGACAACCCTCTCAGGTACATGGTGTGATTCTTGGGGCTGTCCTGTGCAGGGCCAGGAGTTGGACTTGATGATCTTCACAGGTCCCTTCCAGCTGAGGATATTCTTTGATTCTATCGTATCATGCTTTAAGACAGGAAAACCTCTTTATAAATTTAAAATTATTGTTCCTGTAGAACTTACAATCTTTCTTTAAAGTCTAGTTTATACAACATTATTATATTATTGAACATGTCACTGAACTAAATATGACTACAGAATTCAATTACCATCAATGGGATCATGAAATATGTTATTTTCATCTGCAAAACTTCTGGTGCCTGAAATATTTCCATAATCAAATATTGGTCCTTCCAACAGGGTCACGATGTCTATTCGATTAATTTTTGTCAATACAGAAGTTAAGGCATCAGCTGAAAAAAAAAAAAATCCACATCAGAAAAAAGTTCAGCATTGCTCATTTTTCTCAGTTACATTCACATCACATTATTTACAAATTGCTGGCATGTCCCAGTGTCTTTGGTTCTAGCAAACCCCAGTATTTGTCTGAGCAGTCATTCAGCTGCCTATTTATTCAAGGTATGCATCTATTAAGAGTCTATACTTTCTCCAAGTATAATTATATTACAACACAAAAAGCATGAAGGGTCAGGTCAGATAGTTCTTAAAGAATTTATGCTTACTACTGCTACAAAATATTCTTTTACTGGAGCGTAAAGGGAGTGTAAAAATCCTTTTACCATTCTGTTCTGAGGAACAACAGAATAGGCAGTCATGTAGGTAATAATGCATATAAAGCTATTCATGCAGTACATCATGAAATCTCATTTACAATAATCCTGTTGTGAGAACACAGTAATGCTGGAAATTACTTTTACAGTAAAAGAAATCAAAGGAAACTCAAATGGGGAGTTTGTGGATCAGAGAAGGGTAACAAACACCATTGATGCTACACAAAAATCAACCCTTCTCTTTCAGTTTGAGCAATTCAAGTGAAATGTACAGATAAACCCAGAATTATCAGTACAGAATTGGTGTCTCCATCACTCCTCATAGGAAAAATTTTAGTCTTTTCCTATGACCTGCAATACTGTGAGACTACCTAAATTTTTCAGGCAGTCATTTCCATGTTTCACATTCCTTGCTATTGGAAAGTTTTCCCTAGTATTTTCTTTACTGGAATTCAAGTTAATTACTAGTCCCCTCAATTATGGAGAACTTATAATTTCCTTCTGTATATATAGTAAATAAATATGACATATTTCTGACTCCTGGTAAAAATGTAACAGAAACTTTTATTTTCTTTGATGGTTTGTGAAGGACATTCATAATGTTTTCTTCAATTTGGGAACAGATGGGTTATAACTTATAAAGAACAAAAGTAACTACTTGAACTTACTTGTAGCATTTTTTCCATCTCTGGTAACCCATTTTTTTAATAACATGAAGCTTTGAGCAATAAGAGAATTTGGGTTTTCTACTCGGATTTGATTTATTTCATCCACAGAAAAATTCAGTTCTCTTGCCAGTTCTATAAAGACAAAAAAAGCAAGCGAGAAAAGAAAACAAACACAAAAACTCCAAAGAAAGCGCAAATCCCTCAATTGTCTTGACAAGCTTAAAAATACTCACTTTCATAGGTCACAGAGACATCAACAAAACTGCCTGATACAAACTTTACAGATAACAATGAACATGGCATTATATCCCCATACTTTAATTTCCTAAGACATCATCTTGAATTTCAATTATCTCTGGGAGCGATTATCACACTTATACTCAGTAAGCCACTTAAACATGATGAAAAGCCCTCCCTGGAGATTGTCTCATCACTGCTAATTTATAAACTCTGTTTATTTCCACTGATTGTTACGCCCCTGGGAGTACCCTGTGCAGCTCAGCACTGGTGCTGTTGTCACCTGAGCCCTGGCAGAGCTGGCTGCTGCAGCTGTGAGCCCAGGAAGGGCAGCTCTGCCCAACAATATAGGGGGCCACAGGTGGGCAGAGCCTCCAGCACGGACTTGCCTGGTTGCTGGGCTCCCTGCCACCAGGGCTTGGGGGAAACTGCTATCCAGGGACAGCAAATACCCCAGAGGCAGCCCTGAGCCCAGGCAGGTAGAGCCTCTCAGCTCCTTGGGAAAGCATGTTGAGAGGAGAGTAATTTAGCTATTTTCTCTGAGTTTCTCTTTGAGTTATTGAAAGATCAAAGAATAATTTCCTATTGGGCATCTTTGCCCAGAAATACATTGCACACTTTGGGAAACTGGCCTAGCTGTGAATCTGGGATAGCCTGATGCAGTCTTGCTGTGCCTTTTGGTAAAAGAATACCTAAAAATGCAATAGCAAAGACAGATTTCTTTTTCTATTAAAGCAGAAAAGCTTACCTGTCCAGCTAAGTCCTAGGTGATCAGCTACAATTGCCATCCTTATATCTGTCCGTTCACATGGACTCTGTGGACCTGTGATTTACAATTTTTCAATTAAAAAGATTTTGCACAGAAAACCACAATACTGGATAATAGTTTATTATAAAAAATAGCTTTAATTGACTAAGTTGACAGTGCTTATATTGTTTACTAGAATGGTTGTGTGACCTAATAACCTTCAAAACAAAATTTTTTCACAGCTTTGAGATTTTCACCTGTGTAAAGCCAAAATGTAAAACTACATGATGTCGTGTAATGAAACCAAACATGCTGACAATCTAGCTGTTAGACTGTAGACAAGTTGTTCAATTACTGGTGAAAACCACCAAGGCCGAATTATTGTCTATTTTCTCTACTTTGATGGAACAAATATACTGTCACAAAAGACATCTTTCAATTTCTGAGTTACATCAATTTCTGAGTTACATTAACATCTTTGGCATGCTTCACTAGCTTTCTACAGTACAGAATTTGTTTGAAGGAAGGAAAAATAGAATAAGACAGCACATACAGATGACAATGACAGAATGAAAACTACAGTTAGGTCACTCCACAGGCAATCACAACAGTTCATGCACTAGGATCAACAAGTTGAAAGTTTTACAAACTAGGCTTGATCTCCACGAGGTGAGCCATGAGAGCTCCAGAAACCTGACTGCCTTCATTCTCACCAGTCCTCTTACTCCTCCTCCTCTCACTGTCGGCCTTTTCAATCTTTGATTTTATAGATGCTGCCTCTGTTCTCATGTCTCTAGCAGACTTCGGTGTAATGGAAGGCTGGTAAACTTGAGTAGCTTCTGATAAGGATGTGTTCCTTGATGTACTGTCTTCTTCATCATCAGAGACCTCTGACTGCATCTTTTTCTCTTCATCAGAAAGACGATCCACAAGCTTTAATGTCTCACCACTAATTCCCTTAAAATATTCAATAGAATGTTTACATACCTCCCTAAGCTGATTTTTCTTTACTTTAACTGTTGTCATGGTGACGGAGGTAGATCTTACCTTTACTGGTAATTTAGAAGGAAGTTGTTTTGTTTTTTCTTTCTCTACCTGCTCTTGTTTTGGCAGGGCTGGAGTTCTTCTACCTAGATTACTCCTATGTGTGTTTTTTACAGGAATCCTAGACCTTGCTTCTAGACAGGGAGAAGAATTATTTTGTTTTGCTTTGTCAGGCTTACTAGCCTCTTTCGCTTTACTCCCTGTATTGCTTTGGAGCTTATTTTGTTTTACTGAGCTGGCCTTTACAGGAAGCTTTGATTTTCCTCTAGCTCCTACCAACTCTGTTGACTTTTGCTGCTCTCCGTGTGGTTTTTGCTTATCTCTTACTCTGTGTCCTTGTGTTGTCCCTGTACCTTTTCCTGAAGCACTTTTCACTTGATTAGCTTTCTGGAGGGAACATTTCGGTTCCAAATGTTCTTTTATCACTACATTACAGGTAATATCATCTGTAGGGACAGCAGATGAATCCAAATTGTTGTTGTTATTAAAATTATCTTTTGGAAAACCAGTGTTTTCTGTTTGCCTACAGCTCGTCTGGCTAGAAGCTGAACTTGCAGTCACTGCTACAGTTTCATTTTCTAGTCCCTCACCACTTGGCATCACAGCTTCTATCTTATCTGTCACTTCGCCAGGGCCATCTTTCTTCAGAGTCATGGTGGAAGCAGAAATTCCCATTTTAATTGGTGTGCGCAATTTGGGATCAACTTTGGAAGCGTTTACTGCTGCCGATGATTTCTCCAGTGAGTTACTACCAAGTGTTTGTTCCATGCAATCTCCACTGGCCTGGATGCCGGGCTTATTTTCAACTGCTGTTGTTTCTACTGGGCTCTCTAGGTTTGTTTCTACAGTGCTGTCCCCTGCCTGTGGCTGTGTGATGGCAGTGACTGTACTTTTATCCCCTTCCCCCGTGTCCCCTGACTTCCCTTCAGAAGTATGCTCACCAATCTGAAAAAATTGGAGTCTTTCTTCAACAAAATCCCTCTTGCTCATGTCAATTGCACCACTGCGAGTCATCTCAAACATCTTCCCCTCATGAAATGGGAAGGGGTTGGGCTCGCTAGTTGGCGTACTCTCATCTGTTGGAGTTCTGGCTGGTGTTGTGTCAGGTGTTGTTGCTTGAGATCTGTCTTCCACTGCCAGACCAAATGGCTTAGCCTCATCATCCCTTGATTTAGTCTCAAACACTTCATCGTCACCTCGGTTATTGGACCATGGGTCAAAATCTAGACTCTTGGTGGCCACAGTTTTGAAAGGTGTTGCAAATTCTTCATCTACTTTGTAACTGAAATATGAGTCAGGAAATACAGTCCTGTCAGGGTGTCTGCCTTCCAAAGAGAAAAACTGTGCCCCTGACTTCTTATCGCTTTTATCTCCAGCTTTGTCAGAAGATGGACCTTTTGAAGGTGTCTTGTCTTCTTCAGGGCCTACCTTGCCTTCCTCCTCAATGACTTCAAGCTTACTCTGGCTAAAGCAGCGATCAGTCTGCTTTAGAATGCCTTCTGTAGTCCATACGTCCTTTTTGGTTTCAACTGCCGGACCTGCAAGTTTAGAATCACTCTCAGTTAAACCATCATCTTCATCTTGCAAATCATAACCGTCCAGAGAGTCAATCTCTGTCGCATCGGTATCATGGGAGAATTCTGCAGTGGTTGCTATGGAACACTCTGTGACAGACTGGTCATTGTTACTCCCATTTTGCACTACATCATTCTGGGGTGAATCAAGCCCAGTGTCAAACTCATTGGGTTTCCCAGAAGTGGGATGTCCTAACTCTTTCTGTTTCTCAATCTTTTCAGGGGCTCTGGGTTTTGAGGTTTCTTTCTGGTCATCTTCTAGCTCTTTCAGTTTGAATGTATACTTTTTAAGCGGAACAGGTTGATAGAGGGATTCATCATCACTGGAATCACTGACATCTGCTCCCGGTGGCACAGGAGAAGGTGGCTGTACTCTGATGACAGGTTCAGCCAGTTGGCACTTGTCATGTTCATCTTGCAAGTTCACTTCAGTCATCTCCATTTCACTTTCAGTGGAATAATGAGGCTTCTTTTCTGACTCGCCTTGATCTGCATCCAGTGGTGGAGGCGGAGGGAATTCAATATAGGCAACTCTGTTACCTTTGGGTCTTTTGTTAGAGTCTTTATTTATAAGATTAGGTAATGTTTTGTCAATCTGTGGTTCCTCAACCTCTGCCTGTTTCACAGATGTTGACTTAGCCTCTGCTTCCTCCTCTGACTCCTCAGATACCTCAGGTATAGGGCTGGGCTTGCCTGGGATATAAGCTATTAGTGAGTCAGGTGTTTTAGATGTAAACTCGTAACTCACTTCCTCTGAACTTGGTGTTTCTGGTGTTAAAGGGCTTTTGCCAGAGCTGTCTATAAAAGACACTTGTTCTAGTGTGTCATCTTCTGGACTACCTTGTGGAGAAGGAGGTTGTTTTTGCTGTCTAGCTGGGTAAAATGTCCCTCTCGTCTCTTGTACTGTCTTACTTTCCTGACTGACAATTTTTTTAATACTTCCTTGTTGTACCTCTTTCTCATATTGCTTTCCTACTTGAACAAAACTGACATAAACAGGTAAGGTCTTAATTTCTTTTACTCCCTCAGTGCTTACTAGCGGTGCAGCTTTATCCAAGTAATCACTGGCACCAGGGTCAACTACACCACTTGAAGGAAATTCCTTTCCTGGGCTACATTCTAAAGAATCTGGTGATTTGCTAGGTGATAGCTCTGTTTCCTCAGCAGGAGGACTTAGACCTATTGAACTCTGCTGCTTGGTAACTTTTCTGATTTCTGAATGCTTTATCTTTTCATCTTCCACATAATCAATCTGTCTTTCAACTTTCTCCTGAATCACAGCTGATTGAGATACTTTAGCTGAAAGTTCATAGACACCATCAAGCATGGCTCTCTTCTCCTCAACAATTCTGACTGGAATATGGGACACAGCAATTTCTTCTTTCCTTTTGGATATTTTATCAGCCACTTCACCATTACGTTCCCCCTCCCTGACAACAAATTCTCTATACAAAACCCTTTTTGAGGGGGATTTTACAGTCAGTTCCTTCACTTCTTCTGAATTAATTCCATTTGAGGCCACTTTGTGCTCTGTCACAGTGATAAATTCACTTTTTTTGTCAGTTTTAGATTCAGCATGATCAACATGGTTTTCTTTTACTGTATCTGGAACCAGCACATGTGAAAGCTTTTCCTTCTGTGTTTTATGGTTAGAAGTTCCAGGACTTTCCCATGTCCTATAGATTTTTTTGTCCCAGTGTCCCTTTGTTGTTGAGTCTGAGCCATACATCAGGTCTTTTGCCCGTGGTTCTGAAAAGCATTCTGGCATGCCTTTCCTCATCTCAGTTCTTTGTTTTTGTGTGTCTGAAGCATGAAAGTCTTCCACAGCTTTCCCTTTACCTGGAACAAGGTCTTCCTGTACTTTCACCTCTTTCTGTAAAGCTGTGCTCCCATCAATGACCTCTATTTGCTTTGCATGTTTCTCTCTTGAATAGGACTGATACACTGGTAACTTACTTTCTTGCAATTTTTTTACTGGAATTTTGGACTGACCATCCAGCTTTTTTTCTTCTTGACTTATGTCCTTACTTCTGGGACTTATACCTTGTTCAAATTTAAGCCTAATGGAACTGAGCTTTGATTGCTTCAGCTGAAATCCAGTCTCAGGTACTCCAGTCTGCTGAGCACTTCCTTTGTGTTCCATAGTTAGTTTAGAGTCCTCTGCAGGTTGTACATATATCCTTTTCTCAGGACTGCTGGGCAAACTGGATGCTTTTCTTTCATCCACCTTGGGAAAGCACTTCCCATCATGTGCATACTGCTTCACCTTACTGCATTCATCCCCAGACAATGGCAATTCAGAGAGCAGAACTTTCTCAGGGCTGCTGCTGGCAGAGCTCTGGCTAGAATGTATTTCCTTGCCATTTTTTTTATGCTGCTTTTTCTCTGGAGACTGTAGCTCATCATTCAGCTTCTCTGTTTTATCCCGAAAAAACTGGGATACTTCAGTCAGTTTTTCTTCTGCCTCTTTAACAGTCCTGTCCACCCTGTCTTCATATATCAACTTTTCTCTACCTCTGTCTAATCTGTCCTCAGTAAAGCGCATCCACATCGCATGTTTGTGACTACTAACATCTCCAGTGTAGTGTAACACTGTCACTTTATCATAATGATCCTCCTTAGACATTTTACCTACACCATTTTCAGATACATCTTTATAGATTTTTGAGAGAATCTCTTTTTTGGGGGCAGTAGCTACTTTTTCTCTGCATCGTTTATCAGTCCCCTGTAACTCTGCACTAAGGGGTAGAGCATGGTCAGTAACTGACTCCTCAGTATCTGAATGAGACACATCTAGCTTTTCTGAAAGAAGCATTTTCTCAGCAAACCTGTAAGACTCCCCTCTTAGTTCTGACAACTCATCATCATGGTATTCTATTGAGTGCTGACTCAAAAGCTTCAGTGTTTTGTAAGAGTCATCAGACATGAGTTGAGCAGAACTAGGGCGACTGTCTTCTTCCTGGGACACGGGAGTGTTAACTCTAGAGGATTCCAGATAAGAAGGAAGTGACTCTTCAGCCGTGAGCTCCTCTTCTTCTTGCTGACCTTGTTCATCTGAACAAGGAAAAGCATCATGTTTTTCCAACTCTTTTAAGTTAATATCTCCCCGAGGTAAGTCTTTCTGATATACATACATTTCTTTTTCTGGATGCTTTTTTGTTTCTCTAATAATGACTTCAGTAGGTTCAGCCTGATTACCTTGTTCAATATGGACCTCTATTATTCGCTCCAGTTTGGGTTTCATTTTGCTGTCCTTCTCTGCATGTTGTGGTGAAGTTTCAGCAGACTTGCTAACATCGGATGTTACTGATGATTTATGTTCAAACAGACCTGCCAGTTCTTTGGAAGGGTCACGTCCAGACTGAAAGGCTTTCATTATGTCATGAACAGACATTGTTTCCTCAATTCTTTCAGAGGTACTTTCCGTGCATGGAGGTTTATGATAAACCATCCTAGTTGTTGTAGTGATATGAGTTTCTTCTTTTACTCGGACACCTTTACTAAGGACGCACTTATGGTCGTCTTCTTCACTGCCACTGGCTTTCATTTGAAAAGCTTTAACCTTCTCTTTAATGGACCCAGAAGGTTTTTGCTCCAGCTCCATAAATGTAGGGGTAGGTTTTGAGGCTGATGGCTCCTCTGCCTTCTGCTCTGGAATATCTTCCGATGATGGTTCGTAGCTGCGGATGACGTGAACTACTTCAGTCCTTGTTTCTGTAATGACGGGAGGGATGGGCACATCATGGAAAAGTGGCTTTGGCCCTGTGCTTTCAGCACTTTGTGGGGCAGAAGGTGTCTTTTCACTTCTCGTTTCAAAGCCACTGTCAGACAAGGGACTTTTATCTTGATCATGTTGAGAAAAGTCATCTGGAGACTCTAAAATAGTGTCTGTTCCAAAAAAGGAGTCTGCAATTTTACACAACTCCTTTTCCGATGTTGAAGGCCTCATGGAGGCTGGAGGCATTTTAAGTTTATGTTCCTGCAAAGCGATGGCTGGTTTTAAAATGCGCTTTTGTCTCTCTTCACCTTCTTTTTTCCCCTCTTCAAACTTGTACTTTATGTTTGTTAATGAACTGCTACCGATATCATTTGCTAAGTAATCAATAACTTTTGACAAGCTATAATCCTTTTCCGACATGGTTTTAGTTTTAATTTGGACCTTCTCTGGAACAGATATAGGAGGGCTTGTCAAAGCTTGCTGTCTTGCTTCATCAATCTCCTCTGTACTGAACTCTACCCAGTCATCCTCAGACAGGTGTCCTTGATCACTTTTGGATACTTTAGCCGACCCTTTACTTTCTAAACACACATCCTTTTTCAGAATCTCACTAACTTTTACTAAGTCCTCTTTTACTTTCTCAACAATTTTAAAGGGCTCTTCATCATCAATTCTACCCTCTTTTGGTATGTCAGGTTGGAACGGCTTGTCCTCTGCGACATCTGTCTGCAATATTGCAGTCATTCTTATAAGATCCTCTTTCATTTCAGCAACATCTTTCAGTATCTCCTGACTGGAGGATAAGGAAGATGGTGTGGACAATTTGAGAGCAGAGGGTGCTAAAAACAAGGATGATTTTATTGGAGAGGAAGTTCGAGTAAAGGTGGGTTGCGTGCGTGCCTCTGTAGTCAATGTTTTAATAGGTGACAGTAACGCAGCAGCTGATTTTGTAAGTGAGGATGACTCTGGGAGCTTCTTTAATGCTGGTTCAGACAAAACATTGACTACAGAATACACTGGCACTGTTATCGTCGATGAAGTTACTGATGAGGTAGTTGCAGATATTGACCCAAGAGCTGTGTACAAAGCACCTGCAGGAGGAGTTCTCATTGACTGGAAAGCTGATGGTGCTGAAGACACAAATGACCTGAGTGGAGAAAATGACATTGTTGTAGCTGTTGAAAACACTCTCTCAGCCGTGTCAGCAATTGCATTAGCAGCACAAGTTGCAGAATGTGCAGCTGCTGAGATCTTGTCTTGAAAAACACCTGCAGCTTTGGATCCATTTATTAAGTTGGCAGAAGATGGGTATTTCAGAGGTGACACAGACCCATTAAGCAATGGCACATCTGTGTGCCCAGCTACATGTTTTGCTGGCGATGAGAGAGACGAGGCCATCATGACTTTAGTTGATGAAACAGCATCAACTGCTGACTTAGCAGGTGACACCACTGATTTTAGAGGGGACGATAAAAGTGAAGATGCTGATGTCATGACCGATTTAAGTGGCAAGCTCGAAGAGTACATGTTAATGTTGGATTTGGGGGATGCTGGAGGCGTCATGGTTATGGATGATCTCTCCAAGAGAGATCCTGCTGTAGTCACTGGAGATGTCCGAGACGGGAATGTGGTAGTGGAGGCCAGCCCTTTGAGACTGGCAGCTTCTGTTACTGCAGGAGCTCTGACGAAAGAGCCTGAAGTAACCTGCATGTTGTAGGGAGGCTGTGAGACCACAGTTTTTATTGGCGAAGAGATTGTCCGAAATGATCTAATCGGAGATGCTACATCACTAACAGATTTAACTGAAGATGTGGTAGAAGCTCCTAACGTAGATTTGATTGGAGAAGTAGAAGAAACAGACCATATTGATTTTAATGGGGAAGCTGTAGGAGTGTTAGAGGAAGAGCTTGATAAGGAAGTAAAGCCTGATTTGGTTTGCCCAGGCACTGTAATTGGAGCTGTTGTCCATGACTGATATGGCCGTGTTGAAAAGAATGGCTTGTATGAGTAAGTAGCAGGTAGGGATCTTGTTGCTCCTGCACTCCGTTCAACTGTTTCTTAAATTGTTAAATTAAAATCAAACATAAAAATCAACAAAAATGGTTGAAAAACAGAGAGACCAGAGAAGAAAATTGGTCAGTAAACGTTGTAATATTACAAAAAGCAAGTACAATTGTTTGTATGAGTTGGGATGAAGGAGGCAAAAGAAGATTTTTTTTTTTTTAAAAATCAGGAATGAGCCATATACTGATAACTGGTCTAAATCAAAAAGCAACATGAAATGAAAGACAGAAATCACATAGCAACCAAATCTGCAAAAAATGGAGAACAGAAAACACACAAAAGGAATCCATAAGGTAAAAATAAAGCCACATCAAAATTTCTTCTCTTACTTCCTATTGACTTTCTGATGTGCTACTTCTGAAATACTCATATCAGCTTTACTTTGCCTGTTTAGGTATGTCTCTGCTTTGTGCAACTATTAGAATTATCCATTTAATAATTTCTATTGTTGTTCTGTTCAGATTTGAACCTATACAAAAATATAAACTTGTGTAAAATGACATTATGTAGCTAAAATCTTTTTTTAAATCACTTCAGAACTATTTCATGCAGAAACCAAAATTCCTTTAAGTGACAGGCAATTGATGTGCAAACTGTGAAGCAACTGGAATAAATTCAAATCTATATCTTCCATGCATAATTCGGATATGCTTCACACTCACAAAGCCAATAAGAGCAAGAGCTTTTCTGAGTCAAGAAAAGGAAAAAGAAAAGGAAAAAGGAAAAAGGAAAAAGGAAAAAGGAAAAAGGAAAAAGGAAAAAGGAAAAAGGAAAAAGGAAAAAGGAAAAAGGAAAAAGGAAAAAGGAAAAAGGAAAAAGGAAAGAAAAAAGAAAAGAGGAACATATGCATTTGTTTTTCATGCAATATTCCTTTTGTCTGGTAAAAATCAAAGTAAAACTTTTTATGAAATGTTTTTAAGAAGCATATGTCATAAATGAAATATGGCAAGTATGATGTATGATAGTTGTGAGCAGGCAAAGCAACTGAATCAGTTTTCATTCATGCACAAATGTCATGTCAGAACAAGCACACTGATTAATACATTTTGTATGGTGTATTAAGCACAAATACGTAAACCTTACAAAATCATTTCACAAGAGGTCATTAAAAGAAGAGTACACTTTTTCTACAAGATGTAGTGTCTTGGTACCTTTTGAGGAGATTTCTTGTATCAGCACAAAGACAGACCTGTTCAACTTTACAGTTCTCAAAAGGTAACATTAGAAAAGCAGTCAAAGAAAAATAGATTATGAAGTAAATTCCTGGCAAGGACAAACCTGTTAAATGTTATCATCCCCCAGAACTTTCAGCTTATTCATAGGCATTTTGAACAGAATCATCATCAACCGCATTTTGCATCACAGGAGGCACTCATGTCAGAAAGTATTTCTGGGAATGGGAATCCCATTACACAAACATATCCTCTGATACAGCAAAAACATTCAGAGAGTTGACACTGAAAGCAACTTTGAGGAATTTTTTTTTTTTTAAAGCTGGAATTAGAAATGGAGCTAAAATATCCAAAGAACTTATTCAACATACCTTTCTCTGAAGTTACACTAATAATTTGTCAAACCTGCTCAATCTGTCTTATAGACAGACAGTAACTCCCAGTGAAAGAAGCTCAACAAGACTAACACTAAACTGTTAAAGGACACACACTCCTATAAAATAGAGAATATTCAGTGCACCACAGGTCCATATCCTGCAAGGAGAAATGTACTGGTCCTATAGAAGCCAATCAAAGCTCAGAAGTCAGTGTGGATGGCTGGTACTTCATAAGAACATTTATGTTGAAGAGAGCTTGAGTACTAGGCCTGACTGGCACAGACTAAATCAAGAAATGCTCACTTTTCCTTACTACAATATTTTTAAGTGGAAATACTCTTCTTTCTCTCCACTCAAAAAAACCTCCCAAAAAGTACTTCATTAAATGAAATATTATGAAGATATTATAATACATATATGATACAATGTATTATATATATAATATATATAATATATATATGTATTATATTTATTATGAAGATGTCATTAGCAGTAACTGCTAACATTCACCAAAAGTTCATACAGTCTTGAGTTCAAGAAACAAACCCCAAAAATATTCTGAAAAGAACTAACTTGTTCAGCAGTTAGTGTTATGATGTGTCTTTACAGGTACCCCACTGCACCATGTCAAACTGGTCTGTCACAACTGACCAATGAGGCAAGCAAATCCACAGGCTGTCCTCCTAACTTCTTTTTTGCCTATCAAATCACAGATTCAGAGACATTTAAGATGCTGCTTCTGTGCTCCTTTTTGCAGTTGAAGAGGTAAAAAATCTGTCTGCCAATTTATTGTAAATGAGACTTAATGGAGCTTTGGTGAGTAAATAGGACTTTTTTTTCCCCCAGTGAGGGCCAAAAAATTTATTGTGAGTGATATACACAGTCATCAACCTTCTTTCCAGCAATTTCATTTTCCCTCTCTCTCAGTTCCCATCAAGCCTGTGACAATACCTTAACAGTCCATCAAGATGTCTCAGCAGATCTGATAGCTTCTTCAGATGTTATATGCTTGGAGTCCTCTTCCCGGCCTGAGAAGTGTAACATATTCTGGAGCACATCTGATCCAAAGAAGCCACAGATTTTATAGGATAATTAAGCAGCAGCCATCCAGTGGGAGCTCCCAAGACCCGATGAAGTTTATCTATGGATTTTATGGAATTGTATCAAAGGGTCTTTTGCAGGGTAGCAACTGAGAAGTCAAAAGAGGGAAAAAAAAGGCAAGAAAAAGCCTGGAAATGGGGAACAATAGCAGTTGACCTCAGAGAGGGAAGTGAGGAAGAAAAGCTAAGCCAAATACATTATTGTATTTAACTGGGAAGGAAAGGAATGCCACAGGTCTGGTCAAGGGGAACACATGTTTAAGAGGAAGCAATGTGTGGTGCCAGGAAATAAAAAGCATCTGCAGGGAACAGAGGAAAAAGGGAAGGGAAGGAGAAAGAAGAGGGAAAATATAAAATATGAGAGAGTCTGTTTTGGCTAAGCATCTAAACATTTAAGTGCTTATCTGAGTGGGTTTATGAATTTTTGTGTAACATTCCTTTCTACAGCATCTTTCTCTAATGTTTCAAAGGGGAGAAGAAAAGACTCTTTTTGAAAGCAATTTGCAATCCTCCTTCTCTGGAACTACACTGCATTTTTAAAAACTATTATATTTTTATTTAACTAGCACACATAATTTGCCAGTCAGGATTCTTCAAGCTCTCACAACACAAGAGTTCACAGACCATCCAATAGTTTTTAGATAGCTTTTTTTTTTTTTTTTTCTTTTTTTTTTTCCCCAGAGTGACACCAAATACAACGTTTATAGAAAAAATGTCTCTTCTTATGAGCAATCACATCTACATGGTTTAGTACTTTGGTAAGAGCAACTCACTCATTCCAGGCTCAGTCAGATAGCTGTAGCGCTTACGTAAAGCAAGGGAGACGAAGTTCTGGCGCCGGTCAGCTTTCTCCGCCTGCAATAAAACACAGCAGGATTTAGGGCCTTGGGAATCACTGTGCCCGTCTGAACAGACCAGTCCTCAAACCTCAGCAGGATGGGCCGCTTTTCGTGGCACACAACCCCACAAGGGAGAGTGGATGCTTCCATTCAGCTTCAGGATGGCATGCTGAAGCTGAATTTGGGCAAGCAGGCAGGGAGGGGCAGAGGCAGTCTCTGTTCCTGGGTGCTGTGTGATGAGTGTCAGGCACTGCTGAGCAGGGAGCATGGCTGCACAGAAACCTGCTGTGAGTGACCACCCTTCCGGAGCAAGCAGGGACTGCAGCCCTAAGAGTGAGCCCTCAGGTTCATTCCTCTTCTTATGAGGTAGAAGAGCTTAGATAGAAGCAGCTCATTATCCTGCCTTGAAGTATCTCAATACTCTCTTATTGCATTATCACTTAATAAACTGCTTCACGCTACCAGAAATGGTGTGATATTGTTCATTCTCTGTAAAATAAACCACCTTTGGCTAGAAACAGGAGATCAACACAAAAGACTACAGGTACAGACAAAACATTCATAAGAGTGCAACTTAGATTGAGTACTCCTCCCCACCCAGATTAGTTTGTCCTGAAAGCACACACACCACAATGTACGACTGGCTTTAAAGTGAATACATCAAGGACAAAAAAATGCATGGGAGGGGATCTTTTAATATGCACAAAATGCAAAGATGTGGATTAGAAAGCAGACTTCTCCTGTTAACTAATGAATTGCCTCATAAGTTGCTTTGTTCAGTGGCATAACTGCTAGTGTGGGGTTTTAATATTAATAGTCCTTCAGAGATCAACTCACTTAAATATGTGGCTAAAAAACCAGTTTGTTTAGAAACAAAACTATTATTATAGCAATAAAATAGCTCACTGGGAACAAATTCTGTGGAGATAAAGTGATGTTTTTACTATTATTATTAAAATTTTTTAACATGTAAGGAATATTTTCGGTTGCATTGTTTGGGGCTTTTTTAGCTATTCTAACCAGTAGGTGACAATTGCTATTTATTTGCCACCGAGAAAAAAAAAATTGCTACCAAGTTAATTGGAAACATCTATGTAGTTTCTTTTATAAGATGATCTCATCTCTAACTACCTCTAATGAGTAAAACCCACTCAATTTTCTGACAATTTAATGTTGAGGTTTCCATGAAACAGTGGATTCTTAAGCTGCAAATATCTGAGGTTTATTTCAAAATAGATTTGAACACAATATTTAGAAATTCCTCTTAGATGGTTTACTTCTTTTGAAATAATCCAGTTTATTTACAGAGGTAAGATATTAAAGGCCACTACTGTAGCCTCAGCAGTATATTTTTCCTTCTCAGAAATACAAGATACTATAGTAGTGTCAGTGTTATTCCAAGAGGTAAAATATTATCCACTAAACTCTTCTTGATTTTACCAAAATTTGACTTGGTCTGATATTACTAAATATAACCTTTTTCAGAAGAAAATTAGTTAAATTTTAGACTGCTTTTATTCAGTGCTTGGTTTAATTTCATAATTTATAATTGTGGGATTATCCATATTTGTGCAGCTCTTCTGTTTTACAACAGCCTATCCAAAGAGGATATGGTTATTTTTCTGTAGGTATCCTTTCAACGCCACCATTAAAAATAGTAGTTTGTTTTTTCCTATAACATACTACTTTTCTTCACTAAATCTGAAGGAAATAAAAACAGAAGACAGCGTTTATATTACCTCATCATCGTGATCTGACTCTGTTTCCTTTTGGTCCCAAGATGCATTGCAGAGACAAGGAATATTATAATGGACAGCAGGGAAAAGAATATCAGGATATGAAAAGGACCAAATTGGGAGCACAAAATGCAAGCTGATTTATAAGGCAAAGCAAATCCAAAATGTCAACACAAAAGAAAAAGAAATCTTACATCCAATGCAAATAAACACGTGACATTACTGAAAGCATAAACCTATGACTTGCAGGCTGAAGCATGAGCTGTAAACAGAATTGTAAAAATTATAGGAGCTTGACACCACAGTAACAAGAGACTTTAAAAGCGTTCTACGTACAAGAAACTGATAAAACATACATTTTAAAAGCCTTTATCATATTCCAAAGCATTCTCATTACTGACAGTTCACAGGGTTTCTTTATGACTAGCAGGAAATAAAAAAAAAGAGACAAAAACTAAAGGAACAAAAATAAATCCAACCCAACCCTAAGAAAAATATTTACTTTTCCAAACAAATACCTTTTTGTGTGCTGGCAGGGTGATATTCAAGTTGCAAACAGCTGTTTGTGGCAGTCCTTTTGTAGTCTTTGGTTCTTTCAAAAATGATAATCGACCACAGGGTTCCTGGCTGGTGTCTCTTACCTAGAAAAGAAATTTTGCTTCAGCATAGTAATATGTAGTAATTCAGAGTCCTAGTACAGGTTTCTAGAATGATTCTCAGAATTTTTATCTACAAGGAGCTTTCTAGTATGTAAAGATTAATAATACCAAGCTGGAGCTCAGCCTGAGGTGCTGAAGAAGAAAATGAGTTACTGGGAAAGAGTTGGGTCAGCCTGAAGCTCCCTGATAGCAAATCCATGCAAGACAAGGTGTTGAGTAAGTCCAGCCAGAGAGTTTCATACTGGGATATTACTGACAGGCACTGTCTCCTCACTTCATTTTATTCTGCCATATTTTGCTCTTGTGTTTACCAAAATGCTTAACAACCTCTTCAGTAGGGCAGCTGTGACAAGGCTAAGGAAAGTGAGCACCCATTCCTGGCCATTTAGAGATGAATGGTCTGCACACACCTTCTGAAGGCTGCTCTGCAGTATACTATGTTACTGAATTCATCTCCTTTGCTGCTCAGTCCCTCAGAAATTGTGATCTACTGTAAATATGTTTGGGCTCCAATTTGAGATATGGTTTTAGTACAAGGTTGTGAATCTGTATCGTGGGTGCTCTGTTGCCAGATCTGCCAGCATTTCTGCCGTGGCTTCAAGAAAAGCACCCTCTCCATGTTATCTATATTAAAAAACTACACTTACATCCCAGGGGCAAGTTTTTCCTAGGGCTGAAAAAAGAGTGTGGAAAGGGAGGAAAGCAGCAGGATAATTTATTTAGTTTATTTTTCTTTTACCTTGATAGAGAATGGCAGTCTATTTTCTTTGAAAGCATAAAAATTAAAAACAAGCTGCTGTCCTCCTTTAGTCAAAGGGGCCAGATTTCCATAGCAATCAACATAAATAGGTTTTCCTTCAAGAACCTATGAAAACAAGAAATAAAAGTCAATAAAACCTGTTTTAATAGTAGGTTCATCCCTATAAGCATCATGATTTCCCCCAATCTTGTTCCTGAGTTTAACACAAGTCCCCATTTGGTTACATTCAACAAATTAGAATAGAATAGAACTGTGTATTATGGCAAGGTATTATGAGTAGAGGGGCACTTTGAAAAACCACAAGCCACCTGACTGGCTTTTCTAAAATAGGAGTGCATATTTTTCTTCAAGAAATAGTAAATTAGGGATTATGTTATGATTTCACCATAAGCCAGTCCTACTCATGACTGTGTGTCTGTAGGGCCAATGCGAAGGAATTCCCTCTGTCTGCAAAGCCCAACCAGGGCTACTTGACAGCATCAAGTGCAAACCCCACTGCAGACTGCACTAGGACATCCCCAAGTCCTCATGCTCCTCTAGTCTTGCCCTGTGGAAGAAGGCCAGTCCTCTGACAGGCTTCCTCCTTGGAGAGCTGTCCCCCAAGAGAAGACAAAACGACTTAGTCACAGTGACTAAGCTGCAGACCCCTTCCTTCTTCGGAATGCCATGTTAACTCCCTGTAAACCACTGGCCTTTTTCCCAATTCTCCCCTTCCCTACAAAAAACCCTGGCTTTTGCCCAGTTCAGTGGAAGTTCATCACTGGCCCCCTTCGCTGAAGCCTGCCAATAAAGGATACTGTGGAATGCTACACGGCCTCCCGTCTCTCATCCACACATCAGCTGGGGTAACCCATGAACGGAGCTGGGCTGATCTAATCTGATCACAACAGAGCTGAAACCACATCTAAAAGAGCTGAACACTTGAAGCCTCAGACCAGGCTCATAGGGGTTACCCCTGGCTGGAAAGTGCCCAAGACCCCTGGGTGGCAGTTCCTTCTGGGACCCCTATCCGGGATAGTCAGCAGCGGTGCCGAGGGTCAGACAGACCTCCAGACCAGCCACCAACATTGCCTTCTTTTGCTCTTCTTTTGAGAAGTTTCATGACATGGCCTCACTGTGAACCTTTATTTAACAGGGCTTGTCATGGCTTTGGCAGGACATGTTGCTACTTGGAAAACACACTGCCCACCTACAAGGAGGAAGCCAGCTGCAAGGAATGTACCTCAATGTCTTTGCTTCTTGCAACTTCCTCAAAGTTCTCTTGTTGTTCCAAAGTTTTGTCCACTTTGTCATCAGTCATGCAGAAGCAGCGCAAATTGGATTCCACAGGGTCATTCATTTTGGCAAATATCACAAACTTTGCCATATAAGGAACACATATTAATTCTCTATAAAGCTGTGTTGCCAGCCCAACAGTCTCTAGTACTTGATGGCAGTCTGCGAGCCAAAATCTGAGTGGGAAAAAGTAAACCATTAAATCAACTTTTCATTATGCTCCAACATTACTTAAGCCTTAAAGAGAAACTATGTCCTGTATCCTTGGTAATTTTGCATGTGTACTGTCCTTGCAGAATTGCCCGAGCTGTAATTTTCCTTCTACTCTCAGTACAGGTTTAACCATGCAGAAATGGGAATACCTGGCAATGAAATGCTGACATACTTATCTGACCCTTTTCACACTGGTGTCTCATAAAACTATCTATCTGAAGGGTCATTTGAAGTCAAAGTGGGGAAATTTAATTTCTTGTGACCACACACAATATATATTGTAATATGCTGATACTTCACTATGCATTTGATTTGCTAAAACAAACACCTTTATAGCACACACAGCAAAATCATCTCCCATTTAGGCTGAACCAAATATGCCCACAGTGAAGTTTCCCAGAGATAGGTGTTATAGTGTTATTTTTCTCATCTAATGATTAAGAGTTGGAAGACAAGTGTGATACAAATCATAAATAATTTATACTTTGTATCAGTCCTTCCCACGCTATTTTAGCCCTGATCTATTTGGTTTTCCAGCAACTCTCTCTCTTTTCATAAAGGTTTTTATAGTTGCAATGTAATTTACTGAATGAAACTCTCTACCTGCTATACCATGAATTTTCTCCACTAGGATATGTGATTTGTACAGATCCTATAAAATGCCTCCAATCAACACATTAAATCCATTAAGTCCATCAAGATTAATTTCAATTCATAATTTTTTTGCAAATTATATTTTTGTGAAAGCAATTTAATATAATTTTCAACTAAAAATCCCACAGCCAGAAATTAAATGTCTTAAATTTTTTAAACAAACACATTTTTATGAATCCTCCCATTTTTTTTTTAATGGGATGAACATTTTAAGCTTTCCCTTTCTGTTGCCATTTACAGAGAAACCAAACCCTGTGTGGCATGGCAGCCCTCAGAGGAACAGGCTGTGTGCCTGCCAGGAGACCCCATCACAGCCAGGCCACAGCTTTGTGTGCAGCCCTGGATGTGTGGGACACTGATAGGCAGTGACAAAGCAGCATCTGGGACATCACCGCTTCATCAGCCTCATGAAAGGCTTCCAGAAATCAAAACACAATCTCACAACCATGCATGGTGTTGATCAAGGGAAGCCACCCCTCAGCTGCAGTTGGCAGGGTCTGTTCCCATACCTGGCAGAAACATTGGTGGTGAAGGAGACACAGTCGTTGGAAAATGTCAGCGGAGTGGTGCCTGTGATATCCTCCCACTGTGCAGGTGAAGTGCCTCCTGTGCAAATACACACCGGGAGATTTCCCTTCAAACACTAAGCACACCGACTGCATAAAGTGTATCTTTATCTCCACACACAGAAAGAGAACCTAGACATTAATGATCTCCAACATGTTATACGTGGCATCACATGTCACACAACAAAAAATGATGTAAGCAAAGAACATACCAACAAGTCAACAGCAACCCCACCTCGATATCAGCTAGGACAGAAATACTTCTGAAAGCTACTTTTACTGACAAGCATGTTTAATAACCAAGACTGAAATTCTTCACACTGGCTAAATATAGACTACTATTTAACATGTGTTGGGAGAGTTCTTTTAGAATGGCATGGGACCAGATACAAAGCTAAGGAAACCAGTGGGAGCCTTGGAAATAACCTCCTCTGGCTCTGCTCAGGAGAGCTGATCTGAACCCCAGTGGCCCAGCACACCAAGGCTCCCTTACTGGAAAGCAGGAGTTGTGAGACTGAGCAGAGCTGCTGCCACAGAAACCTTTGCAAAGAGCAGGATTTTCTCTAACCTGTAATGCTACATAGGAGTCGAAGGCTGGGAGTTGTGTCTCCTTTGTACCCGTTGGTTACTCCTTCTCCTGATGGAGGTGGCACAGGAATTGTCATGGTTATTGGCTTATGGAATTTTCTTCTTCTGGGCTCCACAGTGACAATAGGACTGAATGTTGCTTTGTTTCCAAGGATTTTTTTGACAATCTCTTCTGGAACTGGTTGAGCCTGTCAACATAGGGAATATACTTAAACTAGAGCTAAAAACTGCTTATAGACATGCAGAATTATTTTCTAAATTATAATTCTACTTTCTTTATATTTTCTGTAGAATTTTTCCCCCCAGGAAGCCTTCTCAAGGGTGATTATTAGTGAAATTCTTGTTTAGTTTTTATTCAACAACTTATTTCCGATTTCCTAATCACTAAATGGTACAGCTAAACTTTAAATCTCAGAAGGTTCCTTGCCGTATTTGCTGAGAGTTTTTCATAGCATGTTTGGTTTTGTTCTTAATTTACAGTGATTAGTGACATTACAATTTCAAAACACAAAAACAAGCCTATTTTGCACTTGAGAAGTGAGGACTAAATACTGTCTCCTGGAGCTCATGGACAATTCTTACATCTCTGACAAACACAGATTCATGCTCTTGAGGAACACTGCACTCCAACTGACCTGTGTACTCAGTGCTTCCTGTGATTATTAGAAAGAAATACTTATTTGGGTCAAAATCACAAAGAATGCATGAAGTTATAGATAGACGTATAGATAAATTTTCTACAGTCAAAAGTGACAGACATGCTAATGGGACTTAGCATCCATTTGCCTTTTCAATTTCTTTTTTTTAAACTTTCGAGTCTGTTTCAATCAGGCTGACCCATGACTTGCTATTATTCAAATTGCAGAGTGCACTGATATGCAGAGAATATGCAATTATACTGCAGTCTCAGCAGTCACAACACTACATACAGAGATGTCATACTTCCTTCACACTGGAGAGCTCTGGGAAGGCAACTGTAGAACCAGAACAGCAGAGCTTCCGTTTTCTCAAGATTAATCATCTTGAGATGTGAAATATCTTTAACAGCAGTGTTTCAGCATGACTTTCAAGCACTGCAACTCAACCCAGCATCTCTTTTTCATTGCCCATCAGTCCTGTAATACTATTAAGGAAACTTTAAGTGATAACAAACTGAACTCAAAGATGCCTCCTATTCCTATGGAATATTTCTCCACTTTCTGTGCAGTTTGTTTAAGCAGAGTTTAAGCTATTTGCTCTTCCAGATTTCACTTCTACAAATGCCAGTGGTGAACGTCCTAATACCCAGAAGATGTACATTGGAGGTTTTTGACCAAGTAACAGCTGGCAATCAGCTACATGTAATCCCTACCAAACACATTCCTGTGGCAGAGGGTAGCCCTGTGACCCTGTTCACAAGCTGCTGCTTTGCCACAGAAGACAGGGACTGTGGCTGTAAGAGTTGCTGGGACTATGATGGCTCTAGGTCTTTGCTTTCCTCTCTCCATTCCTGGAATGCTAAGCAATAATCATGGAGGTGATTCAAGGGGAGCTGATCTTTTGCTGCAGGGAGGAGGATTGTGCCTGAGCCTCGGCGACACTGAGAGCACCCAGGCAGACTTGTGCCAACTCAGACCTCAGGTGTGAAAAAGCCCCTTGTAGCTGCAGCTTCCAGTCTCGCGAATCAAGACAGATGAACTTAGAGATGCTGCACTAAAGCATCTTTACCTGGAGCCCCACGCGGATTCTCTTGGTCAGAGCCCCCTCGGGGAAGGAGGCCTGGACACGTGGCACCGTGGTGCTGCTCAGCACCCCGCCCTCGGGGCCGATCTGGTTACTCTCCTGCTTGATCCGGGAAACCACTGCGAAGTACTGGGGGAAATCCTTGGTGACAATCCTGCAGATTCGCTTCTTCTCCAGTTCCTCCACACTATCCAGCTCTGGAGGCACAAGACAGGTAAAATGTTTAGGCATCCCCTGCCCAGGTTCATCCCATACACACCTGTGAGTCTGGGGCTTTGAATAAGCCTTAAAATGCCTAAGAAAATTGGGGGGTTTATTATTATTTATTTATTACAGGACTAATAAAAATGCCATTCAGTGCTATCAATTATCAAACTCTGTTATTTCTGTGAACTTTTGTATATAATGTCAAATCTTGACAATAAGGACCAACAGCAACAGACAAAAAGACTTGCTAGGACACCTAAGTAGCTGGGTGCAACAGTCTCTGCAGCAGCAGGTGCCACAGAATGGCAGGTTTTTCACACAGACAGAAGTCCAAGGAGGGCTGAAAGAGATAGTCAAACTTCTTCCCTCTCTCATTTCTATCTGATCTTATAGCTCCAAATTACTCCCAGCCTCTTTCCCCATATAGTTCTGTAATAAAGAAAACCACAGGAGATCACAGTCAGTTCATGACCTATCTGTTCATGTCAGGTGCACAATCCAGAACTTGGTCACCTAAGGCACTTGAGACAGTTATTGCCCAGACTGGCATCCAAAAAACCCTGACCAGACACCAAGCTCTCTATGAAACTGTGGAAGTGACAGAGCTGCCTTATGGATGCTAACTGTGAAGCAGGGAGCATGGTGCCTGTGAAAATTACAGGCCACATAGCTTTCTCAGTCTTGTCTGGGAAAGTGGCCTGGGAATTCATAAAGAGGAATTAAAACAATCCTCAGAGATAGAAGACAGCCTTGCAGGTGCTGTTTGTCTGTTCCTTGTTTTCTTGCAAGAGAAGGTCAAGGGGTGGTGTACCCCACTGACCAATGATGGTGATGTGTTAGCTTACTAACCAATAAGAGTTTTCTTTTCTGTACTTTTCACGTATCGGTCTATAAAAAAGACCTGAGGTAATAAACCGAGATAAATTCTCCAGTTCGAGTCCACAAGAGAGTCTGTGTCGTTCTTCTCACTGTTCCTAATAGAGCGACACTGCCTCCCAGCACTACCACTACCAAGAGCAAGCTTCCCTTACACATCAGGATTCCAGCCATTTGGTTATCTACCCCAAATTAACTGCAGTGTGTCCCTCACTTCCTAGAGAACCTTAATGCATCCTCAGATACAACTGAAACAGTCAGGTCATCAACCATTAGTGCTCTCAGCCACATTCCCAGTTTGTAGGGTCACCAGAGCTCAGAAAGGTGCATAGAGTACCTATTCCTATTAATTAGTTAAGCATGTGACATAGTTTTCCCCACATATGCACTGGGGGAAACTCTGTGATACAACAAAAATATAACAACTTTTGCAAATGTATGTATATATGTATATATATACATACATATATATGTTTGCACTGGTGCCCCAAACACATTGGTGAAATCCCTGTGATAGAAACACCATACACAAATGGAGATAATAATGTAACTGACATGCATTTCTCCTTGTAACTTCTTGCACTTAGCCTTTTTACCTCTGGTAATTGGGTTTCATTGCAGCACTCCACAAATTTCAGCTCTTATTTTCCTCCTTAAAAAGCAAATTTCTAAATAAAGTTTGTTCCTCAAAAGATGACATTTTTATTAGATCCAGCAAGAGAAAGCAGGAAGACCAGAAAAAATACTAAGACAAAAGACACTTGTAAAATACTTTGTGACTGAGACATTTTTCTCCTCTAAACATGTAAGCTCAACTATAGTTCCAAAAGAATTAGAATGCAAATTTGGTAAAATGTCAGTTTTCCATTTTAAAACATTCAGCAGGTAGTTTGGATTAATCACAGTGTTGCTGTGGATCATGTGTACCTACCAGAAGTGGGTAATTTCTTATCATAATGTCAGCTTCCATTTACTTTGACTCAGAGATTGATATCTGAAGCCCTCTAATGAATTAGGCACTCTGCCTGAAGCCTCTGGAAGCAATGGCTTGTGCAGGACACAAACTGAATTCTTAGACTCCCAGGCAGGCATAATCTTGACTGGTAAATCCTAATCATCTCCTGATGATTGCTAGAGAAAAAAATCACTGTAAAATGCTTACAGAGGTGAAGGTTAATTAAAGTTTTCCTGAAGTAGAAAAATAGTGATTTGTACAAGAACATTTCAAAGTCCTTTGAACTTGGTAGGCACTCTCCTTTAGAGGGGGAAGATGGGAAGATAAGAGTGGCAGAACAGTCAGGCATGGAGAGGAGTTGGACTATATATAGGGAGGTTATGTTTGGATGATACATATGTAAGCTTCTGTATGAAGCTGCCCTCTAACAGAAAAAAAAAAAAAAATTATGATGAGCAATCAAGCTATCTCTCTTACTGCCTGAGAAATGCAGCGTTAGCATGACTGGCCTAATGAAATGGGAAAAACTAGTCCTGAGAGAGGTTATGTTTCCCAAACACACCTCATGCATTTTACAGAGGGAGATATCATCATTACAATTTTCCTCAGCTGTGGACACTTCATTCCTGTGGGCAAAATGTTTCAATTTAAAATCCTGAAGCATTTTTTGATTAGATGGTTGGGTTTTGGAGGGAAGGGGGTTTCAGCCATAGAGAAGTATGCTGTACCCCCCATCATACAGACAGGGATAGCAAAGCACGGCGAGGCAAAGCAGAAAAGTTAGTGGCAGAACTGGGAAGAATCTCCCAATGTCACTCTCTCCCAGGCTTGCGCTAACAGCCCAAGAACCCTTACAGCCATTCAGCTTTAGTGAAACAAGAGAAAAGTATTGTGAATATAATGTGTGCCGAAGTCTTCTCCTGCCAACCATGTGTATGGTTCACTTATCCTGCCATGGTTTGGTGTCTGATCTTCCACAGGAGTGATGGAGAAGAGACAGAGAGAGAAGGATGGAGGAAAAGAACATCACAGCTCCCCACCTGTTGGTGCATGCTACCACATGAAGGTTAAGGCTGTAGGACAGAAGAGGAACCCAGCCACTTCCTCCAAGATCAGAGAGGGATCACAGGCTGTCTCAGGTCAAGGAAAGCAATCACAGCAGTTGTCTCTGGTGAGAGGCAGCTGTGGATCAAGTTCATCCACATCTAATACCTTTTCTTTTTAACTTTCAGATAAGGTAACACAGAGCAAGAATCTTCTGACTCGAAATAGAGTAAGACAAGTCACAGAACACCTGGCTGTTTCATGAGCTTCAAGGTGACTGTGCACCTCTGGTTTCCCTTGCCAGGGCCTCAAAAGAATTTTGCTAGCACTGAAATAGCAAATCTCACCTGTACCTCCCAGACTGAACAGCTCTCTGAGTTGTATAACCCTCTCTCAGTCCTGGCCAGAGCGGAGCTGACCTTGTCACTGTGCACAGACCACAGGATGGGGTGAGCACAGGATCCCAGGTCTTCCCATAGAGAGATGTGGCCATTAGGGAATTGCTGCACTAAATGCATAGCATGCAGGAGGCAGCTTCCTCATGGGGAAACATACAGGAGGGGGATGGAGGCAGGAGAGCACATGGCAAGGGGCAAGGAGAAACTGAGGGCAGGAAGACGCTGGTAACCAGACTCACACTTGCAGCCTCAGTGCTTCACACACATAACTAGACACTCCCAGTGCCACAAGGATGTTTCACCCTCAAATAAGGTAATGTCCTTTATGACTGTTTTTGTGCAGCCTTTTATCTTGCCATTCACAACATACAGTTTAACAGCAATATGTTTAAAAACTTTCCTTGGAAATGTGGCAAAATCACTGCAGAGTGATTTATGGTGGTATTTTAAACTTTAAGCATATACAAGGTCACACTCTGGTTTGATCTGTTATGTAAAAACTCCTGCTTCCCATCTGAAACCACACTGTAGCTTGCAGCTGCAAGCACACTGTAGCCCCAAACATTTGCATTTCTTGGCTCATTCCCTAGGTTGCAAATGAGTTTTAAAAAAAATTAGCTACCCCAATGTGCACATTTGTGCCCACAATTTGTCTACAGGTACCTGTAAAGGGTGCAGGAATGTTAATAGCAAGCAGAAGTTATATATAAAAGGAGCCTGTCTGAAAACATAATGTATTTACCAATTACAACACAGAGAGCTTCTTCCTAAGAAAATAATAAATTTAAAAAATACATATATTTTATTTGATTCAAGTATAAATAAATGAAATATGGCCAAGAGCTGTGTTTGGAGCCACACTCCTCCTGCTCCTGAAAATGCCAAATTCCCTGTATTCCCTCAGCGCTGTATTTGCCTAACTACAGTACCATCCTTAAAATAAAACCTATTTAAGCAGAAACTCGACTGCACCAAAGAAAAACAGGCTCTTTACATCATTGTTCTCTCACAATAATAACCCAAAAGTTCTGCTGCTATTTAATCCTGCATTAGCCCTGGAGCAGTGCCTCCTGCTCGGGATTATCTGGGGTCTAGGACGAGGTTTCCCAGCAGATGGTGCTGCTTCCAGCACAGAGCGGGTTTTTTGCAGTCCCCACGGAGGGCAGGGAGCCAGGATGTCCTTGCTCTCATCCCTAGCTAAGTGGAGAGCAAAACGGAACAAGACACAGGAGCAAACTGCGCATTAAGGACCTGCGAATTAAGGTCTGATTGCCCTCCTTCAGTACACAGGTAGGAAAGGATTTGTGATCGCAGCAGCTTTGACAGAGAAAGGACCAGCTGCTTTTAACAGAAAATGGGCACTCCTGCAGCACCTCGTGGCACTTAGAGATGATTATGCAGATGAGTTTTCTTGCAAAGACGCACTAAATTTCTCTAAATGACTATATGGTTGCTTTTGATTAAAACTAAAGCTTGCTTCTGCCTCCAGAGCTCATACCTGGAAATAAACTTGTTTCAAAGTTCATGTCTTCTGAGATGTAAGATACTCCCCCAGAGCCAAGTCTGACTGTGGTATTTTGTAACAAACCAGTAAAAGTTCAGATTTAAAAAACCCAACCCACTCAAGTCTACAAATTTGCAATTTTTTGGCCATTGCTTGGAAGACCTTTTACATTTACATTGTCATTTAAGGAGAGCGGAATTCTGTCAAAAACCTTGCACTATTTTAATGCAGGGTGGGTTTTTTAAAATTTTGTCTTCTTAGCTAGAGAAGGATTAAGCAAAAATTAACTGAACAAATAATCAATACAGTGGATGTGTCTGCAGTATTTCTTCTCCTTTTCCTCTCACGAATGGTTGCCTGGATTTGTAAAAGCTATTCCTAACTTTGGCTTTTAAGGCATCAAATATTTTCACTCTAACAGAATAATGTCCATCATACTCCATGTGATTACTTGGCTGCACTTATACCCACTAACCTCAAACAGCAGTTCCCCAGAAGGAAAGAGCCTCCTGAAACCCTCAGTAGATAAGAAAGTTGTCCTATGGCTCCATATTGTGAAGCTTACTGTTTTAGGCTCTAAGTACTGAGGGCTTCATGCCCACCTCTCTCAAAGTGTTTTTATTTATTGAGCTCGTCTCTGTAAATTGTTAATTTATGCATGTGAACTCTTTTTCATAAGTGTTGCAAGCTGCAGCAATTCCGAACAATACTTCTGTGCCCAGATTTCCTACCCCCAAATCAAACTAAGTTCAGTTTGAAAAGCACATGAAGCAAATAAGCAAGCTGCTGATCAGGGCTGACTACCTCACCCCTGTCAAGGCACCACTACTTCACCCAAACACCAAACCATCACTTCTGATCCCATGCCAGTTTGCAGAGAAGGAGGGGCAATGGTGAGATTTTTCTTTTTCAAAGACTACAACTACTGCATTCAATCCTGCAGCAATCATAATTCCCCAAGCCATACTATCCTGGACCATGTCCATCTCTTGTCTGTTCCACTGCTTTTAGGTACCCTTCTGTGATGAGGTTTATTTTATTTTTCCAAATCCACTGACAAAACATACACAGTGTTTCTGTCCTCCTGTTTGGTTGGTTCTATTATATTTAGAAATAAATAGCTACAATAGATCATCATAAAACAAGCAGATCTTTGCTATTCCTCTGTGTTTGTACAAGCTCAGGTGCAGCACAAATACTTCAAAGTGAAACCTTTCCTGTTGTCCCATTCCCAGAAGATCTGGAAATCAGTAAAAATGTTGTATTTCAGATACCCAGGGAGACCCTCACAACAGCACAACTCTCCATGTTCCCAAGGCATACCTTTTGCTGAGGCTGCCCTCATCAAAAAAGGAGAGGCAGAAATCAAAGGCAGAACTCCCCCACAGACACCTCTCAGAGCTTCCATCCACAGCCTCATCATTTCCTTCACATGCTTTTGCTGATAATGAAAGAACTTTCCTGCAGCTTGTACCCGAACATGCTACGACTTTCTGTGGGTTATCCAGGAAAAATCCTGTGGATAAACCCTTACAGAAATCAAAGTTCACACCACAAACTGTTTCATTCACACTCAGACGCAAAGAGCTCAAGCAATGATTTAGCACAAGTACTGAAAAATGCTAGCTAAGGAAAGAAAGCAGTGGTACCAAGGAATCACTGCAGCCCCATTTTTCTTTGCCCACCATTTTTCTTCTGGGGCCATCTGTGATCTGTGAGCATCTTCTGATGGATTTGTACAGCTGTGTCCCCTCATCTTGAGGGACTCTTGCATCAACAGCAATGCTCAAGCCAAACAAGGGAGCCAAACAAGACTTCCCAGATGGGCATCAGGCAGACAGGTTGTGTACTTGTGGGAGGCAATCTCTAACAACACCGTTTGAAATAAGAATACTCTACAGGCCAAGCTCTGAGTCTGTGGGAAGGTCCCATACAGCTGATATTTACACTTCATCATTCGTTTGGAATGACCTTCCCATGGCCCTGCCTCAGCAGCAGAGGCACATGTACCTCAAGCTGGGTATTATTCTCAAATTTATGCTGGAAAGAACTGTGCAAGCTCTGCTTAAACTTGGCAAGACTTCAGACCAAAATTCACCACTCATTTCACTGGATGTCTCCAGGCCACTGCAGAACAATTTCTCCTTACACTCTTTCCATTAGTTTAACATGGAACACACACTGTATTCCCTGAAGTCAGACATCCTCTGCACTGTTTTATTTTAGTTTGCTTTAGTCAGCCCATATTAGCAAGCCTTCAAAAAGGCAAGGCTAGCTAAAGCTTTGAGAAAATATTTACCTTCATCCATGCCATTGAGTATTTCAGTTAAATCTTCATGTTTGCTGTCATACTGGTGCTCTTTCCACGTTTCACCATTCTCACTTCGGAGTACGATCAGTTCTCTTTCCTTGCCTCGCATTGATCCAAAATGTGGGATTTCCACTATGACAGGGCTAGAGAAAAAGGAATCATGTTATTTTTAACCCTATATTTCCTCACTGCCCTTAATTTCCTATGGGTCCTCAAGAAAACTAGAGTCATTTTAAATAGTTAATACTATTAGAGTAAAAATGGTTTTAAAATTGCCAAAGCTGCACAATCCTTTATCATTTAAACTATATTAATGGATAAATTGAAAATCCTAATATATAGTTTGTTTTTAGTGCAAATCTTTTGAAATATCTGCCTCCATGAAAAAAACAGTGGCAACTTTTAGAAAGAAGAGTTCTCCTTGCTCATTTATCCCAGGCTGCGGGTTATCCAACCTGCCTCCAGCACACAGCGCTGCTGACTCTTAACTGGCATTAGCATTGTCAAAATTCGGATTCGGCTCAGAGAGTTTGAAGGGACAAAGTCGGTTCAGAAGCAGTCTGGCTGTCCCAGTGCATGCAACAGCCACTGACTGTAACAGGAACCATGCATTTATGTAGATTTTGAACTTAAAACTAAGTCCCACAGTTTTCAAAGCTCCCTCTGGCTCTCTGTTGATGCAGCTCCTGTGAAATAAGAAATTGTTTTTCTTTAGCTCCACTTTCTGGTTCTCATGCCCAGCATCACAGCTGCAACCTCTGCACGGCAAACATCACTGGGGAATCATTAGATCCTTTCAGCACGGATTTCTCTGGGTTTAGCAACATCACGACCACATTTATATTAGCTACTGTCAAACATTTTGGGGGGAAGGAAAGGGAATGAGAAGGTGGTTAATAATACACCTATGTCACCAGACAATGTACCTTCAACAGAGGACTGCAAGTGCATTACTGAACATTGTATGAACAACCAACAGAAACCACCATTCACTTCATGTGCCATTCCTCAACAAAACAAACACTGTTGCCAAACACTTCACAGGCAGGATATGCATTTTAAAGTATGCTAAGACAAACCGACTGAAATCACACAGTAAGTGAACATTTATGGATTATGCAGCTTTAAGACATTTAAATAGACAGTATCATTATTTTCCTACAGAGGTTGTAAAGGGTTTAACTGCTTTGTAACAACTTGGTTTAAAAGCAGCATCACATGATGGGAGAAGTGTGCAGCATTTCTGTGGTACTGTACGTCTGCCAGGTGTTGGGTGCATTAACCAATCCATCACTTGAGCATGAAATCACAACAGCCATCATGGGGAAAAACAAACTAGCTTGAGACCCAGTTTGCACGTTAAATTCCCAGGGAGAAGAGTTAGTCTTTTTTGCCCCATGAAAATGATAAAAAGAGTTAACACATATTTTAGATGCTTTTAGGAACACCCAGTATATTTTTCAAGTCTCCAGTTCATTAACAAAAAAGCAGGAATGTAGCTGCTCTCTCCCATTGTGCACAGCAAGAAAATAACAAAATTTCAAATACATTGCTTAAGATATTTACTCTCTAGTTCAAAAAGAGCACAAGCTGAAAACTAATGCTGTAGTACAATCTTTGCAGGCTAATATTTCAGATACTGTCTCTGTAAATATTTAGAAACTACACAATTTTGTGCATGACATTTACAGTGAGAAGGTATTGAACAGGTTTGGAACACCAAACACTCACCAATATTTTGAAAACCTAATGCAATAAATTTCACAATATGGTTTGAAAACAACAGTCAAAAACATACGGAAACATTCTTACATATTTAGACTATACACTGCAGTCCCTTTGGGTAGCATACTTGGCTTTGTAAATTTATTTTAACAAGCCGCCTCTTGCAGGTTGAAAAGATCCAATCTTGCTGAATCAATTCGTTCACTTGATAACATTTTTTTCTGAATAATCTTTCATAAGTAATGGGCTTTATGAGATCACATTTTACAAATGTTCTTCCCAAAACAGTCTCACTTGAGGCCTGTAAATACCTTCTCTACCACAGGGTTGAACTTAAAGGACTGCCACTGTGTATTAAAATGTATTTAATGCAGTAGAAACACTTCAAATTTAAAGAATTACAAAAAGCACAGAAGTTATGAAAGCAGAATGCTGGCAGTGAATTTTACATGCCTATAAGCACAAGGTAGTAGCAGAGCTATATTAAATCAAGCCACTATGATTTTCTTTCAGTGACATAAATCAACTGAAAGTTTTTGGAAACTTAAAAAAAAATAATGGGAATAACAAAAAATTGGAAACAAAATAAAAACTGTAGACATTCTGTATCTTTTCCGTACATATCCTACCCAATAAATTTTGTTCCTTGTGGACCAAGCTGCAGGATTCGGCTAACCATGCTCTCGCCCTCATTTAGAGGGGGAGGACTTTTAGGAAGATGCAGTTTACTGAATAACATCCATGCAGCAGGAAGAGAAACGAGAAGGGGAAATTAGGAACAAGCTGTCATTCCCAACAGAACCAGCAGTTTACACCAGGGTGCCACTTATGGTAATGAACAAAATTTATAATTAGGAGAAAAAAGGCCACATCATAGTGGATTGTTTTCCCTATTTTAAGCTTTAAAAGTAGTCAGTTCCTACCACTGGTACTACTCATGGCACCACTCTATGGTAGGTGCTCTGCTGTCAGTCCAAGTGGTTTTGCTCCACAAGACAGAGACAGGCAGCTCCCAGCAACTCCAGAGGGAGTCTTGCGCATGTTGGGAACAGAGCTCAGTATCTGGGTCCCTGTGGGTCTCTCTAGGACAATTCTTTGTGATAGCTCTGTTTCTCTAAATACTCTACAAGCAAGAGGGTCAAAACCTGCTCTGGGTTTTCAGTGTGTGACTCCTCCTGACTTCCAATGCAGGGTTGTATGAGTAGATGGGGATGGGACCTGGCCTTTCCATGGCTTTCCTTACCTTCAGCTCCATCCTGCAGTTATCAAAGAGGCAAAACTCTTCTTAAAATGCAAGGGTTCTTTCCAGAAAGAATGGCAGGTTAGCGCTTTTTAATTTTTTAAGTAGCCTGTGTTACAGGCTCAGATGAAGTAGAGTCAATGTTTAGCTACCTAGATCCACAGGATAAAGGGAATGAAAGGTGTGACATGAGCATAAACAAACTCACAGAACAACTCACCCTAAAAACTGTGCCCCTGCTGGCCCCATTTCTACAAGTCGACTTGCCAATCCTTCTCCTTCAACCATGGGTGGTGGGCTGGCCAGTTTGTGCCTCTTTACCAGGCGGCAGGTGATGCGGGTGGGTGCCGTGCACTTCCGCGGTGGGATGATTATCCTCATGCCATGGTGCCGACTGCCCCTCATTGAACCCCCACGTGCATCCACCATAAAACTAACCAGGAAACTGCACAAAAAAGAAAACACATCAATGAAAATCATCACAAAACAAGCAGAAGATCAGCAAAAAGGCAGCAGACACAGACTTTAAAACATTAGAAAAGCCATCCCAGTCATCTAAACTAAAAAGAACATGAAGATCCTTTTAGAATTTGGACTTGCATATATTAACAACTGGTTATCAAAAGCAGGAATTGCTAAAGCTCTAGCAACTTAATGGTGAAATGACACATTCTACTGAGCAATTTGGATTAAAAGTAGTGTCAAGTAATACACTACACAAGTAGTGTACTAGTAGTGGTTTGTTAGAATTTTAAAACATCCCTTTGTTGCTGTTAGCTCTACTGTCCACAAATGAGAGTAATTAGCCTCACATGCATAAAGCAACCAGACAATGTAGAAAAAGGAGAATCAAAAGTGCTTATTACTTTTGGAACCTCAGTCTTTAAAATCTCCCCACTGTTTCATTTGCAAATACTCCTGATGGCTGTCAGAGCAAGTGCCAGCACCATGGGTGACAGTCCAGGCTACTAAGGGCTTCCACTGATGGGGAAGATAAGTGATGACTACCAAGTACATAACTTCCTTTAGGCTGTTGGCTCCCTGGAGGAAATCATGCCATTACTTCTCTTTGAAGATTAGATTCATTAGCAAAAAAAGAGACATTAAAGAAAAATCGCACTTGCTAGTGTCATTGCAATGCATAATTTTCCATTTTCTAATAAGGGAGTAAGAAATTATATTTGTAAATTATGTATATTTTTTAATATAATCCTTTACATTAGCAAGGGAATGATTAAAATTAACAATTAATATTAGAATAGCTTCAGGTAGAAGATGCAATAACAGGCTGGTATCAAGATGGACAGAAGTTATCAGCCCAGTCTTGAAGCCAGTACAAATTTTGTTTGCTCCTTCTGTATGATAGATACTGACATAGCTGACACATCTGTCACGTGGCTTCACTATTTTCAAGGCTGTTGCCAAAACTTACAGCTTTTAAGAACTAAACCTTCACATGACTAACAGGTGAATCCATTCAATTTCCTGGCTCCTGACAGTAAAGTGGACTAAGGGTGTAAACCAATAATCCAGGGGATTTTGATGGTTCTTGAAAAAAAGGCCCCAAGTGCTCTGAGGTATGACTGGGAATTTGAGCAACACAGTTCCATTTGCTTTGAGAGCAGCAGGATAGCAGCAGCTGACAGGCTCTGGCCAGGCCTGCAAGTAAGCTGTATTCAGAAGTCTGGCCAACATGGGTGGGGAAAATCTGCACAAAAGCAGAAGAGAAATCAACATTTGGCATTTAGTGGTCTGGAGGAGAGAAGTGAATAGGGACACAAGCTATAAATATAGCAAGTACGACAGAAATGCTGTCCAGCTGAATTCCAGATCAAGAAGTTGCTACATTGCCTTTCCTCAAATTAAAATCCATCAGTAAAGATCTTTCTGAGATGACCCTAGCCCAAATTTATAATTTCTCATGAGCCAGACACTTTATAATACTGAGGCATGACATTTCACAGTAGTTTTCATACAGAAAAACTGTATCCACATTCCACGTTTCTCTCCTAGATAAATGCACTCTATGCTCCAACAAATCCAAATGTTGCCACTAGGGTATCCCAGCTCCTCACAGGAGGAATTGTTTCAGCAGGACAGGATCTTGGCTAACCAAACACTTTCCATAAATATTAGACTGTGTCAAAACCAGTATGCTTGATCTTTAAATTATATACTCTATAAGTGATTTTAATCTTAGTATTTATGGACACTTAGCTGGCCTTTTAAATACGTGCATGGTTCCTGTCTGCAGAGGAGCTGGGGCCATTTCAGATTTTGTAGTTCGTAGGGTGGAGGGATGCCTGGCTGGAGCATCCCCACAGCTGAAGCTGCAGCAGCTCCAGAGAGGCCCAGCTGGTCAGTGCACCATAGAGGAGCCTCCTGGGGAGCTTGGCAGGGCTGGGCTTGGCCTGATGGCTCAGCACAAAGCAATGTTTTGAAGAGCTGCCTTTCATGTATAACAGAGTGTTAAGCCACCTCAGAATTAATAATGAAAAGAAGGCTTTCATCTAGTGCAAAAATGACAACAACTTACACTCAAATAAGATGCTGCCTTCTGTATCCAAACTATTTAAATGTTGAAAAGTATGTAAGAGTGCATTGCCAAAAATCTCTAGGCAGCTAAATCTGTCTTAAATTCATAACTAAAAAATAAAAATAAAAAAAAAAAATCAGTAGAAGTCAAAAAGTCAAAACTAAGTACCTACAAAAATCAGTCCTTGAGTTACCAGGGATGTTTAGGCTGTATATAGATTTTAAGGTTAGTCCAGCCTTAGCAACCAGGAGTTTAGTACTGCTACTGCACACTGCTCACAGCAAGGGTAAATAACCTTTGACACGAGCCTCTGCCTCAGTGCAGGAACCAGCCCCTCCCAGCTGTGGTGTCTGTACCATGCTGCAGCCTCCAGTGCAGACAAAATCTGCAGCAAACCAGCCTTTGTGCACATTGTTCCCAGAGAAAGACAGTCATTGTCAGCAGCTTATTAATGAATTATTTCCTTGTTTAATTTTCCGATTAGTAACTTACCGTTTAAAACAATAACAACAATTCCAAACAGTATTTCATGCACTTTCTATCTAAAAACATTAGTAGCTGATGCTTACCTAAATTAATGTAGCACTAATGATGGAAACTACAGTATGACCTCTAAAACACAGCACTAAAGGCTAATGAGCATTTCTACTTCAAAACATGGAAGGGATGAGGATGTGGTTGGATGCACTACAAACATCTACACACACTCTGTGGGAAAAGAAGTTTAAAAAAGCAAAATAAAATGAGGATTCACAGAAAGCACAGTGTTATCACCTTGAATCATACTGGGGGAGTGGAGAGGAATAGCTGCAAAATAATTTAGAAAGCAAATGGGAAAATTAATGTAAGATAATTAGAGGCAAGCAACAGAAAATATCAATAAGTGCAAAGAAAAGGTAACAATCAGAAAAATAACAAAAGCAACATGTTTAAAGGCCAGCTTCAGAAATTATTTGGCTTTTGATTCACGTATCATGACATATGTCATATAAAATATGATACACATGAAAAAAAATCTGAAAGGGAGGGTTCATTTAATTAGCACAACTCTGTAAGTTCTCTGGAAAATGGAGAAGCACAAGGAGAAAAGCATTTGGTGATTATTTGGTCAGCAGAGAATTTATTGCAGCACAACTTCATTGAATTCCAAAAACATGCTCCTGTGTGCCATGAAAAGCCAGTTCTTGCACTTTTCTAAAGCAGTTTATCTTCCAAAGCATAATGTATAAACATATGTGTGGCAGGATGCTTGAAAGGTGTATCAGTCCATGCCATCCATTGCAGTGCTGTCAAAAATGAGTTCTGTGAATAGAGCAGGTTGGAGTAAACTATATACAGTTAATATAATTTAAACTACATATACTTAATATAATTTAAAATACTGTAAACTGTAATGAATCTGATTTATTCTACTTTGCAAGACTGGATCTAGTACTTCTGAGTTTTTCAATATTGGAAGGCAGTGTGGCACTGCCTTTTCCTTCTTTCAGCCAAGAAAATGGAGGAGTTAAAAGCAACACAAAGAAAGAACGCCCACATTTTACTACAGGAAAAAAAAACTACAGGAGTAAGCTCACATCTGACAGCTGAAGGTCATTTTGGTGAGGGTCTCTACCCTTCCAGGGGCCTCATGACTCACAATGCATTTCAATGTACTGCTTACAATGGACTCTGTTCAAAATATATGCTGGAAAAACAACTTATCTGAACTCAAGAAGAAAAACATAAAACATTATCTTGGCTTGAAAAAAGGAAAAACCAGAAGAGTTGAAATCACTGCCAACAATTTCTACTTTCTTCTCCTTTCACAGACACATTGCCGGATCTCCACATCCTACTCCCAGAATTCCCGTTCTGCCTGGGTTAAGAAATAAGAACAAACTGATGCTTTCTTCTGACAGCGGGCAAATGGAGAAAAGAGTGACCTGAGGCAGCAGCGGTGCTCCTGGCACAGCATATCGGGGAGCCCTGTGAAGATGGAGATGGCAAAGAGCAGTGGGGTCAGAGCCTGGCCACAGGGCCACCACACCACGAGGGCTAGCAGCCCCTGCCTCTGGCCATAGACAGAACTGGGGACAAAGACAGGGATGAAGCACCCCAAACACGCAGAAAAGGATTTGCTGTTTAGGAAAAGACTGGCAGAAGAGATGTGGAAAGTCATGATCCTCTGCATATCAGATGTGCTGAGGTACTGGAAGATTAGAAGGGAACATCTATTGATAGCCTCTAGGTGAAGATAACCAGGAAAATCAAACAGGATCATATTATAATATGGGGCCACAATTGGAGAGTAAATAAATGAGTGAGATTTGGGGCTTTTTTTCCTGACACAGGAACTGAATCCTCGGAGCATCATTTCTGATGGACTTCCTATGTCAAATAAGAAATATAATGAGTCAGAAAAGCCTACATGTTTGGGGAATATTTTGGTTTATGTTCATTTGGAGAGCTATACCTGTTTGGAGGATATCTGTCCTCTCCCTGCTATGCAGCCCCACAGTTTGCTCTCCCCTGGGCAGCAGCTTAGACCACCTCTGCATTCAAGAGGGTCCATGTACCAAGGGAGCAGATCTTATGTGATGATGTCCACAGAATATATGTTTTGGAGGGCTGGAACCAAGAGTGAATATGCTGCAGACCTAAGGGCAGGTAAGTATTGTCCCAGAGGACCGACAGGATGAAAACACCAGACCTATCTTCTATCAGGATGAAAAGAAACCAGAAAATTTTAGACCAATCAACGTATAACCCAAATTACCAGGAAATATTCAGGAATAAATTATTTAATAATCATTCTATAAAGGCCTAAAGGATCAAGGTAATTAATCAAGATATTATACTTTGCCTGCCACCAGTCTCAAAATAAAAACAAACCAAAAATATAAGTGATAAGAGCAATTCATGCCAAATGAATTTGAATTCCTTCTTTGATGTGTGGAGGTACTGCCTTGGTACCTCAGCAAGCAATGGAGGTACAGTACACATAAGGTAAGTGCAGGATCACTTAAGTTACCTCAAAAGAGATACATACCATCAATGCTTTCCTGCTACACTGAAAGGGAACTTCAAGGGCATATTTCACTGTGATGTTCTGGCACAGGTACTAGGCTAAATGTCTTCATGATTTCAACATAGGGAAAAGGTCTGAAAAGTCTTTGGAAAATAGGATCAGAATTAAAAGCTCTCTTGCTAAAAAATGGAAAAAGGGGCTGGAACCAACAAACTGAAATACCATAGAGACAAATGCAAACAGAGGGGAGAAGCCAAACACTTAAACACAACACCAGTAAAAATTAACCAAACTTCAGGATTTCAAAAGAGAGCCAAGAAATTCTAGCAGGTCACAAACATTTACCAGTAGAAACTGAAATTACCAAAAGGTTAACTCTCATTGTGGGACTGCTTAAGTGTGCTATGTGCCAGACCAAAGTGGTGATCCTGGTTCACAAAGAAGCTCTCATCAAAGAAGAGAGAGCTGGGGCAGAGCAGCAGGAATGTGCTGAAATGGGGAAAGGATCACCTAGGAATGTCTGGGACATTTTAGTCTAAAAGCCAGGATTGTCTGTTAAGAGAGCAGCAACATACTGTCCTCCAAGTCAACTACGGATATGGCAATGGATTTCCACTATGAGTATGAAATAGGCTTAGTCTGCAGCAATGAAATTTTAAGCAGACCATTTGGGGAAGAAATAGCACAAGAAGATAGTGCACTCCTGAAGCTGGGAGCCTATAGAATCTCTTATTTTTAGCGATTATTAGGACATTCAACGTACATCAGGAATGGCTTGGCTACATTTTATCCTACAGTAAAGGAAAGGGTTGAGCTACCAGCTCTTTCGGGTCCTTTGACAATGCACCATTCCATGATAACCAACAGCCTTCAGCTTTTCATACTGCAATTCTTGACATTTTAATGCTAGCACTGACAATGTGCAGTGTTTTATCAGCTTGGGACCTAAAAATCCACTGTTGTATAGATCTGTTCAGCAGATGCAGGTGCAGATGTGCATTGTGGGACTGTAGCTTTAGATTTGTGGGGCTTGATGTATTAGAAATTAAATATTTGTGATGTGTCACGCTCATTTTTATTATAAGAATGTAATTAGTCACAAAATGGGGAAGTAAATTAAAACTGATATGAGATTTTATGTCCTGATCTCAAAAACTAAACAACAAATATTTACACTAGACAATCTAATAATATGCAAAGATTACTTACACATTCATTTGCAAATTTTTACAATATGCATTCAGACATCACTACTACTGCATTTAAATCAAGTCTGTGTGGCACTCTTAAGAAGCACCTAAATTATAGTGAAGACTCATAAGTAAACAAACAGCACCACTAAAATCAAACTACAGATATTGGAGACTAGGCAGGAGCTTGAAGGTGTAAATAAAGAGACCGAATTAAAGCCCCCCTATTTTTTTCCTCTATGAAAGAACAGAAAGCTTAACATTCTATCTGATTTCATATTACAGAAAATATAACACAATGCAAACAAAATAATTTATGACACTTAAAGCATAAGCAACAGAAAAAGCAAAACAGGACTCTTAATGAGAAGCCTGCAGGATTACAGAGCTTAAGCATTCAGAAAATTAAGTGCAGAAGCAAGTTTTTGGTTTGATATGCAAGAATTTAAACTGACTCTTGTTATTAAGCACCCTCCTTGAATTCAGTGTGAATTTTGCCACTGGCTTCAAGTGGAGCAGGAACAGACATGTTATCAGCCATTACAGCAGGCTGTATTCTGCAGCTAATACAGTTCCACATCTAAAGATAAAGGAAATCTGTTAAGTGACCTACCCAGAATGGATGGGACTCGAAACAAGGTTAACATTGTCCAAGGTGTCTGCAGCCCAGCTATAGTGTCTGAGAGAATCAGAATCAAACTCCCTTTGAAACGTCAGGTGCTTCAAAACAAAACAGATAAATTGAAATTTAAAATTAACATTAGAAACACTTGTCTTAAATACAAGCTTGTTGATATAATTATATTAAGTTTAGATCTGGTCTTTTAACTGGCATTTAACAGTGCTGATACCTCCAGGGTTAAATTACTGGAAATCCTGTAACAGAAACATGAAATACACAACAAACTCTTGTCTCTTCAAACATTCTTTTTGCCTGCTTTTTGCACTTACTTCAGTTTCAAGAATATCTCTACCAATCTTTACTTACTTTTACGAGCCAGGTTAAAAGGATTGAAAAAAAATATTACCATTTGTACTGCAGTCATACACCATATAGACAGGCAGTGTAATACCACCCCTCAGAGGATGCCATTAGATAGATCCTTATTCAAGCAGAACCTGTGAATAACTTCCTTGTGAGCTTCACTGAGGCTGTGAATGCAGGAGGGGTTTGGTTTGTCTTTATACACAACCAACATGGGCACTGTTTTGTGGAGTGCCACTGCCCCTACTCATCTGGACAGAAATAGCTTTAACCCTGTGAGGCTATAATTAACTCCCCCCTCGGACAGACACTGAGGTGTGATTTCTTTCTCCTGCTGTCCATGCACATAGACATTCACACATCCTGTGCCCTACAACATCCCTCACACTATAAATCCTCTTACTAGGCAGCAAAGCTATTCCAGAAAAAAAATATTTGTTTTCCTTTGTTTCTCTTGTTTTAGGAAATTAAACCAACTAAACTTTAAATACTGTTTTTACCTATTTTCAGGGTGACATGAAATTGTCTCCCCAATTTAAGAAGCACCATAATAAGTTACATCAATACAGATAAGTCAAGAAGCAACATACACAATTCTCACCCGGGATGGTGTTAAAAATCTCAGTGTTTCCTGTAAGTAGGTTGTTTGCTGCTTAGAGGCAAATGCAGCTAGAGAGAGCAGCCTGTTTGGATCGAAATCTCATGGGCTGTTTTCAAATCAAATTCAGAGGGTTCAAGTCAAACCAGAGCCAAGCACATGCTTCTAAAACCTTCTTATTTCCACCTGAGTTTTTTTATATGCTGACACATACTGGTAGTGCAAATTAATTATTTTGGATATAAATATCAGCATTAGAAGTAAATCTGGCAAATTCAGTCATAAACACACAAAAAGACTTCTCTTGAGAAACTTTCACAAGATAAGCAGGCAGACAGTTGTTGCATTGCTGGCTGGAACGTGCAACACTCCCATCGCTCTGGGGTTTCTAAAAAACTGCACTCTGTAGGCATTTCTTTCATTAGAAATGAGGATCCCAGGTTTCCTTCCAAAAAGTATTGACACTAATTTACTGCCCATCGACAGAAATCCCTGCAGCGTGCAGCTTTGCTCTGTCACTTCTGCTCGATGCCTCCCTCCTTTCCCTAGCTCAACACTTGTATTAGGGATGTTCTATTAAACTTTGTGTTGTAGCAGATGTACTTGAGCCCTGATGGTTCAAGCACAGACAACAATAGAGGGCAAACTTGCATATGCTAAACAGCAAAATACACCATCAGACATAAAAGAAAATGAATGCTGTCAAAACAGTGACAATTAAGCAACCGAAGTGGACTTAATTAGTGCCATTTGAAATATGTGTTGTAATTTAGTTTAATGAAGACAGTTTTCTTAGTCTTTCCAATAAGATACTAGGGATTCTCCAACATTTCCTGGAGAGCCAGTGGTTTAAGCAGGAAAGCCAACACTGTGGATTTCTGCTATTCCAAGTGATTTGTAAGAGCTCACACTGAGCCCATTCTTACTTTAGATACCAAACAGTGTAAGATTCAGACACGCTATCTCAGGCATTGTGAAAATTTTGATAAACAAAAACAGATTTATTATTTTGCTCAGTGATAAACTTTATCATCAAAAATAGGACAAAGCAAAGAAACAAAAGAAATTGGCCAAAAATAACAACACAATTTGGTGTTTGTCCTCAAAAGGCTTGCTACAGTGTACAGCATCACTGCATGGAGACCCAGGCATGCACCAGGACACATATCAACAAATAAATGTGGGGTCAGGTTTCCTGTAACAGATTAAAAATGCTTATGTTCCCTTAGCAGTGGGATATAGAAAACTAAACACAGAGCCATATAAATTCCAAGGAAATACCATCACTTCAAAATAATCTGTGCAAGACAGAGGTGCTCCTGCACCATGGCTGTGCTCTAGGTTTGCCTACACACATAGGTTGGGTTCCTCAGTCCAGTTCCTTGTCCTGAGACATGGTCTGCACACCAGGTGACTGGGTTTTTTTAAAGCATTCCTTTCTGACCAAGTGCAATCAAACAGATCTTCTGGACATATTTAGAGCAAACAAAAGCCAAAAGTCTGCAGCTAATAATTTTGGTTGAGAAACAGAGTAGGAAAAACTGATAGCTGGACACACTCATCTTACACACAGCACACATCTGTGAATCTCATTTTTGCAGGCTGCTGAGGTGCTGGATTTTCCATGCAGGCAAAAAAAAGTAATAAAAAAAAAAAATAAAAAAAAATCTTCCTGTGTAAGTTAGAATATAAGCAGTCCAGAAGATAGTACATTGTGAGTGACATCAAATCACAGGATCCATTCTGTATTTGGTCAGGTCCCAGTGTTCCCTCCCTGGACTGAGGTAGGTTAAAAATGCATTGCTAAAGGGTGTGGCAGCCTTAGATGCAAATGTGAGTATAAAAATACTGAGGGTTCTGCTGGCAAGGATCCTGCTGGTTGCATAACTGAATATCCAGGCTGTGTAATATCAGAGTTCAGCAAACAGAAAAATTTATGCTTCCTCCCAGATGAATTTATCCAGACTGAAGTGATTCAGCAAGCTGCTATTTAATGGACAGCCCAAGTCATCCTGCCTTTGGCTGAATAAATTCAGAGGTTGATGTAAATTATTCCATGGAGAATTCACTTGGATTTAGTCTGAGTAGCTGCATCCAAGGTAACATGTCAGGACACAGAAAATTTAACTTTGCTCCAGCCAGGTTATGAGGTACAGTGTGGCCTGGATTCAGACTTCCCTGTGAACAGGGTCAGCAATAAGCCACCAAATACAAACAATGGAGAATATCATGACTTCTAAAGAATTATTAGAAACTCTTCTCTAACACTCCATGTGTTATGCTGGCAGTGAGGTTTAGTAAAGAATGGTTTCAAATCTTCTTCATTTGACTCCTTCCAGACTCCCAAGTCTACCAGGGATCCTGGGGAGAGGTGGCCATGGGCTCATCTGTCTTAACCAGACCAAGAGGCTGGCAAATGCTCCTTACTCTTTTACATACTGATGTTTGTGATAAAATTAATTCCAAATAATTTACTTTGCTCTTGCAATGAGCTCCAGACAGGTCTGAGCTGTACAAAAGGAGAGGAAATGGCATTTACAGACAGGCAATGGATCACTCTGTATCAAAGTAGTGTGATTCCCAAAATAGCCTTAACTCCTCTCAGATCCGAGACAGACTTTTAGAATATTGATTTCAAACCACAAAGATCTTTGTTCCCGTGAATCTCATTGGTGGAACACAAATTGGTGCTTTTTCCCCTCCTGCTTTCTACTGCCATAGCAGAGATTATTTTAGAGCCCATTTAATGTATAGAGAGATGAGAAAAAGGGGTATGGATTTTTTCCATCTCCCATATGCACCTCTCCTGCTTCAGCCAAAAGCTAGGGCTGGGCTGGGCAGAAAACCACAGGAATTCCAGAGGATAGATAGATAGATTTTTGTCAGGACATGGAGGTTTAGAGAAGCCATGGCAGTTTAGAGAAGCCATGGCAGAAAGTTTTAGCTGGTCTCCCTTTCTCATGAAAATAGTTTCTTGCTTTCTTGTTTGTTTTGCATAGAATCATGGCTTTACTAACCTCTCAGGACTGGACTGACATTTTTTCCCACCACCACATTCTTTGAGAGTTGTTAAGCATAAAGCTGGTTTTAAATCTTGCAATGTGATAAGATGCATCCTGGCTGCTAAATCCGTCCACCATCTACTTTAATGGGGGTCACAAACATAGCCAGAATCATAAAAGGATGCAATATATACTCAGAATGAAGAGTCTTCCTCTCTTCTGAAATTTCCATTGTATCAAGAACGCTTAATGAAGTCTTAGTATTAGAAGGCGTCAAAGCAGCTTTAGGTACTCAGCCCTGACATAGAATTTTTTGTCCCTACTGCCAGTAGTTGCAGATTTTGTTGTATTACTTCAAACCAAACAAAACCACAAAATCACTGCTATGCAAGCTTTAAAAACTCTCCTTAGATGGCTGTTGCAAATTAAGGTTATTTGAGGTTTACAGAATTTCACTTAGAAGAAACAATCCAATAATAAACATTCTGTTGCTAAACAGAATCAAATTTCTGCCATTCCTATAATGCTACCAGAACTGTGGGTAAAAGCCGTAGTAAAATTGGACAGCTTATACCACACTAGAATTTACAGACTAATACAATCAAAGTTTAAAATGTACAAGTCCTGCTCCGTGGACCCTTTTCCCCATGAAAATATCCTCTGAGATCAATAACTCCCCAGTGTAGGAAAGCTCTGTGAAAACAGCAGCAGAAAACCTCTGTTTCATTACAATCCACCTTATGCTCTTCCAGGATATAAACAACAGCTCCACTCCACAGTCCTTTCCAAGTAAGGATTTTTAATGTGAATTTTTATCCAGCTTCCTCACAGATCTTTGACTTCCGTGTATCAAGAAACTCTTGAGTAATTCAGTTAGATTTGGAAATCTGAAGCAACTCTACCAAGTAAAATGGTGAGGCACTCACAAACAAAACATACAGTACTCAATCTTCCCCAGCTTTTGGAAAGACTTTCCCACTCTATAATCAGGTCAAAAGATGCTGCTTTTGTTGCATTAGTCACTGCACAAGTGTTTGGAAGATATATAAACTGAAGAGTCTATAGTAGCTTAATCTTTAAAAGGCCAAATTCTTCCCAAGAGTGAAAAAACAAGGACAGCAGTGGGAGTCCTTCCATGTGGACAGAACAAGCAAAGTAATTCCCAGTCTACGCAGTACAAAGGTTGCTTAGTGTAAAACTCATTGCTCCTAGCTTATCAAAGCACTCTAAAGACACACGTAACAGGAGGCTCACGGAGCACCCACTGACCTCAGCCAATAACCAACCCCACACTCAGAGACATAACTGGTACCTTAAAGACTCTTTCTTTGGGACCCCGCCACATGCCTCTTGCAGGATCAAATCCAAAAAATAGTAAAACCCCCCCCCCAAGTCTCTTGTTCACAGCTCTTTTCTTGCCCCTTTTCACCAGCTAAGAGAGCAGCCATAGTCTCTGGAGGCACAGCTGAGGCCTCCACACTGCAGTGCCCTGCAAACATGAAGCACAGCTACCCAATGGCAGAGACACAGCACATACCTGATCCTTTGCTGGGACCAGCAGCTCTTCAATCATCATGCTGTCCCGGGCATAGGAGCTCCTGTTCAGCGTGTAGGACCTATCCGAACTGAAGGAGCGGAGGCTGTTGTATTTACCATTTATCATAGAAAGTGCAGGTGACAATGAGATGAACAGAAAATAAAAATAAAAAAATTAATACATGCAACTTCCAGGGATAGCATAAAATGGCAAAATATACATAATCTGTGAAATAAATACAAGGAGGAAAATGGAAAAAAAGTATTTGATTATAGTTAAATATTCCCTTCCCTACAATATGCATAAGCAAAATCTCAACAGATGCTTACTGCTTTGGCAGTAATGTTGTGGCTTTAGAATAAATCTAGAAAAGTGTATTCAGGTATTTAGATGAACTTTGATAAATATCTCCATGCCCTAATCCTGAAGGCGACCCACCAGGGCAGGTCTCAGGGGAGCTGCGGGTAGGTCACAGTGCCTGCCCACACAGCTCAGGTTGCTGAAGCTGGTTTAACTAAGAGCAAGTTTTATGTGTTGTCATTCTCTTTGTGGCTGAACCACTTCTGACATTGCTACAAACACCATAGTTATCCCAATAGTTAGAAAGGAAAGGATCATAAGTTTGAAATTAAAGGAAAAATAAATTTGCTAATTGACAACTAAGTACAGAGTCTGATGTTTTGGGAATTATTTTGTGCATGTTAAACTATTTAGAAATAACTATGATCACTCTTAACGTGTTGCAATTAAACCAACACAGGAGTGCTTTACATTTAACCCTGGAAGGTACATTATGGTATGTGCTAAAAACATGCTGCAGGCCTAGACATGCTTGCTACGTGACAAAAAATAAAGTAGTAAAAATGTGAATTAATACAAAGCAACATCCATCAACATATTACACTTTTGAACTAGCAACACTTTTCACACTCAAAACTCTACAATATGTTTCATGCATTTAGTAGTTGCTAATTGAATTTCTCTAATCCCTTAGCACACGTTCCTTCTTGTGCTGGAAGCAGAACTGGGATCTCAACTACACACTGTACACATATGTTAAGCAGACTTTTACATGATAAAGGGGATAAAGAATTAAAGCTATATTTGTTATAACAGAGGGATATTCTCTAGGGCTGAACCCACCCCCTGCTCCCCAAAATAAAAGCATGTCACTTTCCAAAGCTGAATAAAATGAAGATAAGCAATGGCAGCAGCAGAAAGATGAAAGAGATGTAACACGATGCCATGCCTTCTTACCTGACTTTTGGACTAAAGCAATTTACATTGGAAAAGAAACAGGAGAAATAGAAAGCAAAGAATCAGACAGGAAAAGCAAGATGTTATGGCTGGATGGCTTATATATTTAATGTGTTCATTTCTTAATGTTACACTCAGAATCAGCAGTAAGATATATCCACAGAATATTTTTTGCTAAATTAAATACTTCACAGAAAAAAACACAGTATTTGTCTCCTCTGAGCATAACATGGGCAATGCAAAAAAAATGAGCTACGCAGCAACAAATAGTAATGGCACTGCTAAAACCAGAAGCATGGGAATATTAGATTTCTCTCAAAGAAAAGATAACATGGGGTTGAACCTCAGATCTCCCTAACAGATCGTGATTGTGGAATCTGCTCTCCCACCTGCACTTCTCTTTGCAGGAAGAGAGCTGTTAGGAGTGAAAGGTAAATCAGTGCTCGGCTCTGCACACAGAGCATGCTCCCTCTGCAACACCACTGCCCTGATCCAGCCCTGATCACAGTGACAGGACTGTGTGATCACCCTGCTCACACCAGATTTGAAAGCAGCATGTCAACTTTGTTAATTCAGTTTACTATGACAGGAGATGCTCCCTTCAGATCTAATTTGCTGATTTTCTGGCTAGTGGACTATTTAAAGCATCTTGGCATTTCTCATGAATTTATTATCTCATAAATACTTATTAACTTCCCTAAAAATTGTAAATCAAGCACAACATGGCTGGAGTCTACTAAAGAGCAAATTTCCACTGCATGCCTGCATTTCTAATACAGCTGTAACAAACAAGACTGAAGGGTAGACATCTAAACTTTACCTTATGGGAGTTGTCATTTGCTGTTAGACAATGAACTCACTTTTTAAAACAGATCTTTAAACTACAGCATAGGAAAAAGCCCTCAGGGCTCCAGCTTATGAGGTTTAATTATTAGCTTCAATACAATTCAACTGTCAGTAACTACACTGCAAATCCACAGCTATGGAAGTAATCTCTGCTCACACAGCTTTAACTGCTTTGAGCAACACACACTGAAGGCTTTAACAACATTCAAAAATAAAATCTAAAATGTTGATCTGGAAATACCTGCATTGAAATCAACATTAGTCAGATGACATATTAATTTTACAGCATTTTATCAGGTTCACAGAAACTTTGGCCTGTTTTTCATAACACATAATCCATTCCCTGTCAAAATAAGTCCTGCAACAAATTTAGGGGAAACTTTTTTCTTTTTTTTTTCTGGGGGGGAGTTTTTTTTTTTAATGTTGTCTTTCTCAATTGGATTACTCACTAGCACCTTTAAAGAAATAAAAGCACCAAATAGCAAAATGATTTGTCATTCAGTTTTTCTGGCATTTACATTCTTCAGCAAAACACACCCATTAGGGAGCCCTCTACTGTATCAGTCTGACCAGTAGTAGTCGAAATAAACTTGGCTTTGCTAGCTGCTCTAGATCAGTTTCTAGACCAGCTGCAGACCACTAGCAAAGAGGTTCCTCGGAGATGTTCAGAGCATGAACAGAGACCAGAAAAAGTGAATAGTTAAGTTTTCTGTATCATTGCCATAAGAAGCCAACATGAATAAAGAATATGAAATAAAACTGCAGTGAACATATGCTTCAAAGGAAGTACACCCCCTCCACTTCAAAACAGACTGCAGTGCCTTGTGGAATAGCACGCTTGGTTTGTAAATACTTGTACCTGTGGTGACACACAAACATGAGAAACAGCAAATACAGTACCTGGCAGACCGGGCTCCCAGGCTGAAGCCCATGTATCCTTCAGCAGGCAGAGAATCATCTCCCAGCTCTTTCAGATCCTGGGGTCCGAGGTATTTGTCTGTATCACCTGTCATTGCATCCTCACCTGCCAATACAAAAGCCGGGCTGAAATCAGAGCTACACGCATGGCAGATGTTTGTGTGCTTACTAAGTCATAACGCCCTTCTCTGCTCACCAATAAGGAATCAATCCAGTCACCCCCACTTTCCCTAAGGCTCTTTCCGTGCTGTGTGTTAATTATCCACCCTCTGAATGTGCCTGAGAAAATAATTTTATTGGGGGACAACCGAAAGAAGCAAAATTCCACCTTGACGTAAACCCAATAAAGTTATATGAGGGATGACTTTTGCCCAATAGTTTCAGCAAGCTATTGAGTTCTTCTGTACTTTGCATCATTGCACTCACTTTCCTTATGGAAAAAAAAAACGAGCTGACAAAGTTTGATCATTCCACGTGAGGGGAAAAAAACCCAACAAAACAACAAACCAATCGACAAAACCAAACTAAGCCCTGGCTGAGAGACAGCCTGTTTGCTCACCAGTCCTGAAAAGTGCAGCAAGCTAGAAAGGAGGCAGAGGGAAGGAAGAGGCCCGCCTTCTACCTTGGATATTTCTCAATACCTTTTGGAAGTCTGAACGTAAGTCGGGTGGTTTTTTTTATTTTATTTTAAATGAACCGCTCCCCACTGCCAGGTTGATTTCGGAAGGTAAGCGCTTCCCGAAGCTGTTCTGCCTGCGGCAGCGGGGCCGAGGGCGGTGCAGCCCCATCCCCGGATGAACATCCCTCGGAGGAACAAAGCCGGGCCCGCCGAGTCCCCGGAGCGGGGCGGGACCCCGGGCACCGCCGGGACACGTGGGACGCGACCATCCGCACGGAAAGAGATCTTTAGCTGTTTTATCCAAAAATCCCCAACAGGAGGGGAAGTTAGATGTTGGGAGAGGCGGGCAGGCGCCACAAAGGGTTAACGGAGCAGCTGCCCGGCGGGGAGCATTTGCATGCCATTACATCATGCAAACCTACATTCCTGCATTGACAGAGCAAGTCCAAAATATGCCTTTTGCGGTTGCTGGATTTCGCCTCCTCCCCACCCCCGTCCCGTTCCCTCAACAGCACAGAGCAGAGAGCGCTCCTTGTAAACTCATGGCTTGTCGATATTCATTCTCCTCCTTTGTTGTGAACGCGTTTTAGGTGTGTTAAGTTTAAATTGCACAACTGAGAAGTCTAACAACAGCGCGTTCCCGAAGGTAAGAGACTCCCAAGCCCAGAGTCACGTTTCCCGCTCTCATTAAAGGAGTTTAGACTAGTTTCCATTTACTAAACTCAGGAAACCACAGGCGAGCACTGGTTATAAACTAACAATCAAGTCTAAAAATACCCCTTCAGCTACTGCTTTGCAAACGGCAAACAAACAGACCAACTTTCTCCAGCCCAGCAACAACCAGTATTTTAAACAGCAGTTAAAAAGCTAAAATGTTCACAATACACCAGAAAGCATTCAAAAACCCGAAACAGAAACATCATACATCAAGTGAAACTTTAAAAAGTCTTACTGTTTTGGAAAGCCATTTTCACCAGCCTGGTCTATAAGATTTTTTTTTCCCTGGTGTTTCCAAGAATTCCTATTAGTCCTATTAGTCCTTAAGCAGTGATTTAGACTTAATCTCCAAACCAGCACAAGCAAACTAATCCCTGTGGGTCATATTCGCTTTCCACACAACAACTGAGATCTTCTTAACATCTTGATCTCTTCGTATGTATTTTAGGACATGTGCATCTTTGTCCTCTCAACTCAGATTAAAGTTCTTTGCAAATATGAAACAAAACGAAAAATAGTAAGTTTAAAAAAAAAGAAAAATCCCTTTTTAATCACTCTGCAGACATCCCTTTAAAGCTTCTGCTGATTGGATTACAGCCTCCCTTGGCAAGCCTCTTGAATGGTGACATAAATGCAGGCACTCTAGTTATTTGTATGTAAATAGGGGTGCTGCGAGGGTGTAGTTTTTCTGTAACTTGATGCCGGGGCTGAGCAGGGAGCGCGGGGCTGCGGGGAAGGCGCTGCCTCCGCCCGCCCTTCCCGGCCGGGGCCGGCGCCTCCCCCGCGCCCACCCCGCTGCCCCGGGAGCCCATCCTCAGCACAGCCCCCCTCCCTCCCCGCCCCTGCTCTGCGGGGCTGCTGACCACGGACCGAACCTGCGAGGCGAAGAAGCGGCCCTGGCAGGGCGAGAGATATGGGCAACTTTCAGCAGCTACCAACTGGACCACTAAATTTGGAGACTTCTGCCCTTACTATACCTGAAGAAAAGCGCTACGCCACTATAAGGAACAGAGGAGGCATTTTTTAAAAGAGCATCGTTTGTCAAAGGCAAGGAGAATGATTTTTAAAAGCCCCATAAAATCGAGCTGTAAAATACCTTAGATGTTACCCTGCTCTGCAGCTAAAGCAGCCGGGGCAGGATTACGCTGATGAAATGCCCTCATCAAAAGAAAAAGTGCATCTAGGAGTGGTAATTTCAAAGAATTCCAGACATTGTTTTGTGATAGTGGGAGGCTGGAGCAAAATGGGTGGTGCACGTTTCAGCAATCCCACTCTGTTTAATTAGGTGCTGCAGCCTAATCCTCAGCGCTTCAGGTAACTGTGAGCACAGTATTTGCTCACAGCACACGGAATTCCTGGAGAGGGTCCCATGGAAGAGTGAAGATAAAACTCATCTCTGAACACGAACAACAGAGAAATGCCCAACAATAAGGCACGGATGAGAAAACACTGAAAGATACTGCACTGCTTTGCTGCCTTTGCCATCCTTCCCTTCCTAATAGGCTACATGTTGAAGAAAGGTAATGTCCTTGCTAACAGTGGGTAAACAAAGCTTTTGCAAGTAGAGGAAACAGCTCAAAGTCCAGGGAAAAACGGCGGCAGTAGGTCAAAGCAAGGGCCCATCGGTTCTAGTCTCCGAAAGCAGCCACATTTCACAGGAGAGTATGGGAACATGGACCAGCAGAAGTACTCCAGAACATTTTTCTAGCTGGCACTGACTTGAGCACATATTTTCTATACCTGAAAGAGGTTTTTACAGTCATGAACAGGCGTGGTGGTTTTTTTTCCTTTTTAAATTCTTCCAGTTACACTTTGAACTCACACAAATTTTTTATGCTCCCCACACCAAGGACCTCTGCAAGGAATCATAAAAGTCAACTGCCTCCCGCAGGAGGAGCAACCCTTTCAAGGTGGATCTGCCTCTTGCTGGTTTCACTGATGCCCCCTGTTTTTAGACTTCTCTAGAGCAGCAAGCATTGCTGCTCACTTTGTCACTGGTTATGTGTTCTAGCCTATCCCTCATGCAATTTGTTTGGTTTTATTTTCTGGGATAGAAAATTCTACTGGTTTTTACTCTTTTTTCTCCCCAAGAATCTTTTTCTTGCCTCTGATCGCCTTTCTCATCCCAAGTTTTCCCGGTCCCCCAGCATGTCTCCTACAGCTGGGAACTGCAGGAGCACAGGGTAGGTGCTCTTTTTAGAGGCCAGTGAGATATACAGGCTCTCTGGCAGCAGGAGGGAAGGCATCATGTGGCTTGGGAAAAGTTCCAGACAAAATTTAATCATAGGCTGGGATCCAGATGAGCATTTGTCATTTGGTTTTGCTAAAGATACCTGAGGTTTTTGCCACTCCTTCGTCACAGCCTGTCCAGAGCTGCCTTGATGGCAGAAGAGGTACAGGGAACAGGAGGATGTTTCAAGCTGTAGCCAAAGTTTTGGTTTCACAAAGTATGGAGAAAAGCCAATACCAAACCAATGAAACTTTTATGAACCTGTGAAATTTTACAGAGCCAAAGAAACTCTGAAAACTGAGCTTAAAACAATATAATAAATCAAACCCTCTCAAAATGACCAATAACAGATTTTCATGCATGGTGATGTTCTGACCTGTCTTAAATGCTCTTAAACTGTTGTATCTTAGCGCCTACTCAGGGATCAGGCAATGTGCATTCATGTTCTGTTAGGATGTCTCTCTAATCTTCCAGGGATTGATTAACATGATGCTTATTCTTACTGAGGCAGGCATCTCCATTAAATGGGTTTAAAACAGTGTCCTGGTTTACACCTGAAAGTTTGTTATCTACTGAAGGCCAATTAAAAAAAAATTAAAACCTCAAGAATAATTGTTTTTTGAAAATATCTAAACTCTCCACACCTGATCAGGTTTAGGAATTGCATTCTTTTTGTCCTTCACTGCTCACAGTCTCTCTCCTCGTTGTATCACCTTCCATGGCTTGCTGTCCCTTCTCCTCTGGGACAGCAGCAGCAGCTTTAGGAAGGGCTGTAGTGATAGGGCTCATGGCAGGGTTGTGGCAGGCGCAGCAGGGCTCCAGTTCCCTGCACCAGATTAAAGATCCTGCAGCTGCCCAGAGGGATGCTGAGAGGATGAGCATGTCCTGCAGAGGAGGGGATTCCTTCCAGGCCTCCTGAAGGCAATTGGAGTTGAGCTTTACCACAGCTGAGCCCTGCTCCCTACCAGGCCCAAGTCCATAGGCACAGGGCTGGGACTCCCAGCTGCACAGGGAGCCAGCTCACAGCTGGAGACGGTGAGAGGAGGAAAGACCCAGTTCTCCCAGTCTCAGGTTTCACATTTATAAGATTTGCAATCTCTTTAAAAATAAAAGCACAGCATATGCTCAGTGCACGTTGAGAGATGCTCTCCTACAAACTGCTGCATATGAAGGCAAGCCCTCATTTCTCTTCCCCACAAATCATGTTCACATCTTTCAAGAAAACACAATTTCTTTTTTGCGGTGTAGCAGTTTCCGAACACTTAACCTCATTTGGGCAGATTTGCCAGAGTGGTCTAGGAAAAAGAATAAAAAATATCTCTTCTCAACCACTTTGACTCCAAACCAAACTCTCCTCAGCAGGGAAGAGAAATTACACAATTTAAATATGTAAATACTTATTTAGTGGGCACAGCAAGACATAAAACACAAGGAAATAGTTTCCTGACATTTGTCCCCAAGCTCTGAGCCTCTACTTTCCAAGTCTTCAATTTCTCTTGTGAGAGAAACCTTGAGGGTTGTAGCTCATTGGGAAGCCATTCAACAAGTCTGTCTCACTGAAGAGTTTTGGCTGACTACATGAACACAGCCAAGCGAGGGAGAGCTTGGATTTGTTTGCTAAATTTGTGCCTCTCTCCCACTTGGAAATCAGCTCCCTGGCTCTGAGATTTGTCAGAGTGCCTTACCATCTTGAACAGATTTGTTTCGACTGGTGTAAGTGGATGCATTGCATATAAATACCTAACACTAACACTGAGGAATTGTGGGGATGGGCATTACTGAGTTGTCTTTACAAATATGAAAGTCAGGGAAGAGACACAGGAACAGTGGTTATCACCGCAAAGCCTGTAATTCATCACAAACCTTGCAAGCCACCTCTTATCTGATTTGTGAGTTCCCTTTCAGTGCTGGGTTTGAAAAAGACTCTGTCATCACAGTATCATAGAATGGCCTAGGTTGTAAGGGACCTTAAAGATCATCTTGTTCCAACTCTGCTGCCATGGGCAGGGACACCTTCCACTAGACCAGGTTGCTCAAAGCAACAAACATCCAGCCTGGCCTTGAACACTTTCAGGGATGAAGCATCCACATCTTTGCTGGGAACTCATTCCAGTTCCTCACCACCCTCATAGTGAAGAATTTCTTCCTAATATTGAATCTAAACCTACCCTCTTTCAGTTTAAAATCCATTTCGCTTGCTCTGTCACTACATGCCCTTGTAAAAACTCAAACTTTCCTATTAGTCCCATTCAGGTCTCCCTGGAACCTTCTCCAGGATGAACAAAGCCAACTCCCTCAGCCTGTTTTCACAGGAGAGGTGCTCCAGCCCTCTGATCATCTTTGTGGCTTCTTCTGGATTTGCTCCAACAGCTCCATGTCCTTCTCACATTGGGAACCCAGAGCTGGATGCAGCATTCCAGGTGGGGTCCAGCAAGAGCTGCCCTGGTGCTTTGGATGAAGCCCAGGACACAGTTGATATTTCTGTATTTCTGGGCTGCAAGTGCACTTGCCAGGTCACGTGGAGCTTCTCTTTCACCAACCACCTCAAGTCCTTCTCCTCAAGGCTGTTCCAAATCCATTCTCCACCTAGCTTGTATTTATGCTTGGGATTGCCCTGATCTTGATGCAGGACCTTGCACTTGGCCTTGGTGAAGGACATGAGCTTCACATGATCCCACCTCTCAAGCCTGTCCAGGTCCCTCTGGGTGGCAGCCCTGGCATCCCTTCCCTCCAGCATGTCAACCACACCTCACAGCTGGGTGTCACCAGCAAACCTGCTAAGGGTGCACTGATCCTAATGTCATCCCACATTGCCAACAAAGATGTGAAATGGCAACATTTCCAACACCAATCCCTGAGGAATGGCACAAATTACTGTTCTCCACTTGGGCAGAGAGTCTTTGAACACAACTCTGAGTGCCTCATCCAGCCAATTCCTTAGCCACAGAGTTGTCCATCCATCAAATCTCTCTCCAGTTTAGACACAAGGATGCAGAGCAGGACTGTTTATGTATAAATGAGTCTCTCAGCTCCCCTGGCAACAACATGGGTGTAGAATATAGTCTGCAATATGCAAGGAATCAATCGTATTACCTGAATTCCTAACTGTTGATTTGGTCTTTGTTATATTGCAAGTTAGTGACTAGAGAAACCCACCACAGATTTGGCCTTAAAAATGATCCCATACATAACAATTTATCTCTTTAGTTCCAGCGCCTAGGCTCCCCACAGGGTGTACAATTTCTCATCTGTACCTTGCTGTGCAGTGGGACACAACAAGTTCCTGCCCTGTTAACTCACACTATTATGCTGCCAGCTGAAACAATGCAGTATTTTGAGCAAGACAATGGCCTAGGAGGGCTGTTTGGAAAACACATATGTATGGTAAGAACATGATCCATTTGGAACTGCTGCACTGGGAACACAACGACAGATGGGAAACAAACCAAAAGCCTCAATGCGTGAATTAAACAAGAGCTGCACACAAAGAATAGATATATCTTTTACACCTTGCTGCTTGAATGCTATGAAAATTAAAAGCAAATACATCAATAGGAATGAAGAAAGAGAGATTGACTAAAGAAAAACAAGAAAATGGAACAGAGTCACTTGTTTTAAAAAAATCAAGAACTTTGTTCTTTCTGCCACTGATTTCCACTATCAGACATTTCTTCCATTTTACCCTTTCTTCTATTTTACCCTTTTGTCCAGTATTTAATTTTTCAGTTAAAACAATAAACAGTTATTCACTTTATAGAAGCAGCAGCAAAATTATTATTCCAGGAAAGTGAAGGTAATTTGATAAAAAAATCATAAGAAATTCAGAAAAAAAAGTTAGTGTATTATCAGAAAATAGCTCAAAGAATTTTTGAAAGCACTCTTAATTGTAAAGCAGAAGTTACTGTTAGTGAGATAATAAGAAAATCATCTGAAAGGATTAGTTTTCAGACAAGATGAAATAAAAGGAAGAGGCTTAAGTTAAATATCAGTGCAATACAAAAATGCAAAATACCTTCTTCAACATCTGACAAATATTCAGCATCACTGAGTATTTCAGGGGCATTGGCTTTACGAACTGCATGATTTAAATAAACAAAACAATTAAAAAAAAATACATACTATTGATGTGTCAACAAAGTCAATGTACAACAATAACAAATGTGCAATGACCATATCCATCTAATTATGTGTGTTAGTCTTGGGTTTTTTAAACAGGTATTTCTTACAACCACAAAGGGTGAAAAAAAAAATCAAATTTTTAATACCTTCATCATCGGACATATCAAGAACTTCATTCATGGTTTCGGGTACATTCATTTTGTGCTTTTCTGTAACAGTCTGTAATAGAAAAAAGCAATTTTAGTTATTTTAGAGTGCAGGCATATTTTTTCTTAAAATTATAGTTATTATTAAAATTAAATGCAAGATAAAATTTTTATCTGCAGTTAGAAAAACAAGACTTCATTTTTTGAGCTTCTTATTCATGTTCTATTTTACAGACACATTGAACTATACATTAAAAAGACTACAGAAATAGGTAATATTGTATTTTTTAAACTATGTTCATATTGTAGCATAAAAAGCGTGAGTAGAAAGGTTAGATGATGATATCAAAAGAAGAATCAAATATACTGAAATGAACTTTATTTTAGGGGGTTTAATAAGAACTCTCAGTAGTCTAAATTTTGAGAAAGGAGTATGTAATAAAACCAGACTTTCAGAGGGAAGTATTTCTCCTTTGACATCAGAAGAATTCTGCAATTTGAGAGCAACTGAATCTATGTGAATTTTTTTCAGAGGTACCTCAGTTTTGCGTTTTTCCCACAAATAAGAGCAATTGTAACCACATGCAGGCTAAATTATACACCTGAAGGACTTTGTGCATGAAAGATACTCAGAAGTGGTTGCATGATTTTCATCTCAATGTTTATATTGATTCAGACTCAAAGGCCAATATAAAGAAAAACAAAAGTAGGAAAAAAAAAGTTCTGAATACACCTGAAATCTGTTCCTAGAATACCTGTATCCCATGAATGACATACACGTGCACTTTTTACTTTCCAGCACAACAACCACTGGTAGAGGTTTGGGTCAGACAAGAGCTTCTGCAGATACCATTCAAGGAGTGCAGTGGAATTAAAGACAAAACCAACCAAAACCAATCAAAACAAACAAACAAACAAAAACAAAACAAACAAACAAAAACCCAACCAAAACCCCAACAAACAAACAAGAAAAACCAAACAAATGAACAAAGAAAAAAAATCCAAGTAACTCCCATCTTTATGGGGGTTTGAGATTCTATTTATTTTAACCACCATTATTTCTCATGCTTCATATGTAAATAAGAAATCATTAAAAAGTTCAGGAGGGCAAAATAGCCTTTCCATTTTCACTTACTTTAAAATATTTCAGTTTTTCTCTGGCCTTATGAATACTCACTTGGCATTTCATGTCATTACTTGATGTAGGCAGAAGAGCTCCTCCATGCTCAAACATTACAAAACCTACAAAAACCTCACAATTCATTTTGTGGGAATTACCTGTAAAGCTTTTTAACACATTGTTAAACCAGCAAAATCACTGGACTTTTTTCCAGATACTACTGGATTTTTTTAAATTGGTGTTTGAGTATAAATTATAGTAAAATAAGCTATGTTCATCCCTGATGCCTTTAAATTTAGCTTTGGGAGTTGTTTAGCCACAAGACTCAAAATTTAAATCTCAGCAGTGAAACTGAATTTTTAAGACCCTCAACTGTAAATCAGATTTCACATCTAGATTTCCAAAATCTCAAAATTATACTCTGATAAGTGGCATATTCTGATTTTAATGGTAATTATTTCTGGGCTTCTCTTGAGAGTAGGTATTTGAGGTTGTATAGGTCTTTCAGCATCTAACATTTCCTCCAGCACAATTCAGAGCCTGACCCACCATCTCTCTGCTCTTCATCTACAGAAGATAAATGGTCAGTCACTTTATGCAGTGACAAACACCCCCAGCTTCTTGGTTCTAAAAGTCAAGGAGAAGCTTGTGATATTGAGAGTTTTTAGCATAAATGTGTGGTTTTCCTGCAGCTACCTAATTGAATAGTTAGGTGATCATTCAAGTTTTGCTATCTTGTACAATATTCTCCATGAAATTTTTCTGTGTGGAAAAATGTTTTGGAATCTTTCTAAAGATAAATTTGTTCCTGATAAAAATATAGACAGAGAAAATATGTAAGGGAAAAAAAAAAATCAATATTACTTTCTAGCATATTCCTTTTTATCTTATTGTTCTGAAATGTATCTTTTGTGTGGTAGATCTTCTGAAAACTACTGAAACCACAGCCAGGAAAATCATAGGAAGAAAAGGTACATGCAGTAACATAACTAAAATCTGCCTGTCATCCCAAAAGCTCGTCATATTGCAACCACCTGCTTGCACAGATAGACCACACAAAGGGGTGATGACAAAACATGGAACACACATGGTAACTATTTTCCACCCCTGATATGTCTAAAAACAGATACATGTGCATTTTATTTTTTTAATCAGAAAAAGAAAAATAGTTGCTGAAAGGAAAAAGCAAATTTGGAGTCTATATTCTGAATTTATGTTCTTCAGACCCAGTTTGGGCTTTATTACTGTGGTAATGTGTTGAGGCACCTCCAGTTAGAAAACTGTTTTCTTCAGAGAGCAATTTGGGAAAACATGAATGAACAAAATACTCTTCTGAGAAATATTTTGGATTTTGTGAATTTTTCTGACAGCAGGTAATATTTGACCACTACTAGTCCCTTCCATGTGTCCTGGCTAATGCTTCCTGAGAGGCGTGACAGACAAGCTGGAGTTCACATCCACACCAGGGAGTGGATATTTGGGATTGCAGGGGCTGACTGTGGCTGCTCACAGAATACAGCCTTTCACCATCCTATGGAAGGGGGCAGAAACCACTCAATGAAGCGCCTTTAAGTAAATTCCAACCATTTTTTTTTATATTGGAATGAGTTCTCTTAGGTCAAATTCAAGCCATTAAACATCAGACTGTTGGGAAATGCTCTCAAAGGAGGGCAGCAGCTTCGGTTTACACAAGCCTGTAGGAACATCTTTTCAGCTGCAAAATTGTTCCCTAAACAACAAGATGTGTGGACAAACACTGTGTGGAGAAACACTGCAGTTATGACCAGTCATAACTGGCCATATTCTACTCAGTTGGTGCTCTTCTGTGTACATCTTCATAGTGTCTACTACTTTAAAAATAGACAACTCATGTTTTATTTAATATCGACTTTATACTGCTAAAAAGAAATAGGTGACTGGAATCTTGGTAGTCATGTAACTAAACAAAGTTTAGTTATAGTCATACTCTGGCTTTGGAAATTCTTCCATTCCCTACCGAACTGAACTGTACTTACAATTGTAGTCATGGTTTCTTCTGTCACCACCTTCAGTGTGTCAACAACTGAAATGTAGCCAAGTCGCTTAGCAATGGCGAGGGCAGTGTTTCCATTCTAGCAATTGAAACATTTGTAACAGAAGTTGAAGGTTAGCAAGAAGTGTAGGAACTGGTGGTTAAGTACAGAAGAATGTAAAATAAGAAAAAAATGTTTAAATTTTCTGATGGAAATAAATATTTGGCTACTAGTATATGTAAATGGGATGAAATGGGATGAAAATGAAGAGGTTTTTAGATGTTTGCTGTTCTCATTCTGGGAGAGATGATGGTACAGAGGATGTGGAGGTGATGGAAATAGGCTTCCTCTGCTCTTTTCCTGTTCCACCACACACATTTTTCAGCCCAGCACTTACCACAGTGAGCTCGTTGGGTGCAGCGCCGTGCTGGAGCAGGACGTTGATGATGTGGGTGTGCCCCTGCTGTGCCGCCTGGTGCAGCGGCGTGTACCCGTTCTGCAGGCAGAAGGGAAGAGCAAAGGCAAGGCTGCTGTGGGCACAGCACACACAGCAGGCACACCCTCCACGGGGGCGAGCGGGGAGAGCAGGGACACTCACCTTCGTTTTGGCATTAACTTTTGCAGAATGTTGCAGAAGGAAGTTCACAATTTTTATGTTTCCGTAGTGGCAGCCAACGTGCAAAGGAGTGTATCCCATCTAGAACGAACATCAGCAGTTAGTAAATGTGAATATCCTGCACGTGCCCTGATTAAAACAAAAAAAAAAAATCAAAAAAAGAAAACAGGCATGAAATGGGAAAAATCCCATTAAGCTTTATTTCTTTGGATTATTTGAAAAATCCTCCAACCTTGGAAAAAAACACACTTCTCATGAAAGTCAATTAAAGTGCTCAGTGAGTACTTCCATCAGCTCCCTCAGTGCCTTCAGGTGGATCCCACCTGAACCCATAGACATGTGTCTCTCTAGGAGGTCTAGCAGGCTGCTGACCATTTCCCCTTGGATTATGGAGACTTCTTTCTGCTCCCCATCCCTCTCTTCCGCCTCAGGGGTCTGGGTACCTGGAGAACAACTGGTCTTACTATTACAGACAAAGAAGGCCATTAAATACCTCAGCCTTTTCCTCATCCTTTGCCAATATATTTCACCCACAACCAATAAGAGAGAGGTTATCAGCCCTCCTTTTTTTGCTACTGTATTCATAGAAATGTTTTTTGTTGTCTTTTACAGCAGTAGACAGATTAAATTCTAGTTGGACTTCATCCCTTCTAATTTTCATCCTGCATAACCTCACAATATCCTCATAGTCCTCCTGAGCGGCCTGCCTCTTCTTCCAAAGGTCATAAAATCTCCTTTTTTCCCCTGAGTTCCAGCCAAAAATCTCTGTTCAGCCAGGCCAGTCCTCTTCCCTGCTGGCTCGTCTTTTGGCACACAGGGATGGCCTGCTTCCATGCCTTTGAGATTTCCTTCCTGAAGCACATTCATTCTTCCTGAATTCCTTACCCCCACAGGACTGGCTCCCAAGGGATTCTCTCAACCAGTCTCCTAAATTGGTCAAAATCTCCTTTGGAAGGTGGCAGTTCTACTGACCTCCCTTCTTATGTCTCCAAGAAACAGGAAATGTAATTTTGGGAGCACTGTGCCCGAGACAGCCTCTGACCATCAACTCACCCTTCAGTCCTACTCTGTTACAAACACAGCTCCAGCAGGAGCCTTCCCTAGTTGACTCCCTCACCAGCTGCATTGGGAAGTTCTCTTCCACACATTCCAGGAACCTCCTAAACCATTCCCTCTCTGCTGTGTCTGCTTCCAGCAGACATCTAGTAAGTTGAAGCCCTCCAAGAGAACAAGGGCCATGGACTGTGAGATTTCTCCCAGCTAGTTGGGTGGTCTGTGACAGACTCTCACCATTATATCTGCCTTGGCCTTCTGTAGTTCTTACCCATAAACAATCTGGAGCTAGATCCAAAAACCAACCTTCAGGATAGAAACACTGAAAGATAGGCTGGTATTGTATTGACCAGGCACCTGCTGCTCCTATCAGTGTTTAAAGGTGAAAAAAATTTTGCTTTCCCACTCTGAAAATAAAAACCAGGTGTCCAAAAGGCAGAAGCACACAGTTCAAATCTGCAGCCTGCCATCCTGCATTTTAACATCTATGTCAGTGAGGTGTGCTCAGGTTAGACAACTTGGTCAAAAGCACCACCAAGACAAGCCCAAGGTCAGCCTGGGGGTCAGGAGCCAGCACTACACATGTTCAAACCATCAAGTCAAAGCTGCTCAAGAGAAAGAAAGAGAAAACCTCTGATGTGAGCTATTTCCACTAGAAAGAAGTCTCAAGTGTCCATTGGTTAAACACCACTTTTTTTATGTCACTTTGCCTCTGATAGTACTTCACACAAGATTACCTAATTTCAGTTGTATTAACACATGCTAGGAGATGGTAGCTGTGACAGCTACTTTAAATTAGGGTGTGTAATTTGTTTCCAGTTAATGATATACCCTTTGCCATCTAAAGAAACTCCTAACTTTGACAACCAGGATGAGTTAATCAGTGCCAGGAGCAGCACTGAATCAAAATTCCATTGGCATCAGCAGAATGAAACTTTCTGCTGACTTATGTGAACACTGGATCAGATGCCAAATGACAAGGAACTTTTCCTGCACAGAATAATAGCCCACAGTGGTAAGAGCCAGAGCAGTAGCTTAAATGGAATCATGAAATGAACACAGGGACATCATTTTACAGATACTGTTAGTTTAGGGTTGGCTGAATAACTTCCTGTTCCTAGGAGTGCCTGGAGTTTGACTCTGACCCATCAAGATTCCTCAGCAGAATGATGACTCACAGTCATGTACCTCAAACACAGCTTCTACAGACCCTGCCTCTACAAGGGCCAAAGACAAGCTCAGATTGTGAGACCTCTTCCTACAAAATCTTAATTCCTTTCTCCCCCTTCAAAATACAGGCCTCTTAACATGACCATCATGGTAAAAAAAATAAAAATAATAAGCATAAAACCAACTGGAGAGATGAAATCTAAAGTCAAGGACCACCTGCTGAGAACCCCCTACTAATAACCCTAAAACATAAAAATCTGGAGCATATAAGAGAGCCAAAACCAGCTGATCTCGGCTTTCCCTTTGAAGTGATCTGTAAAGGCTCCTCTCCAGCCTGTAACAATGAATACTGAAAAAGGAGCTATCAACCCCCCCATATTTACTGCAGTGCAGTGACAGTTTTCTTCTAGAAATGGTATACAGAGAGAGACTTGCATGTGGTATGTGGTACCTTCAAAAATGGCTGGAGGAGCAATTATTGTCTTTGTCACTCCTGACCAGTCTGCTGTTTAAATTAGAGACCAAATGAAAGCTTTTCCTCCTTCTTCTCCTACCAATTAATGGTGGAAATCATGATATTTCCAGGTTCACACACAGTTCAGCTGAATCTGAAGCAGGCTTCCTCCGAAGCTCTGCTGCTGCTGGCCTGGCTGTGTGTGGCAGCTGAAGGGTGTGCACTGAGAGGCACCTCCTGCCACAGGCACCACACGCGTCCCCAGCAGCCATGTGGGCACCTGCTCGGCCTGGTGGCAAAACACCAGTCCCCTGCCTGAGGTTCTTGGAGGGTCCTGGGAGCTTTCTTTGAAGTTTGCTGTAGCCTGTGGTCATCTCGTGTCAGGTTCTGTTTGGTGAGGCAGCACTCAGTCACTGATAGCAGAGGGACAGAGATGTGACACAGTGTGACACAGCTGGCTGGGCACATTGGCCCTCAGCACACACCGCTGGACATCTTCATGTTCACAGCCAGCAGCACTGGGAGTGAAGGCACATGGGTCAAAGTAAAACTAGTTAGCAAAATGCCCTTTCAGTGCCTGAAACCTGGGGAGGATATCTTTAACTTCTCAGTTAGAGCCCAGATTCCTGAGTTCAACTCCTTCTAACTCAGGAAGGCACAACAATTGCATCCCAAGATCCCCACGTAAATCAAGGTATTCTACTGACTTTCTGAAACACTCCAACTGGCAGATTCTGCAATTACACAATTAAATTAACAATAAAAGTAACAATTCTCAAGGCTACTTGAGCTTGCTACTTTCATTCTCTATAGAAAGGTACCCAGAAGGACAAAATATTTTGCTTCAAAAGATATTAATAATTAACCCCCACACACACAAACAAACACACCCCCCACCAAAAAAAACCAAAAACCCCACCAAAAAAAACCCCAACCAACCAAAAAAACCCCAAACCAAAACAAAAACAACAATCCCCCCCCCACCCAGTTCACAATTATATAAATTTCTGCACAGCAGTTCAGGCTTAGTTATAATCAGTGGCAAAGCACTAAGGGATTTAGGAGGCAGCCTAATATTGAAGAAGTTACTTCCAAGAAAACCAGGGCTTTTGTTTAACACAGTTCTAACAGACATCACCTTCTGGCTGTTTTAAAGAATGAGCAGCAACAGGGGAGTTAGCAGCTGGGAAGGGTTTATCAAAAGCTAAAAGAATAAGTGTCAAGAAAACAGAAAACCAGAAATACTGAACTTTTAATTTCTAATGGAACATACAAAGAATCCCTTATTCCCTTGCCCTTCAATTTTTACTTTTGAGGGGAATTATCACAAGTCTTTTATATCATGTCCGTGAATTACTTTAATATCCTCCACTGGCAATAACCAGAAATTATAAAAGCTTGAATTACTGCATCTTTCTAGTCATGCTGACTCTCAAGCTGGTAATTTTTTGGTTTTCTGCTGTAAATGTCAGACAATGAAGCTACATTATTATTGTTTATAGGGCTAGAAATTGCTTTAGATCCAAAGATCACAAAGGCCTGACTGAATGAAACAGGCAAACCTAGGTGTATACACACAGACACTTCCCTGCTTTGCTGAATCAGGACCTAACACGTTGCAATACCTTGTAAAGGTTCATTATTGCACATTATTAGGCTGGAATTTTCCACAGAAACATCTTGATAACAACTAAGCATGTACAAAGAGCCAAGGAGAGACAGATAATGCACCGTGAAGATATACTGAAGACACCTGTATTTGAAAGTGGTTTTTCTCAACAGCACTTCCCTCCCTCCCTGCCTCCTTCTTATCTCTTCCTGCATCTGAAAATTAGATATTCCAATGGAAAAGCTGGATTGCTTTTATGAACTCAGGCTGCTATGGGGCTCCTGTCAGAACAAAGCAGGTAGATCTGAATAAATCTGAAATAAAAATCCCAGCTCAACCTGCAAAAGAACATCATGACCTCTCAGCCACCATTATTTCCTACCAAAACTACAGTTTTAGAAACAAAAGACAGTCTAATACTGTCTTTGTTTTACAGACAGTCATCACCCAGGGACTGAGAGACCATCAATGCCCCCATTGGAGGCCTAACACCAAAAGCAATGTAGTGACTATTTGACTAAGAAACCTGCACTGAAATAAAAGCTCCAAACCATGCTTTTCATCCTTGACTGAACCAGCGCTTTTCTCTCAGTCTTCCTTTGCCAGTCCATCACAGTACTGCTGTATCCTACAACTACACTATCCAGTGGGATAAACAGGGAAAAATGACATGTGGAGACCTGCTGAGCCATGAAACAATATCTACTCGTGCCAACTACCAGCACAAAAGCCCTGAAACAAAAGCAACATCCCATGTACCAGGACAACTTTTCACACTCAGCATGACCACCAGAGAAGGGATATCTGCTTGCAGCCATGGCTTCAGACTGATTTTCAACTCCCAATATTATTGTGAAGGGAAGAGCATGCCTTGTGTTAAGCATGATATGGCATAGCATATTTTCAGCACCAAAAACTCTTTAGCATACCTAAATTCAGGCAAACAAATGCAATGTCAGAATAAACAGGAGCTGCTGCCTTTGCTGCAGGACACTAACATGCCTTCTGTTAACACCAAATTCAATTATTAAAGCTCTATAAATGTGAAGGGTTTTGAAGCAGCTCAAACTTTACCACCTGAAGTGTATTTTCTAATGTGGCTGAGTTTAAACCATATAACAAAATCTCATTTTCAAGTGATAGGAGCAGCCTTATGGCCTCTCTGGCCTGCTACACCAGCATTGTTTACACTTCAGCATTCATTTAGACTCCTGCAGCTCTGGGATTAGAGGCTATTTAGTTAATTAATGCAGCAAAACCAGAAGGATCCCACAACATGATTAATAAATGGACTTCATAACCAGCAGCTATTCTTCCTTTCATGCCTTTTTCTACTACAAAGGTAAGGGGAAAAAAAACCTTCGGAGGGAAACTACTCCAAGAGAGACCCACAGATGCAACTGTTCACTTTTGAGAACAATTTTGAAAATGCTCAGAAGTTATATAGCCAGAACTGATCCTAATCATATAGATTAATCCCCTGCAGAAGTGATTTTCTGCAATCTGGATTTTTTTCTTCCCTGCTACAGCTCCAAGATGCAAAATGCATTTCTGCCCCATCTTCTCCTTTAACCTCCTGAAAACTCCCCAGAGTGTGTGCAGCCCTCAGAGCATGATCAGGGTCAGAACTCCCATGTGTTAGAATTGCAGACTCTAGATGTTTTCACAGGGAGGGTAAGTTATATATAAATGATGACTAAAGAACATGTACCAGACAAGGAAGATGATAGTTCATTGGTCCCTACTCAAGAGTTCAATGACCTAGTGATATTAAGTTAAATGATATGGAGTGTTCTCCCCCTATTGACAGGTACTGTGCTGGAGTGACATAACCTATGCTTGCTTATCCTGGGTAAATGAGAAATATGATAAGGAGGGAAAATAAATAAATAAAACTGACAAAAAAGAAGTGTTACTGAACAGTCACCTACGTCCCAAAAACTGAGGTAAGAAAAGCACATGGATGTGAATGGAGGGAAGGAAACAGAAGGTTAGTGGTGACACTGCTGGTACAGAGATCCCCAATATAATGTCACTCTGAACTGTGCTGCTTCACTGACTTTTAAGGCACGGATGGCCACATCTCTGCTGCTGTATGTCCAAAGGAATGAATCCGAACTGGACATGCTGGACAGGATCGTGCAAACATGCAAGCATAGCAACAGTACCTCCGAAGCCAACTCAGCTGTTGCTTATCTTGTCCCCAATGCCTTTGGTTTTAGAGGCAGAATGTACAGCTAATCCATCTAAATGGGAAAGCTTGTAACTGCAGAGCTACTATGTTACAAGCCAATCATCTAACCTTCACCTGTACAGAACATGAGGTCAAAGTATGGCCATTCTTATAGCATAACATTTTTCCTCCATTGTAGAAATTCAGGGTTTTCTTTCTTTCTTTCTTTCTTTCCTAAAGAACTCAAGGTAATCACCAATTTGTCCAGAAACTATTCCCTGCTAAAACACCCGGTACTGCATTGGAACTTTTCTTATATCACAGGCGGCAGCGAGCGGATATCTGGCAGACAGCCTCCATGTGGCTGACACTGTGGAGCCTGGAGAGCTCATTGCTGCACAAACTGAGCAGATGGGACCCTGCAGAAGCCAGTGGAAAAGCACCAGGCTCATGCCAGTGCATAAGCCTCAGCTTATTCCACTCTAATAGAATCCTGCAAGGCACGTGGGTGCTCTCTTCCCAAGGAGCAGAAAGTGCCCTACAGCAGAGAGAACTAGCAGGGTGGACAGGAGGACAAGCTGTTGTGGGTATTCTTCCCCACAGAAGCCTACAGGATGGAGAATTTCCCCAGACAGGTAACTTCTTACACCCCAAAGTAGTCCTGCTTAAATACAACATGACTTTACCTGACTTTTGAGTCCCTGAGCCACTTCCTAACCCACTTCCTAACAATTAATGGGCAGTCCTACAGAAACAAGAGTGTACTGGGAAACTATTCTTTATTCACATTAGTTACACATATAACTGAGGAGGACTGAGGGTGAATGACAAGGGATCTACTTCTGTCTTCTTTAAGATTATATGACTATTACTGATGACAGGACTCGTGCTGGACACAGTAAAATATGACTATATTTCCCCCCCATTTTACCTAATGACTAGGTTAATTTTCAGAGATGCAATTAAGAAATTCAGCTCCACAGAGAGGAAGCCCCTAAATGATAAACTGAAGCCCCTTTTCCATGTGTCTCTAAAGAGATCTACTTGATCTACTTGCCTGCTCCACCACATTGCCAGGCCTGAAGCTGAGTACAGAGCTCTTGCAGCTGCACCAGGCTGTCCCTGGGACCCAGCAGACATGTCCTGCCTGCCTCTCAGCTGTGACAGTACTTCAGATGTTTCCACCACCCTAATGTGATTAAAAGGCCACGGCAGCCCAGAATGGGGTCCTATTTGGACACTAGAGAGCCAGCAAAGCAAACACGTGTGTCTGCCTGCACCTGTCAATATAAATGTCTCCTTAGACTGCTTGCTATTTGTGGGACAGAGAAGTCACTGCACAGAGGCGCAAAGGCAAACACTCAGACAAGTTGTATGGCTTGGGAGGCCATTCAGCTCTGACCAAGTTAAAAGAACAGGTTCTGCAATATCCTGCTACCGAAACCAAAACCAGGCAGAAACTATCTCTAGGAAGACAACCACATTCATGTGAGGAAATTGTGCAAAGAATGAACCAGGACAGATCTCATCTGCTACTGGGTGGTCTGGCAAATAAGGACCCTGACTGATTCATCTTTAAAATACAGGCTGAGAATATGCTACCAAAGTATAAACTGGGAAAAGCTCCTGGGATTTTAGCAAAAGTATTTCAGGTTTATGTCAGGATAATGCTATTGAAATCAGTAGCTGGTACAGTTGGAATTACATTGTAGAGAAATCAGATAACAATGACTTTTCCTTCTGCCACAGATTATAATCAGCTGAGCTGCAGACAGACATGATGATGGACTCAGCCCTTTCTGAGATGTCAGTGTAATATGATAATATTGCTGGACAGTCTGACGCACCTGGACATTCCTGGGATGCAAGCAGAGTACCTAACTCGTGGCATACACCTAGCAGAAAGCAGTGAAAGCTACTACTCTGCAAAAGAGTGCAGGTCAGATTGTGAGACATGGTTTATTTAGCTGATTTGATCTGCTACAGTCAAAGCATTTGATCTCAACCCATTTCTTGCCCAGCTAAAGGAATGCCTTCAAGATCTAGACAATGCTTGAGGAATGTAAGTGTAATCAACACTGAGAACATTATCATTAAATTCTGAGCACTGTACACCATTAGGGTGCTTAAAACCATTTCTGCAAAGGGTCTTTGCTTCAGGACATGGATCATAAAAAGCAATACTGTAAAGTGGGAGGTGTCATCACTGGGGGTCTCAAAACCCACCCCCAAGCACCTTGAAAATCCAGGTCTCTTATTTACAAGTCAAAATATTTAGGCAAAACTATTTTTAGTCAAGTAAATTTGAAATGGACCACTATTGTATATATGTATTTCATATTAGATAAGAGTTTCCTTACTCAAAAACTAGATCAATCCCACTTACCTTCAGTGAAGCACAATAATAGGATACAATCTAAACCTATATTGATCTAAGTATTTGGTGAGAAATAAGCTCACTGCTCAAAGGCTGAGCTTAACATTAAACACCCAAGTTTATGTATCTTCAATTTTCAGAATATATTCTGCAATAATTTATCACAAGAAATGTTTTTCTGCTGCAATTTCACCCTGAAATCAGTTCCTTGTCCTGTCTAGAGGCTCATGCCTCCCCGAAAGAAGATATTTCATGTGACACTGGTGTTTGTACCTTTGTCTGTGCATCAACAGCAGCTCCCTGATTAACCAGAACCTCTGCTACATTGACCCTGTCTTCTTGGGCAGCCAGGTGGAGGGGCGTCAGTCCACTCTGTAAATCAGAAACAACAAGTAACAATCTTCAGAGGAGGTACATGAGTACTGAAATGCAAATTCAGGTAACAGGAAGACTCTAAACATCTGACTGAACTGAAAGAAGTTACACATTCCATTTTCACTATGTAAGCTGCTTTGCAATCACACTCTTGATCTGCAAGAAAGTACAGTTCAAAAGCCAGGAAGATGATGTTTCTCTAAGACAAGGAACATTTTTCCATGCAGTGTTACATGCGGGATAGCTAATTAGAGCACTTAAAGTCACATAGCATTTTTTTACCTCCTAATTTACTTCCTTATAATGAATCAGACATTAAAAGCAATATCAAATAATTCTTTACAATTCTGCAAGTTTTACATTCACTTAGTTTTATCCTTATCTTTTACTCCTCTATTTGATCATTTTCAGACACAAACACAAAATAATAAAACTGCATTTCTTTGTGATCAGGCCCATTTCTCCATGCTCAGGGAGTATACAGACTTGATAGAAAACGTGTACTTATAGTAATTTTTCTTATTTAAAACTCGAAATCTAAATATCCTTAAAACCTAAAAAAACTATGCAACTTTCTGCCACATAAAAGGGCTAGAAGATAAAAGGGGAAGGAGAGAGAATCTGCTGAAAAGATGTTTTTAGGAATGAGAAAAATTACTCTTTACTTGCAAATTATGGTTAATTTTCTCTCCTGTTCCTACTGCCCTTAGCACCAAGGACAGAAGAGCAAGTGGTAGCAGTTGTCACATCAGGCAGGAACATTCACTAAAGTTTCCTACCCTTGAACCCAAATCCACATCCACAGTGCACTCCCTACAAAGGGCAGTTATTTTGAGAGCGTCCCACCACATTTAACTCCGAGATGCAATTCTGATGACAATACAGCTTAGGTGGGTCACCTGACTCAAACATGAAACAGTAACCAATTATAAATTACCTGTTGGAGCCTGGATATTAATGGCCAAACCTTCTAAATGTTTAATAAGTGCTCAGTTATGGGGGTTCTGAGCATGCAGCTCCAACCATTCTGTGGGTCCTGAGGAAATAAATGCTCTTTTCTACTCCCACTGCAAAACTGTAGAACTCAGAAATCAGTGGGCTTTAAACATGTGGTTTTTAATATAGAGGTGCTGTGCTTTGAGGAAATGTGCATTCCTGAGAGTGTATGGAGGGCAATTACACTCCAAAGGTGGTGTCATCAGCACAATGAGAAACTGGAGATTACAACTGAACAGATTTAAGGATGCTGCAGGTAATTAACGTTTGGTGGCACTGAATCAATGTGCCAAGCACTTCAATCATGCTCCCTGTATTAGTCTTAGCAGCAAAATGGGATAGTCAATGGATGCAGAACATGTACAAGGCAAATTTTCCTGTGGGGATATATCCTGCACTGCATAAACCCATACATGATTGAGACTTGTGGGGAAAAAAAAAAAAATCCACATCTGCAAGAGAAGCTTACTGAAGGAGGCCCCACAAATAATCAATTTGGAAAGCTAGAAGCAGGAAAACACAGCAGCCCTGTGCAGGAACACCCACTGGCTATTCCTACCTGCTGAGAATAAGAAATATTTTCCATGAAAAAAAATTCTATTGCCTCTCTAGTCTAGCCACACAAGTCCATACTGAAACTGCACTTGATAATGTCAGATAACAATGTCTAGTGGGGCATTTAAAGAATTAAGGTTGCACATTTGCTAGAAACATTACTATAGAACAGACTTAATAGTCTATGAATTCACACATAAACTAAAATATATCACTTTTCCTTTCCTACCATCAGGAGAAATTACACCAAAAGCCACTGTGGGTTAAGGAACATACCCTGGGGAGGAAGAATCACTTATATTAAAGAACAAAATCTGAGACAAAGTTGCTCTTATTATCCAATTTAAAAAGTCACCATCTCTGAACAAGTCAGCTGTTGCCATTAGGTGCTCATATTTGTTACCATTTGCTGGTACATGTTACATTTTTTGTTATAAAATATTACAGTGGAAAAAATGTTACAAATACAAAAAAATACAAAAAAGCATAGCAAATCTTACAATTACACATGTAACAACTGAAAAATGGGCAGGCATATTCCTTGAGGCTGATAAATGACAGGTGCCAGCCCCAGTAGCCCCTGTGGGGAAGAAGTTATTTTCTCTCTGGCCATGTTTTGGCAGACTAGTATAAATTAATACTGGATTAATAAATTTCAGTGCAGCATGTGTTATCACCAAACCTTGGGCACTACAAAACACAGTTCATTCAGTGTGACATGGCATGCTGCTCTTTGCTAGGAGAGATGATGATGATGTGTGTTCAGACACCTGCAGTGGCTTTCAGCATGTGCAGTATCCCAGCAGCAAAATTTAATTGCCAGCCCCTCTCCTTCTCATCACATTTTTACACAGCCTTAGCCCCAGGCAGGGGGAACACTCACCTTGTTGCTGAGGTTGACATTAGCATTTCTGGAGAGCAGCAGCGACACCATGTCCACGTGGCCATCCTGGGAGGCGAGGTGCACAGGGGCGATGCCCTGCCTGGTGACTGCGTTGGCATCGGCACCATACTCCAGCAGTGTGGTTGCTATGTCCATCTGGTTCTTCTTGGCAGCTATGTGCAGGGGCGTGTAACCATTCTGCCAACAGAAAGCACTTCACTGCGAGCTGCTCATTGAACAAGGTGATAAATCACTTCTGTCTACCTACCCAACTCTGAATGCCATTAGCTCTAAAAATTCTATCAAACACAGTCAAATACAATGTTAACAAGCTGTACGAACCAATGTATCTGACCTTCAAGCAATCTTTTTTGAAAGTATTGCTACAAAGAGGAGGATTCTGAAGTAAATTTTCAAATCTGGGAAAAAAAATTCTTTTCAGGAAAGGACAATCTATAGAAATAGGAGTTTGAGTTTTGTTTCATACATTTGCCCCTTTTACTTAAATGTACATGAAATCTTTAACAAAAAGAAGAGCAGGATGTGTATTCATAACTCAGAACAGCTGCCATTGTTTGGGTTTTTTCCCATTTCCCAGTGTGAATGAAAGTATTACGTACATTAAATATGGCCTTTCTTGCAGCATTTACCCTAAACCTTACTGACAACCTGGGTTTTTTTCAGATCAAGGGAAAACTGAAGCATATAACTTTTGAGTCATGCATTCCTTATCTTTTTATTCCTTCCAATATGTGTACTCAGGGAGCCCACTACTAAAAATAAAAATGCAGTATCTATTGCACGATACAATTTTGTAACTCTAAAAAAGACAGATAGGCAGAAAATAGATAAATGGATATAAAGAGTAACTGATCAGCACACAAATACCAAAACTCTGATGGAGGTATAATAAGTTTTTGGTACAGATTACCATGACTTTTTAGTCAAGAACTTCCTGTCTTTCAGGAATTGTATGTATTAGCTCTCATTTTCAAGCAAATGAGGAATGTGCACACATCTGCATGTGACTAAGGGACAAGGTCGGGGGATGAGATCCAAGCTGCATAAACCATTTTGTGTTTTTTTTATGGTATCATAAGTACCCTTTGCATCTCAGATTACCGAGCCAAATAAAATCTACCTAAAGGCACAAAGCATTCACCTGCCTGGGCTCCTCCCTGCACCAACAGGGCAGCAGGGCTGGTTTAAAAAGGAAGGGAGGTCACAAGAGATGCAGAGCAGTGCAGGTATGAGCAAGAAATAAACACATGGGGGCTCACAAATGATTACTAGAGAGCTTTAATAGGAACCTGGCAGCAGGAGATGCACAGCACTAGTTTCACGTGGAAATGATTCTGTAACCTTCTAAATTCAATTCAGATTCAGTTCAGATCTTGGATACTAAGGTCTCTGAAAATGGCACTCAGGAAACACAGTGCCACAATCAATAAAGGAAGCACACGGCCCCTGAATTTTCACTTTGAAGATAAAGTGCTTCAGGAAAAACAAACATAATCCTCTCCCTCAGACTTTCAGCATGGTACTGCCATGTAAAACAACCACTTCCACATGAGCACCAAATAAATCCTAAATACTACATGCTAAATCCTACATGCTAAATCCTACATATCTGCTAAAACATAACTCCTTTAAATTGAGCTCATATTACATTATATAAAATAATAAATGCAGTTTCCAAGCCTTTTCCCAAGAAATCGGCATATATTGCTTTCATGAGAACAGACAGCAGCAGGTTGCCAAGAGAATGCAAAAATAGAGCTGAAAAATAAAAGCTGAAATTCAACTCAGTCTCAATCTGTATCTTCTCATAAGGCCAGCACTCTGTCACTATGCATAGATGGAGAAAGGAACACAGAAGTTTAGAAGGAAGGGTATTGGGTTATTCTGGTTGCCAGGGAAAAGAGCAGAAAAAGGGGAAATGGTTAAAGATGAAAGGACAGAGGAAAACTAAGGCTTTGGGGATGGAGTGGGGAAGAAGAAAAGCACTGTAAAGTGGATGCCAAATTCAAATTATGGATAAACTGCATGTGAAATTAGGCACAATTTTTGCCTATGAAAGAAAAGAATGGTTCAGCAGAATAACTGTACCACAGCACCATACTCTGACACGCCCATTTCCCATACCCTGTCACTTATCACTCTTCAAGTCAAATTTGGCTGGGCTTGGCTAATGAGTCACTCTTAAGATCAGTGTTAAAGACAGTGGTGTCACAGGAAAGGCAACTACTGATGAAACTAACTGTGGAGCCAGTGATGAGATATGACATTACATTTATTTACTGGACTACATTTACAAAAAGTACAGGAAATCATCTGTTGTTACCAACATCATTTTTCAGATGAGTGCACAGTGGGTGCCCGAAGCAACAAACATGTTACATTTAATTTTATTTAGTACTGACGCTCTGCTTGCTGCTGCCGTGGCTCACTTGCTGCAGAACACTAACAAATGCTTTCTTTTAGGCACACTTACAGCTGGCACTTGGAGGCCTGAAGTAGCAGCTGCAAAACTGCTCTGTTACAGATGGGGAAGCTAAGGTGACCTGACACATGAGTTTGTGCAATGCTGTACCACAGTCTATAGGGCTTCCACCTTGGTTTGGACTTCCCGAGACCTTGGCAGGGGCTGCTGCAATCTCTGCCCCTACAGGATGTACAGCTCCCACCGGCAGCTTCTTTCAGTGAAAACTGGGTCAGTGCTTTCTCATCCTCTTCAGAAGGCCCTTTCTTCTCCCCAGTGGCACTTGAGAGTGCTGTGCTGCGGTACTGAAAGATCAGAGATCACTCCAGTTGCCCCCCTGGGGCACTGGTCTGGCAGATTGCCACTATCGACAGCATTGATTTTAAACTGCACCATTGCTGCTGGCAGTCAATGTCCATTTAACTCCCCCTCCTTGCACTACAAACTCTGGGATCTACCATGCGTGGCATACCCCATCCTCTCCTTCAGCCATGCAGAAGGCATCCAGTGCTATGGCTGCACTCAGCCATGTGTAAGAGGAAGGCAATCAAGGAGTGCTGCCCATTTAACTACAATACTGGCTTTTCCACTTGCTTTCCTTTCTCCACAGGTTTGGGTTTTTTTTGCAGTGATTTAAGGAAATTGTCTGCGTTGTTTCAAATGAGGTATTTACACACTGCACTTAACTTGCTTTAACCTACTTATGTTTTCATCCTGCTTTACCTAATGTTCCTGTTCAAATATCAATTACACATAGATAGATTACAGTATTTATCCATCCCCTACTTAAAACAGGGATCTACAAAAGAGACAGTTTAAGCTTCTCTAAATTCTCTTTGTTCTATGCACTACCAGAATAATTTACAGATTTTTTTCTTCCATATCCTCTGAAACCTTACACTAGGTATGGTCTTGCCTACAGTGAATTACAATCAAAGCAGGGCTGTGACTAGTTTTATTTCTTGCCAGTCCAATTAAGCTGAGGTAGAAGTATTGCGAAGCACCTGAATAATTACATATATTGTGCTCAGAAACTTATCTTGCCTCAATGCCACCCTGTGGCACTAACAGAAGTAACCCTGTATAGCTGGGTGTTAACCCCAAGCTTGCCCTGCACAAATCTTAAGATACAATGATGCAAAGACAGCTAGCTTGGAGAAGTTGCTGAAGAGGCTGGGCAAATGACAGCAAGGCTCAGTATTTTTGAGACAAACCGGTGATTTAAAGTGTTTCTGCATCTTTATTTGCTTTTTTTAATTGCTATTTTATTCACCTGCAGGATTATTCTAGCAGCTTGACATGGATGTGAGACATTAACAAACCAGGTCACTGAGCCCCCTGTAACTTCAAACATACACAGCCTTGAAAGAACAGGGGTAGATAGGGAATAAAGCAACACAAAAAGCCTGGGTATTGTTCCCCCAGAGTGGCCAGTATTTGTACCTTGGCAGAGGCATGAGGTGAAGCTCCCTGGTCCAACAGGAGGAGGGCCACTTTTTGATTATCGTAGTGTGCAGCTACATGCAGTGGTGTTAAACCGCTCTAAAAACACATGCAGAACAAACAAGTGCTGTTATAGCCTCTCCAGGGGAAATTCAGGAATTCAGAAAATTCCAGTAGATGAGGTGAAAAAACACTTTTTTTACTCATTCATGTATGTATCCAGAGTCTTTGGGAACTTTTAGAATCAAAAAATAAAACAAATTTGGAAATCCTTCCCAAGCTGTGAAAGCCCATTCACTTTTCCCAGGGAAGATGAACTGAGAAGCACATACCTGTGCTGCCCCCAGGGTAAGGAGGTCTCACCCTTGGCAGTGTTTTCCTTTTACTGCAGTGGATAAACTGCCCCTTGGATCTGTAAAAATCCAAGCTGGGCTCGTTTAAAAAGCTTGAGGTCCTATTGGCCTTTACCATCCCCCCCGCCCCCCCATCCTGTCATGAGACCTGGGGAAGCAGAGCCAGCTACCCAAGTACTCTGATAACGACTGTAAATAGTCTGGGTAGGAACACAGGGGAATGGTTTGTCTCCATTCCCCTGGTTGTGAGCACAGAGCACATCACTTTGCTGTCAATTAATGACAATAAAAGTCACTTTCTTGAGTTTGCAGGGACTGGAATACCACATTAAACCAATTCCAGCTAAACCCAGGCTGTGGATACTAGTGTGATGGTAAGCAGGTAAGAGGACATTAGTAAAATATTATCTGGTTTGAGATATTTGCTGTGCAAGTGGCAGTGGCTTCTTCTGTCCTACCTTTCCAGAAGCATCAGGAGATGCATTCTTCTGAAGCAGGAGGTTGGCTACCTCAATTTTCCCGTACTTTGCAGCCACATGTAGTGGAGTAAATCCTTTCTGTAAGAGAAAGTAGCAATATAGCAGCCCTGGGCACTCTTTCTCAGGGCAAGGTTTGTCTCTGACCTGCAAGGATGCAGTTGCTTCCATCCACCCCATTATACAGTCCTGAGTACAGGCAGCAAGTCTGCAGATGACTGCAAGCTGCACTGTGGGGTCTGGAGGCCCTTCCCTTGCAAGGTAAGGCACTATCTACATTAAACAAGGAAAGAGTTGGTTCCTTTCTTCACACTACCAAAGTCCCAAGGGCAAGCCTATCAACACCCACCTGGAATTTCTGCACTGCACGCCTTCCATTCCAAGAAAATGCATGTCTGATCACTGGGATGTGTTATATATCAGGTCCTGAGGTACAAGCGTGAAGCTTTGTACCTTTTTAATAAAATGTAATAATAATGTAATACACTTACACTGTTCACATGTATGACTCTTGCAGTATTTAATTCACAAGCAGCCCTTGCTACAGGCATGTTTTACGATGCCAGCTGCCACTCCTGCAGCTTGCTTACCTTGGTAATGATAGACAGAGATGCACCATGATCCAAAAGAACAGAAGCTACATCTTCATGCCCTTCCCGAGCAGAAAGGTGCAGAGGTGTGTAGCCTGACGTGGTGGCTGCATTGGGAGATGCTCCCTGCTGCAGCAGCTGCTGCACAATGTCTGCTTTTCCCAGGCGGGCAGAAATGTGCAGAGGCGTTTGGTCATCCTAAACACAGGGGCAACAACACAGGCCTGCATGAGAAAACTGTGCCTCTCATTGGGACACAAAATATTTGCCCACATTCTGTCACTTTTCAAAATTGCAGATGAGCATTAATTCTACTGAGGTCTTAGCTAGTGAATGTTGCACACTGGCTTTTTCTGTGTATATCATAAAGACACCTTGCACTTTGTTAGTGTATCACAAAATATTCCAGACAGTGACATAATCCATAAAAGTTAATACATTCATCAAGTTCTTCCTTATCCGGATTTGCCTCAATTTGCTTTGCATTTCTTTCTTAAAACAAAGCCAGTATGTAATTCTGAACCTCACATCTTGATCTCTTTTATGTTTCACAGCAATATGTAATAGTTCAATCAATTACTGCTTGGAAACTTGCATAAAGTATCGTAATTCTTGTGCTTTTTTAACTGGTGAATGATTTTTTGGTATTTTACAGCTAATTTTTCCATAGATGTAACTGACGACAGAGCATGGTGTGGAAATTAATTGTCACTTTCTACTTCTCATTCAGAAGACAATAATCTGAATAGTTTTAAGTATAGATGTTTCTCTGTCATGAGTCTCATGGTTCATTTCTTTTCCTTCACTGAAAATATGAAGGTGTTGTGACCTTGTTGTTGTTGTTCTGAGCGTTTAAGAGATAATTTCTCACCTCTCCATTATTTGGTTTTGTATTTTTGTCCTCCCTCTTCTCTGTTGTACAATCTTTGGATTAAGCACACTATCACAACTGCGTGGCCAAGCATCTTTCTCTCCCCATTTTCCCCTGCTGAATTTCCTACCTTTCGAGCACTTCTACCCCATGTCCTGTAGTTCTGGGCTGTTCTCTTCAAGGGAGATTTCTGCCTATGCCCATCCTACAACAGTTACTTTACATATTTGGATTTAGGGTGGGAGCATGTCAGGATATAAATGCTGCCCCTCTACAGGGCAATTCTCTGACTAGGTGGTTCTTAAATGACTCCAGTTTGTGCCTGTTTCCCACAAATCTCTCACAGCTGATGTTAGCACTGGTGTATTATCTACTGCTTGGATTTAGTTGTTATTTATGATAACAAACTGATCACAGGCAATGGCAGTTTGCGCAAATCAAATCATTCTGTGAATTTACTCAGAAAATATTTGCATGACTGCTTCTGAGCATGAGCTGTTCACTTTTAAGACTGTCTTTGGAGATTTACAAACCACATGAATCAGTTCTATTGTCAGGGTCTTTGCAGATATAAACTGTATCAGCTATAAATATTTAGTCAGAGTTCTTTATAAGTAGATAATCTTAAGAGCAAACTTACTTGTGACCCAATTCACAGATAATTCCACAATGAAAAATAGTTTGATTTTTTAAAGGATATATCCATTTTATGACCATTTGGGGAAAAAAATATTTCCTGACTACCTATTAAGACTGCTATTTATTGCACCCATTCATCTCCTTTCCCGGAACTCTTTGATTTCCATAATTTTGCATGTTCTTTCACGATTCTTGACCATTTATTTTTTCTCCACCCTTACCCTCCCCAACTGCAATTGTTTCTATAGGATCTGTTCCTTCTTTCCAGACCTCTGCCACATTCTCTCACTGTGCCTCCTTCCCTTAGATGGTGTTCCTTAAAAGTCTAACTATTTTTGAATACATGCAGACTGTTGCTTTAGGGACGTGACAGGAGACACCAGAAGCCAGGGGTTTTCAGTTCTGCTGAAATAAAAACAGATTTGAGGAATTCCTTTCCCTCCTGAAGTCCCACTTTCAAAATAAAGATCTTCAAACACATGATAATTTATATTAAAAATTGGGATGGTATCAACCTGACTTCTTCTGCCTTGTCTCTTACAGATCTCTTGTGGCTACAAAGAGAGAGTACATAACAAAATATCAGTGGGCATCACAAAGGCTTGGCTTCACCTCTTCCTCGTCCTGAAGGACACACACAATATGATGTGAGTCTTTGCTTTGTCCAGTACAGATCATTCAGGTTTGTTACACCTGGGCCATCTCCTCACCTTGGCTTTTGCCTCCACCTGGGCTCCGTTTTGTACCAGGTACCGGACGACCTCTGTCTGGCCAGCTCTGGCTGCCATGTGCAGCGCTGTCTCTCCTCTCTGCATGCAGCAGCAAAAACAGAACAGAATTAAAAACACACTGCAGGAAGAACAAACACCAGCGTGTTTTATAAACACAGAAATACCGGCTACCCAGCTCAGAATGAGCACTAGAAAACTCTGCTGTAATTGTCTGTAAGATGTAAGATTAAATCAATATTTGACCTGTCACTGTGTGCTGCAAAGCAATTTATTGCAGGGTCAATTTCCCAACTCAATAGTGCCACTGTCATTATTTTTTGGTGAAAAGAGACACTGCAATTTTTATATTACTAGTATTATATTAGCAATGTTAAAATTATGTCTTTTTAAATAGAGCTGAATTTAGTAAAAAAATGTATTTCATATTTTGTATATTCAGGCACACATAAATTTGGCTTTCCTTCTGTAATACCTTATGCCCCTGCTATAATTTGTTATCTGACAAGCACTGAGGCAATTGAACAAGAAGGAAAAAGAAACTCATTACTGAGAACATTCATCTAAAGCTTCATGGACTTAATGAAAGACAAATCCAAGGAAACCAGAACAATTCAGGAGAGAAAGTGGTTTCTACATTTTTGGGTATCAATATGTCTTTAGGTACAAACACCTGCTAATTAACAAAAGGTGTTGTATTTTTATATAATTTAATAGAATCATCAGGTGAAGACTTTAACAAAATACTGTCTTCTAGCAGCACTTGTGTAAGGAAAGTGAAAAGAAGGCCTAATTGTTAAAGAGGATCAACAAGCTTCTGCTTCTCTTCCACTACCCAGCTTTCAAATACCCATCTAAGAATAAGTTCAGTTTTTACACATGCCCCAGGAGCCTTGGGGCACGCAGCACACATCCAGCAGAAGACTGCACTCAGATGGCTGGATGGACACAGGCAATATGTCCCCACAATCTGCTGCAATCTGTTGAATTTTCCTTAAATGGCAGACCCCTGGGGTCTTGGGAAAAGAGTGCTCAACATTCAAGCACAGATCTCAAAAGTCACGTCTGAGAAGCTACAGTATGTTCTCATTCTTTACTTCAGAAAATCAAGATATTAGAGCCTGCTTAGGGTCAGCCCCTTTGGAAATTTCCTCAACCTGCCAAGCATCTCCCAAGTAGGAGTCAGCAGGCTACACTTCCCCATGACTCCAGAACAAGCCACAGGTGCTGATGATGGACAGCAGAATTAGGCATTTCATCCCAGTACTTCCCCCAGGTATTATCACTCATTCCCAGTCCTGCCCTGCTGAAAGGAAACCTGTGACTCACCACATTGGTAGTGTTGGGGGATGCTCCATGATGCATTAGCTGCGATACAATATTTACATGTCCCATGAAGGCAGCAACATGGATTGGAGTTAGGCCCGACTGAAAAACAGACCAAAGCTCAATTTAAATACCTACTTCCACATGCCTTTACTAGAACGCCATGAGGAAAACATAACATTTTCTAAAGCAAGTAAACCCAGCTGCTTGCTCTTCTGAGATGGTTTTATCTTCTTAAAATCATATACATGTGCTTAAATGAAAGGGAATTGGAGAAGAATTGGAAACACCTATGATTGTGGTTCATGAGAAAACATATAAATGTTCTAGGAATTCAGTAGTTCTTCATCAACAAAATCAACCATAGCTAAGCAAGATTAAGATTAGGCATTTGCTAAATACCATCTTGGAACAGGAAAAACATAAAGATAGAAGCATTCCTGGTACAAAGGCAAGGCTTTCTGAAACATTCGGCTTGTGCAAAAAAGATCACCATCATGAATCTACACCACTGCCCCGACACAGGATATGGAAGCCCAGTTGGAGAGAAGGAGAGAGAGAGAGAAGAAGAGAGAAAAAAAAAGGGACCAGTCATTCAGCAGGGCATGACCTCAAGGATTTTGCTTTAAAAATCCAATCAGTAGTTAATATTTCCCCATGCAGAATCACCCTAAAGCCTCCTCACAACTGCTTCTGCACAGCTGTACCAACGGTCAGCCAGAGGCTTCAGAAGGGCAAGAGGAGAAAGCTCAGTGGATCTCTAGAAATCCCCATGATTTAGGCAGCTTCCTTACAGATACACACAAGCCCCGGAGGGTAGAAGTGAGGAAAACACTTATCTTCCTTTCTCATGCAGAACAGCAACATGAACAGGAAGGCAGAATGACTTTCTGAGTGTGTTAATTCTTTTACCTGTTTCAAGCAATTTAGCAAATGATTTTAAAAACTTTTAAGTGCAAGTCTGAAGCTACATGAACTGTAGCCAGAGCAGACTCTTCGCCCTCAAGCAAGCCAGGAAGGGATCTGAATAGTTAGAACAGCCCTACACACATTAAATCAAACTCTGTTTTGTGGAGATGAATTATTTCCCATTGCACCCTGTTTAATCCATGGAATTACCTGTCATTTTCTAACATTCTACAGTGGTCACACATTCATATATGTGATTTTTCCTCCTCTCCTAACTTGGTACAATATACATACATGGAGATAAAAATTCCCATAGCTACTTAATTAATCTCAGAATTTTTCCAAGAACTGGGTGCAGACTATCTCATGCTGACTGAAGTGACTGCATATTGATTTCTGTCTAGTTGATTTGTGATGTCTTATGATGGTAAGACAATATAACTTCTTCATGGAAAGCCAAAACAAGGTCTGAATTAAACCACCTTTTAAACAGGACTTGAGTGAAACATAGTCTTCACCTCAATGTCTGCAACAGAGCAAATTTCATCCTCAGTGCCTTAAATTACAGGAAAAAAATTGGCAGGAATGGTAGATTTTAGAAAGTTTTTTTTAATTACATTTCACTTGTTATTCTCACTGTAATCCCAACATATATCAGATATTTGTGATTCATTAGGGCAACTGACTTTATTGTTCAGTTTTATTATTTCATAATATCTAGTTGAAAATAATTATTGACTTTATTGGCCCATGATCTTTCAGAAATATTGAAATTCTAATCAATACAGTTACAATAAATTTTGTAGGAAAAGCAAAGACAAGCATAGAAAGACCATTTCTTACCTCAGTTACAGCTTGAATTGACGCACCGTGCTTTAGAAGAAGTTCCATTACTTTTATTCTGTTCTTCTTGCAGGCAATGTGAAGAGGTGTGAAACCATTCTGGAAATGAGAAAAAACACACTTTTTGATGCCTCATGCCATTCAAAAATAGAAATGAGTATGGAATTCACATAAAAGATTTTTCCATTTTAAAGGAACAACTCCCAAATTTATTTTGGCATTACTACATTTTGCATGTAATAGAAAGTAAAAATTTATGAGAAGCTAAAGATCTATTTGAATATCCAGTTTTAATTATTAAATATATTGCCCAGTCCAATAATTAATTTATTTTTTAAAAAAATCTCAATCCATGCAAAACTACCAAACCCTTCTTTTTTGCTCATCATATTCACTTTTAACTGGCTGGGGGTTTCTGCTGGAACTTTTGGGGAATTTGGGGTGGTTACTTTTGTTTGTTTTTCTTTCAGCCTTTCAGAACTACTGGTAAAAAAAGCACTTTACCTTTTACAGGCTCTGGAATTTACATCTTCTAACCTTCTAAACTACTTTTACTTTTTTACTAGTTTTTTTACTTGTTTGTTTTCCCCACTCATTACCTCTCAGCTTACTGCAACTACAAGTATTTCACCCCTTCCTTTAAAAAAGATGTGTGCAATGCAGTGAACATTTGAACTATCATCTTATTTAGTGTGAGATGATAACACAGAAAAAACGTAAATCAGGAAAATAGGCTGTCCAGAGCACCCATGATTAGTATAGTAACATCGGAGCACTGAATGCTGATGCTACTCGGTACAAAAGAGCCTTTGCAGAACATTCTGAAAACAACTGGCAGAGCTGGTCCCTCAGATCTGGTCAAAATTGTCTTTTTTCACCTGCCATATAGTAAAGACTATTGTATGTTTTCATGATGTGAGGTCCATGTCATTGTCTGTTCCAGTGTAGCAGCTCTCACCCCTCTCTTTGGCAGTGCACAATGTCCAGGGTGAGCTCAGGTCTGTTTCATATATCATAATAGCTTGACCAAAGACACCTGAATACAGGTTGATCTGACACAAAAATCACAGGGGCTGAGAGAAGAAAATCTGTGGAGCCTGTACTGTCTTCAAGAGAGTCAATCCCACATGGCTTGTGAGGGCTTCAGGAGCTCACGGAACATTTCAGGAGTTGAATGAGTTAGTATCAGGCTGTGAACCAATCAACCCAATTCATGTCAGAATGTAAATTTGTTTGGAGCAGTTACTGAAGAACAAATCAAAGAGACATTTTAAACAGAATGGACTGCGATTGCAATTTGAACAAAAGGCATTAATGTATTCTGTTTGTATGCAGTTTAACTGCACTAATGTAATTTGCTGCTGAAGTTGTTTCTAACGTAGAAAGGCATATGACTCCATTGACACAGAATATCACAAAAACTCATTATGTAACTCATTCCTACCTTTTATTGTTTCATATCACTGAGAATTAAAATTCCCTCCGTTTTAAACGTCATTATTTTCTCTGTACAAACACTTGGAAAACAAGGATTCTCTCCATACCAAAAACTACAGCAGTCATGTCTGCAGCTGTTTCATCTATTCATTATCATAAAAAGCTACCAGGAGGCAAAAGTGCTCTAGTTACACTAGAAATTCATAAATCACTGCTGACTGTCTGCAAGCAAAGGTCATATCTGATTGCAGGATACATTATTTACACTTGGAACCTCCAGCGTTTGTTCTTGGGCTGCAGCAATAACAGTAGCTCCTCTTTGCCAGCCATCAGCAGGCAGAAGATAACTCCCAATAAGTCTCAGTACAACTTTGCAGGACTGTTCAGCTGTGAACAGCACCCTGCTGTGTATTCACTCACCAGTGCTTTGGCATTAGGGTTGGCTTTCTTGTCCAAGAGAACCTTGGCGACTTTGTAGTGGCCACAGTGGGCAGCAACATGCAGCGCAGTCAGGTAGTCATTGGTGACGTCGTCTACAGGCACGTTGTGCTGAATCAGGAGCTGAACACAGTTTAGATGATCCCCTTGTGTTGCCATGTGCAAAGGAGACAAACCATTCTGCCAACAGAGAGACCCAGCATGGATGGGTTAGAGGATGCTCAGAGAAGGGAAACTCCTCCGCATTGTTCTTGGAGTGTTTGTTGTATGAAGAATTTTACAAGCCCAGAGAGCACCCAAAATAAACTTAACATGTTCAGTGTAAGGATGGAGGTTCTTACTCCAGAATCTGGAGCTTGTTTTGTTAGCGTTTGTAGGCAGCCCCACACTGAAAAACCATCATAACACACCAGCAATGCTCTAAATGTAGCTTCTTTCTGCCAGTATGGCTCAGAAAAGCTGCTCAATTTACATGAGTTACATGAGGAACAGCACTTTGTGACTTTTAACACCTCAAACAGGGAATTTGCTGGTTTATAAAACTGAACTAAACTCGCTAAATGTGGCCTGTATAAACCAGGCATGACAGCACAGGTCAGAGCATCACTCAGTGAACACTATAGCCTTCCTTCATCTCTGCACTTGTGTTTTCCTGAATTTGGCTTGTACACATGGTTACACCACATTACCCAACTCAGGAGACCACTCTTCCCAGTCCACAGTGGTAAAACACCAAAAGTTTCAACTGGGCTAAAAATCTCTGAAAAAAACCTTCATGCTGTGACCTACCAGCAGCAATGGTAAAGCTCCACCAGGGAAACACCTGAGAGACTCATGTACCAGTGAATTTTTTCTTGCAGTGTTTAAAATAGTGAACAAGCTGCTAAAATATATTATATTTCCAGAGTAAAACCATGAGAGAAAATTCTCAAAAATTGAAAGGACTGTCACTATTTCATGATGAAAGATTAAAAATACATGCCAGAATCAAAGAGGATTTGTTAGCAGTGGTGCATAGCTCCTTCTTCCAGCTGTAGGGGTTTTTCAATTCTTCTAATGCCAAAATTAGTTTTGAGGGCAGAAGCTATTCTTTTAGCAGCACACGATAGTTTAGAAGCTGTGACTGCCAGTACACAGTGTCTGCATGGTGAAACACAAACCTTTGCTCACAGACGCAGTGCCCTCATGTGACCGCAGCCAGCAAAGGCAAAGGAGCGAGGCAAAACCAGCCGAGATCTTGGGCTCGCTGAAACAGACCCATCCCTCACCCTTCCCGCGACCATGTGATAACAGCAATAACAACCACTTAAAAGAAAGGTAGAAATACGCAGTAAAACAATATTTTAAATCGAGAGGGAAGCAGAATGGTGAAAGCAAACAGGCGCATCCTGTCAGAACTGGAGAGCAGTTTACCTGCAATGCTGAGACACAGATATTCTTGGACACAGTAATATCTTTCAAGTAAGATTATCTCATGGGCATCTCACTTGTGATTTATGTTGGCTTGGATAAGCTTTTCTCCCATCCCCAAAGGCTACTACAGCAATTATCTGCATGGAAGCTTGATACTAGCAAGGCATTTTAAACGTTTCCATTGTCTTCTAATGTAGTTAACAGTAGAACAAAAAAATAAATTTCCCTTTGTCACCAAATCCTCCCGGTACCAGTTTTTAACTGATGATACTTTTTAGGTGAGAGCAAAAAAAATCATGAAACTTTAAACACCGTCTTTCTATAAGAAAGATCCTTTGAGTGAAAAGTGTCATTCTTCACAGTAACAGCCAATAAACCATGCTTATTAATGGAGTAAAAGATTGAAAAGTTGGTATGGGACTCCCTTATAGGAGAAACTTGTACAAAAAAGACTGACATGGATGAAAAAAACAGAGCCAATTTGAAAAACCAGCAAAATACTTGATAAAAATTTAATGGACAAGAGAAGTGCAGCAACTAGCCAGACGTCACGCAAGAGAAAAGCAAGAGACAAGACCGGATGCTAAAGAAGTTGATGAAGACAAAATAATTGGAAAATTGCCTTTTGTTATACCCTAAACCTAGCTTAATTCTGTTGTAGTTGATGATACTCTATAACCTTACACAAGTCAGTTAATATTTCAGTGCCACATTCAAAATAAAAATATTACATGCTAGAGTATTCTCCAGGCCCATAATCTTCTTGTGAGAGACAACCCAACAATGACCCTAAGAAGTGATCTAGTACTTTAGGATGAAGCCATTTTATAAATACTCTTACATTACTGGTTTTTTAAAGATTACCAAGAAAATATTAAAAGGGAAAGAAGTTTAAGATTAATCAAAGATATTGGCCATTAAGGACCATAAGGTCACACCATACCTTAAAACAACCAAATTAAAAAAACTCAAAGCAAAACAGGACCATAGAGATGAAACAAAGTATCAACTGTTGAACTAGGTAAACATAAAATTACTGAGTTTATTCTGTAGCTGTGTCAAAAAGCTTTAATCTGGGAAAGTGCCATTAACTCTAGGGCAAGAAAAAAGAAAAAGAAAAAAGACAAAGAGCGAGAGACATCTGGAAAACCAGTAATTAAAAAGAAAAGATGGACATTTATTGACAGTGACATAATTTCTTACACCCAAAATCACTGGCATGTTCTGGACTAGAATTCCCTTTTCATTTTGCCTGCAGGAAACCCCCATATAATCCATTAGGTCACCATCTTCCCTGAAGATAAATCTAAGGTTCTTCCAGTGCAAAAAAGGGTCAGCATTTAACTAAACCATCTCTAGCAGGAAATAGCTATCAAACTGCAGACTGGTTATTATTCTGAAAGAGTTTTATATAACATGAGAAAACTTTGTGAAGTTCAAATTCTTCCAAAGATGTGTCCTATTTCCAATAATATATGACTTAATTTGAAGAGAATGGAGCCACTTATTTTTGCAAAGGACAGTACTGCAGTTAAGTGCCAAATGAATGAATTCATTTATGCCAGTCAGAGGTACAGCTACTTCTTTAGCTTACCTTCTGAAAATGGTAGAATTAACACATCAGAAGGAAATGCAGGAAGTTCTGCACTTTCTTCTGTTCACTTTTTAACATGTAACAGCTTTCCCTTTTCCAGAGGAGGCTCTTATTTTGCAGAAGTTGTTTACATAAGCCTCTGCAGATCAACATCCTGTCTGTCTCTCAGCCTAAGGCAAGTTCAAACCCACTATCCCATGTAATCTGCATGATTTTGTCTAGTGAACTCTCAGCCAGGCTGTGTGAGTCTGCTCAGGAAGAGAAACAAATTCAAAACCAACAGTCCTTCAACAGCAGCTTAAGTTTAGGGGTAACACCTGAAAATACAACATCCATGCAACAAAAATGTAGTTCTTTAGGAGAGGTTTTCATTTATGATGGTGGAAATGAAAGAAATAGGGTGTATGTTTATGTAGGTGTTCTTTGGTTTGGTTTGCTGTCATGGGGTTTTTTGTTTGGTTGGGAGTTTTGTGATTTTGGTTTGGTGATGGTTTGGGGTTTTTTTCCTCTTTAAGTAATAAAAAGGGCTACCCAAGATGGTGGAAGAGCCTTTCTCCCTGGAGCACAAGCCCTAGGCTCAAAGAGTGGCAGATGTTGCCCAAGGGGTTCCTAGACAGCCCCTTGTGGTTCTCCCCTACTCATGGAGTTTGCAAGCTAGGGCTGTGGGACTCCATGGAAATTCCACATGCAGAGGATGGGTGAAAACTGTCTGTCAGATTACCCATGACAGGTCTTGCCAGTGACTCACTTAGCAGGGGAAAGCTGGTGCCAACCTCCCCAAACAAATGCTAAATATACTCCAGTAAAGAGGAAAAAAAGGAGGGAGGAGAAAAGCAAGTATAGAAGGGTGCTGAGACAGAATAGGACAGGATGACAGAGAGAGAAAAGAAATAACAGAATAGAAATGTTGCTGAAACCCATTGGTTACAGACTAAGGAAAAAAAAAAACACGTAGTGGAAGGTTATCTTTGGAAAGAACCTCAACAAACTGCACAGCCCAAATGTCATCCCTGAAGGGGGAAGTCATGGATTGCAGTGGTGCAAAGCAGGCTGCTGCTCTGAGATTTGAAATCAGCAGTAACAGCACAGCAGAGACCACTGCCAGGAGAGCTCTGGCAAGCGCTTCCTTTAATGCCAGCCCTTGGGTCTAAAGCAATCTGTGCACCCTGATGCACGTGATTTGAAATTATCAGGAAGAATTTTGCATAATAAACTGTAGAGAGACAGAAAATGGAGAAACTGACAATCAGGCTAAGTCCTTAGGAAATACGAGCTGTCTCTGCAAAGGGACATTGCTCTATTTTTATCTCTTGTCTCTTCTCTAGCCTTAGGGTAAATTGGTACAAGCTGAAGATTTATTGTAATCACTGTGTATTTATTCCAGATAGACACAGAGATCTTCAGCTACTGAAATTCCAAGGGATACAGTGACCACACAAGCCTTTTTTGGTTGGCACAGATATATTTTCTTGTATATCTTAAATATATATATATATATATTTAACACATTTTACATATGCAGACGTGCTCTACATACGGCATTCACTTTAGAGAGCTCCCACACAGTTACTTGAAATAACTAAGAAACAGGAAAGTTATTGCCAAGCCCTTAAACATATGAGACATACAGAATTACATTTAAAAAAAAAAAATGTACAAGGATTATCCCACCAGGAAAGAAAAGCAGTTACCTTGGTTTTGGAAAGAATAGGGGCACCACGATCCAGCAGCATTTCTACAACCTGTTCATGGCCACTTCTTGCTCCACAGTGGAGGGGGGTCAGCCCATCCTGTGGGATACAGAGTTATAACTGATTAGTGTCAGACATGCTAAAATCTTGCACACTTTGTAGAGATCGGTGATGTCCTAGGAGATTCATTAATTCCTGCAAGGTGCTGCCCTTTTGCAAATGAACACTTGAACCTGTTTGTTCAAACCAACAGAGCACATTCTGGCCCTGATTCTCTGAACATGTAAATAGTCATATCACATTGGTGCTCATGCAATGGGCTTCTTCCAGGCCCTCATTGTACATGCAAGAAAAAGATGAGATTGCACTTCAGGTACTTTTTGCCTCCATGCCTTTGAGAAAACTGGGTCTCTCATTTGTCAATATGCATCAGGGTCAGTGGACAGTTAGTTAGACTGAGAGGAAAAAAAAAAATCCTCCACAGATTTTTTTATTACACTGATTTCGAGAAGTGTACAAGTAGAAAAGAAAACCATCTTAATCCCAGGTGACAGAAGTATGTTGGATTAACTTCTGTCTCATTGTGCAGACTGTGCTTATTTGACCTCTAGCTGAATGACTGGCTTAGAGTCAAGGCATACTGTCCATACCTCTCTTAGAATAGTTTGATTAATAACAGTCAACATCCTATTGCTTGTTGCAAATAATGATGCCATAGTTTTCAGACACTTTGGTTTTCCATGTACAAATCACAAAGGAAGGGTTTTTCTCTGGTGCTGTCCACTACTCTTAAAACACATACATTGTATTGTCTAGAATACATATGTCACATCACTTTTTTATAAGGGATTATCTAAAATTCCTTCTCACACGTGCACTCCCCCTCCATTTCTGTATGATAGCAAGTATTATTAAGGTACCTCTTTAGTCATACTTTTCATGTGCAATTATAATATTCTTCCTTGGTAACTCCTAAACCACACTCTACTGGAATATCAGCTTAAGCCCTGCAAAGTGTAGAGGGCAGCAAGGGAGAGGGAAGAGGTTGTTCAGAGAGCCTTACATTCTCCTGCTTCTAAATTTTTGCCTTCTCCTGATAAACCTATGAAAGATGGTAGAAATTGTAATGATAAACTTTTCCTGTTACAGTCATTTAAAATTTGTATGATTCTCATTGTGCATGTTCTTGCATTTAAAGTAAGGCATATATTTTTGACACAGATTAAGAAAATATTTTGGTTCAGACTTAACTCAGGGAGTAGTTTTTCTCACAAGGTGACTGCAGCTTGGCCCACAATGTTCTTACTGACACGTCTAAAGTCAATTCTATTGTCATTTCTACTTCTTTCTGCTATTTCAGTCTGTAAAGTACTGGAAAGTGCATCATGTTAAAATGATACTACACAAATTCCAGCTGTATTGCTCAAAACACTTAAGTAAAGACAAAGAGAAAAGACACCAAAACCCACAGATTACACATTTTTCAGCTGAGTTGCAAATGTTTTGCCATAGCTTCACAAGTGTTTAAAATGGGTAATGCATATTTCTTACACTAGTAGTTTCCACAGGTGAGGGCATATCATGTACTGAGCAGACACAAACATTTGATATGAAAACATCACCTATAAAAAAAGAAAACTTGGATGGGAAGGAAAATCAAGCCCAGCATGGCTAGGTAACTACAGACCTGTAGGCAAGAGTTGAAGATCATCATGTACAATAAACTGTTCACTCTTTTTACTTATAATTATCACATTCTGCAGGTATATCAAAGATAGATACTAAAGGAGATGAGGCACCAAAGTTAGAGACCATTTTCCAGATTTGATGTCACTGTTGGACATGAAATGATTCACACAGACACAGCTCCAAATGTGATGAAAGGAAAAGGTTTATTCTGTCCTTTCAGTATTTATAGGTTTTCGACCATGACCAGGGATTGGATAGCCAGGTTACCACCTTCCCGACTGCACTGGCCGTGAGAGACGTCTATCAAAAGGCATATCTTTAATGGAATGTATAAACACCTATGTTTATAGTTACTTTCCTGGGAAAGTGGCTAGAACTGTTGAGAACAATATCAAAAGGCCTGGTTCTCAGGGCAACAATTTAATACCTCCTCAAGTAATTTCACCAACGTACCATGGTTAGTACATACCATGCTCACAGAGGATGAGACACATTTGATCAGCTTCCAGTACCAGTCTAGACCCTTCCAATGCTCCCAGAGCACAGCACCCCATCCCTCTGTGGGCACTTCTGGCTGACAAGATTTCTGTGGCTCAGGAGGAGCAGGCAGTCATAACTGGCCAGCTGGACCTCATTCTGGGCCACACAGCAGTCACTACCACCAGATGCATCACATGTGACACAGCATGACAATGCATGTGGGTGCTTGTCGGGACAGTTGATCCTATAGTTATTGCTCACATGATGTCAGGTCTCCACTGCAAAGAGAAAATATGCTCCAAGACAGATAATTTAGCTGCACAGATTTATTTTTTTTGGGTAGTTTCAAAAGACACTATTCACTAATTAAGTTAATTGCTACATGACACTCAGAGCAGGTAAAGAAATGTGCAGAGGCAATCTGAAATGCAGATCACAAAAACTTCTTTTTTAAAAAGAGATTCTGAGATTAAAACAGACTGCTCTGAGCTCAGCAAGACTTACTTCACTGACTTTGTCAGGAGATTTTCTAGTTGCTTATTTACTGTTCACATAGACTATACTATGTGAAGTATAAAATATATTACATGTATTAGGAAGCAAACTTGACTTAACATAATAGTCTGCAATGGCTCAGAAAAACCATAACAAATGATTATGACAATAATCTGCAGATTAAGGACTCCATAAGTATGCACTGACATAATAAATCATATCAGTTGTATTATCTATCCCTCCAGAGAGCCTGAGAGCAGCTTCAGCAAAGCCAAGAGGACAGTAGGAGGAGTTATGATTAGTTAAGCTTCCCCATTAGCTTTGCACACACATTTCTGGGGCTGCTGACTGCTTTAGTTTTTATTTCAAATGAGACCTAAGCATTGTTTCTGGTTCCTGTTGACACTCAGGTACCTGTGTAGCTTCCTGATCTTGTTACACTGGAGTCAAAACTGTCCTGAGACTGAGCCTTCCTACTGCAGTGTATCTCCTCACCACCAGACGTGGCTTTAAGGGACCCCTGAGCAGCGTGGGGTCAGCACAGAGCAGCCTCCTCCTTGTACCCCACAGCTACCTCCTCCCTGTCAGTGCTCACCCAGGATTCCCCTTGCATCATGGCATCCTCTGGGCTCCCAAAGCCACAGTAGCCTCAGTACCACAGCTCTCACATCAGGGAGCATCACCTTCTAACCCAGTCTAAGAGTGATGAAACCAAGCACAATACCCAGTAAAAACTTAAATGTGATGTAAATATTCAGCAAGAGCTTGTCAGAGTTCGAGCCAACTCCTGGAGCCTGTCCACAGCCTTGGCAGGAGCACCAGGCACTCCTGTCCCCTGAGCCAGAGGTAACAGCACACATTCCCAGGGGAGCAATTACTGCTGCCTCCAGGGTTTATCTGCCCAGTGCTGCTGAGTGGCTCTCCATGCACACACAGCCTAGCAGGGCTCTATCCCACAGCCTCTCTGTGCTCCAGGTCTCCTGAATTCTTCACTCCTTGCCACTACTGCAAACTGCCCCTTCTGGGCAATAGGGCAACAAACAAGGTTTGCTCTCTCTGCACATACAAAGCACACTTAGAGTGCCAAGGCAGTGCTACTGCAGTTATTTAATATTTTAATACATGTGTTTTTTCTGGAGCAGCTTATGCATGATCTGATGCATCTTCAAAGAGCATATCCCACATGTTTTCATGCACATATGAGTGCTGGACGTGTTATTTAAATGTAAAATCAGTAGAATGAAGATTATAAGCACTTACTGTTAATCCAGGCTAAAACTTGCTTGCTGCCTGCTTCAGACACAAATTCACTTTGGCATATACAGTATTAGACAGCCAAAGCAAATCAAGCTAATTTAATCAACCTCTCTAATTAAATTTTACTTTTTAAAGTCTTTTCTGGAAGCTAGAAAAAACATAATTAGGGCAACATTCAGTAAACATGTTACATGAAGCATTAACAGGCCTTTTCCCAGAATCTTAGCTAAAAATCAGAATGATTAAAGCTGCCCTGGCAGCACATAATTCTTGAGGGGTACCCTTAAGAATTCAGCACCCAGCCACAAATACCAGCTGCTAGACATCTCACACACAAAAAAGACAGCAGAGGGAAGATGAACAGCTGGTTAAAATAAACAATGCAACATAGTGTGAACTGAAAAAAAAAAAAAAGGCATATCTGAGTCTCAAAATAGTTTAAACATAATTTTGGGGATGTGTCTCACATGTTCTCTCAACTCCCAACTACAGTGTGGAGGTGTATAAGAGAATAATGGTGCTCATCAAATCCCAGTCCTAATGAATCCAGAGAAAGTGTGAGATCCAGGATTACTTTTACAATAATTTAAACGAGGATTTAGCCCTTCATGTTAACCTTCTGTGCAGTACTTCAGCACTAGAGTTTCCTGGACCATCTGTCAGCAGCAAACACAAATGCTCATGTAAATGACTAAGGAAAAGAAATCATTCCCTCAACTTACTTATTACTTAGAAAAGGCTTTATGTTAATTTAACTATAAAAAGATTACTTTTTGAACACTAAAAATAAGCATGTGGAGAGTATTCCAGTATCCTATACAGAGCATGGGCAGGAACAGACCACAAAATGCCAGCTGAATTTCTCCCATCTAAGAGTCAGAGTAGAAAATCCTGGCTCTGTTAGTGTTTGGTCAGCAAGACAAAACAGTATGTCCTGCATTCTGCAAAGGTGAAATACAGACATGAAACAGGAGAAACAAAGGCCTAAGAATTTCTCACCCTGAGCAATAGAAAACAGCAATTCAAGATTTTTTTTTTTTTTTGTCCTTTCATAAGGGTACAGAACCTTTGCTATTTACCTTTAAGGAGGTATTTTGTCTTCCATAATCAATCTTTGAATTAAATAATATAATAATGTCCATGACAAAAAACTATTCTAACAGAAAAAAAAAAAACTGCTTCTCTCTTACATACATAAATTATGTTCATATCTTTAAAAAAAACAAACAAAAAAAACACCAAAAATAGAGAGAGGTCCCACATTTATAAATATGGTACTTGGAGACTCACTTATTTTCACATGCAAATCCCACCTGTTATCAAGCTGTGTGTGCATTCAGCACCTGCCCCTCACAGAACACATAAGGCTGGGCTCTGCCTGGGCATCCAGCTGATAAGCAGGACTTGACACATGTATCAGAAAAGATACCCTCAGCTGCTCTTTGCCTTTCAATGCATTCAGCAACGGTGATGCTGTTGTAAAGGATATGACCAGAGCCTTTGTCGTCATGTATTTTTGTAGGGCCATTCTATATCTGGGACATTGGAAAGAAAAATAGTGCTTAAAAAAAAAAGAAATATCTGCAAAGTTGACATATCTTAATTGTTCAGCCTTGTAAAACAACATTGGAACAGGTCAGGTGGGAACAACGGGAGGGATTTAGCAGGAACATGTGTTGTGCCAGCTCAGAGCAATTAATCTTTGCTATTGAATGTGAGAACTAGGCAGGCACTCCTGAAACAATGCCCTTTTTTCACCCAGCACCACGCTCCTCTCAGCCTTCTCTTGCTTTTGATTTCTGAGCCCTGCTGGTACCGTTCCCCTCGCCGATCCCGCAGCTGTGTGAGGCTCCGGGAGCCCCGAGCACTGCCCGCCAGCCCCGCCAGGATGAGGCGGTGCCCCCGGGAGCGCCGCTCCCACTCGCTCCCTGACTCCAGGAAACCCTGCCCGTGCCAACGCCAGCCACTGCAGCCCGGAGTGACACACGAGCAGGAGAGGTTATGCAAATCCCTCCTGACTTCTGGAGAGGATGGGTGTTTGGGGAAACAGGCAGTCTCTGGGAAGAGCCAGAAAAAACATACCAGCGCTTCATGAACCACAGTCATCACTGCATTTTGCCTCACTGGGAAGCTGCGCCAGACTCAGGAGCTGTTAATGCTTCTGCCCTCCTCCTAGATCCTGTTTCCGTCCCAGCCTGTATTTTTAGTTACATAAATTATCCCAGTGCCTGACCCTGGAGCTTGTGATATAGGAAATGAAACAGAGCAGGAATTTTCCTAACTAAAAGAACTAACTTGACTCCAACTATTTAAAGTACTGGTCCCTAATGATTTGGACTGCAGTGGGCCATACAAATACTTGTAGAGGGAAGCAACTAATCCCCCACTTTCTCCCTGCTCTGACCAAATGCACATCTGTTACACAACCAACCAGTGGCCCTCCCTAGCACAAGGTAGAATCACACCCCTCAGCCTGGTACCCCTATGTAGCACAGAGGAGACTGGAATTTCGGTCCAGAAACTGTACCCACTGTCCACATTACCCATGAAAAGTCATCTCATCCGTGTTGCCCAAGTAGAAAAACTGCAACATTTTAGAAATAAATCATTAGCTACTAAAAGTAAAATAGAAGCAATAAGGAAAAACATGTCACAAGAACGAAGAGACGACAAAATAAATTGACCCAGTTTCTGAATTTGACAGAGAAAAAAAACCACATGTGCCTAACAAGCACTGCAGAAAATCACAGACTACAGTAACCAAACAAAAACCCACGAATACAGGAACAGCTGTAGAAAAACTATCATCACGTTAGTAATTTATTTTGTTTAGAATGATTCTGAAAAGTAGAACTTATACAGACTAATTCAAAATGGAAAACGTAGAGGTGATAAATTAATATTTCAAGAAAATTATAATTGTCAAAAAGTTACTGGGACAGCTCTTGAGAGTTACCTCACACAAAAGTGTGTTGCAAAGACTACCCTGACAGCCCACAGCACTACTAGTTCCAGGTTTATTTCAAGATTTTCCTTTTCTTTTTTTTTTTTTCTTCCTGCTGTAAGTAAATAAAATATCCCTGGTTTCGTTGGTTTTTAACTACAGCAATTAGACATAAACATATGCATTGAGCTTCTAAGTCACTCAGGACACTGAGTTAGGTGTCAGCCTGATGGAAACCATCCCTGTGCCTGACACATGTGCTGACAAATCCCAGCCAGCAGCCAAACACCCCTCACAAAGAGCCTGAGTTGCACGAGGCTCATCAGCCACACCACGCTCTGTGACACTGCCTGTGGATAATGAAAGGCAAACACACACTGCAGCTCAAAGCTACCCTGCTAGCATTCAAATTCTGAAATATCTGACTTGAACTCTCATCTTTTAGCATGTTCCTGTACATTCACTTCTACTCCCAAATAGATAAAAGCAGCTCCTAATTAAACACTAGAACTAGAAAGGGAACATGGAAAATGGTTGGCTCAGAGCTTTGCCATCCTTGGTATTTCACACACTGCTGTAAGAAAATTTAAGTATAGTACTGCAATCATTTCATAAAACATAAATGTAGTGCAGCTGTAGTAGACTGTTGGGAAGATGAATGATTTAAGCTCTACAGCAACACACAGGTCAGAGGGAATAATTCCACACAGTCACTCACAGCACTCACTCTTGAGCTTACCCTTGTTTTGGCATCAATTTTTGCTCCTCGATCAAGTAAGAGTTTGACCATATTTGCATTTCCCCTTTTCGATGCAACATGCAATGGTGTAATATCATTCTGTGGAAGAAAAAAACAAGAAAATAAATATGCATATGTCAGTCTTTCATGGATTCCATTTTTGGTTTGCTCACAGAACGAATTATGCCAAATTTGCTGAAGAATAACACAGTTTGTTCTGTGGGAGCATGAAAGTTAAGGGAAACTGTGTTCAACCACACATGTGAATTACTGGCCTGGCATGATTGTGCCTCAGCTCACAACTCTCACTTAAGAGTTGAACTTATGCAATTTTACTGAATCCTAGCGATTTTATCCAGCTGTGGTTGCTTATGAGCCTGTAGTGTGATAAGGATCCATACCTCAATTCACTGGCCTTGTAGGAGCCATAGGAAAATAAACAAAACCATTATATCTGTAGCTCTCATTCAAAAATTATGAGAGGCCAATCTTACTTATTTCTAAACATTATCAGCAAACTCTGAAAGCCTGGCAAGCACCTTCATTTCAGTTCCACCATTAATTTTGCCTAGTCAGTTTGGTCCTTTAATGGATGTAACACTGCGCTTGAAGTGGGGCTGCAAAGAATTGTGTGTGCTTCCCTGAGTGGTGCCTGGCAGGCCGGTACAGGCAGGGATGCTGCACAATGAGGACAGTTACATAACCAGTGCATGCGCACACACAGGCACTTCTTTTACAAGATGCAGCCAGGACGTCTCTTCATGCTCTGATGAATCCTTTATCTCATGGCTTATGAAGGCCACGTCCTGTATATATTTGATCATATGGAGCCAAGTAAAAATAAAAGGATCTAAACAGAGCACGCAGCTAGTGTATGCAGACAAACAGAATTGTAAAGGACGTGTTCCCGTGTGTTCGAGGGCAGCACAAACAGCTGGCTGCGTAAAACCAGTGGCCTGGGACCCAGCAGAAAGCAGCACGTGCAGTGAGTGTGTGTCCTTTGGCTGACTGAATCAGAAAGGCACACCCTGAGCAGCTGGGGAGGGGTACCAGTGTCTGACATGGCTAACAGAGCGCTCAGCAGCGCTTCCTCAGAACTGCACGCGTGCGGAGCGGAAGAGAACCAGCACTGAGAAAAGACCCCCCTCTCAGATGTGACAAGCTGACTCACAGCCTTATCATAACACCAAGTACCTCATGCTACATTTTCATTTACACAAAATTTCACTATGAAGCAAACTCACAGCTACTAGAAAGTACTAATTAATATTAGCACAGAGGTAAAATACATGTTAACAAGGTTAAATGACAGAGATTATTTCTACAATATTAATGATCATTAGAGTATCAAAGTGATGACTGTGGCAGGGTAGCTTCTCATTCCTTTAAAAAGCAAAGCAAGAAGATGCTTAGTATATTAAACAATGTACAGCATGTCTAGTCCTTTCAGGGAGGAAAAACTATGTGATCACATAAATTTTCTGTGAGGTGGTTTTGAAAAAAAGAGTTAATTCTCTTTGACTGGGAGTTGACACTGGATATAATATGGGATCACTACATTACTGTACCAGTCACAAAGAGGACAGGAAAAAAAAAAAAAGAAGAAAAACAATTATGTAGAGATACTTTCTGCTTTTTCTCTCTTCTCAGAAGGAAAGATGTTACTGAGGTCAGAGGGGGAGAGAGAATTCTACTTTCCCAAGAAAAGAAATGGTAAAGGAAGTAACTTTTCTGTCTTCAAGTAAAGAGTACTGCAGGTAATTTAGATTAAAGAAACACTGTTTTCTACTTGCTAATGTTAAGGGGTAAAGAGGTTAACTCTACCTAATAGATCCTAATGTCCTGTTAACATATCAAAATAATTTAGTACTAATAATTTACACAGACGGGAAGAAAAGTGTTTTCCAAGCATCAAGAAAGAAATGGAGGAAGAAGAGATGGCATTACAAAAGGCAAGACAAATACCTGTAAGAAGTCTGGTTCTCATTCATCTCAACACTACACAGAATCTAGTGCAGCACAGGGGTGGGCATAACCACATAAGAATTAGATCCACCTTGGATCTAATTATTTGCAGTCAAAGCTCTCATTGGCATAAATAAAGGAGAGTTGATTCTATAATAGACGGATGAGTGCTGGCAAATACACAGCTCAAAACTAAGAGATGACTTCCACTTAGCAATTAAGGGTTAGATCCCACTGTTTGCTTGCAACAGGGGAAAAAATTAAAAATATCCACTTTCATGTTCAAAACCAAGTCCTGTTCAAATGACATTCATATTTCTGGATTGCTACCAAAACTATTAGGACAGCATATGCCTCTCCCTACTTCTGACAGGGGCGATCATCCCAGCTGGAAATGTGGGGAAATTCTCCAGCACCAAATAAGGACCAAACCCAAGAACTTGCAATCCATCTTTGCTCTATGTGACCACCAGTCTTTACAAAAACATAAATTTAATGTCTTTAGCATCTTGAAACCAGGAGTTACTTTTGGTTGAAAATAGGCAGCAAGTTCACATTACAAAGAGATAGATGGAGAAAGGATGTGATCACTCCAGAAAAATTTGGGGAGGAAAACTGACTACACATAACTTCTCTGAAATAATTAATGGAGTGGGAGAAATCAAGCAAATTAAACTCTATATGTGCAGTGTAATATCTGTCCTTATGGATGACCAAACAGCTCCTCTTTCCTAGGGAAGAGCACTCATTCCCTTGGAAGGAGTTTCCAGGTTTTGTTGTACTTTACTAACCTGATCAGACAGTTAATTAAAAAAATTAAGAGACAAAGGATTAAAAATACCTTCTAATACTTCTAACCTTTTTCACCCTTAACATCTCAAGAAAACACTGTGAGGAAAAGAAGGGGAAAACAGAGAGGAGGCAAGTCTCTATTCAAAATTAAATTTTGCTGTTTAGCTATTTAAGCTTTTACTGGTAGCAAAGAAGGTGAAGTAATAATTCAGATGGCTGAGAACAAATAGATGAAGAGGTACATTATATGAATGTTTGAATAATTGCACACTGATGTTCAAGCCAGGAAACTTTTCTTTGGTCAATACTGTGTTGTACCAAGTTTTAAAGAATCACAGCTAGAAGTTTCATATGTATGGTCCTTCCCCATCTCTCATCCCACAATTAAGAATGCGAACCAAGAAGTGAAAAAACCTCAGAAAACACCATCATTAATTTTTCTGATGACAAAACATAAAGTACGGAACTCAAAATGGAGTTATTTGTACTTGTCACAAGAAACAAGAGATTAAAAAAAGCTTTATAATATGTGCAATTTTGGTGTTGTTTATTAACACTAAAACTGTGGTATCAGCAAACAAAATAGCCACCAAATATAAGGTTCTGAATTCTTCAGTGTATCAACAGCATCTGCTGCCTTTTCAGTCTATTTTTACCCATTTGATCTTCTATAAATTTCTCCCTTTGTTCTTAAGATAGAATAGTAAATCAGGAAATTTTTGAAGATGTTTTCCTGCAGTAATGAAGCTGAAATGCCTTCCAAAAGTTGCCATTAAAATATGTGGTTCAGATCTAGAATTCCTGCCGTAGTGCTGCTTGCCCTTGCTCTTGAAATATTCAATGCTGGGTAATGTCTTAGGTAGACCCCTTGACACTGAGGTCCAATTTGTGAGTTAATAAATTTTACAGGGAATATGAAGCATCACTTGTGACAATAGCAAGCTAAAACTATGCAAAAAATGCTCACAGGATTATCAACTAGAACACAGCCTTTCCTCTCCTTCTTGGCATATTTCCTGGGACATATGACCTGAAGTACTCTGAGACCATACATAGCTCAAAATGCCATGGATTAAGTGCATGCAACTTTTTCTGCACTTCACAACGTTGTGGATGATGGTTTTCCTTTTGTCTCCATCCACTGCCCACCACCCCTCACACAGGGCTTGTGCCTTCCTCCAGAGCCACACAACATCAACAAGTACAAAGGGTGAAGAGTGACTTGCTTTTACAGTCAGTGGCCTTTGCTGTGCCTAATCAGAGGGAAGACTAAGCCTTTCCAGCTGCAACTCTCTATCTGTAATTTCACAAGAAAACTCAAAAACTTTTGAGTTGCCTTGTATTGAGAAATGAGCCACCTAGTATTTCCCAGCTGAAATGAGATCAGCTGCCCTCTGACACATGGCATTATCCATCATAGCTCACCACAGCAGTCAGAATTGCTCCTTTCAAATTAGCAACACAAATGGTTTGGAAGTCAAGAAAAAAATAAGGTTAAAATTGTCAGTGTGCAAAGTAGATCTTATATGGTTACATTTTAATGCATTTAGAAAACCAGGAACTCCCCCTGGCTTTCTGGTGTGCTATGCTGTCCTATGAGATTGCCTCTTTCTCCCATCACAGCTGGAGTCTTACAAGCATAAGGATGCTAATAATAACAAGAAAAGTAAATGTTTGCACTTAGAGCTTTGTATTGGGCTCTGAAATGCACCTTTATGGATGGCACAAAACAAAGGGAAAACCTTTCCTAGTCGTGTGCTGCACTGATTTAAATTCTGACTGAGCAGCTGATCACATCAGGACTGTGAAGACTCATTGCCAGTCATATGGACTTGGTATTTCTTCTTGCTGCCAACGAGAGAACTTACCTCCACCTCTGAGCTCTCCTCCCAGCCTCTCAGTGGAGTGCAGTTTTAATAAGAAAAATTACACTTATCTGATTTCAAATTTCACTTCCTTGATTTAAAACAAATCAGAACAGATTCTTATCAAAATGCTCAGATTAACTTGGAATTTAGTAAGATAGTTCTCAATCCTCAACTGAGAGCAGACTCCAGGAAGAGATTAACATTGACACAGAATGTGTAAGACAGAAGTTGAAAACAGCCATACCGCTATAACAGAATTTTTTTATACAGTCTGGAAAATCCCTGCAGCATTAGAGATTTTTAAGAAAAGAGCATAATGGTAGATTTTGCATACTGGAATTGTCAGCAGCACCACTGCATTGTTATTACCACTATTACCAGATCACAGAGGTATGGGGAGATTGTGGTGTGCATTTAAAGATATGCAACTATGCACCAACACCAACATGTTGTATGCTAAAACACTCAGTATCCTCCCCTGTATTTTTCTGCATTTTAGAACTCGACTTACAACACAGCAGAATTCCTGCAGAGAAAAGTCTTATATTTTAGTAGCAGTTACTGGGATCACTGAGGCTTGTATAGATGTTTCAGAAATTAAAGATAAAAATACACAATTAGATGCTTTCCAGGAAACCCTCAATAGTGCACAATTTTCCAGCTTTTTTCCTCCTCTCCTTAATGATAGTAAGTTTTCTACTGTGCTATTTTAGTTCTTGTGTGCATATATAGTTAACTTTCTTCAGGGTTGAGATGTATAAAATGAATCCTGGAAGAAAAGAAGGAAGGCTATAGGAAGGGGCTCTTATGGCAAACTACCACTGAGGAAACAAAGACATTTATTCTCTTATGCCACTGTCACTTAGATACTTCCTGCTCTTTTTGATGGGCTAATGGTGTTCTGCTTCTCAGCCTTAGGGTCATCATTAATGCATGTTGTCCTCACACCACCCTCAAAATTACCAAACCCTTTCCTAACCTTCCAGTAAGCAAACTTTCTGCAGGCAAATCCCACTCCCAGTGGAACTGAAACCTCCTCTAGCATAAGGAGTGCTGTGTATCAGGAAGGCTTTTCCTAGTGCTCTATGCAGTTTTATGGCACAGTGATGAGTTCTCATTTCTCTGGCAAGAAAGATACAGGGAGAGGTCATCTTCACATGGTGGATTCCCTGGCTACCTCCATCTTCTGACTTGCTCAAGTACAGAGTAGATGTGGGGGTCACAGAGGTTTCTTTCAGCTGCTGCTCTGGGAGCTGCCAAGAATGTTATCCCTTCTTCCTTTCTAACCACTGTTTTCTTCAGAGAGAGGTAGAGCTTCAAAGGCATTTTCTCACCTCGGCTAAACATATCTTTGCACTAGAAGATCATCTCAGACAGAAGAATGCTATCTGAAGACTGTGTGAACCCTCAAAAGATAACTTTTACGTAAATAAAATTCCCAGTTTATTCAAAACACCTTCAAAATCATTAAAACTCTAGGTAGGACATCTGATACAGTTTGATTTAAAGGCACAAGTAGCTGATAAACAATAGTTTTAAAATGATAGGAATTAGTTTTTCCTGTTGAAAAAATTGATAAAATACATTCACTGAAAGGTATCCGGCTAACTTTCAGTTTGTAACTAGGATTCATCACACTTCTCCAACGTCAAGTGGCACTGTCAGCTAAGAGAATGGTGCCTGGAGCTGTTGCAATCTTTCAAAGCCCAAGTAGTGACTGCTTTAAAGTGTTAATCTGGCTAAGGAAAGAAGGCTGACTTCAACCTCAGTTACCCTTTAGCCTCCTCCTCCACTTCTTTAGTTTCTGTGTGATTGTCTCCCATTTAAGCAAGAGGGAAATATGGTGATGTAATGAAGTATTTGAAGTATTTTGGAGAAGCTGGACACATTATAATGAACTACAGAAAAAGGATGATGAGTAGTCATAAAATGCCTGTTACTCTGCAATGCATACTCTGCCAGTAATTGTGACAGGTTTTCTGTTAAGTTTGAGCCCAAGAAGTCAAGCAATTTGGAATGATTGTTTTTCCTTTGTTCCAAAATGGCAAACATCCAGCTGAATAAGGAGATTTTGTTTCACTTAGAATGAGATTAGGATGGCTCTCAGAGTTGCCTCCTTGTTTATAGGTGGAATAAAGGGCATCACAATCTGATTTACTGAAATTATTTCCATCCATTCCAATGGGGAGTTTGCTTTGCCACCTTCCCTGCACTTGCAGCAAAGCAAGAAAAGAAAGCACAGACGCAGAAGTGCTAATACAGCTCAAAGGAAGAGCTGGCATGACGTCAGTCACTCGTCTGCAGGAGTGCAAACCTGTAAAAGTAGGTCCATTTCCAACCCCCCAGACTCTGCAGTCAGCAGGTATACACAGGCTGGCAGGCCCTTTGACACCTGTAAGAGCTCCTGGAGCTGTGCCTGTCTCCTAGTTGCGGTGAAAGAAAGGACCAAGGGAATATGTGACAGCTGAGAGGCAGGCAGGTGTGTGCCGGTGGGGCTGAGGGAGCAGCTGCTACTGAATATCACTGGGTACATAATTTACTTACAGTACAGCAGCACTGCTCACCTCCTGCCCACACACTGAGAGCCATCAGCAAGCTCATCTCTTTCCTTGCCTTCGCTGCTGGAACCTCTTTCTTCCCTCAGGCCTCTTGGAAACACACTGAGAACAGCAGCTGAGGAGATCTCCTTTGCCACAGACTTGCCCTCCTTTTTCTTATGTCCTTTCACCAGCTCTTCATTTCACCACAGTTGCCCTTAGCCTTAGAGCCCTGCCTTCATCCTGCACATCCATTCACATTCCTCCACCTTTCCCCACCCTGACTACACTGATGCTGACAGATTTGTCACGTGTCCTGCCCTCACACGTGTCTTCACATTACCCTGTTCACACAAGCTTCTTTTGTTACCATAATCCTCTCCTCTTGTTCAAACCTCTCCCCAGAATTAGTACTTTCCTGAAGAGTTTGAACATAAACTGAGAGCAAGACAAGTAGTATTAATTTATATTTATTTAATAAAAACAAAGGAAAAATGCACAAAGTGCATTTGACACCCCATCTTAAAAGTTTGCTCTTTTCACTTTTGAAAACTACAGTACATATGGTAATATTTTATTTGGGTTACAACCCTTCCATATCTTTGCTCTGTTGCTCATCTCACAATGTCAGCAACTCAAATAAGGGCCTTGCCTGCAGAGGGAAGACAGCAGACTGTGGATAACGTTTACAGAAATTAAAACAAGCAGCAATGAAGTGGCAATGAGCAGGCTGTACCTGTGGGTCATTTTCAGTACCTGTTTTGCAATTTGGGTAATCAAGGATCAATCAAGGGCTCCACTACTTGGCATTAATAATTGCATGCGCTCTGTTAGCCTACAAATTCACTGCTCTACCAGAACCTAACCCATCCTTCTGTGCAGTGCTTTCTTCCCCTGCAGCCTGATAAGCACTAAAGAAAAAAATTCAACTCCATATTACTGTTATTTATGCTACAATTCTTTCTGTCACAACAACTTTATCTAGATTTGCAACTGCCATGGAGTGGAGATGAGCTCTCTCTGGATGCCCCCACATTGTATCATAAGCACAAACAAGTGCTCAGTGCTCTCTGAAAGTGCTCAGTGCTCCCTGAGTCACAGTCTCAACCCACTGCTCCTTCAGGCTGATGTCACTGCATCTGCACTTCCCCAGCTATCCCAGAACTCTGTCTCCCTCTGATGATGACAACTAATGGAAGCAGAATTTAGAATGTCCAGATCTTGAAGAGGAGGCAAGAATGGCCTTATTACTCTGGATGTGCTCTCCACAAGTGTCCTTAATCCAAAACAGAGCTGCTGAAGCCTAAGATTTATTATTTTATCAAAACAAGTATAGGCAGATGCTATTTAGTGCACTGGTACTAAATGCTGCTAATTGCTATTGTAGTGGCATTGCTAATCCCTAATCTTGTTTCTGAGTGGGAAAGAGTTGACCCAAGACTCCATTTGTCTTCCTTGCTTCTGTGATTAGGGCTTATCAAATATGCAGTGCCAAACCTTAGGATGGTATGAAATGCCTTAATGCTCTAATTGGGTCAGTTAAACAACTTGGAAATCAGAGGTCAATGTTATCAGTGAAAGCAAAGCAATGGGTTTGCAATGCTTGTCATAAAAACTTTGCTGCATGTAAATACGTGCCTTAACTACAGAAGCATTCAAGTTTTCAGCTGTACAAACTATCTAAAGTAGAATACTGCAAATTCACTTTTCCCTTTGTGCAAATGCTTTAAGCAGTATTGTAGTACTTTTCCTCTTGCAAAAGCAATAAACATAACACATGATCAAAATCTCAGAAGAGGAGCTGCTGGATTATCCATGTGACATAATTCCCCTCATAAATATAATCTTGAATTTAGATTTTTTTTTTACTTTTTCTAATTTAATTGAAAGATTGTTCTAGAATCTCATTAGTTATATTTAACATTCATTATTTAGCAATTATTAATTAAATAACATTAATTACTAAGATTTAATAAAATATCTACATTTCTAGACAACACTTATTCATGGCCAATTTATGCCTATTTACTCTTATGTCAGCATTTGCTTTCACTTTGAATGCCTCTTGTTCCCTTGATTTTATCTCTCTATTGTCCTGGATCACTACCACATCTCTTCCCTGGCTTTGTTTGGGTAAGGTTTGGTGAGCCAAAGCCTTGCACAGCCTCAGTTTGATTTTGGGGTTTATTTATTTATTTGGTCTCTTGCCTGGCACCACCATCTTTCCTTGCTCTTCATATTGTACCCTTATCCATATGTTTGGGTTTTAACTCTGTTCTTCCAACTCTAACTTTCCTCTACTGTTTCCTGTCTTTCTTCTGCTTACACTATGGACTCCACTTCTAGGTCTTGTTTCATTTCTACCCATCCAGTTTCCCAGATTTCCTTTATGAATCACCTAGCTCTCATGCATGCAGTGAAAGCACAGATGCTTTATTCACCACTACACCTGATGTTCACTGAAGCAACTGTATGGTGAGGAGAATTCAGCAGGGACACATCACTCCCGCCATATATTACAGCTACAGGTGGAAGCATTTGTGTCACTGGATCCCAGCCCACCTTTTGCAAGGCAGATGAAAATAGCAGCTCCTTTTGATGAAAATAGAAGATTTGGTAGATGAGGTCTCGAGCTCAGGCTCAGTTCAGCAGCCCAGGGAAAGTCCCTTTGCACCAGATGGTAACAGAACCAGTTCAGCCAGGTTGGGCCCCTTGGCTGGTGAGAGAGATGTGCCTCTCACACCTCTGTGCAAAAGGTGTTGCCACACAGTGACAAAGTAAATTAAGCATAACTGACTTACCCTTGCAGTGAAGTCCACAGCAGCACCCCGATTTAACAGCAATGTGGCTACATTGATATTTCCATAGTGAGCAGCTATGTGGAGGGGAGTGAACCCACTCTGCAAAAATACAAAACAAAACACAACCAATAGATACTTTTTAAAAAATATCACAGTAGTACTCCACAATTTGTGGCACATCACTGACAAAAACTAGCAATAGGAGCCTGCTGTAAGTCACCACTCCAATTCTGTACTAGTTTTCACTCACTTATGTTTATTTATAGTATCTCAGAGAATCTAAATAAAAATCACATTGCTATGCAGGAGGGAAAAAAATTAACATAATTATTCTAGAAAAAAAGAAGTTGAATAAAACTTTCAGTTATTCCAGGAAAACAGCAGCAAAACATTTGAGTTTAAAGCAATGATCTGACTTCTATAAGCTTCTAACTATAAATATAGAGTTATTGGTATTATGTCAATCTTGCAAGTTAAATCTTTTAGAGATTCTTTGCAGAAGTTCAAATACAAGTCATTTAATGATATTTGCTAACTGATTTTTATAAATTCTAAGTAGATGCAAATGAAAATAACATCAAAGACTTCTTTAAATTATTAATATGTTTGGTTTTTTTTCCAAGGGTTAGCACCATAAAGATCAGTTTCCCACTGTGGGCAATCACGCTGGGTTACGTTCAGACACCACGAGTTACCACCCTAATTAAAAGATGTTTTACTGATAAAATTACTTCAGCAACTGATTTTCATATTTAAGTAGTTTTACTTCCTTTTAAAATAATGCTAAAACATGCAGCAATTCCATCAGTCCTGCAAAGTATGAAACCTTATGGGAACTAGATGCATTTCTAAATTTTTAGCAAGCCATGCTAGCTGCCACTGCCTTGCTTTGGGAGTTTTGCAGCTATAAAACCACTCTCAGATCATTCTATTTGCTGACACCATCAAGGTAAGTGTCATGCAGAAGCCTAGAATCAGACCTGGATGCACAACATAACAGGGTTGTCTGCAGCTCTTAAAACATCTGATAAACATATGCTCCATGAGAATCCCTGGAAACTCCATCTCACGTAATCTGGCCCTTTTATGATGGCAGTTAGTTCCCAAGAGTGCTTCACTCTTACTTTTAAACCCTAGTTTCAGCTGCAGAAAGCCCTGGTCTCTCAACTACAGTCTTCTCTAGCACATGCTACTTCATTTCATCTAAAGCAGGTGTCTATCCTATAATATGCGATGCAGACAGGAGGGAGAAATGATGCAGCAGCACTAAGTCATGGAGAAGTGATGATGCATATATATATTTATATATACCTCTGTTGTTCTATTCACCATCATCTAGGTTAACACATTTGGAAGCAAAGAGGGGGAAAAAATGAACGGTTAGTCCACCACTGGTGACATGGATGCAGAAAGCTTCATGATGGCTGTGTGGCATGGCAGCTCGGACAGCAGCACACCCAGCACACACTGGAAGCTCCACAGGGTGGAAGCCGAATGAGCGAGTACTTCGAGTGCTAATTGTTACATGTTTACCAAAGTTCTCCAAGTAGCAATTGCACAGACAACTGATCAAATGACTTAACTGTACAGTACCTACAGCTCACCACTGCTTTCAGGAGGGGCTTTAATATCCAAGAGAATAATTCAAATAATATTTTGTTTACTATTTTTCATTTGCAACGTTTCTACAAGATAAATTAACCTTGATTTAAACAGAAAGGGCATGGGGGAGAAAGAGGAAAAGGAGGCAAATCAAACGTTATTCTTTATCAGGTGTTAGAGGAGAAATTCTGTGTAACCACAGCAAAAAAGTACACCGAGAGATATCTCCCCTGGATGTTGTCAGCACCTGATAGCATCAAACCTTCTAGTTTTTCCCAACTGACCTTTGACTCCACGTCAGCATTGTGGTCATTCTGCAGGAGCAGAGCCGCTGCCTTTGTGTCATCCTTGCGAGCTGCTATGTGAAGGGCAGGAAGGCGGACTTTCCCCTTTGTGTCATTTTCCAGCAGCAGGGAAACCACCTGGTCATGGCCTTGCTGCAAAGCCACTGCCAAAGGTGTGAAACCATCCTGCAACACACAACAGGCACCATCAACGCATGTTCCAAACCTTCCACAGGGTGGGAAGGGGAAGCAAAGAGATCCCAGTGCTACGAACAGAGCTGGTGCAAATTCAACCAAGTGTAATACAGCAAGTCAAAAGTACCCTGCAATGACCCTAAAATTGGAATACAATGCTGGTGAACAAGGTTCCAAATACTCTAAACACCTTTCTGGCACTCCAGACACAACATAAAATTGTAAGACACAAATGACTGAGACTTAAGGAAAAAAAAAGAATGAAATGACAAATTTACAGTTAATTATACAGATACTTATTTATGTAAGCGCTTAATTATATAAAAAGGTATAAAAAGCTGGAATACTAAAATTACAATTGCTAATGATGTCTCAAAAGTAAATTATCATCCATTCCTTTCAGATTATAATCTACATTTTTATGATTATTTAAAACAAACCCAAACAACTAAACAAACCAAAACAAACAAAACACTTGAGCTCTACCCTCTAAAATATTTTATATGTGGATTTAAAATACAATAATTGATCAAGAATACCACATTCTCCTAATGTAGTGATGTTCTACTACAATTTCCATTTATGAAAATTTATATAATTTGATAGACAATCCTCTTATAAAAAGAAGTTATTTCCTTTCAGATTTGCTAATAACCAAATTGGTGGAGAATAAAAAAACCTGAAAAACAGAAGGTTTTTATTTAACAGATTTTAGAGCAGATTCCTCAAACACATAAAAAGTACAGCCTGGGATTTATAATTTTATGTTTCAATTTAAATTTTATCTTATGGATTCTTAGAAAAGTAAAAAATGGAGGAGTTGTCATTTACATCCTGCTCCATCCCAAACATCTGTCATTGCAACCCAGCACATCTAGCTTTGTCCAAGATAACACCCATAAATCACTCAAAAAATTACAAAGGCAAACTACTTGGGATATTTATTTATTCAATTTGTCTCCTGATGAATATATCCAAAGTTTGTATTGCAGTTTAGCAAGCAAACATGTTCTTTCCCTTTTCAACTACTGCTATCATAGTGAAACCATGTAACTGTGAAATAAAAGTGCAGTAATGACAGAGAAAAAGGTAGATCCTCATTCTATGTCAACAGTGCAGAGCTGAAGTGCTAACTTTTTTACTTCTGTTGTGAAAAGTAATGTTTTCAATATGGAATTTCCCTCTCTAGCAGAGAACACCTCAATCTAGGATGAGAAACAGGAGGGGTCCTGAAAGAGAGAGCTTTTTCAAAATTTTTGAGGGGAAGAAAATCCAAGAAAATTACTGAACTTCCTGGGTCCCAACAAGCAATTTCCACCACACCCTCCCCGCCCCCCGAGGAGTTTTGTGCTCATTTAACCAGGTTTCCCTGCTGCCTGCAGCTCCCAATCCTCCAGAAGCAAGGGCAGGGCACTGGGCTGCAGTCCTGGGGTGAAACAGCCACAGGGGCACGGGATGTGAAAAATGCTCTGCAGCCCTGAGGGCTAAAAAACCTTCCTGAGCACCCCTGCAAGAGGCCTCTGGCAATATTACTCTACTGTACATGCAGAAATGGGGGCTCTTGCCTGGAGAAACCCTGGAGACCTTGGCTTCTTCCTCTATTTACACATCAAAAAATTCAACCACTTCATAGAAAATTGGTGTAGACACCCACAACATATTTTCTGGTAGGGAAATAGAACCAACTATTTTCCTTTAATTAGATTAAAACACCATGATTAAATAGTAACTTTTAAAGAATATTTAGCTAAGTGGAAATCCTTTAGTTACGAAAGTTTTTGTTCTTAGAATAATAAAGAGAAATCGTATTTGTAAGAAAACTCGGACGAAGAGAAAATAAGAAAGAGCCTATAAGCAACTATCTCAAACAAGGAAAGCAACAAAAGTGCCACTGTTTTGTAGTCTGCTATCTTCAAAGGAATTCTTCATGGATAAAATTAGATTGCACCTTATCATCAAGCTGAAATGGAAAACTCTCAACCTAAACTGACATACAGTGCTCAAGGGAAATCAACACCAAACAAAAAAAACCAAGTACCTCTTCAAAATTTTTAAAAAATTTCTTTTCAGAAAATCATACAGTGGCAAGAGTTTTTTCAGAATTCAGAACCTATTGTACATCTCTAGGAGTTCCAGGTCTTCTTTCTTTCCAAGTTTTTACAAGGAAACAGAAAACTGTGCTAGGAAAACTAATTTTCAAATTATTTCCCAGATGTAAAGTATTTCATTTTGGTATTTCTTGACTTTGATATCCTTAAGCATTTACAGAAAGTGGTTCTGATGAACACTTCTGGTTATAACTAACATTTAGTGATTTTGGAAACACTGTTTTGATCCATTAGCGATTCATTTTTCCAAGTGGAATAAGGAATAAGATTTATTTTCTACATCATTACACAGTGATACTATGAGGTATAGTGACAATAAATTAATTGTGCATTTAATATTTCTCAAAAACTAGGCCTTTTTCAAATAAGCAGTATCTCCTTCATGGAAACAGTACTGGTAGACCAATTAGAATTCAATAATTATTAAAGACAGCACATACTGAAGTACTTTTCTATATTTTGGTACCAAAATCTTGGTAATAAGACAACTGAAAATTCACCAGATTCAGTGCATTTCTCAATGCCATATATTTACAACTATTAATATACAAGTTATTTATTTTCCTCACAAGTTGTCTTATTTGAGTTAGAATTAATTTTGTATTTGAGTTAGAAATGTTCTTTAAAGAAATAAATACAAAGTGTTCTAGAAAGATCACAGAACACCTTCAAGGATGGATCCTGCATCTTCATATCAGCTTGAAATTCTCACTGCAGCACCAGGTGGGGTAACAGGGTGAGAACCAATGTGGTAATGAAGCAGTTCAGGAAATGTCCCAGTCAGCCCTGGGTTTTCTCTGATATCCCAGGGCCAGTCCAAAGCCCAGGTGAGCAGTTGTTCTTGCCTCATGGTTGCCACCCTTCTCATTACTCACTATTTTTAATAGAAGCACAGAGAACTTTTATATTATATACACGGCTTCCCTCTGTGAGCACTTAACCTGAAAGATTAGCAGTTATGACTAAGTACACATCCATATTTAGAACTGTCTCTAGTTAAAGTAATTTTTTAAAATTTTATAAATGGTGAGAGTTTAAATTGCTGAAAAACCCATAACTCTATTCATTAGCACACTTCACAGAGACAGCTTTTTATTCCTCTTTAATTCTGCATTTAAAAGACTGGTTTGATATAAGCTGGCAGAAATCACTGCTGAAACACATTTTGCTTTGTTCATAAAGTGTCAAATTCAAACTTTTACCTCTGTGGCAAGGCTTTGACTGGCACCATTGTCAAGAAGAAACTTAACAACCTCCAGGTGGTTTTCTTGGGCTGCCATATACAATGGAGTGAAGCCATTCTGAAATATGAAAACAAGAGTGTAAACACCCCACAAACGTTTTATACATAAAACAGATCTGCCAAATGAGGGAAGATCAGGTGAAAAGCAAAAAAACTGTTTGCTCACAGGTGAGTTAATGGCATGATCTACACTGGCTTAAGTGAAGATGGGATAAGGGAGAATAGTAAATACTATTTAAACAGACACAGAAGAATCTTTCAGCTGACCAGATACAATTCCCACAGTTAAGTGAGAACAATTCCTTTCACATCTCTTGTGAAGCTAAACTAAAAATCAATCTGGACAGATGATTTGGTGGCAATTCCTGATAAATACAGCCACAGCACTGGAAATGCAGAACGGGACAGGGAAATACAATACAAGTGTGTGGCAAAAGCAAGCACAGTGACTCTTCGGAGTAAATGACATTTTTTTCTCTTCTTTCCATTAGCTTTGACTTCTCTTTCACTTGTGCCAGCTACTTCTGCCTTCCATCTCCTGAAAGAGCTGCCTTATGGGCTACTTCATATTTTAGGCACCAGGAGTTGTGAGGATCATTGGTTCTCAGTTTGAGACAGAGGCTAATCAGTGTTTCCAACCACATTAGTGCATCTCTCAAATTATGCTTAAGTGACTGATTTCAATCGATGCAATACAAGTCTTAGAGGCTGCAGAGTTTAACTCATTCTTTGGCGAATGTCTTTCTCCTACAGTCAATGTTTTTGTCTTTGCCTGAACCGTAAACAGGTCACAGCCTGTCAGAAATTGAATTTTTCAGAATTAATATTAAGGCAATGTATTTTTTACCTTTTTTTCTAAGAATTTCTGAAATCTCTCCTACAGTTGCACAGGACATTGACCTAGATTTTGCAGAAAACCAACGGGGCTGAAAACAGATGAACTCAGAGGAGTTTGGCCATATGTTTACATCAAAGGAAAAACATCAACATTCTGGGCCCTGGAGATATGTGGAGGGAGACCACAGCCTCAGACCTATGGCAGGGAAATTGGGCTGAGCTGTAGCAGCCAGAGTGGAACAGCTGAGAGACACCTGACTGCCACAGCAGCGGGGCAGAGGGGCAGGGCACATGTCCAGCACCGAGCACAGGAGAGCACAGGTGACCTGAGGCCAAGCACGCGGCCAAGCTGGCAGCGGGAACAAAGAGGAGGTCACAACAAAGGACAGTTGGAGAGGAAACACATGTTTGATCCAAGAGGAGCTTTACCACCAGCAAGGCACCAAGCAGCTGTGAAGCCACATGTTTACAAGGCCTGCACAGGCAGCAGGGCCTGCTGCTGTTCCAGGATTTTGATATTTTGGTCTCTATTCAGGAAAACACCGCTACAAGCACAAAGCAGGCACTGAAGGGCTCACAGGACCCAAGCCCAAAATTAGATACATGTTAATGCATTGTCCAGAAGAGAGGTTCAACAGCTCAGTTACTATGCAGTCAAAATTCTACTTAATTAAAAAACAGAGAAGCTAGGAAGCACTTGCTAATGTACCTCATATGTCAGACTACAAGTTATTACAGTGAACAGCAGTTTGGTATCTATCCCTGTCTTTTCATGGCATATTCTATATCTATTTACTAACTCAGCTGGAAACAAAGATTAATTTTTTAGTTTCAAACACTTGCAATTAGAAAGGAAGCTGGAAGCACTACCTAATTTTTAATTTAATGAAATAATTAATAAGCAAAAATTCTCAAAACCAAATATAATTAGCATTTGGAGGCAGAGCAGAACCTTTTCTCCTAGGGTAAGTTTTTGTAGGGTTTTAAATATCTTTCCACCCCATACTTTACATTTACTTCTCTCTTTAAAAAAGGGCTGGAATTGACAGCCACAAATCTGAAAAACAATTTTGTCTTGAACAGTAATAAATAGCCCTTAGAAGAGGTAAAATTCAGCCCCAGCACAAATTTATGGCTTGTTTTTTTGCTTTTTAACAGACAGGAAGATTTTGGTTAAAGAAGGCCTAAACCTGGGACCGTAAGCATGGAAGAGCTGTTACCTTCAAGGAAAGAGGAGGCAAAGCTCAAGTGAAGCTCAGTACCACAGACCAAGCTGGTCCAGGGCAGTTTGGTAACAGAAAGTACCCGGGACCTCCTCAAAAGCTGAATCCTGGCTGGGGTGTCTCACTGCCTGGTATTGATGTGGAATGGTCAATAGATGTGTTACATGGGTGCTCCAAGTAATGGCATCAAAGGCCTCCACAATGGGGTGGGGGAGAAATAAATCTTTAATTCTGGTATGTTAGCAAAGTAAGAGTAACATGTGGCAAAACCTTAGGGTGTATGGACAATGCAGTTATATAAGATGTTTACAATCTCAGATTATTTTTAGTTTCAGGCCGAATACACAAATTCTCAAACACAAGCGGAAAAAATCTTATCAATCCCATCTTAATTTCTTTAACAGGAAAGCCATGGCAAATATTTCTGCTCTGTTTTACTTCTTAACAGCAATGGGAGACTTTACCTAAAAATCTTTAATGTTGTTTTTCTCTTTAAATTTAAGTTATATGGTTCCTGGAACCAAATAGTGCTGTATCAAACTAGTATAAAGGAGTAAGAAAGAAGAACTGAGTAATTTATTGCTTTTGTTCAGGTGGAAAAAACCATGAACTACAGACCACAAATAACTAACATTCTTGAAATCCATCCTGTTAAGCATTTTGTTCCTATTATTTGAAAGTTCAATAAAAAACTTCACCCTCCTTCTTTAAAATGTAATTTTTAAAACAAACATTTATTTTCATGCCCACATCTTTATAATACAGAAAAATTGTAATCCTGGGCCAGATGAGAAGACTTGCTCTTCTCTGACACTGCCTGCCAGCCCCTGAGCAGAGTGAGTAGGATTGGGGTGGCATGCAGGACATCACTGGCAGAACCACATGACTTTCAGCAATCTGTAGTTTATGCATTTTTTGAGCCAGAGTTTTTCTGTTTCGTTTTACTGCTTTGCTTGTAGCATCAGTGCTGTTTTCTCTCATTTCAAATTCTCTATAACTGACCTAAACATTTCTTCAAAGGACTAGAACCAGACTTACAAACTCTGCATGTGCCTGCAGTACCTCCTTGTGCAAGGAAAGGGGATGGGCTCAACTAAGCTTGAGACAGTGAATTATGTGAAACAGGATCCCTTTGAACATGTTCTCTCCCACTCTCCTGTTCTATCGCTGTCTCTTCCAGCTCTAACAAGTAGCAGCTCGTAGGACACTCCTAGGGCAGATCTGAGGTTGATCTCACTGACTACCCAACCCTATTTTCAAGTACCAACATTAACACAGTAAGATCTACCAAATATATTTGCTAATATCAGAGTTTCTAAGAGACAAACAATTTTAATGTCAGCAAAGTTGTTGGTAGTAGCAAACAGAGACGTATGGGTTTACCTGAGACTGTGCATTGACATTGGCCCGATTTGTAACCAACACTTTGACGACTTCTGCTTGTCCAGCAAGGGATGCTATGTGCAATGCAGTGTTTCCTTTCTGGAATTAGAGATAGTCACATTTGAAAAGAGTACAAAACCTGAGCTTGAATACATAACAATACACTCAAGAATATCTTCCACTTTAGAATATAGTATTTCTTGCTGAATACTTTCTAATGGGTGTGTTATTCTAAAGACATGGCATGGACAGAAACCAGAACAGGAATCTACAGTTTGTTCAGTAAATCTCCACCCTAGCAAACTCTTACATTACTGTCATCCACTATCATACATAACTGTTTCTATTAAACAATTATTGAGACATACACACACACCCCACCAGCAGTGGAGAATGGGCAATTACTGCTGCAGCAGTCTGTAATCATTTGGCCAACACCTCATGCCCAGGCCAGCAGTGTGAACAAGGGAACAACCAGATAGGCTTGACTGACCTTTGTGGCTGCATCCACACTGGCACCTCGCTGGATCAGCTCAGAGACCACTTCTACATGCCCTTCTTTGGAAGCGAGATGGAGAGCATTCAACCCATTCTGATTTAAAGAAAGGGAGGGGAAAAAAGAAAAGCAATTAGAAGGATTACCAAATTTTCCAGATTACCAAGCATATGAGACAAATTATAACTATCCCACTGAAAGGACTGCTTACAAAAACTACACTTAGGTAAACTTTACAAAAACTAGATTATAAGAACAGAGTAAGAATTAAATCAAGATATACTGGCTCTGGAGTCTCAAATTCTGTGTTCTGTTCCATGATCAAATGCAGTACAAATGGAATGAAAGATAAGGTGGAACATTCTCCAAGTGCAAGTGAAATGGTGTCTGGGTAAAGGGTTTAAAAATAAAAAATATTAATTGAATAAGATATGTAAACATGGTTCATCAAAAAAATAGAAATTATCTTTGACATGAAGTGCAAATATAATGAGAAATCTGAAAAATGGTGAGAAAAGTATTTATCCAGAAAATTTGACCAAAATATTCTTCGACCTGATTTGAAATGTTGATGTCCACTCCATTTTTTAAGTAGTCAAGAGCCTTTTCCAAGTTGCCAGCTCGAGCTGCTCTCAGGTAACTTGCATTTGTGTCAGACTACAAGAAAAAAGGAGAAAAATTAGAAATTATGGCACAGTATAAAAACACATTTTGGTGGCAAAGAAATGATACAGCATATTTTACATCCACTCAACTAGTCATTAAATAATCCCAAAGCACTTTATCAAATGTGGGTCAAATCCCAACCAGGCAGCACGAGGCTTGACTTCACACATGAGCATGAATTATGGAGCACTGTCTCACACGCAAGGCCAGAGGCCGGGGACACATCTGGCACGCAGTGTGGCACACAGCCATGGGGAAGCTCAGGACTGGGCTACAGGGAAACCATGCCACTCTGCAAAGGTGCCACACTACTTTTAATGTCCAAGCTGAACAGACCCAACCAGTACTCTGATAATTAATCTGAGAAATTTTTTTTAAAAAAATTCAAAATACTCAACCTTGAAGGACTGGATTGGTTAAAAAACCCATGGATCTACAAATGCACACATTTTAAAATCTCATGTCTGCTAACATTTTGCTTTATTTTCTCCATTCTCCTTCATTTCACAGCACATTTTATTGACAATGCCTGCCCACATTCAGTGAAGAAGCCAGAAATCTCTAAGTACAGGGCCATTATATAAATGCATTTTCCTTTTTTTCAGACTTTGTATTAAAGATAACTATGTGAATTTACTTTATGGTGACTTCAGCTTGAACGTAAGGACAGTAGAAATGTTGGTTAAGTCATGATAGACTCACTGACAGTAAGTCCCATCCCCAGAGAGTTTTAACACGTTATGCAAATATCCATGGAGGACAGTTTAGATAAAGCTGATCCTGCCTTGGAGCAAATGTAACAAACTGGGTTAGCTTTCAAGAGGGAAAAATCACACAATCTTTCATTTTATCTATGCCACAGCTTTTCCTGGCACCTTGGGCAGTCAATGTATTTTTTTGTGCCATCTTCTAGACTGGTAAAGCAGGAATTGTCTGGGTTCTTTCTCCTCTCAGGATCATTTCTTCCCAGGCTTATATCATTGCAGCTACCAGTGCATTGAGATGTTTTAACATTTTGAAAGAGTGCAACAACTACCTTTAGACTAAACAATAAAGGCAGTTACTGCTAAGAGAAATACAAAACACCGAAGCTCAGTTACTTATCTGTTGCTCAAAAAATTATTATTTTTTTTAATCCCAAATTTCTGGATTTGCTATAGAGTTTTCTCCTCTCCTGTCAATACAGCCACTTCAAGCTGGATGTTGTGCTCAAGCATTGCTCCAAGCCCATCAGAAGCCACCTCAATGTGCAGGATGAAGCAATCTCGGGCATGATGATAGCAAAATGATAAGTGGGTAGTGCTTTTCTCCTTGTACTCATACAAGCTACAAGACCATTTTACCAGTACTTCCAATAAAACAAGTTCTCCCTTCTAAGGAGAAAACCATTACTTATAAACCCATTTTCTCCCAAGTTTTGCACACTTTACATTCCACTTTGCAGTGATAAGTCACCAGTTTACAGCCTTCACTGCTCTCCATCATTCTTCTTCAAGCATGCCACACTGATCATTACAAACCAGCTTCTGCAATGTCCTTCCAACAGAACAGCCCCCAAATACACCCCCCAAATACACCCCCCCAAATACTGGTGTTCAGCTAGGCTTTCTGAAAAACAGGGTGCTGCTGCAAAATACACAGTCATCAGCTGTAAAGACTATGGGGAAGGAAAGCTGCCTTGAGAACTGCTTTCATTTGGGAGATCATCTGAGTTGTGCAATGCAGATTATTACAGGAGACAGGTCATATTCTCAGTGCTTAGCAACAGCAGTCACTGGGGTAAAAAAACAGGTCAGCATTTTATCAGCATTACTAAAGGTATGAGGGAGGACTCAATACAGAGGGAGCTTTTTTGTCAGAGGGTAACGGCATCTCTGTTTGGCACAGTCAGCAGGGGGACCAGAATCAACATCAGCTGTTTACAGCTGCTCCCGGGTGGTGAAGGGCTGTGCCAGAGCTGCTCGCTCTGGAAAATCAGATTCTGCCATTATATGTCATGCATTAATACATGCCAGACAAGAAACGCTGCTCATCTGCAGACACATTCTAATCTATTTGCTCCAAAAAAATGGAGGGGGAGAGGCAGAAGGAGCAATAAATAATTGATAATCACATTAATTGCTAACTGCAGTTTCACTGTGGAGGGAGAGAAGTGCCTGTATCTTTTACAGACTTGGGCATGACTTTTGGACCTAAGGGCTCTGAAGACTTAACGACTCTTGGAAGAACTCACAAACCGAAGGAAGGATAAAGTTCAGGTCACAGTCCCAGCCTGAGGCCATATAAAAATGTCTCAAACCAAACGTGCCGCTAAGTGATACACAAATCCACTCCTGAAATCCCTGAAGTTAATAGCATGTCCTCCTTTGCTAGTCATCCCTCAAAATTCACTCCAAAACAGCTGAAAGCATCCAGACACACCACTGACACCAGCAGCCAGGCTGCCATCCAAACAGTGTGGCTGGTGAGGTGCAGGACATCCTGCTCACCTGTCAGCCTGGACTCTCAGTGCTCAGACAGGCTCCCAGCACAAGGGCACTGTGCAGGAAAAGCAGCACCAACATGTGCAGGCATGACACCAGCAACTGGGTCAGCACACCAGGATAACCCAAATCCTCCCTTGGTTCAGCTGGTCTGAGTTGGCACTTCCAGTTTCCACCTTACTGGTTTCCAGTTACCTAAATGTGATGTGAGCCAATATGTGAAAGTGCCTGAGTTGCCTTTAACACACAAGGTGCAACACATCCGTGTGTGAGAGGGGAAAACTTTTTTTTTCTGATCTTGCCTGATGCTTCCAAGCCCTCAGATGGGGTTAGCTCTCCCTTTCTGGGCCACCATGCCCAGGAGCTTTGAGATTTGCACAGAGGGATAACAGACTAAGGGTGTACAGTCCTGCAAGAAGTTCAATGGGGCTTCTGTGAGTCTCTCCATCCATTTCCACCTCTACCATAATCAGAAACAAGCAGTAACATTAGAGAGACAGCGACAACCTTGTTGGAAACCAAAAGCAGTTTCAGCCTCTCTAAAAGTAGCATTGCCAGCTTCCACTTCCCCTATAACTAAGGTATTACTTCAGACCTGCTCAGACAGAGGAGAGACTTTCAAGCTTTTTTCTACCTTGCAAAATGTCATGAGTACCCTTGTTAAGACATGTCACTTTCAAAAGCACAAGAACCAATAAACACTCTCCATCCTAAATGCAAGGAATTGACCAAAACCAGCAAGCCAAAACTTACGTTTCTGAACCCAAAATTTCTCAACTTTATATTTGTATTTTAAGCCTAAATTTAGTGAATTTTGTGTGCTTTTTCTTTTTTTAATACCTCAGTAGAGTAGAAAAATGTTACTTGCAATTGGCACTGTTTTGTTTAAAAAAGAGCCTCTTAGAGTCCCAAACTACAGGCTAGAGCCTGTAAATTACAGATAGAAACAGCACCAGACCCTCGGCTCAAATCAGTGGAAGATACTAAAGATCAAAGAACTGTAATAATAATTACTTATCTGGATTGCCATCATTCTTGGAAGCCCACGTCATAAACTGATACAGGACCTGCTAAACTAAATGCTTTAAAAACCACAGTAGGGGGAAAAGGAATTTGGGTTCCCAACCATTGCCCAGGAGACCCTTGTGCCCTGCTCTGTGGGCAATTCTTCTTCATATGCCCATTCCCACCTTCCACACTAGCTGGCATCTGAAAATAAGAGCCCCACACAGACAGAATAGACACAGACTCTCTCTATAGGATGTTCTCCCACCACACCTAATACATTTATTCTTCACTAATTACCCTCAGTATTCCCAAGAAGCACTTTGGATGCTTGCAGCCAGTTCAGACCCCTATTTTTTTAGTAATCAATCACAATACGAAATGAATATGAAAACTGGCTTATGATTCTCCGTGGTCTGGACAAATACCAAGAGAACAATAGGTATGGCACACACAGCAAAGCACTGAATCTCAGATGCTCTTGCAGTCAGCTACAAAGATTGCAGCCTTTCCCGTGCATTTGCACTGGATCCCTATTGTCAAGCTATATCCTCAAAGCCTTTCACCACTCCCTCTTGGGCTTCTGTGGCTGTTACCTTTTCAAACTCTATATGTAGATTAAAATTAAAAATCAAGATTTTTACAAGTGTTTTAATTCTTGGAGAGACAAACTTCAGATCCTGTGCACAGCATTTAGATCTGAAATGGCTATTCTGAGAATATTTAATAAACAGTGGATTTATGTGAGTACCAGTACTGGTGAATGCATAATGTTAAGCTTTTTCTTCACAGATGGTATGATTTCTCCCCTCTCTCCCCACACTTTCTTGAAAGAAAAAAGGACTGTTTCTAGTTTTAAGAAATGCGTAAATGTACTCAACTGGCTAATGAAGGCAGGTTTTATGCAATGTGTGTTTCTTTTAGATTCGTGTATTTCCCTTTAACATACAATGCTATAAAGAAATATCTAATGTACAGCAGGCTGATGAGCTTGCAGACTGCAGGCTGCCTGTAGCACACAACAGGTTTTCCAGCCTGGAGCTAATTTTCAACATTCATCCCAGGGACATCTCAGGAAAAGGCTGGGACTGTGCTGGCAGCAGCACTCCATTTGCCAACCCTTCTTTACTTTGTGGTCCCCAAGTCCTGCCACAAGATTCTGTGATACAAGAGTCTGTGGTACACAGGGACCTGAGAACTGTTTCCCCGTTTTGAGGAAAAGCTACATGAATTAAAATTATTTATATTACAGCAAAGACTAATTCCTAAATCACTTGGATATTATCTTAAGCCTCCAGAAAATGCTGATGCTGAGTCATGCTAGAAAATACATATTCACACTTTTTCCTTAAGTGCTTCCAGTGAAGTAAGAGATTATTTATCATAGCTAAAGATAAAAACTATTAGCAAATTTTCACTGACTGTCAGTCCAGGTTCTGGCCTGTTTTTTCCATGGCACTAGAGAGGGTCCCTTAAGAAAACAGAGAATCTGTATTATTGAGTGAACCCTTGAAAGTGCAAAGCCATTATTTTTAATATGCACAGGCCTCTTCCCATACTGGTGGTATTTTATTACGCTCATCTCTCTTTCCTTTGTGTTTTGCTTACAGTGGCCTGTTTTTCACATTAAAAATCCAGTCTTTTTTTCACATTGGGAGCAGGGTTTTGTTTTTCACTCCGTCTTTAACAGTAGCTGTTGTGAAGGGAAACCCCCAGCAGGTTCCCATTGTGCCAGAGCAGGATGCATTCTGGCTTGAGTCCCAACAAAAAGATGCTAACCATGCCTAACATTTGTTGTGGGAAGAGGCAATGACCTCATTTTAAGCAATGAACTTATGTTACTTCCATTTGGAAATGTGCTCAACAAAGAGAGTCTGCAGCAGCATGAGATGACCTGAGGAAATGGATGATAACATTTTTGATTATTTTGATAAGGGTGGGCTTACTGCAGCCACTGGCAATATTTTTGCAGGAAGGCTTAACTCTGATAGGCACTAAGCACAACACCAGAAATGGGAGGACCTTGGCATTTCTTAGGTTTTGCTCCTGTGCTAATTTAGAATTTTCTTCCATGCAAATGTGTTACCCTCACGTGGTAAGCAATTAAATTTCATTCCAAATAAACTACAGTGGCCAATTAACAGCAGTGTCTGAACCATGCGAAATAAACCAGTGACATCACTATCAAGGGGAGACTCTTCATTCATCCTCCAAGAGGCTCTAATCCCTTGTATTTCTCTGCTACCTTTAAACTATATCACTATTAAAAATTTTCAGTTGTATCTTCTTTATTAGAAAGGGGGCTGATTGCACCAGATGAATGATGTTCTCTGTGTAAACAAGTACTCACACTTTACATACCATACTACCATATGTGTTTTCTTCTGATAAGGATGTACCAGCCTGGGGCCAACTTCTATCTGCAGTTGTGCTGTTAATTACCCTTCAGAGACATGCTTTTGGGATCACAGCCCTAAACACAACCTCAGGGCAACAGGAAAAGCTCCATTCCTAGTGCTTGACAATTCAGAGGATACATCTTTTGGCTAGGGAAGGCCAGCTGTTTTGAATGCGATTGCAAAAAGAGAACAATCTTAATTACTAGTCAAAAACCAAACCCATCCCTCTGATTGTTTGGCCTATCACACAATTTAATCTTCAACTTTCATTGATCATATTATTGTATTGTGCATGATAAAGCAGCCAAAGATATGATGCTATTTGCAATGTCCCCATAAAAGGCTCTATTCCAACTAGGTAACTACAGTATGTTTTCCACACTGGTATTAGGCTCTGTGAAACCTTCTTCTTGGTTACACTCCTTGTGAAACTCCTTGTATTTCTGCAAAGTATGCACATGAATCTATAACCAACTGCGTTTTCAGCAACTGAGGTTCCATCACTATACAGTGGTCAATCTTATCATGTTTGTAGAAAAAAATGAAACATTTCCTGAAAAATCACACATTTAAGGAGTTCAAAACAAAAGCAGAAAATGCACTTTAGATGCAGGTCCTTCCTTCTAGAAATATTTGGCCAAACTAGGAAAACATTCATGCAAACAAGCCTCTTTCCTTACTAGACCACAAGACAAAGTGCAGACTTAGGATAAACCATTTTCAAGAACCCCTGCAGCCTTCTCGGAGTCTGTCTTGGCAAAATGCTGAATATGTGCCCTGTTCCCATGAAAAGTTAACCACATGGAGTGGAAGGTGGTTCAAAAGGACCCAGAGCCTGAGATGTCAAGGCTGGTACATCCAAGAACATTTTACAACTTCCAGTAAAAAAGGCATTTGTGGCTGCCCTTAACAGCACAGAGAGAGGTCTGGAGTGCATTGTTTGCTTGCAGTGACAAACACCTGCTGTGAAGCTGTGATGCAGCTTTCTCGCTGTGAAAGTTGCTTAGACTGTGTGTATGCAGCCTTCTTCACTCAATCCTGTGACTTGTGACACTACTAATCCCACCTGGGTGTCTTTAAACGCCTCAATGCTTCCTAAGAAAGCTCAAGCATGAGATAGAAAGGAAAACCAGTTGTTATTATTTTGATTTTCTATGAATAGCAAAGGGGGTTGTGATTTCCAGGGCACAGAAGATACAGGGTTATGGTAAATTTTTGCCTAACATCCACATATAATATCGATATTATGTTGAACATAACATTCAAGTTGAAAATGCCCCTAAATATGTAATTTCCACATTATTTACTTGCCAACACAGATACTCAACAAATACAAAATAACTTAACTGCAATTCTATGCTAAATCATGATCTGACAACCCAACCAAAACCATCTGAACTGAGATCACACCTGTCCCACAGGGACAAAGTTCAGACAGGAGGTGAGGGTCTACACTATTTCCATATGCTTTGCCAGTTTGCACAGATGAAGTTTTGAGATTTTAAAGCACAGATTTGATATGTCAGCTTCACCTGAAGAATTTATGAAAACAATTACTGGTATGAATGTATTAAATTAGTAATACCAAAAGCAAGATCAAGGACTACAAAAACCAATGTACACCAGGAAAACACACACAATTCTTCTAAATATGCAGGAACAACAAATTCAAAGAATTATTGTAATGGGAAAACAACAAAGAAGTGTATAAAAGGACTATAAAGGTCTTTAATAGGGTGACTTTTCAGCTATCGGACTGCACTGGATGAGAAGATGAATGACAAGGTAAATTGGGACACATTCTGTTCAAGACCCTAAAAATGGTATAATCCCTGGTTTCACCAGTGAATCACTCAGCTCTATTAGAAGTGACAACCAGGGTAAGAACCAAGCCCTTTGTGACCAACTCACATGTATAAGTAATAAAAAGGATATGATGCATTAAAAGGCAAAAGATTTGGGCATTTCAAATTCAAGATTCATTCTCCAGGCTGAAGGAGAAGTTTGTTCAGCTGCTAGAAGTTTATTTCAAACTCTGGGAAGAAACTCCTGAACTCACAATCTCATCTCTCCCTCTCTTAAGTTTTCCTATCATACATTTACAAGTGAAAAGTAAATCACTGGCTTTCATAACTGCTACCACAGTCACAAAGAGCCACAGAAGGGCTGGATGTGCTTCGAGGGTTTCTTCTCATGTTTATATTCACCTGAAAATAATAACTCTTATCTGTCAAGCTAGATGAGATGCCATTGATCTCCTGCCTGCTATTTTTCTCTCAGAAACTGACTATCCAATGAGCAAGGAGATAATTTCAGCACATCTCAGGCCCACGTTTAAAGCCACTTCCACGCTAACTAAAGTCACTTTCTTCAGAACACTGCATGAACATTAGCCAGTCCATCTTCCCTTCTCTTTGTGCATCTCACTTTATAGACAAATAAAAACACTTTACAAAATGTTTTGACAGGAGTTGCTGAATTCTTTTCCTCTCCCTTTTGGGTCCCAATTTTAATTTCAGGTGGGGGGGTTGGGGAGGAGTTATATAAACCTAAATGAGATAATACCATTGATTTTAGGGGGAGAGATTTTATTCATTATAGAAATATTATATAAATATGCTTCAATCAGATGTGGTGAAGTTAGTGGCAATAACATGGAGAAAAGCACGTCAGGGGAAGTGTAATGCAGTAAATTTTCCCTAAAAATACTGAGCAAATAAGCTATAGAAACAAGCTACATAATCTATTAAGAACTTCCAGTACCTTGAATTCAAAAGTTTCTACTCAATGCCTGGTTTTGAATTCAACTCTCATTTAAAACCAAATTGATTCTGCCTTGGAACTTTGAAATTATAACTATCATTAAACTGAAAGATAGTTTGATGATAACTGGTCAAGCCATTTTAGAGGTGGCAAAAATACATGCAGACACATGCCGATTTACACTGCAAGCTTTGCAAACCCCACATATAATTACAATTTATGCCCTTTTAGGTTTTAAAGGCATTTGAATAGATAGTTTTAAAGCTATCTCCTAGAGGTTTACTTTTTGGAGGAGGGAGAGGGGACATAGAGTTCAGGATTCTTACAAAAATTACAAACCTTTATCTGTTTATGAGTGCCAATGCAAAGGCTTCCATAGCACGGATTATGACCTCTATCAGGAGTAAAGAACCTTTTCCTCTGACACACCTGAACGCCTTGTTGAAGAGTTTCTGTCTGGAGAACTCCACATGGCTGATGTGACAGACAGAGAACCTGAAGAGCCAGTGGAAATTATCTAAAGAGCTTCTGAGTACTAAAAGGACTCATGAGGCAAGATTTGCAATGCACTCATAAACTTGCTAGTGATTTCTGCAAGGCCAGTTAGAGATATCACATAAGGTCTGTCATGGCAGTTCACCTCAGGAGAGAACTAGCTGTCCTGACACCTCTTTGTAGATCTGCTGTTGAACAGACAGACCCTGGTACAGTGGCAAAGAATCAATGGAACTAAGAAATCAAAGGATTCAAACAGCCTCCTAGAACCAAAGACTGACTGAGGTAATTTGGTGGTTCAGGAGGAAAAATACCTATCTAGCGCTTCCCAAACTCATGAGGGCAATTTCACACAGGAGAGTTAAAAATCCTCAAATGCAGGAGCTGAGCAACCTGCCAGGAAACGATTTTAATCTTGGCCGGGAGATGCATGAAACCTACTGGGGAATACCATCAGGGAATACTTAAGGCTGTGCTGGCTTAGCCACGTCCTTCAGCAGGGAATTGAAGCTCCTGTAGACCACAACCTGCTGTAGCTTGTTTTCCATTTGAGTCTGCTGTTATGGATCTGACCCAGTAACTCCAGACCCATTTTGTATCCCACCACACCTCTGTAAACCACAAAGGCAATGCAGAGCAAGCCAGAGCAGGTGTTGCACACGCTGCTGCCTGTTACTGCTGGAAACACTAATGAGAATGTGCCCCCTTTCTCTCAGGTGTGGTGCCGTGGCACATGGCCTGCACAGAGCTGTGGGACTGGGCACGGGAGAGCCACCAGCCTCCACATCTCCCTGCACTCCTTCTCCCCTCCTCTGCCCTGGTGAAACACTGGCATTCACCGCTGTGAATCTGTGCAATGGCACAGAAAGTTCTGTCATAGCATTTGTTGGGGTTGTCCAGATTAAATGTATTCAGTGGGGTGAAAAGCAAATACAAATTAGTTTACAAGTGTTTTGTTCCTCACTCCACGTGTTCTGGGTTTGAGGATGAGCTCAGATTCCAATAGGAAAAGTGCTTTTTCCAGCCCAAGCACCAAAATCTGTGAGCAAAAATCAGAGCCCTGCATCTGTTATCTAAATTTTACACAGGTTTAAAACTCTTAAGTCCTATCCAAACTTTAAATACAAAATTCTGCTCTAAAGCAGAAAGAGGAATCTAAATCACTGCTCGGGCAAGGTCAGGACCAGCATTTACAGATACAAACAGGATGAAAGCAGTGACAGTGAGAACAACCTTAGCTGTATGGGATCTTTGAGATCAACACAGGGAGAAAGAAAACACAGTTCAGTTTCACTCTGAGAAAATATTACCAAATATACAGATACATCACTGTAGATCAGGTGATACCATTTTCATACAGTGACTTTTCAGTTACAGAACTGAACTAGTATTTTTGTGGTTTTCAAAGCCATTGGGCATTGAAGAGCCAGGATTTGGCAGAACCGCCACAAGGAATTGAATACCTCAGGAGAGACTTGAATTTTTTGAACAAAAATACAAACAGCAGAACTATTTTAATATTTTACCTCACCTTAACCAGATTTGTTAATTAATTTTAATCCAAAAATTATCATTTCCTCTTAGCATCAGAATGAAATATATTTGAAAAACACGTAACAGTTTAATCAAATATAATGACATAATACCAATGAATTAAAACTTTCCAAACTGTCTGAAAAGACTTTACTCCTACTATATTTAACAGACACAGAACTTGTTATTAGTGCTACCATTAAAGTGAAGATCAGTTTATTACAGAAATAAGTTACAACCAACCATACCAGCCCTATACAGTGAATCTCCCCTAGCATTTGATGACAGAATGTGCCATTACTGTACAATGTTCAAGTATCACTTCTGAACAGCAAACCTACAGTATAAAGATGCAGTGAAGTAAAGCTTGTTTCTCTCTTGTGTCTCAGATACACAGGGCAGCATATGTAAGATTTATGTAAGGAATGAAAATAAAACTTATAAAAATCAGCAAGGAAAAACTTACTGAACACATACATACTCTGCCCCATCTCCACTGCTAAACTCCATTTTGCATGCTGCTATACCCTCCCCCATCTATAAATGAACAGAAATAGCAGTTTCTATACAGCTTGTAACAAACCCCTGTAAAGCAAGAGTAAATACCATTCTGGTGCAACACAGAGGGGCAGAGCATCCTGCAGACCAGCACATTGCCAACACCACGGCTGAGGGCAGCGCAACTTGCAGCCCGCTCCACTCTCCCAACTGCTGCACACAGAAACTGGAGGGACTGTGTCTGTCAGGTTGTGTGCTGCTGAGGCTCATATAAAGCATCAGCAAAGATGTTTATCACCATGAAAATTGTGCTAAAAAATACATGAGAGAGTAAATAAAATTCTCGGGACTGAACAATACAGAGTTTCATCAAGTATCATAAAACATCTGAATAACAAGAGCTTGTCTTACAAAAAATCACTTCACAGAAAAAAATATCCCCAGTAAATGTTTCCAGTTTTGAAACTATTGGTGGAAATAAGTTTATGAAAAGAACATCTTCACTAGAAAACAACCAAAGTTTTTAAAGATGCTTTTTAGGAGAGAACAACATCCAGTCCTGTGCTGACAATGAGTAAACAAAAACATACACATTTAAGAGAAGTCACTGCAGTATTTTTTTCAGAGCACAAAGCTATTGCTGACATGGAAATTAGGTAGTAAACAGCTGTATTCTGGCATCAGTAGTATCTATAACTAAAAAAACACTGCCGCTAATTGCCTTCTCACAAAGCTTGGCACTTATCAGTACTAAAAACACAAATCCACTTTACTGGGAACCTGTTTTTTTAATTCTGCGGTAGAGTAGTCTAGATAACTGTTTTGGCTTTGTGGTTTTTAACTGATGTTAATAATCCAAGCTGTTAAGGACTCTCTGAACCTGGTTCATGGTGAATAGGCATGTCCTTTCACAGCAGCTTCCTCACTTGTGGAATTTTTAAATCCCACAGGGAGCACCTTGAAGGTCACAGGGACTCTCTCTCAGAATAAGAGTGATATGGGTGCCTCCTCACAGGTCACTACAAGCACACTACTAGTACTACAGCTGGCTTCTCTGGAAGTTTAACTGACCTGTGGATTGTCAGTAGCAGAGGTGTGTTATTTGAAAAATGCACCTTAAAAGCACAGATTTTAAACTTTTTCTCTAAATATACAAGATTGGCTAAGTGCCTTCAATTGTTACAAATATCAGTGTTACTTAAGGCCCTCATCACAGAACACCATGTTAGAATGTTTGTGCAATTTTAATCAGAGTCTTCTATGGAGTGTTCTGAACACAATGTAGCCACTGGCAAGACAGAGAGAAAAAACATCGCAATATTCTATTTGACTGCCACCTCAGCCTATACGGTAACCCAGCCATCAGAAAACAAAACACACCAAACTATCTGAAACGTACCTCTTCCTACATCCAGCTTTGCCTCAAACAATCAAAGACTTAAAACACTAATACAAGAAACTTGATATGCAGATTTCACTCATTTCAGAATCCACAAATGCTTACTTGTTCTGGAAAGCATTCTCCCTCTTCCACTGCCATTTTCTGTGGCCAGATATGAAACCTGATGACTCAATTAGTTAACACTTTGGACACTGCACCATTGCTAAAAATAGCGGCCTCAAGAAGTGCTTTTCTTTTTTTCTTTTTTTTTTTTTCAAGGAACTAAGCACGGTCACTTATTGCACTTCCCTTGGCGATTTAAATGGCAAAGGACAAGTGATTAGAAGACTATTAAGTTAGTAACAGAGCGTGTCCCAGGATTCCTGGCTCACTTACCATATTTGCTGCCTCCAATCATTCCCCGTGTATGTAATCATGATCTGTGGAATACCCAAAATAGCTGCAGCATCAGCTGATCAGAAAACCACTGCTGCTTGGAATCACTCATGAAACAAGCTTTTGTCATTCTGCTTATCAGCTCTTTCCAATGCAGACTACTTTGAACTATTTCTAAAGGCAACAATAACATCATTTTACACTCCGTGTGTTTTGAATACCACATATGCCTGCCTCCCACTCCATGGTAATTTTATATTTATTCCAATTTTCTGATGACTAATTATGATAGGTTTGTGTTGCTAGTTCTAGAGGCTATTTCCCTGAACTAAACGGCTGTTCTCTATGTACTTCAGCTTCCTAAACTAGAGAGATTAAAAGCAATATCAGGACAAAATAATTTTACTTCAGAGGGAAGCCCAGAGAGAGGTTCCTGATTTTAGCAAAGCAGACTTCTTCCTTTTCAAAGGAAGCTATCATCAGCAACAGGAATTTTCAGTTACTTACATTAGGAGTGGCTTTAAAGAATGTCCACTTTCTGAGAAAGGGAATATTGAAATCTCTTCACCACAAGTTCCTGCACAGCATGCACTGCACTTGCCTGTTACACATCTCACCTCATGCCTGGGAGCTGGAAACAGATATTCACTGGCACAGAAGAACAGCGAAAAGGAGGAAAATAATCATGGCCTAATATTTTCATCAGACAAAATGTCTCATTTGAGACATGTTGATGAAAGGAAATTAGCTGTATGTGAAATACTATTGGGATAATTTAAATTTTCCAGAAATATATTTCCATGTTTGCATCAACTGGAGCACAGCTGCCAGGTAGGAGCTCTGCACTCCTGAGTTTAAACACTGAACTTGTTGCCAATTTGTGTAGACATCTTTGTCTTCAGAAGGTGTCTAATTTGAGGCCCTGGTGCACCAGCCATGCACTCAGGTGGATCTGGCTTGAAAATACTTCATTAATGTCACTTATGATGCATGCTATTAACAACTACCCTGTGTTCCTGCACATTTTTGCTGATGGCATTTTAAGATTTGTAAGACCCACTTCTGCCACTGACTAAATACAGAGAAGCCAACAGCTGTGTGCAGGGTGGAGGAGCCTCCTACCTCGATTTAAGTACAAAAGGATGACCAAGCCAGTTTAAATGAATTTACCTCACTGACATATCTGCACAGAGCTCCCTATGTCAGAGATTTCAATCACTGTCCCACAATTACCTCAGCAATGCTATTACTGAAATCTACCACAAAAAGTATCCTGAATATTCAATTTCTAAAACTGAATTTTGATTTAGCATTACTATTAGTTTTGAGTGCTGAGAACAGGAATTTCAAAACAATAAATGCAAGCATCCCAGTTCTAGAAAGACAAGATCACAGGGTTACTATCCAGTATCTGAATTGCTGTTTCTTACTGAAGAGAAGTTGGCTCTGAATAAAGCCTAGGCACATAAATACCTTTCTTCTGCCTTTGAAAAGGTGCTTGAGAACAAGGAGAAAGGAAATATGATAATTTCTGTAATAGGAATCAAGGGATTCCCATGAAATTTAAAACTTGCCAAATAGGTCTCTTTTGTAGGTGAAAGGATTAAATTGGGCAGTTTTACAGAAAGTCACAAGTTTCTGCAGAAGACCAAGCCCACTGTGAGGTGGTGCCCCACATCCCTGGACTGCAGCCTCCTGGCACAGGGCCAATGACACAGAACTGGCAATCCCAAAGCCAAGTTGGCAGTGGAGAAACAACATTTTTAGGGACAAAGATTCCACACAGTCTCTGCTGTTTTGCTGGTAGGCCGTGCACCCTGTTCCTCAGGCAGCCTAGAGCTGTGGCCAGTGCCAGTAAGGTCTGGGTGCCAGCCTGCTCCCGCCAGGAGCTCCCCTGACACCGCTGTCCCCACACACTGCCTGCTCATTTATTCTGCTACAGCTACTTTGCTTTCCCAGTTCCTGGTTCTTGGCTTTTCGAGTTCACATCGGTGTGAAGGCAACAGTGGATGATTGACCCAGGCAACTGCCTATTAACCTCCACAAAACCATCCTGGTTTAGGCTGTGATATTCCCACAAGAGCAGTTGTCCAATTCTCTCTCCATTAATTTTAAAAAGCAACGATCAGAATTACAAAAGAAAAGCACAAAGAAAAATTAAAATCTGCCAGCACCAAAAAATCATCTCAGCACATTCACATCCATCAATTCAGCTCTGATTACTGACTGCCATAAATCATAGTGACACTGTATTTTCTTTTTAACCTTGTGAATCCGTTTTAGAGCATTCAGTATGATTTCTCACATGCATGCTATTAAGAAAGGGTAATAACAGAAAGGCTCTAATACTAATGGAAAAATCAGTTTCTAATAGATTTTGGGTAAAATTTCCAGGATCCTTTTGTTACTTTGCATCCTGAATTACATGATCTGCACATTTCTATGGTAATTCTTAGTTTAGGAAAAAGAAAAGGCCTGGGATACAATCATGTAATTAATAGATACACAAGGAAAAAAATATCTCAACAATCAATCTCCTCCCCTATTTGAAAAAAAAAAAAAAGCAACAAAACCCTTTTACAATCTCATTAAAACGGCAGATTTGGTACAGATGGAGAATTCTTTTAAACAGAATAGTGGAAATGTCCTTTTACATTATCACTACGCTGCTCCCCAACCAGATGGAGTGCTTATGATTACTGGCTTGGAAGTGACTTGCAAACAAAGCAACACATGGCAGAATTCAGTAGAAAGAAAAACATGGTTTGACATGAGGTGCAAAGCAATATAAATATCTCTCCAAGAAAGAGAAAGGCAAGCTGAAATAGTTTAAACCATAATCTGGAGTTACTGGTCCAGATTTTGCAAGGAGAATTTTTATTTTTTTTCCCTGAAACTTTATTGGATGACATTTCAGACAGTTCAAAAAGATGAAGAGCCAGCTGAAGCCCACCAGTGCACAGGATTTATATCCCTGTGGTATTTCACCCTTTTCAGAGAGTAAATGATTGACAGAGTATCAGTACAGATGTGTGTTTATGCAACTTACACCTACAAAGGGCCATTAGTTTTAAAAACTTCTTGTATCAGAGAAACCAATGGTAGTATCTGAGATACTTATTTATATAAAAATTCTTTTCTAGTCATTAAAATAATGGCTAATGTGTGCCCCAGATGACTTTTAAACAGGAGTTCAAGTGCACATCTCTGTGCATAGCTAAGAGGCTGTTACAAAGCTACTATCAAGACAAAATTTGCTTACATTTATATTACATTTATTTATTTATACTTCATCTGTTGAAATTGTGGGCATACAGAATGTGCAGCCACAGGAACAAAATTCAGAGTTATAAAATGCCAAAAGGATCTGTGTGAATTGTGTATGACTTCTTTATGTCTGTTCAACCACCATCCATCACGTAAATATTATGTTTGCTATACTGCCACTTAAATGATGCCAGATCAGATAATCTCCTAAAACATCCACAGAAACAGAATTCTACAGCCAGAAGCATACATTCTCTTTCAATAATGTAAAAAAAATTAGACATAAAATGAGGATAGGAAAACAATACTCCAAATATTAAATAAGTTGAAGTCACCAAGTCTAATATTTTTTCCCAGAAAAATCTGCCATATGTTCCTGTGTAATATATTGATCTTGAATAGAAAGTATCTACCAAATCCGTAAATTCCTTAATTAATTTTTTTCCTTTACTTTGACAAGGTTATCAGCTATCATACAAAATTAAAAGCAGCAAATTCCGTAACTTCTTCTAGCAGATAGTTAAAATTTCTCTTTAAAGGCTTCCCAAATGAATGAACAGGAAGCCTGTGGTCTCATCCTATTCTTCTTCAGCAGCACATAAGCTCAAACCTCAAAGACTGAAATGCAATCACTTTTAAAGGATAGCCTGCAGGAATTTTTCAGAAGTCTCCAAACCCTTCCAAACACCACCTGGAAGCCAGCCCTGCTGTGACCTGTCGAACTCAGCCCTTCACAGATATTCAAAAAGCCCGTGGAAGACACACTGACGTAATGCAGTGCTTACTCTGCCAGGATCCGTAGCAGCTCCTGTTACCTCTCTCTCAGCAGTCCCCAGAGTATGCCTGTATTTTCAATAGCAAGGCAAAGGGCTCTTGGGATGAGGGACTAAAATAAACTGTACATGCAAGGTATGAGTGGTATGCCCACAGCATCCGATCCACAAATCTGCTCCAAGTTCTCTTTTTTTAATCCTATATTGTTCCCTTAAGATATCAGAGTAGATTATATGTTTCCAGTCTGCCCTCATCAACTCCAGCTTTCTGAAAGAGCACTTTTTGTTTCATTTTCAAATATTAGCTGCAGTTTTCATGCCCAAGTTCTAAAGCTCTTTTAACTTCCAGTGATCCTGGGACTAAAACATAACCCTGTCCCTTGGGAATAAGAAAAACTGTGACCAACTGGAATATAAACTGTTAGGTAAACCCATAAAAAGGGACCGTAAGTCAATCATGGTTTCTGCCACTAACACTTCAGCAATTTCTCTTCCCCCATCAATACATTGACTCAACATGGAAAAGCATCTTCCACCTGTATTGTAGAGAAGTGTGATTTTGCAAAACCATTGCCATGGTATCACAGAAATCCCACAGTTGTCTTGAGAGGTATTATTTTAACCTCTATGTTCACAAATGTGTGAAAATAGAGGTTAAGATAACTCTTACTGAGACTTCTTGCTGTCAAGACCACTCTACACTCTTCAGTTCATAAACAACTAAAGAGAACAGCAGCACTTCATTATATCATCCTGTAAGTACCAAGAGAAGCAGCTTCAGTGAAGCCAACTAAAAGCCCTTGGCTTTATTAAGATTTCTTTCCCTCCCACTGATCACCCTAGAGGACATCTGTATCATTGATTAGCTCTGGACAGCACCTTTGGAAAATACTGAGGTAATAAAGCTGCAAACTGGAAGAAGTGTTTACATAAGCATCATGATGTCACATGATTGACTGCTGAGCAAATTGACTTGACATTATCATGCTTCAAAAATAACCAGTAAAAGCCAATTAGGAAGGCAAAAAACAAAAGGCAGACTCCAGGCAGCCCTGTGTTTAGTCAAACTACAAACCTCACATGAACTCTCATGGAGATGAGGGGAAGAGCAAGGGCAAAGATCTATATATGGAAAGCACAAGGAGACACGGTATCCAATCTTCCTATATCATCTTGAAACATTGCTGATGTTTGCAATTTCTCTGCTGATTAATCCAATGGTTTGTCGCATGCCATGCATCTTGTTCCAAGGCATACTGAAAACTGGGATTTTGTATGAATTGAGAACAGCAGCTGCCTTGCTCCTTTCTCTGACATACCTCACTGATGCACAGGATCCCAGAAAGTAGAGATTCCTTGGATATGAACAGGAGACCTCAGCATTTTCACTAAATATAGAACTTCTATTTGTTAACAGAATATAATACTGGTGCACTTGTGAAATTAATGGCTGTTGATTGGTCTCCATAGGCATGTGAACACATAGATAGGCACAAAAAAATCACATGCAAATATTATTTCACCAAAGCACAGGAAAACAATGAACAGTTCAGATATAACTTTTTCATTTTTTAAAGAATATTGAAAAAAAAAAAGTTTTATATTTATATAAAATATACCATCCATTTGTATATGGCATTCATGTGACAAGAAGTTGGCTCAGGTTCACTCTTAGTCTGGATCATATTTCTAGCAACTTTCAATATTCCATGACTGCCAGAAGCAAAGAATTAATCATTAAGATTCATGATGACAACAGTGAAGTATTTAATTGTGAAGTTGAATTAAGCACCAGAAATGTGACTGCTGGCAAATTAGCCCTTCCAAACACTCCCTCTCTTGTTGTCTATCTTTTAGGCTTATTCAGAACACAACCACGATATGAAGCCACCAAGCTGCCAGATGGCTTCAAAATGTTCTGACATGACTTCTGCTCAGAAAAATAAATTTCTATCATGTAATATATTCCAAAAGCAGCAGCTTTTGGCACAATGACAATTGACTGTCTGCAAGACCTTAGCCAAAAAAACCACCAACACACAATTAAGATATTTGACTATCCACCTTGATTCTGTTTGTTCCTCAAGGACCTTTTAAAGGAACAATTCAAATGAAAACAGAAGGACCCTTTGTTAAAAGAGAAATACAGTAACAATAGACAAGTGTATCCACTCAGCACAGGCACATGAAGGTGTCCAATACCCTGGGAAATGAGCACAACTGAGCACAGCTCTCATTTAGTGGCTAAGTTTCATTCCTAGACAGAGTAGGGAAGTATTCAATTAAAAAAAAAAAAAAGGAAGCATTAAACTAAGTATAAGTAATCCCACGAGTCCATTCCCAAATGGACTGGAGATGCAATGCAATGGAGACAATTCAGTGAAGCAATGTTATGACCAAGGCTTTTGAACTTAGAAGTTTTGAATTTAGGCTGTAACTCCAATGAACAGACTATGGACAAATTATTTCACTGTAAGAATGTGTGCAAACACAAGGTAAAACTTTCACAAGAGAATAGCTTGCCCAGGATTTCTAATGTGCAGAGTTAGATTAAAAAATAGAATAAAAATAAGAAATTGGTGGGAAAAGAACAAAGACAACTATAGATGAAGGTAGAAAAAGGGAGTTCTTGAAATCACACCTACCCCTATTTCCAATGATTCTGAGACTTATTAGGACATATGGATGCTAACTCTGAAACAGAGTGACTGTAGAAATTGCAAGCCACACAGCTTTCTCAGTCTTGCCTGAGAAAGCAGCCTGAGAATTCATGGGGAGGATTTAAAACAATCCTCAGAGACAGAAAACAGCCTTGCAGGTGCTGTTTGTCTGTTCCTTGTTTTCTTTGCAGGAGAAGGTTGGGGGGTGGTGTGCCCCACTGACCAATGATAGTGATGTAGTAGTTTACTAACCAGTAAGAGTTTCTTTTCTGTACTTTCCACGTATCGGTCTATGAAAAAGAGCTGAAGTAATAAACTACGAGAAAATTCACCTGATTGACTCCTAGAGAGTCTGTGTCGTTCATCTCGCCGTTCCTAATAGAGCGACAAGGACACCAGAGTCCCTCTGCAGGCAAGCCACACTCAGGGTCAGTCACAGTGGGAGATGCCACTGAACACAAGTCCCTGGGCAGGTAAAATCTACCTCAGCCCTGCCCACAGACACTGCACTGGAGAACCTGCTGTTCTCACAGGGCCTCTGCTGTTTTCCAGGATTCTGTCAGGACTGAAGAACCTCTCAACCCTTTAACAGTCAGCATTTCAAAGTGCTCTAAAATTTCTTCAAATTACAGTTTGGAAGGACTTTCCAGGAAAACTGCAAGTTGAAAATTTCTCATAATCATTACAAACATGCAAACCCAAGATGTTACAATGCAAGGAACCCAAAGAAAAATAAGTGATTGCAACTGTGGTTGATTTCAGCATCGCTCAAAAGTTATCCTCAAATCTCAATATTAACACAGCCCAGTTGCTAGGACACAAACTAGTCACCAATAGCCAAAATATTGCTGTAAAGTAGCCATTCACAGTTATATTGTGCTGCACCCAGTTAAAAAATTAACCTGTATTTCTTGTGCAGAATGACTAAAATCTAGTTTTATCCTCCAGTTAGGGTCTCTGGTCAGTAGGTTCCTCCCTATCAACTTCCTTTCCTAAAGCACTCTTATTTGCAAATGAAGTGTGAATCAAGGGGAAAGCACCAGGAGTTACACATTCTGAAGTGAACTGTTGCCTTAAATACAGTCACAGCAAAATCTCAAATTTTTTCCTCTTGCTGAGCCTTCACTCCAAGCTCTCCAATGGTGCAGAATTGAGGCATGGACAATTTATAAAGCAATCCATATAAACTCACTGGATTTTCAGCTGCTTACAGGTTCAGTGTTCTGATCTGGTACAAAACTCTCAGAAATTCCACACTGAAATGTCTGTGGAGCAAACACAAGCAACTTCCATAACCTTTTCCTCCCAAATATTAATTGGGCAGTAACACTGGACTCATACTGCCTCAACTTCATTATTGCAACAGGGCTAACACTGTGAACAGAGCTTTCCAAGAACACTCGGTGCATTCAGATGTAATAACATCAAGATGTCTTAGACCAGGAAGGAGTAAACACTCTTCTGCATTGGGGTTATATAGGAATTTCCCTAAAAGAAAGGAAAATTAGTAAAATTAATAAAAAAAGATCTCATCAAGACAATTTCTGACATGCTGCTGAGGAATGAGGACAGCTTTGCAAACTGCCTTCCAAACAGGACTTCTATGTGTCAGCACAGATGTATAAAAACATCTCTCAGTTCCCACTGGAGTGCTGGCAGCTTGGCTAAATATTAATGCTGTCCCTGGAGCACTGCTACTGATTCTGTGTGTCTCACACACATGAGAGGCTGGCCACAGCTAAGACAGATGTTTTCTGAAGTTGCATTAGAACTACAAAGGAAGAGAAAATGGCAGCTTCAGAGGCTGCATCAATCCTCATATGGCTCCCCAGGAATAAGGAGGGGAGGGTAAGAGGAAACTGCAGAATGTGTAACTCCTGAAGTTAGGCTGAGCTTTCCAGATGCACAGGAATTTGACACTGGCTTATACTGGGGTGTAGTACAATACTTTACAGCTATACAACAGGGATTTCAAGTCACAAAACAAACCCTTTAGTTTACAGTAAAGCAGTTCTAGTTCAGAAATGTAGGGTTCCTTTTCCTATCTGCATAGAGAAGTACAAGAGCCACAGCTATTAAAGACCTTTAGAGGAGCTCTGTAGCTCTCTGCACTACTCAATCTCCTATGCATCACACTCCATCATATCTGGCAGTCTCACTGTACTTATCCAAATGCATTTCAAACTACATGAAGTTAGAATAATACTGGGTTTTTCTCAGTGCTACATCAGTGAAATAGGTTCATGAAGCTTCTGTCGCCTGATTTCACATCAAACACTTTGAGCAGATTCAGAAATACACCTTGGAATGACTGCATGAATAATGCAGTCAATTACAACAGTACACGTGGCCATAATCTCTTTCTTCCTAACCTGCTTAGTTAGCAGTGCATTTCTTTTCCTTGGGAGAACCTTTAAGCCTGTAGTTATTATTGTAGCGAGCGCTCACGTTTCCTTTCTGTGAACTTTTTTTTCTTTTAATCTGATGTTAAATAGCTTTCACAGGCTTTCTAAAATTACTGTATAGCAGTAGTATTTCTTATATCTGTATTACTTGCCTGATGCTTCATGAAAAAGCAGTCCTTTGGCAGGACAAACTAGCTAGTGTTCACACTGCATAATGGAGGAGGCAGCTGCTGCTATTTTTAGAGTGCTGAATGCTATCCTCCATTGTAAATCTATTAAATTTACAGATATTTTACCATTACAGCTATGCCTTTTTTGATTGATGACAATCCTATTTAACTTCAATTAACAACCCAATAAATTGGCATTTTCCATTAGTTACCTATTAGCCTTAGTAAAATAAAAACTCTATAGAGAAGCAGTCAAAGGAGCTGGTGCCTCACTGAACAGCATCCCTGGCTTGCTGTGCTGCAGATTCAAGAGAAGCCATCAGAGAGAGGAGGGCATCTTGCACCCTGCACAAAAAAGAGCTTTCTCCTTTTCCATAAAACCCTTTCATTTCTGAACAAAATATGAACAATTAGAACTTCGCAAATAACATAGAGAAGGCACTTACTAGTTCTCGCACTCCCCCCCAGCAGGCACTGGTATTTAACATAAATGTACTATTCAGTATTTCATGTTGCAGCCCAGAGGTTTCTTCAAAGTTATTAATGCATCCAAATAGCATGTTGGACTTGCTAACTGAAAATGCAATAATCTCTCATGAACTGCCAGGACAAGCCATCAATTCTGTATCTACTTCCTCTGTGAAATAATCCCAGACTCCGTAAGTTTTTTGACTTTTCCCAAGTTTTCTCCCCGGGCCAATGGCTAATGAGCTCTACTCTGAGGCCAAGTCAGATGAGCCAAGACATTAGTGTGCTTTTTAGAAGACATCTAAAGCACATTATAAATGTATCACTAACCCACTTTGGCTAAAGAAATCTCTCCAATAACTCACCTATGTTTTTGGAATGGTAGGAAATGTGACAGATCTTTTCAAAGATTCATTTCCACATTTAAATAAGCAATACTCTGCATACACAAACACAGAATTTTTGTTTTTTAAATAGTCATGAAAACATTCCCCAGTCCAACACATTTGAGCATGCAGATGGCTGCTGAAAACCACAGAGAATGGTGTGATCCTGAATGTAAAACAAAAGGAAGACATGGACCTCATCAAGTGGTTTTACTGGCTTTAGCAAAGAGGAAAATGTAAGTAACATGCTCCCAAGACTCCAAGCAGTATAACCACTAAGTAAAACACATATTTTTTCCCCATTAATAATGAAGGACAGCTTAGATCTGCACATGTATCACTCCTGCTCAAAGTTAGGACAAGGCACTTTTGAATCTGAATACAAAATTTGACACAGCTCCCACATTTTTAATTACCAGACATCACAAATTATTTGAATGTCAAAGTGACAAACACCAGGAAAAGGGTAAATTAAAGCATCAGAAATGGTACTTTACTAATGTTCTTTAGTACCTGTGCTTCAAATCCAATTTGATTTTTTTCATACTGTCTAACAAATATGCCATTTGGAGCATGCCTCATATCTCTACAGAAACAATGGATCTCATTTCATATTTAACAGCAGAGAAGAGGAAGAGAAATACTTCCATTTTGATTTGGATTGTAAGCACCATCTTGTGGAATAACAAAGCCTACAGATTAGTAAAAATATCAGTTTATAAATTTTCTCATGAATTGACTGGGAATGCCACCTGGACATGACACAAAGAGCAAACAAGAATAAAACTATTTCTCTCACCTCTCCCAGACCCACAACAAAAACGAAAAGAAGCTCCTCTCCAATCCAAAGCATCACGGAAATCTTGTCCCCACCTTCATACAAAGCCCTGTGGGCAGCAGAGCTGACATTCATTGGCAAACAATTGTAGATCAGGATTCCTGGGGCTGTAATGAGAAACTACAGTCCCTCCATAATGTTGAGTTTAGCTCCATTTCCTTCCCTCCCCTTCCTTATCTCACAGCACTGTTTTAAACTGTGATTTACAGAGCAAATATCTTTCTCCTTAGAAGAGGGTGCTCATCACAAAAGCTCAGATCCAGCACTTTGTTAAATATTACTCTGGTAAAATGAACGTGCACTGTGGATGCATAATGCTGACCTTCATCTGGGAATAACTGGTGTTTGGGCTATGGAGGATGCCGATGCACAGACTGGATGAGAGAGCTTTCTCCATTCAGAATAAACAGCAAAAAACATCTCATAAATTAAGGAAAAATATACAGCTACAGGACTTAATAGAATAAGGCACATGTAAATTTCTGTGATTTTCCTATTTCTTTACCACTTCTAATGATATTATTACTATTAATATTACTGCATCCATCAGCATTCAGCAGACAATTCTCTCGCTCCCATACAATTCCATGGAATTATTTCAAATGTGAATAGAAAAAAAAGCAGAAAAGCTCTTCTATAAGGGCTAGTTCATCTGTGAATATTAAACTAAAATGAACCCTCCTGAGAGCCCTGACAGACTGCTAGGATGGAAAACCATGTCATTACAGACATGAATCACATTTCCTAAAAAAATTAGTGGCTAAAGAGTACTCTTTTAAATAAGCACCATCCGTGCATCTAATATCCCATCAGTATGTATGACCCAAATAAAAATTAATTATTCTAGTACTTATTTTTAAGATTGATAGTAGAGATACATGTGGAACATAAATAAGAAGTCTCCTACACTTTTGTTATTGACTATTTTAGCGCTTTGATCTAATCTTACCATATGCATATAAAATGGAAAGTTTCCTTTTAAAAGCTTACAAAAGAAACACAAGAGGCAGGCAGCAGCCTTGCCTCTTGTGGCAGTAGTGATGGTGAATCTGATGCTCCTGGTGGTGTCCTCCTGCTTAATTCAGCCCGTCATGTAAATCTGTACTATGTGAGAGCACAGTGATATCTGGAAAATATCACTGGACTGTGATAAAAATACAAAAACACAAAGAGGGGGCAGTGCTAGGATGAAACCAGCAAGATTTGGGAGTTAAGCGTGTATTTATTTGGAAAAAACCCACTGGACATGGATACACAGACCACATGGCTCTCCCTCTATCATAGAATCGTTTGAGTTGGAAAGATCATCAAGCCCAGCCATTAACTCAGCATTGGCAAAACCTCCACTAAACCATGCCCCTAGGTGCTACATCTGCCCATCTTTAAACCCCTCCAAGGATGGTGACTCTGCCACTTCCCTGGGCAGCTTGTTCCAATGCTCACACACCTGTACAACTGTGTCAATTTATATCAAAAAGCTTCCCCATGTCTTTCTGCTGCTATAGTTCACTTATTAATTACCACTAAAAGCCTGGTTGAAGCACAATACCCCTTTGAAGTGTACAGTCTCCAAAGAACCCAACGCGCCTTCCACAAACTTAGTGGTAAATGGATGTCATGACAAAATTTCAGCTCAGGGAATTAAGTTCTCCCTAGCCCAGCTCCCAGGGCAGTGCCAATTATCCACATTAGAAGCCTTTATCTGCTGACCTCAACTTCTGGCTGCATTTGCTGCATTTTCAATGCCAACACTAGAGGTTTCTTATACTACCTTTTTTCCTTAGTTTTCACACACAGAAGCATATCGTACATACAAAAAAAGATTAATTATTCAGTTTGAAAAGTCCTTCAGGATTCTTCAAATTAAAAGAAATGTGTTTTTTTTCATTAAAAATACAATATAATAGATGATGATAAAAACCATAAAGGAAAGATGCAAATAATAGCAACAGGTCAATGCCACTGAACACTCAGTCTTAGGTATATCTGCAAAATGAATGCAAATTGCCCTGGTTTGACTAACATTTTCCACTGCTTTTTCAACTTGCCAGGCACTCAGTCTATCTTGACCACATCCAGTATTACCAGAAATTATGGCTGTGTAATTTCAGTTATAACAATTAGCCAGTAAACTAGATACTAACCCTAAATGGCTTCAATTTCTAGCAGCAGGGAATAATGTACTCAATATTTTTTTAAAGACACCTTTAAAGCTATGTAATATATAGAGGCCAAGGAAGAATATGGAAAACCTGTAAGGATTAAATGCAAAACCAGTCCTTTTTCTTTTGGGACAATTTTATTAACAAGGTCTCAAAAGCAGGGTGAAATACAGCTTAGTAAGAGAGATTCAGTTTCTTGAGACATACTCTGCAGAAAGTGCAAACTGGAAATTCCAGCTTGTATTTATGTATATACTTTATTTAGTTAGTTTAAATACAGTCAGCTTACAACAGTTTAAGGAGCATCCCTGCCAAGCAGAATTTAGAGCCCTCCTGCACAGGTGTTCATTTCTGTTACAATGAACAATAAACTCACAGCCATAAATCACAACATTCTGGTAAGTTCCCTCTGAAACCAGCAAGGCCATAAAATACCCACTGGCAGACAGGATTTGATCTCATGGGTATGAACTGGCACAGCTTGGGGACAAGGAAGTCGAATACTAACACACAAAAGAACGAGGTCTGACCCAGGCAGACAGAGCCAAGCTTGCCCTGGTTGACCTCAGGTGTCCAGGCAAGGTCACTCAGGAAGGTACAGAACAGCCCACGGGCACAGAGAGAGGTTGCCCGAAATACTCTGGAGTGGTGCCCAGTCAGCTTCTGGAGGTGTCACTCTCTTCCCATGGATTATTGAGGGGCATGAGGGTCCTAATTCAGGTGCCATCAACCTGATCCCAGAGACAGCTGAAAGCTGGAAAAACCTTTTCACTTTCAGCATTAAAAAATGTTCAAAGCAGCTCCTTTCCTCGTTTCTTCTGTAAGCATGTCATGGACATCTGATCTGAGCAAGTACCAGCTTTCTCTCCATGTATGTTTTACCACCACCATAACAGCAGAAAATAACAAGTGCTGAACTGAAATATCTCATATGGATTTACACATTACATTTAACAGTCACTTTTAACTGTTAAATGACTAATGGGTTAATTCCTGCTTTGGCACAAAGCCTTTACTCAGGGAGTATGTAAGCCTTTGCAAGCTGTTTTCAACAAAAACATTTGGGAAATAGTAAACTCATCCAGGTTAAGTTTAAAATAGGATATTCAGTTGGAGTAATATTATACGTACTCCCTTTAGAAAACAAAAATCAATCATGATGGGTTTTAATGTTCCATTGTGGACAGCAGCTGAGCACATATTATAATGATTCTCTTCCACTTCATCCTGATGCCTTCCCAACCACTGAATCACTGCTCTCCTTTGTTACTAAAATGCATAACTGAGATGCTGATTAGTGTCGCAGATGCTTGGTAACAGAGCCAGTAATCAATACCACTTCTTTAATCTGTCTGTGGAGGAGATTTTGTCCCTTTGCTTTTGGACACAGGCTCAGCTACCGTGATCCACAGCTTTAATATTGCCTCTAGATTGGATTAGTGCAGAGCACTCTCCTTTAGTTGTTCCTTATGTTCCCTCAAAACACAACACCAGTGTGCCACAGCTCTTGCCTGTTTGCTGAGTTTGAAAGCTTTAAAAAAACTAAAAAAAAAAGCTTTAAAAAACTAAAGCTCTAAGTAGTTTTGGATCATTCTGCCTGACAGACTTGTGCAGCTATTCCACACACCACAGGGAGTGAGCAGAGCTGCAGCACTCTACTCATGGACAAGAACCACTGACATTCAACTTCCTCAACTGCTCTAGAGTTTTGGTGAGAGGATATTTTATTTATTTATTTTAAGAGCCACAGTAGAAAAATACTTCCTTTCAGCAAATGCAGAGCTGCAACTGGACTTCCCTTTGGACAACTGCAATATGGAAGATTGGGATCTTGTCCTGAGTTTTGCCAATATCACCATGCAAATGCTGAGCTTTAAAGACAGGAATCATCTCTCTGAAGACAAACAACAGACAAGTGCAGGCACAAGTCCTATTATTTTCTTCCCAGATGCTCATTTTAAACATATTCTTCTGTATGTGCTCTGTAAAAAACCCATGTCTCTTTAAAAATATCTTTTGTGTACATTTAAAAAAAAAATACGGCACAGTGATATCACAATGTGATTACAGCTAAATATATCATCTACATTGCAGCTTTTATTGTATTATAAGGCAGCCCATTTTAAGACAATATCAATAATTTAGAAACTTAGCTACGTGCAGCTGCCTAATTGGATTATTTTTGCTTGGCAATTTTTTCAGTATGATATTAACTTTTATAGGAATTCATTGATGGAGACTTTTCAGCAAACTCATGTAACATACAATCAATAGGCATAAAATTCCATGCAATTATAAAACATTTTTTCACCAAGTACTTTTCATCTTCTCACAGCTTCCGCAAGAGGAATATACTGTTCAAAATTAAGCTAATAGCATAAATCAGGTTTTGACACAAAGTATCTCTGGAGACTGAGATTCAGAGAGCCTTATCTAGGGAACAGCACAGCAGCTGCCAGAGCCACCACCTGCAGACACCAGAGAGCTGCCAGGACCCAGTTTCCCATTTCTCTGCTGGCACTTCCTCACAATTCTTCCCTCCAGGAAAGGGCACTTTTACCTCCAGCTGGCTGAAGAGATCCCTTTCCACTGGTGAGCAACTGGGTAAGAACAAAGGAAAATGCCATTTATTCCCATGCTATATTCTGTATGGTGTAAGGGATAGAAGCAACATGACTTCAGACTGAGGGCACTTCTTGGTGACTACACAAAAGGCAGAAGAGACGGTAAATCCCTGCCCCTCATGTGTCAGCCCAGAGGAGCCACAGTAGAGGCAGGCAGCCAGCAGCAAACACCAGGATCAGAGATTTAGGTGGGATACAAACTGCCCAAACAGAGCTCAAAGTAGCCAAGAGGATCTTTTGCCCACAGAAAAGATGTGTGGAGGTTTAGGGGGGTTTTGTTTGCTTGCTAGCTTTTTTGCTTTGGTTTTGGGTTTTTAGTTTATTTTTTTTGTTGATTTGGTTTGGTTTGCGTTTTTTGTGATTTACAACGATGATCTCTCAAGTACCTCTGAAAAATTTGATTCAACCAATCAGAACATTTTTGAAGCAAGTTGTCTAGCAAGACTCTAAACAAAAATCATACCAAAAATATAAAAATCTACCCAAAGCCCCAGCCAAAGCACAAAAAAGTTCCAAACATGCACAAAAATTCCTAGCTTAAAACCAAGCTTCCCTTTTCTTAGGGCCCAGAAATTGACAGATATCACGCTGAGGTGGTTTCTACTGCCCTATTCTGCTATTATTCCTGACATTTTCATCTGATGGAAACTGCACCATGCAGAAAGTACCACCACCATCACTGTGTGAGTCCACACTGTCCACCTGGTTCACTTCTTCAGATGGGTGGTGACCCACTCAAAAGTCCCTGTGTGTTCTGTGATTCCATAAAGAAAACTGTCAGATCCAAGGATTATCCCACCAAGGCCTTGCCTGGCTGAACTGATTCCCTCCAGAGGCCAAGGACACGCCCTGTTCATGTGGGCTGCGAGCCAAAAACATTTGCCAAACCAGGGGCATAAAGCTGTGTTTTTCTGGGGGCTGACACTCGCTTCATCAGAGACAGGGGGAACACAGAAATTCCCTCCACTGCCTGAATCCAGAAGGGATTATTTAGGCCAAAGACTTTAATTACAACTGACAGTGCTGGCGTCCTGCTGATGGCAGCCATTTTACTGATGTCATGGCGTTATCCCTAGTGACACCAGCAGTAAGGAAGAGCTGCCAACTGACCCACATTTGTAGGCAAGACCTACTGACCTGAGGGAGACTGCTCAAGCCCAGTATCAACTGAGGCAAGCAACTTCCAAAGAGCCAGTGTGGAGCAAGGTATTCCAGATTACACGCTGTCCCACCTGTGTGTGTGCAGCTCCTGCTCCCCCAGCACAGGTGGGAAGGATCAATAGTGACTGCTGCACAGAGCACAGGCAGCAGGTTGGGAGCCTGGCAAGGGAACCACTCCCGCTGCGAAGGTCTGCATTTCCACAGCCCATGTGTCTGGGGCTGAGCATAGCTTTCACCAAGGCCTGGCTCTCAACACTGGGGATTGCAAGGTCTGCCTTCACCCCTTGTGCAATCCATCCTTTTCAAGCTCACCATCATAAAATGGCAACCCCTCACTTGAAACAATCTTGTGAACCCCCTTTGCTTTTATTGCTCAGATATTCCTTATCTTCCTCCCTCTATAGCAACTCCCAGATATCAGGTATTTTCCACTTATTTTCATTTAAAGCAGCAACAAAAAGGAAAGATCGCTTCAGCTGCAAATACTTGATACTCCATGGGTCTCTAATGGGTCACAGATGAGTGAGTGAGAGCCATTAACCTACAGACTCAGTGTGAATTCTGCGTAATGGCAGGAAGGCATCAGTAGAAATTTCCACTATGGACTATTTGCAGACCTGGCCTGGCGACTTTGACATGTGAGACTGCAATGAAGTGAAAGGAGGGATTTCATGTGAGAAGAAAATGCCTGGTTTTGATAGACACACAGCCAGCACACAAAGATGTGTCTTAACAGCAGACTCTTACCTTACAAAATACTCTAAGATGCACACACTACACACACTTTGCTTCTTAAAATGTCCAATAAAGTATTCTGCAGTATCCTCTCTGAGTGCCTCCCCCAGGTTTAGGGGCTCACAAGGAAACTGGTACATAAGCAGTGTTACCAGAAATGCCTGAAGTCCCACTGTCAGAGAAAGGGGGGTTTTTTGAGTCCACTTCCACCTGCTTTTTTTTTTGTAAACAATCTATTTTTAGGAACATGGTTCACTTCAGAAGGTTGCATCTCAATGCTGTTTCCTTGCACAAAAGGTAATAGAGAAACATGTACCCAAGAGCTATATGTTGTGGCTATGTCTGTTGTCTTGCATCAAACCCTAATGGCCCCTTAGAAAATTTAAGATATTTCTTGGAAAGAAACAGCAGCAGAAAATGATCACAAATGACATTCACAACCACACTGTAGATTAACAAGCCCCAAGACATTTTTGAAGACTGGAAATAAATTAATATTAAAAATGACAAATTCAATTATGACTAGTAGAATATTTGTAGTTAAGCTGTTTAGAAGGGCAATTACAGATTTTTTTTTAAATAGTATTGTTTTAAAAACAAAATTAAGCCAAAAGCATCTTCAAAAATATTCAACTAGTGATGACACCAAAGCTTACAACTATCAGATAGATAAGAAGCAATCAGTACAGAAGTGGACTCTTTATCTGTGCTTCTAAACTTTCAGTCCCATGCTAGGCATTTTCTTTTGGTCTCAATTCAACATGGAAAATGCCAGTGACATACCAAGTGTGACAGCCTACCACAAAAATATGTTCTCCTAAGCCTATTAGAAGTGCTTTTCTATGAGCATTTGACTTGGCATATGTTTTACTATATGTCTTTAACTGTTGTACTTTACATATAAAATGCAACATACACCAAGTGTGTAGAGGGAATAAGATCATGTACAGCTAAAAAAATTATCATGGTATTTGCTTTCCCATTAAAGATGAATATACTCCATGAACACAAGTGGATACTGCAAACCTTGTCTCTGACATTACCTCCTGAGGAAGTCAGAGGGATTCAATTCCAATGTCAAAAGATCCACAATTGAAATACTAACACATGGAGCAAAATGCTCTATATCGTAAAGAACGTGCTCTTCCCTAGACTAAGTCCATATTAAAATTGAACCTCTATAAATTTCAGCAAGAGGAAATTCTAAGCCCAAAGATGTTCATGCCTTATTGCATGTTTAATGGCCTGAAATCATTCCTCTTTTCACCTCAGGCATGAAGGCAAAAAACCCACAAATCCAAATGCCATCCTTTTGGCCTATCCTTATTACAACTGGAAATCTTCTCAGAAGAAAGCCATTAAGGAAAAAAACAAAATATAAAAAAATCAATGGAAGACAAGAGGTATGACAATAAGCAGAAGGATGAGAATATCAAATGCTCCCCATACGGGGACAAGTTTTGGACAAAAGAAACCAAAAGAAATCTAGATAAAGTAACATCTTGTCATTGAGGTAACAAAATCCTCAAGATGAGCATAAAGCAGGTGCTTCTCGCAATTTTATTACTACTTAGTTTGGAAATCAATAATAATTGCACACTTATATTTGCAAAACAGCAAAAATAACCAAGGATTCTACTATATTCCAGAGCATTTTTATTTTTTTTACCCTCCCCAAAATTTCCAGGGGGGCTCTAATTTGTTGCTGCCTGCCAGGTGAGCTGAGGCCCTGCACCACCCAGGAGAACAGATGTATTAAGGGCACACAGGAATTGTGCCTGGCCTACAGCCCTTGGTTTATACGTTCATGTAGATCACAGAAAATCTTCAAGCATCTGACAGATCCAATTTCACTTTTCAACTACACTGAAAATTCTCTCTAACTTTTAGTTACTCTCAGCACAGTGAGAATAACCAGATAAGAATCCTTTGCAAAGATTTCTTATTTTTCTTCAAAGAAATTAAGAAGTTTCTGCCCTAAATGGTTTCAAATGGATACAAATCTCTGAGAAGCAGGGCCTGCAGCATAACCTACAAGGCCATTACACTTTGGAAGGCAACTAAATATTTGAGAGATGTCAAGGGATATTTCTAACATGACAAATCTGAGGATGGAATGATGTGGAGCATCTCAGAAATTAAGTGAAAAGTAGGAAGAAGCAGCAGCAACTTTTCTTTTTCCCTTCCAGTCCAGTATTTTCAGTAACTAGTAAATAAATCACCAGATGCACTAATGGCTGCCATCCAGGAAATGCATCTGCTGTGTTTATGATATCTGCAGTTCATAAATAATTGCTAAATATAGAAGTATTCACTTCAGTGCTATCAGAGGTTGTTTTATAAGAAGACAGAACATACCGGAATCACACTTATGAGGTAGATCAATCAGATTGATTTAGAATTCACATGCATGAGTGCCGAAGCTCAGCTTTTGTGGAAAAAGATAATTTACAATTTTTGCATGTACTGGCAACTGAAGCTTTCTGAGCCTGCCACGATGGCCACTGGCCCCCTTGTCATCGGTACCCCTTTTTGGGGTATTGGGTCTGTACCGATATTGGGTCTGTACCTCAGTTAATGAAAATCCTAACTCCATTTTGTCAGTGATTTCTTACATCCATGTGCTGTATAACAAAGCAGCCATTTCCAGGCTGTACATACCAAACACCACACAGTTTCTTTATGGCTTCACACAGAAGGTTAAGGCTCCATCAGCCCATAACAACCTGAATTGAGAACCATCCACTGAGGAAAGTGCAAAAAGACACACTAGATGATACCTGAACTGATCCAGGAATGCAAAGGCATAGTTGGTTGTATGAAGCTCACATATTTAAATAAGAAATTTTCCCAGTTTTGCTCAACTTTTATAAGCACTAAAAAGATAATGCTGAATAAAAAACACAATGAAGATACATCTGCACAAGAATAACAGCTAAGAGAAAAAGATGTAAATGTTTCATAACTGAGTACTCTGTCCCTGATTTCTACTTCTAAACTGAGTTCATGTCAACACTTGCAATAAGCTGGCAACTGCAGAGTGAGCAGTCTTCTGCAAATAAAGCTATCTTCACCTTTGGTTCTGACAGGTTGGACCTGAATAAACTCTGTTGTGAAGGCCCCCTGAACTCTTTGGATGCTGCTGTGCTCCTAGCATGGCTCTCTGACCTTAACTCCACCCAAATTCTAGGAGCACAATAGTCTGCCCAGATAAAAAGCCGTGGAGATGTAGTCTACAATACAGACAGAAAGCTTGAGTAAAGGCTTTACATGGAGACAGTCATGTTCTGGACACGCAGGCAATTTTAGGGCAGCAGCAGATGCAGTCCCAATGCATTTTTTGGCTAAAGGGTTGGCTGGGAAAAGAGCTGCAACAAATTCCCATGTCTGGGGAGCTGACTCTTTGCAGAGGGCTGAGTATTTATCTTCAGCAGCCTGGACACACACAACACAACATCCATAGGAGCTCCCAGGTGTGTCTGGCCTGTGAGCCACAGGTCTCTGGTCCCTTGCCAGGTACTAGGAAAAAGCAAAGCTCTTCTGCTTTGGCTGAAGGCACGGCAATACAGAGGAACATTTAAACCAAGAGGCCAACAGGGGTCAGCCCTGCCTAGCACAGAGACCATCTCCACTGCCCCGGTGAGAAGGGCAAAAGCCACAATTCAAAAGCACACAAGGCTTGAATAATTACTGTTATAGAATATCTCCATCTATGAAAAAGAAGTGAAATATTTGGCAGCAGGAACCTTCCAAAGGAAGCTTCTCAAACTCCTGACATTAGTCCAAATTAATCTCAGTTCTGGGATGTTGTACACAAAAGAAGCACAGAAGAGACCTGATATGCTCATCCCCCTTCTCCTGTGCCCACAGACATTCAGAAACAGAATGAAGCTCTATTCAGAGGTCACATCTAGTGGCTCCAGCATCACCTGGACATGGGAACGGTAGTACCTGCTTGCTATCCAGGGATGATCCTTCCAACAAAGATTTGGTGTGAACAATGCAAATTGCACCTTCACCAGTTGTAAGCCTTTCATATGGGGGTGCTTGTGTCCACAAGGCAGCAGTCATATCATGAAAAGAAGAAAATCCTTCTTGGACAGTTAATGGTTATGTCTAATACCATCCTCAGTCATCTTGGAAAGCATAAATGATGTACACACACTCCATGCAAGGACTCTGTGGGCCACAAAAATGGGAAGGAGAGGCTCAGCCACTAAACCTAACATTGCAACCAGCTGAATGGACAAGCAGTCAAGAAGTGTCCGTGCTTGCCCTGAATGTCCCTATTGCTTAGCTAATGTCAATGACAAAATGGGGCGAGTGTTTCAGATACAGCAACGTGCCTCAAATAGGCACGCACAGCTCTCGCTGACTGCGGGAGGAGCTGCACGGGCAAGCTGGAAAGGAGAGGAGAGAGGAGCCCTTTGTGTCCTACCAAACACTACCAGATGATCTACTTTTTAGTCACACTTTATCTCATGATCAGCTGTGCTGGAATACTGAGTGCATTGTTAATTGTTTAAGGATGGAAAAATAAAGATGCAGGCTGCAGTTGATGTTTACCAAGGTATTGATGAGCTATTCATTTTTATCAGGGCAGAAATCACTGCAGAAGAAATGCTGGGAAATGTAATCTAGTGCTGAAAAATATTTAATTCTCTTTCTATGTCACAGTAGCCGTGTCATTTCACTGGCATTTTGCAGTAACTGTAGAGGGTACCAAATAACTTCAGTCTGTGTGTACACACACCTACATGTAAACTCAGACAAATTATAATGGACATTTGCGCATGAAAAATATTTGCCATTTAAAAAAAACTGGCTAATGCTAACCCTCAAAAGGAGTATAAATATTATGGTTTGCCTTAGACTTCCTATGCTTATTGAGACATTGAGAACTGAATATTACACTTACATAAAGGAGAAAAGTGAGACTCAACCCTATAAAGAAAAGTTCTTCTAATTTAATTTTAAAAAAAACCCAAGCCGAACCACCAAAACAATAAACAGCCACAACACTGGCAATGTGCTAAATTCCACAACAGATCTGCAGCCGAAGTGGTCTCCCAAGATGTGCTATTTATTCCTACTTTCTGCTCAGTCTCCTGAGAAGTCACAGGCAACAAATAACATGTTATCTGTGCAATGCACGTCAGGCAACAATTCAAAATCTTCCTCCTTCATTCTAAAATGAATAACAAAAAAATCAAAGCAAAAAAACCCAGAAATAATTCTTTTCTCTAATTACTGGGAAGACCTGGAGCCAGATCAGGAGCAGAGCAGAAAAATTTCTAAATTAATTTGCCGCTTTCGTTTTCAGTTTCTGTAGTCTTTAGGAGTTTATATTTGCTCACCCACAGGAATGTGTCTGCTTTTACTGCTATGCTATATATACACTCAAAAGCTTCCATTTGAAGGGTGCTTTCTTATGATACTGCAAGAAAACCCCACCTACACAATTTTCTTCTTTGAGGAACCCTGGAATCACTTGTTCCCTTGAAGAAATGTTAGTGTTCAGTATTAAAAGAGGATGCAACTGAAATTAAATGCATTGATTCTTTTTCATACACAGACTTCTGTCTGCAAGCAACTAACATACTTTTTCTATAACCAAAATACAGGTATTCAAAGAAAACACACATTCTAATTGATTCTAAATAATGACAAGAAATCCCTGCGTTCAGCTATTCTGATTCTTCCTTGCTATGCGTATATGCTTGCTGCTAGGTTTAAATGGAAAGCTCTTAACTCTTCCTCCTTGAAAGACTAAATGGGATAAACCTGCTCGCTAGGGTCTGTTTCTCTGAGATTTTATACATCATGAAACTATTTACATCTGAACCAAAAAAGGTGAGAGACTAACCATTAACAGAGCTGAATCTTGTAGCATTCCTTTCAAGCAAAGAGGTCAACACACATAAAGCACAACATAAAAACAAATTAAGCCTAAACTCTCCTCTTTAATAAAAACTACATGAGCTAGGAGGGAATTTTTGAACCACTGTTCATGATTATTTTCCTCTCTTGTACCACTGTTAAGAAACCTCAGGCCCTCCTTCAAATCTCTGCTTATGTTAAAACATCATTAAAGGGTAATAGCATTAGTCTACCTATCAATTTGCCACAGCAGAACATTTTCTGGTACTTGGAACGCCATTCCTAGAGGACTTGTTCAACATATACGCTCAGTGTGATGGAGGAAAGGAGGAAAGTGGAAAGTGTTGGTAAAAGTCAATCTCCGGTAGCATTCACTTTGTTTTGCATGAAAGATTAAGTCCCAAGATTTAAGATCCCAAGATCCCAAGCTGCACGTCTCAGTAGTCTTGCTGGGAGAAGTTACATCTACAGGGCCTGTAGCTTTCTCTGGAGCTCAAACCTCCTGATTAGTCAGCACTTTCCATCCAGCCAGGGATCAGGCGGATCACACCTGCCTTTCCTCCCTCCCAGGCATTCCATTTGTACTTTAGCTGTGATTGGTACTCAGTGTTACTAATTGGGTGTTACTGATGCTGTGACTCATGATTCATGTGCAGCAAAAGCTTCACCAACCAGCTCTTCTTCAGTGTCGTCTTCAGAGGAAATTAAAATATTTTAATGTTAAAGCTCAGAGATTTGACATCAACTTGACTTTTAGGGTCAGTTTTTGAAAACTCACAGTACTCTTTCACAATTACTTTTGGGGCTAAAATTGCAATCAAGTTTGTGGAAACAAAGATGACGGGACTTTAAAGTTCTAACGCCTGCATAATCCACCAGAGAAATGAGGGAATAGTCATGAACTCTAAAGCTAAAGGCAAATCACTGCCAAACCATAAAATTCTGGGACTCCAGACACCAACTAGGATAAGCCTGCCATTCTTGAGTGTTAAACTCTAATCTCACTACCTTGGAACTCCCTGATACTGTGAGATGGGGGAACAAAATCTCACTGTCCCTTCTACTGAAGGTAAAAAAAAAATCCTTTCTAATGGCAAGTTTTGACATTGAAAACCACTGTCAGAAACTGTAAATCTGCTCAAGGCAGGACAGTCAACAGAGTAAAGCGGCTCTAAAACTAAGCAGGTGTGAGGGGATATTCCAGGCCCAGAGAGCTGCTCTTCTCCAGTCTGTGGAAAGCTCAAAGAATCAAGAAGGACAAAGCCTGCTACCTGCTTTACATATACTTTTGCTCTCCCCTAGACCTCCATCTCAAACCTGTTACATTTTCTCCCTTCCACTTGAACACAGTGAGCCAGGCACCCCTATAGCTCTCTGCAGCTGATCTGCAGCCAGGCTTCCACAGTGTTCCCTTTGTGATACCCAGCTGAGGACTGTGCTCTGTGACCTTCAAACAGGACCACATTCCCCCAGGGGTGCTGGGGCCAATTTATACTCATTATCAGTCTTTGGTGGAAGGCACTGCATCTACAGTCCCAGAACTGCTGAGTGCCTGCACAAAGCGCAGACAGATTTCACACACGCACCCCCCCTTCCCCAGTTACCTTTGCAAAGAAGAGAGAGACCAAAGCCTGTAGTCAATCAATGTCATGAACATGAATGGCCTCAGAATTCTGAGAGTTTTGCTAAAAACCTTCCAGACCAATTATTTACTTTTTGGCAGGTAGCCCCTACCAGCATAGAATGCTACTGGCAGAGAACACTCAATAAGCATGCTAGGCATATGGCAAGTACCATTTGAACACATCTTTGTTTAATTCAAACCAACCATTCCCCCACTTACAGTGCTGTACCTGATTAATATGTTCCTGCTTCAGGAACAACTTTTTATCACTTGAAAATAAATTATTCAGCTAAAATAGTCTCTGACTAAAGAACTCTAAGTTATTGCTTAAGCATCCCTCAAGTATACGTATTTTGAGAAGCACAAATACACACAGAGTACACGTGTAAATCTCCACCTCTCCTTATGCAATATAAATTTTGCACACCTGCTTCCTACAAATGAAATTTCCTAGTTTCAAATGCATTGCCCTTGAGGGTATCAATTATTGCGATGAAATAATGGTTTCTGCTGTTACAATGAAGGTCAGTATACAGTGGGCCATTCCTTTTGTCTCACTTTTCAGGATGTTCAGAGCAGTGAGGCGATAAGAGGGAAGCCAGTGCTTTTGTATGATGCAAAATCATCAAGCTGTATGTCCAGTCATTGCCTTGTGCTGCACTGCAGCTCCTGAAACAAATCCTTACCTGTCCCCAATGACATTATGAGAGCTCAGGGCCTGCTTCTATTTTAAAATTCCAGAAGCATTTTCCCTTTAAGATTGAAAATACTCACAATCACAGTATCTGACATTATTGTTTTGGAAGCATCCTATTTTATAATGGTATTTGTTTATTAAACACAAACATGTGGAAGTTAAATAAAGTGAGAAGAAAGAAGTGTAAATAGTATGCATGGAGCCCACTGTGAATTCAGATGGAGTTTATACGGTTCACCTGACTCTTGTCTGACTTAATGAAGACAATAAATTGCAGAGCACAGTTACTGCATGCCATGCACACACCACTGTGCAGCTGCAGCTACTGAGGACAGATATTTCCTTTCTTCCAGCTTTGTAATATTCTCATTTATCACACATGGGATATTGGAGAATGGTCTCCAGGTTATAGGAGAAAGTCAATAACTTAAGCATACTAGATGAATGCATATGAGAAAAACACATTCTTTTCTTCTCCCCTACCCTCCCCACATACAGTAAGTTGAAGATTAGATTAATTCTTTGTCTGGTTGCCATGAAAACTAAGAGATGTAGCCTTACCTCAGAGGAAATGATGTTATGCTCACACAATGAATAAGACATGAGAGCTGTGTGGTCCTATCTCAGCGACACAAAGCAGAGCCAAAAAAAAAGTCTTTCTAAAACCCAGGCATGTGTGGATTCTAATCAGCTCTGTTTATAATGTATGATCATAGTTAATTGTTCATTAATTCCACCATGTCATTTGTTCAGAGATTATACCCTCCACATAATTAATGTTTTGGGGTACACTCAAACAGAAAAAATTAAAATAGATAATAGCTGTGATTTTAAAGAATCTTCTTCTCCATCTTAAGTTTGATTCCGTTGACCTCAATCATTTCTAAAAGGTTTCAAAACACATCAAAACATATCAAAAAATTGTCTATTATTTTGAAAAAAGGGAAACATACAAATGTAAATCAATATGCTTACAGAACTGATGTGGTTTTTCTCTGGCCCTTGGCCTCCCCCTTGACATCTACATCTGTACAAAGCCTTCACCTCAGGGTCTGGGAAGGTGAAGGACCTTGAACCTCCAGATGCATAATGCACCCCAGTTCAGCATGCAGCCCAGATTTTAGTGACTTGTAATTAGCAAGCGCTGAATGGAACAGTCACCAGAAGAGCACACAGTGTGAAATGCCTGTATTAATGATAATGGAGATGTTCATGTTTCACCCCTGGATTTGTGAAAACACTTAAGAAAATTACTTTCCTTTGCTTTACAAGATGAGCTCTATTTGTGCAATGTCACCAAGAACACCCTCTTCTAAAAATCACGGATACTTAACCATTTTACTGCTTATGTGAGTCTCCAGAACACAGATGTGATAAGAATGGCACCATATGCTTAATGCAATCACTTTAGGCTCAGGTTTCATTTCACTTGCAGACTTAGAGTAAGTTGATCCTTAGTACTTTTCATAAGACTGATTTTGCTATCAGGTCATGATATATTTGAAGGCCTGTCACAAAGAGAGCAGCATGAGTGATTGAAAAGGCCCCCTTCACTCAGAACAATAAAAAATATCTGGGAAAAAACCCCAACAGATTACACAGAAATTATCTCAGCAATCCCTCTCTGAATTTAAATGACACACTCTAATCAAAATTTTCAACTTCAAAAAAACACTTGTAAAGGAATTTCAAAATGCACAAAAAAAAACAACAAACAAACAAGAAAAAAATCCTTTGGTTCAACATGCCGATGGATGTTCCATCAAGTGATGGAACTTTTAATTTTCAGAACTTAATCAGCATTTTATGGGTTGTTTAGTTTGGTGTTTGTTTCTTCATACTTTTCCAGAATATTTCCAGTCTTGTTATTGACTTAAATGCATTGTTGAGCTTAAATTTGTGACTTTGAGCATATTAAACTCTGTGTTTTCCAAATTAAGAATTTCTTAGCTGAAAAAATTTTCCTGAATTATCTGCTAGGCATTGGCCAGTATCTTCCAGATTTATTGCTGTTTGTGGCATACAAATAACTACCCAATGGAGAATTTATATACTTATATTTTTTGTATAGAATTAATACCTCTGTAACACTATCCATATAATGAGTTAATTAACTGCTTAATAAACATGATTAAATCAATAATATGAATGAAATTTCAACTGTGACTTAGTGCTAGGTGGCCTTCCATGCCATATGTAATCGACTTTTCGCTGTTCTTGTCTTAATGGTTTTCTCACAGTGTTTGACCAACAATGTATAAATATTGATAACGCCAATATGATATGAAGAAAATAATGTCTTTGAAATACCAAGTTTTTTAATTAATCAGATTTCCATCTGCTATTCAAGGTAAATTATGTCAACTCCAGCTCTCAGGTGCTCACACACATCCTTTAAGATCTGGGGTAACCCAAAGCATTTCAGGATGGACCTTTCATCCTGAAAATTCTCTCATCTGATGAGGTAATCAAACATCCTTCCAGACTGGTCTCAGCTTTAAGCACACCGTGCTCCCTCTGTACTCACCCCAATTATAAATAGGCTTAAGCGCAGGCTTAGGAACTTGGCTGGATTAGTGCCAGAATATTTGGCACTTTTGACTAACCAGACCCATGGCAACAAAAGCAAATATATAATGCACTTTGCTTCATCATTTGTGAACTCTGAGAAACAACAGTACATCTCTCCGCCAGATGCTTTTCTGTCTGAAAGTAGAAGAAAAAACTAAATATTTCAAAACCAGAAGCTGCCCAAAGCTTTTCTTTGCTAACTGAACACATAAATCTGATCAATCTATCTAGTTGCAAAATACTTGTTTTCTGAAACCCAAAATCTGTGCCTAGTACACAGCGTCGTTTTCTCCCATTGCATTTCAACTGCAATAGCACATATATCTTCAGCAGCTAGAGGGTTTTAAAAGCAAAGAGAAGTTCTCCTTGCTCTGATGCAAAGGTTTTCTAGAGGGAAGTATTTAAGTCCTTTCTTTCTGATGAGATAGGTGAATTCCCCTCATTTTGCAGGCTGTGCTGCCAATGGTGGACTCCCACGTGCATTCCCATTGCCTCTGCCAGCATCATTCAAGAAAGTCAACAATACCCTGGCTCACAGCTCTAAAGCTTTTTAAAATTCCAAGTACAAGGTAACACCAGACTAAGGAGACCTGTAGTATCTTTCAAAGTGAAACCCTGATGTTTTTAATATAAACAGAAGTGAAGAAAATCTTTCTCTTAAATATCAGCAGTACATGAAAAATGCAAGGCTGAAGGACCAGGCTTGCTCCCCTAACTGCACTGTTCATATCCAGTATCAGCAGAGAGTCTTCCAGAAAACAGCTCATCCTTTTCTCATTACAGAGGGAAATCAAAAACCCTGCATCATTGTTACTGCTCTGCTACTAAACATTCTAGGTCTGCCATTTGCAACACGCACATCTCCTCATCCTGAGGCTGGTTAATACAACCCTCCCCGAGTTACCTCTGACCTTGTCCTCTCCTGCCACCACTCTTCCCCTGAGCAGCCACCAATGTCTCTTTACCAAACAGCAGGATGTACTCAAAATAAGGTCACTACATGTGAAACCTAAATTTTACTGCTAGAAAATGCTCCCTTAAGCTATGCAGCCCTAATCTACAGCTGTCAAATATAAGAACTACAAACAATGGCATTTATTGAATAGCAGTAACTGGCTATCTATGAAATAAAACTAGTTCCTGGCAGCCCTCAAGTTAATAAGGCTTCATATATTCAATTTATGTTTGCATTAACAAAACCATCCAAGAGGCACGGGACTGAATAGTCATCTGAACAATAAATGCATAAAATAACTGATAGTAACAGAATCAACTACCACTACTAAGCACACGTTTATTAAAAAAAAAACTACTTTGAGTAACTAAAACAGAGAAAACTGAATGAACAGGAGCACCCAATGTACTGTAAAGTTCCAGTCAGAAGCCTCCAGAAGCTCTGGCAGGGATTTTGGTGGCTAGCTTTGTCCAATCTCCTTCTGTTTACCCTTAAGTTTTATTTTTCCTTTTTGTGTATTTCCTTAATCTTTCCTTAAGGTATTGTTAAATTTGAATATGAATATAATCTGTGATTTTATTTTCCTTTTTGGGATATGACCTTTGCTCCTTTCTCAGACAGCTCATTTGGACAACTATTTTCTAGGAAACAGGCAGGCAGGCACAGAGAGCATGTCTTGCAAAAACTAGGACAGAGATTTTGACTTGTCAAGAAAATGTGAGAAAATTTTACTGCAAATGAAAAAGAAACATACAGAAAGACATTAAGCTGAATTTAATTTTCACCCCTAAACTTTAAGAATTAAAAAGAATAGATTTTGCTTAGCATACTACAATTTTAGGGAACAAATTGATATTTTGTGGGCGTACATTAATTGTTAGATATTGTACCAGAAATATCTTAAATCTGACAAGCCCTGATTAATTTGTGATTAACTCTTTGTGTGTGGACCTTGACAAAGCACTATACTCTATATCCCCTGTATAAATTCATGCAACGAGGTTATAGATATTATATTTCCAAGGACTTAATCAGATGCAATTGCTTGGACGTCCTCCAAACAATAAAATTTCTTACCCTGCTATACATAGCTAGAGGGTTTTTGTCATTTTGCCTACCTTGAGGCCTGAATCCCTCCCCCAGCCAAGGCAGCAGCTCTGGCTGGGCAGGGGGGAGGTTCACAAGCACCACCACAGTCCCCCAGCAGCCATGCATTCAGCAGCTGCCCCTCAAGCAGCTCCCTGCTTGCTCACTCGCAGTACAGAGGATGCTCTCACAGAAGAGAGATGTCCCCCTGGCCATTGTTTCAGCCAAGGATCATCTCTGCTGCCCAGAGAGCCTGCTGGCACTGTCCTGAGAGGAACTGCAGCCCCCTCTGAACTCAGCAAGGTTGGGAGCCCAGGCCCCAGCAGAGGATGAATTTTTACTGACTTTGCCCTTCCTATTCTGCTCCCTTCTCTCCCAGGTTTCATCTACTGACTTGGCATTGGGAAAACATTGTGAGTTAATAAGGAGCTCCTCGAAATAAGGAGTTCACCTTCCAGTACCGAGTTACAGCCAAAATAAACCCAAACGTCTGGATCAGCTGCCCCAATCACTCCTTCCTTCTCTGCCACTGCTGTTCCCACCCAAACACTGCTCCCATTTCAACATTAAGGCTCATTCTAATCGTTTCATTCCTTTTTTCTCATCTTCCTTCCAACCGACTAGTTTGAAAAGTGCAGTAGCCTTGTTTGCTCATTCGCATTTGGTAGTAAACAAGGAGAAAGGGGCAGCTTTGCTATTGGGAATAAAGGGCCACAATTTTGAACAGCTTCCCTGCGGATCTTTTTGGTCACAACATATCTTGGCTTTCCAACCCAAGGCAGATTGTGCATGTGGCCTTTCAAGCTGAATTTATTGCATATGTTCAGTGGTTCTCCTAATTGGACCTCTGACTTGACCACAATTCAGTGAGTTTAGCTTCAAGGATAACAAGCACGTAGGCCAAAAAGAAAATACATAGAACACTATAAAGTACACTACATTTGGCTGTTTTAGATTAAACTCATGCACTTCTAAACCCAGGATTTGGATAACTTTGCTGTATATTGGGTGACCAACAGAAAAAAATCTTCATAAACTATATGGGTTTCTATCTGCAATTTCCCTAATATGATTGGTCCTTCTAAAACAGCCTTTAATCAAAGGCTTGGTATAATATTAAAAAAAAATCTAAAACCCAGTAAATTGGATATTTATACAGAATACCAAGAACCATTATTAGAACTGTTACCATGCATGCTTCCTCTCCACCAAAAGATTTTCAAAAAGCACAAAATTCTTTAAAAAATGTATTTATCCTCCAGAATTATGGGAAGACACCAGCAAAAATGTTCCTCAGAGCTGTGGACACAGCCAATAGGTTACACACCAGGACAGCACACAGCAGCTCAGAGGTCACTGAAAAACTAAACCCTGCACAGGTGTTATTTTGTGGCCATGAATCTTATGCAAGATATGCAAAATATATTCTATATCAAGAACAGAAAAATAGCCAGTGCTTGACATTTGAAGAGAGATCCTTAAAATGCACAAGAACAAAAAACATGGAGATATTTTATAGACACAAACCCAGCAATTAAATAAACTGTTTATCAAACTAGAAGAGTTAGTGGTGAACCCCTTATTCTTTGTTTGTTGCTTGGATGACTTGGAAGTTTGCATACTTTTCCTCTTTTATGTGGGCAGTGTGTGCTGAGTGTGCAAAACATTTATTAAGCCTTCTTTGAGCATGAACAAACAGTCTGATAGTACAAAAAAAGGTAGACAGATACCAGATAGGAACATCAAAAAACATACACTTTCCCATAACTGTTAAAAAGCGTTGGCTGCTCCTCAGGCTGCCCTACTTAGAAACTTTGATTGTGCACCCACTGTCATGAGACATGTTTTCCTCTCAACATCTTTTTAATCTTTTCAGACTTGTAGAAAAACAGCAGTCTTTAGTTATCAGAATTTTGATGTTAAACAGCTTCAAAGTGGTGGTGGTTTCATATTAAATCAAGTGGCAAGAAAAACTAGGACTGCAGGTACCCAGTGCATTCAGCAATTCTCCTTGAACATTTTATTTTTCTGCTTAGATGGTAAAAATGTAATAGAGGAAACCTTTGCCACACATTTCTCAGCAATATTTCACTATGCAACATTTTAACTCTTCAGAGTTTTGCTCTGTAGAAGCCATCCATAGCCACCCTCCAAAACATACTGTCTGCTACTGCCTGCCCAAAAAAAAAAAGGCCTGCGCTGAGAGAGGCTTCCTCAGCACTTCAGGAAAATGTTGCATTTATTCACACATAGATTGAGCCTCTTTTCTGACTTGCTGCACCATGGGGTGACATCTCTCTCTTCCGGGGAGATCTATCCCCTCAGGCATAGCAAACACCCTGGCTTGGCTTGTCCACCTGTGCATCAGGGTCTAGTCAGCAGCCTACCTGTGAATAATATCTGCATTCATTCTTCCTACAGTGTGAGCATGAAAACATCGGCTTCAACACCAGAGGTGATTGCCAGATTCATACAAATCCAAGGGGAGCAGAACAGGTTACTGAGAGCACTCAGACATCACTATTTCCTCATAGGCCAATAGTACATTCAGCTGTTGGGATGGTTGCAAATGCTCACCATTAAGCCAGTGATTAATGAAAGGGAAATGACTGCAATTTCAGAGAAACCCTAGTAGGGTCCAGAAGGAGTGGTAATGCTATTATGGGAGAAAGAAAAAATGCTGTGTAGAAGAAAATAAAATTATTCAACCTATGAAGGAATTTCATCTAAAGCTCTGACTGTATTTATAAGACACTGATTCAACACTGGAAAAGTGACTGTAGCTAACTACAGTCAGTGCCTCAGTTCCAGCTTTGCCTTCTATTAGTAAAATGCTCCAAAAATTCATGTTGGGGAGCAGAAGGAACACCTATCCAATGGATATTGCACAACTCTGCTTTCCTACAAGTTCCCGGAGAACTCCAGGGAGCACGTCCTCAAGTGCACCCATCTGAAGAGAACACAGGGAAGGACAACAGTCCAGCTACCTGTGAAAATCTTGTTTAACTAAAGGAAGGCAAGTTGGAATTAATTATTCTGCTTCCTGACATTTACAATTCATCAGAAAATGAACTAGTGTGCTGAACAGAAGGTGAGTTCCATAACTGTATCTCCTAACAACAAACAGGGCAGGTTAAAGTAGCATTCATTAGAGGGTACATGCAGGATAGTGTCACATAGTTTCTCTTTATTATACTGCCTTTTAGGAAAGCTCTTCAGAATATGTAAACAAGGGTGTTCTAACTGAAAGGTTAGACATCAACAACCACACTGACTTGTGAATTGTTCTGAGCTTTGTGAACTCAAAATGTGATGCAGAAATTGCTGGTGATACTTTAATTTCAAGAATTTTAAAGGAAAAGAGACACATTAAAAAAGACCATTAAACTTTCTGATCTAACAACTTGTTCTTTTCAAATTGTCCATTCATTAGAAACAGGATTTATAATTCCTTTAGGAATCAATGACAGCAATGGAACAGAATCACACTGTAAATTACAGAAATGAAGAAACAAAATATTTGTACACAGCCACAGCACTTCTGAAAACACCGTTAACAGCTTTGTGGACAGCTTGTCCCTAAGGACCCAGCCTGGCCAACAGCTCTGGCACTGGGCTGAGCCAGGCTTTCCTGAAACCACCATAAAGGGAACACACTTCCTCTGGAATTAAACCCCGTGCAGCACCACGCCACCTCTCCCAGGGTAAATGGTCCCTAATACAGAAAGAGACTTACTGTGGGAAGCAGGGACACTCTGGAAGATGCCCGACCCAGGGCTATGGATGCACTGGTGCAAAACACACAAGTGGGAAGTCCCAACCAAGTCCCTGACCCCCAGCTTTCCCCCAGCTCCTGCCCTGCACACACACAAACCCATGCCTTACGTGCATTACAGATGTTTTGCTGACTGTAAATACTGTACTTGTAGAGGGCAGCAGGACTGGTACTCAGGCTGATGAGAGCATAAGGATGCCACACAAGCAGCTGTGTACCAGAGCACCATCCCCAGCTTGACAGACCACATCATCATTAGTGCAGAGGGGTATTTGTGTTACACCCTGTGGTTTCTTCCTCACTATTAGGGAACCATGCAAGTAACTTGGATTTGTATCAGTTACTAGTTGTCCATAGTCCATCGGAGTTCAAGGATCTGCTTTGAAAACATGATAATGCAAAAACAGCCACTTCAGCAGCTCCAGGAAATCCTTTCCTGGTACTCACAATTCAACTACTTGTCTCCTCCTCTGACTCTCCTATCTTTCTCCAGCAGAGCCTGGGTAGGTAAGAGTATCTTAGTTCAAGAGGCAGAAGCCAGAGGGTTAAGGACAGGCCTGTAGCTCAGAACTGAGCTGACAGGATTTGACAGAAAAAGCATATATACTTCACTGCTTTCAAAAATACAAACAATTGACATATTGTACCTTTATCTCATCTGTGCATTTGTACTTAAAGGGATATTACAAATGAGTGTGGAATACAACATTCATAGAATCATAGAATGGCTTGGGTTGGAAATGTAATAAATATCACTCAGTTCTAACCTCCCAGCCATGGGCAGGGACACCTTCCACTAGACCAGGTCTCTTTCGTCACAAGGGAAGCAAGTGACAAAATCACAGTGGAGTTTTTATTTGTATTTTAAATTATGAATTTTACAGATGAAACACCAGGCATACCCAGGAGCTTGACTGGCTCCTGGTAGAGATGGGGTGACCAGAGACATCAGGCTTAATACCACTGGTAGGAATACTGTTGAGGTAGCTCCAGCAGGCTCTATGAAATGTCATGTAACACCCAAGAAATATATGGAGATCTCATGTCTGGGTAACTTGCCATGATGGGCCAGTGGATACTTGTTAAAGTACAGACCTTCATTTTTTGCTTGCATTCATTAGCAATCAGTGTGCTAACAGAGGACATGGATGCCACCATTTCTTTCAAGATGTAACTTCTTTCATAAAACCCCATTGATTTTACTTGGTAAAGTATCAAAAACATAAGTAAGCCCTTCTATCTTGTACTTTTCTCTCTAATTCGGAATGATTTTTCAATGAAAAAATAAAAGATGCTGAAATGAATTCTCAAACTGAGATTTAAAACTGATAAATAAGCTATGATAGAAAAGCATTCAGCTGTCCAATAAGCTGAAATCCAAAACTGTGACTAGAACACTACTGAACAAACAAAATGTTCTGTAAAATATGTAATTCAGGTTTTTAAAACAAAATCATAAGATGTTGTCTAACATTTTCAGATGAAGGCAACTATGATGTACAACATGTCCTGTGTATTTCTCCAAGTAAAAAGTCAGAACAAAGTTTTAGTTTTGGTACATGATACAAAGGCAACTGCTTGCATAAGTCTCAGTGCAATAAATCTTATATGTGACAAATTCATATTACTATATTGTCATAGCTTTCAGCTTATTGGCAAAATTATGATTTATAAAAAAATAAAATACATCCCAGAGTGAACTTTCTTTTCAATTAACACGACAATCTTCCTATTTCAATCTAGTTTTCTCTTCCACATTAGTATTCCTTGAATAAATACTAAGGAAATACCACGTTGAATTTCCCTTCCAAGTTACCACATGGTGATCTCGGTAAAAAATATAAAGAGAAGATTATCTCTTCTGTAGTGGTCAGTAATTATCCACCCTGTAGAATACTGGCCAACCAAGCAGAACTCCACAAAAATACCACACCAGGCAATAGACACAAAAAAAAGGGGTTTTTTAAGTGTTATATGAGCCCAAAAATCCACCAGAGATACCAGAGCCTGATATGCAGAATACCTAAAGCTGAAGCCGCAAGGCTGGAGAATGCTCAGCACCTTGAAAACGAGGGCATTCCTTTAACTCACACACACACCGAACTATCCTCTGAAGGTACCTATAGTTTTGGCTTTAAAATACTAGCCTGGGTTAGGTAACTGAAGTGAGGAACAACATGGGGCAGCTGTTGAGCTCATCACCTGGAGTGCCCCCCAGCACATCCCAGTCTAACAGGAAGGGATCATTTTGTTGAGTGCTAAAAGGCCGTAAGAGGTTTCCAGCTGGACAGGAGCACTGGAGCCCATCAAAGCCTGGAGGCCCCGTGCTCTGCCTTCACAAGGCAGCTCTGCACTACTCCCACTCCTCAGCCAGACAGTCCCTGATAGAACTCTAGCAGTGGCCTAAACAGTTGCACAAATTTCTGAATAGCACAAATCCAGCCTTTTATTGTCTGAACTTCAGGCAAATTATGTGATGTGATGTGAGAATACATCAGGCTTTGTCCGAGAAGTAATTTTTTCTTTTTAATACAACTTACAACTCACACTTTATTTTTTCTTTATTTCTTTCCTCTGTCCATAATGTTCCATCACATCCAACAAGAGCCTAATTCTCAGCTCAACTCCTCCCCCCAGCTTCCTGTTCCAGTCAAACTAGGTCTGACTGAATCTAACATTCAATTTTAGCAGGTGCTCAGTCACTTAGTTCCACTAGTTGACAAGTACTTTGGCTCACAGTAACAAATATTTAGTAAGTGCCCAAAGAGAATAGCATCAAAGTTTGTATCACTTATCCTGAAGCCATCAATTCAGGAAAGTTAAGAGCTTGAAATTAGCAGAGTTTTGACTTTTGGCACAGGGTTAAGTATTCATACACTCATGATCATATAAGAATTCCTTTTCTTCTTAAATCACAGTTCACTAACCATCTTTGAACTTTCTTTTGCTTTCAAGAGCATCCCATTTTCCCCTTCCTTCAACTCTCAATTAAAAAAAACAAATCACAAAGCCCCCCAAAAAACCAACCCAGCCTAGGTGGAAAAACCAGAAGGATAAAAGACTCTGTTTTAATACCAACTAGGAGGTAGCAAGAGTATTGATTTACATTGCCTGAGAGTCCAGCTGTAAATCCAGTCATGGAGCTATCTCCCTCTAGCAATGAGGCTGCCCATGGTCCTCCCTCCTCTTGCCTATCCCCTCCCACTTTGGTGTTTTTATATTTATATTTATATTTATATATAATATATTTATATTTATATTTATATATTTATCTTTTAAAATTTTTTTTACAGCTTTTGAGCTGTAAGCATTTGGCACAACACAGGTTATAACCCAAACTGACGTTTGCATAGTGACTAATGGCCATTCCTTGTGACAGCACAACTCTGTGACATCAAGAAGGTGAAAAGGAAAAGGTAAATGTTCTAAACCTTACTAAATAAAAATGTAACAGTGCAAATTTTTTCTGGGTTTATAAACAACAAAGTAATGCTGAGCAGTGCCCACTTCAAATGATGCTGTAATGCTCCCCACACAATACAATGGAATAGTTTAATTCCTTTAGGGGTCATCTTCAAAGAAGGAATTGTTTTTCCAGCTGAATAGAAACACTCTTTCACTACCAAGCTCTATGCTGGTAAGAATTCAGCATTGTTAGTAGATATCCCAGCCACCAGTGCCCCTAAACATCTATCAAAAATACATCTCTATTTCATTAGATTTGCCTCTGACAGAGCACCATGTCCAAAATCCAGGATATGACTGAAATTTTCCTCACACTTAGAAAAGATCACTGACTTATCAATTTTTCTTTCAGACCCTTAATCTACACAATCTTTTCACTTACCATAGGTCATGTCCCCAGATGTCAGAGCAACATCTGCCTGGCTTGTGCTTTAACACAAATGAGTAAAAACAATCGCTTGTACTCAACCTATCCAGATTCTACATTCAAGTTCAACTGTTCAGAAGCCATGACACAGATCTCTAATCAAAATTTGTTTAAAAATAATGAAATTACTTTTTTTAAAAAAAAATATGGGGAATTTTACTTATTATCTGAGTTTAAAGCTTTACCTGGTAACTGGTAGACTTGTTTGCATATGAAAATTGACATTTGTATTAAAACCTTCATATGGCTGAGATCTGTTAAACATTTGACAGCCCTGAGAGAGCTCAGGGGAAAGGAAAAAGTGGGAGTCTCCCAGCAAGGATATGATGATGCCCTCCTGGGGTCCCGCTGCCCCTGGGAGGTGTTCCCAGCTCTGCTACACTGGGCAGCCTAAGACATCTCTCACAGACCCTTGGAGCTGGCAGCAGGGCCCAGCCCAGAAGATGCAAAAGCTTCTGAAAGCCACATGAAGCAGCTGCAACACCTACAGGCTGATCATTCCTGACACAGCATTTCAATTTATTTCCATTAGGAAATTGCAAGGCAATTTTTCCAGTGTACCTGAGAGTTAGTGAAACCTTCAAACACCGTGAGCCTTATGATGAAATTAGCAGGATTTGTGATGTTGATATCAATTACTTTCCCTGCTGCCCACAAGTTTGCAGCAGCAGAGGCTGTGACAGCAACAGCCTTTAATATCTCAGGGACAGCAGCAGCCAGGCTTTGCATTATGAACAAATTATTCCGTGTTCCCAAAAACACAAGAGTTCCTGAGCACTACACACAAATGGAAATCACTTCAGTCCTACTAAATATTGTATAAAACATAAATCATTGACTGTGTGCCAAGACCTGTCCTTCTCTCACGGTATGTACTGAACAGAGAACACAAAAAAATTAAAAAAACCCTTCAGAGATTTCACCATTATTTTAGGAAAGGCACTGACTAAGCAACCAACTTCTGTCCAGACATTATTATAGGATAAACAGTTTCTAGTTTCACAAACCAAATTATGCATGACAGAACTGCACTGACAAGTATTATTTTTAAGAGTGGTTGTCTTGTTTTGTGATACCATTAAAAGCTCAGGTCTGCCCTTGGATGTACTCAAACTATTTTCAGTGTAGGACACTGCACAACCATCCAGAGGCACAACTGTATGAAGCTGTAATATAAACCTGAATAGAACGAAAGGGAAACCTGTATAATGCAGACCCTTCGCTTGCTAGCCCTACTCCTTTCTTTTGCTTGAGTTAAGCCAGTAAGCTCTGAACCTTTCAGAATCTTCAGCAAAGGCCAGGAGTGCCCTGAATGCAAGCAAACAGAAAGAGTGTGGTGGGACCATAGGGCACAGAAGCACAGCCTCTCTACAGAGATAAGCATGGCAATTTGAAAATATCTCACCTTGAAATTAGATGGGATGGGACATAACAGGGTTTTGTTTTGTGTGTTTTTAAAAAGGTCATTTCTTTCATACAAGTCTTGAAGCAGGCCTTCACAGGAATGCTATTACACTGTAAATTGCTTAACCAGTCAAAGCAGTGAAATATTTCCCTTAGACTGCCATCCTCCAACTAAACAGGAACATAAATCAGCATGACTGTTGCTGGTATCATACAAGACTAAGACACTGGCTGATCCCATCCATAAAAGGCTTTACTTTCTAACCATTGGTTGCCTTGGGCTCTTTACTGTATAAATTATCCAGAAACATTAGCATTCTTTTTTTTTCCAATATGATTGGAAGACTCTAATGGATATTTCTGCATACTGCTTAAGCAAAGGGTAAGCTTTGTGCAGTATCATGTGATCAACAAAAAAATCCCCGAATACTGCTTGCTTGTGGGTGGTGCAGAGGAACAAGAACTGACTCACTACTCATAGTGGAAAATTTGGGGGGAAAATCTTTTAAATAGTCAGGAAAGCACAAAATGGCAAACCAAATTATTGGACTTCCTATGCCTTATGTACTGAGTAACAAAACCGTGTCTTTGATATGAGAATGATGCCCAAATGTATGAGAGTTAAGTGAAGCAATTGCTGGGTTTTGCTCCATTCGCCTACTAGAGAGGTCCTCTACATTTCCTAAGAATCTGCAGAGTCCCAAAGAAACTCAGAAAGAAACTGGAATAAACTATCAAATTCCAGTATGACACAAAGGGGTCAGGAGCAGGAAAACCCAAAAAAAGCATTTGGTGGAGCAAAAGCTCTCTATTTTCTCTCATTCTTAAGATGCAGAAATAAAGAAAAAAAGAAAGAAATCCATATATTTAAGATTAACAGGCAGATATTTATCTATGTGCCACTCTAGTTGCTAAGAGATTTCCTCTCTACAGCAGTGTTGTATAAACAATAAAGCATTTTTGTCCACAAAGCAATTGTCTCACCTCACTGAATCAAGAGCCTCTCACTGCCATATCCCTTCTATATTGTTCTAATTCTGCACTGTGAGGAAGCTCCCTTACACAAAGACAGTGCATGGATCTGGTTGGGCATGCTATTGTTAAACTTGAGCATATCAAGTACAACGTGGGCTTCCTGCAGCATGAGTAGATTCAGCTGAGAGACTATACATTTTAGCACACAAGCCATAGGTAAATACAGGCTGAGGGGACAGCTCCTACAATTAATTCCATACTGCTATGGTCATTTTCAGCTGGGAGAAACCCACCCTGACAGCAACATTACAAACCTGCACATAACCTAAACAGCAGCCAAAGAAAATATTACTATTTCAGGCTGGATTCAAACAGCAGTGCCTCAAAATTCACCTCAGAGACAGAAACTTATCATATTACTGTCCTTTAACCTGGAAGATGATTCAGAAGACCTATACATTCACACAGAAAAAAATATGTACAGTGTAGATGGCTGCAGCAAATGTACTGCAGCATATTAAGAATCTCGTAACGTGCTTGCTAGAATAGAAGGCAGTGGGTTTCTCAGTGCTTTTCATTATGTATAGTACTGCCATGGCAGAGAAAAAAGAGAAAAGGGCAGGGAAATGCTGACTCTCGCCCAACCAAAAGATGCACAGCTGTTAGAGGAAATCTACATGTCGTTTAGGAAGCACATGCACCACTTCTCTGAGCATATGAAGATTATCCAATTCCCCCCTTAGGGGATTTCACAAAGGCACACAGAAATACTACATGCCCAGGTTTCTGTAAAGGCAACTAGCTCCTTGATAAGTTCTTGAAAAAATTATCATAAAATACAGCCAAAGACAAGAAATTCTGTCAGGGCCTTATTTCTATGGAGCAGAGTACAAGGTGTCATTTATAAGGACACATCTCCAGAGCTGCCAAGGTAGCTGGCCTCTTTATCTGTCATTATGCCACAAACCATGACTATTTTGCTTTATACCTTAGAGAGAAACAGTAAGCCTGGAATCACACAGAGGCTCCTGACCTGAACAATGAGCAATGCAGTGCCTACTGAATTTTTCAGATCCCAGTTTGCTGAACGGTTTTCTGCAGCTAAGACAAATCTACAGCAGAGAAAACCAGGCTCTGTAATCTCAGCCACGTATTTTCCTAACAAAAGAAAGTTGCTAATAACAGACTGCTACAGCTCAATTCTGTAAAACAGCTCACCATTAAGAAAAAAGAGAAACACTGAAACACCTTATTTCTGTAACATTGTCCCAAAAATGGATGTTTCAGAAGCTAAACATGTGACACAGTCCCAACACAAAGAAAAAAATCTGCCTCTACACACATCCCTTTTAAGTACCTGTATGTAAGACTAAACTATTATGCTGTGCTTTGCTATTAAACCTACAAGAAAGCTCAGCATTAAACCTCACATGATGGTTACAAACTATTTTCAACTCACAGACAGTTTGCATATCACAGTAACATAAGCGGGAAATGAATGCACACCTTCTGCATCATCACTGCAATCAACTAATATCCAATTAAATATTCAATTGTTTTGCAAACCCCACAGCCATGGTTACAAATGATATTTTACAATGTTAACAAATTGCTCCAACAGCTACCAAGTTACAGGCAAGAACAAGCTTTTAATACTTGAATTGCAAGGTAAGAAAATTAAAACAAAAGAATCCTGTTCAGAATTTGGCACAGATCTAGATACCTTTTTCTTCCGATCCCGGGATCTTTTCCTGTGTTTTCTTTTTTTCTCAGTTTCTTCCTCAGCATTTATCTCTAAATCCCTGTTTTTCTTTAACTGTGATGCTGCGTGAGCCATAATGCATTAAAAGTCCTTTACAAGAATGCTCCCTTGTAAAAGGTGATTTCCTCGGGCACCTTTAGCCAGCCCTTACAGCAAATGTTCCGGTGATTGGAAGGAGATCTGTGACCAGAGCCAGAAACACATTCAGGATTCAGAGATCTTGCAGAAGCTTGCAGTCGCTACAAAAACACATAGTTGCAGATTTTTTCCTATACCTTTCTGCACCTAGACCTTTGTATAAGAGTGCAGCCATCGTAATGCATTTAACGTAATGAAAAAGACAGCTGGGACAGAGAAAGCTGTATTATGGCTGTATCCCCTGCCACCAGCTGGAAGTGTCTAAGTGACTCCACAGAAGGGGGAATGCTGAAAAGGAGCGCTTTCTATTAAAAAAATTCCAGAACAATAACATATGCTGCATTGTTTTTTCTTCACTGATCTTCAAGCATGTTTTTAAAACCTATTTAAAAAATGCAGTGTTAGTGTTGTATGTCTCTCAGCTAGTTTTGTATAGTAAGCTATTTAACCTATAATGAAATGGAGCAGCTCCTACTTTAGGTTAACTGCTGATGGTGACAAAAAAATAAAATAAAAATTTCTTTTTACCATGGAGACTCTGACTGCATTATGCAGAAAACAATGCATGCATTGCCATATCTTAACAGTGTGTCCTTTATACCAATTTTTCAATTCCAATACATTTTGTGAGAGAGGATTACAGAAAGCCCTGTTGTATTTTTTCCTTTTTTTTTTTAAAACATACTTATTACAACACATCATACAGAAAGAAAGATGCAATCACACTGGTGTGTGAAACAGGCATTTAATTCATGGGAGATTTTCTGCCAGTGTTCATTTACGTGGTCAGAAAGGGAAATCGGCACTATTTCCATGTAGTTGGAAATGTACTTTTACGCTTTTATGTCAAGACTTGCTTCAATCATCTTACTATTTTTGCCACCTGAGTCCTCAATGACTGCAGCTTTTGAATATTCATTATGGGAGGTAAAATAGCAGCAGTATTAAGGCCTGCAGGAGGATCTTTTACTAGGATGAACACAGAGCAAGCATCTAGTAAATAAAGAATCATATTTTTTTCTTCACAAATATGAACAATCAGCAGCTTGCCTCAAGACTGCTGTTTTTAACCTTTCCCAGTATTCCTAGCAGCATGCTGCACTGTAATGAAGATTAGCATTTTAAAGCAGTCTGATTTCTTTCAGATAAAACCCAATAAGAGTAAAATACACTCCAAGTGTATTTTACATGGTACTAGCATTTCTTTCGAGAAAGAAAAAAAAGGAATATGTTGTAAAAAATTAAGTTAAATTTAAATTTGAACAGCAATTAGCCAAATAAGCCTGAATCTTCCCAGGGAAACATAAAATCCAGAGATGTCTCACATGTTTGTAATTATTCTTCCCCTAAACTTGAGAGACATTTTTTGAATTCAGGTTGCTGAGGCCCATCAAGCAACATGCCTTAGTTTTCACATAACATGGCTAAAAGAAAAACAATCTTTTAAATCTCCAAAACAGAAACTCCTTTGAACACATCATATGTTGTCCAAAGAACAGCACATAGTGCACTGTTTGTCTCCTGTTCACAGGCTAACAAACCAGGTTTTAAAAGTTGTTTACTTTGGAGTGATTTTTAAGAAATGCTCAAGGATGGAGGCCACAGCTGTGTGACCTTAGGGATTTTTATTCCTGATGCAGTAAAACCATGGTTTCTGTGTACATACAAAGCTCCTGTACCTATACACCACCATGTGACTCTCCATACTCCCCCTCCAAAACTGAAAGACTTCTGAAACCTCATATAATGCTGCCTTTGGAAAGCTGTGGGAAGAGGAATGCTGCACTTGGGCAATGCCTGGTTTTGAACCAGAAGCAGTAAACTCCCACTTCTCTATATTTTATAGAGAATTAATAAACACATTTCTAAAGATGCAAAGAGTACACCCCAAGGATGCCCAGAGCATGCTTTGAACTACAAGGCACCACTGCAAGCTGCCAAAGGCCACACTCAGGCAGGCACCAGGATTTTGGCTCAGCTCTTCAAGGAAGCCCAGGGCAGCAGTGAGGAGACTCTGCTGTAGCACAGGAGCCCTACCAGGGAGAGGAGCTGGCCAGGCTGCTGATTTATGGGGGCTGAAGAAAGTACCTCAAGAAGGACAGTGACCTCAAGTTTTGGTGGAAAATGGACGACTGCTTTGTGCCTATTAAAAAAATAAAGGCAAAGAAAAATCACCCAAAGCTTTACTTTCTAGCCTACAAACAGCCTGCATGACCTTGGCAGTTATCCTCTTGGAAGCTCAGATCTTTCTCTGTAAAATAAAGTTGACATTAGTTCCCCTGCCTGACAGAACACAGTTATTAGCACAGAAGTGCTTAGAAAATACAGTAGAACCAGAACTGAAAGTGGATTCAACAAAATTCAAAAGAGTTGGATCCCTCTTATTCCCAGCACATTTCCATCTGGATTTGAAAGACTCAGGAGTCTTTGCCTTAGGAAACCAACTTTATTCAAGCCACAGCTGAAGTGAATGTTGCTGTCATTCACTGCTTGCTGGCTAATCCTGTAATGTCCTATAAACCTTTTAACCATACTAGCCAGTAATTTATGCCTAAATAACCTCATTAAACGAAAATACAATAATGCATTATCAAGTGTTAGGTGTTTAAAACACTTGAAGCATACTTTTAAAAATACTGGCACAGAGAATACCATGCACATATTCAGCTTAAATGCCCAAGTGCCACCTTATGCATAGGTTGCATTTTAAGCAGGTAGAACGCAGCCCAATCTTTTATTAATGAGAATAAATGCTAAGAAATGAAAATAGTAAGTGAACTCACCCAATCCCTTAAGATATGCATAAATAGGAGGATTTTATCTGTCAGCCAGACAGAACTGCTTCATCCCAAGGATCTTTTCAGCTAATTAATCAATTGGACGTAACATGCAGATGTTTTTATTATGTGGATTACAATGCACTACTGCATCCAAACTCCTCTAGAATTAGATTTCAGAAAGAGAAAATGCCTTTTCAAGCTATGGGTCTGAGAAATTATCTTTTAGCTGTGATAAAAAAAAATAAAAATCAACATAAGAAAAAGAAGATCCCTTATAGCTGAGGGAGATTTTGTGTAGCTTATAGGCTGGGATAGTCTCTAACAGCAGAGAGGTTACAAGGAAAGTGTGAGTAAAAGATTCAGACTCCTGTGGAAAAGCAACTGTAAACGTAGAACTGCTTAGGGGAAATGGTGAACTGGCACCATTCACTGGAAGGTGATAGGGCACTGCCAGATGAAAGCTGGCTTTCATGCCAGATATGTCATAACTCACTTCCAGGGAATTGGGTACTGGAAATCTTCATTAAGTGCTTCTTTTAAGACTACAGTAAAATAATTAAGGTATTTGATTTCACCCTTAATTACAGAGTTAATGAAATGACAATGAGTGTTTCAGCACAATCCATAGGGTCCTGATAAAGAATGATAAATTGTATCTTACTTGAACAATGGGAAATTTACACTTTCTGTTAGCACAAGGATAATGTCTACTTAGCTTCATCTACTCACAAAGTCATAATAATGATGTCTGGAAGTAATTTTATCAGCTTTAAGGTGTGTCATTTTGTTTAGTTTAAGATGCTAGTCCCACTGCTAAAACTAGGTTCAAGAGACTGCAAAACAGCATTAGTATGTAACATTCAGATGGATTTGTAAAAAAACACAAAAATTTATAGGAGGAAATGGTGTTCACAATCTAATTACTTAATCAATTCATCAATTGGTCAGTAGCTTATAGGGTGAAGATAGTACTGTCACTTTTACAGTTTTTTAAACAAATTATACAGCATTACCAAAAAAACCCAAAAAACCAAAGATGAGACACTCATGAAAATATTGACTTACTGAGAAAATGCCAAAAAATAGATTTATGAAAACCTGAGGGGCTTTAGGTAAGATGGAACACCACAGAAACATTCAATATTTACAATTTTCAGATCACTATGGATCCAAAAAGGCTTCTAATCACACACAAAGTGCTAGAAGGTCACTATGACAACTTTTACAGGTAAACAAAGTATGTTAAATTTTCCCAAAGATGAAAAGAGCATTACAGGTAGACTAGAAATAGCAGAGAGCAAAGGGAAGGAAAACACATGGAAGAAAGTGAACCAAATTCTTATCAGGCTACTCTTAAATTCTTAATTTCTGAGTTTTCTGGTACAGGACAAAGGCCACTATTGCCCTACCTAGAATTATGTTCAGTAAAGCAATGGAAATGAGAAGGAAAAAAAATAAATAATAACAACGAGACTTACTAGAAATAAAAAAAATACAAAAAAAAAAAAACCAAAAAAAACACCATGAAAATAACATTTTGGGAGAAGACTAGGCAGAAGAAATCTAAAAAGAAAACCAAATTATTTGTGAAAATGGGTTAACCATATAAAAGCTTTCTAATGAGTCTTTTAAGGCTGTTACACTAGCAGGCGTTGTGTCTCAAAATCAAACAAACAAAACCAAACAAGACTAAAAGTTTATTTAACATCTAGTTTTACTTTTTAGCTCCTGTTCACACATTTGATGTTCAGGATAGGATGGACTCATCTCCAAACATGCGGAAGATCAAGGTCTCTAAGCAGCAAATGAATGGAAAATAAGAAACATTAAGGCTTGCTTGGCTCTTCTATGTTGTTGCATTGAGTTTCTCCCACTACCCTGCTTCTTCTAGAAGAATTCTATTTTGGCAATAACAATCCTATAGAAACTGGGGAAACATGACAGTCAGAAAGGGACGTATGCTCTACACTAAAGAGTAGGAAAATACTTCAATTTCATTTTACACCACTTATAAAGTGCTAACCCCTTACCTTCTCTGAATTTATAAAATTTGAAATTGTACTGAATTATGTTCTGTTTCTTACTTCTATAGGGCACAAGAGTTAAAAAATGCTTTGGAAATGACATAAATTCAGGGATGCAGTAATAAAGGCCAGAGGCTTACTACTTCTTAAATGACCGTTCTTAAACTTCCTGCTGGAAATTTAAATAGAAATTATAACAATCGTAAAAACAAAAACAAGAAAAACAAAAACCCATGCCCAAACAAACTAGCACAACAATAAAAATCAAAATTAAATAAATAAAATATAAACTAAATAAACTAAATAAACTAAACTAAATAAACTAAATAAACTAACTAAAAAATAAACCAAACCACTCCAAAAACTCTCAAACCCTCCCTAAAACATCCACACAGAAAACAATCATGGAATATGCATTTCACTAAGCCCTCTCCAGACACATCACCTGTCTTCTGAGCTGAAACAAGAACAAAGCAGCAGCCACTTTTGAGCTCATAGAATGAAGTGCAAAACTACTATTTCTCTGTGCAAGGATGACACATTTTGGCTTAACTGATGAAATTACACCTTCTGTGGTCCAGCTTACTCAGAGTATGGGGTTGGTTGCCATGTTTGTGAATTTTAACTTCAAGCTGGAGGCATGACTTTTAAAGAAAACTGCTATAAGTTCTTGTTTGCCCCTAAGACTTGCACTGTAAATCTGACAGTTCAAAAGCTGGTTCAAGGCTCACTCAGCCCATGGCTTCAGGGGCAGAGGAAAAGGGGAAATAAATATTCAGCTGTCCCAGGCCACCATGCAAACATGGTAAATCCTCCTGCAAACAAATTGGGAGAGGGGATCAATGTGATCATGCACCGGCATAGGAGAAAGGACTTCAGAAGACTGAAGAACACTCAGGACTAGAGATCGCCAGCCCTGACTTTCAAAACAGGGTGATTTTGTTTGAGGCCTACACAGAGAAAGGGAGCTCACAGTGACAAATTAGTATTAACTCTTCTGTGAAGATGGTGTAAAGAGTTTCATCTCTGACTCATAACCAACTAAGGAAAAGGTACTGATGTATCTTATTTATAGAGGCAAACTAATTGCAAGATAAATTTTGTGGGGGTTTGTGGATGGAACTGCCGAGCAGCCTAGGAAATTTATTCAATGCAAGGCATAGTGGTAAGAGAAAGATATGTAACCTCTAAATTGTTGCAGAGCAAACACACCAAAAACTTTCTTCCCATTCGTCTTCTGTCAAGAATAATATTGCTAAACCCCTATATTTATTGGGAACCACTGAAAGTGCAACAAGCATGCACTTTTAAAAAATTGTTTTTCTATCTTTTTCCCCTGCAATTCAAAGACCACACTACAGCCTGGTCTGAAACTCCCATGTAGAGTGTCAGTGTCTTAGGGATGCTGACAAAGAACGCTAGGAAATGGCATTAAACTGGTTGCACACATCTGAAGGGGTAAAACTTACATCCCAAACTGACACTAGATCACAGTGACACAGTTTTCAACCCTCCCTTGGAACTACTTAGTGGTATTCTGAAACTGTATATTCAGAATATTAACTTCCCTCAGATTCCTACCTCTATCATTTCTCTCTGCATAGTTCACCACTACATAGTTCACTACTGCAAGCCACAGTAGGGTGACCAGAAGGTCAGCTGAATGGTGCTACAGGGCACCAAACTGAGTTTTGGTCCGAAAATTTTGTTAGATGTGCCTGCAAATGACACTAACAGACAGGAAAAGCTATTCCTGTATATATAGGAATAAGTGCAAAAGCAAGTTTGGTATCAAGTTTTGCATTTCCACATGCTGAACTTGAACGCTGTCTGTAATAGGAGGATCAATCCCATCCTGGTGAGCTTCAAAAAGAGAAACATACAATGCCATTCATCAGGATCTTATGATTCAGCTGCAAACTTCACTCAGAGTGGTCAGTTAATCACTGCTGCATCTATTAACTTCTGCTCCAACACATGAAAGCAATCTGCTCACACATCCAGTGAACACTGAGCCTGAGCTGGGGTTTCGTCCAGTACAAGGAAAGCGGGTATCAAGGAGGTGACTCCCAGAAGCTCCTCTGCCAGGTCATACAGTCCTCAAACAGACACAAAACGAGTTATTCCCTGTTCATCTCAGATGGAAAACTCCCTGTCTCAGAGTGGTTTAAAAATAACCCAAAAACAGCAGCAGAAAATGTCTTTGTGGTATTTCAAGTTTCTCAGCATCAAGTCCCCCCGCCTGCTGTCTCTTTTTTGGAGCAGTTGCAGTCTCATAAAAGCTACACAAAAAGCTTTTATTAAAAACCACTGCAGAACCTGCAAAGGTGCCAGGAAGTGAATGTGCTTAAGCAAATGAAGCTACCAAATAGAGTGGGATGGCATCAGTCACAAATAGATGCAACACCTTTGCCTGCAGTTAGTAGACCACTTTTCAGTACCCTTTAGTATTCTTTCATTTTCACAAGTTTTGAGTCAGAAGTATACACTTTAGGCTAAAAGGAATTTTGAAAAGTGAGCCTTTCCATAAATGATTGCACAATGTGTATCCAGGGCCTCTCTGCTTTAGCAAGACGCTGCAATCATGAAAATAGCATTTAACCTTCCCTACCATTCCCTTCCAAAAGGAAGAGTACTTTTAACTTTGGACAAAGTTTTTATCACCTTCTGAAATGGGTTATTCCTCTCACCCACTGCCAACAGTAGGGAGCTGCACTGAATGACCCAGTGCCCTCATATTTTCCTGTAGCCAAGCTCTGCACATTATGGGCAGCTTACTTGTTTTATATTATGAAATAAAAAGTTGCTAAGTGTAAGAAAGGACTCATCTACAAAGGTCACAAGAAAAGCTCTTTGAAGTTGCCAGCATTTCTCAGTTGCCCCAAGACTTCCAGCTGTATAACTTCTTTGTTTAACTTTTTGGTGCAAAAATGCAGAAATTATAAGAAAGGAAGAAAAACATCTGCTTGGCTTGTTTGTAGGTTAGGTGGGGTTTTTTTTTGCTTTTTTAATTTCCCTGAACTACTTGGACATGGTACATGTGAGCCAACGAGGAGAGATGCAGTTTCTCCCTGGTCACTGCACATTTGAGGGCTGGACCAAGGCTCCCTCAGCAAGTAGAGGATATATTTACTCTGACTTTCATTGTAGACTTCCCACTTTAGCCAAACTAAGTGCAGAATTTTCAGTGAAGACACTAGTCCCTGCCAGTATACACACAATTTCTTAACCTTTAAGGAAACATTTGAAAAGATAATATAAAAGCAAAAAAGAAACCTCCAACCCACTCCAGCATAAGAAACTCATTTAATTAGATTCTTTAATTATTCATTATACCTTTTCCTATGTTGAAATGACCATCTTTGCCTCATTCCCAAAGGATTGTCTCCATAATTAAGTCAGGGAATCATTAAAATCTCAACATGCTTCCTTGAGTGAGATTTTAGTGCTTTAAGTGTTATGCAAACTTCATGCAGCAGTAAGCTGACTTTTATAGGAAAAAAAATGCAAAAAAAAGCAGAATCATTAGCGATCAATAACGAGGCAGAAGGGTATCAAATGCATATTTTTCAGGTTAAATTTTTCTCACTTTCTCTGAAGTCAATTCATATACCAGTCATAAAATCTACAAGTTTACACTTAAAACATTTGTATATGAAAATTCTCAGTTTCCTTAAAATAACAAACAGTATTATAAAAACCCCCTCAAGGTAATTTTAGAAACAGAGATGTAATTTTTACCTCAAAAAAGAAAACCCCACCAAAACCTAAAAATCACAAACCAAACAACAAAGTCCAGCTATTAGTACTTTGATACTAAAATCCTGCTGGAAGAAACCCTTGGAGCATGAAAGGTAACTATAAAAGATTCATTAAAAAAAATAAAAATCACTGCCACTAAAAAAAAGTTAGAAATGTTTTGTTTCTTCATAAATTTCACATAAAGCTATTAATATTCACAGGAGGCCAAGTTCTTTCTTGGCCTAGCAAGATAAGTGGACATTTGAAAAAACTCACTTACCTGTATAAATATAATTATCACAGAATAGGTGCACTGATGTGATGCCTGAAAGCCCAGGTAACATTAGTGCCCTATTCAGAACAATGAAATGTGGCAATTCCTACCTAAATCTGCCTGTAAGCTGAACACACTACAAAGGGGGTGGGAGGGAACATATCCCTCCTACTTTAAAGGTGGTGACTGCAAACAGCAGAGGATGATGTTGGAGGGGGAATTGTTTAGTTTGTAATGCATGGCAAAAAACATACATCAACACAAGTTTATGCACCGTGGATGTAAACATGAAAGTAACACCCTGGAAGACACAGGAAAGAAATCTTTCTCTCCTACACAGCTTTGCTGGGGTCTCATCTGGAACACTGTGTCCTATTTCAGGCACTAAATTTCTAGGAAAAAGTTGTCAGCTGGAGATGTGAAGAATTTATTGCTTTAACTCTGAAATCGCTCTTCTTTGGAAAACAACCCTGAATGCTTCCCTGAATCTGTGGTTAGTAATAAATAGCTTTGGATGTGCATATCCATACACTTCTAGCAAAGACAAATACTGGCCAGCCCTGAACCTTGCTCATTTGCCTGTCTCCCCTCACCAGCCTTCCTGGCTTTTCCTTTATCCCCCAAAATATGCAAACCCAGATGACTGGAGGCAAACCTACATAAAAATGAAATATTACTCTTTTTCCATTTTTAAAATTTTTAAAATTTCTGTTCTTGTGATTTGTTTTATTTTAAACTAGTTTATGGAGGGGCTGAGAAGGAGGAATGATGCAGGGAAATTCTCTTCAGGGATAAGGCATTGTTCACCTTTTAAAGATAGAATAAATTTTGACTAAAATCTTTAGCAAACCTAAACTTCAAATAATCAATACTTCACATAGCATAACAGAACATACAAGAGTTGTTGCCCAGAACAGCTCCAAGGGTAATAAAATGAGTGTTAACAACAAGGGTACATAACAACAGTAACTCCATGCAGTTCATGCTAGGATATGGGAATTAGATGTTTTTTGATGTTCTGGATTTGGTTTTGGGGGCTTTTTATGAAACTTCCTGGAAAACAGGCAGGATAGCAAAAGACTGCTGAAGACCAAATTATTACCAAACTTAAAAGAAAAGGGTTGGGAAAGAAAACTAAAAAAAAACAGGAGATAATAAAATTGTACACTGGTCTGGTTAAACTTTCAGCCCTAGAGATCTCCTGTATCTGAATCTGTGACCGTCTGGAAGTTATTGAGATGAACTGCAATCATATCTGGATTTATCAAGAGGAAACTGTATAAAATTAATTTAATTATATTTTATAGAATGGTGACAAGCACTGAAGACTGGAGAAAAGCAACACTTGTACCTGACGTTCTCACAAGCAAGGTAAGGAACTTAGTCTTGATGAAAAAATTGTTAGATTAATCCAAGAGGGATCTGGTAACTGAACTCGTGAACAACATGTTAACATTAATTGTCTAAAAGGATGGATGTTCTGCAAATGTCTGTCCTGGATTTGCTTCTCTACAATTTTTAATTAATGATTTGGGCAATAAGAAAAGTTTATTACCAATGCAAACATGAAATTACAAGAAGCATATGCATGTTAAAGAGTGAAACTTTAGACCAAAATGATTAGTAAGACCAGAGGAATGGTGTGGGGGAAAAAACCCCAATCAAAACAGATGGATTTCAGTGAAAATAAGGAAGAAAATTTTTTTTCACATGCTAGAGAGCAAGTAAGGACTGTTTTTCAGCAGGGAATTGTCCGCAGGGTATAAAATCTTGCAGGTTCAATGCAGGACAACAGACAAGCATCAGACTGCAGAAGGTACAACCTGCACAGTGAAATCACCTTTCTCTTCTATTTAGTATATGTAAAGCCACAGGTATGTTGTGACTGACTTCTGCTAGTGTGCTGCCAGGAAGATAGGAGTATTTGGGAAACAACAAAAGCAATCAGAAGGCTGTAAAACCCATCCTCTTTTTGCCCAAAGAAGACTGATTGAACGTGGCAACAGTCCTCAAATCCATCAAAACCTGGCAAAATGCAGAAGAAAATAGTCTGCTCTCCACCATTACTATGGATAGTAACAGGAGTAGAAAGTTCCTATTGCAGCAACCAGATTTGGGTGAGATACTATGAGAATTTTTAACAATAAGGAAACTCTGCAACAGCATGCAAGGGACCAGAATGGAAACTTTATAACTTACCTTTGTAAAATACATATTAGGATCCACTTGGTCATTCTTACATCTGTGCTACTTGTGACCATACTATGGGTACTGTACCACGAGCTATCCCAGCTTCCAAATGCCTGTTCTTAATTCAACCTTACTGAGACAGTGCAAAACTATTTTATTGATTTCAGTGTTGTATACTTTAGTAGGGTTGACAGCTAGAAATATATTTTCTTAATGTGGAAATCTATGACCATTAGTTTCACATTGTCAGAAGCAGACCTCCAAATGACGGTCCAAATTCAAAGAGAACAGTGATGTGTTTGAATTATTCTGGCAAGTCTGAAAGTCTTAAAAAGGTATTTCTCTATGTATCAAAACTAGAATTTTAAAAATCTACTTTTATTCCATAAGTCTAAAAAGTACAAGGAATTAAACACAATAAACTGCATAGAACTATAGAGTATGCTGAGAAGTCTGCTCTAAATTACATGCACATAAATGAACTCTAAAGAAAATGCAGTTGAAGATCCTTAGGCCAGTGAGGATGAGCACAGCAAGCTTGCTACCCTGGTCTTCAGGAGAGCAGGCTTTGGCCCCTTCAGGGATCTGCCTGGTAGAGCACTGTGGGATAAAGCCTTCAGAGGGAAGAAGGACCCAGGAAAGCTAGTTGATATTCAGGGATCACCTCCTCCAAGCTCAGAAGCAATGCCTCCCAACAAGAAGAAGCCAGGCAAAAACATCAGGAGGTCTAAATGGATAAACAAGGAGTTCCTGGATTAAGTCAAACACAAAAACAAAACCTAGAGAGAGTGGACTCAAGGACAGGTGGCCTGGGAAGGATACAGAGAAATTGTTCAAGCAGACAGGGATCAGGTTAGGAAATTTAAAGCCCTAATAGAATTAAGCCTGGCCAGGAACATCAAGTGCAACAGGAAAAGCCTCTATAGGTATGTTGGTGATAAAAGGAAGTCTTAGGAAAATGTGGATCTTCCCTGGAAGGAAAAAGGAAATCAGGTTACCCATGGTATGGAGAAGACTGAGGTACTCAAAAAGGTTTTTGTCTCACCCTTCACCAACAAATACTCCAGCTGCACTGCATGAGTCCCAGGAGGCAAAGGGAGGGACTGGGAGAATGAGGGACTGCCCACTACAGGAAAAGATCTTGTCTGAGATCATCTGAGGAACCTGAAGCTGCACAAGTCCACAGGACCTGATGGGATGCAATTACAGGTCCTGAGGGAACTGGCAGCTGAAGTTCCTAAGCAATTATCCATCATGATCAAGAACTTGTGGTAGGCTGGTGAAGTTTCACTGACTGGAAAAGGGAGGCATAACCCTTATTTTTTGAATGGAAGACCCAGGGAACTATAAGGAACCCATCAGCCTCATATCAGTGCCTGCCATGAAGAAAGGTCAGAGCAAGATGATCTTTAAGGAGGTTCATTCCAGCCCAACCCAAAGCATTTTATAATCCTATGGAGTCCTAGGCACCAATTTTTCCTTCCACATTAAGATGCTCTATTTTGCAGCACACACAAAATCAAGACTTCACATGGATTCTTTAGGGAAACTGACACATTTTTGGTATTAACTTACAAAACCCACTACAAAAAATTACAACTATTTAGAGAAATCAGAGTAATTGATAACGCATCTTTCTAACGATATATTACATTGCTTATAAAAGCAGCAAAAATATTAAACTTTATTTTTAGCCCTAGGGCTGCTTTCTAGAGTAACAATGTATATTCTGAAGGGTATTCACAGGCTGTATAAAGACAGACTGACAAATGTTCAAGTTACAGAGGCCACAATCCAGTACAATTGCAGTTTGAGTAGCAGCGTAGTTTGGCAGAGGCTACAGACACAGTGATAATGAAAATCAAATTTTGGACTACATCACAAGAACTGTGTTTGTGAACAGCAAATGAACAACTTACATACTATTCAGAATAAAAAAAAAATAAAAAAAAAAAAAAAAAGAGAAGCACTAATCAGAATCAGCCAGTTTTCACAGGCTCCCACTGTGTAGGCTGAATAATTGTCTCATCATGATAATAGCCTTTATGATAACCATGATCTCACCAGTGCACTCAAAGATCCAAAATGCTGCTGGTACTCTCACACCCACCACAAGGCACACTCGCTCTTTACATTTGAAGAAAATCCTACTCTGCAGCTCCAGCTCTTGGCTGTTAATACAGGTAGGGTGTAACCTTGTTATTTTTTATGCCTTTGCCTTAAAGCCACTCAACTGATAGATTCCCTTTGCAGACAAAATAGCACAGATAAGAACTCCTATTGTTATGAAGACATGTCCCATTCTGCCATTAATTCAAAACAAATAACAGAGTTATCAGCAGTAATAAACAACTAGCAGTATGCACCCGTTACATAAAATAAAAATTCAGATGTAATTTTATGTTCTAGCTCATTTTCTCCATTTAATTTCTACTTCACAAAGGTAGCAGGTTACAGTCTATTTTGTGCTGGGACCAGGACATAAAACATGCCTTTTGCTACCACTTCCCCTGTCCTCCTCTCTTACTGGAGGCCTGGCGCCATCTGGTTTTAAGCATAGTTACACTGTTTCTTCTGAGTTAGCAAAGTAGTGAACATTAACATCAGCCACAGGTCTGGTTAAGCATGTAAACTTGGGAAAAAAGGAAGGGAACATTCATCAGTGTTCCATTAACAACACTCATGGAAAAACCCAAGGTACGAAAAAGAACTCTTTTCACTCAGATAAGAGATTTCCACTCCTGATGGACAGGCAGGAAGAGCACTTGCTGCACTGCACTTACTCTGTATACTGACACATGAGTTGTCACCGTCTCTCCTGGAAAGGACAGAATCTTCTTCCCCCTGACAAAGGTATGACAAGTAGTTCACCCACAGAACTGAAGCATCTCTCTATTTGCCTTAGTAAGATATTAATACATTTTGTGGTGAAGCGACTGGGTTCACACACAAGGATAGATCAAGGGAGAGAGAAGCAATTGCAACAACTTAAAAGTGCCAGCCAAGATTTATCATCAGTACAAACTAGTGTCAGGGAAGGCTGTGGACTGCTTCCAGCTGGATTTCTACCCTACAGACTCCTCCAGTCTCATTCCCACCTATTTTAAGCACTGGATACACAGTGTGACCCTCCAAAATTTCACAAAAATATGTCTATCCTTTTTAATTTTCACAGCACTTGAGGTCTCAACAGTCCCAGCCTCAGTGCAGAAGAGAACAGCTGCCACAGTACCAGTGTGTGCCAGTTCCTGGAATGCTGCTGAAGCCAGCACCGGGCCAGCCTGACCTCCCTGACAAAGCCTGGCTACTGCTGTATATGGGAAAAAAGAAAAACTCTTGCAGTTTGTTGTCATGCTGTCTGGAGTAGGGACTGGCCTTCCAGAACATGAAAGATATGAATAGAAACCTCTCTGAAGGACTCGCTTTTATTCCTAAGAAAAAATAAATCATTGTGCCATGAATGGCATACTCAGTCTGATGTGAATGTGAATTTAGTCCACCTGTACCACAGGAAAACTGAAATCCTGCATAAAGTCTCAAATTCAAACAAGCTGCTCCCTGAAAAGCAGAGCTAATTAAGTCTGGTTTTCCATATCCCAGTGGATGACGTGTCTCCACAGTACTCATTGCACAACAGCTTTAGGTGCCCACTGTTTCCTTCAGGCTCCTGCCACAGCTCCCCTGCCAGCCCCTTCCAGCCCTTCCCTGCGTGCCAGTGTCTCCACCCTCATCGTGCCTCAAGGTCCTTGCCCACATCACTAAACCACCACAGCATCCTGTCCTCTGACATGTTCCCTATGGCTCTCAAAATGCCTTTCATGATTGTGTAGTCTTACATTTCCTCAGAAAACAAGTTAAATTGCACACACGCAAAACTGAAAAACTGAAGCACTGTGGAAGTCTCTAGGCACTTTCTTACAAAATGTAGGAAGAACAAGCTCTGTACTTCAATATCTCCCCACCACAAAGCACAATGACAGAAACATTGGATAGAGTTTGTAAAATAACGGCTCTCTGCACTTTTAAAATTTTACTTAAAATTAATTAGCCCAGTAATAGGTAAACAGGAAGATGAATTTTAAATTTCGTGCTTGGGTAATTTTCAAGGCATCTAGAAAAGATCACAGTAAGTAAGGCTGAAGGCCTAAATGTTCTCCTTCAGCTGGCAGATTTTTGGACAGATCTTCATTCTTTCAGTGGGACAACTTCTAGAGCTTGAGGCTTTTAAAAATGAAAAAAACTTGCATGTTGACAAAACTGCAAAGGCCCAAAGGGGATTTTGAAGTCAAAACCTACAGAGATTCAGAATAATGCAATCTGTCTTGTACAGGAAAAAACCAATTTACTGATACAGTAAATATTAGTAGATAATATAAAGAACCTGATAAGAAAAATTAAGCCTACCTACAAAGGGCACTCCCTCCATGTTCCACTGCTCTCCAAATGGAAGTTGTAGAAACAGAGATTATTACTGCCAAAAGTACATCAGCAAAAAGTGCAACAATGTCAGTTAAGTCAAATGAAGCAAGATTTATCAACCAGAACCAGTAAGACATCTCTGGCTGCCTGACTCACAAGAGGAAAATAATAATGGGGAGGGAAGGGAAGGGAAGGGAAGGGAAGGGAAGGGAAGGGAAGGGAAGGGAAGGTGCGGGAAGGGAAGGTGCGGGAAGGGAAGGTGCGGGAAGGGAAGGGAAGGGAAGGGAAGGGAAGGGAAGGGAAGGGAAGGGAAGGGAAGGTGCGGGAAGGGAAGGGAAGGGAAGGGAAGGGAAGGGAAGGGAAGGGAAGGGAAGGGAAGGGAAGGGAAGGGAAGGGAAGGGAAGGGAAGGGAAGGGAAGGGAAGGGAAGGGAAGGGAAGGGAAGGGAAGGGAAGGGAAGGGAAGGGAAGGGAAGGGAAGGGAAGGGAAGGGAAGGGAAGGGAAGGGAAGGGAAGGGAAGGATGGTGAATGGAAGGGAAGGGAAGGGAAGGGAAGGGAAGGGAAGGGAAGGGAAGGGAAGGGAAGGGAAGGGAAGGGAAGGGAAGGGAAGGGAAGGGAAGGGAAGGGAAGGGAAGGGAAGGTGCGGGAAGGGAAGGTGCGGGAAGGGAAGGTGCGGGAAGGGAAGGTGCGGGAAGGGAAGGGAAGGTGCGGGAAGGGAAGGGAAGGGAAGGGAAGGGAAGGGAAGGGAAGGGAAGGGAAGGGAAGGGAAGGGAAGGGAAGGGAAGGGAAGGGAAGGGAAGGGAAGGGAAGGGAAGGGAAGGGGAGGGAGGGGAGGGGAAGGGAGGGGGGGGGAAGGGAAGGGAAGGGATGGGGAGATGAGGGAAGGGAAGGGGAGGGAAGGGGGGGGAAGGGAAAGGAGGAGAAGGGAAGGGATGGGAAGGGAACGGAAGGGAAGGGAAGGGAAGGGGAAGGGAAGGGAAGGGAAGGGAAGGAAGGGAAGGGAAGGGAAGGGAAGGGAAGGGAAGGGAAGGGAAGGGAAGGGAAGGGAAGGGAAGGGACCAGAGACACCATTGTGAAAAGGTGTACTATTTAAAGAATCTTTAAAGCTGCACAGTGGAGGGTACTGAATAAGTTTGGTGGGTTTTTTTTTTTTCCTTTTTTAAGCTCCAAGCAGAAATCAAAGGTGTTCTTCACTGTTGTTATCAAGTCTGCTGAGGAAAACATCAGACTCATAGACCCAGATGTGGTGAGTAGGCACCCAAAGTCTATTGATCAGATTATTGAATTTAGGTGTTTTTAAAATTATAGATGAGGACACATTTTATTACCACAGCAATCTGACCCAACAACAAAAACCTAAAATTCTCCAGAACTTTCATTTCCAAAGCACCAAAATACTTTTTTCCTTCATATTTCCTAGCATTGAAAATAATTTGCTAGGGAAAAACGTATTTCCCAAAGCCATGCTTCTCTGGACAGCTTTATTAACCTTATGCAAAAATCTGGTGACTGAAAGAATTGGGGATTTGGAGAACTGTTTAAAAATTTGGACCATTAACATTATCAACATCACAAAAAAAAATAAATCAATTACTTAATTAATATCCTTTCCACAACAAATGGTTTTGATAAGCAGCAAATTTTGAGGCCTGGGCTATCTCTTTGTGCATAAACTAGACCCTTAAATCAAGGGAGAGAAAGAAATAGCTAGATAGCACTTTTATCCAAAATTCCTTTCCAAGAAAGGAAATAGGAGACATGTTTACATGGTTTAAATTCCATCTACATGCCCATACCTAATGTGTCCTTCCCTTCAGAAAGGCCTGGCCAGGAAACCACACTATGTTCAGGGACTTGAAACAGAATTTTGCCTCTCTGAAAATTACCTTTTGTCCATTTCTACTTAACTTGAAGTGTATAAGCTACAATAAATGCAAAAACGTCGGGGTTTGAGGCCGAAGTGGGATTTTGGTTATACTGGAGAGGATCCAGCAAGACCAGGGTTGAAGAACAGTAAGCCAGAAAAGACAAACCTAAGTATACTTGCTGCCACCTGGCAGGTCTAAGATTAGGACCAGAGGTAATAAAAAAAAACTTTTCTAGGATCCTATGGGAGTCTTGCAGGAAAAATTGAGAAGGACCATCATGGGCATAAGAAAGCAGGTATTCCTTTTTTACTCTCCATTTGTCTAAAAGGGATGGCAGCCTCTAGTATTCTGCAGGGAAAGGAAGCCTGATGTTGATGCAGGGCTTTGGCTCACATGTCTGAGAACAACTTCAAGGCCTGTGGTTATGAAGGCTTGTGTGAACTGACACCTGGTGGCTACAAAGAGACAGATATGACTATACAGAAATAGGCAGGCAATAAGCTCTGGGACTCAGGAGCTGCTGCTAGAAGCACAGACATTTTCTGTATTCACACCCATACAGCAGAAAGTTCCACAATTTAACTATACCTTGCACATGGAAATGCTATTTCCTTTAAACTGTATAAAAACACCAGTGATTCATTCCTGCCCATTTTCTCCACATCAGACACAATTTTATTCACCTTTGTCATACTAGCCTTTATTCATTCCTCTTCAAGCTGTACAGATCTACTCTATTTAATTTCCCCTCACACATGAAGTGATTCTTTTGCTATTCTTTAGACCTATTGTCATTTTACATTCTTTTAGTAGTAGGATGTGGGGTAGTGGAGAAACAGAAGCTCTTCTCAATTCAAGAGTCAACAAAGCAATATAACTTTGTTTTGTTTTATTCCAAATTATTCCTGGTGTTATTTACCCATCTTTTTGATCATACTGCTGAACTGTGAGAAGATACACTAAGGAAATACCTGCATGTTCTAAATTGTTGTTACTAAACAAAGAAATAAGGAAATCTAGAACACTAGGGCTCTGTCAAATACTGAAATGTACCAGATGAAGGAAGACAGGCATTAATCTTTCCCAGTTTGCCCTCCAGGAAAGAAGAGTAATATATGTTTTCACTTCATCTGCTTTATCCAATTCTGATTTAACTGACTGATTTTCATCTTTTCCCCAAGAGTACAATGTTGTAGCCAAATTTCACAAAGGATTTGAAATCGCTGGAAATCCTTAAACGCTTTTATGGACGAAGTACACAATTCTGATCTTACTCTATGGGTGCACAAATCAGGAGTCATTCTACTGAGGCAAATGAAGTAATACTTGAGTAACTGATACAAAGACGGGCCTAAAAGCATGTTCCCAGAAATGCCACAAAGTCAAGAAAGCCATTTGCAAATGGCATTACAGAAGAAAGACTGAGCAACAGACAAATGAATGCTCATTTATTTCAGGACAAAACTGAGTTAGAGTTTCTGGAAATGACGTAACAGGAGCTAGTAACAGCTTGGCAGAGGCAAAAGCAACAAGATCTTCCCTCATCTAGGGGTCTGGCAGCATTCCTGTAAGGGGCAGAAACTTGCCTGTACTGTTAAAATCAGTTAAATAGAACCCAGCTGGAAAGTCATCTTAAAGTTTAAAAGCCTTTCCCAATGATCTACTGAAAAGAGGCAGCAGGGTGCAACATGTCTAAACAGAAGGGGATTTAAGCATTTCCAAAGGTAAAATGATAAATTTTGGCCCCTATTCCACAAACAATCTCCTTGCCTCACAATGATCTGATTTCTGGATGATTGAGCATAAAATCATTCTGAGTTGCTTCCAGAGACTTATGGTAAAGTGCTGCAGTTTTATTATAATGATCAGCCATGTGCTTGAAGGCTTTTGAGACTTGTCTTTTCATAATTGCAAAACATACCTGATGCCAACACCAATAAAAAAACCCAAATCAACAAAAAATAAGTGTGAAAACAGAAGTGGGGTGACACTAATTATTGGAAAAACATAGCACAGCGTAACAGTAGATTACTGCTGAGATAACACCTTAGGTCTTCCTTCAGTTGCAAAACAGAACATTGCAATTCCACACCAATCTGATTAAACCCATGTGCTTCATTTTAGCCTTCGCCAGTATGAATCCTTCCCACAAGCCTAACTTCAGCCTTCATAAGACACAGCAAACTTCAGCTCTGTATCTGAACTTAAATCCAACTCAAGATTTATGTGCTTCACCAAAGCGAGAAATAAAGTTATTTTCATCACTGGAATTTCAAACTCTTCATAAAAGAGCACTGTAGCAATAAGTGAGTAAATCCAGTTCTCTCGAACTCAAATTTCAAGGCAATATATTTGGTTGGATTTTTTGCTTTGTTATTATTAAAACAAACTCACCCAACTTGGATGAGCAACAGTTTCATTTTTTAGTCATACTTTAAATCTTTCTCAAGGAGGTTGTGAATAACCCAAAGCACCATTTACCATCCTCTTTTGGCAGGGGATAAAGTTATAGCACAAGTACAAATCCAGGCAGGGGACACATTAATAAATGCAGGCAGTCCAGTGACTACCACTATCTTGTATGCATATGATAAAGGGAAAGGCTGACTTTACCCAGTCCTATGGAGCATTTGAATTTTCAGATCACCTGTTCACCATGAAGATAAAAATACAGTTCCTAGGATCAGAAGCCAAGCACTGGGCTCCTTAAAATAAGTAAATGAATAAATGAATAAAAGTGAGGCAAAGTTCTCAAAAAAAAAAAAAAAAAAAAGAAGTCTTCAGTCAAGAATATACTGAATGCTTCTGCAAAACCATTGCAAGAGCAGTGACTGGATTTCAACAAAGCCACTCAAAACCTGGCCCTGAGCAGAACATTTCCTCCCCTTTTGGATCATGCTGCTTTGAAGACATGCTGTTCACACTGGCAACTGCAAAGGGTTGTGTCATACCTGGCACGGATGAAGCCATAGGCAAACAGTCCAGGCCACGCAAAAAAGAGGCAGCAAAGGGAGTCAAGCATGTCAAAACATGCCTTGGGCATAACTCACCAAACAAAAACATTAAAAAATATTTCAGTTGGCACTCTAAATTAACCAAAAGTAAGGAATGCCACCCAATTTAGGAGCAAAGCTCATTAAAAAAATCCCAACAAAACCAAGCTGGTTTTACCACAGTCTTCAGAAAGATGTACAAAGGATATGGTGAAACTACACATCGTACAAACTACCTTCTGTCAATACAGATTTTAAGATACCTGTGAAAAATGACTTTTCACTTTGATGGTTCACATTATTGTGACATCTGGCTTGAAGGGCTAGAGTTAAGTGTCTGTTGCTATTTTCATTAAAGATTATTTTATGCCTCAATTGCTGGAAAAAAATTATTTTACTTTAAAACTAGACTTGGCAGGCAAATGCTGCAGCCAAACATTGTTTAATAGATTTGTTGAAGTGAAAAACATCTAACAAATAAAAAAGAAATGTAAGGAAGCTTACACAATATCTGACACCTGACACTAACCCAATCCACAAAGTTGACATTTAATCCACCTATTACCTATTTAGAGAGACACAAACTGGTATTGATTAACCAGCTTTACTCACTGCTGTGTTATCCATCAGCAATCTACTGATTTTTCCTTAAAATTATGAACATTCTGGCAGGTTTAGAAATCAGCATTCTTCCTCATGTATTAGTATGTTCAATCACTACATCCTTTCAACAGCATGTCCACAGACTTTGGGATCACTAAGACTTCATCTCCCCAAAGCGGCAACTCCAGCACTTTAAAGACTTAAAACCTTGCTGCCATTGAATGGCAGCACACCCTCTTGCTGCACTCATGCAGCTCCAAGAAAGGGTGTGGAAAAGCTTCCCTACAGCACATATATCCCTGTCCAACCCATACAAATCCTCTTCTTGTTGCAGGGGACAACTGCAAGCTCAGCTGCTTGGAGGAACTGAGATAAATGCAAGTTGCTGAGAGGGAGGCAATGCCTGTGAGCACCCCAAAGGGGAATTCTTGCAAGGCTCAGTAGGACCTGCTGCTGTAGGACAACTGGATTTGACAGCTCAGCAATGGAGCCAACAGCCTGGAAGCTAAGAGCAGGGACCATTCACACCAACATCACCCACTGCCATGCTTCTCCCTGAATCAAAGCTGCTGGAGAAAGCAACTCCAGTCACTAATAAGATGGGATTCCTTTTTTTCCAAATCCAGGTTAGACAGAATTCAATGCCCCTTAGATGCAGTGGGACAGAGGTGCTTCAAGTCTGAGAGCACCTGTAACCTGGATTTCTAATTATTCAGGAATTATCCTCTATGTCACCATTCCTGATACCACAGGACTCCTTCTCCACCTGTAAATACTCTCAGGGATCAAACCTTGTTTTCCTGAAGACCAAAGAGGTACAGACTAAAATAAAGAGAATGTGGCTCATTCCTTCTAGTGACAACCTAAAGCATAACCACCAGCCAGTGACACATGCATGGAACTGTCAGGAGAGCTACACTAAGAATCAATAAACCAGTGCAGTAAACCAGTACAGCACAATTACAGCAGCTAGAATTGGGCATGGGAGACAACTGTAGCACCAATGAAAAATGTTGGCTGATTTCACTGGAATCATATGAGAAAGCCAGAGGCAGCTAAAGCAGCCACAGGAATGGAAGTGTAGAAAAGTAAGAGAAAGCAGAGGGGTTTACATTTCTCCATTCCTTCCACCCCAGAACAATTTCTAGGAAACTAAGTTGTAAGCACACGGGGTGATCAATAGTGTTTCCCCAACAAATGGAAACTGCAGTCAATAGAAATTAGCAAAGTTATTCCTTATGAAATTTTTCATACCCATCTTGGTACCAGGGAATTTTATTAATATTTTGAAAATTAATAATTTTTATGAACATTAAAAGAAATCAAATAAAAATATTATCATCACAAATATTGACTCATTTAAGTTCTGACACACAGAGTGTGCAAGAGCAAAAAAAGTGAAATTAAGCAGTAACTACTTAAAGTCCCATCAGAAGCCAAAAGCCTAAGTCTTAACTGTAAGTTTTTCTCCCAAAGGCATAGAATAGAAATCCATCTAAGAGATGCACAGAGCCTTTTGAGTCGATGTATTTAACTGCATGACAACCATGTCAGGAGTTACCCAGATAAACTCCAGCATACCTATTTTCAAAATATATTACTTAACCTAGCTGAATCCACAATCTATTTTTTTTTTGTGTTAAATTGTCAGTGAACTGATATGAGTTTTAAATAAAATTCTTATGCAGCATAATATACAGAGACATGACTTTGGTGCACTACCATCTTGTGGACTATCTAGGAAAAACAGTGAGTGGAATTTTATATATATACAACCAGAGTCTATACGCTAATCAGTGAAAAGAGCCCCAAAACTGCATTGGGGAAATATTACATAGAATGAGGAATTTCTAGTCTAAGATTTCAATTTCTAAGGGCTTGGTAGATTGTATCAAACTTTTTTTGACAGCTTAGCACCAATGTGTGGTGTCACCAGCCTTTCCTGGGAGAAGGCTCTCACCAAAACTACAAGCTTACACAGAGCAGCTGCAGAAGATGAAGTTAAATTCTGTGCTGATTCCAATCCTCTGCTGCACAATTTCAGGTTCTCACCTGCACAGGTGTGGAAGTTTCCCCTGTAGATGCAGCTGCACTTCAAGGCCTGAAGAATAAAACCATAGCCTGGTACTCAATGCCAGTGTTGGGAGTTTACTTAGGTGGGTTAAGTTAGCAGTGTTTTACTACACATTCTTGAGTATAAACATGTGAATGTATACATGTTATATTTGTGAAAATATATTTTAAGACTTTATTTACATGTGTGTATGTGTACAAGTGTTGTGTTTGTGTAAACACATATATTGTAAACACTTGAAATATGGTAAGTTGCCTTCTGGAACTCATTATTGTGGGTGTTACTTCTCTGCAATACAGTCAAACCTCCATGATGATTCATTCTTCTGCATCTCTCATATTTCTTGTGAGCATCCAGAAATATGTGAACAAATTTTAAACTGTGAAGAATGACATGATCTAAGAATTTAACTCAGTTAATGAAATAAATATGTAAAGAACAACCCCACATCAGGCTTTTGGTTCATTGTCTGGTTATACTCACTACCAACAGCCTGCTCCCAACTCAGTAGCCTTAACAACTAACATTCAGGGACACAACAGAGACAGCACCATTTATTTCCCCCGTACAAAGGTGATACCCTAATCCTTTATCCCTTCATGATAATTCCCAAATCCAAAATTCCCTCACCATTCCAAGTATCACTGTTGAGACCATCATCAATTTTTAAGAAATACTCTGGCTTCCCTCTCGTTTTATTTTTAAAAAGTCCATTTCCAGGGCTCACACATCCTAATTGCCATGATCACATTGTTCCCAGGAACGACAATCACAAACAGCCCTCCCTTTCTGCCAAGCCCTGTTTTGGGGGAAGAGGACATACTGAGCTTGAAAATGAGCAAAACCTTCAAACTGTTGACCTACATAACTTATATTAATCAATAAAGTACAACAGACCTTTCATTGTAAATTTCATAAAGCTGGTGATGAGCTTAACCTATAGCTCCAGGAATGTCACTGTCAGACACAAAATGATTCACACAGATGCAACTCGAAGTGTGATGAAAGAAGAAGGAAGTTTATTTGTTCTTTCATTATTTATAGGTTTTTGACAATGACCAGGGATTGGATAGCCAGGTTACCACCTTCCCAACCACACTGGCCATAAGAGACATCCATCAAAAGGCATATCTTTAATGGAATGTATAAACACCTATGTTTATAGTTACTTTCCTGGGAAAGTGGCTAGAAATTATGAAAACAATATCGAAAGGCCTGATTCTCAGGGTGACACAGGAACATCCAGAATTGATGCATACGCTAAAAACAAAACAAAACCCAACCCAAAACATTCTCCTTCAAAAACCCCATCACCTGTTGCAGTAGCACCAGCTGCCTATAGCTTTCAGACAGACTCCCTTAAGTCACAAATCACTTCAAAGAGAACAAAATCTGATTAGGAGTCCCTGAACAGAAAGGTATGAGGGGGAGGTGTAACACCACCTCTCTCTGTGAGAATAGCTTTCCTAGACTTGCATCCCTTCAGATTATCTAAAAAAGAAAATCAGAAATAGCATAGTTTAGTAAGAAAGAAATTAGCATTAAGCAGAGTTGAAGTAGTCAGAAAAAAAAAGAAAATAAATAATTTATAAAGAAACATGATACTGTATCAACATGTGTCCACCAAAAATACAGAAAATTTTTATTTCAGAGCAAATGCAGTTGCTCCCAAAATTACACTTAAACCACATTGTAGAAATGTTTCTCAAGGCCAGGAATTAAAAAACACACCTGGCATCTCTTCTACAGCAAGCAAATATTCTTCTAGGATTAGCATGGGTAATGAGCCATCTGACAAGTCCAACAACTGATCAAATATTTACAAGGGTCACCATCTGTCACTAAGGTGCTGTAGAAGATACTTATAAGAGTCACCGTTTCTGATTAAGGTACTGCTACAAAAGCGAACACACAAGAATGGCTTTCTGCTTTTAGTGCTGGGCACCAATCAGTGCTTAAGACCAGACTGAAATCACAGATCAAAATGCTGCAGTACCCTGTTGTTTTTTCACTATATTTTCAGGGAAATATAGTAACAATTAAAATACAACCACCACCAGAAGAATCAATTCTGCTGCAAATTAGAAGATACTTCAACCATTTAAATTTTTGTGGAAGATACTCAAATACTTGAGATATCAATATTGTTATGGGAACAAATACAGCTTCACTCCAAAAACTTACCCAAGACAGGAAAATCAGACCATAATCAACATACATTAACACTTGACTAACAATATTAAAAGGGGGGAGGGAGGAGCTCAAATCCACCTCTTAATGAAGGAGTGCCTACAGCATTTACAGATAAAGACAAGAAAAGATAACCTGCTCTTCAGACTGAAAATCTCAGACATGAATACAACATAAAGAGCCTGACTAATCTAGTCAGCCTGGTTTTCACCCAAAGTGAAATGAAATTACAGTTCTTGTTGGCAGTTTTATACCTGATCCAAAGGTACGGGATGTGTGTTAGTAGGGGAAGAGAAATGCTGGACAGCCCATGGAAGCCTTCACTGCTGTTGGATGTCCTGGATCTGTTCTGTGAATCAGCACAGCAGGACAAGCCAATCCCAAAGCCCTGGTTTGTTCTTGCCCATGTTTACAGCACTACTGACTGAGAATATTTCATGGCATTTCATAAACCCACACTCTTATGGGGGTTTCTATCACAGATGTGGGCGGTAAAAATACCCTCCTTTGAAAACAGCTTTCACAGCTCAGTCATTAATGCAGAGTTAACAACACGCCTGCTTTTTGAAACTATTTCTGAATTTATAAAACTGAGGGTTGCTTAAGGGCACCCTGAACTATCCATGACGAGTTACTGCAAAGGGAGTGATGACCTGCCCTTTAGCAAGCTGTGATAATGACCAATGACCAATATGAGAGTGCCCAAGAGAAGGCCCTTCTAATTTCAGAAGCCTGGAGTCACTAAATTTGATTTAGAGATGGTGGGAAATGCTGCTAGAATTTATATTTGTATCGAATGAGAAAATTACATGCAAATTTTAGTTTGGGATTTGAACCAATGTCTTGATCTGATTTCAGATTTTCATGCTGTTCCTTGAGCTCTGTTAATAGAAATACCCTTGAATAACAGAAACAATTAACTGAAGTAGAATACATTAATCTCAGTAGTTAATCTAATCCCTTTTATACTTGCAGAGCAATTCCAACATGTCCTGTAAAGTGGGGAGCCTTGGAATTTTCTTGACAATAAGATCTATTTGCTAAGAAGAAATATTCCTTCCATGAAGCTATTTTATGTAGAAATGCCCGTACACTAAACCACAAGAAGTTCCACCTCAACATGAGGAAGAATTTCTTTCCACTGCGGGTGGCAGAGCACTGGAAGAAGTTGCAGAGGAAGGTCATGGAGTCTCTATCTCTGAGGACATTCCAAACCCAACTGGATAGACTCCTGTGTCACCTGCTCAGGTGAGCCTGCCTTGGCAGGCAGGTTGGACTGGATTATCTCCAGAGGTTCCTCCCAACCCTAACTATTCTGTGACTGTAAAAAAACAAAAAAAAATTAATATTTTTCTTGCTTAGGGATTTAAGTGCTGCTAAAATTTGCCATCTTCAATTTCCTGCTTTTTGCAAAACATAATTTATGAATTATGTTCTCTTAAGTATTTTTAAAAGCTTTTTTAAAATTTACTGTCTTTTAAATAAATAGAAATTCAACTGTGAGTTAGTTTCCCACCCCAGAGTTTAAAGTATGTATTATCTAATGATATTTACAGCAAAGAAAATTTTAAAGCATGAAAATTCATACATGTATCCTATGTGCATCCATACTTAATAGAAGGTATTAATACTATGAGCTCCGGAGCACAGACATTTGTCACCATCAACTAGAGGCAAATATAGATGTGAAGACATTTAACAGTTTTCAAAGAGCTCAGCTCCTTTGGTGTTTTGACATTCAGACAAAATGGTTGAAGCTTACATTTCGAGTTTATCTATATTTGTAATGGTTTTCTTTTAGAAACATTTTTAAAACATACCTTTGAGAGTTTAAATACTTGGTCTTTTAAAGAGTTTAGTCATAAATATATCACAATATCAATATTTAGTTAAGACATCCAAGAATACATTTTCATAATTTTTATGTAATATCTGACTTTAGGAGGGGAAAAAAAATTGCTTGCACTTGACTCGTCTAAGCGACAGTAACTTAACACCCCCCAAAGAAATGGGCTTGTTAATAGACAGCAACAAAAAAGAAAATAATTTCCATGTGAAAATTATTTTTATGGTGATATTATCTCTCTATTGAAAACCACAAAATGTCACATTTACAATTAATAACTACTTCAAAACTCAGTCAAATAACAAGCAGGAAGATCACAGGAAGTGCATATGGCAAATACATCCTGACATCTGACAATTGCTCTAGTCAACACACCAAACCTGATGAAAACATGGCTCCCATTTCCCAGGAAAATCAGCTCTCAGGTGCTGAGGGAAAGGGACGATTTCCAGATGGAAACCAGCGGCCATGAGCAGGAATGGCAGGAAGTGACACCACTGAATCAGCAGGTGACAAGCAATGCAACATCAATGCACTGTCAGCAGTGCTTCCAAGAAAAATCAAAATCACATAAGGAGTTACAAGAGAGAAGAGTCCAGCTAAAACCTACATTCTACCTAAACACCTAAAGCCAAAATATTGGCTGATTCAAAGCTGCTTTGAACGGAGTCACCAAAAGTGTGTTACTCTGCCTTGGGTTTAGCTGCATATTTTAACAATATTCTTGTTTATCAACACATAAATTTCAACTTTCTTCCGTAAGCCCTACCAGCAACTACATTTAACTAATTATGGACTTCTTGGGAGCATTTCAGTGAAACCTTAACTATGACAGCATTATAGCAGCAGGCTCCCAGAGAGCATAAGTTCAGAGAGGAAACTGCATTTCTAATGCATGCAAATAACTCAAACATGGCTTGTTTCTCTACAGGAGAAATCACTGTTGCTTATAGCACACTTGACACACTGTCACATTACACCATTCAGACATACAGGGGGTTATTAATGATATTCCTAACAGGAAGTAAGCTCTTTTTAGCAGTAACCAAAAGCATGACATGACACATTGACAAGTAATGTGACAGCTCCTTTCTAATCAAATGTACTCAACGTAAATAGCAATTCATGGTCTGACACCCAGTGACAAGTTAAGCCGTCCATAAAAGCAAAAGCAATTCTCTGAGAAGCTCATCAATGTGCTTTAAAAAATAACTGATGCTCTTTTTCCATCAAAGGTGGTCTGTTCTGCAACATGAAAATCTCTATTTCTCTCATGCCACGCCACAGTTCAAAGGCTGCTTTGATTCCTTGGTACATCTGCCATCTGTCACTAGAGGGTGCCGTTGTTCTGTCTCTTAAACTGAAATTATTGCTATAATTATTGAATAATAAAACCCTTCTGTATGACGCAACTCTTCCAATTATTTTGTTGAGCCACATATGTACCACACTTTTAATTTACATTCAGACGAATTATTTCCCTTCAAGCTCTCCAAATAACTAAACTGGCAGACAGCGTGCATTCTCTAGAGCAAGGAAGACTGTCTTGATTTAGACTCCAGCTGATTTCAGTACTTTTGACTCTATATTAAGTGGCAGCTAAATATTTGCACAAGCATGAATTCCTTTACAGGATTTACTGACTTAATCCAGGCTCAATAATTATGTTTTTGATGTTTGCATGTTTGTTTTTACAGCAGTTGTATGACTGACTTTCTACCATTTCTATTCTTTTGTGTTCAAAAAGACATGATGTTCTAACAGCAGCCTGGCTTTAGCCCTGGATCTGAAAACCAAAGTGAACTTCAGAACAGGTAGTAAACATGAATAACAGTTCAAGAGAGTTCTAAGCAGCTTACCTTCTCATTTCTCTGCCTGGAAAAACAAGCAAGGAGAGTTCATACAGCCCTTCAGCATGTCAGAACTGCAAATGACCTGAGAACCAAAGCACTGACAAGTTTGAGGTGGTGGCCACAGCTGAGTGCTGAGGGCGGTGAGAACACTCCGGGACTACAGGAACTGCAGGAACTGCTCTCCAGGCAGCCAGAGGTCATGACCAGGTTTTGTAAAAGGAACTCAAAAACTTGTGTTCGGCAGGAGCTTTCAGATGCCTCCTCAAAAGAAAGAGAAAGGATACCTCTGCTGACATGTCTAACAGATGAATGTCTAGAAGAGCAGTCCCAGACCAGGGAGAGGCACAGGGTCACAGAGCAGGTAGGCAGAGATACCTCCCCCTCTTGAGGCTGAGGAACAGTCAACGCAGCTGTACACACAAACTCTTCACATTTGTTTTTCAGTGGAACTATGCTGGTGGATTTGATACAGGAGCAGCACCATTCAGTGCACTTACAGTGATCATAGGCTATGTCATAGATCACATACAGTCAAATCAAAATTGCCTCTCAAAATATGGGCATTTCTCTCACCAACACAACTCTTCTCTGAGAACTGAGACACTATTCCCAGCCTTCTACAGCCAGGTTTAGGGTTTGGCTTCTGAGAACAAATCATGTAAGAAAAACAGAAAGAGGGGCTCAGGAGCAGACAAAGGTCAGCAAGGGCTGTGACTGACATTATTCCACAAGCCTAAGGTGATAGGTGTCCCATGGCCAAGGGAAAGGGTGAGGCAAGGCAGCTTCCACTTTTTGGACAGCACAGTATCTCCTTCCAGATTTATAACTATTTGCTTCTGAGTCTCATTTCCCTCATGTGCAGTCCTGCTGCTAGGATGGACATGTGGCCTATTGAAACAGGAACTAAAATCACCTAAATTTACACTGCTGGGAAGGCAAGTGAGTACCTGAGCAGTCTGAACAGCACCCCAAGGTTAGCAACAAGGGAGAACTCACAGCTGCAAGCTCCAGCAAACTCAGAAACAGCAAAGGAAGCGTGTGGAGCTTCCAGTAGACACACAGAACTGTGAAGAGTGGGGTATCTGATGTGGGAAGGTTCATGAGGTGTAAGTACTTTGGAAAAGTTTAATCCACACAACCATCTCCATAATAAGATTTAATAAAAATCCACCATAAGACTGTATTGCAGCTTTACAACACTTAAAAAGGGCTTATAATAAAGACCTTTTAGGAGGGCCTGTGGTGGTAGGAGAAAAGGTGGTGGTTTCAAACTAAAAGAAGTCAGATTTAGACTACATATAAGGAAGATGTTTTTTCACATGAGAATGGTGAAACACCAGCAGGTTGTCCAGAGAGGTGGTGGATGCCCCACCCCTGGAAGCATTCAAGGACGGGGCTCTGAGCAGCCTGGTCTAGTTGCAAGTGCTCACTGCAGGGGGATTGGAAGACTTTAAAGGTACCTGTTAAATCAAACCATTCTATGATAACACAGCTCTGAAAAAGGAGGAGAGCTCCTAAGAACACAACTTTTGTGGATGCAGTACCCAAAAAGAGCACAACAGAACCCCAGGGAGCAGGGATGAAGGAGGAAAAAGGAAGATGCTGAGTCATTTAGGGCAGCAAAGGGGAAAAAAAAACATACTAAACTGTAATCTAAATTTGAAGTAGACTACTCAAATCAGAAAGCTGAGTACTGGCTGAGGAGTTCTGAGAGAAGAATCAACCCACTGTTAGGATGATGGGTAAAATGCAAGTGGGTTTTTTTGTTTGTTCCTGAACCTGGTTAACATTTGCTTTATCACGTCACCAAACTGTTGCACTCAGCTATGTTATTTTCCACCATTTATTTAGTTAAATGTTTTGAGATACATTTATAGCATACTGAGATCAATCTGAAGTCATGAGAACCTGTTAAGGGGATGCATCAGGTGGCTACAATAAACAGCAACATTCAAGGTGTTTGATTTGAACTTCATTAAAAAAACAATCTTTCACTGTTACTTCTAGATAGAATCAAAATTAGGTAAAGAAGAATCTAACACATTGGAGAGGAAGAAAGGAAGGAAGAAAAATTAGACTCTTTTCTTTGTTTTCATATATATATATATATATATATATATATATATATATATATATGGGTGTGTGTATACATACACACAAAACCCAGCATGCATAAAGAATAATTAGTGGCAATATGGCAAGTGAGAACATTCTTTGAGGTCTGTGCAAATTATTCACATATAGAATTATTACAGTTGTCTGTAATAGCAAACTGGTTTTTACCAGCAGTACTAAATACCTGATGTAATCTATAAAATTCTTCAGACAAGATGTTGTTATTGACTAAGGAAACTGGCAATGCCCTGAGATTTCATGACAAGCCTCACTAACCTGTAAACACCTGGTTATAAAGGCACATCCATTAGGTGTGGGCTTTTTCTCACAGAACATGTCATTGGCTTCTGCTGAAACAGCTGTTGAGAAAAAGTATGTGGCAATGCAAAACAAGAACCCAATCAACTTTTATTTTTTAACTTGTCCTGGATGTGAATTTATTTTTGAATCTTATATGTATGAAGTAATCTAGGCTTGCAAATTATACCTGACATTTTTCAAAATGCTAAAGGGGCAGCTACAGAAGCCACTGTCATTAGCCAAAAGCCTGTAAAACCTATTATTTTTTTAACATTATAAGCCACATATGTATTTTAAATACACATCAAGGAGAAAAGGAAGTGAACTGAGAAAAATCTGGCAGCCAGTTCCAGAATTTGGCATAGATTAAATTGACTATTTTTATCCTGTTCAGGCTCATTTAATAATTGTTCCTACAAAACAGTAGAGATGAAGCAGTTGATCAATAAGAAATAATCAGCATTTGAGTGAGCACAGCTAAAAGAAATTGTGAGAAAACAAGAAACTCAGTAGACTGAAACATGGAAAACATTGTTAGTTAAATATAAATACTGTCAAGGGCTGTTAAGAAGCAAGACAGAAGTGATTCATGTTCATCTACAAAAAAAAAAGTGAAAAGCCAGTTTCCACTGCTTTATTTTCTTTTTAAAGGCTGGCTAGGGTGCAATGAAAACTCTTTTCTCTCATTAGAGCATCAGAGAGGAAAGCTGAATGCAATCATCAGGTTCACAAGATGTTAGTGGCATGGTTTCTGCCCCGTCAGAGCACAGACAGAGGGCTGGCCCTCCTCCTGGGCTTTGCTGTTGTGTAGGAGCCAAACGTTTGTGGGGGCTGGTGGCAAGAGTAATTAACACTTGCCTCATTCAAGAGCAAAGTCAATTTATCTGCCTTCCAAGCTGCTCTGTTGATGAATAAGGACCTAAGCCACCAGCATAACTGAAAGACAACATATTTAAATTTAAGGTTATATTTTTTAAATTAAACTGTCCCCCTCATAAAATAGATCACTTGATTAAAAACAAACAAACAAAAAAAAAAAAAAAACCAACCCAACTGCAGTATTTGATGTGTTGTTCTAAAAGTAAGTCACTGCAAAATGACAAAATAAAAAAAAAAAAAAAAAAAAAAAAAAACCAGAAAACCCACATGGGGAAAACAAGAAGAGAGTGTGTGGATAAACCAGTGCCAACACTAAATCCAAGACAGCTTGCAGAATACGAGAAATTACAAAGAAAAGATCGAAAAAATCCAGGGTGAAGGAAGTAATTTCTACAATCACAAACAATGTAATAGTTGCACATTTTTAGAATCTTTAACTACAAATGACAGAAAGATGCTGAAAAGGCATCTTCACATTTCATCTTGGGCAATTTTCACAAGTTTTGTCTCGATATTTATAACCATAAATATGCTCAACTTTATACTCAGCAGGATTTAAACAAAATCATCATTTTACACCCCCTATGTCTTCAAGAAAGACACTGTAAGCTTACAATAGCAACCAGAAGATGTTTCAGAGATTCTAAACAGCTTAAGCATCTAAAACCAGAGTTTACAAGAAAATCTATTCTGAACCTATTAATGAGAAAGGGGAGGGAGCAAAGTTTGTGGGGTACTTAAGGACAACTAATAAACAGCAGAGAGATGCAGCTGAATTTATTCCTTCTTTTCCACATAGCAAGGTCTTGGGCTAAGCTGAGAAAAGGATAAAAGCTACAAAATGGATGACTGAATGTAATCACGGGTTTTGACGTTCCATCTAGTGCTTAAAACTGAAGATCTATATTCCTGTACCCCCTCTCTGCAGAGCAGGGTGTTCATTGCATTGGAGTGATGAGAAACTATGGAAATAATGCAAGACAAACCAGATGAATCAAGAACTTGCATCCATTTTGAGAGAAACTCACTTTCAAGTACCTCAAAATTACCACACCTTAAGCCTATTACTTTGCTGTACTTGGGATTAATGAGACTGAAAGATTGAAAAAAAATGAACTGAACTTTTCAGAGTGAGGTGGTTATCTAAAGGATTGTATGTTTATTTTATGGACCTTTACACATAATGTCAAATCTGAATGCTGATCACACAAAAGCTTTTGTTTTGAATAGTAAGGTTCAGTATGTTTGAAAAATAAAAAACTTCACAAACATAGTAGATTTAAACCCTCAACAATAGTTTACAACTTCCACATTATTTTTCCTTGTTTCTGTGAACTACCTGTTAACTTCAGCTACAGGTAGCCAGACAAAACATCTAAAGGCATCTCACTATTACAGAGCACAAAGATGGCAGAGGGCAACAAAGGTAATGTGCACAGATCATCTTAAAAGGATGCTGTCACTGTTCACCTCTGTCTACTGTCAGATATTTCAACTGCTAACAGGTTTCTGCATGTTAATTTTTTTCCTATAATAACAGTCACAAAACTTTCCTTTATTATTTATTATTACTATTAGAAAATAATCCTTTTGATAAATAATATGACTGTTTGCTACACAGAGCATAGACACCAGACTGCATGCTGTAACTATCCCTGTTGTTGATATCTTCATCAGAGAGGAGTAGCTGCAGGACCTGAAATGTCTGCCAGACTTACTGATGGCTGGACTGGAATAAAGCATCATATAAATAAATAACTGCCTGAACAACAGTTTGACAAGTGAAGTATGTCTGACAGTCATTCTGGGACAGTGTGACATTGGAAAGAGAGCAATGTCCACACTCACTGGCTGGCTGCCTTGCTTAACCCAAAGGATGCTGAGACTGCATCAGTGTGCACTCTGACCACCAGCCGTCAGTGGGTTGGGTATCAGCCTTTTGGGGTTAGACACCACCAGTACCAAATGGCAGCATCTGAACACCTAAATCCACTCTGGAGCAACACACCAGGCACATATTGTCACATCATTTTGCTTCTGAACTTTTCTGAGCACCAGTTTATGCAGCTTCTTGAGTGAGACACTGCACAAGAATGCCATTCAGTCCTGAGAGCTGTGTGGAACTGAACAATTACAAACATCTCAGGAGCACACCCATTGGCTCATCTGTTCTTTTGTTGTTCTGACTGCCTGTGAGGAGGGGACTTCTTGACCCAGCTGGAATGCTTTGTGCTAGTCATATTTTGAAGCCTGGTTGTTGGTTTTTTTACCCTGAAAATCTGCTAACCCTCCTCAAGCTGCTTGCAAGCCAGATCCACCAGCTGTAGCTGCCTGCTAGAGCTTAAGCTCCAGGGTCCCAGAGGAATAAAGACATTTGCCTGTGAGCTCTGCTTTTGCCTTTTGAAATTGCTGCTGCATTTCTTATCCCCACCTCAGCCTCCCAGCTCTCAAACTGCCTGTGGGAAAGAAATCCTGTGATCCTGGCTGATCTAAACATCCCATGCAAAATGGCATATGTCCTACAACATTTTTTGCTCTGGCTAGGACTACAACTGAAGCTGCATCTACAACTGTAAATTCTTGCTGGGACAGATTGATAAAAAATATAATTCTCACTACCATCCCTCTTTGCATTTCAAGTATTACAAAAACATGTGCAAAAGAGCTGAACTGGAGATGCTGTCTGGAGCAACACATTTTCCCACTTAATTTTAATTCAGCTTTTATCTGCATATTGGCCTAGAGCTACAGTTTTTCCTTTCTCTTCCTGTTAGCCATAAGTCTTCATTCCAAGACAAATGGCATTGCTCACACAGCATGTTTCACTACTTCACCATACTACCTTCATGGGAATGAATCATGCACAAGAAGGAAGCAGAATGCAAAAATCAAAAACAATGGCCAGCAGCACTTACATTTCAGGAAATACTGATACGCTTGCTGTGATACAGCAACAGCAGAGGTCAAAATTTGAACAGTGCATGGAAACAACTTGAAGAGTCTTTGGTTTATTATGGGAATATACATAATTATCATGGTCAAATATTAAACACCTACCCAAAACTGCAAGACTGGCTAAAATCATCAAGCTTGCAAACCTTGAATTTAACAGATTGAGAGAACGTAGATACAGCTTTAACTGCACATACCTTGTTGGCAATTGAACGGTGCTCTTCTCTTCAAACTTGCTGATACAGTTGAGTAGTTTAAGTAGATCAATACAGACAAATGAAATAATCATAAAAAGCACCATTTTATCATCATGCAGATTGGGCTAAGAGAATACATACCTCGAATAGCATCCACCCAAACTTCAGTATTCTCAACACCCTTATAAACAAATGGGAATTACACCAGAAAAGAAATGCACCATTTCCCCAGAACCCACTCTTCACTCTCACTGATTTTTGTCACAGTTCTTCCACACTTCAGAAAAACAACAAACAAAAGCAGGATCCATCTTTGCTTTGTTATCCAAGGTCTTTTTGCTTTCAGGCAAGACACAAAACTGCAATTCTATTTGGTGATGATTATAAGAAAAAAAAACAGAGACATCTTTCAGGACAAAATTTGCAACAACACTCCCCTGTCAGTTTGAGAAATGGCTCTGTAAAGGGATAGTAATCCAATGATTGGATAAGAATAGAAAAATACTATGAATTTGAAAAATTTTATTGCTGTGGCAGGAGTCTGGAGGAAGGCAGAAATGTGTCAAAGCAGAAACATGTTTACAATATGCAGTGCTTTAAGATTTCTGAACCTCAAGCCCAATCACCACCTTCATATTTGTATCATGCCCACAAAGCCAGACAGCTGAGACTTCCTCAGAGTGAGTCTGGTGCTCATGTGCAAACATCAGCTTGAACACCCTGCAGATATCTGTGAAAGAGGGAAAACAGTATTGCTGTAAAACAAATAAGTTGCAGTATAGGAGCATTAGGGGCGGATGGGGCAAAGTCTGCAGCCATTCCACAGGAGCAAAGCCAGGAAAATGTGCATGCACAAGGCAGTGACTGTAATGAGACAAATAAAAGGAGAAAGCTGACCACTGGCAACCCCTGGCCTCCAGTGCAGGCAGCAGGTGCTGGGCAGAAGCTGCAGCAAACATCTGTGGTCAGCTTTGGAGAACAATTCACGCATCGCTTGAGCAACACTCTTCAAGGCTAATTTGTCACCGGGGATTCTTGAAGGGAGGTACAAAAAGGAGGAACAGGAAGAGAGAAAACGCTGCATTTACCAGTATTTAACCTGTACCTCCAGAGACAGTTCTAGCTCAAACCTGCAAGGAGCACGGCAGGGAATTGCCCTCAGTATTGGGCTGACGAGAGAACTGCTTTGGAGTGGCCACTGAGAACAGCATAGCCTCATCTCAGAGGTTTGCCAGTACAGTGTAAAATAAAAACACCCAACTGCAAATTCAAACTATATTTAAGATACTATAGAGCCCGTGGTTCAGAATTTGTGGACATAGCTTACATTTTCAGTGATTTCAGCCTCTCCCACGTTTTAGAAAAATAAGAAAAACCGGGCGCCACATTTTCTGTCCAGAGGGGGGCAGAAAGGGGCCGCTTTCCTCTTCCCTTTCCAACCGAACAGGTTTGTCACCCCTTGTTCTATTTCTTTATTTCTAATCCGGGGAATATATTATCAAATTTTCCAAATTACCCTTAGCTCTTTAATATGATATATAACAAACTGATAATATTCTCATCAAGACACTTTAACTAATTCAAGTGATCCTTTTCTTTCCTCCTCACTATGCTAAATCTTTCCCTTTTGCTTGCTTCTCTAACTTCTATGAAGTAATGATTCCTGGAAGAAGGGCAAAAATGGTTCTCTCAAGTTGTCAGTGAAGCACTTGAGCAACAAGATGTGTTTATGGAACACTTTAATTACCCAGCAACAGTACAACACAACCTAAGCTTATACATTCTTTTCTGGTGTAGCTTACAAAAATACACTGGACTTACTTGTATCACCATATATCCTGAAATCCAGTTCAATAAATCACACACTATGTTTACAGATTCTAAAATTTTATTTTATTTTAAAAATACTTCTCCTTGAGTGTTTATGTTCAGGAGAATTTTTTTTTTTTTAAATTAAGATTCATCTTAGAGGTTTAATCATGCATGTATAGCTGCACATAAAAGAAAACAGTTTATCTCTTGGCTATCAAAGTTAGAACTCAGCTACTGACCTTCCTGATTACTCTCAACACATAGATATGAAAGAAGCTTAAGAATGTATTTACTAAGCATTCCTTACAAGTGAGTAAAAATTTGCTGTCAATGCCAAGAGAGAACCAAAAGTTGGCTGAATTTCAAGATGCTCCTGTTTTCCAATGCACCCTGCTACCTAAGGCTCACTCTGTACAATGTATTAACAGTTCACAAAGCTGTGGCCTTTAGCAAAGGATGCTGTCCAAACATTTCAAAGCATGAAACGTACTGCAAAGTGAAAAGAAGGGCAGAAAAATTCTAATTGGACAAAAAGCAGCTTGCCTATTCACAGGTGAAAAATACAATGCACTGAAAGCTACTAGCTGAAAAGAAAACAGTCAAGTTCTGACAGAAAGCAGAGCAGAATTCCAGTCTCTTCCCACAGGACTGTACTTTTCAGCTCAGGAAAGGAAGGTGGGAGCCAGAAGTGAACTTGTTTGCCAGCTAGGACCTATTTAACAGCAGGTGTCGTCACACTAGGAGACTAAGGGTGCTCTATTCATGACTGATTAGAGAATTACAGCAAAGTAATCTGAAGAGAAGGAAGAAAATACTCCTCTCTCCCAAGACAGTGACCTTAGCATTCAAAACCCTTATCAACTGCCAAAGGCTGCACCAACTGCTTGACCACTCCACCAGGTGCTAACCTGGTGGCCAGCCCGGAACGGCCCTAAAACTAGACACTGCTTTGCAGTGGAAGCATGAAGACCTGAATTCAAATTCAAAAACAGCTGAATTGCCATCCTGCCAGGAGTCCTTATCTCCATACAGAGCCAACCTGTATCATCAGCAACTGTCTACAATACAAAAGCTCTTCCTCTGACTGACCTTGGCCACTCTCTGGACAAGTAAATCCTTCTGGGTTGACACCACCTACATTTTCTGAGATATTTGTGGAGCTACCACAAATTCAGCAGCAAGGATTAAGCCAAAACTATTCCCAGCCATGCCCAGAGATGCTTATCATACAGATCTCCAGGCCAGGATAGGTGATACCACAGTGCTCTTTGGTGGCACAGAAATGCTGAACAAGAATTGAGGTGGTTTTTGTAAGACTGAGTTTTCAACACATCTGCAGTCACCATTAATGCAGCCAGTAATATTACATTGTACTGTGGCTCACCATGAAACATGAAGATGTATTATCCTAATCATCATCTCAGGAAACCACAGGGTACACTGATGCATCCTGTCAATTCACATCATTTTCAATGACATTTCTGGTTAGCAAAAAGCAGTCTTCAGGCAAAAAAAGCACACTCATAGACACATCAGTTATAAACAAGCATGTGGCCTTTTTCCCTGGAGACCCAGCACTATGTAACCATTATATTAGTTCAAGGCATCTTTTCCCTGAATTTGCTCCAAGAAAAAAAGCTTGATCTTCATAGTGACTTCTCTGATCAAGTTGCATCTAGATCACTTTTGGATGATGTGCAACCATTAATTTTACTGGATTATTCAATATCTATTTCCAGCAAACTTCTCTATATACAGAAAAAATGCACTTAGTTGAGACATCTCCAACAGCATTTTGATTGTTGGTTAATGAGATTTAGCACTAGCAGAATAACAACACTTCAGCTGTAAATCTCAAAGTAAACACAACTGAGACATCAAGATGAGACTAAGCTCACCTTAAGCAAGCAGGTTCTTTCAATTCTCTTAAAAATGCTGATATGTTGAAGTACAACTGAAAATAAGAACTTAAGGGTACAAGTCTAGAGCAAATCTCAAGTCTCAATCAGATCTCAAGTCTAGATCTTCTCTGCACCCAAGCCACAGAAGAGTAGCAGCTGTTCTGCAGAACCTAGGTCTGTAAAGAGTTACTCACATAAAGCATTTCATGTGGAAATACTGTACCTGGAAATCAGTGAGACTTGCACATCCCCTTAAATCCTGATAGGAGTGAAATTTACAGGGAATATAGTGTGTTTCCCAAGAAACAAATCTACCAAAGCACAGGTATCCACTTTTTCTTCAGGTTTTGGTTCTCTTAAAAAGTATGACACATACTCTTTTCCCAGAACAATTTGTGACTGAAACATTTTAAATACTATTCCACTAGGTGAGACATGGCATCACTGTACACCAAAACCACACTGCACTCCAGTGATTTGCCTTTACCAAGTTGGCTTTGCTGATTTTTGCACCTTAGCAAATCAGGGTTGAGAAGCTTTTCTCCATTTCATAAGAGTGAAGGAATTACTCTTGCAGAACTCCATTCTACATCTAGCATGTAAGCCTTACTTTGCATCACAGCATTACACAATTAACTGGATCCTAAAGTCAGATTAAACTGTGTAGCTGTGATACTAGCAAAACTAGTAATAATATTCATTACAGCATTTGGACTAATTCTTTCTCCAGTGATATTCCCTTGTCTATCTCAGATATCAATAAAACACATCTGAGTTACAATTCTTGAGTTGCCCCTTAGCTGAAGCTTTGCCAATACTTCTCATCTCTCACATTAATATAGTATCTAAAAAAATGGATGATATCTCGAAGAGTAAAACCTTCTATGTCATTTGGATTCCTTATCCAACACAGGCTATACATACTGGTATCAACTAGTGGAAGGACTAGAAGAGCTACCAGTCTAAGCAGGACAGGCTGTACCTTGAAAAAAGTATTTGGACAGAGGGAAAAGGCAGAAGCAGGGAGCCTGATCTCCACAGTTAGAGCTTCCTTTTTCAAATCACCAGTTTCAGAATGGTAGCTTAGTTCAGTCTCTTTTCCTGTCTAAATATCCCTGATCTTGGAAAACAAAGTGCAATATAGACAGATTAAGATTTCCTTGAGAAAGAAACCAAATGCAGGCCTGAAGGCAGCAGGGAAAATCACCAGGAAGTTGAGCCTTACAAATACATGGTGCAAGACACTACAAAGGCACCCCGTTCAACCTCTTACCAATGGCTATTTTTATTTTCCTTCCATAAAACAAGCATCAATATTTTCCTAAACAAGGCATGAAATTAGTTATCTTTCATCCAACACTTGACATTTCTTTGCTTAACCAAAAGCTGCTGGTATAGAAAAAAAATCATGCCTGAGGCCTACTACAGTACACTGGGTTTATTCAGCCTCTGTGCAACTGCTGAAATACATGAAACTGGGTAATGTTTTACCACTTGAAGAGAGCAGATCGAAGCAGAAAATTACAGAAATAATGTCCACACACCTGTAAATTCTGCAGTTGTCCAGTGATAGCCTGGTATAGCATATTCCCATCCAACTTAGTGCCCACTGGTTCTTTTGTTTAACGGCATCGTGGCAGGTGCCACAGAAAATACCAGGCATCAAGACCAAGCAGGTTCAAGTTCCAGTCTTTTCCCAGTAGCCATTAATTTTGCCAGCATAATTTTCCAGGTGACATTTGGCACTGCAGTGTTCACAGAAGAAATGAATGGGGGCAATATGAAACATCTATGTTTGTAGTGATAAAGGAAGCTGACTTTGGCTTGGCCACTCAAATGAGCTTTCAGTCCTGTGTATCAGTGATGGAAGCAGTGGTCCAGAGGGTTTATCTCAGCAACATGATGGGGAGCACAGCACTGATGCTGGGCTGAATCAGCTGAACACTGGACAGAGGGTACCACCAGCACGGATAAGATTTAAAGTTCAGCTTTCTCTAAGTTTCTTACTAAACTTGATCAAATCATGTCTATAATATGGCCACCTCATAGGTGAAACCTTGCTGTGAATACACCTGCTTAGTGGAAAGTCAACATTTAAAAAAAAACACTGAACAGTAATGCTCAAAACCTGTTCACAGAAATAAATACCTCAACTGCTTCAAATTCACATTTTGTAATAATCACAAACTGGTAGAAGGGGATCATCTAATGTATTTTTGTTTTAGTCTTTTCTAATGTAAACACAATTCAGAAACACTTAAAAACAATTTGTACATTAGCCATTTTGAAGCAGATTATTCAAATATGATTAAACAGACTTAGGCTAGGTATGTTAACAAATACTGCTTCTTTGTTGTTTATTAAGTGAAGCTATAAGCAAAAAGAAAAATTAAAAATTTAAAAGGCACAAATGAACTACCCTGGATTGGAAGAGAAGGAAATGCATTTTCAGCAGACTCTCTAAAAGAAGACATCAACTTCTTATGCAGGAACACCAAAAGAAGATTTCATGTATGCCAACACTGCACAGGATCAACAGTAATTTGCAGGACCAGTTTCACAGTGTCTTTTCCAAAGAGAGACAGAGAAAAGGCATGGGAATATAAACCTGATTAACTATATATTTACAGACATTAAATATTATACATTATATTTACCCCTCTTACACTAATACATTCATCTGTATCCATATTAAAAAATTATGCTTATTTTATAGTCACTACATCTTTTACTCTTGGAGACAAGTGGCATTTACCAAATAGTTACAAAATGGAAGCCACACGTCACATGTAACAGTAAATTTACCAACCTTAAATCACAGATAATGGTATATACTGCTTCATAGCTGATGCCTCTTTGATAGTTACTGACCTTCAGTATTTCTTTCATAATGTTGTGGCTTATCTTAATATTCAGAATATATAAATATTAAGGGTAGGAAATATTTAATCTAAGAGCTTCAGACATTTTTATTATTGATTCTATTTTATATCGGGTTGAGTGCTACTAAATTACTTGATAACTTGAGACACTGATAACAGCTATCCTTTTTGCAGGAGAAAGAATCACCCTGGTGCTTTTCCATTGCCTTTGACTAGGGTAGACACAGAAATCCTCTATCACCTCTAACAAGCTTTTTGAAGCAAACAGAAATTCTGGATCTAATACGTTGCACGTATCACTGTGTCAAACTGACTGCAGTGGTCTGGGGTATTAAACTGTCTCCTAGGAAGCTCCAAAGGAAAAACCCCAAAAGAAACCCACATAATTTCACTGTGAGGAAATAAAAAAGAACGATGCATGCTAGTTGTGCATAGCCTGGTTTTCAGCAGCAGGGCAACCACAAGGGTAGCTTCTGTGAGAAGCTGCTATGAGGTCCCACAATGTCTGACAGAGCGAATCCCTGATGGCTCTGAAGACAGACATAGTGCTGGCCCAATTAGAGAAGTTTGTAATAGCTCTGTGGTGACACATTTAAGAAGAAAATCAAAACAATGCACGCACAGTTTCTTCCCCAGGGGTGGGGAGGCACTGTGGCCACCACCATGGCCAACGCCATGCCAGCGAGGCCCATGGTGATATGCTGCCATGGCAGCTGCCATCTCAGTGCGACCTGCAGTGAGCCTTGTCTGCCTGGCCACCCCTACCCAGCTGTGCCACAGGCAGAAGGACAGGGGTGGCGGCAGCCTCTCCTTCCTGGTGCCCCACATGAAGAGAGGTGCTAAATAGCCCCAGCACCACTGCTGCCTGCTCAGCAGCAGTGGGGCCACATGGCTAGTGGCAGAAACATGGCAAGCAATTCCCTGATACGGAATCTAGAAGAAATCAACTTCTCGGCATTGCGGGATCTTGCAAGAATCTTTGAATTAGTGGAACTTGTTGGTTCCTGGTACCTACAAGCAGCAGCTTTTTGTCTAGTCAGAGAAGAGGAGGAAGTGAGGACATGTAAAAGTGCTCATGCCAGAGTGCATAGATGCTAGAAAAAGCTGTGGTCTACTGGGGGTCCTGAATAGACAGGGCCCCTGCTTCCAGAGAAAGAGATAGCCCTTGCTTCCAAACCAGAGCAGCCTTTCCTTAAAAGATTACACCCCATGGACAAGTGACCCACACAACAGTTTTGGGACAACTGCTTGCCCATGGGAGTGACCCCACAGCATAGCAGAAAAAAGACTTCTCCCTGAGCAAATGGAAAAAGATCTTGAGTGATGGACTGATGAAAACCCCCATGCCCTGTCTCCCTGTGCTGTTGGTGGGAAGGAGGGAAGGGCTGGGGGAAAGAAAAGGTGTTTGAAAGGCTTCTTTTACTTCTCATTATCTTCCTCTCTCTCATATTAATAAATTTACTTTATACTTTTAAATTTGAACTTGTTTTGCCCTTAGGGTGCTTTTTCTCCCAGTCTTTATCTCAGTTCATGAGCCCTTTGTTAATTTTTTTCCCCTCTTCTCTGCCCAACTGTAACAAAAGAGAGCAAACAACTTTTGTGAGTGTCTTAGCCGGTGTCAAACCAAGACAGATGTCAAGATGTTGCAAGTGTTCTAAATTTTATCGAACATTTATGTCCCTCCATAGTATGCCTCACCCCCTCAAAAAAAGAGAAAAAAAACAAGAAAACTATCAAGGGTCTTTGTTCCCGCCTTCTGTCCAGCCTGAGGTGTGTAACTGATCAGAACAATAAACTGATCAACTCAAAATTAAGCAGAGAGGTAATTTTTCTGCCTGATCATTTCCTTCCTGATGAGCCAAACAACACAAACAGTGATAACAGCATAAGGAAGGCAGAAGTGAGGGACCAGGGAGTGGAAGGAGAATAAGGGCAGAACTGCCATTTTCAACAGTAGCCAAATCTCATTAAAATGGTGCTGAAACTCCAACCTGGGCACATCTGAAGGCAGAACAAAGCTCCAGGTTCTGTACCTGGGATAGCTGCAAGGAAGAAATGCACAGTCACACAGAGCTACAGGAGACAATTTTCCTCTGTGGGGATGTGCTAATCTCAGCTATGGCCTCTTTCCCCCTCACTGAGCCTTCAGGTTTAACAGTGGCAATTGCTGAGTGTATCTCACAGTCCCGCCTCCAGAAGCTGAATGTCATTCACAAAACCTAGAGGCAAAGCATAATATTCCCTTGGCAGATGTCAAACAGTACCTCCCACAATATCCCACATACATCAGCTCCTCTACACTTTAAAGCCTATTACCAAGTAAGCTTCATCAGACAGAACATCCAAAAACTGCTTAATCATTGACTGTGTAACTTCATTTTCTGACCTTCTCCACAGACAAAATATTAGGCAAAGATCAAGGTAAGTCTTCACTTGACAGTATTGTGCCAGTCAAGTATTTAGTACCATTTAAAATGTTCTAAGTGCTTGCTAGAACACACTCAGCTCTCCCAAATACATGTTCATTATAACACAAACTTTTTCCTTAAAGCTACTGGACTGGGCCAGATAAATGGAACATATGATTTCATGAGCTGTCAGAATCATCATGGGGAAGGTGAAGGTGGGCTAGCTTGGGCTAAAGAACACAAAAAAAAATTACAATATAACAACCTATCTTTGAATTATTTAAATTTTTGACTTCTCTTTCCCTTCCTCAGGAAATTTTAACAAATTCTCACCCAAATTAAGATGAAAACTCTTTTATTTCATTTGCACAATCACTTAGAGTAGAGATCCACAAAGATTCCTAAGCCCTGAGTAATTTTCAAAGAGGAAAACATTTACATGCCCCTGAAAATCATTCTTTCCAACTCAGTCACTGCAGAAGAGAAAGTACTTATATTACAAGCAGAGACTCAAATCCCCCCAGATAAAAGACTAGAAAAAGGCAAACAGAAGGCATAAAATACGTGATGTGCATTTCTGAAAACAACTCTGATATAGAACACTAGACATGAGGGAAATAAAGCTTGATAAAGAAGGGGAAGAAGAGGAAAAATACTGAAAAAAGAAAGGAAAAATAAGAGCTAAGGGATTTGCATCTAGAAAGGCATACAAGAGAGAAGCCTGAGGCTACTGCAAAACAGAGCTAATGCTTTGGGGGGGGGGGGGGTGTGCTTCCCTAAGCCACAGCAAGGAAGAGAAGATAATTCAATTTAAGCAGAAAGAAAAAAAAGTCCACCATGCCTGCCACCAAAGCAGACCTGGATTTTATAGGACGCAGACAGGAAAGAAGAGAACCCTAAGCATGTGATACAGGAAGATTTTCCAAAACCGAAGATAAACTGGGATCAAAGGGAGATGGGCCAGGCAAATGGTCAGTACTGAAGCATGAGACAAGAAATGGGCACCCAGTTAATACTTTTTGCTTTTGGATATAATCTTCTCTTACTGAACACACCACATCTTTCAAGATTCTACATGTTAATTTCCCCATATATATCCTTCTGTGTCCTCCATTATGAAGCTATCTGTTATATTGTCTCTTCACTCATATTTAATTCACTTTGCCAAATTAATCATGAAAAGCATAATCTTCTTACATCTTTTATATTCTGTTATACAATCTTAAAGTATCAATCATCGTTATACATATATAAATAAAAGTTACAAATTCTAAAACAAGATCTTGAATATTTTCCTTTGTGTTGGAGACATCCGATTTGTCCTGCTTTTCTGTTGCACTAAATAACTTGTATGCACTTTGGTTTATTTTTGGTTTACCTCAAAAGCAAATGCTTTCTTGTGAAAAGGACACATGCATGCTGGTGGTTCTGGGTATGTAAATTTTGTGTGTGGTGGGTTTTTTTAGATCTTTCACTGAGTCCTGTAAATTTATTTTCACCAGACATTCTCTGGTTTTCTGATTGCCACATTCAGCAAAGAAGAATTTCCAGCGAACTAGAATATTTCATCAATCTTCCACATATTTCATCTGTGGCTCTTCTATTTGTAGCAGGTAGATTTACTAAATGCAACTACCTGAAGTTGTCTAAAATTAACTATTATTTACTTTTTTAATATATAAGACTTCCTTCTAGATTTGGAATTAACAGTGGGATCTAAACAGTGTCTTTTGGGTGTCATTTGGAAAGATTAAACTTTCCTGAAGGTAGCCAACAGCAGTTTTTCATGTTTGACAATCAGTCACCACCAGCTGCTATTCACACGAAGCTTTCTCTACAGCATTACTCATTAAAACTCCCAAAGGTGTGTTTGATGAACTGGTTGCAATGTAGTTTTAGCCTGATTTTTGAAGATTTCTTGAGGAAGACCATGAACAATATTGATAATTACCTAATTATTTGTCTGGTCATGACAAGCTGATGTTGCAACATGCCAAAATTCACAGACCAGCTTCCTGCCCATCACTTTGCTTGTCTGCCCAAGTTTTGGTGATCAGTGTCACTGTCTGACAATGCTTCCCAGAAGTGCCTCTGAGTCACAGTGCTTCTAAGGGGACATCTTAGGCCACATGAAGACAAGCACTTGGCCACCTCGGGGGCATGAGCAGTGGCTCCAACATCAGCTTTTCTCTCTTCCTCTCTGGCAAATGTCTATCCTTGCTTTTCAGGCTCCAAGACCATTTTCAGCTCAGAGGTGCCCCTGTTCTACTGCTGTGCCAGGACTCTTAGCACTGCTCTTAGCCACTGCCTCAGCAGAAGGAATTAATCACATTTTTAATTGGCCTGATTTTGCTTCCAATTTTTCTTTCTTTTCTTGCCCACTGCTGAGGAAGACTTTTTAACCCATCACAGTCAACAGATGCCCTTCCACATCTTTGGCATTCAATTTCCTGTTTGCTTGTGTGTCACTAACTTGTCATTGCATCTGATGCTAATCTGAACTTGACAAGTAATTCAATGTTGCTGTTTTGAACTGCCTTCATGTCGCATATATGCTATCTCATCCGCATGAGTCACCACTGCCTGCCTCCTGAAAATAATGCACTTCTCAGTGTAATGATTTCTTCCTTTACAATTACTCTACTGCTCTGAGTGCTTCTTCAATTACACTGTTTTTTCTCTGCTGGACCCAGGTTCCAACTTTAATGCATTCTTTGTCTGTTTTGTCCTGTACTTGTACTTTTACAAACACAATAAGTCCTGCAGCAGCATTTTCATCCTCATCCCACAGCATCATGTGAAATTCCTGTCTGCCACAGATACTTTAAGCTTGCTGTCCCCATTGTCTTTGGCTATAGCTTTCCTCTGGACTTTCTCAGGACTTTTAGCATGATTTTTGTTTGATTTCTTGTTGCATTCTGGGACTGCAGGATCATGTCCAGAGAGGCTACAGTTAACAGTGACCGACATGGGACTCAATGAGACGGGCTTCTGCTCAGGAAACCATTCATTCAACACAGGAACAAACTCAACAAACTTAAATCCAGAGAGCCCAGCAGAGAGGCAGGGTGGTGGGTTTTATGGGAGAGAAGCAGGGTAGAATTTAAGGTCGGAGACCAGTAGGAACACAGCAAGGGAGAAACCCCGGGGGCTCAAACCCAATCAGAACACCTGGACTGCCACCGCATGAGGGTCCAGGGTGGGGCAACTCTTCCAGGGCTCACAGGGCCCATCCCCTGAGGCAGAGGGATGGAATTTACACTTCCTGGGGTTTAAAGCCACGCCTCTCACTTTAACAATGCTTATCTGAAACTAAATCTTTGCCTTCCTAGGCAGGGGGCACCTCACTTTCTCAGCCATGTTTGTGAATTTTTCATCCTTGTTACAACTTTCCATGAAGACACAACTGCCTAAAGCAGCTACCCTATCCAGAGTACGGAGCAGTACTCTATTTCTCATTTGTGGATTACAACCATTCAAAAGGTGCCTCTTGTATACATTTACATAGGAGAGCATATTTTGTTCCAATTTTTCTCCTACAAGGCTATTTGAACTATTTAATATCCTCCTAATATTAAGACATTTGCAGAAGGCTTCTTGAATTTTGTAAAGCTTTTCCTAGCTTTACTGCTTGTGAATTGCATGCTGACTTTAATCCCTCTCAACTAGCAAATTACTCTTATTCCTTCTGCTTCTCCCAATCCACCAGCAGTTCATAGGTCTTGTGGTTTGTATTTCTCTTAGTTGTCTGGGTATGACCAACAAAATGCTGCCTGTATCAATTTTATTGATAAGTTTTGCCAAATTATCCTTTTCTAATTTCACTGGCCTCTTTTGGGAGCCAAATCACAGCTAAAAAGAGCATTTGCTGTGCTGTAGCAGCAAGTTCGTTACAATAAAGGTTTTAGCAATATTTCAAAGAATGTTTTGCCTTTCTTCTGCTATTTTTCATAAAATCCCCCAAAGTAGCGACAGCTGCAAGAGTATTAGTACACAAGTATAAATTCACATTTTCAAATTGCATCCAAAGCAACATTACAGTATGTTTGAGCAGTTGCACCCCTAACCCACATGATTATATTTCTAAGCAAGCAGTTTCCACTCCTGAACTAATTATTTGTAAAGGTTTAAAGACGGTAAATAGCAATTTCAGGGAGTTTGTCCATGTGAAAGCGCTCCCTGCTGTGGGTAGGTGCCCTGTGAGTGATGTGGCACCACGTGAGCGTGCTGTGCTTGGAGCAGCCACCGGCAGCCCCCGGGACAGTGCAGAGGATCCAGCGGGATCCCTCACCACCCACACCAGGCAAGCTTTCGATTCACACTCACCATCCCTGAAGTACAACTCAGGCACTTGTTGAGATAAACAGAAATGTATTCTTAGCTCCATGCATGAGTTCCATACAAACCATCCCAACATTACAGAGATTTCAGGGGTTAGGAATTCCCATCTCAGCTCTGCGTCCCTCAAAGTTCACGAGGATGCTGAAAATGTGAATGAAAGCAGAAACACATCAAGCAGGGAGGAGTATTAATCTAAAATATACAAAAGTCTTCAGGGAATAAGCATTTGATACTTCAGACCATGGCACTGAACCAGCACAAAATTTGACCTATAATACTGTGTATCTATGTTTGTGGTGTCTTTTCAACTCCCCCTCCCCAATTTATATTAGCTTGTGACTCAGATTCAAGGAGGTAACAGACACATTTTAACACAAGAGGAAATGGCCTAAACCTCATGTAGCAGTTCTTGAGAAAATCCCTCACCATTTACCCTCTACAGACTAATGGAGACATGAAGACATAAATTGGGACCTATTTTAAAGAAGCAAATGTGCCACACTGATAAGCACATTCACTGACTATAATCCTTATCACCCAAATACATATGTTGCGAGCTGAGACAAGACCTTCACTTGTGTATAATTTCATGTTGAAAAAAATAAAATCACATCACACAGTAGCCATGGTTACCCATAGAAGATAGGAGCAGCCTTTTTCATCCAACAATGTCAGAAATGTGCATAAATTCAAGATCTGCACTTGATGTTTTTTCAGACCTCCCCATCTGCACATTTATTTTCTGCTGCCTGTGTATATCCTTTGACATACTAGGATTCTGGGTATTTCTAGGAAGAGTTCTTTTTTGCTCGCCTTAATCTAAAAAGCAGGTTTCAGTTATCCCTAAAGCACAAATTAAGTCAAATCTATTCTGAAAATCAGAATCCAAGGCTTACAGAAAACCTTTTAAAACAATTGCCATCCTGTTAGTAAGTGTCAAATGTTAAATGGAGTAAGCTATTTACTGAACAAAAGTCTACTGTCACCTTACCAACTGGTATAACGCTGCTTTCTTTTCTTCACATTATTTTAAAAAAAAACCCTCAAAACAACAAAACAAAACAAAAAAAAGAGAAGCCACACCTAAAAAAACCCTCCAACCTCACAAACAATGCTAAAGAAAACATTTACTTATTTCCTCTACCAAAATCATGTTCTGCTTCTTGCTAATTAGTAAAGCTCTATGTCATTTCACTGCCTAACTTCATGAAAATAAAACACAAAAAAAAAAAAAAAAAAGTGAGAGATTAAAACCAGATTAGCCTGCTGCAAACTTTACAAAAACAAAAAGTGCAATTATCTAGTCCAAGCAGTGCTACCTTAATTTAGGCTGCCATTTGCAAACCTGGGACACAGGTCATATTCTTCTCATGAATTTGTTCTATAGGGCTCTTCCCTTTAAAACAAAATAATCTAATTCACCAAAAACAGAAATATCTTGCAGAAATGGACAAGCTGCAATTACCATTCTAAGGACACACAGGTTACAGAGTTTGTACCAAAGAAGTGTTAAATAAGACTCTCTAAAAGATTAAAAACCTCACCTGTCAGGGAGATCCACTACCAGCTTGCCCCAACCAGCTCTCCAATTAAGTCGCTGAGATCACCACCTTCAAATTAAGCTCTGAGCATTTCTAAGGATCTCTCATGAAAATAGGATTCTCAGGTTTTAAAAACCAAAACAAAACAGGCAGTCCAGTACTCAGCAGCCATCTGAAAGATACTGGCATTCCTATCTCCATGGGCACTGACATGCCAGGGACACACACACAGCTGGCCATGAGAGGGATACAAAACACAGAATAAACTACTCTGCCAATAGCAGGAAGAATCCCCTGTTCTTGATTTCAGGTTGGCTGTGTACTGTCACATACTGTCATATGAACATAATATATTTATCAGTGTAGTAACATGTAGCTGAAAAAGTTAAAGGTATTTGAAAGACTCAGTAATCTAAATCCAAGCAATTCAGCTTCAAGGGGATCCTTATAATATGTACAGTATCCCAAGCATAGATCAGAGAACAGCAGCAGAGAAGCAAAGCAAGCCCTTGCCTGAATGGAGAATTCTTAGGAGTGAAAAAGCAGCTAATTTCATACCTTATCTAAACTTGACTAAATGATTATCAGCATTGGTGGGCTTAGAGGAAAAGAAATCCTACACAATTAAAACAAAGCTGTTTCAGCGTGATACATGGACATAAACCAGAATCTGGTTTGGCCCAGGGTGGCAGAGTGCAATGAAGAGAAAAAGTCTACAGCCAGTATTATTTGCCAAAGAGAGACCCATAGGAGCAACAAAATCAATGACTGAGGTGCTTCACACACTGCTGGAAGCCCAGCATACAAGGATGCCTCAAAGGACATCCTACTGCCACTGTTTCCAAAGGAAAAGGGTGTTGCTCTCACTTGTGTAGGGCTGAAGATGCAAGCTGTGGATGTTCTGGAAGCTGGAGACTGAAATGCTGGCTTGGATAAGATTTGATCTCAGAGTTTTACCTCCAGAAAAGGAATGATGGCTGTAGCATAATGCTGCTCCCCTAGATGTGGTGATATTTTCACAAAACACTAATTTCTACAACCTTTTGTGTGGCCCTCTGTTGGTAAGAGATCCTGAATTCTTCCTACACTAACATCAAAGTATATATTGTTTTGTTAGGCCTACTAAAGAAAAAGTTTATTTTTTAAGAAGTCGAAATAAAGAATATTACGAAAGAAATAATTTCCATATTTTAGGCCTGCTGCAGAAAAGCATGTGTTTTAAGGATACCTACTTTAGTTTTAAACTGGAGTCACCATTGCGATGAACAAAAATTCATTGGACTAGTAACAATTCCTGCACAACATTCATTCTCTATCTCAACTGTGAAAGTCAGGCTCACTCAGCCTATGACATTTGTTTTAACTGAGCGGATTTTGGTGAGAGACAAAGCTTTGTAGTATTTTTTTTTTAATCAAGATATTCATAGTCTAAGCTTAAACTCAGACACAGTGGCATTCCTATCTATCAATAAAAAAGATGGAGATAAAGATGGGAGGGATAAATATGACTGTTAACATATCTATTTCAAATGACTATTCATACATTTTCTGTGCAAAAGAAATCAGGACAGGAAACCATTTATGTAGTAATTGCTAAATAAAATAGCTTTATGTTAAAAATGATGTCAGAATGTGGAACAAGGTGTTCACAATAATTTCTTATAAACACTACCAATTGCCTTAGTCTCTCACTAGCTCTAACAGAGAACAAACTCCATTTTTGAAAATATCAACTTAAATGTCTGCAAAGATCTCCCATCTACCTAAAGATATCAGGTATCTTTAATTTGCATTGTGGGATTTTTTTTTCCCTCCAGTGATAAGACTTCTAAAATATTGTCTGTATATATTTACACTTTGGATATTTAGGAAAACTAATATTTGTTTTGTGCTGATCTGTATATTGCTATGACAGGTCTGTCCTGGAAATCATGTAGGAGGCAAAAAAGCTGAAGCTTATTGAGGTGGTGGTAAACCAGGATTCTTTAAGCCTAAGCACTTCTCTGTAAGATGCCAAAGGGATAACATACCAAAACTATTTGTACTTCTGGAAAGCTGACTAATGGTATTTATTATTGTAACAATAGCATCATGCTACTGAAATCTAACAAAGGGTATCTAAAGTGAAACAATGGTAAAACAAATGTTACTTTTCTTTCAGGTATAGTTCTCTAAGGGATGAGTCAAATAATTAGCTGGTCTGGTTCTTTTAGAGAACAAAAGGCTCTTTTACTGACTCCCATTAGAAGCTGCTGCCCAAGTCTCAATGGTGTATACACATAAGGAGGTCTGGAACAGCTGCCAGGGGCTTTGACACAATACACTGCAGAGTAAAATTTCTAAATCTAGAACAATATCTTAAGATGATCCCCCCCAAAAGTACATGGTGTGAGCTGAACAAGCAACTTCTGTAAAGCAGTAGTGTACAGCAACTGGAAAGCAGCAAAAATACCAGCAGAACTGTCTGCTCCACAACCAAATCTTACTGACTGGAGGAAGAGAGAAAGAACTGAAATCTCACTGTGACAAGCATACTTCCTTTAGTTTTGTCCTGTATAAAGTTATAGTAAAACAACCCTATAACTGAAGTAGTTTGAAGTTACTGTCCCTGCTACAAAGCACATTAGACAACATTACAGTCCTGAAAACATATCTTCATGAGTCCTTATCAAAACACATTTAATAATCATAATAGTGTAACACTGGCCTCCAAAAATACAAATTACAGAAGTTTCTTTACATCAGTGTTCTGAAGACTGCAGTTTTCAGACATGTATTGAAAGCATTAGGTGTTTCATCTGTGACTCATTGCTATACATCAGGGTCTACTTTATTTGTCAGAATCTGCAAATACAGTAGCCACAATCAAAATGTTAAGCAGGAATGAGCCATGATAACGTCAGAGAGTGACCTCAGTTTTTTTTTCTCTTCAACAGTTCATACATATGGTGAGGCTGGTTTTTATAATGAAAAATTATTTCATAATAATTTGTTTATTTAGAAATAACATACTCATCCAGAATGACTGAACTGGGAACGGCGAGGCTGAAGAGTTAAGACATAGCAGTACTCGAAAGCCAAAAACAATGACTGGTCAAAGACGCCTAACAGCATAGTACTGCAGTGCTGTGATCCAGTTCCCCCTGCTGGATTAGTTCTTGGGTGTGGCCTGGAGGAACACCTGGGTACTCAGGAAAACAGAGCGAGTCGGTGCTGAAGCAATTCCTCAGTGCAATGTTAACACAGCTATCCTGCTGCAGCTTTAAATTAAACACAAGACAAGGTCCTGACCATCTGTGATCCCACAATACCTGAATGCCAGTTTCAGTAGCCAAGATAAATTCAAGCTTAGGATAATCCAAATTATTTTTATACATATTCACTGAAGTTTCATTAAAGTTTTTTCATTAATGTTAAAGATTAAAGATCTTCTTCCCTCCTTGCTTGAGGTTAACATGTTCAGTGCCACATAAAGTAATAGCAGTTGTTACATTTTTGTGGTGAGTGAGGTCACTGCTATACATAGCTCCCAACCAGGTTGCACAGCGTCCAGTCCAAAGATAATACAAGGTGTTACAGTAATTCCATTTTCAAAGGAGTACCACAGAAAACCAGCAGGACAATGTTTTAGCAATTTTCTTCTTGACTCTTTTGGTCACAGAAGAATCATTATATAATTACATTATTCAGATTTCCAGATCTTGGCTGACATTTTTCTAGGACTTCTTTTTAAGTTGGACACCTACAATATTAGATAATAAAATATTAGAAACCACCCTCTCTCTCAAAACCATGCAGAAGAAATCAACTATAGGATAGTTTGCAGAGAATTAAGGAGTTAGAAATACAGCATAGCAATTATGTACAGAACTCTCCACAATAAACTTACATGGAGCAACTAGAAATACAGAAATCCACTTTTTTTTTTTTTTTTTCTTCTAAAAACCACAGTGTTTTTCTACTGCATCAAAAGGTGATAAAACCTCAGGGCACAGAAATACAGAGTATTACAAAACAAAAGAGAAAGCTGAAAGATTGCCAAAGGTTTTATAGATCAAGAGCAAGAACACCTCGAAGCCACTCAAACCAAGCCTTGCTGGCAAAGAACTGCAGTCACCCAGTTCCAGTTGGCACAAAGACATCAGAGTTCAGCATTTGTAAACTGTCAGATTGGATTGAGAGTAGTGGTAAATGTACAATGAAAGCAAAAACTCTAAATCAGATCACAGCAAAACACAAATCAAATATACATACAGAAATATCTGCTTTCACATCAAATTACAAATAATGCATATATCTTTATTAAAATGCCCTGGCTTAAATGAAGACTATGATTCAGCCCATCTCACAACTCCAGGACACTGTGGGGAAAAAGAACACTAAACTGAATAGGTTTTTAAAGTATAGCCTAAAATACCTGCACCTAATTACCTACGTTAAAGTTATATCCAAATTATTTGTACTTTCAAAGGGACGTGATAATCAGTGAAATGTTGTTTCACTGCCTCAATTAACTAACTCAGGCCACATTCACATGCTCTAACAAACATTGCTTTGTTGATTCTTTTTCAGTTTATTTGCCTGCAATAATTAAGGTGCTTTGTCTAAGCCACTCAGCCCAGGAATTACATGGAGTTATGTTCTACAGGCTAAATAAAGGACATTGCCTCTGATCTGCTGGCAAATTTTAAGAGTGGATCATCCTGACCCAATTAACTTGTCTTGTTAGACTGATTGTTTTTGTTGAGAGATGCAGACAAGAATAGCTTAAAGCCAGGCTGCACGAAGCAACATGTGCTGGCATCCTTATCAGTAAGGATTAAGAAGAAATGCAGAGAGCTTTGTGTATTCTCTATGCCCCTTAAGGTCACAAAGGGAATGTCCCACCCAGCCACCTAAACGGTAGAAATTACAATAGGCAAAGCCCAGGCTGTATTTAGTTTTGCAGTTCCACAGCAAATGAGCTTGTCCATCTTTCTCCCAATAACAAGCGGGTGAGTCATACATAGCAGATTTGTGTTACAGAGAGTGCGTTACAGAATGTGACAAAGGGAGGCAGCTACACAGCCTATTGTGTGCAACACAACACCTGAAGTTACAGCTGAAACACATATACAGGAATATACACATATATGGTGGAGATACTTGAAATATATTTATGTCTGGAACTTAGTATGGAATGGAATGAAAGCAACCCTGGGGTCTTCTTATCCCGTGTGCACATGCAAGAGGGATCTGCTGTATATTGCCAAAGTTTGGTTGACAAGGAGCTTTCTTCTGCAGATACTTTTCAGTCTAAACTGTGAGAGTGTGAGCAAGAAAAGCGTCATGACAAGCACAGTGGAATGGGCTTAAAATGTAACTTCATGCAATACCAAAGGGAAGAATAAAATCCTAGGACAGCTTCTCAACTGCTATAGAGTTATCTTTGATCCACTGTCTGCACCAAACTTGTACTGATTTTAAAGTCAAACATTTCCTGAACCTCCTGCTGTTGCTCTCAGCAAAGTGCAGGGATAACTCCTGTGGGAGATGCTGCCATAGGGACCACGTACAACCAGCAGCATGGCTCGGGGTACTGCTCGCACAGGACAGCAACACAGTGGCCATGGAGCCGTGAAGCTCAGTTACACCCATCAGACCTGAAACGAAGCTGTGAGGTAGCACCACGTTGCTGGTACACCACAAAAAACAGATCAGGTTTGCGCTGCCTGCACCTTGTGCTTGCTGAGCCTGATGGTGGCTGCTGGCACGGCCCTGCTCGAGGGGCTGCCCTTGCCCATGCTGCAGCCTCGCCGCCCTGGAGCCACAGATTTAATAAACCTCACTCCAGGCAGCGCTGTGAGGGATCCTGTGCAAAGAGAGCTGACTTCTTTTCCAGATGGAGAGGGCATCTGTGCCCAGGGACGGCAGCAGAGTCTCTGCGAGGAGGTGTGAGGGCTGCCTCAGGAGGGGATGGATATTCCAGGCGATTCCAGCAGGTTCTGCAGCATTCCAACCCTCATCCCCTGAGCCCCTCAAACCCCTGACAACACGAGAGGTGCCTTAGAGAAGCAGAGGCAGAGAGAAAAGCCCAGCAGGAGCAGGGAGAGGCAGGAGCTGGGAATAAAGGAAGGAGGCCAAGGTGGGGAAAAGGGTACATTGCCCACCCACCCCTACCACTTCAGGCACTTTTGGGAGAGCCATTAAAGATCAATGAGAATAATTTCTGCCTTGATCCATTCTGAATCCATGCCTTTTCAAAGGCAAGCAGCATATGCCATTTGTACCTCAGATTTTTCACATCTTTTCTGAGCACAAATGGAGCACAATGGCATCTCTGAGGGAAGAATTCTGCTTTCTGAAATAGAAGAGTGTTTTTAAGAGTGAGAAAAGCTCTTTGTGAATTCATATTCACAGAGGAGACCTGAAGCTCTAGAGAAGGAAAATAATAAAGCTAAATCCTGCCAATAAACAGACCTTCTTCAGCATGATAAAAACAGGGAAAAATTAGCTGAATATTTAAAGCAAAAGTGGATATTTGAATAAGGTAATACCTCTGAGGTGGTGAATATTTAAATTTCCTTTGTTCTTTTTCCCTGAAGAGCAACCTTTCCAACACATACACAGAGTAATAAAGCACAGGAGACAGTAAAAAGTCTTTGGATAATTTCCATTAATGATACACGTTGTAAATGTCTCAATTCAGATCATACATACCTGGCAAAACTATAACAGCAATTTATAACAGTCATTTCTTTGACAAAATGGTTTACCAAACCATGTAGTGAACACTCACTTGAAACTTCAAATGAAAGTTAAGACTTTATACGATTTTGTTGCCATTTAACCAGCCTTATGTACAACTGTTAGGTTCTACTTTGTAGAGAAACCAAGACAGGTTGAATACAACAATCTTTGACTGGTTTTCTTAGTCTTTTGTAAAAATGCTGCACCTATTTTCCAACAAGAGGTGCTGAACTACAGATTTTGCAATAATAATAGATGGTCCTCTTACCCTTGCCTTCCTTCTCACTTTCTACTGTGAACTGCTGCTCATCTAGTCTTTAACCTTAGACATCTTTCCAAGTCAGGTTTAAAAGTTCAGTGGCCTTCCCTCATCAAAGGAAAGCTGTACAACTTATGATGAAAAGCACAAATCAACTTCTCAACACCCTGGGAAGCCCAGCAGTATTCTTTTGGAAGGATTTAAGCCTCAGCATTCATAAACATTGATCCCTTCAAGTAAAGATTCATTGCACTGCAACTTCTTGGCAAAAGGGCTATTTTCACATTCATTGCATTTGCACCTATTTGAGAATGAACCTTTTTCAGCATTTCTAACTCATTCCCAAAGCTGAGGAAATTTCAGAAAACAGTGTTCCTTCTAGCTTTGCATAAACCTTCTGTCCTGTATGAGAGCCATCCAAACCTCACTGTACATCTTGTCCATTACAACTTTAGTAGTAGCCACAACACTGTCATATCAGTTTGAACACTGTATGGCTTCTTCCTGTAGAGTTTTCCCCCATGTCTGACCAGGAGATTAATTTCAGTAGCCCAAAAGCACAGCCAACAACAAGCATATATCCAGCATCTTCTTGTAAAGGACTTCCTCTTGGTAAGAGGTCAGTAAAGGTAATTATGCCTCTTCCATGGTTATTGATTCTCATGTTTTGCTGCTCTTACTTTCTAGCAAAAATTGAGAATTAGTGCTGTCATGAAAACAGTGCCTTAAAGGAACAATTTCTTGAACTTATATTTTTCTAGCTAAGCTAAAGCATATTACTGGAATAACAATAATTCATACAAACCACTGTAATACTAAAAATAAAACATCTCAAAGAATATGCCTCCTCCACTGAATTGCAAACAAGATTAGACAGTGTAAAATCAATACAAAATTGTATTAGCCACAGAGTCTATTTTCTACCAATATTACCTAAATGCAAATGCACATTTCATTTTAAAATGATTGTGTTTCTATGTCACCACCATGGAAAATGCTATGACACCATTTTAAAATTAAATTCTTCTCACAGTTAGAAATTATGGAAGACAAAACCAGTTGCAGCCTGTAGTTGTGCTAATTAAAATTCAATCCATTGCCAGTGTCTTACACCAAGTAAAATCACAAAGTTGAGATGGTTTGATATGGTACTGAGACAAGAACTGCATTAATTAAAAAATTAAAGGTGAGGCTAAATTCCACAAAAACAGGGTGAGAGTCATAATTGTCTCCAGTACTGTAGCTGACTGCTCTTCACACATTCCACATGATTTGACAGGATTTTCTAAAGCTCTGAGAGGGAGTCCCTGCAGGGCCACACAGCTGGATTCTCTTCCTCTGTGAGGATCCACCAGGGCACGTCCTGACTGCACACCTTGGGACAGGGCTGTAAGCCTAGAACAGTGAGCATGACAGAGCACAAGCACACATAATGCACTGCCTTTCCAGCTAAAAGCAGAGATTGAGTGTTAATTCTCCTGCCCTGAAATGTGTTTTCAGTCCCACTTTTCCTTACAGCAAGGAAGCCATTAACACTGTGCCTTGGGAATGAGGGGTAAAACTTAAATTAGATAGAGTCTCAGGGGCAAAAATCAGATTAATGTGTCTCCCAAGCCTTGCCCTGAACTTCACACCCCAGTCCCCAACCTACAAAGCAAAGCCCTCACCTCATCCAGTCCCCACTCTCATAGGGCTAAAGGGTAAGACTGGAAGGGTTTTGCCACTTGGGTGGATAAAGGTAGTCCTATCTCTAAAAAAAAAAAAAAAAAATCACTTTTTCTTTAGATCTACTTTTCTATTTTTATGATTATCACCCAAATAAGCAGAATACACACACACAAGTTGCTGAGAATATACAAGTCATATAATCATTATGTTAAGTTTACAGCTGAGATTTTCCCACCTCAACAACTTTAGCAAACACCCACGTGATTCCCAAACAAGAATTTGCCAGTATTTTTACTGAAGGCTAGAAGTTTACTGGAAAACATCCTGAATTGGCTACCTCCTGCTTTTACCCTACAAAAAACAAGAGGATAGGGTGTCCATTTTTAGTATGAGCGTCCCTCTAATGAAATAGCAAGGATATAAACTAGTAGCTATGATACAATATGATATTTATGATACGCAATCATAAATAATGGTGATTTTATATGGAAATACCATTAATATAGTTGAAAAGAATCATGAAATAACCAACTGCAGAGATGCTTTCAAAAATAAGATTAGAGTGAAATTCAGCTAAATGGAGTACTTGCAAATTACCTAACCAGCCATTTACACCTAGAGAGAGCTGTGTGCTATTTTTCTAGAATGAAATTTAACTACTGATTTATTCATTTATCCTTGAAAGATCAGCATCTGTGGAGTCTGGTTCTCAGTCTTCAAATTTTGTTCTGGAGCTCCAAATTGGAAATAACAAAAGAGAAAAATAATGAGTCACACAAAATATCAGCCTAGCCTTAAAGGACATGTATGACCACACAGTCACAGTAATTCACACGCTACACCACCAAAAATCTCAGCTAGGAAACAGGTGACCTCAGTGAAGTTTCCACTCTGGAGGCAGACAGTGTTGACATTCAGCAACAATCAAAAGAATGTTCATCATCAAAAGAATCTTCCCAATTTCACTTGAAATTAGCTATGGAGTTGATACAACACATGATATAAATGGCCAAATTAGGCTTTTTTTGCAGGGGGTGGGGGGAACCAACCAACCAAAAATCCTAACCACAAATCAAGATAATACAACCACAGTTTTTACATGTTTATTGATGACAGCTTCTCAGGGTTTTATTCTACCAACAACTGTAGTCTGTGTGTATGTGCATGTTATCAAATAAGAATCCTTATAAAACAGACTTCCAAATAAATATGTCACTTCTGATGCACATATTAATGGGTATACAGTACACAGTTATCAGTCATTCACAAATAGAACTTTGCATACGTAAGAACAGAAAATGGACAGAGATAAAGAGGAGGCAGAGCCTTAAAAATAAGTGCTCATGTACAATTCTTACATGCAAATAGTAGCTTCTACTAAACTCATGTTGTTATAAAAATTAATGGTAAGCCAATAAATTAATATGTTTTACAAGCACAAAACAAGCCAAAAAGAATGAATATTGGCTAATTTCAAATCTAGTCTGTTTGATTATTTATTTAGTACTAAGATGTATTTCAAGCAAATTTACATATATAGTCATAAAGCAAAGCTGTGTACCAAATTACCATGACCAGAGCAGATTATCAGAAGACTTATTCCCAGAATTTTGAACACTGTTCTAGAGGTAACTAATGAATACATCCAGAAAATACTCAATATATTTATCAGTTTTGGTTCCAGGGATTTGCCACTTAGACATGTCCTTGTAAGAAAAGCAGGGAGCAGTGACTGGTGACAACCCAAATTTCTAATGTGACAGCTGGGCAGATAAGCCAGAGATGCTCACCAGTGTAAGTTACTGAAATACAAATACCAAGGTACAAATGTCTGCAAGCTGTGAACCAGCCATATCAACTTGGCCAAACTGGTGGTTGGCTGGTGATGCCCAGGAACAAAGTTGCCCTGCCAGACTGGACCTTACCACAGCCTCCACCACCTCCTCCACTTGCTTCTCTCTCTTTTTTCAGTACTACATCAGTCATGTTCCTATTGATAAAGCCAGCTAGTTTTCTTCCCACACACACACCCTCAAATTGTTTTACTCCATCAAGTGTTTCCAGCTGGATGTCACACTTGACAGCCTCACAGCTCATGCTCCATTACAAACCCTTCCCTTGGCTTGATGTACACATCAAAGGACAACTACACAAGTTCCTGACACATTACAGGAGAGGGGAGGAGAGATATTGCCCCTAACTATATTTGGGATCTCTTGTTTCTTTTACTCACCCTCAAAATAATAAATAATTGAGAACAATCCAAGCACCAGAAAAAAAAAATCAAGGTAGTTTTACAAAAGTGAAAAAATTAATTTTTACAATCTCTAAATCTTAACTATTCTCATAATCCTGCAACAGACATGACTTGTACATGTACTAAAAACAAAGCCCTAAACATTTTATAGTATTTTGTGAATCATACTAGTTTTAAACAAGGAGATATTATAATAGTGAATACCGAGGCCTGCCACATAATGTAAACCACCTATTCAACAGATGCAGATGATATGATTAAATATTCCAAAACTATAAATATTATTTCATTTATATCCCAGGGGATGGTTTAAAACCCACATTTGTACAGAAAAGACTATATTATGCAAATATATTCACACATATATACACACACACATGTATTGACAACAGAAAAAACATTCTGTAAAACAAAAGGCTTATGAACAAATAATTATCCCATAAGAATTGCAGTAAGGAATTCAGGGACAGTGAACCCAGGTATTTAGTTCCTCTACTTTTTCTTTTTTTTTTTTTTTACAAATCTATTTTATATTGTATTTGATACTCTGGTATTTTATCTCCCATAATGACTGTGGAAAATGGTTATGTAAGTAGTTTAAACTAATGTTGTAAACAGGTTTTCAACTATTTTACCGTATGTTAAAGATGACAGAAGATGTTACAACAAGTGATGAAATTAATTCACAAAGAATTCATAGGGTTTTATGCTCTAAGGGTAGGAAATCATTTTGGCTGTCTCCCAGAATGAACTGTTTAATCAGAAAACAGTTGCACTAAATTAACTAGCAGCTCAATGCTGCACAACTCACTGACTCTTCCCATCATCAAATTTCTCATTCAAGAGACAAACTTCTTCTCAGTTAATTGGTAGAAATAAGGGTTTGTGCAGTTGTGACTGCTGAGGCTACACAATATTGTGACAGACACTGATGTATCAGCATTGCAGCAGTTCCTTTTAACCTCCTGAAGATCCCAGGAAAACTCCCCATTAGCCACTGCACTGGACTGTGGAGAAAGAATCACAGTAGTGGGCAGACTGGCCTCTGCAAGTGTGAAAGGCAAAGAGGAATTAGGAAATTTTATCCCTAGAGATGGAGAAATTTGTCCCTCTGAAAGCATAAACTCCTTAGAATCCCCCTGAGCAAAGTAGGGACCTTAAAAGGGGACATTAGCTTTTAAAGGCACTCACTCAATATCACTGCTTCCAGAGATACTTAATGTAAAACATGGCATTTAAAAAACCATCCTGGTAACAGCCCTCATTTATTAGGATTTAAGTAGACCTGATCAAAGGCATTCACATGTCAGGCTGTGAATATAGCCTGCTGTAGATAGCAAAATAAATGATTGCCTTCTCTAGAAACGCAGCAAAATACTGAGCTCACTTGGAACATCATCTGCCTTAACACTGAGATGAACAGATCATTCCTTTATTTTTCCTTCAAATACCAGTTGACATTGGTACATTTCCATTCCACCAAAAATCTCCCTGGCATTTTGCATCTCCTGAAGCACAATTAAAGTATACCTGTAAAACCTGACTAATTTCTAATTTATAAAAAGTAATGCAATTATCTTGTTCAAATTAGATTTAATTACTAAGCCTCTGAGCAGTCTAAGAATATTTTTTGATACATGCTCAGTTAAAAACTGCCATAATTTTCAGCAGGGAACATGATGTCCGTTTCTGGATGCATCGTTCCCTTTCCATTTTGATCATCTCTGGTTAATTACACCATCCTGGCACATCTCCCCACATGGTATCTAGTTTTGAAGCTGAAACATCCAAACCCAAAGGAAAATGCAAATAACTTTTCAGAGACAATACATCCAAACCCCCTGTGATGCAGGAGAAAAACAAATCAACAGAAAACTGGTATCCACCAATCCAACAAAACATCTCCCATTTTTTTCCTCCTTCCAGCAACGCCACTGAGAGCTGGTTTCCAAGAGCACAACAGGCTGCTGCTACATGTCAGCAGCAAATAATCAAAACGCTATCATGATGTAGGTTAAGATGGAAAACATCCCACTTACCATCTCAGAATATACACTTCAACAGCATCCACAGTACCTGCATGTCAGTATTCTCCAATTGCCTTTATTGTTTTCACTCCATAAATTGGCATCAGAAATAAGAGCCAAAGAAAGTGATAATAATGTAGATAGGGATGCTGAATGCCACATTCACTTACCTGCAAAAGGAAAAGGATAGGGTTTGATCTCACTAATCACACTAGTTGGCTAATCTTATTAGATAGCTGCTAATTATCTCTGACACAAAGAAGGATTACACGAGGCAGGCAGAGAAATGGGTTTTTTAAATAGATATAGAAATGTTTTTAATAGACTTTGATTGGTTATATTGGGAAAAGCAACAAATAATATATTTATCCAGAGATCATAAGCATTTCCCTTTCTGTTTGCTGAAGAGCAGATGTGACAATTAAACAGGTGGTGGAAATATAAACCCTCCTAAAACCTCCAGGGTGTTTTCTCAGGAAGTGTCTAATGATTGTCACTGGATCGGTTGCAGCACTTGCTTTATAGGCTAACGTCGTACAGGGAGTTGCTGGGGTTTTGCCAGTGATCTCCTTGGCAACTGGCTGCTCAAAGGAGCTACAAATAGAAGCAGTAAACCCCACTCCCGATTTCAGTCTCAAAGCAGTTTGCACTTCTAACGTTCACCGAGCAAGAAAATCTACATCCTACAAGGGCAGGGTGCTCAAAAGAGCGTGCATTCCCTCTCAACATACTACAGCCACAGATGTGGGAATAGCAACCTGATTCGTGCACCAGTTATGACAAAAAAACTGAATCAATGATTTTTAAAAGGCTTCCAAAATTATCCATTTTACAAGGAAAATTTTAACAACAGTGGCGTGTTCACACTGACTTCTCAGTAGTACAAGGTATTCATTTGGGCTCCTCAAGCAGCAGAGAAAATGAGAATTTATTTGCATCTATTTTAAAGATTTATTATAGTGACTTCATATGATTAGTTATTTCTGCTTAGCCTACAATACAAGCATAAATTTACTAAATGTAGGTCACCCATGTATTTTATATAGTAAAACAATAAATACCAAACAAATTCCTAGAAAGAGCAATTTGCTGTCAGCTGCTCTGAATAACCACTTCATATATTATTTAACTCCATCACTCTAAGAATAACAATTAACCATTCATGCTCATTAAATATAAGTTTTAATTTCTTCTGCATTTTTCTTTGTAGCTCATTGGTAAAAAAACAAGGTGTTTTCTTTAATAAAAAAAGCATTAGTATTACAAGAGTTATTATATTTTATCTATATAGCAGGCTTATTCATACAAATACATAGGAAACTAAGATATAGCTTCATAATATTTTACAGATAAAATTAATCATCTTCTAGGAAAGATTTCTAGGAAATAATTAAGATTAATACTGACAAATCAAATTAATTTTAAAACATATTTCAGTATAAAATGTGGGTGCTTTTAGGAAAAGGCATTCCCTAAGTTACTCAAACACAGAAGTATGATAGAACTTACATAAAACATAGATTCCCTAACAAAGTAAGCACAACCAAAACATAAGAAAATTGTATGCCACTAATACCAATGCCATAATCAAGGTCAAAATTAATCTTAAAACCTCCTGCAATCTCTTAACAGAGAAAATACTAAAGAAATGCATAAGTAAACACATCAGTCATATAGACACCTTTATAAAGAGACACAAAGTACATGCTTTGTTCCAGATAGGTTAGACCAAATGATCCTTGAGGAGGTTAGACCAAATGATCCTTGAGGTTCCCTTCCAACTTGATATTCTTCAACTATATGTAATACATGGCACAATTGTACACAATTAAATCGTTTTTACTTAAAGACATAGTTCAATTTTAAAACTTGAAGCAGCTTTTCAAGTCTATAAAGGTTTCACTATATAAAAAATGTCTTACAATGTCCGGTTTAAGCTAAGTACAGACTTTTACCAGAACTAGGAACATATTGTTTATCTTTTTAATTAGAGTTACAAAGATGTGTGGTTCAAAAGGGACTCATTATATACAGTTGACATGATGAAGACAAAAATAAAGGTGTACATGAGCTGGCCCAAGTATCAGGCACAGCCCACAAACATCACTCAAACCCAAGCTCAATCCAATCTACTTTTCAGTGGCATTCTGAGATAACTTGCAGAGATCTTTCTGATAATGTGTGCATAATGATGTATTGTGTCACACACACAGCCAAAGTGACCTGTCGGATTATCACGTTCAACCTCTACCAACACGGTGCACAGCCTGAATAGAGGCAGTGTATTTGGAATTGAATTGCTTTATAATACTCAGCTGCAAAGCTGGGGATCCAGTCTGAGTAGATATACTCTGTTTTTTTACTATTCTGAGATGGAAGTGCTGAGCATTTGGAGGCTCATCTTTGTGTGAATAAATGAGTTACGTTCATTCATGAACAAGCAGCAACTCAGCTGATGAGGCAACAAACATCGCATGAGGTGATTTCCTCCCTTTGCATGAAAACTACCATCTGTTTGTAGTCTGGGGTCAATACACCAGAGTTAATCTATGTTTAGCATCTCATCTGAAAGCTTCCTCAGCTCTTGCTCCCATAAAGGGCCTGGGCAGGTTAAAAGGAATGGGAGCAGCCAGCCCCCATTGACTTTGAAGAGATCATACAAAAGCAATGACTAAAGGATTTAAAAGCTTGGCCTCAGGTGCACAAGGTGGTAGCAATTTTACAGATATTTCTCTAGAAGAGTAACAGATTTGATGCAAGTCCTTACAACCAATAGCAATTGCTAAGAAAATGACAAGGTGTACATACATTCCCTATGCCCCTTAGAGGAGGCAATGCCAGCAAGGAAGGCTGAAGTACAGAAACCAAAATAATCTTTGCAATTTGTTACTGGACTGGAGAGAAAAGCAGTTACCTAAAGAAATTACAGCACAACATGTCTCCAGTGTTTAAGACCAAGTGCCTGTGACCAGCCCACAAATAGGAATGGGAAGTTGTTCTTTGCTATCAAATTTTTGCACACTGAAGAAACCAGAGCATTATTTTTAGGTAAAAAAAAACTCCACAAACCAAACATGCAGTGATATTGACCATTGTCAAAAGATGTAAAGGACAGAAGAAAATGTACTCATTAATTCAAGGAGAAATTTTTTGAACAGACATTTCTTACTGAAGGGACTACTAATGAAGTTGTGTACAACTGTTGCAATTCCAGGGCTTCATTGCTAGTAGGGAGTTATAAAAACCAAGAGCTAAGGTTATTTCTTCAGCTGCAAACAAGTTACCACCGGATAAATGAGCAGACTTCCCACAAGAGACAGCCCAAGAATTTTTATTTGTTTTTCAGAGCCCAGATTTTGATAGCAAGAAGGCAGTGAAAAATTATTCCAAGCTTGTCATATGCTTCCACCTGCCTGAATGAGTTCTGTAAAGGAGAGGAGAGAACCACCAGAAGAACTGGCCCCTGTTCTGAACCACAGCCAGGCAAGATTAAGAGGAAAAGAAGCAAAACCTAATCAGCTAAAAATTACGCAGGAGATCTATGCTAAAATTGGTAAAAGTGTGAAAAGCAGAATAAAAGATACTGCATCACCTGCAAGTACAGTGAATGGAATGAAAGCTGTATCTGACCTGGTAAAAAGTCTTAGAAATCATTACATAGAATATTAATTTCACATGGAAATACAGAGATTAAAAGAGAAGTATGACAAAAACACATGCCAAACACAAGTCTGAGGGAAATAGGGTAGTCAGAGCTGACGGAAGAGGGATGAGCTTTGAACAAGCCCAACCAAGAGAAAACCATAGCATAAGCCAACTTTACATCAGTGGAAGTGAACAGATAGTGACAGATTTTAGAACTCCGCAGTATGAAAAGCCAAGCCAAGAGGCAATGGGAGAAGGAAAGGAAATGGAAGACTTCCCAGAGCACACTCAAAGTTAGCAGAGGATCAGTGTGAAGTAGGAAGGCGTTACTTTCTTCCCCTCCACTTAAGAGCAACCCTCTATTTTATAGTGAGGTGATATTAAGAAGGCAAGAAAAGCTACACCTGCATAAGGAAAGCACAGTTATTTAAGGAGTAGAAAGAAGAACAGCACTAGTCAGAATACAGGTAAGAAAAAAGAAAGCACCAAAACAGGAGGAAATCCAGGAGGACAAGTATGAATGCAAAACAAATACAGGATTTGAACCTATAGTAAACAGTTTCTACAGCCTAGGGTAGGATATGAGGTAGGAAGGATGTAAGTGAGGAAGATTTTTTAATAGAATGTAAAGGCAGCATGAAAAAGTCCTGTCAAGTGAGAAAGTGTCATATCAATGTTCAGTGAAGGACCAGCACAACTTCCAGTTCCATTTAGGTGTGGCACCCAGAAGTCAAAATGATGCCAATGGCATGGTACCTCTCTGAAAGCGTGCAGGATTCTGAAAATCGGGACTTTTGGCAAGATAAATAGATGCTAGCAAAAACAGATGTGATATTCTCTGGAACAAGAAAAAAATCTAATACAGAAAATTAAAACTAGATATACATTTTAGGGGAACATATCACCAGTCCCCAGTCCATACATGAGCAATCAAACTATGCATCAGTTTTCCTCAGCTCTAACATTGTAACCCTGTTGTCCTAAATTCTGTTTTACAGGTGATATTGTTACTTTCTGCTTCTAAAAGGTTATCTTGATTTAAAAAAAGAAATAAAATTCTCTTGTATACATTAAATAGGAAACTGAAAGGAATTATTGCACTAAACACACAGTAAGAATCTCATCAGCGAACCAATAATTCCACACCTTGTGTCTAAACCAAATGGTCTGAAAAGGACTATGAACTTCTCTGGTGTGCAGGGAAGGTGTTGACAGAGGTTTTCGTCAGCACTTCAGCTAAGGCTCCAGACATCTCAGACCCGCTGGTTTTGATCTCACCAACAACCAATGAACTCATGTCCCTGTGCACCAGTTCCTGCTTCCCCACACGAGCCTGGGGGTTCCTCTGGCAGGGCAAGCTGTAAGAATGCCTTGAAGCATTGAGACTCACATAAAATTTGTCACAGGCTTTAATAAAAATGTACAAAACTGTTGACTCATTAAGTAGATTTGGGATCTGATCTCTACCAAATAATTTATGTTTCCTTCTGTTCACTCCTTCTGATTTTATAACATCAACACAGTATGATTCTGGTTTTTACTGCCTGCAGTCAGTCAAGAAACAAATATGAGAAGGTTTTGTCTACACAAAAGTGAACACTAATATTGTAAAGTGTCCCTTTGCTCCATTTATATTTCAAAATTTATAAAAGGATATATTTCACCTTTCAGGCACCATTTTCCATGCCCTGCAATTCACAGTTAACAAAGACTGTTGAGAAAAAAGGGATGTCTAGAAGACTTCAAGACATAATCTCCCCACCCCCCCAAACCTTTAATGTTTAAAATGGTCCATGATATTTTTTGAAACTATTTCTGTCAGTAGAGGAAGGCTTGCATTTGCTTGAAAAGGAAAATCCATTATTCTTTAAGGAGCAGGGTTATCTACAGAACATGAACACTATTCACCTCATCAAAGTAACTTGGGGGTCACGTAAATCACTCCTGACCACAAGAGCTGGAACCAAAAAAAGAATCTCTAAACCATTGTGTTGTGATCAGATACAAGCAACTAAACCAAAAATGACCAAGGCAGCTGTTTCAATAAAAAATTCCATCCACAGTTAACTGGTCTCATGCTGTTTAACAGTTAAGATAAGCTGCAGTCAAAACATATATCTACTGTATATATTATTTTGAATCATACATGAACATGTTTATATAGAGCCAAGAAAAAACTCCAAGGCTCCATTAATAAAACATGACATACTTTATCCTCCTGGACGAGAGACGGATCATGAGTGCTGCAGTCATGGTAAAGGCAAAAAGCCTCAAAAACCCAACAAAATGACCCCTGACAACAACAAAACAAAGAATCCAAAACCAACAGAACCAGAAAAACCCTAAGTAATTCCTGAAAACAGAAACTCACTCCATTTATGACTCCATTAGCAGGGGGGAAAAAAAAAGTCAGCAGATGCTTTTCTAGAGGAAAATGCATTCATTCTAATTCACAGTAAGCAACAAGGGCAGGAAAGTGCCTAACCTTACTCTTTGACTAAAATGAAATACTTTTCTGCCCAAAATCCTGTGAAGGACCACAAACAAAACCAATGTAGTGCTTATCTCCTGGAGCTTTAATTTTTCAGCAATTGCAAATGGCTCCAACTTCAGTTTATGGAAGCTTGTGACAAGCTGAAACTATGAGAAATTGGGAAAAATGAAAACATTTTTCACAGTGAAATCTCTGACACAGTGAGTATTAATTTTCATTTTAGCAGAAATTCATCATCTAACCATATCACATATATCCCCCATGCACAGTCTCTCTCTTCTTTGCTCTTGGTTGGGAATTTTTAGGTCAGAATTTTGGAAAAAAAAAAATGAAAAGAAGGCAGTTGTGAGGGTTGTATTAAATGGAAAGAGTGAAGAGAGAGCTGCGTGTGGAATCAGATTTTCCATATGATCCCTGCATATATGGCCTGAATCCCAAAAGGTCCCTGAGCAAGCCTGATGTCTTTTCACTACACAACTCTTAGGTATAGTTTGAAAAGGCAATGACTGAAAACACATTGCAAGAATTATCAAGGACTCTCCAAAAATCACAGGCAAATGCTGCACAAACTGTCAGTAACACTTACCTGAGAAGGCTGATAGAAAACACAGCCCAAAATTTGATGAAAATAATAAATTTTGCACATTTGTCAAAGTTTCCCCTCCTACGCTTTCTCTCTTACTTGTTTTGTCAAAAAAGACAGTAAGTACCTCTATAGTAGTTTTAATGCTTTCTTCACTAAAATAATTCCTATTGCTTTCAATACATTTCCAGCAAATTCCACAGCTGGGAAAAAAAAAAAAACAACTGTAAGACTTTTTAATCCAATATTTATTTCATGAAAAGAAATACTCTTTCAACACCACACAGACATTGTTTTCTATGAAGTAGTGTACCTTATTTGGCATCCAGACAACTCTTGGCACTTTATCCAGAAGTACCAGATTTCACCTCATGGAACTGGCATTCACAAGTGTTATATATCCCACAATTATTTCAATAAATACCAAATCAACCTCATTAAACAGCAAACAATAAATTTTTTTTAAAAAAAAAAATGTATTACAGTGTAGCGGTAACAGTAATGCCAGAAAATACAAAACCCACCCCCCCAAGGGACACTTAAGGGCATTATTTGGAAGAGATTGATTAAAAAGTATAACACATACTTTTGGAATTTTAAAATCTAAATCAGTCACCCTTCTAGAAGAAACACATACTTCTGTTGTACTACAAATTACAGATTATAGAGCTGACTAAAGAAATCTGAGTGAATTTCTCTGCCTCATGCTGTTGAAAAGTTTAATCACTATGTTTCTTCCTAGCTCTGTGTGCTATGAATTTATGAATTTCGGGTAAGTTAAGTGTGCTTTAAAGACCCAGGAAGAGACAGTAGTATTTGCCAGGTATTATCCCTAATATCTGAAACCAGCTGGAGCCTACGTTGTTGCTGTACCCATCTCAGAAATTTCAAATACAAAGGCATCAGACATAAAGTGCAGACTGAATTCAGGCAGACAGCAATATAAGAATCCTGCAAAATTAGACTTGGACATCTCTGTACCTGATTTTATAAGAATCTTCCTGCTAAACGTTCCCCAAAAGGTGAATTCAGCTCTGAATATTTATTCACACCAACAGTCCTGCTGAGAGGTTATGAAGTAATAAAGAACTTGTGCTTTTGTGCTATTGTCAAATGCACAAAGGCAATTGGGCAGCACACCCAGAGCAAGGCAACTCATTTATTGACTGTATTTTGCCATGGTTACCTGGATTCACACGCTACAGGAAAGCATGTATTTATTCCGATGCTGTAGGAAACTCAGGAGGGTAATATGCAATATTGATGAACTACACAAGAGTATTACATGAGGACACTGGAAGTTGCTTTGGGAAGACTTGTGGGGAAAATACCAAAACCAAGCCTGCTAAAGAGTTTTTCAGAGAACTGACCTTTACTGTTATTAAAAGCAGAATACACAGCAATGAAAAATACAATTCTGGAAAATTTACTTTGCAATTTACTGGGATTTTAATTTCTGTCACTTGGAGCACCTTTACTATAACTTTGCCAAAAAAGTCCTTTAAAAACAAACAAGTTTGTTTGCAAAAGTTTGCAACTCACTGTGAAAAACAACTTATCTAGGTCTCCTATTTTCAAGTATGATGTACATTCCCACATGTGAGAAAAGCACTGTAGATTTTTTTTGGTATCAGTTTGCTGTTATTGGTTCCATGGAGATTAACATGCTTCCATCTCTCAGCTCTCAGCTAGGTTATCTAGTTTCTTTCTCCAAGTTACTTAGACTGTTACTCATGTTTTTTGGTTTTTTTCATCCAAGAGCAGCAAGCAATTCAAGTTCAGCAATACAAACATTCTGCAGGTGAGTTTCATTGGCACCATTCATAAAAGGTGACACATTACACATGAGTGTCCAGTGCCACTGGCAATTGTTTTTCATTTGAGTGAGTCCATTAAGAACTCTGCACAAATCAAGTGTTCTCCACCTGAAGAAAGGGCACATCACCTTCACGTACCAGGCAGCTTTGAGGAAAAAAAAATGCCTAAAAGCATGGTTTGAAATCAGTGGTAGAAGATATTGTGTAACAGAAAGTTACGGTTAAAAGTCACACAAGGTTTCCAGGTGCAACACTTCACCAACATAGCTGAAGAACTTCCATACTACAACTTCAGCAGCCAGGTTAGACTGAACAGAGCTGCCTACCCCACTCTGTGCAGACACACATACACAGAATCCTAAAAAATTCAGAGTGGAAGAACATATAGTTCTTATTCATATATAGGAATATAGTGAAAGTTGAGAAAAATCATTAAGCCAACAGATTCAGTCCCCCATGTCACACTGTTCTTTGGAAAGTTGCAAAGACTATTTGGGAAACTCTATAGCATGTTCAAGAAGTACGGCTATATGTACCAAACCTAGCCTGTGTTGCTTCTAGAATGTCCTGGCAAAAGACTTGCATAGAAACACAAACACCAGGATACCACTGCAGCAGTCAGCTCCAATTATTTACAGGAAACAAGTGTCACTGCTTTAAGAACTTCCATTTTCCTAATAGCGACTGGCTCACTGATCACAGCTTGTGAAACAGCTTGCTTTTCAGCTTATAGCCAGAATGCAATTCAGCTAGGGGTAAATGTAAGATTTCATATGAAAAGCTAGAGCAATGACAATATGGGCAAAGTTTCTGTCTCCCATTTATTTCCATCCTCACTGTTGACAGAGAGGTTAGAGCTTCTCCAGGGGCTCTGGACATAAGGTCAAGGTCTGTTGGGTAAGCAGGAGCCTGCATTTGCCTAGAAACTGCATAAGAGATCAGAAGAAAAAATAAAAATATCTAGTTAGCATCTTCATCCTCCAGATTCCCTTCAAAGACCCTCAGCCTTTTGGATGAAACAGAACCGCTCTCAGCCTTTCAAAACACCAGGATAGTACCTGTGCTACCATGCTCACTTTACACTGAGCTCCAAGTTCCTCCAGCAGCTGGTTGACCATTTGCTCCTCCTGACCCCTGGGAGCTCCATAGACAGGTTTTCTTTTTGTTACTATTATTACTCCTCCATCCTAACAGGTCTTCCAAATTTGTGCCTTCTGTACAAAAGAGAAGTATTTAAACAGTAAGGTTTAGAGACCAAATGGAACCATCATGGTCGTTATGTTCTCCCTAAACACATAATTTGCTCCCCAATTTCTTATCATTTAGATGGTAAAAAGGTTGAAGACAAAGACCAGGTCCTTACCTCATGCAGAATGCAGCATAAAAGGCCTCTGAGGGTAACAGTAGATTCTTTACTACTATTAAAAATAAACTTACAATTATACTTTACTACACAGGAATTTCTCAGCTCAGGCTCTTCAGTATCTCAAAACAGCAACTGAAACTGAAGGCTGTTATTTTTCAGACTGCCCTTTCTTGACTGTTTTCTCACTATAAGCACACCAATCCTTTCCTCCCAAAAGCATTCTACAACTATCCTGCATTGGCATTTAATATTTCACGATGACTGTCCAGTGAGTGGCATGTATGCAAAAGATAACCAAGACAACAAATAATTAGTATGTTTTGGCTGGCTGAATGCCTCCTGCAAAGAAAACAGCAATTCATCTCCTCACAAGAGACAAAGGAAAAGACTGAAGGAGCTCTAAGACATCTTGCATTAAACCATTATATTCCTTCCCTACAGTGTAATTGCTTATTTAAACACATTAAGAGAACTAAGAGTTTCTGTGCAGTAAACAGAGACAATGTCCCAAGCCCCCTCCCTTTTCACTCAGCTTTAAAATCAACTGAAATAATGCAAAAGTAATTGAAGTGATAAGTCAGAGCTGTGTTTTCTTTCTTTTTCAAATTAAACAGTTTCAGCTGTAACTGGTGAGAAAAACTGAATTGGATTTTTCAATTTCCCAGATTGTCATCAATTGCTTTTTCACTGTTGCACCCTCTCTGAGCTTCCTTCATTTTGCCTGGACATGACTGAAAATTAACTGGAACACAAAATGGAAATGTTCCTCCTCTCTATTAGGAACATCTGCCAGTGATAGCTGGAAGTCTGCATTCTCTCTCTGCCTGTCATCTCCTCATACTGAAAGTGGATACAAAAATGCTTTCATTTCCTTCTCAGGCAGGAACATAGCCCTTCTATGTGACTGCAAATCCCTTATCTCTCCTCACTCTACTGCACAGCAAAGATGGAGAAAGCCATTCCCAAATCCTAGTGGCTTGTAGAACCAACAGAGGGAGAACATTTGTGAGTTAAGTTGATCTTTAACAAACCCATGTCAGAAACACCAGCAGAAAACCACATACCTGACTAAATACCACAGGACCTCCCATCTTCTGGAGAAGATGGAGCCCCAAACCCAGTAACTACACAGGAATATAGTGGAATTGAGTTGGGGGGGAAGTGTGTCTCTAACCCTGAATATTCTTGAAATTCTGCTTGCACTGTCCAGCTCAGTTTATGGAATAAGTGACTGCAAACAGCTGTGCTCTTCCAAAGCTAACCAACATAAGAGCAGGAAGCACCTTTGGGCAGGCAGCCACTTCTGCTGACAGCAAAACAGCACCAGCTGCCCTGCCATCCCTCTCCACCTCACACCAGTGTCTCAGAGAGCCCCAGTGAGGTCTGCAGCTCAGACTTGATAATTACTGTTCCTCAGCAGCCTTCACGCCTACAGCACCATGTGCTTTTGAGTTCTGGTTCATCACATCAGCCATTTGGGGACTGTTCCAAAGCCACATGTGGCTCAAGAAAAGAGCCACTTTCCCTAAACAAGAAGACTAAGATTAGCTTCCTACACCCAAAATGCCTGCCTCTCAGATTGAATGGCAGGCACACTCTGAGACATGGCAATGGAGAAAGAGGCCAAGTTGCTATTTAAGCTCTCAAACCTCTTCTAGGGACAGTACTGAAAAACAATACCTTTACATTGAAGGAAGAGAGGTGTTACATTAAGACTTCTTTGAAATTGTGTGCAATACAGAAGAAGTGAGGCAGAGAATGAGAGGATGGGCAAATTGTTACTGAATACATAAACATTGCCAAGTATTAATCAAGTACATTTCTCCCTATATCAAGTTCATGGCATACAGAACAACATAGTGTGAAAGTTTTCACAATAAATGCTCTTCATATCAAGAGAGAGCAGCAGATTCTGCTTCCAGTGAGCAGGGTCTTCTTTGAAGCCTTAGCATCTGACAAATTATCAGTCAGAGAGAACAAAATTATTTTCCATCCTCTCCCATATTTCCACACTTACACATCTGCAGAGAAAGCCAGTCATTTCCAAAGTGTTTCCAGTGTTAATATACCCAATTCTTTTAAATAAGAAAATACATATGTATTAGTCACATAAAAAGCTTTGAAACCATACATAAAATCTGCAAAATCTACAGCAACCCATGCTGATTAGCACATCTGTGCCAGTTTAAGTGGATGCCATTGATTTAGCTCATCAGACAAACGTGTTTACCATCAGCTATGCTTCTCCCATACTTCCAGTATAAAACTCAATGGCAGATACATGATGCAGAGTCTTAAAAAGGACAAAACAAGCACTGATGACTTATCATGAGTGATTTCATGCAGAAGCTTCCAGTTGTAAGCCCCTATTTACATAAATTCAAACTCATGGATAAAGGAGTTCTAAGAGTAACTACCTCAGTTATCCTTAAAAATTCCACTGAAAGTCAAAGAGAAAATGCAAAGGGAAGGAGTGTGCTGAATAAATCAAGGAGTGGCACATTTTTCGTTTTTCTTCCCCTCTGAAAAGGTCATCCTCTAGCATTTCTAGATTGATTTTTGAGATGTCAGTGAGTGGAGATAACTAACATCCAGTTTTAATCCCATCAGTGTCACTGTCTTACAAATGGTGGAACCCACAAGTGATGACAACAAAGACAAAAACAGGCAGTATGAATTCAAGTATTAACCTGCCATCGCAAGGATATAGCAAGGTAACTAAAAACATCCTGAGCACATGCAGCAGCTTTTCTTGGCTGCTGATCCTGAGATGGTGTCAGTTTTTGATAGCTCATGCTATGAAGCACATCAGTGCTTGAAAGGTTTTCCTGGCTGGCCTCACTCTGTGTTGCTGCAGTTAGCTAACAGCCAGAAATCCCCTTTCCACTCCGTTAACACTTTCACTTACCCACCTCAGCCTGTTTATTGCAGACTTCACTGGATCAAAACATGACATCAAAATTATAAGGGGTTTGCTACTGCTAAAACATATTCTTGCTAGAGTACAAATATACAATCAACTACTTTCAGAGTATACTCTTGCAACGTTATTAAAGACTAACCACTCTGGAGAAATCTTTTACATTTTACCAGTTTACCTTCAGGTCAGTAAACTGCATTAAAAACATTGGACTAAGATCTCCAATACAGGAAACAATTTCATTACAAGCTCTGAAAAACATCACTTACAATATTGTGTACTACTTTTCAAGCAGCCAGTCATGAAGCATCACTGCTGGCTGGTTATATTGTGCATGAAAGTGGTGCAGAAGTTACAGCACAAGTCTACAAATTGATCCTTCTTGGGTTTATTCCCAGCTCTACTTGTGATTTGCAGTAAAACAAGGAGTACTGTCCCTGCCCTCCAATTTTCCTGCCCCACCACCCCCCCAGCCCAGCCGAACTCTTTGTGTTTCTCAAGTACCCACCAAGAACCCGCACTCCAGTTTTTTCCCCCCACAACTAATGAGTAAAAAATCCACAGGTGAGCCAGAACTAAAAGAAGGACACTTAATGCCGAACACTAATCAGTAAATCCTATGCATGATGTGTACTACCCAGTAAGGTAGCAAGCAGCATCCTATATTTCACATTAAGGTAGATGGGATGAAAATCTGTTAATCATTTATAAACCTTGGTTTGTGCTGCCCACTGCTTTGCCTCTCTGTTTTGATTGCAAACTGGACGGTTTTTATTGCTACCACATCATCTAAGCTTCCTCTTGCTGATCAGAGCCCTCTTGTCACTCCTGTATTCCCCTGATTCTCAAACCCTGTCTATGCCCTGCTACTTAAGACTTCCTGTGTTCTGTTCTGCTGTCATTTTTCCTTCCTCTGTTCTCCTAGGAAATCTGCCATATTTCCATTTCTGTGCCCTATCACCTCTGACAGTCCAATCTTGCAAACACAGATTTGTGCTAGGCGATTCAAGATGGCAAGCTAGCTCATTCAAATCTGTGATATTTAAGCTCTTAATCAACAAATAAGCAAGTCACTTTTTCACTTTGCTGTTAGCTGCTTTTGCTATCATTACTGCATTTGGCAACTAAAATAAAACGCTCCTATGGTGAATTTGCTAAAAAGTAAAATCAAGAAAGTGGTGTAATGGATGCATTCAGAAGAACAGATTTTAATAATATTAATTCAGTAATACTAAATATGCTTATTTCCACAGAGGCAATAATGCCATATATACACCGTGTCATCAGAAATAATTTATGCAACTATTTATCCAATATACAACAACTTTATTTGAAAAAGCTGTTTCAGCCTTATTACAGATGCATTTCGAATTTGACAAGTAATTCAGCTGGAAAAATAAAAATCATGCCACACTGACATGCTCTTCTTGCCTTGTCTGCCTTTGGCCTTACAGCTCCATGTCCTACTTGTGTGGATTTGAGAAAGACAAGTACTCGTTTCTCATTTTCCTCTCCATGAAGGGATGTGAACCCCCACATCTTCCAGTCACCAGACAAAAGCTTCAAATCTATATCCTGAATCAGCAGACTGTGGACTAAATACAGAATTTCAGCACTGGTTTGAGGTGGGCTCCCTCTGAGATCTGTTGTAGCAAATATTCCGTTTTGTGAAAAACATTTCAGCATTGTGGGGGGAAGGATGGGGGGAGAGATGTCTTCTGACTTAGGGAATCCAGAATAGAATGAAGAATCTCTACTGCGTTATGTGGAAGGAATTATGTGCTCATACCAATAGGCAACCAAACATTGATGAATATGTGCTCAGATTTTTTTTTTGTCCTATACATGTTTCTGTGGTCATCTATTTCAGAGAAGCAAATGTTCCTCAGCAGATTTATAACACCCCAGTCACACCCTGCACTGGCATCTCTCAAGGCACACTAATCAGCTCTGCTTCCTGCCTGCGGCACATTAGGTCATCCTCTCCCGCTCTCCAGTCACACTGGGCACCTCAAACAGGCAGCAAGGAGGGCAAAGCTGCTCTTCTCCAGTCAATCTATATTAAGGGGCTTACACTGCAAAGCAAAGGAAGTGCTGAAAGAGGATACAAATAGATTAATATTACAGCTCATAAGCAATCCCAGGAAATTAAAAAAAGTCTGCCTGAACAACACAGACTGATTTGCTACAGGCAGCCCTCACCATAGTAACCAGATAGCCTGTCTGTGTCTGTTAGCTAGGGCATTTATATCTGAGAACATTTTTCTCCATTTCTGTAACACATAATTTGTAATTTGGTGACAAATTTCAAACAGATGAAAAATAATAATCAAAACCTAAAGGAAATGTCCTCTTTTTACAATATATATACAGAGCAAAGGGAGAGAGAAAGCTAAGACTTGTGTAACATGGTTTCTTTGCACAATAAAGCCTTCTCACTATAGAGGTATCTTAATAAACAAGATATATACTACTCTGAACATTATAGATCTTGCATTCCACCACATATCACAGGTATTTTGTATTTGTGTGCAATGAGATAATTTATTTTGGTAGCTATTAATTCTAGCAAAAACACTTGTCTATATTTAGTTATTATACTGAAATTGTATTTCCCCAAAGTTCTTGTACTTGAAATCTACATAAATAATCAACAGCTAGTAGCCAAAACAAACAAATAGATAAATTACAATGACTACACAAGCAGGTTTTTTGCAGTTATTCTTTTCAAGCTTTATGGTAAGTTTTCAATATAGAGCAAGTTGAGCAGATAAGAATGGTAACTGCTGTGTTTCTATTCGATGGTGAACATACTCCTTTAAGCTCACTTTGGAAGGTGAGGCTTCAATCACATCCTCCAGCTTGCATCTTTCCGGCAGCTCACACGAATTATTTTGCTGATACCACCATGTCAAAGGTACCAGGCTTCCATCTGTACATTCCCCTAATATACTTCAAATTCCTAAAAAAAAACCCTGCTCTATTTTTCATTTACAGTTCTTCGGTTGTACTAAAGTTAGCCAATGTGAGGACATACAGGAGTAGCTGTACAAGAGTCCCCTGCTACAAAGCACAGAAAAGATCATTCAGGATCATCCTCTTGGTGTCATGTCAGAGGAGGGAAACAAACCCCAGGGACACACCATCAGACTTCCTGGCTGTTCCAGGAGATGTGAACATTTGCATGCTACAGATCCCATGCTGAGGCCTCGACCAATGCCAAGCCCCTCCGGCCACACCTTGCCTCCAGCACCGGGGCCCTACACAGGTCTGCACATTTCCATAAGGGATTACTGAGGTCTAGCTAATACATTCCACAGTTAGAGATATTTTTTTTATATACCTGCAGTTTGATTCCTACTGTCAAGGAATTCAACTGAAATAGAACATACCTTTCTTGCTTCTCCATGAGCATGCAGACCTCATTTCTCACAATGTAATTCATCACAAAAAAGGCTGACAACACTGCCATTTTGTACTGTCTGCTACACAAGATTTTGCTGAGATAGCCATTAGTGTTAATGCTCATCCTGGCAATGGATCACTCTACTGAATAGATTTGCTTGCTGTAATTATTTGAATTACTTAAAATTAGTGACATGCCAATCATTTGTTCAGCAGGGAGGAGATGCATACATTTTCTAGCAATAATCAACACAAAGTTGTCATAGTCAACAACCAAAATGGATTCCTGTCCTTAAATTCCTCTTAGAGTTACAAAACGTTTTAAATTAAAAGCTACTTGGGGCTTACTTAAATAATCATTTAGAAAAGTTATGAAGAACTCTTATGAGACAGAATGAATACACAGCAATTCTAAACACAGACATGCAAGTACATGACTCACATAATTCCCCAAAACTACCATAACTCACTAAGCACTATTTAGGCATTTGACAAACCATTGGAATATACTAAAAATATAACACCTGGAAAGAGCAACTGAGTTGTGTACTTTAGTTACCGCCTCTGATTGGAGCCTGCAGTGCCTCAGATGCACACCCCTGTCCCTGGGACGCAGTGGAAGTGCTGGAGATCAGTCAAAAATGTAAATCCTCACCGGATGAGCCACCAGCTGAGTGTAAACTCACTGTTGTTATGCACCCTCATATCATGTTTGCAAGTCATAAGAGATCCTGGCTGTAAGCAAGCTACTATTTTCTGGGGGCTTAGAGAAACAAAAATCTACAAGGGAAACCCCACAGATTTCTCGGCACACAGTGAGTGGCTGTTCTCTATTCATGATTGAATTTTCACTTTTAACAGGCAGGTCAGATATGAAGGTACACAAATACTGCAGCAAAATAGTTCTAAAGAGTTTTACTACCCTTATTAATTTTCACTGAACATGACTACAAAAAGGAAATGAAAGTAAAATTACAGTGACTGTTGAATACCCCCCCACACAAACACACCTTTTCATTTCCAGGTATTTTTACTTTCCAAACAATTATGGTGTGCCTTCAAATGCTGTACCCTCTCAGGACCTTGCTTTATGAGTACTTGTTTCCTGATGGCCCAACCATCAGAGCAGCAAACACCAGTACTGATGTGCAAACCCTTGTGTGCCTGGTGGATCTGGTAAGTGTTTATATCCATTCAGAATAAGTACAAAAGAAATTAATGGAAAATTTGGGTTTGGAAGCAGTATGTATCCACTTTTCACTGCAATAAATATAGATGACAGAGAGACAACAATATATCAGGTATAGATGAAAACCCACTTTCAAGGCAGGTGCCCTAATCTCCTCTTCTCTAATTTCCGTTCCCTCCCCAGATCACTGACAACATTCTTGTCAGTGTTGATTTTTTGCAAGGACAGACTTATAACAGTTTCTGTTCAATTTAGGTGAAGTGTGAAGATCCCACAAAACCTCAAATTCCCCAAAACTGCAAAATCCTTAAGTACTAACACTGAAGCTGGAAGAGAAAACACAAAATTCTGTACTTTAGGTTACACATCATACATATTTCCCAAAGCATATTTTACCTTTGCCTCATTGGCACAAATATAAAACTATTATAGATAATAATTTAAGCTCATTCTTAAACTGTGGATGTTACATTCATTTCCCTACTGTAACAGTAGTCATGTTTCTGCAATGGGAGTATGGCAGCTTCCTGAGGTTTGGATTTGGTAATGCTTTTGTACAGGTAACAGTGCAATCAGATGCAGTTAAGGATTCAGTTCTTCTATACTTTCCTCACAATCCAGTGATTTTCATGAACAATATCCTTTGAAACAAAGTTTGAAATCCAGGTGCCTACTCCATCTAATCTTTGTTCGGAGTTTTTTTTTGGTGGGTGCTATGCTTGATTTTGATTTTTTTATTTTTTTTTCCCAAGAGAGCAAAACAAGGACAGATTGCCCATGCCTCCTGCTGAATCACAGAATAATAGCACAGGATTTCTTTTATTCTTGATAGTGTCATATGCTAGACATGTGTTCCTGGTTAGGTATGAAGACCCATTTTTCCTTTGAAATATTTGACAAAGGACTAAAAATTATGTGTTTATTTGCATCATGCTACCATTATGTGGAAGCCTGGCCTTAGAAGAAATGTATAACAATATTGAGTGAATAAGATGACTTTTTTTTTGGACCACTTCAATTTTTGCATTAGTGACTAAATCCAAGCAGTGTACAATATGAATCAACATATGATTAATTCTGCCATGAATTAATATGCATTAACCTAATGAAAAAATCTAAAGGTTATTTAAAAATCCCACCAGGGTATTAATTTTCCAAGGATAAAATTAATCAGACTACATAAAATTTCAAGACAGTCTCAATCCTGTAACAATTGTTTTCATCTCTTCATGGCTTCAGCTTGTACATGAGGGTTGAGGGCCTGGTAACACTTCACATGGCCATTCTGCACATTGGCTGGAAGGAAACAGGAATTCTGGCCAGGAAGAAATCAGGATTTCTCTATATGATGCCTGTAAGGGGATCTCCACAAGGCCCAAGCTGCCCTGCGGAGTCCATCCTGCTCCACTGTCATTGCCTCACCACTACCTCAGCCTCAAAAGCAATGGAAAACTCCTCAAACATTCCAAGACAGCATCACTTTTGTACTTTGACATCTGTAACTAACTTTGCACAGTGTGCCATCACTTTAAATATTGGGGTAAAGACCACGGTGCACTAAAAGGTTCAACTTGCACTCTCCTGAACACTGAAAGCCTTTATCACCCCCAATATAAATCACACACTCATATGCAGTTGTCACTAATGCAGCATCAGGAAGTTATTTACTTAGGAAACATGTGAAAATAATACAAAAAGCCTCTCAGTTCTGAACAGTCCTAAAATGAAGGGACCACTTACATTCTTGGCCCCGAATTAGCCTACAGAACCAATTATGGTTTTCACTTTACAGTTTCATTACATTATACATTCAGCACCATGATTATAAAAAGGGAACAGTTCGGATATGTAATACTTGGGGTAGATTTTTTGAAATACACTTTGTATGCTAAATATCCAGGTTTCTGAGGCACTACTCCTTTCTGCTGAAATGCACAGCCCGGTGATGAGATGAACCGTAAAACACGGTTTTCATCTAAGAGTGGTGAAATACTTAAAAAAAAAAAGAAAAAAAAAAAAAAAGAAAAAAAAAACCCTAAAATTTCTGAAGAGAAAAAAATCCAGCCAACACTGTGACTGATTATTTCAGCCCCTATCCTGTGCATGGCCAGCTCTTAACTGAGACAGAGACCTAGATTCAGCTCATGAGAGTATGACTGCTACGACCAAGTAAGGGAAGAGCAACTCCTGGGATACAAACTGCTATGAAAAGAAGATTTGTCAGAACATTCCATCATTCTCTACCCAACCAATTGAGCCCATATATTGCTTAGCTCCAGATGGACATATCACACATTTTCAGAAATAAAGACAAAGCAAAAATATGTTCCAAATAACAACTTTCTCTCCCCTTCCCCCTCTCTAATTATAAACCTGTTCCTAGTTTTGTGGGATTTATCTCAGCATGCAACCTGCAGTATGCCTATCATTATGAATAGCAAAGAATTGCATAATGGCATTGTTAATAGTCATTCACAGAAGTGTGCTGTAATGCGTTTAGAAAAACCTCACAGGCTAAGTCAGGCCAAACAAGTAGCCTGATTTTAAAACTGCTGAACAGACAAGCAACTCCCACTCTCAGTGAAGCTGCTGAGTGCTCAACACTTGAGAACTGGAGCACTCTAAACTCTGCTCCTAGTTTGCCTTCTGAAAATTTTGGCTTTAGACAAAAAGTCTAGTCAATATTAATCCTTAAAGAGAGTCAGGACTACTCCTGAACTAATTCTAGAGTTTTGGCAGGAAATGTGCTGGAAAGTGTAAGGGACAGATTTGGGTGCTCACTTTCAATAACCTGTATTACAGACCTGGATTTTGCCCAGATCTGGATGTTTTCTTTCATTGCATTAAGGTAGCTTTCAGAAAAATTATTGTATACTCTTGTTTCATCAGATTTCTCAACTGTCATCCCTTTAGAGTTCAAAATCTTAAACTGTAGTTAATAGTCTTTTTTGACATTTTGCACTACAATCCAGCCCTGCATAAATTAACATTTTGTTTCCTATTTTAGAACTAGTCCTGTCCCTCACAGCTGTGGAATAGCTTTAAGCACAAGTAACAAACATCAGAAGACAAAACAGTAACTGCATTTGACAAAGCCCTCAAACTATATTTTACAATCTTACAGGCAAAGCGTTATTGTGTATTTATTGTGTGGATTTGCAGTTAAAGAGATTATATTCTGGATAACAGGAAAATGCCTAAATTCAAGTACTGTGGGGTTTTACCCATCATATTTCCAGCACTCCTCATTAGACTGACTGTACAATCACCCCAAAGTATTTTTTTATGCCTACAGAAATCCTTTTTCTTGTTTCCAAATTTACAAGGACTTCTGAAAAATGAACAAACAAAAAGGATGACAGTTCCTGTTTCAGAAAGGAGAATGAACTCCTGTTTTTATGAACTTCACTCAAATAAAAATCAGTATTCCTGTCAAGATTGAAGAAAAGGGGGAAAAAAGCATACCAACCCTAAATAAAGCTCAAACGATGCTGACTTTGGTAACTCAATATATTTCTGCTGTCTGCTGAAATTTTCTGTCCTGTCAGGGTGCTCTACAGAGACTTGAACAAGATGAGAAAAGGACACTATTTCAGGACCACTAAGATTGGGATCAATGGTAACCTTGTCATTTGGATTTCTCAGTGTGCTCACAGAAAATTTAAAAGGTGAGAAAAAGACCTAGGATGCAATACATAAATTTATTCACAAACTTGCTGTAAGTGGTCTCTTAGTATGAATACATTTTATATATACATTAAACCTTTGACAATACTATAATGTAGCAAACCAATCCAGCAGTATCTGAAATCTATTGGTGTCTAAGACATGACTGAGGAAAAAATATCTGAAAGAGATATGCTGACCATCCTTTAGCCACATCCTTTGCAAGCAGATTTCCCCTTCTATTTTGGAGTGTACTATAAAACAAATGATGGAACTTGAAAGTATGTGCAAGACCTAAAGAAGAGAAAGCAATAACAAAAGAAGTGAGGTGAGCACTATGAGAACAGATGGCTCTAGTCCATCTGCCCCATCCCACCACCAAACTGCTCTTGGTCATTTTAATAAGTGATGAAGACCTCAAAAGACCCAAGGACTAGTAGCTGGCTAGTGCCCGTTCCTCCTTTTCCACAGTGCCCTCAACAGCAGCTGGAGTCAAAGCCAGCAGCTTTACAGGACAGCAAAGCACTGCTCCTCCTGCACTGCATGACCTGCCAAAAAAACAGAGCAGCAGGTATCTTTAAAGGCAGCCAGCTTGCCTGCCTCATACTCAAAATTTCTAGATTGCTAACCTCTTTTTCCTTACTGCTACTGAGGTTTGCTGGTATGCTCTGGAAGCAATCTATCAAGTATCAAGTAGCTAGGTCCCTTCTATTAAATGTAATTTCTAGAAAATGAGCCATGCTTAGCCCTGGTTTACAATCAGGTGTAAATACCAGGCTCTGCAATCTGATGATAAAAACACCCACTCCAGAAATTAGGCAGAATCTGTGCTGCTTTCTTCTCACTCAGAGTTTCCAGTACAAGGAACAGTTGGATGCTGCAGCCCACAGGAACTCTCTTCCTCTCAAGGTCATTCCAAAGGGCTGCTAACTGCCCCTCCAAACTGGCCCTGCCTGCTTTACATTTAATTTGACATCAGGGTCAGTTCTGCCACAATGGAGCTTCCTTACAATAACATTTGTATGTGTAGAGAAGTGAAAAACAAAGCAATGAGTGGCCACATCTTAATTTTGGTTTCAAGACCTTACTGCAGCCAACACCTAAAAGCAGAATTGTGAGTGAATACAGAAGTCAAAGGCTGGCTGTATAGCTCAGTGTGAAATATTCCATTGTAAAGGCATCTTTTCATTTAACAGAGCTACAGATTTTCATAAATGAAAAGCCTGAGACATGACAAGGAGTAGGAAGGATACCATTCTCTGCTAAATACATGTGTGAGTGTGTATGTATTATAAAGGAAAGGAGAAGGCATGGAGAGAGATCGGAAATCCCTGTATTAGGAAGTCAAGCCATGGCTATAACCAAGATGCCTGGAAAGGATAAGTAGAGTAATTTGTAGTTGTGGACACCTACTTTACATCCAAGTAAACAGGGAACAGAAGTACACAGTTGAACTCATTACATAACAGAAGTGACATCAAGAATAAGAGGTTTGGTGTAGCAAAAGAAAATACTAAGGTTGAAGCAAATAACTTTTCAGTTTTGTTGCGTTTGGGTTTGTATGGGTTCTTTTGGTTTCTGATTTAAAGGCAACGCTAGAGGGCAATGAAGAACGAACCTGCATCCTGCATGTAATGCCTAGCTGGGGCTGCTCTACAGTCTTCATGCAGCACCCATGGGCTCCTATTCCTGGGGCTTGGGAACTTTTTAAAGAAAATTTCAAATCTCTCTCCTGAAAGAGTTTCCAGATATTTCACTTGATTTTTATTTTTTACAATACTAAGTTGCCAAGTAATATGATAATTTTACCAGGCTTAGCAAAAATCTGGGCATACCACCACTTATGTGGCTGCTCAAACTGAGGCCTGGACTAAAAAAAAATGAAGTTGCACTTCTTGAATTTAACTATACTCCTAAATTTAATAAAAGAAGTTATGCTGCTGTTTATAAGTTACTCTGAAAGTCAGCCTTGAATTTTCTCTTCAATTTCTCTTTGGTAGCATCATGAATTAAAATGTTTCAGGCCGCTAGTCCACTTTCAAAAGTTCAGCTTTCAGACAAATCACCTACAGCCCTTACTGCAAATAAAATATTTCAGTATTCCTGACAATTTCATCTATATCTGTGGGTGAACAGACATCCTCTTTGGTTTTATTTTAACTGCCAGCAGTTGATCTTCAAATACTTTCCTTTACTGAGTTACTTAGTTGCTAAATTTAGTGCTTTAATAAGTTATGGGGCTCCATAACAAAATTTTTACGTATTTTTAAAACTACTCATAATTTTCACATTTTTAGAATATTTGTCTCATGCTGTATAGTAAAAAAAGAGAAAAAAAAAAAAGGTGGCTGCTGAAATCTGCTTTAAGAGTAAAACTGTGATAATCCTATAAACCATATTTAACACAAGTTTGCTATAGCTACTTGGGAACCTCTTTTCTCAAATACTTTGCTAATAGGTGATTACAATATTGTAAGCACCACCCTTTAAATACCTTTTATTCTCATAAAATATCAGTAAAATAAGCAGGCTTGAATCACCTAAGTCAAGCTGTACTTTGATTCATAGTCCTATCTTCCTTGCTATACACATTACCTGCCTGGTTTTTGTTACTTAAAACTATCATTACACTTATGAATGCAATATGTCTTTCTTTAAAAAAAAGGTTAATGATATCCTTTTATGTTCCATGGATGCAAACTAAAATAATATATAGCTTCATTTTCAAATGGGACTGAGTGATGAATGATAGAATGACTCTTCTGGCTACAAAACCAAAGCCATTTACTCATTTCCTCCGCCTAAGAAATACTTTTTCCTTTTTGTCTTCCAAAACTATTTCAGCTTATGTTCCTAATGGCAGAAGATTGTTTCTTACCAAGTGGCAAGAAATGCCAGGATGTTGCACATAACTGGTGTAGAAGGGGCTCTAACGAGAAGAGACACAGTGCATGATAGGTAGTAAAGAAAGGAAAGAGGTTAATTTTTTCCATTGTCAATTGTATTAATCAGTTCATTTATTCTTTTTGAAGAAGCTTTACAAGATTTATGCAACGAACACACACAAAGAGCAAGAAATGCTCTAAATGAAACTTGTTTGAAAACTGAATTTAGGCAAGAAAAGAGACTGAGAAACCACTCTGTACCAAACAGGTTTAAATTTGTGGTGCCTGAATGACTGAAATAGCTAAATCTCACCATTGTTTAGGGTGGACCAACATCCATATATTTAGGTTTTTCTAAAATAAAAGGACTATTAAATAAAACCCCTCTCTGTGTCCTTCAGAGTCAATAGAATGTGAGTGGAACCAGCTGCCGGAATTATACAGACCACATTCAATAACAAATTTCCAGCTTGGAAACTATTTCAAGTGACATCACTCCATTTGCTGAGCTTTCCCCTGTGATAACTCCGAGCTGGCATTCTACTGTAAATATTAACTACTAATTAGTAGTGATACTGCCTCCCAAGCAAACACACACAACAGTAATTAAGAAAATGAAATTACAGGTCTGTTTAGGGGAGCAGGGAAAAGGGGAGGAGCCCTCTGCATCACCTGCATAGCATCAGCCCCATCTGAGGAGAGTTCCTGTGCATCCCAAGCACTCTGCCTGAGGGCTCTGCACTCTGCATTCACATCCCTCACACCTGGCTGAGATTTTGCCTGGAAAGGGACTTCTCCATCAGGATGAATTTTGTCCTCATCACACACAGCACCGCCTGATTTGGAGTGCTTTAGCAAACACCATTTATTCTCACAGGCTGCAAAACCAGTATATCCGTAACTCTTAGGAGGCAAACAAGCCCAGGCACCATCCCGGCCAAAGGAAAACGCTGGAAATGAGTAGAAGAGGGTGAGTGTCCTCTCTCCTGTTGCTGCCCAAGGAAATGCCACCATGGATGGACCTTCTGCTTCCACTTCCTCCACCACCTCCCTCATATCCTGGATTCTGCCATTCACCCCTCTGACACAAATTCCAAGGTAATTAGCAACTCCCACCACACTAGAATCACTCAGATTAAAAGGGTCTTATGAACATGTTCAAGAGCTTTTTAGAAAGATTCTTACTAGTTTAGAAACTGACTGATGGAAATTAGGGATGGGACCTTGTTTAAGGGCATCAGCCACTCCTTGACTAAGGATCTCCTGAAAAACACCAATAGGGGACATCACACAAATACCAGGTAGTACAGCCAAACCATGCTTTTGGTGTTCTTTTCACCTTTTGGGTTTCATATTATTTTATTAAGACCAAAATTGATACAAATTTTCACTACAGATTATTCCATGAATGACACACCCAAAACCAGACGAAGAACACAGCTTGCAGTGATCTGTTTGACACAAATATAAACTTTAGACCAAACTAGAAGGCCACACACACCTCAGCAATACATAATGGTTATATAGCCATTATTACGTAAAAAAAAAGTATTATTACCATCAAACAGCAGTTTTAAACAAAGCCATGAAACAGATTTAATGGCAAATATGAAGCATTACATTTCTTTATATTATTCCCTTTTTCAATCCAAGATGCTTTAAAAAAATGATTCACACAAATCAATCCTTGCTTACATTCACAAACTGCTAATGCACCATAGAGAATTCTCAGCATACACAACAATCTCTTGTGAGCACAAACCTGAAATAAGTCTCAGATGGTAACACCTTAAGAGTCTTAAATATACTTAGCTATGCATTTAATTTAGGCATAGCAAGACATGGGGTGTCTTACATTACAGACAAATGCAAAATTAAATACACATGTGTAGTTCTACCCTACCTAGCCAATTAATTCCTCACCTTCCATGCTAAGAGAAAAATGCCAAGTTTGTCCTGTGCTGGTTAGGGAAAGAAAGGACAGGAAAGCTCATGCTTGTCACCATTTATCCAGCAAATACGCTCAACTAACTGAGCCAACACCTGGCAGCCAATGGAATGCAACCTGCACCTCCATTAACAAGTTAGAAAATAACCAGGATACAATGTGGCAAGTATTGTTTCTGTAAAAATACATTACTATTACACATACTCCAAACTTAAGTCTGAGATCTTCACAAGAATGATCAATAAGAATTCATTACATTGTTGGCTTGATCAGATACCAAAAAGCTTCATCACTTGAAATAAGGACGTAACACCAATTTAATAAAATGTTTTTATACAGCATTAAAATTTAAATCCTTAAGGTGAACCTTTCTGAAGAGAAAGATCCAATTGCCAAGCATTGTGTCCTATTTTCAGCATATGAAGTTAATAGGGAGCTTCAGCAACATCTACTTTTTCAGCTTAAACCCCTTAGTTGTCTACTTCTGAAATTACCTCTTCCCTGCTAAGATACCTTGATATTTTCAACAAAAAGAGGGGATAGAAGTAGTTCCCTCCGAGCACAGAGTTGGCTCGCTACATCCTGGAACTCAGCACAGCACCATCCCCTACTCTACCAGGACTCTGCCAGAGGTGGAGGAAAGCTGCAGGTTCCAACACCACCTCCACAAGCTGGAAATGAGGTGAGGAGGCTGAGGAACAAGCCCATGCTCAGTCAGGCTTATGCAGATATACAGGCTCTTGTTAGGAATTCAAAGGGGATGCCCAGATGCAGTTAGTTTTCTCAATCTGTGATTGACAGATTGATCAAAGTATTTTTAGCTTAAGTGACAGCCGTTATATAACTGTGATAAGCACTTCAACACCTACCAGACCTACCTAGGCGCTATCACTAAGACCTACTGAATTCTATGGCTGCATCAGTCATAGGGTTCGGAAAAAGGAGACTGAACAGAGACCATTCAGGTTCTGAGGAACTTAGGAAAGGTCTCCATATGATCCAAAATAATTTGAAGTTTACACAAAAGCTTAATAAAAACTGTTACGAGAAACTTTCATATTGGTCCCTGGCACAGTGATAACTGCAGAACTGCAGGATGAAACTGGAGCTGATCCACTGTGCCTCTTGCAGCTCAAACCCACTTTCCGTAATCAAATCTAATTGTAACCTAATAGTACTTAAAACAATTTACTGCAAAGGAGACAACGTGGCCTGGACAGTAAGTGCCCAGCTTGTGGAGTAGGAGACACTGGAAGTCCTCCAGCTGAGGTGCCAGCAATGACCCAAGTCATGCTGGAACACTTCGCATGCATTCTGGCTCTGCCATCCTGCACCCAGCAAGAACCACCAAGGAAATGGACTGCTCAGGGGGCCTCAGTCCTGTGGGTGACAGGAGGCATAAAAACACACAGGCGTCATCCTGGAGATGGAAAACCCACTATAAAGGGTCAGTGCAACATGAGGGAAGTGCTGAGAGAACAGAAGGCTCAACCCACAACTGGACTCAAAGCCATCAGCTTCCTGATGGAGGACATGCACTGACAGGATCATTCAAGAGAAGGAATAGCTCAGAAACCCAGTGAGGAAATGCTGAAAGATAACTTTAAAAACAAAAAGGGAGGAGGCAGCATGGAGAAACAAGTGGTCCTACAGCAGCTGGAAATGTGGCTCATTGAAACAAGGGGGAGACTGCCACAAGAGGGGCAGAATTTGGTGAAGAGGAGAAAAAAAAATAAAAAATCAACTGAAGTACTTTTCCACAGTTGTGCTGCAACTTCTTAGACCTATCTATCAGAAGAACAAGAACTATTCACACATGAATTTTCTGAGAAAAGCTCAAAACTGTAGGATGAACTAGTGTCACACGATCCAGTAATCTAACTCCGGTTTCATGTTCTCACAAACTGCAAGATTCCCCTGTTTAAAAAAAAAAAGCATGTTAAAAAAAATCATTTTTTTTTCAGCAGGAGTGGTAATTGAGCAGCAAGATGGAAGGATTGTCACTCAAGTTACAAGTTATGTCACTTATCCAGAGTGAATTGTTAAAAACATGAGTAACATAACACACCATGCTGTTTCATTTCATATAGAGTATAACAACCTCTCCCTACATTTTCCTAACCATATATGCCTCGGGACCAGAAGTTGCTGACTAATACTACTGACTAATACTAGTTGGACAGTATCAATTAAGAGTATTTTCTCCAGGGAAAAGGGACATTTGAAATGGGTACTTTCAAAACAGTAAGATTTTTAACTTTCCATTACATATGCTTTCTTTCATTCCATTATGATAAAAGGTAAAAGTATTACCATGTACCAAAGTGATTCCAATGGAATTACAGGAATAAATATATTTTCATTTCTCTGTGTCAGTTCAGAAAACTGATGGCAAGAAAATGTATTTGATTCAAGGGAAAACTTTCAGAAAACCATTAGGTTAAAGAATAGTCATAATGGTTGAAAACTACTCCATTCCACTGTTGCTGGTCATTTACTATTTGGACATGCAAATGAAAAGTATTTTCCAGAAGTTCCAGGGGCTCTTTGTGCTTTGTTTCCTCTTTAATATATCTGCTGAAAATATGACATTAAAAATCTAACATCAATAAAGTTGTTCAGCTAAAGTGGAACAGGTAGAAATTTGAAAGGAAATCTATTTATCATGCACCAAATTCAATTTTCAGCACAGGATGTATTGACATACTAAAGATTAAGACTATCACCACATAATTAAATTTAAATCTGTAAGAACCATTTCTCCATAGAAATCTGAAATTAACAACATAGCATAAACTTTATTTACCAAGACATGAACAGATACGGTTCCTCTATAGAGTCTATTTGAATTTTGTTTCACAAATATAAGCATATTTTCATTTCTCAGCTTGTCAGGAACAACCCAAATTTAGAAATCAATTTACATTCCACATAATAACTTAATTTTATGAATAAATTAAAAGCTACAAAACTATTCAGAAAAGTCTACTATGAACATTTGCTTTACCATTAGCAATGAGTGTTTCTCCAGTGGGAGCAAACAGCAGTGAATACTCACCCCCAACAACAATAACATGGGAACTGAAGCAACCACATTAGCAAAACTAGTGGTAAAAGACTACTTTGAAAGAAATGTGCAACACCACCACAAATCTCAGAAATAGAACACAACCACTTATCTCATCATGACCAAACCTGGTGTTCACAGGTGCTGAATTACAAGCAGCAGAAGATCCACTGCCACTGCACACACAACAATGAACCACTTGACCACATAATGATGAAATGCATGCTGAGAGCTCAGGCCCCCTGATATTGTCTCCACTGAAATCAGTGATGTTATTTCAGGAGAGACAGTCTTTGCTTATAAAGGACCTGATCAGCTCCACCAGATTCATGGACAGCTCTTCTTCCAGACCACTACTGATCTTGCAGCAGGGAATAGCTCATCACACCCAAGACCATCTGATCTCTCAGCATCTGTCCCCACACAACTTAAAATTTCTGCCCCTTGAAATTTCTCATCCAAAGACACACTGCTGACCAGATTTTCAGCAGTGTGCCACAACGGAAGAGTCCCCTCTGGAGACTGCCACTAACGCTGCTGAGTCAAACCTTGGAGTTACGACAGAGCAAATGTCCCTGGCAGAGATTGCGAAGTGTGTTCCCAGTGCAGTAAGCCCAGGGTGTTGGCTCAAGAAAAGTGGATTGAGCTAAACTGCCTATTAGTCCAAAAAATAATGCTGGCTGCCCTAAGCAGCCTGACCCCAAACACCGATTTTTCACCTGCTGCATAAGCAGCTGGCTCTTCCCTGCACAAGGCATTCATTCTTGATAGAAAACAATGGAACACAATGCTGAAGTCATGCTACAGTGATCAACTAAGCAAGGCAGACAGGTGAATTAATAAACAGATTAGAATTACTTCAAGGGGTCAGCATGAGCTCTCTCCTGTGTAATTTTAAGAAGAAACTCTATTTACACATTTCTCTTGGAAGTTTCCATCACTGATTTACACAATACATACACTGAGAAACATCAGCAACAGTAACTGTGCAGATTTTCTAAAGATCTTGGAGGAAGAAAGGGAACAAAAGATTCCTAAAAACAAAAAATACGCATTTTCAGCAAAGCTTCTGGTACAAAAGTTTAATGTGAAATTTCCCACTACTCAGAAGTGACAGATGACCACAAATAACCATGAAATTAAGTGGGGGGGGAAAATTATTACAAAAGTTTTGAGCTGGTCTAATTTATTTTTAATTCCTGCACTTCTGATTATCTTTTAAAGCTTCAGAAGATCAAGGAATTTTCATGGCTAATTTCATTCTTGCAGTTTGAAGGGGAAGAGGAAAGAATACTCTTTTGTTAAAAAGCAAAGCACATCTTACATCTCTAATGACAGCTGAGTTCAGTGCTCTCCTATAACTGAGACTCCAAAATTTGCTGTAAAGTGATGACACAAACATACAGGATAAAGCCCCTCCATAACACCTTGGGATTCAACTTGGCAGTTTTAGAACACTGACACTGCAAAAGTGTGTCTGGAAATTGCAGGACAACTGAAGCTCAGGCGCAAGAGGCACAGGCTGCTGGTAGGGAGGAACCCTGAAGGATGAAGCAGAGAAACTAATTAGGCTTCCTATTCCATCAGAGCTAATCTTGTCCAGTGTAGCCTCAGCAATAAATATTGATGTGATACCTTCATTATCCTTTGAAAGCTGTATCCCCACTGAATACCACAGTGCTAAAACAAAGTATTGTTCTGCTTTTATCTAAATCGTCCATCCTTCATAACAAATCTCAGTGACACCTTCTGGGTGGTTTCTTATCTTTCTCCCCCTCACCAAGACTGGTATTTTCAGTATACTTGCTGAAAATCTATTCCTTTGGCCTATCTGTTCTAAATGAAGAGCTACTGCACATCTTTATGCTCAGAAGTGAGACCCTGTTTGCCAGGTGAAGGCTTATTTCTGAGATACAACCTAATCATATAACTCTAGAAAATCTGAACACACACTGCTGATTGTGACTTCCCTATAGCAAATGTTGTAACCTTTTCCATGCTGCCCCTCCTGCATATTTATTTTAGAAATTGCATTAAGGACAGGAAAACTGAGAGTGGATGAAGAGGGAATGAGATATGAATGGCAGTCAAAGAGCACAAGGAAGAATTGCTACCACTCAACTCTAGAGATAAACGAGACAGAAGGCGAAGGAAAAGCTAAAAATGGAGAAAGCACAGCTGCCAAGAAAGGAAGTATCTAAAGAGAACAGGAAGGCAGGAAATACCCATTTCAGGATACCTTCTTTAGGATGGACAGGTGGCATAACTCACTGGAATCACAGATCCAGTTAAGTTTTCACCTGGCTCAGGAGTTTACTGCCAAATAGATTTGTTTATCTATAAAACTCCCTTGGTTAGTTCAGTAATGCTCTTCAAGTACACCTTCACTGGCCATTCAGGGATTCATCTTTTGAATCAAAACAATAAATTTAAAACCTTCCCCCAGACACACTGTGAAAAGAAGGGCAAATTTCTGCCACAACCAGAAAAATGATTGCTGCCTGTTTAAAATAGAGTAATTCCCTTCCCATCAGGCTATTCCGGGTCAAGTCCGTGTCTAACACTGACATGGAAGCAGCCTTAATGTGCAACTAGTTATGAGGGACGTGCTCCAGCCCAACACAGCACATCCCAGCTGCCTCCATGATTCCAATAGCACAAAGGCAAAAAACAAACTGAGGAGGGAAACACTGCTTCCTGCAGGTTTAAGAAGCACAGCTACTCCATGTTGAAATGCAAAGGTCTGCAGTCACACCCTGGTATTGGCTGCAGCTCGTGCGGCAAAGACTCGAGGCATGATGGGGAGCCTATGCCATTACCTCACAAAACATCAAGTGCTGGGGCTGTCCTTGGTCTCCCGTGCTCACAGCAGAAGCTCTCAAATGTAAATGTGTCCCATCGTTTCTTCCATCCACCCCCCACCCCCGCCAGAGACCAATGACACTGTTCCAGTCACCAGAGGAGGGAGGGCAGGGCAGTTGTGCCCACAGAAGAATCATCTTTTCTAGGTGACAGTACAAACAGACTGTGACCAGCCTTTGCTGGAATGACAGGTCAGACTCCAGAGTTTGCTTAATCCTAAACCCCCTGGGCTGCTCTGTCTCATTGGCAGTTGGGTTGGTCCTCCAGAATACATGGATCATCTGTATGAGCTTCAGCTATAGAAAGTGGTGTGTGTGCTATAAAACTATAACTATGTTGTTGGACACCATAAAAATAATTTCTATAACATGGTAAAATATTAACAGTCAAAATTTAAAACCCACCCCATAATTAAGGTGTAAATGTCCTAGTCCTATCACCCCTGACAGAAACATGTCAGGAAGGTATCCTAATTTAGCATTAAAAGTGATTTCAATTATATTTCTCTATGCTTCCTTTCAAAGCTGCTCTTTGCAATTCTGGGAGAATAGAAGGGCCAGTACAGTTTAATTTGCTTTTTCAACAATCTGTACTGAATCCTTCACCAAGGAAATGGATTAACTATGAGGCCATCATACACCTTCATATGGTAGGAAGGCAAACACATGTTCAGAAAATAAAGGGTGGGAGTCTGAATATATTCTCTGCAACAATGATAAGCCTTTCAGATGTCTTTTTCTACAGCAATCAAGGTAATTCGCATTATAAATTAAGATACAAAGTTAAATATTTAAAACAAGTTAGAAAAGCTGAAGAAGTATACTTCCTAGATTTAGCAATCTGTTTAAGTATAAACACATTAAAATCATCAATTTCCAAGCGGGAGGTAGAAATTACATGGCTGTCAGGAAAGCAAAAAACTGTAACATAGAAGGTAATAATCAAATTTGTCTTTTAAGTACAGTTTCAGGCAAAAGGCTTATGCCAGAAGAGAAATTAGTCTCGCTGAAACTGGAGTTTTATTCCAGAAATTAATTGAACACAATATTTTCAAGCCCCAAAAATATATAAAACTGATCTAAGTGACACACAGCAAAAACCATAGCCTTCATAACATTAATGCTTATTGTAAACTTGTTTTTCTTAGCCAAGTCCATTATATTCATTTACATGGGCACATGTTGATTATCAGTCTCTCCTTTGAAAAAGGCTTCATTCAGATACCTGTTTATTTGTAATCCTGTGTTTGGAATACACTGTGAAAACTATAATCACATTGAAATTCTATAACTAGCATATATTTGAAGCCAAGAATACTAAAATAATGCAAAACAACTGAGTTGCAATGCTAATACTGATTCCAGCAAAGAACACACCCATCAGCATCTAGCATAAACAGAACCATTCTGATTCTACCATCATCCTTATTCAAAATAAATTATCAAACCAAAGCCACTCACTCCACACCCAGAAGCAAATAGAACAAAAAATGAGACAAAAAGCAGAATTACAGCAGACTATCTGTACAGGTAGTTACCTTTTTTCCTTTCTTTTTTCTGTGAGCTGGTTTAGCATTTTTCTCTTTTGCTTCCTCACTCATTTTTCAGCAGGTAAATGTACAGGGGAAGGGGAATAAAAGAGATCACTGTTTGTATTCCAACATGCAAAGCCGCTCAAGTATTCACAGTTCTGAAACCAAAGTCCATCTGCTGACGCTTCTCAGACAAGTAACAGAATAACTGCTTTTAGAGGCAGTCTCTGCTCCTGCTCAGCCTGGAATCGCTCATAAGCCTTGCTCTGCTTTCCCCCGTGAGAAACGGGCTGTTCTGACATCAATCCAATCCCTCTAAAGGAAAGCAAAGGCGTTTTCCTCTCTCTTTCTTAACCAGTCTTTACTCCCGCGATCAGATCTCGTCCACGTTCATCGCTTGGTCATCCAGAGCGCTGCCAGTCTCTCAAATGGAGTTGATGAGACACGCAGCAATTAGCTGCAGACGCTGGCAGGTCTCAGAAGGGTTCACCAGCAGATGATTTGCCGTTTCTCGCTGACAGAGAAAGTGAGCCCAAATCATTCGGATTGCCAGTCGCATACAATACCGACATGTGTTGAATGCATCAGGGCATACCAGAAAAGGAAGCCTCCAAGAGTGATAAAAGATCAGGTTACTGGATCTTAAAGCCACTCCCAGGCAGATCCAAACAATAAAAGGCACAACACGCTGCTAAAGAAATTGCTAGATGAGAGGTTTACGTTTCTAACAGCTCTATATCCCCGTTCAAAGGACCTGAAAAATTGCCACTCCGAACAATAAGCTTTGCAATATTAATTATTCATCTCATAAAAGCAGCAACAGCATTTCAGCAAAACACACATTTACAACTATTCCTGCCTGTGCGAGCTTGCTCCTCCCTTGTTCGCCTGTTCCTATGACAGGATTTGCAGGGTCCCTGCAAAGGCAGCTCTCACACAAGTGTTACGTGCCTCATGTATGTGCACGACTGGCAAGTCACAGATCATGTTTCCACATGCTGCCACCTACTCCGCTGAATGTTTTGGCTACTTCCCTACAAGTCTCATGGAAAAAAAAAAAAAAGAAAAAAAAAATAATCAGGAGAGGCCAAAGAACTCGGAGCAATAATTCTCTCCCCTCTGTGCCCATAAAGAACATATTACATACAACCCGCACGATACCAACAGCCATTCAACACATCTGAATTACGTCATTACCACACTGCAGGCTGTGCACCTCCCTAGGCACATCCAGATTGCTACATTGACACTGCCCTCCCTTAGGATCCCCATCAGGGAAGGTGAAAGGGTGGAACAGGTATCAGACATCCTGCAACAGCCACATCCTCTATATTCATACTGCAGGCTTGAGGTAGCAAAACGCTAATCTGACCATTTCTGAGGTGAAATCAGTCACATCAGAGATAGAAAGAAGTGACAATGAAAGGGTCTGCTGTGTTATTTTGCTGGGGGGGGTTAGGTGATGGGGGTGATATTTGGCTTTCTGTTTCTTTGCATGTTGAGGTTTTCCTTAAACAGGCAATGACCAGTTAATACATGCATTTTGGGGGTGGTTGAGGTTCATATCAGGATCCTTCTGCCTTGCCTCTTTCAGATCTTCTCACCCTTCACCCTCCTTTCAGCAGCATTTCACTCACGACAAACAGCATGTGTACCACAGACTAAGAAAAGAAGAAGATGTAATGCACTGATTCATAATGCTATTTGCCTGAAAGCTTTCTCCTTGGATCATTCCCTACAAATGAATTTCAGTGAGCAACCACAACAGCACCATCAGAGGGAAACTGTTTTCTCTGTGATGGCAACAAGTCCTTGTGAGCACCGTCTCCATGGGCTGGAAACAAACTGGCATCACCTGACCCTGGGGCTCCAAACCGGGGAGTTAATTCCCCACATCAGCCTGGCAAGGTTGGTATTCCTAGGAACTGCATCTCATACAGTGCAGAGTTTAAATAAACACTATGAAAACACTACCCAAAATTAACCTTGAATCTTCATTTAAGTCACTGACATATGATGAAATTCATAGTTACAGATGATATTTTGGTACAATACACAAACACTGTCAATAATGCAGAAACACAGGAATTTAATTTTCACAGGCAGTTTGTTTTTAATGGCTGTCTCAGAGAACGAAAAAGCACCCCCGCCTTTGACAATTTCACTTTTTCTGTATGTTATGTTACAAACTAAACTGCTCTCTGCTGGTTAACAGTGGGTAAAACAATGCTTAAACAATCAAAATAACATCCTATCTCTAATGCACATACAAAGCAAACCTCCTCTCTTCAAGACCATTTTCTACTATGTACATCTGCCTGGACAACACATTGTTTTCTGAATTAAGTCCAAAGAGGTAGTGTTCAAGTACAATTAACTGTGTTAATTCTTAAGAATAGGTTCCGGCTTGGATCCCTTACATTAGCTAGCTAAAAGAAAGCCTGTAATTTGTGGCATGCTTAGGTAATTGTATGCATAGAAAGCAATTTTGTATTACTTTTTAAATTAAAATGTTATAAACAGTCACGCTTCTTTGGGAATAAAAAAAAGAAAAAAAAGAACAGCCTCTTCCCAGAGCAACTTGTTGGCTGTTAAATGTTGACACATTCAAACCATCCCCTGATCTCAGGCAGCTAATGCAGAAATATCACAGGCTCCCACTGAACTTTGGTTATTCCAATGGGTACCTCCAAGTTGAGCCCATGAGATGGAAACTGTTTTTCAGGTTTTAGAACACATCACATCCTCTCCATAACTCAGGTAGCACTGAAGATATTGAATTATCAGTGCCCTACTTCAGAATGCTTTTAATTTTTCATGTTTTCTCTCTCATTTTAACAAAAATGAGTAATCTCCCAAGGACTGGTATATTTAGAATATGAAGGAAAAATCTCGATAAGCAATAGAAGAATTTTACAGTCACAAGATGCTCAGAGAGGTAGGGAAAGCTCTCACACTCCTCCCATATTGCTCAGCTAACCATAGCAACCCTGCTGAAGAAATGTAATGAATCTCTCTTCTACCACTTGAAATAATCATTCATCTGTCAACATTTAGACACTTTTATGAGGTCTTGTTTTTCATTTACTCCTTACCTCAAAAAACTTGTCAAGCACTTATACTCCAGATAAGGAGGCAGAAGAGTGAGCTAAGTACTAGATATAAGAGTACTTAATAGGAATACACAATAGATTTCTGAGGAAAGGTTTTTAGGAAGGAAAATAAAAAAATAAAATATATTTCCTTCTTCAAACAATGCCTTTCAACTTAATTCCTCTGCAGACCTACAAATTATCTTTGATAGCAAAGCTACTATCAAGCAACTGCTGACATCGGTCTGTCTCTAAATTACACTATGGAAATTAGTCAGATTATCTTCCTTCCATCCCTAGGCTTTTAGCATGCTCAGTGTAACTCTGTGCATTTAAATACCTAAGGGAACTGAAATGGAAGGAGAAATGCCAAAGAAGACTGCCAGGAAAAATAAAAATTTTCAAACACCCAAGAAAAGTCTCTTATTCTCATTAAAGTGTGTCACAAGCAAAAAATTCAAACTTAAAAAAATTCTGTATTTTTAAGAAACAACAGAAAACAAGGAAAATTTAAAGTTTTAGAAATTAGCTTAAAGAAGAAAAAAAAAAAGCAAACAAAACTAAGAGCGAATACCATGGCAGAATTACCTTAAAATATGCTAAGGAAGCATTGGCATTCAGAAAGAACATATGCTTAAAGACACTGCAGTAATGCTATGATCAAATCAGCAGTTCAATAAATTACAACCTACAGCTACTATCTACTGTCTAGGTAGCCCTTTCTCACAGAAGCACTTTCATCTTTCCAACACTCACAACAGTTACTTCTTTGTGGAGGCACATATATTTTGATGTATTTTGTGTATGATTTGGTAAGCTACAGCAAAAGACACAACATGCAGAAATCCAACCCTAAGAAAATGCACAGCTCCTTGAAAAAGTTAATGTTACTGTGCTTTTAAATCTTTTGATTATGATGAGAACACACACATTGCTCCCTGTAATTTGCTGCTTAATCACAGCAGTGTCCAGAAGTGAGCTTTCCCAACCTCCTCGATACGTATCAGTTCTAGGACAGTTCTATTTTTAAATCAAAATAACTCGCATAAGAGGACAAGAGGATGGGCCAAGTTCTGTCTATCAGGGCATTCTATTTATAAGTTAGTGTGACTTGCATGCAAGAAGCGAGGGGGACACAACTTGTTATTGGGAACCTGTTTTGTAACTGCATGCAGTGGGATTTAAAAAGAATGGCTATAGTAGTTCCTTGCTTTACCAAAACACCATCCAAATCCAAACAGCCAAGCAATTCCAAAGCCTAACTACACAGGACTAAGAGCATGGAGAAAGCAGGCCAGCCCAAAAGCCAGGTTGCCCCTAATACATGCAGAAACCCACAATCTTAATTTAACAAAAAACTTATGGCATTCAGCGTTAACTGCAGGATCACTTTGCAGATGGACCGCTTAGTACTTCCTTGAGCAATATCTTACACTATAAGCAGCCAAAACTCAAGGTTAAACCAGGCATTACCTAGACAGGAATAGAATTTGTGCTGAGAGTATGGAAGGCAAATTAACTTTATTCCTCTTTCTCTTACAAAATTAAAACCAGAAGTCAATGACTATTTTCCTTTTAAATATGAAAGGAAGTACTTAGTGAAAGCATTTTAAGCTAAGAAAAACATTTCCAGCTCAGTCTTGATCGTTTTTCCAAATCCATAATTTGAGCAAAATGGCAGTTTAAGAAAATTTCAACTTAAATATTGGCATTACTTACTTCATTAACTTACACTAGACATCTAACCCAGCCTATTTACCAATCTGCTCATTTGCAAAGCTGCATGTGTGAAAGAGTCCATTATCCCATGTCAACATAAAAACAACCCAAAACTCACTTATCTTCAGGCTATGATTATGAGAATAGAGCAGTGGTTACCACTTAACAACCATACCCTGGTATGGTACATATGCTGGCACAGTCCTCTATAGACTCAACTACCAACCTGAAGATTTTCCTGGCCTAAAATTCCATAGTGTAGGTTAGATCTGCCCCACTATCTCCTCTCTCCCTCCCTCTAAATGAAAGTCCTGGAACAATATTCCAGAGTAGAAGTAGAAATCAACTAAAGAAATAAGAGACCTCTGACCAAACTCTAGCTGAAGAGAGCTGGACTGTCCTGTACTAGCAGGAATGAAGTTGCTACAACTCCTTCAGGAGGACAGATACCTATATTAGATACAAGATTTATTCTCGCCTTTAAAAAGCTAACAGAATTAAACACAAACAATGGCAAAACAACTCAAGTTAACAAGTTAAGATTAACTTTTGTATTAAGTCTACAGATGAATATGAGATGCTAACATGAATCAAAACCAAGCTGACTTGCCTTCACAATTACTTTAACACATGTTAGCTAAGTGAATTTAGGAGCCTCAAGGACAAACATATCCCTTGAGTACAGAACTGAAGGGAGTCTGGGAGTAAAGCCCAGACTGGCTGGGAAGTTACTCTCAGGGAAAAATCAAGCTAAGAGATTAAATTCCTCCTGAAAGGAGCGAGGCAAGGAATTTAAGGAAATTAGCTTGCCTTAAAACATCCTTCAGTAGTTGAAATTTTCAAGAGCTCCAATCCATTACAAGGGAACACCAAACCAAAAATTAGGTAAGGAAGAAAGAATCATATTACAGAAGTCCTGCAAAATTTGCTAGCACAGTTAATTCTCTGCCAACTGCATTTGAAAACACATTTACATAAAGAGAACATACTTTATATCCAAAGTCTATAAATTCATATTTACCAGCTGAGATATTTCATGAAAGATTCTGGTTTTTATTTTACTCCTACAGTGTTTTGCAAAACTTTTTTTTTTTTCCCCTTGTTTTTTTAGAAGCATTCTTCTAAGTGTAAGCCTAGAAAAACAGACTATTTTGCTAAGATAGCAAGTTTTATACTAAGCACACATACTGCTGTCAGGAAAGTCTTGCAGAGGAAGCATGGGAGTGAGAGCAGTCCATTTTGGACAAACCTCCACAGGACCACAAGGCAGGACAGAGAAGGCCCACCCTACAAAGCAATATTTCAGACAAAGTATTTCAATGTCCCTTTCCCTCAGTACCTTGGCAGGACTTGGAAATTGGCCTGCCAGCACGGGGTGCTTCCCAGCATGCAGTGTCTCCCCGTGTTTACATTTAGGATGCAAGAGGACACCACCGAGGGCTGGTTTTCTTAGGCTGTGTGGCAGCTCCATGGCCAGGGGCAGGGGTGTGTCACCTTGCCACAGTGCTGCCAGGCCAGCTGGCCAGGGCTCCTGTCATCACAAGGCTTCACCAGGGTGTTTATCAGAAAACAGTGCCTCACAACAGTTCATCTGTGGTTAGAGTCTCTCAAATCTAACACCAGCTCCATTAAGACAAGTATGTGGGGCAATGGGAGGTGCAATCAAGATCCACACACAGGTGTAGTGCAGCCTCTGCTCCCCAGGACAGTGCTCATTGTGACAAGCACTGTGAATAGGACAGCAGCTTCACAAGCCAGGGAAATGGTATAAGACTTCATGACAGATTATTCACAAATTCAGTGAACTAGTAAGTGCTGAACAACCCAAATTTAGCTTTGATTCTAAGGCCCCAGTCTGCAAGATTTTTTAAGCCAGACGCTCCTCCAAGTTTCACTGATGAAATCACAGCAGCAAGAAAAGCTGTTCTTTTAAATATGAGGGAAAAAAAGTAATGCTGGAGCAACTCCACTTTGGGAGCACATTTGGAGCATAACAACACACTAAGCTATCTAGCAGCTTTTTGCCTAATTAGAGAGAAAAAAACGGGCCTCATGACATTTTGGTTAGGTGACAAAGTCTTCATTTCTTACCTTTTAATTTAGAATGTAATATCACAAGTATCTGTAAAACGTAAAAAAGCTGTAAACATCAATTTAAAACTGCAAGAGAAGCACTAAGTCACAGCACTAACTGAAAAATGCTTAACATTAAATCCCGAAGCTTCTACTGAGGGATAAAACAAAACTTATTTCTAGTTTCATGACTATTACAGCCCAACAGTTTCTGAAGTCCGTATAGGAAGTGTTTAACACTATCTGCTCAAGTGCCTTTTAAAGACAAAACAAAACCCCCAAATTTGATGCCCCAATCTACACTGTTAATTATTGCAATATTCTCTATAAAAATCTGTTTATATTTCTACATAGACAGCTATACTACAATATAGTTCTGAGGTAAATAAGTTTATATAAGCCATCAGATTAGAATTTTAATCCTCCAGAGATTACATTTTCCTTACATGTTTTGGTTATTTTGCATTCTGACAAAAACAGGACCAAGAAAAAAAGGGAAAAAAAAAACGGAAAGAAAAAAATAGGGCTTGTTTGCATTCCTGCCTCTCAACAATATCTTTCTCCTGCTCCATGTTTTAGGAAGGAAAGGGTGTTTAAAATTTAAGCTGTTTTCATGAAAATCAAATTATTGGTTTGGGGGTTTTGTTTGTTGTTGGGTTTTTTTTAGCACCTCCAACAATGACCAGTTTTTTGGTCCAGCTACAACACATAAAAAAATAGGTGAAATGGTGGCCATAATTATTTCACAGAGCACCAGACAGTGGGTCATATCCTATTTACATTCCAGGCTGTATGCTGGCCATGATTAGATTTCTCTCATTAGAAGGTACATGGATGGGAATAAATCCACAGATAATTAAGAGACAAGAGAGACTCAACTGGAGGGAGTGTGTAAGAGGTCAAACAGCAAAGTGCACTAAATCTCATCACTCAGTAATATAAAGAGATTATAAATATAAAGAGAATTTACTTTCTCCCTCACCCTGTGCCCATGATTTGTGGTGTCCCAGAGAATCTCAATATGCCATAGCAACAAATGTTTTTAGCTTTGGTATGATTTTTTTTTTCTTAAATCTCATGTAAAGAGTAAAAGTAGCTTGAAGTTTCATCTCTTCCCAGCATTAAAATAAGTAAGATTTTGCTTTTCAAAAAACAATCAATCATATGAGTCTGCCCTGGATCTGTACCTTCAATTACAAATATACACTTCTAATTGAAATTATGAAATTTCAACTTCAATTTTCACAGCTCAAAAGGAAAAACTTCCATCTATCAAGATCTGTCAAATATTTGCTTCAACAGGCCTGAATCATAATTAAGAGTTTCTTCCTAGAATTTGTTGCTTTTTAACACTATAATAATGTACAGTTTTATACCTAACACACATTACAAAGATTTAAAACAAATACCAATAAATTCAGTTTTTCTATGTCTACAGAACTTTGAGGAAACTTTTCAAACCCAGAACTATACAAAAAGATCCTCTATAAAATGTACAAATTAAAAAAAAAGCCAAAGCATGGACAAGCATCACTTAAAACTGCCTTTCCTTTAAGCTCAGACTAAGGAATAAAGTACACCAAAAAAAATCAGTGAAGAACTTGGTGGGGGGCAGGTGTACGTGACACTATTTTTGTCTGGTTTCTGCAATAAAAAAATCAATTTGGTCATAAAGAATACAGATTTTCCGTCTTAGCAAGAAAATAATCTTCCCCAACTTGTGTTTTTGCCCACGATGATAATTGGCAAGTGATCTCCCTTTACCTCCATCCACAAACTTTTCCCTCTTAGTTCCTTCCCCCTCTGGTATTGAGGGGGAACAGTGAGAGAGGGGCTGGGTGGGCATCTGGAGAACACCAAGCAAGGACAATCACTGCTGTCTGGAACCCCTTCATAGGCCTCATGGTCAAAGCCAGACACCTATGCTGCAATATCAAGTTCTGTAGAACTGAGCAAGAGGGAGGACTGACATTCTGAAATCTTCACCATGAAGATTAAATGGTTTTAATTAATGGCCATTTAATTAATGGCCAATCAGGAAATCCTAAGGAAACAGAAAAAAAAAAAAAAAATTAAAAGAAAAAATACTATTTGAAGGGATCCAAAAAATTGAAAGGAAAAATGTCAGTGAAAAATGGCTATAACCAACACGTTATCTTTAACCCAAATATATTTTTCTATTACTCTTATCAGCTGGAAGGTGAGTGGGGGAAAGAAGCCTCTGCTTGAGCAGCTAAAATGTTAAGGTGCACTTTATCCTTATGGCATGTACATCTTACACATGCAAGAGCAATATGCAGTGTGCACTTAAAGGCCTAGAGCTTCACATCTGCAACTTTTACAGTGGCGCTGCAGAACCGCTTAAGTGAACAAAAGGAAAGGAAAAGAGCTTTTTCTGTCTGAGACCAGGGATGATGCTGCACAGAACACAAGAGGACTGAAATGATTCACACTGCGCTCGTGGCGCAGCTGTGACAGCAGCCACACAACCTGAAAGGGATGCTGAGCGTCGTACTGTTGCCAGGCTGATGGAAACAAGTTTGCATGCTGCACTTTTAATATACAGCCTGACCCTCTCCCAGAACTGCTCGCTTTCAAGTACTCCAATAATCTGCTGAATACAGAGTTTAAGAGCCATGCAAGAACAGAAATTGTGCAGCATAACATTGCAGAAGGTGGTCCCTGGGGGAAAAGGGCTCTCCTCTCATTATCCACACAAAATAAATAATCCTTATTTCTGCTGAACATCTCTTTGTAATAATTCAGGCTCGTTTTCACTTCAGATTAACCTTTACTGTTACAAATATGAAAAATATAGTACCTCTAATGTAGAGGAAGAATTAAAAATCTATAAATGAGTCCCACTGGATTCAAAGAAGCTTGTAAATGATGGCCAGGACTTAAAATACAAAGGTAAACATGTTCCCTGAATCCAAAAATCCAGCATTACAACTCTGATCCCTCCAAGAAGCCGGGATGAGGAGGATGAGGTTTATTCAAAAAGCATCCTTCATGATATTGTATTAAGTAGTAGCAATCAAAACTCACAAGTAATATTGATGCATTACATGCAGAAACCTCAGTGCTGGCACTCCAGACTCCCCGCAGACTCTGAAAGGATTCCAACACTCCTTTTAGGAAATACCTGAAAGTATACACTACCTTAGCCAAAATTTGAGCTAGGAAAAGATCATTATACCAGACCTTACAATCCTACTGCCAACTTACTGTCCTATTAAGGGACAGTAATAATCTCCAGTTTCAACGGGTTTTCAGGGTTAAAGAAAACCTGGCTATTTCTGCTGCAAATACCAGGTAACAAGACGCTTAGTGGATATAGAAAAGTTTGCACCTCCCAAGGCATAAAAATGTTAAAGGGAAGCCTGTCTGGTCAGAAATTTAAACTTAAAAACCGTTTATTTTCTCAAATACTAATCTGCTGCTACAACCTTATTCAACCAGTCTTCTTCCCTAGGGCTCTAAACTGTATTTTACTTTGCTGTAAAAAACATTTATTCAAATACTCTTCAATGTTCACCAATTATCTATGGATAATCATCTATTATTTATGGACATAAAGCTCTCTTGGGATTTTTCTGCACTCCCAGTCCTAAACTCCTATGAGGAGTCTCAGCCATTGCACTGGTCTAAGTATCTGCTGGAAGGACAGATGCTTTATTGCAAGGCTTTTACAGAAAAAAGAAAAGTTAACATAAGGACAACATGCATCATCTAAGCTCTTCAATGTGCCAGTGGAAGTCAAGGGTCTGCTGAAGAAGTGTATGACAGCAACAACACAGCAACCTCTGGCTGGAGAGGTAAACAAGGGTCTGAAAAGCTCTTTCCTTCTCCTGAGCTCAGGATCTTTATCTTGCTCCGTCTCTTCTTCCATCATCTCATTTCTGTATGGAGAGCTGTTAAGCAGCACCTGCATCTCCTCAGTCACACCAAACAAGATTCCTACATGGAATATTTGGTTTAAATATCAACTCATCTGACCTCAAAAGAGCATTTTACCATCACATTTAGTATCATTTTCCATGGCAAATAAAAATCACAATGTTGTCTGGAGCAAGTAACAGTACAATTTGCTGCTTTCTAGCCAAAACAGTAAAAAACCTGTAATTCACAGGTTGAAGTAATCCATATGATGGCATTAGTAGGAATGCTGGCATTGGTTTCAACACCACTAACATAGATTGAGTTTGAAAAACCAAAACACATATTAACTTTTAGGAATGCTCAATCTTTCCTTATTAATTCGAACTAGATGCTCACTTCCCACTACTATTATAAGTGGCCTCCTTCTCTAATGATTTTTAGGATCAAAAGTTGATATTTGGTCACCTTTCAGTTTCATGTGTAACCTCCTCAAAACAAGCACTCCTTTTCTGAAACTTTAAATGTGAGAAATCAGCATGAAGTTTTTTCAAGCTCAAAATTGCTGAATTATTACAGCCATGAAAGCACCTTAGAAAAAAAGAAACCTCTCTACATTCATCAACTACTAAAAACTGACATAGAGTATTAAAGTAGACCTACTGATAAAATTTTTACTACAGCAACTATGGACTAAGTTCTTACACTAGTTTCCCTATTTTTCTCATTTCTGTTCACTGCTTTGAACTTCACTGTCATTAATCTGGAAGCCCTCAAAAGAAGCAAACCCTCAACAGTAAACAATCTTAAAAAAAAGGTGACAAAAATTGCAGTTAAATGGTTGGTTTCAATATGTATTTCTATTCCAAGCAGGAGAAACAATAGCAAGGAAAGACTGAAAGCTCTGACACTGACCTTAAAACAATTTGCTTTAGTACTACTTTTCACTTAGCTCACTAGTTAAGCCCTAACAATGCAGTGGATCATTACAAAAAGGAAAAATATTCCCACTTTCTTGATATTTTGCTGCACCACATGAACTAGCATTCCTGTTTAAAGGACCTTTTTAACACGCTTTTTTTTCCTTCATGACAAAATCTTACACAGTATCCACATGCCATTTCCACATTGTTTATATAGCCACACTTACAGGATATCCTTGCTGCAAGAAGGACCTCAAGTGCCTTCAAAATCAAAAAACAATGTGTGTTCTGACAATAGGAGGCAATACCAGGAGCAGCTTCCCATAAGTTGCATCAGCAAGGTTTGTATTTCACTATCTGCCTGTGGCCTTGTGTTTCAGAGCAATCTCAGCTTTTATTTGTACAATTTTGTTGCCAGAAAGGCAGTTTAACTTACACTGAAAGTCCCAATGACCATTAGCCAGAAATGTTATACTTTAAGATGCCCATTTTCAAAATCTTTACAAAACCAGTAAGTGATTTGATAAACTCCACCTGATTCTAAAACTCCAGGGGAGGTCATGAATGCTTCATGGCTACATCATTATTATTAACATATAAAGAGAAAAATGAAAGTTTTTAGCATATGCAACACCTTTAATGCACTGAAACAGTTCCAATTTACTTAACTATTTCTTTTCAAGCTGCAAGAATTTGCTAGCAAAAACTGATTCAAGTTGTCAATATTTTTAACAAATTCAAAATGGACTGCATTGATCACTTTTTGTAACAGTTTATCAGATGGCTGATAGATTGTAATCAGGCTGAACACAGACTGGAATTTCTATAGGACAATCCCATCTTTCCCTTTGTATGAGTACCCAATGACATTATATGCATAAGGGAGAGTTGCCATCCTATTTTTCTAGTCCCATACAGGGATCCATTGTGTCTCTGACATTCCTGCCTCTAGCCAGTTCATCCTCTTCTGCAGCTGCACCTTCTTGCCCCCCATGGCAGATAATTTCTTGGTCATGAACTACCACTGCAGAGCAGTTACTGCTTGAATGTCCTCCTCTCAGGCTTCAAAGCCTTGGGTTCGTTCTCTTTTAAACCTCTCTGGACAATATTTTTTTTTCAATTTCTCGTACTTTTTGAATTAGCAGCAATCTTGTTCATCAGCTTTGTCTCAAGGGATAATAAGAAGGAATGAAATGCTTTCATGATTCTGACCTGACTGAAAAAAAAAAAAAATAAAGTTATACAGCTTCTCTCTCTGTTTTTCAACAGAAGACTTCCATGTCTCCCACTCCAAGGAAGCCAGGCAGTTCTGCTGCTGGCAGGATGTGAGAATTTAGGGTAGTTTCCATTCAGAAGAAGTAGAAAGTCATCTGCTTGTGTAAAGCAGACTGCCCCAAAGTGTCTGGCACCACTGAATCTTCAGGTAAACTTCACTAGTTCTCTTTCCTCCTTTTGGGTGATTTCTTGATATTGCTAAAGTGTTTGTTACAGTACAGGGGTTTCCCTGTCCTTGGGGATTGTTTCTGTGAGCAGTCACTGCTTCGAATGAGGTTTTACTTAGTGCCTCTCTTCCAGCAGGTGTTGCCCAGATGGAGAAAAGAGATCACATAATGGAAGTTTGGATGCCAGCCCAGAAACTTTGCCATCTTCTGTTGGGGCATCACTTTGTTACTTCAGAAGCCAGGAAAGTATGCTGGAATATAAATCTCCTGCTCAGCACTTTGCATATGAAATTGCTGCATTAGGAAATGGAAAAAAATTGCAATTCGAGGAGAAAAATTCAAAATGGTAATCTGTTTGAAAGAAAGGCAGAAAGTGCTAACAACTGTTACTGGGCTGGGGTCTTATCCCTACTAAAAAAAAAAAAATCATACAGGAATACAGAAAGTAAAAACCAATAGAAAACACTTAATTTCAAAAGGCCAGGTAAGTTTAAAAAACCCCAAACCATAGGTCACTGATACTAGGAGAAAACAAATTGTAGGGTTCTGCTGCTTGCTGATGTTATTTATGGCCACTACAACATTTCTGTGGTATTTAATTACCAAGGGGCTTTGCAATTTTCTTTCCTATTTACTATATGATTGTCTGATTGCATGGAGTAAGACAAACCAGATCTAACTAAAACTTGAAAGAACAGCCTGTCTTGCTGAGAATCATTAATTTATGATGTATGTGTTTATGAAAATGTTCTGAAATTAATAGTGTACAAAAAATTCCCAGCTAAAGCAATATTCAACTGTCAGAAATAGCTGGGCTAGCTCACTGGTTTACACTCCTGAATACTGGGAAAAAAAAAAAAAAAAAACTAAACAAAAAAAATCAATCTTCTTTCCCCACCATGGTTAGGAGTTTTCACATTTGCACAGCAGACAAAACTTAAATTTGAGCTCACAGTTACAATAATGCTTTTACACACACACAACTGTGGAACATTTCCCTGCTTTACCACCAAGCAAATTGCATATAATTACTCCATCTGTCCCAATTCTCACATATGATTTGCATACAATTTTGTAACATTTTTAAGTAAGATGTCCTTTTTATATAAGGTGAGACTTGGATATTTAAAACTAAATCCTTAAAATTACCTCCACTCTACTTACAAATCAGTACATCTATCTGTCTTCTGATTGCAGTGCTCTGAGTATAACTTTAAACTTTATAAAAAAATGTTTATTTTACAACTGAATATCTTGCTTGTAGCTTTTAAGTATAGGAACATGCAAATACCCTCTGTGTTAATAACAGCCTCCTCTGGGACTCCTAATAAGCATAAGCACAAAAAAAGGCAGAACTCATTCATTTGCTATGTAGTTGCATTATATTTTTTTCTTCATAAAGGAGCTCAAAATATCTCTGATGCACATCAAGGTTAAGTGTGAAGCTAAAAAGGTAATACAAAGTGCACGCTGCTATAAGTAGTTTTACTATCAGCTGGAGAACCAATGCTGACACTGAATTTTTCTTCTTTCTGCTGGCAAACAATAAAACTTAATTTTGGAGGAGGGACCATATATTGCCCATGCACAGATCACAGTTATAACGCATTCTATGGCAAAAGTGTAGAAGACAAATACCATGTTTTTATAGTCATCATATTTTCCTGGTTTTTAATGCCACAGATTCCTGCACAGAGACTTCAAAAGGCTCCTCAGTTACTCTTACAACTGCTAGGTTCAAGGTTAAATAAAAAAAAAACCAACTAAACAAGTTTTGCATTTCCCAAATTCCAGGATCTGGCAGTGCATATATCCGGATCAGCAAACACCATATAAAGGTTAACAGCGCTCAGTCATTCTACAGGGTTTCTACAAAGCCCATTTATTCTCCATGGCTTTGGACATACCACACTGTGCACCACTACCCAAGTGCCACCATCTTCCAACACTCAGCCTCACAGTTTGGGTTGTTTTTTTCCAGTCCTTACTTCTGGCTATTTCTGTTAATTCAATTTAGCTTTAAACAGAGAGGCCTACAGATGCCAACTCGAATTTCCAAGCCTCTATATCACAGCCTTGACCAGACAGATAACTTGCACAAGAGACTGAAGTGGTGAACTACATTTCTAAAATGCTGCCATCTGATTCTCATCCCACACAAATATGTAATTTAAGTGGTAAAAAAAAAAACAACTTTCATCTCAAACATCAGCTTGTTCAAAGCTCTTGAAATAAGTAAAATGCTGGAATTTGCATTAAGTCATGGCAAGTTAGAGGTGTAACAGTAAAAAAATAACCTTCTGAACAACAATAAAAAGAACATCCTTAATGTCAGGCAAAGAGAAAGCAATTACATTTTTAAAGACTGTCAGTTTAAAATTATACAATGTAAACAACTAAAATGGTTTTAGCTCTTTTCACAACTTTGTGAAATCTTCACGTATTTTTAAGCTTTACCTTATTTATAAAATGTTTTGTATTCCATTTTACTTTTCTTACAAGAAAATTGAAAATAATTTGTTAACGTAAACTTCTGTCAGTAAAATTTAATGGAAAATGTACTTCCCTCAGCTATTAAGACATTCAGTAACTCACATACTGGAGTAATTTCTATTCTAAGCCTTCAAGGCAACAAGAATAGGAACTGAATATTACAGCAGAACTCAGGACTAACACAGGCCTCGTGCATGGTGACTGTGGGCATCAGACTTGGGAAGAAAAATTACCATCACTGGTCAGTACAAATTGGAGAGTCCCACTACACACAGTTGCCAGTCAGCTGTCCCCCCGGTTACTGCTACAAGGGGACAAGCAGAAAAGAAAAGAAGATAAATGATTGCTAAATTGGAACATTTCTGTCTGTTTGCTGGAAAATCCTTCCTTTCCCCCCCTCAGTATAGGCAATGCAAGGGTCAGTTTCAGGCTGAGTGCAAGCACAACACAACAGGGAAGCAGCAGCACAACTTCACAACACAGCACTGCAGCAGGTGCAAGGTTAACAGCCAGATTCAGCTTCCTTAATTCAAAATATTTGTTGCATAGAATCCAACAATTATACAACCAAACTTGGCAAATAAACAAAGAAAACAACCCAAATCCATCAAACAAACAAAACAAGTTAAAAAAAGGCTTTCATCTTTCTTCCCTCCATTCTCATGGGCAGTGGATTACCAGAGAACTCAAAGGGGCTTCCAGTCCCCAAGAAGATTAAAAACAAGAGCCATGCTTCTTCCATTACATGCATTAAACTCAGCAGAAGGTATCTGAGATTGTCCCAGTTAGAACATGGAAAAGGGATTAAAGGCAAATACTGCCAGCTTCAGCCATTTACTCCCTCCAATTCCTCTCAAATTCACACAGGAGATATTCCTGCCTTATTTAAATTTATTACACTTTTCAAGGTTCTAACAGGGTTGCCAAGAGACTTTTGTACCAGTTCATATCACAGTGTCAGTGTGAGAGCTAATTGCAGCTGCTTCGAAGGTTTGGAAGTGATCAAGAATGTTTTTTTTCTACTGAGATGGTGGCAGCAGTGGCCTAGTCTACATCCTTCTCAGCTGAATCAGAATAGCTCAGATGACCACAGACAATGTTTGCAATAGCAAAATTCAGAGCACTTCTAAACCTTCATACTTAAAACACAAAAACATAGCACAGAAAATTGGGTGACAGACTTGTCCACTGAAGCTTCTTGCACTGCTTGATACCTTAAACATGTCACTAGGTCCAGAAAACCTGAAACGTAAGTAGGAGACAGTTCTACCAACTGCTTTTATTGAAGAAGAGAAATGCATCAATACAACCAAAGGCATTTAATAGAATAAATATTCTATTAAACAATTTCCATACCTAGAGAGAACAATGACAAAGCTGAGAAATGCAGTCAGCATAAGCACCTGAGCAGATGATGCCACAAGTTTGTAAACATCTGACTCCCACAGCCCCAGTGCTCACATTTGCTTCTGTAGAAGACAGTGTCAACCAGAAGGAACAGCTTTTGTCCACTTGCACGACAAAGCCAGAGAAATATACCTCAATGTACAACCCATTCTCTGAGCAGTAAATCATTCTCTGTCTTGCCTTCTAATTTGCCAAGGAATACAGCTAATGTAAATACTACCCAGGCAGAAGGAAAAAAAACCAAAACAGATGAGGGAAAAAAAGAGAAAAGTAGCAAATGCATTCCTGCCCAAAACATCCTGGAATCTGGTGATTTTTTCACCTTATTCAAACCTGACATAAGAGAAAGTGGTGTACACCAGAACATTACCGGAGTAAACCCAAGAGAATAAGGAGGAAGTTGCACATTTGCCAACTATAAGTTTCTCACACATTTTTTAGGTGGCATTTTAGAGGGAAAGGGAATAATTATTCAAATACCAACACTATGCACTAGTAATAAATACAGGCATAAGAGTATAACATACCTTTATTTCTCTTCAGAGAGATGAATAATTGCACATTCAACTGATAAGGACTTAGCAGAACACTAATATATAACTACATGGCTGCTATTTTCTAAGCATGGACATGGAACAAAATTGCATGTGAGCACAGTTCAAACAACTGACAGAGAATTTTTGTTTAAGAATAAGCAAACTCTTTGCCAAGTGGTCTTTAGTCAGGATATTCTTGCTATATCAAAGGTGTGTAAACCAGCTCTCCTAAATGGTGTCTTCCATGTTGTTCACATGAAGAGCTGCTGCTTAATTATTCACATAAACAAAGCAAGATCTATGAAGTGGAACACAACAGCAACACAGATAATTAGAAGAGGCTCCAAAATAGTGAGCATGAAAGTATAAGACTGTAGACAAATACATTCTCTAAAAGCACTCAAAAAAATCAGGCAGCCCCAAAAATTTTGCTATGTAGCATTCTGTGTTTTCCAGTGGTAAACTCAGCATTATAACAGTACATTGAGGATAAACACAAAACAAACTCTGTTTAAACATAAAAACCCAGGGAATGAACAAAAGTGGGATTTTTAATGTTTACTTTTCTACGGTTTCCTAGAGGATAGAATTTGTGGTACATCTAAAATAAAGAAACTAGACTGAAGAGAGTTAAAACTGGTAGACAGAACAGACTCTGTAGTGATACAACACCACGGTGCTTAAATGCAAAGTAGGGTCTATTGTGGAGCAATCCAAAGGCTGTGAGCACTCTGCAGCAAAGATCCCAGGAATGCACTCACTATACCTTACAGAAAATACAGTGTGGAGCATCAGCGTCTGAAGTATGAAGGCACAAATTTACCATACAGCTTACTAATGTCACAATAAGTGTTTCAGATCCCATTGAATGATGATGTCTCATTGTGTCACAGGGATATTGCATAAACCAGGGTCCTACATGGAAAAAAGAAAAAAAAATCTGTGTGTCCTGTAAACATCTGTAAAACTGTTCATACAGTTTTTTTCTGAGGAGATCCATGTAGTGTCATACAGCAAAAGATTAAGTCCTTCAAAAAAGGAAAAGGAAAAACAAAGGGTATAAAATATTGAGACGTTAGGCAGAAGGAAATGCCTACACAGCACCAAAGAGAATGTGACATCCCTGCAGCATTGCCAAAACCTACAGAGAGGCAAAGGAACTACAAGATTAAGTCTGCAGAGAAAACAAAAACAAAACAAAAACAAAACAAACAAACAAAAAAAAAAAAAGGAAAAGAAACCTGAAAGAGTATACAGATAGACCCATGGTCTTCAGCACAGTCTCCTTTTAAATCTCTGTGCTTTGCATTTGAGCACCCACAGTGCTTGATCAAATGCTTTCCAACAAGGAGAGAAGTCAGAGAAATGACTGCATAAATAATTTCTTGGCAGGGGTTGGGAAAGAGGCCAAGCAGATATCATGGAATTAGGACAAGTCCCCAGAACCATTCTTGGATCTCTACAGATTTAGGACTATCCAACTGCTCAGTTTCTCAGGTGAAAAAGCAGGAAGCTGAACTTGCCGATCTAATGAACCACTGGCTTTTTATGGAAGTCCATCTGTTCCAACTCTCCAGCCCAAAATACAAGGAAACGTAAGAATCAAAATAGAATGCCAACATGACTCCAGCAAAGAACATTATTCTACTTGCTCTCTGTGGTAGCTTGACACTAATCAACATTTAGGGAAAGAAGAACCACCCATGGAAGTGACTTCTTTGAGAGAAGCTGCTGGGAGCTTCCTCTATGCCTGAAATAGCCCAATAGCTGGCCAGTTCTGAGAACGGACAGCATTTTGCACCATTTAGAAATTAGGTCCACCTCTGTGACTACCACCTTTTAAAAACCACAAGCCCAGCAACTCTCACTATTTGTTTCCAGCCTTGAAAAGTAGCAGAGCTCCGATGAGGCCGGTCCTGCTCCCCAACAGCCTGCATGGCCTGGGGTGAGGGCTAAGCTAGGCCCCAATGGCTCCTGGGTGGGGGATGGAGATCGGGGGGTCAGGGGCCAGCCCCAGGCTGGGCCAGGCCACGGCTGCTGACACTCACCAAAAACCCCAAAACGCCCCCCCTCCCTCGCCAAGATGGCTCCAGGCAGAGGACTGCCCACCCCACCCCCAGCGGCTGCTGGGCTGAGAGAGGCACTAGCTCGGCCTGAAATCAAACACCGTGACTGCCTTCCGTGGCCTGGGCAAGATTTAACCCTTTCACTATACAGATGAGACCTCCAGACCACGATCTTCACTTCAGGGAGAATGAGTGACAAAACATAGAAAGACAACATGAAAACACCAAGGTCAGTAAAGAAAGAGTCAAGCCTCAGATGGAAGGAGAATGAGGAGATGCCAAATGGGGCTGAAATAATCTTTTACTAGGGCCACAGAGATGGACAATGATATACTGAAATATCTCCTTTAATTCATGAGAAAAGTATTGTGGGAATGAAGTATTCAAACTGTAGATGTGAGCAGCGGAATCCATTGATGAAGCCAAGCAGATGTTGGAGTAGCTGTGATCCCATGAGACATTTGAACAGAGAACATTGATGAAGACCCTTTGCCCCAGGGAGAGAAGAAGAAAACCTCTGTTCCCAGAGATGATCACAGAGACAGATGAGGAGAACCTTTGCTTCTGAATATCTAATCCTTAAAATAATACCCCATGAGTACACGGCCCATGGACACACCTCTAGGAGGGCTGTGAAAATGGGAGGAATTTCATGATGCAGAACTTTTTGCCCGGGCAGCTGCTATTTGTGGAAATGAAAAGCCACAAGAAGAGTGTTTCTTCTGGAGAAGTCTCCATGGCATGACAAGAGAAAATTCCTCGCCCTACAAGAACTGATGGAAGACTATTGTATAGTTTCTACTGATTTAACATCCCAGGTTTTTTCTCTGTGTGGTCAGTTGGAAAAGAAAAAGTTGGGCAGGGGGAGGAAAGGAGGTTTTATTTTTATATTTCTTATTCTTGTAGTCCTGTTAATAAAATTCTTTATTCCTTTTAAGTTTTAAGCCTGTTGTACCATTCTCCTAATCCCTATCTCACAGCAAGAAATTACTACATGCCCTGGTGATTTTAGCCAGTGCTAAAACCCACCATATTCTCCTAAATCTATTTGAAATATAATTTGATCAGCCCAGTTATTAAGATGAAAAGCAAAGCAGTTTGTTGGGTTTTTTTTAAATTTTATTTCAGGAGTTGTCTGGAGTTTGTGGTTGGGTTTTTGGTTGCATTGGAGTTTTTAAAATAGTATTTATGTATTCCCACAGTATAGCTGCTCACTTTGAGGTGTTTAATTTCCATATCCACTACAAAACACTTAGCCAAGCTTTAAATTGCAGACACATCTCTTCTTTCATTGTGAAAAAATCATGCAATATGGCAAAATGTAGTTGGAATAATTATGTGCTTTACTGTCACTCATTGGCCAGACTGAGTATCATCTTAGCAAAAATCCCAACTTTATTATAGAAACAGTCCCACTGAGGGAACATTGCTCATTTTCTACTACTCTTCTACAAGTTACTTAAAACTCCTTTAAGAAACTAAGCTCAACACTTGCTTTAGTTTTTGTCACAGTTGGAATATAGCAATTATTTTGAAATGGTGGGAATTCAGAATGTACTTATTATTGGCATTATCTATCTAAAGATCAGCTCGTTCTCTGTATTCATAAAAAATTACAAGTAGCTCAGAGTATTCCCTTTCCCAAATAAATGTCTTATGTACAATAATCCCAGTAATGAAAAATAAAATATTTTCATATCATGTCTTGAGTTTTTATTCCAAGATTTAATTTGAATACAAAACACTTGACTAATAATCAGCAAAAAAATAGAAGTCAAATAGCATTGTTAAACAACTCATTAAAATTTTCTCATGACAAAGACAAACCAGAAACCCTTTCAGAAATTTAGCTATAGTTCTAAACAAACCTTAGGTTCTACCCCTATAAACACTGTCCTGTCTCTAATTTGTAAGCTATGCAAAATATTACACAGATCACTCAACAATCAATCCTTAATGTTCCTGAAGAGGTCTTTACTATCCCTACTGAATAATGCATGTTTCCATTTTGCCATTCTCCTATGGCATAAAAGGGAGCAGCTTTAACTTAGCACTAACTTTGAGAAGAAGGAGAAATTGCTTTACAACTGCAATCTACTTCCCAAATAGAGGAACTAAATAGTCCTAAATATATTTGAAATAAACCAGCATCTGAAGAGACTGGCCATATGCTAAACTGTCACTTTCCCATAGTGAGTGATGAATTAAGCTGGTTGTGTAGCTGGCTGCTTACTACAATAATGTTCATGTCACTCACATATGCTGCTTTGGCAGTTATCACAGTTTTCTGTAAGCCAAGCGGCAAGTTTGATTTGAGAACAATTTAAAGACCAGCTAAAAGCACTGAACTCCTGACTGATTTCCAAAGAACTGGAAGAAACACTACAAAAGACTGGAAAGGTATAAAGAAAAATGGCAGTACTTTTGAAACCTGTATGATTAAAAGCATGAGAAAACTCCAGCCAGCTAGACACAAATCCAGTACTCAGTGTTTTCTGGGATCTGTGCAGTTTTCTATCATCTGGGATACTGCAAACACAGTAAAGTGTGAAGTGTATGGTAAAGAGGATGCACAGCCCATGGTAAAGGAGAACATTCATCCATGTAGCGTTCCACCGCTGCAGGATCAGGTCCAGGGAGGTTATGGATACTCGTGACCAACATGGGACTCAACAAGATGGGCTTCTGCTTGGTTAAGCTCAGGAAACCATTCATTCAACACAGGAACAAACTCAGCTTAAATCCAGAGACAGAGAGCCCAGAACAGAGGCAGGGTGGTGGGTTTTACAGGAGAGAACCAAGGTGGAGCTTAAGGTCAGGGACTAATAGGAACATAGCAAGGGAGAAACCCCAGGAGCTCAAACCAAATCAGAACACCCTGGACTGCCACCGCATGAGGGTCCAGGGTGGGGCAACTCTTCCTGGGATCACAGGGCCCATCCCCCAAGGCAGAGGGATGGAATGCACCTCTTCTGTGGCTTTAAAGCCACACCTCTCACTTTAACAATGCTTATCTGAAACTACAGCTTTGCCTCCCTGGGCAGAGGTACCTCACACATCCACAGCACCTGGAAAATATATACCAGAAATTTAACTAGCCAGTTAGCACCAGCTTCTCACTGAACTGAGCACTTGAATCTTTTCTCTGTACTCACACAGAGGTAAAAGAATCCAGTACTTATGTCAGTGGCCTAATAGTCAAGAGGCTGCATAGTAAAATATGTAAAGAAGCAGTGAAATACTTACAGTAGGTATGTCTGAATCCCGAGACAAGATTCTGGTTACTCAAGGGTTGCAGCATAAAAAACCCAAACAAATCAATCCTTGGAGCATTGCTGTCAGAGGAACAAACTATCACAGTGTGTCTGTGGCCAAAAGGACAAGATTTTCAGCTCTTTACTGCATTTCTTATATTCCACAGGAATGTCAGTCTCCATATGACCCAGAATTTGCATTGGGAAAAAGTGTTATTTTCACAAGTTTATAATCAAGGTTTCCAGCATTATCACATGGAAATCTATAAAATCTTTTCTGATAAATTAGAAGTTGAGGGATTTGGGTTGCAGATTTGTGGTGAGGGGAAAAGTGGAATACATCTTTACTTTCTGTAAACACAAAAGTAAAGTACAAGGAGCACTCTGAACAATGACTTTTTCATAAGCTGAACTTTACTTGCTCTTGCTTCATTTTCTCTTCATTTACTTTTAGACTATACTGAAGTTTCTGTAAAGGACAGAACTACAACACTCTCTTCTTCCCACAGCCGCTTGTGTGCCTTGTCTAATAGACAAGCAGAGTCTGGCAGAGCAGAGATGTAAAGATCCTGGCCTCCATGGAGGCATGGGGCAGCAGACACTGCAGGTAAGTCACCCAGAACAAGTCCATGCCCATGGTTACCCTACTGAGTGGTGCTGTATTACCCAGGCATAAATACAATGTTGAATGCAGAGATGCACACAGCAGTTAACGGTGCTTTGTGAAATACTGACTTTAGGTTGATACCCAGGAACAGGCACCCCTAAGCCTGACCTAGCATCTTCATTTTTTCACTTCACACCTGCTTTTTCAAGTACTGGAGTGTGGTAGTTTGGCATTTAGGGAAAAAAGTGGGAAATATCCACGGAAGTGGCTCCTCAGAGAGCCTGCTGGGAGTTTCTTCTCTGCTTGAGATCAGGCCAAGAAGCTAGCCAGTTGTGAGATTGACAGCATTTTGGACCACTGAAAAGTGAGATCACCTTTGTGAATACCACCTTTTAAACCCAAACCTGGGAATTCCTTGTCCTCTTTGTTTTCTGGCCTTTCCAGAAAGGTATCGGAGCTCTGGTGTGGCTGGGCCCGCTCTCCCCCGCAGCCTATGCAGCCTGCATAGGGGGAGAGGGGGGAGGCTGGGCCGGAATCCAGCAGCTCCCTGGCGGTGGATGGAGACTGAGGGGATTCCCCCGGCCGTAGGCTGGGCCAGGCTCTCCCATGGGCTGCTGACATTTGCGGACACCTCCCCATGGCCCGCACAAATGACTCCAGGCCAAAAAGTGGCCAAAAACCATCCACAGCCTTCCAGCAGCTGCCGAGCTGAAATCCAATACCATGAATACCCAGCCGCAGCTTGGGCCAGATTTAACCCTTTCACTACCCAGATGAGACCTGCAGACTTAATCCCCTCTCCAGAGAGGAAAGCAAGAGCGATCAATGTGTAAAGAGACAACATGAAACATCAAGGCCAGTAAGAGAAAGAGTCAAGCCTCAGATGGAAGAATGAGGAGATGTTTTAATAAGCTGAAATATTCTTTTAGTAGAGCTGCGGAGAAGGACAATAATGTTCTAAAAATCTCCTTTAATTAATGAAAGAGAATTAGGGCAAATGAAGTATCCAAACTGTAGATCTGAGCAAAGGATCCATTGATGAAGCCAAGCAGATGGTGAAGTAGCTGTGATCCCGTGAGATGCCTGAACAGAGAGAGAGTTGATGAAGACCCTTTGCCCCAGGGAGAGAAGGAGAAAACCTCTGTTCCCACAGACGATCACAGAGACAGATGAAGAGAACCTTCGCTTTTGAATAACTCATCCTTAAAATAATACCCCTTGAGTTCATGGCCCATGGACACACCTGAGTGGTGTGAAAATGGGAGAAAGGCATGATGGCAGAGCTTTTTCCCAGGCAGCTGTCAGTCATGGAAATGAAAAGCCACAAGAAAACTATTTTGTTGTGGACAACTTTCCATGGAATGACAAGAAAAAACTCCTCTCCTACAGAGACTGATGAAAGACTATTGTATAGTTGGTACTGCGCTAATATCTCAAGTTTTGTCTCCATGTTGTCAGTTGGGAAAGGAAAAAGGTTTGGATGGGGGGGAGAAAAGGTTTTTGAGGTTTTATTCTGTTTTCTTATTCTTGTAGTCCTGTTGATAAACTTTCTTTATTCCTTTTATGTTTTAAGCCTGTTTTGCCCTTCTCCTAATCCATATCTCACTGCAAAAATGCATAAGTATTCTGGTGATTTTTAGCTAGTGCTAAAAACTACCACACGGAGATAGCATTTTTGAGGAAAGAAATGTCATCATCTTCGATCTGTAAAGAACTTGGCTCCAGGTCAAGCATCCCAGACAAGGTCTACCCTCTTATTTGCTCCATGATCAGAAGGAATTTTAAATAGCCAATGTTTCCCATTACCTGGAACAGTCACTACCTGGCAGACAGTACGAGTTACACTGAAATACCCACTGTCACACATAAAAGCTTTGCCAACCCAATAATGAGAAAAACAATTTTATAACAATAAGGCTTCCCCTTTTTAAGATACAGACAAGAAAAACATCCATCAATTTCAACAGCAATTCCAATTAAACAAAATATTTAACTGTACCAATGGCAGAACTCTGGAATTTTTATGCTACAGCTGAAGTTTTAGACAATCATTTATCTGAGTTACTGATTTTACATTTCAACAATAATAAAAGTGTAACATTTTATTTCTGGGAGAGGTCTCAAGAGTCCCCAGGGCCTTTTCTGTCACGTTCTCTCTCATACCCCTCAGTCTTTGTTTTGAAGTCACATGGGGGCTCAGGTTAGTCTCATTGCTCACTAACACAAGTAGCCAGAGCAAACAGACATAGATAAATTAGCAGCTCTTCCTGAAAATCTTTGCGCATTCTACAGAAGATTTCTATACGCCTTCTAAGTTAGCAGCAGCACCTTCAGCTGATGGATGAATTCTGAAGAGGTCTTTCTCACTCGGAACTGGTACATTTTAAATCTTGAAATTATGTACCTGGTCCCATTTCAACACAGGCTTTTGTAGCATTTTAATGTCTTGCCATTTAGTAGCTGGAATCCAGCAAAGGGGATACAAGTGCTATTACCGGTAGCTAATGGATATTCTTCTTGAGTTCAATTGCTGAGCTACATTTTGAATAAAGGGCTGAATTCCCAGAAGGAACAACCTCCTTTCATTATTGCCCAATGCTTAGACTAAAGGAGAATTCTCCACGAGTATTAAGTAGGGATAATGTTTGTATTTCTATTTCTAGAAAGAAATGTGCCACACAGATGGCATTGCACAATATTAAGTGAATGCAGGTCATAGCCAATACTGCAAGTTCTATAGCTGGACATTTTCATATTACAGTCCTTTCTAATTCCCATTTTAAAATGGCTTTTTATTCAGAGTATTCTTCTGGATAAAACCAGATTGTAGTAACAGCAGAAAACTCTACTTTTTGGGGTGTCCACCCAAGATGTTCCACTAGCTCTCAGCTGTGTGCTCATAGAGTTTATGTCCACTTTGGTCAGCTGTCCCACACAGTGCTGCATTCCAACTGCTCTGAGTCACCACAGCATACACTAACAGAGAGAAGTCACATCCTCAGTCAGGTTTCAGGGTTCCCTCAGCAACAAAAGCCACCCACGCATGATCATACTCTTTATTGATGTAGAGACACCTGCACAATTCAGCTAAGCCCTGCTTTAAAGCAGCAGTCCTACAAGATTACCATTGCTTCCAGTTAATCTCTGCATCCATGCCTGTTGTAAGAAACAGTTAAACCCCCAGTTCTGGAAGGCATGTCCTGCAGCTCCACTAGCTGGAATGGGAGATATTAACCCTACCAAGGCTGCCCTTGGCACAGGAAGTCCTGAACACCAGCTTCAAAGCATTGCTCCTCTGCCACATGTCTGCAGCTACTGCCACAACTGCAAAATGAGAATATTCTCACTCAACCACCACAGGTAAGCATGTTGCTGCTGAAGATACAGAGCAAAGTTAGGAAAATGAGTCACCTGTTTCTGGAATTCTCTCTAGATAACTGTGCGATAACTAACAACAGATCCCCTCAACACTTCCCTCTATGCCCTTTCTGTTCCTCCATATATATGCAGTAGAACACAGAAGTCAGAGTCTCAAGCCCAAGTCTTTGAAATTCCTTTATGGGTTTTTTAACTCCAGTGCAAGCCACACTTTTAATCTCAACTCAGCAAGGACTAAATGAGAACTTGGTTTGTTCAGGCTACATATTCAGAAAAACCATTTTCTGTCTCAGGAGTGCTCACCTAGGAGACCAAACTATCTGAAGTGCTTCTAGAGACACCCATATACTTGCCAGGACTTAGAATTGTGGACACTTAATTGTAACTTGCATTTAGTAAGGCTTATTTTAAGACTTGATGAACTGGCATTGTCATCTAGCAAAAGGGATTTTTCTCTTAATAATATTATGAAGACAAAGAGCAACTTCTTTCATAGTATCATAATAATAAATGCATAAATTGCTTCTTTTTTAACATATAACATGACTGCACTTTTAGAATGTTGTATGTTTTAAGTTGTCTGGGTTGTTTGGCTTGGATTTAATTATTCAGCCAAAAAAGAAAAATTTCTTTCAAGATCAAGCTGCTGCCTTCCTTTGTAATAATTTGTACAGAAGTACTGTGTGCATTAGACAGTGCATGTTTGCTCAGTTACAGACCTGCAAACAGGCTTAGCCTCCGGTTCAACATTTCATTGCAATCTACTGGCATATTAATTAATAGCTAATCAGAAAGTTCCTAATAAACATACTAGATATTTACATTCAGACTCACTATTTTTAAAAGCCACTGACTTATAGCATTTAGAATGGTGAAAATAAGTAAGTCACCCCATGCCACACAATTTACTTCCTATATTTTTCAGAAAAGAATCATTAACTTCTACTCAAAATGCACTTGTATGAGATTATCATCAATATTAGGATAGCAAAAATAATGGCAAACATGAAATTCCATGGGTATCAGTTGCATAAGGTTTATTTTACCAAATCCCTTCCCCCTCACCCATGCAAAATTAACATTTATATTAAAACAGCTGACATATAGCAAGTTAACAAGCAATGTCTAATGTAATGAAATTAACTCTCTCTACTCTTGTCAACAGGAATATCTATTTAGATACCAGTGGAATAAAGCCCTTGGTTTATTCATTACTGAGGAGAAAGAAGAAAAAAAGTAAAAATTAGGAAAAGCCAAACTAAAACCCAGAAAATGGTTTAGCAAAGCAACAAGCCACAGCTGAATGCTAAGCCCTCCTGTCTAGGTGCCCTGCTCATACATAACTTTCAGCTGTATCCATGACTTACCTAGAGACTTCCAAGTTCAAATCATGGAAATGACAACTCTGTCCCTTCCCTCACTTCAACAGTAACCTCGACAGACACATTCTGGACTCTGCTATCCCTAAATGGGCCAAGAAGAGACTTACTGATCTCATCTATTATTCCACCAACACTCAGTAGACTTACTATTTTTATTTCACTGATGAAGAAATGCCACAATTAATCCACTTAGCAGGAAGACTCATGCCTGTACTGGAAATGGATAAACAATGCATAGAAAGTGTTCACACACTGCGCTTGTAACAGGTTTTATTTGGCATTCACTGGTACCTTCACAGCTGATCACCACCAATAAACAATAGACATCTGCAGCAACAACTATAAGTCATCACAAGAGACTATTCAAAAAATGTAGAGTTATGTAACTTAACTTTTCATACGAATACTTAAGGGTTATATTCCTCCTGGTAGAGAACGGGATCAGTCCATAAGAGCTGCTCATGCTCTGAGTGAGCACTTCAAATCAAATGCATACAAACCACCTACAGACTAAGACTATTTCAAGACTGATTTTTGCTTTCAATATATCTTTTTCATCAGAGGAAAACAAAACTCACAATTTCAAGTTACCAGGCAATAGCTTGGGTTATTCAGTTATGCAATGGTTATGTTTCTATGTAAAAGATTAGACAATAAATTTCCAAGTAGCCAAGCATCAACTCTGCTTGCAAGGTTAGGTTAAGGGCACAAGAATACATGTTGAAGCACAACTCATTCTTGTTATCATGTCAGATATTTTGGACTCTTTTTTTTGCACATTAATTCTGGTGCTTCAGGGAAAGGCCTCCACAGGCAGAGGCTGAGCATGCGTCTGGTGTTTCAGACAGAAAACAAAAACTTGCTGAAGCTTTCTTCAGAAAAGCTCTAAGCTTGAGCAGTGTTTTCATCTTACAAACAATAAACATCAAATCTGCAGGCTACAGACAAGTGTCTCTTGGGCATTTGTGTTTCTAGGTCTATGAGGATGACTGAGCAGCTGTATACTCTCCTCCTGTATTCTCCCTCTTCTTAATCTAATTGGCAATAAAGGGTAGAAAGAAACACACAGAAATGCCCCACACACCCAGTATCAGCAACGTGCAGAGGTAGAGCAAAATTGTTACAGCAGGTGATGCCAGTTAAAAACTCCCACAACCCCAGTGCAATTCTGGCAATTTATTCCACAGTGTTAATTCCTTTAAAGGTGTCATTTCCTGATTTCAAGCAGCTATTCTTCATTTCTTTAAACTAGTTTGTCAGGTGCTGGGGGGGAAATGGGGGAAAGTGACAACAGAGAAGAAAATATATAAAAATGAGCTTCCTATCACTTTTTACTGATCAGCTCTAGATATTTATATGCATATCTAAATCTAAAGAAGCTTAAATGTCTGCTCACATTAGCACAGCTCTTCACTGTTTAGATTAATCATACTCCACTTCCTGCTTTTTAATATAAATTAGTGTTGTAAAATCTTTTTCCTGTTTAGTACCAAAAAACAAACAAACCAAAACAAACAAACAAAAAACCCCACAAAAAACCCCACAAAAAAACACATTACTAAAATAAAAAAGGACTCCAAAGGAATCAATGGCAATCAGGACAAAAGCAAAGCCTGACCTAGTCATTGCAAATGCCCATCTTCACTGAGTCACAGAAACATGTGTTTTAACTGTTGCTACACCCACATACAAATTACAATTATTAAACAAAGATAACAGCTGCTTATCACAAGAGATTTTCAGGCTGCTGCAAACAAAACCTCAAGCTGAAGATATTTTTTAAATGGATTAGCTCATTTATAAAATAAAAGTACATTCTTTTCCCCTCTCATAGTGATTTGTTTATTTTTAACCAAGCACTTCAAGCATGCTGCTGTTGATCACACTTGAGGGTACAGTGAGATAGCATTTTCAGGAGTACTGGTGTGATTCAGGCCATGCTGTCTGGTTCAGTTGGAAGCCAAACCAAATCTGAAGAAACATAGGAAATACAAAAAGCCTTGGCTTTCCTGGCTCTCTTTCAGTATGTTAAAAGACAGCATTGCTTGAAAACAAACTCAGCCATTTGATTATCAATTCACATTTAATTTTTATGGTGTTCTCTAAGCAGGGGTATAAAAAGAAGTCCTTTTCAGCACAGACATTTGCAAAGTGAAACAGCATACAGAAAAGACTCCAAGAAACATCTGAAATTCTAAATGCAGTTAGGAAAGAGGCCAAGGGATCTGTACAAGCCCACTCTATCAACTTAAAGAAAAAAAGAATATGACTTGAAGTGATTTTGATTGTTTAAATCTTTGAAGAATTTGATCCAACTTCAGATCTTTAAGTCATGGTTTTTATCTGCTAAACACAGTGCAGAAACCATCAGAACCGTGACAGAAGTAATCCCCTCTAGGGCTGGAGGAGCCTTGTGCTCTGTGGCAATGCAGAATGAAATCCTCCCAGATGCATGACGTCACCACTTTTCAGGACACTGCATTATCAGTTTTTGATACTTCATTTTTCAAATTGGACAGGTTTCTACATCTCATCTAAATGCGTATTTTTCTATGACTGAAAGCAGAAATTGGATTGACATCTCCATAACTGTCCCAGCTGAAGAGACTCCATAGGCATATTCACCTCCTTAATGTATAGCACTCCATAGCTTTCAGAGCATTTAAAAGACCCACAGATTTTTCACCAGTTTCTTGACTGTGTACATTACATAAACCAAAAAATGTACTAATGGAGAACAAAACAAGTAAACAGTCTGTCATTAGCAAGGAACTGACAGATGTTAATTTATCTTTCACTTCTCTAAACTCCCAACATTAGAACAGATTCTCCATCAGTGGCTAGAAAACTCCCCTGATCCAAAGCTAACCACTTGCAGTATCGCTCCACACCAGCAGTACCACCTTGGTCCCTAAACAAACCACAGCAAACTGTGTGCCAGAGGATAATTTGCTTTCTCTTCCCAGTAAGAAAAAATAAAAAAAAAAAAAATAATGTTCAAAGAGCACAATTCCCAGATGCACTGGGACGTACACAGCAATGTGGTTGCTGCTCAAGGTCATTCAAGGAAGGAGCGACAAGCTCAAATCCAGACACATGCAGGAACATGTGAAAAATGTAAACCGTCTCAACACCACAATTTTGTTTTAACCTCTTTAGAGGTCAAGTTACCCCTGAGTGCTGCTTTTTGAAAACAACCTCCAGTCTGACACTGTGCTGAGTTATACTGACCCAACAGTCATAACCTAACCTACCAAACGCATCTACAGTGAGAATGACCTCAGGAGAGGATGGCAATGTTATTTAAAACATTAATGCTACCCTGAGATCATCTTAGATTTACCCAAACAGATTTGCTAGCAGATCTGCTTAAGGTACCTAATGGTGGAGGTTGCCATGGGAACACAGTACAACTACACACTTTGCCATGACAACCAGGCCTCCCTGGAATACTAATGAGTGCCCATGGCAACAGGAAGCTAAAGACAAGATGTCTGGAGACCAAATATTTCATGTATCATTTATAACAAAAGCTATAAATATATTTGTACGCTTCCTATATAAGATTCAACGGGTTTTGGTACCCTGCAAAACGCCACATATGGGGCAATATCGCAAAGTGCAAAAATTACGTAGCTGCAGTATAAATGGAAAATCCTATTTCAAGGTAACGCTGTGGCTAAAGTTCAATTCCACAAACAACAGAAATATCTGTAGTCAACATGCCCCATGTGTGCATTGCCTTGCACATGAACACTATTGCCAGGTCATGATGGAGCAGTTACCTGCACACAATGCTTTGTCTGGGTTGTGTCCATCAAAAAGGTGCTTCCTACCCAGTGCAGAATCCTGTACTGAGCATGGATCTGTTCTCCAGATGGCAGTTACTGCAGCTTGTGCTGTGAAGGCAGCAGAAAGCATTGCCTTGGTATTTCAGAAAAGGCTCATGACAAGAGATCCTTGGTACTTTATAGGAATGTTCCAGCAACTCAGTCCATGAGCAGTGTTTTGCATTTATTTGTTTACAGAAAAATGATGCACTATAGCAAGTTACACATCAGAACAAAATGTTGGCATTAAAAAAAAAATGTGCAAAAATCATCAGTTAAGTGACATCTGGTGCCTTTTTTTTTAAAGTGCTCACTCTACAGATGAATTTCAGAACACTTTCTAGATATTTTACACAGATTATCAAAGCCTAAGACATTTTCAAGCATCCTGCCAGAAACCTATCATTTAAAAAAGAGGCAGCACCAGCTGGAAAGCCATTGCTGTTTGTCCCAAAAGTAGTGTGTGTAATAGGTCAGATTCAGAGACAGCAAAATTTTAGGTCCCAGGGATCACAAGTGCCAGGATTCAGCTCACACCAGCAGTGCAGAAACCAAAGGTAATAAATCCTATCTAAGACTTTTCCTCATGTCTTATTATTTGGTTTATTAGTTTATAAAAGTTTATTAGGTTGTAAGTCTCCTTGCATGAGCACCACCTCAAAAAAATTAGGAAGACATTAATAAGCATGAAATTTGTTTTTTTCTTTCCCTCAACACCCATGATCTGTGATATGTATTTATTAGTCATCTTCCAGGTGTAAATAGACCAACGACTGCATTTCCTCAATGACAGAGCACAGAGATCAGCAATAAGGGATAAAGAACTGTTCTTTGTGCTATTTCTATGTTTCATGGCTGCAGAACTGCTCAGGTGCCAGGTTCTTGCTGCTTTTGACTACAACTGATGCTATCCCAGTAGCAAAATCCCCAATCCCCTGTCCCTTCAGCAGATCTCCTCAGGCCTAGAAGATGCAGCCCCACACCAAACAGGAACTTCCTGGCCTAGATAAGATGCATCAGCTGTAGTCACCCATCTTCTCACCTACTGACAAGCTTAGAGAGGGAAGAAGGAACCTCAAGTACACACACTTAGGAACCCCACAGGAAGGCACATAACTAAGTCTGCATCACTGAAAATTTGCAAGCAGCCGTAACTCAAACAAGTGGGAAGATTCCTACACACGGAAGTGGTGGAATCATGATCCCAGGAGACAAAGATGAGGCACTTCAGGACATGGTTTATTGGTGGACTTGATGATCTTAAGGATCTTTTCCAACTTAAATTATTCTATGATTCTATGACTACCATCTGAGGCCAAAGTGTTACAAAACAGAAGTACCTCAGTAGCAGTATAACGTAGCACATGAGACTAATCTGGACCAATCACTAGCAAATCCCTCTTCTGCTCCCAAATGCTGCTGGCTAAGGGCACAATGCTCTGAATATGCAAATAGAAACAACATTAAGCCAACATCATCACATCCAGAGTTATCAGATCGGTGCAAGCACTGGCCATGATCATATTAAGAGTTTTCAGTGAATTGCAATTCAGTGTTAATTGGCATGTTTGGTGAGACCTAAGGAAAAGGTGTGGAATGAAATAGCAACACAAAATCCAGGCCATGGCTTTGGCATTGAATTTAAGATCTAGTCACTTTAAATAGTATCCAAGGACAAAAAAAAAAAAAAAAAAAAAAGCACTTTTGTTTCATAAACTTCAATCAATACAGATTAAGTCACAAACAAAAAGAGAAAAAAAGGCAAACTGCTTTTTTAAGTGGTCTAACACAGTGCAGATTAACACATTCAACAAACATAGCCCATAGTGGACTTTCAAGTGACAAAGTTTCTCAAAGAGGTGCAGGACTTGCATTACTTTTATGAAAAAACACATCATTACTCTACAAAATTTGTTGTCTTGAATCTGGTTTGCACAGGACTGATTCCAATTTTTAATTTTCGACTGTTTTAATTCCTTTTAAATACCACAGAGGCCATCACACAGCCCAGCATTTCTTCTGTCAGCAACTGAGATCCAGTTTTAACAGAAGCTGACTATGAAGATAGGAAAAGCACATTTACATTAAATTTCAAGATTACGACAACAGCCTATCTAAGCACACATAGCAAAGACTTTTTTTATTCTAACCCTATTTTTCTACTAATATTTTGTTGTTTGCTGGTTGGGGGTTTTTTTTCCCCAAGCTGGTCTTTTTTTCACTCTCTCTCACAGTCCTCTTTCTTTGTGACTGTTTTATGTCAGGAGACATGAGAGGTAGTTCAACAGTGTCTCCTACCAAGAAAAATACAGAATTTAGTTAATCTGTGGCCAGAAGGGGCAATTACTACTTAGAAAAAAAAAAAAAAAAAAAAAAAAAAAGCTGGGATAAGCACTGAGTGATGAACACTGTGTCAACAGATAAACTGTCCCAAGACAAAACAATAATTTCAGCATGACTGGGGCTGGAGGTCTGGTTGCGTATCTTTCCTCCTAATAGCAAATGCAGTGATATGCACACAGAAAAACACTGGAGACATCTCTGCATCACTCTCAAAAATACAAGGACCTATCTTGTTCAGGAAGGACTGGCAGCACTGCCAATGATGACAGCCAGGCAAGCAAGGCAAGTTAAGAACAGCAACAAGATGCCATCTGCCAAATAAACCAAATAAATTCCTCCCTACATAACTGACAATTAAAAAGGTTTCATCTCCTGGAAAATATGGACAGTCACATAAGTCCTATCTAAGAAATACACATTTAGATCCACCCCAGTCAGTTTGGGTTATTAGAGCCTTAAATCCTCTTAATCCTTCCCATGCTATTATTTACTTTGTGTTTCCTTGTGAAAAAAAACAAAAACAATATCTTTCTGCATGATTTTTTAGAAATACCTTTTCTCAGTTAATATACGTAGCTTGCAATAACCTCTCACTTCCCCCCTCAGCCCCCCACACTACAGATATTGAATAGCTGCATTACTTCAGGGAACAGTCATAAACGTGAATGATGGCACTTGAACCTGCTAAGCTGATTAAATGCTGAAAGGAAGGATCAATTACCAGAGAAAGGCAAGCTGGGGAACCATACATAAAACACTGCAGACAGAACAAAGAGCTCCTACTGCCCAAACTTAGCACAATCGGTAGAGAAAAAAAGAAAGGAAAAGCATTTAGAAGTGCTTTCTTCGTTGCAGCTTAGGGTATCCACCTTCCACCAAGACAGGCAAGAGCGACACACACTCAAACTGAAATTTCTCAGAAGAAAGAGGGAGCGAAAGGAAATACACGTTTGGGCAGAAGCAGATGTGCTTTGTTCTTTCCAACGTTTTCACTCAGTATCTCTCTATCCACTAGGATATTAGAAGTCTGTCAGTTCTGCATTTCAGATAAAAAGCATTCACTTCCAGGAGCCCTTGTTTAAATGCATGCAAAGGAAAGCACAGGAGATCACACAAAGCCACAACCCTTCCGAGCACAGAGTTATCCCATTCAGCAAAGCACTTCCAGATTATACATAGCCCTCATGAGAAAGGCTTCAAACCAGAACAGCAATCTCATTACTTTTTTGACAATATGTTCTGTAAAACAACAGCCACTATAAAAAGCATAACCTTCTTGAGCAGGGTCAGAAAACAAACCCACATCCACAACGGGGGGAAGGAAAGCCAACAACAAAAAATTAAAAAAAAAAAAAACCCACCAACAAACACACCACCTCACAAAATCTGTCACGACTAAAAGGGAATTTTCTGACTGTGTAATAGCCACTGATGTGACTCAGTAGCTTTTAGGAACAAAACTTTGCCCTCCCTGAAATTATTTGGTATAACACTTCAACTAGGCTTGTTTAAACAAGATATGTATCTTAAACACGTAAGTATCCGAAATGTAAAAACACAGTCGGAGCACATGATCCTGCACCACCAAGTGCCCCCCGGAGATTTCGGCACACTCAGGTGGCCACAAGCGCGGGGCCTCGGTGCCATCTGGTGGCCACTTGCGCTCTGCCGGCCTGCACCCGCAGCCAGGGGCTGGGCTCGCCAGTTGTCCTAGGCTGGGGTCTGTACCAAAAGAACTGAAAAGCTACTGGGCAGGGGTAAACGCCTCTGCCTGCTCACACCGGGACCTATTTGTGACACGCTTTCTCGAGGCTTGCTCAGGAGTTTGGTAATACAAAAGCTCTGCCCAAGTGTGTCAATGACAATGGCTTTTTGTTCACTTCACTGCCTTCAGTGTTTTCACTTTTTCAGTGAATGAATTCTTCTTTTCCCTACAATTTTCATTCACTTCCCAACTATACCAGCTTCAGAGCCATTATGTAGCTATAAGCTCCAACAATGAATGGAAGGGTGTTATCTTTTATTAAACTGACTGATAAAGGTGGGAGAAGAGGAGAAAGTAATTTCACACAATAAAAACCTCGTGCAGTTTCCTCTCCTCGTGACAGATTATAAAAGCCAAAGGTTATGCAAGTTTATATGAGACCTTTACTTTTTATATCTTGAAATTACTACTGCTAAAACACTTCCACTAGAATTACTAACACCACCCACCTACAACAGCTCCAGGACTCTGGTTTCTTTTGCTTTTTATTAGTATATGTCACCAAGCTCCAGGATATTTGTTTTGAGGTGAGCATCCAGCGTTGCCATAATACAGAGATAAGTCTGCTGTGCAACATCCCATAATATGAGTGATATTTAACAAAATTAGAACTGTCTTCTGACACTCTAAGAGCAATGTCCATGTCATTTATATCAGTTGGGCACAGACTCCAGGGAACGGGTGTGGGAAGCACGCACTGGCAACAATTCAGAGCCTTGCAGGGATGCACAGAGGTAGATCATCTTTATCATGACTAAGAATCAAAGGAGTTTGTAGCAGATGCTGCATATGCTTGATGAATGAATTGTAAAATAGTCACAGGCAGAGAGACTATTAAGACAGGACTTGAATGATAAGTTTTAATTTGGTCACTCCTGTTTCTAGTTTTTTCTTCAGATGCACCAAATACTGAAAAAGGTGATGGAGGCAGAAGCCTAGTCCCAGCCACAGACCCCTGGACACAAATGGCAGCCCTTTTTCATGGGAAACAAAACTCACCCGTTGGTGTGGTTTTATTCATTATATTTGGTTAATTACCCTCTGTATTGTTAAGTTGTAACCCCCTACCACGTTGTTGACTAGTATTTAGTCCCAGTTGTGCCCTCCTACCCTAGTTGCCAACCCACCCTGATACCTGCCCCTTGTTCCCGAATGTTCCCCCTCCCATTAAGTTGTCAATCCTCCCTTGTGTCAACCCCCTGCCTGGAATGCCCCTATTTCCCAAAGCCCCATTGGCCCATGTGCCCCACTCTCCTCCCCCATCTTCCCCAGTGGTTTATGCATTATGTAACCCCACCCTGTGCTCCTCCCCAGTCTTTCCCCTATTAGTTTATGATTTGTACCCACCCCTTGATCCTCCCCCGTATATAAGTTGCTGTACCTTCTGTATCTTTTGTTTTTTGTCCCTGACCCTTCTGGAGAGTAAGCCTTTTTTGACATCACACAGAAGACCTCTTGCCATCCTTGCTCCTGCACACTTGACAGCCTGTGCCATAGAGCTTAAGCCCTACAGCCTGGACTGCACTGCTTTCTGGGAACAGCCCGCTCTTGGCCCGGTGCTGGGAGCTGCCTGGGGAAAATCCAGCACTGCGTCATCACCGCCCCCCCGGGCTCCTGATGTCAGCTTGTCAGAGGCATTTGGCACTTGAAGGGCAACCAGAGTTCTAGGTGGGGGCAACTTTAATCCGGAAGAAGTCCTGCACCATTTGTAATTTTTGGAGGCAGAAGCCCACTCCTACACACAGGCCCCCAGACATGAACGGTGGCCCTTTCCCATGGGAAACAAAACTCACCCCTCCAGGCTCCTGATGTCAGTTTGTAAGAAGCATTTGGCACTCCAAGGGCAGCCGGAGTTCTAGGAGTCACACGGTTTTTTGATCTCAGTACACTATTCACAGAAAGCTGAATGTCTTGCAGGGGGAAAAAAAATGCTAGAATGCTTGAAATAGAGCAATAAGTGTAATTAATAACTGGGACACAGTGCCTAGACTGTATTCCAGTATTCGTCTGAAAACAGATATACATCTCTGTAGCCACTCTGCTTCACCTGAATCAATGAAAAATGGCAAAGTAATACCATACAATGATTGCTGGGAAGAGTGATGGAATGGGTGATTGCTGCTAGCAAATATGCAGGAAATTAAAGTACCTTCCTTCTTCCACTCCCTAAAAAGGTCTGAGTACATGGAGCAAAATTTAGAGGAAGCACTTAAACAGCAACAATGGTAACAGGACACTCTGTTACTGACAGCAGGCATAGAAAGAAACAGAGTTGAAAGTTGTGAAGGAATAAACAAGGAATAAGCTTGATTTCTGACAAGTAAGGGGGAATTACCAGTGTAATTCAAAAAGGAAAATTCAGATCGCTACAGAAAAAAAATTCAAAAGCAAAACCAAACCACCTTTATAAAAGCATCATTACAAAATAATTAAGGGGTAGAAAATCTGGAACACAGTTGTGGTAAGTACATCTTGCTGTCCCACATGGGCCCTGGCAATGCAAGGCAACACAAAGCTTTGAGAGTAACCCATGTTACTACATGTTCTCCCTCACTGGTCTGTGCTCTGCAGAAATCATCAGGCCTACAGCACAGACTGAAAGCTTCCCAATTGTGTGATGAAATTCTGTAATTTTGGTTTACATCAAGCCTTACCGTACATTTGCAGAAAGGTGAAAGAACATACACACTCCATGTCTGCTGCTGCCTAGAAGCACTGATTTAACACAAAAAACAACTATAACTACAAACATTCATGTTTATTTATAGAAAATAGGGCTCCACACATACTCCTGCTGGAGAGGAAAGCCACACATATGGTACAAGAGCCACCACATCCAGCAGCTGTTGGATGTTCCCCAGTTCTGTTCTCTGGTTTTGACACGGGTTCTGAGCCTGCTAAGTTATTTAAAGCTGTCCTAAAACTATATCAGAAGTTGTACAAGTCTATCCATCAACCCTCCCATGGTTTTGAGAAAACATCTTTCAACTAAAAAATGGCACAAAAGACCAGAGTCAACATGTTTTAACTACACCATTAAAAGGCTACAAATGAAACATTCTCTCTATGATCACTTCCTTGTTTCCACTCCCACACCCCACCCCAATAAAGGCAATGGCAAATCATCATTGGCAGATTGATTAAATTTACTAATATAGTCACGCCACCTAGGGAGGACTGACTGACTGCTTTCCATGAAGGTTAAAAATGACCCAGGGTCATTATTCAGTAAGCTTTGTTGCTGTGATCATGCAGCACATACCAGACAGTGGGCTGAATGTCTAAAAGCACAAGGACAGGTCATGAATATTACTACCTTAGGATCAATTCCACATCCCTACTACTAAAAGTGTTCTTGCTGGTTGCCATTCTCTAAGACCCTTCCCATTTCTAAATTACATAGTATAAGACTATGCTCTGCAACATAATCATTCTCTCAAATGTTTTTAAACTACAAACCCCTTTCAGTGCAGACCACCACAGATTGGTGTGATGACCTTTGAAGTATTAATTGTGAAGTATTATGAAGGTTAAACCCAAAATTTTCTGCCTCGATGTCTCATGGTTCACTAAATAAACAGGTTACTGCATTGCACATGGAGAACACTATACGTGCTATTGGCATTGTGCAATCACAGCTGGAAGCATGAAAATATAAGTTTAGCAAGACAGCCACCTTTTCCTGCTACTGACATTGGTATTGCTCCTAGTAAAAAGTATTAGAGATCCCAAGTTTTTCATTAAGTGAGCTGTATATTTTTTTAAAATTTTCTCAGTGGGCAGGATCCTGGAGGATCTAATGAGAAATTTCCTGCTCTAGAAAAAACCTTTTGTGAAGTTTCCACACACTTAGTAATGTCCGTCTCTGTATGAGAAAAAAAAAGTGTCAATCACCACATGAACAAATTTCTTACAGAGAACTGATATAATCTGTGGTGATGATGTACAAAGCAAATAATTATGAGTATTTGGAAAATAATTTCAAAATGCACAAGTTAAATACTACTTCTAGCAAAATTAAGTTCTCTGAATAACAATATCATTTTGCCACAATTCATGGCCCTTACAGGACAGGAACATGGTTTTGGGTATACGAGTTGACCTATATTGCACATACCAGGACTAAGCTCAGTCATGACCATTATGAAAAATGAATTTTTTTCATTTCACAATTCTAAAGCTCCTTCTTATATTAAACCAACAATCTTCTGTTTTGCAATAGCATTGCAAAACAACAACAGTTAACCTCCAGGCTAATAGTGAAGACACTGAAGGATTGATGACATTTGGAGGTTTTGGAAACTGGAAGAGAGATGCAGTTCTATGAAGACCTGCTATCAGAATTGAGAGCACTATAGAAACCACCAACACCAGATGTTCATGGAGTCAACTCTCAGCAAATTCTTTAGCATGTCTAAACAACAAAAAACAATTCTATAGAATAGTTATATTTGGGAACTAGACTGAGATCTTAATATATCCCTAATTATAGGTCAGGATATATATATCTCCCTAAATCTATAGGTCAGGTTTCACATACAAGATGTAAGTACAAAGACTAATTTATTAATTTTCCATTTATAAAAGGTAACACACAAAGCAAAAAATGCAGGCTACAAATCTATCTGTTCAGATTCTACCAAAAAATGGCACAGAGAAATAATCATTCCTTATTTTCATACGATGCATATTAACAACTTGAATACTTTAAAACGGTACATAACATGATATATGAACACACACATGAAATAAGGCATACAATTAGCCTGAATGCCTGGAACCACCATCTTTGCATGTTCTTGCCTATGCAGAGACACAGTTCTGCAGACCACAGTGTCCTAAACCAATTCTATAGTTTAATACATCACTTATTTATAACTTACTGTGAAAGGAAAGTGTTTTTCTTCCTCATTCTTTCCTGAATGATTCACATGCCCTTCATATATCAACTTCAAAACCATGTTTATTTTAAGAACAAATAATGCAAAACTACCCCTCTTCCCTATGCACTTGCCCAGGGAGCTCTGATTCCGACTCAACTGAAAGCACACTTTCTGCCATGTCCACTGCTTCAGCACTAGTCTATTATTCAATTGTTTTTAGTACTGAATTCAGAAATTGTAAACAAAAGTTAAAATCGAAAGTATCCACCCTGTCTTTATGAACTATATAGTTTTTTCCCAGTGGTTGCAAAGGTGACAAAGGTAATTCCAATGAAGATGATGCCCAGCAAGTCTGTAAGACTACAGAGGACTGAAACTCAGGGTATGGGCAAGTTAACTTTTTAAGGTATTAGATAATTAGATGAAAATTTTAAGAATACTTAAATACTTATGAGTACAGAAGTGTCTGTTCAATAATAACACTATCAATACAATTTTAAATGATCATTTAACCAACTAAATTTTGGCATCACCTTGATCTACCAGGTAGATCTAGTATAGTCTGGCCTTATGCAAATTGGTCATTTCAGTTTGTAAAAAGCTAACAGCTAGGAGACTGAATAAGTGAGTGGAACTGAAATTGCCAGAGGCAGAAGCTCTTACCATAAGCTGTTTATAAGTTACAAGAATGTACACCTAACAGGCAAGAAGAAACTCTTGCCCTTTCTAAAACAGCAGAAAACAGCAAATGCTGTATCTTTGGTTACAGAACATTCTTCTAGTTAATTTATCCTTCTCCTTGACAAACAGACACATCATAATCAAAACATCACAAAGAAAGAAAAAGAAAAAGAAAACAAAAGACAGCAAGCAGAAATAGGCAAGGAAATGCAACCATCAGAAAGCCCCAAGAGCTGACCCTCAGACACTTTTTCCAAAGCCTTGTAGCTTCCAAGATAAGAAGGTCTGGAGACCACAGGCAGGACTGCCCACAGTGGCAGAGCTAACGGAAGACCATTCCACAGGTAAGACCATGAAGATCCTCTGATTTTGTTTTTTAAACTTTTTAGGAGTTTAGGAGTGCCTATAATACCAACCCTATTTTTGTAAGGATGAGAAATGCATACCTGTTGGGCACATGGTCCTACTAACTATATAACAAAGGGAACAAAAAACCCTCTTTGGTTTCTTAAACATGTTCCACATCTTTGAACAATCTCCAAGCTGGATCTCAACTTTTTTTTTTGTAAACTTTAACAAAGATTGGTGGTAAAGCTGTTTAATGGGCATGTGACACAATTAAGCAAGTCATTTTTTAATCACTGGAGCTTACCCTGCCTGCTCCCCACCCCAGCTTAGATCCTTTGCTATGTGGTAATATAGCTAAGCCCACACTACAGTGCATGAACTGGGAATGTCAATTTGTCTGCACACCTATTTTCAAGAAGCTTGTGGAAAACTAGCTTTGAACTATTTCTGCTCTGTCAAATTTAATCAAAAGCAGCCAAGAAGTTCAAAATGTCTTGAGAGTCAGTAAAGAGATACTGACAGAGAGGATTACTAGTGCAGGAAAACCCAGATGAAAAGTACATTCTCTCACCAAAAACATTCTGTCAGCTTGTTGCAGAGTTATGTATTTAACAGGTCATACAGTAACCCACTTGGCAGATGGAAGTATATAAATTATCTGCCTGGAATCTTTCTCTTCTCAACCAGCTATCCCCAAGATGATTACATTGTGTTAGAAGAGCCACCATGGGCAGTTTTAGGACTCAGACTTCTTCCCTTACTTGGCTCTGCTCACAACTTCTGTCTTACTTCTTGCAGCTGTCAGCTCCTACTAGGGTTCTTACAAGCCAGCAGAGGCTGTGAAAATGAGAAATAGGACAGCAAGTCGCAGTAACTCAGGATTGTGTACCCTCCTCTCTCCTCCAGCTCTCACAAGTGCCTCTGTCTGTGCCTGCTGCCTTCTCAACCCAGCTGATGACAGCCGCCAGATGAACTGGAGGGAGGCTGTGGGAAACAGAAAATCAGCTGAACACAGGCAACAGGAATGGAAGCAGACACCAGGGAGGCTCACAGCTTTCCCTCACTGACCTCCTGCACATGAACTATGTTTCCACTAAAGCTCTTCATACCTGTACAGCTTCAGCCTCTGTGGGGCACTGAGCAAGTAAAAGTGCTTTGCATATCAGATCCCATGCATTGATGCTAAACCCACATAAAGATTGATCTAATCTTGGAGCTAAATCAATTAAATGCAAATGCAAATCCAGAAGTTTAAATAGCTACAAATCACACCCTTCCTCCAATACCTTCCCTGCTTTCCCAAAACATTCCAACAGCATAAACTGTTTATACTTCAGAGGCAAGTGCATACAATGGGCATAGAGCTTGTTTCCAACACAGTAGAGAAATAATTACCCTGAACTTTTTACCTCCCACCTGCAATTCCTCCCCAAAAGAAACAATTGCAAGGTTAAACAGTGATTTAGCTACATATTGACACTGTGGTTCAACGACCTCCATAGTGCTCACATAAAACAATTTTCATTTTCATTTTCCTTTCATCCTTTCATTTTCATTCCATCCTTGATAATCAACAAAACTCATAGCAGAAAAAAAAACAATAAAAAACATGTAACCTCCTAAACTTGAAGCTGTTAAACCTTTGGAGGTATGTATGCTTTGAGGAAAAAAGAGGTAAGTTCTTTTGTTTCACTCTTTCAATGGAGAGATAATAAAAAAAAAAGACAATTCTTCACACCTAAAATACCTAGCTGAGCCAAGCTTCCTTATAGTAACTAATTTGCAGACCTATTTTTTTATCAAGTGAACCCAAAACAAGTTTGTGTTTTAGCTTCAGCTTTAAGGCTTCAATTCAGTTTTCTCCATCTTGCAATGAGTCTTCCAGGAAGACTCTGACTCAGTCACAGCAGTGCTACTGATTTCTGGCTCTAATGCAGGAAAACATGCTTTTTCTGAAGAATAATTCATCAGGCATTACAATCCAATAGAAAGCATAAATACGCAAAGGAACAGTCCTGAAATATAGTCAAAAACAAGAAAAACAGCACAATATTTGTATAAATTATGTAGAAATTTTTTTTACTCTCCCTTTTCTGTCAGGGAGTAAACAAAAATGTTTGTACTGAAGGACACTGTAGTGGAAGGGTAGAAAGTCATCCAGACTTCATTAATTTCAGTGTAAAATTAAACATCCAGTCCTGACTCTGAATAGCCATTCAGGAAGCAAAGTAGTGAATTGGGATCACAAAATCAGATTTAAAAAAGCAACAGCTCTGAGGAGGCATTTATCCTGTAATTTTTTGTGGTTTTACTTAAAGACTGAGTCCTGCAAAATGCCTGTGGCTCTGCAGTTGATATTTTATATTTCTTACAGGCAAGAAATCACGATCATTGAATTTATATATAAAAATATAGCCCAATTCTCCAGAAGAAATTAGCCTGCAAATAAAACTGAAAAGAAAAATTCAGCTTACAGAATTTTCTTAGCTCAGAAGGTCTTCAGTGTGCAGGACAGCTCACACAGGTCCTGAAACAGCTTATTCCATCCCCCACCCTCAGGGGCCTCATAGTTCTGCAAGACACAATTTCAGTCTACAGTTTATGAACATTATGAACTGACCAGCACAGAATATGCTTCTCAAATCTGTCTGCTTGTTCATTTTCTCAAAAGAATGAGCACCAAAATCTTGGGAGTAAAAGGCATCATATTATCCCAAATAAAATAATGGGAAGGTGGGAACTGTTCGCAAGTATAGAAATGCACAGTATATTATCTTTTTCTTCCAAAAATACTGATTCTTGGAAGTCTGACTTGACAAAAGCACACATAGTATTCATTTATATCACTTGCGACTCCCAAAAGGCCCTTTTGTGCAGCTGTTGGAGGGAACTCTAAGCACTATTTGTAATTAGATTAAATGCAATGGAAAACAAACCAGATCTAATTTAGAAAGATCCACAGTCAAACATCTTAAAGCCAAACTCTTAAATTTAAGATAAAGCAGCTGTTGCCATCTTCACAGTTTTTATGCCAAAATACTTCCCATTTCTGAATTAAGGAGTTTTGCTCATGTATAAGTAAGTATTTCACTTTTCACATTCTGTGGCCTGTAGAGCAAGCCAATTTCCAGTTTTCTTTTACTCTCAGGGTGGGAAAAATCCCTTTTACATAAAAATAAACTAAAAAAACCCTACAGCAAGTTTAAAGAAAGGCCTCATTTATCCTCTCACTTCAAGATATACACTATAAATTGAATATTACCACTTATGTCAAAACTTAGAGATTACAGCCCCTTCTTTGGTAAGTTATTTGACTAATATATTTTTAGGTTATTTTTCTTTAAGTTTGCATTCAACAATGAATGTGTTGAGTTGTTTTTTTCACTAATTCAAACAATCACTCTCCACTCACTACAGAAACATGCAAGTCTTTCTTCAGGTTCACTTTCCACAGTTCTTCCTTATCTGTTTAATCACCAAAAAAATGCTTGAAAGTTGCCAATACCAACATGACTGGTGTTCTTTTGCTTGGCAACACTACAGAAATATTAGGATGATACAAAGAAAACTTTTGTTTTTCTTGTCCTGATGGCATAGAATAAAACCACTTATTTTGAGCAAAGGACACCGTTTTGGATACACACTGCAGATAAATACTGTACACTGAAATTACTGCACACTGAAAACAAGTCAATTTCTATTCTCACCACTGCACAAAGATCCAAACACAGAAGAAGAAACTCCCTCGAGCACACAAGAGTAAATAAATGCACTTCTAACTATGCTACAGGAAGAGTGTGAAGGGCAAGAAGTCTTGGAAAAAAAGCTTAAATTATTTAGGCATGCATATAGGTGAAGGTCAGTTTGTGAAAAGAGGTAAAACCTGCTTATCCAGGGATGTCCAGAACCATAGGGCAAAGAGGGAAAGGAGGGAATTCCCATTACAGGACATGATCCCATGTGCTACCCTACATGTCCTGAATCAGGGAGGCTCTCAGTACACAGAAGAACTTTTTTCTCTGCTTGTTCACTTCACAATGCCTAAATTGAAACTTAATTTTGAGACAGAGAAGGAAATATGTACGCCTCCATCCCAACTCCTAGCTCTGGGATTTTCCTGCTTCTTTTGGGTTATATTTACCCAGCAGGTTCCTTAATTATATCACACCCATTGTGTCTGTCGCTTATAGGGGTGTGAAGTACCCCAGAACGGAGACCAATTTGCATTTGTTTCAAACACAGTTAAATTTCAATGGGCATGACAAGTCTGTTCTTGCCATGTGGAAGTTCTTTCAGAATTGCAGTGGGCTTCCCAAACATGAACACAGAACCCAGGGCTATATCTGACACCTGCTGCTCTCTTTCAGTTTCTTTAGAGGCATCTCTCAGAATACTCTATGTAAATCCTTCTCACTCCAGCAGATCCAGTGCATTTGGGCAGCAAAACAAAATACCTCTGACATCACAATTTGCAGGTAAAACCTCCCACCTTACTTTCCAAAGTCTCCTTACCACAGCAGAAGTTCCTTGTATTTATCAGTTCCAATGAATCTGAGTGTTAGTGAAAATGACAGAGAACAACTTCTCTCTCTCTCTGAAAACAGCACCTCATTTTTTGATGGAGGAACTCTAGATTTCCTTTACAAGGAGACGCACCTGGATGGGCACAAGAGTGGGGAAGGATGGATGAGGAACAAATATTCTCAGGTCTGGTTGGAGAAAAAAATCCATGCCATCTTGCTTTGCAATGACTTCACTGCATGTTCCATGTGATACATTCTAAACATGAATTCTATAACAGTTTTGATGGTTTGACAATTCCTAACACATTGCAGTCAGTGCTTACATTTACAAATATGCCTTTTTAGGAGCAAAACATTTACTACTCATTTAGAAAAAATGTGAAGCCAGACCTATTTTCTGCCTATTCTACATTTTCCATCTATTACTAACTTATACTACTTTGACCTGGGTTTTCATTAGCAGCAGGAAATAGATTGTTTTTCCAAATATGATGCTTTCTCCCAACCCTTACTTCTTCAGTATACATGTTACACATACAGATCTGAAGCTAATAATCATATACATTTCTGGCTTATGTACTTGTGCTGCACCTACAGTTCCTCAGGATCACACCAGTTTTAAAAATGCCAGTTTTTGAAAACTAAAAGAAAAAATTATTTTCTGTCCGTTAAAACCCCAATCTTTCCCAATCAAAAACAAAATCCATCTGCTAATTCTGAATTGCTCCACCCTGGCTGACAACACATCCAAATACCACAGAATCACGAGGTTGGAAGAGACCTTCAACCAAGATTGAGTCCAACCCATGCCCTAACACCACCTCAACTAAACCATGGCACCAAGTGCCACACCAAATCTTTTTTTAAACACATCCAGGGATGGTGACTCCACCACCTCCCTGGGAAGACAATTCCAATACTTTATTACTCTTTCTGTAAAAAACTTTTCCCAAATATCCAGCCTATATTTCCCTTGGCACATTCTGTCAGTTGCTGCCTGGAGAAAGAGACCGACCCCCACCTGACTACAGCCACCTTTCAGGAAGCTGTAGAGAGTGGTAAGGTCACCTCTGAGTCTCCTTTTCTCCAGGCTAAACATCCCCAGCTCCCTCAGCCATTCCTCACAGGGCTTGTGTTCCAAGCTCCTCACCAGCCTTGTTGACCTCCTCAAGCGTCTCAATGTCCTTCCTGAACTGAGGGGCCAGAACTGGACCCAGAACTCAAGGTACAGCCTCACCAGTGCCAGGTACAGGGGAAGAATGACCTCCCTGCCCCTGCTGGTCACATTATTCCTGATCCAGGCCTGGATGCCGTTGGCTTTTTGGCCATCCGGGCACGCTGCTGGCTCATGTTCAGCCAGCTGTCACGAGTACCCCCAGTTCCTTTCTGCCTGGGCAATGTCCAGCCACACCGTCCCCAGCCTATAGCACTGCAGGGGGTTACTGTGGCCAAAATGCAGGACTCGGCACTTGGACTTGTTAAACTTTACTCTATGGACACTGCCCATCCATCCAACAGTTCCAGGTCTCTCTGCACAGCCCTCCTACCTTCCAACGGATTAACACACACTCCCAGCTTAGTGTCGCCTGCAAATTTACTAATGAAAGGCTCAATACCCTCATCCATGTCACCAATAAAAATATTCAACAGGACTGGCCCCAGCACAGACCCCTGAGGGACACCACTGGTGACTGGCCACCAGCTGGATGCAGCACCGTTCACCAGCACTTTCTGGGCTTGGCCTCCAGCCAGTTCTTAACCCAGCAAAGAGTGCTCCTGTCCAAACCATGAGCTGCCAGCTTTTCCAGGAGCGTGCTGTGGGAGACAGTGTCAAAGGCCTTGCTGAAGGCCAGGTACACAACATCCACAGCCTCTCCTGCATCCACCAGGTGGGTCACTTGGTCATGAAAGGAGATCAGGTTGGTCAAACACAACCTACCCCCCCTAAACCCTCAAGTATAGATACCTAAACTGCACTTCAAGTTTTGTAGGACAAGAAAGAATGTGCTAAAAAAGAAAGAAAATTGTTAGAGAAAATTAGTTTGCATCACATTTTCCTACACAGTTGTATTTGAAACTCTTATATTGCAAGATGCTTGGGGAAAATTTTTGGTATTCCCAGTACTACACATGATTAAAAATTTAACTGTACTCAAAAAATCTCATTTCAACAAGAACATATCACAATGAGGATATCTACTGTAGAAGAACATTAAGTTCCTATATGCACATTTACATGCTCATGCACATGTTTACTACTTTAAATGACAGGCCATCAGTTACAGAAATCAGTGGAATGCAGAGACCCACAGATTGTCCCTTCTTGGGCTTTCAGAAGTATTGCTGCCTCTATGACAGTGTAGGATATCCATTGTTAAATCAATTTGAAACTGATCTCTTCCTAAATGCCATGTTTTAAGACAACCCCTGCTCACAGGAATTTACAGAAACCACCTCAGCTCACTTAGCACTCAGGCCAGGCAGTCTCAGAGCTCAGCACTGAGAGCAAGGCCTGCACTAACCACAGTCATCATCAAAATCCTTCTGAGGAATAAAACAAAAATACATGACCTAAATATAAGAAGCAAGCAGCCCAGACTGCCCTGAAATCATGCCAGAGTCAACTTTAGAGGATGAACCTGAGTTATTTGTGACCACGAACACCATTTTCTGCTGGCTGGGATAATTTGTGCCCTTAAACACCCTGAAGTCATTTGTTAAGAACATAACTGATGCTCAAGACCTAAGAGCAGTGGAAAATCTGTCAAAATTAGCACAGTCCTGGACAGTTTATAATTCCTCCCAAAACCACAAAGATCCTGAAAGGACTGATCATATTTTATTATATGATTTACTGATATGATAACATATCAAAAGCATTTGTTTACATGTGATACTCACCAGTAAGTGTTGGGGTGGAAGGAGATAAGCAATAAGAAGGAATAAGAAGATATTTGAAATTTATATGATTAAAAGACTGCCAAACAACCTGAGCAGAAGCCCCCAAACTTTATATATGTTCTGAATGTAAAGACTTATTTTCACTTGCTCACTTAAGCACAGGAGAAAAACTAGGTGTATACAAATACAAATTAAAGAATTTTCTGCTAGTCCTAAAATATGCCATGAAATACATGTTTCTTCCATTTCAAAACATTTTACTACGATTTAGGGAAGATTATTATTAAAATGTTACCCCCTATTTTTTTCTACTGAGTATGCAATTTTCTACTTGGCTAATCATGTACACATGATTATGAAACAAAAATATACACTTCACTGAGTCTCAATTGAAGAGCAGGGAGCTCACTTAGAAGTTAGCCATGTCAAAGAAATGAAAGCAGATTAATGGAGTTTCACTGCTGACTAGCATCAAAATAAAACTAGCATCAGTTTTCACACAGGGATTTTTCCCCCCAAGCAGTGGCAGGGGATAGGGAAATAATAAAAATTATTGCAGCACCTTATTTAACAATTGTTATGTAGATTAATTGTTGTTTATGGCAATTGTTATTTAAAAATAAACTACAATATTTTATAATGAATAATCTATGAGTTTAAATACAGATTAAAATATGCTTATACCACATTAAGATATACATTTAAAAAGGTTAAGCAATGTATTGCTACCTAATTTATTTGTTATTAATTGACTTAACTGGTAGTAAAATTAAACAAATCTCTGGATTCATTTTCAAATTAAACTCATTTTTTACAACTAGCAGTTGCAAAAGTGGCCTTTCCATCTTTAACAAAAGCATTTGCTCATGATTAGATATTCCAGTGAGTTTTCCACACCTAGCCCCATCCACTTACTGCACCCAGAGATATCCTGTGCACTTCTTCATCTTAAATTCTACATCCTCATGTCAGGTTGGGCTGCCTGATTTGTTACACAGGGCACAGTGCTAAATAGCCAGAAATGCAGTGACAGACATTTTTGTTGACAAGTGCCAAGAGAGAAATAATCAGTTAAAAACAGACAAGAAATAAATTTCAGATGAGTGATTGACAGCATTTGTGCAAATCTCCAAGAGCAGAAAATGTTTTTTCACCACAGATTTTTAAGGAAAAATTTAGGCTTTAAGGGATATCCAGTATCAATGCTAAGGTTGATTCTCCCTGGTTTAGCAGTCAGAACAGGATTCCAAAGCATCCAGCAGCCCCAGAAAACAGAGAACTCACTCACAGTAGGATTCAAGAGTTCCGTGTAACATTAATGGGGAAAACGATCAAGCCCTCTGAACAAAAATGAAACATTGGTTCCCACTGGTGTTTGGGGTTTTGTTTGGGTTTTGTTTTTTTGGTTCCTTTTCTTGGAAGGCAATTCAATAGGCTTGGGAAGGTAAAAATACAGCTTGTTCCACCAGAACAGAAGTATTATGTTTCGCTAGAAACTGGGAGATTTTGAGTAAAAAAAATTCTTGGAGAGTCCTTCTGTAGTATTAATTATAGCCTTTTACGAACATAAACGCAAGATATATAAACACCACAAAATCAGTTTTCACATGTGCTTTTACTCAGAGAACAAGCACTGCAGATTTCACCATCATCTACCTAATCACTATGAAAAAGAACAGTAAAATGCTGTTGAAGTAGAGAAGGTTACTGTAATGTCAGTTACATAGACAGGCACTCCTGCACCCATAATCAGCTTCAGGGCTTCTATCCATGTCAGCAGGATTTTGAGCCCCAGCTTTGTTTGGCATGGTTCATTAAATAAGAGGCTGTTTTGCAATGATCAGTTTTCTGTTCCAGATTCATTGCCATCACACACAAACACATTTATACATACACAGAGAACAGCAACATCTGCATCACACACAGAGCAATCAATATATCTTCCATACATCCTTGGAAGACAGCATTTGTAGGGGATGGACTTTGGCAAAGCCAGCAACTAAGCATCTGGCCCTGAAAGAGGTGCTAGCAGAGGGTGCACTCAAAACTACTGAATGTGATCACATAGCAGCAGTCACACATTTTCTGTTCATCCTTTATGACAGTCATAGGCACACCACTTATCATTTCTTAACTGTTCCACTATTGTTATTTTAATAGTATTTGCTACAAGAAAAACAAAAAAATGCATGGATACATTTCCAGGAAGGTCAAACTTGTTTCTACATAATACTTAAAAATACACAATTTATATCAGTGTATAACTTATATCCAAGGTGCTTAAAGAGTTGTGCTGAATAGTACTGTATATAATTTTAACTGCTTAAGGACACTGAGCAACTACTGCAGCTAGATTTGCTACATTTATACCATCAACAACTGATATAAACAAGAACAAAGGGGTTTTACATAATAAAACAATGTTTGAGTGGTTTATCTACACTACTACGGAAGTGTTTTTCAGATACTCATGTCCTTCATGCAGAAGGCTTAACATGATTATCATGCTGAGTGGCCAAAATTACCTGCAGCATTTGGAATTGGCACCAAAATAAGCAGATGACGAAATTACAGGTGTCCAAGACCATTACTTCTTCTAATTGATTTAACTGGTAGTAAAATGAAAAAAATATCTGGATCAATTTTCAAATTAAACTCATTTTTTACAACTAGGAGTTGTAGAAGCCATCTTTCCATCTTTAAGAAAAGCACTTGCTTCTGATTAGACATTCCAGTGAGTTTTGCTCATTTGGCCCCATCTACTTACTGCACCCAGAGATGGAGCAATTTGAATGATACAGATTTTTGCTGCCTAAATGTCACAGCCCATTTACACATACCACGTGGCTGACTAAATAAAGTTATCATACTTTAGCATCTTTCATTACAGTACACTGTTTAACTGCAGGGAAAACAGGGCATAAAAGAAACATTAAATGCACAGGCTTTGCGGAACTTGCTCTTACTTAGGAGTATCCTTTTACACATACTCATCCTCAGTAAAGATTATCTATAGTGGGGACATAAAACTGTTTCTGTTTCTACACTTCTCTCTCTCCAACATTAAACTTTTGTAATAACCATATCTGGAATATCCCCTCCCAGCAGGGAATATATCTGAGCTCAGTGTGAGGTTAATGATCTGGGTGCATTCTCTTTTCAAGCTATAGATCACTGGAGCATTGTATTTTCCTTTGCTCCAGAGTTTGATCAAGGGAACATTGTTTGACAACACCACATTCTTTGACAAGTTCTTTAGGAAGAAGGACACATTAAAGACAAGAGGAAGAGACGTGCACTCCATTAGTTATGATGGTTAGAACAAATGCAACACAAAATGAAAAGCCCTTAATCGCTTGAGAGCCATGTTGTTACCTACTTGTATCACTGTAACAAGCCATTCAAAACTCCTTATAACAATCCAGGAGAATTCATTTCCAGAACAAGTACACATCACTTGGAAAGCAGTTTAAATTCAGCCAAAAAATACAGTTGTTTCTAACCTGTAAAACCAAAATTCACTGTACTAGTATCAAAGCAAATACAGTACCATTATTAAAGTGGGGAGAAAGAGCCACATAAACAATAGCATTCAAGGTGCCAACCAGGGACAAGACAGCTCTTAGAGGGCAGTAACAGAGAACACTACCTAGAATTATGATTTTTTGGACAGAAGTTGTTTGCCTGATAGGCACATGAATGCAAATAAAATATGAAAATACTAGTATGCCAGCAATGCAATTACTAAAGGAATCACAATTCATAATAATAATCCAAAATTGGGAGCTGGGTTATTGCCCAGATAAGAGACAGAGAAATATTTGGAAGAGCAGTTACAAGCAGCACAGAATTCTAGTTCTCTCGCACACGAGCCCAAAGGACTGAGAGCTGCTGATGGTGATGGAGAGGGGCTGGAGGAATGTTAACAATCTTCCCCTTTTGACCCACATCAGACTGAGATCACAAAGCAGCTTTGCAGGGATGGAGCCCATGAAAAGAAATACAGGCCACCCACAGGAAGGTATGCTGAGCTGACACAGACTGATGCATCTGCATTCTTCTCTTTATTTTTTTTCTTGGACCTGTTTGATTTATGTTTCAATTAGAACAGCAGACTGTATATCTTATCTTTATATTGAAACATTGCTGTTATCCATGAGACTTGATAAAAACAACTTCATTTGGGACTTATTGACCTTCTTATTGCTAGTCCCAGACTTTTCCAGCCACTAAACCAGGTGCAGGTGAACATGTCACAATTTTTCATTCCCCTCCAGAAAGATATTCTTTCCAGTGAATTTCCTTAGAATGCAGGATCAGCTCCTGCAGGAGGACTGCTGGAAAACTATATCACTCTTAGGCTTGTCCCATTGTTTCTGATTGTGTTTGGCTTACTGCCTCTGACACCTGGGTTTCCAACACCACAGTGCTTTTTTATGAAACATTACATCAAAGAAATCAGAGGCAAGGCTCAGCCTATTTACATAACACCTTCTGCAGCAGTGAAACCAGGTAGCAAAGCACCTGCCCTGCTCCCCCACTGCTCCCTGCCACAACAGTCCTACAGCCCCTCTCTCCCCAACCACAGCAAGAAAACACTTCTCAGAAATGCACCATGACCTTCCTACCAAAATGACTAGAGGCTGCAAAGTTTAGTCTGTATCAATTAACAGATAAAGCAAAAACTCCAAGAGCAAGAGTACCTTACTGAATTAAAATCTTCATGGAGTGATAACAGAGGGATGGAGAAAAATAAACAGTTTTGGTTTTTTTTAGCAGAGGATTGCAAGGATCAGCAGAGCTCCACAGGAGATTTGATGCACCAAGGGAGAGAGGGGGTAAAACCCTAAACAAACCAACTAAACGAACAACATGGAAGAGAAAGTTCTCTGCTGCGTCAAGAGTATTTGGAACTAATGCACCTGAATGAGATGTTGAAGGTACAGGTTGAGTTCCCAGCTGAGGACATAACCACAAAATCTAAGACAAAGTAAGCCCCAGATCAGCCTTGTGAGACGCATATAATCCTAACTGTAAAAGCTGAGCCTCTGCACCGGTTACTGCTGTTTTACATGGCAAATGTTTATTAAGTGGATGCCATTTAGGAGGCTCTGGCCTTTTTCTTTACTGTAACTAATTCTCACCAAAGGCTCCTATCACAGAGTAAGGCTGTCTCATGCTTTTGCAAAGTCATGACCTGTGAAATTATTTGCCCTCAGACAAATGCATATCTGTTCTCTTTGCAGTATTCTTTGAACAAGAGCAAGCAGAATCCAGATAGAGAGAGGAATATGAAAGGAAATTAGTTCTGCTATTGGAGATTTAAAACACTGAATCACACTTACAGATCATTCACCTGCACAATGGGGTCATGTCTGTGACACAAGTCATTTCACTAATTTAAAGCCCAGTTAAATTTGAACACAATCTTTCCGTGGCTGTTATGCCTAAAATTTCCAGCAGCTTCAAGAGAGCAAGCCTAGGTGTATGTAACGTTCTGTTAAGTGTTGTAAGAGGCTATTAGGAACATCTTCCATTTTTGTCTTCCTTTATCTTACCACACTTTAAAGACAACTTGCTCTACAGTTCTGGGTGATACATGTACCAGTTTATGTACCTGGGATGTTGCACAATGCAGTCATATGAGTAGAGATATGGGGTAATAACACAATTACTATGCCTGAACACTAATCTCTGCTGATCTTGACTTGGAGAAGTGGCCTAAGATATCTACAAAAACCAAACCCACCAAAATACAACACAATGTAATTTATCTGTTTGTATAAAAGATAAAAACACTATAGAGAGTCCCTCTCTTTTTATTTTTAAGAGTGTCAATAAACTGTTTGCCTTTACAGAACAGCACTGTGATCACTGGAGGGCAAGTAATGATGAATTTTTAAGTTTTGAGAAAGTTAAGAAATTTATTCATTCCTCTAGTATTCCCTTGAGAGATTATGATAGTCAGTACTAATCCTTGTTTGACCAAATTAATAAACCTCTCCCTTAACACCCATCACATGATAACTAGTATGTTACTTTTTAATATTATAGAATACTTACACCTATAATTAGATGCCTTTTTGCTCTCCCTGAGTGCAGAATGGATTGTCAGAACAGAAGACCAGCTGACTCACCCTTTCTGTTCAGCTTTGTGTTTTATTATACCACAAAGATACCATTTAAAGAGCACACTGGCATCACTCAACCTTGCACACTCTCCCCTCACCACACACATGAATCATTCTTTACCTCCTCATCCAATATCACACATCAGTCCCTAAAACATCTCCATAAAAGGGTCATTCCTGCAGTGCAGAAGCAATCAGCTTTTGGCATTTCTCTATAACAGAAACAGAAAGCTCACAAAGAAGAAGAAAGTTGTAAAGAAACAAGGAAGATTCTAATGGCTCAGATTAACTCACCTCAATAAGGAACACCTGCACTACCCAGGAGCCTGACTTTTGTGCTTTTAAAATCACCTGTGGGTTCACATATAGATCAGATTATCTTAGTGAGAAAAGGCTAAAAAGTAATGCTCATTTTTCAGCATTGTCAGATCCTTTCTGTGGTGTGACCAGTGCTTTGCTCAGCTAAGTTCAGCAACCTCAAGATGAATTTTCTTTGACCTAAAGCTGAACAGGTGTTCTGAGGAAACTGAATCTGCACAGAAACCACTACGTTGGCCAAGGCAGCACTAAGCTATTAAATGGACAGAAACAAGCCAGAAATTACAGGATGGAAAGGAGATCTAAAATAAAATCATCCCCATGCACACTCATACTCTCACCCTGCCAAAAAAAATGAGGGCAAGAAACAGAAAAGTAGATAATCTTCTAAGAGTGAGACACACACAACAAAAATCTACAGATTAGTAAACTGGGTCAAAACCAAGTTAGAGCTGTTTGCATAACATTTCTATGAAAATGGAGGTTTCCCACCACAGATGGCTTCAGACTTCTAAATTTTTTAATTCAGAAAAAAAACAAAGACAGCTGCTCGAACATCTTCCTAGCGCTAAGGAATTCTTCACAAACTACATCATCAGCACCCTCAATACAGGAACAGGCAGAAATTCTGACCCCACAGAAATAAAAGCAGAGGAACTTCTGCTGATTCTTAGGTCAGGATGTGGTCACTCAATCGTGTTGATTTCTGCTTTTTAATAGAGCAAACTAATTGTCATGGAAGCTAGAAATTCCATATTCCTTTCTTTAAAAGGCACACATACTTAAAATACAGTACTAGTAACAACAATATGCAAAGATCACAAAACTAACTTACACCTGTTCTGTGCATGTCATCTGAAAAATACCTCTGTTAAAATTCCTTTAAAAGTATTTTCCAAAATGGATAGAAAATATCATAGAGGTTTTAAAACCTAAAAATCCAGTCTCCATGAAGACTCTGGTAAAAAAGCAGCTCTCCTACAACATTCATATGCCATCAACTCCTCTGTCATTGCAGAACGTTACTTCAGATTCTCCTGTTAAAAGGAGCTGTCATCACAGCCTGTTTAATGTACAGGTCAGTGCAGAAGCTCAGCCAGGCCTTGCTTTAGCAGTAGCATGTAGGGCAAAAGGAAATATTCATGGTTTTGCTATGCAGGAGTCCTTTTATTAGCCCAGGGCTTTTTCCAAGTCATGATCAGATAGGATCAATAACACCTGCTGATAAAGTCACAATGCATGCACCAGATATTATATGGAAAGTTTGAGAATTTCTCCTCTGAAGGGCACCAATCTCAGTATGCCCTTGGAAGAGAACAATTCTCTGAATTTTAAAAAGTGATTGAAGTATGGTACCTTTTCCTCTCCAAAGAGTGAGTGGGAACTGAAGCTTTGAATGCATTTAAGCTAAGAAGTTACAATATAATCAAGTAGCTGACAGATTTGTTTTTGTGGGATATCTCCGTGGAGTAGAGAAGAAAGAACAGCCACTGCTCCAAGACTAAATAAGGTAGGTTCAAGAGGCTACTAAAACTGGGCAAGACTCACACAATGGAGTACACAACCATCACATGAACAATGAGGCAATGACTGACACAAGCAGAGTGAGGTTTCTCAGAATTTCACAATCACACTAATAAATACTTTATTGAAGAAATTTTCTCTGCTGTCCCCTTCGTCCTCCTCAGAGTTACAGAGCCTGTCACTGCATCCCCATTGCAAGGGCAGCAGAAACACACAGTGCAAGCAACTATTATTTTCTCTGTATTTTTATGTGCATGCTGATGTAATTCAACAGCTGAGAGAGCAAAAGTGACCAGAACCAACCAGCAGGCAGCACATGCAACTCATCAAAAGAGTATCAAAGTTCTGGCACTTAGTAACTACTCAATATGAGAGTTGACAGTTCCTACTACTTTTCACCCTCCTCCCTAGATTAAAAAAAAAAAGTAACATTTCCTTCCCATTTTTGACCAATTCCAAAAATTCTTCAGAGAAGAAAGGAACAGGATCTATACTAGCTTTATTAAGTTAAAGGAAAAAAATTTTAACTATTTTGAAGCATTCATTTTGGAAAATTCAGCTTCAAAACTCTCATTCTCAGACATGTCAGCATCATAAATAGCTCTTTAACACTACATATCAGAAGTCAAGCACAAAACCCATTGAAATATAAAATATTACCCTCATGCCTCTGATTCTACATCACTCCATGCAACTGGAAAAAGCTAGCAAGTGCCACCAGCTGTAAAAAAAAAAAAAAGTCTTTGGCCAAGTCATTTTCAAACTGCCACAAAAAGCTAATGAAACTTTGCCTTATTAAAGATTGCAAAACCATGCTTTTTCAGAATTAATGAAACATGTTAGGCATTATTTTGTCATTGCAAGAGCCATGCCAGCAGAAGCACAAGTACCATTGTCAACAGCTTATCACAAAACCTAACATATAAGGGAAATATTCACACTCCAGACAACAGAGAGTGGCAAAAATAACTAATAGGTTATCACTGACCGGATTAGTATGTCAATAGTTGTTACATGGTGTCAAGAGCACTGAATTTTGAGAAACAGTATCTAAGAACAGAATTCCAAGAGTTCGGAGTGGAGGAAAAAAAAAAAAAAAGCTTATAAAAATGTAGGATAAAACCAGAGTTAACAGCAGAGACAGGAATTTTCCTGTCCTGAACCATTGTCTAGAACTGAGGCTCATGTGGTTCTGATCTGTATGCTACACAGGGAGGGGTTTGGGAGAGTTGTTTAGGTTTTTTTTTTTTAACTGCAAAACCGCCATTTCCCCCAGAGTTTTCAATGACTGGATAACATTTGCATGTATTATTGTTTTTCAGAACAGCTATGATTGGACTTGCAGTCTCACAGATCACACTCGAGAGCTTACTCTGTGAAATAAGCTTTCCACTTTAGCTGTAAATTATTTCTTTTTGTCGCAATAATTTATGTGATAACAACATGGCTGTCACATTTGAACTGCAATTGGTTTTTTGCCTTCCCCTGCACAACTTGACCATTGTCTCCTCTCTTCCCAGAAACATCCCAGTTTTAAGCTAAGTGGCAAAAAACATAAAAGTTTTTAATTTCTAAAGTTCAAAGATCTCTTGCAAGCTGTAGACAATCCCCAAATTTTCAGTACCTTAAAAATATCAAATAGAAACACTTTAGAACAAAACACAGCACTGTAGGTGACCTACAAGCATAATTAACTTCTAGGCATTGACTTTAATAGTACTCACAATGTTTAGGCCAAGAGCTGTCAAAACAAAGGAACTAAAACAAGAAAGTACATTCTAATCTTCCTGTCACGTTTTAAAAACACAAGCTTCTGAACAAAACATTTTAGAAAACACTGAAGTGAAATAAAGACCAAAGAGCCATCCAAATCATCAACAGCAAAGAACTGCAGGACTATAAACAACCTTGATTAATAAATTATTTTATTTTCTTATGCCATTAACAGCTTTGGCTCTGCAAAGCCTGGAAGCTGTCTTAGGAAAAATGTAACTAGCTTCTTTGGTTTTCTTTAAAAAAAAAAAAAAGGAAAATATTTAGCCAGACACAATTATTCACATGATTTTGCAAATCAGTGCATTATAACAAACAGATCTCATTATCTCCAGAAAGAACATAAGCAATAAACTGGGATCTGGAAAAGATGGGAGAGGTGATAGTTTTTTCAATAATGGAAATCCTCAACCTCATCCTCTAGGCAGGCATCAACAGAGTAATAGCATATGATAGTATAGTATCATTTGGAAAAAAAATTATGCAACAAGCATTAGTAAATTCCGACAGAAATGAGATTAATGGTGGCAGAAATATTTTTGTAAGGAACTCACTAACAAACACTAACTGTGGTAAAGCATGTCCCCATTTCCAACACAAAGCTTTAACAGTGTCTCAAGATCTGAGCATCTTACATACCTACTACACAGAAGACACCCTGAAAGTTTAGAGCCTGATCTAACAGTCTTCTCAAACCAATGGGAAATATGCTGCCCTTGATGAACTGAATGATCAGAGAACAAAGCTGAGTCTCTACTTATCCTGAGGTTACTCCAAGCCCAGGATTTTAACACACACGGTTTGGAGACTGAGAACAGTCACCTCCTTTAAGAACTCAACACTTCCAGCCCAGCCTAGGTTACAAACCTTTCAGAGAAAATGTTTTTAAGCTACCCACTTTGTGAACATACAAGGTCACATTTTCTCCCTTTATCCTTGAGACAACTGTTGAAAGAGAGGCAAAAATGCCTGGAGCTCTGACACCACAGTGAGAAGCGCTGTCTTCTTGTTCTGGGAACTCTCCTTCAAAACACAGGGCTCACAAAAAGAAGAGGTGCTGGGCAGAGGGAACAGTATCTTGCCTGACCAGAACTTAAAGGGCCTGACTTCCAAAGCAGTGACTTATTTGTAGCTGATCAGTCCTCCTGGGGTGTTAATTTACATTCCATTTCAAAGCACAAACACCACACAGATTTGAGAGAAAAACATGAGAAACCATAACAATCTACAGTAAAACAGATAATATTCCATCTTCTGGTCCAGTTAAGTGTTTCAAGTAGTAGCAAAAGCAGTGTTAAAAGCAGGAAAGTTTAATAATTCAAAAGATACCAACTTCAGGGGAAAAAAAAATTAAAAAAAAGAAAAAAAGCCCAAAACAACAAAGAATAAAGCTTATTCATCCTTGATTAATTATAGCTTTAATCTTGAAAGTTTTCACTTTCAGTTTCAGGAGTTCCGGGCATAGAGCCAAAAAAAAAAAAAAAAAAAAATATTGCGGGCCGGGGGAGAGGAGAGAGAGAGACAATTCATTATCATGCTTTCCCAATCCCCTTTCAGTAAACTTACTTCTAGTGGAAGAAGTGTCATTTTGCCAGTAATAAGCCAAAATGTGCTCTCTTTACCCTGAAAACACGAATCTTCACAGTTAAAATGGATTATGCCACTTGTGTTCAGTAGGGACCAGTCCACTCACAACACAAGACAGGATTTGTGAGAGCAATAAACAGAGTGATCACATTGAGTACCTGGAGGAGACAAACCACAGCAGCAAAGCTCCTGACCCCGGGGCCTCGGTCTAACCACCGCGGAGGAGGGAAGGCCAGGGAGGAAAACAATTCCTGTGGCCGCTTGTGCCACAGTGAAATGAAGTCTTCAACAGCATCTTCTCGTCACCTGCCCTGCAGCAACGCTAAAGGTGCCTTGACGTGAACATCCCCACGCAGCCCCTAGGTGCCGGGGTGTGAGCCAGCCCTCCCCACCCCCTACAGCGACCCACACACCGGGGACGGCAGACGGGTACGGGGCCAGCTAGCGATGTGGGAGTCTCCAGCCCTTACCTGGGTAGATTTTCAGCCTCCGTCCCACAAGAACATCGCTGCCTCGTGACAGAAGTGTGAAACACAAGGCAGACACGCAACATACCTGACTCCCAAAGAGCCACATTCCCAACAGAGCGGGGCATTAACGCGGGTTGCTTTGGGAGACGTTTGGCCATCGCCTGCCCCGGCAGAGGCAGAGCCGCGGGCCCTCGCGACGGGGCCGGGAAAGGCGCTCCCAGCTCCAGCCTCGCACCTGGGCGGGCGAGGACACAGCCCGCTCCCCGTCCGCTGGACCCGCCGCTCGCAGCTGACGGGCGCTCACCCCGCGCTGCCCCGGAGCGCAGACGAAAGGGGGGAGGAGGAGGAGAAGTAGGGAGGGAAAATAAGGAAAGGCAGAAAGAGCCACCGGTCCCCGCCCGAGGGCTGTGCGCTCACCTGGTCCCTACCGCCCCGTGTTGCGGAACGCGAGGGGAAGGAGGAGGAGGAGGAGGAGGCCATGTTGCAGCACTCCCAGGCTGCGCTCCTCACTTCGCCCAGCCGTCCCGGGCTCACCCCAGTGCCGGGCCGTCCTGCCCGCGCCACCGCCCCCGCAGGTGGGGCCGGGCCCGCCGCGCTCTCCAGCCGCGGCAGGCAGGGCACGGGGGGCGGGCGCGCTGGCTCCGGGACCGCCGCCGCCCCGTCACGCCCTGTGCCTCGGGCCGGCCGCGCCGGAGGTGCCACAAGGCGGGGGCAGCGCCCCAAAGTCCGCCCCGCTGGAAAACTGAGAGAGCGGCCGCTGCCAAGGAGCTCCGGAGGGCCAGGGAGCCCCTTCAGCCGCCCGCACCTGCACAGCTGCTCACCTGGAGAAGTCTGGCTCTGCTCTGCCCGCGGAGCGCCCACAGGATGCACGGGGAAAAGCTCAGCTGAAGTTTGTTAAACAAAGCTGCAAAGCCAGCCAAATCCTCGCGCTGGGCCCTGATGAACTCCGTACCGCAGTTCTCGCTGTTTTTTCATCAGGAGTGCTGCAGGTGGAGCGTATTCACTATAATGCAAATGCAAAAGCTCTCGCACATGAGCAGCGGCGGGAGAATGGCCATCGGGAGCTGTGGATAATCATTGGCTGATACTCCCTCAGAACGCGCTTGAGCCTGGGAGCATCAGCCCCGATTTTCCTCCCTCCCCCAGCCCAAGATGAGGGCTGTGCAAACCTCACAGGTAAGAGTCCACGGTGACCAACCCAAAAGTTAGTTCTGCTTGTACTTTTTCTTAGTTTAAAAAATGTTTTAATCAGTCTCATTAAAACGTGTTTTATCACAGCACAAAATTGTGAAAGTACTGTAAAAGCAATTAAGATTACTTTAGTTTTAACTTAAATTACTTTATCCTATCATTACTTCTCACAAGGCTGTCCTGGTGCATCAACCCCTTTTCCTGTTTTAATTAGAGCCCATTTGTATTGGTAAAACACAACAAATGCTATTAAGCACTAATTTACCTAGAAATATTGGTGATAACAGCTTAATCCAATTAGTTGTCCTATCGTGGGCCTTAGCTCGTAGGTGCAATTTACGAAACACCCAGCTGCATAAACTGACTGTAGGTGTTTATACATCTTCAGTATCATCTTCAGATACTGTGTAACTAATTGCTTGTCACTCCCTCTCTCCTGTAAACTTTTTTCTTTGTATACAGAGCCAAATAAAAATATTTAACCAAAGACCTTGGCTGTGTCTCACATGGAGAAGGTAATTCTCTAGAATATTTTTACCCCTCTTGTTTCGGATATGACTCACTTCCTCAGCCCACTTGGAGAACTGGGAGCCAGAGGAGATGGGGGAAAAAGTATCACAAGCTGCCTGTTGGCTAAAAGCAGGCGTGAAGCAAGACTGGTCACATTCACTGATGGGCAGTAACAATTAGCAGTTCTATGGCTGGGTCACGCACTGTTTTTATACAGTTCATGTACCATACCATCACTTTATACAATCTTCCATCGCTCTTTGGGAAGGACAATTAGAGATACTTAAATGAGATTTGCAGATTGAAAAAGAAAACAACACCTTAAGGGAAAAAAAAAAGTTTACTTGAAATGAAAAGTGTTTTTTAAGTCTACTCTTAGAATTGCCAGGAGGAGGAGTATTTAAACAAAGTCAAGCACAATGTGTACATGTAAATCCATACAGTATTTCCACAGGCTTATAAATCTCACTTGTCTCATCTACACTCCCACCTGGAAGATTTTTTTTTTAATTTTTTTTTTTTTTTTTTTTTTTTGGCAGCTGGAATGATACCTGGAGGGAAGGAAAAGTTGACTTCCCTTATTTGAGGAGAGGTTTCAGGTCAGGCTTCCCTGACAGGGGTTTGGAATTTAAATGTGCTGCTGCAGTGTATTTGATCTGATTGAGCACAGTAGTGGGTGGCTGTTGTAAGATGAAAAAGGATCAACAGATAAAACCTGAGGTAAATTGGAAGAAAGGAGTATTATGTGCTGAAATGAAACAGCCATTCCAGGAAAGAGATTTTTAATGTAACTGTATCCAAGTAAGGAGTGTTGCTGAAGGAGTTATACTGCTGATGCAGACAGGGCCTAACATTTGTGCACAATCTTGGGAAATGGGGTTTGTGCCTTGTTCCCTGGAGGGATATACTGCTATCCAGCCCTCCACACCTGCCTCAAAACCAGCCCCCTCCAGCCACCAGGCACTGTTTGCCTGCATCCAGGCTGAGGGAGCTCCAAGTAAAAAGCAGTTTATTGTGTTCTACCGTTTTAATTCTTGAATTGTAAGCTAAGTGAAATGCAAAAACTAAAATCAGGAACCAGACACCTCACCTGGGGTGAAGAGTGAAAGCTTTGCCCAACTGAAGTTAATGGGAATTTTGCCATAGACTTTGGTGGAGCATGTTTTTTTGCCCAGATGCTTCAAAGAAATAAAAATAACCTTTTTTTTTTTCCCTTTGCCCTAGGTTTGATACATTCTGTTCACCTTTCTCATTTAATACAATTATTAAAATAAAATCCAGGTTGGACGTTAGTAGATATTTCTCAAAAGGTTTATATGAAACCAGCTGTGTGTCCCATGATGAAGGAAGACCCACAGTGACAGTGGAGCGTTCCTTACAGAGGGGAAGGAGTTTGGCAAAGTCAGAGCTGGGGAGAGGTTTCAGCCCCTGGAAGCCACCCCCCATAAGCTCAGCAGGGACACTGTGCACCCCTCTGCTCCCTCCCATAAAGTCCCCACACTCTCCCCTCATTCCTCTTTGTGTGCTGCGATGTTCATTGTAAAACTTCCCTGGTTTTCAGCTGAATTTTCCTCCAGGCAGGTACAAACCCATGAATAACCAGTGACCATGAATAACCAGTTCTTCTATCCACAATATCTCCTTATTTGAAATGAAGGTATAGTTTATAGTATTTGCATTATCGCAATCATATAAATATTTGGGATTTTCAGGTAAAGTGATTTAGTGCATGTTACAAAAAAACTTTAACATAATTTGAACCTAAATTCAAGTACTTTAAGTGCATTTAAAATATTTATATTAATGCTGTAAGGAGACACTGACAATTTAATTATTTTTTCTAAGCAGCTTCCATCCTTTTGTTTTATTTTCAAACAGTTCTCAGGAGATTTTTGTTTTCTGGCATCCTATCAAAATGCTAATGCAGAAGGAGAGCAGCAGAGAAGTTGTCCATGTTTCATGACAGTGGGAACTGTCCTGCATAACAAGAGATTTAACAGCTTAAATGTATCATCTGATATATGCATTAGAGATATCCCTCTAATATTATCTAGCATTCCTAAGTGGTAGTACATCTCTCCTACTGTACTTTTTTGCATTTGTCATGTTAACAAAATAATCTTTGAGTTTTAATAAATAATAAAAGAAGCCAATCAATGTTTATATTTATCTGCTTTTGAGCACAATGAACACAACCTATTTTAAATACTCTCATTAGTATTCACAAACCAGTTGACCTTTTTAGTCCCATCATTATGTAAAAGACAATACGCTTTTTCTCTTCCTTAAAGTGAAGTTATTGCTGAGGAGAATATTATTAATATACGAAAGACAAGATGATACTGACTCTTGCAGCTGCCCTCTTCTCAGCAGAGAAGGAGTTGTTCAGAGCATTACACTGGGTTCTCAGCCATGAATATAAGTAATGCCATAATCCGAGCTCAGCATTGTTGGTCTGATCCTGTGTGCCTTGCACAAACAGTGCTGCAGTTCAGGCAAGTGGAAGTCTGGGATGCCAAAGAGGTTTTAATATATGTGCCCCTTGGTCATTTATATAAATAAAATGTAATTAACATTGTGTTGTCAAGGTAGACCTAAACTTTATTGCTGTTTGCCTTGGAGTTTTCCCTCAGCTCTGCATTTCACCAGGTTTTGCTGGGGGAGCAGGGGAGCAGCAGACCTAGGGATTCCCATATGCATCCATCTGTGACTCAGTTGTCAGCAGCTCACTGCTGCTGCTCCTTCAAGCAGAACAGTAAATCTCTTCAAACACAAAAGTCACTGCAAATGTACTTGCATCACTTGTCTCAAGTAGCATCATTAGCTCCTGCCATGTCCAAAGCAATGATCAAGCAAGGTAAGCACTATCCAGTGAGAAAGGAGACGTGATTTATATCCTAAGGATATGCAGACAACAAGAGGGAGGAAAATGCAAGGTAACTGTCAGACTGATGTTTGGCAAATTAATGCCATGCCGACTCTATACTTACATGTACTCAGCTTCCTAAGCAAGGTAGCTCTAAGAGAGGGCCACAGGCTGAGGGCAAAGCAGCCTCTGCTGCTCCTGGAGGAAACCACTGCATACAACTGCATTCTCCATTGCTCTGAGGTGTTGGCATGGCCACCAGTCCACCCAGCACAGAGACCACAGCAAAATAATGACCCTGAGTTGCTTACTTGATTGAGCCGAGACAGCCTGGGCCCTGAGGCAAAAGAGCTGACACAAAGGCAGGAGCAGTGATGCTGGGCTTCCAGTGCAACAGCTGTCAGATGGATTTCAAAGCCATCCACCTTCCAGACCTTTTCTAAAGGTGTCAGAAAAGGCTGAACTTCTTACCTTAGGTGCTGACCAAGGGGATGACCAATGATCTCAAACAGATCACTGCACTGTGTGCAGCTGGCTCATGGACAAGTCCTGTCACATGTGAAACAAGTCAGCTTCCTTTGCAAGAGAGAGCTGCTCTTTAACCAGCTTTCCTTCTGGTGCCTCCTGGTCTTTCCCACTCAAAGCCCATGACACAATGGGATGTGTGGAAAAAGATGTATTCTCAAAGAGTTTGAAAATTCAGTGAGCATTCTATGAACATTTAGTGTCCAGCAGGAAGAACAGTCTGAGCCCAGCTAAGAAATACGTGTGTATATTTAAACTAAAGCTAGAAAAAAAGACATCACTTTCAAGAAAATTCAGATCAGTGTATTCAGTACTTTCAGACACAGTATATTTTATATATAATCTCTCTATATTTTAATATAACTTATAAAAATTTATAGTAGTGAATAATTATGATACCACCACCAACCCTTGTAAATTAACTAGTGTTACCATATGTCTAGGGCTTCCAAAACAGTTTTTCTTTTCCTCTGGAGGGAAAGTTGGACTTTGGCCATGTACCTAAGGTCCTAAGGCAAGGACTAGTCTGGCAGCAGTAGCTCCAGCCCTGTGCTAGCAATAGAAAACAACTCCCCCAAAGCTGCAGAGCACACTGCTGCCAGTGCAGAACCAGGCCTGAGAGATGTGTCCCACACTCTGTCTGAGCTGTGCAGCTGATCCATGGGTATTCCTATGCCCAGACTGTCCTGGCTGCTTTGGATTTGTTACACACACAGGGTAGAAATTCTCTGTTGCTGTGCAGGGCAGAGCATATCAGGCTCTTTTCCTATGAATTGTACAAGATGTGAGGCCATGTTCTCATATGGAATTTCCCAGATATACAAAAGCCTTGTTCTAGGCAGGTAAATCGCCAGCCAGTGGTAGGAATACAGGATTCAAAGTAAACAGAGACCTACGAGCATGTGCACCATATGCTGTAAAAATTCCCCAGGATGGAGGGGAAAGTGGAGGGGCTTTATCCCTGAAACACACTTGGGGAAGGAGTTGGACGGGCCATGAAGTAAGGATAACTCCTAGAATCACTGTCCCAAAGAAATGCTTTAACATGCATTTAAAACGCATGTTTTTATTCACAGCATCCTGCCCTGCTTACATTTAAGACAAACAGCAAAGCCATCCTTCAAGAATGTTTTAAACCAGTGCAATGAAGTAATTAAAAAAGGCAATAATATTAGTGGTGTGAAGTGGTGCCTGTGTCTCACCCCTGCAGGGACTGTAGTTTTTTACAGGAGCTGTTGGTCCAGGACTGTCAGTGCTAGTGATAAACTGGTACTAAAGTGGGTCAGCAGCACCACAGAATCTACAGTGGAAATACTTGTAAAACTAGAAGTATGTGTCCTTTGCTAATCTATTTAACATTTTGGTTTCTCGGTAACAAAATTTGTTTGGAGTAGTATTTTCTCAGGCTTTTTGTTATCTCACGTACAATAGCACCACTTTCCTGGGTACCAGTGGAGGAAGGTTGCAGCTGGCAGATCACTGGCTGAGCAGGGCCAACAGGTGCCTCTCTAATTACATCCCCGACCCTTCTTTCAGAAGCTGGGATAGCACAGGCACTAATCTTTCTTAATCCGGGAGGAGGGATGCAGAACTTTGATTTGCCTACAGACACATGTCCCAGATTCTGGGGAATTAAGTTACCCAATGACCTTTTATTAAGGCATATGCCTTAAAAGCAGTTCCCAAGGCCACAGCAGCACTTCCCAGATCAGCACCCATGCAGCCAGAAATAATGAATTTATGCTCTGGCCAGCCATGGCATTCAAATCTAACAGACTTGATTAAAAGGAGAAGCTGCAGCCAACACCTAGCCTGGTCCAAACATGACTACACTCCCCAAACTATGCCAACAGCCCAAAGTGTTATTCCAGTGGTATGCAGAGTCCAGTGAAGAGATATAAAATTGATCAAGCAAATGTAGCATCTCTCCGAGGAGGAAAGGCTGAAGGAACCGGTGCTGTTCAGCCTGGAGCAGACAGCTGAGAGAAAACATCATCCCTATCTGCAGGGAGGGCTCAGAGGAGGGACCAAGTGCAGCTCCTTGAGACCAGCAATGGCACAAGAGGAATGGGCAGAAACTAATGCCCAGGAGTTCCACCAGAACACGAGGAAAAACTTTACTGTGCGGTGACCGAGCACTGGGAGAGACTGTCCAGAGAGGATGTGGAGTTTTACTCGCAGAATCGTCTGGTCGCGATTCTGCGCCATATGCTCTGGGACGGCCCTGCACGAGTAGAGAGGTGAGACCGGGTGACCCACGGGTGTCCCTTGCAGCCTGACCCATTCCGTGATTCTGGGATCATGACCAGTGGCGCCGTCCCAGCGCGCCCGTGTCACCGGCTTTGGGCTACGCGGAACGACCGACCCGCCTTGCCAGGCTGCCTCTGCTCGCGCCGTCCGCGAACCAAGGGGACGTCCGGTGCATCCTCAGCTTGCCACGCCCGGCCGCGCAGTATTTCTCTATTTTTTTTTTCTCTTCCTAGCGGAGCCAAAAGCCGCCCTTTGGGCCTCGCTTTGGCGCGGAGTGTGCTGATTGGTCGCTTTGAACGGGCCCGGCGCGGCGCCATTGGCGGAGCGCGGCGGGCGGCCGGTTCGAATGCGCGGTGGCCCCGCCCCCACCTCGCGCGACGGACGTGCCTGTGCGGCGGCGGCTCGTGCGGCGCGCGCGCAGCGGCTCCGCAGGTGAGGGGCGCGCGGTGGGGCCGTTGGTGTGCGCGGCCGCGTGAGGGGCAGGGGGGAGGCGGGGGAGAGGGGTGCGCGCTCCCAAGCCCGTGCGGGGTCCCGAGCCCGTGCAGGGACAACGCGGCCACCCGAACCTTCCCAGTCTGCGGCGGGAAGCGCCTTGGAGAGCTGGGCAGGGAACGGGGGAGCGCCTCGGGGAGGGCGGGAGTGGGGCAGGGGCTGGCCTGCACTGAGCGGGGCCTGCGCGGCGAGCGGACGCTGCCCGCCCTGGCCGGAACTGGCAGCCTCCCGGAGCCGTAGGTAACTCGGATCTGCTTGGTATCCGTAACCTCTCCGAGGCTGGTGCTGGTCCGGAGCAGCGAGGGAGTTGTGGGGTGCCAGACCTGGCTGCTGCCTCCGCGTCCTGCTCTGCCGGCTGTGCGGGGAGCTCGCCCAGTATTATCCTGGGTGTTCCTGGTGTTCCCTGGCTTGGCCAACACCCGCTTCCCCGATTTTTATATAGTGGCGTTCCTATCTGTTTCTAGCTTATTGCTCTTGCTTGAGTAGTTAGGTAAAAGTGATGAGTAGGATGCGCTTTTTTCAGTTCCCTGGAGGAGCTTTTTTCAAAGTTTTTTAAATTATTTTTTTTGTCTTTGGAATCATTGCCCACTCATACTTTGGGGTGTAGTTTTCCTAGTTGGAATTCTGAATAAATGTATTCTGTGTTTTTGTTGATGAAAACAGTTAAGCGCTTCACTTTGTATCTTAATTATGTGAGGCACAGCTCGCAAAGACTTGACATAGGTTCATTGACTTGTCTGTGTTCAGGACAACAACTGTTCACCTTCATTTTCTGTTTCTTTTTCCTGTCCATTTCAGGGTAATCACAGCAATGGATGATTACACAAAAATAGAGAAGATTGGGGAAGGTAAGTATGGAGAGCAGTGAGCTTTTACAGTTTGAGCTATGAAGTGTCCCAGAAGCTTTGTGCACTCTGCCTGTTGCAAGAACCACTGAGATTCAACCAAGTGGCTAAATTGTGGCTTAATTACTGTGGTAGTTATTTAAGTCTGTAAAAGCTTTCTTTTCTTTCTATCCCTTTTTTTGAAAGTGACATGGTCTTTTTAAAACAACTGACCAGTGTTGAAAAGTGTCTGCCTTAATTTTGATGGCTAATGGTATAACATTTCTCCAAAAGGGAGAAAAAATACGTTCTGGGTCCTGAAACCAGCTTACAGTTTGGGAAGCTCCTCCATTTCTCTGAGTATGAATTTACCAGTTGCCCCTGAAGTTGTGCAATGTGTTGTTTTTCTTGGAGCTGCTGGTAGGGAGTAATATTTTCTGGATTGTTCTGCTCTGATTGTACATGGGCAGTGTGGGTGTCAAGGGAAAGCAAGATGGTAAAGCTCTGTGGACAAGTGAATTTTTAACAATTATTGTATGTTGAGGCACAAAGAAGACGGCTTACAAAGAAGATGGCTTCAATGCAGATGTTAGTCACAACCCCTCTGTTACTGGAAATCCAGCCTGTGTTAACTGTATAAGTCAGTATGTTTTATAACACATTACATAAGGCTCTAGCCTTAAGTAGACTTGAAAATTTGAAGTACATTGCTCTGAGGCAATAGCAAAAGGTGTGCTTGGTTCTTGCAACAAGTCTTTGTAACCAAAGCCTTATGTGTGAATCTTTCTGAAATAAACTAGTTTGGGCTTCATGACCAGGATTAATGCTTCAGGAAGGGTAAAAAGAAAAGGCTTACACTGTCTTGGTTTGAGGGTTCTGCTTCTGTGAACACTGATAACTAAGATGGATTGATTTGAGATTTACTATTGGTTCCAATTTCAGCTTCTGCTGAGACCAACAGCACTAGTCTCTCTCCTGCACTGAGGATTGTGCCAGACGTATTTCTACGGCTCACACCCAGGATGACTGGATCTCAGACTGCAGAAGGAGCACTACTTCCATTTGCAGCTAAACTGTTAGCATTTTAATATGATGTATCAACGGCAAAATCATAATCCTTTATAATGATCTTGCCTAAAAGTTAATCAATTTGAAATTCAAATAATATCTGATTTTATAACTACATCTTCTAAATATTCACCTTTCACACTTAGGCTTTTAAATACCCTGTTCTAAGAAATGCTACACTTCATGGGTGGCATGCTTTAAACAAAGAAAAATATTGCTCAGTTAAACTCCACACCTAAGTAGTAGCTGGTATCCTAAACCAATACTTCATTTTTAAGGACTTTTCCTATGTTAGCAGCTCATGTTTGCAATTAACTTTTTTTGTACCTGGAGCTGGTACTTCCTATATTTGTTTCCGTGTCTTTTTGTTCAGGTACCTATGGTGTTGTGTATAAAGGTCGTCACAAAACCACAGGCCAAGTGGTTGCAATGAAGAAAATACGTCTAGAAAGTGAGGAGGAAGGTGTTCCAAGTACTGCTATCCGAGAAATTTCTTTATTAAAAGAGCTGAATCATCCCAATATAGTCTGGTATGCATATACTGGTATTTGGCTAAACTCTTGCAAGGGCACTAGGTCCCATCAGATCATAAGTTATTTTTCCATTCATCTAGCGAGGTGAGAACCTCTCTGCTTAATACAGTGTCTGCTTCGCAGAAAATAGTTTAAATTCCATATTTATGCTGGTTTTCTAATTAAGCCTTTTTCATGCTGCCTCTTTTCATTCTAGAAATCTAACAATTTTTTGTTAATTTAAAAACTTCTGCAAATTCTTTTCAGAGAGGTTACTGTGAGAATGGAGGCAGCATACCTCATGAAAACTGGCTGAAGCTGTTATTTTAGGTAGTTTCAGAAGTTTATTTACCACATTGCAATAGACCACTTGACTTCAGTGTTCTGATGTTCCTCCCTGCTGTTCTGTATCAGGAATTCACATGTGTTTTGATGCTGTCATAGCTAGCACTCCTGAACTATGAGTGAAACTTCCATCAGTGACATGTAAAAATGATTGCAGCTATTGTCTTCCCTGCAACAACTCTTCGTGCTCTTTGATTCAGCAAAATACTTTATTTTACTGTGCCTTAAAGCTGGCCAACTTCCTACATTGAGGCACTACAGCCAGGTAATGTCTCAATGTATGTATGCTTGGGTTTAGGAACCCCTACACTCTAATAAGGATGAAGAAGATACTTAAAAATATGTGCAAATCCTGCTGTATCTATTAGATTCCTATTAAATATTCCCTTAAGCCCTCCTAGTAATTCAGGCTCTGCTGTGACAAGCCAGCTTCAAAGAGAAGCTAGGCATCAACATGCACAGGTGGGATTTTTTTTTTAATGGCAACAGTATTTTTTCTTCACACTCCTGTGTCTGATCTGAGAGAACATAAGTTTAAGAGCAAGCATTTAGGAGTTTATCTCAGTTTGATACTTTCAGATAAACTTGATTTTCCAGATGACAGTGTAACTCACTAAGTCTGTTGTTTGATGACTTAAGGCTTCCATAATAGGAACCTGGAAATACGAGATTGTATCCCTGTTGAGAGAGAAAATGTGAGTTCATGCATTTTGCAGTGGAAGTAATTTTATTCTCAATTTTTAGTCTTCAGGATGTTCTCATGCAGGATTCAAGACTGTACCTCGTCTTTGAATTTCTTTCCATGGATCTCAAGAAATATTTGGATAGTATTCCATCTGGCCAGTATTTGGAGCGTTCACGTGTTAAGGTAATGAGGACAATTTCTTATCCTAAAACGGAATTTAAGTTAAAGATGACCTACTAAGCTATAAGCAGCTCTTATTTTCAGTATAATTAACTCCTTGAAGAGATATGGAAGGTTAAATAACCAGGTGTAGATAATAAGATGAATGTGAGTTCTGCTTTCAAATGCCACTTGAAAATCTTCTAGTTACTTAGATTATCTTAAAACTAATCTTCAGAATTAATTTGTGTAGCTTTTTCATTGATATTAACTCAATATCTGCAATGCTTTGGATCTCCATTTCCTGCTGCTGTGGGGAGAGCTAATGAAGGGAACACCTTTGTGTTGCAGGACACTGACATGTACTAAATATAACTCCTTTCTTTTTCTTCCCACCTCATCCTTTCTAGAGTTATCTGTACCAAATTTTGCAAGGTATTGTTTTCTGCCACTCAAGAAGAGTTCTGCACAGAGACTTGAAACCTCAGAACCTCCTGATAGATGACAAGGGGGTGATTAAACTGGCGGACTTCGGATTGGCCCGAGCCTTTGGAATTCCAGTGCGGGTTTATACTCATGAAGTAAGTTGGGGCATAATTCTGGTGGTTTGGATTGTGCCTACTTGCTTCCTGCTAAGAATTGATTCTGAAACAGCTAAAAATAATCAATTTTTTTAAGCCATAAGCTAACAAAACTATGAAAACTATGAAAAAGTTATGTTTAATTTTCCAAAACACTTTTCCACCTCTTTGACTGTGGTTTCGCTCTATGGTTCCAAAGCATTTTATGACTCCCACTCACAGTGAGTCAGATGGGATTCAAACATGTTGCTCACTGTCTCATAAAGATGTTTTTGCTTTGCAAAGCACTCAGGTTTGAGGGGTTTTGTGTCTGGGTGCCAAAGGATTCCTGCTCTTAGGGAAGTTGTGCAGGCAGCTGCTTTTCTTGTAGTAGAAGCTACTGCAATGGAATTGGTTTGTCTACAAATGAAATTTGAAACTAGTATTACACTTTCACTAGAACTTCTAGTACTGGCTATTTTTAGAAAAAAAATACGAATGCTGCTTAATAATAAGCCATTGTTTTTTGCATTCAGTTAAAGGACTTGATTCCACAAATTTAACCTTTCCTTGTTCCACAGGTAGTGACACTGTGGTACAGGTCTCCAGAGGTGTTGCTGGGATCTGCTCGTTACTCTACTCCTGTAGATATCTGGAGCATAGGGACCATATTTGCTGAGTTGGCAACTAAAAAGCCACTTTTCCATGGGGATTCCGAGATTGACCAGATCTTCAGAATCTTCAGGTATGTGAGGCTGAACCTTTCCTCGCTACCTGTGTGGCATCACACAAAAGTTCTGTGTAGTTAGAAATGTAATAGCACATAAAAGATTTCAGACTAAACTGCTTAATATTTTGCTTACATTTGCACAGAGCTTTAGGGACCCCCAACAATGAGGTATGGCCTGAGGTTGAATCCCTGCAAGACTATAAAAACACATTCCCAAAATGGAAACCTGTCAGCCTTGAAACACATGTCAAAAACTTGGATAAAGATGGACTTGATCTGCTGGCTGTAAGTAGTCTGTCCTAAACTGCTGACTAAGAAACTGAGTGGGCTGTTTGGAATACTCCAGAATACACAAAGCTGTACTTACAGTCATGGCTCGAAGGAAAAAATGGAGATCTTCAAGCTATCAGCAGTGATATGAGCCTTCATTCTTGTAGAACTGACATTCACTCCTTTCACAAATAATACCAGACTATTTTTCACATGAAGCAATTATGCCTGTTTTTTATAATAAAAAAGGTAAAACTTGAATGTGAGAATAAATCTTTACTTAGAGGTGTAAGTGAAGGCTTCTGCCCATGAAGTAGCTGTCACCTTTCTACTGCCAGCACCAATTGTGATGTGGCTGTATGATTCCTGAACCAGTTGGAAATGTTTATTTTATGGTAGCATGTGGATTAATCTTGGTGGGCTCATCTTGAGTAAGCTTTCATGATGGTCTTAACTGAATAAACAAGGCTAGAAACAGCTGAATGTAGATTAGCTGAGACAAGAAACTTAGTGCAAGTCTCTCTGTAGTGTCTGTCTCAATTGCCCTTAAATTTGGAGTAAAATATTTTTGGCTGTGGTGTATTAACTTTTAATTGCTATCTTTTGTGTCTAGTGTGAGTTTCCTTTAGTTCTGTGGCCAGGCAGTTAAACTACCACACCAGGCTGTAATTGGCAAGCTCTTCATCAGTCTTTCCAAGTGCTCTTCCAGCTCATGTGCTGCCACTGCGGGCTATTTTCGGTCACATTTTACATATCCTGAGGTATCATAATGTACCTTGGTTGTCCTTTGGGTGTTCTAAAGCTGCATTTGTACAGTGCAGACCTAGATTTGGGGGGTGTGGGTTGGGTGCTCTGTGTGTTTCAAGACAAGCTGGCACTTCAGAACCCCCTTGTACAGCAGTACCTGTGTACCTGGCTCATGGCTATAAGCAGTCACAAAGCAGTTCATTACCCATATTGGTAACAGAGCAGAATATGCTTCATGAAGCAGTGTTACCCAAAAAGCTCCAATGATCGCAATTTCTCACAGTTTTTCTTGGGGGAACGAGCCCCAGTTCACACTGGCTGCCTGAACATTTGTTGAACAGGTAGTCGTCCTGGATAGCTCTGATCCTTGCAGCGCAGTTGTCTTACAAAGATAAGACCCATGACAGCATCTTTCTTAAATCAGTTTGAAATAGAATTGTTGCTGACTGTATTTACAAACTAAAATCAATGGAACAGGCAGTAGAATCTTGTTGAAACAGCTGTATGAAAAGGACTTGCCAAGGGCTCATCTGAGCTTAGGTGGAGCTTCACTGTGTGAAGCCAGTGGTTGGGGCTGCTGCTAATAAAGGCAACTAAAAAAAGTACTAGTTCTTCATGGTGTTAACATCATTCTAGTCTCAAAGCATATTAAATTCTCTGAAGTCTTGTACAGTTCTGCCTTAATCAGTGTTGACATTATAGTTTCCTATTAGTGCCTGGTGACAGTTGTATTCCTGACTGGAATCCCTTTAAGTTTCCTATGGCACTTTTAAACCTGCAATATAATTGTAAAGGCAACAAAATGGAATAGCTTGTTCTACAGCACAAGGTCAGATATGTCAATGAAAATGTTTTAATGTTTAACTTTTTTTCTAGACTATTGCAGATGGAATCAGTACGTAAAGGGGCTGTCTTTGAAAATATCTTACCACAAAAATGTGTAACTAAATTGCGTGAGTGAGGTTGTGAGCTTAAGACCTTTATAAGCTAAATTACTTTTATGGCCAGCATTCCAAAGTACTTGATGGCTGTCTTCAAAAACATTGAATTATCAGGACATTAGATGCCAAGAAAAACTAATGTTCCAGACTGCTTCGAGAAGTTTCCTTCACTTACTCTATTAGTTGTAGTGCAAGTAGTCTCAGTGTCACAGCATCCCTTTTTCAGAGAAATTTCCCTCTTTTGAGTCAATTTTGAGAGAACCTTTGGTATCAGAGTTAACTATAGGACACTGTTCTGGGTATAGTTAATGGGAACCTGCCACAAAGTAAAACTGGACACGCAAGGTTAAATCTAGAGGCAGCATTGCATTTGGCAGAAGTTCAGAGAATATAAATGCAAATTCAGTGGTTGAAATCAGCTTGGAAGACTCCCTGTAGAATGAAGTGTAATGATAGCTAAATGTCAAGACTAAATAACTGGGCAGAGTAATACTGGTGAAGTTTCATTCTGGAAGATATATTTGTTGTGCAGACAGGGGAGAGGCAGCTGGTGGAATCCTGATTATTTTGAATTTGGAATGGTCTGTTCTTTAGTAAGGAGAAATAAAAAGACTTTGCTTGTTTTGGGTCTAGTACAAAACTGCTGAATGCTTCATTCTTTTTTTGACCCTTGTATGATATAAGCTACAGATGCTTTTTTTAAATGGCTAGAAATCAAATTTCCTCCTGTTTTAGAAACTTCTGGGGCTTTTTTTAATGGCTGTGACACCCCCTCTTTTTGCTGTCATCACCTTTATTGATGTATTCAATTGAAGTATTTTATTGCAAAGAGACTCGAGTTTTATCTGTTTTCTTCAGTTCTACCTGTTGTCATCTACTTTCCTATTTGTATTTTGAAACTGTGAGCATTCTCTTATTTTAATTTTAAAGTCGCCAATCTGAGTAGAAGCCATTTGACATCACTTTGTTCAATGTCAGTAACAAAACAAGTGTAAGACCACTTGCCCTTGTAAACATTTAGGGTTTTAACAGCTTAAAGCTTATTAATTTCCCTCAGTAAGAAGATGAGACAATTATTGCTGCTTGGTGCCTGGTTCTGGATTTAGTTCACTGGATCTGGTACCCACACACAGGCAAGGGCTTGGTTATTAAGCAAGGTGGTAAATGAGATTCTTCATTTTCTGAGATGTTATGCACTGCTACTGACTTGTAGGGGAAATAATTCCTCTAACTAAGAGAGCACAGAAGAAAGGGGAAAAATGTCTTCATTATTATTGTTATTATGGTTAAATATCTATCTATTTAACATGATTTTAGTTCAAATTTCATGAGGAAGTAAATGTGTTTCTTTTTTCTTCCAGAAAATGTTAATTTATGATCCTGCAAAAAGGATTTCTGGCAAAATGGCCTTGAACCATCCATATTTTGATGACTTGGACAAATCCACTCTTCCTGCTAATCTGATTAAGAAATAGCTAGACTTTTGGACTAAATCATCCAGAGTGAAATAATTATGAATACTTTTACTCTTAAGTCAGTAATTTGTATGTCTGTCTTTTTGCTCTTAAGGCTGGTTGTATTCAGTTTGTTTTAAATGTTATCTAAGTGTAAATATTAACCTGTTAGTGCTGAGTTCAAATACAATGCAAATATTACTGCAATTAATGCAGTCAACTTTCTATAAATAAAGCTTTAATCCCAGTGAAGGACTGAATTTATTTCTAGGCCACGGCTGCTCTACAGAAGGACTTGTTTTCTTTGGAATGCACTGGAAAGGTACCACTTGACTGAAAAAACTGCTAATTCAAATTTCTAAATGGTTGTTCCTGCTATGATAGGAAATTCTCAAGTTTGATTTATTTGTGTCATGTCAGTTACAATTTTACTTGAGCATGGCAATTGATGTGCCAAAGGACATCAACTGTGAGATATGCTGAAGAAAAGCAATTTACAAGAGTGTAGATGGCCAAACTGATTTTAAGTTTTGAGTTTCTGAAGGCAGCTGCAAATCATTATTTGAGAAAAGTTCCTTGCTCTGTTTTTCTTATCTTGGAGGCCCAAGAATTTACTGAGATGTTTGCATGTGAATTCCTAGGAATCATAATCAAACTGAGATGCCACGTGGCTACAGACTTTCCCATAATTAAAGCAGAGGCTTTCTAAAGCTCCCTGGCATTTAACTGAACAGGTGAGAGTATTGTCAAAAGTTCAAATAAATTTCAAAGGTGTGTACTAATGATGGATTGTGTGTTAGTTTCCAATCACTACCTCTATTCTTAACCTTCAGACACAGCAGTAGGGATGGGGTGTACATCTGGCCTAAGTTTTATTTGCTCTAGGAACTGAAGTGCTACTTTCCTTGTTGGTTAGGGGCCAAGGCTTGCAGCACAGTGGGGAGTAGTATTGAAAGTATTTAAATTTCTAAATCAGGTGTGTGAAAGCACTGATATGAACTCTATAAACAGTGAGGTTTGTAGGAACCCTGTCCTACAGCTGCTGAATCTGGACACTAAAAGCAGTGGAGATGATGACATCTGTCCTGTTCATCACATGTTTATTGTGTCCATGAATAGCTGAAAGTGTTAGACCGAGCTTTTGTTAACAAGTAGTATGGTGAGAGATAAATACCACTTGAGGTGTTACTACTGTTTTCTGCAAAGTGCTTCACCTCCAGAACTATTGGAGACTTTGCTTAATGGAGTCATTTAATAGCAAAGCACTGAGGAGGAAAGTTTTTTTGAAATCATACAGGTAAGTTATTTAACTGAAGGCAGGAGGGGAGAAGATTGTGATGGCTGACTCCTTCCTGTTAACACCAGTGGTGAAAGGATGCAATTTCAAGACAAAGTAGGGACCTAATTAGTTTTCATTTGCATGTGGTAACTTGATACAGGCTTTTACAGGCCAAGAGATTCGTAATTGCTGCAGCTAGTTGGTTACCTTGGTGTAGAAAAAGGGGAACCTGCCAGTAACTTTAAATAAGCATTATTTTTCTTTAAAAAAATCACTTTTCCTGCAATACTGGTAAAGCCTTATTTTTGTTTTGTAATTGGTGTCTCGGATTAATGTGATACTGGGAATGCTTTAGCCTATCTTAACTAACAAGTACTAAAATTTCCAAAGAGTTTTTCAAACAATAACTTACTCCAAGTCTGCAGTCTTGTTTACCCAGGCACTGTAACAGCTGCTGTGACATGACTGTAGCTCTGAATGAGCTATTATAGTGCTCCTAGTACATGGGAGGGGCAGGCAAACACAATACTGTCTATCTGCCCCAGGTGCAATCAGGTGCTGAATATCATACTGAGACACCTGACTTACTGTCACAGCTCCACTGTTATCAATGAGGCAAAGTTACCAGTGAGGCAAACTGCATTTCTTATGGAATTGTCTGCCCTTGGTAACTGCCTTGCTGCTTGCACCTAGCATGTGGAAGGTTTGTGATGCTCAAACTTTGGCCACCTAAAACTCAATTTTATTCCAGTGAAAACTGGGTGTACCCTGTACTTTGGGGATTTAACCCACTGTGGGTGATAATCAGCAGATCTATTTATTGATATCTATTGCAGTAGCTTTCTTCTGAATGTTGTAAGAACTGGGGATGAAATTATTTAAAAGCAATCTGCTCCTCTCTAAAATGAAGTTCTGTAAATGTAATGTTGCATCAGTATTGCCTCTGGTACCGTGGCTGCTCAGTATCTTGTTTTCTACTAGAGTGTAAGTAAATCCCAGCTGAAAATTATAAACTTGGTGTTTGACTTCATTTGCTAGTCCTCCATACCATTAAAAAGTAATACAGGTGAAAAAGTTTTGTGTATACATGAGTAGGATTTTACATGGGATCAAATTAGGGTTTTGGGAGGGGTTTGAGGTTTTTTTAAGTTGACAAGTGCTAGTGCAATGCTGAAGTGTGGGGTAGGTGTAAGTTGTATATTGGTCTAGAGGGGATGGGAAATGTACCTGCTGGAATCAGAAAGAAGACACCTATTCAGTCTGATTACATTTGCTACACTTAAAATTACTTTAAAGCAGCAAATGACTGGGAACTGACCTGTGTTCCCATGCTGGTATCTGGTGTTACTCCTGAACAGCCAGTTTTGAACAGCATTATTTCCTTTTTGATGCCCACAGACCTGCACAAAGGCACAGCACTACCACTGTCTCTGATTTTATTTTATATTGGTTTTGTAAAGACTGAGTATGAATAAAGAAACACTGATATACAGGCCTTACTTTCATTAAGCCTGACTATTCATTCTCCACTAAGCTACTTGCCTTATTTTCTGACAAGGTACATAAATTTATGGAGTAATCTAAGAATTTCTCATTGCTTTGACCATCAGCTTGCTCTGGTTTTACATCTGCTGCATCAATGATTCATTCCAGGTAATGGCTTTTGATTTTGTTCCCAACTGTATTCCTGTATAAAGCACTGTCTCCTCGTGTGTAAATGTCAGCAGGGTACTGGGTATTCTCCTCTGCTGGGCATATTTTACTTCAGCCTGGCTATTTCAATATATTCTTGTTGTGTTTGAATCAATAGCAGGCTACTGGTGCTGCTGCTGATAGATTGAATGATCTCAAACATGTATCTCCAATACAGGTGGCTGGCTGCCTTTAATGGAAGAATTGGAGGTGAGAGCTGGTCTCTCCAAATTGCTAAACTGACAGGCATTATGCCCTGGGAAATAATTAGTGGCTTTACAGGAATAGTAATATTCAGTTCTTTGAATTTAATCAAAATCTTTCTGCTGACCTCTGAAGGGTTTAGATCAGACTGTAGGGGATATTAGGAGGGGATATTTTAAAAAATGTTTTTTCCCCAACTATTTTAAGTGACAACCAATTGAATTCTTAAAAAAGCCTGTATATAACTCACAAAAAAACCCAAAAAAACCCAAAAAAAAAACCAACAAAAAACACCTGGCCAAATGCAAGGCAAAGTGTTTGACTGAGAGCCAAAACCAGGGATCTGTGTAATTTCCAGCATGGATCCTTGGGCCTGAGGAGTGTATTTTTCCCATGACAGCTTGGACTTGCTTAGCATGGCCCATGGGCCCTTCTAATCCATGTGGAGCTGAAAGAGCTTCCCTCTTTTTCATTTGCTCTGCATCTACTCCTTTTCTTTGCACAAGACACATTAACTATCACTTTTCCTGCCAACTGTTGGTCTTTCAGAAGAGAGTGGGGATTTTTTGTGTAAAAAAGGAGAGAATTTGTGCCTATATCATTAAAATTCTTCACTGCCATTTCCAACTACCCTTCAGTGCTGTTTTTCTCCTCTCTTATCTATTGCCTTAAGAGGCATCTCAGATGGACTTTAAGGCCATTCCCCTTGCCAATGATTAGAGGAAGAACATCACAGTCTAGCCAAGAGCTGGCTTTGCATTTCTTGCTTCCAGTGGGGACTAACAACAAGGAGGAGGGTTACCTAACACCTGAGGGCGTCCCATCTTGACTCTTTCATATAAGAGGAGAGCTCTAAAATGCTCCCAACTGGTGGCATGGGGGGATGAAAGGAGAGGTCAGTCTTTCTCCCCCTGTAGGTTCTCTCAGTGGATCAGGGCCTAGCAGGCCTTCAGACCCCTGTGGGGATCAGGAAGGATTTAACTAGTTCAAGGCAGGCAAGGAAAAGACTGTGTCTCTTAGTGTCGCTCTTGGTGGGTCATCTTTGGTAACTTCCCCACAGGATCTGAACTTTTTTTGAAAAAAACCAAACAAACCAGTCCTTGACTTTGTGTGCTTCATTTCAACCCTTTGCCACGTAAGCTGTGGACAGGAGTGTAAATATTCCGCAGCTGTTTATTCTGAACTGTGTTTGATTTGGGCTCTGAGCATGTAACATTTTGTCTTACAAATGTGACTAAGACCTGTCAGTTTTTCTCCCCACAATCCACACGTTTCTGAAATATCCATTAACTCGCTGGCTGCAAGAAAGGAGGGGGGCTCTCTTCTCTTAGATTTGTCTTGATCTCTTTTTGATTTTAAAACTATCATCTGAGGATGAGGCATTACAACTTCTAATAATTACCTCACACAGCTCAGAATCTCTTCCTGAGGTGTACTGGAACTACTGAATTCCTGGGAAGCTACTCAGCATCCTTTGGTGATGGGCAAAAGGATAAAAAAAGGAACCAAAACAGTGTAGGACATATAAAATTGGCAGATGAATAAGAAAGCTTAACATTTAAAAGACTTCAGGTAATTCCTTTTTATTTATTATTTTTTTAATCTTATGGTGTAAATCTGGTACTTTTCCCTAGATTTAATTTAGTAGTTAAATAAATTCTATTTTCTTTCTTAGTATCTGGGGCTTAATATACACATGTATGAAAATAAAATAATGGAACTGTACCAGAGATTATTTCTGAAGAACTGCAACAAGACATGCAAAGTCCTGATGTACACTTGGGATAAAAGTAACATTTTTTTATTATTTGTAAAGTTAGTGTTGCCTCTCTCTTGGCCACGTGGTGTCACTCTGGCACCTCGGTACTGGCAGCCATGCAGGGGGGCAGGGAAGAGGAGAAAAACTGAATCTCCTGGCTCCATGAAAAATTGAAGGGTATTTATTTTCTGGTAGGCAGCCAGGCTGAAAATAATATCTGAATTGAAAGCCTTTCATGAAACATCTGGGCAGTTGAATTTTGCAAACTTCAAAGATGTCCAGTACCGTACTGTCATACTGATTTCTCTCTTTACTGAAGAATCACTTAGGCTAATGCACAAAAGCCTATGTAAACACCATTTCATATTGAAATTAATGATCAAAATTATTATGCTTAATAAATCAACTATCACAGGAATGCCAGTCAATATAGTTAAACTACAACAGGCTAAATTTGCTATAAATTGCCCACAGTGGCCAGTTTTGCAGTGGATTTTTTGGGAGTTTGCATGCTTAATCTCCAGGTTTTCTATTTGGGATTTGATACGTGTGTGCAAAATTTGGCCTGTGGTTTTGTTTTGTAGTCTGTCATTTTTTTAAGTACCTTTTATAAGCTTGACTAGATTCTCTACTGGTAAATAATGGTAATAATAATAATAGAGTCACATAAATAGCAATCGAGAATCTGGTCCTCAACACTGACTTCAAATATTATTTTTCCTTGTTGATATGTGTTCTCCTAAATGCAAAAGCTAAAAGCAGAACTATGTCAAATACTTCCTAGATGACTCCATCTGCTCTTAGAGCCATGGTCATACAGTCACATACCTGGTAAAATTCACCCCGGTGCTGGTAATGAAGCAGTAAGATTTTCTTCTCTCAATGTACAGAGTGATGTACAGCTAAATAACCATCATATGTTTACACTAATAATTCTGTTCACTGAGCTGCTTGAGGCAGAAATTTAAGTGCTAATGTATAGGAGCTATACTTTGATAGTTATTCTTGGAAATGAAAAAATGCACTAATAATTTCCCAGTTCTCATTCAAGTACTCATAATATAGTCTAGGTAAAATTGAATTTTACACATAGCAAAAGATTATAAAAAATGTCAATACACAGCAGGTGTCCCTCTCTTATGCCATGCAGACCTGTAAGAGTACTTGTTCTGATAAGTAGGGAAAAATACTAAAGCAGCTGCTTCATACTGCAGTGATTTTCAAAGAGATGTAAAAATCACATAACGTATCAATCAACATATCAACCTCCATAAGTAACATTAATTTTATAGACAGAGATTAAGCACAAAAAAAAAAATTAAGTTTTTAGCAGAATCTGTCATTGACTTAACTCAATGAGAGTTAAGAGAGAACTTACGAGAGTCCCTATACATCACTGTTCAACTCCTGGAAACCCTAGCCAGGGACTGAGTCGGTGATGTAACTCTTACTGCACCATAAGCCAGGATGTGCTCCTTTGCACCGGGAATGGTAAATCCCGTGTTCAGGAGGTTCGGGATGGCTTGCAATGAAACACACACATGGTCAGCCACAGGAGAGGCACTAACAAGCACTGCAGTGCTTGAATGACCCTGTGCTGGGGGAGCTTAAGAGAACACTCAACTTCTTGCTGAAAAGCTACATGAAAGAAATCTATGGACAATGCTATTTTTTTTTTCTTAGAAAATTATTAGATGTATTCTAACTAAAGTTATCAGATGGCTACTGCCATGTACAATTAAAACTAGACTGGTCCCCTTGAAGGAAAAAAAATAGAGAAATAGAGTAGAGTTTAATTTGCTCTCATGTCAGTAAGAATAATAAAAATATCTCTGATGTTATGGTTTGCTGCTGTCTTGGTGTGAAAAGATAGGTGTCTGCTAAGGAAAGCAGAAACCTCCCTTGAAACGGAAAAATGTAAACCACTCCCCCAGCTCTAAATTATGATAATCTTGAAATCAAGGGGCTCTCAGGCAAAGATACGGGAATAAGAATAACATTTCTTTACTAGGAAAATAAAAGTAAAAATGCAGTAGTACAAAAAACCAAACCCGCTGACAGAGTCAGAATACAACCTGACACCCTGTTGGGAGCAGTCCAATTAAATGGTGGCTGCAGTCTTCCTGGAGTGACAGATGTGGTTCTGCTGAAGCAATGATCCTGCAGAAGGGTGTAGTTTTCCTCTGGAGGTCTAGTGGTGTAGATGGTTCCTGCTTTCCTCTGGGAATCCAGTGAAGAAAGGCTGCCTGTGGTGTTCTGAGTCTCTGATTATATCCAGGTAGGAATGCTGGGCTCCTCCCCCCTGGCTGGAGCATTTCACAATGGGATGCTGTAATTTCATCAGTCATGTAGTGAGACTGAATGGCCCATTAAAAGAAGATATCCCCTTGGAGAGAGGATGGGTCATGGAAGAGATAAAGAACACTGCCCCACCTAGTTTCAACAGATGGTAATAGAATATATACTTCTGGTTACATCTTGCATTGCAACCCAAGAGAGCTGTAATGAAAAAATTACACATAGCATTTTATTCATCTATGTAAAATAATTTTTTGTTTAATGTTTTCTTAGTTATTAATAACCCTGACTTAGAAAAAGACAAGTTCATGGATAACAAAAAGCAGTGTTTGTGTAGGTTTTCCCCTTCTTCAAGCTTTGAACAAGAATCAACTGTTTTAATTAGGTCTCAACACCTTTATATTGTCATTTGAACTGTGAGTACTCTGCATACATGTAACAGCTACTTTAAACAAGGAGCATTTGCAAAGCAAATGATTGTGTTTGACAATCTCTCTGCAGCCAAGCAGCATTAAAAAATTGTTTTGCTTTGGTTCCATTGCTTGTTTGATTGGATTCCTATAATTCGTAGGATAGGAGTAACTGGCTTTGAAATCCATTTGATGTTTTGAAATATGGGGAGTATCTCCCAGCTAATGAAAGCAACAGGTTCAACAGATGTGCTTTTATACCTAGGGATGATGGACTGGGAATTTGAACTTTGGTGTTTCCAGCACCATTTCTGCAATTAGTTTTGTGTGAATGTGGCTGTTTGCCTGAGAGAAGCTAAAACAAAATTGCAGGCTCTGGGCCTTCCATTGGTAGATCTCACATGCCACTTTTCCTCCTGAATGTGATTATTACATTTACAACACAACACTCAGCTGAAACGTCAAGAAAACTGGAAACTAGTGTTATCTCCAGCAGAGAGCAAAAGAAACACATTCCTGCAGTGTGCTTTTCCATGGCCAGACTCCAATTTCACATCAAACAAATCTAGCAAGTGACAGGTCACAACATATGCCTTTAAAATACCAGAGGAAGGAAAGCTTCTTCAGCAGCAACCAGATAAACAAATCTCCAAAATTCTGAACAGCCTCAGAGCATGTTAAGGGCATACCCGAGGCTGTTTTCAGTGCAGTAGCCAAAACATAACCAGCACTAGTTATTCTGCAGTCATTCCTTGTGTTAGGACAGGGTCCTGCTGTCTGGATCTTAAGCCCTGTACTGATTCTGTTACTTCAGGTCTCCTGGGGAAAAAACAACCAAACAAACCAAAACTAACATGCTACTGCTTTACAATCGCTTGCCAAGATTGAGGAGGAACATGGAATAAGATTACAGGCTTCCTTGATTTATCAAAGGCATGGTCAAATGGAAAGGTTATTCTGGGACATGGTACTACCCTCAAGCAGCTGGCCTATCCTAGGGGATATGTGCTGTTAGCCTATGACAAATGAAAAGTAATCCAAGCTTAGTTCTTACAGAAAATATACTTTAAAAAACACCCAAAAACTAGTCTGGTCTAAGTAACTGAACATTCAGAAAGTTCCCTGACCAGCAAGAAATCTTTGAAGAAGATTTCTTCAGGTGAAGAAATTTCTCACCATCTGGCCCTACAATTTCAAAGTGACAGGCTCAAAGCATTTGCCATGGTTTTGACAGTGCTTGACCTTGCCATTTTAATAAATTGGCTTCCAAAGGAAATATTTTTCTGTTCAGTGAATTCTCTTTTAAGGGCCCAGAAAGACTTTCACCTATTGAAGAGTTTAAGTCAGATTTTCAGATTTGACACTTGGGATTGTGGGAAAAAAGCATGAGGACTGTTAAGAATAATTAGAAGATTGTTACCATGTTACTGTTTGTAAACCCCTTACTTACCTTGTACCCCTGTCCCAGGTTTACTTACCTTGTACCCCTGTCCCAAATTGCTGTACCCCATGTTCCTTGTTCAGCCAGGCCCTGCCCCCACTGCCAAGTTGCTGTACCCTGTGTTTCTTGTTCTGTGTTCAGCCAGGCCCTGCCCGCACTGCTCCTAGACTCCCACATGGCAACATTGTACCCCTGCCCCAGGTTGCTGTACCTTGTTCAGCTGGGCCCTGAGGAGGAGGATGACATAAGGACTTTTATGTAAACGAGAGAAACCAGAGACTCATGGGATGCACACAGACTGGAAAAAACCCCGAGACAATGAGCCACACTAAAAGGAAGGAATAAGAACAGTACCATCGAACAAAGAAGACCCAGAGGAGTCCCCTGACTTCCCTCCAGAGGCCAACATAACCAAGAGGGGACTCAACTAGAATGACACCCTAGGCTACGAGGCCCAGAAAATCAGTCTTCTCAGGGACTTTTGTGAGGAAAGAAGGCCTAGCTCTGTCCTAGTGACAAAACTGCATGGATTCTCCTCTTCTGCAGTGTCCAGGGGGAGCAGTGGTGGCGTGTGTGCCCCCTCGAGCCCCCAGCCCAGAGCTGTCCTGTTCAATAAAGGCCTTTTTAAAAGGAGCTGGTCTCCTGGCCCGTTCATCACAGGGACTCACAGAGAAGTTTCAGGCTATGGGAGCATGGTGGTTTTAGCTCTATCTAAAATCACCCAAGTACTTACTCATTCTTAGCTGTGAGATATGGATTAGGAGAAGGGCAAAACAGGATTAAAACATAAAAGGAATAAAGAAAGTTTATTAACAGAACTACAAGAAATAAGAAACCAGAATAAAACCCCCAGAAACTTTTTCTCCCTCCCACCCAAACCTTTTTCCTTTCCCAACTGAGGGAAACCTGGCATTTTAAACCAGTACCAACTATACAATAGTCTTTTTCATCATTCTCTGTAGGGAGAGGAGTTTTCTCTTGTCATTCCATGAAGAGTTCTCAACAAGAAACAGTTTTCTTGTTGCCCAGAAAAAGCTCTGCCATCATGCCTTCCTCCCATTTTCACACCACTCAGGTGTGCCCATGGGCCATGAACTCAAGGGGTATTATTTTAAGGATGAGTTATTTAAAGCCAAAGGTTCACTTCATCTGTTTCTGTGATCATCTCTGGGAACAGAGGTTCTCTTCTTCCTTGGCGCAAGGAAGGGGTCTTCACCAACTCTCACTTCTCCCTCTCTGTTCAAGCATCTCAGCCTCTCATAGGATCACAGCTACTTCAACATCTGCTTGGCTTCATCAATGGATGCCTTTGCTCAGATCTACAGTTTGAATACTCCATTCCTCCCAGTGCTCTTTCATGAATTACAGGAGTTTTTTAGAACATTATTGTCCCTCTCCACGGCTCTACTAAAAGAGTATTTCAGCTTATTAAAACATCTCCTCATTCTTCCATCTGAGGCTTGACTCTTTCTCTTACTGGCCTTGATGTTTCATGTTGTCTCTTTACACATTGATCGCTCTTGCTTTCCTCTCTGGAGAGGGGATTAAGTCTGCAGGTCTCATCTGGGTAGTGAAAGGGTTAAATCTGGCCCAAGCTGCGGCTGGGTATTCATGGTATTGGATTTCAGCTCGGCAGCTGCTGGAAGGCTGTGGATGGTTTTTGGCCACTTTTTGGCCTGGAGTCATTTGTGCGGGCCATGGGGAGGTGTCCGCAAATGTCAGCAGCCCATGGGAGAGCCTGGCCCAGCCTACGGCCGGGGGAATCCCCTCAGTCTCCATCCACCGCCAGGGAGCTGCTGGATTCCGGCCCAGCCTCCCCCCTCAGGCTGCATAGGCTGCGGGGGAGAGCGGGCCCAGCCACACCAGAGCTCCGATACCTTTCTGGAAAGGCCAGAAAACAAAGAGGACAAGGAATTCCCAGGTTTGGGTTTAAAAGGTGGTATTCACAAAGGTGATCTCACTTTTCAGTGGTCCAAAATGCTGTCAATCTCACAACTGGCTAGCTTCTTGGCCTGATCTCAAGCAGAGAAGAAACTCCCAGCAGGCTCTCTGAGGAGTCACTTCCGTGGATATTTCCCACTTTTTTCCCTAAATGTCAGACCACAGGGAGTCGTAAAGATTTGTCATTAAAGTAAGTGAAGGTTTATTATTGTTACTTTATTGTTTTTATTATTTTAATGATTTCTGGCTATAAAATTATGATCTATATGATCTCAATTGGCTCTATAAGACCTTCTGACTAGATAAATGAATCAAAGTGAGACATCAGTACTGGAGGCTTAATGTCCTTTGTGGCTACATGAGGTTATCAGTGTGTTTGCTCTGATTTAAAAGGCTTCTTGTTTCAGAGAACTGGTCACAGCAACAAGCCTGACAGAGTTCAAGAAGCATTTGGATAATACTCTTGGGTACATGGTATAATTCTTGGGGTGGTGCTGTGCAGGGCCTGGAGTTGGACTCGATGACCCTTGTGCATCCCTTCCAACTCATCATATTCTGGGATTCTGTGATTTTAAAGTCTCTAGGCCACACAGAGGGACTGCAAGATAAATAGCCCCTCTGTTATAAGAACCAGCTGTACTTGATTGTAGCTTGTCAGCCTGGATCTGCTGAAAGAACACAACCACTGCCTTGCACAAAGCACCTCAAAAAATTCCACATGCCACACCGGCCCCCTGCAAGGGCTCAGAGGGGAGGGTGTGAGGCTTGGCTCAGCTGTTCCCATCTGTGTGCATGGACCCCAGAGCTCTCTGTTGATGGGAGCAGGTCAGTCCCAAGGCCCACCTGGGCTTGTCCCATGTCCAACAGCGGTGGGCTTGGGAGGTCACTTCCACAGTAAGCAAAACCCTGTTTGCAGTAACAGGGGCTGGCAGAAGCAGGTGAAGGGAACAGACCCACATTGGTTTTATAAAACACCCATCGCTTTCCTAGCAGGAGGCATCTCTCCTACAGCAGGTAAAATTACAGCACTAGGAGTGTTTACCTGGGACACAGAACAGATTGGCAGAGCATCCTCAAGAGCTTCGTCATGCTGAAGAAAACACACAGCTCCAGAGATTCTCAGATGGACACATCCAAAGCATGCAAGTATCCCCAGTAATTTCTTCATATATTTAGTCACATGCACCTATTCCCTTCAAATCCATAAGCTGTCACCAAATGCAGTGTGTATGACATGAGCAGATATAGCAGCAAAGAAAGGCTTCTCAAAGGAAGGGGTGAACCTCTCACATCTATGGGAGGTCAGGGAGCAGACACAGAGGAGTCTTTGCCTTCTATTGTGCAAAGGACAAGAAGACTGAAACACTGAAATCTTTCCTCACACCTTGCTGCCTGATGGAACCAAGGAAGAAGGGTTACAATTTCAGGAAAAATTCAGCTGCAGACTGAAAGTGAAGCAGCAGCACACACAAAAGGATTAAACATCACTATCTCTTTCTCTTGTGATCAGCAGAATTCTTACCTTTCTTCTTCAAGATCATCTGAGGAGATACCCTCCTTGAGTTCCAAGTTCCACATTTTAGACAGGGCTGTAGCAGATGACTCCACAAAAGAAAAACATGTTAAAGCTTATAAGTAGGTTTACAATATGATGTAAAAATATTTTTCATTCAAATTATTTTCATTCTAAAATGAAAGCAAGAAGACATCATTGCACGTAGTAGAACACAATTTCAGCAGAAAAAGATGGATATAGCAATTAAAACCTATGCTGAACTTAGTAAGTTAAAGCCCACTGAACTAAAGCCCAGGGGAGGAGCAAGAGGAGGGGAGGGGCTGCAAAGGCTATAAAAACTGAAGGAGAAGCAGAGGTGCTCATTCAGAGCTCAGAGCTTGTTGCTGGAGGGTGAGAGAAGAGTGATCAGAGGTAAAAGAAGTAGAAGGGAAACTGCTTCATGCTTCTTGGGCTTAAATGGGGCGTTTTCTTCTTCTATTATGTATGAAGTGTTAACTGGAGAAAGAGATTTTTGTCTTCCGAAACCTACAGGAACGATGTGCATAAAATCTTCCATCCCATGGCACTTCAGTGGTTGCCCTCTCTTAGTAGTTTAGGTCTGTGTTTGTTTAACCTGTATGTTTGCTTGTACACTCAACTAAGGGTTCCTTACAGTTTCTTCTGTTGAGTTCTGGCATCCAGGACTTAAGCTGGCTTTTGCTGAGGTTGGCTTACACTAGTTCATAACACTGCTGGATGCCCCTGGTAGGAAAATAGTTGTAAATTCCCACTATCTTTGGACTTCAGTCACTGCTCCCTGCTGCTGTACTACACTATTATGCTAAAGAAAGAGGTGTTTAATTAAGGAATAAGTAGCAAAACATCTAATAACCGTAGGGATGAACTGCCATGTATGATATCTTGACCACAAATCCCAGCTGGTCACTAATAGCAGAGCAAATGCTTTGCTCAAAGCTGTAAAAGGGAATTGTTGTTGTAGCTTTATACAGTGAGCGAGGACAAGTAGGTGTAGGGCTCTGTGCAGCTCATGTACTTCCAATTAACTTCCATAGAGTGCTTTTCTATTACTTTTTCCTTATTCAGGTGTTATAAGGGATCTTTTCATTGAACTTGGGAGGTTAATTAAAGTTATTATTGTTAGAGAGTTAATTGATATGTTTAATTATGTTGTAAAATTGTTAAGATAATTGTTAAGTATTTTGGAATGTTTGGGGTTGATACTGGATTGGGGTTGGGCGGATAGAATGGGGGATTGGTAAGAGATATAAGAGGGTTTATGGGGACATGGAATGGAACATTCAAGAACATGATGTCATCAGCAGCGCGAGTAAGGATTGGAAGAAACATCCACCAATCATTCGACGCCCTGGGAAAATGATTGGGCCATGATGAACGTGGCTATGGACCAATCAGAGCCCAAGAAAGCAGCCAATCCTGAAACGGATCCAAAACGGACCAATCCAAGCCTAAGGGAGGGTATAAAAGAGGGTGTTACATGTTAGCGGGGGCTTTTTCTGTTGGGCTTTTCTGTTCATGAGTTTGTTTGGATACGTTGTTGCTGTCCCGGTCTGTATCGTGGAGCACACAGGACTAGCCTGTGTCTCCCTTCGGCTGCAGCTCAGTATTAATAAACAGGCCAGGCTTTAATTACACCAAAAAGTCTCAAGCCTCGTTTATAACACAGGGAGATAATCTACCTACTTAAAAGAGGTGTTGTGGTGCTAATTAATTAATCTTAGTAGTACGCTTTTATAGCATTGCCTGCTCAACTATGGAAAAGTTAACGATCAGCTACTGCGATTGCTTGAATTAGGCTTCCAATAGCCCATTCAGATTTTCATTTACCCTCTTCAGATGTTGTAATGCATTTTTTGTTTGACACTTCTTCCTCTTCTCCTGGAAGTTCTCAAAACCCTTGCAACAAGCAGGTAAAATATTTCAAAACAGGAAGGGAGCCTTCTATTTCTGAAGGAATATGATGCTCTTTCACAACCACAGCTCTTTTCTAATTAGCAATGGAAAGGCAGATCTCATCTGAGGCAGGCTCCAATACCTACAATTCAGCAGAAAGCAGAGCTAAGAGGAAGCCATCTGTGCAGGTGGCACTCATCCAAAGGGAAGGGTGTGAAGGTTGTCCTAATGACTCACCTGTGGCCCTGCCTGAAGAGTTGCTCCAGTACTTCCCTGCAGCTGGAGGTTAGATTGTGATGGGATAAGGGGGAGGACCTGGAGCTGAGTGTGTGCATGAGGCTTGCAAAGACCCTTCTCGGCTAAGGTGAATCTGCTCCTGAGGATGATTCTGCATCTAATAACAAGGCCTGGTTTCTCCTCTTGTTTCCTACCATGAACACTTCAGCCTCCTTTAAATATTCTTTTCCTTTTTCATCCTACTAGTCCAAATGGCAGTAAGTGTAACAGTACTACCAAGGGCATAGTCTGCTGAAAAGGATGCCAGTGAGGCAAGGCAAGGACAGAAGGTGCTATTCTCCCTGAACTTTAAATCCTCTGAATCTGTCTTTAGCAAAAGCTGTGGGTTTTGTTAACCAGATTAGTTTAATAACAATAGACTCCATATATACTCCATTGACTAATATAAGTGTCGCACTGGCATCTGCGTGACTCTGGGACCAGGCCAACCAGGGGTTGAGTGGAAAAATGAAATAGGGATGGGTGCAACTGGGTTGCCTGAAAATAAAGAACTTTAATAACGCATAAAATAACAACGGAACATAAGCCATGCACAGTATGGGATCAACCTCAGAAGACAGAACAATGGGACAAACATAGTAATATACATAGTAGGGTTGAGGGTACAGAGTCCAATGAAAAACAAAAACTGGAAACATAACTGTATATGCAAAATGTATCAAACCAATCAGAAACAAGAAATAGAAACATTGCTTCATATAGAATGACAATGTTAACATAATTCCCATGATCCTGTTCTTACTGTAATTTAGCTAGATGTTTTCCCTCCTGCCATCCTGCTTTTCACAGCCTTAAGTTGATGCCTCTCCTGTGTGATCAGTCAAAGCCTGTCCCCTGTCCATCCCAGCCGGCCTGACTCCCACATATAGATGTTCTCAATAAAGTCTGAGTCTCTGTTAAAAAACCCTGGTCCTAAGCTTCACATAAACATGGCTCTCAGCTGAACCTGGGCACTTCCCAAAGGTATTTATGCCAGATCAAGTGATGTGCTGTGACTGAAATCTGTTTATCAGCCTATCTGGGAGGAGTGTGTTGCCTCTTCATCCTTTCACAAAAAATAGTGAGGACTGGGCAGTATCTGATGGCTGTGACTGTGCCTTGTTCTGTCCTACCTGAGGTGCTGCACAAGCCCTCAGTCACTGATAGCACTTGCACAAAAACAAGTGTAACTTTAGGTGTGCTCTGATGTGAGCACACACAGAGCTAGATTTAATCACACTAGTTGCCCACACCTTATAGTTTATAAAAAGCTTATGTTCCAAGAGGGAAGAGAATGTATGGAGAGGAAAGAATCACTTCAATTTTAAAGGCAAGAGTAGACAGAGTTTAAACTTCTAAAACTATATATAAGAAATACATGGAAAAACATATGTAACTTAAACTAAGGGCATGGAGCCAGAAAACCAAAGGACAGCACGTCAGAGGGACAGTTGCAGTTTGCTGTTTAAAGGGCCCTCAGCTACTCTGGACAAAAGGGAGAAGCTCCCACTACAGGGAAGGTGCCAGGCTCTACTGTGTCTGCTGGAGTTGAGAACTGAACGGATGTGAAGTGGCAGAAGTCAGCAGGTCTGAAGTCTCATTTCTAGGTGAAAAATTGCACTATGAAAGCAGAAAGCTACAGTAAAAAAAAAAAACCACAACATTGATCCACTAGTCAGGAAAGAACTCATCAGAGACACATAAACACAACTTCACACCCTTCAATATATAAACCACTCAACAAAATAAATTATGCTATGCTGGCAAAGTAGTAAAAGGACTTAAGAAAATTGAAAAAGCTTATAGCAATGAAGGATTATTCCCAGTGCAATAGAAGGAATGTGTATCACACTAAGTGACTGTGCTTTGCCTGTGAAAATCAGCCAAGTGAGGAAGAAGCAAGGCTGATGGCAGAAGTGATGCTGGACACATATTTACCTTCGTTCTCTGCAGTCAGCAATTGGCTCAGGACCATACTCAAGGCAAGACATATCTCCCTCTTTCTCTACTATCACTGCTCACAGAAGGGATTTCTTTTGTTTATATGCTACTGTGCAGCTCTAGAATTGGAAATGGATTAATTCCCAATGGGCAAAAGGGATTCCTAGAGAACAGGGAAGTGTAGGTGACCCTGGGGATCACAAGAGCTGAATCTACAGCATCATTTAGGGTGCTTGGTTAGAGCAAAATTATTCAAGATTATTAAAAATCTGTGGCAGATGCTATTTGTGCTGTGTATGCCCATATGATTTAGCATCATGCAGAACAAAAACCAGCATTCACTGAAGTCTGAGGCCAGATTTCATCATTAAGAATATTGGGCAGGACTAGCATGTCTCACTCCCAGGAGCTGATGCCTGGGTGTGGCTCTTGTGCTCAAAGGAGCAGTCTTTCAGTTCCACAGTCACTTCATGGATCTGACCTCTTTGGCACACAACAATATAGGAACACTACAATATTCCAGGAATAGATAGAAGGAATAGAAGGATAAATCACTTTGCTTTCCCTTCTCCGCTTTCATGGGCTGAACCTGTACTTGCCATCAGGCAAATGATGAGCTCCTGAAATGACACCAAATAGAAGTCCAACCTGTACAAATACAGGAGACTCTGCTGCAGCACAGGGAGGTGAACAGCAGGTTTGGGTCTTCGTAGTGAGGCAGGAGAGTCCTTAATCACAATCTCAGGAACAGCCACAAGCAGATGACCAAAGGTCTGCTCTGCCCTGGTTCCTCCTTCTGACAGTGGCCAACAGCAGATGCTCCAGGAAGTATAAAATGGAGCTAAGTACAAAATTATATTTGTAGTATATTCCCAACTTTCAATGCCTTGGGCTTAAGTTCTGAAGTAGAGGTGATGATCTGTATTTGATAGGTTTTTTTCCCTAATGGTTTCTTTTGGGAGCTGTGTAAGGCTTCCAGCCTGTGTTCTCTGGCAAGAAATTTTGCAGCTCAGCAAACACTGGTGTGAAGAGGAGCTCTTGGTTGTGAATCTGCCTTGTGATACTTTCATTAGATCCCATCCAACTTTCATGATAATAGAATGCTTAGTTACTCCCCGAGAGCCTTTCCACCTTCCAAAAGTTTGGGGTTCTCCAGTTTCCACATCAGGCTGAACACAGCCTTCCATGTACTACAGATGCGTGCTTTCTTGACTGTCTAGAAGGGCTAACTCTTCTTGAGGAGCCTGCTGGCTTCCTGCAGTATGCCAGTGAACAGAGAACTCAGAACTAATATGGAGGTTGTGCCAGTCTGCCCTTCCTGTGCCCAGGTAAAGCCTTGTCAAAGAATGAGGATGCTCAGGAAATGCCAAGTGCCCATGCCAATGGTTTTGACTTGGTTAGTGCTTCACTTAGCTGATGCTAAATCAGAAGATGATGGTGTAGCTGCTGAAGGAACAACGGGAAAATGTGGTGACTGGATTTTAGTCCCTAGGTATTGCAATTGAGAATCTGTCAAAAAGGAATTTAAAGGGATCTGTCATATACTTATGTGTCCCTGAAAGAAAATAGCTGATGAAGCAGTCACAGAGAGAGCAGTTGAGCCTGTAGCTTACACCTGACAGTCCGTTCAAGCATTGATTAGGATCAGTTGAGCACCTAAAGGAAAGGAGAGATTAGAGGCAGATCTTGATAATTTGCATGACCCTGGCAAAACCATTTCTGTTTCAACTCTGCTAAATAATAGAAGTAAGAATCCAGAGACCAGTCTGGTACAAGTTTTGGATTCAGGAGGTGAAAAGTGTGCTGGATTGGTTATGGGCGCTTATGGATGCTGGACAGCTTGCCAAGATGTGGCTTATTGAATGTGCAGTAATTCCATTCAGTGCAGGTGGTGCAGTGAAAGCACACTGAACTGCTGTGTGTTAACCTGCTGCCATCCGTGTCACCTGGATTTATAATTAGTATTTACAACAATAGCATTAGAGTATCACAAGAACTTTCAATAATGGAAGGTGATCAGCATGTAACTGTTGCATAATATGTTGGGTTCTTAGGTGGGCTCGTTGCAAAGAAGCACATGGTTATCTGGGAAAAGCCTCCCTCTTGCACTGAATTCTTCCCAGCACTTCTAGAGCAAAGAGATAAGCACTACTAGGTCAGACCAATAATTTGTCTGTCCCTTACACTGTCTGAGAGTGGCCAAAACCTGATGCCCAGAGAAACAAAGAACAGCATGAGCAGTTAGCCACAGCTCTTCTGCAACCCCCCAGCTATTTGTTCAACTTTGGAAATTGCTCACTCAGGCATGTTTTTCTATGCATTTATTAACTCTCAGTAAACTTCTCATCCATGAACCTTTCCAGGTTACCTGGGAACTTGGAGCTCTTCACACCCCCAGTGTCATGTGGCAAGTTCTTTAGCTTGACTGCTTTGCATGGGAAGTCTGACAGGGACTGAAAAGCAGCTTAGAAGGGCTGAGAGTGCAGTGGATCAGACTGCTGGATATCTGTTCAGTGTCTGGGTACCAGATTTAAGGAAACAATCTTTTGAAGCACAAGGGACAATGTAGTTCTAGGATGACACTCCCTGGCCAAGTCTCTGCATTAATGGGCTGGGCAGGTGTGCAATGTCAAAACAAAAGCCATTGAATCTGTTATAAATTTGTATTGTGATATTGGCTTTCACAGGTATTAAGATGAATATTATATGTTAAATACTTTTTAGCTATGTATGTACTTTTTTTCTTGCTAACAAGTTTTAAGCTTAAAAGAATTTCCTAGGTACAAAGCAAGGAAACCTCAGAGGGCAAAGACAGTGGGGCCCAAGCTGCTTATCAGGAGAACAATAGAGCCCAAACTGTTATCAGCAGAAGATATGAAGCCCAGCTGCTCTCAAAGGAAGGATGAGTGGCCCGGACTGTTATCAATACTGACCATTTGCAGAAGAAAGGAAACCAGACTCAAAATAATGTTGGTCAGCAAAAATAATGATGACCAGCAGAAATAATGATTGTCAGCAAACATGTCAGCAAACAGATCATGTTCTAAATAGGTGGAACCAGGGAGGGGACATGCTTTGAATATGCATTAAACCTTCACAGCAGGAGGGGATAAAAAGAGTGTTCCCAAGATACCAGGTGTGATCCTGGCAACCTGCCAGGGCACCCGGCCGTTTTAACCCTTTGCTTTATTTCTTTTGTCTCCTAATTGTCTTTTTTTTTTTATATTAAACTTTTTATAATTTATTAAGTGAATCTCATTTTTAATAATTTGGGGGCTCTGTCTGGGATAAGCACCTCACCTCTAGGACCACCAGAGATCCAGAACGGGGAAACAGGCACACCCCTGCTGAGTTCAGCAGACCCCGCTCCGTTTCTCCTAGCGTGGGCCAAGCGGCTGCAGGTCAAAACCCCGAGGACAAGGAGAGGAATAAAGCAAAGAAAAGGGGAAAAAGGCTCCCTAAAAACTGCGGTATTTTTGCTCCATAATTCTTGTGCACGAAGATCCAAAGAAGAAAACGGATTGTAAGTAATCTTTGGGGGAGTGGGAAGCGGGGGTTGCAAGATACCCCCGGGGTTACTGGGACTGGGTCTCAGGGGAGGGGTTAGCCCCTCGGGAAAGGGAGCCACAGGTTTTCCTGGCACAATCCACTGGGAAAACAGAGTAAAATGTGGATTCTCTAAAACTTTGTCAAGTTGAGGATTAAATCCAAGAAATTTGGACTTAAAACTGCCAAATTGAGGAATAATCCAAGAAACTTGGGATATTTGACATATTACAGTGCCCATGGCCGGATATTAACAAGTAACTGGGAAGTAAAGAGCACCTTATTGTCTTGCTGTGACTGAGTAAAGTTGAATGAAACAGATGTGAGATTGTGTAAATAGGTGTGATTGTTGCGTTAAAGTTTGTTTTTTGGAATTGTGTTGTTAAAGAGGAAAGGTTTTCTGTGCTGTGCTGGAGTAAGAGTGAACATGGGTCGATGCTTCCACAGGGACTGGATCACAATGGGGACACATGGAGTGATTGACTTCCTCCCTGCGAGCTCCTGTCATGGAGCCCTGGGGTGGGGGGGCAAACCAGAACTGGGATTTGTAACCCAGGAGCCGCGGGGGTGTTGTATCAAATCTGTTCTCAACGGGATAGCAGCTCTGGTCTCAGAGCAAGGCCAAGGTTATCTTTAGTGGTGATCTTCCCTCCGCGCCTTTCCTCCCCCCTGGGCAACAAGAGCTGCTTGTGGGGGAGGGGTCGCTTTGGTGAGCTGGTATGTGATTCAGCGTTTGAAGTTGTTTGTTTTTTGGGTTTTTTTTTGGTTTTTTTTTTAGAAGTTTTTTTTTTTTTTTCCCCACTGTGGCAGCAGTGAAAGGTTTTTCTGGGAGATAGTGCTCCCAGGGCTACTCCCTGCTGAGCTATTGGGACGGAGAGACGGGTCAGCCTCAGGAGTGCAGGGACTCCTGGAGCTCCGGTCAGCGGTGAGTCGGGCCGAACCCTGATAAGATCAGGGCACGGAGGGTGCCCTGAGGGGATGAGTTCAGCTCATCCCTCTTGAGTAAGACAAGAACAGGGGCCGTTTAGGTCTTGGTGCCCCTGGATTGTTTAAACTTATTTGGAGCTCTCAAGCCGCAGAGCTGTGTCTAGGCTGTTCCAGCGGCTGCAAGCAGGCTGGATTGAACCACAGATGCTGGTTCGGGTTCCCTGCTCCAGGCACGGGGATCGGAGGAGCTCTCAGTGACTCCTGGAACCTCCTAAAGCTGTGAAACAGGCCAGGAACATGCCCAATGGTGAGAGAGCCAGGTGAGTCCCTCTGGGACCCAGGTTTTCTATGCCGGGGTCTTCTGAGACCTCAGGCACATTAAGTTCTGTGATTCCGGGAGTAAGGACTGGTGTCAGACTGTCTCAGAGAGCTTTTTCTTAGCTAGATGTGTGAGTGAGATATGGAGCAGTACTGGCGTATGGTATCAGCTCCAAACCAAGGGAGCTGCAAGCTGCAAGCTTTTGTTTTCCCAGGTTCTAAGAGAATTCCGTGCTGTGGGCTTCTGCAGCAGTAAGCTGTGTCGGTGCTTAAAATTTGAGATTTCAGGAAGAGCAGAGAAGTTTTCGAGAGGAGCTTGGAAGAATTCCAAGAAATGCATCCTGGGAGAAAGTGGAAAAAATAAGTAAGCTCTGTTTGTTTTTTTTTCTTGAGTGACTGCAATATTTATTTTGTAGAGAAACAAACCCATTTCTTAGTATGCTTTCCAATTTCTTTATTTTAGTGAATATCATAGAATTTTGTGGTTGATTTTAATTTTAGAGGCAAGTTACAGTAATTTGCATAGTAGTCTCTTCTTGAGGTGAAAACTTATCAGGTTGTCAATAAGTGTTAGAGCTGTTAACCCTAATGTTGTTTGTGTCCCGTGCTGATGGGCACAGCCCATGGTTCTTAACAGCAGAACCTGGTGCCAGCCGAAAAGCAAAATCCTGTGGATTGTTGTAAATCTTTTTACTGCTGCTGAAAATTATTTTGTCTCTCTTTTCACAATATGAAATGCTGATCATCTCTCTGATGATTGCTAAAGAGTTATTGTGATGGTGTGTTTAGCTAAAGATCAGGCTTAGAACTGCCATGATTTCTTGTTCTTTTGAATTTGCCAAGAGAGTGCACATGTCTCTAGAAGTGCTTGTGTTGTTTTGTAGCTGTGCTTATTACAGAAGCAGAAGTGGACCCAGTTAAAAGATTAGAATTAGGATTGTTGGTGTTTTGAATTGAGAAGAGAATTGTGGAGACTCTAAACTTGGTCTATTTTAATAAGTACATGTGTTACTTTAAAGATGAATCTTATTGTGTGAAAGAAGAGTTTGAAAACAATTGTAAGACTGGTTCTTGATATAGATTGTTCATAGTATATAAGCTGCAAGTACTGTTGAAACATAAAGGTATTGTCAGAAACTTGTCAATGTATCTAAATGCCTGTAAGAATAAAAGACCTGATCATATCTTGTCATGAGAAAAGTTACACTAGAGATTATTCACGTTAAGCAGCTGTGTGAAGAGGGACTCCTTTGTACATGCAGAAGAAAATTTAGAGAAGAATGATGTCTGTGTCTTCATTTCTAGATTGACTGAAGATCTGTTCAAGAGAGTGAAAATGGTAACTGCAAGTTTATTTTAGTTGGTAAAGGTAGCTGGCTAGCTGACTGGTCTCTCCGGCCTTTCTGTGGAGGTCATCTGCTCTGCATTGATGTGAGCTGTGTCTGGCGCCTTTGATGGCTTTGGGGAGGGTCCCCAAAAGGAGGTGTTAGAATTTGTAGTTGATTCTGAGGCAGAATAATTTGTGTAGTGGAGATTCTGGAGGGATGTGGTGTCAAGAGTGGCGAAGATAGTGGCAGAGAGAGAGAGGTTTGCGATCCCTTTCATTAGAGCTGTAGAAATTTTTAGAAAGAGAGCGAGAAGTGTCTTGTTAGCTCCGAGAGTGAGCACTGGCTTGTGGGGAGAAAAACTTTCAAGCACAACTAGAGGTGAGAAGTGTGTAAGAAAGGGGGATGTTAGGAGCATCTGGAGCGCTGGGTTAAGAGTTGCTAGGTTTAGGTGTTGTTTTATTGCTTTTATGTAAAGCGGCTGCAGCAGGACCCGGTCCCTGTGAGTGGCGAACAGCGGGGCCCGGTGTGGCGGCTCCCGGTCCTCTCGCACCCGATGTGAAGGGTGGCAGAGCGTGGTTCGTGAGTGGTGCTGCTGGAGCGGGACCCGCCGTGTCTGTGCCGGGGTCTCGAGGGGTGCGGGGTGCCGGGAGTTCTCGCCGGCCCAGCAGCGGTGCTGGGTGAGGTTTAGTGCTGAGGAGCCCCAGACCAGAGCGCTGTGGACTCTGGGCTCTGCCCCCCAGCTGTGGTGAGAGCTGAGTGTGTTTGAAAATGCCAGTCCTGTGTGTAGAGGGACGGCACAGCGGGGAGAGATGGAGCATGGGCTTTGCCCCAGGGTCAGCATGCAAGTGACAGCCTATGGGCCCCTCCCTGCAGAGCGAGAGGATGAATAGAGCCTGCTCGGCCCAGAGCTGCGGCAGCAGGGGTGGGGGAGAGAAATGGCCTGAAAAACTGCTGTGAATGGGAAAGAAGGAACGGAACAAAAACTGGGAAACAGACCTGTAGATGATGAGACCAAAGCAAAAGTAGCCTTGCTCTCTAGGTTCTGAAAACCTCATCAAGGTATTTAATTTCTTGAAATAGGATCTCTTTTTCTCTTATTTTTTCCCTTTCTTTCTTTTACTCTTGTTGTTAAAAAGAATGGGTTTGTTCTAAGAAACTGATAAAAGAAGTTTGTGAAGCTAAACAAGTAAATATTAACCAAAGGGTAAAAAGGTAATAAATGTAATTTATTTGAAGTCAAAACTAACCTAGCCTTTCTTGTTTAACTAATTTGAATGCACAGAAAGAGATTGGCTCCTAGGTTTACTGTTAAATTTTGTTTAACCCAAGAATTTTAAAGAATACTGATGGAAAATTTTGATGTGATGTTTTCACTCTCCCTGTGTTATTAAGAAATCGTTTTCAGGTACTGATAATTAAGGCAGAGAAGCTGCAATCTGGACCAAAGGGTGAAGTTGGATTCATACCAATAAGATCAAAAGACCTGAGGACTGGACTGTAACACCCAAACTGAGTGATACAAACTGGACTCTTGGATAGAGACCGGTGGTAATGAGTTGAGACAATCCAAATAGTCCAAAGGATGAGCTAAGAATCACGCCTAACTGAGAAGTAAGACCAAGCCTGTATCAGTAGTTTCAAGTCCTGCCTGGACAAATTCTGAGACACTTTCGATATCCACCTTGGGGAGGAAAACTCCCACTCCAAACAGGAGGATCGGGGCTGTGTTGATTGGGAGATCCTCATATATTTTTGCTTTTGCCTGTGATTTGTATAAAGGAGGGGGGAGAACCACAACTTCCATCAGTGCCATATCATATACCTTGTCTAAATCATCCCAATATGAGACATGCTATCTGGATTAAATATAAGTGTTTAAATTAGAGAATAATAGGTATTGTGGTTCACAAAGTTAAGCCTCTCATTGCAGGAAGTGTTGTGTGCCGAATCTATTAAGAATAACTTAAATGATAACTTTTTTTTACAGATGGGAAATTACTAGTGCGTGTTGAGTGGGAAATACCTGAGGAACTGTGAGAAACTGCTGTTAAAAGGTGCCAAAAGAAATTTGCTTGGAAATTACAAAAGAGGAAGTGACAAGGAAATAGGGGGCAAGACCAGACTGACCACTACAACTCGCCACCGAGAAGAATATAAAACACCTGCTGTGAGCTGCAACCTCATAGGCAGGATTGGTGGGGTTGTAAGCCATACTGGACCCCTATTATTCCTTCTTCTGTCACTTATCCTTTTCCCTTTTGGGACACCAGAAAAGCCATGTTACAAATGCTACCTAAAACTTTACATGGAAAGACACCGGGGTTTCTTTCTTATTACCCACACCAGTATCAATAATCACTGCTATAACCCATCCAAATTAAGTTCCTGTATGCATAAAGGGGAAAATATTAGACCACAGAAAATCTAGGAACAAGTAGTAACAGATTAGAAAACAACTGCCCAAAAGGAGAAAAAGATGGATTTGCTTCACAGTTGTTGCCAGGGGAAATAACCAAGATTTGGTAAGAGAGCAAATGGTAAGGGAAAAGATAAAGCCAACACAGCAACCTAGACCTGTATTAACCTCATGTCAAGACCTGTAAGCAAAGCTCAAACAGCAATTAAATGGAGAAAATTTCTTCATGAAGTGAGAAATACTCCTGGTAAAAAGTTGGTAATAAAACTTGTACATAGTAAGTTCCAGAGAAACCAACTCTGTATTAGACGGAAAGGAAAGTAAAAAAAAAATTGTGTATATGGTAATAGAACTAGATTCTCCCAGTGTAATAGTACAGGGAAAAATCCTTACTCTGGAATCCCGGAAATAGCCAAATTTTGGAGAAATATAAATCAACAGAAAAATGACTATTAGAAAGCACCAGATGTCTTATTTTGGGATATGTGAGAAAAGGGCATACCCAAAGCTCCCTTCGCAATGGAAAGGGAGTTGTACTCTGGGAATGATTCAACCAGGATTTTTCCTTTTGTCAGGACGAGACAGAAATCAATTGGGGGTGTTGGTTTTTGAGGACCTAGAAAAAAAAAAATAAAAAAAATGGGGAGATGAGAAATGGCCCCTGAACGCATATTGGAAACATTCTTGGGCACAAGATGGAAGTTGGGGATATCAAACCCCAATTTTTGCATTATGAAACTCCAAGCTGTTGTAGAAATCAAAACCAATGAAACAGCTGGAGCTATGGAATTAATAGCCAGTCAGTGATGCAAAGCCACAGCTGCAATATATCAGAATAGGCTGGCTTTAGACTATTTATTGGCTAAAAGAAGGGGTGTTCTGTGAGAAAATTAATACATAAGATTGTTGTTTTCAATGACAATAAAAATGCCATTCTAGATATCGCCATGGATATCAGAAAAATGGCCCATGTGCCAGTCCAAAAATGAGAGTTAATGATGACCACTAACTGGTGGGATAATGTATCGGGGATAGAGTAGTAGAAGAAGCTTTGTTTCTTCCCCTATGTGCTACAGCTGGTTTAATATTTCTTCCTTGTTTAATCCCCTGTTTAATTTGGCTAATCACCAAAGTAGTGCAAGGCATGCAAATAGTAGCGATGCCTACAGACTCAAAATTGGCTACATCTGGAACGGCACAAAAAATCATGGTATTAAGAAAACAAAATAATGTGAAAGATCTGTTGGAAGAAGCTAAATTGATTTGTGAAAAAAATGAACGAGTGCTAGAAGCTAGAAAACAAGAATTATTGCTCAAGCCAAATGATTTATAGAAAAAGAAGAGGAGGGGTTTGTTATAAATTTGTATTGTGATATTGGCTTTCACAGGTATTAAGATGAATATTATATGTTAAATACTTTTTAGCTATGTATGTACTTTTTTCTTGCTAACAAGTTTTAAGCTTAAAAGAATTTCCTAGGTACAAAGCAAGGAAACCTCAGAGGGCAAAGACAGTGGGGCCCAAGCTGCTTATCAGGAGAACAATAGAGCCCAAACTGTTATCAGCAGAAGATGTGAAGCCCAGCTGCTCTCAAAGGAAGGATGAGTGGCCCGAACTGTTATCAATACTGACCATTTGCAGAAGAAAGGAAACCAGACTCAAAATAATGTTGGTCAGCAAAAATAATGATGACCAGCAGAAATAATGATTGTCAGCAAAACATGTCAGCAAACAGATCATGTTCTAAATAGGTGGAACCAGGGAGGGGACATGCTTTGAATATGCATTAAACCTTCACAGCAGGAGGGGATAAAAAGAGTGTTCCCAAGATACCAGGTGTGATCCTGGCAACCTGCCAGGGCACCCGGCCGTTTTAACCCTTTGCTTTATTTCTTTTGTCTCCTAATTGTCTTTTTGTTTATATTAAACTTTTTATAATTTATTAAGTGAATCTCATTTTTAATAAATCCTACCTCTACAGCTGCAGCAAGTGCCTGCCTTTTACAGATGCATGGCACATGTGCTCCCTGTACTCCCACTCAGTGCAAGGCACAGAACACTTCCTCGAGCCCTACAGCACCTACTGTAGTGCCTTGCCAATTGACAATTAAATAGCAGAAAAAACTGAAGGTGAATAATTTCATGGATTTTTACAAACTCCCAGGAAACAGCCTCCTTGCCCCTCTGTTCAGCTACAGAGGAGCTATCTGTTCTATTAACAGGAAAATTCTGCCCAGCAATGCTTGCACTGACATTAAGTCATGTCCTCACCTTCAGACATACTGGAGGCCTAAGCAGAATGGAAAGCAAGTCTTTAACTTGATTACCCAATTATCTTGAGGTAATCAACCAATAATCTTTGGATACAGTAATTTTTTTATTTCTTATTCCTCCTATCTTCTTAACAAATAGCTTCCACAAAACAAACCTTGCTATGCCTACAAGCAAGCAAGCAAGCAAGCAAAGAGACCCCCTGTAGCAGATAAAAAACCCCATTAAGAGCAGACATCAGTCTACAGCTCATTACATTTCCTACCCTGGAGAGCTGAGAAGGGCAGGGCTGTGCAGCTGTGGGAGCTGCAGCACCTGCCAGAGCTGCACTGGGCTCAGCAGGCCAAAAATCACCTCTGCATGCTTGGACTTTGCTGTCCTTGGCCAGCCAAAAGGTAGGCGGAGCAAAGCTGGTGAGGACCTTCCTCAACAGAACAGCCTGAGGGAGTCATTGGAAGATAAGCAGTACGTGTGTGAGTGGTCAAACCTGGTTTAGGCTGTTTCAGAGTCCTGTTGGATGTCTTACAGACTGCAGGACTGGTGACACTCAGTTGCATTCCCTGCAAAATAATGCAGCTCTTCCTGTGCAGGGAGAGCTGTCCTGTACCTCTGTTCGGGGTTAATGTCCTTCTTTTAGTTCTGGCTCGCCTGTGGAATTTTTACCCATTAGTTGTGTGGGGAAAAAACCTGAATGCGGGTTCTTGGTGGGTACTTGAGAAACACAAAGAGTTCGGCTGGGCCCGGGCAGGGGGGGAAGGGGGCAGGAATAGGGGAGGGCGAGGACGGTTTGGCAGCTTCTTCAGCTTCAGAGGAGGACACTTTGCTGAGAGCTGTTGCTGTGAAGAGAAGGGAATTCGCCATCACCCAGACAGAGCTGCTACTTCTTCTCCTTCTTCCCTCTTTGTTGGTGGCCTCGCACCCCCTGTCCTGCCGGGACGTGTGGCAGTGCCAGCCACCGCCACGGAGCTGCTGATACACCTCAGCCACCGGCCCGGGATCTCAGCTCATCCCTGCTGTTCCAGCTGAGTGTTCCTCAGACCCCTGCAGGAGCACCGGGACTGACTGCCCGAGGGGGTTTGTGAAACAAAGCCTCTCCTCCATCCCTTCCCGTCTCAGCCGAGAAAGCTGTCACAGGGTCCCTGTTTCTGTTTTCTTGCTAATGCTGTAGTTATTGTTGTTTGTTTGCCTTGTTAGAAATACTAGTAAGAACTGTTATTCCTATCCCCAGATCTCTGCCTGAAAGCCCCTTGATTTCAAAATTATAATAATTTGGAGGGAGGGGGAGTCTACATTTTCATTCCAAGGGAGGCTCCTGCCCTCCCTAGCAGACACCTGTCTTCTAAAACCGAGACAACCTGTGCAAGAACAGGAAGGATTCACAGAGATCTTCCCACCCCAGAGAGTCCCCAGGGGCTCCTCAGAAACCTCCTTTCTTTAGTACTTGTGGGAAAAGGCACCATCATCTGATTTTCAACACATGATGAGATTTGCCAATTATTTAGAAACTCACCCTAGGCACTCTATAATTGAAACATTTAAATGTTATACAAAGAGCACAGGGATCCACAAAATTTTACAAGTAGCTGTAATTGAGGACTCAGGAGAAATAGGTAGAGATTTTGTTGTAATATGTAGTGCATAAGTAATATTTAAAAATATTGGGTGGTGAAGGCAATCACACCTGATCATGTAGTCAGAATGACCAGCTTATATTTAATGACCAAGATGCAGATGTAATTATATACTCAATAACTGCTAGTTGCAGGGGTTTTTTAATAACCTGTGAGGATGATTTGAATACTCAGTACTAATACCTGGAATGCTATGTAATCCTTATTATACAACCATAAATTAAAAAATATTAATCCCAATGGGGACTAAAGAATCCTTTCTTTTTTTTTAATGTCGAAGGCAAGAAAATTTCTTATGGAAATCTTCACTGTGAAGTGTCATCTCTTGGCTGCTTATCTAAAACTTTAGATAAGTGTGAGGGTGGGAGGTGAGACAGCCCTCCATGGCCTCAGACCTGTGCAACACAGAGGGATGGCACCCAGCTTGCTAATTCTATCTAATGGCGAAGGCTGCTTTTCTTTAAAGCTGAAAATCAGAGCTGCTATCTCCAGGGAATATCCCCCTCCCAGTTTAGCATCTTCAGATGGTACCTGAAATACTCCTGTCCCTGCAAGTCACACAGCTCATGCCTGTGTCTTCAGTCACTCAGTCTCTGACTTTGAGTGTTTTTGCAAATTTGTTAATTTGTATTGTTTTCACCTTGAAATCTCTGAACAGGCCAGTACCTGGATGCCACAGAGCTTTGTTCCAGTATCTGCTGCCACTTGGAAGGAAACTGGAGATCCTTCTGTGTTGGAGTAAGGTCCTTGTTGTTCTGGAATATCCTTCAAAATTGGAAAAAAAACAGATATATGATGTCCAGGAGGTAGTACTGGACATCTCTGCAGGCCAAAAGGCAGACTGTGGGGTACCAGTGTACAGGAAAGGACTTGAATGAATTAGCAATGTACTGTAATGTTTTTACTGTAACCTGTGCCCCCCATGCTGTGGGGGTGGGATGCAGGACCTTCCTCTTGGGAATGTTGCTGCAGAACATCCCAGTGGGATGTTGTAGCTGTGTGACCTGCTTACAAACCAGCTGGTGAGGCTGAAAATTATGAAAGCAATCATAAGTCTGTTGTCCCATTCTAGGCTTGCCCTGAATCACAGCTTTACCTTTTCAGTTTCAATTTCTCTAGAGCTGGGATACATTAATAAAACCATTCTTGCATCTTCTAATGTTCAAATTTTCATCTTAGTCTCCTGCAGTCTTGATCCAAAAGCTTTTAATATTTATACCAGAAATCAGGGGTTTTATGTAAGCAGCAGTGAGGGATTTAGTTTGCATATAAAAATATACAGTAGTCTCACTACTCTGGCTGTTAGTGCAAAGTGAATCCATTACGTGGATTGTGTTCTCTTAGCTAAAGGCAAAGGCATAAGTTAACTGACAATGAATTATCCTATTGTAGAGCCTTCAGGATGGGAATTATCACTGCTAACACACTGTCTTATCCTGCATGCTGTGCACAGAGCTAACTTCTTTGGGAGATTTTGAACATAGGCAAGCGATAACGTGGAAATTCATTAGGCGGTACCTCAAAGCCCAGAGTGTGTGTGTGTGTGTTGTATCTCATCCATTTCAATGGGAATCTTGCCTGCAGGAGAAGGAAACTCATGCAAATGCTGTTAGAGCATTTTAATGGACCAAAAATCTAAGAGGATTCAGGAGTGGCAAGCAGACACCTTAAAGACATCTCACTGCATAGTACGTACGTTGGAATCCAACCCAGAGTAAATAAATGCTGGCCTATCCAGTGACAAGAGTAGAAAGATTGTGATTTAAAAAGAGAGGACAGAATAGGGACAAAACTGTTGTTTCATCTGACAAAGCAAATCTCTTCACCAGACTGTAATCCTAAAGTCTGTAAGAATTGAAATATCTCATCATCTTGGAGTTTGTGTACCAAAATTAATCCTATTTAGTACATTAGATCTTTAGCTAAACCTCCTTGTATAGAGGATGAGAGACTTGACCCTGAGAGAAGGATTTCCAAGATGCCTGCAGTTGCTCTATCAGTGCTTGTTATTTGAATATAGAAAAAAGAAATCCCCAAATTTTACAAATCAAACACTTCTAGGCATAAGCAATTCTTGAGGGCTATCTGTAGGCAAGCTGCTGAAGAATTAGGACAATAAATCACTGTGCTGCTTTTCCTTACTCCCTCTGTTAGAACCATGCTTTCAGTGCTTAGAAGGAATTGCCAGATTACTGTCTTCTACTAGGCAACCCTTCTTAACATACCCACATTTTTAGCACTGTCTAGCTTAAGTTTGCTCACTTTGAGGCTTGATCTGACTAAACTACTAACTTTACACATCTATCAATTAAATAAGCTGTATTCAGGAAGGTAGTTGTTGAGGGTTTGCTATTAGGTAATGATGAATTCTGTAAGATGGTTGACAGCAAAGGCAGTGAGAAAGCAGGGGAAAAAAACAGTGTTTGTATAAATTTTAGAGCAGACTGAAAACCTTACCGACATTCTGCTGTTTACCTACATTTTTCCTCCCTGTGTCTGTTGTGACCAATTAGTTTCATGTCCCTTGGGTAATATCAGATTAATTAAATATTAGAAACCATAGGGAAAAGTGGCAAGAGGTTTGTTTTTCTTTTGCTGTGGAGTTTAACTGTGAGTGGCAAGCACCAACCTTCCAATATCATACGCACACTATGTAGAATTTCCTTGTGACATTCCCAACCATAAATCTAATGTGCTATGCAAATATGCAAAAGTTCAGTAAAATTCAATGAATGATAGCACAACTGAATGCTTACAAGCAGCACTAAAAAGGGAAGGATGCAAGACAAAATTAGGGAAGTTTCTTCAAAGAGCTAGGAGACAATTTGTAACTAAACAGTTTTATTGACTTTTTTTTCAAAATAAAAAACACAAAATAACCACCAAGATTAAAGGCCATAGACAGCATTAACCAAATGAACCAGCCACTTGGTTATAGTAGCTGATAACTAGAATAACTGGATATTATTGCATATACCTCAGGTTCATTTATATATCCATTACAGTTTGGCAAGATTACAATCATACAGTAGCTTTGGTTGTGTAAAACCTAGTAGCAATATTACTTAAAATGTGACCGGTTAACATTTTATGACAACAACTATTTATCTCAGTCTTGACACGTCTTCTCTCATTCCATGTTCTTGTCCACAATGCCACTGACCAAGCATTAAGGAGACATATTTGCAACCATCATTCATAGCCCTTCTTTATCACCATGCGGTGATGAATCTCAGAGGGGTAGGTATCTCTCACTTGCTGTCCTCATAAAGGTTTGGAGAACAGCCTCTCCTCCTGTGCTGGGTGGCTTCTACCACACAGCTGTGGTAGCCTCAGCCGAGCATGAGTTTGTGCAGAATGCAAATATGTCGAGGTGTTTATGGCTTTCAGGCCAAAGCCTTTCCTGACCTACAGTACTTGGGGGGTGACTGTACTGCCTTACCTTTGGATACAGAGAGAAAAACACAAACAAACAAAACAAACGACTTTTCACATTGGTGTGCTGAGCTGCCAGCTGAGGACAGTATTAACAAACCTAATACACAATACTACCTTGGTTACAGAGTTGTGCCTGAGACAGTGCACAGGATTGCATGTGTATGTTCTACAGTCTATGTATTTCAGTTTTGGTCTTTTAAAAAATGCTCTCATCCTTATGTAATCTAGTATAACACTGCAGCTTTAGAGTAATGGTTGATAAAAAGTCATAAACACACAGACTATTTGGAAACACTGGAAGCTTTTTCTTGTTTTGCACCACTTGTGCAGAATTCCTGCCTTTCTGCCATAAGTCTGCCCCCAGCATTCTGGGATATCTACTTCCACAGGAAATATATCACTACTTAAAAATAACCTAAAACTCTCAGGTCTACCTGGGAAAAGCTATAAAAGAATTTGGATCAAACTGAAGTAATCTTGTGTGTGAAGACCCTTTCTCATTTACAAAATGGTGGAACACTAGATAACATCTACTTGTTTGTGCAGCCCTTTCATTTGCTTGCACTGAAGCAAAAAGGAATTCAGCATGAGGAATGGCTGCATGGTGAAGATCCTGCAGAACAAAGTAACTGTCATGCAGTAATTCAAATGCAAACAGTGTAACTGCTTTTTGCATTCAGATCCATACCTGTATAAGGTTATAAATTAATAAGCCCTTCTAAATGATTTTAGAAATAACCTCTTTGATCTAGACATAAAAAACCCTCTGAATACTTAGAATCACTAGATTTCTCATGGCCCACATAGTCATAATTATTTGCACTTACATGGCAAATATTAGAAATACATTTGCCTGCAGTTGAGCAGGTAATTATACTATTATTCAGCTGAGCAAATATCAAGCACTCTATATCTTGCAGTTATTGGATCTTATTCTAACCCTTTGCTTTAGAAAGGGGAAATAACCATCTAATTATATTACCAGTGCACAGTACTTAGTTTGAAAAAGACAACCTATAGTAGACAACTAGATTTTTTTCCTAAGATGACTTTTTATGAGATATTCTAAAAGCAGTCTTTTATGACTGAAGATTGTCTATTTCACTGTACTCGCATAGTAAAAATAGTTAAAATCTAATTACAAAGCTGCTACATGGTTATTTTGTGGTCTGTAAAATAAAATGGTATCCAGAATTTTATCTGAACAAAATACACTAGACAGTATAAAAATATTTCCCAACTGGAGATTGAAACGTTAATGCTGGATTTGTTTGGGTTTTTTTTGTATAAAAAGTAATATAATAATGGTTGACATTTATCTGCTTACCAGTCAAAAATATACATATGACTTCAAGGAGCTGTTCCAGGCACATTTTCAGTGAGCTTGTGCTTTTGACCCTAGCAGTAATAAATGTGCACGTGGAACACAGCTTCCTGAAAACCTGAACTATATCTTATAGACAGTAAGACTAATTTCTGGCTATGGATTTCCACTTATTTGCTTTGTTCAGGCAACTACAGCAGAGGAATTCCAGAAACACCACTTCCGCTTTGAATGATGTTTGTTCAGTGCAACGTCTTCCTTTTCTCTCTCTTTTTTAACTCGCTGGTAGTGATCTTCTTCCTTTAAATACCACACAGGTGGCCAGCGATGCCTCTCAAAATATTGTTGATTATCTGATTAAAAAGAAACAATGAAAAAAATCCCCAAAGATGCCAGTGAGGTACATAAATCCCAGAAACATCTTGCAAAGAGCTATGCAGCTAATCATTTATCCATTCTCTATGCTGGCTTGCTTATCAACGATTCATTCAGTTTTCTCAAATGCCTTAGGTGTTAAAAGACTTTGAAAGTCTTTTGTGTGGTTACACACAAGAGGCATTAGTTCACCAAAAAAATATAAAAAAGCAAGGTCTTTACAGAATGTATTTTTCATTGCAGAGCCTGAAATGAGCTCTGTTCCTTTTAGCATCACTGAATTAGGTAAAGAACATGATGCTTGCCCAGCTATCAAGCTGGTGAATATGACCTTTCTTTGCAGATAAGAATTTATGAATGCTGTTTGAGATAGCACAGAGGTTCAGCCTCGTGGCTTAGCTCATGAGCTTATCTTTGTCTTTGTTTTTGTTTAATCAACTGGGTGGGGAGAAAGAAGGGGAAACCTGATGAAAACTGGTGGTTGCCCATACCTGAAGATTTAGCTTTGATTTCCTTGCGGAACTTGGAGCAAACACTATTGTAATTGGTGCAGATGTAGTGCAAGCACCAAGCTGCCAGCTGGTTAGCATTGTGAAACTGTGAAGAAAAACAAAGAACTTAGTCAATTTCCTGAGGTTATCATTCATTTTGCAGCCCCTATTAACAGCTAAAGCTAAATGGTCCCAGCAGGTGGGTATCTGGCCATACTCTGCCAGGCATTCATTCTGACTGCCAGCTCCGATCTCAGGTTATAAACATGAGCTAGGTGCTGGCCACAGAGGATATTCTAACAGTACTTAGAGATATTGCTTCTGTCTCCAACCAAGAGAAGGAAATGAAAGAAAAATTGCCCTTCTTAAGACAAAAATGAAGTGAAGTGAGCTGCTTTCTCTTGGGAAGGGTTCAGTTCTGGTTTTGCAACAGGATTACATTGCATAGAGGGTCTCAAAAACAGCTGCAGGGAATCTTGTATGGTGGCCAGTGTTTTCATGCTACTTTTGTGCAGTGTTTTAGTGCTACTTCAAGCCAAGCTGCAGCTGACTCATTATTAGTGTGAAATTAAGAATAATAAAATTTAAACAATATTTTAGCTTGTTCCACTGTAGCTGGGATTCTGCTGCATTTTGGGAAACAGAGGTGTGCAGTTTAACTGAGAGTTTGGGGGTTCTCTTAATTATTTACAGGACTCAGTTGAAATGCATTTGAACATAAGAAGATTTGCACATACTCTGAATTATCAGATGATTGACTTTAGGTAGCCAGTTTAAGTGTTCAAGAAATGTTGTCTTTGCAGTACAGATCTAAATATATCTCCAAGAACTGAATTGAAAGGAATGTAAGAATCAATCACCATTACAAAGCTGAACAGCTGCATTACATTGTTTTTCATTTTAGTGCACCATGGTCATGAGAACATGGAGCTTGGAAGTTCCACAATCAAGACAGACTAAAATATATATTTGAAAGACAGCTTAAAGGATATTTTACCTCTGAACCAATGAAAAAACCTTCTTTAAAACAGAAGATAAAACTAAGTTTTATTGTCAGTCACTTTCAGAACTGCAGACTTTGAGCCACTTAGCAGCAATGCTCAGAACCAGTAGGGAGCTAAAAGCAAGTCCTGCAGCTGACCAGAATATCTTCAGAAGGCTGTGTACACTGACCTGTGCCAGTTCCAAATAAGAGAGGACTTCTCCATCTATTGCAACACCACTCATGGAGGCCTTTGTCAGCTCTTGCACTGCATGCTGCTCTGTTAGGGGAGAAAACTCATCACTCACAGGGGAAACAGTCACATTGCAAGGCCACAGCATCTACTGGTAATAAAGAACCCAGGCAGCATGTTCTCCCTCCTTTTAGTGTTAACTAGCATTTTGCAGGGGCCACATTCACATAGATATCCTTAGCAGGCTGAGATTGGGGGGGAAGTCAAATTCTGACCTTTAGAGCTGTAGCTGAAGATGTGGTTCATAACCATTTATAGAAAGACAAAGTTCAGCAGCCACTAGTCTCTCTCTGGCATGGGTACAATATTCAGTTTAAATTAGAAATATGGATCAGCTGTCTCCTTTCAGTCATGCAAAGTTTTTAATCAACAGTGCACTTGTCACTGATTTATTAGAGAGTATACACACAGCATTGATAGAGAAAAGGCCACTTCAGGCCCTCTTTAGGTTTTCAGATCAGCAGTTCATAGGGATTCAGATGAAGGCTAACCAGCCCGTCCAACAATCACCTAGTTCAGGATTTTCCTTGACCCCTTCCTAGAATCTTAAAAGTCTGAACATTTTTTTGGGAAGCATTGGCAGTTGGTTTGGTTCAGTAGTTGGCCATAGCCTTTGGACTCAAAATTATTTCATCAAAAATTAAATGGAATTAAATATTCTTAATACTGCATGTATATTTACATTTAAATTTTACATTTATATTTATGTTTAATTACCTTAAAAATACCTAAAACTTCAGCTAAAATATGTAAATAAAATCTGGCAATAAAGATTTGGCCAATCAGAACCAGTAAAGACAAGAGACACAGTCCTGATGCACAACCGAAGGAGAGCCAGGGTTTAGTATGTAATTAAATTTTGTCTAAATGTAGTCCTGTAGGTAGCTGTAGCTTTATTTCAGCTTTCTCTGAGTTTTGGTCTTGGTCATGTCTTCAGAACTATGCCAAATTAATGACATAGAGAGAAACAAATTAAACACAACAACACAACCCAAACAACCCCAGAAGTCTGGGTTGTGTATGGATTTATTTTTAAAACTTCAGTGGTATTCTAACCTGTAATTTTTCTTTAAATATGGAATTGAAAAGGTTTTCTTCCTGAAATGAGGGTTGAGTCCACATGGATATACCAAAATATCTAATTCCCATCTGGTGAAAAGGAACTTAGACAGCATTTCTAAAAACATGATTATCTAGAAAAGTTTTGAATTGGCTCAGTTACTCTCTTTGAACAGAAATATAAAGTGGAGCACCTCATTCATTACTTAATGGAAAACCCAAAGTCCTTCCTGCTTTTAGGTAAATTAACAACAGCAGAATGGATATTACAATCCACAGACATTATCCTCAATGCTAAAGAGAATGTTTACTCTTTCTGTTTTTAAAGCACAGAAAACTTCAATGTTCTGAGCTGGATTAGGACAAAACTAAAAAAGGCAACAGAAAGACAAATACATTTCTCTGTGTGAAAATATCAATTTGCATTACAATACCCCTCTCAGGGAAAAAAAAAAATAAAATTCTCTGACACTTAAGAAAATCTTATGTGTTCCAAAACCCATTAAAGCACATTTCAGCTGTTACAGAAGATATTGCATTGGTCAAGGCCACAAATTGTTACCTGCTAGAGCAATCAGGTGAGGAAGGCAAAACCTATTGGCCAATGCAATCAACTCAAGGGTGTCCAGTTCCTGACTGGAGGACAGTTGCTTGGTATACAGGTAATCTAAAACAGCTTGCATGGAGGTCTTGTTTATGTTGGGCAGAACTACCTGGAAAAGATATTCAAGAGAAGAATTTCTAATTACTAAGATAATTATATTTTCATATAGCAGCTATATTTCACTTCTCTCACTTTGTTTGACTGTATCTTTTTCTCTTCAAGGTATTTCAGAAATGCAGGGAAAGCATTTTTCAAAGCAGAAATTTCCCATCCAAGTTCAAGTCACTGCCAACAGGTAAGCATTGCTCCAGAGTCAGATCCTTTGCCAGGTTATATCCAAGCCGGAACTGGATCCACATCAAACTGTGAAACTGTTCAATGCTCTCTAGCCTTCAAACTGACAGTTACACATAACAGTCACTGAGCACTGCCCATGCCAAACCTCCCTCAGTGGACTCCTTGAGGAATGCAATCTATCTGCTCCTGGCAAGGGATATTCTGTGGATTCTGAGAATAACAGAAAACAAAGGATAACTGTAAAATCACCCCTCTCAATCTTTTGGTCAATAACCAAATTATCCAGGTAAACAAGGCTGAGAAGGAACTGAGAACTGAAGAAATGAGGAAAAAAAAAATGTAAGCCCTTTTTTGCCCCACACATGTAATGAGTGAAACTGGCACAGAATGAAGCTACCAAGACTAAGACAAAAACTGTCTGATTTCTCATGCTACAGCATGCACATCAGCCGCTTTGGGAAGCAGCTCAGCTCACCAAGTGAGAGCAGCTAGCTGTGAAACTCATTCATTATTGATAGATTTCTGTTAATGCAGAGAACTGTAAATTTAACAAATGAGTTTATAAAATTTGCCCCAAATCAAATACAGAAAAGGTAATATGTAAAAATAGATAGTTTTTATTATTTGTAAACCATTCAGTTCATATCTACCTATATTTTAAAACTTCCAAAAGCATTACTGAATGCTTTAAACTCTACAAAATGGAAGCTAAATATTTTCAATTGAAAAGATAAACTAAGACTGTGAAGATAATAATTAAAAATAGGCTGGTAGAAAATAACGTATTCTTTATTGCATATTCTCCATTACCAAATGCTGCATACTATAATCAAACTATGTATTTTTATTGAATTGTATGAATATGCCTCTGGGAAAGGAATTATGTTTACAGCTGTATTAGAAGAAGCCAGAACAATCTATGTAGAAAAATATCTATCAGAATATTAAACACAAAAAACTTAAATGCTTCATATGCGCATAATTGTATGGAAAGCAACAAGAAAACAAAATAAAACAAACCCCAAAACCTAAAAAAAACCACCCAACCAACCAAAAAAAAACACAAAACAGCAACAACAATCTGGATATGGCACAAGAAAAAATACTAGCAGAGTGTTTGCAATTTGAAAAACAAACCATGAAGGCACATGAAAATACAGGGCTTCTTCTAAAAATCTTATTCAAAGTATTGAGATCTTTTAAACTGTATTGCATACCTCTGGCTTTACTCCAGAGGACAAGACGATTAATTACAGAACCTATGCTGAGTTTCTACTAAAGCTAGTAGAACTCCTAAAGTTAGCTCAGTTTCTAGTGTGAAAACAACTCCATTTTCTAGTTTACCACTCATATGTTCTTTAACCCATTTTTATCTTTAATTTCTTTATCAATGTCCCTGCCTCAAGTATTCTTTGTAGTGATTTTGATTATATAAATATTTATTCACAAAATCTAAAAAAATATTTTAAAGAAATTCACAAATTCATACTTAATTTCCTTCCCCATATTTAATATTTGACAGGACTTCGGGCTTAAACACACACTCTAGTGCTGGAGGAAGACTTGTGCATTGGAGAAAGTATGTTGTCTTCCTGGGCAACCCGATTTAATGCATTAAGAAGAAAAACATCCCTGGTTTGCATGGAAGAATAAATCCCTGATTCTAGGGATCACTGCAACCTTTCAAATAGATGATGCTTCCATCATCCTAAATGCATCAGACATTGTAAACAAAAGCGACAAAAATGGACAAATACCTCACTGTTGGAGCTTTCAATAAATGATCCTCCAAACATAGCAGACATCCACTCACAGCTGCAGATCAGCAGTGGCTTGTGGGCCTTGATGCTTCCATCATCCAATTTAAATGTCACATCTGCCATGGGAACAAAGGCACAAGAGCGCTGCAAGTCTGTGTTTAAGGTGTAACCTTGTCTCAAGAATGTGTTTCACTTGCATGCTGTTAACCAAGGACTTCCTTCATTTTCCATGACCTCCACCTCAAAAAAACCTCTTGCATTTTAAATAGTTAATGAAAAGCCTCACTTGTAAAGGGGGATATTGGATGTTCAACATTTTTGAGAACTGGGTTACTTTTTTAAAAGCTGTGAGTAGATTTTTAGAAATGAAACTACAGAGTCCCAGGTTGGAACAGTTGGCCAGAGTAACACTACAATTTTGGGGTCGTCCCTCTTCTAAGAACAATGTAAGCTGTCACACTGTTTGAAGTCTATGAAGTGACAGTAACATGGATGAGAAAAAAAAATTCTCTTCCTGTGAAAGCATGTATTTACTTACCAGAAAATGTCCCTTTGCAAAGGCACTCTTTTATGCGATTAGCTTTTCTGACATGAAATGCTTTAGTAATCTCTTGATTCATGAAGGCTTCTTTATTCATAATATTCTCCACCATCATTCGCAAGTCAAATACTTCCAAGATTTCAGCAATCTGAGCCAGTCTTGTGAGGTCTTTTTCGTTTTCATCCAGTTGGCCTGTGTATAAAAACTGCAAAACAGTTTTAAAAGGTGCAGCCTGCACAGATGAATCCATTTTTACCACAGTTACAGGACATGTCCGTTTTGAGACAGGATTCACTTGCATTTCCTTATGCACACTAACAAACCCCTTACCCCAGGATGACAGAGATCTTGCTGCAGAGTTTGTTTCACCAGATTCAGTGTCTAGCATGTTTAAAGACTCACTGCTTTCTGGTGGGGGAATTTTAACATCAGGAGATTTCAAGGATGCCTCATCACTGTCAGTGTTTGTCTCAAGGTGACTTGTCAGAAAATCCTTATTTCTATTTTCCTTTTTACACTGTGTTTCATCCAAGTATGGACATTCCTCACATTCCATTAAGAAAAGGTCATAAAACTTTGAAGAAGAGGTAGCTAGGTAAATCTTGTGAGCAAAAATGCAGTCCTGCTCCTGAAGAACAAACATGACATCTGCACACAGTGGGCTGTCCAACAAATATCCAGCTTCATTCATGCTCGGCACAGGACACTCAGGAATTTTGATAACTGGAGGAGGGGCTTTTGGAGGTAGGAATGGAGCCTGAAGCAAAGGTTTTTGGACCTTCTTCAAATGAGATTTCCAGAATTGCAGGTGTCTTCTGGAGATCAGGGCAGCTCTAATTGCATTGTCAAACACATCTTTAATCCCAAACTGGTCAAATACACTGGTTTCATAGTAGGGTATCCCAAGTTCCTTGGCAACCTCTCTGCCTCTCTCTGGTGGCAAAATGTCTCCCCTTTTTATCGGCCTAGGGTTAAACAAAAAATGAACTTTGTCACACAAAGTTATGCTAGAAAGCATGGAATTTGACCAAATATTCAGCACTAAATCTGAGATAACTATCATTCAAATAAAACAAAACATAAAACTAAGCATACAAAGCAGTTGGAAATCTACAGTCATGATTCCACTGAGTTTTGGAAGAGCACATACTTGTAATTTCATTTAAGTTTGGTGGTGTCCTTGCAACGTTACCAAATATATGTAGAAATTATTTACATTAAATGGAGCGGCCCCTTACTTAAAGTGAAATTTGCAGTAAAAAATTTGATAGGATACTTGAGAACTTTCATTATTTAAAAAACCTCCTGCCACCCCTTACTACTCAGATGTTCTGACAGAACCTTTCTTTGTACCCATCATTTAAACACAAATGGAAATTCTCATTACATAAAAAATGCCAGAAATACAGCTAAATATGAAATGGAAATATTTCTTAAGCTCATGCTTTTTAAAGAAACTCATAGTAGCCTATGACAAAAGAGGAACTGAACACACACTGTGGGAAATAGGCTCATTTGGCTGCAGAAGTATTATGTGGGAACTCATGAATTTCTAGAGCAGCTCTAGTACATGATGCAGGGTAAACAAACCAGTAAAAAGTCTGGGCTAGGATCCATTTTCCCAGAAAAAAAATCATCTCCCCAGAAGACACAACCCAAGAGTATGTTCTCTGAGCTCACCATATTGGGCAGACATGAGCTGGCACAGACAGGAGACACCCCAGACAACAGCTTGCTGAGTGCCAGCTAATAAATAACCAGTTCAGATGGCAGAAATCTGTGACAGACACACAGAGTTCTGACTCAAACATGCTAATGATGAAATCAGGGAGGAGAATTAAGGCAGAAGAAGAGTTTTGAAAAAATACCATTTCCTTTTAAAGAGTCAATCAAAAAGCCCACCCCACCCTCACAACAAAGAAATGTTTAATAAACAAATAGACCTATAAAAATCATATTGCTAAATCAAGAGTTTGACTGCAATGCAATGCAAAGTTTTCTAAGGGCCAACAAAATATTAATTCAATCTCTTTACAGAAATTTGTTACAATACAGTAACAGTCATTAATTACACAATCATGGAAATTATTTCTGTGAATCTGGTCTCATTGAAATTCCCATAAAAGGAATAAATTAGAAGTAAACCACGTATTGTTGTGGCCAAATATGTGAATGGTATTTTGTATCTGGGAGAAACAAAGCTTCTCTAGAACGATCCTCAAATTCTCTTTTCATCTCAGAACATTTGGAAGTTTAATTTGCAACCATTTCATTTTCTGCTATGATCTAGGATTACATTTACCAAAAAAAAAAAAAAAATTAATTGAGAATTAAGAAAATTTTACTCAAATCTGCCAGTTTAAAACAGTACCTGACAATAGTGAGAAGGTAGGATGTGATACACATGATAATGGAGAAAGATACATAAGAAAACATTCAATAATCAAAAATTACCATTTCTATCTTACTGTAGTGTTCTGCCACCCAAACACATTTAGATACTCAATGTGCAAAAACTTTGTGGGAAACAAAATAACTGTGTGTTAAAGACCTAACCAACTCAGACAACAGAATAAAAAAAAGAAGAAAGCACATATATTTTCATTGTACAAAAATAAAGGAAACTAGGCTCTCCAGTTTCTCTTTTGCAAGTGTTGTACCTGATTACCAAGGTGATTCTTTTTAAAAATTCTTATTTTTGTTTAAACTTTACCTTGCCAAAGGCCGTCTGGCTCTGTTAACAGCCTCGAGATCTGCATAGCGAAGATCCAGCTGGCAGCCCACCAGAATGACAGGTGTGCGAGGACAGAAGTGCTTGATTTCTTGATACCACATTGTTTTCACATGATTCAGGGAATTTGGATTAGCAATTGAAAAGCACAGAACAACAACATCGGACCTAGAAAGGTAACAAGAAAATACCTGTTGAAAAGCCCAAAAATTATTTTTGCTGCAGTTTCACCTATTCTCATTACTACTCCACTCTGCTCTTTGACAAACGTGCTGACACCCAGATGTCAGAATAAGTGGTGTTTGTGCAGAGGTTTGAGAGAAGCTACACATTTCACCACAAAAGCATGGGAGCACAAAGCCACATACCTAGGAAGCACTGCCCCTCCATGCTGAGATAATCCCAGCATGTGTGAGTGGAGCACTAAGAAGAGAGGTAGGGGTTTCCATTCTCTACTTTTACATAACAGTTACTCACTTCATTTCTGTCATTTCTCCAGAAATAATTCTGCTGGCTGGACACCTAAATTGCAGTTCAAAGGTCATTGGTGATTAGGAATTAGAGAGGAGCTGAGCAAAACTTCAGAACAGCCAGACAGGCAGACACAGATAATTTCTGAACTTGTCAAGGAGAAATACCTTTACTGCACTATTAGAAGTACTGAGGTGGTTGCCTTCGCAATGTGCTTTGCACAGCAATTCTCCAATGTCTTTAATAAATAACCTGTTAGAAGGCCAAACTACTGCAGAATGACCACTTCTACAGTATCAGCAAAAATAAACATTACAGTGAAAATAAGGTCAGTAAACTGTAGAATAGGACAATGGCTTAAATTAGAGTAAGCATGACAATATTTGCAGGCTTTTAAAGGTTTCTAAGAAAACAGAAACTACTTGACTAAATAAACTTGCTATATAAATTCTAAGTATGAGGATTGAAGTTCACAGTTCATCCACTGAACCACCGCCTAACTCTTGAAAGAGCTGGCACCCAAAGGTAGAGAAATGATTGAATACTTGATTCAGGGCATACCTAACTGTCACTAGAGGACATGAAACAGAAGCATGGGTTCAGTCACAACAGCAGAAGTTTTCAGTCCCCAGGAGGCAAAAGCCTTTATTTCGGGTTTTTCAGCCCCTTTTATAAGGTGTTCTGATACAGGTTAACATAATGGGTACAAGGAACAACACCTCTCTCATCCCATTGGTGGGACAAGAGAAAAATGCATCTAGAACATCTGTACAACATTGTCTTGAGAACCAAAACCTATTTACAGAAAACAGTCCTTGAGAGAGAAAAGCTTCCCAAAAGACTTTCCCTTGGAAAACAGATTAGCCACCGACAGGCTGAAAAATCTCTCAGGCTGAGAAAATCATATCCACATCTAAATAGGGGCAATTTCATTATTTATAAACAAACAGCTCTCAAGCTCTTGGGTCACTTATGGGGAGAAAAAATAGAAAAGAAGAAAAAAAGGTTGAATTTAAACTCTCGAGAAAAATTGAGAAGGGACATTTTGAGGAGGCAACTTATTGCTATAGAATTGTCAGCAGGATAAGCTCAGCAATACTGTCTCTATCTCAGTTCTGTTATTCTTTAATTTAGCACCAATGTGTTGTATCTGCAGTTTTTGTCATGTACAGAGCATCAGTAGCAGTGAATCTAAACAGTCACCTTTTAAATAATGAAGTACCTCTTCAGTAGTGCTGCTTTCTACATTTCACTGAGGGCATAGATATAGCCAGCTATTTCTAAAGATAGCTGCACACAATATGGAGACTGCTGTGAGCATCAATTTAATGCAAGAGAAATTCTCCTGCTCCAAATTTCTGTCTTATATAAACTGCAACACATCTGTCATATCTAGGAACAAGGCCTCTTCAAACTGGAAAGTTCTCTAGTAAATAGTGAAGGGATAAGCAGCCAACACAATGGTCTGCTGCATAGCTGAGGCAAACGTACTTTAAACTCAAACCTGCTCTATTCAAGGTAAGAGTAAAACCTAAATGCCAGCAGACGTTTGCTTAGCTCCCAGAAAGAGAAATCAATGTACAGCTAACATACAAAAACCTCTGTGTTACATGTATTCTAAATTGTTCAATTGTTTTATTCAAGGCTATTATGACTGCTGGAGTGGCAAGTGTTGGCTGCCTGGCTGTTTCTAACTGCAACTAAGCATCTTAGAGAGATAGCCTGTCTAGCATCCTTCAAAAATTACTACCTAAGCCAGTAATTGAAGTCACAAGGATCTAATCCTCCTGACTTTACAAACCACAAGACACACATCACATCTCCCAGAAAACCAAAAGGAAACAACTCCAGCAGGTGTTCACAGACAGGGCACAGCAGTTCCCCCAGGTGCCTGATGCTGGGCTGGGCACAGTCTGTACTCTGGAGGGAGCCAGGGGTGAGCTGTGTCCTAGAGCACCCAGCAGGCTGACTCCAGCACAGCCCTGCATGTGTTACAGCCCTTGCCAAGGGAGTATCATGTTTTTGCCACCACGGTTCTTGAGCAGCTCCTCACCTCTGACCTTTGCTGGGCAGCCGTAAAACAGCTGAGCAAAGCTGGGTTCTTTTCCCAAAACTCACTGCACTGCACTAACAGGACATTCTCACATTACTGCCTTCCACGTGAAAAGAATAACAGAGTAAAGAGGTAAAAAATTGATGTGCAAATTATTTATTCTGTGTTAAAACCTGGAATTCCCCAACAAACAAAGATTCCTGAGAGTTCTTCACTGGGCAGATAGAAATTAACAGTTCTGTGCCATAAACAGAATGGATGGGAAATCACTGGGTAGTGGCAGAGTTCGTATGCTGAACCAGCGCCACAGCTGGCTCTGCTAGCTCACAAAACACAGACACTCTGTCATAATAAATTCAATTTTCATTCAAGTCATAAGCACAATTAGCACTCAGTGCAAACTGGAGACAGAAATGTATGAGGAAGATTAGCCATCTACATAAAACTGTGACCATTTGAGGAAATATGTCCTTTGGAAACTTTAATTAAAGTACCTACGATTCCTATTAATGTCAAAGGCACATTTACAACTTGCTAACACCGCAGGATAAAGCTTGGTTTGACATTTTTTCATAACAAGCAGACCCTGTCAAGTTAAAATAATGCATTAATATTTCCTAAACATTAAAAATTTACCAATGTTATTTTAATATTCTCAGGGAATGTAAAAGGGTATGATTTTTTAAAAAATGCGTATTTGATTGCTGTTTTTGTGCAGTCACTTTTTGTGTTGGTTACCAAGAGAACAAGAAAGAAGAAAACAAAAGCAAACTTTTCTCTCTGCAGCAATATATTCACAAATACAAGCTACACTATTTTGATAATAATGATTAAAATAACTGATTTTGCAGAAGCTTGTAAGAGCTACTCTTATGGTATAAATGGCTGACCAGCAAGTACACTAAAAAGAATGGCAAAATTGTGTGGAACTATGTAACAAGAGAAAACCAAACAAGAAATTCAAGGACTACTTACAGTCTTGGAATTTGGTTTATTTTGTTGGTTACTATGTGAAGTAAATTCACATATAAGCTTTACGTAGGAAAATTCCAGCTTAGTGCTAAATAGGACCTGCAGTTGAAACAGGCTGTCAAGCAAGGTACCTCAGCATGAAACTGGGCCAAATTTCATGAGTAGACTCAGGAAACCCTTCTTTGCAATCATGTATATGCATTCACCATAAAATACCAATCTGTGCCTTCTTCCCTTTCCTAAAGCAGAGATCTTGGTTACTGCAGTTCTAATAAAGGAGTAAGAATTCTATGATAATAGAATCCTAGACACAGTTAATTGATGCTATAAGACTGAAATATTCTGGATGTCACATGCCAGGTCAGGATTTATATCAGTAAGATATAAACCCTGAGATAAATAGAGAACAATGAAAGAAAATGCTGGAGCAAGTGAAGGTACAGGGCCCACTGGAACATGTCTGATCAACTCAGGCAAACACCAAAATACACAAAAGGGGCTTTTAAGACATATCAGCTGACTGCTGCTTCCAAACAACAGTCAGAAAACAAAATAATGAGAGACAAATTCACAAAACAATGGAGAAACCAGAAATGCAAGGAAAGGTGGGCATCCCAGTCTTATTGGTTATTGTAAGGAGGCAGCTTACAGATAAGAACTGCATGCACACTCTGTAAAGAGAACCAACTAACTTTCACCAAAGACACTGAAAAAGAATAAATGAAAGAAGAAATGAACCATTTCTTTACAGCATGCTTAGAAGAAAAAAGTTATTTCCAGGTAGCAGAGGATATGAGGATGGAACAGGAAAAAATTAGAAGGAAGGTCCAAAGTTAGATCCCAAAATTTATTAAAAGCTTAATTCTTTAAAAGTACTGCTGAAGCCAAGGAGGGAAAAGTCCAGAGAAGATGAAAAACTGACAGGTTTTGGTTTGTATCCAGTATGGGAGTGGCTTCTGAAGTCAGAGAAGACATGGATACTGGACATTAGGAGATGCACTCTTCCTCTGTGGAGAAAATATGGACTTTTATATTTTTTGCTTTCTTTGGGCTATCACCAAAACCAGACTCCTTCTCTTTTTAAAATTTAAATTAAACTATCAAGAAATGTTAACTGGCAAGTTGATGTAAAAGTTATTGAGAAGAACTCATTTCAAAACAGTCATAACTGGCTGTGCAGAGTGTTTTCCATGAGAACCCATATGTTTCAGGAAACCCACACTTAGATCCAGAGACTCTTGGAGTAGAAAACAGCACAAGAAATCCACCTAGTACCTATTCACAAAGAAATAATTCACTAAGATCAAGACAGAAAATAGTGTCCTAACTTAAAATTTCCAGAAGATTTTGATGTTGCCTTGCAGCCTTTCGGTGTAGAGCCCAATTGCCCCCCTTCCACTCAGCCCCTGACGTAGGAAAGCAAGACAAAATGTGAAATGATGTAATACCACAAATAACAACTGCCACGTACTTTTTTACTCCTTAAGGAAGGCTTAAAGCTTTCTATTATATATAAATTACATATATATCAAGTTGAGCTTCAGGCCCACCAACAGCCATTTTGCACACACCTTTCGGAAGAAGAAATTCCATAGCAACCTCTTTCTACTCACAGTATGGAACCATGGTGGGATGCAGAGGAGAAAAGTAGGTCTGCATTAGTTTCAGTGGCCTAAGTATATAAAGCATTTACTTCCCCATCAGCTGAATGAAAAAGCCTCAAATGTTCAGATAGGTAACAAAAGAAGAAAAAAACCAGTGCATACACCCAGCATATCAGAATAAAGTTACTGGAGAAAACTGTCTCTGTGAACCTCTCTGCTTATTTCAGTTTTTCTTGGGTCTAAGTTAAACTCAAAAGAGAAAAAAAATCAATAACAAATATGTTTTAAAAATGTTTTTTTTACAGTTCTTCATGATCCCATGATAAAGAACCTGAATAGCTTAGAAATAACTGTAAAGTAGAAGGGGAGGCTCACAAATTTGGGTAGCTGAAGATGATTTGAAGATAGTGCTTGTCGCTTTTTGTGGCAGAAAAACAACAAAAGGATGCAGCCAAGCTGAGACACATCTGAAAGTAACTGGATTCCCTGTCAGCTTGCTAGAGAACCAAGAGACTGTCTGTCCTGTGTCTGTTAAGTACCTCTGCTCTAGAGAGCTCTGTAAGGATCCCTTCCAACCCAGGACAGTAATGGCTTGTGAAGCACAGGGAATGTGTGAGCATTCATTCACAAGGCACTTCTGAAACCTCAGACCTTCTCTGAAGAAAGGAGGGGAGCTGCTGACCCAGTCTCAGTTTAGGTACCAACTGCTCCATGACAGAGGGAACTGATCTAACTGAAGGCAGACCAGGTGACTCTGTGAAGCCACAAACCTCACCCTAATCTCACCGAGTCTGATGCATGCAAATACCATTTTACATCAAAGCTACCTTGGTTTTGTTCTTACAGAAATAGCATCATAATTATCCCTTGAGGAAAAAAAGTCAGAAAGAGGTTGGTAGAAGTCTTCAGATATTAGTGATTAACCCTTTCTCATGGACTCCTTTCAGCAGCATTCAGAAAGTATATTTTTAGGGATTCAATTACATTGAAGTGGCTGGTGAAGGGAATTGTAATCACATAGAAGAAGTTGAATGTATGTGTTCCTCTGCATACAATACCCACGTGGCTTACAAAATCCATTCACAACAGTGGAAATACTCTGAACATATTTTAAGAGGCTCTGTCAGCAGTCTAACAGCAAGACTCATTCCCATTTGTAAGTCATGAGGAAAAAGCTGTTTTCTATCCAAGCTGTATGAACAGATTTTGTTTGGTCTACAGCTCATATTTAAGTTACAAGTAAATAAGTCATCCTGGCTGAATTAGCTGACAACCCCCATTCATGGTATTGAGAATAAATATTTGATTTGGACTGAATTAACTCATTGCAGGTTTGTGCGTATATTTACACATACTACAGCTGCATGTTTAAAAACTCAGGATATGGAGGCTTTTTATCAAATTAGCCAAACATGTTTACCTGGGGGAGTGGGGAGAAAAAAACAAAAAGAATGCAAAAAGTGAGAAAAAGAACTGCAAGCCAGCTTCTAGAATTAGTTTGAACATGATGATATGTTGACACTATTATTCAAAACCAGATTGGACAGGAGGATGGAACACAGTGAATCCTGACAAGTTGAAATGTAAATTAAGATGTTTTCTCTTTACACTTGCCTCCCAGAGAAACTGCTACAGAATAACAACTTGGGCTTTAAATGAAGTTCACACCTCATCTGCAGGCTTCAAGAATACAACAGCACCAAGACTAGATTGTTATTACACAAAGAGGCGCCTGGGAGCTGGAAATCAATACACTAAATTATAACCAAGACATTATCATTTTACAGCATTTTGGGATGATTGTGCACCAAATGAAACCCAGTGATTATTAATAAATGACTACTTGGCATCACATACTGCCTAAGCTGAACTGAACAGAGTATTTCCAAAACTGAAGCACTAAAGGGGAGAAAAAATGCCATACTGTAAAACTGCAGCAAACATTTCCACAAGTCTCTGCAGCCACATCCCCCTCAATCCCTTAAGCTGTCAGGAACTGTTTCCCAAAGCTCCCAGAGGAGTGTGATTATTAAACTAAACTCCATTAAACTAAACACCACAGAGCAGAATGCAAGCTGATCTCACTCTCAATACTCCCGTTAAGGGATGGCAGAGAAACATTAACTATTCCACCCCCAGTAGCATTTAAATGTTTCTCTCATTCTGTCACACAAAAATAGTGGAAAATAGAATCCTTTTCTCATTCTCCTTTCATGTTTCTATCCATGAAAAATAAAGTTAAGAAGGATTTATCTGTGCTACAAGTCCTATTAACTATTCACTCTGTCTTCTATAACATAATCTATTTATGCAACATTTTCTAAAACTGTATGGAGCAAACTTTTCCAGTGAGCAGCAGGTGAGTTAATGACTTGCTGGTTCTTGTTACATCAGCTTTAGAACAATTAGAGGTCTTGGCTGAATTTTTGCTGGAGTAAACCTTCCCCTGCATAAGATGCAAATGCACAGAATTTTTTTAAGAGAACCAAATGATTATATTATTGTATGATCCTTCAGACAATCAAAACATGGGGCACTTGCAGGTGTAACCTTGAGCAGTTTGGCATAAAATAGGTCATTTACTGTATTGCAAGATTTGACACAGCTGACTAGAGTGTAGCTCAATGTACAGAGGTGATTTAAAATAAATTCCTATAAATATGAACATTAATCATTAAAAAACTCTTTTAAAATACTGAAGATAAAATACTTTTACAGTCTGCTTTAAATGCAACATTAATATTTTTAAAACAACCAAGTACCTAAGCAGTGCTTACAATCACAACATTTTAAAACTGAAATTCTATTTATAAAGTATTTGAGTTTCCAGTTACTTTCTTCATTAATAGACTTGCAGAAAAAAAACACTAACAGGAGAGCAGGCTTCCACAACAGTCTTTTAAAGCTAATTAGGATATAGAAAACCTCATTCTACACAAGTTCAGTTCTGCTAACATCACAAATGAATCACTGTGTTCATATGCTTAATCCTCAAGATCTCAAGTTATTCACGTCCTCCTTGGCGTTTGCAGGATTAGAATCTAAGTATGTTGTTTCCTCCCTCTCCTGTCCTGTCAGTAAACGTGGGATCAGGGTTCAAAACATGCCTGATTCTGTTCTCCTAATCTCCAGTAATCTTCTCAGTGACACAGTATCTGTTGCTGAATATTGGGAGGCCACATCAAAGTGGAACAGTAAGCGGAAACATGAAGTTACATCCAAATTTATCAATGCAGGGTCCACATGCTGCCAAAAGGTAAAACAGTATCTACGGACATCTTCCAGTAGCACTAAATAGTAAGGTAAACATTACCTTAAAGTCCATAACTTCTCTCACAAACTTTATTTACAAACGGTACAGGTTGTGCAGCCCAGATGTTGCCACTTTAGCTCCTGACAGAAAATTCCAGGTAATTCATGACTTTGAAAATTCAACTAACAGTGCTGTACACAAAGAAGGGTTTGTACAAACATACAGAGTTCTACAGCCTGAAAATTTAATGGGTGGATACAACCAGCAGAACCCTCTACAGCATTTCTAAGGGGTAGAGAATAGAAAAGACCATCCTCCTTCAAAGTCACTTGTGTCATCAGGCAGCACAGAGACAAGAAAAACAGCAAGACAGTACATTTTGGCCACATGCAATAGAAAGCTGGGGCTGACACTCTACAAAGGGCATTCCCAGCTGGAAAAAAAAGTGTCTGTCTGTGAAGGTCTGAGCAACTGCAGTGATTGAAGCAGCTATGAAAAGGTTATGAAAAAGTTCAACAGGGTGAAAAAAATATGTGAGGACTGACTGAGACCTCTCAAATGTGAGTTATGAAAATATATGTCCAAAACCCACCTTCAGCTCAGTATTTGCCTAATACAGCTGTTCTGCTGTCTGTACTGCCGCAAGGCCAGATCTAATTAAACAAACCAGAAAGACTATCACTGGCTTCAGTCCTTGCTGAAACTATGCTGAACTTTTACATACATAAATATATTACAAATGTATAATACATGATGGAAAAATCTAGATCACATTAAACTAAATATATATTAATTATATATGTATTTTTTAGAATTTCCAGGGTTAATTGATTCACTAACAGACATATTTATAGAAGAAAAACCTCAGCTTTAATTAAGGAAATACAGAAGAGCCTCATCTTTCACCAATCTGGCTCTGCTCTCAAAAGGTTAGCTGTCCATTCAACATCACAGCTTTTAATAAAATAAATGTTTAATTGAGTGAGAGTGATATTTCCCAACATCTCTTCCTTGTTTGTTGCTTGTTAGGCAATTACATCAAACACTGCTTACCCAGGCAGAGAATGCTCATGTTCAATTTTGTGAAACTATGATCTTATTTTGAAGAATGCTCTTTAAAATTCAAAATAGGACAACAGTTGTTGACAGAGCCTAGCAGGCTGTTCAAGGAAATGTAGCATAGTAAAACTATGCTGCTTTTTAAATATTTATATCTTTTTAATCCTTGCAGCACATAATCCTCTTTGCAGTGGGCGGGAACATGAACACTCGTGATTGTTATGTCCTTACTTTTCAAAATTCAGATTGCAATTTATTTCTACCCTAAAATTTGAACACAAGTATTTCTTAAAATTTTGCTTGGATCAATTTACCTTCCGTAAGCAAAGCGCCTGTCTTTGTGGTGGTCCCCAAAAGTATCCCACAGCCTAAGGGAAACACTCACTTCATCCACAACATCTCTTGAGCGTTCAAGGACCTAGAACAGAACACACAGAACATTCTTTCCCTCCATCAAACAATTACCTTCCTAATTCACCCCATCAAAGTCTCCAAAACATACTAGGTCAAGGGTCTATCTCATGTAGTTTTTACCAAATGATGTATCTTATAAAGCAGGCAGAATATTTATCTCCCTAAAAATAGGTTTGAGAAATTACTTTAGAACAAGAGGTATATCAGGCCACGGCTGCAGTAGAGGTCACTCATAAAATACTTGTGAGCTCATTGCTGCATCCTGGCAGGGTAAGGTTTGCCAATAAACAATAGCAGCACCTCACAGCATGTGCTGCACACTTTGCACACCTGCAGTCCTTACCTCCTGGCAGACACGGTACTGATCAATGGCCCAGACGGTTGGGACGTGCGTTGCCAGCAGCTGATACTGAGTCAAGGTTGTGTTGCAGGCTCTGGCACAAATCAGACGAGTCTTTCCCACTGCATTATCTCCAACCACCACACACTTGATAGTTTCAACGTTGGGTCTTTCGTAGTCCATGTCAATGTCCATTTACCAAAAACTGGAACAAGACAGTTAAACTTGTTTTCTACTTCTGTGTGAAAATAATGCTGTTTAGAATCAGAGCCTTTTACTTCCACTTCTTGAGAGATGCCTGGAGACAACAAACTCTAAAGGAAAAGTGTGTAGTAAACTGTCCCAAAGTAAGCCAGCCAGTCCTTTAAATACTGCTCAGTTATGCAAATAAACAACTATTTGGACTGCAGTGGTTTTATGCTGTTCACATGCTATTTTCACTTTGGTTTCTGTAAACACAAGCCTGTTTGCAGAAGACAGATCTTGGTGAAACAGGGACAGCTAGCATAAACTTACCTCTTCCTAATACTTTTTATGCTAGGAGGAAAAAAAGTCTGGGCAGCAGTGGATTTAACCTGAAGGAGACCAGTATAAACCTGCCTTCTGCAATCCTGCCCATTCAGGATTTGATTTAGGGCTGTCCAGACAATATTGCTAACAGCAAGTCCAACAGATGGCTTTAGCACACAATAAAACTCCCTTGTAAGACGACTCCAGAGACTGTTCACTACAAAACCACAATTCCCATTACATCCACAAGTATCACACACTCTTAATTGTCCAAGGAGAAGTTTGTACAGATCATGGACTAAAAGGAAACCAAAGAGACACACAGGAACCTGCAAATATACTTATCTATATCTAGAAATTCTTTTTGATGTGAAATAGAAAGTGAAGTTTTTTGAAGATACTGTCCTCATGGAAAGTTATTATGGAAACTATTTCCTTAAATATTCTATGGCAACATATTGAACAAATGCATGGATACAAAGGCAAGCTGGAAAAAATGGGTATTTGAAAAACTAAAAACAACTCATGCATGTTTACTACAGTCTGTCATTTTCATATGTGGGATCATAGTTTGATATATCTGATATATCAGCCTAGGAGTCTGCTGAGCAAACTCATCTCTGCCAGGGAATTGTAATCAAGGAGGGAGAAAAGGGAAAATACAATTCACAAACCTTTTCAGGAAGGCCTGCCTAATAATTGTTTCAGCAAGGAACCTACAGCAATTTAATTGAAACTGGTCATTATCTGTAGTGATGGTGTGCTCTTTTCTGAGAAGAAAGCACTACCAATAAAGAAATCCAATGATTTAATTCCTGTATTAATATTCACATCTCATTCACACTAAAATATAGACTATATATTAACTGTTGGGCTGTTTAACAGATTCAAGCTATTTGGTATCCATTTGTCACTGTCAGAGGCACTATGTTCTGATCTAAGAAAAAATTATGTTTAGTAACTACTAATCAAACACTGATTTTAACTTCATTCTTTTCATTATTTAAACTGATACACATCAAGAAACAAAAGTCTTTCCTAGAACTCAAGGTTATGCACTGAGATAAAATTTTGATTATGGACTGTGTGCTAATAACTGTAATGGCTAAGGCACATTTGTAATCTTTATTTATGTGTGAAGGGAGGAGTTAGGGATGACACAGACAAGGTGCAAGAGTGATTTTTGCCACCACTGTGTCACATTGATACTTCCACAAACACTGAATGCTTCTGGAAATGTTGCAGCACAGACTAGCACATGAGAATACATTTTGAAGTTACCCTAATGGAGACTGAAACGTGGGGCCAGACACTTTGCATCCTGGCACAAGTGCACGGTTGCACAAGCAGAGCTTTGCAATCCAGTGATGCAGAGCAAAGAACACAGCTTTGGACACACACACACACACAAAGGATCGACCACATGTGAACCCTCACAGCCTCGTGATACCAACCTGCTGCGTTGGCACAAGGGTCTGAACTGATAAGGACACAAAGCTATTAAGAAGCAGTCTTTATCCCTTCACCTGGCTTGTAACCTGCATCCTGAGAGGTTACTAGTTTTGAGGTAAAGCACTCCAGAGGTTTCCAGTTCCCTATCAGTGATCCAGCCTCAGCTGCCTGATGGATGTAAGCTCCCATGAGGCTGATACCTGGGATGGCCATAGGCTCTGTACCCTCTCTGTGACTCCAAACACAAGAAGAGAACAAAGTGCTAGCTCCTTGTTCCTCTTCAGCATCCATGGGAAGGATACAGTCATGATACAAATAAAAGTACAAAAGCAATATTTTTTTTCCCCCACTCTACTGAGAATGTGGCATGTCCATACACCACAGCCTCAGCAGGGCCTCAAATGAGTACCAAAACCCTGAGAGCTTTCAGCACGTGATCTTAAAAAGTTTCAAGTCTGAGAATAAACAGCAACCCCCTTGACATATTATGTGGTATTAAATTACTTCATATTTTATTCATGCATGGACTAGACATCACAGATGGAATGTGGAAATGTTTACAAGGCTAGAAAGCAAAATGATGGAGCATGGCTAGCCAGTGTGTCTGGTTGGTTTTAAACTACCAAGCAGAGATGCCAAATCAATTTTTCTTCCAACCCAATATTCCATTAAAATGCTGTTACACAGATTAGCTGTGGTATTATATAACAGTTTGGTTTAAAAACTCCTCCAAAGTTCTTAAATGGTAGTTCTGCAAAAATGTGTTTCAATCAGTAATAAAATATGTATTAAGTAAAAAGTCTGGAATCTTAAAAAATTTCCAAGACGATAACAAAGCCAGTTTAAAATTAACAGGCAAATCCAAATAAAAGTAACTAGATAAATCAGTGCAACTATCTGAGAATCCTAGAAAAGGAACACTGAAAAAAAATTAAAAATTACTGGGGTTTTAGTTTTCCAATATACTTAATAACTTAATTAAAGCAACATTATCACAGGACTGAAACACAGCATGCCTGAATGCCCTGCTGTAGATCAATGGCAATCTAATGAAGATATTTTTAGCATGACTCAATACTGCACAGGACAGAGATTAAAATAAACTGGCAATAAAAACAAAAGTACAGCTCTGTGGCTGTGTTAAGGAAAGTTCTTAAATACCCTTCAGTATCTATAATGTAACTATGTGTTAAAAATGCAGATAACTTTAATATTGTTCACTAGTTTTCAGGAAGGGTTTAAAGCAGAAATAGCTCCTGAAGAGACTGACAGATGGAAGCCTAGACAGATATTTAGACACCTCAAATAAAACCAGATGCTAACAACAAATTACAGTACAAACAATTAGCAAAACAAGTTGATTAAATGCTAACAAATGTAGCCAGATGCCTTCTGGCTACTGGAATGATTAAAGCCAGGAATACATACAAGATCTAAAAAAATACAGCCACAGTTAGTTTTTTTAAGCCTCTAGGTTAAGCTGGTGCTAAACCTATTATATAATCACACTGATTAAAAATGTTGAACATGTATTTACAAAACTAGAATTAAAAAAAAACAGCAATAAGACAATTAGATTGGAGCTCTGAAAGTCTGGTAATATCTGGGAACACCAACTGGAACAGAAACTGAACTGGTTAGACAAGAACAAAGCAGTGTATATAAAGATTTTTAAAAAGGCATAACATTCTAAGATCAACGAAATACTTGCTAAAACCAACCTATGACCAGCAAGAGTTTAGTTTACCAGCAAAACAAAGCAGGGTAAAACTGTGAGGAAAGTTACTGGAAGTGTAACCAGTCCCAGAAAGGGCACTGACAAAAAAGCCAGAGAAAGACAGAAAGGCCATCAAATGAGGGGCAGCAAGGAACCTACCAGGGAAAAGGTCTGATCAGAAATCACCATTTCCAAAAAAAAGAAGCACAAAATTCAGCTGCTTAATCCAGTTCTAAAGAAAGATGAACAGATAGATGAAAAAGGAAAAAGATGCCTGTAAGAATAACACAGGATCTCAAAAATCTCTTAGGATGCTCTATTTTTACATTGTCACCTCTGATTGTTTGCTGATGAAAAGAAGACAGAGGCAGCCAAAAAAGCAGATGTGAGTAGGCTCAAGATCTAACATAAAGCCATTGAATTAACTCACTTGATTAGCAGTTAAGAAATATTCCAAATGAAGCTGATTTATTTTCAAAGAAATATAAGGCTACTGTTTTGAACCACAGCTTGCAGACTCCTCAAATTGCTGTGCAGTGCTTGGTTTTTCATTTAGTTTTTCCTCATTGAAAAGGAATGAGTTGTTAATGAAGGAGTTGTTATTATTGTCACTATAAAACAGTTGTGGTTGCCATAGCATGCAAGTTGGTCAGCCTCAATAATGAAACACTCCCTTTCTAGAGAAATTTTTCAAATGATCTGTAGATGAAGCACATCACTTGATTATCTAGTCCACTGGTACAGAGATTAAACACAACAGACTCACACAATTCCACTCTCTGTATTAGTGTAGGTGTATTAATACACAACAGATAAACAGATCATAATGATTAACTTGTTTTAAAAATGCAGTTTAATATGTATATGCAGTTTAATATGATTGTATTTTTCTCTGCTAGAAGCAAAGTGGATAAAGATCCAAACCCAATAGCAAATTGCCTGTGGAGGATAGGAATACTCCCCTGTGGATCTCTAAATGCCCACTTTGAAATGTCCAGATGTTTAAAATCCTCATTTAGCATATACAAAACATAACCAAGATTTTTTTTTCAAAGAACAGTAGCTAATTGTCAACTCTTTTCTCTTCAGCACAAAAAAAAAAATCACAAATACCACAAACAAATCACTAAGAGTGTCTACATTAATCAGTGATTTTGGAGTGATCCTGAAGCCATTTACTTCCTAGCTCTGTACTTACAGGACCCCTCAAAGCAAGCATTTTACTTAGCTCTTGTGCTAAGAGCAAACTCTTCAGATTACTGTTCAGAATGACAGCATGTAAGAACATTGCCTGCTCAGTGGAGATTTTCTTCAAGCTATTCCATGGGAAAAAAATAAAATTAGTATTTTCAACCTGTGTCAAGTAATCTGACCAAACATGCAAACCAGGAGCTCCTTCATACAAAGGAAGCACCAACCAAAATTAAAATGTCACAATTTTACTAAATAAATCTAATGGAAAGAGACATTGAAGTCTAACATGACTTAACATGAATGGTGGGCATGGGAATTATCTGAAAAACTCAGGCCACCAGTAAGGCAATAAGATCATCAATAATTATCCCCAAAAAACACACATTCCTGAAACTTTATGAAAGTGCATTTGTAGCTACTCCATATTTCAATCTATTGTGCAGATGTATTTTTTAGTATAGTTTTGGAGTGACTCCTTCAGAGAGCCATTAGGCAATAACATGTCAAAAAGAATATTAAAAAATTTACAAGACTACGCAACACTCTTGCCTCCATCCCCAAGTTGCAAAATTACTGCTTGCAACCATGGAAACTGGAAAAGGAGATACAAAATGCCAAGTTCTTCAGGCACTGAAATCACTACCTTGCAGTGCAGAATCCCAAGGCACCAGCACGCTGGCAGGGACTAGCAAGCACATGAGCCAGAATAAGCATGTGAAATGCTCATTCTCAATATATAACCTACCATACGTTGTTTCTGAATTTTTAGTGGATTAACACAGATATGCCAGGGGACAAAGCAGGAGGAATTTAGTGTTCACTTGTGCAAGAGTGTAGAATTCACAGCTCTGATTTGGGGAAAGGTTAAGGGCCAAAAGGCTGTTTTGTGGTTTGGTTAATTTAATCAATGAATTTAGGGTCCCACCAAGTATATTTGTGAAGTTAACCACAGCATGGGATCAAGCAACAGATAAACTACCAGCTGCTGAAAGACCATCACAAAACAATTTTGACAAGGTGCACATTAATATTAATACTTTAATAAATCATAGGAGGCCTGCTGGGGAGACTGGTTTCAAAAGGAAAACTATTCCTGGCCAGGATCAAAGAACTAGCTGGTGGCAAAGGGTAGTAAGATCACTGGTCATCAGGGGACAAAGGTGAGCATGATGCATAGCAGGCTGGATTCTTGTCCAGGATGAAGGAACATTACCCTATTGCCATTATTTAAAGTTCCAGCAGTTTACATGGAAAGACTGAAGAGAATACCTCAGAAGGAAGAAATTCAAGATTAACTCTGGAATTTATCACTGACTTGCCCTATCTGGTCCATCAGCAGAAGAAAACAACAGATACACCAATGACTGGGGAAGGAGAAAAAATCTTATATTCTAAAGCCGACTTTATTGCAAGTGCAAGACTCTGGCATCTGCCATGGGTAGAAAGAGAAGGGCAGCTGATGGAAATGTTTCACTGCACAAGGTGATAAATGAGATAACCCTGGTTGTTGCTGGCCACAAACAAGAGCGCAGGTCAACAAAAAACACCTTTATCTTCCACAGGGGCAGAACCTGGTTCTACCCCTTTCTTCTGTCCTGGGATAGCTTAGGGCCAGTATCAACAAAGAAATAAATCGCTCAGAATGCTGCTAAAATTTGATGCAACTGGAGAAGTTAAAACACTGAGGCTGTCATCAAGAGAGACTCCACTAGGCTTGTCTGAACCAGCTTCTTTCATGTCAGCTTTTGATCAATAAGCATCAGATTCATTTCTGGATTTTCTTACTTTTTAAAGACAGAAGTTCTCAGAAGCTTCTATTCAGCTGCCCTAATCCCAACTCTTTTCCTAAAGTTTTAAAAGGAATGAAAAATTGACCATGGCTTCACATAGAAATGAAAGGAGCAGCCACTGATGATGATGTAAAGTTGATAGCAGAACTATCTCTGATATCTAAGAACTAACATAGAGATGTCTCTAAGTTGGCTAGAAAACTTCTCAGTCAAATGATCACCACAACCCTCACAGAAATTGTAGAGACAGGGAATTCCTGGTTTGCAGCATCAGATACCTGTCACTCTGCTCTTTCTCTGCCTGCATGACTCCAGATTTATCTATTTCTGTTAATTATTAGGATCCTTCATCAAGTCCAACCTACCTCTGTGATGACACAAAAACTTTTGATGAATAAGAATAAGCATTTCCTCAGATGCCCAAAAATCAGAGATACTAATAAAACACAACACATAACACTTAATGTATAAACCAGACTGCCCTCTGCTGAGGGCAGACAGCTCAATAGCTGAGGATGAAAACATTCAATTTTAGGCACAATAGCAGATTCTCCTGACCCTCCTCAAAGAAAATGCAGCTCATAAGAACCTGTTTTTGTGTTATACACACTCAGTCTATCAGACCAAAGAGACTCAAATGCAGAGTTCAGCATTAGACTTGAGCTATGTCAATTATCTGACAAGTTCTAGAAGACCTAAAGGGCAGAAATCAACAAGCTGATTACACTGAGCAGCTTACATATTATTTTGACCTGTGACATACCTTGGGATATCCTTTGTGATGACATCATTGCCCTAGAAATTAATCCACATGGCAGGTGAAGGACATTTAACCATTTCAGTAACCTCATGTGTGGGAATCTAGGATGTGTGCTTGTTACATGGTGGCAGAGCCTGCAGCACTGCCACTCCTCCCTTCACCAAATTTTCAGAGTCTACCCCAAGAACAAGCCACTACACAAGGCAGTCCTTGTGCCTCCTTTTGCTTCTTCTTTCTTGGCATACACAGAGATGCGGAAAACAGTGCCCACAGTGAACCCATCCCTGGAAAGGGGGAAAACATCCCTATAGCTGATACATGACTGATTTAAGGCTGGCACTTCAGCTTTGCCTATACATTTTGCGAGGATTCCAGATATACCTGGCTATAACTGACTATTCATTCCACTCACCAGAGATAATCATAGCAGACATAAGGGACTAGGCAGTGACCAAGATCTGGCATTACCGTGGGTCGTAATCTGTCACATCATCACAAACCGAAATTAATGCTGGCTGACATGAATAGAAGTGGCTGAGAACTAAGTGCCCAAAGAATGGACAATACCCATTGATGGTGATAACCATCACCAAACAGCTGGCACTTTTTAAAGCAGTCACCCATAAAATGCACACAAACTCCTCAGATCAGTCCTCCTTCTGCAACAGAAAATTATGTTGCAGGAGCTGAATAAGGGTGCACCACTAATAAACAGCATGTTAATTCAGCTCAAGAACACATTTTTGAAGCAAATATTCCATGGTTCGGTTCATATCAGGTGCAGCCAGAGTGCATAAACTGAATTCCGAAGGTAAAGGTATGCCACCCACCAGTGATAAGCATTCAGTCCATGGGACCAGATTAAAGGGAGTCCGAAGTAACACCCTTTGTCCCTGAGCTGTGTGCAGTGTGCACACTGGGTCTTCAGCACCAATTTTTTCATTCCAAGGTCCCCTGGTACTGCATCACATGATCCATCAGTATAGACAGAACACCAGGTGCTCTGATTCCTGCTTTCAACATAACTGGGGCAAAGCTGCAGCTGAATCCTTAGTGACTGCCATGCCCAAGAGTATCTGGGATAACCTATACAACTCAGAGCTTAAAGGAAGATGGGTTCCTGGAAAAGTCTGACACAACACTACTAGGTTTCATGGTACACCTGATTTTACTCTTTTGTAATTAAGATGCTTGTGCAGTATTAAACTACTGATATTGTAGCGGAGGTTGTTAATGATTGTACCCACATATAGAAAACAGGTGTTGACACTGTACGCTGTTCCTAAGCAATGTTCCCAACAATACTGAAAGAATAACAATAACCACCAAACAGGCATTCTCACAACTTTTGTGCATTTATGTGGGGAAAATATTTATCGAGCTTCACTAGAACTACAAAGAATATTCCAGGGACTGGTGACCTTTTAGCACAGAGAGCTGTTGAATTCACCTTCTGTACTTGTTCTTGTTACAAAAGATAGAATCAGGCTTTTGCTTGAACTTTATGTGACATTTCTTACACATTCTCTTCTTTGTTAATCAATGATCTTAGAAAGACATTGTCTGTGATTTTATTCATTCCCAGACACTAGGAAACTACCAAAGTAGAGTGAGACCTCATAATGACAGCAGGAAAAACCCACGCAAGGACCTAAACACTGTCAAGGAATACCAAATACTTCAGGATGGCAGACTTCAGGTAAATGCTAATTTCAGATGATGGGTCTAGTTCTGCACTTATGTCTCAAATGCAAATCCAGCACCATTAACGAAATAGTGCAGGAGGCACATAGATGCAGGGTTTACTTGTAGTATCTAGTGCCACACAGAGACTCATTTGCAAAGAAAAAAAAAGTTTAAAAATAAGAAAGAAATTGCTATCTTGTATCTTATGTCAGACAGAAAGGAGAGGAAAACAGAAAAGCAGAATAGAGATGGATGGGAGGCAAAGGGAATGCATATTTTTATTTCATGACCTGTCTGTAATGCCAAAGAGCCCCAGCTATGACCACACACACTGCAGGTGCACCAATTATAGCTCATGCACCACTCACTCAATCAGCAGAAAGTTTTGAACTCCTTATGGAAACCCAATCAGTGATTCAAGGATACAATCACTCGGTTTCAGAGCTGCTCTGCAAGTCTGCTGCATGCAGCAAGGACACCTGAGCTTTCCCTCTTTCCCAAGCACATACTTTGCTCTACAATGTTTGTATACTTTTCTGGCAGGATGGAATGGAGCAACAGAGGAGTATGTCAAACACCTGTTGCTCCTTTGCTTCTCCTTCTTCAAGGCTTCTCTGTCCTTTTGTCCCCTTCAGCACAGGGTAACATCTGGATACGGGACTTAAGCATTTTTCCAGCAAATAAAATGTATTAACAAAGAAACAAACATCAGGATTTACTGGTCAAGTGATCAGCTCTTCCTCTCAGCCTAATGCTTTACAGTATTTATGAAGCTTGGAGTTTTAAAAGGGCAGGAGTTTTAGAAACCTTCCCAGAGCTAAAATTTATGTTTATTTCTTCTGGGATAAAAATACTTCTGTGTATCTGAGCCTGTCCCAGATTATGTATACTTAAGACATAATCTTAAGTGTTGTGTCACTTAGATAAAGAACCCTAGTACAAGTACTGAACTCACTTTTTTTTAGTTCTCTTAATAGTGTGTAGATACATTGTCTATCTGAGAGATAGAATCAGGTGTGCAAATGCAACATGCATGGAAAGAAAAGCATAACCTAATGGAAGAGAACCTCAGAAAAATACTGAAAAGAAATGAAGCCATTCTGTTTCCATGAAGTGTGATTCCTGAACCTGAAATATACCCTGTACTGAAATATTACTACTTACACTGAGCAGTCATGACAATTCTTCAGTGTAATCCTAACAGCAGATTTCTCCCCTCATGCATTATTTTTGCTTAGAAAGACCAGCAGCTAAAGGACTCCCCTTAAGCACACTGGAAAAGCTAATTTACACCTCAGCTTCTATTACAGCTCAAGCTATTACAGCTGAATTTGAACATTTGGCTTCAAGTCAGCTGTGTGTCCTGAAATAGTACACAAACTGAGGATGAACAAAGTCATTGAGACTATTCTGGCATCACTTCCTTGCTCTTGCTGTGACCATATGCAGAACCTCAAGGGCTTTTTTTTATTATTATAATTTTTTAAACAAGTATATTGTTGCCTTCAGAGTAGTGTCTTGACCAATAGACGGCAACTCCACCTAGTTTGCCTTGGTATGTCCAGTGAGCGATTTCTCTTTGCTCTAGATGTCAGATGCCACAATACCCACACTAAAGGTTGACTAAACAAATTAAAAGTCTACTACTGTTTGTCTCTACAGCCCCTTTCTATGACCCACAAATAGGTCCCGACAAAGACACCTGATAATCTGTGCCACAAGACCCCCCCAAAAGCCTCCTGCTGCTGTCACAGGAACTCAGAGCAGACTCCACAGACACAGCAGGGGGAAAGAAAGAGGAGGGGAAAAAAGAGGGAAAAAAGATATCCTTCGGGTTTTTACTAAATGACACTAAGAGGTACCAAGCGCCAAGAGGTTTGTGCTTCCCGTATACATCATACCCCTATATTTTTGCCATGCACCTCGTCGCCTCGCTGGAAAAGGAAGCCAGACAGATCTGCTTCATCGAGGACTCAGCCCTCTCTGTCCTTGGAGGAGGGGAGGATGCCACGACGAGGCGGGAGAGCACCTGCGAGCAAACGGGACGCCCGGGGCACCGTCATCCGCCCACCCCGGCCCCGCACACCGGCAGCTCGGAGCACGATCGCGCCCGGGCGACGCGGGACCTACCCGGGAGGGCAGGATGCCCGGCGGCCGGGGTGCGTGCAGCGGAGCTGGCCCCGGCCCCGCGGCACCGGAGGGGGTGGCGGCCGCCGCCGGCGCGCCCCCTTCCCGCTGCTCCTCAGGGCGGCGGGGCAGCGCCCGGAGCCGGCGCGGCTCGGCAGGGAGGCAGCATCGCCGCCGGCACCGCTCCGCCCGGCCCGCCCCGCGGCGCTGACTCGGGCGGCGGCGGGGCCGGCGGCAGCCGTGACGTGCCAGCCCCGCGGTCTATTTTTAGAGCGGCGATTGGATTTCATTCATGAAACCGCGGCCGCGCGTAAAGGGGCGGAGAACGGAGCCGCCCCCGCATCCCGCCCGGCGGAGCGACCCACGGCCCGCAGCCGGGCTGGCCGGGACGCATCCCACCCCTGCCCCACGGCCCGCAGCGCAGGCTTTCTGCCATGGCCTCGCACGGTAAAAGCTCTGACACGAAACTATCTGGAAACGTACCAACACCCCCCATACGCAGTCTTTATACGTGTACACTGTAAATACCGTTAATACAATACACAGTGCAAAGGTCCTGAAAAGCCTCCCTGGATGACGCCTTAAGTTGGGCATGCGATTTCTTACTGCAGATGCTGCTGATAACTTTTGAAATCACTTCTCTCTGTTCTCACTAATGTTTGAAGCCTTCATGTAAAACACACATCACAATTAAATTACAATCTCCCTTTCTCTTAAAGTGACAGTCTAGGCTTGGTGTTTTCAAACCAGTGAAAGCAGCTCAAGGCCCTGTGTTCTACAATCCAAACCTGGCTCCCTGCTAAAACAAAGAGTCTCTGGCTCTTCGTTTACCACTTGACATCAACAAAACTGTCACTAGCCAGTAAGGGACATGGGCACAATCACTGCAGCTAAGGACAGTTTTTGACATAGCTGTGACTATTTAAAAAGTGGTCGCTATTAAAAAAATATTCTCTTACAGCAACCTGGACTCACACATGGCACAGTCTCATAGCATTATGACAGTAATTTGTTGGAAAACATCATGAAGTTGCTTAAACCCCTACTTACAGGATAGTTATCTGTACCAATAACAGCTTAAGAGTATCAAAATGCACTTGGTTATAGTCAATTACTTACATTTTTCAAATACCCAGAAGCCAAACTTACGTTTAACCAGGTCGAGAACACAACAATTTTCAGTTGGGTAAATCTATGTTAGGACAAATTACAGTTTGCAACTTCATATCAAAGCAGGCTATTAGGGGCACAATAACAATGTGCATCATGGCAAATATTAAATGTTATTCTCCTAACTTTGCACAGTTTTGATGGACAAGACAAATGCATCAGAAACTAAAACAACTCTCACTCAAACATCTACTTACAAGAAAAGAAATATCAAGGTGATAATGCAGGCAACAAAAATTAAAAAAAAAAGTCAACAGATTTAAAATGTACACTGTAACTACCTTCTGTTTTTTAAGTTTCAAGTTCTATGGGAACTTTTATTCTCCACAAATGAGGGCTAAATTTTTCATTCTGCGCAAGAACAACAACCCCATGTATTCGCTTGTTTCTCAGACAGACACACAATTTTCAGGAAAACAAAAAAAAACTCATGTTCACCCCACTCAATTCAGGAGGCTGAGCAAAGCAGCGTTATTAAAAAGGTATTCCTTTTACTGAACTATTTCAGTATAGCAATTTTTAATTCCTTATTGGTACCTGTTTCCTACAGTCTAAATGATCACTTTCTGAAGACAAATCAGAGCTAGAAGCCATGTCTCTATTAAAAATACCTAGACTATCACTGCTGCAGTGAGTGTTAATGTGAGAACAGGTACGTTAGCATCACATGAGAAAACTGATACAAAACAACCAGACTTGCCATGATAGTGATGCAAGAAGTGTTGGACTGCAATTCAAAAAACATCCCAAACCAAGCCAATAAAAAACCCACAAACCTTTAGATCTGATTCCCAGCTCTTTACAGAGCTTTTCTACAGAAAAAAAAAAAGGGAAAGGACAGGAAGAAAGTGTTGTTTTTAGTGCACAATAGTAAATTTAGCAGAATACAGCAATGACAAAGATTAGTCAGGTGGTTAAAACGGGGAAAAGAGAAAAAGGGCATTGCTTCTGATGGGAATCAAGAAAAGGTCTCAAGTTTCTCTCTTTTCTCCTGTTTCAGCAGAGTGATAAAAGCTTCTGCTGCTTTCTGTGGAAATAGGTACATGCTACTATATTAATTTCCATTTTAATGACCATCTACAGCAATTTTTACCATTCAGTGCTTTTCCACCACAGATGTAAAACTTCTTAAATAATTCGGATTGCAGCTTTTCCAGCAAAGTATAAAAGAAAACCTCAGTACAACCAGGAGTTCTCTGTTCTCTGATACATAATCCTGTATGGAATCGTATTTACATTTTCCCAAACTTTTTAAACAAACAGTTGAGTTTTGACTGTAAACTTGAGTGGCACATTGAGGAGTGGTTGGAATGCATCCCTAATAGGGTGTAGAGCAACTGACAGTTTCTAGGCTTTGGTACAAGAAAGCACAGTAATAAAACAAAAGTATTCCCACTGACTTTGCATAAACATTAAAAATACACAAATGGCAAAGTTTTACTCATTTGGATGTTTAAGTATTCCAGGTAGCCAGCTTGGATTTTTCATTTTAATTTGTTTATTTTCAGGAAGGAATAACAGCTAGAGGGAAAGGGAGAAAGAAATAAGCTCTGTCTTTGCAAGCAATCCTAAAGGACATGGCATTGGACCATGGTAGCATTTAACTACAGTCTGCTTTTGCCAAGTCGATACAGCTTTCCAAAACATGTTTATGGCTGCCGAGCGAGCTCCATCACTGCAGCTCAGTTATGTGCTTTAAACACTATCTTAAAATTGAGAGAACCACTGGGTAAAAAAGGACTAAAATAGTAATTTAAAAATGCATTCCCTCCCATGGAGAATTCTTAGAATTATCTTAGTTTTGCTAATTTACAAAATGCATTTGAAAGCATAAATGTAAATTCCCCATATGTTCCAATGTATTATTTTTTACTCTGGGGCTAGACTAACCTTTTGGTCTTGAGACTATATTTCTCATATGATTAAAAAATATCAGGAGAGAGTGTCAGTTGTGCATAGACTGTAACTGAGTTTGCAAATAACCTTTCTACTCCTGGATCTTGAGAGTCAGTTTAATTCCAGAGGCTGCTCCAACATGCAGTGTTGGCAGAACTCCTTAAGGAACTTTCTATGAGCTTGGAAACACTGAAGCTCAGTGCCCTCAGGCCCTTCCATCCTCTGCACTTCTGAGACACCAGAGAAAGGCTCGGGAGGAGACAGGTTGAAAAAATACTAGTCAAAGATAACAGGAAGTGCAGGAAGAAGGGACTACAAGCACTTGATTTAGCTTCTTTGACAAACTCTGGAAAGGGAGTCCATGCTTCTCACCATCCCATCATAACCTAAGTCTGCTGCATCTGCAGAGGATTGATAGTTTTTAGTTTTAGTTGATAGTCTAAGCATGGTAACTCTGGGGTTTAGATTTTACATTTCTGTTTATTAGCATTCTGTGAGAGTCTACATCTCAGACCCAAGGGCTATATACTGTGGAAGTATTAGATGTCTAGGTATGGTCTGCTTAAAAAAAAAAAAAAATTAAAATGCAGTGACATGGCTCTTCGCTCCCTCTGAGAACCCACTCAAGCTTTTAATTCAGGACAACTGAGATTATTTCCCTTATGATTTAGGTAGTAACACAAGTGCAGTTTCCTATGACAAGCTACACCAACAACACCCAGCAGCAACAGTTACAGAACTAAGCTTGTTCACTAAAAGAGGGCATGTCTGACATTGCAGAGACCGCCTGGGACTGTCCAAACCTAAAGCCAAATAGTATATGACTTCCTAGAGTTTCTCCTTCTCCCTTATCCTTGAATGCAGGGGCCTTTTATATTAGAAGACTTCAAAAGTGTGTTTAGATTAAAAAAAAAAATGTTAGTGGAAATAATTTAAATGCACAAGGAATAAAGCAAAACAAAATAGGCAATCTCACAGGGACACAAGGTGCTCTCCACAGTCAATGAAATTTGCTTTCAACAATACAAAGAGAACGTGAGTGAATGCTGTAGAACCAAAATAAGGAAATGTGGTACTTCAGTTAAGGACTTCACCATCCACCCATTGTATGTGGTATATGTAGCCTCAGCCAACTGTCAGCATGTGAAGTATCAGAATTACCCAGCTCCTGTCATTGAAGTCTACTTTTCCCCCACAATTAGGCTTAGAGACTAACGATGCGGGTAGATCAAAATAATTTCCAACTACTTTTGTAATGGATTAGGATATATTTCATTAGATTTTATCCATAAAAAATTCATAAAGAGAACAAATGCCTTGAGTAAAACTATGTAGCACTATATTCTATAAACACTGAAATAAAATTAAACTCATTTCCTGTCAATACAATTTTTGTATTAAAAGGTTTGCATTCATGGCTGCAATATACCCTTGCCAAATGCTCATGCATTCCTAATTAGCTTTCTTTTCAAAACTATTATACATTCTATCCAGTTTGTTCTTCTCTTTGGTTAGCATTTGATGTAAGATGTCTGTATTTAGTGACATCAACATCTACTCTCAGCCAGCTATGCAAATTGACTAAGCCAGTAGCATCCCTTTTCCTACATCTCAGAGATGGAGACATGTAATATACACAATACCTTCACTGTGCTCATTAGACACCAATGTAGGCAACTATGTATTTATTTGTTAAGTTTTTTTTCAGTTCTTCATTGAATGCTGAATGTAATGCAAGACCATCATCGCCTAAGAAGCCTGAAGTGCACCAGATTTTATTAGAGCATTCTGTGAATGATATTTAGCACCAGTGGTTTGCCTTATGAATTATATTTCCCCATTCTATTTCACTAGAAAATGGATATAGAAGGCTTAATATAGGCATATATTTTGAACAACTGAGCAAACAGGAAAGAAACCATCTACAGAAGGGAAATGCCAATACTTATAATTTGGAATAAAAAGTAAATCTATTTTTTTCAGAGGGTTATATTTTGACAGTGCTTTAGTTTTCAGTCTAATTATGTGTAGGATATTGGTTTTTGCATTTCCCTGCTTCCATATTTAATCTTGCTAATTACAAGACCCTGATTTTCTCTACCTCACTCCAAAACAGAATATTAATTTAGGTGGGAAGAGCCCTCCAGAGGTCATCTAGTCCAACCTCCTCCTCAGTACACAGCTGACTTCAAAGCTTGATCTGGTTATGGACAGTCAGTCTACAATCTCCAATCCATGTGTTCCATTGCTTAGCCACTCACTACGAAAATGCCTTTTTTTACAACCAGTGAGAAAATATTATCTTTACACCTGCCTTGCTGCTACTTGTGACTGCTGCCTTTCGTCCTTTTGTTGCACAACTGTGAGAAGATCTGGTTTCCCCACAACCCCTTCTTAACACCTGAGATACTAATTAGATGCCCTCTTAACCTTCTCTTCTCCAGGCCAGATAAGCAGCTCCCTTAGTGTCTCTGTGTATATCTTATGTTTCACTTTCCCCACAGTATTAGTGGGCCTTGGTTGCACTGTCTTTAGTCAATCTCTCTTCAGAACTGTGAAGCCTAAAACTGAGCAGAGTTTCTCAGAAGCCACTTCACAAGTGCTGAGCAGAGGGGAATAACCCTTGTCCTCGCCCTCCTCATTGCACTCAGCCTCAGGCAGCCCTGGATGTGGCTGTCGCTTGCTGCTGGAAGGGCACCCAGCAGAACCAGGTAGGTCCCAGCTTGTTTACTTGCACTGTCACAGTCTCTCTGATGACCCCTTAAACTCTAATAAACTGCCTTTGCTGCCTCCCTTCTCTTTCTGCAGACTGTGGGGTGTGATCTCAAAAAGGAGTAGATTCACTTGAACAGTCCTAGTTTGAAAAGTCAGGTTTACCAGGATACAAATAAGCAAAACAAAATTTTGGTTTAATAAGAAGAACAGCAAGAGAAACAGCTGAGCAGTTATATAAGTCACCCAAGGGAAGAAGTGGCAGAGTTATGGCTCACTGCATTCCTAACCCAGAGAGGACAAGGCTGTTTTAAGAATTGGTTCTACAGAAGAGTTTTGTATCATATGTGTAATCTTTTCTAATGGGAGAAATTTTGCAACAGCTTGTATTTGCTATATTCCACACTTCTAGCTACTCAGGACTACAACATGGATACAAAAGATTTAATCAGCTTGTAAAAACAGTTCCAAACAAAAACTAAATAGAAAAATCTGACTAGTAGGAGAATATCTTCTTGACTGTCATTTTGCTGTTTGGCATGGGAATGAGTCTGGTAGTAATAGTGCTGGCATCTGCATAACTGTTCAGAGCTTCTTAAAATGTTTCTGCCATCTAATCAGATGTTAATGGAATGGAAAGAACTCCTTTGTGGAATGAAATAAGAGTCATAGCAAACAGTCAGCTGGGGGAGATTTTCTGTCTGTCTGACCTGGTGGCTAGCTATCAGTCTCCATCTCTCCTCTATGTAGATCAGTCAAAATTCACTTGTCTCTGAGTACTGAGTTTCCAAAAGACTTGAAACATACTACAACTATGGGAGGTTTTCAATGACACAGTCTTTGCTTCTTACTCTTCATCTAAGATGAAGCTTTAAAAACGATACATAAATGGATCAATCCTTTTTCTTTCAAGCATTATAAATGTGCTCTCTGCCTTTTGAGGATTGCATAAACCTATTAAAAGCCTAGTAGATTTATACACAGGAAGATACAAAGTGTAGACCAAATTTTATAAGCTAAAATATTGGTAAAAGATTTCAGAAATTCGACAGGAGCAATACACAGAGATCTCTGCAACAATGTGCCACCCCTGCTCAGAGCTGCTTTTATTGGTGGTATAAAGAGATCAGGAGGACAAGTCTTGAATACAGATCGTTAGTTACAGGAACTAGAAAACATCAGGTAGGGGTGGTGAGAGGCAGAGAAACAAAGTGGATTTTGTCGCCTTTTTCGCAGTTGCCAAATCCTAGTGTAATTGGTCTCTGAATCACTGCTTATATACAAGAACAGCAGCCACCAGACAAACTCTGATCTTTACAGGCTGTCAAACCAACTGAGCAGGATTAAGTATAAGAATCAAAGGCAGCTTAATCTCATCATCACTTATCTTAGAGAAACTGCCTTATTGACCACAACTTACCCCTATGCACCTCTGTCCCATAGCGAGTAAGACTGCTATGGGACAGTACAAAAGTAAGACCTGGTTATGGTTTTAAGAGCCTGTTATAAATCCTTCTGAAACTGTTTAAGAAAAGCTTCCAGTGACTCCTCTGAGCTTCAATTCAGAGAGTATTTCAAGATGAAAAAGTCCACAGAATTAGTTGCTACATGCTAGTCTTAGAAAGATGACAACTTAAAGTGTCTGAAACAAAACAGAAATGAATGAAGCACCTGTAACTTAGCTATTTTTTCACTAGGTTGTTCAAAGAATGCACTTATTTGGATTACAATCCCCCCAAGATTACAGTACAATTCTTCATTTAGTTTGAAGTGTGATTCTGCACAGTAGTTACACTGTGGGATTTTATGAATTCAACACCAAAATTCAAACTTTGTTACAGTCTCCATATTTTATACCTTGGAACCACTCATTTTCTGAAAGAGAAAGCTTTTACAGGAAGATAAGACCTTGTGCCTCTTATCACCACCTTACAGCAATTTACTGACGTGATTTAGTCACACTAGCAAAGATTGCCTTGCAAAGCCCTCATTTTTGCAACAGAACAAATTCAGTGGGTTAGACTGGATTATATCAACATGAGGTTTCTACTGTCCAAATGCCACTCAGGTATTTTAGTGGTTTACTTCAATATGTCTAAACACATCTAGTTACCACTTTTCTGTTTCCCCAATGAATTAAAGTCATAAACCATAGGAAGAAAGGATATTAGCAGGGTTGGTTCTGATGGATATCTTTCACTCCCTGAAACACTTCCTATAAATTCTAGGAAAACGGAGTAGCTGAAGGATAACGGTAATTGCAGAAATTGCAGAAGGATACATACAAGTGATCCACAGAAGAAAACACACACATGAGTGATTCCAAGTCTAAGAAGCAGGCAATAAAGACAGTTTGCATGTTTCACCACAGGCTGCTTGATGACACTTCCCTAATTATGTTTATTAGGAACAGTTACCAAGAAGGATTCTGTTCTTTTAAATGCTACCATTCAAAAGCTATCAACCATGAAATCGCATACTTCATGCATATATTTGCAGTTTTCACAGAGGGTGTAGGACACTACTTCCAGGACCTGCCAAAGTATCACTGTTACAGGTTTGAACTACAGATTAGCACAAAACAGAGGGCTTAAAGGAGTATACTGTGTAATTTGCAAAGTACTGAGTAAAAGACATCACTTTCCAATTACACTTACAGTTATAAATGCAGCATTTAAATATGTCAGGAACAGAATATACCCCTGTAAAATTTTTAAAAATTGCAGTGGCTTTGAAGCTAATCAGGCATTCAGGGAGCTTTAACAAAATAAAAAATATCCCAGTACCTTGAAATCTCTCATCCACTCATTGCTTGAAAGTCATATTGCCTAAGCATCATGAACGATGAACCATGAATGAGTAGGGTTTTCTTTTCTCTTTTAATGAAGTAGCAAGACATGTAGAATTTTATTTTTAAACTTTTTTATAGTCTTTTCCAAGTCAGGCAAGAATTCTTTTCTTGGGTAAAGGCAGAAGAGAAGAACTACAAAGGTATTAATCATATTTACTCCCATACATATTGACAAAATTGCTAGAGCAGGGTGCATTTTGTAGCATTATAAAATCCTCAAGAGAATTAAATTCCTCCCACACCTTATCCCCAAAATATTTTTGCAGGAAAAGGTATGAATTATTTACAGAAGAAATTGCCAATAAAATGTCATCAAACTGCATCTGTTACAGAAGATAAACATTTCTCCACCATTCCTATTTTTTACATTAGGCTTCTAGCTGAAATTCAGATAAACAGCTAGAAAACTATTGTAATCTTATAGTAAGAGAAACATTAAAAGTTCCTTAATTATAGTGTTGCCAGTGGGGAGCACTGTTGCAAACATGCGAGAGAATTAAAAGAACAAAATTTACCCCTGGAGAAATTCAACAGAGATAGTTGGATTGCCTCAAGGAAAGCCTGACCCACACGTATTTTCCTTTGAAGACTGGAAAGTATTTTGTGAAACATTCTTCTGTATTTAGTGATCAACAATCTACATTTTTTGTCATAAACTCACATGGCAGTCAAAAAGTTGTCTCTGAAATAGAAGTGACAAATTCAGGAAGTTCAAGTGTTATGGAATAGCCATAAATCAAGAACTGAAGAATGGATAGCCATAAGGCCCCACAACACATACATCTATCTGAAGTGTAAACTGTACCTGTTGCACAGGACAATTACTGGAACACCTGTCCATGCTGAGCACATTTAGGAGCCCATGCAGAAACAAATTTCACCACTGACAAAGCAGCTGAAAACAAAAAGCAGCTAAAGCTCCGGTACTGTTACTATGTTTTTGTTACTGCAAATCTTCATTTTGAGGGTGCTAGGCCCTGGCTTCCAGAAGTGTGAGAGACAGGTAATTTCAGCTGGCAAGAGAATGTTCTTATGTGACAGCACTGATTTCATATCGCAGCTTCGATTTCTTATGCTGGGTACCTTGATGCTTAAGCTTGCAGAACTGCATCATTTCTTTCTTCCTTTCCCACCAAACTATAACAAATTGTTCCTGATTCTGCATAGGTGTTGTGAGAAACAGCCATTCTCCTTAATGTAAAGCACAAAAAATCCCATAAGAAAGTTAGAAATATAGATCTCAACAGTATGACAAACAGTGCTAGAGAACATAAATTTAATTACAAGGATCAAAAAGCAACAAACAGCAACACTGCTCTTCCTCTCACAACTGAACCACCCATGCAAAGCAATCCCACACATTTCGAATCTCTAGTCACAAGCAGTCATAAATTTGAGAAGAACTATTTCAAGCAATTTTAAAATTTCCTCTGATAAATTTAATAACCTTCTGTTGAAGGTTACTGTTGCACAGATACTGCTCTGCTGGCTTTTCACAGTTCCAAATTTTGTATTTACCATTCTGAATTGTCAGCTACATTCAAGTGCCAGATTGCACTGTAGAGGCAATCACACATGTAGCTATTTTATTCCACTGACTGTGAACACAGTAATGTCTTACTTAAAGAGAGCAGTAGCTTCTTTATCCAGACAGCTAACTTTACTACTACTTGTCTCATAATGCCTCAATTGACACAGAAGCCCAGAAGCAAATAAGCTGTGACTGGGATATTAAGGAGTAAGTAACACCTCTACAATGACACACCTTCCAGAGATGCAGCCTTTTCTGACTCAAGCACACACCCTTGCACAAGTTAGCTTTTTTTCAGACCTGCAGATATATTCTCTGTGAGAAGTCAGACAAAATCAGAGAAACAACAGGAACTGGTGTGGAAATGCCAAATTTCTGAGAATATTTTTCTGTAATTTAGCTACATGAGCTATACATGTTACTCAGAAATTGATTTTAGATCAGTCTGGGAAGTGAGGCTTGACACTGGGAGAAGAGGTGAAAAGAGATACTTGGATTCTTGGGTGTGCCATTTCCTTCAATAGGTACTTTTTGATGGTGAGATCAATCGATGAATATTAAATAATTCATAGCATCACTGTCCTGGTTTCAGACGGAATAGAGTTAATTTTGTTCCTCATTGCTGGTACAGTGCTATGTTTTGTACTCACTATGAGAATGCTGATGACGCACTGATGATGTAGGTGCTGCTTGGTAGTGCTCATTCCAAACTGGGGATGTTTCAGTACCTCATGCTCTGCCAGTGAGCAGGTACACCAGAAGCTGAGGGGGACCAGGGCCAGGACAGGTGACCCAAACTGGCCAAAGGGATTCCATACCCTAAAAGGCCATGCTCCGTATATAAATTGGGGGAGTCAACTGTGAACTGCCAATTGCTTCTCAGGGCGGGACTGGACCTCAGCCAGCACATGGCGAGCCACTGTGTTGTGAACCACTTGTTTTTCTGGGGTTTTATTTCTCTCCCTTTCTTTTGTCTCCCATTTAATTCCAGTGATTATTATATTTTATTTCAATTATTAAACAGTCCTTAGCCTATGGGTTTTACCTTTTTTCTGATTCTCTTCCCCTCTTACGTGCTGGAGGTACATATGCAAGCAACTACATGGTACTGAGCTTCTGGCTGGGGTTAAACCATGACAATCACAACTTGTCTATATGTAATACTGTAAACTGGCTTGCAGGAACTGCATTACCTCTATAAAATTACTTCTACATTTATTCACAAAGTGTATGTTTGTCTTTGATGATGTCCTGAAAGGGGCTCATTAAATTACTAATGTAACTATTAAAGCTATTAAATTACCAATTTTGAGGGATCAATTCAAAGCACATTGAGATAAGCATAAATCCAAAGTAAACTAAGTGTATCTTCACTGACCCTCCCATGAGGCTCTGAATGCTGAAATGTCTTTCTCCTGACAAGATTAACCCCTTAATTGTATAATTCTCCCTGGCCAAAACAGTGGAAGTAGTTCAAGGGCTCACAAAATGTTCTGCTTGATAGTACATAATGATGGGGAGGGGAAGGATGCTTGCCTTGTGTTTACTTTTAGAGCCCGGGGAAGAGATTGCTCCCTAAGCTTCCTGACGAGATGCTTATTTTTATTCTCATTGTCACTCTGTTTTCCCATGAACAAATATTTATACTTCAGAGGAAATGTTTCAGTAACATTTCAAACAGGACAAGCAGTGCGTTCACTTCCTTTTATTATGAGAAAGCAATTTTGCTTACAGGAGGAAGTAAGTAAGTAGATTCCCCAGAGATGCCTGGGAAGGGGTAATTCTTGCAGGGAACCAGTCTTAAAAATACTGGGAGCATGTCATTAGGTCAGTGTTAGCTGACCTGTGGAGGTTTCCTTTGCAATTGCAACAAATGAACACATCAGAGATTTATTGTTTCCTTTGTTCAGAGAAACAGACCATTCCTATCTTCATGAAAACATTCTCCCTTCCGACAAATCGTATGTTCCTATCTGCATTATTATAATGTACATTTAATACATATGGCAAGCTATAAATCCATCTCTTGTTAATACTTCTGAACACAGACTGAGAAGGCAAATGGGTGAAAATGACCTAATTTCATTGACTACTCCAAACTGTGAGCAGAGGGTTTGACTCAATGATCTCCTGAGATTCCTTAAAACCTGAATTTTCCCACAATCCTAAATTAAGGACACATATTTGGTTTTACTAACTTACATACTTACTGCAGGAACTGTGAAGATCTAGCTGTGATACTGGACAAAAGCAATATAAATATACACCTGTAACTCAGCCTGGCAAAAGCCCCAGTTTTCCCTAAGCTGCACAGAGCAGGAACTCAGAAAGCTGCCTGGATGCATGGAAAAGTACCTACATATTTATGGTACAAACTCTTCATCCCAAGATCTCACTCATTTCCTGCGCCGCAGTTAGTCTGTGAAAGTATTTACTCCTGAAAATCAGACTTACCAACTTCTGTTTCTTTGATTCTTGGAAAAAAGCTTGACATTGGGTCAAAAGCTAGTCTGTGCAGAAGCTGCTCATTACCAACCCTGCAACACCAAGCCCTTATAAATTTGTTTTTATCTGCTGGAATATCAGAACAAAGCTGACTAATCCTGTAAATAAAATTATTATTTGTAGGACTTTTCAGTTAAGACTTTTGGTACAAAGTTTGCCAAGACAGAGATGTTATAACTCTTACACACTTAACCAAAAGCTGCTGGTCAGAAGAGCAGAGGTGACAGGCAACACTAAGTGAAATGAGTGAGATTTTTATTTTTCCCTGTCAATACTTACCTCACAGGAGAAAATGTTCACATCCATTTTTAGCAACTTGATCAAAAGCAGAATTTCATTAAAAATACTTCATGCTTTTCTCTTACTGTGGCACTCCTGGGGAGGAAATGAGGAAAAAAAAAATAAATAAACCTTACTATTTTCAACCTAAAATTATGATACATGCAACAGCAACATCTTATATGATCCATTTTATATTGTAAAACAGGCCTGCTTGTTCAACAAAATAGTCTTTTAAAGTTTCAAACAGGTGAACTGTATATCTTTACTAAAACACTCTTTGCTCCAAAACACACTGAAGAAATCATGGGTAGCTTGATGAGCTTTTGAGCATAACTGGAGATTGACACAAGTCTATAAAATGAAGCTTGTTCGTAAATAATTTCTCTATGGTTTTACATTAAAAAACACCAAACCGCCTTAGGTGTCAGAACCCAATACTGCTGTATCCCAGTTAACCAGGGATGTCTCTTAGGCAACAGACTCTGAGGAGGGGTTTTTTGGCTACCTTCAAGAAGGTGATAAGAGTCTAAAATATGAGCTGACAGCCTGATGACACATGAACTGGGAATTCTGTGTTGCTTCCTCCTTTGGTAACAAATTAAATTAATTATAAATGTCCTTCGTTGAGTTTGGTAAATGCCTAATTTATTGTGGCTTGGTTCCCATCCAGGAGCAAGGTGGAGATTTTCCAAGAACCGAAGGTGAGAACAACACTGATTTCACCTCAGATGCTGCCCTAAAAGCAATGCTCAGTGACACAAGTAGGTTCCAGAGTTTCATGCTAGCTTGAATAGCTACCAGTAAAATGCAGAATCTTCAAATGAACAGATTAGTGGCCCACTGGACATTTCTCACTTCTTATCAGGATCATTTCAGAACTGAATTTAGGACTGAAGTTAATTTCTCACAGAAATCACAACCCTCTGTAGATACCCAACACAACACAACAGAGAGAACAAACACAGAATGAAGTAACACTTTATTCCACCTTTGTGGAATAGACAAGCCACAAAAATTGACACTGGAGCTAAAGGCATGATGTTTAAGTCCTCTAGGAGTCCTGCCCTTTCCTTTGCTACTTATCAATAGTGATTTTAGGGGCAAAGACATATCAGTCTTCCTGAACTTCCATGTTTCATGCAGCTACAACTGTGAAGAATCTTCTCACCATCTTTTTTACTGTGTTCACCCTTACTTCCTCCAAGGCAGGCCCATACAGCTCCCTTTGTAAGCACTACAAGTAACAGCCTTAACCCACAATTAAACAACCCCCCAAATAATGAATTAGTGACATTAGCATACTCAGGGCTCTAAAACTGTTTATATATATATGTGATATGGTACCATTCATAACTGTTTACTTGTTTCCTGAGTATTGATGGCAGATTAGAAGTTACAGCTTCTTTCAGAACATCGCTTTTCAAAAAAACAACAAAGAAAAGGCCATCTAGTTTATCTGATCATAGCCCCCAGAACTTTCTACGGTTTTATTTCACTGAGATCTCATTCACTTCTAACAGCCTTTCTCTGTTTCACTCTCATTAAAATCTACAGATATGACCTCCAAGGATATATCAAGATCCTTCTTATTCTCAAACAGACATATAAAGCCCTTCCACAAATTAATTTACAATTCTTTTTCATCAATCATTAATCATTTACATTATTGTCATATTAAAGGCCACAGTAAGACGCTCTTGCTTGCAATTTTTTAATTCTTATGCTATTAAAGTCAGACCAGTTGTTTGAAGACTGTAAGCAGACAGAAATGTCGCTAAACCTGATTTTCATCATTACTAAAGCATAAGACTAAAAGTTCCCCTTCACAGATAAAAGTTTATGGCCTTCATCCCCCTGCCCCTCAGTCTTCCACTTTCCAGTTTTGAAGATAGTTGAGTTCTTAATTAGCATTGTTCTACTCTATTACAACTCCAAAATACAAACATCTTTCATACCAGGGTAGTGGAAACAGATCTCTCTCTATGATGATGATTTGCACTCAGAAGAATATAGCAGCTAAACCTTACATGCACCTTCCTTACCAGAGCCTCAAGGAGCTCACAGCTGAGAAGTGAGTTGGCTTGCTGTGACTCTCACCCTGTGTGCCTGCAGAGAAAGTATCAGTTCTGGCGGTGGTAGTGCACTTCCTTCTCTCTCCCATCCGCTCTGCACCCAGGCAGGCACTATCTGAACTAATGTTCACCCACAACAAGCAGCACACCACGATACTGTGTACAGTGCATGCAGCAAGGTCACCGTGGGCTGAAGGAAACCAAAACCTGCTGGAACACAGAGTAATTCAGTGAGGGATGTACTTGCATGGTGTAATTCTCCAAAGTGGGGAATTTCTTTTAAATAAGCAGGAAGGTGAGGAACAGGAACACCTGCTGCAGGTTGCCAAGTGAAACATTTGCTGTGCAAACCAGGCCCATAAGGAACACAGAAGAGGCTGGGTGGAACACTGGGCTCCCTGGATGACTCCTTGTGGCCAATGTCTAATCTGGTCTAGAAGCCTCTTCTGTGATGGACAAGACACTCCTCTTACACACTACACTACAGAAAACTCAAGAAAACTCAGCCCAGTTTTTCCCTCAAATCCACGTCAGCTTCACCTTTGCATTGTTCAGAAGCCTTAGCTGATCCAGTCTTTGTCCCACTCCTGTTTTGGTTTGTTGGGGGTTTTTATTATTATAACCAAACTAACAATATTGTAGAATTTTATCCTCTCAAGTTTTTTTACGAATTTCCTTTAACTCGTCCATCATCTCTGTGCATAACACCACATATTCACAGTACATCTACCCTAAATCTCTTCAACAAACTTTGAGGGATTGTGTGTAAGAAAAGTGCTTTTAATCCATATATTTCTGACTTGCTTAATACATTCTCACTTACTTTTGCCTTTAAAAACGTAAAGAAAAGGGAGAAGTTCAAGTAAAAGAAAGAGCAGAACTTTAATTCACTGTTGTACTCTTTACTATGACACACCTCACTTGCTCTACATTACATGGTTCAACAGACAGTAGAAATGTTACTTCCCATTGATACCTAAATGAACATGATGTTGTTGGATCCACAGCAAATGCAAGTGTTTTGCCGTTTCTATTTCAGTTTAGGCAAGTATATTTATTCTGGGGTCTCTCAGAGAAAAAGGAACTTTTTCTTGTATTGATTACACAGACAACAGAATGATGATATGTGATAAAAATATTTCCATTTAACTAAGCACAAATGACAACATTTGGTGTGAAGCTTACAATGAGGTTCTAAAAGAAGATGGGCCATTTTGATTGCCACTAACCCTATCTTAGAGTAACCCCAACAACTCATTTAAACAGGTCCTAAATGAAAGTGCAAGCAACTCTAACGCTACTAATCCTATATTCCTTAAGTAGTGAAAAGGTTTTCCCTTTTCTCATTCCCTTTTTCCAAGAGCTGCAAAAGAGTTGGGCTAGGTATGGCCTACTGCTTCTCCCCAGAGGTTCTCAACAACTGTGAAGAGAAAGGGCTCTTTAACATCATTCTCCAGCTAGGTCTTTTTGGGAGGTATGTCCTTCTTTATATCCAGCTCCTCTTGTATCCAGTTCTCTACATGCATTTGCACTCTGTACCAATTACAAATTTCATTCTTGCAATGCAGAGAGCCATTAATAATTCAAGATTAAAAAGGGACCTAAGGGCAGGAATATTCCACTTTTGCTCACGAGATAGATGGTACCCTGCTAGTACGTCAATTCAAGTTATCTTTGTGCATGCTACATTAATTCAGCAAATTGTTCTTCAAACAAAGTGCATGCAGAAAGTGCCTGGAGATTCTACACAGGAAGAAAGTTTGATTTCCATGGCAAATGTGCCAAACCAATACCCAGAAGGTGAAATACGAACAGGGGTTAGTCAGGATTAATTTTGTAAAGAAGCCCTCTGCAAGAGCGAATAAAAGTCATGCCACGTGTAGTGATAGATACCCCAGTGCCATGCCCACACCGTGAGAAATCAGAGAAACAACGAACACGTCTAACGGTATGGAATGGCTCAGGGGCGATGCAGCAGGACCGCCTGACACCCAAGTGAGCTGTCAGCATTTCTGACCTTACCGCGGAAGGGAACGGGACATCAGGGCGAAGCGGGCAGGTGAGGAGACCCTTCTGGGGCAGGACCCGGGGACTCCTGTCAGGAGCCGCCCCGGAACGGGGAGCGCCCACGGCCCGCCGGTCCCAGCCTCGCGGTGCCTCAGCCGCCCGCCGCTCCTTCCTCCGGCGCAGCCCCGGCGCAGCTTCCCACGCCGGCCGGCCCCGCTAGGTCATCCACAGCGACCGGCGGCGGCGTCTGCCCGTCCCGCGCCCGCCCTCCCTCCCGCCACCGCGGCCGCGGCGTCTCACCTGAGAGCGGAGCCGGCTGGAGACAGGACAGAAGTGGGGCGCAGCGCGGTGCGCAGGGCGGTGCTGAGTCTCGGGCGCGCTGCCGTCCCGCCCTGCTGTGCCGTACCGTTGTGTACTGTGCAGTGCCGAGCGCGGAGCGGGCGCGCGCGTCCCAGTCAACCGGCGCCGTCACGTGAGCGCGCCCCAGCACGCGGTGCTGCTGCCGCGGCCCTTACAGCAGCGCGCGCGCGCGCGCGCGCGGCGGGCAGTGCGCGCGGAAAAGGGCGCGAGGAGGTGCACGCGCTGCTGTGCTCTGAGGGGCCGGGGATCGCAGCGCTCCTCACGGGGCTCTGGGGCTGCCGGTGGCGGCGCGCTCGTCCTTCCTGGCCTCGGGAGAGATCGCTTCCAGGAATTGAGGGGCTGCGGAGGCAGGAAATCCTGCGGGGCCCCGTGCAGGGAGCGGCCGCAACGGCATCACCTCCGCGCGCGGGAGGGTGGGGTCCCAGCCGCCTCCTCCCCGCTCCGTGTGAGCATCCGCACGATGAAATGTGGAACTTGACTGTGAGATGAAGGGGTGTGTGTGTGCCTTCCTGAACTGTGAATACTCCTGTTTAACATTGCTGACGAATCTGACGAGTAAATCCCACCGCACTGCTGGCTTCAGTTTCCCCAAACAGAACTTTGATCCTGAATCGTAGCTAAAAAACAACGTTAAACCCGTTTTCTGCCCCGGGTGCTTCCCATTTACGCTGTCCTCCGGGTGTCTGACCTCTCTATCAACGATACACTAACAGAAGTCTTTAGAGAGAACAATAGCGGGATGCCGTAAGTAATCCAACTCCGTAAAGCATTTTAAAAGGTTGTAGAATGTATTGCTGAAATGGTTAGGTAAATTTGAGGAACGGCCCAGGAGCCTAGTGGTAAAAAAAAATTCTGCTTACTCAGGGTCTTGACTCAATTTTCCCTGGGCCATTCTGTGCTGTTGAGGAGGATTTGGGAGGACTTTAGGGGCAGATACTAAGCCTTGTGCCAGTGCTTCACCGTGGTGATGTTTAATGTTGGTCATGGGGAGTTTCTGACAGCACAGTCCTTCTGGAAGGTGAAGGGCTAAGATACAGGGCCTAGGGACAGCAGGACCTGGCAGTACTGCAGGTAGAGAGGCAGGCTGGGCTTGCAGCCAACCAGCTCTCCTATCTGAATGGCAGAGATCAGGCATTCTGTGCAGAACTAATGAACCTAGCCCCCGTATCACAAAAACCATAAAAAGAAGCAGGGTTCATTGAATCTTCTTTCTTCTTTTGATGATTTTTATTTCATGTGCTTCTCTGTGGAGTCATGAAGGCTTGAAATGTACCTGCGGTACACTGTATCAGTAGTGCAATATACGTGCATGCTGTATCAGGATGCTGAACTGTGCAGCAGGGGGAATTAGCCTGTGTGGAGTTCTGTGATGCCATGAACAGACTGCCATAAATAAGCTTTAGACTACTGTCAAACACTAGCATGACCTATGCCTTACATTTGGAAAAGAAATGTGGGAGAATGATCACAGGATTCCAGGAGCTGAGCCTTTAAAAAAAATGACACTGGTATTGTGATTCCCTCATTAAGTGAAGAAAAACTGTTAGCAGCTTGGCTAAATGTAAGGTTTAGAGTAAACAACTGAAAGACAATGACCTTTGTTGCACATGTGGTACCAAGGACAAAGAAAGATTGCTAGGCCATAGTTACTTCCAGAATTGGAAGGATAATTTAATTTGTGAAGAATTTATACAGAGTCCTGGCAACTCATATTTAGAGCCCCAATGAGGAAGCCTCCACTGTGCTTCCACAGTATTTGCGCGCAGAATTGTATAGCTGTGCAATTTCACTCTGTACAAACTAACTGTCTAAATTCCTGTAATTTGTGCTGGAAACACACTATCATTTGCAAGGCAATTGGAGCAGACAGCTGAGCTCACAAGGGTTATCATCTGCATCTATTCCAGAGGACACCCTCTGACCTTGTATTGGCTAATATTTTTAGCTCTGCTAACTAAACCTACATGAGATAAAAGTCCACCCACGCAACAGGTTATATAGTTTGCTTTAAATCAGCTGTGTTTTGTGAACACTGAATGGCTTGATTCTATTTCATGTATTACCTTCACACTTCAAAATGAATTTAGGTTGTTTGAAAGGTTCCTGACTGACAATTCTAGAAATGGAACTCCCGTGTTTAATCCCAGACTGAGCCCAACATAAAGAAGCTTCTCAGCTGTATCAGAAACGAAACTTTGCTAGTCTGAGGACAGTCTTATTTACTTACTTTTTCATGCCAGTAAAGGCAGGATTTCCTGTTTTTTCACTGATCTGTAGTTCGTGAGTATAGGATATTTTCATTACATTAAAATTATATCTTAGATACTAAGACTGTATGTTTAATTCAGGAAAAAAAGCGCAAGTATTTAGTAAATCATCTGCCCTTTAAAGTATGATAATTCCATTTTAACCTTAATTATGCAGTAGTATGGAAAGGTAATGATCTTCACAGAACACTTTCTCTCTTTCAAATAACTTTCATTTATGGTCCTTACTGATTTTCGAAAAATTAATTTATACTTTTAATATTGTGCTCATTTTTGTGCAAAATTACAGGTGTTGAATCTATAAGCAGAGATGGAATGCCATTATCCTTCAAAGTGCACATGGAATAGATGAGGAGAAGCTATGTAAGCTCAAGGCTTCCAGGAATGGATGACAAAAAAATATTTTTGAAATTTGCTGTTAAGAATTGTTGGCTGCTGTGTAACTTTTATGACACTATCTCTTGAACCCAGACATAAGACAGACTGATACTAGTCATGATGTCAATACTGTGATTTTTCCTCATTCACAGAAGATACTGAGGTCACAAAAATGTTTATGCTTGTGAGTCTTTTCATTGTTACACCGTTATCAAGCTGCAGTTACATTAGTCTGACTATAGTAGCTCCAGGTGACTCATGGCTTTCATTGTATCTCTGAGTTCTTAAAGTAAAAAAGATTTGGGAGAGGTAATTTTTTTCTGCAGAAAAATGAAACAAAATCTGTTTTGTGATAGTAAGTGCATTTGTACTCTTCAGTGCTCACTAAATGTTATAGGATGGAGGTAGATTTTGAGCTTTCTGAAAGTCCTCTCAGCTGTTTTCAACCTGTGCCTTGAAGCAATGGGAGTCACTGACAGTGAATCAAGCATAGACCTTTGTGCTGTGGTGGAGCAGGGAGTGTTTGTGTGCTCAGTTTTGCCAAGTGAGCTGTGGTGACACGGGAGGTCATATGGGACATGGCGATGAGCAAGTCCCAGGCTTTCCCAGGCTTGGAAGCCAATGGTTCGTTATGCTACAATTTATTGAGATGTTTTTAATGTTTTATCCTATATTGTCTTAGGGTTATGACTGTGGTTACTGTTGCCCTTTACTGCCATATTGGCCTGGAACAGGCTTCAGACAATGGCATTTTCTTGCTAAGTATTCTCCAGCTCTGCCCACAGTCTCCAGCAGGCTGTGGCCAGCTCTGGCTTCCATTCCTATTCCCTGTCATTGGTGTTAGGGCAGGAACTCCTGTTCTCCACATCTGTGTGTGGCAAAGATTGTACTGGCTTTGAAAGCTGCTTCTGTGTCCTGAGAGATATCAGAGTCACTGTCAGGAGCCTTTCTGGGGGCTTTCAGAGCCTTTCTTAGAAGGCCTTATTACAGCTTTAATACAACAAACCAGAGTAGTGAGAGGTTTTAGTTCTTCCCTATGAGGACTTGGCAAGTCCAAACCTAAAACATTATACATAGTTCAGTGGGAGTTGTGAGCAGAACAAGAGTCAAATAAAACATCAGGAGGTATGTTATAACTGTCTGGTGAAGGTTTACCTCATCCTCATAGAGTGTTATAAAAATAATCTTACAAACACTGAAGCAATCACCATCGTGAATCACATTGTGTTCATATGAGACAAACCTATGTAAGACTAGCAAAGGCTTATCTGGGTAAAGATGCTGACTTGGAAACTGGGAGAGAGGAAGGATTTCACTGGCAAATTGTTGTATCAGTGATATATTTTATCACTGTTACACTGAGGAGGGACAGGTTGTGGAAATGTCAAATCTATGTTATATAAAAGTAATGCAGAGGGAATCGATTCCTGATTTTGGAAAACCTACCTGAATCCCCCATTGCTTTAGGCTCATAGATATCAGGAGTGAAGTGAAAGCAGAGTTCCTGAGTTCTAGTGGTTCTAACAAATAAACATTTGTTAACTCTGGTTTAATGGACAGTTCCTGTTTATCCAGCATTGCTCAAAATCATGTCTTAGTCCATTCTTTTTAAATAAAAAGGCTTATAACCAGCTTGGACAAGCCTTTGAAGAATATACTCCAAATAACACTGGAAAAAACAACAATGCCATGGAAGGAGGATAAAGACAGCCTTTCCACTCATTTATTTCCATAGTTTCGTTAAATGTAGTGAGTATGTTCAGCTGCACCAAACTAGTCTTTTGTAAAGCACAAAATTCATCAAGGAAAGCTTGTATGACTTCATAATTACATAGACTGATCCCAGAAAAAGAGATCATGAACTAATGTAGAGTGTTAAATTGTCTGAAGCTTATCCATCCTTTTGTTCAGATGTAAAACTGAGACAGAACAAGAACAGATCAAAATATTCCTATCCTATCCCACCCCATCCCATCCCACCCTGCCCTGCCCCAACCCCATTTCTGAGACCACAGAGAGACCTGAGTGTCTAGTAGGACTTCTTTGCTCCATGTACAATTGGAATCCTTATTTTGCTGGTAGCTTACGAGACCCTAAGAGAAGTTATGGATTATGACCTTGCAGTGTACCACTAGTGGATACCAGAGTTGTCTCACTGTAAATAAGAGAGGTCTGCTACAATGACAGTCTCAGTAAATAATCCTTCTGTCTGAATTCAGATTCTGACTTCTTTGTTCTAGCAAGATGTTGGATCTGATGGTCTAGATTTTAATTATTTGTGGAACTGGAGAGTTAAAGAAGATCAAGAAAGAAAATAGTGATTTTTTGTATTGAGTCAACATTTAAAGATTGTGGTATAGTGAATGAGGAAACTATCTCTGCGTTTTCTAACAGAGAGACATTGTGTCAGATACATTTAAATGAACGTATTAAAAAGTTTAGAAAATTTGGAAATATGAGGAAAAAATAAAGGGGAACTGATTATTACTTTCAATTTTTCAGACTTGCATTTCAATGGAAATAATTAAATTATACCAAACTAGTGTTTAATCAGCAGAACTTCACTTGGGCTTAAGATCTATGTGTCTTGATAACCATAGAAAAATTGTCTTCACTATACGTAACTAGCTCCTGTAGCTCAAAAAAAAGAAAACGTGAAGACAATTTTAGTACATATAGAAAATTTGGGCAATGTCCTGTGCTTTGTTACCAATTACTTACTCTTTTCAGACTGAGTGCATATGGCACTAAACTCAAGAAAATTTTCCATTGTCTCTAACGAGAGAAATCACTGTCAGCAATCCATCACTGTTTCTATGTACTGATTGCTCTTCTGCTACAACTTTCAGAAAATACCAGAGTGTTTGAAGAATCATAGTTTGAAATATTTTGGAAAAATCCGGATAGCTTGAAACCTGAGAAAGGAGGCGACCAGTTGGGGTAGTCAGTGTTGTTACTTGAACTACTCGCTCTCAAGCAGGTGCTTTAACCAGTTTATGAAGAGTTGACAGACATCTTTATAAGTACTTGATAGTCTGGTTAAGCCTTTACAGGATAATACTCCTTTATCCATTACATGTTTAGAACATATGTAAGTCATTCAAAGAACTTTTAAGTATTGTACTGGAATTTCTGTATAGTTGATAAACTATGAACTATTTTGTTTTCCATTTAGAGATTTCTATAAATTTAGTGATAAATGTCTAAGTATTTTTTTGCCTCTTTAGTTAAGTCTATTATGAAGAATGTGAGTTTTGGAAACTTCTTGACAACTTGTTGCATACAGGTAAAATCTTATAAAAGAAAAGCCTTTTAATATCATAGCTTAGGCTAAATGCAACTAACAAATAATCTGTTTGTTCCCATAAGAATAAAAATCATAAGAATAAAAATCAGTTAATGCAACAATTTATTCTTGTGAAGAAAATAACTTTATGACTGTAAAAACAAGAAACTGATCCCATAAAAATCAGTGAAGAAGATATGTAAATAATCCAATAATGGGAACATTTGATAAACAAGCAAAATGCCATTTACCAACCAATAAAATAAGTGTCAATGTATTGTTAGCCAATTAGCTCTAATGAAGTGCCTTCTGATAATCCTATAAAATATGACCTGTGCAATAAAAATTCAGCTTTTCCTTAATGAAAAAAACATGAGTTCTAGCTACTTGTTACTGCAACAACTTTCATAAAGAGCTATTGGCTGTATTTTCATGTTTTGAAGATGTAGAACACTGTCTGTAGTGCGACTCACTCTTTGTACCCAGGCATTTGTCAGTGTTTAAGGTTAACCCAATCCACTGGCATAAAAACCATAAATGGATGTTTGTGCCACTCAACACAAGTGTGTACCAGTTTATGCAGTTGGGAGTGTACACAGAGCCACTAACCAATCCACAGAAGAAAAGAGGGGGAAAAGAAAGAATTAAATCTGGCCAGAAATGCTCCAACAGCAAAATAATAATAGAATCATAGAATAGTTTCTGTTAGAAGGGACCTTTAAAGTTGCAACCTACTCACAGTGAGCAGGGACATCTTTAAATTGATTAGGATGCTCAGAGCTCTGTCCAGCCTGACCATAAATGTTTCCAGGGATGAGGCATCCATCACCTGTGGCAGTGTTTGACCACTCTCATTGTAAAAAGTATCTTCCTTGTATCTAGTCTAAATCTTCCCTCTTTTACTTTAAAACCATTACCCCTTGTCCTATCATACAGACCCTACTAAAATGTGTCTCCCCATTTTTCTTTATGTCCTCTTTAAGTTTTCAAAAGCTGCAATAGGGTCTCCCCAAAGCCATTTCTTCTCCAGGCCAAACAACAACAACTACCTCAGCTTTTCCTCATAGGAGAGGTGTTCCATCCTTCTGATTATTTTTGTGACCTTCTTCTGGACTCACCGTAGCACATCCATGTCTTTCCTGTGCTGAGAAGCCTAAATGAAGCATCCTACCAGTTTAGATGGCAGCAACTGGAGCTGCTATGAGAAACTGTTACAAATTACCTGCTTTGATCTCAGTAATCCCAATGTCCCTAAATAAAACTGAGTCACAGAGCCAAAGGGCTTTTAAGGCTGTCACTGAATCTTCAACATACACTCAGATTCCAAGTTTCAAGGACCAGGCATCTCTGAAGCTACAATCACCAGCAGTGTCTACAGGGCATCAAGATTCAGTTCCATGGAAATGGATTTGAACTTGCAGTGATATGCACTTTCCCTACCTAGTACAGACAAGCAGCACTTCTGCAGGTTCTCAATTTGAGACTCTTAATCTCATCAGCAGGTCAGAGACCCTGTTACTGGTAGCAAATCTGTTGCAAGGTCCTAGCCTGGCAAGTAAGGCAGAAATAGGAAATCAGTGTCAATACTTCAGACTACAGAAATTTCCTTTCTAACCCTGAATCCATTTTGGCTTTTAAAAGATAACATGGTAATCTGTCCTGTCATCTATTTATCACAGCACTTGTCCTGTTACACATTTTGGCTCCCAAGAACAGAAAATAAAGTGGAAAAACTTGACAAAATCTATAGTTAAAAGCCAGGTTATTTTTAAATTTGGAATTTGTTTTGTGGAAAATAGATGACTTCATCTTTACTTAGTCCAAAGTTGATCTGTGAGGCAAAAAAAAAAGCTGTAGCCTTAGTGACATGGTTGACTTTCTGAATTACCTGGCAAGGGCATCTGTATTTTGGTATTAGTCTGGGCCATTATGGAAGTTAAACAGAAGTTTGTGATTGGTGACTGCAAAATTTGATTCACAGAGCACATGCATTCATCTGAAAATATTTTAGTTCTTAGGCTGTATTTCTGAGCTTTCAAGCACTCTTAATACTTTTTCATTAATATTTAATCCTTACAGAAAGTAAAAGCAATGACACTGCTACCTGGATAGTGAGAATAAAATGGATTCATATCTACTTTTTAGTGGCAGAATAAAGCAATGAAAGTGTGTATTTGTTTTGGTTTAGGTCAAATTTGGGAAGAAACTTCTGAATGGGGTTTTTCTAGAAAGCAAATTTACATGGCTTTTTCCTAATTGGTTTGGGACAAGATTTCTTTGGAGAAAAGTGGAAAAATTGTTTATTTAATAAGCAAAGTATTTACAAGCATGAAAAATGAATAATATTACATAATTAAACTTTTTGTCATTTTGAAGAGATGGCAAATTTAGAAAGCCTTTGTCGTGGGGTGTAGCTTGGCTTACTCATCTTCTTATCAATCCTTCTGGCACTGCAATGCAGCCTCTAAGGCTTTGGTGGGCTATAGGTGTGATCTCCTGGTGGTTTTTTGGGTTTTCAGTCTAGAACAGGTTTAAATAGTTCTAAGAAAAAAAAAAAAAAAGTAGCGTTTAGGGAAATTTTTTGCTTCAGTTAGCTAAGAACTAACTAAAAAGTAAAGGAGAGGTGTTTTTTGCTGTTTGTCTGTACTGCAGACAATCTATGAGAAGAATGTTGGGGAATAAGTGTAGTTTTTGAAAACAAACTTCTTTTTTTTGCTTTCTTTTGTTTTTGAAACTAGTCTTAAATGTAGAATTTAATATTTAGTATAAACAGAATAGATGATCTGGGATATAAGCATTATAAAGTCACCTTAGGACAAAGTGAAAAATCTCATGGCACAAATTGGTGTAAATCTGATAAATTCTGAAGCACGGTGATTTTTTGTCTGGAATGAGTCTTGATAAACTCAATATCTTCAGTAGTTGCTGTATCCAGCACCTGGAGGGGAGAACTGTAATTTTTTTGAAACTAGAAGGCTACCAAGGGAGAAACTGAGAGTTTTGATGGATCTGCCAAGGCACTTCGTCTAGTTTATGTCTCTTGGATTACAAATAGATCTGTGAGTGGGAGAGCTGAGGAAGACACAATTTCATGTTCACATCTTCTAGGGATCTAATAGTGTCTGCACCATGGCTAAACTTTATTCAACAGCTGGCATAGGCTGAAATGGTGAGATATTTGGGTAGGACTAGGTATATACATGAAAGGAAATTGTCATGCCATGTTGTGGAGTGTTTTTGTCCCTAATAGTCTGTTTTGTTTCGCCTCTTCTTTGTTGCTTTAGTCTGTTACAACCTTCCCTCTAGCTGTCTGTCTTCCCTAAGACCTACCCCTCGTTATAGAATGTTTTCTGTTTCTCCTCCTTCTGAGTTGTCAATCCCACATGGTACCTGCCTCCTGCTCTGGAAACCCCCTTGGAAATCTCCTAATATTCAAAACCCCATTGGTTTGTTTGATCTGTTCCCGTCCCCCTGTGCTCCCCATTGGTTTGTATATTGTGGATCCCGCCCTTTGATCCTCCCCTGTGTTTTCCCTATTGGTTAAAGATTGTACCCACCCACTGAGACCTCCGCCGTATATAAGCTCCTACACAGTAGTGTTCTTGGTCTTTCATCCCTGCACCCTCCTTGGTAATAAACCACTTTGGAATCTATAATGAAGATTTCTTCCTCATCCTTGTCTCTGCCTTTGGTGCTTCAGCACACTACTGTGCCATAGAGAGCAAGCCCTGCTCTGCTGTTACTCTGATGGCATCACATCAGTGAACAGCCCCTCTCGGCGCGTTGGCAGGAGCTAGCAGGCAATTCTGGCACCATGTCAATGCTGTAAGTGTGATTGTTTATTAAGGAGTTATTTTCTTACTAGCCTGGTTTTCTGTGAAATATGTTGTGTCTTACTTCTCTGCTGCATAATGGATTTGGGCATCTGGGATAAGTCCTTATTTTTTTCTTCTGTCCCCTCATAGAATGCAGCAGCAGCAGCTTGCCAAGTAGTTTAGGTATTAATAAGGGTACTGCCATAGGCTTCAGTTGCCATTAGTTAAAATGCTGTCTTGGGCCAATGGAGTTACGTTGTTTTTGGTACTGGAACAGCGTAGCCTTTCTGGAAATGTGTGGTGCAGATTTCCTGTCCATGTTCTGTGGGAAAAAATGGCCTGTTCTTAAGGTTTTCTTTTAAATCTGATATACAATTGCAGGCATTGTCTCAGCCCTAACAGATTTAGCAGGCTAACTTCCTTAAGGAAAGATTTAACAATATGAATAAATTAAATACCTTAGGTTTGTGAGAATTTATAACCAGAGTTTACAAATGGAGTGTGATAAAGTCACTGTGGGTTAAAATTAAAAAAAGGTACATCATAAATAAGGACTTTATTGTTTAGCAATGCCTGCATATATGAAACATTTCATTTAATTTCATTTTAGGCCCTGCACTTCACTGCTTCAGTATTCACTTTTTCCAGACCTGTAAATCATAGGGTGAGTGTTTGAAGAAGATCCTATGTCTCAGAGCATGCAGGTGAATGGAAGGTTAAACATTGTGACTGGCATTCAGGTGACTCTTGTGCAATCAAACCCAGTGATAGGATACTCAGTCAAAAGAATTGACAGTCATGGGGAGGAAAAAAGGGAGGAGAAAGATGAGGAGGAGGCTCTTGAATATGTTTTCAAACATTGCGTTAAAAGAAAATTTTAAAAAAGACCTGATCTTTAATTCTGGACTACAGCTGGGTCTCTGGCAGGTATGAGGATGTGCTGAGTGCTTGCCCAAGTGTTCAGGAACACAGGGGAAAGGGCTGCAGTCTGGAATCCCCCTGTTCTCATTCTTCTTGAGTAGGGGAAGGAGGCAGAAGGGGAGGGAGCCAGGGACTATGGCTGTATCCTATGAAACAGTGACTGTTTCTTTGCATGGTTGCAGAAGAGACAAATACATTTGCTTTATGCATCTTGTGCTATCTGGCAGAGCAAGGGAGTATAACAAGAAAGAAAACGTGGTATTTTCAGCAGTAAGATGCTGACATGTGTCAAAGATTTTGAAGTTCATAAATACACATGGAAGCCAATGTTTAGCTAATCCAAAGAAGGTTCTAAGGGAGATTTATAAATTCTGTTTAGCACGGAGCTCAGGGTTTAATGAGCCAGTTCTAGCAATGGTTCCACACAGGTATCTTTGTCCAGTAGCTACAAGAAACTAGTTTAAGCCTTAACCTGAGAGACAGAAAATCCCTTTGCATTCTTTTCCACTTACTGTTTCAGTGAAGTGCTTTCAGCCTGTTGGTAGCTTCCTAATGACTAGCACAGATTTCATATTCTTGCCAATTTGTTCACAAATGTATACGTGATTAAGAAAAAGTCTTTCTGTAGGAGAAGAGGTTGTGGAAGTGTTAACAGAAGAGGCATGAAATTTCATATTTCCATAGGCCTTTAGAGGGATACCAAGAGTGATTTAGAATCTGAGGAAAGGTGGAACACAGAGACAATGAGGCAGCTGTGGATGACAGTGCACTCCTAAGCAGTTTCACAGTTCTACACAAGAAGTAAGAGATATAAAGTAAAGGCATGGACCCAAAGTAATGTATCATCAAGTATATTATCCTCTTAAAAGTGAAGGATGGCCTATGCTCTCCTTTGCTTTCTGTCTTGCTGCAGCAGTGATTGCAGCTGAGCACATTTGATGTCACACCTAACACAGTTACTGTGAGAACAGTAGAACTCAACAACAGAACTTTGTTGTATTGTGCTGTTAATTTTGCTCCCCATCGTGTTATGTTAGTGGTTTGTTCTCCTCTCCCCTCTGTTTGTTATTAGTTTAGCCCAAGTTGTACCCTCCTATCCCAGTTGTCTATCCACCCTCGTACCTGCCTCTTGTTCCTGAATGTTCCCTATTCCTCCCCTCTGGGCCCTGTCTGTCCCTCGGCTACTCCTCCCAGCTTCTAGAAAGCTCGGGGAAGGTCATTGGGTGATAGGGCAGAGACAGAGGAAGTCCCTCCCTGAACCTTCCTCATTGGTTCTCCCCAATGTCCTTTTGATCCCTTCATACTCTCCCCCCCCCTTGTTTCCCATTGGTTTGCAATCTGTCCCCGCCCCTTGTTCCACCCCCATATTTAAGTTGCTGGCACAGCTGCTTTGGGGGTTGTCCGGGAGCAGCGGTTCTGAGGTTGGGGGGTCTGCGTGTGGACTGAATAAAGCTTGGACTTTGCCCTTAATGAGAGCCTGACTCCTGCTGCAGTCTCTTCTGGCAAGCCGCTCCTCTGATTCCCAGGATTCAGAGGGGTGTCCCCCCGCAGGTCAATAGTGTCAAGCTAGCCCGGGTGGGTGGAGTAGTAACTCCAAAAGGGACACCGCAACAAGGCTCCAAGGTCACTGAACACCAGACACTGGGGAAATGTAAATAGAGTTTATCTTAGAAAGATGGTAGAGGTGGCTTGTACCCCTCAAACTGCCCTGCCCTTCCCCAGACTCCAGTAAACCACTTACCGTTTTAGCACCATCACAGAAGAGGTCTTTGATTACACTTTGTTGAACACAATAGCTGGGTGCAGCACAGCAGAAAAGACTTATAACTAGGGGAATAACAGTGTTCTCCTCTGTGTAGGTCTTGTGACATCTAATATAGCTGTTGCTATATCATGATTTTAAGGCAGCTTTATGAAAAGTTCTGTCTACTTCAATGGACACAGCAAGGGAGTGTCCTCCAAATATGGAAGTTTTCATCTATTCATAAAGGTATTTTATGTAGAATTTATTTTAGGATTTCATAGTTGTCAGTTTCCTTACAGCTGCTTCTTTTCTTACAATCATTAAATCACATCAGCTTGGCAAATGCCAGCATGGTTTTCAAGTGCCTAACACAAAATGGAAAAACTTAAACAACTTTTCTTCTTGGAATATAGCATTTATTTTCCAAGATTTACTGGCTCATTGCTTTTGGTGGCATTCAAGCTACCTTCTTTCTGAAAAGAATGGAACACTTGTCTTTTGAAAGCCCAGGCTTCTATGATGTGTCAAATCTGGCATCCCAAAATTAAGGTACTCTACAGAATCTCGGCTGTTATCTTTACTCAGCCCAGGTGACCTCTCACATTGCACCATGAGGAATTTCCTTATCGTGAATTTCAAGTTAAGTCTTGAATCTCTCTCAGGCAGAGCTGCTACATTATTGTTCTATTCTATATTAAAATGCATAGAATAACCACATTAACCAAACCTAAGGCAATGCTTATGAATGCAGAATGAGCATGGCAAGTTGACTCCATAAGCTTGGAAGTTACATACCAAATCAAATTTTTCCAAGTGGTACTCTATAAAACAACATGTGATTTTCTCTCTTACTGATCTCACTTATCTGATACTCTGTGAGCTTGGACAGAAATGTTTAATGACTTGAACATTACCTGTTATAACATAAAAAACCTAGTTCAAAATAATAAAGAAGTGAATGCTTGCAGTAGTAGGTCAGAAAGCGCTTGTGTCTGTGGAGATCTCTTATCAACCTTATTTTTTTCTCAGCATTATTAATATGGATAAAGCTAATTAAATATATTTGGTGCACTGAGGATGTATAGAACACATATATGTTTTGTACCTATAGTAGCCTTCTCATCACTTGCTTAATTAATAATACTAAAATATAATTATTCAGACTCGCAGAAGTTATTTTTATGCAAAATAGCAAATTACTTTGAGTCCAGGAGTAGAACAAGTGAAATATAGTCCTACTCCAGTAAAATATGGCTTTTGGGATCCACTGGAAATGGGAATGTCAGACTAAGAACATAGCTTGTACTTTCCTTGAGATGCAGGTCTTGCATCTCATTCTGTTAGAAGTTAAGGTGACCTCTGTCATAGTGAACAAGCCATTTCAAAGAAAAATATTGAATGTGGTCATATGGTGTTCCTCTACCATAAAGCCTGGCTGTGTGAACCCTTGATCATACAATCACTAATTCCTGGCTGTGATTCCTAGGGCTTATCTTATATGTCTGGGTCTTCCATTTGTATAGAACACATGTGTTCTATGTATGTATGTATGCCTGTATGGAATATCCTGCTTGAACCATTTGCGGTTCCACTATCTACGCTGTTATGTAGAGTTAGACATACTGTAAGATCACAAGTGCATTAAGCCTTTAAGATAAATTATATGGAAAGAGATAGGTCAGTGAACAGCCAGTGGAAAATTGAGTAAAATTATCAGATCAGAATCTGGGTTTTGTGAAACACAGTGTGTAGTTGCAGTATGTAGCAACTTCTTAAAAAAATCCCTACATTTGAAGTAATTATGTAAAGGAAAAATAGATCCATACACAGAGAATCTGAAGCTTCCTGGAAAAAAACACCTGTAATACCACCTTTTCATGTGCTGATTTCCGTCACTGCACTCTGTCTGTGCAGGTGTTCGGTAAGTCATTCCTGACCATCCCACCTGCCACGATTAATATTGACCGAGTATAAAGGAGAACTGACTGTTTCTCACCTTGCACAGACGTTGAGTCTGGTTGCAGCTAGCAGAAAGCTCCACTCTGTGGCTGCAGAGCTGTGCCTGTCTCAGTGTCACCAGCACATGTAACCACTATGGCCCTTGAGATCTGTGCCAGCAGGGAGTGCACACTGCCTGCTCCTAGCTCTGCCTCTTACTAGAAAAGAGGCCCATTGGAGGAGATGGTGAAAGAAGCTACTCTGACAGCTCCACGCCCTCTGAGAAGTCCATCTATACAACAGAGATCACTCAGTTAAATTCATCAGACTTCAGGATGTTTTGAGCATCCCAGAGAACAAACTGATCAGTAACCCAGTTCTTCCATTTAATTTGATTGCTTTATTGAGCCAGGATTCCTGATGCCAATGGGATCCTCTGAGTCTGATAAATTTGGTGTGAAAAGAGATGTTTGAATTAAGCACTTCATGGATGAAAAGGGCACAACAGATCTATTTAGAAACTGCAGTAATACTTAGATTCTGCCTGCAGGTTTTTAATTGAAAGATTGCCTTTCTCTAGTGTTGTGTAATGTTTTATATAGTATATATAGTAGGCATATACTGCAGTTATAGTACTATTATATGTAATTCACCTTTGTAAGCAGAGATAGAGAAAGCTCGTATTTCTATCATGTTTGTAATTCAACGTGTATTGAAAACCTAGCAGGCAAAAAAATTTGCAGGCCTATAAGTGGAATGGCTGTAGGAGTGTGCCCTACACATGTGGGGTGGAATGTGAGAATTTTTCGGTGTTTCCTAAGGAAGTGACTGATAAAGCTTTGCACTTGTATTAGTGATGCCCATATTTGCTGAACGGTACATTTACTGGTTTTATTTCTGATAGTATGTATTTGTGTCTTGCAATCATATTCCTCAAGCATGGATCATTCTCCCTCAGTTCAGATAAACAACCCTCCATCCAAAGGCCCTCTGACACAACTTCTGCAATGGAGAAATTTTGTTTTTCTTTTCTCTACCTCTATTTGTACTGTTACTGTACAGTAAACTTCATGGAGTGTAGACTGTTGCTGATATGCTTAGGAAGTAGCTGCAGTATTATAAATGTCATTGCAAACTACTAGTTTCAATGAAATCTTCAATCATCCAAATGCATTAGCAACCTTACATATATAAAGTAAAATTAGTCCCAGTTGAGTGAGAATAAGAAGTCACAAATGATAAGAGTCTAATGAGATCATTCACACATATAAAGTGATGGCGATCATGATTATGCAGAACACCAGCTTTGTTAGAAATTAATTGTTCTGCCATCAAAAGATATTAATGCTTTCATGGTAATTTTCTGCAGCAATCACTTACAAGAAAGCAGCCTGGAAAAAATGTTTCAAAGGCCCATTTTACAACTTGGGAACGTGAGAGATTACATCGGTCTGGAGGTTTCTGATGGTGACACATCAGTTGAAAACCAAAAATGTAAAGGTTAATACCAAGTCATTAGCAAATCACAAATGCTCATTGTTGTCAGGCTTTCCTGTGTATTGCTTACAGCTTTTTCCAGTTCTTCAGGACTTACTCATAGATGACTTGTAACTCATGTTGGATTGAGTACTGTGTACAGTAAATTATGTAAGAAGATTGCACAAGGTGCCTCTCCCATGATGTAACTAACATTAAATTGTTAATCATAAACCTAGGGCTTCTCAGCTTTCACAGAAATGCAGTTGTTATACAGCCACGTGAAACACTATGGAATTTGGTGAAGTTGCTGTGTTCTTGCTGACATTTATTGAAAGCATATGGCTGAACATAAACCAAGAAGAAAGCACAGCCTTGCTATAAAAATTAAAATGTTTGTATGTGGAAAGAATGCTGAATTTTGAAAGCTGCTTTATTTTATCAAGGACATGTTTTTATTTGGTCTTTTCCAGATATATGGCAAAACCAAACCCTAAGGGAAATAATTTGCTACAGTTCAGTGTTGTGTTGTATTATTCTCTGACAAGATTTGTTTGTCAGTTTTAAAAGCAGTTTATAAATGTAGATTAAGTACAGAAAACTGAGACATTCTTAAAGATTCATTGTGCAAGAGGTTTTTTCCCTTAAAATAAATCCTCTTCCCTTTTTGCTAGTTTGACTAACATAAGCTTTTACTCTAATGATGACTGGGAAAAAAAAGGTAATCCTTTAAGCTGGAGTTGTGCATGTCAGCTGGAGTATACCATTCCTCAAGTGTTATTAATCATAAGCCAGCCTATAAAACAATGTTTCTCTGCATGGGGTATGCTAATTATCTTGCAATGTTACTGGGTTTAGCCTAGCTTTATTCTATAGTGTCACTAAAGGATGCAAAATGATTCACACGAACGCCTCTCAGTGTTAGAACAGGAAAGAAAAAGCTTTATTCTCTGACTCCAGTATTTATAGATTCTTGACAATGACCAGGGATTGGATAACTAAGTTACCACCTTCCCAAGCACACCGGTTATGCGAAATGTCCATCAAAAGACATTTCTTTGAAGGAATGTGATAAACAATTTATGCTTATAGAACTTTCATGGGAAAGTAACTAAAGCTATGAAAACATTATCAGAAGGCTTTAGTTTTCAGGGCGACACTCTAGTCATTGAAATCTACAAGTAATCCTATTCCACCTTGAGAGGTGTGTTTTTCACATCCCATCTTCTGTTTTATTGCATCTTTTTTTTGCTCTTCTGACATTCTTGTCCTTCTGTAGATACCTTTTATATCATGTTTATGGAAGGCAAATGAAGAAGCTGGGAAAGTACCAGCATGATGCAAAGTACCATATAATAGCACAGTACCTCACACTATAGGGAATCATGAGAAATATGTAGGAGTGGTCTGGATCAGTTCCTAACAACCTGAATGTTCTGATGAGGAACTCATTAGATAGTAGCTGTGTCTCTATTTACTGATAGAATCACTAAAAATGTTTTCTTCCTCTTAGATTCAGGGCTAATTAAAATAAATAATAAAAGAAAATCAGGTAGGTTTAAAGTATTTAAAATCTTTCAGGCTGTCGTGGTTTTAAAGCACTAGTTAAAAAATCACTAGAAAACTTACTCATTTTTTGTTGTGAGATACAGATTAGAAGGGCAAAACAGGCTTAAAACTTAAAAGGAATAAAGAAAGTTTATTAACAAAACTACAAGGATAAGAAACTAGACTAAAACTTCCAGAAACCCTTTTCCTCTACCACTCAACTATTCTTTTGTCTAATTGACAACATAGAGACAAAACTTGATGGTTAGTCTTGTGATAAATGTAACCTTGGATAAAAAATTAGTGAAAGAATAGGTAAGTATATAACTAGATTTGTAACAATGTAAAAAGTATATAAAATATAGTGTGGCCAAAGAATTTCCCCAAACCCAGCAGTAACTACCCATTCAGGCGGTAACGACCCTAGGCAACGTTCATCAGCCTGAAAGAAAGAGCAGGACATGAACAATTAAGCTAAACAAAGAAAGGAGCCAGGCCGAGATGGCCATCGACTCCACACCGCACCTGGGCACCCCTTCCTGCAAACCCCACTGAAGATGCAATCAGACCGGACAATAAGTGGAAGCCCAGCCGAGATATCCGTGACTCCACACCGGACTTGGATACTTCACTCTGAGAGCCCAACCGAAGATACAATCAAGAAGCACTCAGAATCTTTTACATGCGAGAGGACTCTGCCCAGTCATCTATTGATTCAGTTCCACGGTTCCAGGAAATTCATTCAACCAGCCATCTAAACTCTTTGTTGAACAGTAACTGCTCAGAGTTTTGGCCTCAGGACACAAAATCCCTATAAAAACCCCGGACAGTCTACCCTCCTTCGTGGATTTGGGAACACCTATACCTTTGGGTATAGACCCCTGTCCACCCAGCGCTGCGCTGTTTATTTTATTGTGGTTTTTCCTCGTTGTTTATTTTTATTATAAAAATTGTTTTATAATAAACTGTTCTTTTATTTAACCTAAATTTGCCTTTGCATTTATAACAGTCTTAACTATATAGTAATTTTTTTATCAGTCTTTGTAAAGAAAAATGTTCTCTTTTGTCATTCTATAGAGAGTTTTTCACAAGAAAACCATTTTGTTGTGGTTTTCTATTTTTTTGATGCCAACCGCCTGGAAAACTCTATCAGTCTTTTCTTCTCATTTCACACTACTCTGAGGTGTGTTCATGGGCCATGAATTAAAGGGGTGTCTTTTTAAGGATGAGTTATTTAAAGGCAAAGGTTTTTTTCATTTATCTCTGTGATCATTTCTGGGAACAAAAGTTTTTTCTTTTCTTTTTAGGTGTTACAAGTCTTCAGCAACTCCTACTTTTCTGTTTCTGTTCTAGTATTTCATAGGATCACAACTACTTCACTGTTTGTTCAGCTTCATCAATGAATTACTTTTGCTCAGATTTACACTTTGAAATACTTCATTCCTCCTAAAATACTCTTTCATGAATTAAAGGAGTTTTTTTTTCAGAATATTATTGTCTATCTCTATAGCTTTAACAAAAGAGTATTTTAGCTTATTAAAGCATCTATTATCTTCTTATCTGAGGTTTAATTCCATTCTTCACTGGCTTTGATAGTTTATGTTGTCTCTTTACATGTTGATCACTTTTTTTCTTTTCTTCTCTCTGGAAAAAGGATTAAATCTGCAAGTCTCATCTGGGTAGTGAAAAGGTTAAAATTTGGCTCAAGCTGCAGCAGGTATTCATGGAGCCGGCTCTCAGCTCAGCAGCGCTTAGAACTGGGCCCCCCCTGGGAAAAGCTTCAGCCACCCTGGAGGTTTCCCGGGAGGCTGCAGCAGTGCCCGGCCCGGCCTGGGGCAGGGGGAAGTTCCTCAGGCCCCATCCCCCGCCTGGGAAATGCGGAAGGCCCAGCCGAGCCCCCGCCCGGGCCGCATGGCCTGGGCAGGGGATGGGACCCAGCTAGAGTTCTGTTACTTTTCAAAATCGGAAAGCAAGAGAGCTAGGAAATTCCCAGGCTTAGGTTTTAAAGGGTGGTGTTCACAGGTTGATCTCACTTTTCAATGGTCAAAACTACTGTCAGTTCTCAGAAATGGCCAGTTATAGGCCAGGACAAAAAACTCCCATTGGCCTCCAGCAGCCTTACCGTCTTTAGGTGGTTTTTTGCTGTTGTGGTTTTTTTGTTTGTTTCGGTTTGGTTTTTTGGTTTGTTTGTTTGGCTGGTTGGCTTTTTTTTTCTTAAATGCCAATCTATCAGAAAGACATTTCTAGTTAGGTGTGTACATGCTGGTTCACCCTCATTGATACTGTTCTATTCCTTTATGGATATTTGGGCTCCTCCAAAGCCAGCAATACTTTTCTTTATGCTGTTCAGAAAGGGACCAGGTGTAATTGCAAAAGAGTAATATGATGTACCCTCTTTATGCACAGTGGTTGTGAGAGCTTTTGCCACTGCAAAACTAGTATGTCCAACTATTAAAAGAGAGTTTCATATTGTGATAGTCTGTTCCAGCTTCAAAAGACAAGAAGACATGTCAGATGCGAAGAAAAAAAAAATTAAAAGGACTGGATGAATAAAATACTGTTCCATTAAATCTGTAAACCCAAGGTTTTAGGGCTTGCCAGTGAAAATGAAGTGTAAGACACTTACGCTTTCTTGTTATGGTACTCATGACTATGAACAAACCATTTTCATAATTCATTCACTGAAATATACTGAAGGGAACAAGGATCATGTATCTCAGTGATTAGGATAACACCTTAAGAAAGGAAAAGGGTAATCCCATTTTGCACGGTAATGATTATTACTGACTACCATGTCATCTTTGAATTACAAGTAGTAAAAGAGTGAATCTACCCCTATGGAGTTTACTTCGCATACGGTCCAGGTTCTCCAGTCCAGATGCCTCATAATGCTTCAGTGACAGAAAATTTCTAGGCCTGTCCTGGGGTGACTTTATGATGCTGGTATACCAAATCGCCCGGTTTATGTTACATATTAAGTTCTGCATCTTTAAAAATGGCTCTGAGAGTGAAGCGGGGGAAGAAGAAGCGCACAGTTTGTGTTAAAGAAAAACATCACTCCCCCACATCCTGCTCCTGGACTGTGGTGTCTGCAGCACGGACAGACAGTGGGACAGAGCTTCTCTTTTACAGTTAGTTAGTTTTAGCTAGCTAAGGTAGAGGAGCTCCCTGGACTTTCTTTTCCTTTTTTCTTGGATCTGTTCAAACCTGCTCTGGACTGAGAAAACCCAGACATACCCTGGGAGCTCACAGCTGTGGCCCACCGGGGCCTGGGCCTCAGCACTTTCCAGCACCAGAAGGACTAATAAGAACCTGAGCGAGCTGAGCTACACCACATGAAAAGGACTTTTTTTTCCTGGATTTGCCATTTCATCAAACCACGAGAGGTTTTATTGTTTAATATTATTCCATTTCTGTCAAATAAACATTTTTTTTCCACTTCTCTCCAAGGAAATCTCTTTCCCCGAATCAGTTGGGGGGAGGTGGTTTTTGAATTTTGGGAACCCCATTTGGAGTTTTTCTCCCAAATTTGCCCTAAACAAAGACAAGGCCAAAATTCTTTATTCCTGCAGATTTTCTAAATTTCACTTTTATTTCCATAGCAGGTCTTCCCAAGATGTGCTGTTTACCCTACAGGAGAAGAGGAAAGAGTTTAAAGTAATCTATGAATCAAATATTTTTGGCTATATTTCTTGGAAAGAGACTGACAATTGTTGATGAAGAAGTAGATTTTTCATGTCAGCTCCTGTGTTTTGCAAGGCCTGGTAGAGAGTTTGAAATTCTGCTTTCAGGATGAGGACATGGGAAGAGGGAAGAATCACCTCCTCCTCTGTGCTCACCTAACCTGATAGAAATTTGAGCGCAGTTTTCTTTCTACTCTGGATGTACCCAAACTAGCTAAATTGAGAAATTTAGGTGTTTAGAGAAAAATTAAAACCTCTCATGCAATTTATGTGTTTTAAGAATCCATTAGCAAAGGGAGGATTTTACGCCAGTTTCTATCAACAGTGAACTATGGTTGAAACCTGCTGTTTCTCCTTTCTGTGTCCTACTGGGTGTTAGGTTTTCTTTGGTAGCACATCCTTACCTGTTAAGTCACTTGCCCAGACAGAGCTGAATCAGACCTCAGCTCACAAGTCAGTGTCTAGAGTTGCTCCCAGTGTCCCAGTCCTCTTTGGCTGGCACTGACACAGGGGCTGCTGGTGGCTGAATGCTGTACTTGATGACATGGTGGAAAGAAGCTTAAAATATTACAGTAGGTGCAAAAGTCAGTGTGTCACTGTCACTGCCTGTAATGGCCTTACGTCAGCGCAGTGGTATGACATGCCACACTGTTTTCTTCTATAGCAGGCCATATATAGCCTGTTATACTTTGATCTGCTCAGCAAAACAGAGTGGATTCCTTTTGTCTGTAAACAGCAGCTGAGTGAAAGGGAAGGGTAATGGAGCCTGAAGGTATTAGATGGATTTGCATTAACTTTGAATATATTTGCTGACCAGATAACAACCTATATGTGTATTGCGAGTGTCAGTTTGTAGTTGTTACTGCTTCTTGAGCACAGTTGTGGTATAAGACAATCTGCGCTGATTCCACCTTGGGAGGTGTGATTCTGGAGGAAAAATGGGCCTGGCTAAACTGGTGTGCTTTGCCTTCTGGTGACCCTCTTGTCACATGAGCTATTTCAGATAAGACTCTCCTTGTTCTTGGCAAAAAGGATATATTCTTTGGTGGGTGGCTTGCATGTCGTGTTACTGCTCAATATGGATTTTCACATTTTAGACATTCCAACTACGCAAATGGAGTGTATCTGTACTGTTCATCAGATGCAAAGCTAACTTAAAATGAGCATATGGAGGCGTATGAAAGATTTGCACTGCAATTAAATCTGTCTGAGGATCAATGAGGGCCAAGTTATTTAGAATAAATACTTGCATTTTAAAACATCTATTCTTAATCTGGGGCAAGCATGCCTGAATATTTACAGATAGCATCGTCTCACCCTACCTCATCTCACATTTTCTAAGCAAGTGTTCATGGTTCACATCTGCTTTATTTACTGTCTGTTAGATTTAATGCATTCTTATATGTTAGAAAAGCAATATATCTTCTGATAAACATGGTTTAAAATGGGATTATAATCCTAGGGCCCTCAAACACTCATGTTTCAGTGAGTAAAAGCAGACTTTTCTGATAAAGTTGGCACAGAAATGTTTATCATGCTTTGTAAAATGATATAAAGCATTTCTCTTTCAGTATTAAAGCACGTACTTAGTAACAAGTATGAATTTTGAGTGCAGAATTTGTTAACTCTTACAGTAAAGTGTAGAATGTGAGATGTATTAAAATTCTTAACATACTTAAGGGTGTGAACCAGATTTGAAATATGACAGTGGTTTTTAACACCTCCTTTAAAATGAGGCAGATGCAGAATAATCTAATCAAGATGTGTGTGCGAAGTATGAAATTAAATCTCTTCTGAACCCAACTTCCTGCAGTCATGAATTGTACATCCATGAAGCTTTTAAATAAAGCAATGTGCAACCCATGCTTCTTCTTATTAGAGAACAGTGAAAATGTGAACTATTTATTATTCAACAGTACTGCTTTTTTGTGTGTGTAATGGGTACACAGTCCTGTGTTTTTTGCAAAATCCTGCTGTGAAAATAAACCTTAAAAGCAATTGCAAGTGCAGAGGTAAATCTGCCATCTCATGTGCATTCACATCAGGTCAGTTGATTATATGTGATTTATAAGCATGCTGTTGACTGTGGTGGAGGGATCAGGCCCCATGAAGGCTCTGTGTGGAATTACGGATTTGCAAATGCGAAGTGTCTGAAACCACTTGCAGTGATAGCGATACTGGTGCAGGACACAAGCACAATTTTTGTCCTACTCCTGTGAAATTAAAGGTATTCCTCTGTTTGGTTTGACCCTGGTTAAAGCAGCTTGAAACAAGGAAAGTTCTTTCCTTAGCACCCAAAGTAGGGAGTGCTGGGTTGAAAGGCAGGTTTAAGCCTAGAAGTGGTAGAGGAAAAAGGCCTTTTGCTTTAGCAGAAGAAGAAGGAGCCGTCTTCATTGCTTTCTATGATTTTCTCTGTCCCATCTTTACACCATTAACCTGAAGATTAACATTACTATGTTCTCTAAGTTTTCCTGTTGCTGAAATTTTATTTATTTTTAGCTGCTTTTAGTTAGATATCTGTAGCAGTAAATATCTGCCATTTGAGATTCCCTAAAGTCCTGCCATAGGACTGGCAGGTATGAGACAGGAACTAAGGCAAATTGTTGCTCTTCTGGGGCAGCAGTGGTTATACTAGGGGATTTCACAGGGGACCAGACCCTTACATTTAGTCCATAGCCTTCACAATTTTCTTGGCATATTGTGTGATCAGAGAAGAGAGAGGCTCTTTCAGCAGATGGTTATGAGTGCCATCTTAGGCATTGAAACAAGTCAGTCATCCCTGTAAAGCATTTGTCTGTTCTTTTACCAGGGAGTCTGGACAATGAGGTAAGTTTAGAATTTCTAATTTGTGAATGGCAAAAGTCAGTTGTGGTGAATCTTGTCCTTTGAGAACAAAAAAAATATGGAGATTATGGGCTATTAATATGAAGAGTTTTATTTCATAGTGTTACTAAGATTTATTACTGTAGATGAACTGTGGAAAGTCACTGAGATTAAACCAGCTAAAACTCATCTTTAACTAAAGGTGCAACTGAAAATCTGAATTACGATTATTTCCTAGAATTAGTTGGTATTTAAAGAATTACGGGAAGACTTTTATTTGTTTAGTCAACCAAAGGAACTTAACTCTGCCAGGTGACTGGAAGATAAAGATATCTCTTTATATTAAGCCATTGCTCTCTGTTTTAAACTGGCTTCTCAACTGTCACCTTTCTAAAGTAGATTTGTTGCAGCTGTGATGATCTGAGGATACAAATGAAGCATAAGTCGTGTGAGTGGTAACATTGTATTATCTTTATTTTAGACTGCTACTGTAGCAGGAGAAAACGAAGGAATATTCAGCACACAGCCCTCTCCTTTAGGATCTCCAAGCTTCTCTGTTTTCTTCTGTTATTTCAGTACAGCTATTAAAAATACTACTCCCTTTACAAGACTAGCCTCATTTATTACTGTCTTAAGGAATGCAAATCTATTACTGGTGGAAATGAGGTAAGTAGGTTAGGATTGTGAACAGAAAGCAACATATAACCTTTAGAGTTCTCCCTGTCTCATTTCAATTAGACACAAAATGATATAAATATTCCTTTGACATTCAGCACAAGCAGCACAGGAAATACAGCAGTGCAGTTTAGTGTGATATGGTTTCCAGTGCCATTTGAAGGCAAACAGCAGGATTCTGAGGTTCAGTCAAGTTTTTCAGCACAAAGCTCCAAGAGGAAGGAAAAGGACTATTTATGCCACTGCCATGTATCCTGACAGATTCACCCAGGGTGGACAGACACATCTCATACCAGAGAAAAATTCTTTCAATGTCTTATGGTGCAAGTGAAGGCAAGTGGAGTGCAAAGCATAATGAAGTCCAAAACTAGAACTTTCCCAATTGTATAACTCATAGCTTTATTTCATATCACCTTTGTTTACCCTTTGAAATAGTCAGACATCATTGCTTATATAAAACCCCTCGCTATAGATTTAGGGTATTCTGGCATTTTGAAACAAAACAAAAGTGGAAGCAAATATATTTATTGTCTTTGATTTAAAAGCTTAGGGATCCTTTTTTAAAAAAAATTCACAACGACCATCTTTTGAGTTAGCTCTGGCAGTAAAGAATTTACAACTAAAGAGACTGAAGGCATTATCTGGTGAAGCTTATCCTGCAACACTGAGAAAAGCCTGTACAAAGCCATCTGTAGGATATTAGACATTAAAATGAGGTTTAATCAGCATGTAATAGCTAAATAACTTCTTTTGTGGTTGGGAACTAGAGTGATTTTCTGCCCTTTGGCTGTTTTGACATTGGTATTTTGATGCTGGTATTTTCAATGTATGCAACGATAACGTTATTCTCTTCATACTGGAAAATCTTCTGTATAATGGCCACAACCTGCTGAACTATGAATATTTATTATGTTTGTTTCTTTATTGTGCTTCTTTGCTTGCTTCCTCGAACATGTGAGAATATGTATGCGTAGTTTCTTTTGTATTCTTTTCATAGACTACTTTAGGGCAGGTTGTGGTCTGCCAGTGATTTCTGGACCACAGAGTGAAGAACATTTTGAACTGTGAATACTGTCTTCTATGTGCTGTGGAAGTTCTGAAAAATGTAACCTTTTTGGTTGAAGTGAATTTACAAGGTTATTTACTGCTGAAAAAATCATTCCAACTAATACTAGTATTTATTATTAAAGGGGCCAACTTTGTAAGGTAATTAACAGATGAGATAGGATACAGTCTGTTGAAAATGACTTCTTGAGGATTTTATGCCATATTTTTCTGTTACTAATAGAAAGGTAGTAATGTACTTTTGATGGTACTAATGATGAGGCTACGTAAAAGATGACGTCTTGCACAGAATGAAGGATCTGAACAGACAGGAATGAAAGATCTGCAGAATACCCTGGGACTGAATTCAGCCCTGGGCCATAGCAGCCCATGTGTGAGAGATGTCAGGGGCTGACAGGACCCCTGTTTCTGTGTGCTGTTTGGTGTCCTGGGACTCTGCACTTCAATGACTGTTAGAGAGAGAAGGTTACCATAGTTCCTTATTTTAAAAGTTTTCCTGGGGATACTGAATTAATTAATTATCAAGCCAACATAATATTCCTAGACAGACTAAGCAATGTAGCTGTTGTTTTATGTTTGATTCTACTGTAGAGCTCAAGCTGAAGGGTCTATAATGCAGAGTCCAACAATGTATGTTACTGGTAAAGGTGTGTGATCTTGTCTTGGTAAAAACTTTCAATCACTAATCATTCTTCCTTAGCTAATAACATTTTCCAAAAGTACAGGTATTTATTTTGTCAGTTTTAAATACACAGAAATTTTTAAGCATGTCCTCAAAAAGTAGTTTTCTGCTTTTTGAATTGCTTAGTTTCTGTTTCACATTATGCTAAATATTTTCTTATGATCATAACATTAAAACAATTTGATACTGTGTGTATTGAGATTTATGCCATTCCACATTCCTTGCAAGGGTTAGTTTGGAAAAGGTTAATGGATGAGAAATTAATTGCAACTTCTTCTGGAAATACAAAGAGAGGTTAAAAAGTTAAAATTTATTTTATTCAGAGTTCTCAAATACATTTTTGTCTTCCATTTCAGTGAATAAAATTATGTTAGCCTAATTCAGATAATCCCTTAAAGAATGGTTTATGTTTTAGAAAGTGGTAACTTCACAAAAAAGTGCATATGGATTATTTGAGGACTGTTGTGTCATGAGAGATTCAGTAGAACATGTCCTTACCTTCAGAAACTTAGATTAGAACATGATCAAGCATTCCATTATCTCATTCTCCTTCCTCATATCCCAGCTCTTTCAGTTTATTGCCATTTGAAGAATATCTTCTGTAAATTGTATGTTGAACTACTGCATCTGAAAAACTGCTTTCCACACATAAGGAAACTTGGATCAGTATGATTGATTTCCTTAAGGCTGACGTTCAGATCAACACTGGAAAGTATTAAAAAGTTCATTGTTTAGATAACAGATCAATTATAAAACTGGTTCTGTTCTATTAAATTAAGAAATTCAGAGTTTTGAAGTGTATTAAAACCTACAATTATTTCAGTTTTGGATAACAAATGGAAGATATGAGAATGCCTTATACACTGCATCTTTGAGGACAATAAAAATATGCAGTTGAGATGAAGAAGTATGGCATGTAAAAGAAAATATACCTTCCCTAAAATGTGCCACATAATGAAAGATTATTTTTTATTTTCTGCTGGCTTATACATAGCTATTTATATTTATATTTATACTTGTATTTGTATTTATATTTATATTTACTGCTGTTTCTTCTCTAGAAGAGAGCTTGTCACCATATCTTAATATTCTTCAAGTTCAACCCTTAGAGAATAATGCTTGCTCTGGAAACAATTTGAGAAAAGTGACACATTTTTAAAGTGTAGTCTTTTCAGCTGAGATCAGTGCTGTGCATCTGGAAAAATCTTAAAGATTTATTGATAACAGTAATGTAAAAAGAATTGTTTAGGTACAGTAATATATAGCATTATTAAAATATAATAATGATGTAATTTTTCTGCTCTTACTTGCTTCCTTGCTGTCTCAAGCAGGAACACCTGAACTATTTGATTTTTTAAAGAATGTTGCCTTTCTGGTGAAGTCTCTCCTTGACCAATGTAGTTGTGGTGCTTCAAGATGCCATTAGAAACTGTATCAGGGCATGAGAGTTTATATACAGTCAGTCTAAAAGGCTGCTTCAGAAGAATCTCTGTTTCTCACATGGGGTCAATATAGTAGAGACTCCCTGTGGCAGGAAGAGCTCAAACCAATGAGTAGTGACTGTGCTCATATAATTTCTCTTATAAAAGTCAGTAAGTTTTGATCTAAGGATGGTAGGACTATTTGCATTGTGTGGGTATTTATTTATTTATTTATTTATATATTTATAAATAAAGTAATCCTGGTAAATCTACTACATGAATTTGAATATGCTAAACAAGCAGTTCAAGCCAACTATAAATAGTAATAACTATAAATAATCAGAATAACAGGTTTGCCTTGCATATCTATATAAAACCCTTCATCAGATTTTTTGAGCTCACTCAGACAGTGAAATCTTAAGCAATATTGATGTTAGTTGTGTATTGCTTATATAAAGTTAATTTGTTGTCTCTGTGAGAAATTGTCTCATCTATATATGTAATTCATAGACCAATGGCCAAATTATCCTGAAACATAATCCGCTGAAAAACCCTGAAGAGTTAAACAGGCACTTGCCTAATGCGCTTACCTTCTAATCCATGATCAGGGGTAAAGTTGAGCAGAAAGTTTAAGTTTCTGGAGAATCAGTAAACTGATATAAATATAGAGGCTATTATTTGTGTGTGTAATGGGTACACAGTCCTGTACTACTTTGTCATAAAACTACTGCAAAAAATGACAAAAATATTGGCACAAACAAGATCTTCCTTTATTATTCTGATTTCTTGGTAGAAATGTATCAATTAAAGCTTAGCAATTTTCAACAAAAGTCAGCTGCTGGAAGATGTGAACAAATTCCTCTGATCTATTTGCAATAGAAGACAGCTTAATAGTGACGTCAAAGCTATTGCTATCTCACAACTTCATCCAGATCTGATGAGGAAAGATAGAACAATCAATGACTTGGTGAGCTGGAAAAAAAATTTAAAAATTAAAGTGAGCCAAATACAGTAAAATACTGAGTAAAGTGATGGATTCTCTACCTCTTGGTATACTCAATCCAGTCTGTATGCCTTCTGGGATATATTTTGGCAAACACCAGTGTTGATCGCAACATAGAGGTAGGAGGGGAACTATATGATATTTATTTCGGTTCCATATTAACTGATCTTTGACACCTGCAGTCATGAACATTATATGCATCAGAAAAAAAAGAAAAGCTCAGCTGCTTCTGGAAATCCATCTGTAAATTGCACAGTAGTATAGCAGATAATATCTCAGTACAGGGCACCTTGTTCTCATTCACAATTGTTTGTTCCCATGTATCATCCTCAAAAACTCATGGGCATAATAGAAATAGCAGGAGTCAGAGCTTATCATAGCATAAAACCATGGTCTTGTGGTCACAACTAATAAACTACCTGAATGAGAGCATTGAGTCATATCCTCTGCAAGGCTCTGCAAGACAAGTGGCCGTTTGCATCTGTCCTAGAGTGACTTTATGATACTGGTATCCCCAATCGTCTGGTTTATGTTATATATTAAGTTCTGCACCTTTAAGACTGGCTTTGAGAGCAAGAGAGGGGGAAGAAGAAGCGCGCAGTTTGTGTTAAAGAAAAACATCACTCCCACACATCTCGCTGGCAGGACGGTGGTGTCTGCAGCACGGACAGACAGCGGGACAGAGCTTCTCTCTGGCTTTTAGTTAGTTCTAGCTAGCTGAGGCAGAGGAGTTCCCTGGACCTTTGTTTGTTTTTTTCCCAATTTTCTTGGGTCTGTGCAAGCCTGCTCTGGACTGAACACCCAGCCAAACCCCGGGAGCTCACGCCTGTGGCCCACCGGGGCCTGGGCCTCGGCACTTTCCAGCGCCGGAGGGACTGATAAGAACCTGAGCGAGCCGAGCTACACCACATGAAAAAGACTTTTTTTTTTCCTCCTAGATTTGCCATCCCATCGAACAGCAAGAGGTTTTATTATTTAATATTACTCAATTTCTGTTAAATAAACAGCTTTTTCCACTTCTCTCTAAAGAATTTTTTTCTTTTCCCAGACCAGTTGGTAGAGAGAGGCATTTCCCTGGAGAAATCCCCATTTAGAGTTTTCCTTCCTAATTTACCCTAAACTAAGACAGCATCATAGCAGCTGCCATGTAGCCAGCACAAAATAGAAGAACGCAGTTATCATCTTAACTGCCATTAGAATAACTTTTTTTTTTATGTGCTGAAGGTGTCCGTAGAGCTGTGTTTAGGAGAAAAGTAATAGAATGTGTCATGGAAGACAAGACTACATGTAATTATTTAAAACTGATGAGAATATGAAAGGTAGCATCAAAGCTGTTAATTTTTAACAAAGACAAAACATAATCTGCTCTCATCAAAACTTTCATAGGCTCAATGACAACTGCTAAGCTACTGGGCAGGTTCTAGCAAAAGTTATGTCTTTTTCTTTAGTGTATGATCTGTGCAGATCCAGGAGTTTTTCTAGAGAATTCATGGTGGCATGGGTAGTTTAGGGGCTCCTGGCCTTTGTGGCATTGCCAGTGAAATAAGCAATGCTTAGGCAGATTTCAAATAGAGCTTTGTATCACATTTTTCAGTTTTTGTGTCTCAAATTGGTATGTATTATTCGTTTTATTTTTCTTGCCACTGTCTGGGGAACCTGAATTCTTCCAGTGACAGATATGTCAAATGGAGGTTGTTGGCTACACCTGCCGAGATACTTGCACAGAGGGGCAGGAACTCAACATTGTGACTCTCATCAAGACTTTAAGAGAAATAGCTCTATCAGGAAAATCAGATATTTATCCCAATTTTATGCACTCCAAGAGAATCCCTGAAGAGGGAATGAAAGTCTGCAAGATTGCACCAATACTTGATTTGCTTTCATTATCTACAAGAGTGCAGAGCTTTTCAGAACAACCAAACACCAGCTATATAATAATCAATGGTGCAGGTTCTCAGAGCATCCTCTGAATTATTATTTATCCTTTAACAGTACCCAGTGTTCTTCTATAGCACTGTGCTTTTGCTCAAAGAACTATCATACTAGTATAGAAACAGTTCCAGGAGCTTACTAGAAGTGCCACATTTTTGATGGCTTTAATAGAATGTTCATGTGTTACATATCTATGCAGTTGCTTTACACAGAGGTTTTTCTTGATGCAGCTTGCAGAAGTAATGATTGTTTAAAACTGTGCCAAGTATTTTTGAATTAACTGCTTCTCTAAGGAATCCAGTCTGTAGTTATACAAAAGAACTGAACTTGCCCATAATACCTCAATAAGAAAAATTGGTAGTTCTCTACTTATTACCCAGCTGTAAGTCGCTAAAGATGTTATTTGCAAGTTTGTGTATAACTCATGCCTTTAGCAAAATTACCCCTTTTTTCTTCTGTTACACAGCTGAGAAGCATGGAAAATAATGAAGAATACATTTGGTATATGTTCACTGCTACTCAGATTTTCATTTTGTAACATGCTATATTACTTCTCAAGGTTTAGCATTCATCAAACTAGCAAGAATGGGTTATAAATATGCTTACTGAGTACTTATTATCTTATGTTTCATTATGTTTCATATGCATAGATTTCATATGCATAGATTTCATATGCATAGATGCCTATATATAAATCATGACTGAAATATAGATGCCTGGTATTTGTTCAGATACTTAAAAATCCAGGGATATTCATATATTTCTGTTAATATTTCAGCTGTTTCTGTACCTCACAGTAGATTGTTCTATTCATGTCGTTCCCCATTGTGAAAACAGCATGTATTGCTTAGGCAGCTATTGCAAGTATAATCTGAATGTGGATCAAACAATGACTGTCCTAAAGTGCTAAATAGAAAATGATTGTAGCCTAGTGTGTGAGGTTGACCCAGGCTGGATGCCAGGAGCCCACCAAAGCTGATTTATCCTCCCCTCAGAAAATGCAGTGAAATGCTCATGGATCCAGATCTGGGGAGAGATCACTCACCAGTTATTGTCACAGGCAAAACAGACTTGACTTGGGGAAATAATTTCATTACCAATCAAATCAGAGCAGGATAATGATAAATAAAGCCTGAATCCTCTTAATATCTTTTCCCCATCCCTCTCTTCATCCTGAGGTCAACTTCACCTCTGAATTCTCTACTTACTGTTGCCCCAGTGGCAGAGGGGGATGGGTAATGGGTCCCTTGAATTTGAGACACTCCTTCAGGAGCAGCATGGGTCCCCTATGGGGTCACAAGTCCTAACATCAAACCTGCACCAGGGTGGACTCCTTTCTCCATGGAGCCACAGGTCCTGCTAGAACCTGCTCTGTCATGGACTTCTATGGTGTCACAGCCTCCATTGGGCTTGCTCTCACCTGGGGTCCTCCAAGGGCTGCTCTACCATGGACCTCCATGGACTGCAGGAGGACAGCCTGTCACCACAGGCTGCAGGAGAATCTCAGCTCTGACACCTTGAGCATCTCCTCAACCTCCTTTTCCACTGGCTTTAGTGTCAGGGTTGTTTCTCTCATACATTCTCACTCTTCTCTCTGCCTGCAGTTGCTGCTGCACTTTTTCTGCTCCTTCTTAAATCAGTTATCCTAGAGGTGCTACCACCATGGCTAATGGACTTGACCTTGACCAGCAGTGGTCCATCTTGAAGCTGGCTGGCATGGTAGACAAGGGAGAAGCTCCTAGCAGCTTCTCATGGAGCCACCCCTGCAGCCCCTGCTGCTGGTAGCCCCTGCTACCAGAACCTTGACACACAAACCCAAGACAACAAGTTAAGCTGTATTTTGGTAGAAGACAATTTTAGTGTTGGCCTCTGTTCTTCAATTTATTTATTCTTGTTTTTCCAAGACATTACACATCAGAGAGGTTCCTTCCATGTACCATCTGTTTCCTTGCAACTGCGAATGGTAGAATAATTTCCTGAAGAATTGCTGACAAAATGTGTCAGGGGAACAGTAATCCATAAGAACGAAATTTTTCATTAAAGTCACTCAGCTCATCTGTGATACAGTAAGCTCTTGATTTACACTGGTCACCTCTGGAGCAGGGAGGACAATGACAGCTAAGTTACATTTTTTATTGCACAGGCTTATGGTGAGGTTCTTGACAGTAATGGGGGTGCTGTCTGATAAGTTTTTATGGCACAGACACACTTATCTAAGTGAGATTATTCTAGTTAGACAGTTTATCATAATAAGAGATGTCATCACAAATGCTTCTTGACCTTAGTTACTTCATGTCTTAATGTTGGCTGGCTGTTGTCATATCACTCCTTAGGCTTTTGCTAGGAAGAGGAGGTAGACTGCACAAGATAACTCATGAATTATAGCAGACTTCTTTAAGGCCTTTTAAATTTTCTGTGTGTGCCTCCTGGTCTTCTCTCATGAACAGAACCTTAAAGAAGATCAGTGCTCCTGCTCTTGCTGAGTAGCCAGTTTATGACATACTGGCACAGCTGGACATGTTAGCCAGTTGATACTAGTTGAAAGGAGACAAAGGAAATTGCTCTAGGAAAATTTAAAAATTAAATACCTGCCGTAAAAGCTTGGGTGGGGTGAAGAGGATAAGGAATAATATGATAGAAATGAGAGACAGAATCACAGAGCTGGTGCTCAGGAGGGGTGTTGCAAGTCGCTTAGTCTGGCTTCTTGCTTAAAGCAGCACCTTGGAGGCCTCAGGCCACAGGGAAGTATATCTGGACTAAAACAGGAAATGGAGATGTCCTCTTCCAATTGTAGAATGAGGCCTTTCCACAGTACAATGAAATCTACTCTCAAGTCATGATCAGCTCTTCCTGGCCCCTCTATTTCTATACATTATTTCACAATGCCAACTGTCTTTTCATGGGGGTCCTCAAAGTATTTGAAAGTACCAAGAAAGTTAAGCCTCTATGTAATGTGAAAAAAAGAATCCTATACAGTGTGAAAACAAGAAAGAAGAATCCATGATTATTGTGTAAATCATCAGCTGGAATAAAGGACTTATTTTTCCTCTTCTGATAAACAGCAGGTCCTATGCTAATTTTTTTATTCTTAGTGAATAAGGAGTCTTGGGATAAAGATCTTTCCCTATCTTACACAAATCTAAGTAAAGAAGTGTAAAAGCTCATCAGCTTTCAAGCACGATCATGTTTAATCTTGAGATGCTGGTATTGTCAGATGAGTTTCAGAATCTGTGTGCCTTCTTGCTCAGCCACTGTTAACAGAAGAAAAATGAAAAATCTGAAGTTGGAATTCTATCCCAAGCCCTGAAGTGCTTAGTTTCATACAGAAATGTAGTTAAATGATCTCAGGATGTGATTTTAGCTGAATTCATGTGTTTGGAATAGCTCTCCCCTAATTAACCATGAAAAAGTTTGGCAATGGGTTGCTACACAGGTTTTAACAAGAGTGACTGTTTGCTTCATGTAAGACAGTCTATTTTACCTGGCAGATCTAAAAAATAAATTTTTTTTCATAATGTTTCACTCCAAATTTTTCTTTAAAAATTAAAATTCCTTATATTGCCCCTTCCTTCTTGCAAATGCTTCAAGAAAAGTGTGAAAATATCTGGAGACTATTAAGAAAATGAAGATCACAGCACAAGGTAGAGTACCTAACCAGAATAGCTGTTTGGTAGATAAAAGGGTACACACCTTAAAGCAGTGAGAGCCCCTCTAGTTGGGATCCTCTGGAAGCAGGAGCCTGGAGGGAACAGCATGATTGGCTTGAAAGATTATTTTGTTGTGATTGTTAAACCAGCTGCATTCTTCCACTAGCTCACCATGTCAGGTTCACATAAGTATGCTCCAGTGCCTAAGCACACTTGTAAGATGCTAAATTCAGCCTCTTCACTCCTTAAGGGCTGAGAGAAAGAGGAGTATGAATGGCAAACTGTGGAGTAAGAGACTAGCAAATCACACAGAGCCAGACTGACTGTCGAGTTGCAAGTTACTTAGTCAGAGTCCCTTAGAACCACCTTAATGACTCAATAAAGCAAGTAATATTTTGAACTAGGTGAATAGTTAAGAAAGATTGCTATAGCAGTCACCTCAATAGCTTTTTCTCACAAATATGAAACATTAGAGCAAAATGTGGTCCTGTAACTCCAAGTAAATCCCAGTGAAGCAACTAAAGAGAATGTTCCCAGAGAAAGTTCTATGGTCCAACTGTCCAGCATGGTCTTGCTACTGGCTAATAGCTTTTTGCTGGCTCTTCCTCTAAGCAATGTACCCATATGTGTGACCTCAGTCTGGAATCTATGCTCTCAGCTTTCCAGAATACAAGCTCCTTGAATTGAGATCCATAATTCTCTCACAAGATAATAATACAAAAATCTGAGTCAGCCCAATGACTTCACTTGGATAACATCATGTAAACAGAAAAATCCTTTTCTGTTGGCTGACATATTGCCAAGAATCATTAGAGTCAGTGCACAAACACTTGAATATGCTGTTAGCATGTAGCTTTGAAAGACTGGTAATTTTTTGAACAAAAAATATGGAAAACATTTAAGATATTATATAAGAAGATGAAAGATCAGTGGTTTAACTTGAAAGCTATAGGGGTAACACTGGAATGAAGGTAATGTGTCTAAAGAATGGATTAATAAAATAATTTTTGTCAACCATTGACTTTTTTTCAGAAATAAAAAGTATAACTGCCTATTTGCAAACAGACAATTCCAACTCATCCATAAATGCTGTTTATGTAAATTACATCTGGGTTGTTCAAAACCAGATTCTTCCTGTGTCTTTTTTTCCTTGCTTTTTGCAATCCTCAGTATTTCCATTGAGTCAGCTAAGGAAGCCTCCAGCCTGAAAGAATATATGAGTTTTAACCCATAATTTTGAAATAAGAATAAGTTAAAAACTATCTTTAGCTTTTTTTTCAACATGAACATAATGTGAAAATTTACTACTTACGTGATCACAGCTATGTGGATATTTGAAACTTACATGAGGTCTCAGCATCCTTGAAATCATCATACATGTGAAATTTCAAGAATAAAACAGTGGTCATTGAAAGTATATTTATCATCATGGATCCTTTGCCTATTTCTTACTTGTCTTGCATAGGCAATGGCAAGGCTAAGAGCACTTAGTGATTTCTCTTTGTCTCTGTACCTGGACCTCTTGTCATGACAGGATTCTTTTCTACATGGAAAGAGGGAAAGCTACTGCTGTTACAAATATGCTCGTTAAATCAGACTGATGCTTTCATTAAAAAAAAGTATTTGCATCTGTTTGGATGTTTTTCTTGATGTGTTTTTTCTGTCTGTGGTGGTGGATTCATACGCTTAAATACATGTGAATCATAAACACACTGAGCAGAAGCCCTCAAAATACAAATCTTACACTTTTTGAAGCTAGATGTTAGTCTCATATCTGACAGTGAAATATTTCCTTTTGTCCTAATAAACATGCTCCTTCTTATCCTATGATTTGTGATGATTATCAAATGATAAGACAAATGTCTGCATTCTGAGAAGAAAAAGCAATTTTGAAAAGATTTGCAACTGAAAGGTCACCTGGCAGTATGGCAACATGTTTAATGAAGCAAGAGTAACTAGTTTAACATGCTTTTCGAGGATTCAGAAAAAAGGCCTAGAATTCCTCTGTGCCTGGTATCATGGCACTGTGTTTGGAGGCCTTTTGAAACAGACAAAGCCCAAGAATTGTTAAAGCAAAACTGCCCCAACCTGATGTTCTTCACAAAGATTACTTACAGGGTTGCATCAAAAATTGACATGTATTAGAACAAGCATTTAAGGTTTATGTAGAAAGCTTTACCCCACACCAAGCATGTACAATGACAAATATATTGAGGTATCATCATATTAGCATATCTAGGAGTTTGATAGGTGCTGGAGAGAAGGACTTTGGCTATCTATTGTTGCCACTGAAGATGAATAGATCACACGGACACAGGTCGAGGTGTGGTGAAGAGAAAGTTTATTTTTCCTCCCAGGATTTATAGGCTTCTGACCATGGCCAGGGATTGGATGGTCAGGATAACACTTTCTCACTGCACTGGCCATGAGAGATGTCCATCACAAGACGTGTAACAGAAAGAATGTACACATATCTATGTTTACAGTTACTGTCCAGGGAAAGTCCTTAGAAAACTATGTTAGCAAGCTCAAAAGCTGAGTTTTCAGGGCGACAATCTATCACCTACAAAGCAGAAGGATCCTGAAGGTTACCTTTGCCACTTGCTAAAGCATTGACTGCTTCCCACTTTGATAGCCCAGGCAAGAGAGATGTTTCTCTCATGCTGCAGCTTCACTTAGATTCTCCCAGTCCTTCAGTTTACAGCTAGGAGGCTTAAGGGGAATCACTGTTTCCTTTTATGACGCAAGAGATAATAATGGCTTTCTCAGGTACTTTTTTTCTCGATTTTCTCATATGGGTGGGGCAGAGGATGTCTTGCTAAATAATAGAATAGGAAAAGACTCTCACAAGTACAGGCTAAGTACATATTATTCACTTAGGTACTTGTCCCAAGGAGAGACTTTGGTTTGAAATGTACTTCCTTAGGCTGATCTTGTTAGGCATCCTTAATGAGTGTTTCCTTATCAGACAAGCACCCTGTGCTGGTTTGATTATTCGAGATGGAGTCTGGAATTGCTTGCACTTTGCACTATGCAACTACAGCTATTTGTTGAGCCCAGTACTATTGTCTTTACTCAATAGATTCTTGTTGTCAGCCCAAATTGAACTCTTGCAGAAATACTCCATAGAAATGAATCTACTGCCAGATATTAAGAGAGAAGTAATATGGCTGAGGCAGAACATTTAATTTCATTGCAAAAAAATCTTTCAGAAATCAAATCTTTATACAGCCATGAAACATACAGAAAAAGGTAAAGGATCACAGCTCCTTAAAATCCTGCTTTAAATTGTATTTACTATACTTAGCCAAAGAACTGTTGGTAGTTTCTGATGAGTTTTCAGAAAAACAATAAATAAAAAGTTGAATTAACAACCATGGTCCTAATGATACCATGGAAAGTATTTACAGTTAGAGCACCGCAGAACTTTCAGTATACAGTATTTTCTTCTTAGTTGTTCCACTGGGTGGCACAACTTCTACGTTGCCTTTTTCACAAAGTTATCACTCAATATTTGAATATATTAAATTATTTTACTGTATTATTTTGTGTTGAGAGCTGCAGCCTTGAGTTCTGATCACATTGCCTAGGCAGATGAAATAGGGAATTAAAGTAATTGGGAGGCAATTGCTACCATACTGTCTTTAATCCAAGACATAACCTACACCCTCCATCCCCTCTCCTCTTCCCCCCCCCATGCCCCCTTCCAAATTGTGGTTATCTGACTTGGAACAAAATCTAATGTGTTAGGAAAACACACAGATCAGTGACTAAAGCTTTCCACAAAGTACATTGGTTTCCAGACAGAAAACAAAAAAAATGTATCCCCTTAATGAGAACTATTTGTCAACATGTATTTTTAAAAAATTATCCTGAATTGAGCACCCTCATGCTCCCAGGGTGGAAGAATAAGGAAATTGTCCTGCATTTTGGGTGTATCCACCCACAGTCTTTGATTTAATCCTCACTAATGGCAAGGAAGAATTCTAGTCTTCCAAATCCTGTCTGCTCAGAGAAATGTCACTTAGAACTCATGACAGCATTTCTCACCACGTGGTTGCCTTGCTGATGAACATTATCTGGGTTTGGCCTTCAGTGTTCTAAAAATGTTCTGACAGACTCACAAGACTCTGATGCTTCGAAGCTTCCCTGATTGTTATTTGTTTTCCAGTTCTTCATCTCTTTAAGGCTTTTCCTTAAAAATAGATTTTAAAAAATCAATGTGTTCCTCACCAATGAGTCCACTGCAATTCCCATTTCTAACCCTATGAAGTACTTCAAACCTTAAAACTGGCTGACTCCTGACATGACCAGGCTAGCCTGTTACCTCAGCTTGTTCTCAGGCAGGGGACATACAGTGGCAACAGCAGGACAAGTAACTCCTTTGGTGTTACAAATTTTCTGGCTCTCATTATGGGTGAGTACGACTGAGGACAGAAAATCTGCAGTGTTTAAATGAAACAATTTGTTATAGTGGCAGGGATTCTGAGGTATTTCCATGTTACCTTTTATATCTTTTAGTCAGGTGCCCAAGGAAGACCCTTCCACTGTGCCATGATTGTCTGTCAGTTCTGCCTCCACCTATATTGAGCCCAGGGGTTAATTTCAATGAAAACTGAGGGAGGAATAGGTAGGACACAAAGCTGTCTAAATGGGTAAAAAAAATTGGGAGAATTAGCCTGTGACTAGAAAAGAGCTCTACAAAGAAAGATCACCCTGACAGAACTCACATTATGTTAACATTTGTCTATAGCTAATCAGTCAAAATGTACCTGATCATACAATCAATTAGCATTTGTGTGCAGTCAGATTAGCAAAAACTCTGCTTTCTAGCTGTCTCTGCAGGAACTGGGTCATGACAGTACTGGAAAAATCTATAAGAAAACCATTTCATTAGCTATGCTAGTCATGCATCAGCTAATTTTTATATGAAGAAAATTTTTTATTAGTCAGGTTTGTGTAAATCTTTTGTGCAGGACGTTTATGCTTTTATCTTTACATATACTATGTTTTAAAATTTCAAATAAATATGTTTGGACTTTGTAGATTCCATTTTCTTTTGCTGAAATCCCACTACAGTTAAGAGAAGCAAGGAGGTAAGGGTATTCTGTATGGTAGATGACAGCTCCAGAGCAGTAAATCAGGATTATATACTGAAGCTCATTAATTTACCCATTGAAGCAAACTTCTACAATTTATTTTTGTGTCTAGACTGCTTCAACTTTTATGCTTTCTTTTTAGGCTACAGATGTGCCCCCAGATCTTTATATGCATGGGATAAATTCCCCTTGAATTCAGGGGAGTTCTACCAGCCAGAAATTTTGCTTCTCACCTTCATTGGGATTTAAATGGTGTGTTTAGAATTTTAAATGTGTGTTTAGAATAAAATATCAGATTAGACCCAGCAGAAAAAGAAATGTGAGGAATACCCACATATCTAAGATAAGGAAAAACAAAAAAGGAAAGTAGGAACTGATGTTGAATTATTTTAAGTTACCTTTTGTATTTGCTTGGAAATTCAAATGTGTCTTTAGGTTTCCCAGGTTAGATAACATATCTGAAGCATTGTTTGGGACAGTAGATATTTGTGACAAAGCTGATTGGAATAGAAATTTTTAGCATCTTTTATGGCAAGTGTGGGTTTGGTTTTTTTTCCTAAAATAAAACATGGCATTTCTAGGGGAAATAAGGAGACTGCTTTTTTAAAAATCAGGTTTTCAGTAAGGAAGTCTCAAAGGACAGTTTTGATTTCCTTTTACAGAAAAAAAAAAAAATTGGTACAAATGTGAATTATCTTGGAAAAGAACTTTGTTTTCTTAATTGTATTTAATGTTTGTATTGCTCCTGCAGTTCCAATTATACTGATGTATCCTGATGCAATGTCTGTTAATTAATGTCCTCACTAGCTTTTATGTTATCGGGTCCCAGTTCTGCTGCAGCTCCTGCTGAAGAGCTGGGGCTCTGGGGGGCTTGCACTTGGTTAGGTTGCCCTTGCAGATGCCAGGCAGAAATACATCTCTGTGAAGGCTCTGAGAAATGACAGAAATGAAGTTGTTAGGACATGTGTCTGTGCAGTGGTGAGTGATTGAAGGGTAACTACGGGGTGGGCCAGATGATGACCTAACTCATAATCCATGTCTGAAACAAGAGTGTGGTTGGGTTGCCAAAGGATTGTGATGAAGAGGATTTCCCCTGTGAGCACTCCTAGGCTGTAAATATTCTGGACAACCTTGTTCCTCTTTTGAAAGCAAGACCTGTAACAGTGAGAAACAAGGCTGTGTGTGAAAGGAGAGGTTCTGTAGGAATGAGAACCTACAGGTAACATGAGAGTCCTCTTTCTGGGTGCTGACAGAGGAAAACAGGAGATAAAGTTGCTTGCCACATGTTTTCTTTTCTCTAGTCCTTTCTGGTTTTTTTTCTCTCTTATTCTTTTCTGAGAGAGAACAGAGCTTCTAAGCCCCTTTGTTTTCCAAAATGCATTTTTCCTGCTGGCAAATACCAACTGTGAACATGATTGTACCAGTAAATTTCCCATTTAGTGATAGTTTTTCACTATGTTTACAGAAAAGATGAAAACTGCTGGCCAAAACACTCTTTCCAAGGAAAGTGTGTCTCTACTAACTGATCTTCTGAGCACTACCTGCAGCTTAGTTTCTTCGTTTCAATTTAGAATCTTTGTTGGTTTGGAAAGGAGGATCAGGCTTTTGCTCAGTACATACAGCAGTCCCAAAGACTGTAACTTGGAACTTTTTTCTACTCCTAAGAAAATGAAACATTTTGTACTATTTACTATATGTGACATTTTCTTTATGAACTGTTATCTAAAAATAGCACATATCCAACAGAACAGCAATGAATGCTCATAAAACAAAGTGAGAGTTCATGATTATTTGTGGCTTCTCATTAGGGTGTGAATCAAATCCTTTAAACCCTAAATTGTTGATCTTTTTCTTCAAGCTGTTTCTCTAGCTGTGATACATGCCTAGCTAGATGCATAATTAGCTTTGTCATAAGAAGGACTTCAAATAGAGCAGTGCTTTGAAAAGTGGGATGTCTGGTTCCTTTTAAATGATTGCCTACTGCAAAACACAGACAGTGTAAGGTTTTTCCTTCAGATTGTAACTTTACACTCTTTGCACAGGTGGCTTTTGTATAGAAGCAACAAAGAAAAGCAGTAGATTATTAAAAATTACTTTTAAAGAGAAAATTGCACATCATCAAACTGTTTAAGAATAGTTATCAAAGTGCTTTTGGTGCCTAGTTACAAGTGTGCAATATTCAACAGTAGAATTTGTATCAGTTGTAGAGGAAGGTGCAAGTAATAGAAATTTCATACAATTAAAAATAACTGTGTTTGGACAACTTTCTGCACTGAACTGAACCATAGGCTCACGTTCTTTTGGGCTGTTCTAGTGTCATCTATAAGGAAGGAGGGTTCAGGGTCCAGGAATGCCTGTCATAAAAAGTGACAGTTTAGGGTATGTCAGGTATGTTATGTCTATAGGGTATGTTTGGTTTGCTGCTAAATGTAGAAATTTCTGCTATTTTCTCACTAATACTGTTGTTCTTTAGGCCATCTAGCTCAGAGCTAATTTTATCTACATTATATCTTTGATGGAAAGCATATCCAAGCAGAAAGTCTATTTCTCTGCAGCAATAGAAAGCATGTAAGTAAGCGGAATTATAAAAGCAAAGATACAGAAGGCACATGGTAAACCTTGAAATAAATACAGCCTCTCTTGTGGCAAACTGGTGGTATTTAGATATCTTATCTGCTGTATTATCCTGTAGAAGGCTTTTAACACCTGCATCTTTGAAAAGTACCAAGTGAAGACAAAAATAGGGCTGTGGCAAAAAGTCTAGCAAACAGAGGTGGTTAATGCCAGCCATAAAAGATAAGGAATGTGGAGGTTGTAGTGATTCAAATCATGTAAGGACTTGCAGACAGATACAGGGAGGAACGTACTGAAGAGAGAATAAGATTTGCTTGATTTTGAATGATGGATTTGATATCAATGACACCAGAAGAGCAGAAACACTTATCTTTTCCTGTATATGTGTTTTTACTGTTTTTAAATTAAAAAGAGAAATAAAAGTAGTAGAGGTGTTGAGGAAAGTGACTGACATGGCAAGATTTCTGCTTATTGCCTGTAGAGGAGTTCTAAACCAATATTTGAAAGAACAAGAGGCATCTTTGTTAAGGTATATATAATTTTATTTGAAATATATTTTTTAAATGAATGGTACTTCCACAGTACTCACTTTGGCTTGTGATTACTACCAGAGGTAAAAAAAAACCCCAAATTGCTGAAGGACACAAGGATGACTAAAAGAAAAATACTAAATTCTAAATCAGTCTCTAGTAGACTAGACAGTAAATGAGGTGGGACAAAACTCAAAAAATTTATGCTGGAGAAAACTCCTTTAGTCCTGCATTTAGTTATGTAATTGGTGCTATATGTGGATTCAGTGGTTTTCCTGTACGTATCTGCTTGCAAAATGGGGAAGAGAATGATCTACTGCATGTCTTCTGTTTCCATATGTTCAGATCATTTTAACTACCCCATAATCGCAGAAACATTTTCTCCAGTGCTGTTCCCCAGTGGCACAAGACACATGACTTTAAATGTACCAAGGACTATCTCTTTGCATCAGCACATTAGGTAAACCTGATACTTTATTTAAGAAAAGAAAACTGTGTTTGAAAGAACCATGAATTCCAGATGTTAAGGTTAATAGGTCACAATCTAACCTAAATAAAACTCTCAATGAGAATTTAGCTTGGGCAAGGACTGTGGGATTTAGCCTTAAGAGAATTAACAAGGTACATCAGGTCTTCTCACTGTTCTGATTGCCAGAAGCCTGCCTGTACAGTGTCCAGAAATACATTCTCAATGACATCAAATTGAAGCAGCTAATGCAGGAAATGATATGTTCTGTTTTACATGGTCTGTTCTGTTATCTGGACAGGTACAGTAATAATCATACACAGAAAATAGGAGGGAAGTATACTGAATTATTTTAATCAGCTGATGTTTGTCTCATATTCTTCTTTTCTGCTGAAAGTAATTATTTTCAAGTAATTGTTAGCTGAGTTTTAAAAATCCCATTATAGTTTTTTTCTTCACCTTGGGAATCCTTTTTGATTTCTTAAAGCTGTTGTGCATCCCTCCCACTTTAAAAAAAAAAACAAAACCCTCATAAAATGTTTACAAGTCTTGTTTATATTCCCATAACATTTTTCATTATGCTGTGACAGCTTCACTGAAAAATTATTTTAATTATCTCAAAATGAATCACACAAAGAGGGAATATGAAAATATAAATCTTATGTCTGACTGTACTTTAATTGCTTCAGCTAATTAGAGGCATGAAATACCTACACAATGCAAAAACTGAATTGCATGAAAAATATAACCAGTATTTGAAATGTGCTGAATTCATAGTACTCATTCTGCTTCAGTGGGAAGATATGGGGACTCTACCTGTTTTGCAATGCTTGTTTTCTGCTTGTGGTATGGCAAACGAATTTTAATGGGAAATGGTGTTGAAAACACCTAATAATTATCTCTTCTGTTCTCTAGGTCAGCAGCATGGAGACATTAATGAACAAAACAAAGTAAATTATGTTCCAGAAGCTGTGGGTCCTCTCCTCCAACCTGTCCACAAGAGTTCAGTAATGTGAATAGTTCTTATGCAGCAGTAATGTGAGATGATGCTTGTATATGGTGTTAAACCACATCCATAAAATCTCCATTGATATTAGTAAGTAACTTAATCCTACAAAAATTTGACAAAGCAAGAATAAAATGGGTACCAGGAGGCATTAGAATGATTTTAAATATATACACACATAATAGATCAAATCTGTAGGTCTAATTAGGTACTGTTTGTTCCCCTAGGAGAAATTTTTGCCTCATCAGATCCTAACCTTGTGATCTTTGACTGCATTTTATCTAAGACATTGCACACAAACAAGCATTTTATTTTTACAGACTTCTGAACTTTCAGCTGTTAGAAGCTCTTGGTTGAAGGTGATGAATTTGACAAAGAACAAGAGTATGACAGAAAAGCAGTGTTGGAACTGTTATTTTGTCAGTGACTCTTCCACCAACATAATGCAGGAATGCTGCCAGGTTATTAGCCAACAAATCTCTCCTCTGTAGTCTAAAAATATCTCCCAGTTGGGTGCCTCAGTGAAATGTCATGTGTTATAAATGGCAAAGCTGATTTCCATCTTACAGGGATAGTGAGGAAGGACTGCAGGAGCTTTGATATTTAGCAGAAAGGTAACGGACATGTTGCAGCACACGTAGCCAGCCCTAAGTAATTGTTTTCCTCCCTTAGATTAGATGCTTCTTATTTGTGATAATGTCGTAAGTCAAAGTCCTGCCATTGCTCATCATGGTTTTTAAAGGGTTGTGGGGGGCAATGATATGGGTTTTCTTAGTGTTGGGATAATAGTCTTTAATTATCTTTCAATCTCAGAGAATTTTCCTTTGGTTCACAAATATTGCACTGAGTTGTAAATCCATGTGATTAGTGGTAGGCATTAAGAGAACATGCTGACTCAGGAAATTAGTAATGATTAGGAGAGGCTTTCTCTTAGGTCAGATCAGCAGTGACAGAACATTTTCCATCTGATGGCTGGTTTAGGTTTATACAGCTGGGGAAGCTCTGAATTTGTGTAGCACATCGCCTCTCCCTCTAGGAAGTTTTACCTGCTGTGTTTCCTACAGTAATAGTTTTATCCAGTGTAGCAGTGGGCCAGATTTGTCAGTAGTGTAAATCAGAGTAACACAACACTCTCTTTTGCCAGCAGTTCTGATTGCCTATGACTCTAATACGATGACACTGAGACATTGAGCCAAAACTTTCAGACTTTTTCTGGAAAAGCTAATTTATGTGTTGTTGATGGGAGAAAAGATATGGACATTTATAATTAATGCTCTCTCTAACATCCAATAAAAATATGCGAGACAATCTAAACTTCTCACTATACATAATCAAGCAAGATGCACTGTTTAACCAGGATATAAAGTGTGTTCATACCCAGATATGTTATTTATAACTGTTAAATACTTTTCTCCTAAGAATGTCTAGAGAAGACATTGAAGCAATTCAATGAAAAGACTATTGAAGCAATGCTTGGGCTGCTAATGGATCTTCCTGTTATTTTGTTGGTTTAATATAAATTTCAAGTATTATAAATACAGAGTTCATATATAAGTCAAATGAACAGGTAGTAATTTCAGAAGTTATTGTTGTTGCAGGCAACAGTTAGACATATATGTCAGATTAACCAGCTGATTTACAGTCTCATTGAATGAAGATGAGTAGATTTTCTTCAATTGAACATACACCTTGTAAATTTGTCTCAAGCTGTTGATTCACCCAAGGAATGCCCCACCAGTGAGCAGCAACATCTGTATTCTTCTTTCTAAATATTTAAACTAGCTAGATATTATTTTCTGTTATCAAACATTTCAGGGCTTTATAGTCTTTCTAGGCTGTAGCTTGGAACTAATAGTTTATAATCTGTTATTGTGTGCTCTTGCTGCTAGTTCTGTTTCACTACAATTGATGTGTTTACTTAGCTCCCTCCAGTGACTTGATGAGCAAATAAGTCCGTGGTGTGCTATCATTCTAGATATTGCAAAACAAGTTACCACAAAAGACAAGATCAGTTCTTTAAGATGTTATTATAGGTAGCATTCTGTAGCAAGATGACTAAATACTATCTGCTAAACCCATTTTAGAATATAATAAACAGAGTATCTAAGATTTACCACATAATTCTACTATTATTTATTATCAATACTTTTTTATCATTGGCAGAATTAATGCATGAATTTCAACATTAAGTGGGAGTGGAGAAGCTCCACACTCCTAAAAGAGGATTAGTATTTGTAGGAGAAAAAGGAGGAGGTTCAGAATCTGAATTCATATTATGAGCTGTATTGAAGATGCTCCTTCGATCTTTGTAATGATATGCAGAAAAACACAAGCTATGGAAACAAAAAGTATTATGAGCTGTATCCTGAGGAAAATGTGTGTGCTTTTCTAATGTTAGAACAAATTTTACTTTTTTTCATTTGTGAAAATGGTACCATTATAAGAAACATATTGGAAGAACAGAAAATGCAGTTGTTTATGAGCTAAATTGAATCAGGAATGCTCTTGGAGCTGAAAAGCTATGGAGACGTCTGTGCAGAAAAAATTGCAGCAGTATTTATAATAGGAACAGGAAAAAAATGACAGTATAAAGAAAACTGATTAGATTCTCAGAGGGAACTTTTAGTCCCTTTGAAGCAAATGGAAATTTTGCAGCTGATTTCAGCTGTACCACAATTTAAATATGTGAGATGAAGCTTTGGGAGAGTTTATATAGTTTTGTGTCTCCCCCACTGAAAGTACATCCTTAAAGACTTTAATTTTCAGGGATTGTGTTTTCAGTGTGAAAAAAAGATTTTGTGGGATATTTTACAATTTCTTAATACCCCACCCCAATTCCTTAGGTACTTCCAGAAAACCAACCCAAACTCAAACAAAAAGAATTGCTCATGTTGAGACATGAATTCTCAAGAGTTATAATTTGTTATTTGATTTACTGTAGAGTCTAGGAGGTCTCCCTCAAGACCAAGTTATTATTGTATTGGGCCAAAACTGCCGTAACATTGTGCCAGTCCAAAGAATTCAGAGAATATGAGAAGTTAGTGTAACACTTCATGAACTGGAGTCAGTCTAAAGACAATGACGAGAACTGAAATTCTGGCAAAGGCTGTTAGCATCTCATTTTCATGCAAAATAAAGGGAAAAAAGCCCACAAATCCAAGAAATTTTTGTTTTTATACTTACCTCTTTTCTACACTTGGCTTTTCTCTGACTTACAACTTCCTGTATCTTCAATGGAAAAAACAATAAAAGCAGAAAAAAGAATGAGGAGGACAGGAATAATGTGAAAACAAATTTACATTATCTTGAAATGATAAAAAGGTGCCAAAATTGCTGAAAAGCAGAAATCATGTTTCCACAGGGATATAGCCTGTGGAAAAAGTTGCAAACAACACCAGTGCACAGAGGTTGAGCTACACCTGTTATGTACAGCTAAGAGCTGGTGCAACCCTAGTTCAGAGTACATTGACATAGGAGGCAGAACAAGGTCTGTTTCCTGACCACCTAGAAGGATACTTTTCCCACTATTTTTTATAATTTACAAGTACCAAAGCCAGTTTTAGAAAGTGGGAAAAAAGCTAGTAAACATCTTTTACAAAAAATACGAAGTTTCTTGTGGAGATTCGATAAAATTAATTCAAACAAGCAGTTGTCAGGAAATAGAATGTCCTGAAGTCTTGGGACTGATATTTGTTCTTTAAAAGTGCTTAATGATAGCATTTTGCTGATTTTCTGTACTAGGAATTTTATAGTATAAATTATTTCCTTATGAGCCACACAATTTTTCAGTGTGGAATAAAGTAATACAAATACATTGTATTCCTATTACAAATGTCATTGAAAGAGTATGGCCATTTAATGAACTTTAACCCATTCAGTGGGATTTTTTTGTCTGTTCCTGCATGGGGGAATTTGTGTGTGTATGTGTGTGTGTGACTGTGTCTATAAAGTGTGACATCTAGTTCTTTTGGAAATATTCATCATTTCACTGTAATTGCAATGGACCTGCATAATTTTACCCAAAGTGAAACACTGTCTATCATTTCTATGCTTTTTATGAAATTTGTAATAAATTAAGCAGAAAAATCTGGGTCAGAAAGGTTGGCTTTGTGCTGTGCTGTTTTCACAATAAGAGCACTGCTCATTCGTAACTCTGGTTCCAGTGGGAATGCTGCTCTGTGTTTTGTGTCATTGTTCCCAGAGCTGGGGAGTCAATGCCATGCTCAGAATATCTTGCAGCTTCAAGCTTCCTACAGTTGCTACTCTTGCAGCTCAGTCCTTCTTACAGCTGTACAGGCCAATGGCAGCCACTATCAGTATGACATTGACCTATCTGTGGGGGGACCTCTTTCTCCTTTGCTTTCTGGCTCCTGCTCTTCTCCTATCAATTTAATTGATTGTTCGGGCAGGAGAGAGCTGATGCTGGGCATTGTAGTTGTGCGCTGAACGTCAGGCCAGAGACACAGAGGGCTTGGGAGTCCAGAGTTTGAGAACATGGCTCTAAGGCATGAGGCACAAGTTTGGAAATCAGATCAGTGATGAAGTAGTGGTACACTGTCACTAAAGGACACAAAATGATTCACATGACCACTCTCAGTGTCAGAACAAAAACCCATCACTTTATTCTCTGACTCCAGTATTTATAGATTCTTGACAATGACCAGGGATTGGATAACTAAGTTACCACCTTCCCAAGCACACTGGTTATTAGAAACGTCCATCAAAAGACATTTCTTAGAAGGAATGTGATAAACAATTTATGCTTATAGAACTTTCATGGGAAAGTAACTAAAGCTATGAAAACATTATCAGAAGGCTTAATTTTCAGGGTGACAGTACACCTTGTGCCTCAAGAAGGAAACTGTTGTCTTCTGTACTAGCTCACACTGATTCCTCAGGAGAGGTGGTCTTATTCCTGCTTAGAATGAAGAACTTCACAGCAAACTTTGTGGGCAGGAACACCCTGTTATGTATAGCCAGGTCTGTGATGGGTCAGATGATGAAAGAGCATAACCTTTTCATCACCAAGTGAAGAAAAATAAAAATGGGCCTCCAATTTGTAGACCAAATGACATCTGTGTAAAAGCAGCTTAAATGCTTTAGTTCATTTGGCAGTGAGACAGAATTGTTTGTGCTAGAGTTGTTACAGATAAGAGTTTAGGTTTTGGCTTTTAAGGCTGTCAGATCAGAAAGGTCACCCATCTGGAGTATTAAATGTTGATCAGTGAGTCCAAATGCTGGAATCCTTTTGCTAGGTCTTCTGAAATTAGAATGTTGCTGTGTTGCTAGGCTAGATCTCTCTGAATCTGAGTTTCTGCTTTTATGTTATTGTTTGTTCATGATTAATAAAATATTGTCTCTCTTTCTGGGCAGAAATTAACAAATAGGGGAATCAACTGATCTGGTTAACTGTGTGTACATATACTCAGTCTACAAATACTCAAAAAAGTAGGAAGGATTATACTCAGATGTTACCTATTTAAAAATATTACACAATCGCTTACTATCTATGATGCCAAAAGGGTAGATTGACTGAGGAAAGTTTATTATTGTATGCACTAATTATCTGCTTTTTCATTCACAGCAGGTTTAATTTTAAAAATACAATTTTTCTAAATATTTTTTCAGGATGCTGTTATCAAATGTAAATGTGGCATTTTGCATAATGTCAGTGTTAACATTTTGGATTAGGATTTTAAAGAGAAGTAGACAAGTCATGAGTATTTCTTATTATTTATGTGCTTTTCATTTCAATAAAACCAAGTCAGCTGGCAAAATTGTGTAGAAAATAAGTCTCTACAACATGTAAGAAATAGCTCTGGAGCACATTCAAAGTGGCTTTGGCAGGTTTAGGGTTGCAAAATTCAGCAAATGCCTCACATAAAGTAGTCTGAACACAACAAAAGATTAAAACCAAAATAATCCTTGTCTGATAAAATAAACTGTATAATTATCTAGTTCACCCTATGCCACTGTTAGGGGGGAAATGTCTCACAGAGCAGAGTCCAACACCTGGTGCACCATTGTCAGCCTTGGGGAGAGTGAATGACCCAAGGGAAGTTTGAGAAAACAGAGGCATTGGGAGGGCTGCATTCTCAGCTATGCTGCCAGACCAGAAATGACAGTCATTAATCCTGGATAGGTCTCATGCAAGTTGGGGCCCTTTAGGTTGGTGGCTCTGCTGAGAAAGCAGGCCCAGACAGGGTTCTTTGACATAGGCCTGTATGGACAGAAAAATACAAGGCAAGAAGATGCCTAAAAGTAGACACAGTGACTTGGTGCTATGAGAATATAGCGGCCTGCTTTGAGCTCACAGGAGTTTGTCTGGATCCTCCTATAAATTTGGTAATAGGGGTCTCAACATCCAGGTTTGCCCTAAGGTGCCCCGATGCTGGCACTGGCAATTCTAAAGTGTGACCTTGTGGGAACCTCAGGGACAGAACATGCACAGCCCTGTTGAGTATCCAGAAGTAGAAAAGGCACGTGTCTAATGGAATATAATTCCTGGGCATCATTAGGTAAACTATGTTTGGAGGTCCATGACTGAAAGAAGGAATACTGTGTTCAAAGGGCAGTTCTGAAAATGGGATTTACACAGTCTGAACTGCCTGTGATATTGTTTCTAATCTTGAACGAGAACCACAATTGATTTAACACTGAGCACAGGTGGAGTCATGACAGATATTTTGCTTATCTATTTCTATCTTCTTTGCATCAACCCTGCAGAAAGGTGATTTCCCTATTGAATGACAATCAGGCTACATTGCTATTAATAGAACTGAAGAAGAACACATCTGCTCTACCCTCCCCTCTCACTGTCAAGGCTAAGCACCTAGGAGACAGCAAATGTTTCTGTTTACTAATGGAAAAGTACCTGGACAGACCTCACTTGCCCTGGGAAGACTAAAAATTGGGCCACAGGCCCTCTTCAGATAGAAAACAAAGCCTAGATAGGAGGCAAACAAAGCTAGCTATGAACCAATACAGAGAAAATAAAGGAAAAAATTTCTATTATCTCTACTCATCCGTATGAATTCTATACAAGATGAACTTTCTAGACAGCTTTCCTCTGCTCATCAGAATATTTGTGATAGAGGTAATATGCAATTTTCCCAATCTCAAGCCTTCTAAGAGGACAAGAGTTTCTGGTGTTGGGAAGTTGCGTCTCCTGTCTAGCCTGTCTCTCTCCAGGTACTCTATGTACTGCACAATTCTGAATTGGAAAAAACACTGTATAACAAAAACTGAATCTCATTTCATGATAAATTTTTCTTTGAGTAGGTCTTTCCAGAAGCAGCCTTCAGAGCATTCAATTGGTGAAGTCATTATGGTTTGGAACCAGGAAACTGAGGCAGCACTTTGCAGTCCTTTCATATAAAATTACAAGCAAAATCACAGAGGCATCATTAAAAATTACAAGACATAATTGCTGTTTATTCTTTGTGTTGCCTGAGAGCTACAGTGGTGAACAGAGCTCTGCTTGTGTCTGTGCAAACACTGTGTGATCTTACAAACACGTTTTGAATGCATTATGTACAATGATTTGGTTCAAGGACAATTTAAAACTTTCACCAGCTTCTTCAGTAGGCTTGACTAAAGGTTCGCTGACCTCCCTGGGATAGCTAAGATTGCAAAGATGTTCAGAAATTATATGTAAAATGGCAAAAACTGTCTCATGTGCAGTTTCCAAAGGGTACTATATAATGTCCTGCTTGGACAGAATAGAGTGTCGCTGCTGGGCCTGGGGGGCCTGTCTGACCCCCAGTTTCTGCCGGCGACAAGCCCAGATAGACGTCCCGGGGGAGAGCCACCATCCGGGGTTTCCAGGCAGTCTCCAGCCAGGGGTAACCTTTAGGAGCACATGCAAAGGCTTCAAGTGACCAGCTCTTTTAGAAGGTGATTTCTGCTCTGTGATCAGCTCTGTTCAGCCCAGCCAGGTCCCTTCATGGGTTACCCCAGCCGACGCAGACAAGAGACGGGAAGATCATATGGCGTTCCACAGAACGTCTTTAATGCAGGCTTCAGCGAAGGGGGCCAGTGATGATCTAACCACTGATCTGGGCAAAAGCTGGGTTTTTATAGGGAAGGGGAGAATTGGGAAGGGGACCAATGGTCTGAGATGGGGATAAAATGACCAATAGTTAACAGGGAGATAACATGTGTCCTGAGGCAGGAAGGGGTCCACAGCTTAGTCACGATGACTAGGCAGTTTTGTCTTATCTTAGGGGACAGATCTCCAGGGAGGATACCTGTCATACTGGGCTTCCTCCACAACAGAGTTTGGATTCAATACACTGCCAGTCTTTGAGAGGACTCAGATTGATGCCCAAAATGTCTCTTCATGAAGAGGGACCTTCTGTAAATAGTAAAAAATATTTACCTCATACAGCAATTGGTGGACTTTCCTAATAAAAGAAAGGAAGAGTAAAAATATAAATATTTTAAAATACCTTCAGAAAACAGCATCTCACATGCAATTGTTTTGTTAGTATGTAGATTGTTCTAGTAGTGTACTGATAAAGTAACTTTTAAAACTTCAGATCTCATCTTTGTAAACTGTAATCTAGCTCTGGGCAGTTCTGTACTGGAAAACTGCTCTAACTCTGAGGTAAAATGTGATATCCTGAGTGATCTAAATTTATGTGAAGTGAAATGAATTTATGAGTATCTCTATGAAACAAATGCAACAAATACCACATCACCTGGTGTCTCTTTATATGGGATACCACAGTGCCATCATAGCTTTGTAATAACTTTGATTATTGGAGTAGTCAAAACTAAATTTGCTGAAATGGGAATGTTTCCTCTGATGGTGCACTCAAAGTAGTTAGCTCCCAGACTTACTGCAGCTGGTTTGTGTAGCCACAAAGTGTCCAGAGATGTCTCACTTGCTAAACAGGCTATGAAACATGGTTTGATAGAGACTACTTGAGTCAGTATCTTGGAATACTTAAACACAACTGAAAACTGTGTCCATACATGGTTGTGTCTGGAGCTAAGAACTGAACTTTTTGATGGAGAACAAGATGTGAATGTTTTATTTCCTTATCAACTCTGTGATTCATGCATGGTCAATCTTTTGGACCAGGTATTATCAACATGAACTTGTTTGGACCGGATTTCTGTTGGATAAAAACCATTAGATAGACATGCCTGCAGCCAAATATTATCAAATGCTTGGAAAGATCTTAGGGTGTGGGAATTACTTCAGTCCTTCTGTATGAACTTGTGCTTGTACTTTGAAAAGGAGCCTCAGCATTTTCTGCACATTGCTGGGGAACAGAACCCTTGAAATGGTTGGAATTGTGCCTGTGAGTTCAGTATAGGTCTCCTCCTCTAAATGACATGCTTTATACTCTGGAAAAACTTAGCACTGTTGTAGTAAGCCTAGTGCATCCTAAAACAAGTCCCTGTAAATTACAGAGTATAAAAGCTGTAATTTCCCCTACTCTCCATGGGTAAAGGATACATATTCATACATAACATTATTTTAATGGAAATCTCTTACTCTGTTTCTCGGTGAGGAGGGAATAGGTAGGTAGTGTCAAAGTGGGTAAATATTTCTCCTAGGATATGGATGTTTAAGTTGATTTTTCATTTGATTTAACACAAATACTTTACACTCCCAGGGGAAATTACTTTACTTCATATTTTCGGTGTTCCTATCTTTCAAGGACTAGTTTGTTATATACAGCTGTTCCAAGGTGGAGGTCAAAAAGGAATGAAAGAAGAAAAGAAACTAAACTTCAGTAAAAGTTTTGAAAAAATCCAAAAACTTGTGAAGTATCATAGGACTTAGCCAAGTCTTCTCTACTGCCCACTAGGCTAAGTAACAGCTGTTCTGCATGCTTGATTCATCTGGGAAACATTTGTATTTGAATAGTTTTCACAGTATTTATAAATCCTTCTCAGAAAAAAAAAAAACTTTTTTATTGCCTATGTAAAAATACCATTTCATTGCAGCATCCTCACCGCGGTACAGTTTTAAATGAGAGCAGAGTCTAACTTGGTGAGAATATTAAAGGGATCTTTATCACAATTTTTGGGGTGAGAGTTGTTACCATTACATCACTGTTGAAGGCAAATTGTCCCAAATGTGCTGCTCATTAAGAATATGAATCTTTTTAGAAGAATAGGAGAAGTGTTGGGGGTTGGGTGTCCTTCTTTTTGTTCCGTCTCACATATGGAATTCTTTACCCATTTTCCCAGTTGCGGGAAAACCTGATGGCTGGTACTTCGTGGGTGCTTGAGAAACACAGGGAGTTTGGCTGGGCCCAGGAGGGAAGAGGGCCAGGGGACAGGGAGGGCAGGGGTAGCTGGGGGCTGGATGGTTTCTTGGGCTGGAGAATGAGACACTCTCTCGAAGCTGTTGCGGCTAGGAGAAGGGAATTTGCCATCACCCAGACAGAGCTGCTGCTGCTTCCTCTTGTTCTTCGTTGGTGGCCTCGCACCCCCTGTCCTGCCGGGACGTGTGGCAGTGCCAGCCACCGCCGCGGAGCTGCTGATACACCTCAGCCACCGGCCCGGGATCTCAGCTCATTCCTGCTGTTCCAGCCGGCTGTTCCTCAGAGCCCTGCAGGAGCACCGGGACTGACTGCCCGAGGGGGTTTGTGAAACAAAGCCTCTCCCCCATCCCTTCCCGTCTCAGCCGAGAAAGCTGTCACAGGGTCCCTGTTTCTGTTTTCTTGCTAATGCTGTAGTTATTGTTGTTTGTGTGCCTCGTTATCCATACAAGTAAAGAACTGTTATTCCTATCCCCAGATCTCTGCCTGAGAGCCCCTTGATTTCAAAATTATAATAATTCGGAGGGAGGGGGAGTCTACATTTTCATTCCAAGGGAGGCTCCTGCCCTCCCTAGCAGACACCTGTCTTCCAAACCAAGACAAGAAGTTATTCTTTAGAAATCATAGTGACCTGACAGATAATGATTATTTCTAAATGTAGGTTTCATGTAACTTGCAAGCTCCTGATATGGAGTAAAGCAGGGAAATTAAAGGAAAAAGTCCCATCTTGCAGGAAGAAGTTGAACAGTAAATAACTTTTTGCTCTCACTGCAACTTGGACTGAAGACCTTGCCTTTTCTCAGTGGAGGGGGGAAAATGTGTTTAAAAAAGGTTTCATTTATCCTTTTATATCACTACTTGGATTTTTTCTAATATATACTAATGTATCAGTATGTATTAGCCTAATCATGTTTTGTAAGGATAAAGCTGAACAGATGCTTAAGAAATGAAAATTTTCTCTGAATGACAGTGATAGACAGTCCTTAAAATCACTGGTATGTATGAATGATTTTGTTGGAGTTGAAATGTTGTGTAAGTGTATTAAAATTCAGAAGACTGTACATGTGAGAGCCCAACTCATTCAAGCCCTGCTATGGCTTGCAGTGTTGTGCTTACAAGCACATTTTCCTTTCTTAACATTTACCACCTGTTAGAAATGACCCAAGAAGATATAATTTCATGTATGCAAATTCATAACTAAAGCCAAGATTCCCACATCTGAACATAAATATTCTTCTCAATTATGTGCCAAAAAAAGATGTTCTTCAAGGAGATCCTTCAGTGACTATGCTGTGACTGTCTAGACAGACCTGTGTTTATAACAAAATCATTGTGAATGGTGATGACTTCTAGTTAAAACAACTACTCATTTTTTCCAGAGAATTATCTTACTCTAGTTACAGATCTTGCCAGAGTAACAGCTTCCACAAACTGCGAGCACAACTAGTCCTTTTTAAAGAACATAAGGTTTTTCTGATGGACTATGTTAATAGTCTTGTGTTAGAAAGAGAAGCCATACAGAAATATTAATCTTTGATATTTCTGTGTTTTTAGATTCTCACAGCTATATTCGTAGAAAACATTTGTATTTCCAAGTACTTCAGAATCAGCAGTGTGATAGTTCAGATAATATATTTCATGGAATGTATTTTAGTTGCTTGTTTACAGACACATGCACTCAATAGGTCTGGACAGAGTTTTTTAAACATGGATAATTTTTCCTCATTTTTTTCCCAATGTTTTGATCAGCTTGAGATACTAGTTAAGCTTTTGGTGGATTTGAACAGAAAATAGGTAACTAAAAAATGTATCCTATAGAAATGTAGGACAGCAGAGAAGAATGTGTAGAATCTACAAAAAATATGGTTTGTGGGTAGAAAGGGAGAGCGGGAGGGAAGGGGGGAAGAAAAGAAGAAAAAAAAAGGACAGATTTATTATGTGTGCTACTAACATTAAGAGAAGAAATAAATAATATAATCTGTCTGCAGAAGTTATGTGAGTCATTGTGATTTTTTTTGGCTATACATAATAATACTTCATTATCTTTCCTGGGTAGGTACAAATACACATAAATGCTAGTTCTAACTTTGACATAGCTTTAATAAAAACAAAATTAAATCCAGGCTTTATGATAACATTTGGTTTCAGAATCCTGGAGAGATTAATTCCATGGGCTAAAATCGTATTTTGAGAAGCAATGTGCCTAAAATGAGTGAGGTACCTTAGTACCATTGAATGTTTGTAACCTTCAGTACCGAGACAACTGGTCCTCTTTGCGCACAGGGCAATTAGCATAACTTGTTAGTGAAATCGGTGATGCCTGGGAGAGTTATAGGGGTGTTTAACACATTTCAGAATCTTAGCATTCAATGTCATTTATCGTTAAGGTGCTTGAAGAGTAATGAAGAAATTAGTGCACTGTGTGGAGCTATGCTTCTTTTGTACATTCTACATTTACAGCTATTAATTCTAGCTGAATTCCTGTCAGCAGATATAAAAGCAGATCTATCAGACAGTAAAAGAAATACCTCTACAGCTATTTCAATTATGATATAGAACGCGGAGGACAATAGTTTTGATGTATTTCCTGCTTAATGAAGTAACATCCCCGTCAGATGGGTAATTGCTGCAGCAGGGCTCTGTTCAGAGATTTCTTCTATCTGCTCCTATTCTGCTCTCACTGCTGTGATACCTCACCTGCTTCAAGTTTAGGATGCTACTTCCATTTTGTGAGCTGCAGTCGTAATGAGGGCAGTTGACCTGTGTTGGCCAGCACTGATTATTTGCAACAGTACTATATTGCAGGTATGCTCCAGGTGATCCCCACTGAAGACAATGGGGCTGTAGGCAGAGAGTTTGTTAAAAAACACTCACAGGTAAATGGAGAGACTAATCTTGCATATAGTGAGATTATAGATGGAATCTCCACTGTATTTGGTGGGAAAAGGCCAGGAATGAGTCAGTGGCATAAAATACACCTTAAACTAGGAATCTGAGGTTCTGAGAGCACTGGCCCTGCAGAATTTCTCCGTGTTTGTACTTGTACTAAGTAAATATCATTATTGCCAAGTGTGTTAACAGGAGCCTTCCTACTAGCAAAGTTTAATGAACTCTCCACTGGGGAACTGATATGGTTCCCCATTAGTTGAAGCTGAAATTAGAACCAGCATAAAGAAAGAGAACAGATTTGGAAAAAAAAAACAACAACAAAAAAACCCCCAACAAAACCCAAACAAAACTCGAACTTATGCCAATATTCCTACTTTTATCAGTCTTCTGCTATCAGCCTCCAATCTGCATTAGACCTCTGGTCTGAACTGACTCCCCACAGTGATGATCATGGGAACTATGAAGAAAAAGGGTCGACTCAAAGGAATTGAGAAGCAAAGCATGGATTTTGTTCTTTTGCTGTTTTTGCTGGTTGCTTCTATCAGCAGTTGTGAGCAACTAACACATCTAGTGCTCAGTTAGAGAATTGCTGCTGGCCTATACTGCTACTTTTGCAATGAAAGTAACTGTGCAGGTGAATGCTTAGCCCATGTGTTACATTGTAGTCGTGCACACAGATAGATACTAGGAAAGCATTGTTTTTTTTGTAATTCAGAGTGATTTCCCGTCAGCTTCCATAGTGAAGTAAATGTGGGTGCCAGAGACCTGTAAAGACCTGTGGATTATAGTCTGCACTCATGTTAAAATATCATGATTAAACCAGCTGAACAGAAGATGTCTATATTCTTTTGAGCACCTACATATATATCTATATAAATTTATATATATGTGAAAAAGCACAGGGAACAGATTGCAAACATTTTGCATTGTTGTCAGGCTTGGAAATCACATTAAGCTTTGGATGACACGGCTTACTCACTTTCTTTTTACAGTCTTTCCCACTGTGTTCAGAGCAGCCACATCTAAACATTTAAAGCGAACACTGGCAGAATTTACTGAGCTTAATCAGATCCATAATAAAGGTATTTCTACAGAATATTTCCCATTGGATATTAGAAAGATAGAGGTCACTGGCATTTACATAAGCAAATCACATTCTTTCAACAGACAGGCAAGGGTTAACCTTTTTTGTGCAGTTAGATTGAATACAGTGGAGATTTTGCTCAGAACAGAGAAAACTGAAGTGCATTCCAAGAAAATTAATTCCCTTATTTACCTATTTTAATTCAAATTGGTTCATATTTGTAGAATATGATGTCACCAATTCCAATGACTTTTAATGGCATGAGGAGCCTTGTTTGATTACACATCTAAAGAGACAATGCCAATTTCCCTTTGATTCAATTGCTCACTGTTGTAATGCTTGCGTTTGTGAATCATGAGCTGGATCTCTGCAATTTACCATGGTTTTAGTAATTTCACTGATGATGAGGACAATGTGTTCTACTATTTGAAGAAAGAAAACCACTATGTGCTTTAATGCTGTGTGCATTTTAGACGTTGTAGGGACCTGAGCTCATCTTTCCTCCAGTATCATCTGCCACAACATGCATCTCCACAACAACTCTAGCTCTCTGTAATCAGGAGGCTTGCCCTAGTAGAACCCTTGGTTTCCACAGAAATGGGCATCATGGGAATGTGTAAGAGGGATTTTCCTCCTTTTCTGTGCCTTTTCCTATTAGCCCCATAGGAAAAAACAGAAGTCTGCACTGCAGAATATAAACAAAAAAGTAAAGAACCCATGTTTAAATGATACTTAAAGAAACTGATAAGTAAAAATGAATTTTCAAGATCAAAATACATATAGAATTTCATTAAGAGCAAATGGATAACAAAAATAAAAAATAAAAAAAAAAAGAAAATTACCATTAATGCACAAGTAATTCCGTTTTCTCTTCATCTGCCCCTTGTTTAATTCTGTCAACCATTGCAGGCACTATATTTCCATTTCAATGCATTATTTAATGGATAGAGGCAGTTTGGGGGAAGGGAGGAAGATAATTTGATTTGGACAGACATCAGAATTTCTGTAAACATCTGGTTCTGTTTAAGAGGGTTTTTAAGCATTTAATACAAGATGCTATTAAAAGATAGCAAATGAATGCTGAGTTCTCACTATGTAAGAAGTGTAATTTTCCCCTCCTGGAAGTTTGCATACAAGTGAACTTGAGTCAAGTTTGTAGATAGGTTTTGCAAAGACAATCTTGCATTATCTAGTGTGAGAGAGACTTGTAAGAATAACAGTTAAAGTCATTAAAGACCTTACTGAAAAAGAAGTTCAAAGGATGATAAAGCCCAACTGGATACATTTCATCCAGCTGTATTTCAGTAATTGAATAAACATAGTTGAACAAGTAGTTAGAGATGAAAAGAGTGTAGAGAATAAAAATGAAGAAAATGAAAAATTCATGTCACACTGGTCTAGTCTTTTTCTCATTTGGACAGGACTCTGTAGATAACTTGGAGGATTGCCTGTGTCTTTGATATTCTCATATTAAGTGATATGTTCATATGATAACAATGAAAAATATGCTTTTAGCACAATTCATTATTAATAGCATGTTTCTTATTGTCTTGAAACATTTCAATAATTTCAATAATTCAATCATTTCAAACATTTTTTATCCAGTAAAAATAAATTCTCCAAAAGCTATAAATAGGATTAGTATCACATCTGCAAGTAAATGCACTTGATTTAGAGATTAGATTGAGTAATTTCAAGTTTAAAAGTGTACATTCAGAGAGGAAATAACATAGTCCAAGAATGAAAATTATGTTTTGGACCCTACTGCTCAGGCTTTCCTATTTTGCAGGTCAGCTGCTGTTGATGCATGCTGAGCAGGCTGTAGTCAAGGTTGTCCTTCCTATAAGGGTTATCCTTGGGTCAGGTTTTCATTTTAGAACAGAAACTCTAAATTTATCAAAATAGACTACAGACAGTGAAATTCTTCTCATTTTCAAAGCAAGGACCTCAAAAAGGTACCTGAAGCTTGAATAAGCATTTTGAGACAACTTTAAGTATGTGAAGTGTAGATAACATTCAGTACAAATCTGAACAAAGCTCTGAAAGGGGTTGATCTTAGAGGGGTTATTTTAAAATCTATTTCACCCTTAGGACTTCTGTTAGCTTGCTGCATGCTTTTTCTGAAGAATCTTCCCTCAGACTTGCTGGTTTGTGCCTCTGCCTTATATTTCATGTATCTGGTAGAGATACATGAAGAGTAGAGTAGAGTACAACCCAGATCAAAGGATCTTTGTTTAACAAAGAAACTTTGTTTAACATTTGTTTTTAATCAGCCACTCTAAATAAGATTGTTTGTGAAAAGAATACTCAAAATATTTAGATTTTTCTTCAAGTTTAGTCTTCATCTTTTCTCTAAATGGACTACCGATGTTCCTCTTTCACACAGACTTTCTGACACAGTTGCTTCTTTGATCAATTCTCATCCTCCTGAGGTGTTTAATTTAGAATTAATTGATATCTAAAAGTGCCCTAAATGAAGGTCCAGTTTTTGGATTTATTTATGCTGGTGATACTGCACTTCAGGAATAAACAGCTGCTTCCTACTTAGCTAGATGGAAAATGTAGGGCTGGGCTGGGGTTTTGCTGTTGAAGTACAGTCTTGGTCATATTTACTTAGCACTTCCTCATCTATTTTAATTCAGGTTTTCTTTCATGGTTACTCAAAACCTGAAGTGCCAAACTTTGTCACACAATCCAGTAATTTGGCAAGAAAACAGCTGAAACAGCTGTTAGAATTCTCAGCTCAAAAGAACTCTCAAAATCAAAGAACAATGGTAAAACACAAAAGAGAACTTTGTATTCCAGGCCTCAAAATGTAGATAGATCACAACTGTCTTCTCTTAACAAGGACATCCTATGTTTTTCATGGCAGCACCATCTTTTACTGGGGAGAAAAAGTATTCTGTGTGCCACAGGTACTGAGAGCCCTGAGAGCAATACATTTGTTATACAAGAAACATTTGATAAGATGAATGACCTAGCTTGGTCTATTTAAATTTTATAATCATGAATACTGGGAACAGCACTTTTTTACATTTAGAGGTAGGGCCAGAGGGAGAACACAGACAGCACAGTTTGCCTAACTCATAACATGACAGATTTTGGACCTGGCTGGGCTCACAAATGATGAATCTTCCAAGGTCAGCTTAAGATATGTTTCTGTTCTCCACCTCACCTTCTGATGGAGGTTACTGCACTTGAAGCAGGAAAAGTGGGATGAGGATCATGTGTCTTAACTCCCAGTACAAAACAAATTTCATGCTCTGGAAAGCAGAGATTCAGCCACATAGCCCAAAGATTCAGCCCTTCTGCTGCCTTTGCGCTGGGAATAGTAACAGTCATGAGCTCAGAAATGGTAGTCAGGAGCACTGCCTTCTCAAATCAACTCAGGAAGTTATGCTAAATTAAAGGGCATTGAAACTTCCTCTGGGAGCTGTATATTTAACTTGAGTCACCTATTATACATGCTGTGTGGATGGTGAATACTAATGGAATAAAATAAAGTGGAGTAAGAGGAGGGTTGAGCATGAACTTGTGCCCATCACTTTCCAGTGCTCCTGACTGACACCACACTTGCACTGGGTATGACAAGATGGTGTGGTGCAGCATCTGTCTCAAAAATGCCAGCCATAGACTTCAGCTTTGCCCAGTTAAGGAACTTGAATGACATCACCTTGATTTATTAAGCCAGTAGTAAGTTGCTACTTTTATTGTGTGACACGGGGTGCCCACCACCAAAGATACTAATCTGAGTTTCTTTCTCCTTTCCTGAAAATGGCCTGAAGACCAAGCATTATGCAAAGATTCACTTTTCCCACCACTAATTTGTATAAAGGTCATTTAGAATAAACTGTTTCAAAGTCTTGACACTCCAATTATCTGCTAACTTCTCCCTTAATATAAAGAGTTTAAATGGATGGAATTTATTTTTTTTTATCACATGAAATCAAATGTTTTGTGGTACTGCTTTGACTACAACTAGTGAGGAACAGAGAGTAAAATCAACCTAAAAGCAATGGCTTCATTTAAGGACAGTTTCATCTCAGCTTTCTAGGGTTTCTCTTCTTTCCATTTCAAAAGGAACACCAAAAAATAAGTGTATTTGCACATCTGTTAAATTGCAAGTGGGTTTTGTTTCCATGCAAAACTTCTATATTATACACATGGAAGTACAGTACATGATTTCTAATACAATTACATTTTCATTAGATGTTTTTGTTGGCAAGAGTCCCATGACGAGTTCACAGAGCTCTGATCTGCTCTTGTTACAAGTATACAAGTTTTCAGGAGACTGCATCATTTGTCCCTGGAAAGAGAAGTCATGCCTTTTGGTTTTAAGAACAGTTCTGTTGGCTCACTCTGTTGTGAAGTAGAGAGCACATTCTGCTAAACTTTCTTCAGATGTCAACTAATTTTCCCTTCTTTGATTTCAGTGCAGTCATATCCATTTTATACTACTGCAATTAGGAATTAGGACATCTTGGTACTGCACCTGTTATTCTGTTTTATTATTATATTTATATTATTCTATTTACAGAATCCTCTTGCAATTTGAATCACAGTTACATTGATATAGGAGATGGCACAGGCAGGCATATAGCCCACAAAATATAGTGTTTTCTGGCCTTTCAGTGAGGGCTGATCTTGAGTATGGTGCCATGAGAACTGTGTAAACCAACTGCAATTCATGACTATGACTGTTATTTAGTTATTTTAGTAATACTTTCAGCCAAAGAACAAATCTGCATCTGACCACAAATTAGCAAGGGGTACCCAGGTGGAACATGAAGAGAATGCAATCTTTGCAACGAATTCATCATAAGACACCCCATAGATTTCCTTGAAAACAACATTTAGGATGTAGACAAGAGGACTGCACAGTACATTGTATGTGAGAAATGTAGTATTTCCCCTAAAATTATGTTCTACTTTGTCTACTGATTACAAAGAGTAGATAATTCCTAGGAAGGAGATGCTGAACTTATAAAGGTAGAAACTCTTTTCCATTCCTGTTTGCCTGAATTGATAGGGGCAGATATGTTATTCCTGCAGGAATATACAGAAAAAACCCTTTTTTTTACAGAAAATGATGTCACTCATTTTCACAAATCTGTTCTGGAAAAGAAATAACTGCTTAACCTGTAAGAACACAAGCATTTAATCTGAACCACACTGACAGTCCTACTGCAGTTACATCTTCATCACCTGTGCCTGGCTCTTGATAAGAGAAAAGCTTAGCATCTCTCTTTCTGGACACATTGCATAACTTGTGTTTATGTTCTGTGTTACATGCATTCTGGATCATAAGGAAAATTAAGAAAATAATTAACACTTTGAAGCAGTTGTTAGTATGTTACATGGATATATAATTAGATTGCCACATACTTACTTACAACTGTAAATATATAATTTTTAAAAACCTCAGAAGCATAAAGAATAAGCCAATAACAGGAGCTATTGTAGCGGGAATAAAGAGTTTGGAGTTTTTTTGGTCAGTTGGTTGGTTTTATGTAAAAGAATTTATTTGGATATTTTTTAATTCATAGCTTCATTCAATATGTTATGTGTAATAAACTTGGGTATCATGCATGGTTGGGATTGAGTAGGGAAAAAGGGCCTGGCTTTTCCACCATTCACTGTTGTTGTAAGAGTGTGTGAACAGGAAATAATGAAAAACTATTTCTTTTCTGTTTAAGCCTTATCCCATAAGACTGGATGGTTTTTTTCTGTTTTTCCCTGCAAGTCATGTTTACTCAATTTTTAACAGGGGTTAAAAAGAACAATCTCTTGGAAAAAAATGCACAAGAAACACATGTATTGGAAGATGCCATAAATATGATTATTCTGCAACTGGTTATTGTCCTCAATACAGTGTGATTGAGAGATTTTTCTTTGAATTTTGGAAACTTTTGCAAACTATGACCTCTCCAATTCTGAGTGGTGCATTTAAAGGGTGTTGAAAGACTCCAGGCTACACCCTTCAAAGTTGTGCTGAGGGGCAAGGGCTGTAAAAGTGCTGACACTCCTCATCATGATCAGAAGACCGTCCTCACAGCTGCCAAACTTGTGACAGCCAACTTGGAAGCCTGACCTCCATAGCTGTCCTGGAGCCAGAATTCTTTGATATCCCTAGCCAATTGTTGTGGTCCTAGAAAGGATTTTTAGGAAGTCTGTATTGGATTCATTGGAAATTTGCAAGTCATGGATGTTTTGAGAGGAATTGTGTGCATCTGCCTGGTTGATTCCACTTCATGAGTCTGTTTTGCTAATTTTCAGATTTTTTTTCTGAAATTCCTAATGTATCTTACAAGTTCAATAGGAGGACTGAGAAATTCCAGCAGCTCTCTTTCCTGTTTCCACCCACAGGTGTCCCATGCTATGCCAGCTGTGTGCAGATTGCTGTCTGTCATGATTAGGTTGTGATTGTGCAGCATTTCCATTTACACTGGTTCTGCACATCCCCATGGTTTTACTCCTTGATATTAATTCTCTAAAATAAGGGGATGTTTTCAGGGATATTTTCCAGCTCTCTTATTCCTAGGGGGGCTCCTGATATAAAGGTGGCTAGTGTAAGTCCTTGGGTGTTGTGGCACAAACTAAGGATATATTTCACAGCAATGGATACATGGCAGTCAGAGAAAGGGAGTTCTGAAAAGCCAAATAATTTTCTGAGTAACTTGAACTCGTGTCTTCTTACAGTCTGACTGGCAAACATAGTCTTGAGCCTTTAAAAATGTCAAAGCATTATCATTCAGGCTTTAATGGCAGAGAAGAAAAGTAGAGTTGTTTATTTTTAGTTCAAATCCAGCAAGTTTCTGTAGAAGCCACAAGAGGACCTTTGATTTATTTTTAAAATTATTCTCAGTTTAAAGCTGCTTGCACTTTATTATGGTGCTGTTTTTGAAATAATAGTTAATCATTAATCAGAACTCCTTGCAGCAACCAGTTTTGTGTAGCTTCTACAAACAAGGTTTTTTTTGCATTTTATTCAGTTTCTAATCTAATTTCCGCATCCTGTTTTTCTGTGGCACTTATCTGCTCCAGTGAAATTGTTCAAGGAAATTTCATAATCATTAACTCTCTATCTGCATATCCATGATGACTCTTCTCTCCTAGAAATTGAAAGAGGACCACAAAACTCATTCAGTGCTGGAGAGTCCTTATTTTCTTTTGGCTACGGAAATTCATGTAGAAATATAAATCCTAACCCTGGAAAGAAACCAACAGTATTAGCACATCCCCAGTTTATCCCTGATTTCATTGTCACCTACTTTTGTATCTGCTACCAAAATGGAGTGACACACACTTAAAGATTACCTCAGACTAATGTGACATGCCATTCATATCAGGTTGTCATGTCAGGGGTGGTATCTTATATGATAATAAAATATCAGGTAATGTTGCTTGGCAGCTGTAAAACTTCCTGCATTTAAGAGCTACTATCCAAGTCTGTTTCACAAAAAGCAAAGTATTGCCTATTAAGCCTCCTTAAGTAGTGATATTTACAAGAGTCAGCAAAGCCATGGAAAATTTATTCTCACATCATCACCACTCGTTACTTGGTTTTATCTCTCACCTGACTCCTTCATGTTCTCCATTGATGCTCTTGTTTCTGATTCAGGCATATTGGAAGCTCGCTGTTTGAAAAGGTTGCACTGTGAAACTCACAGGAAATCCCTCTACTACCTGTCCATAAAACAGATGAGGATCAAGAGTTATGAAATTTTGCTTCTGATTTACTGCAGGAATAAATAATTTCCCCCTTTAAGTTCTCACCAATGAGAAAATCCTGCATGTTTATTATGTTTGTGTTAAGATATTTTCTGTTCATGCTAAGGCTTTCTCTAAAGTTGTGTATAAAGATATATATGGCATTTATGTTTTAGAGAGGCAGAAAATTTTGGTACTTCTTATGACTGACAAGACAGTATTAGATCTTGACCAGTAATTGAAATAAATGCATTAATATTTAATTTCACATATGAAAGGGCACCTGGTTCCTGTTCCTGAAGTAATAGGAGCACTTAACTTGGATTGCATTTAGGCTTTTTTTTAAAAGGCTTGTAAACCAAGTAATGGAGATATTTTATTATTAGTTATCCTTACACAACATTTATGAAGTCAGACTTGTTTTCCAAGACAGTTTCAATGTTAATATTTAACAAGTCTCTAATTCAGATAAGATAGTAATAGAAATGTAATGTTAACCAATAGAATAAAAACACTGAAGATATTTTGAAGTACCTGACAGATATTTATAAATGAACATTAGGGATTATCCACTTTGAAATTATTTTCAGCAGAGATTTCTGTATATCACCTCATCTTGTATCCAAAGATCTAGAAAAAGCCAGAAATTTCTGAGTTCCAGAGTTGGAAAGGGTTTGATTTTGCTTGAAGGCCTATGAAATAAATGGACCTTACAGGCATTAAGCAGGTATATCTCATTGATTTTACTGTGAATGATATTTTCTATAATACTTCTCATTTGATTCTTCACAAAGGTGAACAAATTTTTAAAAAAGATATTTGACTGGACTCTTTATCCAAAAGTTTATAGTTGAAGGATGGCTTTTGAAAGATTGCATATCCTCCAATGAATACATTGGAAATTATGTAAAATTTATAAATCAGAGTGAACCTCATGGTTCCATTTTCTGAAGCTGTTCTCAATGTATAAAAATAGAAATTGCAATCATATCAAAAGTCAGTTTTAACAAATGAAGCCTGCAGACTTTCAAGTAGCATTTTTCCAGTTGACTAGTCTGTCCATTCAAGAGTAAACAGAAAAAAAGGTGTTATTTAAAAGGGAATAATTTAGACAAATAATCAACAGTGTTGGATAGATTTTTTTTACTTCATAAACTTCAATTTGGTGTATTTTTACAGAAGATTTTATCTGTTATGCTTCTTACAATGAGTTTAAAATTAATCTAACTAACAAAGAATGTCTCCTGGAAAAATAATTGCCTTTGTTCCATGCTGATATAATAGCTATTATTTGAATAACTAGTCTAAGTAGTCCATGTGCCTGTTAGCACATGGAAGTTTTTGCATAAAAGCGATTGCAGATCTTACAGTATGTATTTTGTTCTAGGGATGAGTGGAGTTTTTGTACATTTCCTGATAATCTGGGTGAAGTGCAAGGCTGGATTTGCAGTATTTAGTAGCAACCAAAGTGCTGGGTACTGATTAAAAGAACAGCACATCTTAAAAATAGGACCTGTCATTCTTAACCTTCCATCCAGAAACTGTCCCCTTTATTTGATCTAGACAAAATGTTCTCTACTTTTTCTGAGTGGACCTTGTATTTAACAATTTTAGATACCTTAGAGAGTCTTCCTTGGTAGAAATGCAAGACCCATTAGGAATAACTAACATTTAACCAGGTTCGTTCTCTGGAGAAATATGGTACAGCTTCTATACAAAAGTGGCAGATGGTGGTAGAAGCACTGATCATTCCTGAGTTCCAAGCAAACATAATTTTAGAGCTAGAAAATGTTTATGTGTGGTCTTCCTATTCAAGAATGGACAGGTTTTGTTATTTGTACTATCAAAAGGCTTGTAGTATCAAGGGCATTTAAAGGGTTTTTTTTTGCTGGCTTTTTTGGTTGGTTGGTTTTGGTTGTTTTGGGGTTTTTTGTCCAGATTTGCAGTGATTGAAACACCATTTGTGGCCAAAGATTTGTGGAAATGTCCCCAAGAATTTTGTGTATGGACCCTTCTCAGCTGAAAACAAGCTAGAGTAGTTTCTGCAGTCAAGGCATGGAACCAATCTGTTTGTTTCAAAGAACCTGAGTTTGTTCTTTCCACAACTTTTGATACAGGTCAGTGATTCCATTAATGTCACCTGATAAGCAAACCATGACCTTTATAAATTAATGATCACATGCCCTTGGAAACCTAGCCCTTGTTTTAATTTAAAACAGAAGTTCTTTAATTCTGGGAGGGTTTTTCCCCCTATTTGGAAGCAGTCAACTGTGTATTATCTTTCTGCCATGGCAGTTCCTGAGTATGTCCTGAAAAAAATCAAAGTCTTGTGTTAATTCCTACATATTATACACATATTAATTTTACTGTGATTTGTTGGATGGAAATATATGGTATATTAGTCCCAAAAAAGATAAAAGCCAACACATAAGGAAGAAGAGTTTTAGAATCTCTTAGTTTTAGAATAGCAGTTCTGGTATTAGACAGTGAAACTGACGCTTCTTCTCTATTGTTCCCCATGTTTTATCCTGGATATTGGTAGGATTGACAGACACAGCTACCTAAGAAAATGTAAATATTGAGTTATTACTATTTCTGCATTATAGGAAAAAACCTATCAATAATAATAATAATTGAAAGTGGATTGATCCCTTCAGGAGAGCTATCAACTTTTCTAACATCTCTCAAAGCATCAGTCTACCAGTGTGTGAGGCACACACACAGGCATGCAGCCCCTGTGACTTTTGCCTGTACTTAAAAACATGTCAGCCTCACTAGGTTTACCTATTTTTAAAGAAGGAACACTATAAAACTGCTTTAAAGGGAAAACCTGAGTTATAAAGTGTGAATTAATTTAGCAAATCTACAACCTGAAATCTTTAGTGATTATGGGGAATTAATTTTCATGAGATCTGCCTTCTGCATGAAGAGAAAGTTAAGACATCCAACAGATTGGGGTGGGAAAGTGAGTTTAACGTTTCCAACAGGAAAACCTAGACACAGGGATTGTTCCATTCCTATAATGTAGGATTTCAGTCAGACTATTTTACACATACATATAGTGTACAATGCACTATCCCAAATCTGAAATTCAGGCTGATTTTTATACAGCTTATGAATGGAGGAGTCAAATTCAGCTTTTTGATACAAGTCATAAGACAGTTGAACTCAAAGGGAGTCAAAGGTGTAATGGATGAGTGCATACTGAGAGCCCTGAGCTTACTCTGAAGTGAGTTTACTCTTGGAGACTTGCCCTCTCCCTGTGGGATTCCTAGTCCATTTTACACATCAACAAAAACAATTGTCAAGATAAGAACCAAGACTATAGCCAGAGAAATTGCCAGGGACACTAAAATCCAGTACATTCAGATTAATCCCAACCTCTTCAGGAGGTAGATGTGCTATTTTAAATCTTCCCTGAAGTGGGAGCTTTTGAGTTTGAAACTATTTTTCTTTCAGTTGGTGAGGGGGTTAGGAATATTTTTCTTGATTCTGACTTGGTACACAATTTTGAGGATATTGGAAAGTCTCTTTAAAGCCCAACCCCCCTCTCTCTCTCCCTCTCAGGGCTATTTTGCCAGGGCCTGTGGCTATTTTTTGGTATTCCTCACCTAGACCTTAGGGCTGGTAAGAGATACGGTAGTGTGACTTTTTTCTGGCTCTATGGTCTTCTACTCAGCATGAATTTCCCAAAAAGGAACAGTATTGTGCAGTTAGTGTGAATGTGGTAGCTTTTTCTGGCTATGACGTTCAATATCCTGAACAATTCTAAATGTGCCTTCAATCTCATTCATTTTGCTGACTGTTTGTGAAAAATGAGCATCGCAGGAGCTGAAGTTTCCAGCTGGAAGTAATAGGTAATGTTCTATTAGATGTTTACGGGCTCATAAAAAAAAATAACCCCTTGACTGCTCTGAAAATGGAACAAACCTAAGAATGAAATGGTGGAATTGAGCCTCATGCTTTTCAGGGTAGCACTATTTACTGAACAGATTTTCCAATCCTTCATTATGTCTGTATTTATTTATGCTTGACAATGCTTTATGAAAAACTTGAAGGGTATTCAAGTCATGCTCATGACAGAAATCTGCTCTGTAGTCAGGGAAAACAACTGTACTGTGGAAGGCCACCGTTGTAGCCTGGGTTGAATGGGCAGGGTAAAAAAGATGCACAACCAAGTGTGTACAAGTATCTCACAACTGCTGAACCTGACTGCAGATTTAAAAATGGCCAAGTCTCATACCAAAGCATTAAGGTGTAAAATATTCCTTCTTACCAAGCAGCTAAATCCTTATTACAGCTATGCTACTCATCATACCTAATGCTGTGATGTCCAGAGTCTTCCTATATCTCACTGAAACTAAGCTCTGCATACCTTGTGCACTGGGATCTATACATAGATGCTTTCAGACTGTACAAACAAGTTCAAAATAGAGCAGTTTCTTGTGTAAGGCATTGATGAGACAATAGATCCCTTTATGAAGCTGTTAGACCACAGAAATGAGCAATTGTTCACATTATATTTAATAAATCCCTTGGCACTCTGGTAAAAGGACCTAAGTTTAGCTCAAGTCTTGGTATGAAAGTATTTCCAGAGGTTCAATGACCTTTCACTTTTCGAGGTGTTCTTTATTTAAACCAATGAAAATGAGCTCCACTTAAAGGATTTTAAATGCTGATTAAATATTAAATCAGCTGTTCATTATCCCCAGGTGGCCTTGTTCTAAGAGTAGTAATTCAGAGAGAATCAAACAAGTAGTCTTTTTTTATGTAGCTAGATCTTGAGTTTGGAGAGCTTTATTAGAGCTGTTTATAAATCATCACCAACCTTTCAACTTACAATGAAAATGGATTTGTAAGCACAGAACTTCTCCCGTCCATTTCTGTCCCATTTTTTAAAAATAAGGAAAAAAATCAAGCACATTTCTAAGGATTCCATATGGCATGTCTAGCAGAAAATTAAATAGCTGCATTATTTTCAAGTAAACCAAATACTGACGTAGTCAGTGCCATCACATTAATAACAATATAAACTGAAATATTAGCTATGGAATGTCTTACTTTACCTATTTGCTAAATTTTCTCCAGGGTTGAAAAAGTTTGAAAAACTTGAAAAGAAACATATACAACACAAATGAACAACAATAAAACTTAAGTGGATTAGCTTTCTTTGGTTGGGTGTTATTGTTATTTGATTTTTTGGTTTTGGTGGGTTTGAAGTTTTTTCCATTATGGCTGCTAAGAGCGCTGATATGGGATTTAAGTAGTTAAACATTATTTAAAATGCTGGGAGAACAAAGTTTTCAAGTTTATAAAGGATAACTTATCTGAGAAGCATGAACACTCACTGCTTGAACACTAAGATAGTTTTATGGCACTTTTTCTGTGCTTTTTCAGTAACAAAATTTCACTTTATATTATATAAAGAACTTTCTGATCTTGGAATGCAAGCTTAACTAGTAAGAGGTACACTTGGACAGTGCAAAATATTTGTGATCACTGGGAAAAGATAAGGCAGCACATTTTTGAGAACATTTAGATATAATAAGAAAATACTGTTATTCCATGCAAATCCCTGTGTTCCACCACAGATAATACTTGTTGCTTTTTATAGTCCATATAACTCTTTGCTCACTATTACCTGTAGCAAAATGAATGCCCAAAGGTTGCTGGGTGAAATATGTTGCAGGGTATTAGGGGAGCTATGCAGCATTGTTACCTTGGTCCTGCTGCAGCAGAAAAAATGGAAAAAACAAGCCCTTGTTGGCTGAAGAGTTTGAAATTACTTTTCTTGAGCAGATTAGGGCCTTGATTCCTGTGCCTGTCTACAGTTATATGTTAGCTCCTGTTACAGTGGCTGCTCTGGGGATGCACCAGGAGCGCATCCTTATATTCACATATTGCTTGAAAAGCCTGGCAGAGCTGAACATAGCTGTGTATCCCAAAGAGCTGCAAGGAAAGCTGGCTCAGTGCTAGTAGCCAGCTGGCCCTTCTCTGACCCTCCTTGTGAATGCTTTGCCTGGCAAAACTTGTAGGTGACCAGGACGCTGTTGTTCCCAGGCCCATGAAGGGAGGCAGAAGAGACTGGTCAGAGATGTTATGAAGACAGGGCTGCAGAGATATGAAGGTGTCCTACCAGCTTGGGGGAGGTCATGCAGTCACACTCACGCGCCTTTTACCTTATGACTTTCTAATGGCTTCTGGAATTGGGCACGTGACACCAGGGAATGCAGTGTGTGTGTCTGAGGTAATGAGCAAACATCCCTAAATAGGATGCCTGTCTAGAGAAGTATTCAGACTTTAGTCAGTGAAACGCTAATGTCCCATACCACTGCTGCCCCCCAGGTTAAGTTTATTTTTATTTTTTTCTGTCCTTATTGGAGAAAAAATAATAATTTAATTGTAGAGTAAGATTCCACTTTAAATGTCAAATTCTAGGAGTCCTTTCTACTGCAATGCTAGTGCAGAGCAGATTGTAATGCAGTGGTACGTGTATGCCTAAAATAATGAGAGCACTGATTTTTTGAAGAATGTCCTTGGCTGATAGGTGTATTTAATTATCCAAAGTTTTTGGAAAAAAGTTATTTTCCAAGGTAATGAGATTTTCCCTAAAATCTCCTACACTTCTGCTGCTCAGGAATCTTCACTATGAGACTATAGACATAATGTATTTGTAGAAAGTATAGTGCTTTGAACAGAAAAAGCAAAAAATTATATATATGGAAAAGAGTATTAAAAACTACATGGACAGCATAACCCTAGCTATCTTCTGTATTGGTATATTAGTATTGCATGCAGTGCTGCATGCAGCAGAGCTGGGATTCCATTCTTCTACCTGTCATGTACTACTATTTTTTAGCACAAGTGTAGGAGCCATGCCTTTTGAGAAAAATACAGAGAAATGGCAGATATGCAAACACCAATAAATAAAAAGCATGGATGTTTCACCTTGAAATTCATTCCCTCCTTCCTGTCTGTTTCTGGTTTCAGAAAACCCTATTGGTGTTTAGTTTTTTTAAAAATATTTATTTTGAGTGGCTGTATGAAATTGTCACTTTCTGTGCAAAGAAGTTATCACTTTTTGTTCAGCTTCATATTCTCTCTACCTCCCCTGCAAACAGAATAATTACTTTTCAGGGGAAGGAATATCTCTACGGAGAGGTCAGATCTGTGTGAACAGAGGAAAGAGATTTAACAGGCTCAAAAAAGACTAGGAATGAGAATATATTACTGCAAAGATATTTGTTTTGCACAGCACATCTCTAATCAGACATCAAAGGTGTGATGTTCCTTTTCACCAGCAGCTTTGGTGCTTTTTCACAATTGGAGGGCACTGTGGTTCTCTTTATTAGCAGAAGTTTATAAATTCTCCAGTATGGATGGAACTACACCTCCAAAAATGTTTTTTTGCCTCCCAGTCATCAAGACTTTTGTGATTACTTCCTCTGTGTATTCTTAACTTTCCTTCATGAGAGTATTGCTAAATGAAAATCTTTCCTGGCCCCTGGGCTAGAGCCAAAGGTCTTGTGTTTTCAAGTGCTCATTGTTACTGTGTCCTGCTCTAATGTGCTTTGTTTATTTATGGGAATAAATCACTGGCTCATGTGAAGCATGTCAGCTCTCCAGATGATCTATCAGGGCAGTTAAGCTCATTTCTCCGTTCACTGTACTCTAAACATAAATAAAGCATTCTCAGTCTCATTTAGATGTCAGAAACTGCCTAGTAAAAATAGCACAAAACTTTGTTTAGATTTATTAATCCTCCTTTATAGAGTAAATTAATGTAGTTGGAATGTGGTGCTGTCTTAAGGAAAATTTAAGCTGAGCTGGTATGTTTACCTGGACAATTGTTCTGGGCTAGGACGTATCAGGCCAGTTTCAGCAGCTCTGTTGACACATAGCAACATGTTTAGTGGCTGTGATTTTACTGCTTGCAAGTGAACATCCCCAGTATATTTAGCCTAAAATGTGATGCCACACCCTCCATAAGCTTAGAATATTTTCTTGCATCCTTCTGTTCTTTTGAGTGTATTCAGTGTTTATTTTGGAGCAGTTCTTAAATGAAACAGTTTCATTTAAAAACACACTCTTAATCTATGGGTTATGTCTTCCTTTAAAAAATGTCAACATTCTGCAACATGAAAAAATTATTACACTTGAAAAGCTGATGCAATAATTAGATCCTTGAATAATTACTTAGTTACAGCATCTAAAAGAAGATGCAGGACTGAGATGTAATCCTAGTCAGCCTTCTGTTTTTCACTTTTCATGATATTGAAGTAAGCTATACTGAATAAGAGGATTCTGAGGTGTCTGAAGATATTTGCATGTGTGCTATGAAATAAACAAAGCTATCATTCAAATAAAATGTAGCCATCATTCAAATCATTCAAATTCTCAGAGAATGATCTTTTTCCAAGGGGTTTATTACTGCTGCATAGTGAATCAGGCATTGTTACTGGTACTGGCAAAAGTAATAAAGAATCATTGCCAGTGGTTTTATAATAAAACCTTAAGGAGAATTAATTATTTTGGGCAGACCTTAAGTTTAACTTAAGGCTTAAGTTTAGCAGCAAGGAAAATGCATGTCAGGAGAGGACATACCTAATGTCCTTTTCAATTCATCTAAGAGTCAGGAATCTTTTGAGGAATGCCACAAACACAAGTGCAATTCTAAAGTGATAGAATCTACATTTACACCTCTGATTTTGCTGAAAGGTGTGCAAAACCTTACATATTGGGATTCTGTGTGCCCGAGTGGGCTTCAGCAGAAAAATTATTGTTTCCATTTTGACTTAATCTCAGATGATTGCCTTTGGATCAGTCTTACATGCCAGAATAAGAAAAACAGGTTAACTTTGCCAGAACAACCTTTTGTGCCAAATCAGTGACATTTTGTTTATTTTGCCATTCCCAGCATGGAGGATAAAGGCCTTATTATAGAAGCTGTTGGTGGTGTTTAAAAGAAAATTACCCTAAGAGCACAGAGAGGATGTTGTGATGAAACTCCCCAAGTGAAGGTGTGAGTACTTGTGCCTGGAAAAACTGAAAAATGATATTTGAAATAGGTCAGGCTATTCATATAACTGTAGGCAAACACTCTCAAGTTTTCCTTTGGGATACTCTACAGAAAACTTTATCTTGTTGCTGTGGAATAAGTTTAGTCTCATGAAGTAATTATGAAGTCAAACTCAGGACACTGAAAGGAAAGAGGTTGTGGGAGGAAGTTGCAAGCTTCATTCTACAAGGCAGAAACAGGGATAAGATAGTGTTGATGGGACTGCTGGCAACCATTCGGCCACAGAGTCAGACTAGAACTTGTCTGAAATAACTTTGCCATAACACATACTATGGTCATCAAGTCTTCAGCACTGCTTTGTTCTTGCCTTCTGGCCTGGTTTGAGATACTCCTGTCTGGATGAAAAGAGGCTGAGAGAGATGTTTCCTTAGCTGAACATTTTAGAAACAAGCTGGAGTGCTTCTGCAAGCTCCAGTGAGTGGCCTGTTGTCTCCTTTGGCTTCTTCTGTCTATATGGGATCAACTAGAATTGAGGAAAGCCTAGAAAATAATTCTATCTATCTATCTATCTATCTATCTATCTATCTATCTATCTATCTATCTATCTATCTATCTATCTATCTCTAATACTGCAGGAATGTTTCTCCAATGCTAGGAAGGAAATGCCCAGCCTTGAGAAGATTCCTTGAGAAGATTCTAGACATGTTAGAAAGGCATGGACAAGATGCAGTAAATATCCAGCAGTCCAACAAATTCACTATTTTATTTCAGCTTATGCTACAAAACCTGTACTTTTTTCTACAAGCTCATGGACTTATGAGTCTCATTCAGATACTGCCTTGTTTGCTGTCTTTGTGTTTGCTACTCAGTCAATGTCAAAATAAATTTCTAATACTGCTGTAGAAGCATCTATAAACTAACCTGCAAATGCAGAATGAATCACTAAATAATATTCTTTCATTCATCAATCTAGTCATAGGGTCAGAAGAAATAATGTTGATATCTTAGGGATTGTCAAGGTGTTATTTTCATGACAATATAATAGGTATTATTTTCATGTATCAACATAAGGATATGTACAAATGTGTCTGTACAAATGTAATATGGGATATTGTTATAAGGGAGTAACAAAAAAAATCATATGGACTTAAGTAATCACTTGAAGACTAATTCATTTTGCTGCTCATTCAGAACAAACCAAGCAAAGATATGGAGAGTGAGTTAGCCTTAAGGATTGCTCAGGAGTGTCTTAAACCTCAAAAAAGGGGGTTGACTTACAGTAATGAAGTATTTTTTTAAGTTCTTTTCCCTTCCTCTTTATAGACTTGGAGATATGTTGGCAGCTCAGATATGATCAACAAGTCTTTTCGGTTTTCTGCTACATAATTTGCCATCATAAATTAGGTGCATATCTTTAGGATTAAATCCCTGAGCTCATTTCCTCTTTCGAAAACTACAGCAGCTGATGCTCTTCTCAATTTTAGCCAGTTTGCACATTCAGGCCAAGAAAGCCAAAGGCATAAAGTAATGTGGATATTTATTTGCCTTACCTTGAAAAGATCACTGGTAACCTGCAATTCAAGTCTTGCAACTGAGGTTTCTCCAGAAGTTCCGATGCGGGCAGAATTGATTTCATGTCAGAAGGAGACAGATTTTAATTAATCTTGCATTATTTCCTTATACTGTTTTTAACAATCACCCTTAAATGTTCAAACCTTCTTGAGAGTATTCTTCAGGCATAAAAAAACCCACAATATGAAAGAAATAATTTGATGTTCTCAAAATCTCATAGAAATATATGAGCCCTGAAATGTGTCAAGTAAAAGTAGTTTCTAAATAGTGCTGAACACACTTTGTGTTAAATGTTTTAACTGAGATTTATTGCACTAGATTTATGACCTCTTAAACATGATGTAAAAGTCTAGGCTGCATAATTAGAAAGGCAGAGTGTTAATGCTCACATATTTGAAAAAAACCATCTGTACCTAAGTGTGGTAAAATAGCATCAGGGTAATGTCTTGGCTTCAGTCTTTCAAGGTACTTAATATTCCCTGCACTGTCTCCCTGATAACAAAATGTAAACCTGTTGTTCAACCAAAGGTTTGTCAAGGTGTAATTTCCCAGTAATTTCTAACCCATCACAGGAAGTCAATGTAGTTTTAATAAATCTCCACTGAAAGTTCTTCATGGTGGTCTTTAGTTGCCTGGCCTTCTCTTAAGCTTTAGATGATTACTTGGGAGTGTACTTCCTTCTTTGTTCTCTCGGTGGCAGACATTCTGGCCTCCAATATATTCATCCCTCCCCTGCCCCTGCTGCTGTCTAAAATGAACAGAAATCCACACTGGGGAACCCAGCTGGAAAGGGGAGCCAAGAGCCAGCAGAGCTCATTCTTGACTGTGGGGACACTTCTGGATCCCTAAGGATAGTGCTTGCCTATGGCTTTCATGCATTCATGCTGATTTCTACCATCTTCCCTTCTCACTCAAGCAGTTAACACATTAGATGTTTATAGAATCATAGAATTGTTTAGGTTGGAAAAGACCTTTGAGATCATTTGAGTCCAACCATTAACCCAGGACTACCAAGCCCACCACATGACCCTAAGTGCTCCATCTGCACATCTTTTAAATACCTCCAGGGACATTGACTCCACCACTTCCCTGCGCAGCCTGTGCCACAGGCTTGACAATCCTTTCCATGAAGAAATTTTCCCTAGTATTCAATTTAAACCTCACCTGGTGCAACTTGAGGTGCTTCCTCTTGTTCTACTGCTTGTTACCGGGGTAAAGAGACTGACCACCACCTGGCTGGCTGCATCTTCCTTTCAGGAGAGCAGTAAGGTCCCCTCAAGCCTTCTTTTCTTCAGGCTAAACACCCCCAGCTTCCTCAGTCGCTCTTCATCACGTGTGCTCCAGACCCTTCCCCAGCTTCACTGCCCTTCTCTGGACATGCTCCAACCACTCAATGTCTTTCTTGTCATGAAGGGCCCAGAACTGAACACAGGATTTGAGGTGCCTCACCTGTGCTGGGTACAGGGGGACAATCAGTGCCCTGGTCCTGCTGGCCACACTGTTCCTGGCCTTCTGGGCCACCTGGGCATAGGCTGGCTCATGCAGAGCCACTGTCAACCAGCACCCCTAGGCCCTTTTCTGCCAGGCAGCTTTCCAGTCACTCTTCCCCCAACCTGTAGCACTGCATGGGGGCAGCTGTGACCCAAGAGCAGGATCTGGCGCTTTGACTTGTTGAACCTTGTACAACTGGCCTTGGCTCATTGATCCAGCCAGCAGATCTCTCTCCAAAACCTTCCTCCACTCCAGCAGACCAACACTCTCCCAAGCTGGTGTCATCTGCAAACTCACTGAGGGTGTACTTCAGCAAGTCACTCAAGCACAACCTGCCTTTTCTAAACCCATGCTGGCTGCGCCTGATTCCCTGGTTGTCCTGTACGTGCCATGTGTTAGTACTAGAGATGATCAAACCCTGCTCTGGCACTGAGGTTAGGCTGACAGGCCTGTAGTTCCCCAAATCCTCCTTCCATCTGTTCTTGTAGATGGGCATCACATTTGCCAGTGTCCACTCAATTGTGACCTCCTCAGTTAATCACAGCTGCTGGTAAATAATGGAAAGTGACTCAGTGAGCACTGTCACCAGCTCTTTCCACAATCTCGGGTGGATTCTATCCAGTCCAATAGTATTTTGCATGTCTAGATGGTGTAGCAGGTTACTGACCTTTTCCCCTTGGATTATTGGAGGCTTCTTTCTGCTCCCCATCTCTCTCTTCCAGCTCACAAGGCTGGGTACCTGGAGAACAACTGGTCTTACTATTACAGACTGAGGCAAAGATGGCATTAAGTACCTCAGCCTTTTCCTCATCCTTTGCCAGTGTTTCCCCCCACATCCAATAAAGGAGGGAGATTGTCAGCTCTCCTTTTTTTGATACTGTGTTCATAAATTATTTTTTGTTGTTGTCTTTTACAGAAGTAAAGAAATTAAGTTCTAGTTGGACTTCATCCCTTCTAATTTTCATCCTGCATAACTTCACAATATCCTCATAGTCCTCCTGAGTGGCCTGCCCCTTCTTCCAAAGGTCATAAAATCTCCTTTTTTCCCCTGAGTTCCAGCCAAAAATCTCTGTTCAGCCAGGCCAGTCCTCTTCCCTGCTGGCTCGTCTTTTGGCACACAGGGATGGCCTGCTTCCATGCCTTTGAGATTTCCTTCCTGAAGCACATTCATTCTTCCTGAATTCCTTACCCCCACAGGACTGGCTCCCAAGGGATTCTCTCAACCAGTCTCCTAAATTGGTCAAAATCTCCTTTGGAAGGTGGCAGTTCTACTGACCTCCCTTCTTATGTCTCCAAGAAACAGGAAATGCAATTTTGGGAGCACTGTGCCGGAGACAGCCTCTGACCATCAACTCACCCTTCAGTCCTACTCTGTTACAAACACAGCTCCAGCAGGAGCCTTCCCTAGTTGACTCCCTCACCAGCTGCATTGGGAAGTTCTCTTCCACACATTCCAGGAACCTCCTAAACCATTCCCTCTCTGCTGTGTTATACTTCCAGCAGACATCTAGTAAGTTGAAGCCCTCCAGGAGAACAAGGGCCATGGACTGTGAGATTTCTCCCAGCTAGTTGGGTGGTCTGTGACAGACTCTCACCATTATATCTGCCTTGTTGGCCTTCCCTGATTCTTAACCATAAATGCTCAACCATGTCATCACCACCATTAAGCTCTCAACCAATGTGATACTCTCTGACATACAAGGGTACTCCCTGCTTACCCATTCTGCAGAGTTATCCTCTATTCTCTCAAATTAATTATTTAAGTTACTGCTTGATGTGAAAGTGTAGACTATTACTGTATTGACAGTGTTAATATTTAATGATCTAAGGCATAGGGAGGAAGAAGGAAATCAGTATTTGTGCAGTGTTTTCCATCTCTTTAGAGAGCTACAAAATTTCTTCTCTCTTCTGTGTATCCATGGATGGTACTAACGTTAAATGGAGCAACTATATTTGTTGGGAGTTGAAGCTGGGCTTTCAGACTCATAGTTATTTTATAGTTGTTCTTACTGGAAGTGGGAAGCTAGAGGCTCCCTGACTTCTGTAACATAAGCATGTTAAAAATGTCAAAAATCCTCCTTCTCTCAAAAGGGGAAGTTTTCTTCTGAAGAATATTTCTGGTCTTGATAAACTCTCAAGCTTTTCAGCATTAAAAATGAGGGATCCATTTCTAGTATACACATCTTTCAGGAAAATCAGCTTATAAAAGTACAGGAAGAAAAGGCTGGAAATCCAGTAACATATGGGGAAAACTCTGAGGCTGAAATCAGATTCATTTATTTTCAGCAACTCAGTAATCATTGGTCTATCTCGGCAGTGGTCTACATGGAAAAGGTGCTCACTTTTTCAGACAGTCAGTTTTCCAATAATGTAGCTGTGGTACAAGAATAATCTCTTTCTGTTCTTAAGAATTCAAGGTGTATAGCAAGGTGGATATGGAGGAACTTTGTGTTACCTTCAGTGCTGTAGAACTTTGGAGTTAATGTGAAATGAAATTCTGCGAGTGTTCTGCATTCTAGCAAATAGAATTGGAAATGGATGTTACTACTTGACACAGCAAAAATTCAACAAACTCATATCTTTGCAGCATGGTTTTGGATGTCTTTGGTCTAGGAACCATCTCCAAAGAAAAAAGAAAATTATTTTTCAGGTTGTATTCTTTGTAAATGATGAGCATAAACCTCAGAACAACTGAGAAAGGAGACAATCATCTATTTACTATGCCTTGTGGATTAGCTGTCTGTGGAAGAAAAAAATTGTGTACACCTTTCTGCCATGATGAACAAACATCCATGAGACTGCAACTGATGATGACAGAAAAGTCTACTTTTTAATGGGGACATACATAAAAATGTTCATAATCTGAAAGAATTGTCAATTAGCAGCAGGCTCAAAAGTTTCCAGATTTATTCAAAGTCCTGCAAACTATGAAGTCAGCCATTCTGTTAAGCTGGTTTGGATCTGTGTTTGCTGAAATTCACAGCTGGATGACCTACATCTCACTGCCTATTTAGCACTTAGAAATTTAGCCAAACACCCCTGAGGACAGACATTATCTGGGTTCTGGTTTGCTGTACTCTGGGTTTGGGGAATTCTGAATGAGCTGTGGCTTAACCAGGTCATTTGTGGGAAGTCAGCCAGCATCTATGGAAGAGCTGTCCAAGTACTTCTGCTGGCCAGATTTATAGACAGAAGCTAGAGTGTTGATTTTGTTTTGGTTCATGATGGATCTTTGGAGTGGCAAAGAACTAGTTCATTGTACAACAGTGGTAGATTTATGTCTGTATCAACTGGACTCAGAATGGCACTAATGCATCTTCTGAAACTTGTGGTTTAATATTCCTAATAATCAAAATCAGAAAATGAATATTGCAAACAAAAATTGATTCAGGTCAGTATTAGAGAGTTATGCTTCACTGGAGCAACAAAACATTTCCTCTGATCAGAGCTGGTAAATTATTTTGCTGTGGTAGTTGGGCTGCTACAGTGGAGATGTGGAGCTGGATTATTCTTTTCCTTCTCTGTAGAAAAGGTAATTCCCCAAAAAGTTCCGTTTTGGGATCATTAAATCTTAGGAATACTGGCAATGCTCAGTGAATGGTTCTGTCTTTTCCTCTCAAAACTGGAGTGAAAAGTCAGATATCAAAGCAAAATACTTTAATGGTCAGAAAAAAAAAATCTCCCACAAGTTTTTCACTTCTCTGTGTAGTTTGTCAAGGGTCTGTGTTTACCAGCCTACCAGACTTTCTCTGTGGAGAAAGTACCTTTATTTCTCTGTGGAGCAGCTTCTTATGTATTGCTTTGTAGATCTCTGGGAACTTTTAGAACAATTGCTTTGCATCAATCTCCTCTCAGAGATGTCAGCATTTCCCAGCTACATTGTTGCCTGCTCAGGAATCACTTGCAGTTGCAAATAATTAGACCTTTGACATGGGTGTAACATCATGCCTGATGCTTCAGAAAATTCTGAATAGCAGCATATGGGAAATGACTTCTTTTCATTACTCTGAGTCTTGATTAAATTCCAAAGGAACTTTTCATAGTCTCTTAAAATACATCTGGTTTCTTAACTTTTGGGTGTCTTACTTTGCTTCTGAGTGTCATGGAACAATTAAAAAATTAACTCCTGTGATTTTCAGTGTGTGATGACACCCAACTGAATAATTTGGCTTCACACCTAAGAAATATTTCTACTTAAAGGATTAAGTAAAATGTCTTTATAGAGGTCAAACTTCCACATCAGATTTCACCTAGCCCCCAGAAAACCCACAATCTCCTTCATTCTTTGTGACCTACATGTGAAATTTTTCAGTGACTGTCCTGCTGAACTGATTCAAGATGGGAAAATAACAATGCCCAAATTACTAATCCTTAATATTTCATCAAGAAACAGCTGGCAGAAGGAACTTGAGAACAGTGTGTATTAATTGAATTGAAGTTAGGCTGAAGGGAGCTTCTGACACATGAAACCCAGTTGTCTTTAGTGTAATCTTCATTGGTACAGAGGGCGCTTTGTCCTGTTGGCTCTGAGACTATGAGGGAAGACAAGCATACCACATATTCTTAGTAAAAAGATTTCTCTAGACAGTGCATATCAGAATAAGGAATAGAAATATGTGTTCTGTTCTGGAGTCATTGGCCCACTGGCACCAAGTAAGTCATCTGAATGTTGAACAGGCAGAAAACACTGAGGTGGAGAAGTACCTGAGCTCTTTTTAACCTGTAAATAAGTATTCCTTTCACACAGAGACTGGCTCTTTAATGGGGAAGCAGAGCCATAAGGACCAAATTTTTTACTTCTTTTGAGCTTGGATGTTTTTGCCTATCTCTGCCAGACCCACTGCTTTGTTCCTTTGTTTGCAAGTTCTGCTCAGCATTTCCAGTGCATTCTAGGCAGAGAGGTTAGGCTGAGAGAGGATCCTTGGAGTCCCAGCTTGGCTAACTCAAGATACTATACAGCATTAAAGCAACCACTCTCAGAGCTGTGCCCTGATTTTGGGAGCGAATGAGTCCAGTTGGAATTAATGGATCTTCACCTGTGTGGAACTGTCTGCAGAATGGAATGTTCATGTAAAGACTTTCTGCTTAGAGACAGCAATTGTGCCAATTTCTCACACAGAGAGAAGGGGAGGGGAAGATCTCTAACATACGCTCTACAAGTAGCATATGTTTTATATATTGGATTTAGGATGATAAATGCATTCTTTTGTGTGTGTTGGCAGGATTTTCTTTTAGACACATGATGTATGGTATCTCAAATATTACATGACTGGATGTAAAAATACTATGGACTGATAACTAGGATCACAAATTTGTTATATATGCTCTCTCAATTATATTAATTCCATATATATAGACAGTACATATATGTATGTATATATATATGTGTAGCTACATATGTATGTATATATGTATGGGAGACCCTTGTTCAGATGTATTTTCATGCAGTTTTACAGGAGATTTTTTTGTCCTCCAGAAACTATACAACCTTATACAAAATAGAGTTGCTTTGTGGTTTTGTCAGTCCTGTTAATGAGGTTAGGATACATTAATAACTCAGTGTTCCCCCCCAGCCCAGATTTGAAAGAACTGAAAATGATGTAGCTGATAATGCAAATAGTAACATTTGTCCCTGATTATTTTATCATCATTTTAATAGCATGTGGAGCCATTACGCCAGACAGCTGATACAATTTAGAGTGTAGTTTAAAGGGCAGTAAAATATTGATCGTTCAGTATTATTCCGATATGAAGAACTATTACTGTCATGTAAATGTAGTGTCCAAAGCAGGACAAGTTCAGCAGCAGTAGCCCTTGCTGCGCTCCTGCTGCCGGCTTTACAGGTAAGGCTGCAGCTCCATACAGGGTGGTTACAGCTCCCACTGTGCCATCTAGTGGTGTTCTTCCTGAAAATAACTGGAGGAGAGACGTGAAAAGACTGTAATTTCCCTGTATAATTTCCCGCTAGCCTGGAGAATTCTTCCTATGAGAAATGGTTAAGAAACTGTAATAGGTATTGGTCTAAGCTCAGGGACAACCTCAAAAATCTTCCTTTTTATATCCATACTTGCTTCTCTGTCCTTGCACAGGCCCTGGGATTAGGGAAAGGCTGAAAGAATGAGAAGCAGGGGGAATCAGAAACTCTTCATCTCATTTTCTCCACAGTGCTATGATGTCTCCATACACTGCCCTTCTGTTCTCATTCTTTTTTAGGGGTTAGAAGGAAGGCTAGCAGGAAAAAAAATCTGGGTGTTGTCTATTTTCCTTTACTGGAAAATTTCAGTGCATTCATTTTACCTGACGTAGCAAACAGCAAGGAAAAGCTCTACCCTTCTCCCCCTGTTCTTACCCCTCCCTCACACCCATTCTGCCAAGGCCTCCTGTAAAAACTCCCTTTTATATCTCACAGGCATATGTTTCAATTTTCACTTGCTGGGTGTGATAGTTGGTAACATACGGATGAGTCATATTAATAACTTACTGAATCAAAACATATACTGCCCTCAATCATTGTGAGATGTGCTCTAGCCTTTGTTTTTGTGGTACCACCTGTCCAGTCTTAATCTCTTGGTGCTGTTTACTGCACCTGGGCTTTTCTCAAATGTGTTAGACCTAGAAACCTCATCAGTTCTAGCTCTAGCAGAAATCTCTCTACTCTGATTTCCTGACGTGAATTTTCATTTTAGGCCAAGAAAGGGCTATGAAAATCCTTTAACACAAACCATCTGATGAGTTTCTTTTTAGAGCAACAAGCAATGAAAACTGTGGAAATAATTTAAGTAATATTTTTACTTTTAAAATAAAATATTGTCATAATATAATCAAAATATTAAGAAAACAAACCCTGAGACTGTGTCAACACAGCCACATCTGCTATAAGCAATGTGGGAGTATTTCTTTGCTGTATATTATTATAATTTTCCATGCAATAGAACATCACAAAATCTGCCTTAAGATGAGGCTGGAGCCATCTTATTCCGTATGACCAAGTCAGAAGTCCTCCTACATAAAAATTCTTCTGTTAGAATATAGTGATCACTATCTTATAGTGATCTTACTGAAAATGAGATTTCTAAGGCTCCCCTCATTGTGTCATGGCCAAAACAGCACAGAGCTGCTTGTCTGGGAGGAAAAATATTGGATTCAATTATGAATTCCTGCAGGTGTAGTAAGAGTTCATTTTCCACAGCAACACTTCGCTTTTGCTGGAGTTTGAATTCCCTCCTGTCCAGGCAAACATCCTTAGTACACATCCCCATTGTGGTTACTTTCTTCTTATGGGGCCAGATGGTTCTCACAAGAAGCTGCACTGGAAACCCTGCAGCACTTGTCCTGCCAATGCTGAGACAAAGGCAGGAGCCAGGTGGTTTGGGCATTAACACTTACAGGTATATTGCATGCGATTTCCCACCAAGAAGCAAATTTTAAATCATCATTCTAGGGCACACTAAGGTTTCTAAGAAAATATATGAGCTACTTGAGAACACAGAGGGGGCAAACATCTCTCTTGAGAATAGATTTCTAACCCCTAAAAATTAGCCTGGAGTCAGATTCACAGTTGGCAATTCAAAAAGGCCCAGAAGATATAAAAGAGAGATCAAACATGGCATTGTTTAGATGATGGAAGCTGCTTTCCTGAGAGAGGAACAGGATGACACTTTTGTTAGGTACGAAATAGGCAGTGTGTGTTAATGCTGTCCTAATTTTTGCAGGGTGAATTTGCCATGTTGATGATGACTAAGACAAAATCATCCTTCTGGTAAGAAGCAGAGCCAGCATCTCGATCCTCAGTGCAGGTAATTTTACAGTTCTTTGACAGCTGTGCCTAACCAAACATGTAAGAGACTGTTCTAACCAGGATTAATATTTCCTTTTCTTCTGCTTCCATTTTTCATTGTTTTATTTGAAATTACTTTTTTTTTTCTTTTGAATATTCTAAAGCTTTGTTGATCTGTGGGAAATAGTCATTATAGTATGTTATTGAAACATTTCTGGGAATACGTTTTAAGGAAAAAAAAACCCAAAAGTTATTAATTTCTACCGTACTGAATTTTCTTTGTATTTTGCACTACCAGAGCCATTTCTTGTTTTTATAATGATATTGCTACAGTTCATGACATAGAGTCAATGGAGTTTAGTCTAGATTTCCACTTTTAGGGTTTTCTGTAAAGCTTTCATTTACACAAAGGGAAGAGGAGCAGTTTCTCACTGAGTAGCAAAGCCATTTCACCTTAGAATGGGCTAGCCCCAGCCTTAGACTGTGAACTATAACCCTCCCTGACAAGCAATGCTCTGCCTTCCTTTTGTGTAGAAGTGCACTCAGTCCTTGTTTTGGATTGAAATTTGGATACATTTCTGTTCTCTTTCTGCAGAGTAGACATCTAAACTTCATGCTGATTTAACAGTACTAGACAGAGGAGTCCTGTCCTTACTCTGCAAGAGTCACTACAGATATTTATATTTCTTTTAAAAAGGTCTATTTTAATGATAAAACCCCACAACATTCTGTTTCTTTTTCTCTCCTTTGAGCTGGTTCTTCCATGATAAAATATTGAGTGCAAAATGTGCAAAAATATCAAGCCCAGGCAACTGATGTGGTAGAATAAAGTCCAAGAAATCAGTTCCCTTATGTACCTACCCACTCTGTAGGTAGTGAGAAGGCACAGCCAGTACATTTGAAAAGTGTTTTTCTCCCCAAGACAGTCTCCAATACAACAAGGTATGTGATTGCCACTGAGGGAACTGAAGAGATGCTTTGTACCATCTATCAGAGAATCAATTGAGATGCCATTCTGAAGGTGAAAAATTAAGTAGGTCTGGAAACTAAAGGATCATCCATGGGAACCAGTTTCTGAAAGAATAGCTGCTGTGGTTCTGCTGTGAACCAAAGCTCCAGATGGAAGGTGATTAGCATAGGGTTAAAACCCACTACATATCATCATTCTTGAATGCTGCCAAGAACCATTGCCCCACGGAGCAGTATTAATCCAGCCCACAAAAAGGCATATCAACTGCAGACCTGATTTTCTGAGTCTGAAAGAGTTCCCAGCCTATCAGTGGCTGATCTGTTCCCAAGGGAAGGTCTCTTGAGAACATTTCTCTCTCAAGGACCAGTTTTGTAAATAACTTCATTTTCTCAAAACAATTCTGTACAGCTGTGCTGAGTGTTTTTCTCTTGTTCCACCAGTGGGACAAGAGAGGTGGTGTTCCCTTTACCACTCATGTTAAACCTGTATCGTAACACCCTATAAAGAAGCTGAAAAGTTCTGGAATAAACCCTTCTGATGGTCCTCTCTCTGCCTGTTGTATTGAATCCACACTCTTTATTTCATGTCTGACAGTGACAATCAACTGCAAAGGAATAACCAAACTCAATCCAGGAGACGCAGTGCTGTCATAGTGAGAATTTAATGCTGAGGTCACCCCAGAGTGATTACAGCAAGTACTGATGGGATCTGAACCCCTAAGTGACAAGTAGGTTTCAACTAATCATTTCAATTGGCTAAGTTTAGATAGATTCACTCCAGAAATTTCCCTTCAGAAGGCTCAATCATAAAGGCAAAATGAAGCACCTGAAAGCAAAGTTTCCAAATGCTTTTTAACGTTATTTTTTATCTAGCACAAACTAGTTAATGTTGAAAGAAATTATGTGTTTTCCCTGGGCTCTCTTGATAAAGAATTTTATTCTATAATGAAGACTGATTATCAGTGCCTGGTGCTGAGGATACTCATTAGATCTTATCAGCTTCAGATACAAGAAACAACCTTTGCTCCTACTTATTTTTGTGGGGAAAATGATAGCACACAACGATTTCTAGGCATTAGCCTGGTTTTCTGGCTATTTGGTCATGCATGCCTTAAAGAAATGTTTTTGCTTAAAGGAGGATTGAAGTGTACATATCTTAGTGTGACCTATGGTATGAGAAAAAATAAACAAAGAGGTAGGACTTTCTGGTTTGTGTTTGCCCTAAAAGCTGTATGGATAATTAAGGCTTTATCAGAAATTGTACATGGAGGTTGGTTTATATACAATGATTTTTTTTAATTAATTTTTTTTAGTAATATAAGAGATTAACTGTCTAGAACTTGAGAGGAAAATTCTGTCAACTGTCAGTGAAGGTACTGAGTGATGCAATATTTCCAGACTACCTCTGTGTTTAAGTCACTCTTGATTTACACCTTCTAGAGTTTATATCTTCTGAATTTTATGCTGCTAGTTTGAAAAGAAGAAGGAAAAGATAGTAAAAATTAGAACCTTTGCTGTTCTTGTTTAATGTGCCAAGGACCCCTTCCTGTGCAGAGTGTTTGAGCTTATCAGTGTGGTACCAGGGGCGCTGCGGAAGAAGCCTGCCTGCAGTGTGAAAGGGTTAATGATCTCCTTTCACTAGTGGTCGAGCTTAGGGAGGAAGTTGAAAGACTAAGGAGTATTAGGGACAGTGAAAGGTAAATAGATTGGTGGAGTTCTGCCCTTCCATCCTTGATGGAGGCCCACCAGGAGTCAGAGGACTCCCTTGCCTCGCACTGTCAGGCAATAGAATTATACCTGGTAGATGAAGGGGAGTGGAAATGGGTCCCTGCTCAGGGAGGTAATCATAAAAATTCCTTCCGACCCATGCCCTAGCCAGGTACCAATTCAGAATGAGTCCCTGGATCTAGAGAGTCAGCCAGATGATTTAGAAGAAAATGATCTGTCCAGTGAACTTCCCAATTATGATTCATCTGTACGATGGATCACCACCTCTAACATCAAAAAGAAAAGAACATTAATCGTAGTGGGTGACTCCCTTCTGAGGGGAACAGAGGGCCTCCCTCGTATGTCGACCGGACCCATCCCACAGGGAGGTCTGCTGCCTCTCTGGGGCCTGGGTACAGGATATTACTGAGAGACTTCCTGGACTGATTCAGCCTTCTGATTATTACCCACTGCTGATACTCCAGGCTGGCAGTGATGAGATTGAAGGGAGGAGTGTGAAGGCAGTTAAAAGGGACTTTAGGGCACTGGGTCAAGTGATTGATAGGACTGGGGCACAGGTAGTCTTTTCCTCAGTCCCTTTGGTGGCTGAGAAAAATAGTGAAAGTAATAGAAGAGCCCACATTATCAACAAGTGGCTCAAGGGTTGGTGTCATTGGCAGAATTTTGGCTTCTTTGATCATGGGGCAACTTCTACAGTACCTGGCCTGCTGGAACTGGATGGGTTCTATTTCTCTGTTAAGGGCAGAAGGATTTTAGCTTATGAACTGGCAGAACTCGTTGAGAGGGCTTTAAACTAGGTTTGAAGGGGAAAGGGGGGGATGCAGCTGGGCTGTCTGGAAGCAGGCCCAAGGGTGGTAAGCCTGAATTAGGGGTGAAACCCCAGCTGAGGTGCATGTACACCAATGCACACAGCATGGGTAACAAACAAGAGGAGCTGGAGGCCATGGTTCAACAGCAAAGCTATGACATAGTCAACATCACAGAAATGTGGTGGATGACTCACATAGCTGGAGCACTGCCCTGGATGGCTACAAGCTCTTTAGAAGAGACAGGAAAGAGAGGAGAGGTGGAGGGATGGCCCTTTATATTAGGCAGGTTTTGACACCATCAGTATTGAAACTAATGACGATGGAGCTGAATGTCTATGGGTAAGAATTAAGGGGAAGGCCAACAAGGCTGACATCCTATTGGGAATCTGTTATTGTCCACCCAGCCAGGAAGAAGAGGTGAACAACTTATTCTATAACCAGCTAGAGAATGTTTCAGGATGATGAGCCTTTGTTCTTGTAGATGACTTCAACCTGCCAGATATCTGCTGGGAACTAAATACAGCAGAAAAGAGGCAGTCCCGGAAGTTTTTAGAGTGTATGGAGGACAACTTTTTGTCACAGCTGGTGGGTGAGCCCACCAAGGGAGGGACTATGTTAGACCTGTTGTTTGCAAATAGAGATGGACAGGTGGGAGATGTGGTGGTTGGAGGCTGTTTGGGGGGCACAGTCATCATGAAATTATACTGTTCTCAATATTTGGTGAAACCAAGAGGAACATCAATAAGGCTTTTATATTGGACTTCCAGAGGGCAGACTTTGGCCTATTTAGGAGACTTACTCAGTTCCTTGGGAAGCAGCCCTTAAAAACAAAGGAGTTCAGGAAAAGTGGGTGTGCTTCACAACAGAGATCTTGAGGGCACCGGAACAGACTGCCCCTGTGTGCCGAAAGATGAGTAAACAAGGCAAACATCCAGCCTGGATGGGCAAGGAGGTTTTAGAGGAACTTAGGAATAAAAAGAGGATGTATCATCTTTGGACGGAAGGTCAGGTCTCTCAGGAAGTATTTAAGGGGGCTAGAGCATGTAGGGAAAAATTTAGGGAGGCTAAAGCTCGGTTTGAACTTAATTTGGCAAACTTTTGTAAAGGACAATAAAAAATGTTTTTTACAAATGATTAATAGTAAAAGGAAGGGTAAGACCAACCTTTGTTCTCTATTGGATGCAGGGGGAAGCTTAGTAACTGCAGATAAGGAGAAGACAGAAGTGCGTAACACCTTCTTTGCCTCAAACTTTAGTGGGAAGATGACTTGCCTTCAGGACAGCTGTCCTCCTGGATTGGTAGATGGTGTCAGGGAGCAGAATGGTCCCCCTGGTATCCAGGAGGAGGCAGTGAGAGAAGTGCTAAAATGCTTGGATAGTCATAAATCTATGGGACCAGATGGGATCTGTCCCAGGATGATGAGGGAGCTGGTACATGAGCTTGCAAAGCTGCTCTTCATCAGGAGACCAGCAGTCCTGGCTCACTGGTGAGGTTCCAGATGACTGGAAGCTGCCCCATGTGATACCCATTCACAAAAAGGGTGGGAAGGAGGATCCTGGTAATTACAGGCCAGTCAGCCTGACCTCAGTACCTGGTAAGGTAATGGAAATGTTTATACTGAGTGTCATCATGCAGCACTTACTGGATGGCCAGGGTATCAGACCCAGCTAGCATGGATTTAGGAGGGGTAGGTTGTGTTTGACCAACCTGATCTCCTTTCATGACCAAGTGACCCACCTGGTGGATGCAGGAGAGGCTGTGGATGTTGTGTACCTGGCCTTCAGCAAGGCCTTTGACACTGTCTCCCACAGCACGCTCCTGGAAAAGCTGGCAGCTCATGGTTTGGACAGGAGCACTCTTTGCTGGGTTAAGAACTGGCTGGAGGCCAAGCCCAGAAAGTGCTGGTGAACGGTGCTGCATCCAGCTGGTGGCCAGTCACCAGTGGTGTCCCTCAGGGGTCTGTGCTGGGGCCAGTCCTGTTGAATATTTTTATTGGTGACATGGATGAGGGTATTGAGCCTTTCATTAGTAAATTTGCAGGCGACACTAAGCTGGGAGTGTGTGTTAATCCGTTGGAAGGTAGGAGGGCTGTGCAGAGAGACCTGGAACTGTTGGATGGATGGGCAGTGTCCATAGAGTAAAGTTTAACAAGTCCAAGTGCCGAGTCCTGCATTTTGGCCACAGTAACCCCCTGCAGTGCTATAGGCTGGGGACGGTGTGGCTGGACATTGCCCAGGCAGAAAGGAACTGGGGGTACTCGTGACAGCTGGCTGAACATGAGCCAGCAGCGTGCCCGGATGGCCAAAAAGCCAACGGCATCCAGGCCTGGATCAGGAATAATGTGACCAGCAGGGGCAGGGAGGTCATTCTTCCCCTGTACCTGGCACTGGTGAGGCTGTACCTTGAGTTCTGGGTCCAGTTCTGGCCCCTCAGTTCAGGAAGGACATTGAGACACTTGAGGAGGGCAACAAGGCTGGTGAGGAGCTTGGAACACAAGCCCTGTGAGGAATGGCTGAGGGAGCTGGGGATGTTTAGCCTGGAGAAAAGGAGACTCAGAGGTGACCTTACCACTCTCTACAGCTTCCTGAAAGGTGGCTGTAGTCAGGTGGGGGTCGGTCTCTTTCTCCAGGCAGCAACTGACAGAACGAGAGGACACAGTCTCAAGCTGCACCAGGGGAGATCTAGGTTGGATGTTAAGAAAAAGATTTTAAAAAAAGAGTGATAAAGTATTGGAATTGTCTGCCCAGGGAGGTGGTGGAGTTACCATCCCTGGATGTGGCACTTGGTACCATGGTCTGTTTGAGGTGTTAGGGCATGGGTTGGACTTGATGATCTTGATGATCGTGGAGGTCTCTTCCAACCTAGTGATTCTGTGATTCTGTGACTCTGTGATGGATGAATGTTAGACATACTGATTTTGCATTTAGAAGTTTACTGGATGCCATTTCAAATCAATATTTCCAGTTAAAGTTGATTTGTTGTCAGTTTGTTTAATATGTACCATATAAAACAGCAGTAACAATCAACAGGGTGTGTGTGGTTTAGGACATGGTAAGTGTATTTCCCAAGGGCCTTGGAAAATACTGCCAAAGTCTGCAATTCAATACACATCTTAGAGCCTACAACTTTGCTAGGGCAATGAAGCCTTCAGTATTATTCAGGAGCTCTGATACTTAATTTTGCGTCTTTAGTTTTTGGAATGTCAGTTTTTTTGTGGGTAATTAGTAAACTAACTCCTGTCTTTTCTAAATTCCAGTTATTCAGTCCATTCATTCTAATTTATTTGCTTGAGAACCACATTTTAGTAGCTATTGAGCTGTGTAGGAGTTACGTTGATGGCAACTTCCCTGAAACAACTTCCCTTAAAATCCCATGGTGACACTGGTGATTGCCCTAAATAGCATTTGGGCAATCCCCCTTTGGCCAGTCTGTCTCCTTTTAGAGACAGAACGTGAGATGATGGAGAGACAAATCAGATGGATCTGTGTAATGTACACCAGAAATATTACTACCTGGAGAGCATGGGGTTTCTCTGACCCTCAGAATAAAGGCAATGTTTCAGTTCACTCCAGATCCCTACTCTTCACCTTAGCCTCCAGTTGTAATGTAACCAGAGCATTTTTATGGTCCATTCCCTCCTCCAAGGAGAGATGAATGGAAATTGATAGCAAGCCCTTTCTTATTTAAATAGATTTCATCAGACAGCATAAATTTACTCATGGATTAATGTTTTGTGAAAACTAGTTGGGTTTTAGAAAACTTGGAGCAAAATGCCAGATTTCTGGACAAAAAGCTGCATGCCAGTTTTTTTGCTTGTGCTACTGGAAATCTTCTGGTGATCTGATATCATTGCTCCAAGGACTCTCGCAACCAGGGTTCATGATATTCCTGTCTTCATGCTGAATACTCTGAGAGGACTCTGAGGACTTCTAGGTCGTTCCTACCACAGCATGGGAAAGGAGATAAAAAGTTCCTTCCGTCCTAAGTTTTTCCTAGTATGGTGCAGCATAAGGAACCTCTGAAGATAGACAAACACATCCTCTTTTTCCCCCACATTAAAACCCCCCCTCTCAGAATTAGTGATTTTCCACCTTAAAAAGTTACTTTTCAGATTGTTTTGTATCCAAAAGAATCTTTAAAATGCTAAACTTTCATACTTATCTGGAATTTAGACTTGGAAGAATTTTAAGCTCTAGTGGTTTCCTGAGAAATAACACCTTCTCAGCACTGATACATGATAATACCTGTTTTTCTTAACTGCTGACCTGACCAGAACCTCCCATTTCTTGATGCTTATTTATAAGGACCCACACTAAATAACAGCCATCTTTTCAGCTTCCATGGAACGAGATATCTTTTTACAGCTGGGAAACCAAGGGCCGAGAGGAATATCATTTGCAATGTCATGCAAAACTCAGTGGAAAGCTGGGCAAGAAAGATCTTGATCTGATCTGACTCACAACACCTTCTACTTGCTCTTCCATGCACACTCCAAAAAGGAAAGACTACTCCTCTCTAAGGAATAATGCCAGTAAAAGTTGCAAACAAAACACTCTGTCCTCTACTCTTTTCTTTCTTCCAAAGCTAATGTATGGAGCCTTTTAGTGGCTCCATATTGCTGTCTTCTAAGTCCTGGGCACATGGAAAACCTCTCACTGTTCTAAGGTGGTAAGAAATGGGAGGAAGTTGTAACCATAATCTCCCTATTACAATGAAGAAACTCTGCCTTTGGCCAAGATCTTTTTTACCCTCTTTCCCATTCAGAATTGTATTTTTCTGGGAAATTTGCTTTTGAGTGCAACCATCAGCAGTTTTTTACCTTTTGGTTCCTTTTCAAGTGGAGAGTCTCTGTGTACAGCCAGGCCCTAAGTCCTCAGTGTGTAGTGAGCCTGTCCTAAGCTAGTGCCCCCCTGCATCTACCTCTGCAGTACTGATATGCAGTCAGGTTAAGAAAGATGAAAGTATAGATTTGTAACACAAGCTGAGCACTTGGGCTCAAAAGAGCACAGGGCTTTTTTGTCTTTTATTGTGTTGGTAAAAATGTTCAAGTAAAGGTATGATAAAGAAGAAGAGTGGATCTATTAAAAGAGAAAAAATAAATTTGTAAAGTGTTCTAAAATCTCCCTAAGATTCATTAAATTACCTAAATGCGGACAATTGAAGTAAATTTGAAAGTAGCTGAAATTTAGAGGTACTTTTAAGATACAGAGAGAAAAGTACTTCTGTGCATTAAAATAATAAAATGCTTATTTTCTTTGTTGGAAAATGTGCTGCAGTTTAGTGTTCAGATAGTACCTGATCAGGACCAGCTGTTGGGTGATGTTAAGTGGCTTGAGAAAAGAGTAACACATTAGCTGGGCTCTGTGGAGATTCTGTGTCAGACGCCTCTGAGTCACATTTCTTCTTCAGCTGATCATGAATGGGGGTGGAATAAGAATTTTCCTTCTGAGTTAATTTAGAGCAATGACTAAAATGCCTTTCCTTTATCATCCACTACTGGCTACATCAGACAGCAAGGAGCTAGTATTCTCTCCATCCTTCTCCACATGGGGTGGTGAAGCTGTTGGAAGAACTGGCTTCCTTTGTGTTGATTTCCATCTAGAGAGTGGCAGAACTCATAGGACTCATTGCTCTGGGTTTTGCTGCCAAACACACTGTGAGTTGTGATAGAAGCAATGCAACTACTCTTGCTGACATGCAGCTGTTGAGCCCATGTCAGAGGTTTCCCCTCAATGACTGCACGAACAGGATCTCCTTCCTTCAGCTTTCTGTTTGTTTTCATGGAACTGGTAGGAATTTTTCTACTCAGCTGCTGTTGCTGTGCCGGGTTTAACTAATATAGGCTACTGGGTGTCCAAGCCATTAGGGCAAGAAAATGGTGGCAGCAAGGGATGCAAACATTTGCACAGTATGATCACACAAGTCTTGTTTTTTTGTGTGATCTTTTTCCTTTTTCTATAGCCAAAATATTTCTGAATTTGGCATGAATTTCTGGAAAGCTGGCCTGAAACTTCAATTTCTTTGTCAAATCAACTATTAAAATATTTTCTTGATATTCCATCCAGTAGCCTTGATCACCCTTCATCGTAGGCTGGTAAACAGTTTGGAGAAGAGTTTTATTTATTATAAAACTGGTCATTTTATAGTAATTCAAAGAATTGTATCTCAGGATGGAGAAAATGGTAGCAAGGAAGCAAGTATTTTAAAAGAAGACTCAGTGTCAGTTTCTGGTGCCTTCTGCAATTTATTTTTTTACATTATTATTATTATTAGTAGTAGTAGTAGTAGTAGTAGTAGTAGTATTTTGTTTAAGCTGAAGAGGCCTACCATAGGGCAGCATGACAAGGAAATAGGACAAAGAATTTGTTAAATTAAAAATCTTCATCAGGATCACAAATGTATAGTGAAAACAAATCCTCCTTTGTTCTTACTTAGAATATGTGAAGTTAATGATATTAAAGAGAATAAATATGAATCCAATAAACAGAAATACTATCTTTATTCAGTGTTTTGTAAATCTGTTTAATTTATTGTCAAGGAAGGTTACCTAGAATAATATTGCAGCAGGACACTTTAAAGGTGCTGAAAAATTTTATGACCAATAATACTTCTAACTCCTTAAGCTGTGTGAAATCTCATGCTTCAAATTGTACATTGAAAGCAAACCAATTTTCCCTGTTCTTTTCTTCCTTTACATCAGTGGCTAGAGTTTGGTTTCAAGATGCTTTCTGCAGTAAAGCACTAACTAGAGACACGATTACTGAAAGCAACTTGGTAGTTCTACAGTTCCTGTATATTTTACATTAACAAAAATTTATCCATACTGTTAGTATATAGTAATATAACATAACATAACATAACATAACATAACATAACATAACATAACATAACATAACATAACATAACATAACGTTATTATATTAAACATTGTTAGTTTGAGCTTCAGTGTTGTCTCAAACTCTGTAAAGTGTCAGTCCAAGTAAGCTTCTCACCTGTAAAATACACACAGTCTTCTTCTGGTCGACAATGGCAGTTTCTGCTTGCCTCGAGAATTTCAGACCTCCAAAATAGAATTTTCAGCATTGTTTCATGTGAAGTGAAAAAGGAAGTTTTTTAATGCTTCTCACACAACCACTTCCAGATAAAACCAGGGCTTCTTGATCATATCAGCTTCAAAAAATTTTAAGTCTATCTGAAGACCTTGTCCTCAATCAATCTTAAGTCACTTCTTCTCCTGCAGTCATGCATGCACCAGACTTCTAAATTCTAATTTCTTTCTAAATAGTCCTTTAAATGCATATTTGTGCATATTTTAATGCATATTTAAATTCATACTGAAATATTGTCATGTTCTCATGTCCAACCATGAAGGCATGTGGTCATATTTCCTGTAGTAGAAGTTCTGAAAAATTGCATTCTAAGATTGTATTTTGTATTAGGAATATGAATTTTTTTTTTTGGAGCCAGCACTTCCTATGGAGGGAACAGCATATAACAACTATTCTGTACAATTAGGTCACTTCACAATTGTCACTTGCATTTGCCTTTTTCTTTTCTTTCCCCATAAAATAATCTACAAGAGAGACAAAAGTAAAATTAGCTGCATCTCAGAAGATGTAGAGATCTTTAAAGGCATCTCAGGATGGGGTAGAGGGAGGGTCCTGTCACTGTGTTACCTATTGTCACAGGTACATGAATCCCAGGATGGGATTCATGGCAAATGAAGATGAGAAGCCACCTGTCAGGAGAGTAAAGCTTTTGACAGTAGAATGGCTCGATAGTTATTCTGGACGTTTTGTAATCATCTGTAATTGTGACTTTCAAAGAAGGGTTCCTGTGCCTACATCTGTCTTTCACTTTTCTTTGCTGTCTAGAGCTCTTGAAAGAGAAGTGATTTGGCTGTTGTTTTGTGTGACCTACTGATTATACCCTTCAAGACTGGTCTATTTCTAAAAGGTTTACCATTGGTGTGCAATATTGTTATATCAGTAACAATATGTCCAGAAAAGTCTGCAATCTGCTGCAGTCAGCAAACATGTAAAATTAGCTGTGATTTTCAGTAAGTAATGTCAGTTTCTGGAGGTTTGTAGGATCTTATTTTTCATTATAGACCTATACATTTTATATTTTTTAGTGCTTGTGTCTCTAAGACCTTTCAAGTAGCAGTTGCAGGCTCTGGATAAACATCTAGAATTGCAGAAATTGGTTTGTTGAAATTAATTACTCTCTGATTTAAAAGTGAAGACATTTGGGGACAAAACCACATATGACTTTTTCAGGGTTTCCTTTCAACACAAATAAGAATAGCAACTGACTTTGTTCTAATTCATAACACTAGGAAATGTTTGTCCTCAGCTTGGTTCATTTTTAGAGATTGGATTGGTTTGTGACCATAGTGTTAACTGAGAAAAGGGTAACTTTGCAATGGATTTGGCTCAGCTCAGCTGCACTGGCTTACCTGAGGTGGATGAAGTGTTGTGCTGAGGTATCTAATTTTCTGTAAGATAGGCCAAGATTTTTTTAGATGGGGGATGGAATTTCACTTTGTTACTATTTCATAGGAAATTCAATCAGCATTGCTTTTTCCAGGTCTAATTTAAATCTAATGTCCGGGATTTTTATTGTGTTTGTACAAATTCAGTATAAAAATAAGTTTAAAAACCCCACAAGGGTGTACAGCTATACACAGGACTTTTCTTTGCAATTTATCACTGCTCTGCCCCGATGATCTGGACTGTTCAGCAGTCAGAACACCCATAGAACCTGGTGGTCCATTGATCTAATTTATCTGATCTTTCCCAATCTTCTTGGCAGGGAGCAGTTCCGTGTCACATAGTGCACAAGTGAGCTGATACTGCAGCAGCACTCCTGGGAGAAGCTGCCACTTTGGTTCCAAAGTATGGGTGCAGTAAGTATTATTCTTTTTTGCTTAAAGAGATGACAGTGTTTTAAATAATAAAACAACAATGCAAAGACTAGAGGGAAGAGCTGTCACAGCCTAATTGAAAGTTCGTTATGCTGCTCTTTATCATGTGTCTGTAAATGTGCAAATTAAAAACCCAGAGGTAATTTTGTATTTTATCTGCATTAAAAAAGATTGTGAAATTATAATCTCTTTCATAGTTAAATAACTTTAACCTGTATGGTGACCTTTGAATATGCAAATAACATAGCTTTGTTGGATGGAATACATTCTGTTAATTGTAACATGATAAGTGGAGAAAATCTGAAGAAAACAGGAATTAATTTTGAAATAATCATAGTGGAAGGTTTATGAGATAAGGAAAAAGGAAATATTTTATATTTATGTGCAGGCTCAGAAGAATGGCTGTCTACTGCTGTTCAAATCTGTGACTCTGCAGCTGTAATAAAAACCAGCAGGAGAATTTCTAACTTAGATCACCAGCAGTAAACTTGGTGAATATATAATGCATGCCCAGAGACTTGAAGAATTTCAGTAGGCTCTTAGGTAACAGGGTTTTTTCCTTTTTCTTTTTTTTTTTCTCAGTTTGTAAGGCATCTTTGACAAAACTTGATGCTGTCACCATGAAATTGAGTAATAATTAAACATTTTTCTGCAGGTCAGAATGATCATTTTTACATAAAGAAGAGAGAGAATGTAATGAACACAAGGAGATAATTATTTGCTCTTAGGCATAGTACCAGTTGGCTTTGAACAAATCTGTCTTGTCTCTTACGCAGACAAGAATGCTGCCATTCTATCATTCTATCTCCAGGCCTGCTCCCTTCCCTGTGCTTGTGTGCCCAGGGACATTTTGAGTGACCATGTCTTGATTTGATGATCTCTGGAATCAAGTGGGCTTGCATTTCCCTTTATAACTGTGTCCTGGAGTAGAGATGCCATTTTACCTCTCCAGAGTCTCCAGTGGGACTCATGAGCTGCTATACTGCTGTAGCCATTCTGGAGTGCACTCACATCCCACATACCATTGCACACTCAGAAGCAGCAAAGTTTAAGCAAATTTCACCACTGATCTCAACAGGAACAGTTGCAAACTCTCCACGTTATTTATGGCTGACTTGCAAGCGAAGGTTTGGAAAGAGCTGGTAATAAGGTCTGCAGAACACAAAGCTTTATTCAAGGGATCCTGGCTTGAGGGTATGCTTTGTAGTTATGGCAGAGGAAGCCTGTGTTCCTAGGTCACTTACTGCTGGACCTCATTCACTGGCAGGGTGGCTATTCATGACTAGGCAGAGCAGACATCAGTGATACTGTAATAATGGTGCTTTTTTAGGAAGCTTGAGCTCTGTTGGATTATACATAAGAGAGAATGACAGAAACAAATTCCAACTGTAAATCTGGGTGAATTCCATTAATGTCTTTTCAAAAGCATTTACGTATTTTCCTAATTTCCATATTAACAGATGTAAATTCTTTCACTCATCCCTCATTTACTTTTCTGAGTGTATTTATTTATTCTCCATTGAGCTGTACCATGATCAATTCAGATTCATTGCTTTGAGGCTGAACTGTTTGTTTTGCAATTCTGAGGCATAAAATCAGAAGATAACCTCCTCTGCTTTAGTGTCACTGGATCCTGCAAAACTAGCTCTTTCTCACAGTAGATCTTTCTGATTACTGCTTACTCTGAGTTTTGACAGGAAGTTAGACAGACTTGAATTAAGATTCCAAGGGGCTGCAAGCACACTATGTTTTGACTACTGCATATGGATATTTTTAAAGGCTGAAAACTATGCTGTCAGTCAAAAATACATCATATTAGCAAAATGTGGTTTCTCTGGCCAAAGTGTGAAGGGCTTTATCAAGGGGAATGGACATTTTTAACAAGGAAAATCCTGAAAGACAGGGTTAGTAGAAGTGTCTCAAAAGAGCTGGCAACAATGTAAATAATTTTTGAGGCTATTTTGCTGTAAACATATTTTTATAACATTCATATGCTCAATGCCATAAAGAGAAACTTCTTAGGTTGTTGTGTACCAAGAAGTGCAATATAGCATATGAAAGTAGAGAAAATTTAATTTTAACATGGAGGTAAGTTGTGGACCACTGGTTGAAACAGTCTAATATTTGCACCTGCCCTGGTAATGTTTCTGCATTTCATGCAGAAACTTTAGTGCTGGCATCATGCAAGTTACGGCAGTTGAATTTTCTATAATTTTCTCACAAAAAAATCCTCCCTATGGGTTTTCATCCAAGAGTTCAGTACTTCTGTTGTTATCTGGTTTTTTAGTCATCCAAATCATAATATCCTGAAGGACTTTGGGCATATTCAAATGTGGGCCAGACTTAGTTCCTTTCATTCATGGAGTGCAACTCATTCTTGACATCAGCTCAGATTTGAAATCAATGGGAATTGTTTAGTTTATATATTTCCTACTAAATTAAATCTCTTAGAAATTATGAAAATATCAGGACCTTGAGGACTGCTGGCACAGAACAGCAAATGATCACCCCTGGAAACTCTCTGAAGCTCCACATGTTGGGGAGGCCCCAGGAAGTCTAATCTCAGCCTCCTCCTGCTGGCTGGGGATAGCTCCTGGACATCACAGCTCTAACACCCACCCTGAGGCTGCAGGGGAGAATATTGTTTTACATGGGCCAGAAACATGCCAGAAACTGTTCTGTCTGCCAAACTCCGTAGATGTTCACATTCAACTGCCTGCAAGTGTTTGGGGTATTATTTAATTCATTACTGTGCTTCAGCACAGCCATACAGGACCAAAGAACTTCCATGAAGAGGCATAACCCCGCTACCCATCTCTGCTTTATGCACTCCTGTGAGTACAAGCAGAGTTGTCTGGGCAAGAGCAAACTGCAGGGGTTTCATGTGGTCTGAACTAGGATCCTGCAGGCATCTGCCTCAGGAACCCTTAATGGAAATTTATTTGCTGTGCTGGAAAAACCTTTGTTAGATAAGTTCCTCTGTGTCTTATCTTGAATTTCAGCTTCCTTGGCAAAGAAGGTGATTGCAAAAGTGATTTTGGTGGTGTTTGGACTACTGGTAATGGAAAAGAAATTCTGTGTACTTTTATTTAATTTTGTGTTGCAAAGACAGAAGACTGCAAAAGTTTGAAACATGAGCAGAATAGTAAAAAACATGTTTACTACTGGATTCTGGGGTGTATTCATATGCCAAAAGCTCATTTGTGCCCCATACTGATAAAAGACTTATCCAAACAGGAAAGTCAAAGTGCAGACATATGAATCTAAAAAAATTGAATTCATTAATGTTTCTACCTGCTGATTTCTAGACATGTTGAGGGAGAAAGTCAGTTGGGCCAGAGCAGGAACCTGTCCTAAGAATGTATGAAAGATTCAGTTGCCTAGCATTCACTTGCTCTGACTTTCTATTAGCAATAGGAAGATACCTGAGGAAATCTATTTATTGTTGCTGTTCTTAAAATGGAGCTGAGCTGCTGAGGACAGAAATGCAAGTGACAACTTCCCACACATCTTCCTGTTTCCTCTGTTACCAAAGAAAGCCAGACTTCATTTAATCATACCTACTTAAGTATTCTCAGCCATTAGAGTTAATAAAAAAAAAAAAAAAGGTGTGCTGTCCTATGGGAAACCAGGGTTATCTCTTCACAGAAGCTCCATTCCATCAGTGGGCTCATTTACCTTTTCACAGCAGAAGAGCTAATTGTAACTCTGAAAATGCAATGTTTTAATATTTGCCATTATTAGGTATAAAAGTGTAGTCGTACTGTAACAATTCCTGTGACAGAACTGAGAAGCAAACTTGTTTAATGCCGAAAGGCTGCATTAAAAATAGGAACAGATTATTACAGAAACTTAATAGAAAAAAATCTTTCCTACCACCATATGGTTGTGATATAATACAAAGTGTTTTCCTGCCAAGATATTACATTACAATGGCAGCTTGCCAGTAGCTTCTCTCTTCCTCACTTAAACAACAAAAATATCCAAAAATAATTATTTGGCTGAATGAGGCTGTTGCTTATAAACATATACTATTGGCTGGTACTCAATCTATATCTCATTTTCTGTAAAAGCAGTCCATTTAATTGTGTGTTTTTCAGAAGAGTACTGGAAAATGGTTTATCCAGCTCAGATGCTCAAGGACATTTCTTTCTATTCCTGGCCTTAGAAAGAAGAGGTCTTACATGCCTGCAGTCATCTGTTCTGATTTCTAGTTCTGGCTTGAACTAATTTTGCGCTGATGTAAATTTCAAGCCATCCTCGTCATCTCTCCTTGTTTCTACATTAATGCCTATGCAGCTTGAAGAGGTGTGAAGCCATTATTTTCCAGACAGTCTAGTAATGTTCATTTGTTCAGTAGAGTTCAGACTCAGAAAAGCCTGCTGAACTGGACCTTGTCTTTGGCATAACATACATTTGTCATGGCATCTGTGGTTGCTTCTTAAGGCTACTTTATGTGGTTAATATATGTGGCATCAAATTGTACTTTCTGTGTGTTAAAATGAGGAGGCTGGGAACCTTCTTTCTTTCTTAATACCTACGAGTAGAAAAAACATAATATTTTAATTACACATCCTAATGTAGTCACTAATATTCCCAGCACCACAATGCATGACTAGCTGGGGATATCTCTTCCTCACTCAGCAATTTCCCATGGTGGTGCTGATGCATGTTCAGGAAGCATTAGATATTTGTAACCGCTGGTAACTGTTCCTCTACCTGAAATACTCACCTCTAGGAAATGCACCTACCTGTTAGCCCTTAGCTGAAGTCTTTAATGAAAACATGCTTGTATGTTCAGCCACATCCTCAGATGGTATAAATTGTTACAGCTTTTTTTGACCTTTTCACAGACATCTCCAATTTTCTACTTCTGAACTATGTCTATCTCTACTAAGTAAAATGCTGTTAGAACTAATTCCTTTGTGACCTGAAAGTACATCAGCAATACCACAGGACATCTGATTTTATTACTTTTCTCTCTGTCTTCATCTGCACCTTTGTTTCTGTGTAGTTTCCTGGAGATCATGGATATGTATCAAACCAAATAACTGTCCTTCAGAGGGAAAAACAACATTTGCACAATATTGAACCATTTGTCTTTTTCCAAAATAATTTCTTACTGAGCTTTTAGCCTTTTTGAGCATAAGGGTCCTATTTTTCTTACTGCCCTCACTTTCAAACCAGTGAGAAACTGAGTGCAGCCCAAAGAGATGCTCCTATTGCGCTACAAATAATTTTCCTCAGTTTCATATGTTAGTATTAGTCACAGGTAATTTCATTTTGTGTGGACAGACTAATGTGATTAGCCACATTTAGATTTATATGTATGAACTTGAGCTGCATTACATAGCTGGTTTTTAGGTGCAAATGGTATGGTGGTTGATGTAATCTCATGTTCTGAATGAGATAAGTGTCTTATCACGACACTGCTGCTTTTACTAATAACTACATTCCTTTTTAGTTCAGCTCATTTAGATGAAGATTCTTCACACGTTCTTTTTCTCAGACAACTAATGCGGGAAACCTTTGGAAAGCAATTAATGAGTCATCTTGGATACTGCATAAATCGTTGACAATCAGCTTGAGCAAATCAAGAACAATACATGGAATGATAGACAGAGGTCCCCATGGTGGCCAGCTAACCTGAAGGCTTGCCCTTTTTGTGCTGCAAAAAATTTGAGGAAGGTGTGCAACCATTATGATTGGCTGTGAGTTGTAACACATTTGATCCTGTCATGCTCTGAAAACCTCTGAAGTAGTTTCTATTTAGCATTGCTCTGCTGTGCTTCACGCAGTATCTCATAGCCTTCTGACAAGTGAACCAAGAGATGCAGAGGCTCACGTCAGGCTCCCTCAGGCTCCCTCCCTTTGGTCACCTGGCTCTGCAGATGAAGTTCTGTGCTCTGGAACGGAGAAGATGTAGTACCATTGTGTACAGCACTTCAACAACCATTTATGCTGGCATGCTTGTAACAGATTGGAAGACTGCTTGCTGGTAGAGGCTGAGGAGAAGGAATAACATTTTTTATATTTGCACCTGTAGTTTACTGAACACTGCGGGCCCAGGCCTAGACTTGGTCTTCTATGTAACAGCACTGGCTCACAGTGAGACTGAGGGTGTTGGACCAAGTGCTAAATCTTGGTTCAGTAAATTGCAAGACAAAGAAATTTTGTTAGATTAAGCACAGTAAGTGACAGATCCATGTATTGAAACTCAAGTGAAGAAATTGATCAAAAAATCTGTAGCCTCCAATGAGAGGTGAATAAAGATAATTATAATATCAAAGTCTGCCAGAACCAGAGAAGTTGGTGGCTGAGACACACAAAACCCTGGTCCTTTATACAATTAATGACTGTCAAAGAAATGATAATGCATCTTTTAGCAAAAGTCATGTTTATCCAAACATGAGGGTCCACTTGATATACTATTCTAGCAGCATGAATAGGAAACTACTGACTGTCCACTACTGACTATTCTGGATCTATGGCCTGACAGACTGGGATGGTTTCAGAAGACCCTGACTACACAGCTGTTTGTGCTTTTCATATCCAGTCTTTACTGTCTCCCTTTCGTTGTGGCTGAAAATATCAATATAGACAAATAGAAAACTAGATTAATCATTTGATATTTAGGCAATCTATGGAGCCCTAAAGAACTTTATATCTTGTAAAAATTGCCAAAGAAAAGTGGGGACTGTCACTTTAGAAAAAATCTCTCAAGTCTTAGACCTGTCTCTAAAATGGCTATTTAATGCAATTTTTTTTCTTCTGCTCATAAGCCAATTACAGCAGTACTAGTTATTTCTTGTTAATCCTTTTTACAGACATATTTAAATGCTGTCAGAGCCCAAAGTGGATGAGGCCAAAGAGGTCTTCACTGTAAGAGGAATGACAGGTTTGTCTTTACAAACAAGCTGTGGGTCTGCTGATAAAATGCAACTATCACTGAGAGATAACAGAAACAATGAGATGGATTCCATAGAAAGATGAAAGAGGCACTGAAGAAGCACCATGAATTCCACAAGAGTTAAGAATTAAGAAGGGATTATGCGTGGCAGGCAGGGAGGTATCCCAGGTATCAGGTGTTCCAGGAAGTCTGTACCTCTCAAGTACCTCAGCCTATGGGGAAAGAGAGAAGGGACAAGCAGCTGGGAATTAGGATAAAAAGGAGGCTGCGACCTCCAAAAATTTGAGAGACCCCAGGAGAATGGCCCATGGCCTCTCCCTTTATTCAAATAAAGTAAAAGACTCCTCTGTCTCCTTTTTGGACATAATCCTTTGGTGTTTGTGGATTAATTTTCCTGACAACTGTCATTACCATGTGGTATCCCAATCCTCTTTGCTATTAAGGAAATAGAGAATCATGGGGAAAACAATGGAAAACTGGCAGAGGCGCCATTTTCTACTTGGGGAAAGGATTCATCTCTCTTTTCTCATAAGTGTCTCATAGTGTCTTGTTCCAGTTGTGAGCACTTATTTTCAATACATTTGTTCCACTTAAACCAGGAAAGAATCCAGCCATTCCTGTTTGTCCTTCCTGGGATGTTTTCCAAGTGTAGGCAAATCTGAACAGGTTTCTGCTGTTTTGTTCTGTTATGCACTGGACAGAGATAGCCTTGGATAATCTTCCTGTCATATTGTGGGAGTCAGCAACAGAGAAAAGAGACCTTCAAATCAGTAATGATCCGCTAAATGCAAACCTCATTATTCAAGTGTTTAAACAGTTTCCTGATCTGATTCTGGCTCTTTCCACTTAGGTTATGTGAGTTGTTATTCATCGGGCAGTAAGGCAGCACAGCTCAGTTTATGCAGCAACGCACAGCACCTCCTTTTTCCTCTGCCTCTGCTGCTTGGTTTTCTGCTGAATTCAATCAAGGAGCTGCCAGCTGCCACCAGGTGAGTGCCAGGAGCTGCAAGGAGGAAGGGAAGGATTCAGTGAACTGGCAGTTTGGAGGGTATAAGCTTCCTGTTGCAGGTGTGGAATTAGATTAGGTGCTTATGTATCTGTATGTATTCTTGGGCTCTTAGATATGAAGTGGCACTCTAACATGGTAAAAACATTTTCTGTTCTCCTGTGTTGATAATGAAATTGTGAATTAGGAAGCTGGTTATTTTATAAAGTTTTCCTATGCCTTTGGCCAAGGCAGGCTCAGAAAGATGTCAATCGTAACATGTATAGTCCTACAGTAAGGAGAAAGGAAGACCAAACAGTGGTTCACCATTCTCCAAGCTGGCTCATTTAGAAGAATTCGTTTGTATTTTGAATGCTGTTGAGAGGAAGGTAACCCCTTCTAATGAGACTTTGTCCTTTTTGAGTCTGTCCTGAAGGTTTCCCATTTACAAGACAATTAAAGCAAGGGTATCATGAGTACAAATGATGAATCCTACCTGTCTTTTCAACGTGGAAGGTCTGTGGTGTGAAGAGATGTATGTTATTCCATGGCTGTGCAAAATTGTGTCAAAGTTGTTACAGGAAGCATTTGATTATGGTAACGCTGGGATTAACCAGGTTGCCTGCCCTGGAGTAAGGTGTAAGTGCATGCCCTCTTTCTAAGAGAGTACCCTTCTGCTTTCCCTGCTTCACTCCCAGTGCCTGTGGCCTCATTGCAATAGTTGTGTATATAAGCAAATCACTTGCAAGCAACATTTAATTTTATCTGAAATGTTACTAAGTTTTTGAAAAAGACACAGTCCCTCACTGTTTCTTTGAATGTGCAGGCAGAGGGTTTAGCTGCACGTTTCTGTATGTAGCTGAGTGATCCTCTCTGTGGTAATATCCCCTTTTCCATGTTCATGTGACTCTTTGCTTCTCCTAACAAAGTAGTATCTCCAGTTACAGTAACACTGCATTCTGCCAGGACAAAGGTGCCTATGCAGCTTCTGTTCCCTTTAACTAGTGTTCCCAACTGCAGGGAGATGCAGTAAGATTTACTCACTTTTATTTTCAGGTTTTTTTGTGGTTTGAAACCTGTATTTCAAAAAAGTAGTAACAAAGGATCCTTGTCCATGCAGCTCCTTGGAATCAAACCTGTGTAGGAGCAAAGGGATGAAAGTAATCTTGCAGGACAAAGAAGAAAGGTAGAACAAAGAGAATTAACTACTCTTGCTGCCATTATGACTCAGTGAAGAACTTTTTTCTTCATTTTTTTATAATCTGTTTTCTTTTTTTAAACACTTGTACAGTGCAAGATCTTATTTTCCATTAAACTGTTAAAAGTAACTCATCCTAGGATAAAATCCTTCATGGTCTAATTTGAGTGTAATGTTTAATATAACCTGTTTAGACCTCTGATCTTGCAAGCTGCTTATGATAGTTGTGCTGCTAACTCCTCACCATTCACCATACTGTGAAACTGTGGGCTGTCTCTTGTGTGATTGGGTTGTTGTTGAGGATTGGGTATCCTTCCTTTTGCTCCTTCTCACCTATGGAATTTTTACCCATCAGTGGAGGGGAAATCTGACTGTTGTTACTTAGTGGGTGCTTGAGAAACACAAAGAGTTCGGCTGGGCCCGAGGGAAAGGGGGGCAGGAAAAAGAGAGGGCGGGGGCAGCTGGGGGCTGGATGGTTTCTTCAGCTTCAGAGCAGGACTCGCTCGAAGCTGTTGTTGCTTGGAGACAGGAATTCGACATCACACAGACCGAGCTGCTTCTTTTTCTTCATCCATGGGCTCTCGCACCCCCTGTCCTGCCGGGACGTGTGGCAGTGCCAGCCACCGCCGCGGAGCTGCTGATACACCTCATCCACCGGCCCAGGATCTCAGCTCATCCCTGCTGTTCCAGCCGGCTGTTCCTCAGAGCCCTGCAGGAGCACCGGGACTGACTGCCCGAGGGGGTTTGTGAAACAAAGCCTCTCCTCCATCCCTTCCCGTCTCAGCCGAGAAAGCTGTCACAGGGTCCCTGTTTCTGTTTTCTTGCTAATGCTGTAGTTATTGTTGTTTGTTTGCCTTGTTATACTGGTAAAGAACTGTTATTCCTATCCCCAGATCTCTGCCTGAAAGCCCCTTGATTTCAGAATTATAATAATTCGGAGGGAGGGGGAGTCTACATTTTCATTCCAAGGGAGGCTCCTGCCCTCCCTAGCAGACACCTGTCTTCCAAACTGAGACAGTTAATTGATGGTCTGTTTGGTTTTTTCTAGAGATTGTGAGGGCAGTATAAATCTGAGGTAAGGAAGTAGTGCAAGCAGAAGCAATTGTTTCTGGTGACAATAAAGTAACCAGAGAAGAGCCTGAAGTCTATAAATATGACATAACACAATATAAATTAGATAATGGGAGGGTAGCGAGTGTAAAATAAGAAAAGTGGAGAGCTTATGGTGTTTTATAACCACAGGACATGCTCTGTCATGGCTATACTGTCTTTGAGATCCAAGAGTGGCAGATATGCTTCAGACCTTTTAAGACCTAATCATTCTGTGGGGAAAATACTGCTTTTTCTAGTTCCTAGTAGGCACCAGTTTTCTCAGTGAAGTACAATGAAGTTGCCTTTCTAAAAAGGTTTGGTTTTCATGTGATGTGAACAGTTGTTATGGCACATCTGTTTAAACCACAGTGCCAGGCCCTTTAAATAGCAAAATGGAAATTTGCTGAAGTTTGTTATTGGAAACACTTCCATGGAAAAGTCACTTCTCAAGGAGTACCTTAGATGTGTAGTCAGTTCCTGTTGTTTCCTTACAGGCCACATGTTTTTCCATTTTCACTGCTTTAAAGAGAACCTTGGCTGCAGAGCTGACAAAAAGGACAACTCGCTCTAACAAAGTTCTGTCTAGGATGAGCAGTATGGAGGTAGACACAACAACATTTGGTGGAAATTAAAATATCATCAGCTGAAGATTTTTTTAAAAGTGGTATTGAATTAAGAGCCTTCATGTACAATATTCCATACACAGACACAGACCTTTACAACACAAGCCTAAAGTTTTTCTTGAAGAAAGAATAGAAATCTCCCCTTCTATGTCCTTCTTAATTTCAGAAGGACATTATTTCCTGTACCCGGATAACGAACTGAAGGGAAATACTGTAACTTCTGAACTATAATATTGGTAGCTGTGTTAAATGGTATTTTCTGAGGAATTGCCCTATGGCTTTAAGGACCTCAGTAAACTTCCAAGAGGTGAGAATAAAAACTTTTCCAAGTCTAGTTTTATGATGTTGACAGTCTCTAGGCCAGTCTACCTCTTGTGTTTCATGCCCTCTTTTCTGCAGTGGAAAAAGTGATGTAGCTGGTCCTTTTCAATAAGGAAATGGGCTTGAAATCATTTGATGAGTGAGCTGCTAAAGTAACACAGTCAGGAGAAAACAAAGCCCTTTTGAACACCCTACTTGTCCAATTGTGAATCCTTTCCAGAGTCCTAGAAAACTGTATCCAAACATAGTCTTAATTTCAAGTGGCTAAATGTTGGCTACTGTGATGGATAAGCTGCAGGCAGAATGTGAAAGTTGAGTGTCTTCTCCAGAAGCAGCCCAGCCTCTTAGCATTCTCCTTCATAATGGTGTGTGTACAGTAAGCTCATTAGGCAGTCTCTCTAATTTAACAGCTTTTCCTTTGTGCAGTGATGGAGATTGGGATTTCTGTCTGTATGTTTATCCATTACCTCAGTGTTTGTTTGGCCTGTGATAGACAACTATCATTTAACTTTCCAGCCTTCACAAGATTTGCCTAAGCTTAGCACCTTTTGATGTAGGGTCTCTCTTTATTCAATTCTTCTCATATTTCAAAGGCATTGTACCACTTCAAAGAGGTCTTTTGAACCTACATGTTATAGTAGGTTATACTTACTGCTTCTTTTAATTATAAGCTACCTGTGAGGCTACTACAGTGAAGTTCAGAGCCTTCTGATACAGGAATTAGTGTTTCTTTATAATGTAACTTTAGAGTCAGTAATATTATATGAGTGAAAATACAGTTGCATCTGAATATTGTGGAAATTAACCCCTGTACCTTTAGTCACATAAGCTTTCAGTCCCCAACATCGTTCATTTGGGAAAAGAGCATCAAAATCTAAACATCTCTTGGGTGCATCTCTTTGTCAGAAATACCCACTTGTAACTTCACAGTGCATATGTACACTGGATTCTAGCAGAAGTTAGTGGGGGCTTCAAAGTATCCTTAGACCTCTGCATTCATATGTAGCTGCTTCTCCCATCTGAAATTGTCCCCATGCTAATTTAGGCTTCTCCCCCAACCATGTTTTTGACAGGTTCATGCTACAATCATTGGCCCATCATCAATGGTGTGCTTTAATTTGTCTCCCTATGCAGCCATCTCTTCCTCTCTGAGCTCTCACAGGGATCTGTAGGGTTAAGGTTTCTCCTCAGCATTTGTTCTATTACCTGAAGAAGGATAATATATTGAGGAAGTGTAGGGGGAAATTAAAAATTCAAAATATAAGGTGATAGAATTGTGATAAATATTTAATGGAAGGCATATGTATTTCCTCTGTGTATTTCATAAAGATGGTTGGGATCAACTATTTTCAAACATTTAGAAGAACCCTGTGCTTCTATTACAGTATTCTGTATTTTGCGAGGGAGTTTTTATGCTTATTCTCTGTGTCAGCAGTCCCTACAAAGTTACTGAGCATTGTGCTTGAAGGGAATACATTCATTGGAATCAGGCTACTGCAGTGTATTGCTATCCTCTGAAAGCAATATTAGTATGAATTGATGGTGGTGTAGGGGAGATTATTCTCCAGCCCCATTAGTTTAAACCTGGAGGAAGGTAATCAAAAGGAAATGCAGTAGTGAAATCTTAGATTCATTATACATGATTTCAAATAAATATCTGGAAAATTGATGCTGGATTTGCTTGAATGTTTGTGGATTGCTCTAACCTGACATCTATTATTGTCAGTTAAGAATTCCAAAGCCATCCTTTACAAACACTACTATATTTTAACTCATTTTATTCTTCTCATTGTTCTCCAGCTTACACACTGTACTGCAACACTGTAAAAGGTGCAAAAATTTCCTTCTAGAACATACTCTACTGCAGCACCAAGTACCTTGTAGTGTAGAAATTGCCATAGTAACTACTCATTTCTTATTGATTAGATGGATAAAAATTCTCATAATATACAAGCAGAGTAACCTGCTGGCGTATGGCTTCAGGCTACCCCTGTAGCAAATCTTACTCATGCGTTCTCTCCTTTTTCTGCATGTAAGAGTTTTTTTTAAAAAAATGAATTAGTATTCCTTGGATTAGACCACAAAATAATTCTTTTCTGACACAATGGGCTTAAATTTTAAGTTAGACTTGATATGCAGCTCCTAAGGCAGAATGTTAACTTGCACTGGTTTGTTACTGGATTAGGACAACTAGGTTTCACCTCAATGTGAAATCTGGATGGAGAAAGGAGATGAAAAAGCCACCCCCCAGACAGAGAACTCTTAATTGCTTCAGAGCTGACCTCTAAAGAATAAAATAGAGTAAATTAGTTTGGCAGTTGTGATAAATCTCTTTGGAAAGTGCTTTTTGACTGTTCTAATTGGTGGCCTGAGAAAATGAGCCCTGTCTTTATGTTTCTCTAGTAATCCTACAGACATAGTACTGCTGTTCAGCTGTGGCATTGTGAGTGCTTACTGAAGGCAGGATGAGGCCTGCAGTGTTATAGTGACAGCTGTCTCACTTCTTGTGCTGTGGTTGCTGAGCATACTATTGTCTCTTGCAATCCTGAAAGATGCTCCAACAAGACTTCTATCAAGTTTGCTGTGAAAGACAAGCTTTTTGTGAATTCTATCATGGGAATGAAATTGTGAAGCACTTAGGCAGGATGTCAGATAAAATTAAGCCAAACACATTCTTCAAATGTGAAGTATCAGTTTATTCAGAATAATATATGAAAGAATAAAATGAAAGAACAGCAACACTTGACCAGTTTTTTACAATGTAAATCTATTCCAATGTTCTGGAGTCTTCTGCGAGGCCTAGATATTAGTTGTGATTATACTCGTTCTGTCTGATTATTTTAGGATAATATTAGTTAGATGTATAGAAGACTGAAGATTTTAGAGTAATTTTTAGTTCAGGTCTTCCAAGCTGCTATTATAGATGCTACTTACTCATGCAGACCTGTTTTACTTGGCTTGGAGGCCTTTCCCCATCACCCAGAATTAAAAATGCTGGGGTAGGGCATCATGTGGGAACTGAGATACCTGAGATGCTGAGAACTTGGGATAGATCATACCCTGGACAGGGTTCTTGGCACGGAGGGAATAAATCTGAAGCCCTTGGGAGGTGGGGTGCTGGGGGGATGCTAATAGAGTCATCCCAGAATAGGCAGGACCTTAGACTAATAAGGTCAAAAGAGTGTCCTACGGCCATGATTGGACCTTTACCCTCAGATATCCCTTTACACTGTGAATCTCACCACACCCCTGAGTCTTTGGACTGCAGCTCCTCAGACCATGTGGTCTCTGTGAACATTAAAATCTTCTGGGTTCTCCATTGCACCCATCCCTCTATTTTTGCCATGCCGCCTGGCCAGGCTGGTCTGGAGTCACAGCAAGCTGACTGCGACAGCATCACTTTTATATTGTACCACCTTTCAACTCCATTATCTTTACCTACAGCCTGACAATCTCATTTCAAACTTTGTGTGACCTTATGTTTTGAAAGACATAATAATCCATAGGGCTATAGGAAATGAGCCTGTTCTTTCAATAAGTTAGTCCTTCACAGAGATACTACTCAGGAAAAATTCTTCTCCCTGTAGTTGGCTAAAAACAAATGGAGGAAATGCTTTGGCAGCTGTTGATAGCTTTCATCTTTAACAGGAAGAAATAGGCTTGGTTCTTCTTAATCTTTGGCCTGCATTCTTGTGTGTTTTTGTAAAGACTTCGACAGGCAGCAGTGGGAGGTGCAGTGCTTAGCATGTTTTTACTGTGCACTGAGATCTGGAAGGTGGGCCCAGAAAGAAGGCAGCAATGTGGATGAACAAAGAACAGTATGTAGAGGGTAAGGGTTTAGGTTGATAAACGAAGGGATTTTTATAGTTACATTGCTTTCATTCTTGTGCCTTTTGCTCAATCTGAAGGGAAAAGACAACCCAAAGGAGACCTAATTAGGAAAAATTTGCACAGAAGATTTCAGTGGTACTTTCAAGACAAATTTGGGATCACTGGAATTCCTGTCCTAGCACCTTGCTGGAGATACTGGAGTGGAGCTGGCTGTTGAGAACCCTTCCTGTGCTGGCTCTGAAGAGCCAGGAAAGGTTTTCAGAACACAGCTCATGTATGGTTATCTCAGTCATTAATATTTGTTCCATTAGGAATCTGTACTGCTGCATTTCCCTGCACATTGGTCACTGTGCTGTGACCAGTCTTGGATATATATCTCTGCTTCTTTTGCCACTGTGACCCATTATTGTTGCCTCACCACTACAGGCTAGGAATGATCTGTTTTCTTTCCTCTCAAAAGGAAGAAGAGACTTCCTTCCTCATATAACAGTGTGAAAAAAGTGGAAATTTGAATCCAAAGACAGAGGGGTCAGGGACACTCCAACCTGCTGATTTCAAAGCTTGCCTATTTTCTATTGACACAGCATCAGCGAAACAGCCTTGTGCAGTTTTAAACACCTTGTGCTGGTGTTGTGTCCTAAAGCTTACCTAAAAAAACTTTATTTTTGAGGGGAAACTAATGATTGAGTACATTTTATTCAACAGAGTAAATCAGCATGGGAAGAATATATTCCAGGGAAGGTAATTCTTTATTTTTTATTTTTTTTTTAAATCAGTACATGGCTCAGAGTATGGTATGCTTAGTATTTAAGTTTCAAGATACTTGTTATGTTTAAGGTATTTTCTGTAAGTGTTTTGGAGGCATCTGCAGATGGTTCTTAGACAGTCTCCCAGACTGTTACAGAAATAGAACCTGTATATTGGGCACTGCCAGGTGTGTGTGAGGGTATCTAAATGAGTGTATGTATTTGCCTGTGTATTTAAAATGCCTCCTGTGTGTAGATATTAAACACATCCTCTTGGGGACTGCACTGTGACTTGCATACTTGGAGGCAAAGGCTCTGAATAAAGAACCTACCCAGAATAGAGTGAAATTAGCTGCAGTTGCTTGTGGGTTTTCAAAGCAACAGCAGCAGACAGAATCTGACCTAAGTAATTAAGTTAGGAAGCATGGAAAGGAAAAGCAGCATGTGGAAGATATAATTAATAGGAACATATAACAGTCAGCTCTCACATAATAAATTGGCAGCTATGCATGAGGTAACTGCCTTTTATTTGCAAAATGCTGTTGAATTTTTTAAAAGTAATTGCACATTTTCTTCCATTTCCACATAGTCACAGAGAACATAGTACAGTACAAATACCAACAGGAATGCAATAAAATCATCACTGTTATTTGTTGTTTTTCCTGCTTAGGGCTATGCTCTTATTTGAGCCAATGTCCAAAAGAAAGGAAGAATACATTTCAGCTCAGAAAAAAGACAAGTGGTAAAACGTCTTAGTTAGGTTTAAGATGGAATAATTTAGAAGGATAAGGCAGGAATAACCAGAATAAAAAATAGTAAATGGTCAGATACCTATTGGCAGAACAGATTTAGTGATGTGTTCTCCTGACTTGAATAAATAATGGTTAAGATAAATGTTCTGAAATTCTTGCATTTTGGAGGCTTGAGTTTTCCCCATCTGAAGGTTTACTGCAGCTTTTCCGGCAGATCAAGCATGACATCTTTGAGTACACCACAGATGCTGGCAGATCTTCAAGCAAGTCCATTCTACCCCTTGCTTAGTGCAGAGCTCTGGAAGGCTGTGGGGTGGCACCAGGGCTCCCCACAGCCAGCTGCTGCTTCAGCTGCCTCCAACAGTCTGCTGCAAAACACAAAGCTGCAGTCCTGCTCCAAACATTTGCAACAGGAAACTGAGGAGGGCTTGCAACTGGGGCTTGCTGGTCTGACTAAAACATGCAAATTACTAGACTTCTTAATTGCCATTTCCAGGCTTCTCAGTGAAGCAGGGGGAGCTGCATGTCACTCCTGCTGCTACCTGGTAGATGTGATTTCTCTCTGAACCCAATGTTTATACTATTGCTAATATTTATACAGCTGGAATTTATACTACTCCTTTGTTAGTCAGGATTTTCCTTTGGTTTTAAGCAATCTGATTGCCATCACTGCAATAGTGGGGAGGAAAGGGGAAGTCCAAATCTACTGTATTGTAAATGTGAAGAGGATCTGGCCTATTTTGTCTGTGAGTGAATGAGGATGGGATCTCGACCACCTAACACTGGAGTGAGTTCTTATCACCATAAATGTGATAAGAAGCTTTACTGCTGTTTAAAATTGAATTGCCTGAAGACCAGGAAACAGAGTTTGCTGTGAAATATTCCTGCTATAACCAGTCTGTACTGCTGACCCCAGGGGATCTTGCATTTACTGCAGGCTGAGTCTAATAGGCAGCTTGTTGCTGAACGAATATCAAGTTTTAAAAAAGTACATCCTTGTAATTTTTATGTTGATGAATTCAGAATGATGTTCTAGAAAGCTCAGTACACTCCAAATTAATTAACAGTGATCCTTTTAACTTGATTTATATGAGCAAGTGGTAAACTCAAAATGAGTACGAGTAGTTCTGGCTTGCATCCACAAGGAAGATCGTGTTGTGGTTCTACCAAGCGATTCTAAATTCATCCCAGTGTGAAAGGTTTTAGACAGCACAGCTCATCATCAGAACTATCACTTTTTTACCTCTAGATTTGAATTAAAATCCTAAATGAAGTTGCATTCCATTCTCCATATGTCTACCTCACAACACCATGGCAAGTAGTGACTGGCTTTTTAAAACTGTTGCTGGAAAAAAGGCTGAAAATATGGAGAGAAGGAGTTGTTGCACATTATTACTACTGTATAAATGGTAGACAGGGCTATGAAGCATATGATACTTCCTTATGGCTGTGCATTTTCTTCTTTCATAATGGAAGGTCTTATCCTGCATAGAACAGTAAGAACTCACAAGTACAAACACATATTCACATCTTTGGTGTCTGGACTTTTTAAACAGGTTCATCTTTCAAAGAATGAATGTGTCATTGCTGATCAGGCTGTGGATAAATGAGTATATGACTACTTTATGTGATGGTAGAAACACTTTCATTCATTCCTGAAACCAGACTCTGGTTTTCAGATAGCTGAGACTTTAGAAAATAAAGTTTAATTTTGTGTTTTTAATATGGGAAATTACTTTAATTATGTCACTCTATATGCTTTTCCACTCTTTCAAAATGGATGCAGCAATCTGTAAAAGCACCTGCCATTTTCTGTGAGAATGTAATTTTTAGGCAGACTTTCAAAAATCACTTATCTTACTTTCAGCTTCTCTGAGCTAAGTCCAGCAAAGTCAATGATCTTACACTGATCTCAAGTGTGCTCGTGGGAGAACTTGGGGCCTATATTATTTACTCCAAATGTGAAAGTAGTAAAGTATTAATTATTAACCATTTCTTAAAAATGGACCTTGACACTCACCCGACCATACAATCTCTCAGGTTATTTCATGGGACCTTGTGGCACTTCATGAAATATGAAGTGCATGCCTGAATCCTTCAGCTTCGATTGCCTTGAGCAGCAATGCATCTTTCTAGAGAGATTCTATGTCTAGGTCAGGCCACTTTTAAAAATCATACAAAATGGAGAAATTTAAAAACTGCCTCAACTCTAAGAACAAAACTGTAAAATCAAGAGGAAAAATGTATTTACAAATATTTTGGTGAGGTTTTGTCCATGTGTGTTCTGTGTGTGTATGTTCTAACTGGTAGAAATAGAAAGGCAAGCAACTATAGAAAGTGCCTGTAGCAAACACAGTTGTCTTCTAGTGATCTGGAGGACTGCTTTTCCCTTTTTGTTAAGATTTAGGTTATTCAGACCAGGCAGGTCAAAAGAGTCTTTTGTATGCAGTTTCATGGTGTTACATAATTCTTAACTGAATCCCACCAAAGATGAGGTAACATCTGAAGAAGGTTTCCTTAAATTTCTGGAATGAACAATGTCACAGTAACAGCACTGACATGCCTTCACAATCGATTCTGCTGAAGTTCCTCCTGTACATGGTGAACATATTGTTCATCACACTGCAGTTATAGCCCTGCCATTTTAGTAGAGGTCAATGCTTTTGTGCGTCCTATAAAGGACTGGCTTGTCTTTCTACTTGAATACATGCAAGTACATAGGTCAGCACAGTGCCACCAACAGTAATAACCAATCTTGTTAGTGCTCCCAACCTTTCTTGATACTACAAACTATGGCTACAAAATCCCTGTAAATAATATAATATGGAACTAGTCAAAACCCATCATATAAATGTATTTTTTAAAAGTCCCATTTCTATGAATTTGCTTGAGAAAGTTCCCCTATAATTTAGAAGAAGCTAATGTCTTGATGGAAAACATGACTTAGGCACTCAAGATGTATTTGATCACAATAATAGGCAAAGCCCTTCTGAAGAAGCTGTGGAGAATGCAACTGTTTCCAAGTCAGTAACTGCTCAGTGATCTTCTGGTGGAGCTTGGGATTCCTGTTTTCGAGGAAAAGCAACAAACTCTTTCATTTCATTCTCTTGGTGACCAGTAGCATGAGCACGGGCTTCATAAGGCTCACATGGGCAGCAACAGACTTCTCCTTTCCTGCTTTTCTGCAGAACGGTAGCACGGAAGTCTAATGTTATCACTGCCAGCCGATACAACTGTAGAGTCACAACTAAGATATTCTTAGCTGTGAAAAATACCAGCATCTGATTGAATATTCTGAAGTGACCCATCAGAATTGAACGCACAATGAAGAAGGGACCGTCCTGTATGAAAAGGCTGACCCCAATGTTCCAGAGTTCTGCACTGTACCTGCACAGCAGCAGGCTGGGGATCCGCCTGGCTGATGCACTTGGTTTGCAGCCAATATGCTGTACTGGAAATAAAAAGTTATGTTAAAACAACTTCGAAGTGGAGCCAGGGTTGGCCCAAAGGGCACTCACAATACAAGGTACTCTGGATTTTAAATTCATTCACCTGCAAACTGTGCAGTATATAGCATATCCAGTTTCTGGAATGTGTTTCAACAAAACACACTGAACTCACCTGAGGCACTTATGGACTAAGTGGACAAACAGGACTAAAAACCACTTCCCCTTTTGTATCTCTCAAAGATATTTATACACTTCTACAATAAGAAGCAGAAATATATCACCTAATGATTCTTCAGAACTTTCCCAGACTTTTTATTTTGGTAAATCAACGTACCAGACCAGTACACATCCTTAAGAAAAGAAACTGTGCTAAAAAGGAACAGCTGGTGCTGTAGCACTTCACTTTGTTCCGGGCTGTCTAAGACATTGCTTTTAAAATATTCACCAGGTAGCCATTGCCTTTATCATGTGTCATAGTAAGAATAAGGCCTGTCAATGCCAGGCAATATTGAGCCTGATGTGGTTTCTGTCTGCCATGTAAGACTTGAGGCACTGTTACTTGTTCTTGGCCTTGCATCAATTTCACACAACTGCTGGAATGTGCATGCATGGGCTCCCCTTGGCTGTAAAGGTGGTGGTGGGCTCAAATGCTCTCTTATGATGTAGTGTCCAGAGAAGGAGCATCAGAAGGGTGGCTGTCTCTCACAGAAATAAACGAAGCTTAATTAACCTGTTTCTTGGGCAGGGAGATTTCATTGGTTTAAAAAACATCACTACTTGTGATGCAGTAACAACTGCAAAACATTGCAACTTGCCAAAAGAATTCTATTGTTTGAGTCAGTGCTGGGGCGGGGGAGAAAGAGATTAGACTCAAATGGAAAGTGAGTTGTAAAATGTAGAAATTTGCTGAATCCATTAGGCAAAGCTTCAGCAGCAGCTAATTTTTAATATGCTTCTGTGCCACTGCTGTTTAATAGTCCTAACTGCATTGCTGTGTAGTCTAATCATAAGTGCATCAAAATTTCTTTTACATCATGTTTGATGTGAATAAACATTCTGAGGCTTGAACAAAAAGTACTATTAGTGCAACTGTATAGAACTACCTAAAATAAACTGTACCCATAGTAATTTCAGGAAAATGTGTTCAGTAATTTAATTTTTAACTGGTAAATGTAATTAAGTAAGTGGAAAAGCAACAGCTAGAGGAAAAAAATGAACAGATTGTTTATGTGCTATTTGAATTTATTTGTGTGGTGTTGATGTATATAGGAGGTTTTTTATTTGGTTTGTTGAGGTTTTTTTAAACCTGAGGGCTGTGCATCTTTAATAGAATATATTTTAGCAGTAGGAGGAATTTTAGCTATGATAAAGCTGAAATGTGTTTGCATCTGATTTTTTAGGAGGTGAGCTGCTGAGCTGAAATATTTTCATAACTTCCCTGTTGGAAACAAAGTCTAGCACTGTCCATGAAGAAAAGGCTAATTAACAAAATTATATTCCAGGAATTTTTTAATTTATTATTTCAGTCTGTGTGTCAGCCTAGAAATCTATTTTCTATAAGATGCTACTGAGGATAATGCATTTTTAGACTGCTACAGTTGTTGCAAACTTGTTGTGTTTGGAGGCTAAAATGGTTGGAACAGACGATGCTCCAGACAGCTTTCATTGTTCCTTTTTGGACAGGGAGAAGCCCTTTCTGCCCAGGGACAAACACGACCCTGAGCTGGCTGAATAGCTGACCCTTTTAGATTAAGATAATGGTGTACAGTCCCAACATCATATGGTTCTTTAGGTCTCCTGTGAATAGGTAATTTCTCCTGTGCTTTTGGCTGTGCTGTTCTGTGGTTCACAGTTACCTGCTTCTCTGTAGGGTCTAGTAACCTACCCAAATTTGAGTCATAATACAATAGACCAGATCTAACTAGAGAGCTCACATAGTGAAGGCAGTAACAGGCAACTAGAGCAATACAATAGTGCAATACTTTTTAACTTTTCCTGAAAGTAGAGAGCTCTATCAGAGAGATCAGAGGTTAGCCAGAAACAAGTGTTTCCTCAAAAGAAACCACAATGAGCTTTCTTCAAAAGCTGTTGTCATATGAATTCCTCTCCATCAGAAGTCCTTGGTACAGATTGTAGTGTGCGCATAACCATAAGATGTACCAGCAAAAACTTAAGAGCATTTTTTCTCTTTTATTGTCTATGTGCAAGTACTAACCTGCAAGATCAAGTGGAAACTGTAACATACTCCAGGTCCATACAGCAAGAATTGCATTTATGAGAGCGTAATTCTTCCTATGGGAGGAAAAAAGTGATAACAATGAAGATGCAGTTTCCTTATGTGATAATAAAAATGCTTCCTGTAGTGTTTGGAATGTCATTTGAAGGATAGTTGAGTGAAGCAATGATTGATTGATTGATTGATTGATTGATTTATAGTGCTTTTACAATGCAACACTGAGGAAAACAGAAGCACCTTTTGGATGGAATTTTTGCTGTTAAGGCTTACATGTTCCAGCTGTGTAATTACATTAAATATCTGAAGCTAATGCTATAATAATAACCATATGAGAATAGACTCTGTGGCTCAGAGGGGATATCTTTAACCTTGTAGTGATTACACATTCCTTGCAAGCCTGAAGCTTCTCTGCCAAGTGGAAAGCACTCTTCTCCTGCTCTAAAGGCATTGCTATAATATTTACTAAAAATAAAATAATACTTGTTAGAGAGGATAAACCTCTTCTGTGACTCTTTCTTTATGACAAATGTTCACAGCTCATCTCTCAACAGTGTGAAGGGTAGGTGAGCTTACTTTTTCTGGGAATCACAGTGTTGAAAATTCATACCAAACTGTGCCATTCCCTTTCTTCTTATCTTTGAACACTTTGTCACTCTACCATGAAATACACATGAGATAACCAAAAAGCAACTTGGATAATGAATCACTTAGGCCAATTTTAGTTGCTTCCTTGCCTGTCTAAGGCAATTCATCAACCTGAAGTAGGCTTACTGTGTATCCAGTGTTTCAGCTCCTGTACTGGTAAGAATTGATGCTGCCTGCCAGTTAGGCTGCTCATTTGGCTCTCCGAACCCTTTCATTGTGATTATGTGACATGCTTCTCTGCTGTCAACATATAAATAATCCCTAACAAAGCTCACAGGACTTAGGTCTTTCACAGAGGGAAAGGCAAGAGCAGGCACACAGAGCCCTGGAATGTACCCTTCTGTATTCTATGGTAAATACAGTTTTACCAGTCTGAACACTGTACACCATACAAATGTCTTGCACTGTGAACGTTATTTGCATCAGCAAAAAATCCTTACCGAACATCCTCAATGTCCAAGGTTTCACTAGCAAATTCAAGTATATCTGCTGCTGTTCCCACAAACATGAGAAGCAGCTGTGACAATTGGTCCCGGGTGATTTCAACCCCAATGGGAAGAAGCCATCTCCCAACTACTAGTAGCAGTAGAAAAGTCTGGTGCAGGGCCAGTGTCCATACAGTCTCACAGATTGTGGAGAGCTGATTGACAAAGACTTTAGCCTGTTTAAAAGACAACAATAATATACTGTAATTTCAGGAGACTCATGCTATAGGTACCTTCACAGATTGTATTTGTCTTTGAGCCTGCTTTTGTTCTTTTTTACATTGTATGAGAACAAATAATTTCCATCTGGTTTGAAAAAGGCACTTTAATACAAACTTTGGATAATGAATATCAAATCTTTCTCTGTATACTACTCCTGTTCTCATTTTTCAATTGAGCATAATCCTTTATAGAATCATTACCCAAGCACTTTCTAAATTTAGTTACTGAGATTTGCAAGAGAATGGTAGGAGCATCTCTTCTTTACACAGAGACTGGTCTTAGCAACAATAGTTAGTATGCAGCATGCTGTATTTTGACAATGTTGTTTTCTTAACTACAAATATATATAATATATATGTCTTGGGTTGTTTGCCTTTTTTGGGTTTTGGGTTTGGTTTGGTTTAGATTTTTTGTTTTTATTGTTTTACTCACTCTGCAAGGTCCTTATCTCTAATTGTCATAAGAGCTCTACCAGAAACAGAAGAAGGTACCTTACCGTCTGAATGATGTGGTGATCTGTTCCCTCATTTCCATGATTGCTGTCTCTGGATTGATTGAAGTCTTGATTGCTGACATTCACCTGAACTGCCCCAGGCTCATTGCCACAGTACTGTTGTGAACAAAAACATGACATATGTGTAAACATCCCACCCAGGGAGCAGATGTGCTCAGCGGCTGAGTGTCCTGTTTTGCTGAACTGCAGAGGGCTCATTTGTGAAAAGTTATCTGATGCATATAAAAATCCTCATTCTTAGTGTATTTCCCCTCTTCTTCAGAAGGGAGGAATTCCTCTCATGAGGACAAGACTGATGTGTTGGTAGGTTCCTGAGAAAGTACAGGGTTGTGCAGCAGAAGAGGATGCAAATTCAAAGGCCGGTGGAGTGGGTGATATCTCTGTGCTCTTAAGTCTGCATCCTGTGAATGTGATCTGCTTGCAGCTCTCCTGAACTGGCTGCTGGGTTCCCTACATGGTTTCTCTTTGGTTAAAACAGTCAAATGAGGTAAAAACTGGTCATGGTCAGGCCCTATATTCAAACTTGTTCTCCAAATATCTGCTTCCAAGAAAAAGCTCCCTGAAAATGTGACTTTCATTTTTCTGTATGACTTCCCTCAAGGCTTGGGTTGTATTCTTCACCTCTCCTGCCCCTGCTGTGCCTTATTTTGTAAGGAAATCCATAGGGTGAGAGGTAAAATAAAGGAGTATTTAAGAGAAATATACCTGTATTGTTGCCTATCCCTTTGAAACAGAATAAAGGGTACTTTTACTTTCTGCAAGAACACAGTGATCTGGGAAATTGAGTGTTGGCTAAAACGTACTGTTTTAGTAAAACATTCTCCAACTACAGTAAACCAGTGGTGGGGCTATGTTCTATCTGCAGCACTGTCCTGCCATTCTACCTTCACGCCCAAGGCTGACCCAGGAGCAACATGGGGGCATAGCTCCAAAATCTGTCTTCATAACAATTCATAACAGCTCTCTCCATTGTAATAAAAAGAGGATAATTAGAAAATCAAACCATGCTGTTACTAAAACTTTTATCCTGTCCTATTTTTGCCAGAGAAGTGCAGATGATTTGCATTTCTCCCTTGGGCCCCCCACCATTTTATTGCACAGAGATTGATTTTCTGCAACAATTGGAATGTGTTCAAGAGCACACTGTGTAGCTGTGTTCAGCATAAAACCTGCTTTATATAAGAGAAACATTTTCCAGAAAAATTCAGATTCTGCTTTGATACTTTGCTTGGTCTCTGATAATATTGTTCAGTATCTGGGTAAATGCTGCCTCATGTCTGACCTTATGGCAGATAAATTTCCTGTGACTTGAAAAATCTGGAAAAAATATCAGTGCTTGTTGCTTTTAGAGTAGGCGGTAAAGAGTCTTAAGTTGAATGCTTGTCTTATTTGAGCAGTGGGTGTGAGAGTCTTCAAAGATTGACACACAGATGTGGCAAAGATGATATTTCCATTTACTCTGAAGTTCTGGGCATGGAAATAGTGAGATGGAGGGGCTGGTACTCTCTGCCTGACTATAGTCTTGTAGGGCTAAACTCCCTGGGTTTGCCCTTCAACTAAAGGAGAGAGAGGGAACGGCTTGTTTTGGGAAATGAAATTTAATTGGTGCTCTGGAGAGGTTTCTATATCTTCTGCCTACAGAAAAACCCTAAAGACTATGGAGACCTATCCCCAATGTCAAAGTCAGGCTGAGCTACTTCCACTGGCTGGGTGACACAGCTGAGGAGACCACAACCTAAAAATATTGCATAACTGCCTTAACAACCCTGGACTACTAAGAAGTGAACATCAACAAGTAGTCTGGGTAGGGCAAAAGGATGACTAACCTGTGCAGGAGGAGGAAGGCTGACTCTGACAGCCTTTGGTTTGTTAAGTCTGCATTTAAGCTCACCCCTCTAGCCCCTTGTCTGGTTTGACATGATAGGAAGAAAGCAGCCATGAACATGTACAAAATTTCACATCCAAATCTGAGGAGCCACAGGACTCAGCAACTTTACTGCTCGAAGGAGGTGGAAGAAACCATGCCTCCATGCTTGGAGGTAGAAGAAACCATGGCTTGCAGGGGAGCTATTTTTCTCTTGTTCTAGTGGCACAAAGGTGCAGGAAATACCTCTGAGAAAATTAATTCACATTATTGGTGTCTTTGGTAGGTGTCTTTCCTTATATGTCTTTTTTGTGAGTACTTTCAGCTGAGAAGTGTGTTACTATTTCAGAGCAAGGCTCCATGACCTTGGATTGAATGGCAAGCTCATGCCAGTCCATAGGTCTTCTCAATTGCTTCCAGGCAGGAAATGGAAATCTACATCTGCAAAGCCAGTTGTATAAGTAGGCTCCTGGTTTTTTTGTTTAAGTAGGCTTCTCTTTTTTTTTTTTCATTTAATTATGTTCGTTTCTTGCTTGGGTTTGTTATTCTCTGAATATTTATTAAGTGGTGATTGTGAAGTGATACACTTGGAAATTTGGAGAAGAGCCTTTATTTACATCATGTATATGCATGTAAATAGGACAGTTGGTGCCAGGCATATTTACTTATTGAGTGATGGATGTGCAATGAATAAATGGGAATGTGACAAGAAGAAAGCAAATACTGCTTTATTGTTTCATGGGCATTTGATAAACATGGTTTGCCTTTTTACTACTAGACCCCAGTTAGTCCTAGGTATTGACTGTGTACCAAGCTAAATAAAAATAATTTTGTTTTCAGGTTTTTTCTGTGCGAAGATAAAACCAGAAGAAGCTGTACACATTTTGTATCAATTCTGACTTGGTTTACTTTCTTTTGTTTCTTCTGAGATGAAGCTTACATATCCCTGATTCATTAGCCATCTAATCAAAATGGAAATGCTGTTGCATGACATGGTGATATCCCAGTGCATGGCCTGCAGAGAAGCTCACTGCCAGGGCATGGGAGACACCTGAAACACCAAGCTAATTCAGCCAATTTCTATTTGCACCTTATTCACAATCTATTATTTTCAAATAAAACTGAGGTTAGCTAAATCTTTTCATAATCTTTTTCATATAGCATTGGGGTCTAAAATTCACACTTGGATATTAGGGTGGAGTACCCTCATGGAAGCTGTCAGGCTGAGGACATTTTTGAAGAGTCTAGCCCTTCCCTGGACCAGGCCCTCTGCCAAGCAGCAGGTACCTGGCTTGCTGTCTGTGCTTTGCTGGAAAAGAGTGTGGCTGTCACTATGGAAATACATGCGATGTCAGAAATTCAGAGCACTCCCTACTGCTTCATTTTGCTCATACAGGAAAGCTGAAATGTAAAACATTAAGAAAAGATTACCTAAGTTGTTTTCCAAATTCAGTAATATAATGGGTATGCAAGGAAGGAATGGTGAAAGATGTAAGATCACTTTGAAGAGTTCATTATGGTATAATTTTAGCTGGTAAGAGAATCCCACCTTAGAATGAGGCTGAGGGAATGGACAGTAATATTCACTAGGTCTCCAAAATGTTCAGGTTAAGGTGGTTAAAAAGAATTAAAAGGTTTACCAAGTGTCTGTCTTATTCCTGACAGGAAGCCTGCATTGACTACAGCCCTGGTAGTTGGGTAAGCCCTGCAAAAGGTAGTCAGTTGCTGCTTTCTGTGGCAGGGGCACACCAGGCATTTGAAAAGGTAGCAGAGCCCTGAGATCCTGTATATAATTACAAAAGAATGTCTGGGTTTTTTTAATGGATTAAATGGTTTCAATTTGCTTGAAAGCAGACAGCCATTTTTCTCTCTGTACAGTTCAACTGACTTTATCGTCTCTTCCAAGTGTATATTTCATCCCGAAATATGTTACCACAAAGCAATAGTTTCTATGCAGTCAATATTTCACCCTTGATATATGAATAGTAGTATATGTCCCATTGTGCAGTACACAGAGAGGTAGAATTTCCTGTGTCTTCAGGAAGAGAGACTGCCTATTAGCACCTGCTTTAAATAACAACACTGACACAAGCAGCTGATGCTTCCTGGTAAAGATTCAACAGGAGATCAAAGTTCTACTGCCTTAAAGACCACATACTGTTTTCATAGTGTATATATTAGAAGTGTGGATCTAGTAACTGCATAATTACCCATTCTTTTTGCATTTAAATAATGAAATCCCTGGAATACTTAATTATCGAGAGTAGTACTAGTCTGGATGCTGTGTTTGAGATAAATTGTTAGGAAAGCTGCTTGCCTTCTGGAGGTACTGTTTTTGAAACCGTTAGATTGTGTGTTTCCAGAACTCTATATCTTATCTCTCCAGGTAAACCTAAACTGTTAACTTGATATACTCCCTTTTTAATTCACAATAGCAGTGTATCAATAAGAAGAAAGTGTTCCATGTTCTAACATCATTTTGGGAAATAAACTGCTGCCTTTAACTACAGAATTAGCCTGTTTCTTGGACCAGATTTAACTATGACAAATGTTCTCAATATCCACATTACCTGTCTATGCCTGTTTAAAGAGATTTGGGAAAATAAGAGGACAATAAATTCCTGCTGCTGTATTTAGAAAAAGCCTCAGGCATTTTCAGTGTAAACACAATTTTGAATATTTGATTATGTTTCTGTGGGCTCTAACAATGTTTCAATGAGGCACTAGGTCTTTTTAGTCTAATTTATGTATTTTCTTCTGTTACTTTTTGTTCTTGTTCCAATCAGAACCTTTACTGCTGTGGATGTAAGGCACTGCATATATGCAAGTGCTGGGACAGATGAAATTTCCTTTTCCCTGCATGGAAGTGCTATAGGGACTTGAAACTAGCCTGCACGAGGTTGACTCAGTGAGACCTGATGAGCAAAGTGGCTTTGTTCTGGCCCAAACTGACCCCAGAACATTTGCCCTTAAAAATTTTACCACATGCTTTAGTCCTGAATTGGAATCCCACCCACCCCCCCTCCCTTCCCCCCCCCCCCAGATTACTATGTAGCACAAAGAAAGGAAGGATATAAACCTTGTCAGACATATTTCCAACTGTGGTAACAATCTGTGTGTTCTCCTACTTGCAGCAAATATGAGGTAACCTGAGTTTAAGACCCCTTTCATTGATACTTGTCTCAATTTTGACTTGCTTGAAGTTGTGGTATTTGCTTTTAAACACTGTGAAACTGACTTTATTTAACTCACTTTATTTTATAAAGGCCTCTAAAGCAATAAAGTTCTTTTACCCTACTGAGCAAGATTCATGCCGGTAACCTGGGAGTGAAAGGCTGTATTTTTCAAACTTTTAGTCCTCAGTTCCTCAGATAAATACAAATAAATAGTCTTATTTTTAGCTAGGAAAGAGGCTCATCTGATAATTAGGAAGTGCACAATAGTCATAATACAGTTGTAGCTAGATTGGGACACCCACAAATATGAAAGAGAGAACTGGAACAATACTTAGCAGACCTCAGTCTGCATGCCTGAAGCCAAGCCATCAAATAATGCATGAATTTCATACTAGTCCATCTTGTCTTATCATAAATACCTGAGTCCCATGATGAATTTCTAGTAGCCATAGTGATGGTACTATGCAAATCAGATATAAAAATATTGCTGGTGAAAACCTGTGGAGGAAAAGAAAAGATATCTTAGTATTATGACACATCATACTTTCCAACATAGATAACGTTCAGATACATGGTCTCTTGTGCCTCTGCCATATGGGATGTTAAGAAATAGGGTAACTGCAAATAAGAATTACTATTCTTGCTGAATTGCTTGTGTTGTGTATTATAAATAATAGGTTTATCTGTACATTGATCTAAGGTCATATATGGAAATTTATTTAAAATCTCTTTTTTAAGAACTGACCAAAGGCACTTCGCAGTTTGTATTTCTATCACAGCATTTTCTATTTTTAAAAAGCCTGTAACTAACATGTTCTTTCTGATTTCATGAAGAGTGAATTCGTACATTGAGTCACTTCACTGACTGATGCTGAGATAAAGGCAGTTGCTTACAATCGTGTGCATTGACACAGGAAAGGTAAAAATAGCATCAGTTTGCCTAAAACAAGCATTTCTTCAGTAGGAGATCTTTTAGTTGCAGGTTGTGCATTTAAAATGGTTTATGAAAATGGGTCTCAGCCTTGTTTCCCAACTTGTGCTGGCAGTGGTAGAATTTTCTCGTTCTCTCCCTGCCCATCTTCTATATAACTGTGATGGGTTGACGCTGGCCAAACACCAATGCACCCACAAAAATAATTTATTTAAATAAAAACAGCACAATAACTGATGTTGATGAAGCTTTATTATCTTCAGCTTCTTTAGCTGGGTTTATTCAGAAGTAATGGAGGGGTTTCATGACTCCTTCTGCAAGTAGCGATTATTATGAGAGTTGCTGATGTTTCCTTATTAAACACACGACATTTGATTGGGGTGGGTATTTTGGCAATTCTGTCCTTTTGGAGTAGGAATGAAGTGCAATGCCACAAATGTTCCACCTAGCTCTGCATGCTACACGATGGAGTGAGCATTGCTGCAATGCCCTGGGACAGGGCAGTGGGGTCCAACTTGGGACATTTGCTTGGTTCCTTCTATCCTGCCACTGGCATATTCTGTAGTAATTTAAACTGCTTATAAGTATGCAATTGCAGCAACATTTTGGTCAAATGTTGCATTTACTGTTTGTTCTTATGTTGAATGTACCTTTATTTTGGTAATCATGACTTTTCCAGTGAAGATTAAGTATTAAGGAGAACAAAATATCCTGCTGCTTAGGGATATAACTGAACTTGCTCTGAACTGTTTCTGAAATATTTGCTGAACTGCTCTGAAATGTTTCAAACAATCCCTTCTAAGATAGTTTGGGTTTGGGTTTTAATTGTGTTTATTTTTCAGGGTTGGGGGCGTGTATTGTTTGTTTTGGCAGTGGGGTTTTGTTGTTGTTCTTAGCTTTTTTTCTTTTTTTTCCTTTAAAAAAAAAAAAAGTTACCGATTCTGTGGGTTTTTAGTCTGGTTATTTTGGGAGAAAACACACCTCTCATTTGAATGGAAGAACTAACATTTTACAGTGTTTCCTGTAGGACTTGAGCACATGAAAAATCCATCCAGCTGGCAGGTTAGCAATGCAGAGCTAATGATACCACATCAGGCCAAGAGACTTCAGGGGCTTTAACCCTGCCTTTCCTTTAGAAGGAGCAGTCTGGAGGAAATATTACATGGCCAGGCTCATGAGAAGACTTTTTTTCCACAGTGCCATTAAATGTTTTATGCTGCTGTAATAAGTAACAGTCCTCTTGTCAATAATGAACAGAGAATATGAGGGTGTTGGAGGCAGGAGTCCTGCTGCATAGTTGTCCCCTTGTTTGGACTGGTGATTGTGGAGGTGTTTCTACAAATGCTGATGATAATGCCAGTTCTGAATGTGACTTTTCCATTGGAGCAAAAAATTATCCTGATACAAATAGATGCTGGCCATTTGTTTACAGTTCTCACCTATACATATACTTCTATTTTGCTGCTTAAAATGCCAGATCACATCCGTTTTCAAAATTTTCTTCTAGATAAATTTAGCCCTGTCTTCTATGTATTCATCTAATGTGGATCTGCTTTTGGTTTCTATTTTTGTTTGGATTTTTCAAAAGCTCCTATTACATGTGTTCCTTCATGAAGATTCTACTGCTGCCTCCTCTCCCAAAAGAATTGTGCCTGTTCAATCTGCTTGTCTCATAACTGCATTTGGGGCTCTGTTGTTCCAGTGTCCCAGACTTTATCACTGCTTTTATTACATTCAAATTTAGAGCATGGAACTCTTGTGTGAATTGTCACACACACTTCTTCTGTTATAATGACTTTCACAGGTTGCAATGATCAGGATTTTAAGAACATGGAAATACTCCAGGGCTGTTTAGTCCTGGTTTTGTTTCAAGGCCTGCCTGCAGTTTAAGTTTTTAACAATAAAAGGTCCTAGTGAATCTCGGCAGTTAGTTCCATGATCACCTCCTTTTCAAAGAGCATTTTGTTTTGGCCTGAACGCTGATGAGCTGTAGATGACAGCAATAATTCTTTAGATACTTGTAAAACCCCATGTGCTTGGGCAAGCTCTGCTCTAACTTTTTTATTCATTCCTCAGGCAGCTTTTCATGCGTGAAAGTTCCTCTCTGCAATAGCCTCTCAAATCCAAATATTTAAGCCACTATTGCTGTATCAAGAGTGGCTGCTACTCATCTTTTATTTTTTTACCAAGTTTAGGTTCGTGCTGTAGCGTGGTGTTAGCACAGTTGCTTGGAGAAGAGAAGGGGCATACAGTCCTAGAGGAGGTGCAATGCAGGGCACGCAGGGCGGGGTGTAAAAGACACAGGGCATTTGCAGGGTCCCTCCGCACCCCTGTGCTCCTGCAGCTCGCAGCCCCAACCCGCTGTGGCTCAGGAGGTGTCCCGGTACCCTCAGCCCGCTGCAGCCGCACAGCATCCACCCCTTGGCTGCAGCAGGAGACGCGTACAGCCACACAGAGTGGCTCCTGCTGGACCATTGCCCCTCCTGAAAGCCCTCTATCTGGCAGTGGAACAGCCAAACTCTACCAGCTTTCTATCCCTGCTTCCCAGGAGCAGCCGTGGAGCAAACGCGACCCCTGAATGCCTGGCAGCGCCGGCGCCAGGGAAGTCCCTGCTCTCGGGGGGCAGATTCGGATCTGCAGCAACATACATGCAAAGAAACAAGAGGTGCTCCGGCGGAACATGCTCACCATTTGTAGCCTCTGCCTTGCTTAAACTTGAGGGTAAGCCCTGTCTCCAGGCACAGGAGAAGATTAAGCAGTGCCAGCAGCCAGTACTTGGGTTCCTTCTTCACGGCAGTCACTCTCCAAACCCCGATGAGTGAGTGCAACACGAACAGCAGCCGAGTGACCAGGGCATTGAGTAGCACCATCAGCTCCATGCCGCAGCACCCCCTCCCTTCGCCCCGCACCGCGGGGGCCCGGCGCTTCTCGGAGCCCTGGCAAGTTACCTTGGGAGTCACCGGGAAGCCTGCGCCTCGCCAGCACACAGATCTCTTCTCTTCTCTTCCATCTCCACAAAGGGGCCCATTATAACAAAAAAGAAACAGCCCCTCCCCCAGACTTCCTGAAAACTTTTTGAAGGAAAAAAAAAAAAAAAAAAAAAAAAAAAAAAAAAAAAAAAGACACTCGTCCATGCTGCAATGGTTTGCAGGCTCGGAACAGCCCTGGCCGGTCCCAGGCAGGGGTGGGGGAGCGTTGTTTCTGTCCCCTCTATCATCTGCTCAAGGACCAAGCACGGCGGGATTTTCCCTCTCGCCCAATTACCTTCGCTCTGCAGCCCCTCTTACTGCTCTTGCCTCATTCATTTCCAGCAAAGTCACAATGTAAGGCACGTTATTAATTTGAATATTTTTTTCTGAAAGCTCCACCACATTTCTGAGAGCAAACCAAACCCCTCTTTCTGCATCCCCTGAAAGAGAATTCATATTTGGGAGCTTTCAAAATCGTTTGTTTAACATTGCAATATAGAAAGCAGAATCTATATGCTTAGTTCAATGATGGAATCTCTTGTGCAGCAGAAGTCAGAAACTGAAATCTGGTCAAACCACTCTATTGTATGATCTATACCCTGCTGCAAGACTAAGAAACAGGCCAGGTGCAGAATTACAAAAATGAAAAAAGGGATGAAATCTGAACTAACACTAATTTTAGTGAATTGGTCAACAAAGGCATATACAAAAAATGCACTAAAGTTTGACTGTTACGTCAGTTACTTCTAGACGGATTTTTTATATCCTGTGGGAAAAGTGTATGAAGTACAGAATTTGTTTTAAATTTTCCTTAATGTTTCACATAGAGATAATAAATTGTATTTGAATTCACACTGGGGTAACCAAAGAGAAATTTCTTCTTGATCAGAATTGGCACTGTTGCTCCAGTTTTCTGTTAATTTACTGCCAAAACACTTCAATTGAGATACACCATTGTAAAATGCAAATGGAGAATCAAGTCCATGTAAAGTATTGTGGTGTTTCAGAGGTCCTAACTTCCTAAAATTAATTTTAAAAAATCCTGTTCTATTTAAACAAACGATGATATTCTTTGAGTTGTGACCTTTCTAAGAAGGTATTTTTCCTCAATTACTAAGATCCAAGTTTTCCTTACTGCAAAGGCATGCCTCTTCCTTCATGAATTGCTAATGCTGGCCAGCTGGTACCCTTGGGGGTGGGGGGATAAGGGGAAGGAAGACTACTTTACTTTAACCCTGCCCAGAAAAAAAGGAAAACGAAAGTCCATTCCACAGTAGAGATGACTCACTTAGGAAATGCCTGAGTAAATAAATGGACTATGTAGCATGCCTTTTTGAAGGAAAAAACCAACCCCCTCACGCTCAGAGGAAAATGAATTCAAGTCAAGGACTATCAATTAGTACTGATAATCCCTGCCAATAGCCACCCTGCCATATTGTGCCTTGGGTGCTGCTGGTTCACAGCCCTTCTGCTGGTGTTAAGGTCAAATGTAGTTGAAGAGGAAAATGGGAACAGACATATTGAAGAGATTGTTTAAACAAAGTGGGAGTGCTTAATGTCAGAGAAATGACTTGGGGGAACTTGTAATGTCCTATTGTTCATGGAGATCCTAACACGGCAGATAGATGTCACAAAACTTGGAAAGATGTTGATCATTGCAATATTCTCATGATACTGTGCTCAGGAAGGATGCAGAGAGCTTTGCTGACAGCTGTTCGGCATATTGAAGACACATGGGAGCTGAACTGCTTAACAAGGTAGTTTCATCAATGAACAATCCAAACTTCACATCAACTTAAGTTGATGTGTCCCAAACTTAAGTAGGAAGAAGATGCAATATTGACTCTGCCCACTCAGTGGTGGACCATGATGGCAGCACAACAGCCTGAGTAGAGGAAGAAGTAAGTATTTATGGGCAGCTTCATGTATTTGGCCTAGAAGAGGCAAATATTGCATGCAGACTTGAAAAAGTGCATTTTTAGATGTTTCAGTGGCTGTCTTGTGGAGCAGCTGGTCCAGGAACTCATGAGGACAGTGCTTGACTTGAATCTTGAGTGGTTTATGAGATATGATGTAGGGAGTAACAGCTGAAGATGTCCCCTGAAAGGGAGATCTTAATGCGCTTAGATTTGGCATCCTTGCAGGAGTAAGACAAGCCAGTGTTCTCTACCATTGCTCTGCTCAGCTTCAAAAAGGAAAACTAGTCTCAGATCAGCAGGCATGTTGAAAGTAAGACAGATGGAACACCTAACTCTTTGCAGAGCATGTGGTTATTACTTCTGTAAATCACATGGGAAGAGCAGAAATAATAATTGTACATCAAGGGAAACTTGAGAAGAAGCCTTGAAACTTGAGAAGAGTGAGAAGAAGCCAGCATTTACAGGGTGAGATTGCAGGAGCAAGAAAGCATCCTTTAAAAAGCTGAAATGCTGTCCAGCTAAAGAAAAAAATATAAACTCAGCTAAAGAAAAAAATATAAACTCTGGCATGGACAAACATGATAGGGCTGGTTGAAGGAGTGTGAGGGACAATTAGCAAAAAATATAGTGACTAAAATGTCTGTTATCTGTTCAAACATGTCATGACTAGAAAGTTACTTGGGGAATTCTAGGGAAATTCTAGGGAATTGTTCAGTCAGTGGCACAGAAGCCCTCAGGGGGTGGTATTGCTGTGCAGGAAAACTAGAGTCCCAGCATGAGTACAGGTGTATATTGTAGTATGGGAAGGCACTGACTCCTGCACAGAACCTTATAGAAGGATTTTTTTAGAATGGATTTTTTTTCCCTCTATGGCACTGTACATGCTATTGTTCTACCAATTCAATTCCTTTTTGTAGTTTCTGCTGATCTGCAGCTTAGACTTGTCAGGCTAATTGATCATGGGCTAGAGAGTTCTTGAGGGAGAAACGTCGTTTACCTTATTTTTGTACTCTTTTCCTGGGGAGGGACTTAGGTCTACTGCTGGATGGAGACAGTGGAATTAGCTGGACCTTTGCTCTGACCTGAGATGGCTGCATTAGTAGAGACTTTCTGATCTCTGAATAAATTGATTTGGAGTGGGCTGTAGTGTTGGTTGGATCCAAGCTGAAAGCAAGACTCATGTCTGTCCGTATAGAGTGCTTTAGTAATGATATATCTTCTTCCCTAATTTTTTTTTTTTTTTCTGGAAACTTGGTTTCTGTCTGGGAACCTTTTAGAGTTAATGTTTGCAGGAGCCGCTGTACTCTGGCAAAGCCTGGACACAGTGGTCTGAACAGGCATCCCACTATGTGGGATTTTATCCAAGACACCTTGGCAAGATCAGCTGCACAACTCTGCCACATAACAGCCAATTGCAGCATGTTTGTTGCATTTGGGAAAAGTTAAACCTTACTGTGCCCCCAGCACCAGTGACCACCTTTCTGCAGAAACAGGGAATCTGGCACTTTAAAAACTGTACCACAGGATCTCTGTGCTTGCATTGAATAATTCCTGCCTTTAGGCCGAGTCACTATGGTGATTGCACTAAGCAGACTCCCTAACTGTCAGAAATGTGAAATTGCACCAGTTCCCAACAACAAACTAGGGTTGGAGGTGGTTCACAAGCTGAAAATCAGTCAACAATGCCACACTGCTCTTAAATGGAGGGTCACATCAGCACATAGATATAGACCTGAAACCTGCCAATGTCCATCTTGTGTATAGAGGAAGGGCTTAACTGGAGTGCTGCCCTAGCTTGGCTCAATGAGAGAGGAAACAGTGGAGAAGGGCAGAAGTGCTTCTACAGTAAGAAGTTATTTACATAAACAAACGGTTCCATTTTTGATAGTTAAAGTGACATCCTTGTCAAGTTGCATTGCTTATAGAATCACAAGGCTCCTGTTCAAGCCCCTGGAGGGAGTGCAGGGCTTAGGAAATCCTGTGAGGAGGAATTCCAGAACAAAAGTTCTGTGAGATTTTGTGATAATGTACAGTGGTTTTTTTGTTCTGTTTTAGGTTGTTCTTATTTCTCTTTGTGGGTGCTCTGAATAAAGAGACTCCCAGAATTTACTTGTCTTGCTTACAAAATGGGATGTTTTAGGCAGTGAAGTTTAGGAGTAATGGCTTGTTGCCTTCAGTTCAAGAGACTTTGAAGATTTGATTTACAATATTCATAAAGAACTAATTATAGGGTATTCCCTGGAAGAGACCAGGGATGAGAATGGGTCATAAATTCAGTGTGAGTCAGCAGTGTTGTTCTGCTATGAAGGAGGCACACTGGGATGTATAAACAGGCCTGTAATGTGCCAAATTTCAGTTATTTCTTCTGCCTTCACTGTTGCTGGGAAAAACCTCGACTAAACTACCCTAACTCTATTGATGCTTTTCCAAAGGAGAGCTGACAGGATAGAATGTCCACAGATGGACAAGACTGCTAAGGAAAAAATAAGATACCATCATTCAGTGTACAGAAAAGAAAACTGAGGGGAGATGGAAGTGACCAAGCGTTAGGAATATCCCATTCACCAGTCTCAAAGCAGAGGGAAAGAAGTAAAAGGCTTAAAGAGGTAAAAAGGGGAAAAAATTGCAATTAGATGACTGGAGACATATCTTGCTAGGAAGGACAGTGAAGCACTGAGATAGACTGTGGAGAGAGATATCCACTGCTGCAGGCAGATTAGGGAAATATCTGTCAGGGATGACAGCAGTTTAGTTGATCGCTTGGAGTAGAGGGCTGACTAGGAGTTCTCTGGAGGTTTCGTCAAGTCTTACCCCCTAGGGCTCTAAGGTTTGTTTCTTTATTATCCAGTCATTGTCTTGAGTCTCTAAGGAGGTTTCTTGCTAAAATTAAATCTGTTTAGTTTTACTTGTATAGGGTTCTTAAAGAAGAGGAAATTGTTCTGCTTTCTCAATGCCTGACTTCAAACTGTGAATAATTATGACAGCCTTATAAAGAGATCACCACAAGTGGCAATTAACATATATGTTGAAACAAACGGGAATGATTTAGCTGTACATGTGAAATAAAAAAAACTATCCAATTCTGTCCTAAGTGAAAGCCTAACTATTGCTGATCAAATGCAGAGGGGAAAGCCAAATCTTTCAAATTATGATATGTGATAGAAGATACTAGCTATAGCTCAGTAAGGGTGTGAAGGAAATGAATAAAGGAGTGAAAAAAACAGTATAAAAAGATTAGCTCTCTAGTAAAGAGCCAATATGATTGCAGAAGCATTAAAATCCCTGCAGGAGACTTACTGAAGACTCTGCCCTAGATTAGAATTTGATATAAAATAATTTAACTGAAGTCATACAATTTCTATGCCATTTGTAGCTGAGTTAATAGCATATGTTCCTGGAGGATTACAGTCAATGATTAAGGAAATTAGGTTTTGTTTGAATTTAATTTAGCTGTATAAAGCTGCTACAATAATTTACAGCTTTGATATTTAATATTTAATAACCCAGATCTTAAAAGAATCTAAGGTATATCAATGTCATCATATATTGAAATATTATCCCCTTAGGTCATTTATATTTGCTAGTTGAGAAGAATGTTCATCAACTTAGATGGGCTAAACTGGAGCTACTTGATAAAAAACCAATGCAGTTTTATAGGTAGTGGTAGTGAAATCTTTCTGTATCTCTTATCCAGTAAATCATAATTCACTTAGAGAACTTCTCAATCTCAGTTGCAGTCTTCATAAGACTTTACCCCTGATAGTTTTCTTTCATCTAATTTCATAGCTTTTGGCTTCATGAACATTACAAATCCTTTCTATTCTTTCTTATAAGCCTGCTTCTGTTGCTCCCTCCTTTTAATTAAAAAAAGTAGTAAAATACTCAGTCTCCAATTTAGCAGGATACTCTGTTTCTGTTCAGAGAAAAGGAAGCATGTAAAAACACCCTCATCTGAAAATCAAACCCTCAGTATTTTCAGGCACCTTTCTATTTCCCACTAAGCTTATAAGAGCCACAAGGTCTAAGTCACCCCCTCAGGCCACCACTGCAGAATCCAGTGTGAAAGTATACTCGTGTATATTATCTTTTTAGCTTATCATCCAAAGCGCAAACATGCATCGATGAAGCAAGAAAGCAAAAGGCTTCCAATGGCCAGCCTGCTCTCTTGCATCTCTCCATGCTTCATTTCTTGTGCTTGTAGCCATTTCTCTTCTTCTCTATAACTTTTCCTAGGAGGAGAGGAGCCATCAAATGGTTGGCCGTTTTGGATAGCTACCACCTGTTGTGGGCCACTGCCTTCCAAGACTCAGATCTGATAAACGAGGGTGAGTTTAACACAAACTTCAGCTCATTTTTAGTGCATTGTGAGTCCAGGCTTTCAGAAAGGAAGGTAGAAGCACTGACTGCCTGGAACTATGGTTATGAGTGGTCATGAGTCTGCCACAAACACCGGGGCCCTGGCTGGAGTGTGAGATGCTGTGAGCTACAAGAGCTCCACTGACATCAAAGCTTCTGCAGCCCCAAAATATGGCAAAGAGGGGTGTGTTTCCCTCTCTGATTAAAGCTGGGGGAAAACATATGAGCAGTTTATAGCTCCCTACAGTTATACATATTTTCTGTTGGTTTTAAAGTTCAGGAAAAAAGCCCTCTGGCAGGACCATTTTTTCTTGAAGAATAGAAAGGAAGAAAAGGTTTCAGGTATTTTATTAGAATTTGTAATTCCTCCTTCAACCTGGGTTCTATTTCTGGGAAAACACACTAGTTCTGCAGCACTGTATATTTTAAAGAAGACCAGAAGCAAAATCCTTCTGCAGGCACTATTTCAACTGTTACTGAAGCGGAAGACTGGAAGTTACAAACAGTGAAAAACTGTAGCATTTGTCCTCAGCAGAGAACTTTCCATTTTTGGCTAGGAATCCTTTGAATTGTCTTTCTAGTCATTCTCTCTCCTGTTTTCCATTGTAAGGATAATGTGATGACTGGGATAACATTGTTCATGTTTGGGGCACAAATAAATGGAGGCTGGGCACAGGTTTCTGGTACAGCTATTGCCAGTGAAAAGGCCAAGCTCCTCTCCCAGATGGAACACTGGGCACACAGGCAAAATATCTCAGGCTTTAGACAATGGTTGTCAAGATGAGCTGTAAGCTAAAAACTGATGGCACTGTTTTTGTTTACCCTCTGCATACCTCTGCATGGTCTTAACAATTATGTTTTACATCCATGGTCTAAATTTACTAGAATTCCTATGAAAGTGTTTATTATGGCACCCAGCCTAAGCAAATGAGTTTGAAGTCAAGCCAATACAACCTGTCTCACTGCAACTTAATTTCTTGGGCATGGTGTCTTGATAATTACCATCATATGCCACTGATAAAATCAAGTCGTAAGTAAGAGGGATAAAAGAATGTATATAAAAAGAATATCCTCAAACCTGTAATGTTTTTGCTGGGTACCTGGGTACACGTACTTGTGTCAGCTCTCAAAAAGACAGGCTGTATCTCATCAGGAGACTCATGAAAGGACACTGGCTTCTCTTCTTATCTGTGCCTGATAAAATGTCTTTGGTTTTTGTTTTAGTTCTTTTTTTATTATTTTTAGTGTTGCACAGGTTGTATGTAGTCCTTTGCTATCATCTGTGCTCAGAACAGTTAAACAATGGGCTGTGGTCATAGCAAGCCACTTTCCTCCCGGGTGATACTGGGAACCAGTGATGATCATCTGTGTGTATTTTTTATATATATTTTTATATACCTATATAGATTTGGTCAGTGCCCTGGCACATTTTCAGAATTTAATGAAGAAAACAGTCATGAAGCAGTGTGCAAAACTCCATAATATTTTTACAAGCTTGATTTTTAATCTCTGTGCTGGACGGGGCTGAAAGACAGGACTGTATCACAAAATTCAGATTGGGAAATTACTTCATAAATGCAGACAAGGGTAGGGGGAGCATGTAAAGAAAACAACTCTCCCATCCACAAAAAACCCTGCTACCCATATTTATCATCACTGCAGTAGGAATATAATGACACGGATCTTTGTCTGAGAGCAAGGCTTCCATAAACCTGTCAAGATGCTTAATTATGGTCTGTTGCACTGGACTGTTACAGACCTGCTAAGAGGAAAAAACAAAAAAAGGAGTAAGATTAGATACTCCTTTTGAACTGGAATAGTGTACTGACTTTCCCATCCCCGTGTTATCAGTGAAAACTTCCTAAGGACAAAAATTTCCACATCTTTGTTAGTTGCAAAATATATTCAGTTTCACAAACAAGCTTCTTCCTAAAGGCTGCAGTTTCTGAACAAACCATCTGCTCAATCATTTTCTCTCCTGGCAAAAAGAGAGGCTGAGTGCCAGAATATTTTTTTTCCTGTGATGTTTACCCATAAGTTATTAATACCTATCTGACACCTACAGAGATCTTCAACATTTTTGTTGAGTAAGACAATATTGCTGACTTGTCTGACAATATCCAGAAATGAGTGAGCATTGTTTCTGATCACCCCCACTGTACAGCTCACAATGCCAGTTTGTTTATAAATAATGTCATCTGTTGTCTTCTCTTGAGTGCTTTATCCCATTGACTAAACTTCCCTCATCCTTTTCTTGAGGCATCTGTCTGTGCTGGTCCTGGTATGCATTATTACTTGAGAGATGTGAATAAAGAGAGCTTATATGGTGTAATAGGCACATCCAAATATCTTCTGGAGTTTAGACTCAGCAATGTCACGGTGTTGTCCTAATGGTCTTTAACCTGCTTTGAAGTTAGATGTCAATTCTGAGTACTGCTGATGGGAAAAACCACTTAAGAAAAATCGAAAAAACTACCACCTAATAAAACTAACTAATGATCCCAGTGAAGGGCTACTAATTCTTGTGGATTTGCTGAGTCTCATAAAACAGTGTTTAAAATAGCAAAATTTTACTTGACAGGAGAATCTTCAGCATCTGGCAAGAAATAATGAGAGGTTTTTAGACCAGGTTTTGTAACTACTTGCTGACTTTTCCCTGTTTACTATATACTAGTAACAACATTACAGGGTTCAAATGAGATAGCAAAAGAAAGAGTCTGTAGTGATAGATCTGGCATGTGTTTGTGGCAGCTTTATCCTCAGGCTCCTTCAGAGAAAAGTTTAGGACTATATCCAAACTATGTAGGACTATTTAACCTGCTAAATAACAGTCATAGAGCATCAAGCTCGATATTTTTTGAGCTTTATTATGGTAGTGGTGGTGGTTCAGTTGGTTGGGTTTTTTTTCAAGAGCAAAAATTTACTGTTTTTATCCCACCAGAGTATTGTGGTTATGCCATCTTTGTGAAGTTTCTCAGTAGGGCAACATAGTCCTATTGCTCTTTGAAAAACCTTGTCTGATTAATATTCTCCAGTAGCTCCGTGTTCTGGGGGGTCTGACTGGGATCTGCTCGTCTAGTGTTCTTACTTTAACTTTGTAAGATTCAAAGTTTATCCAAATGCAATATATTTTTAGAACTCCTACTAATGGATTCTTTTTGTCAGCAACTGAATTAGAAAACAGAGGTTCTTCTAAAACAGGATTCATAAGATCCTTTCAGTTCTCTACTTGAAAGTCCCTTTCAGGGTCTCAAGCACAGACAACATGGTTTTTAGTGTGCTTGTTGGAAGATTTGAGAAGGGAGGTATCTTCTTCACAGAAGGAACTTTTTTATTCTTTTTGACTGCACCAAGTAAAACCAAAATCTTTTAGAATAAGCCCATTACATTGTAGATCTCAATGTGTAGCCCAAAGACAGAGCTGCTGCATTCACAAGTGCTACAAAAATGGACCACAGTTAGAGTTAAATCAAAAAACCTTGTGTTAGTAATTGCAACTAGTCTGAGTGGTTTTTGTTTCAGGGTTTTGTTTTAGGTATATGTGAGGGGAGTTTGGTGTGTGTTTATTTGGTGAGAGTAGGAACTAGGGAAAGAGAGGTGAGCAAGGATGTTGGGGTCCTGACCAAGCTGTCCCAAACTACTTTCATTGCACAGAGGTAGTATAAATCATGATAAGGTATGTTAATTTGAACTGCAGCCCAAAATGCCTAGAAGCTCAGGATCCAGATTTACAGCACTCTGAGCTAAAGATATTTTGACAATTCTTTTATTTCCATGGTGAGTCAGGAAATATTTAGTACTTTTCTTGAGAATATTTTGAAATCTTGGGCTTTTCTAAAAGTTTGTCTAATACTGGCAGGAGAGACCTTTGCAAGTCAGATATTCAGAAATCTTTATTCTTTGAATTCATAGAATGTGTGGCTCCCAATTGTTGCAGCAAGGAATGTTGCCTTGTGTGACCCTGGATTGCCATGGTTGCTGTAGGAGTCAGGTAACGCTTACTCAGCAGAGGTAGATACAGAGAAGTACTGACTAAAGTGACCCAGTGGTGCTCCAGAACTGGAAACTGCCCTCAGTCTGCCAAATCTGAAGCACCAGTGTGACAGAATGGCACATGAGCATATGATTTATAAATTTTAATTTGGCATACTTTGAGGAAATACATGTGAATCCTATCCATGTGAAGCCCATCTAGTCCACATTGCGAGACACTGATGTTGCAATATAGTAGTTCTGGATTGGGTCCAGTTTCTGAATAAACTTTATGTATATATTTAACTGATTAATAATCTTTACCTTGACAGGAGTTCTTTTACTCTTAACTGTCTTATATGGTTTATGGCTGTCTTATATGGTTTATGGCTTGTCCTTCTTGTTTAATGGCAACAATGAACTGCAAGTCTGTGAGCTGTCATTCACAAAGGAAACATATACTTTCCAAATATACATTTCTGGAACCTGAAAAGTTCTACCAGAAAGAGACAGGGTTTTTTATTTCTTTTTGTGATTACTTATGAGCATGTTTATTACATTGATAGGATGGTAATACATGGAATATCCAGGTATACGCATTTACAATTCTCTTTTTGTCATTGTATGTTAATAGCTTTCTTATTGGCACCATTTTCTTCTGCACAGTGTGCTTAACAAAACTAATCCAAACTGATCACCCATTCAAAGAATTGAAAGGTAGTGGGACTGGGATTTGACTGGAAAATAAGATGCAAACTTGAATAAGCTTTTTGGGTGTTGCTATGGACTCCAAGAAGCCAGGGAGAAAGTTGGTGTACCAAATGAAGAAATTAGGCGGTGTTAGTGTGTAATGAAAGGTCACCTGTAGGTAAATTAGGGTAATCAAAACAGGCACAAGTTAAAAGAGGCATCTGTAAAGGAAGAAGTGAGCCTGGACAATGAGAGCTAGACCTTGAAATCATAGAATGGTTTGAGTTGGAAGGCACCTTTGAAGATCATCTGGTCATTGGCTCACCACCACAGGCAGAACACCTTCCACTAGACCAGGCTGCTCAAGGCTCTGTCTAGCCTGGCCTTGAACACTGCCAGGGATTGGTATCCGCAATTTCTCTGGGCAACCTGTGCCAGTGCCTCACCACCCTCACAGGGAAGAATTTCTTCTTAATGTCTGATCTAAATCTACCTTGCTTCAGTTTCAAGATGTTCCCTCTTGTCCTATTACTGCATGCCCTTGTTAAAAAGTTCCTCTCCAGCCTTCCTCATAAAATGACTCATCTGCTGGTGTTCCAAGTTCGAGAATCTTCCAGTGTGCTGACTGGACATGCATTCCTGAACTTGTAATAACAATCAGTTCCTGAGCTTGATGAGGAGCCAGAAAGGCAAGATGTGTCTGAGATTTCAGATAATGCAGAGTTGAAGCTGTGTTGGAGATGTTGAAGGGCAGGTTTACAAATGCAGCAGGGACTGAGAGAAGGTGGCATTGTTTGGTATGATGTCAGTAGTGAAGCATGGGTTAATATAGCTAGTAATAAATGTAGCACGTTGTGAGGTGTCCTAAAGGAACATTGTACATACTCTGGAGGATGTAGATGAACTGTCCACCCATTCTTGGCAAGCTCCACAGTTAAGTCCTACACATCAGCCAAAGTTACAAAGCTGAACATTCAAAAAATGAGGCATTTGGGAACTGAAACCAGAGTTTCATTATGCTGTACATAAATATGATTACAGTCAGAGTTGAGCAAAATAGAGTAGAAAGAGTTGATTTCTTATAATCTGGAGTCACTGGCTCTTCCTTTTGTATTTTGAGGAAGTTACCCAAACAAAATAGAGAAATTATGGAATTACTGATTCAGAGGTAGCAGAAATGTTTTACAAACTCAGCTGGGACAGCAGGATTGGTGGTGGTCTAGGGTTTTGTTGGTTGGTTGTTGTTTGTGCTGCAGGTTTGTGCAGACTCTTGAACTCATCCTTTTTCAGCTTCTTTCTCAGAAATATAAATAGCTTTTTTAGCGTCAGCTTTTTGAAAAGAAAAGTTACTTTCTTTAGTGCACCTGGCTTCTTCAGTCTGTCACTACCAAAAGTTTGTGAGGGGGGAGGAGGTTATATCCACACTTACCATTGATGCCTTTTAGCTCTTAATTTGCAGGATAATTGCATTCCAAGAACAGGATTTTCTTTGTTTTAAGAATAAGATATTTATGCATTGTTGTGCATATATTGTATACTGAGAAAATTTGGAAGAGGAGAAATGTCACAGTAAAGCATATTAAATACGGAACATTTAGTGGGATATAGAAAATATCATAAGTCAAAGTAACTAGTCTTGAAAAACTGGCAACTGCTATTGCTATAAATACAGCTGTACCAAAGAGGTGAAAAAAGATGTCTCCATGGAGGTATTTAAAGGTATTATAGTACTTCTGTCACTACAATAACTATATACCATCCACAGGTGCAACTGTAAAATGTGTGATAAAATAGCTAAATAAGTGTAGTTGTTTTAAATAACAAATAATAGCACACAAAGAAGTATACATTTTTCTTTTGCAATGTATTTATTGTATGAAACATTCTTTATAATACAGAGTCTGGCTGTGACAAGCTTGCAGGGACTTAAATTAGGATTTTGAATGGGTTCATTCCATTTCTTGTATAAGCCTCCAAGAGCAAGCTTTTAATGGACTTTTGACCTGGTACTTGAATATCAGTAAGTTTGAGCCCTTGCAGCAGGGTGGGCAGAGCTGGCCCCTGGGTGTTGCTCACGGACCTCTTCTCGACACGATTTCTATGTGAGCAAAGCTACCACCACAGGCAAGTCAGCTGTGCACTAAAGCTTGGGAAGATAAGCCACTGCTGTGTCCTGATACTGGCTACTGGATTAAAAGTGGTTTGATGCATTGCTGTGTTCCTGTCTGAAGCCAATGCAGAAGGAAGCTAAAGGTCAGACTAAAAATATGTTGATGAATCAAAACCCTCTTTCGGCTCTGGAGGAGATGTCAGCCAGGAAATCCCTGTGAGTGTCCAGACCAAAAGGAAAAAAGTGTCTGGGGGTGTTTTTTTCCTTGCCATGGATGATGCTGTATCACTCTAGGTCTTCAAGGACAGTCCTGTAAGCCAATGATACATGTCCTTAAAAGTGATTAGTCACTGTAAAATTATAGGTTGAGCCTGCATTGCTAAGCCAGAGACCAGTTTTCAGACATTCCCTTAAAATACTGCTGGACAAGTTTTAGATAGTATCATTGAAGCTTCATACTGCAGTCCTAGGAGAATCCTGGACTTTTGAGGAGAACTCTCCAAGCTTAACCAATTCAGCTGGTCTGAGGTGGTCTTGGTTGGCACTGGTGAGAGGCTGTACTTCAAACTACAGCAAACTCTTTCCATTCCAGTTCTTGTCTAGCTGCTGCCTGCAGAAGACTGGATGGGGCAGTACTGTGAAGGTGACACGCACTGCTTGTGCCTTCCTCCATGTGACCAAACATGCTGTCCCACTACCCTGCCATGCTGCTGCAGTGCGACACAGTTAGTGGTGTTGGACAATAGATGGGAGAAGGTAAAGCAGAGCTGGGTGGCAAGGATTCCAGTAAGCCAGCAGGGGAAATTGTAAATGCCCTTGTAATAAGACACTTTCCAAAGGGAGCTTAGCAGTACCTCGCCATAAAGCCTTGTGAGTCTCGGAAACTCCAAAGAGCACAGGAATCTCCTTAGGAGTTCCCAGAGCACATCAAGCCTATCTTCACAGTGCTGACTTATTACTTGGCATTGAATCAAGTTCAGCTCCTCAATCCTCCTATTCAAAGACTCATGGCTTGGGCTCAGGCCTGCTAGCAGGCAGCTGACAACTCTGGGTTTGACATCTTTCTCTTCAGACCTGATGAAGCATCCTAATGATCAAGAGGTCAGTGCCAGAAAGTAGACTTTCCAAAGGGGGCACTGTAAGAGCATTTTATAAAATTACACCAAGAGCTAGGGACCTTCAGTGATCTCATACCCTGTTCCACATGTAAAATATATCTCTTTGGTCTTAGTTCCTCTAAGATAAACATGTAGCTGTGTGCAGTTTTTTTCATTTAATTTCCTACTAAAATAATACACTTCACTGCAAATGCTTTCCCCCTTGAGGGATGAGAGTACTAATGACACATGACAGATGTTAGTCATGGCCACTTTGTATTCTACTGGAAGGCAGTTGGGTGCTACAGAGATGTTTATAGCATAAGAAATTTTAGAATAATGCAATTGGAGCTTATGTTGGTATTTAAAGTTAATCACTGGCTTTCAGGTTTTTAGCCACTAGGTTGGCAATTATTTTCCAGCCATGTGAAGGACAGGTCTCAGGCAGAAAAATAAGTTATTTTACAGCCCTGTAGCAGTGCATTGGTAAGAAATCGTTTCAGTTCAAGGGAACTTGAAATCCTGTCCATAATGGTGAGGTATGAGAAGTACATGCATGTGAAGGGAGAAGAGAAAATTCAATGATCTACTGATGTAAGTCTCTCATGTTCTTCTCTGGCCCACTTGCAGTGTTGATAAAGATGCTAATGGACCTCTGTTGTGCATGTATCTATTTTGATAACCATAATGCAGGGGAAAAAAAAACAACCATTAAGTTGAAGTGCTGCTTCTGCAGAAGAGAATATTTATTGATCTGTTCTACAAAAGACAGATCTGGGCTCCCAGCTGAACACTGGCTTCAGTTATTAAATTCTAGATATTGCACACATGGCATGATCCTTGTCAGGGAGGATCTCAGGGCCTGTGATTTTCACCTGATCCTACAGTCACTGGACACTACCTAGATGAATGCAAACACAGACAAGTTCCTTAGCATCCCAAAGGGAAGTTTCCCTCCTAGTCACAAGGTTCAGCAATTCTTATGTACAGCCAAGTCCATACTGCATCTCTCTTCCCAAAGCCTTGTAAAAGATGATGGCTTAACTACTAGCTAGCATTTAGTCATTTTAGTCAAAGACATATAGCTCACAATTTTGCATGCCTCAGCAAGAACATCTATTTGGCAGCTGCTTCTGGTTTCAAGTCAAACCTCCCAAGTTACTGAGATATGCAGATGAGAGAAGTTAGCTGTGCCTTGCTTCCAGTTGTGTTGTGCGATCAGCTGACCAATGGGGTAACCAGTAATGCAGAGAGCACTCACCAAGCATGGCTTTTTAGCTGTCAGATAATCCACAATGTGGATTTCTATAAAACTGAATATATGCAGAAAGTGTTTCCAAATGTGTTTGAACTGATCACTTGTTTTCAGGTTTTGGAGAGAAAAGACCTCATCCAGTATCATGGAAAAGCCCGGAGTACTTCTGTAGTCCAGGAAACATGGAAGTACTTATTTAAGTGCCTTGCAAAAAGACTATATGTTCCACATAGAATAACACAGTTATTTGTATTTGTTCTTTGTAAGAAGAGTTATGTCTGTAAAATGGCATTGGAGAAAATGACTTTCTGTAGCATATATTTTGATTTTACCTTGTTACCACATCTGCAAGGGCTTGCCACAGGATCAAGGGGTTTCCTGGATCCTGGTATACACCACAGTTTGCTTGAAAAGCACAGTATTAAATGGTTTGTGGAATAAATGGAGAGCTGAAACATTTTTAGAAGAACAAGAGTTGATACAGCTGATTTGCCCAACGAGCACCTGGATAACAAATTCCATTGTTCAGTTCTTTGGCTGCTGTAAGAATGTGCTTGTTTGTCTGTTTGTTTGCTAATTCTTGTTCACCCAGTAGCCTGAGCTCATTTACCTCAGTGAGCCTTCTGGGTGCACAACAACTGCAGACATGGAAAACAGGTACCTGAAGGCAGCATCTCCCACTGATTTTCAGACTCCAAGAGAAGTACTTGCTGCTAAAGGAAACTTAAGAAAAAATAAGGGATACAGATATTGGGATTGGGCTTCAAACCACATGAGATTAGGGTAAATGTTGTCATTAAAGGAACTTTAAAACGGTTACCTCTGAAACAAATTAGCAAGGGCTTTTAATTGGTGGGGACATATTTTTAAGGACCTCTTCTTTAATCTTTTATGGTAATCAGGCTCCCACATTTACAATTCAGCAGTGTTCCTCATACAAATAACTAGGTAAAATTCTTAATTAGATTATAGTGACTGTAGGAAAAAGTTGTTCTAAAAGTGAAATTACAGACTATTATAACTATAATGCTGTGCAAATTACCATAAAGTAGCTCAGACCAAATTATCCCTGAGAGTTTGCAATTAGGAGCACCTGCTATTAGTGCACTTGCTAAACTTTTATCAATTAATCATTACTTCCTCAAATAACAAGAACAAAACTGAATGGTGTGAATATTGTAAGAATGATTAATTGCTAATTGTTACTTGCTGACTAGCTCCATTATTACTTCTATTTTAAAGACTTTTAGAAATGTGTCTATCAGTTTTATGAAAGCATAAATTACACTAATGTACTTGGTATCCATTGGATATTTTTTTTGTCCTACTTGGCTGGTAGCATCTGTTCTCAGATTTAGATAAGTTTGAGATTTTCAGAGCGTGAACTGTGTAACAGAATATTGTTTTTGCCTTAGATTTCTATTTCCTCTTTTCTCTTTCAGAATGGACCCTAAACTCAGACTCCTAAAGCTAGGCAACTAAATCAATTACTCTATTAATTCTTTTAAGTACTGGGTATAGGGTAATGCCCTCACCTGAGGACACTGACCTTTGACATCTGGAAAGATATTTAGTGTTGCCATCATCATTGCCTGAACTTACCTGTTTGTTCCAGCTTTGTGGTGCAGCATTGCCCTGCTTCTTTTTCAATATATAAATTAACATATGAGGGAGTATTACAGCACTGGAGTATAACTAAAGGGAATGTTATAGTATTTTGTTTTTCAAGAAGCCTGTTTTCATGCATCCTGTTTCAGGCATTCTGAAAAGGTCAGTGGAGTTCTAATTAATGATTCAATAAATTATGTTATTTGAAGAACTTTTCTTTATATTAACTGGAGGATGGAGTAGATCTTAAATTTTGCCAGCTCAGGAGTGCTTTTATTCCTGTGTAATCAGAGGCATTACAGCTTTAACATGAATTGAAAAAATCTAAATCAGAGAGCACAGCATTACAGCTGTTGACTGAAATAACATCAGGTTGCCAAAATGCATGGTACTATGTTACCAAATTAATAAGAAATATATGAAAATCTGGAACTGATCAAGAAATGCATAAAATAGCTAGAATTGTTTATTTTGGCTGTTCTGAGATGAAGTCACTATATGGATGGAATAATTCTGGAGTGCAGCTTGTGAAAACTGTCAGAAATTAAGATTTCACAAAGCAGGAAAAAATGAGACTGGAAATCAGCCAGCAGGGGAAGAAAAAATTCAAAAGCTAGATATTTTTTACATGCCTCAGAGATATAAAGAGAGACAGTATGGGTGAAAGACTTTTCTCATTCCCGCATCATCTGAGGTGTAAGGAAGAACCACCTTCTAATAACTCTTTAGCTTCCTAGCATAAAATGTACTTGTCAGTTAAATCTATGGGTTTTTTTATAGTGGTGTTGAACAGGCAGTGCAGGTAAATGTTGCTTAGATTACTTAGTACCCAAATGGAGACAAAGAGAAGCAGCAGAAAATACGTAGCTGTTACTTAACCTAGCACCTGAAATGTTCTCAAGTTTTAATCACATAATAAATGAGATAATAATAGGCTTTGTCCTAAATGTTGCAATCAAGCTACTTGACATGGTGCTGTGGAAATTTCTCCTAGGAGCTCTTGGTGAGCCAGGCTCACTGCCTCTCCAGAAAGTGCCCCTCATTCAGAGCACTGGGCTTCCAAGCCTGCTGAAGTGAACTTTCCTTTGTGATTAATTCCTGCATTTCATGAAGTGACTGTTTGAAGGCAAATATCATAGTTACATGAGGCATTTAGCATGTTTTGATTATATAGGCACAATTTTCAATTATTCCATGTACAGTTATAGAAATTATTCTAAATGAAAATATTTTACTGAGAGCTTAGACTTGAGGCATGTGAACCATGGAGGTACAAAGTAGAGCCCTGTGGGGGAAGCTTGGCAATCATCAGAACAGAGGTGGACATGTAATGCAGAAGCATAGTGGGGGAGTCACCAGCAGCACCCTCAGGAAATGCAGTAGTCAATAGATCATTTATTCTATAATTGATAAACAGGCCAAAAGTATAGTTTCAGCCAAGAGCAATGAGAATTACAAAGCATCTAATGATGATCATGCTCAAAATCATAAAGATTTTTGCTGGTTGTCCTGCTGCTGTTTTCTTACTTTCCACCTTAAAGGTCAGGTACTTTTGACAGATGAAAATTTTCTCATCCTATAACTTACAAAGCATAAGACAAATTGAATTTTTTTTAAATGAGCCATTTGTATAAGGTGGCTGTGTGCCTGCCACCTTCTTTTCAGTAGCCTCAGGCTCTGTATACTTGTTTTCTGCTTTCCTCTCCCTGTATGGAGCTCATTCTTTCTCTGCACAGCTTTCACAAATAAAGCTGGTTATGTACGATACAAGGATGAAGCCTAAGAACAATTCCCTTGTTTCCTTCAACATACCTTGGATCCCACTCATATTTGCACAATGGTGCAAGTAAGAAACAGCTTTGGTCATGGTGGGTGACTATCACCAAAATCTTTACTCACCTGAAGCTGCTACCACACTATGATAAAAGAAATGGATGCTACTGACTTTGCTCAGAAGAAGAAAACAAATCCTAAATCCTTGGGACAGGTGCTGAGCATAGCAGGCTGAGTTTAAAGAAGCTGCAGTGATTGATATGAGTGGAGTATGTAATCACATAAGGATATATAGGTCACCAGGGAGCTGACTTTTCAAACACTCCTGCTAGGCATCCCCTTTGGCACTTTAGTTTGCCTAGTTGGGGAGCAAATAATGAGGAAAAACAGTGACTCAAGTGACCACTGTGTAGAACTTTTCTCTCTCTGCTTCTCTATATTCACACAAATCATCAAATATTTAGTTTTATCCTGTTCAGTCCTTTCTCTTCTAAACATAAGGCAGGAGATGTCACAAGAGTTAAATGTCGCTCATGAGAGTTTCAGCATTTCCCCATTTAGACTTGGCTGAAAGTTCTGCTACAAATCCTCTTATTGTAATACTGTCACTTTACCAAACAAACTTACCAACACTTTACCAAACAAATAAATATCTTAAATATTTCCCCAACAATTTTTAATACAAGTTCATTTCATTTCAGTTTTTACACCAAAGAATGCAGCTGCTCTCACTTAGCAAGCTAGTTCCCCACATTTTGACTACTGTAGGCTTTTCTTTTAAAACTGTGCTGTCATGTGGCTGCATTTGAGTTATGCCCGTAGCTCATTTGGAAAATTGTAGATGAGAACTGTCCCCAAAATGCAGTACTAGAACATGAGCTGTGCTTTACTTTGTATATATGTTAGTGTGTAAGTTTCATATTTAGGGGGAAAATCAACATAAATGTTGGTGGGCACATACCCAAAAAACAACTTTACATGCCAATGCTTTCCTTGTTCAGCTCTGTTCCCACTGGTCTCAAGCAGGTGAGGTCTTCTGCTCCCCCAGCAGACCAAGGGATCCCCTCTCCTGATGCTATACCAGCACCTCCATTTCAAGCTCTGATAGGAATGTAACTGGAATCAGAGGTAGTTATGGCCTTCAGCTAGTTGGCTGTGCATTCAGATCAGAGCCAGCTGGCAGAGGTCAGAACAGCCCCATCTGCATGCTAGACTGCTCCAACTCAATCTGCTGAGGAGGATGGATCCAAACCAGCAAGGACCAAGAGCAAACTCTTCTGCTTACTTAGAATCAAGGAAAAACTGTTGTAATTCACTGATTAGTGGATAAAGTTCCCAATATATGTGTGTGTATATATATATACATGCATGTGTATGTATGTTAACATTTTGTAAATCTAACCTTTGGAATCCTTTCAAAAATTGCATTGCTATTTGGATCAGGTTTAGATTTATAAAAGCAAGTCTGTCTGGTTTTTGTTTTCTTAACTGTTAGCTCATTTTGCCTAAATTTAATGGCATCATAGAAGCTAGAGATTATCAAGTTTCTACATGTTTTGCCAACTAGGAGAAATGCTGTCATACTACTTGATAGATACTACGGAAAGTCACAAAAAAGCAGGAGAATCTACAACCAAATTTTGCACATACCCTTCCAGATATTGAAGCAAATCAATTGCAGCACACCAAACCTTAAAGAAATTATTCTGTTACCCTGCTAGTTTTCCTTGGGTCTGAATGAATTAGTTTCACAATACTATACTTTCTGATATTTTTCCTGTGATAATTTAATCGTCAAAAAGTTGTTTTTTACAGAAGGTCTCTCGCTCAGTTTCACTTTGTCAAAATTTGTGGGAATTTGAGGGGATTTTTGAAACACTATTGTAGTCAGGGCACATTTCAAAGCCTTCAATGACACTGCAGAGACTGAAGTATGTGACTCACTGAGTAAATGTGGCTCATGCTAATTGTCTGGGGACCTCTGTTCTAGTAATACATTGATTTTCCTGCTCTGAGATCAGTTTAGTCAATAAAAGTCTGGTTTCTTTGAATGCAGGAAATAACTGAAACCCAAAACTGAATATCACTGTAATGGACATCTTAGGACCCCCACAGAGCAAATGAAATTAAGTTATGGGCAAAGGCCTTGTTAGAGGTGGCTGATTCTATTCCCTTCTTGAAAAAGTTGTTTCAGTTGCACACATGCAAGTGCTAAGTAATTGCTTTGTATCATGAATGTGTTTTTCAGTACAAATTTGTCTCATTAAAATTGGCTGGTGAGAGTCAATATGGCCAACTCTTTTAGAGAAATATGTTGCTGTGTGCAAACAGGCGGTCTCAGATCTGCCTTTGCTGGATAGCAAGGCAGAAATTGCAAGTGCTCTGTTGCAGCAGTAGGGATCAGAGTGCATACCATGCAACAATATATCATCACTCCTTACAGCAACATGTCGAGGCTCCCTGATACTTCCAAATCTCTGAAAATGCCCTGGAAATAGTTAAATTCACAAGGACAAACTTTATCCCACCATACCCTGCAAGTCATAAACAGCAAGAATGCTGTAATTTCTCAGATGAGAGAGGCAAACTGTGGTGAGTGTTGGCATGATTTATAGATTTTGACTTCTGTAGGCAAAGGACAGCATGTCTTTGTGTCATAGGTTGTGCATATCTGCAGAAACAATCAGTACCCTGTATTCTTTAAAGAAACAATCTTTACCCTGTATTCCTGAGAAGCTCTGTGCTCCATGCTGTTTGTCTTCAGCAAACATTCTTCACTGGCTTGCATTAAGTATTTTCAGTGATTGATAGTTTTCTTGTTCGAGGATTGATAAATGTGAATCTGCTTTTCATCTTGTCCTAAAGGGACCCCTGATGGAGTGGAGCTTTTGGGGGTGTTTTTTTCTATAAGCTTTGAAAAGAGACTGAATGACTTGATGTTGAATTGCTGGGGAGTGCGATTTATAATGTGTGGCTTGGTCTATCACTCATTTTACAGCATAATCAACTAAGTGACCAGTTCAGATGGGAATAAAATCACTGGCAGTTTCCTCAAAGAACGTGAGTGGACAAATATCCTTTGGCACTCTTAGCCAAACTCCAATCTGAGAAACAAACTATGCTCTCTTTATGAGTGAAGAGCAAAATCCCGGTCTGGTTGAGAAACAGTGAAATAAAGAGCAGTGCAGATCAGAGCACCTGTTTTGCCAGGTCTTCAATGATAGCAGGTTTTGACATCTTCACTACGAATAACGGTTTGAGCTGTTGAAAAACATAGCTGTAAGGTTAGTTATGTGTGAGATCTATGAGTCAAACCAGCAGGGACTGCCCCAAAAAACCCATGAGAAAGTGAACAGAATTTAACAGAAACAGTATGAGCATTTAGTGAAGAGGATTTAAAGAGGGCGAAAATCCACTATGAAGGATAAAAACCAAAAGTTTCTGATGATCATGTAGCTTTTGCATCATAAAAATGAGGAATATCTATTGCTAAGCCAATTTAAAGACTCAGCTAAACATTAAGTACACTGCTACATTAACAAAATAATGTCCATGTTACCAATGGAGAATAATTGTAATTCTTCAAGCTTAGGGTGGCAGCTCTGCCTAATACTTGTAACCTCTTCCTTTTGCTGTCATGGATTCTGCTTTCCCTGGTGGTCTAAGAAATCTCATGGCACCTCTTGTGAATCAGAAGAGAAAAAAGAAAGCAGAGAGGTGAAATTGTTGGTTACACACGTGAAACTAACAGTAAATTATGTAGCTGTTGGGGCAGTAGAAAAGTTGGAATATAATGAAAGGTTTCATTTTAATATAATGCAAATGAAATAAAGCATAAACAAGAGGGCCTGAAATGAAAACATCTTGAAAGGGAGATAGCCAGTGGTGGAGAAAGAGGGGAAATGTCTGACAGGTGTGTGGGAAAAGTAAATTAGACCAGCTGAACCAGAAAACATATTATATGTGTGTTTCTCACTTCCTAAATGAAGGGACACCTTTTCAGGTACTGTTTGAATGGCAGTGATTAAAGAAGATTTCCAGGTTAAATGCAAGTACTCCAGTTTCCTGTGGACAATGTTGGATATGAATTTGTAGAGGGTATCTTGCTCTCTACTAGATAGCAAACTTGTGTGCTATGGAAGAAAATAGCATTTTTTGAAGCCTTTAAAGTTGTTAAACATCACAAGGTAAATAAAATTTAAAGAATAAACTACTGATAGCAGTTGTAGAAGAAATTATATACAATAGGCATCTCAAAAGATGTTTTTGATTTGTATAGCAGTGATATTTGAATTTCTCAAAAGCTTGTTTAAAATATCAGATCCAAAAAACCTGTGGTGTGGAGTGTTAAAAATGCATTTATTTTTTTAAGTTTCATAGTGAACTTTCATTTGTGGGCCAGAGGTTATTTAGATATTTACTTGATGTGAAACTAAATGATGAGCTGTTTTTCATTGCAGGAACAAACATTGTGACCAAGGAAAAGAAAACCAAATCTGCACAAAAACTAAGTAGTAGTAGCTCTTATTAACTCTTTAAATCCAACCCAAACAAACAAAAATATCTCAGCTATTATGTCTTAATGCAGCAGGGATGCACATTATATCTGCTATTGTTGGCAAGCTGTGTAAATGTAATGTACATTATGTACACTATGTAATTTACATTACTTTAAGCAAAATATTTCCAATCGATGCTTTTAAAGACAAAGAAGCAGACTGGAATGAAATTATCTTCTATAGCAAGTTTTGCTAAGATACTTTTCTGCTGGGGTGTGAAAGCAGGCTTTGCTAAAACCAGCATTGCTAAGGACAAGCTTTCATGCATGGGCTCTACATACATTGATTATTATCACAGATAATTTTAATACTCCAGAAACCAGGAGAGCTCTATAAAATGAAACTGGGAGCTGCCACCCAACTCTTAAGGCTGTGAAGAGAACCAAAATAGTAATACACATATGAAGCACTCAGCTGGATTCTCTGTGAATTCATGGCAAGAATGGCCAATTTTTTTTGTACACTTTGCGGTATCTTTGTTCCCTCATGGAACCCAGTGCAGGGCTGGACACACTGAGCTGTCTCTGTAGATCCCAGCACCTCACCCAGTAACCAGATATCTCCTTTCTCTGTCCTGACAAGGTGCTGATTTTTTCACCACACAGTGTAATAGCAATTTAGGGCTTTTTTTATGAGGCTTGTTTTCTTTTGCTGTTGTCCTACCAACAGTTCAAGCCTGACAGAAGTTTCCATATTAGGTTATTGGTCATTCCAGTTTTGAACCAGTACAGTTCCAGTATTTCAGCTGAACTGTGACCTGTATCTTCCCATGTGCAGGCTGCTTCTCAAGAGTCAAACAGGATGAATGTGGGTTACCTAGTATACTACCATCCCATTTTTTTCTAGAGAGGGAAATTTTATTATATATAACACAGAAAAGTGGGATGGAAGTCCTGTTTCAGCAATTTCTTTTTGCAGCCTTTATTTTTTTTTTCACCCTAGCCTTTACTGCTTTCCAGGGAAAAGAAGCTAAAATGACCAAATTGAATCTCTTTAAACCTTTAATCAAAGTACTGGAATGAAAACAGAGAACTTTAAAAGTCAGAAGTCTTATCTGCAGCTAGTGGCTAATATCTATTCTTTGAAAAATCATTCATATCAAACTGTTGGAGCAAATTTTCTTTGGGAAAGGAATTAAAACAAAGTAATAGTGTGGGGCCAAATGCACTCCTTAACACAGCTGGGTTTTACATAGAGGCAGAGCAGGTGCAAAGCACCTGAATAATTATAGAAGATAAGAGCAGCAGTGGTTCAGATCTGTGACCTGCCATTTCATCTCAAAATACAGCAAAAGCCTCTTCTTGCTCCCTCATCTTTGATTTGTTTGTTTTGTTTTTTTTTTTTTAATAGGAGCTAGGGAGCAGAGTTAGGGTTAAGGATACTAAGCTTCCCATTTCTCTGGCAGTCTTTAATTGCACAAGCAGTAGATTCTGCTTCCTCCATACTCTGTGGACCATTTGAGTCCTGTGCATTGGAGGGGAAACAAGGCAGAACGGGGGCTGCTGTAGGAGGCCAGGCAGAGCGCTCTGGACAGGAAACAAGCTGAGAGATACCGAGTCCTTCCAAATGCAGAGGAAAACTGAGGCTGTGTGTGTGCAGGAGGAGAATGTAGGCCAAAGTTACTGAATGTTGCCTCTAGATCTTAATTAACAGATAAACCAGCTCATGGAAAGGTGGTATTTAAGCAAATACCCCAGTACTTTTGGTTTAATGCAGTCTGTATCTGGGTGGAGAGCACCATACTGAGCTAGTTACCCCAAGCTTTTGTTTGTTGGGGTTGTAGAAAACCCAGACAGAAGGCTATGGAAAACCCTTCATTATCATAGAAAGGAAAATAGTATCCACACTTCCCCCTGTTCAGAGCTATGTAAATGTTACTGGAAAGTTCTCTGTTCTCCCTACTGTTATTGGTTTACATTTGGTGTACTGTTCTACATATTACTAATCACCCTTCCCTATTGGACCCTTACCCTCAGACTCCACCCCAACCTTAGTTCATATATGTTATTGTATCACGCTGACCCTTGCCCTTTTTGGTGCACCCTTTATGCTGTTCAGCTTGTCTGTTTGTTGTTTTTGTATTAAAGTTCATTATTTTGCAGGTCACTAAATCAAGTTTCTCCTTCAATTATCTCACCACATCATCTCCAGCTGGTCTGGTCTCGAGATCACAGGTCCTCTGCTGCAACATATATTTCATGCACTGCAGCTTAGGCAGCCCAGAAAAATAGCTTGGTAATGCCACATGAAATATCTTGGCATATATCTGACAGCTTATTGGGAGAATATCCTGTAAAACGGGTCACCTGACTCCATTACTCAAAAATAAAATTGAGTTGGAGTAGTGAGGTAAACACTGGTGAGGGTGTTTGAATGCTGTTACAGGAAATTAAATCCTCTTCATATATGGCAATATTTATTTTACATTTTGTGTGCTTCAATAGGAAATGAGCTTGTATTTATCTTTGTTTTATAGCAAGATTAATTAAGCTCCAGAGCAAGTAAAGCATCAGTCTCCAAAGGTTTTCAACCTAAAAAACTATATCCCTGAATCCCTGTTACCTTGCCTTACATTTATGCTCCTGCATAGGATAGAGAGGGCAAAAGCCCTTTGAGATGCCTTTTCTACTTGCAGGTTTACTTGCTGCAGTATTGTTGATGGGAGAAAGGGGAAGTAAGAGTAAGTTATCTCTGCATTTAGCTGGAATAATTTGCCCTCCTCAGATGTTTGACTGTCAGGAATATTAATCCACAAACACCAGAGGTTTATGTCCAAAAAGGAGACAGAGGAGTCCTTTTACTTTATTCGAATAAAGGGAGAGGCCATGGGGCATTCCCCTGGGGTCTCTCAAATTTTTGGAGGGCGCAGCCTCCTTTTTATCCTAATTCCCGGTCGCTTGTCCCTTCTCTCTTTCCCCATAGGCTGAGGTACTTGAGAGGTACAGGCTTCCCGGAACGCCTGATACCGGCGGCGGTACCTTCCCCCCACCACCCCCAATGCATAATCCCTTCTTAACTTTTATGGAATTCATAGTGTTCTTTCAGTGCCTCTTTGATCTTCTACTGGAATCCATCCCATTGTTTCTGTCGTCTCTCACTGATAGCTACATCTTACCAACTGACCCACAGCTTGTTTGTAAAGACAAGCTCATCATTCCTCTCAGACCAATACGACTTTTTTGGCTGTATCTTCAATATCATCAGAAATAAAAGTCCTAATATATCACTTAGACATTGGGTAAATTTGTGATAATTCTGGACATCATCTTGTTATAAATAAATTAATCAAATTTTATCAATAATAATTTTTATTAATAAGTTTGAAAAAAAAAAAAGTTTTGGGACAGCCATAATTAAGGATAACGCCGAGCCCGTGATCGGTGCTGAGTGAACCCTGAACCAGTCTCTGTTGCACTGATTCCCCCAAGTTCACAAACTGTCTTTTGGAGAGCTGAGTTTTATAGTTTTTTTAGCTTGAGGCTATGCAGTTACTGCTGATGAGTTTTCTGAGAAGGACATGAAGTTTGAGTGTTTTCTTCGGGAAGCAGGCTTTGAGATGCATGGTTTTGGAGAATCAGATCAGGTCAGTATCAGGTGTTAATCGCAGGGTCCTTAGATGGCTTATCTTTCTTGGGTGGACCCACCTCTTCTCGGTGTTATCTTAATTGCTGGGTCATCTTCCTGTAAATTCCTGGTTTTCCAGCAGCTGCTTTTGCAATCTCAAGCCGCTTGTGTTTTTTTTACATAAAACATGCGCTTATACTTGATTTTATATGTGTACAATAAAACACGAAGTATCCTAACATATATTACAATCTGGATACATTAATTAAATTGATGTTATGTCACTAATCAATCTAAATAACACAATAATACATAAAGAGAAGAAAAAACGCCCCAACTTTTGTAACTGATTTTCTTCCTTTCAACCTTAGGATCTTCTTTCTGTATCAGAAATTAATATAATCTGTCTTGATCTGGTCCTGCTTAAGTGAACTGCAAATTGCAGGGTGGAATGGAATAAAAGCTGTGTTTTTCTTCATGTCTTGTATTCGTTTATTTACTGCACTTTATTCCTCATTCATATGACCACAGTGCCCATGACTTGAAATCAACAAAACAGTTATCCTGTAGAGCAAAATGTGCTGGAAAAAAGTTTTCAAGTTTAGGCCTTGTAAGGTAAAGAAAACAGTGAAATGATAAATGTTTCTAGTGATAATTGAGTATTACATACTTGTTATATGTTAGAGTTGAGTGACTTCTTTTTTCTTCCTAACTGTAACACTCAAAAATGTGATAGCAGAGAAATTATCTTATCCTGCTTCTTTGTTCCCAGATCAGTAGTTATTTGGGTTCCACAATTTAAAAACTACTTTCTCACAGAAAGCTCTTATCTAACATATGGCATTGTCTCTGCAGTGACTGAATGCCTCATGAGCATAGAGCGACTTTATTTTCACAATAGCAGCTGAGCTGAGAAAATCTTCAACCCTGCTAATTGGTTGGGGTAGAGGGAGGGAGAGGAAACTGAATGCCTTGCTTATTTTTCTCAGTGAACTGCTTCTGAGAAGCCTGTCTTTCCTTCCATTGTCTGTAAAGGGGCTGTGATTTTCCCAGATGCTAGGAGGATCTTCTCTCCTGAACTTCTCTGAGTGTGGGAAGTTGTGCCAGGCTATTGGTGATGTGGGATGCAAAGCCACCAGCAGCACATCATCATTACTTTAAGAAGTGAATATTTAGCCTGGTAATGGTACGGGCAAATGGGACTGTAGGAGATCTAGCTTTTGAGGCTCAGAATGAAACTCAGTGTTATAAATGCAATGGCAAAATAGGGTTAATATAAAAAGCGATTTATTATAAAACAATTTCAATCACAAACAACGAGAGAAAAAAACCACAATAAAATAAATCAGCGCAGCGCTGGGTGGACAGGGGCATATACCCAGAGGTACAGATTTACCCAAATCCACGAAGGAGGGTAGACTGTCCGGGGTTTTTATAGGGATTTTGTGTCCTGAGGCCAAAACTCCGAGCAGTTACTGTTCAACAAAGAGTCTAGATGGCTGGTTGAATGAATTTCCTGGAACCGTGGAACTGAATCAATAGACGACTGGGCAGACTCCGCTCGCATGTGAACGGTTCTGAGTGCTTCTTGATTGTATCTTCGGTTGGGCTCTCAGGGTGGAGTGTCCAGGTCCTGTGCGGGAGCCGATGGGTATCTCAGCCTGGCTCCTCTCATTGTTTAGCCTGATTGTCCGTGTCCTGCTCTTTCTTTCAGGCTGATAAACGTCGCCTAGGGTCGTTACCGCCTGAATGGGTAGTTACTGCTGGGTTTGGGGAGAAATCTTTAGGCCACACTATATTTTATATAATTTTTACATTGTTACAAATACAGTTATATACTTATTTATTCTTTCACGAATTTTTATCCAAGGTTACATTAATCACATCAGAATAAAATTCCAGTTTAACTAAATTTAGTGTTATAATGAAGTAGTGCACAGGCGCCAAAGTAAAGGAGATGAAGTTTATACCCTTTCTTCCCAGCAGCATCTGCTGACCTGTATTTCTCTTCTAACATTTTCTTTCTTCTACCCATTCTATTAAAAACATACCTTAATCAATTCTACATCAGAAACCTGCCCTGGTGGTTCAGTAAGAATTGCCATCAGCACCATAAAATGAGTCACCTTGTCCTGGCCATGTGGAAGTGTGCAGAGCTGAGGTTCATGTTCCGGTCACCTGTGGCCAAAATGCTGAGGTAGGTGTTGCACCCATGGACACATCTGTGGAGATGAAACAGCCCCAGTGGAATGTGTTCTGCATGCTCTTGAAGTTGCTACTGTGAGCTCCTTTTACCTTCCAGAGCAAAGAATCTGGCCAAAAGCCTTCCTGTTGCCATTTTAAACAACCCACTGTGAGAGGTGGCTCACCAGCTTCTTGAGGCCTGTGGCTGAGGACTATTTGACTGCATAGCCAGAGTTTTTACACAGTGTCTTTTCACTATAAAAATGTGAATACTCAGCATCAAATAGCTGTAATCAAGCACTTTGTTTTTTTCCTGAAAGCTCTAAGTATGTTAATAGGTATCCAAAATGTATTAGAAGCAGAGTATACATTTGTTATGTATACATTTGTTATTCTATTATGCTAACAACAAATTCTTAATTTTTTTAGGCCTCTCTTTCTCTTCAACTTGTCTTTCCTCTTTGTAGCAGTTCTGAAGCATAATGCAACTGTTTTCCAACCTGTCTGTAACCATGGTTTTAGTTTTTTGTTTCCTTTGCTAATGAGAAGAAAAATCAAATCTATATTATCAAGCTGCTGGTAAAGTACAGAGAGCATTTACTGTAATTAGGACACTGCATTACAGAAGTGATCTAAAGAATGCTGTTAAATGTCATTGCTCTTAGCAAAGAAACCACAGAAGTTGAAATGGAATTTTGAAAAGGAGAGGTGAGTAACATGCTTAACTGTTCAGTCATGTTGACTCATGTAGTCATGAGCTAAGTTTTAATTTAACAAGTTGGATTTTCTTTCTGCACTAAAAGATTCAGAGTTTTTGCTCTAGACCAGGTAATTCCACACTTGCCTGTTCTTTGTTTAGCAGCTGTTATGCCACCCTCCTTTCATTCTGGCAGTTGGCACAATGCAGATAATGATGAGGTGACAAATACTTTCATTGTCCCATTTCTGACTAATTTCATATGCTACAGTTGCTCAAACCAAAGTAAACACAGTGCTGATTAGAGTTTGATTTTTGATTCTTTTCAAGTTTATTTTTAAGGAATATAAATTTCCTTCAGAATGCCATGTCCTTCAATCTTATCTATATGGATCTAGCCTGTATCATTAATTCATTGGAAGTAGATGCTTATCCTTTTGCCATTGTTGACTGGGTTTGCAAGATTGGAGCCTTAATAAGAACCTGTGTATTCTGCAGTGAGGAAACATTGTATGGTTAAGATCTGCTCCTATATAGCCCCATTTAGGAATTAATCTTGCAATCAAAATGAATGCAGGATTAGCTCTAAAATTTTTCCTCTACCTGACACACACTAACCTACATGTCTAAGAGCTAGGCAACTGCTTTGGTAAAGTGGAGTCATTGTTCAGTTGCTATGAGCTGATAAATACACAGTGGTAAATGCTTGGCCCTGGATTTTCCTTGCCTTGATTCAGGTGAGGGAAAACCTGCCCTGCACTCAAAACAGAAGTCCACAGTTAATGGACTCATTCAGACATTTTTTTTTTCTGCGTACTCATTCACCATGCCTGTTCTAGGCTTACTTGAATTTCTTGTACCTTGGCTGCACGTGTGGAACCCCTCGTTCTGCTGTGAGGAATTTAAACTTCTGTTCTTACTTCCTTCCATGAGTGAGATTGTATCCTCTTTCTAACACAGTGGTGTGGTCACAGAGCCTGAGCAATGCACAATGTGGAAGGGTGATTTTGTGTTAAGTATGTTATTTTTTTTCATCCCCTATAGAAACATTTCCTTAGATGGTGAACTGTTTGAATTTTATAACATCAATCAAATTGATGTGGATGATTGGGATGTGAAGGGACTTATCCCCATAGACACGGAATATAATACTGAATATATCAACTCTGTCTCGCCTCAATATATGCAGAAATTTGAAAGAGAAGGATCGAACAGTTTTTTAAAGTTCAGATCCTGAAATTGATAAATTTTCACCTGCCTCCATCTGCCCTCCCCCACCTGCTACTTTATGATGTCTAAATATCTCTAGACAGAGAAATCCACTGTAGTATTGTGGATTCACCTCTTCACTCTGCAGAAGAAACATGAAAAGAAAGTGAAAAGAACACAAAGTCAAACATTCAGTGGTGATCAAATGTGCCATATTTGTAGACAGGATGTCAGGGTGAAATAGATTATTATGAAAGCATGAAGATCTGGCAATTTTAAGGAAAATAAAAAGTGTTCTTGAGAGTTAAGCATTGAAACTTTTTTGAAAAGGGGCTGGTGTTGTAATGAAAACAACATCTGGCTGTGATTGCTAAAATTTGATTGTAAAAGGAAAAACTGAATGATGTTATCTCACACTGACATTTAAAAAAAAACAACTTGAAAAAATAGACATTAAAAAGGAAAGTTAGACAGATGTAGCAGAGCAACAGCTGTTAGAGATGGACAGGCTTTCTCTGGGGACCCATTGCTAAGGAAATAAAAGAGCCTTATTCTGATTGCCTGCTGCTACAAATCAGCATCAGCTCCACTGATGTCAAAGTTGTGCCAGCATAAAACTGGCATAAGATCAGAAACTGGTATGGAAAACAAAGTAAAGTAATAGAATATGGTAAAGTTCTATCAGGAATCTAATTGGTTTGTCATTTTTGTCACATGGCTGTGATAAATATAGTATTGAATAAAAATTCGTGAAAAAGAATAAAGAATTATATGTTGTATTTATAATACTGTAAGGATACAAAATGTGAAATAATCCAGAGCTTCCTTCCCGAGTCAGGCAGTAACGATCGACAGCGACGCTTATCAGCACGAAATAAAGAGCAGGACACAGGCAATCAAACTGGACAATAAGAGTAGCCCGGTTGAGATTGAGATATCCATCTCCTCCGCACCCAAACTGGCCACTCCACCCCGGGAAATGCAATCAGAAGACACACAGAGCCATTCGCATGTGAAAGGACTCTGCCCCGTCGACCATTGACTCAGCTGGACTGTGCCCATCCCGGGGTTTTGCCTCAGGATACAAAATCCCTGTAAAAACCCCGGACCGCAGTCCCTTCCTTGTGGATTTGGGAAAATCTGTACCTCTGGGTGGAGACCCCTATCCACCCGGCGCTGCGCTGATTTATTTTATTGTGGTTTTTCTCTCGTTGCTTGTGATTGAAATTGTTTTATAATTAATCGTTTTTTATATTAACCCTATTTTGCCATTGCATTTATAACAGATTTGGGTGCCGTGACTCGGATCGGAGAAAACTGCGGGGAATCTCACTGCCCAGGAAGGGTACCCCCGCTGATTTTGGCGGCCTGGTGAGTTGAGAACCCCCGTAGCTCGTTCCGACATCCGAACTAAATTTAGGCTGAGATAAACCACAATAAAAAGGGAAACGGATCCGGAGCAGAGAGCTTGGGAAGGCACGGAGCCTTCGGGAAGCCGCGGCTTGTTTCGCTCGTAAAACGTCTGTTGTGCACGAAGACATCCACGCAGGAAAATAGCTGTAAGTACTGCTGGTTGAGTGGGCGATCGGGCGAGTGTGTGAGACGTGATCTGATCATGAAGCGAGTGTGGACTTCAAGGCCGCGTTTCCATCCTCCCGCGAGGGAATTGGCCGGCCGCGAAGGAAGCGATCCAGAGTGAAAGTTTTTTTCTCGACACACACTTGTAAAAACCTGAAGCCAAAGGGTGTCTCAGGGGACTGATCACAAGGGACTAAAAGGGGAAGGATACGTCCTGTCGAGCTCGGGAACTGGTAAACCCTTTTAGTTAACGGACCCAGGTAGGGGTCCGCAAGAGGATCAAAAGTACCGATTACAAGAGACCTCAGCTCAGCTCGCTGAAGGGTGAGTATCGGCGAAGTTTGATTCCTTGGGTAAGCGCACAACGCAGAAACAGAAACAGACTCACCAAGGAGTCGAAGACAGGTAAGAAAATATATTTGCGAAATATGGGGCAGAAAAAGAGTAAGCTTCACAAAAAGACCACAGAGAAAAGCCCCTCCGATCAGGGGGAGGGATCACTAGACATCCCGCTGGAAAGCCCCTTGGGTTAGATGCTAAAACACTGGGAAGATTGTCCCCAGAGAAAGGGAAAATCCAAGGCAAAATTGATACATTACTGTATGGAGGTTTAGGGAGGACAAGAATTGAGAAGTCACCTCACTTGGCCAGTGTTAGGCACATTCGAAAAATGGACGTGTAATAAATTACTCTCCTATGTGGCGAACAGAGTCCCCTCAGATCCTGATGAGAGGGAATATGCTAAGCTCTGGGTAAACGTCAGAGTAGGGCTATTCCCAGTAAAACAAAAAGAAAAACGTGAGTCGAGAGCTGAATCCTGGGAACCCCTCGACCACTTACCACCCCCATATCATGGACTGGCTGGACCTTCCTCTGCAGATCAAGTGGTGCCTTCAGCACCCTTGGGCCCCCGAGACCAACCCACTGAGATACGTGTGTCTCAAGCGGGAGACTCGGGGCCGGCAGCGATGCCGGCAGCCCTTCCCCTTTCCCCACCTGCAAACACTGTAGCCACAGCAGCCTCTTCGGAGGTTTCTCCTGCACAAGGCTGGGGATCACTCTATCCGTCCTTACCCGTCCAGCCGCCACAACCAGGACCCTCCCATATAACGGAGGGGATCCCTCCCATCAACCGGGTGGTGGCGGAGTTCCCACAATTGATAACGGGGAGGCAACCCACAATCACCAACTCCCCTCCCGCAAGTAGAACCCGTTTGAGAGTGAGAATGATGGGTGATGAGTGGGGAGAGAGTAAAGAAGGGCACCGGTTGTTCCCTCTCAGGGAAGTACCGACGGCCCCGGGAGTGATTGGATTTGTGAATGTACCCCTTAACTCTGGAGATGTAAGGGCATTTAAGAAAGAGATGGGGCGGTTGTTGGATGATCCTTTTGGTGTGGCTGAGAGGTTAGACGAATTTTTAGGGAGTAGTATCTATACCTTTGACGATCTTATGGCAATCCTAAGATCATTGTTTAATCAGGAGGAAAGAGAGATGATTAAACAAGCCGGTATCAGAGACTGGGACAGACGCAATCCACAGGGGACGCCAGGTAACCAGAAATGGCCTAGTGTAAGCCCGAGCTGGAATGCACAGACGGAGGAAGGCAGACGGAACATGATGGATTTAAGGAGCATAATTGTACAAGGTATAAGAGAAGCGGTCCCTAGGGGCCAGAATATTAGCAAAGTTTTTGGAGAGTGTCAAGGGAAAGAGGAACCACCCACTGAATGGATCGAGAGATTACGGCGAAGTTTACAGATTTACTCTGGGACTGACCTGAACTCTCCTGTGGGGGAGGTTCTGTTAAAAACACAATTCGTTGCTAAATCTTGGGAGGACATTAGGAGAAAATTAGAAAAGATCGAGAGGTGGCAAGATAAAAGCCTCCAGGAGCTCCTAAGGGAAGCTCAAAAAGTATACATGAGGAGAGAAGATGAGAAGCAGAAATTGCAAGCTAAGGTTTTAGTAACTGCGGTAAAAGAGGTCCAGAAACAAGAACAGATGCAGGGTAAGTTTAAAACACTACCCGGAAAAAGTCAAGGTTCTCACCGGGCAGCCCCGGCCCCACGGAGAGAACCCCCTGAATGCTACTACTGTAAACAGGTAGGACACGTTCAGCGGAATTGTAAACAAAGAATAAAAGATGAGAAAATTTTTCAGGAGGATTAGGGGTGTCAGGGGCTCTTCAATTTGGGGACCAGAACATCCAAGGAGCCCTTGATAAAATTAAAAGTGGGACCCCAACGACAGGAGGTAAGTTTTCTTGTGGATACTGGGGCAGAGAGAAGTACCCTGCAGAAATTGCCGTACGGATGTGTGGCTAGTAAAAAAAAAAGTTTTTGTAATCGGTGCAAAGGGAGACCCCTTCGAAGTGCCCTTAATAAAGGATGTAGAAATAGAATCTGAAAATACAATTTGCTTAGGGAATTTGCTATTAGTGGAAGAAGCTGATTACAATTTGTTGAGAAGAGACATGATTGTCGCTTTAAGAATTAATATCATGATTAAAAATTCTGAATTGGTAGTAAAAATATTCAAACTGACTCCTAAGGATGAGGAGGAAATAAACCCTGAAGTATGGCATTCAAAAGGAGAGGTAGGAAAGCTAGATATCAAACCTATCAAAATAGAAATCGAGAACCCTGAGGAGCCTATAAGGGTTAAACAATATCCCATCCCGATGGAGGGGAGAAGGGGGTTGAAACAAATAATTGATGACCTCCTAAAAGGAGGTACTTTAGAACCTTGCATGTCTCAACATAACACCCCCATCCTGGCTGTAAGGAAGACGGATGGCAGCTTCCGATTGGTCCAGGACCTACAAGCGGTAAACGCTAGGACCCGGACTAGATTCCCGGTGGTGGCCAACCCCTATACTTTACTAAATAGACTCTCACCGGAAGATGTGTGGTACAGTGTGATTGATTTGAAAGATGCTTTTTGGACTTGCCCTCTGGATGAAAGGAGTAGAGATTATTTTGCATTTCAGTGGGAGGACCCAGATACAAACCGTAAGCAACAGCTAAGGTGGACGGTCCTCCCCCAGGGGTTTGTGGAGTCTCCGAACCTTTTCGGGCAAGCTTTAGAACAATTGTTAACCCAATTTGCTCTTGAGGACAGGACAAAGCTTTTGCAGTATGTAGATGACTTGTTGATAGCTGGACCGACTGAGGAAAGCGTGAGGAAAAGCATGATTGCCTTGTTGAACTTTCTAGGAAAGAAGGGTTTGAAAGTCTCAAAATCCAAGCTGCAATTCACAGAGCCCGAAATAAAATACCTCGGACATTGGATATCTCAAGGGAAAAAGAAATTGGACCCTGAGAGGGTGGCAAGCATCCTTGCGTTGCCTGCACCAAGAACAAAAAGGCAAATTAGACAAGTTTTAAGGCTCTTGGGATATTGTAGGCAGTAGATTGAGGGTTTCAGTGAAAAAGTGAAGTTTTTGTATGAAAGATTAAACACTGACAGGCTGAAGTGGACTGAACAGGATGAGTCTGATTTCCAGAAATTGAAAAATATTCTTATGACTACCCCCGTACTAACTCTACCAGATACAAATAAAGAATTTCAGTTGTTTGTAGATGTGAGTGGACAAACAGCACAGGGAGTCCTAACCCAGGAATGGGCAGGAAAAAAGAAGCCTATAGGGTTTCTCTCAAAGATCTTAGATCCTGTTAGTCGGGGTTGGCCTACGTGTTTACAGGCAATTGTAGCAGTGGCTCTGTTGGTGGGAGAGGCTAAGAAAATAACTTTTGGGGCTCCCCTGGTAGTTTACACTCCCCATGATGTGAGAAACAAATTGCAGCAAAAAGCAGAGAAGTGGCTGACTGAAATATGAAGCCATCTTAATCAGCTCACCTGGTTTAGAATTAAAAACTACTTCTGCACAAAATCCTGCTCAGTTCCTGTTCGGTGAACCTCCAGAAAAATTGTTACACAATTGTACTGAGACCGTGGAGCTGCAGACCAGAATAAGACTGGATTTAGAGGATCAGGAGTTAGAAGGGGGAGAGAAGTGGTTTATAGATGGATCTTCAAAAGTTATTGAGGGAAAGAGAAAGTCAGGATATGCGATAATAAATGGTGCATCCGGGGAAGTTGTAGAATCAAGTCCCTTGAAAGCAAGCTGGTCCGCACAAGCTTGTGAGTTCTATGCTCTCCTGAGAGCCCTCCGGAGGCTGAAAGGAAGGAGAGGGACCATATACACAGACTCACGGTACGCCTTTGGGGTGGTACACACTTTTGAGAAGATTTGGGAAGAAAGAGGATTGATAAATACTAAGAGAAAAGGCCTAATCCATGGGGAAATAATCCGACAGATTCTAGAGGCTGTCTGAGAGCCGGAAGAAATATCAGTTGTCCATGTAAAAGGGCACCAGACGGGGTTGCAGTTTCAAACCCAAGGTAACAACTTAGCTGATAAAGAGGCAAAACGAGCAGCTCTGCTCACCGTAAGCATTCCTGAGGTAACCCCGGAGGAATCGCCTGGAATCCCCGTGCTCCCTTCTGGAAGGGAGATTGGGGAATTCAAGAAGATAGGGGGAGTCCTGAAACAGGGAAAATGGTGGTTACCTGATGGGAGAGAATTAATTCCGAGGAGAACGGCAAGGAAGACCAGATACAGCCTGGGAATAAAGTCCTCATCAAAGCTTGGAAGGAGCTTCCCCTCACCCCTCACTGGGAAGGACCATTCCTCGTTCTCCTCACCACTGACACTGCTGTCCGGACTGCAGAAAGGGGCTGGACACATTCATCTCGAGTGAAAAAGGTTGAGGATTGCAACACCTCTGAGTGGAAAGTCACCACCCCTCTGGGAGAGCTGAAAATTAAGCTTCAGCGTCACCACAAATGACCAGTGACAACCAGATAAGTTACATCAACACAAACTGTGATTGTTTTCCATTTATACATTTTAAATGTGCTTATTGTAAACAAATTTGGGTAACCCATTGTTGGGGAGGGTACAGGCCTAAGGGATTGTGTACCGATTGTCTGACTAAAGAACAGGAGCTGACTAGCTGTTTCTTAATACTTGTCACCCGGGCGGGGTTTTTAGAACTTGATTCTCCTGAGTGGTACCTGATTTACCAAAAAGGGATAAAGGGATAATTAGACGCCAAAGCAGAAGCACTAGCGATCAAGTGCCGAAAGACAGTCAAGGTACCGTGCAGGACAGATACAATTAAATTGTCTCGGTGGGCTACTTTCAAGAGAAGGTATGCCATTAGGACTACAAGGGCCCCTGAAGAATATCCTTGCTGCCAAGAAGATGGTAATCCCCGCCGTATATTTTTATACGGGCGAAGGGCAAGGCAGAGGGATACAACGGTGGGGAATCCTGATAGTCCTGAATCTAGCCGTGTGCTTGACCAAGGGAATAATTCCCGAGATACCTCCGGGGGAGCGTCTCCTGAGGAAGTGTGAGCAGTGCCTGACTGCCACAGATACTGGACTAATAATTGACTGTCCTCTGGGACAACAAAAAGGGTTCTGTTTGTCCAACGGTACTTGGTACGGTCTCTGTGAATTGAAGGGGGACGTCTGGTGTTACCACTCAGGGGCAGGTCTTAAGGACGGGCAGTCAAAAACTCCTACAGGAGGAAAGACCAAAGCTTCCCACCTCATACATAAGAGAGAAGCTAGAACACTTCCTCCAATCCCAACCTGTAGCCAAGGTAATAAAACTGTATGGATGAGAGGAAAAAGACAATCTACTTTTCTGGCATACTATAAGGTCAACCCTTTATGTTATGATAAAGCAAAATTAAAAACATGTACTATGTGGGGAAAATTGTACTGGGAAAGCAGAAATCTAAACTAATGAAGTTAAAAGAGAAAGGAGAAAACGAGAAGGCAGTTGAAGCCTTAAAGAAATTTGAAGAAAATGACCCTTTTCAAGGGTACTGTGAGGATTCTCTAAAAGATTGGGAGGAAGACGAATATTGATAAAGGTCCCCGGTCCTCCCCATTCAGAATAAATGAGATGACATGAATTTTTAATGTGATAAATTATTAGGCGGGGGACTGTGATAAATATAGTATTGGATAAAAATTCGTGAAAAAGAATAAAGAATTATATGTTGTATTTATAATACTGTAAGGATACAAAATGTAAAATAATCCAGAGCTTCCTTCCTGAGTCGGGCAGAGTCGGGCAGTAACGATCGATCGACAGCATGAAATAAAGAGCAGGACACAGGCAATCAAACCGGACAATAAGAGTAGCCCGGTTGAGATATCCATCTCCTCCGCACCCAAACTGGCCACTCCACCCCGGGAAATGCAATCAGAAGACACTCAGAGCCATTCGCATGTGAAAAGACTCTGCCCCATCGACCATTGACTCAGCTCGACAGATCCGGGAAGTCTATTCACCCACACATCTAGACTCTTTGTTGGACTGTGCCCATCCCGGGGTTTTGCCTCAGGATACAAAATCCCCGTAAAAACCCCGGACCGCAGTCCCTTCCTTGTGGATTTGGGAAAATCTGTACCTCTGGGTGGAGACCCCTATCCACCCGGCGCTGCGCTGATTTATTTTATTGTGGTTTTTCTCTCGTTGCTTGTGATTGAAATTGTTTTATAATAAATCGTTTTTTATATTAACCCTATTTTGCCATTGCATTTATAACATGGCTTTGTAACCATATTTATTTTTCATGATTGATGAATGCACTCAAATATTAGCAGCATGATCATGTTCCACCAGGTGGATCACTCAGAATTGTATTTTAGACACAGGAAAAGGAGAAAAGGGTAGGCACAAGTTCATCCTCTTGAGCAGTATCTCAGTGAGAGAAAACTAGCACTTACCTATTCTGAGCGATACATAGGGGGTAATATGGGGGCAGAAGGAAGATGACATGAGCCTTTTATGCTTCTCATCTTCCTGAAGGTCTTCAGTAATTGTTTCTAATGATGGAGAATGGGTATTCCCCAAATGAGGATTGCCTGGCTCTGAGACATACCCGAATCCCCAGCTCTCTCTGAGCTCTGCATCTGCAGCCCGACAATCTCATGCACCCAGGCTGGAGGTGCCCTGGCCCGTGGCAGAGCTATCAGTCATTGTGGGTGAGCTGCTCAGACTGGGCAGCAGCAATGCCACCTCCCTGCTGCTGTCAGCAGTTACAGAGTCAGCACTGTGGCTGCTTGCTCAGTGCCCCCAGTGTGAGGAACTCCCCATGTTCATGAGCTTCATCCCCAGCTGTGGTGAAGTAAATAAAGCCTACAGGGAAGAAAATGTGCTTCCCAGCCAGACTTGCTTATTATATTTTTTTAAACAATTATTTTGGTTTATAGGGAGATTTTGTTTTTCACTCTAAACTGTGACTGTACATTAAGGACAAGCAGTTTCTTCACACCTTTCTTAACTTGCTGTAAAGAGCCCGGGTGTAAGTTATTATGTTCTGGTGAAAATCCCTTATCCTCTACTTCATGGACAAATGCTGCAAGACAAAGTACTGGAAGTGAGTGTGAGCACTGGAAGTGAGTGTGAGAACTGGAAGTGAGTTGTGGTAGGGGAAGGGGGTTATAGCAGAATTAGGAAGGAACAAAATATTGGAAAATCAGAATAGATTTCTGAAATAATTTTTGAACGGCTCTTGTTAATGACAATGTTTTAACACAGTCCTTTGTTTCTGGGTGAAACAAAAAAGAATATGCTCATAGCCCCTAATGCAGTTCAGAGAAAGGGAGCAGAGATGGAAATGATTGGAAGAGGGTTGATATTTAGAGAAGAATTTGCATGATCTACTATACACAGCAATCTTGCACTGTAAAGCTGAAATCAGGACATGTACACACATGTGCCAATTCAGAACAATTTACTGTGTCTTGTCTTCTGAACGCTGGAAAACAATAAGGACCCCAGAGAGTGCAGCCCCTCTGCACCAGCACAGAAACACAGCTGCCCAAAGCAGTGACAGTTCCCAATTACTGCTGCCCCATAAGTGTGGTGTAGAAGCACAGAATATAACTCCATTTCATTGTATCTGCTCTCAGAGAAAACACAAGATTAAATAAGTCTCACCACTATTAACTACTGGCTAACAGTAGAAAGGATGAAATCTGTCACACTTTCTCATCAGACAGTTAACTGCTCACATTCTTTGCCAACCACATGTACTTTGTGCTTCAGCAAATTTCTTTTAGCTCAGAGGCATAGGAGTAATATGGGTTATCAATTGGGCTTTTATCCTGTTTCATCAAAATTCTTAAGCTTTCTTTCCCCTGGCTTTCTGATTTGTTTCTGAAATTTCTATCTCTTCCTCTCAGATCTCCTCCAAAGAGCATGTTGTACAGTGGTTTTCTTCTACAGAAACCAGATTTGTGTGATTTACAGCATAGGGGAATCTGCTTTGCGTGACTGTTAGCCCTTGGCTTTCGATGCAAAGGAAAAAGAAAATCTATTCACATTTGTATTCTGTGTTACTGTTCAAAGTTTGGTATTGAGATCAAGGTGGTCACCCAACTGAAAGCTATCCCATAGTAGTGCTTTCTTGCTGTACAGCAGAATAGTTTCCAAACACACTACTGACCCTGGCAAGAAATAGCAAAATGTGTTCCAAACCTTAATAAAAGAATCTTTTTCAGGAAACTATTACCCTCCAAGTAGTTCTGAGGTTTTAGGTGGTAAAGCAATAGCACAAAATTAATGTCCTCCCAGTTTGGATTTATTTATGCTAATTGATTTTAAATCTGTTTTGTGGTATTAGGAGGCCTGGTACCTGGTTAGTTTTTTGTTTAATTCTGTCTGCAAATCTGCCATTCCTGCTGTTATAAATTTGTATTGTGATATTGGCTTTCGCAGATGAATATTATATATTAAATACTTTTTAGCTATGTATGTACTTTTTTTCTTGCTAACAAGTCTTAAGTTTAAAAGAATTTCCTAGGTACAAGGCAAGGAAACCCCAGAGGGCAAGGACAGTGGGGCCCAAGCTGTTATCAAGAGAACAATAGAGGCCAAACTGTTATCAGTGGAAGATATGAAACCCAGCTGTCCTCAGGGGAAGGATGACGGGGCCCGGATGGTTATCAGCAAGTGACCATTTGCAAAAGAAAGGAAACCAAACTCCAAAATAATGCTCATCAGCAAAAATAATGATGACCAGCAAAAATAGTGCTGACCAGCAGAAAATAAAAATGTTCTAAATAGGTGGAACCAGGGAGGGGACATGTTAAATACTTCTTGAAAAAGTTTGAATATGCATCAAATCCTCACAGTAGGAGGGGATAAAAGGAGTGTTCCCGAGCTACCAGGGGTGTCCCTGGCAAGGCGCCAGGGCACCCAGCTGTTTTAACCCTTTGCTTTATTTCTTTTGTCTCCTAATTGTCTTTTATTTATATTAAATTCTTTTTATAATTTATTAAGTGAATCTCGTTTTTAAGACTGCTTTCTGAACTCAGGGATTTTTGGTTTAATGCTTATCACCTTTACAGAAATATGCTGTAATTTGTTTTATTTCCAGCATGGGGTACACATCTCAGTACATATCCAAGTAGCCAGGTGTAGGTAGCCCAGTGTGTGCTCTCCCCACCACCCAAGCTGATGCTTAGGCAAATGCCAATCTGGAAATCCCAGCCAGCCTTCCTCTCCATGGCCCTGACACCAAGCCAGATTGATTGCTGGAGCTGGCTGGCAATCAGCTAATTCTGTGTACAACCAGGACTGCCTCTTTCTGTAGATTTAGCTCTACATGACCTTACATGGTGCAAGTAAAACATTTTGATAGCAAACATTATTCATACAATGGTATTTCAAGTCTCTGTATTTCTGACATTGAACATTATTTAGTAATTTTTTTTTTTTTTGCATTTACAGAAAACTCCTTTTCTCTTTAATATATATTAAATGTACCCATTTTCAATGAATTTGAATTTTTGGCTCACTTGACCTTCATAGGAATAGGAAGAAAGGTTGTCTGCTCTTGAAGCAAAATTTCAATATTTGGTTGAAATTCCAGGTTATTACAGCTGGTGTCAGTCATAAATCCTCTCAGACTTCCATCCTTAAGTGGAAAGTTCATCAAATAACTGATTTCCATTTGCTGTGTTTATTGTTTGCATTTAATGTACTTTAGAATGTTGTTAATGGGTTTTAAGCAAAAATTCAGTTTCTTTTCATCAGACTCAAAATATGGAGATGAATCTTGCCAGACCTATGATACATTCTCACCTAATGTTTAGAAATAGCTCATCACTTCTGTTCTGTGCCACATTCTTGAGGTCTCACCCCTTCTAGAAAGTCAAAGATGTCCTATCTGCTGCATTCATATGAGTCTGCAGCATTTTATATGAGGGTAGCGACAGATACGATGTCAGATGGCATTGGATACTGCAGATTGAAAGGTTATCATTGGGGATCTCACCCACATGATAATCTAATTAATATTTTTTAAAAGTTCTAACTACTATTTTTTTTTTTTTTTTTTGTGCAGAGCCTACCCCTTTTATTCCTCAGCAATGTCTGAAAATTTGCATCCTTGAGCTGGACTGGGATCTTGCTCATATTTAAACATTAGCTGATAATAATTTTATGCATCATGTAAACCTTTACATAATGAAGTGCTTTGGCATTCATCTCATGCAGTAATATTTACTTTTTGATGACAAGCTAAACTGTTACTGGTGTGCATAGCATTCCAAATGCCCTCTACTATTACAGCCTGATTTGCTTTGAACCATGTGGTTGCATTTTAAATTAATAATATAATATTAAAACACTTACTAGAAATAGTAACTTCTGAATGCTTAGCCCTTCCCAACTAGAATATCTGTGGGTTTTAAGTGTGGTCTAAAGAAGTGCTATTTTCCTATCTCAAAGGACTTTCTCCCCTTTATTCCAGAAGGGAATTTGACCCTTAGTTTGCAAATCCCTGCTCTTCTTTCCTTCTCATATGCAATGTTCTGTGACAATAGAAATATAATGTTCAACCTTGGTTTGTCTTGTTAACAGCATGTGGTTAGAATAGCGTGCTGCCACTTCAGTTACATTTTTGCACTTGTCCCTTACTGTCTTGGCTGGTTTCCAGCATGGTGATTTATGCTTTATTTGCCTCCAGATGTGATTATTGCTTTTCTTTCCTGGATGGGCCCTCTGAAAGAGTTCTTCACACATTAAAACGTTGAAGCTCTTTAAATCATGGACTTGCTTGAACTAATTTTCAGTGAAAATGAGCATAAAAATTCCTAAAGGAACAGAAAACACCTGGACAAAATTTTGATTTCAATAAAAATTGAGAAACTAAGATGTCTTGGCTTTAAAATGATGATGTAAGCTATTAGAGATTCAATATAACCTCATCTATTTAAGTGGAGCCCTGGGTTATATTTTCTAGTCAAGGGAAACTTTTCTGTGCTGCTTAGTATATTTAGTGAAAACTCACACTTACATGGTGAAACGACAGTTTAAACACAAGGTTTTTATAAGGCTTTGATTTATTTCTTCTTTCACTTTAATAATTACTTTAATGCCTATTTTAATATATGTTGAACTTCAAGGAAGTTAGAATTTTATATTGCTAATCAGTGCTGCATTCAGAGCACCTAACCTTACAAATACATTCTGTTTCAAGTAAGACTTTCTTTCCTCTACTTCCCCAAGTATCCACAGAAAATAGTTCACCTAAACAAGTTATGATCACAGATGCTGAAGGTGAGCACAAAAATAATCATGCTTTAGAGATCAAAGCTAAGGATTTTGAATTTTAAAAAATGTTAGTTTTTATCCTTGGATTCAGCTCCTTCTCCTCACTACAGGTACTCTTGAGTTTCTTGTGTTTAAGTGTATGTTGCCTCTGACTTCAGTATGAGTGATGGACTAGCACAGTTTTCCATAAGATGTCTCAAGAAAAAGCTGGAGTAAATATTAATTTGGAGTAGATATTAACATCTTTGTAGGAAATGGCTTGGATTCAGACATCTGGAAAATGAAAGCATTATGTATTGACCTATTGTAGTTTGCTAGAATGCTGGTAATTTCATATTCATTAGTCGTGGTACCAGGGGAGAGAGCATTGCATTTAAAAGCAGAACTGCTTATGCTGTACTGTTTAGAACAGTACTCCAAAACCAGAGAAGAACCATTGCAACTACACCTAATCAAGCAAGACTCATTCCAGTTCTGCTGCCTTTAAGTACATGGGGTCGACATGTGCTCACTTGCAAAGACTTCTTCACTCCTGTAGCAGCAGGAGGCAGATCACCTGCTATGTCTAACCACATACAGGCAAAGCTGCCCCACTATGGGGAATACAACAGACAGCACAATGGAACTGATGAAGGAGCCTAATATCTTAGGCCTAATCAAACAGAAACCATGGGAGAGTCAGACACGGATCACTGCTCCCTGGGCAGTAATGAAGAGATACATTGTGAAACTTTGTAAGGATTACCAGGTAACTGATGTTATGAAGAATGTGTGACCAATGGGGAATTGTTACCAAAAACAGAATGCTATATAAGTGCCATACAAGTGAAACTATACAAATGCCTTGTATACTCAATAAAATTGGCTTCTAATCTTGACTCAGATGTTCCCGTCTCTTGATCACTGAAAACTGGTGCCCCCCATGAGGAGCAAGAACTGGCCTATCTGTCCAGAAATTGGTGAGCTTCCTGGAACTGGAAGTGCTGGTGCAAGAGCCAGGAGTGGGCCCAAAATAACCTCTCCACGAAGAAGGAGGTGAATCTGGGAGAACATGGGAAAAAAATATATCTAAAGAAGAGAGAGACATTTTTGAACTAATGCTTGCTTTGCTTGTAAAACATGGCAAATCCTTGCCAAAGCTGGACTTAAAATTTATTCTTAGATGGGAAGCTGTTATGCGTCGTGACGTCACTGCCTCCTTTAGTTTTACAACTGCTGTTTGCGATGATGTGGGGGTTACGCTGTATGATTTAGCTACTATGAGCTGGAAATGCATATGCTCCCATCTTGAAGGGTGATTTTTGCGACATTGAAAAAGCAAGACCAGTCTCAGTCTCAGTCAGCAGGGAAAACCACCCATAGTGGGAACTCCTAGCTAATTCTGGAAATTAAGGAATTATGTCACACAGCTACAGAACATGGGCTGGAGTCTCCTTTTTTTGCTATTCTTTTAAGGCCTACATTGTCAACTTATCTTATGGCCTCTCATGATTCAAAGGGACTGGTGAACTTATTAATGCCAACTCAGTATGCTATTTTTGATGCTCAGTGGAAACAGTGGTTAGAAGCTTTGCTGGTGAAATTTGTAGGGCATGCAAACCGGATTATTGCAGCCCTCACAAGGGACCACCTAGCCAGAGAAGGGGCACACTCACACCCTGTTGGGTAAGCCTGCATTCCTAGAGAGGTCCTTGAGGGCAATACTGAAACTGCTCATATCACATTTTTAAAGGTTCCCAATGCTGCGATCCCCCAAAAAGTATTTACTAACATAAAGCAAGAACAGACTTAGTCTTATATTCAATTTATTGACCACTGAAAACAAGCTCTTGAAAGACAAATTGACAATGATACTGCCAGAGAAGTGTTGCTTTTAAACTTAGTTGTTGAAAATGCTAATGAGGACTGTAAAAAGCTGCTAAAGTCCTTGCCTAAGGAGGAACTCACTTTGCTGGAAAAGGCTGAGGCTTGTAATCACCTTGGCACGCTTCAGCATACCGCAGCAGTTACTTATGAAGCTGTGGGGGCTGGTATAGCTGATGCCTTTGTAGCTATGATGATTATGCCAGGGAACCCCCGAATGTACTTCGGGTGCAGGAAATCTGGGCATTTGAAGAAGGACTGTTTTGGAAAAGGGGAGGTCAAATCCAAAGCTCCCGGTATTTGCCCTCAGTGCCATAAGGCAAGGCACTATGCTAATCTGTGTCCTTCCAAGTGTGATTTTGAGGGGCGTCCGATGTCGGGAAACCAAAGCCGAAGCGTGGGGTGGCACCACACACAGAGACAAATGCCCCAGCCAATGCCTCAGAGCAGACCACAGCAAGCATCAGCCCAGCTGCCACAAGCAGCCTTTGCCAGACCATTGCTGATTTACAACCCACCACAGCAGGGAGTTCCGGTCTGGACCTGACAACCTCCATCACAGTAACGTTACTTAATTCATCTGTTCATTTGCTTCCCAGAGGAGTTTTCAGACCACCAGGGCAGCGTATGCATGCATTGCTTTTAGACTGGTCATCCACTTCTTTGATTTGGGACTTGGTTTGTTGATTTGTTCTTGTTTCATGAACAGAACTTGTTTGGTGGTTTGTTCTCCCTGGGGTTACAGACTCTGACAATGAGATAATGATCATGGCTTGGACACCTCGACAACTTTACACAGTGCCCCAGGGAACTCGAATAGCTCAAGTGATTTAACTTCCCCAAACCATGAGCACACCTTTCACAGACATAACCAAACGGGGGGATTTGGGTCCACTGGAATACCCCAAGTATGCTGGGTACAACCTGTATTAGAACAACGCTCCACATGCCAATGTACCCTGACATTAAAAGGACAAAAGATAACACTTGTCAGTCTCATAGACACAGGGGCTGACGTTACACTTCCCTCTCAAGCTAAATGGCCCCCACAGTGGTCCCTTGCTGAAGTGCCCCAGGCGCTTTCAGGCACTGGGGGGAAAAAGCCACCACTTGATACAGATCAAAGGTCCCGAGAGACACCTCACCTCAATCAAACCATTTGAATTACCAGTGCCAATGGTGCTATGAGGGAGGGATGTTCTCTCTCAATGGGACTCCCAGGCACCACACCTTTTGCTTATCATTAAATAATTTTCTTTTACCACTCAAAGTCAATCCATGCAAGCAATCAAGTTCTGAAACAAACTGCAAATAAATGACAGACTTGACTAAGTCAACTTATGAGAAATTAGAGACATAACAAAGAGACAAGAAATTTAGTTAAAATAAGCTTACATGTATTAGGCATTATACTAGATATTGTTATACTTATTCCCTGTATTTTACAGTGTGTGCAAAAATTAACAGACAAGTAACTTATTTTTGGTTGAACAGGAAGGCAGAAGCATGGAGAATAAAACAGACAGCACAGTGGAACTGATGAAGGAGCCTGGTATCTGAGGCCTAATCAAACAAAAACCACGGGAGAGACAGACACAGATCACTGCTCCCTGGGGTAGAAGTGATATGTTGTGAAACTTTGTAATGATTACCAGGTAACTGATGTCACATGTTGATGTGTAATGCAATGGCTGGTTCTTGCAATTAAGGAATGAAAATAATGTGTATATGTTAAGAGAAGTTATATTGAGGTATAGTTATGTTACTGTGATTTGTTGTTTAGACGTCCTCTGTTCTCTCCGTAGTCCCCTTTCCCCCTGTATGGCTGCCAGGGGACGGCCTTGGTAGTTGGGACAGGTGGAGGGAGGGCATGTACCTTTGCCCCCTGCATGAGGCATTTGGGAAGAGGGAAGGTTTGTTACTAGGAGGTGCGGCATGACAACACCTGACCTTCAATCCAGTTGCAAGAAAGCAGTCTCCACCAATGGACGGTGAAGAAGAGTTGATTGGCAGACTTTGGGAGGGGCCAGGGTTACCTGATGCAACACCAAAGGTATAAAAGGCAGAGCAGCCATTTTGTGGGTGACCCTGTGGCTGCTGGTAACAGAGACTCTCAGCATTGCTTCTCTTCCTTATGCAGTCTTTTGTTGTATTTTGTTAAAATTTCTAATAAACCTTTGAAATTTTAAAGAAGTGAGCATTGTTTCTCTCATGAAGAATGTATAACCAACAGGAGATTGTTACCAAAAATAGAATCCTATATAAGTGCCATACAACTCTACTTGTATACTCATTAAAATTGGCTTCTGATCTCAACACGGACGTCTCTGTCTCTCAGTCACCAATACCACACCAGTGACAGGAATTCGTGCTTTCTGTAGAGTAACTGGACCAATTAATCTTGGAAAGTCCCTGACCTAAGGAAAAAAGGGCTTTTTTAAAATTAAATGAATAACTGGAGGAAACCACGGAATAACAAGGTCTAGCTCATTATTCTATTTATTAACAGCAGAACTGTGTACCGCTGGTTCTTTACAATGTGTTTGTGCTCCCTTCAATTACTTGCTGAGAGCCACTCAGATCCAGCCCTGCGTCATTTTTTGTACTGCACGGGAACATGAATCAAGTCTGTCACACTTTTGATGTGGCTGCCAAGTCAACACTACAGTCATTGTAAGTACTTAGCAAAACCCCTCCATGTTTTCTGCCAATGAAGACAGAACAATTTTTGCCCCTTTGCTTGTTTTTATCACTCTGTGGAAGATTCCTTTAAAAGTGACATTTATTTGTCAGCTGAAAAAAATTGTTAGGTGTTGTTCTTAATTTTAGATTTTGAGATTTATGAAGTTCACATTTTGTTTTTCATTTCAGGACATATTGTCTCAAAAAGCATAAAGTAAATGTTATAGCCAGCATTTCAGTTTTGCATTATCTTACTTTGGTAGTTTCTTTTTAAAATTCCTCTATTTGTAAGGAATCAGATCTAGCAGTAGTCCCTCCAGAAAGCAGAGGTTTGGATGGGTAGATGCGTACTGAATCCCAAAATACAGTTAAATACAAACTATCCTAATCTCTTTATGGCAGAATATTAGGCTGACATTGTCAGTTTAATTTCATCAAAGGGGAAAATGTCCTGTTGCCCCAGGGACTCCAGGAAAAGGTTTTTTCAGTTTTGGTCATTATGCCAGGCATAATAGTCTGTTTTCTGAATTGGTGTTATGGGCTTCAAATAAAAAAAAGTATTATCATGCAGACTGCAGTATATAGAAAAAATCCATGCACTTTAATTTGGGTTGTCTGTAATGGACAAAAGTTCCAGGACAACATAAAACTATGGTAAAATTCCAGCCCTGGAAATTAGGTGGTCTTTGTTTCTGTATCTAATACTGCTAATCTGGTAGTTTTCATTACACCTTGGATTTGGTTTTGCACTCCTTAGAGTTCAAATCAGTCTTAATTGAATAGTTCATGCCAATGTCACAGTTTAAGACCAAATGACAGTGCAGAGACTAAATGGATTTGGGTACCAAAGCACTTCAATCATAGATTTATGTAGTCTTTGAAATTACACATCTCCCCTGTTCTGTGTAAGAGAAGGCACAGTCCAGGAAAGAAATTAATGAGTTAGCTTGATTGTCCTTCTTTAACTATGACCATCCTCTTCTGCACAGGTGTCCTTGGAGATTGAAGCCATGATCCCAAACCCTTTCCCAGGGTCATGTGTCCCCTGGCTGCCCTCCCTGCAAGGCTCCAAACAGAGAATGCCTGGTTTTGGCTGGCTGGTTCTTGAACTCAATGCCTGATAACTGGCTCCCTGCTGCCCACAATCTGCTCCTCTCCAAGGTGGGTGGGCTTCTCTACTCAAGGTAGGTGACTTCTCTACTCTCATAAATAAATTACTCCCTTATGCTGTAGGGATGAGCTGCTAGGTTGTTTTCTTTAAAGCAGATCTGCAGTGAGTTTCTCAAACTCTTCACAATCATTCTTTAAGTGTCAGGTATTAGCACTGGAATTACAGGAATTAGATTCTAACCTACAGCCCATTTCTCTGATACCTAATAATAAACATCAACAGTTCATTTTCTATCTCCCTTATTATATTTAAAACAAACAAAAAGCTAACTGCATTGCTGCTGCTGACATTGGCCATAAAGCTCCAGCTGTACACTTAGTGTAAAAAAAATGAAATTAAAATCAACGGCACCAACAACCACCCCCACATCCCCAGCCCCACTGAAACATCAATAAGAAAACCTGTGACTTTAGAGAATGAAAATATTTCTCAATTTGATTTGATACAATTTATTTCCAATAAGTTTCACAGTCAGGAGAAAAATTAAAAAGTTGTTCTGTTTAGAGCATAATAAAAAATAAAATTTAATGGATTCATTTGCATTTTTCTATCAGTTATCCATGATTCATACTTACCTCTAGGAATGCAATACACATGAGTCATACAAAGAAACAGCCTCTGCATAGGAAATTACCCTGTCATTTATAAGTAACATTGCTTTCCGGAGCTGAAGCAAAGATGGGACATGGTAATCACAGATAAATCTCCACTGACTTGGAGCACTTGTTTAGAAAACCCACTCTCCGTTGAGTGTGTGAAACCAGTGCCTGACACAGGGCATATGGAGTGTGCAGTTACTAACTCCCATTTGCTTTGGGGATCCTGGGAACCTTTCAGGATTACCACTTCAGCTAAGTTTTTTTTTGAACAAGATACATTAAAGGGCACCTTGCACTTTGGTGTTCTTACTGAGCCTCCTTGCAGAGCTGTTCTTCCCTTTCTTGGAGCCCTATGTACACCTGGAGTCAGGTAGTCAGGCATCAGATTCCTTGTCTGCTCCATGCAAACTTCTCCCTTAGCACACACTTAGCAAGCTTGGAAAGAGGCTTGGTGAGAACAGCAAAGCCAGGAGCATGTGCCAGGACAAGGTGCCTCGGGGTGGAGTTGCCAGTTTGACAGCCAGGGGCTGTCTGTCCCACATTCGACAATGAGCTGAGCAGGGCCATCCCCAAGAAATGTGGTTGTTGAAGCACTCTGCTGAGAGAGATGCAACTACTACGGCTCTTGTAAGACCTTTGATGAAGCCCTGTGCCTTGTGCATTAATGTGTCCTCCTAAAATTTCTGGAGGCTTGTTCTCTTTTTATGAGATTGTCATTTAAAACAGATGGAATGAAGCCCAAAAGCTTCCTAGTTTTTCTCTTGAATTTTCCCAAATTATGGAAATGGGAGAGAGAGAAAATATCATACCAACAACGTCTGTTGACTGCCAAATGTGTTGTAATTCTGTGGCCTTTTAAATAAATGCTGTTAGTATGTATTGCAAAGCCTGCAAGAAGAGGAACTAAACATACGATGATTTGAAGCCCTGTACTCAAGAGGCTGAATATCATTCAGAATGAGGTTTCTAATTTCAAATATGAGTAAACCACAAATTTTCTCAGATCTGGAAATACAAGACTGCACACCTTCAATCACTAGTATATAGTGTATCTGATTGGTATTTTCAGAGCATCAGTAAAACTCACAGAGAGAAAATAGACATGAAAACTAGAGTGTATGCATGGAATATCATGATTATGTTATATATGCGTCTGAGATTTGTACTTAATTCAAGCCAGGATCTAATCCAGTTCCCATTAAGTCAGTGGGAATTTTGCCAGTGAAAACAATAGTAACAGGATCTGGCCAAAATAATTTAATCCACCCTCTTCAGCTGCTGTGCTCACAGCAAGAATGTTACCATTAAGAAGTTTATATGGACATAAATATTCACTTTAATTTCCTAGAGTTTGTCTACTTGCTTAAAATTACATTTGTGATTAAAAAAAAAAGAGCAACACAGTGTACTATAGCAGCATTTTAATCACTCTAGGTTCAGGAATAAACAGAAAAACATCTTAAATATTTTATGCAGATAATATTGTAATTTTGAGTTAACAATTTATTTTGGAGTTATTTCTATCTTTTTCATTCTCTGTTGGTTTATTTTTCTTCTGTTGGCTCAAGTTTTCACTGTGAGAGTGATTGTGATGAGTTTTGAATTTTTTTCTCCTATAATTGCATTCTGGAAAATTGTCACTATGCATGTTGTATCACTGAATTGCATCTTGCTTCATGCTGTGATTCCGTTCCAGAAAGAGGAAAAGTTTTGGGGTCTATCGTACTAATACTATGTTTAATGGACTGCTAAGCCTTTCAAGGATGTAAGAACATCAGCATAGGGAAGTTTTTAGCAGCTGAGGCTGCTAAAAATTTTTCAACAGTATTCAAAGGTTTTACTACACCAGACCTTCATCAGTGCTGCCCTTTTCCCATGAGCTTCATTAAGAGCTGCACCAACTGGAAATTGCTCAGGTTTAGCTAGTTGGCTTAGAACTTCCTGAGGGAGAACAAGATGCCTATTCTGGAGACCTGGTGGCTTGCACCCCTGTGCCTGGCATATTCTCTGAGCTGAGTAACCTTAATACTTCTGCTCTGTGCCCTTCATTTCCTTTCCACAGCAGGAGCAGCAGTGAGCCCTGATCTGTGAATGCATTGCAGTTGCAGTCAGCCCTTCTCAGAGAAGGCGAGCACTGATGTGCTCCAATACACGGGAGAAAGAGGGGAAAGAGGGCTCTTGCTTCCAGGCTGGAGCAGCCTGTCCTTGGAGGGCTACACCCGTGGAAAGAGAGACCCACGTCGCAGTGTGCCCATGGGAGGGACTCAACGTTTGCAGCAGGTGTGTTAGGGCTGCTGCTTGTGAGAGTGGACCCACGGCAGAGTTCACAGAGGACTGTCTCCCGTGGGAGGGACCCACGGTATCACAGGAGAAGGACTCCTTTAAGGAGCCTCTTTTAAGAGCTTATTTTGCTTCTCATTATCCTCCTCTGACTCTGTTAGCAATAAAATTCACTTTGCAACTTAAGCTGAATGTGTTTTGCCCATGAAATATTTCTCCCAGTCCTTACCTTACTCAGAAAGTGTTTGCTAAGGTTTTTTTCCCCTCTCCTCTCAGCAGCTGTAGCAGGGGAGGGTGAGCGCGCAACTCTAGTCGGTGCCTGGTGTTGGGCCAGTGTAATACCACAAGAAAAAGTCACTAAAATTTCAACTTTTCCCCTGCCTTCTCTCCTTTTTTTCTCCTAGATGTATTTTCTTCAGTTTCTGAAGCCTTGAAAATCTTTGGGGGTTGAACTAAGGCAAGAACATACTATACATGCATTTTAATGCCTCCTTATGGCCCCACAACAATGTCTAATATTGTTGTTCTTCTTGGGTCATCTGAGTTTCCTCTCTTAGTTTTAAGAACCAAACAAAAGAAAGTCACTGAGCGCAGCCTAGTGCAGGCAGAGGGGCCCACGAGAGGCAGCAATTGTGGTTAACATGGTGTGTACTGGCCATGTGTGGGTGTTCATGACCCCACTGAGAGATTTGGTATCTTCACCTCCTCACAGGACAAATTTTAAATTTGGTTTGATCTATGTTTTTTATTCTTGCCAGCCCTTGGATGTGGTCTCAGTGATGGTATCCAAACCCTTCTGTTTGCCCGTCCTGCTGACTTTGATATTGTCGCTTGCTTTTTCTTTCCTTCATTGTCTAGTCTTACTTCCTAGGACTATCTCTATACAACAGTATAGTGATATGCATATTATTTTTTTTTCTTTTATATTAATATTATAACTGCAGAGGCTGTTACCCAGGAAATGATTGGATCATTTCACAGTGGATATCTGAATCCTGTTAGTGGGCAGTGAAGGTTACAAAATTCTCATACTGTCTCCTAAAAGTATTTGGGGGGATTTTTTCAGTGCATCTGCAAAACCATTTAATTCTGTATTCTGACTATCTGGTTATAAAGTTGAATGTATATTAAATCTGGTTTTTGAAAGAAACAGCAAAATTCAATGCATTGAATTAAAATCCTGGATAGGAAATATAAAAGCATTCCTCCTGGATATATTGAGTTATGAGTTGTGTGACTGAACATTATTTTATATTTATATTTGGTGAATTATTTATTCCAAATAGATTAATTATAAAGATGACTCTGAAAACAAAACAAGATCTCCCAATGTATAGTTGCTTGATTGTGGGGGTGGGTGGTTTTTTGATTATCTAATCTATTGAGAGAATCCATGCATCTTTATTATACTACTTAATGGCCTGAAAATACATTATGACAGCATAGTAGCTTATTTATAGATATATAAAGTTGAATTACTTTTAATGAGATATTTGCATACAATTATTGCAATCACACTGAAATGGAACAGCTACCTAAGCACATTTTTGAGACTTTGGCTCAAGAACTCTGAGGATTTCCCTTTGCAGCTGCTGATAGAAGTAAATTTTTTACCCATGCTCCAGACTGCAGTACATGCTCTACCACTGCTTCTGGAGGGAGGGAGCCCCTGTTGTTCTAAATTAAACACTGATTCCCCTGAGAAGTCCAATAGGTCCAGTGGAAAACACAAGCATCTAATGTTTCTATGGATGTCAGCTATCATAGCAAGTCTGTTTCCTATTTCAATTAATATTTTGCATAAATCAGTGTTTTAGTAAAATAAGCAACACCACACTGAAAAGAACACAAGACAACTGTAATTAAGCTATATGTTTAGTAATGTGCTGAACAAACAATGGAAAAATTTACTCTTTGGTTACTAAATCAATTGTAATCAACCTCTGCCCGCCCACTCATCCACCTTTATGAGCAAATAATACAGCTGTAGATATCAGGAACAAATCCAGCAACTAAATTAATAAAGCAAAATTGGTGGTTCAGCTACATACATTGGCATGAATGTATTGCTCCCTACAGCTTTATCTCTACAAACATCTTTTCTCTCCCAGAGGGCACTTTAAAATCCATACTGTTAAAATAAATATTAAGAAATTGCTCAGCATTATAATTACAACATCATTTAAGAATTTCTCTGCCTTTTGCCAAATGGGTTGAAATATGATGGATTATTGTTAACAAATTGTTTATCTCCAATAGTCAAAGACAACCTATGGGCTAGTATTTGCTGTCAGGCAGCTTGTCAAGCTTACAGTGATCATCTGAGAGAGGATATTTGTAGAATGGTGACTGCCATCACATGGTGTGCGATAGCAGGTCAATGTGATTCTGCCACTTCAAGGTAAATGCTTGATAGTATAGGATCATCTTTCATCAAACCTTACCTCATAGATGTGGGCAGACGAAAGGCATTTCCTGCCTACCAGAGTAAGACTGAAGTTGCAAGGGATCTGTTTAACATCTTCTGGAGCCTGAAGCCAAAAATTGCATTCTTGTTAGCTTGGCAACAGGTCATGGTGACGGGCTGTATCATGGGTTCCTCCCAAAAAGGAGTGATGATGATAACTAGGAAAGCATGAAAAAAGTGCCTGCTCCATGTCCCTGTGTCCACAGTAAGGAGCATGGCAGCATCCTGGGCTCAAGGCAGCCCCACTGTGCCTGTCTGGGAGCCAATGTGAACAGAACTAGAGCACACAGAACCCTGATTCATTTTAGTGTGTGTAACACAGACATGGGCGGAATATATACACAGGCCTTTTATAACCCTTGGGAACTACAACAAGGGGATGTCAGCTCAATTACCAGTGGCTCTGGTTTGGTTATCCTGCAAACTGCAGTATTCATGTATGGCAGGAAGTGTCTGGGAATTTCAGGTGAAGTGCACACAGATAATGTGTTTAATGCTTTTATCTTATTAACCTGTAATTATTAGTCAGTGAACTATTTAAAGAGCTAAGTGCTATTTAACAATAAAGGACATTTCCTTGCCAGCTATTTAAGTCTTCAAAGAGTGGACATGGCTTATGGGCACGAAAAAGAATGAAAGGAAGAAGCAAAAGTCTCCAATTCCTGGGTTGAAATTCCCTGGAGGTGTTTGTCCAAAGAAGGGAAAATCCAGATCTCCAGAGCTTATCCCTAAAGAGAATGTAAAACCACATTACTTTTCTGTTTCTTATATAAAAGATTCCAGTAATCAGGATTTCCTAGATAAAGGTCCTAGAAAGAAGCTATATCTTAATTTTTGCTGGCTTCCCACAGAGTAGCAATTATTAAATCCAATAAATACTTCCTACAAATATATATATATATATATTTGCAATGCTGAAAGTATAATTCTTATTGTAAGAAAAAAAGTTTTACGACTTTACTCATAGTCTATAAATATTAATAAAATAATTTCTAGTAGAGCCTTTTGAACTTAGAAGATACTTAGAAAGTATGCAATTATTACATAATGAAATCAAGAGTTTGAAGGGACACAAACCCTGAAAGAAAATTCAAGTTTACTTGGAAGATTCTGATACATATCTTCAGTGATTTTTAAAAACATTTTGGGTTCTAAGTTACACTAGTGCCTTGATGATATTGAAAATCTTGAGTGCTGAGTTTTGCGGGATTACCAGTTAAGAACTGCTAGTGGCTTGATCAAAACCACAAAAACTAGTGAGAACTTAAGAGCTGGAAATGAAAGTCTTTATTTTCATTTTTAAAATTATTCTGCCGTAACCAACCTGTGTGCATTGGACTGACTTTGTTCCAGATTTCTTTACTCCATAAATATACAAATAGCGTGATATACCAGTAGGTCCAGCTTTGAATATTCAGAGAAATTGCACTATAGGATCTGTGGATGATGATGAGATACTAGGCACAGGCCTCACTGGACCTTATATATCCAAGTTAGCTGAAAAGCCAACTGCAGCAGCAAGCTCATGTCTCCTGCACCTGCTTTGAATGTTTGGTGATAGCAGCTACAGTAGTACCTAGATAAAAACAACATTAAACTATAGAGAAACCACAGTAACATTGAAGAGTTGTCAGTGGCTGTGGCTGCAGTGGGAAGTGGAATGGGACAGGTGTCCTACAAAAGCCCAATTATTTCTTTCAATGCTTTATAATAAGGTAATCAGAATAATATAGGGTATGAAACTAATTCTGGCATTGGAACATGTTGCGGTGCATTGTTGTTCATTATATTTGATTCAATTACATTCTTTATTGTTAAGTTGTACAACCCCCCCCCCCCCCCCCCCATGTTAATACTTTGGTCCCAATCGTGCCCTCCTACCCCAGTTGCCAATCCACCCTGATACCTGCCCCTTGTTCCCGAATGTTCCCTGTTCCCCCTCCCATTAAGTTGTCAGTCCTCCCTTGTGTCAACCCCCTGCCTGGACCGCCCCGTTTGGAATTCCCCTGTTCCTCCGAGCCCCATTGGACCATGTGCCCCACTCTCCTCCCCTGCGGTTCCCCATTGGTTTGTGTATTATGTAACCCTGCCTTGTGCTCCTCCCCTAAGTCTTCCCTATTGGGTTATTATTTGTACACTCCCCTTGCTCCTCCCCCACACATAAGTTGCTGTACCCCTGTATCTTTTGTCTTTCTTCCCTGGAATCTTCAAGAGAGTAAATCCCTTTTGGAAGCCACATGGAAGACCTCTCCCTCGTCCTTGCTCCTGCCCTCGACGCTGGACAGCCACTGCCGTAGAGCATAAGCCCTAAGCTGCCCTGCTTTCCAGGAGCAGCCCACTCTTGGCTCAGTGCCGGGAGCTGGCTGGGGAAAAAAATCTGGCTCCGTGTCAGGAACACCATGTAATTCCTTTAGTATACAACTTCTCTTCTAGGGAATGAGTTGGGTGCAACAATGTGGATTCTGCTGCACCTAAGTGACACAGGTTTACTGATGAGAAGCAACTGGAGGAATCCCTGACAAGTAATTAAGTACATCTGTCTGTACTGCATAGGCAGTGAAGGCAAGGATTAATAACAATCCCAACAGTTCTCATCAGACCTGAAGTAGCAGCCTACTGCTTCTTGCATTCCATCTTTTTTTTATTAGCAGAAGAGTATGGGGAATATTGTGAATGTATTAAATAAACCCAGGTGTACCAAACTGACCATGCAGCAGCTTGTTTGAGAGGTCAGTTCTGTGAGCTGGTGGGAGAGGTCATATCTTGTCTGGTGTCACTGGGGCTGCATATCCTGTAAGCACTTCTGGAGTGTTACATTGACAGAAGTGATGCCAGGAGGGCTTATGCACCTGAAGGCTGGGAGGATGAACAGGATGTGAGCCAGCCCTGAGTCAGCCATCCTCCAAACAGCCAAAGCTGCTTCAGCGCGTATTGTTGCCAAGGCACTTGAGGAGTGCACGCAGCTCTACAGGGACACCGGACACTGGTCACTGCTGGGGAGGGGATGCTCGACGAGCTCTTAGACCTTGCTCCCTGATACCTGCTGGGTACCACAGCTCTGCTCAGCTCTCTCATACCGTGCTTCAACCCATTTAAATCCTTTGTGTCTATCCTGTGGTACAGGCACTGTGAAGTGAGGGAATCTCAGAGGAATGTCTGAGTTGACCCCAACTGGGCCAGCAGGCTGATGTGAGGCATCAGTTTCTTCCTAGGAGTGGAAGCATTGCCCTCCTGAAATTACAAAAAGCTTAGTGGTCTTACAGAGTGTTTACATACGTTTAAAATAGAGTGGATTAAATGGAAGTAAAAGATAAAGAGAACAAATGTGGACTTCATTAAGATTTATAACACATCAAACTAGAGAGAAAAATTTGCAGTAATGATTAAGCAAATGAAAATAAGTTACTTTGCATTACTAAGGGACAGTTTATATTGCAAATCCACTGTCCCATATTGTACAGTATGCACACATTACAGAACCTCGTCATTATCTCAAGTCAATAAACAACATTAGCACAAAGCCAAGAAGATTTATAGTATGCATGAATTTCTCTCCATTACTCTTTTCCAATGAAGTTTCTGTAACTCTTTCTGTTGCATTTGAATTACTTCACTGATGCAGCTAATTCCTGGATTAACTCCCTTAGCTCCAGTGGAAGCACTCCAAAGATGATTTTGAGGTGTACAGTAAAATAGGTCATACAGTGAGTAGATGGATATTATAAAACAAAGTACTCATGTTAATTGCCAGTGGCATCACCCCATCAACGCCAGAGCAAGTGGATTTTTCCTAGCCTGTGTTACAGATCTCTATTACAGAGCAGTCATTTCTTTATTTTCTTTTTCTATTGTTTATGTTCTAAATCAATTAGCTCATTGGAAACTATTTTTCCTTTCATCTGGAGACAAGTGCTATTTCTGTTTATGTTTTTATAGTTATTACATAATATGGCTTTTACTGTTCTTGTAGAAATGTTCTCTTGGACTGTCTATCACCTTCCAACTGAAGATCCCAAAGCACATGGCCCATTTTATGCCTCCCAACACTCAGAATGTATATAGGTAATTTTATAGATATTTAATAAGCAAAAGGAGTTAAATTTCTGACTTGTCTGGAAAATTCTAATGGGTTTAGAGTGCTTGCCTTTTGGGAATGATCCTTGCACATTCATATCCCAGCTGTTCCTTCTGGTGGAAACCTGAACATTACTTAGAGGACTGTGTATCTAAATGGATTTTCTGTTGTGGGTGGAGGTTTACATCAGTGCAGTGATGGTTTTGGATGGGCCTGGGTCTGCTGCAACAAGCTGTTACATTTCTTCCTAACGTGTTTCACATGACTGCAGAATTAGCACATCATCACACAAATGATCCATGCCAGGTTCAGTCCAGGAAGGAATCAAATTTAAAAGGAAACTGTATGTGCGCAATTTGAGATTTTTAAATGGGAGCTTCTGCTAGAAGGCTTATAGAAAAATCCTGGCACATATTGAGGTAAGAAAAATGTCTTTACAGTTTCAAAATTTAAGATCAAATTTTTCCAGAGTTCTCAGCAGCATTAATCAAGATGAAAAAATGCCAAAATTGTATTAATTATGCATGTGTCTGGTAAATGTGGAAGATCTTAAAATTATGAGAAAAGAGTTTGATGTTCTCTTTAGTACTTAAGTTCATTGACATCCCCTGCCCCCAGAATTACCAGCAAGCTAAATTGTGCCTGAGCTTCTTAAAATGCATATGGACTGTCACTAAGTATGAATATTTTCAGTCTTAAAAGAATAAAATCGAGAAAATGGCAAGCAATCAGAAACAAAAGTTACATTACATGCCTAACTATTGTAACTATAGTGGCCACTACTACTGCTATCATAATACACTAGAGAATTTAAAAGCATTTAGATTTGCCTTTTCAGCTGACAATCTGCCACAAGTGCTGTGCCATCATAAATAACTATTCAGCTGTTATGTGTTATTGTCTAAATCACCATTTTGAACCTGGAGTATAAGCTGTACAACCCGTAGATCAAATCTATGAAATTGGCTCTTGTTTGCAATGTGGTTATTTTAAAAGAAGAAAATACCCAGTAAATCAAACTCACAAAGAATTTTAATTATGCTGCTTGTTCCTAGTAGCAGTATTACAGTTTTACATTCCAACACTGTGTGCATGGGAAATGTAATACACAATACCTGTTAACAATACGTACTCTGATGAATGCTTGGCTAAAAATTGGTGTCTGATTTTTTTAAATTATATAGGATGGAGAGAAAGAATATTGAGTCCATTTTTTTCTGTAAGCAGACAGAAAGTGTCTATTTGTATAATAATTTACTTTTTACCATCAGATGAAATCATACAGGGAATGTTTTTAGTCTAATACAGAAATAATTATGATTGCTCTTTCATTTTTACATGAGTGATAACAGGACTTAAGCATAGTAGCAAAAGGTATAGGTAGCATTGGAAAAATTATTTCCATTATAATCCCCTACTTGCAGCCTCTGATTTTAATTCTTATTTGGCACCAAAAAGTTATATGGTTGAGTTCAACATAAAAAATGCTTTATTTGGATTGCATTTAATTTCTCTATATTTTCAACAAAACGTTTCACTGTAGCTGTGAGAAAAATATTTCTCTGATATATGTATAAAACATTCAGTTACAGTTTATACTTTGAAACACAGCAGAGGCAGTGAAAATTTAAATAGTCATTTATCAAGAAAAATGTCTGGCGTGGGTAACATGCAAAAGGTAGTTACCAAGAAGGAATGTGTGATCCATGTGCTAGTATAAAAGCAAGAGGTAGAAGAAAAATTACCTTGTGTGTGATAAACCCAGGAAATAAAACTTTGAGTCAGTTTTGTGTAGGAAAGTCTATAGTCATCTTTTGAAGCTTAGTCTGGTTTTGGAGCTCGATCTTCTTTTCATCAAAGGGAGCTTTAAAGTCTACATCAGAGGAAGTAAAGAGGCAGAAATCAGAGTTGAAAGAGCATCCCAATCCTCAATTTTGGGGACTTTTCATTTTTACTGCAGTTGAGCTCTAATTGCTAATTTTATAAATAAGTAATGGCTCAGTCCTCCCATCCTTGCACTGGCTGAACTCCTGCGGCTTTTCTTCTGAATTGCTGAGCTGCTGCCCTGCTCAGGTGGCTGCAGTGCTGAGATAGGGGGGCCCTGACAAGGGTTGGCAGTGGGTGGGTGAGTCGCTGGTTTTGGTTGAGGAGAGAACTGTAAAAAGGTTGAGGAGAGCAACTGGAAATATTACCCAGGCAGCCTAACAAAGCTGTGTGCTTCTGAAGACAAATGTTTTCACTGCAGGGTTCCAAGGGAACAAAGGGAGTCATGGCCTTTACAAAGTACACAAATGGTAGAAATACTTGTATACAAAGTCTGACTCATAGCTCATGTAAAGAATATGACAAAATTCTTAGTCTAATTCATTAACTCTAAATAATGTCCTTTCAAATGCCATCCCCAGAAGTAGTTTCCATTTGAGCTATTTTTTTATCCTTTTGCCACAGATTGTTTTAAAAGAATTACGGGAAATGACAGCTGTAGAACTAAAGTTCAGTTATTCACAGATGAAACTACAAAATGCATGGAGTAATGTAATCCAGTCAGACAAGTGAGTAAATTATATCTTGGTTGCAACAATGCACCACTTGCTGAATATCAATAAGGATATGTTTCCTTCTTTAGAGTAAAAATATTTGCTGTTAATGTAAATGGTTCTGAATGTCTCTGACAGTTTAGGCACAGATGCCAAACAGCATTAAAACTGAGAAGAATCTTGTATGTTTTGTTTGCAAGGAAGATTGTGTTCACAGATGTTAAAACAAGGAGGATAATTCCTTTTACATTGCTTTACCGTAATGAAACTTCATTAATTTCTATCATCTTCTTTCAAATTTCAACTAAATGAGAAAAGCATAAGCTCCAGTAAAAGGAACACTGTCAAACAGTGCACTGAATTTTTTCATTCTCCTTCTGAATTTCCTAGGATAAGTATGTGGGTAACTCTGCTCCCTGTGGACCAAAATATACCACTACTCTCCATAACCCAAGTCACAAGTGTCAGCAGAGTATATTTGAGTTGTGTCCCATCTTTCTCTTCCTTTGAATTTTGAGCTCCAAAATACTGAGGAATTCAAGAATGGGTTAGACTAATCAGACTTCCACTCTACAACAGACTAATTCTGCCTCTGCTAAATCAATAAATTGCATTAATAAATACCTTATTGAATTCCCCCTGTTCTAGAAGAAACCCACAATGTTCTGCATGACATCACATGTAGAACTCGTATGCAGTTAAATGATATTCTTAGCAAAATATATGTACTGGCCCTTACTGGGTCCGCTGCTCAATGAGTTTTATTTTTACAAGAAGAAATATACTTAAGCTCTCTAGAGCTCTGCAAATTCACTTATTACATGCAACTACGTAATCTTTTTGGAGTGAATATGGATATTAACTCCTCCTTTCAGCTCTCTATAAACATATGCTTGCACAGCAGATTATTCAAATTCAGAATCCAGGAAGTGCTCCCAGGACTGACTACTGAGTTATATACCCTTTTATTTTAATGTACTTTGCCAGGATGAGTCCATAATCTCAAATGAGTCAGGGAAGAAAAGGGGAAGGGCAATAACGAACAGCTTCATCATAATTTAACCCTATTGCCTAGTGATGACAGAATAGCCTCTATGCTCACATATTTAAGGAGACTACATGGACATGTTCTTCCTGAATATGCTCATCCACTCCTTGGGATTGTACTCTGTGATTCCAAGTACACAAGGAGGAGACACGTGACACCTAACCCAATTTATTCCTTGGATCTGGTGGCAGGGACGCTTAGGATGTATTGCTAGATTGCAGAGTGACACATTTCACTCTCTTGGATAGACCTCTCTCTGTAAAATGGAGATACATTTGCCATACTGACTCTTCAGGTGTTGCTGCTGTAGTTGGGATCCTGCTCCAAGACATCACTTAAACATGATGTTATTATGTCCCTGTAATTCAGGCTTGCCAGCCCTTATTAAATAACTAAAGAATTATTGAGACACCATGGAAGCTGTTTGTGTAGTCCAACAAGAAAACAATTCACAAATAAACAAAAAATACAGTCAGCTTTAGTATACAAAACAACGTTTGTCTTGAGTAACTATAGTCTCCCTATTGAAAATCCCCCTGTAATTTCAGCTGGATGTATTTTCTCATTTGCTGCCCTAAATTGTTATATGTTATTCTGAAAGCTGGTTAACATCACATGGAGATGGTGGCAAAAAATCAATAGAGCTTCACAACAAAGGCATGAAAGGTGTAAAATATGAAATCTCTGGAAGAAATTATGTTCCCATTTGGGGACAAAAGGGCAAGGACAAAGGAATCAGTTAATTTATTTTTTTTTTGTAAACTTTGCTCTGTTACTAAGTTGTAATACTTCCCACAGTTGTATCTTTTTATCTTTGGTCTGGCATCAAAATGGAACAGTAGTTCAAACTGAAAAGTCAAATTTTGTCTATCAAAATGAAATTTCAAGAGAATTTTCCCAGAAGATTAATGTCTCATCTTTTTTGTGGAGTAAAATATACTCCAGTTCATGTAAACTTGCCAAGATTAATGATACTTTATATCCTTAGAAAAGATATAGAGTAGATGGGAATTTTCCACTGAGCTCAAGTGGAAATCTGAAGAGAGAATATAAACATATATATTATATAGAACCAATACTTAAATATGTGTTTAATAGATAACATTTTATATAGAATATGAATATATGTACTCCTGTATTTTACAAATTTTATTTTTATTTGCTATCTAAATTATTCTTTCTGGTGATTTTCACCACTACATTAATTGGCAAATTATGTTCTGCACAGAATGTCCTCCTGAAGAATGCAGCTGTCTATCAATGAAACAATTCTCTCAACAAACCCAAAACCCTACACTATCCTTATGTTAAATTATTTGTCCACTGTCACCAGTGTACTCATGGTTGTATAAGACTTAGGGGACCTAGAGTCAGTCAATTGTCAGTGCTCCTCTTTCTGTCTCTTGTCTTGAATTTGGGACTTCTGAGTGGATTGTTCTGGTTTGAATAATAACTGTGAGGAGTCCATGAGTTCTATTGAGATTTTGGTTTTTGTTTTATCAATTGGTGGAGGGTAGGTAGTTTGAAACAGCTGCGCTCTAAATTATCCATCTTGCTTTACCTTATGCATCAGGTTTTTGTATTAAAAGGTACTTAGAGAGGAGAAAAACCTAAGCTTTCTTAGTTCCTGCTGATGGTCTACTGTTATACACACATTTACATTATTCCTACAATTTAATACATAGTAAGGAGCTGTCTTGAACTACTGGATTAAATAAATTCCTATTTCTGCTTGAAGTTCTTGTTGGCAAGGAAAAGTACAGGTCCTCTGGAGATGTGTTACATGTTCTTTTAAGTATTTTTATCTAATTTTTAAGATTTCTATGAACCTCAGTTCAATTTCTTGGCAATATATATAGCAGTCTTCTGGCTATAATCAAGAAGAGAATCAGTCTATAATTTGTTTTTATCCTCCATTGAGCCACTTCTTGTTATGGCAAGAAGATAATGGAAACATTGATACAATACACATTTTACTACTTTCATTTCTCTGTAAGCATATTGTTTTGAATAATTGAAAAGTTATGATTTGCTACATTTAACTAGTACTTTCTTATTGCTGGGCCAACATTACAAGTCTCTCAAAATCACTGTAAAATCACATGAAACTTTTGTCTACCTATTGATTAAACAGGAAGGGAGAGAGACTGAGCTAGATTATGTTGACAAACAGTGAACAAAAAAAGAAGCAGCATCTCTCCCTAAATAACTCCAGGCTCTGTCTATCCTGCTGCTGATACACCAAAGCAGTTATCCTCTCATACCTGTCTCTCATTTTAATTGGATACTGCCTGAGAAATAGCAGAAATATCTTTTTGTTTTAAAAAAAGTTTCCCTGACAACCTGGGAATTATGTTTTTCTTTTCCTAGTACATAATCATGCCCAGAATTTTTTTCTGAAGGTGTGTATCTATATATGTAAAATATAAGAACATTACCTAGGGGGAATGCTGTTCCCTGGATAGATTATCTGTGAAGAATGTTATAAAGGAGCTAGGAGGGGATGATTAATTACTATGTTAATGCACTCATGTACAGTAATGCAGGGCTCTTTATTAAAAGTCAAGTAGCACTAATGTCCTGTTGTTTTCACAAATTACCCATTTATTACTAGGAGGGTCAAAGTCAAATACTGTGTGCAAGTTCTCCACATATGCCCATGGTTTCTTCTCAATTCTTGAACCACAGGGCATGAGTATAAGCAATTTGTTGTCACGAGGGCTGGCAGCCAGAGGAGCTATATGTCCATCTGATGTTGATGTAACAAGCAAGGCTCTGTTATGAGTTTCCATCTGCTTTTCATCCTAAATTTGCCTACGTCTAATTATTATGCTTGATGATACTTAACTAAAAGTGAATGCAAATGTGTTTGTGATTGAACATTTTTATAAGATCTCTGTCAATATAAGGATGTTTATGTGGGCCTGTTTTGTGTTACAAAACCTTTGCTTTATAAAATGCAACTTCTGAAAATTCATTATTTTTATTAAATTAAGTTTCACTTTCTCCCGAAATGCCAGGATCTCTGCAATGAGTCACAAAATCAGATGGAATCACCTTGGTTATTAAAAGTTTTGAAGACTCAGTGGAATATTTTGGAGCACTTGCAGCTGCTGGTTGTGTTCCAATTGCAGGTGGCCTGCACGATCAAAGATTTATTTGCAGCTGTGACCTTTATTCCCTTTTTGACATGGATTTGTGTGATGCAAGTAATCTGCTCCCTGCCCAAAAGATGGAGTGATGAAGAGGAAAGTATTTCTACAAAGACCTGTGTAGTTCATTGTTCAGGGAGCAGTGTGGAGATGCTATATTGGTGATGCTTCAGTGCATAGTTAACAAAATGAAAATCTGAGGACTTGAAGAAAATTAAGGGGAGCAACCAGCTCTTTGCCCAGCCATTGCTAGGGCTAAGTGTTAGTGGGCTGTGTGGTGGTTATCTTGTACAGGCTAGAGGTGGCCCAGGCACCATGAGCTAAAGAGCTTTAATCAAAGACAGAAGATAAAGAAAGTGCTCCTTCCAAGATCCTCATGCGCTGAGTGATACCAATCTTGGCAAAACATCTCCCAGACCTGAACTCTGGTTGCTTCTCAGAGAAATAGAAGAGCACCTATTTGTAAAACCAGATTTTCAAATATGTTCTGTTTAAATTAAACTTTTTAAATATTAAATGACAGACACTTTCAGGAAACCTTTGCATCAAAAACAGCTGCATAGTGGAGAAAGAGCTCTGCTGTTCTCCTCTAACCTGGAGTCTCTGTGACCATTAGAAATCATAGGAAATCTACCGTGGTTACCTGTAGTAGTAAAAGACTGTGTCAGCATTTTAGGTTCAGTATTTTTGTGTTGCACTTAACAAGTTTTGTATTTGAAGGAAATCAAAAAGCTACCTTAACTATTCACATACACATGAACATGATTTTGTAAACATGAAGGATCCACATGAAATTAGATGGCATGGCTTGATGTGACTCTTGAATCCTTCTTTTATTTTATTTCTAAGCCTTCTGACACCAACTATCTAAAAATCTAAATTGAAAAGTAGGAAGTTTAGGAGCTCACTACTGGAAACGTGGTTTGAGCTTCAATCATTGCTCAGCTTCAATCACCTGCTCAGTTCAGGTTTTGTGTAAGCGAGAATTCAGTCCTTTTATATTGAGCAAGAGAAACAGAATTAGATCTTTCTAAAGGCTTTAAGCCCTCAAGTCTTTTACACTGAAAATGTTCATGGAAGTCAATGGGCATTATCGGTTCAGAAGAATACACGGTTAAGTCTAGAATCTACCTGTTACCAATTAGATAACATAATAATGTACCCAATGTTACATTGCGTCCAAATACCACACTTAATTTCCCAGTTTTAACACCTTACTATGTGCAGTGCTTGCAGCTCTGAATAATGTTCTTATTTGATTAGATTTATATACACTGTAAAAGGGGAAGTAACACAGCTATACAGCTATCAGACACAGAGCACAGCACAAATTGTAGGAATTCACAGTATGGTCTCTATTTCTTTAAAATTCACAGTGTGGGCTCTGTTTCTTTAAAATACTATGAATAATTCTACAAAACACTACAGGATCCAGCTCTCTGAACCTCAAAGATTTGTGACTCCTTTTGGAAGTGTGATTGGTCTACCTGTGTCAGTGAGGGTCAGGGTGTTTGAGCAGGAACAGGAGCTACAGATGTGTTGAATCTCACACTATACATCACAATCTTAGTGGGTAATGGGCATGTTCTTGTCTCTTGTGCCTCAGCTAGGACACACACCGAACTTTGTGGTTTACACATTTTAAGAAGCTGAGGATGACAACCTTCTGAAGGTGGCACACTGCTCCGAAGCAGTGGCAGAGCTTGAAACAGCTGCAGAAAATCCCGGGAGGCCCTTGGTTTATGTGGGGCACTACAAAGAAGTTGTTTTACCATACCAACTCCCGCAGCACATCCATAAACTTTACAAAGTTAGATCATTCTTCGTTTTCATTACTGTTCATCTACCAAATGCTTTCATTTTATTTGGTCTTGGAGGCAACTGCTATTACTCTGAATTACTGCTGCTGCCTACAATAGAAAGCTGACAGAGAAAACGTTTCGACGCAGTTTTAGTTCACAACTGTTGCAAGCTCATTAAAGAAAAAGGAGCAGGCGCCGGGCCCTGCCACGGCGGCAGCGCGGCCGTGAGGGGCAGGGCGGAGCTCTGAGGGGAGCGGGGGCGGGGCAGCCGGGGCTGGGTGACCATGGCGGAGAGCGCGCAGGTACTGCCGGGAGGGGAGTGGCGGGCCTCAGCCGACGTTGGGGTGTTTTGTATTAAATTGTCCATGCTGAGCTGCAGCTAAGGGCCACAAGGATGGTGAGGGGTCTGGAGCATATCGCTTGTGACGAGAGACTGCGGCAGGTGGACTTGCTTGGTCTGGAGGAGATTGAGAGGTGGTCTCATCAATATATTTAAATGTTTCAAAGGTCAGCAGGATGGTGCCAGTCTCTTTTCAGTGGTGTCCGCTGACAGGATTGGGAGCAATGGACATAAACCGTTACAGAGGAATTTCCATCTCAATATGAGGAAGAGCTTCATGTTGAGGGTGGCAGAGCACTGGAACGGGCTGTCCAAGGAGGTTGTAGAGTGTCCATCTCTGGACAGACACGTTTGGAGACATTCCAAACCCACTTGGATGTGTTCCTTTGCCACCCATCTCGGTTGGGGGATGGACTGTATTACCTCCAGAGGTCTCTGCCAACTCAGACTATTCTGTGATTTTGTGTAGAAAAGGGTGTGGTGTTAAAAATGCTGTGCGTGTTTGTAAATATATACATATGTATACATAAAAGTACACCTGTTTCACTGTCACCCCCCCAGGCAGTTCAATGGAGAGACACTGCCAGCCCTAACAAGGCAGTTCTCCAGCAGAGACTGTGGAGCCTGGGCTGGCACAGCCCAGCCAGGTCTGTCTCTCACCCCTCTCACCTCACCCCGAGCTACTGCTGGTGGGTGGCTCATCTACCTCTGACCTTCCTCTGCCTCACCAGCTTTCACTTGGTTACAGACTCTCCTTCACAAATGTATGGTTATTTCTTGGTATGTTGGGTTTGTGTGGCAAGGATTTGGCAGTAAGGAGCTACAGGAGTGGTTTCTGTGAGAAGCTGCTGGAAGCTTCTCACATGTCCACTAGAGCCAATGCCAGCTAGCTCCAGGATAGACCCACAGCTGGCCAAGGCTGACCTCACCAGAGAGAGGAATCATTGAGAAAACAGATTTAGAAGGGGGAAGAAGGAAACCATACAACAGTAGATGGAAGAAGGAGGTGAAAATGTAGGAGAGCTACAGTCCTGTGAACACTGAGGCCAGCAGAGAAGGAGAGGCAGGAGGTGCTACAGGCACCAGAGCAGATTCCTCTACAGCCCGTGGTGACACAGCTGTGCCTCTGGGGCCAATGGAGGTCACAGCGGAGGAGACACCCATGTTGGAGCAGTTCATGGATTCCCTCGTGGGAGGGACCCCATGCTGGAGCAGGGTTAAAGTGTGAGGAATCGTCCCCATGAGGAGGCAGCAGGGTCAGACACATCATGTGATGAAATGACTGCAAGCACTTTACCCCATTCCCCTGTGCTCCTGAGGGGAGGAGGTAGAGAAAATTTGGGGTGAAATTGAGCCTGGGAAGAGAGGAGGGGTGGGGAAAGAGTGTTTTGAAATGTAGGTTTTCATTTTGCATTATTCTACTCTGATTTAATTGGTAATGAATTATTATTTTTCTGCCCAAGCTGAGACTCTTTTGCTCATAACAGTGACTGGTCAGTGACCTTTCCCTGTCCTCATCTTTCCTCACAAGCCTTCTATTATGTTTTCTCTGCCCTGTTCAGCTGAAGAGGGGGCTGACAGAGAGGCCATGGTAAGTTCCTGGCATCCAGCCTAGGTCAAACCACCATAGTTAGCTTTTTTGTGGTGGTAGGGGTCTCCAATTTTTGATTGTTGAGGGAAAGGCTTGTGGTTTCCTTTTAAAGGGCACTGAGGGAGTGGAAGCAAGCTTACACTTTCCTTCCAGCAATATCACGGTTGTATTTCTCGCCTTTCATTGCCTTAGGTAGCTGAAGTGCTCTGGAGGATTTTACAAATCCACAGTGTTTGCATTAGTATTTGCTTTATTTGCTTGTCTTAGGCCTCCTCCCTGTTTTTTTCCTGTTTCCGTTTTTGACTTGGTTGACAGAGATGTGGTTTGTGACAGGCAGCTCATCTCATGCTGCATGTGAAGAGATATAAGAATAAAATTTATTCTTCCCAAGAATGTATGAGGTGTTGCATCAACTCAGAATTTCTCCCTCAAGCTTATCTATGTAGTTGTAGCTACTACGAGATAATTTTCTTCTGGTTGAATTGCTTTGTTGTCTCCACTGGCTGAGACAGTGGAGAATATGCTGTGACTATTATGGGAGTGGTTAATGTGGAGTAGTGTCATGGTTGTGTCTTTGTCAGTACAAAAATCTTACCATTTAGGCTTCCTTAAATAAATAAACTCTCTTCCATGTGAAATGTGTTATTAAGTATTCTAAATGCCTTATGAAAAATATATGCATCTTTCACCGTGTGCTCCTGTTAGCACTCTCTGTAAATATTTTGGCAGTTGGAGCAGTGTAACACTGGGGTGATGCAGTCAAATCACAATGAAAGGCTACAGCGTGTGCTCAATGGGAACCGACATGCTGTCAAAAATATATCGTACATCTGTTTGAAATGTACCGCTGAAATTTTTGTAGTTTTTACTTCATGCCTTTATAAATAAATCTTTAGAGGAATTCATTGAACATTTTTTTTTCACATGTTTTCTGTTCCTTATGTATTGAAGTTTTTTCTACCACAGTTGCTTACCTTTGTGATATTTCTGTCTCTCCTTTATGATTTTTTTTTTATTGTAAGCCCTGTGGAATTGTTTGTTTATATGAATCACCTTCTATAGTCTCTAGTTTTAGCTGATGGTAGCTTAGCATGGTTCATAAGCAAGGTGTAGGAAATTCTGAATTCTGATAGTTTTTAAATACAATTTCTTACATTTTGAGACAATTCCTTTTGATTTAAGTTGAATATTTTTATAACTGTTACAGCTTGTAATGACTTTCAGCAGAAGGTCTATTAGAAAATCTGAGTACTGATCTTGCTGCTGCTGCTTTATTTTTAACAACATTTTTTCTAATAAGTGGTCTGCAGCTGTGAGAACATCAGTAAAATTTAATGTCGTCATACATTTGGTTAACCATAACTCTTGATATTTGGACTGTGAAATTTTTGAAATTTATTTTGTTATTAAAAGGACACTATGATGTTTATAATGGTCCTTGAAAGCTTTCTTTGCCTATAGGTTTTGTCTTTTGCATTTGACACATCTGCATATTTCCCTTTTGCAGGTAGTTGAAACTAGTGCTGCTATTTTTATTTCCTCATTTGTTTGATGACAAAAGAAATATTTATGACTAAAAATAGCAACTATTGGATCTTCCCATTGTGGGAGCAGACAAGCTGGGCCTTTAAAAACAGAGTGAATGTGTTTCTGTTTCTGCCTTAACTCTTTATGGAGAAAGGTTCAGGATTTTCTGCCACTACTGAAGCATTTGACAGCTTGATAACAAAATGTGTATAATAATACAAATAACAGCCTCTGTTGCTGGTGTCGTTTGGTTGGTTTTTTTTCATTCCCACTTTGATTATAGTTGTAACTGATATACAACACTCTTCTAGGGTACATCTGCACTGCTGTCAGCTCAGGCAGAGTAGTTGAGCTTGCTTTACACGAGCTACTGGAAAGTTGAGTCCAGTCTGATTTCTCTGGTGGGGTGAGGACAGGAGGATCTTGGGTTTCTTCCACTTTCAGTATTTGCTACAGTTGACAAGATTTGGTAAGCTGTTCCTTTGTGTGTATATTTTTGGAAGCCATGATTTTGCAAAGTGTGGTGGTGTATTCTCAAACAAATGCACATACTATCTTCAACCACTGCAGAGGGCTCATGCCAAAGGAGAAGCTTATATTTTCTTCAGGAATGCTCGTTGCCATTGCTGTGTTTCAAGGTTTGGCCACTCTGGAAAGGTCCTCACCAAAACTGCAGGTGGTGGGGCATTTTTCCTAGCCAGGGGTGGCTCAGTATGGGTTTGGAGTTTTGAGAGTTCTTCCCTACCCCTGTAAACACAGAGGTTTTTAGGAATTTGCTGTTTAACTATATCATGCTGCTGCTGCTGTTTCCTGCTTCATGGTGGTTTGTGGACACTGGCTGAGAGATTTGGGAAGATCTTACTCTTTTATTTTAGAATGTATGATTTGGTATCTTGATTTTATGCTATTAACAAGGGATGCCCACAGCACTTGCAATAATGTGTTGAATAGGCAGGAACATATTATGCATTCAGAACAGCTGAAAATCCTTCAAAGAAAAATAAAACAGTAACAAATAATTCTCTAGAAGTAGCCTGTACTTAAGTAGGCTGTCTACTGCTGGGAATGGGCATTTGTAGGAGTGGTTTCAGGAGTTTTTTTCCTGACACATGAAGACAGCATTACTAGAATTAACTCACCTTGGATTACCTCAGTTAACACTAAAATGAACACTAAATTCTTTGACACCAGTGAATGCATATAAAAATAATCTCCTGGTATTTTCAGTAGTGGTTAAAGACAGCAATCAAGAGACAAAAGTAATCAATCAAAAGAATTATAAGCTTTTCATCAGGTCTGTGTGTAGGTTCAACCCAAACAGGAGCTGTCCATAAACACAGAATTGTTTAAATGATTTATGGACCTTCACTGCTTTCTTAAATTACAGAAACATTGCTGATTAAAAAAAAAATAAATAAAAAATATCATGTGCTTTCTCTCCCCTAGTTCCTCATCTGTCATTTGTAACAGTATTTCTTCTTATCTGATACCTGTGCCTGTTATAGTGGACAGTGGCACCCCAACCCCATCCTTATCATAAGCATTAACAAAACCAGTAATACATTGGTAAGAATGTTGCTACTGGGAATGTTGTTCCAGGCTCCTGGTGATGAAATGGTTCTTGGGAGGCATTCACCTTGCCTTGTAAAGTATTGTGGTTTGATGTGCAGATTACGGAGTCTTATCTGCAGCACTGAGTTACAGTACCTGCCTATCTCTTCAGTTTAAACTGCAGCTTGTAAAACATTAACATTTTGCCTTACTAACAATTATGCCCATACGAGTAATATGTAATTTATATAGTGGTGGTCACCAAACTGAAGTATTCTATGTATTGAACATCCTGAGAGAAAGTGAGAGAGGAGCATTAATTCAGTTTTCAAAACATCAGTATCAGTTATCCATTTAATTCAGCTCCCACAGCTTCTAAAGAATCTCATGTTCCACAGGTTTCTAACACCACTGCAGGAAAGCATTTATACTTTTTCTACGTACTGAAATATGTCTTTCAATAATTGTAGAATATTAGCATGTATTGCTATTGGTTTTTCCCTTCAGCTTCAATTATAGCAGCATAACTGACTGTAGGAGTTGGGTTTTTTTTATTCTGTGTAAATTACTGCTAATAAAAGTGAACTAACATCATGCTTTTAACTATGTGAAGGAAGCCTTCAGTTACTCCATTCTTGTTCCAATGAGACATTGTATCTGAGACTGACTTGTTTACAGTTGGGAACAATAATTTTTCTTATTGAAATATACTCTAGTATAAGTACTCTAATTAAGTACTCTAGTACTTAATTAGAGAGGGGAAGAATAGTCTGTCCACTGAATGAATGTTCTTTGTTGCTTGCAATCTTGTTTTGTCCTGCCTGACTAGTTCTTCAGCTAGTCACAGATTTCAATACATCTTGTAGCTTGGCAGCAGCAGGGGGAGTAGTGTAGCTTTATTTGGGGGCTCTCCTTGACTGGCACTGGAGTGAATTGATAGCAGCTCAGAGCAGTGCTGGTCAGGCTCAAAAATCAGTGTATGTCAGGAATTCTGCTTTGCTCTCCCTATGTGAGCTGGAAGCAGGATTCTGCAATCTTTGCCTTGCTGCACTTCTCTAAACACCAGGTCCTGCAGGTGTACAAGCATACCTGCTACTAGCAAATTGTGACAGATGTTCACAGGTCAGGCCTGGCAGACTCCCAGCAGAAAGGCATTTTGTAACTGTTTCAGCTGCTTGATCAGAGCTGAGCCAGCACCAAGTGCCCAGCCGGGCTCTTTACAGTTTAGTTTTGAAAGCCTGAAAGGATGGAGATTCCTCTGCCTTTCTGAATTATCTATTCTAACGCTTAAATATTTTCATAGTGTAGTATTTTTCCTTGTGATTCCCTATTGTGGATCCCTTTCACCTGGAGCACTGTCCCATGACCATTGTCCCTTGCTCCCCTGCTGTGCACCTCTCTGAAGGGGCTGTCTCATCTCACACCTCACTTTGCCATCTCCATATTCTATTGGGAAACAGTTTTATGGGATTTTTTTCCTACTGTTTTTTGCATTTCATAGATTTCTTACTGAAATTTCTTTTTTGTCAATGACAACACAAAAGAAAATATCATCAAATAGTCCTATTTTTTTATAGACCATTGCATTGTTAATTGATGCTCAGTTTGTTATCCCCTAAAACATGTGCATCCTTTCTAGAAACAGTAGTGTCAGATCCTTGTGTATCATTCTTTTGCAACAAACATCATTGACTTTTGTATGGCTAGGGGATGGACAGAATGTAGACAGTAAATTTGAAAATGCAATCAAGTGCATGGTGGAGAGCAAATAGCATAGTAATATATGTTTATTCTCATCATATGTTTAGGAGAATGTTAATTTTAAAATTTAATTATTGTGCAATGCAGTATCATGTTGGTCAAATTTAGATTCATGGATTCTTTTGCACCTTTAAATCTCTGTTGTTTTTACTTGCAAATTAATTTAATCTTGTGCAGCACATAATATGTCAATGTATTCCCATATGAATTTATGATAAAAATACTATATTCCATGTATCTGCCCAGCTTTTCTCTAGTGAGAATGTGTTAAGGTATTCTGCTACTGCTGTATAATTACAGTTGTCTTACATTTTTGGCATTTGTTGAATTAATCCCTTGTATACCTCTTCAATATAAAAATGTTATTTAGCTAAGTTACTGACATAATAAAATAAACATCTTTAAAATTACATTCCTATATACCTATATGCAGGATGAAGTCCAAGATCAGGATGAAGTCCAAGATCAGGATGATGTAGGTGGAAAGCAGATTACTAATAGGACATTTATTTCTCTTTCCCAAATTATTGCCTTGTCAGAAGAAAATCTGGAAGGAGTTGAAAAGTAAGTAACAATGAACAATGCTGGAACCCATATAATAATGAAATAAAAGTTGTACACTATTTGTTAGATTTCTTTTGTGATGGTTATGTCATTAGTGTTTAATTATTCAGTTAAATCATTGATATTTAATATTATTCACAAAAGATGGAAGAAATACTTTTGGTCTCAGATCCAGTTTGGTTTACTGTTTTTCTTGTAGCTCTTGATTTTGCTTAGACTCCGTTTGTTCCACTTGTATTTCACCTTGTTGTGGTTTCTGAATTTACAATAGCTTTAAATATGCTGTAGACAAAATACTAAGATGTAAATAAGAACAGGCTGATGCTGAGATGTTCTTTGTACGTCTCACTGGGTAACATTTTTTTACTAAAACATGCAAAATTCTGTACTTTGACGTGAGTTACCAAAAAATCAAAAAGGTCTTAATAGTTCAGCAAGGGATGGAAAGCTTAAAAAGGTAACAGTGGGTTGCCATTATGGTGCAGTGGGGAAATAGGAGGCAGCCAGACTTCTGATGTCAGGCTGTCTTTGTCTTTCCTGTACCAACACTCTCCCTTGTTATTAGTGTTTAATAGCAGTTAAATTTTGGAGGCCAGGAGTTCAACCTGAGGCTCCAGATTTATATATGAAAACGGGACTTTTCAGAAGTGCAAGAATTATTTAGGAGCACTTGTGTTTGTTAGCAGGTTCTTAGGGAATTGAAAGCCAATGGGCTGGGTTGCTGGTCTAGTTTGGGAAGGAAGAGGTGGGGGTTATATAAAATCCAGCTTTGTTCTTCTGAATAGGTAACCATTTACCAATGATTAAAATATTCCTGAAATATATTCTGTTCTTCCTATTTGTCACTATTCTAGGGAGAAAAGGTCTTTCTGGATTTTTTTAAAGAAAACTGGAAAGAAAAGTTGCTACCATTAAATAACAATACAAAAATTCTTTCCTTTCCTGTTCTCTCTTGCACAATAGGCCTCTTTAAATTTAGAGGAGACTGAAGTGTACAACTCATGGAGACTAAAATGTGCTTAGTGACACAATTCTTTGTTCAACTTTCTCATTAAGATTAAAAAGCACTGAAAGATCATATGCTATTTTAGACTCAGCTGATCACATATGTATTTATATTTACAGACTGTACAAGGGGAATGTAAAGTATATACTGCATCTGAGTGGAAGTAGCATAGTTACAGGGTATTTTATGCAGACTAAGCAGTTTAGCAGCAGCATTAAAATTTTGTTTACCACAATGCATTGTGTCTATTTACAAAAGCAGTTTGAAGGCCGTAGCTAAGGTTAGAAAATCAGACTAGATCTGATTCAGTATAAGAATTTTGATGTCCTGCAGTCCCGTCTATCAGGGAATTTTGTACTGCTGTCCATCTTCATAAGACTTGAGCCCTAGGAAGAAAGAAAAAGCCGTGAGGATAACTCGGAAATCTAACTGCCCCATCATTTCTCAATCATGTACAGATACTGTTGTCAGTGACACGTCTTACAGAATATTGAAAAGACGAGCACTGGCATTTTTAGCAGAATCAGAGAAAATCTAAATCCCTGAGAAGCTCTGATTATGAAAACACAGAGTTGGCAGAAGCTTCAGAGAGAGAGGATATGGACTGTTTCAAACCTTGGAAAGTTCAGCTGGCCACATTCCACTTCTATTCCAGTACACAGTTAAGTGTTTTTAACCAACTTGCATGTGTGCAGCCATACAAATTTGTCATGCAGAACAAAGGAATGCATGTTTTAAAACATGTATTGGAAAAAATTGGATTGGATTCCAAGTCCAAAACCGATTAGATTATGTGCTTTCCTCTGTTAGCTTTTGAGTCAGTAATTAAAGAAAGAAACTCATCTCATTTAACAGTGTTTGTGTACTGTGTCTGCAAAACCCCTGAAAATCTAATGGCTGCTATCAGTAGGTCTGGAATTAATGTCCTTCTTAGGAAGGAGTGAGAAGGCTGCAGGGCTTGAGATAACCTTGCTTTTTTGCAGGGGACTAAAAACTGTGATCACTGGCACCTGTATCCTCAGCTGTAGTTAAGCCAAGGATTGCTTTAATGTAAAACTTAACTGCCTGAGACATGTCTGAAGTTAATACTGGAAGAATTGAAACCAAGTCCTAGCCCCAGTCCCCTTTCTTCATGTGGAAAATAGCACATAGCTATTATAAAAGACGTAACTAATTCTGTTTTTGGATAGAGTAGACATAAATGTATCAGCAACAGTATGGTCTCAACAAGGGAGTGTATTTTTTCGTAAATTTTGCAAGTTAAATTAAGCAGAAAAAAATTTATCATGTACCAGTAAAATGGGATAAGGCTCTTTTTAAATCTTTTGACCATTATGGAAGTGCAATTTAAACTTCTAAATATTTTAGCTACTTTTAGTAATTATATGTTATTTATATTAATTTTCAAATGTAATTTTTAATCAGAGGCCATATGAAAAATAACCTTGAAATGGAAACAAGATCATATTACTACTGTAAAACCATCTAAATCAGAGTGAAAGCATGATAGTGGAAAGTGGAGACTAGTTGTGTCATTTCATCCCACAAACCAATTCCTGATGAAACACTTCTTTTCCTCCAGAATTTTCAATATATTTCTCTTTGGTTTTGTAATTGTCCTGGGGTGACTTTATGATACTGGTATCTCCAATCACCTGGTTTATGTTATATATTAAGTTCTGCACCTTTAAGATTAGCTTTGAGAGCAAGAGAAGTTAAAACTGTTGGAGGCTGATGGGAGTTTTTTTCTCCTGACCAATAACTGGCAATTTCTGAGAATTGTCAGTGGTTTTGACCACTGAAAAGTGAGATCAACCTGTGAACACCACCTTAAGACCTAAGCCCAGGAATTTCTTGTTCACTTTGGTTTCCGGCTTCTGAAGAGGTAACAGGGCTCCGGTTCAGCCTCCTCCTCCCCCTACCAGGCCGGACAAGGCTGCGGAGCAGGGGATGGGAGAGGGAAGTGGGACCAGGCTGAGCCAGTCCAGTCCCTGGCTTGGCTGCAGTTTCTGCGGCTGCTGAGTTTCACCAGAGACTGCTGAGTAAGGAGAGAGAAAGCCATTGACCTGCAGCATGCTGAGACAGTGACCACACTCCTCCAGAGCAGCTGTGAAAAAAAAATCTTCTATCATAGACAGCTCCAGTTACTGCTCTGGCAGAGATCACAGAACCATCTACAAGGCCTGGGCAAGATTTTAACTCTCACTATCCAGATGAGACTTGCAGATTAATCCTTTTTTTCCAGAGTGAGAGTGAGTGATCAACATGTAATGAGACACCAGAAACTATCAAAGACAGTGAAGAAAGGAATTAAGCTTCAGAGGGGGAAGAGAAATACAGAGATGCTTTAATAAGCTGAAATATTTTTCTGTTAAAGCTATGGAGGTGGACAGTGTTCTGAAAAAACTCCTTTAATTCCTGACTGAGTATTTTGGGGGGAACAGAGTATTTCAAAGTGTAGATTTAAGCAAATGGTGAAGTAGTTGTGATCCTATGAGATGCTGGAACAGAAAAAGAGAAGTAGTAGTTGAAGATTTGTGGCCTTTAAGAGACAAAGAGAAAAGTTCTGTTTCCAGAGAGTCTCACAAAAGCAGATGAAGAGAACTTCTGCCTTTGAATAACTCATCCTTAAAAATGACACCCCATCTTGACTCATTGACCCATAACACATCTCAGAGTGATGTGAAATGGGAGGAGAGAACTGATAGCAGAATTTCCGGGCAGCTGGCATCAGAGAAGTAGAAAGCCATGAAGAAAATGGTGTTCTGGTGAAAAAACTCCATAGATTAGCAGAAGAGGACTTCTTTTTCTCTACAAAGACTGATGAAGAGACTATAGCAAAATTGAGACTGTTTTAACCACCAAGTTTTTTGTCTCTATGTTGTCATGTGAACAGGGGAATGGCTGGGTAGTGGGAAAAAGAGGGTTTCTGGATGTTTTATTCTGGTTTCTTATTCTTGTAGTTTTTGTTAATAAATTTTCTTTGTTCCTTTTAAGTTTTAAGCCTGTTTTGCTCTTGTTCTAATCCATATCTCACAGCAAGAAATAAGTAAGTTTTCTAGTACCTTTTTTAGTTAATGTTTTAAAACCACAACAGTAATGCTCTAGTTTTTGTTCTTTTGGTAGTCATATCATAACACTTCAATAGTGTCTGCTGAAACCTGCAGGTAATTGTTTATTTTTTGATATATCCTCTGATCATAAATGTTATCTAGGAATTGATGTAGCTAAATTAAAGAAATTATGTATATCATTAATATAATACTATTAATAATTATATTGGTAATAAATTAAAACTTAATTATTATATATTAATAACAATAACATACATAGTAATTTAAGAAATTATGTGTATTATTATGTGCACATATGAATAATATAGCAACTAAACAAATGTTTTAGATATAATTGCATGCAGACCAAGTATGACTTTGGAATCTGTAATTTATTTTTTAATTCCATTATTTTACTCCGAACTTTTTAGGAAGATGGAAGAATTTCTGAATCTTACACAACTAAAGACATCTTTGAAAGAAGCTATTTTACTAGATTATTATACTGCAGGATTTTGGTGGGCTAGGGAAATGAACTTCAGCCTTATGCAACTCTCAGGATTCATGGATCTATTAAATTTCACCTTGGAGAACCTCAGCAGTAAGTATAATTAAGAACTGTAAAATAAATATCTGAAGTGGAAGGCAAGAATGTTTCCCAGTCATTTTAATAAAGTGATATTTAATTACAAGTAATTGTGAAGTGATTTATTTTCCTCTTGAATATAGGTATGTTAGACCTTGTGCCTGAAAATAATTTTTACTGACAGATCACAATTTTTTGAGTAGGGTATTCTTTTTTCTTTGTTTGTACAGTATGTGGTACAAATGGGTCAGGTCCTGAAGAGACCTTTCCTTTGCTACAGTAGAATAAATAATAATTACAGTAGAGTGAGAGCAAGGAGCTCCTAAATTCCAATTCCAGCTTTCTCAGTGGCTGATTCACTGTAGCCTTGGGCACATTTCTCTGCTGTTCGAGATACTCAGTACATCCTGCTTACATTACAGCAAGTGAATTACGTTTTTTTTTGTCCTTGGAGGTCAACTCTCCGCTTTTTATATGGCAAATGCTGCACTTCTGCCCCAGAATTTATGTTAACTAAGGGCTGGTGAGGGAAGTAAACTGGCATTGCTGCTGAAAATGAAAAATGACAATGAAAGGACTGTAGCTCCTGTGGCTACAAGGAAATTTGCCACAAAGCACAAGCTTGGTCTACTGGAAATGAAATAACCTGAAAAAAATGGTTGCACTGTCCTCTAAAATCTTCTTTGTCAGAGATTCTAATGCTTGCTTAACATTCACTTTGAAGATGATTATGTTGAGAAAAGTCCATCCCAGAGAAAGAGTGAAAGGACTCAGCAGTTTCATTTAAAAGAGAAGGCAAATATTTAAAATCAAGCTCATAATAGTTATTATACTCTTTCACTGTAATTTAGTTCAAGGGCCTTTCTGACTTGGAATTTTGACAGAATAAGTATGTGCGTTATGATCATTGGAATTCGAGTTGTCTTTCCTATCTCCAATGAGAAAGTACCTTAACATATGTTAACTATATTACTATAACAATGGAGCACAATGAAAACCTGTCAGAAATTAGTTTTATGAGTCCATGTAATACATGTGTACAAGACAGGCTGGAAGCACAAGCACTTATTAAAGCTGACTGATGTTTTTCAGGAATGTCATCTTAGTTGCATTATGCTTTGCCAAGCATTTAACTCTTTAAGCTGAAATTTTCTGTGGCACTGACTGCTTTTGATGAATTTTTATATATAAAATTGCAACTGAACCAGTTCAGTGGGCTTGCAGACAGAGGCTGTGGGAAAAATGATCCTATTTTATGTCTTTTTTTATTTTTAACAGGTCTAATGCCCTGGTGCTTTGAGGTAAAGATAAAGACTTGGCAAGCAATTGTTGTGAATTTGCTTTTTGCTATCCTTTGAAAATCCATTTAGATTTGGCTAAGATATACATGTTTTTTAGAGAAAGAAAATATTGTTATAAATGCTTGCAGAAAACTTCTTATATTTGTTTCACAGTCCAAGGTTGAGATGAATTTTCTTGTGATTATCAAACATTTCAACTAAAAGCAAAATTCTAATGTCTTCTATGTTAATGACCCTTTCATTTCTTTTCCCTGCACTGGACCCAGTCAACCTGAAGAATTAAGCTGACTTGGCCATAATAGCAAGAGTAGCAGAGGGCAGGAAGAATAGATTTAGACAAGGAGGGTAGTGGAAATACATTTAAGGCTGGTAAAGCAGCAAGGAAAACGGGAGGTCTTGCTTAATGGGGAGTCAGAATGAGTTACATGATTTGATTCTCTTCTATCCATTGAGGGTAAAGTGCTCCTTACCTCACAGAAATGCTGCATGAGTCTTCCTGAGACAGGTGGTTGGGACTGAAAATTAGGTGTGCAGAGGAAAGAGAAAATTTGGCTGACTTGCCAACATATTCAGGGTCCAAGCAATCCTGTTATGTGCCTTTCCTTCCCTACAAAGAGTGCTATTTCTGGTTCTGTTGCTTTTCCTCATTTCCTATGGCTTCTATTTCCTCTGCATTCTCTGTGTTTCTTTCTTGTCCCTTCCCATATGGTTATTTATATTTTGTTGCCTCTCTTACTGAAAAGTGAGGTAAAGTTTTCAAGCCATTGATTGCTGTACCACTAAAGGGCAAAACTATGAAAAAACAGAAGTCTTCTAAGTATTTTAATTTGTTTTCTGTATGAAAAAACCCAAGGAGTGTATCAGTAGAGACTTAAAACAATGAGGAAAATAAATCTATTTCACCACTGGTGGATATTTCCCCAGTTTTTCTGTAGATTTTTTTTAGACATAAAAGGAAAAAATAAATGGTGTTTGAAGCTTTTTTTTTAAACTTCCCATGGTTCTAGTGATGACATATGTTATATGGACTTTTTGGGTGAAAAATAAAGTCAAACACTTTATTAACCAAAAAGAAAAACACTGACAGAGGCAGGAGCCCAGGATAAGCCTGAGTTCCACTACAACAATACCAAACACTCTCCTTTGGAATATCAATCTCCATAGGAGGACCACAAGTGAAGTCCCACTGCCACCCTTATAGACTCCCCTCTGTCCAGGATTGGTCTGTTTACGATCCACTCTCTGACTGGCCCATTTCCAGGGCTCTCATTGATTCTTAATGGGGTGCACTCCAGGCCAATCGTTCCTTCAGGGTGTTGAGTGATTTGTCGCTTATTCCACCAATGGTTGTCTATGATACAGATGTCGCTCTTAGGAGGTCATGTTCTGGAGTGTTCTCTTGGTTTGCTGAATCCTCCATACTGCCAAACAATACCCTGCCAGCCCTGGGCCACCCCCAACTCCACCTGACCACACCCACACCAACCACCGGACCTTGCCCATTACCCTTATAAAACCATGAGAACCCGAACTCTCTAACAACAAATACTAACCATTAACTAGAAACATATTATATTAAATAACCATTAACTTATAACCTGTCTTAGTTTAGGGCAATGTTAACAGTCAGTCAACTTGTTACAATTATTGGTTTACTTATAACAGCATACGCTATGTGCAAATCAGAAAGATGAATCCTTTATTTTTAGAGGTTCAACAAGCACTGATACATTTCAGATTGTCCTCTTTGTCAAGACAGTTGTCAAACAGAATTTAAGTTCTAATTCCAACCTGTTTTGGCATTTGGTTTTGATTTCCAGGGTAAAAATGTAAAGTAATTATCTCGTTTGGAATGATGCAAATATCTCCAAGTTTGATGATACATGCAGGGTCTTATGAATATTCATGTTTAATCTATTATGACTGTAAGCACTTTAAAATATTCTTCACCCTTTTTTATATCTGTTCCTGTATTAATGGCTTATGTTGCAAGAGGCATGGTCAGAAGAATAATCTTTCACAATTCATAAGCACCAGACTATTTAAGGAAAAACATACTCTGCCTCTCAGAATTGCTTATTATTCTGCCTGTGGTTCTCTCAGCATAGGTAAGAGGTGAAGCTGTAGTATCTTGAATACCCATTATTGTGATCCTTCCACTGTGGAGGCAGAGTGGTGGTTTTGTAGTGGAATTTTAATGGACACTTTATTGATGAGAATAATGGCAATAAAATGGTTTGACTGCTGTTGGTTTTAAGTTGTGGGTCATAACTAAAACTTCAATAGGTCTTATAATTAAAATGGGCCAAAAAATCCAATCCCACCTTGTCATGTTTATACATGGATTTTGTTCTTTGGGATTACTTTGCAGGCAAACATATGACCTTGGGAGATAATTTAAAAGAACTTGAAAGAGCATTGGCTGGAATAGGAGAAACTGAGTCAGCAGAAAGAGGTGACCTGAATTTATTCAGCATTGAGCAAGCCAAAGCAATCATTGATTACTTGGTTGCCAGGTATTTATTTCTGCAGAATCTGTTCTTATTTCAGTAATCTAATGTAGTGGGGAAATGACTGATAAAATAGCATTAACAACAAATGCAGCATCAACTATTATTATTATTATTATTATTATTACACTACTACTAATACTAGTATTTTACTTTTATTTTACTGGATACCTTCCTACTATGCCAATGTATTGCAAACACCAAACTTTATATCATGAAAAAGGAGAGAGAATATGCAAGGAGCAGTAAAGATCTGGCCTCAGATGTCAAAGCCCAGAAAATAAATTTAGACTGGAAGTTTATCAAAATGTAAGATTATTCTGAAAATATTCCTTTTGGATTTTGTTTCAAGTGCTAAAACAAAAAAGAGTGGTGGCTGGACAATATTCTTGTTTTGCTTTTGAAAGCTACTTTTACATTCCATCTGAATAAAATTGTAGCTCTTATTTCTCTTATTTACATCTTCTCTAGAGTCTATTATTCTAAGTATTGGTCTGGCCTTGACAGTTATAGGGGACTGAAGTGATTTCAAGTTGTGTACTTACAGAGTTAAGGTTTTGATCATATGGGAGTCATAAAAATGTTGCATTTCAAAATCAGCAAAAATCAAGTATGTATATGAAAATATTTTGTGACAGGTCTTAGCTTTTAAACAGAGACACAGAAAGAGATGCAAACAGCAGTAAATTTATTATTTATTTGAGAAAATTACTGAGTCTGATAGTAACAGGAATGCCTCTGTATAAAGTTTTTACTGTATAGTAGTTTGTACACACGTTCTTCAACTGGAATTCTGTGGTTAAGGCAGTGGCTGTACTGATGTACCCCTGTTTGCGGTACATGATGGACAGAATGGTTCTCAAGCTGTTTAACCATCCATGAATATCAGGGGCAAGGAGATGGAAAATTAGTAAATTACTCCTGTAGTATATGCTCATCCACTATACTGCAGCTGTAGCCCTTCAGCCCATTTTCTGACCTGAAAGGGGGTGATGGGGGTGGGGGGGTGGGGCTATTTGTGGCATATGGGCATAAAAATTGGGTAAGATCATGATAGATCCATATATAGATTTGTTGGGAATTTTCTGACTGTTCTTTAGGAAAAGTTTAACACAGCAAAGAAGGGTTTTTTGGAGTGTTTTCCTGAATGCAGAAAAGTATTTTCTCTTGAAGAAAGGTAAAATTCTAGGGTAGCTATTAGCTTTCCAGTTTAGAGTACTTGGATTCAGATGGGGATTTAAACCCATTGCAGGCAATTTCTCTTATGATTAGACTATAAAATATGTCTCTTTCTCCTGCTGTCTGATTTTTTTCTTTCATTGCTTTTTCATGGAAAATATAAAACACTTCAGGTTCTTCCCATAAGAAATGGGAACATCTCTTTAAATCCCTAATTTCTGTCGTCAAGGCAAATTAATGTCCTTCCAAGTACTAGCCCTAAACTAAAAGGAAACTTGGCATTTTAAGATGTCTCAGCTCCTTTTACTTATGTCTTCCTGTCTGTCTTTTGTATATTTATATGGAACAAATGTTCTTTCCAAACAGCATATCTATAGCTCTTGTGTAAATTATCTATTGAGAGATATCTTGTCCATGAAGTAATTCCTTCACAGTTGGAAGAATTTCATCCAAGAAATTAGGTGCTCCATCCTACTTCCACCAAAGTATTAGCTGGGCAGGAATACAATCAAACTGCAAAACTTTTGCAGCAGAGTGGTATTTTGACCACCAAATATGTGGTTGTATGTCCAAACTACTCAATTTATTACAAATGTGTGCTGTGGCGATGTCATGGATGTACACACATACACTGAAATGTATCATATGTGTCCAATTTATGCAATCCATTTTTTCAGTCACTGGAATATTTTTTTCTAAATAAAAATGGAATTAGAACACTTAAATGGGTGTACTTTAAACTTTATGAGCTCAGAAGTAGGTTAAGTTTTATTACAATTCAAATTATTGTATTAGTTCAGTATATTTTTTCTTGTTTAATTTTAGATGATAAGCCTGTAGCTTTTTTCCTACTCAAAACAGTATGACACATTGTAGTTCAGATCACATTTTTACAAATGAGCTGTAAACCGATGGGATTTATAATGGAAACAGGGACAAATGCTTAACCACATTGGCAGAAACTGTGCAGCAACTACAATGACACCTTCAGGTTTGGTGGAAGGTTACAGTTATCATCTTTTTATCTTGTCTTCTTGGGCAAACATACATTAACGTAGCTCCTGACATTTCATTTTGAGGAAGCAGTGGAGCTGGGGAAATATGTCATTGTTAATCACCTTCAGATTCTCATACGACATCATAAGAGGGCCTATTCTTAACAGTAGTACTTAAACAAGTAAAATTATTTCTGTGCAATTGCTAGAAACACAGTTATGGAATTTTTAAATTGTTCACAACAAATATAAACAAAAAGGGGCATTTTGTGTAATGCCTGATAGAAGATATTTTTTCTAAATAAATGCGGATGTCTAATTTATGTGATTTGACTTAAAGAGCATTAAACAGAGGAATTTTTTCCTTCATACAGGATTATGGGCACCAGGTTGAACACAGATCTTTTTAAAAATAAAGACATAAAATTCAGAAATGCCAAAAATAATTACTTATATTTTTGGGTACTTATATTAAATTATATGTAGCTGTAACATAGTCCATAAAGAGTAACATAACACATCTTGGGGGAAAGGGGAAGTAAAATACCTGACTTTTAGGTGCTGTAAATCAGGATTATTTTCAAAGCACTTGGATAGGAGAACAAATTTGAAATATTAATTTCTGTCAATCTGATTGGAAGGATATATGTCTTATTTCCTGTGTGTCTGTGATGTTCATAAAATATTTTTTGTCTTTTTTCATATAATCCGTCTTAGAATTTTACCAAATGACAGGTGTGTATGAAAGGGAACATAGATTTACATAAATCAGTGTGAGTCATTTCCAGTTCAGGTTAAGTCCTGAACTCTCTTTAAACATATTTTCTGTGTCTCTACTGAAACATGTCAGGAATTCTTTGGTGAAGTGTTGTAATAAAAATGTACTTAAATTAAATTGCAAATACTGTAAGAACTTAATTAATTTCCTGTGTGCTTTGGGTTTGGGGGAAGGCAGCCTCTAGCTGATGGCAGCCAGACTTCTTACATGGGCCTTACTGGTACCAAGCTGATGGTACTGCTGACCCAACTGATGGGTCTTCCAAGAAAAGAGCCTGTGTCCTGTCCCTAGCCAGAAAGCACAGGAACCAGTTACAGATGTTCACTGCAAATATTGCCACACCTTTCATGGATACAGCAGGCAGGACTGTGGTAAATTCTTGGAATCATTCTTCAACCTGGACTTTATATGAAATCACAGAGTTTTAAATCATATGTTGAAATGACATGACAGAAGGCAGCAGTTCTGTATCATGACTGTAAGAGAAGAACTAATTGTAACAGATGGACTGTGACAAGCAAAACTTTTGGTTAAACAAATGCTATATAATTGATCATTAGAAAAGGAAACAAAGAAAATGATTTAAAACGTGAAATAGCCATACGTGTTTTAAGGAAGATAAATATTTTAGTCCATTGACAAAGTCTATTTTAAGTTACTTTTGTTGTAATACACAAAACTGCTGTGTGTTAATCTAGTTTTTTTTTTAGTTTTTCTTTGAGGAAATACTACATTGATTTTTCAAAGTGACCTTGATAGAATAAATCTTTGTATTCTTTATTGTTTTGGTGTTCCAAGATCAAACTTTCTCCCTGTACTGGCAGCCCATCCCAGAATCTGAAAGCTGATTTAGCTTTGTTTCCTTCTTGTCTGCTATTGCTGATAATAAAAGGCATAAGTATCCTGGTGATAAGTGTTTCAGGAGCTACATTTTTTCAGAGTAGAACTTTGTCATCTCAGAGTTCAATTTCATAAAGACTAAGTGGATGTATTTTTAAGTATTGCACTGTATTTTCTACAGCCATCTGATAATAAATCCTGCAAACTAAATGTGCTGCTTTTTGTATCTGAAATTAAACAACTGTTTCTTTTTAAAATTTGGAATGTTACATGCTGGAGGGTAATTCTTAGTTTAACAAAACTTACAGTATTGTTACCTTTCCAAAAATTTACAGCTGGGGTAATCTATATTATCTTGTTTTTCAGCATATTCAAAAACTATAAAGCGTATGAATACCTCTTCCACAGTCGTGGAGAAGAACCTGTGATAAGTAATGAGGTGAGTCATCTATATAGATGGAACTCATTATGCAGTTACTTAACGAGTGCACCATGGCACGTGTTTTGTATTGCTCAAAGCAATCTCATGTCAACATCCCTGCATTACTAATGTAAAACGCCTGATTAGAGCGCAAGTTAAGATGTTTTGATCCTCATATTCAAAATTAATTTGGGATTTCAAAAAAGTGTAAATGCATTGGTTAAGTTGTTAGTTGTGTAAATCAGGAACACTTTCATATAGGTATTTGTAAATTGATGCATGTAATTTGAATTAGCAATGTTAGTCTGAGTCTGCTTTAAAATCAGCAATCAAAGTCATAAAATGTCATGTGCCATTGCCTAGTCTGACCACAGCCCTAATAGAGATGTATGCATGTGCATATACAGAGTTTTGTTTCTATTGTAGCCACCAAGAGTTAATTATATAGAATTATATTATATATGGTAGACTATGAAGAAAGAAGCAAGCTAGAAGCTGAGCATTTTGAAAGAGTTTGCTTAACAATATTGAGTTGGTTTCACAGTGAGCTTTGTCATGTGTTCTAACTTACATGTGAAAAAATGCATAAGAAAATGTGTTGATGCAGAATGTGGCCTTTAATCAAATGGACAGGTTAATCAAATAAACCTTCCTTTAGCCTGACAGTGTTTTTTGAGGATATATGTTATGATTAATTAAAAAATATTTGCATTTTAAATTTGTATTAGGAGCTAACTGATTGCCCAGAGAGGCACAGTAGTATAATATGGTACCTATATTTTAGCTTATCAGTACACAATGAAGTTAAAATTGGTACATTGGAAAAATTCTTTTACACTTTCAGCTGTTATTTTTGACTCTGGTGATGTGGGATAATTGCCTTCCATGTTGCTTTTAAGTAGCCATATTATAAAAAATTTATATATTATAAAATATATATTATATATATTATTATTTCTTGGCATGGATGAAAATATTTGGAAATTATTATTTTCATTTACAAGGTGGGTTAAAATTCCAACTATGATGAAATTGGTGACAAAACTGTCAATACAAAGGTAGAGCAGAACTTCAGCATTACTATGTTAGGGTGGGGGCTTCATATTGAGTAATTAGATCAATGGGTGGTTAGCACTCCTTAATTGGTAAAATTGATTTTATTGAGGCTTTGATTAAGTAATTCTTGTGTAAACTTGAATCATGAATCTTAGAAGGTTTTAGACTAGCTTAAAAGAAATGTCTTTGTGTTTCCTGAAGTCTCATTTCTGGGATGGTGAGATCATCATGCACTGTCCCAGCTGCAGGACAGGGGTGCCCTGGGCAGGCTCTGCTGGGGAGCATCACTTCTGCTGAGGGTACCAGCACTTCTGAGCAATGGTAGAAATGAATTTCAGGGAATGACTTCAGTGATGGTCCATCCAAGCAACAAGTGTCATCTGCAGCTACAACTATCACAAACCCCTGCATGACAATCTTTAGCTGTAACTGCCTTTATGGCCTTTTCTTACCAATAGTGCCACTTCACTTCAATCCGTCTGTTTTGTATTCTGAGCTCCATGGCAGAGAGTTTTTAATTTGTCCAAGTACACTCCAACACCCAAGGAAATCAATACTTATATTCTATTAGAGTTATAGGGTGATGCATTGTTGTTCAATAAGTAAAAGTTTAAGGTATTGGAGCTGCACATACAAATTTATGGCATTATTTGCACTTTATGTGTTAAAATGTGAGGAGAGGTGAACTCAGCATAAACTTCAAGCTCTTTCGCTGTAGCTTTGTTTTATTTAAAAATTCTTATGCATAAAAGAGATCATTACTTCTATCTTGCAGTCCCTTAGAGGAATATAGCTTTTGGGCTGCAGTGTTTTGGGGTGTGTGGCTGTGGTAGGGGCACACCTGGGGTCACTTGCTTTGCAGTCCATCTGCTCAGGGAACAGGAGATAACTGGGAAATCCATGTCCTGAAAGTAGATAGTAAATCTGTGCTGAAAGTTTGGCTGCTATCCTGTTATGTAGACCAATGCCTTACCAAAAAAAAAAAAAAAAAAAAGCCACTGCAGACACACCACAGCTCGAAGCTGAATGTGATCCTGACTCTGAGTGCAACTAATGTCTAAAAAGTTTTCCTTTATCTCCAGCAATAAAAGCCTGTTCTTTTGGAATAAGACACTGTAAATTGTAACAGCCAGATTTGCCTAAATAACAAGAACCATGGTGTTCCAAGAGCTTAATTACAGCATTATCTTCTTTTGCAAATGAACACTTTGAGACGAGTCAGTGAAATTACTTACTTCAACAGAATTGATTTGTTTCCACTGAAATGGCTTTAGCTCAGTGAGTATGTGTACTGAAAGAATTACCTACAGAATAAAAGCCCAACAGCCTCAGGAGAAGATCTGCTTCTTTAAAAGAGATGAAAGTATAGCAAATAAAAGCTCTACTCAATGTTGTAATGTATATCCTTTTAGGGAGACCACAGTGTGTGCTTCCCAGAGAAATCTTACAGCGATGGGTTGTAAAATCATTGGAACTTTTTTTCTCTAGCACAGGCAATTATACAGGGTTCTCAATCAAGTTTCCTTTTTGATCTTTCACTGCAGTTATTTCCAAATGACCCTGTCATTTCCTGTGTAGAATAAAATCAGACGAGAAAAGAGAAATGACTCAAAACTCAGATTATACATACAACTGTGGTTGTGCCACTTAACAAAATCTAAGTTATTTAAATGTAGCACATAATTAGTGGAGCTTCACAGTCTGATTAATATTCTGTACTTGATGCAGCTAGTATAATAAAGCCACCTCTGTAAAACACAGTGTTCAAGTCTTTAAGAAAAGGTAACAAATGCCAGGCTAATTTAAATATATAATTTTTTTTTTTTTCACATTGGCTAAAGCCTTTAAACCTCAAACTGCTTGAGGTGATCATATTGCCTAGGAAAAAAAAGGTTAAAACAGAAAGAAATAAATGCTTGGTTAAATGATAAAACACACATCACACATAACCTACTTTGACAGTATTTAAAATTTAAAACTTGCCTTTCTAGATATCAAATCTCTTACTTCTCCTTCATTCCAGATCTACAAAGACCTATATATTATGTATGCATGAATACCTGCTAGAAAACATGATTGTATAAAGAATTGCTGAGAAGTGTTAACATTGCCAAGTAAATTAATTGCTGTTTTCCCCTGTTACTATTATGGGCAATTCCCCCCATTTAGAATGATTACAGAAGAGGCTGTGCTTTAGCTGTTCTGTGGCTATGATCCAAAATAAAATGCAAGTTGTGCTACCATTAGAGTTCTTCAGGAATATTGCTGTTAAAGGTACTGGTTTTTTTCTTTCTGCCTTTTCTGGACATTTTGCTCTCTAGCTGTGATTTAGTACACCTATATTAGCTTGCAATTTCAAGGAAAGCAAAAGGAGTACAGACTAAACCTTGACATGTGGGGATTCAGTGGAGCAATTCCTATTAACATGTCAGATCTTATAACAAGGGCTTAAATTGTTAATACATGAATTGTGTAGAAGTTTTTATTCTTTTCTATTTCTATGTTTAGTTAATTTATTTTGCTTTAATAGGATGATACAATACAATATATTTTACAATTTTTTTTCTCTCATTTACAAATTGAACCTTACATTGCAGTTCATGTTTTTTGCTGCTCTCCGTTGTGTATTTTTGGATGGTATGGTGCTAAGGTCTTTTGGGATTATGTCTGCTTTGAAACATTTCCTAATAAAAATAATGTGGTTGGTAAATCTTGGTTTTTTCCTAGTTGCTTTAGCCAGCCTGATGGAGTAACCTGCTATTTTATGGCCCAGATGACTAGCTAAGTTTGGCTTCTTGAAATAGTAGTGTACAGTGTAATTTTCTTTAGAGATGTCATCGTGGGTCAGGTTGCAATAAGAATATTGAAGATTAAATTTAATGGCAGTGCAGATTCAGTATTATAGTAGTCACGAGATATCATCCTCTGTACTTAGAGTTCCAGACTAGTTTCCATTAATGCTTTTGTTCTATATACTCCTTACTTTCTGAAGCATTAAGCTTTTGGACTGTGTCTGGTCCTTATCCAGTTGTGGGTTGAGTTGGGTTTTTTTTTTAAGTTTGAACCGAATACCTTCTTTGTTTGAATTTAAGGAGGTGGATAGGAAGAATATGCTTTTTGAAAGCTAATAAAGCTTGTTTTTCTTCTGATGGCAAAAACCCTGAAGTCTGGGATTTAACTTTGATACGTAATCCTCATTAGGTGTTACCTATTTGGATTGGTTAATCAATCACTGTTCAAACAAATTTGCTCCATAATTTCTTGAGAACTGCATTTTAGAGATGTATGAAACTGGAACATTTAAATAAGCATATCAGTTCACACTATGGAAACTCATTCCCCAGCTAATGGAGTGCTTTTCAAAGCTTGGAGGTTTCAGATATTTTTAGTGCCTAAAAACCAGTGAGTTGATTTTTTGTAGCATTGTTTTCTAAATATCACCATGGCAAAGATATGAAGAAGAGCATAGGACTGGAATGGATGTCTTCAATTGTTAGCTCTCATGCTGCTTTCTCATAGGGAAATATTTATATTCCTCTTCAGAAACCTGTCAAACTCCAGTTTAAAAAGTTACTCTTTTTTTGTCTTTGCTCCTTTAGTTAGGGAAGTGCCCTGATACCTGGTTCTGTAATTGTTATAAAACTTCAGTTTTGGTCTGAGTGTATTCATGACAAGCTTATTTGTTCTTGTGCCAATTTGTGCCAGTATTTACCTTTAGCTCTCATTCCATCCCCAGTGTTTATTTTTCCAGTGTTGTCGTGGTTTTAAACCAATAACTAAGAAAATTACTTATTTCTTGCTGTGAGACATGGATTAGAACAAGAGCAAAACAGGCATAAAACTTAAAAGGAAAAAAAAAGAAAGTTTATTGACAAACTACAATAAGAACACCAGAATAAACTTCCAGAAAAACCTTTTCATCCCCTGTCTACCCACTATTCCCTTGTTCACATGACAAAAGAGACAAAAACTTTGGAACTTTGATGGTTAAAACAGTCCCAATTCTTGCTACAGTCTTTTCACCAGTCTTTATAGAGAAACAGAAGTTTCTTCCTGTTAATTTATGGAGTTTCTCACAAGAAAAACTATTTTTGTTATAGTTTTCCATTGCTCTAATGTTAGCTGCCCAGAGCTGCTGTTATTAGAGCCCACTCCTCCCATTTTCACATCACTCTCAAGTGTGTATGGGCCATGAGTCTAGGGATGGGATTTTTAAGGATAAGTTATTCAAAGGCAAAAAGTCTTCTTCATCTGTTTCTGTGAGCTTCACTAAAAAACAGTTTTCTCATTGCCTCTCAAGGCTTCAAATCTTCCAGCACTTCACTGTACCATAATTACTCTACTTTTTACTCAAAATTTACACTTTGAACACTCTATTCCTCCCTATTTACTGTCATGAATTAAAGGAGTGTTTTCAAGACCTTATTGTCCATTTCCATAGTTTTAACAGAAAGATATTTCAGCTTAATTAAAGCATCTTCTTAATTCTCTACCTTTTCTGAAGCTTCTTTTCTTTCCTGTCACTGGTAGTTTATAAAGTCTCTTTTCATGTTGATCACTCTCTTTTTCTCTCTCTGGATAAAAAGATTAATCCGCAAGTCTCATCTGGGTAATGAAAGAGTTAAAATCTTGCCCAAGCTGTTGTAGGTAGTTCTGTGGCCTCGGCCGGTGCAGGAGCTGGAGCTGTCTGCGATGGAAAGTTCCTCATGGCTGCTCTGGAGAGTGCAGTCGCCGCGCCCAGCCCGCTGCAGGTCTAGAGCCTCTCTCCTTCTTCACTCGGCAGTTTCTAGTGAATTTAGTTACAGCAAAAAACCTGCAGCCGAGCCAGAGATCGGCTCGGCTCAGCCCGGCCCGGCCAGAGCCCGGAGAAAACTTTTTCCGCAGGGCCCGCATCTCCCGGCCGGGAGACGCTGGGCCCAGCCCAGTCCCCGCCCGGCCGCATGGCCTGGGCAGGGAGTGGGAAGCCTGGAGCTCCGCCACCCTTCCCAGCCAGGAAACAAAGAGAGCCAAGAGAGCTCTGGTTTTACACTTTAAGTTAGGTTTCACAAGTTGATCCCACTTTTCAATGGCCTAAACTGCTGTCAGTTCTCAGCAATGACCGATAATTGGTCAGGGGAAAAGACTCCAGGCAGTTCCCAGCAACTTACACTTTCTTAAAGGTAAAGTAACTCCATGACAAGTGTATAAAGAGATAGCAATCTTATTGTCAGCCTTCATTCAGCTTGACTAGAAAAGCCAACCTTCTCTAATCTTTGCTTTAAAGGTAGACTTTGATACACATGTGCTTACATTCGTACCAGCCTCTTGTAATCCTTTTGGCCTTCTTCTACAATTGTTCCACATTAAATCAGTTTTGTTAGAACATAAGTGACCAAACTGACATAATATTGTTGCTGAGATAAAAGCAAGGTCTTGTATAATATCAATAGCTCTTTCTTTTCCTGTGCTGGGAATAGCCTACATGATAGGTCCTAGAAGCACATTTTATACCTGTATTTTGTGGCTATGTCATCGTATATCTGCTAATCTAGTTCTCCTTTGTTATTGTGTTTTCTAGCTGAAGTACTCCCAGTGCACTGTAGGCTTTAAAAAAAAGATGTCCCATGTCCCCACAATGTCACCTCCCAATTTGTCATTGAATACAAGAGTGAATAGACTTCAAGGGTGCTCATCTGTGTGGTATTCCTGCCCGCTCATAATTTGATCATGTCTCTCACATTGCATTTGTCTAGAAAATTATTTATTTAATAAACTATGAAATTAGTCTGGCATCATGTATCTTTGATAAAGTGAAGTTGTGTTACATTCCATTTCTCTTTTGTTTCCATGCTCTTATTTATTTTTTTCCTTCAGAACATGTTCCTCAGGCCTTTACTGCTATGAAGATCAAAACTACAGCTTCAGGAGTAGGTTCATTATTTTCCAATTATGGGTGTTTAAAACTGATACTTGGTCTTTTGATGTCTGAGGGGAAATTTTTGATGTCCATTACAGAAGTGTGCTGTACCCAAGTCCAGATTACTGAAGTAAGCAGCTGGAGAGCCAGTGGGTTTTTGACAAAATTCACAGATATCCAGCTCTTTCGTCTTGAGGCTTGCAATGGGTGTAAACAGAGATCTTGAAGGACTTGTGATTAGTCTGAATGAAAAGTGGAGTCTGTTGGAATTGTATGCAGTGGTACTTCAAATATTTAAGCATCTTTGTCTAATAGAAACAGCCTTTGTTTTCCAAAGATAGTGTTGATATACTCATTTGTCTGTAGGAGAGCTACACTGAGCTTTAGCAGTTACAGCTCTATGTAGGACACATACTGATGGTCTTTTAATGCAGTTTTAACATTCCTGAGTTTTGGTAGCTGAACTGCTCTGCCCTAAAAGCTGGTGAGAGCTCCAGAGAGCTTGTGGAATTCATTAGCCAGTGCTGAGTACTTTTACAATGCTTTAGAGAATGATTAACAAAACATTTTAAAAATTATTTTCTTAAGAAACATCAGATACAAAACAAGCCTGCTTTTTAACTCAGTAATGTGTGAAGTCACGAAAGAAAAGAATTCAGGCAGGACAAGTGCCAAATATGCCTTCACTGTACAGAGCACCATGGTTCTGACCAGCCAGTGTTTCATCAAGCACCTCTTTTTAACAACTAGGGAACTTTAATTTGAATTGAGCTATTCATATACACAGAATTAAACTGAAAAGTGACTGGGGTCACATTGTTCAGTGCCCTAGAGGATGAAAAACTAAAGATACTAGAGGGAAAAAAAAAAAAATGAGGCTCATGATCTATGAGTTCAATTCTATTTAGTTCAGTTGTACAGTTGACAAAGCACCACCTTTTTTGACTGTATGATGTTAGAGAGAGGGAAAAAACTTGAATTCTTGGCAGGAAAATATTTCTCAAACTATGCAGGAATTGATATATACACAGATGTGCTCTATGAGTTTTTTATTTATTTAGAAAGTGGCTTGATTTCCACTTTCTGTGTGTTTGCGTGTATGTGTTTGTATGTGTGTAAACATACATAATTGTGATAAGAGCAGTAATGGCTTGTTTCTTTGATGGAATGCAGGTCAGCTAAGAATTGTAGACTTTGACTGGAAGCATAGTCAGTACATTAATGGCAGCCTGTTTCTGCTATTCATCAGAATGTTCTATGACCCAAATGATGAAGTGCTCTATCAGAAGACTACAGCACGTTTAAAAGTGGTTATCAATCAAGCTGTAAATTTTAATTCAAGACATTGAGATTGGCAGAAATGTATTGATTTGGAGAAGTTTTAAAGCGGTTAAGCAAACTGAACTGACTGTTAAGCAAACTGAAGGCAGACTATTAGGATATGAATTTCACTTTACTTTTCTAGTATTCCAGAATAGCTCACTCTGTTGATGCCCTTTGGGAATTCTATTTGTTTAACTTGACCAACATGAAAGAAAGTACTTGGAGCTGAGCAAAGATCAGTAATTTTGTTTCATAGGAGAATCTGATAATTGTGCAGTTTGATTTAATTCCAGTTTAAAACAAAAAAAACCCAAAAGACACTTAACAGAATTGCTATTTTTACATGTCTGTGTTTAAACTCCCTGACACAAAAGTAGTGCTTTTGAAGGTGATTTCAGAGCCCCAGTTCCATCCTCGTGCCATACAGCATAGCTGGCTCTGCTGAAGCAAGACCCACATGATCTAGGGGTCCTGAGCTTGCCACAGGACATGTTGCTGGGGAGACAGGAATCTAGAAAACAGGATTCTTTATCAGACAGTGTGGCAAACCGTTGGAAGAGCTTTACATAAGCTGGTGAGAGCTGGGTAGGTTGTTGCTAGCACATTGGCAGAAAGTTATTTGCACAATAACTAAATTTTAGGAAGTTCAAAGAACAGAACATGAAAGAAATCTTCCAAAAACAAATTTTATTTTGAGCCCAATGCATTATGTCTGCTGCAGAACAATGCTATTTTCAGTATTAAACTCTTCCATGTAATGTAGCAGGCATCAAGCAGTAATTCAAGAATGTGACACGTTTTGTTAATATTTTGCTGGTTCAAATTTAGCTGCTCTTTTAAAAAATTGTTTGCCAGCAGGTACCACTTGGGTGCCTGTATAATTTGACTTACTGGAGACTGGTTTTCCAGAGCTGTTGCCCTGTTTCCAAGATTTCCTGCATAATTTTTGGTAATTGGCAGGCAGAAATCCATGACCTTATACTACAATTAACAACAGTTTTGTACCCATTGTCTTTATCTGCAGCTTTTCATCATCTTGAAAATTAAATTGTATTCATGAAAGTATCTGTGGAATGGGAAAGTGATGTGATATTTCATAGGAAAGTATCCCCATGGGTGAATATTTATGTATCAAATTCATACATCTTGGGACCTTATGTTATGAATAACATGTTGACCTTATTCATATAAATAAATAGCATGACATTTCTTTACCATGATGATTTATAATCAATATACATTTTAATAAATTTCCATCCATTTAGTTGATGCTATGAGGACAAATATAATCCAAGTCTATATAACAGATGAGTTTTACAATCCTTTAAAGATCATTTTAAAATGCACCAGGAAGTTTGTGTGTCTTCTAATTCTACCTTGAATTTTACAACTTGTCATAAGATGCAACATAAAGTATTTTTACTGAACATTGAATCTGATGTATTTCAATATTTAATTCATAAAACATTATTTTGATTCCCTATAAATATGCTAAGCTCAGCAAAATGTGGTGTTACTCATTAGAAAGCTAAGCTTTATAGGATGTCTGTTGGTATGTGAGGTAACTTATATTGCTACTTAGGTTTACATTTAATAAACCTTAGCTAAGAAAATTGTTTCAGTTTCAAAGGAAAGATAATAAATAAAATGAGGGTATAGAATATTAATGTGAACTGTGCATTTATTTTGTTAAAACATTCAAAGTTAAATAGTGGTGGTCTGTTAACAATCTAGGACTATTTGGCAAGTCTAGAGACTTACTCAATAATCAAAACATAAAAGGACAATGGAAACTTTAGACAATAAAAGAAAAAGGAGTTGAGTACAGAAACCAAACAAATTATTCTCTGCTTTTTCTTGGTAAGGAGGTGAACTTTATAGGAAGGGCAGCAAGCTCTGTGTTAGGGTTGCCTTTTCCTGCCTTTGTTATAAATTACGTCTGTCTGTGAAGAATCCTCTCCAGTTACTTCATGGTTCAATGGCTACAGGGGAGGTGTGCATGTCTATCTGGAATGGGACAGAGAGAGACAGATTGTGGGGGAGCTTTTTCATTTTAGTTGTTTGTTTTTCACTGGGGAAATGCCAGTTCTAAGCATTAATTTGCCTTGCTTACTCAATATACAGATGGGTAAAATTCCTAAGAATCCAGCTGTGTTAAATAGAATATTAACAAAACAACTGTTTTCTTCAGCATTTGTATTATTTCTTCCATGTAGCTTGCTAGAATTTTGAAAGACTTCAGCACCATTTAAGTTCAGTGTAATCATTCAAAATATTTTTAATAGCGCTTTAATGAGGAAAACATTTGGCAAAGGGATGGAGTTTATCCAAAGCATAATGTTTGATTCTTTCACAAGAGTCTGAATACACTTCAACAATATTGTAATACACCAGAAATATGGGAGCAAGGAGCCAAATGGTACTGGAAGGGGAGCCATATACATACTTGGGTGTAGTGTCCTCTCAATGCTCCTTTCCCTGCACCTGGTGAGCATTCAAAGACATCAGGCTGAGGTAGCTCAGATATGGCAGTGCAGGGACTTGGTTCTGGCCCTTTTCTCTCCTGTCTGCAGTTTCCTTCATCATTTGATCCCAAGGGAGGAGTCATTTGCAAGCTGCAAGTGACAGAGCAGGGTGGAAATTCTGTCCTTTCAATCCCTTGTTCCGTGTGGGCTGATGGCCAGCTCCCACCAGCTCCAGCCCACTGAGCCTTCCTGTCTCCTCTTCTGATTTGGGAAATAGACTTCCATCAACCTTAGCTAAACTTGTGCTGCCTGAGTCTCCCACAAATCCACTGCATTTCTGTGGAATCTGAGACTTCATTACGTGTTTTGAGCGCTCAGAAAACATTGAATAGGTAGAATATACTGTATCTCCTCAGGACAGGCTTGAAAACAGAGCAGCTGGAGCCTTTTGGTGTTCTTCACAGTTAAGACTATTATCTAAAGTATTTTTTGGTTTGGCTTTCCACATGCGCTGTTGGAAATTTGGTAGTGAATTCATCCTGAATTTCCTCTTGGCCAACTTAAAGCAAAGAGAAGAAATACTTAATTGTTTACACTTAATGTTTGCTTTTTCCTACTTGTTAGAGTGGGAAGACTCTTTGACCTTAAGATGCTTATGTGGTGAGTGTTCACGTTTTTTTTTAGGCAATTTCGTCCTCATATTTTGAACTCTGACTGCAAAGCCTATGTCAGAGCCCATGTAGGTTCTGCAGAGTTACATTGCATATAGTGCTGTGTCCAGGATAAAACCTAAACAAATGCAGATGATTTTGGCTGAAATACCTCAATGTTCTGCTTTCCACTTTTATGACAAGTGATCCTTCTGACTTTTTGGTTGGTTCTACAAGAACCCCACAATATTGTAAATATATATTGCAGAAAATATTGTTACTACTCCCACAGAACAGCACATTCTGCATTAATTACCTGCTGATATGCATATGACTATTTTCTTAGTATTAGAATTCCTGTGCTTGATGTGTTGTTTCGGTTCTATTTGAATAACACTAGGCATGGAAAATATCTCCTGTGTACTTGCACTGTTGTCTATTTTGACTGTGCATATCAAATTTGGCTTGTGAACACAATCTAAGGAAATGGCATAGATTTTAAGTGATAAAGTTGAATGTTGAATGCTTCATTTAGAAGGCCATCCATATATGGTCTCAGAGTTGTGAGAACATCCTGTGCTTGAGGGATCTTGAATTTTGCATTGGTCTAGGCTGTTTCAGGTATATTTCTAGATTTATTGGATGTTGTATGTTGTGAAAAGATTGCAATACATTGCAGCCGATGTGTATAGTACTCTTGTGTAATAAAACAGAGAGTGCTAGGTATGTTCCTTAGAGATTATTCAACTTTGAATATCTGCTTTACAGTCTCTCAGCATTTTTCTTAGCAGTCATTTTGTATTCATGGTACCCATTTATCATTTTTGTTTCTATCTGTTATACATTTAGGATCTTAATGATTTTCTTTTGTTCTAAGAAGGATGTTGTGCCAGCTTTTTGCATTCCTCCAGAATTAGGATGTAGTTGAAGACTTACGTTTGGAGAAATGTTAAATTACCTGTAATGGTCAGATTTCCAATGAAGTATTGAAAAGTTTTACTCTCACAATAAGCTATTTTCAATTTTTAGCATAATGTTGTCCTGACAGGCCTAGATCAAAAAGAAAGTGAGGGTTAGAGCCTAAGTTGCATGACTTTTGGGGGGTGGGAGGGGGGGCGGGGAGGATGGTTGGGTTTTTTGTGTGACTTTTTTTTTCTCATCTATTTTTTTAAATAATCCTACCATTGGTCCACATCCACTGTGGTGCCCTCTGGTGGAATTTGTAAAAATGTCGATATGTTTCTGTGGATTTTTAGAATGACCCTTTGAGTCTATTGATACTGCATGCACTGAACCATTAATTTCTTTTTAATACTCACGTTTTGTTTGAGAAATCAAGAAATTGTCAAGGTGGAAGTAAGGAGCCAAATGTAACTTACTGTGCCATGACACAGATTTTATCTTTTGTCCATCCTCCTTTCTTGCAAATAGAGCTCTCCGAATTTCTGAGTGTAAAATTAATATCCTTTTCTTTGCAAGCCTAACATGGACAAACACAATGGGAGTAGTTAAAGACAGGATTTCAGTCTTACCTCTGTGTTTCTGAACTACTGCTGGTTTGTCTTCAATTCCTACTCTTGTTAGTCATACTGGTTTATTGCAGTATATTTAATTATCTCTTTGTTCTGATCAATCCTCAGTTAAATGAGTAAATAATAAAAGAAAGAGGTACATAATCAAATTACCGGCAGTAATTGGTCAGTCCAAGTGTTACTTGAACCGGAAAGAACAGGGCTTTGGTATCAGAGTCAAAAAGGCCAAGCCTTTAAAAGTGACAACATAAACACATTGTGACTTTGGCAAATCTTTGTGAATTTAAATTACAAATTATTGTACATAATCAGAATCAGAGCAACTGGAATAAATTTTATTAATTTTGGATACAAATTAAAGACATTAGACAGGCTTAGAAATCTGACAGACTAGGAGAATCTTAATATTTGACAGGTGTAAGATAAAATGAGAATTTGTCTCCTGGATTGCTGGGGTTTTTTATTTCTTTCATAGTAGACGGAACATTACACAAATTAATAAGCAGCAAACCATGTGCATTAGAATAAAATGTAGAAGTCTGTAGTAAGGAAGCTTATTAAGTAACAGGAAAGTTTAAATGTCATACATTAAATGGTCAACAGGGCATGATGTATTACATAGGGAACAGGGTTGCTCTGGGAATTGGGAATTAAGCCCTAAAGTTTTTCAGAGTTTGATTGCCATTTCAATACATTTACAGGTTAGCAGACCATAACATGAGTTGGTTTTGTTTCATTTTTTAGTGAAACAGTACAATTAAAAATACAAATCTGCTTTCTTCCTTAACATTTATCTGTTAATGTACTATAGCAATTTTAGTAGCAAAATAAATTTCTTAATCCAATAGGTACCAATAACTGTAACATATATAGACATACAGAATTTGATTTTTTTTATTATTTTCATTTTCTCCTTCCACCAAATCAATTGGACAAGAACGGACAAAGAGTAAAGAAAAGGTAGCATGAGTTAACAAACTAAACCCTGTTCTGTGGAATTCAGTTTTGTACAAGGTCATTTTTATAAATTTGTGCTACTTACAGGATTCTGCATGTCAAATCTGATAAGATCATTATGGTGGGTCATTAAAGCTGTTCATGAAGAGTACACTAAACCTGACCAATGCTGCAATAAATAGTGGTGTTCCAGCAGTGTATTGCAGCTTCATGTTTTCCTGGCATTCAGGTTGACTGTCAACTACTTCCCAATTAAGACAAAATTTACCCAGGCTGCATAAAATCTTCAATGTGACACTAATGTGCTCTGGAACTCTGTCTTCAGGGAACAGTGATTTCTATTCATCAAAAACATCTTGAATTTGAAAAGTAAAAAAATTTGGGATGGTGACTTATAGATAAATTTATCATGCAATAATGCATGAGAAGGCTTATAATGTCTGTCCCTCTGTTACTGTTGTCAGGTATAAATTTTGAGTGGGCAGCTAAGATTTACTGTTCAATTCATGTTTCCTCAATCCACCGTGCCCCAAGTAATTTCATGGGAACTGCTAGGATTGTATCGAAAATAAACACTACATTACCATGTTGTGCAATGTCAGCAAAATTTGGCCTCAAACCAAAACTATTGCATTAAAAATACTCTCTCTTAAATGCAAACATCCCATATTTACAGTTGTAGAAAATACTGCTACAGCTTTGTGATGTGTAGGTGTGTGTATGTATGTGTAAGTAGAGTAGAAAGTGCTATATTGGTTCATCTTGTGGATCATTCCCAAATAAGACTTCATTTGAAAACATTTTAACTAATTGTGCTTTGTATTTTCTGTAACAAATTTAGGAGCCTAGTTAATTTTCACCATTAAGAGGAGGTTGCTGCAGTATTTCTACAATATAATGAGAATTATATTTGTTAATGTACTTTGGGAGCATTTAAATTCTAATCACGCAGATGAAAGAAAATTTCAAGTGATGGCAAGTAAATTTAAATTACACAACAGTAAAGACTTTCATACCTTTGAAAATATTTCAGCACTGGCTTTTTTTTTTCCGTTTGCTTTGACTATCCATGATCACAGCAGCAGAATTCTATTGCTGTTGCCATAATTTCTAAAGCATAACTGTGCTAACATGAAATATGTATATATAGGTACATTTGCCAACTTGTTTTAATTTTGTCATTGGCTTTCCTCCTCATATTTCGGGAGTGGCTGCTGATCAGTGCAGTGGCTGAAGGAGAATGCAGAATTGTTGCAGGAGAAAATGAAGATAAGCAGGCAACATTTGCAGAAAAAGTAGTCTTTTTTTTTTTTTTTCTGTGGTTTCAGAATCAAGAAAATAAGATTTCCATCCCATAAAACCTGTCTGTGACCTCTGGGAGCCTTCTGTGGCCATGCAGGTGTGAGTGGCTCACAAGCACTGTGTAAGGCAGGATTTTTATGCCACGTAAAATTGTCAGCTTTGCCCTTGTTGAGCAGTCTTCTGGATCAGGTCTCACAAACTGTGTATGTGCAGTAATTTAATGGATATAGCATGGCTTCTCCTGCAAGCTAGGTGTTGGCTAAGGTAGAAAAATGCAGTACAAGATATGTATTGACTCTGGAAGAGAGGAAGATTCTTTCCATGGAAGCGTTTTCTTACCCTTTTCAAGCTCAATGTCCTCCTACCATGAGACTTTTCACCTCTTCACCAGCACCTGCTTATTGTAAAAAAGAAAGGAAAAAACTAAGCACCACTGTGACCAAAAATAGAATTCCCCAATTATTTTTTTTTTATTGCTGTGTTTAACCTCTGCTTTTTTAATCATATGCACAGCAGGAAAAAGGGGATGTGCTGTAGTAACTTTTCAGCTATGAAGCAGTGGAAATTTTTAGCTGGAATCATGCTATCAGTTGGAAGTAAACAATAAGTCTGTGTATATTTAATTATTTAATAAATTTTGAGTTATGCTATTCTTTTAATTATGTTAATCAGGCAGGCTCCAACACTGCAAGCCTTAGGGCTTGAAGTTCAATTTCAATGCTTTGTAAAAAATTTGCTGAACTTTGGAAAAAGATGAAATGGCTTAATATTAAACATTTGCTTGATTTAAATTTTACTAACTCATGCACTTTATAAGTCATATTCTTTCAGTGCAATGTACAGCCCCAGCAGAATGACCATAATAGTAATTGTGAGTAAGCATTCCTTTTGCATACAGGTTTTGCTTATAAAGTTGATGAATAAAGGCCTAGCTATCGAGGGAATGATAAAGATCTGCTCAGCTTTGCATTTCAAGGTCATTGGTTCAAGCACACATCATTAAAGGCAGAAAGTTAACATCTGACTGGTGCTTCATAACATACATTAAATGAGTTAGTGTAGACAAGGAAAGGAAACAACCAGTTCAATAACAAGAAAAAGGCTAGGACTAATGCACACCTCAAAAAAGGGGGAGATACCAAATGTACTCCTGTCTCCCCCTGCATGCAGTCCTAATGCATGTAGTCTTTCCTCAGTTTGGAAAGGTTGTAGCTACCCTACTTGTTCTCATTTGATGGCATAAACTTAATTGAGTTGACCTGGGTAAATACTTAGGTCAAAAAGGATCCAAGGAAAATGCAGGTAGAAGATGGTTTGATGATGAAGTAATAGTGAACCTGGTTTTTTGCTGCACAACAGACTCTTTGAAGGGAACTGCTACACTGATATCCTGGCCACTGGTCATTACTTCAGGCCTATAAATCACAGCCAGAAAACAGTTGTCCATGGTGTCCTCATGACTGCCTTCCAAGTAATTACAGCCTGCTAGTGGTAATTCCCCAGAAAAGTTAATCTCATGAGGTGCTCTCTCTTTTGATCAGTTGTGCAGTGTGATTGTTGCTTAAGGCTCATTTAAAGAAGTAGTTGCTTTTCAGTGATGTGATTCCTTTATGTGAGACCTTTATGAACATTAGGTGTGTTTAGAGGAAGGAGTTTATAGAACATGGCAGTGATTTTTTTATTAGCCATTTCATATTTAGTTGTCAAAACAAAGTAAATTGCTTCTGTCTGCTCTAAAAAGTGCATTATTTTTCCTGCAGCCTCTTCCCTTACTTTGGTCTTGTTGTTGTCATTGTTTGCTTTGAAATCTGGGCTGACACTGGACCCAGGATGTCTTTACTTAATATATACATGGGGCTTACTGGAAGAAATTATTTCAGCCATTATAAAAGAGCCCTGTGACACTTCCTCTGTGGTACTTTTATTCAGAAACACAGGCAAAAGTGGTGGGGGTGGGAATCAAACAAAAACCTCCACCAAAGTAGTTCTTTTATTAATAAGCCCCCTTTAGAAGATTTTGTTAGTAAGGAAAATAAGGTTAGGAAAAAACAGAGGAGGAGAAACTCAACCTCCTAGACAAATCAATTTCCAGGAAAAAAATACAGATATGAGACCCTGGCTTGGTTTGGTTTGTTTCTTTTGCCCTTTAGCCCTGGTTACTTGTGTAAAAAAAAGGTTTTATACCTTTGGAAGATGTTTTAGTCACAGGATTTTTACAGTTTTAATATGAGTATACATTGAAAATACTTAGTAATATCTTACATTTAATGTGGGGTTTTCTTATTCTCAACACTTCACTGAAACAGAAAGCATTTTTGGAAGAACTCTTACCCATCTGAGCCACTATATTAATCTAATGTCACAGTTGTTAATTGATAGGTTGTTTCACTTAATTGTAATGGGGAAAAGACAGTGGAAGATTTTGCAATGGAATTTTATGAATGAAATTGTGGTTTACTTTTAAATAAGTATGCAATGCTCAGTGAAATGATCTCTGGGACTTTCATTAATATTTTATTCAATAAACTTAGCCCATGTTTGTTTTTATGGGGAAAGTGAAGTTCCTATTGCCTTTTTAAACTTTAAAATATCAAAAGCTTCTGTATAAAACATACATTTCAACCTCTGGGTATTAAAGCATTGCAAGAGTATTCTTTTTTTCATAAAGGATTCTATCTAAATCCACATAATAACTTTTTCTTTTTTAAGTAGCCCGGGGGGGGGGGGGGGGGGGGGAAATGTCAATTCTTTCCTGAAAGAAAACAAGATAATTAATCTGTCACTTTGCACCTTGTTTATTTTGCCTCCAAACTTGAATACAAAACTTTTGTGACATAAAACAATTAGGTTTTAAACTTGTCATCTCTGTTAGAAAATTACACAATTTCAAGTAATTTAAAAAAAACATTCTTCAATCTCAGGTTATGGCAACCTGTGATATTTAGTTGGAGAACTTTTAGGATTTAAAGGAAAAACAACCAAACTTTTATATTTCAAAATATTAGTGCATCAGCTTTATTGGAAAAAGCTGAAATTGTTCAAATTATTTCAGTAAAACAATTTGGACTATGATTCCTGGAATTCTCATGAAGCTGACATATCTACATGTTCTCAGATAGTCATAATCCATCATTCTGATGCTAGATCGATAGATTATGCCTTTCTGGTGTCAGATCTGTGAATTAAGGCTTTTTTGAGTACAATCTGCTATCCAATTATTGCCCCTATTCATATATTATAAATCATTATTCCTTCACCAGGTAGTCAGCAGTTTCTATATCCTGAAGCTTCAGAGCCTTCTTTTTTTAGCCATTGTGGCACTCCCACTGAACAATCAAGAACGGAGAATGCTGACCTGAAAAATAAAGCTTCTATGACAGCAAATTGTTGGGGGAGCAACAGTCGTTTCTAATTCTTCTAGTTTCTGTTGAAATAAAGAGTATGAGATTAGACTGAAACAAATCTCATCCCCTTCCTGCACAAACAAGTAATATAACAAATTAGTACAAAAGCTGTTGGCATCTACTGACTTCATTTTTAAGTGCTCATGCCTGGGTTTCTTAAATCTGATGCTTTTTCTGAGAAGTTGCCATTTTGTTACGTGAAGACAGATCAGCTTCTGATTTAAAGCTGAAATTTGCCAGTGTGCTACCTTAAGTGACTGTGTCTATTAAGTGCTGTTAAACTGAAGCTCCTTTGAATGAATTATTTATTGAGTAATAAACTTTATTGTAACAGAATATATGATAAAATATATAATATATGATAAAAAATTTACTGTAACCAGTTTAGGTGTCAAATTAAAATACATCTAGCACAACTTCATTAAAAGATATTCAGAAAAACAAGAGAAGTTGTTTTAGGACCTATCATGCATTCAGAAAAGTCATTAAATCAAATGTAATCATGCTATGTTGGAGAGTTATCTCAACAGATTTCTCGAGCTAAGGGAATTAAGGTCTGGTCTGTGTGGATGGAGAAAATCAATAGGATGATCTTGTTGGTTTTTATTTCATTTTCCTGTACCGATATTCTTCATTAGGATGCAGTTTTCACAGGAGATGGCTGTGCATATAATATGCCCAGTCAGTACATTGCTAGTGGAGTAGTTGTCAAAAAATATGGTAATCAATGAAAAGGTGTGTGGTGTAATGAGTGGAGTAGAATTCATCTTTATTAACTATTTGTTCTGGTCCTGTGACTGTTGTGAGAGAGCTGTCATACTGGTAGGTCATGCCTGAGTTTCTCCTTTGGGTGACAACATGGATTCTAAAATCTGTGTCCCAAGGACTGTTTCTGTGGTACTCTCCTGATAAGCAGGTTTGTGTATCTTGTGTTAGCCCTGATGTTCTTCAGTCAAGGATGTTATCAGAAACCATATGAGAGAATTAAGAGACATTTTCCATGTCCTGCCATTAAGTAGTTTGGGGAGCAGTTTGTAATATTTTAATATAAGGGCAAACATTGTCTTGACATATTCATCTCGTTTCTTATTGTTTATTTCAGCAGTTCTGGTCATTAATGGCATCCTTGCTCTCACCTTCCTTTTCCTTTTACCTCTTCTGCATTTTCCAGTTTTGGTCACCAAGACTCCCAGGGTGATGCAGAGCACTGGAAAGAGGTTTGTTGTGAGAACAGAAATAGTCATTCTATGAATGCCTCTGCAGAAAACATGATTTCAAGGTCTAGTGCCAGCACAGGGATGGAACCAGGGCGGGGCTCCAAAGCCTTCCTTGTTTCAAATAGCCCAGTTCTGCTGGCGGGGATTTGAGAGAAGCTCCTTCTGCCACCCACGTGTCACAATTGGCTCTCTGTGACTCCGAGTCTGGTCTGGCCGGGCAAGCGTGGAAAAATAGAGGGATGGGAACAATGGAGTTGCCCAAAAAATTTATTGATGGTAAAATAACAAACTGCAGAAACCGTACATTCTAGGGGCAAGTTCCAAAGACCAAGGGGTATGGTGAACTTAACAGTATTTAGGGGTACCTGAAGGCAGAGGTCCAATCGTGAATGTGGACCAGGGGTGTGACCGTATATGTGAGAGGTCCTGAACCAACTGAGAGCCAGAACCAGGAACGTGGCTATTATGGAATGGTCCCAGTAGCATCCTAGTTTCCATCCTTTCAGTATCCTGCTTCCCATGGTCTCAGGTTCATGCCTTCCGTACTAGTCACCTGAGCTAAGCCACTATCCATCCCTGCCGGTTCAGTTCCCATATTTCCCCCTTCCTGTTGAACCATAAAAATCCTCTGTAAAGATTTCTGGAAAACTCATAATAGACAACTCATAAAACAGGGTAACAACATAAACACAACAACTACAAAAATCAGTAAACCCATTTTAACCAAAGATAGAGCTCAACCAGGTAAATTCCATTCTCTGAGAAAGAATAAAAATTAAATTTTTGAGCAACTTATATAATTGATAATTAGTAACTGTCTTTAGAAGTGAATTTTCTGCTCTTTTGACAATACCTGTGGCATAAGCAGAATCAGTAACCAAATTAAAATGGCATGTAAACTTAGTAAAATCTCTAACAACTGCGGCTAATTCAACCATTTAGGGTGAGCTGTCTACTGTTTGGTTGTCTGATTCCCACTCATGTGTTACAGGGTTTTGCCAGGTTATAACTGATTTATGGCACTGTCCTGATCCATCTGTAAGACAGTAAGTGCATTCAATGGCACATCGCTTCTTAATGGTTTTGGGATGAAATTAAAGGCAGAATGCAATAACTTTTCCTTAGAGTAATGAATTGAAATTTGCCCAGTAACATTTTCAAGTGCAATTTGCAAACACTCTGATTGCTGCAGTAGCCAGTCCAAATATGCAGTAGTTGTGGGTAGGAATACAGCATAGAAGTCCTTGCCTGCGACAGAAAATAAACACGATCTGGCTCTGATAATAAGCTGAGTCATCATCTCTAGCTTTGTTGTTATGGTTTTCCCCGGCTGATGGGGCAGGAAAACCCATTCTAGAATTAAAGGATCAGATGTCTCAGGGTCCCATTGAAAAACTAAAGCATGGAGTTGAGGTCCCTTCCCCAAAACAGCTAGAAGGAATGGTAAATTTGGATTCATTCTGTGTGCCTGGCAAGGTTGAATGGCTTGGGATACTTTTTCCAAGGCATCCTTTACCTCGTCTGTCAGCTGCCTAGGTGAATTTAACTCAGAATACCCCTTTAACAAAACAAACCATGGAACTAAATCTTCATTAGTGATCCCCAACAGAGGTCTAATCCAATTAATAGTTCCTAACAGTTTTTGTAAATCGTGGAGTGTCTCTGGTTTCTCATTTATTTGCAATGGCTGGTGCTGTATCACAAATGGTCTGGTGTTGGCAATACAGCCTTCGGGTCCCATAAACTTGATCAGCTGCACGTTCCTCAGGCTGGTACACAAATTCCCAATAGTGTCCCTGGAGCAGGTGTCCATTCAGGAGGCTACTTAGATTGTGAGATGACCATCACATCTGCACCTGTGTCAATGAGTCCTGAGAGAACAGTCCTGTTGTTGTTAAATCCTAGTGTGCAGGTTAGTTGAGGCCAGCTGTGGCTTATTACCTTAGTTCACATTGCCGAGGGCTCTGATGTGTTGTTAGAGTCCTGGGGAGCAAAATTGACTGAGCAATTACCAGTCCCTGAGGGATAAAGCAAGGTGGGTCAGGACACATAGCCAATACAATGATTTCCTGTTCAGATGTTACCAAGAACACAGAGGCTAACACAAAAAAATCCTTCAATCCTTGATCTACAATTCCCCAAAATTATCAGTTCATGGAGCCAATCTTTGGGCCCAAGTTGGCCTGTGGAAGTGGTATGCATAAAATAATCAGTCAGTATTACTGGTTTGGCACTGGCCAGCTTCAACCTGGCACCTGGGGGCAAAGCTGTTGGTAGCCCAGAGGCAAGGTGTTGAAGCTCTGAGTTACCTGGCCTCCATTGTTGCAGGTATATGTGGCTGAGGTATTTGTGTCATAGCACGGGGCCATCCTGTGCTGCGCTAGAAGTTTCCTGAGGCCAGCTTGCCATAACCCCCCTGTTTTGGGTGACTCTGGTTAGTATGAGAGCAATCCCTGTAACACCTGGAACTGGCAGGAACCTTGGGCCTCGCTTGTTGTTGGGGTCAGTCTCTTCTGAAATGTCTGTATTTGCCACATTCAAAACACAGACCAGGACCTTGCTGTTGTCGTCCTTGGGGGAAAGTTTGTGTGGCAGGGCTAGGATCTTGCTGTTGTAGTGACCCCTGAGGTATAATCTGCAATGCTGCCAAAGCCTCTGTCACTCCCTGTCCCACTGCCTAAGCCTGTAGGACAGCCGAGTGTTCAGGGGTCCCAAGGTGGTTACAAGCCTCAATCATTTGCATTAAGGTTGGCTCAGGTTCAGGGGGAAAGGCACGTAATACTTTCTTACACTCCGGATTTGCATAACATACCTAGTTTTATCACCAATTCATCTTTAGCTTTCTCCTCTATGATTTGTCTTTCGATGGCCTGCTTAAGGCACTCAATAAACTTCATGTATGGTTCACTAGGGCCTTGTTTTGTCTCCACAAAATCCTGTGCAGTTGCATTACCATCAGGCACTTGGATGAGTGCTTTTCTTGCAGCATTTTTAATGTCATCAAGCACTGGCCTTGGGAGTTTTGCATCTTGATCATCGGGCTGAGTATGTATCTCCTCCCCAGCCAGGTATTCCAGTGTTAGCATTGCCCGTGCCTGGTCCCCGGCATAATTAAGCAGCAATTGATTTAACAGTCTCTTCCACTCCCTCCTCCCACAGGTATACTCAGTTGGGGACAGGAGCACAGTCATAATATGCTTTAAGTCATGAGGGGTTAACATATATGCTGTGAATGTGGCCCTTACCAGATTGTTAAAGAAAGGAGAACCCCTCCAGTAGTCCTTAGCAGCCTTGCACAGTTCCTTTACCTCCCTGTAGGTAAGGGGTTACCATCCAGGACCTGCCCCACCTCTTCTGTTTAGCACTAGAAAAGCAGCAATTTTAGAAGCTAATTCCCCATTCCCTTCCTTTACCACGCTAGTCCGGATCTGCTTCCATGGATCGATGGACTTGCTGGATGCAGAAGGGCTTAGGTCCTCTTCTAAGGAGGGCGGGGGGAGTGCCTCACAGCACAACACAAAAGCATATTTGTTGCTGGATGGGTGTCAGCAGTGTTTGGTCTCCAGCACCGGCACCGGCTGCATGAGTTGGAGAGTGGTGCTCCCAGGACTATGGTGGGCATGGTTCTGGCCACCTCAGGAGGGGTGTGGCTCGAGGCTGAGGGGGCGCGGTCTGGAGAGGGGGCGGTGGGATCCGGGGTGAGAGGGGTGGAGCCGGGGGAGGAGACTTGAGACTTGGCTCTGGTGGGGTGCAGGGCAGCAGAAGGGTTGTTAGCAGGCAATACTTTGGGTGACTAGAGAGGGGGATGGGTCACTGAAGGTGCTGGGAGAGTGGAATGAGAAGGGTCCTAGATGGCATGGCCATCCCCATCTTGGGCCCCATGTGGAAGAGTTGGAGGTAGACACAGGGCAGCAGAGTAACAGGGTGAAACAAAGTTTCCTCTGAGCGTGCCAGCAATATCGGCCCTGTATCCCACTCCAGAGTAGCCTGAAGAGCAAGAAGGGAGGGAACACAAAAGGACAGGAGTTGTAGATTGCATGGGCTCCCACGTCTGTGATGGTTTTTGCTCTCGAGATCTATCCCCAGGGTTTGAAGGGTTAAAAGCAGTCCAGGATTGGGAGATGGAGTTGAAATTTTGCTGCTTTTTTTTCTTCGGCTTTAAGGGTCTCGAGAATTGCACAAAAGGCAGGCAGCAAGCGAGGTGCTAGAAGGTCTCTCCTAGTGGATAAATCGTACAGCCTGATTCCCACTGAGTCCCAAAACCTCCTTCCCATGGTCTGCTAAAAGTAGCTTGTATTGTCCGTATACATCCCTCTCTAATGTGGAAAGCCTTAAGCCCATTCTGTGAAGCAGCAAAACTTGGATAGGGTGGGATATGCCCCCCCACTGGGCATATCCTACCCACTGGGGTAGGAGTGACGGAAAAAGCTCTCCCTCTCTCCACTCACCTGCATTCCTAGGAGGCGTCCTTAGAGATGGCTGGTTGTCCTCCAATGGCCATCTGTCACTGAAAAATGTCAGGCCTGATGAAATAATCCACAGTGGAGAGAAGAGTCCTGCTGGTTCAGCCAAGACCCAGCCAAATTGATCCCTTAGAGGTCTCCCAATGTGGAAGTCCCTGTTTGGGCGCCACTTGTCAAAGCTGGCTCTCTGTGATTTGAGTCCAGTCTGGCCGGGCGAGCGTGGAAAAATAGAGGGATGGGAACAATGGAGTTGCCCAAAAAATTTATTGATGGTAAAATAACAAACTGCAGAAACCGTACATTCTAGGGGCAAGTTCCAAAGACCAAGGGGTATGGTGAACTTAACAGTATTTAGGGGTACCTGAAGGCAGAGGTCCAATCGTGAATGTGGACCAGGGGTGTGACCGTATATGTGAGAGGTCCTGAACCAACTGAGAGCCAGAACCAGGAACGTGGCTATTATGGAATGGTCCCAGTAGCATCCTAGTTTCCATCCTTTCAGTATCCTGCTTCCCATGGTCTCAGGTTCATGCCTTCCGTACTAGTCACCTGAGCTAAGCCACTATCCATCCCTGCCGGTTCAGTTCCCATACCCACCGAAGTCGGCTCCAACCCATTTTCAAATTTCCTGTAAACTGCAGATGCCCACTAGATGGAGACACAATATTTTATTCATTAGTGGCTATACAGATGGTAATCAAACCCACCAGCTGCTGCCTGTGCATTCTGGGCACCTTGCCAATTTACTGGCAGTATGTTGACTAGGAAGCAGACAGTGACACACTTTGATCGAAAAGCTTGTATGATGAGGTTTTTTTTTGTTGTAATATTATTGTTTTTTTAAAAAATGATAAAAGGGATCAAGATGTGTATCTTGATCAAAGGGTACTGCTGTCTGCTTTCCCATCAGCAACTTCTAATTTATAGAAATCAGATTGCATGGAAAGCAATCAGCAAAGGTTTGAGGTCTTTCTTGTTCTCACTGCCAAGACATGCTGACAAGTGAGAAAATTAAAATCAGAGAAGGTAGGGAGAGAACTAGTAAACCACTGTTTGAAATATAATTATTTAAAGTTAATGATTTTAATAATTTTAGGGCTGTTAAAAAAATCTAGTTAAAGTGCTCAGTTTGGCTTTCACTTGTATTATAAGAGCACCTTAAGGTCTTTCCCTGATGGAGGGTGTTGCTTTGAGACTAATTTAGCACAGAGAGAGATATATATCTATTACTTCACATGGAAAAATAACCTGTCTCTGGTTCTGAGGCCAGGTTTTTAAAGGTACCTCCTATCAGCTCTATTTCTTCCACATGGAGCTGTGCATCCAGTATGATTTATTAGAGTGTATACATGATACAAAGGACACCTGTAAAGAACTCTTAAACCAGTCTGTTCTATAAATGTGAAGATATTTTGTACAGAGGGACTTTACTGAAAAGTTGTCTATTATACTTGGTAAGGTCTTTGTCCTTTAGGGTCTCCAGTTGAGTAATTTTTGTTTTCAGCTCTTGGTATTGACTCCTTCAGAAGCCTTTTTTAAATTTTCTTTTTCAGTCCTTCCAGGCTTAAAAAACAATTATCAGTTGCATACATATATGTGTGCGTGGACTATGTTTCCGTGCAATATTTCTGGCCAACGTAAAAGCACAAACCCAGTGATAGTGGTGAGAATTGCTTCACATTCTGCCAGTTTTTAAAACCCATATGGAAAGTCACACGATAGAAGGACCTGGGATATGTGACATTTTTATCTAGATGGAGCTAGGGACTATTGGAGGGAAAAAGTTTGATGTAGGTAAGGAAGTGAATAGGGCCCACCTCCAGGAGTCTTCAGAGTGTGATCTTTGATCTCATCACCAGGTTATGCTCAGCCTTACTGCCTCTCCTCCACCCATGAGATATGGTTGCTGCTTTTCATCACTCTTCCTCTTTTCTTCCACAGCACCAAATTAAGTCCTGTGTCCTCATCCAGCCTGCCTTTCTATCTGTTGCCAGCTAAGCTTCCCAGCAATTAATGATTTTCCTATCTTCTCCACTTCTCTGCTTGGCAATCCAGACACACTGAACACCTGCTGAGTACTTTCTTCTAAGGGTTAGATCAAAAGACAGCAACTTCAGAGTAGGCGATGTCATGTTTCTGGGTATGGCTCTGCATTCTCAAGAGAAGATGCTACCACTGGGTGCTTACTCCCTCTAGGTATCTATGACATTGCTATTTAGGAAAGCTGCCAAGGAAAAGGTGCTGCTGAAAGGAATAAATAAGACCCTTTGGCGTCATTGCTTAGTTTTTTTCCCATCAAAAAATGACACATTGTCTTTATCTCATCAGGCAAACTGCATGCAAACTTTGTGATCACATGTTCTTTGCCTATTTTTGTACAACAGTTTCTCAGAAAAACAAAGCACAATGGGAAGAGAGGAAAGACTGCAGTGTACTACTCAATGCAGTACCCTTTAGCTTTATTTATTCTATAGCTGACTCAAGATTTTCACTCCAGAGTTGGAAGTATTTGCTCTCTATTCTGAGTTGTGATAGAATTCTGAATGATTGTGGAAATCTTTGAGCAAATGTTAGATTTTTGTTGGTTCTGTTACTTGTGTGTATGGTAATTTTCTAGAAGATACAATTAACAGAGTTGATAAGGAAATAAGAGACTATTGTTTGTTTTTCAATTGGAGAAAAAAATTATTCAGTAGAAATGTTTGTTTCTTCTCATGCATTGTTTCAACAAATTCTACAAATCCACATTGGATTATATGATTTGTCATGAGCTTCCTAACAAGTCAAAGCAGAATGAGATTTATGCTCTTTTTCAGCAGAAACCATTTCATGCCCCAGCAGAAATGGAAATGACTGTTCTCAGAAACCATCCAAGTTGAAGTGGGAGGAGATAATCTGTAAGGAGATGTTACCTTCTCAAAAACAACCTTACATCATCCAAGGTGTGGTTGGCTTTGGCAGTTTACCAGGGGGAAGCTTTACTAGATTTCAAATCACCCACCTAGCCAAGCTATGCTGAGGCAAGGCTTTAACTCCTGCATTCACCAGACCAACCCTGCCCCTACCCACAGCTGCGTTTTTATCTAACATGAATGACAGGATTATAAGGAAGAGTTGAAATAAACATGGGCACTCATGCTGAGATGCAGCATAAACAAATTTATGATCATATACATAATGAGAAGAGCCTCTTTACAATGGGGCACGAAATCCAAGTGTCACATAAGGAAGAGGTGGTTTTTTTTGACTAACAGACTATGGTTAGAACACTGCAGATTCAAGTTATATAGAAATGGAGTTGTAAAGAAGTACCAATACCTTAGACTTATGTGGGGGTTTGTGTGTGCTGATCAAATATTCAGGTGTTAAAATAGACTGGTTTCACACAGAGAAGTGCCACTGAAAACTATAACTCTGAAATTTCAGAGAACTGGCTTGCTTCTGCATTCCCAAATTGGGAAGTGTATGCTAATGGCCTAATTTTTAAGATAAAAACATGAAAAATAAGTCCCTAAAATAGTGTTGAATCAATTTTCTGATAAAACAAATTTGTTTTCCCATTTTTGATTAAAATGACCTACAGTAAGGTTTTTTTTTTAACTAGGTGTTAATTAAAAATATGGAAATGGATTTCAAAAACCTTGCAGTTCACAGTGGAAGAATTACCATAACTCATCTGTTCTCAGAGCCATGCCTGTTCTGAGATGTTTTTAAGATGTCTAAGTTACTGGTTGTTTTTCTGCATGATTGTTTCCAAAGCAAAATGTGATTCCAATAAAAACAGTAATTGAATTTACAGTCCACAGGACAAATTGTTGTTTTAACAAAAACTTACACATGCAGGAGAAGACCTTATGTTTTAGGTTTAATAACAAAGAACACAAGCTCCCCATTTTTATGTGGTCATATATTGTGGAAAGTTTATTAACGTGGCATTTTTTCTTTAAAAAAAAAAATCTATATTGTATTTTTTAAATTATGTGAGCAGTTTTTCCCCCTCTTAGTGCTGGATCAATATTCCTTAGGTTGTGTTGGTTTGGATTTTTTTTAAAGCAGTCTTTCAAATGTTAGTACAGCTATTTTCTGTAGCATCAGCTGAGAGTGAATAAATACAGACAAGCCTATCCACATCTAATGCACCTAATGACTGAGAGCAGTTTGGAGACAGCTTATTCACCTGGCATTTGGTGCCGAGAGAGTGTGCAGAGCATAGGGCAGTTGTGTGAGGGGCTTGTCCATGACCAATCTTGTGTGGAGAAAACGCTGATTTCAGAGGAAGTGGGTAGGAAGGGAAGGCTGTCCAAGAGCAGTGGCAGACAAAGGCAGGAGGTGGGACCACTTTCCAGCATCAGGCAGTGACTGCTCTTTATCAACAGCAAAACGCTCTTTTTCTGCTGTCAGACTTTCTCTGCAAGAGCCCCAGGCTCTTCTCGAGCCCTTTTGGTTCTAAAAGGTGGGGGGGATTAAGTTTTCTGAGGTTTTTGGAATCTTGGTGCCTTTTTTTTCCTGTACACAGCACTCCTGTATAGGTAAAGCCTGAAGTCTGTGCTTGCTGAACTAAGAGAAATCTAGTGAGGCTCAGCTCAAGGGGCACACAGGCTGCGCTGAAATTGTGTGTGCAGAGCATGAGACACACTGGAGATTTACATGTGCTGGAAATAGGCATGTCTACATTAGCAGGCTTATTTTGGAAGTATTAGGGCTGACCTAAAGCACTGTGGAGCAGTGAGAGCTGGTGAGATAGTACTGCATCTCAGATGTAACACATGGAAAAATCAGTCCAGGATAGTGCCATCAACTGTCTGACTCTTCCCCTACACACTCAGGGGTGCTGGTAATAATCTCTGAATTCCTACAATCACCATTTGAATAAAAAAGGGAATGTTTCATACTTCTCAGCACCAGGCAAACCAAGGACCCTGAGTGAGGAAGCCAGCTCTCCTAGGTTCCCCTTGGGAAAATGTGAGAGAGCCAGCTGTGCTTGCTGCCGTGCAGGGCAAGTACATTAAGGAATTTTTAGGTTCTTAATTCATCTTAGTTACTCTGACTGTCTCTAAGGAGAGGCAATTGTCTTTGCACTTCCTGAAAGGAGGGGTTTAGGGGGTTGACAGAGCCCCTAAAGCAGGTGTGATAAATACCAGCCCCCTAAGCAATTTAATTCTTATAGGCCATTTTGTTACCAAAGGCACATGCTCTCATGCAAGTCGGTTTTCTGAGAGTATGGAATTGCAGCAAGTATTTATAAAATACTTGAATCCTGGTCCCAGAAAGAGGTGTGAAAATGCACCTGGCCAAGTTTTGTTTCACATTTTTATCATGTTTTCAGCATTCATATTGGCTCTATACTGATTAAGTAACGTGGGAGAAGAGATGTACAACAAGGAAGTGTAAAGCTCCAACCTGATAAAGGTTGCCACTGCCTGTTGTTCATTGGGTTCAACAGAACTTACCTTTATGGTTTTCAGATGTGATCACATGAATAATAAAAAATAAAATAAATAATAAAAAGGGCCTTCATTTAAAAAAAAAACATTTGTAGCTCTAGATAGGTGGCTCCTGTGGGAAAGATGCTTGTGGGGTTTGTTTTGTTTTGTTTTTTAAATGACTTTAGATCCCCGTTGATTATGCCTGTACAGAAAGGATAAGAGCTGGCTGTTCTTTGCTTGTTTGATGGGTGTCCTTGAAGTGGAAAGGTGGTGTTGGTACTTTGAAGAGTACAGACATGCAAGAGTTGCACTTTCAAGAACTAAAAAAAAAATCCTTCACCCCTCCTGAAAATCTGTATGTATTTTTTAAAGGGTTATGTTAGCCTTGAGCATTTAAAATTATGAGACATATCCCAAAAAATCATGAGTGGCTTAAAAATAATGGTTTGGTTCCTTTTCCTTGCAGTCTAGTTTTTGAACTTTCAAGATTTATGTTTCCAGTCTTTCCTCTGCAATCATAAGAGCTAACTTTATTTTTAAATGAAAGCTGAGATTCTCTTGTAATCCCATAACTCTAGGAGATTTGGCAATGATAAATACAATGTGAATTTAGAGTGACCATTCCAAGGTGAATCATTTAGTGATGTGTCCTCAGCTTTAAAGCCAGCTGGGGATTTTTTTTTTTTTTTTTTTTGTGTCTCTCATTTTGTCTTTCTAAATAATCTGCAAATTGGCAGCAATAATTGGAAGCTTTGTAAAAGCAGTAGAAGACTGCAGCCTAGTAAAATCAGGGGGTTTTGTTGTTTTGTTTTTTTCCTGGTATGTTAAGATAGATAGATTCCAATAGAATCTAGGTATTAAGGGCACTCTGCATTAAGATATCTCTGGAGAGGGAGGCTTTGGTTGTTTTTGTAGAAGCACCCTTTTCTACTCAGTCAAGCATTAAAATTGGCAGCAGTTCCTGGAGTAGCAAAAAAATCCTGGTTGTTGTCCTCATATAGTTACTGAAAACAGTAAGAGGATATGTAAAAGCTTTAACTCCAAGAAAAAATATTTATAACTGTGACATTGTGTTTCCTTACAGTAATTTATGGACAAAATGTAGGAAAGGAGGAATACAAGTTATAAATATTTCTTATGTAAACATAATGGCAGTAGCAAATTCTTTTTATTTAAAAATTAATATTGATATTCATTAATATAAATTACCACATTTCAGATGACTCTGATGTCCTTGAGGCCAGATGTCACTGACTGATTTACAGCTTCCTGGGGGGAGGAGGAGATCCTGTTTCGTCAATGTAGGCACCAAATTGCTTCAAATAGCTACTTTAGATTAGAATCTTTACTAATGTATTGCCAAAAAAGTCAGTTCACATCTGTATCAGATCAGAAACATGGAAAACTCTTTTAGAACATATTGAATTGGATTTTGAAATACAGGAAAAAGAGCATAAAGCCTACTTTTGACTCACTGAACTTCTGTCTCTTGTAGGAATAGGGGTTTGAAAACTCCTGCCCAGGAACATGCACACAGAATTTCCATGTGCATCATTAGCAACCACGAAACATCCTTCAGAGGCAGAGTTTTAGGCCCTCATTGATCTTAAATCTACTTTTAATATTAATACAAATGTGTGTAGCAAGGGTGTGCAGGAGGTAGCTCTGCCACCTCAGTCATACCACAGAGATCAGATATCTGGATTAAGTTTTTGAGTACTTCATCAAATCCTTTGGTCCTTTGGACCTCATGTACTAAATGCTGCAAAAGAGGATGGCAGATGTATTTGTAGAACTATCAGCAGCCCCCCAGGAACCTCCATCACACATGGGCAATGACTCCACAGGCAGGTGGGGTGGATTTGTTGTGTTTGTATATGCTGGCAGGTTAAAGGGAAGGGGTAAAAAAAAGCAGGCTGGTTTGAGTCGGTGCATCTCTGTCCATTAGGTATCCATTCAAATTCAACCATATGAAATATGGGCTTCTAATATGATATGTAATCTCTGGAAAATGCCTTTTATTCCAGCAAATGAAATTCAGCTCATTAGTAGGTGTGTGGCCAGCCATGCTTAGCATGAGCAGCAAACTAATATGTCCTGTATTACAGAGTTTGTTTGATAGAAAATATCACATATATATGAGAGAAACCTGTGCAGGCATCTGGTAGCATAAGATCCCCTGGCATATAAGTATAAACTACAAAGGTGATAGGAATATAGAGAATAATGCACAAATAACTCCCTTTTTGAAACTCATCTGCCATTTGTATAAATCAAACCTGTATCAATTGAAAGGCTTGGAAAGATGTTGCAAGGCTTTAGAAATGGTCCATGCTGAACGTGGGATCTTTCTTCCAATTTTTATAAATAATTATTTTCCTGTGTTTGGTAAGCTGCAGAGAATTTTTTAAGACTGTGTGGAAAGGGGTACAGAATTTCAGGTAATATCAAGATGAGAAGGTGGTTTTAAAATATTTCTGTGATGCAAAAGCCTTCTATCAAAGAGGCAAATGCATCACCACCTCAGTCTTTTTTTCTTGTTTATGAAATAAGTAAACATAAACTGTGAATTCTCATTTTCAGCAAGTAAAGCCAAACTGACCTTGACCTTATGTTTGCTAATTTCCAAACTCTGATATTTATTCCTGGAGTAGATTGTTCCACTTCATACCACATACATAAATACTGCAAACCTTTCCAATGCCTTGCATTAGAGTGTAAGTAAATAGCTAGTTTTAATCTACATAATATTTTGAGAGCAGATGTTCTGTGCTATGACTATTACCCAGCAGCCATTTCTATAATACTAAAACCTCTTATATATATGTTATTAAAAGTAACACTATCAGCCAGGGCTTGTTATATGCCGCAGAAACTTTAAATAATAAAATACAGCATGGATAAAATCTGCAATAATAGTAACTTAAGAAAAATTAATTTAAGTAACAGATAACATCTGGGGAAAAATGTAATGGTATATTGGTAAATTATGCAAAGCTAATTTTATAATAACTACCACATCTGTGGAACTCATCTATTAGAATGTTTTACCAATCTTCTTTCCTGTCATTATTCTGTTTTAGAAATTTCCCTGTGTAGTATTTTACTGTCTTTTCTCTGCCTACATTTGTAAAAAGGCAATTTGCTACCTCTCAAGAAGGAAAGTGTGTGAGTTTTTATGCAGAACAAAACAGTGTTTTTTATGTCTTTATGCACACTTGTACCAGAAAGAATTCCAGAATAGGATTGTGGCATGAGGCTGTGTTCTGAGATCAGTGTCTGCACCAGCTGCAGTTCTCAGCTGGGCTGGTGCCACTGGGCTGGGTAAGTGGTGCTGACCCATCAGTCCCATGTCAAGCTGTGCTGACTTCTTCTGGCCAGGTGGTCTCCTGGCACCCCACATCACCTCAGAATTGGTAAGAATAGTGCACCTAATTGTCCCTTCAATCTCTTTCAGAGCAGCTGACACTGATATGCTGGCTACATTTGTGCAACTGCCTCACAATGTCTTTATGTTTGAATTCCTGTGGACCCACTGGACTGCAATGTGCAGAAAAATATTGCCAATTAATTTTTAAGGCATTATCATCTTTCAAAACTGTTTCTCACATTTTGATAATTATATTGATTCAAGAGAACACTTTGAGTAATACATCTTTGTCATAGTGAATAATGCTCACATAATGAAAAATCTTCAGGAATTAAAAAAGGAGGCTGAAGTTTTTAATGTAGGTCAGTGGAAGTAATTCACCATAAATTTACTCAGACTTCAGAAACTAGCAACATTTTTTAAAACCTCTGTAACTATAAAACTTACTGTGTCTCCTTCTCTGTTTTTAAATAGATTTTACTACAGAGCCATTGGTGCTAATAAACATGAGGTTTTGTTCAAAGGAAACACAAAGACTTAATTGTATTTTTTAAAGGAAAGTATTGCATCAGAAGGATTAGTTTAAATACGTTTGTTGGCTTCAGGCTCTCACCACAATTAATTCGTTCTACTTTTCCCCTGGACTTGTTAAGGACACAATGTATAGAAAAGGGCAATGGCGAATGGCATTTTTAGGTTACTATATTTTGGCTGTAAACTGTAGTCCTGCTCATAAACCTGTTATTGCTAAACAAAATGCTTGATATTCTACATTGAAGTTTCACAGTCTTTAAAAAAACTTTTGGCTGAATGTTGGGACTATTGTGGCTCATTAAAGAGACTAGTTCTGCTGTAATTTAGTTATTTCTTAATGATCCAAGGGTTATTATTAGACATGGAACAGATGAGTAAAGAATGGCTCTCTGTAAAAAGACGCAGTGAAGTAAAAATATTATTCAGAAAAACAGCCTCTAAAAATCTTATCCATGCAATAAAAATGTATTTGATTGGCTTGGAATTGATTCTATAAACCTGGTATATTTTTTGACATAATTTTTTTTTAATTTTTTCTTTTTTTTTAAATTTGCTGGACTGGAGAGAATAAATTAAATAATAATTTAATCTAAATTAAAAAATATTTTGAGTGAATAGGTAACTAATTAAGCAAAAAAATAGTATTTTGAGGAAGCAGAAAGGAATTTTGAATTCTCATCTACTTCAGCTAATTTTTTTAATAAGAAAATATAAGGTAAGAAATCAGAGAAAATGGAAATAGCTGCTAAATAAAAAAAGCTCTAGTTTTTAAAAAATGGAATTTGAAAATAAAGTGTCTTTATTTTTGAAAGAAGTACAATTTGGGTCAGTTTTTTTCATTTTGATACAGAACCCAAGCTTTCTGATGATTTCTTCTGGGAGCATGTAGCGCTAACAAAGTAACAAAGTACTGAAAATTTGAATTACAAGTGATAGAGGAAAATGATTCTATAACTGTTTTTATTCGCAGTTAAAATCTGCAAATCTTTGTGTCAGCCTTTTAGGTATTTATAAACATGGGTAATACTATCTACCTACTTTACTGAGCTCACACATAGCAGGGAACCTTTGAGGTAGTGACAGAGTCCAAACAGAAGTTCTGAAAAGCTTTTAGGACTGAAGTAAGAGATTTCTATTGTAATGAAGTGGCTAGGTTGAACTTTTTGTTTTCAGTTGTTGCTATCACTTCTGCAGATGTATAGAAGCTTTAGTATTTTCAGCATGTTAACTGTAGAAAATAACTAAATGGCCCAAATCAAATATCAACCTAGCTACAATTTCAAAAGTTTGAGGAAGTTAATTTATGGGAACTGCAATTACCTTGATGTGAATTAATGTCATTTACTTATACCATTCAAGCAAAATCCTGTTTGTAATCACTGACTCAGAACTGGAACATCTGCCTTGTATTCTCTATGGGCACTTCCCCTGTGGAGGCTTCAAACACACCATTTCAGTGCTGTACCCTACTCCTTGCTTGGTGACAAATGCCTTTTTCACCCTACTTGGCACATATGTTCTCTGTCATCCATTTTTTTTAAAGTGGGACACAAAACCTTGTCCATTTAGAGGACACAGGGCTGCATAACTCCTTCTGCATCACTCCTGGTAACCTGAGCATGGACTTGATGCTTCATCCAGCTGCTCCAAGGGGGAAAAGCCGTGCCCTTGTCAGAGCATTCCTGCAGCTGCAAGTCACACAGAAGCAGAACACCACTGAGGTTCCCATGGTCACAGCAAAGGAACAAGATGAAGCATTGAAACTTGGACCATTAACAACTCTTAAATTATAGTTGCATATTAAAATATTTTCCTTAGGGCCTTATTTGGTTCAATGCAACTTCACACCAACTTACTCCTTTGATACTGCCCTGCAATTCCAAACTGCAACAATATCCCTGTTCAAGAGTGACAAATTTGCACTGGGAAGACAGAATGTTATCTAAGCACTGTGTTTTCTAAACGTAATTATCCTCATGAGTAAGAAGCTGTACTGTTACAAAATTATGAAAATCATCTGTTCTTTGCAAGCATTATAAAGAAGGCCCCTTGAGATTCAACTAGAAATTAAAGCTGATCTATAATCATTTTCAGAATGCTTTCCAGTTCTGAGCACCTGGATAGTAACAGAAAAGGTAATGTTTTTTGTTGTTTGCCAGCCATTTCATTTCCATTTAAAAAAAAAAAACCTGTGAGAAACCTCTGAGCAATAATTAAATATGACTTACTTTTTTTTCTTTTTTTCTATTTAATACTACCAGAATGAGATTGAACTTGACCAACCTGCAGTTTCCCCCTCAGCTTCAGCGACAGAATCTCAGGTATAGTTTTGTTCCTTTTAGTTTATTTTGGGTTTTTTAAAGCTATTTTTCTACAAATTTCCATTGGATCCCAGCCACTGATGGATTTATTCTCTAAAACATACCATACATTCTCTTCTAAGATTGAATAAAATTAAATAAAATTACTCATAATGCATTAGTCAGACAGCAGAGGACATTTATTTGAGTGAGCCACTCTGGGCTCTCACCCTGTGGGAGTTTGTGTCTGCCTCGCCTATGCAGTGTGAGCGAATCACGATGGTGTCTGTCAAGGCAGCACTTCCCAAAAGCAGCTCTGTGTGTTGTTGCCTTTGTGCTGGTGTTTTTGGGTCAAACAGAGGGCAGGAGGATGTTCTAACTCAGTTTTTCCTGTGGCTGGTTGCTGTTAGGGGTCTGACAAGGGGGATTACCTGCAAGAGTCCTGTCCAGAGGCAGCATCTTCTGAGGTGGATGCTGTAACTGGAGTTGCTGCTGAAGATGAGAAGTCTGCAGTGTGTGAAATCCCAAATGAAATTATTGGCAACCTTGAGGTACTATTACTAGAAAGCTCTTCACTAATTCTGTCTATGGTTAATTAGCTAGCTCAGTCTTAATGAGTATAAACTGTGCTTGTGCTAAAGCTGGCAAAAAGCACATTCATATGCTGTAAAAATGTGAATTAGCCTCTATAAATAACTCCTAGTTTAGTCAGCTTACATATGATAAGATAAAAAATACTCAGAAATATGACAACATATATCTTCAACCTTACTATGTGTCAAAAACATGGGCCAAATCCTGCTCTCAGTGATGACAGTGATAAAGTTCCTTCTTAGGGGTTCAGGACCAGCTGCTGTGCTGGAGTATATGCAATGTGTGCCTCATATAAATTGTTAGATGCATCTATGTTACATGCCCTCCAGTTTGTGTAAAAAATTACTTATGCCAGTTTTAGGCTTTTTCTGGTAGGTGTGTGACTACACAAGAGCTGTCTTAATGAAACAGATCAGCTGCCAGTATGTGGTCTACAGACTCTGAGGGGTCCATGATTTCTTTCTGTGAGGCTCATGGAAGGGAAGGAAGCTACTGTCACTGGAATTAACAGGAAATGATTGAAAGTCTACCTGCTAGAACAGATTTGCACCAAGGGATTGCTGGAATTTGGCCTTATTGGCAACAACCAGGTGGCATTAGGCACTTTGAACTTCAGATACAGCACATTAGACACTATTGACTAAGCACCAGTTCAATAAATACCTAATATTATCTGAAAATACTGTGTTATTGGTAAATTGTCTTACTTGGACTATGCATCAGTGGGGAACAGGAATTAGAATTATTGTATGAATTAGAACAATTAGATCATTAGCTCTACCTATTTGGGTTTATATTCCATTTCAACATGTCCTTAGAAATGGGAGGGAATCTCTGGCCTGTGTTATCTTACTCCTGTCCCTACCAATAGAAAACAGTAAATACCTGGTTTTCACCTGACATTTATGCCATTAACATCAGTGCTAAGAGTGTTTTTTCTTTACAGAACTGCACAGATGAGAAAAATGCTTTATTTTTTTTTCTTCATTTTGCAACTCTGGTTGTATACAAAGAAAATAATTTCCCCTCAGGTTTTATTTTTTTCACCAGTGTATCATTTTAACCTGTTCTCTCAGTTTCTTGACTTCCAAAGTAATCTTGTAATTGGATTTTTACCTGATTCATGATCAGACTCATACCATATTTTGTTACGTGTGAAATATGGTTTCACAATCTGTATTATGTCTCGACATATACATTAACAAGACAGCTGTTGCTGTAATTGAGTCTAGAAAATAACTTTTAGTCTGCTATGACAGTGCTGACACTCAGTGGTCTCAGCAACCATAGAGAAGTGTGATGGCGTATGGAGGATCTAGATGATCACTGTTCCAGCAACCTAGTACACACATCACGTAAAGGGATGAAGACATATTTGATGATACTTGGATTGAATATGGGAATATGGTGAAGGCCATCTCCAAAGATACAAAGTTGAGAGAGAAATTCCAGCCTTTTGGTTCCCATCTGAGCTACTGAGAACTTTGAAAACATTTCAGCTGTGGTTACCCATTGATATACTGCAGAATAGCATTAATGGGGATTTCTAGGACTGGCAAACCACAAAGTTCCTAAAATGTCAGGTTACTGCAAGCTCTTCTGGTAAGAATCCATTTGCTTTATCAAAATTACCTGAATTCCATTAAGACTGTTACTCTGAGGTTTGGAACAGTTTACGCAGACTCTGTAGAAGACCTGTGAGCCTGTCCCAGTTGTTTGAACTTGATGACTCTTTGAAGTATTGTCATTGCACTCCTTCCATTTCTCTTGTATTTTTGCAGTAATCAATGTTCATACTGAAAAATATATGTAAATTACCTATAAAACCACCAGTGTTTGTCGCCCTTTTTACAGTGATCCCACATTTTCAAATGCCATACAATCAGAGATTGCTATGCGTTGTCACTGCCAAAGATTTCATTAGAATACATCACAACCACTGTACCTTCCCCACAAATGTTACATTGCAAATTAAACACTCAGTGTCTACAGCAGTTTGGATCTCCAGAATGAGATACATATTCATTGTGTTTGTAATTAAGACAGGCAAGTAGCATCACAGAAATATGTTTTTTTATTGTTCATTTTCAGTAATGCTTTTTAATTCCAGCACTGTTTCAATAAAATATGTTACACTAGAGAACAAACATCTGCAGCAAAGGAAAACAATGGCAACAACCAGGTCCCAAAGCAATTTTTCTGGTTTGGTGTCTATTGGTAAAGGCTGTCTGAGAATAGAGGAAAATTAGCCTGTCTCACAAGACAAGGTTACATGACGAATGTGTGTCCCAGATCGCTTCCTGCTCATGGCAGCTATGCCATCCATCGGAATTGTGCACAGCAATATGATAACGTGTTATCACATAGGATAGACTGGAACACCGTCCTGTCTGCAAAACAGGAAAGTGGAGGATAATGTCTGCCTTGCTGCACTACACCGTGTCAAAACCACAAAAACAATGTGTAGCCTAAGATAGCTCCATCATAACCACTTCTTTCTTCTGATTTTCTTTACAGGCAGCCATAAATGAAAAGCTGCAAATGCAGGAAGAAGCTTAGACTTGGAGAACAGAAAAATTGACAAGTCCTAAATAGCCAGATAAGAAAGATGATGCTGGGTTTTTCAGGAATTGGGCAGTAGGGGATGATACTCACAAAGGCTGGCTTGCTACCTGAACCAGATTATTTCTGTGTAGAGGAAAATGGTTAACATTTCATTAACAGTATTGGAAAGATTTTCATTCCAGTAGTATTCCATCCCAGTCCCTCAAATTTACGGTGTTCTGCCAGTGATGTTGTTTAGTTTAGATTTAAGTTGATTATAAACAGAAGGACACATAATTAAAACATGTTGAAGTTCAGTTTATTTCTGAATACAAATTCTAACTTTGTGAAAAAAAGCTGCAGTTTAATTCTTCCAATTGTGAAATACTTAACAGTTTCTGCTTTACACCTATGTTATTTTTCAGGAAATGTTGCTTGCTACAAGGAAAATACATAGAGAGAAAATATCATTTTGAGGCACTGCAGATATAATTAGGAGAGAATTTAATTAACATGTGATTATACACCTTGCACTGTAGCTATTCATTAATAAGATGTATGTTATTTTGTTTTAATTTTCTTTCTAAGCTTTAAAACAAATTTAATAGCTTACACTTCTTTCTTTCCACCATATTAAAATTGCATAAATGAAGAGTTTGCACTTCAGTATTCCCAAGAAGAGTTCCTTTAGATTTCAGTAGAATTTTTTCTGGAATGCACGTATCCTTTCATCTGAGAATGTTTTCATATTTTGTCAGACATTATAAAAATGTTTCATGCTCAAAAGGAATCCAACCAAATAAATGACCTCAGAAGAACCAGTTGAACTTCTATGTTTCAAACTTGCGGCCTGTATTAATTATGCCACAGAACTCTGTGCCCTAGAAAGCATGCGAAATACAAGTCATGCTTTGAAGTGTAAAGGCTGGATTGGATTGCATGTTTAGTGGAATACATGAGAAATAGAGAATTTTATTTTTTGCATTTTCATATTTATTTACCACTAAGTAAAAAGTTATATTTTGTTTAATTTCATCCTCATTTTTTGATGGTGGTAAATGAAAAAAATTAGCAAGCCTGACTCAGCCAGTCAAAAGAAGAAAATAGCTTGTAGCAGTTCTCCTAAAATACTTGATTTGATGCTGTCTGACTTTCAGGGGCTGCTCCTGGTGGGCATAGTGCTGAGCATGCAGCCAGAAGGGTCATTCCCATGTTCTCAGCAGGAAGTGGTCCCACAGCTAAGAACAACACCCAGTAGCTGTGCCTGGGCACCAAGAACCTGGGTGTGTTCTGAAGAGTGCATGTGCAGTGTGGGCATGGAGCTCCTGCAAACCAATGGTTCACTGTTTGAAGGGTTCACTGTTTGAAGGGGACGGAGCATTTTCTTATGAACTGAGAAAAATTCTTCCCCTGGTGTGTGATAAGAAGTAAAGTCTGTAATGATTCACTTTCAAGTTCTCTTGATTGTTGTTTCCAGTGCTAGCCAGAGAATTAGCGAGGGCTTCCTTTCAGCTATTAAAAGCTGACTGTTCTGCTTTGAACACTGAAGGAATTAGTGACGCATTATTAGTTTTACCTTTAAAAAATATTTTGATTCCTGGTTATGTCCTTTCTTATTTTATTCCTATGAAATATGACTTTTTTGTTAACAAAACTTTCTGAAGTCAAAATGTCCTTTATTTTGATACATAAATCCATCTCTCAAGACATTATGCTAATGTCACTGTTTCCCTAGTTTTGAACTCAAAGGTGAGAACAGAACTTTTGAAGAGAGCTATCCATATAACAAAGAGTATTTTAAATACTTTTCAGTGTAAATGTGTTATTGGCAATTTAGCATTATTTAGCACTTCAGACCTAAATCTGAGGGCTGCAACATTCCTGCTGTAGTGCTAAACAGAAAGGGACTAACTGTGGTTTATATTAAGACCAATGCTAAACAAAGACTTTTGCCCATAGCTCTTTCTCTCCCAGATTTTGTAGAACCTCTTGGAAATTTTAAAGTGCTTTGAAGATAAGAAATAGTATAAGAACCTCAAGTTTGACTGTGATGATTTGTTAGCAGTCAGTCTTAGAACATATGCATAACAGCTGAGATAGTACAGAGAAATCCAGTGAATGAAGTCCAAATCCCACAAACCATATTTGTAACCAACTTTCTGCTGAACTAAATAATGCACCCATTAAAGAGTAGACCTTGGGATTTTTGGGGAGTGGGAAGGAGGATGGTTACGAGACTGGGGGAGGGAAGATGAGTAAAAGGTAGACATAGCATCTCTCTAAGCAGTCGGAGTGTGAGTTCTGACACAGCATATGAACATCGAATTGAAGAATTCTTTAATGTCTTCAGAATGTTAATATGAAATGCAAAACATCATACTTTGGATAGATGGGTAGGAACAAAATGTTCAGATGCAATATGGTGCATTAGGAACAGTCTCCATTCTGTATTCCTGGCTTTCCCATTGGTTTAAATCAGGCTTGCTGTTTCTCCAGTCTCTCATGTCATGTGGAGTTACTGCTGTAGTCATCTCTAAAAATAATTATGCTGTCATTCCTGGGACCTACACTTGAGGCTTTGATATTACTATCTTTGAGGTTTTTTGGGTTTTTTGCCACATTGTTGATCTAACAAAGTTCTTTACAATGCATATACATAGCGTAGTTCCTAACAGTTTCCCACCCTACAGAGCTCTCGATTTAAAGCAGATAGATCTTGTAGAAATGAAGGGAAGATGTTTTGTGTTCTACCTTGTCTTCCAGAGAAGTGGTGGGCTTCCAGGGGCAGAGGACAGATGAAACAGTATAGTTTCTCCTGTATAAGGTATAATAGTGATGCTTTTTATCATCTTCATGGCAAAATCCTTGCCTTTACTAGAATTTTATAATGAGACAGTGAACAACTAGTAATTATCCTCTGGTAAAAGAAAAGCTCTATTTTCAGACAGTGCTTTTTTGCATTACACTGACAGTGTGATGGAAGTTTAGATGGAAAGCAGCTTTTCTAGTAAGAAGCTAGCTTGAAAATTATGGGAAAGGAGACAAAAAAAGAAGACAGTTTTTTACCTGTTTTACAGTATTTTGTCATGATCTTTTCTTCTCAAGCCTTTCTTCTCTTCTTTTGCACCAAATTTTGATTTGAATTTGAAAATATCCACACTGCTTCTTTCCTAAAATTGTAACTGCCATTCGTAGAAAAATTGTTTTCCCAGAAAAGCCACTGTGAGTAGGCTTCAAATATAGCTTTTCACAAATGTGAATAAGACATTTTCTTTAATAACCTACACTGCCAACCTGACCACAAAACATGGAGAAAGTTGGCTCTGGCCTGTTTCAATCAGGCTCTTCGGCACATGATCCAGCTGACCACTCAAACATATTCATCCAGATGGGTGTGTTGTACTTACCTGAAAAGCCTCTGGAGCCTCTGGAGCACAGGTTTGGCCTTGGGTTGACCCAGAAGGATGTCAAAGAGAACCACAAAATTCTGTCAGCTGGCACTCTAGGGACGGCTTTGTGTTCAAGGTGAAATCCCCTCTGCTTCTCCACTACCCTTCACAAGGAAGAGACAGCAGTGAAAAAACACTGTGCTGCTTGCCACAAGCAGCTCCAAACTTAATGTTTGGAATGAGCATTTCAGCCCATTTTGTTGTGGCATTTTGAGTGTGCAAAGCAAGCTTCAGGCTCTAGCAGTTCTGGATTCAGATCACATGTACCAAATGGAAAAAAAAAATAAAAATCAAAGGATAGTTGCAGTGACTCATGTAATTGCGAGTCCCATTCAGATGCAGAGCCTTAAACAGGATGTGGAACTACTAATGCTGCAGAAAGAACGGAATGTAAAATATTTCCAGAGTAGAAACAACCTGACATTTTACATAGTAGACTGCTTTAAACACAGTAGTGCTACTTTAAAGCCTGTGCTGTTGTTGACTCAACAGAGCATGCACTAAACAGAAGGTTTGTTCATGCCGAATTCCTCACTCACGGAGTTGCCTAGGCCTGCTGGGAGTTGTGTTTATTTTGAATGTGTTTTTGAATGTTTCTGACTCAAAGAACAGAAAAGGAAAATGTGAGTTTCTACAAGCATCCCGGCCAGGTAGGGTAGGTGGAACAACAGGGGAGATCTGTGGCCTTGACAATCAGGAGGCTGTGAGGAAGAAAGGTCAAAAAAAGTTTTTCTCCTAAATAAGCATGGGTTCCTGGAGAAAAGCTGGTGGAGCTATTATCACTTCAGGATGCTGATTTGCATGGTCATTTGTGATGGGAGCCTCTGGAGGTTCCTTTCAGCACCTTTTAAGTTGAGCCTGTTCCTCTGCTTACTGCAAAGGTGGAATCAGGATTTTGCCTCCCTACACTGAGGTTGGTCTACATAAGTATTTCAAAGTTTTCATTTCTCTTTACAGTCATTTCTGAAGAACTTTCATACATTTTCCTGACATTTGAATCTTACATTTTTAAACTTCAGCCAAGAAAATTTTCTTCTCTATTTTTATGATTGCATTGATTGTCACATAAAAAATACCTTAGCAGAGCAAGGTCCTAGTATCTCAGGCTGCTATCTTTGGCATTGGCTGTGGGAGATGCTTAGCAAAGGGCATAGGAACAGGGCATCCTAAGGGCATACCCCTTCCATGGATTGGTGCTTTAGAAACTTGTGGAGCCAGAGTATTCACCCATCAATTGAAATTGAAGGAGTTCTGTCAAAGTGGGGTTCTGAGACCTCTCTTTCCCAGTTCGGCTGGGTTGAGCTTGGCAGAATAAATTGGGACAGGTACGATGGAGTGCCCAAAGATAGATTTTAATGTTTACAGGGACCACGTGGTCCAAGGGGCTGCTTCCAAAGACCTGGGGGTGTGGTTAACCTAGAATTACATATGGGTACCTGAGGGCAGGGATCCAATCACTAACGCAGACCGGGGACATGACCTATTATGGAATGACTCCACTAGCATCCTCCCAGCACTCCACCTCCCAAGGCTTTAGGTTTATTCCCTCCGTGTTAGGAACCTGGTCCAAGGTAGTATCTATCCCAGCTAATTCAGTTCCCACATCTGCCCCTACTCTTCAAATTGAAAAGACCTTCAGTTAAGATTTCTGAAAAATCCTTAACAGACAACTTTTAAAACAGGGTGGCAACATAAAAACAACTACAAAAATCAGTAAACTTGTTTTGACTAAAGATAGAGTCCAGCTAGATAAGTTCTCTTTTCTGAATAGTCCATTGAACTCCTTCCTTGAGAATTGTGTAGGGACTCACTGTGGTCTGAAAGATTCATGTAGCGCATGCCTCCAAAATCTTCACAACTATGTCCTTGGGCTAATAGCAGGAAGTTTATAGCAATTCTGTTCTGTAGGGTGGCATACCTGATGCTATTAACATTCAGCAATAACTTAGTCAGTTCTCAGGACATAGCATTGGTTTGCCTACTCAGCCAACACCCAAGATCATCCAGCATTTTTAAAGCTTTTGCTCCAGCAACCCCAGGTGCCAGTATTGAGGCTGCTATTCTCTTTCCTTTACTTCAAAAGTTAATCTCATCTTTGCAATCAGATTCAAATTGGATTCAATGGACAAATCTCTTATGCCTATTTTTTTAGTCATGAATTATGGAAATCTCAGGTGCTAGCACAGTAAGCCTTCTCAAGCTACATGGTCTGCCCTTAAGGTGAGATGGAATGGCAGGCCATGCTCTGTCTCCACAAATGAGAAATGTTACAGATGGTAACTGTAATGAGAAATTACTGGACCAGGTTTAAGTGAGGAGTATGGCATGGATCAGGATGGGTACAGCAAGCAGGAGTCCCTTAAGGAGTCATGTCTGGTGGAATAACCTGCAGATAGGACTTTAAATATTAATAATGCTTATAGAGCTAAGAAACTTGTGGTATTAATCAGCAGTGGTTAAGAGACAAGAGAAGGCTATCCAAAAGCCTCAAGATATCTTTTCTGCAGGTTCTTCCTGGGGTTCTTCCTGTTAAACTTCTTGGTGTTCCTGTCGAAGCTGCAGATATGACTTGATATTTTTTGCTGGAACCCAGAGAGGTCCTTTATATGTAGAGACACAAGCATATCCCTTCCCCCAGAAAATTAGTGGGAAAGGCCCTAAAATTTTGCTGGTTTCTAGATCTCTAGTTAGGACTAGGTCTCTCTTTTAACTGTGCTTGCGTGATATTGGAAAATATCTAATAACTGGGGTGTTAATCTCCATAAATGAGTTGTTCAAGAAATTAAAAACATATGTAGCATTACTGAGCCTCCCTGTAGTGGTCGTGGTCTCCATTTTTCTTTTGCTTGTTCTCTTAAAAATAGAACAATCATCTACATGAAACTGAACGGAACAAACTAAGATTAAAACTATCCTCATAGGCCTGTGGGGGGGTCCCAACCAAACTTATTACCTCTTCCTTCTGTTGGACTAAAAACAATGAACATAAAGAATTCCTAAAAAACTTTTAACATACAGCTTAACAACATGGTAATAACATTAACATCATAACAATAACTAAAAATATTAACAAACTTGTAAACTTACAAACTGTTATCTAACTGCACAAACACTTTCCCTACTAAACCAAATTAGTAGCTCTATGTTTGCTTTCTTTTCAAGACTTTTCCATGTTTCAGTGAAGTTGCCTTCGGTCTGAAAGGGATTGGCAACATACTACCCCCCTACCAGGCAACCAACTGGGTCATTCACAGGGTATTAGAAGTCTATGCCTTGGGTTTTACTCTGCATATTTAATAGGTTTCTTGTCACTGTTGTTTCAATAACCTTCTAAGCTTTTAGAGCTTTGTTTGTACCCTTGGCTGGTTTGCCTAGATTTGTTAATTTGCCAGATAAAGCGGAAATAGCCAACAGCTCCCATCCTTGAATAATATGTTAACACAATTTTTAAATTACTGAGAACAAAATTTAATTTTAGATTTGGAAGTCACACAACTAAAACTGTAAGATTTGTGGAAGAGGAAAATAAGACCTTAATATTTCTTTTTCTTTTGAGGGTATAAACAACCCAGCAAGTCTCTGTGAATTTTATACAGGAAAAATTATGAAGTTAAATCAAGATCCTTAAATATTACACAGTATCATACTGAAATTCAATGCACATTTGAAACTACAGTGTCTGGGACACCCCTTCCTGCTGCCCCCTGGCCTGATCTTTCCAGCACATCTGTAATGCACCTGACTGGGCTGCAGACAGCGGTTGCAGGGTTTGTCGGCGGTGGCGCCGGGACCGAGCCCCTGCAGGAGCGCAGCCCTGCTCTGCTCTGTTTAAAATTGGCCTGGCTGCACCATGGGCCCACCCCACTGCAGCTGCAGGAAGAAGAGACAAGATTCTTGGCAGCCGTCGGAAGACCGCCTGGCACTGGGGGCCAGGGTAGCAGCGCCAGCCGGGGGGCAGACCGCGGATGAGACGCTCACTCGCTGGTGGTGGCTGGCTGGAGCGGCACGGATTGGGCCACGCCGTCCCCCCCGAGCGGCAGCGGCAGTGCCCCGTGACAGCAAAGTCGTGCCGCTGAAAGGGGGAGATGGTCACCATCTATCCCTGGCTGAGGTCCCCTGGTCCCGGCACGGTGGCCACCGGCCACGGCTCGCTGTCGGTGAGCAGCCTGAGGTGGAAGGGGTGGCGGGGGGCGGAGCGGGGGCTGTGGACAGGGGCAAAGCAGGTGTGGCACAGCCCACCCTGAGCGGGAGAAGCATCGTGGGCGAGGGTGGAGCAGAGGAGCTGGCAGGGGCGGAGCAGGCCTTGTGCAGCCTGCCACAAGGGCGGGCAGGGACAGAGCAGGAGCGTGACCCGGGGCACGGGGAATGGGGAAGCCAGAGGTGGGGTTAGGTGAGGAAGCCTGAGACATTGTGGCTGGAGTGTATTGCAGAGAAGGAGCAGGGTCCTTAGCTGGCGTTGTTTCAAGTGAATAGGGGGGAGGATGGGTCATCAAAGGTACTGGGGGAGAGGAGAGGGACAGGGAGGGGGGTTAAGGGTTGCAGATAGCGTGGCCAGAGCCGTCTTGAACTTTCGGTTTAGAAGGCAGAAAGAAACAAATAGTAGTAGAGTAAAAGGGCAAAACTGCTTTTTCCTCCAAAAAAGCCTTTTCAGCCCCCAGTTCCACTCCAGGGCAGTCCGAGGGGCAAGAAGGATGAGAACACGAAAGGACTGGAGTTGCAAATTGCACGAGCTCCAGTGTACATGGTGATTTTTACTGTTGTGTTCTTATTCCAGAGTTAGAAGGGTTGGAAGCATACTGGGGTTAGGAGGTGGAGTTGGAATTTCGCCACTTCATCTCTTCGGCTTTAAGGGTGTCGAGAATCACGTGGAAGACAGGCAACAAGCAAGAGGCTTGCAGGTCCCTCGTTGTTAAGTCACACAGCCTGATTCCAACTTGTGATACGTGGCATGAATAAATTCGTGCTAAAGTTATAGTAATCTTGTCTGATAAAAATCCTAGTATGAATATTTGTTTACAAAAAGGGTATTTCCAGGAAATCTTCATCTGACGAGATTACAGTGATAAGCACCAAAACCAGCATGAATATTTGTCTGTAAAAAGTGTATTCCAAGGGCTTTGTCAGGCACCACGATAAGGAGAGGAACATGTACCAACATGCAAAAGAAGACAAGACCAACAGAAGAAGGCAAAGGACCCCCGAAAAGCCTGGGAACATATAAAAAGGACCTTGTGATAGTCACATTTTGTGAAACACGGTAGAGTGGTGACAGACAGCCCCCTCCCCCATCTCACCAGGAACTGTTAGCCTGTTTCAGTGCCGATCTGATTTTTTTGCTTGTGGCTTTTACAATTTTATTTTAATTATGGAATAAATTCTTTTTATTGATCAAATTGGTCATCCATTTATAACACCCCTGAATCTCAAAAATCCACGGAAAAGATAACACAGTCTGAGCGGTCTCCTGCAGCACTGTGCGGATTGCCAGTGGCTGGGGATGCACTGAGGAGGTGGCTGGTGCAGGATGGCCAGGAAGTTTTGCAAGACCCATTTTAGCAGGGTTTTGAGCTTGTGTTTTTTAACGTCCTTCCCATGGTCTGCTAAAAGTTCTTTAAATTGTCCATATATGTCCTGTTCTAAATTGGACAGTCTTAGTCCCATCTTGCTAAACTGGGATCAGGGTGGATGTACCCTCCTAGTTGGTAGGTGCGATGGGAAGGTGTCCCCTTTCTCTGCTCACTTGCGTTCCATGCATGAGTCCTCTGAGACAGATGGTTGTCCTCCTCCCATGGCTGCTTGCTTCTGCGTCAGGTGTGACTTACACCAGAGCAGAGTCCTATTGGTTTGCCAAGACCCAGCAAAAGCGAGTCCCCTAGAGGTCTCAATATGAGGAGGTCCCTGTTCGAATGCCAGATGTCACAGTGGGGTTCTGAGACCTCTCTTTCCCAGTTCGGCTGGGTTGAGCTTGGCAGAATAAATTGGGACAGGTACGATGGAGTGCCCAAAGATAGATTTTAATGTTTACAGGGACCACGTGGTCCGAGGGGCTGCTTCCAAAGACCTGGGGGTGTGGTTAACCTAGAATTACATATGGGTACCTGAGGGCAGGGATCCAATCACTAACGCAGACCGGGGACATGACCTATTATGGAATGACTCCACTAGCATCCTCCCAGCACTCCACCTCCCAAGGCTTTAGGTTTATTCCCTCCGTGTTAGGAACCTGGTCCAAGGTAGTATCTATCCCAGCTAATTCAGTTCCCATAGAGTTTGTCTAGTCCTTTTTTGACCTCAGCTGTGCTCCTGCCCACCATGTTATTCAATGGCAATAAGTTCCACACTGTCATTTTTGTGTTGTTGATGAATTCCAGTTGCAGTGTGTGATAAATGAACTTATGAATAAAAATTCGTAGAGGTCTAAATAAATATATTTGTAGCTATAATAATATAAAATATAAAATACAGTGTGGCCAACAAGTCCTTCCCAGATCTAGTCGCGAATTCCCATTCGAGAGATAACGATCCTAGCCGGCGCCCATCAACAGAAAAGAATGAGCAGGACACGGGCCATCAGGCTGACAAAGAGATGAGCTCAGACGAGATACTCATCACCGGACCTGAACACCCCGCCTTGCAGGCCACTGTTGGGGGAAGCAATCAGGCTGACAAAGGGAAAAGTCCAGCCGAGATATCCATCAGCTCCAACCCGGATCCAACCATCCCATCCAGATGGCCCGAACCAAAATGAAATCAAGGAACACTCAGAACTTCTTTACATATGAGGAGACTCTGCCCGGACGTCTATTTGACTCTATTCTCCAACGCCAGGAAATCAATTCATCCAACAATCAAGGACCCTTGGTGAATGGTGCCTGCCTGGAATTTGGCCTCAGGACACAAAATCCCTATAAAAACCCAGGCCAGAGAACCCTCGAGCGTGGATTTGGGTAAATCTGTACCTCCGGGTATAGACGTCTCCCTGTCCACCCAGTGCTGTGCTGATTTATTGTGGTTTTTTTTCTCTCGTTGTTTGTGATTAAAATTGTTTTATAATAAATCGCTTTTTGTATTAACCCTATTTTGCCATTGCATTTATAACAAGTGGATACTGAAGGCTCAAATTTCCTCAGCTCAGTGGCTTTCAAGATCCTCAGCTATATCAGTGGCTTGTGTCTTGAGAGTGGATAACCAGGATGACACTGGCTTTTTGTGTACAGCAGGAGCAGCTGAGATCCAGGTAAGAGAAAGCATCTGTCAGTCTCTATAAGACCCAGACAGAAGGTATGCACTGTTACTGTTTATCACTTCTTTTTGTGCCATATCTAACTTGGATTAACCCTCCTGAGCAGTGATGCATCATTCAGTCTTCATCTGGGTGTCAAGGGACACACAAGTGGCCCTGCCTAAACAGAATGATACTGACAAAGGGAGGTAAAATGACCATCTTTGGTCTGTCAGGCAGACAGCATATAGTTTGCTGTTCTAATCATCAGAGCAACAAGTTTCCTTGGAGCATGTAAGTCGTGAATTACCATGCAACTCTGAAAGGAAACTTTGCCCTTTGATTGTTTTCCAAAGAAATGTCCTGAATTTCTTTTCTGCCAAATTCACATTACAGATCATGCTAACAAATTTTCCCAAGCCTTCTTGACCTTCTCTGCTCTTTCCAGTAGTAAAAGAAATTTCACTCATGGCAGGGAGATGTTGAAGATTGTTATATTTTGCTAGTTCAGGAACTGAGTGAATGAAACAAGCTTAAAAATATGTAGATATCACATTTCAGAATGCAGTTAGTTCCACTGGTAAGAAAAATGAAACTTGTGATAATTCTGCTGTTTGACAGTGTGTTAGAAAATGGCCTGCTAATGGGTAGGGGAGGGGGGCTGTATATGCTCCCCTATGATGAGGGCAGAAGTGTGTATATGGCCCTGGGGAGCCCTGATTTGGGAGGATATTGGTTTTAGTTTATTTTTCTCCTTATTTTTCCCCGTAAATCTGTACCTGCTCTTGCCGAAGTAAGGCAAGGTAACAGCAATGCTTTGCTTAAAACAAGGTGTTTTACATTGATTGGAGCTTGGGGGGCTCAGTGTTTAGTAGCACCACTTCCTCTGTTACTGACTCATTTGTAAACAGCAGAGAGAGCCTGAGAGCCCTCTAGCCCGAGTTAGGATTTTGGGGTGTTTTCTGAATGAGCAAGGTGAGAGGAAGACACCCCTTTCCTGTACTTCCGTGCTGCTGACAATTCCAATATGCAATTGTCACAGGGCAGTTTTGCCACTAACCCAAATTTTTCACTAGAATTTTCTAACCCAGCATCTGTCTGGATAAAAGAGGGATGCAGATTTTTGTGTTGGTTTTGCTCTGAGGTCATTCCAGCCATTTTTTTTTGGTCACATTTCAACTTAACAAATTGCTGGATCATGCAGCTCTGATGCCCCAGAAACCATTTTCAGTGACATACTACAGAAACAGGACTGATACAGATCTCCTGACTGCATTTCAAAGACATACCTTTGGATTAGAGGGTTGCAGATGACTTTAATTCTGTAGAACTCAGTGGAAAGATGTTCATTTGCTGCCAAAGTCTCTCACTTTATTTTTTTATCTTCTATTCTAATTTTCTTTGAGTAATATAGATATGGGGGCTGATCTTCTATTGAAGTAAGGAAATCAATTATTCAAGTGAATTCTGTTACTATCAATGCCTGTATTTCTGTGAAATTATTATTATGTAGGGCTACATGAAGGTATGTCTTTGTTATATATGTCAGCTTTCAATACTGTCTCCCAAATATAAATTATGAGGATGATTTTTAAGCCCGTGATCTCAGATTTACTAACTCCCTACTCAGACAAAATGCTTCTTGATCTTGCTAGGCATATTTATCGTGGTGTGAATCATGTGTGACAGAGCTGGGCTGGGGCTGTGGCAGCTGGGATGAACCCCTGCTCCTCCCACATGCTGAAAGGTGGCAGCTGGTGCTTCCAAACCGTGGGGGAACCTCACTTCTGCTGGGGGTTTTCTCTGAATAAAAGCAGTTTTAAGCATGAATCCATCAGGCTCAAAGCAAGAACTGGATCTGTTTGCACATCCCTGCATTGCGTTCTGAGTAAGTTAAACGTGTGTATGTGATAGTATTGAGAAACAGAGTGATTTAGATGGATGCACATTATTCCTCAGCTCTCTGTCAACAATCAAAAATGAGCTTTTGGATTTATTAGTTCCCAATCCTGCACCCGTCTTAAATCATTACCATATAATAAGGACTCTATATGGTGCATTGTCAATAAAACCTAATATTGAGAAGATTACCAATCGTCTAGTGCAAATGGAGAGCACTGTAAATGATTTAGAGAATATGTGTCAAACCTTAAAGCTGTCTAATACCTTCTAAAGTAGGATGATACTCATAAATCTAAGATAAACGACCTGTAAAACCACTTAAGAAGAAATAATACTCATTTAATCAGGCTTCCAGTGGGGAAGACTGGGTAGGAGAGCAATTCATAAAGAATTATGAAATCTCTTCTAATTCAGGACTTTGTTGATACAGAATACATTTGAAACATACACTTGATAAACAATTTTGGTTACTTGAAACTACTGTTGTAATAGCACTAAATTATGGCTCCACCGAAAAAAAGAGAAGATCAAAGGGCATTTCTTTTATAGTTTATTGAGCTATTATTTTTCCAGATTCAGCACTGTGTGTGTCAGATATAAAAGTATTAATTGGAAATACGGTTCTGCTTAATCACAAGGGATGTAGTGTTGGATTGGCTTCTGTCGGTGTGGCTGTCCATACTCACTGAAAACAGTAGATTCATTATTGCAATTCCCTGGGAGGAGCAAGTCATCATTTACTGGGACAAGCCTGGTAAAAATACAGCAAAACAAACCTCATGTTTTCACAGAGCTGAGTGGTAACTTGCACAAACTTGATCTGTTTAGTGTCTTTTCTACTTTTTTTTTACCCCCAGACCCACTTGAAAGATGGAAATGTATGTGGTGGAAAAGTTAAGTCATGATTTTCACTACCAAAGGTCTGATTCTTCAGTTCTTGCACAGACAGAACTTCCATTCTCTTCAATATGTTTTTAAGGCCACTTGTTAATTCCTGTTCATTCTTTTGGCTTTATGAGTGCCCAGAGCTCAGCGTCACTGCCAGCATTTATTAAAAGCTGACACAGAGCTTTTCTTGAAGCAACTGTAGTGGTATTTTTAGCCATGGAGCAATCTTTCCAAAGAGCACTGTGCTGTGACTCATGTGACTCCACTGCTCTGCTGACCCTAGTGGACTTACTCATCATTTACATAGCAGCAAACAAGATCAGGTTCTGGCTTGATGCTTTATTTCCCTTGATGCAATAAATGTGCTACTTGCACATACATTTTACTTCAGCTCATGTTTGTTTAGATAAACTGAGAATCCAACTTCTTTTGTCTTACTGTGAAAAATAAGGGTGCTTAACTGCTTCTCTGAGTGGAATTGGTGAATGAAATGCAAATGCAGCTCATCCCTATGTAACTCATTTGTACTGCAAAAATAACCACAGGATGGCATGGTTATGGTTAAAATTCATTATCCATCACCTTCTTTCTCCCTTGCTCTCACAGATTCAAGCACACTTATGTGAAAGCTGTAGTCTCACCCAGTCATAGCAGTGGTGTTTTGGATTGGTTGGGTTTGTAATGGGTCGGGGAGCAACCTTGGCAGCACATTCCCACTGGTGAGTTTTTGAGATACTGAAGTATTTCTGGGAAAAAGCTTGTTGATTTACTTTCTACTTTCTTCTCAGCTGGCATAGACTCATTTTACTAAGATACCAGTTAAACCGAGCGTCCGTTAATTTCAGAAATCTGTCAGCCTCGATAACATTGCTTTTCTGTTTCCTGAGAATACCTTGGAGTAGCTGGCTTTGCTACTTCAAAGCAGAGCAGCTGTTGCATGTATGTGTTGTATTTGCATTGTATGGCAGGGTATTTGATATTAATTTTAAAAAGTGAAAAATCAGAGGCAACAGCTGGACTGACTTTCACCTACTGGTTACAGGAACTATTGTGTTTCGCTGTTGAGAGAGAGCAGAGGAAAATTCACACATGATTGAGAGCTGGAGAAGCCTCTGAGAGCTGGGAGCTGAAGCCTCCAATTATGTAAAATGGCTTGTGAAGGGTGAAATTGCTTGGAGCTGATCAATTTTTATTTAGGTGTCAGTGCTTTTTAAAATCTATGGATTTTTTTAAACAAACTCTAAGGGACGATAGAAGAAGGGTGATGCTAGTTAACTGGTTATTAGTTATTTTATGGCAGTCAGATAACCAGTTAACCAGTTATTCAATGGCACTTAATCTGGGAGATGCAGATGGCTTGGGATTTGATGAGGTGTCAGTAGTCTGTGTTGTTGAATCATGAAGAGCACTCAACAGGCAGTTGGGCTGGGGGCATCATGCACCAGCTGCAAACTCAGCCCCAAGGGGGCCTTAGAAAGGCTGAGGACCTTCCCCTCCTCTGCCACGTGTGGGAGAGACCCCCATTCCTAACTCATAAGCAGGAAAATCACATATACACTCCTCAGTTTTTTTAATTATATCAAAATCTCACTAATTTGGCAGCATACCTATCATGTTCTTTCCTAGCAATGAACTATTATTTCTTCTTTTATTCTTTTTTTGCTTGAATCCCAAGCTATCAATGGTTTTCAAAGAAAAAGGAGGTTTTTTTCTTTAGAAAAAAAAATCTATTCACATTATTCATGATTTCTATCAAGAAGGAACCTTTCCTCTTTCAACTAGCAAAAAAATGGGGGGAGTTTGATCTTCCTCAAAATCGTTTGAGAACCTTGTACCTTTCTTTCCAGAACTAAAACTTTCTTACAAAGCTTTGGATATTCAGTGGAATAATGCCTATTACATAATTGAAGCTCAATACAATACCTTGGGGCTAATAAATGGTCTCCTGGTTCTAAAGAAAATGTAACAAATCATAATAGTACTTACTGGGACTAGGCCAGGCACAATGACAAAGTTGCTTTTGAAAGTGAGTTGTGGCCAGAAATACTCTTGGACCAAAATCATTCTCTTGAAAGTCAGGAGGGCATTTGCTCCCTTTATTTTCAGCCTAGATTTTACGTTGATCCTGCACACTGAATAAAATCAAGCCTGACAGAGCTGCTACTGCAGCTGTTACAGCTGTAAATGTGAAGAAGGCCATTTAAGAAAACTCTGTTTCATTGACTATGTTATATGGAAAGTATGCAGATTATATTAAAAATAGCCTGATATGTCTTTATTGTGTGGCTTTTTTTTTTTTTTTGAGGAAGCAAAAGATTCTGCACTATTGAGCAGTTTATTAACATTTCTGATCACAGTTCTTTTACTTAGAAAATAATTGTTCTATTGTATTGTATGCCATGAAGCTGCCTGTAAACAACTGGCGGAGTACACTGGTTTGTATTCTGCATGAGGAAAAAGTCAAATTCAATTGATTAATCAAAGGGGACATTCTTTGATAGAAGGGAACCTTTTGAAACTTTATTAAAAATCTTGAAAAACCTATGAGCAATCAAAGTTCATAATCTGAACTCCTGCTACTACTTGAATACAGTAAACCTTCAAAATTACTGATAAAGCAGGAGATGAGATGTCTAATAAAAATAAATGCTCAGAATAGCCTATTTCCAAATGTCTCTCTTGATCTGGATCTTGGCTACACCATTGCAGTCCCACTGGTTTTACTGGAGTCACCCTGTGTTTGCACTGGAGAGACTAGTAGTAAGAATTGAGCCTTGAACCTTTTTCCTGTGACCAATTTAGAAGTATCTATGAAAAGACTCCCTGTCTTTTAATTGCGGGTTTTTCTCTCTTTCTGAAAGAAGAAATGAGATTGCAGTCAGCAAAGCTGAGCAGCGATTAAAGATAATCTAGGTATGACCTGCAGTCTGATTGTCCCCTCTGTTCTAGGAGGAAAGCAATCATATGGCTAAATGCAGGATGGCTGATGGGAGTGAAGATGAGTGAAATGGAAATTCCTGGAGCTGCAGAGAAAACAGAACTCAAACAGGTGGAATAGCACGGCTCTATCTTGCAATCAGCACTGAAATCATGGGTCTTGTGTGAAATACTACGTGTAAAGCTCAAGTGTGTTAGAAAATAAAGTGCTCATATTTAGCGGCAGGGAAAAGTTACTGGTATTTTGATGTGAAGAAAAAAGCCAATTGAAGATAATGGGATAACAATAACTGAAGGTATACAGGCTAAGCGTGAAGGAGAGCAAGCAAACACACTGATTGATCAGGGCACAGTAACCTAGTGTCATTTCAGCTGGGTCATGAGGTAGAGCACACTCAGCATGTCCATATTCCAGGCAGAGGTAGAAGGTCAGGCTGCACCTTGCAGGGGAATTTTCACAGCCACACCAGACAGGGAGGTGGAGGTGGGTACTTGCTGCCTGGGGTACCCTCTGGCTGGAAGGTGGGATGGAGAGCTGGGAGAGGATACCTGATGGTGCCCAGCACAGCCTGTCAAAGACCTTTGCTCTCAAGGAAGCAATGAATAATTTTTTTCAGAGTAGCACACCAGGCCAAATAGAGATGAAAAAAAAAACAAACCAACAAAAACCCGAAACAAACTCCCACCCTGAGAGCTTTGGTCGGGGGGGGAGGGGGTCTATCAGGAAAACCTCCGTCCCTTGTGGGCTCTTTGGAAAGGAAGCAGAGAGATTTGCAGTGAAGACCCTTTGGCAGTATCCAGCCAGGGTAAATATAGAACTGCTAAAACTCTGATTAGTTGTTTGGGTCAAAAGAGATCATTCTCTTCCTACATGTCTTCCCATCCTGTGCAGCACTGCTGTGGAAAGGCCTTATCCTAAATACTCCATTCTGATATAGCAGCACATGAAAAAGAAAAAACTACACTTTATTAAAAAAAAAAGTCCTTTCAATGAGTGACAGATTAATGTAGTGACACATTAATATAAATTTTAAAACCTGAACATTATTCTCTAAGGGGAAAAAGCTCCTAAATATACATGCAAAACAAAAATGGCAGAGCAAAACCTCTGACAATGCTTTGCACAGAATCATTTACTAGGTCTCTGTAAGTGATCATTAATATGAAACTTGCATTTAATCTAGTAGCCAACCATTCCCTTTTATCTTCTGGCTCCGTGTGTTTGTGGAAGACAGTGGTCCCTCAGGCTGATTTTTTCTCACTGGAGTGAATGTACAGGTGACATAGGTCAGAGAAGGGAATTTAAATAGCCCTTTTTCAAGCTCATCTCTCTGATTCTTGCTTAGTCCAAATGAGGAAAACTATCACCTCTGCTTTAGAGCTGAGAAAATTCTTTCCAAACCAAATAAACCCTCAGCTGTCCCGTCAGCAGTATAGCCTTTTGGGTCAAAGCACAGGGGAGCAGTGTGTGAGCTGGAGTGGGGTCAGGGGTGCACAGAAATATTACCTTCATTTCACTGTGTTGACATGCTCTTTCTGGGATGCTGGCAACAGCATGTGGGCTGGCTACAGCAATTATTTACTTGAGCTGCTATTGCCAAAGCACCCAAGCAAGGGATTTCTAAACTAGCCCCAAGTATCTGCCACATAGTGATGTGTGGCCATCACTGACATGGTTGCACTGTGAACTCAGCTCAGTATCCTGGATTTCTGATGAAAACTGACACACCATCTAAAGCCATCTCCTTGACCTGCTTCTACAAGTACCTAGCTCAGGAAGGTTTGTAAACATGTGAAATTGCCTCCCCTCTTACAAGAATGTGGCTCACTGCTTCTCTAGGCCATGTTGACACCTCTTGACAAATGTGGCTTGATGGCACAAGTATAATATTTACTTTGTAGGTGTCCAAAACTCTGAGTGTTTTTTTCCATGTGTATCCCTTTGTGATGCATGCCCAGCTGCCCCAGCAGTCTGCACTGCTGATTTCAGTGAGTGACAAAGGCATTTCAAACTGAAAGGACATATTTTAAATACAGTCAGGAACAACATATGACTTCAAACAATCCCACATTAAGTCCTTTGTTAGTTTCAGAGCACTTTCCCAGCTTGACACCTTTGATTTTTTATTTCCAATATAAAATTCAAAATGTTATATTCCAGGGCAGTATGTGGATCTAAAATATAAATATATTGAACTCCAAATTACCTTTTTTTTTCCTACTGCTTTGAAACAGGACCTGAAGTAAACTCAGTGTAAAGATTCAGAAAATTATCGAGAAAATTCTGCTTATCAAACTTTTTCTCCCTGTGGTCTTGTACATACAGAACTTCCCTGAAGCAAGCATGAGGAGCTCTGATAACAGTGAGGAGCAGCCTGGGTGGGGATGGCTGTGGGCAGCAGCTCAGGACTGCTTGGGGATGAGCATGCTGAGATGCCTAAGGTGTCCCTTGCAAGGCTCAGAACAAGTCAGCCTTGCTGCTCAGGAGCAGGGGAGAGAGCTGGAGTGAGGAAGCACAGTCCCATCTCTCAGAGGAACATCCAGCTTTGTACAGTGAAGGCCAACACAACCCTGCAGGGCCTGGAAACTCCTTCTGTTTCCTGACACATTTTTCTACAATGCAGAAGTTCAGTGGAAATGGTCTGTTGTGGTTCTGTGCCCAAAAGGTTGATATCTGGTTTCTGCTTTTACTTCTGCTAATTGCTGTTGTTACATGGCTTTGAAATTACCTCACAGTAACTGAGCGCAGGTTTGGAGCCCGTGTGTACACAGAAGTTGAAGTGAATCATCTCAGAGATGTTTGGAATAGGCATAGCTGGCAGCACACAGCAAAGTGAATGGCTGGGTAAATTTGCATTTTGTTTAATACATCAAAAAAAAGTTTTAAGCTGTGACTCGTAGAAGTCAAGCCAGGAGCAATAAGCTTGTCTGGAGAATTCTGGTCTTAGAAATGAAAGGATACAGAACCACATCCAAGGTAAATATTGACATGACTCAGGATGAACTTGTAAAATGCTTAATGAAGCTGAAAATAAGACATCTGGGATAGATGTTTATTGTTAAAAATGAAACATTTGAGCAAAAGTAGCATAGTGATGATGGAGGTTATTCATAGGGAAGCCAAGTTGGGGAAACAGTATCATCTGAAAAAAATTGATTCCACATATTTGTGAAACATGGAGAAAAGAATTATAAGAGAGACAAAAACATAGGTGAATAGCAAACAGTTATTAAAGATATTCAGAGTGGATGTTGGAGACTGAATCATAACAAGGGAGAAATTACTCAGGTGTCCAGAATAACTCTCTTGGCTTTGACAAATTTCTTGGTATTTGCCTTTGTGTAATTGAGAGTTTACTCCCTTATGCCATATGAGAACTGAATATTAAGAAACTTAGAGGAAAAAAAAGTTCTGTCATTCAAGTATCATTCTCTTGGTGACAGAGTATAAGTCACATTAACTTCACAAGGCATTTCAGGAACATATTAGGAGCTTTTCTGTTTCATGCAGCAGGAAAGAAACAACCCTTGCAAAATGTGTGAAAATAATCAGGAAGATTTAATTGAACAGGGCATGGTAATGAATTGGGCCCCTATTTTGGAAGTCTTACACCTGAGTCTGTGGTGTTACTGGAATGCTCTGTGGAAAAATCCATATTTGGGTGAGGCAGCACTACCTTCACATGCTCACCAGTGGTGGAGATACTGGGGAACTGATGCCAGGAGTTGGAATTGACTGTCAAGGTGTGCTCTATAAACCAGCTTTTTTCTATCTCAGAAATGTAACCTTAACATGTAAGAACTGATTGTGTGCAAAATGTACCTTTGATCTCTTCCCATTTACCATGCCTACAGTTGCAGTAGCACAAATCTCTGTTAAGAACTATCTGGTGATTATGCAGATGCAGTTGCAGTCCCCCAGATGGCTTTGTAGTACAGTACAAGGGCACACATTCTTCCAGCCCCAATGCACACAGCTGACCATGTGGCAGAAGGAGTAGAGACAGGGGCACAGGAAAAGCAGGGATGGATGCCCAGGAAAGACAGTAAGTGGGAGACCCTGTTGTGCTGAGGCAGTGCAAATGCCCTTGCTCCTTGGCTGCTTCTGATGGATTCAGGAAAATTGTAATTGTAGTGTTTGGCTCTGCACCATCTCTCAAAGCCTTTATCCAGAGACAAAGCAAATGATACAATCTCTCTCTCTTAGTCCTCCAAGCAGTCTTTTGGAAAGCTTAGGTCTAAAATAATTGAAAACTTGAAGTATAATCATCAGCTTCTTGGACTAGATTTAGAAAATCCACAGTCAACCCGTCCACTTCCTTCATCTCCTGTTCACTGAGGAGGTTTCCTTTGGCTGGTTTTCTTTTCAAGGCCATAATCAAATAGTAGTTGATGGTAGATTTTATTACTAACATAAACAAATAGCAGGTTATTTTGTTATTGTCCCAAGCTTCAGAGCTGGAGCTGGTCTTTGCATCAGTAGGCTCTACCAGTACTGACATGCAATTGGAATACAAAGGGGATGTTGATAATATAAAACATATGTTGCTTATGCAAATCATTGAGCATCACTTCAGTGCTCTCTGCAAAGCTCCTCAGCCTATTGATCCTCCAGAAGCCTCAGCCAAAATAACCCAAGAGCTGCATGTTCTCTGAGCCACTGCACAGCAATGCAGCAGCATCCTAAAGGATGCACAACCTGCAGAAGGATGTTGACACAAACAGCAGATATGTAGGATTGTGTGCTGGTATTGCCATCTGAAACTCAGTGCAGAAAGGTCTTTTCTGGGCAGAGCAAGAAGGATTTAGTAGATATATAAGCACATCTAAAGCAAATAAGGGATTTTTATTGTAATTTATTGTCATTTTCCCCCACACCATTTTATTGGTTTTGTGCTCATAAAAACATTAGCTGATTAACTCACTATCAGAAAGAAAAAGCTGCTAACCAGAAGCTGTGTGCAAAACCAGATACATGCAGTGCCTTGATAGTGGTAGGGTGAGATTTTTCTTTTCCTGCTTCCTTCCTTTTAAACCCTCGCCAATATAACTCTTTTCTGTCATCATAACATTTGGCACTATTCCCATATGTACAGATTGCAACATCTGCAAGTTTTAAAAATTAATATAAAGTTATGTAATTTCATAAGCCTTGCTCACTGTAATAGTTCTGAACGAGCAGCTCTGATGCAACCAAGATGCAGCCAGCAGATGAAGTGCTCTGCCTGTATCAAGCAAGTTGCTCCAATGGGACAGGATGTCTGTGTAGTTGATGCTCATCTGGGTGATGATCACAGTGTAGGATTCTGCTGTGGAAGAACACAGGATGGACTTGAGTTGCTGGCACACAGAAATTCAGTAAGTTACTGGTAAGTGCAGTCATGGGTTCCAAATTCCAAAACAATCACATTTGGTAGAGCTCATTTCTGTCACCTGCAATCCATGGAGATCCAGCACAAAGGTGTGAGGTTTCCTTTTGTCCATCTTAAAACCATATTGTACATGGCCATGTAGTTGACCTGTCATGGATATTATTGAAAGCTGTAAAATGATTTAGTCGTTACCTACCCAGATATGTTGGAAGTATGGTTCAGTATTTCCAGGTTTGTTGAAATAATGGTCCCTTGTTTGTTTTTCTAGTGGCAGGCAAAGTAGAAAGAGAGCTGTGAACAATAACATAAACCTTGCTGTTACCAAGCACTCGGCAAGCAGTTTTAGGAATGCTTTACTTTTCCTGTGTGTATATAAAACCTTAGAGAACTCTGTGATTGTGGCATATTTCAACATAAAGGAAGCAGAAATAAAATCAGGCTGTATAATTCATGTATTCAGTAACGGAGGACCAAAGCAGGAAGAGACAGGTGCTTTTCTGAAAAGAACGAAAGATCTCAGCAGCTGATTCATGGTGAAGAAATATGCTTTTAGCTGAGAATGTTTATTGTAGCTGAACCTCATGCCATCCCTCAAGCCAATATCTCAGATGAATCAGCAACTTGCAAGCTTTATCTCAGCTGTTCCAATAGAGTTTATAATATTGTTCTGTCAGTGCTATTTATACATCATCACATGGCTGACTGCTCCAGGCTGTGCTTTTTTTACACAGCCTTGGATGATGTCACTGTGGAGTAAGCAGTTGTACTGAACAAAGGCTTTCTTCAGAGCAGCAACAGTTAAAACTGATGGCAGAGTACAACACTGGAGCTGTTTTTATTTTATTTATTTTAATAAATACCTACTTGTCGTGGTTTTAAACCAGTAACTAACAAAAAAATTACTTATTTCTTGCTGTGAGATATGGATTAGAACAAGAGCAAAACAGGCATAAAACTTAAAAGGAATAAAGAAAGTTTATTGACAAACTACAATAATAAGAACACCAGAATAAACTTCCAAAAAAACCTTTTCATCTCTTATCTACCCACTATTCTTTTGTTCACATGACAACAGAGACAAAAACTTTGGAACTTGGGTGGTTAAAACAGTCCCAATTCCTGCTACAGTCTTTTCACCAGTCTTTGTAGAGAAACAGAAGTTTCTTCCTGTTAATTTATGGAGTTTCTCACAAGAAAATTATTTTTGTTATAGTTTTCCATTGCCCTGATGTCAGCTGCCCAGAACTGCTGTTATCAGAGCCCACTCCTCCCATTTTCACATCACTCTGAGGTGTGTATGGGCCATGAGTCTAGGGATGGCATTTTAAGGATGAGTTATTCAAAGGCAAAAAGTCTTCTTCATCTGTTTCTGTGAGCTTCACTAAAAAACAGTTTTCTCATTGCCCCCCAAGGCTTCAAAATCTTCTAGCACTTCACTGTATCACAATTACTCTAGTTTTTACTCAAAATTTACACTTTGAACACTTCATTCCTCCCTATATACTGTATCATGAATTAAAGGAGTTCTTTTCAGGACTTCATTGTCCATCTCCATAGTTTTAACAGAAAGATATTTCAGCTTAATTAAAGCATCTCCTTATTCTGTACCTTTTCTGAAGCTTCTTTTCTTTCCTGTCACTGGTAGTTTATAAAGTCTCTTTTCATGTTGATCACTCTCTTTTTCTCTGTCTGGATAAAAAGATTAATCCGCAAGTCTCATCTGGGTAATGAAAGAGTTAAAATCTTGCCCAGGCTGTTGTAGGTAGTTCTGTGGCCCCGGCCGGTGCAGGAGCTGGAGCTGTCTGCGATGGAAAGTTCCTCATGGCTGCTCTGGAGAGTGCAGTCGCCGCACCCAGCCCGCTGCAAGTCCAGAGCCTCTCTCCTTCTTCACTCAGCAGTTTCTAGTGAATTTAGTTACAGCAAAAAACCTGCAGCCGAGCCAGAGATCGGCTCGGCTCAGCCCGGCCCGGCCCGGCCAGAGCCCGGAGAAAACCCCCTCCACAGGGCCCGCATCCCCCGGCCGGGAGACGCTGGGCCCAGCCCAGTCCCCGCCCGGCCGCATGGCCTGGGCAGGGAACGGGAGGCCTGGAGCTCTGCCACCCTTCACAGCCAGGAAACAAAGAGAACCCAAGTGCCCTGACTTTACATCTTAAGGTAGGGTTCACAAGCTGATCTCCCTTTTCAATAGTTAAAATTGCTGTCAATCCCCAGTAATGACCAATAATTGGTCAGGAGAAGAGACTCCTTTCAGTCCCCAGCAACTTTAACTTCCTTAGCTCTCACAACTACCTTAAAGGTGAAGTCACCTCATGACACTACTTTATTCTTTAATCTCTTTCTAGCCTCTGTTCTAGGTCAGTGTCACTAGGCATCAGTGCCATGACAATATAGAAACAAGCTCCCCGGTTTTAATGTAGCTCTAGAAGGGCTTTCAGTCCTTCAGTAGCTGGTCAGACTGGGAAATTACATGATGTCCTATAGCTGTCAGTGCCCACCTGGTCTTGGAAATGTGTAGGGAGCAGTGTGGTCTGAAGCCTGTAGCTGCCAGGCGGAGCACTTACTAACCATGTAATTGTCTGGGGAAGAAAGAAAGCAAGCTCCTCCAAGAAGGAAGATCTGAGGATCCATTCTTCATCATTCACTAAGAGAAACAGTGTCAGCCTGGAAGCCTGTAGCCTTGCCATGAGTGTCTTCCAAAAGCCAGGGGAATGATGTCCATTGTAGTATGAAGGAGTGAAAGGATGATTTGTAAAGGAGGAAGTCAGCATCCTCAGTTGATTGTCTTTTCATTTGTGATGTTCCAGTGAGCCTGAAATTCTTCACTCAATCCCTATTCCCCAGTGTATTGTGTGCATTTCCAGCTGTTTATCATTATTCCATAAGGCCAGCAACACGTCAACATCAACAGCTGTGTTCTTCTCATCTGCTACTTGTATTGGAGCTCTTGGAGTTTAACCACCACCGCTGTTGATCAGTGCTGTTCAAACATGGCATGTATAACTCTTCCCTAGAAGCTGCCTCTCAGGAGCTCCCTCTGTATGTCCTTCAGCCAAGCCATGCCAAGCACATCACTGAGTCACAGATGGAGGAAAGGAAAAGGTCTTACCCAACCACCTCTTCCTGTGCTTTGCAGAATGACTGCAATAAAAAGTGGTTTACTTCAGAAGTACTTATAAATTGGACACAATTACTGGCTGTCTCAGAGACAGAGCTGCAGAGCTTATGCTGCAGGTTCTGACCTCTCTTGCTTTCCAGACATCTCCCTCCGTTTTCCAATGCAGGTATAGACTCAGGTGTGGAAAACTGCTGTTAATAAGGTTGGTTTTTCCCCATTCAGTTTCACAGGTTCTCCAAGTACATTCCACAAACCCTCAGTGACCTTCATTTTCAGGCAGGAGAGCACTGGCCTACTCCTAGGGATTGGTCTAGTTGTTTTTTTGCTATTACAGTGAACACGTCTCTCTAAGAAATGGCCATTCCCAGCGCTCTCACATTTTTTATATCTTAAAATTACTTCTTTCCAGAGCTTCCTTTCAAAGTTTGGCTCTGTGCGAAACATGCCAGCATCTGATAAAGGCTCAAAACAGAAACAGAATGGCATAAATAGAAATTAAGTAAATTAGGAAGAGGTGCCAAAGCAGCAAAACCCAAGTGATAGCTGTGGCTGCATGTGCTGTTCAGCTTCCAGCCCCTGCCAGAGTGCCAGGTTGCCCCTCAGTATTCGTGGGAACATATGCATCCACTGTGTCACTGGCACTGCCTGCTTTACCTTGGGCTGCATCTTCTCGTAGTCTCTAGAAAGTTGGGGTTTGTGCAGAGAGTTGGTGCCAGAGCCCCAGCCAAGCCAGCAGCAGCCCTCTGTGGCAGGATAATTTTTTCTCACTTGCTAAACTGCACTTGTGCCATCTGGTCAATACAAACAGCCTTATCCCCTTTCCAGCCACATTTTGTGGAAATTGTGGTCTACCTGCATCATCAGCTCAGCCATGATACTATACGGTTTATTTCCCTCAGGAGCCATAGGAAACCTGGGCCAGATTCCCAGCTGGTAAAAATCAACATGACTAAGGTGAAGTAATTTTGGACCATCTGATAGTCTTTGTTAATAGCGAGGGCTGGAAAGGTAGAGCACATTTTTTACTGCTTCCTCATCATTGATTCTGTTTTTCCATAAGACCATTGATCACAAGCCAACAGGAGATACATATGAGAGAGCTGCTCTCCTAAGTAGCATAACAACAGAGGGTTCTACACTGAAATACTTCAAGAAATGTCTGTGTGTGGTGCTGTCTCTGCTCAGGTAGCTGAGTCCCTTGGCTGGGCTCCCACCACTCCCACAGAGCACAGCTTGGTCCCCCAGAGCTATGTTGGAAATACCTAACCCAGCCTTATCTTGGTCTTGTTTTTTGAACCCTGGTTCTCTTTATTCCACAAGTTAGGACATTCTTAGCTTGAAAATACAAAGTTTTAGAAAACTTTTGGGATGAGAAGAAAATGCAGAGCCAGTTGAAAAGGGATGGAATAACCTGTCACTCATGAGTTGCTCTGCCTATGCATATATTCTTGGCCTTGCTGTATATTGAATTCTGGGGACCCGTGCTTTTGAGGGAGGAAACCTAGAAAGGGACTTTTATTAGGTCTTGCACAGACGTTTTTTTTGCCTTTTGCTGCATCCTGATGCCCTTCCTCACCAGCTTGGCTTGCTGGTCTGTAGGAGGGGTGGCTCTGGGGCAAGGGAGAGATAAAATTTGCGCTTCTGTGAAGACCTCTTGGTCTGAAGATCACAGGAACTGCCAGGTATGAGCACAGTCAAACTGGAGTTGTTCTTCTGTAACACAAAACAAATGGTGAAGCTCTAGAGTGGTGGTTTAGAGAAAGGTAATCTCTCAGACCAGCTGACACACTCAGGAGAAAGGGGACAAGGTTTTGGGCACGTTCTTTTTTTTATTTTTTGTGTAATCAAAAAGACTGCACTGAATGAATGGGCCTGGAGTAATGGAGGCAAAAATAGAACCAGCCATGTATCACTGCATTCCAGGATGGCTAATTGGGAAGCCTCAGTGCTCAGCTGCTGAATGTCCTGCCTGTTTTTTGTAGCGGAATAGAGGCAGCCATAGCAATCTCTCTGCATGGTCTGAGCACAGCTGAGAACGATGGGGCATCTGGGTGAGCTCCCCCTGTGCGCTTCTGCAGCACCTGGGGTCCTGTTACGTGTGCCAGAGGCATCTCTGTCCTGAGGATCATCGTCTTCCTGTGGTCAGGCAACTGGAGATGTCCTCATGGCAGAAAAGGTAGGGAAGGACTTGAGGCAGGTTCATACCTATTGTCTCGTCCTACATGGGCAGGAGAATTTCCTTCACAGCCAACAGCCCAGCTGCAAAGGCTGGAACAGAGAGGAGGCAGTCCAGTTGGGGCTGTTGCATTTATCTGGAGGAGATCATAACATTACTTTGAGACATTACCTCTGCAAATGGTAGTCAAGCATTATACATATATGTGTAGTGTGTATGTATGTAATGATTGATTTCGTAGTCACCACACAAATTGGAAACATTGCTGATGTGATGCTTATAGACAGGAGTTAGTCCAAATTAAAGGCAGGGAATTCCAAGCTATTGTTCTTATGGAAGCTGTGACAATTGAATTATATGGGCTTGTTAAGGAACTAAAAATAAGCTCATTCAGAGTAGATAAAAGCATTATGTATGAGCAAGGAAACTGAATTACAATTGCAGTGGGGAGCCATAAATCTGAATATCTTGACTGTTGTGTGCAGTAAATGGAAACTCCACCATGCTGTAATATTAATTTGGTACTTTTTATTTAGGAACAAATCTTCAAATTGTTTACCTTAAAAATCCAATGAAGGCAATGGAGAGTTTCAAATACAGAAAGATCCAGACATGGGAATTCAATGCCTTGGTTGTAAAGGTAGGATGAACTTTCATCTTGACTGTTTCTGCTGTCATGATTTGGTGGTGGGTGTAACTGTGGGAAGTATCCTGCATTGCCTTCAGGCTCATTAGGAGGAGACTGTAGAAAGTAAAAAAAAATCTGGAATTTATTTCTTGCTGATCACAGCCTTTTCTGGGTCAAAAATCATGGCAGGATCTTGGAGAATATAAGCCTCATCTGGTAATATCCATGGCACCCCTCAAGGCCATGGTACCCCTTCCCACCCCAGCACTTGCCAGCAGGGGCACTGACAGGCTGTGTCCCACCTCCCACAGCTCTCCCTTGGGATGACCACTGGGATGAAGGACCATGGCTACCATTAGCCATGCTGCTGCCCCCTTGCAGATGTCAGGCAGTTGGCTTGGCAGGAGATCTCTGGGAGCCCTTTGGGGCTTAGCCAAGTATCCTCAGCTAAGTTTACTGCTGCCTTTGTTTGGGGAGCACTGAAAGACGCCCTGGGGTTCTGTACCTGCTGTCCTTGCTTAGTACCCATCCTGAGGGGGCATCCTGGCAGACACTAACTTTGCTCTAGGTAGGGATAAGCATACCTCTTCTGGCAGATTTGGGATGGGATGCTCTCCATTTAGCATCAAGCTGAAATTTTACAAATGAAAATCTGATAAAAGCCCCCATATTTCATCCAGTATTTGAAACCTGGCATCTCTGTGTTGGCTGCACTTCTAAGACCCAGTGAAGCAGCTTTTGGAGATGGGTTGGGGCTAGATTGGGGCTCTGCCCCAGACCTGACAGAAAACAGTGGCTGGGTTTTCCAGAGTGGCTATCAGTTTTTCTGTAATTTTATTGTAACATCTCTACCTTGACACTAGTTTTCCTACTCTGAGACAGTAATTGGTCTAAATTTTGTTGCCATGACATTACACACCTGGAATTTGAGACATTTTGCTTCTGCTTTGCTTTGTTTTAATCAGATTTGCTTGAAATGTCATATTGAAATAAGAAAAGCAGCAAGGCTGTCGAAATCTCAGCCACAGACTGCAAGGCAGTAACTGCATACAGAGCTTGGCAAGAGGCACTGGGGCTATCTGAGAATACCTCTAATTACCACCTATAAATATCAAATATCAGTATATGTAGAAAAGGCAAGTGCAGAGGACAGAAAATAGTTTTACTCTATGCTGTAGTATGATTCATGCTTTTATAAAAGTCTCAGTTGGGTTCCAGACTATGATTTTATTTTCATTTACATCAAAGGATTTAAGAGCCTTCAAACCCCAGCATTTTTAAAAATAACTTTTAAGCATACTGTCTGGCAATGTGACTCCCAGTTAGCATGGAAGAAGCCAGGTTCTCCTCGTGTAAAGAAAATAACCGAAAAATCGTAATTAAAGAAATACCTTGTCCTCAATTTAACTCTGACAGCTTGCATTGTATTTTTGTTTCAGGAAAAACTTTATGAAATGTGGGCCTGCCTTGTAGCCAGAACATAGGCCTGGCTGATTAGCCCTACAGATCAGCAGAAACCATGTACCATAAAAGCCTGTGCTTTTACGCAGGGTTCAGAGCCTTAATTTGCATTTTTTGGGCTTGTTTGTATTTTAAAAGCAAAAGCTACTGAATTGCATCTTGAAAAACATATTTCAGGGCAGGTATCCTCAAAACACAGCCCAGGTTTAATCAAAAGGTTCTCAAGTCTGCAAACCTTTTGACAAACTGAATGAATGTTTATACTTTCTAAGTAAACTCCAAACCTTAGGCTGGCATCTTGCTGTGGAGTTTTTTTTCGATTTTCTCTTCCTTCCTCCTCCCCCCTCCCCTTCCTCTGGTTTGTGCAAAAATCCAGTCTTTCCTCTAGAACTGGACTTTCAAGACGGGAATTTTAATATTTTTATTGATAAACACATGAGCAGGCACAATAAATAAATATCAACATGCAAGCAAACTATTGAGCTGTATTTGTAAAATGCCAAATAAAAAAGAGTTTTGTATTTTGGCTTTATTTAATGTCCATTCCTGTAGATCAAACTGCACAGAGTTCACTTGTCCAAACCACTAAGATAATCCTTACCACATATAAAAATAAATAGACTGTAATTACAGAGTGATAAATACTGTGTCTTTTTTTTTTTGCTGTATGCATTTTTCTATCAGCAGACAAAAGCTGACATTTATTTTACTGATACCCTATATTTCCTCTCCCTCTACCACCGCAGCAGAATTTCCCTTGCCTCAGGAAATTGAGAGGATCAGAGCACATCTGATGTTCCATTAATTTAAAACGGCTGCCAGGACTTGCATATTGTAGCAGCTTTAAAGTGATTGAATTCGGATTATTTCAAACTCTGGAAAGTCCTGCCTTGCCTGACAGAGGTGTCTTGAGTGACAAAATAAAATATGAATGTACTGTACCTGTACATCCTCATCCTCACATGCAGCATTGCAATAAGCACAATAGAAATCATAGAAAGAGCAACCCTATTTTTTTTTTTATTTTTTTTCTAAATTTTTGTAGCAGGCCCCTTTTTTATGCTGTAGCCCAGCTAAGTGGAGACACCTGGTGTTTGCTGCAGCAAGTTCACTAAAAATATGTGAAAGGGGAGGAGGAGAGTGGGGGTGTCTGGGGTGCCCTGCCTTGGGGCACAGCCAAAAAATTCCTCTCCCCTTGCAGGGGGTCCGCCTGTGAATATAGCCCTGCCCTGATCACAGAGGGGCTGCTACAGCCCAACTCATGTCCTGGGGGGAAGCTTCACCCTGTCAGGTGTTAAATAAAACACCAGCTTTTGGGCAGTATGTGTTTTGTAATGCTTAGTGCATAGCTTATGCAGCATAATTCCAAAAGCAGAAAAAGTTTATGCACGGCCAAAGGAATATTAAAGTTTCACTACAAAAGAAATATTGTGGCTGCCAAGGCCTGATTACTCATAAACCCCACAGCATTATCACCATCAATCACTGCTGAGCTTTAATGACCAAACTAAAAGGAGAGACATGAAAGTGGAGGGGGGGGGGGTGGAGGGGGGGTGGAGTCGTCGTTTTTTAAGAGTAGGATTTCCTAAATATAGGACCAATAGTAGAGCTAAACATAGTTTTTGACCAAAAATCATTCGAATTAATCACAAAGCATATGTTATGTTTTGCTGTGAAAGCCATGAAGTTTGTGCAGTGCTCTATTATGGTGACTGCTTGGCTTTTAGTACATTCCTAAATTACCATGTAATCTAAAACCTTGTTTTCAGCTGCTCTGTATTGGAAAGTCCCTTGCAATAATCAGGATGATTACAGCCTAGTGCAGAGAACAAAACTTGTTTGTATTATTGTGAATAAAAATGTCATTTATCAGAAATTTTACCTTTTGAGGGAAAAAAAATAATAAATTTTCTCTTTTCCCTGGCTGGAAATATTTTAAGTATGGGATTAATTTTGGCCACTCTATGACTTAAAAACACATGGATACTTTGTATAAAAATGTTTCCTTCCTGTTGGGACTTGACTCTTAATTGGTGTATCAAAACTATCTCACAGAGATTTCAATTTCTTATCTACTTATATCATCTTAATGTGATTTTATTTTACTTTGTCAAAGTCATATTAATGTAGAAGTGTTCTTGATAGCAAACAGAGTTCTTTTTTATGCTAAACAAGATTCAGATGACTCTAATAAAACAGCTTGCAATCCATTAGACTATAACTGTAATATAGTTATTTTGTTTCCCAAATAAAGACCATGTCAGAAAGCTGTATGAGGATTTTTGTCTTGTTTTTCCACAATAATTGCTTGGGTGGGGTTACATTCTGATCTTTAAATGAATAGTATCGCTTGGAACAAACACTTCATATATCTTTTATCTTCCTCTTGCAATACAGTTCTGAGTTGTCTTTGAAAATGCAAAGCTACTTTACCAGATAAGTCATCAAAATGTTTCCAAAGTATTTTAACTGCCAGATTAACTGTATCTTGAATACAAGATAGATGGCTTACATTCTTTATGCAGAAATCCTGCCAATGCATAGCAACTAGCAACAAATTAATTTCTTTTGCAACAGTGGGAAGGAAATAAAAAAGAAACCCGGCTTTACTATGCAAAGCTCAAAAAGGTAAATAGATATTTAAAAAGAAATTAAGGTTACTCGTTCTGAAAGGGTAATCTGTAAGCAAAGAACAGAGGATTAAACATACATTTGCTCTCTTTACCGAATCTGTGTTCCAGCCTTCTCTTAATATATTCAGCTAATTAAGGACTGCGGGTGACCTTGTGGCAGATTCTGAAATCTAGGAATGTCTATTTTTTATTTTATTTTATTTTTATTTCTTTTAATGCTGCCTCTCCCACGGAGCTTAATACAATCTGTTTCAGGTCAAAGTCTGTTTATGTCAGCAATGTTCATACTACACAACTAAAATGTTTTAATGCAATTATCAACTGAAAATATTGCAAACATTTAATTTCCTTTGATACAGACACAAAAAACCCTCTGCCTTCATTGCAAATTCTTGTTCATATGAATCACTCTGAGTAATATTTGCTTTAACTTTCGTGTGGTTCTACAAACAGCCTTTGTATGGCTGGACTTCAAAGCTGGTAGAAATAAAGGTTAGAAATGTGATAGGAGTAATCTATCATTAGGCATGAAACATTAAACTACTTTTAGTTATAAGACTTAAAACCTGAATAATATAGATTTTTAACTTGCTGCATATTTATTGTGTTTTCGGTTATTTAAGTCAGTTAGCAAGGAGGGACTGTTTGGAAGAGAAATATTTTCCATAGGAACACAGACCACAATTGTGTTTAATTTTTCCTAATATTTAATTTAGAAAAAACTGCAATATGGTAACAGACATCTCATATGTCAAAGTTGAAACACTCTGCTTGGTGTTCCTTGCAGTGTAAAATTAATCTCTTACCAGCACGGTGACCCAAAAGGCAGGTTTTAGTGAAACAAGCATGGGGTGACAGGAGGGGTTTAGGAAGGGAAGATAAAATCTCCTTCAAATAGCAGGGCAGGGGAAAAAATTAACACAGAGGAATGTCATGGAGTCTGTCATTGACACCCAATGTGAGAGGGTTCTTCGACTAACATGCCCCATGTCATTGATGGTTCATCCCTGTCACCCCACAGTGGTTTGTGTGGTATCAGATCTGCAGGGGTACATTGCTGAGGAGGGGTGTGCCCATGAGCCCTCACCTTCACCCCTTCACTCCTCTTTGACATGCTCATGGTCCAAGAGGAGCTGGAGAGGGAGATTGCCATGGCTTTGGAGGACTTCAGCCTGTGCAGCCAATAGAGGCTGAACAGCATTGTTCTTGTTCTTGGTTAGGTTTGTGTACTAACACAGGACCATAAAAATAAGCTGAAAACATGTAATAGTTCAAGCCAAACAGGTCAGCCAGAAATAAACTACCATTTAAAATCCAGAATTTTAAATTTTCATGAGCCTGAGAAAGAAGAGGGAGACAGTCTGGGCCCAATTCTGTTCCCACCCCAGCAGTGGGAATTTTAACATTGACAACACAAGACACATTGCCCTTTTCCAAAAATCTAATTTTGTTTCCTTAGGTCCAGCTCTTCCAGCTTGCCATGGCTGCTGGCTGCTCTGCACAAGGTGGAATGAGGGATTCACTTGCTCTTTCCTGGTGGGTTCAGCAACAGCACAGGGACATCAGCCACCTCTGGTCGTATCACCAGGGAGACCTTGACAATGTGGAGAAGGGATCCATTGCATCATGTGGAGTGGGTAATATCCAGATTTACAGCATGTGTGTGGGGCAAGTGGCATCTCTGAGCTGCCCTGCTCTCCCCTCGGTGTCTCAAGGGTTTGAAGGATTTGGTGGCTTCCCTCCCAGCTGCCTGCAGGGCAGGCACAGTGGCACAGACCAGGTTCCACCTGGCCAGCTGTGAACTAGGGTCTTGGGACCTTTAGATCAGCAGAGCAAAGTTGTGAAAAGTGTGAAACTGGGGAAGCTAAGCAAAACCCCTCCAGCATGGAGTGGGGAATGGCTCACTCAGTGTTGTCAGAGAGCGAAAAACTCTCACTATTTATATTTTGGTCAGTAGAAGAAAGCATCACACCCATCCATCCCATTAGTATAAAAAAGCATTGACAACACCATAGTCCCCACCTTACCTTCTCCTATGCCTCTCCAGAGCACCTGGTCCTGTGCCAGAGGGTTTAATAGATTACCCTGCAAAGCCCGGGACTGTGGCATTGTGCAAGGTTGCACATTCCCAGGAAGCATATGTGCACAAAGCTGTAACAGACGCAGACTAAGGAGCGATGGCCCTAGTTGGCAGTGGTGAGAGGCGCTAATATTGCTGGGAAAGGTGAAAACATAATTGAAACCATTTATTTTGGGGGGCATACAGGACACAATGAGGCAATAGCTTCTGAGCAACAAATACCTGTAATTCACCTATCCTGGTCTTACAGACTTTTAATTAGCTCTACAAATTTGCAGAACATGTAAACACCCAGAATGGTACACAACAAAACATTAAACATTAACTTATTGTCGACTTAAAAAAAAAACCCCACTCATGATATTAAAAACATAAGGGGAAAGAGATGCCAAGCTGATGAATGAAGCCAGCTGACTGCTGAGAAGAGGCTATGGGGTTTGCTCCATAGCTTTGCTGTTTTCAGTAATCTGACTCACTGAGATATTTTTAGACATAGTAACAAGTTCCATTGTTAAGTAATTTTTCATTTGAATTTTTCTCAAATTATGCTGTCCTCTTGGCCTGCAAATTCCTTTCTTCAGCAAGGCAGTGCTGCTCTCCACACCCCAAGGAGGAAGGGGAACTGTGGAGGACTCTGATGATTTGGACCACGTGGTGGAACAAGATAGATCTCAGCATCAGGCTGGCAGGATATTTCCCTTTCTTCAAAGGTCTCCAAACCCAGCAAGACTTTCTTTGATATCTCTCCAAAGGGATTTATCAGCATTGGGGCATACATTTGTTTAGATTGTTCCTGCAGGGTGGGACTTTCAAAGGAGTAAAAGGTTGCCAAGTGCCAAATTCTCACCAAGCTCTCCATAAACATTTCCTTAGCTTCCTTTGGTAATGCTAGCTGTGCTCCCCATTGCTCTGTGCATCCCTGCTGAAAAGGTGCCCGACAGTACCCTCACAATGTGGGCATAAGGGATACAGGAAAGATTGTGACATTTTGAAAAACAAGAGAAAGAACTGGCCTGAGAGGGAGGAAATGCATGAAAATGTGCAGGCTGAGGAGGAAACAAGGAGGAAAAGGGAGACCAAATTCCCTAGACCCATCATTTTTCTTTTTTATTCTGCCTCTCTGCTTATTATTTCTCTCAGGTTTTCCCTGGCATGTTTTAGTTAAAACAAGAGATGAGCATCTACTGAGAGTATGGGCAGAACTCAGGCCCTGCAACCAACTTGTGCTCATGCTCTGGGTTTGAGACACATCAGAACAGACACAGGTGACCTGATGGTGCCAGGCATTAGTCTACTCCCCCTCAGGGCTCCCATTGGAAAAGCAGATGCTGTGCCCTAGGACAGGGCCACAGGGAAGTTAGGGGTTTGGCAACTGGTTGTCTTATGTACTTTTCATGAAGCAGGGGTTAAGTCCTCCCTGACAGTAATGCACTGCCTCAGAAGTAAGTGGGAGATCTACAGGGAGCTGCATAGAGACATTCAGGCCAGTAGCTCCCAAATAACAAATGCACTGATGTCCAGGCAAGGACTGCCAGAGCAATTTGTTCTCCTGCCCTGGGGAAAGGGCCTGATGAGGGCAGTTTGGAGAGGATGTCAGAGAAGGAATTTTTATTTTAAAAGTAAGGCGATACAGAGGCTCTTTCTGATCTGTTATAGGTGCATTAATGGTTTGTGAGCTGCAGCAGGGTTTGTGGTCCTCTGGTTTAATTTTGCAGGCTGAGAAGATCCTTCCAAGTTCTCTAATACCATATTTGTAGTCATGTGCCTGGCTGGTTTTTTAAAATGATAAGTACCTAGGTTGCTGAGAGCTACAACATGTCTTAAACTTAGTTTCTCCTTAATGCTTGTTGGTTTCCAGATACAATTTAAGATGTTGATTTTACCCCCAAGCCCCCCTGGCTTGGTGTTGCAAAGAAAAGTGGTTCTGCTAGAATTTGTCTCATATCATGAGCTAAGTAAACCTTAGCACATCCCTTCTCATCCTATGTTGATCCAAGGATTAGATGTCAGCTCCCTAATTCAGTGGGGACAGGCACAGACCTGCTGCAGTAGCTCTGCCCGATGCTTCTGAAGAGGGTGAGGCAGAGAGGTGGCAGGGGCCCTTGAGTCCTTGTCTCTTGCAGAGATCTGGAGGGCAGAGGGAAGAGCCTGGAGAGACTCCCAGTTTGTCACTGGGGCACTGAACAGGGCCAGCAGCCAGCCTCGGAAGTCCTCAGATCCCAGCCAGGAATGGTTGTTGAAAGTAGCTTCATTAGGTGCTCCTGACTGTAAGTTTTGGGAAATCAGTTTTACTTTGATTTATTTCAAACATTCAGCTACCAAGAATAAAATAAGGACCTCTCGTATGTGTTTTGGAGAGCTAATAAAATGTATTTAGATGTCTGCAAAGTCCTTTGCCATGCACAGTTAAATCAGCATTACAAATCTATCTGAACATGGTGCTCTGGCATTAGCCTCCAGATGACATGTAACATGTTTGCAGTTTGATGGCCTTCACTCAAAAGGCTGGCTACAATATTTTTATATTTAGATTTACTTTTCCAGTTTATGGTTGAAAGATTTTGGCTCTGGGCAGCCTTTCCCATGGCTTTTAGCAGCAACACTTGCAGTTATGTTTCACATAATTAAACAGCCAGCAATACTTAATTAAGAAACAAATAATGTCAATAAAGTAGTAAATAATTACATGCAGGCAAACACCAAAGACATTATCCATCAGGCAACAGCTCTGAGCATTAGTTTTCATTAATCAATAATGTTGTACAATAGGATCAGGAATGCTGGCCAGGCCTCTGGGGGGATCACCAACACTTTTCTAAGCAGCAAACATTGTGATTTTAAGCAGAACTTTCAACAGAATCTTTAATTAAAAGTAACAGCCAAGATCTCCTCCAGCAGCATTGCTGCATTTCTCAAAGCCCACTGAGCAGCTGGAGTTTAAAACAAGACCCATTTAAGGATTTTTCTGTTGCTGGGAAGGTTTCTTGGTATGTATGTCTGTGTTGGGGAATGCCAGTGGGGTACCACGTCCATCAGTGAAGGCACTGTTGGGCTGAGGGTGCTTTGGTGACCCTCCTGGCAAGGAGCCAGTAGTGCCTCCTTGTGCCACCTGGGAAAAAAAGAGTTTTTGGCTCTGCCTCCAGCAAGGTGGCAGAGGGCATGCCTGCTGCACTTGCAGCTGGAGCCCACAGGGCCTCATCCCAGTCTGGGCAGCTCTCAGAGCAAGTGCCTGTTATGTATTTTGTTTCCAAATGTAAATATGGCTGAAATTTCCCACCCATGCTGCAGCTCCTCAGGAATCTGATGCGGGCAGGTTCATGACAAAATCAGGAAAGCCTGGTTCATCCATACTTCCTGGAAGGGGAGCCTTAACAAAGCTTCCAGGAGAAACGGATTTCCTCCCAGGCATACTGCTCTTCCTGAGTGCTCCTGCCACCAGCCCACTGAATTCTGTGGCACCGCTGTCTACTCGGGCAGCATCCCTGGATTGTGCTGAGAGGTTCCACCGCAATCAGCCAGCCAGAGCATGGGCTGCTTAATTTCCTTTTTATTTTGTTGCAGTGTGGCAAAGGATACTGTTACTGCTACCAGTCCTAAATGTCCCTTGAGAAAGCCGCTTGGGTTGGCACAGTCACTGTATCCAAAACTCACATGCACACCCCGGTAAGTCAGTGAAGAAAGACAGAAAGGGCCTCCTGTATGGTATTCCAGAGAGGTTTATTAGAACCCCACCAAAGGGATCCAGTGACAGAAAGACCAAGACTTCCTGCAGTGTCTCAGGTTAAGTATAGGGTCAGGGGTCATTAGTCTCAGGGCACAAGGGTGGCACAGGGGCAAGGCAAAGGTGGCACTGGCCTATTAGGGGATGAGGTAAATTTACCTATTGTTGCATAGCACCATGTCTCATCCTAAGCAGTCAGGCTTTCTTGAAACCTGTGGCAAACTCTTCCAGAGCATCTGCCCAGAAATTCCCCTAGTAGACTGAAGGGCTTCCTAAATTTTTTCCCCTTCTTTAATATGTAAGAGCTTTACAAGAAGGTAAATCATTGAGAAAGGCTGATCATGGCACCAGATCCCAACTTAGATAAAAGGCCCAAGGTTTTATAGCCATTACCCCATTAAAGGAGAAAGAGAAGAAGGGACAGGAAGGATTTCTGGCATGTCAGGGACAGGTTTCCAGAGTCTGTGCCCACACCTTGATGGTTTGTTCCTCATGAAATCAATTGCTGATGACTTCTTGGCATCTGAATAAGCAACAGCACCACACTGCTTCCACCATGAATCCAATGCTAGGGACACCTTCCCTCCAGCGGAGACAGGAGCATGAGAAGGGAGTGAAGTGAAGGCTGTAACTTGTCTTGTCACGAACAAAACAGATGTGCAGACCCACTCCTGAAGGGTTACTTTAATTCTCTGAGATGACAGATGCACATAGGAATTTTGCAAGTGTAAGGCACATGGGTTTGTTGAGCTAAAAATGGCAAATCTCTGGAGAGGAATGGACAGGGAAAGCCCGTGGGTCCTGTTTGAGGAATGGAGGTTTGCGGAAGTCAATGGAGGAAACATCCGCATGACTTAAAAACTCAAACAATGCCCAAAGACCAGTCTTGAAGCCTTTTTTCCCAAGCCTTCTCAGCAGGAAAACCAGGAACAGAAATCTCACATGATAATTGCTGATAGTGCAACAAACCCCAGAGGGTTTCCTTACCCGCTTCTCAACATGCAGGCACTAGTAAACTCCTGTGTTAACATTAATACTCCTGATAGTCTCTATAGGCTCCTTCTCCCAAATGTGAATCTCCTTAACATCTGTGAACCTAAAGTAAACCCAAAAGTAAATTTGTGGGCGTTTAAAGGTTTATCCTGTAAATTGGGGGGCTGCTGCCTGCTCACTGTGCCTCAGAGCACCTGCCAGCCAGGCATGGTAGCACTGACTGCACTTCTGGGGTCTGGCATGGCAAATGGGTACTGCCAAAACTACACAAATCTGGTAACATCTCAGATAATGCCAAGTGACAATTGCTCACATTTCTCCTTCAAAATCAGCAGGTATAATTATGATTTCCTCCCTCCCTTGTGAAGGATATGTGGGGTGTTCCCAGGGGCACAGAGCACACATGTACATTTCTCTGTGGATGCTAAGGCTGGTGAGGACAAATTGACTGTGTTTATTGCAAAATAAAATCCCATTTTCATGTTTTTAAATAATTAATACAGTGTAGGTAGCCTATAAAACTCATTGCTTTTCCTTTCCTTAGAAGACAGGAAAGCAATATCAATAAGCCATAGGTAAGGGCAGGATTTGGAGTTCTTTTTTTAGTTCTTTGTCACATTCATATTTATGGCAGATATTAATTTGTTCAATGAGATAAATTTAAAAAATACAGAAAAAGAATTAGTTTTTGGTATGATATGGATCTCTTTCCAGGAAAGCAGCATTTTAATAACAGATAAGGTATGGACACAACTTCAGAGTAAAGATTTATTCTAGGTCCAGTTGTAAAGTACCTTAAATACTACTTTTTCCTAACTGAAATAAGGCTTCTGCAGACCTTTTCTTCCCAAGCAGACAATATTTGGTGTCTTATGCACTGCATAAGATAAGTGGATGATGTTCAGGTATTTCTCTCCGGTCCTGTTATTCCTGCTTTGTTTTATTGAGATGAAGCTCTGGATTCCTAAACCTGGGAAGGGCAGATCTCATCAGGCCTCCTCCTTTCTTTCTGTCCTGAGCCTATGCTTGCCACTGACTCTGCTCAGAATGCATTTTCCCCCGAGTTTTCTGGCAGTGTTGGCAGAACACGGTGCCCAGCAGCCAGCTCTGGCCTCCCTGAGGCTGTCACCAAGGATCACGCTGTCCTCTGGTTTCACCAAAATTCAGTGAGTCCTTTTTGAAGGACTGCAATTTTTGGATCCATTTTTATTGCTAAGCTAGGTAAAGCACTTCTCAAAGTCATTATTCAAATGTGGCATATGTTTTGCTGTGAATTTTCAGTAGAACTCTTTCCAGTGATTTCCGAAATAAATGAGACTTTGCATAGCACTTTTTTCATATTTAATGTTGCCTTGCTGGCTTTACGGCCAAGGCTTCCTTTTAAAGGCATGCGCGTGAGATTATGCAATTGTGGTATCCGGACACCCAGAGTAATTAAAATAAATGAGACTAGGTGTAATGAAGATGAGCCAAAGCATCTGTTTCTCAAGAGGATTTTAAAAAACTCCACCAACACTGTCATCCACAGGGGCCAGAATCCATGGTGGTTAGACCTCGGAGATTCTTGTACTTCAGAAATGTGTCCAGCACTCACTTGGATAAGAAAAGGGGGAGCTGCAAAGGAGAGGACTCTCAGGTATGGCAACTATCCCTGCTGCCTAGAAACAGCAGCTGGATAACCCTGTGTGTTTGGCAAAGCTGGACTTGCAGATTAATTCGATTTCCCTTCTAGTGTTTTAGTTTGACGTGTGTACCTGGATAGAGAGGAGGAGGAATTACTTCTGCATCCTCTCCAGTGTTTACCAAACGCATCTCCTGTTTATAACCAGTAGTTATTGATGGTAGTGCCTCAGCAGGAGGTGCAGAAATATCCACCCCCCCCGATGCCAGTGCAAGGGACCACAGTGATCTGGGACACAGGAGCACTGGCTTATTGGGCCGCTTGTCCTGCAAGACAAGAAGGGGACTTCAGGCCATAGAGCTGAGGTACCAGGAGCTATTTTGATTTGTTTCCCTGTCCACTGTAAATTGGCACCAGATGCCAAAAGCTGTCTTCAGGCAAAACCAGGAAGGGGGCAAAGTATGGGGCAGTCCACGGCAGGTTGTCTGCTGAGCTGCCTTGCTTAGGTAGGATGGCTCAAATACAGCTTAGCTAAATGTCAAATATTGCTAAACTGTACTGGATTATTTATTTATCACTGTTGTGACATTAGTAGCTCAGGTAAAGGATGAAGACATGGGAATAACTGCAGAAGAGACTGCTAGTGCTTACCAGGAAACAATCTGCATGCAAAGGAAAGAGCAAGTTGTGGCGGTAGACACACCAGCCATGCAGGTAGTCAGGAATGCTTTCTCTGTGTCCATGTATCTTATCCTAGTGTTGGCAAGAAAGATGTCAATGTATCTTATCCTAGTGTTGGCAAGAAAGATGTCAATAACTGAGAGATCAAATGTTCTTGCACAAACGAAACTGGGGAAAATGGAAAAGCTCAATACCAAAACAGATGAGCAAGAGTCGTCATAAGCACTTGGGTGTTAGGAAGGCAGTTAAAGTCAGTAAGGAGGTGAAGTCCCCTGCTTCCATTTGATGGCAGGGCAGAAAAAAGCAAAATTTGGCTGGTGCATCCCCTGCCTGGGAAACCCACTTTGCCCTGACTTGCTCCTCAGCAGCACTGACTGGTCCCTCTGAGATAACTGCTTACCACAAATTTCTTTTAAAAAAGGAATTTTCCCAGGAAAAAAAAAAAAAGACACTACAGCTCAGACCTGTGAAGTGGAAAGAGGTCAGCTTGTTTACTTTAACAAATTTAAATCTGGCACACTGAGAATAGCAACTTGCTTTGACCACTGACTTGGGTAAATATGGCCTGGCATTTTTACAATATTTCCAGCCCCAGCTATCCCCATCATGCAGGGATATATACACACACACACACACACACACACATAGGTATATTTTCACTAAGAATAGTTGAGGTAAATTATTTGACAGGAACTGGATGTGAAATGGCTGGTGTGGATTTCCTATGTGTTATTTGGGAAGTGAAGCCCATCTAAAGTCCTACCAGGCAACGTCCCCTTCCAAGCTTTATGATTATAAAAGAAATAGTTTGGTCACATTTAGGAACATTTCCAGTGGAGAAATTTTTTCAGGATTTGGTGAGAAGGCAGCTATTTTTAGCAGGTAAATTAGCATCTTTTCTGAAGTGATCCACACAGGAAAGGATAGCCAGGGATTGCTTGCCGGACAGTATCAGCGTTCCGGCTTTGAAATGACAATTCAGCCCCTGTAACATGAGATGAAATGATCTCCATCGTTTTGGCTCTCTCTTTCTTCCACAGCCATCCGCACTACCACCACACGTAACAAGACATAATTTACGTAAGTAGAAGACTGCTCTGAGCCAATATACGAGTTGTGCCTGATTGAATACTGCCATTTCAGAGCCACCATCTAATCACATTTTTCAGGCTGCGTGAACAAAATAATGTTGTTATAATTACACAGAGTGTTTGTGCGTATGTGCGCATGTGTATTATATATATATAATGACATTAGAATGATAATATAGCTGTTTCTATTAGCTCTGTGGTATTAATAAGGTATGACAGAAAGTTATTTGATACCATTTGAATTCCCACTTGCATTTTCATATTGCTCTCAGATGTAATTCAGGGACTTGATTTTTATGAGTTATGGCTCTGATGTCACTTGTATTTTTGCCCGTAATAGGTCCCACTAGAGCAAGATTCATCAAACTCAATTAACAGCATCTGAAAAGTGTATTTGGTTAGCAAACTGATCAGGGAGAAATGGTGTGGGCTCTGTTTTAGCTGACCCATCACTCTGTGCCATTAGATGAAACCAGCTTTGCAGGCAGCAGTTAGCAGCCACTGCAGCTCATTTACTGTGAGAGTAAAGCAACTATTTTGGGGGCTGCTCAGCTGCTGGTTCTTCCTGTCCCATGGCTGCACACCTTGTTATTTGTCTCAGAATACTCTGCAACCATCTGGACACCCTTCTTTCTGCATGTGCAGGTGATCTGTCCCATCAGTCACTATTTTATCTGTGAATATCTTGATATAATCAGTGATGATTATTTTCTTCAAAATAATTTATTTTATTTAAGCAGCTTCATCTGGGAGCCCTGAGGCAATGGACTGCTCATTCCAGGCATGCTGCTAGCTATGGGGAACTTAAAAACACAATGCCAGGGCCACAAAAAGAAATGCAGGGTAAATTAAAATAATTTATAATTATATATAAATTATAATTATAATATAATAATGCACATATGAATTTAAGACTGGGGTTTGAAAGCTAATCTCATGTAGGGTTTTCTGTTCGGTTTGGTCACTTATTTGGGCTGGTGGATCTTCTGAAGGGAAGATAAATGCTCTGACTCCTGGTATTATTAATGGTTTGAGCCGACGATTTGTACATCTGATCTAAAGAGCTCCCAAAGTGAGAGACTGGTCCCAAAACCTGCTGAAGTGAACATGGAGCCTCATGGCAATTTCACAGGGCTTTGCATCCCATCCAGTGTACTGAGTGGGAGCAGGGGCTGACATCACCCTCACAGCCCCTGCTCCTGCTGTGACTCCGTCTCCCACCCTCCTGAACACTCGTCATAAAATTTCTCCATGTCTTAAAATCCTGGAAGAGAAAAGCTGTGAGGAGAGAATCAGTAAGTGAACTGGAGCCTTCCAGCCCTGCTGGCTGCCCCCACACCCTGTGCAGGCACAGCCCCATTGCAGCATGGATCAGCCTGTGTTCCCTTCCAAGCACAAAGCTGGGCTTCAAGACTCCAATTGCTTCCTGTCTCCCAACATGCCTGACCACAACTATTTTTAATTGTAAGGCATGAAAATAAAGTTATTGAATAAATTAATGCTTCAGATGCTTTTTAGTTCAACTTTGGCTATTTATTAGGACAACCCTTATTTTGACTTCTATGCAGTCATTTCCAGCTACCACTCTGATCCCCATCTTATTTTCTTGGTAATCTACTGATCTTCTGTTGTTATCGTTGCTGTGTTTTATGGTTTTGTATTACTTTATTGACTCAGTATACTGTAGACTGCTTTTTTTTTTCCCCCTCTTCACTGAAAATAGCCTTTTATGAGAAGCTTAAGCAAAAGCCTGGAATGTCCAAAAGAAGGCACAGCAAAATTACAACACTTTGCACATTTATTTTGGCCAGAGAAAGTTACAAAATATTCTTATGAAGAAACTTATTGAGTGCCTGCAGGACAAAATCCAACTTTTGATAATACATGGATTTTAAATTTCTGCAATAAACAGGCTCTCTATTTTTTAATTTATTACTTTGAAGTATAAAGAGTTTTTGGGGGGGAGGGGGAAGGCTCCTATAATATTTGCGTCAGAGCAATGATAAGTACACATACTGTCACTGCTGGGAATATGTACCCTGCACTGCCACAGCCTCTATTGCTATCCCATTCCAAATGCTACCAATATTAGAAACTTAAACAGGGTGCTGATGGTCCTACCAGCCAGCAGCACCAGATGAAGTGACACCAAGGGCTGGGGGCTGGAGCTATGGGGATAGAGGATGAACCCTCCTTTTGTTCATGCTGGGCCCCTTCTGCCTCATGGATGAGCTCCTCTACAGCTGAAGGTTAGTTGTGGTTTTGCAGGAGCTTGGTACATGTAGTAGTGACTTGGGTCATCCTGCATAACTGCTGCCTTGCAGCATGATACATGGATGGATAATCATCCCTCTGCTGAGAGGACCAAAGCATACTGTAACCTGGTAATTCAGCTTCACCGCCTTCTTCATAGTGATTACAACACCATGGCTTGGAGGAAGACTGGCTGGTGGGAAGGATGGGGATCTGCAACTATCAGAGCTGTGAGTGATGTTTCATGCAGTAGGGATGAGCTAGATGAGTAGGGATGAGGCTGGCTCAGAGGCTGCCAGCAGTGCCTGGGCCCCAGCTTCTGGGTAGAAGCAGAGGGATTTGGGCACAAATGGAGATAGGAAGTGCTCTTTGCTACTTGATTATATATTGTGGGAAAGGAGCAGCCCTACCTGCCTGAGATAAAGGAAACAAACAAATACAAACTTGTTTGTGCTTAAAATATTGTAACAATTGTTTGAGGACTGTTTTATCTGTGTGAGAATATAACCCTGATTAAACATGCCAAGGTCAGTGAAAACAAAGGTGAATTGCTGAACAAATGTGTGATATTCTGGCCAGAAGTTCACTGGGGGTGAAATGGAGCAGCACTCCCTGTTTTGCAGGGATGTGTCAAGGTGTGAGTCTTACTTGCATCATCTCTGATACCTGTCCAGCCCCTGACAAACATCCTCCCCTGCAGGGGACTGAGCTCCCAAGCACAAAGTGACGAGATTTTAGTGGCCAAAAGGGCTGCTATTTGCAGGTCTCCTGAGCTGTTCTTCTGAATTTGCCCATGCAAGCTGAGCTGGCGCTGGATGGAAGCTACACCTGCTGGCTTCCTGCTGTCCTCAACAAGCATCCCAGGCTGTCCTTGGTGCTCTCAGTGTTCTCACCACTGTACAAGCCGTGAGGCCACAGACCGGACAGGCACTCAGGGCATCTCAAAAGGATGAAGGGCAGGAAAGTCTACAGACTGTAAGAATTTGGTGATTCCTCTAGAGGAACCAGCAGAAAATCAGCCTGCCCCTGGAGAAGCACCAAGCATCCCAGCAGGCTTGAGCGCTGAAGTTGTCAAGGTGAATCCCTCACCTTCATGGCACCGGTGTGAACCTTACCCAATTGCCCGGGGCCAAGCGAGCCCTGCGCCTCGCATAGGGGTTCCCGCCACCGAACATCACTGCTTGCAGCGGGGTGAGCCCCTCGGTCCCAGCGGGATTAGTGCACCGACCGTGGACCGCGGTCCCGCCCCGCCGCCCGCACCACGGCCGAGGCAGCGGCAATCCGCCAGGGGGCGCCCCGGCCGCGGCGGCGCCGCCCGCACTTGTTGCTGCCCCCCGCGGCGCGCGCTGTGTCGTGATGCACGCGGCGCTGACGTCACTGCTGGCGTCATTATTAACGAATTTATTTATTTATTTATTTGCTCGTTTGTTTATTTGCTTAATTATTTTTTTTATTTCCGTTTCACGGCGCCACGTCGGGGCGGCTCCGAGCCTTTGCCCGCCCTTGCCCCCCTACCCTTGGGATCAGGGCCTGCAGGGGGGGCTTGGGAGGGGAATAAGCCAAAAATGGGGAAGAAAGTGCCACTACTGAGGAAAGAAGGGTGATGGGACTTGGTTCCCGCGGAGCCACTTAGTAGTGCTCCCTCCCTGTCCCGCGAAGCCAGGGTGGCTGCGCTGGCGCGCAGTAATGGAGCCCCCGGGGAAAAGGGCGAAGAGGACAGAGCCCCCCCAGAATGACCCACCCGTCCCTGTCCGGGGTTGGGTGGATGGGGGCTCCGCGGGCGCGGGGAGCCGCGCAGCCCACTGGCCGCAGCGGTATCTACCTGCGGGGATGCAGCTCCTAGAGCCCCGATGGGAACTTTCAGTGCCCGGCGTTGCGGAGCGGCACTTGCCCGGTGCCCGCCCCTCTCGCCGACCGGGACTCCCCGCGGCTGAGGCTCCCGGCGCCCGCCCGAGCTGCCCGCCTCAAGACAGCGGAGGCTGCGCGGGACGCGCAGAGCCGGCGGTTCCCCCCGACGTGGGGTGCCGCCGCGGGGGGCGGGCGGGGCGCAGGTAAAGGGCCGCCCCTCTCCGCGGGGCACGCTGCCTCCTGTCCGCCGCCCCGCGCCCTTCCGCGCCCGCGGAGCCATCGCCCCACTGGCACATGCAGCTGCTCGCCCATGTCCGCGAGCGCAGAGAGAGCGCGCCCATCAACGCCGCCGCGCTCCCCCTCCCCCCGCGCTGTCTGTTCTGGCCGAGCCGCGTCCCTCCGCGCAGCGCCATGAATATTGATGTGTTTATATAATCGATAACCCACTTTCCACCCCTTCCTGGGGAACAGCGATAAATAAATTAGGGACGCGCCGCCCGCCCTCCGCGGCTGCCGGGGAGGCGACAAGGGGGAGCAGCCCCCACTCTGCTCTCCGCGGCTGACGGGGGTGGGAGCGGGATCGGGCGGTGGGAGCGGGCGGTCCCGCCGGCCGCGCGCGGACGAGCAGCGCCCCTCGCGCCGCAGGAAATGGTCTTTATATTAGACATATACGGGCAGGTCCTGTCAGATCCGCAGCGCGCCCGCCCGCCCTTTCGGCCCCCCAAAAATCGCCGAGTGCGGACAGGAGCCCCACCGCCGCCTCGCCGCCTCCGCGCCGCCCCTCCGAGGCCGTCCGCCGCCCCACGGCATTTTTGCCGGACCCGGGCGGGCGTCGGGGGCCCGGCCCGCGTCGGGCGGCGCCGGCGGCGGGACGCGGCAGGGCGGCGGCGGGGCGGCGGAGCGGGGGGGGGGCGGCGGGGGGGGCGCCGCCGCGCGCGGCGGGGCGGGAGGCCGCGGTGGCGGCGGGGCGGCGCGGGGGCGGCCGCAGCGGGGGGTGGCGGGCGGCGGGGCCGGCTTCGCCCTGCCAGGACCTGCCGGGCTCCATTCACGCCAACAAGTTTGGGAGAATGTTGAGTTCAATCGCGCCGGAGCCGCGATGGAGCGCAGCGCACTGCAGGTACCGCGCCGCCCCGCGCCCCCGCCCCGCCCCGCGCCCCCCGCCGCTGCGGAGCCCCCTCCCTCCCTCCCGCGCTCCCCTCCCGCCGCCCTCTTCCTCCTCCTGCCCCTGCGCGGCGCGGCGCGGCGCGGAGCCGGCGCTGATGCCGCTGCCGTGTTGTTGTTCCCCGCAGTGGGTCGGCGCCCCGTGCGGCTCGCACGGCCCCTACGTCTTCTACAGGGCGTTCCGCTTCCAGCGCCGCGGCGGCGGCCGGGCGCGGGTCCTCTCCCTCGGCGACTTCTTCTTCGTGCGGTGCCGCGCGGAGGAGCCCGCCTGCATCGCGGAGCTGCAGCTGCTCTGGGAGGAGCGCACCAGCCGGCAACTTCTCTCCAGCGCCAAACTTTATTTTCTCCCCGAGGACACCCCCCAGGGCAGGACCAGTGACCATGGCGAGGTGGTAAACGCAGCGCCGGCCCCCCCTTCCCCAGGGCCCGTCCCCATCTGCATGCCCGGGCTCGGCTCCCCGCTCTGCTGGCTCCCCCCACCCGCGTCCCCCTCCCCGCCGTGCGTGGCTGGGCATCGCGAAGGGGCCGCGCCGTCGGGGCGCACCGGTGCGCACTGACCGGGGACTTGTGCGGGCGGGGGGAAGGAGGGAGGGGGACGGGGTGCGGGGCAATCCCGGCCCGGCGGGCAGCGGAGTCTGTGCGGGGCTCACCCAGTCCTTCTGCTTCCTTAACAAAAGAAAAACAAGCCCAGAAAAGCCCAAAACCAAAACACACGGAAAAGCAGGGGGAAAAAACACGTTGGGGGAGATTTCGGTACTGTTCGGGGCTTTTTTTAAGTATTCGATATGTTTAAGAGGGCGGAAATTACGAAATGGAGGGAGATCAAACGCTCTCTTGCTGGCAGGGACGTGTTGAATAAAGTGATAAATGACAGGTACGGGAATAATACATTCAAATAACTTGCAGATATGCCTGGGCGTATTTCGGAGCCGCCGCGCTCTCGGCGCAAACGCGCTGCGCTCCGGCACCCTCCGCCGGCGGCCGCGCAGCCCGGGATGGGGCCGCGCAGCCCCGCCCCAGCCCCTAGCCCTCCCGTTATCTGCTTTTCAAATTCATTGCTTCAGTCTGTGGTCTGGGGTGGGGGACGGGTGAGGTACAAGGCAGGGGGCTGCGGGGATGGAGACCAGGCGGGAGGGGGACGAGATGTTTTGGGGTAACTTCTACTGGAGATGCCGAGGGGGTGGGTCCAAGGGGGGGTTGTCCACAGCGTGGCTGTAGGTGCCGGCGTAGCCGTGTACCCGCACACACGTGTACGCAGCCGAAACGCGTTTCAGAGCCACGTTCGCTCGCTTCCACCTCTTCACTTTAATTTTCTGTGCGTGCCGCTGAGATAAGGGAACCTTTTACTAAGAATCAGCGAGATGACAGTGAGCAATGGATGCTCTGAAATTGCCCGTGGTGACTATTTAAAACTGTGCCTCTGCGTGTCTTGTGTGTGTGTAAAATGAAAGATATTTGGAAGGGAGGGGGGCGGGGAAAGGGACACAAATCATTTTAATACGCCTTAATGATCAGCTCATATTACTGTGGTAGGAACATCAGAGAAAATTAGTCCTACCATTACGAGTAAAACATTGCTCTGGTACAAGAGTTCGTAGCTACATGTACCTTCCTAATAATACGCACAATTTTATTTATTTTTACATGCAAACACCGCTAGCAATTAGCCGTGTGATTATACTCATGCATTTCATTGTGGTTTTAACTGATGTCATTCCGCATTATTCAACCATATGAAAACAATTTTCAATTAAGATAATGGCACGCCTTGAAATTATGCAAATGCTGGTCGTATTGTGTAGAATAATTATGACAAATGTAAAGCAGGTAAAAAGTTTCCTAATGCAGTTGTGTTTTACACCCCGGTGATGTCATTTCCCCTCTGGTCGAAGTTAGTCATTCATTAGCAGAGTAGCAGCAGCAGCAATAGCAACAGCTCTGAGTGATACTTCTCTGGCAGGGAGCCTACAGAAACCAGCGTTGAGAGCCAGGGCCTAGAGAGGGCAACATAACGCTCCCATTAAGAAATGTACTTTGTTTTCATTTACTCCATTAACTTGTTTATAGACATAGGAATGATTTTTTATTATTGATTTTTAATAGTTTGGAACAATCCAAACAGTGCTTGAGGATGTGCAGGCAGCAGAGAGACAGAAGGCTGTGTGCTGGCTGGGTGGGGGTAACTGCTCTCAATGCGGTGAAGGGGCAGCTGTTTCCCCTTGGCACACCAAGGTCCCGGACCCTTTGGTAAGTGATCCATATTGATCCCCAGATGGGCAGCAGGGCCTCCTGACTCTGGACTGGGCTCCTTCTGCAGGAGGAGATGTGTCTCTTGAGTCAGATGCATCTTACAGCCATTAGAGGGGACCTAATTTCTGGTGTGGGACTGCTTATGGGATAAAATACCTCATCTTGCTTTCAGTGAGTAGGGATGGAGTGAGCCCGTGCTTAAGCATGTATTGCAAATCTGTGGTGTCTGAGGCAAAGGGTGGCAGGAGTGCTTGCTGTCACTGAAATTGTTGGTGAGGGTAGCAAGTGGCTGAATCGCAGTCTTGTGATCAAACCCACCAGAGATTTAGGCACAGTCTCCAGCAGCTACCTGCGCTAGTGGCATGATTAATAGAAGCAGCTGGCTGCCTGTTTTCCATAATAGCAGCACTGACACTATGACAGTATTCAGCTAGTGGCTGTGAGAAGGGAGGAGAAGCAAGGAGGGATGTAATGCTTCTGTTACTCAGAATTTTCTGATGGCGTATTTTATCTGATTGCCAAATGTTTCAGCTAATCAGCAAGAAGTGTAAATATAAGTCTTTTTATAGCTAGCTGAATTCATCATCCAGATTGAAATATAACCCTGACTGCTGCTAAAACTGGATGTTTCCATGCACTGCCCAAATCCCATTCAGTTCAAGCCCAGGTGTGCTTCTACTTCAGTACCCTTCTCTCCACCGAAGGATCAGCATCCCCATCACCACAGTGGAGAAACTCCCTTTCAGTGCCAGGAGCTGGCCAGAGATTGTCTCCCAGGGAGTCTCAGTGGATGTTGAATGTGGAATGGGGCTACTCACATGCAGCAGGTATGCGTGCTTCTGACCCTGATGCTCATTGCATCCCAAGGAGACATGCCTGGAGAGGCTGGGACCAGCTCTGGCATCACACTCAGACCAGGGGTCTTGCTGCACAGGAACAATAGAGTCACTTTTGTAAGAGCAACAGGGCCTGTGAGGCCACTGTTACATGAACTTGAAGAGTTTTGTGCTACTTCACTGAAAACTTCGTTGCTGCTTTTAAAACACTCTAGCCTGGGGACGCTGCTTCTCATCTCACCATTAAGCCCAGCCACTGTGGCAGGTTCAACACTGGCCAGAGAGCAAAAGCACCCTTCTCTGTCTTCCCTCCAGCAGGGGAGAAGTGATTCTCCTCCATCCCTACAGGGCCATTGCCAAAACAGTCTTTTGCTGGAGGAAGTCACCACCTTCCCTTGATTTTCTTATTCACTCTGGTCTGGTGCAGTCCCCTGTCTCACCTTCTGCATGGGTTGGGAAGACCTCCTTGATGGCAGGTACCTCACACAGGGGTCAGAACAGGATGTTGGGAGGCCGATGAAGATCCAGAGAGAGCACCTTTAAGGGCACCCCATTGTGTTTGAAAGAGTTTCATGGGGTGCATGGGGTAAGCAGGCCCCAAGCTTTTGCTGGCACCCAAGTGTGAGAAGCTGTGTGGTGTCAGAAAGTGCCTGCCTAGTCCCCTTGTGCAGTGCCCTGGTCCTCTGGCATTCAGGGGACATGAGCTGGGCTCACCCTCCAGCCCACAGGGTCTTGGCCAAAGCCTTCTCCAGCTCATTTACTGCTCTCTGCTCCAAGGGGTGATGGGGGATTGTGGAATGACTGACCTTTGCAACAGCAGTTGTAGGGAAAAATGCTTGTTAGTGCCTTGTTGCTTTTGTGTTTTTAAAGCTGTTGGTATTAATTAGACTAGGCTTAAAAATATATCTCAAAGTTGATACTCATTAAATCCAGGTATGTTATTTGATGTGATGCATACATCAAATACCTAATTAATTCCTAATAAATCCTAACCAAGCAACTAATTAATTTTGCATGGTATGACATTCCTGGCATTGCTCTGCATCGTGGTGAATGCTGCTTCCATTGAGGCTGGACTGTCAGTGGGGATCTGCCTTTGGTTCATTCATCAGGAGCAAAGTTTACTAGGAACTCATGTTGATTTCATCTCTTCTCCCAAACTGGGGATCTGATGCAATACTTTTCTCCTTGCAAATAATCCTTACTCATGCAAGTAATTTACATGAGTAAGCGTTGCTCATACAGAGGAGAGGAGAGAGCTAGTTTCCTGTAATTATTTCCCTAAAAGTATTTTGCATTTTCAGACTAATTGGGGAAAAGGAAAAAACAGAAGTCACTCTATAAATGTGTGTAATTTATAATTTCTGAAGAGATTCTTCCAGAAAGTTAAGGGAATCAGTGAGTTTGTTCTCTCTTCATTTCAGGATAGATGCTGACAGCATCCCTTGAAAGCCTGGTTCATTTTGTAGGGGCTCTCCTTCCCCAGTGCATAAAGGTAGCATAAGCTGGCCCAGGCATCGTGTCTTATACTAACAGTGCTTTATGGCCACCCCCCTAGAAAAACGTGCTACTCCCTTTGCACAGTAATAGATTTTGGTTTCTTTACAGACGTAGGATTCTGTACACTCTTATTTGAAATAAGAATAGCCCCGTTTTAGTCTCCACGGTCTGTGCCTTATGCTTGTATCTGTCAACACTAGTAATGGCAACACGTTTCAAACATGCAGATTATGATTATTAAAGGGTGCTTTAAAAATCATGCTAATAGCATCAATCTCCAATGTACACTTGTTCAAATTAATTCAGCTTTAGAAATCAGGCACACTGTAAAAGCAGTGTTAGAGAAATGGCATTTGTCATGAAATATCGTGGGTTTGGTAATTGCATATCCACTCTGTATATTTTTATCTCTCTCACCACCAGTAGTATATGCTGGCAAAGAAAGGAGAGGGCAATGATATTACTCAAAGAAGCCACATGTTGCTAGCCATTAGCCTGCAATCTAGAATATCTGGTCATTTAAGACAGGTTCCTTTAAAAAAACCAAACAACTTTTTATTTTATTTCCGTTCTTTCCCTCCCCTTCCCTGTGTATTCAGACTAAAATACACCCACTGCTTTCCAGAGTTGCTGTTCCCAGTCTGATCAGTGGCACTAAACATTAAACTCTTGTCTTTGGAGAATAATAAGCCTCACATGGTACACCCTCAAGCATGTTGAGATACTGTGCAGGCTGGAAAATAAAAATGTTCTAATTGTGTCTTTTAAATAAGCATAGGAATGAATTAATTAGACTATATTTTGTCTTCAGTTGCTTAGTTACACAATAGTATTCCTAAGTGCAAGTAAGATAAATTGGCTCTTTTTATGCTGTTTGTCCCTTAATCATAATTACTGTATTGCTCAGGAGAGTAACACATACATAGATTTTGCATTTTTAATAATATTCAAACAATATGCGAATGATATAGAAAGTATGTTCTGGTTCAAGCTCTTGTGTACTTTTATTCGGGAAGAAGTTCTACTGCTGTGGAAGCAGTATTTGCATTAGTTGCTCAGAGAAGTAGTTCTGGGAAATACATAATTGAAATATTCTTGCAATGCTTGTTCTAGCCCTTTCATATGCATTCAAAATAACAATGCCATAAGTCTCTGAACAGTCATCCACTCTTGATTTAAAAGCATTTTTTTCTTTGTGTGCGTGTGTGTGTGTTTCTGTGTGTGCAGTGTGGGTTCACACCCAGCGTTAACCCTGCACAGCCTAGACTCGCATGATTCATAGTGTTGTATCAAGTTGATATTTTTATTTGTAGCTAAAATGCAGTCAGAAGGTCAAATGAACATCGGCATTTTATGGCATTAATCCAATGACCTTAATGCTTGGCAGGCATCCATGCTTCTATGCAAAGGTGCCAGGGTTACAGATAATAAGAGTTTGTTTTCATTTTCTGGATATTTTAATCTTTTTTTGAGAAGCATTGCATCAGATTTGGGGGCTTGGGGCTACTCCCAGGGGCCAAAACTTTAATGTCTTACTGGGTTGTTGAACGTTGGCTGCTAACGATGGGCAGATTGATACAGATACTGAACAATGGAAGGTTATGGCAAGAAACCCCCTAGACATGCTCAGTGGATGTATGTGAAAATTGGCTCCATTGTTCTGCTTTATGAAAAGCAAGTAAATTATTTACAGATATTTGCTAATTAAAGCACACATTGTTTTACCAGCACAATAGAACACAATATAACAAAAGACAAAAGAATAAGCTTGCATAATTTAAACCTGCTAATGCCATGTACTCCTTGTTAAGAAAAAATATAATTATGTAATCTATGAGGAAAGCTTCTAGTACTGTAACTGTAGTAGACGAAATTAGGAATGAATTGCTTGTCAACTTGCCTAAACTAAAACAGCTCTTTGCGATCTGTGAGCTATCTGATGGGAAAACATTTTGACTGAAGCCCATTTTCTATTTGGTCAAAAGTTCTATCTGCAGTGACAGATACAAATTCAATTTGAACCTCTGGCTGGGAGTGGAAGGAGGGAGAATAAACACCCCTGTCACAAAGGAGGAGGTTCACATAGAAATGTCATGTCTAACTGCTCACAGCCATCCCTCTGTGCACCCATCTACACCCCACTTCTGGCCCCAGTGTATCAGTACCCCAAAAAGCATCCTACGGAGACGTGGTGTTCTGCCCCAGGCTGTTTTGCATGTCTTGCTTTGGAATTACTGAGTCATGTGGAAAATGCTGCTTGCTAATACAAGGGAAAGCAAAAACCATAGGACTTTGCATGCTTTAGCCATGTCCTTTAACTTTTCTCTTGTTTTTTTTTCTCTTGGTTTTGGACTCTGGCAGAAGGGATGAACACATCAGTGTGAGTTTCAGACAGCTCTGTGCAGCTGTACTTAGGCTGGGGAAATACCTGTCATCTGAATTTAACAAGATCATTATAGCCCTTTAAAGTAATTAGGAAAGGATTAACAGATGAAAGGTTCTGCCATGGCCTGTTCAAAATTCTCTTGTGTGCCAGGTAAATTCCTGATCTATGCATGTTTCCCTTCTCAAAGTTTTCTCCATAGGTTCATGGGTGGAAAGCAGTGGTCTCTGTAGGTCCCTGTATGTGGACACCTCTGGGTTACAGGTCCAGACCCCAGTGGTCAGTTGTGCTCCACAAATACTTTTGGGACACCTGTGTCTGCCCTGGGCTAGGCCATGCAAAGAGATGGCACCAAATGAGGACTCGGAGCAGGGTTAGGGGAAAGAGAGCTGCCCCTGCCTGTGCCAAGCTCTGGAGCCTCTTGTGAGGCTTTTCTGTCATTCAGTGATCCCACCTGCAGAGCATGAGGAGCAATTCCCACCTGGCAGAGCTGTGCCCTGGTCCCTAGGTCATGCTTACAAGGGTTCTGCTGGAAGAACAGGAGAGTGTGTGGCGGGACAGTCCTTTGTGTGCCCTGTAAGGGAGGCTGAACAGAGCACATCTCAAAGCCAGGCCTCTTCCATAACACAGCAGGTTTTTTAGCCGGTTTGTAGGACTGTGTGTTGTGAAGTCTTAACTTTTCTAAATATTCCCAGCCCACCACTGGCAGAAGGGAGACAGGGCCTTTTTACTCTAGAGGAACTCTCTGAGAGCAAATCAGTCCTGTACAAATGCTTTCTGCCTCTTTAGAGCTGGATATGGTCCCTGAAAGAAGTGCGGCTTTTAGGAGATGTTTCTGGAGACCTGGATTCAGGTTCCTGAGTGACTTCGGGTGAAAGGGTTTCTGCTGCTGTCCCAGAGCCCTAATAGTATCTGTATGGCAGAGAAGAGCTCTGGACTACAGACTGTGATCAGGACCTTTTGTTTTGACTGTGCTGTCAAATACACATGATGGTACTTCCCTCAAAAATCCAGGTAAATGCCTTCCTACAGGAGAGGTGCTTATTGACAGCAAGCCCCCTCCTTCTATGTGTCTGCAGCATGACCTCCTGCTCCTCAAAGGAGTCTAGACTAGGGAACGGGATTCCTGTGTCGAGAGCTGCCTTTTTACATACACATGGTATGGGAAGGTCTTTTAAACTTAAATTGTGAAAACCCTAAAATATAAGTGGGAGTGTAAAACCAGCCCAGAATAAGAAAGGCCTTTATGCCCAAATGAAATAACAGTTCTGTTATCCCTAGTGAATGCAGTCCATAAGAGTCACGCTGTATTTTTGCTCCCATGGATGAATGTGTTTTCATCAGCAACGTACTGAGTTGTAAAATATGCATCCCCAGCTATCTACTGTGCTAAAGATTTCACAGAAAAGGCTTGAAGATGTTTTCTAATGCAAATCATACTGATCAGATAAATGACGTGCAGTGTCTCCTGTAATTATCAGCAGGAGTTTTTATAGTACATCTCCTGTTTCTCTCTAAGCCACATATTTTATGTTAGGAGACAGCCAAGCAGGTGTTTGACTCACTCATGCCCTCCAGAATTCCTTAAATGACCTGTGGAAGTACTGGAGTGAAAACAGTCTCAGCATGTCAAAATTTTGAGATATCTCAGTTGCTGTAATTCTTTTAAGGCTGTCTCAATGTCTCTAAAATATAAATCTTTCCTAGTTATTGGCAATGAGTAAGGAGTTGTGATGTACCGTATGCGGGTGTGCAATCAAGATGTATGACCTACCTGTGCTCCCTGTGACTCCCTGACTTGTAAGAGTTAATATTTCTTCTGAAAAATAATCATCTGCTTTAAACTATTATAACTACCTGACCTGTTTCCCTGAATATAAGTATTTCAACCATCTGCTGAGTCAGGCAATATAGCATTCTGTGCTTTCACGAGGCTGTGATGGTTGCTTAGACAACAGTGACATAATATTTAAGCATAATGGCTCTCAAGAAGATGCTGTCCTCTTCTCCCTGGATGACTTCTCTGGAAATGCAAATCCAGTATGCTCTTAAAAAACAAGAGGTGGATAAGAAGGGTTTGTGTCACCATCTTTCTTAACCATCTCCCCATTTTCTACTTGATAGGTAAAAGAATTTGCTTAGAAGTCTTGTAAGACATGCTAAAATTACAGGCTGATTAGATAACCATTTTAATAGAAGCAGCTAAAAAAGTGCCTCTTTCTATAGTCAGTGCTTATTTTGATATTTAGACAGCATTGTGGCTGGGACCACTGACTGATTGGTCAGGGCCACCTGATAAATCTCATTCCTGAGCAGAGTTGAAATCTGTGCTGGTTGTTTTCTCTTCTTGCTGTAGCAGGAAAAGATGGTAATGAAAGACTTAGCTGTGCAATGGATACCTCATAAACATATCACTTCAGAGCATAGCTAATACATGATGAGTTGATTTTGTATAGATAGAGATATATATGTGCACTGTTTGTGATGTGGGTGGTTCTTCATGTTTACCCAGAGATATAATTATGAATGACATGAAGGTTATGCAGCAGATTTCTTTAATCTTCTAAAGGTTTGTTAGTCATGTGTCACCTTTTCCCTGGTTTTTATTTTTACAACATTAATATTCCTTTGTCATCTTGTTGAAGGTGTTTCTCTGGGAGGGCTGTGGCAGTAGATAGTGGTTGATACCAAATGGGTGCAGGGACTGGCAAAGCTCTTCTGCAGGTCCCAGAGCAACTTTTGTTGTGACACAAGGCTTAACCAAAAAGGAGAAGGACCCTTTTGTCAGCCTTTTTCAGCTGTTGCTCAAAAAAGACCAAACCCAAACATCTCAGTAGTTGGGGCTGAGTGCTTGGAAAGGTTGCTTAAGAATGGGTGAAAGCTTGGCAAGGCACACTGAAATTCCAGAGCTAGTGAGATAGTCGGGTGACCTCTGTTTGGGTGATGTGGCAGAAGGGCAGATGACCTCTTGTGTCAGCAGACTGCCAAGATGTGGGGAAGACAGCCCCACTGGAGCTGCCTGTGGCTCAGGCTCCTCAGTAAGCAGACTGGAGGCACCCTTGCCATGCCTTGCTGGGTGACAGTGTTTGTATGATGAGGCACTGGGGGAGAAATGCCCCTGGAAATTTAGTCCCACACTGGTGAGATCTATACTGGCAGAAGAGGACTGCAGTCTGATCTGCAGTATTTGAGGAGCTGGGAAGAATGTGGACAATTCTGTGGGAATTGGGTCAAAAGTGAGTGGTGAGGGAAGGGAGCCGATCTGTCCAGTCCTGCTGTGTGACAGGCAGGGCAATCCAAGGCAGGCTCTGAAATGGTTCAGGTAATTTTTCCATTTCCCACCTTAAAATGAACTAGACTGTGTTTCCTTTGTGCCACTGTGGTGATCGCTGGCAGTACAAGGGGAGGAGAGGAATTTGTGGGCCAGCCTTATGCCCTTAAGGATGTAGCTGCTGCAGGGGTGACCAACTGTCCTTGGGGAAAAGCTGGTGTGGAGGTAAACTGCTAGCCCTGACAAGAGCTCATCACTTGTGGAGGGAGGTTTAGCCCAGAGCCCTTATCGCAGTACAGGGACAGTGTGGACTCCTTCTGTATTTTGTGTTTGTGCTGGGCTGCTCCCTGGTGCCATCCTGGGCAAGCCCTTGCACTCTGTGGCTGTATTTGGAATCTTGGTGGCATTTTGCAAAGGGCTGGAGAGGGGCACAGAGTGGTCTTTTTGCTGTGTCTTTCTTTCCCTGGCCCCTCACATCAATGTGGGGATGCTGAACACCCCATGTTCCCGTGGCTGGATGTGGTGCTGCTACAGGAAACTCATGGCTGAGGTGTGCTTTCCCCAGCTCCCCAAAAGGTCCCCTGCTCCTGCCTCTGCAGTTTGCCCTCCATAACAGCCTGGGCAGAGCGCACCAGTATTGCTTTACCCTTGATGAAGTAGGGCCATTTTTTGGTTGGTTTTTGGTTGTTTTTCTTTTGTTTTTGCTTTTGTTTTTTTTTAATTCAGGGTTGGTTTTTTTTTCCTCCTGTGTACACATCATGCTTGTGTGTGCGGAGGTTGTATTCTCAAAAACAAGTTTATTCATTGATGATGTAATAGTGATTGTACTTTTCTTTTGGTTAATAAATTGTCTGCTCAGCTTACTTTGTATGCCAGCCAAAATTAGTCATACCAGTTCTTGGAAAGGATATGAAGAAACTAGTAATTGAAATCATAATCATTTGATCATGAGAACTCTTTGGAAAATAATATTTTAACCAGAAGCATGTTGTATCTCCAAGTCAGGTTTTTGTTGGGTTTTTTTGTGTTTTTTTAACTGCTGCTAAGTAGATTTCTCTGGTATGGAATATTAGAAATTGTGTAGTAGCTGGTGATGGAATTCAACATCCTAAGAGAGGACTTCATCCAGAAATTGCTGAGACTGTCTGCAGGCAGGCTGATATTTATATATATGTATTTTTTTTTTTCCATCCTGACATTTAATAATTACCATGTAATAGCTATAAAATGCATAGCAACTACAGCTTTTTTATTTCAAGTGGATAGTGTAATGAAATCGGGTGAATCCATCTATTGAAATTCTACTTTGTAGTACCCAGTGCTTGTTTACAAAGTATTGACATTTGTCATAAGCAGAGATTTGAAGCATCACTGTTATTGTTTGTTGTTTGGTAGAGGCTCTTATGCTGTGCAACGATGAAGGAAAATATTTTATTACAAGCTTGCTTAGCATATAAACATGCTGTTCACTTCTGACCAAGTATTTGTTGTTGCACTAAATGTAATGAAGGTGCCTGCTTATAAAAGGTTTTGTGTTATATAAGGAAGAGTGAAATATCAGATCTGGTTTTTTACTAGAATTACTTCAGGTTTTGTATTGTGTGCAACTTGTCACAATAAAGCTTTTTTTTTTTTTTTTTCCTTTTTTCCATTGAGCAGTATTTATTTCCTGAGGAATGTGTTCAGTGGACAAAAAAACACACAGAGAGAAACAATTGTGCTTTTCCCTTTGTTTAATAACCCAAATAATTTCTCTCCGCTTTGCAAATACTTATGTTTATTTAAGAGAAAAATTTGATTCTGGTTTATTTATTTCAAGAATCTGTAACCTTATTTAGTGTTAGAAATGTGTGGTGTGCAAGGGGTGGTGTACAGCCAGCTCTTGTTACAGCATGAATTATTTCTGCTGTTTTAACCAAAAAATCTGGAGTGTATCTTGCTAGATATGTATGTATATTTGTTTATTTTTTGAGGCTTTCTTGATCCCTTGCTCACTGGAGTCAGCTGTAAAATATTCTGCTTATTCACCATGACTGAGAGGAGTTGATTGTTTCCTGGAAGGTTAAAATCCACCAATTAGGACTGTTTAATTTGAGTGTATGTTCTGGAGGCTAACCTAAGTTTAAGTGCTCTTCTTAGAATGTATGTTTTAGAAGGGGGGGAAAAAAATTACCGTTCTGATCTTGAAAAAGGTTTTAAGAAACATGAGAATGTGCAAGTTTCTTTTAGTGGGAAGCACATTTATGTAGTATTTCTTTTGGGATTACATCACAGTTTTATTTAATTTTAAGGACAAAAGTTAAATTCAGTATTTGTGTATAAGCCAAGGGAAAATGTACCATAAACATAGGAATTTTCTGGTGAGTCAGAGTTCCAAGAATCTGAGATTTACTTAGTCCATTTATTTCAGGACAAACTATAACCATTAGTCACCCAGCCATGAATTTTTATATTTGGAACTAATTGTACCTAAAAAGCAAACTTTCCCTCAAGGCTTTGGGTTATACAAAATGTGATTTGGCAACCTGCATTTCAAATGCCTTTTAGGATCATTTCCTGGCTCTAGAAATTGTCTTTAGATCATGTATATTTGCTTCAAATAAACAACTAATATTTCCACTTAGGTGTCAAGAGGAATAAATTAAGCACTAACTATTCTGTGATACAGAAAGATTACTTTTTAGGCTTTTGCAGGAGTCAGTGCAGGATGATATTACTGGTTTCTCAGTCATCAGGGAGCCCAGAGTGACATGTTGTATTCTCATCTGATCACTTCTTGCAGGATGAAGTTATTGCTGTTTCAGAAAAAGTTACTGTGAAGCTTGAGGACTTGGCAAAATGGGCACAGTCCGATTTCTCCAAGTGGAAGTGTGGTTTCCGGGCTGAGCCGGTCCAGCCCATGGATGTGGGGAAGAATGGGCAGAAAGAGGCCTTGACAAGATACAGACAATCCACACTGAACAGTGGCTTGAACTTCAAAGATATTCTGAAGGAAAAGGCTGACCTTGGTGAGTATCCCTTACTTTCTTTTGTGGGAAGGGGCCTGTGTGAGAGTGTCTTTTGAAGACAGATGAGCCTGATCCTGCCATGCCATTGCAGATTTCCACGGTATTTCTGAGCCTGGGACAGATGTGTGGCCATGAGATACCTGTGTGGGATGAGTGGTGGTAGTGAACTCATGTCAAGCTCCTTGCAGACTGGTGTGGGGTAACACTCTGATACCTGTTTACCCTGAGCACTGCATCTCAAACCCTGAAGATGTGCATTTGAATAGTTGTCACAGGCTCTCCCTGGGGCTCTGCAGGCTGGGGGATCAGGTCAGAGCTGTACCCTGTGGGGAGAGAAGGCTGACATGTCTTCCTGAGGCCTCTTGTTACAGGCAGGGATGAGCAAAGGCCTTTCAGTTCCCATGTCCCATCTTACAGAAGCTCAGAGGTGCTTACCCTGACTCTGCACAGTTGGCTCTGTGTCTTGTTCAACAGGGATGTGTCCCTTCCATAGTGTTTCCTTGTCAGCTTTATGTTTCTATAGGGCTCTGTGAACACTGTTGTCTCCACACACAGACCTGTGCTTTCTTCCTGTTTGTTTTCAGAAAGGGAGTTGATAGCTCTGCTACTTCAGATGGTTGCAGAGAGGCTTGCAGCTGTGGGACTCCTTTGTTGCATAGACACTCACACCTGTAGTACCTGTGGTGGATTCCCAGGTCCAAGGGAGATGGGTCTCTTGTTGGTAAACATGCATGTTTGCGGTATTTGGACCTTGGATGTGTAACAGCTGTCAGAGATGGCACTTTGAAGTGCATACCAGGGACATTTTTCTCTTCTGCCAAGTTTTTATTAAATGTTCCATGTTTGAAGAGCATCAAGTTTAGGCCATAATGTGTGAAAAGGTAAGAAATTAAAAGCTAAACCTTATGCATTTGAGGACATGCTTTTGTACCTATGTGAACAGGAGTGCAGGGCCAAGTTCAGTTTTATAGTGTTGTGACTAGGTTGGCATCAAAGCCAAATTACATGAAGCTGAAGATCTCTCTTGGAAGATTTATCTTCTGCATCTCATTTTTCTCATCTTATCAAACAGTGAAGTGATTTTGTCAGTCTCACATTTTACCATTACCTATGTAGGTTGGAAGATTAAGGTACAATTGGAAGTTGATCTTATTTTTCATTACATGTCCAGGAATAAAAATAAGCCATGCAATTCTTTCTCTCTTTGCTTTTCTCTGTGGTTTCTTTTAGTTCATAATTACATGCAGTAATTTTCTCTGCTGTTGCCCTGGTATCTTCTTTACTCACTACATTTATTTGCATTTGTTTGCTGTGTCAGAAGAATTTAATGTTTTTCAGACAGAACTTTTGTGTGCTAATGTTTTCTTATTTTTGTTTTCAACAAAACCCAACAACACAAAACCCTTGTGGTAAGTTATGAAATTGCTGTTATCTACCCGAGGAGTTAGGGAAAATTATCTTTAAGCCCAAAGCTTATAGTTATATGTTAAGCCTTTCAACATAGGGGTTATACTAAAAATGCTCATGGAATGCAAACCTATATGATACAATTTTGATAACCCCACATTCTGATGTTGCTGATTCTCAGTTGCCAGTGGCTCTGGCTTTGTTGTTGGGTTGGGTTTTCTTTTCATTAGAAAAGGAAATTTTAGCTAATGTTTGGTTATGACTGCTTTTATCTTCGTAATGACTGGTTGACAAGTGAAATCACAAAGACCTATAGCTGAACTAGATACATTGATATAGGCAATTGATCCAGCCTATTAAGGGAATCAAAGGAATTTCCTAAATCTAGTACTGAGATGATTTTTTTACCATTTGAAAGAGCCAAGAATTTAATCTTGTTTTGCTTCCTGGATCTGACATGAAAACTCAGAAGAGTGGTGACATTTGAAGCTTGTGGAGCAGCCCTAGTTGGTGTCCTGTAGGCAATCCATGAGCTCTGGTGTTTGTCTCATCTATGGTGTTTAGCACCCATGAGAAGAAGAAGACTTACTTCTCTCATTCTGTGTGGTTGGTTAGGGTTGACATTGCTCTGGGAGTTGTTATGTCTCTAGCTGGAGGCAAAGGCAGGAGCATGATGTGCAGTGTCTGAGGTGTTTGAGCTGCTGGTGTTGTCTCTTCGATGTCAAATGGCAGCTTTACTGCCTATTAGGATGTGTGCCCACAGACCTTTTCCAATACTCAGTGTCTCACCAACAGAGCAGCACTCAGCTGCAGTGATCACAAGATTAATTAGCAGTAACTTCTGCAGCAGGTCTCCAGCACAATGGAATGGGGTAGTCTTTCCTCTTAAAATAGGGAAAATAAGGTTGAATTGTGTAAAAAGAGCACCGTGCACTGTCATGCAAACATCCCTCATGTGATGCTGATGTTTAAACCTGGCTGTAGATGAATGTTGAAAAGGCCTAGATAGACAGTATCTCCTGGACCCTTTTTTCCTATGAAATGGCATGTTTCCATTGCAGAAAAATCCCATAAAAGTGAGTAGATTCTGCAGCTTTTCCTACTAGATGTTTTCGAATCAAGCTCTGGAAGGTAATAGGAAATTATATCCCTGCAAAAGAGCTCAGAAAAGCTTTACAGAAGAAATAAAATCAGTTTTCACACACTATCCAGGAGTGGTGAGGAGTGAAATAACCTGGATTAAATGAAAACATGGCTGATACAGAACCAGAGAAGTGTCACTGTGCAAACATACTTAAACACGCCACTGGGAGTAGGGCAGCTTCAAACAACAACAGGCAAAGTGAGGCCTTGTGAGCAATATGTTCAGTGTCTTAGCCAAAACTAAGGCAACACCTGGTTAATCCACAATCTGTAGAAACCATGAATTTATAACTGAAATTTGACCCTAATTCAAACAAGGTAGTTCTATCTCCTTTTTGGTTCTCTCTTTCTTCTCTTTTGTTCTCTTCCCCCTCTTTTCCCTGTTTTTTTCTTCTTTCTTTTCTTTCTTTTCTCTTTGTCCTTCTTTTCTGCAGAAACTGTTGGGTTTATTTTTTCTGTAAAATGCTGTTGTTTTTATCACTAGTGAATTATGCAGAACTTTTCCTTAGGACTGTATTAAATAAAAGATCTCACAATAGCATTTTTTTGTGTGACCCTCAAGATTTCAGCCTGAAAAATGATTTTAAAGAATTATTTCTTTCTGCCTGTTGAGATATTTGTTATACATTCTGTCCCTTTCTACAAATATGTCAATACTGAATGCTAGCAGTTTATGCCTTAAGACTATTTATAGCTTTCTGAATATTTCTTTCAAATGTTGAGGAAAAATAAAGAGTAACAACAATGCAGCATATAAAAATAGAGTTGCTCAGGAATGTATTATTCATAATGAACATGAGAACCTGTTTTTCCAGAAGAATTGGTCTGATAAAATCATTCACTACTGAGGCTGCTAGTTATTTATTTTTGTCTTTAGAATTATTTAGGGAATTTTTCTTTGTAATAAATGGACTTGTATACCCATATTTGGTAAACCAGTGGGAAGTCACCAAATGAGGAATTATTCATTTTACAAAATGCTTAACAACTAAGCAATGTAAACACTATCAGTTAAATATGGCAAAGTTGCATATTTGTATTCCTTGGGCTATAGTTTGAAAACAATTCAAATTATTTTATATAACATTGCTTCTTAGAGACTTCCTTTAAGTGAAGTATGAAAGCTGCAGTGTAAGCTTTATTGGCCTATAAATATGTCATTATAGTTGGACTACATTTATATGCTTTGGATTGTTGTTTAAGCCAGGAGAATATGTCTCTACAGGTTGACTTTTTATTGAAACCCTTTGAGGCATACAACAGAATGTATTTTAGGCCAAGGTTATTAAAACAGCATTTTCATTTTTGCAGCAGACTCATTGTCAATTATGCTGCCACAAACTGTCTGTGGATAGGCAGTTATGAATGGTTTAATCTCTAAATGTGTCTTTAGAAAAAGAAATAAAAGATAGAGGAGTCAGAGCTGAAATTGAGAGAAGAGGCTGAGGGAAAAATGACTGAATTTAGTGCTCACCAGCTCTGTTGGTTTGGGTTAGGTGGGGCTAGGGAGCTGCCTGGGTTTAGCCATGTAACAAAAGGCCTGTGTTGGGCCAGGGAGATGGGAGCTGCTGCTACAGCCAGGCAGTCTGCAGCCCTCTGGCTCTGTCATAACAGAGGTCTGGGTTTGGTCCCCAAGCTGGCATTGCCACTCTTTTTATCCATTCTGTGTGAGTATCATGCCAAAATAGGCGATTAAGGTTCCTGCACTGGCAGTGTTAGTAATGGGATGAGCAAGTTCTGGTGAACTGAAGGGGTTTTGCTGCACTTACTGTTTGTTCAGTTCCAGTGAGGGGAAACCCAGAGAAAATTTAGCGATCAGTCCTGTCCTGCCTTTCATTTCCCACAGTCATGCATTTGAGGGTATAAAATCTGGATCTTTGTTCCCTGTGAAACCCAGGGAAATCAACTACTGCTCCCAGCTGAAGTGTGTATTTTAGTAGTCATGCTTTTCTAGTCTGTAGGTGGTTTCCCAGCAGTTGTTTCCTACTTCTTTTGTAGTAGCTCCTTTGAACTCTCCAGAGGAGCTTGCTGGGCAGAGCTGGGTACTGCAGGACTGGGTCACCCTCTTGGTTTCTTATCTTTACCAGTCTCGTCATTTGCTTGTCTTCACTTGGAAGATTGCAGTTCCTTACTAGATCTTGTGTTGCCACACAAATTGGCAAGTCCACAGCAGACTGCAGTGAGTTTGGAAGGCTAGGCAGAGCAGGGATGAGCTCTTTCTGGAAGATGCCAACTGCACAGTCACGGACCCCACTGGGCTCTTGCATGGCCCTTCCAATTTAACTTGCCAGTGGCCTTCCAGCAGGTCTGACTTCACCAGATGAAGATTATCAAGTTATAATGTAGTCAAACTGTGACACAATCAAAACTGATAGTCTGCAGCTGTAGCATGTTCAGACAATTGCAGTGACTTCTGGTCTGACACTGACTCTCCTTTTTTCATTGTTTGTTGCATGCTGCTCAGTTCAGGCTCACCTGCATCACTTGATGCAAGAATTTTCTGACCAACTAATTGGCTATTTAGAGTACAGCCACTTTGTATACTTTGTGCCTAAGTCCTGCCTCTCTTCCCTTCCCGTTCTCTCTCTGCGCTCTTTGCCTCTTCTTGTGCCTTCCTGTCCCCTTTGTCCTAGCTGAATGCCATTCTGATCTTGATAAAGCTCCTGTAAGTGTCCCATTATCCCATTTTCCCCTCTCTGCCCTTGTGTACTGTATGTTGTTTTTTGTCTTGTGTGTCAGACTGACCTCTCTAACTCATTTTAATCAGCCCAATTGATACAGTTCTTTTGCCATAGATGAGGCTAATACATGACATCTCTGTTGTGCTCCATGGAGCCTCAATGGAGAAGGATGGCTCCCTTGGGAAAAAAAGAGGCTGTGGCCCATCTTTTTCTTCTGTGTTTGTGCAGCTTATAGCACACGCCAGCACTACTGCCACAGGACAAGAATACCAGCAGGCTGTGGAGCAGGAAGCTCTGTTGGGATGACTATTCAGAGAGGCTGTGGAGCAGCAAGGCTTAATTTGATTTAACAACTGCTTTTGGTTTAATTACTGCTTACCTTTGGTGTTAACATGTTTGGGATCAGAGATAACCTGAGATGCTGAACTGACAGACAGAGATAAATATTTGTTTTATTATTGGTCAACCAGTTAGTTTAACAAATACTTGTTGGCTTCAGTTGTTGCTGAAAGTTGGCTGCTGAAAGGTGATGCAGTTGTTAAATTCAGTGTCCTTCAGTAACTCAGTCCTGGGGATGACCTTATCTTCAGTAGCATTTTGGGGTCCTCCCTCCTCAGTTACCCCTCTCTCATGAGCCACTGTTGCTTTCCTCTACATCTTCCTTCACCTCCGGAAGGAGGTTGGTGGGGTCCTTTTGAGGTTGTCTGTCCTTCTTGAGGCCATCTGTTTGCTTGAGCAGTGCTGGGATGTTTTAAGTGCTGTTAATTTCTCCCTTTCCCTGGGGAGAGCCTACTGCATTAGAAAAGAAAGCATATGATGATGACAAAAATGTTTTACTATGCAGCACTGGCTGTGGAAGCCTTTCAGTCACCACTGGATTGTGTTGAGCCTCATCTATTTGTGATTCTTGAAAGAAGTTTTAATGCTGCACACCTCAAACTTCAAGCATGCCTTATCAAAGAGATTTGGATTTCTTATCAGTCTTTGACCCGAACTATTAACTATATACCAGAACCTTTGAGCTTTTATAAAAAGGGAGTGAAATTGAGGATGTGAGTATTTTGTTCTTTGAAATGTGGAATATGCCAACAAATGTAAACAAAATCCCAGGTAACTTCCCTCTTGGTAGCCCCTAACTCACAGTGGCTGTTCACCACCCACCCTGTTCTTGTAGCAGGAAGAAGCTAACATGATTATCAGAATCGTGCTGATAGCAGTTGTCACTGTGTCAGCATTTTCAATTATGTATTGGTATGAGAGGGCACTTTGCCATTTGTGTAGAGCACAGCCATTTGCAATTGCAGTTCTGGTCTATTCAGAAACATCAGAGAAGGAATCACTACTGCAAACCAAGAGGAGAAAGAGTTAAATTTTACTGCCTGTGAAGCTAGAGAACTGCCCTGCATTCTCTTAAAGTTGAAGTTGCAGCAGTTTGCAATATCAATAAGAATTTTGTTGCAGCTTCTGGCTGGAACAGGATAGCCTACATAATTACAAAATAAATAGATAAAAAAATAAGGACCATTCACAGCCAGTGTCAAAGCAGCCAGTGTGGGACAGTGTCCCTTTAAAAATGTTTGATGGCTTTTTTAATTTTTGTCTGTTTTTAGCACCAGGATTGACCTTGCCAGGCTGTGTAATAACCCACGTGTCTGCTCTCCAGGATTTTTTCCCTTCTAGTCACTTCTGAATCTTGTATTTAATTCTTACTGGCCATGGGTTTTTGTTCCAGTAACTGGAAATATGTGTGTCCTGGTGCAGTGCTGCTGTGCTCTGAATCGGACTTTATCTCAGTGTATACTTTTTTGGGGGGATTTTTTTTCCTTTTTCTTTTTTTTTTATTTTTTTTAATCATTGGTTTAGAGGGTGCTGTTTTCCTCCTCAGCCTTCTCTCTATCTTCCATCCTGCCCATACTGTTTCTGGGTCCCACAGGGACCCAGTTTGGGATAATCTGTGTTGCTGCGCTTCCCTTGCCCAGCACCATGGAGGGAGGTGATCAGTGGTCTCCTCTGTGTGCCATGGTTGCTGGTTAGATGTGATGATCCCCCATAGATCACTGATGCCTTTTTCCTGTGTTATATCCTTTCCACACAGCCAGCCAAAAATTTGCTGAGTACTAAAATCTGTAAACCCAACATCTATGTAATGTTGTGGTATGATTGGGTGGGCACCAAGGACATCCTCTTTTTCCCGTCTGGCTGCTTTCCTGTGCTGTAATTCTGTGCTGCTGGAGCCCAGGACTTAGAGTCTTGCAGTCATCTTTGACTCCAAGTGCTGCGTTAATCAAGTTGGAGCTGTCTTCATACTAGCCCATGAATCATGCTGGCTTGTGACCTTTGTGGCTGTGCTGAGATGCTCAGGCTTTTCTGTGGGTTCTCTTGATACCATGGCCAGATCTGGGTGTCATTTCCTGTGTAGGGAGAAGAAGAAAAGTCAGAGCAAATTTATTCACCACCTCCCTTCCAAGTCTTCTTGAGTTGCTCTTTATTACTCCCATGCTCAGAAAGACAACTGGCCCTTTGTTTATAGGCACAGTGTGATGTGTCTGGCTTCTCATTACCTGTTTTTCTAAGTATCCTAGTCTGGTTCTGACTGTGTTGTTGTAGAAAGGCCAGTACTTTTTCTCTGAGACACAATATTCATCTTATAGATGACCTGTCTTGTGTTATGGGAGGTTGTCAAAGAGAGCATCCTTTGTGCGTCTGAACTTGAAGGTAGAGACTTGCATTTTATTCCTTTTCTCTTCTTTTTGTGAAATCATTTGGTAGGACAGAGGCACACAGGAGCAAAAGCTGTCAGTGAATGGCCATGTCATTTATGGAGATCTCAGCAACAGCAGGTGATGATGGCTCCTCAGCTTGCTAAGGTGGACCTTTGCTTGGGCAAGCAAGGGAAAGTCAGAGGTGGGAACACTAGAAAGAAAAGGAAGTTGTTGGACAAGATTATGGGAAGGGGCTTGGCTACAGCAGCTGAGTGGGCAGTAGCAAATGTGCCTTCCCAGCACAGGGATCTCCTTCAGCACTATGTATCATCTTTGTGAGCCCCAAGCAGGGCTCTGTGGGTACACAGGAGAAGACTATAGTTCTGGCAGGTTTACCTTTGTTAATTGAGTTTTAAGACTCTCAGTATCAGTTCTGACATCTTAATCCCTTTTGGTTAATTTGGGTCATGCTTTTCTTTGCTGGCTTGGTGATCCTTGTGGGATGAGAGCATTGATAGATGAGGGTGTTTGGGAAGGAAAGGGTTAAACCTAGTGTGTGTACAAATTGGAGTGCAATTTCTGGGAGTGGGTGATAAAGAAACATATATTTAAAAACTGTAACAGCAGGAATTGTAACTTACTGGGTAAGTTTTGTTTTAGAGAACGTTGTGCCATAACCTTTATTTACTTCATTTAGTAAAACCTGTACCATGTAAAGTAAGTTCCTCCTTAATTTTACTGCTAATAATAATTTGCTTGTAAAAATGAATCCTCAGCACTGTAAACCTTCAGCTTGGGTCTATCTTGCTCTGTAACATTGTGAAGGGCAAGTAGTTAATGGCATAAAGAAGCTTTTGTTAGTGATAGGTAATGTGTATGATTTTAGCAGGAGTATATTTTAGCAGCTTGTAAAAAATCAGGGTGATTTTTTACATCTGTGCACTGCTGCATAGTTGATATATGTAGAAGCTGAAAGTCAAAATAAGCTTCTAAGAGAGCCTAAACATTTAAATATATGTATCACACCCTCATTTTAAGATGCCGGTTAATGACTTTATGAACATGTTGGCAGCCAGAGCATTATATGTGGTTTGAGAAATGTATCTGGATATGCTTGGTAAGCAGTATTGTTCTGACAGTGTACTAAAGGCCATCTTCAATTTGACTGTGCTCTACTTTGTTATGCTGTGAAAGAAAAAGATAATTCAGCAGAGCTGAATTGTGCTGTCGGCGGGAGACGCCACACTTCAGAATACAAATATTACTAGGAATAAATGAATCATTAGAAGAACAGTAGCATAAAATATCTGATAAATGAACTCCAGGAGTCTGTGCTGGAATAAATTTAGCATTCACGGACAGTACCATAACATGTGAAATAATAGTATCAGTTCTACATTCAGATGCCAAAAACATTTATGGACCCAGAATAATTGTGAATTACAAGGCTATAAATACATAGAGAGGATTTGGTGATATCATAATAAACCATGAGAAATTTGCTAGGCTGGTTTCTAATGTTACCAGAACCTTGAGATATATTTACAGCCTTGTTCACACTCCTGCAGTTTTAGGGGGCAATTCTCCTCTCACAACATGTTCATCATTCCCATTAGTGCCAAAGGGAGTTACGCATGTGTGTCATGAATGGAATAGATCCCCACACAATTCAAGGATCCTATAACGAACATCTCATTTAAGAAAAAGGTGGGAAACATTCACTCTCATCCTCCTCCAAGTTCCCCCACGTCCTGTTCTGCTCTTGTGATTGAGGCTAGTGAAGGGAATATAGGTGAAGGATGGCAGAGTTGATGCTATGTTCCTGAACATTTTATCCACAGTTTTATAATTTTTTTCACTTTTTATTATTGAGAAACAAAACAACCAAAGCCCAGATATTCTGGTCCCAGGTTTCTTTCAAGTGCAGGCCAGTGCATTTTAAAAGCATGTTATAAATACCCAGGGGAAGTCTGGGATCATCGGCCTGTCCTCCAAAAGGAGCTTTCATTGTTGCGATACCAGATCCATTCCTGATAAGAGCAGTTAATTAGGAACTGGGGCTGAACTGGACATAGTATTCAAGAGCATGTTCAGCTTTCAGCATGTCCCACTGTCACCTGTTTGTAATTAAGCCTGGTGTCCCCTCCCTTGCTGAGTTGGGGTGGTGACAGTCTCTTGCAGGTACTTAGTGTCGTTCACATGTCCCAATATTAGGTGAATTATAGCCCTGCAAGAGGGGAAGGTGCTTCAAGACCCTTCCCCTCCCAGCATGTCTCCGCAGCCAGGTATGCCATGTTACCCACCTCACCCTTTTCATAAGTCATTGGCAAAATACAGACATTCAGTGTGGTGCAGAGCAAGTCTGCTCAGTAATGCCACGTTCTTTAGTGCTGCAGGAAGTCTCTTGACTGACCAAGTGAGCTGCAGTCTTTCTGCTCATCCCTCTCCTGGCTGTACATCCAGCCATGCCGGGGGAGCATTTGTGGTATTCACAGTGGGAAGGGTCTGTGGCTTCATTTATGTCCTTCCACATGGTTCTTGTTTTACTTTTAGTGTCTTGGTAGACTCACCCTCTATCAGTAGATGAAACACATCCTTAAGATGTATCCTGGACCTTCCATCCTTGTCAGCTGATGAAACAAAGGGAAGATAATTATAGGATCAAAAAAATAACAGCAGTGAAGTGGTCATCAGCAAGAGGGGTGTCCCTGGCAGCCTTGTAGGTGATTTGTAGGCTTTGGTGTATCAGTGGTAGGTCCTCACCCAGTTAGTCACTCAACCTTGCTTTGCTTTGATCACTGCCAGTTCATTTCATTGTCTTTCTCTCTTGAATTCAACTGTTTTTGCTGTGGCAAGGTCATGGGATTATTGATTATTTGTTTTTATTAATTACTGGTGACTTGATATTCTTTGTAATATCTGTGTGAGCTCTTGTGGCAAACCCAGTAGACAGGGTATAATGCAATCTTAATGCATGTTTTCTCTCTTTAATTATTGTGAAACCACACTCTCCACTTTTCTTTCACACTGAGTATTTCCAAATTAAAAGCTTTGTGGGATGAAAAATTAAATGTGAGTTACTCTAAAAATCTATTTCAAGAGTCTCAAATGCTTCAGCTCCGTCTTTATTTTTACTTTTCTTACTGCCTCAATGACCCTTACTTGTGACAGTGTTTATCACTATACACTTCCAGTCTTGTTGCACAAAGAAAATGGATTAAAAAGTCCTTTTATACTTGTGTTTTTAGTCCTCTGTTCAGATACATAAAAATGTGGCCCTGCAAGTTCTGTGGTACAGTAAAAAAAATAAAAATAAATAAACCAACCCAAATAATTTTGGCAGTTCAAGTGCAGAAACTAAAAATAATTTAATCTGCAGTGTGAACATAGTTTCATATTTATACTAGCATCTGGCCTCAGGAATTGAATACTCCATTCTTTAAATAGCTTTACTCTGGCTCTTGAATATTTTGTGACTAGAACATTACCCTACAGTCATACACCTTGTTTACATATTTCTGTTAAAAGGCAAAAGAACTTACAGTACTTCAAAACATGGGTAAAAGCTCCCTCCTTCCTCCTTACCTTGGAAAAGAGAAGTGAAAAAGAAAAAATGTGCAAGTGGTCTGAAAGTGCATTTTAAATTTAGTTCTCTCAGTTTGCTACTGGGTATGTATTTTTCTGTCGTTTGTATGAAAAACTGGAAGAAAAATTTTCCAAAGAAAATGTGTGCCTTTCCAGATGCCCAGCACTAGTCAAACACAGATTTATGTACACTTTTTTTGTCTGTTTGTTTTTAATCTGGCAAGTGTCTTTGTCTTTACAATCACTTTGCCTAGAGACAGTGGGTGTTTTTTGTTACCTGTGAGACAGAAATAAAGATTCAGGTCCCTGCAGAGTTAAAATAGATAAGAATAATGATCTATTCAGAAAAAGAAAATCGTAATAATGTAATAAAAAGGTAACCACTATAAACAGGAGGCTAATGATTAGCTTCTTACAATCTTTAGGGACAAAGTATCTTTTTATAGTTTAATGATCCTTGCCCAGCCTGACTTTAGGAGGAATTGCATTTTCAGAATTATGTATTTGTAACTTCAGCTAAGCTTTACAAATTTAATAGATCTCTATTTAGCGTCTGTTGGTGAATGTAAATCCAGCCTAATATTCTTACTGCTATTTTTTCATTCACGTCTTGAGGTGAACCCAGGAGCAGAAGAGAGAAGATCCCATTTTTAAACCTTAATTCAGAATCCCTTTGTATGAGTCAAAAATCATAGTGGTTTGGCTAAAAAAGGCTTCATGTCCAAAGGGAACATTCCTTAAAATGCTGGCGCATTTCCCACAATGTTTCTTGAATGTGTTTTGTATGTTGTCTTTGTGCTGTTGTAAAACATTGAAGATTAGATGCTGGTTTTGGTGTGTGGGAGGCTCCTGGTATTTCGATGGACAGTTTGAATGAAGGCAGGGGGCATGTCCTTGGGAGGTGCTCAGCCCCCTCAGCTGCCTGTGCTGCTCTTCCTGTGGAGGAGCCTTCCAGCTCAGGTAGGGAGAGCATTTCTCGTTCTTGTGGTAACTCTTCCATACTGCAGCATGGGCTTAGGCTTGCTGCTGTGGAGTTCAGAAACACCCTGCAGCAGCGTCAGAGACAGGGAAACCAGGCCTGACTGCCTTTGTGAAAAAGTAGGTTGTTTTGTTTTTCCTACCCAGCTATTAGAGCCCTCAACAGGAAAGAGCCCCTAGAATAATCATCCCACTTGGATTTTGGGAGGTCAGTGCTCATTTTTGTACATTTCAGACTAGCACTGGGAACGTGAGTGCCAAGGCTGTACTCCAGTGTAGTACTCCAGCTTTGATCCTCTCGTGATGGAGTGAGAAGGAGGTGGGTGCAAAGCTGGATAGGAGCAGGGGTGAGGATGGTTGGAGACAGCAGTAAGGGCAGCTTCTCTGCTTTGCCACTGGGAGTTTTGTTAGCCTTCTCTGCAAGGAAGGGTTGATGCTCATGTTTTACTTCTTTTTTCAGACCTGAGCCCTCTGACATGCGTATAGTAGATGCAAATGGTGCAGGATTTAGGCTTTGATGACTTCACATACTATGTGATTCTAAGGCACAAAACATTTGATTTATTGGGTAAAGCCTATTTAATATCTTAAAAGCACAGAGTAGGAGATCAGATGTGAGCATAGCAGCCTTAAAATATATTTCCTGACAACATACTTAAGAATGTTTAGGTCTATATGAAATATACAGGAAATGAGGCCAATTTTTTCCCTGCTGTTTTGATGGCAGAGTCTGCAGGGGAGACGGAAGGAGTGTGGACAGGAATTCATGTGTTTGATAATGTGAGCCTCGCATATTTGCACAAATGGAATAGGAACATTTTTCACCCTCTGCAGAAGAAACTATTAGTAGTTTCTCTGCCTAGATGAGAGACTGTGACTTATCAGATATATCAACAAATCCATGTAAGTAAACCTGAAAAGTGATTCCCTCTTGTGTATGTGTTTGGTGTTTGCACAAAGCAGTACCTCTGCCATTTCTGGTAGCTTAGGGAAGCACAGAGTTAATTCTTAACAACCAGAGATGAAGAGAGGCTGCTGTCCTCTATCAGACCCTTTTTCCCTCATCACCTTGTAGACCAAGTCAGTCTACCAATAAGAAAAGGTTTATTTACATTTACTGTGAAAATACTTGTTAAGTGTTCTAAATAGAGGACTTTCATGAACAGTGAAGCAGAAAAGCAGTTGCCAGAAGGACTTGTAATGATTTCTGATCATGCTAATGTCTGACCATTGTCTTCTGCTGCAAAATTAAATTTTCTCTTTTTTTTTCTCAAGAATGTCAATCTGCTAAGTGTATGGCTGGTTTTCTTAAGCACTTAATTTTTTACTTTTTAGGAGAACAATGCAATTAAAGTTCTTATACAAAGAGGAAGATTGTGCCAACAGCGCTTGGAAATGATATTGTCCAGGCTGTAAAAACGTACTGAAAGCATTGTTTATACCTTGCTGGACATGTGGCAGATTTCCTACTTAGTCATGTAACACATCTTGAGCAGCAGATGTTTTTAGCTGGGCAAGTAATAAAAGTTTTGCAAATGTTTGTTTGGGTGGGTAGAAACTTGGAAAAAAACCTGTGGTTCAGTTTTCTCTAGTTATTACAGTGGTTTTGTCACTTATGCTTCTTATGGTTGTAGCACCTCCAGCGGCAGCACAAGCTCTCAGGAAACAAGCCCTCTTTACAGGTCATGCAAGGAATGCCTTAAGCTCAGTGGGGCTGGCAGGGCACTTTGTCTTCATCACTGAAGGTTATTAAGACATGACAGAATGGGTTGGCAGTCATAGAAAAAATGGGATTCCAGTTTCCATTGTGCTCCTTTTCCCTCAGACCATGTCTGTATGGATTACATGTGGGACAATTCTGTGTGTGCCTTCTTGAAATCTTTACTCCAACTATGCATAAGAATTTCTCACTATGTCCATTTCTCAGTTCACTAGCCAGGTTGCCCAAATCAAAATAGGAAACAAGGCTCCTTGAAGAAGCATTCCCTTTCACTTGGTAAAGTAACTCCAGGTCCATGCCAATGATTGCTGACTCCAAAGGCAGGAAACCCTCCTGTGTGTCATAGCCTGATGGACACCAGACTTGTACCAGAGAGGATCCTCAGTTTTCATTTGGTGCTAAAACTTCAGCCAGAATCTGTCTTCAGAATGACTTCAAGCTTTTCTTTTCAAATAGTTTACCTACATAATGGGTATCAGAGTGCAGTTGCACATAATAGTGTTGATTTTTCCTTTCTAGGATCAAAATGTTGAGGTGACAGTCACTGCTAGGTACTCTGAAGCTCAGGCCTTCCTGCCATAGTGTCTCAGAATTAATGTCCTGGTTTATCATTCTGTGTTGCTGGCTAAGTGCTGTGTAATTCCCAGTGAACCTGGAGACTCAGTGCAGCAGAGCTCAGGTGATGTGCTTTTCCAGTGTTAATATATAATCCACAGAGTAGCAAAAAGAGCAGCTTCTTCAGTACTGTTGCTAGACTTGACTGTGAAGTTGGGACTTTGCGAGAGCATTACTTCAGTCATTGCTTAACTGCCAGAGGTAGTCACACTGAAGACATTGCTGTGGCACACTGGCTTTTGTAAGAAAGATTGGTTATTTGCCCTTTCCCTACTAATTGTGACTTTTCCAGATTTTGTTTTCTGGATATCATCCCTTCCTGTTTTCAATTCATATTGTAGGCTTGAATTGCAAGAGGAGTTTAGCATCCTCAGGCTTGCCCTCATGCTGGTGTAGGATGAGGCAGCTCATGGGCCAGGAGCAAAATGATTGGCATCTATCAGAAATTCCCATCTCACTTGCATCTGGTATAAATGCACCCTGCAGTTTATTCAGTTGCTCATCATGAACACTGTGGCTACTGTGCAGTAACTATTCTTCTGCATATTCTGTTCTTCCTGGGTATTGTAGGAATTACTGCATCAGTTGAGTACTGATGAGAGTGAAATGTTACGGGTCATTGAACAAACAAACAACCCCACCTCCATTTTATTGAAGGTACCTATAAATCTCATCAGTTTTCTGCTTTATAGACAATTGATCAAGGATCTGTGTGAAAGGGCAGGCTACTAGCTTAAGGCAACTCAGACTGCTTTAAGTGGCTGTGAACTACTTTCACAGTGCTACCAGTCTATTTCATTTCCAGAAAGTGAAAGTTTGAAGTAGGTCCTGAATCTGGTTTCTCACATGTGAGATCATTTTTCTACCCATGACCTAGAAACCAACAATGAATGTGTAAATTATAGATGAGAAGAAAACTCAAAATTTTCTTTTCAGTGTAAGGTGAATGGAAGTTGAATAATTCCCTGAACTTCAACTGTGAAAAGAAGAAAAGATCACTGAATTTTAAAACAGATTTCAATATGGACAAAGAAAATGTTACTTTAGGATAGATTAAACTCATGACTAAGATACAGACAGATTACTGTATCTGTTTCAGATGTAATTTCATTCCTGAGAATTTGCATTGAAGGAAAGCTGGTCTGGATCACATTAGTTAAGGCCCTGTTTTGCTGTCAGTTTAATTAAATGGAAGCTGCTGGCAAGGTGATCTCAGTAGGTTTATAGAAGCAGTACTATTTTGTATGTTGGAGCAGAAAACTGTTAGGTCTTCCAGTTTGAAAGGGACACAGAAATGAAATCTGTGATTCATTCTTGTTTACAAACTCCCACCAATGACCTTAGTAATAAATTAGCTGCAATTACACATTATATGAGGTGAGCTTTACAATAGCTGCAGACTTCATGGTTATGAGGACCATGACCTTTGACAGGTTAGAACATGAAGTTTTTCCAAACAGTGCCTAGATATTCAAAAGTATTTGCATTTCCTTCCCTTTTTCATGTGAGTAGATTGACAAGATGTGTGGTGAGTGTTCTGTTTGTTTGCCGCTAGATTGTTGTCAGGCAGAAACCCCCCAAAACAAAAAAGCCCACCCTTCAGGAGCATTGATTTATCTGTTAACTGTGTCTGGCATGCTGCCTTTTGGCTTTGATTTCAGAGAGACACATATTTGGTTACTTTAATAGGCAAAAGCACTGAACCTGACTTGTAGGGGAAAAAAATTGTTTTCTTTCCCTTTTTCAGTTCTGTTTATGGGATCCTGATGTACTGTATCATAATTGTGCAACAGTTCCAAGTTGGAGTAAAGAAAAGTAGAACTGGCTCCATCAGCCTTATTATTTGAGAGCCAGCTTTTCCAGGTGACTTAGTGGTACTGAAAGTGTGTGTTTATGCCAGTTAATAACTACCCTGTGACATCAACTCAGATGATACAAAAATGCCTTTTTGCTCTCAAGAATTGTTCATATCACCTATTTATATCTCCTCTCTTTTTTATTTTGTTTTTTTATCTTAGAAATTTTTGCTGAGCTGGAATTGACTTGCCTTTCCCCCCAGATCTGTTTGTTCACCCTTTTTTGCTTCTTTTTTTTTTTTTCGCCTGTATTCTTTGACCAAGGAAATCCAAGTCTTACCTGTTTTCAGCTACTTCTCCAATTTGATGTCACAGTGTGTGAGAGTAAAAGTTGAGAATTTGAGAAAGTAAGTTTTTTAATCATGTTACAGTAATTGTGTAATTTATTCTGTATGTACACACAAACAGAAGGTAATTACACAGACATATGGTGATGACTACATAGTCACCTCTGGCGAAACTACACATATCTCTTTGTGTGTGTGTACATGCAACTGTATATGCTGCTGAGCTCCAGTACCCATAAAGCACTTGGCCAAAAGATTATATTTTTGAAAGGCTTAAGATTCTTCATGTAAGTATCAGAAGTAATAAAATACATTGTTTGAGACCTACAAAGATCAAAAGAGAAAGAAGGGAGAAAAAGGGTTTTAAAAAATACTGTAATAGCAGCAGGAGAAACAGAAGAAGGAGATTTTTGGGACACCTCTTCCCTGTGAATGCAAGTTTTTTTCTCAGGGAAGCTGTAGGAGGAATCTGTGTTTTAATATTTACTTCAGTCATGCTGTAGCCCAGTGCCTCCAGTAAGCATGAAGCTCTGCATGGCTGGAAAGGTGGGTGGAGATGAGATTTGGAAAATGGTTGCATAACTGTAGGTAAGGGGAGGGAAGAAACCAGTTGCCATCAGTGCTTTTGTCTCTCCCAGTAACACAGTGCAATCCATCCCAAAGCATCTCCTGGTGTTTCCCTACATGTGTGCTCACCTCTGCTTGGTCTTCTGCCTTAGCTGGGCGGTGATCTACCGAGGCCCAACTACCAATGGCAGTTGCTTAGCAGTAATTAAAAATAAATCAACAAGTGACAAACTCTTTTCACATCCAGGGGCTGTCTATCAAAGCTGATCCCCAACTCTTGCTTATGTGTGATAGGGGTAGAAAAAGAGAAGAAAGGCTCAATTAGTTTTGATCCTGACAGTGGTGAGGTAAGGAGTGCAGAGAGGTTGAGGAGGAGTTAGTAAATTATTTTTTGTGGATGAGTAGCAAAATATCTAACATGGTGGGACAAAGAATGTTCAGTTTGCTTTGCTTTCACTGCAAGGAGGGACTTCAGCTGTCTCCCTCTAGAGCTTCTAGCTGGACAGACTGTACTAGCAGTGATGGCCCCTGTCCCATCAGGCGTTTGGCTGGCTGTAGAGAGCTCAGGTTTTGTATCTCTCAGCCTGGCTCCCTGTTATCCTGGTGCCATGGCTGCAATGCAGGTGCATCCTTTGTACTGTGGAATTGCCAGGTTCCTCAGTAGAGTTGTGTTGGAAAGCTGTAAGAAAGCAAAATCTTTGTGGAGGAAGTGCCTTTCATGGCAACTGGAAAGGAGAAAAGACTTTCCCAATTGTAGTGGTGGTAAGACTCAAAGCTGGTAAAAAATTTCAGTCTCAAGAAAGTAAAATCAAATTCTTTAGCAGCTAGTTTATTTTAATTTTTCCTTTCCTGTTCTGCTTCATGACATAACTTCAAATAATTATGTTGATTTATGAATACAGGTATTTTAAATCTGTAGTATGCTGAAACAAAATTATTGTTTCTAGCCCTATCCAATTATACAATTGAATTTAGGCATGTAATAATGCATGCAACAGAAATATCCATCATGACAGATTGAATTTCATGAAGTACAACACAAGAATATTTATAGCTCCATTCTTAAAGCCTCTTCTGAATCAAAATATACCTCCTTGGTATGGCCTTTAAAAAGAGGAGAAAATCTGAAACTTTTTTAAGTTTAGCCCCAAACATACCACAGGAAAGGGGTGTAGGTTGATGATAAGCAGAAAATGATAGAATAGAGTAATTATTTCTGCTAGAAATTGAGGATCTGGCATTATTTGTACAGTAACACAAAGTCATTATCTGGCTATGCCACTGTAATGAAACAATAAAGAGCATACTCAATTTTAAGTATTAATTCTTAGGAGACTTCTTGCTCTCCCTCTACCATTTTAACTATTAAAACAAATTTGAATTGCTAGTCTAGTTTCCCACTGCTCTTTAGCAAGTGGGAAAAACCTCCCCTCCTCCCATTTCTGTTTCAGTGTAGACCTTTGGCATTCCAGAAATCTGACCTTGTTTGTAGGGAATGGCTCATTTTTTTATAATGTAATATGAAATACTCTTGCGTTTTGATTCCATGAACTAGAGAGTTTAATGTTCCAGCTTTCCATGATAAGGATATGATCTGGTTATAGATAGAAACACCAAAGGAAATTAGCTATTGTACTATTCTTTAACATATTTTTTGCCTAGCAGTTTCATTTAGAATCGTTTGGAATAATCTTGGAGTACCTTTTTAACAGATTCTTTTTTTCTTCTTCTTTTTTCTTCTTTTTTTTCTTCTTTTTTTATTTTGTGGGGTTTTGTTGTTTTTTGGGGGTTTTTTTGTTTGTTGTTGTTGTTGGCCTGGATAAAAAGTGGGGCTTTACAATATTTCTCCTAAAATAAATGTGAGGCCGCCTCATTTATAGTCAGCATGCCTTGATTACTTGCAGACATGCTGGAAATTTACATGTGCTTTTCTCCATTATAAAACACTGATCTGTTCAGATCATTAGCTCCCTCATGACTAGAGTTTGGCAGCATGCCATGGTATGCTAAATCTGTAGCTGTAAATCGTGAGTTGAAATAGCAGAAAGTGGATTTCTAACTTAAAAAGTGTAAACAGTTTGGAAAATGAAGTAATTTTAGAGTATGATTGATTGCCTTAAGATTGCACTTTAAATTAGCCCAGGGTCTCCACTGCAGATATATGCACTAACTGCTCATTATATGTTTTCGCTTTTCTTTGGAACAATAGCATTGTTGGTAGGCTTTGAAACAATGTATGTTTCTCCTGCAGTGACCTTTGAGGAGATGAATAGTTTTATTGTGTGTCCATTACTTTGCCTGGAACAACATTTTTGAGTTAATAATTTGCTCTGGTCTATAAATAAAGGAATAAAAATGCAAAGCAGCTGTATTATACTGTATATAGTTTATCAAACTTGTGTTTAAACATCACTGTTTGAGATTGGTAATGCACTGTATTTTTTTTTTTTCCCTCTGAAAAGGAAGTAATGTTTTGCTTAGCCTGGAGATTGGTCTTTGAATTTCATAGAAGCAAAATTATTATTTTTAGCACAAACAATTGGTGAATGTTCTGCGGGACTGTTACACTGCATCCCTTCTTTCAAGGATCGTGCTTCACTTAACTGTGTCTGTGGGATATGGGCCTGTGAGCTGAAAGGAAAGGAGTCTTTGAAAGGCACATTCAGGGTTGTGGAAAACGTTTGTTAGATTTGGAGTGCTAGAGGTTTAGGGCATCATCTGCCCAGCTCTGTCTGCGCTGGTCAAGAGCAGTTAAGTAGTGGGTGATGCAGCAGCCTAGTGATGGAAGAATGTAATATCTGGTGTCTTGTGGGCTCTGACTGTTTGCAAATGGTGGCTGAACCATTTGCTGCTCTTTCCTAAGGAGACATTGATACTGTTCCTGCCTACCCAGGATGTCTGAAATCACAAAAGTTTCCAGTATGGAATATCACCTCAGCGTAACTTTGTGGGTGTGGGCACGCAACTTACATGTATGTGCTAAACATATAGATTATCTGCAGCCAGGACTGTGGGCTTTGACCATTTGAGAAATTAGGAATGTAAATCTATTAAACTGACATTAGTGGTATTTACAAACTACAGTAAATAGCTCTGACTGCTTTAATAGAATATATAATAAAAGCTTGTACGATTTGGTATTAGTGTGTTTTTCATCTCTTTCCATGTTCTAGATTTGGTATCTAGCATTCAGTAGATATGTAGCTCTGTTTTGTTGTTCTTCTGGAAGCTCCTTTACCAGACAAAATTTTTCCCAGTGTTACCCATCCTTGATCTTTCCTTTCTCCTTCCACGTTTGAAATGAAGATTTGCACTTGTGAAAGAGGTATGGCTGAGAGGTCTGAGCACAGGTCTGGGAGCCAGGACCTGCTGAGTGCTGAGCTCAGTGACTCATTCCGTGGCCTTAAGCAAGTCAGAACATCTCTGATGAAGTTATTTCGTATGTAAAACAGGGGAAATAAGACTTACCTGTCTACCTGCCTCATAGGAATACCCTGAGGACTAATTAGCGTCATTAAGTGCTTTGAAATAGTGCTATCTATTATTAAAACAGGTTCCAGACTAGTAGATAGTGGGTTAGGATTGTTTCTTACTTGGGAGCCTTCCTTTCTGCTGGGTGTGGGACCAAAGCCTGTTGGGAACAGAGCACAAGCCGCCTGGTGTTTCTGGAAGATTGGCAGGGTTCTGCCAAGCCCTTCCTAGGCAGTTTCATTACAGACTTAACGCTCTCACTGAAAAATTGGAAGGAGAGTTTGCCTAGAGAAAAGAGTGGGAGGATACTTGCTTGTGCTCCTCAGCTCATAGGCATAACTTGTCCTGAAATCCTTTCTCACCCTGCCTCCACCTGAGGCTTTCTCTGATAATTCAGGTAGCACAGCTTCTCCTCTTTTCCAGGGATGGTTTCCTGGTCCTGCAGAAGAGGACGAGAAATCCTGTATTAGTTCTCAGGAGAAGCGTGGGGCTGAGTTGTTATGCTCCCATCACAGGGAGCCCTTTCTTATTCAAAAAGCCATTCCTCTTTCTCGAAGAGCAAATGCTTATGTTCTTTCCCTTCACTGGATAACAGACTCCTTTGCACAGTCCTTAGAAGGCAAAATCTAATTTTGGGTATAGGATCCTAAATTCTGCAGGTGTGTGTCTGCTGAAGTCTGGGAGTCTTTCCATCATCATAACAAGGAGGGTTGTCATCTGACTGGCAGCTTCTTTTGTTCTCTGATGCATCTTCTCTCACTGTATATTTTTGTACCTCTCTTAGAGATGCCATAATAATCTAGTTCAAAGAACCCACCTTTGTTCTCACTGAAGCCTACAAGCCTGGTCTTTCTACCAGTTAGACTAGGACTTGTTCCAAATTACCTGAGAGAAGCTTGCTTTCTCTTCATTTGCTCCACACGCATCTCTCAGGCCTTGAGTAATTTGCAATGAGATGGGAAAGCCTGAGTGAAATTTTCCAAGGGAATTTTCTCTATTTTAATAACATTAATGAAATTGCTTAACACTTGATCAGTTTTTGCATTGTATGTTGCTGGGATTTTGGTGCTTTCTGATTTTTCTTCAGTACCAGAAGGCCCTTACCTTAAAAATGGGACTGAGGGTGCATATGAGCATTTGGACCCTTTGTTGAACTTCAGTACTGCAGAAATGTTTTTGCACAAATATTGGTAGATATGATTTTGAGGAGGTTCTCTGCCTCTCTTCTTGTGCCTGCAGGAAGGGGAAGCAATCAGGAGCAATTGTCCCACAAGCTCTCACATGCCTGCAACTAATTCTTTTTCCGTAGAAAATGAGGATTTGCCCCAGGATCACCTAATGAAACAGCCTTTGCCACACAGGAAGGTCCTGTCATTGCCGAATTTCAGCACAGTTACTTTGTTCATCTTATACTGCATATCACTCAGTTTTTGGTCCCTGTATCATAAAAGGAGTTGTAAGTTAGTTCCCTCTTCTTTTAGACCTTCTTCCTATTACTCCTTTTCAGCTCCAGTCCACTTTGTTGTGATGCAGAATAGGATTAAATGAGAAACCACAGATTTATGGGCACCCGTAGACTTACTCATATGCCTGTAACAGCTTTTAAGGCTACATTAAAAGGCTACATGTTGTTTATCAGAGCAACAGTTTGGGGGTTATTTGGTGCAACATAATTTCTGTTAGCAGGTGAGGGTTTCCAAGTAGCTGGAGAGGTGTGGTAGAGGGTGGTAGGGTAATTGGCCTGGAGTTTGGCGACTCCCATCTGGCCTTTCCTCATAGTCTTCATGTTGATTTTGATCTCTTCACTGAGAATGAGGGGAACCTGAGTAAGGTTCTTTTGGGGAAGAGGTATGTGCTCCGTTGGGATGAGATAGAAGACAGCAAATTCTTGGAAAAGTATATATGACACTAGCATTTTTGTAAGTTCTCTTTTAAAAAAAAATAAATGGCATTGTGTTTCCAATTCTGTGCCACTCCTGGTTTAAGGAGATAATAACATGAGTTTATCTGTAAAATTCTTAAACTGTGATTTTTGTTTCCCAGCTTGACTTCTTTTTCTCTTGTTGTCTTTGATTGGCTTCCAAAAAAGTTATTAACATGTTGCAAAACAAATACAAAGGGCCACTGAAACTTATTAAAAATGGTTTCTTTTGTTTATATCTGGCAGTTGACAAATTGTGTTGTGCTCTATCTTATCTGCTCCCCTGTAAAAGGTTACATGAGAAAATGGCTGCTAGTAAATTTCTATTGAATATTATTGAAGACTAAGCATACAGCTTCTCTATTAAGGACCGCTTTTAAAGCTCTCTATTCAGACTCCCCCCTGCATGTCTCTCTAACACTTGTCTGTTATATTATATTTGGCACAGAAGGAAACATTAAATAGAAAAGCAACATCTGACTGTGGTGTTTCTAGACCCTATTATCCCTCTGTCAAATGTCCACATGAGCAGGGTACAATTTTTGTCTGTATTGATGATGGTTTTTGAAGGCTTTATGAACTGTCTTCATAGTGAAGTGCTAGAAACAAATGAAATTGAAAAGCATATTTTTACAGCTTTGGAAATCTTACTTAAATCAGTGTAATGAACCACACTCAGTAAAATGTAATTATTCTCACTTCTCCATGTGTCAAAGAAATCAGCAGTATGGTTAGGGAGAGGAGGGTTACAGTGAGCTTGTTATTTTTATAAAGAGGCAGATACTGCTTGTGTAGTAAATTGTAAATAGTAGTAATGCAGTTTTTATGTGTATTAAATACCCTGCAAGAATTAATGGGGTCGTTACTTCATTAAGGGTTTCAAAGAGGTCATAAACATCAAAAGCAGGGCTTGATTGTTTAAATTATTGGACCATTTCCACCCTCCACCCCTCATGTTGGAGCTCTGGGACCAGCAGCTTCTGCTGCTGCTATTTCAAGGAGGGTGCAGTTCCTTCAAATTTTCAGAATGATAATGAAAGAGCCCCGTGTGAGACACCAAAATAAGGCTTTTGACTCATACTTCTGGGTGCAGTGGAAGATGAAGGCAGTTGATTCTGCCGCAAGGAAAAGGTGATGAATCAGTCCCTTATAAGTAGGGCTGCATTTCCTTGTCTGTCATTTATGTTTGAATGGTGTGCAGAAGTGAAAGAGAGAGGAGATGACAGAAGACCTGGTTACTCTGGTATTAAACCCAGTAACTCAGTTTAACTCTCAGCAACTTCCATTTCTTTTCAGTTTTTCATGCCACACGAGTATGGATTTGTCATGGGCCTCTTCAGCATAGGAGACAAATAACAGACCATGAGATTAAAATTCTTTAGTCCAGAGAAAATCTTGAGGAAGAAACTGTTCAGTCGTGATTACTGGGTTGGGGAATCTGTTACATCTTTGGTTAATTATCACTGCTGTAAAAATGTGTGCCCCTCTCTTGCCAGGGGTTCTAGTTGCATGTTTCTCCGCCAGAGCAGAGTTCTTACTTCTCCAGTATTTTCTCTCTACAGTGCTACACGTCAGAAAGGGGGACCAAGACACATGATCATAGAAATAGTAATAATAATACAGAGGATGAGAAGGTGTTGTTGGGAAAGTTAGTGGATGTGAGGATGTGACTGCCCCCTCACAAGGGTGTTGTAGGGAATGTGTGACTTCAGCCTCAGCTGTAGTACTTGTGTTCATAGCATAACCCCCATGCTCAACTATTTACAGGATCAGGCTTTATGTGTAAGTACTGAAGTGTAGTTCAGTGGTATGTTGGATGGTGTTCAGAGATTGCTGAAAACAGTGCATTAAATAGCACTTTAAATTGCAAAGTGCTGGTTCCGTTTTGTCTGTGAGAATGATAATGCTTATTATCTGATTGTTCCCTGTGCAAATCTTACTTCAGGAAAAATTAAATTATGTTTGAATTCAGCTAAAGCAAAGCATACAGTTATTTTCTTTCATTATTAAAAGGGATTTTTACTGTTGGTTTGTTAAAACTGAAGTAGCTGCCATGTTAGAGCCTGAGATGATTTAAAAGCAAATACAGAGGCAGAGCCATTTACAGCACAATTGGCTTGTTTAATGTGATTTAATTCCTCTTGTTGGCTTCGTCATATTACCAAATTATGTTTTCAGCTCCCCTCCCCTTTTTAATTCTCTCTTCTTTTTGTTATCAGCAGAATTGAAGCTGCTTATCAGTAACCACGACAACCAGGATAAATACTTGTTTTAAAGCTGATGCACATTCAACCTGAATGGTCCACATGACCCAGAACATTCAAGAGGACAGGCAGCATGTGCTCCCTTCTGCAATCAATCTCCCCCTTCCCCCCCATCTCCATCTGTTTTAGAAAGCTAATAGGGCAGTTTAAAAACCTTTTATATCAGAACGGTTTTCTGTAGCTGTCCATGGCTGTTTGGACATGGGCTGGCCCATGCTTGTGACCTGATGATTAAGGAGAGAAGGAAATTTTGGGGGGCAGGGAGGTGATTTTGCGGCCACATCACCAGTGTCAGCTTGCTTTTCTTGTGTTCCTCCAGTTGTCATGGCAGTCACCTGCCTTTGGCAGGAGGGTGAACTGCTGCTCTGCAGACACCCTTATTGAAGGGGAAGCTAATCCCAGCTGGGCAGCAGCTGAATAGAATTGTCCAGGACAGGGAAGATGATTGTGGTAAGAGAGAAGCTTCAGCACAGAGCCACCTGGTCCATGCCCCATCTCTGGCTGGGGCCACCAGAGACAATTACTTCCCTTTTGAGGAAACTTAGGGATCTCTCACTTAGCAGAAATTTCCCAACAAGAATTTCTGCCTGGCCTCTTTGCTCTCTCCCTTGCACTCTAAATTGTTTGATGCTGTAGAATAAATCCTTTAAGCTCTCTCTGTCTCAGTTTCTCTCTCTAATGGGGGATAATAATTTTTACTCATCTCCATAAAGCAGTTTGAGGCCTATGAATGGAAGGGTTACATAAAAGCTGGAAATTATGAGTGTCAGTCACTCTTCTTTTGAGTCTAGAAACACCTCAAAAGGTTTATGAGGCACTTCCTAAGGTGCTGGAGATCCTGGGAGTGCAAGGTTGGAGCTGCAGTTATGAGGAGCTGAATATAGGATTAGGGTCTGAAAAAGGATGTGGAATACCTGGTTGGAAACTTTTGCATATTAAATTTCTTCTGTCTTCTTCAAAAATTTGGTTTAAGATTTGAATTTTGAGTGATTTAGTGAGATAAATATTATAGAATATTTGATTATATGGACATACTGTCAGTCATTGATCAGCATGCTTTGTCCCTATTAAGTAGGAGTAAAACAACTCCGATCCAAATAACCGAGTGTAGAATGTTTTTCAGCCATGTGCTTTAAGTAAGTATTAGGTGATGCTGTCTTTTTTTCTTTTTTCTAATGACTGTATTCATGTTCAGTTGTTCAGTAGTTTCAATCTTGAGTAGATTGTAAGTATTCTCATTCTTTCAGATGTTAAACTAAGCTTAGGAATTCTTTGAAAGGCTGATGCTCTGCTGGCACTGTGACAGAAAACGAAGGGCTGGGGAAGTGGCAGGAAATTCTGAGAATTAGTTCTGTCCCCTCCTTAGAAGGGGAGAAATATCTGACACATGCAGAAAGGCTGTACATTTTATTCTCTCACAATTGGCAGAAATAGTGAAAGGCAGAAACTTTGGCCTTCTGATCAATTTAAAAACAGAATCAGGCAGGCAAACATCCATGTCAGAATTACAGGCAACTTGTTAACACCATCATTATCTGGTAAACATAAATGTAATCACTGTATTCCTTTCCTGCAACACATTGCTTTTGTCTTGATTGCATTAGCATTCAAATAGACAGGGATTCTCAAAGCAAGGATGAGTAGCATGGGTCCCGCTGACAATGAGGTATCCCTGTTGTGTCAATAATTTACCCAAATTTATTTAAAACCAAAACCACAGATTTCCTGTCCCATCTCATGTGGCTAAATCGTTACTGTATTTGCATTTATCTGTGAGAGAAATATGATTCTTAGATTAATGTTTTTAGATCTTGTGATTAATTAGCCAGCTGAGGCATACCAAGTGTCTTTACTGGAGTGAATAAAGACCGTGGGAATGAAAAGGCAGAGTGGATTGGAAGAGCTGTGTTTGAGAAGTCTTTCCTAACCACTGGAGAAAGGGTGGAAAGGGTGCTAAAAGTGTGCCTTGTGACAATGATGCAGCTACCTGAATTCCTTGGCTGTTGCTCTTAGTCCACAGCAGATTCCTACTGTGGGGCATGGATTCCTGCTGTGGTTCTTAGCTAGTGTCTGTGCAAAATTTTGTTGTGAGAAGTGGTCAGGCAGGAGCCAGGCATGAAGGAACCTCCCATGGAGGTTATTTCACTGGGAAAACTCTCTTTTCCCACACAGGAGTCCCCAGAGGTATAGGTGATGACTGTCATTGCTGCTTGGCCACCTGAAGTTATCTTGGAAGTTTAGAGGTATTTGGCAGGTTATAGCTGGACTATGATATGGGAAGGTGTTCTCACAGCATCACTCCTCTTAAAGATTTTGAGGTCATAAAGACCCAGTTTCTTATTCCTCTTTGTGGCTGTTCTTTCATTGTTCTGCTGTTTCTGTTGCTTTTGGACCTTTTGAGAGATTCAGGGGTTTTAGGTAGCTGTGTGGTAAGTTCACTTCTGTCTGCTGAAAACTGTGCTCTCTTTCTTTGAGTTTTTATTAGAACGGGCAGCTCGAAGCTGTGTAGAGCCTATCTGACCAGCAGATTATCTGACTGGTTTTGAAGGATGAGCTACACATCTTTGCTTCATCTACACTTGTGTTCTCGTGCCTATATTGCAGGAAGTCATTGCCAGAGGAGTGGAACAAGAGAAGGAGAACTAGACCTTAACAGCTGGAGAGTCTTGAGAGGTCAGTGAACATGCTGCCCTGCAATAGTCAGGGGATCTCCCACCACGGAGGTCAGAGCCATGTTCATTTAGCACTGCACCAGTCCCTCCGGACATCCAGATGTATGCTCCATTACCTCTGTATCACCAGAATATTGATTATCATGGTCAAAGCCATTGCATATCATTATGATATGTGAATCCTCTGGGAGACCCCTTTAGTAACGGAGGGTTATGAAGAAGGCAGAGGAGAGAGAGCACCATGTGGGAGGGGAACCTGATGGAGAGAACCTTGCCACTTTCTTCATTTTTTCTCTGTATTCCAGATAGCTCCCTTGCTCAATTTGCTACCCACATGCCAAAGCAATGTCCCATTTTATCTGGTTCCCCGGATACTTCCATTGCTTATCTTACAAAGATCTGTGTCAACATTTATCAAAACAAATGGCAAGCCTGGGACCTTTTAAGTAGTTTTTTTTTAGTTAATAAAAGCAATCTTCTGCTTCTGTTATGTTAAAAGTACATTATCTTTTTATTACAAACTCTCTACAGCTCTGTCTGTTTTCCTTCTTAGCAATTTCATGACTGCTCCAATTGATTGCTGTATGGAGAATTACAAAATCATCAAGGGTGGGGTTTTACCAGCTGACTTACAATACAAGCCATTTCTGAAAATAACCACAACAGTGCAATACTGATGTGTAATTTACGTCACAGTATGTTTTTATGAAATAGTTTGTGGCATTTAGATCTAGAACTGAATATCTCTTCTTTTGCTTTTTAATCAAGCCTGCTGCTTTTTTCTTTTTTTTTGTACTTTCTAATATTTTCCACTCCAAGGCTTGGCTTGCCTCCAGCTTACCAGATACATGGAGAGGAAAAAATGGATTTTTTGTTTTGTGGTTTTGTTTTGCTTTGCTTTGTTTTGTTTTGTTTCCTTTGCCTGCAATTTAACTGCAAGTGTGTTTCCCCTTTGATGTATACATTTGTGTTAACTGCCTCAGAAGAAATGGTAGATGTGTGATAGAATATATTGCATGAAGGTAGAGCAGAGAATTGATAAGAGATGTAAAAGTTTGCAATTTCAAACCATACCAAGCAAGTGTTTCTATTTAGCTTCCTGTGCTGGTACATTTCCTTTTTAAAAATTACTTTCAGTATAATGTCTTGTAATTAGAACAGGAAATCACTGAGTAACTGTAAAAAGAAAAAGAGCACTTAAACTGAAAAGAAATTTACCTCCTGAGAAATTATATTCACAATTTTTTTTCCCTTTAATTTTCTTTTTCTTCCCTTCACATTACTGAGTTGTTAACGATAGTAACAGATGTACAGACCCTTATCTGTATCATTGTTCTGCTTGTGTTTTCGGGTGGGCAGGGGGAAGTCATTTTCAGTAATACAAAAAATGAATGGACAGAAAATGGGAAAAGCCTAATCACAAAAAATATTCTCTGTCACAACAGAGTAGCAATTAAATTGAAACTTCAATATAATTATCAATAACAGTCGAGCCTGGAAGGGTGCCAGGTGCTTAAAGTTGGTACTCAGCCTTTATGTGGTTGCTAGGAGGATGGCAAAAAGTATAAAGCTTAGAGAAAGGAATGTCTAATGTAATAAAGTAACAGAAGGTAGCATAAATCATTGTGAGAGCAGTTCATATTGACATTATTTTACTTAAATTGGGTTGAAACTAGACATTTAGTCTTACAAGAGGCACAAATTCATATTTCTTCTGCAAGAATAACTCTGTGCTTCTGGGAAGAAGTGGAGTGTGCTTTCATAGCACCAGCCTCATACATATTTGGAATCTTTTAAGCAAAAATCTTAAAATGTTTGTTTCTGTTGGCGTCCAAATGCATTTGCACTAATACGATTAAAAGAACTAAAGGGCAAAATACTTGGCAGCTTTTGCAGTTGAGGTAATTAGGTACAGGAAGAAACATGCATAGTTTTTCCATCAAGCTCTATAAAATCCTGGTGTGAAGGTATTTTTAAAGAGAAATAATGCTTACTGATATTGAGGGTAGATTATGGCAATTAGCAATAACATTATAGGCTGATGTTTCTGAAACAAGCAAACAAAAAGCATGTTACATTTTTTTTTTCCCTCTGTTCTCTGTAAATAGTTCTAGCTCTAGATGGATTTGCTAGGAGTTCTTCCTTTTAACAGGCTTCTTTTTTTTTTTCTTTTGGGACATTTAATTGTCTTGCTTTACATATTAAAAATTGTTGTGCTGATTTGAAAAGTCAGTTCTTGCATCGATTCATTGTGTTTGGCATTTCATGCATCTCTTACTTACAAAGACAACTTGAAGAACATGTAATCCAACATAAATGTCAGGCTGTGCCAAATCCCAGCTCTCTTTACCCCTTACAAAGGGAACTGTTGGATTACATCTCTGCAGATACAGGCAGTGTTTGGAAGGCAGGGGTGGAACCTTGCTTCCTAATTACAGTTTCTCTGTTTTCAACCCTGAAATATAAAAATAAATGAAAAGTTGACATTGAAGGGGGTTATTAAACCACACAATTATGATATAAGCATAGGATTAGAGTAATTTCAGTTAAGCCTCACAAGCAGAATACTGTAGGTATTATCTTTTACCATGTTCTGTCTGTTGAAGCTAAAATGAAACTCAGAAATACAGCAACTTGGTTTCCTAATACCTCAGTTGTATGTTTATAGAAGTCATGTTTTTTTTTAATTCTAATGGAATGTGATCCACATTTTAAGCTTTGTTTATCCTAAGAGGAAACTCTTTCTGATCATATTTCTGAAAATACTTGAAATATTCACTAAGTCCACCATTAAATGGCACATGCGAGATTTTGATAAAAGCAAATAATAGTTCTTCAGGCTTGCATTTTATTAGGGATTGGTCTGCTTTGATTTCTCTTTTCTTAATGTGGGCGTGGTTGAGGAAAAAATCTTTGTTCCAGGAACACTGTGTTTGTCTTTCACTAAACAAATTTTCAGTTTATTCAGCCTTTGTTCATTCTTAGATGTATCTATTGAACCTGGAGTAAAAAAAGAAAAGGAAACAAATGCATCACAAAATACGCACTGGAATTGCACCAGCATGTATGAAAGTGATCCTGTAAAAATTACTTGATTTTAATTTATGCTGGGGGTTTGAGTTAAGTCGTCAGTTGTCAGGGGTACGCAGTTTGTGTCATTTTAAGCAGGGGCTTGCAGCACATTTGTCTAGAAACTAATGGTTTACTACAAAACAGACATTTATATACACCCTGTTTAAAAAGCTGACCACATCCTGGCATAAGAAAAGTGCTGTCAGATCGACAGATTCAGCTCACCACTATCTACACAAAGGTATAAAATAGTAATAACCATCAAACAGGCATACATTAAACTCCTGAAGGACCTGAAGGATGGATCATGTGCTTGTTAATTCCTAGAACAGTTTTCCTGATCTGATTTTTAGAGTTTTCTAATAAAGAAGAGA